>NC_090331.1:11492551-16881388 GCF_035084215.1 Heptranchias perlo | reverse complement strand
AAAGCTTTTACCTCCAGCTCCGGGAGTCCGCACGCTGTAACAGCGGCACTTTACGCCAGGTCCCATCCGCAGAAGCCGTCACGTGCTTCTACAATACAGCATACGGCTGGAATCGGATCACGTGATCTTCAGGCGGGCTGAAGCCTCAGGCGCCGCCATCTTTGTAAGGTAGAGTGGAGGGAGTGGGTCAATGAGCCGCCATCTTTGTAAGGTAGAGTGGAGGGAGTGGGTCAATGAGCCGCCATCTTTGTAAGGTAGAGTGGAGGGAGTGGGTCAATGAGCCGCCATCTTTGTAAGGTAGAGTGGAGGGAGTGGGTCAATGAGCGGCCATCTTTGTACGGAAGAGTGTAGCCGGTGGAAGTAGTTAGTAAGTAGCCATGGTAAAATGTATTTTAAGAATTCATTTTATTAACCCCCACCCACATTTGTATCCTCTGCTGACCTAGTGAATATCAGGAACATTTCTTCCTCCCCCCAATTTAGAATTATAGAACTTCACAACACAGGAGGAAGCCATTTGGCCCATCATGCCTGCAACATGGGCACCAGGATGCAGCAATGGAAAGGAGAAAAAGATGCACAAAGAATTGGGAAAGAAAGATAGCACTAGAATAAGAAATAATACGGTATTAGGTGGGATCAGACTAAACAAGAGGACAAGAAAGTCTAAGATTGATTTACACTGCATATGCATAAACACACGAGGTGTGGTAAACAAGGTTGTTGATCTGCAGGAGCAAATAGCCACATGGGAATATGATGTTGTGGCGATGACAGAGACCTGGCTCAAAAAAGGGCAGGATTGGGTACTAAATATTGCTGGATACAAGGTGTTTAGGAAAGATAGAAAAGGAAAGAAAGGAGATGGGGTGGGATGGCAGTATTGATTAAGGAGAATATATGCAGTGCTGGAGAGAGGATGTCATGGAGGGGTCAAGGACAGAATCTACTTGGTTAGAGTTAAGAAACAATAGAGGTGCCATTACAATGCTAGGTGTGTTCTATAGGCCACCAACTAATGGGAAGGATATAGAGGAGCCAATTTGCAGGGAAATTACAGAGAGATGCAAAAGCCATAGAGTAGTGATAACGGGGGACTTAAACTATCCTAATGTGACATAAGGAAAAACTTTTTTACACAGCGAGTGGTTAGGAATTGGAATGTACTACTCGAGGGTGTGGTGGAAGCAGATTCAATCATGGCCTTCAAAAGGGAACTGGATAAGTACTTGAAAGGAGAAAATTTGCAGGGCTACGGGGAAAGGGCGGGAGAGTGGGACTAGCTGGATTACTCTTGCATAGAGCCAGCGCAGACTCGACGGGCTGAATGGCCACCTTCCATGCTGTAACCTTTCTATGATTCTATGAATATAGACTGGGATAGTAACAATACAAGAGACAAAGAGGGGGAGGAATTTTTGAAGTATGTTGAGGAGAACTTTCTTGACCACGTTTCTAGCCCAACGAAGAAGGAAGTATTGCTGGATTTGGTTCTGGGGAATGAGGTGGGCCAAGTGGAGCAAGTATCCGTGGGGGAACATTTAGGGAACAACGATCATAGTATCATAAGGTTTAGAATAGCTATCGAAAAGGGTATGGGCTACGCTAAAGTAAAAATACTCAATTGGAGGAGGGCCAATTTCAGTGGGATGAGAACAGATCTGGCCCGGGTAAATTGGAATCAAAATTGACAGGCAGAATTGTAATTGAACAATTGGCGGCCTTTAAAGAGGAGATGGTTCGGGTACAGTCTAGGTATATTCCCACGAGGGAGAAAGGTAGGACAACTAAGGCCAGATCTCCTTGGATGACAAAAGAGATAGAGAGTAAGATGAAGCAGAAAAAAGGAGCATATGACCGATGTCAGGTTGATAACACAAGTGAGAACCAGCCTGAATATAGAAAGTTCAGAGGGGAAGTGATAAAGGAAATAAGAGGGACAAAGAGAGAGTATGAGAATAGACTGATGGCCAACATAAAAGAAAATGCAAAAGTCTTCTACAGGCATGTAAACAGTAAACGTGTAGTAAGAGGAGGGGTGGAGCCGATCAGGGACCAAAAAGAAGATCGACTCATGGAGGCAGAGTGCATGGCCGAGGTACAAAATGAGTAAATTGCATCTGTCTTTACCAAAGAAGAAGATGCTACCAGAGTCTCGGTAAAGGAAGATGTAGTTGTGATATTTGATAGGCTAAAAATTGATAAAGAGGAGGAATTAGAAAGGCTAGCTGTACTTAAAGTAGACAAGTCACCCGGTCCAGATGGGATGCACGCTAGGTTGCTGAGGGAAGTAAGGGTGGAAATTGTGGAGGTACTGGCCAAAATCTTCCAAACATCCTTAAATATGAGGGTGGTGCCAGAGGACTGGAGAATAGCAAATGTTGTACCCTAGTTCAAAAAAAGGGTGTAAGGATAAACCCACCAACTATAGGCCAAAATCAAGAAGGGTCTTGACAGAGTATATAGAGAGAAACTGTTCCCATTGGCAGAAGGATCAAGAACCAGAGGGCATAGATTTAAGGTGCTTGGCAAAAGAACTAAAGGTGACATGAGGAAAAAGTTTTTCATACAGCGGTTAGGATCTGGAATGCACTGTCAGAGCCAGCATAGAGCCGGCATGGACTCAATGGGTCGAATGGCCTCCTTCCATGCTGTAAGCTTTCTATGATTCTATGATAACATAATTTCACATCATAGTATCATAATAGGTACAGCACGGAGGAGGCCATTTGGCCCATCGTGCCTGTGCCGGTTCTTTGAAAGTGCTATCCAATTAGTCCCACTCCCCTACTCTTTCCCCATAGCCCTGCAAATATTTCCTTTTCAAGTATTTATCCAGTTCCTTTTTGAAAGTTATTATTGACTCCGCTTCCACCACTCTTCAGGCAGTGCATTCCAGATCATAACAACGCTCTGCATTAAAAAAAATGTTTCCTTATGTCGCCTCTGGTTCTTTTGCCGATCACTTTAAATCTGTGTCCTCTGGTTACTGACCCTTCTGCCACTGGAAACAGTTTCTCCTTATTTACTCTGTCAAAACCGTTCATGATTTTGAACACCTCTATCAAATCTCCTCTTTACCTTCACTGCTCCATGGAGAACAACCCCAGCTTCTCCAGTCTCTCCACATAACTGAAGTCCCTCAGCCCTTGTGCCATTCTTGTAAATCTCTTCTGCGCTCTCTTGACATCCTTCTTAAAGTATGGTACCCAGAATTGAACACAATACTTCAGCTACGGACTAACCAGTGTTTTATAAAGGTTTAGCATAATATCCTTGCTTTGTACTCTATGGGCCCGATACTACCAGGGCTGCGGGTTCGCGGTGGGGGGGCTATTGGGCGCATGGGTAACGCGCCCAGTGAAATCAGTCTGCCCCGCGCGCGATTGCAGCCTAATTGGATCCACTTACCTGGTCTTCCGGGTTCCCTGCTGCTGAGCTGCACGTCGGGCTGACTGCACATGCGCAGTAAGGTCTGTCAGCTGGAGGAGCTCTATTTAAAGGGGCAGTCCTCCACTGACAGATGCTGCAAGAAATTGGAAAAATTACAGCATGGAGCAGCCCAGGGGGAAGGCTGCTCCCAGGTTTAATGATGCCTCACTCCAGCTCTTATTGGATGGGGTGAGAATGAGGGGGAGGACAGAGATCTTTCCCCCGGCGGGCGGGAGGAAGCGGCCTGGCTCGAGGTGGCAGAGGAGGTCACCTGCACCACCAACATATCGCCCACCTGCATACAGTGCAGGAGGCGCTGCAATGACCTAAGTAGGTCAGCCAAAGTGAGTACACTTACTCATTCCCCTGCACTCCGTCAGCCACATCACCGCCCCCACCCCACATCTCCTTCTGCACTGCCAACACTACTCTGTCACATCACCCCTCACACCCACTCAAAGCTCATCTTCATCTTACCTGCACTTACTCACCTCGCCAGTACTCATCCCGCCACTACCACTCAACCCAATCCTCATACAATCTCATGGCTCTATCTCATACTCACCCTCTCATGCATCTCTTTCACGGTCAGCCTCACTCAACCTGTCACTACCTGTGCTGCAGCCACAGGGCATGCATCACATATGTGCAGTAGGCAGCGTAAGGCAAACGTGTCGTGAGCATGAAGGGGATGCACAAGGATGTTTGGGGGTTTGTCATGGTTGTTACTTATATTCAATTTCTGATCAACTCACATTACATATTATATTGGCACCACTACTGCCACGTCTTTGCGAATCTTATCTGGTTTGTGCAATAATGCCCTTTCCTGAGGATCACAATGAAGACCCACACCTGATGCCACCCATTATGTCACTGCAGAGTGGGTGTAGGTGTATTTGCAGGGCTCTTTTGTGCAGACGACTGAGAGACGTCGGCGATGTCCCCGGTGGCACCCTGGAAGGATGCGGAGGAGAAGTTGTTGAGGGCAGTGGTGACTTTGACAGCGACAGGTAAGAAGATGGTGCTCGGGCCAGCCGGGAGCAGCTCGGCATGAAGGAGGCTGCAGATGTCCACAACTACATGTCGAGTGACTCTGAGCCTCCGTGTGCACTGCTGCTTAGAGAGGTCCAGGAAGCTGAGCCTCAGTCTGTGGACCCTGTGGCGAGGGTAGTGCCCTCTGCGAAGCATCTCTCTCTGCAGTTTCCCTCCCTCCTGCTGTGCAGGTGGATGTGTCACAGCACTGTGTTGTGGAGCTCCATGTGTCAGAGGTGGATGGCGTGGCCGGCAAGGCTGATGATGCTGTTTGCCCTCCGAGGAGGTCATGACTGCAGCTACGGCGGCCCCCATCCCGAAGATGTACATCTGAGGGGGTCCGCAAGGTAGGTACATGTGTCCGGACCCCGGAGTAAGTGTGCAAGTTTGTGAATTTTATTGTTAGGAGAAGGGTGGTGGAGGCCAAACTTTGTCCAAAGTGACAGTGACCTCCTGCAATGAGTGAGGATCTCCCCGCCTCACCTGTCAAATGGACCTTTACAGCTGCCACAGGCTGATGGCTGCAACACGTCCATTTCAACTGGGAGTGTTTCCTCCAGTACGGGAAACAGTCCCAGTTGTTTGTAAAATCCCACCCCTCCTGAAATATTCCCTTAATCAGGTCTGTTAACGACCTGAAATACCACAATAAATATTGTTAAGTGGCCCCGCTGGCTTTAATTGCCGGCGGGAGTCCTACATGCGGGGGCTGCGCGCGCAGGCCAGCGCGTCTGTGGGGAACCCGGAAGTGGGCGGGTTGGAGCCGGGCTCCCGACCCGCTCCGGGATTCCCCGATTTTCGGAGTCCCCCCGCCAGGAACGCACCCGATAGCGGGTGCTAATATCGGGTATGTCTCTATTTACAAAGCCCAGGATCCCACATGCTTTTTTAACAGCCTTCTCAGCTTGTCCTGCCACCTTCAAAGATTGGTGTATATACACCCCCAGGTCTATATGTTTATATGGCCTCTCCTCATTCTTCCTACCAAAATATATCACTTCACATTTCTCTGCATTAATGTGTCTGCCCATTTCACCAGTCTATCTATATCCTCCTGAAGTCTCTTATTATCCTCCACATTGTTTACTACATTCCTGACTTTGGTGTCATCTGCAAACTTTGAAATTATACCCTGTATACCCAAGTCCAGGTCATTAATATATGTAAAAATGCAATGGTCCTAATATTGACCTCTGGGGAACACCACTGTAAATTTCCCTCCAGTCTGAAAAACAACCGTTCACCACCACTCTCTGCTTTCTGCCGCTTAGCCAATTTTGTATCCACGCTACCACTGTGCCTTTAATCCCATGGGCTTTAATTTTGCTAACAAGTCTATTATGTGGTACTTTGGCAAATGCACTTTGAAAGTCCATATACACAACACAACCGCACTACTTTCATCAACCCTCTCCATTACTTCATGAAAGAATCAATCAAGTTAGTCAAACACGATTTTCCTATAACCTAGCCATGCTGACATTTATTTATTAACCCATACTTTTCCAACTGCCAACTAATTTTGTCCCGGATAATTGTCTCTAAAATTTTCACCACCACCAAGGTTAGGCTGATTGGCCTGTAATTGCTGGGTTTATCCCTCGCCCTCTTTTTGAACAGGGGTGTAACATTTGCAATCCTCCAGTCCTCTGGCACTGCCTCCATATCTAAGGAGGATTGGAAGATTGTGGCCAGAACCTCCGCGATTTCTACCCTTTCCTGAATAACCTAGAATGCATCCCATCTGGACCGGGTGACTTATCTACTTTGAGTACTGCCAACTTCTTAAGTACCTCCTTTATTTTTATCCTATCCAATATCGCTACTACCCCCTCCTTTATCACTACATTGGCAGCATCCTCTTCTCTAGTGAAGACCGATGCGAAGTATTCATTTGGTACCTCAGCCATACCCTCTGCCTCCATACGATCTCCTCTCTTCTCCCTAATTGGTCCCAGCCTTCTTTGACTACCCTTTTACTGTTTATATGTTTATAAAAGACTTCTGGCTTCCCTTTTATGTTAGCCACTAATCTATTCTCATATTCTCTCTTTGCCCCTCTTATTCCCTTTTTTAGATCTGCTCTGTACTTCCTGTATTTAGCTTGGTTCTCTACTGTATTATGAATCGTACATTTGTCATAAGCCTCCTATATCTGTTTCATTTTAATCTCTATATCTTTAGTCATCCAGGAAGCTCTAGCTTTGGATGTCCTTCTTTTCCCCCTCGTAGGAATGTGTCTACTCTATACCCAAACCATCACATCCTTGAAGGCCTCCCATCGTTCAATTTCTGTTTTGCCTATCAGTTTTTAATTCCAATCCACCAGGGCAAGATCCCTTTAAAACTCAATGAAATTAGCCCTCCTCCAGTTAAGTATTTTTACTTTTGATTGTTCCTTGTTCTTTTCCATAACTATTCTAAACCTAATGATATTATGATCACTGTTCCCCAAATGCTCCCCCACTGAAACACGCTCCACTTTGAGAGAGTGATTGCCTTCGTCCCATTTCCTGCCCTCAACCCATACACTTTTAAATTTTTCTTTTTGTAACACTTAGATACTTTAATCGGCAAAAGAACCAGGGGGAGATGAGGAGAATTTTTTTTTATGCAGCTGGTCGTTATGATCTGGAATGCTCTGCCTGAAAGGGTGGTAGAAGCAGATTCAATAATAACTTTCAAAAGGGAATGAGATAAATACTTGAAAAGGAAATATTTGCAGGGCTATGGGGAAAGAGCAGGGGAGTGGGACTAATTGGATAGCTCTTTCAAAGAGCCGGCACACGCACGATGGGCCGAATGGCCTCCTTTTGTGCTGTAAGATTCTATGATTATCCAGTTTTCTTTAAAACATTATTATGGATTCTGCTTCACCCATTGTTTCCGGTAGGCTTTTCTATGTCCTAGCAATCCTCTGTGTAAGAAATTAATTCTCCTAATCTCTTACTTCATCCTTCTAGTGATGTTCCTAAATTTATGCTCTATTTACCAACTCACCAACCAGTGGAAATACTTTCCCCCAATTTATCTTATCAACCCCCACAAATAGTTTGAACATTTCCATCAGATCTCCTCTTAACCTTCTTTGTTTTAATAAAATAAACTCCAGTTTTTATTGGTCTCTTCTCCTAAATTGGCTGAAGGATATGTTCTCTTTTTTTTTACCTCTCCCTGGATATTATGGGGGGGGGGGGTGGTATTTTAACTCCCCACGACGGGCGGGAGAGGGTTGCAATCTCTCCCTCCCTGCGATCTGCGATTTCCCCCCCACGATATTCAGACCCCCCCACGATTTCTATCTCTACCCCGTGCGATCTCTGTCTCTCCCCCTCTCTCCCTCCCACCCGGAGTTTGGGGAGGATGGGTTTATTGGTGTGCGCAGGTTGAATCTTATCAGGATGGGACAGACTTGGTGAACTAGTCTTTTTCTTGTTTTTGTATGTTGAATAACAAAAGCCTTTCATCCCTGCTAAGTGGGTAGAGAATGTATTGGTTGTAATTTTATATATTTAAAAAATGTTTTAATTACTTTTGCACAAATTATTTCTCATGTAGGCTAGAAGGAAAGAAAAGACTTATGTTTGTACAGCACTTTTCATGCCCTCAGACTGTCTCAAAATACTTCATAGCCAATGAATTACTTTTGAAGTGTAGTTATTGTTGCAATGTCGGCAATTGCAGCAGCCAATTTGTACGCAGCAAAGTCCCACAAACAGCAATGAGGCAAATGAGCAGTTAATCTGTTTTAGTAGTTTCGGTTGAAAGATAAATGTTGGCCAGGCATCTTCCCTGCTCTCTTACAAATAATGCCATAGGATCTATTACATCCACTTGCAGAGGCCTCAGTTTATCATCTGATCCAAAAGACAGCACTCCCCAGTATTGCACTGAAGTGTCAGCCTGGATTATGTATTCAAGCATCCAGAGCTGGGCTTGAACCCACGTCACCTAGTTTAGAGGTGAGACCATTATCACGAAGCCAAAACTATCAGGATGGCATTAAGGACATTGTTGCGACCATTGCTGAGGAAACAATTCAGGAATGCATTCAGGAAAACTTTTTTAGCCAGTACGTAGCAAGGCCAACGAGAAAGGGGGAAGTTCTGGACTTAGTTTTAGAGAATGAGGCTGGGCAGTATCAGTGGGAGAGCATTTTGGTGGTAGTGATCATAATTCAGTTAGATTTAGCATAGTTATGGAAAAGGACAAAGATAGAACAGGAGCAAAAGTTCTCAATTGGGGAAAGGCAAATTTTACCAAGCTGAGGAGTGATTTAGCAAAAGTGGACCGGAAACAGCTAATTGAAAAGAGATCAGTGTCAGAACAGAGGGAGGCATTCAAGGGGGAGAAACTTAGAAAATATGAGCATGAGTAGGCCATTCGGCCCTTCGGGCCTGCTCCACCATTCAAAATGATCATTGCTGATCGTCTAACTCAGTACCCTGTTCCCGCTTTATCCCCATATCCCTTGATCCCTTTAGCATTAAGAAATATATCTATCTCCTTCTTGAATACATCTAATGACTTAGCCTCCACTGCCTTCTGTGGTAGAGAATTCCACAGGTTCACCACCTGTGAAGATAATGAGGGTTCAGAGCAAATATGTTCCCACAAAGATAAAGGGTGGGAATGCCAAACCTAGAGCCCCCTGGATGTCAAGGAGCATACAGGGTAAGATAAGGCAAAAAAGGAAAGCTTATATCAGACACTGAGAGTTCAATACTAGAGAAAGCCTAGAGGAGTATAGAAAGTGCAGGGGTGAATTTAAAAAGGAGATTAAGAAAGCAAAGAGAGGGCATGAAAAAATACTGGCAATTAAAATCAAGGAAAACCCAAAGATGTTTTATAAATACATAAAGAGCAAGAGGATAACTAAGGAAAGAGTAAGGTCTATTAGAGTCCAAAAAGATAACCTATGTGTGGAGGCGGAAGATGTGGCTATGGTTCTTAATGAATACTTTGCGTCTGTGTCCACAAAAGGGGGGGACGATGCCAGAGATTGTAGTTAAGGACGAATGTGAAATATTAGATGGGATAAGCATAGTGAAGGAGAAAATATTAAGGGGATTAGCATCTTTGAAAGCAGATAAATCACCAGGCCCAGATGAAATGTATCCCAGGCTGTTAAAAGAAGCAAGGGAGCAAATAACAGAGGCTCTGACCATCATTTTCCAATCTTCTCTGGTTACAGGCATGGTGCCGGAGGATTGGAGGACTGCTAATGTTGTACAGTTGTTTAAAAAGTGAGTAAAGGATAAACCAAGTAATTACAGGCCAGTCAGCTGTATCTTGGTGGTGGGCAAGTTATTGGAAACAATTCTGAGGGACGGTTTAAATTGTCATTTAGAAAGGCATGGATTAATCAAGGACAGTCAGCATGGATTTGTTAAGGGAAGGTCATGTCTGACTAACTTGATTGAATTTTTGAGGAGGCAACAAAGAGGGTCGATGAGGGTAGCGCATTTGATGTAGCCTACATGGATTTTAGCAAGGCTTTTGATAAGGTCCCACATGGCAGACAGGTCAGAAATATAAAAGCGCATGGGATTCAAGGGAAAGTGGCAAGTTGGATCCAAAATTGTCTCAGTGGCAGGAAGCAAAGGGTAAAGGTCAACGGGTGGTTTTGTGACTGGAAGGCTGTTTCCAGTGGGGTTCCACAGGGTTCAGTACTAGGTCTCTTGCTTTTTGTGGTATAAATGACTTAGACCTAAAAGTAAGGGGCATGATTAAAAAATTGGCCATGTGGTTGATAGTGAGGATGAAAGCTGTAGATTGCAGGAAGATATCAATGGATTGGTCAGATGGGCAGAATAGTGGCAAATGGAATAATCCGGAAAAGCGTGAGGTAATGCATTTGTGGAGGGCAAACAAGACAAGGGAATACGCAATAAATGGGAGGATACTGAAAGGTGTAGAGGAACAGAGGGACCTTGGAGTGCATGTCCACAGATCCCTGAAGGTAGCAGGACCGTAGATAAGGTGGTTAAAAAGGCATATGGGATACTTTCTTTTATTAGCCAAGGTATAGAATATAAGAGCAAGGAGGTTATGCTAGAACTGTATAAAACACTAGTTGGGCCACAGCTTGAGTACTTTGTACAGTTCTGGTCACCACATTACAGGAAAAATATGATTGCACAAGAGAGAGTACATATGAGGACGTTGCCAGGACTGGAGAATTTTAGCTATGTGAAAAAATTGGATAGGCTGAGGTTATTTTCATTGGAACAGAGGAGGCTGAGGGGAGATTTAATTAAGGTGTATAAAATTATGAGCGGCCTAGATAGAGTGGATAGGAAGGACCTATTTCCCTTTGCAGAGGGGTCAGTGACCAAGGGGCATAGATTGAAGGATTAGAGGGAAGCTGCAAAGAAATGTTTTCACCCAGAGGGTGGTGGGGGTCTGGAACTCACTGCCTGAAAGGGTGGTAGAGGCAGAAACCCTCAACTAATTTTAAAAATTACTTGGATGTGCACTTGAAGTACCATAACCTACAAAGGGCTATGGAGCAAGTGCTGAAAAGTGGGATTAAGCGGGATAGCTCTTTCTTGGCTGGCACGGACACATTGGGCTGATTGGCCTCCTTCTTTGCCGTAACTTACTATGATTCTATGAATCCTTAAAATAGCTAATCCCAGCCTTACTTGGGGGATTTTCTTCTGGTGAATATTTTTACCAACTTGTGAGGAATTTGCAGTGGTTATTAATATTAAATGGCATTACAACATGGTACGGCCTGAGACAATCTTACAAGGACCCATGTCTCGTGAATTGATCTTGTTTGCTGTTTGGACCATAGAATGATTTGAAATTGTAGCATAGTATAATGAGTTATAATTTCCCATTGCCTGTATTATTCCTCATTCAGTTACTGCTGTATTTAAACATTGCATGCAAGGGGCAGAATTCCAGGCAGTGGCACTGTTTGGGAGAGAGTTTTGGAGGCTGACATCAAGGGCTCGATTTTAGCACCTCCGATCGGGTGCGTTGGTGGCGGGGGGGCTACGAAAATCGGCGATTCCCAGGGCGGGTCGGGAGCCTGGCTCCAACCCGCCCACTTCCGAGTTTCCCACTGACGCGCTCACATGCGCGCGCAGCCCCCGCATGTGGGACTCCCGCCAGCAATTAAAGCCGGCGGGGTGCCACTTAAGGTATTTATTTTGGTATTTCAGGTCGTTTAGAGACCTGATTAACATGATATTTTAGGAGGGGTGGGATTTTGCAAACAACTGGGACTGTTTCCCGTACTGGGGGAAACGCTCCCAGTTCAAATGGACGTGTTGCAGCCAACGCCTGTGGCAGCTGCAAAGGTCCATTTCACAGGTGGGGTGGGGGGGAGACCCTCACTCATTGCAGGAGGCCACCCTGTCACTTTGGACAAAGTTTGGCCTCCACCACCCTCCTCCTAACAATAAAATTCACCAACTTGCACACTTACCCCGGAGTCCAGATACATGTACGTACCTTGCGGACCCCCTCAGATGTACATCTTCTGGATGGGGGCCGCCGTAGCTGCAGTCATGACCTCCTCGGAGGGCGAACAGCATCACCAGCCTCGCTGTCCACCTCTGACACGTGGAGCTCCACAACACAGTGCTGTGACACATCCACCTGCACAGCAGGAGGTAGGGCAACCGCAGAGAGAGATGCGTCGCAGAGGGCATTACCCTCGCCACAGGGTCCACAGACCGAGGCACAGCTTCCTGGACCTCTCTGAGCAGCAGTGCACATGGAGGCTCAGAGTCACTCGACATGTAGTCGTGAACATCTGCAGCCTCCTTCATGCCGAGCTGCTCCCGGTTGGCCCAAGCACCATCTTTTTAACCTGTCGCTGTCAAAGTCACCACTGCCCTCAACAACTTCTCCTCCGCATCCTTCCAGGGTGCCACCAGGGACATCGCCGACGTCTCTCAGTCGTCTGCACAAAAGAGCCCTGCAAATACACCTACTCCCACGCTGCAGTGACACAATGGGTGGCATCAGTTGTGGGTCTTCATTGTGATCCTCAGGAAAGGGCATTATTGCACAAACCAGACAAGATTCGCAAAGACGTGGCAGTAGTGATGCCAATATAATATGTAATGTGAGTTGATCAGAAATTAAATATAAGTAAAAACCATGACAAACCCTCAAACACCCTTGTGCATCCCCTTCATGCTCACGACACGTTTGCCTTACGCTTCCTACTGCACATATGTGATGCATGCCCTGTGGCTGCAGCACAGTTGTGGCAGGTTGAGTGAGGCTGACTGTGAAAGAGATGCATGAGAGGGTGAGTATGAGATAGAGCCATGAGATTGTATGAGGATTGGGTTGAGTGGTAGTGGCGGGATGAGTACTGGCGAGGTGAGTAAGTGCAGGTAAGATGAGGATGAGGTTTGAGTGGTTGTGAGGGGCGATGTGACAGAGTAGTGTTGGCTGTGCAGAAGGAGATGTGGGGTGGGGGCGGTGATGTGGCAGACGGAATGTAGGGGAATGAGTAAGTGTACTCACTTTGGCTGACCTACTTAGGTCATTGCAGTGCCTCCCGCACTGTATGCAGGTATGTGATATGTTGGTGGTGCAGGTGACCTCTACCATCTCGAGCCAGGCCTTCTTGGTGGCAGAGGCAGGCCGCTTCCTCCCGCCCGCCGGGGGGATGATCTCTGTCCTCCCTCCTCCTCCTCCTCACCCCATCCAATAAGAGCTGGAGTGAGACATCTTTAACCTGGGAGCAGCCTTCCCCCTGGGCTGCTCCATGCTGTAATTTTTTCCTATTTCTTGCAGCATCAGTCAGTGGAGGACTGCCCCTTTAAATAGAGCTCCTCCAGCTGACAGACCTTACTGCACATGCGCAGTCCGCCCGCCGCGCAGCTTAGCAGCGGGGAACCCGGAAGCAAAGGTAAGTGGATCCAATCAGCCTGCGATTGAGCGCGGAGCAAACTGATTTCACCGGCCGCGTTACCCACGCGCCCAATCAACCCCCCGACACGAACTCGCCGCCCTGGTAATATCGGGCCCCAAGTGTTGCTGATGCTATTCTGTACTGACATTTCGAATTGATACGTTACAATGAGATGCCACTGCTGTAGTCTTGACAAAACTTGTGACTTGCTTGCAAGTCCTGTGATGTATGGAAATTTCTTAAATGCGTACATTTCCCATGAGAAATATAAATGTAGCTTTTTACATGTTCAAGCATTTGAAATATTTCCACAACTTGACAGGCTTGCAAGTGAATCAGGAGTGCTTGCAATGCTGCTGCAGTGCCTCTTGTGTTCGTGGGATGAACTACACTGTCTGACTTTAAATGCTCGTTGTTCTTATGGTGTTGCTGTAGTCTTAAGCCTGACAGGGACGAAATGCCTGGTCCTTCACTGAAGGAAGTGGATTCTGGCACGAATCGACCATGAACTAGATCAGATTTACCAGTCTGTGTGGTTTTTGGATTGTACTAACTCCAGGAGTAACGGTTGAGTTTTCTCTTTATCCTTCTAAACTGGTGCTAGCTTGGCTCAGCGGGACTATTTTTCCCCTGAGTCAGGAAGTTGTATGTTCAAGTCCCACTTTGGACTTAAGCACTCAATTTAGGCTGATACTTCAGTGCAGTGCTGGTGGAATGCACCTATAAGAGGTTTCATCTTTCTGATGAGATGCTAAACTGAGGCCCCATCTGCCCGCTTATCTGGACGTAAAAGATCCCATGGCATTATTTGAAGAACAACAGAGAGCTGTCCTGGCTAACATTTTTCCCTCAACTAATGCCATTTGCTGTTTGTGGGACCTTGCTGTGCACAAATTGGCTGCCACATTTGCTTACAAAGGCAAGAGTAATTGTATTTCTAAAGTGACAGACTGGCTGTAAAGTATTTTCAGATGTCCCAACAATGTGATTAGGTGCTATATAAATGCAAGTTTTTTTTCTTTACAATAACATTTCAATAGGTTGCTAATAGATACAAATAGGGCTGAGGTTTCTTAAAGATTATACCAGAGATAATCTGATAATAAGAGATTATCTCTCTTATACCAGCTTTTACAGGCATTGTTGCTCCTTCACTGCTGCAGATTTGATTGCCAAGATAGAGAAATGAATGCTGGCAACTGAAGAGAGCTCTCTACCCTTATAGAGTAAAGGTGAGTGAACATCCTCATAGTCAGCCTATCCTGATCATAGTAATTAAGTTGGTCTGGGGTAATGAAATGACATACCGTTGGTCTGACAACGTTCATTTCTGTCTATAACTGCTTGCTGTTTATGTTAGAGTCCACAAGCTGATAACTTTTTAAGCAACAAAAAGTAACAAATCAGTTCACTGCTTCTTTCATCCAATTTTCTGCTCCATACAGTGACACTGAAAATATCCCAAATCGTACTATTTTTGTGATTGGATGTGCTGGAATTTTATATTTTTCCGTGATATGCTTATCAATAATACTCAGTCCAAGCAGCTGTTAGAGTTTCTTTGCTCTCTCTAATTTTATCTGCTTTTCCTCCTCTTCTCCAGAAGATGCTGACTTACACTGGGTTACAATTTCACAGGTATCAACAGCTCTCTTGTACCTTGTCCAAGTCACCATAGGAGTTGGGGGAGAAGGATAACAGACCGAACTAGTACTTCCCAGAGGGAGCAACTGGATAAGAATTCAGGCATGAGAACTCTGCCCCTCGCTTCCTCCCCCGACTCTCTGTTCCTCAGCCTGGGACACAGATCAATGGAGTCCCACTACTGCCCTGGCTGATATCAGCTAACTCGGCACAGTCCATAGATCGAAACTGGGACTTTCCTGGTTCAATACCTCACCATGTGATAGATTTGCTTACTTAGCCGTTTCATTTTGTTCATGCTGTTCAATTAGATTATTCTTCAGTATTCACGATGTGAACTTTTATCATTTCCTTTAATTCTGAATAGAAAGGACATTGAGGCTAAAGATATCTGATCACTACAAAACACTGACAGCAGTTATCCAGCTGAACTATGTTTGCTGGTGATTGGTATTGATGTTGCCTTGGAAAAGAGAAAAGATCATCCCAACTGCAAAGTAACAACAAATTCTAATCAATAGTAAATCAAATTCACAGAATCAAAAGCCACCAATTAATGACAGATACCATGGATATGTCTGTCATTATTAAAGTGTTCATTTTAAGTTTAATTATTTGCAAGAAAAGAATTCCCCCCTGCATTTCTCCTCCTTTCTGCCATCCTCTGCTGAAAGCACTGACTAATGTTGGGGTACAGCTCCACAGGTGCCAGCAGTCTTCTGATACTACCTCATCAGTAAGTCTTGAGAGTAAGTGCTATTTGACAGTGTAAGACATCAAAGCTGACATCCTAGCACCCCTCCTTCACCCAAACAAGCGTTCCAGCAACAGTAATAGGTAACAATTCGGGCCAGTAACCTTGGATGGTTTTATTGTTCGCTAGCCCAGAGATACTGAGCTAAGCTGTGGGACCCCCCCCCCCCCCCCCCCCCGCACCCAACCTCGACTCTGGCTGAGATCTAATAGCATAGGCCAAAGCTTCCTGGTCCATATGGTTCAGTTCCACACCAGAAGGTCCATTCACCCATTAGACCACAGGATAATTTGCAGTTCAAAATGTGAAGTTAACACAAACTCTAAATAGTATGTAGAAATAAATCAATATATACAGGCTGCAGTTAGTAAAAATTGCCACAAGGGTGTGCGATAAAACACTTATTTGTTTTGGCACATATACAAACCCGATATATCTGGGCTGGTACAATGTATATGGGTTATTCAGTGCAGTCATCACCAAATCATCTGGGTTTTATAAATGCTGAATATTGCACTTGGATGTTTGATTTTGATGTTTATTGTGAACATTGAAGTACACTTGGATATTGTGAATTTCCACTTGTAAGAAATAATTCAAATGTCCCAATTCATTTGTCTTGTAACTCTAACGAATCTTCTGTTGTAGTGAAATTATTACCCATATATGGAGAAAATGTGGTGAAAGGGGGAAGCAGCTGCCAGGAAGGAGGGCTGCGGCCTTCACCAACCTGTCACTCAATTCCCATGCTCGGAAGTTGGTCTCATAGTGAGCATGCCTCCTCCGCCCCCAACCCTCCACCCGTCTTCACCACCGCTGTGGGGTCGAGGTTGCTCCAAGATGACATGCCTGGCGATGAAAGCTCGGAGCAATGTCAACCCTCTGTGGGAGATTGAGGTAATCCGATACGTAACTGAGGCAGGTCCACAATACTCTAGGGAACCAGCCAGCTTGGCTCAGTGATAGAACCTGGAGGGGTAGATCTGTCACTGGGGTTTAGGATTCTTCACAATTAGCTTCAGATAACCCCGTAAGCTAATGCCCCAATGGAAGGGATGGTCCCAGCTAGACAAGCAACAGGGAACAATTTTGGTAAGTTGTGCGGTTTTAGCTGGTTAAACTCCAGCAGTATCCCTGCGCGCACTTCAGGGTCCCCTAAGCTTTAGCATTATCAACCTACGCCTAAGCTCTCTGAACTTGGGAAGGGGATATGTCCATACTGGTAGAGAGTGCACTCCATATTGGACAAACAGAAATCCTACAGGCGAGTGTAGATTTCTCAGTAGCTTGATTTGGAGATTCTTAAAAGGTGGGGATGGGTTTCTGCACATGGCAGATACCCGGCTGATGAAAAAAGAATTATTGCTAACCTTTCAGAGTGTAATATGTACAAAATCATGTTCCATAGATCATTAAAAACCAGCCTTTCCTCTCAAAGTAACCAATTTCCGCCTGCACACTGATTGAATCTCTTTTTTTCACCAATTTCCTTCTCTCCTCTGCTTACCTGTTGGCATTAATATCTTGCTATGGTTACATCAGCACTTGTCATCCTCTGATAACTTTTCCAAGGGGTTATTATTCATGCATGAACTTTGATCATGTGTAATAACAGGTTATTCCACCCTGTTCTGATCCAGCTCTGCACACACAGGCACTTCCAACAGGGGTTTTTTAAATAGTCATCAGGAGCAGGAACCCCGGCTGATTTTCACTTTCTTAACCTCAGGGTCCTGAGGCCAATTGTTCCACCACTCCAGCCAGGATAAGTTAATTCAACAGAGACTGGGTTCCTTCCTGATCTACATGGCTCAGGTATCACTGGACAACTCGCTGAACCATCAGGGGAGTCGACAGTGCTGTGGGGGAGGGCTCAAACTAATTTTGCAGGGGGTTGGGCATGAGGATATAACACTAGAAAGGAGAAACATGGTGCACAAAGGACAGCACTAGAGTAAGAAACAGTACAGTATTAGGTGTTTAGAGAGGTTTAGAGAGCGTGGGGGAAAATTTGGGTGGGGCTGTTTTTGGGCGTAGGTAGCGTGACGTGCTATTACCCCCCGCCCAATGGCCCCTGCGCAGGCAGGACGCAAGTTTCGGCCCAACTGAGGACTCACCTGCAGTCAGTGTTCCATTCCAGGCCTTGCACGTGGAATCAATGCAATTCGCACTTTCCACCATCAGAGGGAGATCAATCTCTTAAAGGGAGGATGTTTCTTAGAAATCTCTTAAAGGTAGCTGGTACCTGTTATTTGTTGAAAATAACAGTCTGCTGTCTGCACGGAGTCTGAACAGAGATCAGACATCGCACACGTAAAACACAGATGCAGGTCCCATGCCTATGTTTACACACTGTTGAGTTATGTTAAATGTAAGGAATCTTACAACACCAGGTTATAGTCCAACAAATTTATTTTAAAATCACAAGCTTTCGGAGATTATCTCCTTCGTCAGATGAATGAATGAAAAGGTTCTCAAATCGCATATCTTATACTATGTTGGGACAGCATCACACCAATCAAAAGGTGTCGTTGTTATTCAAACAGGCCAGTCACGGAGAACAGCACGTCCCAGTACACTAGATATACATTGTGTCTATTACACAGGCAGGCAGAAAGAAACTCAAAATGGCAGAGAGAGAGAGAGAGAGAGAGAGAATTTTAAAAAACATATAATTTTTTTCCCCCTTTTTGCTGGTGGGGTTACGTGTAGCGTGACATGAACCCAAGATCCCGGTTGAGGCCGTCCTCATGGGTGCGGAACTTGGCTATCAACTTCTGCTCTTGGCTATCAACACTTTAGCAGTCAAGGACATTCAGCCACCGATCTTCGGGTAAGCGTTCTCCAAGGCGGCCTTCGAGACACACGACAACGCAAAATCGTCGAGCAGAAGTTGATAGCCAAGTTCCGCACCCATGAGGACGGCCTCAACCGGGATCTTGGGTTCATGTCACGCTACACGTAACCCCACCAGCAAAAAGGGGGAAAAAAATTATATGTTTTTTAAAATTCTCTCTCTCTCTCTCTGTGCCATTTTGAGTTTCTTTCTGCCTGCCTGTGTAATAGACACAATGTATATCTAGTGTACTGGGACGTGCTGTTCTCCGTGACTGGCCTGTTTGAATAAGAACGACAACTTGTGATTGGTGTGATGCCGTCCCAACATAGTATAAGATATGCGATTTGAGAACCTTTTCATTCATTCATCTGACGAAGGAGATAATCTCCGAAAGCTTGTGATTTTAAAATAAATTTGTTGGACTATAACCTGGTGTGGTAAGATTCCTTACATTTGTCCACCCCAGTCCATCACCGGCATCTCCACATCAGAGTTATGTTAAAACATTGAATAAAGGTTGCGCATTATTAAATTCCACATCCTCCAATCTGCACGCCAGACCTCACCAATCTGCCAGTCTGAGTTGGTACTAGGCACCAAGGTTCTCTGCTGATGCACTAGAGACCTTGGGTGCAAGAGGTGGACAGAAGGAGGGACATCCTATAACCACCGGGGGGGTTGGGGGGGTGGTGGCAAGAGGCCCTCCAGACATATATCCAAAAGGCAGTGGGAGACAACGGGGGACGAAGTCAATGCCTGGCGCACAGCATCATGAACATGGATGCAGTGCAGGAAGAAGTTCAATGCTTTGACATGAGTGGTCAAGGTAAATGAGGTCAACTGTCAAGTGGCGTCTCAAACCAACTGCACCAGACACTACACCCCCCATCTCCCACATACCAACAAACTCCATCAGTACTCAACTCTTCCAACCAGATGCTTCCTCTCACCCTCACACATTACCACTGTTGCAAGCTACCCGCCCACAACTCACAGGCCACACACACTGGCAGCTATTCAACCATGACAGGCACATCACCCAGACACATGTCCCGCTTTCTTGCAGGAGAAGGTGGCGCATATCAAGAGGCAGCAAGTGGCAGTGGCATTTAGCCTGTCGAGCCAGTTCTACCATTCAATGAGATCATGGTGGACCTGTGACCTAACTCCATATACCTGCCTTAGCCCCATATCCCTTAATACCCTTGGTTCACAGAAATCTATCAATCTCAGATTTAACTTTCACAAGTGAGCTAGCATCAACTGCCTCTGCAGAAGAGCGTTCCAAATGTCTCCCACCCTTTGCGTGTAGGAGCATTTCCTAACTTCACTCCTACATGTCCTGGCACTAAATGTTAGGCTATGTCCCTGCATCATAGTATTGAAGTCTAGGAGACCTCCAAAAACAGTTACAAATGTCTCGGCAGCCAGAAGCAATAATTCAGCAACTAACCTGTAAATCCTGCATGGGCCCTTTAAATAGCGCTGGTGGGGTGTCCTCCAGGCACTCCAAGACACGTTCAGATGGTCAGGGTTAAGACTGTGCGTTGAGTTGAGCGTTAAGTCCCAAAATGGTGTCTATCATTTTAAATCAGCATTGCACACTGATTAAAGCCATTTTCACCCTACTTTACATGATTCCAGCCATCTTGGATGTCGGAGAGGCCGTGTAGCACCGAAACAACGGGCGCTACACGTCCCAATTTAGCACCCCATGTGTGTAAATGCACAAAGTGTGGTAAATAAGGTCGGTGAGCTGCAGGTGCAAATTGCCACATGGGAATATGATGTAGTGGCGAGAACGGAGACCTGGCTCAAAAAAGGGCAGGATTGGGTACTAAATATTCCTGGATACAAGGTGTTCAGGAAAGATAGGGAAGGAAAAAAAGAGGGGGGTAGCAGTATTGATTCAGGAGAATATTACAGTGCTGGAGAAAGAGGATGTCTGTGAGGGATCAAGGATGGAATCCATTTGGTTATAGTTAAGAAACAATAGAGGCACCATTGTATCATTGGGTGTATTCTATAGGTCACCAACTAGTGGGAAAGATATAGAGGAGCAAATTTTTCAGGGAAATTACAGAGAGGTGCAAGAACTATAGAGTAGTGATAATGGGGGACTTCAACTTTCCTACTATAGACTGGGATAGCAATAGTGTAAAGGGCAATGAGGGGTAGGAATTTTTGAATTGTGTTCAGGAGGACTTTCTTGATCAGTGTGGTTCCGGCCCAACGAGGAAGGAGGCATTGCTGGATCTAATTCTGGGGAATGAAGTGGGTCAAGTGGAGCAAGTGTAAGCGGGGAACATTTAGGGAACAGTGATCATAGTATTATAAGATTTAGATTAGTTATGGAAAAGGACAAGGAGCAATCTAGTGTAAAAATACTTAATTGGAGGAGGACCAATTTCTGTGGGTAGAGAACGGATCTAGCCTGGGTAAATTGGAATCAAAGATTGGCAGGCAAAATTGTAATCGAACAACGAGCTGTCTTTAAAGAGGAGATGGTTCGGGTACATTTCCACAAGGGGCAACTAAAGCCAGAGCTCCGTGGATGACAAAATAGATAGAGTAAGATGAAGCAGA
Organism: Heptranchias perlo; assembly: GCF_035084215.1. Classification (NCBI taxonomy): domain Eukaryota; kingdom Metazoa; phylum Chordata; class Chondrichthyes; order Hexanchiformes; family Hexanchidae; genus Heptranchias; species Heptranchias perlo. Next base: position 16,860,211 of record NC_090331.1, on the reverse strand, counting down.
GAAAGGGGGCGTATGACAGATGTCAGTTTGATAATACGAGTGAGAACCAGGCTGAATATAGAAAGTACAGAGGAGAAGTGAAAAAGGAAATAAGTGGGGCAAAGAGAGAGTATGAGAATAGATTGGCGGTTAACATAAAAGGGAATTCAAAAGACTTTTATTAGCATATAAATAGTAAACGGGAAGTAAGAGGAGGGGTGGGGCCGATTAGGGACCAAAAAGGAGACCTACGCATGGAGGCAGAGGGCATGGCTGAGGTACTAAATGAATACTTTGCATCTGTCTTTACCAAGAAAGAAGATGCTGCCAAAGTCTCTGTAAACGAGGAGGTAGTTGAGATACTGGATGGGCTAAAAATTGATAAAGAGGAAGTACTAGAAAGGCTGGCTGTACTTAAAGTAGATAAGTCACCCTGTCCAGGTGGGATGCATCCTAAGTTGCTGAGGGAAGTAAGGGTGGAAATTGCAGAGGTACTGGCCATAATCTTCCAATCCTCCTTAGATATGGGGGTGGTGCCAGAGGACTGGAGAACTGCAAATGTTACACCCTTGTTCAAAAAAGGGTGTAAGGATAAACCCAGCAACTATATGCCAGTCAGTTTGACCTCAGTGGTGGGGAAACTTTTAGAAACGATAATCCGGGACAAAATTAATAGTCACTTGGACAAGCGTGGATTAATAAAGGAAAGCCAGAACGGATTTGTTAAAGGCAAATCATGTTTAACTAACTTGATTGATTTTTTTGATGTGGTAACAGAGAGGGTTGTTGAGGGCAATGCGGTTGACGATGTGTATATGAACTTCCAAAAGGCGTTTGATCAAGTGCCACGTAATAGGCTTGTCAGCAAAATTAAAATCCATGGAATAAAAGGGGCAGTGGCAGCATGGACACGAAATTGGCTAAGTGACAGGAAATAGATTAGTGGTGAACGGTTGTTTTTTGAACTGGAGGAAGGTATACAGTGGTGTTCCCAAGGGATTGTACTAGGAGCACTGTTTTTTTTATATATATTAATGACTTGGGCTTGAGTGTACAGGGCACAATTTGAAAATTTGCAGATGACACAAAACTTGGAAGTGTTGTAAACAGTGAAGAGGATAGTAATAGAATTCAAGAGGACATAGACAGGCTGGTGGAATGGGCGGACACATGGCAGATGAAATTTAACGCAGAGAAGTGCATTTTGACGGGAAGAATGAGGAGAGGCAATATAAACTAAATGGTACAATTCTAAAGGGGGTGCAGGAAAAGAGAGACCTGGGGGTTTGTCTGCACAAACCTTTGAAAGTGGCAGGACAGGTTAAGGAAGCGGTTAAACAGCATATGGGATCCTGGGCTTTATAAATAGAGGCATAGGGTACAAAAGCAAGGAAGTTATGTTAAAGTTTTATAAAATAGTGGTTTGGCCAATTCTTGGAACCGCTCTTTAGGAAGGATATGAAGGCCTTAGAGAGGATGCAGAAAAGATTTACTAGAATGGTTCCAGGGATGAGGGTCTTCAGTTACGTAAATAGACTGGAGAAGCTGGGGTTGTTCTCCTTGGAGCAGAGAAGGTTAAGAGGAGATTTGATAGAAGTGTTCAAAATCATGAAGGATTTAGATAAAGTAAATAAAGAGAAACTGTTCCCATTGGTGGAAGGGTCGAGAACCAGAGGACACAGACATAAGGGGGTCAATTTCCGGATGGCCAAGCGGGTGTGTTCGTGGCGGGGGGCTCCTAAAATTGGGGATTCCCGGAGCGGATCCGGAGCGGATCCGGAGCCCGGCTCCAACCCGCCCACTTCCGGGTTCCCCAATGACGCGAATCGGTGCGCGGGCAGCCCTCGCATGCTGGAGTCCCACCGGTAATCAAAGCTGGTGGGATCCCACTTAAGATCATTATCTAGGTACTTGAGGTCGTTGACAGACCTCATTAATTGGAGATTTCAGGAGAATTCGGATTTTGGACTACCCAGAGCGTGTTTCCCATGCTGGGGGAAACACTCCCTGTTTAAACAGACGTGTTGCAGCCAGCAGCCAGTGGCAGCTGCAAAGGACCATTTAACAGGTGCGGGTAAACCCTCATTCATTGCAGCAGGGCACTGTCACCTCAGACAAAGTTTGGCCTGCCACACCGTTGTCTCCACACTCCAAATTATTAAATCAGACCCTAAACTCTGCTGTCCAAACACATTTACCTACTTTGTGGACCCCCTCACACTCACACCGTCAGGATTGGGTGGGGGAGGGGGTGTCCATTGCTGCATTCATCACTCCATTGGGGACGAGCAACATCACCAGCCTTGTCAGGTATGCCGTCCACCTCCGCCACGTGGAGCTACACAACACAGTGCTGCGCAACAGGCACCCGCACAAAGTAGTCGTGCAACTATACATACACCCACTGTAAGGTGACCCAATGGGTGGCATCAAGGACGTTCATGGAGAACCTCATGAAAGGGCATTATTGCACAAGCCAGTCAAGAATGGCCAAGACGTGGCAGTAGTGGTGACAATATAATATGTAATGTGAGTTGATCAGAAATCAAACATAAGTAAAAACCATGACAAACCCTCAAACACCCTTGTGCATCCCCTTCATGCTCACAACACGTTTGTCTTATGCTCCCTACTACCCATACGTGATGCATGCCCTGTGGCTGTGGCACAGGTAGTGGCAGGTGGGGTGAGGCTGACCGTGAAAGAGATGCATGACAGGGTGAGTATGAGACAAAGCCATGAGATTGTATGAGGATTGGGTTGAGTGGTAGTGGTGGGATGAGTACTGGCGAGGTGAGTAAGTACAGGTAAGAGGAGGATAAGCTTTGAATGGGTGTGAGGAGTGATGTGATAGAATAGTGTTGGCAGTGCAGAAGGAGATGTGGGGTGGGGGCGGTGATGTGGCAGACAGAGTGTAGGGGAATGAGTAAGTGTACTCACTTCAGCTGACCTACTTAGGTGATTGAAGCGCCTCCTGCACTGTATGCAGGTGCGCGATATGTTGGTGGTGCTGGTGACCTCCTCTGCCACCTCGAGCCAAGCCTTCGTGGTGGCAAAGGCAGGCCACTTCCTCCCGTCCGCCGAGGAGAAGATCTCTGTCCTCCCCCTCCTCCTCACCCCATCCAGTAGGACCTGAAGTGAGGCATCATTAAACCAGGGAGCAGCCTTCCCCCTGGGCTGCTCCATGCTGTAATTTTTTTTTATTCATTCATGGGATATGGGCGTTGCTGGCGAGGCCAGCATTTATTGCCCATCCCTAATTGCCCTTGAGAAGGTGGTGGTGAGCCGCCTTCTTGAACCGCTGCAGTCCGTGTGGTGAAGGTTCTCCCATAGTGCTGTTAGAAAGGGAGTTCCAGGATTTTGACCCAGCGACGATGAAGGAATGGTGATATATTTCCAAGTTGGGATGGCGTGTGACTTGGAGGGGAACGTGCAGGTGGTGTTGTTCCCATGTACTTGCTGCTCTTGTCCTTCTAGAGGACAGGTAGAGGTCACGGGTTTGGGAGGAAGAAGCTTGGCGAGTTGCTGCAGTGCATCCTGTGGATGGTACACACTGCAGCCACAGTGCGCCGGTGGTGAAGGGAGTGAATGTTTAGGGCGGTGGATGGGGTGCCAATCAAGCGGGCTGCTTTGTCCTGGATGGTGTCAAGCTTCTTGAGTGTTGTTGGAGCTGCACTCATCCAGGCAAGTGGAGAGTATTCCATCACACTCCTGACTTGTGTCTAGTAGATGGTGGAAAGGCTTTGGGGAGTCAGGAGGTGAGTCACTCGCCGCAGAATACCCAGCCTCTGACCTGCTCTTGTAGCCACAGTATTTATGTGGCTGGACCAGTTAAGTTTCTGGTCAATGGTGACCCCCAGGATGTTGATGGTGGGGGATTTGGCGATGGTAATGCCGTTGAATGTCAAGGGGAGGTGGTTAGACTCTTTCTTGTTGGAGATGGTCATTGCCTGGCACTTGTCTGGCGCGAATGTTACTTGCCACTTATGAACCCAAGCTTGGATGTTGTCCAGGTCTTGCTGCATGCTGGCTCGGACTGCTTCATTATTTGAAGGGTTGCGAATGGAACTGAACACTGTGCAATCATCAGCGAACATCCCAATTTCTGACCTTGCGATGGAGGGAAGATCATTGATGAAGTAGCTGAAGATGGTTGGGCCTAGGACACTGCCCTGAGGAACTCCTGCAGCAATGCCCTGGGGCTGAGATGATTGGCCTCCAACAACCACTACCATCTTCCTTTGTGCTAGGTATGACTCCAGCCACTGGAGAGGTTTCCCCCTGATTCCCATTGACTTCAATTTTACTAGGGCTCCTTGGTGCCACACTCAGTCAAATGCTGCCTTGATGTCAAGTGCAGTCACTCTCACCTCACCACTGGAATTCAGCTCTTTTGTCCATGTTTGGACCAAGGCTGTAATGAGGTCTGGATCCGAGTGGTCCTGGCGGAACCCAAACTGAACATCTGTGAGCAGGTTATTGGTGAGTAAGTGCCGCTTGATAGCACTGTCGGCGACACCTTCCATCACTTTGTTGATGATTGACAGTAGACTGATGGGGCGGTAATTGGCCGTATTGGATTTGTCCTGCTTTTTGTGGACAGGACATACCTGGGCAATTTTCCACATTGTCGGGTGGATGCCAGTGTTGTAGCTGTACTTGAACAGTTTGGCTAGAGGCGCAGCTAGTTCTGGAGCAGAAGTCTTCAGCACTACAGCTGGGATGTTTTCGGGGCCCATAGCCTTTGCTGTATCCAGTGTACTCAGCCGTTTCTTGATATCACGTGGAATGAATTGAATTGGCTGAAGACTGGCTTCTGTGATGGTGGGGATATCGGGAGGAGGCCGAGATGGATCGTCCACTCGACACTTCTGGCTGAAGATGATTGCAAACGCTTCAGCCTTGTCTTTTGCACTCCCGTGCTGGACTCTGCCATGATTGAGGATGGGGATGTTTACGGAGCCTCCTCCTCCCGTTAGTTGTTTAATTGTCCACCACCATTCACGACTGGATGTGGCAGGACTGCAGAGCTTTGATCTGATCCGTTAGTTATGGAATCGCTTAGCTCTGTCTATAGCATGTTGCTTCCGCTGTTTAGTATGTATGTAGTCCTGTGTTGTAGCTTCACCAGGTTGGCACCTCATTTTTAGGTACGCCTGGTGCTGCTCCTGGCATGCTCTTCTACACTCTTCATTGAGCCAGGGTTGATCCCCGGCTTGTTGGCAATGGGAGAGTGAGGAATATGCCGGGCCATGAGGTTACAGATTGTGCTGGAATACAATTCTGCTGCTGCTGATGGCCCACATCACCTCATGGATGCCCAGTTTTGAGCTGCTAGATCTGTTCTGAATCTATCCCATTTATCACGGTGGTAGTGCCACACGACACGTTGGATGGTGTCCTCAGTGCGAAGACGGGACTTCATCTCCACGAGGACTATGCGGTGGTCACTCCTACCAATACTGTCATTGACAGATGCATTTGCGACAGGTAGATTGGTGAGGACGAGGTCAAGTAAATTTTTCCCTCGTGTTGGTTCGCTCACCACCTGCCGCAGGCCCAGTCTGGCAGCTATGTCCTTCAGGACTCGGCCAGCTCGGTCAGTAGTGGTGCTATCGAGCCACTCTTGGTGATGGACATTGAAGTCCCCCACCCAGAGTACATTCTGTGCCCTTGCCACCCTCAGTGCTTCCTCCAAGTGATGTTCAACATGGAGGAGGACTAATTCATCAGCTGAGGGAGGGCGATTGGTGGTAATCAGCAGGAGGTTTCCTTGCCCATGTTTGACCTGATGCCATGAGATTTCATGGGGTCCAGAATCAATGTTGAGGACTCCCAGGCCACTCCCTCCTAACTGTACATCACTGTACCGCCACTTCTGGTGGGTCTGTCCTGCCGGTGGGACAGGACATACCCAGGGATGGTGATGGAAGAGTCTGGGACGTTGGCTGTAAGGTATGATTCTGTGAGTATGGCTATGTCAGGCTGTTGCTTGACTAGTCTGTGGGACAGCTCTCCCAATTTTGGCACAAGTCCTCAGATGTTAGTGAGGAGGACTTTGCAGGGTCGACTGGGCTTGGTTTGCCTTTGTCGTGTCCGATGCCTAGTGGTCCGATGCCGGATGGTCCGTCCGGTTTTAATCTTATTATGACTTTTTTTAGTGAGATTTTACAACTGAGTGGCTTTCTAGGCCATTTCAGAGGGCAATTAAGAATTAACCACATTGCTGTGGGTCTGGAGTCACATATAGGCCAGGCCGGGTAAGGACGGCAGGTTTCCTTCCCTAAAGGACATTAGTGAATCGGATGGGTTTTTACGACAATCCGGTAGTTTCATGGCCACCATTACTGATACTAGTATTTTAATTCCAGATTTTATTTAATTAATTGAATTTACATTCCCCAGCTGCCGTGGTGAGATCATGACTCCGGATTATTAGTTCAGGCCTCTGGATTACTGGTCCAGTAACATAACCACTCTGCTACCGTACTCCTTTCTGCAGCATCAGTCAGTGGAAGACTGCACCTTTAAAATGGGCTCCTCCAGCTGACAGCCTATGATCCGGGTGCGCAGTCCGCCCACTGCGCAGCTTTTCAGCGCGAAACCCGGAAGCCAAGGTAAGTGGCTTCAATTTACTTATGTTCGCGTGCGGAACCCACCGATTTTACTGGGCGGGTTACCCACGCGCCCGGTCGACCCCCTGCTGCCAACCCGCCTCCCTCCTAATATCAGGCCCAAGGTGATTGGCAAAAGAACCAAATACACCAGGAAGAAAAACTTTTTTATGCAATCAAGGGATATGGGGATCGGGTGGAAAACTGGAATTGAGGTCGAAGACTAGCCATGATCTTATTGAATGGTAGAGCAGGGGTCATATGGCCTATTCCTGTTCCTATTTCTTATGTTCTTATGAGTAATTATGATCTGGAATTTGTTGCCTGAAAGGGTGGTGGAAGCAGATTCAATCGTGGCTTTCAAAAAAGAATTGGATAAATACTTGAAGAGAAAAAATTTGCAGGGCTACGGGGAAAGAACGGGGGAAATCAGACTAACTGGATTGCTCTTACAAAGAGCCGGCATGGGCTCAATGGGCCGAATGGCCTCCTCCTCCTGTGCTGTAACCATTCTATGATTCTATGACTGATTCTCATCAAGTGGAAGGGTGCTCAGCTGCAACTATGTTAGGCAATTAACAGTGGCCCTGGATCAGCATCTGGGAACAATAACAACAGTGGTCTCAGTCCTGTTAGCTTAGGCACCTGCTGACTAAACCTATGCCTGATGCCAACAGAGTACGTCTCATATGTCTGTACCCTGAAAGTCTCCTTGTTGGTGCAACAGCTGCCTATTTAGATTTCTCCTAACAGGTGGGGATTGTTTTTAAATAAAACTTAATTGTGTGAGACATAAAAGGAGGAAGTACTTTGCGTTGAAAACACTTCTCTATACAGTCTTGTTTCCCTTTAATTACACCTCAAAATGTTTATTTGAGTTTAGCTACAGAAAATTTCTTGTAATCTTATCTGCAAAGTATGTAGGCAGCTTCAGAAGCTGAAATGCAACACTTTACATGGATCAGAGAGTCCGCCTTTAAATGAAAGTTAACACTTCAGCAATTTTAAGTCGAGCTGACTGTTTTCTTTGACGCTGAACTTGCATTTAATGTTTTTTTTCAGTTTAATTGAACCACCCATCATTATCATTCAGTCAACCAGCTCCCAATATAGTGGAAGTCCTGATATAGTGAATATTTGTTTTGATAATAAAGATTTCAGTGCACAAGACATGACCAAACATTATGTTTTGGTGTTCAGATCTATATTATCAGAGACACTATTTTATTTTGGAGTGAAAAGTCAATAAGGAATGAAATATGTGTAATAACTCCCTTGGTAATAACAGTATGTTTCAGCATTGAAAACTAACATCCTACAGTCAAGAAATGTAAATTAGATTGGTTAAAACTAGGTTTGCCCCAGTTTCTCCCAGGTTTCCGTTCCAAATTGTGATTCTGCTGTGGCTACTTTCTTGGGTTCAGTTGCGTCAATTGCTCCCATAAGCAGTCTGAGCGAGCGTCTTACTTTTACTCACTCTGCCCTATATCGACTTGTACGATAGTGTAACCCAGAGACATAACAATACCATCCTAGTGATCTGGAATGGATAATTGTGTCTTTTATGCATGTGCTTCTTCAATCTCACTAAAGATGGACTAAACAAACACTTGGTGAGACAAGGCTTGAAACAATTTCACAGTAAGTTGATCATATAGAACAGCCGTTACGATTGGACTCATTTAATTCAATCAGTACAACTTTAACTGTGCATAATAATACAAAAATAAAGAACATGTTACACTACCCCTTGTCAGTGGGTCATCTTGATTGGCTTAAACCAACTTTCAAACTCCTCTTTTCATCCTTATTGCAGCCTATTGCTGGCTGACTTCCTCACAGCTTTCTGTTTTCTAAAACCTAAATGCCCTCACAACCTTCTCTCTAAAATCCTCAATGCATTCACAGTCTTCCTGTTTCAAAAAGCCTTTCCACCTGCTTCTATCTTCTATCTCTCCATTCACAGCCAAAACAAGAAACACAGGTGTTCAAATACAATGGGTGTGTGGGGTGTTTTTTTCATTGTTGAGACAAGCTAATGATTTGCTTATTATTTACAGTCTATGAGGAAACAACATCAAAGCTAGCTCATTAGCATCTTAACTTCCTGTTGTTTCAGCCTCCTTTTAACTTGCTTGAATATGTCATGTTTTTAAAAACCCAACATTTAAAGTAACTTTTTTAACCAAATTCTTTCTCTGCAAAACTGGCCAAAAAAATATTATGCAATACTATATGTGCAGTCTTCAGGTGAAGCAGGGTTAGAGAATGGGGGACATTGTGCAGTCAGAATTCAGTCCCCATTTTGTCCTTTTAATATTTCCATTATAAATTCCTATTTCCTCATTTATAATGGATATTACCAATGTAAACTTGTCACACTGTAATTATACTCTCCCATCAGTTTCCATTATAAATGTGGACACAGGAATTTATAATAGAAAAGTTGACAAGTACATGCAACTATGCTATTTTTAGTAGCTTTAATCATTCAGGTGTTTGTATAAAATTAAAGTCTAACCTTCATCTCAAACTTTGGATTGAAGAGAACTGAAAGTGTCATTTGCATAATAATTGCATAGAAAACCAGTTGAAGTTGGAGAGAGTGCTTGGATGAGTAAATCAGATCCAGAAAACATTGCCGGTTAAGTGTAATGTTAGCTTGTGTGAGTATCAGCTTGGCTCGGTGATAGCACTATCGCTTCTGAGTTAGAAGTCCCAACTCTAGGACTTGAGAACATAGTCTAGGCCGACACTTCAGTTCTGAAGGAATGCTGCATTATCGAATGTGCCATCTTTAGGATGAGATGCTCAATTGAGCCCCTGTTAGCTTGTTCAGGTGGATGTAAAAGGTTCCGTGGCATTTTTTGAAGAAGAGCAGGGTATCCTGGCCAAAATTCAACCAACAAGGCCAAAACAGATTAATTGATCGTTCAGATCATTGCAGTTTGTGGGACCTACCTTTTACAAACTGCTGCTATGTTTGCCTACAAAACAACAGTGACTGCACTTTAAAAAGTAACTAATTGGCTGTGAAGTGTTTTGGAACATCCCGAGGAAGTGAAAAGTACTCTATAAATGCAAGTCTATCTTACAAAGTCAAAAGAAGATTCTGCCTGTAGCTGTGTAAGCTTACCCATGTCCAAAATGTTCTTCTTTTAAGTATCTTACAACAACTCCCAAATATGTAGCTAATGTTGAATTATGTCAAGGTCAGATTTCTGTGGCCTTGTTAAATATGCAGAATAATCACATTTTCCTAACAAAGCCAAAGTTGAATTTTTCCAATTGCAGTCTATTCATTTAGTATGACGAATAAAGAAAAATTGTATGAATTCAAAAAGAGACTGTGTCTCTTTGTGGGCCACATGAGGCTGGTTTTCTAAAACATTTCTTTTTTGCATATTTCATCCAAGTCATAATATTCAAAGTAAATAAATGTAGTCCTATATTTTCACCGATAAACCCACTGCACTGCTCAAATTGATTTTTTTTGGAAGACTGTAGTCTTTTCAATTAAATTCGCTAGAGTGTTTTTTGCTCTTTTGTGACAGAACTGTGCTGTGGTGCCAGGTCAAAGGGCGTTGTCCTTGGATCATTTCGAATATTTAAGGGCCACACTTGGCCCTATGTGGACAGGAGGTAACCTGCACTGTGTAACAGGTTGAAACAGGCCCAGGTCCCAGTGGTCAATTAGACACGCAGATCAGAGCTTAATGGTTAAAACAAGTGAGGTTTATTCACCCACGGCAGTTGTGTCTTTAAATGCAGCAATGAACAAAAAAGTAACGAGGACTAGTTTCCAGCCTACACCTTCTCCCTCTCAATTCCTTCCTCTGTCTACAACTGAACTATCTCCCTGCGTTTTATCCTTCCAGGCTGGGAGTCATAGAGTCATAGAGTTATACAGCACGGATAGAGGCCCTTCGGCCCATCGTGTCCGCGCCGGCCATCAAGCCCTGTCTACTCTAATCCCATATTCCAGCATTTGGTCCGTAGCCTTGTATGCTATGGCATTTCAAGTGCTCATCCAAATGCTTCTTGAATGTTGTGAGGGTTCCTGCCTCCACAACCCTTTCAGGCAGTGAGTTCCAGACTCCAACCACCCTCTGGGTGAAAAAGTTCTTTCTCAAATCCCCTCTAAACCTCCCGCCTTTTACCTTGAATCTATGTCCCCTTGTTATAGTACCCTCAACGAAGGGAAAAAGCTCCTTAGTATCCATCCTATCTGTGCCCCTCATAATTTTGTACACCTCAATCATGTCCCCCCTCAGCCTCCTCTGCTCCAAGGAAAACAAACCCAATCTTCCCAGTCTCTCTTCATAGCTGAAGCGCTCCAGCCCTGGTAACATCCTGGTGAATCTCCTCTGCACCCTCTCCAAAGCGATCACATCCTTCCTGTAGTGTGGCGACCAGAACTGCACACAGTACTCCAGCTGTGGCCTAACCAGTGTTTTATACAGCTCCATCATAACCTCCTTGCTCTTATATTCTATGCCTCGGCTAATAAAGGCAAGTATCCCATATGCCTTCTTTACCACCTTATCTACCTGTTCTGCCGCCTTCAGGGATCTGTGAACTTGCACACCAAGATCCCTCTGACCCTCTGTCTTGCCTAGGGTCCTCCCATTCATTGTGTATTCCCTTGCCTTGTTAGTCCCTCCAAAGTGCATCACCTCGCACTTTTCCGGGTTAAATTCCATTTGCCACTGTTCCGCCCATCTGACCAACCCATCTATATCGTCCTGCAGACTGAGGCTATCCTCCTCGCTATTTACCACCCTACCAATTTTTGTATCATCAGCGAACTTACTGATCATACCTTTTACATTCATATCCAAGTCATTAATGTAGACCACAAACAGCAAGGGACCCAGCACCGATCCCTGTGGTACCCCTCTGGCCACAGGCTTCCAGTCACAAAAACAACCTTCGACCATCACCCTCTGCCTTCTGCCACTAAGCCAGTTTTGTATCCAAAGTGCCAAGGCACCCTGGATTCCATGGGCTCGTACCTTCTTGACCAGTCTCCTGTGGGGGACTTTATCGAAGGCCTTACTGAAATCCATGTATACCACATCTACTGCGTTACCCTCATCCACACGCCTAGTCACCCCCTCAAAAAATTCAATCAAATTAGTCAGACATGATCTTCCCTTGACAAAGCCATGTTGACTATCCCTGATTAATCCTTGCTTCTCCAAGTGGAGACTAATTTTGACCTTCAGAATTTTTTCCAAATAAAACTCGTTCCCGATTAAAGGCAATTAAAGTCAACGATTTCTTAAAGCTATACCGCCTTGTCTTGGTCATTCTGACACTTTATACAACTTCTTAAAGCTGTACCCCTCTAGTGGATACAGAGCTCTCAAAGCCTATGGCTCACACATCGTCCCTCTCTCACTCTGTTACAATTGTTACACTGTTACTGTATGGGATCTGTATGATCTTTGGAATAATGAATCCCGTAACAATTTGCATTTGTGAGAAGATAACTTAACTATTGCTAAATCAAAAGTAAAATACTGCGGATGCTGGAAATCTGAAATAAAAACAGAAAATGCAGGAAATACTCAGCAAGTCAGGCAGCATCTGTGGAGAAAGAAACAGAGTTAACGTTTCAGGTTGATGACCGTTCGTCATTCAACCTTTGCTAAGTTATGGGAATCTTTAGGGGGAGAAAAAGATCTGTTTTTAAATTATAACTCGACTAGATACTATTTTTACAGAGATGCGCTATTATGATCCTGCCACTTTCTGAGTTTAGGATTCAACTGTGCAGAATGCAAATGATAAGCCACATTCTTCTCTCCTGCTCTCATTAGAGATGATGTGGAGATGCCGATGATGGACTGGGGTTGACAACTGTAAGGAATCTTACAACACCAGGTTATAGTCCAACAGTTTTATTTGAAAATCACAAGCTTTCGGAGGCTTTCTCCTTCGTCAGGTGAGCGAGTGTGGGATTCCATGGAAGGTTACTGCATTTATATTCAGAGAACATTCTCTGAATATAAATGCGGTAACCTTCCATGGAATCCCACACCCGCTCACCTGACGAAGGAGAAAGCCTCCGAAAGCTTGTGATTTTCAAATAAAACAGTTGGACTATAACCTGGTGTTGTAAGATTCCTTACACTCATTAGAGATGCCGCAGAATGTTTACAGTGTGCCATATGGAGGAGATTGGTGTCAATATAGATGCCAGGATGATTATGTTAATACTGAGGTATGGCACCAACCTTCATCTCACCATACCTTTTCTACCACCTTGTAGCAGCTTACAAATTCTGCATTACTACCATTGTTTCAATTATATCTATAATATATTAAAAGTTTTGTATATAGCACGCACTCTCTGTACGTCCAGGAAGTGACATTAAATTATACGGATTTGCATATACCTGCCATATATATTTATCTTTGAGTCCTCGCAGATATAAATTTATATCTCCATGGTGGATGGCTCTGTGACGCTATGTTTCGCCATTCCTCCCTGCAGTGGCTTCTCATCTCTCTCACCTCCCTCCAGGATGTTCTCTGAGGTATTTTAAAGTTTTTATACATTTTGTATATATTTTAAACAATTTTTTTTGCATCTTTTTGTAATTAAGAAGCAACCATGGCTACAATGCGCCAACTCCTGCTCTTGTCTTGTGGCCCAGGCCAATCCCTCCTACTGCTCATGCTCTTCTAGATTGGAACTGGATTTGTTTCAGTGATCCATAATTTGGTGACGACTGGCAAGTCTTACAATAAAAGTTGTAACAAAGAAGTGATTTTGTGGTGTGATGCGTTGGTGCATTAATGAATAATAGCACAGAATGTTAGGGTGTTGATTTCACCAGTCCATGTGTACAGGCAGGCCACCGAGTGAAAGAATCAACCATAAGGGGAAAAGGGAGGCGAAGGGGTGCTTCCTGACAGGGAATGTGAGAAAAACAGTTCTGTCAGACAACCCATCCTTTGTACACCTTCCAGTGACCGATTGAAACATGGCATTAGCAGAGACCCGTGAACAGGTTGCTTGCTGGCCGTCTTGGATAGAGAAAAAAGTGCATTGCCGATGAAGGGATAGTCCATTGAAGAGTTTAAAATAATGTGGTCCAGTAGTATCATGCATTGGTGTATCAACATGTCATAGGAGTGGGTTTGTGCCATAGCACCTCACTTGGTGAGCTGTCAGTCAGGGCTATTGAGTGAGATATACTTTCCCATATCTGCTCGTTATGGTTTTGCTGTTGCCATTTACAGCTCTTCTAGACCAATCTTTTGTTTCTTAACTTGTCCCATTATCACCCTCCTTGCCTTGCACAATCATCCCTTTTATCATTTAATTACTCGTGCCCTCTACCCTATCACAGACCTTCCCTTTTGTTCTTTCCTCTCCTCCCCACCCACCCCCCCTTTCCCTGTGCTCTGTACTTGCTTAAAAACTTTAACTCTTTAACATCTCCCAGTTCTGATGAAAGGCCTTCGACCTGAAACGTTAACTCTGTTTCTTTCTCCACAGATGCTGCCTCACTTGCTGAGCTTTTCCAGCATTTTCTGTTTTTATTTCAGATTTCCAGCATCCGCACTATTTTGCTTTTGATGTTTTCCCGTAGGATGGATAGAAAAATTGTAGGCCGCTTACTTGGAACAATGTAACCAATGGACCTGTCCTGTCCTAGCCGCCCAAAATGGATACCACCCCAAATTGTGGGGACAGGATCATTGGCATGGTTGGGATGAGTGCCCTGATTGAGGCTCCACACTGCTCCAATGCAGTAGAAAGGGATTTTCAGGGACAGAATGGTCACAACTACAGCTCCCAAGGGAGCTATTGGGCCGTCCCTGCAAAATAGTCCATCTGCTCCAGGATCGATTACCTGCTCCACCCCATATTCAGGGGCCTTTACTAGGCCCATAACAAAGCTTATGCTTGTTGTCAGCAGGCATTGGTTCCTTTGGACCTATTAGGAGCTGCACTGGGTGGAATTTGAATGGGACACCTGTGAGCTCCCCCAGCCTGGCTTCCTTTGTTGTTGGGGACAAGTAGGCAGAATATCCACTCATGCCTCCCGCTGCACCCGCCACCAGAATTTCCTGGCCTCCTCTCCATGGGGTGAAATCTCAGTGGAAGTTAGTTCTGCTTCACTTTCTGCTCCCCCCACCCTCCCCCCTGATGCCTCCCCACCCCCAGCAGACCGAGTACAAGGGTTGAATTTTGGGCCTATGCAATCTACAAACAAAAATTTACTCCTCACAAGAACTAAGAATTCTTGACTGCTGCAGTGGCTGTAAACATAATCAATAATTTTTGGAAGTTAAATATCATTAAGGACCATACTATGGTAAACAATCTTTGCAAGACCACTTACAAAACTGCACAACATTATTAGTGTGCAAATTGTGCATTATGGACTGAATTTTTCTGCATCTCAATTTTTTTTAAAGAGAGGTTCATGAAATATCTTTTATACAATGTTATCAACTGTTCAATGACATAATGCAGCTTGGCACATACTGCACTTCCTAAATAAACCAATTTTCCACATGATCAGGGAATGTGGGTGTATCACGCAGCAGACTATTGCTAGCTCTTAAAGGAATTGCTTTTCATTGTGAAACTTCCCCAGTGGAAAACAAGTCTTCAAGGTGCATGTTTGGCGCTTTTTGAGTCATAGATTAGGCTCACAGAGCTATCAGGCACTTGAATCCATTAGCTACACATATGAGGAGTTTTACCAGCTCTTTTGTGGATCTTTGAAGACAAGAAGATTGGGTAGGAGGAAAGCTTACCTGTGGAAAACGTTCTTATACAACCTTCGTTGTTTGCTTTCAGGAGTTTCTGGCTTGAAAGCCTTAAAATACAAAAAGGAGACCCTGCCTCGTCTGCAATATTCAACATAGCAATAGACCACAAAGGTGCCACAGTTTTTTTAAACGTGGTATATTGAAGTGTGTAAATAGTGTGATATGCAAACTGTCCACAATGACCCTTTAAAGCTTTTGAAGAGGCTTGAAGTAGTGGAATCAAATAAAATCACACATTGATGGGGATTTTGGAATTTAATATTGATGTCATAAAATGTAGGCAAATGCCTATATGAATATTGAATACCTGTAACTGCTGTAAATTATGTTTGTGGCTATGACCCAACTGTGCACTGAGTCACTAGTGAATCTAGAAGGAAAGGACCAACAACCTTGGAGGATGTAATATGGAGAATTGATCTTGTGCTGTTTCACATGCCTGAGTGAGGCTGTATTAGACATGCAGGCAGTCGTGTAGTCTGTGTATTCCATGTTCTTGACTGACAGATAAAAGGAGAGATAATTAAGTCATTCTGTATGTGGGCGTGCAAGATATTTATTAGAGGCTCAGCACAGAACACAAAAATACTTTATTGGAAACTATTTGAAATAGACTTTATCTTAACCCCTTCATTGGCACAAACTTTATTTTTTCCTGCTTCATTTTATGCTTCATTTTCTTTGGCACTTCCTTGCTGCAGACTGCTTTGTGCAGGATGGGTGAGACAGGCTTCTATTTGTGTCGCTCAGTAAACAGGTGGGGACACGCCCTTCAGCTTTGCCTTCTTCTCTCTGTGGAAGTACTTGGCCTCTGCTGAACAATTCCACCTGCCTACACAGCTGAGATCAGGAACTTGCTATATGGAGAATCTCCCACTCTCTGTGCTGTTGCACCACCTCATTAACATATTTCTGTTGCACTACTATCTGTTTTGGTAATTATTTTGCATGGATGTGAAATCCTTCTCTTTTCTCTTCCCATCTGTTAGTCTCCTCAGGCCACATAATACCTGCAGCTGAGAGGACAGGCAGGTAACCCAATCTGTAGCATGAATTGTGTGCCAATTAATGATCTTTAGCTGTATGTCGGAATGATTACCTTTCGATTTTTCCCTTCTGCTATAGGCAGCTATTTGTCTTCTCCTCAGCACTTAACCACAACAATCTACTTAAGTTTAAGAAAGCAGTGGGGTGGGGGACTGAACCTGCATCCCTCTTTGATGGGACACAACATGTTGGTGCTTTCATGTGCTTGGCCACACCATTGCCCTCCTTGTACACTATCTTCATTTTTTGTTTACATAATAAAATTTTAGCTCCCTTGATGACTATTTGAGTTAATGTACCTTATGTTGTGGTATCAAGCCACATAGGACAAAAGTTGCATAGAATTTTCATAGGATCCACAACATAGAAACAAGCTGTTCGGCCCAACTGGTCTATGCCGGTGTTCATACTTCACATGAGCCTCCTCCCACTCTAATTACCTCATCCCACTCTTACCCCAAGTTCCTCTATTCCCTTCTCCCTCATGTATGCATCAAGCTTCCTCTTAAGTGCGTCGATGCTATCTACTTAACCGCTCCATGTGGCAATGAGTTCCATATACTCACCACTCTGTGTGTAAAGAAATTCCTCCTAAATTTTTTATTTGATCTTATACTTATGTCCCTTTATTCTGGAATCACCCACAAGTGGAAACAGTTTCTCAACATCTATCCTATCAAACTGCTTCATAGAATCATAGAATCATAGAAGTTACAACATGGAAACAGGCCCTTCGGCCCAACATGTCCATGTCGCCCAGTTTATACCACTAAGCTAGTCCCAATTGCCTGCACTTGGCCCATATCCCTCTATACCCATCTTACCCATGTAACTGTCCAAATGCTTTTTAAAAGACAAAATTGTACCCGCCTCTACTACTGCCTCTGGCAGCTCGTTCCAGACACTCACCACCCTTTGAGTGAAAAAATTGCCCCTCTGGACCCTTTTGTATCTCTCCCCTCTCACCTTAAATCTGTGCCCCCTCGTTATAGACTCCCCTACCTTTGGGAAAAGATTTTGACTATCGACCTTATCTATGCCCCTCATTATTTTATAGACTTCTATAAGATCACCCCTTAACCTCCTACTCTCCAGGGAAAAAAGTCCCAGTCTGTCTAACCTCTCCCTGTAAGTCAAACCATCAAGTCCCGGTAGCATCCTAGTAAATCTTTTCTGCACTCTTTCTAGTTTAATAATATCCTTTCTATAATAGGGTGACCAGAACTGTACACAGTACTCCAAGTGTGGCCTCACCAATGCCCTGTACAACTTCAACAAGACATCCCAACTCCTGCATTCAATGTTCTGACCAATGAAACCAAGCATGCTGAATGCCTTCTTCACCACCCTATCCACCTGTGACTCCACTTTCAAGGAGCTATGAATCTGTACTCCCAGATCTCTTTGTTCTATAACTCTCCCCAACGCCCTACCATTAACGGAGTAGATCCTGGCCCGATTCGATCTACCAAAATGCATCACCTCACATTTATCTAAATTAAACTCCATCTGCCATTCATCGGCCCGCTGGCCCAATTTATCAAGATCCCGTTGCAATCCTAGATAACCTTCTTCACTGTCCACAATGCCACCAATCTTGGTGTCATCTGCAAACTTACTAACCATGCCTCCTAAATTCATCATAATCCAGAGAAAAGAGCTCCAGCCTGCTCAATCGTTCCTGATTGTTGCATCCTTTCAATTCTGATAAAACCTTATAAATCTTTTCTACAATAGTGCTTCAATATCTTTTTTGTAGTATTGTGACCAGAACACCAGTACTCCAATTGTGCTTTAACCAAGGTTCTATATAAATTTAACATTACCTCCCTGTTTATGTGTTCTATTCTTCCAGAAATTAACTCCAGTACTTTATTTGCACTTGCTGCATTGCTACTTTTAGCCATTTATGTAAAAAAAGATAAAACTTGCATTTATATAGCACCTTTCATGTTCTCAGGACATCCCAAAACACTTTACGGCCAATTGAGTACTTTTGAAGTGTAGTCACTGTTGTAATGTCAGAAACACGGCAGCCAATTTTGCGCACAGCAAGGTCCTACAAACAGCAAGGAGATAAGGACCAGATTATCTGTTTTAGTGATGAATATTGGCCAAGGCACCAGGGATAACTCTGCTTCACTTCTTCAAAATAATGCCATGGGATCTTTTATGTCCACCTAAGAGGACAGACGGGGCCTTGGTTTAACGTCTCATCCAAAAAACAGCACCTATAACAATGCAGCACTCCCTCAGTATTGCATTGATGTGTCAGCCTAGATTATACGCTCAAGTCTCTGGAGTGGGACTTGAACCTGCAACCTGCTGACTCAGTGGCAAGAAGTGCTACCCACTCAGCCACGCTTCACACATGTATCTGTCTGCCCAGATCTCATTGCTCCTCTACCCCATTTGGTTTCTTAGCTTCCAAGGAATAAGTGGTCTCCTTATTCCTCCTATCAAAATAAACCACCTCACACTTTAAATTTCATTTGCCATTTATCTGCTCACTCTATAAGCCTGTTTATGTTTCCCTGTATTTTGGTACAGTCCTCTACATTATTAGTTATACTCCCAATTTGGTATCATCTGCAATTTTTGACACCATACCTCCAATTTCTGAGTCCAAATCATTTATGTATATGGTGAACAAAAGCTACACGGTTCAACTCTCAGTCTGTGCTGATCTCAATGAGCAAACAGTTGGGATGTTACAATTCACTTCGCTATCCCTGGCCTAGGAAGGGAAAAATCAGCATGGGTTCCTGCTCCTGATTGCTACCAAGTGATCCTTTCTGGAAGATGCACGTGCATGGACGTCAGATGGGGACAGGATTGGGCTCAGCTATGATGCCTTCCACAGTCAAGTAAAAAAGTATTGTTGAGATAGCATCATAGCAGCCATAAGTCAATGCCATTCGAGGGCCTCTGTGTGGCCAGTAATCGATGATGAATAAAATCAGAATATTATCACTATCACTGAATAGCTTGCTTGTGTCTTAGGACTTATCGGAATGTGAATGGACAATGTTCTTCACACTGTCTGGGCTTGGTTAATCATTATTTCTTTGGCTAATGTATTCATTTGCCTGGGCATACACATCATTGTCTACTTTATTGATGCTTCGAGTATATTTCTCGTAACCTTTCAAAGGTTGTTAACTTTTCATGCGATCATCTCTCTTGCAACACTTTTTATTGATTGTGCCTCTATGAATCGTCTTGGGTTATTTTTTTTCTACATTAAAGGTGCTATAAAATTGCCAGTTGTTGTTGTCTAAAGTAGTTAACATTTCTTCTGTGTACTGTAGTTAACAACATCTTGTGAGGACCAGGTTCTGCTGTTTTGCATTGTTTCTGCAGAACTTTTAACTGGAAATTTGAAGGAGATGGCTGTGCATTCAGATTTCTAGTTGATTCTGTACAACAGCAAATAGATTCCAATTGTCATATCTGTAAAGTAGAAGTTATCAAACTGGGGTCTGTTGACCTGACGGATCTGTGAAGCCATAAGACTTCTGTCCATCTGAAGCTGGGCACACTGTATGCTGTCTCGAGAACTCTGTATCCTATATATATATTGTTCTTTATGTTCTGTATTCATTAATTTACTGCATGATGTTTATGTTGCTATGCAGCAATAAAAAAAACGTTTTCTGTAGGGATAGCACTGTTTTCATTTTGACAATTTTACCAATACTGTCTTGCAGATGCCAGGACCAGAGTACATTGGGAGATGCCAATATTTGTAGGGGTTTCTGGGAACATGCAAATATTTGCTGGGGTGGGGGGGGAGGTTGCTGGGAGTTTATCAATATTTGCAGGTGGTCAGCCACAAAACTCTTAAACTGGTCAACTCAAACTCTTAAAGAAAAAAAATTGGTGTGTTTTTGTGTGCCAGGGTGGTGGGGTTTAACTACCTAGCCTCCTCTCCTCCCCCATCCCCCGCCAAAAGAATTCAGGCAACCCAACCTCCAGCATCAGTAGGACATCGAGGATTGCGAGTTCATTTCGGAAACGTACGTTCCTTTTTCATGAGTTCAGTATTAGTTTATGTGACCAAAATGAAGAAAAAATTGATGCAGTACTGATGTTCTGGACCCAGTTGTCTACTATACATTGTAAATATAATACAATATAAGATTCCAAATTTTTTGTAATGCTTTATGATAGAATGGTGGTACCAAAGCCATTTTAATTGCTAGGCTGTCCAATTTGGACAGGATTGATTCTTTTGTGGTCATTGGACATTGGAACATACAATCATATCTAGCACTCTCTTGGATGCAAAGGTCACTCCCACCTTTGTCATATGATAGCGTGGTGCTATTCATGTACAAAATAGGGAAAATAAGTGAAAAATCACATTGTGTTTACATGACATGTTTTCTGAAAAGACGGGCTCAGATCAATATGAATTTGACCAAAACAGCACTGTTTTGGAATTTATCCCAAATGAATTAATTTGGATATCACATTTGATTCTGAGCTCATTCTGCTAGAATCTAAATTTGTGCCTGAATTATACAGAAATTCTATACTAAGTGAAATAATTAATCAAATTAAAGTTTCAGATTAGCCCTTTTGTCATTTTATTTCAACAGACTTTTTACTTTCTCAGCACACCAAGTATTGGACCATACCAAGTCATTTCAACACAGTGGTTCCGAGCAAAAATACTCCAATCACTAACCTATCTGCAGTGAAAGCTGGATTAACTTGTTACCTTCTGCACTCTCCTAAATTGCCTGATTAATTTGTGTGCAGTACTGTGTGTGCATGTCAAAGATGCACTGCCTCTAGCAATGTATTGCTTTGTTGGACTCTCACACTCATGGTTTATTAGTAGGAGTGGCTGCTCTGTGTGCATGTTCCAAATTGATTTAATTTTGAACACAAGTGTCCCATTGTTTTCTGATGGAGAATGATGTCAGTGTGTACATGTGCTTGTGTCCTACATACACCTATGTGAATTCAGAGCTGTATTATCAGTATCCATCTCCTTTACTGGCTACTCTTCTATCAATGCCATTTTCACATGCAGCTATTATTTAATTCACTAGAGTACTTCAAAGTAAACCTCCAATTTTTCCAGCTTTTCTCCTCCCTCCTGCTCAGTTTACAAGCTTTCTTCTTTTATTAAGTTTGCCATCTGATAGGGGAACCTTCTGTCACCTCTAACTTCCAGCAGCCTGTACTCTGCTGAAACCTTGCTTTATATCAATGCTACTATGGTTTTGCACATTTTGTTCCAACCTGAGTTCCAAATAATGCCATTCTATATGTCTTTCTTCCCACGAAGAAGCCATTGAATGATTAAAATTCAATGGCTTCATGACTATCACGTGCGGCCTGAGTCACTTGCGACAGGCACGCGTATGTGTGCCCCGCCCCAGCACGCCCGATTTCGGGCGCCATCAGATTCCTAGGCCTAAATACATAAAGGAGGAAATCGTAAGAAACTTTCTCACCAAAGAGTGATCAGAATAAGGAATGTTAGATCAATTACACCATTCAAAAAGGTACTGGATAATTATTAAAAAGTTTATAAAATTGTATGGGGTGAAAGCAGGAAGTGGGATCAGTTTGGAAAGAAAGCAGGAAATAGAATTGTGTAAAATTAGCCCTCAAAAGGGGCTTACATTTAGCATCAACAAGAAAGGCCCAATGGCTTTCTCCCATCTCTATGTTTCTAAAAAACAATACTTTATATTGTTTTGATGTGTCAATCCAATTAAAACCTTTCAAAGCCCCAATAATAGTTTCATGGCATTTTGCTTCCAGTACATTTCCATCATTGGCCACATGGGGGTGTGAACAGCAAGTTCTGGTATGTTCTATGAGTGGCCAATCTTGATGTTAATCGTAAAACAATTTGAGGAGTTGTAGGCACAGATATATTATGAATTGTACTCTGTCTCTTCTGCTGACAGTGACCCTAGGCTTTTCAGAGAGGTACAAGCCTATCCCTTCCCCTCCCCACTGGCAGGAGGGTCGGTAACCAGAGGACACAGATTTAAGATAATTGGCAAATTATTTACGCAGCAAGTTGTTATGATTTGGAATGCACTGCCTGAAAAGGTGGTGGAAGCAGATTCAATAGTAAATTTCAAAAGGGAATTGGATATAAACTTGAAGAGGAAAAATTTGTAGGGCCATGGGGAAAGAACAGAGGATTGGGACTAATTGGATAGTTCTTTAAAAGAGCCGGCACGGGCATGATGGGCTGAATGACCTCCATCTGTGCTGTATAATTCTATGCTAAATTTTATGGAAAACATTGATCAATACATTTTAAACAAAAATGTTGTTATATGGACAATCTAAACATTTTCTTGTCAATTTTATAATTGTTATGTCATCATGTAATAAACTTTATTTTCAGTACTAGGTTCAAGTTGAAGCTGAGAGTCGCAAAGGTTTTCAAAAATATTTGGAGCAGTTTGAGTGGTATCCTTTTTTTTATTGGTTGCTTTTGCTGCTTGCTCATTGCTGATGAGTTATTTTGATATCCTTGAACGTGTTGTTGCTTCCCAAATCCACTCCCATCTTCCCCGCAAGTAAATCCCTCCGTTCAAGTTTCCGCCCCTGCCACTGTACTGAAACGGCCCTTATCAAAGACACAAATTATATCCTATGTGACCGTGACCATGGTAAACTATTCCGTCCTTCTCGACCTGTCTGCAGCCTTTGACACAGTTGACCATAACATCCTCCTCCAACACCTCTCCTCTGTCGTCCAGCTGGGTGGGACTGCGCTCGCCTGGTTCCATTCTTATCTATGCAGTCGTAGCCAGAGAATCACCTGCATTGGCATCTCTTCCTACTCCTGCACCGATGCCTCTTGACTCCCCCAAGGATCTATCCTTGGCCCTCTCCTATTTCTCATTGACATCATCTGGAAACACAATGTCAAGTTCCACATGTACGCTGACGACACCCAGCTCTACCTCACAACCACTTCTCTTGACCCCTCCACTGTCTCTGATTTGTCACACTGCTTGTCCGATATCCAGTACTGGATGAGCAAAAATCTTCTCTAACTAAATATTGGGAAGACCGAAGCCATTGGCATCGTTCACAACCTTGGCGTCCTATTTGACCATGAGATGAGCTTCTGACCACATAACCGTTCCATCACCAAGACTGTCTAATTCCATCTCCGTAACATCATCTGTCTCCGCCCCGTCTCAGCTCATCTGCTGCTGAAACCCTCATCCATGCCTTTGTTACCTCTAGACTTCACTAGTCCAATGCTCTCTTATCCGGCCCCCCATCTTCCACCCTCCATAAACTTGAGCTCATCCTAAACTCTTCTGCCCTTATCCTAACTCGCATCAAGTCCCGTTCACCCATCACCCCTGTGCTTGGTGACCTATATTGGCTCCTGGTCCAGGAATGCCTCGATTTTAAAATTTTCATCCTTGCTTTCAAATCCCTCCATGGCCTCACCCCTCCCTATCTCTGTAACCTCCTCCAGCCCTACAATCCTCCTAGATCTTTGTGGTCCTCCAGTTTTCTTGCCTCTTGCACAACCCTAATTTTAATCGCTCCACCATTGGTGGCCGTGCCTTCAGCTGCCTAGGCCATAAGCTCTGGAATTCTCTCCCTAAACTTCCCCACCTTTCTCTCCTCCTTTAAGATGATCCTTAAAACTTACCTCTTTGACCAAGCTTTTGGTCACCTGTCCTAATATCCCCTATGTGGCATGGTATCAAATTTTGATTGATAATTACTCTAGTGAGGCGCCTTGGGATGTTTTGCTATGTTAAAGGTGCTATATAAATGCAAGTTGTTGTTGTTGTACATCTCGTGAGTAGATTTCCATTGGATTTTATCTCCTGTTGTTTCTGTGAGGGTTTCTCCGGCAAGTGATCAGTGGAACTGCAAGATAAATGGTGTATATGTTAAAAATGGCCATTTCTCTGAGGGTTCTGCTCATCTACTGAAGTTACAGCAGGGGATCGGGACAACTGCACAGAAATTCAGGTCCTATATCCTCATGTTTCAGCGAGGAACCTATTGTCATTGAACATGCAACACTTGGGATGTGTCCTGGCATCTGGTGGCAGTGGAGGAAAGGTGTCCCATTGTAGGGTGGGACTGGGGATGGTCCCAGGGTCTGGCCGCATTGGGGGATGGCCTGGGATGTAGAGTCAATGGGACAGAGTCCTAAGTTTGGACAGCATAGTGACAGTCTCGGAATATGCTGGCAAGCATGTTTCATGCTGATAAATGGTCAGCAACTGGCAATGAGGGGTGGCAACAGGCGGAGGTATGACTACAGATCATGAGGCAGACCAAATGGTGCAGAATGCATTGGGGACATGGTGGATCACAGCAGGACAGCATGAACTGAGAATGGGACATCGTGGTTCAGGGTGGGCCACAAACTTGAGCTCCAGGCCCCTGTCAGATGTTAGGCCTCAGGGGAAGAAACTTAATAGATTGCACAGGTAAATTAAGATACTTTTTGCAAAGTTTTTACATTTATATGTTAATTACAGAATAAGTTGCAATTTTGTTTAGCTGGGTTAGTTAGGAGGCTGAGGACAAAATGGTACTCGAAAATTTTGCAAAAACTATATTGAGCAATTTTTTCCTTCTTGCTGATGAATGTCCACATGAGTGCACCACAATTAATAAATTTGCATTTCTGCCAATTAGCTGGAATAAATTTACATAATCTAGAATAAATTTGCATATGAGACACTCAACTGCAGGGCATTTGCATATGATTAACATATGCCAAGTGTGACACTCACATGACAAGAAGTATTTGCAGATGTACCATTTTTATGATATTACCAGCAGAGAAATAGATATAGATAGACATAAATGCATATTTCGCATAATTTTTTGACTGAGAGGACAGATAGGTAACATGTTCCCAGGCGTCTGCCAATCCTGCATTTGAAAGCGGGTAAAAGCGACTTCACTGTTTTCACAGCTTCTGAGAAGCACTTCACTTTTTCTTGGTGCAGCATGGCTGATATTGGTAATTCACTGCATGAGAATCACCGGCACAAGCACAGTTCTTCTACCATACCGAAGATAATTGTAAACAATTTTACAACACCAAGTTATAGTCCAGCAATTTTATTTTAAATTCACAAGCTTTCGGAGGCTACCTCCTTCGTCAGGTGAACGATGTGAAAAAATCATTCACCTGAGGAAGGAGGTAGCCTCCGAAAGCTTGTGAATTTAAAATAAAATTGCTGGACTATAACTTGGTGTTGTAAAATTGTTTACAATTGTCAACCCCAGTCCATCACCGGCATCTCCACATCATACCGAAGATAGTGTTGGACCATCTAACACACTGCCAAAAATAAAACATTTTATCTATCATTCGACTATTTGACTCTG
This sequence comes from Heptranchias perlo, assembly GCF_035084215.1. Classification (NCBI taxonomy): domain Eukaryota; kingdom Metazoa; phylum Chordata; class Chondrichthyes; order Hexanchiformes; family Hexanchidae; genus Heptranchias; species Heptranchias perlo. The sequence continues at coordinate 16,834,403 of NC_090331.1, read as the reverse complement.
CGTCATCCGTGCCTTATTTTCCAATTGCCGAGGGATGGGCTTGTATTTAACAATTTGCATCCGATTTTCAGAATATCAGAATTTTATAGGTTTCAAACCCTGAAACCACTCCTGCAAAGATCAGACTGAGCCTTTCATTTTCCTCCGATATTGTAATGGTTGACACACCTATAGTAAATGGAGCATTATCAGTAACTCTGAAATATATATCACAGAAAGGCTCTAGGTGGAACTTATGCCATTTGCAGTAAAAACATGTCACACCACAAGTATGTTAATGAGTGCGCTGTAGATTCAGCACTTTTGGCAGGTTGTGTTTTATCCATGTGCTTGTGATCCATCTTCAGTTCCAAAATCTACATTTTAATCAATAATCTGCTCTTACTGCACTATGGTTAACATACAGTTTCCAAATCTACAGGACCTAGCAGTAAATGAGCCCTTAAACTAAAGTGGTTTTTCATGACTACTTGTTCACTTGCTATTTTGTGATTAAGGTGGAGTTCACACCCTGCATAATACCCAGAAGCAAACAATAGCTACGCCTGGTGACACAGGCCAACTAATACATATGTCAACAAATTCTCTCATATATAGAAAGAGGTGAGAGGGCAGCAGATAACCAGCTCTAACTCCTGCAACAGTAGTGCTGTTCAGCTGGCTGCTGGAGGACGCACAGCATTGTCCTAACAATGACTGTCCACTTGACTTCCTCAAATCAACATGACTGAGATGAGGAAGTCAAGGGAGTACGAGTATTGTACTTGCCCTGTGGTATGCACGTTGGTGCTGCAATATCCTGTGCTGTCAAACTGTATTATAAATTGTTTCTGTAAAATGTTGTTTGAAAGAGGACTTATTATCTAAAACTGGAGACCTAGGACAATAGTTCCTCCTCTTTTCTGAAATGGGGTTAAAATGGCCTTTCTTCATAGATTTTTACCACCAGCAGACAAAATGATGGATGGGTATGATTTTGCAATGGCTGATTCTGTACAGTATGATTCTGTTGGTGACAATTAGTCAACCACAATGTACCTATAATAGTGATCCTTCTACATTTCTCAAGCAGCTGAACAGCTACTGAAATGGTATAAAGAGTTTGGTGATCCAACAGAGCAGTGCACATTTGTTGCGCATAATAGTTCAGTGTAAAATGAAAAAATCTCAACTGCTTGTAGTTAGAAGTCAAATAGAAATATAAAGAGATTACTGGCTGGTTAAATCTTGGAAAGACATGCTCAATGGCCCTGAAATTGTATGGCGTACAATCCTGGAGGGTAAGCCAGGATCGTGCCTGCTTGTGCCCTTTAACGCTGGTCCCACTGGAGTATTTGAGGTCAGTGGATGGGCACCTCATTTGCACGGGGGCACCTGTGCGACTACAGATGCATCTCAGGTGCTTGTCAGCCCTGAGATGCCTGAAACTCCAGCGCCTACTGCTATTCGAACGAGGGATGCCCAGTTCCCCTCCCCCCCCCCCCCTCCAAAAACGAGAAATTATATTTGTGCCCTCTTTAGCCCGTTTTGTAAGTAAATTATTTATTTATTTTTTTGGAAAAAAAATCACCTGATCTCTGGGGGTCCAGGCTGCTTCCCTGGTCTGGACCCACTCCCCTTCCCCCTGCCCCCCTCCCCAGTGGGGCCCAGTCGCTACCTTCTAGAGACTGATCATCATCTCACTGCCTCTGGGCTTGCTCCCTCGGTGCAGGGGACTATGTTTAGGGCAGATGAAGATTCTACCCCAAACAAGGCTCACCTAGAAACCCCCAGTAAAGGCCAGAACCTGGCCTATCCACTTCAGAGGCCTTTATCTGCACTCTGGCCAGAGTTATGGTGGGTGTGTGCAAGAAGGCCTATGCAATTTCGAGCTCGGTCTGATATTAATTAGATCTTTAAGAAAGAGAATAAGCATTTTAGCACATATTGGGAATTTTTTTAAAAGGCAAATAAAGTCTTTATTCTTCAGAAATCATGCCATGTTGAATGCATCAACACTATATATTCTAATAGGTTCTGGCCTTTGGGCAGTGCTTTCCAGATCGTAACAACTTCATAAGTTTCTTCATGCAAAAGGGTAAATTCAGCAAGGTTACTCCTCTGGAGAGTTTTGCTCAATGGGGGCACCAATTCGAGAGTTAGGAGTGAAGGTTAGCGTGGCTGATTCGTGGTACTCCCAATTTTCCACTCATTAATGATTCTTCAATTGGTGCCCCCATTGAGCGAGGCTCTACACCAAGGGCATATAGCCTTACTGAGCTTACCTTAAAAAATATGTGAATATGGAATGCAATGTCCCTGAAGGCAACAGATACAGAATAAATTGAGGTGTTAAAAAGAGTGATATACACTTGAGCTGTAAGGGTATTAAGTAAGGTGGAGAAAGGACAGGGAACTGGCATTGAAAAGTTACAGCATGTAATTAATACAAACATGTTTTTTTTCCATCTCTGTTTCACAGTTTCAGATTTGCCAACACTCCAACTTAACAACTACCATATGTGTTCGGTAATTTCATTCCTATTTTTGAAAAACAGCCAACTCCACCTGAAGGCAAACATGATGGATCTATATCAGTGCCACCCATGAACAGCACAGACTTTGATGCTGTGAAGGACTTGGCACTTTTGTCCTGCATGGTTTATAATAGAAATGTGGGGGTGGGCTCCAAATGAGGAAGTGGAGGATGAGGAATTATTTCTACATTTATTATTCAACCTCTGGTATTTATATTCAAACTGTACATAGATAAATTTTAATTACAGCAACAAAAGTGCCTATGATGTCATTTTAAATTTGAACAAGACAATTTTATAGCTTACAATTGCTATAAAATTACAGCTTCTACACATAAAATGTATTTGTTTTATGTGAACACATTAAGACTCATTACAATCTGACTGCTTTAGGATTGTGACATTAATACAAAAGTCCAGACACAAGAAAATTGTGCATTGCTTGACCATTATCTAATTAAGTCACTAGGAATGGTAATTTTACTAGATTTATACTTCATAAATGCTGGATCACAACACAGTTTAAAATAAATGTGTCGCATAAAATAAAATTGTTGTATCTCAGTTGGGCTCAGTTGGCCCACAAGGAAACGTTTGAAACAAATAAAAATCACTTAACTTCTCAGCCCTTTTCTGGGCCTGCTACTCTTTGGCATTGGGTATCCCTGGCGAGGCCGGTGCCAAGCTTCTTATGCATCTCTCCCTCCCATCGTCCCACTATTCAGCTGCCTAGGCCGCTCTGCTCTGGAATTCCCCCCTGAATCCCTCAGCCTCTCCACCTCTCCTTTAAGACTTTTTAAAACTTCGGAGGGGTGACGGTCACCCCTCCGAATGTCTCCTCCTATGGATCGGTGTTCAGTTTCTTCTTTACACATCTGTGAACCTCCTTAGGATGTTTTTTCTTCGTTAAAGGCCCTGTAAATTGTGTATTATTTCCCCACCCTGCGAGGGAAGAGTGAGACTGAAGTGAATTGTAGAAATTAACATCATGCAGCAGCAACTGGGGGGTCTGATGAAGAAATGACTGATTGTTTAAAGGGGCTTTTTTATTTGGAGAAGAGAGACAAACCAGAAGAAATGTAAAGTTTTGTTACAGTGATACTGTCTGCAAATAATGCAATGGTGTTTCAGAGTGATTTTTGTCCAGATGTATGCTGTCAAAGAAACAAAATTAGGTTGCCAAACATCTTTTTTTGGGTGAAGGCGATGTTCATTTAAACACATTTAATTTACTTTACCAATACTAATAGTTTTTGTATGCGAAATACCTGCTCATCTCTGGTGCCATCTGTTCAGATCAAGGTTCATCCTGTCTAAACTGTACATACGCACATACTAAATCGGATGATGGCAGGGAGGATTGGGACTGGGACATAAACCCTTTGATATTTGAAAATAGACATGTGCATTGTCTTTGCACAGAGGCACAACATGGTGCCAAAGGTTGAGCAAAGGTTGCACCTGTATCCAAATTAAGGGGATGAAAATGCAGGTCCAATTCCTTTGCCACAATACACGTGACAACCTTAAAAAAGGCGGCATTCATTGATACACAGTTAAAAACTTCAACCTATGTAAAAGAACAGAAGAAATTGGAGTTTCTTAAATATATATTTTTTTCAAGCACATCAGCGTTTACAGCGATATCTGATGATAAATAATGTAAACACTCTGAGTGAAAATACTTTAGGGCAGGCAAATCATATTAAAGAATGTGGCTCTGGTCAGAATAGTGGTTATTCAATAATAACTTTTCTGTGCTCTGCTAACAAAGATGACAAAGCACCATTGTTTAGCCTGTAAATGGCTGGAAACTCTCTGGGTGGCCTGGCCCTACTGAAGATTGATCTTCCCTGACATCTTCTCTGCAGCAGATAAAAGGAGTTTTCTATCACACAACAATTAGTGAATATCATGAAAGCAATGAATGCCTTCCCCAAGGGTTCGCCAGCCCAACTCTATTGGAATCTCTAAATTTGCATTGTAAAGTAAAATATAAAAAAAACATTAAATCCTACCATGACAAAAGATTTAATAACAATCATAGAATCATAGAGCGCAGAAGGAGACCTTTCGGCCCATCGTGCCTGTTCTGGATCTTTGAAAGAGCTATTCTATTAGTCTCATTCTCTCAGCTGTATCCCCGTGGCCCTGCAAATTTTTCCTTTTCAAGTATATATATATATATATGTCCAATTCCCTGGCTGACAGTTTTGATGCATATTAAATAAGTTCAAAATATTATCAAATGAAGGAAGCCATAAATGTACATTAACGACATTAATATAACTTTTAACTTTTATGGCGATTATTCTGCTGATTTACTGGCTATGAAAACGGTCAGCAGCAGCCATTAAAATCAAAACACAAAACACTGTAGATGCTGGAAATCTGAATCAAAAACAGAAAATGCTGGCTAGTTAGGCAGCATCTGTGGAGAGAACAGAGGATTTAACGTTTTGGGTGATGATTCAGCAGCCATATTGTTTTTGGCTTACGGAATTCAAAATAAATCCCATCTATCTGCTTGAGGCAGTCCCAGATTTGAACTCACTTCAAGAATGTGTTCTCAGGTGACTGCAAATTGAGGTGCACTGGATAATTTAATTTGCCAAAATCATATCAGATTTAGTAAATTAGTATGCAATCCAATGCCTTTTTGCAATATTAAGCCCAGTATCAGTGCTTCTCTTTCTAACCTGTTGATGCTGCCTTACCGGAATGGAGATGATCTTACCTGGCTTCAGGAAGGGGCTCTGCTGGTCTCTTTTGCCTAATGTAGATAAACCTGTTTTTTCTTCTGTCAGCTGACAGGGTGTGGCCCACCTCCAGTAGTCTTACGTCAATTGAATCTAGACATCGGCACATTTTCAGGACTTTCAGCCATCTTTGGGACTGGCACTATCCCATTTAGTGATCTCCTCCCAGGCTTGCTTTTTTGGACATGGACCTAGAGATCGTGGGCATAAGAACATAAAGACATAAAATATAGGTGCAGGAGTAGGCCATATGGCCCCTCGAGCCTGCTCCGCCATTCAATAAGATCATGGCTGATCTTCGAACTCAACTCCACGTTCCCGCCTGATTCCCATATCCCTTAATTCCCTTAGAGTCCAAAAATCTATCGATCTCAGTCTTGAATGTACTCAATGACTGAGCATCCACAGCCCTCTGGGGTAGAGAATTCCAAAGATTCGCAACCCTCTGAGTGAAGAAATTTCTCCTCATCTCAGCCCTAAATGGCCGACCCCTTCTCCTGAGACTATGCCCCCTAGTTCTACACTCTCCTGCCAGGGGAAACAGCCTCTCAGCATCAACCCTGTCAAGCCTCCTCAGAATCTTATATATTTCAATGAGATCACCTTTCATTCTTCTAAACTCCAGAGAGTATAGGACATATGAGAGGGTTGTCCTATGAGAAATCTGAATCAAAAACAGAAAATGCTGGATTTCCCAGATGTCCTTACGATTTTGACGTAAGGATGTCTTTTTTTTGTGGGCTTCCCGTCCGACTGACTGGCCTGATTGACAGGTTGGTCTCAGATGGACGGGAGACCAGCTGGGGAGAGGACGTCTTCAGGTAAGTCTTTGTTCGTATGGATGGGGGGGGGCATGGGTGGCATGGGGCATGGGTGGGCATACATTGGCACGGGCATCGTGAGTCACAGGGGATGGGATCAGGGGTCAGTCACAGGGGGGTGTCAGGATCGGGGGTCATTGTGGGGGTTCGCAATCGTTGAGGAGGAGGATTCGGGGTCGGGGGTTGGAGGATCGGAGTGGGGGGAGTATCGGGGATCGGAGGATCGGAGTGGGGGTAGGGTTGGGGATCGGAGGATCGGAGTGGGGGGAGTATCGGGGATCGGAGGATCGGAGTGGGGGTAGGGTCGGGGATCGGAGGATGTGAAGGCGAAGGAGGGGTTGAAATTGGAAGCAAAGTTGATGAAATTTTCCAGTTTGGGGTGAGAGCAGGAAGCAGCACCAATACAGTCATCAATGTACCAGAAAACGAGGTGAGGGAAGGGACCCAAGTAGAACTGGAACAAAGAATGTTCCACGTATCCCACAAAATGGCAGGCTCAGCTAGGACCCATATGGGTTCCCATAGTGACACCTTTTATTTGGAGGAAGTGAGTGAAGTCAAAGGAGAAGCTGTTCAATGTAAGAATAAGTTCAGGAGGGTGGTGGTGGATGGGGATTGGTTGGGCCTCTGTTCAAGGAAGAAGCAGGCAGTCCTGGTGGGGGTTGGAGGTGTAGAGGGACTGGACGTCCATGGTGAAAAGGAGACGGTTAGGGCCGGGAAACTGGAAAATGTTAAAGTGGCGGAGGATGTCGGAAGAGTCACGGATGTAGGTCGGACGAGATTGGACAAGGGGAGAAAGAGTCGTGATAGGAAGAAATATGTTTTGTTGGGCAAGTGCAGATTGAAACGATGGGTCTATTGGGGCAGTCCTGCTTGTGAATCTTGGGAAGGAGGTAGAAGCGGACTGTGTGGGGTTGGGGGACAATGAGGTTGGAGGCTGTGGCGGCAGGGGAGATGAGGTCAGTGACAGTCTGGCTTGATGTTTGACGGTTGGGTCATGATCCAGGGGAGGGAGGAGGAGGTGTCAGTGAGTTGGCGTTCAGCCCCCGCAAGGTAGAGGTCTGTTCGCCAAACAACAAAGCGCGCCTTTGTCAGCAGGCTTAATGACAATGTCAGGGTTGGACCTGAGAGAACGGAGTGCCGCAAGTTCCGAGGGAGGTCGATTAGAGTGGGTGTGGGGAGCAGAGAAATTGAGATGGCCAATGTCATGCCTGCAGTTCCCAGTGAAAAGATCAAGAGAGGGTAAGAGGCCAGAGGGAAGGGTCCAGGTGGAACCACAATTCTGAAGATGGGAGAAAAGGTCCACTGTGTGGGGAAAGACTCCTGGCCAAAGAAGTGGGTGTGGAGGCAAAGGTGATGGCAGAAGAGCTCAGCATTGAGTCGAGCTCGAAATTCATTGAGGTGGGGCCGTAAGGGGATGAAGCTGAGACCTTTGCTGAGGACTGATCGTTCGGGGTCAGAGAGGGGAAGGTCAGAGGGGATAGTGAAAACATGACAAAGGGTGAGATTGGAAGGAGGGATGGGGGCACAGGAAAGTGAAGGGGAAGAAGGATCAGGAGGGGTGTTGGTATCTAAGAGTTTTTGAAGCTTGCGGTCCTTGACATCTGAAAGGAAGAAAAAAAGTTTTTTGTTAAAGTACCGGATGAGGCGAAGGATGAAATGGAACTGTGGACCAGGACAGCTCTGAAATAGAGTGAGTCGGTGCTGCTGAAGAGAGAGGTCAAGAGTATGATTTGTTAATTGTATCTATGTGATTTTTATCAATTAGTGTTAAATGTATTCAGATGGTGGGTATCAGTTGGGGACTCTCTTGTATCCACATATAGGAGGGTGTGCAATGTTGAGCTGTGTGAATAAAGGCTTGGAAGCAACTGAGGACCAGGCTCCAGTATTCTATCCGTCATCACCAGGTTATCCACTTATAACATGGTAACAGAGAATGGTTGCCTAAAGGTGGAGGTTGGAAAGTATGTTTTTTTTGGACATAAAGAAGAAAGCCTAGTGGCCATTGTGGAAAATGGAAGATGTACGACTTCCCTATGATGTTCTTGGAGTTTGAACCGTATGACCAGTGGAAGAATGAGGTTGATATGTGCACATGGGTTACTACACTGCCAAAGAGAAAATAAGGCATGGCCTTGGCATTGTCGCTTGCTGAACAAAGTAAAATCAGAAGTAATGTATGTTCTGAGATGGATGCAGATCTTTTGGATAATGATGAAGGTTTTACCTTTCTAATAGAATTTTTGGATCAATTCTACAAGAAAGATGACCTGTTAAGTGCCTATGAGGCCTGGTCAGCATTAGATAGGTTTCGGAAAATGGACGGTCATTCAACGGAAGAGTATATCATGGACTTTAACAAATTGTACAAAAGGTTGACAAAGTTCAAATTGGGAATCCCTGGATCGGTACTAGCGTTTAAATTACTAGATTGTACTAAGGTGTCTCATATGGACAAGCAACTGGTCCTAACTGGTGTCCGGTTCTCCGAAAAAGAGACTCTGTTGGACCAAATGTCTGCTGCCTTAAAAAAAATTCCTGGGGAAACAGTCATTCCCTTCAGCCATCATGGAGCAAATGGAGCCTTCCGCTGTGGCACAAAGAATAGAAGATTCGATGGTTACCAGGTTTCAAAATGTTCCAAATACTAAACGCAGGCGCCCGACTAGGTTTCAAAATTTTCAAGAGACCGGATGCAGGCGTCAATATGATGGAAGGATTAAAGACAGCCAGATTGGTGATGAAAGCAGGAACAGCAAATCTAGTTATATCAACAGAAGACAAAATTGGGACAGTAATAACGGGCGAATGAATCCCAGGAATGCCCAAGGAAAAATCAGGAGATGCTTTAGATGTGACTCTAAGTATCATTATGAGACGAATTGCCCAGAGTGAAGACGCAGGGTCTTTGAAATGACGCATGGAGAAAGTAGCTCTGAGGATGAGGATGAAGATAATGATGAATCTGAACAGATTATATTGGCCACAAGGAGTTTTAATCCTGTGACAAATGTATTAGTCATGGATTCCTTTAATTATGCGGTGTTAGATAATGCATGTACTTCAACTGTATGCGGGCTAGATTGGTTAAAATGTTATCTTGATTCACTAAGTAGAGAGGATCGATGCAAGGTTAAGGAAAATATAGATAAATGCATACTTAAGTTCCCATCCTTAGGTGACCCAAAGAAAATGTAGCTAGTTATCTTTAGCGATGCTTCACATGCTAATCTTCCTGATGGGTATTCTAGTGCAGCTGGTTTCATAGTGTTTCTTATAAGCAAGAATGAAAAATGTTATCCTTTAGCTTAGGAAGCTAAGAAAATAAAAAGGGTTATTAAAAGTACTCTGGCTGCTGAAACACTAGCTCTTGTAGACACAGTGGTTATGGGATTCTATCTGGCAAATATCTTGAGTGACATCCTGTACAATGGGAGTACTGAATATAGTATACCCATTGAATGTTATGTAGACAATGGTTCATTGTGGGATAATGTACACTCTATGAAAAAGATTACGGATTAATCTTGCTGGCTTGAAACAAATGCTGGAGAGAAAGGAAATCTCTAAAATTAAATGGGTGGATTCAAGCCATCAACTGTCGGATTGTTTTACTACAAGAAATACATGTACAAGGAAATTATTAGGGGTCCTGGAGAAGGGTCGCCTCACAATGTAATGCTTTGAATAATATTAGTTGTACAGAGTATGGAAGTTTTTGATTTTAGAAATGTTGTTTGTATTGTATATATTAAGTTTAATTTTTTAAAAATTTATTTAAAGAGAGAGGAGGGAATCTATTAATTGTATCCATGTGATTTATATCAATTTGTGTTAATTGTATTCAGGTGGTGGGTATCAATTGAGGACTTTCTTGTATCCATATATAGAACGGTGTGTAATGTTGAGCTGTGCGAATAAAGTCTTGGAAGCAACTGAGGACCAGGTTCCAGTATTCTATTCTTTACCACTAGGCTATCCACTTATAACATGCATGTGGCAGCACACGGCGTTGAGCGTGGATCTCAGGAAGCGGCGAGAGCAGTGGTTCGAAGAACGCTGAATATCATGGAGATATCTGTGATCGTGGGAGAATCCAAAACATGAAGGGTGTCCACTTGGAATAAGTCGGAAACGGAGACAATTGCTGAGGAAAGAGATATGGCTGTGAAAGCGAGTTTTAGTAGATACCTGATCAAACTCGAGAACGCAATGAAGGTGAACAAGGTAAAAGAGACAAATAGAAATCCCGTTGGAGCGAAGAGCAGAACTTCTTCAAGGTGGGGCATTCCTAGAAGAAAAAGCGGCAGTTAATTAAACACTGAATCAAAAACAAAATACTGTGGATGCTGGAAATCTGAAATAAAAACAGAAGATGCTGGAAATACTCAGCAGGTCAGGCAGCATCTGTGGAGACAAATTGATGCATGGGTATCACAAATATAGTATTTGTTTTCTTTGTCAGTATTGATTTATTGGGATTTTAAGATAAATAGAGAGATCAGACTTTTATTTTACCTGCTATAATATAAAGATTTTCTTCACATATTGGAAACATTTTTAAATACACCCGATCCGACTGTTTCCTATTATACATGCTACATGAAGGCAGTAAGGATACAGATTCGCCACAGTATGTGTGTTGTATGGCTTTCAGTTCTGTTTCTCAGACTTGTGCATTCAATGTTTCTCCATTATGATTGAATGCAAAGCCACAGGATAGGGCAGCACTAATATAAAAAGACATTTTGCGATTGTTACCGTTTCATAAGCAGCTCAAGGTGTGCCTCGATGTGATTCCATCTGAATTTAAAGCACTAATTTCGGATCTTTTTTTAACAGTATTTAATCTTACCGATGTAATCTACCTGCCTCGACCACTTCTCCAATTTCAACTCAAGGATTGCAATGCCATTAATCGTTTAGTGATAAAATCATGATATTGACAGCTGCGGCTTTGAAGTTTTGAAACGACTGCAACCCGTGCAACTCTGGGGTCGCTGAGAATTCTGTGGTTGACAAGTGCAGTATATCCTGCTGCTCGACGAACAGCACCTCTTTAAATTGGGAGAACATGTTCCCTTTTGGAACTGAGAATGTTTTTTTTGTTTCTCAGGAACATTGCACCTCGGGGATGAATCGGCTTTTTCTGAATCTTTGCGTTGTGATCAAATTTCCACAGCTGGATTAGTGAATTTTTCATTAGTTACCCTTGTTAAGTGGCTATTTAGCTACGTGAGAAATCGGAACAGAGGATTGTTACAGCTGCATTTGGGTTGGAGCTAATTGATTCAGATTTTACACACTCGCAGCCAAATTTTGTGCAGCTGCCATTTTGATTTTGGCTGTTCAAAATCTCTAGAAAATTTACCCCTTATTCTCAAAATAATACAAATAAACCCCTAACTGGTTAAGGAACAGAGCATCAGATCTGGTGCCTTTTTTTCCTTGTAAACTCTGATATCTCTTACATAGACACAGCCCACTCTCTTTACACCCCACATTACAACTGTGACGACACTTCAAGAAGTGCATAATTGACTGTAAAGCGCTTTGGGACATCCTCAGGTATATAAGGCAAGTTTTCGTTCTTTTTAAGATTACAAGATGAAACAGCACAATTCCCCTATTCCAGTGAAATTCCCGTTGAAGTAAATAACTGATGCCTTCTATTGACGTCAGATCATTAACTCAAAAAACGTATACTGAAAAATTATATAATAAAGGAAGTAACATAGGAACAGGAGTAGGCCATTCAGCCCCTCGAGCCTGTTCCACCATTCAATTAGATCATGGCTGATCTGCATCTTAACTTTATCTACTTGCCTTGGTTCCATAACCCTTAACACCCTTGCCTAACAAAAATCTCAGTTTTGAAATTTTCAATTGATCTAGCCTCAACAGCTTTTTGGGGGAGAGAGTTCCAGATTTCCACTACCCTTTGCATGAAGAAGTGCTTTCTGCTATCACCCCTGATTAGAGCTAGATCACAGGTCTTCAGCACTGTAGCTAGGAGCCCACAGCCTTTGCTGTGTCCAGTGCACTCTGTCATTTCTTGATGTCAAATGGAGTGAACCATGCTGGCTGAAGGCTGGCATCTGTGATGGTGGGGACCTCAGGAGGAGACCGAGATGGATCATGCACTCGACACTTCTGGCTGAAGATGGTTGCAAATGCTTCAGCCTTGTCTTTTGCACTCACGTGCTGAGCTCTGCCATCATTAAGGATGGGGATTTTCATGGAGCCTCCTCCTCCCATTAGTTGTTTAATTGTCTCCCACCATTCATGACTGAATGTGGTAGGGCTGCAGAACAATGACCTGATCCATTGGTTGTGGGATTGTTTAGCTCTATCTATAACATGATGCTTTTGCTGTTTAGCATGCATGTACTCTTGTGTTGTTGCTCTGGCAGATTGGCACCTCGTTTTCAGGTCCACCTGGTGCTGCTCCCTGCATGCTCTTCTGCACTCCTCATTGAACCAGGGTTGGTCATCTGACTTGATGGTGATCAAGGAGTGAGGGATGTGCCAGGCTATGAGGTTACAGATTGTGGTGGTATATAATTCTGTTGCCATTGATGGTTTACATGGAGGCCCAGTTTTGAGCTGCTAGGTCTGTTCTTAATATATCCCACTTAGCATGTTGGTAATAGCACATGACATAATGGAGGATGTCCGCAGTGTGAAAATGGGACTTGGTCTCCACGAGGACTGTGCGTTGGTCACTCCTATCAATGCTATCATGGACAGATGCATCCATGACAGGTAAATTGGTGAGGATCAGCCATGATCTCATTGAATGGCGGAGCAGGCTTGAGGGGCCGAATGGCCTACTCCTGCTCCTATCTCTTATGGTCTTATGGACAAGGTCAAGTAGGTTATTTCCTCCTGTTGGTTCTCTCACCACCTGTGGCAAGCCCAGTCTGGACTTCAGGACTCAGGTAGCTCAGTCAGTGGTGTTACTATCGAACCACTTTTGGTGATGGACATTGAAGTTCCCCACCCAGAGTACAGTTTTTGCTCAGTGCTTTCTCCATGTGATGTTCAACATGGAGGAGTACTGATTCATCAGCTGAGGGAGGGCCGTAGATGGTAATCAGCAGGAGGTTTCCATGCCCATGTTTGACCTGAAGCTGAGACTTCATGTGATATTGTAAATGCTGATCCCTTCACTGAGAATCTATACACTCCACCCTAACCAGTTTAAATATAGGTCTAGAAGTTATTGTTACCAATATCAGCGAACAGCTGTTTAATGCAACATTAGTTTATCCACTGGTTTAGTTAACTCATTTAAATTGAGCGGGTTGACACCTGCATTAAAAATATCAGACAAAGGAATGTCTTATGACTGTGTTAAGCGCTCATCTGCTAATATCACCAACAGTCAATCCATATCAAATCCTTTAACCATCTTAAATACTTCAATTAGATCACCCCTTAATCTTCTATATTCAAGGGAATACAAGCCTAGTCTATGCAACCTGTCCTCATAATTTAACCCTATAACATTCGTGAATCTGTGCTGCACCCCCTCCAAACTAATGTTGAGTTAAACAGCTATTCACTGATATTGGTGACAATAATTTCTAAACCTATATTTAAACTGGCTAGAGTGGAGTGTATAGATTCTTAGTGAAGGTATCAGCATTTACAATATCCCATGAAATCTCAGCTTCAGCTTAAACATGGGCAAGGAAACCTCCTGCTGATTACCATCTACCACCCTCCCTCAGCTGATGAATCAGTACTCCTCCATGTTGAACATCACATGGAGGAAGCACTGAGCACAGACTGTACTCTGGGTGGGGGACTTCAATGTCCATCACCAAGAGTGGATCGGTAGTAACACCACTGACTGAGCTACCTGAATCCTGAAGTCCAGACTGGACTTTTTTTTAATTCGTTCATGGGATGTGGGCGCCACTGGCAAGGCCAGCATTTATTGCCCATCCCTAATTGCCCTTCAGAAGGTGGTGGTGAGCCGCTTTCTTGAACCGCTGCAGTCCGTGTGGAGAAGGTTCTCCCACAGTGCTGTTAGGTAGGGAGTTCCAGCATTTTGACCCAGCGACGACGAAGGAACAGTGATATTTTTCCAAGTCGCAATGGTGTGTGACTTGGAGGGGAAAGTGCAGGTGGTGTTGTTCCCACGTGCCTGTTGCCCTTGTCCTTCTAGGTGATAGGGGTCGCGGGTTTGGGAGGTGCTTGCCACAGGTGGTGAGAGAACCAACAGGTTAGGAGGGAATAACCTACTTGGCCTTGTCCTCACCAATCTACCTGTTGTAGATGTGTCTGGCCATGATAGCATTGATATGAATGACCAAAGCACAGTCCTTGTGGAGACCAAGTCCCATTTTCACACGGCGGACTTCCTCCATTGTGTCGTGTGCTATTACCACCGTGCTAAATGGGATATATTAAGAACAAATCTAGCAGCTCACAACTGGGCCTCCATGTGAGCCATCAATGGCAACAAAATTATGTATCACCACAATCTGTAACCTCATAGCCTGGCATATCCCTCACTCCTTGATCACCATCAAGCCAGATAACCAACCCTGGTTCAATGAGGAGTGTAGAAGAGTATGCTGGGATCAGCACCAGTTGTTCCTGAAAACGAGGTGCCAATCTTCCAGAGCTACAACACAAGGGTAATAAGAACATAAGAACATAAGAAATAGGAGCAGGAGTAGGCCAATCGGCCCTTCGAGCCTGCTCCGCCATTTAATAAGATCATGGCTGATCTGATCCTAACCTCAAATCTAAATTCATGTCCAATTTCCTGCCCGCTCCCTGTAACCCCTAATTCCCTTTACTTGTAGGAAACTGTCTATTTCTATTTTAAATTTATTTAATGATGTAGCTTCCACAGCTTCCTGGGGCAGCAAATTCCATAGACCTACCACCCTCTGAGTGAAGAAGTTTCCCCTCATCTCAGTTTTGAAGGAGCAGCCCCTTATTCTAAGATTATGCCCCCTAGTTCTAGTTTCACCCATCCTTGGGAACATCCTCACCGCATCCACCCGATCAAGCCCCTTCACAATCTTATATGTTTCAATAAGATCGCCTCTCATTCTTCTGAACTCCAATGAGTAGAGTCCCAATCTATTCAACCTCTCCTCATATGTCCGCCCCCTCATCCCCGGGATTAACCGAGTGAACCTTCTTTGTACTGCCTCAAGAGCAAGTATGTCTTTTCTTAAGTATGGACACCAAAACTGTATGTAGTATTCCAGGTGCGGTCTCACCAATACCTTATATAACTGCAGCAATACCTCCCTGTTTTTATATTCTATCCCCCCAGCAATAAACGCCAACATTCCGTTGGCCTTCTTGATCACCTGCTGCACCTGCATACTAACTTTTTGATTTTCTTGCACCAGGACCCCCAGATCCCTTTGTACTGCAGTACTTTCCAGTCTCTTGCCATCAAGATAATAACTTGCTCTCTGTTTTTTCCTGCCAAAGTGCATAACCTTACATTTTCCAATATTGTATTGTATCTGCCAAATCTCCGCCCACTCACCCAGCCTGTCTATATCCCCCTGCAGGTTTTTTATGTCCTCCTCACTCTCTACTTTCCCTCCCATCTTTGTATCATCTGCAAACTTTGATATGTTACACTCGGTCCCCTCCTCCAAATCGTTAATATAGATGCATGCATAGAGTACATGCATGCTAAACAGCGAAAGCATCATGTTATAGACAGAGCTAAGTGATTCCACAACCAACGGATCAGATCAAAGCTCTGCAGTCCAGTCACATCCAGTCGTAAATGGTGGTGGACAATTAAACAACTAATGGGATGAGGAGGCTCTATGAACATCCCCATCCTCAATGATGGCAGAGCCCAGTAAGTGAGTGCAAAAGACAAGGCTGAAGCGTTTGCAACAATCTTCAGTCAGAAGTGTCGAGTGGATGATCCTTGTCAGTCTCCTCCTGAGGTCCCCACCATCACAGATGCCAGCCTTCAGCCAATATGGTTCACTCCATGTGACATCAAGAAACGATTGAGTGCACTGGACACAGCAAAGGCTGTGGGCTCCTAGCTACAGTGCTGAAGACCGGTGCTCCACAACTAGCTGCACTTCTAGCCAAGCTGTTCCAGTACAGCTACAGGACTGGCATATATAGAGAAAATTGCCCAGATATGTCCTATCCACAAAAACCAGGACAAATCCAACCCGATTAATTACCATCCTATCAACCTACTCTCAATCATCAGAAAAGTAATGGAAGGAATTGTCAACAGTGCTATCAAGTGACTTGGATTTATAAGTGGTAAGTAACATTCACGCCACACAAGTGCCAGGCAATAACCATCTTCAACAAGAGAGAACCTAACCACCTCCCCTTGACATTCAATGGCATTACCATCACCGAGTCCCCCACCATCAACATCCTGGGAGTCACCATTGATCAGAAACTCAACTGGACCCAGCCACATAAATGCTGTGCTACTAGAGCAGGTCAATGGCTGGGTATTCTGCGACGAGATCTCCTGACTCCTCTCTACTACTTACAAGGCATAATTCATGAATGTGTTGGAATGCTGTTCTCTTGCCTGGATGAGTACAGCTGCAACAACACTCAAGAAGCACAATACCATCCAGAAGAAAGCAGTCTGCTTGATCAACACTTCATCAACCAGCCTAAACATCCACCACCGGCGTACCATGGCTGCAGTGTGTACTGCCTACAGAATGCACTGCAACTAGTCATCAAGGCCTCTTTAGCAGCACCTACCAAATCCATGACCCCCACCACCTAGAAGGACAGGTGCAGCAGATGCATAACCTCCAAGTTCCCCTCCAAGTCATACACCAGCCTGACTTGGACATATATCACAGGTCCTTCATCGTTGCCGGGTCAATATCCTGGAGCTCCCTACCTAACAGCATTGTGGGAGTACCTTTACTACATGGACTGCAGTGATTTAAGAAGAAAGCCCACCACCACTTTCTGATGGGAAAATAGAATGGGCAACAAATGCCGGTCTTGCCAGCGATGCCCACATTCCGAGAAAATGCATAAGGCAACAAAACTAGAAACTTTCAATGAAAGTATCAGCCTTGGCTCAAAGGTAGCACTCTCACCTCTGAATCAGAAGTTCTGGGACTCAAGTGTGCAATCTAGGCTGATACTTCAGTGCAGTACTGTGGGAATGCTTCATTATTGGAGGTACTGTCTTTTGGATGAGACTTTACCATCTCTCAGGTGGATGTAAAAGATCCCATAGCACTATTTGAAAAAGAGCTGGGGAGTTCTCCTGGTATCCTGGTCAATATTGATCCCTCAACTAACATCATCAAAAAGATCTCATTGCTCATTGTGGTACCTTGCCGTTCGCAAATTGGCTGCTGCATGTCTCTACATTACAATAGTGACTGCACTTGATAAAGTACTTAATCAGCTGAAAAGCATTTTGGGTTGTCCTGAGATTGTGGAAGGAACTACATAAATGTAAGTTCTTTCTTTCTGTAAAAGAAATGTTCTTTGTCATCACGCATATAAAAGAGCAGGCTCCCATACAAAGGAATGCGCAAGTATACGCTTAAGCGGATTCAACTGTTACAAGCTACATCTGCTCGAGCTACTTCTGCTACAAGCTAGTTTCATTTTATAGCTGACCGCAGCTGATAGCAAACTATCTCCTGACCTTCAGGTTTATGGTTAGGTTAATGTAAAAAGGAGTAAGGCTTTTTGCTGACCTTTGCAATGGATGATTTACAAGTGTTTGGTTACTGTCACTAGATTTAGAAAGAATTAGAGTACTGTTTCATTCTCCTTGTGTATTATATATAAATACATGATACAACACCGAATGAGTAGAAAAATTGATGTTACCAAGTCACTTTGTGGATTTTGGAAAGGTTTGAACAAGATCGCTTTCCAAACTGAAAAAAGTTTGATAAATATGTTTTTTATGATGACAGTGGGGGTAATTTTGAGTTTGTGCAACAGTGTAAAACTGGCGATAGTGAATCGGCAGCCCGTTTTCTATCTCTCCCGATTTTTATTTCTTTTGAGCATGTTGTGTGAAATAAGCATTGAAAAACTACTGAAAATCTAGTGGAAATGAAAATTGGGAGAGATGTAAAACGGGCCACCGATTCGCCATCACCCATTTTACAATATCGCACAAACTCAAAATTATCCTCAGTATCCCTTTAAAATATACCCCTGCTATGCTGCAGTCAGTCACTTTTATCTGAAGTTTATAGAAATTTTGATCCAAGCTGGTTATTTAGTTATCCGGATTCAGTCAAGTCAGTTTTACATCTCAGCAGTTTTGTCAGCTGATCTGAACTGAGATATAAAAACTCACAGTTAGCATCCGAATATGGATAGGTGTGTGCACTTGGCAAGGGTGGCGCCTGATACTGAACGACATATTTTTGCAGCACGGCAATGCAGTGTGTTGGTGTGCCAGACAGACCAGCATATATACACCTTACTGAAGTAATAAGCCCTCTCAGATCTCACAAGAAATGCCATCCTTCACACTAATGAGCAGCCAAAAGAAAGTAAATCCACTAGGTCTGCAAAAAATTAGGATCTGTATGATGCCTGTGATTGATTAACCGGTTACACTTTCTTTCATGGATAATAAACAAAGATGGATGGGTGTTATTTTAAACGCATTCCAATCATGGACTCAATCCTTGCAACACAGTTCTGGGCTTCGATAAACCTCAAGTTACAAGCTGAACTCCACCATTGCGTTTTTTTCTTGAAAGACAGAAAACTTTGGGAAGCTTAAGGTCACTGAGTTCGCAGATCACTTTCCTGACAGCATTTCTACTCTTCTGGACGAGGAAGGCGGTTGCAGTTAGGAACTAATTAGGGCTTGGACCTACGTAGACAACCCAGAGGGTGTGACTGTGACGTATTCAATACCACTTGTAGGAAATAGTCTTTGCAGCTGCAAGAGAGACTTAATTTGCACCTTGTAAGGAGGGATTGTTAAAGAATTTTTTTAAAACTTCAATATTGTCACAATAAAGGCACTTTTGGCCAGCCTTCTAAGTAATTTTGTCTTTATTTGCAAGCATATGATTGTCTATTCTCCATCAAAGCTGGTGAATCTTTTAATTTGGTCTACAATCACTACTTCACTGGGTCGGCTCAGGATGCATATATAGACTGTCTAACAAAGTGATATCTCAAAGGATTCGTTTTAAGAAATCAAAATGCTATATGTGTTGCTTCTTCACCTCAGCAGATGGAAACTCTACGGGAGAAAATTGGACCAGGTAGCACCCGTTTTGTTGGTGCTACACGGACAACTAAGCCTCAAAAATGGCATCTGAGATGTGCGCACACTTCCGACGTGAAGTGTGCAGGACACCATCTAGGTAAAGGGGTGTGTGCATGTGGACCTAATGATCGCCAGCAGCATGTAGAGTAGGGAGATTATGATGTGAATCAGTGTGTAACGCTGATTTAAAGGGACTGCTGCTATTTTGGAACTCCACGCTCCAGCCAACGTACTGTCTTAACCTCGCACAGCTGAACAGGACTTAAACGGCATGAAGGACCCACCACCAGCACTATTTAAAGGCATCATGCAGGAGTTATAGGTTAGTTGCTAGATTATTTCTTCTGGCTGATGATACATTTGTATGTGTTTTTGGAAGTTTCCTATACTTGGATCAAGTTTCAATACTCTACAGGCAACAGCATGGGCACTGGCGGAGTGGCAGGGGTGGGAGCAGGAATGCTGTCATCCTGAGAGAAGACAGCAGGTTCATGTTCTATGGCGCCACTGCCACTTGCTGCCTCCTGTTCTGCGCCGCCTACTCCTGCAAGAGTGGAGTGTGTCAATGAGTGTCCTGCAAGATGTTTGGCTGTCATGGTTGAATCGTTGCCAATGTGTGTGACCTGTGAGTTGTGGGTGTGCGGCTTGCAATAGTGGTAATGTGTGAGGGTGAGATGAAGCATCTGATTTGAAGAGTTGCATAGTGATTGAAAGAGTTTGTTGGTATGTGGGTGATGGGGGGTGTAGTGCATGGAGCAGTGGATGTCGCTAGTGGTGCAGTTGGCAGGATATACCACTTGACAGTTGAACTCACTCACCTTGACCACTCGTATCAAATCATTGAACTTCTTCCTGCACTGCATCCATTTTCCTGGCACTATGCTCCTTGTATTGACCTCCAACACTACTTCCTCCCACTGCCTCCTGAGCATATGCCTGGAGGGCCTCCTGGCCCCCCTGCAGATACAGGATGTCCCTCCTTCTCTCCACCTCTTGCACCAAGGCCTCTAGTGCAACATCTGAGAACCTTGGTGCACGCTGTCTTGCAGGTTGAGACAGCTTCACAAAACGTCTTCCAAAGCAGTCCACTTCCTAATACCAATTCCATCAGCCACAGTGTACCTCCCCTTCAAGAGGTGCAGACTGCCTTGAAATAGTGCTGGCTTTGTATATTCCAGGTATTTTTGGAGTGGTATTTTTGGAAAGATCTTGGGTCATAGCCTATTTCCTCCTTGCCCAATCTACCTCCAATACAAGGGGGTAGAAGTTAGGCTACAGCTATACAAAGCCCTGGTTAGACACACCTGGAGTACTTTGTTCCCTTCTGGGCACCGCACCTTAGGAAAGATATATTGGCCTTGGAGGGAGTGCAATGTAGATTTACTAGAGTGATAACTGCATTCGAAGGGTTAAATTACGAGGAGTGAATACACAAACTAGGGTTGTATTCCCCGGAAATTAGAAGATTAAGGGGTGAGTTGATCGAAGTTTTCAAGATACTATGGGGAACTGATAGGGTAGATAGGGAGAAAATATTTCCGCTGGTTGGGGAGTCTACGACTAAGGGGCATAGCCTAAAAATTAGAGCCAGGACTTACAGGAGTGAAGTTAGGAAACATTTCTACACGCAAAGGATGGTAGAAATTTGGACCTCTCTTCCACAAACAGCAGTTGATGTTAGCCCTATTATTAATTTTAGATCTGAGTTTGATAGATTCTCATTGAATGGCGGAACAGGCTCAAGGGGCCTATGTAAAGAATCTTACAACACCAGGTTATAGTCCAACAATTTTATTTGAAAAAAAAAATATGTTCCTATGTATTCATAAATGACCATAAACAAAACGCAAGTTAGCAGATTTGATTTTAAGAACTGTTTTCATTGTGTAGTTCTGCGGCATGTTCATGCATTAAGTGGAGACGTGGACGTATCTCTTGATTCACACTGCACATCCATCATTCATAGTGCAATGCAGTGTTCAGCAACTGATGGGACAGGTCAGTTCATTGATTGACTAGTTGGTGTTATTTTGAAATGCACCATAGTCTTTACTCATATATAACAAATATGTCGGGACCCCTGCTGATGCGTGCAGGCAATGAACAGTGCAGGTAACGCTGGCTGCACACAGCAATCATCTAAATCATCAGGCAGCACAAATTTTACGTGCTGCCTGCATCGTAATGAATGGGCGTGGGTTAATTGTGCACCACGGTCTCAGTGCCCATTTTCGGGGGTTAGCCAATAGAACCCCCAATTAATTTACGATTGAACTGATTAAATATGCACACCCCCTCCCCTCTGGAATTTTAATATAGTTTTTAAGTAGTGGGTATACTACAGCTAACATTGATGATGTGGTATATGATGAATATCTTCACAATGAGCTTAAGTGGGTACATCATGAATGGGTTATTGTCAGCCTCATGAATGGAGATTACTATATTACACAGCTGGCCTTTAAACATGCCCGATGGTTGAAACTACTTTATCAACAACAACTTGCATTTATGTAGTGCCTTTAACATAGTGACTTTAGGTGATCTGATAGAGGTCTTAAAGATTATGAAAGGGTTTGATAGGGTAGATATAGAGAAGATCTTTCCACTTAGAGGGGAGACCAGAACTAGGGGCCATAAATATAAGATAGTCACTAATAAAACCAATAGGGAGTTCAGGAGCAACTTCTTTACCCAGAGAGAGGTTAGAGTATATAACTCGCTACCACAAGGAGTAGTTGAGGCGACTAGCATAGATGCATTTAAGAGGAAGCTAGATAAGTACAAGAGGGAGAAAGGAGTAGAAGAATATGTTGATGGGGTTAGATGAAGAAGGGTGGGAGGAGGCTTGTGCAGAGCATAAACACCGGCATGGACCTGTTGGGCCAAATGGCCTGTGTCTGTTGTGTACATTCTATGTAATTCAATGTAGTAAAATGTCCTAACGCACTTCACAGGAGCGTTATCAAACAAAATGTGACACTGAGCCACATAAGGTGATATTAGGACAGGTGACCAAAAGCTTGGTCAAAGGGATAGGTTTGAAGGAGTGTTTTAAAGTAGGAGAGAGAGGCGGAGAGGTTTAGAGAGGGAATTCCAGAGCTTAGGGCCTAGGCAGCTGAAGGTACGGCCACCAATGGTGGAGCGATTAAAATCAGTGTGATATATCATTGCAGTGAGGACCACTTGTATGTGAGCCTTCATCAGCTGGTAAGCGTAGGTTCTACCCATGATATCACGGGAATTCCCAAACTCACTGTGCTGCTGTAAAGAGAAGCTGCATGGAGGCCAGATGACAAGATAGGAGAGAAAATCATCCTCACAAGCATTAATGGAAGCCCAGAGCACACTGACTGTATTCCCTCTCAGCCAACGTTGGTGCGTGGTAAGGGGAAGACCAAGAGGGAGAAAAGGAATGTTGTACAGAAGTTACAACAAAGAGATGAACATGTAATTTACATAAAATCACTCCGAGCTCCCTTGATGAGCCAGTGGGTAAATACTGCGGTATTGTACTGAGTCTTACAGATCAGGGAGGTCCCTAATCTATGCTAAGTTGAATGATCTCAGATGGAGTGATGTTGGTGGCTCCACAATTGGACTCTATATCCCTCGGATATTAGAGGCGGGGGGGGGAATGAACCAGGATTTCTGCCCTTGATCTTTGTTTAGTGACCCCACTGGAAAAGTGCAAATGTTGCTGATTGAAGTCAATTATGAATTCCTCTGGTCAAATAGCCAGTCAGTATTCACTGTCTAGGTTTAA
The DNA here is from genome assembly GCF_035084215.1 of Heptranchias perlo. Classification (NCBI taxonomy): domain Eukaryota; kingdom Metazoa; phylum Chordata; class Chondrichthyes; order Hexanchiformes; family Hexanchidae; genus Heptranchias; species Heptranchias perlo. Next base: position 16,811,277 of record NC_090331.1, on the reverse strand, counting down.
ACATGAAGAATGGACAGTACTCTTGGAATCATACCCCAGAATAAGTCATTACCCTCAGGAGATTGGTAGATGGATAGAATTTCTCCACAAAACAGCAACACAGAAAGCCCAGTGGAAGAATTTTCTCATGAGCATACGACCGAAGTTTAAAATTTTTTTAAAAGTTGGTTCCACATTGAAGCTGGGCTGAAGCTAAATGCTAAGAGAACCAACACTTTTTTTCTGGAACTGCAGTATCTGTTTTCTTTACACATTCCTACACATTATTAAACACAGCATTAAACATAGGGGGTGATTTTGACTTTGTGCAATGGTGTAAAACGGGCGATAGCCAATTGGCCGCCTGTTATACATCGCTCCTGATTTTTATTTTCATTGATTTCAATGGAAATAGGAATCGGGAGAGATGTAAAACGAGCTGCCGATTTGCTATCGCCCATTTTACACTATCGCACAAAGTCAAAATTACCCCCATGGTATCTTCTCTAGTAGCAGTGTCCTTTGAGCCTAAGAATGCAGCAGTTGTATTTTTTTAAACTGTAATAATTGGTGGATGTTTTATGCTGTTCAAATGTATTGGTCTTCATTTTAGTACCCGCTATCGGGTGCGTTCCTGGCGGGGGGGGGGGGCTCCGAAAATCGGGGAATCCCGGAGCGGGTCGGGAGCCCGGCTCCAACCCGCCCACTTCCGGGTTCCCCACAGACGCGCCGACATGCGCGCGCAGTCCCCGCATGTGGGAATCCCGCAGGCAATTAAAGCCAGTGGGGTGCCACTTGACAATATTTATCTAGGTATTTCAGTTCATTAACAGACTTGATTAAGGGATTATGTGAGGAGGGGTGGGATTTTACAGACAACTGGGACTGTTTCCCACACTGAGGGAAACACTCCCAGTTGAAATGGACGTGTTGCAGCTGTCAGCCTGTGGCAGCTGCAAAGGTCCATTTGACAGGTGGCGGGGGGAGACCCTCACTCATTGCAAGAGGCCACTCTGTCACTTTGGACAAAGTTTGGCCTCCACCACCCTCCTCCTGACAAGAAAATTCACCAACTTGCACACTTACCCCAGGGTCCAGACACATGTACCTACCTTGCAGACTCCCTCAGATGTACATCTTCCGGATGGGGGCCGCCGTAGCTGCAGTCATGACCTCCTCGGAGGGCGAACAGCATCACCAGCCTCACCAGCCTCACCGGCCACGCCTTCCACCTCTGACACGTGGAGGTCCACAACAGAGTGCTGTGACACATCCACCTGCACAGCAGGAGGGAGGGCAACCGCAGAGAGAGATGCGTCGGAGAGGGCACTACCCTCACCACAGGGTCTACAGTCCGAGGCCCAGCTTCCTGGACCTCTCTGAGCAGCAGTGCACACAGAGGCTCAGAGTCACTCGACATGTAGTTGTGGACATCTGCAGCCTCCTTCGTGCCGAGCTGCTCCCGGTTGGCCCGAGCACCATCTTTTTACCTGTCGCTTTCAAAGTCACCACTGCCTTCAACAACTTCTCCTCCGCATCCTTCCAGGGTGCCACTGGGGACATCGCCGACGTCTGCACAAAAGTGCCCTGCAAATACACCTACACCCATTCTGCAGTGACACAATGGGTGGCATCAGTTGTGGGTCTTCATTGTGATCCTCAGGAAAGGGCATTATTGCACAAACCAGACAAGATTTGCAAAGACGTGGCAGTAGTGGTGCCAATGTAATATGTAATGTGAGTTGGTCAGAAATTAAATATAAGTAAAAACCATGACAAACCCACAAACGCCCTTGTGCATCCCCTTCATGCTCACGACAGGTTTGCCTTACGCTTCCTACTGCACATATGTGATGCATGCCCTGTGGCTGCAGCACAGGTAGTGACAGGTTGAGTGAGGCTGACTGTGAAAGAGATGCACGAGAGGGTGAGTATGAGATAGAGCCATGAGATTGTATGAGGATTGGGTTGAGTGGTAGTGGCGGGATGAGTACTGGCGAGGTGAGTAAGTGCAGGTAAGATGAGGATGAGCTTTGAGTGGGTGTGAGGAGTGATGTGACAGAGTAGTGTTGGCAGTGCAGAAGGAGATGTGGGGTGGGGGCGCTGATGTGGCAGATGGAGTGTAGGGGAATGAGTAAGTGTACTCACTTTGGCTGACCTACTTAGGTCATTGGAGCGCCTCCTGCACTGTATGCAGGTGGGCGATATGTTGGTGGTGCAGGTGACCTCCTCTGCCACCTCGAGCCAGGCCTTCTTTGTGGCAGAGGCAGGCTGCTTCCTCCCGCCCGCCGGGGGGAAGATCTCTGTCCTCCCCCTCCTCCTCACCCCATCTAATGATACCTGGAGTGAGGCATCATTAAACTGGGACCAGCCTTCCCCCTGGGCTGCTCCATGCTGTAATTTCTTCTATTTGTTGCAGCATCTGTCAGTGGAGGACTGCCCCTTTAAATAGAGCTCCTCCAGCTGACAGAGCTTACTGCACATGCGCAGCCCGCCCGACGTGCAGATCAGCAGTGGGGAACCCGGAAGACCAGGTAAGTGGATCCAATTAGGCTGCGATCGCGCGGGGGGCAGACTGATTTCGCCGGCCGCGTTACCCACGCGCCCAATAGCCCCCCCGCCGCGAACTCGCAGCCCTGCTAACATCGAGCCTATAATGTCAAAGAGAAATCAGGGTACTCCTTGGGCATTAAGCATTGCCTGAGTGGAGGGCTGAGACATAAATCGGGCAGGGTGGATCGTACACACGTAACTGAGCCTGCCCAGATTTCTTTTCATTAATTTTAAGTGGAAGGAAAATCAGATGGGCCTTGTTATGGGTGTGTGATCCTCCTCACCTGATTTTCCTCTCTGTGCTCCACCCAGGCGATTATTTATACCCACCTTGTTTATAAAGTACTAATTAGATTTTAAAATGTCAGCCTTGGCTCAGTGTTAACACTTTCACCTCTGAGTCAGATGGTTGTGGGATCAAGTTCCACTCCAGAGACTTGAGCCCATAATCCAGGATAACACTTCAGTGCAGTACTAAGAGAGTGCTGCACTGTTGGAGGTGCTGTCTTTCAGATGAGACGTTAAACTATTTGATGAAGAGCAGGAAAGTTCTCCAGGTGTCCTGGCCAACATTTATCCCTCATCCAACACCTAAAACAGGTGATCTGGTCATTCATTTCATTGCTGTTTGTGGAACCTTGCTGTGTGCAAATTGGCTGCAGCGTTTCCTACATTACAACAGTGACTACACTTAAAAATTACTTCATTGGTTGTAAGGCGCTTTGGGACATCCTGAGATTGTGAAAGTTGCCATATAATTGCAAGATTTTCTTTTTTTCTTCAATTATCCAGTATTCCAACACAACAAGTATTGATGATAGCATGTTAATATTGATATTTAAATGGAAATTAATTTTCAAAAAGTGCTCAGGTGGATACATTCAGAGGGATCTGATTCCAGTTCATACTTCGTTGACTGGCAATGGACAAGACAAACAGTTGATTGAACATCCCAAGACATGTTTAATCTCTAATGTGTGCCAGCTTGACTGCTCCACCTTTGCTCTTGGACAGAGAACTCCTCCATACTATTTACCTCTCTCACTGCTTGATGATACTTCAAAATTTTCCCCTTCATAAACTCACTAACTTCAGATCAGTAGGTTTCTCATAAGTCCGTTATCAATTGAGAATGGATCTCTTTTCCCCAAACTTTGTTACTCTTTTTTTGGAGAGGTGTGGATGCTTAGAGCAGTATTAAACGTGGGACGGATGGTCCACTGGTGCTTTCATATGTCATTCCACCACTCTTTGCTCATGGCCAGATTTTTGCTCTGACTAGCAAGCACAGGAAAGCCAGTTACCATGACGTTACTACAATAACTTTCAATGTTTTCTTGAGTTTTGTAAGTGAAGAACAATGTCCTTTCACCTCTGGGACTGTGGTACTAATCCATCCCAGCCAATGGGGTGAAATTATCCTTTCTCTAATAGCTTTTAAAGGTTCTTAGTGCAATATGTCTGGACGGTTGCTTCCAATCTAATTCCCAACGGAAGTGGGGCACAAAATTGCTCGTAATTTGTTAATAATTGGCATGAATTAGACATTCTCACTCAGAGAGGCCATCAGGTTGGCTGGTATGAGATGTGGAAAATGTCATGCGTGAGCAGTTGGGAATGCTCTTTGGAGGTTAAGGGTTAGGGTGGATTGTAAGGGGCAGTCCGGAGGGAGCTCTGAACCACATCTGCGCTGTCTTGTCTCTGAATAGGAATGCTTCACACTCACTTTCAGAAATGGAAAGCATTCAATTCCACATTGTTCACTTCGAGCACAAAATTCATAAATGTGTCAAGGAATTTAAAAGGCTACATAAGTCTATTAGAATGTTTTCAAACAGCACATTGCTGGGGGACAATACATGATTCCTGATGTCGATGTCACAAATCGCCAACATGAAAATGTCCAATTATAATTTACTGACAATACGGGAAAGGCTTTGTGTTATTTTTAACTCTTATTAATTAAATGGTGTTTTAGAAAATCCAAATGTGATTACTGTGGCATTTAGAATGATTAATAATTTTAATGCAAGTGTAATCTTGTGAGAAAATGTGACATGACTGGTCAGCTAATGGGATGAAATGGCCAACTTGCATTTTCTGCTAATCAGATACGGTAAAAAGCTTCGAGGTTAGCAGAAGCTGCAATCAGACTAATGTACATTAGAGGTGGGTCACTTACTGACATTTTTTTTATCCATGGCAGTTTTTCAATATTACATCCAAAAATGTTATGAGGCATTTACAGTAAAATGTGTTGCATATTTATCCTGATTACAGAAACATTATATCATGTTAATACATTTTGTTTGTAAGGTTAATTTAAAAGGAAATTTTAGTGTGTGGGAATGTGCTGGGAATGATATGGTGATTCCTCAGTATTCAAGTTTTTTTTGGAGTGCTGATTTAAAAAAATATAATTTCATTTACTGGGCTTTCTCCGCACTAAGATTGTATACCATAATGTGCACAACAAATGCTGCACGTTCACTTAAGGGGAGCGAAAACTTTGCAAACCTTTCACACAGAGAAAAAGGAGTTTGGTAATCTGTGATATAGCAGATTGAACCATGGTCTGGATAGTGTCTGTAATACAGCAAACTCTACATGGTTTGGATATGGTCTGTAATAGAGCAGATTGAACCATGGTCTGGACAGTGTCTGAAATAGACCGAACTGGGCATAGTCTGGATATAGCCTGCGATGGACCAAACTGTACATGATCTGGATATAGACTGCAATAGAGCAAATTGAACCATGATCTGGAGAGGGAATGGGCTTGAAGGGTCAATTGGCCTTTTCTTCCATTCTTGCAGTGCCTGAAGACATCAGTGTTAGGCCCCCTGTCATACCCCTTGATGCCAGCGATACATTGTCGACAGCGCAAGTGGAAATGGTCAAGTCATTTAAGGTGACAGTGGTAGCAGATCCACCACTCTGATCTGTATAGTAGAGTGGTGAGGACATCAGCCTGGTATAAAGTAACTCCTTGTCCCTCTCAGAGACTCCGCTCAAGACCGCTGAGTGACGTCATCGTCAGTTATGGCATTCTGCGAGAGAAAGCTACTGAGGTAGCGGAATTTGTCTGTAATCTTGAATGGTACGTTATTGATCATAACCACAGGGGTGGTGACTGGATGACCAGGTATGGGCTGGACTATGACGTCAGTCTTTTGTACGCTGATTTTAAGGCCAAAACGTTGTGTTGCCCAAGCAAAGCAGTCGGATAGCAGCTGAATGTTATAATAACTCAGTGGAACTGTATCTGAGGAAACAAGTGTTCTCACTATACCCTTGGGAAGCAGGAGGGGGCAATCTTTTTCATCTGATGTGATTGAGCATTTTATCTGACACCGAAAATTGAAGACGGCTGTTTCTTGATTAACAGCAGGTGCACCATCCCACCGCAATCACATCACTGCCAACGTGGATACTCTCTGTATGGAGGGAAAAGGGACTTCTGTGCCTCTAACAGGCTTTAGACAGTACAGAGAGCTTGTTTGGTTTCATGCTGCCTCACTACATTCCAAGTAAATACTATTCCAATTGAAAGTATCTCCACTGTGAGATAGTTTACAATTGATAATTATTATGAATTTTGCCTAAAATGTTTAACACATTGGAACTTCTTTAACTTAAGGAGGGAAACTCATCATTGGTCTTTGAAAAAATATCACACCTGAGGACCGGATTGGTCTCTGCTGTGATGACCTCCACCTTGGAATAGGCTCATGACAGTCACTGCGTAGGGTCACATACGAAGAATAGCCATTTGTTTGAAGTAGCTGCAACTTCAGATGATGAGAAGGGAAAAAATAGCAGAGGTGGGAGTAGTACTTAAAAAAAGAATCAATTGAATGGAAAAGATAAAGCTGAAGGATATGAATGGTCATTCTTTGTCATCAATTAGCTCTCTCAATGGCTCAGGGAGTTTATCCAGAGGAAAGAGTAAGGTTCCAGGTTCGATCTTTGATCTGTGCTTAGTTAGCTGATCGCAGTTGAAGCGGCAGTAATGGCATTACAATTGGTTAGGGAGGGGAAAATCAACCAAGGTAACTGCTCCGGATCACTACCGGGAACACTCTGCTGGAATTGTGTGTGTGTGTGTGTGTGTGTGTTGATGGAGGGGAAGACAGGATCAGGCTTGATTCTGATGCCCCCCATGGTAGAATAACTGGTCAATACAAAATGTCATGAATAATAGCCACTTAGTCAGTGTACCGAAGTGCTCCTAGGACCATGGACTCATACCCTCAGAAAGAGGTTAACTCCCTCACCAGAGAGCATGGAAGGGGGGATGGAAGGAATTTGGCAAACAATAGCAAATAAAAAAATAATTGAAACGCGGCAGCCAATTTACACACAGCAGGGTCCCACAAACAGCAACATGATAATGACCCAATAATACTATAGCAACTGGCACCTTCTCAAAATGATACACTTTCAAATATCAAGTATGTCAGAGATGCGTTGAAAATATCATTCATATGAAATGGTAACCCGACGACTGGGAGTCTACAGAATGGGTAAAAGAATCTGGAGCTAAATACATTTGCACAATGCTGCTTTTAGTTCACATAACAGAAATATTTCAACAATTTAAAAAATATTGGCACTAGTATGGTGTTCTGTACAGACGCCAAATGGCCTGCAGAATTATGGTAAATTTGCTGACTAAAGTTTGATTGTAAAACCCAGTCTTATTTGAAACTGGGTAAAAATTGTAGAAACCTGAGAATAGCATTGTATGTGGTGCATAGTGTGTGCTCTATCTCAGTTCCTTGCAAATATTTAAAATAGGGGATCATTATGACTTGTGGTCCTTGCTTTCAAACTTCACTATAATCCAACAGTAATGCTCCTAAGATTTATTTATCAAAACAACTATGAAAGGAATATCTGGAGCCAGTGCCTGGTTCTAACATAAATCCCTTTTCAAAAACAACCTAGAGTCTAGCTTCTGTACAGTTGAAAGTTGCATAAGTATGTGTCAGTGTTGCATAGAATTCATTACACACACCCTTCACTTGTGTTTTCTCAAATCTGCAGCCTTAGGAAAGCCCAGCTTCAGAAACAGCTCAGAAGAATTGGAAGAGGCCGACAGACCTTGGCAAACATTCCCACTCTCGCCTGAGGCAAAAGGGCAGTCGGTTCTAAAAACTGTGAGACACAACAGAACTATGGAACTGTGATTCCACGGTCTGGATCTCCCAGTGCGGAGAGGTGCTCTCAGGAACCACGTCTCGGGAAATTGCAGGCGCGCAGCCTGTGATTATCCTGCCCATTAATTTTAACATGTGGAAAAATCATAGGCCCCATTCCCGTGATTTTCTGGTTCCATCGTTCTGCAGTGGTGCAGACTGAGAGACTCCTTTCAAAAAGTTCACTGTTCTTAGTAAAGCTTGGAGAGATTAGCGACTTCAACCAAATCTAGAATTAATATGTTTGTCTTTGATTCGAAGGTTTAGGTGGACTGTGTTTTAAGTAAAAAGTACAACTAAAAGCTGAAGATAAATTTTTCTATTTCTCTGAAGGATATTGTAACCATGGTAGTGGGCTATAATGATTATGTTTCATGAATTATTTCCAGCTGTCAGTGGATTATGAAAGCCTTACTTGAGTAAAATAACCCTCAATCCTGCGATACTATTGGTTTTATATGTGTTCAATAAACAGGAGACAGTGTGTACAACTTGCAATTATACTGCACAAACACTTCCATGGTTTAATACTATTGCATTATCTTCACTGTACTATGCTGAGTATATTTTCTTGGGCTTCATTACCTCAGTCTAATTATTTTTAAGTACTGTTGTCGCAAAGCAAGCTGAGGTGGTTTTGGATTTTATTTTTTATTCCATAATGCAGGGGTCAACCATGAGGGCCTTAAATGGAAGAATTGTTTGTTGTAAGGCAAACAATGAATGGAAATGTGGAAAACTCTTGCAATTTCATCTGATCAGTGCTGTGACAGCTGGAGTCCACAAAGTTTATAGACCTATCGGAAACCATGAATATTACAGATTAGCGCCTTGACAAACTGTGAATGAGCCTCTGGACCATTATAAAAACACTGGTCACCAATCCAGATATTCTGATCAGAAGTTCCAGAGCTAAGTCTCTCAAATCATGACAATGAATATTATATAACAATATTAATTATAAAAGTAATATATAACAATATCTATCATTCTGGTAGAGGTACTAGCTAGGTGTGTGGCTAGCTATATTTGCTTCAAGTAGCAACTTCCCTCCCCAACCACTTACATCCCCCAATCTACATCCCAGAAAACAAACCAGTCAGGTCAATGCCGTGTTCAATGTTCACAGAACCTTACACACATTGGGAAAGGACTTCATAATGTTCAAAAAAACTGAAAGAAAATTTGTCCTTCGATTGTCAGGCATGCAAAACAATGAAGGCGATGATGGCAGTACTGTAATGAGTTGTATTTATAAGCATCGTTAACATAACGCTTCACAAAGGAGAAAAGGATTGGGAACAAGCTTGACAGGTGATTTAGGAGAAGTGACTAATAGCTTGGCTGAGGATATTTGTTTTCAGAAGGATTTTAAAAGTGGGCAGTGGGTGTAGCTATGTTTTAAGAAGGGGTTTAAAGGCAGGAAAGGAGATAGAGAAGCAGAAGCTTTTGGGAAAGTGAGCTTCAGAGCATAGGTTGAGGCAGCTGAAGGATATGCCCCCAAAGGTGGAGCGAAGGGACAGTGGATGCACAGGAGGCCAGAATCAGAGGACGGAAGGATGTTAGAAAGGGGTGAGGGAGGGAATACAAGGCTGGAGAAAGTTGCCGAGGTTGGGTGGCGTGAGGCCGTGGAGGAATTTGTAAACTGGGATGAGGATTTTAAACTTGATCTGTTGGTAGCCAACATAGGTCAGTGAGGAAGTGGGTGATGGGCATGCAGGGAATAGTGTGGGACAGGATTCAGGTTTTGGATGATTTGCAGTTTTGGATGTGGAGGCCAGGAGAGCATTGCATGAGTAGAGTCTAGAGATGATAAGGGTTTTCGCAGCAGTGAGAGCAATGTAGGAGTGGAGGCAGAGATGGAGGTAGGTGGACATGCTACTGGATAAGGTATCGGGTTTGAAACTCAGCTCGGGGTCGAAGGGAGCACTGAGGTTGCACACAAACTGGTTCAGCCTGAGAGAGCAGTCAGGGATGCAGATGATGTTGATGACAAGGGAGTGCAGTTTTTGGCAAGGATTGAAATGAAGTTTTAGTGGGTCACAAGAAGTTAAATTTGTTAAATCACCTGAAAATTCTGTTATTCTGGAGGTGTGACTGAGACCATAATGAGAATATCTTCTAATGAATCTGCTGCTTCCTTCTTTGGCACATAATCATCTTGCCTGTTAGGAAAGCATAGCCTGCAGCAAGAACTGAAAAAAAAACTCTCACCAGTTTAAGCCATTATAGAAGTAGTTGCAATACCTACATGAGCAGTATTTTGACTATGACTTGTTGGCTTTGCAGTAGCCTACTAATACCCACATTTCAAGGTGGGTACAGTAGTGTTACAGTAGTGTTATATTACTGGACTAGTAATCCAGTGAATGTGAGCTCAAATCCATGGCAGTCTGAGAATTTGAATTCAGTTTTAAAAATCTGGAAATATAAAGCTGGTATCAGTAAAAGTGACCATGAAGCTGTCGGATTGTCGTAAAAACCCAACTGGTTTACTCGTGTCCTTTAGGGAAGGAAATCTACCGGCCTTATCTGGTCTGGCCTATATGTGACTGCAATCACATACCAATGTGGTTGACTCTTAGCTGCCGTCTGAAGTGGCCTAGGAAGCCATTCAGTTGTATCAAACTGCAGCAGTTCAAGAAGATGATCCATCATTACCTTCTCAGGATAACTAGGGATAGGCAATAAATGTTGGCCTTGCCAGTGATGCCCACATCCTGAGAATGAATTTTAAAAATTCCCATCACAGAACAACCTGGACTATCTGCATCACACATCACAACACAGGCCAGTCACATCACAACTGTGTCAGACAGAAGCACAGACATAGAGACAGCTGCATCTCCATAGGTTAATGAATCACCAGCACAGGCACCTCAACAAATGGCTTGGGAAACTTATGGTCATATTGAAAGTTTCTTAGACTTCAGTCCCAAACAAATGTAACAGTTGGTATGGAGATTGGTGTGTTCACTTTCAAAGTAAGGGTTTTAGAGACTGTCATACTCACCACATTATGAGAGATAAAAGGCCAGGAAAGGTGGAGAGATCCTACTCTGGGATGATATGATGAATACCTGCATCTCTGGCATCCATGATTGCTGGACCAAAGGCTGGTTGCACTGCATTCCACTCCACTCCACAGAGAGAATACCAACCAACATGGTGGCTGCAATGGAAATCCCAGCATGGAAGGTGTTGGTTGGAAAATCTGTTGTATGAATAATATTTGTTTCTGTTGCTTTATATGTAACTCCTAAAAAATGGAGCCTCGGTTTTCTGGCTGGATGCACTCTGATGAGGAATAGTACACAACAAGTACGATTAGAGATAGGTCCCGGCTTCATTTGGGAAGTCAGAATCCCACAGGAATATATGTTTTGAATTACTCCCTTGCTTCAGGTATGGAAAAACCCAATAGAGAAGAAAAATATTTCTATTTTGGATTTGTCTGGAACCCCAAAAGATTCAAAAATATCACAAAGATAAAATCTAAAATGAGGTAAAGCATTATAGTTAGAGCCAAATCCTCTCAGGCAACATAATTAAAGTTGAGGTCTGCCAAAACAATAACATTACTTTTAAATTGCATGTCAAGTCATTACACCGTGTCCTAGGAGAAGGAAAAGGAAACAGTCTCTCTATTCCATTATCCCTTTCAGAAAATTACAGGAAAACACTGTCTAAAAACAAATCTAGAAAAAAAAATCTAAACTTAGTTGCACTGTTTGCCACATTGCATCTAGCACGAAGGGAGTTCAAGGTTTATCATAAATCTGCCAAAGTGTGTGACATCTTGGTACATACTGTACTCAGTGGAGTCATTAGTGCACATAAATAGCGCTAACACTGCCGTCTGGGGCTTGGTGGCCGCCCACGTCATATTGACAGCAAAGACGGAAAGTACTGTGAGCTTTCATCACCATATCCACTTTGTAAAGGAACTGCCTTGTGACACTCTTGATTTACTACCAATGCTAGGGGAAGATCTTCACTGAAGATAATAGGCCAGTTGGCAAGGTGTGATGTTTGTAGAAAGAGAACTGTGCTTAGCTGGGAAAGAATCAATAACAATTTGCATTTCTATAGAGAAGGTGAATTTCCACGCAGTGAGTTGTGCTGCTTTTCTGTCAATGGGAAAAGATCCATGCCTGCCAGTAGTATGGAAAGGTATTTACATAAGGGTTTCCTGGGTCTTCCTATTTCCATATCCATTGGAGTCGTGACTGGTGTAAATCCCGTGTAAACGGGTGTATTCTGTTGGAGCGCATGGAAATTAGAGTGCAGCCTTTAAGAAAACATGATGTGGAGATGCCGGTGATGGACTGGGGTTGACAATTAAGAAAACAGTTCTAGGTAAACACTGCAGCAGCAGACTGGGAGACAGGTAGGTAAGGAAGGAACAATAAAAAATTATTTCAGATTTCCAGCATCCGCAGTATTTTGCTTTTGAAGGAAGGAGCAATGCTTGGCTCATTTGCTTGACTCTCAGCTAACGTCACTGAGTGCCTCATCAATCATTTTCTGAAACTTTTCAAGAGTGCCTACCAAAACTGGTAGCTGGCACTCGCAGCCAAACAAGGCATGGCACACAGAAGATGCCGTAATTTTACCGACTCAGATCTCCAAACCACCCTCGAGGAAATGGATATCAGCAGACACAGATCCCGGGTCAGTGTCGCAGCAAATCTGTCAGAAATGTCACTTGTGCCACCTCAAGGGAGGTCGCATTGGCCATGAGTTCCAACTCTTTCACCGTTAGGACTTCAGACCAATGCCGCCAGAAGTCCAATGACCTCATTAGGGTAGGCAAAGTAACACACTAGACATTCTCCCTTTTCTATCTCGGGCACCAACACACTTGTCACCCTCTAAGAGTAACAACAAACCCTTCAAATTGAGGTGAGGGGGGGAAGGGGCACTAATTTGTGATCTTGCACAATAGCTACCCATTTCCCCTAACAGCAATTACTTACATGCACAACCCTAAAACTGCTTCCTTCACTTTAATACCCCCAAATTTCTTACTTCAGATCTTCCATGACACTTGCCACACACTCTTCAACTGCTAGCTTGCCCCTCATTTAATCGATCTTCTTGCAAGGGGAAATTGACACAAAAACTCCATGCAAGGCAAGCCACTAGAGGGGGCATCCCCACCTTTAAGCACCTCATAGCCTCTGAGAAGAAGGCCGTGGAGTTCACGGGGAGACACTCTGCTCTTGCTGTGGGAGTTGGCGAGGTCGGAGGTATATTGCTGGCATCAGGTTATTGACCGAACACCTACATTGTCACCCTAGCATCCTAATGCTCACCTAACTTATATCCGCCTTGCTACAGACCTACCACAGTGACGGAATTGGGAGCATAGGAGGAGGAATATAATGATGATGATGATGATGACAAGGGAGAACAAAGACGGAACTATCTCCTCGTGAACTATGATGATGAGGAGGGGAAGGTAGAGGAGGAGAATGGTGATGAAGAGGGAGCTGGAGGAGATGAATTCAGATGCAAGTCCACGCATGAGTTCTTGCAGAGACCTCCAGCCCCATGCCCCTCTGCCCCCAACCCCATCCAATTCATCCCCTGCATCACTTGCTTCATCGCTCCTATGCACCAGCTCAACAACTTTCACCTGGCGGGAAATTCGACAGTGATAAAGAGGATATGGTACCGTGTGATTCACAGAGCATGAGGGAGCCAGAGGAGTGGGACATAGGTGAGGAAGTGCCACCTTCCAGCGGAGGCTGAGGTGATCGCTGCCCGTGGCATGCATTTGTGGGATTCCGAACTCATGGGTACTCACCTACAAAGAAGGATGTTTGAGAAACAGTGAAACATGCAGGCAGTGTAGGCAGTTCTGAGGATGTGAGCACTCAGGTAAGTTGTATGGAGGGGGTTTCAGGTGTGTCTCACGATCTGAAAACAGTGGCGGGGGAGGGCCATTGAGGGGAGGGGGATCCCGGCACTGGGGAGGCCTAAATTTTTCTTGTGAGGAGCACTCCTGCTCCTCCTGGCCCCACAAGGAAAGCAAAAAAAGTTTTTAAAATGTCTTCTGGTAGCGACTCCTCTTTCCGCTAGCTTCATTACAATGGCTTCCCTGCTCAGGTCACTGGTTAAAATAGCAGTCGGGCCCTGATGACATTATCGGAGCCTGACCAGCAGATTTAAAGAAAGACCCCACTGATTTTAGTCGAGTGCCCTTGTCGCCTGCTGAGAATAGCAGGTCAGAATTAAAGACTGCGGGAATGGAGTGGAATGTTGGTGGGTAAGTCTCCTGGCTGAGTTTAACTGCCAGCTCACCCAGTTTCTGCTGGGTGGGCAGGCAGGGTTAAAATTTTATATCTGTTCTGGTGTCTGCTTTAAATGGTGGTGATGCTACTTGGTGCTCCGCTGGCTCAATTTAAGGCCAATTGGATTCTCCTTATTGAGTGAAAACAGCAGATAGTATATGAGTAAATAAACACATATCCATTTGGTTATTTGGTTATCCCTCTCCGTGGTCACTGTCTGAAGCTGAACCAGACCGTTCACAACCTTGGTGTGCTATTAGACCCTGAAATGAGCTTCCGACTACATATCTGCTCCATCACCAAGACCGCCTACTTCCATTGCTGTAACATCGCTGGTCTCCGCCCCTGCCTCAGCTCATCTGCTGTTGAAACCCTCATCCGTGCCTTTGTTACCTCTAGACTTGACTATTCCAATACTCTTCTGGCCGGCCTCCCATCGTCCACTTACTTGAACTCACCTAAAATTCTGCTGCCCGTATCCTAATTCGCATCAAGTCCCCTTCTCCCATCACCCCTATGCTCGCTGACCTACATTGGCTCCTGGTCGGGAATCCCTCCATGGTCTTGCACCTCCCTATCTCTGTAACTTCCTCCAGCCCTACAACCGTCTGAGATTTCTGCGCTCCTCCAATTCTTGCCTCTTGCGCATCCCCGATTTTAATCACTCCACCATTGGCGGCCATGCCTTCAGCTGCCTAGGCCCTGAGCTCTGGAATTCCCTCCCTAAACCTCTCCGCCTCTCTACGTCTCTCTCCTCTTTTAAGACCTCCTTAAAACCTACCTCTTTTACCAAACTTTTGGTCACCTGGCCTAATATCGCCTTAAATGGCTCGGTGTCAAATTTTGTTTGATAATCACTCCTGTGAAGCACCCTGGGGTGTTTTACTATGTTAAAGGCACTATATAAATGAAAGTTGTTGTTGTTGCCATTAAATGAGTTATTAAGTACTTGTGTAGAACCACTGTGGGCTAACACGTTGATGGGACATAAACTGTAAGTCATAGAATATCTGTATAACTCATTATGTGTGAAGCACATTGAGATGTGTTTGAGAGACTTGATAAATACAAGCCTTTCTTTCTTCCTTGTGCATACCACAAGTTCTTTGCTTTCCTTCAATCTCTGGAGGCTCCAAGCTCTCCGTGCTGAACAACTCGACAATTCTTTCTTTGTAAGAGGTGAGATATTTTATTCTTAGGCCTCTGCCACTATTTGAATCTCTTATCTGAATGCTGCAATCTTCTATTCTGTGTGAATAAGAATAGTGGGGAATGAGTGATTGGGCCCATGGAATTTTCTTCTTTACCATCGTGATACATTTAATATAATAAACGTAGCTCTATTTTTGCTATAATCCAGGATTTTTTCATATATTTTTAATAACTTCGACATTCCTTCATGTCCTTAAATGTCCCATGTTGCTACTTTACAGTAATATTCAGGTGTATTGAGATTGCCCGCGAACAAAATTACATTGTCAGGAATTGCACGATGCTAAACTGTGAGTTGCTATGATTTTGGTAGCAGTCATAAATCATGATGAAAAACAGGTAATTCTCTATCTTTTCTCCATTCTTAAAATATGGCCTTATTGCTTCACATAAAAGAAGCACAACATTTTTTAAGTAACAGGAAAAGGCCATTTGGCCCAACAAGTTGCCTCCTTTTTGACTAATGTCCATCCCACCTAGTTGTCCTTTCATAAGAGTAGATCCCTTAATCCCTTCTTGCACGAAGAATCTAATTACTTGTCATATACCTTCATACTATTTCCTTCAATGGGCTTCCCTGCTAACAGATTATTACTCTTTGTGTAAAAAAAAGTTCCACCCAATTTCCTTCCTCACTCCTAAGATTCCTGGGTTCTGGCATTACACTGTGAAATAACAGCTTACCAACTCTTAATATGCTCATCTGAAATTCCTTCCCTCATATGCCAGTATCCTGCAGTGTAATTTTAGGGCTGCAATTTTTAAAACTTGTGTCCTCTGGTATTGAGTGCTGCACGTCTTTCAGATGAGACATTAAACCGAGGCCCCGTTTACACTCCCAGATGGACTTAAAAGTTCCCCTGGCACTATTTTGAAGAAGAGCAGGGGAGTTCCTCCCCGATATCCTGGGCAATATTTATCCCTCAACCAACATCACTAGAACAGATAATCTGGTCATTATCACATTGCTGTTTGTGAGAGCTTGCTGTGTGCAGATTGGCTACCGTGTTTCCTACATTACAACAGTGACTACACTTCAAATGTACTTAATTGGCTGTAAAGCGCTTTGGGATGTCCTGAGGTTGTGAAAGGCGTTGAATAAATGCAAATCTTTATTTTCTTTCTTATCATAGTGGGCAATTTGCTACGGTCAATTTTGCCTGCTACCTTCATAATCTTAAAAACTTCAATTAGATCACCTGAAAGTCTCCACAACCCATGCATTACTCCTTTATGGAAAATTATTTTAAAAAGAACTCTAAGAAAACTTTCCATGACATATTTTCTGAAATAATGTTCTTGAAAGAAGAAAGAGAATTAAATATGGAACATTTGATACGTGGAAGGAGTGATTAAACAGATGTTAGATTCTGAGAGAAAAATGTTCAGTATTTCAATGACATTGCTGTAGAACTAGCACTGTTACCTCATTGTCAGATTAATCTGAAATTGGAACACTAAGATCTGTTAATATCAACAACTTGAGATATACACAACTTAATGGGAACAAGGAATTAAATTTTATATGTGACCCTTGAGGTGGGCACCCATGTGGTCCACCAAGACAACAGACCCTCTACTAAAGGACATTGATGCATCGTAAAAGGGTTGAGAGAAGAGTAACAAGGAAGATTATGTGACTTGGAACTCTAAGTTTTGAAGACAGTCTCACAGAAATGAATTTGTATTCACTAGATAATAGGAATGAATAATGTAGATATAAATAGATTATTTAACTTGGACTGTGAGCAAAGGAACTAGAGGATGACAATTACAAAATTAATAAGCCTCAGGCAAAACTAGAGATTTGAAGGTTCCCCCCCCCCCACAAAGAGTAGTGGGAATATGGAATAGTCTTGCAGTTAAAGCAGTTAATGTTGCACCAATTGTGCCACATTATAGGCTTGTCAGCAAAGTTGAAGCCCATGGAATAAAAGGGGGAGTGGCAGCATGGATACGAAATTGGCTAAGAGATAGGAAACAGAGAGTAGTGGTGAACGGTTGTTTTTGGACTGGAGGAAGGTATAGAGTGGTGTTCCCCAGGGGTCGGTACTAGGACCACTGCTTTTCTTGATATATATTAATGACTTGGACTTAGGTGTACAGGGCACAATTTCAAAATTTGCACATGACACAAAACTTGGAAGTGGAGTGAACAGTGAGGAGGAAAGTGATAGACTTCAAGAGGACATAGACAGGCTGGTGGAATGGGCGGACCCGTGGGCAGATGAAATTTCACGCAGAGAAGTGTGAAGTGATACATTTTGGTAGGAAGAACGAGGAAAGGCAATATAAACTAAAGGATATCATTCTAAAGGGGGTGCAGGAACAGAGAGACCTGGGGTTATGTGTGCACAAATCGCTGAAGATGGCAGGGCAGGTTGAGAAAGCGGTTAAGAAAGCATATGGGATCCTGGGCTTTATAAATAGAGGCATAGAGTACAAAAATAAGGAAGTTTACCTTTATAAAACACAGGTTCGGCCACAACTGGAGTAATTCTGGGCACCACACTTTAGGAAGGATGTGAAGGCATTAGAGAGGGTGCAGAAAAGATTTATTAGAATGGTTTCAGGGATGAGGGACTCAGTTGCGTGGATAGACTGGAGAAGCTGGGGTTGTTCTCCTCAGAGCAGAGAAGGTTAAGAAGAGATTTCATAGAGGTATTCAAAATCACGGAGGGCTATGACAGAATAGATAGAGATAAACTGTTCCCATTGGTTGAAGGGTTGAGAACCAGAGGACACAGATTTAAGGTGATTGGCAAAAGAACCAAAGACGACATGAGGAAAACAGCGAGTGGTTATGATCTGGAATGCACTGCTTGAAAGGGTGGTGGAGGCAGATTCAAACGTGACTTTCAAAAGGGAATTGGATAAGTACTTGAAGGAAAAAAATTGCAGGGCTACAGGGAAGGGCGGGGGAGTGGGACTAGCTGGATTGTTCTTGCAGAGAGCCAGCACGGGCTCAAGGGGCTGAATGGCTTGCTCTGTGCTGATTCTACGATTCTATGATAATTAGCACCTTTTAAAAAAGGAGCTAGATAAATATTTAGTTAGGAACAGGTTAAGAGTTAGACAGATAAATACAGATAGAAAGAACCGAAAGTTGTGTGGGACATAGCGTTTCCTGATGGAAATATCTGGGTTTATTCAGCAATCCTGTGGTCCTATAAGGAAGCCTCTCCAAGCGGGAGCACTTGCTGGAGAATTGGCGTTACAGCATTGTATCCCTATTCCAGTCAAGTCGGGTCCCCCATGGGCATTGCAGGATTGTTGAATTTACTCTATCATGCCAAGGAAGGCAACTGGTTAAGGTGACTAACCCAGGATGTAAAGGTGGACAGATACTTTTGTTTGATTTACCATCAGTAGGAGAAACTTTTCCAGTGGAGACTAAATGAATGGGGTGGAGTCCACAAGAGTGTGGATTGTACATGGTGTGTGGAAGGAATCAACTTGATGGCATGAAGGACCTTTTTTTATGCTGTGCTTTCTTATGTTACTCAATGGAAGCAGATGAGATTCAGTGACAGGCAGACCTGGTTTTGAAACTGATAGCTTTCTGGGAAGGGTGGTGGGGGGCAGTGGGGGAGTGGGGGAGTGGGGGTTAGACTCTCGGCAATTACCACTAATTTTACTTTTAGCCGTGAAGCAAAGAGGTTGTTGCAAACCTCAAAGGACGCATTAAATACTACATTACAGTCCAGGGTACATATGCCTCTGTAAATAGCTCCATTCACGGTGCCACATAACACTATCCTGATAAATGTTCAGCTTCAAGTCTGTTGCAGCCTTTCAAAAACTCTTGTTGCGGTATTCTTCAACTCACCCATTCCACAGACAGCTATAATAAAGATTAATATCATAGTATAGTAAGACGTGCCTTTGAAGGTGCAAAATGTTTGTTAATCATAAGCTGCTGTGGGTGATTTTCTGTTTGATTGCAGTGATGGTGTAATACACTGCTCTATGGGCTTTGCACATCAGTTTAATGATTGCGAATTATGATGGCACTGCAAAATTGTCAAACAATTATGCCCCTGGGAACACGAGAAGTGCACTTTGGAGGCACCTTTGAGGATTCCATTCTACTCTGAGCTGACAAGCTCCAGGCGCGTACGAGCAAAAATTGCTAAAACCCAATTGCTCAAAATTGAAGATATATTAACACTGAAATACTCAATTAATAGGACACTTCAGACACATAAACCAAACAGTTCAGTCTGATGTTCAGTTGTGTCCCCACTCTTTGATTGCAAGGTCAATTTTTAAAGACTCTTAACAGAAATAAAGCCTGATCCCAATCTACTTATGTAAACACTGGCTTGCTAATGTTGCTATGGAGACACAGCTGCCCAACTGGCTCCAGTTTTTGGAAACTGTTAGTTCAGAACATTTTGTTTGACATTGTCACTGAATATTTAGCAGCTTGTGTTCTTCTGCTCAAATTCAGTTAACCTCTTTTCAAAAATTTTCCCGGTAAAACAAATAAACTTATATAAAAAAATACCAAATGGTGGCTATCATTATAACAGTCACTGACACACAAGAGATTATATTAAAAATTGGCCTCCAAACTGGAGCTGCAGGATTGCGAATGGCAGAAATGCATCATGAGACAAAAAAGTCATTTTATTTTTTCATTCTGTAACACACTTGTTTCTTTGAAGGAATACTTCAAGATAAGGCACTCCAAAGCTTCTGTCCTGGAGAATTTGTTGTAAAATACTTCTTCCTTTTGTATCTAACTGTTCTTTTTTAAAAAAAATACCATATAATGACTGGCCTCTAAATTAGTACGACCATCTTTTCATTACCCAGCAACTTACATTTATAAAGCGCCTTTAACATGGAAAAACGTCTCATGGCGCTTCACAGGGGCACAATCAGACAAAAGTTGACACCAAGCCAAAGAAGGAGACATTAGGACAGGTGACCAAAAGCTTGTTCAGAGAGGTAGGTTTTAAGGAGCATCTTAATGGAGGAGAGAGAAGGGAGATGTTTAGGGAGGGAATTCCAAAGCTTAGAGCCTAGACAGCTGAAGGCACAGACGCCAATGGTGGGGGAAAAGAAGTGGGGGGTGCACAGGATACCGGAGTTGGAGGAATGCAGAGTTCTCGAAGGGTTGTAGGGCTGGAAGAGATTACAGAGATAGGGAGAGGCTAGGTCTATCAATCTCAGTCTTGAAATTTTCAATTGACCCAGCATCCACAGTCTTTTGGGGTAGAGAGTTCCAGATTTTCATTACATAGAAAGTGCTTCCTGATTTCACTCTTGAATGGCCTAGCTGTAATTTTAAGATTTGTTCTGGATTATCTCACCAGAGGAAATAGTTTCTTTATATCTACCCTATCAAATCCTTTTATCATTTTAAATACCTCAATTAGATCACCCTCAACCTTCTAAACTCAAGGGAGTACAAGCCAAGTTTATGCAACATATCTTCATATTTTCAACATGGGGAGCTCCTAGCCCATATTGGCCTTGCTGCTAGGAGCTAACCATAGGTGGGGGTGCTGGGAAATGATGCAAGTCAGCAGCCCTTAAAGGACAGGTGGTAAAATTTAATGGGATGTGCCTATTTAAATGAAAATGGCTGCACATGGGGGCAAAGACTGTTGAAGCCCTTACAAAGGTCATATTTTAAAAGTTCCAAATACTGTATGGGCAAAAAATAGTTGATTTTATTGCTGGTCCATGCTGAACTCTTCCATTGTGTGTTCAAGTCCCACTCCAGAGACTTGAGCACAAAATCTAGGCTGACACTGCAGTACTGAGGGAATGCTGCAATGTCAGAGTATTGTCTTTCGGTTGAGACGTTAAACTGAGGCCCCATCTGCCCTCTCAAGTGGACATAAAAGCAAGGTAGTTCTCCCCGGTGTCCTGGTCAATATTTATCCCTCAACCAACACCTAAAAACAGATTATCTGGTCATTATCACATTGCTGTTTGTGGGACCTTGCTGTGTGCAAATTGGCAGCCGCGCTTTTCAGATTACAACAGTGACTACACTTCAAAACTATTTCATTGGCTGTAAAGCGCTTTGGGACATCGCGAGGTCATGAAAGATGCTATATAAATGCAAGTCTTTTTTTCATTGCTTGTCATGTATATCCATTCTCCAGCAGGGCATGTTTTCAAGCTTACAGCTGACAACCTTGGCACACTCACATCTTCAAAGTGTATCACACACAAAATCATTGTAACACAAGTGACCTACATTACTTACGGTCACTTACTGACACACAGGATGAGCTGCAGGATGGCCTCTACCTGGGGAAATGCAGCAGTGCCGTGGCATTGCGTAGCCATATCCTGAAGCTATTGCTACTCGGTGGGAAAGGATAATGCAAGTGCTGACCATGCTGACCTGTGCATCAGCAATGTACAATTGCTTAGAATTACATAGAATGTACAGCACAGAAACAGGTCATTCAGCCCAACAGGTCTATGTCGGTGTTTATGCTCCACACAAGCCTCCTTCCAGCCTTCTTCATCTAACTCTATCAGTAGAACCTTCTATTCCTTTCCCCTTCATGTGTTTATCTAGCTTCTCCTTAAATGCATCTATGCTATTTGCCTCAACTACTCCTTGTGGTAGCGAGTTCCACATTCTAAGCACAGTTATCTGTTTGATGCATGTGTGAGCAGCACATTGGCTGATATTGCAGATGATGTCTAGCAGAGGCAAAAAAAATTGAAGAAGTGAGCTTGACTGCCAAAGCAGTGCTATCGCAACAGATGGCATAGATCTGCAATGGATTCTGTGATAACTTGAAGCCTGCCATTGCCAAGTACATGTGCCAGAGCCCATAGATATGGTTGGCGGCACAATGGCACATGCAGACCTGGCCCCTCCTGATTTCCTTGGCATTCCTCCTTTCAATTTGTACCACTTTAACCATGAAACACTGCATTTATGGTGCTTCGAAACTAACTCCAACAATCATTTTAATTTGACTCCCCCCCAACCTCAGACAGACTCTGTAGCTTGCACCTAGATGCCTTGTGGCTCCCTAAGCTCCCATGAAGGTTAGTCCTTTTCATCTGCCTTTTTTTTCACTTTTTGCAGAAATCCTCCAAATGTTTTCATTACATTCTACTTTCCAGGGACTTAGTGAGTAATACAGGATGATTAATTCCAGGCACTGAAAAACAAACTTACTGTAATGAGTAGAGAGTCATAGAGTCATAGAGTTATACAGCACGGATAGAGGCCCTTCGGCCCATCGTGTCCGCGCCGGCCATCAGCCCTGTCTACTCTAATCCCATATTCCAGCATTTGGTCCGTAGCCTATAGAGTAACTAAAACTTGTCCCCCAAAGTATTATTCTAAAATGACATATTAAAACAAAATTGAGAAATATTGAAAAACTCTAATAAAAATAACATTGTACAAAAAAGGTACTGTAAATATTGCAATAGAAAGAACTTGCATTTATATAGCGCCTTTCACAACCTCAGGACATCCCAAAGTGCCAATGAACTACTCTTGAAGTGTAGTAACTGTTGTAAGGAAACGTGGCAGTCAATTTGCGCGCAGCAAGGCTGCACAAACAGCAATGAGACAATGACCAGATAACCTGTTTTAATGATGGACTCCCCTGCTCTTCTTCGAAATGGGATCTTTTACATCCACCTGAGGCAGCAGATGGGGCCTCGGTTTAACGTCTCATGGTTGAAAGCCTGTTCCTCTTTAAGGGCACTATAACATATGAAGCTTCCTTTGTGTCTATTCAGATGGGCTTCGAAGGCAAAAAGCGCAATCTCAACATGAACTAGGAAATTGTGTAAGGTGTTCATTATTTTTTGCATGCATTCTGGGGCCCTAATGAGGCTATAGCATATATGTCCTGGAGGGTAACTTTAATCTAACCCGCTCAGCAGGAAACTGGCTGGACCAGATCAGACACCGGATTATACTTTCCAATGGGCAGGGTGTAAAACAGGCAGCTGGTCTGATCCAGCCAGTTTCCCGCTGGGCGGATTAGGTTAAAATTGCCTCCCCAGGTTTTGGTTGAGATGGTCCATGGTGCAAATATAGCCACTCTGGCAGCTCAGGGGGTGGACTGTGCTGAATTTTGCAATAGTAGTCCACCCCCATCTCCCCCCGCTAATTTAAATAGGCTACTGACACGAGAAGATTGCCCAGGACGCTTGGTCTGTAGCACACCTCATTTATGCAGCTTGTTTAGAGTTCCCAAAGGAATATCCATCCTTACCCTTTTGTACGGTGATATTTAAATGCCACCAGCAACCAAAGCTAATGATGCTAAGTATTGACCAGAAAAAAGAATCCCTAAAATGGAGGACTATCCAGTGCATCCAATTAATACACAAAGCGAAATGGAACAGAATATATTTGTAAATACAAATTTTACTTGCAATTGGAAACACCATTTTCCTTTAGGAAACCTCCTCAGCTGGGCAGGTCCTGGCATTCGCCATGTGCCCAGTTTTTATGGGTGAGATTCATGCAGTGAAATTCAGCATGGGACCCGTTTAATATATTTTTTGGATTCCAGTTACATGGCCTCCTCCCGCCCCTGCCCCCTTGAGATTGAGCGCTGCAAAATGCTGAGTGCAACGACTGGATGCACGTGGCCGCACATCCCATTTTCCGGTCCCCACCTGCTACTAGCAATGCCCTGCATCCCAGGTGGGGACATGCAAAGGCAGCCGTGTAGTGTGCGCAAGCACTCGAGTGGGCAAAACACAGCAGTGAGAAAACTGCAGGTGGCAGGAATCAAGGACAAAACATATCTATAGCCTGCTCGCTTACATTTCTGATCCCCTGTGCCCATTCTGTGCCTGCACGAGTGCAGATGAACGCAAAATTGACCAAATGGTTTGGGTGTTGACAGCGAGAGGGGCAATTTTGACTTTGGCTGATAGTATAAAATGGGTGATATTGATTTAGCCGCCTGTTATACATCTCTCCCAACTTTCATTTCCATTGACATCACCCTAAGTCAAAATTCAGTTCAATTATAATCAGGGTAAGCTCTTACTTTTTTGACCTGTGTATTAATCAGCATTAAATTTAATCTGTCCATTGCATAACTATGTAATTCATTTGCAAATCTTGACCTCTGTTTCTAATTACATAGATTACATAGAAGTTACAGCGCAGAAACAGGCCATTCGGCCCAACTGGTCCATGCCAGTGTTTATGCTCCACACAAACTTCCCCGCACCCTTCTTCATCTAACCGTATCACCATATCCATCTATTCCTTTCTCCCTCATGTGTTTATCTCGGTTGGACTTAAATGCATCTATGCCATTCACCTCAACTACTCCTTGTGGTAGTGAGTTCCACATTCTAACCACTCTCTGGGTAAAGAAGTTTCTCCTGTGTTCCCTATTGGGTTTATTAGTGACTAGCTTATATTTATGGCCCCTAGTTTTGGTCTCCCCCACAAGTGGAAACATTATTGTGGCAACTTGTTTGAAGGGTAGATAATTTGGGCCTGATCCAGCTAGAAAGGAAGACAAGTTTGGCAGTATGGCTAACTTTCCCTAGTTTTGTGTCATCAGGAAATCTGACGTTTACTTAGTTTCAGGATCCAGATTATTTCATAGTAGCATAGTATGGCACAGCACAGAAGGAGACCATTTAGCCCATCGTGCTTGTGCCGCTGTTTGAAAGAGCTATCCAATTAGTCCCACTCCTCTGCTCTTTCCCCATAGCCCTGTAAATTTTTTCTCTTCAAGTATTTATCCAATTTCCTTTTGAAAGTTACTATTGAATCTGTTTCCACCACCCTTTATATGAATAGATTAAAAACAACAGGAGTCCAACCTTTCTTCCCTATGGAACTCGGTTAACCTCTCTCCCAGTCTCACGCTTCGGTGAGTGCTCTCTGTCTCCTACTTCTTAGCCGACTTCTAATCCAGTTCCGTATTCTAACCTGGATTCCCATGACATTAGTTTAAGTCTTTCATGTGGATCCTTGTCAAAAGCTTTCTGAAAGTCAAAATAAACCCTTGTTATAAGGAGGACCAGTATCTATTTCATCTGTAGTGTCCTCAAAGATGTCAAGAACGTTTGTCTGGCAGTATCTACCCCTTCTTGCTTGCTTTTCCCCTTTACCATTTATTTTCCTGAGAGCAAGTGCTACATAAATACTTCCTGATCCCCAATGGTTTTGAAGTGAAACTCTGGAAAATTCATCCATTCTCACATCAACACTCTTCGATCAACCACATTAGCAGTGATCCACAAGCTAACCCTATCTTCCCTCCCTCCTCCCATTACGCTTGTCCACTGTGGAAATGTTTTAGAAGCAGTTCACTTAAAAAAAATTCTATTTGTATATATATTTGTATGTATATGAAAAAAATAAATATGGATGTGTTAACATTTTTATAAGCACGGAGTTGTTTCATTGACAGTGAGTGATTTAAAAGGTGGCACTTCCACTTAATCCAAGCACACAGATTTGAATGCAGAACCTAGTTTATGTGTCTGGATTTTAGCATTAACATGGACATGAGAATGGATAAACCGGCTCCAAAGCTGGAAAAATAAGGAACCCATCAAAATAGAAACTTAGGTCATGACCCGATTGAAAATACCTCATCTGAAAAATCAATTGCCACACTCTGGAGATAGATGCAGCATTTTAGGAGAGTGTGGGCTCAGGTGTGCCTGAGATTGAACATTCTAACACTTACACCTCCCCCTCCCACTTTGAACCTATTGGTGTAGGGGGTCAGGAGTGTAATTGATCAAGGCTTAGCCTTACATAATATTCATGTCTTCATGTGGCTGAAAACACAAGCGGCTGAGGTTACGCTTGGCCATTTTCAACCGCACACCAGAAGCAGTAATTCCATTAACCTTCTCCATCGTTCAGGTCACAGCTCTCCAGGGAAGGCAGATTTACTGTTCCATATTGGATTATCAAACGCCAGCTCTGTAACTATGAGCTTGTACGGCCTTTATCTACAGCATTCTTATAATTACAAATAGATTTGCCGTTAAAACTTGATGTGTTTATTTTCCTTGTTCTCATGAACTTGTACGTGCAGATAGTTCTTCGCACTCTGTGAACAGCACTTTGTAAGAATCTTTATATGAATTTAGAAAAAAGTAAAAACACCACTGTTGCCAGGTTTTATCAAATACTGTTAAAGGAGGTTTCAGGTTGCATATATGATGGACCGTTGTGTTTTATTTATTTGATTTTAGTCAGTCCTGTGTAAACATCACCTTCCTCCTGATCAGCTGATTGACAATCATGACGCCTACCCATCTGCCACTACCTGTGCAGTACCTCTAAACCTGGGTTCGATTACAGGTGGCCAGCTGAACACATACCCGCAGTCTGGCCACCTTTTAAATACCATCCTTGAAAATATACATATTATACATGCATGTTTTGTTGGGAAGTGGGGAGTAATAATGTAATGTAATTCTACCCCATACTGTTCAATTTAAGCCTTTAATAGGCCAAACTTCCACTTATTTGTGGGAGTAGCCATGTCACTGTTGGATTGTAGGGTAAATACAGTATTTAAAACTTGTAAGGCAATATTGACAGTATAAGTATGCTCATACTTCATTTGTGGGAAGAAAACATAAGGCTGAAGAGAACCCAGCAGAAAGCTGAAGTTCCCATGGTTTTTACAATGTTGTTGAGTAAGAACCTTTTCTTTGATTCTTCACTTTGTGGAAATATTGTGAGTTTATTTTGAAAAAAACCTGCCACCACTTTTTTAAAACTAGTTGTTTAATACGTGAGTATACAGGTTTTAAAAAAAATTGTTTCTTGCTCCTTCTTTGTTGATCATGAAAGGTTGTCCTTCAAAGCCTTTGGTGTTTTTGCTTGTTTTAGAGGAGGCCTTTATTCAAGTATTCTGGAATGACAGCCTCAATCAAAATATAGGTTGATGGGATCCAAGAACCATTTTGCTTAAAAATAAATATGGGTCTGTTGTGGGAGTTAACATTTGGATTGGGGAACTTTCATCAGCTTAAGGGGATGTTACTTAGCTGTTTAGTTCAGTATATTTTCAAATGCAGAGAAGTCAGATAAATATTGCATGTAGCCAGACTCGCATAGATCAGGACTGTCTGTTCTATTAATATTTTGAAACGAGATAGTTGCATTTTGTACAGGACCTCAATACACCACAGCTGTGCATACAGTGAATTAGTTTGGAGTGAAGTGACTGATGACAACCCACGTAGAAGAATCTCACAAATACCAACAGGATGCACGACCAGTTAAGTTGTTTTTGGTGGTGTTGGGTGAGGAAGAAATTTTGGCCAGGATACCTCTCTACTCTTCTAGGATCAGTGAATCACTGGAACAGGCAGGTGGGACCTTAGTTTAATTTCTCATCTAAAGGATGACACCTCCAGCACACCCTAGAGTTATGTGCTCAAGTCCTGGAGTGGAACATGACCCACAGCCTTCTGATCCAAGGCAAGAATGTGCCCAACTGATACACTGACATAAAATCAAGATATGAACCACAGTTAAAATTCTAACATGAACAGCAAATAACATATATACAAGAAAATAACACTGGAATATCTGCATCAATTTCCCAAGTTTCCATTACTTGGCCCCTACCCCCCCCCCCCCATTTTGAATCACTTTGTCTTTGTGTGCACTAGGTTGTGAAAACAACACTGACACACTTTCTAAAGGGATATTCTGCCAGAGTTTAAACACATCAATAAAAAGTTTTTAAAAACCATCGCTGAACAAAAGGTGCACAAATATACATCTATTTATAGCATAGACTGAGAAAATTGAAAGTATGATTTTGCAATATTTTTGAACGTGTTGCAGAAACGCTGTCTGAGGTAATGAGTTAATTATCCTGAGCTGCTGCATAAAACCAGTTTATTGTACACGCCCTTTTTGGAAACGCTGCAGAGAACTCCAGACAGCAGGAGACACGAGGTTGTTAGTCATGTTCAATGGTCTATTTAGACACATGAAGGAGGGGATGCATTCCATTCGGATATCACATTGGTGCTCAAATAGTCTCTGAACAATGGATTTCGAATCCCAACCGCCTTCCCAGAGTGGAAGCTGGGGAACAGAAACCTTTGGACTGTCAATCCCACCACAGGACCTAAGCGTTGTGCATTTTAAAATTTGTAGTTAAGCTGGAATGCAAGATAAAATATTATTAATCACATCATCAACTAATCAGACCTCAAATTCAGCCATGACCCTCTTTCTCTACATCCCACATTGCAGATTCAGTGGAGAGCTGTAAGAGATTGCTTTACTATTTACCTGTCCATTTCTTTTTAAATTCTTTCTCCTCTTCCTCTGTTTGGTCTTTCTAGCAAGAGCAGGTGAAAGGTCACAGATTTCGATAAATTCCAACAACATTGCTATTCCATGCTCAGCTGATCAATTAAGTATAATTTTTAAAAAAGACAACAGTAAACAATCTTGATGCAAAAAGCTAATTATCTGAACAAGCAAAATGCATTCCTGTTCTGGAAATGGATCTATGCTTTCAATGCAGTCAGTTTTGCCGAACAAGCATGATCTCATTAACCTCGGAGAATTTCAGATTTCACATTCACTGACTCATCAACATTTATACATTTTTAGTAGAAGATGAAATGTATTTGCCAGTCTCTTAAGCTATTTTATTTCAATACCAACATGAAAGCTACTTTAATGAGAAACGGGTGAAAATACCTCTTGTATTACAAAAGCAAATGTTGGCAGGTACAGCAAAAATGCCAGACAGGAAAGAATTTCCGACTGAACGTTGCTTGCAGTTAAAGCTCAAGCTTGTGGGTCGACAGTACAGTCAATAATGCTACAGTTCTAACAGCAATCTGGCAAATATATTTTTGTTACCCCACTCGGACCATCATTTTAAATGTAACAAAAGCAGTGACCTGCAGCTGCACATTCCTGCACACTTGGAACCTGGGCTAGTTTCCCAGGCAGTGTGCAGCAGAGTAACAGATGTGATAGTTAGCCTACTACATTGGCACTTTGCCTGAATTATAGACAAGATGGAGGGCGTAACTGGGTAACAGTGACCAAAGGCCAACCAAAAAGTAGAATTCTCTGCAGATTAAACAGGGCACATTTATTTTAATTTAAAAAAAACAAATATTCTTAGGCTGGTAATGTGTACTTTCAATCTAAACTATGAAGTGCATTACTCGCACTTAACATAATGACAATTGACTGAAGACAGAACTGGCACGTGCTATTAAAGTGCATTTTTACCAGCCAGGGAATACTCAGTGCCAGAGGAAACTGAATGAAAAACAATCTACTGAGCCCACTACACCTTTATTAGATTCGAAGGGGTAGGTCTTGACTTTGTGTGATTGTGTAAAACAGGTGATAGCGAGTCGGTAGTCCGTTTTACATCTCTCCTGATTTTCATTTCCGTGGACCCCCGAGATCTGACAGAAAGATAGAGTAGAATTCCCTCCCTTCTCAGATAAACACACCACTTTAGACAACTGGACTCCAGGACATACCAATAGCAGAATTTCAGTCCCAGAGAGTTTAGACAATTAGACACGGTATTATCTAATATGATCAAATTTACATAGATCATACAAAAGAAAAATATCATGTCAAAATCCAAGAATAGGTTTGTGGGAATGAGAATTGGTCCATTCAGTCCACCCAGCTCCACACATACAAGTCTAACTCAAAACAACTTCACACATACCAGTTCTCCAGTTAGAATTTTATTAAAATATTACATCACTTGTTTAAAACCTTTTTTTTTCGTCTTTTTTTTTGCAATTAAGGTCACATTATACGATTTACCACACATTAAACCTCTAAGTCGCCAATTAACTTGAAGTACAGCAGTAGCCAATAGATTCAATTGGCTGTTGTCTTGGTAACCGTTCAATTCACCTTACAATGAATGCTATTCACATGGTTCTGTGGTTAACCCTTTAATGTCACCAATTTTCTTTTCACTAAAATGACAGTCCACTATGATGTACAATTACGGTAGTGGAGGCAAAGGGTTGAAAACTTGACCTTCTGCAGGTTAAACCTCCTGCGTGGTATTCATAGGGTTAAGGCGTACACCAAAAATCCAAGCCCTTTTTCCTCTCTGGTACCAGATACTGAAGGGGTGTCATCCCCTTAAACTTTTGTGTGAACAATTTAATGATTGAGTATATATGCCAAGTTGCACTTTAAAGGTATAGGTGCTATGAAGACATCACTGTGCAACTTACTGATGTGCACTGGCATATTGTAACCAACAGTTGGTTGGTGCCAACAGTTCATGTTTACTAGTAACTATGCAACATTTAGGATTTCTTCAGCACCGAAATGCAAGGAAGTTCCTTGTTCACAATAACTGCAGACAACTTTCTGATCCTGCTGTCCAATGTAGGGAATGTGTATGCCACATCATCAGTCAGAAGGTCATGGGTTCACACCCTACTCCATTGACCTGACACATAATCTAGGCCGACCGCCTAGTGCAGTACTGAGGGGCTGCTGCATGGTCAGAGGTGACGTTTTTCAGATGAAAGATTAAGCACAGTCTGTCCTTTCAGGTGATGTAAAAGATCCCATGGCACCATTTGAAAAAAAGCAGGGGAGTTATCCTGGCCAATGGTTGTCCCTCAACAACATCACTAATAAACAGATTATCTGGTCATTTATCATATTTCTGTTTTGTGGGACCTTGCTGTGCGCAAATTGGCCACCGCGTTTATCTACATTAAAATAACGACTATACTTCAAAGTGCTTCATTGACTGTGAAGTGCTCTAGACGCCACTCACTTTTGCATTCTCATGTCTGTCCGGTTATGGGCATTAATGGACAGTCAGTCATTTGCAATTAATGTGTACTACTGTGTAAGACGTAGAAACAGTTCTTCAGCCAAAAGCAATGTGTTTAAAACTAGTTTGCAGCAGTGTGAGTTTTTGTTTTCCCACCTGTCAAGTGGCAGAACCTTTGGGTGCAAGGCTGTTCCTGGAATTGAGCCCATTTGAAAAACTGCCCCAATGGGATGGCAACGTCCTTCCAATTCTATAGTTGCTCATACCAGCTCAGTAGCAATGACATGACTTCCCAATTAGACAGTGATGGCTTCAAGGACAAAAGCTGGACATCACTGTGGAGTCTGCCAGCCACAGGCAGGAGTTTCATACGGCCCTGTTCACATAACATTGAATGTAGTGACACTCTAGAGTAATGCCCTAAGCCATCAGTACAGCCACTTCCAATGGTAACAGGACATTCACCATGATGGTAAGCAAACATTCATTGAAAAAAATGACCACGACATGGACCTAAATTGTAGTGTGAACTCCACAAGATGATTAAAAAAACCTCAAAACGACTAAGTCAGCACTTGCCAGCTCACCTAGAGACCACTGTAAACATCATGCAGAGGGAGAGTTGGCTTTTCTACGTGTACAGTTGGCTCATGCACGTTTCATGGCATTTGTCCAACATCAGACTTTCTTGCTGATGCTGCGAATTATTACCGAGTTTCTCATTACTGGCTTTTCATTGCAGCAATTTAAACAGAATTTAAACACAACTTGTAAATTTTCTCCACCCGTGCAGTGCCCTCACAACAGTGGATATTGCCACCTTGCCTGCTTTCATGAGTACATCTCTAGTTGGTTAGTCACAGACAAGCCTATAGCTTGTTGTCCCCGTTCTCTGGCTACAGAAGGCTGCATGCCAGAGCAAAACAACACGAGAACAAAGATTTTTCTTTTGTTGTTGTTTGCTTTCTTGGGAAAGGAAAAATTTCCGGTTCGATCAGTTAGAATAATATCCTTTTCACACGTCTGGTACCAGAAAAGGTGCCATTTATATTTTTCTGAACACTTTTTTAAAAAACAAATTGCAGTGCAGTTTTAACAACCGAGAACGAGCATATAAAATGGGTTTGAAAACCCAACAAAAGTGCAGATATTTTAACAATTAAAAAAAAAGAAATCAAAACATAGAACTGCTTTAAACCCCTCCTCTTCTGTGAGGGTCTTCCATTTTGCATTCAGTTATATATATATATAAGGGGGAGAACTGTAGTTGTTCAATTTATGGACTGTAAGCTCATTCCGTGCCAAGTTTGAAGCAATGTCCAGGAGGCAACTGCAGATGGATTTAATTCTCTCATTCACATTCCAATCCCGTTCCTTTTAAACCAGCCGGTTTTCGAGCCGTTGCTCAGAGAAACTGCGTCTTAGGAAAACGAGGCAAGGTGCCACATCGCTCATGGCAGTTGGGACACACGACAGCTCAGTCCAACACAGCAGTTTAGTTTGACGCACGGCTTAAAGTGAAAGGCAAAAAAAACTATATAAAAAAAAAGTGGCTTCTCTGCCAAATTCAGTTCGAGTGAAGTCAGACGAGGGCTCAGCCAGGCCATTGCATTTCACAAGACGGGTCTTTATATCATCAAGAGTGCAAACCTGCTCCATGGAGGGAAGAGTGTTACCCCCCCCCCCATACATAACACTGCTACAGTTTACTGCGCACAGTCTGAAAGGTCCTTGTGTAGCACACAGGCGGTACATAACTTAGCATTGGGTTCAACGTTCCTATTGAATTGAACAATAGCAGCTTTCAAGTAGGCAATAGAGGCCGGTCACATGACTGAGCACTGCAGTTTGTTTGAGCCAGCTGTCCTGTCTCCACGCCATTTTGCTTTCTTCTTCTTTTTCTGGCTCTTCTCTGGTATTTGTTGCCTGTTTGGAATTAAGATACAAAGAAACAGCACATCTTTAGTTAATGTCTTGCCCCGTGCCAGCTGTTTTATTATTCTCATTCTTCAGGCAAAGGGACTCCTTTATTTTCTTATTGGCGAGTGGTTGGGGGCGGGAAGCACGACAAATTGGCTCCTGCTCTTGCTATATACTACCTGCATGGGGAAAATAGGGTAATCTGGGGGGGGGGGGTTAGTGGAATTATTCCATGCCTGATTTTCTATATTTTTTGAATCAAAAGATCAAGTCAAAATAGGAAGGCTTTCATCACCATATCAGCAATTTATTATTCATTTTAAATTTTTTTGTGCGTATTTTGTGGTCATTAAGGTGAGGACTGTTAATGTTTTACTTTCAGGCATCCAGTGATGGTAGGGAGCACCCCCAGTTTAGGTATAACAGGTAGATACAGAGTGAAGATTCCTCTAATCCGCCCCAACAATAGCAGCATGCTAGTTTAGTAGTCATAGAACTGGACCAGCAACTCCAGAGGTTATGAATTCAATCACACCATATTGTTAAAAACCCAACTGATTCCCTAATGTCCTTCAGGGAACAAAACCTACCACTTTTACCGGTCTGGTCTACACGTGACTCCAGTCCCACACTATGTGGTTGATTCTTAAAACCCTCTGAAGTGGCCTAACAAGTCACTCAGTTGTAAAACAATCAGGATGGATAATAAATGTAGAGTTGCACACATCTGAGAACAAGTAAGAAAAAACGTCCCATCTTTAAATATTAGAAGATCCATCAGTGTGTCAAATTTCCACTTCTCACATCAGCTGTCCTGTGGCCTCCTGGACTGAGATTGCCGATTTAGTGCTGAACTAAGGGCAGTTTTGTGTTGTGTACCCATGTCCAATAGGAACTGAAGTGAGACTACCGAAAAACTCATTTCACAAAGAATGCTTACAGCCAGAAGAGGTTTTCATCTCAGCAATCTGGGCTGGAGTTGAACCCAGAACCCAGTGGTGAAAGACCACTGTCTGAACCACTGCATCCTCCAGTCCCTAACAATTCTAAGTAGGAAAAGGTCATTCCCTCCCATGTATTTCCTTTTGCCTTTTGAATGAGAAGTTAAACCGAGGCCCTAACTTCATGCTCAGCTGGACGTAAAAGATCCCATGGCACTATTCAAAAAAAAAAGAGCCTGAGGTCCTGGCCAAAATTCTCCCTCAACCAACAAAAACAAACCATCTGGTCATTCACCTCGTTGCTGTTTGTGGGACCTTGCTGTGCACAAAATGCTACCGCATTTGCCCATAAAACAGTGATCACACTTCAGAAGTAATTCATTGGCTACAAAGCATTTTGGGACATGATAAAGGTGTTATAAAAATGCAAGATATAGCTTTACACGACAAAAGCAGTGATCTCAGTGAATTAACATTCACATAAACATGCATCAAGAGCAGCAGAGATGAAACGTGTGAAAGGATATTGCCTGATTTTTTTTGATGCGTATGTGGTGTAGGCTGGGGGAATAATTTATTTGTATATTGAAATTCTGCTTATACCTCAGTGATCAGGTCAAGAACTGCTGTTATGTCCCCCACATATTCATCTATTGGTTTGGAGGAAGCTGGCTGGCTGAGACTGTCCCAATATAGAGAGAACAGCCGATATAAGGCTAAAAAATAAAAAAAATACTTCAATGTGAAGTTGATTTTTCATCTCATCTGATAGTTCACGAGAGGAATGTTCAGAAGTCTGAATTTTATTTGAGCTTGCCCCAATTATTCTTTTAAATCTAGGAGACACCATCCACTGAGTTCAGAGAGTATAAATACCGTCCTTTCATATACACATCAAAGCGTCTCAGCATTAGAAAAATTCTGGCAATTCACACAGAATACAAAAAGATGAACAATATTACCGCAGTCTGATCAAGTTTCAAGTACCTACCTTATAACTCGGACAAGGTCGTGAAAGGCTTTGTCGACATTCAGTGGTGGATCCTTGGCACTAGTTTCTATGTAAGGTATCTTGAGAATAAGAGAAAGGTTTTTATTACCAACAGTAAGTAACTCAAAGCAAGAGCATGACTACGGGGGGGAAATTTGAACCCTGAGTCTTGCAGGGATATCTCAGCTAGTGGGGGGGATGGCTGGGGGGGGGGGGGGGGGGGGGGGAGTGGAGGGTACAATATTTAAGAGGAGGGATGGTATTTAAATTCATTTACGACAAGTATACTAGCTGCCTGATGTCATTCAGGATCCCTGGTGTCTTTTAAAATACAATTTCACAACACGTCTCTATCCAGTTCACAGGAAACATGGGCCACAACAGAGAACAACTCTTAATTTGGCAGTACAGTCCCCATTGCTTATAGCGCAAGTGTTGGTGCTGGCGATTGGCCCGCTATTGGTTAGAAGCGCCGCCTAGCATAGATGCCTTTAAGGGGAAGCTAGATAAGCACATGAGGAAGAAAGGAATAGAAGGATATGCAGGTAGGGTTCGGTGAGGCTTGTAGAATCATAGAAAATTTACGGCACAGAAGGAGGCCATTCGGCCCATCGTGTCTGCGCCGGCTGAGAAATGAGCCACCCAGCCTAATCCCACTTTCCCGCATTTGGTCCGTAGCCCTGCAGGTCACGGCTCTTCAGGTGCACATCCAGGTATTTTTTTTTTTAAAATGAGTTGAGGGTTTCTGCCTCTACCACCCTCTCAGGCAGTGAGTTCCAGACCCCCACACCCTCCGGGTGAAAAAAGTTTCCTAATTTCCGCTCTAATCCTTCTACCAATCACTTTAAATCTATGCCCCCTGGTTATTGACCCCTCCGCTAAGGGAAATAGGTTCTTCCTATCCACTCTATCTAGACCCCTCATAATTTTGTACACCTCTATCAAATTACCCCTCAGCCTCCTCACTTCCTCTACACCTCTCAGTATCCTCCCATTTATTGTGTATTTCTTTGCCTTGTTTGCTCTCCCCAAATGCATCACCTCACACTTCTCCGGACTGAACTCCATTTGCCACTTTTCTGCCCATCTGACCAGTCCACTGATATCTTCCTGCAGTCTACAGCTTTCCTCTTCACTATCAACCACACAGCCTATCTTTGTGTCATCCGCAAATTTCTTAATCATGCCCCCTACGTTTATGTCCAAATCGTTAATGTATACCACAAAAAGCAAAGGACCTAGTACCAAGCCCTGCGGCACCCCGCTGGAAACAGCCTTCCAGTCGCAAAAACATCAGTCGACCATTACCCTTTGCTTCCTGCCAGAGCCAATTTTGGATCCAATTTGCCACTTTCCTTTGGATCCCATGGGCCTTTACTTTTTTGACCAATCTACCACGTGGGACCTTGTCAAAAGCCTTGCTAAAATCCATGTAGACTACACCAATTGTGCTACCCTCATTGATCCTCCTTGTCACCTCCTCAAAAAATTCAATCAAATTAGTCAGACACAACCTCCCCTTAACAAATCCGTGCTGACTGTCCTTGATTAGTCCGTGCCTTTCTAAGTGACAGTTTATCCTGTCCCTCAGAATTGATTCCAAAAATTTGCCCACTACCGAGGTTAGACGGACAGGCCTGTAATTACTCGATATATCCTTCGCTCCCTTTTTAAACAACGGTACAACATTAGCAGTCCTCAAATCCTTCGGCACTACACCAGTGAAGTTTGGAAAATGATCATTAAGGCCTCTGCTATTTCCTCCTGGGCTTCTTTTAACAGCCAGTGATACATTTCATCTGGCCCTGGTGACTTATCCACTTTCAAAGATGCTAATACTTCCTCTCTCACTATGTTTATCCCATCCAATATGTCACACTCCTCCTCCTTAACTTCAATCCCTGCATCATCCCTCTCCTTTGTGAAGACAGATGCAAAGTATTCTTTAAGAACCAAACCCACATCTTCTGCCTCCACACAATTTACCTTTTTGGTCTCTAATAGGCCCTTCTCTTTCCTTGTGGAGCTTGTTTGGAGCATAAACATCGACGTAGGCCTGTTGAGCCACATGGCCTGTTTCTGTGCTGTAAATTTTATGTAATTCTATGTAACTGACTTCAGTGGAAATGGCAAATGGTTAGTGCCATTTGCCTGATATAGGTGGCAGCCCGTGATAAGCATGGACAGTTTAAATGGTGAGGACTGTAATCGGTGTCGAAACTGGCAATTTCATGGGGAGAAGCCACAAGGCTGGTGTGGGAAACAGAAAAAAAGTCATGTACCTTGTTAGCGCAAAGTACAGGGAGTATTACTCTATATCTAGCCCATGCTGTACCTGACCTGGAAGTACTCGATGCTGACACTGCCTGAAGTGGGAAAAGTGTTCCAAATTTTAGCAACAGCATCCCTCACATTGGCAGGTGCAAAAAGTGGAGTTGCATTTGTTGTGCATGGAAGCTGAGATTCTGTAAAGATTAGGGTACCCAAGGGATTGGAACATTTCGATTTAATATTTACATATGCAATTAGTGGAATAAACAGGAAAGCAGGCCAATCCTTGTCAAGTGCAAACTTTGTGGCCACAAGATGAATTTTGTATTCAAATACAGATGATGAGTAAAATGAAAGCACTGAGCTAGGTAGCTAAAAATAGCAGAGTGTTGAAATAAATTGGTGGCTATGGCAACAATAAAACTTTGATGTGAAGAAACTTGCATAAAACTCACACAGGAGAAATTAAATCTTTTGCACGGCAATAATGAAGTGATCTTGTTTTCAGTAAAATAGGTGCTGAGAGTAGGCGGATCATTTCGTGATTTCAATTCTGACGAAGATGCCGGTGTTCAAAATTCACCTTGTTTATACTGTGAGGCAGATTTGGAGATCTGACGGCAATAATCTTAAGCCTACGCGGTTGTTTTAAAATCATCACTATGGCTCTGGCTGTGGACCTTCTTGGATGCCAGGAAGTCACATTGCTGGCCTGAACAGGTGGGCGGAGAGCTCAGTCTGCCTGGAAATCAGATCAAGATGGCAGCACCAGCAACAAGTGGTGTCCCATTTAATTTTGCTGCTGGTTGCACTTCATGCCTGATGGCATGGAACAAAGATAGTGTTCCAAAGGCTACATTTAAGAAACGGTGCTGCCTCTGAAGGCAGTACCATAATATAGGTAGAGCACAAGACTCTGAGGGACTAAAACTAGGATTGCCTGTACCTTAATGGTCTTGAACTTGAATTGCTGTATCTTATCAACGTAAGTACGGCACAGGAGAAGGCCATTTGGCCCATTGTGCATGTGCCAGCTCTTTGAAAGAGCTATCCAATTAGTCCCGTTCCCCTGCTCTTTTCCCATAGCCCTGTAAATTCCACCCCCCCCCCCTTCAGGTATTTATCCAATTCCCTCTTGAAAGTTACTATTGAATCTGCTTCCACCTCCCTTTCAGGCAGTGCATTCCAGATCATTACAACTGGCTGCATTAAAAAAAATGTTTCCTCATGTCGCCTCTGGCTCTTTTGCTGATCACCTTAAATCTGTGTCCTCTGGTTACCAACCCTTCTGCTACTGGAAACAGTTTCTCCTTATTTACTCTATCAAAACCATTCATGATTTTGAACACCTCTATCAAATCTCCCTTTAACCTTCTCTGTTCTAAGAAGAATAATCCCATCTTCTCCAGTCTCTCCATGTAACTGAAGTCCCTCATCCCCAGTATCATTCTAGTAAATCTCTTCTGCACCCTCTCTAAGGCCTTGACATCCTTCCTAAAGTGTGGTGCCCACAACTGAACTCAATACTCGAGCTGAGGCCTAACCAGTGTTTTATAAAGGTTTAGCATAACTTCCTTGCTTTTATACTCTATGCCTCTATTAATAAAGCCCAGGATCCCATATGCTTTTTTAAACAACCTTCTCAACTTGTCCTGCCATCTTCAAAGATTTGTGTATGTGCACCGCCAGGTCTCTGTTCCTGTGCCCCCTTTAAAATTGTACCATCTAGTTTATATTACCTCTCATCATTCTTTCTACCAAAACGCATCACCTCTCACTTCTTTGAGTTAAATTTCATCTGCCACGTGTCTGTCCATTTCACCAGTCCTTAAGTCTGTTACTATCCTTCACATTGTTTACTACATTTCTGAGTTTTGTGTCATCTGCAAACTTTGAAATTATATCTTCTATACCCAAGTCCAGGTCATTAATATATATAAAAAAGAGCAGTGGTCCGAATACTGACCCCTGGGGAACACCACTGTATAAAATCCTTCAGACTGGAGGGAATTAAACTAGAATTGCTGTATCTGAAGGTTCTTAATCTAGGTTTGCTGTATTTAAAAGAGACTAAAATTTATCTGAAGTTTGAATATTAATGCAGCACCACCAAGCAGAAAATCTGCTTTCTTTATTTCTCAGTCTGGATAAATGCCTTCCATTTTGTCAACAAGCTTACCTAGGATTCATGAAAGAAAAGATTGTTGGCCACAAAATAGGGGCCACTTGACAATTAACACCTCTCCACACAAGCATGTTTGGTGAGAAATGTTGGGCCAGCCACTGAAAGGGATGATGGAGATGCAGAGCGTCCCTGTGTCAAGACACACATATCATTTAATGCTATTTTATACTGTCAAGTCTGAGGCAAATTACACTTTGAGTCCTGATGACATTGAAGGAAACACCTTGGAGGTATGGCCTCCTAGTCTATGCCCACCCATCTCTCAAAGTGCCAAGAGCTCTCCTTGTTTAAACAAAATATAGATAAACAGAAGGTCAGAGCTGGAAAATATATCAATTGGGCTTCATGACACAAACAACCTCTCACGCAGAGTTACATAATATCAGTGTATTACGGATAAAACACCATCAAATTTTCTACGCCAATTATGAAGAATTTGGGAACGATGTTCCCTTTGATAAACTGCAATACTTACATTATACTTAGCCGCCATCTCTCTCCCTTGTTCGCTTGTGACTTTCCGTAAGTGCATCAGATCAACCTTATTGGCCACCAGAATCATGGGGAAAGACTCTCTGAAGTAATTAAACAGAAACAGAGATTAAACCAAGGTAGCAGCGTCACCGTACTCAACTACGCTCATAATGAAGGGTCACGTGGAAACTAATTGACCTCCTTCATTCACAAACATAAAGCTAGTCAATGCAGAATAATTTTTGCATTTACATAGTACGTCATCAAAATATCTCAAAGCATTCTACAAAATGAATGAATTTTGAAATTTTATGACTGTTATGTAGGCAAACTCAGCCCCTGAACCTCAATCCACTCAACGATAAAACAGGTTCTGCACTTCAAACAACAGCTTAATAGACTTGTGTTGTGCTACTGAGCCATACACAGACCAGGCAGGCCCCTGTTAGCTGACCTCAGGTGAAGTAGTAGATGGGGTGCTACAGTTCATGTCAGCATCTTTTTTGAGTGGATAAAAATTACTGGCGATTGTTCCGCTATTTAGTGACCCTTGCTGGAAGTTGTGTGTATGGAAATTGGGTGAGAACAGGATCAGGGATGATCACCAAGGTCAATTAACCTGCAGATTTTTTTTTTCCCCCGTCTCAAGGCATCAGCAAGATTACACAGTGAGGCACCAGATATCATACATGGAACCATGATCGGCAAAAATTACTACCGTGAGGAGAGGGGGAATAAGGGGAGACAATCAAAGGAGGAAACAAAATAGTTTTCATATCTGTAAAACCTTACATCACCACAACAATAACCAGTTGCAAAAACATGGGGTCATACAAATTTTAAATGAAACAAACCTTCATATTAATAATATAAACAACTAGACACTTAATCAGAACATATTTTCTATTTGGACATAACATCTAAAGATCAGTGACCTCAGCACAAAAGATATTGAAGTTTAACAGTACCGTTTGGGACCATAAATTTTGTTTAACTGCCGTCGAACAAATCTAAGTTTGTCTTTCAAACTAAAAAAAGGCAAAAATTAGGGCCATTTCCAATTCACCAGTTGAGCATCATTTTTCACACTACATTAGACTAGTTTTACTTTTCTTGCTCTGAAGTGCATATTCCAGAAAGTGCCCTGCAAGGAGTCTGAATAGTCATGGGTGATATTCACTATCTGTCTATAACCAAATGGCAATTTAGAAACCATATAGGGACCTGAAGGTGCTTTTATATTATAGGCCAATTACAGTTGAACAACCTGCATTTCTATAGTGCCTCACATGCATGTGTTTTAAATGAGTTGTAACTTGTGGTGGGTTGAGGTGGCAACGCAAGCTTCAAGGTGTTGAAGATATGGACTAGGGCTTCAGCATCAATACAGAAGAGGCAGAGCAGAGGTGGAGAATATTGCAGAAGCAGTTTTGGATGTGGCGGGGGGGTGGCGGGGAAAGCTGAGCCTGGGAGTGAGCAGTTTGCCATGGCCCCACACCCCCAGACTTGGCCTGGAGGTGGCAGCCAAGGAAAGTTGCTAAGAGTCAATGACACCCAACTGCTGGCAGGAGCTGAAAAAGGATGGCTTCTGGTTTGCTGGAGCAAACTTTGTTTCATCGAGGTCTTGATGTTGTACTGTCCAACTGCCTATCCTACAACAGCTTTTGGGGGCTAAGCATGCGAAAGCTGACCCTTTGATTCCATACGATATCACCACGAAATAGCATATAAATGGTAAAGAGAAGAGGTCCAAGAAGGGACCCCTGGGGTACACTGGCGATGACCATTTGGGCAGAGGAAGCAAAGCCACTACAGGCAGCAGGTAGGAGTGGAACCAGGAATGTATTGGTGAACTGCTCACAAGTTTACCTCTAAAAATGGAACCCTCTCTATATAGATTGCCTCCCATTTCCATAACCCAGTAAATCCAGGCACGTGCGAATGGCTGTGACACTGATCACTTTGTACGCGTGAAGTGAGGACGCTATGATGACAGTAATGGCTCATGTCATAATCTCTCTAACGTCTCAGGATTTGCCTTATGATGCGAGGGTACGGATGTGCTGAATGTGACTCGTTACATTTAGTGGTGAGTCTCAGGAGCTCCTGGAACTGGCACGTGATGTGAGGGAAGGTGGGAGAGGGGCAAAATCCGGGAAAGCTTCAGCTTTTGCCGCACTCCACTGTGATCGCACTCGGCCGTTGCCACGCACTTATCTTCTAAGTATTGCTGGCTGAGCAGGACTCGGGTGCCGACGACACCAATGTAAAAGCACCTTGAAATCTTCAGCAGACCTCCCAAATTATCAAAGCAATTTAGTTAGTGGTCAAATTATATTGTATTAAAAGTAATCAAATTCTTACTAACTGCTGAAGTCATCAGCCATAAAGATGGACAGGTAGAGACCAGAGTCGCTATCACCCTATTTTCAGCCAAGTGGTCTGTAACATGGCTGCTGTCAGTCAATAGGAATCAGCGAGTGATACCCACTTATTCCCGATATCGTTTAAATCAATTTAATAAATGAGCAGCCTTAATGCATTTTTTTGTTTTCATTGAGAATTCTACTTGTATTCTTGCCCTCGATTATTTCCAGATGGAGTTTCTAATGAACAAGCTGTAACTGAATTTCTGTCCTCTCTGCTCCACGGCTCCTTTTTGTCCCTACTTCTCTCCCCTTCACCCCTGAAGCTGACTCATACTGGGGAAATGTTCCTCATCATTCTTGATACATAATCCTGGATAGTGAGTGTTGTCCGACTGTTTGACCATGTGGGGCATCACAGCCAAGCCCAATCCTATCCTGACTTGAAAACTACATGTAAAGTGTTAGCTGAGGTCACTTGACTTGAACACTGCTGTTCCAAGGGGTGTCGAGATCAAATGCATTGACTGACTGC
The DNA here is from genome assembly GCF_035084215.1 of Heptranchias perlo. Lineage (NCBI taxonomy): Eukaryota > Metazoa > Chordata > Chondrichthyes > Hexanchiformes > Hexanchidae > Heptranchias > Heptranchias perlo. The sequence continues at coordinate 16,768,583 of NC_090331.1, read as the reverse complement.
TGCCCAGCTGATATCAGCTAGCTCAGCACAGATCAAGGATTAAACATGCAGCTTTCCTGCTGTCTATGTCTTAGTGCCAAACCAGGGCATTTGTCCACTGACCCATCAGATAAGCGGGTGGCAGGCAGGTGGGTTGGGGGCAGGAGTGTCATGGTAAGAACGAACTTGCATTTATATAGCACCTTTCATAACCTCAGGACGTCCCAAAGTGAGTCAGGGCCAATAAAATACTTTTGAAGTGTAGTCACTGTTGTAATGTAGGAAACACGGCAGCCAATTTGCACACAGCAAGGTCCCACAAACAGCAATGAGATAATGACCAGATAATCTGTATGGGCGATGTTGGTTGAGGGATAAATCATGGCCAGGGCACCGGGGAGAACTCCCCTGTTCCTCTTCAAATAGTAGCATGAGATCTTTTATGTACACCCAACAGAGTGGATAGGACCTTGGTTTAACGTCTCATCTGAAAGCCAGCCGAAACCACCGACAGTGCAGCACTCCCTCAGTGCTGCATTGAAGTGTCAGCCTAGATTATGTGCTCAAGAATGGAGCTTGAACACAAAAATGTTTTGATTCAAAGGCAAAAGACACTGACTCAAGGCTGCCACCTGATTCCTTCTAAGGGCAGGCAACATTTCTTGAGTGAAAAGATCTACAGATGTTTTCTAGCACCTTATTGAAACAGCTAATATTAGTAACACGCAAGTGGAGATAAAAACAACTTTCCTGATATTTGATTGAGAGGTTTGTCAAGACTTGCTGGCAAAATTTACACTCAAATACACTTAGAATATTCAGGGTCAACAAAAGCAGGCCCACACTGGTTCCAGTTTTATATGAACAAATAGTAAGCTTGCAGATATGTCAAATGCTGGAAGTGAGGAATTTTAGAGGGGTTTTAATTAACGGAAAGAAATTCCCAACAAAAATTCCTGAAATTTCGGTAGAAAGTTTTGATAATATAGAAAATAAATTTTACCTTGTATTCTTGCCCGCTATTGTTCCCAAGTGGAATTCTCACGAAAACAAAAAATGCGTTAAGGCTGCGCATAATTTGGGGCCTCAAGATCCCGAGATTGGGTGACCCAGACTTCGTCCCAATTTGTGGGGACCGGGGTCATTTGCATGGTCGGGCCAGGTGGGTGTGCAAGTAAGGGCGCAACAGTACACTCCACCCTGGTTCACCGGTGGAGAGCAGAGCAGCCCAAAGCGACACCTCACAGGTAACCTGGAGGCCTTCCTGGGCTGAGGAGAAGAAACTTATTTTAAAAATATCTTCAGCTCCTAAAGGAGCCATCTGCCATGGCTACAAAAGTAACAACTGTTTCAGGGAACTGGCAAATGGGCCAAATGGCTGCTTTCTTTGTTGTGAGATTATTCTGGTTCCATGCAAATGTTACTTGCCACTTATGAGCCCAAGCCTGGATGTTGTCCAGGTCTTGCTGCATGAGGGCTCGGACTGCTTCATTATCTGAGGGGTTGCGAATGGAACTGAACACTGTGCAATCATCAGCGAACATCCCCATTTCTGACCTTATGATGGAGGGAAGGTCATTGATGAAGCAGCTGAAGATGGTTGGGCCTTGGACACTGCCTTGAGGAACTCCTGCAGCAATGTCCTGGGGCTGAGATGATTGGCCTCCAACAACCACTACCATCTTCCTTTGTGCTAGGTATGACTCCAGCCACTGGAGAGTTTTCCCCCTGATTCCCATTGACTTCAATTTTACTAGGGTGCTTTGGTGCCACACTCGGTCAAATGCTGCCTTGATGTCAAGGGCAGTCACTCTCACCTCACCACTGGAATTCAGCTCTTTTGTCCATATTTGGACCAAGGCTGTAATGAGGTCTGGAGCCGAGTGGTCCTGGCAGAACCCAAACGGAGCATCGGTGAGCAGGTTATTGGTGAGTAAGTGCCGCTTGATAGTACTGTCGACGACACCTTCCATCACTTTGCTGATGATTGAGAGTAGACTGATGGGGCGGTAATTGGCCAGATTGGATTTGTCCTGCTTTTTGTGGACAGGACATACCTGGGCAATTTTCCACATTGTTGGGTAGATACCAGTGTTGCAGCTGTACTGGAACAGCTTGGCTGGAGGCGCAGCTAGTTCTGGAGCACAAGTCTTCAGCACTACAGCCAGGATGTTGTCGGGGCCCATAGCCTTTGCTGTATCCAGTGCACTCAGCTGTTTCTTGATATCACATGGAGTGAATCGAATTGGCTGAAGACTGGCTTCTGTGATGGTGGGGATATCGGGAGGCAGCTGAGATGGATCATCCATTCGGCACTTCTGGCTGAAGATGATTGCAAACGCTTCAGACTTGTCTTTTGCACTCACATGCTGGACTCCGCCATCATTGAGGATGGGGATGTTTACAAAGCCTCCTCCTCCCGTTAGTTGTTTAATTGTCCACCACCATTCACGACTGGATGTGGCAGGACTGCAGAGCTTTGATCTGATCCGTTGGTTGTGGAATCGCTTAGTTCTGTCTATAGCATGTTGCTTCTGCTGTTTAGCATGCATGTAGTCCTGAGTTGTAGCTTCACCAGGTTGGCACCTCATTTTTAGGTACGCCTGGTGCTGCTCCTGGCATGCTCTTCTACACTCCTCATTGAACCAGGGTTGATCCCCTGGCTTGTTGGTAACAGGTAGAGTAAGGAATATGCCGGGCCATGAGGTTACAGATTGTGCTGGAATACAATTCTGCTGCTGCTGATGGCCATCAGCGCTTCATGGATGCCCAGTTTTGAGCTGCTAGATTTGTTCTGAATCTATCCCATTTAGCACGATGGTAGTACCACACAACACGTTGGATGGTGTCCTCAGTGTGAAGATGGGACTTCATCTCCACAAGGACTGTGCGGTGGTCACTCCTACTAATACTGTCATGGACAGATGCATTTGCGACAGGTAGATTGGTGAGGACGAGGTCAAGTAAGTTTTTCCACTCATGTTGGTTCGCTCACCACCTGCCGCAGGCCCAGTCTGGCAGCTATGTCCTTTAGGACTCGGCCAGCTGTGGTGCTACCGAGCCACTCTTGGTGGTGGACACTGAAGTCCCCCACCCAGAGTACATTCTGTGCCCTCAGTGCTTCCTCCAAGTGGTGTTCAACATGGAGGAGGACTGATTCATCAGCTGAGGGAGGGCGGTCGGTGGTAATCAGCAGGAGGTTTCCTTGCCCATGTTTGACCTGATGCCATGAGATTTCTTGGGGTCCAAAGTCAATGTTGAGGACTCCCAGGGCCACTCCCTCCTGACTGTATATCACTGTACCGCCACCTCTGGTGGGTCTGTCCTGCCCAGGGATGGTGATGGAAGAGTCTGGGACGTTAGCTGAAAGTTATGATTCTGTGAGTATGGCTATGTCAGGCTGTTGCTTGACTAGTCTGCGGGACAGCTCTCCCAATTTTGTCACAAGTCCCCAGATGTTAGTGAGGAGGACTTTGCAGGGTCGACTGGGCTTCGTCGTGTGTCCTAGTGGTCCGTCCGGTTTTATTCCTATTGTGACTTTTTTTAAGCGAGATTTTACAACTGAGTGGCTTGCTAGGCCATTTCAGAGGGCAATTAAGAATCAACCACATTGCTGTGGGTCTGGAGTCACACATGGGCCAGACCGGGTAAGGACGGCAGGTTTCCTTCCCTAAAGGGGCATTAGTGAACCAGATGGGTTTTTACGACAATCCGGTTGTTCCATGGCCACCATTACTGATACTAGTATTTTAATTCCAGATTTTATTTAATTAATTGAATTTAAATTCCCCAGCTGCTGTGGCGGGATTTGAACTCATGACCCCGGATTATTAATCCGGGCCTCAGGATTACTAGTTTCTGTTTCTGTTCTTACTTTTTTCAATTACCCTTTTTTGGAAAAGGTGAGTGCCAATGATATCTTTCAGAGTGCTGGTATGGACAAGTTACAGAACCAGACATTGCAAGTAAACTGGATTAACGTAGCACAGTTGAAGTCAAGTCACTCTGGGCTTCTGATTGTATTTAAGCAAATAACAAAGTAGCCTGCAGGGAGCTGAATTAACTCCTTAAAGCCAATAATTCAGATCATGGCAATGGAACGCAGTGTTTTTTAATTAAAGGACTCAATAGGACAAGAGGTTAAAGATGTTAACGTTAATGATAGCTGAGAACACTCGTAACGTCACTGTCTGCTATTTAATATGGAGACGTTAAGCCATTTAAAATAATCAGTTTAACGCCTGTATTAAAATAACAGATCGAGGAATGGCATCCAAGCAGGTTGTGTTCAGCTCCTAATATTGGCAGTACAAATTTCTATATTTATAAATCTCTAGTATAAACCTAGTAAAAATCAGATACAAATGGTGATATTCCCTCCACAGGTATGTATATAATAAAAATATTTCTGCAACTTTGTGAAGAATAGTAATTACTATGTAGGCTGGGGTTTCTGACTACTGTAGAATTCATACTGTAACCTAGAAATAAATCACTGTTTGCAATATCCGTGTTTTTAAATCAGCTCGGACTCAGTGGAAGCACCCTCACCTCCGAGTCAGAAGGCTATGGGCTCAAGCCCTACTCCAGACTCTTGAGCACTGTCAGAGGTGCCGTCTTTCAGATGTGATGTTAAACTGAGGCTCTGTCTGCCCTCTGCGGTGGATGTAAAAGATCCCATGGCACTATTTGAAGAAGAGCAGGATAGTTCTCCCTTGTGTCCTGGCGAACATTTACCTCTCAACGAAGATTACAAACAGATCACCTGGTTATTTATCTCAGTGCCGTTTGTGAGACCTTGCTGTGTGCAAATAGGCTGCTGTGTTTCCCTACATCATGACAGAAACTACACTTCAAAAATACTTAATTAGCTGTGAAGAGCTTTGGAATGTCCTGAGGTCGTGAAAGGCACTGTATAAATGCAAGTACTTTCTTTCTATTGGTGTATTTATTGTGTACGTATATCATTCTCTTGTTTTGTATTTTAAAGGAGGAACTTATCAGTTTAAAGTGAATGGGTTAACATATCTTAAAGTGGCAGATTGAAGGGTTATCAGACAGGTGAAGCAAGCATTCAAATGCTAATACTGTAAGCCATCATTTCTAGGCCAATGAGTAGCTTTCAGGCAGCATTAAATCATAGAGAAGTGGGCAGAGTTTCTGAGGAACACAGTGTTATTTAAACAGCAGATGTGCAGACCCACCTGTCTTTGACCCGCAGGATCAGCTGGTGAAATCTGTCCACGTGTTCAAAGCTGGCCTTGTCGGTGACGGAATAGACTATGAGAAACCCATCCCCCGTCCTCATGTACTGCTCCCTCATGGCACTGAACTCCTCTTGACCCGCAGTATCAAGCACTACAGTCATAGTGAGAGAACACAAGAACAGTTATTGACAAACTACGCACAACTGAAGCACAGCAATTTGTGAAAGCTTCGACTTTTCATATCTCAAATCCACTTTTCAGCCTCGGGCATAATTTTCAGTGGCATCAGTGCCAATGTGGTTTGCTAAAAAAAAATATTGTATTAGTAATTTAATACAATGGCTGCACAGAATGAGGCCTCGGCTCTGTTTTGGTGGCCCTGTTGATGTTAGCACAGAGAGGAGTGGGACTAATTGAATAGCTCTTTCAAAGAGCCAGCACAGGCATGATGGGTCGAATAGCCTCGCTCTGTGCTATATGATTCTATGAAAAAGCAAACGACCCAAATGTGTGCATGCTATCTTCAAATAAAAAAAAATCTTGAGGAAATTTAGCAGCGAGACCAAAAATAAAGCTTGCAAATTCTCAATTCATTGCACTGTCACTCACAAAGACAGTCACATGGCAATATGTTACCAATGGTGTGAAACGGAAATGTGAGAAACAAAGGATGACCAAAAAATTGATGAAGAGGGAGAAAATAGAATGAGAGTAAACTAGCAAGAAATATAAAAGCAGATTGTAAGAGCTTCTACAAGTATGTAAAAAGGAAGAGACTAGCAAAAGTAAATGTAGAGGCTGAGACAGGAGAAATTATAATGGGGAATAAGAAAATGGCAGAGACATTAAACAAATATTTTGTACCTGTCTTCACAGTTGAAGACATAAAAAGCATACCAGAAATAGTGGGGAACCAAGGGTGTAATGAGAGTGAGGAACTTGTAATTAATATTAGTAAAGAAAAAGTACTGGAGAAATTAAAAAGGGACCAAAAAACTGACAAATCCCCTGGACCTGATGGCCTACATCCTAGGGTTCTAAGAGAGGTGGCTACAGAGATAGTCGATGCATTGGTTATGATCTTCCAAAATTCCCTAGATTATAGAACGGTCCTAGTGGATTGGAAGGTAGCAAATGTAACACCGCTATTCAAGAAAGGAGGGAGAGAGAAAACAGGGAACTATAGGCCAGTTGGCCTGACATCAGTCATTGGGGAAAATGCTGGAATCCATTATTAAGGAAGTGGTAACAAGGCACTTAGAAAATCATATGATTAGGCAGAGTCAGTATGGTTTTATGAAATCATGTTTGACAAATCTATAAGAGTTTTTTGAGGATGTAACTAGCAGGGTAGATAAAGGGGAACCAGTGGATGTAGTATATTTGGATTTTCAAAAGGCATTTGATAAGGTGCCACACAAAAGGTTGTTGCACAAGATAATGGCTCATGGGGTTGGGGGTAATATATTAGTATGGATAGAGGATTGGTTAACGGACAGAAAACAGAGAGTAGGAATAAACGGGTCATTTTCAGGTCGGCAGGCTGTGACTAGTTGGGGGCCACAAGGATCGGTGCTTGGGCCTCAGCTATTTACAATCTATATTAATGACTTAACTGAAGGGACTGAGTGTAATGTATCCCAGTTTGCTGACGATACGAAACTAGGTGGGAAAGTAAGCTGTGAGGAGGACACAGAGTCTGCAAAGGGATATAGATTAAATGAGTGGGCAAAAAGGTGGCAGGTACAGTATAATGTGGAGAAATGTGAGGTTATTCATTTGTTAGGCAGAACAGAAAACCAGAATTTTTTTTAAATGGTGAGAAACTATTAATGTTGGTGTTCAGAGAGATTTGGGTGTCCTTTTCCTCAAAACACAGAAAGTTAACATGCAAGTACAGCAAGCAATTAGGAAAGCAAATGGTATGTTGGCCTTTATTGCAAGGGGGTTGGAGTACAAGAGTAAGGAAGTCTTGCTACAATTGTACAGGGCTTTGGTGAGACCACACCTGGAGTACTGTGTACAGTTTTGGTCTCCATATCTAAGGAAGGATATACTTGCTTTAGAGGCGGCACAACGAAGGTTCACCAGATTGATTCCTGGGTTGTGCTATGATTAGAGATTGAGAGGAATGGGTATTCATTAATAGGAATGAGAAGTATTCTCATTGAAACGTATAAGATTCGGAGAGGGCTTGACGGGGTAGATGCGGAGGCTGCTTCCCTTGGCTGGAGAATTTAGAACTAAGGGGCATAGTCTCAGGGTAAGGGGTGGGCGATTTAGGACTGAGATAAGGAGGAATTTCTTCACTCAGAGGGTTGTGAATCTTTGGAATTCACTACCCCAGAGGGCTGTGGATGCTTAGTCATTGAGTATATTCAAGACTGAGATCAATTGATATTTGGACTCTAAAGGAATCAAGGGATATAGAGATCAGGTGGGAAAGTGGAGTTGATATCGAAGATCAGTCATAATCTTATTGAATGGCGGAGCAGGCTCGAGGGGCCATAAGGCCTACTCCTGCTCCTATTTCTTATGTTCTTATGAAATTAACTTTTGCACTTAAAGTAAAAATTTGCATCCTGAGTATCCTCAGCAAAAGTCCCTTGAATCTTACAATAACAGTTGCACTTCATTCTTTATCAAGGTCTGTCTGAAACGTAAATAAGCATTTGATCACAGTTACAGGATTTACATCATATACAGTTTCTATGTCAATAAATTTGTACCAGGATTTTTTTTTTATAAAAGTACAACACTGGATAAATGTCAGTAAATTCTACGGAATGCCATATTTAATTTGTACAACTGGGTTTCATAATTACAATGTTTGGGATAGAAGCATCCTCTTCTCTTAAGTTATTTATGGCCTTGGATGCTGGAACCAGTTCAGAAGAACACAGTTGCCCAGAGTTCCATGTAGATGGTGCAGCAGGCACCCAATGACACTTGAAAAAGTAAGGATAAAGAGCACGCTACTCCTTCTGCAGTGCAATCTCACTTATTTCAGGAGATAGCTCATGAATGTTGCAGGTACCATCGGCGCTTTCTCTGAAGAGCGCAGACAAAGTTAATTGCACTGTCCAAATGGATCGGTGGTGGATTGTACAGCTAGGAACACAGAAACTGGAGTAGGCCATTCATCCCCTCGAGCCTGTTCTGCCATTCAATTAGATCACTGCTGATCTGTATCTTAACTCCACCTTGGTTCTGTAACCCTTAATACCCTCGCATAACAAAAATCTATCAATCTCAGTTTTGACATTTTCAATTGACCCCCAGCCTCAACAGATTTTAGAGGGGGAGAGAGTTCCAGATTTCCACTACCCTTTGTGCGAAGAAGTGCTAACGGTCAAACTCTTGTAAACCCCCTCCCTCACACCCTTTATTTTTCATTGAAAGTCATCTCCTGTCTTCAGGCCTGCAGACCAGGAACTCTCTCATTTTGGAGATAGACTCGCCTCATTTTGATTTAAAAATGCAATTTATTATAAGAATAAGACACATGAGAATGAACACATTGGGTCCGATTTTACCAGGGGTGCGGGTTCGCAGCGGGTGGTCAATCGGGCGCGTAGTGGGTTTCCCGCGCGATCGTAGCAGGCAACCCACTAATTGGATCCACTTACCTGCTCCTCCGGGTTCCCCGCTGCTGATCTGCGTGTCGGGCGGGCTGCGCATGCGCAGTACGATCTGTCAGCTGGAGGCGCTCTATTTAAAAGGGGCAGTCCTCCACTGACAGATGCTGCAACCAATAGCAAAGATGACTGCATGGAGCAGCCCAGGGGGAAGGTTGCTCCCAGTCTAATGATGCCTCACCCCAGGTATCAATACATGGGGTGAGGAGGAGCGGGAGGACAGACATCTTCCACCCGGCGGGCGGGAGAAAGCGGCCCGCCTCCGCCACCAGGAAGGCCTGGCTCAAGGTGTCAGAGGGGGTCACCTGCGCCACCAACATATCGCCCACCTGCACACAGTGCAGGAGGCGCTCCAATGACCTCAGTAGGTCATCCAAAGTGAGTACACGTAGTCGTTCCCCTACACTCCGTCTGCCACATCACTGCCCCCACCCCACATCTCCTTCGGCACTGCCAACACAACTCTGTCACATCACTCCTCATACCCACTCAAACCCCATCCTCATCTTACCTGCACCTACTCACCTCGCCAGTACTCATCCCGCCACTACCACTCAACCCAATCCTCATACAATCTCATGGCTCTATCCCATACTCACCCTCTCGTGCATCTCTCTCACGGCCAGCCTCACTCAACCTGCCACCACCTGTGCTGCAGCCACAGGACATGCATCACATATGTGCAGTAGGCAGCGTAAGGCAAACGTGTCGTGAGCATGAAGGGGATGCACAAGGGTGTTTGAGGATTTGTCATGGTTGTTACTTATATTGAATTTCAGAACAACTCACATCACACATTATATTGGCACCACCACTGCCATGTCTTCGCGAATCCTGTCCGGTTTGTGCAATAATGCCCGCTCCTGGGTATCCCTACGAGGACCCACCACTGATGCCACCCATTGGGTCACTGCAGAGTGGGTGTAGGTGTATTTGCAGGGCTCTTCTGCGCAGACGACTGAGAGACATCGGGTATGTCCCCGGTTGCAGCCTGGAAGGCTGTGGAGCAGAAGTTCGGGAGGGCAGTGGTGACTTTGACAGCGACAGATAGGAAGATGGTGCACGGGCCAGCCAGGAGCAGCTCGGCATGAAAGAGGCTGCAGATGTCCACGGCTACATGTCGACTGACTCTGAGCCTCCGTGTGCACTGCTGCTCAGAGAGGTCCAGGAGGCTGAGCCTCGGTCTGTGGACCCTGTGGCGAGGGTAGTGCCCTCTGCGACGCATCTCTCTCTGCGGTAGCCCTCCCTCCTGCTGTACAGGTGGATGTGTCACAGCACTGTGTTGTGGAGCTCCACGTGTCAGAGGTGGACGGCGTGGATGGCGAGGCTGGTGATGCTGTTCGCCCTCCGAGGAGGTCATGACTGCAGCTACGGCGGCCCCCATCCGCAAGATGTACATCTGAGGGGGTCCGCAAGGTAGGTACATGTCTCCGGACCCCGGGGTAAGTGTGCAGGTTGGTGACTTTGACCGTCAGGAGGAGGGTGGTGGAGGCCAAACTTTGTCCCAAGTGACAGAGCGGCCTCCTGCAATGGGTGAGGGTCTCCCCACCCTGCCCCGACCTGTCAAATGGACCTTTGCAGCTGCCACAGGCTGACAGCTGCAACACGTCCATTCGAGCTGGGAGTGTTTCCCCAAGTGTGTTAAACAGTCCCATGTTGTTCCAAAATCCCACACAGTCCCTTAATCAGGTCAGTTAATGACCTGAACAAGCAAAGTAAATACTCTCAAGTGGCATCCCGCTGGCTTTAATTGCATGCGGGATTCCCACCAGCGGGGGCTGCACGCGCACGCCGGCACGTCATTGGGGAACCCGGAAGTGGGCGGGATTGAGGCGCGATCCGGTCCCGCACCTGGATTTCGGGATTTTCGGGGGCCCCCGCCGAGAACGCACCCGGTAGCGGGTGCTAAAATCGGGCCCATTATGTCAGACTCCAAACAGATCTAAGGAAATATCAAACTTACTAAATTAAAGCAAAAGTAGATGCATTAATATTATTTAGACAATACTGGCAGATCACCCAGTGTTGCTCACTGTAAGTTGGACAATATGTTGTTTCATAAGGCCAGGAATATCATACCATATAGTGCACAATGTATCATTCTGCTTCCAAAAAAAGAGTAGCGTCCCTTTAACGATTATCACTTACTAACTGTTCCCCTCCCCATTCCCATCTATTTCACTTAAGTCAAGACTGCTTTTGCTTATAGATCTGCTCTACTGTAGACAGGATAATTTAAGCAGGTTAAAGGAGCGTATCATCATCAAAGCAGAGACCTCATGTCAGGCGTGTCTAACGTGCCAGTTTCCAATCGCATCTCAAGTAACTTCCAATAAAAAAAAATCAGCTAAATGGCATTTTTAAAACTGATTCAAATACAGCATTATAAACATTACAGGGGTCAATGGCTGCAGTAATGGTGTGTCAGCTGTGGCTCAGTGGTAACACTAAGTCAGAAAGTTGTAGGTTCAAGTCCTACTCCAGGGACTTGAGCATAAAATCCAGGCTGATACTCCAGTACTGAGGGAGTGCTGCACTGTCAGAGGTGACATTAAAGCTGATGTAAAAGATCCAGTGGCGCTATTTCAAAGAAGAGCAGGAGAATCTCTCTCCAGTGTTCGAGCAAACATTTATCCCTCAACCAACACCACTGAAAAAACAGATTATCTGGTGTTTGAGGGAGCTTGCTGTGTGCAAATTAGCTGCTCTGTTTCCTTCTTTACTACACTGCAAAAAAGTACTTCAGTGGTTGTAAAGTGCTTTGGGACATCCTGAGGTCATGAAAGGTGCTATGTAAATCTTTCTTTCTGTTGTGTTGCTAGCTCAAATCTTTTCCCACAAAGATTTATCTTGCAAGATACAAGATTCCCCAATCGAGTGTTCCTGGCAAAAAGCAGCACTTGCAGGTAGTGCTGATTGGGAAATTGGTGAGTTGGAGTGGGGGAAAGTAGGGGTCCCATAGCCTCTAATTTTCTGTCCATTTAGAATTAATGCCCTCCACATCGAAACTCCCGTTAGGTGCTCCTGTCACGTGAAGCTCTGTGGCGGAAACGCTAAATTGTGAACATCCCTCCCCTTCCCATCAAGTACAGATATTATTTCTACAGGAACTCTGCATACTTCCCCAAATGTAGCCATTTGAAACTTAAGCGAGCAGCCTGTAGTTTTGTTATTTCTGCTGAAGGACCTTACGAGCAAGGGAGATCTTTCAGTTTCACATCACTCTTATTGCTTATTTGTTGAACCTGCTTTAGTTAAATCAATTTCACTGCTTCAAATAAAACCCTCCAGCAATCTGTGCACTCTACTAGTTTCACATCAGTGCTTCTGTTACTTTTTAAAAGGGACACTTATAAAAGCAATTCGGTGGTGCTTTCACATTGCAATAATAATGAATGTATAGTATGACTGTTTCTTTAAAAAAAAATGGAGTTTTAGGCCACCGATCAGAGCAAAAATTGATTCATCAGAAACAGTGCGAGGCGACCTCGAGGAGGTAGTTTCACACCAGTTCAGCTGCAATACAACAGCAACTGGTCAGCCTATGTTATGGTAGCAGGAGTGGAGAATGAAGGGTTTGAATACGTTTAAGATTAAAGTTAAAGAGCTTCCCTGGTGCTTTGCTGGAGTGCTTTTAATATGAGTGAAGAGTATTGAGTCAACAGCGAGTGGAGCTCTTTATGTGTACAAGTGTGCTTACATAAAGCTCTACTTTGGCCGAGCAGCAAATGAAGGAAGTGAGGCAGCAGAACAACAACAACTTGTATTTACATAGCGCCTTTAACGTAATAAAACGTCCCAAGGCGCTTCAAAGGAGCGTTATCAAACAAAATTTGACACCGAGCCACAGAAGGAGATATTAGGACAGGTGACCATAAGCTTGGTCGAAGAGATAAGTTTTAAGGAGTGTCTTAAAAGGAGGAGAGAGGGGTACAGAGGCGGAGGGGGTCGAGGGAAAACTGAGCATTATTCCCTCGCACTGTTCCCACAGCAGGTACTGGTGTCTAATTATTACAGCAGCTTAATTTCTTATAGGGACAATTTTACTAGTAGGTTACTGAAAACATCATTGGATTGCTGACTTGTGCACACAGTCTGTATGTGGTAATGTTTATATCACACTGGTGAAGTTGCCATAGTTACGGTTGCAATATGTTACTGGTTTTCCAACGGAGGTAGTCTTCAGAAATGGGAACTTGTAGGGTCACTGCAAAATTAACTATTTTCTTTTAAAACCACTTAAAGAAAAAAGTCAACATTCATTAGTTGTTACGCAGCAATATTAAGCACTAGACATAAAAGTAAAAAAATGAAAGAATAAGGAATAAGAGTGAGCGGATGAAAGGGAAGGTAGAGGAAGCTGAGTGTGAAAACAATAAAAGTCAGATTATTTATTTTAAGTGTGTACGGTTAACATTACTGTAGTACAGCTACTTTTAAAAACAGCTGAGGGACTGGAATTCTCTGGACCTGCCAGCAGTTTAAGGGCTAATGATAAGTTTTCAGAATTGGGTGGAAAAATTGATCTGATCTTCATAACTATATGACGAATAAACTATTTCACTGCACAAGCTGGTGAACTGGGGTCAAAAGCACCAAATCCATTGGCAGCAAACCCGTTACGCTACTCAACAAATGAATGTAAACAGGGGTCATGGAAATTCGTGTTGGGACAGCTGAACCATGGAGCAGCACAGGAGTCAGTGATCAGTCAATAGGCTACTGTCCCCCACCCAGTCACTCTACCTTTCAGCTGCAGAAGGTCCGCAGTAGGGTGAAAGGTCAATTGCTCGCTGTATTACGGATCAAGGTGATCACAGTACCCCACTGCCAACCAGTGATTTACCAACATATGCCGTGACATTGGATATGCTGTGGCTCAGCTGGTAGCACTCTTACCTCATGAATCAGAAGGTTGTGGGTTCAAGTCCCACTCCAGAAACTTGAGCACAAAATCTCGGCTGACGCTCCCGTGCTGCATTGTTGGAGGTGCAATCTTTCCAATGAGATGTTAAACTAAGGCCCTGTCTGCCCTCTCAAGGTGAATGTTCAAGATCCCATGGCACTATTTCAAAGAGCAGGAGAGTTCTTCCTGGCCAATATTTCTCTCTCTACCAACATGACTAAAACAGATTATCTGGTTATTATCATGTTACTGCTTGTGGGACCTTGCTGCGTGCAAATTGGCTGCCGCATTTCCTACATTACTACACTTCAAAGTAGTTCATTGGCTGTAAAGCACTTTGGGACGTCTTGAAGTTGTGAAATACAAGTTTGTTCGTTCTTTGTGAGCTCATCCTAGCTTCTAGTCACTGGCCAGTGAACAAATACCATTAAAATGGCCACTTATTTTAAGGAGGGCATCAAAGCTGCACTTTACATTGTTGACAATGTGGTTGCACTAAAAACCTGCCCACACCCTCACTCCCCAGCTCCAGTAACCTAGTTGGTGAAGATACAGTATCGTGTGGTGCGAAGCCTAACCAACCATAGAGGTTTGAGGTTCCGTCTCCGGCTTTTGCTGAGTAAAGCTGCTTTTATTCTGGCACCTGTTTAGGTTCGATTCTGGGAAATCTTCATTCATGGATCTCGCTGTTTGCGCTACCAGATCCAGCCCCATGAGGTACTAAGGTCTACGATTCTGCCACCAGGATAAAGGGAGCTGGTTTCAATAGCGCAAAGGCCAGGAGCTGGCTCATGGGACCCACCCCAAACAAGCAATAAAATCGACTTTAGTGGACTTCAGCCGGAACAAAAGCCAGGTTATTACAAATGACTTCAGAACCCTGGACTATGGGGCGAAGGGGTGAGAATGTTATCTAACGTTCTCACTCCTGATCACTATCCAGTGTGCTTATGTGAACGTTGAGTGAAGAAATGTACAGCCTTGGCTGTCATGCCCATATGGTTGAATAGTCTGTTGATACATACTCTCTTGCCTCACACGTGATGAGTGGCCACTTGAGTGACGTACTGAGGGTAGCGGTCCCCCATGGAAGGGTATCCCAGCATGAAATCGGTGTCTTCAGGTCAGGTGAGGGGGAGGGGGGGGGGAAAAGGAGGAGGGACTAAAAAAACATTAAGAAAAGTGTGATTGCTACAAACTAACTGCTAATGTTTTTGAGATGATGTGGAGATGCCGGTGATGGACTGGGGTTGACAATTGTAAACAATTTTACAACACCAAATTATAGTCCAACAAATTTATTTTAAATTCCACAAGCTTTCGGAGGCTTCCTCCTTCGTCAGGTGAACACACCGTTCACCTGACGAAGGAGGAAGCCTCCGAAAGCTTGTGGAATTTAAAATAAATTTGTTGGACTATAACTTGGTGTTGTAAAATTGTTTACAAATGTTTTTGAGGACAGGTTTGTTAGGACTGATTCATATGATGCACACAGAGATTGGGTCATTGTAATAATCTGTTTTAATATTAGTATTTGAACAGTGTGTTTTGGTCATGGGGCACAGCCCTAGGCAGGTATCGATCGAAAGCCTGGAGGCAGAGGGGCAGGGATGGAAGGCAGAAGAAAAGGCAAGACAGAAAAAGGCTATTAGATACATACACAAAATGGGGGGGGGGGGTTGGGGGAATCCCCTCTGTGCAATATGTGTACCAAAATTGTCAACCCGTCCGTTTACAAAGAAAATGGTTGTGATTTTGCTACAGAGGAAATATCTCCCCTCCCCCCACTGTGTTTAAAATAAATGAGGTAATGATCACAAAGACCTTCTCTGCCTCTCTCTCTTATGCTGAACAGAATTTCTTTTCGGTAAGTGAAAAAAGCTGACACCTGCAAGGTTAGGATTCTGACCAGAGGCTGACCTTGCTGCACACAGCTCATGTTCAAACCTGACAAATATTTCTCAATATGTAGAAAAAAAACACTGCCTACAGTCAGACAACTGCAATCCACCCTCAACATTAACCTGAGGGTAGATTACAGCAAATGCTTAACTGCGAGGCTACATAACGTCATGCAATTACTCCCACATCAGGAATCCTAATTTGCCAACCTTATTCCATGGAGAATGGAGCCATGTAACATTTTAATGCAATTCCTTTTAAACATTTAAAATCAGTACCTTCCTCGGCTGCACTTTATGGATTCAATGGAGCAAAAGCATACTTACAACTGTAATCATTTCTACTGTAGTCTTGGATGGATACAATATGTACAATAACACAAAAGCAAGCATTTCAAATGCAGCTGGATGCTATAATGAGAAAGCTAGGGTTCCAGAGGGATGAACTTTGGGCCGCATCCCTGAATTTTCTTATAGATGGAAGATGGATCGAGGGACACAGAGGAATAATGATTACATCGTTATTTTTGTAACCAAAAGAACCTTTCACAAGTCTGGAATTGTAGCTGGAACAATCTCAGCCCAGCTTCCCATTCACTGTGGTTGGAGCGGACATGTTCTTCTGACGCCTTGGGACGATTAAGGCGCTATATAAATACAAGTTGTTGTTGATGCTGTGGTAGGTAATGAAAATAGAAAAATGCAACTGGCTTTCTCCTGTATATAAATAAAACCAGACTTATTGTTTTATATTCTAATCTGTTTGCTACAAACCAGTAATAAGAATTTCAAAATTAAGCCTCAGCTAACCTGAATGCAACATGCAAACATGTCCAAAATGGTTTAACACAGTGTACCAGGCGTAAGCGAATCACCAACCTAGGGTATTGACAATCCTGGAAACTGATCTGCAAGGAATTACAGTAATGTTATGCAGCTCAAGATATAGATGAACTTCTTAATTGGAGCACCTCGTTAGTGCCTGTTTCTGGGGCATTCTGACGAGGACAAATGGGCGGAGATTTGTAACGCCAGATCCCTACTCCAGTAGTGCATGGACCACCTTTTTGGGTGGGTGGAAGCAATGTTGGACTATGCGCTCCTGACATGTGCCAGGAATAGGCCAATTCTTAACTTTTTAGACTTGACTTTCCCAGATGACGAAAATTGGCCCTGATGCTTTAATCATGCGTTTAGATTCTGCGAGTTTAGAATCATTACAGAGCCAAAACTGTTCTGCGCCGACGCCAAACTTGTAAACCAAGCGTGAAAGTCTGACCCGATTCCAAAGTGAAACACACGAGATTCCTACCTCCAGAGTCTCACCACACTTTACTCCAGTAACAGGTCAGGCCCAGACATCAGGTTGAGACTGCCCTTACAGTATAGCTGCAGCATTGCTGCAAAGCAAAACACTGCAGTTGTAGTGTAAATTCGCCTTGAATTATACGATGATTTTACATTGCATGGCACCTAGGTGATTGACCCCAGTTCCCAGAAGTGTGGCTCCTGTGGTTCCCCTCCAAGTCACACATCATCCCGACTTGGAAATATATCGCCGTTCCTGGGTCAAAATCCTGGAACTCCCTTCCTAACAGCACTGTGGGAGAACCGTCACCACACGGACTGCAGCGGTTCAAGAAGGCGTCTCACCACCACCTTCTCAAGGGCAATTAGGGATGGGCAATAAATGCTGGCCTCGCCAGCGACACCCACATCCCATGAACTAATTAAAAAAAAGCCCCTCACCGGCCAAATGTAAAACTGCTAAGATTAGTGGTGTAGAAGTCCTGTAGAAAATCAAAATACCTTCTATAGATATAAAATGAATTCCTGTAGTGGCCAATCTTATACAATAATTAGGAATGATGCTAGTGTTAAAAATACATGAATTTAGAAATTACTCTTTGCAATATTAATGGATGAACACTTTACGCATTCTTAAGACATATCTCCACCTCCCATTTAACCGAGGCATTTGCCCATTTATTTTTACATGGGTTAATGTCAGTTGATATTGGACAGAGAAATGTAATGATGACAACAACTTGTATTTATGTAGCACCTTTAATGTAATAGGTGTCCCATTGTGCTTTATAGAGGCCCTGTAGTTGAGAGATGACTGAAAGAAAAGTTTCCAAAGCCAGGCAGTGAAGTAGCAAGATGAAGGTTTAAAAAAAGGAGGGGAGTTGCAGAAAGTAGAGCTGCGATACCTGAAATTTCTGTGAAGTAGAAGGGTCAATGCACAGGTGGTTAGAATTGGAGGACTGAAGGGTATGAGCTGGGTCACAGCACTGGAGGAGGATACAGAGATAGAGTGGGATAAGGCCATGAGAGATTTGTAAACAAGGGCAAGGATTTTGAATTCAGTGCGTTGGGGGACAGAGAGCCAGCGGAGGTCAAAGAGGACAGAGTGATGCCGAGCAGGACTTTGTGCGGCACAGGATACATGCGGCGGCGTTTTGCACAAGTTGGGGATTGTGTAGAATGGACCTTGGGCGGCCAGCGAGGGAAAGCATTGCAGAAGTCGAATCTGGAGGCAATAATGGCGTTTTTAAAAATTCGTTCATGGGATGTGGGCGTCGCTGACGAGGCCAGCATTTATTGCCCATCCTTAATTGCCCTTGAGAAGGTGGTGGTGAGCATTGATATTGGGTTCAGTGGCAGATGGGGTGAGATAGGGTCAGAGGTAAGCAATGTTGTGGAGGTGTAACTAAGTGGTCTTGGTAATGGATAGAACCTCAGCTCAAATTTGAACAGGATACTGAAGTTGTGCACCATATGGTTCAGCTTGAGTGAGTATGGTAAGGAGTCAGGGAGCAAGGCTATGGAGATTATGACAGGAACAAATAGAATGGCTTTGGCTTTCCCAGTATTCGGTTGGAGAAAGTTCTGGTGCATCCATAACTTGATGTCGGATAAGTAGTCTGACAACGCAACTAGTCATGGAGTCGAGGGTGGTGGTGGTGGTGAGGTAGAGCTCGGCACACATGTGGAAACTGACCGCTTGTTGTGAATAATGCTGCTGAGGGCCAACATGTAAACGTGCTAAGAATGCATTAGTTCAGCCACTAATATCACCAACAGTAACACCGAGACTATGCTTCTTAAGTTCAATTAAAAAAAACTGCTTTACTTGGGTCACCATGTGGCCAATGTAAACAAGAAAAAGGAAGTAAAGTTAGAAAGGTATGATTGCCCTAATTCCCATGGTAATTGTATTGCTGATGCATGTTCACTACAAGTGTGAGGTCATCAAACACAGCCTTCCTGGTGCAGCTAATCACATGCAAGCTGCCTCAGAACTGATAAAACTCAATAGTTTCTTTTAAAAGGGAAGGAAACTTTAGAAATGAGTATCGAGAATGCTAGGCACTTAAACCAATGGTAGGAAGCAAACCTGTTTTAGCTGATATCACCAATACATCTGCTCTGAGTGAATGGAGAACTAAGGTTGTGATTTGTGAAAGAATTTACTTTGAGATTATCCACTATATACACACACAAGAGATTTTATAAAACAGTGAAGATAATATGCTACTGTGAGATAAGGAGCACACGCACTGTCGACTAATCAGTAGCAGAAGTACCTAACCTGAGAGCTTCCTTCCCCTTTTGGGTGAATTTTCCATTGCTATAACAATGCACCTCAACCCCAACTTTAGAGAAACACGCTGTAATTCTCCAGTGCAATATTTGATTTTCCATTCCAGCATTTATTAAGTGATTTCTGAGAAAGACTGGCAATTGTGTCTCACTGTAAATGGGGAATTTTGTAATGCAAACTTGCATCCAGCTAGGAATAGTATCAAACCCCCAAGGACCCTTACCTCTATCATCTCATTATCCTTGGTTGGATTGAATGCTTGGAGGTGAAAAGTGAACGTTATAATAGTCTGTTCCATTAAGTCTCTGAAGGTAGTTACAATGAAGCTGATGACTGAATAATGGACCTTAAACTCGTGACTATCTGGTTATGAAACCACACTTTGCCACTGGGTTTTCAGCTTATCCAATCTGGGATTTTCTAAGTCAATGAAATACACTGCATTAAAAATGAGCGTAGTTGCCATGGTAAAAGTGTCTTGCAACCCTAATGTGTGTAGATGAGGAAGAGACGAGATCGGCAATGCAACGATTGGAGATAATTTCTAGTTGCTACAGTTGTTTTTCAAATCTTAGCTCTATTTTAGAAAGAAAAAAAGAGCAAGATTTAGAAAACAAGTTTGCGGGGAAAAAGAAGTCTGCAGCACAAACTTCACCCAGCAGTCAAGAGCATTAAATAGCGGCAGTATTGGGACACCATCCCTTTCATAAAATTATACAGCACAAAAGGATGCCATTTGGATACCATATCTGTGCCAGCTCTTTGAAAGAGCTATCCAATTAGTCCCACTCCCCTGCTCTTTCCCATAGACCTGCAATTTTTTCTTTTTCAATTATATATATCTAATAAACCCAAGAAGAGTACCTTCTACCAAACTAATGAGAGTTTTTATTTTTAATTTCCGTGCCAGTTACACTCTAGCCTCTCAGAGCGAAATTGTCATTAACTGCTGAATTAGGAGTAGTTTTGTGTTATGGTCCCATACCAACCAGGAACTGTATTAAGACAACTCAAACTCATTTCACATAGGATGAAGGATAGAAGAGACATTCACTCTGCAAATCAGAGCTGGATTTGAACCCAGGGCACTGGGATGAAAGGCCAGTATCTAAACCATCTAATTCATGGGGAATCAAACTTCCAGCCACCCTCTCCAATCTTTCAGGTCAAGTTATTAGTTGGTCAAAAATAATTTGTTTACTTACATTCCCAGCAGCCTCACTTATTTGCTTACACAAGCACAATGCATTGCTGCAATGCTGGTTGCCAGGAGACAAACAAGAAATTTTAATTCCTTACAGGAACCTTCACATGGGGAGGCTGAGATAGTCAGAATGGTGAATAGCTTAAGACTTCATTAATTAAATCTGCCTCCTTCTGCTGTATTAGTTGTTCTAAAAAAAAGTACAACACTGAAAACTGCATATTTCTTATCTCTATACTTTGCACTATTTAAAACTACAATGCTCCTCAAAATTGTACAATTTGAAAATGCCACAGAAAAGGTTTTCTTCCTTTTATGCTGGCTGTAAAATAATTTGTTGAGGATGGATGTAGATCAAGATTTAAGATGTTGTATTTGAATTGCATGGTTCAATGCGTCAGAATAGTGTCCTTTATTTCTGGGGCCTGGGTTCAGATCAAGCCCAAGCTGATGTTTCCTCTCTTGTCCTAAATACTTTGGACAGCCTCGAACAAGTTTCTAGCAGTTGCGAGTCCAAAGCAAATGGGCAATAAAACTGTTGGTCTTACTTGGAGAAAGAACAAGGAAGGCTGACGTGAGAAATAAAACATCACACTGGTGCTCTTGCAAGCCTGGGGGTTAAGGCACATCTTGGAAATAGAGTAGAGGGAGCATTAACGATCACTAAAGTTGTTTTTATTTTCATAATAGTTCCTGGATTTTTTTGGCGTTCGTGAATCAGTAATAAAAGAATCCTTTTCCTGACATTTGGCACGGTGGGGGGGGGGGGGGCGGGAAGAAAGAAAAA
Organism: Heptranchias perlo; assembly: GCF_035084215.1. NCBI lineage: Eukaryota > Metazoa > Chordata > Chondrichthyes > Hexanchiformes > Hexanchidae > Heptranchias > Heptranchias perlo. The sequence continues at coordinate 16,747,354 of NC_090331.1, read as the reverse complement.
TTCTCCTCATTCTTCACATTGAAAACTGGGTCAAAAGATGTGGCACTTTGCACCCATGATATCATCGTGCACACTGAGTCTTTCACACGCCATGCATAATGCGCAGTGTGTACAGCATACAATGCGCATGCACCTCAAGACACAATATTCAGCTCCAAATTCAACAGAGAATTGCACTGAGGTGAACTCAAAGTTTCTGTATTATATGAGCGCGCATTGAGAACACATTTAGATAATGTTAACTTGTTTCAACAAACTGAAATTTGATTAAAGATGATTAGATATATAATGTGACATGCTTTGCACTATTAAACACCAAGCCAAATAGACTTTAATATGGAAATTGGCTACGATTACAATTACTATAATCTGCAGGTTTATAAAAATTTGACTTCAAACACTCAATTTCTGTTTTTGCCCACAGTAATGTCTACATTAAAAAAGGTCTGTTTTTTTAAAAAAAAGTAAAATTGAAAAGACTTTTTGCAACTGCCAATGAGACCCATAAAATCCGCGTCCAAGAGCTGTGGAAATAATTGCAGGCTGTCATTTTGATTAACTGCGCCTCATTTTAAATCTCTTGCTTCTTTTATTGGGTTTTTGCAACGTTCCAACTAAAAACTTGGTTTTCTTTGAATTTACCTGTGATTTTTGGGGTCCAATTTTACCTCCCCGATTTTCTCCTTGTTTTGGGTGCTAAAAATAGAACCTAAAAAGCACCTGAAAAAACCTGGGGTCTTAAATTGGTAACAAAAAAAAAACAACTTTAACGATCCTTACTAACGCTGCATTCCCAGTGACCAACAATGCTTGACGTGGGTGCGAGGTGCAAAATAATAAAAGGGGGAAAAATTCTATTCTTTACTCATAACGATATGTGTAATATTCATCAAAAAACATTTAATTTAATGTAGAATCTTTTTAAACGCCTACAGCAAGGGTGTGACTTCGAAGAAATGAGAAAATTCCTCTAACAAAAGGGATATACTTTCCTCTGCATGTAAAAAGAAGATATCGCCAAAGGATATTTGTTGGCACAATTCTACTTCACAGCAATACAAACGTACATGGGGTAGTAGTTACTTGTAATATTTAAGGTAAAAAGAAAAACTTTGTATCAAAACTTTGAAATCAAAACAGAAAATATTGCAATGTGCAGTGGGCTGACCAGCTTCTGTAAAGAGAATTAAAGAGCTAATAAACAATTTTCTGTCAGATGCTGATTGACCTGCTGTGTACATCCACCATTTAGTGTTTTCACTTGCAATATATTTTGGGTAAAGCTCTGGGAATAAACCATCTGAAAAATAAACTTGTTAAAAAAAATGAAGGCTCTGTGAAGCAAACTAAATCATAGAAATTTACAGCACAGGAGGAGGCCATTCGGCCCATCGTGTCTGTGCCGGCCAAAAAAGAGCTATCAAGCCTAATCCCACTTTCCAGCTCTTGGTCTGTAGTCTTACAGGTTATGGCACTTCAAGTGCACATCCAAGTACTTCTTAAATGGGATGAGGGTTTCTGCCTTTACCACCCTTTCAACCAGTGAGTTCCAGACCCCCACCACTCTCTGGGTGAAAAAAAATTCTCCTCAGCTCCCCTCTAATCCTTCTACCAATTATTTTAAATCTATGCCCCCTGGTTATTGACTTCTTTGCTAAGGGAAATAGGTCCTTCCTATCCGCTCTATCTAGGCCCCTCATATAATTTTATACACCTCAAATAAATCTCCCCTCAGCCTCCTCTGTTCCAAAACAAAAATGTGTAAATTAATGGCTCAGTTATTGGAATGTGCAATTTTTGAGTTTTATGATTATTAGTAAGTTACCTGCAGTGTTGCCCATGGTCAGTTGATGAATACAAGATGGTGGCAGAGTAACTTCAGAAACCAACCCCACAGAGCCACCTCGTGTCCAGAGCCAGCAATTACAGCGTGACAGTTGACATAGCAAAATTGAATGGGAAATGGTGAATCTTGACAAAGTGTGACCCAAACTTTCTGACAACGGGATGGTTTGTGGATAGAAAGTGCAAGCCCAAAATAAGATATCTACCATAGATGAGGTAACTTCAACTTTGATGGCGGTGGAAAACTGCCGCCCATTATACACCCTGTCACCGCGGTGTAGCTCGGGCCCCCAATCAGATACCGCCAATTTTCCGGCCCTGCCAAAGTTGAAAGTTATCTCCACAGACTTTAATGCATTAAATAACCTCCAGCATTTGAAATGTCTTCTTTTTAATTAAAAGCTTTTGCTGTACATAACACTGCACTCCCCATGTTCATCAACATATCAATACCCCTTCTGTAACTTTGAAAACTGTATTTATTAGGTGGATACATATTATAACCCCTCTGACCAAACTGTGGCTGATGTACAAGTAGCTTACCATCCAGAATGGCCCACTGCCCATCGATTTCGGTGTGTTTTAAGTAAGAGTCTTCAATCGTTGGGTCATAATCTGGCACAAAAATCTTTTGGAAGAACTGGATGGTGAGAGCACTTTTTCCAACACCGCCGTCTCCCACCACCACAAGTTTGTACGTGGGGAGATTGTCACTTGGAACGGCACTTGTTGCCATGTCTTAATTTAACCTGTCAAAAAAAAAGACAGAAAACAGTGTTAAACCCATAACTGTTTTTTTTACCGTGAAGGAAATTGAGAAAGTTGCTCCAGGCAATTTATTCACTACGCTGAATGGTTCAGATATCAGGGGACACAAAGGAAAAATAAGAATGTTAAAATAAGGGAACATAGGAACAGGAGTAGGCCATTCAGCCCCTAGAGTCTATTCCGCCATTCATGGAAGTCAGGTGGTACTTGTATCCCTTTAGGTAAACAAGGATATGGAATAAGTTACCAGGGAAGGACATTGAAGCTGACATTATAAATGGGTTCAAGAAACAATTAAAGATAGGTTTCCGAAGATTGAACGGATTGAGGGCAAGAAGGTGGGTAGTTGGGATGGAACAAGTTGGTTCGGGCTCTTCCTGCTCCTCAAACTTTACACTCCAAGCTACAGATTTTATACAAATAAACAAACAAACTTTGGTCCACAGAATGTGAGCACCAGCAAAAAATCATCACAGTTCAGGATCTATTGATCATTTTTCGAGAGAATTAAAAAAAGTTACCTTAAATCTTGTGCTTTAAAAGCATAATGTATTCCCACAAGTAAAAAAAAAGGGGGGTGGGGGTCAGAGATGATCGGTAGTTAAAGTGCTAATTGTCACAAGAGAGAGAGCATCCGCTCAGCTGCTTCCTCCCCCCACCACCAACTTCTTTATGTTCACTAAGCCAAATGTCCCACAGGTCCCCCCACCCTAGTCCTGAAACCCCGAGCTGAGCTTCCAACTCTATATCCTCTCAATCATAAAACCCACTTATTTCTATATTGTTGCCTGGTTCCACCCCACCTCAGTCCATCAGTCAGTGAAACCCTCATCGCTGCCTTTGTTACCTTCAAAACTTGGTTGCTCCAATGCTCTCCTGGCCAACCTCCCATCCTCCAACCTCTAAACTTCAGCTCATCTAACTCTACTGTCCGTATCCTTTCCTGCGCCAGCTTGTCCATAACCCCCTGGGCTTTATTAATAGAGGCATAGAGTACAGAAGCAAGGAAGTTATGCTGAACCTTTATAAAACACTAGTTAGGCCTCAGCTGGAGTATTGAGTTCAATTCTAGGCACCACACTTTTGGAAGGATGTCAAGCCCTTGGAGAGGGTGCAAAAGAGATTTACTAAAATTGTACCAGGGGTGAGGGTCTTCAGTTATGTGGAGAGACTGGAGAAGCCGAGATTGTTCTCCTTAGAACAGAGAAGGTTAAGGGGAGATTTGAAAGAGATGTTCAAAATCATGAATGGTTTTTATAGAGTAAATAAGGAGAAACTGTTTCCAGTTGCAGCAGGACGGTAATCAGAGAGCACAGATTTAAGGTGATCAGCAAAAGATCAGAGGTGACATGAGGAAATATTGATTTTTAATGCAGAGAGTTGTAATGATCTGGAGTGCATTGCCTGAAATGGTGATGGAAGCAGAGTCAATAGCAACTTTCAAAAGGGAATTGGATAAATACTTGAAGGGAAAGAGGCTAATTGAACAGCCTTTTCAAAGAGCCGGCACGGGCATGATGGGCTGAATGGCCTCCTCCTGTGCTGTACTTGTACCTACAATGTAGGTCTTTTCTGACCTACATTGGTTCCCAGTCCTCCAACTCCTCAAACTTAAAATTTTCATCCTGATGCTTCAATCATCCATGGCCTTGCCCTTCCCCATCTATAACCTCCTCCAGTGCTACAACCCCTCCCCCCTTGAACTCGCTGTTCCACCTGACACTGGCCTCTTGTCCATCCCCCTCCCTTTGCCCCACTGTTGGTCATGCCTTCAGCTGCCTGGGCCCCACGCTCTGGAATTCTCTCCCTAAACTCCTCTGCCTCTCCACCTCCATCTCCTCCTTTAAGACTCTCCCTAAAACCCACCTCTTTTATCAAGCCTTTGGCCACCACTTGCCATTTCAGGTCACAAGGAGGTTCCATTGTCACACATTCGGGTCACACTATCACACAAGTAGATGTAGGGCAGTGTGAGTCAACACCCATAAAAGTAAGATGTTTGGACCGCTCACTGGAGCAATTGATGCCATTGAACCAGAGAAGGGATCTACAGCAGACCTGAATTCATTATCAGTTACCTTATACTGATGGCAATGTAAAGGCTTTGGAAAGTAATAAGCTTTTGGAGACTGCAACATTTTGAGTAAATAATATTTAACTACCAAACTGTGAAATTCTGTTCAAACATTTCTGCACACAAGAAAATGTACAGTGTTACTGACTTTAGGGAAATGTTAGGTGTGATATTTGAGCCTGCAATTCAGACAGATTGCCAATCCACTTGAACATCTGGAGCTGTTCCATTTTTAAAGAGTTGCGTACATAAAGCAGGTCCCTTTTTTAAAGCCAAAAAAAGTGACTGTTGCTGGTAACGAGTGACACTTAGCAGGGCTGAATGTGCACTTTTGAAACCAGTAAAGAATATGCAGTGTTTGGGGTATATGGGCCTCATAAAGTAGTTCAATGAGCAAACTTCTTTGGAATTGCTCAATACCATTAAATACTAACAACCACCCACCTACACTTTACAGCATTTGGCGTCAATCTAAAATTAATTATAAATAAACTTAAACAAAGCAGATTACTGTAGTACTTCAGAAACCACACAGTGTCACATTCATGGGTCTAGCGAAAATTGGCATTCGGACTAGCTTTTATAGAGAAACATAAGTATTACTGAGGAGTCCAAACTACAGTGGACCACTTTAGTATAACAGTGTCTTTGTGAGCTAAACAAAAATTGTGTTATACTGTCTTATATTGTTTCTCTACCAACAAGAGGTCCATAAACAATGCAAGTCATACAAGAGACCTGGTATAGCAGTTCATGTGAGGATTTACTGTATTAAGAGTAAACTTTAAAAAAAAATTTAGATCACTTTTCTCTCCTTCCCAATCATTGCTTAGGTAACAGAAGCCAGCGTGCAGATACTAAGTGCGAAGGATCCAAGTGGATAATGGGAAGATCCTCCACAATAGAGAGGAAAAAAAAATCTACTTTCTTCCCCCTCCTCTCCTCAAGGTGCTGACTGATGCTGCGTTATGGTTCCATAGGGGTTGGCTGCTCTCCAATTCCTGCTGCTCTCCAGTTCCTGCTAAGTAGCTTTCACAAAATGTTGATTACCAGTGAGGTCACATTGGGAAATTTCTTCATTTCCTTCCTCACTTTACAAGTTACCATTCCCTGCCTCATTAAATCTCTCATATGCTACGCACCACTCATCGACTTGGCAGGGAAGTGACTTGTTCTCAGACCATTGCCAATTCCACCCTAATCCAGCTACCAAGAGGTGTACAAATTGATACGCGTCCACTTTCCCCTCCCTCTGGATGGCCCAGCTGTGATTGGGTGGGGAAGCTGCTGGGGAGAAACTAAATCCCACCAAGCTGGAGTCACTCAGTGTCATTTCTGAAAGGTTTTGCAGTAGAGTGGATAATGGATGCAAGTCTGCGAGATTCCTTTACATGTAAAAAAACAACGGACAAAGTTACATGGATTGCAAGAATAGAAAAATAAATAAGTGCTGTGGTCTTCAAATATTTAGTGCCTATTGAAATCTGCTATTCACTAATCCTGATCACTCTCCATTAGGTGTATTACATCATTTTTTTTAATGGATTTGCTTTGTTCTAGATGCCTGCTTTCTCAGCTTGCAACACAAGACCCTAGTACATTCACTTCCTCCCCTTGATATAAAGTACCTTAGGTAACTTGATTCAATATAAAAATTGGTTACACCTCATCATTCAACTTGGAAAGCCTAGTGCCAAAATATCCAGCTATTCAACCCAACATGGGCTAGGTTCTAGAGACCATAATACGTGATCAAATTTAATATTCACTTGAAAAGGCACAGGTTAAACGAAGGATAGTTAGCACGGATTTGTAAAAGGCAGATCACTCCTGACCAATTTATTCGAGTTCTTTTGAGGAAAGAATGGAATGTTTTGATGAAGGAAATGAAATTGGTGTTGTGTATATGAATTTTCAGAAAGTGTTTGGTAAGTTACCATATACACAGGCTTGATAATAAAATGAATGTGCATGATATTAAAAGGTATGTAGCAGCATCAATATGAAGTTGGCTAAAGGACAGGGTAATGGTTAATGGATGTTTTCAGACAGGACGGACGTGAAGAGTGGTATCCCCCCCGCCCCGAGGTCAGTATCAGAACCACTGCTCTTCTCAATAAACTTGAATGGGGGGGGGCACAACATGAAGATTTGCAAACAACATAGGAATAAGGAATAAATGGTAAAAAAAAAATTCAAAAAGGAGAAGAGCAGGGAGATTTAAAACACGATTTTAACCCAGCGGGAAAGGTGTGGGGGGGCAGGTGGTGGGGTGTTAAAACTGTTGCTGGGCAGAAGCTGCTGCATTCCCACTATATTAACTGCGGGGATTCCGGCCGAGTGGAGGCCCCGCCACAGGCAGGTGGGGGCTTAATTAGAATGTGAAAGACGTGGCCCAATGAGGTCATCAACACCATGTCGCAATTTTAACTTTTAAAATCACGGTAGGCCCGCACAGCAGAACAGGCCATCAAGCTGAGTATATATATTTTTTTCATTTTTGAAAGGATTCCCTGTGGACCAGGAGGTGCTGTTCCCAGGTCCCGCTAGGAATCCTTGGGCCTCACCAGTGCCGGCTTTCCCTTTCCTTGCCACCACTGGCTGTTCTTTGGAGACCCCCCGCTCCCAGCACTTAACTTGTGGGGCGGATCATCCCCTTGGGACCTGGCGCCTTCTGCCCGCCAGCCCCGACGTCAGTCCTACCAGCTTTGGGTGGGAGACAGTACAAGCATATTTAAAGTGAGTTAACATGGCCCAGGCCGCATGCCGTGAAGGACTCCCACCCGCCTCACACCCCGCCCGGCTCAAACCCGCCCCAGGTTAAAATCGGGGCTTTAGGGACTCGGATAGACAGATTTTTTTTAAAAGTGAGAAGATAAGTTGCTCAAGCTGTTTCTTTAAAAAAAAAGGCATGTGGACTCATAGGTTTTTCAAATCGGGGCACAGGACACTAAAGTAAAGATGGAATGCTTAAGCTGTACAAATCATTTGTTAGGCCACAAGTAGAATATTATGTCCAGCTTTGGGCATCTTCTTTAAGAAGGATGTCAAGGCCATGGAAAGAGTATAGAAGAGATTTACTAACATGATACCAGAGATGAGAGACTTTAGTTAGGAGGAAAGACCAGAAAAACTGGGGCTCTTTTCACCAGAACAGAGGTTAAGAGGACATTGAGAGGTTTTGATAAGGTAAATAGGAGGGGGTGGGGGGGAAACTACTTTTATTTGCTTAGTCAGTCGGTAATTAGAAAGCATAAATTTAAGATTACCAGAAGTACAAAGGAAAAGGATAGGAAAATTATTCTATTACGACATGGAATGCCTTACCATAAACAGTAAGGAAGTAGAATCTATAATAGCTTTTAAAAGGGAAGTGGATAAATATTTGAAAAAGTAAAATTTAAAGGATATGGGGACAGAGCAGGGGAATATGACCAAGTGGAGAGCTCTTTCAGAGAGCCGGCATAGGTGGAATGATCTAAATAGCCTCCTTCTATAAATTAAGATGGAACGCACGCTAACATAGCTCAATCTCTTTGGTCCTTTAGTTAGAATTTGAGAATTGCTTTCAAATCCCAATTTATGAATTACAAGTGGAATTTATTAATGTAGATTTGTCTGTTATGTGGGGTCTCCATCCTCCTCCCAGCCACTGTCCCAGGCGGAATCAGACAGTTGGAAATCTCGATGTCCCATTTGACCCAGAGTTAAGTTTCCGACTCCATATCCTCTCCATTACAAAGACCACCCACTTCCACCTTGTCACATCGCCTGCCCCCACTCCTACCTCAGCCCATCAGCTACCAAACCTTCACCCTTGCCTTTGTCACCTCCAGACTCTATTACTCCAACACTCTCCCGACTGGTCTCCCACCCTTCATAAACTTCAACTCATCTAAAGCTCTGCTGCCTAATCCCATTCTGCACTAAGTCCCGCTCGTCCATGCTGACCTACATTGTTAAATTTTGAGGCCATTCTCAGGTTTAAATCCCTGAATGGCCTCACTCCTCCCTATCTCCGTAACCTGGTTCAGTGCTACAAGACCCCTTCCCAAACTCTCCTTTCCTCTAACACCAGCCTCTTGTGAATCACCCCCCGCCCCATTATTTAGCAGCCGTGCTTCAGCCACCCAGGCTCCATGCTCTGGAATTCCCTCCCTAAATTCCTCCACCTCCTTTACGAACCCTTGTTAAAACCCACCTCTTTTACCAAGTTTTCGTCACTTCTCCTAACCTACTCCTTTGGCTTGGTGTCCATTTTTCCCTTATGCCTCTGAGATGCGCCTTGGGATATTTTTCTACGTTAAAAAGGGTGCTATATAAATGCAAGTTGTTGTTGTTCCACTGAATGAAGTAACTGGGATTTAAGAAATGGGAAACAATACTTAACTCCACAATTCACCACACATAATTTCAACCTATGCTGTCATGGGGATGGATTGATCAGAAACTATGGGGTAAATTTTAATGGGGAGCTGGGAAGAGGGTGGGCAGGGGAATTCCTGACAGGAAACTCTTAAGTATGGGTTTCCTGGATGTCCTTACAAATTTGACATAAGGACATCCTTCATTTTTTTTTCTGTAGGTTTCCCGCTTGACAGTCCGGCCTGATTCACGGGGGGGGGGGTGCGGTCAGAGATCGTGGAGGGGGGTTGGGGTCAGTTGATCGCATATGTGGAATCGCAGCAGGTAAGCTTGTTGGGCCTGGAGGAAACACTCTTGCTCCTCCTGGCCCACAAGCAGTGTAATAAAGGCACTTACCTGCTGAGCCAGGCCTTCTCGCCTTCTCTTACGTGGTGTGATTCAGAAGGCCCGGGAATCCCAGCCCCAGGAGTTAAAAATAAAAAAACCTGTCAAAAGGGAGGCCCGCAGCCTTCTTAAAAGGTTTCACTGACCGAGCCACCTCCTACGAGTGGTTTGGTCGCCCGCCCCTCGGCCCGCCTCCGTTAAAACCAGAAGTGGGCGAGTTGGAGTCGTTTTTTTTTTATTAAAAACGATTTTTACCTTCCCATCCGTCCCCAACCCACCCATTCGTGGGGTTAATATTTACCCCCTTGTATTCCGAACCGGAAAGAATAAAAATGTTGGTAAGTTCTTAGATACTTAGCAAACATCATCATTTACTTAATCGTGTACAAAGGTAGAAAGGTCATACAGATGGCACTGTACACGGACTCTTCTTTTATGTACAACCTTCAACTTTGATGGCTAGGCAGCTAGATTTCTTATATAGTGGAGCATTAGGCCTGTGACTCATTATACCAATCGTTTTTTTAATAAAAATGAAGATAGCTCGTCACCCGACGTGATCCATCTTATGGGACCAGTGAGCATCTCAGTGACATTACAATGACACATATTCAACCACAATCAGGCATTCTTTGCCTCTGTGAAAAGAAGTAGTACAACATTTTAAAATGTGTAGGTGGAAAAGGCCTGTTATACATCAAGGGTGCTTATTTGGATACAACACTTGCAATGAGTTATGCAATCAAGCCCACCTTTATAAATACAGCCAGTGATCATCTGCCTGTAATGCGTTGAAAAGATTGAATTTAGATTGCCGCTTTGAACAGTAAAGAGGTTAATCATAAAACCAGCACATTAGTTGATTTGGCTAGTTTGGGAGTTTTGTGCAATGCTGCTGCTTTTCACAGCAGTGTTAATTAATTATCAGGAAATCCTAAATTTAAAAAAAGGGGCATTTGAGGAGCATGATCTAATCTCCGCCAGTGCTTCAGGTAACTGTCAGAAACAGCACACTACCAGAAAGGCAAATTTCCAATATGATTTTCCAGAATATTCCTGGAGCACAGTACCCTTCCACCTCAGAGCCAACGTCAAACACTATAAATTCCAATGTACTAGATTCACTCTTACTTTGTTTCTCTTTTCAGAAAGAGCCCTATAAAATAGCGCTGATTTAAAAAGGCACACCCTCAAAAATTTAGAGGACGTTTCATTATGAAGACTTTGGGAAAGAAGAATTACGCAATGGTGGCATGGGGAACTGGCGGATTAACCATTTTCAGTATTCAGGCATCTCAAGAGCAAAATGGGTTAAATCCAAAAAATGGACGCCGTCATTTTCTATGGTTTCATAATCACTTAAAGTTTCCTGTTTTATATTGAAGCCAGAGTGTACAGGCCATATATTCCCAAGAGCTGGGCAACAAAACTAAAACCTGGGGTGACTACAGAAAAGAAAAACAAAGCTGTACAGGAACATAGTGGGCTAGAGGTTCCCGAGAATGTCCTGTGATCACTAAAGTTGTAAACATATTATCTTGATGCTCTGTGCAAAAGAGACAGACAGAAGGATTTGTAAAACAACTAAACTAGTTTCACTCATCTTGACCTACGTTAAGTCAACTTATTTTGGGGGGGGGGTGCCTATTTAGATTTACCCGAATAAATTCTTGCACACATGATTGTATATCCTGGCTGCTCTCTATGTCTATAATGCCTCTGTCCATTAACAAAAAAAAAGTTGTTTTGACAATAATAAAACAAATCCCATTTTAACTGGGTTCACTTTTTTATTTAAAAGTTGAGGTTACTTAGACCCCACACTCCCTTTCCTCCACTTCCGACAACATTTTTGGTTGGTGTACTATCGAATTCTTTGACTTCACAGAATTCAGGATGGGCAAGATCAGTGTTGAATTCCCAGGTCCTTCAAAGCATTTTTGCAACACAATCCATGGTAAGTCAAGGGGAATGCACAGCATTTGCAGGCTGAACTTTAACCTAGAGAAACTCAGTGGACACTGGAATTTGTTCAATACATTGTTTCTTGCTTAACAATGTGACTATTATTTTTCTTTCAGTACGGTTGTTTCATTATTTTATTAGGCCTTCGTACTTATACAGTACTGTAAGCTTTAGCTCTCAATGACTCAACGCTGTCATAGTTTTGAACAGTGAAATCTGACACTGGTCAAGCAAAAACAACTCGTGTAAAGAAACAGCTGAGGATGGTCTCATCAGCCTTGACGCTTCATTCCCTGTCTGATATGATTCACAGCACCATGTTTAAAAGAGAAGAGAATTTCTTATAACGGTTAGATTTTTTTCTAAAAAAGACACAGAAAAGTTGCCATGGAGAGTAGGGGAAACACAATGACCCAAAATGACCTTACAAGCTACTGAAAATGCAGCTTTAGACCTATCTTGTAGGAAAAAGTAACAGCTCCCTCCCCCAACTTCCTTACAACAATTCTCGGAAAAAGACAGCTTCCTGCTCTTTTCCACATAAAAACTGAATGTCAATGATCTCACACTTTGCCTCTCTATCACCTTGAGATCAGAATTTTTCCCTTTCTTAAAAAAATGCTACGATGTTATTTCATATTTAATAATCCGAAACCCGAATTTGAAGAGATGTTCCCCAAAGCCACAATGTTCCTCAACAAGTTTGGCCTGGTTTCAGAAATCCAAGGCCAGCCAACCACCGATTTCTATCTGCAGTCAAAATCCAAACCCACATAATAATAGGTACATGCAAGTCTAGTATAAGAAAACTTTTGACAGAAAACAGATTTATTATAAACAGAACCCGAGCACCAAAGTGGTTCCTGATTTAATCAGTTCTGGTATGGCTAGTCCTATTGCATTTAAGTTTGGTTGTATGTGAAACTTTCTTTTCTCTGTCTTGGCCTATTGCATAGGAAAAGGCGATTGTACTGTGCATAGATTAGTTCAGAAGCACAGCAGTTATATTGTTCAAGTGAAATTTAACATGTCAAACTAATCACAGAATCAGGGCCCAGAGGATGGATTGTAGAGAAACATTAATCTTAATGCACGCTGTAACGCTTTAGTAAAGGATAATTTAATGTACTAGAATGCTGCAATATAATTAAGCAAAAATTATATTTAAAAATACTACAATCCCTTTTCTATTTATAAAAAAGGATACAAAAGCAAGAGTTAAGATATGGCCTGGTTGAAGAGACATTTCATTAACTTTTACATGACTGCTACACAAAAAGGAAATAAAAGTAGCATACATATGTACTAAACTTTAAATGCCCCAATATGGCTGATAAAAACCATCAGCAAAAACAAGAATTAAGTTGTCCAACTGTCCAAGACTGTTGATCATGCCACAATGCTGTTTTGAGTGTGGGTTAACTGTCATGTTAGCAGAACTTAACTCAGATATTCAACTGATGTATTACTGTTCTCTGACCTAATTTAGAGCTGGACTAATTCCTCTCAATTGAAGTTAACCCAATTGTTAAACCTCTCTCTCTCTCTTACCTACACTATACTTGCCATAAAGAATGGAAAGCTTAAGTTGAGGATAACTCCACAAGTGAACTACAAGACAGTAATCTAATTGAGGGGTTCAGATCATCATTAACCATGAGGGTAAAGCCTGAACAGCTCAGATCAGTTATCTGAACCCCAAGATTAGATCACAATCTTGTAACTCATTTTTGCATTATGCTCATTTGCAATACATATCAGGCAGTGCTGTTTCTTTTCTTACTACTGGGCCAGTTCCATTTCCTAGACATGTTCCTCCCCTCCCCCCCACTATTACTAGAATTTGAAAGAGAGATGAAAATAGGGGATTACCAATGTTATGAGGCAAGATATCATAGTATCATAGTAGGTACAGCACAGGAGGCCATTCGACCTATTGTGCCTGTGCCAGCTCTTTGAAAGAGCTATCCAATAAGTCTCGTTTCCCTGCTCTTTCCCCACAACCCTGTAATTTTTTTTCTGAAAGTATATTGGGTCATTTGACAGGATCTTCAGTATTAGTTTTTCATTTTTCACAGTGAATTACAGTGATAGTCACCATGTGATAAATAAATGGAATATCTGAATTGCTTAAAAAGTCAATTTACTTTTAAGTTTTGGTGTTGGCTCACTTTCCTAGTGTAAGTTTTAAACGGCTCTTTACAAATTTAATGATCTCGGTGTCCTTGGGTTTATTTACTGATGACTTGGTGAACAGGCAACTGCAATAAAGTTTAATAAAGAACTTGACAAAAGAAAAACACTCAAATTAAATATTCACAAAAATATAAAGTAAAAAAAATGCATTGTTGTTTTGTGTATTTTATCAGAAGCCTAAAAAAAGAGGCCTAAGAAAATTGATATTGTAATGCTCAAAAATTGAAGGTTAACTCCATCCATAAACCAGTCTCTCTCATACTAGGCTGATTTGGATTCAATAACAAGCACAAATAATCCAGCAGTTACTTCAGTACCTTAAAATGCCCTTCTTTTCTATATAGTATAGTAAAAAAAAGGCAGGAGTCACAATTAATAGCTTTCAATGATACAAACGCTCTGAAATCAAAACAAACACTATATATTTACCAAGAAAAAAAAAGTTTAATACCACTGACATTTATAATTTTGATTAAATAAATTGTAAAGATAGCTTGTTACATTAAGACAGGTCTGCAGTCAAATACACTGTAGGCATTAATCTTTGAGAAACCATTTCAATTGTATAATGTGTTGAATTATTATTACACAACATGTCTGGATTGCAATTTGGAACAGACTCCCAGCTCTAGGAGAAGAGGCAGATTACTGAGTTTAAATGTGAAAGATTGTTACTTTGGACATTAAATAACATGGGGAAAGGTTAAGGAGAGAGGGAAGGGGGGAGGTTAAAAGGAAGAAAGTCACGGAATGAAAACTGCAGAATTTTTTTTTAAAAAATGGTCTAGAAACATTTTCTTCATTTAACAAGACTAGTCTTGGCTCTTGCCCAGCAACTTACCCCAGAGTCACCACCGCCGCCGCCGCTGTCTCCTTCTACACGGCGTTGACCAACATGTCCAAGACCGCAGCGAACCCCTCGCCCGCCCGGGGCCGGTCCCTCACCGAACCTTTGCCATTTAACACAGCTCCCCTAAAGCCGATCCGCTTTAACAATAATGTAGCCGCTACAAACTCTCTCCCCCTCCTCCTCCTCCTCCTCTTGATCACTGCACGAACCTGCCCTGACTTTACACTCTTAATCCATGCTTTATATTCCGACAGCTGATGCTAAAAATAGAAGCGATGGGTAGGGGAGCGCTCCTGACATCAAAGCTCCCATTTAAGCCTTTAAACGGGACATCTGCAGAGCGACGGCAGGAGACGATGATGAAGCAGAACCCCCCTTTCTTCCCTTCACGTTAATGGGTAATTCTCTCCTCCGCCGCGCCTCCTCCTCCCTTGACTTAGAGTTTCTGCTGACACTACAGACCTACACTTGGAAATGGACTGATCCAGAGCGCAGTCAGGTGGAGAGAGAGAGAGAGAGAGCCGCTTGGTGTATCTCACTAGACTCACATAGATTGTTGGCTTCACTGGAGCTGCTGCTTAGGAGTTCCCCTCTCTCCTCTGGTCTTTTTTCTTTTCTTCCATTATTATTTTTTTTTAAAGTGAATGACGATTGCACGGTGCAGTCCCCTGCAAACGAAAACTCTTGAAACTGCAACAGTTGCTGTAACTTATAAAGTCCCATGTACGTAAGCGTTGTTGATAGTTCCTGGTATCACTCTCAAGGCTGCGTGTGAACGTGTTTGTGCTCTTTTCTAGTGAGTAATTTGACTAAAACTGCTCTTATGTTCATCCAAGACCCAGAAGAACGAAAGTTTCACTCGCTCTGCCTGGACTGGATTAAAATTCAACTCCTACAAATAAAAGTGTATTCTAAGAGAAAGCTCCTTCCCCCCCCCCCCCAAAGGATGTGCTTGACAAGTCATATTTGAACGTTTAACAAGCTGAACCTGGAATAGAAACTAAACAGAAACCACCAAAAACAGATTGGCCCAGAATTTGCATACATGGGGCATCTCGCAGCTTACGCCATGAGTTGGATTTTTTTCCCCTCACCCTTCAGCTCCAATTAGTTTTGCGCTGCAAATTGCTGGAAGTGCGAGCTGATAACGGCACGGTGAGGGCAGCGGGGCATCTGGGACCTCGGTGAACGACGGGACCAACAGTCTATCTCCTTAACCATTGAGATTTAAAGATAGAGAAAGAAACAGAGCGAACAACCGAGAAAGAAATAGGGTGAACTAGAGTCAAATCAGGTACAGAAAGAGAAATAAAGAGATGGAACAAAAGATTGGATTAAGAGACAAAAAAAAGACAAAAAGGAAAAGTAAGAAAATAAGTTTTAAATTTAAAATCCCTTAGGAACAATTTACTACCTGCAAGAATGAGACTCCACAGTTTAAATTGTTCCCTTTCTGGGCCTCCGAGGTTGAGTGGCATTGCAGGATCATAAATCTCGTCATCAAAAGGGCCCTTACGTCATAAAATACCAGCTCTAACTTTCTGCGGCGAATTTAATTCGTATTCAGGGGCTCAAATCCAGCAATTCCTTGAAACTCATGGGGAGGTTGACGGCAAGATCCTGTTTTTGCGAGGCTAACGACGGAGTGGTGCAAATCGTCCAGCAATTTATGGCGATTCGCAACTCGGGATGTATCTCCACCTGACCACAAATTTACACATTACTAACGGCTTGCACCTTTAACTCGCTGTTATTTTGCCAGCAAATTCTGGCCCATTATCTGATCATCCAATTCATTTGTGCTGTGTGCATGACGGGATTGAACTGTGGAGATTCATGGGGATGGGTATTACGGAGTTTTGTTTGATCACCTTTGCTGGGCAGTGAGTTTTTATGAAGAATTTTCCTTCAGGAGATGAAATAGTAACATCGGAACATTAAGAACAGGAGTAGGCCATTCAGCCCCTTGGGCCTGCTCCGCTATTCAATTAGATCTTTTTAATTCGTTCATGGGATATGGGCGTCGCTGGCGAGGCCGGCATTTATTGCCCATCCCTAATTGCCCTTGAGAAGGTGGTGGTGAGCCGCCTTCTTGAACCGCTGCAGTCTGTGTGGTGAAGGTTCTCCCACAGTGCTGTTAGGAAGGGAGTTCCAGGATTTTGACCCAGCGACGATGAAGGAACGGCGATATATTTCCAAGACGGGATGGTGTGTGACTTGGAGGGGAACGTGTAGGTGATGTTGTTCCCATGTGCCTGCTGCTCTTGTCCTTCTAGGTGGTAGACGTCGCGGGTTTGGGAGCTGCTGTTGAAGAAGCCTTGGCGAGTTGCTGCAGTGCATCCTGTGGATGGTACACACTGAGCCACTGTGCGCTGGTGGTGAAGGGAGTGAATGTTTAGGATGGTGGATGGGGTGCCAATGAAGCGGGCTGCTTTGTCCTGGATGGTGTCGAGCTTCTTGAGTGTTGTTGGAGCTGAACTCATCCAGGCAAGTGGAGAGTATTCCATCACACTCCTGACTTGTGCCTTGTAGATGGTGGAAAGGCTTTGGGGAGTCAGGAGTTGAGTCACTCGCCGCAGAATACCCAGCCTCTGACCTGCTCTTGTAGCCACAGTATTTATGTGGCTGGTCCAGTTAAGTTTCTGGTCAATGGTGACCTCCAGGATGTTGATGGTGGGGGATTCGGCGATGGTAATGCCGTTGAATGTCAAGGGGGGGTGATTAGACTCTTGTTGGAGATGGTCATTGCCTGGCACTTGTCTGCACCTCAACTCCATTTACCCACCTTTGCTCCATTTCCCTTGATTCCCTTACCTAATAAAAATCTGTCTCAGTCTTGAAAGCTCCAATTGTCACAATGTCCACAGTCTTTTGGGGGAGAGAATTGCAAATTTCTACTAATCTTTGTGTGAAAAAGTGCTTCCTGATTTTGCTCCTGAATGACCTGGTTCTAATTTTAAGATTATGTCCCCTTGTTCTTGATTTCCCCACCAGAGGAAATAGTTTCTCCGTATCCACCCTATCAAATCCTTTTAATATTTTAAACACCTCAATCAGTTCACCCCTTAATCTTTTATAGTCAAGGGAATATAAGCCAAGTTTATGCAACCCGTCCTCATAATCTAAGCCCCGGTATCATTTTGGTGAATCTTCGCTGCACCCCCCCGGTAGATTGGTTGTACATGGTCAGTGGAAAGAGTCGGTTTGTTGTGTCAAATGGTCTTTTATTAGACTATCTTTTGCTTCTATGTACAGTGGACGCCACATGGAGAATCTTTATAGTGCAGCCAACAGAATGGCCTTTTTTAATAGGCAGTTTATAGCAGCATGATAGGTGATTGTTGTCATCTTGACAAACTTAACTCAAAGAATCCTCTTTAGAAATGCCACTTAATCATGGAGAGATGTGACGATGTTCTCTGAAGATGGTAAAGATGGCTGGTGTGGATAATGAAATGTCGTTCTGGTGCAGTAGGCTGTGGTTAATATGCACAGTGTAGAAGGAATGTTAATATACCTCTGACAGTACTATACCCGACCTGGGAGTGTTTCGATGCTGATCTTGGGTGCTCATAACGAAAAAGTGCACTATTTTCCTTCACTTTGGTGAGCATGCACAGACAAAAAATATAAATCAAATTAAAAAGAAACAAAATGTGATGGGCTGTTGTGTGCGACATGGTAAACAGCTTGTGGACTGCAATGCAGTCATGTAGCAGTTGGTGAATCCAGTGTTGAGGAGCAAAAACAAGCTAACGTGTTGCCTTTTAACGTTTACAGTGATCAATTGGAGGCTATTTGCATATACTGCTAGACTGCCATTAGTACAGAACAAAAGCATATAACCTATGCTGTACCTGACCTGGGAGTGCTTGGTGCTGACACTGGATGAAAAATGTGGAAAAGTGTTTCACCCTCCAGCACTGAAATCATTCATCATGATAAGTGCATAAAAAATGCCTCCCTCTTTGCAGCTCACCAGAGAGGTAGGGTTATTGTTGCTGTGCCTACAGCTTCCATCAGTCCAACTTTCTACCATGGAGCTTTATATACTCTTATTTGTATTCATTTGAGGCAAAACAAAGTAGCGTGCAACAAATTGCTTATTTGTACTGTCTCTATAACGTCCTCCAGCCCTACAATCCTCTGAGTACTCTGCATTTCTCCGATTCTGATCTCTTGCAATCCTCGATTTCCTTCGCCCCACCATTGGCAACCATACTTTCAGCTGCCCAGGCCCAAAACTCTGGAATTCCCTCCCTAAACCTCTCTGCCTCTCTACCTCTCCTTCTCCTATAAGATGTTCCATAAAACCTATCACTTTGACCAAGCTTTTGGTCACATGCCCTTATGTGGCTCGGTGTCATATTTTTCTGATAATGCTCCTGTAAAACGCCTGGGATGTTTTACTACATTAAAGTCACTATTTAAATGCAAGTTGATGTTGTACTGAAAGTCTGTGCCTTGTTTCCCATTTGTGGGCACCGTTCTCAACAGCAATATAAAAATTGCGGGCAAACAGAGCCATGTTCTCTGACCGCTGGCGGGCTGGACGGGCCAGCGTAAAGGTGTTGCTCTTGCTGACCTTTACAGACCTTACTTCCCTGTTGTTTCAACATCTGTGGCAACCACACTACATAATAAATAATGTGGTTTCCATAGCACCCAGTACCCTGAGGCATTGGTACGGAACGTCTTCAAGAAACAGTTCTGCAATACATAAATGCCATTAGTCTGGAGTCATAGTCCAACCTTGCACAGCTGCATTGAGAAGAGCTGCACCATTTCCAACTCCAAACACCAAATGTTCACATGCTGTACAAGGCAAATGCTGCATGGTTGCTTGCATACATCAGACACTGCATGCATATGCAAATAAAAATATTTTATTTTACATGGTCGGTGAATAAGGATAAGGTAGAATCATAAAATCACAGAATGGTTACAGCCCAGAAGAAGGCCATTTGGCCCATCGAGCCCATGCTGGCTCTTTGTAAGGGCAATCCAGTTAGTCCCATTCCCCTGCTCTTTCCCCATAGCCCCGCAAATTTTTTCCCTTCAGGTATTTATCCAATTCCTTTTTGAATGCCACGATTGAATCTGCTTCCACCACCCTTTCAGGCAGCGCAGTCCGGATCATAACTACTCACTGCGTAAAAAACGTTTTTCCTCATGTCACCTGAAGTTAAATGAAGTTAAATCTATCGGGTAAAATGATAGGCAGACTTGGTCTTTGTTTCTTGTCATGCCTTTATTTCAATGTTACAGTACGATAAGCAGGATACAGTCAAGCCTAGCATCGAGCTCTTCAGACAGTACCATAGCTTTAATCGAATCATCCCTGTTTATACATTCAAATCTCCCACTTATTTCCCTTAACCCATGATAGGTTATACATTTGTGCATTGCCTTATATGGTGCATCACCCTCTTTTCTGTTTGTGCTCCCCTCAGCAGTCCTAGCCGTTCCATTCAGCCTGTGGTAAATGAGTTTTCAAGCTGCTAATTTCATCAATTGCTGAGGTGATCAGGGCCTTTATCTCCTGCTAATTTAATCATGCACACATTATCATATGTCCCGACTGTCCTTGCTGCTCCTTTTCAACTTAACTCCTTCCTTCCCATGACTCAACATCGCCTTTGGTTATTTTACCAATGACCTTAAATCTGTGTCTTCTGGTTCTCGACCCTTCTGCCAATGGGAATTGATTCTCTTTATTTACTTTATCTAAACCCTTAATAATTTTGAACACTTCTATCAAATCTCCTCTCATCCTTCTCTGTTCTCAGGAGAACAACCCCAGCTTCTCCAGACTATCCACATAACTGAAGTCCTTCATCCCTGGAACCATTCTAGTAAATCTTTCCTGCATCCTCTCTAAGACCTTCACATCCTTCCTAATGTGCGGTGCCAAGAATTGGATACAGTAATCCAGCTGTGATCGAACCAGTGTTTTATAAAGGTTCAACATAACTTCTTTGCGTTTGTACCCAATGCCTTTATTTATAAAGCCCAGGATCCCATATGCTTTTTTAACCACTTTCTCAACCTGCCCTGCCACCTTCAAAGATTTGTGCACATATACCCCCAGGTCTCTCTTTTCCTGCACCCACTTTAGAATTGTACCATTTAGTTTATATTGCCTATCCTCTTCCTGCCAAAATGTATCACTTCACACTTCTCTGCGTTAAATTCCACCAGCCTGTCGATATCCTCTTGAAGTCTATTACTATCCTTCTCACTGTTTACTACACTTCCAAGTTTTGTGTCATTTGCAAATTTTGAAATTGTGCCCTGTACACCGAAGTCCAAGTCATTAATATACATCAAAAAAAGAGTGATCCAGTATCGACCCCTGGGGAACACCACTGTACATCTCCCTCCAGTCTGAAAAACAGCTGTTCACCACTACTCTCTGTTTCCTGTCACATAGCCACTTTCATATCCATGCTTCCACTGCCTCTTTTATTCCATGGGCTTCAATTTTGCTGACATGCCTATTATGTGGCTCTTTACCAAATGCCCTTTGAAAGTCCATGTACACAACATCAACCCTCTCTGTTACCTCATCAAAAAACTCAATCAAGTTAATTAAATACAATTTGTCTATAACAAATCCATGCTGGCTTTCCTTTATTAATTTTGTCCTGGATTATCGTCTCTAAAAGCTTCCCCACCACCGAGGTTAAATTGATTGTCCTGTAGTTGCTGGGTTTATCCTTACACCCTTTTTTGAACAAGGGTGTAACATTTGCAATTCTCCACTCCTCTGGCACCACCCCCATATCTAAGGAAGATTGGAAGGTTAGAGCCAACACCTTTGCAATTTCCACCCTTACTTCCCTCAGCAAGCTATCCCATCCTGACCTGGTGACTTACAGCCAGCCTTTCTAGTATCTCCTCTTTATCAATTTTTAGCCCATCCAATATATCAACTACCTCCTCTTTTATTGTGACTTTGGCAGCATCTTCTTCCTTGGTAAAAACAGACGCAAAGTACTCATTTTATACCTCAGTCATGCCCTCTGC
Organism: Heptranchias perlo; assembly: GCF_035084215.1. Lineage (NCBI taxonomy): Eukaryota > Metazoa > Chordata > Chondrichthyes > Hexanchiformes > Hexanchidae > Heptranchias > Heptranchias perlo. Next base: position 16,725,878 of record NC_090331.1, on the reverse strand, counting down.
CTCCATGCGTAAATCTCCTTTTTGGTCCCTAATCGGCCCCACCCCTCCTCTTAATACCTGTTTACTATATATATATGCCTATAGAAGACTTTAGGATTCCCTTTTATGTTGGCCGCCAGTCTATTCTCATGCCCCCTCCTTGCCCCTTTTATTTCCTTTTTCACTTCTCCTCTGTACTTTCTATATTCAGATTGGTTCTCACTTGTATATCAATCTGACATCTGTCTTACGCCCCCTTTTCCTGTTTCATCTTACTCTGTATCTCTTTCGTCATCCAGGGAGCACTGGCTTTGGTTGCCCTACCTTTTCCCCTTGTGGGAATGTACCTAGACTGTACCTGAACCATCTTCCCTTTAAAGTTCACCCATTGTTCGATTACAGTTTTGCCTGTCAATCTTTGATTTCAATTTACCCAGGCCAGATCCGTTCTCAACCCACTGAAATTGGCCCTCCTCCAATTAAGTGTTTTTACTCTAGTTTGCTCCTTGTCCTTTTCCATATCTAATCTAAACCTTATGTTATTATGATCACTGTTCCCTAAATGTTCCTCAACTGACACTTGCTCCACTTGACCCACCTCATTCCCCAGAATCAGATCCAGCAATGCCTCCTTCCTCATTGGACCGGAAACATACTGATCTCCTAAACACACTTCGGAAATTTCTCTCCCTCTTTGCCCTTTGCACTATAACTATCCCCATCTATATTAGGATCGTTGAAGACCCCCATTATCACTACTCTATAGTTCTTGCGCCTCTCTGTAATTTCCCTGCAAATTTGCTCCTTTATATTCTTCCCATCAGTTGGTGGCCTATAGAATACACCCAGTAGTTTAATGGTGCTTCTATTGTTTCTTAACTCTAACCAATAAATTCTGTCCTTGACCCCTCAAGGACATCCTCTCTCTCCAGCACTGCAATATTCTCCTTAATCAATACTGCCATCCCCCTCCCCCTCACTTTTTCTCCTTGCCGATCTTTCCTGAACACCTTGTATCCAGGAATATTTAGTACCCAATCCTGCTCTTTTTTGATCCAGGTCTCCGTTATCACCACAACATCATATTCCTTTGTGGCTATTTGTGCTGGCAGCTCACCAACCTTATATACCACGTTTACACACATGCACCCTAAGCCTATCTCAGGTCTTCTCGTATTCTCTCTTAGTCTGATCCCACCTATTACTGTACTATTTCTTACTCTAGTGCTATCTGTTTCTCCCAATCCTTTGTGTACCTTGTTTCTCCTTTCTAATGCTACATTCCCTAGCCAAATGAGTTTAAACTATCCCCCACAGCACAGAATAGAATGAATGGGACAAATCTGGTGGATAGGGATGGATGCTGTGATTAAACCAGTCCAAATATAATGGATCAATTTACCTTCAGATTGATCCCAACATTCATGCTACACCAGGTAGGAGGATTTATTCTGTGCGTTAATTGTAGCGAAATCAAATGCATTTATTTTTTCACTACGTATCGTACACAGGGAAAATCCTCCTACCACCTCCCCCCAAAGTACATCTACCTCATCCTTAACAATTTCAGAGTTTTTTTGTATATATATAGCAATTGGGGCCTCAATTATTCATAATATTTATTAACGACTTAGATGAAGGCATAGAAAGTCTCATAGCTAAGTTTGCAGATGACACAAAGATTGGTGGCATTGTAAGCAGTGTAGATGAAAACATAAAATTACAAAGGGATATTGATAGATTAGGTGAATGGGCAAAACTGTGGCAGATGGAATTCAAAGTAGACAAATGTGAGGTAATCTACTTTGGATCAAAAAAGGATAGAACAGGGTACTTTCTAAATGGTAAAAAGTTAAAAACAGTGGATGTCCAAAGGGACTTAGGGGTTCAGGTACATAGATCATTGAAGTGTCATGAACAGGTACAGAAAATAATCAAGAAGGCAAATGGAATGCTGGCCTTTATATCTAGAGGACTGGAGTACAAGGGGGCAGAAGTTATGCTGCAGCTATACAAAACCCTGGTTAGACCGCACCTGGAGTACTGTGAGCAGTTCTGGGCACAGCACCTTCGGAAGGACATATTGGCCTTGGAGGGAGTGCAGCGTAGGTTTACTAGAATGATACCCGGACTTCAAGGGTTAAGTTACAAGGAGAGATTACACAAATTGGGGTTGTATTCTCTAGAGTTTAGAAGGTTGAGGGGTGATCTGATCGAAGTTCATAAGATATTAAGGGGAACGGATAGGGTGGATAGAGAGAAGCTATTTCTACTGGTTGGGGATTCTAGGAGTAGGGGGCACAGTCTAAAAATTAGAGCCAGACCTTTCAGGAGTGAGATTAGAAAACATTTCTACACACAAAGGGTGGTAGAAGTTTGGAACTCTCTTCCGCAAACGGCAATTGATACTAGCTCAATTGCTAAATTTAAATGTGAGATAGATAGCTTTTTGGCAATCAAAGGTATTAAGGGATATGGGCCAAAGGCAGGTATATGGAGCTAGATCACAGATCAGCCATGATCTTATCAAATGGTGGAGCAGGCACGAGGGGCTGAATGGCCTACTCCTGTTCCTATGTTCCTATGTTCCTAATTGTTCCTTAGTTTAAAGATGTAGTCATAGACTTAATATATAGTAAACTTGATTCAAGGTATATATCTGCACTTACCTTTTTAGTCTCAGCAAGGTATTGAGATTTACAACACTTTAAAATACTTACTGTTCTTGTCGATAGCTTATCTGTCAATTAATTGCAGGACCTTATACATCACTGTTTGAAATTATTTTTATATCAGCTCTTAACAACTGCTTAGACTTAAAGAAGAGAAAGGTGTGCTGTCAAATGCTTGACTGCATCTTAAACTTCGGTTAGTCTTTGAAAAGGGTTGAAAATAACTCATACTTTTGTAATCAAGATAATCCAATTCATGGTTCAGCAAAATAGAATCATAGTATCATACAGCACAGAAGGAGGCCATTTGGCCCATCGCGCCTGTGCCGGCTCTTTGAAAGAGCTGACCAATTAGTCCCACTTCCCTGCTCTTTCCCCATAGCCCTACAATTTTTTCCTTTTCAAGTGTATGATTCCCTTTTGAAAGGTACTATAGAATCTGTTTCCACCACTCTTTCAGGCAGTGCATTCCAGATCAATGCAACTTGCTGCATAAAAAAATTTCTCCTCATCTCCCCTCTGGTTTTTTGCCAATTATCTTAAATCTGTGTCCTCTGGTTACCGACCTTCCTGTCAGTGGAAACAGTTCCTTCTTCTTTACTCTATCAAAACCCCTCATCATTTTGAACACCCCTATTAAATCTCCCCTTAATCTGCTACAATGAGAAACATCCCAGCTTCTCTAGTCTCTCCACATAACTGAAGTCCCTCATCCCAAATATAAGGAATTTACCTAATCAGAAATTCAATACTGAGTGAACCATTTCCCAACAATGCCTTCTCCCAGTCTTTCCTTTCACAGCTACCTTCCTGAGATAGGAGAATATTCAGAACGAAACCGCAAAAATTTGAGGGGAAATTCTATAAATTCCAGATTAATTGACTGGAACTTCTGATGGTGAGGTCAGAGGCTTGATGATGTGGAGGAAATGGTCTTCAGGAGACCACATTCAACGCTAAGTCTTTCATTCTAGGGACGTGGCTGTCACAGGCAAGGCTGAATTTGTTGTCCATCTCTACTTGCCCTTGAGAAGGTGGTGGTGAACCTTCTTCTTGAACCGCTGACAGCAGTCTGTGTGGTGAAGGTGCTGCCACAATGCTCTTAGGTAGGAAGTTCCAGGATTTAGACCCAGCGATGATGAACATACAAAAATGGCAAAAAACCAGAGAGGAGATGAGGAGAATTTTTTTATGCAACAAGTTGCTATGATCTAGAATGCACTGCCTGAAAGAGTGGTGGAAACAGATTCAGTAGTACCTTTCAAAAAGAAATCGTACACTTGAAAAGGAAAAATTTGTAGGGCGATGGGGAAAGAGCAGGGAAGTGGGACTAATTGGTCAACTCTTTCAAAGAGCCGGCACAGGCACGATGGGCCAAATGGCCTCCTTCTGTGCTGTACGATACCATGATTCTATTTTGCTGAACAATGAATTGGATTATCTTGATTACAAAAGAATGAGTTATTTTCAACCATTTTGTTGTATAAAAAAAGACGATGTACATTATATTCACCAAGCAGTCTAGATTCTGAAATAGGCAGTCTTAATTAACAAAATAAACAGAATACTGAAGCATTTTACCAAATCAATAGACTACAAGTCAGAGGAGGTTATGCTAAAACTGTATAGAATTCTGGCCTGACTTGAGTATTGTGGCCTGGTTTGGTAACCAAGACACGAGAGGAACATTCAAACCCTGGAGGTAGTTCAGAGAAGAGTCACAAGGGCAATCCTCAGCATCAGAGGACTGAGCAATGAGGAAAGATTAGAAAAATGGGATCTGTTTAGCCTCAAAACCAGGCCACTGAGAGGGAGCCTATAGAAGTATGTGATTGCAGCAGAGCTTTGCCATGCCTCGAACAGGAAAAATATGTTATATATTTTTTGAGTAGACAGGCGTTGTGATCTAAAGACCGGCTTTGGGTAGCAATATTCTTAGAAGGACAATACAGAATACCATATAGAGAAAATTATTAGTTTTGTAAGGAGGTGGCCAGCCACTGCTAATTTCACTGTCTGAAATCAGAATCCTATCAAGTCAAGGGTTTTGGCCAGCCCTGCATCTTTTTGAAGTGTTAATGCATGTTATCTTGCCCAAAGTAATGCCACAAATTTATTCATGCAGTTCAGTCCCAGATGATGATTGCATGGTTTTTCTGTACATTGATATTCTCCTTGGTCAATCGTTTTTCAGATGAGACGTTAAACTGAGGCCCCGTCTTCCCTCTCAGGTGGACATAAAAGATCCCACAACACTATTCAAAGAAGAGCCGGGGAGTTCTCCCAGCAGGGGAGTTCTCCTGGTGTCCTGAACAACATTTATCCCTCAGCCAATAACTAAAAAAGATGATCTGCTCGTTTATTTCATTGCTGTTTGTGGGATCTTGCTATGTGCAAATGAGCTGCCACGTTTCCCACATTATAACAGTGACTACACTTCAAACGTACTTTATTGGCTGTTAAGTGCTTTGGTATGTCCTGAGGTCATGTAAGTCTTTCTTTCTTTTTGTTCATCCATTTTTATCAATCTAACCAGCAGTAGCAGAAAATACTTTATTAAATGAAATATTTTAAACAAGAGCTATTATACGTCCAAAAGGCAACTGCCGTCTCAAAGGTGAATTTAATAATAGATTACTTATAATTTGTTGAGCATGAAAATATGCATAACTAGGAAACGCATGAATCAAGATTGACATTTTTGTATAATTTAAGTTGTGTTAGTTTTGAAGAAAATACCCAATATTAATAAATGCAAATCAGAAATATCACCTGATATCTCAAACGTACACAGAGAGAAAGAAGTTGCATTTATAACCGCACCTTATCACATCTATCAGGATGTTCTAAAGTGCTTCACATCCAATTAATTATTTTTTGAAGTACAGTCATTGCAGTCATGTGGGTAAATGCAGCAGCCAATCGGCAAGCAGCAGGTCCAACAAACAGCACATAAGATGAATGACTAGTTGATTTTTTTTTGGTGGCATTTGGTGAAGGGAGAATGTTGGCCAGTACACCAGGAGAGCTACCTGCTGTTTGAATACAATCTACTCCTCTCAAATTGAAATCACTTAATTCAAGTTATCCGATAATTCAGTTTTTTCTTAGCATTAAATCCCTACTTTCCTATGTTATTTAAGATTCCTAATTCAAATTGCTGGGTAATTCACTCTTTTCGTACAAAAAAAATCAATATCAGATCATCAAGAGTAAACGTAGTCTCAGGGGATCTTTTATATTCAGTGTAACTGGCTGACATGGCCCGCGGTGAGCATCTCATATGAAGGACACCACCTCTGTTATTGCAACTCTCCCTCAGTACGATATTAAAGTGTTAGCCTAGATTATGTGCTGGAGTGGGGCTTGAACCCATCCATCTGACTCAGAAGCAAGAATGTTTATCAACTGAGCCACAGTTGCAAATATATCTGTGTAAGCTGCCCGGAGACCTCTTTTTTTTTATTCGTTCATGGGATGTGGGCGTTGCTGGCAAGGCCAGCATTTATTGCCCATCCCTAATTGCCCTCTACATAAAATAATAGGGGAACTATACTAAAATAGCTTTTATATATGTATGTGATTTTGTTAAGGTTTGTATTGGGTTAATAATGAACCCATACTTCACATACTGGTAGATAATAAGGCTAACTTGTAGAAAAGGAATTAGTTCTGAAAATATGAGCGCAAGGCAAGATGGATAAGTTTTCAGGCCCTGATGGTATACACCCTAGGCTGTTGGAAAAGGTCAGAGAGGAGATATCTAAGGCTCTGACCATAATTTTTAAATTCTCCTTAAGTATTCACGTTATGCCATGGGGTTGGAGAGTAGTTGATGTAACACTCTTGGTCCAGAAGGAAGAGAAGGATAAACCAGGTAACTGTAGACCAGTTAGTCTAACATCAGTTGTGGGCAAACTCTTAGAATACATAATTCGAGATGAAATTAGTAAGCATTTAGAAATGCATGGAATAATCAAGGACAACCAGCATGGATTTGTTAAAGGTAAGACATATTTGATAAATATACTAGAACTCTTTGAAGAAGTGATCAATTGGATAGATAAAGGAAGTGTAGTAGTTGTAATGTATATGGATTTTCAGAAGGCATTCAATAAGATGCCTCAAAGAGGCTTCTTTGAAAAATTCAGACATATAGTATGAGGTAAAGCTAGCAGCAAGAATTCAAGATTGGTTGCTAGATAGAAAACAAAGTGTTAGGGTAAATGGGTATTATTCGAACAGAACAAGGGTTGGAATTGGTCTACTCCGGGGGTCAATTCTATGTCCACTTTTGTTCGCTGTACATATAGATGATTTAGAGTTGGGTATAGGGAATACAATCACAAAATGTACTGATGCCAGAAAAGTAGGAGGTTTGGCTAGCAATGAGGAGAACTGTAAACTACTTCAGGAAGGCATAGACAGGTTAGTGGAATAGGCAGATCGGTGGCAGATGCAATTTAATGGAGATAAGCATGAGGTAATAGCTCCGAGTTTCCTCCTGATTTGCGCCCAGGTACACGAGTAAACAATTCAGCAGCGTAAAAGATTGTGGAAATTTGGGTGTAAATGAGTTACGCTCGTAATTACAATACGCCCAAGTATCCGTTATCTTTTAAGTGCGTCCATTGAACCCTGCAGCCGAACGAGTCCCCGTCCACAAAACTGGCCAGGTACCCAGCACGAAATGTGAATTTACTTCAATTACGCTTATTCGGGGAAGGGGTGTCATTATTACATTTTACGCCCAGATTCTCAGGTGCACGGTCAAATTAATCCAGTGAAAATCAGCTGACCAGAAGTGAATTAAAGCTTCAGGCCTGTCGTGCTGCTGCAGAAATCCTACGTCTTTAAAGGAACTTATCATATAATGGTTACACCACAGATAGAGGCTATTCGGCCCGTCGAGCCCGTGCTGACTTTCTGCAAGAGCAATCCAGCTAGTCCGACTCCCCTACAACACCACCTGCACGTTCCCCTCCAAGTCACACACCATCCCGACTTGGAAATGTATTGCCGTTCCTTCATCGTCGCTGGGTCAAAATCCTGGAACTCCCTTCCTAACAGCACTGTGGGAGAACCTTCACCACATGGACTGCAGCGATTCAAGAAGGTGGCTCACCACCACCTTCTCAAGGGCAATTAGGGATGGGCAATAAATGCTGGCCTTGCCAGCCACATCCACATCCCGTGAACGAATAAAAAAAAACCCTTTCCCCGTGGCCATGCAAATTTTTTCCCTTCAAGTACTTATCCAATTCCCTTTTGAAAGCCATGATTGAATCTGCTTCCACCACCCTTTCAGGCAGCGCATTCCAGATCATAACCACACACTGCTTGAAAAAGTTTATCCTCATGTGGCCTTTGGTTCTTTTGCCAATCACCTTAAATCTGTGTCCTCGACGCTGCAACCAATGAGAGCAGTTTCTCTCTATCTACTCTGTCTAGACGCCTCATGATTTTGAACACTTCTATCAAATCTCCTCTCAACCTTCTCTGCTTTAAGGAGAACAACCCCAGCTTCTCCAGTCTATCCACGTAACTGAAGTCCCTCATCCCTGGAACCATTCTAGTAAACCTTTTCTGCACCCTCTCTAAGGCCTTCACATCCTTCCTAAAGTGCGGTGCCCAGAATTGGACACACTGCTCCAGTTGTGGCCGAACCAGTGTTTTATAAAGGTTTATCATAACCTCCTTGCTTTTGTTCTCTGAGCCTCTATTTATAAAGCCCGGGATCCCGTATGCTTTTTTAACTGCTTTCTCAACCTGCCCTGCCACCTTCAATGGCCTGTGCGCATATACTCACAAGTCCCTCTGTTCCTGCACCCACTTTAGAATTGTATCCTTTAGTTTATATTGCCTCGCCTCATTCTTTCTACCAAAATGTATCACTTCTCACTTCTCTATGTTAAATTTCATCTGCCATGTGTTCGCCCATTTCACCAGCTTGTCTATGTCCTCTTGAAGTCTATCACTATCCTCCTCACTGTTTACTACACTTGCAAGTTTTGTTTCATCTGCAAATTTTGAAATTATGCCCTGTACACCCAAGTCCAAGTCATTAATAAGTATCAAGAAAAGCAGTGGTCCAAGTACTGACCCTTGGGGAACACCACTGTATAACTTCCTCCAGCCCGAAAAACAACCGTTCAGCGTGCTGCCACTGCCCTTTTGTTCCATGGGCTTCAACTTTGCTGACAAGCTTATTATGTCTATTTATCAAACACCTTTTACAAGTCCATATACACCACATCAACCGCTTTGCCCTCATCAACCCTCTCTGTTACCTCATTAAAAAAAATCAATCAATTTAGTTAAACCCGATTTGCCTTTAATAAATCCGTGCTGGCTTTCCTTAATTAATCCACACTTGTCCAAGTGACGTTAATTTTGTCCCGGATTATCGTTTCTAAAAGTTTCCCCACCACTGAGGTTAAATTGACTGGCCTACAGTTGCTGGGTTTATCCGTACACCCTTTTTTGAACAAGGGTGTAACATTTGCAATTCTCTAGTCCTCTGGCACCACCCCCATATCTAAGGATGATTGGAAGATTAGGGCCTGTAACTCCGCAGTTTCCACCCTTACTTGCCTCAGCAACCTAGGATGCATCCCATCCAGACCTGGTGACTTATCTACTTTAAGTACAGCTAAACTTTCTAGTACCTCCTCTTTATCAATTTTTAGCCTATCCAGTATCTCAACTACCTCCTCTTTTACTATGACTTTGGTAGCAACTTCTTCCTTGGTAAAGACAGATGCAAAGCACTCATTTAGTACCTCAGCCATGCCCTCTACGTCCATGCGTAGGTCTCCTTTTTGGTCCCGAATCGGCCCCACCCCTCCTTTTAATACCTGTTTACTATATATATGTGCCTATAGAAAACTATTGGATTCCCTTTTATATTGACCGCCAGTCTATATTCTCATTCTCTCTCTTTGCCCCTCTTATTTCCTTTTTCACTTCTCCTCTGTACTTTCTATATTTAAACTGGTTCTCACTTGTATTATCAACCTGACATTTGTCATTCGCCCCCTTACTTTGCTTCAAGTTACACTCTATCTCTTTTGTCATCCAGGGAGCTGTGGCTTTGGTTGCCCTACCTTTCCCCCTTGTGGAATGTACCTAGGCTGCACCCGAATCATTTCCTCTTTAAAGGCCGCCCATTGTTCGATTACAGTTTTGCCTGCCAATCTTTGATACCAATTTACCTGGGCCAGATCCGTTCTCAACACATTGAAATTGGCCCTGCTCCAATTAAGTATTTTTACACTAGATTGCTCCTTGTCCTTTTCCATAGCTAATCTAAACCTTATGATACTATGATCACTGTTCCCTAAATGTTCCCCCACTGACACTTGCTCCACTTGACCCACCTAATTTCCGAGAACCAGATCCAGCAATGCCTCCTTCCTCGTTGGGCTGGAAAAGTACTGATCAAAAAAGTTCTCCTGATCACACTTCAGAATTTCTTCCCCCTGTCTGCCTGTTACACAATTACAATCCCAGTCTATATTAGGATAATTGAAGTCCCCCATTATCACTACTCTATGGATCTTGCACCTCTTTGTAATTTCTCTGCAAGTTTGCTCCTCTATATCCTTCTCACTGGTTGGTGGCCTACAGAATACACCTTGTATCCAGGAATATTTAGTACTCAATCCTGCCCTTTTTTGAGCCAGGTCTCTGTTATCGCCACAAAATCATATTCCCATGTGGTTATTTGCACCTGCAGCTCACCAACCTTATTTAATACGCTTCGTGTGTTTACGCACATGTACTGTAAATCTATCTTAGACCTTCTTGTATTCTCTCTTCGTCTGATCCCACCTAATACCGTTTTTTTTCTTACTCTAGTGCTATCTGTCTCTCCCAATCCTTTGTGCACCTTGTTTCTCCTTTCCAGTGCTACATCCTGGTACCCATCCCTCTGCCAAATTTTTTAAAAATTCGTTCATGGGATGTGGGTGTCGCTGGCAAGGCCGGCATTTATTGTCCATCCCTAATTGCCCTTGAGAAGGTGGTGGTGAGCTGCCTTCTTGAACCGCTGCAGTCCGTGTGGTGAAGGTTCTCCCACAGTGCTGTTTGGAAGAGAGTTCCAGGATTTTGACCCAGCGACGATGAAGGAACGGCGATATATTTCCAAGTCGGGATGGTGTGTGACTTGGAGGGGAACGTGCAGGTGGTGTTGTTCCCATGTGCCTGCTGTTCTTGTCCTTCTAGGTGGTAGACGTCGCGGGTTTGGGAGGTGCTGTCGAAGAAGCCTTGACGAGTTGCTGCAGTGCATCCTGTGGATGGTACACACTGCAGCCACAGTGCGCCAGTGGTGAAGGGAGTGAATGTTTAGGGTGGTGGATGGGGTGCCAATCAAGCGAGCTGCTTTGTCCTGGATGGTGTCGAGCTTCTTGAGTGTTGTTGGAGCTGCACTCATCCAGGCAAGTGGAGAGTATTCCATCACACTCCTGACTTGTGCCTTGTAGATGGTGGAAAGGCTTTGGGGAGTCAGGAGGTGAGTCACTCGCCGCAGAATACCCAGCCGCTGACCTGCTCTTGTAGCCACAGTATTTATGGGGCTGGTCCAGTTAAGTTTCTGGTCAATGGTAACCTCCAGGATATTGATGGTGGGGGATTCGGTGATGGTTATGCCTTTGAATGTCAAGGTGAGGTGGTTAGACTCTCTCTTGTTGGAGATGGTCATTGCCTGGTTAAATTAGTTTAAACCATTCCGCATTGCACTAGTGAACCTCCCCGTGAGGACATTGGTCCCATTGGCTCCGTTGAGATGCAACCTGTCTGGCCTGTACATGTCTCACCTCCCCCAGAACTGGTCCCAATGCCCCAGGAATCTAAAGCCCTCCCTCATGCACCATCTCCCTATCTACGCATTCATCTGCTCTATCCTCCTATTTCACGCTAGCACATGGCACCGGGAATAAACCAGAGATTTCTACCTTTGCGGTCCTGCTTATTAATCTCTTTCCTGGCTCCATAAAATCTGACTGCAGTCCCTCATCCCTCTTTCTACTTATGTTGTTGGTACTGATATGGACCATGATCTCTGGCTGTTCACCCTCCCACTTCAGAATATTCTGCAGCCGCTCAGTGACATCCTTGACGCTGGCATCAGGGAGGCAACATACCATCCTGGAATCATGTCTGCGGCTGCAGAAATGCCTGTCTGTGCCCCTAACTATTGAATCCCCAATCTCTATTGCTTTTCCGATCTTCCTCCTCCCCCTCTGTACAGCTGAGCCACCCCTGCTGCCATGGACTTGGCTCTGGCTGTACTCCCCAGAGGAACCATCTCCCTCACCAGTATTAGTACCGGTTAGAGAACGAGATTTACTCAGGGGACTCCTGCACTACCTGTCTGGTCCTCCTTGTCTGTCTGGCGGTCACCCAGTCCCTCTCTGCCTGCACACTCTTAAGCTGTGGGGTGACCACCTCCTGAAACGTGCTATCCACGTAGCTCTCAGCCTCGCGGATGCACTGCAGTGACGTCAGCTGCTGCTCAAGCTCCAAAACCCGGAGCTCGAGCTCCTCCAGCTGACGACACTTCCTGCACATTTGGCCGTCCAGTTCACGGGAAGCGTCCTGGAGTTCCCTCTTGAAGGATCTGCTCATTTTTTGCCTATTCCGCTGCAAGATGGGAAAAGTTAAAAATACTTCAGACTCTGTACAGAGCGATTTAAATTAATTACTGTAATATTACTGTGACAGAGAGATAAGTGCCGCTTACCTTGTAGTCTCCAACCTCACTCTGAAGGGGAATTTTTCCTCACCTTTTATACTACCCCACCTTAACACCCTGAGGCCACGTTGGCTCTGTTCCAGCCACAAATCGATGACGCTGGTACATTGCACTGATTCATGGAAGATTTTACTGTCGGGCTCATGTTAATTAGTTTGTGCAGAAACCTGGCCGCACTTTCACTTCGGGCAGACAGGCTCAGTGTTGGGCACGTTTTGGGTGCAACTCAGAGGAAACTCCAGGTCAATATATTTTGGGAGAAGAAACAAAGAATGGTGCACACACTTAATAGAAAGACACTGAAGGGTGTAGATGAACAGACAGATCTCGAGATTCAAGTATTGTGTGCAGTTTTGGTCTCCTTACCTAAGAAAGGATATACTTGCCATAGAGGGAGTGCAGCGAAGGTTCACTAGACTGATTCCTGGGATGGCGGGACTGTCGTATAAGGAGAGATTGGGTCGACTCGGCCTGTATTCACTCGAGTTTAGAAGAATGAGAGGGGATCTCATTGAAACATATAAAATTCTGACAGGGCGAGACAGACTGGATGCAGGGAGGATGTTTCCCCTGGCTGGGGGGTCCAGAACCAGGGGTCACAGTCTCTGGATACGGGGTAGGATAGTTAGGACTGAGCTGAGGAGAAATTTCTTCACTCAGAGGTGGTGAACCTGTGGAATTCTCTACCACAGAAGGCTGCGGAGGCTAAGTCACTGAATATATTTAAGAAGGATCTAGATAGATTTCTGGACACAAAAGGCATCAAGGGGTATGGGGAGAGAGTGGGAATATGGTATTGAGATCGAGGATCAGCCATGGTCATATTGAATGGCGGAGCAGGCTGGAAGGGCCAAAGGGCCTACTCCTGCTCCTATTTTCTATGTTTCTATGTTTCAAGTATATAATTTCCTGAAAGTGGGGGTACAGATAGATAAAGTCATAAAAAAGGTCAATAGAATTTTGGGTCATAAATAGGAGCGTAGAGTACAAGAGTAAAGAAGTAAAGAAGTAAAGATGAATTCATACAAAACACTGGTTAGGTCACAGGCAGATTACAGTTTTGGACACCTTATTATGGAAAAGCCATTAAAGCTATAGAGAACATTCAGCATAGATTCACCAGGGTGATGCCAGACATGGAAAACTATAGTTATGAGGAGAGACTGGACACACTGGTACTATTTCCACCGGAGCAGAGAAAGCTAAGAAGAGATTTAATAGCAATTTTTAAAATTATGAAGAGTTTTGATAGATTAAACAGGGAAAGACTGGTTGGGAAGTTGGTGACAAGGGGTCAACAATTTAAAATAATCACTAATAGGTTGAGGAAAGACTTCAATTTCTTTATCCAGTGGATTATTGAGCATTAACAGTTTTGCTACAGGGAATGGTTGAAGCAAAGACCATTGCTTCTTTTAAGGGAAAATTGGATAAATATTTGAAGCAGAGAAAGATACAGGGTTATTGAGAGAGAGTGGGGCAGTGGGATTAGTTTTGGATTGCCCTAGCAAAGAGCCAGCACAGACACAATGGGCTGAATAGCTTCCTTCTGACCTGTAAACTTCAATGGCTGTATGAAGAACAGAATAAATCTTGCCCCAGAAACAGCATACCAAGGTAGGGCTCATCTCAGACAAAATCAACAGGCCATTAGATAGACTGGTCCAGATTAGATACACCTGTCTGTGCCAAGCCTAATACTAACATTTTAGACATAACGAATGTGGCTGCATAAAATTGTAGGTAGCCCATTCACCTCAAGTAACTTTCAGACAAAAACATCTCTGCAAACAGGAATTGCATCAAATAAAATTTGTTTACCCATTTCTTTGTGTGTTCTGTGTTAATTACAGATGTTCTTACATTTTAATTGTATGTTCCTATGAGGCACTGTAACAAAAACAGTTTTTCAGTTACACTGCTACCATTCAAATTACATTTATTTTTACATCTTCTGTTAAAAATACAGTTCACAAAAGGGCTTCATTCAGTCGAGCTTTCTTTCCGTGCACAAAATGAAGCAGAACATTTTATGGCTCGCCACGCACATTAGTATTTTAAGACACGTTGCTGTCCAGTGAATTAGATACTGTAGCGCTGGCAACAGCTATTTATTTTTCCCTCTCCAGTTTTCTCCCATCATCCCTGGAAGGCTGTGCTAAGGGACGACTTCACAGGCCTTAGCTGATCTCTGATACCTCACGCAAATTGCTATCCTTCACCTATGAACCTGGACAGTGAGTTTTGGTAGGCTATTTGGCCATGGAGGGGCATCTCAACTGAGTCCAATCCTATTCACCCTCCCCAACAGAATATGTCCACAAGTGCAATTTCATGGATACCAGAGCTGGGTAGCAATTGGGAATAGAAACCCTGACTGATTTTTCCCTTCAATGATTGAGGGAATGGATGGATTGGATTATGAGGAGCGATTATGTAAATTTTGCATGTTTAGTCATGTAAAGGGGAGGTTGAGAGGTGATATGATTGCTGTTTTTAGGATTCCAAAGGGACTAGATAATGTAGACCAGGACAAGCTAATTCACGTTGTCCAGAACATTAGAACCAGAGGACATGTCCTGTGCTTGAAGGGAGGGTAAATTCAAAACTAATCTGTGCAAACAATTTTTCAATGAGCAAGTGTTCAATCTGTGGAACAGGCTCCCTAGAGACACGATGGAAGCAGTTGGTATTGTTCACTCAAATGCAAATTAGATCGATTTCTTTCAGGAAATAACATTTTGTGATACAGTATATGAGTAATTTGAGACATGACCTGTGATAAGTGTAGCAAGATTGGGAGAAAAAAGGTGACTTTGGACCTATGATTCCCAAAGCTCTCCACCACTGGGGTTTTTCTGGCATCATGTCTAGGTCTGTTGTAGACTAATTAATTGAGATTGATTGCTATGATTAGTCAACAACTCCATTATCATTGTATCATGCGACTGATAGAATACAAACTAGATGGACTTTGGTCTTTATGCGACTAGCAATTCTTATGTTTCTATGTTCCAAAACCCTAGGGATGCTGTGGCCAACTGTAGAGCTTTTGTTGGGGACCACCTCAGCTGAGATCACCTCACTCTGCGCAGACTGGAGGTCGAACCTAGGACTTTCCTAGTTTGTAACAAATAACCATTCTTATCATGCCCGGAGTGTACTCCCATGTTTGGCCGCTATTACATCTTAAGAGTCTGCAAACATTTGTTTATATTGTAAAAATGAGCACCTGGACCTCTTCGATGTATAAATGTAGTTTGTTTTTTCTTTTCTGGGAGTTCTAAAATGAAGTCACTTTCTCACTGGGGTGACTAATTATATTTGCTGCTTTAGCTAATCCTTTCTTATAGTTAGTGTCAGCAATTGTTTTGCTCGGATTACAAATAACCCATTTTTGTAGCGGCAACCCCATCATTTCAGATAGATGTGGTTTTACCATTCCACGAAACTACAGTTACAGAGTAACCACGCAGAGTGTGGTCAGTGCAGCATTTCATTTAGAAACTTTTGCATGCAGTTAAAGGGCTATTTTTGTGCATTGTCTTCCAAAACAACTTACTTGTTTAGTTAAAAGAGCCAAGCACAAGAGCAGAGCACAATGATGTGCATGATAATGATGCTGTATTGTTGCTCAACACAGAATTCCTAGTGTTAGATTTCATTAACAGTAAAGGTACATTTACAGCACAAGAGTGCAGTTGACTGCAGATGTTTGGGTCTCCCTCCATTGGCTCTACTCCATAGTGAGAGTAGCCCCGGGTTCTTGCAACTGGTAGCATCTTTAGTTTGGTGGTTGCACCTCGGCCAGTGGGGTAGAATTTCTATGGGGGTTCTCCTGATCTCCAGGGAAACAGCATAAACAAAGTTATGGTGGGAGATCAAAAGAACTCCCTGAAAGTTCTACCCGATTATGTTAAGGGAGTTGAGGCAGTGTCAGCTTGACACAATGGCGGCATTCTTTCTTGTGAGTCCTCGCGGGGAGGTTCACTAGTGCTGTGGAGGAGGGTTTAAACTAATTTGGTAGGGGGATGGGTACCAGGATGTAGCATTAGAAAGGAGAAACAATGTGCACAAAGGATTGAGAGAGACAGATAGCATTAGAGTAAGAAATAGTACAGTATTAGGTGGGATCAAACTAAGAGAGAATACAAGAAGGCCTAAGATAGGCTTAGAGTGCATGTGTGTAAACACATGAAGCGTGGTAAATAAGGTTAGTGAGCTGCCGATGAAAATAGCCACATGGGAATATGATGTAGTGGCGATAATGGAGACCTGGCTCAAAAAGGGGCAGGATTGAGTACTAAATATTCCTGGATACAAGGTGTTCAGGAAAAATAGGGAAGGAAAAAAAAGGGTGGGGGGTAGGCAGTATTGATTAAGGAGAATATTACAGTGCTGGAGAGAGAGAATTGTCTTGAGGGGTCAAGGACAGAATCTATTTGTGATGTGGAGATGCCGGTGATGGACTGGGGTTGACAATTGTAAACAATTTTACAACACCAAGTTATAGTCCAGCAATTTTATAAAATTGCTGGACTATAACTTGGTGTTGTAAAATTGTTTACAAGAATCTATTTGGTTAGAGTTAAGAAACAATCGAGGTGCCATTACACTACTGGGTGTATTCTATAGGTAACCAACTAGTGGGAAGGATATAGAGGAGCAAATTTGCAGAGAAATTACAGAGAGGTGCAAGAACTATAGAGTAGTGATAATGGGGGACTTCAACTATCCTAATATACACTGGGATAACAAGGGGCAAAGATGGGGAGGAATTTCTGAAGTGTGTTTAGGAGAACGTTCTTGATCCGTATGTTTCCGGCCCAATGAGGAAGGAGGCATTGCTGGATCTAGTTCTAGGGAATGACATGGGTCAAGTGGAGCAAGTGTCAGTGGGAGAACCTTTAGGGAACAGTGATCATAGTATCATAAGGTTTAGATTAATTATGGAAAAGGACAAGGAGCAATCTACTGTAAAAACACTGAATTGGGGGAGGGCCAATTTCAATGGGTTGAGAACAGATCTGGCCCAGGTAAATTAGAATCAAAGATTGGCAGGCAAAACTGTAATCGAACAATGGGTGGTCTTTAAAGAGGAGATGGTTCGGGTACAGTCTAGGTACATTCACACGAGGGGGAAAGGAAGGAAATAAGAGGGGTAAAGAGAGAGTATGAGAATAGACCAGTGGTTAATATAAAAGGGAATCAAAAAGTCTTCTATGGGCATATAAATAGTAAACGGGTAGTAAGAGGAGGAGTGGGGCCAATTTGGGACCAAAAAGGAGATCTACGCACGGAGGCAGAGGGTGCGGCTGAGGTACTAAATGAGCACTTTGCATCTGTCTTTACCAAGGAAGAAGATGCTGCCAAAATCACAGTAAAAGAGGAGGTAGTTGAGATGCTGGATGGGCTAAAAATTGATAAAGAGGAGGTACTAGAAAGGCTGGCTGTACTTAAAGTAGATAAGTTACTTGCTCCGGATGGGATGCATCCTAGGCTGCTAAGGGAAGTAAGGGTGGAAATTGCAGTGGTACTGGTCATAATCTTCCAATTCTCCTTAGATATGGAGGTGGTGCCAGAGGACTGGAGAATTGCAAATGTTACACCCTTGTTCAAAAAAGGGTGTAAGGATAAACCCAGACGACTACAGGCCAGTCAGTTTAACCTCGGTGGTGGGGAAGCTTTTAGAAATGATAATCCGGGACAAAGTTAATAGTCACTTGGAAAAGCGTGGATTAATAAAGGAAAGCCAGAATGGATTTGTTAAAGGCAAATCATGTTTAACTAACTTGATTGAGGTTTTTGATGCGATAACAGAGAGGATTGATGAGGGCAATGGAGTTGATGTGGTGTATATGGACTTTCAAAAGACGTTTGATAAAGTGCCACATAATAGGCTTGTCAGCAAAATTGAAGCCCATGGAATAAAAGGGGCAGTGGCAGCATGGATACGAAATTGGCTAAGTTACAGGAAACTGAGTGTAATGGTGAACGGTTGTTTTTCGGACTGGAAGGAGGTATACAGTGGTGTTCCCCAGGGGTCAGCACTAAGACCACTGCATTTTTTGATATATGTTAATGACTTGGACTTGCAGAATTTGCAGATGACACAAAACTTGGAAGTGTAGTAAACAGTGAGAAGGATAGTAATGGCCTTCAAGAGGACATAGACAGGCTGGTGGAATGGGCGGACACATGACAGATGAAATTTAATGCAGAGAAGTGTGAAATGATACATTTGGTCGGAAGAATGAGGAGAGGCAATATAAACTAAATGGTACAATTCTAAAGTGGGCGCAGGAACAGAGAGACCTGGGGGTATATGTGCACAAATCTTTGTAGGTGGTAGGATAGGTGGAGAAAGCGGTTAAAAAAGCATACGAGATCCTGGGCTTTATAAATAGAGGCAGAGAGCACAAAAGTAAGGAAGTTATGTTGAACCTTTATAAAACACTGGCTCGGCCACAGCTGGATTACCGTGTCCAATTCTGGGCACCACACATTAGGAAGGATATGAAGGCTTTAGAGAGACTGCAGTAAAGATTTACTAGAATGGTTCCAGGGATGAGGGACTTCAGTTACGTGGATAGACTGGAGAAGCTGGGTTTGTTCTCCTTGAAGCAGAGAAGGTTGAGAGGAGATTTGTTAGAAGTGTTCAAAATCATGAAGGGTTTAGATAAAGTAAATAAAGAGAAACTGTTCCCATTGGCAGAATGGTCGAGAACCAGAGGACACAGATTTAAGGTGATTTGCAAAAGAACCAAAGGCGACATGAGGAAAAGCTTTTTTATGCAGCAGGTAGTTATTATCTGGAATTCACTGCCTGAAAGGGTGGTGGAAACAGATTCAATCATGGCTTTCAAAAAGGAATTGGATAAATACTTGAAGGGAAAAAATTTACAGCGCTACGGGGAAAGAGCAGGGGAATGGGACTAACTGGATTACTCTTACAAAGAACCGGCATGGGCTCAATGGGCCGAATGGGCTCCTTCTGCGCTGTAACTGTTCTATGATCCATGAGTCAGAAGGCAAAGAGTTGAAGCCCCACTCTGGAACATCAGCACATAATCCAGGCTGACATTTCAGTACAGTACTGAGGAAGTGCTGCACTGTCTGAGGTACTGTCTTTTGGATGAGACGTTAAATGTCTGCTTGTTCAGGTGGATGTAAATGACCCCATGACATGATTTGAAGAAGAGCAGAGGAGTTCTCCCAGTCTCCTGGCTAACATTTATCCCTCAATCAACGCCACTAAAACAGATTAACTAGTCATTAAAGCAAGTAGATTTGCTTTAAGATAAAGAAAGAAAGAACTTGCATTTATACAGCTCCTTTCTTGGCCTCAGGACGTCCCAAAGCGCTATACAGCTAATGAAGTACTTCTTGAAGTGTCATCAATAGGTCAGAAATGGGGATGTTCGCTGATGATTGCACAGTGTTCAGTTCCATTCGCAACCCCTCAGATAACGAAGTAGTCCGTGCCCACATGCAGCAAGACCTGGACAACATCCAGGCTTGGGCTGATAAGTGGCAAGTAACATTCGCGCCAGACAAGAGCCAGGCAATGACCATCTCCAACAAGAGAGAGTCTAACCACATCCCCTTGACATTCATCGGCATTACCATCGCCGAATCCCCCACCATCAACATCCTAGGGGTTACCATTGACCAGAAACTTAACTGGACCAGCCACATAAATACTTTGGCTACAAGAGCAGGTCAGAGGCTGGGTATTCTGCGGCGAGTGACTCACCTCCTGACTCCCCAAAGCCTTTCCACCATCTACAAGGCACAAGTCAGGAGTGTGATGGAATACTCTCCACTTGCCAACAACACTCAAGAAGCTCGACACCATCCATGACAAAGCAGCCCGCTTGATTGGGACCCCATCCACCACCCTAAACATTCACTCCCTTCACTACCGACGCACCGTGGCTGCAGTGTGTACCATCCACAGGATGCACTGCAGCAACTCGCCAAGGCTTCTTTGACAGCACCTCTCAAACCCGCGACCTCTACCACTCAGAAGGACAGGGGCAGCAGTCACATGGGAACAACACCACCTGCACGTTCCCCTCCAAGTCACACACCATCCTGAATTGGAAATATATCGCCGTTCCTTTATCGTCGCTGGGTCAAAATCCTGGAACTCGCTACCTAACAGCACTGTGGGAGAACCTTCACCACACGGACTGCAGCGGTTCAAGAAGGCAGCTCACTATCACCTTCTCAAAGGCAATTAGGGATGGGCAATAAATTCCAGCCTCGCCAGCGACGCCCACATCCCATGAACAAATTTAAAAAAATCACTGTTGTAATGTAGGAAATGTGGCAGCCAATTGCATAGAGCAAGATCCCACAAACAGTAATGAAATAATGACCAGATAATCTGATTTTTTTAAATGATTTTGTTTGAGGGATAAATATTGGCCAGAACATCAGGGAGAACTCCCTGCTCTTCTTCGAATAGTGCCATGGGATCTTTTAAGTCCACCTGAGAGGGCCAACGGTGCCTTGGTTTAATGTCTCAAAATACAAAACCCTTATTTGTACAAATTTATGCTGCAGCAGATATATCAGCTACTCCAATGCAAACTTACTTTGAAGGCCAACTGGGAGAGTGATAGCAGTTTCAGGCTGGAACTGAGCTTTCCTGAAATGTCCCCATTGAGATGACAGCACCTCTAAAAAGAGTACCAGTGGATTCAATACATAATAGAAATACTTATATTTCAGTTATCGGATTCAATACGTAATTGAAATACTTATAATTGTTATTAGGTGAATATTGCTGGCAATGAAAT
This sequence comes from Heptranchias perlo, assembly GCF_035084215.1. Lineage (NCBI taxonomy): Eukaryota > Metazoa > Chordata > Chondrichthyes > Hexanchiformes > Hexanchidae > Heptranchias > Heptranchias perlo. The sequence continues at coordinate 16,704,666 of NC_090331.1, read as the reverse complement.
ATAGCCAACTCACAATTGGACAACTTTAAGACTGTCTCTTCATCAGGGCTCATTTTCTCTTCAAAAACCAATAGTTACAAAGAATTATGATCAACTTTAAATACTATGTTGTTTTATTTCTTTTTGGGTATTTTCAGGAATATCGGCTTAGAAGGGTCACTAAATCTTAAACATTAACCTACAACATACAGATATTTTCCTTTGTTTGCTAATTTTAGCGGAAAAGTCAGCATGAGTATAAAGTGGATTTCCCCAAACATTAAGGAACGGAGGAAAATATATCGAAGACAATCGATGTTGAAGCAGCACTCGGTTAATTAATGCAACTCTGTTAATGTTAATTTAGCTTTTTTGTATAGCCATACTGACAAGTTCCTTCAAATTAGGATCTGCAATACCATCTGCGCTCGCACTTCAAATAAAAGCATGACCAAAATTAATAGAACAAAGGAAAATGATTTTAGCAATAATCACAATTCTTTGCAAGTGTTTGATTTTTAAAAGGAGTGTTAATGAGGTATCCTCTTTAGATATTTGAAGCTGAAAGAACGTTTTACATAAGTCCCAAAAAGACTATTACATTTTGGTTGCCTGGTGCCGACTAATCCCTGACGTTGACAGCTTGTGTCGTGCTCTGTCCTTTTGCAACTTAGGTGCATCATTTCCTTATTAACATTAAGATGGGAAATTCAGATAATTGAAGTCACCTCCATTTAAAGCCTTACTCATACATGCATATCCTGTAAGTTAAAAGGGGAAAAAAAATCAAATTGTTTGTGCCACTACTGTGCAAAGTAAGTTATTGGTGCAAGCAGGAAAGCGGGAAATTGATGCACCTGGTTAAAGGATGTTCACATTGACATAGTCCCTTGATATTTTGAGAGAAAGTTAATGGGGGCAACCAGAGCATTTGGTTGTGCAAGGAACTGCAGCACTATTTGAAAGCACTGAACTGTGCCTCAGAAGGCCTGGGGTTTAAACTGGAGCAGGGCAGAAGGTGAACTTCTCTATTAAATTGCAGCTGTTGTGGGTCCTTAGTGAGTGTTTGCCTCAAGCACTAAAACAAAGCTTCCATTAACCAAGATCCAGGATTGCCAAGCAATATTACAACTGTAAAGACACGGGATTAAACACCTGTGGAACAACTGCCAATAGGAATGGATGTTGGGTTGGTTCTGTCTCAAACTGGAATGGCATTAAAACATTTGGGCCCCATTCCAGGGAGCCCACACCATTCAGCACCCTCACCTATCACCTCAATCCCAACCTAACCCAGGAACGCTAAGGACTCAGGAAGTGAAGGAAGTTCTCTACTCACTGTCACTCTTTCACATGTGATTAAATACTCAAACCCCCCTCATCTCACTCCCACTTACCACTGCTGCACGCAGTTAATGACATGTTTTGATCCTGCCTGGCCCAGTCAGCCTGTGAGAACCTGCCAAAAACCAGCAACACTCCCAAATCGTACATAGTTGCTTACATTCCTTTCTGTATATTGTGAAGTATACTGCAAATAAAGACTTACAACAATCATTATAAGCTACTGAAATCAAACATATTATCCTGTAGTCACTACATTTAATACACATAGTTTAGGAAACCAAAAACACAGCAAAATTATCAGGTGGGCTGCTCTTGGAAGGATCAGCAAAAAGGCCAATAGCTACAACCTGTTGCAGTTATAAAGGGCATCTCAATGCTGACAGACTAAATCAGGGTAGCCTCTCTGGAGGATCTAGTGTTTACAATGATGAAGACGAAAGCATTCTCTGCTACTAGGGTGTTGGTTTGGACTGATTCCAGATGTTATCCATTTCCAATGCGTTCAATTGTGCAATTCGGATTTTCTAATCAAGTGCATGCAATTGGAAAATTGGGTGGAGTTTCATCGTGTGGGATCTCCACCAGCTTTGCTTATTGGCAACTTTGTGTGGGTGAGGGATGCCACCAATGGAAGTGCCCATCTTAATTAAGCACCCGTGAAAGTGCCCATCTCAATTAGGCACTTGTGGAAGTGTCCATCTCAGTTAGACTCCAGTGGAAGTACCCATGTCAATTAGACTCCAGTGGAAGTGCCCATCTCAAATAGGTGCCAGTGAAAGTGCCCATCTCAATTAGACTCCAGTGGAAGTGCCCATCTCAATTAGGCACACGTGGAATTGCCCCTCTCAATTAGGCACACATGGAATTGCCCCTCTCAATTAGGCACACGTGGAAGTGCCCATCTCAATTAGACTCCAGTGGAAGTGCCCATCTCAATTAGGCTCCAGTGGAAGTGCCCATCTCAATTAGACTCCAGTGGAAGTGCCATCTCAATTAGGCTCCAGTGGAAGTGCCATCTCAATTAGACTCCAGTGGAAGTGCCCATCTCAATTAGACTCCAGTGGAAGTGCCCATCTCAATTAGGCTCCAGTGGAAGTGCCATCTCAATTAGGCTCCAGTGGAAGTGCCATCTCAATTAGACTCCAGTGGAAGTGCCCATCTCAATTAGACTCCAGTGGAAGTACTCATATCAATTAGACTCCAGTGGAAGTGCCCATCTCAATTAGGCTCCAGTGGAAGTGCCATCTCAATTAGACTCCAGTGGAAGTGCCCATTTCAATTAGACTCCAGTGGAAGTGTCCATCTCAATTAGACTCCAGTGGAAGTGCCCATCTCAATTAGGCACACGTGGAAGTGCCCATCTCAATTAGACTCCAGTGAAAGTGCCCATCTCAACCACCTCCCCATGACATTCAACGGCATTACCATCGCCGAATCCCCCACCATCAACATCCTGGGGGTCACCATTGACCAGAAACTTAACTGGACCAGCCATATAAATACTGTGGCTATGAGAGCAGGTCAGAGGCTGGATATTCTGCAGCGAGTGACTCACCTCCTGACTCCCCAAAGCCTTTCCACCATCTACAAGGCACAAGTCAGGAGTGTGATGGAATACTCTCCACTTGCTTGGATAAGTGCAGCTCCAACAACACTCAAGAAGCTCGTTCCCATCCAAGATAAAGCAGCCCGCTTGATTGGCACCCCATCCACCACCCTAAACATTCACTCCCTTCACCACCGGCGCACTGTGGCTGCAGTGTGTACCATCCACAGGATGCACTGCAGCAACTCGCCAAGGCTTCTTCAACAGCACCTCCCAAACCCGCGACCTCTACCACCTAGAAGGACAAGAGCAGCAGGCACATGGGAACAACACCACCTGCACGTTCCCCTCCAAGTCACACACCATCCCGACTTTGAAATATATCGCCGTTCCTTCATCGTTGCTGGGTCAAAATCCTGGAACTCCCTTCCTAACAGCACTGTGGGAGAATCTTCACCACACGGACTGCAGCGGTTCAAGAAGGCGGCTCACCACTACCTTCTCAAGGGCAATTAGGGATGGGCAATAAATGACGGCCTCGCCAGCGACGCCCACATCCCATGAACGAATAAAAAAAAATTAGACTCCAGTGGAAGTGCCCATCTCAATTAGACTCCAGTGGAAGTGCCCATCTCAATTAGACTCCAGTGAAAGTGCCCATCTCAATTAGACTCCAGTGGAAGTGTCCATCTCAATTAGGTGCCAGTGAAAGTGCCCACCTCAATTAGACTCCAGTGGAAGTGCCCATCTCAATTAGACTCCAGTGGAAGTGTCCATCTCAATTAGGTGCCAGTGAAAGTGCCCATCTCAATTAGGCACCTGTCAAAGTGCCCATCTTAATTAGACTCCAGTGAAAGTGCCCATATGAATTAGGTGCCAGTGAAAGTGCCCATCTCAATTGGAATCCAGTGGAAGTGCCCATCTCAACTCAACTCCAGTGACAGTGCCAATCACAATTAGACTCCAGTGGAAGTACCCATCTCAATTAGGCACCCGTGGAAGTGCCCATCTCAATTAGACTCCATTGGAAGTGCTCATCTCAATTAGGTTCCAGTGGAAGTGCCCATCTCAATTAGACTCCAGTGGAAGTGCCCATCTCAATTAGACTCCAGTGGAAGTGCCCATCTCAATTAGACTCCAGTGGAAGTGCCCATCTCTGTTAGGTTCCAGTGGAAGTGCCCATCTCAACCTGCCTCAAAGAAGTGGAATCTTATTTTAAATATTCATTTGTGGATAGACATATCCAGTGCACTAGGGAGGTCATTTGGATCAAATGTGCTGCACGTAATAACTGATGTTCTATCGTGCAAGATGTCAGTTCCAAATTACCCCATGTGAAATATGCATGCAGGATTGCTGAGGAATCAGCTGTGAACAGCAGTTGATTTGAAGAGAACCACAAATAAACATATTCTGCAGCTTTAAAGGCAATTCGTAACCATTTCTCTTCAGTTTTTTTTCTGCTGCTATTTAGCTTTTCATGAGTCTTTGTGCCAATTGTTCTTTTTATTTGTGTAAAGGTAAACCGCAGGAGACCACCACCAAAAAGGTAAGTCAAACTTTTTAAAACTTACCGTTATGTGGAACCGGTGGGAGCAGGATTGCTGCTCCTGGCTCCACAGCACTCCTGAGGGCCGCTGCTGGCCCGTGCTAGACCCTCCTCCCGTTTTCCTCCCTCACTCGGCAGCTGACCCAAATTTGTTCTGCGGCACCCAGTGATTCAGGTAGGCCTGATTAAGATTAGGCCCGAGGAACAATTTTGGGAGATCGTCAGGCTGACCTCCGGGCGTGCCTTGCTGTCTCGCCACCCATTTTGTGCCTCTAGTTGAGTGCTAATTTCTACCCCACAATGTTGCAATTCAATTTGAATTAAAAATATATATTTTAATTGATTTTTAAAAATTTAACTAGTTGACCAAAAAAGTTAAATGAATCCATTATAACACGGAACATAATTATGATTTCATTCAGCCATCGCCTGGGATCTGCTGTTCAATATGCAGTAAAACCTCAGTCACTTGGAAATCCTCTTGACTTGGTAGAGTGTCCCTAACTCTTAAATGGCTATAACTCTGTAGTGTCAATGTATAGTACACCGAAATTAAGGAAAACATTTGAAAAACTTACTTCTGTAAAACAACAAGCTTTCAAATGCAGTCAATGGCAAAGCTTATGCGAAAAACAAAAGATGTAGAAAACACTAAATAGAGTACATCACCGTGAAGGCTTGAAAGGAGTTGAAACTCGCAGTCCTTGTGATACAAAATGATGGATGTTACAACAGGGTGTCCATAACTCTGAAGTTGTAGTGTAACCATCAATAAACTCTTCAAACAGTAAGCATTCAGGCACCTCCAATAGTGCAGCACTCCCTCAGTACTACACTGGAGTGTCAGCCTAGATTTTGTACCCATGTCTCTGGAGTGGGACTTGAACCCACAACCGTCTAACTCATAGGCTACCACTGAGCCACAGGCAACACCTTATGATAGGAGGAAAGTCTCATCTGTTTGTTAGCTGTAAAGGAACTACATGAAATGAGTTTGAGCCACATCTACCTATTTCCTGGTGGGCATTGATCCACAGTATAACATTAATTAGGAATCTCATTCAAAGGGGCTGCAAGCATGGCTGGTGCGGGAAATGGAATTGTCACACTGATGAGATTAGGGTTAAAGTACATTGTTGGGGGAATCTTACTGTGCACCTAATTGTGCTATACCTGACCTTGGAATGCTGACACCGCATGTAAAAAGTGATGATATTCCTCATTAACAACCAAACGTCACCTTGATGATTACATTGAGTGATCTAAATCCACTGAATTACCTGCACCATTATTGCTGCCATGTGTTGTGGGCCAGTATAGTACAGAAATTTGAAGGATAATTTTGCAAGGCTCCTGATGTGGAGTCTTGTTCGATGGGAGTAAGGGCTGCAGAATTAAAGCCCTATCTCCAACCCACGCTCCTGCTTAATCAAGACTCCACACTGGGATTGCAAAACTACCCCTAAAATCTCAATGGCCACTGAATCTATATTTAAAATGGAAGGATGTCTGAAATATTATCCATAAAATGGCAGAGAAAAAGGGAAAAGGTGAACAGGGGAATTTTATTTGGAATCTGATGCTCCCTGCTATTGAAAGTTTAGATTTTATAAGCAAGTGTTTTATGACCCATGCGGGGAATTAAAGTGGATTTGGAGTGTCATATTTCCAGCAATTTAGGTCCTGCTGTGCCAGCAGAGGTGACTGCAGCACTCAGATTTAATACTTGCACTTGGAAAAAATTGTTTGCCAAATATACTGCCAGAAGATGTGTGCATTACAGAAGGCTCCACAATCATGCATAAATTCTCAGGCCATTTTTACTCTTATTATCATTGCTTTAAGCCAGTGGTTTATCTTGTATTAATGCTTTTTTTCTCGTTTTTAGGTGACAAACACTCACGATTCCTACACCAAATCCCCAAAAACTGACCAGAAGAGATTTAAAAGGAGGTAAACCAAACCACTGAGAAAGTTATTGACTGAATATTTCACTCACTGGGCTCTTGCTAATTGCTAATCAACTTTCCTTTGTTTCCACACGACATCCTAATTGAGCCATTTGACCCAGTGAGCAACCTCTTCAGGAAACCAGCCTCGGCCCAGATGTTAATTTTTATACATTGTGCAATCTTTTAACATTTTACCATTTTAACTTTCACATGATGACCTTTACATACAGTTTAACGACAATTGACTCAATGGTGTCCAGTTATTACAGTGGCTACAAGAAAACCATAGTGTGGTCAGGAGCCTAAGCTGGATGTAATCTGATCTTAGTCATATTTTTTTTTTCACAAAGTGTCAGAATTTGAGGGTTGTTATAAATTTCGGGTCTGCTGTAAATACCTTTTCAAGTTCAGTGACATTGGTTGCTCCCTTAAGCTGTCTCAGCCTCTTACTTTTATGGGAGTTATCTCACACTGCCCTATATCTACTTACACGATAGCATAACCCAGGGACATAACAATAACATCCCCCTTTCGTATGGACCGGACACTCGCGTATTTCTCTGAATATGGACTGAATGGAACACTTGGTGAAAGGAGACTTGATATCAATCGTTAAGCTGTTTTATTTCTCATCAGGCGACCATACAGATTTACAGTTATTTCCATTAATACAACTTGTCTTGTAATAATATAAAAATGATGAACACTTTACGCCATCTACCTCTGTAGTAGGTCGTCTTGCTTGACTTTAAAGCTAATTTCCTAACTCCCCTCTCCTGTGTTCCATCCTTCTGACAGCCTTTTGCTGTCTGATGCCTCTGCTTTTGCAGCTCTCTCTCTTTTAAAAAACTGACTCCAGTGTCAGCTTTTAGTCAAACTGACCACCCAACTCCTCAAACGCCGGAATTCACAGGCCTAACTTGGCAACGACTCCTGCTGAGTTCAAATGAATAGAGTTGGCACAGCAGCAAATGAGTATGAAAATCACTGCAGTGTCAAACTACCTTTCATTAACTCCAGCATACTGGTTCAGGCGCCCCACTTAAAGCTACTGGGCCTACTAGCCTGTGAATTTAACCCCTTGAGAGCTAAATTTAGCTCAAAATTTAAACATATATTTAACCATATATTATACCAAGGTTACCCTGAAGTGGCAGAGTCTAAAATCCTGAAATGTGATATAGATTGACAAAAAATACTGGAAGTGATGTAATAAAGCCAATTTAATTTAGAAAGAAGTCAGATTTTTAGGGTAGGATATTTTGCCTAAAACTCCGATAGTGAGTGACTAAACAGACTCAACGTTAATCTTATCACAAGAAAGTTGAAGTCACTCTAATGGTCATCTTGGATTTAAGTGGATGATATTTTGATAGAAAATAATCTTGTCCGCATGGACAGTTGTATTTAAGATTTAGTATCTAGCTGGTTGAAAGCAACTGTACTCTACTTTGGAAAGACTTGCATTTATATAGCGCCTTAGCACAGAAATGGGCTAAAGCTGTAGATCTTTTGAGGTTGGGTTTAAAGCACTAGAAGGCCCACCACTACCTTCTCAAGGGCAACTAGGATTGGGCAATAAATGCCAGCCTTTCCAGCAACGGCCATATCCTGAGATGAATTTTAAAAAACTGCTGAAGTCGTATGACTCATACCATTGCTCACACTTGATAGTGCTGCCTTTTAGGAACATAGGAACAGGAGTAGGCCATTCAGCCCCTCGTGCCTGCTCCGCCATTTGATAAGATCATGTCTGATCTGTGATCTAGCTCCATATATCTGCCTTTGGCCCATATCCCTTAATACCTTTGGGTGCCAAAAAGCTATCTATCTCACATTTAAATTTAGCAATTGAGCTAGTACCAATTGCCGTTTGCAGAAGAGAGTTCCAAACTTCTACCACCCTTTGTGTATAGAAATGTTTTCTAATTTCACTCCTGAAAGGTCTGGCTCTAATTTTTAGACTGTGCCCCCTACTCCTAGAATCCCCAACCAGCGGAAATAGTTTCTCTCTATCCACCCTATCCGTTCCCCTTAATATCTTATAAACTTCGATCAGATCACCCCTTAACCTTCTAAACTCCAGAGAATACAACCCCAATTTGTGTAATCTCTCCTTGTAACTTAACCCTTGAAGTCCGGGTATCATTCTAGTAAACCTACGCTGCACTCCCTCCAAGGCCAATATGTCCTTCCGAAGGTGCGGTGCCCAGAACTGCTCTCAGTACTCCAGGTGCGGTCTAACCAGGGTTTTTACATTGTCCTTCCTTATTTATACCATAATATCAACAATGGTATCCAATAGTATGTCATCTTTGTTACAACATCCATTTCTTGAAGGTTCCTAGTATCATTGTTTTATTATTAAATAATAAAGAAAAACTGTTGCTCAATACCGTGCACACCAACCAACCGACCTCCAGACCAATTCCCCTGCGGCTGCATGGTATTACAGCAACTGTGTATATACAGCAGTCACCTGTGGTGATAAGTTCACATGGAATAGAGCCATAAAGTCTCAATTATTGAAAACTAATATAATTAAATTAATTTAATCAGTTAACATGTGCTGTTAATAAGGTACACTGAGGGACAGTGTGTGATTTGCAGAATAACAAAGCATGAATCAGGCCTGAATTAAAAAGGTATCAGAAGGGAGCAATCTCTGCTCCAGTTGTACCTTCAAGTTATCTCTCTCAGGATCCCTCAAGGCTGGTTCCTCATCCTCAGCGGGACTGATTAAACCAGAGAGTCTGTATGGCAAAGCAGATTATGTGAACATGCGAATGTTAGCGGATGTTCTTCGATGGGCCAGATTCTCTCCTGGTGCCAAACCTACTGCTGAATTTTAAGTACTAGGCCCCCAAAACTGCATTGCTCCCCTCTCCAGTAGTCAGTTTTAGTATCTCAGGCTTTCAAGGTAACCATGTCTAAGCTTAAGGAGAAGATTTCTGATGACCAAAATACATAAAATAATGTCTGTTGGGTTAGGATTTCCATCTCAGAGCTATTTTCACCTGCTTACTTAGGATTGCAACCTGCCCTTGGTAGGAATGAAATCCAAACTGAAGCAGAAATCAGGCGTTATTAGACAATTAGACAATTTTGGATTTCTTCATGAGAGTTTGGATTTTTAAGTGCCAGTTTGGGTCAGTTGGAATGTGGTCTTGCTGCTGAGTTAGAAATTATAAATTCAACTCCCACTCCACGACTTGAGCCCCTAATCTAGGCTGACACTTCAGTGCAGTACTGAGAGGTTGCTCCATTGTCAGAGGTGCTGTCTTTCAGATGAAACATTAAACTAAGGCCCTGTTTGCCAGCACTGGTTGACGTAATTTAAATAAGTGCACGGAGCTCTGCCAGTGATCTGTTCAACATTCATCCCTCAACCAACATCACCAGATTAACTGGTCATTCATCTTTTTGATGCTTGTGGGGCCTTGTGTGTATATAATTGGCTGCTACATTTGTTGGTCAAACAATAGTGTTTTGGGAGGGCCTGAGGATGTGAAAAGTATGATGTAAGGTAACAGACTTGACTCAGTGATAACACTCTCGTTTCTGAGTCAGAAGGTCATGGGTTCAAGCGACATCATCACATAATCTAGCTTGACATTTCAGTGCTGTACTGAGGGAGTGCTGAATTGTCTTTCGAGGGGTGATAAACTGAAGCCCCATCTGCCCTCTCAGTTGGATGTAAAAGGTCGCGTAGCAAGGGAGTTCTCCCACCCTCCGGGCCATCATTTATCCCTCAACCAACACCACCAAAACACATTATCTGGTCATTTACCTCATTGCTGTTTGTGGGACCTTGCTGTGTGCAAAATATCTACCGCATTTCTCAACGTTACAACAGTGACTACACTTCAAAAATACTTCATTGGTTGTGAAACGCTTTGGACTATTCTTTCTTCTTTTTAATTCAAGTTTGGGTTGGCCTTCTCCATTAAAAATTAAAAATTAATAGCTTCATGGATGAAAGACAGAATGTCTTTACAGAATGTCTGGACATCTGCCATTCAATTTTGTGCAAGCTTCACTTGCATAATATTTATTGTTGAACAGATGACCGCTATACCAGCAACAGTGTTTTTTTGTTGTATGCATGCTAAAATAGGGATCCTTGTGGTCATGATCCAGCTGTGCAATTCCTAGTAGTCTAGTAGGAAGTATAGCAAGTGCCTTGTGACCATATTACAATGGTACGCACATTTTGATTCAACAAATGCAACTCTAAGCAGCAGTAGGCTTCAGGATTTATATTACACTGCAAGTAAATAGGATTCAGATTTTGTATCTGAACCTAAAAGTGTGAAAGATATTATTGTACTCTCACTATTATTGTCATACAATCCTTCACGCAGTGCTAATGTCTTCCAACCCCTACTTCTGGTTTTTGGGCAGATTAGTTTCCTTGCCAACCTGCACCTTTCATGCTTGAAATAGCTTATGGTTTGTTAAATGTAGAATAAAAGTTGCCTGAAAGTGCGTTGCAAGAGTGCAAGCCAATCAAAGGGCTCAAGTAACATCATAAACAGCAAGAACAAAGATATACATTTAGTGCCGCTGTCCATTAACATTACACTCTGGTGTTTCTATGTACAGTTTACATTATTGTAATCTTCTTGGGATGTTATACTGAATATTTCTGTGTTGATGTGGTATGTGGCTTTGCTGAATGGTTTCTGCAATGAAGAAATGCAAAGATAATTGTTCCTTTCATTACTGACTGGGTTTTTCAATACTTTATATTACAGTGGTTAACTGTCCCTATTTTGTTAATCTAAGTTACATAAAGCTCTTTAACCATCCTTTAGCACAGGGTGTAACGCAAATTTGGTTTAATTTTATGAAACTGTGATTCATCACTGCATTTGAAATTGTTTACTAAACTCTTTGTTCGTGTCCCTTATTATATAATTACAGTCAATTTAGAAAGATAATCTGTTTTTCATGTTTCATTCACTTATCAAGAATTGTTGTGAAACGAGAATCTTTTGGAACAACAAAAAGCCAGTTGACCCAGCAAACCCGTCTTTTACTGATAGACCAACCCCACCCACTTTACCATATTGTCCAATCTCCTCTCCCCAGAAATGCAAATAATCACTCTTTCAACCCATTTATACGCTCCAATTGAATGGCCTTCTCTGTGTGTGCTTTTAATTGTAGCGAAACATTTACTAAAACTTACAGTGCATTTATAACTTTTAATTTGACACGGTATGGTAGTTTGTTGAAATAACAGAAATCGTGCAACAAGTGAATTTAGACTGGAAACACGAAGAGTGATGTCATCTGTAAGTGCTCATTTTAAAGGGGTAATCAGGTAAAACGATTCAGACAACAGAAGTAAATGCAACGAGGGCAAATATATATCGTTTTGGATTTGCAATTGGTCGTTTTCCAACTCCCCCCATCTCCTTTTGCTAAGGATGCCAACCCTTGATGAGGTATTGTTCTACAGCTTTGGCCACCCTCTGGTAATTCATCCAAGTGGCAATTTTCATTTGCATGCTCAGAGTATGTGTGTGTGTGCTATTCAACTGTGGAGGGCATCATAGGCGAACTAGATCTTGTCATTTATATATCTGTACATACAAACTTTTCAGCAGGGGTTTACTGAAAAGCAAACAAGAAGAGGAAATATGTTTAACTGTTGTTCTCCTTCAGCCCAGGGTACTGCAGCCAATTGCAGTCCCCTTCTGTTGCCTGGCTGATGTCAACCCAGGACTGGAAGGCCTGGGGCTACGCTGGAATGTCTGATTTCTAACACAAATATCCACCTTTTTGAAGAGTAATTTGCTGACTTTGTGGTCTCAGCGATGAACCTCACCCGTCGCCTACACTTATCGGAAATTCAGATGAGCGTTGTGCACATTTTTCTGACGATCGCTTTAAATTTAAATCACGTGCAGTGCATGCCTAAATTTCCGATACACACTTCCAGTGGATCAGGTCCACACTTATATACCATGAATAATCGAATATTAAAACTGATCAGAAAATAAATAAGGCTTTGACAAGGTGAGGTGTGTTCTGTGGGGCTGAAGCTGGCAGCTGGCAAGTTCGGTTCAGGAGTAAAACCATCGCATTTCGTCATGAGATTTATCATCCCATCATTAAATGGCGATCTCAGGGCTTGGAGGCTGGAAATCAATACTGTGATATAATAAACCTTGGATTTCACAGTTACTGCTGAGGCTTTTTAACTGCTTCTACTAGAAGAAGTAGGAAAGAAAACTGTGCAATCATACAGCGGAAATTCTTACATCAATTATGCATATTTAATATTGTAAAGAGATTAGAACACAAATCAGCTGGTAGTCCAGGAAGCACATTATTTTGAGAACAGCACTAAAATATTTTCCCTTGGTGAGCGTTCCCTCGGGACCAATGCAACCTCTCGCCCACAACTTTTGTCTGCGGGCATTCAACATTGGTCTCTCTGACACCAACCACTCATAATGCTACATGTTAGTCCTGTCCTTACTCTGTTTGGGTCGTATTGTCCTTGAGAGCTGACTTCTAGTGCAGAGAAACGTATCCCTGGTTTGCAAGTCCTAAGAACCCTGTGCCAGAAATGAAACATGTAATATCTGCTTTCCATTGATAATGATGGTTTTTGACATCAACTGACACATAACCATATAGCCGATGCCTCCGTTAGTGATTTGCCTGAATATTTATCTGATAATTGGAACAGCGGCTCTTTTTATTTCAATAAAAGATCCACGAGGACAGTATCTTCCCTTCCTTTTTTATCTTTAGGTATTCTTTGGTTAGCTTATGTCCTTTTCTCATTTTTTTTACTCCTCCTTTAGTCTTCTCAAAGTGCACAGCGCTACCTCGTTAAAGAGGCGGGGGAGGTGAAGAGAAGGACATTGAGACAAGTATTCATCTCGAAGTCTTCAGCAAATGCTACTCATTGGCAATCCCAGGGTGACTCCTACACCAGTTTTGTGCCTCTTGTTGTAGGGACTGCCTAGTTTGTACCTGGTGAGGGCCCACAAAAGCAGGTACCAAGACTCAGTATGTGCACAGTATTGGCTCAAGTGTCCTACCATCGATAAGGGTTCCCAACCCTCCAGGAATGTCCTGGAGTCTCCAGGAATGGAAGATTAATCTCCAGGATACTGCTGCGAGCAACCCAGGAGAAATATCATAGGGGCATAAAACAAAATTGTGTTTTTTTCATTTTTTTTGAACATTGTCATTTATCAGTTATAAAAATATTGGAGATGGGGGAACAAAGGCTGTTTGACTAACAGTCAAGATTAATCCAATTGGGTAACAAAGAGCCTGTTCCCTTTCCAATTGGTGTGGGAAGGCAGCTTGTCTGGAGGATGGACATAGGCGGGAGTGTGGGGGCTGGGTGATTTGAGGCAGGAGGTCATGTGATGAAACCTCCAGGAATACACCCAACCAGAGTTGGCAACCCCGCCACCAATGGTACAATGGCTTGCTGTTCCTTGTAGCAGATGGAATACAAAATATCATTGGTAGAAGGTACAGAATGTGACGGATCTCCAAAGTAAAAAATAGGTGAAAAAGAAACATTTTTTGAATTTTGTTTAAGATGGACATTAAATCACGTTGGCCTGGAATTATCTCCAGGGGCGCATCCTGGAAGTTAGGCCTGAAAACGCGCCCATTCCTAACCATTCCAGATCCTAACCATTCGCTGCTTAAAAAAGTTTTTCCTCGTGTCATCTTTGGTTCTTTTGCCAATCACCTTAAATCTATGTCCTCTGGTTCTTGACTCTTCCGCCAATGGGAACAGTTTCTCTCTACTCTGTCTAGACCCTTCATGATTTTAAATACCTCTATCAAATCTCCTCTCAATCTTCTCTGTTCCAAGGAGAACAACCCCAGCTTCTCCAGTCTATCCACATAAGTAAAGTCCCTCCTCCCTGGAATCATTCTAGTAAATCATTTCTGCATCCTCTCTAAGGCCTTCACATCTTTCCTAAAGTGCAGTGCCCAGAACTGGACACAATACTTCAGTTGTGGTCGAACCAATGTTTTATCACAGTTCATCATGACTTCCTTGTTTTTGTACTCTATGGCTCTATTTATAAAGTCCAGGATCCTGTATGCTTTTTTAGCCGCTTTCTCAACCTGCCCTGCCACCTTCAACAATTTGTGCACATATACCCCCGGAACTCTCTGTTCCTGTACCCCTTTTAGAATTGTGCCCTCTAGTTTATATTGCCTCTCATCGTTCTTCCTACCGAGATGCATCACTTCGCATTTTTCTGCGTTACATTTTATCTGCTACGTGTCCACCCATGCCAACAGCCTATCTGTGTCCTCTTGAAGTCTATCACTATCCTCCTCACTGTTCACTACACTTCCAAGTTTTGTGTCATCTGCAAATTTTGAAATTGTGCCCTGTACACCCAAGTCCAAGTCATCAATATATATCAAGAAAAGCAGTGGTCCTAGTACCGACCCCTGGGGAACACCACTGTACACCTCCCTCCAGTCCGAAAAAAAATGCTCAAAATATTGCAATAAGAGACCAGAGATAAAAACAGAAAATGCTGGAAAAGCTCAGAAAGTCAGGCAGCATCTGTGGAGAAAGAAACAGAGTTAACTTTTGAGGCCGAAGACCTTTCTTCAGAACTGGAAGATGTTAAAGAGTTAAAGTTTTTATGCAAGTACAGAGCCAGGGAAAGAGGGGGAGGAGAGGAAAGAACAAAAGGGAAGGTCTGTGATAGGGTAGAGGGAAAGAGTGATTAAATGATAAAAGGGATGATTGTGCAAGGCAAGGAGGGTGGTAATGGGACAAGTTAAGAAAGAAAGATCGGTCTAGAGGAGCTGTAAATGGCAACAGCAGATGCTGCCTCACTTGTTGAACTTCTCCAGCATTTTCTGTTCTTATTTCAGATTTGCAGCATACCCGGCATTTTGCTTTTGAAAAGACCGGAGAAATGACTTTGCTTCCTGCTGCACCTGAAAATCTGGTGATAATTTGAAGAAAGCCTCTGAACAAGCACGAGTATATCATTGAGTAAGTATTGTACTTACGTGTGTAACTCACTTACACCCAAAATTTTCCGATCTTTTAGGCTGTGTATTTGATTTGTGTCCCAATTGCGTGGGTATCTGGGCGCAAATACGCAGGAAATTCCGACCGTTATTTTCAATGCTACTTTCTTTCATATCAGGAATTCATTTGGTGAAATTTGTCTGATCCTATCAACCCTTACTATATAATGTAGGACATATGGAGATAGGTGATTAAGTTTAAGTATTGCCCTATCTAGACCCTAACTATTACCCGTCCCCCACTCTTTCAGCTGGTAATGTAGAGAAGGGATCAAGACCTACACTGTGATCAACTAACAGGAGATGTACTATTTTGAAGCAAATGTAAGGAATCTTACAACACCAGGTTATAGTCCAACAATTTTATTTTAAAATCACAAGCTTTCGGAGATTATCCCCTTCGTCAGGTGAATGAGTGGAAGGTTCTCAAATCGCATATCTTATATTAGGCTGGGACAGCATCACACCAATCAAAAGGTGTCATTGTTGTTCAAACAGGCCAGTCATGGAGAACAGCACGTCCCAGTACACTGGATATACATTGTGTCAATTACACAGACAGAAAGAAAGAGACCCAAATGGCAGAGAGAGAGAGAAAGAGAGAGAGAGAATATTAAGATCCAGACCTTCAAAGCATCCTACGTGCTCTCATCCCACGTACTCCCCGCGTGGGAGACTTCTACTGCCTCCCAAAGAAACACAAAGCCAACACACCCGGACGTCCTATCGTATCAGGCAACGGAACCCTGTGTGAGAACCTCAATGTTTACGTCGAGGGCATCCTGAAACCCATCGTACAGGGAACCCCCAGCTTCTGTCACGACACTACAGACTTCCTACAAAAACTCAGCACCCACGGACCAGTTGAACCAGGAACACTTCTCACCACGATGGACGTCTCGGCACTCTGCACCAGTATCACCCACGATGACGGCATCGCTGCAACAGCCTCAGTACTCAACACTAACAACAGCCAATCTCCAGACGCCATCCAACAACTCATCCGCTTCATCCTGTATCACAATGTCTTCACCTTCTTTACTCAAAGACACGGAACAGCCATGGGGACCAAATTCGCACCCCAATACGCCAACATTTTCATGCACAAGTTCGAGCACGACTTCTTCACTGCACAGGATCTCCAACCAACGCTATACACCAGATACATTGACGACATTTTCTTCCTATGGACCCACGGCGAAGAATCACTGAAGAGACTACACGATAACATCAACAAGTTCCATCCCACCATCAAACTCACCATGGACTACTCCTCAGAATTGGTTTCTTTCTTGGACACACAAATCTCCATCAAAGACGGGCACCTCAGCACCTCACTCTACCGCAAGCCCACGGACAACCTCACGATGCTCCACTTTTCCAGCTTCCACCCCAACCACGTCAAAGAGGCCATCCCCTATGGACAGGCCCTACGAATACACAGGATCTGCTCAGACGAGGAGGAACGCGATGGACACCTACAGATGCTGAAAGACGCCCTCGTAAGAACGGGATATGACGCTCGACTTGTCGATCGACAGTTCCGACGGGCCACAGCGAAGAATCGCATTGACCTCCTCAGAAGACAAACACGGGACGCAACCAACAGAGTACCCTTTGTCGTCCAGTACTTCCCTGGAGCGGAGAAACTACACCATGTTCTCCGCAACCTTCAACATGTCATCGATGACGACGAACGCCTCGCTAAGGCCATCCCCATGCCTCCACTACTCGCCTTCAAACAGCCACCCAACCTCAAACAGACCATCGTTCGCAGCAAATTACCCAGCTTTCAGGAGAACAGCATCCACGACACCACACAACCCTGCCACGGCAACCTCTGCAAGACATGCCAGATCATCGACACGGATACCACCATCACACGAGAGGACATCACCCACCAGGTACATGGTTCATACTCCTGTGACTCGGCCAACGTTGTCTACCTCATACGTTGCAGGAAAGGATGCCCCGGAGCATGGTACATTGGCGAGACCATGCAGACACTGCGACAACGGATGAACGGACACCGCGCAACAATCTCCAGACAGGAGGGTTCCCTCCCATTCGGGGAACACTTTAGCAGTCAAGGACATTCAGCCACCGATCTTCGGGTCAGCGTTCTCCAAGGCGGCCTTCGAGACACACGACAACGCAAAATTGTCGAGCCGAAGTTGATAGCCAAGTTCCGCACCCATGAGGACGGCCTCAACCGGGATCTTGGGTTCATGTCACGCTACACGTAACCCCACCAAAAAGGGAAAAAAAGGAAAAAAAAAGGAAAAAAAAGGAAAAAAAAAGGAAAAAAAAAGGAAAAAAAAAGTTATGTGTTTTAATATTCTCTCTCTCTCTCTGCCATTTGGGTCTCTTTCTTTCTGTCTGTGTAATTGACACAATGTATATCCAGTGTACTGGGACGTGCTGTTCTCCGTGACTGGCCTGTTTGAACAACAACGACACCTTTTGATTGGTGCGATGCTGTCCCAGCCTAATATAAGATATGCGATTTGAGAACCTTCCACTCATTCATCTGACGAAGGGGATAATCTCCAAAAGCTTGTGATTTTAAAATAAAACTGTTGGACTATAACCTGGTGTTGTAAGATTCCTTACATTTGTCCACCCCAGTCCATCACCGGCATCTCCACATCATGGCTATTTTGAAGCAGGATGAGATCGGAAAGTTTGCGCCCTTCTACCTTTCTTCCCACCCCCCCACCCTCCATCCTCCCCCTCTCTAGGGTTGCCAACTCTGGTTGGATGTATTCTCGGGGATTTCATCCACGACCATCCGCCTCCAACTTTAAAAAAATTCGGTCATGGGATGTGGGCGTCGCTGGCGAGGCCGGCATTTATTGCCCATCCCTAATTGCCCTTGAACCGCTGCAGTCCATGTGGTGAAGGTTCTCCCACAGTGCTGTTATGATGTGGAGATGCCGGTGATGGACTGGGGTGGACAAATGTAAGGAATCTTACAACACCAGGTTATAGTCCAACAATTTTATTTGAAAATCACAAGCTTTCGGAGGCTGACGAAGGAGAAAGCCTCCGAAAGCTTGTGATTTTCAAATAAAACTGTTGGACTATAACCTGGTGTTGTAAGATTCCTTACAGTGCTGTTAGGAAGGGAGTTCCAGGATTTTGACCCAGCGACGATGAAGGAACGGCGATATATTTCCAAGTCAGGATGGTGTGTGACTTGGAGGGGAACGTGCAGGTTGAGTTGTTCCCATGCTCCGCCTTCCCACGCCAATTTGAAAGCGAGCAGACTCTTCATGACCTAATCGGATAATACTTGAGTGTCAGTCAAACAGGTTTTGTTTTCCTCAACCCCAACGTATATTTTTTAATGCCTCTGCTTAATCTTTAATTCCTGGAGAATCCAGCACAATGCCGGCACAATCCCGGAGAGGTTGACAACCCTACCCTTCGACTGCTCCCCCCCCCCGACCGCCTCCCAGCACTCCCCTGCCAACTAAGCTCCACCTAATGGTCTGTTTAGGAACTGATAAAAAAATGTCCCGCAATGTTGGGATAAAATTCAAACTGGGCGTCAAGGCTGGGAGAACGATCTTGTAAATCCCTGGTTGAGAGTCCAACTCTTCTGCTGCAGCTGCCAGTTTGAAACCAAACGTGAGTTACTATTAGGGCTTGAGATCAAGTTTGCGTGACACACCTCAATCACTCATGTGATTCTTTTGTTATCCTAATCAATCTCAATGCTTATTAAAAATAGACAACAGGGTTTTATTAAAGATTAGAAAGAATAGGTGTCCTTATGTTCCCGAAGACACATTTGAATAAAAATACTTAAATAAAAATATAACAACTCTAAGATAGGCATCCATTATGCTAAATTAGTTCTGTGAGGTACTTCCAAGGCTAATTTAAAATAAATAGCAAATGATTAGTAGTTGTAGTAACTCAAGTGGCCATTTTAATAAGAAGCCGCAGCTTTGTTGTAGTGTCAAACGAACTGAAATTTCAGAGGTAATGACGCACACAGTTTACTATGACAACAGTCTGTTTGCATGAAAATGCCATTTCTATGAAGATTGAATTGGTCTTTCTCAGAGTTTTTGTGTATTATGATATTAATTTGAAAACTGACTATAAAAAATGCATTGATCGACAACATTAATTACCCTGTCCAAAGAAAGGTTCCTTACCAGCCATTAATTTTCCTTCCACCCCCATTTGCTATTTATACATAAATGAAAAAAATCTGTTAGCCGTGCTTGATTAAATGATTAAGAACTCCTGCAAAGACGCAGGCAGAATTTAGACAGCATAATAATGAATGTCAAGCATCTGAAGCGCATGTATGTAGGGTGGCTAATCTTCAAGGATTGGCCTGGAGCCTCCAGGAATGAAAAATTAATCTCCAGGATACTGCTGTGAGCAACACTGGAGAAAAATCATAGAGGCATTAAAAAAATTGTGCGTTCTTTTCATTTTCTGTTTGGTGCAACCTTTGGCTCGGTTGACCACACCATCGTCCTCCAACGCCTTTCCTCCGTCGTCTAGTTGGGTGGGACTGCGCTCGCCTGGTTCCATTCTTATCTATCCAGTCGTAGCCAGAGAATCACCTGCAATGGCTCCTGCACCGTTACCTCTGGAGCCCCCCAAGAATCCATCCTTGCCCGCCTTCTATTTCTCATCTACATGCTGTCCATCGGCGACATCATCCGAAAACATGTCAGATTCCACATGTACACTGACAACACCCAGCTTTACCTCACCACCACCTCTCTTGACCCCTCCACTGCCTCTGATTTGTCACACTGCTTGTCAGATGAGCAAAAATTTCCTCCAATTAAATATTGGGAAACATAAGAAACATTAGCAACATAAGAAATAGGAGCAAGAGTAGGCCATACAGCCCCTCGAGCCTGCTCCGCCATTCAATCAGATCATAGCTGATCTTTGACCTCAACTCCACTTTCCCGTCTAATCTCCATATCCCTTGATTCCCTTAGAGTCCAAAATCTATCACTCTCAGCCTTGAATATACTCAACGACTGAACATGCACGGCCCTCAGAGGTAGAGAATTCCAAAGATTCTCAACCCTCTGAGTGAAGAAATTTCTCCATATCTCAGTCCTAAATGGCCGACCCCTTATCCTGAGACTATGCCCCCTAATTCTAGACTCGCCAGCCAGGGGAAACAGCCTATCAGCATCTACCCTGTCAAGCCCTTTCAGAATCTTATACATTTCAATGAGATCACCTCTGTTTCTTCTAAACTCCAGAGAGTATAGGCCCATTCTACTCAATCTCTCCTCATAGGACAACTCTCTCATCCCGGGAATCAATTTAGTGAGCCTTCGTTGCACTGCCTCCACGGCAAGTATATCCTTCCTTAGGTAAGGGGACCAAAACTGGACACAGTACTCCAGGTGTGGTCTCACCAAAGCCCTGTGCAATTGTAGCAAACTTCCTTACTCTTGTACTCCAACCACCTTGCAATAAATCCCAACATACCATTTGCCTTCCTAATTGCTAGCTGTACCTGCATGTTAACTTTCTGTGTTTCATTTACAAGGACACCCAAATCCCTCTGAACACTAACATTTAATAATTTCTCACCATTTAAATAATATTCTATTTTTCTATTCTTCCTGCCCAAGTAAATAACCTCACATTTCCCCACATTATACTCCATCTGCCACCTTCTTGCCCACTCACTTAACCTGTTTATATCTCTTTGCAGGCTATTTGTGTCCTCCTCACAGCTTACTTTCTCATGTATCGTCAGCAAACCTGGATACATTACACTCGGTCCCTTCATCTAAGTCACTAATATAGATTGTAAATAGCTGAGGCCCCAGCACTGATCCTTCCGGCACTCCACTAGTAACAGCCTGCCAACCTGAAAATGTCCCGTTTATTCCTACTCTCTGTTTTCTGTCCGTTAACCAATCCTGTATCTATGATAATATATTGCCTCCAATCCCATGAGCCCTTATTTTGTGTAACAACCTTTCATTTGCACCTTATCAAATGCCTTTTGAAAATCCAAATATACTACATCCACTGGTTCTCCTTTATCTACCCTGCCAATTTTACAGGGCTTTGTTGAGACCACACTTGGTGTACTGCGTACAGTTTTGGTCTCCTTACCTAAGACCGAAGCCATTGTCTTTGGTCCCTGCTGCAAACTCTGTTCCCTAGCCACCATCCCTCTCCCTGGCCACAGTCTAAGGCTGAACCAGACCATTCACAACCTTGACATCCTATTTGATCCTGAGATGAGCTTCTAACCGCATATCCGCTCCATCACCAAGACCATCTATTTCCACCCTGTAACAATGCCTGTCTCCATCCATGCCTCAGTTCATCTGCTGCTAAAACCCTCATCCATGCCTTTGTTGCCTCTAGACTCAGCTATTCCAATGCTGTACTGGCTGGCCTCCCTTCTTCCACCCTCCATAGACTTGAGCTCATCCAAAACTCTTCTGCCCATATCCTAACTTGCACCAAGTCCCGTTCTCCCATCACCCCTGTGCTGGCTCCTGGTCCAGGTACGCCTCGATTTTAAAATTCTCATCCTTGTTTTCAAATCCCTCCATGGCCTCGCCCCTCCCTGTCTCTGTAACCTCCTCCAGCCCTACACCCTCTGAGATCTCTGCGTTCCTCCAATTCTTGCCTCTTGCGCGACCCTGATTTTAATCGCTCCACCATTGGCGACCGTACCTTCAGCTGCCTAGGCCCTAAGCTCTGGAATTCCCTCCCTAAACCTCTCCGCCTCTCTACCTCTATCTCCTCTTTTAAGATGCTCTTTAAAACCTACCTCTTTGACCAAGCTTTTGGTCACCTGTCCTAATATCTCCTTATCTGGCTTGGTGTCAAATATTGTTTAATAACACTCCTGTGAAGCGCCTTGGGAGGTTTTACTACGTTAGAGGTGCTATGTAAACCCCCAGGAATACATTCAACCAGAGTTGGCAACCCTACATGTATAAGATCTGGACATGTGAAGTCACATTGACTATAATGGTTAATTACTGTTAAAAGCTTTACAGAGAGAAACTGGGTGGCACAGTGAGTTTGCCATTTGAGTTTTGGTGTTAATTTGGCAATTGCTGTTGTGAGAAGTGGAAAAATTCACACTTGTACAGTAAGTACTGATCCGAGTTTGAGACTAAGACACATTGTTGGGTAGAGTAAAGGGTCTTTTACTCTGCAGTTGGCTATGTTATGCTTGACTGGGAGTACATGTTTGGATACAATGGGCTCTATTTTCGCACCCGTGATTGGGTGCGTTCGTGGCGGGGGGGCTGCGTAAATCGGGGATTCCCGGGGCGGGTCCGGAGCCCGGCTCCAACCCGCCCCATTTCCTGGTTCCCCAGTGACGCGCTAACATGTGCGCGCAGCCCCCGCATGTGGGACTCCCGCCGGCAATTAAAGCCGGCGGGGTGCCACTTTAAGTACTTGAACAGGTACTTCAGGTTGTTTACAGACCTGATTGACCTGATATTTTAGGAGGGATCGGATTTTGCAATAACTGAGACTGTTTCCCGTACTGGGGGAAACACTCCCAGTTGAAATGGACGTGTTGCAGCCACCAGCCTGTGGCAGCTGCAAAGGTCCATTTGACAGGTGTGGTGGGGAGACCCTCACTCATTGCAGGAGGCCACTCTGTCACCCTCCTCCTAACAATCAAATGCATAAACTTGCAAACTTACCCCGGTGTCCAGAAACATTTACCTACCTTGTGGACCCCCTCAAATGTACATCTTCCGGATGGGGGCCGCCGTAGCTGCAGTCATGACCTCCTCGGAGGGCGAACAGCATCACCAGCCTCGCCGGCCATGCGTCCACCTCTAACATGTGGAGCTCCACAACACAGTGCTGTGACACATCCACCTGCACAGCAGGAGGGAGGGCAACCGCAGAGAGAGGTGCTTCGCAGAGGGCACTACCCTCGCCACAGGGTCTACAGACCAAGGCTTAGCTTCCGTGGACATGTAGGCGTGGACATCTGCAGCCTCCTTCATGCCGAGCTGCTCCCGGCTGGCCCGAGCACTATCTTCTTACCTGTCACTGTCAAAGGCACCACTGCCCTCAACAACTTCTCCTCCGCGTCCTTCCAGGGTGCCACCGGGGACATCGCCGACGTCTCTCAGTCGTCTGTACAAAAGAGCCCTGCAAATACACCTACACCCATTCTGCAGTGACACAACGGGTGGCATCAGTTGTGGGTCTTCATAGTGATCATCAGGAAAGGGCATTATTGCACAAACCAGACAAGATTCACAAAGACGTGGCAGTAGTGGTGACAATATAATATGTAATGTGAGTTGATCAGAAATTAAATATAGGTAAAAACCATGACAAATCCTCAAACACCCTTGTGCATCCCCTTCATGCTCACGACACGTTTGCCTTACGCTTCCTACTGCACATATGTGATGCATGCCCTGTGGCTGCAGCACAGGTAGTGACAGGTTGAGTGAGACTGACCGTGAAAGAGATGCACGAGAGGATGAGTATGAGATACAGCCATGAGATTGTATGAGGATTGGGTTGAGCGGTAGTGGCGGGATGAGTACTGGCGAGGTGAGTAGGTGCAGGTCAGATGAGGATGAGGTTTGAGTGGGTGTGAGGATTGATGTGATAGAATAGTGTTGGCAGTGCAGAAGGAGATGTGGGGTGGGGGCGGTGATGTGGCAGACGGCGTGTAGGGGAATGAGTAAGTGTACTCACTTTGGCTGACCTACTTAGGTGATTGAAACGCCTCCTGCACTGTATGCAGGTGCGCGATATGTTGGTGGTGCAGGTGACCTCCTTTGCCACCTAGAGCCAGGCCTTCTTGGTGGCAGAGGCAGGCCGCCTCCTCCCGCCCGCCGGGGGGAAGATCTCTGTCCTCCCCCTCCTCCTCACCCCATCCAATGATACCTGGAGTGAGGCATCATTAAACCTGGGAGCAGCCTTCCCCCTGGGCTGCTCCATGCTGTAATTTTTCCTATTTTCTGCAGCATCAGTCAGTGGAGGACTGCCCCTTCAAATAGAGCTCCTCCAGCTGACAGACCTTGCTGCGCATGCGCAGTCCGCCCGCCGCACAGCTTACCAGCGGGAAACCCGGAAGCAAAGGTAAGTGGCTCCAATGATCCTGTAATTGCGTGCGGAGCACCCCGATTTCACTGAGCGTGTTACCCACGCGCCCAGTCGACCCCCCGCTGAGAACCCGCCGCCCTGGTAATATCGAGCCCAATGTTTCAAAATTAGGGATAATAGCGTCCTGCTCCTTATTGCTGCCATCCTTCACGTTGAGGAGCACAAACATCGCCTGTTTTTTTCAAAGAGTTTCCTCCTACTCTATCACCCACCGTCATTTTCTGCTGGTGGTGCTTGCTCATCACCACAGAACCTCCTGCAGATGAGAGACTGGACAGTTTAGGCCATGAGATTCCATCACTGTGCGTTCAGGCAGGAATGGTCACAAGTAGAGTGAACTGGTCTACATTTTCCATCTCTGCCTGCAATGAAACCCTTCTTGTCTGTGTAATGTTCTATCAACATCTTTAGATTCATCCAGCTGAAGGAAGCAGGTGGGAAGGGGCCAGATCTTATGATAGGAACATAAGAACAGAAGCAGGCCATTCAGCCCCTCAAGCCTGTTCTGTCATTCAGTTAGATCGTGGCTGATCTGCATCTTAACTCCATCTACCCGCCTTGGTTCTGTAACCCTTAACACCCTTGCCCAACAAAAATCTATCAATCTCAGTTTTGAAATTTTCAATTGACCCCTGGCCTTAACAGCTTTTTGGGGGAGAGAGTTCCAGATTCCCACTAACCTTTGTGTGAAGAAATGCTTCCTGACATCACCCCTGAACGGCCTAGCACTAATTTTAAGGTTATGCCCCCTTGTTCTGGACTCCCCGTTTCTGTGATGTTTATAGCTCTATACCTCCTCAAACACTGGTGTGATACATTCTGCTACACAACCATTTAAAAAAAAATCCAGTTTCCTTTTTATAATCACAATCTTGCAGAGTGGCATTTGAAGTTATTTCACAATGTAAAAATAATAGCATTCAGCTGTGATTCTTAGTCACCAAAGAAACTAGCAAGTCATGAGTGTCAAAAACAGGAAGCAGCAACATGGAAGATAATTTGGTGCAAAGACAAGTGATGCACCAAAAGGGAAGCCACCAGATCGAGCATTCTGAAAATTTTGGAATAGAAAATATGAACTTTGTTTCTGTTTTATAAGCCCCAATATTATCTGTTGGGCTGAGCAGAAGGAGCGATATATTGGTTGCCTTATTAGTATATGCATCCCAATATATACATTTATATTTCCAATCATTGTGACGGGAAAAATTGTAACAAGGGGATATAGGCTCAAGATTATCACAAGAACAATAAACCAGGAAGTTCGAAAAACATTTTCATGCAGAGAGTTATTAGAATATGGAATGTTTTATCACACGTGGCTATTGAGGCAGAGGCGATTCGAAAATATTTGTAAAGGAAAATTGCACAATGTCATGGGAGAGAGGAGGGAAATGGAAATAGAGAAGGTAACTGCAATTGAAGAGCTAGCACAGATAAGATCATAGAATCATAGAATGATACAGCACAGATAGAGGCCATTCAGCCCATCGTGCCTGTGCTGGCTCTTTGAAAGAGCTATCCAATTAGCTCCACTCCCCTGCCTTTTCCCCATAGACCTGCAAATTTTCTCCCTTCAAATATTTATCCAATTCCCTTTTGAAAGTTATTATTGAATCTGCTTCCACCACCCTTTCAGGCAGTGCATTCCAGATCGTAACAACTCGCTGCGTAAAATTTCTTTCTTCATGTCGCCTCTGGCTCTTTTGCCGATCACCTTAGATCTCCTGATTACCGACCCTTCTGCCATTGGAAACATGTCTCTCCTTATTTACTCTATCAAAACACTTCATAATTTTGAACACCTCTATCAAATCTCCCCTTAACCTTCTCTGCTCTAAGGAGAACCCCAGTTTCTCTAATCTCTCCACATAACTGAAGTCTTTCACCCCGGTACCATTCTAGCAAATCGCTTCTGCACCCTCTCTAAGGCCTTAACATCCTTCCTAAAGAGTGATGCCCAGAATTGTCTACAATGCTTCAGCTGGGGCCTAACCAGTGTTTTATTAAGGTTTAGTATAACCTCCTTGCTTTTGTACTCTATGCCTCGATTAATAAAGTCTAGGACCCCATATGCTTTTTTAACAGCCTTTTCAACTTGACCTGCCACTTTAAAAGATTTGTATACAGACACCCCCAGGTCTCTCTGTTTCTGCACCCCCTTTAAAATTGTCCCATTTAGCCTCTCCTCATTCTTCCTACCAAAATGAATCACTCCACACTTCTCTGCATTAAATCTCATCTGCCATATGTCTGCCCATTTCACCAGTCTCTATGTCCCCCTGAAGTCTGTTACTATCCTCCTCACAGTTTACTACATTTCCGAGTCCAGGTCTTTAATATATATCAAGAAGAGCAATGGTCCCAACACCGACCCCTGGGGGACACCACTGCATACTTCCCTCTAGTCTGAAAAACAACTGCTCACCACTACGATGGGATGAATGGCCTTCTTTTCTTTGTAATTTCTATGGTTGTGGGCAATAACCTTGAGAGGTGAGAGTAGCTGCACTCAACGACAAGGCAACGCTTGATCGAGTATGGCACCATTGAACCGTAGCAAAACTGAGTTCAATAAGGGTCAATGGGAAAACTCTCCAGTTGCTGGAGTTATGTCTATTACACAGGAAGATGGTCATGGTTGGAAGCCAATGATCACGGCCCAAGGACATCGCTGCTGGAGTTCGTCAGGGCACCATCTTTGGCTCAACCATCTTTAACTTGCTTCATCAACGACCTATTCTCAGTCATAAAGTCAGGAATGGGGCTATTCACGGTAGAAGGAGTGCTGGAGGATCTTTTGTGCCAGAAATTAGTCTTCAGCGATAGAGCAAAAAGGGGCGGTGTCGCAGCAGCTGCCATTATATGCTCCGCTCAATATTCAGTTCCACTGAAGTCAAAGCATCCTTTTCTTAATCAGTATATTCTAACTTGCTTTCAAAAATGAGACTGGGTATATCGTACTATTTGATATCCTGAGGATCAACCAGAAACCTCAGAGTTTTAGCATCTTCAACATTTTGTCTGCGGCTATTTATCTATCTCAAGAAATTAAGGGCTGGATTCTCCTTTTCTTGCCTGTACCCTGAACCTGGCTCATTTTCCTAAATCGGGGGTTATTCTGTATTCACGGCGAACTTCTGGAAGGATCTCTGCCAGCAACCAGGAGCCCACCGGTGGCCTTGAGAAAGATCCAAGCAATGCCTTCAGCAGGTAAGGGATCGGGGAAAAATGGAGGTAGAGGTGCCTGCTACTAGGCCCTCTGCCTCCATCAGGAGACTTCAGGGCCTTCTTGCTGTTAGCGCACAAATTACCTGGTGGTCCCAGGGAGGGATGGTAAGAGGGGCAGATGGGAGGGAAATGGGCCAAAAGTCTGGGTCTTGCCTCGCTGCTGGCATTTGTATGGGGCCTGAAGGGAGGGGGTAGTCAGTGGCAGTCCCAGCAGAGGTCGGGAGGGGGGGGGGTGTTGGGGGGTTAGCAGGGTGTGGAGGGAAATTAAGATTGGGGCGTGGAGGTGGCAGTAGGCCTCACTGCTCAATTATTCCTGCAGTTTCCACTGCTTTGCTGCCCAATTTGAGGGCAGGATAGCAGAGGAAAATCCAGACCTAAATATGATAAGGAGAGTCAAAACAAATGCGTTGTATGCAATGGGGCCACATGACATTTATCTTGCATTCTTATGAGCAAGTCCTAGCAAAATTCAAGTTATTGTCTTGTGACTCGAGTATATAGGGAGGGATGTTATTAATATTTGGACCTTTCCAACTACCGATAGTATTTTAAGCCCCTATCAGTTGGTTTGGAACTCCCCTTCCTACGGCATCCTAGCCATACCCCTAGGTAGTCTGTGCATTAATCGGCTCTGATTACTATTGAATCAATCTCCCATACTGGTTAGATATTGCTCTCATTGACCCAGAAAGATTCCCAGAGACATTTACCTCCAGTTTTCCTTATAGCCAGAAATGAATTAGCTCAGTATCAGTCGTGTACAGCACCACCCTGATGAGAATATCTTTTATCTGACTAGCGCTGCTTACAGCAGCAGTAAGTTGGAAAACCCATGTCCCCCGAATGAAATTACCCGTAGGAACTGATGTCATTCTGAAGCCAGTGGAACAACTTGTCCATACAAAAATTGAATGGCTATAAAGCACTTAAAAGCACCAGGCGAATTTAGAAATATTATACTTAGTTTTGAAAACGCAGTCAGGCAAAGTATAGATACAGCAAGTGGACTGTGAAACTCTGCAAGGAAAAGTGATAGGGTTAACGTGGAGAAGATGTTTCCACTTCTGGGCTAATCCAAAACTCGGGGCCATAAATATAAGATAGTCACTAATAAATCCAATAGGGAATTCAGGAGAAACTTCTTTACTCTAGAGAGTGTAGAGAATGTGGAACATGCTGCCACATGGAGTGGTTAAGGCGATTAGCTTGGATGCATTTAAGGGGAAACTAGATATGTATGTGAGGGAGAAAGGAATACAAGGATGTGTTGATAGGGTGAGATGGAGTAAGGTGGAATGAGGCTCGTGTGGAGCATAAACACCGGCATAGGCCTGTTGGACTGAATGACCTGTTTCTGTGCTGTAAATTCTATGTAATATATAATCTCCTGCAGCTTTCTGTGAAGTTCAGGGAATAATCTTAGAATTCTTCACAGATGGTCAAAGTGAAACTAGGTTGTGGATAGAATGGTGGTCCAAGTGCTGGATGAAGACTGGCTTTCGAAGAAAAAGTCTTCCTGCCATTCTCTGTTGTACAATAATACACACTGCAATAATTACCTTACAAGGCGATGGTACCAACGTTTTTATAGAAAAATTACATTCTTGGTTTAATTTCTTTTTAAGTGCAGTGCATTTAACATGTTTGTATAAATTTGTATCTGCACAGTTCTAACAGACTGGAATTTGTGTTAATACATTAACAGAAGCTCTAACAATAGCACACAAAGGAAGTTAAACCCACTGATGAGAATTCACCCGCAACTAAGTAATTCACCTAAAACTACATAAAATACCAGGATTGATGTCAGAAAGCACTTCTTCACACAATGGGTAGTGGAAATCTGGAACTCTCTTCCTCTAAACTCAGCAACTACAGGTCGGTCAGTTTAACCTCAGTGGTGGGGAAACTTTTAAAAACGATAATCCGGGACAGAATTAACAGTCACTTGGACGAGTGTGGATTGATTAGGGAAAGCCAGCATGGATTTGTTAAAGGCAAATAGTGTTTAACTAAGTTGATAGAGTTTTTTGATGAGGTAACAGAGAGGGTAGATGAGGGCAATGCGGTTGATGTGGTGTATATGGACTTTCAAAAGACGATTGATAAAGTGCCGCATAATGGGCTTGTCATCAAGACTGAAGCCCATGGAATAAAGTGAGCGGTAGCAGCATGCATAAAAAATTGACTAAGTAGCAGGAAGCAGAGAGTAGTGGTGAACGGTTGTTTTTTGGACTGGAGGGAGGTGTACAGTGGTGTTCCCCAGGGGTCGGTACTAGGACCATTGCTTTTCTTGATATATATTAATGACTTGGACTTGGGTGTACAGGGCACAATTTCCTAATTTGCAGATGACACAAAACTTGGAAGAGTAGTTAAAAATTGCGGAGGATATTGATAGTTTTCAAGAGGATATATACAGGCTGGTGGAATGGATGGACATGAGGCAGATGCAATTTAAAACAGAAAAATGCGAAGTGATACATTTCAGTAGGAAAAACGAGGGGAGGCAATATAAACTAGAGAGCACAATTCTAAAAGGAGTACAGGAACAGAGAGATCTGGGGGTATATGTGCACAAATCGTTGAAGGTGGCAGGGAAGGTTGACTCCTCTCTCACAAGTCTCTCTCCCATTCCCCTCTCACAAGTTGAGAAAGCGGTTAAAAAAGTATACAGGATCCTGGGCTTTATAAATAGAGGCATAGGGCCCGATATTAGGAGGGAGGCAGCTTGGCAGCGGGGGGTTGACTGGGCGCGTGGGTAACCCGCCCAGTGAAATTGGTGGGTTTGGCACGCGATCGTAAGTAAATTGAAGCCACTTACCTTGGCTTCCGGGTTTCGCGCTGGAAAGCTGCGCAGTGGGTGGGCTGTCAGCTGGAGGAGCACTATTTAAAGGGGCAGTCCTCCACTGACTGATGCTGCAGAAAATAGGCAAAATTACAGCATGGGGCAGCCCAGGGGGAAGGCTGCTCCCAGGTTTAATGGTGCCTCGCTCCAGGTCTTACTGGATGGGGTGAGGAGGAGGAGGAGGGAGATCTTCCACCCGGCGGACGGGAGGAAGTGGCCTGCCTCTGCCACCACGATGGCCTGGCTCGAGGTGGCAGAGGAGGTCACCTGCACCACCAACATATCGCGCACCTGCATACAGTGCAAGAGGCGCTTCAATGACCTAAGTAGGTCAGCCGAAGTGAGTACACTTACTCATTCCCCTACACTCTGTCTGCCACATCACCGCCCCCACCCCACATCTCCTTCTGCACTGCCAACACTACTCTATCCCATCACTCCTCACACCCACTGAACCCTCATCCTCATCTTACCTGAACTTCCTCACCTCCTCAGTACTCATCCCACCACTACCACTCAACCCAATCCTCATACAATCTCATGACTCTGTCTCATACTCACCCTCTCATGCATCTCTTTCACGGTCAGCCTCACCCCACCTGCCATTACCTGTGCTCCAGCCACAGGGCATGCATCACGTATGTGTAGTAGGAAGCGTAAGGCAAACGTGTCGTGAGCATGAAGGGGATGCACAAGGGTGTTTGAGGGTTTGTCATGGTTTTTACTTAGATTTGATTTCTGATCAACTCACATAACATATTACATTGTCACCACTACTGCCACATCTTGGCCATTCTTGACTGGCTTGTGCAATAATGCCCTTTCATGAGGTTCTCCATGAATACCCTTGATGCCATCCATTGGGTCACCCTACAGTGGGTGTGTGTATAGTTGCACGACTACTTTGTGCGGGTGCCTGTTGTGCAGCACTGTGTTGTGTAGCTCCACGTGGCGGAGGTGGACGGCGTGCCTGGCGAGGCTGGTGATGTTGTTCGTCCTCCAATGGAGTGATGAATGCAGCTATGGACCCCCCCCCATCCTGACGGTGTGAGTGTGAGGGGGTCCACAAAGTAGATAAACGTGTTTGCAGAGCAGAGTTTAGGATATGATGTAATAATTTTGAGTGTGGAGACAATGGTGTGGCAGGCAAAACTTTGTCTGAGGTGACAGAGTGCCCTGCTACAATGAATGAGGTATTCCCCCCAACTGTCAAGGAATCCTCTGCATCTCCCAATGGCTGCTGACTGAAACACATCTGCAACAACAGGGAGTGTTTCCCACAGCCTGGGAAACACGCTGAAGAGAGTCCAAAATCACATCTCTGCTAAAATCTCTTCCCAATGAGGTCTGTCAATGACCTCAAGTACCTCTCTAGCTATCTAAACTGTCATCCCGCCGGCTTTAATTGCCGTTGGGAGTCCCGCATGCGGGGATTGCGCGCGCACTGTTTCACGTCATTGAGGAACCCGAAAGTGGGCGTGTTGGAGCCGGGGTCCAGGCCCGCTCCCGGATTCCCCAATTTTAGGAACCCCTCCCATCACGAATGCACCCCAGCTCGGCCATCCTAAAATTGACCCAATAGAGTACAAAAGCAAGGAAGTCATGATGAACCTTTATAAAACACTGGTTCGACCACAACTGGAGTATTGTGTTCTGGGCACCGCACTTTAGGAAAGATAGAGAGTGTGCAGAAAAGATTTACTAGGATGATTCCAGGGATGAGGGACTTAGTTACATGGATAGACTGGAGAAGCTGGGGTTGTTCTCCTTGGGACAGAGAAGATTGAGAGGAGATTTGATAGAGGTATTTAAAATCATGAAGGGTCTAGACAGAATAGAGAGCGAGAAACTGTTCCCATTGGCAGAAGGGTCAAGAACCAGAGGACATAGATTTAAGGTGATTGGCAAAAGAACCGAAGGTGACATGAAGAAAAGTTTTTTTACGCAGCGAGTGGTTATGATTTGGAATGTACTGCCCGAGGAGGTGGTGGATGCAGATTCAATCATGGCTTTCAAAAGGGAACTGGATAAGTGCTTGAAAGGAAAAAAATGACAGGACTACGGGGATAGGGTGGAGGAGTGGGACTAGCTAGATTGCTCTTGCATAGAGCCGGCATGGACTTGATGGGCCGAATGGCCTCCTTCCATGCTGTTACCTTTCTATGATTCTATGATTCTATGAAAAGCTATTGAGGCTAGGTCAATTGAAAGTTTCAAAACTGAGATTGATAGATTTTTGTTAACAAGGATATTAAAGGTTATGGAACCATGACGTGTAGATCGAGTTATGATACAGATCAGCCATGATCTAAGTGAATATCGCAACAGGTTTGAGGGGCTGAATGGTCAACTTCCGTTCCTATGTTTCTAACAATCGACAAGGTCACAAGATAAGATGAGATGGGGGAGGCTATTTTAACTCACCTACCCAGGCAAAAAATGTAGCAGTCCCTTCATAACATCATCTAACTGCATCTTGAATGAATCTAAGGTTTTTCGTCTCCACTACAAGGACTCTTGACAAGGTCCCACATGGCAGATTGGTCAAAAAAGTAAAGGCCCATGGGATCGAAGGGAATGTGGCAAATTGGATCCAAAATTGGGTCAGTGGCAGGAAGCAAAGGGTAATGGTCGATGGGTGTTTTTGTGACTGGAAGGCTGTTTCCAGTAGGGTGCCGCAGGGCTCGGTACTAGGTCCTTTGCTTTTTGTGGTATATATTAACGATTTGGACTTTAACATGGGGGCATGATTAAGAAATCTGCGGATGACAGAAAGATAGGCTGTGTGGTTCATTGTGAGGAGGAAAGCTGTAGACTGCAGGAAGATATCAGTGGACTGGTCAGATGGGCAGAAAAGTGGCAAATGGAGTTCTATCCGGAGAAGTGTGAGGTGATGCATTTGGGGAGAGCAAACAAGGCAAAGAAATACACAATAAATGGGAGGATATTGAGAGTTGAAGAGGAAGTGAGGGACCTTGGAGTGCATGTCCACAGATCCCTGAAGGTAATAGGACAAGTAGCTAAGGTGGTTAAAAAGGCATATGGAATACTTTCCTTTATTAGCCGAGGCATAGAATATAAAAGCAGGAATGTTATGCTGGAACTGTATAAAACACTAGTTAGGCCACAGCTTGAGTCCTGCACACAGTTCTGGTCACCACGTTACAGGAAGGATGTAATTGCACTAGAGAGGGTGCAGAGGAGATTTACGAGGATGTTGCCAGGACTGTAGAATTTTAGCTATGATGACAGATTGGATAGGCTGGGGTTGTTTCCTTGGAACAGAGGAGGCTGAGGGGTGATTTGATTGAGGTGTATAAAATTATGAGGGGCCTAGATAGAGTGGATAAGAATGACCTATTTCCCTTAGCAGCGGGGTCAATAACCAGGGGGCATAGATTTAAAGTGATTGGTAGAAGTATTCGAGCGGAAATGAGGAAATTATTTTTCACCCAGAGGGTGGTGGGGGTCTGGAACTTACTGCCTGAGAGGGTGGTAGAGGCAGAAACCCTCAAATCATTTAAAAAATACCTGGATGTGCACCTGAAGATCCGTGATCTGCAGGGCTACGGACCAGATGTGGGAGAGTGGGATTAGGCTGGGTGGCTCGTTTCTCAGCCGGCGCAGACACGATGGGCCAAATGGCCTCCTTTTGTGCCGTAAATTTTCTATGATTCAAGACCACGCTACCTGGAAACAGTTTGAAAGGCAATCACTCTTCGAGTGAAGAAATTCATCCTGACATTAAATATCCTTTCACTATTTTTATCAAAATTAAATGTCGGATGAGAGTAAGTTTACCTCGAATCTGCACTGGTGGAAAAGAGGAAAATGGCGTTGAGTGCAAGTGCGCAGAGTGGAAACCCAAGATTTCAACTGTGCCACTCAAAATACTTGTTAAAACGGTTCACAAATTGGAAAATTTATTTATTTTTTGCAAAAAGCCAGATGCCTACGAGTGACAACCACCAACATGATTGATACATTGAAGTCAAATATGTCAGCAGAGTCCTTATACTTACATAGATCCCCGAGGACTACAGGAAGTAGTTTTGTTTGAGCTAGACAGAAAATGATAAAAAAAAACACTAGAACTCAGAAATCCCCTAAAAAACCCCAGAAGTGCCTGAGGAAATGAAAAGAACAGAATTAAGGGAATTCCATTTTGTCGTAACCCATGATTGGATTCCTCTGGTGCTGACGAATTTTTCCATTAAATTTTACAACTACTTTTATTACTTCATATATAACAGTCTTAGCTATTATCATTACATACTGTATAATGTTTTGGCAATAATATTTAATGGAAGTCCTTTAAATCACATTTAATTGTTTTCTGAAGTACAAAACAGCCACAATTGATCCTAATTCACTTTTGCAAAGCTTTATTGTTACAAAATCCTTTCAATTATGTACAATCAAATATAAATTAAACAATTGCTTCTCTTTACAGATGATCCTTCCACATTTTCATCCGCAGGGTCAGAATAAAAGTGAGCATTGTGATCTTAGAGGAGGAAAGGAAGTCTCTGCCTCGTTAGGCCCCAGTTGGAATTTTGAATATAATTCTGGGCACCACATTATAGGAGGGATATAAAAGCAATAGTAATTGTGCAGCATAGGTACACTGGGATGTTACCAGGGATGAGGTATTTACATTTATGAAGAGAGACTTAAGAAGTTAGGGTTTTTTTCACTAAAGCTGAAAAGGCTAACAATAACAACAACTTGTATTTATATAGCGCCTTCAATGTAATAAAACGTCCCAAGGTGCTCCACAGGAGTGATTATCAAAACAAAATTTGACACCAAGCCACATAAGGAGATATTAGGACAGGTGACGAAAACCTTGGTCAATGAGGTAGGCTTTAAGGAGCGTCTTAAAGGAGGAGAGAGTGGCGGAGAGGTTTAGGGAGGGAATTCCAGAGCTAAGGGCCTGGGCAGCTGAAGGCACGGCCGCCAATGGTGGCGTGATTAAAATCGGGGATGTGCAAAAGGCCAGAATTGGAGGAGCGCAGAGATCTCAGAGGTGATCTGAAAGAAGTGTTCAAGATTATGAAGGATTATGTCATAAATGTAAATAGTGATAGATTGCTTCTACTGGTCAGCGAGATGGTGATGGGAGGGCACAAATTCAAGATAATGACAAAAAGAATTAAAGGGGAGGTTAGGAAAAAAAATGTTTTTGCAGAGGATGGTTAGAATGTGGAGTAGTGGGCTACAAACCACAGTCCATAAATTATTTTAAAAGGGAACTATATAACTGCTTGAAAAAGAGGAGTATAAAAGGGTATGAGGCGTGAGCAGGCAACCCTTTGGAGAAAAGCTCAGGTGCAGACTGGATGGGCCAAAGTCTGTAATATTCTATGATTTTATAACACAAGGCGCCTGTTATAGTTGATGAAGGTGTGGAAACAAAAGTTACGTAACGTCTTGGGACAGGTCCTTGAGTGTACAGCACATGGGAGGCACCCCTCTTGTATAATGGTATCATTCACAGAGCCAATAGCACACGTAAGAGCGTCATAGGTAAGAGTGTAATGGCGCTTTCTTTTTATCCCTTCCTCTATCACCCCAGAAAAGAGAACTTAGACCAATTAGATACACGTCGGAGTACTGAAATGTGGATTCAGCTACCTGCATGGAGCATAAGTATACAGTCGGCATTATTTTATAATATCATGGGGCCCAGTTGCAGATTGCCATATCTCTGATTGATATACATACCAATAAGATTCCATCAGTCTTCTTCTAATCATGATGGGACGCACCAAGCAATTTATTTCCTTTTTAAGGTATTGATCCATGAGTCTCTCAGGTTTATCTGTTGCTGCCCCCATTTTGAGTGGCCTATGGCAACTCACCCCCCTGGACTTTTCCACCTTCTCTGTGAGGAAACTGCTGGCCTGACTTTGACCCTATGTCCTCCATGCAGACGACCTGGATGAGGTTGGGGCTGTGTCTTGTGGGAAGGCCAAGTGTGAGCCCGTGGGACAAAGGTTTTGGTAACTGGCCTGCCTCGAGAAGACTATCGCATTGCTCGCTGCTTTCTCCCGAGAAGAATCTTTCCATTCTGACTTGAAGGGTGGGGGCTGGTTTTTAAATTTACTCTTGACCAGGTACAAATTCTGCACAGAAGGCTTTAGAGTGGAGCTCTGCTGTGAATCCACTTCCGAACATTTAGTGAAATTGGCAATTTTCAAGACTGTGTGTGGAGAGAAAATAAAAATCCGTCCAGTTGAACTTGAGGTGGATGATTCAGACTTGCCGTAATTCATCCAAAACCTGGACTTC
Organism: Heptranchias perlo; assembly: GCF_035084215.1. Classification (NCBI taxonomy): domain Eukaryota; kingdom Metazoa; phylum Chordata; class Chondrichthyes; order Hexanchiformes; family Hexanchidae; genus Heptranchias; species Heptranchias perlo. The sequence continues at coordinate 16,667,746 of NC_090331.1, read as the reverse complement.
TGCCTAAAATAGAATTTTCTGACTGGTGGAAAATGGGCAGAAAATTTGCTGATGTAAAGAGAAAAATCTGCAAATGCTGGAAATCTGAAATGAAAACAGAAAATATGGAAAATAAAAGCTGTCGACTTCTGGTCACAAGTAAGAAGAGAAACCCTGACACCTGAAGGATTCCCTTGCTCTGTTTATTTCATATGTTTGCTTTGCTTTAATAGGAAACAGGAATCTTAACAAGGTGTTGTTATCCATGCTGGGACAAATGCACATGACTGAGAATCGTTAAGCAATGTAAAACCGTATTCATCCATTTAGATGAATTAACAGTGACCACAGTTTAGGGCCTGCCCATAATTCCCGTTACTTATATAAGATTACACAGCATCTTCGAGGATGATCCACATCGATTTTTTTTGTACATATATAAAAATGATGTGTTTTTAATTATTTTGCTTTGTGGGTGGAAAGGTCAAAGAACTCTTGTGAAAAAGATGACACTTATGGATGGTCCCATTTGTCTGTTGTCCATGTGTCTTTTTAATTTCCACTGTGTTGCTATCATCCAGAGTTTTGTAGGATAATTTGCCTCAGTTTGTATGAAGACAGAGATTTAGCTGACAATAGACATGGCATATCACACTTTTAAAGAGGAAGAAGGCAGCTGTTATTTTTTTAGAATAAATCTAAAACTGTCTAAAATTTAGTAAACTTAATTCTTTCAGTGGTCAAAACTGCAACTGTGGCCCCACGTTGCAATGCATTCCTCTTAAAAATAATTTGATTGGCATTGTAGTAAACAATTAAATAAATAAAATAGTTATGACAGGGCAGGAGATGTGTTGCAGCTGCAATATGTGGGAGCTGCTGGACTGTTTTGTTCAGGGCGACTACATCTGCAGCTCGAGGAACTTCGGCTCCGAGTTGAAGAGCTGGAGTCCGAGCTGCAGACATTGCGAGGCATCAGGGAGGGAGAAAGTTACCTGGACACTTTGATCCAGGAGGCAGTTACGTCCCTTAGACTAAATACTGTAGAATTGGCATGTGGTCAGGGACAGGAGGGTGTGACTGCGAGTGAGGCAGGTACAGCATCCAGGAGGTAGCATTGCAGGAGACTCAGCCTCTGCACTTGTCCAATAGATACGAGGTTCTTGCAGCCATTGTCGACGAGTGCAGGGACTGCAGGGAGGATGAGCAAACTGGCCACTGCGCCGTGGTTCAGGGGGCCATTCAAGTGGGGGGAGTAAAAAGGAATGTGGTTGTAGTAGGCGACAGTATAGTTAGAGGGATAGACACTGTTCTCTGCAGCCAAGAGCGAGAGTCCCAAAGGCTGTGTTGCCTACCCGGTGCCAGGGTTAAGGACGTCTCCTCAGGGCTGGAGAGAAACTCGGAGTGGGAGGGGGAGGATCCAGTTGTCGTGGTCCATGTAGGTACCAACAAGATAGGTAGGACTAAGAAAGAGATTCTGCTGAGGGAGTTTGAGCAGCTAGGGACTAAATTAAAAAGCAGAACCACAAAGGTGATAATCTCCGAATTATTACCTGAGCCACAAGCAAATTGGCACAGGGTAAATCAGATCAGAGAGATGAATGCGTGGCTCAAAGATTGGTGTGGGAGAAGTGGGTTTCGATTCATGGGGCACTGGCACCAGTACTGGGGAAAGAGGGAGCTGTTCCGTTGGGACGGGCTTCATCTGAACCATGCTGGGACCAGTGTTCCACCAAACCGAATAACTAGGGCGGTAGAGAAGGCTTTAAACTAAATAGAGGGGAGGAAGGCTCCGGTGGGGCGAAGTTTAGATTGATAAAGAGAAATGACAAGGAAGAATACAGGAAAGTGATGGGGGTAATGATAAACAGAGTGTGTCAGGAAGGAGCAGAGTGTACAAACATAAGAGTGCACGAGCAAATGGGGCCGGGGTAGGAAAGAATGGTAAAAAGACAAAATTAAAGGTTCTTTATCTGAATGTGCGCAGCATTTGTAATAAGATAGATGAATTGACGGCACAAATAGAAACAAATGGGTATGATCTTGTGGCCATTACAGAGACGTGGTTGCAAGGTGACCAAGATTGGGAGCTAAATATTCAGGGTTATTTAACATTTCGGAAGGATAGGAAAAAAGGTAAAGGTGGTGGGGTAGCTCTGTTAATAAAGGATGAAATTGGTATAATAGTGAGAAATGATCTTGGCTCAGAAGATCAAGATGTTGAATCAATTTGGGTGGAGGTAAGAAATAGCAAGGGAAAGAAATCACTGGTGGGAGTAGTATATAGGCCCGCTAACAGTAGCTACACTGTAGGGCAAAATATAAATCAGGAAATAAGGGGGCTTATAAAAAAGGTAATGCAATAATGGGCAAAATTTTGGCAGATGGAATATAATGTGGGAAAATGTGAAGTCATCCACTTTGGGAGGAAAAATAAAAGAGCAAAATATTATTTGAATGGAGAAATACTACAAAATGCTGCGGTACAGAGGGATTCGGGTGTCCTCGTTCATGAAATACAAAAAGTCAACATACAGGTGCAGCAGGTAATCCGGAAGGCAAACAGAATATTGGCCTTTATTTCTAGGGGGATGGAATATAAAAGCAGGGAAGTCAGACCAGAACTGTACAGGGTGCTGGTGAGACCACACCTGGCGTACTGCCTACAGTTCTGGTGCCCTTATTTAAGGAAGGACATACTTGCATTGGAGGCAGTTCAGAGAAGGTTCACTAGGTTGATTCCGGGTATAGAAGGGTTGTCTTATGAGGAAAGATTAAACAGGTTGGGTCTATACTCATTGATCAGCAAGGGAGTCAAAGGATATGGGGAAAGGGCGGGAAAGTGGAGTTGAGGTAAAAATCAGATCACCCATGATCTCATTAAATGGCGGAGCAGGCTCGAGGGGCCGAATGGCCTACTCCTGCTCCTATCTCTTATGGTCTCTTATGGTCTTATGGTCTTATTGCTTGTCTGTCCCATCATTCCATGACTTCTGTGATCACCCACCTGTTCATCTCCTTTCTTTCTGCCACCTGAGCAAGCCCTCAGGCAAAAGGTCACCCACAATCCAATGAAATTCAGTTGATTCAATATGCCTTGTACTGTTTTCCTTTTTTTTTGAATAACGTTTAGTTTTTAATTTCTGTAGTTAATAATTCATTGTGTATTTATTACAAGATTTAAGTATGTAATCAGATCAGTTTGAAAATGGTGTGTTAACTAACCTTGCAATGTAGGAACATTTAGATGAACCTGCCATACCGGCCATTGCGTTTTGCGGGCAAGTAGTGGGAAAATGTTAAATAAGAGAGCCTTACTGAACAGGAGGGCAGATCAGGCAGTTGGATGCACGTGTCAGTGTGCCAGATTTGTGGCCCTCTCAACTTTCCACTTATTTTAATGACTGGAAAAATGGGAGGATTTTGAATTGGATGTTTTGACTGTTACCTTAATTGTTCGCTAGGCTAATCCTGTTGAGCAAGGCTCCACGTTAAGAGCGCTAACCCACCAAAGTTACCCCATAGAGTCCTTATTGCTGTACAGAATTCTCAGTATACAGAACCCTTCACACCTTTAAATAAAAAGAAACAGTAAATGCTGCAAATCTAAAATAAAAATAGAAAATGATAGACATACACAACAGATCCATCAGCAGCTACATCGAGTTACATCAAAACCACAGAACAAAAACAGGCCATTTGGCCCAACTGATATATGCCTGCGTTTATGCTCCACATGAGCCTCCTCCCTCCCTACTTCATCTAACCCTATCAGGATATCCTTCTATTCCTTTCTCCCTCATGTGCTTATCTAGCTTCCCCTTAAATGCATCTATGCTATTTGCCTCAACTCCTTCCACATTCTTAGCACTCTCTGGGCAAAGAAGTTTCTCCTGGATTCCCTATTGGATTTATTAGCGACTATTTTATATTTATGATCTCTAGTTTTGGACTCCTCCACAAGTGGAAACATTTTGTCTACATCTATCCTATCAAACCCTTTCATAATCTTAAAGACCTCTATTGGGTCACCCCCTCAGCCTTCTCTTTTCTAGGGAAAGGAGCCCCAGCCTGTTCAGCCTTTCCTGATAAGAATATGTTCTCAGTTGTGGTATCATCCTTGTGAATCCTTTTTGCACCCACGACAATGCCCCTATATCCTTCCTATAATATGGAGACCAGAACTATGCACAATACTTAAGTGTGGTCTAACCAAGTTTAACACAACTTCTTTGCTATTCAATTCCATCCCTCTAGAAATGAACCTCAGTGCTTCATTTGCCTTTTTTATGGCCTTGTTAACCTGCGTCACTACTTTTAGTGATTTGTGTATCTGTACCACTAGATCCTTTTGCCTATCCTGTTTAGTCTCTTATGAACCAAATAGTATGTGGCCCCCTTATTCTGCCTACCAAAATGCACCACCTCACACTTATCTATATTGAACTTCATTTGTCGATTACACGCCCATTTTGCCAATTTATTAATGTCCTCTTGCATTTTGACGCATTCTTCCTTTGTATTAACCAAAGCCCCCAATTTGGTGTCATCTGCAAATTTTGAAATTGTACTTCCAATGTACATCATTAATGTAAATTGTGAATGACAGCGGTCCCAGCACCGATCCCTGTGGAACACCACTTCCCATCTTTGACAGTCTGAGTAGCTACCCTTAACCTCTACTCTGTCTTCTGCTTTGTAGCCAACTTGCTATCCATTCAGCTACCTGTCCCCTGACTCCACATGCTCTGATCTTAGTCATGAGTCTACAATGCGGTACCTTATTGAAGGCCTTTTGAAAATCCAAATATATTGCACCTACTGCATTACCCTTGTCTACTCTTTCTGTTAGTTCTTCAAAGAATTCAGTAAGGTTGGTCAAACCTGACTTTCCCTTCTGAAATCCGTACTGACTATTCTTTATTAGATTTTTGCTCTCTAGATGTCTTTCTATTACATCTTTGAGTAAAGATTCCATTATCTTTCCTACCACCAACATTAAGCGAACTGGTCTATAGTTCCCTGCACTTGTTCGAACTCCCTTTTTAAACATAGGAATAACATTAGCTGTCCATCAGTCCTGTGGCACTATTCCCTTTTCTAGTGAATTTTTATATATATGTAATAGTGCTCCTGCTATCTCCTCCCTAACTTCTTTTAATATTCAGAGATGCAGTCCATCCGGACCAGAGGTTTTATCCTCCCTAAGTTTGATTAGTTTTCAATCATCTCCCCCCTTTCTATCTTAAATGTTTTAATATCTTTCTCAGTCTCTTCTTCTAATGTCCTGTCCACCTTATTAGTCTCTCTGGTAAATACAGAGGCAAAGTAACTATTCAATATTTCACTGTTAGTGATCTGTAAGTTTATCGTGTGCATCCCTTAGCTTTCCTATCCCTATTCTGATTTTTCTTTTGTTATTTATGTGTCTGTAGAATATTTTACTATTCCTTGATAATTTAATCTCGTAGTTCCCCTTTGCTTTCCTAATTGATTTTTTGATTTCTTTCCTAACCTTTTCGTATTCTCCTTTGACACCCTCTCCTTTATTGTCTATGTACTTTGACTTTTCCTTTAGTTTCAATTTTACCCTTATCTCTGTATTCATCCATGGTGTTTCATTACTGGCTAGTTTGTTCTTGCTTTTTAGAGGGATACACTTCTCCTGAATTCTATTGATCACCGTTTTAAATATTTCCCTCTGCTGTCTATTTCTTTGTCTGTCACATTTTTTTCCAGTTTACCTGCCTTAGTTCCATTCTCATCCCCTCAAAATTAGCTATTTTCCAATCTATTACTTTGTTCTTTGTCTTACTTATGTCTTTCTTAGTCATTAATTTAAAGCTTATTTTGTTATGATCGCTATTGACTAGATGTTCCCCTACGCTTACTTCTCTTATCTGTCTCGTTAATTTCTCATTACGAGTTCCAGCAGTGATTCCTCTCTTGTTGAGCTTCTCACATATTGGGTAAGAAAGGAGTCCTGTACACAATGTAAAAACTCCATTCTTTTTTCCTCTTTCCCTACCTCTTCTTGCCGGTTTATTTGGGGGTAGTTGAAATCTCCTATGATAATTATTCAATGTTTTTTACTCATTTCATAGATTTGTATCCATATTTCTTCCTCCACTTCCCTTCCACTATTAGGCAGTCTGTAGAATATGTCTATTAACGTGATCGATCCCTTCTTATCCTTTGTGTCAATCCATATGGATTATGTTTCGAAATTAATGTTACTTATGTCCCTTTTTTATAGCCATGATGTGTCTCTAATTAGTACATCTACCCCACCCCCTTCTCCCTTCCCTTTCATTTCTAAATACATTAGGTCCTGCAATATATAATTGCCAGTCCTGTTCTCCATGTAGCTATGTTTCAGTTATCCCTACCACATCTGGCTCCTCGCTATGAATTATTGCCTCCAGTTCCCCTGTTTTATTTTGGATGCTGTGCACATTGCTGTACACTGGCATCTACCTGACAATGTGGAAAATTGCCCAGGTATGTCCTGTCCACAAAAAGCAGGACAAATCCAATCCGGCCAATTACCGCCCCATCAGTCTACTCTCAATCATCAGCAAAGTGATAGAAGGTGTCGTCGACAGTGCTATCAAGCGACACTTACTCACCAATAACCTGCTCACCGATGCTCAGTTTGGGTTCCGCCAGGACCACTCGGCTCCAGACCTCATTACAGCCTTGGTCCAAACATAGACAAAAGAGCTGAATTCCAGAGGTGAGGTGAGAGTGACTGCCCTTGACATCAAGGCAGCATTTGACCGAGTGTGGCACCAAGGAGCCCGAGTAAAATTGAAGTCAATGGGAATCAGGGGGAAAACTCTCCAGTGGCTGGAGTCATACATAGCACAAAGGAAGGTGGTAGTGGTTGTTGGAGACCAATCATCTCAGCCCCAGGACATTGCTGCAGGAGTTCCTCAGGGCAGTGTTCTAGGCCCAACCATCTTCAGCTGCTTCATCAATGACCTTCCCTCCATCATAAGGTCAGAAATGGGGATGTTCGCTGATGATTGCACAGTGTTCAGTTCCATTCGCAACCCCTCAAATAATGAAGCAGTCCGAGCCCGCATGCAGCAAGATCTGGACAACATCCAGGCTTGGGCTCAAAAGTGGCAAGTAACATTCGCACCAGACAAGTGCCAGGCAATGACCATTTCCAACAAGAGAGAGTCTAACCACCTCCCCTTGACATTCAACGGCATTACCATTGCCGAATCCCCCACCATCAACATCCTGGGGGTCACCATTGACCAGAAACTTAACTGGACCAGCCATATAAATACTGTGGCTACAAGAGCAGGTCAGAGGCTGGGTATTCTGCAGCGAGTGACTCACCTCCTGACTCCCCAAAGCCTTTCCACCATCTACAAGGCACAAGTCAGGAGTGGGATGGAATACTCTCCACTTACCTGGATGAGTGCAGATCCAACAACACTAAAGAAGCTCGACACCATCCAGGACAAAGCAGCCCGCTTGATTGGCACCCCATCCACCACCTTAAACAATCACTCCCTTCACCACCGGCGCACTGTGGCTGCAGTGTGTACCATCCACAGGATGCACTGCAGTAACTCGCCAAGGCTTCTTCGACAGCACCTCCCAAACCCGCGACCTCTACCACCTAGAAGGACAAGAGCAGCAGGTACATGGGAACAACACCACCTGCACGTTCCCCTCCAAGTCACACACCATCCCGACTTGGAAATATATCGCCGTTCCTTCATTGTCGCTGGGTCAAAATCCTGGAACTCCCTTCCTAACAGCACTGTGGGAGAACCTTCACCACGCGGACTGCAGCGGTTCAAGAAGGCGGCTCACCACCACCTTCTCAAGGGCAATTAGGGATGGGCAATAAATGCCGGCCTCGCCAGCAATGCCCACATCCCATAAACGAATAAAAAAAAGATTTAATTTGTTTTTAGTAATCGTTCCCCTCCCTTTATTTTTAACAGTGATTTTATACTCATGTTCTATAACTGTATTTGTTCTTTGACCATTTGTGTTACCCTTGTTCCTTACCTTGTTCTGACCTTTACTTTTATTTCCTATTTCTTTTTTCTTCTGACTTATGTTATCTTCCCCAGATCCTTCCCCCCATCTTACTAGTTTAAAGTCCTGTTGACAGCACAATTTATCTTTTCTGCTAGGACACTGGTCCCATTCCGGTTCAGGTGGAGCCCGTCCCAGTGGGACAGCTCCTTCCTGTCCCAGTACTGGTGCCAGTGTCCCATGAAATGGAACCCCTTCCTTCCCACACCTGTCTTTTAGCCACGCGTTCATCTTCCCGAGCTGTAGATAGGAACCCCAGGGTAGCATTTTGGATAATGTTTGGACGGAGCTGGAATCTGGAAGATGTAGCAGGGTATTTAATGGAACAGAACAAATCAAAAGATGGTGTTTGGGATGATAGTTCAATGCCCAAACATGTTGAAAAACTAGATTGAGGTAGAACGTGGTGGAGAATTTATGAAGGTCTCTTATGAAGGAAAGGGAATTGGATGTACACTTGAAAAGGAGAAATTTGCAAGGCTACGGGGAAAAAGCAGGGGAGAGGGACTAATTGGATAGCTCTTTCAAAGAGCCGGTATAGTCATGGTGTGCTGAACAACCTCCTTCTGTGCTGTTTGATTCTATGATCTCGGCGAGGAAACCGAATTAAAAGAATAAATGGGCTTAAAAATAGTTAATAAGGAAAAGTACAGATGTAGGAAATCTGAAATAAAAGCAATGCTGGGAATACACAGCAACCGAGAAGAAAAAAGAGAGTTGTGAGGGAGATGGAGTTGGAAAGAAAATGAAGATGATGAGGAATCTGGGGAATTGGCTGGCATCCAGTGGTTTTGTGCTTCAGATCCTTGTTACTTGAAAGGAAAATATTTTTGTTAAAGCAACGAATGCTACTTGTGGGATTTTGGTGCACACAAATTGGCTGCCATGTTTGCTGACATAACAATAGTTAGTACACTTCAAGAGTAACTCATTGTATATGAAATGTAAATACTATTTTTCATTTTAGACTATTGACAAACAGTTTAAAAACTCAGACATCCACAGGTAAGATAATGAGGTTTATGTTGACAGAATCAGGTGAATATTTAACACACAATTTTATTAATCAATTAAACAGCATTGAAGGCCATTTGCATTGCAGCCACTAACATTAATTAGCAATCCATAAACTAACTTTCAAAAGGTTGTGGGTTCAAGTCCCATTCCAGAGACTGACACTTCAGTGTATTACTGAGGGAGTGCGGCACTGTCGGAGGTGCCGTCTTTTGGATGAGACGTTAAATCAAGGCCCCGTCTGCCCTCTCAGGTGGACATAAAAGATCCCACGGCACTATTTCGAAGAAGAGCAGGGGAGTTCTCCCCAGTTTTCTAGCCAATATTTATCCCTTACCCAATATCATTATCCTGTCATTATCACATAATTGTTTGTGGGACCTTGCTGTGTGCATATTAGCTGTCGTGTTTCCTCCATTATAACAGTGACTATACTTCAAAAGTTCTTCATTGGCTATAAATCACTTTGGGATGTCCTGACGTCGTGAAAGGTGCTGTAGAAAAGCAAGTCTTTCTTTTTTCTTTGAACTTAAAAACAGGTGAAAAGGAATTTCGTTAGGACATCCCATAGACACAGCCAGCTTATGCCATTTTGAACAGAGCAGCATCCATTTTAATCTGAGTTACCATTGCTATTTAAAATTATGTATGCCCATCAAGGCAAATCGATTTTGTCACAACAAGGCAAGATGGTTAGAAGCTAAAGGAAACTTCAAGTTAAGATGCAAATTATACTGGGAGACCAGTGATTTACTTTCTGTAGAAAATTGGAGAACACTGATCAACATAACCCCATCGCTCTTTGGCACCACAGCCAACATCACAAACTCACCAAAAAGGATTTGCCTTTAAATGGGGTCAGTTGGAACTAACTCATGGTAGAACTTTAATAGCAGCAATAAAAACAGAAAATGCTGGAGACACTCAGCAAGACAGGCAACATCTGTGGTTTGTTTAGAACTTCAATAGTTCCCTTTGTAGATTGCGATGCATATGATAGACTGTATCCTTTATCCTTCTCCAAGCGTTCCTCAAAGAGATCTCTGAGATAGGCAGTGTTTCTGTGCACATGGTCATGAGCTGGAATGGGGCATCAGAACTGAGAGACTCTCTGCTGTCATACATGGTTAGCATTCCCCGCCCAAACTTTTCTCTTAGGTTACTAAAATGATAATAACTCCTGTAAACTACCCTGCAAGCTGCTTAATAGTTGGTATAAGTATGATGGCTGGAAATGTTGCACTAATTATGGGTGCTATAATGAATCGCTAGACAGCTCAGTGGAATCCCTGATGCCATCCTTGCACCCTCTGAGACCAGTGTGGCTTTCCTGGGAGGCACTGATTTGTGATGGCCCATGATGACAGGACAATGGGTACTTGTTCTGCTGATTGTCCGAAGCTATCCGTTGTCATTATCAGGTGAGACTTGTACTCCCTGAAGGATGCATTGGGCAGCCCATGCGTGATCCATTAGGTTCAGCAGGATGGTTGTCAGCCAACAAATCTTAAGATTTCAATATAATTATGGATGAAGAAGACCATTTGGCTCATCTTAGTTCATCCATTCAGAGATCCTAATATTCCCCCCACTGTAGCATCCAACTGTTTATTAAGTAATTCTGGGGCTTTTTCCTCCAACTCTATCTGGAAGTTTATTCCACATGTTGATCATTCTCTGCATGAAGAAGAATTTCCCAATATCAGTCCTAAAATTATCTTTAACTTGTGCCCTGTTATTCTACTCCTGCAGTTTAATTTAAAGAAATATTCCAGGCCAATTTTTTCATACCTTAATAATCTTATACATTTCTATAAGATCATCTCCGAGGAGTCTGCTTTCTAAAGAAAGAACTTAATTTATATAGCGCCTTTCATGGCCTCAGAATGTCCCAAAACTCTTTGCAGCCAATGAAGTACTTTTGCAATGTAGTCACTGTTGTAATGTAGGAAACGCGGCAGCCAATTTGCGCAGAGGAAGATCCCACAGAAGCAATGGAATAAATGACCAGATCATCTGCTCTTCTTGGCTGCAAAGCCCAAGTTTCTTCAGTCTTTCCTCATAACTCAAACCCTTAACAACAACAACTTGCATTTATATAGCACCTTTAATGTAGTGTAACGTCCCAAGGCGGTTCACAAGAGTGTTATCAAACAAAATTTGACACCGAGCTACATAAGGGGATATTAGGACAGATGGCCAAAAGCTTGGTTAAAGAGATGGGTTTTAAGGTGCGTCTCAAAGGAGGAGAGAGAGGCAGAAAGGTTTAGGGAGGGAATTCCTGAACTTAGGGCCTAGGCAGCTGAAGGCATGGCCGCCAATCATGGAGCGATTAAAATCTGGGATGCACAAGAAGCAAGAATTGGAGGAGCGCAGAGATCCCGTAGGTTTGTAGGGCTGGAGGAGGTTACAGAGATAGGGAGAGACGAGGCAATGGAGGGATTTGAAAGCAAGGATGAGAATTTTAAGATCGAGGTGTACCTGGACTGGGAGCCAATGTAGGTCAGCGAGCACTGGGGTGATGGGAGAAGGGGACTTGGTGTGAGTTAGGTTATGGGTAGCAAAGTTTTGCATGGGCTCAAGTTAATGGAGGGTGGAAAATGGGAGGCCAGCCAGGAAAGCATTGGAATAGTCAAGTCTAGAGGTAACAAAGGCATGGATGAGGGTTTCAGCAGCAGATGAGCTGAGGCGGGGCGGAGACACGCAATTATATGGAGGTGGAAGTAGGCGGTCTTGGTGATGGAGTGGATATGCGCTCGGGAGCTCATCTCAGGGTCAAATAGGACGCCAAGGTTGCGAATGGTCTGGTTCAGCCTCAGACAGTGGCAAGGGAGAGGGATGGAGTCGGTGGCTAGGGAACGGAGTTTGTGGCGGGGACTGAAGACAATGGCTTCGGTCTTCCCAATATTTAGTTGGAGGAAATTTTTGCTCATCCAGCACCGGATTTCGGACATGCAGTGTGACAAATCAGAGACAGTGGAGGGGTCGAGGGAGGTGATGGTGAGGTAGAGCTGGGTGTTGTCAGTGTACATGTGGAACCCGATGTTGTGCTTTCGGATGATGTTGCCGAGGGGCAGCATGTAGATGAAGAATAGGAGGGGGCCATGGATAGATCCTTGGGGGACTCCAGAGGTTAATGGGAGCTGGAGGAGAAGCCATTGCAGGTGATTCTCTGGCTACAACTGGATAGAAAAGAATGGAACCAGGTGAGCACGGTCCCACCCAGCTGGGTGATGGAGGAGAGACGTTGGAGGAGGATGGTGTGGTCAACTATGTCAAAGGCTGCAGACAGGTTGAGAAGGATGAGGAGGGATAGTTTACCACGGTCATAGTCACATGGGATGTCACTTGTGACTTTGATAAGGGCAGTTTCAGTACTATGGCAGAGGCAGAAACTTGATTGGAGGGATTCAAACATGGAGTTGTGGGAAAGATGGGCACGGATTTGGGAGATGACAACACGGTCAAGGACTTGAGAGGAAAGGGAGGTTGGAGATGAGGCAGTAGTTTGCAAGGTCAGCGGGTTCAAGGGTGGGTTTTTTGAGGAAGGGGTGATGATGGCAGAATTGAAGGGGAGGGGGACAGTACCTGAGGAAAGAGAACTATTAACAATATCAGCTAACATGGGGGCCAGGATGGGAAGTTGGGTAGTCAGCAGTTTGGTGGTAATAGGGTCCAGAGAGCAGGAAGTGGGTCTCATGGTCAAGGTGAGCTCAGAGAGGGTATGAGTGGAGATAGGAGAGAAACTAAAGAAAGATGCGAGTTCAGGCTTAGGGCAGGGGGGAGCCGTAGGGGGAGTTTGGCTTGGTGGGCTAGGGGAAGGGAAGGAAGCAATAGATGGTCTCAATCTTAGTGACAAAGTAGTCGATGAACTCCTTGCACTAGTTGTTAGAGGTGAGGGTGGAGGAGGCAGGGGAGGAGGGTTTAAGAAGACTATTTGTAGTGGAGAAGAGAAGCCGGGGGTTATCTTTGCATTCCAGGATGATCCTGGAATAGTGAGCAGTTTTGGCAGAGGAGATCAGGACCCGATAGTGATTTATGTGATCCAGCCAGATCTGGCGATGAATGCCTAAACCAGTTGTCCACCATAAATGTTCAAGTCTGCATCCCTTGGACTTAAGAGAGCTGAGATGAGGGCTGTACCGGGGGAACGCCCAGGGTGAGTGTATACATGTCACCTGTTCCTTCTTCCTCTTTGTGGCACTCTGCACTGGTCTTCATTAAAAACAGATTAGCTGGTTTTTTATTGCATTTGCTGTTTGTGTGCAAACTGGCTGCTGCATGCACTCAAACAAAAGGTTATTTGTTAAACTCAAATCTATAGGGATTGAAGGAATGGATCTGCCATTGTTCTGCCCACTCACATGTATTGTCCAAAACATTCCGTAATTTCTGAGATGCCTCCTCTAATTTCACAGCCCCTCCTAGATTGGTATCATCTGCATATTTGATCGCTTTACATTGAGTTTCTGGATCCAGGTCATTTATGAAAATTACAAACACCCCCACCCCTCCACCCAGATGGAACTTCTCTAACAAGTACTCAATGTCTCCTATCTTTCATGATGTGGAGATGCCGGTGATGGACTGGGGTGGACAAATGTAAGGAATCTTACAACACCAGGTTATAGTTCAACAAATTTATTTTAAAATCACAAGCTTTCGGAGATTATCCCCTTCGTCAGATGAATGAGTGAAAAGGTTCTCAAATCGCATATCTTATACTATGTTGGGACAGCATCACACCAATCAAAAGGTGTCGTTGTTATTCAAACAGGCCAGTCACGGAGAACAGCACGTCCCAGTACACTGGATATACATTGTGTCGATTACACAGGCAGGCAGAAAGAAACTCAAAATGGCAGAGAGAGAGAGAGAGAGAATTTTAAAAAACATATAATTTTTTTCCCCCTTTTTGCTGGTGGGGTTACGTGTAGCGTGACATGAACCCAAGATCCCGGTTTAGGCCGTCCTCATGGGTGCGGAACTTGGCTATCAACTTCTGCTCGACGATTTTGCGTTGTCGTGTGTCTCGAAGGCCGCCTTGGAGAACGCTGACCCGAAGATCGGTGGCTGAATGTCCTTGACTGCTAAAGTGTTCCCCGACTGGGAGGGAACCCTCCTGTCTGGCGATTGTTGCGCGGTGTCCGTTCATCCGTTGTCGCAGTGCCTGCATGGTCTCGCCAATGTACCATGCTCCGGGGCATCCTTTCCTGCAACGTATGAGGTAGAGAACGTTGGCCGAGTCACAGGAGTATGAACCATGTACCTGGTGGGTGGTGTCCTCTCGTGTGATGGTGGTATCCGTGTCGATGATCTGGCATGTCTTGCAGAGGTTGCCGTGGCAGGGTTGTGTGGTGTCGTGGACGCTGTTCTCCTGAAAACTGGGTAACTTGCTGCGAACGATGGTCTGTTTGAGGTTGGGTGGCTGTTTAAAGGCCGAGCAGTGGAGGCGTGGGGATGGCCTTAGCGAGGTGTTCGTCGTCATCGATGACATGTTGAAGGCTGCGGAGAATATGGTGTAGTTTCTCCGCTCCGGGGAAGTACTGGACGACGAAGGGTACTCTGTTGGTTGCGTCCCGTGTTTGTCTTCTGAGGAGGTCTATGCGATTCTTCGCTGTGGCCCGTCGGAACTGTCGATCGACAAGTCGAGCGTCATATCCCGTTCTTACGAGGGCGTCTTTCAGCGTCTGTAGGTGTCCATCGCGTTCCTCCTCGTCTGAGCAGATCCTGTGTATTCGTAGGGCCTGTCCATTGGGGATGGCCTCTTTGACGTGGTTGGGGTGGAAGCTGGAAAAGTGGAGCATCGTGAGGTTGTCCGTGGGCTTGCGGTAGAGTGAGGTGCTGAGGTGCCCGTCTTTGATGGAGATTTGTGTGTCCAAGAAAGAAACCGATTCTGAGGAGTAGTCCATGGTGAGTTTGATGGTGGGATGGAACTTGTTGATGTTATCGTGTAGTCTCTTCAGTGATTCTTCGCCGTGGGTCCATAGGAAGAAAATGTCGTCGATGTATCTGGTGTATATCTTTCAGCCAGTTTCTTATCCATTCCTTCAATCCCTATAGATTTGAGTTTAACAAATAACCTTTTGTTTGAGTGCATGCAGCAGCCAGTTTGCACACAAACAGCAAATGCAATAAAAAACCAGCTAATCTGTTTTTGTCGTGGACACTGGGAGAATTCCTTAAGCTTCTTCAAATAGTACCTTGGGATTTTACATCCCCTTGCACAAGCAGACAGAGCTTTGGTTTAATTTCTCATCCAAAAGACAATACTTCCAACAATACAGCACTCCACTTAAGCATTAACCTAGATTAGGTGCTCAGATCTGCAGTAGGGCTTGAACCCACAAAGGTAGCTGCTACATTCATTTTCATTCTACTGTTAACCTGGCTACATGATGATTCAAATTTGAATTGGCTTCTTGGCAGATAGGACAAATATTAATGTTCTGATGAAAGGCCATCGACCTGAAACGTTAAGTCTGTTTCTCGCTCCACAGTGCTGCCTGACCTGTTGAGTGTTTTCAGCATTTTCTGTTTTTGTTTCAAATATTAATGTGGCAGGGTTGATTGTAATTGTCAATGAGGGGGATGATGCAGAGATTGTAGTTAAGGAGGAGGAGTGTGAAATATTGGATGGGATAAACATAGTGAGAGAGGAAGTATAATGGGTTTAGCATCTTTGAAAATAGATAAATCGCTAGGCCCGGATGAACTGTATCCCAGGCTGTTAGAAGAAGCAAGGCAGGATATAGCGGAGGTTCTGACCATCATTTTCCAATCCTTTCTGGCTACAGGCGTGGTGCCAGAGGATTGGAGGACTGCTAACCTTGTACCGTTGTTTAAAAAGGGAGAAAAGGATAGACCTAGTAATTACAGGCCAGTCAGTGTAACCTCAGTGGTGGGCAAATTATTGGAATCAATTCCATGGGACAGTATAAACAAACATTTAGAAAGGCACGGGTTAATCAAGGACAGTCAACATGGATTTGTTAAGGGAAGGTTCTGTCTGACTAGCTTGATTAAATTTTTTGAGCAGGTAACAAGGAGGGTCGATGAGGGTAACACGTTTGATGTAGTGTACGTGGATTTTAGCAAGGCTTTTGACAAAGTCCCACATGGCAGACTGGTCAAAAACGTAAAAGCCCATGGGATTCAAGGGAAAGCGGCAAATTGGATCCAAAATTGGCTCAGTGGCAGGAAGCAAAGGGTAATGGTCGATGGGTGTTTTTGTGACTGAAAAGCTGTTTCCAGTGGGGTTCCGCTGGGCTCAGTACTCGGTCACTTGCTTTTTGCGGTATATATTAATGATTTAGACTTAAATGTAAGGGGCATGATTAAGAAGTTTGCAGATGATACAACAATTGGCCATGTGGTTAATAGTGAGGAGGAAATCTGTAGACTGCAGGAAGATATCAATGTACTGGTCAGGTGGAAAAGTGGCAAATGGAATTCAATCTGGAGAAGTGTGAGGTAATGCATTTGGGGAAGTCAAACAAGGTAAGGGAGTAGAGGTGTAGAGAAAGAGAAGGACCTTGGAGTGCATGTCCACAGATCCCTGAACTTGCAGGACAGGTAGATAAGGTGGTGAAGAAGGCATACGAGATACTTTTCTTTATTAGCCGAGGCATAGAAACATAGAAACATAGAAAATAGGAGCAGGAGTAGGCCCTTTGAGCCTACTCCGCCATTCAATATGATCATGGCTGATCCTCTCTCAATACCATATTCTCGCTCTCTCCTCATACCCCTCGATGCCTTTTGTATCTAGAAATCTATCTAGCTCCATCTTAAATATATTCAGTGACTTGGCCTCCACAGCCTTCTGTGGTAGAAAATTCCACGGGTTCACCACCCTCTGAGTGAAAACATTTCTCCTCATCTCAGTCCTAAATGTCCTATCCTGTATCCTGAGACTGTGACACCTCGTTCTGGACCCCCAGCCAAGGGAAACATCCTCCCTGCATCCAATCTGTCTAGCCCTGTCAGAATTTTATATGTTTCAATGAGATCCCCTCTCATTCTTCTAAACTCGAGTGAATACAGGCCGAGTCGGCCCAATCTCTCTTCATATGACAGTCCTGCCATCCCAGGAATCAGTCTGGTGAACCTCCGTTGCACTCCCTCTATGGCAAGTATATCCTTTCTTAGGTAAGGAGATCAAAACTGCACACAATACTCCAGGGTGGTCTCACCAAGGCCCTGTATAACTGCAGTAACACATCCTTGCTCCTATACTCAAATCCTCTAGCAATGAAGGCCATCATACCATTTACCTTCCTAACTGCTTGCTGCACCTGCATATTTGTTTTCAGTGACTGGTGTACAAGGACACCCAGCTCCCTTTGTACATCAACATTCCCCAATCTATCACCATTTAAATGATACTCTGCCTTTCTGTTTTTTCTTCCGAAGTGGATAACGTCACATTTATCCACATTATACTGAATCTGCCATGTATTTGCCCACTCACTCAACTTGTCTAAATCGCCTTGAAGCCTCTTTGCATCCTTCTCACAATTCATGATCTCACCTAGTTTTGTGTTGTCAGCAAACTTGGAAATATTACATTTGGTTCCCTCATCCAAATCATTAATATATATTGTGAATAGCTGGGGCCCAAGCACTGATCCCTGCGGTACCCCACTAGTCACTGCCTGCCACCCCGAAAAAGACCCATTTATTCCTACTCTCTGTTTCCTGTCTGTTAACCAATTTTCAATCCATGCCAGCATATTACTCCCAATCCCATGTGCTTTAATTTTGCACACTAACCTCTTATGTGGGACTTTACCAAAGGCCTTCTGAAAATCCAAATAAACCACATCCACTGGTTCTCCCTTATCTATTCTACCAGTTACATCCTCAAAAAACTCCAGTAGGTTTGTCAAACATGATTTCCCTTTCATGAATCCATTTTGACTTTGTCTAATCCTGTTGATATTTTCTAAATGTCTTGTTATCACATCCTTTATAATAGACTCGAGCATTTTCCCTGCTACTGATGTTAGGCTAACCGGTCTGTAGTTCCCTATTTTCTCTCTCCTTCCCTTTTTAAATAGTGGGGTTACATTTGCCACCCTCCAATCTGCAGGAACTGTTCCATAATCTATAGAATTTTGTAAGATGACAACTAATGCATCCACTATTTCCATGGCTACCTCTTTTAGTACTCTGGGATGCCATTATCAGACCCTGGGGATTTATCGGCTTTCAGTCTCATTAATTTCTCCAGCACTATTGTTTTACTAATAATAATTTCCTTTAATTCCTCCTTCTCACTGGTCTCTTGGTTCCCTAGCATTTCTGGGACGTTATTTGTGTCCTCTTCCGTGAAGACAGAACCAAAGTATTTGTTTAATTGCTCTGTCATTTCCCTGTTCCCCATTATAAATTCTTCTGTTTCTGACTGTAAGGGACCTACATTTGTTTTCACTAATCTTTTTCTTTTTACATACGTGTAGAAGCTCTTTTTCAACTGGCACAAACACGATGGGCCGAATGGCCTCCTTCTGTGCCGTAAATTTTTCTATGTTTCTATGTGGATATTTTAAAACTGCAATAAGCAATTAAGCACAAAAGCTCTCTGTCTTTGCTTATTTATTCTATTGTAGAGCCTTGTTTTAACAAGTTTCTGTAAAGAAAGCAAAGCTAATCAATTTCTGCAGAATCGGACAGACTGTGCAAGGGTTTTCCTATCAGGTCTGTTGATCATCTTCAGGTTATTGGTGACAGAATGAGTCTTTGAGTGATTGATGTCTGAGTTAGAAGTCAGTTGCAAAATGCCACAGCCCAGTCCTTGTTGCACTGCTGCGGACTGGCTGCTGTGGAACCTTGATGTAGATGAAGGAATGGCTTATTTTCTCAATGTTTGAATATATATAGAGTTCAGATACTGACATCCCGTTGAATTTCTGTAATCATTTGACTTCAATGAATCAGATGTTATTTTGATTTGCAGCTCTATATTGTGCACTGGTTCTAATTCAGCTCAAATAAATACAGGGCTTTGGTTTTGAGATGATAGACGCAAGTTAAAATTCACAGGCGGATAATTGAGGAAAGGTCAACGTAGCTTTAGTGCAACATTTTCTTTATTTATATTAAATTTCAAAAGCAGGGATCGAGTGAGTTAGTGGATGATCCTTTCACCTTTAGAACCGGGTCTCAAATTCAGCCCAGACTGATTGGATTAAGGACTTCTCTGTCTCATGGTTATACGTTAAACACGTCTAGAAGGTAGAAATTGGGGCCCTGAGGTTATGCGGTGGGATACTATTACACAATCTGCATGCTCGCCTAGAATTTCTCTGTCCATTATTTTAATGGAGGTGTTAACCTGTATAAAATAACTGGGTTAATGCCTCTACTAAAACATTGCAGAGAGGAATTGCAGACAAACGTGTTAAGTGTTCCTACAATAGTGTCCGTGGCATAATTTCAGGGCAAGGCTGTTTATTCAGTACTGATCGGTACAAAATTAAGCTTTAGTCAAAGAGGCCACCAGGATGGCTGGTGTGCTATCTTCTATCTAGTGAAGCCCAATCCAAGGGAGGACCTCAGCGACTGTCCAATCTATGCATTTTTAAGGATTTATTGAAAACAACAACTTGAATTACAATGGTTTCTGTGCTGCCCACCGATCCTGGAATGTATCTAGTGGTCCAGCGGACACTGCGTGCCAGTGCCTCAACAATTACCCTCAGACCAAAGAGCTAAACATGGGGGCACAGTCAATGACACCCTGTGAAATGCGGCTAGAATTGCGAATCGCAAATTTTTGCCGAGGAGGCTGGCTGGTTGGGAAGTGCAAATATCACAATGATGCAGTCGGAGGTCCTTTCCCAAAGTATGGGGATGAGACCCTATTAGTGCTTTCATATTTTATAGGATTTTCGGGAGAGTGACCGTTGTGCTTCGCTCTCCCCTTTTTACACTCAGCACTGGGTGGAGACCAACCCCCTGCAGCACTGCTGGATTCTGATGTTAATATCAGCCCCAAAGTCCGAGTGAGTGTGGCACTGGTTCTCCACATTTGCTTTAATTAAACCGGTGGCTGTAACCAGATTGCACATTCATATACTGCGGATCGGCTGCTTTATACCAGGGCATACTACTGACAGATGAGCCATGCGTTGGCAGTTGGTCGCACTCCTATAGTGTAAAAGCATCTATTGTGGTAACAACAAAAACAACTTGCATTTATATAGCGCCTTTAACATAATAAAACGTCCCTAAGCGCTTTACAGGAGCGATTATCAAACAAAATTTGACACCGAGCCACATAAGGAGATATTACGACAGGTGACCAAAAGCTTGGCCAAAAAGGTAGGTTTTAAGGAGCATCTTAGAGGAGGAGAGAGAGGTAGAGAGGGGGAGAGGTTTAGGGAAGGAATTCCAGATCTTAGGGCCTATGCAGCTGAAGGCACGGCCACCAGTGGTGGAGCGATGAAAATCGGGGACGCGCAAGAGGTCAGAATTGAAGGAGCGCAGAGATCTCAGAGGGCTTTAGGGCTAGAGGAAGTTACAGAGATAGGGATTTGGAAATGGCCAACTTGTGCTATACCTGATCTAAGGATATTTAACGTGAACAATGGGGAGAAAAAGTGTAAACAAAGTTACAAAGAAAGCAAAAAGTGAAAATAAAGTGTTCTTAAAATAAAACATAATTCTGTAAAGTTTTTGTCGTGATACAGAAATGTTGCTGGAATCTTGAAATGGCTTCTCTAATAGTTGTCACGCTTCAATAAAGAGGAATTTATCTTCATATTGGCTAGGCGAACTAAACTGAACGCACACGCTGAAAAGCCTAGCAGGAGATAAAACAACCTTCCAACAAGAGGTACCCAGGCAGAGAAGAGCCTGAGACTTAGGCTGGTTTACTGGTACTCAAAACCTTTCATGTGTAAGGGTTACTTTCAAGAAAGATTAACCAGGATTATTAAAGCGCAGCATCATAACTTCTGTGGAGGCTCCACTTGCTAAAAGATTAGGCATTAGAAACTCCATATAGATGGTGACCTCAAGGAAAGAAGATGGCAATACAGGCTGACGTCTACAGTGACGGATTGATCCTTACCGTGAGAACTTTAAAGTACGTGTTCCTTGTAGCATTTAAGAAGATCAAGTTTCAGAATGTGTGCTGACACTAACAGCACATACTACACTTTTTGTGATTTTTTTTCCATCCCAGTTTCCTCAGGAAGGTGCTGACTCACTCTGGCGTACGGTTCGATGGTTACTGGACACACTTATACCTTAGCCATTCATCATACACATGCCTAGACAGTGAGTCTTTGCAGGCTATTCAACTGAAGTCTCTGTCATACCTGATCCTGAGCCTGCTATTACTTTGGTATCCACCAATGCTCTGTCAATCAGGTAAAGCACAAGTTGGTCGGTTCTACGTTACCACAATAGGTGGCTTTGTGATGTTCTCCAGCCCTACAACCCTCCGAGACCTCTGCTCCTCCTCGAATTCTGGCCTCTTGCACATCTCCAATTTTAACCGCCACCATTGGCGGCCGTGCCCTCACTAAACCTTTCCATCTCTCCTTCCTCCTTTAAGACGCTCCTTAAAATGTGCCTCTTTGACCAAGCTTTTGGTCACCTGTCCTAATATCTCCTTATGTGGCTCGGTGTCAAATTTTGTTTGATAACACTCCTGTGAAGCGCCTTGGGACATTTAACTACACTAAAGGCGCTATATAAATGTATGTTGTTGTTGTTGTCAAAGAGAAATAAGGTGGAAGGGTTGGGAAGCCTTGAAAACCCCGGGGTAATGTAAAGGAGGTAGAAACCTGGCATCACCAGTCTCCATCCCCTTTCCTCTCCTTTGTGCCTGGGAACTGAGAGAGGATAATCAGCCCTATTGTATTTTACATGGTTCAATGTTCCTGTCATTATAAAATAACAAACCTTAAACTTGACATGAGTACAACACGGCTTTGTGAAAGGGAAATCGTGTTTGACTAATTTGTTAGAGTTCTTCGAGGAAGTAACAAACAACGTTGATGAAGGGGAATCTATGGATGTGGTGAACGTGGATTTCCAGAAGGCTTTTGACAAGGTGCCACATCAAACGCTACTACACAAAATAAGAGCTCATGGTGTAGGGGGTAACATATTAGCATGGATAAAGGATTGGCAAAAATGGGTCATTTTCAGGTTGGCAAGATGTAATGAGTGGAGTGCCACAGGGCTCAGTGCTTGGGCCTCAATTATTTACAATCTATATCAATGACTTGGATGAAGGGACCGAATGAATGGTTGCTAAATTTGCTGATGACACAAAGGTAGGTCGGACAGTAGGTTGTGAAGAGGACGTAAGGAGTCTGCAAAGGGATATAGATAGGTTAAGTGAGTGGGCAAAAATTTGGCAGATGAAGTATAATGTGGGAAAATGTGAACTTGTCCACTTTGGCGGGAGGAATAGAAAAGCAGTATTTTGTTTAAATGGAGAGAGATTGCAGAACTCTGAGGTACAGAGGGATCTGAGTGTCCTATCACATGAATCACAAAAAGTTAGTATGCAGGTATAGCAAGTGATTAGGAAGGCAAATGGAATGTTGTCATTTATTGCAAGGGGAATGGAATATAAAAGTAGAGATGTTTTGCTACAGTTGCACAGGGCATTGGTGAGACCACATCTAGAATACTGTGTGCAGTTTTGGTCTCCTTGTTTAAGAAAGGACATAATTGCTTTGGAGGCCATTCAGAGAAGGCTCATAGGAACATAGGAACAGGAGTAGGCCATTCAGACCCTCGTGCCTGCTCCGCCATTTGATAAGATCATGGCTGATCTGTGATCTAACTCCATATATCTGCCTTTGGCCCATATCCCTTAATACCTTTGGTTGCCAAAAAGCTATCTATCTCACATTTAAATTTAGCAATTGAGCTAGTATCAATTGCCGTTTGCGGAAGAGAGTTCCAAACTTCTACCACCCTTTGTGTGTAAAAATGTTTTCTAATCTCACTCCTGAAAGGTCTGGCTCTAATTTTTAGACTGTGCTCCCTACTGCTAGAATCCCAAACCAGCGGAAATAGTTTCTCTCTATCCACCCTATTTGTTCCCCTTAATATCTTATAAACTTCGATCAGATCACCCCTTAACCTTCTAAACTCCAGAGAATACAACCCCAATTTGTGTAATCTCGCCTCATAACTTAACCCTTGAAATCCGGGTATCATTCTAGTAAACCTACGCTGCACTCCCTCCAAGGCCAATATGTCCTTCCAAAGGTGCGGTGCCCAGAGCTGCTCACAGTACTCCAGGTGCGGTCTAACCAGGGTTTTGTATAGCTGTAGCATAACTTCTGCCCCCTTGTACTCTAGTCCTCTAGATATAAAGGCCAGCATTCCATTAGCCTTATTCACTTGACTGATTCCTGGGATGAGGGGGTTATCTTATGAGGAAAGATTGGACAAGTTGGGCCTGTATACACTGGAGTTTAGAAGAATGAGAGATGATCTTATTGAAACATAAGATGCTGAGAGGATGTTTCCCCTTGTGGGAGAGACTAGAACTAGGGGCTACATTTTAAAAATAAGGGGGTCTCCGATTTAAGATGGAGATGAGGAGAAGTTTTTTCTCTCAGAGGGTTGAGTCTGTGGAACTCCCTTCCCCAGAGAGTGGTGGAGGCAGGGTCATTGAATATTTTTAAGGCTGAGTTAGATAGATTCCTGATTAACAAGGGAGTCAAAGGTTATAGTAGGTAGACAGGAAAGTAGGGTTGAGGTCACAATCAGATCAGCCACATCATGATCTTATCAAATGGCAGAGCAGGCTCGAGAGGCCGAATGGCCTACTTCTGCTCTTAATTCATATGTTCGTATGTATGTTCGAAATATTGTGAGAGATCTGCTAATATGAAAAAAAGTACAGAGTAAATTTAAAGATCGTGCGCTCCCAGCATGGAACAGTGCTTCAGGGGAGCGTGAGTCAGAGGATTGGCACTACAGTGCTGCAGGCCTATCTCAGACCCACATTCCCTTCAAGTTCAATTCAGGAGCGTAGGATCCTTGAGTTTAGCCATATACCATATATCAGGGAGTGATTTCAAAATTGTAATCTAGTTTTAGGATTCAGACAACATATTATAGCATTTGGACAGTTACATGGGTAAGATGGGTATAGAGGGATATGGGCCAAGTGCAGGCAATTGGGACTAGCTTAGTGGTATAAACTGGGCGACATGGACATGTTGGGCCGAAGGGCCTGTTTCCATGTTGTAAACTTCTATGATTCTATGATTTGGGGGGGAATTTTAAGAACAGGTGGGTTGGGGACGGAAGGGCAGTAAAAAGAGTTTGTTTTTGGAGCTGGACCGCATTCCGGCTCCAACGCTCCCTCTTCCGGGTTTAACCCACGTTTGGATGCACGCGCAACAGAAACCTGCAAGACCCGACCCCACTTAAAGCCGGTGGGCTGATAGTAAAAGGGGCACTGTACCTCATTGTGATAGTTGAAGCATTTAATCTTTTGTGTATTAGAAACGTCAAATGAATTTTACCTTACCTGTTCAGGTTTCCCTTCGCTTCTGATTCACGTCAGGTGAAAACAGGTGAGAAGGGCCAGATCCATGAGGTGAGTGCCTTTATTGCACTGCTTGTGGGCCCAGAGGAGCAGGATTGCTTCATCCAGGCCCAACAAACTGATCTGGCGGGACATGACCCCTCGACTGGCCGACTCCCCTTTCCCCTGATGGTGGACCCCCCTCCATGGTGGATCCCCCCTCCATGGTGGACCCCCCTCCATGGTGGATCCCCCCACAGTGACGCCCCCCCCCCCCCACCCCGATGGTAGACACCCCTACCTCTGACTCTTCATCCGACCTCCAATCTCTTCTCCCGAACTGCAACTTCTTAATCCAACCTCCGATCTTTTCTCCAAAACTGTGACCTCTGACTCATCGTCTGAAGATTTAGCAACTGGTTTGACTGTGAGGATTCGTATTGATTATGGGATGGAACTATTATGTAGGAAGGTGGAGGGTTGAATCCTGTCATTTTATAGCGGCTCTGGAGAGAGCAAGGTAAATATCTTCATCAGCTGTAAGAGGGCTTATAGTTGCTCTTCATCTGCCTTCAATTTCCTCCCAGCATCAGCCCCCCAACCCCCACTCCGATCTCCACCTCTGGCATCAAGACCCCATCCCCATGTCCTCCACGGCCCATAAACCCTCCCTCTGCACCTGTCAGTCAGATTGGCTGCCGGGCGCGAAGCCTGGAAGTAAAATTTACTGCCCTCAATCAGGTCATGATCGCAGGTGGCGCCCTGCCAACTTTACTATCGGGTTTCGAGTCTGATTATCTTCCCCTCTTCTCCTTCCCGCCTCCAAAAATCATGCCCCTAGACTCAATTAATTAATTACTGCCTTGTAATCACTCCAAAATAACAATTAAAATACAGTATCACGTGGAACATTAGAGACAATTATTTTAAGGAAGGGGTTGCGATGCTGCCATAAATCACCGCACTGGAAAAACAGGTTCATTATTTCCATACAAATTCTGAGTGAGTGTCAGACTAGTGAGCTCACACTTCGATACAGTACTGAACTGGTGTTGGACTGCAGGGTTCATCATTTATAACTCAACAACTGTCAATGAAAAGTGAAACAATAAATAGACCTGACATATACCTTCTAACGGATAGTCAGGTACATGTTAAAATTGCAGTATCTGCTCTCAATGGAAGCTATCGGGAGAGGCAGCATTGGTAAGACTGGCTTGTTCAGAGTCCTGCCTTTTGCGATGTTGGACAGTAACCACTATCCGTTACTCTGATCTCCTACATGGCAGATTAGAAGTGAAAATGAGAAACAAAGAAAATATCGCTTTTGTTTTAATGAACAGGGACAATATTTAATTTTATACTCTGCTCTGTACTGTGAATTGTTTAGTCAAATAGAATCAATGTCAGGACCTTCTGAATTTGGTAAGGTGACCTTAGCACATTAATCTCAGTATATAGCTTCAGGAAATCCTACACAGCTCTTTTGTCCAATTTAAATGTCCTTATTAAAATTCAGTATACATTGATAATAGCGACAATGATTCCGATTCTTGTATACACTGTTTTGAATTGAATGGGTCTTTAAAATGCGAGCCCTGATTGTGGTTTTTAAGCTATATGAATAAGTATATATGTGAGAGACCTCTTCAGTGAGGGTGATAGGAATTTTACTGAATGCTTCAACACAAAGCAGCTAACTGCCTTTTATGTTTTTCAAGTGGCAGATTTCTTATTTCTGTTAGCCAAAATGCCAGTAACAATTTTGCAGCAAAAACAAAACCTAATTTTTGTAGGTCGTAGCTTTAAGGTCTGGGGTTTTAATTAGCAACCATTCTTTTAGTTGTTACCATGGCAGCACTCACTACCAGGCTTTTCCTATATATTACATCTTTCCCAGGTTTTTTTTCCCCTGTAAGGTCTTGTAAGTTTTTTGAATACACCCAGAACTGAAAAGAAAAAAGTGAAAATGATCGACTGCTGTGATATTTTACGAGAGGCAATGGGGTAGATCTTGACTTTGAGCAATAGCCTAAAACGGGTAATAGCAGGAGTGAAAATGGAAGACCCTCTCACCACCCAAGTCCACTCACACGCAACTCGCAGAGGCTGGCTTAAAAGAACATATTCTTCTGCATTTTCCTATATTCCCTCAGAGTCATTAAGGGCGACTTGTCACTGGTGTCATTGAGACATCCCTAGTTACCACGATGAACTGCTCCCTTTACTGTGAAGCTTCACTCCAGTGCCATCATCAGTAAAACGTCCTGTCCACAGCCCATCATGGGATGCCACTGGAATAGTTGAGACACAGACCATTCATTTGTTTAAGAGAAGAATAGATAAACATTTGAAGCAGAGGAAGGAAGATACAGGGCTATCTGGAGAGAGTAGAGCAATGGGATTAGTTTAGATTTTTCCAGTAAAGAGCCAGCACAGAAACAGATGGGTCAAGGTTTTCCCTCTGTGTTGTAAACACTTATAACGCTATGGAACAGAATGCCCTGATTTATAGAACTCCCCATTATAGGGCAAATGTCTGTCGTAAGGCCCATTCTAACCAGCGGTCTTGAGGTGACTTGGATACACTGGTGAACGTAGACTATCTCATTTAACATTTAGGATTGGAGGCAATTTTTTAAAAATTCATTCATGGGATGTGGGCGTCGTTGGCGAGGCCAGCATTTTTTGCCCATCCCTAATTGCCCTTGAGAAGGTGGTGGTGAGTCGCCTTCTTGAACCGCTGCAGTCCGTGTGGTGAAGGTTCTCCCACAGTGCTGTTAGGTAGGGAGTTCCAGGATTTTGACCCAGCGACGATGAAGAAACGGCAATATATTTCCAAGTCAGGATGGTGTGTGACTTGGAGGGGAATGTGCAGGTGGTGTTGTTCCCATGCGCCTGCTGCCCTTGCCCTTCTAGGTGGTAGAGGTTGCGGGTTTGGGAGGTGCTGTCGAAGGAGCCTTGGCGAGTTGCTGCAGTGCATCCTGTGGATGGTGCACACTGCAGCCACGGTGCGCCGGTGGTGAAGGGAGTGAATGTTTAAGGTGGTGGATGGGGTGCCATCAATGTAGTATAGTATACTACCACTTTAAAAGAAGTACTTCAAGAGAACTTGGAGCAGCTTGCCTGCCTGACTTCTCAGCGAGGAGGAGATTAAAAAGCAGAGAAGATTAAAAAAAATAATAAAAGTTCAATTTTGTTCGACTTAGAAAATGTGCAGACATATTTTCAAAAGCCTCCAAAGGACATCGGTTACTGAAAGGGTTAATGTTCTAATGGCTTAAAGAAGACCAGAGGCTTTCGTAAGCAATTTATTCATATATTTCTCATGCGTAGCGATTCATTTGCATTGACATCTCTGCTATTATCTAGCAACTGCCAAGGAAAAAATACTGCTGCAATCAGGAAGAGTGAGTCAAAAAGATAATCGTTTGTTTACTCTGTCAGAATTGGGCACACGGTGATGTGAAGGGCACAAGGAAGTAACTGTGACGTAACAACGGCTGACTTATTGCATTGCTGGTGCCAGACTGCTGTATGATATAAATTGTGTCCTTACAAGGGATCCATGGTGTAAAAAGGTTCATGGCAAGATATGTCGTCATTTCTAGGTGCGGTGTTAAGCTGATTCATTACAGTCGTGACTCAGAGCTTCAGAGAGGTGTAAAATAGGGAAATGGTGGCCACCATTGCTTTGTTCCCTTCAGGCACTCAGGTACTGCTTGCCACCCATGGCTTTGTTCTTAGGCAGGTGGTCTGGCCAGAAACTCTTTCACAGCAGCTGTTAATCCTTTGTCTTAACGTCGTGGACTTCTACTTTACTGCTTTACCATAGCTGCAATGTTTCTGGCTGTAGCTATAAGCTAAGGGATTCTAAATATTGATAAAGGGGAGTGGATTGTTTTTCAGTCATAGCCTAGAGTCTACAACAACAACAATAACAACTTGCATTTATATAGCAGCTTTTATGTAGTAAAACATCCCAAGGCGCTTCACAGGAGTGTTAGCAAACAAAATTTGACACCGAGCCACATAAGGGGATATTAGGACAGGTGACTGGTCAAGGAGGTAGGTTTTAAGGAGCGTTTTAAAGGAGGAGAGAGAGGTAGAGAGGCGGAGAGGTTTAGGGAGGGAATTCCAGAGCTTAGGGCCTAGGCAGCTTAAGGCGCAGCCGCCAATGGTGGAATGATTAAAATCGGGGAGTGCAGAGATCTTGGAGGGTTGTAGGGCTGGAGAAGGTTATAGAGATAGGGAGGGGTGAGGCCATGGAGATTTTTGGAAACAAGGATGAGAATTTTAAAATTGAGGCATACCTGGACCGGGAAGCAGTGTAGGTCAGCGAGCACAGGGATGATGGGTGAATGGGACTTGGTGCGAGTTAGGATACGGACAGCAGAGTTTTGGATGAGCTCAAGTTTATGGAGGGTGGAAGATGGGAAGCCGGCCAGGACAGCATGGAATAGTCAAGTCTAGAGGTAACAAAGGCATGGTTGAGGGTTTCAGCAGCAGATGAGCTGAGGCGGGGCAGAGACTGGAGATGTTACGGAGGTAAAGTAGACGGTCTTCTTGGTGATGGAGCAGATATGTAGTTGGAAGCTCATCTCAGGGTCAAATGGGATGCAAAGGTTGTAAATGGTCTGGTTCAGCCTCAGACAGTGGCCAGGGAGAGGAATGGAGTGGGTTGCTAGGGAACAGAATTCGTGGCGGGGACCGAAGATAATGGCTTTGGTCTTCCCAATATTTAATTGGAGGAAATTTTTTCTCATCCAGTACTTGATGTCAGACAAGCAGTGTAACAAATCAAAGACAGTGGTGGGGTCGAGAGAGGTGGTGGTGAGGTAGAGCTGGGTGTCGTCAGCGTACATGTGAAACCTGACATTGTGTTTTCGGATGATGTTGCCAAGGGACAGATGAGAAATAGAAGGGGGCCAAGGAAAGATCCTTGGGGGACTCCAGAGGTAACGGTGCGGGAGCAGGAAGAGAAGCCATTGCAGGTGATTCTCTGGCTACGACTGGATAGATAAGAATGGAACCAGGCAAGTGCAGTCCCACCCAATGGACGTCAGAGGAGAGGCATTGGAGGAGGATAGTTTGGTCAACCGTGTCAAAGCCTGCAGACTGGTCGAGAAGGATGAGGAGGGATAGTTTACCACGGTCACAGTCACATAGGATGTCATTTGTGACTTTGATAAGGGTTGTTTCAGTACTGTGGCAGGGGCGGAAACCTGAATGGATGGTCTCAAATGTGGAGTTGCGGGAAAGATGGGCACGGATTTGAGAGGCGACAACACGTTCAAGGACTTTGGAGAGGAAAGGGAGGTTGGAGATGGGGCAGTAGTTTGCAAGGACAGAGTGGTCAAGGGTGGGTTTTTTAAGGAGGAGGGTGATGATGGCAGATTTGAAGGGGAGGGAAACAGTACCTTTGGAGAGGGAACTATTACAACTAATATGGGGGCTGGGAAGGGAAGTTGGGTAGTCAGCAGTTTGGTGGGAATAGGCTCAAGGAAGCAGGAAGTGGGTCGCCAGGTCAAGATGAGGTCCAGGCTATTAAAAGAAGCAAGGGAGGAAATAGCCGAGGCTCTGACCATCATTTTCCAATCCTCCCTGGCTACAGACGTGGTGCCGGAGGATTGGAGGACTGCTAACATTGTACTGTTGTTTAAAAAGGGAGAAAGGGACAGACCGAGTAATTAGAGGCCAGTCAGTCTAACCTCAGTGGTGGGCAAATTATTGGAATAAATTCTGAGGGACAGCATAAATTGTCGTTTATAAAGGCATGGGTTAATCAAGGACAGTCAGCATGGATTTGTTAAGGAAAGGTCGTATCTAACTAACTTGATGAATTTTTTGAGGAGGTAACAAGAAGGGTCGTTGAGGGTGATATGTTTGTTGTGGTCTATGTAGATTTTAGTAAGGCTTTTAACAAGGTCCCAGATGGCAGACTGGTCAAAAAGTAAAAACCCATGGGATTCAAGGGAAAGTGGCTAGTTGGATCCAAAATTGGCTCAGATGCAGGAAGCAAAGGGTAATGGTTGATGGCTGTTTTTGTGACTGGAAGGCAGTTTCCAGTGGGGCTCAATACTAGGTCCCTTGCTTTTTGTGGTGTATATTAATGATTTGGACTTGTAAGTAGGGGGTGATTAAGAAGTTTGCAGATGATACAAAAATTGGCCGTGTGGTTGATAGTGAGGAGGAAAGCTGTAGATTGCAGGAAGATATCAATGGACTGGTCAGGTGGGCAGAAAAGTGACAAATGGAATTCAATCCAGAGAAGTGTAAGGTAATGCATTTGGGGAGGTCAAACAAGGCAAGGGAGTACACAATAAATGGGAGGATACTGCGAGGTGTAGAGGAACAGAGGGACCTTGGAGTGCATGTCCACAGATCCCTGAAGGTAGCAGGACAGGTAGATAAGGTGGTTAAAAAGGCATACGGGATACTTTCCTTTATTAGCCAAGGCATAGAATATAAGAGCAGGGAGGTTATGCTGGAACTGTATAAAACACTAGTTAGGCCACAGATTGAGTACTGCGTACAGTTCTGGTCACATTACAGGAAAGATGTGATTGCACTAGAGAGGGTACAGAGGAGATTCACAAGGATGTTACCAGGACTGGAGAATTTTAGCTATGAGGAAAGATTGGATCGGCTGGGGTTGTTTTCATTGGAACAGAGGAGGCTGAGGGGTGATTTAATTGAGGTGTATAAAATTATGAGGGGAATAGATAGAATGGATAAGAAGGATCTGTTTCCCTTAGCAGCGTGGTCAATAACCAGGGGACATAGATTTAAAGTAATTGGTAGAAGGATTAGAGGGGAGCTGGGGGAATCTTTTTTCATCCAGAGGGTGGTAGGGGTCTGGGACTCACTGCCTGAAAGGGTGGTCGAGGCAGAAACCCTCAACTCATTTTAAAAGTACTTGGATGTGCACTTGAAGTGCGGTAACCTACAGGGCTACGGACCAAGTGCTGGAAAGTGGGATTAAGTTGGATAACTCTTTTTCGTCCGGACACGATGGGCTGAATGGCCTCCTTCTGTGCCATAACTTTCTATGATTCTATGATTCTGTGAGCCCGGAGAGGGCATGAGTGGAGATAGGAGAGAAACTAGAGAAAGATGTGAGTTCAAGGTTAGGGCAGGGGGGAGCCTTAGGAGAAGTTTGGTTTGGTGGGCGAGGGGAAGGGAGGGAAGCGGCAGAGGCAGCTGAACGGACGGTTTCAATCTTAGTGACAAAGAAGTCCATGAGCTCCTCGCACTTGTTGTTGGAGGTGGGGATGGAGGAGGCAGGGGAGAGGGGTTTAAGAAGACAGTTTGTAGTGGAGATGAGAAGCTGGGGGTTATCTTTGATCCAGGAATAGTGAGCAGTTTTGGCAAAGGAGTGCAGGACCCGATAGTGCTTTCTGTGGTCCAGCCAGATCTGGTGATGAATGGCTAAATGTTGTCCAGCTAGTCCAGTCACGTGAAACTATAAAAAACCAGGTCTAGCATCATCATCATCATCATCATCATCATCATCATCATCATCATCATCATCATCACTGTTGAAAAATCCTTTTCACAACAATGATTGAATTTGTGGTTGACTACTTCTGGAGATCGAGGAGCATTTACACATAATTTTCCTTCTGTAGATTAAGAGGTAGAGTTTCGTCAGGGATTCTCCCGATCTCCTGCCGTAACGTTGGCAGAAGATTGATGGAAACCCCTGAGAATCCCCCACCATCAACATCCTGGAGGTCACCATTGACCAGAAACTTAACTGGACCACCCATATAAATACTGTGGCTACAAGAGCAGCTCAGAGGCTGGGTATTCTGCGGCGAGTGACTCACCTCCTGACTCCCCAATGCCTTTCCACCATCTACAAGGCACAAGTCAGGAATGTGATGGAATACTCTCTACTTGCTTGGATGAGTGCAGCTCCAACAACACTCAAGAAGCTCGACAACATCCAGGACAAAGCAGCCCGCTTGATTGGCACCCCATCCACCACCCTAAACATTCACTCCCTTCACCACCGGAGCACAGTGGCTGCAGTGTGTACCATCCACAGGGTGCACTGCAGCAACTTGCCAAGGCTTCTTCGACAGCATCTCCCAAACTCGCGACCTCTACCACTTAGAAGGACAAGAGCAGCAGGTACATGGGAACAACACCACCTGCACGTTCCCCTCCAAGTCACACACCATCCCGACTTGGAAATATATCGCCGTTCCTTCATCGTTGCTGGGTCAAAATCCTGGAACTCCCTTCCTAACAGCACTGTGGGAGAACCTTCACCACACGGACTGCAGCGGTTCAAGAAGGCGGCTCACCACCACCTTCTCTAGGGCAATTAGGGATGGGCAATAAATGCCGACCTCGCCAGCGACGCCCACATCCCATGAATGAATTTAAAAAAAATAAAGAGCTGTAACCAGTAATAGGGCAGATTGTATGTGATTGGTGGAAGTACGGGGTATAATGGGTCAAGTGTTGGAATAGAAATATGTTTAAGTATTTATGTTATGGTTAATCATGTGAAAAGATCAAAATATATTGGCTAGCCTTGAGCAAAGCATATTGGTGGAAGATTCCCACAGGTGCTCCCAATCTCCTGCTATAACTTTGGCTGAAGATTGATGGAAACCCTGAAGAATGGTGTAAATGGTGTCAAATTTTTACCAGTTTGTGTTGTTTTTTCTGGGTGACCCATCCAAATTGATAAATCCCAAGGACCTGATGATCTACATCCCAGGGTTTTGAAAGAGGTGGCTATAGAGATAGTGGATGCATTGGTTGTCATCTTCCAAAATTCTATAGATTCTGGAACACTTCCTGCAGATTGGAGGGTAGCAAATGTAACCCCATTATTTAAGAACTGAGGGAGAGAGAAAACAGGGAACTACAGACCTGTTAGCCTGACATCAGTGGTAGGGAAATTGCTAGAATCTATTATAAAGGATGTGATAACAGGACACTTAGAAAATAATAATCGGATTTGGCAGAGTCAATATGGATTTATGAAAGAGAAATCATATTTGACAAACCTATTGGAGTTCTTTGAGGATGTAACTAGTAGAATAGAATAGGGGGAACTAGTGGATGTGGTGTATTTGGATTGTCAGAAGGCTTTCGACAAGGTCCCACACAGGAGATTGGTGAACAAAGTTAGAGCACATGGAATTGGGGGTAATATGCTGGCATGGATTGAGAATTGGTTAACAGACAGAAAACAGAGAGTAGGAATAAATGGGTCTTTTTCAGGTTGGCAGACTGTGACTAGTGGGGTACCGCAGGGATCAGTGCTTGGGCCCCAGCTATTCACAATCTATATCAATGATTTGGATGAGGGGACCAAATGTAATATTTCCAAGTTTGCTGATGACACAAAACTGGGTGGGATTGTGAATTGTGAGGAGGATGCAAAGTGGCTTCAAGGAGATATAAGCAGACTAAGTGAGTGGGCAAGAACATGGCAGATGGAATATAATGTTGAAAAAATATAATGTAGGAAAAACAGATATTGGGAAATGTTGTTGTTCAAAGGGACCTGGGTGTCCTTGTACGAGTCACTGAAATCTAACATGTGGATGCAGCAAGCAATTAGGAAGGCAAATGGTATGTTGGCCTTTATTACAAGAGAATTTGAGTACAGGAGTAAAGATGTTTTACTGCAGTTATATAGGGCTTTGGTGAAACCTGGAGTATTGTGTACAATTTTGGTCTCCTTAACTAAGAAAGTATATACTTGCCATAGAGGGAGTGCAACGAAAGTTCACCAGACTGATTCCTGGGATGGCGGGATTGTCGTATGAGGAGAGATTGAGTAGACTAGGCCTGTATTCTCTAGAGTTTAGAAGAATGAGAGATGACCTCATTGAAACATACTAAATTCTTACAGGGCTCGACAGGGTAGATGCAGGGAGGATGTTTCCCCTGGCTGGGGAATCTAGAACCAGGGGTCACAGACTCAGAATAAAGGGTAGGCCATTTAGGACTGAGATGAGGAGAAATTTCTTCACTCAGAGGGTGGTGAGTCTTTGGAATTCTCTTCCCCAGAGGGCTGTGGAGGCTCAGTCATTGAGTACATTCAAAACAGAGATCGATAGATTTCTAGATATTAAAGGCATCAAGGCATATGGGGATGGTGCAGGAAAATGGCGTTGAGGTAGAAGATTAGCCATGATCTAGGTGAATGGCAGAGCAGGCTCGAGGGGCCGGATGGCCTAGTCCTGCTCCTATTTCTTAAGTTTTTATGTTATTATGTAAGTTACAGTGAGAGATCGGGGAATCCTCATGGAAATTCCAGGTGATTTAAAAAAAATACTCATTATCCATTTTAGTCGTCAGTGGACTGGAACTAACCTTGTTCGTCTCGTTATTACTCTCTCAATTGAACCAATATAATTTTGAAGGTATGGTGCCCTAAACTGGACAATATTCATTGCACAGTCTTACCAATAAATTGTAAGTACTTAAAATGATGCCTGCACCTTTTAGAAAAAAACAGAAAAATGCTGGAAATGCCCAGTAGGTCAGGCACAGCATCTGTGGAGAGAAGAGGAGTTAACATTTCAGGCACTTTGCCCATCGTCAGAACCAGAAAATACTACAGGTGAACAGAAGGAACAGAGTGAGGCTAAAGGGGTGAAAAATAAACATAAGCCCTGATTTTGTCCCTCTACACCTGACGAGAACGGGGCGTGTGGAACGTTAAAATGCTTGCAGCGGCTTACTCACCTGATCCTCGCTGGCTTTGCGCTGCATGGCATTTTAAAAGGCACGTCTGACCAGCCAGCAAGGCCCTCACACCAGGCAGGCAAGGGCCTCGTTAAAATTCAGATGTCGGGGTCTGATGAGGTCATTCAGACCCCGACGTTATTTTAACCCTCGGCAGCTGGGAGAGACTTGGGGTCATGGGCGTTGCAGTGAACGCTTATCAGACTAAGTTGGCGATTAAGACTTCACCCTGTGGTGGGGACTACCTGTCTTTATTTATTGAGAAACCTCAGTGAAGAGCCAAGGACTAGTGTACAAGACACCACTATGGTTAAAACAGCAGGAGGGAACATGAGGTAAATCAAAAAGCAGGGGTGAGTGGGCCACGGATGTCAGCATCAAGGAAATGTTGGGAACGAGCTCTGGGAATTTCCCGAGGGATTCTCTTGTTCTGTCGCCGTAACTTTGGCGTAAATCCCGTTTACACACCTGACGAGCTTCCGCTAAAGTTGCCGCGGCAGAGCTGGAGAAGTCCAGAGGAAATTCCCGGCGGAGAATTAGGATCAACAAGAGTGAGAAGTATCGCAAACCCATTTAAACGGGAACCTGGAAATGACACTGTGCGACATTATCGTACAAACGCTTAAAGAGTTCATGTCAAATTCCTCTGTAATTTTATTATACTCATTTATTTTAAAATGGTTAATGCCCCTGCCAAAACAGACAAAAGAATTTGATGTGAAAGCGTAAAGCAAAGGGACAATATTATTGCACAGCGTAATTTCTAGGTTGAGGCCCGTTCATTTTTAAGAGCGATAGCCACAAAATTAGGTGACGTTTCTAAATCAAAAAGAATGAGTATCAGAGAGTTGATTGGTCTGTGGACGATGCCAAGATTGTGTTTTAAATGCATATTGATTATAGGAAGAACGATAAGCAGAGGGAGATAAGGGATATTCAGGCCCAGGGAAAGAATGATTTGGAGTAGGACCACATCAACTCGGTCTGGAACGTGATCACTAGAGGAAAATTCTACTGCAGCAATCATTTAATCCCCCATTTCCTTCGCCCCATCGTTGGCGGCCGTGCCTTCAACTGTCTAAGCCCTGAGCTCTGGGGTTCCCTCCTTAAACCCTTTCCGCCTCTCTCTCCTCCTTTAAGGCGCTCCTTAAAATCTACCTCTTTGACCAACCTTTTGTTCTAATGTCTTCTTGTTTGGCTTGGTGTCAGTTTTTGTCTGATTACGCTCCTGTGAAGTGCCTTGGGATGGTTTTCTACGTTAGAAGCAATATACAAATGCGAGTTGTTGTTGTTTTACAAATGGATCTGGGCAAATGGCTGTGTCTCGGTTTCTGATGACTAAGGTTTGAAAACAGTGCCACCTACAGCACCGAGGAAGAACTGCTCAGCCACGCATCAGATTCAGAATATTTTAGATGCACCTGAAACCAAAATCACAGAGAATTAAACAACTCAGATTATAATCACTGAGTAGTCACAGGAAGTTCCCTGTTCAGATATTTAATTAGCTGGATGCACCTTTATTTTTCAGCTGCCTGTCGCCACTTCAATGATAACAACCGATAATTAACTCCAAGCTCCCTGCTCGTAATGATTGTATGTAATTAAAGCACCTTATTTGCAACATTACATTTAATAGTGTAGTATTTATATAAATATGTTAATATCAAGATGACAGTTTTAATTATAATAAATATAAGTTGCTGGAATCAATCTCTAAAAATCTCCCACTGCCTCATAACTTTCTTTTAAATTGCAGTATCCATTTTAAAATAAACACAAAAAGTCCTAATTGGTGAAGATATTTTTCTCTCTGGTAGATCTGCTAAAATTTGTCAACCACCTTTGGGTACTTATATTTGAATTGGGGAATTTGACAAGAAGGTTAGTTTTCTCGTACAAAACTGAATAAATGAGAAGGCATGAGCTTGTGGATGCTGCTCAGCAGTGCCACCAACAGCTTCTCAATGGTACTGCAGCCCCATTTCAAAGAGGGCAGATCATTTATTTCATGTCCCCATAATTTCTAGTTTCTAGCGTAGAATAGAGAGTTGTATATCCAAGTTCGCAGATGCCGCTAATTTAGGAGGGACAGTAAATAGTGCTGATGGGAACAGGAAGTTTTAAAGGGACATGGACAGATGAAGTGAGTGGGCAAAACTATGGCAAATGGAGTTCAATGTGGGCAAGTGTTAGGTCATCCACTTTTGACCCAAGAAAGATAAATCAGAGTATTTTCTAAATGGTGAGAAACTAGGAACTATAGAGGAGCAAAGAGATTTGGTTTGTCCACGTACACAAAAAAAGCTAGTAGACAGATACAAAAGCAATAAAAAAAAGGCTAATGGAATGCTGGTCTTTATCTCAAACGATATGGGATACAAAGGGGAGGAAGTTATGCTTCACTTGCATAGAGCCTTGGTCAGACCCCATTTAGAGGACTGTGTTCAGTTCTGGGCCTCTCACCTCAGGAAGGATATATTGGCCTTGGAGAGGGTGCAGCGTAGATTCACCAGAATGGTACTGAGGTTTAAAGGGTTAAATTATGTTGCCAGGTTGCATAAACTTTGCTTGTGTTCCCTTGAGTTTAGAAGAGTGAGAAATGATCTGATCATAGAATCATAGAATGGTTACAGCACAGAAGGAGGCTATTCGGCCCGCCGAGCCTGTGCTGGCTCTCTACAAGAACAATTCAGCAAGTCCCACTCCCTCGCCCTCTCCCCATAGCCCTGCAAATATTTTCCCTTCAAGTACTTGTCCAATTCCCTTTTGAAAGCCACAATTGAGTCTGCTTCCACCACCCCCCTCAGGCAGTGCATTCCAGATCATAATCACTCGCTGTGTAAAAAAGCTTTTTCTCACGTCGGCCTTGGTTCTTTTGCCCTTAAATCTATGTCCTCTGGTTCTTGACCCGCCAATGATCAAGATGTTTAAAAAATATTAAAATGATTTGATAGGATGGATAGGGAGGAACTATTTCCTTTGGTGGGGGAATCAAGAACAAGGGGACATAATATTTAAATTAGAGCTAGGTCATTCAGTAGCGAAATCAGGAAGCACTTTTCCATTCAAAGGGTAAGCCTTCCCGAGATATACTTTACAATTTCTTTGACGTTTCATCCAAATAAAGGAAATTAAACGTGTATCAGGATGACAAACATCCGCAAGATGTCAAAGCTAAATTGGGCCGAGCTTCACAGAAACTTTTTCAAAAGTGTTAACGTAAGAACCTGCCCCATTTGTTAGTATGCATGTGAGCAAAGGTCGACCATTGCTTACCTAATAGCTTCTGGAACCATTCAAATGACACCTACCTGTAACTCACAGAACAAAGCAAGTAGATAAACAGGGTTGCAATTAATGTCACATTGATTCCCATAACAGACATATTGGGGCAGATTTTCCTCTTTTGCACTTTGTCGCAAGTAGATGCAGGGCAGAGGGCATAGAGGAAAAATCGGATGCGGGAATGGAGTGTGCCTAATTTTCTATCCGTTAATGGCGCGTTTTTTTTTTATTCGTTCATGGGATGTGGGCGTCGCTGGCGAGGCCAGCATTTATTGCCCATCCCGAATTGCCCTTGAGAAGGTGGTGGGTGAGCCGCCACCTTGAACCGCTGCAGTCCGTGTGGTGAAGGATCTCCCACAGTGCTGTTAAGAAGGGAGTTCCAGGATTTTGACCCAGCAACGATGAAGGAACGGCGATATATTTCCAAGTCGGGATGGTGTGTGACTTGGAGGGGAATGTGCAGGTGGTGTTGTTCCCATGTGCCTGCTGCCCTTGTCCTTCTAGGTGGTAGAGGTCGCGGGTTTGGGAGGTGCTGTCGATGAAGCCTTGGCGAGTTGCTGCAGTGCATCCTGTGGATGGTATACACTGCAGCCACTGTGTGCCGGTGGTGATGGGAGTGAATGTTTAGGGTGGTGGATGGGGTGCCAATCAAGCGGGATGCTTTGTCCTGGATGGTGTTGAGTTTCTTGAGTGTTGTTGGAGCTGCATTCATCCAGGAAAGTGGAGAGTATTCCATCACACTCCTGACTTGTGCCTTGTAGATGGTGAAAGGCTTTGGGGAGTCAGGAGGTGAGCCAATCGCTGCAGAATACCCAGCCTCTGACATGCTCTTGTAGCCACAATATTTATGTGGCTGGTCCAGTTAAGTTTCTGGTCAATAGTGACCCCCAGGATGTTGATGGTGGGGGATTCGGCGATGGTAATGCCGTTGAATGTCAAGGAGAAGTGGTTAGACTCTGTCTTGTTGGAGATGGTCATTGCCTGGCACTTGTCTGGGGCGAATGTTACTTGCCACTTATCAGCCCAAGCCTGGATGTTGTCCAGGTCTTGCTGCATGCGGGCACAGAATGCTTCATTATCTGAGGGTTTGCGAATGGAACTGAACACTATGCAATCATCAGCGAACATCCCCATTTCTGACCTTATGATGGAGGGAAGGTCATTGATGAAGCAGCTGAAGATGGTTGGGCCTAGGACACTGCCCTGAGGAACTCCTGCAGCAATGCCCTGGGGCTGAGATGATTGGCCTCCAACAACCACTACCATCTTCCTTTGTGCTAGGTATGACTCCAGCCACTGGAGAGTTTTCCCCCTGATTTCCATTGACTTCAATTTTACTAGGGCTCCTTGGTGCCACACTCGGTCAAATGTTGCCTTGATGTCAAGGGCAGTCACTCTCACCTCACCTCTGAATTCAGCTCTTTTGTCCATGTTTGGACCAAGGCTGTAATGAGGTCTGGAGCCGAGTGGTCCTGGCGGAACCCAAACTGAGCATCGGTGAGCAGGTTATTGGTGAGAAAGTGCCGCTTGATAGCACTGTCGACGACACCTTCCATCACTTTGCTGATGATTGAGAGTAGGCTGATGGGGCGTTAATTGGCCGGATTGGATTTGTCCTGCTTTTTGTGGCCAGGACATACCTGGGCAATTTTCCACATTGTCGGTTAGATGCCAGTATTGTAGCTGTACTGGAACAGTTTGGCTAGAGGCGTGGCTAGTTCTGGAGCACAAGGCTTCAGTACTACAGCCGGGATGTTGTTGGGGCCCATAGCCATGCTGTATCTAGTGCACTCAGCCATTTCTTGATATCACGTGGAGTGAATCGAATTGGCTGACGACTGGCTTCAGTGATGGTGGGATATCGGGAGGAGGCCGAGATGGATCGTCCACTCGGCACTTCTGGCTAAAGATGGTTGCAAACACTTCAGCCTTGTCTTTTGCATTCACATGCTGGTCTCTGCCATCATTGAAGATGGGGATGTTTACAGAGCCTCCTCCTCCTGTTAGTTGTTTAATTGTCCACCACCATTGACAACTGGATGTGGCAGGACTGCAGAGTTTTGATCTGATCCGTTAGTTGTGGAATCGCTTAGCTCTGTCTATAGCATGTTGCTTCCGCTGTTTAGCATGCATGTAGTCCTGAGTTGTAGCTTCACCAGGTTGGCACCTCATTTTTAGGTACGCCTGGTGCTGCTCCTGGCATGCTCTTCTACACTCCTCATTGAACCAGGGTTGATCCCCTGGCTTGTTGGTAATGGTAGATTGAGGAATATGCTGGGCCATGAAGTTACAGATTGTGCTGGAATACAATTCTGCTGCTGCTGATGGCCCACAGTGCCTCATGGATGCCCAGTTTTGAGCTGCTAGATCTGTTCTGAATCTATCCCATTTAGTTGTAAACAATTTTACAACACCAAGTTATAGTCCAGCAATTTTATTTTAAATTCACAAGCTTTCGGAGGCATCCTCCTTCCTCAGGTGAACGAAATGAAATCCTCGAAATGAAATCGCATTTATAATTCACAGAACAATGCTTGGTGATTACAGACAGTTTTTTCAACTGCCCGTTGCCAAGGCAATCAGTGTGCAGACAGACAGGTGTTACCTGCAAGGTCTCAGAATATACAAACCACCAAAAAAAAACAACAAACATAAAAAAACAGAGATAGAGAGGTAGAAACATAGAAAAGACAGCAACTGACCCGTTATATTAAAAACAGATAACATTTGTTCGCTGGTGGGGTAACGTGTAGCGTGACATGAACCCAAGATCCCGGTTGAGGCCGTCCTCATGGGTGCGGAACTTGGCTATCAATTTCTGCTCGACGATTTTGCGTTGTCGTGTGTCTCGAAGGCCGCCTTGGAGTACGCTTACCCGAAGGTTGGTGGATGAATGTCCATGACTGCTGAAGTGTTCCCCGACTGGGAGGGAACCCTCCTGTCTGGCGATTGTTGCGCGGTGTCCGTTCATCCGTTGTCGCAGCGTCTGCATGGTCTCGCCAATGTACCATGCTCTGGGGCATCCTTTCCTGCAACGTATGAGGTAGACAACGTTGGCCGAGTCACAGGAGTATGAACCATGCATCTGGTGGGTGGTGTCCTCTCGTGTGATGGTGGTATCTGTGTCGATGATCTGGCATGTCTTGCAGAGGTTACCGTGGCAGGGTTGTGTGGTGTCGTGGACGCTGTTCTCCTGAAGGCTGGGTAATTTGCTGCGAATGATGGTCTGTTTGAGGTTGGGTGGCTGTTTAAAGGCGAGTAGTGGAGGTGTGGGGATGGCCATAGCGAGGTGTTCGTCGTCATTGATGATATGTTGAAGGCTGCGGAGAACATGGCGTAGTTTCTCCGCTCCGGGGAAGTACTGGACGACAAAGGGTACTCTGTTGGTTGCGTTCCGTGTTAGTCTCCTGAGGAGGTCTATGCGATTTTTTGCTGTGGCCCGTCGGAACTGTCGATTGATGAGTCGAGCATCATATCCCGTTCTTACTAGGGCGTCTTTCAGCGTCTGTCGGTGTCCATCGCGTTCCTCCTCGTCTGAGCAGACCCTGTGTATTCGCAGGGCCTCTCCATAGGGGATGGCCTCTTTGACGTGGTTATGGTGGAAGCTGGAAAAGTGGAGCATCGTGAGGTTGTCTGTGGGCTTGCGGTAGAGTGAGGTGCTGAGGTGCCCGTCTTTGATGGAGATTCGTGTGTCCAAGAAAGAAACTGATTCTGAGGAGTAGTCCATGGTGAGCTTGATGGTGGGATGGAACTTGTTGATGTTATCGTGTAGTCTCTTCAGTGATTCCTTGCCGTGGGTCCATAGAAAGAAAATGTCGTCGATGTATCTGGTGTATAGTGTTGGTTGGAGGTCTTGTGCAGTGAAGAAGTCCTGCTCGAACTTGTGCATGAAAATGTTGGCGTATTGGGGTGCGAATTTGGTCCCCATGGCTGTTCCGTGTGTTTGGGTAAAGAACTGGTTATCGAAGGTGAAGACATTGTGATCCAGGATGAAGCGGATGAGTTGTAGGATGGCGTCCGGAGATTGGCTGTTGTTGGTGTTGAGTATTGATGCTGTCGCAGCGATGCCATCATCGTGGGGGATACTGGTGTATAGTGCCGAGACGTCCATCGTGGTGAGAACTGTTCCTGGTTCAACTGGTCCGTGGGTACTGAGTTTTTGTAGGAAGTCTGTAGTGTCGCGACAGAAGCTGGGGGTTCCCTGTACGATGGGTTTCAGGATGCCCTCGATGTATCCAGAGAGGTTCTCACACAGGGTTCCGTTGCCTGATACGATAGGACGTCCGGGTGTGTTGGCTTTGTGTATCTTTGGGAGGCAGTAGAAGTCTCCCACGCGGGGAGTACGTGGGATGAGAGTGCGTAGGATGCTTTGAAGGTCTGGATAGAAGGTCTTGATCAGTTTGTTGAGCTGGTGGGTGTGTTCTTTGGTCGGATCTGCGGGTAACCGTCTGTAGTGTTCCTGGTTGGCCAGTTGTCGGTATGCTTCTTTGCAATAGTCCGTTCTGTTCTGTATGACTATGGCTCCTCCTTTGTCCGCTGGTTTGATGACGATGTTGCGGTTGGTCTTGAGAGCGTTGATGGCGTTGCGTTGTGCTCGGGTGACATTCTGGACTGTCTTCTGAGTGCGGCTGATGAATCTGGCATTGACGCATTTCCTGACAGCTTGAGCATACATGTCAAGCTGAGGGCAGCGACCCTCTGGAGGAGTCCAGTTTGACTCTTTCCTCTTCGGTTGCTGTACCGCGGATCCCTCTGTCTGCTGTTCTGGAT
The DNA here is from genome assembly GCF_035084215.1 of Heptranchias perlo. Classification (NCBI taxonomy): domain Eukaryota; kingdom Metazoa; phylum Chordata; class Chondrichthyes; order Hexanchiformes; family Hexanchidae; genus Heptranchias; species Heptranchias perlo. The sequence goes on along the minus strand of NC_090331.1, from coordinate 16,624,389 downwards.
CATTGATTGTCTCATTGGGTTCGCTGCTGAAATCTTGGGGTTTGTGGTAGAATTCCCGGAGCCTCATTCTCCTGATGAATTCCTCTGTGTCCGCCGCGAGACTAGTGGGGTCCATTTTGGTAGTGGGGCAAAAATTGAGCCCTCGGCTGAGAACTTCGATTTCGTCTGGTTAAAGGGTGTGGTCGGACAAATTGACGATAGACTTCCCTGTGGTTGCAACCGTGGTACCAGGGGAAGCTTGGTCGATGCTGGTGGTGATGCCGAGTTTCTCAAGCTTCCTGCTCTTGGTTTTCATGTAGGCAGCGTAGTTCCATTGCCTCGTCTGTTTGGCGGTATATCGTAGCTGGTCTGCTGTGTCCTGAGTACAGGTTGAGAGTATGAACTCTATCTTGGTTTCGAGGTTGTGGCGTCTGCTGTAGAGTTGGTGTATGAGATGGTTGCGGAGTGTGCGAGAGGTACGGCGGCAGAGTCTCTCAGCGTAATCCGAGTTGTATGTGGACTTGAGTGGGTTCGTGATCTGTAGTCCTTTCGGGATCTTGTCTGCTTTCTTGCAGCTCTGTAAAAACTTGATGTCTGTGTCTAAATGCGCGATCTTCTTGGATATCCTTTCCACTGTGAGCCGGCAGTTTGTGGTGTCGATGGTAGCCATGATGTGGAGATGCCGGTGATGGACTGGGGTTGACAATTGTAAACAATTTTACAACACCAAGTTATAGTCCAGCAATTTTATTTTAAATTTAGCACGGTGACAGTGCCACACAACACGTTGGATGGTGTCCTCAGTGTGAAGACGGGACTTCATCTCCACGAGGACTGTGCGGTGGTCACTCCTACCAATACTGTCATGGACAGATGCATCTGCGACAGGTAGATTGGTGAGGACGAGGTCAAGTAGGTTTTTCCCTCGTGTTGGTTCGCTCACCACCTGCCGCAGGCCCAGTCTGGCAGCTAGTTTTAGATCAGCGTGATCCTCCCTGCCTGATTTTCCTTTATGCATTTCATCCAAACAATTATTTATGCCCAAATGCACAATTGGAAACTTTACCTCATTGTCTATTCCTGAGCTGTTGTGTATCAAGTAGACTGCGTTATTTTCAGTAAGTGAACCTGGTTTTAACCCAAAGGTACCATAATGAAAAGACGGAGCAGAACGGAGGAAAAACAAGTAATGAGCAGATTGCTGCACTTTGTCAAAGGTGTGTGTATAATTTAATAAAATAAAACATTGACACTACCAAAATATCCTTAATGAATATGTTAGAGCTTTCAAACATTCCAAACTTGGAGGTGCAAGATTTGAAGTTGTGAAACATATACCTGAGGTGTCATAAACATACTTAAAAGCCATAAACATACTTAAAAGCTATAAACATACTTAAATGCAGCAAGCTGTGTCTGATACTTGGCTGCAGGGGATGACTAAGTGGCCTAAAATAACCTTCTCTCCTTTTATCGTCCCTTTCTTCTGTTTTATTTTTGTCTGTTTTTCCCACACAGGCCACCTCTGATGTGATTTGCAAGTGTTTTCTTTTGTTTTCCCTTACTGGGAGGATGAGCTTTGCCAGCATTTCATAAAAGTCCTCCGTTAAAAATATACGACATATGTTTTTAATTGGGGCCCCTCATTACTGCTGCGAATACTGGGATAGCCCAACTTCCAGAAGGTTCTCTTGCCTTTTTTTCACTCTGGCATGGTCACACACACGTGGTCAGATCACAATCCTTATGTGGGAGAGGGTAGGAGATTACAATCTCACACACAAGTCTCCTGCCAAATGTAGAGAGATAGTACTCATGTATTTTAATATCTGAGCAATGTTTCAGGTTTGACTACAAATAAATGCATTTTTAAAAAAGATTGCACAGGGGCTATGGAAAACTGTTCCTACAAGCTTTATTATTTGATAAAATTGAGTCATATTTTCATTTATTTGCAATCATAATAATTTGAGATTATGCAATTGACCACCTTCCTTGGAGGTATGTTAATTGGCTATTCACAATACTGTCAATTGCTATCAGCAAATCTAAGCGATCCCATAAGAAAATAACAATATAAGAAATAGGAGCAGGAGTAGGCCATACGGCCCTTCGAACCTGCTCCGCCATTCAATAAGATCATGACTGACCTTCGACCTCAACTCCACTTTCCCGCCCGATCCCCATATCCCTTGATTCCCCTAGAGTCCAAAAATCTATCGATCTCAGTCTTGAATATACTCAACGACTCAGCATCCACAGACCCCCGGGGTAGAGAATTCCAAAGATTCACAACCCTCTGAGTGAAGAAATTTTTCCTCATCTCAGTCTTAAATGGCCGACCCCTTATCCTGCGACTATGTGCCCTAGTTCTAGATTCTCCAGCCAGGGGAAACAATGTCTCAGTATCTACCCTGTCAAGTCCCCTCAGAATCTTATATGTTTCGATGAGATCACCTCTCATTCTCCTAAACTCCAGAGTATAGGCCCATTCTAATCAATTTCTCCTCATAGGAATCAATCTAGTGAACCTTCGATGCACTGCCTCCAAGTCAAGTATAACCTTCTTAGAAAAGGTGACCAAAACTGTACACAGTACTCCAGGTGAGGTCTCACCAAAGCCCTGTAAAATTATAGTAAGACTTCCTTACTCTTGTACTCCAACCCCCTTGCAATAAAGGCTAAAATGCCATTTGTCTTCCTAGTTACTTGCTGTACCTGCATACTAACTTTTTGTGTTTCTTGTACAAAGACACCCAAATCTTTCTGAACACCACCATTTAATAGTTTCTCATCATTTAAAAAATAATCTGTTTTTCTATTCTTCCTACCAAAGTGAATAACATCTCATTTCCCCACATTATACTCCATCTGCCACCTTCTTGCCCACTCACTTAACCTGTCTATATCACTTTGCAGACTCTTTGGGCTTGATTTTAAAAGGGCGGCGGGATGGTACTGGGGGGGAGGGTCAATGGGTGCGCGGAAAACCCGAATACTAAAAACGTACCGTTCCCCACGCGATCGCGACTTCATTGGTGGCCGTCAATCTTGTTTCCGGGTTTGCCGTCCGAAAGCTGCGCAGTGGGCGGACTGCGCACCCACATGACAGGCTTTCAGCTGGAGTGTCTGGATTTAAAGGCCTATTGCTCCAATGGATTTTGCTGGAGCAAAGAGCAAGAAGACCCAATAGGGCAGCACAGGGGCAAGGCTGCTCCGAGATTCAGCAATGCCTCACTTCAGGTGCTACTGGCAGGGGTGAGGAGGAGGGAACTATTTTACCCGGCCGACAGGAGGAAGTGGTCTGCATCTGCCACCGAGAAGGCCTGGCTCGAGGTGGCAGAGGAGGTCACCAGCAGGAGCTACATCTGCTGCACTTGGGTCCAGTGCAGGAAGCGTTTCAATGACCTGCATTCCGTGTTCCACATCACCACCCCCCCAATTCATTCTGCACTGCCAAGACTACTCCATCACATCACTCCTCACACCCACTTAAGGCTCATCCTCAAATTACCTGCACTTCCTCAGCACTTCCTCACCTTCCCATTTGTGACCCCACCACTACCACTCACCCCAATCCTGATCCAATGTGATGTCTCTGTCTCATACTCACCCTCTGATGCACCTCTTTCACAGTCAGTCTCACCCAAAGCAATGCATTCATCAGCTGGCTACTTCACACTCACTCACTCACACATCTGTACTTTCTCCCCTTGTAGGACAAGAAAGCGCAAAATACACGAGAGACGACAAGGACTGGAGGGAGATCTGGTGTTGGAGCTGCCCTTTCCAGGTTGTGCGAGGACTGGGCTCTTCTCACTTTCTGATCATACGAGAACCATTCACATATGAGCGACGCCCTGGCCTCACGAGCAGTCAGGTGAGCCGCTGCTCAGCCCATGTGGATGGCAGATGTGGATGCTGGTGTGTATTGAAGTGCTCCCCCAGAACGATCGAGGCACCGAAATCGCATCTTCAGCCTATTGCTTGTTCAACTATAGACCTGGTGGCGATGTGGCTGTCGTTGTATCGACGATGTTGCTCGCTGATGGGGTTGCTCAGAGGTGTCATGAGCCACGTGTGCAGGGGGTATCCCTTGACCCCAAGGAGCCAGCCCTTAAGGGTGTTCGGTGCGTGGAAGAGCCCCGGGATGTTGGATGCCCTCAGAATGAACGAATCATGGCAGCTGCCAGGGAATCTGGTGCACACATGAAGAAATCTTTTGCGGTGGTCACAAACGAGCTGAGCGTTGATGGAGTGATACCCCTTTCTGTTGATGAACAGTCCTGGCTCGTGTGGAGGTGCTCGGATTGTTATATGCTTGCAATCGATTGCACCCTGTACTCCCAGCCACAGCGTGGAATCCCACTGCCCTCTCCGTCTGGCTGAGGTTGTCCATGGGGAAGTCGACATATTGCTAGGCCCATCAAAACAAACCTTCGATGACCTGCCCTATGCACTTGTGTGCAGACGACTGAGACACCCTGGCGATGTCACTGGTGGCATCCTGGAATGATCCGGAGACAAAGAAGTTGAGGGCAGTGATGACTTTAACAGCGAAGGGTAATGAGATGCTGCCAGGCCCATCTGGGGGCAGCTCGGCATGAAGGAGGCTGCAGATGTCTGCGACCACCTGGCGACTCACTCTCAGCCTCCATATGCACTGCTCCTCAGAGAGGTCCAGGAAGCTCATCCTCAGTCTGTAGACCCTCTGATGAGGGTAGTGCCTCCTGCGACATCGCTCCCTCTGTTGTTCCCCTCTGTGTTCTTGTGCAGGTGCCTGTGGTGCAGCACTTGTAGAATGACAAGTGGCGGAAGTGCACGCCGTGCCTGGCGAGGATGGTGATGTTCCATGTCCTCGGATGTAGTGGTGAATGCAGCCATCGCGCCCCCCCATCTTGATGGTGTCAGTTTGAAGGGGTCCGGAAAGTTGGCAAATATGTGTAAACAGAACAATTCTGAGTGGAAACCAAGAATTTTCAGTCAAAACACAAGGATCTCCCAGCCAAAAGTTTGTTTGAGAGAACTGAGTGCCCTGCTGCAATAACTCACCTTTTATCCCCATCTGTCAAACAGGGATTTAAATGTCCAAATGGCTGCCGGCTGAAACACGACTCGTTTCTCATGGCGTGTTTCACACATCACGGGAATCACTCTGAGGCAGCGTTGAAATCGCTTGCCTTCATAGCTAATTATATTTTTGGATTTTTAAACTAGGTTAACTAGTTCAATTGCTGCTTTAAATGTCGTCCCACTGGCTTTAACTGCTGACAGAACTTCCGGATTCGGGAACGGAGCGCGCTCCCAGATGACTCTGGGTCCTGCGCGTCCTTCGGCGTGTTGGAGCCGGGATTTCTGCCCACTCCTGGGAAACGTGATTTTCTTTGCCCCTCCCGCCCCCAATGTACTCGTTTTAAAATCGAGCCCTTTGTGTCCTCCCGACAGCTTACTTTCCCACCTATAGATTCATAAGAATGGTTAGAGCATGGAAGGAGGCCATTCGGCCCGTCGAGCCTGTGCCGGCTCTCTGCAAGAACAATCCAGCTAGTTCCACTCTCCAGCCCTTTCCCCGTAGCCCTGCAAATTTTTTCCCGTCAAATGCTTACCCAGTTCCCTTTTGAAGGCCATGATTGAATCTGCCTCCACCACCCCCTCAGGCAGTGCATTCCAGATCCTGTGTAAAAAAGTTTTTCCTCATGTCGCCTTTGGTTCTTTTGCCAATCACCTTAAATCTGTGTCCTCTGGTTCTCGATCCTTCCGCCAATGGGAACAGTTTCTCTCTATCTACTCTGTCTAGACCCCTCATGATTTTGAACACCTCTGTCAAATCTTCTCTCAACCTTCTCTGGTCTAAGAACAACCCCAGTTTCTCCAGTCTATCCACGTAACTGAAGTCCCTCATCCCTGGAGCCATTCTAGTAAATCTTTTCTGCACCCTCTCTAAGGCCTTCATATCCTTCCTAAAGTGTGGTACCCAGAACTGGACACAATACTCCAGTTGTGGCCGAACCTGTGTTTTATAAATGTTCATCATAGCCTCCTTGCTTTTGTACTCTATGCCTCTATTTATAAAGCCTAGGATCCCGTATGCTTCTTTAACCGCTTTCTCAACCTGCCCTGCCACCTTCAATGACCTGTGCACATATACACACAGGTCCCTCTGTTCCTGCACCCACTTTAGAATTGTACCCCTTAGTTTATATTACCTCTCCTCGTTCTTCCTACCAAAATGCATCACTTCGCACTTCTCTGCGTAAAATTTCATCTGCCATGTGTCCGCCCATTCCACCAGCCTGTCTATGTCCTCTTGAAGTCTATCACTATCTTCCTCACTCTCACTACACTTCCAAGTTTCGTGTCATCTGCAAATTTTGAAGTTGTTCCCTGTACATCCAAATCCAAGTCATTAATAAGTATCAAGAAAAGCAGTGGTCCTAGTACCGACCCCTGGGGAACACCACTCTATACCTTCCTCCAGTCCAAAAACAACCATTCACCACTACCCTCTGTTTCTTGTCACTTAGCCAATTTCGTATCCATGCTGCCACTGCCCCTTTTATTCCATGGGCTTCAACTTTGCTGACAAGCCTATTATGAGGCACTTTATCAAACGCCTTTTGGAAGTTCATATACACCACATCAACCCTCTCTGTTACCTCATCAAAAAACTCAATCAAGTTAGTTAAACATGATTTGCCTTTAACAAATCCGTTCTGGCTTTCCTTTATTAATCCACACTTGTCCAAGTGACCGTTAATTTTGTCCCAGATTATCGTTTCTAAAAGCTTCCTCACCACCGACGTTAAACTGACTGGCCTGTAGTTGCTGGGTTTATACTTACACTCTTTTTTGAACAAGGGTGCAACATTTGCAATTCTCCAGTCCTCTGGCACCACCCCCCATATCTAAGGATGTTTGGAAGATTATGGCCAGTACCTCCACAATTTCCACCCTTACTTCCCTCAGCAACCTCGAATGCATCCTATATGGACCTGGTGACTTATCTACTTTAAGTACAGCCAGCCTTTCTAGTACCACCTCTTTATCAATTTTTAGCCCATCCAATATCTCAACTACCTCTTCTTTTACTGTGACTTTGGCAGCATCTTCTTCTTTGGTAAAGACAGATGGAAATTACTCATTTAGTACTTCAGCCATGCCCACTGCCTCCATGAGTAAGTCTCCTTTTTGGTCCCTAATCGGCCCCACCCCTCCTCTTACTACCTGTTTATTATTTATATGCCTAAAGAAGAGATTTGGATTCCCTTTTATCTTAGTTGCCAGTCTATTCTCATACTCTTTCTTTGTCCCTCTTATTTCCTTTTTCACTGGTGATCTGTAAAGTAATGGTTACAAATTCAGATCTGTTGCATCTACCTCCTGAGGTTCAGTGGCATCAGACGCTCTTGTAAGTGGGTCCCACATCCCTTACGTTCCGGAGTTGACCCACACTGTTGAATATATATTTATACGATAGTGTAACCCAGGCATCCCCGTGACATATGAACTGGATACCATGGGCACTAAATTGGGCCACGTTACACCCGTTGTTTCGGTGCTAGACAGCCTCTCCGACATCCAAGTTGGCGTCTTGGATGCACATGCATGTTTCCTGCGTGACGTGTGCCAGACGCCATCTTGGTGTAGAAGTTAGCGCAGGCACAGATAACGAACGCTGGAATCATGTAAAGTAGGGAGAAAATGTCTTCAATCAGTGTGCAATGCTGATTTAAAGTAATAGACACCATTTTGGGACTTAATGCTCAACTCAACGCACATACTTAACCCCAAGCATCTGAACGTGTCTTCGAGTGCCTGCAGGATCCCCCACCAGCGCTATTTAAAGGGACCATGCAGGATTTACTTCAGGATTATGGCTTCTGGCTGCCAAGACATTTGTAACTGTTTTTGGAGGTCTCCTAGACTTCAATACTAGGACGCGGGGACATAACCGAACATTTAGAGCCAGGACGTACAGGAGTGAAGTTAGGAAATGCTTCTACACGCAAAGGGTGGGAGACATTTGGAATGTTCTTCTGCAGACGGCAGTTGATGCTAGCTCAATTGTGAATGTTAAATCTGAGATTGATAGATTTCTGTGAACCAAGGGTATTAAGGCATATGGGGCTAAGGCGGGTGTATGGAGTTAGATCACAGGTCCACCATGATCTCATTGAATGGCGGAACAGGCTCGACGGGCTAAATGCCACTGCCACTTGCTGCCTCTTGATATGCACCACCTTCTCCTGCAAGAAAGTGGGACGTGTGTCTGGGTGATGTGCCTGTCATGGTTGAATAGCTGCCAGTGTGTGTGGCCTTTGAGTTGTGGGTGGGTGGCATGAAACATGGTAATGTGTAAGGGTAAGAGGATGCATCTGATTGGAAGAGTTGAGTCCTGATGGAAAGAGTGAGTTTGTTGGTATGTGGGGGTTGGGGGCTGTAGTGTCTGGTGCAGTTGGTTTGAGACGCCACTTGACAATTGACCTCACTCACCTTGACCACTCATGTTAAAGCATTGAACTGCTTCCTGCACTGCATTCATGTTCATGATGCTGTGCGCCAGGCATTGACTTCGTCCCCCGCTGCCTCCCACTGCCTTTTGGGTATATGTCGGGAGGGCCTCTTGCACCCCTCACCCCACCCCCCCTGCGGATATTGGATGTCCCTCCTTCTGTCCACCTCTTGCACCCAAGGTCTCTAGTGCATCAGCAGAGAACCTTGGTGCATGCACTCTCGCAGGCCTGGTACCAACTCAGATCGGCAGATTGGTGAGGTCTGGCGTGCAGATTGGAGGATGTGGGATTTAGTAGTGCGCAACCTTTATTCAATGTTTTAACATAACTCATCAGTATGTAAATATAGGCATGGGACCTGCATCTGTGTTTTGCATGTGTGATGTCTGATCTCCGTTCAGACTCTGTGCAGACAGTAGACTGTTATTTTCAGCAAATAACAGGTACCAGCTACCTTTAAGAGATTTCTAAGACACATCCTCCCTTTAAGAGATTGAGCTCCCTCTGGTGGTGGAAAGTGCGAATTGCATTGATTCCACGTGCAAGGCCTGGAATGCAACACTGATTGCAGGTAAGTCCTCAGGTGGGTCCAAACTTGTGTCCTGCCTGCGCAGGGGCCATTGAGCGCGGGGTAATAGCACATCATGCTACCCGCATCCGAAAAAGGCCCCTATCGAATATTTCCCCCCATCTCTTTCCAACTTGCTTGCATGTGTGCTTTTTCAATCCTTTTGAAGTCAGACTAAGAAAACACTTAGTAAGGACAAGGCCAGGTACGAATCATTGAACTGCTTCATTTCACATCAAGTGAACAGATAGAGAAACGGTAATGATCAGACTCATTTCGTTCAATCATTGCAACTAGTCTATGTATAATGATGTAAAAAAATGAACATGCTACACGTTGCCACATTAGTCTTGCTTGACTTGAGTAGAATAACTTCGAACTATCGTCCTGCATTCTAAGGGTCTAAGCCTGGAGAAAGCCTGCCTCACAGCTTTCTGTTTAAAAATCTAACTGACTGACTCAAAGCCTGCCATTGGGGCCATTTATGCCCTTCTGGAGGCCAATACACCTCCATTCACTTGGCATATTGGCCGCCACTACAACACGGGGTCCCGACTGAGGCTCAGGCGATAGAACTCATTGGCTTAGGGAGTCTCCGCCCCTGGCTCTGTCCCTATGCCCCGATCAGTATCCAGCGAGCCTTGCTGGAAAATGTGTCTGTGCAGATGGCGAGTGAGGACAGAGTTGGTTGTGGGTGTGATGCTCAATTGTTGCATTTCTGATTGTTGCCCATTGCCTTAGCTGAAGAATAGCAACTTGGGGGAAGTAGGGAAAGTTTGTGGTTACTGTTGAACTGTATGCCAAGCAGGCGTGTGTGCCTTCAGGAGTGGAGAAATCTGGAAAAAGAACAGTTCAGTTTTCCACATTTCTTACCATTATCCCTCAACCAACATCACTAAAAACAGATTGTCTGGTTATTATCACATTGCTGTTTGTGGGACCTTGCTGTGTGCAAATTGGCTGCCGTGTTTCCTACATTACAACAGTGACTACACTTCAAAAGTACATAATTGGTTGTAAAACGCTTTGGAATGTCCCGAGGTCATGAAAGGCGCTCTATAAACGCAATTTTTCTTTTCTTTCTTTCTGTATAAGCTGAATACAATATCGCGGGGAAAGGTGGCATTCTTTTAACATTGCCCTGAGGGTGCATGATATCTTGCGATGGATACTGCAGTATAATATTTCTTTCTGGCAGCTGATAATCGGTTAATAATTTACTTAGTCTATATTATGTGTTTCTTTCCACAAAAGGAAAGAGATCCTTGGATAAGCTCTATGCCTAACTCATCCGAATGTGAAATGTTCCATTATTCATAGTGTGAGATTGAGAAACTGTGTGCCCCTTGGTACTCCGTAACAAACCTTGCACTTTGGAATGTCTCGTGTGAATAATATTTTCAACAATAATTCTGAGTGATAATGTCACTTTTATCCATTTCTGACATTTTAACCACAACCCCTTTATACCCCGCATCCCCATGGCAATTTATTATTTAGGTCACAGCACCACCTTGTGATAAAAAGGCACGTTTACGACTGATGGACCTTTCTGGGACTGATGTGCAGAGGCAGCAGTAAAAAGGGAAGCAATGATTCATGTAATGCTTGAAATGAGCTAATACAGACACAACAAAAGTATGCAGGTCTCTGGCTATTCATGGTGTGCTGGGTGTGCACTCAACTGCAGATGCAAGAGCGAAATTCCAGTGCTCCAAATGACGTCTTACTACAGATATTGGGGGTGAATTTCCACGGGGGTTCTCCAGCTCGCCATCATAACTTCAACGGAAGAGCCACGGAGGCCCCGGTAAAAGCAATGTATCGCTTACGCCATTTTTCCAAGGTTTCCATGGCTCTCCCGGTGAAGCTACGACGGAAGAAATTCACTGGGGGACTTGGCTAAAATTGATGACAGGCCAATTTAATTCTGATATCAAGATCGTGCAAAGAGTAAGCAACACGTGAAGTAGTCTTTTAGGGAGACCAAAACCTTATCCAGCTGGATGGTGTGATGGAGGGACTGGAAGTGCAATTTGTTCTGGATGGATGAGCAAAGATAGGCCATGTGATCATCCTCATCTGAACTTGATGTGAAGAAGTAGTGAGGCACAGCAAGATAAACATAAGGCAAGGACAAGGGCAAGGGAGAGCACAGGTAGTTTTAGATTTAGGTGGATTGTCATAGTATAACAATGACCATGAACTTAGCTGCTATTTCTTCAAGGGGTCATGTAACTGTTTACAAAGCTAAACAAGCTTTTGTGTTTTTGAAACCCGAAGGGATAAGAACATAAGAACATAAGAAACAGGAGCAGGAGTAGGCCATACGCCCCCTTGAGCCTGCTCCGCCATTCAATCAGATCATGGCTAATCTTCTACCTTAACTCCACTTTTCAGCCCTATCTCCATATCCCTTGATTCCCTTAGAGTCCAAAAATCTATCGCTCTCAGTCTTGAATATACTCATCGACTGAGCATCCACAGCCCTCTGGGGTAGAGAATTCTAAAGATTCACAACCCTCTGAGTGAAGAAATTTTTCTGCATCTCGGTCCTAAATGGCTGACCCCTTATCTTGAGACTATGGGCTCGATTTTAGCACCCACGATCGGGTGCGTTCGTGGCGGGGGGGTTGTGAAAATTGGGGATTCCCGGGGCGGGTCTGGAGCCCAGCTCCAACCCGCCCACTTCCGGGTTCCCCAGTGACGTGCTGACATGTGCGCGCAGCCCCCGCTGGTGGGACTCCCGCCGGCAATTAAAGCCAGCGGGGTGCCACTTAAAGTACTTAAACAGGAACTTCAGATTGTTGACAGACCTGATTGACCTGATATTTTAGGAGGAATGGGATTTTGCAATGAACTGAGACTGTTTCCCGTACTGGGGGAAACACTCCCAGTTGAAATGGACGTGTTGCAGCCATCAGCCTGTGGCAGCTGCAAAAGTCCATTTGACAGGTTGTGGGGGGGGAGACCCTCACTCATTGCAGGAGGCCACTCTGTCACTTTGGACAAAGTTTGGCCTCCACCACCCTCCTCCTAACAATAAAATTCACCAACTTGCACACTGACCCCGGTGTCCAGACACATTTACCTACCTTGCGGACTCCCTCAGATGTACATCTTCTGGATGGGGGCCGCCGTAGCTGCAGTCATGACCTCCTCAGAGGGCGAACAGCATCACTAGCCTCGCCGGCCACGCCGTCCACCTCTGACACGTGGAGCTCCACAACACAGCGCTGTGACACATCCACCTGCACAGCAGGAGGGAGGGCAACCGCAGAGAGAGATGCGTCGCAGAGGGCACTACCCTCACCACAGGGTCTACAGTCCGAGAACTCAGCTTCCTGGACCTCTCTGAGCAGCAGTGCACATGGAGGCTCAGAGTCACTCGACATGTAGTCGTGGACATCTGCAGCCTCCTTCATGCCGAGCTGCTCCCGGCTGGCCCGAGCACCATCTTCTTACCTGTCGCTGTCAAAGTCACCACTGCCCTCAACAACTTCTCCTCCGCATCCTTCCAGTGTGCCACCGGGGACATCGCCGACGTCTCTCAGTCGTCTGCACAAAAGAGCCCTCCAAATACACCTACTCCCACTCTGCAGTGACACAATGGGTGGCATCAGTTGTGGGTCTTCATAGTGATTATTTATTGCACAAACCAGACAAGATTCACAAAGACGTGGCAGTAGTAGTGACAATATAATATGTAACGTGAGTTGATCAGAAATTAAATATAGGTAAACACCATGACAAACCCACAAACACCTTTGTGCATCCCCTTCATGCTCACGACACGTTTGCCTTACGCTTCCTACTGCACATATGTGATGCATGCCCTGTGGCTGCAGCACAGGTAGTGGCAGGTTGAGTGAGGCTGACTGTGAAAGAGATGCACGAGAGGGTGAGTATGAGATAGAGCCATGAGATTGTATGAGGATTGGGTTGAGTGGTAGTGGTGGGATGAGTAGTGACGAGGTGAGTAAGTGCAGGTAAGATGAGGATGAGGGTTCAGTGGGTGTGAGGGGTGATGTAATAGAGGGTGTTGGCAGTGTAGAAGGAGATGTGGGGTAGGGGCGATGATGTGGCAGACGGAGTGTAGGGGAATGAGTAAGTGTACTCACTTCAGCTGACCTACTTAGGTGATTGAAGCGCCTCCTGCACTGTATGCAGGTGGGCGATATGTTGGTGGTGCTAGTGACCTCCTCTGCCACCTCGAGCCAGGCCTTCTTTGTGGCAGAGACAGGCTGCTTCCTCCCCCCCGCTGGGGGGAAGATCTCTGTCCTCCCCCTCCTCCTCACCACATCCAATGAGACCTGGAGTGAGACGTCATTAAACCTGGGAGCAACCATCCCCCTGGGCTGCTCCATGCTGTAATTTTTCCTATTTTCTGCAGCATCAGTCAGTGGAGGACTGCCCCTTTAAATAGGGCTCCTCCAGCTGATAGACCTTGCTGCGGATGCGCAGTCCGCCCGCCGCGCAGCTTACCAGCGGGAAACCCGGAAGCCAAGGTAAGTGGCTCCCATTAGCCTGCGATTCCGTGCGGAGCACCCCAATTTCACCGGGCGCGTTCCCCACGCGCCCAGTCGACCCCCCGCTGAGAACCTGCCGCCCTGCTAATATCGAGCCCTATGACTCTCCAGCCATGGGAAACAGCCTCTCAGCAACTACCCTGTCAAGCCCTCTAAGAAATTTAAAGGTTTCCATGAAATCACCTCTCATTCTTCTAAACTCCAGAGAATATAGGCCCATTCTACCCAATCTCTCCTCATAGGACAACCCTCTCATCCCAGGAATCAATCTACTGAACCTTTATTGCATCCCCTCTAAGGCAAGTATATCCTTCCTTAGGTAAGGAGACCAAAATTGTACACAGTACTCAAGATTTGGCCTCACCAGAGCCCTGTATAATTGCAGCAAGACCTCCTTACTCTTATACTCCAACCCCCTTGCAATAAAGGCTAACATACCATTTGCCTTCCTAATTGCTTGTTGTACCTGCATGTTAACTTTTTGTGATTCATTCTCAAGGACACCCAAATCCCTCTGACTACCAACATTTCTTAGTCTCTCAACTTTTAAAAAAATTCTGCTTTTCTATTCTTCCTACCAAAGTGAATAACCTCACATTTCCCCACTTTATACTCCATCTGCCACCTTCTCGGCCTCTCACTTAACCTGTCTATATCCCTTTGCAATCTCTTTGTGTCCTCCTCACAGCTTACTTTCCCACCTAGTTTTGTATCATCAGCAAACGTGGATACGTTACACTCAGTCCCCTCATCTAAGTCATTGATATACATTGTAAACAGCTGAGGCCCAAGCACTGATCCTTGCGGCACCCCACTAGTTACAACCTGCCAACCTGAAAATGATCTGCTTATTCCTATTCTGTTTTCTGTCCGTTAACCAATCCTTAATCCATGTTCATATATTACTCCCAATTCCATGAGCCCTAATCTTGTGTAACAACCTCTAGTGTGAATGCCCTTTGAAAATCCAAATATACTACATCCACAGGTTCCCCTTTCCCTACCCTGCTAGTTACACCCTCAAAAAACTCTAATAGATTTGTCACATAAGATTTCCCTTTCATCAAACCGTGTTGACTGCCTAATCATATTATGATTTTCTAAGTGCCCTGTTACTACGGCCTTAATATTAGATTCTAGCATTTTCTCTACTACTGATGTCAGGCTAACTGGCCTATAGTTGGGATAACTTGGAGGAAGAGGCCAGCCACTCAAATGAACAGCCAGAAATCCACAACACATGCCTCATTCTCACTATTACCATTATGGTATCTTACCTGCCCCTGCACCAGCCTAGGTGCACTCACTACAGAGGAAGTAGTGAGTCAGAAGGGTTTTCACTGGGTGAAGCACCAACCACTGGTGAGCATCAAGGTCTTGGAGTGGAAGACAGGTAGAGTGCCATTCTTCCACACAGGGTGGAGAAATGACCGCTCTCAGCTGAGTAGCCCAGGGACCAGACCTTGGGCCCAGTCTTCAAAACAACTGTTGCCTAGAACAGGTACACCCGAAGTCTACCCGATATTGGGCCTCAGGTCTCATTTACATCAGACCGGTGAGCTGCAGACACTGGGCGTCACTAAGTAACTCGCTGGCAAAGACATTTTGAATTTCAGACCATATTGTTGACGCATCAGGTAGGTCTTGGAAGAGGGGAGGAAGAGATGAGGAGGGAGGTGGGTGACTGAGGGAGGGGGTGAAGCGATCGGGACAGCAGAGAGTGGTGGCCAGCAGTGGCGTGTGGTTTTAATGTTGAAATCAGGAGGAGCACTCCTGTACCTCCTGGCTCCATAGCTTACCTTTTTGGTGGCGGTCTGCAGCGGTCCCTTTAAGGACCGCTGGTTAGGCCGTATGTAGACTATGTTTTCATCAATGCAGCTGGCCAGGTGCCCTCTGGGTTCAGGGCAGCCCAATTTTACAAAGGCTCCCTATCTGCATTTCAAAGGGCTTAATACCCGTTTCATGCGTGGGCTCTAGACACCTCTTTTGACGCCAGTACCAATATGGCGTGCGGCACACATCCAGCTCAGAATATGCATGCACATGCCGCCTGACGCATTGGGCGCTGTG
The DNA here is from genome assembly GCF_035084215.1 of Heptranchias perlo. Lineage (NCBI taxonomy): Eukaryota > Metazoa > Chordata > Chondrichthyes > Hexanchiformes > Hexanchidae > Heptranchias > Heptranchias perlo. The sequence continues at coordinate 16,608,730 of NC_090331.1, read as the reverse complement.
TTACAAATTTCGAGGGCAATGACTCGAGAGCATAGATCTCATGTGCAGGCACTGGAGATATTTTCCAAGCATTTGGTTGAGATGATGGAAAAGTGGGAAGACCCCACTATATGCATTTGCGACATATTGCGAGAAATTTGTTACGAGCTGCAGAACACCCTGGAGCACCTGTGGCAACAAGGTACCGGGAGGAGGGTCTAAGAATATTGATTGCTTCCAGAGTGTCAGCCACCACTTCTTCATTAGATGCTTTGGGGGTCAGCCTGAATACTACACTTTCACAGGGCTCGATTGGGATCATCAAAATGATGATCAGTTCTGACCAGTCCCACATCTGAGCCTTTGCCCAATACCAGTGGGTTGTAAGTGCTGCCTCTCATGATAATGACAGTGTGCCAACTTCTTTAAGGATCCGTCCAGTGCCAGAACCGAGGGGGCTTTAGATCTGGGCCTGGTATCCCTTGACAATGCAAGGGAATGACATCTGGAAACAGGTTCTTCAGGGACAGTGCAGGTCTTTGTCAGGTAGTTGGGGATGGGGCTGATGGGAGTGGTGGGGTGAACAGGCAGGGGGAAAAGTTCTATTTGGTTTCTGAACTTTTATTTACTGAAAGCACTCAGCTATAAGTTGCTACCTCCTTTCTCTAGATGCTGGCTGATGGCTCTCTTGCTTCACTTTCACTTCTTTCTGTGCACCTTCTTCCTAATGTAAGGAATAGAGAACATTTTCTACCTTCTTCATCTACATCTCCTTCAGCTTCAGGAAATAGCAACGCTTTCTGTATGAAGATGATATGTAGGACGCAGCACACTACAGTGATTCATAGTATCATAATATGTTACAGCACAGAAGGAGGCCATTTGGCCCATCTTGCCTCTTTGAAGGAGCTAACCAATAAGTCCCACTTCCCGGCTCTTACCCCATAGCCCTGTAAATGTTTTCCCTTCAAGTATTTATCCAATTCCCTTTTGAAAGTTATTATTGACTCTGCTTCCACCACCCTTTCAGGCAGTGCATTCCAGATCATAACAACTCTGCGTAAAAGAAAGTTTCCTCATGTCGCCTCTGGTTCATTTGCCAATCACCTTAAATCTGAGTCCTTTGTTTACCGACCCTTCTGCCACTGAGAACAGTTTCTCCTTATTTACTCTATCAAAACCGTTCATGATTTTGAACACCTCTATAAATCTCCTCTTTACCTTCTCTGTTCTAAGGAGAACATCCCCAGTTTCTTCAATCTCGCCACATAACTGAAGTCCCTCATCCCCAGTACCATTCTAGTAAGTCTCTTCTGCACCTTCTCTAAGGCCTTGACATCCTTCCTAAAGTGTGGTGCCCAGAATTGAACACAATACTCCAGCTGAGGCCTAACCAGTGTTTTATAAAGGTTTATCAAAACTTCCATGCCATTGTACTCTATGCCTCTGTTAATAAAGTCCAGGATCCCATTTGCTTTCTTGACAGCCTTCTCAACTTGTCCTGCCACCTTCAAAGATTTACGTACATACACCCCCAGGTCTCTCTGTTCCTGTACCCCCTTTAAAATTGTGCCATTTACTTTATACTGCCTCTCCTCATTCTTCCTACCAAAATGTATCACTTCACACTTTTCTGTGTTAAATTTCATCTCCCTTGTGTCTGCCCATTTCACCAGTCTGTCTATGTCCTCTTGAAGTCTGTTACTATCCTCCATGTTGTTTACTACATTTCCAAGGGCAAGTTGACCACGGCACTGTGGTACAGGAGACTATTTAAGTGGGGGGAGTGAAAAGAAATGTGGTAGTATTAGGGGATAGCATAGTCAGGGGGATAGACACTGTTCTCTGCAGCTGCGACCGGGAGTCCCGACCACTGTGTTGCCTGCCTGGTGCCAGGGTTAAGGACATTGCCTCGTGGCTGGAGAAGAACTTGAAGCAGGAGGGGAAGGATCCATTTGTCGTGGTCCACGTAGTTAGGGGGCCTGTAAACTACTCCCACCAGTGTTTTCTGCCCCTTGTTATTTCTTATCTCCACCCATCCTGATTCTACTTCCTGATTTTCTGAGCTAAGATCCTTTCTCACCATTGCCTTTATCTCATCCTTTATTATCAGGGCTACACCCCCCGCTTCTTTTCCATTTTGCCTGTCTTTTCGAAAAGTCAAGTACCCTGGAAAATTTAGTTCCCAACCTTGGTCACCTTGCAACCAAGTCTCAGTAATGGCTACTTCACCTCTATTTGTGCCATTAATTCATCTATCTTGTTACGAATACTTCGTACATTCAGGTAAAGAGCTTTTAATTTTAACTTTTTACTATTCCCCGATTTGACCTTATTCACTGAAGCATTATTACCATTAAACTCTCTGTCCGCTCCTGACACACTCTGCTTAACTTTACCCAAATCGCTACACTGCTCTATGGCCTTGACTTTTATTTTTAGATTTATAAATTTACCCTTACCTGAACCCTCCCCCCCCTTTTTTAGTTTAAAGCCCTATCTACTGCCCTAGTTATTCGATGGGCTCTCTAACATCACCCTTCTGCTCACTGACCTACATTGACTCCCGGTCTGGCAATGCCTCGATTTTAACATTCTCATCCTTGTTTTTAAATCCCTTCATGGCCTCATTCCTATCTCTGTAACCTTCTCCAGCCCTACAACTCTCCAAGATATATATTTTTGATATATATTAATGACATCTCGTAAATATAGGTATAGTAGGATAAGACAGGTAAATGCATGGCTGGAGAAATGGTGCAGGAGCGAGGGCTTCAGACTGCTGGAGCATTGGGACCAGTTCTGGGGCAGGAGGGACCTGTTCAAGATGGATGGGTTGCACCTCAACAAAGCTGGGACCAAAGTCCTCGCGGGGAGGTTAACTAGTGCAGTGGGGGAGGGTTTAAACTAATTTGGCAAGGGGGTGGGCACCAGGATGAAACATTAGAGAGGAGAAACAAGGTGCACGGAGGAGTGGGAGGGACAAATAGCACTAAAGTAAAGAAGAGTTCTGAAATATGAGGGATCAGACAGGGGTCAAATGTGAGGCAGACTAAGATGAGTTCGGAGTTCATGTGCGTAAATGCACGTAGTGTGGTAAATAAGATTGGTGAGCTGCAGGCTCAATGTCGCCAAATGGGACTATGATATAATGGCAATAACAGAAACCTGGCTCAAAGAAGGGGAGGATTGGGTGCTTAATATTCCTGGCTACAAAGTATTCAGGAAAGATAGGGAAGGAAAGAAAGGAGGGTGAGGGGTGGCAGTATCGAAGAAGCTATTATAGCACTGGAAAGGGATGATGTAGTTGAGGGGTCAAAGATAGAATCTATTTGGTTAGAATTAAGGTACATTAGAGGAGCTATAACACTACTGGGTGTATACTATAGGCTACCAAATAATGGGAAGGAGATAGAGGAGCAAATTTGCAGACAAATTACAGAAAGATGCAAGGACTATAGAGTAGTGATAATGGGGGACTTCAATTATCCCAATTTAGACTGGGACAGTAACAGTGTGAAGGGCAAAGAGGGGGAGGAATTCCTGAAATGTGTACAAGAGATCTTTCTGGAACAGTATGTTTCCAGCCCAACCAGGAAGGAAATGGTACTGGATCTAGTTCTGAGGAATGAAATGGGGCAGGTGGAGCATAATTCAGTGGGGGAGCATTTGGGATCAGTGATCATAATATCATTAGGTTTTGAATAGTTATGGAAAAGGACAAGGAATAATCAAATGTGAAAATGCTTAACTGGAAGAGGGCTAATTTCAGTGAGTTAAAAAGGGATCTTGCCCAGGTGGATTGGAATTGAAAATTGGCAGGCAAAACAGTAATTGAACAATGGGAGGCCTTCAAGGAGGAGTTGGGTCAGGTACAGAGTAGACAAATTCCTACAAGGGGGAAAGGAAGGGCATCCAAAGCTAGAGCTCCCTGGATGAGTAAAGATATAGAGATTAAAATGAAACAGAAACAAGAGGGTGATGACAAATGTAAGCTTCATAATACAATAGAGAACCAGGCTGAATGCAGAAAGTACAGAGGAGATCTAAAAAAAGGGAATAAGAGAGGCAAAGAGAGAATATGAGAATAGATTAGCGGCTAACATAAAAGTGAAGCCAAAAGTCTTTTATAAACATATAAATAGTAAAAGGGTAGTCAAAAGAAGAGTGGGACTGATTAGGAACGAAAAAGGAGATCTGCTTGTGGAGGCAGAGGGCATGGCTGAGGTACTAAATGAATACTTTGCATCCGTCTTCATTAGAGAAGAGGATGCTGACATTATAGCAGTAAAGGAAGAAGTAGTAGCGATATTGGATAGGTTAAAAATAGATAAAGTGGAGATACTTAAAAGGTTGGCAGTACTCAAAGTAGAAAAGTCACCCGGTCAAGATGGGATGCATCTGATACTGAGGGAAGTAAGGGCGGAAATTGCGGAGGCTCTGGCCACAATCTTCCAATCCTCTTTAGATATGGGGGACAGTGCCGGAGGACTGGAGGATTGCAAATGTCAAAAAAGGGGAGAGGGATAAACCTGGCAATTACAGGCCAATTAGCCTAACATCAGTGGTAGGAAAACTTTGAGACAATAATCTGGGACAAAATTAATTCGTGCTTGGAAAAGTATGGGTTAATAAATGAAAGTCAGTACAGATTTGTTAAAGGAAAATTGTGTTTGATGGATTTGATGGAGTTCTTTGATGAAGCAACGGAAAGGGATGATGAGGGTAGTGTGGTTGATGTGTATATGGAGTTTCAAAAGGCATTCGATAAAGTACCATATAATAGACTTGGTTGCAAAATTAAAGCCCATGGGATTAAAGGGACAATGGCAGCGTGGATACAAAATTGGCTAAGAGACAGAGAGTAGTGGTGAACGGTTGTTTTTCAGATTGGAGGGAAATACACAGTGGTGTTCCCCAGGGGTCAGTATTAGGACCACTGCTCTTTTTGATATATATTAATGACCTGGACTTGGGTATAGAGGGTATAATTTCAAAGTTTGCAGATGACACGAAACTCGGCATGTGAAGGATAGTAACAGACTTCAGGAGGACATAGACAGACTGGTGAAATGGGCAGACACATGGCAGATGAAATTTAACGCAGAGAAGTGTGAAGTGATGCATTTTGGTAGGTAGAATGAGGAGAGGCAATATAAATTAAATGATACAATTTTAAAGGGGGTGCAGGAACAGAGAGACCCGAGGGTGTATGTACACAAATCTTTGAAGGTGGCAGGACAAGCTGAGAAGGCTGTTAAAAAAGTATATGGCATCCTGGGCAGGAAAGGATGCCCCGGGCAGGAAAGGATGCCCCGGAGCGTGGTACTTTGGCGAGACCATGCAGACACTGCGACAACGGATGAACGGACACCGCGCAACAATCGCCAGACAGGAGGGTTCCCTCCCAGTCGGGGAACACTTCAGCAGTCAGGGACATTCAGTCACCGATCTTCGGGTAAGCGTTCTCCAAGGCGGCCTTCGAGACACACGACAACGCAAAATCGTCGAGCAGAAATTGATAGCCAAGTTCCGCACCCATGAGGACGGCCTCAACCGGGATCTTGGGTTCATGTCACGCTACACGTTACCCCACCAGCGAACAAAAGCTATCTGTTTTTAATATAATGGGTCATTTGCTGGCTTTCTCTGCCTTCCGGATGTTTCTGCCTCTCTCTGTTTTTTTTCCTGTTTGTTTTTTTGTTGAATGTGTATTCGGGGGTTCTGTAGGTGACACCTCTCTGTCTGAACACGATGATTGCCTTGGCAACGGGCAGTTGCAGGGGCAGTCTGTAAACACCATGTATTGTTCTATATGTATAAATGCGTAGGCTTTGAGGAGCTCCTGAACATTTACCTGAGGAAGGAGGAAGCCTCCGAAAGCTTGTAGATTTCAAATAAAAATTGTTGGACTATAACTTGGTGTTGTAAAATTGTTTACATTTATTAATAGAGGCATCGAGTACAAAAGCAAGAAAGTTATGCTAAAATTTATAAATAGAATCAAGAATCATAGAAAGGTTACAGCATGGAAAGAGGCCATTCAGCCCATCGAGCCCGCGCCAGCTCTATGCAAGAGCAATCCAGCTAGTCCCACTCCCCCGCCCTATTTCCGTAGCCCTGCAAATTTTTTACTTTCTATTATTTATCCAGTTCCCTTTTGAAGGCCATGATTGAATCTGCTTCAACCACCCTCTCGGGCAGTGCATTCCAGATCCTAAGCACTCTCTGTGTAAAAAAGTTTATCCTCATGTCACCTTTGGTTGTTTTGCCAATCACCTTAAGTCTACGCCCTCTGGTTTTTGACCCTTCTGCCAATGAGAACAGTTTCTCTCTATCTACTCTGTTTAGACCCTTCATGATTTTGAATCCCTCTATTAGATCTCCTCGCAATCTTCTCTGTTCCAAGGAGAACAACTCCAGCTTCTCCAGTCTATCCACATAACTAAACTCCCTCATCCCTGGAATCATTCTAGTAAATCTCTTCTGCTCCCTCTCTAAGGCCTTCACATCTTTCCTAAAGTGCGGTGCCTAGAACTGGACACAATATTCCAGCTGTGGCCGAACCAGTGTTTTATAAAGGTTCATCATGACTTCCTTACATTTGTACTCTATGCCTCTATTTATGAAGCCCAGGATCCCATATGCTTTTAATCACTTTCTCAACCTGCCCTGCCACCGTCAACGATTTGTGCACATATACCCCCAGATCTCTCTGTTCCTGTACCCCTTTTAGAATTGTGCCCTCAAGTCTATATTGCCTCTCCTCGTTCTTCCTACTGAAATGTATCACTTTGCATTTTTCTGTGTTAAATTTCATCTGCCACATGTCCGCCCATTCCACCAGACTGTCTACATCCTCTTGAATTCTATCACTATCCTCCTCACTGTTTACTACCCTTCCAAGCTTCATGTCATCTGCAAATTTTGAAATTGTGCCCTGTACACCCAAGTCCAAGTCATTAATATATATCAAGAAAAACAGTGTTCCCAGCACCGACCCCTGGGGAACACCACTGTACACCTTCCTCCAGTCCGAAAAACAACCGTTCACCACTACTCTCTGTTTCCTGTCACTTATCCAATTCTGCATCCAAGTTGCTACTGCCCCCTTTATTCCATGGGCCGCAATCTTGATGACAAGTCTACCATGCGGTACTTTATCAAAAGCCTTTTGAAAGTGCATATACACCACATCAAATGCATTGTCCTCATCCACCCTCTCTGTTACCTCATCAAAAAACTCTATCAGGTTAGTTGAACACGATTTGCCTTTAACAAATCCGTGCTGGCTTTCTCTAATCAATCCACACTCGTCCAAGTGACTGTTATTTATGTCTTGGATTATCGTTTCTAAAAGTTTCCCCACCACTGACTGGCCTATAGTTGCTGGGTTTATCTTTACACCCTTTTTTGAACAATGGTGTAACATTTGCAATTCTCCAGTCCTCTGGCACCACCCCCGTATCTACGGATGTTTGGAAGATTATGGCCAGTACCTCTGCAATTTCCACACTTACTTCCCTCAGCAACCGAGGATGCATCCCATCCAGACCGGGTGACTTATCTACTTTAAGTACAAATAGCCTTTCTAGTACCTCTTCTTTATCAATTTTTAGCCCATCCAGTATCTCGATTATATCTTCCTTTACTGAGACTCTGGTTAGGCCTCAGCTGGAGTATTGTGTTCAATTCTGGGCACCGCACTTTAGGAAGGATGTCAAGGCCTTAGAGAGGGTGCAGAAGAAATTTACTAGAATGGTACCAAGGATGAGTTATACAGAGAGATTGGAGAAGTTGGGGTTGTTCTCCTTAGAACAGAGCAGGTTAAGGGGAAAATTGATAGAGGCATTCAAAATCATGAAAGGTTTTGATAGACCAAATAAAGAGAAACTGTTTCCAGTGGCAGAAAGGTCGGTAATGAGAGGACACGGATTTAAGGTGATCGGCAAAAGAGCCAGAGGCAATATGAGGGAACATTTTTTTATGCAACGAGTTGTAATGATCTGGAATGCACTGCCTGACAGGGTTGTGGAAGCAGATTCAATCGTAACTTTCAAAAGGGAATTGGATAAATACTTTAAGAGAAAAAATTTACAGGGCTATGGGGAAAGAGCAGGAGAGTGGGACTAATTGGATAGCTCTTTCAAAGAGTTGGCAGAGGCACAATGGACCGAATGGCCTCCTCCTGCGCTGTACCTACTATGATACTATGATCTCTGCAATCCTCCAATTCTGGCCTCTTGCACATCCCCGATTTCCTTCGCTCCACCATTGGCGGCCATTCCTTCAGCTGACTAGGCCCTAAGCTCTGGAATTCCTTCGCTAAACCACCACACTTCTCTACTGCTCTTTTCTCCTTTAAGACGCTCCTTAAAACCTACCTCTTTGTTCAAGCTTTTGGTCACCTGCCCTAATATCTCCTTATGTTGTTCGGTGTCAAATTTTGTTTGATACTGTTGCTGTGAAGCGCCTTGGGACATTTTACTACGTTAAAGGCGCTATATAAATGCAAGTTGTTGTTGTTGGTGAACAGCTGCAATGTCTTCAGTGTGCGAGCAGATGATCTGATTATGCCTGGCAGTGTAAATGGGGTGAATTCAGAGCACCAGTCACATTTCACACATTGTACTGCCGCAATACAAGCACACCATCAGATTACATTTACAAAGCAATCAAGCCTCCCTCTTGGGGTTCATCATGCCATCTGCACCCCTTGATTTTGTCATTGCTTTGTAAATTTCTACTCCCTATTCGTCTTCCGTTGATAATGCGTTCCTGTGGGTATTTCGCAATTACGTAGTGAAATATGCTGACAACTAGCGAAACATGGATTTCTTTTCATACACTAATTCCCGACAGCCGAAGTGATAATTATTAGATTTAATTGCCGTTGCTTTTTGATATATTTAAACTAAGTCATCTTGGCACGCTGCCAACCAAGCATCACTTTAACTCATTAAAAAAACTCTGCAGACATTTATTTATTTTCCAAAATTATGTATTACTGTGAATATTTAAATGGTTATTCATTTGAATATAAATTACGCAAATTAAAATTGTTCCCACATCTGCAAACCAGTGAATAGAAAATAATTGTTATCTGGATTATTTTACCACTTGGCGTATTGTTAATTGGGGTAATTCCCAGATGGGCATTATGCTTAGATCCGGTAATACAACTGGGAAACTGTTTTCCCCAACCCAGTTTTCCGCACGTTATTTCCTTTCCTTGGGCTTAATGCCTGGAGTCACTTTTGGCTGCTTCCCTGCTAAGTTTTGCACTTCTACCTGGGTTTTTATATCTTTCAGGTCCAACAGAGGAGTGTTACAAGTAAGGCTGATGAGCTGCAGGCACAAGCTGCCACATGGATTATGATATAATGGCTATAGCGAAGGCCTGGCTTAAACATGGGCAGGAATGGGAACTAAACATTCCTGGTTACAATGTATTCAGGAGGGATAGAGAAGGAAAAAAAAGAAAGGAGTGGGGGGAGAGGTGGTGGCAGTATTGATCGAGGATAATATTACAGTTCTACAGAGGGACGATATACTAGAGGGTTCAAAGACTGAATCTATTTGGTTAGAGTTAAGGAACAGAAAAGGAGCTGTTACATTGCTGGGTGTTTACTATAGACCCTCAAATAGTGAGAAGGAGATTGAGGAGCAAATCTGTAGGTAAATTTCAGAGAAATGTAAAAATAATAGAGCAGTAATAGTAGGAGACTTCAACTGCCCTAATATAGAATGGGGAAAAAACAGTGTAAAGGGCAAGGAGGGTGAAGAATTCCTAAAATGTGTACAGGAGAACTTCTTTAAACAGTATGTTTCTAGCCCAGCGAGGAAGGAAGCAGTGCAGGATCTAGTTCTGGGGAATGAAGTTGTGCAAGTGGAGTGTGGTTCAGTGGGAGAACTTCTGGGTAATAGTGGTCATATTATAATTAGGTTTAAATTAGTTACGGAAAGGGACAAAGAAAAATCAACAGTGAAAATACCCAACTGGAAGAGAGCCAATTTTAGTGATTTGAGAAGGGATCTAGCACCGGTCGACTGGAAACAAAGATTGGCCAAGAAAACAGTAAATGAGCAATGGCAGGCCTTCAAGGCAGAGATAGTTTGGGTACAAAGCAAACATATTCTCTTAAGGAGGAAAGATAAGCTTCCAAAGCTGGAGCTCCCTGGATGACAAAGGAAATAGAGGTTAAAATAAAAGAGAAAAAGGAGGTATATGACCAGGTACAGAATATAGCAGAAAACCAGGCAGAACACAGGGAGTGCAGGGGGAAATTGAAAAAACATATAAGAAGGGCAAAGAGAGAATATGGAAAAGATGAGTGGGTAACATAAAATCTTTCAGGAAGGTATAAAAGGTAAAAGGATAGTTAAAGGAATGGTGGGGCCGATTAGAGACAAAGAAGGAAATCTTCTTGTGGGGGCAGAGGGCATGACTAAGGTACTGAATGAGTACTTTGCATCTGTCTTCACAAAAGAAGAGGATGAAGTTAGTATCGCAATAGAGGAAGAGGGAGTAGAGATAATGGATAGGATAAAAATAGATAGAAATAGAGGTGCAAAATAGGTTTGCATCACTCAAAGTTAACGAGTCACCCGTTCCAGATGGGATGCATCCCAGGTTGCTGAGGGAAGCGAGGGTGGAGTTAGCAGAAGCTCTGACCACAACCTTTCAATTCTCCTTGAATATGGGAGTGATGTCAGAGGACTGGAGGATTGCAGATGTTACACTCCTGTCAAAAAAGAGGAGAGGGATGAGCCTGGTAACTACAGGCCAATCAGTATAATGTCAGTGGTGGGAAAACCTCTAGAAACCATTGTCAAGGACAAAATTACTTGGCGAAGCATGGGTTAATAAGGGACAGTCAGCACGGATTTGTTAAAGGCAAAGTTGTGTCTGACTAACCTGATTGAGTTCTTTGATGAAGTATCAGAGACGGTTGATGAAGGTAATGCAGTAGATGTTGTATATATGGACTTCCAAAAGGCATATAATAAAGTGCCATATAACAGAATTACTCGGAAAATAGAAGCACATGGGATTAAAGGGATGGTGGTAACTTGAGTACGTAATTGGCTAAGGGATAGGAGGCAGAGAGTAGTGGTGAAAGGATGTTTCTTTGACTGAAGAGAGGGGTCGGTATTAGGACCATTGCTTTTCTTGTTATATATAAATGACCTGGATTTGGATTTAGGGAGTACAATTTTGAAGTTTGCGGATGATACAAAATTTGGCAACGTAATAAATAGTGAGGAGGATAGCAGAGTTCAGGAGGACGTGGACAGACTGGTGAAATGGCCAGACACATGGCAGATGCAATTTAATGCGGATAAGTATGAAGTGATGCACTTTGGGAGAAACAACATGGAGAGGCAGTATCATCTAAATGGTACTATTTTGAGGGGGGTGCAAGAACAGAGGGACCTGGGAGTGCACATACACAAATCTTTGAAGGTGGCAGGGCAAGTTGATAAGGTGGTTTAGAAAATGTGTGGGATACTTGGCTTTGTAATTAGGGGCATTGAATACAAAAACAAGGAAATCATGCTAAACCTTTACAAATCACTGATTCGGCTTCAACTGGAGTATTGTGTTCAATTCTGGGCACCACACTTTAGGAAGGATGTCAAAGCCTTGGAGAGGGTACAGAGGAGATTTACCAGGATGATACCAGGGATGAGAGATTTCAATTATGTGGAGAGATTGGAGAATCTGGGATTGTTCTCCTTAGAGCAGAGAAGATTAAGGGGAGACCTAAAAGAGGTATTCCAAATTATGAGGGGTTTTGAGCGAGCAAATAGGGAGAAACTGTTTCCACTGGCAAGTGGGTCAGTAACCAAAGATTATAGATTTAAAATAATTGGCAAAAAAAAGGGAAAATGTGAATTTTTTTCACACAGAGGGTTGTTAAAATCTGCAATGCACAACCTGAAAGGGTGGTGCAAGCAGACTCCATAGGAACTTTCAAAATGAAATTCGACATGTACTTCAAGAGGCCTAATTTGCAGGGTCATGGGGAGTGGGACTAAATTGACCTCTCTGGCACAGGCATGACAGGCCGAATGGCCTCGTTCTCTGCTGTAAGATTCTATGGGGAATAAATTGGGCCGCATTTTGCCCGTTGTGTAGGCGCTATGCGGATTCCTAAGCACCGAAAATGGCATCCAAGATGTTTGTGCACACTTCCGGCGTGACATGCGCAGGACGCCATATTGGTAAAGGTGTTTGCACACACGCACTTAACAAACGCCGGAAGTATGTAAAGTAGGGAGATTATGTGATAGATCATTGTGCAACGCTGTTATAAAGGGACAGATGCAATTTTGGAACTCCACACTCCAGCCAACGCACTGTCTTAACCTCGCACGGCTGAACAGGTTTAAATAGCATGGAGGACCCCCCCCACGAGCGCTATTTAAAGGGATATGCAGGAGTTACAGGTTCTTTGCTTGTTTATTGCTTATGGCTGCTGATGCATTTGTACACTGTTTTTGGAGGTCTCCTATACTTGAATACTAGGACTAGGGGACATCGTCTAAAAATTAGAGCCAGGATTTTCAGGAGTGAAGTTAGGAAACACTTCTACACGCAAAGGGTGATAGAAGTTTGGAACTCTCTTCCGCAAATGGCAGTTGATGCTAGATCTATTGATTCTGAGATTGATAGATTTTTGTTCACCTAAGGTATTATGGGATATGGGGCTAAGACGGGTATATGGAGTTAGGTCACAGATCAGCCAAGATCTCATTGAATGGTGGAACAGGCTCGAGGGGTTAAATGGCCTACTCCTGTTCCTATGTTCTATAACAAAGTTTCAATACTCTACAGGGAGTGAGCTGGCTTGCAGCAAGGGCACTGGCAAAGTGGCAGGTGTGGGACAGGAATGCTGTCATCCTGAGAGAGCCATGATGTGGAGATGCCGGTGATGGACTGGGGTGGACAAATGTAAGGAGTCGTACAACACCAGGTTATAGTCCAACAGCTTTATTTGAAATCACAAGCTTTTGGAGCTTTGCTCCTTCACCTGACGAAGGAGCAAAGCTCCGAAAGCTTGTGATTTCAAATTAAGCTGTTGGGCTATAACCAGGTGTTGTGCGACTCCTTACATACATCCTGAGAGAGGACAGCAGGTTCATTTTTCATGGAGCCACTGCCATTTGCTGCCTTCTGTTATGCGCCACCTTCTCCTGCAAGAAAGCGGAATGTGTGTCAGTGAGTGTCCTGTAAGATGTTTGAGTAATGCGACTGTAATGGTTGAATAGCTGCCAGTATGTGTGACCTGTGAGTTCTGGGTGTGCGGCTTACAACAGTGGTAATGTGTGAGTGTGAGAGGAAGCATCTGATTGGAAGAGTTGAGTACTGATTGAAAGAGTTTGTTGGTAGGTGGATGATGGGGGGTGTAGTGCGTGGAACAGTGATGTGGCTAATGGTAAAGTTGGTATGATATGCCACTTGACAGTTGAACTCACGCACCTTGACCGCTCGTGTCAAATCATTGCACTTCTTCCTGCACTGCATCTAAGTTCGTGGTGCTATGCTCCTGGCATTGACCTCATCCCTTAGTGCCTCCCACTGCATTGGGAGCATATGTCTGGAGGGTCTGTTGCCCCCCCCCCCCCCCCCCCCCCGTTGATATAGGATGCCCCTCCTTCTGTTCACCTCTTACACCAAGGCCTCTAGTGCATCAGTAGAGAACCTTGGTGCCCGCTCTCTCACAGGCCTCACAAGAGACCTGAGACCTGAGGTTTGAGACCTCTCACAAACTCAGATTAACAGGTTGGCAGGGTTTGGCGTGCAGATTGGAGGATGTGGGATGTAGTTGTGAGCAACCTTTATTCAATGTTTTGAAGGAACTCAATAGTTTGTAAACATAAGGATGGGACCTGCATTTGTGTTTTACGTGTGCGATTTCTGATCTCCATTCAGACCCGCAAACTTTGAGCAGCCAAGTTGTTGCTCATTAAATATTCCAGAGTTCCCATCATCACCATGCTTCACTATATTGCAGCACAGATTCACTTCACCATTGACTTCCACTGCATCCTGCAGCCACAGTGCACCTTCCCTTTAAAAGTGGTGCAAGCCAATTGCAATATCTGGGCCCCCTGCTGGTGAGCAGCCACTCACCAGCGCAGGTAGCACTGGCTGCACGCAGCAATCATAGAAATCACCAGGCAACACGAATGTTACGTGCTGCCTGCAACTCATCGACTGGGCGCGGGTTAATCGCACACCGCGATCCCAGCGCCCGTTTTCGGGGATTAACCAATTTAAACCCCTATGATTCTAATGCAAAGCGATAATGAAAAAAAGAATAGAGTATTGCTGACATGGCCAAAACAGTAAAATGTAAAACAGAGGAAGTTATCAAACTTCATACTGCTCTGGTTTAGACCGCACCTTGAATGATGGCAGTTCTGGTGGCCAAGAAACAAGAGAGCCATTCAAGCACTGGAGGTAGTGCAGAGAAGAGCCATGAGGCCGATCCCTGGAGTCAGGGGCCTGAGTTATGAGAAAAGACTGAAGAAACCTGGACTTTTCAGCCTAGAAAAGAGGCATCGGATAAATGGTCATATCAAGGTATTAAGATTATTAAAGGGTCTAAATATCACTTAGCAACATTCAGCCCCTCGAGCCTGTTCTGCCAATCAATTAGATCATGGCTGATCTGTAGCTCAACTTTATTTAGCCGCCTTTCTTCCATATACCTTGATACCCTTACCTAACAAAGACCTATCGATCTCAGTCTTGAAAATCTCAATTGACCCCCAGCATCCACAGCCTTTTGAGGGAGTGAGTTCCAGATTTCCATTACCCTTTGTGTGAAAACGTACTTCCTGATTTCACTGCTAAGTGGCCTAGCTCTAATTTTAAGATTAGGCCCTCTTGTTCTGGATTCCCCCCACCAAAGGAAATAGTTTCTCTGAATCTACTCTATCTGAATCTACCCTCTATCATTTTAAACACCCCGATTAGATCACCCCTCAACCTTCTCAGCTCAAGGGAATACAAGCCAAGTTTATGCAACCTGTCCTCATAACCCTTTTAGCCCTGGTATCACTTAGGTAAATCTGCGCTATACCCTTTCCAAGGCTAGTTTATCTTCCTTGAGGTTCGGTGCCCAAAAATGAATGCAGTGTTTGTTGCTTGTGGTTGTTCAATGGTTGCCTGAAATGACCTGGCGACATAAAAGTTGAGTATAGTCATGACCTTCACAGCCAGAGGCAGAGCTGTCCGGGCAGAAGATCATGGCTGTAGATCTTCATGAGCTGGTATAGCTCCCCTATTGCCTCTGATGCAGCACAGTCTTCCAACACAGAGCTCCTTACTCACATCTGTGGAGAGCCTGTGTAGCCTGTAGATTCTTTGGTGGGGTGGTGGGGAGAGAGGGTAATATCTTGAAGGGCGCACTGACCGCCCTCAGATGCTGCCTCACTCTTCTTTTCTCTATCCTCTCCTGCTGCTCCTCTTCCTCTATTGAAATGGCAAACAATGCAACGCCCTTTGGAAATCCCATACCCTGTCCTCAGAACCTCTCATTGTGGATGGATTGAGAGTATCCCAGAGGTCTTACAGTTCCACGGGCAATCCGAGGCAAGTTCAGTGCTGTCTAGAAAAAAAAATGCTCCAAAAACTGTTTCCCAGCTCACCGGTGAGCTCAGGAAAGTGGCTGAAATAAACATTTAACAGTGACCATGACGCTGATGGACTGTCATAAAAACCCAACCGGTTCACTAATGTCCTTTATGGAAGGAAACCTGCCGTCCTTACCCGGTCTGGTCTATAGGTGACTCCAGTCCCACACCAATGTGGTTGACTCTTAACTACCCTCTGAAGTGGCCTAGCAAGTCTCTCAGCTGTATTAAACCACTATAGCAGTTCTAGAAGGTGGCACACCGCCATCTCCTCAGGGCAACTAGAGAGAGGCAATAAATGCTAATCTTGCTGGTAATGCCCACATCTCAAGAATGAACAAAAGAAAAAGCTCCTCACTTCTGCTAGTCTCAGCTGATGCTGGGAGTAGGTGCAGCTTAAAATAAACTTGTTCAAAGTTACCCCGGTAATTTTATGGCGAAGAATTTTGGTGCTAGTACACTTTTGAGAAAAAAAAGCCCAGTCTCAACCTAAAAGAATAAATGACTAATTCTGTAATCTGGCACTTGCAGGAAGCATGGATTGGAAAATCAGGTCTAAAGTGCTGTAGCCACGTCACCAACTTGCACTCCCTTTGAATACAACTTCCCTGTTGGGACTGCAGCTTTGTGGAATTAGCCTTTAAATGATGTATTGCATTTGCAGTTGTCCTCCCCCTTCTGACAGTCCATGAATCCTCAGTGAAATTAATTTACAACAGGCATGAGGTTTTCTCCGTTTCTTTAATAATAAAACTGAAAATTAAATAAAAACAAAAACAGTCACAATAGCTGGAATTCAATGCAAGGATAAACAAAAATGACAGGAGGGTGAGAATTCTGAGCGTGTGATTTATTTCAGGCATTCTGACTGATTGACTATTGCAAATAATGAATTGAGATCTCATTAAGAAGAGATTATCCATCATAAATTGTAATGTTACTACAAGACTTCAGCTTTCACTGTGTGAAACAATAGCTAATCTTGTCAAAACAATTAAATTCCCTACACTTCATGCTGGCTGAAATCACTTGTAATGAATGTACACTGAGCAACTAATTATATCAGATGTGCTTAATTGAGAAAATGTAACTGTCTGTTTTATTCTTATTAATATTAAAGATACATGATTTAAAATATTTTGTTATACCCAGTGAGGCATTTCTTGAAAAATATGATAGTTGACTCTTGCATTTGAGGAGCTTTGCTAAAGCTGTTCTAGCTAGTAATAATGTTTTTCTATTCTCAGCATTGGAACATAGGAACAGGAGTAGGCCGTTCAGCCCCTCGAGCCTGTTCCGCCATTCAATTAGATCGTGGCTGATCTATTTCTTAACTCCATTTACCTGCTTTGGTTCTGTATCCCTTAATACCCTTACCTAACAAAAATCTATCAATCTCAGTTTTGACATTTTCAATTGACCCCCCCAGCCTCAACAGCTTTTTGGGGGAGAGAGTTCCAGATTTCCACTACCCTTAGTAGTGCTTTAATATTCAGCACACTCAATAGACTGTTTACTTTTTGGTGTTAATGTTCTACAACATGTTCCCAGAGTACCTGTTTGTCTGTTATTAATTATACCATAGAAGTTTGCAACACAGAAAGAGGCAATTCGGTCCACAGGGTCTGTGCCGACTCCTTGCTGGAGTAATCCAAAATGAATTCCACAAGTTTTTCTCTCTCCCCCTGGACATCTATCTTTTCTGCTTCAAACATTTACATTGTAACTTCATTCACGGTAATTGCTCTTGTGAGTGGAGAAGCCTAGTTGAGGGGAGAAGGTCCGTAGTTCAGGAGACCCCAACAAAGTTGAAAAGAATAGGGTACAAGATAAGGTAAATGACAAAGTTGTGATTCAGTAACACCACACACAGGTTTATAAAGCTTATATATTGTGAGAGGTAGACTGCAAAATATTAAATGTAGGGAGGATTTCATTTCTTTATTTTCACAAGCTTTAATACTATAATATAGTCCTTATGAGGTAGTGTACAAGGCCACTGCATAAATAATGCAGGTTTAAAGTTGGTCCTAAGTTCTTGGAACACCAAGACAAGTTCTGGGATAGCAGGAAGCTGTACAGGTGGGAGAGAATTTACCTGACTTGGCCCAGTACCAATGTCCCTGCAGAGAGCATAAGCTCAGGAAGGTGGCTGAAATAAGCATTTAACATGAATTATTACAAGACTAGGGATGGGGAATAAACACTGGGAATATAAACAACATGGCTTTAGGTCACAACACAGTAGAATAGGATGCAAGAGGAATCTGGGGCTATTGGTCGATAGCTCACTGAAAGCAACAGCACACTGTGTAGCAGCAGTAAGGAAAACTAACCGGATTTTGGGATGTATAGCTAGAGTAGGGTTTCCAACTCTGGTTTTACGTATTCCTGGAGGTTTCATTACATGACCTCTACGGTACCATCCTGCCCAAACAGCTTTTTTTTTTAACCCATCTCCAATATTTTTATAACTAATAAACAAGTGTTCAAAGCAAATGAAAATAAAACACACAATTTTTTTAATGCCCTATGATTTTTCCAGGCGATTAATCCTTAATTCCTGAAGACTCCAGGACAATCCTGGAGGGTTGGCAACCCTAAGATAGAGAGATAGAACACAAATCCCAGAACGTGACAGCGAGTCTGTATGAGGCACTGCTTTGGCCACATAGGAGGATTGTATACAAATTTGGCCGTTGTACTACAGCAAGGACATCCAGGCATTGGATACTATGTTGGAAAGGCAACTAAACTGATATAAAAATAGAAAATGTAGTAAGCACTCAGCATGTGGGGAGAGAGTTAATGTCTAAACTGATACCTAGTGAAAGGCATCCAAGCAATATCGGAAGGTTGAAGATCCTAGGATTATTTACTCTGGAGGAGAGGGGACAGACTATTCAAGATTCTTAAGAGAATAGTTCATTTGAACCCTGATAAAATGTTTGACATTGCCACAAACTCTAGAACCAAGGGACACGGGCTCCAGCAGATGAGAGAAAGTGTACAGTTAGTTTCAATTAAATTTCTTTATGCAGAGTGTTGTGAACATATCGCTACTACCCAGAGACAGGTAATGTGGAAAGACTTAAGGGAGAATTGGCAGCTCCAACAACACTCAAGAAGCTCGACACCATCCAGGACAAAGCAGCCCGCTTGATTGGCACCCCGTCCACCACCTTAAACATTCACTCCCTTCATCACCGGTGCACCGTGGCTGCAGTGTGTAGCATCCACAGGATGCACTGCAGCAACTCGCCAAGGCTTCTTCGACAGCACCTCCCAAACCCACGACCTCTACCACCTAGAAGGACGAGGGCAGCAGGCACAAGGGAACATCACCACCTGCACGTTCCCCTCCAAGTCACACACCATCCCGACTTGGAAATATATCGCCGTTCCTTCATCGTCGCTGGGTCAAAATCCTGGAACTCCCTTCCTAACAGCACTGTGGGAGAACCTTCACCACACGGACTGCAGCGGTTCAAGAAGGCGGCTAACCACCACCTTCTCAAGGGCAATTAAGGATGGGCAATAAATGCTGGCCCTGCCAGCGACGCCCACATCCCATGAATGAATATAAAAAAAAAATTGAGAGCATGGATGATTGAGAGCTACTGGTTTTTGGAACCGATTAGATAGATTACAGAATATTTTCTAGTCCAATACTTTCCTATGTTCCTACGTACAGAACCTTGTAATGGACTTCAAACAATGGTTTTAAAGGATGTAATAACTTGGGGATGAGATTTGATTCGCATTTTTAATTGTAATTTGTATCAATTTGTATCTTTTGGGAAAATTCATTTTTTTCCCCTCAATTTGGATTCAACTGATCTCAGGGTTACATGAGGCAAAATGGGCGACTCTTGATTGCTATCCATTGAGTCCTGCTACAAGTGCACATGTGTGGAAATCAACCACTGATGCCTCCCTTCAATCAAACAGCCCTACTGAGGAATTTCTGGAGGACATTTGGAGCTCAATTTTGAAATGGTGGTGGGTTGGCAGCGGTGGTGGTGGGGGGGGGGGGGGTGGTTTTGGTGGTGGTTTTGGTGCGAGTGGCAAACCCGAATAAAAAAAAACTTACCTTTTCCGACGTGATCACGATGCAATCGATGGTGATTAAAGTTGTTTGCAGGATTCGCGCCCGGCAGCCAGCCTGATTGACATCCGACGCTGGAACAGAGTGGAGGGTGCTGAAAATAGGGGGGGGGGGGGGAGAGAGAGTGGAAGATCGGGGGAGGGTAGAGTGGAAGATCGGTGGGGGGGGGGAGAGTGGAAGATCAGTGGGGGGGAGAGTGGAGGATCAGTGGGGGGGAGAGTGGAAGATCGGCGGGGGTGGTAGAGTGGAAGATCGGCGGGGGGGGGGGAGAGTGGATGATCGGGGGAGGGTAGAGTGGAAGATCAGTGGGGGGGGGGAGAGTGGAAGATCGGGGGAGGGTAGAGTGGAAGATCAGTGGGGGGGGGAGAGTGGAAGATCGGGGGAGGTTAGAGTGGAAGATCAGTCGGTGGGGGAGAGTGGAAGATCGGGGGAGGGTAGAGTGGAAGATCGGGGGAGGGTAGAGTGGAAGATCGGCGGGGGGGGGGGGAGAGTGGAAGATCGGGGGAGGGTAGAGTGGAAGATCAGTGGGGGGGGGGGAGAGTGGAAGATCGGGGGAGGGTAGAGTGGAAGATCGGGGGAGGGTAGAGTGGAAGATCGGCAGGGGGACGTAGAGTGGAAGATCGGGGGAGGGTAGAGTGGAAGATCGGCAGGGGGAGGTAGAGTGGAAGATCGGGGGGGGCAGAGTGGAAGATCGGCCGGGGGGGGAGAGTGGAAGATCGGCGGGGGGGGAGCGTGGAAGATCGGCGGGGGGGTAGAGTGGAAGATCGGCGGGGGGGGGGAGAGTGGATGATCGGGGGAGGGTAGAGTGGAAGATCAGCGGGGGGGGGGGGAGAGTGGATGATCGGGGGGGGTAGAGTGGAAGATCGGCAGGGGGACGTAGAGTGGAAGATCGGGGGGGGTAGAGTGGAAGATCGGCAGGGGGACGTAGAGTGGAAGATCGGGGGGGGTAGAGTGGAAGATCGGCGGGGGGAGGTAGAGTGGAAGATCGGCGGGGGTAGAGTGGAAGATCGGGGGGTGAGAGGGGGAGATTGGAGAGGGACATGGTGTAGGGGGAGAGGAGGTGATCGGAGAGGGAGACATCAGGGGCTGAGAGGGACATTGGAGGGGGAGACATCGGGGGCTGAGAGGGACATCGGAGAGGGAGACATTGTGGGGGGGGGGAGAGTGGGAGATCGGAGAGGGAGACATCAGGGGCTGAGAGGGACATCGGAGCAGGGTGGAAAGGTAGGTTTATTTTGTTTTTTAAGCTTTGTGCAATGATTTTTTATTTAATTTATTTTTGCCTGATCCAACCCTTCACTCCTGGTTTCACTAGGTGTGAATTGGAAGCCGTGGCAAAGCCGCCCAGCTGAGTTTCAAATCGTTTTAACGATCTACTATGTCAGAAATAAAGTACCTTAAGTACCTCAATGAGGTGCTTTGGTTCTTTAACAATCATACTGCCGGCTTTAATTGCTGGTGGGACTTCCACATTCGGGAAGTGCACGTGCGCACAGGTGAGTCTGTGGGAAACCCGGAAGTCGGTGGGTTGGAGCCGGCTTCCGAACCCGCTTGGGATTTCCCCGGTTTTTGGAACCCTCCCGCCCCCAACGCACCCGCAATTTGATTAGAAAATCGGGGCCTTCGCGTCCATTGAGTTCATGCTTTCAGCAGAATCGTTACATTAACAATGTGGACTCAGGAAATGGAAGTACAATTTCAAATTTGCGGATGACAAGAAATTGAAGGGGGTGGTGATGCAGTTAATACAAAGGAAGAATGTATCAAAATGCAAGAGGACATTAATAAACTTGCAGAATGGGCGTGTAATTGGCAAACGGAATTTCAATATAGATAAGTTTGAGATGGTGCATTTGGTAGGAAGAATAAGCAGGCCACATACTGCTTGGATAATAAGAATCTAAATGGGATAGAGAAGCAAAGGGATCTAGGGATACAGATACACAAATCAATAAAAGTAGTGACGCAGGTTAATAAGGTCATAAAAAATCAAGCACTGGGGTTCATTTATAGAGGGATAGAATTGAAAGGCAGAGAAGTTATGTTAAACTTGTACAGAACCTTGGTTAGACCACATATAGAGTACTGTTCACAGTTCTGGTCTCCATATTATAAAAAGGATAGGGCATTGGAGACGGTGCAAAAAAGATTCACAAGGATGATACCAGAACTGAGAGGATATACTTATCAGGAAAGACTGAACAGGCTGGGGCTCGTTTCTCTAGAACGTGGACGTAGAGAAAATGTTTTCACTTGTGGAGGAGTCCAAAACTAGAGGTCATCAATATAAGATAGTCACTAATAAATCCAATAAAGAATACAGGAGAAACTTCTTTACCCAAAGAGTGGTAAGAATGTGGAATGCGCTACCACATGGAGTAGTTGAGGCAAATAGCATAGATATATTTAAAGGGAAGCTAAATAAGCACACGAGGGAGAAAGGAATAGAAGGGTATGCTGATAGGGTTCGATGAAGTAGGGAGGGAGTTCTGACGAAAGGTCTTCGACCTGAAACGTTAACTCTGTTTCTTTCTCCACAGATGCTGCCTGACCTGCTGAGCTTTTGCAGCATTTTCTGTTCTTATTTCAGATTTCCAGCATCTGCAGTATTTTGCTTTTGATAGGGAGGGTGGGGACTCGTGTGGAGCATAAACGCCGGCATAGACCAGTTGGGCCGAATGGCCTGTTTCTGTGCTGTAGAATCGATGTAACTCGATGTAACGATGTAAGGATGTAAGACGGGAGTTGAGGAAACATGGGAGAGAAAGGAAAATGGTGCTACACGTGCATGGTTTCATTTTGGATACAGCACTAATATATCTGCAGCAGTGCACAAAATGCACATTGATACTTTAAAGCCTATGCTGTGACTGTAGAAAAGAATGATTGACGGGAGTATGTTTTAAGATGATTTTGTTACTGCATTCACCTGTCACATCCAATCCATTCGGACTAGTCGGTGTGCTTCTAAGGCATCCACTTCTCAGGCACTCAGAGGTAAAGGATGCGATTACGCCATACCTCATTTACTAGAGGTATTACAAGGTTACCCATCTGAGGCACTTGCTTCCCTGTTAATCTGGGCGCAGGGCTTTCTGCATTGGCCAGAAATGATTCCTTTATTAAGCAAACAGACAGGCAATCCTCCTCTGATACTCTGCTACCGACACTGTGTCACCAGAGCATCACAAGCTGACTGCTCCTCTGATCTTCTCTCGCTCCTGACAGACAGTTTCTGCTTGTGAGTTTTCTTTCAATGGCTCAACAGAGCCCTGGGACTTTAAGGGAACTGTGGCCGTGAATGTGAGTCCTGCCATTCTGTGGTGTTGGTCATCGGTGAACCACAATGGCCACAGCTCATTGCTGCCAATCAATCATACAACTCATGCAAATGGGCTGTATGTGCTGTTATGTGATATCATGTGCTTGTAAAAAGTATAAATTAATGAATGCACAAAAAGGTAAAACAACCTGACTATGTGATCTCCACCTAACCGTATCACTACATGCACAGATTACTAATTTTACTTCACCTTGGTAGGTATTTGGAGGAATACTTTATTATCGTTCCCATCACAAACATTCCACTAGATGTCAGGCACATTCCACACTTAAGCATTAGGTTCTCTGCATCTCCTCAAATGAAATAATGGGCCAGAATAGGTTTTTAAATTTCTTGTGCGGCAAATTGCTGAAAGTGCGAGTTGGTAACGTCGCAGCGAGGGAAACAAGGCATCTGGGACCTGAGTGAACAGGGCAAGCAACTGGGTATTTCCTTAACCAATCAATCAGATTGAAGGATTATGAAATTAACAGCGCAGGGACTGAGAAGGAAGTGTAAATTAGAAGTGGGTGAATTCAATGTCAAATCAGGCACTGAAAGAAAAATTGAGAGAGGAGGAAAGATTCGATTGAGAGAGACAGAAAACCTGAAGGGATGAGACTCCACACTTGTAATAGTTAATTATTCAGTGGCAGAAAGGTTGTTTGGCAGTAATTAACAGTTAAAAGGGTACTTAGACTGGCATGGACAAGAATTAACTGTGGAAATACAGCAATTCAACACCATTCAATGCCTTTCAAAGGTGAAGCAGACAGCGATTTGCTATTTTTGCAAAGCTCAGGGTGGAGCAGCGCAACTTGGACAGCAACTTATGGATTTTTGAGTTTAATCGCACGTCTAACCTTGCCTGAAGTTGCTGTACCATTTGTGCATAAAAAAAGCCTCACCGTTATTTTGACAGGAAAACCTGGGCTATTATCTCCTTATGTGGCTCGGTGTCAAATTTTGTTTGATAAGGCTCCTTGGAACGTTTTACTACATTAAAGGCACTATATAAATGCAAGTTGTATTGGTAGGACCACTGAGGGCAAATGACGAATATTATACTTAGGTTACATAAAGCTTTAGTATATCCGCACTTGGAGTATTGCGACCAGCTTTGGACCCTGCACTTGAATGATATTGAGGTGTTGGTGAGGATGCAGAAGGGATAACTGGATGACAACAAATTTTCAAGCTCTTAATTATGAGGATAGACTGTGAGAGTTGGGGTTATTAACTTTGCTGAAGCGCAGGCAGAGAGGGAATATGATTGATGTTTTTAAAATGATGAAGGGATTGGATGCAATAGAAGGGATGGTAGGACGGGAGGCCGTGCCCTATAGATACCAAATGGTCACTCTCTGGGACAAATGTGTGCAACATGTGGTGAGTGTGGGGTCCCTACAGTCCTTTGAAAGGGAATTTAATAAGTTCCTGAGAGGACATTGCCAGTTACAGGGAGTTGATAGTTAGTTTAGATTGTGAAGTGTTCCTCCTGGAGCCTCAGAGAGTGGGATAGGAATTGCCTTGAGTTTTCCCTGAATTGGCCACACTTCTCTGTCTGTTCCAAGAGACAGCATTACTGGGAGGTGTGACGGTAGCTTGCGAGGTTATGCTGTCTACTGGATGGGGCAAGCTTGATGGGCATCAGAAGGTTACGGCCCAGGAAACTAGTCCTCTTTCACCCACCAGAATCCAAACGGTGAGACATGTGGGATCTGGCGGACCTTCCTGCATATCCATATTCCCTGCCACCAAATCCACTGGGCTGGCTTTTCTTATCGGCAGGCTAATGCCTCGCAGGTGAGTTGAGGGAGCAATCCCTGCCACACGGTGAGGACCACCTTCAGAGAGCATCACTGCAGCAGCAGGCTGTGTGGGTGCCCTCAATGTCTATCTTCCAGTGGAATTTGCATCATAACTTAGCTTGGCTGCGCACCTTGGGGTTCCTTCAGCAACTGAAGCAGCAACTACTGCAGATGCCCTTTGATGCTGAGGGCTTCTTTGGCCAGCAAGTGGAGGAGCTGCTGCAGGGCTACATGTCCCAAGGTGCTTCACAGAGGCATAATCATAAATAAATGGAAGTCAAGCAAGTAGTGTGTCCATCATGGTCGGTATCATACTGCTGGTATACCCTAACCTGATAGGCATTCCATCCCAACAGCCAGGCCATCAATCAGAAGCTGGAAAGATCAAGATGTAGATCCTGACGGTTCAACTTACTGTATGGATCTAGCACCCGTGAATAACTCACTTTGATCTATTTGTCCTGGGAGCCAGAGTCCGTTCACTTGCAGGGCTCGCCCTTCTCACCCTGAGTACCAGTTTGACAGTGCCCAGCAGTGAGTGGAGATGTCAGAATGAATAATAAAGATACCCTAAAAAAGGAAGGTCATCTTCACTCTTCAAATGACTTGGCGTTCTCCAGTGGGCTCCTGAAGTCAGACTGGCAGTATTCAACACCGGGGTGTCTGAGAAGCATGGTTTGTGAGACCAGTAAAGGATTAACCAGAACCACCTTCTGCTGCAATTTTCTGTAGCATCCTGAAGATCAGGCAAACCCGAGCAACAGAATCAAGAAACAAAAGAACAAAAGACTGTCCCAGCCTCCACCCTGGCTCCTGAGGTCCTCGAGTGGATTGGTGATTGTCTGGTGATGTGAGCAGGTTGATTTGGTAACCCTCCAAGTCCTGAAGATATTCTGGACTCCCTCAGTGTGGATCATCCACTCGTCAGGGTGGACTACAGAGCAGCTGAGTGTGTTGACTGTAGTGTTGTCCACTCCAAGCAATTATGGCACCAAAAGTGTCACCCCATGGTTCAAGCACCAATGGTGAGTGGGTCCCACCCTGTTTGTAGACAGACTGGACTACTGTCATATTGTTTATCTGCAGACACACTGACATACCCTGTACCGAGTCTGAAAGTGGATAATGTCCTACTGTACTGTTCACACCTCAAGCATGTTGAAATGCCAGCCTGGAAGCCCATTCATTATAAATGTGACCCCCACCCCCAACCATATGTTGAAGCATTAGCTGAAGAGCCTGATGGCTGTAGCACCGTCCCCTGGAGAACACTGTGCTCCCAGGACCACCCGGTCCGGGTCCGCAGCCAAGCTAAGTCTTGATGGAAGATCCACAGGATGATAGACCCTGCTCCTACATTGAGGGCACCCACACAGCCTGCTGCTGCAGTGATGCTCTTTGAAGATGGTTTTCATTCTGTGGCAGGGATTGCTCCCTCAACTGACCTGTGAGGCATTAGACCACCAATAAGAAAAGCTGGCCCAGTGGATTTGGTGGTAGAGAAAGCTACAGGAAGGTCCGCCAGATCCTACATGTCTCACCATTTGGATTGTGGTGGGTGGAACAGGACTAGGTTCCTGGGAGGTAATTTTCTTTCTGATGCTTTCACGCCTGAAGTTCGCCAGCTGGATCAGCAAACTGAAAGGTGTGAATCAGGGTGGCGGAGGCAGTATAGACACTGTCTACCTTGGCCATAGCCCGCAGGGTGCTTATCAAGTCCACCCAAACTGCCCTGGAGATTAGGAGCATGAATACAGCAAAGGCCTTTTGTTGGCCTTTGCAAGACCCCAAGTAAAGATTCAACCCTCCAGGTGCAGGGACTTCCGGAACCTACAGTTTCAGACTCTGGGTCACCCTTGTGTTGAATATATGAAAAAGCCTCAGCAACTGGAGGTCATGGTGCGACTCAGGCTCCCGACTTGGCTTCTGAAGATGGGAAGCCTCCGGGCAGTTTCCTTGGGCTGAACCGACAGGGAAAGTTGATAGTTAGCCCCAGGGAACAGGGATAAAGGCAGCTATATCAGTTACGAGCTCATGAATACAAGCACCGATCAAGTTAAACCCTCGAGTCATGAGCCCCTGCCACTCAGGGAAGGTGCCACTGAGGCACACGTAACCTCCCTGGGAGTGAGAGCCCTTGGAACCTGCCCCTCAGGGGTTGTAGGGAACGGCTGTGACAGCCCTCTGGTGAAGGATTCACCAACAGTAGCTGGCAGCGTGTGGGAGAACCAGCCTCATTCTGATACCAGCTGGCTCTGAGGTGTCCATGCCTACTGGTGCCCCTTTATCCCAGGAGGCCTCGGTACAATTGGTACCGGTGATTCACCCGATGGTGTGGACTGGGATGGCAGGGATTTGGTTGGTGAGTGGCCTTAATCAGCCCGTCCCATTCTACACTATCGAGGCAACAACCGGAGCGTCCCCCCCTTGAGACTTTCCTGTTCAGTCCCAAGATGGACCTCTGGACAACTTTGGTCAGAAATGACTCTATGGAGCTACCAGTGCTAGCGCAGTTAACGCCGAGCAGCGCGAATTGAGCCTGGACATAGAGCAGGGTTGGTGCTTGATGCCGATGCAGGGACATGGTGGCTGGATGTGAAGGTCAAGACTGATGGGATTTTAAAATTAACGATACAAAGAGATTTCAGAATAAGTCAAAATGGAGCTGGTATGGATTACAGACCTGGTGACCTTGGTGTCCGAACTCTGACCCACAGACTAAAGGCAGCCTCTGTGAGCACAAGAGCCAACAAGTGTCTTCCTCTGCTTCAAATATTTATACAGCTTTCCCTCAAAAGATGTCATGGTCTTTGCCTCAACCACACCCTGTGGCAAAGCATTCCATGCTCCAAACAACTAAAGACACCTCCTTCAATGACTCCTCAACCATTGGAAATAATATTTCCCTACTCACTTCATCAAAACCCTCAATTAAACCTCTACTTGGCTGCTCTGCTCCAGTTGAAATAGACCCAGCACTAATGGCTGGATGAGATTGGGGGATGGGCCTGTAGCTGAAGCACAACCAATCGAGGAAGGGGCTAAAGTTCTCTCCGCCCGCTTTCTTTGCTTGAATCATCAGAATCAATGAACCAGCTCCTAACTTTTAATTTTACTTCCTTACTCTGACATCTATTTGTTTTGTTAATTCTTGCCTTTTTTGATTCTGCTCAATTTTGATCACTTTATTCTGGGAGGTGCACAAAGTAGACTTGGTGGGTCGACCCTTAAATTTTGCTAAAACTGGGTGTCTGGGATGGGAAAGAAATGCGGCAGAAGGGAGAGAGTGGGTTTAACACAGTCTCCATCCATTGGCTGCGTGTTTAGATGGGTCTGTGGGGCGGCTGGTTGTTGGCCGTCAATTAAAAAACAAGTTAAAAGATGTAGAGTTGGCACTGAGAAATTGATGGGACACAGAGGGATGCCATGAGGAGAATTTCAGTTGCACTGCTCTCTCCTTTGCGATATCTCTATTGGCATTGATTCGATTTCGGTGGAGATGTGCTCTCTCTTGTATTAGATCTACTGGTCTTTGTGGTTTTGTCCCTCGATTCCTAGATGGTGGGTAGTTTGATTAAAAATCCGCATTTCCTCTCGGAAAAATGGATTGCAACAAGGACAACTTACAGGCATTTTATAGCTCCCCTCATATAGTAAATCATTTAACCGGTAAATACTTAATGCAGATTCTGGGTGCTGAACTTATTGACTTGTTTCTTTTCTTGTAACATTATTGGCCACAGATTCGTTAGGCCACCTGAGTATTAAGGGCAGAATATTCCATCGGTTCTGGAGTTGGACAATTGGCATCTTCTTTATCGCAATCAGAGAGAAGGTCCAGAATAGCTGCAATGCCATCAGGTGAACCAGGATCACTGGCATAAGAGGAGCTGTCCAACATTATTGGAGAGCTTCAGATGGCAGTACCTGAACCAACTGATCTGGGAGGTCCTTGGTAAGGACTCAGGGATTCAGGAGCAATATTTCCATTTTGTTTAGAACAGCCACTATCTTTTTCCCCCCAGAATACAGTATTTTCTGAGTTTCAAATATTGCCTACAGCTCAAAAGAATGGAAGAAATTGATACAGCACCTATTTGCTGCAATAGCTGCCTCTGTGAGTCTGATTGTCTTGTGAGGTGGTTTTCCTACCTCCCTCTCTGAGTTCTCTTCACATTCTTTGTGTTTGTCCCTCTTTTCTCTTTCTCTGTATCTACTCCCTATCTCCACCCTCTGCTGGCTCGTTGTGTTCTTTTTAGAACACTTGTAATCGGTTTTCCAATGAGGAAGATGAATTTTGAGTTTTGTAGCTCAGGAAAATCGGTCGAGGCTGCCGTGTGGCCAGGCTGGGATTCCGTGGCAGCTGTTTTCCTGCTCAAGTTACAAAGTACAGTCCTGGTCCCACTGCTGTGCTGAGACTCTGATCTGTGCTTCTGCCATCTCAAGCCTTCATTTCTCCAACACTCTTGCCACCTCGCATATTTTAATTAGCCGGGCGAGGAAACCCACCTAGAATCATGCAGCATAGTAGGAGGCCGTTCGGCCCATCATGTCTGTGCCAGCTCTTTGAAAGAGCTATCCAATTAGTCCCGCTCTTTCCTCATTTCTCCTTTACAAGTATATATCCATATATATAGGTAGCCAGGTTCCAAGCTCGGTCAATGCAGCTCCAATGGGATTACTGTAAATATCAGTAACCAAACTCCAGGTTTCAGCCTACCTGTGGGTAAAGTCACAGGAGATCGCATAGTGATCACAAATGAAGCACTCAACTCACTGTGCATCAGTGTTAATGGATCTATTCAAATGTTCACACGGTAGAATCCACTCGATTTGCCCACTGGAACAAATGATGACTCTAGCCGCTGACCATTCCAGCCGATACTCCATCTACCGTTGCTCAATTATAGTGCAGGAGACCATTTGGATTGTCCACCTGTGCCCAGTGCAAACTCTTCAACTGATACCACCTAATCCTTCCTTTCCCCGTATCTTTTTTTATTCATTCATCGGATGTGAGTGTCGCTGGCGAGGTCAGCATTTATTGCCCATCCCTAATTGCCCTTGATTAGGTGAGCTGCTTTCTTGAACCGCTGCAGTCCATGTGGTGAAGGTACTTCCACAGTGCTGTTAGGTAGTGAGTCCCAGGATTTTGACCCAGCAAAGATGGAGAAACAGCATTCCAAGCCGGAATGGCGTGTGAATTGGAAGGGAATATGCAGGTGGTGGTGTTCCCATGCGCCTGCTGCCTTTGTCCTTCTAGGTGGTAGAGGTCGCGGGTTCGGGAGGTGCTGTCGAAGAAGCCTTGGAGAGTTGCTGCAGTGCATCTAGTAGGTGATACAAACTGAAGCCACACTATGCCGGTGGTGGAGGGACTGACTTGTGCCTTGTAGATGGTGCAAAGGCTTTGGGGAATCAGGAGGTGAATCACTCACCACAGAATACCCAGCCTCTGACCTGCTCTTGTAGCCACAGTATTTATATGGCTGGTCCAGTTAAGTTTCTGGTCAATGGTGATGCCCAGGATGTTGATGGTGGGGGATTCGGTGATGGTAATGCCTTTGAATGTCAAGGGGAGGTAGTTAGACTCTCTCTTGTTGTAGATGGTCATTTCCTGGCACTGTCTGACGCGAATGTTACTTGCCACTTATCAGCCTAAGCCTGGATGTTGTCCAGGTCTTGCTGCACGCGGGCACGGGCTGCTTCATTATCTGAGGAGTTGCAAATGGAACTAAACACTTCTGACCTTATGATGGAGGGAAGAACATTGATGAAGCCTTTTACAGTCTTCCATTTCAAATATCCAATTCCTATTTAAATGATTTTACAATTTCTGTCTCAATAGCCACTTGTTCTAATAACCCTCTGAGTGAACATAAGAACATAAGAACATAAGAAATTGGAGCAGGAGTAGGCCAATCGGCCCCTCGAGCCTGCTCCGCCATTCAATAAGATCATGGCTGATCTGATCCCAACCACAAATCTAAAGAACACAAGAAGAGTTTCTTCAACTCCCCCCATTTCATTCTTCAAGTCTTAACCCTGAGCTCTCAGTGCTGGTGGACACTTTGAGTAGCTGATTATTCAGTTGTTCTTTCTCCCTCTCAGCCTCTCCCCTTATTTAGTCCCAAAACTGCACCGGATTGGGACACTGCTCAACACCAATCAGCGGTTTAAATAAGGAGGCTCTCCACTGTTTAATTTGTCGGTTTGGGTTGACTCCCTCAACTGTTTAAATTGTCCGTTCAAGCTGAGCTGTCCCACAGACTATCCCAGGATCCAGGACAAGCTGATCTGACTAGGAAAACCAGCACATTTTATACAGACTGGTTTCAGTTTCCAGGATTTGAGCCTTTATATCCACACGATCACTATAGCGGATTTTACTGTTAAGCACTCTGACTTCCGCAGGGAATGAAATAAGCTGGAACTACAGGTATAAACAAACCTTCTACAGCAACAATCTTCCGACTGTCAGCTGGTGAGCGATATTTCCATTGTTCACACTTCCTTCACAAAGTAAACCTGTTCAGATCTTCTACCCAATCACATTCCCTCCTAGATATGATGTGGAGATGCCGGTGATGGACTGGGGTGGACAAATGTAAGGAATCTTACAACACCAGGTTATAGTCCAACAGTTTGACTATTGGACTATAACTTGGCGTTGTAGGATTCCTTACACTTTGTCCCTCCTAGATAGATCAGCCAGTTACTCACAGTCAGTGCAGCTCCCTTGCCTTCACTTAAACTGGTTGTGCAGCCTCCTGCCACAGATTTACCGAGTTTACAAACCTATTGTGATGTCTGATCTCATTGTGATGCACAGTGTGAGGGTGAGGCTTGCCCTGTGACATCACAGTTTGACCCGTCCAGTTAAAGGGGCCTTACCTGGATGAAAATGGCGTTTGGCAAACCTTTGGGCTTCATTTCGGTTACAATGACTTGATGCGCTAGAATGCAATTAACAGGTTTCCACTTGGTTGCAGAGAACAGGGTGCACGGATGATGGGCAGTGATGAGATTGTTTGCTTTCTCCCTTCTCTTGGTGGAGGACGATTCCAATGCTCCATTGACCTTCTGATCAGTGCTTGTGTTTCTTGTGTTTACAGTGCTGTAGAGCTGGGCGCTCCAGGTCATTGCTGATGCCGGATATCAATGACTAGGACTGACTGATGCTGGGTTGGTGCCAGTGAGGCAGGGGAGATGGTCGGTGATGGTGGGGGTCTTAGATGGAGCTGAATCCAATTCCTGCTGTGCTATACGTGTTGTTGGAGCAGAGGTTCTTCAACAAGTCCTTGCCCAAGAGAAAGGCCACAGGAGATGAACCAGTTCCATTAAGCTCAATTATGTCTAGTGTTAGCTGTGGCTCAGTTGGTAACACTCCTGCTTCCTGCCTCATAGGGTCAAGTCCCACTCCAGAGACTTGAGCAAATAATCCAGGCTGACACTTCTGTGCAGTACTGAGGGAGTGCTTCACTGTCTTTCGAATGAGATGTTAAATCGAGGTGGGCGTAAAGGATCCCATCGCACTATTTTGAAGAAGAGCAGGGGAGTTCTCCCCGGTGTCCTGGTTAATATTTTTCCCTCAACCAACATCACTAAAACAGGTTACCTTGACATTATCTCATTGCTGTTTGTGGGACCTTGCTGTGTGCAAGTTAGCTACCGCGTTTCCTACACTACAACAGCGACAGTACTTCATTAGTTTTAAAGCGCTTTGGGACATCCTGAGGTCGTGAAAGGCGCTATATAAATGCAAGTCTTTCTTTACCTGCAGATAGCAGGGGGTAAATGTCTGCCTTGGACTTTATAGTAGGGCCCAGTAAACATTGATAACTACTGCCCACCCCCAGACTATTCCATTGGAGATCTACCAATTGAGTTAAGTAGTTGTATAGATTTACAGAACAGGGAGTGAGCACCAAACTCAAGAACTGACAGCAGCTAGTCAGTGAGGAACAACAGGGAGGGACCTGAGAGTGAGGCTGAGTAACCATCACTGACCAGGTTCCAGGCCCTAGACTACATGAGCAACTCCATGGAAGGTCTACTAGTGTCAACAAATTCAACTATTCCACCCGACTGTGCATCAATATTGCTGGGTCTGTTAAACTGTTCATATCGCTCATCATGACTTTCACAAATTATGATACAAGATAAACATGTTGACACAAACCTTTCAATGTCCGCAACCTTCTGTCTAACCTGCTGGTTGGCGACGTTTTCATTGTTCCCTTTACAAAGTAAACCTGTTCAGATCTTCTATCCGATTACATTCACTCCTAGATAGATCAGCCAGTTACTCACAGTCAGTGCAGCTCCATTTCCTTCACTTTACTGAACGCAGTACTCTCGATGTGGTCTAACCCGAGCTTTATACAACTGTAACTTCCACCCATTTGTATTACAGCCCTCTTGAGATAAAGGCTAACATTCCATTCGCCTTTTCAGCTGCCTTGGCCCTAAGCTCTGGAATTCCCTCCCTAAACCTCTCCGCCTCTCTACTTCCCTCTCCTCCTTAAAACCTACCTCTTTGACCAAGCTTTAGGTCACCAGTCCTATTGGATCTAAAACATAGAAATAATAGATGCACCCATTCCGTAAGTATTTTTTAACTTCTATAAGTATTTTCATAATTTGTCCTCTTAATTATAGAATAATGGAAAGATTAAAACGCAATGTAGTAATAGTCAGTAATTGGTGACTGTTAAAGTGTTTAATTTTCCATTATGGGTTGGGTCATTTGCACATTAAGCTTAATTTAAAAATAAATGTAACCAGGTTAGTGCTGCAGTGATTGGCTTTTTAACACAATCAGGTGAAATCTCTAAACGGATGAAATAGTGGCAGATGAAATCCGTTGCACACAAGTGCACGGTAGTGTAGACTAGAAGGAAAAATGGGTGTCATATTGGGCCATATTTTACTGTGAGTGGTGAACGAACGCTGCCAGCCATTCATTAGACTTGATTTTCTATGAGCTTTTGCACGACAAGTTCCTCTAAATTAGAGAGCCAGACAGCGTGGCGCCCTCTACAGGGCATCTGGGACCTGTGTGAACAGGGCAAGCAGCTGTGTAACCCCTTAACCAATCAGATTGAAGAATTGTTAATGAGCAGTGCAAAGACTGAGCCAGGAAGTGTAAGTTCGAATAGTGAATTCAATGTCAAATCAGGTACAGTAAACGAAATGAGAGGGAATTATTGGATTAAGAGACAGTGTTAAAGGAGACTGAAAGGAAAAGTAAGAAAATATTTTTTTATTTAAATTTTTTAAGAAAATATGCAACAATAATTAAAAGCTGAAGGAATGAGACTCCACACCTGTAAAAGTTAATTTTCAGTGCCAGAGAGTTTGTTTGGCAATAATTAAGACTTACCACGCCGTTAAAATGCTACTTAAGACTTGAAATGACTTGACTTAACTTCTGTTGGCTAGTTTTGTCAGTATCCGCGATGTCAGTACAGGAACTTCACACCGTTCAATATATTTGAATAGCATAGAATGCCTTCTTTGTGCAGCTTACAGAGGAGCAGGGCATCTGGTACGGCAACTTCTGGATTTCCGTGTTTAACTGCGCATCTGCGGTCGCTGGAAGTTACTGTCCGATTTGCATATGAATAACGGTGAGCGCTGTTCGCCTCGCTGTTATTTTTACAGCAAAATCCGGCCAATTACATTATGGATTGTATAGAACTAGCTAAAGATGAAGTCGAAACGGTTCGGGAGGGTGATAGAAGACTTAGCACTTAACGTGTCAAATCACTGCGGAGCAGCAATAAATAAAGCGAATATACTGCTGGATGGCCAGAGTATAAGGCATGAATTATTGTGCTGAAGCTGTACTGAGTTCTGGTAAGATTGCATCTTGAGTATTGTGTTCAGTTTTGGTCACTGAGAAACAAAAGAAGACACTCAAGGTATGGAGGTGGTCGAAAGAGCCCTGGGGCTGATCCCTAGTTCGTTGATTTGTGAGGAAAGAGGGACATTATTAGAAGATATTAAACGTGATAGATAAGACAATATGTATTACAACTCCTGAAAGATGGCATCTCTAATAACGCAGTGCTCCCTCAGTACTCCACTCAAGTATTAGCTGTCGTCTGCATAAGCCTATAGCGAGGCTTGAACACACAGCTTCTGACCCAGAGGTGAGAGTACTGCTGACAGAGCCAAGCTGATGCTTTTCGAGCCACACTGAAACATTAAACTGAGGCCGCCCTCTGCATG
This sequence comes from Heptranchias perlo, assembly GCF_035084215.1. Taxonomy (NCBI): domain Eukaryota; kingdom Metazoa; phylum Chordata; class Chondrichthyes; order Hexanchiformes; family Hexanchidae; genus Heptranchias; species Heptranchias perlo. Next base: position 16,573,629 of record NC_090331.1, on the reverse strand, counting down.
TTCAGGTGGACGTTAAAGCCTGGATCTCCCTCCCTATTCCCGCCCCAAATCAGATGGGATTGTGATGGAAACATCAGGAAAATTAGGCAGTGAAGCCTTCCCGCCCCAGTATTGATTTTTTGCTTGTTCCATTCCCTGCTTGTCACATGTAGATTATATGGGGTGGGAGCAGAGCTGTCCCATTTCCATGCCTTCCAACGTGCCACCACTGCCTCTGGGGATCATCGGAAGAGAGGTGTTGGTAATTCCAGGGGCAGTGGCTGATGTCCCTTCTGGAAGGGGGGGGGTGGCGAAGAAGTCTCGGTTACGGGCATCTCTCCCTCCCATTAGGCTGCATACGCCAACCATTTGTAGGGCTGCCCCCTCCTTCACCTTCGGGCCTTTTCTGCCCCCTTTACCTTCTCATGTCTCTTTGCGTGCTGCGGTGGCGGTCCTGGTGCAGAACCACTGGAATTTTCCTGGGGGCAGCGACGAGCTCCTGCTTGCTGGCGGCGATCGGGCCGCAATCCCTGATCATGCATTTTTTTTTATTCGTTCATGGGATGTGGGCATCGCTGGCAAGGCCAGCATTTATTGCCCATCCCTAACTGCCCTTAAGAAGGTGGTGGTGAGCCGCCTTCTTGAACCGCTGCAGTCCGGGTGGTTAAGGTTCTCCCACAGTGCTGTTAGGAAGGGTGTTCCAGGATTTTGACCCAGTGACGATGAAGGAACGGCGATGTATTTCCAAGTCGGGATGGTGTGTGACTTAAAGGGGAACGTGCAGGTGGTGGTGTTCCCATGTGCCTGCTGCCCTTGTCCTTCTAGGTGGTAGAGGTCGCGGGTTTGGGAGGTGCTGTCGGAGAAGCCTTGGCGAGTTGCTGCAGTGCATCCTGTGGATGGTACACACTGCAGCCACGGTACGGGTTTGGGGCAACAGGCAGAAATTCCACACTGATCTTCCTGTGGCAGGATGAGGAGAATCCAGGCCCAAGTATCCCACGGCACTATTCCAAAAAAGAGAAAGGCGTTTTCTTGGTGTCATGGCAACATTCCTCTCTGAATAAAGAACACCAAAGGCCTAGATTAACTGCTACTGTTTGTACTCTTTGTTATATGCAAAATGGCTATTGCATTTCCCTATGTAACAACAGTAACTGTCCTTCAAAAGTAATTCATGTTTGGGATGTCTCTGAGTGACCTGACAAATCTTTCCTTTGTTTTTTTCCTTACTACAGTTTACCGGAGCATAAAAATTCAAAATTTATTGTACGATTATTAAGATGTGACTGAGTCTTTATATTATAAGGATCTAGGAAATTGAAAGACAAGAATAGCCATAAACAGAGCATAAAGAGTTAATTCTCTCTATCAACAGTTAACCATGTTAGTTACTTTTCTCTTTGAAATATATATTTTTAAGTTAATTATTTGTCTTTACTGTCTTATATCTTTGATGACTTCTCATATGCCATCTTTAAATACAATTGGTGATTCAATCATCTGATTAGTCTTTGCACCTGTGCTTTTAGCAATGCGTCACTTATTTATGTAGCGTTTATCTCTGTCAAGAATGCGAGTTCAAGGTTTGTTCTGTTCTCAATAGTTTTGAAGCTGAAGGGAGCTGGCAAAGTTAGCCAGTCGATTTATTTTACACTTATTCATGGGGGGAAAATGTGTTTGAGAAGGCAGAATTCCCAAACTTCGTTATTCCCCAATATTTATGCGATAACTGAAACCCTTAAGGACGAGTGATGTCCAGAGGCAAAGAAAATCCATTAGAAATGTTTTAAATAACCAGGTCAGACTGAGCAGGAGAGAGAAACAGGGCAGCAGAATAACCCAAGTGTTGAAGAGCAGCAGGTGGAATATCTGAAAAGCATGAGCCTCACGTGCAAACATGACCCGGGCTTTACTTTTAACTCTCAGCATTGATCAATTTATGGTGTGTTAAAGAATTTGGTAACTGCAGCAGGTGCTGCAAGTCAAAACAGAAAGCAACACAGCGTCATGCCCACACTTGACAAGTCGAACTGCCGTGAGCAATTCCAACTGAGAAAAATATAGCCAAACGTTGGCTCTGCTGCTAAAAAAGACTAAATGGAAACAACAGATAAATTACATTATTTGATATCACCAAAACTCACTTTAAAACATATTTTAAAGTTGCTGTGCCTCATTGTTAACTTTTTTCTGAGTACAAGTATTTAAAGAAGCCTACCTATGAATAAATTATTTTCACGTTTTGTGAGGGATTGTACCCAGAATATTGACCTATCTTTTCTCTTGCAAAAGCTGACTGACCTGCTAGTCCAATTACAGCATTTGCTGCTTTATTTCAGCAACTTGAATTCATATAGCACCTTTACATGGCGTAATAACCCAAAGTGTTTCACAAGTGGGCGGTGTGGAAGTAGACGTTTAAGCAGGAGTTGGGGGAGGTGACCGAGGGTGTGATCGAAGAGAGAGACTTTGAAGGTGGGGATAGATGTAGCAAGGTTGGGAATGGGAGGGAGGCAATATTTACGAGAGGAATTCCAGAGAGTAGCAGCTGAAGATTCTCCAACTGGGTGAAGGGAAGTGGGGGGGGGGGGTGCGTGCGGCGGTTGTGGGGAGGCATAGTAGGCCAGAGTTGGAAGAGCAGAGGATTCTGGATGGGATGTGTGCTTGAAGGAGGTTACAGAGTTAGCGTGCAGTGAAGCAATAGAGACATTTTTCAGTGAGAACGATAATTTTGGAATGAATATTTTGGGGAGTTGGGAGCCAATGGACGTTGATGAGGACTGGGGTGATAGGGGAAAAGGACTGATCAGGTATTGAATATGTTGTGGGAAGTAATTTCAGATTTCCAGCATTCACAGTCTTCCTCTTTCTCTCTCATATTTCCAAAAATAGCTTAGTTTAAAGATACTATAGGGGACATTTTCCAATGGCAATCTTTTGGTAAAAGTGCCCTACCAGCATTATTTTAAGTCATGTATTAATCTAGTTAATTCAAACAAGTTAACACCTGACTTAAAATAATATATGCAGGACATTTGCCCATTGAAAAATCTCTCCTTACATGTTTTTCCACAAGAATTGCTGTGAGTTACACATTGCTGTGAGTTACACATCTCACATGTTCCTCTTGTGAGATGTGGGAATTCAGGGCTCCTTCCTGTATCCCTGATTCCTTCACCTGCGGGAAGTGTGTCCAGCTGCAGCTATTGTTTGACCGCTTGACGGCTCTGGAGCTGCGGATGGACTCACTTTGGAGCATCCGCGATGCTGAGAAAGTCGTGGATAGCACGTTCAGTGAGTTGGTCACACCGCAGATAAAAATTACTGAGGGAGATAGTGAATGGGTGACCAACAGACAGAGGAAGAGTAGGAAGGCAGTGCAGGGGTCCCCTGCGGTCATCTCCCTCCAAAACAGGTATACCGTTTTGGATACTGTTGGCGGAGATGGCTCACCAGGGGAAGGTGGCAGTGGCCAGGTTCATGGCACCGTGGCTGGCTCTGCTGCACAGGAGGGCAGGAAAAAGAGTGGCAGAGCTATAGTGATAGGGGACTCGATTGTAAGGGGAATAGACAGGCGTTTCTGCGGACGCAACCGAGACTCCAGGATGGTATGTTGCCTCCCTGGTGCAAGGGTCAAGGATGTCTCGGAGCGGCTGCAGGACATTCTGGAGGGGGAGGGTGAACAGCCAGTTGTCGTGGTGCATATAGGCACCAACGATATAGGTAAAAAACAGGATGAGGTCCTACAAGCTGAATTTAGGGAGTTAGGAGTTAAACTAAAGAGTAGGACCTCAAAGGTAGTAATCTCAGGATTGCTACCAGTGCCATGGGTTAGTCAGAGTAGGAATGACAGGATAGCTAAGATGAATACGTGGCTTGAGAGATGGTGCAAGCTGGAGGGATTCAAATTCCTGGGCCATTGGAACCGGTTCTGGGGGAGGTGGGACCAGTACAAATTGGACGGTCTGCATCTGGGCAGGACTGGAACCAATGTCCTAGGGGGAGTGTTTGCCAGTGCTGTTGGGGAGGGTTTAAACTAATGTGGCAGGGGGATGGGAACCGATGCAGGAAGTCAGTGGGAAATAAAGTGGTGACAGAAACAAAAGGCAGTAAGGGAGAGTGTACAGAACTTGACCGGACAGATGGTCTGAGAAAGCAGGGCAAAGACCAAGGGAAGTCTAGATTAAACTGCATTTATTTCAATGCAAGAAGTCTGATGGGCAAGGCAGATGAACTCAGGGCATGGATGGGTACATGGGACTGGGATGTTATAGCTATTACTGAAACATGGCTAAGGGAGGGGCAGGACTGGCAGCTCAATGTTCCAGGGTACAGATGCTATAGGAAAGATAGAGCAGGAGGTAAGAGAGGAGGGGGAGTTGCGTTCTTGATTAGGGAGAACATCACGGCAGTAGTGAGAGGGGATATATCCGAGGGTTCGCCCACTGAGTCCATATGGGTAGAACTGAAAAATAAGAAGGGAGAGATCACTTTGATAGGATTGTACTACAGACCCCCAAATAGTCAACGGGAAATTGAGGAGCAAATATGTAAGGAGATTACAGACAGCTGCAAGAAAAATAGGGTGGTAATAGTAGGGGACTTTAACTTTCCCAACATTGACTGGGACAGCCATAGCATTAGGGGCTTGGATGGAGAGAAATTTGTTGAGTGTATTCAGGAGGAATTTCTCATTCAGTATGTGGATGGCCCGACTAGAGAGGGGGCAAAACTTGACCTCCTCTTGGGAAATAAGGAAGGGCAGGTGACAGAAGTGTTAGTGAGGGATCACTTTGGGACCAGTGATCATAATTCCATTAGTTTTAAGATAGCTATGGAGAAGGATAGGTCTGGCCCAAAAGTTAAAATTCTAAATTGGGGAAAGGCCAATTTTGATGGTATTAGACAGGAACTTTCAGAAGTTGATTGGGAGAGTCTGTTGGCAGGCAAAGGGACGTCTGGTAAGTGGGAGGCTTTCAAAAGTGTGTTAACCAGGGTTCAGGGTAAGCACATTCCTTATAAAGTGAAGGGCAAGGCTGGTAGAAGTAGGGAACCTTGGATGACTCGGGAGATTGAGGCACTAGTCAAAAATAAGAAGGAGGCATATGACATGCATAGGCAGCTGGGATCAAGTGGATCCCTTGAAGAGTATAGAGATTGCCGGAGTAGAGTTAAGAGAGAAATCAGGAGGGCAAAAAGGGGATATGAGATTGCTTTGGCAGATCAGGCAAAGGTGAATCCAAAGAGCTTCTACAAATACATAAAGGGCAAAAGGGTAACTAGGGAGAGAGTAGGGCCTCTTAAGGATCAACAAGGTCATCTATGTGCGGAACCACAAGAGATGGGTGAGATCCTGAATGAATATTTCACATCGGTATTTACGGTTGAGAAAGGCATGGATGTTAGGGAACTTGGGGAAATAAATAGTGATGTCTTGAGGAGTGTACAAATTACAGAGAGGGAGGTGCTGGAAGTCTTAACGCGCATCAAGGTAGATAAATCTCCGGGACCTGATGAAATGTATCCCAGGACGTTATGGGAGGTTAGGGAGGAAATTGCGGGTCCCCTAGCAGAGATATTTGAATCATCCACCGCTACAGGTGAGGTGCCTGAAGATTGGAGGGTAGCAAATGTTGTGCCTTTGTTTAAGAAGGGCGGCAGGGAAAAGCCTGGGAACTACAGACCGGTGAGCCTGACATCTGTAGTGGGTAAGTTGTTAGAGGGTATTCTGAGGGACAGAATCTACAGGCATTTGGAGAGGCAGGGACTAATTAGGAACAGTCAGCATGGTTTTGTGAGAGGAAAATCATGTCTCACGAATTTGATTGAGTTTTTTGAAGGGGTAACCAAGAAGATAGATGAGGGCTGTGCAGTAGACGTGGTCTACATGGACTTCAGCAAAGCATTTGACAAGGTACCGCATGGTAGGTTGTTACATAAGGTTAAATCTCATGGGATCCAAGGTGAGGTAGCCAATTGGATACAAAATTGGCTTGACGACAGAAGACAGAGGGTGGTTGTCGAGGGTTGTTTTTCAAACTGGATGCCTGTGTCCAGCGGTGTGCCTCAGGGATCGGTGCTGGGTCCGCTGTTATTTGTTATTTATATTAATGATTTGGATGAGAATTTAGGAGGCATGGTTAGTAAGTTTGCAGATGACACCAAGATTGGTGGCATTGTGGACAGTGAAGAAGGTTATCTAGGATTGCAACGGGATCTTGATAAATTGGGCCAGTGGGCCGATGAATGGCAGATGGAGTTTAATTTACATAAATGTGAGGTGATGCATTTTGGTAGATCAAATCGGGCCAGGACCTACTCCGTTAATGGTAGGGCGTTGGGGAGAGTTATAGAACAAAGAGATCTAGGAGTACAGATTCATAGCTCCTTGAAAGTGGAGTCACAGGTGGATAGGGTGGTGAAGAAGGCATTCAGCATGCTTGGTTTCATTGGTCAGAACATTGAATGCAGGAGTTGGGATGTCTTGTTGAAGTTGTACAGGGCATTGGTGAGGCCACACTTGGAGTACTGTGTACAGTTCTGGTCACCCTATTATAGAAAGGATATTATTAAACTAGAAAGAGTGCAGAAAAGATTTACTAGGATGCTACCGGGACTTGATGGTTTGACTTACAGGGAGAGGTTAGACAGACTGGGACTTTATTCCCTGGAGAGTAGGAGGTTAAGGGGTGATCTTATAGAAGTCTATAAAATAATGAGGGGCATAGATAAGGTCGATAGTCAAAATCTTTTCCCAAAGGTAGGGGAGTCTATAACGAGGGGGCACAGATTTAAAGTGAGAGGGGAGAGATACAAAAGGATCCAGAGGGGCAATTTTTTCACTCAAAGGGTGGTGAGTGTCTGGAACGAGCTGCCAGAGGCAGTAGTAGAGGCGGGTACAATTTTGTCTTTTAAAAAGCATTTGGACAGTTACATGGGTAAGATGGGTATAGAGGGATATGGGCCAAGTGCAGGCAATTGGGACTAGCTTAGTGGTATAAACTGGGCGACATGGACATGTTGGGCCGAAGGGCCTGTTTCCATGTTGTAACTTCTATGATTCTATGATTCTATGCTCCATGTTCCAATGTTGCTGAGGTGCAGCGAAGAAAGCAAGAAGAAAGGAACTTGCATTTATATAGCGCCTTTCATGACTTTTGTAAAGCCAAAGTGTTTACAGCCAATGAAGTACTTTTGAAGTGTAATCACTGTTGTAATGCAGGAAATGCAGCAGCCAATTTGTGCATAGCAAAGTCCCACAAACAGCAATGTGATAATGACCAGATAATCTGTTTTTAGTAATGTTGGTTGAGGGACAGGACACTGGGGAGATTTACCCTGGACATCTTTGAAATAGTGTCAAGGGATCTTTTATGTCCACCTGAGAGAGCAGAGGGAGCCTCAGTTTAACGTCTCATCTGAAAGACGGCAGCTCTGACAGTGCAGCGCTCCCTGAGTACTGCATTGGAATGTCAGGCAAGATTTTGTGCTCAAGTCTCTGGAGTGGGACTTGAACCTACAACCTTTTAACTCAAAGGCGAGAGTGCTACCCATGGCTGACGCAGGATACTATCCTGAATATCCACTTAGAAAATAATAATAGGATTTGGCAGAGTCAACATAGATTTATTAAAGGGAAATCATGTTTGACAAACCTATTGGAGTTCTTTGAGGATGTAACTAGTAGAAAAGATAAGGGGGAACCAGTGGATGTGGTGTATTTGGATTTTCAGAAGGCTTTCGATAAGGTCCCACACAGGAGGTTGGTGAACAAAGTTAGAGCACATGGAATTGGGGGTAATATACTGGCATAGATTGAGAATTGGTTAACAGACAGAAAAAAGAGTAGGAATAAATGGGTCTTTTTCAGGCTGGCAGACTGTGACTAGTTGGGTACTGCAGGGATCGGTGCTTGGGCCCCAGCTATTCACAATCTATATCAATGATTTGGATGAGGGGACCAAATGTAATATTTCCAAGTTTGCTGATGACTCAAAACTAGTTGGGAATGTGAGTTGTGAGGAGGATGCAAAGAGGCTTCAAGGGGATATCGACAGGCTAAATGAATGGGCAAGAACATGGCAGATGGAATATAATGTGGAAAAATGTGAAGTTATCCACATTGGTAGGAAAAACAGAAATGTGGATTATTTCTTAAATGGTGAGACATTGGGAAATGTTGATGTTCAAAGGGACCTGGGTGTCCTTGTACATGAGTCACTGAAAGCTAACATGCAGGTGCAGCAAGCAATTAAGAAGGTAAATAGTGTGTTGGCCTTCATTACAAGAGGATTTGAGTACAGGAGTAAAGATGTCTTACTGCAATTACTTAGGGCCTTGGTGAGACCGCGCCTGGAGTATTGTGCAAAATTTTGGTCTCTTTACCTAAGAAAGGATATACCTGTCATAGAGGGAGTGTAACGAAGGTTCACCAGACTGATTCCTGGGATGGCGGGATTGTCGTATGAGGAGAGGTTGAGTAGACTCGGCCTGTATTCTCTAGAGTTTAGAAGAATGAGAGGTGATCTCATTGAAACATACAAAATTCTTACAAGACTGAACAGGGTAGATGCAAGGAGGATGTTTCCCCTGGCTGGGGAGTCTAGATCCAGGGGTCATAGTCTCAGTAAGGCGTAGGCCATTTAGGACTGAGATGAGGAGAAATTTTTTCACTCAGAGGTGGTGAATCTTTGGAATTCTCTACCCCAGAGGGCTGTGGAGGCTCAGTCATTAAGTACATTCAAAACAGAGATCGATAGATTCTAGATATTAAAGGCATCAAGGGATAAGGGGATGGTGCAGGAAAATGGCGTTGAGGTAGAAGATCAGCCACGATCTTGTTGAATGGTGGAGCAGGCTCGAGAGGCCGGATGGCTTACTCCTGCTCCTATTTCTTATGTTCTTATGTAATTGATGCAGAGAAATAATGGTGGAATAGCCACGGTCAATGTCATTTGTTATTTAAGACTTTTTAAGGCAGAATGCTGGGGTATGGTTCCATGGGTACCCACCAGTCTCTATTATCTTGTCCCATCATTCTTCATATGCGCCTAGACAATGGGTTAGATTTTTGTCTTTACCATCTGGACATTAAGAAGCTCATGGGCAGAACGCAAAGAGGCAAACCAGGCAGGGAGGGATGCATGCCAAATTTATTTCCATTAATTTAAATGGAAGGACAGTCAGATGGGCTTTGTTATTGGTTACATAGAATTAAATAGAATTACATAGAATCTACAGCACCAAAACAGGTCGTTTGGACCAATTGGACTATGCTGGCATTTATGCTCCACACGAGCCTCCTCTCACCTGTCTTCATCAGCATATCTTTCTATTTTTTACTCCCTCATGTGCTTATCTAGCTTCCCCTTAAATGTATCAATGAATCAGGGTGGTTAGCGATCCTCGCTGCCTGATATTTCTTTTCTGTGCTCCACCCAAGCAATGCTTATAACCCAGGCAGTAAAGACAGAAATCTATCCTAATGAGTGTTGGCAGGCTATTTGACTATTGGGGCATCACAGCTGAGGTTGGTCCTGTCCCATTTAAAATATTTGGGCTAATACCTCCACTATAATCATGCAGAAAGAAAATTAACATAAAAGCATTATGTTTTTGCACGCTGGTATCCCACTGCATAATTTCAGTGCCTAAATATTGTAATGGGGTTGCAATGCGTGAACTTGACAGCAGAGCGAGATGATTTTAAAGTACAGAATTTACAAGGGGAATGCTTGAAGAAAATGTGCTACGTCAATAATTAAATAATTTGTGAAGCTTCATGAGCCTTACATACCCTTGATACTTGAATATTTAGTAAATTAAATGTTGCGTGTCTAACAGTTTATATCATAAAGAAAATGGGACTTAAAATTCATCCGACCACTGCAGTACTGTTCAGCCTGCTCTCCCAGCAAGAGGTTCTATAAGAGGTATTGGAGAGTCTTTCAGAAGGCTGAGGAACTTGAAAAGGAAGAGGCAAGCAAGTATACAATATGAGTGGGGAATCTTTAAATGTGACTTAATCAACAAACAAGTGTAGTTTATGACTGAAGAGATAGGATCCTACTTATCAACTTCCTTGGATCAAAGGAAGAGTAAAGGAATACAAAAGTATTAAATTCAAAAACCAAAGTACACAGCGAATCTGTAAGTATAGTGGCCTGGGGCCTATGTTCCAAGAGTCAGTAATCTTTATGCCTACTAATTATCATGTGGAAATGGCACTCCAGGTGTTAAGGTTACTTTGCGCAGTATTAATACATATTAATAAGGGGAATGAATTAATTCATGAATACAATGAATATGTAATTAGTTTATTCGGATGTAGGTTTGACTTAGCATTGACACGTGACTGCTGGTGAACTGAAAGCAGTAATTATTATAGGGGGCAGATACGATTAACTTAAGTAAAGCTGCATATTTAGAATTTGTAATTTTGAAACGATATGTGCCACCAGTTACACAGGCTAATTTTAGCTGATATATTTCTAGGATTTAAAAAAAACTGAGTGAATTTAATTAAAATGAGAGTGCATACCATGATGTATGTGGTGGTATTGATGAATTCATCCCATATTGCTACATGCAATGGGCTTGTTCATATTACTTTACATTAAAGTATTGATCTGAATGGACATATGAGAAATGGATGCAAGTGCGTCATTTGCATTATGGAAATCATTTCCATTTGTAACTGGCATAAGCCAAATTGCTCATTACAATTTGATAATAGCAGGAATTATAAGTTTATAGAGTGCTACAGGTGACTGAAACTTATGATTGCATCTAAGAGGGTGAACGTGGAACAGGAACAGCTCAAATCTACATATAACATGCGATTGAAAGCCATGTGCTGAAGAGTCAGTGGCAAGAGACTGTATTCTGGCAAAGATCACAAGAGGGCATCATTGCCTGCTTCTTCTCAAGGAGGCCTGTCAATATTGGAAAGGATCTTTTTTCCCTCACTTGTTTCAGACCAAATATCTTTTTCTCCCATTTAAGAGCAGCACTTTCTCCCTCTTTGGAAATTGCCGGATTTAAAGCAGGGGTGGCAGGCAATTGGGAATTGGTACAGATTCAGATACAAGCAGTGGAGGTTTGGATGTGCTGATGGGAGAGTGAAGGATGGGAGGTCATGGGGAGAGCATTGGTACAATCGATTCTGGAGGTGGTGAAGGCATGTATGAGGGTTTCAGTGGCAAAGGAGTTGAGGTAGGAATGGGGGTGGATGATATTACTGAAGTGGAAGTAGGCAGTCTTGATAATAGGGAGGATATGGTGTTGGAAACCCAGCTCCGGGTTGAAGAGGACACCAAGGTAAAGAACAATTGTAAACAATTTTACAACACCAAGTTATAGTCCAACAATTTTTATTTTACAATTTTACAACACCAAGTTATTGGACTATAACTTGGTGTTGTAAAATTGTTTACAATTGTCAACCCCAGTCCATCACCGGCATCTCCACAAGGTAAAGAACAGTCAGTCAAAAGCAAAATACTGCGGATGCTGGAAATCTGAAACAAAAACAGGAAATGCTGGAAAAGGTCAGCAAGTCAGGCAGCATCTGTGGAGAAAGAAATAGATTTAATGGGCTCCAATTTAGCACCCGCTATCGGTTGCGTTCCTGGCGGTGGGGGGGGGGGGGCTTCGAAAATCAGGGAATCCCAGAGCGGGTCGCGAGCCCGGTTCCAACCCGCCCACTTCCGGGTTTCCCACAGACACGTCGACGTGTGTGTGCAGCCCCCGCATGTGGGACTCCCGCAGGTAATTAAAGCCAGCGGGGTGCCACTTAACAGTATTTATTCTGGTATTTCAGGTCATTAACAGACCTGATTAAGGGAATATGTCAGGAGGGGTGGGATTTTACAAACAACTGGGACTGTTTCCCGTACTGGGGGAAACACTCCCAGTTCAATTGGACATGTTGCAGCTATCAGCCTGTGGCAACTGCAAAGGTCCATTTGACAGGTGGGGGGGGTGACCCTCACTCATTGCAGGAGGCCATTCTGTCACTTGGGACAAAGTTTGGCCTCCACCACCCTCGTCCTGACAAGAAAATTCACCAACTTGCACACTTACCCCGGTGTCCAGACACATGTACCTACCTTGCGGACCCCCTCAGATGTACATCTTCTGGATGGGGGCTGCCGTAGCTGCAGTCATGACCTCCTTGGAGGGCGAACAGCATCACCAGCCTCGCCGGCCAAGCCGTCTACCTCTGACACGTGGAGCTCCACAACACAGTGCTGTGACACATCCACCTGCACAGCAGGAGGGAGGGAAACCGCAGAGAGAGATGCTTCGCAGAGGGCACTACCCTCACCACAGGGCCCACAGACCGAGGCTCAGCTTCCTGGACCTCTCTGAGCAGCAGTGCACATGGAGGCTCAGAGTCACTCGACATGTAGTCATGGACATCTGCAGCCTCCTTCATGCCGAGCTGCTCCCGGCTGGCCCGAGCACCATCTTCTTACCTGTCGCTGTCAAAGTCACCACTGCTCTCAACAACTTCTCCTCCGCATCCTTCCAGTGTGCCACCGGGGACATCGCCGACGTCTCTCCGTCGTCTGCACAAAAGAGCCCTGCAAATACACCTACACCCACTCTGCAGCGACACAATGTGTGGCATCAGTTGTGGGTCTTCATTGTGATCCTCAGGAAAGGGCATTATTGCACAAACCAGACAAGATTCGCAAAGATGTGGCAGTAGTGGTGCCAATATAATATGTAATGTGAGTTAGTCAGAAATCAATAGAAGTAAAAAACATGACAAACCCTCAAACACCCTTGTGCATCCCCTTCATGCTCACGACACATTTGCCTTACGCTTCCTACTGCACATATATGGTGCATGCCCTGTGGCTGCAGCAGAAGTAGTGGCAGGTTGAGTGCAGCTGACCGTGAAAGAGATGCATGAGAGGGTGAGTATGAGATAGAGCCATGAGATTGTATGAGGATTGGGTTGAGTGCTAGTGGCGGGATGAGTACTGGCGAGGTGAGTAAGTGCAGGTAAGATGAGGATGAGGTTTGAGTGGGTGTGAGGGGTGATTTGACAGAGTAGTGTTGGCAGTGCAGAAGGAGATGTGGGGTGGGGGCGGTGATGTGGCAGACGGAGTGTAGGGGAATGAGTAAATGTACTCACTTTGGCTGACCTACTTAGGTCATTGCAGCGCCTCCTGCACTGTATGCAGGTGGGCGATATGTTGGTGGTGCAGGTGACCTCCTCTGCCACCTCGAGCCAGGCCTTCCTGGTGGCAGAGGCAGGCCGCTTCCTCCCGCCCGCCGGGGGCAGACTGATTTCGCCGGGCGCGTTACCCACGCGCCCAATAGCCCCCCTGCCATGAACCCGCAGCCCTGGCAATATCGAGCCCAATATATCAGGTCAAAGACCTTTCATCAGAACTGGATGATGTAAAGAGTTAAAGTTTTTAAGCAGGTACAGAGCCAGGGAAAGGGGGGATGGGAGGAAAGAACAAAAGGAAATGTCTGTGATAGGGTGGAGGACAGGAGTGATTAAATGACAAAAGGGATGATGGTACAAGGCAAAGGGGGGATAATGGGGCAAGTTAAGAAACAAAAGATCGGTCTAGAATCATAGAGTCATAGGAAAGTTACGGCACAAAAGGAGGTCATTCGGCCCATTGTGTCCGTGCCGGCCGAAAATGAGCCATCCAGCCTAATCCCACTTCCAGCACTTGGTCCGTAGCCTTGTAGGTCTCAGCACTTCAAGTGCTCATTCAGGTACTTTTTAAATGAGTTGAGGGTTTCTGCCTCTACCACCCTTTCAGGCAGTGAGTTCCAGACCCCCACCACCCTCTGGGTGAAAACATTTTTCCTCTGCTCCCCTCTAATCCTTCTACCAATCATTTTAAATCTATGCCCCCTGGTTATTGACCTCTCTGCTGAGGGAAATAGGTCCTCCCTATCCACTCTATCTAGGCCCCTCATAATTTTGTATGCCTCAATTAAATCACCCCTCAGCCTCCTCTACTGCAAAGAGATCAACCCCAGCCTATCCAATCTTTCCTCATAGCTAAAATTCTCCAGTTCTGGCAACATCATTGTAAATCTCCTCTGCACCCTCTCTAGTGCAATTACATCCTTCCTGTAACGTGGTGACCAGAACTGTGCGCAGTACTCAAGCTGAGGCCTAACAATGTTTTATACAGTTCCAGCATAACCTCCCTGTTCTTACATTCTATGTCTCAGCTAATAAAGGAAAGTATCCCATATGCCTTCTTAACCACCTTATCTACCTGTCTTGCTACCTTCAGGGATCTGTGGGCATGCACTCCAAGGTCCCTCACTACCTCCACACCTTTCAGTATCCTCCCATTTATTGTGTATTCCCTTGCCTTGTTTGCCCTCCCCAAATACTGCACACTTCTCCAGATTGAATTCCATTTGGCACTTTTCTGCCCACCTGACCAATCCATTGATATCTTCCTGCAGTCTACAGCTTTCCTCCTCTCTATCAACCACACGGCCAATTTTTGTATCATCTGCAAACTTCTTAATCATGCCCCCTACATTTAAGTCCAAATCATTAATATATATCACAAAAAGCAGGGGGCCTAGTACTGAGTCCTGCGGGACCCCACTGGAAACAACCTTCCAGTCACAAAAACACTCGTCGACCATTACCCTTTGCTTCCTGCCACTGAGCCAATTTTGGATCCAACTTGCCACTCTCCCTTGGATCCCATGGGCTTGTACTTATTTGACCAGTCTGCCATGTGGGACCTTGTCAAAAGCCTTCCTAAAATGCATGTAGGCTACATCAAATGCACTACCCTTGTCGACCCTCCTTGTTACCTCCCCAAAAAATTCAATCAAGTGAGTCAGACATGACCTTCCCTTAACAAATCCATGCTGACTGATCTTGATTGCTCCATGCCTTTCTAAGTGATGGTTTATCCTGTCTCTTAGAATTGATTCTAATAATTTGCCCACCACCAAGATCAGACTGACTGGCCTGTGATTGGTCTATCCCTCGCTCCCTTTTTAAACAATGGTACAACGTTAGAGGAGCTGTGAATGGCAACAGCAGAACCATCACCAGCACTTGCTGTCCGAAAAAATGGGAGCAGTGGTTATGATCTGAGGTTGTTGAAATCAATGTTGAGTCCGGAAGGTTGTAAAGTGCCTAAACGAAAGATGAGGTGCTGTTCCTCAAACTTACGTTGAGCTTCATTAGAACCATGTAAGGGACTGAGAACAGAGAGGTCAGAGTGGGAGTGGGACAGGGAATTAAAATGGCAAGTGACCAGGAGGTCAGGGTCACGCTTGCGGACAGTGCGGAGGTGTTCAGTAAAGCCATCACCCAGAACAGTCAAGTTCAACCTGAGATGGTGGTTGGGGAGAAGAAAGAAATTGTAGCGAGGGTATGGAGTTTATGGTGGAGGGCTAAAAACTGTGGCTTCGATCTTCCCAATGTTTTGCATCCACCATCCCATCGCCTCACGACTGGTCACCATGCCTTCAGCCACCGAAGTCCCATTCTAAACACTTCTGCCTCTCTCACTCCCTCTCCTGCGCAGAACATTCATCCAAATGTGCCAAAAATCCATTCACTCCAACGACTTCTTTACACTGTGCCCGGGTATGGTAGCATAGTAGTTATGTTACTGGGCTTGTAATCCAGAGGCCTGGACTAAAATCCAGAGTCATGAGTTCAAATCCTGCCACGGCAGCTGGCGAGTTTAAATTCAATTAATTAATTAAATTCAATCAGTTGTAAAATCTCGCTACGAAAAGTCATAATAAGAATAAAACCGGACGGACCACCCGGCATCGGACCACGAGGCACCGGACACGACAACGGCAAAACACCAAGCCCAGTCGACCCTGCAAGGTCCTCCTTACTAACGTCTGGGGACTTGTGCCAAAATTGGGAGAGCTGTCCCACAGACTAGTCAAGCAACAACCTGACATAGCCATACTCACAGAATCATATCTTTCAGCCAACGTCCCAGACTCTTCCATCACCATCCCTGGGTATGTCCTGTCCCACCGGCAGGACAGACCCACCAGAGGTGGCGGTACAGTGATATACAGTCAGGAGGGAGTGGCCCTGGGAGTCCTCAACATTGTCTCTGGACCCCATGAAATCTCATGGCATCAGGTCAAACATGGGCAAGGAAACCTCCTGCTGATTACCACCTACCGTCCTCCCTCAGCTGATGAATCAGTCCTCCTCCATGTTGAACATCACTTGGAGGAAGCACTGAGGGTAGCAAGGGCACAAAATGTACTCTGGGTGGGGGACTTCAATGTCCATCACCAAGAGTGGCTCGGTAGCACCACTACTGACCGAGCTGGCCGAGTCCTGAAGGACATAGCAGCGAGACTGGGCCTGCGGCAGGTGGTGAGCGAACCAACACGAGGGAAAAACTTACTTGACCTCGTCCTCACCAATCTACCTGTCGCAGATGCATCTGTCCATGACAGTATTGGTAGGAGTGACCACCGCACAGTCCTCGTGGAGATGAAATCCCGTCTTCGCACTGAGGACACCATCCAACGTGTTGTGTGGCACTACCACTGTGCTAAATGGGATAGATTCAGAACAGATCTAGCAGCTCAAAACTGGGCATCCATGAGGCGCTGTGGGCCATCAGCAGCAGCAGAATTGTATTCAAGCACAATCTGTAACCTCATGGCCCGGCATATTCCTCACTCTACCATTACCAACAAGCCAGGGGATCAACCCTGGTTCAATGAGGAGTGCAGAAGAGCATGCCAGGAGCAGCACCAGGCGTACCTAAAAATGAGGTGCCAACCTGGTGAAGCTACAACTCAGGACTACATGCATGCTGAACAGCGGAAGCAACATGCTATAGACAGAGCTAAGCGATTCCACAACCAACGGATCAGATCAAAGCTCTGCAGTCCTGCCACATCCAGTCGTGAATGGTGGTGGACAATTAAACAACTAACAGGAGGTGGAGGCTCTGCAAACATCCCCATTCTCAATGATGGCGGAGTCCAGCACGTGAGTGCAAAAGACAAGGCTGAAGCATTTGCAACCATCTTCAGCCAGAAGTGCCGAGTGGATAATCCATCTCAGCCTCCTCCCGATATCCCCACCATCACGGAAGCCAGTCTTCGGCCAATTCGATTCACTCCACGTGATATCAAGAAACGGCTGAGTGCACTGGATACAGCAAAGGCTATGGGCCCTGACAACATCCCAGCTGTAGTGCTGAAGACTTGTGCTCCAGAACTAGCTGCGCCTTCTAGCCAAGCTGTTCCAGTACAGCTACAACACTGGCATCTACCCGACAATGTGGAAAATTGCCCAGGTATGTCCTGTCCACAAAAAGCAGGACAAATCCAATCCTGCCAATTACCGCCCCATCAGTCTACTCTCAATCATCAGCAAAGTGATGGAAGGTGTCGTCGACAGTGCTATCAAGCGACACTTACTCACCAATAACCTGCTCACCGATGCTCAGTTTGGGTTCCGCCAGGACCACTCGGCTCCAGACCTCATTACAGCCTTGGTCCAAACATGGACAAAAGAGCTGAATTCCAGAGGTGAGAGTGACTGCCCTTGACATCAAGGCAGCATTTGACCGAGCGTGGCACCAAGGAGCCCTAGTAAAATTGAAGTCAATGGGAATCAGGGGGAAAACTCTCCAGTGGCTGGAGTCATACCTAGCACAAAGGAAGATGGTAGTGGTTGTTGGAGGCCAATCATCTCAGCCCCAGGGCATTGCTGCAGGAGTTCCTCAGGGCAGTGTCCTAGGCCTAACCATCTTCAGCTGCTTCATCAATGACCTTCCCTCCATCATAAGGTCAGAAATGGGGATGTTCGCTGATGACTGCACAGTGTTCAGTTCCATTCGCAACCCCTCAGATAATGAAGCAGTCCGAGCCTGCATGCAGCAAGACCTGGACAACATCCAGGCTTGGGCTGATAAGTGGCAAGTAACATTCGCGCCAGATAAGTGCCAGGCAATGACCATCTCCAACAAGAGAGAGTCTAACCACCTCCCCTTGACATTCAACGGCATTACCATCGCCGAATCCCCCACCATCAACATCCTGGGGGTCACCATTGACCAGAAACTTAACTGGACCAGCCATATAAATACTGTGGCTACGAGAGCAGGTCAGAGGCTGGGTATTCTGCGGCGAGTGACTCACCTCCTGACTCCCCAAAGCCTTTCCACCATCTACAAGGCACAAGTCAGGAGTGTGATGGAATACTCTCCACTTGCCTGGATGAGTGCAGCTCCAACAACACTCAAGAAGCTCGACACCATCCAAGATAAAGCAGCCCGCTTGATTGGCACCCCATCCACCACCCTAAACATTCACTCCCTTCACCACCGGCGCACTGTGGCTGCAGTGTGCACCATCCACAGGATGCACTGCAGCAACTCGCCAAGGCTTCTTCGACAGCACCTCCCAAACCCGCGACCTCTACCACCTGGAAGGACAAGAGCAGCAGGCGCATGGGAACAACACCACCTGCACGTTCCCCTCCAAGTCACACACCATCCCGACTTGGAAATATATCGCCGTTCCTTCATTGTCGCTGGGTCAAAATCCTGGAACTCCCTTCCTAACAGCACTGTGGGAGAACCGTCACCACACGGACTGCAGTGGTTCAAGAAGGCGGCTCACCACCACCTTCTCGAGGGCAATTAGGGATGGGCAATAAATGCCGGCCTTGCCAGCGACGCCCACATCCCGTGAACGAATAAAAAAAAACATGAGCTGCTAGTATGCTATTTCGACAAGGTACTCCCTGAGTGAGAAACGGTTGAGCAGTTGGTGGCTGGGATGGTTCCCTGGAGCTATAGAGGCCTGAGGCGACTCTCTTCTTAAAGAAACAGCTGTCTCAGAAGGACCAGTTTCTGGCAGCCTTTCTTGTAGTGTCACGAGGCGCTGGGCATGTCTGAAGCTCCCTCACGTGCAGGCAATGAAGGAAGCCTTTAAGGAAGCAGGTTGAGTGAAACTCTTTGGAGAGACAGTGATTTCCATAACCACTCCTTTCAGCCCACTGGTCCAAGAGGTGCTTGTGGTTGACGTCATTTTAGACTTAATAGTTCCAACCAAGTCTTAGAAGCAGTGTGCTCGTGTGGTGTTCAGGCTGACATTCAAGACATCTATTGAGTCAATGGTAGCTGCCATTCTGGAAGCCATCACTGTCCTTAGTGCCTTCTCCTAGTACCTTGTTGCTGAAAATATCTCGTGGATTGTCACTCTCTCCAAGGTGTTCTGCAGGTCATGAGAATCTTCCTGCATTGTGTTGCAGATACATGTAGTGGACTTGTCCCACTTCATCATTACCTCAACGATCCCGATGGAAACCATCTCCACAGCCCACACATGAAATCAATGCTCCCCAATCTTAGTTCTTTTGAAGTATTAGCCTTGAGTTCTGGTCTCTGGATTCTCCACTCGCCATGCAGCAATGCACTCTCTTTCTTTTCCATTCTCCTACTCATTAATACTCGGTGTTTCATCTGGTGAATATCCTTCTGACTCACTTTTTCCTCCTGAGTAGGTATCTCTGGGCTGGTGCTTAGGCAGGTAAAATGCCATGATGGAGTTGAAGATCTGGAAATGGCAGCAGTTATAAATCTGGAAGTGTCTGGGTGGTTATCAAAGTCACTGGCCTCTTCCTCCAAGGCATCCCCTATGAAACACAAAAAAGCTTGCTTAGCTGTGCACGCGGAGATATTTGCTCCTGAATAAATAGTGCCTGAGTGTAAGGGCATTGTAATACTTTGAGAAAGTACATGAAGCTGACAATACATATAATGAGCATTGCTGTATCTTCAACAACCTTCTCTTAACACCTTGCCTCCAATCATACCGTGTCCCACAGCTTCTCCTGTCTTCCTGCCAATTATTGGACAGAGGATTTTAAGTACTGGCATTCCTCCCCCAGTTGCAACTGTCTGTTGTTGGTTATGTGCACCTTTCCTTTGCAAGGAGAGAACACAATGTCACTATGCGAGTAGCATGGACATTTATTTTCCCCCATATGAACACATGCATCCCATGATGATGAGAGGTGCAGATCCATTGTCCTTTAAGTGAACTGTCCTTCAAAACCAGCAGAACCCCTTGTCGAGGGCAATGTGAGTGCATGGAATGGATTTGAGCTACGATTATGTTTGAGTGTTTTCACAGGTTCCCTTTGCATAAGTAAGTTTCCCTGATACCGACATGGTGACACAGAAAGTGTGTGCAAGGTACAGAGGGAAGTGAAGCTGCTATCGTTGATACAGGTTGTGCTTTGGGAACAGTGCCTTGACTTGCCTTGACCACCCGTCTGAGGTCACTAACCCTTTTCCTGCACCCTGTGGCAGTTCTGGGGTGGTGGGTGGTGGAGGTTGTACTGACCGCTTCAGAAATCTTCCTCCCTACAATTTAAATCGTCATCTTATGGGGGGGGGGGAGGGGGAGAGGGGGAGAGGGGGACCCCTTCCCTCAATCCCGAATAGCTGATCCCTATTAGCTCTTATTTCATCCAGCAACACCTCCTTGGATGTATCAGAGAATCTGGGAGCCCCCACTGCTACTCCTTCAGACATTTTGCATACATAGATACATTTAAGGGGAAGCTACGTCAGTATATGAGGGAGAAAGCAATAGAAGGATATGTTGATGGGGTTACATCGAGTTACAATCGAAACTACAGCATAGGAACAGGCAAATCGGCCCAACTGGTCTATGCTGCCGTTTATGCTCCACACGATTGGATTTATTATCCATTATTTTATATTTATGACCTCTAATTTTGGACTCCCACAAGTGGGAGGAGGCTCGTGTGGAGCATAAACACTGGCATGGACCTGTTGGGCCGAATGGCCTGTTTCTGTGCTGTACATTCTAAGTAATTCTTTGTAATATAATTCTATGTAATTGTGCTTCCAGCTATGGAAAAACTGACTTCTTCCTTTAACTAGCTGCAGCCCTGCTGCTAACCTGCCAAAGGGATAATTCATCCCCAGCTCATTGCAAAATAATAAAGCTGTCTGCAATCTATTAAAAATGAGATCAATTGTTAAAATGAACCTTTTGCTGGGCTCAATATGTTATTTACTTTTACTATGTACAGTTCTGGTCTCCATCTTATAAAAAGGATATAGATGCACTGGAGAAGATGCAAAAAAGATTTACAAGGATGATAACAGAACTAAGAGATTATAACTTTTAGGAAAGACTGAACAGGCTGGGGCTCTTTTCTATAGAAAATACAAGGCTGTGGGGTGACCTAATAGAGATCTTTTAAATTGCAAAAGGGTTTGATAGGGTAAATGTAGAGAAGATGTTTCCAAAACCAGGGGCCATAAATATAAGGTAGACATTAATAAATCCAATAAAGAATTCAGGAGAAACCTCTTTGCTCAGAGAGTGGTTAGAATGTGGAACTTGCTACCACATGGAGTAGTTGAGGCAAATAGCGTAGATGCCTTTAAGGGGAAGCTAAATAAGCATATGAGGGAGAAAGGAATAGAAGGATATGCTGATAGGGGTGGATGATGCAGGGAGGGAAGAGGCTCATGTAGAGCATAAACACTGGCACAGAGCAGTTGGGTCAAATGGCCTGATTCTGTGCTGTAAATGCTATGTCATTCTATGTAATACTTTTAATAATTGACAAAATTTAATTTGAATTGATTGATTGAATAATTGATTAAAAAAAACCCTAGATAACAATGAACAACATGTAAGTTATTCTTCCCTCACAATGACATTTGCACTGTAACACAAATATCAATGTACTTTTCATTGATGAAAATTCTTGTGATGTACCTCGTGGAGATGGGGGTAGGAGAGGTTATCATTGTAATTTAAAATATGCTACATCTAGAAACTTGTTTCACTAATAACATTATCAAAGCTTTGAAAAATTAATTTAAAAGAAGGAACTTGCATTTATATAACGCCTTTCATGACCTCAAGTCGGCCCAAAGCCTTTGAGGTAGTTTTGAAGTGTAGTCACTGTTGTAATGTAGGAAACGCGGCAGCCAATTTGTGCACAGCAAGGTCCCACAAACAGCAATGAGATAATGACTAGATCATCTGTTTTAGGTGCTGGTTGAGGGACAAATGTTGGCCAGGACACTGGGGAGAACTCCCCTGCTCTTCTTCGAACGGTGCCACGTCATCTTTTATGTGCACTCATGTCCACTCAGGTGGGCAGATGGGGCCTCGGTTTAATGTCTCATCCAAAAGACTCCCTCAGTACGGCACTGAAGTGAAGTGTCAACCTAGATTTTATGCTCAATTCTCTGGACTTGACATAAAGTGACATATCTGTAGAAATTTCAGTCTGAATACCACATTCCTATGACACTTATATTTCTTTTGTAGTCCAGGTATGTAGCTGTTGCATGCAGATGTGAGCCTTGCATCAGTGGTATCGTTCTCACCTCTGAGTCAAGAGGTGTGGATTCAAGACATAATCTAGGCTGACTGAGGGAGTGCTGCACTGCTAGAGGTGCTGCATTTCAGCTGTGCCGTTAAACTAAGGCCTCATTTGCCCTCTCAGATAGACGTAAAAGATCTCATGGTGATATTCGAAGATGAGCAGGGGAGTATTCCTGGAATGCTGGCCTTAATCAACAGATTATCTGGTCATTACCTCATTGCTGTTTGTGGGACCTTGCTGTGTGCAAATTGGCTGCTGTGTTTCCTACATTACAACAGTGACTACATTTCAAACTTCATTGGCTGTAAAACACTTTGGGACATCCTGAGGTTGTGAAAGGCGCTATATAAATGCAAATTCCTTCTTTCTTTGTTTCTTTTACACATATGTACACCAAACATGCAGGGCCTTTAAAGCAGCACAATGTTCAAAGGACATGTAACCCTATTAAAACTATAGAATGACCATTCTGAGGAGCAGAAACTGAAATGCAAATCACTCACGTGTGATAGCAGCACCTGAGTAATTATTTTTGAATTCCTACTTGATATAAATTGTTGAAGGCACGCATCATTTGACTGGTGTTTGTTATAATTCAGATCAGACTCATATTAACGCAAATTAAAATGCTCTGTGTGAACAAGATTCGTGACTTCTCTCAGCATAAGAGTTGCAAAGTAACTCTGAGGTGTTGATTAGGGACATCTAATTACATATTTAAATTGCTCTGTTAGCAGCATCCATTGATTAGCTGGCAGAAATTGTGTCGTACATCTTTAATTGTTACACCACCAGGCTTAACAAAAGAAGACATTGTTAGCACCTCAGCATTGAGTAACAGAAAATGTTTCCCACATTGGCCACAAAGTATAACATTATCTGATAATGTTTAAATTACCAAGAATGGGTTGGATTGGTTTTGTGCTGAATAGATATTTTTTAAAAGCAGCCTATATTTTTATCAATTAGTTTAAGAGTACAGGCAAAACTACGTGACATTTCAACTATGCAGGCCATGTTTCAGAATTACTGAGTTCCACAGCAGATGGATTGGCCTGTCTAATTTATTTTAAAAATGTTGTTTAGTGTCTAACATGTGACTTCCCCTGCGTTTCTCTAATTTCCATTCAGCCGGGAAAGCAATGAGCAAGATGAGTGGTTTTATGTGACTTTAGTGTCAACGATGCTCCCTGCTCAGCTAACAAAAGGTACACAAACATAGGTCGTCAGCAATGACCATTGGGATAAATTCAGATTTTAGATTCAAATTTGGCGTCGGTTTTAACAGATTAGAAATATGAAGGTAGATTTTCTGATCCGGGTGCAATTTGCTCCCAAATGTTTAGAAATTACTGCATAGCTGAACAGGAGTTTTTATTTTTTAATTCATTCATGGGATGTGGGCGTCGCTGGCAAGGCCAGCATTTGTTACCCATCCCTAATTGCCCTTGAGAAGGTGGTGGTGCGCCACCTTCTTGAACTGAATGGCTTGCGAGGCCATTTCAGAGGGCAGTTAAAAATCAACCACATTTCTGTGGGTCTGGAGTCACATATAGGCCTGACTGGGTAAGGACAGCAAGTTTCCTTCCCGAAAGGGCATTAGTGAACCAGAAGGATTTTACAACAATCTGGTAGTTTCATGGTCACCATTACTGATACTAACTTTTTATTCCAGATTTTATTCAATTAACTAAATTTAAATTCCCCAGCTGCCATGGCAGGACTTGAACTCATACCTCCGGATTACTAGTCCAGTAACATAACCACTATGCTACCGTACCCTGATAGTAGTTTGCTAATAACAAGCAATTTTCCAAGGTGAGTTCATTATCATAATTCTTCATAGCTCCAGGTGCAGATTTGGAAATGTGCAAGGAGATAGTCTCGTGGTGGGAGCAGAATATTGCAGGGTAGGTGAAATTTAAAAAGATGTAGACAATTAAAGGGAAATGGCAGAATAGAAAGACAAAATTCTTTGCAGACTTACGAAAGACTTAAAGAAAATTCAGCCTTTGGCAATCCATGCCAAGGCTGAAGGGAGAGAAGGCTAAGAAGTGAAAGGCAAAAATGAAGTAAAGGAGCCCTATTGTGCAGGCATGAGTCTCCAGGTGTGAGGGCACTGCCAGGTAGGCACAGAGCATGTCTGTTGCTGCCAGACCTGCCTGGTATCCCTCCATTGGTCCTCCTTTACCTACAAAAAGCTCATGTATAGGGGAATTCCCATTCAGAAAACCATTGGTTCCGCTAATGGTGCTGTTGGTACAAGTCTCAATCACTCGTCACCTTTGTCCTTGCTGACTTACATTGGTTCCTAGTCCTCCAATCCCGTCAATATAAAATTCACAACCTCACTCTTTCATATAGTTGGGACTTTTACCAGTCCTACCAAGTCATTGTCCTCCTTTGGAGGTTGACATGTCTCAGATGACTCATGCCAAGAACTCTGGCTTTCAGGATACGATTGCAGCCATTCTTGCGAGGCCTTAACAGTTGTTGGTTCATGCTTTGGATACCAAGTGATTGTCTCCATATTTCTGCAGGCCTCACTTGCTCTACATGATCATCACAGGCATTATTCCACCTGGAAGTAATGGGCAAAATGACCAAAGATGCTTCATGGCTGTCATAATGGGAGGGAGTTTTCTCTTTATTGCCTGGGCATTAAGCATTGCCTGGATGGAGTGTAGAGTGGAAAATTAGGTACGGAGGATTGCATGCCCATAACGGAGTTTGCCGATTTTCCTCAGAATGAAACTTGGCTGCGCTCTGTTGTAGCTGTGTAAATCTACCTCAATATCTTATTAGATACTCAGTACAAGTTAATCTTTGGGAACATTTGTCTCTGAATTTCTAACCTGTCTTTTCTTCATGGATCTCAATTGGCTGATAGTAGTACACCATCGAGATTGGAAATAAGTAAGGTGGAAGAAGTGCTAAAGTGAGATATTTTGACTCCACTCCAGAAGAATTGATCAGTCCAACACTGCAATTTTCTACAACAGATTTAACAGAATAAAAGAATATTTATTCGATTCTACACCGAGGAGTCATTCTATTTGAGGATAATAGCCACGTTTATACAAAAGTGGTGTTAGAAAATTTCAGGTTGGTGAGATATATTAGTCTGTACAGTTTTTGAACAATGCTTCTGATTTCAAATTCAAGTCAGAGATTTGATCCCTTCACCCCTCTGCTATTCATTGTGTCTATGGTGGATCATAAGAACATAAGAAATAGGAGCAGGAGTAGGCCAATCGGCCCCTCGAGCCTGTTCCGCCATTCAATAAGATCATGGCTGATCTGATCCTAACCTCAAATCTAAATTCATGTCCAATTTCCTGCCCGCTCCCTGTAACCCCTAATACCCTTTACTTCCAGGAAACTGTCTATTTCTGTTTTAAATTTATTTAATGATGTAGCTTCCACAGCTTCCTGGGGCAGCAAATTCCACAGACCTACTATCCTCTGAGTGAAGAAGTTTCTCCTCATCTCAGTTTTGAAAGAGCGGCCCCTTATTCTAAGATTATGCCCCCTAGTTCTAGTTTCACCCATCCTTGGGAACATCCTTACCGCATCCACCCGATCAAGCCCCTTCACAATCTTATATGTTTCAATAAGATCGCCTCTCATTCTTCTGAACTCCAATGAGTAGAGTCCCAATCTACTCAACCTCTCCTCATATGTCCACCCCCTCATCCCCAGGATTAACCGAGTGAACCTTCTTTGTACTGCCTCGAGAGCAAGTATGTCTTTTCTTAAGTATGGAGACCAAAACTGTATGCAGTATTCCAGGTGCGGTCTCACCAATACCTTATATAACTGCAGCAATACCTCCCTGTTTTTATATTCTATCCCCCTAGCAATAAAAGCCAACATTCCATTGGCCTTCTTGATCACCTGCTGCACCTGCATACTAACTTTTTGATTTTCTTGCACTAGGACCCCCAGATCCCTTTGTACTGCAGTACTTTCCAGTTTCTCACATTTAAGATAATAACTTGCTCTCTGATTTTCCCTGCCAAAGTGCATAACCTCACATTTCCAATATTGTATTGCATCTGCCAAATTTCTGCCCACTCACGCAGCCTGTCTATATCCCCTTGTAGGTTTTTTATGTCCTCCTCACTCTCTACTTTCCCTCCCATCTTTGTATCATCTGCAAACTTTGATATGTTACACTCGGTCCCCTCCTCCAAATCGTTAATATAGATTGTAAAGAGTTGGGGACCCAGCACCGACCCCTGCGGAACACCACTGGCTATTGGTTGCCAGTCCGAGAATGAACCATTTATCCCAGCTCTCTGCTTCCTGTTAGATAACCAATTCTCCACCCATGCCAGAATATTACCCCCAATCCAG
This sequence comes from Heptranchias perlo, assembly GCF_035084215.1. Taxonomy (NCBI): domain Eukaryota; kingdom Metazoa; phylum Chordata; class Chondrichthyes; order Hexanchiformes; family Hexanchidae; genus Heptranchias; species Heptranchias perlo. Next base: position 16,546,886 of record NC_090331.1, on the reverse strand, counting down.
TGATTCTTTATCTTGAGCAATAATCTTTTATGTGGCACCTTGTCGAATGCCTTCTGGAAGTCTAAATACACTACGTCCACTGTTTCCCCTTTATCCACCCTCTACGTTATGTCCTCAAAGAACTCAAGCAAATTTGTCAGACATGACTTCCCCTTCGTAAAGCCATGCTGACTTTGTCCTATTAAATTATGTTTATCCAAATGTTCCGCTACTGTCTCCTTAATAATAGACTCCAAAATTTTACCCACCACAGATGTTAGGCTAACTGGTCGATAATTTCCAGCCTTCTGCCTACTACCCTTTTTAAATAAGGGTGTTACATTTGCAGTTTTCCAATTTGCTGGGACCTTTGCCGAGTACAGAGAATTTTGGAATTTTGGAAAATTATTACTAAAGCATCCACTTCCCTCAAGACCCTAGGATGGAAGCCATCAGGTCCAGGGGATTTATCCGCCTTGAGTCCCATTAATTTACTGAGTACCAATTCCTTAGTGATTTTAATCGTATTTAGCTCCTCCCCCCCTAGAGCCCCCTGTTTGTCCAGTGTTGGGATATTCTTAGTGTCCTCTCCTGTAAAGACTGAAACAAAATATTTGCTCAGCATTTTTGCCATCTCCATGTTTCCCACCATTAATTTCCCGGTCTCATCCTCTAAGGGACCAACGTTTGCCTTAGCCACCCTTTTTCTTTTTATATAACTATAGAAACTCTTGCTATCTGTTTTTATATTTTTTGCTAATTTATTTTCATAATCTATCTTCCCTTTCTTAATCAATCCTTTCGTTACTTTTTGCTGTCTTTTGAAGACTTCCCAATCTTCTATCCTCCCACTAAGTTTGGCTACCTTATATGTCCTTGTTTTTAGTTGGATCCTATCCTTAATTTCTTTACTTAGCCACGGATGGCTGTCATTTCTTTTTCACCCTTTTTTCCTCAGTGGAATATATATTTTTTGAAAGTTGTAAAATAACTCCTTCAATGAACGCCACTGCTCATGTACCGTCTTACCCTTTAATCTATTTTCCCAGTCCACTTTAATCAATTCCGCTCTCATACCATCATCGTCTCCTTTATTCAAGCTCAGTACGCTTGTTTGAGAACCAACCTTCTCACCCTCTAATTGGATATGGAATGTAACCATGTTATGGTCACTCATTCCAAGGTGATCCTTAACTGGAACATTATTAATTAATCCTGGCTCATTACACAGGACCAGGTCCAAGGTTGCCTGCCTCCTTGTAGGATCAGTTACATACTGCTCAAGAAATCCATCCCTAATACACTCAATAAACTCTTCCTCAAGGCTGCCCTGCCCAATTTGATTTGTCCAGTTAATATGATAGTTAAAATCCCCCATAATTATAGCTGTTCCCTTATTACATGCCCCGACTATTTCCTGATTAATACTTCTTCCAGCAGAGTTGCAACTATAAGGAGGCCTATATACTACGCCCACTAGTGTTTTTTTCCCCTTATTATTCCTTATCTTTACTTAAACTGTTTCAGTATCCTGATCCTTTGTCCCAATATCATTTTTCAGTATTACAGAGTTTCCTTCCTTTATTAACATAGCCACCCCACCTCCCCTTCCTTCCTGCCTGTTCTTCCTGATTGTTAAATACCCTGGCATATTTAATTCCCAGTCGTTGTCACCCTGCAGCCATGTTTCTGTCATGGCCACAAGATCATACCCATACGTAGTTATTTGTGTCGTTAACTCGTCCATTTTGTTCCGAATGCTACGTGCATTCAGATAAAGAACTTTCAAATATGTTTTGTGACACTTAGTTCCTGCTTTATCCTTTTTTAACATTTTACCTTTTACTCCATACCTTCTGTCCCTTCCTGACACGCTTTCCTCTGTCTCCCTGCTCAGGTTCCCAACCCCCTGCCACAGCTTTGATGCTGGGTTAATCGCCTTACGCCTTCTAGTTTTTATTTTATCTGTCGTGCCTAAAGTACACTTTCTTTCCGCTGCTCTACGCTTTTCCCTTTCACTTGTTCTTGAACAACTGTTTGTACTATTTGTATTGTAGATTTCCCCTGGGTCTTCCCCTCTCTTGCTGCTCTCAACTTTATTCCCTTCTGACTCCACGCTCAGGTTCCCATCCCCCTGCCACTCTAGTTTAAACCTTCCCCAACAGCACTAGCAAACACCCCCGCGAGGACATTGGTCCCGGTCCTGCTCGGGTGTAACCCGTCACGCTTGTACAGGTCCCACCTTCCCCAGAACTGGTGCCAATGTCCCAGGAATCTAAATCCCTCCCTCCTACACCATCCCTGCAGCCACGCATTCATCCTGTCTATTCTACTGTTCCTATACTCACTAGCACGTGGCACTGGTAGTAATCCTGAGATCACAACCTTTGAAATCCTGCTTTTTAATTTATCTCCAAACTCCTTAAATTCACCTTGCAGGACCTCATCCCTTTTTTTACCTATGTCGTTGGTACCAATATGGACCACGACTACTGGCTGTTCACCCTCCCCCTCCAGAATGCCCTGCAGCCGCTCCATGACATCCTTGACCCTAGCACCAGGGAGGCAACATACCATCCTGGAGTCACGTTTGCGGCCGCAGAAACGCCTATCTGTTCCCCTTACTATTGAATCCCCTATCACTATAGCCCTGCCACTCTTCTTCCTCCCCTCCTGTGCAGCAGAGCCACCCGTTGTGCCCCGAACCTGGCTCTTGCTGCTTTCCCCTGATAAGCCATCTCCCCCAACAGTATCCAAAGCAGAATATCTGTTTGAGAGGGAGATGGCCCCAGGGGACTCCTGCTCTACCTGCCTAGTCCTTTTACTCTGCCTGGCGGTCACCCATTTCCTTTCTGCCTGCGTAATCTTTACCTGCGGTGTGACCACCTCACTGAACGTGCTATCCACGATAGTCTCAGCATCGCGGATGCTCCACAGTGAATCCACCCGCAGCTCCAGCTCCGAAAGACGGTTAGCCAGTAGATGCAGCTGGACACACTTCCTGCACACACGGTCGCCAGGGACACTGGTAGTGTCCATGACTTCCCACATAGTGCAGGAGGAGCATATCACGGGTGCGAGCTGTGCTGCCATGACTTGCCTCAGACTCTCAGACTCTCCTCCCGCTCTCGGTCTCTCCTTTTATACTGTGCTCACCTCTCGGACTCTCCTGCCTCACCTGTGACGTCGCACAGTAGTTGTCTTTTGTTGCAGGTCTGCTGCTGCTTTTATTCCCCAACCTCAGTCTTCTACTCTCAGGTCCACTGCCGCTCTGGGGAAAAAGTTAGGAAAAGCAAGGCAAAGCAGCACCTCCTTCCCCCACTTCACCGAACTCCGACACTTACCAAACTCTCAGTTCACACTGTGTTGTCCGCACACCGTGCTGTCGCACTGACAGGCCCCTGTATTTCTCCAGTTTGTGACTCAGATGAGTCAGGCCTGCCCCACCTTCAGGTACCAGTTTAATCTAGCTAACCAATTAGCTTACAATAGCAGCTCTCTCTGCTGAAGCTTGAAGAAACTTAAAAATTTGTGTGGTTATATTATGCGAATGAGGCAGTTTACATGTTAGCCATACTCCCTTTCTTTCTCCTTTACATGCTGGAAAAAATACCAAAAAAGATTTTGCAATTTGGAACATTGTTCTGACCTTTTACCTTCGTGAGAACTGGCATACAGAACCAAAGTAGACATCTTTGCAAGGCCTTTGCTATTGCCATCCTGATATGATGTGCTGCTTGTTCATCGGAACCAAGTTCAGGTTGTGATGGACTGCTCGTATGTTCAGCATTTTGCTTAGCCTCCAACCATGTTTCAAAATGACTTCTGTTGCTCAATTGGAACATATGATTATCCTGCAGATGTTGAATTTTAATCATGCTGAGCTACCAACATTGTTGTACGGCACTGAAACCAGGCCTACGTCAATGCCTAATTACAGAAACTATCAACCTTCAACGTGCAATATCAAAATCAACCACTCTGAGTAACTGTTAAAAATACATCACAGATAGGCTAATGCTGATCCATTACCTGCTACCCCATGACAATCAATCACTCTTCTAATTTAGATATGTCGTTCAACCACCCCAGGGGTGCTATTTAATCATATCTTTTTTGATGATCTGTGAGCAGCAGAATGGAAGCGTCTACAAGGATGACTTTGTGCTCACTGGAACGATCAGCCACTCAAGAATGCTAGATACACCAACAAGACTTATTCTACTTTATCAATATCACACAGAACAGAAGCACTTGACATCATCTTGTTTCCGAATCCATACTGACTGTAATACTACTACTACTAGATTCCCGTCCGTCAGCTGAGGACCAAAATATTGACTGTAATGGTTATGTAGAATTGATTGACTGATTGTGTTGCAAAGATCTGTTGATTAGCCTGGGGAAGACCTGCAGTCAAGCTGAGGATGGAGATCCTGAGAACAGAGGAAACAGAAACAAGGTAATTCTTTACATTAACTGTGTTCGCATAAGCGCGGTCATAGATTAGTCAACATTGATTCAACAAAATATTGGCCCAGAATTTGCTGAAAAAGCAATGGCGTGTGAATGATGCACGCTGTTATTAATGCGCAAATCAGCCAGCAACTTAATGGGATGCATCCTAGGTTGCTGAGGGAAGTAAGGGTGGAAATTGCGGAGGTACTGGCTGTAATCTTCCAATCCTGGAAGATTACAGGGGGTGGTGCCAGAGGACTGGAGAATTGCAAATGTTACACCCTTGTTCAAAAAAGGGTGTAAGGATAAACCCAGCAACTATAGGCTAGTTAGTTTAACCTCAGTGGTGGGGGAACTTTTAGAAATGATAATCTGGGACAGAATTAACAGTCACTTGGACGAGTGTGGATTGATCAGGGAAAGCCAGCACGGATTTGTTAAAGGCAAATCGTGTTTAACTAACCTGATAGAGTTTTTTTGATGAGGTAACAGAGAGGGTAGATGAGGGCAATGCAGTTGATGTGGTGTACATGGACTTTCAAAAGGTGTTTGATAAAGTGCCGCATGGTAGGCTTATCATCAAGATTGCAGCCCATGGAATAAAGGGGGCAGTAGCAACATGGATACTTGGCTAAGTGACAGGAAACAGAGAGTAGTGGTGAACAGCTGTTTTTCAGAGTGAAGGGAGGTGTACAGTGATGTTCCCCAGGGGTCAGTGCTGGGAACACTGCTTTTCTTGATATGTATTAATGACTTGGACTTGGGTGTACAAGGCACAATTTCAAAATTTGCAGATGACAAAAAACTTGGAAGTGTAGTAAACAGTGAGGAGGATAGTGATAGACTTCAAGAGGATATAGACAGGCTGGTGGCATGGGCGGACACGTGGCAGATGTAATTTAACGTAGAAAAATGCAAAGTGATACATTTCGGTAGTGTTGGCCAGGGGCTGCAGAAAGTAACCTGAGATTCCCCAGCTGCTGATACACAGGCAAGAACAACTTTTGAACTGAAGTAACCTGAGTTCAGTCGCTGGCCTGAGTTGGCTGGAACCGGTTTGAATTAGCTAAGTTTTGTGAAAGACAAAGGAGATGTGATAAGACACAAGTCTTTGTTTGGAAAAGGAGTAATGAGGTAATGCTACCTAAGTCCTTGGGATAGAGCCAATGAGGAGAAGACACAGGTAAAAGCGAGCAGGCCTAAACCAATGGGAGAGAGACAGCACAGCTTGAAGAGATAAGATTCTGAATAAGAATGAAGGATCTGGGGCGTGGAGCCAGAGCGAAGACTCCAGAAACTAACCATCGCAGAAGTGGAAGACCCTACGTCAGGGACGTAGAGACGACGTATATTCTGTGACCACTCAGGGAGTGTCAGAGAAACCTCGAAAGAGAGAGAGCGAAGACTCCGGAGACCAACCATCGCAGAAGTGGAAGACCCTACGTCAGGGACGTAGAGATGACGTCGAAACAGAGAGAGGACGGAACGCCTGGCCTGCGTCAGCTCTCCTTTTCGGGTATTATCCTTTATATTCTGTGACCACTCAGGGAGTGTCAGAAAAACCTAGTGGGTGTGTGTTTAGATCTTAGTTTGGGTATAAAACTGTATAACCTGGTGCAAACTGTATGTCTATATCTAACCAGACGCATAAGCTATATGTATATGATCTAACAGCGTGAATAAAGCAAATTGAGAGTTAAGAGAGAATTGACTCTTCTCCTCTTTGTACTAAGCCAGTAACTGTAACCGGTGACCTCTGGTCAACAGTAGGAAGAATAAGGAGAGGCAATATAAACTCGAGGGCACAACTCTAAAAGGGGTTCAGGAATAGTGAGATCTGGGGTTATACGTGCACAAATCATTGAAGGTGGCAGGGCAGGTTGAGAAAGCGTAAGTATACGGGATCCTGGGCTTTATAAATAGAGGCATAGAGTACAAAAATACGGAAGTCATGATGAACCTTTATAAAACATTGGTTCGGCCACAACTGGATTATTGTGTCCAGTTCTGGGCACCGCACTCCAGGAAAGATAGGAAGGCCATAGAGAGGGTGCAGAAGAGAATGATTCCATGGATGAGGGGCTTTAGTTACGTGGATAGATTGGAGAAGCTGGGGTTTGTTCTCCTTGGAACAGGGAAGGTTGAGCGGAGATTTGATCGAGGTATTCAAAATCATGAAGGATCTAGACAGAGTAGATAGAGAGAAACTGTTCCCATTGGCAGAGGGGTCAGGAACCAGAGGACATAGGTTAAAGGTTATTGGCAAAAGAACCAAAGGTGACATAAGGAAAAATGTTTTTACATAGTGAGTGGTTAGGATCTGGAATGTACTGCCAAGGGGGTGGTGGAGGCAGATTCAATCATGGCCTTCAAAACAGAACTGGATAAGTACTTGAAAGTAAAAAATTTGCAGGGCTACGGGGATAGGGTGGGGGAGTGGGACCAGCTGGATTGCTTTTGCAGAGATGCGGACTCGATGGGCCTCCTTCCATGCTGTAACCTTTCTATGATTCTATGAGGAAGAGATACCCCGTGAATTGCAATCGCCACAAGTTGCTGGCCGATTTGCACCGGTCTGCCGTTAGCCTCGCGTAAACGACATCTTGACCCTAACCTCCCTATGATTTTCGAAGTTACTGCATTTGCACATTAATTGTCCATTAAACCCACCACAGAAAGTTAAGTCTAATAATTAACAGCGCACTTACCCTTTTAACAATGTGATAATTGTTAATGACTGCCAATCAATCTCTCTTGCCCTGAAAGTGAACAATTGGAAGTATGGAGTCTCATTCCTTTAGGTTGTGAATTGTTGTTGGAGATTTTTAAAATTTCTTTTCTTACTTCTCCTTTCTGTCTTTTTTTCTCTCTCTCTTAATCCAATCTTTCTTTCCCTCTCTTTATTTCTCTTTCTGTACCTGATATGACATTGAATTCACACTCCTTCCTACTCCTTCTTCTGTTGATTTCTCAGTCCTTAAATCTCATTGCTTAAGGAGATACATTGTTTGTCCCGCTGCTCACCAAAGTCCCAGATGCCCTGTTTCCCTTGCCGTGCTGTTATCAGCTTGTATTTCCAGCAACTTTATGGGCAAAAACTTTTAAAATCTAAATGTGCAAGAACAAGTTTAACAGGGCGAGATGCCCCACTCCAGCAAAATCTGGGCCATTAGAATGTTACAATGGCAAGTCGGTTGTCAGTTTTCACTTGTCCTTCTTCTTCCCCCTTCTGTCACTTGGGGAGTTCTTCTCTGTCGTTCTTTAACTGGGTTTCCTTTTATAGAGTAGTTGTTTTAATTCACAGTTTCCTTCTATCCATGGCCATTCTGTCCCATCTGTTGATTCCACCCATCTGGTTTCTGTGATTCTATAAGTCCAGACATGACCTCAGTGATCCTCAAGGCAGGAATGCTCTTGGTACCTTTAAAAGTTCTGCTTAATCAGCTTTCTAGGTGACCTTGTGAGTGGTATATCACCATCAAGTCCATTCATCTTCTAATTATATGACCGGGCATTGATCATCAACATTTTACCAGCATTGAATCTTGCATCAGCAATTCCTAATATCAGTTCCTAAGTTATACAATCCATAGCTTGCAACATCTTATGAGAATCTTATATAACCAGCAGTTTCCAACAATTTACACACCACATAGAGACACATGAGAACAAAATGCTATGTTACAATAAGATTCACCACATGTCCTTTATCAATCCAAAGACAACCTCCACCATAATCCATGCATTTGACAGAATGTCTCCAATCGATTTATGACATCCCTCCAGAAACGCATGCACCAGTTAGTATTGCAAATGACAATCACCAGCAATTTTGCCCCCACGTCCATCCACTTACCTTTAAATGCATATCTCTTTAAACATTACTGGCCAGATTTTAGACATTCCCCATTAGGCTAGCTGCTGGCACTGACTAAGCCACACTGGGAGCTTATGCTAATTATTCAAATGAGCTGATCCCGCAAAATTGGGTGCAGTCATCCCAGTTTGCTGTGGGCTAGCTTGGGCAAACCGGACAGCTATTCCTGTTTCACAAAATTGAGGCTAGGTCCACTTTAGCCCTGCACACCTATTCAGAACCTCCCCGCTGAGTTCCATTTGTTCTCTGTTTGCCATCATGAAAGAATGTAACAGAAACTACTTCCTACAGAAATAGAATGAACTGTTTTCAATTTAAGAGTGCAGCTGTGAATCAGAATTGGAACAGGCATACCACACGTCCCCTCATTATCCAGCACTCATAACCCGATTCTGATATGCACACTTTTTCCTTCACTGCAGACTATCCTGCAAAACCTTGTGAGACTCTTCTCATTGTAGGACAATGATGAGTAGATTAAACCAACAATATGGAACAAAATCACATGAGCAAAGTGTGGTGGTTACCAGATCAGCATCCTTGCTGTCATTAAACCTTGCATTTATAATGAAAGAAAGACTTGTATTTATGTAGCACCTTTCATGACCTCAGGATATCCCAAAGCACTTCACAGCCAATTTTTAAGTGTAGTCCCTGTTGTAATGTAGGAAAGGTGCTCCTGAACTCCTGAACATTTACCTGACGAAGGAGGAAGCCTCCGAAAGCTTGTGAATTTAAAATAAAATTGCTGGACTATAACTTGGTGTTGTAAAATTGTTTACTAATGTAGGAAACGCAGTAGCCAATTTGCACACAGCAAAGTCTCACAAACATCAATGTGATAAGTGACTAGATAATCTGTTCTTAGTGATGTTGACCAGGGCACCTGGGAGAACTTGGCTGCTCTTCTTGGAAATTGTAAACGATTTTACAACACCAAGTTATAGTCCAACAATTTTATTTTAAAATTCACAAGCTTTCGAAAGCTTCCTCCTTCCTCAGGTGAATGTTCACCTGAAGAAGGAGGAAGCCTCCGAAAGCTTGTGAATTTTAAAATAAAATTGTTGGACTATAACTTGGTGTTGTAAAATTGTTTACAATTGTCAACCCCAGTCCATCACCGGCATCTCCACTTCTTGGAAATAGCATCATGGTTTTTTTATATTCACTTGAGAGGGCAGATAGGACCCCAGTTAACATCTCATTCAAATGACGGCACCTCCAACAATGTAGTGCTCCTTGAAATGTTAGCCTAGATTTTGTGTTCAAGTCCCTGGAGTGGGATGTGAACCCATAACGAGGTGAGAATGCTACCACTGAACCACAGCTGACACTTAGGGCCCGATTTTACCAGGGGTGCGGGTACTCGGCGGGGCGGCCAGCGGGCGCGTTGAAAACGCGCCCGGTGAAATTAGTGGGTTGCCCGCGCGATCGTAGCAGGCAACACACTAATTGGATCCACTGACCTGCTCCTCCGGGTTCCCCGATGCTGATCTGCGCGTTGGGCGGGATGCGCATGCGCAGTAAGATCTGTCAGCTGGAGGCGCTCTATTTAAAGGGGCAGTCCTCCACTGACAGATGCTGCCACAAACAGCAAAAATTACATCATGGAGCAGCCCAGGGGGAAGGCTGCTCCCAGTTTAATGATGCCTCACCCCAGGTATCATTAGATGGGGTGAGGAGGAGGGGGAGGACAGAGATCTTCCCCCCGGCGGGCGGGAGGAAGCGGCCCACCTCTGCCACCAAGAAGGCCTGGCTCGAGGTGGCAGAGGGGGTCACCTGCGCCACAAACATATCGCCCACCTGCATACAGTGCAGGAGGCGCTCCAATGACCTCAGTAGGTCAGCAACAGTGAGAACACGTAGTCTTTCCCCTAAACTACGCCTGCCACAACACTGCCCCCACCCCACATCTCCTTCGGCACTGCCAACACTACTCTGTCACATGACCCCTCATACCCACTCAAACCTCATCCTCAACTTACCTGCACCTACTCACCTCGCGAGTACTCACCCCGCCACTACCACGCAACCCAATCCTCATACAATCTCATGGCTCTATCCCATACTCACCCTCTCGTGCATCTCTCTCACGGCCAGCCTCACTCAACCTGCCACCACCTGTGCTGCAGCCACAGGGCATGCATCACATATGTGCAGTAGGCAGCGTAAGGCAAACGTATCGTGAGCATGAAGGGGATGCACAAGGGTGTTTGAGGGATTGTCATGGTTCTTACTTCTATTGAATTAAAGAACAACTCACATCACACATTATATTGGCACCACTACTGCCATGTCTTCGCGAATCCTGTCCGGTTTGTACAATAATGCCCGCTCCTGGGTATCCCTATGAGGACCCACCACTGATGCCACCCAGTGTGTCACTGCAGAGTGGGTGTAGGTGTATTTGCAGGGTTCTTCTGCGCAGACGACTGAGAGACATCGGGGATGTCCCCGGTTGCAGCCTGGAAGGCTGTGGAGCAGAAGTTCGGGAGGGCAGTGGTGACTTTGACAGCGACAGGTAGGAAGATGGTGCACGGGCCAGCCAGGAGCAGCTCGGCATGAAAGAGGCTGCAGATGTCCACGGCTACATGTCGAGTGACTCTGAGCTTCCGTGTGCACTGCTGCTCAGAGAGGTACAGGAGGCTGAGCCTCGGTCTGTGGAACGTGGGGCGAGGGTAGTGCCCTCTGCGACGCATCTCTCTCTGCGGTAGCCCTCCCTCCTGCTGTGCAGGTGGATGTGTCACAGCACTCTGTTGTGGAGCTCCACGTGTCAGAGTTGGACGGCGTGGACGGCTTGGCCGGCGAGGCTGGTGATGCTGTTCACCCTCCGAGGAGGTCAAGACTGCAGCTACGGCGGCCCCCATCCGCAAGATGTACATCTGAGGGGGTCCGCAAGGTAGGTACATGTCTCCGGACCCCGGGGTAAGTGTGCAGGTTGGTGACTTCGACCATCAGGAGGTGGGTGGTGGAGGCCAAACTTTGTCCCAAGTGACAGAGCGGCCTCCTGCAATGGTTGAGGGTCTCCCGCCCCCCCTGTCAAATGGACCTTTGCAGCTGCCACAGGCTGACGGCTGCAACACGTCCATTTCAACTGGGACTGTTTCCCCCAGTGTGTGAAACAGTCCCATGTTTCTCCAAAATCACACAAAGTCCCTTAATCAGGTCAGTTAATGACCTGAACAAGCAAAATAAATACACTCAAGTGGCATCCCGCTGGCTTTAATTGCCTGCGGGATTCCCACCAGCGGGGGCTGCGCTCGCACCCCCGCACGTCATCGGGGAACCCGGAAGTGGTCGGGATCGTGGCGCGATCCGGTCACGTGCCTGGATATCGGGATTTTCAGGGCCCCCCCGCTGGAAACCCACAGGAAACCCGACGGTAAAATCGAGCCCTTAATTACACTACCAGATTTTGATTTATAGGTCACAGGGGGCTGTTTTTGAGTTGTCAGCTTTTTGAAACTGTTAACCAGTTATTGCTAGTTTCCAAGGCTGGCTTGTATGGATAAATTAGTGACAGATGAGTACGGTTAATAGATATTGAATCTACTTCTTGCATGATTTGTTTATGGGGATGCAACTATCAGAAAGGATTGAGCATGTTGGGACTCTTTCCTCTGGAAAAGAGAAGAGCAAATGGATAGAGGTCTTTACAATTATGAAGGAGTTCGAGAGGGTGGATGTGAAGAAATTGTTTCCACTTGTGGATGAGTCCAGAACAAAGGGGCATAAATATAAAATAGCCACTAACATATTAAATAAAGAATTTAGGAGGAATTTCTTTACGCAAAGAGTGATGAGAATGTGGAATTTGCTGCCACATGACTGATTGAAGCATGTAGCATTGATACATTTAAGGGTAGGCTTGATGCATATATGAGAGAGCTCTGCATCTTTACCTCTCTCTATTCCGTTAAAACGCTCCTTAAAACCAACCTCTTTGACTAAGCTTTTGGTCCCCTGTACTAAGTCCCGTTCACCCATCACCCCTGTGCTTGCTGACCTACTCTGGCTCCTGGTCCAGCAACGCTTTAATTAAAAATTCCCTTTCTTGTTTTCAAATCCTTCCATGACCTCACCCTATCTCTGTAACCTCCTTCAGCCCTACAACACTCAGAGAAGTCTGCGTTCCTCCAATTCTGGCCTCTAGAATCAAGGGATATGGGGATTAGGTGGGAAAGTGGAGTTGAGGTTGAAGATCAGCCATGATCTTACTGAATGGTGGAGCAGACTCGAGAGGCCATATGGCCTACTCCTGCTCCTATTTCTTAGGTTCTTATGTTTTTGTGCATCCCCGATTTTCTTCGCCCTGTCATTAGCGGCAGTGCCTTCAGCTGTCTAGGCCCTAAGCTCTAGAATTCCCTCCCTAACCCTCTCTGCTTCTCTACCTCTCTCTCCTCTTTTAAGACACTGCTTAAAACCTACCTCTTTGACAAGGTTTTTGTCACCTGTCCTAATATCTCCTTATGTGGTTTGGTTACAAATTTTGTTTGATTATGCCCCTGAGATGTGCCTTGGGATGTTTTACCACGTTAAAGGCACTATATAAATGCAAGTTGTTGTTGTTGATATGGGGGCAGGGTGGGAGGAGATAATTAGAGTGGGAGAAGGCTCATGTAGAGCATAAACATCGACATTGACCAGTTATGCTGAATGGCCTGTTTCTGCGATGTAGATTGTATTTGATCAGAGGTCCAGAAGTTTTGTCAACATGAGAAATAGCAACATGTTCCCTTCCCATTCATAACTGTCCCAGTGGCTCAGCACTTCCATTGATCTGTGGGAGAGCAGAGTCTAGAGTATAAGTGATCCAAGTGAAGCCCCCTTCCATTTGGTCTTGCAGCCTGTCCAAGTCAGAAGAAATGGTTGGGCACAGATCCGGTTGGGCCCAGATCCGGCTGACTCCAGTATGAGCATCCCTGAGAGATGCAGTGTTACAGACTCTGGTGGGGACGGATCAGCTGCAGCATCCATTGAGGTGACCACACGCTCAATGGTTGACTGCAGAGTGTTAATGTCATGCACGATAACCCCACACAAGTTGGTAGCGAACTCCTCCACACTATCTGATACAGTCTGCAATCTCCCTAGCAGGCAATCCAATGCATTCAGGCAATTGCTGGTGCACAGAAATCATCTTTATTTTAAAGGTTGATCCCTTAAAGTCTGCATCTCTGTCCTGTTCAGCAGAGGTAGAACATGAGCTCACCCTCTTGGACCATCCTTGCCACCTCCACCTGCTCCTTTTTTTTTATTCGTTCATGGGTTGTGGGCGTCGCTGGCGAGGCCGGCATTTATTGCCCATCCCTAATTGCCCTTGAGAAGGTGGTGGTGAGCCGCCTTCTTGAACCGCTGCAGTCCGTTTGGTGATGATTCTCCCACAGTGCTGTTAGGAAGGGAGTTCCAGGATTTTGACCCAGCGACGATAAAGAAACGGCGATATATTGGGATGGTGTGTGACTTGGAGGGGAACGTGCAGGTGGTGTTGTTCCCATGTGCCTGCTGCTCTTGTCCTTCTAGGTGGTAGAGGTGGCGGGTTTGGGAGGTGCTATCGAAGAAGCCTTGGCGAGTTGCTGCAGTGCATCCTGTGAATGGTACGCACTGCAGCCACAGTGCGCCGGTGGTGAAGGGAGTGAATGTTTAGGGTGGTGGATGGGGTGCCAATCAAGCGGGCTGCTTTATCTTGGATGGTGTCGAGCTTCTTGAGTGTTGTTGGAGCTGCACTCAGCCAAGCAAGTGGAGAGTATTCCATCACACTCCTGACTTGTGCCTTGTAGATGGTGGAAAGGTTTTGGGGAGTCAGGAGGTGAGTCACTCGCCGCAGAATACCCAGCCTCTGACCTGCTCTCGTAGCCACAGTATTTATATGGCTGGTCCAGTTAATTTTCTGGTCAATGGTGACCCCCAGGGGGATTCGGCGATGGTAATGCTGTTGAATGTCAAGGGGAGGTGGTTAGACTCTCTCTTGTTGGAGATGGTCATTGTCTGGCATTTATCTGGCGCGAATGTTACTTGCCACTTATCAGCCCAAGCCTGGATGTTGTCCAGGTCTTGCTGCATGCGGGCTCGGACTGTTTCATTATTTGAGGGGTTGCGAATGGAACTGAACACTGTGCAATCATCAGCGAACATCCCCATTTCTGACCTTATGATGGAGGGAAGGTCATTGATGAAGCAGCTGAAGATGGTTGGGCCTAGGACACTGCCCTGAGGAACTCCTGCAGCAATGTCCTGGGGCTGAGATGATTGGCCTCCAACAACCACTACCATCTTCCTTTGTGCTAGGTATGACTCCAGCCACTGGAGAGTTTTCCCCCTGATTCCCATTGACTTCAATTTTACTAGGGCTCCTTGGTGCCACACTCTGTCAAATGCTGCCTTGATGTCAAGGTCAGTCACTCTCACCTCACCTCTGGAATTCAGCTCCTTTGTCCATGTTTGGACCAAGGCTGTAATGAGGTCTGGAGTGGAGTGGTCCTGGTGGAACCCAAACTGAGCATCGGTGAGCAGGTTATTGGTGAGTAAGTGCCGCTTAATAGCACTGTCGACGACACCTTCCATCACTTTGCTGATGATTGAGAGTAGACTGATGGGGCGGTAATTGGCCGGATTGGATTTGTCCTGCTTTTTGTGGACAGGACATACCTGGGCAATTTTCCACATTGTCGGGTAGATGCCAGTGTTGTAGCTGTACTGGAACAGTTTGGCTAGAGGCGCGGCTAGTTCTGGAGCACAAGGCTTCAGCACTACAGCTGGGATGTTGTCGGGGCCCATAGCCTTTGCTGTACCCAGTGCTCTGTGAATCACCCACTGCAGGCCACTTTAACTTACTGGAAGTTATGATGCCAGCTGCTGCACAGTCCTGCTAGCCTACGGTCCCTAGGGCACTGTAGAAAGTATGAAAGATGTGAAGGAGAGTCTTACCTCGGCACTTCTGGTCAGTTTTACCTTGGCAATGAAAAAAGCATCTCCCCTTTAAGGTTCTGCTGCGGGTCTTTAAGAAATGGGGTGCCGATTTCTGTGCTGGTGCTTGGAAGGTTAGAGTGAGTGACGGTGGATCTTCTGGAGGGCTCTTTTCCTCAGTCTCCTTTTATGCTGCACGCCCATTGTCTGCCAATGATGTGGATAGCGAGCTTTTCCAATGGTGTCAGGGTCTGTAGAGTGGTAGGACTGTCTCTCGTGCCGGCTGCCGCCCTCCTGATGTGTGCCAGCATCTCTTGCAAGAAGAGTGGAAGTGGGCTAATAGATTCCTTGAGCGACGGCTTTCAGCAAGTATGAGGCAGCTTAGCATAGTGTGCATGATAACAAGAAGAAGCGGCAAGTATGGCCAAGGGGGAGAATACATAGGAATATCGGAATTGCCAGACAAAAAAAACTATCTGGATCGCTTTCCACCATCCCAGTTGTTGACTAATCATAGCAATCAATCTCTATCAATTAGTCTACAACAATCCCAGAGGAAAACCTCAGGGGTGGAGGGTTTTGGGAATCATTGGTCCAAAGTGTTAATTGTATATAAATGAATTGCATCAATTGATGAATGATTAAATTCAGATGCATGAGCAATTGGGAACTCTCTGGCTCCTGCATCTAAGGGAGTAGGCTTGGGGTGAGGTTGTGGGTTTTTGTTTGGTGTAATGTGAATCCCAGCAAATAAAGTTTATAAGTAACTAAAAGTATTCAGTCCTTCACTGTCTGGCTACCCATTCCTTGCAAGTATGCTATGATTACCACATTTCATTTTCAGGTTAGCAGGCTGTAACTAGTGGGGTGTCGCAAGGATTGGTGCTTGGGCCTCAGCTATTTATAATCTATATTAATGACTTAGACGAAGGGACTGAGTGTAATATATCCAAGTTTGCTGATGATACAAAGCTAGGTGGGACAATAAGCTGTGAGGAGGACACAGAGTCTGCAAAGGGATATAGACAGGTTAAGTGAGTGGGCAAGAAGGTGGCAGATGGAGTATAATGTGGGGAAATGTGAGGTTATTCACTTTGGCAGAAAGAATAGAAAAATGGAATATTTTTTTAAATGGTGAGAAACTATTAAATGTTGCTGTTCAGAGAGACTTAGGTGTCCTCATACAAGAAACACAAAAAGTTAGCATGCAGGTATAGCAAGCAATTAGGAAAGCAAATGGCATGTTGGCCTTTATTGCAAGGGAATTGGAGTGCAAGAGTAAGGAAGTCTTACTACAATTGTACAGGGCCTTGGTGAGGCCTCACCTGGAGTACTGTGTACAGTTTTGGTCTCCTTATCTAGGGAAAGATGAATGTTCTCTATATTGATTCCTGGGATGAGAGGGTTGTCCTATGAAGAGAGGCGGAGTAGAATGGGCCTATTTTCTCTGAAGTTTAGAAGAATGAGAGGAGATCATTGAAACATATAAGATTATGAGGGGGCTTGACAGGATAGATGCAGAGAGGCAGTTTCCCACATCTGGAGAGTCTATAACTAGGAGACATAATCGTAAGATAAGGGGTCGGCCATTTAAGACTGAGGTGAGGAGGAATTTCTTCACTCAGAGGGTTGTGAATCTTTGGAATTCTCTACTCAAGAGGGCTGTGGATGCTGAGTCATTGAATATATTCAAGACAGAGCGATAGATTTTTGGACTCTAGGGGAATCAAGGGATATGGGGATTGCGCAGGAAAGAGGAGTTGAGGTCGAAGATCAGCCATGATCTAATTGAATGGCGGAGCAGGCTCGAGGGGCTGTGTGGCCTACTCCTGCTCCTATTTCTTATGTTCTTATGTCCTTATGTCATGCCTCAAATTACTCATATACAGTATCCCCAAAATGTTATTTTCTGAAAAAAATCTATCTAATTTACATTTGAATGGATCAATACTAACTGCTTCCATCATCTCCCTAGAGGGCCTGTTCCATAGATTGAACACTCGCTCACTGAAATATTGTTTCTGCAAATTAGTTTTGAATTTAACCCCTTCAAGCCCAGGCTGTGTTCTTTGGTTCTACTGTTCTGGACAAGGTGAAACAAGCTTGTCATGGTCTACATTATCTAGTCCCTTTGCTATTTTTAGGATTCTAATGCTATTACCTCCTCAACCTTCTCTTTTCCAGTGAGAACATGCCCAAGTAGTTGTGAGGGCAGTAGCAGGCTTTGAGCTTGTGAGTGCAAGTTGGAAGAAGGTGCGGTGAAGTGTTGCCTGCTGACTTCAGGACAACCATGGTTAAGTGGGGAAGGGAGGTATTAATAGTGCTGCAGCAAAGGCATGCACCTGTAGGGTTATGCAGAAAGTATGAGAAATGTGAAGGGGAACCTTTTTTCTCCCTGTTGCCAGCTCCTGGAGACAATACTAATGGCGTTGACATTTTGTTCCACCTCTCTCCATGCCTTGGCACCCATGGCCATCTGTGGGGGCTCCATCAGCATTGCTGCATCAGAGAACCTCGGGCCCTGCTGGAAGTCATAATGCCTGCTTTTATACAGTCTTACTTGTCTGTGGTCCCCACGGAAATAAAACACCTCCCTTTTAAGAAGCGGCCACCTTGATGGAGTTCCTGCCTGCTGCCTTTTGGGAGCACGTTTTTCTGCTACTAGACTTAATGAACTCACTTTCACAACTTTCCATGATTGGATTTGAACTCATGGGGTTTGGAGGGGGGGGCCTAAATTCAACTTCAGCAGGGATGCAAAACAGGTGGTAGCAGAAAGACCACCCGTTATACAACCCCCTAGATTTTCTTTCCCATCCATTACTGCCTGCTTTGTGCTCCTGCTGAGGTTGAATTTTACCCCCACGATCTCTTAGGTTACCAGTCCAGCACCGTAATATCTGCACATATTAGAATGGATAAAATCCAGCTTCATGGGAAAATAAGGAGGAAAAAAGGCCTGGTGATACACTCATGTCCCTCTTGCTTGACTTTTCATTAGGTCTGTCTAGCTCTACTTAGTCTTCCGGCCTTTGACATGTGTAGCTGGAATCACTAACATGGCTTTCCTCCATGCAGCATTCCCCTTCCACACTATCATTAGGGTTGTAGGCTGTACAAAACGAGTATTACATCTATTATCAAAGGCATCATTAAGATAGTGCATGGAGGGTCGCCCATCAAAACTGCATGGGGCCCGCGCCCAATACGTTTTTGAAGAAGGCATCTGGCAACGAGAAACAAAACTCTTGCAACGGTCATAGGAACACAAAGAAAGAAGTTTATCTTCCTTTCCCATTTCCTCCCTGCTGTAATAATCAAGGGTATTGTTAGGATCTGAAAAAGTCAAGGCCTTACCTACAAGCGAACAGGTCAATTTCTCTAACAGAAATATTAGGGCAGTTAAACACAAGAAACTGACATCAAAGTGATGGCCGAATCCCTCTGTGCAATGTCTTAATGATGCCTTTGATAATAGATGTAATACTTGTTTTGAACAGCCTACAACCATAATGATAGTGTGGAAAGGGCTCTGGGGAAAGCTGCTTGGAGAAAAGCCATGTTAATGATTCCAGGTACACAAGTTGAAGGCTGGATGACTAAGTGGTGCCAAAGGAACTTATTGAAAAGTCAAGCAAGAAGGGCATGAGTATATTATTTTCTTGTTCCATTTTCTTTTGTTCCTTCTAATGTGTGTAGATGTTACGGTACTGGACTGGTAACCTAATAGATCATGGGGGTAACATTCAACTGTGGCAGGAGTGCAAAATGGGTGGTAGCGGATAGAAAGGAAAATTGGTTAATTTGTTTAATGTGTTGTTGACTCGTTTTGCCTCCCCGCAGAAGTGGAACTTTACCCCCCTCCCATGAGTTCAAATTCTACCATGGCAAGTTGTGAACGTGTAGTTTAGTAGCAAGAAAACAAGCCCATGAAAGCTACCAGATAGTTACAAGAAAAAACAACTGGTTCACTAATGTCCTTCAGGGAAAGGGACCTGCAATTCTACCCCATCTGGCTAGCATGTACTCCAGTCCATACGATGTGGTTGACTCTCAGGGCAGGAATTTCCTTTGATATTGGACTTGCTCTGGGGTACTAAATGCAGTAAAATGGGGCAGTGATGGCCACAACCCTTCTGGTAAAAAAAAATAGCACCAGAATTCTCCAGAAAAAGTGCTGTTCCCTTTTAATGCCCATCTGGAACGTATATCACCGTATTTAAATGACATCAAGTGGACCTGTCTAACTATGCCGCTCCATTTTAACTAAAACCAACCCAAATTATTACCATCAAGATAGAAGTGGCAGTACGAGTCGTATCCCTGTGGCAGATACCTCATTGAGGAGGCCATTTTGTTTGCTGGAGCTATAGATTTATCTTAGTTCGCCTACGTATCAATTTTAGGTATTTGGTGCTCTGGAGCTTCAGTCAAGACTTTTCCTGCCTATTTAGTCAGCTCTGCAAAAAGCACAGTTTTGGACACGGGACATGGATTTTCCAATGGGAATCCCTCTATTCCTATGCTTTGGAGGAGCAGGATGAGGAAATGGAAGAGACTATATTAGAGTGAGCATCACAGATGATGTTTGTTACCTACACACAGATAACCACTCACCAGGGTTTACAGACCAAGAAGATTGTGCTACCGTCCCCCCTCCTCTCCCCTCCTCCCCCACCCCCAAGATTATTGTGGGGATACGTCAACAGCTCACTGAAGACTTGCAAGCTAATTCGACCAGGAGACCAGCATTGTCTGTACCAGACAAAGTCACCACTGCCTTGAATTGTTTTGCAACCAGTACTTCCAGGCAACATCTGGCGACCTTTGCCACATTATTCAGGCAGCTGCTCACCACTGTATAAAACAAAGAGTCACTGATGCTCTCTTCAGGCATGCTGAACAGTTCATATCCTGAGAGCGAGAGTGAGAACAAGAGCGAGAGATCCAATTCTGCAGATTGGCAGAGTTCTCACAGGCATGAGAAGCAATTGATGGAAGGCATGCAATACTCAATGCCCCATATGAGAATGCTCTCAATTTGATTGACATGAAAGCATTCAGCCTATTAATGTACAGCTACTGTGCAATGCCAATCACCTTATCCCACATGCAAAAGTTCACAAACCAGGAAGTTGCCATGCTGCTTTCATCATGTAGTAGTCTACTATAACAGCCCTGATGACTTAAAGCTTTGTATCAGGATGGTTGATTGGGGAATCAGAGCTAGCCCCTGCAACCATGGCTTATGACTAAGGCTCACACAGACAGAGGGGGTCAACAGATACAATGAAGCCCATGTCACTACAAGAAGTGTGATAGAACAGATTATTGGCATTCTGAAGTCTTGTTTTAAGTATCTGGATAAATGTGGAGGAACGCTGAAATTCCAGCAAGAGTCTCCAGAATCACTGTAACCTGCTGCATCCTACAAAACATCACAATGGAGAAAGGCTTGCTGCTTCCAGAAGCTGAAGGGGATGATGATGATCTCCCTCTCTACAGCTTAAGGTTGATGCACAGGAACGGAAGGACATGGAACAGTACAGCCAGCAACCAGAGAAAGACAGACATAAGAACACAACTTATAGCCCAGTGCTTGCAATGAATAAGAATTGACACACCCAATAAAGTCACTTCACCCCTGCCTGTTCTTCCCTCACCTCCTCACAAAGATCCTCACTCTCATAGACTTCTGCCTATTTCCTTCATAAGACACTGATCTACATTTCCTCTGCCAACATCCAGCTCCCAAAGGTTGCTAGCATACGCTGAAATGAGCTCAGAACTTTATGTAGTCAAGCAGTACTTACTTTGCAGAACAATATTCACCGAAGGGTGCCAAAAACTCCATTCAACCTTTATGTTTAAGGGAGTTGGCATAACACTGGAGGCCATTACACCCAGTGAGATGAGATGTATTGGCCTGCAGAAGGGTGGAAGTAAGTTCCACTCAGTGGTTCAGGCCTGGTGCCCCAAATCTGGTGAGAACTTTAAAATTATTGATTGGCACCCTCTGCAAGGAAGCCGTGGTGGGAAATGCATGGAGTCTTTGGAAGGGTGGCCTGGACACCCCCTCCTATGGCGGCCAGGTTCTAGAGTTTCCAGCAGCATGGGGCAGGCAGGCAGGCATCATATTGACATGGCTACCTTTTGCCCCCAAGTAGGCGAAGTGCCCTCCCACTGACCCTGGCAAACTCTGATGGGGTCAGCGTTGGCTGCCAACAGCAGGCGCGATCCCATCATAAATACCAGGATTGCAGCCCAAGCACTTTTGAGCCCATGTTTCTAGTTCCCCTTGGCAATGCTATTCCAGAAAACAAACATATTTCTCCAAAGTATTACAAGTGATGCTTATGAACAAAATTTAGATTTACTTTCTTTTGAAATGATTGCAACATTTGCAGGTAACTTTAGTTTTGCTATTGTAATTGCCGATGAATCACTTTCAATATACTTTCATTAAATGCTTGAAAACAGTTTGGCTTTGGGATAAAACATAATCCCCCCCATTGAGTTAATTAGTTGTTGATTGTACGTTTTTAGAATTTACCTCATGAATTGCTACAGGTAATGATGTACTTAACATCTTACATTAGATTGCCTTCTTTAAAAAGGACAAACCTTCATCTCCATCAATAAGGATGTCCCAGAGGAACAAAATTATATTTTGCTTTCTTCTAACATGAACCAATTAACTATATAACTAAAAATTTTGTAGAGTTGCGTAGGCTGTGAGAAATCTCACCTTTCTTCCCAGCGCTACTGCTTCCTCTATTAGAAATCACAGTCACGTTTGCTTAAGATCGAAGCGGTGCGTTTGGTCACCCTGCTGGTATCTCCTTCCTTGGCTCACTGTCTGTTTTTTACTTATTCCTCTGTGACATCTTACGACGTTTTTCTACATTAAATGCACTATAACGTAGTGAATGTGGTTCATTGTCCCTTGTCATTCTCCTCCACAGCCTTTGACACAGTTGATCACGTGACCCTCCTCTGATGCCTCTCCTCCGTAGTCCAGTTCTGTGGGCCTGCCCTCGCCTAGTTCCATTCTTACCTATCCACTCATAATCAAAGCATCTCTAGCAATTGCTTCTCTACCCACCCCTGCATTGTCACACTGGAGTCCCCAAAGAATTCATCCTTGGGTCTCCTCTTCCTTATCTACGTGGTGGTGTTTGGCGACATCATCTGCAGACATGGGGTCGGCTTCCACATGTATAAACATGACATCCATGACTTCAGTTACATGGATAGACTGGAGAAGCTGGGATGGTTCTCCTTAGAGCAGAGGAGGTTGAGAGGAGATTTGACGGAAGTGTTTAAAATCATGACAGGTTCAGATAAGGTAAATAAAAAGAAACTGTTCTTATTGGCAGAAGGGTCGAGAACCAGAGGAGACAGATTTAAGGTGATTGGCAAAAGAACCAAAGGCGACATGAGGAAAAGCTTTTTTACGCAGCGATTAGCTATGATCTGGAATGTGCTGCCTGAAAGGGTAGTGGAGGCAGATTTAATCATGGCTTTCAAAAAGGAACTGGATAAATATATTAAGAGAAAACATTTGCAGGGCTATGGGTGAGAGGGGGAATGGGTCTAACTGGATTGCTCTTACAAAGAGCTGGCACAGGCTTGATGGGCCGAATGGCCTCTTTCTGTGCTGTAACGATTCAATGATTCTCTGATTCTATTCTACATCCAGTTCTCCCTCTCCAGCACCTCTCTCGACCCCTCCACTGTCTCTGTGCTGTCAGTATTCTTGTTTGACACCAGTCTTGGATAAAGTGTAACTTCCTCCAGCTGAATATTGGACTTAAATGTAGGGGGCATGATTAAGAAGTTTGCAGATGATACAAAAATTGGCTGTGTGGTTGATAGTGAGGAGAAAAGCTGTAGACTGCAGGAAGATATCAATGGATTGGTCAGGTGGGCAGAAAAGTGGCAAATGAAATTCAATCTGGAGAAGTGTGTGGTAATGCATTTGGGGAGGGCAATCAAGGCAAGGGAATACACAATAAATGGGAGGATACTGAAAGGTGTACAGGAAGTGAGGGACCTTGGAGTGCATGTCCACAGATCCCTGAAGGTAGCAGAACAGGTAGATAAGGTGGTTAAAAAGGCATATGGAATACTTTCCCTTATTAGCCGAGGCAGAGTATATAAGAGCAGGGAGGTTATGCCGGAACTGTATAAAACACTGGTTAGGCCACAACTTGAGTACTGCGTACAGTTCTGGTCACCATATTACGGGAAGGATGTAATTGCACTAGAGATGGTACAAAGGAGATTTACGAGAATGTTGCCAGGACTGGAGAATTTTAGCAATGAGGAAAGATTGGATAGGCTGGGGTTGTTCTCTTTGGAACAGAGGGGTGATTTAATTGACGTGTACAAAATTATGAGGGGCCTCGATAGAGTGGATGGAAAGGACCTATTTCCCTTAGCAGAGAGGTCAATAATCAGGGGCATAGATTTAAAGTGATTGGTAGAAGGATTAGAGGGGAACTGAGGAAAAACATTTTTACCCAAAGGGTGGTAGGAGTCTGGAACTCACTGCCTGAAAGGGTGGGAGAGGCAGAAACCCTCAACTTATTTAAAAAGTACCTGGATGTGCGCCTGAAGTGTCGTAACCTACAGGGCTACGGACCAAGTGCTGGAACTTGGTATTAGGCTGGGTGGCTCATTTTCGGCCGGCACGGACACAATGGGCCAAATGGCCTCCTTCTGTGCCGTAAATTTTCTATGATTTCTATGACGACTACTTCCCTACTTCCACCTCCGTAACTTTGCCTGCCTCCACCCCTACCTCAGCCCATCTGCTGCTGAAAACCTCATTCATGCCTTTGTCACCTTCATAAACTTCAGCTCATTCAAAACTCTGCTGCATGTATCCTATCCTACGTTAGGTTCCATTTCCCCATCTCACCATATTGGCTCCTGGTTCTGTAATGCCTCAAATTCAAAATTCTCATCATTGTGTTTAAATCCCTGCATGGCCTCACCTGTCCTTATCTCTGTAACCTTCTCCAGTTTTATAACTCCCTCTTCCTAACTCTCCGTTCCTTTAACTCGTGTGCACTTCCTTCCCTTCACCCACCGTTGGCAGCCAAACTTTCAGTTGCCGAGGTCCCATTCTCTGGAATTCCCTCCCTAAACCTCTGCGCCTCTGCACCTGCTGCTCCTCCTTTAGGACCCTCCTTAAAACCTACCTCTTTGACCAAGCTTTTGATCACCCCTCCTAATCTCTCCCTCTTTGGCACAGCATCTGTTTTCCTTACTCCTCTGTGAAGCGCCTTGGGATGTTTTCTATGTTAAAGGTGCGAGATGCGTCCAAGTTGTTATTGTGGCAATCCCTCAGGGCTTCTATAACCCAGTTCATGCGGTGACAGTCAGCGTTAAGTTACTGGTCTAAAAAAACGCACCCTTGCCTTTTCCTTGGTTCTTCATAGTAAGTCCAAACAAAAGGTTTCTGTCAGGTCTTGTACTAATCTGATGCAAATGGCTACTTGTGGCCAAAGGCATCTCTTGATACCAATCAAGTTTACTTCAAAATATAATTTATTCAACCAAGCATCATTGATGTATAAATATTTTCTGCAAATCAGCTGCAAGTTCGCTAACAAATATTAATTCATGGGCATAGTGTATTTAATCGATTTGCAGGGATGCGTTTAGTCGTAGGCATTGAGAGCTTGTTCAAGATCACAGGTAAGTACAGAGGGTTCACAACTGTATGGGTCACGCTGGATGGGCCCGTAGCTCTTTTCCTCTCCGTCATTTACATCTGTTCGTATATTGTCCCAGTTAAATACCTCATAAACCTCCATAAGGACAAATCTGAGAGGTCTCTTTTTGATGCTGGAGCCTGAGTTTAAATCAACATATTCAAGTTAGCTGGTGTTGGTGAGGCTTGGCATGTGTGATGAACCATTATTAGACTTGTATTCTGACAAATTATTTATTTTCTTTCACTTCAGTTTTTTTTTTGTTGATTTTTTTTTTGGTCACCATATGAGGATGTTAGTATTTTGGAATGGAACACTTTCCATTTCAGGCACTCCGTATCAGCATCAATCACTCCCTGGTGAAGAAGTATTGCTTGGTTAGATACAGTGGGCGCTAAATTGGGCCGTGTAGCGCCCGTTGTTTCGGCGCTACACGGCCTCTCCAACATCCAAAATGGCGTCTTGGATGCGCACGCATGTTTCCTGCGTGATGTGCGCCAGATGCCATTTTGGTATAGGAGTTAGCGCAGGCTGGACATTGGAAGCATGTGAAGTAGGGAGAAAATAGCTGCAATCAGTGTGCAACGCTGATTTAAAGTGATACACACCATTTTCGACCTTAATGCTCAACTCAACGCACAGTCTTATCCCCGACCATCTAAACGTTTCTGAAGGACCCCCCCACCAGCGCTATTTAAAGGGACCATGCAGATGTTGCAGGGTAGTTGCTGGATTATTACTTCTGGCTGCTGGAGGAGTAGGAAGTGTTTTTTGAAGCTCCCTATTCTTGTTGAGAGTTCCTACACTACTTTTGAGAGCGCTTTGGCAGGTACTGCCTTACGGGTCGGAAAGTAACAACCTTGGTGGAACAACATGCCTGCCAACCATGGCCGGTCTGCTAGGGCTCCCGTTGGACATTGAGCACGATTGGGAGCATGCAGAGAGGCCAAGCCCAGCAGGTCAAGCTGCGAGGAGACGGAGGCGCAGGGCACTGAACAGGAGGCCCTAACCAATGAGGGCCATCCGGGATCAATTTTCTTACCTCAACATGACCGAGGAGGATTGCATCCGACGCCTGAGGTTCACTAAGGAAGCCATCACCGAGACCGGTCAACTGGTGCGGCCACAACTACAGCCTCAGAGCAGGGCGAAAACAGCATTGCCTGTGGCTGTGACGGTCACCATGGCACTGAATTTCTACGGCTTAGGATCATTTCAGGCCTCTGGTGGCGACATGTGCAACATCTCACAGTGTGCAGTGCCCTGCTGCATAAGGGAGGTCACAGATGCACTGTACCACATGAGGAACAGGTTCATCACCTTCCCTCTCAACAGAGACAATCAGAACGAGCGGGCACGGGGGTTCGCCCGCCTTGCTGGCTTCCCCATGGTTCAGGGTGCCATGGACTGCACACATACTGCCCTGCGTGCCCCGCACATCAACTCGGCTGTCTTCATCAACCGAAAGGGCTTCTACTCCCTCAACATGCAGCTGGTGAGCGACCACACGCATCGCATCTTGGAGGTCGACGCCCGCTACCCTGGGAGTAGTCACAATGCCTTCGTCGTGCGGCAGTCTAATGTGCCAGCTATCTTTCATCCGACTCGGCAAGTCAAAGGCTGGTTA
The DNA here is from genome assembly GCF_035084215.1 of Heptranchias perlo. NCBI lineage: Eukaryota > Metazoa > Chordata > Chondrichthyes > Hexanchiformes > Hexanchidae > Heptranchias > Heptranchias perlo. Next base: position 16,520,314 of record NC_090331.1, on the reverse strand, counting down.
CTGGGCGACAAGGGCTATCCCCTCACGACGTGGCTCATGACACCGGTCAGGAACCCACGCATACGATAATGAGAGCCATGCTGCCACATGCAACATTGTGGAGCACACCACAGGCCTCCTCAAACAACGCTTCCGCTGCCTAGACCAGTCTGGAGGAGCCCTGCAGTACTCCCCTGAGCGGGTGGGCAGATTTGTGGTGGTCTGCTGCATGCTGCACAACCTCGCCATCATGAGGGACCAGCCTTTGCCACCAATGACTGCAGAAGATCCTGAGCCAGAGGTGGAGGAGGAGGAGGCTGAGGAGGAAGAGGCGATGGAGCAGGAGGAGGAAGAGGCTGAGGAGGAGCAGGAGGAGGGGGTGGAGTGGGAGGAGGAGGTGGAGGAAGACGCAAGGGTGCAGCAGGAACCACACGCCTTGTCTGCAAGGACTGTGCGTGCTCGCCTGATCCGTGCCCGCTATCAATAATTGGAACTACATCCCCCCACTCACCAACAGTCCTACATTCCCCACCTTTCCCCTCCCACAAGACAATCAAATCGCCCTCCATCTGATTACACATTGGTGTCCCTCTCAGCTCATTGCATGAATAAAAACCAACACCAAATGCAAAATCAAACTCTCATTTATGGATTAATAAATTAAATTATGCAAACATAACAGAACTATTCACCCTTGTGCATTCCCTTAGTGCCTGTTGTCCGTGTGCCTTTACCTATCCTAGTGCTCCTACGAGGTGCTTCCCCAGTGGCTGGAGCATGGGTGGTGGGAGGCTGCTGGCCTTCAATGGAGGAACGTCCAGATGGCCTTGGAGGACGACCTCGAGCAGCTCTGGGCCTGGAGGGCCCGGCTTCAGACTGCACCATCTCAGGATGGGCTGCAGCAGTCTGGCCTGGCTGCAGAGAGGCAACAACAGGAGCACTGGCGGAGTGGCAGGGTTGGGAGCAGGAATGCTGTCGTCCTGAGAGAGGACAGCAGGTCCGACTGTCATGGCACCACGGCCACTCTCCCGGGGCGGCGCCTCAGCAATCCTGGTGATCGGCTGGAGAGCGGATTGCTGGAGTGCTGTGACGCCCTGGAAGCCCTTCACCACAGTGGTCCCCAGAGCCACGATTGCAGCAGTCTGAGCTTCCAATGCAGCAGTCTGAGCTGCAAATGCAGCAGTCAGACCTTGGATGGCAGATGTTTGTGCTGCAATGGATGGTGTGACATCAGTCATCAGACGCTGCATCACGGTGGGTTCCACAGGTGCGCTGATGGAGGTGACCACCCGTTTTATGTTGGAAAGGATGGGCTCCAAGCTCTGCGTAAAGCCCTGTGCCAATTTGGAGCTGGACTCCTCCATGCCCTTTCACATTGTGCGCAAGCTTTCTGGCAGGCTTTCCAGTGCCCCATGCATTTGTTGGTGTACGTCCATCGGCCATCTTCTGTAGCCTGGCCCATCGAAGTCCTCATCGGACTCCTCTGCAGCAGAACTAGTGGGCGACCTCGCCCTCTGGCAAGCTGGCACCTGTGGTATCCGTTCCCTCCACCCCGGCTCCTGCTCACTTGTGCTCGGTGTCTCACCACGTGCAGATCCCTCCTCTAACCTAACCTCTAAAGGACGCGCAGTGTCAGTCTCTGAGCTGGTGGAAGCAAGTGTCAGATTGAGTGATGGTGTGGCTTCAGTGTCCCCCTCCTCCTCCTCCTCCTCCTCGGACGGTGCCACCACGTGTTCTTGAGTATCTGCAATGATAAAGGGAAACGGGTTGAGTTGTGGAGTGGGGAGAGGAGCAAGTTAGAGGTATGTGCTGACAGCATGTGCAGCACGTGAGGCAGAAAAGGTTATGGGAGGAGGGATATATGGAAAAGGAGAAGGAGCATTAGATATGCAGAGACCCCCTTCATCGGGACCTCCAGCGCGGCACGTTGTGACGGCTGCAGCGACGGCCCACCCAATGATCCGCAGCACCGTCTCCTCTAGGGGGATGAGGACGTGCTGATGTGCCCATCCAGCCTCAGGTCCCTCCTGCTGGCGGGTGTTATACGCCACCTTCTCCTGCAAGACAGAGGACAGTGTGTCAGTGAGTGTCCTGCAAATTGTATGGGTGATGTGCCTGTCATGGTTGAATAGCTGCCAGTTTGTGTGACTTGTGAGAGGTGGTTGTGTGGCCTGCAAGTGTGGTACTATGTGCGGGTGAGATGCAGCATTGCGTATGGATGGGCAGTGTTTGTTGGTGGGTGGGTGGGTGACGGGAGGAGTCGTGCATGGAGCCGTGGTGCAGTTGGTAGGATGTGCCACTTGACACTTGTATTCACTCACCTTGACCACTCGTGTCAAATCATTAAACTTCTTCCAGCACTGCACCCATGTGCATGGTTCAATGCTCCGAGCGTTCACCTCCTGCACCACAGTCTGCCAATGCCTATGCAGCTGTAGTCTAGAGGGTCTCCGGCCACCCTGCGGCACATGCTTGCCCTCCTTTGGTCCACGCCTTCCAGAGCATTGTTCGAGAATCGTGGAGCCCTCTCTCTTGCCGGTGTAGCTACTCGCGATGCCATTCTCCCTTCTCCTCCTACTTGGCTGGGTACCTGCCATTGGAAATGTGCCTGCACCTTTAAGTTGTGCAGGCTGCTGATGACGTGCGCTGTGCATGCCCCATTTCCAACTTCCTCATTCTCTGTGCAGCCTCTCAGCAGTGAGGGCTGCGCTTGCTGCACGGAGATTTCATGGTAAGTAGCAGGCAGCACAAAGTTCACGTGCTGCCTGCATAGGGTCCGTCGGGGGCGGGGTCGCCCAGAACGGACCCTTATCCAATTTTTTCCCCCATAGTAACTCACTGCGCATAACCCCTGTAATGTAACATCTATTTGAGTTTGAAAACTTGTAGATGTTTCCTGAATATTTTAATTAAGTACCGTGATTAGAACCAGACAGGATAAGTAGGTCGGTCTGAAAGATGAAGTTTGTAAGCAGAAATTAATTTGCTAATGTAAAGATTTTTTCAAGCAAAATAAACCGAGTTACTATTCTTTTATCATTCAATGCTGGATTATTAAGAACCCAAAGATCACTAGGATCATAGGAACAGGAGTAGGTCATTCAGCCCCTTGAGCCTGCTCCGCCATTCAATTAGATCATGGCTGATCTGTACCGCAACTCCATTTACCTGCCTGAGCTCCATATCCCTTGATACCCTTACCTAACAAGAGTAAAATGACTGACTATCAGGGGTGGGATTCAAACCAACACCTCCAGAGAAGGCAGCAAACTATCAGAATAGCACAACACAATCCTATTGCACCAACATGACATGTATCCATCCTGAGGCCTCCCTCTCTGAATGAGATGATCAATTGGCACAGAATAGGGCAGTTTTTTCTGTGGGCCTATGCCACTACTAACAAGATTAAGATTTCCCAAACAGATTTTAAGTAGGACCATTATAGCCAGTAGTGATACTTTCTTGCTGTCACTTTGAGGTGGATTTTAACCCAGTTACCAGAGACGAAAGGCCAGTGTCGAACACATTGCGCCACCTAGTCTCTCCAAATTATTTTTTTCTAAATGAAGTTAAGTCATGAAGTGTTTTGATACAGTAAATAAGGAGAAACTGTTTCCACTGGCAGAAGGATTGGAAACCGGAGGACACAGATTTGAGGTAATTGGCAAAAGAACCAGAGGTGAAATGAGGAGATTTTTTTTTTACGCAGCGAGTTATGATGATCATAACTTGCTGCGTATGATGAATGCACTGCCTGAAAGGGTGGTAGAAGCAGATTCAATAATAACTTTCAAAACGGAATTGGGTAAATACATGAAGGGGAGAAAATTGCAGGACTATGGGGAAAGAGCAGGGGAGTGGGACTAATTGGATAGCTCTTTCAAAGAGCCGGCATAGGCACGATGTGCTGAATGGCCTCCTTCTGTGCTGTAAGATTCTAAGTATTTGGTGTTGCCGCAGTTAGATATCTCTGCTTCTGTCTCTTTATGTCTGCTTCATGCCTCCTTCATGTCTCTTTATGTTTGCTTCATGCCTCCTTCATGTCTCTTTATGTCTGCTTCATGTCTCTTCGAATGACCAGGTAATTATACAGTTAATAAAATGTTCTAGTAATTATTGCATGGTACATCACACTGTAAAGAATAGCATTCAGCAAGGAAGTATTAGAAAATCATTAATGAAGGTGCTCATGATAAAATTAATGACTGCTTGACATCATAAATAATAAATCAGTCAATTGATAGCTCTAATAACCAGTTAAGCATTTAACTATCTCTTGCAAAAAACAATCTTTGAATACAAAATGCATAATTGCAGCAGACGTAAAAAATGCAAGATTATACCAGACATGTCAACACTTGGACAATATCATGTGCCCACACATGGAGACATCTGTCATAATAATGGCAAAATAATAGAAAAGAACAAATTACTATTTTCTGCCAGACACTCTTCCTTGGTTAGTTGTTGGCATCTAGCACTGTGTTCTGATGAGTTGCATAACTTTATGCTTTACATATTTATAGCGCTCACGCCTCAGCACAGCACTGACTTTGCACAAGATCTCAAGGATAAAGTACTTCCAGCTACACTGTCTGGTTTCAAACTTCTTGAGAAAAGCTTCCCATTGGAGCGCAGCCTAGTAGTGTTAAAGGAAAGGCTTCCTGTTGGAGCGCTGTCTAGTGGTGTTAAAGGGAAGTACAACAGATTAGTGTAACATGTGGGGGTCCGAGTGCAAGAAAATCAAAAAGTTAGTATGCAGGTGCAGCAGGTGATCAAGAAGGCCAACGGAATGTTGGCGTTTATTGCTAGGGGGATAGAATATAAAAACAGGGAGGTATTGCTGCAGTTATATAAGGTATTGGTGAGACTGCACCTGGAATACTGCATATAGTTTTGGTCTCCATACTTAAGAAAAGATATACTTGCTCTCGAGGCAGTACAAAGGAGGTTCACTCGGTTAATCCCGGGGATGAGGGGGTGGATATATGAGGAGAGGTTGAGTAGATTGGGACTCTACTCATTGGAGTTCAGAAGAATGAGAGGCGATCTTATTGAAACATATAAGATTGTGAAGGGGCTTGATCGGGTGGATGCGGTAAGGATGTTCCCAAGGATGGGTGAAACTAGAACTAGGGGGCATAATCTTAGAATAAGGGGCTGCTCTTTCAAAACTGAGATGAGGAGAAACTTCTTCACTCAGAGGGTAGTAGGTCTGTGGAATTTGCTGCCCCAGGAAGCTGTGGAAGCTACATCATTGAATAAATTTAAAACAGAAATCGACAGTTTCCTAGAAGTAAAGGGAATTAGGGGTTACGGGGAGCAGGCAGGAAATTGGACATGAATTTAGATTTGAGGTTAGGATCAGATCAGCCATGATCTTATTGAATGGCGGAGCCTACTCCTGCTCCTATTTCTTATGTTCTTATGTCAATGTGGGCATTTTCAATGGAGTGCGTGATACATGTAAGAACTTTAATATATTATAGATAATAGTAATGGAATTGTGAATTCCTGATCATAGTAAATTTTGTTAAGTATTATTACACTGATATTGGGATTTCACTCGTAACAGAAATTACCTGGATCCATGAACGGAAGGGGTTCAGGTCAAAACTAACAAAATGTTAGTATTCATTACTTATGGCAACAACACCAACAGTGTGCAGTAAGCAACATGCACAGACAAAAGCAAAGTACAGCGGATGCTGGAAATCTGATATAAAAGCAGAAAAAAACACTCAGCAGGTCAGGCACCAGCTGTGGAGAGAGAAACTGAGTTAACGTTTCAGGTCGATGACCTTTCATCAGAACCAACCAAACCTAAGGTGATGATGGAACATCACAATGAACTCGCAACTTTGCTATTTGTGCACTCTTTGGTCCTGTTTCTTTCTTCCAAGTAGTGGTTACCTAAAGAGGAGCAGTACTAGCGCTCATGACCCACCTCGCATGGACTATGAGCGGCCTGGAAGGAAAGCTCAGTGGATGCACATGGGAGGGCGGAATCTCTGTTACATCCCAACAGGATGAGAATCCGGCTCAGGAACTCTATAGAGTAAATTTTATGATTTAGTATTCTTGATGGAGAGTTTCACACAATGGAAGTACAAACTGTGAATTTGTATGTGGAGGTCAGCATACCTGAATTGCATTCTATGCAATTTTCCATCAATTAAACTGTGCTGGGAGCACTAAATCATAAAATTTACCCCTATGTCTCAGTCACAGCTAATTAAAATCAGTTTTAAGATCACATTACTCTGTCTATCTCAAGTGATATCAAAAGGGATATGTGACAGAAAATGTCTTGTTTGATGCAAAGCTTCCATCACAATTACTGATCCTGATTATTATTCAGGGCTCCCTGCTGGAGAGTACGCATGAAAGGAAGCTGGGCGAGAGCGGGATTGGGTTGAAGTGTGATGCCTCTCACTGTTCCGTATCCTAACAAGCACCAAGCCCCGTTCACCCATCACCCCTATGCTCACTGACCTACTTTGGCTCTCGGTCCGGCAATGCCTCGATTTTTAAAATTCTCATCCTTGTTTTCAAATTTCTCCATGGCCTCGCCACTCCCTATCTCTGTAACTTCCTCCAGTCCTACAACCCTCTGAGATCTCTGTGTTCCTCCAATTCTGGCCTCTTGCGCATCCCCAATTTTAATCGCACCACCATTGGCGGCCGTGCCTTTAGCTGCCTAAGCCCTAAGCTCTGGAATTTTCTCCTTAAACCTCTTTGCCTCTCTACTCCTTTAGGACACTCCTTAAAACCTACCTCTTTGACCAAACTTTTGATTGTAAACAATTTTACAACACCAAGTTATAGTCCAACAATTTTATTTTAAAATCCACAAGCTTTCGGAGGCTTCCTCCTTCCTCAGGTGAAATTCATTGTCTTGACATTCACCTGAGGAAGGAGGAAGCCTCCGAAAGCTTGTGGATTTTAAAATAAAATTGTTGGACTATAACTTGGTGTTGTAAAATTGTTTACAATTGTCAACCCCAGTCCATCACCGGCATCTCCACATCAAACTTTTGATTACCTGTCCTAATATCTCCTTATGTGGCTCGGTGTCAAATTTGATTTGATAACGCTCTTGTGGTTGGGAGGTTTTACTACGTTAAAGGCACTATATAAATGCAAGTAGTTGTTGTTGTTGTTCAACACTCACTCCCTGGGCTCAGTTTTGAAGAATAGCCATTATAGAATCATAGAATCATAGAAGTTACAACATGGAAACAGGCCCTTCGGCCCAACATGTCCATGTCGCCCAGTTTATACCACTAAGCTAGTCCCAATTGCCTGCACTTGGCCCATATCCCTCTATACCCATCTTACCCATGTAACTGTCCAAATGCTTTTTAAAAGACAAAATTGTACCCGCCTCTACTACTGCCTCTGGCAGCTCGTTCCAGACACTCACCACCCTTTGAGTGAAAAAATTGCCCCTCTGGACCCTTTTGTATCTCTCCCCTCTCACCTTAAATCTATGTCCCTTCGTTATAGACTCCCCTACCTTTGGGAAAAGATTTTGACTATCTACCTTATCTATGCCCCTCATTATTTTATAGACTTCTATAAGATCACCCCTTAACCTCCTACTCTCCAGGGAAAAAAGTCCCAGTCTATCCAACCTCTCCCTATAAGTCAAACCATCAAGTCCCGGTAGCATCCTGGTAAATCTTTTCTGCACTCTTTCTAGTTTAATAATATCCTTTCTATAATAGGGTGACCAGAACTGTACACAGTATTCCAAGTGTGGCCTTACTAATGTCTTGTACAACTTCAACAAGACATCCCAACTCCTGTATTCAATGTTCTGACCAATGAAACCAAGCATGCCGAATGCCTTCTTCACCACCCTATCCACCTGTGACTCCACTTTCAAGGAGCTATGAACCTGTACTCCTAGATCTCTTTGTTCTATAACTCTCCCCAACACCCTACCATTAACGGAGTAGGTCCTGGTCCGAATCGATCTACCAAAATGCATCACCTCACATTTATCTAAATTAAACTCCATCTGCCATTCATCGGCCCACTGGCCCAATTTATCAAGATCCTGTTGCAATCCTAGATAACCTTCTTCACTGTCCACAATGCCACCAATCTTGGTGTCATCTGCAAACTTACTAACCATGCCTCCTAAATTCTCATCCAAATCATTAATATAAATAACAAATAACAGCGGACCCAGCACCGATCCCTGAGGCACACTGCTGGACACAGGCCTCCAATTTGAAAAACAACCCTCTACAACCACCCTCTGTCTTCTGTCGTCAATCCAATTTTGTATCCAATTGGCTACCTCACCTTGGATCCCGTGAGATTTAACCTTATGTAACAACCTACCAAGCGGTACCTTGTCAAAGGCTTTGCTGAAGTCCATGTAGACCACGTCTACTGCACAGCCCTCATCTATCTTCTTGGTTAGCCCTTCAAAAAACTCAATCAAATTCGTGAGACATGATTTTCCTCTCACAAAACCATGCTGACTGTTCCTAATCAGTCCCTGCCTCTCCAAATGCCTGTAGATCCTGTCCCTCAGAATACCCTCTAACAACTTACCCACTACAGATGTCAGGCTCACCGGTCTGTAGTTCCCAGGCTTTTCCCTGCCGCCCTTCTTAAACAAAGGCACAACATTTGCTACCCTCCAATCTTCAGGCACGTCACCTGTAGCTGTCGATGATTCAAATATCTCTGCTAGGGGACCCGCAATTTCTTCCCTAACCTCCCATAACGTCCTGAGATACATTTCATCAGGTCCTGGAGATTTATCTACCTTGATGCGCGTTAAGACTTCCAGCATCTCCCTCTCTGTAATATGTACACTTCTCAACACATCACTATTTATTTCCCCAAGTTCCCTAACATCCATGCCTTTCTCAACCGTAAATACCGATGTGAAATATTCATTCAGGATCTCACCCATCTCTTGTGGTTCCGCACATAGATGACCTTGTTGATCCTTAAGAGGCCCTACTCTCTCCCTAGTTACTCTTTTGCCCTTTATGTATTAGTAGAAGCTCTTTGGATTCTCCTTTGCCTTATCTGCCAAAGCAATCTCATGTCCCCTTTTTGCTCTCCTGATTTCTCTCTTAACTCTACTCCGGCAATCTCTATACTCTTCAAGGGATCCACTTGATCCCAGCTGCCTATGCATGTCATATGCCTCCTTCTTCTTTTTGACTACGGCCTCAATCTCCCGAGTCATCCAAGGTTCCCTACTTCTACCAGCCTTGCCCTTCACTTTATAAGGAATGTGCTTACCCTGAACCCTGGTTAACACACTTTTGAAAGCCTCCCACTTACCAGACGTCCCTTTGCCTGCCAACAGACTCTCCCAATCAACTTCTGAAAGTTCCTGTCTAATACCATCAAAATTGGCCTTTGCCCAATTTAGAATTTTAACTTTTGGGCCAGACCTATCCTTCTCCATAGCTATCTTAAAACTAATGGAATTATGATCACTGGTCCCAAAGTGATCCCTCACTAACACTTCTGTCACCTGCCCTTCCTTATTTCCCAAGAGGAGGTCAAGTTTTGCCCCCTCTCTAGTCGGGCCATCCACATACTGAATGAGAAATTCCTCCTGAATACACTCAACAAATTTCTCTCCATCCAAGCCCCTAATGCTATGGCTGTCCCAGTCAATGTTGGGAAAGTTAAAGTCCCCTACTATTACCACCCTATTTTTCTTGCAGCTGTCTGTAATCTCCTTACATATTTGCTCCTCAATTCCCCGTTGACTATTTGGCGGTCTGTAGTACAATCCTATCAAAGTGATCTCTCCCTTCTTATTTTTCAGTTCTACCCATATAGACTCAGTGGGCGAACCCTCGGATATATCCCCTCTCACTACTGCCGTGATGTTCTCCCTAATCAAGAACACAACTCCTCCTCATTCAGATAGGGTGCTGGAGCATTGTGGGTAACTGCGCTCGGCAACTGTCTCCCGGTATGAGTAACTGCGTTTAGGAAAGGGGAAAGGGAGAAAACAGGATAACATTTTTTTAAAAAGCCACACAACTAATACTCTGGAATTGAATATTTGCATGTTGAATAATTATCTTGAGGATAGGTCAGGGTGGCCTGTCCACAAAGTGCAAATAAACTTCCTTGCTTTTCTAAACCCTTGGACACAGACAGACTGTTTGAATCTACATCCATTAATTGACTGAAGAAATTAAATTCAGCATGGACCACTTGTTTTACACTTACCAGGAGAGTTGTAAAACTGTCATGTGTTGATGAAAAATTACAACTTAAGAAGTGCAGCCGTTAAAAAGACCTGACTCTGGAGTCTTCGAAATCCCTACCCTCTCATTTATGGTTAAAAGTCTGTAAATCCAGAGAGAAATGAATTATCCCTTGACTCAGGCCAATTTCGGGGGTCAGGGTGTTTTGCATAATTTTGGTAGGCTATCAAGTCTCTGCCAAAGAATGAATGCTGCAGACCTGTGACCAGCCGTCTCAGGCTAGGCCTAGACAAAAGTTTCTTTTTTAGCAAGCAACCTTACGATCAAAATAAAAATCTCCAACCTCCATAGCAAAAAAAAGCACTAGCCAGACTGGGAACATAGAGTCAGACAAGAGTGTTCAAAAAAGGGAAAGTCTCCGAGACAATTGGATGATGCTCTCCCTTCCAATCTGCTCCACCATAGTCTGTTCCTCTTGCTTCACTCCCATACCCTTGCTCGCATCCATTTAAAAACAAAATTAAAAATTGGAAACCCATCAAAACACTTGGCTGTTCAAATCCTTGGATTTTTTTTTGGTGTTGGATGGGTTGTTTAATAAGGACAGGAACATTAAAGTACATGTCCTTTTAAGGCTATAATCTATGGATTTTGAAATGGCAACAGGGATTGATTACGGGTCAGGCTGCACATCAAGGTCGGCAACCTTACAGAATTGTTCTGGAGTCTTCAGGAATTAAAGACTAATCTCTTGGACACTGCTGTGAGCAACCCAGGAGAAAAATCATAGGTCCATTAAAAGAGATGTTTGTATTTTTTCATTTTCTTCTAACACTTTCGCTTATTAGTTATAAAAATATTGGAGATGGGGAAAAAAAGCCGTTTGACCGGGTGGGCGGTTGGAGGCGGGAAGTTATGTGATGAAACTTCCAGGAATACGTCCAACCAGAGTTGGTAACCATACCGCACATCAGAAACATGACTTTGTTTGATTGACAGGCCAATTAAGAATGAGGGAGCATGGTAGAAACAGTATGTTCTTGGAGAAGAGGAGTTGAAACACAGCTTTCTAAAATTACGTCACACCTATAAGAAAGAGAGCGAATCGCCGAATGTACAAAGTGTAAATTATCCCAATTATAAGAATCATTGTTTAACAAGTTTAATCTTCCCATTATTAAGGAAGTAGTAACAGGGCACTTAGAAAAGCATAATATGGATTAGACAGAGTCAACATGGTTTTATGAAAGGGAAATCATGTTTGACAAATTTATTAGAGTTTTTTGAGGATGTAACTAGCGGGGTAGATAAAGGGGAACCAATGGATGTAGTATATTTAGATTTTCAAAAGACATTCGATAAGGTGCCACATAAAAAGTTGTTACAAAAGGTAAGGTCTCATAGGTTGGGGGTAATATATTGGCATGGATAGAGGATTGTCTAAAGGACAGAAAACAGAGAGTAGGAATAAATGGGTCATTCTCAGGTTGGCAGGCTGTAACTAGTGGGGTGCCGCAAGGATTGGTGCTTGGGCCTCAGCTATTTACAATCTATATTAATGACTTGGATGAAGGGACCAAGTGTAATGGATCCAAGTTTGCTGATGATACAAAGATAGGTGGGAAAGTAAACTGTGAGGAGGTCACAAAGAGTCTGCAAAGGGATATGGACAGGTTAAGTGAGTGGACAAGAAGGTGGCAGATGGAGTATAATGTGGGGAAATGTGAAGTTATTCACTTTGGTAAGAAGAATAGAAAAACAGAATTTTTTAAAATGGTGAGAAACTATTAAATGTTGGTGTTCCGAGAGACTTGGGTGTCCTCGTACAAGAAACACAAAAAGTTAGTATGCAGATACAGCGGGCAATTAGGAAAGCAGATGGCATGTTGGCCTTTATTGCAAGGGGGTTGGAGTACAAGAGTAAGGAAGTCTTACTATAGTTCTACAGGGCTTTAGTGAGATCTCACTTGGAGTACTTCGAACAGTTTTGGTCTCCTTATCTAAGGAAGGATATACTTGCCTTGGAGGCGGTAGAACGAAGGTTCACTAGATTAATTCCTGGGATGAGAGGGTTGTCCTATGAGGAGAGGTTGAGTAGAATGGGCCTATACTCTCTGGAGTTTCGAAGAATGAGAGGTGATCTCATTGAAACATATAAGATTATGAGGGGGCTTGACAGAGTAAATGCTGAGAGATTGTTTCTCCTGGCTAGAGAGTCTAGAACTAGGGGGCATAGTCACAGGATAAGGGGTCGGCCATTGAAGACTGAGATGAGGAGGAATTTCTTCACACAGACGGTTGTGAACCTTTGGAATTCTCAGCTATTTACAATCTATATTAATGACTTAGATGAAAGGACCGTGTATAATGTATCCAAGTTTGCTGACGACACAAAGGTAGGTGGGAAAGTATGCTATGAGGAGGACACAAAGTGTCTGCAAAAGGATATATGCAGGTTAAGTGAGTGGGCAAGAAGGTCGCAGATGGAGTATAATGTGGGGAAATGTGAGGTTATTCACTTTAGTAGGAAGACTAGAAAACAGTATATTTTTTAAATGGTGAGATGCTATTAAATGTTGGTGTTCAGAGAGATTTGGGTGTCCTTGTACTTGAATCACAGAAAGTTAACATGTAGGTACAGCAAGCAATTAGGAAGGCAAGTGGTATGTTGGCCTTTATTGCAAGGGGGTTGGAGTTCAAGAGTAAGGAAGTCTTACTACAATTGTACAAGGTTTTGGTGAGACCATACCTGGAGTACTGTGTACAGTTCTGGTCTCCTTACCTAAGGAAGGATATACATGCCTTAGAGGCGGTGCAACAAAGGTTCACCATATTGATTTCTGGGATGAGAGGGTTGTCCTATAAGGAGAGATTGAGTAGAATGGGCCTATACTCTCTGGAGTTCAGAAGAATGAGAGGTGATCTCATTGAAACATATAAAATTCTGAGAGGGCTTGACAGGGTAGATACTGAGAGGCTGTTTCCCCTGGCTGGAGAATCTTGAACTAGGGGGCACAGTTTCAGGATAAGGGGTTGGCCATTTAAGACTGAGGTGAGGAGGAATTTCTTCACTCAGAGGGTTGTGAATCTTTGGCATTCTCTACCCCAGACGGCTGTGGATGCTCAGTCATAGAGTATATTCAAGGCTGAGATAGATAGATTTTTGGACTCTAAGGAAATCAAGGGATATGGGGCTCGATGGGGGTGGAAAGTGGAGTTGAGGTCGAAGATCAGCCATGATCTGATTGAATGGCGGAGCAGGCTCAAGGGGCCGTATTGCCCACTCCTGCTCCTATTTCTTATGATCTTATAGAACCTTGGTTGGACCATACTTGGATTACGGTGAACAGTTTTAATCTCCACATTGTAAAAAGGATATAGAGGCACTGGAGAAGGTGCAAAAAAGATTTATTAGGATGATACCAGAACTGCGAGGTCATACCTATCAGGAAAGATTGAGCAGGCTGGGGATCTTTTGTCTAGAAAAGAGAAGATTGAGGGGTGAAATGATAGAGGTCTTTAAGATTATGAAAGGGTTTGATAGAGTAGACATGGAGAAGATGTTTCCACTTGCAGGGGAGACCAGAACTAGGGGCCATAAATATAAGATAGTCATTAATAAATCCAATAGGGATTTCAGGAGAAACTTCTTTACCCAGAGAGTGCTTAGAATGTGGAACTCGCTACCAGAAGGTGTAGTTGAGGCGACTAGCATAGATGCATTTAAGGGGAAGCTAGATAAACACATGAGGGAGAAAGGAGTAGAAGGATATGCTGATGGGGATAGATGAAATAGGGAGGGAGGAGGCTCATGTGGAGCATTAACACCGGCATGGACCTGTTGAGCTGAATGGCCTGTTTCGGTGCTGCACGTTCTATGTAATTCTATGTAAAGGGATGCAGAACAAATATTCTGGCAGGGGACCCTGACCTTGCAATGGACACATAGTAGAACTGAAGCGTATGCGGCAGATGGAATTGCTGAAAGGTGAGGCAACAGGTAGCGACAAAAGGTTTCTGCGATCCAAATAGTGGCTTGAAATTCCTTTATGCGTTACATTTATCTCATATTTGGACTATGACTTTGCCCTTGGGACAAATGCAATGCATCGAGGAATTTCCATCCTATAGGGAGCAAAGTTGGCGTAGACACCGATGAGAAATAGATCATCAGATTAGATCACGGCATATGATGTATCTGATTTGTTATTCAAACCCTAATTAAATTTCATTGATTAACCTTTCAATCAGGGAGTAATCTGAACACATATTAAAAGAATCACAACATGATTTGCAATTTAAAAAGGACTTGTGTTGCAATTTCAAACTTCTGACTTTGCAGATGGGGGTATAGGTCATGGGCGAGGTACTTTACATTGCAAAACGTACCTTGCATTGATGAGGTTGAATGATTGATAGTCAATCATCTTGATTAAAACAATTTTGTAGGCTTCCTTGAGTCAATCTTACACATCAGTCGTCGTACAGTTTGCAACAGTAAGCACTCTTATCCTACTTCGTTTCATGTGGCTGCAGTGCACCGGCAACTGGTGTAAAGAGAAGAGGACTTGTTGCATTTCATTTTTCACCTTTTATAATGTTAGCAGGGAGGTGTCTGTCCTGGCTGAATTTTCTCTTCTCTTGCCCAAGGTGAGTTGAGGCCAATTGTAGACGGTTATTCCCACCCTGCAGCGATCAGCTAACTCAGCACATACTAGGAATCTCACATGGCCCTGTTCCACGCTGTGGAGTGCCCTTACCAACTGAACCATTAGGGATCAATGCATTGTTAAGCAGCTCTGGTTTGCCAAGTAACAGTTACCTTTAACTACAGCCGTATTGTCAGAAACATTAAAGGGGTGAATCTCCACAGAGGTTCTCCTGCTCAGCCATCGTAACAGCGGCAGAAGAGACGCAAATTCCCAGGAAAAATGGAGTAAATGTCGACTAAGCCATTTTCCTGGGATCTCCGTGGCTTTTCTGCCGCAGTTACGGTGGACAAGTGGAAGAAATCCTTTGGAAACTCAACCCCTAAGACTTAGACAAACAGGAAGATGAGGACCTTGCAAGTGTACGCTTTCACTTAGCCTGTCTAGCCTATTTGAGGAGGTGGTGTTGAGAACACATGACACGGAGATAAAGTGATGCAATGAGTCGGAGCTCCAACTTTCTGCGCCAAAGTCACAAGACCTGGGTTCACACCTATTGGTGAGCTCTTTACCTCAACTGTATCATGGGTAGGAGATGAGCAGAAACAAACTATTTCACCACAGGGAAGGAGAGGAAATCAGAGAACCAGTTACCCTTCATGCATCATCTGCTATCCACTGTAAAATAGCACTGGTGCAGGCCTGGGAAAGTCTCCAGACTATCTGAAGATATATGGCAAGTGGAGTCTCATGGTGGAGAAAAGGAGAAACCATGAAATAATCTATCAAAAAAGAGATAAATTTGAATAAAAATGTTGGATTGAAAATTATTCGGTTATAAGTTATCAGAAATGCATTTATACAGTGCCTTCTTGCATTGAAATATTTCAAAGTGTTTCACTATGAGTTAGTTCTGAAGTGCAGTGACTGTTGTTAGGTGGACAAACACAACAGCCGTTTTGCACAGAACAATGGCCACAACCTTGAGATGAATGACCAGATAATGTTTTCTGGTGGGATAGATCGAGGAAGGAATGTTTTAACAAGCACCCGAAGGAGTACAATAAAAACAAGCCCTGAAATCCCTGGGACCAGCAATCCTGGAAAGGATTACATCCACCAGTGATCTCTGCCACTGACCCTGCCAGAGTATGGGGGGGTCGGGGGGGGGATCACTCCATTGGTATATCATGGAAGAGCGTCCGTGCCACAAGGGCACATCTTGGATGCCTGTCTGTCCCAAAATGCCAGGACTTCGAGCGACTGCTGGCAGGTTGGAGGGGGGGGGGGCTGCTGGGGCCCCTCCCCAGAAACAGTGCTGACCCAGCTAAACTTTGCTGATATCTTTTTGGAGCTTCAGGGCTGGATCATGGCCCAGACCCCTAAGTAGGCCCCACTTCTGCCACTTGGCAGGCAGCACGCCTGTTCTCACCAGGCGTATCTTCACCGAGGATACGTTGGGTCCCTTTGAAGGTCGGGTCGTAGTATCTCCCAATGTCGGGAATCCCTGCTTCCGCCCCAGTTCTCCTCTGACACCCCTGGCCTTATAAGGCACAGGCAGAGGTTCTGCCTTTCACACAGCCTGCAGGAACTCTGATACTAGGCTGGAACCTGACGTACCTGGATCCTGGCCTTTCAGCGCACTCCAGTCAGAGTTAAGGTGGCAGTGCACCAGCGGGGCCAAGAATTAGGGCTCCAGAGGGCTTTAGTTTAACGTCTCATACAAAGGATAGCACCTTCGACAATGCAGCACCCTTTCACTACTGTATTGAAGTGTCAGTTCAGATTATGTACTCAAACCCCTGGTACGGCGTTAAAACCCACAGCTTTCTCACCCAGAAGCAGGAGTGCTACCGACTGAGCCAAGCAAACACACGCTAATGCCAAGTACACAACAATAATGCCGTGATTTTACTGACACTTCAATACTAACAACACTTAGATTTCCTGGCACAAAACCAGCTGGCACCAGACAAGTTTAATCATTAGTGAAGCACATACTTTTTAATTGGCTATCATTCAAATACAAGTTAAGAATGTTTTTGTCTATTGCACATGAACGAGGTACAATATTCATGGGAGTTTTTTTTCACGTTCTTTCATTACAGCAGGTAACAGCAGAAACTTTGCTAAAACTGATTTTCTAGTATCATACCAGCATTGTACAGGAACTAATGTGCAAAGTTACAACGATAGCCTTTGCAGCTCTCACTGCAATAGAAATAAGTCCCAGTAACTTACCCAAGGGTTGTACAGTAATTAACTCGGTGGGCTGACATTTAAAAAGGGAACTTAGGAAAAACTAAGTCACTGTCACTATCTGACTACATAAAATGTCCTTGTTCATTCATTTCCTCCTTAACTACTGCTTGTTGTCAGACATCAAAGACTTCAACCAGGAAATTGCTGGGAACAAATTTATCATGTGCTTGCTTAGCACACTGGTATGAAATTCCTCTTTTCTCTGCTATTTTAATGGAGGTATTAACCCATTTAAAATGAATATGTTATGGCAGAAGGTGAATTTTATGTAAGTGTGTTCAGCATTTACACAAAAACATCTGTTCACGGTATTTTCTTGGCTTTATTCATCTCATATCTCTAATTATGCACCCTTACTTCAGTAATCATTGAAAATAGAGATGTTCTATTAACCATTAGCATCGAGCAGCTGTGGCTCAGTGGTAGCACTCTCATCTCGGAGTCAGAAGGTTGTGGGTTCATCGTCCCACTCCAGAGACATGAGCACAAAATGCCAGGTTGACACTCTAGTGCAGTACTGAGGAAGTGCTGCAAGGTCTGAGGTGCTAGCTTTCAGATGAGATGTTAAACCAAGGCCCTGGCTGCCCTCTCAGTTGGAGGTAAAAGATCCCATGGCACTATTTTGAAGAAGAGCAGGGGAGTTCTCCCTGGTGTTCTGGCCATTTTTTATTCGTCAACCAACAGAACTAAAAAATAGATTATCTGGTCATTATCACATTGCTGTTTGTGGGAGCTTGCTGTGTGTAAATTGGCTGCCGCATTTCCTACATTACAACAGTGATTACACTTCAAAAGTGCTAAATTGGCTAAAATGCTTCGGGATGTCCTGAGGTTGTGAAAGGTGCTATATAAATGCAAGTTTTTTTTTATCTTTCATCAAACCATAAGGTTGACTCCTGTCCTAAAAACCCAGATCCCATGTCATGAGAGCAATGAGGTGACCTTGCTGGATGCTGCGGGGTCAGCTCACGAGCATCATTATCATACACTCCCTGCACCGCTGGAGCCTTGCGCAGGGAATATAATTGAAAGGGGATGGGGAACCTACAGAACGTCGTGAGTCTGCAGCCTTTAACAGGCCGCTGCTCAAAAAGTAAAGGAAAAGTGACTGAGACGAGGAGGAATTTCTTCACTCAGAGTGTCATGAACATTTGGAATTCTCTACCCCAGAGGGCTGTGGATGTTCAGTTGTTGAGTAAATTCAAGACTGAGATCGATAGATTTTTGGACCCTAAGGGAATCAAGGGATATGGGGATTGGGCAGGAAGGTGGAGTTGAGATAGAAGATCAGCCATAATCTTATTGAATGACGGAGCAGGCTCGGGGGGCCATATGGCCTACTGCTGCTCCTATTTCTTATATTTTTATGTTCTTATGAAATTGGCTACTGAAAGGTAAATGGCCACATATATGGGGATAAAAGTGCTGAATCCTTTTTAAAGGCTCAAAAATAGTTTACTCATGTTTTCAGCTTTCTCAAAGGCACTTTGAGGCTAGGTCAATTGGGGGCATCCTTACCACAAGATGGCAGTGTCTCATTCCTGGCAGGAGGTGGGGACGAGGCTGAATGCTGTCCACAGTACTTGTAGGATACTGGGAACAAATCTGAGAGAAGATGGCAAATTTTAAGGAATCTGGCAAGATAGCAACACCCAACAGTATCGCATATCAGGTAGGTGGCACATGCCACAAAGTGTATGCTGGCTACATGTACTGCTCACCTCTGTCAAGCCCTCACACAACATTACAGCCTTTTCATTGCATCTTATACATACCTAAACAGGGCGCACAGTCAAGATAGAAACATAGGAACATAGGAACAGGAGTAAGCCATTCAGTCCCTCGAGTCTGTTCTACCATTCAATTAGATTGTAGCTGATCTGTATCTTAATTCCATTTATATGTCTTGGTTCTGTAACCCTTAATACCCTTGCCTAACAAAAATCTATCAATCTCAGTTTTGAAATTTTCAATTGACCCCTGGCCTCATCAGCTTTTTGGGGGAGAAAGTTCCAGATTTCCACTACCCTTTGTGTGAAGAAATGCTTCCTGACATCACCCCTGAACGGCCTAGCGCTAATTTTAAGGTTATGCCCCCTTGTTCTGGTCTCTCCTACCAGAAGAAATCGTTTCTCTCCATCTACCCTATCAACTCCTTTAATCATCTTAAATATTTCAATTAGATCACCCCTTAATCTTTTACATTCAAGGGAATACAAGCCTAATCTATGCAACCTGTCCTCATGAGATGCAACATGAAAGCCTATCTATACCCACATCTTCCAAGGGCTTCAGGTTGGGCACATGGAAATTACCAGTGATCCCCTGCACCAGTGCAGTAACAGTGGGCATCCACGTCATGACGTTCAGTGAAAAAGGAGATGAAAGTCATGACAATGCTGACCGCAGCTTCTGTCAGCTTTTGGATCCATATTTGGGTAGAATGTTTAAATATTCAATATGACAGTGCTACAATGACAACAACTTGCATTTTTATAGTGCCTTTAACATAGTAAAATGTCCCAGGAGCGTTGTCAAACAAAATTTGACAACGAGCCACATAAGGAGATATTAGACAGGCGACCAAAAACTTGGTCAAAGAGGTAGGTTTTAAGGAGGAGAGAGAGAGAAGAGAGGCGGAGAGGTTTAGAGAGGGAATTCCAGAGCTTAGGGCCTAGGCAGCTGAAAGCATGGCTGCCAAAGGCGGAATGATGAAAATTGGGGATGAATGAGCAATCAGTACAACAATTGAGGGCACCGGTGACCTTGCCAAAACCCGGTAGTGCTATCCCTCTGCTACAAGTTGACTACAGATGTTCCTTGGTGCAGATAAGCAGAGGTGGCCTTTCTCACCACTGAGGCCATTGTTCTCGGTCATTGGCAGGTAAGCATAAAAGGATCTGCAGAAGGTTCTGACGTTTGCTGATGTCCTTAGCATGCCTTCTTTCACCTTGTACAAATTCAACCATGAAATACTGCATTTGAGGCATTTTATAAGGGATTAAAAAAAATATAATGGTCACCAAAATCTTTCTGAAAAACTTTTATGCAAAAATGTCTGACCAAAACCACTGTACTAAAAAGATAAGCATTAAAAATAAGAGAACATACCAAGTTACTAAAGGTTACTCCTGTACCCATGGAGCTTCTCTCGTTTCCATTCCAAATGTGCACAGACCATCAGTGACCATCTTATCTGAAATTTTTTCGTCATCATCTGTTCCCTTCCGCACCCCCCCGCCCCCATCCAGACATTGTGAGACCAACCCTCATCTGTCTTGTGAATAAAGAAAAGAAGAATTAGTTAGTTGATTTGCTATCCCTTGGCCACAATATTCATGTTACCTCCAGGATCTTTCAATGGACCCAGTATTTGCTTTTTCATCTGCTTGCTGTGAGTATATTTAGAAATGCTTGGCATTTCTTTCTCTGCGATCCGAAACTCATTATCGATTTTAGCTTCCCTGACTAGTTTCTTAGCCTCTTTCATCTTGTTTTTATACTTGTCTGTACATAGATAGTTTAGAGCTGTATAGATAGTTTAACCACCATAGGATTGCAGCTATATATTAGTATTCTAGCCATATTTATGTATGAGAATTGGCAAGATATTTTAACAAAATATATTTCTAAATATTCTCCTTTAATTTTTATAGTTATTTCTTTTTTGCTTACCAAGCTGAAAGATGTAAAGCAGGACATAGAACTAGTTTAATTTTTAAAATTGGAGGTGGGAGTGCGTAAACGCCCATGACGACACCAGTATGAAGCCTGGGCCATCTTAACTCCTGGGCCTCATTTAAATGACAGAAATGGGAATTCTGCCCGAAGCTTTGGGAATGACGTGGAGGCCCGAAGGGTGGAAGCGGGATATCGGGCGGCTTGAGGTCGCTGCCAAGGATCTGAGGGAATGATCCCTGGCACTATAATAAAACGTCAAGGTGGAGGAGGGAGGTGGGGGTGGCGTCTGAATAGAATTACAGCCAAGGAAGTGGGGGGAAGCCGACAGCAGAGGAGGCTCCCAAGGTTTCCTTCTAGGGCCAGGAGAAGCAGCAATTTTTAAGAAACAATTTAAATCACTTACCTAGGCCTACTCTGGCCCTGGATCCTGTCTGCTGCCAGCTTTCTCTGGTGGCTCCGGCACTTGGAGCCATGATTGCCAGTTAAAATTGCGCGGGGTTCCAATGACACCATCGAACCGGGAAATTTCAATGTTAACGAGGTCCCCTCGCTGCCTGCGGCGAGTGACCACGACGCTCCCAAAAACCTGGCGGGCGCGAATGCCGTGGGAACGTGGCAGGAATCATCCGACCGCTGCTTTAATTCCCACTGCTCGCACCGTTCCTAACACACATGCAGGATTAAAATCAGGGCTCGATTGATAGCATCGAGCACTCCTAAGGCAGTGTTGCACCGTCTAGGTGCAGAATGAAGCTCCTTCCTACTCTTTACCAACACTGTGCTTGGGAATGGAATCGTTTATTCTGCTTTTTGCTTCCAATGTTAACACTAGGCACTCCCAGGTCAGTGATGACTCAGTGGTAGCACTCTTGACTCTAAGTCAGAAGGTCGTGGGATAAGAACATAAGAAATAAGGGCAGGAGTAGGTTATATGGCCCCTTGAGCCTGCTCCACCATTCAAACAATGGCAATGACAGACCGCTAGAAATATACACCTGGAATGTTCCATGGTAGCTCTCCCGATCTCCAGCCACAGTTTAGAACATAAGAACATAAGAAATAGGATAAAGAGTAGGCCCTACAACCCCTTGAGCCTGCTCCACCATTCAATCAGATCGTGGCTGATCTTCAACCTCAATTCCACTTTCCTGCCCTATCCCCATATCCCTTGATTCCCTTAGAGTCCAAATATCCATCGAACTCAGTTTTGAATATACTCAATGACTCAGCATGCACAACCCTCTGGGGTAGAGAATTCCAAAGATTCACAACCCTCCCAAACCCACGACCTCTACCACCTAGAAGGACAAGAGCAGCAGGCACATAGGAACAACACCACCTGCACGTTCCCCTCCAAGTCACACACCATCCCGACTTGGAAATATATCGCTGTTCCTTCATCGTCGCTGGGTCAAAATCCTGGAACTCCCTTCCTAACAGCACTGTGGGAGAACCTTCACCATATGGACTGCAGCGGTTCAAGAAGGCGGCTCACCACCACCTTCACAAGGGCAATTGGCGATGGGCAATAAATGCTGGCCTCGCCTGTGATGCCCACATCCCATGAACGAATAATAAAAAAAATTCCAAAGATTCACAACCCTCTGAGTGAAGAAATTTTTCCTCATCTTGGTCTTAAATGGCCGACCTCTTATCTTGAGACTATGACCCCTAGTTCTAGACTCTCCAGCCAGGGGAAACAGCCTCTCAGCAAGTACCCTGTCAAGTCCTCTAAGAATTTTATACGTTTCAATGAGATCACCTCTCATTCTTCTAAACTCCAGAGAGTATAGGCCCATTCTACTCAATCTCTCCTCATAGGACAACCCTCTCATCCCAGGAATCAATCTAGTGAATCTTTGTTGTATCCCCTCTAGGGCAAGTATATCCATCCTTAGGTAAAGAGACCAAAACTGTACACAGTACTCCAGGTGTGGTCTCACCAGAGCCCTGTATAATTGCAGCGAGACCTCCTTACTCTTAGACTCCAACCACCTTGTAGTAAAGGCTAACATACCATTTGCCTTCCTAATTACTTGCTGTATCTGCATGTTAACTTTTTGTGATTCATTCTCAAGGACACCCAAATCCCTTTGACTAACAACATTTCTTAGTCTCTCACCTTTTACAAAAAAATTCTGCTTTTCTATTATTCCTCCTAAAGTGGATAATTTCACATTTCCCCACATTATACTCCATGTGATACCTTCTCGCCCACTCACTTAACCTGTCTGTAACCCTTTGCAGTCTTTTTGCGTCCTCCTCACAGCTTACTTTCCCACCTAGCTTTGTATCGTCAGCAGATGGATACATTACACTCAGTCCCCTCATCTAAGTCATTGATATACTTTGTAAACAGCTGAAGCCCAAGCTGCGGCACCCCACTTGTTACAACCTGCCAACCCGAAAATGACCTGTTTATTCCTATTCTGTTTTCTGTCCTTTAACCAATCCTCAATCCATGCTAATATATTCCCCCCAATCCCATGAGCTTTAATCTTGTGTAACAACCTCTTGTGTGGCACCTTATCGAATGCCTTTTGAAAATCCAAATATACTACATCCACTGGTTCCCCCTTATCTACCCTGCTAGTTACACCCTCACAAATTTCTAATAGACTTGTCAAACACAATTTTCCTTTCATGAAACTGTGTTAACTCTGCCTAATCAAATTATGAGTTTCTGATTGCTCTGTTTACTACGTTCTTAATAATAGAGTCTAGCATTTTGTCTACTATTGAAGTCAGGCTAACTGGCCTATAGTTCCATGTTTTCTCTTTCCATCCTTTCTTGAATAGCGGGGTTACATTTGCTACCTTCCAATCCATGGGGACTGTTCTAGAATCTAGGGAAATTCTGGAAGATCAAAACCAATGCACCCATTATCTCTGCAGCCACCTCTTTTAGAACCCTAGGGTGTAGGCCATCAGGCCCAGGGGATCAAATCCTACACAAGAGACCTGAGCACAAAATATGATGTGGAGATGCCGGTGATGGACTGGGGTGGACAAATGTAAGGAATCTTGCAACACCAGGTTATAGTCCAACAGTTTTATTTGAAAATCACAAGCTTTCGGAGATTATCTCCTTCGTCAGGTGAGTGAGTCACTCACCTGACGAAGGAGAGAATCTCCGAAAGCTTGTGATTTTCAAATAAAACTGTTGGACTATAACCTGGTGTTGTAAGATTCCTTACACAAAATATGGACTGACACTCCAGTGCAGTACTGACGGAGTGCTGCATTGCCAGAGGTGCCAGCTTTCAGATGAGATGTTAAACCGAGGCCCCATCTGCCCATCTGGACGTAAAAGTACCCATGGCACTATTTCGAAGAAGAGTGGGGGTGTCCTGGCCAATATTTATCCCTCAACCAACATCATTAAAACAGATTATTATCTCATTGCTGTTTGTGGGACCTTGCTGTGCATAAATTGACTGCTGAGTTTCCTACATTACAACAGGGACTCCACTTCAAAAGTACTTCATTGGCTGTAATGTGTTTTGGGAGGTCCTGAGGTCGTGAAAGGTGCTATATGAATGTAAATCTTTCTTTTCTTTATGTAACATAACCAGGTACAGGGTAAAATGTCCTCAGTTCTTACCAAACATTATATATCAACCCCATCCTCAGAAAAACTCTTGTTCTGCATCACAGTGACCTTTTATTTCTCACACCAGCCATTCTTATGTCCTTACTGGGCAATGGTGATATTTTAGTGTCAATTTGTACTGAATTAGCTCCTGACATGGATTCACGAGTATCTGGATTAAGATGGCCGAAGCTTGTTTCACATGGTTGTGTGAATAGGAATTCATCCTTTAAAATAGGAGTGCAGAACAATATATGGTGAAGCATTAAATACAGTCATTCACAATAGAACATGATAAACAAGATAGAGAGGAGACTTTCCTCCCATAAATACCGGACAGTTTCAAACCCAGATCCCAAAGGCAAAAAGGGAGTATCTAGATTACTGCACCACCAAGACCTCTTGTAACTAATCACTTTTAGTTTGTGTGATCCCTTAAAATTAATCTCTTAAAAACAAAAGTGCGGAACAATAGTATCTGCTGCAGCAATAGATACTGTTACAATAAAATGAGGAACTGTGGGGTGATATCTGTTCTGCCAATAATGTTAGCAAAAATGTCTGTATGACCACCAAGTGAGATTTATCTGTTTCTGCACAATTTGATTTAGATGACAGTATAAAAGGCAGCGGTGTCATATATTGTTCTAAACTGAAAACTGGTAAAGGTCAGATTATACCCATGCCTCCATAATGACCTGCAGTATTAGTCTTGGGAATTTGGAGGTTCCACGGGTTGTAATATTTCAGATCATAGGAAACAGTCTGAAAAATATCATACATTTTAATAATCAATTAGAACCAGTGTAAATATCATGACTTTTTTTGTATGTGAATATATATTTTTAATTAATAGAGCCAAAATGGATTTCGTGACCTTATATAAGTGACAAGTGATCAAAAGGTCTGGATATTTTTCATCTTTTCATCCAAGCTCATGACGGTTCAGCTTTCCAGAGCTATTTTTTTGTCCCCTTATATTTCATACATGATGTTTTGGTGCCAACACTTTTCTACAGGCAATTTATTGTTTAAATATATCACTGTTACAACTAAAGCATGTCATTTCCACTAGGCCGTACTATATACTGACCCAACCACATCACACACAAAGTACATACCGACATTTGAGTTTAATGTTTTCATTCAATACACACACATACATTAACATACTGAGGCAGTTCTATAATTTCCACAGAGCCCAAATCTATACTGCAGCAGAGCAAGATAGCATTCTTGAGGCAGAGGCCCAACTGTTTGCTTTCATGTGCTGGAACTAGTTTCCTATTTGAATGAGACATTGCCAAGCAGTGTGCAGAAGGGTGTGTACATTTTCTTGTCACTTAACCCGACAACAACCCACTGAGCCCGTATACAAGTATCTGATAAAACAAAATCATAGTTGGAAGCATTGAAAACATGAGATAGGATCTCCCTCAAAGGTTCAGTTGTCAAATATATCACGTCGCACGACAAAAAGCCATATAATGACATAATTGCGACTGTGCTCTCCGGAAGAGGTTAAACAGGATCTCTTTGGGCTCAGGCTGGCTCCAAGAAGGCATGCCTGGTGATGGGACATTGGAATCATGTCAATATTCCGTGGATTACTCAGTAATCAGCTTAGCTGAGTCAAGCCAAGCGTGTATGCAACACACCAGGCTGCAGTTGGTGAAACCTGGAGGAGTAGACCTTTCACCAGGACTGGAGTTCTTCCTACTTAGCTCTAGATAACCCTATAAGCCAATGCCCTAATGGCCACAGTGGTTCCCACTGGACAATCAATGGGAAAGTTATCAGTGCTTTGCGCCAGTAAGCTACATGGTTTTAAATGTCAGCAGTACCCCAGCACACTCATGGATCTCTAAGCCTCGGCTCTTGCCAACCTGCACCTAAGTTCTCTGGTCTTAGGTAAGCGAGGGCGTGTCCCTATGGGGAGAGAGTTCACATTCCATTGGTAAAGATTTTCTCTAGATATTTACAAATGCACTTAAAATTTAACGACATATAGTGCATGAGGGAAATCTTTGTCTCATATCAAGTGGATGGAAGTTGTATTTACGTAGTTTACTCAGTAGATTCCACGTACGTTACATGTCCATTTAAAAAAATGAGGTTCTTGGGAAGTTTCCGTTTGCTGACTCAGCCCTCAGTCTTTCTGTCCTCCCACAGGCTTTAAAATCCTAAACTGGTGTCCCCTAACCACTTGCTTAATTTTTCTCATTTGCTCTCCTACTATTTTCAACCTTGGTGGTGCTCAGTGCTTTAACAGTATTTCCTGGGATTTCACCTTACCCAGTAGGGCATAGTCTAGTTCTACTCCCTTATTTCAGAGCTAATATAACAGTCTGGCCCTAGCCTTGCTAATTGCTTTAATCCCTGGTACTTACCCTTACTGCTGTTAAACCTTCTGACCATCTAAAACCATCAACCAACAAAATCAGTCCCAGGCACATAAAAATGTGCAAACTACTCTGTCGCAGGCACAGTTGTTACAAGTCAGATTGGGTCACAGGTTTCAGGCAGCATAGAAAATAAAAATCCCCAAACAAAAAATGCACAGTTCTATGTCCTTCTGTCCCAACAACTGTGATGGTTTTCTACAATTATGAAAGAGAGATATGTGTACCCGTCTCCCCTGACTGCCTCAATCAATCAAGTGACTCTAACTGCACTGGGCTTGGGAACCTCTAACTGGCAACTTATGCTACCTGGTACCTATTTGTGGCTGCACATCCTTTACTGTAAGATGAGCGAGGAACCATTTTAGTGGTACACTTTTCAGTTCTTATGTGTCCAGTAGTATAACTTGAAGCAACAAGTAAATAGTAAGAGTAGACATAAAGTGTTGGCCCCTTACAAAAAGTGCATGTAAAAATGTTGAATTCATGCCTTGTTTTAAAGTAAACTAACATTAATAAATAGGGCTGAACTGTTGGGTTGCCATCTCTGGCTGGATGTAATCCTGGAGGTTTCATCACATGACCTCCTCCCTCCCCCACACTTCCCCCATTGATCGCCAAACATGTCCATTCTCACGGGGCAATGCCTTCTCTTGTCAATTGAAAAGCAACGGATTCTGTATTACCCGATTGACCTTTTCTTTTGAAAACAGCCTTTTCTTTTCCAACTCCGACATTTTTATAACTAATAAACAAAAGTGTTGAATGAAAATGCCCCTATGATATTTCTCCAGGGTTGCTTCCAGCAGTGTCCTGGAGATTAATCTTCAATTCCTGGAGACTCCAGGACAATCCTGGAGTGTTGCCAACCCTAATGATCTGCCCATACCTTACTATACTGTAACCAGCGGGTCGTAGACAAAAGCCAGGGATAAAACCCTGGAGGTCTTTTAGGGTCAGAGCTGAGGCTAATACAAACTGACATCCCCATGCTGTGTACTTTGTACATATAGTTAATCAATCTCTTTTTTCTGCTAACACCGCATGTTTTGGCTTTCCCTTTTTGACTGTTGCCAGTGGGGTGTGGGCTGTGAACCAGATCTCAGCTGAAACCTGATAACACATCCATTAAATTGGGTTCAGAAGGCTTTGGGTTGTGGTACCAGCGTTACGGTAAATGTGGTCATATCCTGGAAACGGTGACCATAATTACTAGTGCAGTGTTTAGTTACAATCTGTCAAAACTAAAAAGCCGCTTCACTGCAGTGACACGATCCCAGGGATAGCACTCACAGAAATGTGTGTTCGCAAAAACCATTTACAGCTATTAAAATGTCGGATCCTAAGGTCATAATTAGAAAAACTGACACTGTTGCTGAGAACACTTACCCTCGGCCTGTCTGCCAAAAGACATTGATCTTATTGCCTTTTTAATCTTTGACGAGGTAATGTTTTATTAATATGTTCCTATAGAGGAACCCATTTTCATAAGGTTAGTCTAGTGGGAAAGAAACCCAAGTAAATGCAAAAATATAGAACAGTAACAGTAAAATAGAAGACAATTTCACACGTGAAACGTAGAAAAATGGAGGGTTGATTGGACCTGTACTTCTATTCATTATCATATTGCTGTTTGTGGGACCTTGCTGTGTGCAAATCGGCTGTCACGTTTTCTAGATTACAACAGTGACTACGCTTCAAAAATATTTAACTGGCTGTAAAGCGCTTTGGGACATCCTGAGGTTGTGAAAAGCGCTATAGAAATGCAAGTCTTTCTTTTTTAAATGTCTCTTTATCAGTGAGAAATGGAGGGAAAAGATGTTTGAGTTTGAGTGTTCTTGCATAAAGGGGAAAATGTTCGATGTATGTGGTTGGGGCAAGGAACTTCAACTGCTGTCAAAACATATCGGAAAATTGCTGGCACGCATATCCGCTGGTGGTGGGTGAGGCTCTTGGCCACCACTGTGTCCTCGGAGAATTTAGGCCCTAATGTGGTATGGTATTCCCTGTATCAATTGGTAAACACCCCTGCTTGAAAACCACATGCGCAGTATCACTTATCAGCACTTCTTATTAACAGGACTGAGAAGCCTGTCATTCTCCACCGTGAAATATCTAGAGCAAAAAAACACAGATTACAGTAAGGGCGCACTATAGTTGCGTGTATTATAGAGAATACCACAAAAAGCGTTTCGTGAATATGTTGCAGGATTAAGATGATGTTGATGAACCCTTTGAACTTTGGTTCTCTGAGTATTAATATTGTTTTATTTTCCAATTATCTGCCCTCCATTCTGGAAGGCGCAAACTCATTCTGGGTTAATGTACCCCCCAGTGCCCCTATTACCTCATGCAACTAGCCATTCTTCATGTATGACCTCAGAGAGTGAAAGCCAGCAGGCTATTTGACTTTGGAGTCACAACTGAGCTCATTCCTCAACATCAATATGTGAACACTATCCACCAGAGGTCATTGTAAAATGATCAGGAATGGGGACCATAGCTGATTTTTGTCGTTTTACAGACACAAATGTCAATTGTAGTGCCTGTATTGTCATCCTGGCTGAGATCAAACCTACAATATTCCTGGTCGACATGGCTGAGTTATATACTGGGCAATGTATTTACCGATCAAGCCAAAAGAAAGAGTTTATTCATGTAAGGGGTTTAGTTTCCGGGGCTTATCGTAAGTCAGCCAGTTATGTTTTCCTGAGCTGCCCTGCCCGCTGTGCGGTTTCGAATCGCTTTCCCCTTCCTGATTCTGAGCTCAGGACTTATCGAGCGGTAATAAGGACAGACGAACAGACCAGTGGATTGGTGCAAGGAAAACCAATGTTTATTAATAAGAAAACTAAAACTACAAGGGAAACAGTATTATACAGAAGATAAAAGGAATCGCTATGGATGCAATACAGTCTTACACTTAACGGGGTAGAAGAAACTGACACATTGAGGGAAAATTCTAAAATCACAATTTTAGCAATACCCCTTTAACTCCCACCCTTACACCTAGCTAGGTTGTCTTGTGACGGCCAGAAAAAAAATTATGTTCACCGATGAGACAGATGAAAAAGCCTGGCCCCTGTGTCCTGCTGTTGCCGTCGACACATGGTTGCGATGTTTACTGAACGGCCTTCCTTCTTGGTTGCTAGCAGGCAAGCAGGACGCTGGACCGAGGTGAAGAGAAAGAGAGAGAGAGGTTCTGGGACGCCCCAGTTATACCCTCTCGGTAATAGGTTATTTTCGCGCCTCATTAGTTTGCTCCATTGTCCGATTTGGGCGCGAAAACGTAAGACAATAGGGCCCCGATCTTGGCCCATTTACATTAATGGCCGGTACCTGTACTGATCTGTTCCATAACTGCCTTCCATTGTTCTGAATGTTCCTTAATGGGTCACCTTAGTCCTGGGATCACTCCTGCTCGAATTTTGATTGTGTAGGCCGGCAACGTTGATGGCTTGCCTCAGGGCATGAATGCAACTGCATTGTTCAAAGAGCCCTGTCTGAAACACGGAGCCTGCCAAGCTGTCAGAGAATCCAATTTCAAATGCTGCAGGCCCTTGGCCATGTGTCTGACCGCAGCCATTTTGAGAGACCTTGGATTTTTTAAAACACAGTCACACCAGGGTTTCTTTAATAACTCCAATAAATCTTTGGCGGGGGGGACATGTGAAATTTTGCGAATCCCTTCATTCATTGTTTGAAAGAATATTACATAGTATTACATGTTATTTACAGCACAGAAACAGGCCATTCAGCCCAACAGGTCTATGCTATTGTTTATGCTCCACATGAGCCTCCTCCCACCTTACATCATCTAACCCCATCAACATATCCTTCTATTCCTTTTTCCCTCATGTACTTATCTATCTTCCCCTTAAATGTGTCAATAAATTCCTAAATAAGTTACAGATTACTATGAACTCAGGTAGAAATAAGCTACGAGAAGCATTATTTCTCTATGAAGTAAAGGTGATCACTGTTGTTATAAATTAACCAGTTTTATCAACTAAATACAAATACTTCAGACGTTTATGGATTACGCTGCAGATTTATTTGGTTTTATTTTAGCTCGGCCATTGCTGGCTCCCAGCTCTTATTTAATATTCTGTTGTTGTATAATTAATGTTTTCAGTAAAGCTCATTAAAAATGTATTAAATGTTGGTGTAATTGAATTAATTACAAATCGTAGATAACATCATTTGTCTTCTGACTCTTAGAATGTTGAAACGTAATTTTAGAAGGTGACCTTAAGCAGCTAATCACGTGCTTAGTTACATCTTGTACATATTTACTGAGGGGTGAGCAATAATCAGAGGGAGGGCAATAACCTCAGCAAAAGACTAATTAAAGAGTTAAAAAGCCCCATCCTATCTATAGCTTATGGGCGCAGGTTGCATTGAACTGTGCTTTATAACTTGAGCTGAAGGTGTTATACTAATGCGTGTCTTTAGTTCCTAGTCCTGCTTTTTTTTTTAATGCTCATTTTCTATAATTCCCCACTAGAAATTATCCACTGTCTTCAGGCTCACCTGGCATTCATGCCTACTGCTTATGAAAGTGCAGATGAGCAGAGTATTCCCTGACTGCGGCTAATGCCCTGTATAGAAGATGCAAGCTACCACCACAGCTGTGACTCTTCCTTCCAACTTGAACTCCTTTCCAGCAGGGAGAAGATTCAGCCTCTGGTCAGCTCTGGTTCAAATTCAGGATTGAACAGAATGCGTAGATTGAATTCTGAGCATTGATACACTGGTCGTCAGCCATCTAACTCAACACTTCTAGTAACTTTTAGTATCTAGAGTCAATCTCCGGAATTCAGTTTACCTTCTCAAGGGCAATTATGGATGGGCAATAAATGCTGGCCTTGCCAGCGACGCCCAAATCCCATGAACGAATAAAAAAAAAACTAAAATGGGGTTTTCCACTGCACTTCCAATGAAGTTAAAGGGGCAGAGCGGCAGCGGCTATAAGGAAATTCTCGGGCAATGTATTTGTCGAATGCTTGAAAAATTGATCACACACCAAGATAACCGGTCTAAATGTCTGCTCGCCTTCTTTTGTCTTCTTTTTGCTCTGAATTAAACACATCAACATTCTTTCTTTTGTCTGATGTCTAAAATAATCCACGACACCTTGCAACAAGTCTTGCTTGCTTTCTCAGTTGCACAATTTAACTCTTAGAAAGTAGTTGCAGGGGAACGATGTCCTCTAAATCCTCATCAAAATGTTTCCTTTAGACTTTATGTAGTTTTCAATAGATTCAATTTAGATGCTCCTTCAATAGTAGCCTTTCTTCCTTGGCTAGTAACTCAGCCTGCCAGTTTCCGTACCAGTGCACTTAGAAAAGTCAATGGACCAGATTTTGCTGGTAAGATTTTAATGGTAAGGCTAATGGCACTCGTTGTTATTTATGCGTAAATGGTACAGCAACTTCAGGCAAGGAGCAGGTGCGCGGTTAAATGCCAATATCCAAACGTTGCTGTCCAAGTTGCTCCACTCCGTCGTTAGCTTCGCGAAAATGGCATTTCTCCGTCTGCCTCATCCTTGAAATGCATTGAATGGCCTGAACTTGCTGTATTTGTGCGATCGATACGAACTAAACTTGCCACAGAAAGTTAAGTCTAGTCATTTCAAGCGTAAGTACCCTTTTTAATGATGTGATAATTGTTAATTACTGCCAATCAATCTCTCTGGCACTGAAAATTAACTATTACAAGTGTGGAGTCTCATTTCTTCAGGTATTAATTGTTGTTGGAGATGGAAATTTAAAAAATGTCAAACTCAAAATTTAAACATTTTTAATTTTCCTTTGTCTCTTTTTTTTCTCTCTCTTAATCCAATCCTTCTTTCCCTCTCTTTATTTTTCTTTCTGTACTTGATTTGACATTAAATTCACCCACTCCAATTTAGACTTCCTTCTCAGTCCTTCCGCTCTTAATTTCACAATCCTTCAATCTGATTGGTTAAGGAGATACACAGTTGCTTGCCCTGTTCACTCAGGTCCCAGATGCCCTGTTTCCCTCGCTGCGCCGTTATCAACTCGCACTTTCAGCAACTTAGTGGTTAAAAATGTTTTGAGCTGAAAGGTGCAGAGGCAAGTCTAACTAATGGCAAACACCATTAGATGCCCTGCTACAGCAAACTCTGGCCCAATGATTTTATGGCAGGTGATTGGTAAAACCAGTACATTCCGATACGTTCTTTTCAATTGGCAAATGTGGAACATTTTGGAGTAAAGGTGTCCTCATTACAGAGAAACATACACAGAAATAGCAATTAATAGGAAAAACAATTGATAAAAACTGTATTTACTTTGAGAGCAAACTTGTACAAACTTGGATTTTTATCTGGTTTGGATTTTTATCGTTTATGTGTGTGAGTCCAAGGTCACGTCTTCATCCTTAGCCCGAATGTATATTTTAAATCATAAAGTTGCCAGATGGGGTGGTTTTCCCCTGCATCCAATTTCATCACAAAGACCAAGTGTGATGGCAATTAGACTGACTTTTTTTCTTAACAGGAGACTAATGCATGGAACAAGTTTGGGCTCTTGTGTACTTTATAATAAAAATTTTGAACTGAGAAAGAAACCCTAAAAATGAACAACTGGAGATGGATAGCTGTAATCGCTGCTGCTGCAGTTCACACTTCTCTCCCAATACATTTTTTATCATGCTCACCACAAATGTCAACTTCCATAGGCAAATCTGTGCTTCCCATCAACCGAAAGACGACCTTATTAATGACGTATATGAGATAGTATGCAGGAGGGGGAACAAGCTACCCTTATACCATTGAACTATATACCAGAAATAGTATGGGTTGCTCCAATTTGCTATCACCCATATTACACGATCGCACAATGTCAAATCTATCCTCTATGAGTCGCTCTTTAGGAATCAGAGCCCTTAAGTCCCAGAATCATCCTTATCATTTACTTCCAAACTCTCTCCAACACATCGCTGTTCTTTTGATGGTCAGGTAACCAAATGCGCAATCAGTCTATTAATTGTGATCTTATCAATGAGTTGTATAGGGTTAAAATAACTTGCTTTGTAATTTAATGCGCCCAAAATATATCCCACGAGTTAATTAATCCTACTGATAGGAGCTTTTGGTTGATTGGATCCTTGCAGTGTCTCTTTGTAGAAATGGAAAATAAAAATTGCATTATATGCCTAGAATTTCTATGCTAGGAACAATTTGTCTCTTTGTCAAACGTTACTTTAGGCTATGTTTGGAGTTATTGCATGGATGCCCCCATTTTTGTGAACCTGCTGTAAAAGATTTGTACAATTACCGGGTGCGTTTCTGTGTGTAGGCAGATCATTTCATGTTGCCATGACAGCATAAAAATAGATGCACAGACAAAACAGAAAATTTCACAGAGAGCTAGGTGTCTCAGTCACGCCTACCCACCATTGAGATACTTTTGAATGATGGCCAACATATTATTCTTTTGATTTGTGTGTGTGTGTGAGAGGGAGTGGGCTGCCAATCAATAGTTGTTTTCTTTTGTTAAAGTGAAATGCAGCTGTGTTTCTTTTTTTGTATTTGCACGAAGTCAAGGGTGTGAGAACAAGAAAGTGGAGAGAAAGGAAACATGCACAAGACATAAATGGAGAGAGACAGTCATAGAGAGAAAAGAAAGAAAGAATTGCATTTATATAGCACCTCTCACAACCTCAGGACATGCCAAAGCATTTTACAGCCAAGTGTAGTCACTGTTGTAATGTAGGAAATGCGGCAGCCAATTTGCGCACAGCAAGGTCTCACAAACAGCATCATGATAATGATCACATTATCTGTTTTAGTGATGTTGGTTGAGGGATAAATGTTGGCCAGGACACTCAGGAGAAGTCCCTGTTCTTCATCAAAATAGTGTCATGGCATCTTTTACGTCTACCTGAGAGGGCAGACAAAACATTGGTTTAAAGTCGCACTGACAAGACAGCTTCTCCGTCACTACTGCACTGGAATGTCAGCCTAGATTTTATGTTCAAGACCCTGGCGTGAGACTTGAACTCACAACCTTCTGAATTCAGAGGCAAGAGGGCTACCACTGAGCCACAGCTGACACCTGAGTGGTAGTGGAAGAGTGCCAGAGACCTATTTAGTCACCTGGCAAAGACTGAGTAACGCACAATAGACTTTGAAGAGCCTGTCTGTCAGATAAATATATTAAGAGTAACTGTCCAACTAGGTGCTACTGGCTGGGAGCCTCGCCCACCGGAAACATATACAGTGCATGATTTTCCGACCATTTAAATTAGTGGTTGGGAAATCCTGTGCGGCGCGCGTCTGAAATTCCGACATGCGCTTCCGGCAGAGGAGATTCTCCGCCAGCGGTGTGAAGTCAGAAAGTGACTCCTTTGTGTCCAATAGCATGGCATAAACAAAAAGAAACATAAATTATTTTTTTGTCTTAAGTTGATATTAGGAGGAGCAGAAATTCGAATAAAAGTGAATTGGTCTCATTGCTGATTCAGGCAACATCGCATAGTGTGATATGATGAAGTCATAGAAAACTTGATTACTTTTACTCAGAGCGGTGAAAACATGCTGTCATTATCAATGTGGTCATTTCCACAGGGACCGTTTAACCTCCTGTTCAACGCTGGCAGTTTGCTTGGGCAATACTTATGCGACCCAAAACGTTTCGGAAGGGTGAAAAAGGAATGGGTGTCAAAATTTGAGGTGGAACCTGCTTCAGCTGGTAAATCAGTGGCACTCAGCATTGTTCACATCTCATTTTTCTCTCTATTTGCGTATTTGATTGTACCTATCTGATTTTTCACTCTGTACGGGGAGTAAGGAATTAATGGCCATGTACAACCCCAGCACCATCCCCAAATCCCTCCTACTCCTCAGTTTCCTGAAGCCAACTCCGAGAGATCATGTTTCCCTCAGGCTTGTAAGAACGTCTGGGCGACGGGCACTCGTGTAAGTTAGATAGATGATTTCAGTTCATCGTTACATTCAGCCTGGGAATGAAATCACTGTAAATTGAGATGTTCCAGATTTGACTTTCTATACTGCATCATTAAAAATAATCTCTAAGGACAAAACATAATTTTCACCTTATGTATCAGTGCTAATGACTTAAAATATTATTTGGCAGAAATACAGGATGATCAGTTTAATCCTAGTTAAATAAAACTTTGGTCACACTTTTGCACTGCTTGTTGTTATAATGAAGACATATGTGTGGTGTCAGTAATTAAAGTGCCACTCCTGCAGCCATTAAGTTGTACAAGGTTCGATCTGGATTAGATTCCAGGAGATGGTTCTTTTCCCAGAGAGTAGTGGACCTCTGGAACAGGCTTCCGGCTCCTTCAAGCGAAAGCTGGACCTGTTTCTGGCCGGGGTGGAGATCACCTCGTACAAAAGGTAGTTACTGCATAGAATTATCAGGACCAGAGTGATCTCCTGGACTAGTTTCGATCGCCTTGGGGGGGGGGAATCGGAGAGGAATTTCACAGACATTTTCCCCCAAATTGGCCTGGGTTTTTATCTGGTTTTTGGCCTCTCCCAGGAGACCACATGGTTTTGGGTGGGGTGAAGAATATAGATATTGCGATACACAAAGTATCACAATTGTGTGGGACAGGCTGGATGGATCAGATGGTCTTTTCTTGTCTGTCATTGTTCGTATATTCGTAACCTTGGCTGCAGTCCAAAAATTCTGCACTGTAACCAATGGGCAGGGGAGGGGAGAAGGTAAAATGAGCCACTGTTCTAACACTCTGCTAAATAAAGTCAGCACTGCACGTTGTGGTGCAGCCATTGACTGGGGTTCATTTGCCTCCTCTGCTTCTATGCAAATTCTGATTGATGTAAGTTCTGTTAAGGTCCCCTGCATTTGTAAATGAGAAGCTCTTATCATACATGGTAAAGACAAAAGAGAATAGCCTAGAAACCTTAGGATCTTCGGGCTTTGGAGAAATCTAACTCAGTGGGGGTGGAGGGGCAAAAATTTGGGGCAGGACCACGTTTCAACAACAAAAATAACGACTTGCATTTAAAACAAAAAGGGGTTTTACCCCTCTCTGGCTCTGAAGATAAATTTCAATGGAGGGGCTAGAGCTTCTTCCAGCTGTCCAGCCCTCCCGTGCGATGTCACTTTTGGGGCAGAACTGAGAGAATCCTGGGCTCCCCTGTAAATCCTGTCAGTTCTACCTCCTGTATGCCCATTGGTAAGTGTGCCTGCATGTGTACGTGCCGTTCAGGATGTTAAGTGGGGTCCATAGTGCCATATCCAAATGGCAATTGATCCAAGATTGAATTGCTGTTTGGATACTTGCAAACTTTCAAGGGAGCAGCATTGAAAGAAGATTGGTGGCTATAGATACCTGGGTCAGACCAGCCCACACGCACACCCACACCCACAGCCAACAACCCCCCCACCCGTCTCCACCCCTGCCTCCCCCCCCCCCACCCTCCTTCCAACTAGAGCTGCATAGCATCCTTCTGGAACTCTGCTTACTCTGTGGGATGGGACTCAGCTCTAGTCGGGGTGAGGGGGGGAGGCAGGGGTGGAGGTGGGGGGGGGGGGGGTGGTGGTGGGGAGTGTTGGCTGTGGGTGTGGGCTGACCCAGGTATCTACAGGAAGTTGCGTCCCAACTCACACCAGCAACCAAGCACCCAGAGCCCAATTTCTATGCTGATATCTGTACAGTGCACACTAAAAAGGTGGGAGATTCCCTCTGTGTATTAAGTATAGTGAAATTGTAAATTATTTCTCTATAAACTCATCAACGCTTTCCTTAACACCTGGGAAGAAAGGGAAAAACTTCCTTCATAGTCTCTGCAGTTTTCTGCAAGTTCTCCATAATTTTCCTCAAATAATAGTAATTGTGGCCTTTCTTTGTAGATTTTTATTGCTCACAATCTCTGACTGTGGAGTTTCGACTGAATTCTGCTTTGAACAATCACTTGAAGCCATGTTATCATAGGTTTGAAGCATGTGATAGTGTTCAATAAAAATAATCTAGCATTTGTCGCCTAGCAGAAGATTAAATTGCAGGAGTTTGCAGACGCCGCTATTTCTTACCAACAATGTAAATACAGCACTGTCTCGTCAATGAGATTTATTTGGACAACATCGTTCTCTTTTCTGAGATTTGGAGAAAAGAATGAGAGAGGCATGCACTAGACAAGATAGCATCTGAGATGCCTTATTTCAAAAAATGTTCCTACTGATAATGGTTTATATCTTAAGTTTTTAGATAGGATAAAAAGGTGTTGACAGATCAGCCATGATCTAATTGAATGGCGGAACAGATTTGAGGGGCTGAATGGCCTACTCCTGTTCCTTTGTCCCTGTTCCAAAAGACCAAAAGATGCTTTTGTTTCTGAACAAGCTAAAACTTTTCTACTTTAGTAGAGAATCTCCATTTTGTTTGATTTATTAAAGCCCAACACTTGTGTATAATTGTATCATGTGCACAAAGGAAGGTGAGGTTGCAGGAAAAAGGAGAGCTGAAATATCCGTGGCAAAGATTTTATACTAAAATATTGATTGAAATCTGTAAAAGTGTTTGGAGGTTCACTATTTCGTCTGTGTGGGGATGTGTCAGTAATGGGGAAGTTACTAGAATCTGTTATTAGGGACAGCGTGACTGAGCATTTAAACAAATATGAGCTGATCAGAGAGAGCCAGCATGGATTTGTAAAGGGCATGTCATGTCTAACGAACCTGGTTGAATTCTTTGAGGAGGTAACTAATGTGGTAGATAAGGGAGTGTCCGTGGATGTTATTTATATGGACTTCCAGAAGGCATTCAACAAGGTTCCACATAAGAGACTGTTAATAAAAATGTGAGCGCGTGGAATTGGAGGCAACCTATTGGCTTGGATAGGGAATTGGTTAAGAGGTAGGAGACAGAGAGTAAGAATAATAGGTATGTACTCAAATTGGCAGGATGTGACTAGTGGTGTCCCCCCAGGGATCTGCACTGGGCCATACCTTTTCACTATATTTATAAATGAAGGAATGAAGGAATAGAGAGCCCTATATCTAAGTTTGCTGATGACACTAAGTTAGGTGGCACAGTAAGTAGTGTAGATGGGAGCAGAAAGTTGTAAAGGGACATTGATAGATTAAATTAATGGGCAAAACTGTGGCAGATGGAGTTCAGTATGGGAAAGTGTGAGGTCATCCACTTTGGACCTAAGAAAGATAGATCAGAGTAGTTTATAAATGGCGAGAAGCTAGGAGCTATGAAGGAGCAGAGAGATTTAGGGGTCCAAGTACAGAAATCACTAAAACCCAGTGGACAGGTTCAAAAATTAATTAAAAGGCTAATGGAATGTTGGCCTTTATCTCAAGAGGGCTGGAATACAAAGGGTGGAAGTTATGTTACAGCTGTACAGAGCTCTGCTTAGACCCCATCTGGAGCACAGCATTCAGTCCTGGGCACCGTACCTCAGGAAGGATATATTGGCCTTGGAGGGGGTGCAACACAGATTCACTAGAATGATACCGGGGCTAAAAGGGTTAAGCTGTGAGGACAGGTAAACTAGGCTTGTATTCTCTTGAATATAGAAGATTAAGGGGTGATCTAATTGAAGTGTTTAAGATGATAAAAGGATTTGATAGGATAGAGAGAAATTATTTCCTCTAGTGGGAGAACCCAGAACAAGGGGGCAAAACCTTAAAATTAGAGCTAGTCCATTCAGGGGTGATGTCAAAAAGTGCTTCTTCATGCAAAGGGTAGTGGAAATCTGGAACTCTCTCCACCAAAAAGCTGTTGATGCTGGGGGACAATTGAAAATTTCAAAACTGAGATTTTAGTTAGGCAAGGGCATTAAGGGTTACGGAACCAGGGTGGGTAGATGGAGTTAAGATACAGATCAGCCATGATCTAATTGATTGGCGGAACAGGCTCGAGGGGCTGAATGGCCTACTCCTGTTCTTATGTTCCTGTGTATATGTGTCAAAAATCATCAGATACTCCAAAGTAGCAGCCGATGACTGTTGGTAAGTTTGACATCCATCACTGGTTTTAGGTAGCAGGTAGCTGGAGAATGAAGGGGCAATCAGTTATAGCAGACAATGTGAGATGGAACTCGAGTTGTCAGTAGAATAAAGTGCAGGGTGGGGCACAAGCTACAATTATGTGCTATCATTCTGCTCTGTTATGTTATGTACTTGGAACATTACTTATGATTACACTGCGCTTTATGCAAAATGTTGCGGCTGCTTTTATTAATCAATGCGGATACATAGAAATCTGTAATGAACTACAAGCCTCCATTAGAAGTAAGTCTGTTAAATGTAATTGCAGACAAAGTTGGAAGACTAGAATATAGACTATTTTTAACTTAATATTTTATGCTGTGTATGTGTCAGTCCTAGGAATTTGTTGGCGCTTCGCCCATTTTTCAGGCACAAAAGAGGCGCCTAAATGTACAATATGGCGAGTGGCATGCGCACGTGCTTATTCTGCAGGGGAGGTGCGCTGCCCGGCATATTGGATCGGGCTGCTCTATGGGCGTCCAGGGTGCGCATTGGAAGTATGAATAAAATATTTAAGTAAGGGTCCCACACTTGTTGTAGGACCCTTTTATGAAACTGGGCTGCCCCAGCACCTGACTCACTTCATGATAAGCTCGCTAAGCAACTCATGGCGCCAACAGGCAGGAAGGACCCTTCAGCAGCGCTATTTAAAGGACTCATCCACTACATACAGGTTAGTTGCTCCTAGCTGGCCTCCCACCCTCTGTAAATTTGAGCTCATTCAAAACTCTGCTGCCCGTAACCTAACTTGCACCAAGTCCCATTCACCCATTACCCTTGTGCTCGCTGACCTACATTGGCTTATGGTCCAGCAACACCTTGAAATTAAAATTCTCATCCTTGTGTACAAATCCTTTCAAGGCCTCGCTCCTCCTTACCTCCTCCAGCCCTACAACCCTCCGAGAACTCAGCGTTCCTCTTGTGCATTCCCAATT
Source organism: Heptranchias perlo (assembly GCF_035084215.1). Classification (NCBI taxonomy): domain Eukaryota; kingdom Metazoa; phylum Chordata; class Chondrichthyes; order Hexanchiformes; family Hexanchidae; genus Heptranchias; species Heptranchias perlo. The sequence goes on along the minus strand of NC_090331.1, from coordinate 16,479,581 downwards.
TCCTTCGCCCGACCATTGGCGGCCGTGCCTTCAGCTGCCTAGGCCCTAAGCTCCGGAATTCCCTCCCTAAACCCCTCTGCCTTTCCACCTCTCTCCCCTCTTTTAAGACGCTCCTTAAAACCTACCTATTTGACTAAGCTTTATGTCACCCGTCCTTATGTGGCTCGGTGTGAAATTTTATCTGATAATGCTCATGTGAAGTGCCTTAGGACGTCCTACTATATTAAAGGCGCTATGTAAATACAAGTTGTTGTTGTTGTATCAGTTGGTTACCATGTTCATCTACATAATGCCCTTGCCATGACTACCCTTCAAAAATGTTGAAGTGTGATATGTTTTGCAACGTCCTGAGAACATGAAAGGTGCTATATAAATGCAAGTCTTTCTCTTATTCTTTACTGATATGGAGAAACAACAGTAAAAATAAAACTCATTCCACTGGTCTGGCAATAATAGAGATATTATAAAGCAACTTCCTGTAATTTTTTGAACTATAAAAACAAAAGAAAGAACTTGCATTTATATAGCGTCTTTCATGACCTCAGGACGTCCTAAAGTGCTTTACAGCTGATGAAGTACTTTTGAAGTGTAGTCACTGTTGTAATGTAGGAAACGCGGCAACCAATTTGCGCACAGCAAGGTCCCACAAACAGCAATGAGGTAATGACCAGATAATCTGTTTTTTGATGTCGGCTGAGGGCTAAATATTGGTCAGGACACTGGGGAGAACTGCCCTGCCCTGCTTTGAAATAGTGCCGTGGGATCTTTTACATCCACCTGACCGGGCAGATGGAGCCTCGGTTTAGTCTCACCCGATAGACAGATGAGATCTGAAAAGTAATTAATAATTATTCCAACTATTAAAAGTAGTGGATTGGATGGGCAGCAGTGTGGTTTCTTAATGCAGGAGTTGACCAGATAACCTGCAAGTAACTTGCACCCCACTGTGAAATGATGTGCTTATTTTTCCCCTTTTCTTCACTGGGGAAAGCTTCCTCTCCAGGCCAAGATAAATTATTCAGGACTAGTACAGATTTTTATTAAAACCAAAAAAAGGAAAAGCTAGAAACACAGATCAGTCAACACCTATAGAGAGAAAAATACAACTTAACATTAGAGATATAGTCCGTTTTCGCAGGGTGTATTTTTCCAGCATTTTCTGTTTTTGTTTCATATTTTCAGCACTTGCAGTTTTTTTGCTTTTTATGTAGGTTTTTATTTGGGTATTTATCATCAAGCTTGGCATTAGTCCTTATTACAATTTACCACAGATAAAATGTGCGACTGTAAAAGTGTGACTACACATTGTAACTGAGAACACTTGCAATAATGAAAAACGACAAGAATTAAACTTATGGTAGATGCAGTATAACCGATTTCAGGACATGGCAATCGGTCCTATTGTGAAATATCTCCATGCATTTGTTGACATTTCTGTTGCATCAAAACAAGTATAACTGAGCAGGCAAAATGATTTTATTCTAGTCTCTGTACCAGAGGGCAGGTGTCATTTCTAATGCATCTACTTATCTCTGATATACTAAAAATCAAATGTCAGAGTTGTCGGCGCATTGGAAGTGGGAACACAATGCTTTATAAAACAGAATATATGTATCGTAAAATTCACAGCAAGGTATAGCACACCCAGCAGTAAGAATACGTCACAGAAGTCTCTGGTCCCGGGAATAATGTGGAACTGTATAGATTTCTTGTTAGTTGAGAAGGCTTCAGCATAAGGCATTAAATATAAAGCAGTTAAATATAAGTCTCGGACAGGAGCGTCTTTTTAAGGGAGATATATTTTTATTCCATGTATTTGATAAATCCACCAGATGTCTGTGGACATGTAATATTATTTTATTAAAATCATTGTATATTGTGATTTTTTTTCCCCCCCAAATTTATGTCAGCAGCTTTCTGACTCAAGCATTATTTCTACTTCTACTACTTATTGCTTCCTACAATGTATTGTAGATTGGACCAGCAAATCAGAGGAAATAGGGGTAAGTGTCCCAGGTGGTCAGCTTGGCTGACTATAGCACTATTGCCACTCAATCAGAAGGCCATGGGTTCAAGATCCTTTCCATGGCTTGAGAACTTTCGTGACACTGCAATGCAGTTGGCCAGGTCCAGGCAACCACCTGTTTTCCTTGTGTCCTAAACAATATTCCTCCCTCAGCCAGCATCAACAAAAGCAGACTTATTGGTTGATTAGTGTTTTTGAGATCTTACTGTGTATAAAATGGCTGCTTCGTTGATCTATTTATGAACAGTTACTGCACTCCAAAGTAATAAAGAAAGAAAGACTTGTATTTATTTAGTGCCTTTCAAGACTTCCCAAAGCACTTTACAGCCGATGAAGTACTTTTTGAAGTGTAGTCACTGTTGTAATGTAGGAAACGTGGCAGCCAATTTGTGCACAGCAAGGTCCCACAAACAGCAATGTGATAATGACCAGATAATTTGGTTTAGTAATGTTGGTTGAGGGATAAATTTTGGCCAGGACACCCGGGGGCAACTCTCCTGCTCTTCTTCGAAATAGTGCCATGGGACCTTTTATGTCCACCTGAGAGGGCAGACCAGACCTCAGTTTAACATCTCATCTGAAAGACGCCACCTCCGACTGTGCAGCACTCCCTCAGTACTGCACTGAGGTGTCAGCCTGGATTTTGTGCTTAAGTCTCTGGAGTGCAGCTTGAACCCACAACCTTCTGACTCAGAGGTGAAAGTGCTACCAACAAAGTGCTACTTTGAAGCCCACCTGAGCGATAAGACACTTCTTAAATTCATATCTTTCTTTTCTTTTTCTTTTTGTTTTTGCAGGAGGTAGAAGGGAAGCCAAGTAGACTAACCTGGCTGCTTCAAGTCATTTCACTCCAAACCCTATCGTTTTTAACACTGAGCTGTTTCCTTCTGATGCTGGTCCTAAATCAGTTTAGGTCAACGGAGCCCACCAATCAGCAAGATTTTTGAAATCCTGAAAACCAACAAACTGAAGGGTTGGAAATGAAAGACTGTGGTTAATCATTTGAATCCAGATTAGATGCATATAAAAAGTCAGGAAAGTAACGGTGCTATTAAACAGAAGGGCATGCGTACATTCACACAAAAGATGTGACATCTTTTCTCTGTGGCATTTCAAATGTCCTGTTTATCTAAAGGGCCAGCTTGGCCTTGGTAAAATTGTGCTTGTCTACAGTAATGGTACTGACTCATTTGTAATGGTAGTGAGACATTTCAAGGGCACTTGACAAATATAAAAGCTTTCTGCTTGATGCAATGACATTTTGCTAAAATGTGAAAATGTCACCATGGCAGTGTGACAGATCTATAGTCACAGTTTAATACCGCGTGTCAATTAAAACATCTTTGATGGACATAGATAATATCAACGCTAAAGAAAAGTTCGCTATATGTGAGTAAGAAAGGGCTACAGATTGATATTGGTATGCAGAAAATGCTTTGTGTATCCACACTAAAAGCTTCATTTTAGCCGGCAATTTCTAAGCAATGCACTAAAGGCATTCAGCATTAAAAGTATGTTATTTTTAAGCTGACTTTTGACAAGCTTTCATATGTTTCACAGTGAAGTTTCTATGCAAATAAATAGCATCACAAATGGAGGACGGTACCATATAATTTGTGTTGATTACTAATATTTTTAAGGAGACAGCAAGGTAAAAAGAAATACTACAAATCATGGGAATCTGAAATGAGAACAGTAAATGCTGGATATGCACAGCAGGTCGGTCATCAGATGAAAGAGAAAGGTTAATGTTCCGAGTACCATCTTTCATTGGAACTGGTCCAATATACCTGGAGAGCAGTGGCAGTAAATCAAACAGTGCAGACAAAAATTGAAACTGCAAATATTGGAAATCCGGAATGAAAGTGGAAAATACTCCTACAGGTGATTATTGCTGGAATGTGCATGTGTGGACATTAGCTATGATCAGAATCAGACTTGGCTATGATGCGAACCCCCCAAGGTTGAACAGTCAGTCACCGTTCAATGTTTAGGCTTACACATGAAGAATGGCCACTTGGATAGGTATAGGAGGATGGATGGTTCTGCTGGAACTGTATCCCATCATGAGCCAATGCCTTCAAAAGAGGAAAGGAGAGTACCAGAGGGAGGAGGAATACGGGGCCGACAAGGAGTGAAGGATTCAGGGCTGGCTATGTGATTATGTGTTTTCTAGGGATTAGTGCAATATAATTTGACAAATTTGTGATTCCAGTTGAATAAACAAGCAACCACTGAGAGAATTGGAAATAAAAATATCTTATAAACTGGATTTACAGCCAAAAAGTTCTAAGAAAGTAGATCATCTCTATTGTATATAATGGTAAATGGGAGATGAATTGGCAAAAGAAACTCTCTATTCTAAACCTTGTGAATTGAGACTATTTGGGATAATCAAAACCTGACATGGAACTCTCAACATATGGATGTTGATGATTTCCCTAAACAAATTTGCACTTTTAATTAACATTGAGGTGGGGGGGCAGTGGTCTTCTTCATATGAAGCAGTATGGTGGTGTAGTCATTACGGTACTGGACCAGCAGCTTAGAGGTCACGAGTTTAAATCCCACCGTGGCAAATTGTGAAATTGAATTCAATAAATTTGCTAAGTTGTGGGCTATCACCAGAAAAAATGGCTATGAAAGCTGCCGAATTGTCATAAAAACCTGATTGGTTCACTGATGCCCTTCATGAAAGAGAACATGCCACGCCTACTCAGTCTGGCCTACATATGACTCTAGTCCATACTATGTGGTTCACTCTTAATGTCCTCTAGGCAACTAGGGATATGTACTAAAAAGTATAGAAAAAAACCCAGGAAAATTATAAACAAAAACGATACCCACGCACTAAAGAAAGAAAGACTTGCATTTATATAGCGCCTTTCACAACATCAGGACATCCCAAAGGGCTTTACAGCCAACAAAGTACTTTTAGAAGTGTAGTCCCTGTTGTAATGTAGGAAACGCGGCAGCCAATTTAAACACAGCAAGGTCCCAGAAACGGCAACGTGATAATGACCAGACAATCTCTTTGAGGGATAAATATTGGCCAGGACACCGGGGAGAACTCCCCTGCTCTTCTTTGAAATAGTGCCATGGGATCTTCTACTTCCACCTGAGAGGGCAAATGAGATCTTGGTTTAACATCTCATCCGAAAGACAGGTATACCTACAAACATCTTAGAATGGTGAGATGAGTAAATTTATGTGATCTACCTATTGTAGCTCCGGTTTTAACCTAGAGCAGGTGGTTGAAGGGCGAGGCGAGCGCTAAACCCAGCCCGCCCACCCAACCTTGGCATTGTGAGGCCTCATCTGCATGCCATGGGAAGAGGCAGCTGGACCAGCGGGCAGGAGCAGAATTTCAGGTGGCAGGAGGCTGCAAGTCGGCACCAAAGGGAGGCTCACTGGCAAGAAGACAAGTTGTGTGGGAGGGCCTTGTGGGAAGGGAAGGGGGAGCCGGGAGTAAGGGAGGCCTAAACTTTCATTGTGGGGTCAGCAGGAGCCACGTGGAAGTAAAAACGTAAGTAAATGGCCTCTTCTAGTACCAGATCCTCTTCCCGCTATCTTCACCTGGCAGGAAAGCCACAGTGACTTCCTCGCTCAGGCCTAGGTTAAAATTGCAGTCGGGACCCAATGACATCATCGGACGCCGATCTTCATTATTTAAAGAAGAGCCCCGCTGGCTTCAGGTAGGTGTCCTTGCGGCTGCTCAGAAGAACAGGTCAAAAGTGAAAACAGCGAGATCCATGCAGGATGTTGGTGGGTAAGACACCTGCTGATTTTAACTGCCTGCCCGCCCGGTATTATTAAAATCATCCCCTTATAAATGTCAACATTTTCAGAAAGATAATTGATATTTGAATGATGCCAACCTTGGCTCAGAGGTTGTGGGTTGAAGCCCCAATCCAGAGACTTCAGCACATAATCTAGGCTGACACTCCAGTACAGTACTGAGGGAGTGCGCCACTATTGGAGGTGTCGTCTTCCAGATGAGACATTAAATCAAGGCCCCATCTGTCTTCTCAGGTGGACGCAAAAGATCCCATGGCACTATTTGAAGAGGAACGGGAGTTCTCCCTGGTGTCCTGGCCAACATTTATCCCTCATCAAACACCTAAAACAGATGGGGGGCTAAATTGGGCCGCATAGCGCCCGTTGTATAGGTGCTATGTGGACTTCTAAGGACCAAAAACGGTGTCCAAGATGTGTATGCACACTTCCGGCTTGACATGTGCAGGATGCTATATTGGTAAAGGTGTTTGAGCACTTAACAAACACCGGCAACATGTAAAGTGGGGAGGTTATGTGGTAGATCAGTTTGTAACACTGATTTAAAGGGACAGATGCGATTTTGGAACTCCACGCTCCAGCACAGCTGAACAGGTCGTAAACGGCATGAAGGACCACCCACCAGCGCTATTTAAAGGGATCATGCAGGAGTTACAGGTTCGTTGCTGGATTATTGCTTCTGGCTGCTGATGCATTTGTACTTGTTTTTGGAGGTCTCCTATACTTGAATACTAGGACTAGGGTACATAGCCTAAAAATTAGAGCTAGGACTTTTAGGAGTGAAGTTAGGAAACACTTCTACACTCAAAGGGTGGTAGAAGTTTGGAACTCTCTTCCGCAAATGGCAGTTGATGCTAGCTTAATTATTAATTTTAAATCTGAGATTGATAGATTTTTGTTAACCAAAGGCATTAAGGGATATGGGGCTAAGGTGGGTATAAGGAGTTAGGTCACAGATCAGCCATGATCTCACTGAATGGCAGAACAGGCTCGAGGGGCTAAATGGCCTACTCCTGTTCCTATGTTCCTATAATAAAGTTTCAATACTCTACGGGGAGTGGGCTGGCCAGCTGACAGGCAACAACAAGGGCAGGAGTGGGACAGGAATGCTGTCATCTGAGAGAGGACAGCAGGTTCATGTTCCATGGAACCACTGCCACTTGTTGCCTCCTGTTATGCACCACCTCCTCCTGCAAGAAAGTGGAACGTGTGTTGGTGAGTGGATGTTTGGGTGATGTGCCTGTCATGGTTGAATAGTTGCCAGTATGTGTGACCTGTGAGTTGTGGGTGTGCGGCTTGCAACAGTGGTAATGTGTGAGTGTGAGAGGAAGCATCTGATTGGAAGAGTTGAGTACTGATTGAAAGAGTTTGTTGGGAGGTGGGTGATGGGGGGGTGTAGTATGTGGAGCAGTGGATGCGGCTAATGGTACAGTTGTTAGGAGATGCCACTTGACAGTTGAACTTACGCACCTTAACCACTCGTGTCAAATCATTGCACTTCTTCCTGGACTGCATCCATGTCCGTGGTGCTATGCTCCTGGCATTGACTTCCCCCCCCCTACTCCCCTACTGCCTCCTACTGCCTCGGGAGCATATGTCTGGAGGGCCTTTTGCCCCACTGTGGATATAGGAAGCCTCTCCTTCTGTCCACCTCTTGCGCCAAGGCCTCTAGTGCATCAGCAGAGAACCTTGATGCCCGCTCTCTCGCAGGCCTGGTGCAAACTCAAATTGGCAGATTGGCGGGGTCTGCACATTGGAGGATGGGGGGGGGTGTAGTTGTGAGCAACCTTTATTCAATGTTTTGAAGGAACTCAACAGTTTGTAAACATAATGATGGGACCTGCATCTGTGTTTTAGGTGTGCAATTTCTGATCTCCTTTCAGACTCTGTTCAGACCTGTATCTTATATTTTGAAAATATAAGAGTCCCACAAACCAAGTTGTTGCTCGTTAAAAATTCCAGAGTTCCCATCGTCACCATGCTGCACTATATTGCAGCACAGATTCTCTTCACCATTGACTTCCACCACTTCCCGCAGCCACAGTGCGCCTTCCCTTTAAGAGGTGCAGACTGCCTTTAAGTGGTGCTAGCCACTCCCTGTATCTGGGCCCCCTGCTGGTGAGCAGCCGCTCACTAACCCAGGTAGTGCTGGCTGCACGCAGCAATCGTGTAAAACAGCGGGCAGCACGAATGTTACGTCCCCTAGTGCGGATTAATCACGCACCGCGATCCTGGTGCCCATTTTTGGGGGTTAACCAATTTAACCCCCATGACCTGGTCATTTATTTCATTGCTGTTTGTGGGACCTTCCTGTGCACAAATTGGCTGCTGTGTTTCCTACAGTACAACAGTGACTACATTTCAAAAGTATATCATTGACTGTAAAGCACTTTGGGACATCCTGAGATTATGAAAGGTGCTATATAAATGGAAGTTCTTTCTTCCTTCTCCCTTCTTTCATTCAAAAAGAAACAGGGAATTACAGACCAGTTAGCCTAACATCAGTAGTGGGGAAAATGCTAGAGTCTATTATAAAGGATGTGATAACAGAACACTTGGAAGACATTAACGGGATTGGACAAAGTCAGCATAGGTTTATGAAAGGGAAATCATGCTTAACAAATCTACTGGAGTTTTTTGAGGCTGTAACTAGTAGAATAGATAGGGGAGAACCAGTGAATGTGGTGTACTTGGATTTTCAGAAGGCTTTTGATAAGGTCCCACATAAGAGGTTAGTGTGCAAAATTAAAGCACATGGGATTGGGGGGAATATACTGGCATGGAGTGAGAATTCATTGACAGACAGGAAACATAGCAGGAATAAACGGGTCTTTTTCCGGGTGGCAGGCAGTGACTAGTGGGGTACCGCAGGGATCAGTGCTTGGGTCAAAGCTATTCACAATGTATATCAATGATTTGGATGAGGGAACTGAATGTAACATTTCCAAGTTTGCAGACGACACAAAGCTGGGGTGGAATGTGAGCTGTGAGGAGGATGCAAAGAGGCTCCGATGTGATTTAGACAAGTTGGGTGAGTGGGAAAGAACATGGCAGATGCAGTATATCGTGGATAAATGTGAGGTTATCCACTTTGGTTGTAAAAACAGAAAGACAGATTATTATCTGAATGGTGATAAATTAGGAAAAAAGGGATGTGCAACGAGACCTGGGTGTCCTTGTACACCAGTCACTGAAAGCGAGCATTCAGGTGCAGCAAGCAGTTAGGAAGGCGAATGGTATGTTGGCCTTCATTGCAAGAGGAATTGAGTACAGGAGCAGGGATGTCTTACTGCAGTTGTACAGGGCCTTGGTGAGACCACATCTGGAGTATTGTGTGCAGTTTTGGTCTCCTTATCTGAGGAAGGATGTCCTTGCCATGGAGGGAGTGCAACGATGGTTTACCAGACTGATATCTGGGTTGGCAGGACTGACGTAGGAGGAGAGATTGGGTCGACTCGGCTTATATTCACTAGAGTTTAGAAGAATGAGAGGTGATCTCATCAAAACATATAAAATTCTAACAGGACTAGACAGACTAGATGCAGGGTGGATGTTCCCGATGGCTGGGGAGTCCAGAACCAGGGGTCACAGTCTCAGGATACGGGGTATGCCATTTAGAACCGAGATGAGGAGAAATTTCTTCACTCAGAGGGTGGTGAACCTGTGGAATTCTCTGCTGCAGAAGGCAGTGGAGGCCAAGTCATTAAATATATTCAAGAAGGAGATAGATATATTTGTTAATGCTAAAGGGATCAAGGGATACGGGGAAAAAGCAGGAACAGGGTACTGAGTTAGACGATCAGCCATGATCATTTTGAATGGCAGAGCAGGACCGAAGGGCCGAATGGCCTACTCTTGCTCCTATTTTCTATGATTCTATGATTCTATTATGACATTTCCTTGGGTATCAGTGGACTTTTTGTGGAGGTATTTTCTGTTGAACCACACTTCAAAACAATTAGTAAAATGGAATTTAAAACTCGGTTAGTGTTTTCCTATATTATAGTTGCAGTTACTTTTAACTGGATGTCCGTAACAAGTTGGCTGTCACGCCTGTGAATCCGTCTACTTCACAAGTAGCTAGAGGGTATCCACCTATTGTGAACACAGTGACCAGCCCTTATTCATAAATGGATATTAGCTAGCAGTGAAGTCTCACTAATCTTACCCCCATATCCCAGTCAAAGGACAAATACATTCAATACTGCTTTAAATACACTGTGGGATTTTATTGGACCAAATCTTTGTGGGCCCAGGCTGCGATCCAGATCTGAACCCACAAGGTGGTCCCCGCATGTGCCATTGAAGAGGATGATATTCCTCTAGCTACTTGGTGTACTGGCCTCAAAAGATTCACCAGGCCTCTGCTCTATAAACAGGGCACCGGTTCCACCCCTTATAAGGCCCTGCAGGAAGTCCCAGCATTGACCGGGACCCAGCATACCCAGGTCCTGGCCTATTTTCCAGCCCTTCCACAACCCTCCTGCCAGAGTTACGCTGGAAGGGCTGAGGGATTTCTGCATCAAGACTTTTTCATCTGTTTTCTGTTCGTTTATGGTTTTGCTCACTGCATCACGGCAAGTACTTTGTAAAAACTATTGACTCCAACTGTGCAAGGACAGAGAATTTACATATACACATTTGACATTAGGTAATCACTAAAGCACCCAGAGTTAATTAATGACCGTCAGATTCAATAACTCCTCTATCCAATAATTCCTTTAATGGCCTTGACAGCACCCACTGTTTATACACAAGGAACCAAATACTATCAGCAGTAACACCCAAGATGTTAAAATCAATCATAATTGCATGTAGCTGACTCTGAAAAAGAGATACTGATGGCAAAACTCCCTCTTTTGAGATATATTTTGTTTCTGCACAATCATTTAAAACTATTGATTGAACACATTGTGGGATCTGCTACAGAACACTCCTGCCACCCAGTGAAGCAAGTTAAAAGGGTAATTGTGTATTTGAATACGTCTTATCGCCTTGCAGTGACAAAGACAGATTATGGCAATGGGATGCCCTGGTGATGGCAGACAGCTTTCAAGTTCAAAGACTGCAGAGGAGTTGTATAGTACTTGCCCGCACAAAATCTGACAGAAACTGAGTATATGTTAGAGGAAGCTGCACTTAAAACTGTCTGGTGCTTTGGTCAGACCAGCTGCTCCCGCTCCGAGGGCTGCCAACCCTCCAGGATCGCCCTGGAGTCTCTAGGAGTTAAAAACTAAGCTCCAGTTCACTACTGCGAGCAACCCAGGAGAAAAATCATGGAGGTAATAAAAAACTGTCTTTAAAAAGAATTCTTTGAAAACTTTTGTTTATTAGTTATAAAAATATTAGACTTGGGAAAAATGACAGTCAAGAACCGTCCAATCGTCCAATGAAGTGCCTATTCGCCTTTTAATTGGCTTGGGAAGGCGATGCACTGTGTGTATGGACATGTTGGGCAACCAATGGCAGGTTTAGAATAGAGAGTTTCTTTTGCCAATTCATCTCCCATTTACCATTATATACAATAGAGATGATCTACTTTCTTAGAACTTTTTGGCTGTAAATCCAGTTTATAAGATATTTTTATTTCCAATTCTCTCAGTGGTTGCTTGTTTATTCAACTGTAACAAGGAAAGAAAATGCTGGAAACACAGAACAGATCAGTCAGCATCCATTAACTTGCGTTCTGTAACTGGAGATCTTTATTGTTTCTTTGTTGCTTCTTTTTTCCGATTCTACTAAGGTGCTAGTTTATCTTCCAGTTTTCAGTTCTGAAGAAGGGTTCTATTCAAAACATTAATTTATCCTTTCTCGTTACAGATGCTGTTTTTTTTTATTCGTTCATGGGATGTGGGCATCACTGGCGAGGCCGGCATTTATTGCCCATCCCTAATTGCCCTTGAGAAGGTGGTGGTGAGCCGTCTTCTTGAACCGCTGCAATCCGTGTGGTGAAGGTTCTCCCACAGTGTTGTTCGGAAGGGAGTTCCAGGATTTTGACCCAGCGACGATGAAGGAACGGTGATATATTTCCAAGTCGGGATGGTGTGTGACTTGAAGGGGAACGTGCAGGTGGTGTTGTTCCCATGCGCCTGCTGCTCTTGTCCTTTTAGGTGGTAGAGGTCGCGGGTTTGGGAGGTGCTGTCGAAGAAGCCTTGGCGAGTTGCTGCAGTGCATCCTGTGGATGGTACACACTGCAGCCACAATGCGCCGGTGGTGAAGGGAGTGAATGTTTAGGGTGGTGGATGGGGTGCCAATCAAGCAGGCTGCTTTGTCTTGGATGGTGTCGAGCTTCTTGAGTGTTGTTGGAGCTGCACTCATCCAAGCAAGTGGAGAGTATTCCATCACACTCCTGACTTGTGCCTTGTAAATGGTGGAAAGACTTTGGGGAGTCAGGAGGTGAGTCACTCGCCGCAGAATACCCAGCCTCTGACCTGCTCTTGTAGCCACAGTATTTATATGGCTGGTTCAGTTAAGTTTCTGGTCAATGGTGACCCCCAGGATGTTGATGGTGTGGGATTTGGCGATGGTAACGCCGTTGAATGTCAAGGGGAGGTAGTTAGACTCTCTCTTGTTGGAGATGGTCATTGCCTGGCACTTGTCTGGCACAAATGTTACTTGCCACTTATGAGCCCAAGCCTGGATGTTGTCCAGGTCTTGCTGCATGGAGCTCGGACTGCTTCATTATTTGAGGGTTGCGAATGGAACTGAACACTGTGCAATCATCAGCGAACATCCCCATTTCTGACCTTATGATGGAGGGGAGGTCATTGATGAAGCAGCTGAAGATAGTTGTGCCTAGGACACTGCCCTGAGGAACTCCTGCAGCAATGCCCTGGGGCTGAGATGATTGGCCTCCAACAACCACTACCATCTTCCTTTGTGCTAGGTATGTCTGACTGGTTTATTTCCAATGGTTGCTGTTTTCACACCAGAGAACCTTGTATAGTGAGGTCACAAAGACAGAACGGAAACAATCCCGAGATACAGTGGAGAGAAGAGCCGTGAAGTTGATCTTAGTATCAAAAGATTGAGTTATGAGGAAGTATGGGAAAAACTTGGGCTATTCAGTCTTGAAAGGAGGCAACTGGAGTTTTTAGGAGATATATATAAGATAACCTGTTCTATTTGACTCTGAGCTGAGCTTCCGACCCCATATCCTCTCGATCACAAAGACCACCTACTTTCACCTCCCTAACATCGCTAGCCTCTTCTCCCACCTCAGCCCATCTTCTTCTGAAACCCTTAGCTGTTGCTTTGTCATCTCCTGACTAGACTATTCTGATGGTCTTCTGGCTGGGCTCCCACCCTCCAGCTTCCATATACTTTGGCTCATCCAAAACTCTGCCGCTCGTAAGTTTTTCCTCACCATGTTCTGCTCACTAATCTCCCCTATTCTCGCTGACCTGCAATGGATTTTAGTTTCCCAACAGCTCACATTTAAAACTCTCATACTCATGTTTAAATCCCATCATGGCCTCACCCCTCCCTATCTCTGTAACCTCTTCCAGCTCTATAACCCCTCCCTCAAACTCTTTATTCCTCTGACTCTAGTCTCTTCCCCCTCCCTTCACCCCTACCATTGGTGCCTAGGCTCCACGCTCTGGAATTCCCTCCCTAAACCCTCTCATCTCTCCATCTCCCTCCCCTCCTTTAAGACTGTCTTTAAAACCCATCTCTTTGACCAAGCTTTTAATCAACCCTCCGAATATGTCCTTTTTGGCTCTGTGTCCATTTGTTTGATTATACCTCTGTGAAGTGCCTTGGCATGTTTTTCTACATTAAGGGGCTTTCTGCGTGAGCTAGGATGCCCATCCTCATCTGTGTCTAACTTGTGACATTTTGATCACTGCTGAAATCTAAAGTACCAAATATTAACGAAAAACTGCAATTTTTAAAATCATTATTAATAGAGGTGAGCAAGTTAGTAATTAATCACAATTCCTATATTCTGAAAACCCAGAACTTGGTACATTTAGGTTTGAATACATCTGCATTTAAAAAAATGTGCATTTACAGGAGGGCATTTGTGGGTTTTGTAGCTTTTGGGAATACTCTTCATCTTATTGCAAGTTGGGACTACACTCAGTGCCAATATTTGGCCTGTCCTAGAAGAATCAGGCACCATCACTGTGATTTTTGGAAAAAGAAAAGATATGCTTTTTTTTGAAGGAAAGTTTTATGGATGCTGGAATCAGAAGACTCAGCCTGATTTTAAAAATGATTGTTACCATTATTGAAAAGGAAAAAAAACAATTACAGACAGGGAAGCTCCAGTTACTAGGCATTCTCTTTTATATTTTATTGATCTAGAACTGAATTTTCATACCTAGTTGAGCCAATTGATGTCCTAGTCTTCACATAATTGTTTCATATTAATAGAAGGTTAAAAGCCACGGGTCTCTCAAAGGATGAGAGATATTGACAGTATTTCATTCTTCAACAAAGAGATTTCTTTGAAATTAGTACAGCAATAAAAAATCAGACTTCTAAAACTTGCTTTAACTCCTGATGGATCAATGGGTACATCAGTGTTGGTGTTGAATTGAGTGACAGTTCTGTGTCCAGGAGGATCGCAGGTTAGATCCTTGGCCTCCATTGAGTTAACTGATCTCAGCCTTGGCAGTGATAGGAATGTAACAATTGGCTTTGGTGTCCCTGGGTTAGGAAGTGGTTCTCACTCCTGAACACTGTCCAATGAGCCTTGTGTAAAGCACATGTTTATGGATGCCAGATGAGGACAGCATCGAGCTTGGGTCTGATAACCCCCATGATTGAATAGCCTGCTCACACATGGGTGAGACTCAAAAATGTTATATAAATACATAAAGAGCAAGAAGATAACCAAGGAAAGAATAGGGCCTATTAGAGACCAGAAAGGTAACCTATGTGTGAAGACAGAAGATGTGGGTGTGGTTCTTAATGAATACTTTGCGTCTGTCTTCAGATAAGAGGGGGATGATGCAGAGTTTGTAGATAAGGAGGAGGAGTGTGAAATATTGGATGGGATAAACATAGTGAGAGAGGAAGTATTAAAGGGTTTAGCATCTTTGAAAGTGGATAAATCACCAGGCCCGGATGAAATGTAACATAAGCTGTTAAGAGAAGCAAGGGAGGAAATAACGGAGGCTCTGACCATCATTTTCCAATCCTCCCTGGCTACAGTTATGGTGCTGAAGGATTGGAGGACTGCTAATGTTGTACCATTGTTTAAAAAGGGAGAAAAGGATAGACTGAGTAATTACAGGTCAGTCAGTCTAACCTTGGTTGTGGGCAAATTATTGGAATCAATTCTGAGAGACAGTATAAACCGTCATTTAGAAAGGCACAGTTTAGTCAAGGACAGTCAGCATGGATTTGTTAAGGGAAGGTCGAGTCTGACTAACTTGATTGAATTTTTTGAGGCAGTAACAAGGAGGGTCGATGAGGGTAGTGCTTTTGACCTAGTTGACATGAATTTTAGCAAGGCTTTTGACAAGGGCCCACATAGAATCATAGAATCATAGAAAGGTTACAGCACGGAAGGAGGCCATTTGGCCCAACAAGTCCATGCTAGCTCTATGCAAGAGCAATCCAGCTCGTCCCACTCCCCCGCCCTATCCCTGTAGCCCTGCAATTTTTTTCCTTTCAAGTACTTATCCAGTTCCCTTTTGAAAGCCACAATTGAATCTGCCTCCACCATCCTCTCTGGCAGTGCATTCCAGATCCTAACTACTCGCTGCATAAAAAAGTTTTTCCTCATGTCATCTTTGGTTCTTTTGCCAATCACCTTAAATCTATGTCCTCTGGTTCTTGACCCTTCCGCCAATGGGAACAGTTTCTCTCTATCTACTCTGTCTAGACCTTTCATGATTTTGAATACCTCTATCAAATCTCCGCTCAACCTTCACTGTTCCAAGGAGAACAACCCCAGGTTCTCCAGTCTATCCACGTAACTGAATTCCCTCATCCCTGGAATCATTCTAGTAAATCTTTTTTGCATCCTCTCTAAGGCCTTCACACCTTTCCTAAAGTGCAGTGCCCAGAACTGGACACAATATTCCAGTTGTGGCCGAACCAATGTTTTATAAAGCTTCATCATAACTTCCTTGCTTTTGTACTCTATGCCTCTATTTATAAAGCCCAGGATCCCGTATGCTTTTTTAATTGCTTTCTCAACCTGCCCTAACACTTTCAATGATTTGTGCACATATGCCCGCAGATCTCTCTGTTCCTGTACCCCTTTTAGAATTGCGCCCTCTAGTTTATATTGCCCACCTGATCTGACATGGCAGGCTGGTCAAAAAAGTAAAGGCCCTTAGGATCCAAGGGAAAGTGGCAATTGAATTCATAACTGGCTCAGTGGCAGGAAGCAAAGCGCAATGGTCGATGGGTGTTTTTGTGACTGGAAGGCTGTTTCCAGTGGGTTTCGCAGGGCTCAGTACTAGGTCCCTTGTTCTTCGTGGTATATATTAATGATTTAGTCTGAAATGTAGGGGGCTGAGAGGTGTAGAGGAAGAGAGGGACCTTGGAGTGCAGATCCCTGACGGTAGCAGGATAGGTAGAAAAGGTAGTTAAAACGGCATGCAGTATACTTTCCTTTATTAGCCGAGGCATAGAATATAAGAGCAGGGAGGTTATGCTGGAACTGTATAAAACACTAGTTAGGCCACAGCTTGAATACTGTGTACAGTTCTGGTCACCACATTACAGGAAAGATGTGATTGCACTAGAGAGGGTACAAAGGAGATTTACGAGGATGTTGCCAGGGCTGGAGAATTTTAGCTATGAGGAAAGATTGGATAGGCTGGGGTTGTTTTCTTTGGAATAGAGGAGGCTGAGGGGTGATTTAAATGAAGTGTATAAAATTATGAGGGGCCTAGATAGAGTGGATAGGAAGGACTTATTTCCCTTGGCAGCGTGCTCAATAACCAGGGGGCATAGATTGAAAGTAATTGGTAGAAAGATTAGAGGGGAGCTAAGGAATTTTTTTTTCACCCAGAGGGTGGTGAGGGTCTGGAACTCACTACCTGAAAGGGTGGTAGAGGCAGAAACCCTCATCACATTTAAAAACTACTTGGCTACCCACTTGAAGTGCTGTAACCTACAAGACTATGGACCAAGTGCTGGAAAGTAGGATTAGGCTGGCTAGCTCTTTTTCGACTGGCACAGACACGACGGGCTGAATGGCCTCCTTCTGTGCCGTAACTTTTCTATGTTTCTAAAGACTAGGGGAGAAAATTAGTAATAAAAAACCTGTTACTTTAAAAACAAATGAATGAAGATAACAGCATAAGCAATTGAAAAGAAGCCGGGCGTTATCTTTGCTCTCCAGGATGATCCTAGGGTAATGGCCATTTTCAACAGAGGAGAGTGAGGGCCAATAGTGTTTGATATCAAGCTGCTCATTTAGTGGTTATTCAGTCTGTCTTGTGTCAGCTGTGGTTCTCTCGATACCACTCTCGCCTCTGAGTCAGATTAGAATCATAGAATCTTTACAGCACAGAAGGAGGCCATTCGGCCCATCAAGCTCGTGCTGGCTCTTTGTAAGAGCAATCCAGTTAGTCTCATTCCCCTGCTCTTTCCCTGTAGTCCTGCAATTTTTTTCCCTTCAAATATTTATCCAATTCTTTTTTGAAAGCCACGATTGAATTTGCTTCCACCACCCTTTCAGGCAGCGCATTCCAGATCACAACAACCCACTGTGTAAAAAAGTTATTTCTCATGTCACCTTTGGTTCTTTTGCCAATCATCTTAAACCTGTGCCCTCTGGTTCTCGACCCTTCCACCAATGGGAACAGTTTCTCTTTATTTACTTTATCTAAACCCAAAGGTTATGGGTTCAAGCCCCACTCCAGAGACTTGAACACGAAAATCTAGGCTGACACTCCCATTGCAGTGCTGAGGGAGTGCTGCACTGTCGGAGGTGCCATCTTTCGGATGAGACGTTCAGCCACTCAGGTGGATGTATTGTAGAGAATGATTGAATAAAACAACTGAAGGGAAATGTTGAATGACAATATACTGGTGCATCACGGGATACTTGAAATGTTGTACTCAACTATGTTGAGCAAGAGACATTCTTTGTGAATTCAACAGTAACCTTGTCTTCAAGCTACCCTGAGGAAACTTAATGTGAGATAGAAAAACAAAGGATCAAAGGACGTGATGCGTTAGGGACAATGAATGTAGCAAAGGTGTGAGACCAGAACACAAAGTGTGATGGGCCTGCAGATCACCAAAAAGCAGATCAAAAGCAAAATACTGCGGATGCTGGAAATCTGAAATAAAGGCAGAAAATGCTGGAGAAGCCCGGCAAGTCAGGCAGCATCTGTGGAGAAAGAAACAGAGTTAACATTTCAGGTCGAAGACCTTTTGTCAGAACTGGAAGATGGCACGAGTGATTAAATGACAAAAGGGATGACGGTGCAAGGCAAGGAGGGTGGTAATGGGACAGATTAAGAAACAATAGATTGATCAGGAGTAGGTGTAAATGGCAGCAGCAGAACCATTACCAGCACTAGCTGACTGAAAAAATGGGTGCAGTGGTTATGATCTGAAGTTATTGAAATCAATGTTGAGTCCAGAAGGTTGCAAAGTGCCTAAACGAAAGATGAGGTGCTGTTCCTCGAGCTTATGTTGAGCTTCATTGGAACAGTGTAAGAGGCCGAGGACAGAGAGGTCAGAGTAGGAGTGGGAAGGGGAAGGAGAAGGAGAAGAGCAGATGGCTGATTAAAACCACCTCGGACACAGAATATGATGCTTTATCCTGTGAAGAAGTGCTGAACCAGCAGCATAGACTGATAAGGAAAAATATATTGAACCAAAGAACATACTTAACGATGTTAAATGTAGAAACAGAAGATTGAGATTATAAGAACCCCGAAGCACCACTGGCTGAGGCTGTGTCACCAATGACAAAAGCACAACTGTGCAGGAAAACCAAGAAATAAGCAGTGATAAGGAGACCCCAGGGCCCACCTAGGTTGCTAACCAACGGTGGAAATGAAGAAACTGTCTACGAGGGAGAAGAGTGCAGATGTGCGTGTGAGAACCTCCAGGGATCTAAGGAGTTGATCACTTCTTGATTCTGGGTGCAGTACAGTCCGAACAAATGTTGTACGTATTTGGTTACTGAATTTTATAGTAAATATAGTTACTAAGTCTTGTTAAACTAAAAAGTAGGAATTGGGATTGTGTAGTGAGTATTCAATTTTGTTTTAATAAAGTGAACAAAAAGGGAACGACTCTTTGCATCTGTGGCTAAGTTTGTCACTCCACTTAGTAGCTCATTTAAAGTGAATCTCACGGGGTTAATGAAAAAATCCTACAGAATCCCATGGCCCTATTACGAAGAAGAGCAGGGGAGTTCTCTCCGGTGTCCTGGCCAACATTTATCCCTCAACCAACGTCACTAAAAAATAGATTTTCTGGTCATTATCACATTGCCGTTTGTGGGACCTTGCTGTGTGCAAATTGGCTGCTGCTTTTCCTACATTACAACAGTAACTACACTTCAAGAAGCACTTCATTAGCTGTAAAGTGCTTTGGGACATCCTGAGGTCGTGAAAAACGCCATATAAATGTAAGTCTTTCTTCCTTGAAGAAATACACATGCAAAACACGCAAGTATCCAGTCCAGATCACGAGGGGATGCTGATAAATTCCTGGGTTATGCTATCAAACAAGTAGATATAGGGCAATAGCAGTCAACTCCCATAAAAGTAAAGAGTCGTACAACACCAGGTTATAGTCCAACAGCTTTATTTGAAATCACAAGCTTTCGGAGCTTTCCTCCTTCCTCACCTGACGAAGGAGGAAAGCTTTGAAAGCTTGTGATTTCAAATAAAGCTGTTGGACTATAACCTGGTGTTGTATGACTCTTTACATTTGTCCACCCCAGTCCATCACCGGCATCTCCACATCATGGCCCATAAAAGTAAGACACTCAGACTTTTTAAAGGAGCAACTGACACCATTGAACCCAAGAATTAATCTATGGAGGATACAAATTTGTAGCAATGCCCAAATGGGTTAATGCCTGTGTAAAAACAGGAATGTAGTATGAATGCATTAAGCATTTTTACATAAACCACTTGATTTATATGTGCAATGGAATAGTTTCCATGTGGATGTTTTTTTTGTATCAAGAAATAGCATCACACAACATTTGAGACAGTCCAACATCAGCAGATAAACATACTGATCATTTTAAATGGTTGATCCTCCCAGTGCAGCTCAAAATACAAATGCATTGAATGTCTGTCACCCCTTAACCCCCCCTGCCTGCTCCAGGCGCACATATATGTGCCTAAGCACAGATTACATAGCGGAAGCTCTTACTTTTTAAATGGATAGATATTTAAAATGATGCAAAATGTATTTTATGTTTATTGACTTAGCTTGAAGTTTGGCTCATAAGCTCATAGTTTGAGCTGCTCGAGAAAAGCTGTGGCTTGCTTACCTTTGTGTGGTAACATATGGTAACTTATCACCATTCTAAAGATATCACAAGAGACACCTTGATTTATCTTCCTTAGTTAGGATGAAGCCTTTTGCACGGATCTGGATGGACTGGTCTTCTCAGCTAATTAGTCTGGTAATTAGCTCGCAACCTGCATTAAATCTTCCATTTGAAACCTAACCAGTTAACTATCAGTTCATCTATTAAGAAAATACACACAACATATAGCGGTGCTATATTTCATCTTGCTGATGTGGATTTTACTGCAAAGTATGTCCATCTGAAGACTATTTTGTTCCTTTTTAATGCAGGGCTTGAAGCCTCATTTGTGAAGATCTGCTGACATCGGCTGTTGTCTTGGCAGTGAAGAATGAGAAGGCCAAAACATGCAAACATAACAACAATCGAAACAGCAAATTTCCCTGATGCAGCTTACAGAACTGTATAAAAGTTTCAAAGGCAGCCAATCTCCATTGTTAAGTGCAAGATGGTCTTAAGACCATAGAACCACAGAACCATGGAAAAGATACAGCACAGAAGGGGGCCATTCGGCCCATTGTGTCCGCGCCGGCTCGAAGAACAACCAGGTGCCCATTCTAATCCCACCTTCCAGCACCCAGTCCATAGCCCTGCAGCTTACAGCACTTTAGCTGTAGGTCCAGGTACTTTTTAAAAGAGTTGAGGGTCCCTGCCTCTGCCACCAATTCGGGCAGCGAATTCCATACACTCACTACCCTCTGGGTAAAAAAGTTTTTCCTCATGTCCCCTCTAATCCTTCCGCCAATCATCTTAAATCTATGTCCTCTAGTTCTTGAACTCTCCACTAGGGGAAACAGGTACTTCCAGTCTACTCTATCTGGGCCCCTCATAATTTTGTACACCTCAATCAAGTCTCCCGTCAGCCTCCTCTGCTCCAAGGAAAACAACCCCAGCCTATCCAATCTCTCCTCGTAGCTGCAATTTTCAAGCCCTGGCAACATTCTTGTAAATCTTCTCTGCACTCTCTCCAGAGCAATTACGTCCTTCCTGTAATGTGGTGACCAGAACTGCGCACAATACTCCAGCTGTGGCATAACCAGCGTTTTATACAGTTCCATCATTACATCCCTACTTTTGTATTCTATCCCTCGGCTAATAATGGAAACCATTCGGTATGCCTTCTTCACAACCTTATCTATCTGTACTGCCACTTTCAGGGACCTGTGCACATGCACTCCAAAGTCTCTCACTTCCTCTACCCCTCTCAATATATTCCCGTTTACTGCGTATTCCCTTTTACTGTTTGCCCTCCCTAAGTGCATTACCTCACATTTCTCCGGGTTGAACTCCATTTGCCACTTTTCCGCCCACTCCATTGATATCTTCTTGGAGTCTACAGCTATCCTCTTCACTATCAACTACACGGCCAATTTTTGTGTTGTCTGCAAATTTGCCAATCATGCCCCTTACATTCAAGTCTAAATCATTAATATATACCACAAACAGCAAGGGACCCAACACTGAGCCCTGTGGCACACCACTGGAAATGGATTTCTAGTCGCAAAGACATCCATCGACTTTTACCCTTTGTTTCCTGTTACTGAGCCAATTTTGGAACCAATTTGCCACATTTCCCTGTATCCCATGGGCTTTTACCTTTCTGTCCAGTCTGCCATGTGGGACCTTGTCAAATGCCTTACTAAAATCCATGTAGACAACAACCACTGCACTACCCTCATCAATCCTCCTTGTCACTTCCTCAAAGAATTCAATCAGATTTGTAAGGCATGACCTTCCCTGAACAAATCCATGCTGACTATCCCTGATTAAACCATGCCTTTCCAAGTGACAGTTTATCCTATCTCTCAGCATTGATTCTAATAGTTTGCCCACTACTGAGGTAAGACTGACCGGCCTATAATTGTTTGGCCTTTCCCTCATACCCTTTTTAAACAATGGTACTATGTTTGCAGTCTTCCAGTCCTCTGGTACCTCCCCTGTATCTAGTGAGGATTGGAAAATGATCCTCAGAGCATCCGTTATTTCCTCCCTGGCTTCCTTCAATAGCCTAGGAAACAATCCATCCGGCCCTGGTGACTTATCAACTTTCAAGGATTCCAGTCCCTCTAGTACTTCCTCTCTCGTTTTGTTTACCTTATCCAATATTTCACACCTCTCCTCTTTAACTACTACGTCCAGATCATCCCTTTCCTTTGTGAATACGGAGACAAAATATTCATTTAAAACCCTACCCACATCCTCTGCTTCTACACACAAGTTACCCTTATCATCCCTGATAGGTCCTACCTTTTCCTTAGCTAACCTCTTGTTCTTAACGTACTGATAAAACATCTTTGGGTTTTCTTTAATCTTACTAGCTAATATTTTTTGATGCCCTCTCTTTGCTTCCCTCACAGAAGGTATGCTTGTAACAGTAAAAAGAAATATTTTAAAGAAACTGCAATAGCAACAACAACAATTTGCATTTATATAGCACCTTTAATGTAGTAAAAAGTCCCAAGGCGCTTCACAGGAGCATAATCAGACAAAAATTGACACCGAGCCAAAGAAGGAGACATTAGGACAGGTGACTAAAAGCTTGGTCAAAGAGGTAGGTTTTAAGCAGTGTTTTAAAGGAAGAGAGAGAGGTGGAGAGGCAAAGAGGTTTGTGGAGAAAATCCCAGAGCTTAGGGCACGGCTGCCAATGATGGGGTTAGCGAAGTGCGGGATGCACAAGAGGCCTGAGTTGGAGGAATGTAGATTGTGTAGAGAGAATTAGAAGGAGCATTTCAAACAATGGCAGTGACAGACCAATGGAAATATACACCTGGAATGTTCCATGATAGCTCTCCCTATCTCCAGCCACAGTTTAGAACATAAGAACATAAGAAAAAGGAACAGGAGTAGGCCATACGGCCCCTCGAGCCTGCTCCGCTATTCAATCAGATCATGGCTGATCTTCGACCTCAACTCCACTTTCCCTCCTGATCCCCATATCTCTTGATTCCCCCAGAGTCCAAAAATTTATCCATCTCAGCCTTGAATATATTCAATGACTCAGCATCCACAGCCCTCTGGGGTAGAGAATTCCAAAGGTTCGCAACCCTTTGCAAGAAGAAATTCCTTCTCATCTCAGTCTTCAATGGGCGACCCCGTATCCTGCGATTATGCCCCCTTGTTCTAGACTCTCTAGCCAGGGGAAATAATCTCTCAGCATCTATCCTGTCAAGCCCCCTCATAATCTTATATGTTTCAATGAGATCACCTCTCATTCTTCTAAACTCCAAAAAGTATAGGCCCATTCTACTCAACTATTCTTCATAGGACAACCCTCTCATCCCAGGAATTAATCTGGTGAACCTTTGTTGACTGCCTCTAAGGCAAGTATGTCCTTCCTGAGATAAGGAGACCAAAACTGTATGTAGTACTCCGGGTGAGGTCTCACTAATGTCCTGTACAACTGTGGTAAGACTTCCTTACTCTTGTACTCCAACCCCCTTGCAATAAAGGCAAACATGCCATTTGCTTTCCTAATTGCTTGCTGTACCTGCATACTAACTTTTTGTGTTTCTTGTACGAGGACACCCAAGTCTCTCTGAACACCGACATTTAATAGTTTCTCACCATTTAAAAAATATTCCATTTTCCTATTCTTCCTACCAAAGTGAATAACCTCACATTTCCCCACATTATGCTCCTTTTTCTGATCAGTGTCTTGGGCCTGGAGAGGTGGTCTGGAAAGTTCTTTTACCTGAGGTGTAAATGCAAGTTTTCATTGTTGTTCCTTAGGTAATGTAGCATTGTGCCTTTCTGAATAATGTAAACGTATCTTTAGAAAATCTTTGATTATTTGCTGACTAAACAATTTAGATAGGGTAGATACAGAGAAACTATTTTCTCTGGTGGGAGAATCCACAACAAGGGGGCATAACCTTAAAGTTTAAAGCTAAGCTGTTCAGGGGTGATGTCAGGAAGCACTTCACATAAAGGCTAATGGAAATCTGGACCCCTCTCCCCCAAAAAGCTGTTGAGGCCAGGGGTCAATTGAAAATGTCAAAACTGAGATTGATAGATTTTTGTTAGGCAAGGGTATTAAGGGATATGGAACCAAGGCGGGTAGATGGAATTAAGATGCAGATCAACCATGACTTAATTGAATGGTGGAACAGGCTTGAGGGGCTGAATGGCCGACTCCTGCTCCACTGTTCCAATATTTGCTCTGTTATGGATTGAAGAGATGCTAGCAGCAGGAATAATAAGCACTGTGGCTCCCTTCAAAACCAATGATAAAGAATGTTCCATGTGCGACTGACACTTCAAATCCTTTTGTCGTTCATCACGGTAGTTTTTTAGCATTTGTTTATTAAATATGAATCCTCCTAAACAGTGCTGGTCAGATCAATCAATAAAAGCTGGCGTAGCATTCAGTACTGTGCTTGAGTTACATTTGAAATTTTGCAAAGAGAAAGCCGCTTTCTCACTGCTTCAGTAATGGTCAGGAGCAAGAAAAATCTATGGGCAGAGATTCTGTGGGAATTTTAATCACCAATTGTTTTCATTAAATCCACAGAATTTCTCTTATTGAGTGAAAATTTTAAAAAAAACAAAATCAACCTATTGTTTTCAAAGTGCAAAGATGTTATTTATCTGGCACTTTCCAACAGCACCTTAGTTAAAATAGCTAAAAAAAATGCCATGCCTCACAAGATGGCGGACTGTAAGAAAAGTTGATTGCAAAACCAAATAAATTGTATACAGGAAACATCTGCAAACTCAAACAAAATGGGAGCCAATTCAAGGAATTTCTTAGCTTACCCATTAGAATCGCTGGTGCAGATTTTCCACTTGAGTTACCTCGGCTCCTGGGTGTAACTCGAGTGGAGAATGTTCAGAAATTCTATGGGAATTACTCTGCCAGTTGTCCTCTTGGTCCCACAGCTTCCAATACTTTCATCCGGAAGTGACATCGAGCATATAATACGTCTGCCCAAGTGTGTTATCATTAAACAGAAATGATGGGACAACATCAGACAGGGAATTAGATATATACTTGAAAAGGAAAAACTTGCAGGGCGAAGGGGAAGGGGAAGGGGAGTGAGACTAATTGGATAGTCAAAGGCACGATGGGACGAATGGATTCCTTCTGTGCATTTGATTCTACAATTCTATGAACCTAGGTCTAGATATTTGTGCCTTAACAACACTGGGCACAAGGGATGCCTGTTCACTCCTGGTGTCAAATGTTACAATGGAAGGTCGAGTGACACTTTAAAATTGAAATGGGTCTGTTTTTTTTATATTCATTCATGGGATGTGGGTGTCGCTGGCAAGGCCAGCATTTATTGCCCACCCCTAATTGTCCTTGTGCAGAAATGATGAGAGATACAAAGGGGAGTCTTACCTTGGCACTCTTGGTGAGATCATTAAATTTCTTTTGGTGCTGCAGCCAGGTCCTGGAGAAAATGTTGATGGTATTCACATGTTGTGCCCCTCTCTATGCCCATACACCAATTTGCCAGCTCAGTGGGACTGACTCTCGCATAGTTTCATTCTTACCTAATCAATCTTAGCCAGAGCATCTCCAGCAACAGCTTCTCATCCCAGCCCCGCACTATTACTTCTGGAATCGCCCAAGGATCTATCCTTAGCCCCCTCCTTTCTTTTAAAAAAAATTTGTTCATGGGATGTGGGCGTCGCTGGCGAGGCCGGCATTTATTGCCCATCCCTAATTGCCCTTGAGAAGGCGATGGCGAGGTGCCTTCTTGAACCGCTGCAGTCCGTGTGGTGTAGGAAGGGAGTTCCAGGATTTTAACCCAGCGACGATGAAGGAACGGCGATATATTTCCAAGTTGGGATGGTGTGTGACTTGAAGGGGAATGTGCAGGTGGTGTTGTTCCCATGTGCCTGCTGCTCTTGTCCTTCTAGGTGGTAGAGGTCGCGGGTTTGGGAGGTGCTGTCGAAGAAGCCTTGGCAAGTGTTGCAGTGCATCCTGTGGATGGTACACACTGCAGCCACTGTGCGCCGGTGGTGAAGGGAGTGAATGTTTAGGGTGGTGGATGGGGTGCCAATCAAGCGGGCTGCTTTGTCCTGGATGGTGTCGAACTTCTTGAGTGTTGTTAGAGCTGCACTCATCCAGGCAAGTGGAGAGTATTCCATCACACTCCTGACTTGTGCCTTCTGGATGGTGGAAAGGCTTTGGGGAGTCAGGAGGTGAGTCATTCGCCGCAGAATACCCAGCCTCTGACCTGCTCTTGTAGCCTCATCTACATGCTGCTCTTTGGCAATATTATCCGAAGACGTGGCTTCAGGTTCCACATGTACGCTGACGACACCCAACTCTGCCTCACCACCACTTCGCTTGACCCCTCCACTGCCTCTGTGTTGTCAACCAGTCCAGGGTGATCCACAAGTTCTTACAGTTAAACATTGGGAAAACTGAAACCATCATCTTCGACCCTCGCCACAAACTCCGTTCCCTCACCACCAATTCCATCCCCCTCTCCAGCCACTGTCTCAGGTTGAACCAGACTGTTCACAAGCTCGTTGTCCTGTTTGACCCGGAGCTGAGCTTCCAACCCCATATTCTCTCAGTCACAAAGACAGCCTATTTCCTCCTCTTAAACCAGAGGGTGGTAAAAGGCTCCAGAGTTTCGTGGTCCTGGGAAAGAGTTGGAGTAGGAAATGGTGCGATGAGACATGCTTTCAATGCCATGAGAATGAAGGAAGGAGGAAGTAGGGTGGTTTATTGAGAGCTCAAGAGGAACAAGAGAGAAATGATCAGAGGAGCACAGACCATTGCAATATTGACAAGACAGAGAAGACAGGTTGCGAGGAAAGAGAAAGTTTGGATGTTAAAGGTGAGAGAACAATTGCCTATCAGATGATAAGCTTTTGATTTTTCTTAAATTGACTGATTCTAGATTTTGGTGTGCACAAAATAGCTTTAATTTATTACTGAGAGTCTATAGAGCTTGTTTTCATCGTTTTGGTAGCAGACTGACATCAGTGCAGTGGTTATCTTGCTATTTGCTCCCTGCTTAGAAGTTACCTGATAATTATAAATATTCTGCTACAGTTTGGAGGCAGTGAGATTATGAGGAATAATGGAGGTTGAAGTAATAAGT
Source organism: Heptranchias perlo (assembly GCF_035084215.1). NCBI lineage: Eukaryota > Metazoa > Chordata > Chondrichthyes > Hexanchiformes > Hexanchidae > Heptranchias > Heptranchias perlo. Next base: position 16,452,217 of record NC_090331.1, on the reverse strand, counting down.
GGTTGACCTGAACCAGAGGCCCTAATTCCTATCCTAATTGCATAATTTTGATCTTTTAATGACAAAAGGAGACTAAGTTTGAACTTTTTCATTCTCAAAGCTCTCAGGCTGTGATAATATGGATTGTAAAAGATAATGCTCAACAACCTCATTAATGGAGAGGGTGAGAAGCAGCAGGATGAGCCAACCCACCTATTACAGAGGCGTCAGTCAATTATTATCCACATGGGTGGCAGCAACACTTAGGAGCATTGCCAGAGGTAGCAGGACTCTTTCTCAGCAACCGCTTACAAACCTGTCAAGTTCTATTCATTCCCAGGAACAGTAACTGATTCGGTAAAGAGAATGAGCTCTTTCTCTCTCTGTCTCATTGCGGAAAAAAATAACCCCAGCATATTTCCTACCAGTAGTTTTGAAATGTATGACTATATCACTATATTGTCAAAAGTCTTCGCCCTGGAAATATCTGCTGCATGTATATATAAAGTTTAATTTTTTAAAATTTAAAGACAGAGAAGGGAATCTGTTAATTGTATCCGTGAGATTTATATCAATTAGTGTTAATTGTATTCAGGTGGTGCGTATCAATTGGGGATTCTCTTGCATCCATTTATAAGAGAGCTTATCAAGATCATGGGTGATGTTGATCTCTGTGAATAAAGGCTTGGAAGCAACTGAAGACCAGGCTCTAATATTATATCCTTCACCACCTGGCTATCCAGTTTGTAACAGTGGGTTGGGGGTGGGACTTATGCCCAGGTTGGGTTTGTGGGGGGTGGGGGGGTGTGGCCAGGAGGAGCAAAAAAATTGAAAGCTTCCTGGGCCGTTTTTTGAGCTGCCCTTTTAAGAACCGCTGGTTAGGCCACTCAGTGCCTGGTGCAAATGGGCGGAGCGTACACAATGAACGTTCCGTTTGTTTGTATTTGATATTTAGAATCAGGATCCCATAACTGACGTAGAATCCTGATTTGCATATTTCAGCAGCCCCCCCCTTGCCTGTTTCAGGTGGGGGGGCTGCTTGCTTATTTACAGGACCGCCTGAAAATTAAATCAGGCTGGTCTTGGGCGCTAATGGGGCGACCAAGGTGTCCCCTCGGTTGTCTATTTAGGTGTAAAACGAGCGGTGTACATTGAAAATCGCCCCCACTGTGCCTTCAGTCAGTTCGTGAGAACGTTCTACCTTTTCTTATGTTTCTATGTATCCTTTAATCTCTTCACCAGCTACCACTTTCCAAATTAGAGATTCATAACGTAGGTGATTAAGATAGAATACTGCGCAAACACTCCGAGGTTAACAGCCCCACTCCCACTGCACCTGTTTCCTGTTCTTCATGGGCTGGGTCATCAGTATCAGCAGTGTCACCATCAGGCTTTTTGGCGTCCTCTGGGACACCCTTACCATCAGCCCTTTGCTGACTGTGAAGTTGTGAAGCACAAAACACAGTATCACAATGCGGGCACATTAAGGGAATAGGAAGCCTTTGCGGTTCATATAAATATGGGGGTTTACATCTGGGGCATGTAACGGCCCTCAGGGGCAATCAATTGCCCTCACAATCCTAGGGAATCCGGCAATTTTGAAACATTTGATAGCCCTCTCAGTCATCTGTCTGGAAGCACAGTTGTATAAATAACGATGCCTTGGCAAAGAAGTTATTGGTGACTTTCCTTACAAAGGAGTGCACTGTAAATTGGCTGATTTGGCAAAAGTCTCCTGCAGAAAGTGCACCTGGGTCTATACATCCTCAAGGAGGGCTATAGCCAGGATGGTCTGGCTCTCGTCTGGTGCTGCTTGATTAATGTAGCTTCCTTAACAGCCTCCTGTTCCTCCTCTTCCTCCAGCATATAAATCATGTAAAGTGGAAGTCCCACTGGGAAGCCCTCTGATATGAGCTCAGTAATTCTCTTGAAATACAGTGCTTTCCAAGGGTTGTGAACATAACAGTGAAATTTGTTTTCCAGCACCTGCAGTGAGTTCTGAAATATGGCCACAAGTCTCCACGATCAATCTCAGTTCAGCAGTGTCCCTTTAACCAAGCCTTGATAAATGGGTCCTAGCAAACTGCAACTATTAAATACTGATGCATGTTCTCAAGGGTTGATGGGAAGGGGGAACACCCTGAATTTAGGACGGATGACATCGTCCCATCCTAATTCCGTAATTTGCATGTGGCTTCCGCTGGGAGGGCAGATCGCTCTTCAACTCGCCCTGAAACTCCATAGACTTTATACTGGGGCAGTTCTGCAGGGAAACCCTGGTGTACACAAACCCTGTCAAAAATTCCTGGCTACTGCAAAGGCGTAATTGCGGACTTACACCTTCCCCAGCCCAGGAATTCCAAGGCCCACTTGGTGTTCCTAATGCACATCGTCAATGCAGTCACTTTGATTGAAAAGCATGATTGGAGAGGATAGGCAGTAGAAAGGATAGCAATACATAATTTCGAGAAATCATAGTACCATACATTTACAGAACAGGAGGAAGCAATTCAACCCAACTTGTCTATGTCGGTGCTAACCATTCAACTGGGGCTATCTATCCTAATCTCATTTCCCTGCCTTTTCCCCATATCAATTTATGTTTTCCTTTTCAAATACTAATTCAATTCCACTTTCAACTGATGCCATAGTCTCTGCCTCAATAGCCACCTGTGACAAAGCATTCCTTATTTTAATAATGAGAATAAAGAGAAGCACAAAAGTAAGCTATGAATATATGATTAGAAAGTTGGAGCACAGGGAAAGTTGTAATTGTAAAAGGTATATTCAAACACGCTAGACTGCCGCAGAAATGTTAACAAGAATATTGCAAGTAAGACATTCAAAGTGAAAATGGCATCATGGGAGAATATATGTACTGCAGAAAGGAATTTCTGTGGGCCGAATTACCAAATCTAAATCCCCATTGCTCTGATGGCCAAAGGAAAAACTCTCACGTGATAGGGGGCCACAGTGTATCACAGGTGATGGATCTCCCATCCCAGACCTGATGAAGATGAGGAAGGAATAGTGGATTTGATCAGCAGGGATAGACCTGGAAGGGATTGGGTCTGTATGGATTAGAATACCAAAAAGAATTCATGGTATGTACTATATTAATCAGATATTTTATGATTTGCATGACATGGTACACGAATGTACCCATACACACACATTATGCATAAGTGCATTATAGTACATGTATTAGGCTCAGTAGTAGCACTCTCACCTCTGAGTCAGAAAGTCAGCGGTTCAAGCTCCAACCCAAAGACTTGAACACATAATCTAGGCTGACACTTCTGTGCAGTACTGAGGGAGTGCTGCACTCTCGGTGGTGCCACCTCTCACATAAGACGTTAAACCGAGGCCTCGTCTTCCCTCTCAGGTGGAAGTAAAAGATCTCATGTCACTATTTGAAGAAGAGCAAGGAAGTTCTTCTAGAGTCTTGGCCAACATTTATCCCTCAACCAACATTACTAAAAGCAGATTTTCTGGTCATTTATCTCATTGCTGTTTGTGGGGCCTTGTGTGCAAAGTGGCTGCCACGTTTCCCACATTACAACAGTGATGGCACTTCAAAAGTACTTCATTGCTTGTAAAGCTTTTTGGGACGTCCTGAGGTCATGAAAGTTCTTACTTCTTAATGATAATAAATGGATAAATGTACTTAAGTATTCATAGGGGCTGAATAATATCACGAAAGGATCCCTGGAAAATCCAGCATGGAAGCCTGAAGCCTGCAAGGCATCTCAGGAGTCTGTACACAAGCTGTAGCTGGGGCCATTTGGATCCCAACTTCTGTGTTAACTAGGCGACCACCCCATAATGCAGTTGGACCCTCTGAGCATTATTCTACATGGCGGAGGAAGGAATTTCAGACAAGCATGCTAAGTGTGCACACATTACTGTCCCACAGTCAATGGGGTAGATCTTGACATTGTGCAATCATGTAAAATGGATGATAGTGAGTCAGCAGCCTATTTTACATCTCTCCCAATTTTTATTTCCATTGATTTCAAGTCAAGATCTACCTCAGAGTGCCTAGTTAAGCCTGTTGCAAAAAACATAAAAGATACATTGAACCATTCAGCACAGAAAGAGGTCATTAGGCTCATCGTGCCTGTACCAGATGTCCGAAAGAGCTATCCAATTAGTCACACTGCTCTGCTCTTTCCCCATAGCCCTGCAAATTTTTCCCCTTCAAATATTTATCCAATTTTCTTTTAAAAGTTATTATTGAATCTGCTTCCACCACCCTTCCAGGCCATGCATTCCAGATCATAACAACTCACTGAGTAAAAAAAAATTCTCCTCATCTTCACCCTGGCTTTTTTTGTCAATTATTTTAAATCTGTGTCCTCTGGTGACCATCCCCCCTGCCTGTGGAAACAGTTTCTCAATATCTACTCTAACAATACCCCTCATAATTTTGAACACCTCTATTAAATCTCCCCTTAACCTTCTCTACTCTAAGGAGAACAATCCTAATTTCTCAAACAGATTAATATTGCGGATTTTAAAATATTTAGATAATTTCAACTTTAGACTTGGATCAATTTATAAAATTGAGGGATTCTGAGTTTATACTACAACTTGGTTACAACTTTGACATTTGGTAACAACCTTCTGTCTGTGGTATAAATGGCTGAAGGTCGTGATCAGATTGAAAAATAAATCATTATTCATCTGTAAGAAGGCATCGGTTATTTCTGTGCTTTTCCATAAAATCAATGGTGTCACCTGATTTCACAGGGCTGACCAGCCATTTGATAGCAATCTGATTGGGAAATGATGCAGAAGGGGAGATAGCAGAGAAAGCCATTTATCACTGAGATAGCCCGGTGGCCTTTTTAGTACAAATCTGACATGAGAGATCAGGTCTGGCATGTTAGCTTTTGCAAACTTGGGTCTTCATGTTTATATTGGATCAAATGTGTTGTCTTCTAGTCAGGAAATTAATAAAAGATCACTTATAATTCATTCGCCAAGCTCTGAGAAATCTGTAGAAAATTGCAAGAAAATCCAGAGGCAATTTAGTGAAACTTTTGGGGAGGGTCACATCGTTATCAATAATTACCATTCTCATTATCTGTATATAATTGTTTTCTGTGGAAGATTGTAAAGTGAATGTTTGGGGCTTTCACAGGAGAAAGTTTTCAAAATGACTTGTTTCTGTTGTTGCTGGAGCATGCACTAAATGAGGGGAAATTTGTTTACCTGCTGTTTGATATAATTTTGCTAAATCATTCAAAACACTAGGATCAAAGTAGCAGAGAGTAGACAAGAAAGGGAATCTTAGATGATGTTTTTTCCTCTCCCTATCCTGGAAACATTCGAGCCTATTACAAAGGACCTACATCTACTTCAGCTGAGACCAGGAAGTAACCCCGAAACCATGGCTCAGTGAGCAGCTGAGTCATAAAGCACAGAATGTTGCCAAGTTCCATCCCTAGTCTGTGTTGAGCTATCTAATTTCTCCACGAGGAAAGTTTAGGTCTCCTTGCCCTAGGCTCCCCCACCCCCCCGCCCCACCCCTTCCCTCCCAGGAGACTCTCAGGAAACCCTCTCCACTCGATTTACATTCTTGCCGGTGAGCCTTCCTCAGGTGCCGGGTGGCAGCCTCACGCGGCCTGGACCTCTGCTCTCACCGGCCAGCCAGCTGCTGTTTCCCAGCCATTTGGGTGGGGCAGGCGATGAGCCCTGGGACTTAAAATTGCCCAGATAGCCATAGTTGCATGATAAAAAAAGGATAACATTTTCAAGAAATGATCTTATTATTCCTGAAGAAGTAAAAATGAACAAATAGATAGGCAGTTCCCAAGGAATTAAACAAAGCCTCCAGACACTGTGCAAAAGGAACAGCTCTTCAATCGTAATGGATGTACAATTCCATGGAATTGAATGTTCTAAATATAGTAACTATCTATCTCTTAACAGTAGTCAAAGCCACTTGCAGCCCATTTGAAAAAAAAGTCAAACTGTTCTTCCTTTTGATGTCTTGAAACAAGTATCACTTTGCAGTTTAAATGCACTGGCCATTACTTTGACATATTCTTATATTGCTTGTCATTCCCAATCATATTTAGACTTGTTATTGCAGCACAGGAGTATGCCATGTCTAAAGGGAATTAAGTCTTTCCACAGTGATGCTTGAGATCCCAGCATTTAATGCTAGTACTCCAGAAATTGGAAGCAAAAAAAAGCCAATGGGGTAGATCTTGACTTTGTGCGATAATGTAAATCGGGTGATAGTGAGTTGACAGCCCGTTTTACATCTCTCCCAATTTTTATTTCCATTTAAGTCAATGAAATTTTTATTTCATTGAGACTTGAGTACAAAATCTAGGCTGACACTCCAGTGCAGTACTGAGAGAGTGCTGCACTGTTGGAGATGCTGTCTTTCAGATGAGACGTTAAACCGAGGCCCTGTCCTTCTCAGGTGGACGTAAAAGATCTTATGGCATAATTTGAAGAAGTGCAGGGGAGTTCTCCCCGGTGCCCTGGCCAATATTTATCCCTCAACCAACAACATTAAAGAAACAGATTATCTGATCATTGTCACTTTGCTGTTTGTGGGAGCTTGCTGTTTGCAAATTTCTACTGTGTTTCCTACATTTCAAAAGTGACTACACTTCAAAAAAGTACTTCATTGGCTGTGAAGTGCTTTGGGATGACCTGAGGTCATGAAAGGTGTTAGAAAATGCAAGTCTTTCTTTTCTTTCTTTCAATGTGTCCAATTCAACCAAATGCCTGCTTCGTTTCACTATATCCATTTCAAGTTATTGTAATAGTACTGGATAATTAGTACAGGTTTATTTTTAGTAATATTGCAGTTTTTGGAAATATAGCCATCCTCGTAAAGCTTGCCCCTTGGCAATCAGACTCCTGATACATATGATTTTGCAAAAATCAACTTTCAATACTGGGTGTTGTTTAACTCTAATAAAAAGAAACACAAAGGATATTTATTAATTTTAAACTTTATAGGCCCCTGTTACATAAAAAATGCATTAGAGCATTGTTAGTCAGTAGAAGCAGAAATGAGCAACAAAAAACTATCATTTGAATTTCAAGATAAAGGTCATGCGCATAATATTATGTGATTTTGTTTTCTCCTAAAAGGTGACAGAATAATCTCTTTCGGTTGAGAACGGTGAACAAAGCTTTTGCAATCACAAAGCTACATCCTTAGAAAGGATCACATTTCATGTACAACATTTCTAGAACAGCACATAAATCCATCAGAATGATTGAAAAGAAAGACTTACATTCATATAACCTTTTTCACAACCTCAGAACGTCCCAAAGCACTTTACAGCCAATGAAGTACTTTTTAAGTGTAGGGGGTAATATTAACCTAACTCACTGGGCAGGACCCCATGGGATCGGGTAAAATGCTGGTTTTACTCTCCCCACCCCCCCCTCAAGCAATATTACTCTTCAGTGACTTAAATGGAGAATAAAATTGGGCAGGGTTTAAAACCACTGTTGCACCTGAGGGGTCGGCGATTTAGGACTGAGATGATGAAAAAATTCTTTACTCAGAGGGTTGTGAATCTTTGGAATTCTCTACCTCACAGGGCTGTGGATGCTCAGTCGTTGAGTATATTCAAGACTGAGATCGATAGATTTTTGGACACTAAGGGAAGCGAGCGATGTGGGGATAGCATGGGAAAGTTGAGTTGAGGTAAAAGATCAGCGATGATCTTATTGAATGGTGAGCAGGCTTGGGGGGCAGTATGGCCTACTTCTGCTCCTATTTCTTATGTTCTTATCCCATCAGTTTCCTGACGGGCGGGTTAGGTTAAAATTGCTATAGTCACTGTCGTAATGTAGGAAATACAGCAGTCAATTTATGCACAGCAAGGTCCCACAAACAGCATTGTGATAATGACCGGATAATCTGATTGGAGGATCAAAAGGCAAAAGTGGGGACAAAATCCCAAGGAATGCACAGCTTAATGCACCTCACGTATAATGTCAAGAGAATATGCCACTGTAACATCAGTACAATGTGATGGAATTGACTATTCTTTTCAGGCAACAGGTGATTTTCTCCATAGCAGTAATAGCTGGTCCTGAAAGTATGTTGGTTATTTCCTTCATCCCTCTTCCAGATTGGCCAATTCCTCACAGGGAAGCCCATGAAGACAGAGTACTGGTTCATTGAATACACCTGCCAACACCATTTGACTCCACTAAACTAGTATGACTAGATTACAAATCAGGAGATGTGAAATTGCAACTCGCCATACCTCTTCCAACAAAGCCAGGTCTTCTTGTGTCCATTTGTGGAGGGAATTAGCAGAGTTGATGCAGTTTCTTTAAATAGCATCTTCTGTGCCCTCTTCCAGAGACCCAGTGATTGAGCCTCGGTCCACTACTGCTCCCACTTTGATGTCATGCCTCTGATCCAGCCTGTCCTTGACATCTGAACCTTCTCTTTACGTTCTGCTCTGACTCAGTAATTGGTACCTCTGAGTGACAATATTTTTCTGTCTACATGTGGTCCTATCACCTGCCCAGTGCAGAGATTTTTTTAAATTATCATGCAGCTACACAGTTCCATTTTGTGTTTTGTGATAGGTGCAGCTATACAGGCGATTGACACAGAGTGGCTGTGAGCACAACATCCATGCCTTTTTTACCTCTACACTTGACTATTCCAATGCTCTCCTGGCCGGCCTCCCATCTTCCATCCTCCATAAACTTGAGCTCATTCAAAACTCTGCTGCCCATATCCTAACTCGCACCAAATCCCATTCACCCATCACCCCTGTGTTTGCTGACCTACATTGGCTCCCAGTCCGGGAACGCCTCGATTTTAAAATTCTCATCCTTGTTTTCAAATCCCTCCATGGCCTCGTCTCTCCCTATCTCTGTAACTTCCTCCAGCCCTACAACCCTCCGAGATCTTTGCATACTTCCAGTTCTTGCCTCTAGCGCATCCCTGATTTTAATCGTTCCACCATTGGCGGCCGTGCCTTCAGCTACCAAGGCCCTATACTCTGGAATTCCCTCCCTTAATCTCTCTGCCTCGCTACTGCTCTCCCTCTTTTAAGACATTCCTTAAAACCTACCTCTTTGGCCAAGCTTTTGGTCACCTGTCCTAACATCTCCTAATGTGGCTCAGTGTCAAATTTGGTTTGATAACGCTCCTGTGAAGCGCCTTGGGACTACGTTAAAGGTGCTATATAAATGCAACTTGTCGTAGATGTAGTAGCAGTAGCACATGACTGAGAATGACTGTTCAATGATCAACAAACACATTGGCCTCGATTTCAACCCCTCTTGCCCAGCGAGCATGGTGCGTGGTAGGGGTTAAGATCAGGCCGAGTCCGTTCCCGCCCGGCCGACATCTTATCTTCACTGACTTCGAAGTCGGCCGAGGCTCCCGCTGAAGGCAAGCGAGGGCCTAATTTAAATTTAAAAGTCGTGGCTGATGAAAATCAGTGCCGTGGCGTGTTTTTCCCCGACGACTCAGGGGTAGGCCTGCCCGGTGTCAAACCCGCCAGAGAAACAGCTGGCCAGAAGAGGCCAAGGTAAGTTTAAAAAGAATTACCTTTCTGTGAAATCTTTGCGGGCCATGAAGAGCAGTAGTGCTCCCTCCCCCTCAGGCCCCACAAGAAGCCCTTGGACCTCCCCAGTCCTGGCCTTGCCACTATCTCTCAGCACTGGCATTGGCTTCCAAAGACCTTGGCCAGCGCTAACTTTACACCAAGGACCGGTCCCTTGGGGCGCCGGCGTCCAAAGGTACACGACCTGATTTCCCACTCCCGCCCACCGACCCTGACGTCAGTCCTGACGGTTTCGGGAGGGAGACTGTCCTGGATTATTTAGATGAAGTCCGGGATATAAAATGGCCCCGGCCTCATGCTGAGCTCCCAGCCGCACCACCGCCCGTCCCGAACGTGCGCCCCAAAAATCGACATGTGTTTTATACAGAAGCGTGCCTTAAGCCCTTTGGTAAGTGCATTAGCAATACGAATACTGAAACCATCAGCAATGTGTGCGGTTGGTCAGCTTCAGGGGCATGGAAACAGAAGAAAAGCAAGGAAAATTCAATAAATTTTCCACATAATGTGCGTCACTTTGACCTTTTCTTCAATTTGAAATGCTTGCTGACCAATATTCCTCCCTTTATCCATGCCAATTACATTCTGAATCATCCTCGCTGTAGGGGGTTGGTCATCGATGGGGGGGTCGGAGATCGTGGGGGGGAGGGGCGGACATGGTGGGGGGGTGGGGGTTAGTCGATCGGTGTGTGGGAACGCAGCAGGTTGTTGGGCCTGGAGGAAACACTCCTGTTCCTCCTGGCCTACAAGCAGTGCAATAAAGGCACTTACCTGCTGAGCCGGGCCTTACCACCTCCTCTCACGTGACGTGAATCAGAAGGCCTGGGAATCCTGGCCCCCCAGGAGTTAAAAATAAATAACCTATTAAAACGGAGGCCCGCAGCCTCCTTAAAAGATTTCACTGACCGACCCGCCTCCTGAGAGCGGATTGGTCGTCCGCCCCTTGACCCGCCTCCGTTAAAACCGGAAGTGGGCGGTTGGGGTTGGGTTTTACATTTTAAAAAATTTTTACCTTCCCACCCGCCCTTGGGGGTTAAAGTTGTCCCTCAGAACTGAGCACAGTATCCTAAGGTTATATAACCAAATAATACTGCACAGACAGCATCTCTTAAGCACGGCAATAAGGAAATCATGGCTTTTTTATAATGTCCCTCCCTCTGCATCTATTCGATTTCACAGCTTCTGGCATCTCCTCACATTTGCTTGCTAATAGCCATTGCCATGACAACCCCACGCTTTTTTAACAAGGAGATTACTGATTCAGTTCACTCTCATTAACTGCACTTAACCAAACTGCACAACACAGCTTTCTGAAAATGATCCACTGCAACCATTGCTATGACAACCAATTACTTTTGTTTTGGTTCCAACGTAAGCCTATTTTTCTGCTCTTCTTTTGGTCTTCCAATGTCACACACAATTGCTAGTCCAACAGGATCGGCAAGTAAATTACTCCCAGTTCGATTCTTGAGATAATTGTTAAGAGATGGTCCAGCATCACTTATCATCTAACTCCTACCCCTGCCTGTGAAGAACCACCTGACTTTAGTTGAGTATTCTGATGACTCCCTCCAAGCCCAGCAACTCACCATATTGGGACATATGTGTGCAATTCTGCATCCTATCATTCCAAGCACTGCATGTTAAAGAAAGAACAAACTTGCATTTATATAGCAGCTTTCACAACCACAGGACACCCCAAAGCGCTTCACTGCCAAGGAATTATTTTTAAAGTGTAGTCAGTGCTGTAATGTAGGTAAACATGGCAGATAATTTGCACACAGCAAGGTCCCACAAAGAGCGCTGAGATTAATGACCAGATAATCTGTTTTTGGTGGTGTTAGTTGAGGGATAATATTTGACTAGGCCAAATTCCCAACTCTTCTTAAGTAATGCCATGAGATCTATTACATCCACCTGAGGGGGCAGACATGCCCTCGATTTAATATCTTGGACCCTCAGTGCTGCAATGAAGTGTCAGCCTGGATTACCACCACCCAGAGAGTGGTTAGAATGTGGAACTTGCTACCACATGGAGTAGTTGAGGTGAATAGCATAGACGCATTTGAGGGGAAGCTAGATAAGTACATGAGGGAGAAAGGAATAGAAGGATATGCTGAAAGGGTTAGGTGAAGTAGGGTGGGGGGAGGCCTAGACCAGTTGGGCTGTAACTTCTATGTAATTCTATGTAATTGTGTGCTCAAGTTTCCAGAGTGAGGCTTGAATCCACGACTTTCTAACTCAGAGGTGAGTGTGTTACCATTGAACCAAGATTGACACCCAGAACAGCAGTGAGATACCTCAAACAATTGCATGTTAATCAAAAAACTATTAACCCAGCCTAGACTTAGATAGATGTTGTTCCTGGTTACTGTGTGAAACCTGATTTAAAGTATGCAATGGAAGAACATGCAAGAATGAAGGACCCCAGAGTATGAACTGATTTTGCTTTTTCTCTCATTAGAAGTCCATTCAAGTCCGTGCATGGTTCAGAAGATCAGAAAGCTAGGGATAAAGTAAGAGGAATTTCATGCTCTCAAAAAAAGAAGCCAATAAAGAGGTTAAACTATTCCTTTATGATGGTTATAAGGGATCCAGAATTTTCTGTTTTTTTATTCCATGTGAAATCACTTTGAGCAGTCTCAACCCTCTTAGTCTACAGCACATAAAAGAGACGATTTTACAAAATCTTCCTCCTGAATGGGTGCCTTCTCTGCCGGGAATAAATCTCTGCACAAATTTCCATCTATTGAGATTAATGGACGGAAAATCGTGGGGGGTCGGGTGGGGTTCCTCGATTTCCAAAATAACTGGCATGCGAGGCTCGATCCTAAGGGTGTAGATTTGTACGGTCAGCCCAAAAATGTTCACCTGAGACATAAATTGGTAGCATCACTCAGCAAAGTTCAATAAATAATTGGTGTAGGAAATGGAAAAATCCACTGGTTCAGAAGGGTGGCATTCTGAGCCTGAAGAGGAATGAATATCGAGGGGAGTACTTTTCATTTAAAGTACTCCTTCATTGATGTTTTCAAAGTATTGCCAATTTTATTGCACGCAAGGAAACCCTCGAGTTGGTCTAGCTTGCTGGGAATTTCACCAACACAGAGTATCGCTGAGTAGCTCCATAGGATATAATGAGGACCAGGAGCTCAAACAGGTTGAGAGTTGAAGCACTACAAGTTGGTTATTCTTTATCCCTGACCAATAGCATGGTTGATCCCCACGGGTCATGCAGGTTGTAGAATCAGCCATAGCTCAGTAGGTAGCACTCTGGCCTCTGAGTCAGAATGTCGTAGGTTTAAGCCCCACTCCAGAGACTTGAGCACAAAATCTACACTGACATTCCAGTGCAGTACTGAGGGAGTGCTGCACTGTTGGAGGTGCTGTCTTTTGGATGAGACTTTAAACCCAGGCCCCGTCTGCCCTCTCAGGTGGACATAAAGGATCCCATGGCACTATTTTGAAGAAGAGCAGGGGAGTTCTCCCCGGTGTCCTGACCAATTTTTATCCCTCAACTAACATCACTAAAACAGATTATCTGGTTTATTATCACATTGCTGTTTGTGGGACCTTGCTGTGCGCAAACTGGCCCCAGCGTTTCCTACATTACAACAGTGGCTACACTTCAAAAGAACTTAATTGGCTGCAAAGCGCTTTGGAATTTTCTGAGGTCATGAAAGGCGCTATATAAATAGAAGTCTTTCTTTCGCACCTTTTCAAGTTGTATCCCCAGTTGTCTCCTGAGTGGCCCACCACTGAGTGAACGTCAATCAGGGATCATTACTCTACCTCACTTGAAAGTGTTTAATGCTGATTAGGGTGCCTTAAGTTAAAAACTATACCATTGCATAGCACTGATACCCGTTGCCCTCATGAACAAAACATTCTGAGAGTCCTGCAAGGAAAGGAGAGGAAGGACTCGATCGGGCTTTTCCCCAACCAGACGCTCGATGCCATTTGGCAGAACGTCTTGTCCCCAGAACTGACAAACAGACACCAGGATGTAGCTTGGATGTTGGTGAGAAAGACCCTCCCAGTGCGGTCCTTCCAACATGCATGGAATCTCAGTGCCACGGCACGCCGCACTTGAGGCCGCGGCGAGGAGGAGACCATCGCCCACTTCCTGATGGGCTGCTCCTTCACGCAGAGGGTGTGGAGAGAGTTGCGTTGGTGTCTGTCCCAGTTCACCCCCAACAGTTCGGTAACACAGGACACTGTGTTCTACGGACTGTTCCTCGGGACACACACCGAGACAGATATCACCTGAAGCTGGAAGACCACCAACTTGGTGAAGGAGTCCCCTCGGTCCGCCCGAAACCTGCTGGTCTTCCAGCTGAAGGAGGTGTCCACAATCGAGTGTTGCTGACGAGCACACTCCAAGGTCCAGGAGTACGTGCTACGGGGTGCACTGAAGCGAGGTGCGACCTATGCAGAGGCTCCATGGGGAAAGGCCACTGTGTAAGGCCGCCCCACCTTGTATTGTACATCATGAATCATAAGAACTATCCTGTGTTGAATTGTAATATTGGGATCACTTTATGTATGATCTGTATTGTATTGGTCTGGATTGTACTGGTTTGGAATTGTGATATTTACATTGATCTGTGTGTATCTTTCAATTCTATGAAATAAAATATATTTTGAAATTTAAAAAAAGCACCATAAAATATAAATTTTAACATGAAAAAAGTGAAGTCAGTCACACATTTCCTGAAACATGTTCTCTTAATCATAGCCAGTCAAGAATAGCCAGCTCAGAAGCTTCTGTGTTTGAAAGCTTCCAAGTTAATGGCTGATGCGATTATGTTCCCTTGGTATTAGACACAAGATTAGCCCACTATTCATCAGGCCTGTGGGATGAATTGAGATAGTGTCAGGGTAACTAGGTCACAGAATAAACAAGATTTGAGCTCAATGAGAGCTGAGAGTGTCTGCCTTTTTAGAAAAATAGTTCAAGTGTACCTCTATTTCAGAAAAGCTATAAGCTCATGTTTAGGTGCAATACAGGTAGGCCTCATGTATACACATGAATTCTAAAATGACAAATATTGGATATAATAGTCTAGAAATTCAATTGTGCAGCGTCCGTATTTTGCCTGAAACACATGTGCTGCAGTCCCGTAGCTTTCCGGTAAAAAACAAATGAGGCCGATGGCCCAGTTTACCATGGTCCTGCTGCCAGCTTCTTTAGGCGCGTGCACTGCACTCAGACCCCACCCCAATTTGGGTGTGATCCACTCTCTAGGCCAACATGTTTAGTCTGGCTCTGACACTGACTGCGGGCATAACATCAGCATTAATTGTTAAATTAGTGGTAGCCATGTAGATGCGCATGTTTTCAACAATTACCAACTAATTATAGGTAATTAGCTGGGGTTTTTTTGTGATAGATAGCATTTCCTGTCACCCTGCCTTTCTGTCTCCTTGCCAGTCTCACAAACAATTCATTCTGTTTAAGATACAATTGCCCCTGTGCTTGATATGGCTGCCAACTTCCCTGGCATGCTCATTAGGTTTGCGATCAGTGATTGTATTTATGATGGATCTTGATGACTTTCCATGTTTTACTCCGGTATTTATGGATTCTCTGGAGGTTTTTCCACCACTCCATATGATTATTGGAGCCTCAGTTCATTTTGATGCTTGCTGAATATACCAGCTGTAACCTTGCACCTATGAGGTAATGGACCAATTCTGGTGATGGTAATAGCGAATACTAGCAGTGGTGGCATGGGCAGGGGGAATGGCTGAGAGGTGAGCAATGGCTACTTGCCTGTCTATCCAAATGACTCTTCAACTAAAGCTGGGCTTATTCCAAGCCTCTTCTACATTTTATCCAGCAACATTTAAGGGGCTTCTGTCTCCCTTTTAGCAGTAGCACTGACCCGTTGGGGTCCTGGGACGAGAGCCCCACTGCAGCACCGTAATGGTAGTACTGGGATTCCTCTGCAGAGCGGAGATACTGCTGGGTATCTGCCCTGGTGTTAACTTGAGTTTTATACGGCTACTTTAAACTGAGGGAAAACATTAATTAGAAGGAACATGCCATAGAAAAACACATAACTACCAATATCTTTCTGTCTATAATCAATAATATATTAAAAATCTTGGGGTAGAGGGACTGCTTTGGGCACAATCGGGAAATGTATTTGAATAATCACAAACATAAAATCTTCCATGAACCAGTGCAATTGGGCAGCGTAATAGAACGTAATCGTTTCTTTTTCTTTTCCTTCCATTAGAAAGTATTCCTTGATGTATTTAAGAGTGGTAACCTGGCGAAGTTTTATTAATACAGCTGAAAATGGGATTATCAGCAAAAATAAGCATTTTTAATAAGGGTGTCCAGTCCTCCATCTGTGAGTAACCTTCTTTAAAATCACTGAAAATGACTTAAAAAAATTATACTGAACCATTTAATAGTTTCATTGGTGTACACTAGTCAGTTTCTTAGTAAATTAAATACTTTTGATATGAAAAAACTTTTAAGACGTTCCTACTAGTGCCTGTGCACCTAAGCAAACGAGCACAATTTGAAGAGCCTTCCCGAACCAGCGCAATCTTGCAATTTCAACCTGGGGGCGGTGCCTGATTCGGGCGAATTGAATCTTAAAGTAGCGTAAAAGATCGTGGAGAACATGATCGTAAATGGTTCCCCGATCTTTTGTGCTGGTTCAGCAGATTTTGCCAGATTGTGCTGATATAACTAATGGAAACTTGTCCCCCTTATGTCTACACATACGTCCTGCTACACTACTTGACTCCTCTTGCTTACGTTTTTGCATACTGACAGCAGAGTGTAATTACAGTATGACGAGTTTACAGTGGCAGTTTCCATTATAAATCTGGATTATAGGAATTTATCATTTTAATATAACTTTAAAATGAGGACTGAATTACATCTGTGTGATGAACTGGACCAATTATTTCTCATTGTCTAACCTCACTTCACCTGAAGCCTACACTTGGTCTTGACTCCTCATGTGCAACACCACAGGAGATGACTATATATAAAATCCAACATACAGAAAGCATCAATATTTTCAAGTTAAAAAGCAGCATGGTGCATAATTGTTTTTTCATTTTATTCAAAACAATTTAGCTTTTGCATATTGGGTGACTGTAGGTCTTCTTGGACCACAACTGAGTTACGGTTCTTCTGCTGAGTCCAAGTCCACTCATGCACTGATCCTCCCTCATATGCCCAGATAGCTGACACTATCGTGGTAGACCCACTGCTGAGGTTGTACCTACTGTAAGTTGAGTATCTCCTAAGTTAGTTGCACCCATAGGCACCCTCTCCTCCTCCTGCAGGACTGACTCTCCCAAGTGATGGTGCTGCACTCAAACTGTGGAGTATAAAGCTCCTCTACACCATTCACTTCTATCACTTGTGTGGTGATACTTCGAAATCCTACTCACACCTGGAATAAAATGTGTATTTTTTGATTATCCTCCACAGCTGCCGTATTCTGCATAAGTTCCAACAAGTAAAAATCATTTTTTTTCTCTTACCACTTGCTAATATTCGTGAAGCCATTTTGGAGTGGGAGGATTTTCAAAGTAGTGCCACACAGGAGTGAATCGTTCCTCAGCATTTTTTACCAGCTTTATTCCATTTTTTATTCACTTCCATTTTTTCACTAACATTATTGAAGAGGAAAAATAGGCACTCTGTTAACAATAGTTTGCCCATCCCTTCAGTTATTTCAGTATTCAAATAGCATTCTCGGGGTGCATGTGCTACCAATAGAGGGAGCTCCATATTAAAGTAATAAGTTTGTCTTTGGAAATGGGACAATAATCCAACTGGTGAATGCTCCACAACGATTTATGATACTGATTGGTACGGAGAAGAAGTAGACACGTATGGAACTGAAGACCTTTTCTTGATACTATTTCCTGAATGAGCTCCTCAAAACTCTGCTGCCCCATATCCAATTCGCACCAAATCCTGTTGAACTATCACCCCACTGATTGCTGGCTTACATTGGCCCCCAGTCTGGCAATGCCTCAATATAGAATTCTTATCATTGTTTTCAAATCTCTCCATGGCCTCGCCCGTCCCTATCTCTGTAACCTCCTACAGCCCTACAACCCTCCAAGATCTCTGCGTTCCTCCAATTATAGCCTCTTGTGCATCCCTGATTTTCATTGCTCCACCATTGGCGGCCGTGCTTCAGCTGCATAGGCCCTAAGCTCTGGAATTCCTCTCTCTACCTCTCTACCTCTCTCTCCACATTTAAGACTCTCCTTAAAACCTACCTCTTTGACCAAGCCTGCCCTATGTGGCTCAGTGTCAATTTTTTTTCATCACGCTCCTGAGAAGCATCTTGGGATGTTTTACTACGTTAAAGGAGCTATATAAATGCAAGTTGTTGTTGTTGTTGAGCTTAAAACCAATGTGTTACTGTACTACAGTTCTCAAAGCATCAGTTCTACAAGTCTGAGTTATATAAGTTTTAGCAACAGATAGGAACATCGATATGATGGATGTGCGTATGTTTGCACAATTAACAGGACTTAGAAGGGAATGAAACTGTAAACTATCATCAGTACTGTTAGTCCTCCTGTTAAATTTGCCATCATTCCTTGTCCTTAGGGAGGTATTATACAACAAAAGCATTTTATTTAGATTGTCTTACCTTTTCCCAGACTAACCAGTATAAATATTCTATAGCTCATAAACAGCTGAGTAGAATGATTTAGATTGTAGAGATCTGGATCATATTATCCCATAATTGGTTATTGAGGGATATGACATTAGGAACCAAGGAAAGGAGATGGCTATTCGATCCGTTAAGCCTACTCTACTATTTTTGTTAACTACGGTACACATCATTTTAATCCCAATTTTTGTTTTTTCTTATTATTATTGCTTACTTCTGTTACTTCTCAAGTAAGTATCAATCTCCCTTTTAAAGACCTCAACTGACTTTGTATCTGCAGCTTTTTCTGGTGCAGTGCATTCTACATTCTCACAGCCCTCTACATGAAAATGTTTTTCCTTACTTTGTTTTTAACCATTTTAACTCAAATTCTAATATTATTCAGTCTCTCATCATAACTCAGTCCCGTCACCCCAGGTATCATCCTGACAAATCATTGTTGGACGTTCTCCAAGGCCACTATATCCATTCTAAGGTAGGCATCCAAGGTTAAGCACAATGGGGGCGATTTTTATTTTGAGCATTCCTCAGGCTGGCCATGAGCGGAGTTATCATGTTGCCCACCCACTGTCAACCAGTGTCAGGCCCAATCAATTTTGGTGATTGGACTTCATTTAAATAAAATTGGTGAGCTTCCTGCACTAAATGACCCCTGACCGGCAGCTCGCCGATCGAGGTGTGGGGAGTGAGAGGAGAGGCAGGAGACCCGGCAGGCCCTCTGTGAATCCGAGCTGGCAGGAAGACCCTAACAGGCGGGACAGGCAAAATGGCATAAACACACTTATGCTCCTTCGGGCCAATTGAGATTGGTAAAAAATTCCTTACCATCATGTTTTCTGAGGCAGTCTCCAACGGTCCCTTTAAGAACTGCTAGTTTGGCCATGCTACATTCAGTTACCCAGGGAGAGGCTTGTGCAGCCCAAAATTGCATCAGGGTCCTAAATATGTCATTGGACCCTGATTTAAATATGTGCACAAGGTTCCTGCCTGTTTCCAGCAGGAGTGCTGGCTGTCTAAATAGAGGCTTGATTGAAAATAAACTTACTGCAGAGGAAACTCTGCAGTAAGTTTATTTTTCCAATTTTCCTCTCATGCTGATGAACTGGGAGAAAGTGAAGCAAAAATCTTCCCCAGTATTTCAAATTAGGTATGACCAGTGCTCAATATAATTGCACTTGTACAAGTCGTGCATTAATGTTCTAAACCTCCTGTGAAGAAACACAGCATCCCATTAGCTTTTTTGATTGCTTTTTGCACCTATGAGTGAGCTTTTAAATGACTTATCTAGCTGTACCACTAAATCCCTTTGTTTATCTGCTTATCTAAGACTTCCCCCTTTAGACTATACTCCCATCTATCAGTCTTATTCAAAAGTGCATTCCCTCATATTGTTAATTATACCCTAGATATTATGGGCTCGATTTTCAAGCTGAAGTGCAGGTGAGTTAGGGGCCGGGGGGCAAAGAAAATCGGGGAAATCCTGAGGGGGTGAGGAAGCTGGCTCCAACCCGCCATCTTCCAGGTTCCCTACAGACTCGTCTGTGTGTGCGCGCGCCTCACAAATGTGGAAGTCCCACCGGCAATTAAAGCCCCATGCCGTGGGAAGCACTCCATGTTTTAGGAGATGTGTTTCATCCAGCAGCCAGTTGGACATTGAAATGCTTGTTTGACAGATGGGGATAAAAGGTGAGTTATTACAGCAGGGCACTCTGTTCTTCAGACAAACTTTTGTCTGGGAGATCTTTGTGTTCACACTGAAAATTCTTAGTTTCCACTCAGAATTGTTCTGTTTACACATATTTACCAACATTTTGGACCCTGTCCAACTGACACCATCAGGATGGGGGGCGCCATGGCTGCATTCACCACTACATCCGAGGACGAGCAACATCACCAGCCTCGCCAGGCACGGCATCCACCTCTGCCACTTGGAGCTCCACAACATAGTGCTGCGCCACAGAGGGAACAACTGAGGGAACAACAGACGGAGCGATGTCGCAAGAGGCACTACCCTCGCCAGAGGGTCTACAAACTAAGGCTCAGCTTCCTGAACCTCTCTGAGGAGCAATGCATACGGAGGCTGAGAGTGAGTCGCCAGGTGGTCGCAGACATCTGACGCCTCCTTCATGCCGAACTGCTCCCAGCTGGGCTGACATCTTATTACCTGTCGCTGTTAAAGTCACCACTACCCTCAACTTCTTCGCCTCCAGATCATTCCAGGGTGCCACCAGGGACATCACCGGGGTCTTTAAGTTGTCTGCACAAAAGTGAATAAGGCAGGTTGCTGACGGCTTATTCCGCAGGGCTTCGTAATATGTCAACTTCCCCAGACGGAGAGGGCAGTGGGATTCCACTCTGTGGCTGGCTTCCCACAGGTGGAGGGTGCAATCGATTCACCCATGTAGCAATCAGAGAACCTCCACACGAGTCAGGACTGTTCATCAACAGAGAGGGGTATCACTCCATCAACACTTAGCTCGTTTGTGACCACCACAAAAGATTCCTTCACGTGTGCGCCAGATTCCCAGCAGCTGCTATGATTCCTTCATTCTGAGGGAATCCAACATCCCGGGGCTCTTCCACGCACCGAACACCCTTAAGGGCTGGCTCCTCGGGAACAGGGTATAACCCCGGCACACATGGCTCATGACACCTCTGAGGAACCCCATCACCGAGCAACAGCGTCAATACAATGACAGCCACATCGCCACCAGGTCTACAACTGAGCATGCTATAGGGCTGCTCAAGATGCGATTTCGGTGCCTTGATCGTTCTGGGGTGGGGGGGGTTTCAATACGTGCCAGACAGAGTGGGACGCATTATAGTGGTGTGTTGGGTCCTGCATAACATGGCACAACAGAGATGAGTGCTGCTTGAGGAGGCCCCATCCACATCTGACATCCACATTGAGGAGGAGGAGGAGGATGACGACAAATCCATGGCCAGAGCAGTGGCTCACCTGGCTGCTCGTGAGGCCAGGGAGTCACTGATATGTGCACGGTTCTCCTAACATCAGAAAGCGTGAAGAGTCCAGTCCCTAGACCACCTGGAAAGAGCAGCGTCAACACCAGCCCCTTCACCCCAACCCTGCACAAAACAGTCCTACAACTACACATACACCCACTGTAAAGTGACCCAATGGCTGGCATCAAGTGTTGCCGTTCATGGTGAAGGTCATGAAAGGGCCCTATCACAAAAGCCAGTCAAGAATTGGCCAGACGTGGCAGTAGTGGTGAGAATGATAACATTTAACGTGAATGTAACAAAAAACAAATATAAATGAAAAACATGACAGTCTGTCAGAAACCCTTGTGCACACCCTTCGTGCTCACAAATCGTTAGCCTTTCACTTCCAACCACTTCTACGTGGTGCATCCCCTGTGGCTGCAGCAGAGGTAGTGGCAGGTTGCTCATGTTCATGCCCTGGCTGCTTAAATGCTTTGGGCCTACGCCCTCTGGGGTTTGGAGCCCGTGAGGGCCCCGCCAAAGACTGCTTCACCTGCACCTGTGCAGGAGCAGACTTGGCTACCTGGAGAGGAGGCAGCATTGTGGGTACTGGTTGAAAGGGGTCAACGGGTGAGACGTGGGAGCGGTTTGAGTGGCATCCCCACTTCCATATTCCCTTTCACCATCATCCCTCTTCTGGGCCAGGCCGACATCACTCCTACCACCCTGCTGGAGAACAGTTTGGAAGACATGTGTGATGCCTTGGAAGGCTACTTCTGAAGTCTCTGTCAGCCTGTTTAAGGTGGCAGAATGTTGTTCACTCTGAACTCGAACGACCGTTGTCAGGGCCTGAATGGACTCATTTGTGAGCCGTGCTTGAAGCTCAACAGAGGCTAGCCTTCTCTCCATCACAGACATTCCTGCACTTACCTGTGCCACCATTCCACTAATGCAGGAGTTGGACTCTATCCTCTGCATTATTGTGGACTGTGAGCTTGGCATCTGTTCCAGTACCTCGCAAATGTGCTGCTGTCCCTCGATCATGCTTCTTTTAAAGGATGGTCCTTGGGGTTCAGTATCTGCGTCCAGCTGAGCAGATCCTGGAGAGGAGTGCACCCACCAACGCAGACTCTCCGCAGCGGCCCCTGCCACAAGTGTCTGCTCGTGCTCACTTGTGTGTGGTGACTCATCACAGATGTGTCATGTTGCGATGAGCATACTGAGGTGTTCAACATGGCAAGCATTGTTAACATGTTGTGTGTGATGAATGTTAATATTGTGTCACCAGATGTTTGTGGGGTTGCCACTCTCGGCATCCCCGACGGACAGGCACTCGAGGGTGCAGCTGATCTCCAGCACCTCCTGCTCTGCGTATGTGAGGACCGCTATTTATTTTGACCCCCTCCAGTTCGCGCCCTCTCGTGTGCATTTTACACTCTCTTCTAGAAGGGGCGAAAGTACAAACATGTGAGTGAGTGATGGTGAAGTAGCCAACCGATTAATGCATTGCTTTGGGTGAGGCTGACCATGAAAGAGGTGCATCAGAGGGTGAGTATGAGACAGAGCCATCACATTGGATGTGGATTGGGGTGAGTGGTAGTAGTGGGGTGACTAATGGGGAGGTGAGGAAGTGCTGAGGAAGTGCAGGTAAGTTGAGGATGAGCCTTAAGTGGGTGTGAGGAGTGATGGAGTAGTCTTGGCAGTGCAGAATGAGTTGGGGGGTGGTGGAGGGCGGTGATGCAGAACACGGAATGCAGGGGAATTAGTAAGTGTGATCACTTTTGCTGACCATTTAGGTCATTGAAGCGTTTACTGCACTGGATCCAGGTGCGGTGGATGTTGCTGCTGCTGGTGACCTTCTCTGCCACCTCGAGCCAGGCCTTCTTGGTGGCAGAAGCAGGGTACTTCCTTCCATCCACGGGGTAAAACCTCCTCCTCTTCACCCCGGCCAGTAGCTGTTGCAGTGAGGCGTCATTAAATCTTGGGGCAGCCTTGCCCCTGTGTTGCTCCATTGTGCCTTTTTGGTCTTTGCTCCAGCAAAAGCCTTTGGAGCAATGGCCCTTTAAATAGAGCCGCTCCAGCTGACAGCCTGTCATGGGGGTGCACAGTCCCACCGCTGTGCAGCTTTTGACCGGCACACCCAGACCACATGTTAAGGGCTATCAATCAACTCGCGATCACGTGGGATAAGGAAAAATTTTATTAGTCGGGTTACCCGCGCGCACATTGACCCTCCCTGCTGCCATCCTGCCACCATTTGAAAATCGAGCCCCATAGCTTTGTCCACTTGTTTAATCCATTGATTTTTTTTTATTCGTTCATGGGTGTCGCTGGCAAGGCCAGCATTTATTGCCCATCCCTAATTGCCCTTGAGAAGGTAGTGGTGAGCCGCCTTCTTGAACTGCTGCAGTCCGTGTGGTGAAGGTTCTCCCACAGTGCTGTTAGGTAGGGAGTTCCAGGATTTTGACCCAGCGACGATGAAGGAACGGCAATATATTTCCAAGTCTTCTGTAACTTTCTGCTCTCTTCTTCACAGTTTGCTGTACCATCTAGCTTAGCATCATCTCCAGACTTGGTTACACTCCCCTCTATTACCAAATCCCACTGTGATGCCACCTCAAAGAGAAGTGTATATAGATTAATAGGGATAGAATTTCCATGGAGGCTCCCCGATCTCCCACCATAACTTCAGTGGAAGATGGACACAAACGCCAAAGAAACGGTGTAAAGAAAGAAAACGTATTTATATAGCGTCTTTCACAACCTCAGGACGTCCCAAAGCATTTCATTGCCAATTAAGTTCTTTTAATGTGTAGTCTCTGTTGTAATGCAGGAAATGCGGCAGCCAATTTACACACAGCAAAGTCCCAAAGCAATGTGATCATGACCAGATAATCTGTTTTAGTGATGTTGGTTGAGGAATAAATGCTGGCCAGGAAACCAGGGAGAACTGCCCTGCTCGTCTTCAAAATAGTGCCATGGGATCTTTTACATCCATTTGAGAGGGCAGGCAGGGTCTTGGTTTCACAGATCATCTAAAAGATGGCACCTCCAACAGTTCAGCATTGCCTCAGCACTGCACTGGAGTGTCAGCCTAGATTTTGTGCTCAAGTCCCCGGAGTGCGATGTGAACCCACAACCATCTGACTCAGAGGTGAGAGTGCTGCCACAGAGCCATGGTTAACACAACTAGAGATCGGGAGGATCCCTGTGGAAATTACTGCCATATATTTCTTTATATAATATATTAAAATTATTCATATAGCATGAAATACTTTAAATTTTGGATGGGCTTGCCTTTCCTAAGAACCATCAAAAAACACTTTAACATTTACTTCACTGCCTCTGAGAATGTCTCACATATCAAATCCCTGGTCTCCATGCCACCTCTGATCTTTATTTCAATGTTAACTGAACTTATATTGTATCCTGTTACTCATGATGTGGAGCACCACAAAAGATCTCATAGTGTTTAATTAAATGTGCATTAACATAATTCAAATTCAAAAATAAAATGTGAAATGTGACTTTAATTCTGTCTAATTTATGTAAAAACATTCATCCACATCTAGAATATTTCCCAACCCTACAATACTTAAAGCAATCTCATCAGCAACGCATTACTATGTATCTACTTCACACCTTTGTTAATCTAATGGGCCGCACCAAACTTTACAGTGGGTCAGTTCATTAAAAAGCCATTGAAGGGCTCCAATACAAATGTTATCTGTGTAAAGAAAACGCATTAAAGTTCCATATTTATCATCCCAATCTAAAAAGGATCAGGTCCAATTTGAATATCAACCCGCACCCCTCGCCTGCTGCTATGGGAAGGGAAAATAATCAATAAATTCCTTGATTTACTCATTTCTTATGCGTTTTTCTCTGCACTGTTAGCAAGGCAATGAGAGACAGAGGCAAACCTGTCAGTTTGATTTTTTAATACATTGCCTTGATATAGTCTGACATTGGCATAGTTAAAATTAGGAGTCCATGTGCACTGTGTGATAACTGTAAAATGCACCATATAGAGGTATATTAGCATTGTGTAACATACTTCAAAACATTTGACAGCATTGTGCATGTGATCGCTTATCAAGTAGGTGACGTCATTGCAACACCTGGTATGAATTGTAAAGGTCGTTAATACAACACAAAGGGGTGGATATGTGAATACTCACCAAAGCAACTGTTAAAAAAGGAGAAGAATAAATACCTGGCCGGGAATGGGATTTGGTGACGATAGATATAGATTGTGATAATCAAGCATTCCACTGGATACAGTGCTGCTGTGGCGGGAGTGGGGATGTTTCTCTGGGAGGCTGGAGATTCAAGTTCAATAATAGAAACTTGAGAATGCAGGAATATTCTAGGTTTTGTGTAATAACCTTATGATGATCAATGAGTATTTAAATTAGTGGGATTATATAGCAAATATATATATAATTAGTGGGATTATATGGCAATTAAATTAGTAAGATTATATACAACCTCAGGAGCTCCCAAAGCGCTTTACAGCCAATGAAGTACTTTTTGAAATGTAGACACTGTTGTAATGTAGGAAACATGGCAGCCAATTTGCGCACAGCAAGATCCCACAAACGGCAATGTGATAATAAACCAGATAATTTGTTTTAGTGACGTTGGTTGAGGGTTAAATATAGGCTTGGAAACTGGGGAGAACTCCCCTGCTCTTCTTCAAAATAGTGCTGTTGGATCCTTTACTTCCACTTGAAAGGGCAGACGGGGCCTCGTTTTAATATCTCTTCCAAAAGACAGCACCTCCGACAGTGCAGCACTCCCTCAGTACTGCACTGGAGTGTCAGCCTAGATTTTGTACCCATGTCTCTGGAGTGGGGCTTGAACCCACAACCTTGAAGGACTGTAGAATTGGTGGAAAGGCTTTTTAATTTCATCCCAAAGAATATTTTTTGCAAGGACATTGTAATATTTTTTCTTTCCAATTAGCAATTAGTTGCCCGTAGTGCACATTATTTGTTCTTTAAAACACATTGACATGCCATTAGTGTGAGTAAACAAACTGGTATCGAAAGGAATTGTCTCCCTCACCATGGAAGAATTTAAATTGCATCACTGATTTACTTGCAATGAATTTTCTATCTAGTTATCTGGAGGCTTAAATAAAAGATTGGCTGGTAAATTAGGACCTAGATGTGCATCTTATACTATATTAAAAATTAGAACTCCGTTGATAGCCTTCAGTGGGATTATAATTAACACTCTGCTGCTGCTTCCTTAGTTCCTTTGAGAATTGAACTGTTTGGGAGATTTACTGCTTGAAGGCATTTATGACTGGTGTTTTTCTTAAAGGGGAATCAGGACTATTTCTCAAGCGGACGGTGAACACCTCTGATGAACGTAATGTACTATGACATTGTGTTTGATGTTAATGTAATGTAAGAGAAACTTAGCTGCTCTGTCATTAACAGCACTCTGCAGGTTTGTAGCACTCCAGGGAGCTGTTCATGATTGACCAGGATGTCTGGCTCATTGATGAGGTCAGGATGAGTAGAGCTACTCGTGGTTGACCAGGATTTCTGGCTCATTGATGGGTTCTGGAGGGGTAGAACTGTTGTGGGGGACTGGGCTTCTTCTAACTTTGTTTCAGATAATCTCTATAAGCTCTAGTCTTATTTCAGATGGGCAAAGCAGTGGAAAACGTATCAGAATCCTGTGTTCATAATCTGTGTCATTTTAGCCAGTTAAATTGCCAAACAGTGCCCCCTGTGCAAAACTGGGGCTCCTAAGCCTTGGATATTTTCAAGCTGTGCCAAAGTTTTCAGGTAAATTGGTGTAACCCTTTGCGGAGAGAGTGTGTGCTACGTATCAGGTAAATGGAAACTCTTCTTTAGGGTTTCTCAACAACTATATTTGGGGACTTATTAGGGTTTCTGTTATGTCATGCACCCAGCTGACCAAAAA
This sequence comes from Heptranchias perlo, assembly GCF_035084215.1. Lineage (NCBI taxonomy): Eukaryota > Metazoa > Chordata > Chondrichthyes > Hexanchiformes > Hexanchidae > Heptranchias > Heptranchias perlo. The sequence goes on along the minus strand of NC_090331.1, from coordinate 16,425,102 downwards.
ATCTAGCCAACAACATTTTACAGGTGCTGATGCCTCTTTAATTTTGCAGTATCTCTTTTACATAGAACAGAATTAGATAGAATTTACAGCATAGAAACAGGCCATTCGGCCCAACTGGTCTATGTCGGTGATTATGCTCCACACGAGCCTCCTCCCACCCTATTTCATCTATCCCCATCAGCATATCGTTCTATTCCTTTCTTCCTCATGTGCTTATCTAACTTCCCCTTAAATGCATCCAAGCTATTCGCCTCAACTATTCCATGTGGTAGCGAGTTCCACATTCTAACCATTCCCTGGGTAAAGAAGTTTCTCCTGAATTCCTTGTTGAATTTATCAGTGACTATCTTATATTTAGAATTTCTACTTTTGGATTCCCCCACAAGTGGAAACATTTTATCAACATCTACCCTATCAAACCCCTTCATAATTTTAAAGGCCTCTATTAGGTCACCCCTTAGCCTTCTCTTTTCTAGAGAAAAGAGCCCCAGCCTGTTCAGCATTTCCTGATGATTATAATGGGCCCGATATTACCATGGCGGCGGGTTCACAGTGGGGGGTCGATTGGGCGCGTGGGTAACGCACCCGGTGAAATCAGTCTGCTCCGTGTGCAATCGCAGGCTGATTGGATCCACTTACCTCTTGTTCCGGGTTCCCCGCTGCTAAGCTGCGCGGCGGGCGGACTGCGCATGCGCAGTAAGGTCTGTCAGCTGGACCGAGATCCTCCCCCCGGCGGGCGGGAGGAAGCGGCCTGCCTCTGCCACCAAGAAGGCCTGACTCGAGGTGGCAGAGGAGGTCACCTGCACCACCAACATATCGCGCACCTGCATACAGTGCAGGAGGCGCTCCAATGACCTCAGTAGGTCAGCCAAAGTGAGTACACTTACTCATTTCCCTACACTCCGTCTGCCACATCACCGCCCCCACCCCACATCTCCTTCTGCACAGCCAACACTACTCTATCACATCACTCCTCACACCTACTCAAACCTCATCCTCATCTCACCTGCACTTACTCACCTCGCCAGTACTCATCCCGCCATTACCACTCATACAATCTCATGGCTCTATCTCATACTAACCCTCTCGTGCATCTCTTTCACAGTCAGCCTCACTCAACCTGCCACTACCTGTGCTGCAGCCACAGGGCATGCATCACATTTGTGCAGTAGACAGCGAAAGGCAAACGTGTCGTGAGCATGAAGGGGATGCACAAGGGTGTTTGAGGGTTTGTCATGGTTTTTACTTATATTTAATTTCTGATCAACTCACATTACATATAATATTGTCACCACTACTGCCACGTCTTTGCGAATCTTGTCTGGTTTGTGCAAAATGCCCTTTCCTGAGGATCACAATGAAGACCCACAACTGATGCCACCCATTGTGTCACTGCAGAGTGGGTGTAGGTGTATTTGCAGGGCTCTTTTGTGCAGACGACTGAGAGATGTCGGCGATGTCCCTGATGACACCCTGGAAGGATGCGGAGGAGAAGTTGTTGAGGGCAGTGGTGACTTTGACAGCGACAGGTAAGAAGATGGTGCTCGGGCCAGCCGGGAGCAGCTCGGCATGAAGGAGGCTGCAGATGTCCACGACTACATGTCGAGTGACTCTGAGCCTCCGTGTGCACTGCTGCTCAGAGAGGTCCAGAAAGCTGAGCCTCAGTCTGTGGACCCTGTGGCGAGGGTAGTGCCCTCTGCGACGTATCTCTCTCTGCAGTTTCCCTCCCTCCTGCTGTGCAGGTGGATGTGTCACAGCACTGTGTTGTGGAGCTCCATGTGTCAGAGGTGGACAGCGTGGCCGGTGAGGCTGGTGATGCTGTTCGCCCTCCGAGGAGGTCATGACTGCAGCTACGGCGGCCCCCATCCGGAAGATGTACATCTGAGGGAGTCCGCAAGGTAGGTAAATGTGTCTGGACACCGGGGTAAGTGTGCAAGTTGGTGACTTTTATTGTTAGGAGGAAAGCGGTGAAGGCCAAACTTTGTCCAAAGTAACAGAGTGGCCTCCTGCAATGAGTGAGGGTCTCCCCCCCCACAACCTGTCAAATGGACCTTTGCAGCTGCCACAGGCTGATGGCTGCAACACGTCCATTTGAACTGGGAGTGTTTCCCTCAGTACGGGAAACAGTCCCAGTTGTTTGCAAAATCCCACCCCTCCTAAAATATCTCGTTAATCAGGTCTCTAAACGACCTGAAATACCAAAATAAATACCTTAAGTGGCACCCCGCTGGCTTTAATTGCTGGCGGGAGTCCCACATGCGGGGGCTGCGCGCACATGTGAGCGCGTCAGTGGGAAGCCTGGAAGTGGGCGGGTTGGAGCCGGGCTCCCGACCCGCCCTGGGAATCCCCGATTTTCGCAGCCCCCCCGCCAGGAACGCACCTGATCGCGGGTGCGAAAATCGAGCCCAATGTCTCAGTTCTGACATCATCCACGTAAATCTTTTTTGCACCTTCTCCAGTGTCTCTATATCCTTTTTGTAATATGGAGACCAGAGCTGTGTACAGTACTCTAATTGTGGTCTAAACAAGGTTCTATACAAATTTAACATAACTTCTCTGCTTTTCAATTCTATTCCTCCAGAAATGAACCCCAGTGCTTTATTTGCATTTTTATGGCCTTTTTAAACTGTGTTGCTACTTTTAATGATTTGTGAATCTGTACCCTTAAATCTCTTTGCTCATCTACTCCATTTGGACTCTTATTTTCCCAGGAGTATGTGGCCTCCTTATTTCTCCTACCAAAATGCACCACCTCACACTTATCTATCTCAAAATTCTTTTCAGTGATCCGTTGGTTAATTTCAAGTCTGTTTCATAAAAACAAATCAGCATGCCAATTACTGATCTGTCTGCCTTCAGGATCATTTGAATGGGGTACAGAAATTACATTACATTAGTATAATAGAGTTCTCTCCTAGATAATAGATTGGGCTGGATGGTAATTCTCTTACGGATGATAGGTTGAGATAGATGGGGGAAGTGGAGGGGAGAATCAAAGTTTCACGTGTTATATGAAGAAGGAAACAGGCAATGAGTGTGCAGATATCAGGGCACTGCCAAGATAAACACTTATATCAAGATTGTAGATTTGATCGTAACTGTGAAAACTATAGCAATTGAGGCATGAGATACATAAATTCAATGTGTAAACGATATACACTAGCCTCTCACTGTAACTAATCACAACATAACTCCTCAGCAATACACAAAAATATATAACAACCTGTGTTTCAAAAGGCAGTTTAGTGTATTTCAGTTCTAAAATAGTGCAATGGTGTTCCTTTGATTCGGAAGATCTGTAGAGAAAGAACCAGTGCTGAATCACACGGCTTTATGAATAATCGGTTGCATTTCCAACCCACATTAACTCTTTTCTGTTCAGCTGAACATATTTGGCTTTATATAATGTAGGAAAAGAATTGTCCAAAGTTCAAAATCAATCTGCATCAATGAGATGACATGGAAGAATGCTTTACTTAAACATGAAAAGTCATATTATCACACAGACTAACAGGCCTAATAAACGTTTCCCTGCTTTTTATCTAGAAATTTCCAAAACATTTCCCAATTACTACCAGATACCTTTAGAATATTCCAACTCATTCTAATGTAACTGAAGTAAAAACAGATAACGCTGGAAATGCACCACAGGACCTGTTAGCATCTGGAAAGAGAAAGGATCGGTTAATGTTTTGGGTTTAACCCTTCATCAGAACGTCAGGATTATCCATTTCTGAATTACAGAGCAAAATCTAGTTTAACTAATCTAACTTATGAATCCTTCAGCTTGCATAAAAACAGCAGCACTGTTGTCTGGGGAATAAATTGAGATGTAACGGTATTTATGACAACAGAGCCAACAATACTATTTCTTTCCTTTCCTGTCTGTTGCACATGCAAAGTAAAAGAAAGTTCAGATTTGTGCCATTGGCACATTATAAAATAAAAGCTGAAGCTATATTATAGATAGTGCTCTCAGGCCAGTACTTGTGTTGTGTAATGTGCAGCTGGCAAATCCAAGTTGTACTACTGGCAGCAAATTACTGTGGGTAACATTGAGCTCAGTGACAAAGCAGCTCTGTGCAAGGATGAGTCTCTAATGATATTAAAAAGAGTCCAAAGTAAGAAGGTTGAATTGACCAGTGGGGCACTTGTAAAATGTAACTTTGATCAGACTGGAGTAAAAGTTATCCCATGCCCTTGGGGTAATTTTGACTTTGTGCGATAGTGTAAAATGGCGAATCAGCAGCCAGTTTTACATCTCTCCCGATTTTTATCTCCATTGAAACCGGGAGAGATGTAAAACGGGCCGCCGATTCCCTTTTTACACTATCGCATAAAGTCCAAATTACTAAACCCCCATCCCCGCATCCCTGTATGAAGTCATGCAGCGTGACACTAACGATCAGGAAATGGTCTTTTGGTTTAACATGCTCATTAATGCACGCAAAACTGCTTGGCATTGACAGGAAAGTGGTTTCTACAACTAGTCTCAGAATTTTCACACAGCAACTGTTTCACATCTTTCCAGTGAAACCTATTCATGATTCCCATTAACACAATTCAAACAAGATACAGAGTTTCACTTCATTTGTTAGTCCTCGGGGCTTGATTGTGCAGACCGAATGTTATTTGACCAATTGCCTAGATGTACTTGGATCTGGACAAGTACTGAAATACAGGCAATGCAAACAGATCCTGCTCTTCCAAAGTAGTTCCTTTGCAAAAAGTAATCTGTTTTAATTACATTTTAGATGCACAAAAAAGCTTTTATTGAAACTGTTCTTTTTTTTTGCCTTAGGAAATACATTTGATAATGTACGTCTTGCCCAAGAGTGTTGGGTTAAAAACCTAAATTGCCTAAAGATGTTAGTCAGATAATGATAAAAGGGTAAATCTTGCAAGGCACCGTCCCACTGGGGTCCTTGCATCATAGTCAGGAGTTGTAAGCATAATTTTTACGATTCGCCGTTGTGGGATCAATAATAATGCCATGCTGCCAGCATGTGCAGTCTCATTTAAAAGTTTGGCCTTTCAAAAGTTTCTGCCCACTGTGTCAGCCTCACCCATCAATTGAGTGCACAGAAGTCCCAGTAGCCTGTGAGCCGAATCAGGATTCTCAAAGGGAGAAGGTAGGCTTTAGGAAGTTTTTTTTGTTTTATATTTGTATTTAAATGTTTCATTTGCTGCACTGTGCTCCTTACATTAGTTGGTTTTGCTGGTTAGCCCTCCATTTTGTTCACTTTTCTTTATTTTTATGATTATTAATAATAATAAAGAATTGGCCTCCATTTTTTTTCATTTGGCCCCCTCCTATTTCTCATCTACGTCCTGCCCCTCGGTGACATCATCCAGAAGCACAACATCAGATTCCACACGTACGCTGACAACACTCAGCTCTACCTCACAAACACCTCCCTCCACCCCTCCACTGACTGTCATTTGTCACATTGCTTGTCCAGCATCCAGTACTGGATAAAGAAAAATTTCCTCCAACTAAATATTGGGAAGAGTGAAGCCATTGTCTTTGGTCCCCACCGCAAACTCCGTTGCCTAGCCTCTGACTCCATCCATCTCCATGGCCACTGTCTGAGGCTGAACCAGACCGTTCGCAACATTGGCATCCTATTTGACCCTGAGATGAGCTTCCGACCACATATCCGCTCCATCACCAAGACCACCTACTTTCATCTCCATAACATCACCTGTCTCCGCCCCTGCCTCAGCTTATCTGCTTCTGAAACCCTCATCCATGCCTTTGTTACTTCCAGATTGGACGATTCAAATGCTCTCCTGGCTGACCTCCCATCTTCTACCCTCCATAAACTTGAGCTCATCCAAAACTCTGCTGCCCGTATCCTAACTTGCACCAAGTCCCGTTCTTCCATCACCCTGTGCTCGCTGACCTACATTGGCTCGCAGTCTGGGAATGCCTCGATTTTAAAATTCTCATCCTTATTTTCAAATCCCTCCATGGCCTCGCCTCTCCCTATCTCTGTAACCTCCTCCAGCCCTACAATCCTCTGCGGTCTCTGCGCTTGTCCAATTCTTGCCTCTTGTGCATCCCCGATTTTAATCGCTCCACCATTGGCAGCCATGCCTTCAGCTGCCTAGGCCCTGAGCTCTGGAATTCCCTCCCTAAACGTCTCCACCTCTGTACCTCTCTCTCTTCCTTTAAGACGCTCCTTAAAACCTACCTCTTTGACCAAGCTTTTGGTCACCTGTCCTAGTATCTCCTTATGTGGCTCGGTGTCAAATTTTCTTTGATAACGCTCCTGTGAAGCACCTTGGGATGTTTTACTACGTTAAAGGTGCTATATAAATGCAAGTTGCTGTTGTTGTTACTGGGATTGAGATTGCATCTTACAAAGATGGGTGTTTCTTTGAGGGTTATGAAGGTGCTGATAATTGAGATGAGGAAGATGAGCTCATGTGGGGCCAACAAATGCAGGTGGATCAACCCCTGAAACATTTAAGCCACACTCATCACTACCTTAGGATCTGTACCTGGACATATCAGAGGAGACCTGCTTTCACTTCACAAGACAGGCCGCAACAGAGCTGTATCATTCCATACCCACGACCTGTATCTGGACATGTCACTAGATAGTCTGCCACAGACAGCCATCTGCTGCACCATGATCTGCACACAACATCTGGATCAGACACAGCTCTTTCCATTGAAGTGAAGGTTACCAGATTATGAAGCTTTCATATTACCACATCCTTCCAAGCCACCCCTGGAGACATCTGCCACATTAATCAATCTGCAATGTACACATATATCAGAGAAATTGCAACCACTAGGAGGCACTTTTTTGTGGTTTCCTCCTATGGAGACCCAGCGGTCTCTCTCGTCAAGGAATATTTGGAAGTCAGTCTCACTGAAATTGTGTATTTTTCTCTTTAGCCTCTTTACAATGCGCTTGTCCCTTCTTCAGCTGTCTGTGCCAGATCCTCCAGTAGAAGAAATTATTGAAAATTGAGACAAAATCACAAATGAGCTATCCATTACAGCTACTTGACAGTCAACTCAGTGAGCCAAGTGCTAGCCTGCTCATCCGCTGCTCCTCCATCTTGCACCTTCAATCTTCAGCCAGACTTTACTTTTTAAACGCGGCTATCTCATTTCCAAGCACACCCAGCGCAGCACTCCTGTGTTACACAGGATTTGCGCTGGAGAACTGCCAATGGATATTTAAATGAGCTGGCCCCACAAATTATGGCAGGATCAGTGCTGCAGAGCATTGGTGGGCACAAGTCACATCTCATTGGCACAGGTCTGGCACAAATTGCGGAAATTTGGTGCCTTGGTGCCAACACACATATACAAGAATCCCAGCCTTTAGCAACAGGTCTGCCCTCCAGGTCCCATCAATGAAGTAGGCTGGGTTGGGCAATGATTAACTACGCTCTGGAGTATTGTGGGCCTGCATGGCTTCTGCATTGGATTAGTGAGTCTGCAACAGACGATAAGCTCTGTTCCAATCTTTGATTGCCAATTGTGTCACCTTGGAGCTAGCTCCATCTTGTACATACCACCTACCTTCTCCTCGCCCACTCCCAAAGGAGAATAATCTCAGATTGGTTCGTAGGCAACTGAGAAACGTAGGTTTGAGCAGATATCAGGAACAAGTTCTGAGCAGCGTGGTGGGCAGTAATGTGTGAGTTCATTGTCACTATCATCTTCATCACAGTGTGCTCTCTGCAACCCAATTAATGTAGGGTCAAATCCTGCAAAAATGTGAGTGTGTTTGCAGAAATGGCCTCCAAATAATGGCTTCCACAACTGTTATTCCAAACCTCAGAGTTTCCTCCTCCTATATGATGAACATCCCTATGTTAGTGGTAATCAGTGCTCCCCAAGATCCTTGTGTTGTGGAGATTGTTGGATGATGGTGTCTTGTAAAATATTCATGGTAGACATATTTATGAACCATGATGGTGAAAGGGGATGGGATCGGGGGTCATTGCAGGGTCGGAGATCATGGGGGGGGGGCATCCTAGATTGGTCAGAGATCGTGGAGGGGGGTTGGAGATCGAGTTGGGGGGGAGGGCGGAGATCGTGAGGGGGGGGGGTCTGAGATCATAGGGAGGGTCAGAGATCGTAAGGGGGGTTGGAGATCATGGTGGGGGGTCGGAGATCGTGGTGGGGGGTCGGAGATCGTAGGGAGGGCTGGAGATCGTAGGGGGGTCGGAGATCGTAGGGGGGTCGGAGATCGTAGTGGGGTGGTCACTGCAGGTAGGCTTGTTGGGCCTGAGGAAGCACTCTTGCTCCTCCGGGCCCACAAGCAGTGCTATAAAGGCACTTACCTGCGGTTTCGGGCCTTCTCGCCTCCTGTCACGTGGCGTGAAGTAGAAGGCCCAGGAATCCCGGCCCCCAGGGGTTCAAAACAAAAAAGCTTTGAAAAAGGAGTCCCGCAGCCTCCTTGACAGCTTTTAATGCCCGACCCGCCTCCTAAGAGCGGGTTGGTTTCCCTCCCCTCATCTCGCCCCCGTGAAAACCAGAAATAGGCGGGTTGGGTGTGGGTTTCAGATTCTTGCAATTATTACTGACCCCTCCGCCCCCAACCCACCTATTTTTCCAGGCTAACATCATGCCCATTAAGTCTTACTCCACTTTTAACTGAATAAAATATAATAAAATTATTTATATATAATAGTGACTATCGGTTGCTATTTGACCATCCAGATATAAGCCTAGAAATTACTGTTGGCCACAGTAGCATGTAAACATTTAAAACATTTGTATGTCCTTCCTTTGCCTGTTAATTTAAATAAAAGGATTAACGCCTCTGTTTAAATAAAGAAATATCTTACAAACACATTGATTGTTAACATCACAAACAGTAATTTCCAAGGCTACAACATCAACAAAGCAGTGATCAGGCTGGCCGACTATATGTTGAAAAAAATAAATGACCTTGATGTAATGACTGCTATTTTTGAACAAAATATACATAAACTTGTAACCTCTCAAAGCTGCATAACCAAATCCGTCATTTTCTGTACAGCAGCAAGGAAGAGGGAACCAAGATCTGTGACATTGATTTAGTGGTGCTGTTTGAGGGATAAATATTGCCAAAAGATCTCCCATGATCTTCTTTGAATAGTCCCATGGAATCCTTCATGTCTACCTGAACAGGCACATGGGGCCTCAGTTTAATGTCTCATCCAAAATACAGCGCCTCTGACAGCACAGCACTCTCTCAGTACTGCATTGAAGTGCCAGCCTAGATTATATACTGAAGTCTCTGGAAGGGGGATTGAACCTACAACCCCTTGGCTTGGCGATGAGAGTGCTATCACTGAGCCAAGGCCGACACAAAATGGCCCAGCCTCATTCCATGTAGGGCCCTTCCAGGCAACAGACAGAACAGACTAATGTTCCAACACTTAGGGCTGCATATGAACCCAGCCTCAAATATAAAAACCCAGCATCTGATCCAACAACTATTTTGAGCGACCAGGAAGCTTCTGCAATCATATGTCCATAATATCTTTTCTTTACCTAGATTGATAGTGGTTTCTGTTTATAAATAAAAATTCTGCTGAAAAGCTATCTTGTTCATTAAGTAAAAAGTCACCTATCACTATTGGTGATGGACTGTCCAAAACTATTTGCCACAGAAACTGATTCCAGACTATTAGTTTTTAGATGACTGCAAGCAATGTGTTCAATAGGCATGGAAATCAATGGTTAATCATTTTCTACCTCTGTGTCCCTTCTGCTTTTTCCTTTACTCTTGAAAAGTTATGTGTACTATGGTCCTGCAGTTGAATTCTCTATCTAACACCACTGTGGGAGCACCATCACCACAAGAGCTGCAGCAGTTCGAGAAGGCAGCCCATCACCACCTTCTCAAGGCAACCAGAGATGGGCAGCAAATGTGTCCTTGATAGCATCATCCACAGCCCATAAAAAAATAATTTTTAAATTGTTTGCATATTTTATTTCTCATCTGCTTGCTCAGTGCTGGCCAACCTATGACTTTGTCAAACCATCAATTAATAAACTTTTTTTTTGTCAAAAATGTTGCTGGGAGAGAATGAATTACTTTTCATTTCACTCATACTGTATTGTGGGTGGCTCCTACTTGACTTTCTAGATAAAATCTTTGTGTCTTATTACTAAAGTGATGGGACTGGAGCACGGTGATCTTAACCATGTTCAACTTCTCACTTGGCTGACCTCTGTGGTTTTTCCAGGGTCTGCCCTAATTTCTTATGTATGATGACCTTACAGGTAATAATGGGCCTGGCCCAGTGAGCTTACAAAAGGAAGGGGTGGGAAATTGCACGCCAGCAACCATTAAATCAGCTGCAGCTAAAATCTAAAAGTGAGTGCCATGGAAGGGGCAGGAAATCTGGTGGCTCCACTGTGGACCTCAACTGATGCAGGTAAGGTAAGGGTGGGTGGGGGGTGGAGGGCAGGGGGGGAGAGTCAATATCAAGAGATAAATCATGTACCAACCTGTTATTCTAACTTTTTTTGCTGCGGCTTGCAGAGGTCCCTTTAAGGACCACTGGTTAGGCCGCTGAATGCACGTTCTGCCCATTGGTACATCAATCAGGCCTAGGCCACCTAGTTCAAAGCCCCAACCAAAATAGCAATGGATATTGGTTGGAACGGGACAGTAGGTGCTGCTCTGCTCTTTTAATCACAATCACATTCCCGCCTAACAGAGGGGATATAAATTGCCCCCAGTATGTGCTCCTTCACTGTATGTGTTTTCTTTTACTTAACAACATCTCAGGACATCTCTGCTTGTATGACAAGATGGTTCAGAAATTGCAAGCCTAACGTTCCTCTGAAGCAGGCTGCTGTGGACGTTCTTACATGTAAGAGACTGGAAGGCGTCTGGGAAGGTAACTGCATGCTTCACCCAAGCTTAGTGCTCGTATCATCCAGCTCTTGTGGCAGAATCACACTGCAATATACCTTGTTTTAGGCTTTAACTATCCAACAAACTTATTAGCAGATAGTAGCATTAACACAACATGCATTCTTACAGAAGTTGTTAAGCTTAGCTAACTCCTCATAATAGAAAATAATAAGTAGTTCACAACTGCTTTACTAAACTCGTGAGTTTTATTTTATGTAGTAATTCTTTTACTTTTCTATCAATTACAGAAGCCATCAGGCCTTTTGAAGTCTCTCAGAAGACTCCAGACAGAATCACCAATTTGAAAAATACAGGCTAATAAATACGTTCAGGAGCAAACAGAATTTAGATAATTTTCTATTGAATACAATAGTTGTCAATCCTAATATATTTGAACAAATTGCACAGAATGTTTGTATTTAAATTGAATGCAAATGTGTAAGCAAATTTCTGAGAAGTGCAAAAACAATAGCGCAGTAATAGTAGGGGATTTCAACTACCCTAATATCAGCTGGGATGCAATCAGTGCAAAGGGTATAGAGGGTGCAGAATTCTTAAATTGCATACAGGAGAACTTTTTTAGCCAGTAAATAGCAAGCCCAACAAGAGGGGGAGCAGATCTGGATTTAGTTTTAGGGAATGAAGCTGGGCAGGTGGAAGGAGTATCAGTGGGAGAGCATTTTGGTGGTAGTGATCATAATTCAGTTAGATTTAGCATATTTGTAAACAATTTTACAACACCAAGTTATAGTCCAGCAATTTTATTTTAAATTCACAAGCTTTCGGAGACTTCCTCCTTCCTCAGGTAAATGTTTGAAATAAATGTAAACATTTACCTGAGGAAGGAGGAAGTCTCCGAAAGCTTGTGAATTTAAAATAAAATTGCTGGACTATAACTTGGTGTTGTAAAATTGTTTACAATTGTCAACCCCAGTCCATCACCGGCATCTCCACATCAGATTTAGCATAGTTATGGAAAAGGACAAAGACAGAACAGGAGTAAAAGTTCTAAATTGGGGAAGGGCCAATTTTACTAAGCTGAGAAGTGATTTAGCACAAGTGGACTGGAAACAGCTACTTGTAGGTAAATCAGTGTCAGAGCAGTGGGAGGCATTCAAGGGGGAGATTCAAGGGGAGCAGGGTAAGCGTGTTCTCACAAAGAAAAAGGGTGGGACTGCCAAATCTAGAGCCCCTTGGATGACAAGGAGCATACAGGTTAAGGTAAGGCAAAAAAGGAAAACTTATGTCAGACACCAAGAGCTCAATACTGCAGAAAGCCTAGAGGAGTATAGAAAGAGCAGGGGTGAAATTAAAAAGGAAATTAGGAAAGCAAAGAGAGGGCATGAAAAAATACTGGCAAGTAAAATTAAGGAAAACCCAAAAATGTTTTATAAATACATAAAGAGCAAGAGGATACTAGGGAAAGAGTAGGCCTATTAGAGACCAAAAAGGTAATCTATGTGCGGAGATGGAAGATGTGGGTCTGGTTCTTAATGAATGCTTTGCGTCTGTCTTCACAAAAAAGGGGGAACGATGCAGAGATTGTAGTTGAGGAGGAGTGTGAAATATTGGATGGGATAAACATAGTGAGAGAGGAAGTATTAAGGGGTTTAGCATCTTTGAAAGTAGATTATTCGCCAGGCCCAGAAGAAATGTATCCCAGGCTGTTAAGAGAAGCAAGGGAGGAAATAGCCGAGGTTCTGACCATGATTTTTCAATCCTCCCTGGCTACAGGCGTGGTGCCGGAGGATTGGAGGACTGCTAACATTGTACCATTGTTTAAAAAGGGAGAAAGAGATAGACTGAGTAATTATAGGCCAGTCAGTCTAAACACAGTAGTGGGCAAATTATTGGAATCAATTCTGAGGGACAGCATAAATCTTCATTTAGAAAGGCACAGGTTAATCAAGAAAAGTCAGCATGGATTTGTTAAGGGAAGTTCTTGTCTGACTAAATTGATTGAGTTTTTTGAGTAGGTAACAAGGAGGGTCGATGAGGGTAACACATTTGATGTAGTCTACATGGATTTTAGCAAGGCTTTTGATAAGGTCCCACATGGCAGACTGGTCAAAAAATAAAAGCCCACGGGATCCAAGGGAGAGTGGCAAGTTGGATCCAAAATCGGCTCAGTGGCAGGAAGCAAAGGGTAATGGTCGACGGGTGTTTTTGTGACTGGAAGGCTGTTTCCAGTGGGGTTCTGCAAGGCTCAGTACTAGGTCCCTTGCTTTTTGGGGTATATATTAATGATTTGGCCTTGAATGTGGGGGACTTGATCAAGAAGTTTGCAGATGATACAAAAATTGGCCATGTGGTTGATAATGAGGAGGAAAGCTGTAGACAGCAGGAAGATATCAATGGACTGGTCAGATGGGCAGAAAAGTGGCAAATGGAATTCAATCCAGAGAAGTGTGAGGTAATGCATTTGGGGAGGGAAAACAAGGCAAGGGAATACACAATAAATGGGAGGATACTGAGAGGTGTAGAGGAACAAAGAGACCTTGCAGTGCATGTCCACACATCCCTGAAGATAGCAGGACAGGTAGATAAGGTGGTTGAAAAGGCATACTGGATACTTTCCTTTATTAACCGAGGCATTGAATATAAGAGCAGGGCAGTTATGCTGGAACTGTATAAAACACTGGTTAGGCCACAGATTGAGTACCGCATACAGTTCTGGTCACCACATTACAGGAAAGATGTGATTGCATTAGAGAGAGTACAGAGGAGATTTACGAGGATGTTGCCAGGGCTGGAGAATTTTAGCTATGAGAAAAGATTGGATAGGATGGGGTTGTTTTCTTTGGAACAAAGGAGGCTGAGGGGAGATTTAATTGAGGTATATAAAATTATGACGGGACTAGATAGAGTGGATAGGGAGGACCTATTTCCCTTAGCACAGGGGTCAGTGACCAGGGGGCATAGATTTAAAGTAATTGGTAGAAGGATTAGAGGGCAGCTAAGGAGAAAATTTTTGACCCAGAGGGTGGTGGGGGTCTGGAACTCACTGCCTGAAAGGATGGGTAGAGGCAGAAACCCTCAGCTCATTTAAAAAGCACTTGAAGTGCCGTAACCTACAGGTCTACGGACCATTAGCTGGAAAGTGGGATTAAGCTGGATAGTTCTTTTTCAGCTGGCACAGACACGATGGGCTGAATGGCCTCCTTCTGTGCCATAAATTTCTATGTTTCTATGAATGGCTTGGCCTCTCCCTTGGACACGTGTCTTCAGTCAACCGACTTAAAGTTGTAACAAATGTATCAAAAATGAGCTGGAACTTCTGTGAGTGAAGCTGGCTCTTAACTCTTACGTGCTGTGACAAAATTAAAGACGATTATACCAAGGTAGGTCCCAGATAAAAAAGCTTAATTTTTGTCACACTTACATCCTATCGGTTTGAGCTGGATTTGAACCCAAACCTAAAAAAATAAGGTCAGTGGTTGATTCACTGCACCGCCCAATTCCTTTTCTCCCCCACAAATATTTATCTCAAGAATGTGATGAATACCATTAATTCCAAGTTGATTAGTTTTGACTTTGATTCACCCACCCACATTTTTCACCACCTTTCTCTTGTCTTTGGCCAGGATTTTTATGGTATCATCAAAAAATAGCAGAAAGCAATCCCACTTTCACCTGACAATCCATCATGTTAAATGACTGTATCATATTTACACCTTTTCCCCTTCCATATAACTCTGTCTCTCTTCATTTTTTCCTTTGCTCTCTTCCCACCAGTGTTTCTCACTTTATGCTAATTACCATATTTGTTTCCTTAATGATCTTCACCTCTGTCTGCCATCGCTATGCCTCTGTCCTATTTACCAACTTAAAATATCTCATTATTCATGCTGTTAAACACCTTGAAATTTTGCATGGTAGTTTATTATTCTATCCTCCATAGAGACCTGTGGTGGACTCCATATCTCAATATTTCCATTCTGTTTTCTATAAGTCCCACAGAATACAGGCTCCATCATGGCTGAAATATTATTTTAATTTACTGTTTTTCAGTATATGCTTTTGAATTACTTGTGTCACCATAATATACTTGCCAATTGAACATTTGTTTTAGAAAGCTCTTCTTTTTGCGTTTGTTGTCACAAATCGATCCCTTTCCTATTATATAAGTGAAGTACATTACAGTTTTACACCTAAAATTTCTTTGATCTTAACTGGATCCACTTGGTATTCAGCACTGTACCAGTTTATGTTCCACAACCAAGTCCTTGTTGGGAAATGTGTTATTTTTGAATGGCTTTGATCTGCTGGTTTATATATCAGGGTATTGATGCAATCTGTTCTTTATAGACTTATGATCAAGGTTACCCTGAAGCATTTGGAACAAAAGTGAATCAATTCCCGAACTAACATGAAAAGATTAGTAAATACATGAATTATTGGAACATAAAATATTTGCATGGACATAACAAGAAGTTGCCAATTGTAATTTTTGTTTTGTTCAATTAATTTTTCACCTATATTCTGTCTGAAACAGCAAACAATTTAATTCACACTGATAAAAAATATTCGCTTCAGAGAATTCCCCCAGCATATCGCTCTAGATTCTATTAATAAGTCAATGTTCCATCGGCCATACATCTTCATAATGCAAATATATTAATAAGAAATTGTAGCACTGCTGAATACAGCATCATATTGCTGTGTTCAAGTACTGTACTTCCATTAATAACAAAAGTTCAAAGTTTTTAGGTCACTCTCAAATAAACTGTTTTTTCTAATAAGTGTGACGTTAATGAGTTTAATAAATTACTTCGGAAAAATTAATACGTATTATTGCTTCAATGTTTAAAATGATATGATAAAGGCAGCCTATTATCTTAGTCATTTTGCAGAAATTATTCCATTACATTGCAACTATAATTGATCCCTTTTATCAAACGTCATCTGCAAAATTACTTCTGAATGTCAACTGCTCAATCAATCACACTACTGGCTACATTTTATGTTTAACAATTTTTTTTTGCTGCAATCTCGTTCAGATTTGAATACTATTACATTTTAGTCGTATGCTCTTGACTCTAATTTGGTGCCTGATTATCTTACAAGGCACCTTCCTTGTTTATGCAGTGTGTCTAATTGTGGCTTCAATGAATAAAACGTATTAACATTATTATCACTCAAATATCTGTGTGATAAGCCCATAGTAATTAATGTGTTTGTACAGCCCTAAGGTCAAATGAAAGTTGAATACTAAGTTGCATACAGAGTGATTTTGGAAACACTGTTCCCTTTTTTAATGCACACATATACCAATACAACAGTGCAACAGATATTACTGCAGCAATTGTTCAAATACAGTCCAGGACACACACACACACACAAATATATATATGCACAAACATTCATATTATATATGGCTATATACATACAGAAAGGGTCTACTGGCATTTTCCTAATAATACAATCATTTGTTTTGTTTAAAATACCAGAGAAAAGTGTGTTCAGCCTCTCCAGGAAGCCATGCACATGAATTTAGTGAGCCAGACCATTAGCATGGTCCAGTTGCATCTCTGGTACAAGCATCCCACCCCACCCCCGCCGCCTTCCCTCCTGCCTGGGAGGGTTTTGTGCTTTGAATTGGGGGCAGAATCAGGCGTGCAGCTGAGGGGCAGGCTAAGAACAGCAGCCAGAAAGTCTTGAGGGACCAAAAAACATTGTGTCCTGCTATCAAAGGTTAGGCAATTACCTGCTTTGTCCTCCTTGTCTTGCTGTTGTGCCCGCTCAGACCCTCTAATCTGAGGAGGGGCCTGGTGTAAAGCCCACCACTATTTGAGGTGCCCCCGGAGATGGCTGCCCATGGGATGCAAGATGAGGAAACTGAGGCAGGGGGTTCAGGAATGTCCCCTCCTTCCTCATTTACATCCAACACTGGATATAACCGCAAGAGATTTAATGATCTAACCAGGTCAGGCAAAGTGAGTATACTTGCGCATTCTCCCACACTCCAACCTTTTCCAGGTGCATCCACTTGAGGAAGCCCTGGGAATTCTGGGGCAATGTAAAGTGGGAGATGAGTCAAAATAATAGGTTTCGGTCCCTCTCTCCTCTCTATATCGCTGGGAAATGAGTATTACCCAGGTACAGGCCATTGTCTTTTTACCTATGTTACTTGGTTTGAATCCAGCCTAGACCGATGGAATAAAAGTCTTCTCCAGCTGCTTGTAAGGGTTCAAAGTAGAATATGTTGGAGCAGTCTGAACCCAACAATTGTGCAGCAAAAACGTGCCAGTCTTTCAACACTAGGCAGTTATCTTACTGCAGGAAGTAACAAGGTGGGGATTGGAAATGGAAGCAAGGGGGCTTTCATCTGACATTGAGCTTATGAGTAAAGAGAGTTTTATTTCTCTTCAAACTCATGTTGCACATAACCTCACAATGCTTGATATTTTCAGTGGGCACATTCACGAGAAAATGATCCATCTTCTCGTATTAACACTGAAAAATCAAAAAAATAATTGTACCGGATTTTGCTGTGAGCGGCAAATGAACAGCACCAGCTGTTCATTAGACTTGCACTTGCCCATTGACTTTCCATGGGGTTTTGCACGGCAAGTTGCTGTCAGCGGGACATCCAAACAGTGCGCGCTGTCTGCAGGGCATCTGGGACCTGTGTGAACAGGCAAGTTCCTTATCCAAAATTAAAGAATCATTAATAAACAATGCTGAGTCTGAACCAGGAAGTGTAAGTTAGAATAATTAATTCAATATCAAATCAGGTACAGAAAGCAAATTAAAGAGAGGGAAAGAAAGATTGAATTAAGAGACAGGGGTAAAAGAGACAGAAAGAAAAAGTAAAAACAAATCATTTAAATTTTAAATAACAAATAAAAACAATAATAATTAAAAGCTGAAGGAATGAGACTCCACATTTGTAAAAGTTAATTTTCAGTGCCAGAGAGGTTGTTTGGCAGTAATAAAGACTTACCATGTCGTTAAAATGGTACTTAGCCTGAAATAGACAACCTCCAAATTTTTATGATGCGTTTAGTCCGTATCTACAACGTCAGTACAGGAACTTCATGCCGTCCAATACATTTGAACAGGGAGCCAGACGGCGAGGTACCGTTTTTGCGCAGCTTACGGAGGGGCAACGCACCTTGGACAGCAATTTCCGGATTTTCATGTTTAACTGCGCGTGTGCACTCACCGTAAGTTGCTGTCCAATTTGCACATAAATAACAGTGAACACTGTTAGCCTCGCTGTTATTGTCACAGCAAAATCTGGCCCAATCTGTCTCTCAGTCTGTCTGTCTATCTACCTATTTATCTCTCCATCTACCTATCTATCTATCTATCTATCTATCTCTGTTTTGACTTTTTACACAACTTAAAAATAGATATAAAGGTGCAGTTTACATGTTATTACTGCAATTCTTTTTCTTTTACAATTCTACAATAAGCTGTTTCAATGCAAGTTAATGATGAGACATTGGGCATGATTTTGACCCTGAGCCAGGAAGGGGGCGGGGGGAGGGTCAAACTACGGATGGGAAACCCGGAAGTACGGGTTTCCCGGATGTCCTTACGACTTTGACGTAAGGACATCTTTTTTTTGTCGGTTTCCCGTCCGACTGACTGGCCTGATTGACAGACTGGTCTCACTCAGACGGGAGAGCAGCTAGGAGTAGGAGTGTTCAGGTAAGTCTTTGTTTGTATGGATGGGGGTGGGCATGGGGGGCAGGGTGGGCATGGGGGGGGCACATGGGCATGGGTCGGCATGGGGGCATGCATTGACATGGGGGCACCAGTGGACATGGGGCACGGGGGAGGGAGTCAGACATGGGGGGCGGGATTGGGGGTCAGTCACGGAGGGGGGGTGTGTGTCGGGATCGGGGGTCATCGTAGGGGTCCGTGATCATTGCGGGTGGAAATCGGGGGTCATTGCAGGGGTCCACGATCATTGGGGGGGGAGTCGGAGATCGGAGGGGGGGAGTCAGTAATCACTGGGGATGTGTTGGAGATCGGGGGGGGGAGGTCTGTGATCATTGGGGGGAGGGGTCGGAGATCGGGGGGAGGGTATTCCACGATTGTTGGAGGGGGTCGGAGATCAAGAGGGGGGTCTGTGATCGTATGGGGTGGGGTGGGGGTCGCTGCAGATAGGCTTGTTGGGCCTGGGGGAAGCACTCCTGTTCCTCCGGGCCCACAAGCTGTGCTAGATAGGCACTTACCTGTTAGTTTTGGACCTTCTTTCATTTGGCGTGAAAGAGAAGGCCTTGGAATCCCGGCCCCCATGGGTTGAAATTGGAAACTCTGGAAAAATGGAGACTCGCAGCCTCCTTAAAAGGTTTTAATCACCAACCTTCCTCCTGGGAGTGGGTTGGTTGCCCGCCCCTCGTCCCACCCCGGTGAAAAACAGAAGTGGGCAGGTTGGAGATGGGTTGAGGGCGGGTCCGAAATGATTGCGATTTTGAATGCCCCCCAACCCACTCGTTTTTCCCTTTTAAAATTGTGTCCATTGTGAGGGAAAGAAAGCCAGTCAAAGGAAAAAGCTGGATATCCTCATGATCCATGCGTTATGTAACAGTCCTTGCACCTCTCAATATGGCCAGGCTGATGAGGGACTACAATTCGGGTCCAATTTTACTTTATATTTTAACACTTCTTTAAAAAGATCCATTTTAATACAGTCAAGAAGGTGGAGCTGCTGAGGATTCATTTAGTACCCAATGACAGCATCAAATGCTCTGGGTTAGCTAAAGGATGTCCCAGATGCAGTGCAGAACTTCCTCTTATTACCATGGCAATATGTGTCAATGCACATAAATCTCAGGAAACAACAACTTGCATTTATATCCACATAGCAAAATGTCAAAGTGGATCTCACTGCACCAACATGAC
Source organism: Heptranchias perlo (assembly GCF_035084215.1). Lineage (NCBI taxonomy): Eukaryota > Metazoa > Chordata > Chondrichthyes > Hexanchiformes > Hexanchidae > Heptranchias > Heptranchias perlo. The sequence goes on along the minus strand of NC_090331.1, from coordinate 16,405,357 downwards.
TTTTCCATCTCCTATACTATTATGGTATCTCTGAGGATCACCAGGATAAGCATCCCTAAGCATACGGGACACTCCTGAATTTTATTATTCTCATAAATAAAAAGTAGTGACAGAATCTTCTATTGGGAGTTTTTTTTCATTTGTTCTTGCATTTATTGCCTCTCCCTAGTTGCACTGAGAAGATGGGGGTGGACCTTCTTTGAGGAATTTTTTTACAGCTGAGTTGCTTGCTAGATCACATCACATCAGAAGGCATGAACTTCCAACCATATAACGTGGGATGAGAATCATGTGTAGATCAGCTGTAATCCAATCTCAGGGGTTTTGATGATTGTAGCATATGGTTATTTGAACTGAGTCTTATAGTACTCAGCTAGGTATGGGAAATTTTATATTATGTGCAATGTATGGCAGTGGAAAATGTAATCATGTTCCCAATCAACTAATGGACAATATTAAAAGGAATCCAAGGTATCCAAATTGGATGAGTTATGGTAAAAATAAGGGTTGTTTTGCTGTTAAATATAAAATGTAAAATATTGCTGTTTTGTCTCTCGATGTTGCTAACACACTGAGTAAAGGCTATTATATGATTACAATTCATGTTAATAGATTGTTATCAGTGCATCAACTTTGCCTTTCACTGTGGCTTCCTGAATCCAACAATGCATTTCAGAAAACCGGCCGTGAAAGTTTGACTGGACTCATCCAGCTGGAATTTTTGCTGGGATTATCCTGTTCTCTTGCTGTAACATTTTTGGGAGCTCGGTGGAAAGCCTGGAGGGAGAAATGGTGTAAACAGTTGTTTAATGCTGTTTCTCCGGTGTTTGGGCCAACCTTCCTGCCAACGTTTTGGTAGGAGATCGGCTAACAACCCCCCACCCCACCCACCCCATGGAAATTCTAAACCATAGTTTCAGAGTCTGAGACCCATTAGTGCTGCAGCTCAGCGTCAGAAGCAGGTCCACTTGGCCAGTAAAATTTCACAACTATTTCTAGGGGTGTAACATTTAACTAAAATGCTCCTCAGGTGTTTGAGAATTTACAAGTAATTGGACAGCTGCTATTATGGTGTTAAATATTGCTTGAAGTCCCACAAATGGTATAAATAGAACAATGTCCTACATCTTTGTGGTTGTTTTGCTAGGTTGGATTAATTCATCATTGTAACCATAAACCACATTATCTCCCTGTATATCATGACAGTGAGCCATAATGTCGCACAAAGTATGGCAGCGGCATTTGCTGTTGCACAATTTGGAATTTGGATCCTACCGATGAGTTCTATATAAAGAATGCTATCTACCAGAATGCTGCAATTTTATATTCATAACACCATCCAACAGGAACCTCAAATGTCCCCATTATCATGATCAATAGAGAAGTCTGGCACAGAGTATAGATATCGACTGAGGGATACTGCAGAAGTTTCACATGAGGCACCAGCTTGTTTCCCCGCGCTGACTGATCACTGCTCTCGGATCAGTTACACATCTGTTTAATGCAGCTTTATGTATCAGCAGTTTCAGGGATGAGCAGATAACAGTCGTCAGGGGAGCAGACTGCGAGCTCTGCCACTCTCTGTGAATCGAACTCCTGCTTTGGTAACGACAGGGAAGCTAAGACAACAAGCTGGACAGCAGCCCAAAATTGGCAGGCCGACGGATTTAAGTTGTGGGATATCATTCGTCAAATATAAATTTTCCATTTAATGCTAAAATCATCATTTTTAAGTTATGCTCCTGTTTTTAACCCTCCATCAGTGCAAACAGGTTGTTCATATTAACTTTAAAAGCCTGCTTTAGAATTATGAAATGCCTTGCATCACCTTGAGATCCCCTCTTTTCCAGTGAGAACAAGGACCTTGAAAATCTGTGATTGTTCCAATATACTCTTGCCAGAACTTTGGATTTGGAAATTAAGCTTGGATCTCGTGATGCCTGGACCCAATCTAGTGACAAACTTTCTGGAATGGCCTAGTGGAGGCAGATCATCTGCCTACCCCTTAGAAGGCCATCAGCGTGGGAGTGGGGGGAGGTGGGGGTGGGGGGAGAAAGATTGGGCCAGAGGCATAGACTCCCTACATTGGGAGTTTCTGCTCCCTGGGCCTTCGGAAAGTCTCGGTATCAGGTTAGTGTATGACTGGTCAGGCCAGCCCACCAGTGATGTGGGGACCGCTGGGGGTTCCAGGCCGGAACTGAGGCCTGCGACTCCACAGGAGGCCCTGGGGGCATCTTCAAGTTTCTTGGATGGGGGTGGGGAACCCTGCAGACCCTCAGGTCCAGTAGTGCTCCACCAGACTTTCCAGCCTTATGCCAATGGCGGATGCCCTACATCTGCATTGAGTTGCGCAGGCAGCTGCCATTGGCAGGGTTATCGATGGAGGTTCGGAGCAAGCACCTATCAGCAGCTACATCGAGATACACTGTCCTGGAGATTTTAAGGGCCAGGAGCAACTTTCTTAACTTTTCCTCATTATTTAGATTCCTGATGAATCTTCCCGGAGAGATTTCCTTTGCGTGTTAGGTGTAACAAAACCGTTTAAAGAGAACAGGTTTTCTACTGTACTATACCTAGCACCCAGTGGAAATCTTGCTCCGGCATTATCTTTCTCACCCTATTAGCATCCTCTCAAAGACAATGGCCCAGAAATTGCTTAAAAAAGAACGGTGAGCACAATAGCGCTCACCGTTGTTAGTGGCGAAATGGAGGAGCAAGTTCTGGAGTTCACACATGCTCAGTGAAATGCAGAAATCTGGAACTTGCTCCTGTTGGTTCTCCAGCGATATGACAGCTTCGAATTAAAGGGATATCACGGGCTGGAATTAGTAGAAACAACGGACCAGCGCCAAATTGCTCATCTGCCCAGCTGGAAAGTAAGTAATATCGCCATAAAACAGGTACGCTTCAAAATACCAGGTTATAAGTTTTAACAGAGCGGTAAGACTTAATGACTGCCAAACAACTAAATATTAACTTTTTAAAATGTAGAGTCTCATTGCTGCTTATGTTAATAGATTTTGATCATCAAAAGTTTTATTTTTAAAAGTTAAAACATTTTTAAAAATGTTTTTTATTTTTTGTTTCTGTCTCTTTTATTTAATTTGATTATTTCTCACCCACGGTCTATAACTGTTTTTACAAATGATTTCAGTGTTGTACCTTTCACTTCCTGGATTTTACGTTCCAGCTTGCAGAAACTCTTTGCAACGTGTCAAAAATGCTGCAATCTGATTGGTCAAGGGGAGAGTTCGATCCTCTTGCTTCTCTCTGTTGGTTCGCCGCTCTGAGCAATTTCTGGGCCAATAATATCCTTCCTATGGTGCAGTGACCAATTTTGGCTCTTTCCCCCTCCCCCACTCCACACACATCCTACTTGGTGTTTACCTTCCGCCCTTGTGAAGTGCTCTGAGATATTCAACTACATAAGGAACACTATGTAAATGTATGTTGCTCGTTGTTGTTGTTGTTTCCTATTCTTCTGATATATCCCAGCAACTGGATTGTCCTTTCCCTTTTACACGCCAGTACCCTTTACTGCAGTTACCATATTTGTCCAGGAATTAGTAAACTTGTTTTCATTCTGTAACAGTTTGGTTCAAATCTTCCTTATCAAAATGTTATTACTTTAGGTAAACCCCATCCACTCATGTACTATTGCATGATTTAAAATTTCTTAAAATCCTAGAGACCTACTGCTATTTTGAAGAAGAGCGGGAGAGTTCCTCCCCGTGTCCTGGCCAATATTTATCCCTCAACCAACACCACTAAAACAGATTATCTGGTCATTATCATATTGCTGTTTGTGGGACCTTGCTGTGTGTAAATTGGCTGCCGCATTTCCTACAACAGTGACTACACTTCAGAAGTACTTAATTGGCTGTAAAGCACTTTGGGATGTCCTGAGATTGTGAAATACGCTATATAAATGCAAGTCTTTCTTTCTTTCACTCCCAGAGCGAGGCCTCGCTCACTGGGAACATGGTGTAGTAAAGGTGATAGAGTTGTAGTCCTATCTCTGATATGTGCTGCCATTGAGTGAGGCTCCCCACAGAGAGTGCAGCATTGCTCAATTTACTTTTAGGAGCCAAAACTTTAATGCAGCTCCATCTAGCATTTACTTGTGCAACGTAATGATACAAATTTAGATGATGTACACTTTAACTTGAAGCTCCACTCCAATACCTTTACTGATGAGAATATCAACTCCATCGAATTCTCTATTCTCCCCCCCCCCCCCCGGAAAAAAAGCAAACTTTTCTTATCTGATTCTTCAATAAACCCACCATACTCTTCTTGGTGAATATCCTCCCCCTTGCAAGTCTTTCTTTCTTTCACTCCCAGAGCGAGGCCTCGCTCACTGGGAACATGGTGTAGGTAATGGTGCTAGAGTTGTAGTCCTATCTCTGATCTGTGCTGCCATTGAGTGAGGCTCCCCACAGAGAGGGTAAAGGTAAACTATGTGAAAAGAATGACCTGCAGGAACTCTCTGATCATTGAGTTGGGAGGATTGGTGTAAAAAAGGAGCAGCAGTTACTGCTGGAAACAAAAAGCCATTACTTGGGTTCATCTCTGTATGTAACTGAATATAATTTTGAAGCTATTTTAAAGTGCTATGAATGAAGAAAGAATTGTTCTATTATCGAAAATGAACTACTATTAAAATAAGAGACAATTGCGACTTTGAATTATGAACAACTGAATTAAAAAAGTAAAAATCAATGTAATGCAATCTTTTTCTCATTTAACTATGCAAATAATTCAAAAGACTCAAATTTTCAATCTAAAATGAAGGTCAACTTTAGTCATAGAATCATAGAAAGTTACGGCACAGAAGGAGCCCAGTCGGCCCATTGTGTCCATGCCGGTGTTAACTTATCAAAAAATTTCAATTGAAAAATAGTTAGCGAGCTATGGAAACTGAGAACAATGGAAAGTATAGCACAAGTTTCACCTGACACTTCTAAGGCCAGCCTCTTGAACATGTAATGGAAATGGGTGGAATGGGTCATTAGCCACTGTACCACAAGACAATACTCCAAAGTTTCCCTTCAATGTTCTATAGAGGTCTGTATAGTGGCACCCTTGCATAATAATAAGGTGGAAGACTTTTGGAGTCCTATAAATGTGTGCATCATTGTTGATTACAGAGAAGATGTGCTTTGACAACTGGACCCCATGATATTACAGTTCATTTAGTAACAGGCTTATCTTCTACAAAACATAGTTGGATCCATCGCACATAGTGCCCATCAGAGCATTTGGGGGCTCACTGTCCCTCCTGGGCCCACAATAAAACCTCAGCCCACTGTCGGCATGTTTGAGGCCCATCCCAGAACTGGCTAAAGACTGAATTAGTTGAGAGCAAAAAAAAACATGGGAAAAGGTGTAATGCTTAAAAAAGCAACAAGAAAGTGTTAAAATGTATCTATGGTGCAGAGTGTGGGACATAAACTGGGGGAACTGTAAGCAATTATTTTACAGAAAGATTTAGATTTACTAGCATTAACAGAAACCTGGCTTTAAATTGGACAAGAATGGAAAGTAAACATATCAAGATATAATATATTTAGGAGGGAATAGGAACGATGAGAAAGGACGCGGAGTGTCAATATTGGTAAAAGAAGGAATATATGCTGTAGAGCGAGTTGATGTTGACAAGGGGTACAAACTATATGGTTGGCACTCAAAGATTTTAAAAAAGGGCTTGTTACATTAATAGGGGTGTATTACAGACCTCCAAATTGTATGATGGAAATGGAAGAGGAAAATTGCAGTCAGATTAGAGATGAGTAGGAATAACAAAATTATTGTTTTCGGAGATCCACTTACCAGCTGGGACGGTGAGGAAGCAAATGACAAAAAGGGAATGGAATTCTTAAAATGTGTACAGGACATGTTCCTCAAGTGGTATGTTATTAGGTCTACAAGGGTGGAGGCGATGCTCGATCTGGTTATGAGTCGTGAAATAGATCAGGTAGATGAGCTAAATGTGGTTGAGCACCTCAGGAGGAATAACCACAATATAAGGTTTAAAATTCAACTAGAAAGTATAGAGATTGCCGGAGTAGAGTTAAGAGAGAAATCAGGAGGGCAAAAAGGGGATATGAGATTGCTTTGGCAGATCAGGCAAAGGTGAATCCAAAGAGCTTCTACAAATACATAAAGGGCAAAAGGGTAACTAGGGAGAGAGTAGGGCCTCTTAAGGATCAACAAGGTCATCCATGTGCGGAACCACAAGAGATGGGTGAGATCCTGAATGAATATTTCACATCGGTATTTACGGTTGAGAAAGGCATGGATGTTAGGGAACTTGGGGAAATAAATAGTGATGTCTTGAGGAGTGTACATATTACAGAGAGGGAGGTGCTGGAAGTCTTAACGCGCATCAAGGTAGATAAATCTCCGGGACCTGATGAAATGTATCCCAGGACGTTATGGGAGGTTAGGGAGGAAATTGTGGGTCCCCTAGCAGAGATATTTGAATCATCCACCGCTACAGGTGAGGTGCCTGAAGATTGGAGGGTAGCAAATGTTGTGCCTTTGTTTAAGAAGGGCGGCAGGGAAAAGCCTGGGAACTACAGACCAGTGAGCCTGACATCTGTAGTGGGTAAGTTGTTAGAGGGTATTCTGAGGGACAGGATCTACAGGCATTTGGAGAGGCAGGGACTAATTAGGAACAGTCAGCATGGTTTTGTGAGAGGAAAATCATGTCTCACGAATTTGATTGAGTTTTTTGAAGGGGTAACCAAGAAGATAGATGAGGGCTGTGCAGTAGACGTGGTCTACATGGACTTCAGCAAAGCATTTGACAAGGTACCGCATGGTAGGTTGTTACATAAGGTTAAATCTCATGGGATCCAAGGTGAGGTAGCCAATTGGATACAAAATTGGCTTGACGACAGAAGACAGAGGGTGGTTGTAGAGGGTTGTTTTTCAAACTGGATGCCTGTGTCCAGCGGTGTGCCTCAGGGATCGGTGCTGGGTCCGCTGTTATTTGTTATTTATATTAATGATTTGGATGAGAATTTAGGAGGCATGGTTAGTAAGTTTTCAGATGACACCAAGATTGGTGGCATTGTGGACAGTGAAGAAGGTTATCTAGGATTGCAACGGGATCTTGATAAAATGGGCCAGTGGGCCGATGAATGGCAGATGGAGTTTAATTTAGATAAATGTGAGGTGATGCATTTTGGTAGATCGAATCGGGCCAGGACCTACTCCGTTAATGGTAGGGCGTTGGGGAGAGTTATAGAACAAAGAGATCTGGGAGTACAGATTCATAGCTCCTTGAAAGTGGAGTCACAGGTGGATAGGGTGGTGAAGAAGGCATTCAGCATGCTTGGTTTCATTGGTCAGAACATTGAATGCAGGAGTTGGGATGTCTTGTTGAAGTTGTACAGGGCATTGGTGAGGCCACACTTGGAGTACTGTGTACAGTTCTGGTCACCCTATTATAGAAAGGATATTATTAAACTAGAAAGAGTGCAGAAAAGATTTACTGGGATGCTACCGGGACTTGATGGTTTGACTTACAGGGAGAGGTTAGACAGACTGGGACTTTTTTCCCTGGAGAGCAGGAGGTTAAGGGGTGATCTTATCGAAGTCTATAAAATAATGAGGGGCATAGATAAGGTCGATAGTCAAAATCTTTTCCCAAAGGTAGGGGAGTCTATAACGAGGGGGCATAGATTTAAGGTGAGAGGGGAGAGATACAAAAGGGTCCAGAGGGGCAATTTTTTCACTCAAAGGGTGGTGAGTGTCTGGAACGAGCTGCCAGAGGCAGTAGTAGAGGCGGGTACAATTTTGTCTTTTAAAAAGCATTTGGACAGTTACATGGGGAAGATGGGTATCGAGGGATATGGGCCAAGTGCAGGCAATTGGGACTAGCTTAGTGGTATAAACTGGGCGACATGGACATGTTGGGCCGAAGGGCCTGTTTCCATGTTGTAACTTCTATGATTCTATGATTCTATGAAAGGGAAAAAGTCGGTATAAAAACTAGAACGCCGGATCGGATTAGGGCAGATTTTAGAAAGACGAGGAGCGAGCTATCTGAGGTGAGGTGGAAGGAGAAATTGGCAGACGGGACCGTGGAGCAACAGTGGGGTGTTTTAAAAAAAAGATTGGAAAGGTACGGAATAAGTATATACCATTCAAAAGGTAAACTACTGGTTGTCTGAGGATGCAGTGAATAAATAAGAGAGGTTAGAAATCAATTAAAAATAAAGTAGAGGGCCTATAAAGAATTTCAAAAAACATCTAAAGGAACAGTAAATTAGATTACAAGTGTATCAGTAAAAAGAGAAATGATAAAAGTGAGGTGGAACTCCTGAGAGGAGAGGATTGTCAATTAGTAGATAATAATCAAAAAATAGCAGAGGTAGTTAATATGCACTTTCATTGGTCTTACATAGAATGTACAGCACAGAAACAGGCCATTCGGCCCAACTGGTCCATACCAGTGTTTATGCTGCACACGAGCCTCCTCCCACCCTACTTCATCTATCCCTATCAACATATCCATCTATTCCTTTCTCCTTCATGTGTTTATATAGCTTCCCCTTAAGTGCATCTAAGCTATTCGTCTCAACTACTCCAGGTGGTAGCAAGTTCCTAATTCTAACCACCCTCTGGGTAAAGAAGTTTTTCCTCAATTCCCTATTGGATTTATTAGTGACTATCTTATATTTATGGCCCCTAGTTTTGGTTTCCCCCACTAGTGGAAACATAGAAGGATATCGGACAAGATATGAATTCTGAAGTGGTTGAGAGTGAGATGAGTGATATTATGATGATAAAAGGAAAATTTTAGGTAAGTTACTTAGACTATAGGAAGACAAAGCATCAGGGCCTGTCGGGATACATCCTCGGATCCTGAGGGAGGTGAAACATAGAAACATAGAAAATAGGAGCAGGAGTAGCCATTCGGCCCTTCGAGCCTGCTCCACCATTCAATATGATCATGGCTGATGCTCTATCTCAATACCATATTCCCGCTCTCTCCCAATACCCCTTGATGCCTTTTGTGTCTAGAAATCTATCTAGCTCCTTCTTAAATATATTCAGTGACTTGGCCTCCACAACCTTCTGTGGTAGAGAATTCCACAGGTTCACCACCCTCTGAGTGAAGAAATTTCTCCTCATCTCAGTCCTAAATGTCCTACCCCATATCCTGAGACTGTGATCCCTCGTTCTGGACCCCCCAACCAGGGGAAACATCTTCCCTGCATCCAGTCTGTCTGGCCCTGTCAGAATGTTATATGTTTCAATGAGATCCCCTCTCACTCTTCTATACTCTAGTAAATACAGGCCGAGTCGACCCAATCTCTCCTCATACGACAGTCCTGCCATCCCAGGAATCAGTCTGGTAAACCTTCGCTGCACTCCCTCTATGGCAAGTATATCCTTTCTTAGGTAAGGAGACCAAAACTGCACACAATACTCCAGGTGTGGTCTCACCAAGGCCCTGTATAACTGCAGTAAGACATCCTTGCTCCTGTACTTGACATTTGCCTTCCTAACTGCTTGCTGCACCTGCATATTTGCTTTCAGTGACTGGTGTACAAGGACACCCAGGTCCCTTTGTACATCAACATTCCCCAATCTATCACCATTTAAATAAAGATGAGGGAGGAAATTGTCAAGACCTTAGAAATCGTATTTCAGGGCACTAGTGAGACTAAGTGTGTGCCAGAGGATTGGAAAGTGCTAAAACTATCTATTTCCAAAAGGGAGGCAGAGCTAAACTGAGTAATTACAGGCCAATTAATTGAAATGAGGCCCAGCCGATGAAATCATCGTGGTTCCTGCTTATTATACAGCAGCTACAGCATAATTGCAGTCAGTGTAAAATGGACTTGAAAAACTTAATTTCTAACCTTTTATAAAGAGTCAAGGGACCTGCCCTTTGTTTTTAATGATAAATGTAACCATCATTTAGATACTGGTGAGCCAATTCTCAAACTCTCTGTCTAGAGAGTGATGAAGAGTCAATGGAGCAGGAGCAAGTACAAGCAGTGATTTGTACGGACCCGTGTTAATGACCTGGGGAATGTGAACAAGCCTGTACAAACCTACCACCTGTACACATTTTCTGTTATAGTGGCTGGACCCTAAGCCTTTTGCGCTCCCTTTTGTGATAAGTGATCAAAAATGGACCAAAGGCTTTAGGATTGAAATTGCACTGTGTGAAATTAGTGACAAATTTGTGTGAAATTCCTTTGTTCACTATTTCAACAAAGGTGTTAATCTGTTCATTTTAAATGGCTTAATAATGAAAGAGAGAAAGACTTGCATTTATATAGTGCCTTTCACGACCTCAGGACATCAAAGTGCTTTACAGCCAATGAAGTACTTTTGAAGTGTAGTCACTGTTGCAAGGTAGGAAGCGCGGCAGCCAATTTGCACACAGCAAGATCCCACAAACAGCAATGTGATAATGATGAGATAATGGGTGCTAAATTGGACCGTGTAGCGGCCGTTGTTTCAGCGCTACGCAGCCTCTCTGACATCCAAAATGGCGTCTTGGACACGCACGCACGTTTCCAGCGTGACGTGCGCTGGACGCCATCTTGGTATAGGAGTTAGTGTGGGCGCAGTTAACGAATGCTGGAATCATGTAAAGTAGGGAGAAAATGGCTTCAATCAGTGTGCAACGCTGATTTAAAGTAATAGACCCCATTTTGGGACATAACGCTCAACTCAATGCACAGTCTTAACCCCAACCATCTGAATATGTCTTAGAGTGCCTGGAGGATCCCCCACCAGCGCTATTTAAAGGGACCATGCAGGATTTACAGGTTAGTGGCTGGATTATTGCTTCTGGCTGCCGAGACATTTGTAACCGTTTTTGGAGGTCTCCTACACTTGAATACGAGAACGCGGGGACATAGCCTAACATTTAGAGCCAGGACGTGCAGGAGTGAAGTTAGGAAATGCTTCTACACGCAAAGGGTGGGAGACATTTGGAACGCTCTTCTGCAGATGGCAGTTGATGCTAGCTCACTTGTGAAAGTTAAATCTGAGATTGATAGATTTCTGTGAACCAAGGGTAATAAGGGATATGGGGCTAAGGCGGGTGTATGGAGTTAGATCACAGGTCCACCATGATCTCATTGAATGGCAGAACAGGCTCAAGGGGCTAAATCCCGCTGCCACTTGCTGCCTCTTGATATGCGCCACCTTCTCCTGCAAGAAAGCGGGACATGTGTCTGGGTGATGTGCCTGTCATGGTTGAATAGTTGCCAGTGTGTGTGGCCTGTGAGTTGTGGGTAGGCGGCTTGAAACAGTGGTAATGTATAAGGGTGAGAGGAAGCATCTGGTTGGAAGAGTTGAGTACTGATGGAAAGAGTTTGTTGGGGGGGGTGTAGTGCATGGTGTAGTTGGTAGGAGTCGCCACTTCACAGTTGACCTCACTCACCTTGACCACTCATGTCAAAGCATTGAACTTCTTCCTGCACTGCATCCATGTTCATGATGCTGTGCGCCTGGCATTGACTTCGTCCCCCGCTGCCTCCCACTGCCTTTTGGATATATGTCTGGAGGGCCTCTTACCACCCCCCCCCCCCCCCGACCCCCGCCACCCCCGCCACCCCCTGCAGATATAGGATGTCCCTCCTTCTGTCCACTTCTTACACCAGTGTATCAGCAGAGAACCTTGGTGCATGCACTCTCGCAGGCCTGGTACCAACTCAGGTCGGCAGATTGGTGAGGTCTAGCGTGCAGATTGGAGGATGTGGGATTTAGTAGTGTGCAACCTTCATTCAATGTTTTAACATAACTCATCAGTGCGTAAACATAGGGATGGGACCTGCATCTGTGTTTTACGTGTTCGATGTCTGATCTCCATTCAGACTCCGTGCAGACAGTAGACTGTTATTTTCAGCAAATAACAGGTACCAGCTACCTTTAAGAGATTTCTAAGAAACAGCCTCCCTTTAAGAGATTGAGCTCCCTCTGGTGGTGGAAAGTGAGAATTGCATTGATTCCATGTGCAAGGCCGGGAATGGAATGTTGATTGCAGGTAAGTCCTCGGGTGGGCCGAAACTTGCGTCCTGCCTGCGCAGGGCTCATTGGGCTTGGGGCAATAGCACATCACCCTACCATGCCCGAAAACAGCCCCTATCGAATTTTTCCCCCCAATCTGTTTTAGCAATGTTGGTTGAGGGATGAATATTGGCCATGACACTGAGGATAACTCCGCTGCTCTTCTTTGAATAGAGCCATAGGGTTTTTTACATACACCTGAGAGGGCAGGCGGGGCCTCGGTTTAACGTCTCATCCAAAATATGGCACCTCCGACAGCACTGCACTGGAGTGTCAGCCCAGGTTATGTGTTCAAGTCTCTGGAGTGGGACGTGAACCCACAACGTTCTGACTATCACTGAGCCAAGGCTGAATATCCTTGGGAGAACAAGAGGGATTTATTAAAGTACTTCACAGCAGAGTTGTGGCTAAATGGATAGCTGTTAGGATAACCGATGAAGTGGTAAACTTAATAATAAATTGATTAAACAATAAGAAACAAATGGAAGTAATCAATGCCATTAGTTCTAATTAGACAGCTGTAATGAGATGAGTAGACCATGAATCAATCTTGACATCATTACTATTCACAATACATGATCTTGATGAACATATTAAAAGTAGAATGTCTAAATATGTAGATAATATAATATGTGGGAGAGCAGGATACTCAAAGCCAATGGAGAAAATTGAAAGAGTTTAGAGTGACTTAACAGCTGAATAGTTGAATCAAAATTGGCATTTAATATTGAGAAATTAAAAATAAAACATACTGATACTAAAATAGCAAATAAAATTACAAAATGGGAAGTATGTTCTTAAGTAAGATGTGTCAGGAAAAAGATAAAAGTGACTGTGACAAAAGTTTCAAAAACACCTAAGTCAAGGCCATAGAGCAGTGTAGTGATTTGGGTAAAGATAAGCAGAGTGTGACAGGAAGGGAAAGAGAGTTTAACAGTTATAGTGCATCAGTGAATAAGGTCAAATCAGGGAACAATAGTAAAAAGCTAAAATTAAAGGCGCTTTATCTGAATGCACAAAGCATTCATAACAAGATAAATGAATTAATGGCACAAATAGAAATAAATGGGTTTGATCTAGTAGTCATTACTGAGACATGGTTGCAAGGTGACCAAGATTGGGAACTAAATATTCCAGGGTACTTGACTTTTCCAAACGACAGACAAAGTGGAAAAGAGGGGTGGGTAGCCCTGATATTAAAGAAGGGTGACATAAGGGCAGTAGTGAGAAAGGATCTTGGCTCGGAAAATCAGGAAGTAGATTCAGAATGGGTGGAGATAAGAAATAACAAGGGGCAGAAAACACTGGTGGGAGTAGTTTATAGGCCCCCGAACAATAGTTATACTGTCGGACAGTGTATTAATTAAGAAATAAGAGGAGCTTGTAACAAAGGTAATGCAATAATCGTGGGGGACATTAATCTTCATATAGATTGGGCAAATCAAATTGGCAAAAGCAGTTCGGAGGACGAGTTCATTGATTGCATTCGAGATAGTTTCCTAGAACAATACATTATGGAACCAATCAGAGAACAGGCTATTTTAGATCTTGACTGGTGTAATGAGACAGGGTTAATTAATGATCTCATAGTAAGGGATCCTCTGGGGAAGAGTGATCATAATATGATAGAATTTCACATTGAGTTTGAGAGTGATGTACTTAACCTTAAACAAGTCAATTACATAGGTATGAGGGGTGAGTTGGCTAAGGTAGATTGGGAAATTAGATTAAAAGATATGATGATAGATAAGCTATGGCAAACTTTTAAAGAAACATTCCATTGAGAAATAAAAATTCCACAGAAAAAGTGATCCATCTGTGGCTAACTCAAGAAGTTAAGAATAGTATTAGATTAAAAGAAGAGGCCAGTAATGTTGCCAAGAAGAGTAGTAAGCCTAAGGATTGGGAAGGTTTTAGAAACCAGGAAAGGATGACCAAAAAAGGGATAAAGAGGGAGAAAATAGAATATGAGAGTAAACTAGCAAGAAATTTAAAAACAAATTGTAAGAGCTTCTACAAGTATGTAAAAAGGAAGAGAATAGTGAAAGTAAACTTGGGTCCCTTAGAGGCCGAGATAGGAGAAATTACAATGCAGAATAAGGAAATGGCAGAGACGTTTAACAAATATTTTGTATCTGTCTTCACAGTAGAACAAACAAAAAAATACCAGAAATAATGGGGAACCAAGAGTCTAATGAGAGTGAGGAACTTAAAGTAATTAATATTAATAAAGAAACTGTACTGGAGAAACTAATGGGACTAAAAGCCAACAAATGCCCTGGACCTGATGGCCTACATACTAGGGTTCTAAAAGAGGTGGCTGCAGAGATAGTGGATGCATTGGTTGTGATCTTCCAAAATTCCCTAGATTCTAGAACAGTCCCAATGGATTGGAAGATAGCAAATGTTACCCCGCTAGTCAAGAAAGGAGCGAGAGAGAAAACAGGTAACTACAGGCCAGTTTGCCTGACATCAGATCTCAGGAAAATGTTGGAATCCATTATTAAGAATGTGGTAACAGGGCACTTAGAAAATCATAAATGATTCGGCAGAGTCAACATGGTTTTATGAAAGGGAAATCATGATTGACAAATCTATTAGAGATTTTTGAAGATGTAACTAGCAGGGTAAGTAAAGTGGAACCAGTGGATGTAGTACATGTGGATTTTCAAAAGGCATTCGATAAGGTGTCACCTGAAAGGTTGTTACACAAGATAAGGGCTCATGGGGTTGGGGGTACTATATTAGCATGAATAGAGGATTGGTGAATGGAGAGAAAACAAAGAGTAGGAATAAACAGATCATTTTCAGGTTAGCAGGCTGTTATTAGTTGGGTACCACAAGGATCATTGCTTGGGCCTCAGCTATTTACAATCTATATTAATGACTCAGATGAAAGGACTGAGAATAATGTATCCAAGTTCACTGACGATACAAAGCTAGGTGGGGAAGTAAGCTGTGAGGAGGAAACAAAGAGTCTGCAAAGGGATATAGACAGATTAAGAGAGTGGGCAAGAAGGTGGCAGATGGAGTATAAAGTGGGGAAATGTGAGGTTATTCACTTTGGTAGGAAGAATAGAAAAACAGAATGTTTTTTAAATGGTGAGAAACTATTAAATGTTGGTGTTCAGAGGGATTTGGGTGTCCTTGTACACGAAACACAGAAATTTAACATGCTTGTGCAACAAGCAATTAGGAAGGCAAGTGGTATGTTGGCCTTTATTGCAAGGGGGTTGGAGTACAAGAGCAAGGAAGTCTTGCTGCAATTGTACAGGGCTTTGGTGAGACCACACCTGGAGTACTGTGTACAGTTTGATCTCCTTACCTAAGGAAGGATATACTTGCCTTAGAGGCAGTGTAATGAAGGTTACTAGATTGATTCCTGGGATGAGAGGGTTATCCTATGAAGAGAGATTGAGTAGAATGGGTCTATATTCTGTAGAGTTTAGAAGAATGAGAGGTGATTTAATTGAAACATGTAAGATTCTGAGAGGACTTGACTGGATAGATGCTGAGAGGCTGGAGAGTCTAGAACTAAGAGGTATTGTCTCAGGATAAGGGGTCGGCCATTTAGGACTGAGATGAGGAGAAATTTCTTCACTCAGATGGTGGTGAATCTTTGGAATTCTCTACCCCAGAGGGCTGTGGATGCTCAGTCATTGAGCATATTCAAGGCGGAGATCAATAAATTTTTGGACTCTAAGGGAATCAAGGGATACAGAGATTTTTTTTTTATTCGTTCATGGGATGTGGGCGTCGCTGGCGATCCCTAATTTATTGCCCATCCCTAATTGCCCTTGAGAAGGTGGTGGTGAGCCGCCTTCTTGAACCGCTGCAGTCGGTGTGGTGACGGTTCTCCCACAGTGCTGTTAGGAAGGGAGTTCCAGGATTTTGACCCAGCGACGATGAAGGAACGACGATATATTTCCAAGTCGGGATGGTGTGTGACTTGGAGGGGAACATGTAGGTGGTGCTGTTCCCATGTACCTGCTGCTCTTGTCCTTCTAGCTGGTAGAGGTCGCGGGTTTGGGAGGTGCTGTCGAAGAGGCCTTGGCAAGTTGCTGCAGTGCATCCTGTGGATGGTACACACTGCAGCCACTGTGCGCCGGTGGTGAAGGGAGTGAATGTTTAGGGTGGTGGATGGGGTGCCAATCAAGCGGGCTGCTTTGTCCTGGATGGTGTCGAGCTACTTGAGTGTTGTTGGAGCTGCACTCATCCAGGCAAGTGGAGAGTATTCCATCACACTCCTGACTTGTGCCTTGTAGATGGTGGAAAGGCTTTGGGGAGTCAGGAGGTGAGTCACTCGCCGCAGAATACCCAGTCTCTGACCTGCTCTTGTAGCCACAGTATTTATATGGCCACAGTATTTATATGGCTGGTCCAGTTAAGTTTCTGGTCAATGGTGACCCCTAGGATGTTGATTGTGGGGGATTCGGTGATGATAATGCCGTTGAATGTCATGGGGAGGTGGTTAGACTCTCTCTTGTTGGAGATGGCCATTGTCTGGCACTTGTCTGGTGCGAATGTTACTTGTCACTTATCATACAAAACTTGGATGTTGTCCAGGTCTTGCTGCACGCGGGCTCGGACTGCTTCATTATTTGAGGGGTTGCGAATGGAACTGAACACTGTGCAATCATCAGCGAACATCCCCATTTCTGACCTTATGATGGAGGGAAGGTCATTGATGAAGCAGCTGAAGATGGTGGGGCCTAGGACACTGCCCTGAGGAACTCCTGCAGCAATGTCCTGGGGCTGAGATGATTGGCCACCAACAACCACTCCTATCTTCCTTTGTGCTAGGTATGACTCCAGCCATGGGAGAATTTTCCCCCTAATTCCCATTGACTTCAATTTTACTAGGGCTCCTTGGTGCCACACTCAGTCAAATGCTGCCTTGATATCAAGGGCAGTGACTCTCACCTCACCTCTGGAATTCAGCTCTTTTGTCCATGTTTGGACCAAGGCTGTAATGAGGTCTGGAGCTGAGTGGTCCTGGCGGAACCCAAACTGAGCATCGGTGAGCAGGTTATTGGTGAGTAAGTGCCGCTTGATAGCACTGTCGACGACACCTTCCATCACTTTGCTGATGATTGAGAGTAGACTGATGGGGCGGTAATTGTCCGGATTGGATTTGTCCTGCTTTTTGTGGACAGGACATACCTGGGCAATTTTCCACATTGTCGGGTAGATGCCAGTGTTGTAGCTGTACTGGAACAGCTTGGCTAGAGGCGCAGCTAGTTCTGGAGCACAAGTCTTCAGCACTACAGCCGGGATGTTGTCGGGGCCCAAAGCCTTTGCTGTATCCATTGCACTGAGCCGTTTCTTGATATCACATGGAGTGAATCGAATTGGCTGAAGACTGGCTTCTGTGATGGTGGGGATATTGGGAGGAGGCCGAGATGGATCGTCAACTCGGCACTTCTGGCTGAAGGTGGTTGCAAACGCTTCAGCCTTGTCTTTTGCACTCACGTGCTGGACTCCGCCATCGTTGAGGATGGGGATGTTTGTAGAGCCTCCTCCTCCCGTTAGTTGTTTAATTGTCCACCACCATTGACAACTGGATGTGGCAGGACTGCAGAGCTTTGATCTGATCCGTTGGTTGTGGAATTGCTTAGCTCTGTCTATAGCATGTTGCTTTCGCTGTTTAGCATGCATGTAGTCCTGAGTTGTAGCTTCGCCAGGTTGTCACCTCATTTTTAAGTACGCCTGATGCTGCTCCTGGCATGCTCTTCTACACTCCTCTTTGAACCAGGGTTGATCCCCTGGCTTGTTGGTGATGGTAGAGTGAGGAATATGCCGGGCCATGAGGTTACAGATTGTGCTGGAATACAATTCTGCTGCTGCTGATGGCCCACAGCGCCTCATGGATGTCCAGTTTTGAGCTGCTAGATCTGTTCTGAATCTATCCCATTTAGCACGGTGGTAGTGCCACACAACACGTTGGATGGTGTCCTCAGTGCGAAGATTTGACTTAATCTCCACGAGGACTGTGCGGTGGTCACTCCTACCAATATTGTCATGGACAGATGCATTTGCGACAGGTAGATTGGTGAGGACGAAGTCAAGTCGGTTTTTCTCTCGTGTTGGTTCGCTCACCACCTGTCGCAGGCCCAGTCTGGCGGCAATGTCCTTCAGGACTTGGCCAGCTCGATCAGTAGTGGTGCTACCGAGCCACTCTTGGTGATGGACATTGAAGTCCCCCACCCAGAGTACATTCTATGCCTTTGCTACCCTCAGTGCTTCCTCCAAGTGGTGTTCAACATGGAGGAGGACTGATTCATCAGCTAAGGGAGGGCGGTAGGTGGTAATCAGCAGGAGATTTCCTTGCCCATGTTTGACCTGATGCCATGAGATTTCATGGGGTCCAGAGTCAATATTGAGGACTCCCAGGGCCACTCCCTCCTGATTGTACCGCCACGTCTGGTCGGTCTGTCCTGCTGGTGGGACAGGACATACCCAGGGATGGTCATGGAAGAGTCTGGGACGTTGGCTAAAAGGTATGATTCTGTGAGTATGGCTATGTCAGGCTGTTGCTTGACTAGTCTGTGGGACAGCTCTCCCAATTTTGGCACAAGTCCCCAAATGTTAGTGAGGAGGACTTTGCAAGGTCGACTGGGCTTGGTTTGCCTTTGTTGTGTCTGGTGCCTAGTGGTCTGATGCCGGGTGGTCCGTCCGGTTTTATTCTTATATTGGGCGGGAAAATGAAGTTGAGGTCGAAGGTCAGCCATGATCTTGTTGAATGGCAGACCAGGCTTGAGGGGCCGTATGATCTACTCCTGCTCCTATTTCTCATGTTCTTATGTTCTTAAATATTGAGTACATAAATAGATATGAATGCAAGGAAATGATAGTAATAATTTATAAAGAGGTGAGGAGGCCACAGATTTAGTATTGTGTTCGGTTGTGGCCATTGTTCTTTCAAAATAATATTGCACCTAATATTACACTGTGTGAATATTAACATACGAAATTCCTGTATCTGCTATTTTAACAGAGGCATTAATTGTTTAATTAGTTAGAATAGTGGATAAAGGAATATCATATGAATGCATTAGGTATTCATATGTGAACATTCACACAGAGTGGTTTCAAGGCCTTGGAGAGAGAGCAAAGGATTCAAAGTAAATCAACAAAGATGATTGTTGGATTATAAAGCTGTGAGGAGCCTAAGGAAACTGAATCTATTCTCTCTGGTTAAGAAGAACAAGGGGGAACTGAACCAAGTTTTGAAAATTGTAAGATACGGTAAATGTAGAGAGGTATTTTGTCCAAAACTAGAAAACATCTTTGTAGGTTAAAGAAGTCACAACGACCCATTTTTTTAATTGTTGTTTCGAACCGTTGACTTCTGGGAATAATTAATTGGCTTGCGTGCTTGTCTGCATATTAAAAGTGACTCCACTTCAAAAATAATTCATTGGATGTGAGATGCTTTGAAACAACCTGAGGATGTAAAAAGGCACTATGCAAATGCAAGTATTTCTTTGACGTTCTTCTGCAAGTCGCCACTTAGTACAACAAAATACCCTAAAGAAATGAAAACTCAATTGCGGAATCAGCTTGGAGCAGAGGAATATGGGCTTAGAATCATAGAAAGGTTACAGCACGGAAGGAGGCCATTGATAGAGGGATTCAAAATCATGAAGGGTTTAGACAGAGTAGATAGAGAGAAACTGTTCCCATTGGCGGAAGGGTCAAGAACCAGAGGGCATAGATTTAAGGTGATTGGCAAAAGAACCAAAGGTGACATGAGGAAAAACTTTGGTTAGGACCTGGAATGCACTGCCTGAGGGGATGGTGGAGGCAGATTCAATCGTGGCTTTCAAAAGGGAACTGGATAAGTACTTGAAACGAAAAAATGTGCAGGGCTACGAGGATAGGGCGGGGCAGTGGGACTAGCTGGATTGCTCATGCACAGAGCCGGCGCGGACTTGATGGATGAGTGGCCTCCTTCCATGCTGTAACCTTCTATGATTCTAAGCAGTAGGGATTGATGGGCTGAATGGCCTTTCTTACATGTTTTTAAAGGTTCTCAAATAAGAAAAAAAATCTTATTCAAATAAAATGCTCATTAACTTCAATTTTAAATTTTCTGAACTCTTCTGAAATGAACTTCATTTTTCTACAAACTAAACTTTTATCTTGTGCGTCTATGAGGGAACGTTGAATGGCCTAATGTCTCCCGGCGATTTATGACCTATAAATCACCATTTCCACTATGCTTTGTAAACTGCTTCCTCTGCATTCCTTAATTACCAGTTAGTGTTTGCATTTAGCATAGTAGAATTTAAACTATTAAAATGCTGTCATGTGTAGTTTAAGTACTTCCTTCCCTACATGGGTCCAAAGAGCAGTCTACACAAATTATAAGCAGAAGCATACTACAATCCTCAGATCTGAAGCTATTTTTCAATCATTTGAAATTAAGGCTGTCAGAAATAGTTAAGGTCAAGCCAGAATTGTTGCCCTAGGAAAATTAGACAGACAGATTTTAATTTATATGCAACGATGACATGCATTTATATAGCACCTTTAATGTAGAAAAATCTGCTAAGGTGCATCACGGAAGGGCGAGCCGAGAAAAATTGACGCCGAGTCAAAGAAGGAGATATTAGGAAGCTTAGTCAAAGAGATGGGTTTTAAGAAGGGTCTTGAAGGAGGGGAGATGGAGAGGAGGTTTAAGGAGGGAATTCCAGAGCATGTGGCCCAGATGGCTGAAGGCATGGTCGCCAAAGGTGGGGCGAAGGAGTGGGCGATGCACGAGAGGCCACAATTTGCATAACACGGGGTTCTCAGAGAGCTGTAGGGCTGGATAAGGTTACAGAATTGGTTGTGGGGAGGGGGGCTGGAGTTGAGGGCATGAAGGGATTTGAGCACATGTATAAGAGTTTTAAATTGGTGGTGCTGAGGAATGGGAGCCAATACAGGTCAGTGAGCACAGGGGTGACCTGATGTGGGATAGGATACGAGCAGCAGAATTTTGGATGAGCTGAAGTTTGTGGGGGGTGGAGGATGGGAGGCCGGCTAGTTGAACATTGGACTAGTCGAGTCTGGAGGTGACAAAGGCATGGATGTGGGATTCAGCAGCAGATAGGAACATAGTAGGCCAATATAGGAACAGGAGTAGGCCATTCAGCCCCTCGTGCCTGCTCCGCCATTTGATAAGATCATGGCTGATCTGTGATCTAACTCCATATACCTGCCTTTGGCCCATATCCCTTAATACCTTTGATTGCCAAAAAGCTATCTATCTCACATTTAAATTTAGCAATTGAGCTAGTATCAATTGCCGTTTGCGGAAGAGAGTTCCAAACTTCTACCACCCTTTGTGTGTAGAAATGTTTTCTAATCTCGCTCCTGAAAGGGCTGGCTCTAATTTTTAGACTGTGCCTCCTACTCCTAGAATCCCCAACCAGCGGAAATAGTTTCTCTCTATCCACCCTATCCGTTCCCCTTAATATCTTATAAACTTCGATCAGATCACCCCTTAACCTTCTAAACTCCAGAGAATACAACCCCAATTTGTGTAATCTCTCCTCGTAACGTAACCCTTGAAGTCCGGGTATCATTCCAGTAAACCTACGCTGCGCTCCCTCCAAAGCCAATGGGCCTGATTTTAGCAGGCCTGCGGGTTTCCGGTGGGTTGGGTTTCGGGAGGGTGGTCAACACGCTCGGTGAAATTAGTGGGTTGCCCGCGCGATCGTAGCAGGCAAACCACTAATGGGATCCAATTACCTGCTCCTCCGGGCTCCGTGCTGCTGGTCTGCGTGTCGGGCGGGCTGCGCATGCGCAGTACAATCTGTCAGCTGGAGGCTCTCTAGTTAAAGGGGCAGTCCTCCACTGACAGATGCTGCAACCAATAGAACACATTACAGCATGGAGCAGCCCAGGGGGAAGGCTGCTCCCAGTTTAATGATGCCTCACCCCAGGTATCATCAGATGGGGTGAGGAGGAGGGGGAGGACAGAGATCTTCCACCCGGCGGGCGGGAGGAAGCGGCCTGCCTCTGCCACCAAGAAGGCCTGGCTCGAGGTGGCAGAGGAGGTCACCTGCACCACCAACATATCGCCCACCTGCATACAGTGCAGGAGGCGCTCCAATGACCGCAGTAGGTCAGCCACAGTGAGAACACGTAGTCTTTCCCCTACACTCCGTCTGCCACAACACTGCCCCCACCCCACATCTCCTTCAGCACCGCCAACACCACTCTGTCACATCACCCCTCATACCCACTCAAACCCCATCCTCATCTTACCTGCACCTACTCACCTCGCGAGTACTCACCCCGCCACTAACACGCAACCCAATCCTCATACAATCTCATGGCTCTATCCCATACGCACCCTCTCGTGCATCTCCCTCACGGCCAGCCTCACTCAACCTGCCACCACCTGTGCTGCAGCCACAGGGCATGCATCACATATGTGCAGTAGGCAGCGTAAGGCAAACGTGTCGTGAGCATGAAGGGGATGCACAAGGGTGTTTGAGGGTTTGTCATGGGTGTTACCTATATTGAATTTCAGAACAACTCACATCACACATTATATTGGCACCACCACTGCCATGTCTCCGCGAATCCTGTCTGTTTTGTGCAATAATGCCCGCTCCTGGGTATCACTATGAGGACCCACCACTGATGCCAACCATTGTGTCACTGCAGAGTAGGTGCAGGTGTATTTGCAGGGCTCTTCCGCGCAGATGACTGAGAGACATCGGCGGTTTTAGCCGGCTGCACCCTGGAAGGATGCGGAGGAGAAGTTGTGAAGGGCAGTGGTGACTTTGGCAGCGACAGGTAAGAAGATGGTGCTGGGGCCAGCCAGGAGCAGCTCGGCATGAAAGAGGCTGCAGATGTCCACGACTACATGTCGAGTGAATCTGCGCCTCCGTGTGCACTGCTGCTCGGAGAGGTCCGGGGAGCTGCGCCTCGGTCTGTGGACCCTGTGGCGAGGGTAGTGCCCTCTGCGACGCGTCTCTCTCTGCGGTAGCCCTCCCTCCTGCTGTACAGGTGGATGTGTCACAGCACTCTGTTGTGGAGCTCCACGTGTCAGAGGTGGACGGCGTGGATGGCGAGGCTGGTGATGCTGTTCGCCCTCCGAGGGGGTCATGACTGCAGCTACGACGGCCCCCATCCGCAATATGTACATCTGAGGGGGTCCGCAAGGTAGGCACATGTCTCCGGACCCCGGAGTGAGTGTGCAGGTTAGTGACTTTGACCGTCAGGAGGAGGGTGGTGGAGGCCACACTTTGTCCCAAGTGACAGAGCGGCCTCCTGCAATGGGTGAGGGTCTCTCCCCCCCCACCTGTCAAATGGACCTTTGCAGCTGCCACAGGCTGACGCTGCAACACGTCCAGTTCAACTAGGACTGTTTCCCCCAGTGTGTGAAACAGTCCCATGTTTCTGCAAAATCACACACAGTCCCTTAATCAGGTCAGTTAATGACCTGAACAAGCGAAATAAATAACCTCAAGTGGCATCCCGCTGGCTTTAATTGCCTGCGGGATTCCCACCAGCGGGGGCTACGCACGCACCCCCGCACGTCATCGGGGAACCCGGAAGTGGGCGGGATCGTGGCGCGATCCGGTCACGTGCCTGGAGATCGGGATTTTCGGGGCCCCCCGCTGGAAACGCACAGGAAACCCGCCGGTAAAATCGAGCCCAATATGTCCTTCCGAAGGTGCGGTGTCCAGAACTGCTCACAGTACTCCAGGTGCGGTCTAACCAGAGTTTTGTACAGCTGCAGCATAACCTCTGCCCCCTTGTACTCCAGTCCTCTAGATATAAAGGCCAGCATTCCATTAGCCTTCTTGATTATTTTCTGCACCTGTTCATGACACTTCAATGATCTATGTACCTGAACCCCTAGGTCCCTTTGGACATCCACTGTTTTTAACTTTTTACCATTTAGAAAGTACCCTGTTCTATCCTTTCTTGATCCAAAGTGGATAACCTCACATTTGTTTACATTGAATTCCATTTGCCACAGTTTTGCCCATTCACCTAATCTATCAATATCGCTTTGTAATTTTATGTTTTCATCTACACTGCTTACAATGCCACTAATCTTTGTGTCATCGGCAAACTTAGATATGAGACTTTCTATGCCTTCATCTAAGTCGTTAATAAATATTGTGAATAATTGAGGCCCCAAGACAGATCCCTGCGGGACTCCACTAGTCACATCCTGCCAATGTGAGTACCTTCCCATTATCCTTACTCTCTGACGCCTTTCGCTCAGCCAACTTCCTAACCAAGTCAATACTTTCCCCTCGATTCTATGGGCTTCTATCTTAGCTAACAGTCTCTTATGTGGGACCTTATCAAATGCCTTCTGGAAGTCCATATAAATAACATCCATTGACATTCCCCTGTCCACTACTTTCGTCACCTCTGAGACAGGGGTTGAGATGGGCGATGTTACAGAGGTGAAAGTAGGCAGTCACTGTGATGGAGAGGATATGCGGTAAGAAGCTTAATTCTGGGTCAAGGTTGCGAACAGTCTGGTTTAACCTGAGACAGTAGCCGTAAGTAGGGATGGAATTGGTAGTGATGGTCCAGTGCTTCAGGCGGGGCCAAAGAAGGTTGCTTCGGTCTTCCAAGTGTTTAACTCGAGGAAATTGCGGCTGATCCTGGACTGGATGTGTGAAAAGCAGTATAGTAACTTAAAACATCTCTCAGAAATGTATCAAAGTACTTTAAATGCAATTAACTATTTTGCTATCGGAAACCGGCAGGAATTTTGCACACAGCAAGAACCCACAAAGAGATGGGTGACCAGCTAGTCGCTTAGCGATTGGTGTTGGTTGAGGAGGGAACATTAGCCTGGACACTGGGAGAACCTTCTACTCTTCTTAAATAAAGTGGTAGATTTTCTTCTTCACGAAGGTAATCTGGCGGAACTGATCTCATGTCCATTATGCAGCCTGTTTGATTTTCATTCCATTGTAATCAATAGAGGGCGGGCAGTCTGCCCCGCCTGATCACTGCCCAGGGGGTGGAGAGGAAAATCTATCCCAAGATGTTCTTTAACATCCATTTAAATCGGTGGAACAGGAAGATGGTGCCTCAGTTTAACATCTCATCTGAAGGACTGTGGCCCGTGGCAATGCACTGTTTCTTCAGTACTGCATTCAACTGTGGGATTAGATTATGTGGTCAAGTTCTGGATTGGGGCTTGAACCTGTTGACTCAGCAGTGAGATTGCTACCAATTGAGCCAAGGTGAGTAGTTAATAAAATACCTTTCACATTTGTCTGGCTGCCAATGTACGCGTGTGATTTTTAGATTTTTGTTCGGCATGTGTATTAAGGGTTACGGAACCAGGGCGGGTAGATGGAGTTAAGATACAGATCAGCCATGATCTAATTGAATGGCGGAACAAGCTCGAGGCGCTGAATGGCCTACTCCTGTTCCTATGTTCCGAGATGTGAGACAATCATCAACCAACAACTGAATTTGCATCTCCGACCCCGGTTTTTGTTATCCATTTTCACTTTTAAGAAGTTTGATTATTGAACAGCATAAGAATGACAGCACTTTGCGATGAACAGTTTTTGCCTAACATAACAGCAGTGACTGCACTTCAAGAGTAATTCATTGCTTGTGAAGTGTTTTGTGACAACCCGAGGATGTCAAATGGCACAATAGAAATGTAAGTTTTTCTTTCATTCTTTAATTAATGAAATGATTTAGAAAGTAAGCAAATCTTTAAGATTCCAAATCTTTTCTCCACTCTGGTGACCTAATGATCTTGCAGTGGAAGACACTTTGTTAAGCACATGACACAGGCTTGAATAACATTGGGGTGAGGTTTCAGGCATCATCCTAGTCCGTAGTATCAGCTGTGGCTCAGTGGTAGCATTCTCACCTATGAGTTATGATGGTTGAGGGTTCAAGTCCCACTCCAGAGATTTGAGCACAAAATTTAGGCTGACTCTTCAGTGTGGTACTGAGAGAGTACTGCCATTTGGATGTGATGTTAAACTGAGGCCCTGTCTGCCCTCTCAGGTGGATGTAAAAGATCCCATGGTACTGTTTCAAAGAAGAGCTGTGGAATTCTCTCTAGTGTCCAAGCCAACATTTATCCCTCAACCAACATCATCAAAACAGATTATCTTGTCATTATCACATTGCTATTTGTAGGAGTTTGCTATGTGCAAATTGGCTGCTGTGTTTCATACATTATAACAGCGGCCTCACTTCGAAAGCACTTTGAAACATCCTGAGGTCGTGAAAGGTGCTATATAAATGCAAGTTTTTCTTTCTTTACTAGGAATATGGTCATATAAGCAACCTTGCAGGGATACAGCTGTTCCCCTTCAGCAACCCCATGTAATACTTACTGTTCTGGAATGTAAGACACAACAAACAGAGTCCAGTTGCAATCATTTTAATTTAGCATCGTGACATTGAGGCAATTGCCTTCTATAACAAACAAACTATACAGTAACCAGGATGTGTTGATCAGAAGCTATGGATTAAAAAAACACAACAATCCTATTTCACGTGCACTAAAGTGTCTTTCAGTGTACATGAGCTACTGGCCAATAGGTTTCCAATTTCAGCTTCGGATCAGCCCTAATATCTACAATTTTTCTACACAGAAAACCTGGACCATTTAGGGTACAGAGTATGGTGGCATCGCACATCATAACCAAATCCATTCACACAGCATAGGAACATAGGAATTGCTAGATGACAAAAGACCAAAGTCCATCTAGTTCACCTTGCACCATCCTGGTAGTCGCAAGATACAATGATAATGGAGTTGTTGACTAATCGAGCAATCAATATCTATCAATTGGTATACAACAGAACCAAACAACCACCATTACAAGCCACCAGCAGAGATATGCAGTAACTTGCAGTTCCACAGGTTATTATTAGCAAAATAGCACTCACTGGGCACAGTGGATTTAGCACTTCCACTGGTTGAAGGTGCATTGGAGAAGCCAAGGAGGAGTTAAAGGCAACCTAGAACTGAAACCCAAACCAAGTGGTAGCTGTAGACTTTATCATGCCCTCCTTCCAAATGAAAGTATTGGAGGACCATCAAGATATCCACAATTCTGAGATCACCGTCTGTTGCATGATGTACGATAGCATGGAAAGCATGGAGAGATCTATCCCAAAGATGAACGTCTTCATTGACGTGGACAATGTTCCAGACCAACAATTAGCTACATTGTAGCCCAAAGTGAAAAGAACATTAACAAAGCATGTCTGCAATGAACTCTTCTGTAACACGGGGAATGAGCAATTGGAGGCAACACTCCAAATTATTTTGACTCACATTAGTGTCTAATTTCTAAGGAGCTCTGTGCTGAGATCTTGCAGAGAGATTATAGTCAATTCTGAAACTACATTTAATTGGATCTGTCCATCAATTAGTGGCCTTAATTGCAGTTTTTCTGGATGCACCAAAAGCCTTTTGACGATGCTGTAAATCTATGTTGGAAATCAGAAACCTTGTCCACACCTAACATTTGTTTTATTGTAGTGCTGTTTTCAGGTCCAATTAGACCAGAACAACCAGAAACTCAGTTCAATAGCTTTTTTTTATGTCACAATAAAGCTGCATTTGCATTATTATACTACAAAAAATACATTGCCAATGGACAGGCCAGCAGACATATATGCATAGTGCGTAACACTAGGTCATTAAGAAGCCAAAGAGCACATGAAATAAATTTGAAAGATAGCTTCAAAATTACCAAACAAACAGCACACTAATCTGGATTGCTAATGAACCTTAACAATGTATAAAGCTGCAGAGAACAGATGTAATATTGTAACCAACTTACTGAAATCAGGGATTTGTTTTTGACTGAGGTGAACCATATTTGTATTTATTGGGCTCGATTTTTGGACCCCCGAGCCGGCGGGTTTGTGGCAGGGGGGCTCCGGGTTTGTGGCAGGGGGGCAGGTTCGAAGCCCGGCTCCAACATGCCCACTTCCGGGTTCCCCAGTGACGTGCTTAGATGCGTGCGCAGCCCCCGCATGCGGGACTAATTGCTGGCGGGATCCCACTTAAGGCAATTAATTTGATAGTTCAGGTCGTTAGCAGACCTGATTTGTAGGATATTTTAGGAGGGGTGGGATTTTCAACTAAACTGAGAGTGTTTCCCGTACTGGGGGAAACACTCCCAGTTGAAATGGACGTGTTACAGCCAACAGCCTGTGGCAGCTGCAAAGGTCCATTTGACAGGTGTGGGGGGGGGGGGGGGGACCCTCACTCATTGCAGGAGGCCACTCTGTCACTTTGGACAAAGTTTGGCCTCCACCACCCTCCTCCTAACAATAAAATTCCCAAACATGCAACCTCAACTCCGGTGTGCAGACACATTTACCTACCTTGCTGACCCCCTCAAACGTACATCTTCCGGATGGGGGCCGCCGTAGCTGCAGTCATGACCTCCCCGGAGGACGAACAGCATCACCAGCCTCGCCAGCCACGCCGTCCACCTCTGACACGTGGAGCTCCACAACACAGTGTTGTGACACATCCACCTGCACAGCAGGAGGGAAGGCAACCGCAGAGAGAGATGTGTCGCAGAAGGCACTACCCTCGCCATAGGGTCTACAGACTGAGGCTCAACTTCCTGGACCTCTCTGAGCAGTAGTGCACACGGAGACTCAGAGTCACTCGACATGTAGTCGTAGACATCTGCAGCCTCCTTCATGCCGAGCTGCTCCCGGCTGGCCCGAGCACCATCTTCTTACCTGTCGCAGTCAAAGTCACCACTGCCCTCAACAACTTCTCCTCCGCATCCTTCCAGGGTGCCACCGGGGACATGGCTGGCGTCTCTCAGTCGTCTGCATAAAAGAGCCTTGTAAATACACCTACACCCACTCTGCAGTGACACAATGGGTGGCAACAGTTGTGGGTCTTCATGGTGATCCTCAGGAAAGGGCATTATTGCACAAACCAGACAAGATTTTCAAAGATGTGGCAGTAATGGTGATAACAATTTTTTATGATTTTTTTGCAAAACAAAGGAAAATAAATCAAAAACATGACATTTCATCTTACACCCTTGTGCATCCCCTTTGTGCTCACAAATCCTTCGCCTTACGTTTACGGGAACCCCTACGTGGTGCTACCCCTGTGGCATCGTTCACCTGAGGAAGGAGGTAGCCTCCGAAAGCTTGTGAATTTAAAATAAAATTGCTGGACTATAACTTGGTGTTGTAAAATTGTTTACACCTGTGGCTTCAGCAGAGGTAGTGGCAGGTTGCTCTTGTTCATGCCCTGACCGATGAGATGCATTGCGCAGAAGCCCTCTGGGTTTCGGTGCCCGTGAGGGCCCCTCCAAAGACTGCTGCACCTGCACCTTTGCAGGGGCAGACTCGGCCACCTGGAGAGGGGGCAGCATTGCAGGTGCTGGTTGAGAGGGGGGCAACAGGTGAGAAGTGGGAGTGCTTTGAGTGGTGTCCCCACTTCCATGTCCCCTTTCACTATCATCCCTCTCCTGGCCCAGGCCCACATCACTCCTTCCACCCTGCTGGATGACAGTTTGGAGGACTTGTGTGAAGCCTTGGAAGGCCAGTTGTAAGGTATCTTTCAGCCTGTTTAAGGTGGCAGAATGTTGCTCACCCTGAATCCGAACGGCCGTTGTCAGGGCCTGAATGGACTCATTGTTGAGCCGTGCTTGACGCTCAATGGAGGCTAGCCTTTCCTCCATCGCAGACATTCCCGCACCTACCCGCGACACTATCTCAGAGATGCCTTCACGTCCCTGTGACAGTATTCCATTAATGCAGGAGTTGGACTCCTCCATCCTCTGCGCGATTGTGGAGAGTGCGCGTGGCAACTGTTCCAGTACCTCGGCAATGTGCTGCTGCCCCTCGATGACTCTCCTTTTCACGGCTGGCCCCCATGGTTCAGCATCTGTAGCCAGCTGAGCAGAGCCTGGGGAAGAGTGCTCCCACCAACACGGACTCTCCACAGCTGCCCCCGGCCACCTGGTTCTGCTCATGCTCACATGTGCGTGGTGACTCACCATGTGCAAGGCCATCTAAGTGAGGACGGGGACCCACCGAGGTGTATGTATCTGCACTGGTAGATGGCTGGCTCAGATGTGACGATGGACCCTCAGAGGCCGGCAGGTCCTCTGAGGAATCGCCCACCCCAGTCACGGCGGTCGCAGATGGCCCTGCAAGAGAACAAAAAGCAATATTAAGCATGTGGACAGATGTTGAGATGCTGTTGATGCCAAGTGATGCTAAGATCATTCGCTATCATGAGTGCTGAGTATTAGCTTTCTGTCATCGGCCGCTTGTGCAGACCCAGTCTTGGCGTCTGCCACGGACAGGCACTCCAGCATCCAGCTTATTTCGAGTGCCTGCTGGTCCGCATCTGTTAAGGCCACCTGGTGTGGCGGGCCCTCTCCGGTCCATGCACTTTCCCGGGCATTCTGGCATCTCTTCTCCTATCAAGGCAAAACACAAAGAGGTGTGATTGAGTGATGGTTGCATAGTGACCCACTGCATGCATTGGTGTGGGTGGGGGTGACCGTGAGGGAGATGCATAGGAGGGTGCGTGTGTGACATAGCCATGAGATTGTGTGAGGATTGGATTGCGTGGTAGTGTTCGAATGGGAACTGGGGCGGTGAGTACGTGCAGGCAAGGTGAGGATGATGGTTGAGTGGATGTGAGGAGTGATGCGAGAGCGTTGTGGTGGCAGTGCAGAAGGAGTTGTGTGGTGGTGGAGGTGATGTGGAAGACGGAGTATGGGAGAATGCGTAAGTATACTCACTTTGGCTGACCTGGTTAGGTCATTAAAGCGCTTCCTGCACTGGACCCAGGTTCGGGCGACATTGCTGCTGCTGGTGACCTCCTCTGCCACCTCGAGCCAGGCCTTCTTGATGGCAGAGGCAGGCCACTTCCTCCTGTCCGCTGCAAAAAACGTTTCCCTCCTCCTCCTGACCCCATTGAGCAGCACTTGGAGTGAGGAGTCAGAGAACCTTGGAGCAGCCTTGCCTCTGGCCTGCTCCATGCTCCTAAATTGGTTGTTTGCTGCAGGAGGAGCTTTGGAGGACTGCCCCTTTAAATAGGGCTCCTCCTATTGACAGCCTGTGATGTGGGTGCGCAGTGCGTGCACTGCGCAGGTCTGGAACGGGAAACCCGGAAGCCAAGGTAAGTGCCTACAATTAGGCTGCGATCGCGTGCAGAGCAACCCGAATTCACTGGGCGCATTACCTACGCGCCCTGTCAACCCTCCGCTGCCAACCCGCCTCCCTCCTAATATCGAGCCCATTAACTACATTTGAACACAGGCTTAGAATTCAGTTTTAATGCCTCAGCCAAGGAATGAAACAAGTTGTGAAACTATAACAATGCATGTTTGCCACATCATACAACATAGCAAAACCTTGGTAATAATAGCTGGATTGCTTTTTTTTCACTTTTTCTCATTCATCTGTTTGTTTCAAGTTTTATTCAGATCTGTGAATAGATGTTCACATATTTCCATTATAAAACTCTCTTCAGTAAAGGCTACCAGTATTACGAAATAAAAAAAGTTGCTAAAATTGCTGAATGTTTTGACTCTGCATACATGAATTAGCCTTTAAGGACTGCTTCTTTACTTGCACTTGACTTGATGCATTCTAAGGTTGGGATTAAATTTAAGTGATTTTTTGATTGGAAGTGAAAACAACGTGTTAATCAGTGCAGTAAGAACAAAGATCAAAATAAGCTACAGAATATAGAAGGCACAATGTTTGTGATTTACTGACTCATCAGGCATAATTTGTTTATATTTTTAAAATGTTTATCAGGGTAACTCAATAAGATGGTTTACAGGGTGTTTTCAGGAGGAAATTGTCCCCCTCTGCTTGCAATTAGTTCTATCGGATCTTTATTATCTAAGACATGCATAGCCTCAGTTCAATGAATCTTTTAAAGAAGACATTTTCACAGATCAGTGAGACAATTAATAGACTACGCATAAACATTGCAGTATTTCTTTTTCAAGAAAAAAAAGACTTGGATTTATGTAGTACCTGATCTCAAAATCTTCTCAAAGTATTTCACATAAAATAAAATACTTTGAAGTGCAATGACTGACATCAACTATCACTGAACTGCCATTGTCTTTCGACCCTGCCACAAGATCATAACCCTGGTCACTGATTTCATCCCACTGCTCGGTCACTTTCTCAGGTTGTAGCAATCCCGAGCTGAGATTCTGACCCCATATCCCCATCATCACAAAGGTTGTCTACTTCCACCTCTGTATCATCGTCCAATTCCACCACTGCCTCAGCTCATCTGCTGCCGAAAATCTCATCCATGCCTCCCATCCTTCATGCTCTGTAAACTTCAGTTCATCCAAAACTCAGCTGCCCATATCCTGCCTTGCACCAAGTCTCATTCACCTATCTTTTCTATATTTGCTGACCTACTTTGGCTCCCACTCCAGCAACACCTCCAATTTAAATCCTTTCAAGGCCATGCCCCTCCCTATCTCTGTAACCTCTTCCAGCCTTACAATTTCCACTCCCCCAGAACTCTCCATTCTTTGGACTCTGGCCTTCACTGCATCTCCCCCTCCCTTCACCCCACCATTGGCGGTATTCCTTCAGCAGTGTATGCCCCATGCTCTGGAGTTCCCTCCCTAAACCTCTCGGCCGCTCCACCTCACCCTCCTCCTCCAAGGCCCTCCTTAAGACCCACATCTTTGACCAAGCTTTTAGTCACTCCTTTATAACATCACCTGCTTCGGCTCAGCATCCATTTTCATCTGATTACGCTAGCATCTTGGGGTGTTTTTCTATGATAAAGGTGTTGTATAAATGCAAATTGTTGTCCTGTAGGTAAAAGCAACATTTTGTGCAAAGCAAGATCTCATCATTAACAATGAGATTAATGACCAGTTGATCTCTTTTTTTGGGGGCGGTGTTAGAATCATAGAATCATAGAATAGTTACAGCACAGGTGGAGGCCATTCAGCCCATCAAGCCCGTGCCGGCGCTCTGCAAGAGCAATCCAGCTAGTCCCACTCCGCTGCCCTTTCCCTGTAGCCCTGCAAATTTTTTCCCTTCAAGTACTTATCCAATTCCCTTTTGAAAGCCATGATTGAATCTACCTCCATCACCCCCTCGGGTAGTGCATTCCAGGTCATAACCACTAGCTGTGTAAAATAGTTTTCCTTGTGTTACCTTTGGTTCTTTTGCCAATCACCTTAAACTTGTGTCCTCTGGTTCTTGACCCTTCCGCCAATAGGAACAGTTTCTCTCTATCTACTCTGTCTAGTCCCCTCATGATTTTGAACACCTCTATCAAATCTCCTCTCAATCTTCTTTGTTCCAAGGAGAACAACCCCAGCTTCTCCAGTCTATTCATTAACTGAAGTCCCTCATCCTGGAACCATTCTGGTAAATCTTTTCTGCACCCTCTCTAAGGCCTTCACATCCTTCCTAAAGTGCAGTGCCCAGAATTGGACACAATACTCCAGTTGTGGCCGAACCAATGTTTTATAAAGCTTCATCATAACTTCCTTGCTTTTGTACTCTATGCCTCTATTTATAAAGCCCCAGGATCCCGTATGCTTTTTTAACTGCTTTCTCAACCTGCCCTGCCACCTTCAACGATTTGTGCATGTATACCCCCAGATCTCTCTGTTCCTGCACCCCCTTTAGAATTGTACCATTTAGTTTATATTACCTCTCCTCATTCTTCCTGCCAAAATATACCACTTCGCACTTCTTTGCTTTAAATTTCATCTGCCACCGAGGTTAAACTGACTGGCCTGTAGTTGCCGAGTTTATCCTTACACCCTTTTTTGAACAAGTGTGTAACATTTGCAGTTCTCCAGTCCCCTGGCACCACCCCTGTATCTATGGATGATTGGAAGATTATGGCCAGTACCTCTGCAATTTCCACCCTTACTTCCCTCAGCAACCTAGGATGCATCCCATCAGGACCTGGTGACTTATCTATTTTAAGTATAGCTAGCCTTTCTAGTACCTCCTCTTTATCAATTTTTAGCCCATCCAGTATCTCAACTACCACCTCTTTTACTTTGGTGACTTTGTGTTGGTTGGTGGAGAATTCTCTGCTCTGCCATAGGACACTTCAATGTCCACTTGAACAGCTGGAACAGGCAGGCAGGCCTCATTTTAATGTCTCAACCAAGGAATGAGACAAGTTGTGAAACTAGAACGATGCATGTTTGCCACAGCATACAACTTAGCAAAACCGTGACAGGTCAATATGGTCTGTTAGCTGTTCATGATCGAAAATTTGGTCCCTCCTCAGACTGTCAAGTTACTCTAACCAAGCAACACGATAAGAGCTACATATTCAATGAAGGCTCTGATGTAAACAGCAAGTGTAATCATAGAGGCATGAGGGGAAGGGTTTATCCCAGTAGCTATGCAAAACAGTCAGCTTTTCAATATAGTCTGTCAGGATGTCATATTATCTCAGTGACACAGCTAACATTCATCCATTTTATATTGATTCTCTAAACGCTGGTGGGAAACACTAACCAAGACCATCTGCCAGTAGAGAGGAATTGTGGTAGCTGGCACATCCATAGCATTCTTTATTTTGATTACACAGCAGCTGTCAGATAAGCAACAGCACAAGGCAAGACTGGAGCAATTAATAGTACTCCCTTAACTCAAAATTACTGTTGTGAATATTATACAGCAACAAATTGTTCCAAATTTGAGTAGCAGACAGGGAAAGGGAAAATGCCTCAACTACAGATGGCATCTGTAATGAAAATGGAAAATTATGGCGTAGCATGTCTCTTTAAATCTAAAATGGCAGCCAGCACTATCCTGGTCAGAATATCAATAAGAAAGTTCCTGATCTATGTTTGAAATCCATTTGCTGTTTGAAATGCTAATGAATGTGTATGAGGTAAAAACAACGTTTTGGGTTTCTATGTCTGTCAAATGCTAATTGGTTTTCTTCGGTAAATTGTTTGGTCATCAATCCAGTTGTCTGGAGCATTGTTTTGACGAATAATTTTGCTTCTCTTTTCTGCAGATATGAATGGATTTTACGATTGAACTTATTTGTTAAAAATGGCTGCCTGTTATGCATAAACCCATCAGGTAAAATGCTTCACATTGTTTAGTGTCTCAATGAAATTAGTAGCGATTCGTTCGTTAAGTGTGCTTATAATTTTGGACACCAGAGAAGTTTCAGTTTAAATACTGGCCTGGATTTACAGTCCATTAGTTGATTGTAAAACACTGAAGGGGCAAATACAGATGCTTGAGGTGCATAATTATATACGTCACATTTCAAATCCAAGCATCATCAGGGCCATGAGGACTAGAAAGTCAGGCAGAATTTGTCTAACTACAGACTCTGGTATTTTAAAAGGAGTGCTAATGCAACATAGAAAAGGGTAACCCTTTATAAGCATTATTCAGGACACCTATGTCATGGTTAAGTATGGAAAATAGGTGAAAGAGATAAAGAAGTCATTTAGAAGAGTCAAAATAGATAATGGGCCAGAAATTGCTCTGAGCGGCAAACACATGTTGCCTGCCATTGGTAAGTAACTAACTCACCCACAAACTTTTCGTGGTCTTCTGGTTGTCAACTTGATCTAATTGAGAGCTGCAGGAAGAGCAACGGTCGATCCCGGGCTTCTCTGAGTGGTGAGAGTGAGGAAAAGATCTCTCTGTCCTCTCCACCAATCAGCTTGAAGCAAGCTACGCTGTGAGAACCAGGAAGTGGATCTCATTCACAAACCGCGCAGACTAAGAACCAGGAATTGACCGATAAGATCAGTAAATGTACTATAAC
Source organism: Heptranchias perlo (assembly GCF_035084215.1). Classification (NCBI taxonomy): domain Eukaryota; kingdom Metazoa; phylum Chordata; class Chondrichthyes; order Hexanchiformes; family Hexanchidae; genus Heptranchias; species Heptranchias perlo. The sequence goes on along the minus strand of NC_090331.1, from coordinate 16,369,533 downwards.
ATCAGATAGAGAAAGCAAAATAAAGAGAGGGTAAGATTAAAAGAGAGGGTAAGATTAAAAGACAGAGGTAAAAGAGACAGAAAGGAAATGTAAAAAAAATAAAAATTTAAATTTTTTAAAAATGTTTTTATAAATGTCCAAAAACCATTAAAGGAGGTGGAATGAGTCTCTACATTTGAAAATTCCGACACCCAGCTCTCAGACTTTTTAAACAACTCTCTGACAGCTAAAAAGCTCCTTCCAGCTGGTTTCATTAATAATGCATGAGATTAACATGGCGGCAGGACAGGCTCCTAGCGCCAGTTCGGAGCAGACCGAACTTTTTCAATTTATTTCAGTGGCTACTTACCTCGTTCCAGCAGCAAGTTCACACTCCTCCATTGATTTCAATGGAGGGCCAGCCGGTGAGCTGTCAATCCGCGGAGCTTTCAGATCACCGCTGAATCAAGAAAAGCATGTTCCGGATTTCCACGGTGGACTGCACATGTACAGTCGCCGGAACTAGCTCTTCGATTTGCCCATTAGTAACGATGTTAGGCTCACCGTTATTTTATGATCTGTTAGACTCACCGTTATTTTACGAGCAATTTCCAGCCCATCAAGATTAGGATTTAAGGATTTAGATATATCCTGGGTCAGCAGCTGGCAAAGGAAACTCTGGGATCTCTGAGACACCCAGGCAGGCATAACAAAGGGTCGAGAAAAACAGATGTCCTCATTGACTTCTTCGTATGAATATTTACAAATTAAATCTGAGGACTACCTTCCCCATATAGGCTCACGGTTTAAAGGGCAAGAGGAACAAAAACTGATAGATACAGAAATTACCCACAGAAACATGGTAGACAGATGAAGGACACTACAAGAGACCAAGGCACCTGGCCCAAGAGCAATCATCAAAGAGGTGGATTTTAAGAAAGGCCTGAAAGGAGAAGAAGGAGTTGGAGAGGTTTAGTGAGGGAGGAGGAGTTGGAGATCCTGGGCCTAGAGGACTGAATGCTTGGCTGCCAACGGTGGGGGGGACTGCATAAAAGGCCAGATTCAGAGAAATGGAGAGGAGTCGTAGGACAGGAGGACAAATGGAATTGAGCATAGATGATATGAGAAAAAAAATTTTAGATACTAGTGATATTTAGAATAAGGATGGCTTGGATGTGATCTTACAGCCAAGCCATCCTTAAGGGGATAGATGAGCTGGATCCCAGAGAGATGTTCAATATTAACACAAGCTCCAGGACAAGGGAACATGGATTTGAGCTTAGATGAGAAAAGATAAATATTTAATTATGACAAACTTTTTTCATGCAGAGGGCGGTAAATATGTGAAAGAGCCTATCCAAGGACAGTGGAAGGGGGTAAGTTCTAAATTTTCTAGAGGGTGATGAACAAATTTTTTGGCAGAAAGGGCTGATGACAGGTTTTAGAAATAAAGTGGAGGGGAGATGTGTGTGACTTTTAGGACCAGCCTGAAATAGTCTTTTCTGGTCCTATGCATTCATATGTTCCTAAGGATACGGGGACATAACAGAGATGAGGAGGGGAGTGGGGGAAGATAGCTAAGTACATGCAGCAATGTGTCATGGTTAACCATAGACTCCTGCCGCCTGCTTGATTGCCTTGGGGCGAGGAGGAGGAACTTCCTATGGTTTTCCCGAAATTGGCCATGAGATTTTTCACTGGCTTTTTGCCTCCCCCAGGAGTTACAATTACTTGCGACTGGGGAGGGTGATGCACAAGGTCACACTCTCTTACAGATGGTTGAGGATGTAATAGGCCCAATGACATTTTCTTGCCCTTCTCTTTGTCTCCATCAGCACTGACCTTGCCAGAAAAATTGGGGATATATTTGTCGTAAGAGAAGATTACAGATGATTAGATGGAAGTGTTTCAAATTATAAAGGGATGGTACAGGGTGGATAGAAACAAGGCTGTTTCCAGTGGATGAGGGGTCTAGAATGAGGGTACATAGATATAAGATTAAATGTAAAACATTTAGGACAGAGAGCAGGAGAACATTTTTTTACACAGAGGGTTGTGAGTCTGGAATTTTAATGAATGAATCAGAGATCATGTCAACATTTAAGAATAGATTAGATTGGTGATTCAATGAAAGAGGAATAAAGAGGGATATAGGAATTGGGCGGACATAGCAGGCCATACCAGGACAAAGCAGCCCGCTTGATTGGCACCCCATCCACCCCCCTAAACATTCACTCCCTTCACCACCGGCGCACAGTGACTGCAGTGTGTACCATCCACAGGATGCACTGCAGCAACTCACCAAGGCTTCTTCGACAGCACCTCCCAAACCCGCGACCTCGACCACCTAGAAGGACAAGGGCAGCAGGCACATGGGAACAACACCACCTGCACGTTCCCCTCCAAGTCACACACCATCCCGACTTGGAAATATATCGCCGTTCCTTCATTGTCGCTGGGTCAAAATCCTGGAACTCCCTTCCGAACAGCACTGTGGGAGAACCTTCACTACACGGCCTGCAGCGGTTCAAGAAGGCGGCTCACCACCACCTTCTCAAGGGCAATTAGGGATGGGCAATAAATGCCGGCCTCGCCAGCGATGCCCACATCCCATGAACGAATAAAAAAAAAATACGGGATTAGGATTGCTGCTCGTGTGAATGGTAAATACCAACACAGATTGGTTGCGCCGAACAGCCTGTTTCCATGTTGGCCTCTGTAGCATTCAAGGCAGACCAAATTCGGGAACGGGACCTGAAACAGGCATTAGGCCCATTACCCGTATATACAAAGGACCTAATGCCTTTTTCAAGCGCAGGCCTTGCATGCCTCTTTTACTGCCTTCACCAATATGGCGTGCGGCGCACTTCCGATGCTGAACATGTACGCAAACGCCACCTGCCATATTGGACACTTTGGTGCCTGTTTTACACCTATAAAATGGGAGCGTCCTCAACAAGTTTCCAGGCCATTAACTGTAATATTGTTATACTAAGATAAACTAGTTATGTTTTCGCACACTTAGAATTAACTGGAGGGTGTGTGTGTCTGTAGGGTGGGTGGGGAAAAGAGGTTTATGTGTGTTTTTGACTTTCTTAAGAAGGCTTAGTAATTGTCACCTGGTTGCATTGTAGATTTGAGAAATATACCCAGGCACAATGAATGAGGTACTGGGCGCTACATTGAGCCATGTAGCGACCGTTATTTCATCGCTACATGGCCTCTCCGACATCCAAAATGGCGTCGTGCATGTGCACGCACGTTTTCAGCGTGACGTGTGCTGGATGACATCTTGGTATAGGAGTTAGCGCAGGCACAGATAACGAACGCTGGAATCATGTAAAGTAGGAAGAAAATGGCTTCAATCAGTGTGCAATGCTGGTTTAAAGTGATAGACACCATTTTGGCACTTAACGCTCAACTCAATACACAGACTTAATCCCAACCATCTGAACATGTCTTGGAGTGCCTGGAGGACCCCCCACCAGTGCTATTTAAAGGGACCATGAAGGATTTACAGGTTGGTGGCTGGATTATTGCTTCTGGGTGCTGAGACATTTGTAACTGTTTTTGGATGTCTCCTAGACTTCAATACTAGGACGCGGGGACATAACTTAAAGTTTAGAGCCAGGAGATGCAGGAGTGAAGTTAGGATATGCTTCTACACTCTAAGGGTGGGAGACGTTTAGAACGCTCTTTGCAGACGGCAGTTGATGCTAGCTCACTTGTGAAAGTTAAATCTGAGATTGATAGATTTCTGTGAACCAAGGGTATTAAGGGATATAGGGCTAACACGGGTTTATGGAGTTAGGTCACAGGTCCACTATGATCTCATTGAATGGCGGAACAGGCTTGAGGGGCTAAATGCCACTTGCTGCCTCCTGATACACGCCACCTTCTCCTGCAAGAAAGTGGGACGTGTGTCTGGGTGATGTGCCTGTCATGGTTGAATAGCTCCCAGTGTGTGTGGCCGGTGAGTTGTGGGTGGGCGGCTTGAAACAGTGGAATTGTGTAAGGGTGAGAGGAAGCATCTGGTTGGAAGAGTTGAGTACTGATGGAAAGAGTGAGTTTGTTGGTATGTGGGTGATGGGGGGTGTAGTGCATGGTGCAGTTGGTAGGAGATGCCACTTGACAATTGACCTCATTCACCTTGACCACTCATGTCAAAGTATTGAATTTCTTCCTGCACTGCCTCCATGTTCATGATGCTGTGCGCCTGGCATTGACTTCATCCCCCGCTGCCTCCCACTGCCTTTTGGATATATGTCTGGAGGGCCTCTTGCACCCCCCCACCCCCCTGAGGATATTGGTTGTCCCTCCTTATGTCCATCTCTTGCACCAAAGTCTCTAGTGCATCAGCAGAGACCCTTGGTGCATGCACTCTCGTAGGCCAGGTACCAACTCAGATCGACAGATTGGTGAGGTCTGGTGTACAGACTGGAGGATGTGGGATTTAGTAGTGCGCAACCTTTATTCAATGTTTTAACATAACTCATCAGCGTGTAAACATAGGGATGGGACCCGCATCTCTGTTATGCACGTGTAATGTCTGATCTCTGTTCTGACTCCGCGCAGACAGTAGACTGTTATTTTCAGCAAATAACAGGTACCAGCTACCTTTAAGAGATTTCTAAGAACCATCCTCCCTTTAAGAGATTGAGCTCCCCTGGTGGTGGAAAGTGCGAATTGCATTGATTCCATGTGCAGGGCCTGGAATGGAATGCTGACTGCAGGTGAGTCCTCGGGTGGGCCAAAACTTTCGTCCTGCCTGCGCATGGCCCATTGGGCGGGGGGTAATAGAACGAGACGCTACCTACGCCCAAAAATGGCCCCATCCAACTTTTCCCCCACTATGTCAAAAGATTGGGTTGGCAAGTTGAGATGAGTATATTTATATCATATACAAGGTTAGGCCGTAAAGAATGTCCTGTCATTAATATAGTTTGCTGAATTATAAGATTGATATTGTACTTAATACCATGGAATTTACAGTACGAGAAATATTTTAAGTAAAACTGAATCATAGTAGAAAGGATCAGGAAAACAGACTTTGACTTTGTAGCAATCGATCATCAATAATTGTCAACAGTTAATGGCTAACGTCTGGTCATGTTGGTTAGCCATTGTATAGATGAGTGATTTATCACCACGTAATTCACACTGAAAATCTTTCTTTTCCTCTTCATTTCTCTTTCTGTACCTGATTTGACATTGAATTCACCCACTCTAATTCACCCTCCTTCTCAGTCCTTCCTCTGTTTATTTCTCAATCCTTCAATCTCATTGGCTAAGGAGATAGACGGTTGGTCCTGTCGGTCACCAAGTTCCCAGATGCCCCGTTGCCCTCGCACTTCCAGCAACTTACAGGGCAAAAAAATGTTTGAGCTGAATGGTGCAGGAAAAAGTCTAACTAACCAGGCATGCCGCGAGATGCCCCATGTTTTAATTTCTGAGCCCTGAAAGAGAAGCTCCTCACAGATATTGATCACAAACACCAATTATATCCAAAGGACTCCTGCAACATTCTGCACAAGGTGACCTTTTACAAATACCATTTCAGATCACCGGAGCATTTACAAAAACATTCAGCTAGGTTTTAATCACGTTGAAAATGTCTTGCATTGCCTTTGGCTTCTTTCCCTTTTTATGGAGGCTAATTTGTTTGTTCCAGTTGCACCCCATTAGACACGGAGATCCACGATAATTAATGCATAGAGAAAATACACAGAAAACCTCAAAGAGTAACATCCACTCTTCAAAGACCATCGCTTAAACACCTCGAGGAAGATCATTCTCTGATTTTACTGGTGATCATCTAAAATATAAATTAGCTTTATTGTGAGCAAGATTTCAGCCAGAATTTATATCCACATTGAATGCAATACATTTAGGTTTTTAGTCACAGTAAAAACATAGAATGGGATTCGATTTCAGTGGCAAAGTGGATCTGATGGCACAGACCTGAAAGTTTGTGAATTTGTTTATTTTTAGTTTGCATTCTGCATGTATGCAAAAAAACAAGGTTATAGCATAAAATATAAAAGGTGTTTAACAGCCGTAACTAATAGACGCCCCATGCAGAAACGGAGCAGATATGTTAATCTAAAGTGCCTGCTGTACTCCTAAATAGCTGATATGCTATGACTTGATTAATACTTACGCACCATTGTATCAATTTATGTTAATAATGGGGCCAATTTTCGGATGGCAGAGTGGGTGCGTTGGGGGGCTCGTAAAATGGCAGAAACCCAGAGCGGGTTCGGAGCCCGGCTCCAACCCACTGACTTCCGGGACTCCCACCGGCAATTAAAGCCGGCGGGTTGATCATTTACATAGATAGTTGAGGTACTTGAGAGACCTCATTGAGTGGACATTTTGGCAGGGATGCAATTTTGAAGGATCCTCAGCGTGTTTTCCGTGCTGTGAGAAACACTCCATGTTGTAGCAGACGTGTTTCAGCCAGCAGCCAGTGGGAGATGCAAAGGATTATTTGACAGGTGGGGGGAAAACCTCATTTATTGCAGCAGGGCGCTCTGTCACTTCAGACAAGGTTTTGGCTGCAAAACCTTTGTCTTTTCACTAAAAATTCTTAATTTATCCCCAAAACTCTGCTGTGCATACATATTTACCCTCTCAAACTCACACCGTCAGGATGGGGGGGCGCCATGACTGCATTCATCATTTCACCCGAGGACTAGCAACATCACCAGCCTCGCCAGGCACGCCGTCCACCTCCGCCACGTGGAGCTCCACAACACAGTGCTGCGTCACAGGCACCTGCACAACAGTACAGAGGGCAACAACAGAGAGAGCGATGTCGCAGGAGGCACTACCCCTGATACAGGGTCAACAGACCAAGGCTCAGCTTCCTGGACCTCTCTGAGGAGCAGTGCATACGGAGGCTCAGAGTCAGTCGCCAGGTATTCATGCCGAGCTGCTCCTGGCTGGCCCGAGCAGCATCTCCTTACCTGTCGCTGTCAAAGTCACCACTGCCCTCAACTTCTTTGCCTCCGGATCATTCCAGGGTGCCACGGGGGACATCAGTCGTCTGCACTCAAGTGCATAAGGCAGGTCACCGACGGCTTGTTTTGCAGGGCATCACCCTACGTCAACTTCCCCATGGACAACCTCAGTCAGATGGAGAGGGCAGTGGGATTCCACATTGTGGCTGGCTTCCCACGGATGCAGGGTGTAATCGATTGCACCCATATAGCAATATGAGCACCTCCACACGAGCCAGGACTGTTCATCAACAGGAAGGGCTATCACTCCATCAACACTCAGCTCATCTGTGACCACCGCAAGAGATACCTTCACGTGTGCGCCAGATATCCTGGCAGCTGCCAAGATTCCTTCATCCTCCAGGAATCCAACATCCTGCCCCTCTTCCACGTACCGAACACCCGCAAGGGCTGGCTCCTCAAGGACAAGGGATATCCCCTGCACACATGGCTCATAACACATCTGAGGAACCCCACCACCGAGCAACAGCGTCGATATAACGACAGCCACATCGCTACTAGGTCTACAATTGAGCATGCTATAGGGCTGCTCAAGATGCGCTTCAGGTGCCTTGATCGTTCTGGGGGAGCGCTTCAATACGCACCAGATAGAGTAGGATGCATTATAGTCATCTGTTATGCCCTGCACAACATGACACAACAGAGAGGGGTGCCGTTGGATGAGACCCTATTCACATCTGCCACCCACATTGAGGATGAGGAGGAGGAGGAGGCAGAGGAGGAGGACGTGGCGGAGGAAGAGGAGGCAGAGGAGCAACCCATGGGCAGAACAACGGCTCACCTGGCTGCTCATGAGGCCAGGGAGTCACTGATGTGTAAACGGTTCCTAACATCAGACAGTGTGAAGAGTCCAGACCAACCATCGCGGAAGTGGAAGACCCTATGTCAGGGACGTAGAGACGATGTCGAAAGAAAGAGAGAATGGAACGCCTGGCCAGCGTCAGCTCTCCTTTTCGGGTATTATCCATTAAATTGTGTGACCACTCAGGGAGTGTCAGAGAAACCTAGTGGGTGTGTGTTTCGATCCTAGTTTGGGTATAAAACTGTATAACCTGGTGTAAACTGCATGCCTATATCTAACCAGACACATAAGCTATATGTATATGATCTAACGCCATGAATAAAGTGAATTGAGAGTTAAGAGAGAATTGACTCTTCTCCTCTTTGGACTAAGCCAGTAACTGTAACCGGTGACCTCCGGTCAACACCTTTTTGATTTCCCGAGGCACAATGTAGGAAGATTAGACTATAAGCAGGTAGGCAATTGCAAAGTTTGTGACAAGGTTACTGATATTGAACTGATGTTGATGGCGAGGTGTCTTGAGAGCAGCAGTTCCCTCTCCAGAGCTGGTACAGACCGAAAACCATCAAAAGGGAAGCAGCTACCCATTGACCTTGTGTAACACCACCCATGTTCCTGTGATAGTCTGCGCATGACAAGTAATGGAAAAAAAAATCAGCTAAATGAAAGTATTCATGAACACGGAAACTGAGATTTTGAATCGAATTACATTGAAATTACTGAGAATACCTACGAGGTGCCCCTCTAATGAAATGCATATGTAGTAAGCTTTCAGTAGCTCAATAAGATGCCTCCATAACAAAATGGCAGTATGGTAAACCAAGGGTTAATATAAGTGGCCCATTTTGCTAGCTAGAATTAGAACAATGAGCTTTTCAAATGAGCTTATCCTTGACCATTCGTTTATGTTATTAATTTCCTGTATGAAAATGTATGCTTTATTATGAATTCTGGGGTAAGCAGGTGTAGGGAGTGTTGTTTTGCAGCTACCTAATGAATGGATCCTTATTTCGGACAAGGTCGAAAAACATCCCAGGCCTGAGATAAGTGAGACTCCCTTTCCTGTGACCAACGTATGAACAGGTATCACCTGTGAGTGGTCGGTCATTATGTCAGTTAGTATGGCTTGCCCAGACTCAGCTTATGATTGGTTTTAACCCCTTGCTACTCATGTCCCTCCCCACTCTGAAAATGTATAATTGTGTGAACTTTGACTGTGTAAATTGCCTGTTCTATGAGATTGACCAGACTCTGTCAAGAGTTGAAATCAATTCTATAGATACGGCCAGCTGCAGCTAATAAATTGTGTTAAAACTTTCAAGTGTATTCGCTTTCAGTTTTTGCTGAACCAGACTAAGAGTAAAGAATCCGGTATCGTCATTACCACATGGAAGCAAGCTGTTTGACGCAACCAGTCTGTGTTGGTGTTATCCTCGACACGAGCAGCAGTCCTAAACCACGTGCTCACTTTGCTCCCATATCCCTTTTCCCCCCTTTCCTTCAACCTCCTATCTAACCTATTCCTAAATGTTGACAACATCTCTGCATCAATCACTAACTCTCGTAATGCATTCCACAGACTCACAAAACCTATGTGTAAAATAATTTCTCCTGCTCTCTGCACTAACATTGAATCTTGCATTGAATCTTATATCTATGCCCCCTCATTCTAGACCACTCAACCACTGCAAACAGTCAGCTGCTATTTACCCTATCCATTCCCTTCATAATGTTAAACACTTCTATCATTTAACATTGTAACTTGCATTGTTCTAACAAAAACAGCCCCATTTTTCAAGTTTTTCTTAGTATTTGTATATCCTCATACCAGGCAACATCCTGGTGAATCTATGCTGTATCCGTTCTACTGCCTCAACATTCTTCCTATAGTGTGGAGTGCAAAACTGTACACAGTACTCCAATTGTGATCTTACTAAGGTTTTACGTAGAGTCACCATTACATATGAATTGTTATATTCTATGCATTACACGAGAAAGGAAATAAAAAAGGTAAATCAAAGTATATGAAAAATTCTAAAGACAGAATGAACAAAAAGCAATATAAAAGAAATAGGAAAGATGCAGATGATAATGCAACAGGAATCAAGAAAAAATAGGCCAGAAAAATATTAAAAGGAAAAAGAAAGAATTGCATTTTCCATAGAGCCTTTCATGACCTCAGGACGTCCCAAGTGCTTTACAGCCAATTAATTATTTTTGAAGTGTAGTCACTGTAGTAATGTAGGAAACATGGCAGCCAATTTGTGCTCAGCAAGCTCCCACAAACAGCAATGAGAAAAGGACCAGATAATCTGTTTTAGTGATGTTGTTTGAGGGATAAATATTGGCCAGAACACCGGGGAGAACTCCCCTGCGCTCCTTTGAATAGTGACATGGAATCTTTTATGTCCACCTGAGAGGGCAGACCAGACCTCGGTTTAACGTCTCATCCGAAAGATGGCACCTCCAACGATGCAGCACTCCCTCAGTACTGCACTGGAGTGTCAGCCTGGATTATGTGCTCAAGTCTCTGGAGTGGGACTTGAACCTACTACCGCTGAGCCACAGCTGACACACCATTACAGTCTGGCCCCATCACATTCAGCTGAAGATTGTGCATGGGGAAAAGGAATTCTTTACTAACCTTTTGCCTACTTTGATCTTTGGGGTGCTACTAGGACCCCCACAGACCCTCTGCAGAGGGTCCTGGTGCAAGGCCCAACCATCTGTTTGGGCATCCCATTGGCGCAGTGAGAAGAAAGTGAGGTGAGAGGACCTGCCTCCTTATCATCCTCAACTGAGCCTTCCTTTACTGCAGGTGCAGACTCGATTATGTTGTTTTTGGGATCCCTGGAAATCCTGGTACAGCGTAGTGGGGGCAGCAATCTGATGCATCAGGCATCTACCTCAATTTCCTCAACACTGCTCCTGGGAACTGAATGTTCCCCAGACACAACAAAGAGGAAAACCTATTCCCTGGTGTCAACACCAGTTCTGATGAAAGATCACACCCTGAAACGTTAACTCCCTTTCTCTCTTCACAGATGCTGCCTGACCAGTTGAGTGTTGCCAGAATTTGCTGTTTTCATGTCAGATTTCTAGCATCTGCAGTATTTTGCTTTTGTACTCTCTGGTGTCCATGTGTGTGCACGCTTTGCAGCATGGTTCAATATATGGTAATCAGGAGTGGAAACATTGGCTAATTTTATTCCCCTACCCCAGCCTAGGGACCTCAAGTCTGATTGTAAGACTCCCTTGCTCAGATCAGTTAACTGAGCTTAGACTTTGGATCGGTCCTAATATATTCCTGGTCTTTATTGCTCAGTACCACAAGTGATGTCTGTACCCAGTAAGGCTCCCAGAAGAATCTCTCACTCACACATTTGAACCTGAGTGATGTCGTAAATGAAGATGTCCTCTGTTCTGTAAGAAGAATATTTATGGATTGTCTAGACATACTGAAAAGAGGAAATCTTCATTAATGCATTCACAAAGTTACTGCACATAGTCACTCAGGGAATTCTTACCCAATTGACTTTTAAAGGGGACATGGGAATTTTTTGGTGAGATTAATTTCCTGCTCACGTGGAGGGTAAACGCCAATATGGACCGGTTGAACCGAATGGCCTTTTTCTGTGGTTGTAACGTTTACCCATTTCACTGCAATAGGCAAGATATCTCTTTATGTGGCTCGGTGTCAAATTTGGTTTGAAAATCGCTCCTGTGAAGCGGCTAGGGACATGTTACTATGTTAAAGGTGCAATATAAGTGCAAGTTGTTGTTGTTTGTTGTTGAATCACCCACTCTAAAAATTCTCTAAACATTTGCCATTTTGACCATGTGATAAATTTCCACCAAAGTGGATCTTATATTATACAAATGTTTAAAGAAAGAAAGAAAGAATTTACATTCATATAGTGCCTTTCATGTCCTCCAGATGTCCCAACATGCTTCAAAATGTAGATTTGTCTGGAAGCACAGTTGCCAATTTGCACACAAGGTCCCACAAATAGCAATTAGAAGTTAATCTGTTTTTAAGGTGTTGATTGCAGAATAAATGTTGGCTAGGGCAACTCCCCTGCTCTTCTTCAAATGGTGCCATGGGATCTTTTACATCCAACTGAACAGACAGGCAAGGCCTTAGTTTAACATCTCATTGGAAAGAATGCACCTCCAATAGTTTGAAGGAGTGTGATGGAATACTCTCCACTTGCCTGGATGAGTGCAGCTCCAACAATACTCAAGAAGCTCGACACCATCCAGGACAAAGCAGCCCGCTTGATTGGCACCCCATCCATCACCCTAAACATTCACTCCCTTCACCACCGGCACACAGTGGCTGCAGTGTGTACCATCCACAGGATGCACTGCAGCAACTCGCCAAGGCTTCTTCGACAGCACCTCCCAAACCCGCGACCTCTATTACCTAGAAGGACAAGAGCAGCAGGTACATGGGAACAACACCACCTGCACGTTCCCCTCCAAGTCACACACCATCCCGACTTGTAAATATATCGCCGTTCCTTCATTGTTGCTGGGTCAAAATCCTGGAACTCCCTTCCTAACAGCACTGTGGGAGAACCTTCACCACACGGACTGCAGCGGTTCAAGAAGGCAGCTCACCACCACCTTCTCAAGGGCAATTAGGGATGGGCAATAAATGCCGACCTCGCCAGCGACGCTCACATCCCATGAATGAATAAAAAAAAAATAATGCAGCGCTCTCTCAGTGCTGCACTGAAGTGTCAGCCTAGACTAAGTGCTTTAATTGCTGGAGAGGGGTTTGAACCTACAACCTGCTAATTTGGAAATGAAAGGCCAAGCTGACAGTTGACACATTATGACGAGCTTTGAATTAATTTAAAAAAATGTGTTGGGTCAGATACAATATTGCTGTTCAATCATTTCTATCATGCTATTATATCCACCTCTTGCTTGCAAATCATAGAAATGCTTGCAAAAATTTTACTAGATGGCAATGTTCTTTTAAAGTCATCAAGAAACAACTTTTAGTGTTTTGTTTATTACTATAGAGAAAACCACAGAAGCTGTCTTCTCCATGTTAGCTTTAACATGTACCTGAGCAGAAAACAGTACCTCAAGTCTCTCACCATGGGTCAGATATTCGTGGTTTTGAACCCTGGGTGTATTGAAATGCCTGGGCAGCACATAGAAGAAGATCAGGTGGGGAGGACCACTTTGGGCATGCTTGTTTTTACGTTCATTAATTTAAATGGATGGAATGTCAAGTAAGCTCCCTTATAAGCTTGCAATCCTCCCCGTCCAACTTTTTCCTCTGTGTTGTGCTCAGGCAATCCAATATACCAAGGAAAATCTGCCCCAATCTCTGCGGCAGCAGTCCTTCAATTGAGTGTCAACCTGATGTCTGATCTGATGGTTTGTCCATCATTGTCAATGATGATAGCCTATGATTTTTCATCTCCTATTAATACAGGTTGTGGATTCTCATATGACTATAAGATCTGTTTTAGGCGAGGACGGATTTCCCACACACAGGTCATCAGAAGTCAAATTGATCTATGGGCTGATCTTTCCTTGATTTCCTTGGGCTCTCTTTTCTTCAGCTTCAAACTTTGTCGTACCATGGTGAATCATCTTTTGCCACTTTTTCCTGACAGTTGAGAGGCCACGTGTTTTTAGACTGGTCTTTTGGCAATACTTATATCTTTTGAACTGACCACCACGAGAGCGTTTACCAAATTACAGCTCACCGCAGGATACCTTCTTCGGTAGTCTGATATCAGGCATTCGGACTAAGTTACCAGCCCACCTTGGTTGTGCCTTTACTATCATTGCCTCTATGTCCGGCTTATTTGCTTTTCTGAGGCCCTCAGTTTCAGGAATCTTGTGCATCATCAAATTTTCATGATCTTTCTGAGGCAACCTAGATGGAGATGATTGAGTTTTCTGATGTGATGACTGTAAGTGGTCCAGCTATCGCACACATACCTAAACCATAGAGTCAGGTGCTGGTATGAGACTTGAATCCAGAATGTATTGACGAGGCATCAAAAGTGATAACCTACTCTGCCAAGCTGACACTTAAGCAGAAAAACAATTCCTAATATTTTAAGTTACTCAGATCAAATTCTTAGCTTACACTGCAGCAATGCTAGTTTTAAAGTGGTAATGAACCAGAGGGGCAGTGTGTTATCTATACTAGATTTATATGGATACATTTTATTAACGAGAATTTACCCTGTAGAGTGAGAAAATTATATCAGACCAATATAAAGTTGCTAATGTAATGTGCCTTTTGTTTCATGAGTGGGAAGGATAGCACCAGAAAGATATCTTGGTCTTTGTAAAAAGTGAAATTAAAGTCATATGTCATTGCCTGACAGCACATTACGGTGTGTTCCATGTAAGTGATAGAAAACCTAGGAAATAAAGGGGAAAAGACTACTGTAGCTTTAGCCTATTCTAATTATCAGCAAATGTAGAATTTAAATGATTGTTATAAAACCCTGTCACCTTGAAATTGAGTTGTGTGAAGATTAACGTCAGAATGCTTACCACAGTCCTGTGAAATGATTTGATCCACTATTATAAACAGAGGCATTACCCTGTTTATTTTAAATATCTTCATGCCTTCACTAAAATAGGGCAACCTTGAATTTCATATGCTAATTTTGAAACATTAGAAGAAAGAAAGAAAAAACTTGCATTGATATAGCACCTTTCACAACCTCAGGACAGCCCAAAGCACTTTACAGCCAATGAAGTAGTTTTAAAGTGTAGTCACTGTTGTCATGTAGGAAATGCAGCAGCCAATGTGCACACAGCGTGATCCCATAAGCAGCAATGTGATAATGACCAGACAATCTGTTTTAGTGATGATGGTTGAGAGATAAATATTGGACAGAACACCGGGGAGAACTCCCCTGCTCTTCTTCAAACAGTGTCCACCCGTGTGAGGTTCAAAACCCCTTTAACAAAAGACATTTGAAGGAAAGGGTTAACTGTGCCCCTTTTAAACAAAGACATTTGAAAACCTGTGAAAACAGTAATATAGTAAACTGTGTTCTTGCAAATCCTGTTTTCCCTCAGTGATGCTGGTGGCATTGGAGAAATATGAGTTTCGGGATCGAAGTCATCGTACTGCGGATAGATATCTAGATTATTAAATAAATAAGCTAGATGGATAATATAGAGCTTGGAGGGCTGTCAGGCTTTTAAAACACATAGGGTTAGAAATTGGGCCGTGTAACACCCGTTTTTCCGCGCTACGCGGCCTCCTGAAGTTCCAAAATGTCGTCTGGAATGCGCGCGCACATGCACCGAACACCATCTTAGTAAGGGGTCTTGCGCATGCGTAGATAAGGAACGCCGGCAGCATGTAGAGTAGGGAGAATATGCATTAGATCAGTGTGCAATGCTGATTTAAAGTGATAGACACCATTTTGGCACTTAACGCTCCACTCAACGCATTGTCTTAACTACGAACACCTGAACATGTCTTAGAGTGCTTGGAGGACCCCCCACCAGCGCTATTTAAAGGGACCATGCAGGTGTTGCAGGTTAGTTACTGGATTATTGCTTCTGGCTGCTGGTAGAATAGGACATGTTTATGAAGCTTCCTATACTTACAGAGAGTTGCTATAATATATTTGAGAGTGGTTTGGCAGGTACTGCCTTACGGTTGGTGTAATTTACAACAGTGTTTCAACAAGATTCGTGGCAACCATGGGTGGTCTGCTAGGGCTCCCGCTGGGCATAGAACATGACTGGGAGCATGCAGAGCAGGTCAAGCTGTGATGAGAGGGATAAGGAGGAGGAGGGGGATGGAACTGAGCAGGAGGCCATATCCCATGAGGGCCTTCAGGGAACAATACTCTTACCTCAACATGAGCGAGGATCAGTGCATCTGATGGCTGAGGTTCACCAAAGAGATTGTGATGGAGATCTGTCACCTGCTGCAACCACAACTACAGCCTCAGAACAGGGCAAGGACAGTATTGCCTCTGGTTGTAAAGGTAACCGTGGTGCTGAACTTCTACGACTCTGGATCCTTTCAGGCCTCTGCTGGCGAGCTGTGCAACATCTCACAGTGTGCAGTGCACTGCTGCATAAGGGACGTCATGGAGGCACTATACGAGAGGCGCAACAGGTTCATCATGTTCCCTCTTGATAGAAACAAGCAGAACGAGTGAGCACGAGGGTTTGCTCGCATTGCAGGCTTCCCCATGGTGCAGGGATATTGCCTTGCATGCTCCACATCTCAACTTGGCCATCTTCATGAACCGAAAGGGGTTCCACTCCCTGAATGTGCAGCTGCTATGCGACCACACGCAGTGCATCATGGATGTCAATGCCTGCTACCCTGGCAGCTGTCACAACGCCTCCACTACGCGGCAGTCCAATGTGCCAGCTGTCTTTCAACTGGCTCGGCAAGCGAAAGGCTGGCTGCTGGGTGACAAGGCCTATCCCCTCATGAGGTGGCTCATGACTCCGCTCAGGAACCCACGTACACGTGCAGAGCGGGCCTACACCGATAGTCATGCTGCCACACACAACGTAATTGAGCACACCATAGGCATCCCAAAGCAATGCTTCCGCTGCCTGGACCATTCTGTTGGAGCCCTGCAGTACTCAGCTGAGCGGGTGACAAGATTCATCGTGGTTTGCTGCATGCTGCACAACCTCGCCATTATGAGAGAGCAGCCCTTGCCACCGATTATCCGACAAGACACTGAGCCAGAGGAAGAGGAGGAAGAGGTGGATGAGGACAAGGCTGAGGATGAGGGGGAGGAGATGGAGGGGGAAGTGGACGATGACGCAAGGGGGCAACAGGAACACTGGCCCTGTCAACCAGGGAAGTGTGTCAGTGAGTATCCTGCGAGGTGTCTGGGTGATGTGCCTGTCATAGACGAATAGCTGCCAGTGTGTGTGTCCTGTGAGTGGTGGTTGTGTGGTCTGCAAGTGTGGTACTATGTGAGGGTGAGATGCAGCATGCCGAGTGCAGTGTTGCGTACAGATGGGCAGTGTTTGTTGGTGGGTGATGGGTGGGGGGGGCGGTGTCATGTGTGGAGCAGTGCTGCGGTTGGTAGGATGTGTCACTTCACACTTGCATTCACTCACCTTGACCACTCGGCCAATTCATTGAACTTTCTTCGACACTGCACCCACGTGCGCAGTGCAGTGCTCCTGGCATTCACCTCCTCGGCCACAGCCTCCCTCTGTCTGCGCAGCTAGCATCTGGAGGGTCTGCTACCACCCTCCCGGCACAGGATGGCCCTCCTATTGTCCATTCCCTCCACCAGGGCCTCCAATGCGTTGTTACAGAACCTTGGAGTGCGCGATCTTGCCGGTCCAGCAATCCTTCCTGCCGTCCTGCACTGCTCTCAACGGGCTGTGCACCTCCCCTTTAAGAGGTGCAGGCTGCCTAGCGTTGGCCAGGCCTCATTCGGGCCTCCTGCTTGTCTATGCAGCCTCTCAACAGCGCGGGTAGCGCTGGCTGGACCTAGAAATCATGTTAATGCCCAGGCAGCACGAAGCTTACGTGCTGCCTCCGCCGGAAGCACCGGGCGTGGATTAATCGCGGACCGCAATGCCAGCACGCGGTTTCAGGGTTATCGAATTTAACCTCCATTGATTTTTGGACACACAATCTTTGCAACACAGCAGGGGTTAATATAAGAAAAGGCAACAAGGACATACATCAAAGGCTTCGGATCAGGAAAGCAATGATAGCTGTGAAAAACGCATGGGCCTCTCATTCCTACCTGGTAATCTGTTCAAAAGAACTGGGATTTGTAAAACATCAAATAGTGTTGCATCCATCATATGGTCAAATGGTATAAGGAAAGGATTTGAAACCATTGAAACAATCAAAATTGGAGACGTCAGGACCATTAAGGATGTCTGTGCATGGAAATGTAAGGGGCTATCTCTACATGAAAGGCCATAAACAGAGATAGTAGAGGGACCTTTTACGTTCCATGGTTTGAGCACATGGCCTTTTCTACATCAACAGGTCTCCAGTCATATGATCAAAGCCTAAACTGTCAATCATTGAAGTATATTAATGATTGAGGCATAGCAACAGGGAGTGATTGGACAAAAAGAATGACCCTCCCCAATCCTACGTCTTATTGGTAAAAAACAATATAAAAGGAAGACTTTGAGAGAAGAACAGTCTCTTCACCACCTGGCAGTCACAAGAAACGCACACTGTGGTCGAACATCATGCAAGAAGAAGAGAACCTCGAGTACTGAAGAGCTGAAATACCCTCAGGCCTCGATGAACAAAATCCTTGGTTTAAAGGTTGCATATGTATCAATGATTTGTCTGATGTGTGTATGAATCGTTAAATCATTACATAATAACATTATGAATTATTAAGTATAATGGGATTTTATAGAGTAAAGTCATATGTATGATTTGATTTTGCTTCATGAATGCTCATAGGAACTATAACATTATTAAATAATTACTTTTGATTAATGAAACTACCATGAGTGAGACTTTCTTTGCTTGACTATTCATCCAGCTCCAAGAATCACAGGAAATAAGGCATAGCCTACACCTGAAGGGGCAAATGGAGCTCGGTTTAACATCTCATCCAAAAGACAGCACCTCCAACAGTGCAGTGCTCCCTCTGCACTGCATTGGAGTGTTAGCCTAGATTGTGTGCTCAAGCCTCTGGAGTGGAATGTGAACCCTCAACCTTCTTACTAAGAGGCGAGAGTGCTGCCACTGAGCCACGGCTGACGTTCCTTTGCTAAGCTTTGCACAGTGTAGTTTCAAGGCCAATGGGTTGAAGTTTTCCTATTTTTGTGTTTATTTTATTCTTGCTTCATTGTGATAGTTAGGATGACTCACTATAGCAATGCACTCATTTTAACACATCGTTCGTAAGTGCTTGTCATTCCATCCAATCTTCTTAAAAAATGAGCCTCGTCCTTTACACTACACAAGGTAACAGGAGGACTGGGTAAATTATAAAAATAGAGCAGGTAAAGAAAAATAGAGGAGCCAGGAAAATACTGAGTGGGACTACCAACGTCAGTATCAGTTTAAAAAATGAAAAGTTTTACACAAAGTTATGACTAAATAATTCAATGGATATAACCACTGCTTAGTAGTGTACGGAGTGAACAAGACAGCCCCAAGTTCAATCCCTGATCTGTGTTGAGTGAGCTTATCTCCACTACGGGAAGGAGTGCTACAATTACAACCTTCTTAAGGGCAATTAGGGATGGGCAATAAATGCCTGCCTTGCCAGCGACGCCCACATCCCATGAACGAATAAAAAAAAGAATTAGCTTCCGTGTCTTCAAGCTGGGGAGAGGACACCTCAACCAGGATTTGTGCTTCTGATTGCTGTTAAGTGCTCCCTACGAGAGATGTGCACACGTGGCCATCAGGCGAGGACAACGTCGGAGTAGGCTGTGATGCACTAGTTGCCGAATGGTCTGCCAATAGTTTACGTCCAGACTTAGGCATAAGCAATCACAACTTTAGCAACACCCTAGACCGACTGACCCTCTGTATATCCTTTTTTCCACAATTGATTTTAATTTGTTTTTTTACTTGTACCTGCAGCTTGCATGACCAAAGTCCTGAACCCAAGATTTTTCAGACCACTAATCCTCTCAACATGTTCAGGATGAAAATGGAGGACCAGGGCCAACAATATCCTTGCTGAATAAGTCAGTGATTTACCAATGGGCATTACCCTATTCAGCATTTTAATGGGGGAGGAAGAGGAGGAACAGTGACAGGAGACCAAGTGAGTGAGGCACCATAGCAGGAGACTGTGGTGCACTCACTATTCCCTCTCCCGTAGAGAGTGTACAAGATGCGAAGGTCCTATCAGGACCTGTTAGAGGAGCAGTACGTGTGGAGACGGTGCTTCATGACAGAAGCAATTGGCTAGCTGTGTGACATTCTGCAGGAAGATCTGAAGCTGCAGTTTACTTCCTGCAGGGCCTTATCAATGGAGGTGAAGGTCACCATGGCCTTCAATTTGTACGGATCCGGATCTTTCCAATCATCCACCTGAGATCTTTGCAATGCCAGCCAGGGAGTTGCATTTACCTGCGTTTGACAGGTGACAGATACCCTCTTCCAGAGAGCATCTGACTTAATCTAATATGGCACATCTTCTGTGCAGCAAAGAGACAGGTCATTAATTTCTACGGGCTCGCTGGCTTCCCAGGGTGCAGGAGGCGATCGATGGAATACACGTGGCTCTTAAAACTCCAAATAAGAATGCAGTCACATTCATTAAAAGGAAGGGGTTCCATTCCTTAAATGTGCAGATTGTCTCTCGATACCCAGCAAAGGATTCTACACGTCAACACAAAGCACCTGGGAAGCTGCAAAGACACCTTTATCCTTTGCCATTCCACCATCACTGACTTATTCAGCAAGGAAATTGCTGGCCCTCTTCCTGGTGGGGTTCTCCTCTGCACACATCTCCTCAGTGGACATCTCTGTGAAATGGAGATGCTGTGGAGACTCAAGGAACAACTTTAAAGTTCCTATTATCCAGAGAGGATTGAAGAGAGGAAAGCATGCTGCCACGTACGTGCAACTCCCAAGCCTCACTCTGAGGAATGACGTCTGTGCTGAGCTTTTATACTGCACGCCCTCGATTCCCGGTTGCGGTGTGAATGAGCTCCTTGTTTTACGCCGTTTATATGCTGTGACGTATTCAAATTATTTTCTCAGGAAATTTTGGTGGAAGTCCCAGTTGGCAAGATCAGCAAGTCCAGAATAACGGCGTAACTTGCTGGTTACGCTGATCCAGGCCATCATCAGTAAATTTGAGTGAGTTAGCACTTTACCATTCTGGTCAGATCAGCACCAGTTCTTAATCAATTAGAATTTATTTACACCAGTTGATGGAAATCGGGCCCCTCCCAGCCTTCCTTCCTTTATTTTTGATGAAAAAAATAATATTTTTTCTTTACACTTTTACAAAGCATATCGAAAGTGAATATAGCACACAATTTAAAGAAAACTATTGTAATGATTCGTTTAGTTTAAATTTCCTGCATTCTGATAAAGGTTTCCAAAACTGAACCTTTTGAACCTAACAGGTACACATACCATATTTTGTGTTACTTTGGTTGGATTTAGATTTTCCTTATATCCCAATACAAATGGTATCCTGACAACAGACTTAATGCTTGATGGGTTGATTTGAAATATATGTAAGCTGACATCAATGAAGTCTCCTGTAATGATACCGGATCCATCTATCAATGGTTGAATATAGATTTTGCAGAGGATGAGGATTTAAAAGAAAATAAGCAGCTGTTTAAAAGAGCTCATAGAATTTTTTTTTGGCAGACAGAACAAGGTGATTAAGAATAGTACCAGCTCTGAGGTATTGAACTTGGCAATAACCAGAGTCTGCTGTAATTTGTGTTATAACAAATGTCAACATTTGGTTTGAAATTGTTCAAAAGCATTATAAATAATCATAATAAGAACGCCCAAATTATTATGAACAGGAAAAAAGC
This sequence comes from Heptranchias perlo, assembly GCF_035084215.1. Taxonomy (NCBI): domain Eukaryota; kingdom Metazoa; phylum Chordata; class Chondrichthyes; order Hexanchiformes; family Hexanchidae; genus Heptranchias; species Heptranchias perlo. The sequence continues at coordinate 16,348,233 of NC_090331.1, read as the reverse complement.
CATTAGGCCCAACCAACTTACCTCACTACTGCTCCTTTTTTGATAGATCAACCCCACATAACTGCTCTCACAATATCTAATTCAACTTCTCTTTCCAGAAATCTGGAACTCTCTCTGCTAAAAAACTGTTGAGGCTAGGTGAATTGAAAATTTCAAATCTGAGACTGATAGACTTTTGTTAGGCAAGGGTACCAAGGGATATGGAACCAAGGGGGTTAAATGGAGTTAAGATACAGATCAGCCACGATCTAATTGAATGGTGGAACAGGTTCGAGGGGCTGAATGGATTACTCCTGTTCCTATGTTCCTACGTTCCTAATTGCATCTAATCAAACCCATTTGTAGGGTCTGCTTCAGTGGCCTTCCCCAGTAACTTATTCCACAGCTGTATTACCCATTGGGTGCAAAAGTTCTACCCAACTTCCATTTTGACTTGTAGCTTTCTACTCTTAAAATGTGTATCCCTTACTATTTGGACCTTTCACCATTTTGGACAATTTGCTTGGATCAGCTTTCGCAATTTCCTTCATAAGCTTGATAGGTTCAGATGTTAAACTTACAACATTATATGCAAATACCTCTGAATGTTCTAATAGTTATATCTATTACTTTCTGTGTTGTATTTTTTTTTGTCAAATGATACAACCTCTTTAAATCACCAATTATCAATTAGCTGCATTTCCTCCTCCTTCCAACAAACCTGAGAATTATAGGCGACTCATCAAGCAATACTAATATTTGTATGACAGACACATGGACATTTACTGCTGTGAACCCTTTGCTTTGTTGTTAAATGGGAGCTTAATAATGGACAATGGATGCTTGTAAAGGTTGTTACAGAGAGTATTAGAGAAAGCTCACTCCATAAATCATGAGTGCCCTGCTACTAGCAATATGTTCACGCATCATCTAACTAGATGGCATTCAATAAAAGAAAGGAACTAAGGAAGGTCAACATAGTTTACACGATTCATCATTTTTGTCAGGCCCATTTTGAAGGACAGCATGATGGTGTTTCGCTCAATTTTATGGCCATATAGTGCTACAGTAGTAAGGCAAATCATGTTATGGTGCCATGTGAAGCAATACTGACAAGGTTTTTTTTTAATGCCTTTTAGGTTGTAGTGCTAAATCATGTCAATAGGATTGCAAATTGATTGCAACAACAGACTGTTGTATAGTGTATTAAATGTATGTACTGTATGTCATAGCATGTCAGGGATTTTGCTGAAAATGGTATTGGATGCAGTGACACTTCTCTGCAATGCTGTACAGCAGTAGAGTGTTTTTTCATCAATGCCTTGAAATAGTCCATGTATTAATCATGTCACAGCCATTCTCGAGATCTGGTTGACTGAAAGGTTACTGTTACTGGACCATATAAGCTCATTCTTATAGAGAAAATATTAACTTAGGCCATAGAATTTCTCCAGCAATGGCAAACAGAAGGAATGCTTCTCAAACAAAGGCAGCGAGATAAAACCTTCTTATGGAAAACAGATCTGCTGACAGTAATAAGTTAAAGAAGCAAGTAGAATTTAAAAGGGGCACGTTTCATCAGGTGCATTGTTGCCTCCTGTTATTGCTTTCAATTTCTTGACTTTTTTTTTAAGAGATTCAGTCACAGTTCATTTGAAAAGCTGATTGGCTGAAATGTGTCTTTAATTGTCAATTAAAGACCATTCAGCTTGATAGAGCAAACTACCTTGATGAGATCATGTGATCCTGATGATATGGCAGTGAAAAATCCTCTGGTTGTTACGTGTACTGACGTCGCAAATGTACTCCTGAGGATCTCCTCTCCCGAAGAACTGCAGCAAAATTGTAAATGCATTCTTTTTGAATGTGTTTACAATTTCAGTACAAATACCAATTGGTGGAAATATTCACAAAACATCTTTATCACGTCATTACATGTAGCAATCAAATAATTTTTACCCGGTAAAGTCAATGTGTTCATCTACATTTTTAGACCTGACCAGGTGGATTTTTTTGGTCCCTCTACTTTTCCTGATTACAGGATAGTGATTGTGTCTAATTACAGGGAAGAGGAGCTAGATCATTGGCACTTGTTTAGTGAAACAGCTAGTACTGTACAAAAAAGACTAAAAAGAATACGATTGAGTAGCAGTTTTCTTCTGCACATAAGGGCACATTTTTCCCTTTCGCACTTTCCCCTTTCAGACAGGGAGGATCACACACTATAATGGAGCCCTTAATGATCTTACACCCATTAAGGGCAAAAGAGGAAAATCTGCCTCTAGAGCGTTAGTACAAGAAGGGCCAATACAACAGTGCTGCAAGTTCACAGTCCAATTGCCTCTATTACATTGGTCAAGAAAGGACATTTAGCTTGTCAATTTCAATTATCAGAAACCTTTATCAATTGGCTACAAATCTTTTACCAGAAATATAAGTTACTTATTCCAATATTAAAAATAGATAAATGCTTTCTCATTAAATTTAGTAAACATTGTGCTGTACAAATGCTCAAATTCCTTATAACAGCTGTATTTCCAAATTTCCCCATTTGAAAAAAAAACCTAAAGTGTTGATTATGAATTTAGATTTACATGGAATACATTTGTATAGACCACTTCCCTAGATGTCCAGATTACGGCACCAATCACATAATTTGATTGTCTGATCTCTCTGACTTTCAAAATCTTCTCAACCAGGCTTTTGACCACCACTTTTAACCCTCACACCAGCGCTTGCTCTCATCTCCTTTTTTCCTTTTAATTAAATTTTTTCTCTCTGTTCTGTTAAACGCCTTGGAATGCTTTCTGTGTTAAAGGTGCTATATGAATGCAAGTTGCTGTTGTTGATGTGTATTGTGTCTGTTCTGCTTACTGACTTTACAAAGATTGATGGATTTGATTTTCCATCTCATCCTTGAAATAACCAGCTTGTTTGCAAGTTGGCAAGAAAGTAAACATGTACGTCCATTATTGATTAATAGTCACTGTTCATAAGTCTACTTGGGTTTTCTTTCTATTTCTGTTGCTTAGGAGGTACTGTGATGTTTCTTTCAGTGCAGTACAGCCTAAGATGCTTCATCGCTGTATTAACATGAGACCATTATATTACATAGAAATCACAACATGTATACTGTCCATTCAGCCCAACCAATCTGTGTTGGTATTAATCCTCCACATGAGCAGCAGTCCCAATCCCATGTGCCCACTCTTTTTCTGTACCCCTTTATTCCCTTTTCCTTCAATCATGATCCAGCAAGGCAACCCATATGAAGAGAATCGAGGGCAGGTTCGGTGAAGCTCTGCTCCTGACGTAAAGGATCACTCAGTGCAACCCCTGGGCGAAGGAATGAGAGATCAACCAGAATCCACATTGTTGAGCACTATCCAATGACTCCTGCTGAATTAGCCCAAGTGAGGAAAGGATAAGGTTGTCTATGATGCCCCTCACAGTGAAATAGCTTGCCAACACTCACCGCCTAGACTCACAGATGAAGAATGGCTACTTGTGTTAGGTACCAGACGGCATTGAGTGCCTTTACCCCAGTAGAGAACAATGACTTCAGGAGGTGGAGGAGGGGAGAATGGGGGAATAAATTGACAAAACAAAACAAAAGAAAATATGATGCATTTCTTGCATGTGAGGCAACTGCAGAAAAAACAATGGGCAGTGACAGATATTCTTCTTTGTTAATAGTTTTGAAAATGCTCTGCTTATTTCTGCAGAAAGCCAGCTTCTAAAAGGTTTGCTAAAACCTCAAAACAAGTTCATAGTTGTAATTATCGTCTAGTTATACCATGACTGTGGTATTGTTGCAAAGCTGTTCTGGATGTTCACTGATGTGAAACTGGACGTATAACTTAGGAGCCAAGTCAGCAGTCAGGCTAAAGGCGAGTGGTTTGAGAGCACTTGGACTTCACACTGGCCGTAGTATAATTTAATTCTGAATATTTTTGATGTTACTAACATGTGGAAGCTAATGAGTAGAGCTCTGTGTAATTTTGACTTTATTTTTGGACTGGACATTCTGTTCTTTTGATTGGTGTGCTCACAAATTTCTAAACTAAAAGCCAAAGTTTGATTTTAAAATGGATGTCCATATCCCCCACATTTTTCTCGAGACATTAGCTATTGAGGTTTTTCACAGCAAAGCAAATGTCAGGACTCAAGCCATGAACCTACACCATCAACCCCCCCGCCCCCACCAACCCTGCTCAATTATGCCAATTGTACCCAGAGAGTAACTTCTCTACCCAGAGAGTGATTAGAACGTGGAACTTGGTACCACAAGGAGCAGTTGAGACGAATAGCATGGGTGCATTTAAGGAGAAGCTAGATAAACACATAAGGGAGAAAGGAATAGAAGGATATGCTGTTGGGTTAGATGAAGGAGGTTGGAAGGAGGCTCATGTAAAGCATAAACACCGGCATGGACCAGTTGGGCTGAACGGCCTGTTTCCGTGCTGTACATTCTATGTAATTCTTCGTTGTTATCTAGTTTTGAGCTTAGGAAAAGGTGACACCTCCAACATAAAAGCAGGCATACACGGAGCTCGTTGTCACTTACTAGACAAGAGCCGGCAGTATAATTCAGCTTAAGTGACCCTTCGACCGTGAGTTTCGTTATTCTTGAGCTCATCGTTCATTTTAGCTTTTAGTATAGTTCTCAATTAGTTTCCTCCTTTATTAATATGGTATAATCTAAATTAGATTGCGTTCTCTTTTTAATCTTTGAAATAGGGGATCATCACCATAAATGTCATAAAACAGAGTGGATTTGTGATATTTTAAGTCTGACAGTTCCTAATAGACACATTTAAAGAGGTTTTAAATGTAATGAAACTCATTATTCAGGCTACTATTTGATCTTGTGATCCTGTTACAACTGTAGAAATGGATAACACTGAAACATTTACCATTCCTGTAGAATGTATCCTGTTTCTAGGCGTTTTCCAGATTAAAGCCTCAAACAGCCTAATTAATTAACCTCAGTTTAATATCTGAGCCACACACAAACTGCAAAATCATTTCAAAATCTAAAGCTATCAGAATCTGCTTAATTTATGAAGAATTTAAGTTTCTTTCACTTCGGATTAATTCGGACCTCATTGAATTGAAAAAAACATTTCACGATTAAAGAAAAAAGAATGAGTATAAAAAGAACAAAAAAAAGAGGTAGATGGCATACATCAAAATGAAAAATTGCACAGGATACATAGCGTTGTAGCAGCATCAATTGACCATTGTTATTAGACCCAACAGTGCCGTCCAGTAAAGCGTGCAGACTAAATGGAGCCAATCTACTGTGTCTCTTGTTATTTGTCTACCGTAGCACAAGGGCAAGTAATCCATCAGTATAAGTCTGACTTTGGATGGCACGTACAATTGAGTCTAGGTTCTGGGTTTCTGAACAGAAATATTGTAACTCAAAACACCCTGAAGCTGTAGTAGAAAAACAACCAAGATGTGAAAGATTGCAGCTGTAAAAATCAGAACGAAAGATTTACAATAGCGTTTGAATCTGATTGTGATTGTGTTGAATCTTAATGTAAATCATGTGTAGTCCTGTAATTAAACTTTGGGAATCGTACCATGGGTCTGTTAGAATTTGAGACTGCTGATGATATCGGGGAGCTCGAGATCCAAGCTTTGATTTTTGCACTATTATTCCACCATGGAATTGGAAGAAAAACAGGAATAAAACAAGTCACTGCTGCACCACACACATTACTGTGGGACAGCCACAAAAAGAAAGCCTAGAAAACACACCTTAAAGAAAGACAACAGGAGCCCAGAAGGTGCCTCTGGCCTCCCCCCCCTCAATCAACGTGCATGGGCAAGATCCAAGGACCACAAAGCCTGTTTAAATTGCCTGCTCCAGCTCCTCGGCCGGCCCTGCAGACATAGGTAAAAAAAAAGGTGGAGTGCTAAATCACTGCAGCACTCACTGTCAGCACCACTGACAGCTGGAACAGCAATCAGCTGATCAATTGGCTTTGTGCACCCCCTCCATACTCCTCCTTCCCTCTCCCCAATTCACTGCACCAAGTCCCTGTTGATCTATGATTGCACTCTTCACTACTCTTCTGCTGAATTTTTATCTCGCGACCCCATCCTTGCTCTTGTACCTCCTGGATAGGGTCACAGCCTTCTCTGGTTCAGCCTGAGCATCCTTCATTATGCCATTGTGTGACCCACCCCTCTTGCAGCTGCCTCACACCCCTCTTCCACTGCTTATCCTGTTGGCTGCGCATTTTTACTTCTCCAACTCCATCCTATCTCCTTCTCCACTCCAAATCCCCCCTCACGATCCTGCTGGTGAGTTTTCCAACACCCATCTAATCCTCCCAATGAGTCATATGAACATAGGAACATAGGAATATAAGAACAGGAGTAGGCCATTTAGCCCCTCGAGCCTGCTCCGCCATTTGATAAGATCATGGCTGATCTGTGATCTAACTCCATATACCTGCCTTTGGCCCATATCCCTTAATACCGTTGGTTGCAAAAAGCTATCTATCTCAGATTTAAATTTAACAATTGAGCCAGTATCAATTGCCGTTTGCGGAAGAGAGTTCCAAACTTCTACCACCCTTTGTGTATAGAAATGTTTTCTAATCTCACTCCTGAAAGGTCTGGCTGTAATTTTTAGGTTGTGCCCCCTACCCCTAGAAACATCAACCAGCGGAAATAGTTTCTCTCTATCCACCCTATCCGTTCCCCTTAATATCTTATAAACTTCGATCAGATCACCACTTAACCTTCGAAACTCTAGAGAATACAACCCCAATTTGTGTAATCTCTCCTCGTAACTTAACCTTTGAATTTGGGTATCATTCTAGTAAACCTACGCTGCACTCCCTCCAAGGCCAATATGTCCTTCCGAAGGTGTGGTGCCCAGAACTGCTCACAGTACTCCAGGTGCGGTCTAATCAGGGTTCTGTATAGCTGCAGCATAACTTCTGCCCCCTTGTACTCCAGTCCTCTAGATATAAAGGCCAGCATTCCATTAGCCTTCTTGATTATTTTCTGCACCTGTTCATGACACTTCAATGATCTATGTACCTGAACCCCTAAGTCCCTTTGGACATCCACTGTTTTTAACTTTTTACCATTTAGAAAGTACCCTGTTCTATCCTTTTTTGTTCCAAAGTGGATGACCTCACATTTGCCTACATTGAATTCCATTTGCCACAGCTTTTCCCATTCACCTCATCTATCAATATCGCTTTGTAATTTTATGTTTTCATCTCCACTGCTTACAATGCCACCAATCTTTGTGTCATCGGCAAACTTAGATATGAGACTTTTTATGCCTTCATCTAAGTCGTTAATAAATATTGTGAATAATAGAGGCCCCAAGACAGATCCCTGCGGGACTCCATTAGTCACATCCTGCCAATGTCAGGATGTGAATCAAGGGGAAAACTCTCCAGTGGCTGGGGCCATACCTAGCACAAAGGAAGATGGTAGTGGTTGTTGGAGTCCAATCATCTCAGCCCCAGGGCATTGCTGCAGGAATTCCTCAGGGCAGTGTCCTAGGCCCAACCATCAATGACCATCCCTCCATCATAAGGTCAGAAATGGGGATGTTCGCTGATGATTACACTGTGTTCATTTCCATTCGCAACCCCTCAAATAATGAAGCAGTCCGAGCCCGCATGTAGCAAGACCTGGACAACATCCAGGCTTAGGCTGATAAGTGGCAAGTAACATTCGTGCCAGACAAGTGCGAGGCAATGACCATCTCCAACAAGAGAGAGTCTAACCGCCTCCCCTTGACATTCAAAGGCATTACCATCGCCGAATCCCCCACTATCAACATCCTGGGGGTCACCATTGACCAGAAACTTAACTGGACCAGCCACATAAATACTGTGGCTACAAAAGCAGGTCAGAGGCTGGGTATTCTACGACGAGTGACTCAACTCCTGACTCCCCAAAGCCTTTCCACCATCTACAAGGCACAAGTCAGGAGTGTGATAGAATACTCTCCACTTGCCTGGATGTTTGTTGCAGCTCCAACAACACTCAAGAAGCTCGACACCATCCAGGACAAAGCAGCCCGCTTGATTGGCACCCCATCCACCACCCTAAACATTCACTCCCTTCACCACCGGCGCACAGTGGCTGCAGTGTGTACCATCCACAGGATGCACTGCAGCAACTCGCCAAGGTTTCTTCGACAGCACCTCCCAAACCCGCGACCTCTACCACCTAGAAGGACAAGAGCAGCAGGCACATGGGAACAACACCACCTGCACGTTCCCTTCCAAGTCACACACCATCCCAACTTGGAAATATATTGCCGTTCATCATCACTGGGTCAAAATCCTGGAACTCCCTTCCTAACAGCACTGTGGGAGAACCTTCACCACACGGAATGCAGCGGTTCAAGAAGGCGGCTCACCCACCACCTTCTCAAAGGCAATTAGGGATGGGCAATAAATGCCGGCCTCGCCAGCGACGCCCACATCCCATGAACGAATAAAAAAAAATGTGACTACCTACCCATTATCCCTACTCTCTGTGGCCTTTCACTCAGCCAACTTCCTAACCAAGTCCGTACTTTGCCAATCAAGCGGGCTGCTTTGTCCTGGATGATGTCGAGCTTCTTGAAGAGTTGTTGTTGTTGCTGTTGTTGTTGTTGTTGTTGTTGTTGTGAGTGTGCGGGCATCAGTTGAGGATAAGATAGAATCTAGCTATGCACATCACCACCTGTTAACACTTACTGTCTAATGGCCACTTTGGTGAGGTAGTGAAGGGCGGCTGGTCCCCATACAAACATGCTCTGGCACCAGTCAGCATCTTGTGCAACAAGTTTTCAGGGAACACCATTGAACTGGTCACTATAAATGGGCCTAAGGGGTAATTGGATGTGTTTCTGAAGAAAGAGGAGATTGGGGAATATGGTGAAAAGACACAAGAACATAAGGAATAGGAGCAGGAGTAGGCCATATGGCCCCTCGAGCCTGCTCCGCCATTCAATAAGATAATGGCTAATTTTCTACCTCAACTCCACGTTCCCGCCTTATCCCCATATCCCTTGATTCCCCTAGTGTCAAAATATCCATCAATCTCAGTCTTGAATATACTCAACGACTGAGCATCCACAGCCCTCTGGGGTAGAGAATTCCAAGGATTCACAACCCTCTGAGTGAAGAAATGTTTCTCATCTTGGTCCTAAATGGCCAGCCCTTTATTTTGAGACTTTGACCTCAAGTTCTAGATTCTTCAGCCAGGGGAAAACAACCTCTCAGCATCTACCCTGTCAACCCTCTATGAAGTTTACCCTCTGAGATGGTAAGTAAGGTTGAGATCCATTAAAAAGTGCCAGTCCCTATTGCGTCTAATGGCCTTTTCCTGTATGGCGAGAGGAGAAAAATTTGATGCCGAAGTATTTTAAAAAGAGAGTGTGATTATGTGTGACCATCTCATCTGGTTTGCAGAATTTAGAAACATTATTCTTCTTGTCTATTTCATCTTCTTATTGTGCATATGACACACTTTTCATCTCTGTAGATTCACTCCCCTTCATTTCATTCCTTTTTGAGTTCTATTTCCGTCCTTCATTTGCTTCATCAACTTTCATGATATTAGAAATTTGTCTAACACAATAGGAATGATAAATGTGATTGCTTCACTGTTAACAGATATCCTGAACCATTTAGATGAGTGATGAATATAAGGCTAGAAGTGACTGTTTCCAGTATTAGTGTACGGACGCTTAATGCATTCAGATGACATTTCTGTCTCTGCTATTTTAACACTGACAAACAATAATTTCTCGGCTATAATGCTATTAGTCGAGACAATTTCTGAAGATGGATTATTGCAGTGGAATTATTTTTATTAACCTTCTCGCACTCAGATTTTCTGTTCCATTCTCTTCTTATCATCCAGGCTTTCTTGTGATTTTTAGATCGCTCAATATGTGCTTTGATGCAAATACACAGGAAAGCAAACTAAAAAGTCATACATTGCAGTGACACAAAGTTGAAGCTACCTATACAATTGGTAACAAAAATAGAAAATGTTGGAAAGACTCAGCCGATCAGGCAGTATCTGTGGAGAGAACAGGCAAGTCAATGTTTCAGGTGTAGACCCTTCATCAGAACTGGAGGATGTAACAGATGAACAGCATTTAAAAAGGGACAGAACAAAGGGAAGGGGGACGGAAAACACACACCCGCACAACACAAGAGAGGAAGTAGAATGATCTATAAGTGCTTAAATAGAAAATAGGAGATGGTTAAAGGCTGAAGTGAGGCATAATGAAAGAAAGAAAGTAAAGACGTTTATGAAATACAGAGAATGTGTGAATAAACAAGGCTCTGGGTGAGGTCTATGCTGATTTCAAAATCCTTGTCCTTAGAAATCATAGAATCATAGAAAAGTTATGGCACAGAAGGAGGCCATTTGCACCCATCATGTATGGGCCAGCCGAAAATGAGCCACCCAGCCTAATCCCACTTTCCTTTTTTACACATTCTTCCATGTTTTCACTCCATGCAACCTCCTCCAGCTACATGTACCAAATTGGCATGCTCAAACTCTTCCAGCTCTAATCTACCCTACATCCCTAACTCCTTCCACTCCACCATTGGTGGCCGAGCCTTTAGCCATCACACAGTCCGGAATTCTCTTCTTAGGCATGTCTCCCTTGCTACAATTCCCCCTCTTCAAAAACTTCTTCAAAATATAGCTCTTTGGCCTTGTTTCTGGTGCCCTCTCCTACTCTTCACTCAGTTCTTGCTTCGTGCTCAATTTGCCCCCACGAAGTATTTTTAGGGTGTTTCACTACATTAAAGGCATTATGTGTATTCAAGCCATTATTCTCCCTCCCTTCGTGCTATCTAGGCTCATGCATGAAGAATGATCACATCAACCAAGAATTAGAGAACGGCTGGCGGCTGTGTAATTGGCCTTTGCATGAGTCAGTGGCTTCAGGAGGGGAGGGCAGAAAATCGGAGGGGAAATAATAATTGATTCTAAAAGTTAGGAAAGACAACCTGTGCGACTATTGGACGCTGTTCATGGCTCCTTTGGGAACAATGTCTGTTTTTAGCGATTCTGAGTGCAGAAGACTTAAAGGTGAAACTATCTGAAACAGCAGACTTCCTTTTGATAGATTTACTACACTAATATCTATAACTGTGCAAGAGAATTTTGGTCATGTTCCAATATTTTTCAGCTATTTTTACAAATCGGTTTAGGTTATATGAACCATGATGAACTGAAGAAATGATAAACAGATTACTATTTTTGTTGGCTAACCAAGACAATTTCAGAATGATAAGAAATAATAAATCAGTCATTTACAATTGAATATCATTTGTTAGTATATATGAAATGGACTGCTGTGCAGGTTTAATTAAATGGTAATTTCTGTTTAGCTGGAATATACAATGTGATTAATCAGATTATGAGAGCTATTTATTGCCAAGGACACTGGATAAATTGAGGTTATAGCTGTTGTCTTATACTTGAGTAAAGGCTGCTAACATAAATGCAATGCAATTTTTTAATCTACATTTTAAAAAATGTTGTAAAGTAGTAATTTTGTTTTCTTGTCATTAATTAATGGTAATAGTGTTTTTCTTTATTTGTGATCTGTCATTTTTCACAAGTTTTTCTTTTAATTGAGAAACCTTGATAAAGAGCCAAGGTCCATAGAGCAGGACGCCACCAAAGTTGAAAAGAGTAAAAGGCAAGTTAAATCACTTTTTTTAGAGTAGCCTGCCCCCATCATAAGAACATTTCCTTCAAATGTTTCTGAAAGCCTTAGATTTGAGAATCTTCACTTCAAGCCTTCATCCTGCTGTAACAGGCACAGTAGCTCAGAATGGCTGGTGTATTGAACTTTAGTCATCACTTAACTGGCTCTAAAGCTCATTGATTGTCACTTATCCAACTAAGATACACAAGCAGTCACCAAAAGCATCTGTCAAGTTCTAGTCTCAAATATTAAGTCAGAACAGCATAAAGTCACCTTTAGTCTTCCAGCTGAAAAGCATTGCTGAGGAGGTGAGAATCTCCAGTATATGATACCAACCCCAGAAACATATCAAAGCTTTAAAAAGTAATGGCCGATGGGGGCAGTTCTCCTGTGATCCAATCTGAACTGGCATCCCTCCATTGCTCCTCCTCTTCTTCCTCCAAACAGCATAAATATGGAGGGACTTCCATGGGGATATCCATCGTCCTAATTCGTAACTGGCTAACAAAAAATAGGTGGCCCAAACCCTCTTCTGCCATGGAGTTAGCCAACAAAAAAAGAGTTCCAAAGAGCATATATGATGCTCATAATTTCATAGTAGGTACAGCACAGAAGGAGGCCATTCAGCCCATCATGCCTGTGCCGGCTCTTTGAAAGAGCTATCCAATTAGTCCCATTCCCTTGCTCTTTCCCCTGTAAATTTTTTTCCCTTCAAGTATTTATCCAATTCCCTTTTGAAAGTTGCTATTGAATCTGCTTCCACCACCTTTCAGGCAGTGCATTCCAGATTATTACAACTTGCTGCATAAAAAAATGTTTCCTCATGCCACCTCTGGCTGTTTTGCTGATCACCTTAAATCTGTGTCCTCTGGTTACTGACCCTTCTGCCACTGGAAACAGTTTCTCCTTATTTACTCTGTCAAAACTGTTCATGATTTTGAACACCTCTATCAAATCTCCCCTTAATCTCCTCTGTTCTAAGAAGAACAACCGCAGCTTGTCCAATCTGTCCACATAACTGAAGATCCTCATCCCTGGCACCATCAGGGGTTATCCTTTTAAATAACTTCATATTCAAAAGCACAGCCTAGCAACCCGGAACACTGAATTTATTTGGCTGGAATTAAGAGACAGTGGGGTAGAAATTTGTTATTACCTATTTTCAGGTGCATAACTAACTGGGCCTCACTTGCTTGACCAGCAGCGGCCTGAAACTAAGTCATGGAATGGATGAGGGAGGGGTGGGGCGGCGGGGGGGTGGGTAGAGGCAATGGAATGGAGCAATCGCGAATAATGCGGATTCCTCGCTCCAAAATGCTTTTGGAAAGCTTTTTTTTTAGAAAAAATAGTCCTTTATTGGCAGCCGTTGCTTAAATTGCAGCGGCCGCTGAAGAACAGCTACCCTGTTCCTCACAGGCCATTTTCTGTAACTGGGCCTAAAATAGATGGTGTTGTAAGATTCCTTACATTTGTCCACCCCAGTCCATCACCGGCATCTCCACATCGGGCCTAAAATAGGCATTAGGCCCCTCACTTATATATGTAAGGGACCTAATGCCTGCTTTAGACAGCTGCCAGGGATGCCTGCAAAAATAGTTCAACCCAATTTTGAGTGGGACATCTTTCAAGGTATCCTTAGGATGCAGAACGTTGATCCCCGAAATTGGGACTCGTCCTGCCTACTTTATGGCCATAAAACAGGTGCAATGAGGTCCAATTTTTATCCCAGTGTATTTCCAGTGCTGAGGCCAAGGAATGGCATTGACGCTAAATTATACCATTTCCGCATTATCATATTGCACTGAAGTTCCTGCTTATTTCTAGCAGCAGCTTCCTGTACCCGATGGAAACCTGACCATAAATGCACATGAGATACAATTTATAGGTGGAGATCAAGAGCAACTGATCTTCACCTATATTTCTGTTCCTTTAGGCCCTGATTGTGCTCATTGATGAGGTATAGCGGAGGCTGAAATCAGAGCTGAGATCTAGACAGAACCAGATGTGACTTGTACATCAAAAAAATATGAAATGACAAATGTGCAACCCAGAAGAAAACATATCAAAGTTTCAACCTATTATCAATGTGATGAGGAGCAGGAAAGAATTCTGATAGTGCCAGACAATCATAAATTTGATACTGTGGTGATACCACTTCAGATAGGGATGACATTTGGCTGCATCACATTCGTTTTTGTCAAGGTATGAAGGATGTGCTCTGTCTGTCAGATCCATAGAATACGTTTCAGGAGAATAATCTTGTGTACTTTCAATAAGGTAAAATAAAATAATCTAATGCTGATCGTAACTTAATATCACAAATGTTGAATTATCCTATTATTTCATTAAAGGGATTGCCATTTCCAAAATATATTCCCTTAGTCATCAGCTGCAAATCGTGAACGTAGTGAATGCCTCAATAGTACATGTGGAGGTCAGTTGCAAAAGATATTCATAAAATTTACGCTCACTGGATTTCTTGTAGATAGAGCAGTCAATGTAGCACAGTCAGTTCCTTGAGTTGATAATGGTGGCTTTTTGATCATGGTCCATATAAATGCACAACAAGGTATATAAACAGTTATGTACAGCTAACACTACACATTGGAATAGAATCGATTTTTGGCAGGTGCATGGGGAAGGTGTGATGGGGATGTGTTACTTATTGGGTGTGAGCAGTGGATAGGGTGGGGGGGGGCGGTGTCAGTGGGATGTGGTAGGTTGATGGGGAGTTGGTATCTTCCTGTTCTCCTGAAGCCTTGGTCTGTCTGGGATGGGTAAGGTGGTCAGCCAGAGGTGATAAGGAAGGGGGTTAAGGTGCTGGGGTGGCTTTCCAGTTTTCAACATAAAACAACCACCTATTACAGCTAGCAGGCATTGTGTCCACATGTTCACAGTGAGGGGACTTGGTTGCACTACAGTTGAGGTACGTATTTTATCACTGCCATCAGAGGGCAACTGAGAAAGTCTGCACAATGCAGACAATCCTCAGCTCACAGGTACCCGCCTGAGGACACATATAGCAGGGAATGAGGGGACAATAGGGACCATAGCCTCCATCTGGCTTAGCGAGGCAATGCGCTGTGCACTGTTCTAGAAATTGGGTACGGTAGCATAGTGGTTATGTCACTGGACCAGTAATCCAGAGGCCTGGACTAATAATCCAGGGTCATGAGTTCAAATCCCGCCACGGCAGCTGGGGAATTTAAATTCAATTAATTAAATAAAATCTGGAATTTAAAAAAAAACCCATCTGGTTCATTAACGTCCTTTAGTGAAAGAAACCTGCTGTTGCTTACCAGGTCTGGCCGATATGTGACTCCAGACCCACAGCAATGTGGTCGATTCTTAATCGCCCTCTGAAATGGCCGAGCAAGCCACTCAGTTGCACAATCTTGCTACAGAAAGTCACAATAAGAATAAAATCAGACACAACAGAGGCAAACCAAGCCCAGTCGACCCTGCAAAGTCCTCCTCACTAACATCTGGGGACTTGTGCCAAAATTGGGAGAGCTGTCCCACAGACGAGTCAAGCAACAGCCTGACATAGCCATACTCACAAAATCATACCTTTCAGCCAACTGTCCCAGACACTTCCATCACCATCCCTGGGTATGTCCTGTCCCACGAGAGGTGGCGGTACAGTGATATACAGTCAGGAGGGAGTGGCCCTGGGAGTCCTCAACATAGTCAATGAAATCTCATGGCATCAGGTCCAACATGGACAAGGAAACCTCCTGCTGATTACCACCTACCGTGCTCCCTCAGCTGATGAATCAGTCCTCCTCCATGTTGAGCACCACTTGGAGGAAGCACTGAGGGTAGGAAGGGCACAAAATGTACTCTGGGTGGGGGACTTCAATGTCCATCACCAAGAGTGGCTCGGTAGCACCACTACTGACCGAGCTGGCCGAGTCCTGAAGGACATAGCTGCCAGAGTGGGCCTGCGGCAGGTGGTGAGTGAACCAACACGAGGGAAAAACTTACTTGACCTCGTCCTCACCAATCTACCTGTCGCAAATGCATCTGCCCATGACACTATTGGTAAGAGTGACCACCGCACAGTCCTCGTGGAGACGAAGTCCCATCTTCGCACCGAGGACACCATCCAACGTGTTGTGTGTCACTATCACCGTGCTAAATGGGTTAGATTCAGAACAGATCTAGTAGCTCAAAGCTGGGCATCCATGAGGCGCTGTGAGCCAGCAGCAGCAGAATTGAATTCCAGCACAATCTGTAACCTCATGGCCCGGCATATTTCTCACTCTACCATGACCAACAAGCCAGGGGATCCATCCTGGTTCAATGAGGAGTGTAGAAGAGCATGCCAGCAGCAGCACCAGGTGTAACTAAAAATGAGGTACCAACCTGGTGAAGCTACAACACAGGACTACATGCATGCTAAACAGCGGAAGTAACATGCTATATACAGAGCGAAGCGATTCCACAACCAACGGATCAGATCAAAGCTCTGCAGTCCTGCCATATCCAGTCGTGAATGGAGGTGGACAATTAAACAACTAACGGGAGGAGGAGGCTCTGTAAACATCCCCATCCTCAATGATGGCAAAGTACAGTACGTGAGCGCAAAAGGTAAGGCTGAAGCGTTTGCAACCATCTTCAGCCAGAAGTGCCAAGTGGATGATCCTCCTCCCGATATCCCCACTATCACAGAAGCCAGTCTTCAGCCAATTCGATTCACTCCACGTGATATCAAGAAATGGCTGAGTGCACTGGATACAGCAAAGGCTATGGGCCCTGAAAACATCCCAGCTGTCGTGCTGAAGCCTTGTGCTCCAGAACTAGCCGCGCCTACAACCAAATTATTCCAGTACAGCTACAACACTGGCACATACCCGACAATGTGGAAAATTGCCCAGGTATGACCTGTCCACAAAAAGCAGGAAAAATCAAATCCGGACAATTACCGCCCCATCAGTCTACTCTCAATCATCAGCAAAGTGATGGAAGGTGTCGTCAACAGTGCTATCAAGTGGCACTTACTCACCAATAACCTGCTCACCGATGCTCAGTTTGGGTTCCGCCAGGACCACTCGGCTCCAGACTTCATTACAGCCTTGGTCCAAACATGGACAAAAGAGCTGAATTTTTTTTTATTTGTTCATGGGATGTGGGCGTCGCTGGCAAGGCCAGCATTTATAGCCCATCCCTAATTGCCCTTGATAAGGTGGTGGTGAGCCGCCTTCTTGAACCGCTGCAGTCCGTGTGGTGAAGGTTCTCCCACAGTGCTGCTAGGAAGGGAGTTCCAGGATTTTGACCCAGCGACGATGAAGGAACAGCGATATATTTCCAAGTCGGGATGGTGTGTGACTTGGAGGGGAACGTGCAGGTGGTGTTGTTCCCATGTGCCTGCTGCCCTTGTCCTTCTAGGTGGTATAGGTCGCGGGTTTGGGAGGTGCTGTCGAAGGAGCCTTGTCGAGTTGCTGCAGTGCATCCTGTGGATGGTACACACTGCAGCCATGGTGCGCCAGTGGTGAAGGGAGTGAATGTTTAAGGCAGTGGATGGGGTGCCAATCAAGCGGGCTGCTTTGTCCTGGATGGTGTGGAGCTTCTTGAGTGTTGTTGGAGCTGCACTCATCCAGGCAAGTGGTGAGTATTCCATCACACTCCTGACTTGTGCCTTGTAGATGGTGAAAGGCTTTGGGGAGTCAGGAGGTGAGTCACTCGCTGCAGAATAGCCAACCTCTGACCTGCTCTTGTAGCCACAGTATTTATGTGGCTGGTCCAGTTAAGTTTCTGGTCAATGGTGAACCCCAGGATGTTGATGGTGGGGGATTCGGTGATGGTAATGCCGTTGAATGTCAAGGGGAGGTGGTTAGACTCTCTCTTGTTGGAGATGGTCATTGCCTCGCACTTGTCTAGCACAAATGTTACTTGCCACTTATCAGCCCAAGTCTGGATGTTGTCCAGGTCTTGCTGCATGCGGACACGGACTGCTTCATTATATGAGGGGTTGTGAATGGAACTGAACACTGTGCAATCATCAGCGAACATCCCCTTTTCTGACCTTATGATGGAGGGAAGGTCATTGATGAAGCAGCTGAAGATGGTTGGGCCTAGGACACTGCCCTGAGGAACTCCTGCAGCAATGACCTGGGGCTGTGATGATTGGCCTCCAACAACCACTACCATCTTCTTTTCTGCTAGGTATGACTCCAGCCACTGGAGAGTTTTCCCCCTGATTCCCATTGACTTCAATTTTACTCGGGCTCCTTGGTGCCACACTCAGTCAAATGCTGCCTTGATGTCAAGGGCAGTCACTCTCACCTCAGCCATGTTTGGACCAAGGCTGTAATAAGGTCTGGAGCCACGTGGTCCTGGCAGAACCCAAACTGAGCATCGGTGAGCAGGTTATTGGTGAGTAAGTGCCGCTTGATAGCACTGTCGACGACACCTTCCATCACTTTGCTGATGATTGAAAGTAGGCTAATGGGGCGGTAATTGGCCGGATTGGATTTGTCCTGCTTTTTGTGGACGGGACATACCTGTACAAATTTCCACATTGTCGGGTAGATGCCAGTGTTGTAGCTGTACTGGAACAGTTTGGCTAGAGGCGCGGCTATTTCTGGAGCACAGGTCTTCAGCGCTTCAGCTGTGAAGTTGTCGGGGCCCATAGCCTTTGCTGTATCCATTGCACTCAGCCGTTTCTTGATATCATGTGGAATGAATCGAATTGGCTGAAAACTGGCTTCTGTGATAGTGGGGATATCAGGAGGAGGCCGAGATGGATCATCCACTCGGCACTTCTGTCTGAAGATAGTTGCAAACGCTTCAGCCTTGTCTTTTGCACTCATGCTGGACTCTGCCATCATTGAGGATGGGGATGTTTACAGAGCCTCCTCCTCCCATTAGTTGTTTAGTTGTCCACCTCCATTCACGACTGGATGTGGCAGGACTGCAGAGCTTTGATCTGATCTGTTGGTTGTGGAATCGCTTAGCTCTGTCTATTGCATGTTGCTTCCGTTGTTTAGTATGCGGAATTCCAGAGGTGAGATGAGAGTGACTGCCCTTGACATCAAGGCGGCATTTGACCGAGTGTGGCACCAAGGAGCCCTAGTAAAATTGAAGTCAATGGGAAACAGGGGGAAATCTCTCCAGTGGCTGAAGTCATACCTAGCACAAAGGAAGATGGTAGTGGTTGTTGGAGGCCAGTCATCTCAGCCCCAAGACATTGCTGCAGGAGTTCCTCAGGGCAGTGTCCTAGGCCCAATCATGTTCAGTTGCTTCATCAATGACCTTCCCTCCATCATAAGGTCAGAAATGGGGATGTTCGCTGATGATTGCACAGTGTTCAGTTCCATTTGCAACCCCTCAGATAATGACGCATTTGGTGCCCGCATGCCACAAGACCTGGACAACATCCAGGCTTGGGCTGATAAGTGGCAAGTAACATTTGAGCCAGACAAGTGCCAGGCAATGACCATCTCCAACAAGAGAGAGTCTAAACACCTCCCCTTGACATTCAACGGCATTACCATCGCCGAACCCCCCACCATCAACATCCATTAAAAACTTAACTGGAACAGCCACATTAATACTGTGGCTACAAGAGCAGGTCAGAGGTTGGCTATTTTGCGGCGAATGACTCACCTCCTAACTCCCCAAAGCCTTTCCACCATCTACAAGGCATCAGGAGTGGTCAGGAGTGCGATGGAATACTCTCCACTTGCCTGGATGAGTGCAGCTGCAACAATACTCAAGAAGCTCCACACCATCCGGGACAAAGCAGCCTGCTTGATTGGCACCCCATCCACTGCCTTAAACATTCACTCCCTTCACCACTGGCGCACCGTGGCTGCAGTGTGTACCATCCACAGGATGCACTGCAGCAACTCGACAAGGCTCCTTCGACAGCACCTGCCAAGCCCGCAACCTCTACCACCTAGAAGGGCAAGAGCAGCATACACACGGGAACAACACCACCTTCACTTTCCCCTCCAAGTCACACACCATCCCGTTCCTTCATTGTTGCTGGGTCAAAGTCCTGGAAGTCCCTACCTAACAGCACTGTGGGAGAACCACACGGACTGCAGCGGTTCAAGAAGGCGGCTCACCACCACCTTCTCAAGGGCGATTAGGGATGGGCAATAAATGTTGTCCTTGCCAGCGACGCCCCCATCCCATGAACGAATAAAAAAAAAAATTCACCTGTAAAACTCTCCATCAGGATGAAACAGCCTCTTTAAACATGCTGATATCTTAAGGGCAGGGTGGAGAAGCATGTCTTGGAACATTGCCTTTTAACATTGTTGCCTCATTCATTCCATCTCAGGCAACAAGAGTAAAATGTAGTGCTTGCAGTTCGTTGTTAAGATTACAGGTTAATAAACTTTGGTAGTGTTAACGTACTGCCATGGTTTGGGCAATAAATTACTCTACTTGGCCGCTTATAATGGACAAACCATTCCTGTTGCAAGCACTTCTTGTAAACATATAATTCTTTCTCCATGCTTCGGGTTGAATATCATCAGTGAAGGAAACACTTTAAACATTTATTAGAGTAGCTAATTAATTACTTCAGTTCATAAGTATTGCATTGTGCTTCCTTGATTACTACCACTGGGCTATTCAGTCCTAGCAGACTGTCTCAATAAACATACTGTCTCACTAATCCATAAAATTGATGCCTAAAAGAAGAACATGATGGTGTAGTGATTCATCCTTCTGTGGTACAGTCTCGTAGAAATCCTAAGCCCCAGCAGGACTGACACTTGAATCTGTCATCTAACACCAGCCCCAGCACAGGGCATTTTGTCTCCTGTAAGTGAAAAGCTGATTGACTCGTGATTCTCCTCTTTGTTGTGCCGGGGAAAACTCATTGAAGAGAATCTGGGGGCGGAGACTATTTCATCAGGCCTCTGTTCCCACAGTGCTGCCTTGGAATTTCCAGAGGTTCTCCGAATAAACAGAACTGGGCCTGCATCTGACATGGAATGCCCAAAGAGAGGGTCCCCCAAAAAAGCTGGTGGTGGGGCTTGCACCAGAATCTATTCAAGGGCCAGGCTACAGAGCCTTGTTTCTGGGCACCCCTCCTTGGAGCAACCAAGATGCAAATGATTAGGGAAGTGCAGCGGGAGGCCAGGAATGTCCCTCCCACTTTGGCAACATGCCTCTGACAGGCCTGCGCCTACTACGCCAAACAAGCATACAATTCTACGTCGTAAAAGCCACCGATATTCAGTTCGGCAATCTTATTATATGTGGATTTAGTGATGCTGTCAAAAGAAAACATCACTTGTTATTTTATGGGATGGCTAATGCTCGAGAAGAATAAATTTTATTAAAAATTATGAATTGGTATGGAAATCTACTTTAATCATAAAGCCAATTAATGAATATAAAGCCAAATTACCCCTTACCCAATAAATATTGGTTTATTCAGGATCATGAAATCATAAAATAGAGTGCTTGGCAACTGGGATATATCAGTAATTAAAGAAATGCAGTCACTATGAATATTTCATGTTTAATCCTATTCTACACCAGTTAATTACAAGACACTACAAGGCCGAAGCGAAGGCATTCGAAAGCTTTGTCTGTTTAATGGTGCTGAACTTTATTGGATAGCCACATTCACAGCATTTGTAAAGCGCTGCTGTAAATACCTGGATTTTGACCTTTCTGCAATATGACTCATAGAGGAACTCTGACCTGATTCATCAGTTTAACCTGAAGCCCCTCCTGTTGTCTCTCAGTCCTGTTAATGTATCAGTCAGTACACATTGATGGTCCACATCGCATGGCTTGGGAAATTCTTTGTTCTTCTATTGTTATAGGTGGATATGTCTAATTTCCAGTCAAATAAACATGTCACTAGGAGGTTTGTGATTGGTGAAATAGATAAAACTTTGTGGCGTAGAAATTTGTTTAGGCCCGTTTTCAGACACAGAACCATTGGCATGATGGGAGAGCGTGTCATCGGCATCTGACGGAGGCCCGAGGCTCACCTGTAATTTGGCCTTGGGCCGCATCAGCATATCAGCTCGCCAGTTTGAATAGGACAAATTTGGGCCAGCTGCCTCACTGGCAGCGGCCCTCAGGTAGGACGTGGAGTGAGGAGGATAACAGGAGGGGACAGTCGCATGCCGACAGTGGCCCTCAAGAGTGATGTGGATCTAGGAGGAGCACTCCTGGCTCCACATGAAGGTAAAATAAAAATAAAAACTTATACAAGGGGTCTGATGTCTGTCTGATGAGGACATGAATGGCTATACAAATGTAAGTCTTTCTTTTATGTCGTCCAGCTTGAATAGTTACTTAATTCCATACATGGCAGTGAAACCCGATGTGGATAAGTAGGACAAATGGTTGCCTACATTACATAACAACACTTATAAAAAGGAATTCACTGGATGTAAAGTAGTTTGTGTATCCTGAGCATGTGATTATTACAGTCTGCCATTTAGCAGCCTAACATTACCAGTGGCACCTTAGTGTTGCAGGCCATACTAGAAGTATCTTTCATGAATGCTTCCATTGCTGCTTTGAAGTTCAAACTGCACGAAAGATGAAAGAATGACTTTTTTCTAAAAATTCATCTCAGGATGTGGACATCGCTGGCAAGGCCAACATTTATTGCCCATCTCTAGTTGCCCTGAGAAGGTGGTGGTGAGCTGCCTGCTAGAACCGCTCCAGTGCATGTGGTGAAGGTGCTCCATTAATGGTTTGTTACTACTGAGCAATTTGCTAGGCCACTTCAGAGGACAGTTAAGAGTTTACCACATTGGTGTGGGACTGGACAAATAGGCCAGGCTGGGTAAGTATAGCAGGTTTCCTTTCCTAAAAGACATTTGGGAACCAAATGGGTTTTTCTGAAAATCCAATAATTTCATTTATTTTTTACATGTATTTATTTTTGGCCATGCCTTCAGTTGCCCAGGTCCCTGTTACGAAATTTAGGTCTGTTGCAGCCACCTACCCAGGTTCAGTGGTGTCAGCCACTCCTGTAAGCAGTCTGGGCATCTTACTTTTAAAGGAGTCGACTCATAATTCTCTATATTTACTTATACAATAGCAGGACCCAGGGATTTAACAGTGGAATCCCCTTGTGATCTGAACCAGATAGCCATGTCTTTTGCACGTGTATTTATTTAATATCTCCGAAGGTGGAACAAGTTAACACTGAGTGAGGCGAGGCTTGGTTCACATCATTAAGCTGCTTTATTCCACTGTAAGGTGAATGTTCAGAGCAATGGTTATGATCAGGATCACTTAGTTCAATTGGTACATGCTAAACTACCCTACTTTAAGTCGGTCATTTTGCTTGACTTAAACAGACTAATCTCTTTGCATTCAACCTTTTGAGTTTGCCTTTTCTGGGGCTCTTCTACCTCAGCTGCAGCTTCTGTTGCAAAAGCTAGACTGTCTTTTAGATGTCTGACATTCTATTTTATTTCCCGACTGTTCACAGTCAAAAAGGGATCAAAACCTTCCAGCACAATGGGTGTGAGCTATTTATCAATTCCATCAAATTGCTTATTATTTACAGTCCATGAAGAAAGAAAGAAGAAATAAAGAAAGAACTTGCATTTATATAGCACCTTTCATGACCTCAGGACATCCCAAAATGTTTTACAGTCAATGAAGTACTTTTGAAGTGTAATCACGGCTATAATGTAGGAAACGCGACAGCCAATTTTTACACAGCAAGGTCCCATGAACAACAATGAGAAATGTGACCAGATAATCTGTTTTATTGATGTTGGTTGAGGGATAAATATTGGCCAGGACACCGGGGAAAACTCCCCTGTTCTTCTTTGAAATAATACCATGGGATCTTTTACATCTACCTGAGAGTCTCATACGAAAGACGGCATCTCTGACAATGCAGCATTCCCTCAGTACTGCACTGAAGTGTCAGCCTGGAATATGTGCTCAAGTCCCTGGACTGGGACTCGAACCCACAATCACCTGATTCAGAGGCAGAAGTGCTACCGCTGAGTGATAGTTGGCTCAGAAACAACATCAAGGCTAGCTGATCAGCATCTTAGCTACATACTCTCTCAGACCCCCTTTTTAAATTTGCAATATGCTTTTAAAACACTAAAGTAAAAGTAACTCTTTTCCTAAATCCTTTTTGTGGAAAAATGGTTTAAAAATTCCTGAAACATGACAGTCTTACTCTCTGGAATTCCCTCCCTAAACCCCTCTGCCCCTCCACCCCCTTCTTCCTCATTAAAAACCTCTTTAAGATCCACTTATTTGAGGCCAAGCTTTTGATCACCCCTCCTTATCTCTCCTTCTTGGGCTTGGTATCTGTTTGTACTTTCCTTACACCTCAGGACATTTTGCTATGTTAAAGGCACCATATAATTGCTTTAGTCCACAAGCTTCTGAATCAGAGTAAGAGTACTATAACTGAGGCAAATTGATATTTGAAGAAGCAACTATTGATGGTTTCAACACAATGGGCAATGGTTATGGACAACCAGGAGGAAAGGAGTCAGAAACCTCATTGGTGCCAATAGTTCAGTGCTCACACAGTAGAGTTGAGACTGATTCACACCCATCACTGTGCCATCATGCAGCCCTGAATAAATGACATTAGACAGCACTTCAGAAAGCAAAGAGCCCACAGCAATTCAAGCAAAAGAGATCCCTGGCATTAATATAGGCACCTCAGAATTAGGTGCAGATGGAAGTTACAGGACTGTTCAATACTCTTACGATATTGTGGAACATCCTGAAACATTCACTCTGGTACTGATGTTAGCTAATCTGATTAATGACTACCTGCTTTTTCCAAATAGCCAACCCTCAGGTATAGTCTCAGCAATTATGACATCCTCAGAAATACTAACAGTGGAGCTCCTCCAATGGCTGAATGGGTGATTGAGACACAGAAATCAGGAAGGTCCAAGTTGAGCCCCTGGTCAATGCTGAGTTAGCTGACCTCAGTCACAGCACTTGTAGAACTATTACTAGTGGCCTTAGTGTTCCTAGGCGAGGGAGAGGAAAATCAGCCAGGGCTTCAATTCCTGATCGCTATAAGCGGCCCCTGCTTAGTGTGTGTATGTGGACATTGGGTGACACAGGATTAGAATCAATGTTGATGACATCGCCTGGTGGCACATGAGTGAGATACTGGAGTGTAGCCTGTGGAACCAACCCTTGGCATGAATCTGCAGCTTCAAGAGAGGTGGAAAGAAATTGGGGAAAACACAGACAAAAGTAATCATTTTTTAAAAAGATTTTTTTGAATGCACATTTAATGATTGTATATAATGCTACCACAGCAATAAATCTAGTGCTAATATAGTGTAACATTAAGACATTATTGAGGCACGCAGTATGTGAGGAAAAGTGCTAAAGAAAAGCCAGCCCAGCCCTGGAGATGGCAGCACTATATGGCTATTTTCTGCTTAAGGTCAAAGATTTTTTTAGACTTTAGTAGGCAAAACTAGTAAATCTCAGAAGTGTCCAAAGCAATCAGCAAACAGGAACTCAGAAAGCAACCTAAAGCAGATAAAAGTGCATTTGTAGTTTAGTAGTTAAACAGTTGAAAAATGTAATAATTCAGAAGTACTTTACTATATTCAACAGAGCGCCAGTATCAATAACAGAACTCAGGGAGTGAAGGGAAAAGGATGGTGCTGGGATTAGGAAAGTTGCAGTGGCTTTCACAATACCCAAGGTATTGTCACATTCAAATATTCAGGAACGAATCAGGCATTCAATTCAGGATCAAAGAAGAGGTTAGCACGACCAAGCGTTCTGCTTGGAGAGCAATCTGCTTCTGTGTTATTTGCTCATCAGTTCAGGGGTCTGTAGCAGAGTGTAAAATAAACAGTAGAATAATGTAATATAAATACTGGAAGGCATTTTGTAATTTTATTTGTATAAATGAGATGACTGCATAAATCACTAAAGACAAAGTCAATAGTTGAGGATTTAATGTACCATTCATTAACTCAGATTTCAGTATTTAACCTGGAAGAAATCATTTGATTGAACATAAATCCACTTGCCTTTGTGGATTGTTGACAGTGTATTATAATATTTTCCCTTTACTTTGCAGCTTTCCCTCTATTCTTAACCTTTTCATCCCTAGTTGATCTAAAGTTATGTTATAGTTTATCATCAAGAGGGAGTGACATGCCCTTTCACCCAACATATACACATCCTTCAGTGTTGGGAGTTCTTGGCAGGAGCATTTTAAAAATCTACATTTTGACGACACTACTGCCCTATCTCCTTTGGGATTTGGGTTTGAATCCATTCCCAGATTAATGACTTCTGTCTTTGGCTTTCTTTGAGATGGGTATGAGCAGCTTCAACCAACTCAACACAAATTGTTACTAGATTGACGCCACATTCAGGAACATAAGGATAGTTGATGTGGGAACATAAGAATGATGAAAATCCATTCAGCTCATCCAGCTTGCTCTCTCATCCATGTCTTGGTTTGGCACCCAATCTGACCACTTTCAGCAAGTGGGAAAATTCACAGTGATGAGATAACTGGTGCTTTTCTGAGGCTGGGCTAAGATACATTGCAGTTACAGAAGGGGCTTTGCCATGCAACTGGATGTTCTATGATCAAGCTGGAGGGTATTTGATGGTAACATTGAGAGCTAAAAGTGAATATTTTGTTCCTTATTGCTGACATCCTTTAACTTGTTGAACACAAACATTCACCAATATATAAATAAATTGAAGAAGTACAAAATATAAGATTTACTACACATTGGAAGGGGCCCCTATTGCCCAACTGTGAAATTTTCCACATCATTCTTATCCATTTCCAGTTCATTTTCTACAACAGCTATTCTCTGAGTGAAGCTGACAATTTGTAACAAAGTTATAGGCAATTATGTGCTGTGGGTTCACATATAATAAAGTAAATTTGAAAAATTAGCACTATATAAGTATGAAGTTGCATCATGGTATGCCAAGTAAATGTCGCATTTTTGAGAAATTATGATTTTCTAATAAGTATTTTAAACTTAGCATTGAAACTGGGTAACAAAAAAGCATGTAGGAAAAACACAGCAGGTCAGTCAGCATCTATGGGGAGAACAGACAGGTTTATGTTTTGTGTGCAGATTGTTCTTCACCAGACGGGCAAACTTTACCGTTCTCTCCACAGCTGCTGACTGGTCTACGGTGTGTTTTCTAGTATTTTCCATTTTTGTTTCAGATTTCTGGCAGCTGCAGCGTTTTGCTTTTTATTTGAAAATAGGTGTCGATCATCCCCATTCGCATCTGGAAATAGGGATGAATTAACTCAGTCATGTATGTAAGAATGCTGGGGAAGTAAGTGACAATGAGCCTATTACATAGGCAAAGGCTCAAGTCCTGCAGTTTACAATAACATTGAGTACAGAGCAATAGTCTAAAAGTCTGGAAGCTATGCACCCTATGGCATAGCTTTTGTATTGACTTTAGAGGGGTCCTTGCAATGGCAGTTCCTGACACACCCAGTGCCAGTCCCAATGTAAACTTGCTGGATTTGCTAAGACTGAACACTGGGAAAGCCCAGTTTTCAACTGGGTCTTCCTGTCACCCTCTGATCTACGTTCCTGTAATGGCATTAGTACATTGTTGTTTAGCCTGCCCACCGTCCCATTGATGTTACGACATTAGTACTTCATGTGTGTGCACTGGCTCAATAGTCATAGCCAGTCTGCGCATGCGCCGTGTAAACTTACTGATGGTTTACATGGAGAGCAGCAGCTCTGTTTAAATGCAAAAGTGAGAGAGCAGCACATTCAGGTTACTCCCATGATCCGACCAGCAATATAACAGCAGCTTTAATAAACTTCTTTTGTCTTACTCAATTGTGTTCAATATTCCATTTGTACCTAGAATGCGGAGGGACTCTGACCATGACCCAAGAGAGATGGGCAGCACGGAGCTTGGTCACACATGTTTATTAAGAAACAGATTAAGACTATCAAAACTGTCACTCACATAAGATCACTGCAGTTGACATCCATTTCATCAGTGTCAGCTAGATTCAAATCTTAGTCCCAATGATAACTCATTACAGTGCCCAGTCTCCCATGTTACATCTGATCCACAAGCAAAATTCACCCTTGGCCAAGCCATAATAAACCTTCCTTGCTTATAGCAATAGAAAGATTTAATGAGATGTGATTGAATTTGTAACCAGATGGTGCAGACTCTGGTTTTTTTTCTATATAATGAAAAACATCCCACTCTTTAGCGTTAGCGGTTGGAAGGCTCTGTTTAGTGATTGGTAGTAAGCACAGCCTGATTAGCTCCCTTAAAGGTATGCTGCTGCTGAAGGTACATGTTTATATGACAACAGTATAAAATGTTACGAAACTTTTATATTTTCTACACGATATCAAGGAAGTAGGCACTCAAAAGGAGACCTGTGAACTCTGTATTCCACTCTCCCCTGTTTACTTTACCTGGTATCACAACTTCTAATGAAGACCTGTTGGGAGCTGGAGACCCACGATCCCCATTGCTAATGGAATCTGGCTCTGCACTTTTACTTTTAGGTGCAGGTTCAACAGCAGCTCGCAAAACTTCAGGAAAATCTCTGTCTCTGCTGCCATCGGAACAATAACAATGTGGAAAATTGCCCAGGTATGTCCTGTCCACAAAAAGCAGGAAAAATCCAATCCGGCCAATTGTCAGTCTACTCACAATCATCAGAAAAGTGATGGAAGGTGTCATCGACAGTGCTATCAAGCGGCACTTACTCACCAATAACCTGCTCACCGATGCTCAGTTTGGGTTCCGCCAGGACCACTCGGCTCCAGACCTCATTACAGCCTTGGTCCAAACATGGACAAAAGAGCTGAATTCCAGAGGTGAGGTGAGAGTGACTGCCCTTCACAACAAGGCAGCATTTGACCGAGTGTGGCACCAAGGAGCCCTAGTAAAGTTGAAGTCAATGGGAATCAGGGGGAAAACTCTCCAGTGGCTGGAGTCATACCAAGCACAAAGGAAGATGGTAGTGGTTATTGGAGGCCAATCATCTCAGCCCCAGGACATTGCTGCAGGAGTTCCTCAGGACAATGTCCAAGGCCCAACCATCTTCAGCTGCTTCATCAATGACCTTCCCTCCATCATAAGGTCAGAAATGGAGATGTTTGCTGATGATTGCACAGTGTTCAGTTCCATTCGCAATCCCTGTAATATTCTCAAAATTCACAGATCCCCCAAAACTCGGAGGAAAACCCAAAAGAAAAGGACTTTGGACTCTGTTCTAACCATTTCAGGGCGTTGAAATATTGGGCTGACTCACACACGCGCCGCACCAGGAAGAATCAACCAGGGAAAAGTACTTTTCGAGGAATCCACGTCCTTTAAGGGACTCGCTTCCTCGTAGGGGTGACTGTAAGAATTCTGGGAATTCACCTTTTCCCTGAATATGGAAAACTTTGGCCATTGACTAAAATCCTAAGATGGAAGAATAGGTGAGAGGTCACCAGACGAATCAACAACACACACAGTGGAATGTGGGAGAATTACTGCTTCAGACATGTCTCTGTTTTGATGCAAAACCTACAGCAGGTGGTCAACACGCAGCACTAATTCAAAAGGCAGTAGGCCATTGAAAGAGGCAACTGCTCCAGACATGGTAGGGCCATGTCTTTGTTTTAAAGCAAAACCAATCAACACCTAGGACATTGGATACAAAAGGAAGTCTGTATACCAGGTGATCAGCAAATCGGAATTAAAACAATGACCCATCGGGAGAAGCAATTGCAACATGATGAGGGACCATCAAAAGCCATCAAAGATTCTTAAGGATTTTGTAAGAACTGTTTAAACAGACATGAAGTGCTTTTTTTTAAGTGACGAAGACCATTGTAAGAGAGGGATAGAAGTGGAAACTCGAAACCTCTCTCGCTCTCTCTGGCTCTTGCTGGCTCTTGTGTTCTGCTTCTCTTGTTCTGCCTGTCTCTGGAAGGAGAGCAGCTTCCAGCGAAACCAACGAACCATCCGTGAGAGAACCGGTCAGCCAGACCTGCAAGTGCAAAGGATTGTTCAGTTCAGTTCAGCCAGGAGTTCGACAGCTCGGGAGGCGACAGTTCAACAAGGCGAGGGGGCAACAGAGAGAAGGTCAGCAGCTCTAGAAGCAGGCTGACATACAAGAAGAAACCAGAGCAACAGCCCCAGTGACCATCAGACACCTCGCGGCAACAAGGGCCTTACGAAACAACCAACCGAATATTGCCACCAACCAACTGGGTAATATTGGGCCACCGCGACCAAAGAAAACCAACTCGGGAGAAAACCGAAGATCCGCAAAGTTTCCACTCTACGATCTATTTCTGACTTACCTCTGGGTGAATTACTGTCAAGGATTCGTTTGGTGAGCATTATCTCTGGTCCTTTAGTGTCCAACTTAGCTAGTAAAGTGGGATTTCTACTGTAATTTCCCCCGTGTGTACCGAAGTGTTCCCCATTTTATTAGAGTGTTAAGATTGTTGTGTTGTATTTTCTCTCTTGAATAAAGATCGAAGTTTCTTGCACCAAAACCAGTTGTCTGCTGCACTTTGTCACAACCCCCAAATAAGTCCAAGGTCTAGAACCCAGGTAGTGGGACCGATTCGAACCGCTCAGAAGTCAGAGGTGAACGAATAAAAAAAAACATCTTTAGACATGAATCAGAAATGCTTTAAAAAGAGCAAGCAAGTGAGGAAAGAACTTGCACTTCGAATGCATCTCAGGATGTTTTTTTTAAATTATTCGTTCACAGGATGTGGGCGTCGCTGGCGAGGCCGGCATTTATTGCCCATCCCTAATTGCCCTTGAGAAGGTGGTGGTGAGCCACCTTCTTGAACCGCTGCAGTCCGTGTGGTGACGGTTCTCCCACAGTGCTGTTAGGAAGGGAGTTCCAGGATTTTGACCCAGCGACAATGAAGGAACGGCGATATATTTCCAAGTCGGGATGGTGTGTGACTTGGAGGGGAACGTGCAGGTGGTGTTGTTCCCATGCGCCTGCTGCCCTTGTCCTTCTAGGTGGTAGAGGTCGCAGGTTTGGGAGGTGCTGTCGAAGAAGCCTTGGCGAGTTGCTGCAGTGCATCCTGTGGATGGTGCACACTGCAGCCACAGTGCGCCGGTGGTGAAGGGAGTGAATGTTTAGGGTGGTGGATGGGGTGCCAATCAAGCGGGCTGCTTTATCTTGGATGGTGTCGAGCTTCTTGAGTGTTGTTGGAGCTGCACTCATCCAGGCAAGTGGAGAGTATTCCATCACACTCCTGACTTGTGCCTTGTAGATGGTGGAAAGGCTTTGAGGAGTCAGGAGGTGAGTCACTCGCCGCAGAATACCCAGCCTCTGACCTGCTCTCGTAGCCACAGTATTTATATGGCTGGTCCAGTTAAGTTTCTGGTCAATGGTGACCCCCAGGATGTTGATGGTGGGGGATTCGGCGATGGTAATGCCGTTGAATGTCAAGGGGAGGTGGTTAGACTCTCTCTTGTTGGAGATGGTCATTGCCTGGCACTTATCTGGCGCGAATGTTACTTGCCACTTATCAGCCCAAGCCTGGATGTTGTCCAGGTCTTGCTGCATGCGGGCTCGGACTGCTTCATTATTTGAGGGGTTGCGAATGGAACTGAACACTGTGCAGTCATCAGCGAACATCCCCATTTCTGACCTTATGATGGAGGGAAGGTCATTGATGAAGCAGCTGAAGATGGTTGGGCCGAGGACACTGCCCTGAGGAACTCCTGCAGCAATGCCCTGGGGCTGAGATGCTTGGCCTCCAACAACCACTACCATCTTCCTTTGTGCTAGGTATGACTCCAGCCATTGGAGAGTTTTCCCCCTGATTCCCATTGACTTCAATTTTACTAGGGCTCCTTGGTGCCACACTCGGTCAAATGCTGCCTTGATGTCAAGGGCAGTCACTCTCACCTCACCTCTGGAATTCAGCTCTTTTGTCCATGTTTGGACCAAGGCTGTAATGAGGTCTGGAGCCGAGTGGTCCTGGCGGAACCCAAACTGAGCATCGGTGAGCAGGTTATTGGTGAGTAAGTGCCGCTTGATAGCACTGTCGACGACACCTTCCATCACTTTGCTGATGATTGAGAGTAGACTGATGGGGCGGTAATTGGCCGGATTGGATTTGTCCTGCTTTTTGTGGACAGGACATGTCATAAAGCATTTTACATCCAGTGAGTTACATAGGCAAGTAGTCAGTACAAACAGATAGACAATGATTTGTATTTGACGCAGCTTTGTAGCATAAATATCAGTACCTGCTAAGACTTGGGAAACTTTGCCACCAAGACAAGAGAGCAATTGTTACATCTCCATATATGGGGTGTGTTGGCCCAAACTTTCAGTAGGCTTAACTCTGGGGATCTGTTTGGTTTCTTCAGTCCCTTTCAATGTATAGGATTGGTCTCTCGCTAGAGACTAGCTATGTAAAGCCATGGCCTGATCCTGCCTTGTGACAGTCTGAGATTCTAGATTCCATTTTTTTGTGATCGCATCCTCCCCGTACCACCCTTAATTATGTAGGGTTACTGTTAGCATTGATTTCATTACTATTCGTGCGATTCTTGAATAAAAAAAGAGCTAAAATAAGACATTAAAAAACAACTCAGTGGGGGAAAATTTCCACAGGATGAGTTGCACTGTATTTATGCTAATAGAAAAAGATTTTGGCATTTTCATTGGTGTAAATTCTGTGTAAAATGGGTGTACTCAGTCGTGGTGCATTGAAATTAAAGTGTAGCCTTTAATCAGCCAGTTCTGCGTGAAGATTGCAGCAGCAGCTTGGGGCAGCAGCTGGTAAGTAAGGACGGTGCTTGGCTCGCTGACTTGACTGTCAGCAAATATTCTTCTGCCACTTTTGAAGAATACCTTCCTTAGGAGCAGCTGGCACAAATGGCCAAACCAGGCTCGAGGGGGTGACACACAGGCAGCGAAGAAGGTGCCACATTTTCACGGAGTCTGGCCTACAAGCACCCCTCGATGATATTGAGATCAGAAGACACAGACGGCTCGGGTCTCCGTGGCAGAAACTCGTGCCACATGGAGGGAGGTGGCACTAGCACTGAGTCCTAACTCATTTACCCCCAGTGCCAGATGATGTTCAATGACATGACAAGGACAGGCAAGTCCGCCCGTTTCTTTCCTTGTGCACCAGCACACTCTTCAACCTCTAAACATAATTGCTTTTTTTTTCATTCTCAGCATGCGGGCATCACTGGCAAGACTAGCATTTTTGTCCCCCTTTACTGGCCCTTGAGAGGGAGGTGGGTCTTCTTGAACAGCTGTCGTGGCAATTTTGATACAACTGTAGGGCTTGCTAGGCCACTTCAAAGGATCAACCACATTGATGTGGGACAGGAATCACATATAGGTCAGATTGGGTAAGGTTTGATGGTGGGTTTCCTTTGCTAAAGGACATTAGTGAACAAGTTGTGGTTTTTATAACAATCTGATATCTTCATGGTCACTTTTACTGGAACCAGCTTTTTATTTCCAGATTTTTAAAAAACTGAATTTAAATTCTCATGGTGGGATTTTAATTCAAGTTCTCTGAATTATTAAGACACGCCTCTGGATACTAGTACATTGCATAACCACTACCCGACCATTCAACTAATCCTTTACGATATCCTTTGATTAAGAGGGGCCCTAATGTGGCATCTTATGGCTACCTATCTCCTCTAACAGCAAATACTTGCATAGGTAACCCTAAAACCCCTTCCTCCACTTCAACAGGCCACTATATCTCTTACTTCAGCTCACCCATTATACTTGGCACACACTTTGCAGTTGCTAGTCTTCCCTTAATTGACTCAATCTTAGTGCAGGTAAATATTACGCACAATGCCCGCGACAGGCAGGCCACCGAAGGGGCATCTCCAACCTTATACACATCAGGCCCATTGAGGAGGAGGCCAGAGAGCTCATGGGGAGGTAATCTGCTCTTGCTATGGAAGATGTTGAGATCTACGGTGTATTGCCAGTGTTAGGTTAGTACCTGAACATCAGAATTGTTACCCTAGCATTCCTGTGAAGCACCTCAAAGCCACTCAGTGGTAGCACTCTTGTCTTTGAGTTAGAAGGTCATGGGTTCAAGTTCCTCTCCAGAGATCTAAGCACATAAGTACTGAGGGTGTGCTACACTGTTGGAGGTGCCATCTGAGGCCCTGTCTGTCCTCTCAGGTGGAGGTAAAAGATGTCAAGACACTATTCGAAGAAGAGCTGGGGAGTTCTTCCGGGTGTCTTGGGCAATAGTTATCCCTCAGCCAACATCATTAAACCAGATTATCTCATTGCTGTTTATAGGACCTTGCTGTGCGCAAATTGACTGCCTTGCTTCCTACATTACAACAGTGACTACACTTCAAAGAAAAATTTAATTGGCTGTAAAGCATTTTGGGTCATCCCAAAGTCATGAAAGGCACTACATAAATGCAAGTACTTTCTTTCTTTGTAAGCTTCTACCCCCTTCTCTATCTCCTTAATTCTAAGTGGGTAATGCTCAGCCATTCTTGGCTTCTATCATCCACCATGGCAACAGGGGGCACAGGAGAAGGAAGGTGATGATGATGATGCTGAGGAGGAAGAACTATTACTAACTCCTTGTGAACTATAATGATGATGAAGAAGATGAGGAGAATAATGATGAAGAGGGAGATGAAAGAAACTAAATCAGAGACCTCCTGCTCTGTGTTCTTCTGCCTCCAATCCCCTCCAACTCACCCCATGTCACTTGCTTCCTCACTCCCATGCACCATCTCAGATACTTTCTCCTAGGGGGCGCAATTAGAAAGTGTTGGTATGAAAGTGACACTAAGTGGTTCACAGAGCATGAGGGAGCCAGAGGAGAAGGCTGCCTGTGGCTTTGGAGTCGTGGGACCCAGAACTAACGGGTCAAAACAAAACTATGCACTTTTTTATTCAATTATGTACATCAAACAGTGGATGAAGGTAATGGGATAATGAATTAATCTTTAAAACAATGTTATCTTTTGTTGGAACCTTTTAGTGTGTGAGGCCAGATTATATACTTAACAAATATGCGAAGAAAGGCATCATTCAGCATTTCTGCATGGGTGGCACTAAATGTCATGACTCTAAATGTCCTGCTTGACTTTTTCTGCACTGTCGATTCACACTGTATTAAATATGTATGGGTTAGTTACACAATTTCCCAACAATTTTTCCCAAATGACTTTTGTGGGTTGGGGGATGGGGAATCAAACAACTATTTCAGCCTGTCATTTTAATTTTGTTAAACAAGGATCTCTGAGATAAGGTCACTCTTTATGCGATCAATCTTCAGAGATAGATGTTTGCTGAATAAACGCGTTATATGAGTGAATGTATCATTATTAAATTTGCATATTTATTATGGCCGCTGAGCCGTTATATGACACAATGCAAATCCCATAACATTTCCAATGTGTTGTCTAGATTAGATCAGACTACTCTCGAAGAGCATTCCTAATTGAGGCGTTGTTTTCGAAAGTAAGTTTTTAGATCTAACTAGCAAGAGATTGGCCCCGAAAATCCGCAGGGGCATTTATGCCAACATTGCACCCCGGAGGTGGGATTTTCACCTGCCGATCCCCTCCAGCCCTGTCCCACTCTAAATTGCAAGGCCAGCTCATTGGCATCCATTAAAACTAAAACGCAGGTCAAAATTATTAAAGGGGCCCACTGTTTGTTGATCAGTAAACTTAAAGAAAGGGTTATGACTTTAGTGAGTGAGTTACAGGAACTTACACGCTTAGAAACTCTTGTTATGGAGTGTTCCTGCGACTGCATAAGTATCAGACAATATCCTGGCACTTAGACGCTGAAGATCGGTAAAATTGGAAGTGCCTGATATTCTCCATTGGGAGCGAACAGTATGGGTAAGAATTTCAAGTGGGAATGGTAGTGAAATGATGGAATACCTCTCACAGAGAGAGCTCCTCTCTGTACAGCTCTGTGAACAGTGTGCGGATATAGCACTCAGGTAAACAAAGGATTGAGTTTTTTTCTTAACCTAAAGGGGCAACATAGACAATAATACATTTTTGAAAGACAACAATTTAAAAATAAATTGTTATGAGGGGGAGAGGTGCTAAGCTGTAAGAGAGCCCGGGCAGGTTAAAACTATTAAAGGGGCCCACTGAGGCAAGTCAAAATTAAAAAGGATATCCGAAGGAAGCAAAAATCACAAGGGGACAGCAGTGATCAGTAAAACAAAATGGGAACACCAGAGATAATAAAGATTACCTAAAAGAAGTCAAATGGGAGAAACATGACTGAAAAGGCAGCATTTAACAGAAATGAAATTAAGATGGAATCTATGAGGTGTTTTTGCTGTGGAAGTACAGAAACTTAGACACATTAAAAGGGCAATGAGATGTGATAGCTGTCTGATGACCAGTAAACTTAAAGAAAGGGTTATGGCCGTAGCAAGTTATAGGAACTTATAAGGTTAGACAATAGTGAGGGGATTTTTGAGGGTGACAAAGCGAGCTCCTTTGCTGCCATGGATAATGACCCCACTAGGAGCTGCAAGAACAACAGCTGAGGATTGCTACAGTCTTTCTGATGTTCGAATTCATGCTGTTCTGCTTCCAATGCAGCTAGGGCAACCTCCTCAGGAATCTCCATCTCCATGCCTTTTAGGACTGTAAAGTTGTGTGGGTTACAAGAAGCTACAGCCATATGGGATACCTGATCCAGAGTATATTACAAAATCCCTTATGAAATATCAAGGCAGCAAAAGAATCCTTTCAAGACCCTGATGGTCCTCAATGATTACTTTGGTAGAGGCATTTGCCTCATTGTGGTACTCCTCAATTGCTATTCTTGAACTCCTTAGAGGGATCATTATCCATGGCAGCAAGGGGCACTGAAGCGAATGCGGAAGCCCTAAGGATGATTGCATCATGGCAACTTCCGGCAAGTCCGGCATTGTGAAGTTTTCTTTGCAAGTGGCTACACACAATCTGGATGTAGGGCATAATGGTGGCAGGAAGAGAGTGGGTGGGGGGATTTGCAGGTACAAAACCCGGAAGGTAAGTGGGCAGATCACGACCTTAATGAGGCCAATTAATGATACTTCCAGGTTCCGCTCCCGGCAGTGAGAGGAACTGCACATCAGAAAGAGGGGAAGGGGGGCGGAAGAAAGAGAGAGAGATCATTGGGCTTTGGGAAATATTGGAGATTGGGGTAGGGGGAGTGTCTTCCAGCTGACATCGGAGATCAGAGATTGGGGGCTCCAGGCAGCATCGGTTTTAAGACTATGGGCCCGTTATTAGGAGGGAGGCGGGTTGGCAGCGGGGGGGTCGACTGGGTGCTTGGGTAACCCACCCAGTAAAATCGAGGTGTTCCGCATGCAGTCGCAGCTTGATTGAAGGTACTTACTTTTGCTTCCGGGTTTCATGCTGGAAAGCTGCGCAGCGGGCGGACTGCGCAGGCGCATCATAGGCTGTCAGCTGGAGGAGCCCTATTTAAAGGGGCAGTCCTCCACTGACTGATGCTGCAGAAAATAGGCAAAATTACAGCATGGAGCAGGCCAGGGGGAAGGCTGCTCCCAGGTTTAATGATACCTCACTCCAGGTCTCACTGGATGGGGTGTGGAGGAGGGGGAGGACAGAGATCTTCGCCCTGGCGGACGGGAGGAAGTGGCTTGCCTCTGCCACCACAGAGGCCTGGCTCGAGGTGGCAGAGGAGGTCACCTGCACCACCAAAATACAGTGCAGGAGGCGCTTCAATGACCTAAGTAGGTCAGCCGAAGTGAGTACACTTACTCATTCCCCTACACTCCGTCTGCCACATCACTGCCCCCACCCCACATCTCCGTCTGCACTGCCAACACTCACATCAACCCTCACACCCACTCAAACCTCATCCTCATCTTACCTGTACTTACTCACCTTGCCAGTACTCTTCCCACCACTACCACTCAACCCAATCCTCATACAATCTCATGGCTCTATCTCATACTCACCCTCTCATGCATCTCTTTCACAGTCAGCCTCACTCAACCTGCCACTACCTTTGCTGCAGCCACAGGGCATCCTTCACATATGTGCAGTAGGAAGCGTAAGGCAAACTGTGTCGTGAGCATGAAGGGGATGCACAAGGGTGTTTGAGGCTTTGTCATGATTTTTACTTATATTTGATTTCTGATCAACTCACATTACATATTATATTGGCATCACTACTGCCACGTCTTTGCGAATCTTGTCTGGTTTGTGCAATAATGCCCTTTCCTGAGGATCACTATGAAGACCCACAACTGATGCCACCCATTGTGTCACAGCAGAGTGGGTGTAGGTGTATTTGGAGGGCTCTTTTGAGCAGACGACTGAGAGATGTCGGCGATGTCCCCGGTGGCACACTGGAAGGATGCGAAGGAGAAGTTGTTGAGGGCAGTGGCGACTTTGACAGCGACAGGTAAGAAGATGGTGCTCGAGGCAGCCGGGAGCAGCTCGGCATGAAGGAGGCTGCAGATGTCCACGACTACATGTCGAGTGATTTTGAGCCTCTGTGTGCACTGCTCCTCAGAGAGGTCCAGGAAGCTGAACCTCGGTTTGTAGACCCTGTGGCGAGGGTAGTGCCCTCTGCGACGCATCTCTCTCTGCCTTTGCCCTCCCTCCTGCTGTACAGGTGGATGTGTCACAGCACTGTGTTGTGGAGCTCCATGTGTCAGAGGTGGATGGCGTGGCCGGCGAGGCTGGTGATGCTGTTCGCCCTCCGAGGAGGTCATGACTGCAGCTACGGCGGCCCCCATCCCGAAGATGTACATCTGAGGGGGTCCGCAAGGTAGATACATGTGTCTGGACCCCGGGGTAAGTGTGCAAGTTGATGAATTTTATTGTTAGGAGGGTGGTGGAGGCCAAACTTTGTCCCAAGTGACAGAGTGGCCTCCTGCAATGAGTGAGGGTCTC
Source organism: Heptranchias perlo (assembly GCF_035084215.1). Lineage (NCBI taxonomy): Eukaryota > Metazoa > Chordata > Chondrichthyes > Hexanchiformes > Hexanchidae > Heptranchias > Heptranchias perlo. Next base: position 16,309,667 of record NC_090331.1, on the reverse strand, counting down.
CCCCCCCCACCTGTCAAACGGACCTTTGCAGCTCCCACAGGCTGATGGCTGCAACACGTCCATTTCAACTGGGAGTGTTTCCCTCAGTACGGGAAACAGTCTCAGTTGAGATGAAAATCCCACCCCTCCTAAAATATCATGTCAATCAGGTCTGCGAATGACCTGAAGTATCAAAATAATTACCTTAAGTGGCATCCTGCCGTCTTTAATTGTCGGCGGGAGTCCCGCATGTGGGGGCTGCGCGCGCATGTAAGCGTGTCACTGGGGAACCCGTAAGTGGGCGGGTTGGAGCCGGGCTCTGGACCTGCCCCGGGAATCGCCGATTTTCGGGGCCTCCCCGCCACGGGGGTCCGAAAATCGAGCCCTATATGTTTGTTAACTTTTTTAGCATGGAATATGTCATTTTATTTAATTTATTTGCAGTATTGTTCATGGATCCGGCCCTTCCCGGCTTTCACCTGATGTGAATCTGAAGCGATGGGAAACCCGAACAGGTAAGGTTAAAGTCATTTTAAGTATCCCATACACAAAATATAAAGTACCTTAAGTATCTCAATTAGGTACGTTACCCCTTTAAGTATCGGTCTGCCGGATTGAAGTGGGGGCGGGACCTCCTGGTGACTGCTTTGCACATGCACACAGATCTGCCTGGGTCTAATGCAAAAATGGGTGGGTTGGAGCCGGGATGTCTGCCCCCCTCACCCCCAACCCACCCGATCTTAGGGGCTAAAATCATGCCCAGTATGTGAGTGGTATCTCTTTCTGCTGAGAATGTTGAGGGTGTTAACTGTAGGAGCTCACAGTGGTAAATGGGTGCTATCTATTGCATCTTCCAATTTCAGGAACCCAACAATGTGATAAAACTGGGTGCCTTGTTGTTACGCCAAAGCACTTTCCCAAATGCTTGACAAAAATGTCTGCCTACATGTTATGCTCAAGCCATGGAGTAGGTTTGAACGCCCAATTTTCTGGCTCAAAGATAAGAGTGCTATCAACTGAGCCCAACAGATACCCAATTCACTAAGGATTGTATTGAATTTAAACACTGAAGAATATTTTGGAATAAAGTATAAAAAGCTAATCTGCTTTGTCAGCATTATTAGCTGTATTTACCTGATTGTCAGATCCATACTCTCTTCAAATACCAGAGTTGTTCTGAGAGTCAATGGAGGTGTAATTTTCAATGTCACTGCCTGGGCATTTACCTGGTGGAGCAGATTGCCCAGCCACTGTAGACCACCTGATTTTAGATCCACTGCAGCAGCTTAATATTCCTTTTATGTTGTTGGTGGGGGTGTGAGCAGGGTTGAGGATGCCTGTGGTGCCAAGATAGATGCATTTGTTGAAATGGGAATCAACTGAATATCGGCTTCCTATCCTGTATCGCTTTTACTTTATGTTTTGATTTAATTATTTCAATGCTGAGCTCACAGACATTTTGTTAATATTCAACCTTTTTTCCATGGTTGCTATTATTTTGAATTTCTGTTGACTGTGCAAAAGAGGGGAAATAAAAGCTTTATTTACAACTTGACAGTTCAAGGGTTGAGTTCTTTATGCAAAGCCTGCTGGGAGACAAAGTTCATACTAGTTGGACTGAAGGGATCAGGTAGAGAAGAGCAGAAGCAGCAGCATATGGATGGAAGATCAGGGTAGATACCTGTGAGGGCTGCAGCACCCTTATGGGCTAAAGGTGAGGTTACTATAATCTTAGCCAAAATATATAGCTTTAAACTGCATTATCTGTGCTGATCTTTTTCAGCAGTAAAGTGCAGGCTGAAAAACAGATGTCATTTGAAATCTGGTGCTGTATAATTCGTTAACCTATGTTCGGAAGGACTCGGTGGTGGTAACAGCAGTTTTGTGGCAATTATTCAACTAATGCTACAGTTTGACTCCACGTGTGTCCACTTTGAAAAACTGAGATCCACAAGCACATTGTGCCAAAGGTAGCGAAAAGAAAAACTGGGGCTGAGCAAACTGGCTTGTGTTCAGATGATCAGTTTGATGTGGAATTCTCAAATCCTGGGGCTGACCAAAACTATTAAAATTCCCTATACAGAGAGGTGAATGGGATGAGACAAGTTTGTCAGGTAATCCAATTGTCCTGATGTTGCACTTCCAAAATGACAACTGCCTGCTCTCTGTCACCATATTTTACTACTGCCATAGTATGTTAGTCTCTCCTAATTAATTATATTGCAGCTAATACCCATTTATTTCTGATTCCCAAGGACTCTCAGGACAACACTGAATTCACTGCAAATCCTTCAGTTTTGTTATTTTGGAAAACAATGACACAAACATAGACAGTTAAATAGAGGCGGTTGAATTCTGAAAATGCAGTTATAGTGATTTTAATTCTTCATAAAAAGTAGAGCAAAAGGAATTTTAATAAAATATTTTTGCAGTACCTGGAGGACTCTGGAATGGGCACACAACAAGTACTGTTCATGTGGTTTGGAGGACAAATATGTGTGTCATATTACACTAGTACACCGATTCCTTTCCATCCCATGAATGCACCTATGACTTGGATATTGTATAATGTACTAGAATGTAGTAGAACCAGGGAAAAATAACTTTTTAAGGGCATTTCAAAAACAATGTTTAATAATGATTGAACTTCAAAAGCGATGCATTGTTGTTGCATCTCAGCTCCCACTGGTATCATTTCTAACATGGTGGGATACCTCACAAAAGCCACACCTTCAAATATAGACTTATGCTGAAGTTGGATATGGTCCCTTCCTGTAAGGTGAGTAAAGCCTAGAAATTACTGCAGCCGATATTATCAGGCACTTTAAAATGATACTCCTCTGTCCACTTTTTTAGCAGAGACGTTAAATCATTTTTAAAAAATGGTTATTGCCAGCAATAAATTAGCAGACAAAAGAATGTCATGCAAATGCATTAAAGATTAGTCTACTAATATCACCAACAGAACTTCTAGACTTAAATATTTGGGCATGAAATTGTATTCATTAACAAGGAATGCACAGTATGACATTAAAATGGATTTTATGTTCCACATTTTGCTACACATTTTAATTATATAGGAGCCGAGGATGCATTCTCGGTATATTGACCCCTATATCCATGATGTATTAAATTATCATTGAAAGAATGTTATGGTGCTGCAGCATATAGCTCATAATGTACCATTTTCTCCCCCTTCAGCAGCCATTCCAAATCACCGTAGGGTTGCCATCTCTGGTTGGATGTATTCCTGGAGATCTCATCACATGACCCCCTGCCTCCAGTCAAACAGCCTTTTTTCCCACGTCCAATATTTTTACAACTAATAAACAAAAGTGTTCAAAGAAATTGAAAATACGCGCAATTATTTTTAATGTCCCTGTGATTTTTCTCCTGGATTGCGTGCAGCAGTGTCCTGGAGATTAATCTTTCATTCCTGGAGACTCCAGGACAATCCTGGAGAGTTGGCAACCCTAAATCAGTGTTGTATGAACAAATTGCTCCTCAGGCATGGCGGTCACCTTATTGGGAAGCTCCTTAATTTTAACGTATTTTGGGCACAGATTCCTAGTACCTTATGTGCTGGCTGGCTGCACTATGGTGTGCAGTGCACTTCAGGCCTGTTGAAGGCCCCAGGCCTCCACACTCTCCATTACATTATTAGCTCCATAGAATTTCTAAACTAACAACTACAGACTATTCATTTGTAAATTGTAGCGAACATGTATCAAAGACCTCTGATATCATTCTGTAAATACCACATGGTACTATTCTCCAAAAGATATTGTTGACACATATGAATACTAATTATGTAAGTGAAACCAAACTAGCATTCCATCTGGTTTTCCTCCACTCATTGCTTGAGAATCGTCTAAGAATTGTAGCAGTGCCCAAAATAGTAAGACGGTGTGAGCTTAGAGATAAAATGAAAAAAATACTGAAACTTTTGACAATCTTTAATAACAATTGCAAGTGTCAGCTTGGCTCTGGGGTAGCACTTTCACTTCTAACTCAACAGGTTGTGGGTTCATTGGAGGTCAGTCACTGGGGGGGTCATTCATGGGGGGAGGAGTCAATCATTGGGGCGGGGGGAGGTTAGTCATTGAAGATCAGTCACTGGGGGGGTGGGGGCAGTTATGGAAGGGGGGGTGATCGGGTGTCAGTCACCAGGGGGGGTCAGTCACTGAGGGGATGGGGTCGGGATCGGGGGTCCACAATTGTTGGGGGGGTCCGCGATCGATTGGGAGGGGGGAGTGTCGCGGCACGTAGTCTTGTTGGGCCTGTGGGAAGCATTCCTGCTCCTCCAGGCCCACAAGCTGTGCCAGAAAGGCACTTACCTTCAGTTTCGGGCCTCCTCGCCTCCTCTCACGCGGCGTGCAGGAGAAGGCCAGGAATCCCAGTCCCCAGGGGTTGAAATCACAAAACCTTTCAAAAAGGAGGCCCGTAGCCTCCTTGAAAGGTTTTAGTGACCAACCCCAACTGAGAGCAGGTTGGTTGCTCATTCCTCCCCGGTAAAAACCAGAAATGGGCGGGTCGGAGGTGGGTTGGGGGCGGGTCTGAAATTGTTGCAATTTTCAATGCTCCCCTGCCCCCAACCCACCCGTTTTTCCCAGTTAAAATCCTGCCCATAGAACGACCTGTAAAGTGCAAAGGTGGGAAATTAGGTAAAGGGCTTTCTCAGCAGGTCAGGTTGCATGCATTGAGTCTCTCCAGCATTTTATGTTTATGCATTTAAATCACTCAGAGGCGATTGTGCTATCTCTGAACCAAGGCTGACACCTTCAAAAAATTCAAAGAAAATAAAAATAACCAGTGTTATGAAAATAATCTGCTTGGAGCAAACTCTTAAAATAACCATTGTATTTTCTGCAAGGATTTAAAAAATCAGCATCTTAATGCTTCAAACGGTTTTTACACTGCAATGACAAGTCAGCATGAACACATATGATTAGGTCACAATTTGCAGTAATAGCTTCACAAACACAATTTCAAATCGCTTTAAATTGGATTTCTTTCATTCAGAAAATCTGAGAAATTCCAATATTTTTATGGGCACAATGGTGTGTCCTCTTTTCTGCTTTTGTTTATATTCTTTAAAAGACTTGCAGTCACCGTACTCGTAAAAAAAATCCCACAAGCACAAAGACCATGAGGCCAAAATTCCATGGGGGTTCTGCTGGGCTCCAATATGTAAATCTGGTGGAACCATCCGGAAAAGGACAGAGACCTGGTTGTTCCATGATCTCCACCCTTCTATTACAAAGCAAATGGCATGGGGAGGCGGGGGACGGTAGAGGGAGAAGGACAGAGCCAGGAGTACGGACTCCCTATGGTGGGAGTTCACGCTGCACTGGTTCAGTCAGGACCAAGTGTATCACTGGAGGCTGGTACACCGAATGAGTCAAGGCACGCCTTCTTCCAGATGGATGAAATGGACCTGCCAGTAGAGTCCAGGCCAGGCAAGCTGCATGAACTCCTGAAGAAAGGGGCAGTTATTTTAAAAGGAAATTACTGGTTGGCAGTGGCTGAGGGGAGCTGGTGGACCAGTACTAGATTAGATGCCCTCCCCAATGATCTCGCACACTCTAGTGAGCACGATCCCGAGAATTTCTCTCCTAATAGTTTTAAACCTGAGAGAGTTTGAATACCATAAGAGCATTAGGTTAAGCATACTCTTCTAATCTATTACCAAAGGCTAACAGGAAGCAAGTACTGTAGTAGTTCAGTAATTCAACCACATTTATTGAACTCAAATTAGATTGTGTTATTGCTTCTGGATGAACAAAACAAATCTACCTTATGAATGAAACTCTGTAAAACTGCAGTGGATTATTTAAGGATAATCTCATAGGTTTTATTTTCAATTTAGCAGAAGGATATCAGATTTGCATATAAATTTAGATGTCAGCTTAGTAAATTATTCTGTAAGAGCTTTTAAACTCTGAATTGGTTCAGATACAGATCCAGACCCATGCAGTTTGAAGTCTTGAGGAGAAACCAGGTCCTTGACACCCGATTCCTGTGCATCTGAAAAAAAAGGGTCAATTTCTAACCTCCCATAAAGTTCTTAACCTACCGTGCCTGCTCCACAGAGGCTGACTAAGGAATCTCGGAGTGAAAAGGCAAAAAGGTGCTGCACATGTAGAAATAAATATGAAGAATCTGAGGCCTTCCATCATCACTAGTGGTGACCACCTCCACTTTCTTCTATATGAATGATTGGATATTTTTCTGACTGTGTTATATTTCTGTAATGAAAGAAAACCTTTAATAAACCGTGATTTTAAAAGAATTAAAAGGTGGAGCCCTGTTATGTGCAGTAAATCAAGAACAAAAGACTTGTATGTGAGAGGATTGCCTGTGCTAACAGTAAAATGTTTAATGTGTTCTTCGATGGAAGTGAAACATCAGAGATTTTGACTAATTGACTTTATTTCTGGAGGTTAGTGAAAATTCCTCAACTTGTTGCATGCTAGTTGGGCATTGGCTGCCATAAGAAGTAGATCTATGTTTAACTTGTTATAGTCATTGTCATTTACTGCGACCACTCCATAGATCACAGATCATTTGTGCCTGAGACTCTTTGCCCAAAAAGCTTTAGGGACAAATCTGGTCTGGTTAAGGAAATTTCAAACAGTTGGTGAAATCCACAACAATGAATGGGTTGTTTTGATCCTTTGGTAGAATATAAACCCATTATTCTGTTTCTTAAAATGCCTTTTATTTAATCCTGGGAGATGGTAGAGATAGCTGGATTAATGCGAAACCCCGATGAACCATTGTTTATCAAGCAAATCTCTCTCTTTAAAAACCATATAGGTTTGTGTTCTCACTACATCCTCTAGCCAAGTTACAATGTTATTGGTAGTACTTTACGACCGGTATTGAGAAGGGATATCAGTTGTGAATGACATATTGAATGATAAGCGGAACTCTTCCTTTTTTTAGTAGAATATAGATTGTTGTTTGGGTTGTGAGTTGGGAGAAAAAGTAACTTGTGTGATTTCCCTTATTCGCACAGCACTAATAATCTTGGAGCCAGTTCAGTATTTGCAACATGGTGTATTTTGATCATGAATCCATTATTTTCCAGAGAATTATCTGACCCTACAATCTGCACCATTTGCTGAATTCCAGTACTGCTCTTGGATGATCTATTTTTCCATCCTTTCCTAGAATTTATTCAATGTGAATAACTTACATAATAACTTGTTGTTGAAGTTGGATGGAAGAGATTATGTTTCCTGAGGTTTGTCATATTGCTTAATTGCTTTCAAGGTGATGGGTAAGGAGGATTGAAGCCTGTGACACATAGTACAACTTAACATGGATAGGTTCATTTACAAGTTTCTTTTACTTCCATGTCACCACTCACCACCTTATATAGAAATTATGCCTATTGCATGTTTTTATCCTCGAATGTATTTCTTTCTCTCACCTGCGTCTGTGCCCCAAATTATAAAGAATTTCTGTGACAGTTATACTATGCTAGATCCTACACACTTATAGTCAGAAATGTATAATAGGTGTGAGGTTCATTTCTGGGGCATGAATCAAGAATGGTATCATTTCCTCCTCCCTCCCCTGCACTTATAATTCACTTGATAGGGTATAATTGCAGTTTAAATCATGACAAGTTCCTGTCCTACTGCACTCTCACTGCAACTACTTCTTATCACATGTTATACGCGAAGTGTTATAACTGGGTTTAATTTTCACAGAATCACAAACTGAATTGCAGAGGATGATCCCAAAGCACTAAAAAACTTCTAAAATCCCAATGCATAAAAAGGAATCTAAATTATTGAGTCACCTTGAAACAGTAATCTTGGTCTTAGGGCTTTATTCAGTGCTATTTTTCAGTTGTACAGTTTTTTTTGAGGTGACAGTTTTTTGTGGGGCTCGGTCAGCTCTTTTGAGGCTGCTTGTCAACTTTTCTAAGTTTTGTAAGTTCGCCTGTGTAGTGGATTTCGATGTGGACAGTGATCATGATTTTTTATAAATGACTTAGGCTGGGAATTTGCTTAAAGCTGCTCTCGCGATGGGGTTTCCACTGCACGTCTAACAAAATTACAGCGGTAGAGCGGAAGCAGCTTCAAGCAAATTCCCAGTCTCAGAGGATGGAATATTTTCACAGCCGTGTAAGCCTGCAGATGGCCTCACAATGGGTGCAGTGGCCAATGAAGCTGACCCACGTGCAATAATCCAAAGGGGCCTGGATAATGGGCAGAGAGGTGGCAGTTAGAATTCAACACAGGTAAGTGTAAAGTGATCAGTAAAAGAAACGAGAATGTTGAACAGTTACCAGATGGGTGGTGGGGAAAAAAAACCATTGTGGGTTTTAAAAAGGAACGGATGAAGTAACAGAGTTGGAGAGAGATCTGGGTGTTAGGGTAGATAGGTCATTAAAGCCATCAGTTCGTTGCTCACAGATGATCAAAAAAACAAATAAGATGATGGGTTGTATAGCTAAGTTGTGACTTAAATGTCAAAGAAATTGAAGTTGTACCTGGTCTTATTGAGTCCACATTCAGAGTACTCTGTTCAGTTTTGGTCTCTGGTAGTACAGGAAGGATGTGGACTGATTGGAGGAAGCCTAGTGATGAGGTTGGTTCCTGAGTTAAGAAGGCTTGGTTATGAGACAATATTGTCTTTCTTGGGACTTTATTCTCCGGATAAGAGGAGGTTGAGGGGAAACTTGATCGAGGTACTTAACATTTTCAGAAGTATGGAGAAAGTACTTCCAGGAAAGTTATACTTTTGGCCACAGGATTCAAGGACTGAGGACACAAATTAAAGTTAAGGGTGGAAAAAGAAAATAAGAAATCTAGTTAACATTTTTTCATTAGAAATTGATAGAATTGTGGAACAGATTAACAGAGAGGCTGGTGGAAAAGAAACCCATGGCAGGTTTTAAAAAAGAATGGATGGATTCATGTTAGTAATTGTTTTTTTTATTATTCATTCATGGGATGTGGGCGTCGCTGGCGAGGCCGGCATTTATTGCCCATCCCTAATTGCCCTTGAGAAGGTGGTGGTGAGCCACCTTCTTGAACCGCTGCAGTCTGTGTGGTGAAGGTTCTCCCACAGTGCTGATTGGTAGGGAGTTCCAGGATTTTGACCCAGCGACGATGAAGGAACGAAAATATATTTCCAAGCCGGGATGGTGTGTGACTTGGAGGGGAATGTGCAGATGGTGTTGTTCACATGTGCCTGCTGCCCTTGCCCTTCTAGATGGTGGAGGTTGTAAGGGTTTTTTTTTACTGTTTCTCGGGCTTATTATAGGTCAGCCAGTTATGTTTTCCTGAGCTGCCCTGCCCGCTGTGCGGTTGCGAATCGCTTACCCCTTCCTGATTCTGAGCTGAGGACTTATCGGGCGGTAACAAAGACAGACTAACAGACCAGTGGATTGGTACAAGGAAAACCAATGTTTATTAATAAGAAAACTAAAAACTACAAGGTAAACAGTATTATTACAAAAGATAAAGAAATCGCTATAGATACAATACAGTCTTACACTTAACGGGGTGGAAGAAACGGACACATCGAGGGAAAATTCTAAAATCGCAAGTTTAGCAATCCCCTTTAACCCCCACCCTTACACCTATGCTAGGTTGTCTTGTGGCGGCCAGAAAATTAATGCTCACCGGTGAAACAGATGAAAAGGCCTGGCCTCTGATGCCCTGCTGCTGCCGTCGACAGGTGTTTGCGAGGTTTACTGGATGGCCTTCCTTCTTAGCTGCTAGCAGGCAGCAGGACCCCGAGCCAGGAGGCGAAGAGAAAGAGAGAGAGATACTGGGAAGCTCCCAGTTATACCCTCCTGGTAACAGGTTTTTTTCGTACCTCATCAGCTTGCTTCATTGTTCGATTTAAGCACGAAAACGTAAGACAAAGGACCCCATCTCTGGCCCATTTACATAATGGCCGGTTCCTGTATTGATCTGTTCCATAACTGCTTTACCATTGTTCCGAATGTTCCTTGATGGTCTATCTTTTGTCCTGGGATTTCTCCTGCTCGAATTTTGATGTGTAGGCCGGCCACGTTGATGGCTTGCCTCAGGGCTTGAATGCAACTGCATTGTTCAAGGAAACCTATTTGAAACACGAAGCCTGCCAAGTTGTTGGAGAATCCAGCAGGCTTTCAGGCCATGTGTCTGACCGCAGCCATTTTGAGAGACCCTGAATTTTTTAAAACACAGTCACACCAGGGTTTCTTTAATAACTCCAATAAATCTTCGGGGGGGGGGGGGAACATGTGAAATTTTGCGAATCCCTTCAAGGTCGCGGGTTTGGGAGGTGCTGTCGAAGAAGCTTTGGCGAGTTGCTGCAGTGAATCCTATGGATGGTACACACTGCAGCCACAGTGCGCCGGTGGTGAAGGGAGTGAATGTTTAGGGTGCCAATCAAGCGGGCTGCTTTGTCCTGGATAGTGTCGAACTTCTTGAGTGTTGTTGGAGCTGCACTCATACAGGCAAGTGGAGAGTATTCCGTCACACTCCTGACTTGTGCCTTGTAGATGGTGGAAAGGCTTTGGGGAGTCAGGAGGTGAGTCACTTGCCGCAGAATACCCAGCCTCTGAACTGCTCTTGTAGCCACAGTATTTATATGGCTGGTCTAGTTAAGTTTCTGGTCAATGATAACCCCCAGGATGTTGATGGTGGGGGATTCGGCAATGGTAATGCCGTTGAATGTCCAGGGGAGGTGGTTAGACTCTCTCTTGTTGGAGATGGTCATTGCCTGGCACTTGTCTAGCGCGAATGTTACTTGTCACTTATCAGACCAAGCCTGGATGTTGTCCAGGTCTTGCTGCATGCGGGCACAGACTGCTTCATTATCTGAGGAGTTGCGAATGGAACTGAACACTGTAATCATCAGCGAACATCCCCATTTCTGACCTTATGATGGAGGGAAGGTCATTGATGAAGCAGCTGAAGATGGTTGGGCCTAGGACACTGCCCTGAGGAACTTCTGCAGCAATGTCCTGGGGCTGAGATGATTGGCCTCCAACAACCACTACCATCTTCCTTTGTGTTAGGTATGACTCCAGCCACTGGAGAGGTTTCCCCCTGATTCCCATTGACTTCAATTTTACTAGGGCTCCTTGGTGCCACACTCGGTCAAATGATGTCTTGATGTCAAGAGCATTCACTCTCACCTCACCTCTGGAATTCAGCTCTTTTGTCCATGTTTGGACCAAGGCTGTAATGAGGTCTGGAGCTGAGTTGTCCTGGCGGAACCCAAACTGAGCATCGGTGAGCAGGTTATTGGTGAGTAAGTGCTGCTTGATAGCACTGTCGACGACACCTTCCATCACTTTGCTGATGATTGAGAGTAGACTGATGGGGCGGTAATTAGCCAGATTGGATTTGTCCTGCTTTTTGTGGACAGACATACCTGGGCAATTTTCCACATTGTTGGGTAGATGCCAGTGTTGTAGCTGTACCGGAACAATTTGGCTAGAGGCGCAGCTAGTTCTGGAGCATAAGTCTTCAGCACCACAACCAGGATGTTGTTGGGACCCATAGCCTTTGCTGTATCCAGTGCACTCAGACGTTTCTTGATATCACATGGAGTGAATCGAATTGGCTGAAGACTGGCTTCTGTGATGGTGGGGATATCGGGAGGAGGCCGAGATGGATCATCCATTCGGCACTTCTGGCTGAAGATGGTTGCAAACGCTTCAGCCTTGTCTTTTGCACTCGTGCTGGACTCCGCCATGATTGAGGATGGGGATGTTTGTAGAGCCTCCTCCTCCCGTTAGTTGTTTAATTGTCCACCTCCATTCACGACTGGATGTGGCAGGACTGCAGAACTTTGATCTGATCAGTATAGTTCTAGAATCACAGTCAGGAACCGGATGAAAAGTTTAAAAGGGTAGACCCAGTATTGAAAGTCTTGGTGTTGCTGGGGCTGGACAATAGCAGTGCAATTCAGATAAATCACTCTTGTCCAGCACCAAGGTGGGGGAGGGGGAAGAAAAATTGACATTTTACTTTTACAAGAGTGCAAAGCACACCGCTGGGAGAAGCGAAGAGGTTGATATTCCCTGTACAATATTTTATATAAATAAAAATGATCATCTCCCTGATCTTTCGAGTACAATAGGTGATCTTTATCTGAGAGTTCTTCCTTATCTGGTTTGTTTTATATAATTGACATATTATCAATGAGATCAAGGAACAGATAACCAGGATTTTAGTAGCTGTGCTTTGTTTCTGTGAATTAATCTGACGAGCATGGCCAATCTCGAATATATCAATGGCAATTTCATGGGTTAGATAATATGGCATTTAATTGTATGCTATCTTTCTACAAAGTCATTAACTTACCTTGTGTTGGATACAGACTCTGGAGGCTTATACCACCATTTCTTTGGTTGATGTGAACCTGTTTCAGATGCATCAAAACATAAATGTGGCAATATAACTTGGGAGTTGGGTCCCAATCTGCCACCCAAGTGCACTGAAGTCAAGGGGTATCAAATCCCCTACAGGAGGGCATCTCGCACCATCTTGAGTTTGCATCAGGACACTTCATAAATGTATTGATGTTTTTAACGCCCTGCCACTCTCTTCTAACATAAAAAATGAGCTGCCCTGAGTGCAGAGCTTTGCTCATGAGTACCCATTCACTTACCTCAGTTGGCAGTGTAGCACAGTTCTGCGATCTATACGTTGAACTCCACAGATTCCTGTCTGAGACAGTTCATTGTTGTGAATGGTCTGAGACAGCTTTCTGCAGCATGACTGCAACCTTCAAGGTCTTCATTATGTGCCTCGACAGGTTAATTTTTCAACTTGTTATGGTCATCTTGCTATGGTTGTTTATCGTTCTTATATATTTTCCTGAATTTGTTTGTAATCTATTCTTCAACTATGACCATACAAATGATGAAAAATTTAATCTTAATAGAAGTGTGGCCACTACCGGATGGATGGCACACTGGGGCCTAAATTTGTTAGCGCCCTAAAACAGGCATGATTCCAACGGCGCCCAGCGACAACGCGCCGCAACGGAGAGGCCTGAGGACCGAACTAAATTTGTTCTCAGGCCTCATTAGAGTAATATTAATGAGCTGCGGGTACCTGATGCAGCTTGCCTGTGCAGGCCTTACCATTTTCACCCCCCCGCTGAGGTCTACAGATAAGTTCAAGGGAGGGGGAAGCGATCGGGTGGGACTTGCAGTTGTTTTGTGGAAACAGGAGGAGCACCCCTGCTCCTTCCAACTCCAAAAATACCTCATTCCTGGAAGTCTTGGTGCCTTTTTTTGAGCGGCCTCCAAGGGTCCTTTTAACAACCACTGGCTTGGCTGCTAAAGATCCAGAAATACCAGTCATACCTTGTGCATCGCAAGCTTTGACTAGGGCAAAGAAATTTAAGAATCGGTGTCTGAAATGGGCGTGAAGCCTTATTTTAATATTGAAATGAGGCCTGTGGTAATTTCAGGCTCCTGCCAGGGGCGCCTAAAAAAAGGCCCCGACCAATTTAGCAGTGGCCCGAATGCTCATGCAGATTGGACGCAAGCATCTGGACTATCAAATTGGTTAGCGTTGCACCTGTTTTAGGCCCATAAGATGGGCACAACGATGTTAAATTTAGACCCCAGTGAGTAACATTCCATAATCTTATTTCTAGCAGCCACATTTGAATCCAGAGTGGTCACTCGGCTGATTATAACAGCACAATGTGAAATTAGTTCCATCAGCTCGTAGCACAAAATTGTCCGCAACAATTTGACAACAAAATTGGCAATGTCACTCAGAGAGGATATGGGAATAGCAGGTCAGGGGAGTGGAATCATTAGTGACCAATCTGTGGTCCCTTGGTTACTGCCAATCGGCCCCTCAAAGCCTAGGCAATTTAATCTTATTTGATTAATCTATTTATTCGCTGGTTGCAGTTTGAATTTTGTGGACTTGGAGGTATGCAAAGGGTTGTTATCATAGAATCATAGAATGATACAGCACAAAAGAAGGCCATTTGGCCCATCTTGCCTGTGCCAGCTCTTTGAAAGAGCTATCCAATTAGTCCCCTTCCTCTGGCTTTCCTCATAGCTCGACAAAATTTTTCCCTTCAAGTATTTATCCAATTCCCTTATTAAAGTTATTATTGAATTTGCTTCCACCATCCTTTCAGACAGTGCATTCCAGGTCATGGCAACTGGCTGCAGAAAAAAAATTCTCCTAATCTCGCTTCTGGTTCTTTTGCCAATCACCTTAAATCTGTGTCCTTTGGTTACCGACCCCTCCGCCACTGGAAACAGTTTCTCCTTATTTACTCTATCAAAACCCTTCATAATTTTGAACACGTCCATTACATCTCCCCTTAACCTTCTCTGCTCTCAGGAGAACAACCTTGGCTTCTCTCGTCTCTCCACGTAACTGAACTCTCGCATCCCTGGTACTATTCTGATAAATCTCCTCTGAACCCTCTCTAAGGTAGTATGTGCAATATTGGCTCATTGATGGTTAAACTCAGAACACCAAGCTCTGTTTGGTATCTGCAGCTTGAGATATTCGTAAATTAATGGGAATTTGGATCTGAATTTTATGTGTCCCCAAGCCCCATGATATGCACCATGAGGATAAAAACTCTTGATATAGGGGGTCCTTTTCTGAGACTGGGATTAAAGCATATCATTGGCTCAAAGTAAACGGAGTGTTACTTTGCATCTGGCTGTTTCTCTAACCTAGGACTGTTTGATGCTGACACTGAGTAACAAAATTGGAGAAATGAATCCATTTCTCATCACTGACATCCCTCACCTTGATAAATACTTACATTTAGCAAAGGGGAAAAAAAATGAGTCCGCTTTGGAGTTCTGTGATTATGGCCTTCAGATGTGATGGGCGAAGATCCATATTTTTCAAATGTGACAGTATGGATTTGCAGAGATATTTTTCATGTGTTCTTTAAGCTATATTGCACGACAAAAATGGTTGTACTCTACTTCATTTCCCCAAGTTCAACATAAGATATTGATGGTAACGAATTACCGCAGAAAACCCAATGCTGCATCAAGGAGATCATATGACTTCCCAAATTTAAATACATATTTTGAAAAAGTAATAGTAGATAGAAGAGAACTATTTCATAGCTGCAATGTCATTATTGGGTTTCAGGATATCCAAAACAACTTGAGATTTGTTTCCATAGTTTATAATATTATCCAAAACCAGAGGATAGGGGGTTAATTACATAGAATTACATAGAATGTACAGCACAGAAACAGTCCATTTGGCCCAACTGGTCCATGTCGGTGTTTATGCTCCAAGTGAGCCTCCTCCCACCCCTCTTCATCTAACCCAATCAGCATATTCTACTATTCCTTCTTCCCTTATGTGTTTATCCAGCTTCCCCTTAAATGTATCTGTGCTAGTCGCCTCAACTACTCCTTGTGGTAGTGAGTTCCACATTCTAACCATTGTCTGGGCAAAGAAATTCTTGAAGATTCCGTGTCTGGTGCGGAGTCTTGCTCAACAGGTCATAGCATTGGGAGCGAGGGTTCCATTTTCTGGTAGTTACATTTAATGAACTGAAAATCAGGGTGCAAGAGATCGGAAAATTGGGAGCGCTGGTCAGAGCTTCCAATTCACAAGACTCCATGCTGGCGGCGGAGTCTCTGAAAGCTTACTCATAGAGTACAACCACATTATCATACGCTGCTTTGCATTATCCTATATGAGAAGGTGCAACCAAGTAGAAAAAGTCCAGAATTTGGAGCACCGAGGGGAGGAGGTTATAACTGATGACAAAAAGGTTTGGGAGGACATGCTTTCCTCATCTCCCACCCCAGTGGTTGTACCTCTGGCCGTAGACAATGGAAAGTTTTATCAAAACATGAACTCTTTTATATATTAGTATCTTAAACTTGCTGCACTTTAATAGTGTAGACTGAAATAATAATGGAAGTTATACAAGTTATACATGATACAAAGGGCTCGATATTAGGAGGGAGGCAGGTTGGCAGCAGCGGGTCGACTTGGCGCGTGGGTAACGTGCCCAGTGAATTCGGGGTGCTCCGCACGCGATCGCAGCCTAATTGTAGGCACTTACCTTGGCTTCCGGGTTTCCCGTTCTAGACCTGCGCAGCGGGCACATTGCGCACCCGCATCACAGGCTGTCAGCAGAAGGAGCACTATTTAAAGGCGCAGTCCTCCAATGCTCCTCCTGCAGCAAAGAACCAATTTTGGATCATGGAGCAGGCCAGAGGCAAGGCTGCTCCAAGGTTCTCTGACTCCTCACTCCAGGTGCTGCTCGATGGGGTGAGGAGGAGGAGGGAATTTTTTTTTCCATTGGATGGGAGGAGGTGTCCTCCCTCTGCCACCAAGAAGGCCTGGCTGGAGGTGGCCGAGGAGATCACCAGCAGCGGCAATGTGTCCAGAACCTGGGGCCAGTGCAGGAAGCGATTTAATGACCTAACCAGGTCAGCCAAAGTGAGTATACTTATGCATTCGCCCATTCTCCGTCTTCCACATCACCTCCACCACCACACAACTCCTTCTGCACTGCCACCACAACGCTCTCGCATCACTCCTCACATCAACTCAACCATCATCCTCACCTTGCCTGCACTGACTCACCACCCCAGTTCCCATTCGAACACCACCACGCAACCCAATCCTCATTCAATCTCATGGCTATGTCTCACACGCACTCTCCCATGCATCTCCCTCACGCTCACCCCCACCCACACCAATGCATGCAGTGGGTCACCATGCAACCATCACTCAATCACGCCTCTGTGTTTTGCCTTGATAGGAGAAGAGATGCCAGAATGCCTGGGAGAGGGCAAGGACCGGAGGGGGCCCGCCACACCAGGTGGCCTTAACAGATGCGGAGCAGCAGGCACTCGAAATAAGCCGGACGCTGGAGTGCCTGTCCGTGGCGGACGCCGAGTGCACAAGCGGTTGGTGCACAAGCGGCTAAGAAATCTAACACTCAGCACTCATGATAGCGAATGATCTTAGCATCACTTGGCATCTGCAGCACCTCAACAACGCTCCCCATGCTTAATATTGCTTTCTGTTCTCTTGCAAGGCCATCTGCGAGCGCCGTGACGGCGGAGGGCGATTCCTCAGAGGACCTGCCAGTCTCTGAGGGTCCATCGTCACATCTGAGTCAGCCATCCACCAGCGCAGATACACACACCTCGGTGGGTCCCCGTCCTCACTTAGTTGGGCTTGCACATGGTGAATCACTACGCCCATGTGAGCACGAGCAGACCCTGGTGGCAGGGGCAGCTGTGGAGAGTCCGCGTCGGTGGGAGCACTCCTCTCCAGGCTCTGCTCTGCTGGACCCAGATGCTGAACCCTGGGGGCCAGCCGTGAAAAGGAGAGTCATCGAGGGGCAGCAGCACATTGCCGACGTACTGGAACAGTTGCCACGCGCACTCTCCACAATCGCGCAGAGGATGGAGGAGTCCAACTCCTGCATGAGTGGAATACTGTCACAGGGACGTGAAGGTATCTCTGAGATAGTGTCGCGGGTAGCTGCGGGAATGTCTGCGATGGAGGGAAGGCTAGCCTCCATCGAGCGTCAAGCACGGCTCAACAATGAGTTCATTCAAGCCCTGACAACGGCCGTTCGGATTCAGGGTGAGCAACATTCTGCCGCCTTAAACAGGCTGTCAGATACCTTACAACTGGCCTTCCAAGGCTTCACTCAAGTCCTCCAAACTGTTGTCCAGCAGTGTGGAAGGAGTGATGTGGACCTGGCCCAGGAGAGGGATGATGATGAAAGGGGACATGGAAGTGGGGACGCCACTCAATGCGCTCCCACGTGTCACCCGTTGCCCCCCTCTCTACCAGTACCCGCAATGCTGCCCCCTCTCCAGGTGGCCGAGTCTGCCCCGCATAGGTGCACGTGGAGCAGTTTTTGGTGGGGCCCTCATGGGCACCGAAACCCAGAGAGCGTCCGCGCAAAGCATCTCATCGGTCAGGGCATGGACAAGAGCAACGTGCCACTACCTCTGCTGAAGCCACAGGGGTAGCACCACGTAGGGGTTCCCGTAAACGTAAGGCGAAGGTTTTGTGAGCACAAAGGGGATGCACAAGGGTGTAAAATGAAATGTCATGTTTTTGATTTACTTTTGTTTGTTTTGCAAAAAAATCATAAAATATTGTTATCACCACTACTGCCATGTCTTTGCAAATCTTGTCTGGTTTGTGCAATAATGCCCTTTCCTGAGGATCACCATGAAGACCTACAACTGATACCACCCATTGTGTCACTGCAGAGTGGGTGTAGGTGTATTTGCAGGGCTCTTTTGTGCAGACGACTGAGAGATGCCGGCGATGTCCCCGGTGGCACCCTGGAAGGATGCGGAGGAGAAGTTGTTGAGGGCAGTGGTGACTTTGACAGCGAAAGGTAAGAAGATGGTTCTCGGGCCAGCCGGGAGCAGCTCGGCATGAAGGAGGCTGCAGATATCTACGACTACATGTCGAGTGACTCTGAGTCTCTGTGTGCACTGCTCCTCAGAGAGGTCCAGGAAGCTGAGCCTCGGTCTGTAGACCCTGTAGCGAGGGTAGTGCCTTCTGCGACGCATCTCTCTCTGCGGTTGCCCTCCCTCCTGCTGTGCAGGTGGCTGTGTCACAGCATTGTGTTG
This sequence comes from Heptranchias perlo, assembly GCF_035084215.1. Lineage (NCBI taxonomy): Eukaryota > Metazoa > Chordata > Chondrichthyes > Hexanchiformes > Hexanchidae > Heptranchias > Heptranchias perlo. The sequence goes on along the minus strand of NC_090331.1, from coordinate 16,291,081 downwards.
TGGAGCGCCACATGTCAGAGGTGGACGGTGTGGCCAGCGAGGGTGGTGATGTGTTTGTCCTCTGAGGAGGTCATGACTGCAGCTACGGCGGCCCCCATCTGGAAGATGTACGTTTGAGGGAGTCCGCAAGGTAGGTACTTGTGTCTGCACACCGGGGTTGAGGTTGCAAGTTGGTGAATTTTAGTGTTAGGAGGAGGGTGGTGGAGGCCAAACTTTGTCCCAAGTGACAGAGTGGCCTCCCGCAATGAGTGAGGGTCTCCCCCCACCACCCGTCAAATGGACCTTTGCAGCTCCCACAGGCTGATGGCTGCAACACGTCCATTTCAACTAGGAGTGTTTCCCCCGTCGGGGAAACAGTCTCAGTTTAGATGAAAATCCCACCCCTCCTAAAATATCCTACAAATCAAGTCTGCTTATGACCTGAAGTATCAAAATAATTGCCTTAAGTGGGATTCGGCCGGCTTTAATTGCCGGTGGGAGTCCCGCATGCGGGGGCTGCGTGCACATCTAAGCGCATCACTGGGGAACCTGGAAGTGGGCGGGTTGGAGCCGGGCTCTGGACCGGCCTTGGGAATGCCCAAATTTTGAGAGCCCCCCCGTCACGAAAGCACCCGCTCGGACGTCCGAAAATCGAGCCCAAAGTGCCTATGCACTTTGTCTATGGACTATGTACCTGATCAAATGTTTGACCCTGTGGGCAAAAATTAACTCCTGTGGACAAGACATTTCAGCAAACAAAAATGGAAAAAATCAGAAAACATTTTAAATTTTTAGCCCAATAGGGTGCTTCAATAGAACTGAGATTGAAATATGAAAGTGCATCACTTTTAGCATTAAGAATGCACCTTAATATTTTTTATATGCCCTGCAGATATTTAGGTTTACATCTGAAGTCAAGCTTTTCAAATAAAGAAAATATTTGAATCCTTACCACAGAGAATTTCCAATTTTGATTCTCACTTTTTTTTTCCAAAAATATACTTTATTCATAAAATTTGCAGCAGTACATACAATACAGTTGTCATATCACTTTCCAAACGTACACAATACAGATTATACAATTTGCAGGTTACGTCAAGTACAGTTCAATGAACACATTGGACATAATTACAGTTCATGACACTCTAGGGTGTCTCATTGCATCATACTCAACACAGATTATTGCTTACAGATTCATTTCAGATTCATTACAGGTACATTACAGCAATTTGAATTTTACATTCTGCCCGAGGGGGTTTTTCCCTGATTGCAGCCCCTCGGTTTACAATGGCGGGAAGGCTCTAAACGGTTGCCTTTCCCCACAGGGCCTTTGCGGCGGCCGCACCCATCCTCAGTGCGTCCCTCAGCACGTAGTCCTGGACCTTGGAATGTGCCAGTCTGCAACACTCGGTCGAGGACAGCTCCTTGTGCTGGAAGACCAGCAGGTTTCGGGCAGACCAAAGGGCGTCTTTCACCGAGTTGATGGTCTTCCAGCAGCAGGTGATGTCCGTCTCAGTGTGCGTCCCCGGGAACAGCCCGTAGAGCACAGAAACCTGTGTTACGGAACTGCTCGGGACGAACCTGGACAGATACCACTGCATCTCTCTCTCCAGACCTTCTTTGCAAAGGCACATTCCATAAGGAGATGGGTGACGGTCTCGTCTCCACCGCAGCCTCCTCTGGGACAGCGCGCGGTGGCGCTGAGAGCCCGGGAGTGCATGAAGGATCTGACGGGAAGGGCCCTTCTCACCACCAGCCAAGCTAGGTCTTGGTGCTTGTTTGAAAGCTCTGGCGATGAGGCGTTCTGCCAAATGACATTGACAGTCTGCTCGGGGAACCAACCGACAGGATCCACCATCTCCTTTTCCCGCAGGGTCTCGAGGACGTTACGTGCGGACCACTTGCTGATCGCCTTGTGGTCAAAGGTGTTTTCCTGCACAAACCTTTCCACGAAGGACAGGTGGGGCGGAACGGTCCAACTGGACGGAGCGTTCCGTGGCAGCGTGGCCAGGCCCATCCTTCTCAACACCGGGGACAGGTAGAACCTCAGCACGTAGTGACACTTTGTGTTTGCGTACTGAGGGTCTACGCACAGCTTGATGCAGCCGCACACAAAGGTGGCCATCAGGATGAGGGCCACGTTGGGCACGCCTTTCCCCCCTTTCTCTGGAGATTTGTACATCGTGACCCTGCGGACACGGTCCATTTTTGATCTCCAGACAAAGTGGAAGATGGCTCGGGTGACTGTCGCGGCGCAGGAGCGAGGTATGGGCCAGACCTGCGCCACGTACAGCAACACCGAGAGCACCTCGCACCTGATGACCAGGTTCTTGCCAACGATCGAGAGGGATCGTTGATCCCACAGTCCCAGTTTCTGCTTAACCTTGGAGATACGCTCCTCCCAGTTTTTGGTGCACGCCCCGGCCCCCCCGAACCAGATCCCCAGCACCTTCAGGTAATCCGACCTGACGGTGAAGGGGACAAAGGATCGGTCGGTCCAGTTCCCAAAGAACATGGCCTCGCTCTTGCTACGATTTACCCTGGCCCCCGAGGCCAGTTCGAACTGGTCGCAGATGCTCATCAATCTGCGGACCGACAGCTGATCCGAGGCCTTGACCTGAGTGCCTCCGCTGCCTGGGATCGTCACCCCTCTTATGCCCGCATCCCTCCTGATGGACTCGGCAAAGGGTTCGATGCAACACACGAACAAGACGGAGGAGAGAGGACAGCCCTGCCTGACTCCAGATTTGATCGGAAAGCTTTCTGATTCCCACCCGTTGATTGAAACTGCGCTACTGATGTTTGTGTAGAGCAGTTGGATCCAATTGCGGATTCCCTCCCCAAACCCCATTTTGGAGAGCACGTCCATCATGTACGTGTGGGATATTCTGTCAAAGGCCTTCTCCTGGTCCAGGCTGATCAGGCAGGTGTTCACCCCCCTGTCCTGTACGTAGGCAATCGTATCCCTGAGTAGCGCCAGGCTATCAGAGATCTTCCTGCCGGGTACGGTGCAGGTCTGATCGGGGTGGATCACCACCTCCAGGGCTGACTTGACCCGATTGGCGATGACCTTGGACAGAATTTTGTAGTCCACGTTAAGTAGTGAGATGGGTCGCCAATTTTTGATTTCTTCCCTCTCCCCCTTCCGTTTGTAGATGAGGGTGATGATGCCTTTCCTCATGGAGTCTGACATGCTGCCTGCCAGAAGCATACCCCCGTACACTTCCAGCAGGTCTGGGCCTATCCAGTCCCACAGAGCCGAGTACAACTCCATCGGTAAGCCGTCGCTTCCGGGAGTCTTACTCTTCTCGAAGGATCGGACGGCCTTTGTCAGTTCGTCCAGAGTTAGCGGGTGATCCAGACTCTCCCGCTTGCTGTCGTCTAGAACCTCCGTGATAGACGACAAGAAGGAATGGGAGGCCGCGCTGTCTGTGGGCTTCGCGTCGTACAGTCCGGCATAAAAGGATTTGCAGATCCTCAGTATGTCGGGCTGCGAGGACGTGACCGAGCCGTTCTCTTCCTTCAGGCTGCTGATCACAGAGCTCTCGCTGTGCACCTTTTGGAAGAAGAAGCGCGAGCAAGTCTCGTCCTGCTCCACGGAGCGGACTCTGGACCGGAAGATGATCTTGGAGGCCTCGGAGGCAAAGAGCGAGGCTTGCTGGTCCTTCACCTCTCTGAGTTCCTCCCCGACATCGATCCCCATCGACTGCAGCAGGAGAAGATTCTGCATGCTTTTCTGGAGTCGGGACGTTTCCCTCTGCCTCTCTCTCGCCTTCTGAACACCTTTGAGGATGAAGAACCTCTTGATGTTCGCCTTGATGGCTTCCCACCAGTGCACTGGGGAATCAAAGAGGGGCTTTACGGTTCTCCAACCTTTGTAATCCCTCTTCAGTTCCTCAATGTTTCCCGGGGTCAACAGTTTCACGTTCAGCTTCCATGTCCCCCTGCCCACTCTCTGATCGTCCTGTAGGTCACAGTCGGCCAGGAGGAGGCAGTGGTCAGAGAAGAACACCGGTGTGACCTTGGTGGATCTGACCTTGAGCTTCGGGGACACAAACAGGAAGTCTATCCTGGAACGGACGGACCCGTCTGGTCTGGACCAGGTGTATTGACGCGCCGCTCCGTCTGCAGGGTTGCTGAAGACGTCGCACAGCTTGGCGTCTTTCACCGCTTCCATCAGGAGTTTGGACGTGGCGTCCAGTTTGCTGTCGGCTCTGCCGGATCGTCCAGCCGCATCGATGATGCAGTTGAAGTCACCGCCGAGAATGACTGGCTTGGACGTCGCCAGCAGCAGTGGGAGCTGCTGGAAGACGGCCAGCCGCTCGTCCTTCAGAGCCGGGGCGTACACGTTGATCAGCCGGAGCGGAGCGTTTTTGTACATTACGTCTGCTACGAGGAGACGGCCCCCCACCACCTCCTTCACTTCGGTGATGGTGAAGTTGCCCCCCCGCAGCAGAATCCCCAGGCCGGAGGCACGGTTATCGTTGCCTCCCGACCAGATAGACGGCCCGTGGGCCCAGCGCTGCGACCATTGCCTGTAATTGCTGAGATGCGGCAGGCTGCACTCCTGTAAGAACAACAGGTCGCTCTTGACCTTGGCCAGGTAGTCCAAGGACGACACACATCGCGTAGTGCATTTAACGCTACGCACGTTAATGGATGCGACTTTCAGACCCATTTTAACAACTGTTTAAAGTCTCACCCGTCAGTCCGTTTGCTGTTTCCAGCTCTTGGCCGTGTCTCTGCATCCCGGTGATCTGTGTAAAGTGTTCCACGATCCCTGAGCTGAGGTATGAGTTCTGTTCTGCCTCAAAGTGGGGGTCGTCGTTCCGCCGGGGTGACATCGGCGGCCTGGTGTCGGGTGAAGAGTCCGTGCGATCCTCGATCGGTTGGGGCTCCTCGTTGTCGCTTCTCCCGGTTTCCCGGAGCTGTTCTTCGCTCTCTGCAGTGCTGCTCCCGGTGTCCCGGAGCTGGTGTGCGCTGGGCACTACGATGCTGCCGGCTTCCCGGAGCTGGAGGGCACTGGAGGCGTTGTCGCTCCCAGTGTTCTGGAGATGGGGGCTGCCGATCGCGTCGGTGTCACCTTGGGTATTTTGCCGCTTTCGGTGGGACGGCTGACCACTTCGCTCCTGTCGTCCCTCCTCGTCAGACACGGGGTAGTCGCTGCAGTCCGACTGCGACTCGAGTGCTCTTTTAACCCCTGGTGTAGTGTCGGCAGGGGCTTGTTTCCTTTCCTCTGGCTTCCTCTTTTTGGTTTTTTTGACCACCAGCTGCCATCCTCCCTCTGCTGCCTCCTCGTCCATGGACTCTGTCGTCTGGTGGGGAGGCTCGGAGCTGGGTGTCGGGGTCTGGCAGTTTTCGGCTTGACCCTTTCCTCGTTCATTGTTTTCCTGGGCTAGGGGCTTCTTGGAGGAGGTCGCGGCCGGGCGCTGACTCTTGGCCTTCTTTGGGGCATCCTTGCTTGTTGCCCCCTCCTCCTCCGCTGTGTTGTTCTTGGCCGCCTGGGCGTAGCTGAGGTTGCGTTCGGGGCAGACCCTGTAGAGATGGCCTTCCAGCCCGCACAGGTTGCAGCGCTTGCTCTCCTTGCAGTCCTTAGTCTGGTGTCCTTCCTGCTTGCAGTTCTTGCAGACGGTTGCAGTGCAGGTGTTCGCCAGATGGCCGGATTTGCCGCAGGTGCGACAGACTCTGGGCTGCCCCACGTACGTGATGTATCCTCGACTTCCTCCGATGGCGAAGCTGGAGGGAGGGTGGACGATGTTGCCGTGGGCGTCCAGTCTCAACGTTGCCGTGACCTCCCTCTTGCTGGTCCAGATCCCAAACTGGTCGGTGACGTCGACGCTGTTCTGCGCCCCGTCGACGTATCTGGCGAGGAACGTCAGCACATCGGCGACCGGGACGTGTGGGTTGTACATGTGTACAATCAGCTTCCGATTCCTCTGCGTTGGGAGGGTGAAGAGCGGCTCCGCAGCGAGCATGGCCAGCAGTCCGACGCTCCCCTTCTCCTTGAAGACTTGAAGAAGCTTCTGGCATCCAGCGACGGTCTTGAAGGTGACGTCAAAATGTCCGCTTTGAGGGAAATCCTGGAGCAGAAGATGTCCGTCGCTTTGAATCCACAGCAGTCGAGCAAAACGCGTTTGACGAAAACCTCCCGATCCACCGGCGAAACACATTCGACTGTCGTTACCGTCACCCTGACGGTGTTTGGCACACCATGGCCGACTGCCCGGGTGCCCTTCCCTGCCATTGCAATGTTGATGTGGTCCTTATGCAAATTTAGGGGCGGAGCCAGCACACAAACGACCAATCACAGCAAAGTCCGCACTTTACCAGCGCATGAGGTCGCGGCCAGCGTTCCAGTCCGCTCAGATCCAAATAAGCCCGAAAAGGAACACACTTGATCTTAGCCAAAAGGCCGAGAAGCGAGATTCTCACTGGTCGTTCATTTTTAATTTCTGAGAATATTCTTCCATGGGAACGATCCTGAGTTGCTGCCAAATATCTAGCAAAATTATTTAGCTTTTTGGATATGCCTTCAAGTTCTGCAAATTGACAACTGTCAGCTTACACTGTTCAATTTAGATCAATGTATTGTTTACACAGAGGTTATATGAAGAGGCTCCAATGATTATATAAGACAAACACAGATAGCAGGTGCTGGTAATGGTTCCGCTATTGCCATTTACAGCTTCTCTAGACCCATCTTCTGTTTCTTCACTTGTCCCATCACCACCCCCTTTTGCCTTGCACCATCAACCTTTTTGCCATTTAACCACTCCTGCCCTCCACCCTATCACAGACCTTTCCCTTTTGTTCTTTCCTCCCCACCCCCCACTTCTTTCCCTGGCTCTGTACTTGCTTCTAAACTGTTAAATCTCTAACTTCTTTCAGTTCTGATGAAAGGTTATCGACCTGAAACGTTAACTTTGTTTCTCTCTCCACAGATGCTGCCTGACCTGCTGAGTGTTTCCAGCATTTTCTGTTTTTATTACAGAAACAAAGGGATTGTTGGAAAAACAGGGCCCGATATTACCAGGGCGGTGGGGGGGCGATTGGGCGCGTGGGTAACGCGCCCGGTGAAATCAGTCTGCCCCGAATGCAATCGCAGGCTGATTGGATCCACTTACCTGTTGTTTCGGGTTCCCCGCTGCTAAGCTGCACGGCGGGCAGACTGCGCATGCGCAGTAAGGTCTGTCAGCTGGAGGAGCTCTATTTAAAGGGGCAGTCCTCCACTGACTGATGCTGCAAGAAATAGGAAAAATTACAGCATGGAGCAGCCCAGGGGGAAGGCTGCTCCCAGGTTTAATGATGCCTCACTCCAGGTATCATTGGATAGGGTGAGGAGGAGGGGGAGGACAGAGATCTTCCCCCCGGAGGGCGGGAGGAAGCGGCCTGCCTCTGCCACCAAGAAGGCCTGGCTCGAGGGGCAGAGGAGGTCACCTGCACCACCAACATATCGCGCACCTGCATACAGTGCAGGAGGCGCTGCAATGACTAAGTAGGTCAGCCAAAGTGAGTACACTTACTCATTCCCCTACACTCCGTCTGCCACATCACCGCCCCCACCCCACATCTCCTTCTGCACTGCCAACACTACTCTGTCACATCACCCCTCACACCCACTCAAACCTCATCCTCATCTTACCTGCACTTACTCACCTCGCCAGTACTCATCCCGCCACTACCACTCAACCCAATCCTCATAAAATCTCATGGCTCTATCTCATACTCACCCTCTCATGCATCTCTTTCACAGTAAGCCTAATTCAACCTGCCACTACCTGTGCTGCAGCCACAGGGCATGCATCACATATGTGCAGTTGGCAGCGTAAGGCAAATGTGTCGTGAGCATGAAGGGGATGCACAAGGGTGTTTGAGGATTTGTCATGGTTTTTACTTATATTTCACTTCTGAGCAACTCACATTACATATTATATTGTCACCACTACTGCCACGTCTTTGCGAATCTTGTCTGGTTTGGGCAAAATGCCCTTTCCTGAGGATCACAATGAAGACCCACAACTGATGCCACCCATTGTGTCACTGCAGAATGGGTGTAGGTGTATTTGGAGGGCTCTTTTGTGCAGACGACTGAGAGACGTTGGCGATGTCCCCAGTGTCACCCTGGAAGGATGCGGAGGAGATGCTGTTGAGGGCAGTGGTGACTTTGACAGCGACAGGTAAGAAGATGGTGCTCGGGCCAGCCGAGAGCAGCTCGGCATGAAGGAGGCTGCAGATGTTCATGACTACATGTCGAGTGACTCTGTGCCTCCGTGTGCACTGCTGCTCAGAGAGGTCCAGGAAGCTGAGCCTCGGTCTGTGGACCCTGTGGCGAGGGTAATGCCCTCAGCGACGCATCTCTCTCTGTGGTTGCCCTCCCTCCTGCTGTGCAGGTGGATGTGTCACAGCACTGTGTTGTGGAGCTCCACGTGTCAGAGTTGGACGGCGTGGCCGGCGAGGCTAGTGATGCTGTTCGCCCTCCGTGGAGGTCATGACTGCAGCTACGGTGGCCCCCATCCAGAAGATGTACATCTGAGGGAGTCCGCAAGGTAGGTACATGTGTCTGGACACCGGGGTAAGTGTGTAAGTTGGTGAATTTTATTGTTAGGAGGAGGGTGGTGGAGGCCAAACTTTGTCCAAGTTAACAGAGTGGCCTCCTGCAATGAGTGAGGGTCTCCCCCGCCCACAACCTGTCAAATGCACCTTTGCAGGTGCCACAGGCTGATAGCTGCAACACGTCCATTTGAACTGGGAGTGTTTCCCCCAGTACGGGAAACAGTCCCAGTTGTTTGTAAAATCCCAACCCTCCTAAAATATCTCGTTAATCAGGTCTGTAAACGACCTGAAATACCAAAATAAATACCTTAAGTGGCACATGCCGGGGCTGCGCGCGCATGTCAGTGCGTCAGTGGGAAACCTGGAAGTGGGTGGGTTGGAGCCGGGCTCCTGACCTGCCCCTGGAATCCCCGATTTTTGTGGCCCCCCCGCCAGGAACGCACCCGATTGCGGGTGCTAAAATCGACCCCATAAGCTTGGAAATGACTGTTGGCAATATCAGCAGATGATTCCTTAAACATTCCTACAAAATTCCTGTGTTGGCTATTTTAGCAGCGGTGTTAACCCATTTGAAATAAATCGGTTAACACCTGCGTTAAGATAGCAGATAAAGGAATGTCATATTAATGCGTTAAGTATGTGTCTGTAATATCGCCACAGTAATATCTAGGCTATAGAAAGAAAATGGTGAAAAGAGATGGTCAGAGATTCAGATGAAGGGAAAAGAAGCATCCAGAACTATAAAGATAGGGAAAAGAGAAAGATAAAAGGCCAGAGAAACACGAGAAGAGAAAAGAGGGGAAGAGATACCCTGCACCACCAAAGAGGTGACTTTGTGCATCTGCTGACTTTGTACCATGTAGGAAATAGGTGTGTAGGTGCCAAGTGCTACTTTGGTACTATTTATGCAGTTTGCATTTTTTTTTTGGCAATTTTCCTCCCTTTTTCACCCTACTTCTTCCCCTCATGAAGGCCTTGCTGGGAGTGCCACTGGGCACCTTGAGGTACCTCAGCCAAGGGCTATTCTTCATTTGTGAATCGAGACCGAAAATGTGAAGTAGGCTATTTGACTGCATGAGCCAACCCAGCCAAGCACGGCCTTACTGGCAAGCACATTCACACTTTGCACTGACAGATGACCCTCTGCCTTGATCGTCCCCTCCACACTAGGCCAGGCCATGATACTGGCTCTTATTTCTGAGATCTTTTGGTTGCTGTGTTTAAAACCATCCCTTCCTTAGTGATGTTCTTTATGTAATTGAGCTGCTTGTCGCATCCACTTTTGCCTTTATTTAATTGATCCATTAAAGGTGCCGGCACAGACACAATGGGCTGAATGGCCTCCTTCTGTGCCGTAACTTTCCATGATGAGGATACTGGGTTGCCCCAGCAACAGAGAAAAACAAATTTACATGTGACTCTTTGTTCTCAGGAGGCACAACTGATAATAGAATTGAAACATAAAGTCCTATTTCAACAGGACCAAAAGGAAACTGATGAAACTAAATCATAATATTATTGCGTGTGTCTACTAGACGCTGTATTCCCTGCGGTGCCCACTAGACGCGGAAGGCTCAAGTGTACCGGTGGACACTGCATGCTCCCTCTCCCAAAGAGATAATGTCAACTATCATCTATCAACTCCCAGACCTCTCTCCAGGACTATGGACAATGGAGATGAATGAACTGAATATCACCGCTCTGCCCTTCACATCAAGGCAATCACATTTCTGTCTTATTCTCACCCTAGTTTTACAGAAGATTTACAAGGTTGATACCAGAACTGAGAGGTTATAACTATCAGGAAAGACTGAACAGGCTGGGGCTCTTTTCTCTGGAAAAGAGAAAGCTGAGGGGGTACCTAATAGTCTTTAAAATTATGAAGGGGTTTGATGGGGTAGATATAGAGAAGATGCTTGTGAGGGAGTCCAAAACCAGGGGTCATAAATATGATGGTCATAATAAACCCAATAAGAAATTCAGGAGAAACTTCTTTACCCAGAGAGTGGTTAAAATGTGGAATTTGCTACCACATGGAGTAGTTTAGACAAATAGAATAGATGCATCTAAGGGGAAGCTAGATAGGTACATGAGGGAGAAAGGGATAGAAGGAAATGTTGATAGGGATAGATGAAGTAGGGTGGGAAAAGGCTTGTGTGGAGCATAAATGCCAGCATAGACCAGTTGGTCCGAATGGCCTGTTCCTGTGCTGTAAATTCGATGCCATTCTATGTAATTTTGCATTTTCTGATTAGCACAGCTGTAATTATGCTACTTGGGGTCATGTAGGGGTCAAGTGCAAAATTGCAGCTATTGCAACTGCGTACTGATTAGGTATCTTAACTTATTGCTAGCGGTAAGCTTCTCTTTGTTGGAAATAGCAGCGTTCCCGCTTGGGGGATAGTAAATTATATTACCATCACATAACGGTTCCTTTGCAGTTTGAAACATCACCCCTATGGAGACAGGGGAAAACAGGCCGCCAGAAATACAGAAACAGTGTGGAATATCAGCCCAGCAAAAAAAAAAAACAGCTACAAACATGAGTCAAGGCCAAATCAATAACAAACTGTCACTCTTTATATATGATTATTGGTGATGTCTCTGGGTTTCAGCATTGAAGCAGACACAATCCAGGAAGCAACCTTGTGAGCAGAAGCACAAAGTGCTGCATGAGTTTCGAGGACCACAAAGGGAACAGTGGCCGAGCTGGCTGCATTCCAGGTGGAGCTCATGGAATCTGAGCTTTTCAGTATACTAAAAAAAAATCTCTGAAGTAACAAACTTTTTTTTTTTAAAAAGTGCGATGCAGCTGTGTATTGATTGCAGAGGACAAAACTAATTCTCATGGATTTCTATTTAATCGGCCAGCTCCTTTACTATTGATGTTTTTGGAGGCTAAAAAACGTTTCTTTGTATGGAGGTTAGCACTCTGAATAAAAGGGCTGCTATAGTGGTTCACAACACAAAAACACATATTATTGCTAACAGTGCTGAAAAACGAAAGATGTTATCAGCATAGTTGCAATCATGGAACATAAGGCAATTAACAGAACAACAACATCATCACTGAGAGATGCAGCTCAATTCGACATAATGCAGAAGAATTTGATGGAGTCTAAACAGCGAGATGATTGCTAGATTAATAGCTCTCTCCTGATTCGGTACATAATGATGCATAGTTACGAACAGTCAGTGGGGTTCATTTTTAACCTACTTCTAGCAACAATAAAAAGACAAATTTTCCACGGTAGTTAAAATATCACCCCCACCAATTGTGCCTTCGAGACACACGACAACGCAAAATCGTCGAGCAGAAATTGATAGCCAAGTTCCGCACCCATGAGGACGGCCTCAACCGGGATCTTGGGTTCATGTCACGCTACACGTAACCCCACCAGGGAGAAAAAAAAGTTATCTGTTTTTAATACAACTGGTCATTCTCTCTCTCTTCCTTTCGGATGTTTCTTTCTCTCTCTCCCTCTCTGTCTTTGGTTCTGGCCGTTTGTATATTCAGTTGTCTGGTATCTAAGGTTTCTCTGTCTGAACACTATTCAATTCATTTGATGGCCTTGATAACGGGCAGTTGGAAAGATTATTGGTAATCACCAGGCATTGTTCTATGACTATATACGCAGTATTTTCAATGAATCCGACACTCACCTGATGAAGGAGAAAGCCTCCAAAAGCTTGCGATTTTCAAATAAAACTGTTGGACTATAACCTGGTGTTGTAAGATTCCTTACATTTGTACAGCCCAGTCCATCACCGGCATCTCCACATCATGGCCACCAATTTCGGGCAGGAATGAAGCAGTAGTGGACTGAAAATCACGGTGCTACATTTAGTGCCCCATTCCTGACGACATCCGGCCTACTGCCTTTCTGGAATGGGCCGGGAAACAGGCAAGCAGTGTTCCCACTCAAAACAGGCAACAACCTTATTAAAATATTTAAAGCTAGGTCCTGTGCTGTAGAAAGAACGCCAATGCAATTTTGGTCTTCTACGGGCAGAACTGAGCGTTCAGCGGCCAAACCAACAGTCCTTAAAGCAAAGCGCTCACTAAAACCCCCATAAAAAGCTGTGTCACGTGAATGGTCCTCCCGGCCCCACACATATTTTCCCACCGGCTGCTGGTCCCTCTGTGCCCCCTTCCCCGTCCCTTTTAATAACTTACCTTTGGCTAGGCACCGTGGAGGAGCTGCCGGATCTCCAGGTCCCACCCACCCCTCTTTCCGATTGGCAAGCTGTCTGTCAGTTCTCGTTCAGCACAATATTATTGTAATAAGGCCTGACCATGAAGATACCTCTTCAGGCCTCTTGCTGCAGCCAATGGGGTGGGCAGTGCAATTGCTCAACCTACTGCCAGTCTGATGCGCGCCCCAAACCAAAATTGATCCCTACGTTTTTGTATATAAAAAAAACTTGGGGATTTACAAGCAGCTGACAATCTACATTGAGACAATTATCCTCTAAGAAAGAACTTGTATTTACATAATGCCGTTCACGACCTCAGGACTTCCCAAAGCGCTTTACAACCAATGAAGTGCATTTGAAATGTAGTCATTGTTGTAATGGAGGCAACACGGCGTCAATTTGAACACAGCAAGATCCCACAAACAGAACTGTGATAATGACGAGATAATCTGTTCTAGTCATGTTGGTTGAGAGATAAATATTGGTCATAACATTGGGGAGAACTCCCCTACTCCTCTTTAAAATAATGCCATGGGATCTTTTACATCCACCTGGGTTTAACATCTCAGCATAGATTTTGTGCTCAAATTTCTAGAGTGGGACTTGAGCCCAAAACCATCTGACTCAGGGGCGAGAGAGCTACCAACTGAGCCATGGCTGACACTCTAATTGATCACAGGGTACGCTAAGGCTGTAATTGATTTAAGCAATTACACCTGTGGTCTTTAAGGAACAAATTAATTTAGCAGCAGAATAATACCTTGTGCATTACATGGTACAATGCTGCTGTGCTTATAAACCTGCACATCATTTGACTTACTGTGTGCAATACAATGAGCTTTCCATAATATAATCTTTTAAAGATCGAATTTCTCTGTCTATAAATGATAAAGAGGAGGGTAGCAGACACGTGCTAACAAAAAATTAAAATTAAAGGCGACATATCTGAATGCTCGAAGCATTCATAACAAGATAGATGAATTAATGGCACAAATAGAGATAAATGGGTAGTTTATCTAGTAGCCATTACTGAGATGTAGTTGCAGGGTGACCAAGGTTGTGAACTAAATATTCCAATGTACATGACTTCTACAAAAGATAGGCAAAATGGAAAAGTGGGGACCGGTGGTGGGGATAGCCCTGATAATAAAGGATGAGATAAAGGCAATAGTGAGAAAGGATCTTAGTTCAGAAAATCAGGATGTAGAATCAATATGGGTGGAGCTAAGAAATAACAAGGGGCAGAAAACACTGGTGGGAGTAGTTATAGTGTTGGACAGAGTATAAATCAGGAAATTAGAGGAGCATGTAACAAGGGTAATGCAATAATCATGGGGATCTTTAATCTTCATATAGGCTGGGCAAACCAAATTGGCAAAAGTAGTTTGGAGGACGAGTTCATGGAATGCATTCGAGACAGTTTCCTAGAACAATATGTCGAGGAACCAACTAGGGAACAGACTATTTTAGATCTAGTATTGTGTAGAGACAGGGTTAATTAGTAACCTTATAGTTAAGGATCCTCTCAAGCAAAGTGATCATAATATGATCGAATTTCATATTGAGTTTGAGACTGATGTAGTTAAGTCCAAAACTAAGGTCTTAAATTTAAACAAAGCTAATTACGTAGGTATGAGGGGTGAGTTGGCTAAGGTAGATTGAGAAATTAGATTAAAAGATATGATGGTAGATAAATAATGGGGAACATTTAAAGAAATAATTTATAATTCTCAATGAATTATACATACCCTTAAGGAATAAAAACTCCATGGGAAAAGTGATCCCACCGTGGCTAACTAGAGAAGTTAAGGATAGTATTAGATTAAAAGAAGAGGCTTACAATGTTGCCAAAAAGAGTAGTAAGCCTAAGGATTGGGACGGTTTTAGAAATCAGCAAAGGAGGACCAAGAAATTGACAAAGAGGGAGAAAATTGAATATGAGCGTAAACTAGCAAGAAATAAAGAATAGATTGCAGGAGCTTCTACAAGTATGTAGAAAGGAAGAGATTAGCAAAATTAAACGTGGGTCCCTTAGAGGCAGAGACAGGTGAAATTATAATGGGGAGTAAGGAAATGGCAGAGACATTAACAAATATTCTGTGTCTGTCTTCATGGTAGAAGACACAAATAACATACCAGAAATAGTGGGGAACCAAGAGTTCAATGAGAGGGAGGAACTTAAAGTAATTGAGATTAGTAAAGAAAAAGTACTGTAGAAATTAATGGGACTAAAAGCCGAGAAATTAATGGGACTAAAAGCCGAAAAATTCCCTGGCCCTGATGACTTACATCCTAGGGTTTTAAAAGCGGTGGCTGCAGAGATAGTGTACGCATTGGTTTTGATTTTACAGAATTCCCTAGATTCTACAATGGTAGCCGTGGATTGGAAGGTAGCAAATGTAACCCTGCTATTCAGGAAAGGAGGGAGAGACAAAACAGAGAACTATAGGTTAGGTAGTCTGACATCAGTAGGAGGGAAAATGCTAGAATCTAGTATTAAGTATGCAGTAACAGGTACTTAGAAAATCAGAATATGATTAGGCAGAGTCAACACGATGTGATGAAAAGGAAATTGTGTTTGACAAATCTATTTGAGTTTTTTGAGGGTGTAACTAGCAGGATAGACAAGGGGAAACCAGTGAATCTGGTATATTTGGATTCTCAAAAGGCATTCGATAAGGTGCCACACGAGAAGTTGTTACACAAGATTAGGTCTCATGGAATTGGGGGTAATATATTATCATGAATTGAGGTTTGGTTAAAGGATAGAAAACAGAGAATAGGAATAAAGGGGTCATTTTCGTGTTGGCCGGTTGTAACTAGTGGGGTGCCTCAAGGATCAATGTTTGGGCCTCAGCTGTTTACAATGTATATCAATGACTTAGTTAAGGGGACTGAGTGTAATATATCCAAGTTTGCTGATGATACAAAGCTAGTTGGGAATGTAAGCTGTGTGGAGGACGCAAAGAGGCTGCAAAGGGATATAGACAGGTTAAGTGAGTGGGCGAGAAGGTGGCAGATGGAGTATAATGTGGCGAAATGTGAAATTATCCACGTTGGTTGGAAGAATAGAAAAGCAGAATATTTTTTAAAAGGTGAGAGACTAAGAAATGTTGGTAGTCATAAGGATTTGGGTGTCCTTGTACATGAATCACAGAAAGTTAACATGCAGGTAGAGCAGGCAATTGGGAAGCCAAATTGTATGTTGGCTTTTATTGCAAGGGGATTGGAGTACAGGGGTTGAAGTAAGGAGGTCTTGCTGCAATTATATAGGGCTCTGGTAAGACCACACCTGGAGTACAGTGTACAGTTTTGGTCTCTTTACCTAAGGAAGGATATACTTGCCTTAGAAGGTGTTGTCCTATGAGGAGGAATTGAGTAGAATGGGCCTATATTCTCTGGACTTTAGAAGAATGAGAGGTGATCTCATTGAAATTTATTTAATTCTTAGAGGACTTGACAGGGTAGATGCTGAGTTTGTTTCCCCCTGGCTGGAGAGTCTAGAACTAGGGGTCATAGTCTCAAGATAAGGGGTCGGCCATTTAGGACCGAGAAGAGGAAAAATTTCTTCACTCAGAGGGTGAATTTTTGAAATTCTCTACCCCAGAGGGCTGTGGATGCTCAGTCATTGAGTATATTCAAGACTGAGATCGATAGATTTTTGGACACTAAAGGAATCAAGGGATATGGGGATAGGGCGGGAAAGTGGAGTTGAGATAGAAGATCAGCCATGATCTTATTGAATGGTGGAGCATGCTCGAGGGGCCATATGGCCTATTCTTGCTCCTATTTCTTATGTTCCAGGATCTTGGCGCCCTAACAAAGTTCTAATGGAGAAGTAGAAAGTGGGTTGATCTCCATGATTCTCTACATGGTATGGTGCTCATTCTGGCTTTGTCATCAGGGCAAGGTGCTGCTTAGATACTAGAATATCTAGGCATTTTTTTTACAGAGACAGCGACAGAGAAAAAGAAATAGAAAGGGAAACTTGGAGCATGATTTATATTGTTGTGCATTTAATGGTAGGTGGCAGCCACTGGAAACAGGATACCTGTCTGCAAGATTTCCTGTGATTACTGTTACTTGAAAAATTGCAAACACCTCTTAATGATTTCACTAGAAATACCGATCGAAAGAAACCTTTCCACATTTTTTAGTGACATTGCTGCATTCATCTCGAGGAGGAATGATATGTGGTGCAAAGGGAACCTAAAAATGAGACAATAAGTAAATATTCTTCACTTTAACAATCTGAAGCATCAATGGTGCAGAATTTCAGAGAGTTAGGAGGCTGAATTGCTTCCCACTCAAAATTGAGTACAGAAGTGTAGCAAGACATCACACAAACCTCAACTCTAATGCAAACATGACTCACTGCCAGAACTGTACGGCCCAGAATTTCATAGTATCAGAGTATGTTACAGCACAGGAGGAGGCCAGTCAGGCCATTCTGCCCATGCCGGCTCTTTGAAAGAGGAATCCAATTAATCCCACTCCCCTGCTCTGCTCCCATAGCCCAGTAATTTTTTTTCCCTTCAAGAATTTAACCAATTCCCTTTTGAAAGTTATTCTTGAATCTGCTTCTACCACCCCTACAGGCAGTGCATTTCAGATCATAACAACTCGCTGCGTAAAAAAATGTTTCCTCATTTCACCTTTGGTTGTTTTTGCCAATCACCTTAAATCTGTGTCCTATGCCATGTCTGCCACTCGAAACAGTTTCTCCTTATTTATTCTATCAAAACCGTTCATGATTTTGAACACCTCTAACAAATCTCTCCTTAACCTTCTCTGCTCTAAGAAGAACAACCCCAGTTTCACCAATTGAAACTGGGGTTGTTCTTCGTGATAAATTGGGCCAGTGGGCCGATGAATGGCAGATGGAGTTTAATTTAGATAAATGTGAGGTGATGCATTTTGGTAGATCGAATCGGGCCAGGACCTACTCCGTTAATGGTAGGGCGTTGGGGAGAGTTATAGAACAAAGAGATCTAGGAGTACAGGTTCATAGCTCCTTGAAAGTGGAGTCACAGGTGGATAGAGTGGTGAAGAAGGCATTCAGCATGCTTGGTTTCATTGGTCAGAACATTGAATACAGGAGTTGGGATGTCTTGTTGAAGTTGTACAAGACATTAGTAAGGCCACACTTGGAATACTGTGTACAGTAAAGAAAGGATATTATTAAACTAGAAAGAGTGCAGAAAAGATTTATTAGGATGCTACCGGGACTTGATGGCTTGACTTATAGGGAGAGGTTGGATAGACTGAGACTTTTTTCCCTGGAGAGTAGGAGTTTTAGGGGTGATCTTATAGAAGTCTATAAAATAATGAGGGGCATAGATAAGGTAGATAGTCAAAATCTTTTCCCAAAGGTAGGGGAGTCTATAACGAGGGGGCATAGATTTAAGGTGAGAGGGGAGAGATACAAAAGGGTCCAGAGGGGCAATTTTTTCACTCAAAGGGTGGTGAGTGTCTGGAACGAGCTGCCAGAGGCAGTAGTAGAGGCGGGTACAATTTTGTCTTTTGAAAAGCATTTGGACAGTTACATGGGTAAGATGGGTATAGAGCGATATGGGCCAAGTGTAGGCAATTGGGACTAGCTTTGTGGTATAAACTGGGTGACATGGACATGTTGGCCAAAGGGCCTGTTTCCATGTTGTAAACTTCTATGATTCTATGATTCTAATCTCTCCACACAACTGAAGTCCCTTATCCCTGGTACCATTTTAGTAAATCTCTTCTGCACCCTCTCTAAGGCCTTGACATCCTTCCTAAAGTGTGGTGCCCAGAATTGAACAATACTCCAGCTGAGGCCTAACTAGTGTTTTATGAAGGCTTAGCATAATTTCCTTTCTTTTGTACTCTATGACTCTATTAATAAAGCCCAGTATCCCATATGCTTTTTTAACAGTCTTCTCAATTTGTGTACATAAACCCCCAGGTCTCTCTGTTCCTGTACCCCTTTTAAAATTATGCCGTTTAATTTATATTGCCCCTCTTCATTCTTCCTACCAAAATGTATCACTTCACACTTATCTGCATTAAATTTCATCTGCCATGTGACTGCCCATTTCACCAGTCTGTCTATGTCCCCCTGAAGTCTGTTACTACCCTCCACATTGTTTACTACATTTCCAAGTTTCATGTCAACAGCAAACTTTGAAATTATACCCTGTATATCCAAGTCGAGGTCATTAATATATATCAAAAACAGCAATGGTCCGAATATCTGAAGACTTGCGGCATTACGGTGTTGGGTTCATTTTACACATTAAAAGAGTAATGCCATTTTTTACACCGCGCTATAATTTCCTGGGACTGCTCTGCCAATACTTTTGCCAAAACCATGCAAAATTGCTTATCATAGGTCCACCCCAGTCCAGTCAATGGTGATTGCAAATTTCCTGAATTTATGCTCGTTTTCTCGCTGCAGCCACTTAGACTGAAAAATAATGGCTCAGATGAATGCATTAGAATTCAAAATAATCGATTAGAGTAAAATAAAATCTCTGCTCTTTCTTGAAACGAGGTCCAAATTTCCCCTGATTTATTTAACCTGAGATATTTTAGATAGCTTAAATTACTAATGTCATCTTCTAAATAAATGGTTAAGAAAAAATCCATAACTTAAAATGTTCCTGAAAACTGAATGCAGCAGCCGAGTGTGTCTATAATTCAAACGATTTTCTGCAAGTGATCAAGCACAGCACAATGAAGGGATTTGAAATTCAGAATTCTATGACTCAAGTCATGCCAATATTAATCTGTGGCGTATTCACATTACTTTCCCAGGAATTTTTGGAGTAAGTTTGCAACAGGAAGATTGGGGCACGAAACGGCGTAATTTGTGGCGTAAGCCACAGATGGTGTCGCTCCAGGAAATTCACGACCAATTACAATGAGGAATCAGATAAAAGTATCTCCCGTTCATTAATATAAGGACTTGATAACTAGATAAACTATTGGGGAATATTATACATTGTTCTAATAATTGGTTGACTACTAAAATTTTGCACCCAACTGATTGTCAGCTACAAATATCATTGATTAACGAGCTGAAGTAGTGTCTAAGCCTTTCCAATGAACTATCGCTCAATACCAAATAGTCACCATTGCACAAAACGCTCTCAATGTTCTCAGTAACCAAGTCACCACTATTTACTCTAACTTTTAAAATCAGGAATGCAAATTTAAAATCTCCATATTAACTAAGTGAGATAATGAAAAGAACAATTTGGAGAAGGAAGTGTATAGACTAGACCTTGGAAAATAAGAACCAAATTAATGTTCTGTTTTTTTATTATCATACTGAGCATTGCAATAAAATTAAACTCTTTGGGAGCTCTGTGCCTCTCTCCTACTTTGATAAAAGGTAAAATGGGAGGTAGAGGGGAAATTTTCCAATTGATATGCAATAAGGCTTACCGTCAGAAGAAATTGGCCTTGTCTCTGTTCCAGCTATTTTCTTGTCCTGGCAGTAAAGGAGCAATCTGAATATTTTAGTTTCTTGCCGGCGGTATTCAAGGACACAGGGGAGAACGTTCACTAATGTTGGGTTCATTTTTAATAATAAACAAGGTCTCTGGGCATGCAATTGTTATGAGTTCACTGACAGGAATTCTGCCTCACTGAAGACAAGACTCTAACAATTTAAAGGGGCATACCATTTAAAAGAAAACTTCTAACATGGAAGGGTTCTGTTTGATTCCCTTATTACGACAGCATGTCATAAATTGAAAATCAGTATTGAGTGCTGCCAAACATCCCACACTTAAAATAATATCAGAGGCTGTAAGGCATTATTGATCCTATGATGCACATTGGAGACTGGTACACCAGACTAGGTCAGGTGTTGTCTTTAGGTTCCCCTCCTATTCTGAAGACATTTATTCTTGTGTGGGTATGTATCATGGTCATCACCTTGTCTCATAAGTGAAACCCTATGCTTTGAAATTTTGCCATATATATATATGTATAAACAAAATATACATTGTAATGTATTTTAAATGATTAGAGTAGCTGGGCTTCTCCAAATGACAACTCAAAAACAGTGTTAATTTAAGAGTGTAAAATTATGAAAGGGCTGTATCATAGAGTTTAGAGAGAGGTTCTGGGCAAAAATCCTGTATAGAAAATTGTTTTTCTGCAAAATTTTTTGGTAACTCTAAGTACTGTTGTAGAAGTATTTGATGAAGAAGGAAAGATGCAAATCAATTTAATCTTTTTTAAAGCTTTATATTTCTTGGTTATTAGCATAAAAATGTGCACCCTGAATAGATGTCACAATTTGCTAACTTGAATATCTAGATAAGGAACTGCTATTTTCAGCCTCTTCTAGAAAACCTTTGAAAGGAAATATAATAATTTGTATTTTTTTTGCTCAAACATTGTACTTTATATCTCTAAAAGTGAAGAAAATAATAGACTCATAGAAAGGTTACAGCACGGAAGGAGGACATTCGTCTCATCGAGTCCGTGCTGGCTCTATGCCAGAGCAATCCAGCTAGTCCCATTCCCCCGCCTTATCCCCGTAGCCCTGCAAATTTTTTCCTTTCAAGTTATCTGGTTCCCTTGTAATAGGAATGTAACAGGAAGGAACTATAAGGGAGAATATTAATGTTTAAATCTGTGTTTAAAATGGAAACAAAAACTTGGTTATAACAGACAATTGCTAGTGGGCTTACATATTTTGATTTATGTAATACAGAGCAGCTAGGTGTACTATTTTATATTATTTCTGTGGCCTTTGGTTTCCTGAGAAAATGCCTTTTTTTTCTAAAGGGCAGTTTGCTTCTTTGATATTCTGGCTGATCAGAGTTGGCTTGGCCTCAATGAAACCATCTGAATAAAAGTAGTTGTTTCATCCACATCCAACTGACTTTCATGTCCATTTATATGTGGGTGATATGCCTGTGTAGTATAAAGAGAACGATAGTAAAAAAGCTGCAGAAACACAACACAGAATGCTTATGTGAAAGGCAAAATGCTCAGTTTTGTAGTGGAAAGTGGAAGAGCCTTCTCGTCCCCCAGTGACATTTAGAAGGTGACCATTATTCAGGTGTGGGCCTAGACAAGTGAGTGTCAGCTGACCGTTCGAATGTGAGGAGGGTCACAATGAAGTCCAATCCTATCTTCACCTGCTGTCCATACATAAATATTTTCTAAAACATATCAGTAGTTGTAAGTAGTGGAAATCCTGGCTGATTTTTTTTCCCTTTCCTAGGCCAGGATTGCTGAGGCCAGTTGGAGTACCAATACTATCACTCTAGCTAAGATCAACTAATTCAACAGAGAATATTCTGTATAAAAAGAAAAAGAAAGACTTTTATTTATATAGCATTTTTCATGACCTTCGGACATCCCAAAGCGCTTTACAGCCAATGAAGTACTTTTTGAAGTGTAGTCACTGTTGTGATGTAGGAAACACGCCAGCCAATTTGCACACAGCAAGGTCCCACAAACAGCAACAATGTGTTTTAGTGATCGTTGGTTGAGGAATAAATATTGGCCAGGACACCGGGGAGAACTCTCCTGCTCTTCTTTAAAATAGTGCCACAGGATCTTTTACGTCCACCTGAGAGGGCAGACAGGTCCTCAGTTTAATGTCACATCCAAAAGGCGGCCCTTCTGACAGTGCAGCACTCCCTCAGTACTGCACTGGAGTATCAACTGAGATTTTGTGCTCAAATCTCTGGAGTGGGGTTTGAACCTACAACATTCTGTCTCAGGTGAGAGTGCCACCACTGAGCCACGGCTGACACCTAATAGCTCAGTATTAGCTCTATTCTATACTTAGATGGTGCACCTACCAACAGAGCAATTGGTGTAGCTCTAGATAACAACGTTGAACTATCAGCTGCTATCAATTGGGCCCACAGAAAATCTCTCCCATGCTGGTTCCTTGGATCAGATTGAGGTGTACTAGCACGGTGGCTTTGATTAGTAAAACCATTACAAACAACTAAAGTACAGGCGACTGTCAATGGGAATAAACGCAGTGACCTTTTTACTGTTTTTCATGAGCATAGATTCTGATGCAATTTCTGACAGCAAATTAGAGCTGATTTCTAAACCTCAGCCTGAGCATTTTAAAGAATAATTCCCTCGGTATGGAAAGTAACATTAAACGGCTTGGCCTTGAGGGTAGTTGCCAAGTGAGCTACCTAATACTAGATGTTATTACAATTTTGATGACACTGCAGCTTCCTGGATGTATAGAGACCACAATGTTTACCATTCCTAATGCCTTGCTACATTGAAAACAAAAAGAAATGAATAAAATTCACGAGCCTACAACTCTCCAGTCTGAAGAAAATACATTATTTTAATAAAGAAAATCCTCTAAGAATAAAATGAATACTTAAAAAAAATCATTTTTCTTTTGCCCCAAGTAAGTCAAAGTAAAATAATTGCACTTTACATTCTGACCAGCCGCCATTAATTTTTAATGATCGGGGCAGTGCAGTGCTCTGTGCATAGTACAACCCAGGATTGCACACACAACAGTGAGTTCCCACCCATAGGTCTGTGGGACCACTGTATTCGATCCTGGGTGCTTTCCCACAGAACAAGGAAAAATAGGAGGGTGAGTCATTCTGAATATCCTCTTCCCCTGTAGCTAGTTTCAAAGTAGCATAGTACCGGGAGAAGGTCACTTGCTCTACCGCACTGTCGGAGCTGCCGTCTTTCGGATGAGATGTTAAACCAAGGCCCTCTCAGTTGGACATAAAAGATCCCACGGCACAATTGGAAGAAGAGCAGGGGAGTTCTCCCCTGGCCGATATTTACCCCTCAACCAACATCCACCAAAAAAAAGCAGATTATCTGGTCATTATCACATAGCTGTTTGTGGGCTCTTGCCTTGCATAAATTGGCTGTCTTATTTCCTACATTATAACAATGACTGCATTTCAAAATGACTTCATTGGCTATAAAGTGCTTTGGGATGTCCTGAAGTCATGAAAGGCAAGTTCTCTCTTTCTGCTGGGATGGTGCACACATTTGGAGAGATTTACAAAAGGGCAAAAGAAGGGACAGTAAATGAAGATGCACTTTAATGAAATTATATAAAGCTAATAACAAACCAAAAATGGGAGAATCTCCCCTTTTCTCAGTAATTAATGATCCACTGTCGAAACCCCAGGACTTCACAGTTATAAAATGTGACATTTTTGAGAATGTGTTTTTGTTAGTGGGTCATTAACTCAGGCAGTTATCCTTTTTCATTAAAGTATTAATTGCATCCCCTCAGACTAATAACAGCAAACTCATTCTGGTCTTCACATTTACCTTTGAATATTTTATTTTCCTTTCTTTTCCCTAGTTTGGATATACACATAAATAAAAATGTTTATTCATTTGTTTCTTTATAATAGTAAGAAAGAAAGAACAAACGAACGAATGAACTTGTGTTTATATAGCGCCTTTCACGTCCTCGGGAGGTCCCAAAGCACTTCACAACCAATGAAGTACGTTTGAAGTGTAGTCACTGTTGGAAACGCAGCAGTCAATTTGTGCACAGCAAGGTCCCACAAACAGCAAGGTGATAATGACCAGATCATCTGTATTAGTGATGTTGATTGAGCGATAAATATTGGCCGGGACGCTGGGAGAACTCCCCTGCTCATCTTCGCAATAGTACCATGGGATCTTCTACATCCACCTGAGAGGGCAGACTTGGTTTAACATCTCATCCGAAAGACAAAGAAAATAAAATTACACGTGCTGGAAGTCTGAAATAAAACCAGAAAATGTTAAAACAGCAAGGCAGGCTGACCAACATCTGAAAGACAAAAAATAGATCAATGTTTCAGTTCTGATGAAGTGTCATCAGCCTAGAAATGACTGTTGGTGATATTAGTGGATGAATGTTTAACAAGAGCAGTTGATATTCCTTTGTTCACTATTTGAGCAGAGATAGTAACCCATTAAAATTAAATCATTTAATGCCTGTTTAATATAGCAGACAAAGGAACGTCAAAGGAATGAGTAACTGTGTGCCAACAGCAATTTCTAGGCTGTCATTTTTTTTGTGATGCTAACCAACCTACTGTAAATTTCCAGCATTTTACATTGTGTCACATTAAAACTACAGCACAGAAACAGGCCATTCAGCCCAACTGGTCTATGCCAGCGTTTATGTCCCGCACGAGCCTCCTCCCACCTTACTTCATCTCATCCTATTAACATTTTATTTTTATTTGTTCATGGGATGTGGGCGTCGCTGGCGAGGCCGGCATTTATTGCCCATCCCTAATTGCCCTTGAGAAGGTGGTGGCGAGCCGCCTTCTTGAACTGCTGCAGTCCGTGTGGTGAAGGTTTTCCCACAATGCTGTTAGGAAGGGAGTTCCAGGATTTTGACCCAGCGATGATGAAGGAACGGCGATATATTTCCAAGTCAGGATGTTGTGTGACTTGGAAGGGAACATGCAGGTGGTGCTGTTCCCATGTAGCTGCTGCCCTGGTCCTTCTAGGTGGTAGAGGTCGCGGGTTTGGGAAGTGCTGTCGAAGAAGCCTTGGCGAGTTGCTGCAGTGCATCCTGTGGATGGCACACACTGCAGCCACGGTGCGCCGGTGGTGAAGGGAGTGAATGTTTAGGGTGGCGGTTGAGGTGCCAATCAAGCGGGCTGCTTTGTCCTGGATTGTGTCGAGCTTCTTGAGTGTTGTTGGAGCAGCACTCATCCAGGCAAGTGGAGAGTATTCCATCACACTCCTGACTTGTGCCTTATAGATGGTGGAAAGGCTTTGGGGAGTCAGGAGGTGAATCACATGCCACAGAATACCCAGCCTTTGACCTGCTCTTGTAGCCACAGTATTTATGTTGCTGGTCCCGTTAAGTTTCTGGTCAATGGTGATGGTGGGGGTTTCGGTGATGGTAATGCCATTGAATGTCAAGGGGAGGTGATTAGACTCTGTCTTGTTGGAAATGGTCATTGCCTGGCACTTGTCTGGCGCTAGTGGTCCTGGCAGAACCCAAACTGAGCATCAGTGAGCAGGTTATTGGTGAGTAAGTGCCGCTTGATAGCACTGTCGACGACACCTTCCATCACTTTGCTGATGATTAAGAGTCGACTGATGGGTCGGTAATTGGCCAGATTGGATTTGTCCTGCTTTTTGTGGACAGGACATACCTGGGCAATTTTCCACATTGTCGGGTAAATGCCAGTGTTGTAGCTGTACTGGAACAGTTTGGCTGGAGGTGCGGCTAGTTCTGGAGCACAAGTCTTCAGCACTACAGCCGGGATGTTGTCGGGGCCCATAGCCTTTGTTGTATCCAGTGCACTCAACCATTTCTTGATATCACGTGGAGTGAATCGAATTGGCTGAAGACTGGCTTCTGTGATGGTTGGGATATCGGGAGGAGGCCGAGATGGATCATCCACTCGGCACTTCTGGCTGAAGATGGTTGCAAACACTTCAGCCTTGTCTTTTGCACTCACGTGCTGGACTCTGCCATCATTGTTAGCAATGTTCACAGAGCCTTCTCCTCCCATTAGTTGTTTAATTGTCCACCACCATTCACGACTGGATGTGGTAGGACTGCAGAGCTTTGATCTGATCCATTGGTTGTGGAATCGCTTAGCTCTGTCCATAGCATGTTTCTTCTGCTGTTTAGCATGCATGTAGTCCTGAGTTGTAGCTTCACCAGGTTGGCGTCTCATTTTTAGGTACGTCTAGTGCTGCTCCTGGTTATATAGCTTCCCCCCCACGTCTAATTTCTACAACCCAAGATGTCCGCCCCTCTCAGGAACTCATTCCATTCCTTTTGAAGGACTGCAGTGAGCACGTACCATGGCCTGGAATTTCCGCATGATTCCAGTTTAATCTGGGCAGAATCAAATCAAATAGTGCAAAAGATCGTGGAATTTTAAGCGCAAGTGAGCTGTGCCCATAACTACTTTATGCTCAAGTATCCGCGATCTTTTATGCTAGTTCAACAATTGTTTTGCCTGAACCAGTCCTCGCCCAAAAAAACTGGCCATGTCCCCAGGTTGGACTGGCGAGTTTCCACCGACTGCGCTCGTTCAGGGAGGTCCATCACACTGCACCCAGATTCCTAGGCACACAGGCACCCGTGATCACATTGGTCCAGCGTTAATCACCTGACCAACGGTGACCAACAGTCAATTGGAACCACAGGTCTGCCCTACTGCTGCAGAAGTCATCAATTAGTTTAAAAAGAAAGAAAAGTGCTGCTTGCTTTGTGATCTCCAGCCTCACTGTGTAGGGATATTTTAATACTTTGATACTATCCCACGCTAGCACCTTGAGGCCCTATTGGCCCTGTTCCAGTCACAAATCGATTACTTTCACTAACATTGCCTGGTTGCACTGCTTCTTTTGAGATTTTACATTCGGACTTATGCTAATTAGTTTGTGCGGAAACTTGGGAGTAATTTCATCTCAGCAAAACTAGCAACAATTGTGCCCCTAGCAGAAACTCCAGGCCCAAATGTTTTGGTGAGATACTCTCTGTGACTCCTGGCATCTAACCTAAATTTGCTTTTATAATTTATTCTCATACTCCCTAGTGTTCTCCTGCTTATCGATCTCAAATGATCTATTCATCTGGACAGAATCTATTCCCTTTTAAGAACTTCAGTCATGTCTCCTTGAAGTCTGTTTCTCCAATGTTAAAAACCTAATTCTTTGAGACTATCCTGCAGGGCCTCAATATCCCCAGCCATGGGAGGAGAATAAAACTGGACACAGTACTCTAAATGTGGCTATACCAAGGTCTTGTATAAACTATTATGTTCCTAGTTTTATACTATATTGTCCTAGCAATAGACCCAAACACCATATTTGCTTTCCTATGGCCTTGCAACATTGTGTGTAGGTTTAAAGTGTTTTATTCATTACAAGCCTGCACGTTTCTTTCCTCTTCTGCATCCTTTAGTGGGTAACTGTGCATGGTATACACATGCATGGAATCTAAATGCATCAGCTACATAGCCACATTGATGAACATAGGCCAATTCCCCAATGTATATAAATCAGTTTGTACTCCTTTTATTTTCATCTGCATTCCTAATTCCCTCACACATTTATGTGTCATCAGCAAACTTTAGAATTGTTCCCTTAATGCTTTAATCCAAAGATTAGATCTACATTTTGGCTTGGGTCAGTCCTCACCCAAAAATTAAATAACCCAATAAAATGGTCACAGGAGATTTCATTGGAATTAAATTACTAGGTAAGAACGTATAACATGGGATTATTTGAAATCATAGAATCATGGAAGCATACAGCACAGAAGGAGGCCATTCAGCCCATTGTGCCAGTGCTGTATTTTGCTAACTTCTGTTCGAATAATACAGCTTTGGAAGAGCTATCCAACTAGTCCCACACCCCTACTCTTTCCCCATAGCCCTGCAAATTTTTCCACTTCAAGTATTTATCCAATTCCCTTCTGAAGGCTGCCATTGAATCTGTTTCCACCATCTTTTCAGGCAGTGCATTCCAGATCATAACAACTCGCTGCGTAAAAACCTTTTACCTCATTTTGCCTCTGGTTCTTTTGCCAATTACCTTAAATCTGTGTCCTCTGGTTACCGACACTTCTGCCACTGGAAACAATTTCCCCTTATTTACTCTATCAAAACCGTTCATGTTTTTGAACACCTCTATATATCAAAAAGAACAGTGGTCCTAATACCAATCCCTGGTGAACACCATTGTATACCTCCCTTCAGTCTGAAAAACAACCGCTCACCACTACTCTCTGCTTTCTGTCCCTTAACCAATTTCATATCTATGCTGCCACTGTCCCTGGGCTTCAATTTTGCTAACAAGTCTATTATGTGGTACTTTATCAAACGCCTATTGAAAGTCCATATACACAACATCAACCGCATTACCTCATCAACCCTTTCCATTACTTCATCAAAGAACTCAATCAAGTTAGTCAAACATGATTTACCTTTAACAAATCCGTGCTGGCTTTCATTTATTAACCCATACTTATCCAAGTGCCGATTAATTTTGTCCCAGATTATTGTCTCTAAAAGTTTCCCCACCACTAAGGTTAGGCTGACTGGCCTGTAATTTCCTGGTTTATCTCTCTCCCTCTTTTTGAACAGGGGTGTAACATTTGCAATCCTCCAGTCCTCTGGCACCACCTCATATCTAGTGAAGATTGGAAGATTGTGGCCAGATCCTCCGCAATTTCCACTCTTACTTCCCTCAGTAACCTAGGATGCATCCCATCTGGACCGGGTGATGTTTCTACTTTGAGTACTGCCAATCTTTTAAGTACCTTCTCTTTATTTATATTTATCCTATCCAATATCACTTCTACCTCCTCCTTTACTGCTACATTGGCAGCATCCTCTTCTCTAGTGAAGACAGATGCAAAGTATTCATTTAGTACCTCTGCCATGTCCTCTGCCTCCACAAGAAGATCTCCTTTTTGGTCCATAATCGGCCCCCCTTTTCTCTGACTACTCTTTTACTATTTATACGTTTATAAAAGATTTTTGGATTGCCTTTTATGTTAGCCGCTAATCTATTCTCATACACTCTCTTTGCTCCTCTAATTTCCTTTTTCAGTTCTCCTCTGTATTCGGCTTTGTTCTCTATTGTATTATGAATATGACATTTGTCAAAATCCTTCTTTTTCTGTTTCATTTTAATCTCTGTGGGGGTTAAGTTGGACTGTCTAACGCCTGTTTTTTAGGCACTACGCAACCACCTAAGACTCAAAAGTGTGGTCCGAGACGCGGGTGCACATTTCCAATTGGAAGTGCGCGAGACGCCATCTTGGTAAAGGCATCTGCGGCATGCCTCACGACCGCTGATAGCGTGCAGAGTAGGGATAGGACGACGCGAATCAGTGTGCAACGCTGATTTGAAGGCACCACTGCTATTTTGCAACTACATACTCCAGCCAATGCCCTGTCTTAACCTTGCACTGCTGAACATGACGATAACCGGTATGAAGGACCCCCAACTCCCCACCAATACTATTTAAACGGATCATGAAGTACATACAGTTTAGTTGCTGGATTATTTCTTCTGGCTGCTGGTACAATTGTATGCGTTTATGGAGGTTTCATATAGAAAGAAATAATTGCTTTTATATAGCACCTTTCACATCCCAAAGCACTTTACAGCCAATTAAGTACTTTTTGAAGTGCAGTCACTATTGTAATGTAGGAAACTCGGCAGCCAATTTGCACACAGCAAGGTCCCACAAACAGCAATGTGATAATGACCAGATAATCTGTTTTCATGGAATTATAGAAAGGTTACAGCATGGAAGGAAACCATTTGGCCCATCGAGTCCATGCCAGCTCTATGCAAAAGCAATCCAGCTAGTCCCACTCCTCCGCCCTATCCGCGGAGCCCTGCAAGTTTTTTCCTTTCAAGTACGAATCCAGTTCCCTTTTGAAAGCCACGATTGACTCTGCCTCCACCACCCCCCCGGCAGTACATTCCAGATCCTAACCGCTCGCTGCGTAAAAAAGTTTTTCCTCATGTCGCCTTTGACAAAAGAACCAATCACCTTAAATCTATGTCCTCTGGTTCTTGACCCTTCCACCAAAGGGAACAATTTCACTCTATCTATTCTGTCTAGCCCCTCCATGATTTTAAATACCTCTATCAAATCTCCTCTCAACCTTCTCTGTTCCAAAGAGAACAACCCCAGCTTCTCCAGTCTATTCACATAACTAAAGTCCCTCATCCCTGGAATCATTATCGTAAATGTTTTCTGCACCCTCTCTAAGGACTTAAGTTCTTTCCTAAAGTGCGGTGCCCAGAACTGGACTCAATACTCCAGTTTTGGTCGAACCAGTGTTTTATAAATCATGACTTCCTTGCTTTTATACTCTATGCCTTTATTTGTAAAGCCCAGGATCCTGTATGCTTTTTTTAACAGCAACTACAGCCAGTCAGTGGTAGGGAAACTTTTAGAAACGATAATCTGGGACAGAATTAACAGTCATTTGGACAAGCGTGGATTGATCAACCTGCCCTGCCACTTTCAATGATTTGTGCACATATAACCCCGGATCTCTCTGTTCTTGTACCCCTTTTGGAGTTGTGCCCTCTAGTTTATATTGCTTCTCCTCGTTCTTTCGACAGAAATATATCACTTCGCATTTTTCTGCGTTAAATTTCATCTGCTACATGTCTTCCTATTCCACCAGCCTGTCTATATCCTCTTAAACTCTATCACTATCCTCCTCACTGTTCACTACACTATCAAGAAAAGTAGTGGTCCCACCACAGACCCATGGGGAACACCACTGTATACCTCCCTCCAATCCAAAAAACAACCATTCACCATTACTCTCTGCTTCCTGTTACTTAGCCAATTTTGAATCCATGCTGCTATTGCCTCCTTTATTCAATGGGCTTCAATCTTGATGACAAGCCTATTATGTGGCACTTTATCAAATGCCTTTGAAAGTCCATATACACCACATCAACCGCATTGCCCCTTTGGACCATCTCTGTTACCTCATCAAAAAACTCTATCAAGTTAGTTAAACATGATTTGCCTTTAACAAATTTGTGCTGGCTTTCCCTAATCAATCCACACTTGTCCATATGACTGTTAATTCTGTCCCGGATTATCGTTTCTAAAAGTTTCCCCACCACTGCGGTTAAACTGACTGGCTGTAGTTGCTGGGTTTATCCTTACACCCTTTTTTGAATTTGGTGGAGGGTCAAATATTGGCTAGGACACAGGGGAGAACTCCCATGCTGTTCTATGAAATAGTGCCATGGGATCTTTGACATCCACCTCGAGGGGCCTTGGTTTAATGTCTCATCCAAAAGACAGTGCAGCACTCCTTCAGTACTGTATTGGAGTGTCAGCCTAACTTAAAAGTCTCTAGGGTGAGGCTTGAACCCACAACCTTCTGACTCAGAGACAAGAGTGCTATCAACTGAGCCACAGCTGACAACTTGGCTGAAGTGTCAATACTTTACAGGAAGTGGTCTGGCTGGTCTTGCAGTATTTTTAGAGGCATTTCAAATATGGTGCTGAAAAAAGTTGCTTCCAGACATGGGTGGCCTGGTAAGGCTTCCTCTGGGAATTGAACATGACTAGGAGAATGAAGAGAGGCCACGCAGAATAGGACCAACTGCTAGAAGAGGTGGAGGAGGAACAGGGCAATCAGCAGGGCATTTCCGCGGAGGATCTTCAGGGAGCAATTCTCTTACCTCAACTTCAGCGACGATCAGTGCATCAGACATCTACGGTTCAGTAAAGAGGTCGTGACTGAAATTTGTCAACTGCTGCAGCTTTAACTGCAGCCTTAAAGCAGGGCAAGGACAGCATTGCCTGTGGCTGTCAAAGTGACTGGCTCTTAATTTTTATACCTCTGGCTCTTTACAGGCTGCTGCTGGAGATATAAGCAACATCTTACAGTTTGCAGTACACTGCATTATGAGGGAGGTCACTGAGACTGTCTATACAATGAGAAACACATTCATCTCATTCCCTCTTGCTTGAGACAAGCAGGAGGAATGAGCATGAGGTTTTGCACGGATGGCAGGCTTTCCCATGGTGCAGGGTTCCATTGACTGTACGCACATTGCCTTGCGTGCTCCTCATTTGAACTCGGACCTATACATCAACAGAAAGTGATTCCACTCCCTCAATGTGCAGCTGGTGTGAGACCACAGGCAGTGCATCATCCAAGTGAATACCCGCTATCCTGGCAGCAGTCATGATTCGTTCGTTCTGCGGCAGTTCTCTGTTGTACATGTATTTCAACCAGATACAGTCAAAGGCAAGTCAAAGGCTGGCTACCGGGCGACAAGGGTTATCCCCTCATGACATGGTTCATTGACTCCGGTTAGGAACCCACGCACACGCGCACAGCAGGCCTACAGTGAGAGCCATGCTGCCACAAAGTACGTCATAGAGCACACCATCAGCGTCCTCAAGCAATGCTTCGCTGCCTGGATTGCTCTGGAAGAGCCCTGCTGTACTCAGCTGAGCAAGTATCTAGATTTGTCATTGTGTGCTGCATGCTGCACAACTTGGCCATTATAAGGGAACAGCCCTTGCCACCGCCTATTAGGTGAGAGACTGAGGAGCATGAGCAAGAGGAGGAGGAGGAGGAGAAGGAAGAGGAGGAAGTGGAGGAAGTGGAGGAGGAGATGGAAGTGCAAGAGGAAGTGGAGGAAGTGGAAGAGCAAGGGAGGCTACAACATAGACAGGTCCTGTCTACCAGGGCTCTACATGATCAGATAATTCATGAGCGTTACCAGTAACCTCAACTACATCTCCCCATTCACCAACAGTCCCACACTCCTTACCTTTCCTCTCTCACTGACCGCTACATTGTCGTCTTTATGATTACACATTGGTTCCTCCCTCAGCTCACGGCAGAAATAAAAACCACCACCAAATGCAAATTCAAATCCACGTTTATAAATTCACTCATTAAATAATGCATACAAAATTAAACTATTCACCCTTGTGCATTCCCTTGGTGCTTTCGTGTGCCTTTACCTTTCCTAATGCTACTATGAGGTGCTTCCCCAGTGGCTGCAGCATGGGAGGTGGAAGGCTGCTGACCTTCATTTGAAGAGACTACAGGTGGCCTTGGAGGACAACCTCGAACAGGAGGGCCTGGCTTCAAATGGCACCATCTCGGCCTGGGCAGCAGCAGGCTGGCCTGGCTGGCTGATAGGCAACAATAAGGGCATTGGCGGAGTGGCAGGGGTGGGAGTAGGAATGCTGTCATCCTGAGAGAGGACAGCAGGTTCCTCTTCCATGACGCCATTGCCACTCTCCCGGGGCTGCACCTCAGGAATCCTGGTGATCTGTTGGAGAACAGACTGCTAGACTGCTGTAACGCCCTGGAAGCCCCATTTCACAGTGATACCCAGAGCCAAGATAGCAACAGACTGAGCTTCAAAGGCAGCAGTCGGAGTTTTGATGGAAGCTGTGACATCGGTCATCAGATGCTGCATCATGGTGGGTTCCACATTTTCCATGTTGGAAAGGATGGGCTCCAAACTCTGCGCAAAACCCTGTGCCAAGTTGGAGCTGGACTCCTCCATGCTCCTTGACATTGTGCACAGACTTTCTGGTAGGATTTCCAGTGCACCAAACATCTGGCTGTGTTCGCCCATCAGCCTTCATCTGTAGCCTGGGCCATTGAAATCCACACCTGAATCCTCTGCAGAAGAACTAGTGTGCGACCTCTCCCTCCGGCGTGCTGGCACCTGCAGTATCCTTTCCTCCCGCCCCGGCTCCTGCGCATTTGTGCCTGGTGTCTCACCATATGCAGATCCCTCCTCTATCCAGCCTCTACAGTACCCCCATCATCTTTAGTCATCCAGGGTGCTCCAGCATTGGATGTCCTTCCATTCCTCCTCGTGGGAATGTGTCTAGTTTGTACCTGAAGGCCTCCCATTGCTCAATTACTGTTTTGCCTGTCAATCTTTGATTGCAATCCATCTGGGCCAGATCCCTTTTCAACTCACTGAAATGAACCCTCCTCCAGTTAAGTATTTTCATTCTTGAACATTTTTCGTTCTTTTCCATAACCTGATGATATTCTGATCACTGTTCCCCATCTGTTCCCCCACTGAAACATGCTCCATTTTATTCCCCAGAACTAGATCCAGCTCTGCTTCCTTCCTTGTTGAGCTGGAAACACACTGATCAAAAATGTTCTCTTGTACACATTTCAGGAATTACTCCCTCTCTTTGCCCTTTATATTGTTACTATCCCAGTCTATATTGGAATAATTGAAGCCCCCCATTATCACTGCTCTATAGTTCTTGCATCTTTCTGCAATTTTCCATCAAATGTTCTCCTCTATCTCCTTCCCACTATTTGGTGGCCTATAGTATACACCCAGTAATGTAATAGCTCCTCTACTGTTTCTTAATTCTAACCAAATAGATTCTGTCTTTGACCCCTCAACTACATCATCCCTTTTTAATACTGTAATAGCCTCTTTGATCAATATTGCCAGCCCCCTCCTTTTTTTCCTGAATACCTTCTTTGAGCCAGATCTCTGTTATTGCCACTTTATCATAGTCCCATGTGGCCACTTGTGCCTGCATCTCACCAACCTTATTTACCATGCTCCGTGCATTTACGCACATGCACTACAAACCCATCTTAGACTGCCTCAAATTTACCCCCTGTCTGATCTCTCCAATGATATTGGAAACTTTGTATTCTAAACTAGATTGAAATACATGCGAGAGTAGTTAGTAAATTTGCACTATAATTATAAATCATTTTGTAGGTTTGCCTATCAGTAATTATAAACATTAACTAACTTGACAGCTGGCATAAAACATGTTATTAATGAGTATAATTAGTCTGGGAATGCATTAATCATGAACTGAGATCAGAATATTTATTTAAAGAAATCAAGGGATTAACTCAAAGATTCCACTTTCTTAATGAGGCTGAATTTTTTTTTGTTTGTTCGAGACATTTGCAACCCTGGCAAGGTCGCATTTATTGCTCATTCACCCATTCAAATGAGTGGGGATGGATTCCCTCTCTCAAGTGCAGTCCAGGGGCCTTTACTAGGTCCTCAAAAGGACTCACGCCCTCTCAGTTAATGAGAGATTATTTGGGCCTGATGAGGGCGTAATAGATGGAATTGCAAGAACTCCCCCAGACACACCTCCAATACATTGTGGGGCAAGCAAAAGACTCACCCACTCCCTCCCCCATCAGAATATGCACTGGAAACCAAGTAGAATTGCCTTAAAGTCCGCCCACTCGGCAGATAATACGCTTGCTCTCTGCCCTCCACAGCCATCACAATTTCAACCCCTTTGTATCTTCTATACCAGCATTTCATTCGCTTTCTTTCAAAGTGAAGAGTCTGAAGGGGTAATTTTAAACCTTGCCGGGTGTAAAGGGAAATCAAACCCGGTGTATAACAAGCGGCCGATCTGCTACTGCCAGTTTTCCGCCTGCCTGAGTTTTTAAAGAACTTTTCCTCAAAACTCATCACTTTGACACTAGGAATCAGCCTGGTGGATCTTCTCTACACCAATTCCAGGTTTGGTGCTTCAGTGACCAGAACTGAACACAGTACTCAGAGCTTGGCCTTATTAGATCTCAATACAGCCTCTGAATAATGGACCGAGCCTCATACTCTACTGATTTCACAATATAGCTCTGCATTCAGAGCTAGGCAGATGGCATATTCACCCTTAAGAAAGTGGGATTAATTCCTTTCTTCATTTCTTTAAATAAATACTCTGATCTCAATTCAAGATAAATACGTCACCAGTCTAATTAATGGTCTAGAGTCTCCACTTTGGGCACAATCGGCAATTGGGCACAAATTGCGCCCGAAAATTGCGCCGGTTGGGTTACGGTTCAAGTTTCTGCTCAAATGCATTTGCAAAATCACAAATGTAAAATCTTCCATGAACCAGCGCACTTCGGTAGTTTAATAGAGTGTAATTGTTTATTATTTTTTCTATGCAATAAAAAATATTCATTGATATATTTAAGAGTGGTAACCTGCTACAGTTTTATTAATACAGCTAAAAATGAGTTTATCACAAAAAATAAGCATTTTCAATAAGAGTGTCTAGTCTTCCACCTTTGAGTAACCAGATTTAAAATCACTGAAAATTACTTTAAAAAATCTATACTGAACCATTTACTACTTTCATTGGTGTACGCTAGTCAGCTTCTTAATTTACTAAGTATTTTTTGATATGTAAAAAAGTTTAAATGATGCCTACCTCTGCCTGTGCACCTAAGAAAACGAGCTTAATTTGAAGGCTCTCCTTGAATGGCCTTAGACGGGCACAATTAGTGGTAACTTGCCATCCTCGTTATTTCAATCGGGGGCGTGGCCATTTTGTGGCCGGGGTTGGCTTCAGCGAAAGATCGCAGAAACTCGAATTACGCTGGCCCAGATTTCTCGCGCTCTTTTGGGCTGGTTCGGCCGGATTGCACCAATAAAACCAGCGCATTCAAGTGGAAACTCTATCCCAATGTGTTTCTGCCAGCTGTTAAAGTAGTTACCAGCTCTAATTACTGATTGTTGTTCTGCAATGATTGGACATAATCAACGTTGATCTATTAGAACTGCCAGATCTCTTTCGGGCCTTATCCACTTTGCCATCTTTCCTTGGGTGATTATGGTAAAACTATACTTCAGATCACTAATGCTTATTTAAATCAGGCAAGGAAATAATCAAGAAAGTTTAGCTATTACTTTGGATTTAACCACAAATATTACAATTTTACATAAGAGCATTAGATAAAAAAGCATTGGACCCAATAAAGCCACCCTTGCAAATAGGTCAAGTATAATTTGCATTGCTGTAGTTTCTCCCCAATTTATTCAGCCTCCTGAGAAGATAAAATGTTTTCCCTAGCCCTGAAAGTAATTGAGTGAAATATTCTTCAATATCATTCCAATATTATTTAATCCCAACCTCATGCATTCCACAACCATACTGCTATATTAAGAAAGTGACAGCAGCCACAATGCTCTTCAAAGCATATAATCATCTATGGGTATAATTGTACTCCTGGTCCTTAGACCCATGTTAATAGTTTAGTTAAATACCTTCTCCTTAGGTTTATATTATCCATGCCTTTCAGCATGTTAATGGCCCTCAGTCTTATTTTGTAATTTGAGAGAAAATTTAATTCTCTCAGGCTTTCCTATTTAACTTAATATTCTGCCTACAAGAATCATCCTTGTCACTCTTCAATGAACTTTGTTCAATGCGCCAATGTACTTTTGAAGACAACATGCCTAAAATTGGACAACCTACTCCAAATGTTTTCATATCAGTGGGTTAAAAAGAATCAAAGCAACTTGTTTCATCCTGTAACCAAATATCATTTTAATATTATTTATTGTTAATATGAACAAGATATTATTGAATATATTTATAATGACAAAACAGATATGCCACATAGTTATAGAAATGTGTGAGTTTTGGGGCAGTGGGTTAGAACGTCCAGGCTACAGGCTTAACAGTTCTATTATACATAGGTTTTGTGAATACTGACACTCTAAAACTGGATAGAATGCCAATTTTAATTATGAAATGGTTTTTAAATTCGCTGTTAACATACTACTACTAATAATAATAATAATAATAATAATAAATAACAAATTAGTCCTCCTGACAGCTTAACAAATTACCTTGTCAGTTGAGCAGGAGGATGTTTAATTGTTGGCAATTCTTCAGATGGATGCAGGGCAACCACTGTACAAAAATAGACATACTTTGGCATTCTAACCAACCAACAATTTACAATGCTTGCTCGTCATCTTTAGTAGTCTTTAAGTTTCTGTAAGTGTTCACAAGCAGCCTAATGATTACTTGATCATTTAGTACCTTAGGACGGAAATCCAATACTGACAAGTCAATATGCACTAAATAAAGTTTAGATTTTTTGACCTTGACAAGAGCTATTGGCCCTTGTAAGTACATTTCCAACTGTGCTGGTAAGGCATTTTTATTCCTTTTTTAAATCACCCTATGCCATACATCATTTTCTGCCTGAGAGGGTAGTTAATCAGCCTGATCCAATCTTTGGCAATTCACTTCTTGGTCCAGACATTTGAAGGTGCATGAGGACCAGATAGATTGATCCACATCCTGGTTTCTCCACCTTCTCTTTGGAAAAGTCCTTGTTTCCACTTACTGCACTCCATATGGGTCATCCGAAATTGGGAAAAACAGTATAGGGAATCAACCGAGTTAACATATGCACTGCGTCCCTGCAGTGTGGGATGTTAATGCCTAGGGTTTTCCACTGAAGTGCTTACGTGTGATTTTCCCCCCCATTAATTTTATTCGAGACAGGTTCACTCACACCAGAAGCAGACCCCCCGCCCCCATGCTCCTACAAGCACCTCTGCAGCCGTGTTTACAAATCCACGGCCACCGACTTTGGAACGTCCAAGGACAACGACCTTCACGGGCTCTGCTTCATACGGGGAGGCAGTGACAGAACTGTGTCATCTTCTGGAATGTGACCAATAGACAACGCCAACCACAAGATTGGCGCTGCAAGTGGCAGTGACGATTCCTGCAGCTCTGAGCTTTTATGCGTCCAACTCATTCCAAGCAACCATAGGGGGCATCAGTAACATCAGATAAACTGCAATGCGCAGATGCATCAATTGTAAACAATTTTACAACACCAAGTTATAGTCCAAAGATTTTATTTTTAATCCCACAAGCTTTCCCCTTCCTCAGGTAGTGTGGAAATGACATTTTCGAATCCTTCGCATTTTAAGATCACATAACAATGCCTCGTGATTACTGCCCGTTGCCAAGGCAATCACAGTGGGCAGACAGAAAGGTGTCACCTAAAAAGGCCACCGAATATACAAACCCCCAAAAAATAAGAGAGAGAGAGAGATAAGGAAGACAGTCAATGACCCGTTATATTAAAAACAGATAACATTTGTTCGCTGGTGGGGTTACGTGTAGTGTGACATGAACTCAAGATCCCGGTTGAGGCCGTCCTCATGGGTGCAGAACTTGGCTATCAATTTCTGCTCGACGATTTTGCGTTGTCGTGTGTCTCGAAGGCCGCCTTGGAGTATGCTTACCCGAAGGTCGGTGGATGAATGTCCATCACTGCTGAAGTGTTCCCCGACAGGGAGAGAACCCTCCTGTTTGGCGATTGTTGCGCGGTGTCCGTTCATCCGTTGTCGCAGCGTCTGCATGGTCTCGCCAATGTACCATGCTCTGGGGCATCCTTTCCTGCAACGTATGAGGTAGACAACGTTGGCCGAGTCACAGGAGTATGAACCGTGCACCTGGTGGGTGGTGTCCTCTCGTGTGATGGTGGTATCTGTGTCGATGATCTGGCATGTCTTGCAGA
Organism: Heptranchias perlo; assembly: GCF_035084215.1. NCBI lineage: Eukaryota > Metazoa > Chordata > Chondrichthyes > Hexanchiformes > Hexanchidae > Heptranchias > Heptranchias perlo. The sequence goes on along the minus strand of NC_090331.1, from coordinate 16,251,530 downwards.
GGTTACCGTGGCAGGGTTGTGTGGTGTCGTGGACGCTGTTCTCCTGAAGGCTGGGTAATTTGCTGCGAACGATGGTTTGTTTGAGGTTGGGTGGCTGTTTAAAGGCGAGTAGTGGAGGTGTGGGGATGGCCTTTTTAGGTGACACCTTTCTGTCTGCCCACTGTGATTGCCTTGGCAACGGGCAGTAATCACCAGGCATTGTTATGTGATCTTAAAATGCGAAGGATTCGAAAATGTCATTTCCACACCGCCTGAGGAAGGGGAAAGCCCCTGAAAGCTTGTGGGATTAAAAATAACATCGTTGGACTATAACTTGGTGTTGTAAAATTGTTTACAATTGTTAACCCCAGTCCATCACCGGCATCTCCACATCAGATGCATCAAGCATTGTTTACTAGGTCAAGTACCATTATCACTTTCCTCATGGAAAACTGACAATAGAATGAGAAGGCACGGTAATCTTTCTGCATTGCAGGATTCCCCAAAGTGCAGAGCATTATTGATGGCACCCAAATGACCCTCTGCACCCTGATATACAATCCCATGGTTTTCAGTGGCCAGGAGCACTGGATCATGCAGGTCAATGCCTGCTTCATCATTATGATTTCTTTATTTTAAGACAATTCTTTGTGCTTGGGTATTTCAAGGAGAAGCCTGATTGGAAGGACAGATTCTAGGAGACAAAAGCCACCCTCTTCAGCTCTGTCTCATGACACAAACATGACAGCCAAGAACATCAGTTGAAAGAAGACACAATAAAGCCCATATGACCAGGATAATTATTAAGGATACCGTTGTGGTGTTGATGCAGTACACCTGATGACTGAAGGGATCAGGGCATATTACAGTACAGCCCCACCAGGGTCTTCAAGATTATTGTTTTCTGTTGCAATCTACACAACTTTGCCATCTAAACATGCCTGACCATGGAGCAGGTGAGGGAAGACGAGGGCAGAGCAGGATCCAAAAGATACTCCAGCTGACATACCTTAACAACCAGGAGAAGTTATACAGTGGGTTCTCATAGATGAGACTTTTGTCTAAGGGCATGACCTATCCAATTCACTAACAGTTCTATCCGCATGCGCACAGTGCATTGGCCCAGTACACCTTCGCCAACACGAACTATTGTTGTTACAAATTTTGGTCTGCCTTGGATATTCGCTCTGTTTTAGCTATTGTCTCCCTCATAATTAGACTCACAACCAGGAACTTAGTATTGATACCCAATATCCCAATACCGTAACCCAGGGGTGTAACACTGAAACCCCGTTGTTATACGAACTGGGTATTGTGATCCTGGTACGTGTCCTCCCTTCTTTTTGCCATCTCCTGTGTTATGTCCATCAGCAGATTTTTGGTCTCCACAGTGGCCATTTTCCTTTTAAGTGACAGCTGTAGCCTTTTCAGAGCTGCAGCTCTAGCGCCAGGCTCAATCCATGCCAGAGCTCACATTGAATATATAATTAGGCTGCTACTGGAATATCTGACGAGACTGGACGTTCCTCCTTTGTGCAAGTGCAAGTGCAAAGCTCGCCATGCACTGGTCCCTAAGTGCAAGAACCAGAAAATGGATAATATTGTTCTCAAACAGAAAATGCAGCCAACTAACTTATTCCCTGATCTCTGCCAATAGTTTTTTTAGAACCAGCAACCAAAAGGTTTGCAATGATGGAAGTCTGGAGACACCTTGTGATCTTCCGTCCCTTCCTCGGTGGAAATGCTTTGCCTCTTTCCAGCACTTCCAGACACCCCAGATAAGTCCAGGCACGATGTGGACAAATTATCATTACTTGTCTGCAGTATTTTAATTCACTAGAGAAGAGAGCTGTTATCCTGAGTTGTCAGCATGAGTATCTGCAATAATGATCATTTCCTCGGGGCTGTTTCACAGATTCCTGCAGTGTTACACAGGAGGATGGATCTTCCTGCAACTTCTTCACCATAAATCTGTCACAACTTCCTTGGCACAAGCCAGTTAGGTTATTGGGAAAGGTTTCTTGCAAAGAATGAATTCTGAGGCACAAAAAAAGATTGATAGTTTTTTTATTAGGCAAGGGTATTAAGGGTTACGGAACCAAGGCAGATAGGTGGAATTAGGATAAAGTTCAGCCATGATCTAATTCAATGGCGGAACAGGCTTGAGGGGCGGAATAGCCTATTCCTGATCCTATCTTCCGAAGAAACTCCAAGACAATTTCCAAATCAGAAGAAAAACACTCCTTTTTTGCCATTAGGTAATCTCCAAGCACATCAACCCCTGTTCCCTACCGTGCTGTGGAAGACAAAATCAAATTGTGTTATTCTGTTCTCCTCCAACCCAGGTGAATTTTAACTGTTGACATATTAAGTAATCTTTTCTACAACTATTTAGGGCAGTGGTGTTCCATAGATAAATGTAACACTCTCAAGTTGTATTGTTGAATGGACCTGCTTTCCAACAATGGTAATGAAAATACAAATAGGTCACAAGCTTGTAACATCTGTGTTACAAACAAGAGGCAATTTTCCTACTGCACACGTCCGGCGGCGGCAGAGGTGGGGGGATGCCAAGAGTAGCCCCATCAGTAGCACATAATTGGAAATTCAGGCGTATGCTGCCCATGTTTTTCTGAAATGGGTAGAAAATTGTGCTCACCGCAGCTCCAAATTTCCAAACTGTGGGGAAAAAAAGAAAGAACTTACATTTATATAGCACCTTTCACATCCTCATGATGTCTCAAAGCATTTCACAGCCAATTGAGTACTTTTGAAGTGCAGTCACTGTTGTTATGCAGACAAACATTGCAGCCGATTTTTTCAAAGAACTAGGTCCCACAAACATCAAAGAGCTAATTTTTATTTATTCGTTCATGGGATGTGGGCATCGCTGGCGATGCCGGCATTTATTGCCCATCCCTAATTGCCCTTGAGAAGGTGGTGGTGAGCTGCCTTCTTGAACCGCTGCAGTCCGTGTGGTGAAGGTTCTCCCACAGTGCTGTTAGGAAGGGAGTTCCAGGATTTTGAGCCAGCGACGATGAAGGAACGTTGATATATTTCCAAGTCGGGATGGTGTGTGACTTGGAGGGGAACGTGCAGGTGGTGTTGTTCCCATGTGCCTGCTGCTCTTGTCCTTCTAGGTGGCAGAGGTCGCGGGTTTGGGAGGTGCTGTCGAAGAAGCCCTGGCGAGTTGCTGCAGTGCATCCTGTGAATGGTACACACTGCAGCCACTGTGCGCCGGTGGTGAAGGGTGTGAATGTTTAGTGTAAAGAATCTTACAATACCAGGTTATAGTCCAACAATTTTATTTGAAAATCACAAGCTTTCGGAGGCTTTCTCCTTCGTCAGGTGAGTGACGAAGGAGAAAGCCTCTGAAAGCTTGTGATTTTCAAATAAAATTGTTGGACTATAACCTGGTGTTGTAAGATTCTTTACATTTGTCAACCCCAGTCCATCACCGGCATCTCCACATCGTGAATGTTTAGGGTGGTGGATGGGGTGACAATCAAGCGGGCTGCTTTGTCCTGGATGGTGTCGAGCTTCTTGAGTGTTGTTGGAGCTGCACTCATCCAGGCAAGTGGAGAGTATTCCATCACACTTCTGACTTGTGCCTTGTAGATGGTGGAAAGGCTTTGGGGAGTTAGGAGGTGAGTCACTCGCCACAGAATACCCAGCCTCTGACCTGCTCTTGTAGCCACAGTATTTATGTGGCTGGTCCATAGAATCATAGAATCATAGAAGTTACAACATGGAAACAGGCCCTTCGGCCCAACATGTCCATGTCGCCCAGTTTATACCACTAAGCTAGTCCCAATTGCCTGCACTTGGCCCATATCCCTCGATACCCATCTTCCCCATGTAACTGTCCAAATGCTTTTTAAAAGACAAAATTGTACCCGCCTCTACTACTGCCTCTGGCAGCTCGTTCCAGACACTCACCACCCTTTGAGTGAAAAAATTGCCCCTCTGGATCCTTTTGTATCTCTCCCCTCTCACCTTAAATCTATGCCCCCTCGTTATAGACTCCCCTACCTTTGGGAAAAGATTTTGACTATCGACCTTATCTATGCCCCTCATTATTTTATAGACTTCTATAAGATCACCCCTTAACCTCCTACTCTCCAGGGAATAAAGTCCCAGTCTGTCTAACCTCTCACTGTAAGTCAAACCATCAAGTCCCGGTAGCATCCTAGTAAATCTTTTCTGCACTCTTTCTAGTTTAATAATATCCTTTCTATAATAGGGTGACCAGAATTGTACACAGTACTCCAAGTGTGGCCTCACCAATGCCCTGTACAACTTCAACAAGACATCCCAACTCCTGCATTCAATGTTCTGACCAATGAAACCAAGCATGCTGAATGCCTTCTTCACCACCCTATCCACCTGTGACTCCACTTTCAAGGAGCTATGAATCTGTACTCCTAGATCTCTTTGTTCTATAACTCTCCCCAACGCCCTACCATTAACGGAGTAGATCCTGGCCCGATTCGATCTACCAAAATGCATCACCTCACATTTATCTAAATTAAACTCCATCTGCCATTCATCGGCCCACTGGCCCAATTTATCAAGATCCCGTTGCAATCCTAGATAACCTTCTTCACTGTCCACAATGCCACCAATTTTGGTGTCATCTGCAAACTTACTAACCATGCCTCCTAAATTCTCATCCAAATCATTAATATAAATAACAAATAACAGCGGACCCAGCACCGATCCCTGAGGCACACCGCTGGACACAGGCATCCAGTTTGAAAAACAACCCTCGACAACCACCCTCTGTCTTCTGTCGTCAAGCCAATTTTGTATCCAATTGGCTACCTCACCTTGGATCCCATGAGATTTAACCTTATGTAACAACCTACCATGCGGTACCTTGTCAAATGCTTTGCTGAAGTCCATGTAGACCACGTCTACTGCACAGCCCTCATCTATCTTCTTGGTTACCCCTTCAAAAAACTCAATCAAATTCGTGAGACATGATTTTCCTCTCACAAAACCATGCTGACTGTTCCTAATTAGTCCCTGCCTCTCCAAATGCCTGTAGATTCTGTCCCTCAGAATACCCTCTAACAACTTACCCACTACAGATGTCAGGCTCACTGGTCTGTAGTTCCCAGGCTTTTCCCTGCCGCCCTTCTTAAACAAAGGCACAACATTTGCTACCCTCCAATCTTCAGGCACCTCACCTGTAGCGGTGGATGATTCAAATATCTCTGCTAGGGGACCCGCAATTTCCTCCCTAACCTCCCATAACGTCCTGGGATACATTTCATCAGGTCCCGGAGATTTATCTACCTTGATGCGCGTTAAGACTTCCAGCACCTCCCTCTCTGTAATATGTACACTCCTCAAGACATCACTATTTATTTCCCCAAGTTCCCTAACATCCATGCCTTTCTCAACCGTAAATACCGATGTGAAATATTCATTCAGGATCTCACCCATCTCTTGTGGTTCCGCACATAGATGACCTTGTTGATCCTTAAGAGGCCCTACTCTCTCCCTAGTTACCCTTTTGCCCTTTATGTATTTGTAGAAGCTCTTTGGATTCACCTTTGCCTGATCTGCCAAAGCAATCTCATATCCCCTTTTTGCCCTCCTGATTTCTCTCTTAACTCTACTCCGGCAATCTCTATACTCTTCAAGGGATCCACTTGATCCCAGCTGCCTATGCATGTCATATGCCTCCTTCTTATTTTTGACTAGTGCCTCAATCTCCCGAGTCATCCAAGGTTCCCTACTTCTACCAGCCTTGCCCTTCACTTTATAAGGAATGTGCTTACACTGAACCCTGGTTAACACACTTTTGAAAGCCTCCCACTTACCAGACGTCCCTTTGCCTGCCAACAGACTCTCCCAATCAACTTCTGAAAGTTCCTGTCTAATACCATCAAAATTGGCCTTTCCCCAATTTAGAATTTTAACTTTTGGGCCAGACCTATCCTTCTCCATAGCTATCTTAAAACTAATGGAATTATGATCACTGGTCCCAAAGTGATCCCTCACTAACACTTCTGTCACCTGCCCTTCCTTATTTCCCAAGAGGAGGTCAAGTTTTGCCCCCTCTCTAGTCGGGCCATCCACATACTGAATGAGAAATTCCTCCTGAATACACTCAACAAATTTCTCTCCATCCAAGCCCCTAATGCTATGGCTGTCCCAGTCAATGTTGGGAAAGTTAAAGTCCCCTACTATTACCACCCTATTTTTCTTGCAGCTGTCTGTAATCTCCTTACATATTTGCTCCTCAATTTCCCGTTGACTATTTGGGGGTCTGTAGTACAATCCTATCAAAGTGATCTCTCCCTTCTTATTTTTCAGTTCTACCCATATGGACTCAGTGGGCGAACCCTCGGATATATCCCCTCTCACTACTGCCGTGATGTTCTCCCTAATCAAGAAAGCAACTCCCCCTCCTCTCTTACCTCCTGCTCTATCTTTCCTATAGCATCTGTACCCTGGAACATTGAGCTGCCAGTCCTGCCCCTCCCTTAGCCATGTTTCAGTAATAGCTATAACATCCCAGTCCCATGTACCCATCCATGCCCTGAGTTCATCTGCCTTGCCCATCAGACTTCTTGCATTGAAATAAATGCAGTTTAATCTAGTCTTCCCTTGGTCTTTGCCCTGCTTTCTCAGACCATCTGTCCGGTCATGTTCTGTACACTCTCCCTTACTGCCTTTTGTTTCTGTCACCACTTTATTTCCCACTGACTTCCTGCATCGGTTCCCATCCCCCTGCCACATTAGTTTAAACCCTCCCCAACAGCACTGGCAAACACTCCCCCTAGGACATTGGTTCCAGTCCTGCCCAGATGCAGACCGTCCAGTTAAGTTTCTGCTAAATGGTGACCCCCAGGATGTTGATGGTGGGGGATTCGGTGATGGTAATGCCGTTGAATATCAAGGGGAGATGGTTAGACTCTCTCTTGTTGGAGATGGTCATTGCCTGGCACTTGTCTGGTGAATGTTAATTGCCACTTATCAGCCCAAGCCTGGATGTTGTCCAGGTCTTGCTGCCTGTGGACTTGGACTGCTTCATTATTTGAGGGGTTGCGAATGGAACTGAACACTGTGCAATCATCAGCGAACATCCCCATTTCTGACCTTATGATGGAAGGAAGGTCATTGATGAAGCAGCTGAAGATTTTTGGGCCTAGGACACTGCCCTGAGGAACTCCTGCAGCATTGTCCTGGGCTGAGATGATTGGCCTCCAACCATCTTCCTTTGTGCTAGGTATGACTCCAGCCACTGGAGAGTTTTCTCCCTGATTCACATTGACTTCAATTTTACTGGGGCTCCTTGGTGCCACACTCGGTCAAATGCTGCCTTGATGTCAAGGGCAGTCACTCGCACCTCACCTCTGGAATTCAGCTCTTTCATCCATGTTTGGACCAAGGCTGTAATGAGGTCTGGAGCCGAGTGGTCCTGGCAGAACCCAAACTGAGCATCGGTGAGCAGGTTATTGGTGAGTAAGTGCCACTTGATAGCACTGTCGACGACACCTTCCATCACTTTGCTGATGATTGAGAGTGGACTGATGGGCCGGTAATTGGCCGGATTGGATTTGTCCTGCTTTTTGTGGACAGGACGTACCTGGGCAATTTTCCACATTGTCTGGTGGATGCCAGTGTTGTAGCTGTACTGGAACAGCTTGGCTAGAGGCGCAGCTAGTTCTGGAGCACAAGTCTTCAACACTACAGCCGGGATGTTGTCGGGGCCCATAGCCTTTGCTGTATCCATTGCACTGAGCTGTTTCTTGATATCACGTGGAGTGAATCAAATTGGCTGAAGACTGGCTTCTGTGATGGTGGAGATATCGGGAGGAGACCGAGATGGATCATCCACTCGGCACTTCTGGCTGAAGATGGTTTCAAACGCTTCAGCCTTGTCTTTTGCACTCATGTGCTGGACTCCGCCATCATTAAGGATGGGGATGTTTGCAGAGCCTCCTCCTCCCGTTAGTTGTTTAATTGTCCACCACCATTCACGACTGGATGTGGCAAGACTGCAGAGCTTTGATCTGATCCGTTGGTTGTGGAATCGCTTAGCTCTGTCTATGGCATGTTGCTTCTGCTGTTTAGCATGCATGTAGTCCTGAGTTGTAGCTTCATCAGGTTGGCACCTCATTTTTAGGTACGCCTGGTGCTGCTCCTGGCATGCTCTTCTGCACTCCTCATTGAACCAGGGTTGATCCCCTGGCTTGTTGGTAATGGTAGAGTGAGGAATATGCTGGACCATGAGGTTACAGATTGTGCTGGAATACAATTCTGCTGCTGCTGATGGCCCATAGTGCCTCATGGATGTCCAGTTTTAAGCTGCTAGATCTGTTCTGAATCTATCCCATTTAGCATGGTGGTAGTGTCACACAACACGTTGGATGTTGTCCTCAGTGCGAAGACGGGACTTCGTCTCCATGAGGACTGTGCGGTGGTCACTCCTACCAATACTGTCATGGACAGATGCATTTGCGACAGGTAGATTGGTGAGGACGAGGTCAAGTAACTTTTTCCCTCGTGTTGGTTCGCTCACCACCTGCCGCAGGCCCAGTCTGGCAGCTATGTCTTTCAGGACTTGGCCAGCTCGGTCAGTAATGGTGCTATCGAGCCACTCTTGGTGATGGACATTGAAGTCCCCCACCCAGAGTACATTCTGTACCCTTGCTACCCTCAGTGCTTCCTCCAAGTGGTGTTCAACATGGAGGAGGACTGATTCATCAGCTGAGGGAGGGCAGTAGGTGGTAATCAGCAGGAAGTTTCCTTGCCCATGTTTGACCTGATGCCATGAGATTTCATGGGGTCCAGAGTCAATGTTGAGGACTCCCAGGGCCACTCCCTCCTGACTGTATATCACTGTACCGCCACCTCTGGTGGGTCTGTCCTGCCGGTGGGCCAGGACATACCCAGGGATGGTGATGGAAGAGTCTGGGACATTGGCTGAAAGGTATGATTCTGTGAGTATGACCAGTTAATCTGTTTTTGTAGTGTTGGTTAAGGGGTGAATGTTAACCAGGATACCAGGAGAACTCCACACTTTTATTTAAAAAGATGGCACATGGATCTTTTACATCCCACCCAAAACAGGCAGACGGAGCCTCAGTTTAATGTCTCACCTAAAAGATGGCAAGTTCATCAGTGCAACATTCCCTCAGCCTAGATTATGTGCTCCAGCTTGGAGTGGGGCTGAACCCACACCTTTCAGAATTCAGAAAGGAATACTATCAAATGTGTCAAGCTGACACTTGAAAAATTACCTAATAATTAAAGTGCTCATCTCTACTGCTGATCCTGCCAAACTATAAGTGGAAGGAAGTTCTAAACATAATACTTGGCAAGGGATTTTTCACAGTTGGGGAAGTTCAGTTACTCTAGACACTTGGGTTAATTCCATGGGGATACACTACCAGTACTAGACATGAACACTGGTCAGAAATATGGTTAAAATACGACAGCCATGATTCTCTGATCTGCATTTGACACTAGCAAGGCTCTGCATGGGAGTAGAGCTGATGAAATAACTCCATAATTACTGCATAATTTTTATTTTATTTTACTGTTAACAAATGGAGTGATATTATTGTGTCAACCTTCTTATTTTTGCACACGTCTCTGTTTACCGATGTTGCATCATATCTTGCCAGCTAATCGTACTCCAAAGGAGTGTTTATCTTAACTAAAATTACAAATATTGTAGTGATCCGATACAGTAGGAAAAATATGTTTAAAATCAATCTCATCTTAAAAATCAATCTTATCCAACACTGAAGTATTACAGATCACCATGTCAACCTTTGAGCAGCACAGATTCTTGATAGACCTGCCACTTTTGATTTTTCGTTTATAGGCTTGACAAGTGAAGACATAGCCATTCAAATTCGTGTCAAAACAGATTATTGTATCCCTGTTCATCTCATTGGTTTATAGAATCATAGAAAGGTCACAGCACGAAACGAGGCCATTCGGCCCACGAGTCCGAGCCGGCTCTTTGCAAGAGCAATCCAATTAGTCCCACTTCCCTCCCCTGCCCTATCCCTGTAGCCCTGCAAATTTTTTCCTTTCAAGTACTTATCCAGTTCCCTTTTGAAGGTCATAATTGAATCTGCCTCCACCCCCCTCGGGTAGTGCATTCCAGATCCACATTAGTTCCAGTTAGACTACATTTAAAACATTGCGCATAATTTTGGATACCGCTTTCCTCAAAAGAAGATTAATGCATTGGAGAGATTTCAGACAGATGTAGGAAGGATGATCCTGGGACCTAAAATGTTACGTTATGAGGGTATGATAACTGCTTTGGATAAATGTATAAATATCCAAGTCTCAGTCAAAACTAAAGATTAGAAGAGTTTCCCCTCCTCACAGAAGATATGTGGAAAAAAAAACTCCATTCAAAAGTAGTCCTGAACACTATGAATACAGGCAATGACAGATGAATCAAAAATAACTTAATCACTTCATCATTAATAACAGTCACAAATCATAAGCTTCAAAGAACTGGAGGTGAGGAGAATGGGCACTTAGAAAATGATTATTCCTAAGCTGCAGGGAGAAGGTAATGGAGACCATACTTAGTATGTGTTGAATGAACCGTGGTCAACACTAAAATTGGCGAGAGGAGAGAGCCTGGGACAGCCATGTCAACGGAATGCATTTTTAAAGTTGAATCAGTTTGAAGATGTGTTTATTCCTCACTCCCATGAAGAGTAGTTCTAGCAACGACTATGAGTCTGTGAGAATCACATTTCCTGTAATCTAATGAACCACTTATGAACTATGGGTTCATTTCAGCTTTATCTAATTCACCACAGTTTTTTTTGGATACAAGTGCATATGTCACAATGCTTTAAAACATATTTGAAGTCAAAAATTTTTTAGCCTTGTGAAATCTTAATTTTAATTTTGTTGTATTCAGCAGATATATTTCCTTTATTGCATTCTGTAATTGCATTGTGTGAGTGCATGAACTTATCAATCTATTGTAAATTGTTAATTGAGTGAGTGACTGTAATATGGTTTCCATGTTATGCAGACATTCGTGTTGATTTTTTCTTTCTCTGGAGGTTTTCAATGGATTGTCTTTATTCATGCACTTGAGCTTACTTCTTGATTTGTTAATGGAGTTAGATAAAGATTTTGGCCCAGCACTTCTATGGGGGTTGCTCCACCAGTGGCAATGATGGATTGGAACCCCAGACTGTCCCTAATTGCAGGCATGGGGTCATTTGCATGGTCAGGGAAGGCACTGGTGCCTGCAAGGGCATCTCAGCAGTGCCTGTCCCGATTCTCTCTGGTAAGGCTGTGGGCTGAAGATAAAAACCAGCATTTGAAGTCTTCAGCTTCAATGGGAACCATTTTACCTCAAGACAGTAGGCAGTTGATCACCTTTGGGGTTGCTTATCTTAAACTGGGTAAGGCTCGGGGCCTTTCAATAGATCTCCAAGGGACTTACACAAGCTCTCATCTGGCAGGGATTCCGTCGCGACCTTTTAAGGGTGTAAGGGACAGAATTCCTAGCATAACCCAGGAACTCACCCAGATACAGTGCATTGATGTGTGTGGGGGGTGGGGGGACAGAAGATCTTGGCCTGTACCGGAATTTCAAGCCCTTGGCACACACTTTTTGAATTGTGACATCCAAAACTCTGCTGCCTGTATCCTAACTTGCACCAAGTCCCGTTCTCCCATCACCCCTGTGCTCGCTGACCTATATTGGTTCCCGGTGCGGGAACGCCTCAACTTTAAAATTCTCACCCTTGTTTTCAAATCCCTCATGGCCTCGCCCCTCCCTATCTCTATAACCTCCTCCAGCCCTACAACCCTCCAAGATCTCTGCATTCTTCCAATTCTTGCCTCTTGTGCATCCCCAATTTTAATCACATCGCAATTGGCGGCCGTGCCTTCAGCTGCCTAGGCCCTAAGCTCTGGAATTCCCTCCCTAAACCTCTCCGCCTCTCTACTTCTCTCTCCTCCTTTAAGATGATCCTTAAAACCTATTTCTTTGACCAAGCTTTTGGTCACCTGTCTTAATATCGCCTTGTGGCTTCGTGTCAAATTTTGTTTGATAACGCTCCTGAGAAGCGCCTTGGGACGTTTTACTACGTTTAAGGTGCTATATAAATGCAAGTTGTTTTTGTTGTTGTTGTGACCAGGCAACGAAAGAAAATCTATTGCGTGGATCTGTACCTCAAATGTGCAATATTATACCATATACTTACAGTTTGATTCCCTACTGGGAGACTCTCACTTTCCAGGTTACTTGTTAAAATAATTAAAAAGGTACCATGCAACGAGAAACATAGATACATGTTTCATTTTATGAGATAATTTCAGAATAATTTTTGACTTAGTACAAAGCCAGACACAACCCACAACTTGTATTTATAACAAATTAATACTAATGTATCATCTCTACTAATTGAAAGTCACTAGGAGTTTGTGTGGTTAAGTATGAGAGAATAACTCAACTCAATTTAGTATACTGTATTCACTGCTCACGATGCGGTCTCCCCTATATTGGGGAGACCAAACGCAGATTGGTTAACACCCCCATTCAGTCCGCAAGTGTGACCCTGAGCATTTGGTTGCTTGCCACTTTAATCCTCCATCCCACTCCCACTATGACTTTTCTGTGCTCGGCCTCCCACACTGTTCCAATGAAGATCAACGCAAGCTCGAGGAACAGCACCTCATCTTTTGATTTACAACCTTCTGGCCTCAACATTGATTTCAACAAACTTAGATAATAATCACTGCTCCCATTTTCTCAGCCTGCAGGTGCTGGTAATGGTTCTGCTGCAACCATTTACACCTCCTCCGGAGCCATCTTTTGTTGCTTTATTGTCCCATTACCACCATCTTTTGCCGTGCACCATCGTCCCTTTTGTCATTTAATCACTCCTGCCCTCCTCTCTATCACAGACCTTCCCTTTTGTTCTTCCCCCCCCCCCCCCCGCCCTTTTACCTGGCTCTGTACTTGCTTACAAACTGTTAAATCTCTAACTTCTTCCAGTTTTGATGAAAGGTCATCGACTCGAAACATTAACTTTGTTTCTCTCTCCACAGGTGCTGTTTGACCTGCTGTTTCCTGCATTTCCTGTTTTTATTTCAATTCTTCTTTTGTTCACCTCAATCTTCATTCTGCAATGCATTTCTTCTCTAATTTTGCAGTGAAGTTAGTTATTTCTTAATTGGCTGGAATATTCAACACTTTCAGCTGTTTTAATTTTTTAAAACACTTTGGACAATTCGAAGATCATTAATCAAAGGGTATTGAATCAATCTTTAATCCCTTTCCTTCAACTTCACGTCAGAGAACAGTCTTGAGATTTACCTTTCATACCCAAGGTTTATTAGATGGCTAAAGTTCAGCTCATGTGATGTGCCTTACATTAGCCAGTCCAAAACATATTAACAAACGAAGCCAATCACAACAGGAATACTGCAAGTATTGGGAGAGATTCGGAACAGATCTTGCAGCTCAAAACTGGGCATCCATGAGGCGCTGTGGGCCATCAGCAGCAGCAGAATTGTATTCCAGCACAATCTGTAACCTCATGGCCCGGCATATTCCTCACTCTACCATTACCAACAAGCCAGGGGATCAACCCTGGTTCAATGAGGAGTGCAGAAGAGCATGCCAGGAGCAGCACCAGGCGTACCTAAAAATGAGGTGCCAACCTGGTGAAGCTACAACTCAGGACTACATGCATGCTAAACAGCGGAAGCAACATGCTATAGACAGAGCTAAGCGATTCCACAACCAACGGATTAGATCAAAGCTCTGCAGTCCTGCCACATCCAGTCGTGAATGGTGGTGGACAATTAAACAACTAACGGGAGGAGGAGTCTCTGCAAACATCACCATTCTCAATGATGGCGGAGTCCAGCACGTGAGTGCAAAAGACAAGGCTGAAGCGTTTGCAACCATCTTCAGCCAGAAGTGCCGAGTGGATGATCCATCTCAGCCTCCTCCCGATATCCCCACCATCACGGAAGTCAGTCTTCGGCCAATTCGATTCACTCCACGTGATATCAAGAAACGGCTGAGTACACTGGATACAGCAAAGGCTATGGGCCCCGACAACATCCCAGCTGTAGTGCTGAAGACTTGTGCTCCAGAACTAGCTGCGCCTCTAGCCAAGCTGTTCCAGTACAGCTACAACACTGGCATCTACCCGACAATGTGGAAAATTGCCCAGGTATGTCCTGTCCACAAAAAGCAGGACAAATCCAATCCGGCCAATTACCACCCCATCAGTCTACTCTCAATCATCAGCAAAGTGATGGAAGGTGTCGTCGACAGTGCTATCAAGCGGCACTTACTCACCAATAACCTGCTCACCGATGCTCAGTTTGGGTTCCGCCAGGACCACTCGGCTCCAGACCTCATTACAGCCTTGGTCCAAACATGGACAAAAGAGCTGAATTCCAGAGATGAGGTGAGAGTGACTGCCCTTGACATCAAGGCAGCATTTGACCGAGCGTGGCACCAAGGAGCCCTAGTAAAATTGAAGTCAATGGGAATCAGGGGGAAAACTCTGCAGTGGCTGGAGTCATACCTAGCACAAAGGAAGATGGTAGTGGTTGTTGGAGGCCAATCATCTCAGCCCCAGGGCATTGCTGCAGGAGTTCCTCAGGGCAGTGTCCTAGGCCCAACCATCTTCAGCTGCTTCATCAATGACCTTCCCTCCATCATAAGGTCAGAAATGGGGATGTTCACTGATGATTGCACAGTGTTCAGTTCCATTCGCAACCACTCAGATAATGAAGCAGTCCGAGCCCGCATGCAGCAAGACCTGGACAACATCCTGGCTTGGGCTCATAAGTGGCAAGTAACATTCACACCAGATAAGTGCCAGGCAATGACCATCTCCAACAAGAGAGAGTCTAACCACCTCCCCTTGACATTCAACGGCATTTCCATCGCCGAATCCCCCACCATTAACATCCTGGGGGTCACCATTGACCAGAAACTTAACTGGACCAGCCATATAAATACTGTGGCTACGAGAGCAGGTCAGAGGCTGGGTATTCTGCGGCAAGTGACTCACCTCCTGACTCCCCAAAGCCTTTCCACCATCTACAAGGCACAAGTCAGGAGTGTGATGGAATACTCTCCACTTGCCTGGATGAGTGCAGCTCCAACAACACTCAAGAAGCTCGACACCATCCAAGATAAAGCAGCCCGCTTGATTGGCACCCCATCCACTACCCTAAACATTCACTCCCTTCATCACCGGCGCACTGTGGCTGCAGTGTGCACCATCCACAAGATGCACTGCAGCAACTCGCCAAGGCTTCTTCGACAGCACCTCCCAAACCCGCGACCTCTACCACCTAGAAGGACAAGAGCAGCAGGCGCATGGGAACAACACCACCTGCACGTTCCCCTCCAAGTCACACACCATCCCGACTTGGAAATATATCGCCGTTCCTTCATTGTCGCTGGGTCAAAATCCTGGAACTCCCTTCCTAACAGCACTGTGGGAGAACCGTCACCACACGGTCTGCAGCGGTTCAAGAAGGCGGCTCACCACCACCTTCTCGACGGCAATTAGGGATGGGCAATAAATGCCAGCCTTGCCAGCGACGCCCACATCCCGTGAACGAATAAAAAAAAAGTAAATTAACTAACTTGCTCTTGACTGCATCATCATAAATTAAAGCATCCACAAATGTACATGAATTAACACCACTTTGTTAACACATCTTTGGAAACACAATTAATGCCATCATAAGACAAAGCATTAAACAGTACCCAGAGTACTTGGGTAGATATTAACTGATAGAATTTCAATCGTTACAGGCTCAGACATAGTTTAAGTGTATCATAATAACTCAGCATCAGCTGGATTCTACTTAATACATAATAGAGTTATACTCAATGTCAAAGATTAATTCAGTAATTCGGCAAGACTTTTTACAATTAGATTCCCTATATAGCTTAACAGCTTTGGGCAACAATTCTATCTCGGTATGTTTAAAGTCTATGTCAGTGTATTGCTGATAGCTTTGAAGATGTGCTTCCTGAATTTCATACAACCTTGTCCTTCTGGATCAGCCACAATAGATTTGGATGGATCTGCCTCCCGCTGGACACATGTAAACATTCAACTTTCACTCCTCTTGGTTTACAGGACCTCCTCCTCCCCACCACCATCACCACCCCTCCACCTTCCATCCTTGCAATTGGAGCTGATCCAAAACTTGATGTTGGACCTATAGTCTGAAAGCACAGAGAAGCTGGTGGAGATAAAGAGCTGGGTGTCATTAGCATATATGTTGAGGGTAACCCCATGTCTGTGGATGATGTCACCAAGGGGCAGCATGCAGAAGCAGAAGAGGGAGGGGTCCAAGGATGGATCCTTGCAGGACTGGACTTAACAGTGCAAGGGCTGGAAAAGAAGTAATTGCTGTAGCTACAAATCAAATAGATAAGAGTGGAACCATCAAGAGCATAAGGGCAGTCCCAACGAGCTGGACAATGTAGGAGAGGCATTGGAGGAGAATGGTGTGTTCAACCATATCAAAGGCTGCAGAGAGGTAGAGGAGGACGAGGAGGGATAGTGCACCATGGTGACTGTCACAGAGAATATCTTTTGTGACTTTGGTTCGAGCTGTGTCAGTGCTTAGGGAGGGGTGGAGCCCTGATTGTAGAGTTTCAAACAGGGGCACCGTGGGAGACATGGGAATGGATTTGGGAGACGCCAACATATTCAATGATTTTGGAAAAGGAAGGGAGGTTGGAGATGGGGCAGTAGTTTGCAAGAAGAGAGGGGTTGAGGGTAGGTTTTTTCAGGGAGGTGATGATGGCAGTATTTGAGGAGTGGGAGCCATTTACATACTAGTACCCATTTCAAATCTATCAGCAAACGCATGGTAAGAAAAATCCTGGGAAATCGTGGCTGACAGCAATTGTCTTCAATCTGCATGGATCTTTGAAGGCGGCAGGACAGGCTGAGAAAGCGGTTAAAAAAGCATACGGGATCCTGGGCTTTATAAATAGAGGCACAGGGCATGAATTTAACATTGAAAAACGGGTGGGTTGGGGGCGCAGGAGCATTCAAAATTGCAACCATTTCAGACCCATAGAAACATAGAAAATAGAAGCAGGAGTAGGCCATTGGGCCCTTCGAGCCTGCTCCGCCATTCAATATGATCATGGCTGATCCTCGATCTCAATACCATATTCCCGCTCTCTCCCCATACCCCTTGATGCCTTTTGTGTTTAGAAATCTATCTAGCTTCTTCTTAAATATATTCAGTGACTTGGCCTCCAAAGCCTTCTGTGGTAGAGAATTCCACAGGTTCACCACCCTCTGAGTGAAGAAATTTCTCCTCATCTCAGTTCTAAATGGCATACCCCGTTTCCTGAGATTGTGACCCCTCGTTCTGGACCCCCAGCCAGGGGAAACATCCTCCCTGCATCCAGTCTGTCTAGCCCTGTTAGAATTTTACATGTTTCAATGAGATCCCCTCTCATTCTTCTAAACTCGAGTGAATATAGGCCGAGTCGACCCAATCTCTCCTCGTCCGACAGTCCTGCCATCCCAGGAATCAGTCTGGTGAACCTTCGCTGCACTCCCTCTATGGCAAGTATATCCTTTCTTAGGTAAGGAGACCAAAACTGCACACAATACTCCAGGTGTGGTCTCACCCAGGCCCTGTATAACTGCAGTAAGACCCGCCCCCAACCCGCCTCCAACCCACCCACTTCCGGTTTTCACGGAGGTGGGTCAAGGGGCAGGTGACCAACCCGCTCCCAGGAAGCGGGTTTGTGATTAAAGCCTCTCTTGGAGGCTGTAGGTCTCCATTTTTGCAGAGTTTCTGATTTCAACCCCTGGGGGGGCTGGGATTTCGGGGCCTTCTCCTTCATGCCAAATGAAAGGAGGTGAGAAGGCCCAAGACGAACATGTAAGTGCCTTTCTGGCACAGCTAGTGGGCCCGGAGGAGCAGGAGTGCTTCCCCCAGGCCCAACAAGCCGACCTGCAATGACCCCCCCAACGATCGCGGACCCCCCCCGCCCGATCTCCGACCCCCCCCACAATGATAGTGGACCCCCACGATGACCACCGACTCTCCCCCAACAATCGTGGATCCCCGTGATGACCCCCGATCACCCCCACAACGGTCGCGGACACCCGCGATGACCCCCGATCCCGACACCCACCGATCGTGGACTCCCGCGATGATCCCCAATCCCGACACCCCCCCCGTGACTGACCCCGATCCCTTCCCCCATGACTGACTCCCCCCGCGGCCCCCATGCCTACCTATGCCCTCATGCCAACCCATGCCCACCCGTGCCCCTGTGCCAGCCTGTGCCCCCTGAAGACTTACCTGAACATGTCTTCTCCCTGGCTGCTCTCCCGTCCGACTGAGATTAACCTGTTAATCAGGCTGGCCAGTTGGACGGTAAACCGAAAGAAAAAAATATAAGACGTCACTGACGTCTAAATCGTAAGGACATCCGGGAAACTCGTACTTCCGTGGTTCCCTTCTGCAACTTGACCACCCTACCCCCTTCCTGGCTCGTGGTCAAAATCATGCCCATAGATTATAAAAGCATGGATGTTATGATGAACCTTTCTAAAACACTGGAGTATTGTGTCCAATTCTGGGCACCGCACTTTAGGAAGGATGTGAAGGCCTTACAGAGGGTGCAGAAAAGATTTACTAGAATGGTTCCAGGGATGAGGGACTTAAGTTATGTGGATTTTCCGATGGGGATGTTAAATGGGCTAAGAGTGGTCTCACAGAAAAATTGTAAGAGCCTCATTAATCCCCTGAAATAATAGAATCATAGAATGGTTACAGCACAGAAGGAGGTCATTCGGCATATCGAGCCTGTACCGACTCTTTGTAAGAGCAATCCAGCTAGTCCCATTCCCCCGCTCTTTTCCCGTGGCCCTGCAAACTTTTTCTCTTCAAATATCTGCACAATTCCTTTTTGAAAGCCTGGAGAAGCTGGGGTAGTTCTCCTTAGAGCAGAGAAGGGTGAGAGGCGATTTGACAGAAGTGTTCTGTTCCCATTGGCGGAAGGGTTGAGAACCAAAGGTCACACATTTAAGGTGATTGGCAAAAAAACCAAAGGCGACATGAGGAAAAACGTTTTTACGCAACGAGCAGTCATGTTCTGGAATGCGTTGCCTGAAAGAATAGTGGAAGCAGATTCAATCATGGCTATTCTGCCCACTTCATGGACCGTACTTGCCAACTGATTCCACAATTTCATTACTCTTGGGTGAAAACCATCAGCCTGATAACCCTTTTTTAAATCATTCCTTCATAATTTTTAATTTGTGTTCCCTGCTATTTGAAATGTTCACTATAGTAAAGAATTTGTCTGGATCAATTTTTTTCAATTCCTTTCATAATCTTGAAAACTCAATAATAACTCAACAGTAATGTGTTTTGTGAATTCTTAAGAATTCATGGTTATGAATCCACTTCCAACAATAGTATTACATTTGATAATAACAGGGTGCAAACTTGTACTCTCATGGTGTAGCACTGAACTCTCATATGGCAAAAATAGGCATTTTTGCTAAATATTGGCACTTGCTATGCTTTCTTTAGGAAAAATCCAATCAGCACTTTTCACAAAGGTCCATGGTCAACATTGAAATTGGTTTTGGGCCTGCTGGAGCTCAGGTCACATGGTTACATAAAGAAGCTTCATTTATATGTTCATCTAGACAATTGAACTCAAAATACCTGACTTCCTTCACCTCACCATTGGCGGTCGTGTCTTCAGCTGTCTAGGCCCTAAGCTCTGGAATTCTCTCCCTAAACCTCTCCACCTCTCTCTCCTCCTTTAAGATACCCCTTAGACCCTACCTCTTTGACCAAGCTTTTGGTCACCTGTCCTAATGTCACCTTCTTTGGCTCGGTGTCAATTTTTTTTATCTGATTAAATCCTGTGAAGCACCTTAGGACGTTTCACTGCAGTAACGATGTTGTTGTTTAACGTGGAAGCTCTCTGAATACATCGGACTCTCATCTGTTCATAACTGAATGTCTTAAGCTGCTGTGCACACTGCGATTATTGTAGATTTCTGCAACTGTAACCTGGAAATCACCATGAGCGATTTTACCATATGAAAGCTTAATGGGCTTACATCAAATTCCTGTCTGTGCTACTTTAACCAATGCATTAACCTGTTTAGTTTGAATAAAAACATGTTATGAAAACATGTTGTGATAACAGTGATATGATATCACTCACTGTAATTCCCAGGAATATTTCTGCAAGACCAGGTGGGCTAGATTTTTTGCCCATTGAGAGCCTTACCACAGGAATATGGGAAATGTAACTTTGAGCTCAGCACTCAGATATTATAATGTGTAGTACAATGGAAACAAAATTCTTGCCTTTAATTTAAGTAAAAAGGTCATTACGTGGCTACTGAACCAAAACCAGACTGACTTCTCAGTGATACCTGGAGGAGATTGTGGATTCATTAATGTTATTACATTTTCTACTTCCATCTATTTTCTTGCTAGAATTAGCAAAGATAGATTTTTTTCAAAAAAAATTGATCTTGGGATGTGGATGAGATAAAGTTGCATTTATTACCAATCCTTACTTGTCCTGAGAAGGTGGTAGTAGACCTGTTGCATGAATAATTACAATCCTCTATGCTGATGGTGCTCCCACTGTGGTGCTAGGTAGGGAATTCCTGAATTTTGACCCTGTGACAATGAAGGAACAGCGATATATGTCCAAGTCAGGATGGTTGGTCACTTGGAGAACTTGGAGGTGAAGAAGTTCCCAAGATATTGTTGCTCTTGACCTTCTCGGTGGTAAAGGTTGTGAGGCTGGGAGGTGCTGTTGAAGTAAGCTTGGAGTGTTATTGCAGTACATCCTGTAGATATATACTGCAGCCACAGTGCATCAGTAGTGGGGGAAGTGGATATTGAATCCAGTGACAATCAAACAGACTACTGTGTCCTGGATAATGTCAAGCTTCCCTTCTGATCATTATCCGGTGATGCCCACTGGAAAATGTATGTATGTGGATGCTGGTTGAAGATTGGGCTCAGCTGTAACCATTCCCCAACAATGATTGAATAGCCTGGCAACATTCTCTGTCTATGTTCAGACATGAATGGCCATTTGGTTGAAGTACTGAAGAATGGAGACCTTTAGGAGAGGACGTGAAGAAAATAGCCAATTTTTATTTGATAAAGTCAACATTGAGTCAGGAATACCTACAAGAAAATTCTAAGAAACAGAACACAATGCAAAGAATTTATTAAATTTGATGGGAAAAAAACAAAACCTTTCAGAGCACAATAAATTGTAAGAAGCAGAAGGAATACATATCCATCTGTTTTCTATACAAAAATGTAAGAAGGGCGTTGCAAAGAATTGACATTTAAAGGTTATAGAAAAGAAACTCAGGCTGCCACATCTACAAATAGAAAAAATGAATATACATGGCTTTGGTAAAAATATCACTGCTAATTAAAACATCTGTTAGCATTTTTTTTTGGAGAGGGTCTCAGTTGCTGTTACTGGAATGTGATGGCCAGGGTTCCACTTAGCTCTTCCAGGATAATTCCAACTCTGCATTAATTGAAAGCAGCTGAAACCGTTCACATTCACCTGGGGTGGATTCTGTGTGATATTCATGGACGAGAGGAGTAGAGTGGGATTTGTGCCCATTGGAATGGATTCTCGCTATTTAAGCATTTATAGCACTCGCCTGGCCTGTATTGGGCCTGGTAATGAGTGCTTGTCAAAGAAGGGGTGGGAGATTGCATGTCATCAGCCTGTTAAAGGATGAATCAACTTAAACATAAGTGGCCGCATATATGGGAGGAACAATCTTTTCACTCTATATGGTGGCTTTAAATATATTAAAATTGATAAAATAACGTGTAGCTAAACCAATATCATGTGTTTTACATTATCGTCCAAAGTCAAGATTACTTTCACCTTTCCCTTTTTACTAAACTGAGAAGTGATTTAGAAAAAGTGGACTGGAAACAGCTACTTGAAGATAAATCAGTGTCAGAGCAGTGGGAGGCATTCAAGGGGGAGATAGTGAGGGTTCAGAGCAAATATGTTCCCACAAAGAAAAAGGGTGGGACTGCCAAATTTAGAGCCCTCTGGATGTCAAGGAGCATACAGGGTAAGATAAGGCAAAAAAGGAAAGCTTATGTCAGACACTCAGAGCTCAATACTGCAGAAAGCCTAGAGGAGTATAGAAAGTGCAGGGGTGAAATTAAAAAGGGGATTAAGAAAGCAAAGAGATGGCATGTAAAAATACTGACAAGGGAAGAGTAGGGCCTATTAGAGACCAAAAAGGTAATCTATGTATGGAGCCAGAAGATGTGGGTATGGTTTTTAATGAATACTATGCGTTTGTCTTCACAAAAGAGGGGGACGATGCAGACATTGTAGTTAAGGAGGAGGAGTGTGAAATATTGGATGGGATAAACATAGTGAGAGAGGAAGTATTAAGGGGTTTAGCATATTTGAAAGTAGATAAATCGCCAGGCTTGGATGAAATGTACTCCAGGCTGTTAAGGGAAGCACGGGAGGAAATAGTGGAGGCTCTGACCATCATTTTCCAATCTTCTCTGGCTACAGGCGTGGTGCCGGAGGATTGGAGGAATGCTAATGTTGTACTGTTGTTTAAAAAGGGAGAAAAGGATCGACCGAGTAATTACAGGCCAGTCAGCCTAACCTCGGTGGTGGGCAAATTATTGGAAACAATTCTGAGGGATGGAATAAATCGTCATTTAGAAAGGCATGGATTAATCAAGGACCGTCAGCATAGATTTGTTAAGGGAAGGTCGTGTCTGACTAACGATTGAATTTTTTGAGGTTACAAGGAGGGTCAATGAGGGTAGCACGTTTGATGTAGTCCACATGGATTTTAGCAAGGTTTTTGACAAGGTCCCACATGGCAGACTGGTCAGAAAAGTAAAAGCCCTTGGGATCTAAGGCAAAATGGCAAATTGGATCCAAAATTGGCTCCGTGGCAGGAAGCAAAGGGTAAAGGTCAACGGGTGTTTTTGTGACTGGAAGGCTGTTTCCAGTGGGGTTCCACAGGGTTCAGTACTAGGTCCCTTGCTTTTTGTGGTATAAATAAATGATTTAGACCTAAATGTAAGGGGCATGATTAAAAAGTTTGCAGATGATACAAAAATTGGCCATGTGGTTGATAGTGAGGAGGAAAGCTGTAGACTGCAGGAAGATATCAATGGACTGGTCAGGTTGGCAGAAAAGTGGCAAATGGAATTCAATCCTGAGAAGTGTACATTTGGGGAGGGCAAACAAGGCAAGGGAGTACACAATAAATAGAAGGATACTGAGAGGTGTAGAGGAAGTGAGGGACCTTGAAGTGCATATCCACAGATCCCTAAAGGTTGCAGGACTGGTAGATAAGGAGGTTAAAACGACATATGGGATACTTTCCTTTATTAGCCGAGGCATAGAATATAAGAGCAGGGAGGATATGCTAGAACTGTATAAAACACTAGTTAGGCCACAACTTGAGTACTTCGTACAGTTCTGGTCACCACATTACAGGAAAGATGTGATTGCACTAGAGTGCGTACAGAGGAGATTTACGAGGATGTTGCCTGGAGAATTTTAGCTATGAGGAAAGATTGGATAGGCTGCCCAACTGCACTGATACATTGAATAGCCTATAGGTGGGGCGTATGTCTGTCATTGTACATGTGCTACTTCAACTTACAGCTGCTGAAGAGTAATTCTACGCTGCTTAAGATGACACAGAAGAGAAAGTAACAAAGTAACATAGCTAAACTGGAGGAGGGCTGTGAAATGACAAGCATTATATTCCTTTGCAGAAGACCACATTCTTGAATGAGCATGAAAGGAATATGATAAGCCAAAACTCAAGGCTTGTACTGTCCTGTTCTTATGTCTGTTTCCACGTCCCTCTCATGCAGACACACACAAAACCATTACACACAGTTAGTATTCAGTCTGTGTTGGAAGGTGTGTCCTGGAACCAGCATTCTAATATCTGTCCTTTTTCTACTGATGTAGACTTGGAACAGGAGTATGTCAGCACTGCCAATGTTGGAGGAAAAGATAGCACCTCACAGTACCCTCTCACCAACCTTTACAAGCACCAGCACAGCTGCACACATCTCAAAAGGTGTCGTTACTGAGCTTGAGAAACTAGCACCAATGAGTCACAGTATGGAGCTGAAAAGGTTTGACATCAGCCCTCTTATAAGCTTTGGTCTTGGAGTGCTCTAGTCCATATACCCAGCCAAGAACACTCTTGCAGGTCCCATTCCAGTCATACTGTGAACCTGTACATTTGGGGGTCAGGAGGCAGAGCTAGCGGGAACTCCAGTGGATAACAGCATCTCGGTGTTTCCACCTCCATTTAGCATCCCAGGCAACTATTGTCCATTCCCATCCCCAGAGGAAATCTGTATCTTTGGGGCAGAGACCCGAAGTTTTCAAGTCCCAACCATTTCCCTCCCCTCCTGTCCTTGCTTGCCCCAGTTACAACAACTGTTTGCCCTAGGCCATGAGGAATATTCATGGTTAAATAAATAAATAAATTTTAATTTCATGATACCAAACTGTAGATCATGAGAGGAGGGGAAGACCTGTCAGAGTTAAGGAAAGTTTCAAAGTCATGGGAAAGAATGAGTTAAAGTAGCAGTTGCAATAAGCTTTAATTTCAACACAGTTAGGTTGGAGCTTAGAAGGAACAAGAGAGGAAGGTTCAGAGGAACAGCAATCATAATAGAGGGAAAGACTAGAAAGATTGCAGTGGAGAGCGCGATTGGAGAATACAGATGAAGGAACAATCTTCTAATATTTACCAAATTATTGGTAATTAATGTGATAATGGAGGTGCCATTGCCCTTTTTCTATGTAGAATTCTTTTTTCCAATGTAGACTATAATTCTGAATTAAATGGCTTTCCTTCAATTCTACATACCTTCCATCTATCTGTCAACCAGAAAAGCCTAGCTTGGGGCAATATAGGATTGGGGATGTTATTTTCAAAGCAAAGTCTACTTTGTGAAATAAACTTTCTAGCATGATCCCAACATCAATATTTTGTTTTTCAAATGATGTCTTTTCTAAGTTGTTTCGTGCCATTTTGACAAATCAAGCAAAATTCTGCCTTGTAGTGTGATTTATAGATTTGTCAAAGGGAAACGGAGGAAGAATTGTTTACTATATCATACTGTAGTACAATATATTCTAGATATTAGAGTTGGTATTAACTGTCCTGCATTATTTGGGGTTACTGAGCAATAATTTCAGGAGGATGGAGTAGCGCAGATCTTAACAACCGTTCATTGCGTGCCGAAATCAGTGTTCAGAGTTCATGACTTACATCCATTACAGCACGAAGACGTGTCTTAGAATAGTTTAGCTTGTTGTTGTCGGCATAATAAGTAATTAGGGGAAAAGCACACTATATTGCAAAGCGCACACATCACATGTGCATTGGATTCCTACCACCATGATACTTAGGTATTGCAGCAGGAGCAACATACTGCTTGCTGGTTGTAAGAAAAGCATTATACAAGCTGTCTGTATAATATTGTAAACCTTGTTAGGGAAAAACATTATGCCAGTTTTCCCTGTGAACAAAGGCTTTCTGTCTTTCCAAACAAGCTTTTTTATGAATATTCCTCATGGCCTAGGGCAAACAGTTGTTGTAACTGGGGCAAGCAAGGACATGTGGGGTGGGGGGGGAAATGGGTGGGGACTTGAAAACTTCGGATCTCTGCCCCAAAGTTGCAGATTTCCTCTGGGGAAGGGAATGCTCATTTCTTGTTCATAACATGGGTAGAGGGAGTTAACAATATTTTGGTAGTAGTACGAGATGCTTTAGACAGAGATAAGAGTTATTGACAATGCGGAGGCAACTAACCATGAGGGAGGTGGTAAAGTCAGATATTGTGTGTATAAAGGGAGTAGGACTGATGGCAGCCCCATGAGACAGAGAGGATGATTAATGGGAGTCCCATATAGAGCTAATTGTGTCTAAAACACGTAACGGTGGGTGCTTCTTCGTATTAATTAGGACGTTCTCGGAGCGAGGCTGGACCGCTCAACTAATCAAGACCTTCGAAAGTGCATGTCGAGGTCTTGGACAGTGATAACATTTGTCAGGTTGTATTCATCTTACTTACATGTTTCATTGTGCTCTTGTATTTTAACACCTTAATAAAGCTGTAGCTTCTCCAATTCCAAATACATTTGCTCCCCCTCATTCATGCTCTATGCTTCGCCAAGTGCTCCCTCCTACAACTAAGTGATTCCCCTTCTCTTCTCCCCCACCCCCCAACTCTCCTCAACATCATGTTTCTTCAGAAATGGAATAATGTCACATTATGGCAAAAATTGAAATGACATGAGGCATTGCTTAGCTACAGATGTGAAAAGCACTTTTCCTTAGAAATGCTCACAATATATATTAGGTTACTAAAATTATGTCACGCTCTTAATCAAACAATTAACACAGTGTAATGGCCAACTGTTAATGTCCTTCCCTGCTAATAGCTCTGATTCAAACTAATCGTTTAAACTTAGATGTAACAGATTTGCTGCAAATGTGCAGATTAAAAAAATATTTTAAGTGACCTTCAGATGTGCAGAATTGTAAAAATGGAAAATTATGATCAGCAAATAACATTAAAGTCTCAAGTTGTTTCCCAGATCTGCTTGGCACTAAAATAATACAAGAGGTATTTTTTGTAGGAGGAAAAAGCAATCTCAGCTATTATCACATCTAGGATTGAGAGACTGCAAGCTTTGGAAAAAATAAAACAAAATCAAGTCAGGGAGCTTTACTTGAAATGCTTTAACTTTTAAAATAAAAAAAACAAAGCATTCGCATTTTAATTGAGAAAAGTCAGGTTATGCAGAATGGATACAGATTGGCAAAAGCTGTCAGCTGTACAGGGATTGATGCAGAGCAATGTTATACCAGGGATGGAATATTATTTAACATGATTGACCAAAACGTTTTGTAATTAAAATATTTCTGTTGCTAACTGTTAGATTCCATACTAATTAGGGCACGGAAAAATGGCAACATAATGTACAGGACTGGAAGAGTCCATTGTGGTCCATTTGACCAGTCCGAAAACACTCTCACATCTCACTCCCCCGAATTCCTTTCTCTGCCAAATATCGGTCCAGTTCCTCCTTTTTATTTTAATTAGATTTCTTAAAATAATGGCAAAGTCTCCAAGCTCTCATATAACTGTTGAAACAAAATGCAGGATTAAGACTAGCAACTGTCAGAAAGGTAGTGAATTTCTTGAGTGTGTCCGGGATAGTTTTCTACAGCAGTATGTCCCAGAGACAACAAGGGGGCAAGCCATACTAGATTTAGTAATGAGTAATGAACCAAATTTAGTTAACGGCTTAACTGTGCGTGAAAATATATCCAATAGAGATCATAGCACGATCGAGTTCAATGTAGTGTTTGAAAGGGAAAAAAGTGAATCAGCTGCTAAGATTCTAGACTTGGGCAAGGCCGACTTCAATGGGATGAGACAGAGACTGTCCACAGTAAACTGGGCAAATCTGTTAATGGGTAAAATGACTGATGATCAGTGGGAAATGTTTAACGTGATACAGAATCGGTTTATACCCCTGAGAGGCAAGAACTCTACTTGCCAAAAAAAACAGCCATGGACAACTAAAGAGGTAAGGGATAGTATAAGACATAAGGAAAGGGCATACAAAAAGGCAAAAAATGGCACAGATCCTGACAAATGGGAACGATACAAAGATCAACAAAGGGTCACAAAACAGATAGTAAGAGCTACAAAAAGAGAGCATGAAAAGAAACTTGCAAGGGATATCAAAACCAATACGAAGAACTTTTATAGTTATATTAGGAAAAAGAGGGTGGTCAGGAGCAGTGTTGGCCCCTTAAAAACTGAAAGTGGGGATATTGTCATTGACAATGGGGCAATGGCGGACATGTTGAACGATTACTTTGCGTCAGTATTTACAGTAGAAAAAGAGGATAGCATGCCGGAAATCCCAAGAAAACTAATATTGAATCGGGGACAGGGACTCGATAAAATTAACATAAGTAAAGCAACAGTAATGAAGAAAATAATAGCACTAAAGAGTGACAAATCCCCAGGACCAGATGGTTTCCATCCCAGGGTTTTAAAGGAAGTAGGTGAGCACATTGCGGATGCCCTAACGATAATCTTTCAAAGTTCTCTAGATTCAGGAACTGTCCCTCTAGATTGGAAAATCGCACATATCACCCTGCTTTTTAAGAAAGGAGAGAGAGGGAACCCGGGGAATTATAGACCAGTTAGCCTAACATCTGTTGTGGGGAAAATGCTGGAGTCTATAATTAAGGATAGGGTGACTGAACACCTCGAGAATTTTCAGTTAATCAGAGAGAGCCAGCATGGATTTGTGAAAGGTAGGTCGTGCCTGACAAACCTGATTGAATTTTTTGAAGAGGTGACTAAAGTAGTGGAAAGGGGAATGTCAATGGATGTTATTTATATGAACGTCCAGAAGGCATTTGATAAGGTCCCACATAAAAGACTGTTAGCTAAGATAGAAGCCCATGGAATCGAGGGAAAAGTACGGTCTTGGTAAGGAAGTTGGCTGAGCGAAAGGCGACAGAGAGTAGGGATAATGGGAAGGTACTCACATTGGCAGGATGTGACTAGTGGAGTCCCGCAGGGATCTGTCTTGGGGCCTCAGTTATTCACAATATTTATTAACGACTTAGATGAAGGCATAGAAAGTCTCATATCTAAGTTTGCCGATGACACAAAGATTGGTGGCATTGTAAGCAGTGTAGATGAAAACATAAAATTACAAAGCGATATTGATAGATTGGGTGAATGGGCAAAACTGTGGCAAATGGAATTCAATGTAGACAAATGTGAGGTCATCCACTTTGGATCAAAAAAGGATAGAACAGGGTACTTTCTAAATTGTAAAAAGTTAAAATCAGTGGATGTCCAAAGAGACTTAGGGGTTCAGGTACATAGATCATTGAAGTGTCATGAACAGGTGCAGAAAATAATCAAGAAGGCAAATGGAATGCTGGCCTTTATATCTAGAGGACTGGAGTACAAGGGGGCAGAAGTTATGCTGCAGCTATACAAAACCCTGGTTAGACCGCACCTGGAGAATGTGAGCAGTTCTGGGCATCGCACCTTCGGAAGGACATATTGGCCTTGGAGGGAGTGCAGCGTAGGTTTACTAGAATGATACCCGGACTTCAAGGGTTAAGTTACGAGGAGAGATTACATAAATTGGGGTTGTATTCTCCAGAGTTTTGAAGGTTAAGGGGTGATCTGATCGAAGTTTATAAGATATTAAGGGGAACAGATAGGGTGGATAGAGAGAAACTATTTCCGCTGGTTGGGGATTTTAGGAGTAGGGGGCACAGTCTAAAAATTAGAGCCAGACCTTTCAGGAGCGAGATTAGAAAACATTTCTACACACAAAGTGTGGTAGAAGTTTGGTTCTCTCTTCCGCAAATGGCAATTGATACTAGCTCAATTGCTAAATTTAAATCTGAGATAGATAGCTTTTTGTCAACCAAAGGTATTAAGGCATATGGGCCAAAGGCAGGTATATGGAGTTGGATCACAGATCAGCCATGATCTTATCAAATGGCGGAGCAGGCACGAGGGGCTGAATGGCCTACTCCTGTTCCTATGTTCCTATGTTCCTAAGAAGCTGATTCATTAAATTGTTCATGGCTTTGTGCATTTCTGTTAGTGCATTTCCATTGGTGGCCTGAGTTTGGACCACTGGTTAGGTCGCTGTACATCTAGTGCCACTGGGGGAAGTGTACGCAGTGCACGCACACTGATTGGTACCTGAAATTTGTGTCGAGATCCTACAACTGGCATAGGAGTCTGATTAAAACATTTTGGGTGAGAGCAATAGCTGGCCATTTTGTGGCCCGCCCAGGCATGTGTGGCTGAGCCCTGCCACTAATGTTGCAATGGAGAGAACAAGGGATGAGAGCAAACAGCAGACCAGAGGCAAAAAAAATGGAGGATCAGAGAAGATTGCCGAAGGCTACGACGAAAATAAAGCTTTTTCGTTTATGATGGATTATTTATTGGATTCCTTCTTGCTGATCACAGCTTGCACAGGATTAAATCGTTTTTTAGCAGCTATTTCTGCAAGCCGCAGAAAACACACTTCACAGTTTCATGTGCCATATGCATCAATGTGTTTCAAAAGGTCTGTTCCTGTGGGGCAAAAGAATGATTTAATATGATAATGTCTGCTAAGTCCAGAAACATTAGAGTCATTTCGGCTGATTTTAACTTAGTCCACCTGACTGGGATGGCGCAGTAGCCATTGTTGTACTGCACTTACTTCCCCATTCCCACTCCAATCCCACCCATCGCCATTTTCCCCAGGGCCTTCCGGTTACAGTAATGGTCAGTGACTGAACCCAAAGAGAATATCTAGTGCAAAAACCTAAAATGCAACAGGCAATGGGGGTGGGGGTTGGAAGATGAGGAGGATCATTTTAAAACTGTTGGGAAACAGAGAATTAGTGACGGTTGGTGAGGACAGGATGATGGGTATGCGCGACATGTGCATGGTAGAACACAGGCCATAGGGATCAGTTCGAATTTATGCAAAGTGGAGCTGGGAGATCATTACATAGGAACAGGAGTAAGCCATTCAATCCCTCAAGCCTTTTCTGCCATTCAGTGATATCATGACTGATCTGTATCTTAACTCTATTTATCCGCCTTGGCTCCATTTCCCTTAATACCCATGGCTAGCAAAAATTTATTGATCTCAGATTTAAAATTATTAATTGAGCTAGCATTTATTGCTTTTTGTGGGAGAGGTCCACACTTCAACTACTGATGCGTGAATAAATGTTTCCTAACTTCTCTCCTGAATGACCTGGCTCTGATTTTAAGGTCATGTCCCCTTGTCCGAGACTCCCCCACCTGTGGAAAAAGTTTCTCTATCTACCCTATCAATTCCTTTCAAAATCCTAAAAACGTCAATCAAATCACCCCTTAACCGTCTAAATTCCAGGGAATACAAGCCTAGTTTATGTAATCTCTCCTCATAATTTAACCCTTGGAGCCCTGGTAACATTCTGGTGAATCTGCACTGCACTCCTTCCAAGGCCAATATATCCTTTCTAAAGTGCGGTGCCCAGAATTGTACACAGCAGTCCAGATGTGGTCTAACCAGGGCTTTGTATAGCTGTAGCAAAACTTCCTCCCCTTTATTTTCTAGCCCTCTAAATATAAAGGCTAATATTCCATTATAGCCTTTCTCATTATTTTTGTACCTGACAACTACATTATAGTGATCTGTGTACACGGACCCCTAAATCTCTTTGGACCTCCACTGTTCCGAGCTTTTCACCATTTAAAAAGTACTCGGATCTATCCTTTTTTGGTCCAAAATGGATGACCTCACACATACTTGTATTGAAATCCTTCTGCCACAGTTTTGCCCACTCACTTAATCTATCAATGTCTCTTTGTAATTTTATGCTCCCATCTACACTCCTTACTATGCCACCAATCTTTGAGTCATCAGCAAATTTGGATATATGGCTCTCCATTATGTTATCTAAGTCATTAATAATTATAGTGAATAGTTGAGGCCCTGGATCCTTGTGCGACACCACTAGTCACTTCCTTCCAATTTGAGTACCATTATCCCTACTGTTCCACCGCTTAACCAATCTCCTAACCAGGTTAATAATTTGCCTTCAATTCCATGAGCTTTAATGTTAGCTAACGATCTCTTATGTGGAACCTTATCGAATGCCTTCTGGAAGTCCATTAAAGTCACATATCTGTTTTTTTAAAAATATAATCAATATGTATTTTACTTCACTAAAGTGTGAAATTTATCCTGTGGTTTATCTTCAAATACTTTTGAAAAACCTTTGAGCAGAAATTGCTCAAGCATAAAGGCAAATATTCCTCTGTACAGCTGATTGATACTGATGCAGCCTGAGAGAAATTAGTAACATTGCACACGCTCAGACTGCACAATACAAATGTTTTTTAAAATTCGTTCATGGGATGTGGGCGTCGCTGGTGAGGCCAGCGTCTATTGCCCATCCCTAATTGCCCTTGAGAAGGTGGTGGTGAGCCGCCTTCTTGAACCGCTGCAGTCTGTGTGGTGAAGATTCTCCCACAGTGCTGTTAGGAAGGGAGTTCCAGGATTTTGACCCAGCGACGGTGAAGGAATGGTGATATATTTCCAAGTCGGGATGGTGTGTGACTTGGAGGGGAACATGCAGGTGGTGTTGTTCCCATGTGCCTGCTGCCCTTGTCCTTTTAGGTGGAAGAGGTCGCGGGGTCTGGGAGGTGCTGTCGAAGAAGCCTTGGCGAGTTGCTGCAGTGCATCGTATAGATGGTACACACTGCAGCCACTGTGCGCTGGTGGTGAAGGGAGTGAATGTTTAGAGTGGTGGATGGGGTGCCAATCAAGCGGGCTGCTTTGTCCTGGATGGTGTCGAGCTTCTTGAGTGCTGTTGGAGCTGCACTCATTCAGGCAAGTGGAGAGTATTCCATCACACTCCTGACTTGTGCCTTGTAGATGGTGGAAAGGCTTTGGGGAGTCAGGAGGTGAATCACTTGCCACAGAATACCCAGCCTCTGACCTGCTCTTGTAGCCACAGTATTTATATGGCTGGTCCAGTTAAGTTTCTGGTCAATGGTGACCCCGAGGATGTTGATGGTGGGGGATTTGGCGATGGTAATGCCATTGAATATCAAGGGGAGGTGGTTAGACTCTCTCTTGTTGGAGATGATCATTGTCAGGCACTTGTCTGGCGCAAATGTTATTTGCAACTTATCAGCCCAAGCTCATAGAATCTCAACTTTGTGTGAAATTATCTACTCCAATACCAGGCTTTTGGGAGATGCTGAGGCCTTCAGGTGAAAACTTTAATGAAATCAAGATACAAAAGGCAATTCAATGGAAGAATTTAAACATGTTGGTGTGAAATATGGTTTGTGATTCTTTTATTTTGGCTAAATTAGAAATTTCTCTTCCTGAGGAAAAACATGGTAAATGGAAAAGGAATTCAGAAAACATTGAGAGAAATGTGGAAGAGTGACCAGTTTACATGGGCACTTTCCATTATGAATTTGAACATAGGAAATTTATAATGGTAAATGTTGACACAAAAAGTGTGACAAAAATAGGAAATCAAGTGGCACAGAAAAGAAATATGTGCCAATGTAAAATTTTTAACATAATATAGATATATTCCCTGTTTCAAAAGGGCTACATCAAAGTCAATTAGTGAAATATTTCAGTATAATTTACATAAAATTATGATGAAAACCATTGCTCCATATTCTTATCAAGAAATAATCCCATAAACTGGCATTTCCATAAAAATAGCCCAACCAGCAATAAAACAAATATTTGGAGCATTTATGGAGGCTCTTTTCCATCTGCTTTCTGATGGTTTGATCCAGCCTTGGCTGCATGACAATTCAAATGTTTAGTGATGCAGACCAAGTGAATTGACAGGTGGGTCAAAATAGCAGACTGGAGTCAACAAAAATTATAGAATGGATTGCAATTTTACTTCCGCTTTTGATTTGTGCAGACAGGCCAAACAGTTTTTGTCTTAGCATTTTGTTCCATTTGCTAATGCAGGCGGGGCCGACGGCTACTTTCTATCTTGCGGAGGCTGTTTTATGTGCAACCTGCCGTCGTGGCACATGGTAGTTTCTTGACATGGAGTGGAGGAAGTGAGTTAATGCTGGCGGAGCCCAGGCACTTCCGCAAAAGGAATTCACTGAATGAGTGCCCCAGGCTTGAGTCACTATTATAGACCTTCTGGTTCCTGGTTAGGGACTGGCATTGCGTGCTAATCTGAATGCTGGAGATTGGCGTGTTGTTGGAGATAAACCGAGACGTAGCGATGGGACAAAAAAATACAATGGAACTGAATATTGAGCAGGAGACATTACGGCCAGCCGATGCGCTAGCACCTGCTTTGCAATACAGTTCAAGACAAATTTCTACCCCGTGCCCTGTTATTTGATGTAGAATCCAAAAATTCATGCATTTGACCCCCAGAGTGCTTTCGTCCCGCGTTCATTTACCTGATGGACATTTTCCATCTGAATAAAAGAGTTCCTCGCTCTAGGTCTGCCAAATTATTCTTTGCATGATGAAATTATGTTAATCAGGTCCCATGCTGATTTTTTTTTGACATTGGGCAAGCTGCTTGCCTGCAAAAAAAAATGCATGCAACCTTCTGAAAGTGGGCTGGCCTGCTTTTGAAGCACGCCTTAAAGCTGACTTGCCGCAGCTTGTCTTGTAGTGATTCTATCGGCTCAGCATTTTTGTCCACCAGCAGTAGAGATCCTGACCACTTGCGAAGGCTCCAATTTTGGTTATTTTGGCAGAAGGGCGAAATTCTGCAGGTTGTATGTAAAGGTACTGGAGAAGATGCAACAAAGATTTACAAGAATGATACCAGAACTGAGAGGATCTAACTATCAAGAAAGGCTGAACAGGCTAGGGCTCTTTTCTCTAGAAAACAGATTATATATTAATGACTTGGACTCGGGTGTACAGGGCACAATTTCAAAACTTGCAGATGACACAAAACTTGGAAGGGTAGTAAGCAGTGAGGAGGATAGTGATAGACTTCAAGAGGATATAGACAGGCTGGTGGCATGGGCGGACACGTGGCAGATGAAATTTAACGCAGAAAAATGTGAAGTGATGCATTTCGGTAGGAAGATCGAGGAGAGGCAATATAAACTAGAGGGCACAACTCCAAAAGGGGTACAGGAACAGAGAAATCAAGGGGTACATGTGCACAAATCGTTGAAGGTGGCAGGGCAGGTTGAGAAGATGGTTAAAAAAGCATACGGGATCCTGGGCTTTATAAATAGAGGCATAGAGTACAAAAGTATAGAAGTCATGATGAACCTTTATAAAACACTGGTTCGGCCACAACTGGAGTATTGTGTCCAGTTCTGGGCACTGCACTTTAGGAAAGATGTGAAGGCCTTAGAGAGGGTGCAGAAGAGATTTACTGGAATGATTCCAGGGATGAGGGACTTTAGTTACGTGGATAGACTGGAGAAGCTGGGGTTGTTCTCCTAGAAAGAGAGACGGTTGCGAGGAGATTTGATAGAGGTATTCAAAATCATGAAGGGTCTAGACAGAGTAGATAGAGAGAAACTGTCCCCATTGGCGGAAGGGTCAAGTACCATAGGATATAGATTTAAGGTGATTGGCAAAAGAACCAAAGGTGACATGAGGAAAAACTTTTTTACACAGCGAGTGGTGAGGATCTGAAATGCACAGCCCGAGGGAGTGGTGGAGGCAGATTCAATCATGGCCTTCAAAAGGGAACTGGATAAGTGCTTGAAAGGAAAAAAATTGCAGGGCTACGGGGAAAGGGCGGAGGAGTGGGACTAGCTGGATTGCTCTTGCTTAGAGCCGGCACGGACTCGATGGGCCAAATGGCCTCTTTCCTTGCTGTAACCTTCCTATGATTCTATGATTCTAAATGAGAAGGCTGAGAGGTGACTTGATAGAGGTCTTTGAAATTATGAACGAGTTCAATAGGGTAGTCATAGAGAAGATGTTTTCACTTGTGAGAGAGTCCAAAACTAGGGGTGATAAATAAAAGATGGTCACTAATAGATCCAATAAGGTATTGAGGAGAAACTTCTTTACCCAGAGAGTGATTAGAATGTGGAACTTGCTACCACATGGAGTAGCTGAGGCGAATAGCATACATGCATTTAAGGGGAAGCGAGATAAGTACGTGAGGGAGAAAAGAATAGAAGGATATGCTGATAGGGTTAGATGAAGCAGGTGAGAGGAGGCTCGTGTAGAGCATAAACACCGGCATAAACCAGTTGGGCCGAATGGCCTGTTTCAGTGCTGTAAATTCGATGTAATTGCCTACTGTGTCAGCTATTAATTTTACTGTCCCAAGTGCAGCCAAGGAACGTTGGAGCACAGGAATCCCTTTGAGGCTTATGCTTGATAAAATTCTCCTCTTCATCCAGGTTATGAGGGCACACCATCTTCAGGTGTAAAGATACTTCAAAGGTTGCATCCATTTTTGCTGATATCCCACACCTCATAGCTAAATCAAGGGGAAGCAGAGGTGTAGGGCTAAGAGCATGTAGAGATATGTGAGAAGAACCCAATAAATCTATCTTTTTATTAGCCGATTTTAAGTGGTGTGTTTTTTGGGGACGGGGATTAAAAGTTTATTATTGACTGTATTGGCAGGACCAGGTTGAGACTGTGTGGGCAAGAACAGGATGTGTGACGTCTTCATCGGGTTTAGAGTATGTGTCCTTTCATTGTTGAGTTCCAGCTTCACAGTGCCTAAAGCTGTCTTTCACTGAAAGTAGTTGGCAATCAGGGAGTTTATTTCCAGTCAACTTGCCTGCACATCAGCTCCCTCTATGTAGAAATCCTGCTCCTCACCTTGTCCTACTCTTTAACCTAAGACCATGACGAAGTGCTCCCTGAATGGGAAAAGCAAATGTGGTGGCAATGTTGGGACTGTCATGGCCTGGGTTCTCTGGGTAAAGGGGGAGAGAGGAATCGGGAGAGTGAAAGTCAGGAATTGGATATCGGACGAATCAAAGACCCATCACAGCAGAGCAGAAAGAAAGGGACAAAACAAGTTCAGTTCAATCTAAGGATTTTGGGATGTAGAGAAGCAGTTTTGAAAAATGTAAAGAAGAACTAGTTATATTTTCCAAAAAATTAATCCATTGATATTATATGACTACGACCAGTGTTGACAAAATCATACATTGGGGTGGTGGGGTCAAATGTAGCAGCCAGGATCAAAGTAATGGGATCAAAGGGTGGGTGGAAGATCAGTAACACATATTAACAAATTCCACTTTTAGCACTGATTACCACAGTATTGATCGAAGGAATTTTCCTTCCAAAATCATCTATCACATGTTGAAGTGTGTCTGTCATCAGAATAATTTGGCTGAGGAGACTAAGCCCATATCAACTCTTTTTACAAGGGTCTGAAGAAGTGCATCAAGAAATTGTCTTTCACATAATGCGGAAGTGTAAAGTTTCCTACCCTCCTGCTGTGTAATGTATGGCCTTTAATTGGCCACTAAACACCCCCAACATGAGTTTCATCTGGTAGTAACATCTCTTAAAATTCTAAAAAGAACAGTTTTCAGCTGCCCTGTGAGTTTCACAGAATAACGAAAGCACGACCAGATTCAACCCACAATAGCTGTGGTACACGCTGGACTCTGGTTCTCCTGAGGGTTGCCCTTCTAAATGAGGTAACATTGAACTGAAACAATCCTCATTAATCATTGCTAAAAGATCCCGTGTACTGTGGCTGGACAGTGACACAATGAGGAGTCATTAACGACAAGTAGTTCTCTGAACAGCTAGTCTACATGTCAGTGACCCTGTGAATAACATCTTCTCCACCTCTTTTATCAATATAAGCACTTTTCTGATACCTAGAGTAGGAAAATCTCCAAGGAATAGAGGATCTCAATTGTGAAAATGCAATCTATCCTTGGAACCTTTTATCCTCTACAATATAATGTGCTTGGAGGTTAAGAGCTAGCAGATATCAATGAGCTGTGTAATTTTGGAAGCAACAGAACTTGGCCTGCTCTTATTATGTTTTGGTCAATTGTCAATTTTCTGCTTTATAGGCATAAAAGGAATGAAAATGGAAAGTTAAATGTAAGGAAAACATGTAACTAAATGCCTCTGTAACTAAATACCTACTGCTGGTACTCCTATGGTATTTTTTCAATTTCAGAATTACTTAGTACTTCTTGACTTGAGTCCTATCACAACTTTGTTCAAGTGCAGTATTATGTTAGTTCTCATTACCAAAATCATCACTCACTGGGTGCAGTAGACTAAGCAGGGTAATTATTAATACAGTACAGTTTTTCCTACTTTTGCTCTCGACTAATATTTGCTTTCCAATGTGAATGCTGCTTTTTGTGCAGTCAGATTCCACAGTTACAGAATTAAAGGTATTGAAAAATGTATGGATCGTCATAATGTGGTAGGACTATTTAGATCTGATTAGAACCATCTTGTGAGTGAGGGAATGGTGGAGATACTCAATAAATATTTTATCTCTGTTTTTACAAAGGAAAGTGAAAGTGTGATTGTAGAAGTACTTGAGGAGTGGAAGTCCCACTATTGGACATAAATATTAAAAATAAAAAAAAATTACTGGGACTGAAAGTAGAAAAGACACCAGGCCCAGATGGTATGCGTCATAGAATAGTGAGGGAAGTTGAGTAAGAGGCACTAAATACAGTTTTCCAAAAATCTTTGTAGTGGGAATTCTACCAAAAGACAGGAGGCTTGCAAATATAGCATTTTTGTTCCAGAAAAGGGATATGTCAGGAAATTATAGGCCAATTATTCTTATTTTGCTTGTAGGTAAATTTCTAAAAGGTAATTTTTTGACTAGCATGGAGCCTGGTCTGGCAAGAATGCATATCGCAAATTCTAGCACACACTGCATGATTTTAAATAATGGTTGGAAAATCATGCATAGGTATTTCTGATAATCTTGCTTGATGAACAATGTACCGAGTCCAAATTTGGAAAGTTGTTCCTCTTTAATATGTAACGCAGAATGATATTTAAACAGACATGGGCAAATCTTTGGGTGGTGCAATGAGTTAGACACTGGCCTTTCATCACAGGGAGCAGAATTCAAATTCAGCACAGACTAATAAGATGAAAGTCTCCTCTGCCTGACAGCACAAACCTGGCACTTTTTAGCCTGTTCTGGTGTAGTAGGGGATACTCTTCTGAAGTTGAGGCTGAAGCATGTTGTTGGGGGAGAGTAGAGGAACTTTACTCTGGCCGTGCTATACTGTCTTAAGTGTGCTTAATGCTGACAATTGGTGCCATTGAGTTTCATTCTCCAGCATCCCTAAACTTGATGAGCACAAATATCTTTTTAAAGAAAAAAAGGTATCGACTAATCGGGCAGTCAATGTGGATTTGTAAAGTACAGGTCACACTTGACTGATTGAGGAAATTATAGATTTTATAATTGAAAGGAATGCGGTGAGTGTTGTAAATATGGATTTTCAAAAGGGTTTGATAAGATGCCACTTAAGAGACTTGTTGCACAAATTAAGGCACGTGGTATTAAAAGGGAGTGTAGCTGCACTGGTAGAGGGATGACTAGAGGAAAGAAAGCAAAAAATAGGGGTAAGTGGATGTCTTTTGGATTGGCAGGGTGGGGTAGTGGTGTGTTCCAGGGATCTGTGCTGGGACATCTTTTGTTTTCTAATTATATAAATGATTTGGACATGGGCAAAAGTGAAATGATATCAAAGTTTGCTGATGATGCTTAATTAAGGGCAATGGCAAATTGTGAGGATGAAAGAAGGAG
This sequence comes from Heptranchias perlo, assembly GCF_035084215.1. Taxonomy (NCBI): domain Eukaryota; kingdom Metazoa; phylum Chordata; class Chondrichthyes; order Hexanchiformes; family Hexanchidae; genus Heptranchias; species Heptranchias perlo. Next base: position 16,212,141 of record NC_090331.1, on the reverse strand, counting down.
AATGGAGGAGGATGTAAGTTAGCAGAGTGGGTGATAGTGGGCAGGTACAAGTTCAATGCACAGAAATGCCTTTCCTTTCACTCTTTTTCCCAAAATAGGACTATGCTCAGCAAGGAATGAATTCTTGGCATTTGGAAAATGTCCATAAGCTATTCAAGCCTTTTTCTTGCAGTTTATGATGTCATCTAAATCCCTTTCTGTGTTACAATGCACTCCAGACTAGCTATGATCAAGCAATATCTGAAATCTCAGATAGCTACAATCTTAAGTCTGCTTGACATAAGATATGATTTTCATTACCGCTATGAATTGTAATGCAAAATTGTAGTAAAATGTTCATAAAGATAATTGAAAATTTTGGCAGACCTCTGTCTGAGTTGATGTGAAATGCTGATTCCATAGTATACATACAATTCTTATGAGCAATAGAACATGGAATAACTTTGAACGGCAGCATGTCTCAATGGAAACAAGTCTAAAATCTTGACCTTCGGTGACCTATACAAGTCACTCAAAGCATAACAAAATCAACAAAATCAGGATTGTACGTGTCAAAATATTTCCCAGCACTTGAGGAATCCACATCTTAAGCCATGCACACTTTGTCTTAGAAACAGCAGTCATTATTTTAAGATGTGTGAGAACCAAAAAGAAGTTACTGGAGAGGAAGTCATTTTTAACCTTTATGGACACCTCTTATAGTGTTTGTTATGCTAAGGTTATCCATTTGTTTAATTGGATAATGATTAAAATGTATAGCAGTTATTTCATTAAAAGTTAAAATGTGTTTGATATCCATTTGAAATTAAATTTTAGTTAAGAACATAAGAAATAGGAGCAGGAGTAGGCTAATCGGCCCCTCGAGCCTGCTCCGCCATTCAATAAGATCATGGCTGATCTGATCCTAACCTCAAATCTAAATTCATGTCCAATTTCCTGCCCGCTCCCCGTAACCCCTAATTCCCTTTACTTCTAGGAAACTGTCTATTTCTGTTTTAAATTTATTCAATGATGTAGTTGGGGCCTTTGATTTAATTAAGACCCGGTATAGTGAGTAGATACATCAATATAGGTTTCACAAATAAGAAGGACAAGTGATAGAACTTATTATCTGTTCGGTTGATCCCTTGGGGGTGCCATTGGTCTTGGGCAGTAGTGCAAAAATGGGCGATAGCGAATCGGCAGCCCGATTATCGAAAATCAGGTGAGATGTAAAACAGGCCGTTGATTCACTATCGCTCATTATGTGCTATCGCCCGAGCCAAATTTATCCCCCCCCCCCACATTGTGTTAAAATACAAAATTAAATACAAGTGCTGAATGTCTCTTTTCAACAGTCCCTAAGGTTATCTATCAGGTTTCTAAGTGAAATATTTCACAGAAATTTGGTAAAAAAAAATTTGCATTCTTATTATGCCTTGTTACTATTTTGAAGTCCTGTGACTGCTGTTACACAGGCGAGGATAGCAGCCATTTTGAATCCAGCAAGGTCTTATAAGCTGCAGTAGGATCAATAAATAATTAATTAATTAATCTATTTTTGGTGGTTTGGGGTTGAGACAGAAATACTGGCCAGGACACTAGGAGAACTTTCTGCTTCCACCTCCCCACCCCCCACCCCGCCACAATAGTGCCAAGGATCATTAATGTCCATCTGAACCATTAAACAGGGCCTTGATTTAATCTTTGTGAAGAAGTTTGCTATTCAGTATTTCTAGAGGAATTATAAATGTGTTCCTTTAGAAATCCTCGCATATTTACAATGTTACTACAAATAGCAACCAGAGGAATTCTTTTCCCAGACTATTTTCTACATTAGGATCTCAATTGCCCATGCCTAGTGACAACAGTCATGATGAATTGTTTCCTGTTCGTAAAGTTTTTGATGAAATTATTTTCCCATTGTTGCAGGCAGTATTTGAATACTGGGAAATGTTATCTTCTATGCAAGTGTGGTTTTAATGGGTTTTCATTATGTGAAGGGTATCTTGTCATGCTAAATTTAGTGCAAGTGCAGTAGACTATATAAATAAACGAGAGGTTGATTCATCCCATTGGGAAAGCCATTCCTTGGGGAAATGGTTCCATAACCTTTAGTAAGATTTCTCTTTCTTTCATTTTGTAACTGACATTGCTTTCCTGTGTATTTGAGCACGTATGCATAGCGTGTTGTATAGATCGACTTTTCTATAGCTTACTGCAGCAGTCATTACTTACTATCAGTCTGGGAGCTTTTTGAAGCCCATGCATTAGATTCCCAATTTCCAGTCCATTAGTTCTGCCAGAGCTTACCCACAGGGAGCATTGTGTTGTTCTTTTTACTGCAATAAAGCAGAGAGCTCCTGGAACTTACATTGTCTAATGCTAAGCACAGACCTGAGAAGACTGTCTTTACCTGTAATTATCACTACCCTCAAAGAAAATGAACAAGACAGATGTAAAGTGACTGAAATTATGCAATTGTATTGTAATAAGTTTGCCTTGAAGGCTAGCTAGTACTATTGAATTATACTGTTAAACTTAATGCGCCTCATTTTCGAGGTTCATTTTAAACTTTTACCTTCACAGGTGGCATAAGCTATTCTGATAGCTCCAGTGGTAGTGCACCGCCTAATGTGGGGCAGAACCATATAGACCAGGGAGGCCTGAGGTTTGAACCCATGTTTGTATTGAATTAACTAATCTAGGTGGCAGTAGGTGGGCTACAATTGGTCCTAATGTCCTTGGGTTAGGGAAGGGAAGAATCATCTATGTTTCCTGAATTGGATCCCTCTGCAGTGAGTCTTGCTGGATGTGTGGTTAGCACATGCACAGTCCATTGATACAATCCAGGCTCATGCATTGAGAAAGGTTATATGGATGAAGACTCAGAAGGCAATCATACCCTAGCACGGTCAGCAGCTTCAGGAGAATAATGAAGAAAATTGGAGGGGAGACAAAAGTAACAGTTCCTAGCTGGGAAATCACAGGCAATGCAGCCACAATGTCCCAAAGTACGTGGGTGGTGGGTGAAGCAACTTGACAGTACACCGCATTCATAAAATTGGCCCTTGTAAGTCATCTTTCTCTATAACAAACAGTGTAAATCAAGCGCTTTCAAAACAAAAGTTGTATCTGTCTTGTAGATTCTGTCCCTTGGGGCCAGTTCTAATGTATTCATAATTATGTTCTTGAATTTGCATTATCACATCCAGCCAAATGTATCAAGAGGCATATTTGACTAATAAATCAAGAGGCATATTTGACTAATTCTTTCTCAGCCATTGTTTATGTTAAGGTGCAGTATGCTTGGAAGCAAGCTTCCCATGAGAGAACAATAGTAGTCAGGTTCTCCAGGGTTGCTAGCTGAATACATCTATTGGACCCCTACCATCTAAGGACTTGTTTGTCAAGCCACTCCTCTTTTTATCGTGCAGCATATTCATTGACAATATTCAGCTTGCTAGCTTTACTGGACTGTACTCTGGGCATCATAAGAGCGGATATTCAAGACAGGAAAGGTTTAGCTGAAATGGAACTACTAGTTCCTGCAGCACTTCCTGCCATTACTTTCCGAATCCAGCTTTCTCTATAGTTTCTGCACTTCTGCCTCTGACAAGTGGGCCTCTTGGAGAAACACAATATTGCAGTCCATTGTGTTAAATAGGATTGTGGGTCATACTAAAAGACCTCCTATGCATTTATTTGAATATATACATTGTGACATCCCTGGAGCAATTGAGAAAACCACTATATTATTAATCTATTGATACTGTGTGTGTGTCTGCAAACTTTCCAACCTTTGAACATCTTCCACGTTCATTAATTAGGCGATAATTTTCAACTTCGATGCGGTCAGAAAACTGGCGGTAACGGATCAGCCACTGGTTATACATCCCACCCGATTTTTCTTTCCATTATGGAAAGGTTGTCTTCCAAAATGGCAGTTGGGGTTCTACTTATATAAGCTTGAGGAGGTTAAAGCTGCTTTATAAAATGCTACTTTACCACATAAGTCTCTCTGCAGTGTTGCCCAATTGGGAGAGATAAGGGTCATTGTCATCAAATTGCAATCACACTTTCAGATACTTCTTTTCTTTGTTGGGGGTAGGTTTGGAGAATGGGTTGTTTCCCTCCACCTGACATATATGGAAGGTTCTCACATTGAATTTTACAGAAGAATCACAACATTAAAAAAGTGATTAGTTAGTGGAAACTTGGAGCTTAGGGCTGCTCTGCATTTTCTGTGAAGTGGTCTTATGGTCCATCAGAATCTTCAATTACAAATCTATAGGATGCTGTAAGTGCAATATTCTGTCCATTCTTCCACCTGAAATCAGTATTACAATAGAAAATCAGTAAAGAAGTCCATTACTTAGTGAACTAACTAACATACAGAGGTATACAGGTATAACAAAGTATCGATCAAAGAGGAATTCTCGCCACAGAGACCGTATTAAAACAAAATAAGTCATAAAACTGAGCATATGTTGATTTTTCATTTGATTTTTGTTTTTGATGCAGTACATTCTGATGCCACAGTGATAAAATTATCTGGGAAGAGTTGCTGACTCTTGAGAGTTGACTGAATTAACATCAATAGATCAATCATCAGCCCAAGGTGCTTCACTGAGCTAGTCACTTGAATTTGACTCTCACACGGCAGAGGGTAATTGTATGATATTGAGCTTCTAGAGCATCACCCTTCGGGAGGACATATTGGAAACTCAAGCACATGTTGTGCACGACTTTCTGACCATTATATATATGTGATGCATAAAGTATCACAATTGTGTGGAATAGGCTGGATGGACCAAAGGGTCTTTTCCTGTTCTTCATTGTTCGTATGATCGTATTTGCATCTGAATTTCTGGTAAGTGAGGCTCCACTGCCGGCAGCACCAAATCAGTAATTGACCTTTGATAACTGCTCCAAACTGGTTGCCCTAATGATGTCAGCAGTACACACCGTTGAATCAAACATGTTTAAGAAAAAGCAGATAGTTCCCCCCAGAAAGATTTTTAAATGGCTCAAGATTCTTTATAACTGCTTTTTAAAAGAGATAATGATGAAACGTTTGAAGAATTGAGAGCTCTTATGCTGTTTTAGGTTTCCTTACTTTTTTCAAGAGGTGTTAATAATTCTCCAATTTATAAGCAGAAAATTGATAGCTATTTAAAAATTTTAACGAAATCAACCAAAATTAAATCACAAGAAAGCAAAAATATTTTTATATTTGGTAATACTATAGGATATATAATAAGAAAATATTTAAAGCACAATCTTACATTTTGCTATTTTGAGGGGTGGGCTGAGTATCAATAAAGATGAGGATTAAGGTTCTACAGAACAAAATATTTTCTCCCATTTTACAGGCAAAATCAACATCGAGAACATCGAGGATACTACACTACTCCAACAATATCTTCAAACTCACTTTACTGCATTTGTGTGACATTTCTGTTCTTCATGCAGTCTGTCTTTGTGTTCTATCACATTGTGACAGTCAATTGAATGTTAAATAATCAGATACTGTCGACAAGACAATAGTAACAGTTATCTTTGATTTTATCTAGCCACACTGGTACACAGAGAATACAAGATTTTGCAAACATGAAGTCATATTTAAGATTTGGCAAGAACTGTCCTTTGGACGAGACATAGGCAGCATAGAAGTTTCTGTTAAAAGGTCATCGACTTGAAACGTTAACTCTGTTTCTTTCTCCACAGATGCTGCCTGACTTGCTAAGTATTTCCAGCATTTTCTGTTTTTATTTCAGATTTCCAGCATCCACAGTATTTTACTTTTGATAGAAGCTTCTGTGTCAGCTCTTTGCTGGAACAATCCAAAATGAATCTCACTTCCCTGCTGTTTCCCCATATCCATCTTCCTCTGTTTCACCATGCCATGAAGGATGGCATCCTTATCAAATTGGTCTTTTCTTTGCTAATGATTGAATTTTGTCCAGTTCAAGATTTTGGGGTGACCTACTTTTTAGAAAATTGCTCATGTATATGTATAGACATGAAGTGCCCTACATTCCTGTTTTTGCTAATTTTAGTAGACCTCAGTAAAAAGTGGTGCAAGGTTGAGAGAACGTGCATATTGATGATTGTCCATGTTTAGCATTAATCTGAATATTAAGACTTTTCCAAAAAGGTTAAAATTGGCTTGCATAAAGTAAAAAAAACTAAGATCCCATTTGCCTGTACAGGTGGACATTAAAAGCTGTAATGGGGACATGGTACAGTTGGTTTCCTAGAAGGATGTGTTCAAGTGAGCAGAATGGCTTCTTCATGTGAACCTATCTTGTTAGCTTGTGATCTACTGACAGAATAACTTCAAATTAATCTTGTTCCAAAAGAATTTTGTGATACACTGGTGATCGTCTTGGATCTCATCTGATCACACGGGAGAGAATTGCTGGCACATATTGGTGAGACCACACCTGGAATACTGCATACAGTTTTGGTGCCCATACTTAAGAAAAGACATACTTGCTCTCGAGGCAGTACAAAGAAGGTTCACTCGGTTAATCCCGGGGATGAGGGGGCAGACATATGAGGAGAGGTTGAATAGATTGGGACTCTACTCATTGGAGTTCAGAAGAATGAGAGGCGATCTTATTGAAACATATAAGACTGTGAAGGGGCTTGATCGGGTGGATGCGGTGAGGGTGTTCCCAAGGATGGGTGAAACTAGAACGAGGGGGCATAATCTTAGAATAAGGGGCTGCTCTTTCAAAACTGAGATGAGGAGAAATTTCTTCACTCAGAGGGTAATAGGTCTGTGGAATTTGCTGCCCCAGGAAGCGCTGGAAGCTACATCGTTAAATAAATTTAAAACAGAAATAGACAGTTTCCTAGAAGTAAAGGGAATTAGGGGTTACGGGGAGCGGGCAGGAAATTGGACATGAATTTAGATTTGAGGTTAGGATCAGATCAGCCATGATCTTATTGAATGGCAGAGCAGGCACGAGGGGCCGATTGGCCTACTCCTGCTCCTATTTCTTATGTTTTTATGTTCTTATGTTCACATCATAAGTGCATAATCACACATGTTGTAACATATCATGCAAATCATTGAATATATAACCAATATTGTTGCACTAGTTCTGCCACTTAGACTCTTCCTCCCAAATAAATTAACTATTGCCTGCTTGTGTTTACTGAATTCTTTCATATTATGTTATCCACTAATTGTTCCATGCTGGTTTAGCTAAACTGGCCACTGTAACTTTCTCTTTTGACTGTTATGTGGAGCCTTATCTAGCGCTTAAAGCTTATGCTATCAATACTTTACATTCTTAAATTCTCCCTCAACTTCTAATCTGCCATGCCCTTAGTCCTGAAAGCCTTTGTGATCCTTCCCTAAATCTTCCACTAAATTCCAGAAACTCTCTCCGATTAGGTGGCCAGTATCTGAATTAAAATACCTTAAATCACGCTAAGGGGGATACTATTTGACCAGAGACCAATCTGGTTACACAGACCCCTTTTTCAGATATCATTAAACTAAAGTATGCAGATAAGTCTTCGAAGGTTGTAACTGTCAGCCTGTAGGAACATTAGCAAGTTAGTGTGCTATACTGATAATAAAGTCACAAAGACACTTACATGTTGGCTTCGGGCACAAGACTGTTCATTCATAGTTTATACCCTAAGCCACAGCCACTTGACCTAAATGAGAAGAACCCTCCTTTGTTTGGTCAACACCATCGGCTTCTACATGTAACGAACTGCCATTTTGCCTTAGTATTAGTCATGTGAGGGAATTAAATCATTTGTTTGGACTACAGCTATATTACAAAATCCATATTCTCATTAATTTGTATATATCTTAGCTTGCTGATAATAACAGAATTTGGTGTTCTGACAGTGTTGAAAAACACCCCTTTCAAAAACTCCCCAGGCGCACACAATTCAGACAGGGCAAATCAGGAATATAGGCATAAATAGGACTCAGTTGCATGGGTTTTGAGGCTTAAGTTGTCAGGGCTCTAGTGCCACATCGGCTGCAGGACCACGGACTGGGCACCCCTGCGTAAAAGGATCTTTATTGCAGGTGCATCATGGTTGGCTGCTGGTTTTCAATACCATAACTGAATATGTCGTCTTAGGAATCTTATATTTTAAAACCATGCTTTACTGCAATTTTGTTAGTAAGTCATAAATTTTGATGAAATACAGATATTTTTCCTTGTTTTTCTCAAATGGGGGAGATGTAGCTCAAACTAAACTGTGCAACTTTGAAATTACTGATTGATCAATCAGTATCTATTTAACAAATACACGCGACATAATAATTTTATAGGTGAAGCATAAAATCTTTAATGCTTAATTATGTGGGCGAAGCATCATGGCACTAAAAGTTTCACACTCCCAGCATGGAGCTTCACATACCAGGAATTCGAGCATAGAAATCAGTCGGTCCTGTATGATTTTCCATCCTTTACAATTAATGCCAAGCTGTGAGCATGAATTTGCAAAATCTACCCTTAAATGTACAATGATTAAAAAAAACCATTATTGCGTGGCTGAGTACAAAATGTTCTTTGTACAAATTCTATTTTTACGCAGGGTAGGGAGGTATACACTGTTTCTTTCTAAAATAACCCTTGTTCCACAGTTAGAAAGATCTGAAAGCACAACTATTTTCCTTGACAGATATGACACACCAAGTTGATAGCCACAGCTGAAATGAAGAATACCTCTTTGGAGTTCAGAGGAATGAGTCAAATATATAAATTTTCCAGTGGGATGTGTCACAAAGGTTCACAGAACAGAATTTTGATAGCTCTGTTGTAAAGTCTAGCAATTTGAGTTAGAGATCGCTGGCTAGATATGGGAAAAATCCACGAACAATACCGACAGGGATGTGACAAAATGCATTCATAACAGAAGGTCATTCTCCAAAGTTTCATTGAAAATTGTTTTGAAATAAATATTTCAGAAGTTATGTTAAACCTTAAAGAGATTGCAGTACCTTATAATAATTTCTACTTTATTGTCAAATATTAACTTAATGTCGGCCCAAAATGTACAATTAGGGATGGGCAATAAATTCTGGCCTTGCCAGCGACAACCACATCCCATGAACGAATAAAAAAAAAACATAAAACATTTTGCCAGTGTTCTATTGGGGGGAAGTGACAGGCAATAACTTCTAACCCTCTATAAAGCCTAACTCTTGAATATTCCTCTCATATTTAGCAAGGTGCTTCTAACATTTCTCATACATCCCCTGAACAATGGCTCTCTCACCTCGAGCCTGCAATCTCTGTCTCTCTCCACTGCAACTGTCTTTATGATGTTCTTTTGACAAATGAAATTTTGCATTGCTTCTCCATTTAATATGATGGGTTGGTTAAATCTTTCAATTGTGCGTATATATATTCATCTGTATATCTGAGAGAGAAGACAAAAACAAGAACAGCAAAGACAGGGTTAACTTAAAAGAAAGAAATCCTAGATGGATTGTATCATCATTCAAGTAAGGAGAGGGGAAGTCTACACAAGAAGTGCTAGGGAGAAATTCAACTTTCGGCCAGCCGTTTTACATCTGAAAAACGAACGACCAGGAGTTGAAAATTGGGGTGGGGGGGTTGGGAGGGGGGGGGCTCGGAGGTGCGGTCACCCCGGCCACTCCATTGATACCTAGGCCAGCCTGATGCCATATTCAGGTGGGCTAATAAATTACCGAGCAGCCTGCCTGCCTGAAACAGGCGTAATGCTGCTTTAATACGTTTGGTGCTCGCTCCAAGCCTTGTTCACCATCATCCCTGTGCTCGCTGACCTACATTGGCTCCTGGCCCGGCAATGCCTCGATTTTAAAATTCTCATCCTTGTTTTCAAATCCCTCCATGGTCTCGCCCCCTCCCTATCTCTAACCTCCTCCAGCCCTACAACCCTCTGAGATCTCTGCGCTCCTCCAATTCTGGCCTCTAGCGCATCCGCGATTTTCTTCGCTCCACCATTGGCGGCCATGCCTTCAGCTGCCTAGGCCCCAAGTTCTGGATTTCCCTCCCAAAACTTCTCTGCCTCTCTCTCCTTTAAGATGCTCCTTAAAACTAGCCTCTTTGACCAAGCTTTTGGTCACCTGTCCTAATGTGGCTCAGTGTCAAATTCCATTTGATAATCGCTCCTGTGAAGCGCTTTGGAACATTTTACTATGTTAAAGGCACTATATAAATGCAAGTTGTTGTTGGTATTGTTGTTTACTAAGCAAATCGGGTCCCTAAGCCAGTTAGAGGACAGCAATGCAAAATTTGGGTGCTCATGGGCTGATCTTGTGCCATGCAAGCTGCGCCTAGTTGTACCAGGTGTTGAGTGGCCTAACCAGCATTCCTTAAAGGGATCGCTGGAGGGACGGTTAAAAAGTGGCCACAAAACTTTGTGCTCCTCCTGGCTCCACAAAATAACAGCCGGCCGCTGCCAACCCAGGGTCAACCCCACAACCTCACCTCTCCCATAACCACCGCCCCCCCCACCAAGGACCTACCAGCAGAGGGCTCGAGATCGGAGCCAGCCAGGATTCGCCAGGCCCTGACCGGTGAGCTGCATCAGGATGCCCATTTGGTGCCCGCAGCTCACCATTTCAAGTGAGGCTCGATGCCAAATTTGGCTCAGGTCTCAGACTGGCACAGGGGGCATTCGCTCCACTGACTTGCCGCCCATTGCATTTAAGCCTGGCACCTAAACAGAAGCAGTTTAATACCAATATGTTCTGTTGCAGAAATGTTGGTGAGGAAGAAAAACTGTCAGTTTAATATTTTCGTGCATTTGGGGTTATTGATTTTCAGTATAAAAACTTATCCTGCAGCCTGATGGATCAGTCTGTTTGTTTGGCTTTTGTATATAGGGCTCAGGTTGTTCATTCTCACTGGAATGTATTGTAATAATTTGCATTAATTTTGTTCAGAACATTTTAGAAGATATAAGAAGCATATAAAATTCCACTTCTCTGTTCCCAGCATATGCCAAGAGCACAGATGGCAAAATTCAACCTCCCCCAGCCCATGATCACCAGTTGACTTGTGTATGATCTTGAGCTGTGCATTTTTTGTCATGCCTCAACAGCGGAGAACTGGAATTCCCCCCCCCCCACCCCAGATTATTTAAGTTCTGTGACTATTGGTTTGGTTCACTGGGAAAATGATCATTTTCTACGAGTCTCTTCGATTTTTGTAGTGTGATCACCTTGATGAACTCAATTGAGTGGCAAATAAAAGGTGTTTTTAATCACACTTGGCTGATTCCTGTGCATCATTGAGATAGAAAGAGAGAAAGAAAGGTAACAAATGCTAAAACACAATGTATCATTTTTACTCAAACTGGAAAGCTGAAGTGCCTAATCCCCTGTGAGTTTTTATTTAAATCGATGGTCAATCATTTTCAGAATTTTTCTTGTTTCTCCTATGGTGAAAATTCACCATTCCACATGCTCTTTAACTCCCTACATCCTGATTGTGCTGAAATGAAGACTCAGACTCATTTTTATTCAGGACCTCAAGACTGTGGAATTCCCTTCTCCTACAATTAAAGTGGGACTAGTTGGATAGCTCTTTTAAAGAGTCAGCACAGGCACAATGGGCCGAATGGCCTCATTCTGTGCTGTATGATTCTACCATCATCGGAACTTTAAAACCCAAGCTTAGCATCACCCAATCAATATTGCCTGCTTTAGTTTGTCTTTTCTTTTACTCTTTTTAACATTGGTGACGTTCTGTACTATGGAACTTGGTTTCTCAATTAAACAAAGCTCCACAATAACCAATAATCAATAATCAGTTTATTATCCAAAGTGGATCAGATCAAAATTCTGCACCATTTCAAAACATGAATCCCTTTCTCTGCTCAATAATAACTCCTTCAATTTACAAAGAAACATCTGTATGAAAGACAGTAGCTTTAAAGAACCGAGATGCAAAACAATGGTTAAAAACTGCACAATAGAATGGGAACCTACATGAAGGTTATGTTACACACACAATTATTAGGATGCTTAAATTCTAATAATGACAGGAGTAGAAGTGTGAGTGTGAAAAAAGTCACAAGAAATAAAGAATAGTCTGCACAGTAGAACTAGATATTTAATTTCTCTTTCACAAAACCTTACTAATTAAAAAGGTACAAAGTCCAGAAGAATGTAATTCATATAGGATGTCAAAAGAATTCCTGAAAGTTCACCTGGCATCCTTGCATCCACTAAATAAAATGCGACAATCCTTCCATTTGAAATGAAATAAGGACCTATTTGAAGCGCAAAGCTGTTCCTTATTTGGCACTAATTGGCAGTCTCACTTAAAGAGGCCACAGGATGGATGCTGTGGGAAAAGACAACAAATGTCATTCGGTTGTCCTCTTCTGAGATTGAAGATGAAGCATGTTGTTGGGACAGATTCAGGGGGGGCTGCGGGGGTAGGATTTACTCTGCACCTGCTGTGCTATACTTGATCTGGAAAGTGCTTGATGCTGACACTGGGTGGCTGAAATGGGAAGAGTTTCTTTCTTCAATACTGGCACCCTTCACAAAAAATGACCATGAATTGCTATATTAAGTCAAAAGATATATAGTTGCCCACAATAGCAAGTTGTGAAACTAAATTCAATAAATCTGGTAATTTGTGAGCTAACACCAGAAAAATGACCATAAAAGCTGCTGGACATCTTTAAAAACCAAATGGTTCACTAATGTCCTTCAAGGAAGAGAACCTGCCGCCCTTACCCATTCTGGACTACATGCCACTCCAGTCTACACAACGCCCTCTGGGAAAATAGACCTGGGCAATAAATGTGGCCTTGATGACATCACTCAAATCCCAAAGAACAAATTATTTAAAAATGCATCTTGGAGAAAAACACATTACAACAGTGGATGTATTGTGCCACAGTTAAAGTGGTAGAAAATGGTCTTGTCTCACAAATTAGCACATCAGAGGAGAGGTTCTGTTTTGGTGTTGGGAGTGCTGAAAAGGAAAACCTTCTTTATTATCTCTTTCAGGTCACCCCGTAGGTGGGAATGGGACTCGGGAGAAGCCTTAGGCTGCCTCTCCCTAGGAGGCTGGAGAAAATGGCTTAGGCCACTCTTGCACACCAGGCAAATTACCTCCACACTTTCCTGACTGGGAATTGATCTGAGTTGTGGAGTTAAGGAAGAAGTGAAAATTTTATTTTAGAAAGTTGAAATAATGCAACGTGCAATAATGAGACAACTGCCAAATGTGTCAGAGCAGAACTCGAGCATACCAAGAGACTGCCAAAGAATTAGTTGTGCTTCACGGAAGAGACTTTTATATTTTAGTATTGGAGAAAAGCAACAGTTTGAATCAAGAATCAAGGCATGACTCTGAGCTGTCATTTTGGATAAGTGGTTCCCTTGAGGTCATTTCACATGCAAGCAATAAAGTGTAACACCTGCACCTAACAGTCAAAGCAGTAGCAGATTCTGGAAAAACAAAGTTGCCAATTCCAACATTAACTATCAAAGGCTTTATCTGACTCCAGAGGCTCGGATATAACTACAGGCTAGAGCTTAAATGGGTGAGAATGGCCCCAAAATAAAGGTTGAATAATCAAACCAGCCCTTACTGCTACAGAGATTATGAGAGGAATTTTAACTCCCCCTGCCTGACAGAAACCTAGTTGTGGGGGAGGGGGGACAGTTACTATGGAGAGGCAGACTTATCCGCTGGCCTCCCGCTCTGATCCTGCCAACTGCAATTTTAAATTTCAGGTACCATGCACATCCACCTGAAGCAAGAGGGGTCCTTGTTTAAATATGCAGATGATACATCGGGGCCCAAATGCAACCTTAACCCCAGGCCTGCATGGGGAAGCCTGGAGCCAGAAGAGGCCCATCAAGGTAAGTTATTCTCAATTTTTTCCCGTTTCCAAAAGGAGCAAGAGTGCTCCATCGGGCCTCCATAAGGAAACCTTGGGGCACCCCTGCCCCGGGCTTCCTTCCCTTCTCCGAATGCTATCCAAGCACTCGCCTTAGTGCTGCCCGAAATTCTGCTCTTCCCGCTGGGGTTGGACGGGAGATTGCCCAGGATTATGTAGATGAGGACCGGGAATTAAAAATCTCCAAGGCCTCATGCTGCGGATGTCTGACAGACTGCCTTAGCTCCTGGCTCCACCCACCGATCTCGCTAATCATTAAAATCATCCCCTATTTGTCTATTGACTCTAACAAGCATTAGCACAGTGCTACCCAGAAACAGGATAGAAAAGCCACTCACGAAAAGCTGCTTAAGAATCTAACTTATAAAAGGAGAAAATAAACCAAGTTACTGGAAATTATTTGTGGACAGTTAACTACTGTTCAGGTCTAGAGGCAAGGGATCAGAAGAGAAAAGGCTTGCATTGCTTGTGTACAGAATGAGCAACCTTGGCTTGGAGGCACAATGGGTCAGTGAGTGAGCAGTACAAATTGCTCAACAGTAGGAAATGGCTCAATGACCACATTTGAAGTATTCTCAATTCCGATGGCAAACGTATAACCGTCAGCCTGCAGCTCAACAAAAGAGAGTTTGAAGAAAAGAGTAAGGATTTAACCAGCGTAAAATGGCACCACTAAAGCACTCTGATAAAGAGTGAAGGATGACTCAGCCGTTAATAAAGAAAAAATGAAAAACTGCTAAGAGGGCTTTAACCAGAGGTTAAGGTGTAAAGCCTGACCAGAAATTAGAAAGACATTGGGCCCGATTTTACCAGGGGTGCGGGTTGGCAGCGGGTGGTCAGTCGGGCTCGAGGAAAACGCGCCGTCCAAATTGAGTGCGTTGCGCGCGCGATCGCGGGATGATTGATGTACTTAGCCGGCAGTTACGGGTTCCGCGCTTCTCAGCTGCGTGCCGGCGGCCTGCGCATGCGCATTGACGTCTGAGCGATGGTTGCGCTCTATTTAAAGGGGCAGTCCACCAAAGCCCCTCCAGCCACAAACTATACTCCATCAAGGATGGAGGAGCACAGGGGTAAGGCTGCTCCCTGTTTCACGGACCACGCCCTCCAGGTGCTGCTGGAAGGGGTCCGCATGAGGAGGGAGACGCTGTTCCCCACGGATGGAAGGAGGTGCCCTGCCAGCGCCATCAAGAGGGCATGGGAGGAGGTGGCCGCGGAGGTCACAAGCAGGGGAAACACCACCCGCACTTGGATTCAGTGCCGCAAGAGATTCAATGACCTCACCAGGTCCGGAAAAGTGAGTACACTAACGCACTCTGCGTCACTCCGTCTTCCACATCACCTCAAACACCTCACTACCCCATCTCCACTGACAGCACTGCGCTCCCGCACCAATCCTCACAGCCACCCAACTATCAGCCTCACAGTGCCTGCACGTACCCACCGTCCCTGTCCCCACTCGACCACTACCACACACCCCAATGCCCATACAATGGGATGGCCATGTGGCACACGCATCCTCCCATCCATCTGGCACACGCTCAACCCACTCACACCAATGCTTGAAGCGTCTCACATTGTAATCATCACTCAATAACGTTTTTGTGTTTTGCCCTCACAGGAGAAGAGGGCCAGGAACGCACGCGATGGGGCACGCACCGGAGGGGGCCCGCCACACGAGGTGGCTCTGACAGACGCTGAGGTCGAGGCACTGGAGATCAGCCGCACGCTGCATTGCCTGTCGATGGCGGATGGCGAGTCTGGTTCTGGCGAAACGGCCGGTAAGGGAAAGCTGGCACTCATCACTCATGATCGTGAATGATCTTAGCATCACATGGCATATGCCGCACCGCCACATTTGGTCACATGCCTGATATTTCCCTCTGTTCTCTTGCAGGACCGTCTGCGATCGACGTCTCTGTTGAGGGCGATTCCTCAGAGGACATGCCCGTCTCTGAGGGTGCATCGTCACACATGAGCCTTGCATCCACCAGCGCAGATACACACACCTCGGTGGGTCCCCCCCCTCAGCTAGTTGGGATTGCACATGGTGAGTCACCGCGCACACGTGAGCATGAGCAGACCCTGGTGGCAGGGTCAGCCGCGGAGGGTCCGCGTCGGTGGGAGCACTCTTCTCCAGGCTTTGCTCAGCCGGACCCATATGCTGAACCCAGGGGGCCACCTGTCAAAAGGAGAGTCGTCGAGGGGCACCAGAACATTGCTGAGGTACTGGGAGAGGTGCCACGCGCACTCTCCACAATCGCACGGAGGATGGAGGAGTCCAACTCCTGCATGAGGGGAATGGTGACACAGGTGCAGGAGGGTATCGCCGAGATAGTGTCGCAGGGACGTGAAGGCATCTCTGAGATAGTGTCACGGGTAGGTGTGGGAACGTCTGCGGTGGAGGACAGGCTAGCCTCCCTCGAGCGTCACGCACAGCTCACCAATGAGTCCATCCAGGCCCTCACAACGGCTGTTCGGATTCAGGGTGAACAACATTCTGCCGCCATCAACAGGTTGACAGATACATTGGAGGTGGCCTTGCAAGGTCTCACCCACGTCATCCAAACTGCCGTCCAGCAGGGTGGAAGGGGTGATGTGGGCCTTGGCCATGAGAGGGAAGATGGTGAACGGGGAAATGGAAGTGTGGACGCTACTCAAGGTGCCCCCAAGTCTCACCCGTTGCCCCCCTCTCAACCAGTGCCCGCAATAGTCCATCCTCTCCAGGTGGCCGAGTCTGCCCCCGCACAGGTGCAGGAGGAGCAGTCTGTGGAGGTGCCCTCACGGGCACCGAAACCCAGGGGGCGTCGGCCCAAAGCAACTACCCGGTCAGGGCACGAACAGGAGCAACCTGCCACCACCTCTGCTGGAGCCACAGGGGTAGCACCACGTAGGGGGTCCCGAAAACGAACGCCTAAAGTTCCGTGAGCACACAGGGATTGCACCAGGGTGTTTGTCTATTTGGTTTTTTTTAATTTCCACTCTTTGAATGTCACCACAAAATAAACTCACTTTTTCTCAACAATGCAGCCACCTCTTGTCCATAATTCTGCGGCTTGTGCAATATGTCCCTTCCGTGCGCCTCATCATGACGACGACCACCCCGTCCCACCCATTGGGCATAATACAGTGGGTGCAGGTGTACAGGCACCACTCTTCTGTGGAGGGAGCCTGTATGGACCCTCGTCTGTGCACGTTATGACACGTGAACGCCTCACACAGTGTGATGTTAGGAGAACCGTTGGCATATGAGTGCCTCCCTGGCCTGACGAGCACGCAGGTGAGCCGGTGTTCGGCGCATGGGTCGTTCCTCCTCCTCTCCCTCTTCCTCCTCCTCCTCTTCCTCCTCCACCTCCTCCTCATTGTCATCCTCAATGTGGGTGGCGGGTGTGCATGGGGCCTCCTCCAGTGGCACCCCTCTCTGTAGTGCCATGTTATGCAGGGCACAGCAGACAACTATAATTCGTCCCCCTCGGAGTGGCGTGTATTGGAGCGCTCCCCCGGAACGATCAAGGCACCTGAAGCGCATCTTGAGCAGCCCTATAGCCTGCTCAATTGTAGACCTGGTAGCAATGTGGCTGTCATTATACCGACACTGTGGCTCGGTAATGGGGTTCCTCAGAGGTGTCATAAGCCACGTGTGCAGGGGATACCCCTTGTCGCCGAGGAGCCAGCCGTTGCCGGCGTTGGGTGCGTGGAAGAGGGGCGGGACGGTGGACTCCCTGAGGACGAAGGCATCGTGGCAGCTGCCAGGGTATCTGGCGCACACGTGTAGGAATCTCTGGCGGTGGTCACAAATGAGCTGGGCGTTCATGGAGTGATACCCTTTCCTGTTGATGAACAGCCCTGGCTCATGTGGAGGTGCCCGTATTGCTATGTGGGTGCAATCAATTACACCCTGCACCCGTGGGAAGCCAGCCACAGCATGGAATCCAACCGCCCTCTCCGTCTGGCTGCGCTCATCCATGGCGAAGTTGATGTAGGTCGAGGCCCTGCGGAACAACCCATCGGTGACCTGCCTTATGCACTTGTGTGCAGACGACTGACAGACCCCGGTGATGTCCCCCGTGGCACCCTGGAAGGATCCGGAGGCGAAGAAGTTGAGGGCAGTGGTGACTTTGACGGCGACGGGTAAGAAGATGCTGCTTGGTCCATCCGGGAGCAGCTCGTCATTGAGGAGGCTGCAGATGTCGGCGACTACCTGGCGAGTGACTCTGAGCCTACGTATGCACTGCTGCTCAGAGAGGTCCATGAAGCTGAGCCTCGGTCTGTAGACCCTGTGCGGAGGGTAGTGCCTCCTGCAACGCATCTCTCTCTGCGGATGCCCTCCATCCTGCTGTGCAGGTGGATGTGCCGCAGCACCGTGTTGTGGGGATGCATGTCTCTGAGGCGGACGGCGTGGACTGCGAGGCTGCTGAGGTTGGTCATGCTGTTCGTCCTCCCAGGATGTCAACGCAGCACCCATCTGGCAGGTTTGCGGGGTTGTGCACGCTAGAAAAGTGTGTCCTCGCACAGGGGTTGCACTTCCACGTCGGTGAATCTTCTTGCTTGGAGGAGGGTGGTGGAGGGCAGGCATTGCCCAATGTTACGGAGTGTCCTCCTGCGTTGGTGAAGGCTCTCCCCCCCCCCACCTGTGGAATGCACCTTGGCAGCTGCCACAGGCTGCTGGCTGCAACACGTCCGTTGAGAGTGTGAGTGTTTCCCCCAGTATGGGAAACAGTCTCATTTCACTGTAAAATCCCACACCTGTTAAATAAACAGCTCAATCAGGTCATTTAATGACCTGAAATACCTAGATAAATACACTCAAGTGGAACCCCACTGGCTTTAATTGCCTGCGGGATTCCCACCAGCGGGGCCAACGCACGCACCCCCGCACGTCAACGCGGAACCCAGAAGTGGGCGGGATCGAGGCGCGATCCGGTCCCGCTCCTCGAAATCGGGATTTTAGAGGCCCCCCTGCCGAGAACGCACCCGGGACCGGGTGCTAAAATCGGGCCCATTGTGCCTATCAACTGCTAACCATTACAACCAGGTTTTTTCTTCTGAGTGAATGTTGTAATGTTGAGGTTTTGTCATCTTTCAGTCAAGCTGCCCAGGCTGCAGCATATAGCCAATCACCAAAAAGCCCCTCCCCTAT
This sequence comes from Heptranchias perlo, assembly GCF_035084215.1. Lineage (NCBI taxonomy): Eukaryota > Metazoa > Chordata > Chondrichthyes > Hexanchiformes > Hexanchidae > Heptranchias > Heptranchias perlo. The sequence continues at coordinate 16,193,123 of NC_090331.1, read as the reverse complement.
ATGGAAATAAAATTTTAGATTGGGAGAGTCAAGGTGGTAAACTGTTTTTTAAAGGACGTTCCCATATTATAGAAGAAAATTATAGATTTGAGTTGAATTTTGTTTTAGATGTTTTAGTCAAAATGCCAAGGTCCCAGATTATTGGGGCTGGTGAGGCTGCAAAGCTTGATTTGGGGCAAAACGTGTTTACACTGGGATTACATTCCATTTGGCCTGCCCTTTTAAATTCCAGTAGGTTTGATCGTGGGGACCTTTCCCACTGTTTAACCGCTCCACTGTATAAGAACAAATTGTCAGGAAATCTGAAAGCACTTTATAACCAATTAATTACTTCTTGAGATATAGCCACTGTTGCTATGTATGCAAACGCAGCAGTCAATTTGTGCACAATTTGTCCCACAAACAGCAAATCAAAGAATGACCAGATAATTTATTCTATTGATGGTATTGTTTGAGGGAAGAGCATTGGCCAGCCCACCAAGAGAACTCCCTGCTCTGCTTCAAATAATTATGTGGAATCTTTTACATCTACTGAACCAGGCAGACGGGGCCTCAGTATAATGTCTCCTTTGAAAGATGGTATCTCCAACAATCAATGTCAGAGCAGTGGGATGTGGAGATGCCGGTGATGGACTGGGGTTGACAATTGTAAACAATTTTACAACACCAAGTTATAGTCCAGCAATTTTATTTTAAATTCACAAGCTTTCGGAGACTTTCTCCTTCCTCAGGCAAACATTTGCCTGAGGAAGGAGAAAGTCTCCGAAAGCTTGTGAATTTAAAATAAAATTGCTGGACTATAACTTGGTGTTGTAAAATTGTTTACAAAAGAGCAGTGGGAGGCATTCAAGGGGAAGATTCAAGGGGTGCAGAGTAAACATCTCCCACAAAGATAAAGGGTGGGGCTGCCAAACCTAAAGCCCCCTGGATGTCAAGGAGCATACAGGTTAAGATAAGGCAGAAAAGGAAAGCTGAAGTCAGACACCGAGAACTCAATACTACAGAAAGCTGAAAGGATTATAGAAAATGCAGGGGTGAAATGAAAAAGGAAATTAAGAAAGCAAAGAGAGGTCATGAAAAAATATTGGCAAGTAAAATCAAGGAAAACCCAAAGATATTTTATAAATACATTAAGAGCAAGAGGATAACTAAGGAAAGAGTAGGGCCTATTAGAGACCAAAAAGGTAAACTATGTGTGGAGGTGGAAGATGTTGGTATGGTTCTTAATGAATACTTTGCGTCTGTCTTCACAAAAGAGAGGGACGAAGCAGGCATTGTAGTCAAAGAGGAGGAGTGTGAAATATTGGATGGGATAAACTTAGTGAGAGAGGAAGTATTAAAGGGACCAGCATCTTTGAAAGTAGATAAATCACCATGGCCAGATGAAATGTACCCCAGGCTGTTAAACGAAGAAAGGGAGGAAATAGCGGAGGCTCTGACCATCATTTTCCAATCCTCACTGGATACAGACGTCATGCCGAAGGATTGGAGGACTGCAAACGTTGTACCGTTGTTTAAAAAGGGAGCGAGGCATAGACTGAGTAATTACAGGCCAGTCAATCCAATCTCGGAGGTGGGCAAATTATTGCAATCAATTCTGAGGGACAGGATAAACCGTCACTTAGAAAGGCACGGAGTAATCAGAACAGCCAGCATGGATTTGTTAACGGAAGGTCATGTCTGACTAACTTGATTGAATTTTTTGGGGAGGTCGACAAGAAAGGTCGATGAGGGTAATGCATTTGATGTGGTCTGCATGGATTTTAGCAAGCCTTTTGACAAGGCCGCACATGGCAGACTGCTCAAAAAAGTACAAGCCCATGGGATCCAAGGGAGAGTGGCAAGTTGGATCCAAAATTGGCTCAGTGGCAGGAAGCAAAGTGTAATGGTCGACGGGTGTTTTTGTGACTGGAAGGCTGTTTCCAGTGGGGTTCCGCAGGGCTCAGTACTAGGTCCCTTGCTTTTTGTGATAATATATTAATGATTTGGACTTAAATGTAGGGGGCATGATTAAGAAGTTTGCAGATGATACAAAAATTGGCCATGTGGTTGATAGTGAGGAGAAAAGCTGTAGACTGCAGGAAGATATCAATGGACGGGTCAGGTGGGCAGAAAAGTGGCAAATGGAATTCAATCCGGAGAAATGCGTGGTAATGCATTTGGGGAGGGCAAACAAGGCAAGGGAATACACAATAAATGGGAGGATACTGAAATGTGTAGAGGAAGTGAGGGACCTTGGAGTGCATGCCCACAGATCCCTGAAGGTAGCAAGACAGGTAGATAAGGTGGTTAAGAAGACATGGGAAATACTTTCCTTTATTAGCCAGGGCATAGAATATAAGAGCAGGGAGGTTATGCTGGAACTGTATAAAACACTGGTTAGGCCACAGCTTGAGTACTGTGTACAGTTCTGGTCACCATATTACAGGAAGGATATAATTGCACTAGAGAGGGTACCGAGGAGATTTACGAGGATGTTGCCGGGACTGGAGAATTTTAGCTATGAGGAAAGATTGGATACGCTGGGATTGTTCTCTTTAAAACAGAGTAGGCTGAGGGGTGATTCAATTGAGGTGTACAAAATTATGAGGGGCCTAGGTAGAGTGGATAGGAAGGACCTATTTCCCTTAGCAGAGAAGTCAATAACCAGGGGGCATAGATTTAAAGTGATTGGTAGAAGAATTAGAGGGGAGCTTAGGGAATTTTTTTTCACCCAGAGGGTGGTGGGGGTCTGGAACTCACTGCCTGAAAGGGTGGTAGAGGCAGAAACCCTCAACTCATTTAAAAAGTACCTGAATGTGCAACTGAAGTGCTGTGACCTACAAGGCAATGGACCAAGTGCTGGAAAGTGGGATTAGGCTGGGTAGCTCAGTTTCAGCGGGCATGGACACAATGGGCCGAATGGCCTCCTTCTGTGCCGTAAATGTTCTATGATTCTATGAACAATGCAGCACTCCCTCCCTTGTATCAAGTCCGCAAAATCCGAGTAGATCTCCAGTGATGTTGGACTGTCTTCTAACCCCGGAAAATCATATTAACATAGTAGGTACAGCACAGGAGGTGTCCATTCGGCCCATCGTGCCTGTGCCGGCTCTTTGAAAGAGCTATTCAATTAGTCCCATTCCCCGGCTCTTTTCCTGTAGCCCTGTAAAATTTTTCCCTTCAAGTATTTATCCAATTTTCCTTTGAAAGTTACTATTGAATCTGTTTCCACCACCCTTTCAGGCAGTGCATTCCAGATTAATACAATTCGCTGCATTAAAAAAATGTTTCCTCATGCCACCTCTGGCTCTTTTGCCGATCACCTTAAATCTGTGTCCTCTGGTTACCGACCCATCTGCCACTGGAAACAGTTTTTCCTTATTTACTCTGTCAAAACCGTTCATGATTTTGAACAGCTCTATCAAATCTCCCCTTAACCTTCTCTGTTCCAAGGAGAATAACCCCAACTTCTACAGTCTCTCCACATTTTAGGCTGGAAAATCTGAATAACTGTCCATCCCAGCTATAGTGCTGAAGACTTGTGCTCCAGAACTAGCTGCGCCTCTAGCCAAGCTGTTTCAGTACAGCTACAACACTGGCATCTACCCGACAATGTGGAAAATTGCCCAGGTATGCCCTGTCCACAAAAAGCAGGACAAATCCAATCCGGCGAATTACCGCCCCATCAGTCTACTCTCAATCATCAGCAAAGTGATGGAAGGTGTCGTCGACAGTGCTATCAAGCGGCACTTACTCACCAATAACCTGCTCACCGATGCTCAGTTTGGGTTCCGCCAGGACCACTCGGCTCCAGACCTCATTACAGCCTTGGTCCAAACATGGACAAAAGAGCTGAATTCCAGAGGTGAGGTGAGAGTGTCTGCCCTTGACATCAAGGCAGCATTTGACCGAGTGTGGCACCAAGGAGCCCTAGTAAAATTGATGTCCATGGGAATCAGGGGGAAAACTCTCCAGTGGCTGGAGTCATACCTAGCACAAAGGAAGATGGTAGTGGTTGTTGGAGGCCAATCATCTCAGCCCCAGGGCATTGCTGCAGGAGTTCCTCAGGGCAGTGTCCTAGGCCCAACCATTTTCAGCTGCTTCATCAATGACCTTCCCTCCATCATAAGGTCAGAAATGGGGATGTTCGCTGATGACTGCACAGTGTTCAGTTCCATTCGCAACCCCTGAGATAATGAAGCAGTCCGAGCCCGCATGCAGCAAGACCTGGACAACATCCAGGCTTGGGCTGATAAGTGGCAAGTAACATTCGCGCCAGATAAGTGCCAGGCAATGACCATCTCCAACAAGAGAGAGTCTAACCACCTCCCCTTGACATTCAACGGCATTACCATCGCCGAATCCCCCACCATCAACATCCTGGGGGTCACCATTGACCAGAAACTGAACTGGACCAGCCATATAAATACTGTGGCTACGAGAGCAGGTCAGAGGCTGGGTATTCTGCGGCGAGTGACTCACCTCCTGACTCCCCAAAGCCTTTCCACCATCTACAAGGCACAAGTCAGGAGTGTGATGGAATACTCTCCACTTGCCTGGATGAGTGCAGCTCCAACAACACTCAAGAAGCTCGACACCATCCAAGATAAAGCAGCCCGCTTGATTGGCACCCCATCCACCACCCTAAACATTCACTCCCTTCACCACCGGCGCACTGTGGCTGCAGTGTGCACCATCCACAGGATGCACTGCAGCAACTCGCCAAGGCTTCTTCGACAGCACCTCCCAAACCCGCGACCTCTACCACCTAGAAGGACAAGAGCAGCAGGCACATGGGAACAACACCACCTGCACGTTCCCCTCCAAGTCACACACCATCCCGACTTGGAAATATATCGCCGTTCCTTCATTGTCGCTGGGTCAAAATCCTGGAACTCCCTTCCTAACAGCACTGTGGGAGAACCGTCACCACACGGACTGCAGCGGTTCAAGAAGGCGGCTCACCACCACCTTCTCGAGGGCAATTAGGGATGGGCAATAAATGCTGGCCTCGCCAGCGACACCCACATCCCATGAACGAATAAAAAAATATATAATTAAAACTTTGGTTTGAAATAGAGACATGCAATATTAATAAGGAATTCACTGACACATGAATGAAATTCTTTCATCTGTTACGTTAACGGAGACATCAACCTTTTTGGGTGTAATTTGGATTCCCAATTTGTAGTTAACATACGGCATCTTTTTACCTGATAGTGAAGAGCGCATTGAAAGCAGTGGCAAATTTTCTACTTAATTCAACTTTTACTGCATATAGGACATAAATAGTTAAAAGCTGAAAGTCCATAACTGTGTATCGCTCTTAATTGTAATTGTTGCTATTGAACGAAATTATAAAAAGGACTGCTGTTGACCAGAAACTCAATGTTAAATTAAAAGATAATACTGTGTATGACAACAAACATCTTAAATGCCAAGAGCAATTTTACCTTGAGTGTTATACTCATCAACTCACATTTAGTATGTTTTATAGTAAGTTATCAATGTACCACTCCCTTGATAAAATAATTATGACATCTTATTGTGCTACCTTTGACAAAAATGTAAATAAGCTTCAAGGCAAGTCAACAAAAATAAGAGTACCTATCCATTTTCATTTGATTATTTAAATAGCAATTATATGCCATTTGAACATAGGTCAAATGATGAAGGGTATTTCTTTGACACATTACAGAACTTCTACAGCAGATGTAGAAGAAAATTGCTGTTATTTATTTCAATGACCACACACGCTAACTGAACCCACCATTTCCTAATGAAAATTCATCATCACTTGATGACAACTTCATCAACAGCTGAGATCATTCTAGATGAGGCACCAGTTCATCTTGGCTCCGTTGGTAGTACTACAGCCTCTGAGTCCGAAGAGTGTGGATTTAAGATTCATCTACGCCTTAAGCATACAATCTAAGCTGACACTTCAGTGTATTACTGAAGGAGTGCTGCAATGCTGGAGGTGCCGGCCTTCAGATGAGATGATAACTTGAGGCCCTGGTAGTTCAGCTGGCTACTAAAGATCCCATAACACTCTGGGCCAACATTCCTTCCTCAACCTAAACCACTAAAAGCAGATTGATTGGTCTCATTGTTATTTGTGATACCCTTGCTGGAACATTCCTCAAAGCTGTTCCTGCTGAACCCCATTTACACTGCACTTCTGGTGAAGTAATGCCAGTGGAGCGGGAGCAGCTCTGAGGAATTTGCCGGCAAAAATGGCTGCTAAAATGACTTACTTAAAAAAAAAATTCATTCATTGTATTGGATGTGCTTTCCTTAGTTTGGGAAACTATCCAGCCCACTCTCCTTATCATTGCAACAAAAGAGCATCTTGACTGGAGTAGTCAAGCAACACGCATTCCCCTTTTTCTGCTGGAATGAGAAGGAAGGAAGGCTTCCTGTGGGGGAACATTGGAGCATCAAGAAAATTCTCACTAGTCCCTCTCATACTTTACTTATTCTCCACACAGGCACACACAATATTGGTATATCTATTGTTTGTGTTATTTTATAGTAATCTGTCCAGGAGCATATTGTTATGTCACAGTAGTTGTTCAACTGATAGTGTTGCTTCAAACAACAATGGCCCTTAAACCTTTGCTTCCCAACACTATCATGCCACATATTGATCTTCTGCAGAGATAACAATCGGTGCAGCTCCAAGTAATAAAATAAGCTCATTCAATTGATAAAGAACACATTTTGATACATTATGCATAATTATAATAGTAAGTGAATTAAAGACTTCAATCCCACCGAGGAGGTTCGCATGACGTTCATTAACTTCTCATCTTTCATTATCACAGTTGAGGGCATCATCTACCTCCCACCCCATGGGATTAGTAACCCACTCCCTGGTACCTATAAATGTAACGCAACTTCTGAATGATGATTCCCCACACTGCACAATACGGGCTTGATGCCAAGGCCCAAAAAAATCTTACAGTCCAGAGGGACACAGACTTCCAAATGAGCCAAATGACATCCCTCATTGTCAGCAGCAGATGGTTGGTTAGTGTTAACAGATGTAAAAGGGAGAAATTTGAATAATCCACAACTGTGAGCCTTTACCCTGTGAGCACTGGAAAAGGTCATGTTTCAGGATTTTCTTTAGCAAGGGTAAGGATTGCAAAATGCACACATACAACAATCTGTTGAGGCAGATATTTGTTCCTAGAGTCTTAATTTTGGCATATTTTATCTTACAATGGAAGTGTGGCAGAAGATGATTAACAACTTTTAAAGAACACTCATCGTGCTGTGTTGTAATTTGCTGGGAATAAAGGACCCAGTGGTAAAGGAAGCACTGTAAACTTTTACAAAGTTCAGTGAATGCTATTGCTTGAATAAATTAAGGCCTTGTATCATGGAAGCATCAAACTTTAGAATATCATAGTTAGGGACACTCTAGATACTTTGACTGTGGTGATCATGAAGCATTAATTTCCAGTTATAAAGCGTATTGGGCATTGTTGTGGTGAAGAAACATCTATGAGTATGTTCAAACAAATCTTGGCCCAGATTTTGCTGGAGTGGGGCATCTCGCGGTGTGCCTTGTTGGTTAGACTTGTTCGTGCAAGTTTAGCTTTTACATTTTTTTACCCACAAAGTTGCTGGAAGTGCGAGCTAATAATGGCGCAGCGAGGGTAACACGCCATCTGGGACCTTGGTGAATGACAGGGCAAACAGTATGTCTCCTTAACCAATGAGATTTAAAGATTGAGAAATGAACAGAAGGACTGAGAAGGAGGGTGAATTCAATGTCAAATCAGGCACAGAAAGAGAAATAAAGGGAAGGAATGATTGGATCAAAAGAGAGAGAATAAACAAAAACAGAAAGGAAAAGTAAGAACAAATATTTAAAAATTTAAAATTTAACATTTTTAAAATCTCCAACAACAATTCTCTACCGGAAAGAATGAGATTCCACAGTTAATTGTTCATTTTCTGGGCGAGAGGTCGATTGACAGCCATTAACAATTATCACGCTGTTAAAAGGGTACTTACACTGTTAATTACCAGACTTGACTTTCTGGTGAGTTTAATGGGCAATTAGTCTGCGAAACAGCAACTTCATGAAAATCACGGGGAGGTTAATGGCGAGATGCCATTTTCGTGAAACTTACAGCGGAGTTAGGTAAATCGGCCAACAACTTGTGGTGATTCAATTTCACAGGGTATCTCTTCCTCTCAAGTTGCTGGCCGATTTGCACATTAATAATGGTGTTTTGCGTCGATCATACGCCGTTATTTTTCAGCAAATCTGGGCCAGCATATTTTATGTCTGCCTTTGAAGTATAGTAATTATAATTTTCTTTTCTGATCCAATGTGTAAGCTAAAGCACTAAGATAAAAATGGAAAATCCTAGAAATACACAGAAGGTTCAGTTAGCACCCGAAAGAGAAAAATAGATTGCATTTTCAGGGCCTTCATCACCACTGATGCTGTCTGGGGCAACATCCCATCAAAGGAATGAGCAAAACAAAGAGAAAAATTGATGGGTAGAGGTCCAGAGTATGGACATGTTAATTACATTCACAAAAAGGCAGCTGAATAGTTTAATAGCCAATGAATAGATTTTAAATGAAAAGGCCATATTAGTTGGATATGTCAAAGGCATTGGAAAGGCAAAGAGTGAGTTAAACAGCTCCAAAACAAAAGGGAAAACAGTTAGTGGAATGTGAATGGTGCAAATTCAGTATCCAAATATAGACTAAAACTGTTGAAGAAAGAACTTTTTTTAATATAGAAATAATGCCCAAAAGTGCTTCACAATCAACAAATTACTTTTGAAGTGGAATCACCATTGTTATCCAGCCAAACAGTAATGAGATGAATGACATGTTAATTAATTTTGATGGCATCAATTAAGGGAGGACTTTTGGCCAGGCCACCAGGAGAGCTTCCTACTCCTTTCCTGTAAGTGCGATGGGAACTTTGGAGATTCAGTTTAATGTCTCATCCAAAAAGATGTCTTTCCCTCAGTACTGTGCTAAAGTCTCAGCCTAGAATATGTGTTCCCGGGAGCAGGGCTTTTTTTTATTCGTTCATGTGGGCATCGCTGGCAAGGCCAGCATTTATTGCCCATCCCTAATTGCCCTTGAGAAGGTGGTGGTGAGCCGCCTTCTTGAACCGCTGCAGTCTGTGTGATGAAGATTCTCCCACAGTGCTATTAGGAAGGGAGTTCCAGGATTTTGACCCAGCGACGATGAAGGAACAGCGATATATTTCCAAGTCGGGATGGTGTGTGACTTGGAGGGGAACGTGCAGGTGGTGTTGTTCCCATGCGCTTGCTGCCCCTGTCCTTCAAGGTGGTAGAGGTCGCGGGTTTGGGAGGTGCTGTCGAAGAAGCCTTGGCGAGTTGCTGCAGTGCATCCTGCATATGGTACACACTGCAGCCACAGTGCGCCGGTGGTGAAGGGAGTGAATGTTTAGGGTGGTGGATGGGGTGCCAATCAAGCGGGCTGCTTTGTCCTGGATGGTGTCGAGCTTCTTGAGTGTTGTTGGAGCTGCACTCATCCAGGCAAGTGGAGAGTATTCCATCACACTCCTCAACTCCGAGGCAAGGGTGCTAAAAACTGAGCCAAGCTGATACTTGTTGAAGTTCTCCTACAGGCTAGAGGGCTGAAAAATGCCTGGGAGAAAGATGAGATACTGCAGCAAATTTTCATCTTCAGTGCTTGTGAATAGAGCTTCTCGCACTGAGAGTGTATATCAGGAATCCAGTTGCCGGCCTCCGAAAATTTTCAATCCATTTATTTTTATTCTAATCGATGGACAATCACGGAGGAACACGCAACCAAATTCTGGATATGAACTGCAATCTCTATGTCGGGAGTACTGAAGATGAAAGTATCCCACTGTTCCTGAAGTTTGTGTTGACCTTGTGTCACATTTCAGGAATTTTCCACAGAAAGGTTTATGAAGAGTTACATTTGAGTGCATTTTTAATGAAAAAAATGGGTTCACAGGTTTATCATTCTCTTTACAGCCGTATGTTACAGCTGCTGAAACAAAGAGGAGTTAATGGGAGTGAAATTGGTCTCGGGGCAAGCACAAAACTTCAATTTTTCCATTGGAAAAGATAATTAGGTGGGGTGTGAAACAGGCTGTCAATATCACCTGTTTTGTACTATCGCCCAAGACAATTTCATCCCAATGTGTTAATGAGTCAGGCACTGAAGATGTGTTTACACAATGACTGGCACAATAGTTAAATTGATATCTCGTTTCAAGCTTCCTACAAACATCCATATCTATCATCATTAGAATGACCTATTCTTTTCAGCCCAGCATGAGATATCCAATAAACACAGAATTTACAGTATAGAAACAGGCCATTTGTCCCAACTGGTCTATGCTGGTGTTTATACTCCACACGAGCCTCCACCATCTAACTCTATAACCTTCTATTCCTTTCTCCCTCATGTACTTATCTACCCTTCCCATTAAATGCATCTGTTCTATTCCCCTCAACTACACCAAGTAGTTCCAGGCAAGTTCCACATTCTATACACTCTCTGAGTAAAGAAGTTTTTCCTGAATTCTTATTGGATTTATTGGTGCCTGTCTTATATTTATGACCCCTAGTTTTGGAGTCCCCCACAAGCAGAAACATTTTCTCTCCATCTACCCTATCAAACCTTCTTAATTTTAAAGACTTCTTTCAGGTCACCCCTCAGCCTTCGCTTTTCTAGAGAAAAGAGCCCTAGCCTGTTCAGTCTTTCCTGATTGTTATAAGCTCTCAGTTCTGGTATGATTCTTGTTAATCTTTTTTGCACCTCCTCTAGTGCCTCTATATCATTTCTATTATACGGAGACCAGAACTGTGCACAGTACTCTGAGTGTGGTCTAACCAAGGTTCTAAACAAGTTTAACATAACCTCTCTGCTGTTCAATTCTATTCCTATGGAATTGTTTGCATTTTTTATGTTTCTGTCTTGTACAAATCCATGTTGCTTAAGGCAACTCACCTGACTAAAATTATAAATAAATAAATAGGGGCTTAAAAGTGTTATTTAAAAATCACTACAGATTTGTCATGGTGTTTTTTAAATAGATGATAATGTACTTATTTCCTAAGGAAATGTTTTAGCCTGAGATTCACTTTTGCAATGTTATTGAAGGAACATTTAAAGTGCTCGTATCAAGTTCCGAGGCATGGAATATAAATGCCAAGAGGCCATGAGCCTATATAAAACTAAATAGGACCTCAGTTAGAATACTTCGTGCAGTATTGGGCTCCACACTGTAAGAAAGATATTAAGCCTTTAGAGATGATACAATGCAGATTCACTAGGATGCTGCATGGTATGAGGAAATACCAGTAAGAATACTTCAAAGTTTGTTTGATTTTCATTAGAATAATGCAGATTATAGGATGATATATAAGAAGTGTTTAAAATTATGAAAGCATGGGACTGCATAGATAGAAGCACGCTGTTTCCAGTAGTTGAGGGGTCAAGAAAAAGGGGTCATAGATACAAGATTAAATTCTAGTCATTTAGAACAGAAAGCAGGAGGTACTTCTTACAGAGTTGTGAGGCTGTGGAATTCATAGCTAGGGTTAATGGTTAAGACAGAAACTAGGTCAACAGTCAAGATTAGATTTGATAGGTGGATGAAGGAAAAGGGATTGAAGGGATATAGGAACAAGGTGAGTAAATGTGATTGAAACTATTTGCTCATGTGAAGAGTAAACGCTGACAGAGTGCTTGGGCCGAATGGCCTGTTTCTGTGTTGCAACTTCTCTGTTTTTCCTCTCTGCATTATTTTAATAGAGGTGTTAGCCCTGTTCGTACAATCACCAATGGTTGTTTCTAACTTTCTAATTAAAAAGTATGTGAAAAATATTAATTTGTGTTGTTAAATTTTAACGGTTTGTGAACGTTGTTTTTACTGGTCTGCTGGAAGTGATACGACAGTTTTAGTAAATTGCTTTGCATTGCTATTGATAAAAAGCAGAGAAAGGTACAGTGCACATAAGCATGGATAACCACGAGCTCTTCTCACTACTCTTCCTGTTTACATACAGCTCGTTGAAGGTTTGAATGTTTGCAAACATCCGGGGATAGCTATCTTTCAGTATGACATGTTATCAGTGTTCAGGCACTTTCAGTATAAGCAGGCAAGTCATTACTCATCATCACTCGACACTAAAACCAGCCTTACAATGAAACACACTGTTGTAGCACTGCCAATTAGTGGCGAATGAGTCTACTGAGAGCTATAAAATGAATATCAAAAGCATCCAATGGTACTAAATTAATCAGATTTATGTGCGCTTAATATTTATCTGTAATAGAAAAATATTTTGTCAAGATATTTACTTATTTGAACTCAATGACCTGTACATTATATCCTACACAGCTCTCAATTTTAAAAATTTGGTTATTAAACTCCAGAGTGGCATTATCTAACCAATACTTCTTGATTTATCCCATCTTTTCTCCTTTTTAAAATTATTTTTGCACTACAAACCTTTGCTCTTCAACTGAATAGCTAATTTTAAAAAAAAATTGTGACGTTAATTACAGGGGTTGTGATCTATTTTTTTGAAAATTGTTTAAATTAAAGCTTCCATAAATCTACAATTTTAACATTAAATGTTTATCTGATTGCTTTTTTTTGGGGGGTGGAGAATATGCAATATATTTTTTCACATTAGTCATTCAAATTCTATACATAGAATTTTACTTACACAAAAATCAGACTGATCATAGAAGGATGGGAGTGGGTTGCAGGTAATATGTGTTTTCAAATATTTTTTCCTGGTATTTACTTCTATAACTTGCTCACCAGTCAAACACTCTATGGGACTGATAACGTGATGATGGGCACCCATTGAGCTGAACCACATCAGGTGGCAACACATCAGGACACATCAGGCCTGAGGCCTACTTCATAGTTGATATGCCTGGTGTGCCCCAAAACAGCCAACACGTAGTGCGCTGGGAGCCTCCACATCAACAGTGTTCTAGGCTCTTTAAAGATACAGAATCTAGGTAAATTAGGGCTACTTCCCATTATATAGTTAGAATGCCTGAGCATCATTCCAGCTACTCACCTGAAGGGGAGGCACAATTTAAAAATTATTGTGTTCTCTGGATTACCTTGACCTTGCACAAGGGTCACTCAGCTTACCTTTATGCGAAGCATTTGACCTCAAAAGGCCAAATTTGTTTGGGTACCTCGGAAGTAAAGCCACAAAACGTAGAGAGAAGCCCACTGATGGAATAAAAGCCGATGACAAGTGCGGCTGTTCACCAACACAACTCAAAGATGTGCGCCTTTGCTGGAGACTCAAACTTCCACGTGTGTCTGACGACAGGACGTTTCAAGGCATCATGCCAGAAAAAGAAAGGCATAAGCGTCATTTAAGAGAGTGTACAAGAATATGTAATCCTGAAGGAAAGGCAACAAAAAGACAAAAACTATGGACAATGAGGTTGCTCCTTAATAACATTCCAGTTGATTCCAACATTGACACCATGGAGCACATGACAGTAATTCAAGACTCCCAGCACCTGGAAAAACTAAGGACTGCACTTTAGAAAACCACCAATATCAGGTATGGAACAAGATGTAGAGATAAAATATCCATTGCATCCTCTCCTGCTGTGCATTGGGAGCACATACTGTAAAATTGCACATTCCCAGTCCACAATCTTCTGTGCATTAAAGTTAATGGGCTGGGAGTGCACAATTTTTTGAGGAGCGAGCTCATCGAAATTTTGAAGGGATAATTCCCTAGATCACACAAGTTACTTGTCTAAGGAAGAGATAGCAGGAAAATAAAAAAAATGCAGTGAAAGTTTATAGCAAGCACAATTAGGCCATGTTGCACTTCCACCTCTTGGATTGGTGTCCAGGGTTCATTGAGTACAAATGAGGAAAGTAGGGGCTGAAATTCCACAGGTGTTCCACCGGAGTTACAGCGGAAGATGGGTGGAACTCCATAGAATTTCACCCTCATTGACTAAAATCCCAAACTATTGAATGGTCTGAACAACTCTGATGGGAACAGGAGAAAACCATTCAGCCCCTCGCGCCTGTTCTGCCATTGAATTAGATTGTAGCTGATCTGTACCTCAACTGCCTTTGCTCCATATCCCATGATATCCTTACCTAATTCTTGTGGAAATCAGGTTAAACTGAAGCCCAGTGCACAGACCTTCTCTATCTCTCTTCCCCTTCATATAACCATTCCAATGCTATTGAGGAGTTGAGGCGATACATTCACCTTATGACTCTGAAAGAGGAGCATGCCAGAACAGAACATCTAAAAGTGATTTTTTTGGGGGGTTAGAAGCACCCTCAGACTGGTGTAGTGCTATTGACATAGTCCTAAAACAAAATAGCAGAGTACAAATCTGTGCAGATTTGACTAAGCTAAATGAAAGTTAATGCCATGAGAAATGTGTAATATCGTCAGTAGAACAGGCTTTAGCCTTGCTGCGTCAAGCAAACGTGTTCTCCAAATGGGATGCCAATTAAGGTTTTTGCAAATACCACTTTCAAAATTTAGATCTGTTAACAACATTGATTAAACCGTTCAGGTGATTCCACTGCAAGAGACTATTACCTCAGCACTGGAATATTTTTAGAAGTGCATGTATTAGTTCTTGGAAGGATTGTATGCTAAATGGATAATGTCTTGATATATGGAGAGATGCAAGCAGAAAATGATCGCTGACCTAAGCCAATCCTCGAAAAGCTCCAAGATGAAAGAATTACCCTGAATGACAAATATGAATTCTGGAACCCATTGTAAAACTTTTAGGATATGCGATGAACTAATCAGTAGTTAAGGCTGACCCTTAGAGGATAATGGCAATCAGCAACATGTCTCTGAAGTGTGATGATTACTGGGCATTGGTTGAATCAACTGGAAAATTCATAAAACAGAGAAAACAAAACCTCCCAGCTGTCTGCTTTGTAAAAACAAGTTGGATCAGTGCTCAACAGCAAACATTTCAGGAAATAAAAAGTGAACTGATACATTCACCTTATGACTCTGAAACACAGACCTGAGTGTCAGCAGATGCTCCATCATGTGCTCTTGTTGCAGAAATCACAGGAAATATATCGGTGACCAGTAGATTACACTTCATGAACAACGAGCAGCATGGAACAAAGATAGTCACAAACAAAAAAGGGCCTTTGGTCCTAATAAAGACATGTGAAATATTCAGTAAGGACCTACTTTGTGCATTTATCAGATATCACTGGGTAATTAACACACACAGTCACAGTTTTGTGGGAATGTGTTGGACTTCAAGTCCTTTCGATCTGTTCAGTATTAAAAGTAAAGCTTCCTCTACACTTCTTGAACTGGGGTAATGTTCCAACGTTGCACTGCCAGCTGAGATCCTTGCCCTTTGGCTTGTCAGGAAATTACAAGCTTGTTGCCCATGATTAATAATGGATGGAGAATCATAGGAACATAGGAACAGGAGTAGGCCATTCAGCCCCTCGTGCCTGCTCCGCCATTTGATAAGATCATGGCTGAATCGAGGTCAGTGACTGCGATTTCCTGATATGCCCAGTCAGCAGGTGAGGCTCCTGGTTGGCATCTCGAACTGGGAAGATCGGCCCTAATGTGCTTTAACCTTAACATCACAGGAGCCCACTCCCTCCCTCCACTTTCCAAGTGCGATTTTTGCATTTTGCACAGCAGATGTCCTTATGGCTTCTCTCAATAAAACTGCCAGCGTAATACCATTTTGTTTAATGCAGTGGATCTAAACCCAACAGCACCTGCTCAAACACATTTCAGCTTGGACCCTGACACCCTGTACAGGGAGACTTTTATCCTTTCAATCCGGATTCAAATACTGATCCCTGAAGTGAAAGTACTGTGCTGCTGCATTACACAGTCTCGTGGGCTGTAGTTGTTCATACTTCTTTTGAATTGATATTAGTTCTTCTAGAAATAAACTCTGTTTAAATTTTGCATGGTGTCACCTCCATAGAAACGTGCTTGTGTTGTTTAATTTATTCTCAATTCATGACTGGTGTTTATGCACGTAGCCATTTAATGGGCAGATGTTATTAGTCATCTTGCTGGTATTGAATTGCAGAATGTTCTAATAATCCTTTTTCAGGTTCCATGTTCAGGTTATTTCTGAGGTATTACTGTATTCCTCACTGCCCTGTGACTGCTAGATGGTTAATAACCAAATCAATCAAAATTTGGTATGCTTTCCAAACTTCTATAAATTATAGACTTTTTAAATATGCAGTGGACCCTTATTAGGTTTGTTGCCTTGTTCATCAACTTTTGATGAGTGTGTCATGGAATATGAGGTAATGTAAATATCTCTTCAGTCTCTAGATCTCAAACCTATTTACCAAAGACTCAGTGTCATCTTCTGTTAGAGGCACACAGGATATAAGCTATTGGAAACTGATTCCCAAACTAGTTATTTCATGTGAGCAAAATCCCTTATAGCTCCCCCACTGCTACAGAATTTAAATCAGGACACGATCTGCAAACAAGAAAGAATGAATTTATCACTGAACGTACGGAAAGTGCAAACCAACTGACCTCCAAGGCAGCTCAGAGAAATATCTGACAGAGGTAAGAGTAGCTTTGTGCTAGAGATCCAATGTTGACAGACATAGCAAGGATAGTTGAAGAGATTAAGAATTTTACAAATGGATATTTTGGTGGTGATTATTTCTGCGAGATCAGAGGTCAAAATCATTCCAACAGCAATAGAAAGTGCAGAAAAAGGCTTAGTGGAAATGGGGGCAAGATTAACTGACAATGATCAATGTGCTGTTGGATACAGTGAGGATGGAATGCTCATTGGCACGTGATGGTGGCTCAATGGACAGATGCAAAAACTTAAATAACCACAGCTGTTGTAGCAACTCAGAATTTGGAATGCCTGAAGGCATTGTAACAAGTTGATGCACTCCCAGGATCCAGTGGTCAATCAAACACACAGACTAGACCTTCAAACACGTGAGGTTTATTCACCCACGGTGTGTCTTTACTTACAGCGATGAACCAGAGAGTTTTTTTTATTCGTCCATGGGATGTGGGCGTCGCTGGCAGGGCCAGCATTTATTGCCCATCCCTAATTGCCCTTGAGAAGGTGGTGGTGAGCCGCCTTCTTGAACCACTGCAGTCCGTGTGGTGAAGGTTCTCACTCAGTGCTGTTAGGTGGGGAATTCCAGGATTTTGACCCAGCGATAATGAAGGAACGGCGAAATATTTCCAAGTCGGGATGGTGTATGACTTGGAGGGGAAGGTGCAGGTGGTGTTGTTCCCACGTACCTGCTGCCCTTGTCCTTCTAGGTGGTAGAGGTCACGGGTTTGGGAGGTGCTGTCCATCCTACTTTTTATCCCACTCAGTTCCTTCCATACTCATGCCCCGATCTTTACCATTTCCCAGCCTTTTATTCTTACAGCCTGGGAGTAGTTAAAGGCAATTAAGGTCAACAATTTCTTAAAACTATACCGCCTTTTTTATAACTTTTTAAAGTTGTATCCCTATCTCGGATACAGAGCTCTCAATGTCCTATGGCTTATTTATCGTCCCTCTCTCAATTTGTTACATATCCCCCTCGTCAACAAAGAGTCAGGGACTCCAACAACTCCTGTCGTGAGGCACGATGTTTGAGAGAGGGCATCCGCATTCCCATATGCCGACCTGGCTCCATTCTCAATTGTTGTTTCTTATTTGAGCTTCTATTTGAATAGGCAGTCTGTACCACTGCTATCTGCAAGTCCAAATCTGCTTTGGCAAGAAGCTCCTTTAGAAATGTGGTAATTAAAGTTGTGAGCTTCTCTCCATCCAGAAAGGGAAGCTTTCAGATTCATCGATATAGTAGTTTACCATTTTGTCTGCATCACTGTCAAATGAGCAGCTGCGTTCGATTGACTTTATGTCTAAGCCTCGAGGTGGCTTCTGCTGAACCTGTACAGAATCTGTTCCACAGGAGGCAGTTCCTTTACTAGACGCTGGCATTCCTGGACTTTTTCATCCTCAAACTGCATCATGAGTTTCTTGGTAACAACATTTTCAGGCGGCTCATGGAGGTATTGTTTCAATCAGCTGGCCACCGTGTTTGCATCATAATCCTCCAGATTGGGAGACTCTTCATGATCATACACAACTTTGATTTGGTACCTGACACCCTATAAATGCCTTCACATTTCATGCCATAATTCTTCATGTAGACAATGTACTCTCGAAAAACTGCTGACAGCTGGATCCCATCATACAGCATAGTGCTCTCAGCCAACCACAGTCCTCACAGCCTCCCCAGTCAGCCACCAAACATAGGCCAGAGGGAAGAAAGTGTCTCCACCTGAACTGCTTCTTGGTCTGGAGCAGGCTTTTACTTTTTCTTCTCCTCTTTCCACTACTTAACAACCTCCATTGTTGTTATACCATTGGACTTTTTCTCCTTGTATTTTTCCTTGAATTCCTCTGTCCTGCACTCCCTTCCATGTAGGTGTCTGTAGAAAGTGGAACTCTCCACTGCCCACACCGGCACTCGATCCTATAACATCGAAAACAAATTCTGGTGCTGGCCATTGAGCCTATCCCTTGGGTTTCTCAGAGATTGGAACTTGTTTCTCGGGGTTTCTCACCAACCGTTCCAGCTTCAGCCGCAGCTCCTCGGCCGCGCTCCGTGGGACGACGAGCGGCTGTGGCGCTTTTGTCAGCTGCGAGCGCTTGGCTTCATCCTCCATCTTGGAGCAACTGTCGCTCTCTCCGCTCTATTCCTGCTGTTTGTGCCTGCCCCTTGATTTGGTCCATCTGGCCCTCCTGCTAGCTTTACCCATGCGCTTTGCCCCTCTTGGTCCAGAGGAATCTTTCTCCATCTTTCTCTGGTTTTCACCTTTATCTGGCTCCGGAGGTGCTGATTCTTCTTTGCATCCTTTAATTGAAGTTTTAGTGGAGGCCCAACTGCCAGGAGAGTCCAACTTGATTTCGGGTTTATCAGTCATTCCATTTGCTAATTCCACATCATCCTCTTTTTGTGCCTTATCAGCCCTTTCGGTGTCTTTACACGGTTTAGGTACAGATACATCGGTATCTTGTCTGAGTTCAATTTAGGTTACTTCTTTGATTCCCTGAAGCTGCACTGACTGCATGACCTCAACTCATCACAAACGGCCTCAACTATTTCTGTTTCCACCTTCTGTACAACCTCAGTTATGGTAGTTCCAATTATTTTTTTGCATAGCCCTTCAATACTTAGCTCTTGCTCTATAATTTCAGTTGCTGGAATTGATGTTTCAAGTACTTGACCCTTCTTACTCGGCTCCTCGTCAGTTCTTTCAATCTCCTCCTGCTTTGTAATTTCAAGGTCACCTTTGCCTTCCTGCACAGACTTCTCTCTTCTACTGCCACCTCCACTGAACTGACTTTGATGGCCTCTTCACTATGTACTACCTCAGTCATTCTCACTGCTGGAGTGATTTCGATGGTCTCTCTGCGTCCAGCAACTTGCTCTGCTCCCACCTTCTCAGCAGCCTCTGCAGGAATGGCTTCCATCGGCTTCCTCACATTCTGCCTGAACCTTTTCCATGCCGCTTGCTCAAGTAGCTTCAGCAGGCTCTTCATATGTAGCCTTTAGCTTTCCCCTATCCTCTACTGGAGTGGCTTCCATGGTCTCCTCACATACAGTCTCCGCTTTTTCCTCCTGGTTCTCCGTCGCTTTCACCGTGGGTTTGGATGTTCTCAGTGAGCTCCGTAAGCATCTTACTCCACTGTGCTTGGCCTCCAGATTCTCTACCCCCCTGCTCAACTTCCAGGAGCGCTTCTTCCTCTGGCACCTGTTGCCTCAGGGATGCTCTTGCTCTCCTCGACGGCACCTTGTATGTAAATTCCTCCATTCCTTTGTTGAAACGTTGGAGTTTTTTTTCTAGGTGCTGCCTTGTCCGAGAGCTTGTTGCCTATGGAACTTTTTGAAGAATCCTTCTCCTCAGAAGGCACGAAGACTATAGGATTTTCTTCAACTTTTATTGCTTCAGGTTCAGAAATTAGGCTGAGGTCAGATTCCTGCTAAGCTTCTGAAACTTCTGAATTCTGCTCTGTTGAAAGCTCCAGACCATTAGTCAACTTCAGTTCTTCAGATTGTGCAATGGGTGAATCTATCGCAGATTCTAGTGGAGGTTCAGATTCTTGACCAGGTTCACCTGCTTGTCCTGGGATAACACCATTACTTGCGACTGTCGAGTCTTTTGAAAGATTCATCTGCAACTTTTTCCTTTGCCATACAATTCCCATTTACCTCAATTTCTTTTCCGCATGCATGATTTTCCCCGTTAATGCTCGCTGGCCAAAGAGCAATCCAGCTAGTCCCACTACCCTGCCCTATCCCCGTAGCCCTGCAAATTCTTTCCTTTCAAGTACTTAGCCAGTTCCCTTTTGAAAGCCATGATTGAATCTACCTCCACCATCCCCTGTCAGTGCATTCCAGATTCTAACCACTCGCAGCGTAAAAAAGTTTTTCCTCATGTCACCTTTGGTTCTTTTGCCAATTACCTTAAATCTATATCCTCCGGTTCTTGGCCCTTCCACCAATGGGAACAGTTTCTCTCTATCTACTCTGTTTAGACCCTTCATGATTTTGAATACCTCTATCAGTTCTCCTCTCAACCGTCTCTGTTCCAAGGAGAACAATCCCAGCTTCTCCAGTCTATCCACGTAACTAAAGTCCCTCATCCCTGGAACCATTCTAGTAAATCTTTTCTGCACCCTCTCTAAGGCCTTCACATCCTTCCTAAAGTGCGATGCCCAGAACTGGACACAATACTCCAGTTGTGGTCGAACCAGTGTTTTATAAAGGTTCATCATGACTTCCTTGCTTTTGTACTCTATGCCTCTATTTATAAAGCCTCTATTTAAAAAGCCATATGCTTTTTAACCGCTTTCTCAACCTGCCCTGCCACTTTTAACGATTTGTGCACATATACCCCCAGATCTCTCTGTTCCTGTATCCCTTTTAGAAATGTGCCCTTTAGTTTATATTGCCTCTCCTCGTTCTTCCTACCGAAATGTAACACTTTGCATTTTTCTGCGTTAAATTTCATCTGCCATGTGTCCACCCATTCCAACAGCCTATCTATATCCTCTTGATGTCTATCACTATCCTCCTCACTGTTCACTACACTTCCAAGTTTTGTGTCATCTGCAAATTTTGAAATTGTGCCCTGTACACCCAAGTCCAAGTCGTTAATATGTATCAAGAAAAGCAATGGTCCTAGTACTGATCCCTGGGGAACACCACTGTACACCTCCCTCCAGTCCGAAAAACAACTGTTCACCACTACTCTCTACTTCCTGTTACTTAGCCAATTTTATATCCATGCTGCTACTGCCCCCTTTATCCCACGGGCTTCAATCTTGATGACAAACCCATTATGCGGCACTTTATCAAGTGTCTTTTGAAAGTCTACTGCCTCATCTTCCACTTTTACCCTTGTGATCTGATTCATTTCTGGTTGGAGTTCCAAAATCTTGTGAAGCTGCTTCCATTGTGCCAATGTGGACTGTATGAATGCTGTCAGCATTTCCTCCATGATGGTGGGCCTTGACCTTTCTCAGAGTGTCAAGATCCCATTTCTGACACCACCTGTAAAAAGTTGATGCAGGCCCAGGACCCAATGGTCAATTAGACATGCGGCCTAGATCTTCAAACAAGTGAGGTTTATTCGCCCACAGTGTGCCTTTACTTACAGCGATGAACCAGACAGTGATAGGTATTACTTTCCACTCTACCTCTTATCCCTCTGATCCATCCATCCATTTCTCTCCTTCTCCCCCCTTCCCCCTGCCCCTCCTTCCCTCTCGCCCCATCCTTTACAGTGTCAAAGATCAGGTCAGGATAAATTTTAAGCATGCACTGCACCTTTCCCTACGTTGTGACAGTGACTACACTTTAATAGTAATTTATTGGCTGTGAAGCACTTTGGGATGTCTTGAGGTCATGAAAGGCGCCATAGATCTGCAAGTTCTTTCTTTATCTGTAATTGCAAATCGAAAGGTTTCATTGGATGTTGGCATCAAGATGCTGTGACCCACCCAACAGAGTGAGATCAATGTTCCTTAAGAGTACTTCTTTCACAAGCTAAAGTTTTAATTCTCTATCACTCTCATTTGAGGGGTGATTTTAAAATGTTGGGAAACAATTTCCCATTTACTCAGATCTAGCCACTGTGTTATTGGAATGCTGCTGCAATTTGACAACATCTAATGGGGCCTTAAGAGGGTGTGGTGTAACAGGCTGTATCTTTACCAAGCTGAGAATCCTTCGCAAGCTAGCAAGGCTGCCTTTACTGCCTTGAGATCTGCTCTGTCGTATCTAAAAATGGTTGAAGGTAAGTGCAGAGAAACTGTCCCAGGATTTGATTTTTACCCTTTGACAATGACCTAAGATGGGTGACAGACTGGTGAAATGGGCAGACACATGGCAGATGAAATTTAACACAAAGAAGTGTGAGGTGTTACATTTTGGTAGGAAGAATGAGGAGAGGCAATATAATCTAAGTGGTACAATTTTAGAGGGGATGCTGGAACAGAGAGGCCTGGGGACAGAACAAGTTGAGAAAGCTGTTAAAAAAGCATGCAGAATCTTTGCCTTTCTAACCAGATGCATAGAGTACAAAAGCAATGAAGTTATGCTAAACCTTTATAACTCACGGGTTAAGGCCACATGGAGTATTGTGTCCAGTCCTTGGCAACACACTTTAGGAAGGATGTGAAGGCCTTGGAGAGGGTGCAGAAGAAATTTACTAGAATTGTACCAGGGATGTGAGACTTCAGTTACGTGGAGACACTAGAAAAGCTGGGGTTGTTCTCCTTAGAACAGAGAAGATTAAGGGAAGATTTAAATGAGGTGTTCAAAATCATGAAGTGTTTTGAAAGAGAAAATAAGGAGAAATTGTTTCCAGTGGCATAAGGGTTGGTAATCAGAGGACTCAGATTTAAGGTAATTGGCAAAAGAACCAGAGACGACATGAGGAGAAATATTTTTAGGCAGTGAGTGGTTATGATCTGGAATGCGCTGCCTGAAAGGGGGTGGAAGCAGATTCAATAATGGCCTGGATTTTGCACTGAACGGCGAATGAACAGCACCCGCTCCTCATTAGATTTAAACTTACCCAGAAACTATCCACGGGCTTTTGGGTGCCAATTTGCTGCAATGGGGAGCCAAGTAAAGTGCAGCATCCCCTCCTAGGCATCTGTGAGCTGTGTGAGCGGGACAAGGAACTGTCTGTCCCTTCAATCAATCAGATTGAAGCATATTTAACAAGCCGCGCAGAGTGAGAACCAGGAAGTGAAGCTAGAACAATAAATTCAACGTAAAATCAGTTAGAGAAAGCGAAATAAAGAGAGGGTAATAAATATTGAATTAACAGACAGAGATGAAAGAGACAGAAAGAAAAAGTAAAAAAATAAAAATGTTAATTTTTTAAAAATGTCCAGCAACAATTAAAATCAGAAGGAATGAGACTCCACACCTTTAGAAGTTAATTTTCAGTGCCAGAGAGGTTGTTAGGCAGTCATTAAGACTTACTACGCCGTTAAAAGTTAGCTTAGACCTAAAAAATTAAGCGTAACTTTTTCTACGTAGCTTAGTCCGTTTCTTGCTGGGCAGGAAAGTAACTTCCCGCTGGTCCATTCATTCCAATGGTGAGTCAGCCGGCGGGCTGTCCTTCCCACCCAGCTTTCGGAGGAGCAGGGCATCTGGTAGAGCAACTTATGGATTTCTGCGCTTGACTGCAGATGTGCGCTCACCAATATTGCTCTTCCATTTGCCCTGAAATAACGATGAGCACTGTTAGCATCGCCGTTATTTTGAGAGCAAATTCTGGGCCAATAACTTCCAAAAGAGAAATGGATAAGTACTTGAAGGGGAACAATTTGCAGGGCTATGGGGAAATGGCAGGAGATTGGGACCAATTGGATAGCTCTTTCAAAGAAACACGATGGGCTGAATGGCCTCCTTCTGTGCTGTATCACTCTATAATTCTATAAAGTAGAAAACAGGATCCCCTGTAAATTGCTATGAAGCAGTACTGAAGAAGGTTGAATTTGCAATATTCTTCTACCGGATAGTCGCTCAGCCTTTGGCACTAGTGCGTGAAGAAGGAATGACCAGCCATAAAGCAGGGAGTCAACATTAAAGCAATGGTTCTGCCTTTGTCCCAACCCAGTTATAAAAGAGAGAAAAAAGGAACAAAACAGTGTGGTTGAGGGAGTGGGAGTTGAAGAACTGTACAATATTTGGACAAGTAATTTCTGCCTGTTTGTACTCCTTTCAAAGCACCCATTTTCAATCGCATATGTTGTAAATGTTTAGAAACACCATTGGCTTTGCTTGCTGTTCCACATACCTGCTGTTTATTCTCCTAATAATGCTAATATTATATAGCAGAGATGCAAAGGGAAATGAAAGTTTCCCCGGAAAACGACATTGTGAATGTCTTATAACATCAATATTTGTAATAACGCAAATGATTATACTTTTGTTTATTTCAGGAAATGAATCATATATAGTGCACATGATTGTGAGAAGCAGCAGATTGTGTCCATTCAATTGTGGAATGAAGGAAATACAATTTGAACAGCTTTTTGATTGAAAGCAAAGCATTTATTTAGAAATCATAGAATTTTGACAGCTGTGCAATTTTTTAAATTAAAATTCACTTTCCATTTTTAATTCATGAGCTGCCTATTGCTTTCACTGTTTCTATCATTCAATTAAAATATAACTGCAGAGCTCAAGAGGCTTGCACTCCCTTCTAACTAAATATAATGGTGGACTAATTAAGAGATTATTAATCATTAATGGATCCTGAACACTCAATAAAATCTCTAGCAGGCACTGCGATCCTAATAAAGGTGTGGAATGATGTGATAGCTGAAGGTTCTAAAAGTGGGACAATTTAGCAATGTTAGAATTTAATGAATTCAGTGAAACAGAACCTGAGCCTATTGTATTATTTGTTCTATCTGGTGAGGAAAGATCTGGATCAGAAATACAAGTTGTGCTATAGGGAACAGCATTGGAAAATTTTCAGTCTTCAGATTCACAGGGACCAAAATGTTGATTGTTGGATCCAAACCATGAATTGAATGAGGTTATTGCATGAGGAGGAAGGTGTCTCCACTGGACCACCAGAGACGGACATTTATCAACAACTGAGCTAGCAGAGACTCAAACTCGTACCCCCTCCCCCCACTCCTTAGACTACAAGGGAGTGAGACATGTATTCATCACAAGACTGTAAGGGACTCAGAAGCATACTATCAGTCGGCTGTCAGGAACTGTCACATACTCATCACTAAGACCATCAGGGATAAAACATGTACTTTTCACTACACCACCAGAGAGTGAGAGGTGTATCCATTACATGACATTACCTGCCCCTTCTGAACCCATGCTGTCTCTTTAATCAGACCTTGTCCTTCCAGATCATCCTTTATGCCATCCTTCATCAACATCTAAAACACTTTCCCCACAATCGAGGCAAAGCTCACAAGTGTGTAATTTAAAGGTTTATCCCTTGCCTCTTTTTCAATGATGGGGTTATTTGGCTACTTTCCAATCCATTGAGGTGCTATCCTATTCCAATGAGCTTTGAAAGACATTGGTGAGGGGACTTGCAATCTCATCTGCCAAGTTCCTCACCACCCATGGATGAAATTGTTGCCCAGAGCCTTGTTTATCTGTAGCTTCCTACAACAACTTGCATTTATATAGCACTTTTAACGTAGTATAATGTCCCAAGGTGCTTCACAGGAGCATAATCAGACAAAAATTGACACCGAGCCAAAGAAGAAGACATTAGGGCAGGTGACCAAAAGCTCGGTGAGAGATAGGTTTTAAGGAGAGTCTTAAAGGAGAGAAAGATGGAGAGGTGGTGAGGTTTAGGGAGGGAATTCCAGAGTTTGAGACCTAGACAGGTGAAGGCAGGGTCACCAATGGTGGAGCGAAGGAAGTCGGGGATGCACAAGAGACCAGAATTGGAGGAATGCAAAGTTCTTGGAGGGTTGTTGGGCTGGAGGAGGTCACAGAGATAGAGATAAACAATTCTGCGAGCCTTTCCTTATGATACTAAGATACTGGAAGTCAATGGAAATAAGAATCAGGAGAGATGTAAAACGGGTTGTTGTTTCTCTATCACCCATTTTACACTATCGTACAAAGTCAAATTTCTCCCATTGAGTTTAGTTCTCCCTAGTCTGTTCCTTCACTGTATATTCCAGAATTTTATATCTCCTTTTGCTCTTATGCCTTCCCTGGCTTCCCTCTTCATCCATACCAGTTTGATTCACCTGTATTGTATCTGGGATAAACTGCCCTGCAATATGAATTTATCTCCATAAAGCGCTCCCAATTTCATTCTACATATTTCCTTTTAGATAGTTATTCCTATGTTAATCTTTTCATGCAGCATTTCAACGCCTCAAAGTCTCTCCTGAAATCTAATTCCTTATTTTTTTTTTATTATGTGCTTTCCTCATATCAACCTTAAAGTTAACAACTTTATGATCACTGGACCTCAAATGTCTGCTAATTTCTATTTGTCTGATTAGTCTCTCCTCATTAGTTAGGAGAAAATCCAACACTGCCTTCCCATTTGTAAGTTACCTCAGCCGGTGTTTAAAAAAAGATTAATGAAGTACTTCAATAAACTGCCTCACATATACAGATTGCCCCCAGTAAGTCCCAGTGAATATTGAAAGGATTAAAATCCCTCCCTCCTCCTGTTTTCAATCGAGGCCTTAATACTAATTATGTGGCCTCCCATAGCAGTACATCGGCCTCCTTCTTATTTTGTGGAGACCGGTAACATATTCCTGAGACTAACATTATCCCCTTTCCACCTTCCAAACTTATCCAGACAGATTTTGTGCCAATTCCCAGTTCCTTTCTCTCAGCAATGTGTAAACTTTCCCTGATAAACCTTGCCATCCATCCCCTTTAGTCCTTTCTCTATCCTTCCTGAATTACACATAGCCTACTCATCCTCTTCCTTAAAATAGGTTTCAGTGCTTATGGTTCCATCCTTGTCCACATCCAGTACTGGAAATGTGTTGGGCAACTCGAATTCCTCTGTTTTTGCCTATGCGTTTCACATGCCCTAGGTGCTGCTACCTTTATCTTCCTGTTTGCTGCACTGTCTCCCTTTAACTTGGTGGTGACAATCTCATGGAAAGTCCCTTCCAGAAACGTTTCCTTACATTTAATGTGTAGCTAATTGATCCCTGAGTTTGGATAATAATTTCTTGAGGGATCCTTTGAGGATTTGGGTGGCCCACATCCAGTATGTCATAACCTTAGCATACATAGTAGCCTTCTAAATTCACGTGTGTGGCAAAGAGTCTTTGGTTTTAAATTTTTTACAATGTGCAATGTTCCTAAATCCTCCGCTCTAAACTCCCTCCAAGTGGCAATTCTTCCCATGGGAGTCCAGCCAGTGAGTCACAGTAGGGTCAACACAGCCATGCCTGGCCCAGTGTCCATATATGTGCTCTTTCCATTAAGGGTCCTAGATAGCAAGTAGGAGCGAGAACTCTGATGTTTCCCCTTTTTAGTGTAGGGCTAATTGTAAGGGCCTACCAGCTCCCATTTGAGATCGTCTAAGTCAACACAGATTGGGGATTGAGTCTTGGATGTTTCTGTATTGTGTAGCTCAGTTACACATGGTCAGTGCACTGATCCACTAGGAGTGTTATCTCCAAATGCTTTACCTGTCCCTATCTTGTTTGGATCATGGGGAAAATAAACCAGGATGTTAGTTTCTGTTCAGAAGGAATTCAGTTTTCACGAATGCAGAATATCGCATTTCTTGTTGACCAGGGAAATTGGATGAAATTGATCACTGGGAGCTTGTAATAAGGAGCTATGTTCTCATGGGTACGGTCACATATGATTGGGGGAATTTCTCCATTTTCACCTGAATCGTGGTAAGGAGTATCACAATCGGAGGTCTCTGCTGCAGAATAGTGCAATCAAATACTTAGAAACAATGTCAAACATTTTCAGCCACATTGAGTTAAGCTCTGATGGAAATGCAAATTTCAGACCACCATGATTATCCTCCTGAGAAATGGAGACCCCTGCAGCAAGAAAAATGATGAAAACATTTCATTCATATTACAAGGCAAGTATTACTAGAGGCAGATGAAAACTAATTTGGGAACAATCCCGGTGTATAACATTTGAAATTATTTCTTCCAAGTTAATTCATTATGCTATACTGTTGACTGGAATGAAGATAATCATATGGATAGTCATAATAATTAAACTGTAGCAAAATAGTTATGGTAAACTTGGTGTTTACTGACTTCTGGGCTGATGATTAGAAAGAGCTCCTGTCAGGTTGGCTAATTTAGTAGCATTCTTGCCTCTGAGTCAGAAGGTTGTGAAGTTAAGCCCAATCCAAGTTTTAATTATATATTCTACACTGAAAAAAATGCTTCATTGTTGGAGGTACCATTCTTCAGATAAGATGATGAACCAAGGTCCTGTCTGCCTTTTTCTGATGATTCAGGAGGATGTCAAAGATCCCATGGCACTATTTGAAGAAGAGCAGGGAGTTTTCCTGATGTACTGGCCATCTTTCATTCCCCAACCAATACCACCAAAAAGGATTAATTGGTCATTTATCTCATTTCTAAGGGGCTGCTCTTTCAAAACTGAGATGAGGAGAAACTTCTTCACTCAGAGGGTGGTGGGTCTGTGGAATTTGCTGCCCCAGGAAGCTGTGGAAGCTACATCATTAGATAAATTTAAAACAGAAATAGACAGTTTCCTAGAAGTAAAGGGAATTAGGGGTTATGGGGAGCGGGCAGGAAATTGGACATGAAGCTGAGTTCGGATCGGTCAATGCCCTGTGGGTGGCGGAGAGGGCCCAGGGGCTATGTGGCCGGGTCCTGCTCCGACTTCTTGTGTTCTTTAGATTTGTGGTTGGGATCAGATCAGCCATGATCTTATTGAATGGCGGAGCAGGCTCGAGGGGCCGATTGGCCTACTCCTGCTCCAATTTCTTATGTTCTTATGTTCTTATTTCCTGGTTGTGGGATCTTGCTTTGTGTAAATTGGCTGCTGCATTTGATTACAAAACAACAGTATCACAATTGATGGTCTCTGCTGCAGAATAGTGATATACTTACAAATAATTTGAAACATTTACAACCTTGTTAAAAGAGTTAAGCTCTGATGGAAATATAGACCAGACCACCATTTCACTGGTGTAGATTTCTACAAGTATGCAAGCCTGATAACTTATACCTCAAATGTATTTAATTGGTTGTACAACACTTTGGACGTCTTGAGGATATAAATGCAATTCCTTTTTTCAATATATGACTGGATATTCATCTGTGCTTGTCTCTGACAGACCTTTTAATCATGGCCCATTCTATGTCCCAAAGTTAATGGTTGTTGTGGTTTGTAACACCTTTTGTTAAATTATTCACTTTTGTTTATTTGGGTGAGCTACTTGTACTCAACATGTTGAGGAACGATAATGATTGAGAGCGGAACAGTTTCCATTTTAGCACCTGGTATCAGAATCGAACACTCATAGGTTAGGTATACAGCAGGAAAGACACCAAGTAAAGCTCCCTTTACACACCCTCTACAATGTGCCTTAACCAATATATTAGAAGAGTATTCCAGTCTGCAACAGAGTGAATGTTTTCTACACTAATTATCCTTATGGGCCCTCTGGGTGCGATTGCCAATTTAGCATCAAATTGTGCTGCTTCTATTTTGTGGATTCATAACCACTAGCAACTGTGTTAAAATTTCCTAAACATATCACGTAACAGCAAATTCAGTGCGGCTCCACTCCTGGAACACTGCCTGGATGTGAGTGAAGGTCGAAGAATTGGGGTTCTAATATTACAACCCTATTCCAATTCATGTTTCCATTTCCAAAGGCTCTGCTCAGGAAGCCCAGCCTTGCTGAAGTTGCCCTCTAGTCAGCAGAGAAGATGTGCTTTTCATCAATCTGGAGTAAGAATCGAAAGCAGAAACAGCCAGTGGGCGTTCACCACAACCCCATTCCCCACCTTCTCCTCAGAGCAGGATCAAAGGCTTGAGCAGTGAGATAGTTTCCCTGCCTTTGCTCCTGATTCCTTGCCTACCATTCCCCTCTTCTCCTCCACGCTTTATCTTCCACTCCCTGTCCTCTTTTCCTTCCTTCTCTTCCTTGCCTTCCTCCTCCTCCTCCGGTTCCCCTCTTCTTCCCTCTCCCCTTTTCTCCCTCTATCCCCATCCACTCCTCTCTCTCCTTCCCATCTTCCATTTATCTCATCTTCACCCCTTTCCCTCCCTTGCCTGAGTCCAATTATTCCCCCACCATCTAAACTTGCTTGACCTAAATACTGCACTTTGTCTTGAGTCCTTGTGAGCAACACCATGGGAACAGATAGAGTGGATAGAGAGAAACTATTTCCGCTGGTTGGGGATTTTAGGAGTGGGGGGGCAGTCTAAAAATTAGAGCCAGACCTTTCAGGAGCAAGATTAGAAAACATTTCTACACACAAAGGGTTGTAGAAGTTTGGAACTCTCTTCCGCAAACGGCAATTGATACTAGCTCAATTGCTAAATTTAAATCTGAGATAGATAGCTTTTTGGCAACCAAAGATATTAAGGGATATGGGCCAAAGGCAGGTGTATGGAGTTAGATCGCAGATCAGCCATGATCTTACCAAATGGCGGAGCAGGCACGAGGGGCTGAATGGCCTACTCCAGTTCCTATGTTCCTATCTACTAGTTATATAGTAAATTCAGTACATGAGGCGTGTGTTTCATTGAACACTTCTTATCAGTCAGTACCTGTTACCTATGTACTTGGTGCTGTGATTGGTATTTTCAATGTTAAAGGTGCCACACTGTGTGATGCACAATAACTGTTATTTTACAGTGCGAGTATATCACCCGGTGATTGTATAATTTGACCACCAGGTCCACACAAATCACTGCTTTCTGAATTTTTTTTCATTCACCATTTTTTTTTCTGAACTGAAACTTTGAATATCTAAAGTAAGGGTGAAAACATTCAAAACATTACATATTTCACAATGATATGATTATGTTACCCACTCTTGTCTCTTTTAATGCCTTCGTCAAAGTTTTTACTTGCAGGCCTCAGCCTATCCCAAAAGACTGGACTTAAAGTTGGGGACATCAAAATAAAATTATGTCACTTGTGATCTACCAGGAGCCTAGCAAAGAGAAGAAACAAAATAGGGCCAAGCACACATCCTTAAGAGATCCCCATATAGATGTTGTGATGAGAAGATGAACACCCATTTATCATGAATGTTATTTGTATCACATATCCAATGGAGCAGTTCGCCAGATGTACTAGAAAGGCCAGCTTTTGAATTAAGTTAGGATGTAGATGAAAACATAAAATTACAAAGGGATATTGATAGATTAGGTGAATGGGCAAAACTGTGGCAAATGGAATTCAGTGTAGACAAATGTGAGGTCATCCACTTTGGATCAAAAAAGGTGAGATCAGGGTACTTTCTAAATGGTAAAAAGTTAAAAACAGTGGATGTCCAAAGGGACTTAGGGGTTCAGGTACATAGATCATTGAATGGTCATGAACAGGTGCAGAAAATAATCAATAAGGCTAATGGAATGCTGGCCTTTATATCTAGAGGACTGGAGTACAAGGGGGCAGAAGTAATGTTGCAGCTGTACAAAACTCTGGTTAGACCGCACCTGGAGTACTGTGAGCAGTTCTGGGCACCGCACCTTCGGAAGGACATATTGGCTTTGGAGGCAGTGCAGCGTGGGTTTACTAGAATGATACCTGGACTTCAAGGGTTAAGTTACGAAGAGAGATTACACAAATTGGAGTTGTATTCTCTGGAGTTTCGAAGGTTAAGGGGTGATCTGATCGAAGTTTATAAGATATTAAGGGGAACAGATTGGGTGGATAGAGAGAAACTATTTCCGGTGGTTGGGGATTTCAGGAGTAGGGGGCACAGTCTAAAAATTAGAGCCAGACCTTTCAGGAGTGAGATGAGAAAACATTTCTACACACAAAGGATGGTAGAAGTTTGGAACTCTCTTCCGCAAACGACAATTGATACTAGCTCAATTGCTAAATTTAAATGTGAGATAGATAGCTTTTTGGCAACCAAAGGTATTAAGGGATATGGGCCAAAGGCAGGTATATGGAGTTAGGTCACAGATCAGCCATGATCTTATCAAATGACGGAGCAGGCATGAGGGGCTGAATTGCCTACTCCTGTTCCTGTGTTCCTATATCATGCCCTATAAATTGAGTTAGAAATATCAATTGCTACTGCTTAAATTTTGCATTTGGTATCAGGAGAATTGCTCCATTTCCAAACCATGAGATTGAGAGAGTCACAAATTGACTGTTTTACTCTGCAACCAGATTAGCTACCTTTGCTCCCAAGCCTGATTAGCAACCAGTTAGCAACTTGTTGTGATTGAAATGTTGCAGCAGTTCTGCATTCTGTATGCTTTCCATGAGCTTTGACTCAATTGGCAGTAACAATACTGTCCTGTAATTATTGGTGTCTGACTTTTATTCCTCCTTGTGGATAGATCTAGTTGTTGCTGCTTTCTGCTGAGATGGGACAACAATGGTTGACAATGACAAGTGAAACAGATAAGCCTGGTGAGCAGCAAGTTCCTCACATCGGGCTTGACAACCCAAGCAACTATGCCATCAGGGCCAGGAGCTTATCTGACAGCCACAGCTGAGGAAAGAGGTTCAAAAAGAAAAAGAATTGCAGCATTTCTCATGATGAAGCAACAATGAATTAAATGACTGGTGACAACTTGATTAACTTGCAGATGAGCACGATAGCAAAAAAAATAATCAGTGTTAGAAATAGAGGTTTTTTTCCTCCTGGCACTTGAACAAATGTCAGTAACCTACGGGTTCTCTTCATGCCAGAGATTTTTTTTAAAAAGTTCATTCAGGGAGAAATATATATTTGTCCCAATTTATATTTATCATAGTATCATAGCAGGTACAACACAGGAAGAGGCCATTCGGCCCTTTGCGACTGTGCCGGCTCTTTGAAAGAGAGATCCAATTAGTCCCACTCCCCTGCTCTTTCCCCATAGCCCTGTAAATTTTTTCCCTTCAAGTATTTATCTAATTCACTTTTGAAAGTTACTATTGATTCTGTTTCCACCACCCTTTCAGGCAGTGCATTCTAGATCATAACAACTCACATGTAAGAAATGGGATAGATTCAGAACAGATCTACCAGCTCAAAACTGGGCATCCATGAGGCGCTGTGGGCTATCAGCGGCAGCAGAATTGCATTCCAGCACAATCTATAACCTCATGGCCCAGCATATTCCTCACTCTACCATTACCAACAAGCCAGGGAATCAGCCCTGGTTCAGTGAGGAGTGTAGAAGAGCATGCCAGGAGCAGTACCAGGCATACCGAAAAATGAGGTGCCAACCTGGTGAAGCTACAACTCAGGACTACATGCATGCTAAACAGCGGAAGCAACATGCAATAGACAGAGCTAAGCGATTCCACAACCAACGGATCAGATCAAAGTTCTACAGTCCTGCCACATCCAGTCGTGAATGGAGGTGGACAATTAAACAACTAACGGGAGGAGGAGGCTCTGTAAACATCCCCATCCTCAATGATGGCGGAGTCCAGCACGTGAGTGCAAAAGACGAGGCTGAAGCGTTTGCAACCATCTTCAGCCAGAAGTGCCAAATGGATGATTCATCTTGGCCTCCTCCCGATACCCCCACCATCACAGAAGCCAGCCTTCAGACAATTCGATTCACTCCACGTGATATCAAGAAACGGCTGAGCGCACTGGATACAGCAAAGGCTATGGGCCCCGACAACATCCTGGCTATAGTGCTGAAGACTTGTGCTCCAGAGCTAGCCGAGCCTCTAGCCAAACTGTTCCAGTACAGCTACAACACTGGCATCTACCCAACAATGTGGAAAATTGCCCAGGTGTGTCCTGTCCACAAAAAGCAGGACAAATCCAATCCGGCCAATTACCTCCCCATCAGCCGACTCTCAATCATCAGCAAAGTGATGGAAGGTGTCCTCGACAGTGCTATCAAGCGGCACTTACTCACCAATAACCTGCTCACTGATACTCAGTTTGGGTTCTGCCAGGACCACTCAGCTCCGGACCTTATTACAGCCTTTGTCCAAACATGGACAAAAGAGCTGAATTCCAGAGGTGAGGTGAGAGTGACTGCCCTTGACATCAAGGCAGCATTTGATAGAGTGTGGCACCAAGGAGCCCTACTAAAATTGACGTCAATGGGAATCAGGGGGAAAACTTTCCAGTGGCTGGAGTCATACCTAGCACAAAGGAAGACTCCCCAAAGCCTTTCCACCATCTACAAGGCACAAGTCAGGACTGTGATGGAATACTCTCCACTTGCCTGGATGAGTGCAGCTCCAACAACACTCAAGAAGTTCAACACCATCCAAGACAAAGCAGCCCGCTTGATTGGCACCCCATCCACCACCCTAAACATTCACTCCCTTCACCACCGGTGCACTGTGGCTGCAGCGTGTACCATCCACATGATGCACTGCAGCAACTCGCCAAGGCTTCTTCGACAGCACCTCCCAAACCCACGACCTCTACCACCTAGAAGGACAAGGGCAGCAGGCATATGGGAACAACACCACCTGCACGTTCCCCTCCAAGTCACGCACCATCCCGACTTGGAAATATTTCGCTGTTCCTTCATCTTCACTGGATCAAAATCCTGGAACTCCCTACCTAACAACAGCATGGGAGAACCTTCACCACACGGACTGCAGCGGTTCAAGAAGGCGGCTCACCACCACCTTCTCAAGGGCAATTAGGAATGGGCAATAAATGCCGGCCTTGCCAGCGATGCCCACATCCCATGAACGAATTAAAAAAAGAAAATGTTTCCTCATGTCGCCTCTGGCTCTTTTGCCCATCACCTTAAATCTGTGTCCTCTGGTTACCGACCCTTCTGCCACTGGTAACAGTTTCTCCTTATTTACTCTTATCAAAACCGTTCATGATCAAATCTCCCCTGAACCTTCTCTGTTCTAAGGAGAACAATTCCAGTTTCTCCAGTATCTTCTCATCTAACTGAAGTATCTCATCCCTGGTACCATTCTAGTAAATCTCTTCTGCACCCCCTTTCAGGCCTTGACATCTTTCCTAAAGTGTGGTGTGCAGAATTGAACATAATACTCCAGCTGAGGCCTAACCTGTGTTTTATAAAGGTTTAGCATAACTTCCTTCCTTTTGTACTCCTTGTCTCTATTAATAAAGCCCAGGATACAGTATGCTTTTTTAACAGCCTTTTCAACTTGTCTTGCCACCTTCAAAGATTTGTGTATGTGCACCCCCAGGTTTCTCTGATCCTGCACCCCCTTTAAAATTGTACCATTTAGTTAATATTGCCTTTCCTCATTCTTCCTACCAAAATGTATCACTTCACACCTGTCAGCATTAAATTTCATCTGCCATGTGTCTGCCCATTTCACCAGTCTGTCTATGTCCTCCTGAAGTCTGTTACTATCCTCCACATTGTTTACTACATTTCTGAGTTTCATGTCATCGGCAAACATTGAAATTATACCCTGCATACCCAAGTCCAGGTCATTCATATATATTAAAAAGGGCAGTGGTCCTAATACTGACCCCTGGGGAACACCACGTATACTTCCCTCCAGTATGAAAAAGAACCGTTCATTTATGTGTTGACAGTCTTGTCTTTTTAACAGGCTTTGGTTTTTTTTGCTTTTTTATAAAAGATGTATTTTGAGGACAATTTGACATACGTTAAAGCCTCCTGGTGATTGCAGTTGTAATAAATTGTAATGTGTTGTGGTAGTACACACATATATTTTGATGAAGGCACTGATAGAAGTCACAGGTCAAGTTGGAGGCGGTTACTGAAGCTGCATGAAAAACCTGTCATGCTGTTAGTTAGCAGTGGCTGGTTGAGCTTTCAGACAAGCCTTCCTCTCCTTTTCTGCTGCACAACTGCCACCCATTGACTTTCACCCTTTGCAAATGGTGGCTCACTATCTGCTCTGCGTAGCAGGCCTAAGGCTCACAGCGCGGAGATGACGGTAGATTTTAGACATTGAGCTGGATCTGTGTCTTTTTGTCCCACTGAATCGACGCCAAAATGATGGAGCACTCAAAGAACAATTCCACCGTGACCTTGATCCATAACAGAACCATCATTTCACCAGAGGATGAACTCTTCGACATGGAGAAAGGAGGAGGCCTTCACTGGGATGACTGCAAGAAAAAGCAGAAACATGTTGAAAGGCTAAAACAAAAGCAAAATACAGCGGATGCTGGAAAGCTGAAATATAAACAGAAAATGCTGGGTCAGGCAGCATCTGCGGAGGGAGAAACAAAGTTAATGTTGCAGGTCGACATATTGAAAGGCTGTTGAACGGGGCGAGACCTAGAAAAAAGTATAGCTGCTGAGGCTGAACATCACAGTTAAAGAAAAAAAACAGCACCACAACAGTGAGAAGGCAGTCAGAAAAGTGGTGAAAACTATTAAACGATGCAAATGGACTCAAAACTAAAGATGAGCACAAAATAATCAATATTCTGTATGATTACTACCTCCAGTTATTCACAAGTGAAGACATGAGCAACTTGTCCTCCCCAAACAAAAGATATCCCAAGTCTGAAAAAGGCTAAAAAGGCTCAAAAGAAATAAACCCCATGGGATAGATGGTATTCATCCCAGAGTGCTGAGAGAGACTAGGGAGAAGATTTGTGAAGCACTGACAAATCATTATGAGGGAGTCAGTGGACACTGGGGAGGTACCACGAGATTGGAAATAAGCTAACATGTTGCCCATATTCAAAAAGGGTAGCAAAACAAATACAGGCAACGTTAGACCCTTTAATCTTACTTCTATTCTATTTAAAGTAATGGATTTGATTATCAGAAGTAAATGTTAGGATTATCTGTACAACAATAACCTAGTAAACAGCAGTCAGCATGAATCCAGAAGTGGGATGTTCTGCCTGATCAACCTCTTTGACTTCTTTGAGGAAGTCAACTTAATGTTGAAGTAGATAGCAAAAATAGTAAAATTCAAAGTCAAAGGGGGTTTTGATCAAACTTTATAGTGCTTAGGTTATGGCTTGAATACTGCATCCAGTTCTGGTCGCCAAGAAACAAGGGAGACATTCAAGCACTGGAGGCAGTGCAGAGAAGAACCACAAAGCTAATCTCTGGTGCCATGGGTCTGAATTATGAGGACAGGATGGGGAAACTGGGCTCTTGAGCCTAGAAATGAGGGCCTGAGAGTGGATTTCATTGAGGTATGTAAGATTGTCAAAAGAATGGAGAAAATAAACATGCAATAATGCAATTAACTGAAATTGTGGTAGTCGATCAAGTAAAAGGTATATTTAGGACTGGTATTAAGAAATTCTGATTCACAAAAAGAGTACTTAATGTGCAGAATAGACATCCAGATAAAGTAGTGGAGGCAAAAACCTCAAAATCATTTAAGATGCTACAATGGTTGTATTGTAAGATTTTTCTGGATGGATGAATTAAGATGGCCTTCTCCATCTGAAATTATCTTGTGATCACATGTTTTACATGGGACTGAAGAGTACCCTCCCAAAAACTATCTGGTACAGAAGCCTGGTAGACTAGGTTAATGGTGTCCGCACAACCTAGGTTAGCAAGATGAACGCTGCCCCAAAGAAAGCTGCCAAGATGAGGCTATAGAACTGTTTTTTTAACCAAGTAGCTGCCTCAGTATGCATGCTGTAAATTGTTCCTTCATAATCATGAAGCGTTTTGATAGAGTAAATAAGGAGAAACTGTTTCCAGTGGCAGATGGGTCGGTAACCAGAGGACACAGATTTAAGGTGATTGGCAAAAGAACCATAGGCGAGATGAGAATTTTTTTTATGCATTGAGTTGTTACGATCAGGAATGCACTGCCTGAAAGGGTAGTGGAAGCAGATTCAATATAACTTTCAAAAGGGAATTGGATAAATACTTGAAAGAGAAAAATTTGCAGGGCTATGGGGAAAGAGCAGGGGAATGGGACTAATTGGATAGCTCTTTCAAAGAGCTGGCACAGGCATGATGGGCTGAATGGCCTACTTCTGCGCTGTATCATTCTATGATTCTATAACTATAGTTTCCCATCCCTGGCACCATGTGTTTATGCTCTCTATAACTTTAATGTTCTTTCTATAATAGAAAGCCCAAAACTGCACACAGTACTCTAAGTGTAGCCTAACCAATGGGGTTAATTTTGATCTTCACTGCTTGGGAAATGAAAATTGGGTGGGTTCTATAGGGAGCGGGCGATCTGCTCCACTAGTTTACTGCCCAAGCAGTGAAGGTGAAAATTACTCCCAATGTTTGGTACAAATTTATCATTACTTCCTGACACTTTTACTCTCTGCCCCTTTTTATAAAACCAAAAATGCTGTTGGTCCTTATCTAGGCTCTATGTACCTGCACTCACACTTTCAGGAATTATGTACGTGAACCGACTGTGTTCAGCCCCTACCAAATATGCGCCAACAGTGAAATGTGAGTAACAGTTTTTAGCAAGTGTTATTTAATTTGGTGAATTTAAAGATAACAGTTCTTGCCAAGCAGCACCAATCAATAACAATATATATTCCAACAGTCATATTGCACCATCAAGACGCATTCCTGCGAAACTCTCATCGCAGCCTGCTGCACTTAAGAGACTCAAAGGGCCCGATATTAGGAGAGAGGCGGGTTGCCAGCGGGGGGTCAGTAAAATCGGTGGGTTCCTCACGCGATCATAAGTAAATTGAAGCCACTTACCTTGGCTTCCGGGTTTCGGGCTGGAAAGCTGCGCAGCGGGCGGACTGCGCACCCGCATCATAGGCTGTCAGCTGGAGGAGCCCTATTTAAAGGGGCAGTCCTCCACTGACTGATGCTGCAGAAAGGAGCCAAAATTACAGCATGGAATAGCCCAGGGGGAAGGATGCTCCCAGGTTTAATGATGCCTCACTCTAGGTCCTACTGGATGGGGTGAGGAAGAGGGGGAGGACAGAGATCTTCTTCCCGGCAGACAGGAGGAAGTGGCCTGCCTCTGCCACCAAGAAGGCCTGGCTCGAGGTGGCAGAGGAGGCCACCAGCACCATGAACATACAGTGCAGGAAGCGCTTCAATGACCCAAGTAGGTCAGCCGAAGTAAGTACACTTACTCATTCCACTACACTCCGTCTGCCACATCACCGTCCCCACCCCACATCTCCTTCTGCACTGCCAACATTACTCTATCACATCACTCCTTACACCCACTCAAAGCTCATCCTCATCTTACCTGCACTTACTCACCTCGCCAGTACTCATCCCGCCACTACCACTCAACCCAATCCTCATACAATCTCATGGCTCTATCTCATACTCACCCTCCAATGCATCTCTTTCACGGTCAGCCTCACCCAACCTGCCACTACCTGTGCCACAGCCACAGGGCATGCATCACATATGTGCAGTAGGAAGCGTAAGGCAAACGTGTCGTGAGCATGAAGGGGATGCACAAGGGTGTCTGAGGGTTTGTCATGGTTTTTACTTATATTTGATTTCTGATCAACTCACATTACATATTATATTGTCACCACTACTGCCACATCTTGGCCATTCTTGACTGGCTTGTACAAAAATGTCCTTTCATGAGGTTCTCCATGAACACCCTTGATGCCATCCATTGGGTCACCCTACAGTGGGTGTATGTGTAGTTGCACGACTACTTTGTGTGGGTGCCTGTTGCGCAGCACTGTGTTGTGTAGCTCCACGTGGCGGAGGTGGACGGCATACCTGGCGAGGCTGGTGATGTTGCTCG
Source organism: Heptranchias perlo (assembly GCF_035084215.1). Classification (NCBI taxonomy): domain Eukaryota; kingdom Metazoa; phylum Chordata; class Chondrichthyes; order Hexanchiformes; family Hexanchidae; genus Heptranchias; species Heptranchias perlo. The sequence goes on along the minus strand of NC_090331.1, from coordinate 16,153,254 downwards.
TCCTCCAATGGAGTGATGAATGCAGCGATGGACCCTCCCCCCACCCGGTGTGAGTGTGAGGGGGTCCACAAAGTAGGTAAATATGTTTGGACAGCAGAGTTTAGTGTATGATTTAATAATTTGGAGTGTGGAGACAACGGTGTGGCAGGCCAAACTTTGTCTGAGGTGACAGAGTGCCCTGCTGCAATGAATGAGGGTTTACCCGCACCTGTTAAATGGACCTTTGTAGCTGCCACTGGCTGCTGGCTGCAACACGTCTGTTTAAACAGGGAGTGTTTCCCCCAGCATGGGAAACATGCTCTGGGTAGCCCAAAATCCGAATCCTCCTAAAATCTCCAACTAATGAGGTCTTTAAATGATCTCAAGTACCCAGATAATGATCTTAAGTGGGATCCCGCCAGCTTTGATTACCGGTGGGAGTCCCGCATGCGGGGGCTGCCCGCGCACCAATTCGCGACATTGGGGAACCCGGAAGTCGGCGGGTTGGAGCCGGGCTCCGGACCCGCTCCGGGAATCCCCAATTTTAGGAGCCCCCCCGCCATGAACGCACCCGTTCGGCCATCCGAAAATTGACCCCAAAGTTACAGGTGAGCCCCCTTATGTTATTGCTGCATGCTTCCAGTGTTGCAAGCTTACAGGCAAGAGACAATTCCTTCAGGTATCAAGTTAATTGGCTGTAGGTTTAAAGTCATGAAACATAAAACGCACATTCCTTCATAGTAGCATGGCCTTCACCAAGCTGATGCACAGACAGTGATTAAAAAACCTCTGGTATTACTTCCACATTCTGACAGGCATTCCTCTGAAGGATTCATCTTATCGTCTGAAGGCCAGAGTTAATCAGAATCCTAACAGGCAAGTGGAAACAACTATTTATGCATCTGTCCCAGCAGTTTTCATTTTTTGGGTATTCACCAAAATGTCAACAACGTGATTTCAAAACAAATTTGCACTGAACTGATTACGAATGATATTGGTCCAATGTATCACATATATCACATTTAAATTTAAATTGCAAATAAAATCTGATCTTTTTAGTGGTGAGTTTTTATCTTACACCCTGATATTTATGAACACACTCATGATGTAGAAGGACAGTAGTATTCATTTGGCAAACACTATAAAAAACTGTATGCTCCAGTAGAATTGCTCAGGTACTTTAACATCAGTATTAGGTTACAAAAACTCCTGAATCTATATTCTACTTCAAAATATCAGAAAAGACGAAGACAAATAAAACCCCTTCAGCTGATTGAAGCTCATCCCTCTCATTACCTAACTCTCCCGCACTGTGGCATCTAACTGCACTTTGAATGTCTCCAATGTTCCACTGAGGCCCTTGGGAAGGTCCCAGAAGTTTCCAAGACAAAGACAATCGATCCAGAGGGAATTGATTACCATTATTTTTTTTTAAAAATTAAATGCTGTATTACACAATAAAGGGTAAAGAAGGATGTAGCAAGGAAGTTAATTAAGCAGGTTTATGCAGTTACAATTCACATGATGGCGAAGAAAATATACTCAATGAAAGAATTTCCACGGGCCAAGTGACCCTCAGCCATTTTTCCACCATTGTTAAAAGCAGTGTTCAATTCTTCTATATTTTGAATATTTAACATGAACGATAAGGAAGGCTAAATCTCGAGGGTTTTTTTATTCATTTATAGGATGTGGGTGTTGCCGGCATTTATTGCCCATCCCTAATTGCCCTTGAGAAGGTGGTGGTGAGCTGCCTTCTTGAACCGCTGCAGTCCGTGTGGTGAAGCTTCTCCCACAGTGCTGTTAGGAAAGGAGTTCCAGGATTTTGACCCAGCGATGATGAAGAAACGGCGATATATTTCCAAGTCTGGATGGTGTGTGACTTGGAGGGGAACGTGCAGGTGGTGTTGTTCCCATGTGCCTGCTGCCCTTGTCCTTCTAGGTGGTAGAGGTCGCGGGTTTGGGAGATGCTGTCGAAGAAGCCTTGGTGAGTTGCTGCAGTGCACCTTGTAGATAGTACACACTGCAGCCATGATGTGCCAATGGTGGAGGGAGTGAATGTTTAGGGTGGTGGATGGGGTGCCAATCAAACAGGCTGCTTTGTCCTGGATGGTGTTGAGCTTCTTGAGTGTTGTTGGAGCTGCACTCATCCAGGCAAGTGGAGAGTATTCCATCACACTCCTGACTGGTGCCTTTTAGATGATATTGCGCCTCACTAGGTGCAGTAATACAAAACAGGTTGTATTATTATCACTTAAAATATGGCCAATCGGGAATCAGCAGTTGATGCATTCTATTGGCATTGCACTATTGTTTACATAGGTTTCTTTTTCAATAAAGTTAACAAATAGAGGCCCTGGGTATGTTTAATGATTCCTGTATTGAAGAGGAAATCATAAGCAATATATAGTATATCAGAGATTATGGTATATGTGGCAATAAGTGGTTTATGTGAATAATATAAAGAAAGAAAGAAAAAGCATTTAGCACCTTTCATGACCTCAGGACATCCCAAAGTACTTTACAGCCAATTAAATACTTTTGAAGTGTAGTCACTGCCATAATGTAGGAAAAGAGGCAACCAATTTGCGCACAGACAAGGTCCCACAAACAGCATAGAGATAATTTGTTTTAATGATATTGGTTGAGGGATAAATATTGGCCAGAACACCGGGGAGAACTCCCCTGCTCTTCTTCGAAATAGTGCGTGGGATCTTTTATGTCCATCTGAGAAGGTAGACGGGGCCTTAGTTTAACGATTCATCTGAAAGGCAGATAAGCTGGAGGTGAAATTCCTCTTTGAATGAAAAATGGCAGGAAAACTATTTTTCTTCTAAATTAAAGCCTGCTGACTAAATTGTGGAATATGTGTCTTTGAAATGTGTGATTTCTAAGTATGCTATTTAATGAGCAGTCATTAATTATGAAGGAAACCAAAGTTAAAACAGAAATATAACCTCCACTATATGTCATTGCCAGAATGCAATGCAATTTAAATCCATATGTGTAATTGTACTGAGAAAAATTAATTTCAAAGTCAGCATGACTAATCTGATGATTTCCTTACAACATTGTAGGATTCAATTTTTAAATTTTGCTAATCTATGCAATAAGATAAGTACAAGAAATAAGATGTAGGATTTGCATAGCTGATGCCAACACTTGTTAAATGGTGGTTAACCTATTAGCACAAAAGTTAGGAAGAGACATGCTTTGCATACCAAAATGAGAGACGATTTAATCTAATTGCTGAAATAGGTGGTATCCCCATTGCCAGTGATCCCAAAGGCCAGGCTGGAGAACATTATGGTCTTCAAAGTAGGCAACTACATTCACAACTAAATTGCTTTTCCTCCAGTTCAGATATGTGCCGCTGTATCTTTTCCACCGAGTACATCTTCATTGCAGCAATGGAATTGTGATAGGCACATAACTGAATTTTTATAAATTGAAGATAAAAGTCATCTGCTTGCATATGTATCCACTCACTCAGCAGGTAAATCAGTCTGAACCAAAATGACACAGATGCATTTAATTGAAACGTGAAAGAGGTAGGTCATTTAGGACTGAGATAAGGAGAAATTTCTTCACTTAGAGGGTTGTGAATCTTTGGAATTCTCAACCCCAGAGGGCTGTGGCGGCTCAGTCATTAAGTACATTCAAAACAGAGATTGATAGATTTCTAGATATTAAAGGCATCGAGTGATATGTGGATAGTGCAGGAAAATGGCGTTGAGGTAGAAGATCAGCCATGATCTTGTTGAATGGCGGAGCAGGCTCGAGGGGACGGATGTCCTACTCTTGCTCCTATTTCTTATGTCCTTATGTCTTTAGGTGAAGCTTAGCAGTGGAATGGCTTAATTCAGTGCTAGTAGCTGGATTCTGGGAAGATTTTGTATTTAATTATTTGGACAGTTGGGATGATATTTGTGGTCATCAAGGTGAGGAATATCGGTGCTATGGCAGAGCCACTTTTGGCACCAAGACCCCAAAATTCTTGGATTAGGGGATACATCGACAAATGAACCTTTGTGGGTCAAGGAAGTTTTGATGGAGCCAGTGTACGCTGGAGTTCTGTTGTATAATGAGCCCCAGTATAAATTCCATGGAATTGCAGGGCACAAATCCCCAGGACCTGATAGTTTCCATCCCAGGGTTTTAAAGGAAGTAGGTGAGGAAATTGTAAATGCTTCAGCCATAAACTTCCAAAGCTCTCTCGATTCAGCAATTGTCCCTTTAGATTGGAAAATTGCAAATGCAACTCCATTATTTAAGAAAGGTGAGAGAGAGAAATTAGGAAATTATAGACTTGTTAGTCTAACATCTGTTGTGGGGATGTTATTAGAATCTATATCTAAGGACAAAGTGACTGAGCACTTAGAGAAATTTGAGCTGATTAGAGAGAGCCAACATCAATTTGTAAAGGGTAAGTCATGGCTGACAAAACTCATTGAATTTTTTGAGGAAGTAACTAAAGTAGTAGACAGGGAAATGTCTTTGGATGTAGTTTATATGGACCTCCAGAAGGCATTTGATAAGTTTCCACATAAGAGACTGTTAGCTAAAATTAAAGCTCATGGAATTAAAGGCAAATTAGTGATCTGAGATTGGTTAAGCAGTAGGACACACAGAGTAGGGATTGTGGGCAAAAGAACGGGTGCTCCATGGCCTCTCCAACATCCAAGATGGCGTCTTGACTGCACACGCAAGTTTCCAGCATGATGTGCACCGAACGCCATCTTAGTATAGGAGTTAGTGTATATGCAAATACCGAAGATGTAAAGTAAGGAGAAAATGGATACAATCAGTGTGCCATGCTGATTTAAAGTGATAGACACCATTTCAACTCAACTCAACGCACAGTCTTAACCCCAACCATTTGAACGTGTCTTAGAGTGCCCAGAGGACCCGCACCAGCGCTATTTAAAGGGACCGTGCAGGATTTACAGGTTAGTGGTTGGATTATTGCTTCTGGCTGCCAAGACATTTGTAATGTTTTTGGAGGTCTCCTATACTTGAATACTAGGACGCGGGGACATAGCCTAACATTTAGAGCCAGGACGTGCAGGAGTGAAGTTAGGAAATGCTTCTTCATGCAAAGGGTGGGAGAAGTTTGGAACGCTCTTCTGCAAATGGCAGTTTAAGCTAGCTCAACTGTGAATTCTAAATCAGAGATTGATAGATTTCTGTGAACGAAGGGTATTAAGGGATATGGGGCTAAGGTGGGTATACAGAGTTAGGTCACAGGTCCACCATGATCTCATTGAATGGCGGAACAGACTCGAGGGGCTAAATGTCACTGCCACTTGCTGCTTCCTTATATGCGCCACCTTCTCCTGCAAAAAAGCGGGATGTGTGTCTGGGTGATGTGCGTTTCACGGTTGAATAGCTGCCAGTATATATGGCCTGTGAATTGTGGGTGGGCGACTTGCAACAGTGGGAATGTGTAAGGGTGAGAGGAAGCATCTGATTGGAAGAGTTGAGTACCCGATGGAAAGAGTTTGTTGGTATGTGGGGGATGGGGGTTGTAGTGTGTGGAGCAGTGGATGTAGCTAGTGGTGCAGTTGGTAGGAGACGCCACTTGGCAGTTGACTTCATTCACCTTGACCACTCATGTCAAAGTATTGAACTTCTTCCTGCACAGCATCCATGTTCATGATGCTGTGCGCCTGACATTGACTTCGTCCCCCGCTGCCTCCCACTGCCTTTTGGGTATATGTCTGGAGGGCCTCATGCCCCCCCCCCCCGCCCCTCACCATGGATACAGGATGTCCCTCCTTCTGTTCACTTCTTGCACCAAGGCCTCTATTGCAGAGAACCTTGGTGCACGCACTCTTGCGGGCCTGATACAAACTCAGATCGGCAGATTGGTGAGGTCTGGCATACAGATTGGAGGATGTAGGATTTAGTAGTGGGCAACCTTTATTCAATGTTTTAACATGACTCATCAATTTGTAAACATAGAGATGGGAGCTGCATCTGTGTTTTGCATGTGCAATGTCTGATCTCCGTTCAGACTCCGTGCAGACAGCAGACTTTATTTTCAACAAATAACAGGTACCTGACACCTTTAAGAGATTTTTAAGAGACAGGCTGCCTCTAAGAGATTGGAGGTCCTCCTGCTGGTGAAAAGTGTGAATTGCATTGAATCCTCGTTCAATGCTGATTCGGAACATTGCTTGCAGGTAAGTTCTCAGGCCTGACGAAAGTCTCATCCTGCCTGCACAGGGGCCATTCGGTGCGGGGTAATAGCGGATCGTGCCACCCCCATCCAATAATAGACCCTATCCAATTTTTTTCCCCCCAATGAGTATGTACTCGAATTGGAAGGAAGTGACTAGTGGTGTCCCACAAGGATCTGTGCTGGGGCCTCAACTATTCATTGTCTTTATTAATGACTTAGATAACACAATAAAGAGCCATATGTCCAAGTTTGCCAATGACACAAATATAGGTGGCATGGTAAGTAGTGTAGTCGGGAGCATAAAATTACAGACATTGATAAATTAAGTGAGAGGGCAAAACTGTGGCAGATGGATTTCAACACGTGTGAGGTCATCCATTTTAGACTAAAAAAGGATCGATCGGAGTATTTTTTAAATGGTGAAAAGTTAGGAACTGTAGAGGTCCAAAGAGATTTAGGGGTCCGTGTACATAGATCACTAAAATGTAATGGTCAGGTACAAAATATAATCAAAAAAGCAAATGGAAAGTTAGCCTTTATATCTAGAGAGCTAGAATATAAATGGGAGGAAGTTTTGCTACAGCTATACTAGGCCCTAGTTAGACCAAATCTGGAGTGCTGTGTACCGTTCTGGGCACTGTACTTTAGAAAGGATATATTTGAGTGCAGCACAGATTCACCAGAGTGCTACCGGGGCTCCAAGGGTTAAAATATGAGGAGAGATTACATAAACTAGGCTTGTATTCCATGGAATATAGAATATCTCAGCTCCCTTTTCCCTCATTCCTCTTAATTCACTGCTCCTGTGTCCTTCCGGAACTTCTCCCTCCATATAAACTCTCCAACCCATATTCATGAGCACCCCCTCGACCTTGCCATCTCATGAGACCTATCTACTCTCACTGACAAGGCCATCTCTGACCACCCACATCCCCCATCCCCCTTCCAACCCCACTTCCTTCTGTATGCATCCTTGGAAAAAACTCCTCCCCTAATTATTTACAACTGCACTTTCAAACTCCCAACTACCGACACTTTGGTATTCCATTCGCTACAATACTTCTGCTGCTGTTGATTTGCTTGAATACTCCCTCACCACCACCTCTGATACCTTTGTCCCCAGCAAAATCCTTGCTCTCTCCAATCCTGGTTGTTCTCCTTGGTGTGATACCCACCTTCACCCCCTCAAGTCCAAGGGGCATAGACTTGAGTGTGTCTGGTGCGCAAGTGGTTTAGCCATCATATGATCTGTCTGGACCTCATCAAGCATTACTGGTCTTCAATCATCTCTGCCCAAAACCACCAACTACTTCAGGATAATCTTCGGTAGCAAAAAATAACCCCTGGCTTCTTTTCTCCAATGCTAACCATCTTTGTAAACCCCACTCCCCTGCCCTCTCCCTCTCACTTCCAACATGAGGAACTCATGGACTTCTTTGCCACTGAGGTTAGACCATCCATTCAGCTGCCTCCGTTGCTTTCCCCCCTACCCTTTCCAAACAAAAAAAATAACAGAAATATGGAAGGGAAGATACTTAGGTTAAAAACACTTCTATAATCTGAAGATTGTAATGTTACACTGTGAAATGAAAAAATTACAATGATGAATAAGGTAATGTGGATTTTAAATTATCAGAGTGGAACAATAAGCATCAGATATTCATCACAGTTATGTCCTGCAAGCTGTGACGCAGAACAAAGTGTAAAAAGTAAGTGATCGTAAGGTATTTTGTACATCAGAAATAATCCAAATTCCCATTATGACTCGGCGTTGAGACTCTGTCCTCCTCATCTAAATCCCAGTCATCTCAGTTTGGTTTTATAAATCAAAAGCAAAATAGTGCGGATGCTGGAAATCTGAAATAAAAACAGAAAATGCTGGAAACACTAAACAGGTCAGGCAACATCTGTGGGGAGAGAAACAGAGTTAACGTTTCAGGCCGAACACCTTTGACCTGAGTATTTCCAACATCTTCTGTCTTGGTTTTATAGATGATTGAAAGTTGTTTTTCACCCTGGTAACCATAGAATCGATAAATTCCTGTCAGAGGAAAAGCATGAAAGGATTTATTATTCAGAGGCTGTATCACAATATGACATAGGTACAAACAATCGTGTTTGATTTTAACTGTACAAATTGTAGGTGGCGTCTGGTTGGTCCCATCAAACTGCACTAAGTCCTGTGTAGATTGCTGGTTCTAAATGAATCCATGCTCGGGAATGAGATATTTTAACTTTTTGGAGCATCTACTCCACTGTGAATGTTTAACTAGTGTGGGTTGAAAATGAGTTGTGCAATATTAGTAACAAATTTGCTAATGTGTTTGCATGAAATCATTCTGCCTGCTGTTTTAGCGAAGGATGCTTCTATTAAAACAGCAGATAAAGAAATTTCATAAAAAATGTGTTAACGCACAATTACTGATCGCACAATGTGATTTCATCTCAACGGCTTATAACTTGGGTTATAAGCCAGCACAGGCATGATGGGCCAAATGGCCTCCTTCTGTGCTGTAAGATTCTATGATTCTAACTGATATATTTTAAATAAGATTGGTAGATCTTCATATTTCCTAAGCTAATTGAGCTTCACGTGTTCTTTCAATCTCCAGTACTAATGGAAGACCTCTAACTGCAAGTCTCATAATTGAAGCAAATGTTAATGATTCCTGTATTCCAACATTTTGATCTAAAGTGCCTTATTAAAATGATTTTATTCCTAAAAAGGTCCAGGAAAGAATGAGACTCTCGACAGTTTTTGACAGCGCAGCATTTCACTGCACGTCAAATCTTATCGGGTCCCTTTGTAGAAAAGAAAACTCAGTATGTGTTTTCAGTTCAGACGCTCCACTCCCCTTTACTCAGGGGAGGATCAGCAGTGCCCCACTGTGATGCTGCCTCAGTTTTAAGTAATATTTTAGATTTATCAGAGATTCTGAGTCTAATTTTCATGGCATCCGCACATTGGGAATGGGGCGACGGTGGGCCGGGTTCTCGGTCCTGTTACAGCCATCGTCATTTTCACTGACGCCTTCGCATGGGCAGCCCAGGTGCCCACCTGCTTCAGGCGGGAGCCTACTTGTGACATGCTGATCGGGGTCCCATGTTATCCATAGAACCCCAATTTTGAGGTAACAATGGCCGCGCGTGCTTCGCCCATTGGTACCAGGCGTTGGGCGGCCTAACCAGTGGTCTTTAAAGGGACTGCTGCAGGCCGCTGAAAAAAAACAGCCCCAGCAAGTTTTTGGTAAAGATTTTTCTGGGCCAGGAGAAGCGTGATTGAACAGCGTGTAGTAACTGGAGCAGCAATGCTTGCATTAAGTTACAGCCAATCTTCCGAGATGAAACAAATGGTATATTTATTTAGTTCCTCCCTTGCATCCATTAACCATTTTGCAACCCTCCTTTTATCCCAGTTAACTGCATACATAATGTCCCAGAATTTGCTGGAGTGGGGCATCTCGCGGCATGCCCCTTTAGTTAAATTATTTTGGACCGCAAATTACTGGAAGTGTGAGCTGATATTTGGGGTTGTATTCCCTAGAGTTTAGAAGGTTAAGGGGTGATCTGATCGAACTTTATAAGATATTAAGGGGAACGGATAGGGTGGATAGAGAGAAACTATTTCCGCTGGTTGGGGATTTTAGGAGTAGGGGGCACAGTCTAAAAATTAGAGCCAGACCTTTCAGGAGTGAGATTAGAAAACATTTCTACACACAAAGGGTTGTAGAAGTTTGGAACTCTCTTCCGCAAACGGCAATTGATACTTGCTCAATTGCTAAATTTAAATCTGAGATAGATAGCTTTTTGGCAACCAAAGGTATTAAGGGATATGGGCCAAAGGCAGGTATATGGAGCTAGATCACAGATCAGCCATGATCTTATCAAATGGCGGAGCAGGCATGAGGGGCTGAATGGCCGACTCCTGTCCCTATATTCCTATGTTCCTATAACGGCGTGGTGAGAGCAATGGGGCACCTGGACCGGCACAAATATAGTGCGATCTGAAGGGTGAGGTAAAAAATCCAATTCACGCCACTGGTTGCGAGATGCTCCCCTGTAGCAATTTCTGGGCCAGTGTGTTAACCAATTGCACCAAGAAGAGGAGCAGGGAGTTCTTCCAGTGTCCTGGCTAACATTCCTCCCTCAACCAAAACAAAAAAACAAAAACAGATTAACAGGTCATTCATCCAACACTTGCCTGTGGGATCTTGCTGTGTGCAAAACGGCTTCCACATTTGCTTACATAACAAATAAGTCGCTGGACTTCAAAATAATTCACTGTATGTGAAGTGCTTTGACTCAGTCCTGAGTGATGTGTTAAGATGCTATATAAAGAGCTTCTACAAATACATAAAGGGCAAAAGACTAACTAGGGAGAGAGTAGGGCCTCTTAAGGATCAACAAGGTCATCTATGTGCGGAACCATAAGAGATGGGTGAGATCCTAAATGAATATTTCGCATCGGTATTTACGGTTGAGAAAGGCATGGATATTAGGGAACTTGGGAAAATAAATAGTGATGTCTTGAGGAGTGTACATATTACAGAGAGGGAAGTCTTAACGCGCATCAAGGTAGATAAATCTCCGGGACCTGATGAAATGTATCCCAGGACATTATGGGAGGTTAGGGAGGAAATTGCGGGTCCCCTAGCAGAGATATTTGAATCATCGACAGCTACAGGTGAGGTGCCTGAAGATTGGAGGGTAGCAAATGTTGTGCCTTTGTTTAAAAAGGGCGGCAGGGAAAAGCCTGGGAACTACAGACCGGTGAGCCTGACATCTGTAGTGGGTAAGTTGTTAGAGGGTATTCTGAGAGACAGGATCTACGGGCATTTGGAGAGGCAGGGACTGATTAGGAACAGTCAGCATGGTTTTGTGAGAGGAAAATCATGTCTCACAAATTTGATTGAGTTTTTTGAAGGGGTAACCAAGAAGATAGATGAGGGCTGTGCAGTAGACCTGGTCTACATGGACTTTAGCAAAGCCTTTGACAAGGTACCGCATGGTAGGTTGTTACATAAGGTTAGATCTCACGGGATCCAAGGTGAGGTAGCCAATTGGATACAAAATTGGATTGACGACAGAAGACAGAGGGTGGTTGTAGAGGGTTGTTTTTCAAATTGGAGGCCTGTGACCAGCGGTGTGCCTCAGGGATCGGTGCTGGGTCCGCTGTTATTTGTTATTTATATTAATGATTTGGATGAGAATTTAGGAGGCATGGTTAGTAAGTTTGCAGATGACACCAAGATTGGTGGCATTGTGGACAGTGAAGAGGTTATCTAGAATTGCAACGGGATCTTGATAAATTGGGCCAGTGGGCCGACGAATGGCAGATGGAGTTTAATTTAGATAAATGTGAGGTGATGCATTTTGGTTGATCAAATCGGGCCAGGACCTACTCCGTTAATGGTCGGGCGTTGGGGAGAGTTATAGAACAAAGAGATCTAGGAATACAGGTTCATAGCTCCTTGAAAGTGGAGTCACAGGTGGATAGGGTGGTGAAGAAGGCATTCAGCATGCTTGGTTTCATTGGTCAGAACATTGAATACAGGAGTTGGGATGTCTTGTTGAAGTTGTACAAGACATTAGTTAGGCCACACTTGGAATACTGTGTACAGTTCTGGTCACCCTATTATAGAAAGGATATTATTAAACTAGAAAGAGTGCAGAAAAGATTTACTAAGATGCTACCGGGACTTGATGGTTTGACTTATAGGGAGAGGCTGGATAGACTGAGACTTTTTTCCCTGGAGAGTAGGAGGTTTAGGGGTGATCTTATAGAAGTCTATAAAATAATGAGAGGCATAGATAAGGTAGATAGTCATAATCTTTTCCCAAAGGTAAGGGAGTCTATAACGAGGGGGCATAGATTTAAGGTGAGAGGGGAGAGATACAAAAGGGTCCAGAGGGGCAATTTTTTCACTCAAAGGGTGGTGAGTGTCTGGAACGAGCTGCCAGAGGCAGTAGTAGAGGCGGGTACAATTTTGTCTTTTAAAAAGCATTTGGACAGTTACATGGGTAAGATGGGTATAGAGGGATATGGGCCAAGTGCAGGCAACTGGGACTAGCTTAGTGGTATAAACTAGGCGACATGGACATGTTGGGCCGAAGGGCCTGTTTCCATGTTGTAAACTTCTATAAAAACAAGTCATTTTTTTCTTTTTAAAACTTCTGCTGAAAATATAAAGCTTAATTTCTCAAGTCATTGACTGGGGAACAAGTAACAGATTCCAATGCTCTTTTGTTGGCATTTAGTTGGTGCAGTGTGTTAATTTGCTGCATGTAGCATTTAAAGTCGCAGTGAAAATGGAATTTTCCAACATGATTTTAAATGCTACATTCACAAAGTAACACTGTATCAGCAAGATGATGGGTAGGAAGGACAATTAGAGTTTGTAAATTGCTCCCCAGTTAGTAATTGGAGCAATGGATGCTTGTTTTTCCTTACTTGAATTTAGTAACACTTTATTTTAAGGGATATGCGCAGTAATGCTACAGCAATACAACTGCACCGTGGTAAATCATAGAATAGAATCATAGAATGAAGCAGCACAAAAGGTGGCCTTTTGGCTCACTGTGCCTGTGTCAGAAAGAGCTATCCAATTAGGCCCACTCCCCTGTTCTTTCCCCCTGCATATTTTCCTCTTCAAGTATTTATCCCATTCCCTTTTGAAAATTATTATTGAATCTGCTTCCACCACCCTTTCAGGCAGTGCATTCCAGAACATAACAACTTGCTGTGTAAAAAAAAATTTCCTCATGTTGTCTCTGGTTCTTTTGCCAATTTCCTTAAATCTGTGTTCCACGGTTACTGACCCTTCTGCCGCTGGAAACAGTTTCTCCTTATTTACTCTATCAAAACCCTTCTTGATTTCGAACACCTCTATCACATCTCCCCTTAACCTTCTCTGCTGTAAGGAGAACAACCCCAGTTTCTCCACATAACTGAAGTCTTTCGTCCCTGGTACCATTCTAGTAAATCTCCTCTGCAACCTCTCAAAGGCCTTGACATCCTTCCCAAAGTGTAATGCCCAGAATTGGATACAATACTCCAGCTGGGGCCTAACCAGTGTTTTATAAAGATTTAGCATAAGTTTCTTGCTTATGTACTCTATGCCTCTATTTATAAAGCCAAGGATCCCATATACCTTTTTAACAGCCTTTTCAACTTGTCCTCCCACCTTCAAAGACTTGTGTATATGCACCCCCAGGTCTCTGTGATCTGCATCCCTTTAAAATTGTACCATTTAGTTTATATTGCATCTCCTCATTCTTCCAACCAAAATGAATCACTTCACACTTCTCTGCGTTAAATTTCATCTGCCATGTGTCTGCCCATTTCACCAGTCTGCCTATGTCCTCCTGAAGTCTGTTACTATTCTTCTCACTGTTTACTACATTTTCAAGTATATATATATATTTATAAATACATTAATTATTAAATAATTTAATGTTCATAGCATTAAACAGGCCGCTCTTATATTGCCAATGTTGATAACTGTGGTGTAAATGCACATGGTGTGGTAAATAGGGATGGTGAGCTGCAGGCTCAAGTTGCCAAATGGGACTATGATATAGTGGCAGTAACAGAGACCTGGCTCACAGAAGGGGAGGATTGGGTACTTAATATTCCTGGCTACCAGGTAGTCAGGAAAGATAGGGAAGGAAAGAAAGAAGGCGGGATGGCTGTATCAAAGAAACTATTATAGCACCGAAAATGGATGATGTAGTTGAGGGGTCAAAGACAGAATCTATTTGGTTAGAATTAATGAACAATAGAGGAGTTATTATGCTACAGGGTGTATACTATAGGCCACCAAATATTGGGAAGGAGATAGAGGAGCAAATTTGTAGGCAAATTACAGAAGGATGCAAGGACTATATACTAGTGATAATGGTGGACATCAATTATCCCAATATAGGCTGGGACAGTAACAGTGTAAAGAGCAAAGAGGGGGAGGAATTCCTGAAATGTGTACAAGAGAATTTACTGGAATATTGTGTTTCCAGCCCAACCAGGAAGGAAACGGTACTGGATCTAGTTCTGAGGAGTGAAATGGAGCAGGTGGAGCATGTTTCAGTGAGGGAGCATTTGGGGAACAGTGATCAAAATATCATTAAGTTTAGAATAGTTATGGAAAAGGACAAGGAACAATCAAATGTGAAAATACTTAGCTGGAGGAGGGCTAATTTCAGTGAGTTAAAAGCAGATCTTGCCCAGGTGGATTGGAATCAAAAATTGGCAGGCAAAACAGTAATTGAACAATGGGAGGCCTTCAAGGAGGAGTTGGTTCAGGTTACAGAGTAGACACATTCCTACAAGGGGGAAAGGAAGGGCATCCAAAGCTAGAGCTCCCTGGATGAGTAAAGATATAGAGATTAAAATGAAACAGAAAAAGGAGGCTTATGACAAATATAAGGTTCATAATGCAGTAGAGAACCAGGTTGAATACAGAAAGTGCGAAGGAGATCTAAAAAAGATAATAAGAGGAGCAAAGAGAAACTAAGAGAATAGATTAGTGGCTAACATAAAAGGGAACCCAAAAGTCTTTTATAAACATATAACTATTAAAAGGGTAGTCAAAGGAAGGGTGGGACCGATTAGGGACAAAAAAGGAGATCTTCTTGTGGAGGCAGAGGGCATGGCTGAGGTACTAAATGAAAGCTTCACATCCAAATTCACTAGAGAAGAGGATGCTGCCATTGTAGCAATAAAGGAGGAAGTAGTAGCGATATTGGATAGGATAAAAATAAATAAAGAGGAGGTACCTAAAAGATTGGCAGTACTCAAAGTAGAAAAGTCACCTGGTACAGATGGGATGCATCCTAGATTGCTGAGGGAAGTAAGGGTTGAAATTACGGAGGCTCTGGCCATGACCTTTGGATCCTCCTTGGATATGGGGATGGTGCCAGAGGACTGGAGGATTGCAAATGTTAAACCCCTGTTCAAAACGGAGGAGAGGGATAAACCCGACAATTATAGGCCAGTCAGCCTAACGTCGGTGGTGGGGAAATTTTCAGAGACAATAATCCGGGACAAAATTAATTGACACTTGGGATAGCATGGGCTAATAAATGAAAGCACAGATTTGTTAAAGAAAAATCGTGTTTGACTAATTTGATGAAGTAATGGAGAAGGTTGATGAAGGTAGTGCGGTTGATGTGTATATGGACTTTCAAAAGGCATTTAAAAGTACCACAATACAGACTTGTTAACAAAATTAAAGCCCATGGGATTAAAGGGACAGTGGCAGTGTGGATATAAAATTGGCTAAGGGACAGGAAGTAGAGAGTAGTGGTGAACGGTTGTTTTTCAGACTGCAGGGAAGTATACATTGGTGTTCCCCAGGGGTCTGTATTAGGACCACTACTCTTTTTGATATATATTAATGACCTGGACTTGGGTATCGTGGGTATAATTTCTAAGTTTGCAGATGACACAAAATTCGGAAATGTAGTTAACAATGTGGAGGATAATAACAGACTTCAGAAGGACGTAGACAGACCGGTGAAATGGGCAGACACATGGCAGATCAAATTTAATGCATAGAAGTGTGAAGTGATACATTTTGGTAGGAAGAATGAGGAGAGGCAATATAAACTAAATGGTACAATTTTAAAGGGGGTGCAGGAACAGAGAGTCCTGGGGGTGCACATACATAAATCTTTGAACGTGGCAGGACAAGTTGAAATGGCTGTTAAAAAGCATATGGGATCCTGGAATAGATACAAAAGCAAGAACGTTATGCTAAACCTTTATAAAACAGTGGTTAGGTCTCAGCTGGAGTATTGCTGAGATTCTGGGCATCTTTGGGAAGGATGTCAACGCCTTAGAGAGGGTGCAGAAGGGATTTACTAGAATGGTGCCAGGGATGAGGGACTTCAATTATGTGAAGAGACTGGAGAAGCTGGGGTTGTTCTCCTTAGAATAGAGATGTTTAAGGGGAGATTTGATAGAGGTGTTCAAAATTATGAACGGTTTTAATAGAGTAAATTAGGAGAAACTGTTTCCAGTGGCAGAAGGGTTGGTAACCAGAGGATACAGATTTACGATGATCAGCAAAAAAGCCAGAGGCAACATGAGGAAACATTTTTTTATGCAGTGAGTTGTAATGATCTGGAATGCACTGCCTGAAAGGGTGGTGGAAGCAGATTCAATAGTAACTTTCAAAAGGGAATTAGATAAATAGAGTCATAGAGTCATAGAGAGTCATAGAGTCATAGAATTATACGGCACGGATAGAGGCCCTTCGGCCCATCGTGTCCGCGCCGGCCATCAAGCCCTAATACAGATTTACGATGATTGGCAAAAAAGCTAGAGGCAACACTAATTAGATCTGCCATGTGTCTGCCCATTTCACCGGTCTGTCTATGTCCTTCTGAAGTCTGTTATTATCCTCCACATTGTTAACTACATTTCCGAATTTTGTGTCATCTGCATTATCACTAATTAGATAAATACTGGAAAGGAAAAAATTTACAAGACTATGGGGAAAGAACAGGGGAGTGGGACTAATTGGATAGCTCTTTCAAAGAGCCGGCACAGGCACGATGGGCCGAATGGCTTCTTCCTGCGCTGTACCATATCATGATACTTTGATAATAGAAGGTTCTGCTGTTCATGATACTAATCTAACATCACTGTCATTAGAGGACTCCATCTCTGAACTCAGATCTCAAACAATTTATCAATTAGATGGTAAACCTGCCCACTAGGTCTGATGGACAACAGCAGACATCATTAAAAGCATCATTCAAGCATTTGTTTAAGCAGAGACAACCACAACTTCGAACTGCAGGAATCCAAGACCATAAGAGGTAATCTACCTGCATTTGAAACTACCTATCCAAACAATATACCACCAATGTCTGATCTACCTCAACCCATCTGAGGAAGAGCCTTTGAGGAAGCTGGGGCTAACCAGGGCTGCGATGACAGGTTTCAGTCACCTATTACAGGACGATCTACAGCCGCACTCCACCACTGTGAATGGGATGTTTTGAGCTGGATCAGACAATGGTGGGGTACCTTTTGGATAGGCAGTTTAAAGGGCAGGTGGTCTTGGATTTTTGCAGTTAGAAGATATTGTTATTTCTGCTTCTGCTCTTCAAATTCCATAAGTGGCTCAGAATGGGTGACTACTGTCCATCAATGTTTCATGATTGGGTCCTTCCAATCCCCTGCAGGAGACATCAGTCCCATGATGCAATTTGCTGTTTGCCACTGCATCAGCGAAATGATGGATGGTGTATTTAGTTGTATACAACCTATATTAATTTCCTCCTGGAAGCAGTATAATAGGAACATTGTTTTTTTCCATATGTCTTCCTTTCTCAGAGTGCAGGGAATGATTGATTGCACCCAAGTAGCCATTTGAGCCCCCATCGACAATCCAATGCAAGGGATTCCACTCCCTTAATATACAAGTGTTTTGTGACCACCAGCAGCACATAATGCTCGCAAGTGCCCATTTTCCTGCAATGCCCATAATGTTCTATAGCAATCCACTGTGCTTCTCATTTTCAGTGGCAAGGATGAAATGGAAAGCTAACTTCTTGGCAACACGTTGTATCTCATGCAACCGTGGCTCATATCACCAATAAGGAAGCCCAATAGCACACCAAGACCCTTTACAACAAGGCCCATATCAGACCCAGACTTTTGGGATTCTTCAGCAATGGGGTCAATTTTTAACTGTTCTTGCTGGGAAACAAGGGGCAGTGGGTCAATCATCTATTTTACACCCCACCTAATTTTTCTTCCCATTGACTTAAAATCGACCCCAATGTTTCTGCTACCAAAACAGTTCAGGGGGAACTTTACAATATGCTCCAGAACATGTTGGGATAATTGTCATGGTCTGCTGCATGACATTGTGAGAGACAGAGGTACCTCCTGTATAGATAGAAAATCTGAATGAAGGGGAAGGCAAGGGACAACCACTGTTGATGGAGGCTTGATCATGGAAGATAGTTTCACTAAACCTTGATCCAAGAATCTTTCACCATTGAACCCTATGACCATTACTTGTTCAAATAACTATTAACCATCAACACACAGCTGCCATTACCTGTCATACTTTTCTTTTTACCTTTGAAATGTTCACATTCTAGAGTGGGCAATCCTACAACATCTCCTTATATCAGATTTGAATATTCTTGCTATAAACATAATAATGCCTTCATCATAGGAAATGAGATGTTTCAACTGTGGGTGTATCTATCTGTTTGGATTAGTAATTAAGACCAATTTCTCCTCGAAATCAAATACAATTGTGTGCATTGAGTTACAATATGATCAAACAAACTTACGTTTATGTAGTGCCTTTCAGAACTTCAAGATGTCCCAGAGTTTTTCACAGCCAATGAAGTACTGTTAAAGTGTAGTCACTGTTGTAATGTAGGGAAACAGGACAGCCAAGTTGCGCACAGCAAGATCCCACAAACAGCAATGATGTAAATGACCAGATAGTCTGTTTTTAGTAGTGTTGGTTGAGGCATAAGTATTAGCCAGGACAATAGTTGAAGCCTGTGCAACATGCAGCAAATTTATAGTCTAACTGTATGTATACTAAGATCACTTACTCTAAGTGGAGTAACATATTTCTGATGTACTGGCACCACGATTATTATAACATTCATTTATTTATTTTTGCTATACGTTCATGTGTCAAGCTAAATGGTTGAGAAATGTTACCGCCTTTGATATCCATAGATGGTATGTAAAGGATATTACCATTTATTTGGCTCCTTACCGCCTCATTTGTTTTTTAGTTGCTTTAGTCTGCATCCACTTCTACTGCCATGATGTGATATGATTTCTTACTGTCACTAGAGATGACATTACTGTTAATTCTGTGATCCTGTATTCTTAGCTTCTTTAAAATTCAAAAATCAGAAATATCACTACAAATTAAAATCTGAAAATGTAATATCAAAAGAGATTAAACTTAGCACGATCCAGAAAACAAAAAAAAACTGCTGTCTTTATTTAATTCAGTGGGGTGAATTGCAGTTAATAAGCATGAAAAATATGCTTTACAATCCAAAATTAGTGTTCGAAGAAATGTAATGATAAAGCTTTTCATTATTTATAAATGCACTCATAAAGACCATTGAATTCCATTCCTAATCACAGCACTCAGGACCAAGGCTCACATTGCAATCCTCGGCTTATCGCTTTTGAGGCAATTTTTATCCAGAGTTCCACTGACAATTTATCCAGAAATGCACCTTGGAGCATCGTAAGCCAGACCTTAATACTCTTCTATGGTAAATAAATGAGAAATATAACCTGCTGAGAGGAAATGAGTCTAAAATTGTTTAGAGTTAAATTCTGTAATATCAAAAGGAAGACCTATCATGTGAAAATAACCATAGGATTGTAGGCACCTAAATTAGTCTGAGCATTTTCTGAATTAACGTAAAAGATCCTGGCAACAGAGAATGTCTCGATTCTATAGTATGGAATCTGAAACAGTCCAAATTGGACCATTAGTTTGTGAAATCTCAAATTTTGACTATTTTCAAATCAACACAGAAAATGTTGGAAATGCAGGATGTGAAAGAGAAAGCTGGGTTAGCATTTGAGAATAAAGGAATACAAGAAATAGGAGCAGGAGTAGGCCATGTGGCCCCTCGAGCCTGGTCCACCATTCAATCAGATCATGGCTGATCTTTAACCTCAACTCCACCTTCCTGCCTGATCCCCATATCCCTTGATTTCCCTAGAGTCCAAAAATCTATCTATCTCATCCTTGAATATAGAATCATAGAATCTTAGAAGTTTACAACATGGAAACAGGCCCTTCGGCCCAACATGTCCATGTCGCCCAGTTTATACTCAAGGACTGAGCATCCACAGCCCTCTGGGGTAGAGAATTCCAAAGATTCACAACCCTCTGAGTGAAGAAATTTCTCCTCATCTCAGTCTTAAATGGCCGACCCCTTATCCTGCGACTATGCCCCCTATTTCTAGACTCTCCAGCCAGGGGAAACAACCTCTCAGCATCTACCCTGTTAAGCCCCCTCAGAATCTTATATGTTTCAATGAAATCACCTCTCATTCTTCTAAACTCCAGAGAGTATAGGCCCATTCTACTCAACCTCTCCTCATAGGACAACCCTCTCATCCCAGGAATTAATCTAGTGAACCTTCGTTGCACCACCTCTAAGGCAAGTAAATCCTTCCTTAGATAAGGAGACTAAAACTGTACACAGTACTTCAGGTGAGGTCTCACCAAAGCCCTGTACAATTGTAGAACTCTTCCTTACTCTTGTACTCCAACCCACTTGCAATAAAGGCCAACATGCCATTTGTTTTCCTAATCAAGGGATATGGGGATCAGGCAGGAAGGTAGAGTTGAGGTTAAAGATCAGCCATGATCTGATTGAATGGTGGACCAGGCTCGAGGTGCCATATCGCCTACTCCTGCTCCTATTTCTTGTGTTCTTATGTTTTTTAAATGCTAACCCAGCTTTCTCTTTCACATCCTGCATTTCCAACATTTTTTGTGTTGATTTGAAAATAGTCACAATTTGAGATTTCACAAACTAATGGTCTAATTTGGACTGTTTCAGATTCCATGCCTGTTCCACCTTCATGCTAACTTTTTGTGTTTCTTGTACCAGGACACCCAAGTCTCTCTGGACAGCAACATTTAATAGTTTCTCACCATTTAAAAAATATTCTGTTTTCCCATTCTTCCTACCAAAGTGAATAACCTCACATTTCCCCACATTATCCTCCATCTGCCACCTTCTTGCCCGCTCACTTATCCTGTTTATAATCCCTTTGCAGACTTTTTGTGTCCTCCTCACAGCATACTTTGCCACCTAGCTTTGTATCGTCAGCAAACTTGGATACATTACACTTGATCCCTTCATCCAAGTCATTAATATAGATTGTAAATAGCTGAGGCCCAAGCACCGATCCTTGCGGTACCCCACTAGTTACAGCCTGCCAACCTGAAAATGACCAGTTTATCCCTACTCTTTGTATTCTGTCCGTTAACCAATCCTCTATCCATGCTAATATGTTATCCCCAACCCCATGAGCCCTTATCTTGTGTAACAATCTTTTATGTGGCACTTTATCGAATGCCCATGTCTGGGGAACAAGGTATCTGTATCCTATCCCTCATGGTTTGGTGGCATCTGTGTCCAATCCCTGTCAATGCAGAGCTGAGATTGCATCAGTATTGTTTAGCATTATAGTGGGTGATACATGCATATTCCCTGGTGATATAGTGATCTTTGTGCAATGAATGGTTGGATCAGGAATGGTCTTCAGCTTTTACTCTGTGCATATTGTATCTCACACCAGTCTTTGGGTCTATGACTTGGAGGTTTTAGTTAAAGGCTATGTATACCACTTAGGGACAGAATGGCAAAAGTATACATTCTGGGATAGAATCTCCACAGGAGTTCCTCAATCTCCTGCTGTAACTTGGGAGGAAGATCAGTGGAAACCCCAGAGAAACAGTGGAAATGGACACTTACATTGTTTCTCCAGGGTTTCTGCCAATCTTCCGCTGAAGTTATGGTGGGACATCAGAAAAACCTTATGGAAAAAACAGGCATCTTTGTCTACAGGTATGGCTGCTGACTTGGCTAATTAAGTGAGTTTGGGTCATGAATTCCTGAGACAATTAACCAAGCCTCTGAATGGAATCCTTCCATATAAGAACTATGAGGTAGAATTTCTGCAGAATATTCCTGATCTCCCACCATAACTTTGGCAGAAGATCACCAGAAACCCTAGAGAAATAATGCAAACAGTCATTTACGCCATTCCTGCCGATCTTTTGCCAAAGTTATGGTGGGAGATTGGAAGAAGCACTGCGAAAATTTTATGCACATGTTGTTGGCCCAATTAAGCCTAAGTTTTTTGTCCAATCTCATAGTTTGTGGGGCCAATACTGAACTCCTGCATTTATACTGGATGAAATGATCTTCAATTGTTACAGCCAATACAGGGGCACAGGTACAGATGTTACAATTTAGCGAAGAGGGGGTGTCAAAAAAGAAGCATACGGGGCTATAGGAACACTATTTCTCCATGTTCTCCTTCAGGTTCCACCTGACCAGGACATATATCGTCATTCCTTTGTTTTTGCTAGGTCAATATCCTGGAATTCCCTTCCTAACATCATTATGAAAGCATTGTCGCCACAAGGACTTCATGGGATCAAGGAGAAGAGCCATCACCACCTTCTGAGAGCAACCAAGGATGGGCAACAAATGCAGCCTTGCCAAGAACGAATAAAAAAATTCATTGTGGTGGATATTGAATTACCACCATACCTCCTCTGTTGTTGTAGGCTGAGTGATTAGCATTTCTCTTTTCCTGATCTTCTGTCTTGCTGTGTATATAGGGCGCAAATTGTAAGAACTAAGGATCAGAGACCTTTCAGCCAGAAACAACTTTGTGGAGTTGGGTCTTTAAAAAAAATTGGTTCAGTGGAAGCAGGGTTAGGCATGGATTCTGACATGGATGTCATCATTTAACCTTTCTTGGACAAATTTTTACACCACATTGATTCTATTGTTCGAACTTACAACAACATCACAGTCAGAAATAATTAGAAATAGATTTAAGCTCACACATCTCACAAAGAAAAGATTTTGACTGGCAACACCTCTGAGAGGACAGGCACAATCAGAATCACGAGTAACAAGGTTTGGACTGGTTGCAGAGACTGGCCTGTTTCACTGGGTAGGTACTGGTCCAAATAGTTTTGCTGCAGATGGGGAAAAATGTATGCATGGTCATTTAAAGAGGATTGGTGCAATCCCAAATGGATTTATTAAAGTGTTAATGATCAAGGTAAAGATGATATTAAAAAAACTGCAGTGCTAAAAAATGAAATAAAAACTAAAAATACCAGTAAATATACTGCAAAGAGAAAGTATAAGTTAATGATTTAAGTGTAGATCCTTTGTCAGAACCACGCCCAAATCATCAACCTTGTACAGATGCTGACAGACTTGTTGTGGACTTCCAGCATTTTGGGGGGGAAAAAAAAAATCGATAGGGCCCATTTTCGGGCGCGGGTAGTGTGATCCGCTATTACCCCCTGTCCGGTGGCCCCTTTGCAGGCAGCACGTGAATTTTGAGCTGCCTGCTACTTACCACGATGTCCCCGTGCAGCTAGTGCTATCCGCACCACTGAGAGGCTGCACGGAGAGTGAGGAAGCCGGAAATGGGGCATGCTCAGTACACAGCATCGGCAGCCTGCACCTCTTAAAGGTGCAGGTGCACATTTTAAATGGGACATGCACAGTCCACTAGGAGGAGGGAAAAATGGCCGCAAGGACGGCAGGCCCTACGTGAGAGAGAGCCCCACGTTTCTCGCATGACGCACTGGAGGCCCTGTTGGAAGGGGTGGACAAAAGGAGGGCCAACATGTACCCAAAGAGTGGCAGGCGACCCTCCAGCCTGCAGCTCCGCAGGCATTGGCAGGCTGCGGTGCAGGAAGTGAATCCTAGGAGCATTGCACCATGCACGTGGGTGCAGTGCCAAAAGAAGTTCAATGATTTGACACGAGTGGTCAAGGTGAGTGAATGCAAGTGTCAAGTGGCACATCTGACTAAGTGCACCACTGCTCCACGCATCACACTCTCCGTCACCCACCCACCAACAAACATTGCCCATCCATACGCAATGCTGCTCATAGCACCACACTTGCAAGCCACACAACCACCACTTACAGGTCACACACACCGGCAGCTATTCGACCACGACAGGCACATCACCCACAAACCTTGCTGGATACTCACTGACACACTGTCCTCTGTCTTGCAGGAGAAGGTGGCGCATAACAACTGGCAGTAGGAGAGACCTGAGGGTGGACGGGAACACTTACATGTCCTCACCCCCCCCCCCCCCCCCTCCCCAGAGGAGACAGTGCTTCCGATCACTGGGCGGGCCGTCGCTGTAGCCATGACCACATGCTGCACTGGAGGTCCAAATGAAGGAGGGGGGGGGTCTCTGCATACCTAATGCTCCTTCTCATTTCCCACATCTCCCTCCTCCCATAACCTTTTCTGACGCACGTGCTGCAGATGCTGTCGGCTCGCACGTCTTAATTGCTCCTCTCCCCACTCCACAACTCAACCTGTTTCCCTTTGTCATTGCAGATACCCAAGAACACGTGGCGGCACCGTCCGAGGAGGAGGAGGAGGAGGAGGGGGACACTGAAGCTACACCATCACTCGATCTGACACTTGCTTCCACCAGCACAGAGACTGACACTGCACGTCCTTTAGAGGTTAGGTTAGAGGAGGGATCTGCACGTGGTGAGACACCAAGCACAAGTGAGCAGGAGCCGGGGCGGAGGGAATGGACACTACAGGTGCCAGCTCACCGGAGGGCGAAATCGCCCACTAGTTCTGCTGCAGAGGAGTCAGATGGAGACTTTGATGGGCCAGGCTACAGAAGACGGCTGATGGGCGTACACCAACAAATGCTTGGGGCACTGGAAAGCCTACCAGAAAGCTTGCGCACAATGAGAAAGGGCATGGAGGAGTCCAGCTCCAAATTGGCACAGGGCAGAGCTTGGAGCCCATCCTTTCCAACATGGAACGGGTGATCACCTCCATCAGTGCATCTGTGGAACCCATCATGAGGCAGCGTCTGATGGCCAATACCGCGGCTTCCATTGCAGCGAAGACCAATGTCATCAAAAGTCTGCAAGCTACGGTTGCTGCTCAGACTGCTACCTTGGAAGCTCAGACTGCTGCAATGGAAGCTCAGACTGCTGCAATGGAAGCTCAGACTGCTGCAATGGAAGCTCAGATGGCTGCTATCGTGGTTCAGGGGACCACTATTGAACGGGGCTTCCAGGGCATTACAGCACTCCAGCAATTCGTTCTCCAGCTGATCGCCAGGATTGCTGAGGCGCCACCCGGGAGAGTGGCAGTGTCGCCATGACAGTCGGACCTGCTGTCCTCTCTCAGGATGACAGCATTCCTGCTCCCACTCCTGTCACTCCGCCTGTGCCCCTGTTGTTGCCTATCAGCCAGCCAGGCCAGACTGCTGCAGCCCATGCTGAGATGGTGAAGTCTGAAGCCGGGCCTTCCCGATCCAGAGCTGCTCGAGGTCGTCCTCCAAAGCCATCTGCACACTCCTCCATTGAAGGCCAGCAGCCTTCCACTACCCATGCTCCAGCCACTGGGGAAGCACCTCTTAGGAGCATTAGCGTAGGTTAAGGCACACAAACAACAGACACTAAGGGAATGCACAAGGGTGACTAAATCTGTTCTGTTTCCATAATTTCATTTATTCATTGATAAATGTGACTTTGAATTTGCATTTTGTGGTGGTTTTTATTTGTGCGATGATCTGAGGGGGGAAATCAATGTGCAATCAGATGGAGGATGATTTGATTGTCTTGTGGGAACAGGAAGGTGGGGAGTGTAGGACTGTCGGTCAGTTGGGGGATGTAGTTGACATTATTGATAGCTGGCACAGATCAGGCGAGCACACAGACAAGGCGTGTGGTCCCTGTTGCACCCTTGCGTCTTCCTCCACTTCCTCTTCCAGCTCCTCCCCTCCTCCTCCTCAGCCTCTTCCTCCTCAGTCTCTTCCTACTCCACCTTTGGCTCAGGGTCTTCTTCAATCATTGGTGACAAAGGCTGGTCCCTCACGATGGCGACGTTGGGCAGCATGCAGCTCAGTGGAGTACTGCAGGGCTCCTCCAGACCGGTCCAGGCAGTGGAAGCCTTGTTTGAGGAGGCCAATGGTGTGCTCCATGATGCGTGTGGCAGCATGGCTCTCATTATAGGCCTGCTGTGCACGTGTGCGTGGGTTCCTGACCGGAGTCTTGAGCCACGGCGTGAGGGGATAGTCCTTGTCACCCAGTCGCCAGCCTTTGACTTGCCGAGGCGGGTGAAAGATACCTGGCATGTTGGACTGCCGCATGACGAAGGCGTCGTGACTGCTCCCAGGATAGTGGGCATCGACCTCCATGATTCGATGCGTGTGGTCGCACACCAGCTGCACGTTCAGGGAGTGGAAGCTCTTCCGGTTGATGAAGATGGCCCAGTTGATATGCGGGGCAAGCAGGGGAATGTGCATGCAATCAGTGGCATCCTGCACCATGGGGAAGCCAGCAATGAGAGCGAACCCCTATACTCGCTCATTGTGCTTGTCTCTGTCAAGATGGAAGGTGATGAACCTGTTCCTCATGTGGTACAGTGCGTCTGTGACCTCCCTTATGCAGCAGTGCACTGCATACCGCGAGATGTCGCACATGTCGCCAGCAGAAGCCTGAAATGATCCTGAGCTGTAGAAATTCAGCGGTGACCTTCACAGCCACAGGCAATGCTGTCCTTGCCCTGCTCTAAGGCTGCAGTTGTGGCCGCACCAGTTGACAGATCTCCATCACGGCTTTCTTGGTGAACCTCAGGCATTGGATGCAATCCTCCTCGGTCATGTTGAGGTAAGAGAATTGGTCCCAGAAGGCCCTCATTGGATACGGCCTCCTGCTCAGTGCCCTGCGCCTCCTCGTCCTCCCTCTCCTCGCAGCTTGACCTGCTGAGCGTGGCCTCTCTGCATGTTCCCAGTCATGCTCAATGCACAGCGGGAGCCCTAGCAGACCACCCATGGTTGCCAGGAATGTTGTTCAACCATGGTTGTAACTTTCCGAACCGTAAGGCAGTACCTGCCAAACCACTCTCAAATGTACTGTAGCAACTCTCAGTATGTATAGGGAACTTCAAAAAAACACTTCCTATTCCACCAGAAGCAATAATCCAGTAACTAACCTGTAAATCCTGCATGGTCTCTTTAAATAGGGCTGGTGGGAGGTCCTCCAGGCATGCTAAGACACGTTCAGGTGTGCATGGTTAAGACTGTGCGTTGTGTTGAGCGTTAAGATCCAAAATGGTGTCTATCACGTTTAATCAGCGTTGCACAGTGATTGCACGCATTTCCTTCCTACTTTACATGCTTCCAGCGTTCGGTATTTGCACATGAGCTAACTCCTATACCAAGATGGCATCCGGCGCACGTCACGCTGGAAACGTGCGCGCGCAGCCAAGATGCCATCTTGGATGTTCGAAAGGCCACGCAGCGCCAAAATAACAGGCGCTACACGGCCCAATTCAGCGCCCTTTATATCTTCTTTTAATAATCAAGTGCTTTGCATGTGGCATATTGTAAGTGTAAATGTAAATGGATTCCTTGACAATTCAAGCAGACAGGCTTTGAATCCAGTTACAGCTATGTGACTATGCTATTTTATTGTTTGTACTTGTTTTCCTTCTCTGTTCCCCAATGCCAAAGTTTGTCTCTCCTTCCCAGTCTGCTTCCATGGCAAAACACGAAACAAAACTGCTGGAAGTCTGAAACAAATACAAAAAATGGTGAAAATATTAAAACAAGCCAGATAGCATCTGTGGAGAGAACAGGCAAATTTTCTCCTTCCACCGCAGACTGGCCGAGCCTATGGACATCCCCAAAGACATTGTTAATATCATTTCATGGTTATTCTGCCAAATAATTCACTTCATGCACCTGGGAAAGAACCATCTCATCTACCACAGGCAGGTTTATCCTTGAAATTTTCCTCCCCTCAGATAGTTTGATTGAAAATGATGCTAAGTTTGGGTTCCGACAGGACCACTCAGCTCCAGACCTCATTACAGCCTTGGTTCAAACATGGTCAAAAGAGCTGAATTCCAGAGGTGAGGTGAGAGTGACTGCCCTTGACATCAAGGCAGCATTTGACCGAGTGTGGCACCAAGGAGCCCTAGTAAAATTAAAATCAATGAGAATCAGGGGGAAAACTCTCCAGTGGCTGGAGTTATACCTAGCACAAAGGAAGATGGTAGAGGTTGTTGGAGGCCAATCATCTCAGCCCAAGGACATTGCTGCAGGAGTTCCTCAGGGCAGTGTCCTTGGCCCAACCATCTTCAGCTGCTTCATCAATGAC
This sequence comes from Heptranchias perlo, assembly GCF_035084215.1. Lineage (NCBI taxonomy): Eukaryota > Metazoa > Chordata > Chondrichthyes > Hexanchiformes > Hexanchidae > Heptranchias > Heptranchias perlo. The sequence continues at coordinate 16,125,150 of NC_090331.1, read as the reverse complement.
TTGCCCTCCATCATAAGGTCAGAAATGGGGATGTTCGCTGATGATTGCACAGTGTTCAGTTCCATTCACAACCCCTCAGATAATGAAGCAGACCATGCCCACTTGCAGCAAAACCTGGACAACATCCAGGCTTGAACTGATAAGTGGCAAGTAACATTCGCGCCAGACAAGTGCCAGGCGATGACCATCTCCAACAAGAGAGAATCTAACCACCTCGCTTGACATTCAACGGCATTACCATCGCCGAATCCCCCACCATCAACATCCTGAGGGTCACCATTGACCAGAAACTTAACTGGACCAGCCACATAAATAATGTGGCTACAAGAGCAGGTCAGAGGCTGGGTATTCTGTGGCGAGTGACCCACCTCCCGACTCCCCAAAGCCTTTCCATCATCTACAAGGCACAAGTCAGGACTGTGATGGAATACTCTCCACTTGCCTGGATGAGTGCAGCTCCAACAACACTCAAGAAGCTCGACACCATCCAGGACAAAGAAGCCCGCTTGATTGGCACCCCATCCACCACCCTAAACATTCACTCCCTTCACCACTGGCGCACCATGGCTGCAATGTGTACCATCCACAGGATGCACTGCAGCAACTCGCCAAGGCTTCTTCGGCAGCACCTCCCAAACCTGTGACCTCTACCACCTAGAAGGACAAGAGCAGCAGGCACATGGGAACAACACCACTTGCATGTTCCCCTCCAAGTCACACACCACCCCGACTTGGAAATATATCGCCGTTCCTTCATCGTCGCTGGGTGAAAATCCTGGAACTCTCTTCCTAACAGCACTGTGGGAGAACCTTCGCCACATGGACTCCAACGGTTCACGATGGCGGCTCACCTTCTCAAGGGCAATTAGGGATGGGCAATAATTGCTGGCCTTGCCAGCAATGCCCACATCCCATGAACGAATACAAAAAAAGGCAAATTGTCTGCTTCCATGGCAGACTGGCCTAGCCTATGGATATCCCCATAGACATTGTTAATACCATTTCATGGTTATTCTGCCAAATAATTCAGTTCAGGCACCTGGCAAAGAACCATCTCATCTACCACAGGCAGGTTTACCCTTGAAGTTTTCCTCCGCTCAGATAGTTTGATTGAAAATGCCATGTCAGCGAAAATCTCAGAAATACTAACAATCGTTAGTAATTTTGAAAGAACCCACTCTACGTAAGCCAAAGTTACACTGCGAGTATTAATACCTACATCACCAGTGCCATGGGTCCACCTTTTGCAGGCAATGTCTCAAGTGCTGCTGCAATGTCACATAAACAGAGTTGTACTATGGGTTTCGCATAGCAGTGGGGCACAAGACCATGCCACCCTGATTCAAGTTGCCCAGTGTAACTGGAGTGTAAAGTAAAAATATCTCTATGTTCCCTTGCTTCTGATCCCAAGAAAATCAGGGAGGCAAGCAAGGATTCCCCCACTATAAAGAAGAATTGATTTAAAATAAGTGAGGTTATTTAGACCATGCTCACAGTTTAATCTGTTAAAATGATTCGATAGGGTAGATACGGAGAGACGATTTCCTCTGATGGAGGAATCAAGAACGAGGGGACATAATCTCACAATTAGAGCTAAGCCATTTAGTAGGGAAACCAGGAAGCATTTTTCCACACAAAATGTAGTAGAAAACTTTCTTGCCCAAAAGGCTGTGGATGCTAGGACAGTTGGAGCTTTCAAGACTGAGATCGATAGATTTTCATTAAGTAAGGGTATCAAGGGATATGGAGCAAAGGCTGGTAAATGGAGTTGAGGTACGGATCAGCCATGATCTAATTGAATGGCGGAGCAGACCCGATGAATGGCCTACTCCTGTTCCTTTGTTTCTCATGTTCCTATCTCCAGTTTTGAAGTTCTCAGTTGATGGAAATAGGAGGATTTGCAGTATTTTTGCATCTGACAGGAAAGGAATATAACCAGGGCCTGAAGGCAGCAGGGAGGTTAAAAAAGGGGGTTTGTACGGGTCCTGAACATGGTCCTCAATCACTACATGGGAATCTCCAACACTGACAGAATTTGTACCTCCTGCCTCCCATGACTAGTGTTTGAAAGCCAATAACAGAAAATAAGTTCCACGTATTAAGTTGTTAGAGGGTATTCTGAGGGACAGGATCTACAGGCATTTGGAGAAGCAGGGACTAATTAGGAACAGTCAGCATGGTTTTGTGAGAGGAAAATCATGTCTCACGAATTTGATTGAGTTTTTGGAAGGGGTAACCAAGAAGATAGATGAGGGCTGTGCAGTAGACGTGGTCTACTTGGACTTTAGCAAAGCCTTTGACAAGGTACCGCATGGTAGGTTGTTACATAAGGTTAGATCTCACGGGATCCAAGGTGAGGTAGCCAATTGGATACAAAATTGGATTGACGACAGAAGACAGAGGGTGATTGTAGAGGGTTGTTTTTCAAATTGGAGGCCTGTGACCAGCGGTGTGCCTCAGGGATCGGTGCTGGGTCTGCTGTTATTTGTTATTTATATTAATGATTTGGATGAGAATTTAGGAGGCATGGTTAGTAAGTTTGCAGATGACACCAAGATTGGTGGCATTGTGGACAGTGAAGAAGGTTATCTAGGATTGCAACGGGATCTTGATAAATTGGGCCAGTGGGCCGATGAATGGCAGATGGAGTTTTATTTAGATAAATGTGAGGTGATGCATTTTGGTAGATCGAATTGGACCAGGACCTACTCGTTAATGGTAGGGCATTGGGGAGAGTTATAGAACAAAGAGATCTAGGAATACAGGTTCATAGCTCCTTGAAAGTGGAGTCACAGGTGGATAGGGTGGTGAAGAAGGCATTCGGCATGCTTGGTTTCATTGGTCAGAACATTGAATGCAGGAGTTGGGATGTCTTGTTGAAGTTGTATAGGGCATTGGTGAGGCCACACTTGGAGTACTGTGTACAGTTCTGGTCACCCTATTATAGAAAGGATATTATTAAACTAGAAAGATTTACTAGGATGCTACCGGGACTTGATGGTTTGACTTATAGGGAGAGGTTAGACAGACTGGGACTTTTTTCCCTGGAGAGTAGGAGGTTTCGGGGTGATCTTATAGAAGTCTATAAAATAATGAGGGGCATAGATAAGGTAGATAGTCAAAATCTTTTCCCAAAGGTAGGGGAGTCTATAACGAGGGGGCATAGATTTAAGGTGAGAGGGGAGAGATACAATAGGGTCCAGAGGGGCAATTTTTTCACTCAAAGGGTGGTGAGTGTCTGGAACGAGCTGCCAGAGGCAGTAGTAGAGGCGGGTACAATTTTGTCTTTTAAAAAGCATTTGGACAGTTACATGGGTAAGATGGGTATAGAGGGATATGGGCCAAGTGCAGGAAATTGGGACTAGCTTAGTGGTATAAACTGGGCGACATGGACATGTTGGGCCGAAGGGCCTGTTTCCATGTTGTAACTTCTATGATTCTATGATTCTATAATAAAGTCACAAAGCTGATTAGTGAGTTGTAAATAGCCTTGTGGTGTCGCAGTGTTTTTCAAAAGGGAAACTCCTAGCATGTGAATAAAAGCGAATTAAACAGGACCTGCCAGAAATTAAGATGAGTGTGTCATGTGCTTCAGATACTTATTTACATATCTTTTTAAGGTACATCATGTGTAGATCAGTTCTACCCTAGTTACCACCATTAGAAATATCAATACAATGCGATGTTTGTTATTAATCAAAAATAAACAACAAAGACTTCATAGCTAAATAAATGTGCTGTATACCGTGCAGACATCTTAAATCTACACCGCAACTTCAAACAATGCAATCATACAAACAATTTCAGGTCAGAGGGAACAACGTGCGCTTCACACAGTTTTGATTCAATAACAATACAGTACTCAGAATGCCCCTCCCCACCCCAATGTTAGGATTGTTTTGTTTTCTTCCTTACATACAGCTCTAAAATATTTTACATTATTAAGGAAATCTAGTTGGCTGTTTTACTGAGGAGAACCAAGATGAACGGCCAAGAACAATAGTGCGGGATATCATCAAGAATGGAATGCTGAAGTAAATCGAGACGCAATTTTTGGTTTTAAAAAATGTGTTGATTCTGGAACAAAGTGAAAACTGAGGGAGGTAAGGAGTGTGATGTGTGTTGAGTCTTAATTTCAATGCAGTCAAGAGGTAGGGAGGAGATACAAGAAGGATTGTGTGTTTGGAGCTTAGAAGGCTTATTATAGGCTTCTTTATCCCTTGTGTGGTTTGGAATAATCTGAATGTTGCGGATTTCTTGTGCTGGCCTGACCCTAGGCTTGACCTCTCTTCATCCCTAATGCTGGCCGCTTTATTGTTGGTGCTGTAATTTGTAAACCTGCTGCTGCAGGCACTACTGGTCTAAGCACCCATGACAGCTGAGAAAGAAAATCTAATCCAACATTACTGTTTCTGCTAGATGCCAATTTTGTACATGGGCTCTCTTATAAATAATGCATTTCAACTGAAAAACATGAAGAAGGACCATCTGACCTTGAACTTCCTTGGACTTTCTGCCGGCGCGCTGCCGTAACTTTGTCGGAAGTGCGACGCAAATCCTGATTGCACACTTAGGCGGGGTTTCTGCTGTATGTTTGACAATGTTCCGGCATTGCTGTGGCAAGAAGTCCAAGGAATTCCAGTGCCCACATTTTTATACCGTGTTTTCTGCTTGACACAACATATCTAAATAATTTCCAACTGTAAATTTTTGTGATCATTTTCTAGATCTTGCACTTTATGCAACACACACGCACAGTGGGTCAACTCAACCTTTAAAATTAAAAGATAGAACATTTGATCATATTCCACATGGCTTTGACGATGACTACATTAATCATAATCCTGGCAGTTGAATATATTATCAAACCTTAGGAGTCAGACTCACTGTCGATTTAAATTGTGATGACATGCTGTTTAGAAAGTTTAAATTACCATAAGCAGAACTGGCCTCTCAAAGCAAGGCAATGCATATTTTAGGTAATAATCCATAACTTATTTTTAAATCTGAATTTAATTTGATGATGTATTGGGTTTGGATGCAGTAAAGCATATATGCTGAGTCAAATAATGTCCTGTATTGCAAGAAAAATAGCCTCTTGAAAGACCTTGCCTGGATTCAATTACATTTACTATGGGAACAGAAAGTAATATAATTATGAGACATTTAGCTCTGAAATAAAATCATGTTCACACAAAATATGGCATGTGGATTCATACCACAATCTGTAATATTATCTGTCCTTTATAAATAAAGGTATTTGGCATCTTTTTCTTGATCTCCACTTCCTCATTCCATAAACTTTAATGTTGGATCACTGAACTCAACTGCGTTGTGTCATTTCATCGCTACTTGCAGTAACGCTGTACACATCTGTTCCGTATTTTGTGATAGATCAGTTTCTTTTTTTGCCACTGGCGCAGGGAACCAGGTGAACCAGGAAACATTCAGAAAGATTATGAGCTAGGAGCATGTGGCTGAAGGACATGTTGTAATGAGCAGCATGCACAATATACCTGATCTGTTTTAAACAGAACCTAGGCCGAAACCTCAATTTGTTCCATGATCGGCAATCTATTTAAATTCCCAAAGCCTTCTCTTCCAGCAAACTATTGTGACTGCTTAAAACTATGATGCATTACCAATAACTTAATTTTATTTTTCTTCTGAAAGCAAATAGTTTTAAAAGATACTTTACAGTAGATTTTCGAAACCAGTTCATGGAAAATCTCCACTTCCTGCAAAGGACATGGCCATTTGCTGCCTCAAGAGTTTCCAGGCAGGCTTAATGTCTGAAGCAAAAGCCCTGATTTTAACTTGGGGTGCGTTTGGGGCGGACAGGGTGCAGGCCAGCCAGAAATTCACCACAGACAGTTGAACGTGAGGCCTGGGCCATTTTAATTCCTGGGCTGCATTAGAATATCAGGGGCAGGCTGCTCACCGCACTGTCTGTAGAATCGGGCAGCCCGACCCCTGCCTCATGCGATTTCTGGCAGGACTCCCTACTTAAAGGGGGGATACACCTCTTAAAGCAAGGTTGTATTCCCTGCTTTCCCTCAGGGCAGTTACCTAGGCCCAACCATCTTCAGCTGCTTCATCAATGACTTTCCCTCCATCATAAGGTTAGAAATGGGGATGTTCGCTGATGATTGCAGTGTTCAGTTCCATTCGCAACCCCTCAGATAATGAAGCAGTCCGAGCCCGCATGCAGCAAGACCTGGACAACATCCAGGCTTGGGCTCATAAGTGGCAAGTAACATTCGCACCAGACAAGTGCCAGGCAATGACCATCTCCAACAAGAGAGAGTCTAATCACCTCCCCTTGACATTCAAAGGCATTACCATCGCCGAATCCCCCACCATCAACATCCTGGGGGTTACCATTGACCAGAAACTTAACTGGACCAGCCATATAAATACTATGGCGACAAGAGGCTGGGTATTCTGCGGCGAGTGACTCACCTCCTGACTCCCCAAAGCCTTTCCACCATCTACAAGGCACAAGACAGGAGTGTGATGGAATACTCTCCACTTGCCTGGATGAGTGCAGCTCCAACAACACTCAAGAAGCTCGACACCATCCAGGACAAAGCAGCCCGATTAATTGGCACCCCATCCACCACCCTAAACATTCACTCCCTTCACCACCGGCACACTGTGGCTGCAGTGTGTACCATCCACAGGATGCACTGCAGAACTCACCAAGGCTTCTTCGGCAGCACCTCACAAACCCGTGACCTCTACCACTTAGAAAGACAAGGGCAGCAGGCACATGGGAACAACACCACCTGCACGTTCCCCTCCAAGTCACACACCATCCCGACTTGGAAATATATCGCCGTTCCTTCATTGTCGCTGGGTCAAAATCCTGGAACTCCCTTCCTAACAGCACTGTGGGAGAACCTTCACCACAAGGACTGCAGCGGTTCAAGAAGGTGGCTCACCACCACCTTCTCAAGAGCAATTAGGGATGGGCAATAAATGCTGGCCTTGCCAGCGACATCCACATCCCATGAACAAATAAAAAAAAACTGTATAGAAAATGCTTTCTTGCAGCCAGGATGAGCAGAAAGGCTACCTTACGAATCTCTGATGCCTGCCTGGAGGTTTTAATTGAGGAATTGAGGGGCAGGAGGGAGCAACTCTTCCCCAGAAGCTGCATGAGCATCTCCAAGGCCAGGAAAAAAACAGGGGTACAGAGGTGACTGACAGGGTCGGTGTCTCCAGCATCACCCCCAGGATCTGGCTTCAGTCTAGGAAGAGGTCTAGGACCTCTAAGGAGCAGCAAGGGTGAGCACTCCTTTTAGTTTCTCCACTTCTCCCAACAGCATCTCAAAACATTCTTTTGACCCCCCTCCTCCATAGCTCGCAACAATTCCCCCTCTTTAGTCACAAGAGCACATCTTAGAATGTCTAACCTTTAATATCAGTATGCAGCTTACATAACAGTCAGCTGTCTGCCAACAATGAAAAGATCAAAATTGCATTTTACAAAGTTCCGAATTGATCCATTGAGCTGCCTGAGAATATTTTAAGTTTTAGAACACACCTGGTATGAACCCCAAGCTGTGTGAGATTACTTTGTGGAGATGGTTTCCTACTTGTTGCCTAAGAACACTTTGAATAACTTCACACCTGAATTATACCACAATTTGTGTCAGAACAAAGCCAAAATCATCCACACAAACTCTGTAGTGTAGCTGGCCTATAAGTCACTGAGCCAATGTGAAAGATGATACCACTATGTGTCAAACCTGTATCACGTGTATTTTGTGTAGTCACCCTTTTTTAATCAAGCATAGATGACCGTTAACATATTTTGACCCAATGTACCACATGTATCTTTGACTTGCAACCTTTACTGTTTTTATATGATCGCCTTTTGTACTAATATAGTAGTTAACTTACACAAGTGTGTTTTCAAGTGTGTTTTTTAAGTTTTACAAAGCCTTTGAGTGTACACATGAGAAATGAAGCATTTTGATTCTAATATAATGAACAGAATTGTGAAATTGCTAATGTAGCAGTAGCTGTAGCTGCACTAACAAGATGTAGTTCTAGCCATAAGATGAGATAGCTGTCCAATGGTCAACCTGAACATGACAATGGGGCCTTAGAATTGTTAGCTTGAGAACAGACATAGAATGTGAAATAACAGGCCCAAAGTTGCTAACTCCAGCCTTGGGAAAAGCATAACGAGATAGGATGGAGAGACAGCCCCTTTCTGAAGTTGTAAGCTGACGATTGGCCAACTAAGGGGTATGGCATCTTGAGCGCCACTCTGCCCACGAAAGGCAGAGTCAAGGAGTAGGCCGACTCTTCTCCCTTTCTCAAGAAGGTACACGATGTCCTACTGGTCATCTCGCCCTTTGGAAAGACCCCAATAGGGTGATGACCCATGTCAATATAGCCTTATGCCTGCCCTCAAAAGTGGCATAAAAGAGAGACCCATTGCGAAAGTTAGATTGTAGAGAACCACAACAGGACCAAGGGCTCACCCTGGAGAAGAGCCAGGTAACAGTGGCCAAACAAGGAGTGGGGACCCCCAGGTGGGGTAGGGCCAACAAACAGAGGGAACTCCAGGCAGGGAAGGGCCGACAATCAGAGGAAAACCCAGGCGGGGAAGGGCCGACAAACAGAGGAAAACCCAGGCGGGGAAGGGCTGACAATCAGAGGAAAACCCAGGCGGGGAAGGGCTGACAATCAGAGGAAAACCCAGGCGGGGAAGGGCCAACAATCAGAGGAAAACCCAGGCGGGGAAGGGCCAACAATCAGAGGAAAACCCAGGCGGGGAAGGGCCAACAATCAGAGGAAACCCCAGGCGGGGAAGGGCCGACAAACAGAGGAAACCACAGGCAGGGAAGGGCTGACAATCAGAGGAAACCCCAGGTAGGGAAGGGCTGACAATCAGAGGAAACCCCAGGTAGGGAAGGGCTGACAATCAGAGGGAACTCCAGGTAGGGAAGGGCTGACAATCAGAGGAAACCACAGGCAGGGAAGGGCCGACAAACAGAGGAAAACCCAGGCGGGGAAGGGCCGACAAACAGAGGAAACCACAGGCAGGGAAGGGCTGACAATCAGAGGAAACCCCAGGTAGGGAAGGGCTGACAATCAGAGGAAACCCCAGGTAGGGAAGGGCTGACAATCAGAGGGAACTCCAGGTAGGGAAGGGCTGACAATCAGAGGAAACCACAGGCAGGGAAGGGCTGACAATCAGAGGAAACCCCAGGTAGGGAAGGGCTGACAATCAGAGGAAACCCCAGGTAGGGAAGGGCTGACAATCAGAGGAAACCCCAGGTAGGGAAGGGCCGACAATCAGAGGAAACCCCAGGCGGGGAAGGGCCGACTGACAGAAGAGACCCCAGACGGGGCCGAAGCTTCCTTCAAGACACCTACAAAGTGGGCACGAGCTCTACCCAGCGCGAAACGGGTGACATAGTTCTCGTCCTGTACTGTTAGCTACTGCTTAGGCACGTATAGGTGCTGATCATTGTGTAAAGCTTAATAAAACACCAATGTACCATATTGGAGTCACGCCGAACATTGGGAAAGGGCGAATTTGCCCAACAAATGTGATATTTCAACTACAGTGTGAGTTAGCTAGAAACAAGATACCGTAATATAACAATGTAAGAAGCACCTATATGAAATAATATAAACAATATGTTGACATATTTGAAATAAGCTGCTTCAAATTTCACCCTCAATTTTAGTTAGTCCATAAGATCACCTGTCTAAGACACCAATATTCAAGTGCTAGCAAGTCACTGTGTCGGTAATGAAGAGTAATACTAGCTGCAGTGACTCACTTGCACATATATAATGTAATAAAGTGCCAGATTAATAGGAAGAAAAAGGTCAGGTTTGAATTTTATAGCGCTCTGTGACTATGGAAATTGTCAAAATGAAATGTTAGGGGCCCTAATTTTTTTGCATTCCAACATCCAAACATTATGTTCCCGTCTTGGCTACTGCACCCGAGAAAATATAATCTAAGGTTTTTTTCCCACTGCTGGGGAAATATTGAGAATCATCCAGACTGCATGACATATGACAATGGAGTAAGCCTGTTACCAATGATAAGGGTATAATAAATTCTGTGTGGTGTCTTTACGTAATGGTCTATAACTATAATTGGTGTTAACTTGCATTTGAAATGTAATACTTTGGAGAGATGAGTCATAAAGTATGAATATTCATAACCTGAATTTCGAAGAAATATCGTATAATGGTTTTCGGCTGTGAACGAGAAGACAGTTATTGTGCTTAATAATGCCTACAAAAGGCAATTTAGAGACAAAGAGGAAAAGCTTCCCAGTCAACAGTGATTAATGGGAAACTAATAGCTGCCAGTGCAAAATTGGCTCGAAAGATGATGATTCTTGGATTGGAGGATAGACGTTCAGTCCTTTTCTGAGCCAGCCACGGGGTAAATTCATTCTCTATTATTGCTCACTCACCTTTTTCACTTTCTCCTCTCTGCTGCTCTTATTTCTAGCTGCTTTCGCCCTCGTTGTTTTCTCTATTCCTGTCTCTATAACTGTGCTGGGTATTAAGTGAATGTCATTGCTTCAGGCCTGAATATGCCAGATGAACTTTTTGTAGCAAAGTGGCCTGCTTTCAAAAGCACTGTGTATTTGTTCAATTGAACTGGCATGCATAAATGTACATCAAAGTGAAACCTGAAAGGACCTATCTGAGAATGTGGAATGTTAAGTCAACGTGAGGTATTATGTATTTGTGAATGATTGATAGTAGAGTGTGTGGCCTACTGTCCAAAGCCATGTGAAAGCTTTGGTGCTTTGTTTGTACTCCATTCAAATTTATACAGTGGGGGGGGTGGGAGGGAAAAGAATTATGGAAAGCAAGAGAACAAAATATAATGGAGGTCCGCACCGGACCAGCGAGACCCTTATTACATTCAGATTGTATTTTCTTGGCTGCGTGGCATGATGAATGATTTTGTACCTTGACCATCTCTCAAGAAAAGGATGGTTTGCAAGCTCCTTTCTAATGAGAACTGAATTCAATTTAGTCATACCTATATGGAAATTATAGCTCCCAGGGACTAAATTTAGCAGTGTGAGCCATGTAAGGAAGGATATACTTGCCTTGGAAGCGATGCAATGAAGGTTCACTAGATTGATTCCTGGGATGAGAGGTTTGTCCTATGAGGAGAGATTGAGTAGAATGGGCCTATACTCTCTGGAGTTTAGAAGAATGAGAGGTGATCTCATTGAAACATATAAAAAATTCTGAGAGGGCTTGACAGGGTAGATACTGAGAGGCTGTTTCCCCTGGTTGGAGAGTCAAGAACCTGGGGGCATAGTCTCAGGATAAGAGGTTGGCCATTTAGGATTGAGATGAGGAGGAATTTCTTCACTCTGACGGTTGTGAATCTTTGGAATTCTCTACTCCAGAGGGCTGTGGATGCTCAGTCGTTGAGTATATTCAAGGGTGAGATCAATAGATTTTTGGACTCTAAGGGAATCAAGGGATATGGGGACCAGGTGGGAAAGTGGAGTTGAGGTAGAAGATCAGCCATGATCTTATTGAATGACGGAACAGACTCGAGGGGCAGTATGGCCTACTCCTGCTCCTATTTCTTATGTTCTTAAATAAAAATAATTTTATTGAAAGTGTTGAGCATGATTTAATATGTTTACAACTGTATTAAACCATTTTTGTTAACCCCATCATATGAAATCTATCTTGTACCCACCATTGCCTGTTGTAATGGGTTTTGTACTCAGCTACTGTGGAAAAGACGAGGAAGTGTAACATAAGTGTTGCCATCACTTATCAGGTTATTTTTAGTGCAAAATAGGCTTTGGGTTTTAGGCCTCATTGAGTTTTAAGTGTCACCTTGGCTCATTCGCTCGCACTTTTACCTCTGAGTCAGAAGGTGGTGCGTTGCAAAGCTGAGTACGTAAACTAGGCTGGGAGTTCAGTGCAGTCTTGAGCGATTATCAGTGTTGCTGTCATTTGGATGAGACATTAAACCGAGGCACCGTCTGCCTGTTTCAGGTGGATGTAAAAATCCCATGGTATTATTTGAAGAAAAGCAAAGAATTCTCTAGTCCAACATTCTTCTCTCAACACTCCTCCCTCAACTATCACCACCAAAAACAGATTATCTGGTCATTCATTCATTTGTTGTTTGTAGGACCGTGTATGTAAATTGAGTGCCACATTTGCCTACATAACAATAGTACAAAAGTAATCCACTGAATGTAAATTGCTGTAGAACATGAAAGGCACTAAGCAAATACAAATTCTTTTCACTTAGGACCATCATGTTTGTGGGGATGCAGTAAAGGTTCTTGTGCCACTACAGTTGATTAGATTTAAACAATTTGTTTGTTTATTTTTTAAAAAGTTAGGCAATGATCCTTATTCCCAATTGGGTCCAGGGATCTTACGCAAATTTGCGTCATTTGATTTTCGGATATAAACATAAAATGGTCCTAAATTTTTTTTTAATAGTCTTTGCTCCAGAGCAATCCTTGTGAAAACCTAACAGTACAATATTAAAATCCTAACTCTGAATAACACAGTGGGGGTAATATTAACTTTGGGCGATGGTGTAAAAATGGGCAATATTGAAATGGCCGCCCATTATACATTATATAATATATTATGTATACGCCTATTATACATCCCGCCCGATCTTTTCTTCCAGTGACTTCATTAGACCTAAAAAATAAATAAGCTGGATGGAAGGAATTTAATCTAATTTTGAGTTTCAGCTGATGCTCATAAATCTCAAAAAGTTTTGTTCTTGTGGCTTATGGTGCAATCTGGACTCCTCAATTAAATCTCCAGCCATGTAATTACTCCTTGCTGATCATTATTCTATGTAGTCAAGAACTCTTCAGCCATTCATTTTTTGAAGTTAGCTCAGTGTATCTTTCTGCCATTATAATGATAAAGCACACAGACTTAAATCTCCATCTGGAGGCCATTTGCTCTGACACTTCTTCATGCAGTATTATTAACCTGATAGGAAGGACTGTTGTGACTTAGCTGCCAAGGAAAAATATATATCCACCCCACTGGTTATGATTATCTCCTGTTAATTAATGTATGGCGTATTCTGTCAGCATGTTATCTCTGGTCTTTGTACTCATAGACATTGAAAATGACGGACTCTGAACTGGAACAAGTAAATGGATGATCATGCTAGAGAATCCATAATCTAACAGGACAGCTTATGACTGTTTAACTTAAGCCAGGAATGTACTTAAAATCCTTCATGGGTTAATGTTTTATACTCCTAATATTATTTGCTCGCTATTCACTAGAACAGAAATTAAAAGACAAAATAAAATTGCACCTCATGCATAAATGACCAATAGAGATTGAGAAATTCATAGAACATGTTTCCATTTTTTCTGCCATTGCTAAATGCATCACTGACCAGATGTGAAGAAAGTACAATTTACGACTCCAGGATCCCATTAGTGGATAGGTATGTCCAATCAATTGGCCTTGGGGAGACTAGCTTTCTAGATGCAAGGAGCACAAACTCTATGTCTTGTCTCCTTTGCTAGCATTTTAAAATTCTCATTACACTGCAAGTTAATAAATTCTTTAAAATGGGAAAGCATGCTTCTGAAGCAGTCATGGCCATGATAAGAGGTTACAATTCATCCATTAATGTACAATCGATCTAATTTACTTTATTTCAAATTTAGTCCACTTCCATTGGCTTCCAGTCCACCAACGCCTCAAATTTAAAATTCTCATCCTCGTGTTCCAATCACTTCAGGGCTTCACCTGACGATCCGGATTCTTTCCCCTCAGTCTGGTTCAGTAAAAACTGAAGTCGAATACATTTTAAAGTTCATCACAACTTTAATAGCAGGGTTCTTAGTCTGCAGCATGGATTTGGACTCCTGATAGAGTCCCTCTATGCTGGCAGAGCAAGAACAAAAACATACAGAAATCCACACATTTTTATACAAATCAATAGGGTTGGAACATACTTAACGAGAGTCAACACCAATCATAAGCCGGGCACAGGTTGCCATGCGAGGTTACATTATTGCCGGCCAATCATAGATAATCATGTGCTGACCATGTTGCTGTTAGACATCAAAGGGGATACTTCCTCACCTTCCAACCTGGAATGTTCTTCCCTGTTCCTTATCTCCCAACCTGGAATGTCTTTCAACTTTGGCTAAGTTCGTTACCTATATTGATCTGCCATAAACATGGAGACATTCAGACCAGTCCTTGAATCACATCAAAGACTCTACATTGCTAAGACCATGCAAACCTGCTGACTACGCAAACATATGGCCCAGCAGGAGGCCAGGCCATCTGTACCAATCTCAGTTACTAACTAATTAACCCTTTCTAACCATTTTGCATTCTGCTTCTTTGCCACGTAGACATTTTAATATTTTACCGAAAACTGACCACGTAGGGATTCTCACACCCCTCCCTATCTCTACAACCTCTTCTAGTCCTACAACCCTCCAAGAACTCTGCGTTCCTTCAACTCTGGCCTCTTTTGTATCACCCAATCCCTTCACTGTGCCTTCGGCCGTCTAAGTCCCTAAGCTCTGGAATTCCCTCCCTAATCCTTTCCATCTTTCTACATCTTTCTCTGCCTTTAAGACACTCCTTAAAACCTATCTCTTTGACCAACCTTTTATTTACCCTCCTAATATCTCCTTCTTTGGCTTGGTGTCAATTTTTGTCTGATTGTGCTTCACTGAAAGACCTTGGAATGTTTTCCTATGTTGAAGGAGCTTTATATAAATGCAAGTTGTTCTTGTTGTTGTTGTCATCAAAATGTCAAAATGTGTTTTCTTTTGTTTTTCTTCAGTAAATATAGTAAAGTTAAAATAATGAGTTCCCTGGCTTCAATGGACACTTTGCATTGCAGGATAGGCCCATTTGTGCTGGAATTGTATTTTGCCTCTATACGTGGCTTGTATTTTCTTAGCTCTACTGGAAACCCAAAATCACAACAAAAAGAGTGCGTAGCGTAAAAGCAGAAATGCAAGACAAAACCTGGCAGTGTTACAATAGTATCAGCTTATTTGATAGCCCTGAAAGAATACTGCAAATTAAGCTGGGAGGCATATGATACATCACATCAGTATTTCAATCATTCCTTCTGACCAGTATTTAACTCTCAACCAACATCACTAAAACAGATTATCTGGTCACTAACACATTGATGTTTGTGGGAGCTTGCTGTGCACAAATTGGCTGTCACATTTCCTTCATTACAAGAGTGACTACGCTCCAAAGGTACTTTGTTGCCTGTAAAACACTTTGGGACATCCTGAGGTCGTGGAAAGCGTTATATAAATGCAAGTTCTTCTTTCTTTCATCAGTGCAAGCCACCTATAACTTGAGAGCCAGGGGTGCTCATTTGTTATGAAGATTGTTCTTCGGAATAGAGTTGAAAAGAAATCTGAATTTTCAGTTCTTCTTAGAAGGATGTTGCCTCGCTCTAATGGCTTAGTCGGTAAACGTGGTGCTCAGCCAGTCAGACCAGGAAGGTAGCGGTTTGGATTTCCGTTCTGCCCTGAGGTTGTTGATTTGAGGCTGGCAGTACAATTGACCTCAGCTCCCTTGGGCACCGGATGGAATTAATAGCTGGGGCTCCCACCGTTGATCACCATCCAGTAACCCTGGCTTCTAAGTATGGACACTGGGTGAGGATATGATTGGGGTCAGTTGTGATACTTCCACAGCCAATCGGTCTATCAACACTCACTGTCTAAGTGTATACATGCAAAAAGATACCATAGGATGATGGGCGGCTATAGAACTGCACCCTGTGACTCCTTTGGGAGAGGAGGGTAGAAAATTGCAAGGCTAAAAAAAAGAGAAATTGGTTTGTGCTGGCAAGCGCACACCTCTCGGCTCCACATTCAGGTAAGCATTTTTTTAAACTTACGTTTTTGGTACCGGCCTCCAGCAGTCCCTTTAAGGACCACTGGTTAGGCCGCATGTTGGCCATGTTTTCATGAATGCAGCCGTTCGCCTGGCTGGTACACCTGGTCCCACTCAGCATACCGGATCGCAACCGTCCCACCAGATCCAAGCCGAGGAAACTCCCCAACTGGGAGTCCTCTCCCCTGGCCATGCCTTCTCCAACATCGCTGACAAAGTCCCACAGAAACAGTTAGGGAAGGACGGGGGCCGGCCTAATTCATAGCCCTCCGGCTGCATTCTTTCTAGACTTATGGCAGAAGGGCCATGAATTGTTTTGGCTCCTTAAAGTAACAAACCGAGGGGTTGAAATGATACCATTAAACACGAGAGCAATGCTTAAGTATTATGTCAATGTCGTCAGTCCACGATGTGATTCTGCGTTTGAAAGCAAGAGAGATTTTGTTACTCTACACGATATACACAAAGTTGTTGGAGCAAAAGATTGGGTGGATTTTGTGAGAAATGAAACAAATTTTCTCGTTTTGTCACCCAGTGTTACCATCAAGCACTTCCAGATCAGGTATCGCTCAGCCAACTGTAGGATAAAGCTCGCCTTACTCTGCCTCAACAATATTCTGTAGCTCCAACCTCAGCAGAATATTTCTTGCTCGAACTGTGTGTGTTGTTAATTCCCAACAATACAAGTTACGGCTCTCTTTGTAAGACTGTCAAGACGGGTCAAATGAGAGACTGCTTTGGGGCTATGTCAGCTAGGAACTATGTTGCGTCTACTCAAATTTATTTCACATAAGCTCCTTACAACCAACAGAAAGAGGAGCTTTTCATCCCATCAATCTGGGTTGTATTTTAAACCAGGTCGCAGAGGCAAAAGGTCGATGTTATTCCCATTGTACCATTCTGTTTCCTGCTCCCAATATATATAAACTTATTATTTACTGTTGTATTTTGTTTTTCAATTTTTTTTGTCATCTGGGGGGATGGTGCATGGTGACATCGGTAGACAACTAACTCTGACATCTGAATCATGTAACTGGATCAAAGAGCACACTATTGGAATTCATTTCATCACATGCTAAAAGGCCCCCAGCAGCTGTCTCTATATATCTTAGTCCATCTCCTGTGGTGTTACACATGGGGAGTCAAAACCAAATGCAGTATTCAGATCAAACAAGGTTAGAGGGCAGGTAGATAACTGGACTCGGCAGGGGAAGGTGAAGGGAACGAGACAGGAAAGGAGGAAAGATGGCGGAGGCAGGCAGGAGAGGAGAGAGGAGAAGGTGGGGGGGAGGAGGGAAGAAGGTGGGGAAGAAGAGTGGAAGAAGAGGGGAGCTGGAGAGGAGAGGGAAAGGGAGTGGGGGAGAGGAGGATGACGGGAGTAAGGGAACGAGGACTGAGAGAGGAGGAGAGTATGGAGATAGGGGAAGAGGGGGGTACAGACAGGGAAGTACCTCAGCATGGAGCGGTGGTTTTCATCTGAGTGCACTGCAGTTGCTCTCAGTGGGTGGGGGGGTTGTGCTGGGCCACATTACACCTCCCAACAGGGTCCAAATTCCTCCTGGTATGGGAGGAGCAAGCCATCCTCCCGTTGTAGGGAGAGGAGTTGAAGAGAGGGGATGGGGAAAGAGATAGAGGGTGAGGAGATGGCAGGTTACAGGAAGGGGTTGACATGGGGGAAGCAATGGTCGGGGGGGGGGGTGGTGGGGAAGTAATCTTTCTTTATCCCCAAGACCCGAATTTGGGCTCGGCTGGGTAAGGGAGGGGGGGCGGGGGAAGGGGGCTGGGGAGAGGCTTCATTGACCTGCTCTCAATTTACTGTAGAGCTGCTACTGTTTTAGCAGCTAATGTAACATGGAATTTTACATTGAAAAACCCTATCACTGTGCCACCTACAGGTGTGACTGAGACTGACAGCGCTCACCGTTACTTATGTGCCAATCGAACAGTAACTTCCAGTCACTGCACACATGCAGTTAAACACGGAAAAACGGAAGTTGCTGTCCGAGATGCTCTGCTCCTCCAATAGCTGCGCGGAAACGGCATCTCGTCGTCTGACTCTCCATTTAAATGAATTGAACGGTGTGAAGTTCCTGTACTGATGTCGTAGATACGGACTAAACTCATCAGAAAAGGTTAGGGATTCCATTCCAGTGTAAGCACCTTTTTAATGGCATGCTAAGTCTTAATTACTGCAAAACAACCTCTCTGGCACTGAAAATTAACTTTTACAAGTGTGGAGTCTCATTCTTCAGCTTTTAATTATTGTTAGACATTTAAAAACACATTTAAATAAAAAATGTTCTTCTTACTTTTTCTTTCTGTCTCTTTTATCTGTTTCTTAATCCAATATTTCTTTCCCTCTATTTTGCTTTCTGCACCTGATTTGGCATTGAATTCACTATTCTAACTTACACTCCCTGGTTCTGTCTTTGCACTGCTCATTAACGATTCTCCAGTCTGACTGGTTAAGGGGTTACACAGCTGCTTGCCCTGTTCACACAGGTCCCAGATGCCCTGTAGAGGGCGCAGTGCTGAATGTTTCTCTAATTTAGAGGAACTTGTGCAAAATCCCATAGAAAGTCTATGGGCAAGAGCCAGTCTAACGAATGGCTAACGCGGTTCATTTGCCGCTCACAACAAAATTCAGCCCATTGGCACACTGCCTGAGGCTGAACCAGACCATTCGCAACCTTGGTGTTCTATTTGACCCTGAGATGAGCTTCCGACCACATATCCGCTCTATCACCAGGACCGCCAACTTCCACCTCCGTAACATCACGTGTCTCCACTCCGCCTTGGCTCATCTGCTCTGAAACCCTCATCCATGCCTTTGTTACCTTTAGACTTGACTATTCCAATGCTGTCCTGACCGGCCTCCCTTCTTCCACCATTCATAATCTTGAGCTCATTCAAAACTTTGCTGCCTGTATCCTAACTCGCATCAAGTCCCGTTCACCCATCACCCCTGTGTTCGCTGACCTACACTGGCTCCCGGTCCGGGAAAGCCTCGATTTTAAAATTCTCATCCTTGTTTTCAAGGCCTCGCCACCTCCCTATCTCTGTAACCTCCTCCAGCCCTACAACCTTCCAAGATCTCTGTGCTCCTCCAATTCTTGCCTCTTGTGCAACCCCAATTTAACTTGCTTCATCATTGGCGGCCATGCCTTCAGCTGCCTAGGTTCTAAGCTTTGGAATTCCCTCCCTAAACATCTCTGCCTCTCTACCTCTCTACCTCTCTATCTGCCTTTAAGATGCTCCCTAAAACCTATCTCTTTGACCAAGCTCTCCTTATGTGCCTCGGTGTCAAATTTTGTTGAATAATCGCTCATGTGAAGCGCCTTCGGCCATTTTACTACGTTAAAGGCGCAATATAAACGTAAGTTGATATTGCTGTTGCTGTTATAACACAGCTTCCCATAGACAGTACATGACAGAGGACTTTTCAACACACACGTATATATACATATAAAACACACACATATTCACACATACACACACACACACACTGGAAGGACAAGGGCAGCAGGCGTGGGAACACCACCACCTGCACGTTCCCCTCCAAGTCACACACCACCCTGACTTGGAAATATATCGCCGTTCCTTCATCATCGCTGGATCAAAATCAAGGAACTCCCTACCTAACAGCACTGTGGGAGAACCTTCACCACACAGACTGCAACGGCCCAAGAAGGCAGCTCACCACCACCTTCTCAAGGGCAATTAGGGATGGGCAATAAATGCTGGCCTTGCCAGCGATGACCACATCCCATGAGTGAATAAAAAAACCACACATACGTATATATAACCACAAACAATAGTAAAAGAAAGGGAGAGGCCGATTAGGGACAAAAAAGGAGATCTTCTTGTAGGAGCAGAGGGTATGGCTGAGGTACTAATTGAATACTTTGCATTGCTATTCACTGGAGAAGGGGATGCTGCCAATGTAGCAGTATAGGAGGTAGTAGCGATTTTGGATAGGATAAAAATAGATAAAGAAGGGGTACTTAAAAGGTTGGCAGTTTTCAATGTAGGAAAATCATCCAGTCCAGATGGGATGCAGCCAAATATTGAGAAAAAAACAAGTCAGCTTGGAAGACAGGGCAAATATGTAAGAGCAAGGCTGGATAGCATCTATTTTAATGCAAGGAGTCTTGCAAATAAGGTGGATGAACTGAAGGTGTTGATAAACACATGGGAGTATGATATTGTTGCTGTCACAGAGACATGGTTGAGGGAGGGGCAAGACTGGCAGCTCAATATTCCGGGGTACAGAATCTTCAGGTGAGACAGAGGGGGAGGTATAAGAGGAGGGGGGGTCGCAATATTAATTAAAGAATCAATTACTGCCATAAGGAGGGATGATATATTAGCAGGTTCCTCAAATGAGGCCATATGGGTGGAGCTTAAAAACAAAAAGGGGGCAAGCACTTTGATGGGAGTGTACTATAGACCGCCAAACAGTCAGGGGGAGATAGAGGAACAGATATGTAGGCAAATCTCAGAAAATTGTGCAAATAATAGGGTAATAATAGTGGGGGATTTCAACTTCCCCAATATTAACTGGGATACTCAGAGTGTAAAAGGCTTAGAGGGTACAAAATTCTAAACGTGCATCCAGGAGAGCTTTTTGAGCCAGCATGTAGAAAGTCGTACAAGAGAGGGGGCGGTACTGGACCTAATTCTAGGGAATGTGACCGGCCAAGTGGAAGAAGTGCTAGTAGGTGAGCACTTTGGTGATAGTGACCATAATTCAGTGAGATTTAAGGTGGTCATGGAAAAGGACAGGGAGGGGCCGGAAATAAAGGTTCTAAATTGGGGGAAGGCCGATTTTAATAGGATAAGGCAGGATCTGGCCAAAATGGACTGGGATCAACTGCTTGTAGGAAAATCCGCATCGGAGCAATGGGAGTCTTTCAGAAGGGAGATTGAGACCATACAATGGCAACATGTTCCCGTAAAGGTCAAGGGTGGTTCCAAGAACTCCAGGGAACCTTGGATGTCAGGGGATATACGAGAATGGATTAGGAAAAAAAGGAGGGCTTTTGGCAGATACAAAAGGCTAAGGACGGAGGAAGCCCTAGAGGAGTACAAAAAGTGCAGGGGGATACTTAAAAAGGAAATTAGGAGATCAAGGAGGGGCCATGAAAAAACACTGGCGAGCAAAATAAAGGAAAATCCTAAGATGTTTTATAAGTATATTAAGGGTAAGAGGATAACTAGGGAAAAAATAGGGCCCATTAGGGACAAAAATGGCAATCTGTGTGTGGAGCCGGAAGATGTAGGAGGGGTTCTAAATGATTTTTTTGCATCTGTTTTCACTATGGAGAAG
The DNA here is from genome assembly GCF_035084215.1 of Heptranchias perlo. Classification (NCBI taxonomy): domain Eukaryota; kingdom Metazoa; phylum Chordata; class Chondrichthyes; order Hexanchiformes; family Hexanchidae; genus Heptranchias; species Heptranchias perlo. The sequence continues at coordinate 16,103,903 of NC_090331.1, read as the reverse complement.
GACGACGTAGACATCGAAATACGACAGGGGGACTGTGATATACTCAAACATATTAACATCAAGCGGGAGGAGGTATTGGCGGTTTTAGCAGGCCTAAAAATGGATAAATCCCCAGGCCCGGATGAAATGTATCCCAGGCTACTGTGTGAGGCAAAGGAGGAGATTGCGGGGGCTCTAACACATATATTCAGAACCTCTCTGGCCACAGGGGATGTGCCAGAGGACTGGAGAACCGCTAATGTAGTACCATTATTCAAGAAGGGGAGTAGGGAAAAACCGGGGAACTACAGGCCAGTGAGCCTAACATCAGTGGTAGGAAAATTATTGGAAAAAATTCTGAAGGACAAAATTAGTCTCCACTTGGAGAAGCAAGGATTAATCAGGGATAGTCAACATGGCTTTGTCATGGGAAGATCATGTCTGACTAATTTGATTGAATTTTTTGAGGGGGTGACTAGGCGTGTGGATGAGGGTAACGCAGTGGATATGGTATACATGGATTTCAGTAAGGCCTTCGATAAAGTCCCGCACAGGAGACTGGTCAAGAAGGTACGAGCCCATGGAGTCCAGGGTGCCTTGGCACTTTGGATACAAAACTGGCTTAGTGGCAGAAGGCAGAGGGTGATGGTCGAAGGTTGTTTTTGTGACTGGAAGCCTGTGGCCAGTGGGGTACCACAGGGATCTGTGCTGGGGCCCTTGCTGTTTGTGGTCTACATTAACGACTTGGATATGAATGTAAAAGGTATGATCAGTAAGTTCGCTGATGATACAAAAATTGGTGGGGTGGTAAATAGCGAGGAGGATAGCCTCAGTCTGCAGGACGATATAGATGGGTTGGTCAGATGGGCGGAACAGTGGCAAATGGAATTTAACCCGGAAAAGTGCGAGGTGATGCACTTTGGAGGGACTAACAAGGCAAGGGAATACACAATGAATGGGAAGACCCTAGGCAAGGCAGAGGGTCAGAGGGATCTTGGTGTGCAAGTTCACAGATCCCTGAAGGCGGTGGAACAGGTAGATAAGGTGGTAAAGAAGGCATATGGGATACTTGCCTTTATTAGCCGAGGCATAGAATATAAGAGCAAGGAGGTTATGATGGAGCTGTATAAAACACTGGTTAGGCCACAGCTGGAGTACTGTGTGCAGTTCTGGTCGCCACACTACAGGAAGGATGTGATCGCTTTGGAGAGGGTGCAGAGGAGATTCACCAGGATGTTACCAGGGCTGGAGCGCTTCAGCTATGAAGAGAGACTGGGAAGATTGGGTTTGTTTTCCTTGGAGCAGAGGAGGCTGAGGGGGGACATGATTGAGGTGTACAAAATGATGAGGGGCACAGATAGGATGGATACTAAGGAGCTTTTTCCCTTCGTTGAGGGTTCTATAACAAGGGGGCATAGATTCAAGGTAAAAGGCGGGAGGTTTAGAGGGGATTTGAGAAAGAACTTTTTCACCCAGAGGGTGGTTGGAGTTTGGAACTCACTGCCTGAGAGGATTGTGGAGGCAGGAACCCTCACAACATTCAAGAGCATTTGGATGAGCACTTGAAATGCCATAGCCGGTGCGGACACGATGGGCCGAAGGGCCTCTATCCGTGCTGTATAACTCTATGACTCTATGATGCATCCTAGGTTACTGAGGGAAGTAAGGATAGAAATTGCAGAGGTTCTGGTCACAATTTCTAATCCTCCTTAGATGTGGGGGCGGTGCCAGGTGACTGGAGGATAGCAAATATTACACCCCTGTTCAAAAAAGGGGAAAGGGCTAAACCCAGCAATTACAGTCCAGTCAGCCTAACATCGGTGGTGGGCAAATTTTTAGAGACAATAATCCAGGATAAAGTTAATTAACATTTGGAAAAGTATGGGCTAATAAATGAAAGTCAGCAGTGATTTATTAAAGGCAAATCGTGCTTGACTAACTGGATTGAGTTCTTTGATGAAGTAATGGAGAGGGTTGATGAGTGTCATGGGGTTGATGTGTATATGGACTTTCAAAAGAGATTTGATAGAGGTGTTCAAAATCATGAACGGTTTTGATAGACTAAATAAGGAGAAATTGTTTCCAGTGGGAGAAGGGTCGGTAACCAATGGACACAGATTTAAGGTGATCAGCAAAAGAATCAGAGGCAACATGAGGAAACGTTTTTTTACACAGAGAGTTGTTATGATCTGTAATTTGATAAAGTCCCACATAATAGACTTGTTAGCAAAGTTAAAGCCCATGGGATTAAAGGGACAGTGGCAGCGTGGATACAAAATTGGCTACGGGACAGAAAGCAGAGACTAGTGGTGAACCGTTGTTTTTCAGACTGGAGGCAAGTATACAGTGGTGTTCCCCAGGGGTCAGTATTAGGACCACTGCTCTTTTTGATATATATTAATGACCTGGACTTGGGTTTAGTGGGTATAATTTCAAAGTTTGCAGATGACACAAACTTTGGAATGTAGTAAATAATGTGGAGGACAGTAACAGACTTCAGGAGGACGTAGACCGACTGGTGAAATGGGCAGATACATGGCAGATGAAATTTAACGCTGAGAAGTATAAAGTGATACATTTTGGTAGGATGAATGAGGAGAGGCAATATAAACTAAATGGTACAATTTTAAAGGGCATACAGGAATCGAGAGACCTGGGGTGTATGTACACTAACCTTTGAAGGTGGCAGGACTAGTTGAGAAGGCTGTTAAAAAAGCATGTGGGTTCCTGGGCTTTATAAATAGGGGCATGTTATAAAGTTATGCTAAGCCTTTATAAAACACTTGTTAGGCTTCAGCAGGAGTATTGAGTTCAATTCTGGGCACCAAACTTTAGGAAGGATTTCAAGGCCTTAAGAGAGGGTGCAGAAGAGATTTACTAGAATGGTACCAGGGACAAGGAGCATCAGTTATGTGGAGAGACAGGAAAACTGGGGCTATTCTCCTTAGAGCAGAGAAGATTAAGAGGAGATTTGATAGAGGTGTTCAAAATCATGAACGATTTTGATAGACTAAATAAGGAGAAATTGTTTCCAGTGGGAGAAGGTAACCAAAGGACACAGATTTAAGGTGATCGGCAAAAGAACCAGAGGCAACATGAGGAAACGTTTTTTTACACAGAGAGTTGTTATGATCTGGAATGCACTGCCTGAAATATTAACTTTCAAAAGGGAATTGGATAAATACTTGAGGGGAAAAATTTACATGAGGAAAGAGCAGAGGAGTGAGACTAATTGGGTAGCTCTTTCAAAGAGCTAGCACAGGCATGATGGGCTGAATGGCCTCCACCTGTGCTGAACCTACTATGATACTATGATACATATATATGTTGCTTTCCAGCAGCAACCTTCCATATTTAATCTGTTGCACACTCAGTTCTAATTCACCACATTTCAGTTGCATTTTATGATTTTTTTATCTAAAGTTAATTAAGATGAATTTTATTACACTGAAAATAAGAACTCTTTTTTACCAAAATGATTCTTTCGGGTAATAATTGACAGTTCTTAAATAATTTTCATTCACACCAAGCACTGTTCTGATGAGAACCACAGCAAGTGAGTTAAACTGTTCTTTTACTTAATTACACCCTCTATTTATAAGTTAAGACAATGGCTGCTGAAAGTATGACACAAAAAGAGAAAATACTGGAGATATACAGTGGGTCATCAGCATCTGAAAGAGAAAGATTAAGTGAGTTCACTTCTGATGAAGGGTGAGATCTGAGATAATCTACTCTTTCAAGTGCTAATCAACCTTTTGCTGTTCATTTCGAGCATTTTATGTCAATGTTTAAAAGTAGCCTGCGTAAAATATAATTGGCTAGAAATTACTGTTGATGATATTATTGTATGGATGCTTAATGCATTCTTATCAAATCCCTCTCCCCACTATTTTAGCAGATGTGTTCTGCAGTTTGAAATAAACAGGTTAATGCCTCTGCTAAAATTGCAGATAGTGGAACTTAATATGAGCTCATTAATAATGAGTTCTGACGAAAGGTCATTGACCTGAAACATTAACTCTGTTTCTCTCGCCACAGATGCTGCCTGACCTGCTGAGTGTTGCCAGCATTTTCTGTTTTTATTACAGATTTCCAGCATTTGCAGTATTTTGCTTTTGAGTCAATGGGCTCAATATTGCCAGGGCTGCGGGTTCGCGGCGGGGGGCTATTGGGCGCGTGGGTATCGCGCCCGGTGAAATCAGTCTGCTCCGCGCGCGATCGCAGCCTAATTGGATCCACTTACCTGGTCTTCCGGGTTCCCCACTGCTGAGCTGCGCGTCAGGTGGACTGCGCATGCGCAGTAAGGTCTGTCAGCTGGAGGAGCTCTATTTAAAGGGGCAGTCCTCCACTGACTGATGCTGCAACAAATAGGAAAAATTACAACATGGAGCAGCCCAGGGGGAAGGCTGCTCCCAGTCTAATGATGCCTCACTCCAGGTATCATTAGATGGGGTGAGGAGGAGGGGGAGGACAGAGGTCTTCCCCCCCCGGCAGGGGGGAGGAAGCGGCCTGCCTCTGCCACCAAGAAGGCCTGGCTCGAGGTGGCAGAAGAGGTCACCTGCACCACCAACATATCGCGCACCTGCATATAGTGCAGGAGGCACTGCAATGACCAAAGTAGGTCAGCCAAAGTGAGTACACTTAGTCATTCCCCTACACTCCATCTGCCACATCACCGCCCCCACCCCACATCTCCTTCTGCACTGCCAACACTACTCTGTCACATCACCCCTCACACCCACTCAAACCTCATCCTCATCTTACCTGCACTTACTCACCTCGCCAGTACTCATCCCGCCACTACCACTCAACCCAATCCTCATACAATCTCATGGCTCTATCTCATACTCACCCTCTCATGCATCTCCTTCACGGTCAGCCTCACTCAGCCTGCCACTACCTGTGCTGCAGGCACAGGGCATGCATCACATATGTGCAGTAGGAAGCGTAAGGCAAACGTGTTGTGAGCATAAAGGGGATGCACAAGGGTGTTTGAGGATTTGTCATGGTTTTTACTTATATTTAATTGCTGACCAACTCACATCACATATTATATTGTCATCACTACTGCCACGTCTTTGCGAATCTTGTCTGGTTTGTGCAATAATGCCCTTTCCTGAGGATCACAATGAAGACCCACAACTGATGCAACCCATTGTGTCACTGCAGAGTGGGAGTAGGTGTATTTGCAGGGCTCTTTTGTGCAGACGATTGAGAGACGTCGGCGATGTCCCCAGTGGCACCCTGGAAGGATGCGGAGGAGAAGTTGTTGAGGGCAGTGGTGACTTTGACAGCGACAGGTAAGAAGAGGGTGCTTGGGCCAGCCGGGAGCAGCTCGGCATGAAGGAGGCTGCAGATGTCCACGGCTACATGTCGAGTGACTCTGAGCCTCCGTGTGCACTACTGCTCAGAGAGGTCCAGGAAGCTGAGCCTCGGTCTGTGGACCCTGTGGCGAGGGTAGTGCCTTCTGCGACACATCTCTCTCTGCGGTTGCCCTCCCTCCTGCTGTGCAGGTGGATGTGTCACAGCACTGTGTTGTGGAGCTCCACATGTCAGAGGTGGACGGCTTGGCCGGCGAGGCTGGTGATGCTGTTCGCCCTCCGAGGAGGTCATGACTGCAGCTACGGCGGCCCCCATCTGGAAGATGTACATCTGAGGGGGTCCGCAAGGTAGGTACATGTCTCTGGACCCTGGGGTAAGTGTGCAAGTTGGTGAATTTTCTTGTCAGGAGGAGGGTGGTGGAGGCCAAACTTTGTCCCAAGTGACAGAGTGGCCTCCTGCAATGAGTGAGGGTCTCCCCACCCACCTGTCAAATGGACCTTTGCAGCTGCCACAGGCTGATAGCTGCAACACGTCCATTTCAACTGGGAGTGTTTCCCCCAGTACAGGAAACAGTCCCAGTTGTTTCTAAAATCCCACCCCTCCTCCCATATTCACTTAATCAGGTCTGTTAATGGCCTGAAATGACAAGATAAATACTCTCAAGTGGTACCTGCTGGCTTTAATTGCCTGCGGGAGTCCCACATGCGGGGGCTGCGCGCACACGTCAGCGCGTCTGTGGGGAACCCGGAAGTGGGCGGGTTGGAGCCGGGCTCCCGACCCGCTCCGGGATTCCCCGATTTTCGGAGCCCCCCCACCAGGAACGCACCCGATAGCAGGTACTAAAATGGAGCCCACTATATGTTTATTCTATCACAGACCCTTCACCAGCATGTACTGATTCGTACTTTAACCAACTCTAGGGCCAACGCTAAATTATGCTTTGGGATAATAGTGCACTTTAAATGGGTTAGTGCCTCCATGCCATGAGGTAACTTCAAGGCCTAAGCCTGAGGGGACTCTCTGTAAGGGGCCTCACAAGAAAGACCCCTCAGGCTGCCTCTAGAAAAAAAGTTTACATTTACAGGAAAAATTGGCTTTTTATTTAATTCGTTTGCATATTTTAACATAAATACACTTTATCACAGTGACTGCATTATTTTTTGTAAATAAAATACAGAAATGTTTTACCCAAAAGCATTTCAAATGTGACTGAGCGTGGTGTTAATCGTCGCTCAGTGGTAGCACTCTCGTCTCTGAGTCAGAAGGTTATGTGTTCAAGTCCCACTCTAGAGGCTTTAGTATATAATCTAGGCTAATGTTCCAGTGCTGCACTGTCGGAGGTGCTGTCTTTTGGATGAAATGTTAAACCAAGGCCTTGTCTGCCCTCTTCAGGTGGACGTAAAAGATCCTATGGCACAATTTGAAGAAGAGCAGGGGAGTTCTTGCCAGTGTCCTGGCCAATATTTATCCCTCAACCATCATCACTAACACAGATTATCTGGTCATTATCACAATGTTGTTTGTGGGACCTTGCTGTGTGCAAATTGGTTGCCACGATTCCTGCATTACACGTCAAAAAAGTACTTAATTGGCTGTAAAGCGCTTTGGAACGTCCTGAGGTTGTGAAAGGCACTATATAAATGCAAGTCTTCCTTCTTTCTTTTTATGGCAGGATTTGTTTTACATTACTTCTATAACATTGCTCAATAATTTATTTGCAAACACTGTTAATCGTCAATCACAATTTACTTGTTGTGCTTTGACAAGTGCTCATGTTGTTCTCAGGATTCTTATATTTTTTTAAATTTATTCATTCATGGGATGTGGGCGTCGCTGGCGAGGCCGGCATTTATTGCCCATCCCTAATTGCCCTTGAGAAGGTGATGGTGAGCCGCCTTCTTGAACTGCTGCAGTCCGTGTGGTGACAGTTCTCCCACAGTGCTGTTAGGAAGGGAGTTCCAGGATTTTGACCCATATATTATGCATTGCTAGCAAACCAACATTCATTTCATAAATTGGGTTTAGGTTTTTAAAAGAAAATCCGAAGCTATGTAAAACCTGTTTCATTTAAAATCTTAGTTGTGTATTTGCAGTAATGTAAGGGATTTATACAATGGGTGAGGCTTCAGGCTCAGCTTGATAACAGCAGTGCAATGCCACTTTCTTACAGTTCTATTTTCAACTGTCACAAAGCATCTAAGAACGGTTCAAAAATGCTTTCTACCTAGAATTTTACGGCTGGAACAGATTTTTTTTCAATAAAGCTTAATTTCCTTGTCACAAGTTGGCCTTATAGAAATAGTGTAAATGAAAAAAAAAATCCCCTCCCACCATCTTTCTAAGTACTTCACTCTAGCCAAGCTGTGGCAGTACCGCTACAACACTGGCATCGACCCAATAATGTGGAAAACTGCCTGGGTATGTCCTGTCCGCAAACAAAAGCAAGACAAATCTGTTATGACCCTATCAGCTTACTTCCAATCATTAGCAAAGTGATGGAAGTAGATGTCAACAGTGCTATTAAGCAGCACTTACTCACCAATAGCCTGCTCACCGAGGCTCAGTTTGGTTTCCATCAGGGCCACTCAGCTCCAGACCTCATTAGAGCCTTGGTCGAAATGTGAACATAAGATTTGATTTCCAGAGGTGAGAGTGACTGTCCTTGATATCAAGGCAGCACTTGATCAATGCGGCACCAAGGAGCCCGAATGAAACTGAAGTTAATGGGGATCAGGGAGAAAATGCTCCAGTGGCTGGAACAGTGGCACAAAGGAAGATGGTTGCAGTTGTTGGAGGCCAATCATCTCAACCCCTGGACATCATTCCAGGTGATCCTCAGGGCAGCATCCCAGGCCCAACTATCTTCAACTGCTTCATCAATTAACTTCCCTCCATCATAAGGTCAGAAATGGGGCTGTTTGCTAATGATTTCAGTGTTCAACTCCATTTGTAATTGTTCAGGTAATAAAGCAGTCCATGCCCGCCTGCAGAAAGACCTGGGCAACATCCAGGCTTGGACTGATAAGTAGCAAGTAACATTTGCACCACACAAGTACCAGGCAATGACCATCTTCAACAAAAAAGAGCCTAACCATCTCCTCTTGACATTCAATGGCATTACCATTGTCAAATATATTAAGCTGCTCACAACAGTGCATGATTCAAAAAACTTGGAGGGGAAATATTACATTGAATCCTTCATATCAGAACATCAGAATACGTGGACCAAGAGACCATTAATCCTCATGCCTGTTCCTTTTGCAGTCCATGCATAATTTGCCCTCTCATGGACTACTCAAATTCCAATGGCCCACTTTATTTCTATAGGGAGGAAACTAACCTTAGGGAAAACTTCCAAGATAACGCTCTGGGAATTTTCTCCCTGATCCCAAAGATAATCTAGTAAAACTTGTGAACGCAACGTATCATTGCAGCTTACATTCTTCAACCTTGAACAGCTGCCTTCCACAGGCAACATTCCCATGGTCTCATCATCATCATGTTGCCTAGGATATTTGATGCCCTGTGTCTCTATTTGTCTTTGCAAACTTCCTTCATGTTTTTAATTAGAATTTTAGCAAGCTGTTTTTAAAAGAATCAACATGGCATTAACTGCTTTTCTTGAGATTCTATTCCACACCTAAGTTTCTGTGCCATCAAAAGTCTAGATTGAGGTATGTTAATTTTGTCCTCATGCCCTCTCGCTCTGCAATTACTGTCTAAGATAATAGTTTTCAATTTCTCTCAGCTTTTAAAAAAACTTTTCCCTCTCAATCTGATTTTCTTCAGTGAAAACCTATTTCAGTTCTTTGAGTCTATCTTGGGAACTTGAGAAATCACAGAACAAGAAAAGGATAGTCAACTCCCTCCACCAGCCACATGCAATTTCCCCTATTGAGCCAACCCATTCAATCTCTTGAGGGAGGCAACTAATTGTAGGCGACCTCAAAGATGATAAAGCTCTGAAATTTCTCCCTATGCCCTTCCCACATCCAGAGTAATTAAGCAAAATCCCGTAGGGTCAAATTCCAACAGGGAACCACACTTGCAGGAAATACAAGTGAGAAATAGGGCTACAACGTGACAGCCCTAATTCACTGACCCATGCTCCATATGAGTGCAGTTCACCTTTGAAAGCACAGGATTACAAAATCATCCCTTGCAACCCAATTTTGCAGTCTATATCTAGAGTTCTATGCCACTGTTTTCCACAGGGTGAATAATCAATGGCCCCGGGAGTACATGAGCCAATATGTTTCAAAGAGTACTTTGCTTCTAACCTTCTCCCCTTCTCTCCTGAATGAACCATCTTTGCTGGGGCATGGTTACTTGGCAGCCCTCCAGTATCTTGTCCAGGTGGCTATTCATCATTGTGAGCCTGGGCAGTGATTGAACTCGAGACATTTTTAGTCTAAATGGTTCAGTATCACAATGTACTTTTGCAGGCTATTTAATCATCTTTGTCTATTATGATTTTAGAGCACTGAGTCATAGAATTATCTTTGTAGTTCTCTCCTGTACCCTTCTTAATGCATCAATGTCCTTTTGAAGATAGGTGCCCAAAATTGCACAGAACGCAACCTGACCAATGAGCTATGTATTACATAGAATTTACAGCACAGAAACAGTCCATTTGGCCCAACTGGTCTATGCGGGCAAAACACAAATGTATTCCTCTTCATCTGACCCTATTAGCATAGCCTTCAATTTCTATCTCCCTCATATGCTTATCCAGCTTCCCCTTAAATGTGGGTTGAAATGTTTTGATTTATAATCAGATGTTCTCAAGATGTATCCCATTACCTAATAGTCCTGTTGATAATGCCTTCATGTCGGCTGGTATTGATATTGGCTCACAGTTCCCAGATCCACTGACTGATGCTGCAGAAAGGAGCCAAAATTACAGCATGGAGCAGCCCAGGAGGAAGGCTGCTCCCAGGTTTAATGATGCCTCACTCCAGGTCCTACTGGATGGGGGGAGGAGGAGGGGGAGGACAGGGATCTTCTCGCTGGCGGACAGGAGGAAGTGGCCTGCCTCTGCCACCACGAAGGCCTGACTTGAGGTGGCAGAGGAGTTCACCAGCACTATCAACATATCACGCACCTGCATACAGTGCAGGAGGCGCTTCAATGACCTAAGTAGGTCAGCCGAAGTGAGTACACTTACTCATTCCCCTACACTCCGTCTGCCACGTCAACGCACCACCCCACATCTCCTTCTGCACTGCCAACACTATTCTGTCACATCACTCCTCACACCCACTCAAAACTCATCCTCATCTTACCTGCACTTACTCACCTTGCCAGTAGTCATCCCACCACTACCACTCAACCCAATCCTCATACAATCTCATGGCTCTATCTCATACTCACCCTCTCATGCATCTCTTTCATGGTCAGCCTCACCCCACCTGCCACTACCTGTGCTGCAGCCACAGGGCATGCATCACATATGTGCAGTAGGAAGCGTAAGGCAAACGTGTCGTGAGCATGAAGGGGATGCACAAGGGTGTTTGAGGGTTTGTCATGGTTTTTACTTATGTTTGATTTCTGATCAACTCACATTACATATTATATTGCCACCACTACTGCCACGTCTTGGCCATTCTTGTCTGGTTTGTGCAATAAGGCCCTTTCATGAGGTTCTCCATGAACACCCTTGATGCCACCCATTGGGTCACCCTACAGTGGGTGTATGTGTAGTTGCACGACTACTTTGTGCAGGTGCCTGTTGCGCAGCACTGTGTTGTGTAGCTCCACGTGGCAGAGGTGGATGGCATGCCTGGCGAGGCTGGTGATGTTGGTCGTCCTCCAATGGAGTGATGAATGCAGCGATGGACCCTCCCCCCATCCTGACAGTGTGAGTGTGAGGGGGTCCACAAAGTAGGTAAATATGTTTGGACAGCAGAGTTTAGGGTATGATTTAATAATTTGGAGTGTGGAGACAACGGTGTGGCAGGCCAAACTTTGTCTGAGGTGACAGAGTGCCCTGCTGCAATGAATGAGGGTTTACCCCGCACCTGTTAAATGGTCCTTTGCAGCTGCCACTGGCTGCTGGCTGCAACACGTCTGTTTAAACAGGGAGTGTTTCCCCCAGCATGGGAAACACGCTCTGGGTAGTCCAAAATCCGAATCCTCCTAAAATCTCCAACTAATGAGGTCTGTCAACGACCTCAAGTACTCAGATAATGATCTTAAGTGGGATCCCACCAGCTTCGATTGCCGGTGGGAGTCCCGCATGCGGGGGCTGCGCGCGCACCGATTCGCGTCATTGGGGAACCCGGAAGTGGGCGGGTTGGAGCCGGGCTCTGGGCCCGCTCCGGGAATCCCCAATTTTAGGAGACCCCCCGCCATGAACGCACCCGCTTGGCCATCCGAAAATTGACCCCTATGTGACCTCTACTTTAACAGTGCTCCATGAAAGTGAGTCTTACAACAAAATAAGCAATGTTTGTCCAATTACTTCGTCACTTCTGCTAGTTTTTTTTCCAATGGATCCCCGTTTGAGTTTTCCCAAGATCAGTCTAATTTATTAAACAAAAACCAAAAAAACTGCAGATGCTGGAAATCTGAAACAAAAACAGAAATGCTGGATAATGTTTCAGATGTGGATTCCTCCTCAGAAACTGATGAAGGGTTCACACCTGAAACGTTAACTTGTCTGTACACTCCACAAATGTTGATTTGCTCAGTGTTTCCAGCATTTTCTGCTAATCTTATTGTCATGTTTTAAATACAAAATGGGTGTAATATATCTGTATATATATCATAAAATCATACCAGTTAGATTGATCTGCTTACAGTTTCATAGTGGGCATTACAATGAAAATCTCCACAACTTCAATAGCAGTCCTGGATAAATCCAATCATATATTCTATATTATTTCTATTGTATAATTGGCACATCTTAAATGTTTCTCAAGTCACTGGTAATTGGTGACACCATGAATGAGGGGACTGACCTTGCAAAATAGATGGGAGTTGAAGACACCCACCACCTTTCTATGAAATGAGGAAAATAAACAACTTGTACTATCTGGTGGTGCTGAAGCATGTAGTACTTTCTGGGATTTATTGCATGTTTGTATGGCAATAGTAAGGCTCAGCGTGGAATGTAAATGTCAAGTCTGACACATTCATTTGTCAGCTCAACATTGAGGAAAAATTCAGAGATCTTTGAAAATCATCTCCCCGCCCAGACCCGTGTTACCCAAAGACACTGGCCCAGAATTTGCTGGAGCGGGGCATCTCGTGGCATGCCCTGTTAGTTAGACTTTTTCCCTCACCCTTCAGCTCGAAAAAATTTTTGTCCTGCAAGTTGCTGGAAGTGCAAGCTGATAACAGGGGCATGGGACATCTGGGACCTCGGTGAATGACGGGACCTACAGTCTATCTCCTTAACTAAAGGATTGAGAAAAAAGCAGAGGAACAACGGAAAAGCAAATAGGGTGAATTAGAGTCAAATCAGGTACAAAAAGAGAAATAAAGAGAGGGAAAGAAAGATTTGATTAAGAGAGAGAATAAAAAGAGACAGAAAGGAAAAGCAAGGAAAAAATTTAAAAAATTTAAAAATCTCCAACAGCAATTTACCACCTGTAGGAATGAGACTCCACAGTTTAAATTGTTCCCTTTCTGGGCCTGAGAGGTTGATTGGCATTGCAGGAACATTAATCACCTCATTAACAAGATACTTACGCTGTTAAATACCAGCCCTAACTTTGTGGCGAGTTTAATTGGCAATTAATGCAAAAATGCAGCAACTTCATGAAACTCACGGGGAGGTTGAGGGCGAGCTGCTGTTTTCGTGAGGCTAATGGCGCAGCAGCGTAAATCGTCCAGCAACTTGTGGTGATTCACAATCCACGGGGTATCTCTTACTCGCTGCATGTTGCTGAACGATTTACACATTAATAACGGCGAGCGCCATTAAACTCGCTGTTACTTTGGCAGCTAAATCTGGGCCATTACTAAACATTAAAATTTGCAGAAATTAACTTTCAAAGGAGAATTGAATATCTACTTGAAAAGGAAAAATTTGCAGGGCTATAGGGAAACAGCAAGGGAGTGGGACTAACTGGATAGCTCTTTCAAAGAGCAGCCATGGGACGATGGGCCGAACTGAGTAAAAAAAATTCTCCTCATCTCCCCATCTGGCTTTTTTGCTAATTATTTTAAATCTGTGTCTTCTGGTTACCGACCCTCCTGCCAGTGGAAACAGTGACCAAAATGTAGCACAGGGGGAAACAGAAGGACAGGGGTTGAAAGTTTCAGGCTCCCCAGGAGTGGGGCGGCCTAGCCCTGGCCACGTTCTGACACATGTGGGGTCATTGGAGAGAGATAGTGGAATGGTGTGGGCCAAGTCTGCCTGCCCTTGCTCCCAGAATCCATGTCGCCATGATCACTGGTTGCCAACTGTAGTTGATGCAGACACTATCGCACCAATGACATTCGTGAAGCCCCTCTCTCTCTCTCTGTCTGTCTCTCTCCATTAGGCCAAGCTGAGCAGCTAAATTGTTCAAGGAAGCGGTGAGATTGCAACATCAAGGCCTGTAAGGCAGCAATCTGAGCATTCAGAGAAATGCAAAGACTAAGGCTGTGGTATCAAAGTCCCTGGAGGTGCCACTAGGATGGTAGCAAGCTTTCAATGGCATGCATGTAAACCTCACAAATGCAGTTTGTGGAATCCTCCATAATAACTGCTGCGTGCTGAAAGTTCCAAATTAAGAATCTCTCATTCTTTTAAAAGTCTGGCCCTAAGATCCGGATCTTCACTCTCAGCATTGAATGGGAATGCTAGATGAGCTTGCGACCATGTGCTCCTGTGCTATCTCCACCTGTTCCTGTTCATTTGTGTTAAATTCACAAGCTTTCGGAGGCTTCCTCCTTCGTCAGGTGAACGACCTGATGAAGGAGGAAGCCTCCGAAAGCTTGTGAATTTAAAATAAAATTGCTGGACTATAACTTGGTGTTGTAAAATTGTTTACAATTGTCAACCCCAGTCCATCACCGGCATCTCCACATCATGTTCATTTGTGCTCAGTGGTTCATTTGATGTCCTCTCCTTAAACTAACTACCTAAACTTCCTGGGCTAGATATACCTATGTTGTAGCTTGCTAGAGTCATGTGAGATGCTTGGTGACCTCAGCTCAGAAGTCCCTGAGACACAGAAAGAGGAAAGGTGTAGTAACATGCCTTCATTACAACTTGCTTCCAAACATCCGTTGCCAATGTGTTGACATGGAGTTGGAGGCCAATGCAAGCTTTTGTGTCAGTGATTGACTGAATGGGATGGAAAGTAAAGGAAGGTTAAGTGTATAGAAATGCTAAGCTGGGGGCCATTCCTCATCCAAGTTACATTCCTGGATTTGGAGCGCCGGAAGATGTGCCGTGGACCAGCCTCCTCCATTTATCATTCTCTCATACAAAAGTCGATGCATGCATTGGTTAGCTGATGTTGGTAGCATGGAATTTCCCTTCAGCCATATGTCAGAGTGCTCTCTGTAGATAATGTAAAGATAGAAACATGCAACATGCAGATGCTGGACACAGAAGAAGTTGGCACGGGACTGACCTGTGCAGGCTTTTACTGAAGGAGGCGATGCGGGGCAAGGGAAGTGCTGGGGACTGCATAGGGAAGTATAATGGTCATTCTGAGAAGTTCATGATGGGAATAGTACCTATATATGAGATGACGCTGCAGTCTGCTACCTTGTCACCTGGTAAAGTCACTGAATTTCTTGTGACACTAAATCAATGTACTCTGCACATTGCTGTTTGCATTGATTGAATTTGCCAACTGCTGTCAAGCTGTCTACTCCAATGTATTACTTACCCAATGACCAATCTCAGGGAAATAAGATGTCCCTCTTGAGCTGCACTTGACCTCCTCGTCAAAGCAGAGTGTGCTGCTCCTCCTCCTGCTCACCGCCCCCCCCCCATCCCAGAGTGCTACCACTTTTATCTTCAGCTGCTCAGCTTATTTCTCCAGCCAACAGTGATTTCCTCTTCAAACTGCTACAGGCCTTTAAGGGATTCCCCCCTGCGTTATGCATGTACCCAATCCCAGGTGGTTGTCCCCACCACTGCTTGTTTAGAACATGATAATGAAGTGAACCCAGAAATGTGGGCGGGATCAGTGAAGGTGAAGTTGAACGTACATGAAACGTACATTGATGAAAATACACTGGGGGATGTTGAGGGAGGAAATTCACTCCCTGTAGGCTTTGATCTTTCCACTTCTTTCTTCCTTGTCATTTTTTTTCAAAAACGGGATTAAAGGTAGAAATCTCCTAACGGTTCCCTCTAAGATTCTGACTGCTACCTGAAATGTACAGTAATTTGTTTAGGTGTATTTGTGACTCTTTCCCTTTTATTTGTATGTTGGTATTAAGGGTTACAGAACCAAGGCGGGTTGATGGAGTTAAGAAACAGATCAGCCATGATCTAATTGAATGGTGGAACAAGCTGGGGGGGGTTGTTGAATGACCTATTCTAGTTCCTAGGTTAAATTGGGACACTTTTCTTATTTTAAAGTGGGCTAGAATAATTATGGAACATTTGTGCAAAAATACAAGCCTACCTTGAGAGAAGCTGTTGCGATCTATTTCATATGATGGCGACCCTTTTTAATCCCTTGATGACCTTTGGGTAAAGGCACTACCAGCTGTGATACCAGCCCAAACAAAGCTGAAACTCCCGAATACAATTCTTGCCCCGAGTTTACTGATTTCCACTGAAGCAGCAACGGAAAAACTACAGTTGGCCTTGGCACATCTGGACTATGGGGGAGAAAAAAATCAACTCCTCCTCGTAAACACTGCTGGAAAAATGTGTGGTGTGTGATCATTGGGAGGGTGTAGGATTGGCTTTCACTGTAATCCCCTCTACAATCACTGTCTCAGCTCATGAAGAATGGACACTCTGGCAAGGTATTGGCGAATAAATTCAAAACTAATCTGCGGAAACTAAGTGAGCAAGTGGTCAATCTATGGAATAAACTCCCAAGGGAGGTGGTGGAAGCATTTAGTATTAATTCATTCAAATACAAAATTAGATTGATTTCTTTCAGAAAATAACATTTGGGATACAGCATATGAATAATTTGAGACATGACATGTGGCAAGCGTAACATGCTTGGGAGAAACAGGTGGCTTTGGACTTATGGTTCCCAAAGCTCTCCACCACTGGGGGTTTTCCTCGGTATCTCTTAGAGACTGATTGCTATGATTGGTCAACAACTCTATTATCATGCGACTACCAGGATGGAAGAAGACGAACTAGATGGACCTTGGTCTTTTCTCGTCCAGTAATTTCTATGTGTCCATCTATTGAGGGGCTGCTGGCACTCATGGAACCATACTCCAGTAAGAGTCAGTAATTTGGAGGAGAGGTCAAGGAGCAGGAAGGAGAGAAGATGTTATTTCAAATCTAACAGGTATAGCACCTCATAAACTCCAGGAATACCAGCTTATCTTATTCAAAAGAAATCAACGCAAGAATTGGCTTAATCAATGTTTTAGGGTTCATTTATGATGCAAGTGATTTCTACTTTGCTAAACCTACAAACTAAATCCAGAATCAGGCTCCAGAGTGAAGCGAAGTGAGAAGGTTAGAGTTACATCATTTGGCTTTGACACTCATGGAGTGTAAATCCAGTGCAGTGTCAAACCTGGTTTAGAAAGTGCTCAGGGGGGTCCCTTGTGTACTTTTTAAACTTGCCTGATCTTAATTTAAGTGTTTGGAGTGTTAAGGTTTTTCTCATCGTGCTTTCTAAATATTAAGGGGCCAAAATTCCGTCGAACTTCCTGCACACACTAACCATAACTTTGGCGCCTTTAGCCAAGCTGTTCCAGTACAACTACAACACTAGCATCTACCCGACAATGTGGAAAATTGCCGAGGTATGTCCTGTCCACAAAAAACAGGACAAATTCAATCTGACCAATTACCACCCCATCAGTCTACTCTCAATCATGGAAGGTGTCGTCGACAGTGCTATCAAGCGGCACCTACTCACCAATAACCTGCTCACCGATGCTCAGTTTGGGTTCCACCAGGACCACTCGGCTCCAGACCTCATTACAGCCTTGGTTCAAACATGGACAAAAGAGCTGAATTCCAGAGGTGAGGTGAGTGTAACTGCCCTTGACACCAAGGCAGCATTTGACCGAGTGTGGCACCAAGGAGCCCTAGTAAAATTGAAGTCAATGGGAATCAGGGGGAAAACTCTCCAGTGGCTGGAGTCATACCTAGCACAAAGGGAGATGGTAGTGGTTGATGGAGGCCAATCTTCCCAGCCCCAGGACATTGCTGCAGGAGTTCCTCAGGGTAGTGTCCTTGGCTCAACCATCTTCAGCTGCTTCATGAATTACCTTCCCTCCATCATAAGGTCAGAAATGGGGATGTTCGCTGATGATTGCACAGTGTTCAGTTCCATTCGCAATCCCTCAGGTAATGAAGCAGTCCGTGCTCGCATGCAGCAGGACCTGGACAACATCCAGGCTTGGGCTAATAAGTGGCAAGTAACATTTGTGCCAGGCAAGTGCCAGGCAATGACCATCTCCAACAAGAGAGAGTCTAACCACCTCCCCTTGACATTCAACGGCATTACCATTGTCGAATCCCCCACCATCAACATCCTGGGGGTCACCGTTGACCAGAAACTTAACTGGGCCAGCCACATCCAAGACAAAGCAACTCGCCAAGGTTTCTTCGACAGCACCTCTCAAACCCACGACCTCTACCACCTAGAAGGAAAAGGGCAGCAGGCACACGGGATCAACATCACCTGCGCGTTCCCCTTTAAGTCACACACCATCCCGATTTGGAAATATATCGCCATTCCTTCTTTGTCGCTGGGTCAAAATCCTGGAACTCCCTATCTAACAGCATTGTGGGAGAACCTTCACCACACGGACTGCAATGGTTCAAGAAGGCGGCTCACCACCAGCTTCTCAAGGCAATCAGGGATGGGCAATAAATGCTGCCAGCAACGCCCATATCCCATGAATGAATAAAAAAAAAAGAAAGGTCAACAGTCAAGGCTGGACCCAGAAATGCCACGGATTTCAGGATGGCACATTGGGAGCAGAGTTTCCACCTGCACCAAATAAGAGCATTGGCATCAGAGGAGGCAGTGCTGAGGACAGGGACTCCCAACATAGGGAGTTTCCACTTTCTCAGCTCTTAGATGGGCCTAGTGAACCTATCTGCCAAATGGCAGATGTGGGCCCACCAGCTAGATCAGGCTAGGATTGTTGCCTGAGCTCCCAAAGAGGAATGCCTTGCGAGTGTCTGGCCATCAAAAGGGACCACTGCTTGTTACAAATTGGATAGCCCATTGGTGAAGGATAGACTACAGGAGCCTAATCTGCAGTTGTTTCCAAGTCTTTATTCACAGAGCTCCATATCACACCCACACCACACCCTAGATCAGCTCTCTTATAGATGGATACAAGAGAGTTCCCAATTAAACGCACCACCTGAACACAATTAACATTAATTGATATAAATCACATGGATACAATTAACACTGCAGAGGGCAATTAAAAGATGTTTCCAAGGGATGGAGAACCCCTGCTGATCTTTGGCGGGGTCAGTGATGAAGGTCTTGTGCGGGGGCCTCTCAGCAACTTATGCTGGGTTGCTCTCCCCACCCTTGGATTTTCAGGGCCTAAAATTTATATTTGTTGGGAAAGGGCTTTGTGGATGTGTGTGCCCAAGCATGCACAGAGCTGTCTCCTGGAACGACAATTAAAAATCCAGTCAGGCAGGAGTCAAGAACGCAAGCATGATAGCACCCGTCAAGAACTCAAACTGGAGCTACTCATCTCAGAGAGGCAGCTGCTGTACAAATGTACCCTTAGTCAACCTATTTCCATTACTGTATGATTTAATGTGGAAAATGTAAAACAGCAGTAACTACTATAAGTGAAGCATTACTGCAAATGATAACGTCTGTTGTTAATGTGCATAAATTTTACTGGACAAGGGACAGTGCTAGCAAATGGGTTTCCCTGGTCATTGCTTTCTAGAGACCTTTGTGATTCGAGTTTCTCAGTTGCATTTAGTGACTTCAGCAGCATCATTTTAGCCACAAGTTTGTGACTTAAAGAAAAATCACATTAAAATTGATATAGTATGAGAAGCTTTGAATGTTGGTTCACTAGCTGCAGGGTTTCAGTGCCAGCCAATTGGGATTCAGGTGGTCCTGTGTCTCCTTCTACTGATTCATACAATGAAGTCATGTTTGTTGGTGCTGTGGTTGGCCTTCTGCTGTCCGCTTTCTGGAATATCTTCTGTTACCTATACAGGAATGCTGGATAGGCCAGATGCGGTGTCATCCTGAGAGGCAGCAGCCTCATTTGTATCTTCTCCAGCCATGCCACAGCTTCTGGACACTCCCTCAGCATGTTCACTGATCTGTGTGGAAACAGATCTCTAGGCAGCAATGAGGTCTGTGAATCCCTGACACTAGGTTCTCTCAATCTATGGTAAGGTAGCATAGTGGTTATGTTACTGGGCTAGTAATCCAGAGGCCTGGACTAAAGTCCAGAGTTATGAGTTCAAATCCCGCCACTGCAGCTGGTGAATTTAAATTCAATTAATTAAATAAAAATCTGGAATTAAAATACTACTATCAGTAATGATGGCCATGAAACTACCGGATTGTCGTAAAAACCCATCTGGTTCACTAATGTCCTTTAGGGAAGGAAGCCTGCCGCCCTTACCCGGTCTGGCCAAAATGTGACTCCAGACCCACAGCAATGTGGTTGATTCTTAATTGCCCTCTGAAATGGCCTAGCAAGCCACTCAGTTGTAAAATCTCGCTACGAAAAGTCATAATAAGAATAAAACCGGACGGACCACCCGGCATCAGACCACTAGGCACCGGACACGACAACGGCAAAACACCAAGCCCAGTCGACCCTGCAAGGTCCTCCTTACTAACATCTGGGGACTTGTGCCAAAATTGGGAGAGCTGTCCCACAGACTAGTCAAGCAACAGCCTGACATAGCCATACTCACAGAATCATATCTTTCAGCCAACGTCCCAGACTCTTCCATCACCATCCCTGGGTATGTCCTGTCCCACCGGCAGGACAGACCCAACAGAGGTGGCGGTACAGTGATATACAGTCAGGAGGGAGTGGCCCTGGGAGTCCTCAACATTGACTCTGGACCCCATGAAATCTCATGGCATCAGGTCAAACATGGGCAAGGAAACCTCCTGCTGATTACCACCTACCGTCCTCCCTCAGCTGATGAATCAGTCCTCCTCCATGTTGAACACCACTTGGAGGAAGCACTGAGTGGCAGCAAGGGCACAAAATGTACTCTGGGTGGGGGACTTCAATGTCCATCACCAAGAGTGGCTCGGTAGCACCACTACTGACCGAGCTGGCCGAGTCCTGAAGGACATAGCTGCTAGACTGGGCCTGCGGCAGGTGGTGAGCGAACCAACACGAGGGAAAAACTTACTTGACCTCGTCCTCACCAATCTACCTGTCGCAAATGCATCTGTCCATGACAGTATTGGTAGGAGTGACCACCGCACAGTCATCGTGGAGATGAAATCCCGTCTTCGCACTGAGGACACCATCCAACGTCTTGTGTGGCACTACCACCGTGCTAAATGGGATAGATTCAGAACAGATCTAGCAGCTCAAAACTGGGCATCCATGAGGCGCTGTGGGCCATCAGCAGCAGCAGAATTGTATTCCAGCACAATCTGTAACCTCATGGCCCGGCATATTCCTCACTCTACCATTACCAACAAGCCAGGGGATCAACCCTGGTTCAATGAGGAGTGTAGAAGAGCATGCCAGGAGCAGCACCAGGCGTACCTAAAAATGAGGTGCCAACCTGGTGAAGCTACAACTCAGGACTACATGCATGCTAAACAGCGGAAGCAACATGCTATAGACAGAGCTAAGCGATTCCACAACCAACGGATCAGATCAAAGCTCTGCAGTCCTGCCACATCCAGTCGTGAATGGTGGTGGACAATTAAACAACTAACAGGAAGAGGAGGCTCTGCAAACATCCCCATTCTCAATGATGGCGGAGTCCAGCACGTGAGTGCAAAAGACAAGGCTGAAGCGTTTGCAACCATCTTCAGCCAGAAGTGCCGAGTGGATAATCCATCTCAGCATCCTCCCGATATCCCCACCATCACGGAAGCCAGTCTTCGGCCAATTCGATTCACTCCACGTGATATCAAGAAACGGCTGAGTGCACTGGATACAGCAAAGGCTATGGGCCCCGACAACATCCCAGCTGTAGTGCTGAAGACTTGTGCTCCAGAACTAGCTGCGCCTCTAGCCAAGCTGTTCCAGTACAGCTACAAAACTGGCATCCACCCGACAATGTGGAAAATTGCCCAGGTATGTCCTGTCCACAAAAAGCAGGACAAATCCAATCCGGCCAATTACCGCCCCATCAGTCTACTCTCAATCATCAGCAAAGTGATGGAAGGTGTCGTCGACAGTGCTATCAAGCGGCACTTACTCACCAATAACCTGCTCACCGATGCTCAGTTTGGGTTCCGCCAGGACCACTCGGCTCCAGACCTCATTACAGCCTTGGTCCAAACATGGACAAAAGAGCTGAATTCCAGAGGTGAGGTGAGAGTGACTGCCCTTGACATCAAGGCAGCATTTGACCGAGTGTGGCACCAAGGAGCCCCAGTAAAATTGAAGTCAATGGGAATCAGGGGGAAAACTCTCCAGTGGCTGGAGTCATACCTAGCACAAAAGAAGATGGTAGTGGTTGTTGGAGGCCAATCATCTCAGCCCCAGGGCATTGCTGCAGGAGTTCCTCAGGGCAGTGTCCTAGGCCCAACCATCTTCAGCTGCTTCATCAATGACCTTCCCTCCATCATAAGGTCAGAAATGGGGATGTTCGCTGATGACTGCACAGTGTTCAGTTCCATTCGCAACCCCTCAGATAATGAAGCAGTCCGAGCCCGCATGCAGCAAGACCTGGACAACATCCAGGCTTGGGCTCATAAGTGGCAAGTAACATTCGCGCCAGATAAGTGCCAGGCAATGACCATCTCCAACAAGAGAGAGTCTAACCACCTCCCCTTGACATTCAACGGCATTACCATTGCCGAATCCCCCACCATCAACATCCTGGGGGTCACCATTGACCAGAAACTTAACTGGACCAGCCATATAAATACTGTGGCTACGAGAGCAGGTCAGAGGCTGGGTATTCTGCGGCGAGTGACTCACCTCCTGACTCCCCAAAGCCTTTCCACCATCTACAAGGCACAAGTCAGGAGTGTGATGGAATACTCTCCACTCGCCTGGATGAGTGCAGCTCCAACAACACTCAAGAAGCTCGACACCATCCAAGATAAAGCAGCCCGCTTGATTGGCACCCCATCCACCACCCTAAACATTCACTCCCTTCACCACCGGCGCACTGTGGCTGCAGTGTGTACCATCCACAGGATGCACTGCAGCAACTCGCCAAGGCTTCTTCGACAGCACCTCCCAAACCCGCGACCTCTACCACCTAGAAGGACAAGGGCAGCAGGCGCATGGGGACAACACCACCTGCACGTTCCCCTCCAAGTCACACACCATCCCGACTTGGAAATATATCGCCGTTCCTTCATTGTCGCTGGGTCAAAATCCTGGAACTCCCTTCCTAACAGCACTGTGGGAGAACCGTCACCACACGGACTGCAGCGGTTCAAGAAGGCGGCTCACCACCACCTTCTCAAGGGCAATTAGGGATGGGCAATAAATGCCGGCCTTGCCAGCGACGCCCACATCCCGTGAACGAATAAAAAAAATTAAAAAAAATCTGATCACCAGGCATATTGAAGCCAGACTGGACAGCATGTGGTTCACAGTCATTATTGTAGCACTTTAAGCATTCATGAGAGATTCTCCCACTGGGTGTGGGACCTCAGCTCTACTGCAGACACCCCTTCGTTGCTACATATTCCATGGTAGACTGCAGTGCAGACAATCATTCATCCATGATTGCACAGTTCTGGCTAATGGACTCCTTTTTGGACCTAGCATAGTGATTTGCATGGATTTAAATGACTCCTCTGAATGATCTTGCTCAGACAGCAATCTACTTTTAGAAGCAGGATCCCTAAGCACTGCAACTATGGATGGAACTGAGCTGTCCCACTGGGCAGCAGGTGCCTACTCTTATCTACCACTTACTCATCCATACTCATGAACTGTGACTCACTTGGTGCTACCTCCTCAAACTCATTACCTGCAACCTCTACAGCTGTGCTGGTGCTTGGCAAAGGTAGTGAGAGTGCAACATGGTGCTGGCTTGCTTGGGGACACCGGCCGTGCTGGCAATCTGTTCTTCCAGCCCTACAAAAACAGAAGGGGAACATATGACAAAATGTGGCTTCAAAGATTCACACAGTCCTTACAATGCAATGTATTATGTGTGATGTCTCTGAGGTTCCAGCGTATGCCTGTGCCTCAGTGTCCGAGAGACTGAGCAGGCGGACAAGAGATAGCAAGCCCAGCATGGTACTAGCCCTAAGCTTGAGAAGTCTTAAGCTTCACCCTCGCCTACTTCCTCAATGGCATCATGGCCAATAATAATCAGGGAAGCCTCTTCAAATGATGTCATGTTTGGCTTCACCTCCAATTTTATCCTGTTAACTTTTAGAATGTTTTGCTCTTTCCTGCAAGCGCATAATTAGTTTTGAGACATTGCAAGTTTAAATGGCACAGGCGGTGATATACTGCTGCCAATCCTCTAGCCCATCCTGTCTGATATTAAGTGAACATGCATCAAGTAGCTTGGTTGCCTTACAAGGATTTCCTGGTCAACCCCTTTAAGACTTCTTTGTGACCATAGTTTTAAGTTGTTTTTTGTATTTCTCCCATGTTGCAGCATGGCCATGCATGGTAAGGCATGCAGTGGGCTCTTTTCTTATGGCAGGACTGCACAAGATAACCTTCTTAGGATGTTTCAGCATAAAATGACTTACAGATTATGAGGATACATTCTGTAGCATGACCATTTGCTGTTGCGCTCAGCTGTGCTTTAGCCTTACCTTGGCAGCTTCCTTCAAGTCAGCCATCTTCTCGCAGGCCAGTGTAATGGGTCTGCTGAGTCCTGCACCCAGCAATAGCTCAGTCATTAATCCACTCACAAACTTGCTGAAGCAGTCATTTCTGAGGAGTGTGCCCTTCTGTTTCATACAGGAAGCTTTCCTTACCTGAACTAGGTGAATTAGTATCTTCAGCGCTTGGTCATTTAATCTTGTCATTCTCACTCTCACAACATTCATTCTACAGGAAAATGGTTCTTCCACCTTGTGCAAATGCAATGGTTTAGATGCTTGCTTAAGCCAACTGTTGCTCTGCGTGACAATGATTTCCAATGTTCCATTGGACAGCTCGCTGTGAGCTTGGAAAATCACATGAGTTTATACATGTAGCTAAGAACCGCTGTATTAGGGGTTTTCTAGATGACATTGGTGAAAAGGGTTAAAATGTAGAACTCCAGTAAAATGTAAGGAATCTTACAACACCAGGTTATAGTCCAACAGTTTTATTTGAAAATCACAAGCTTTCGCAGGCTTCCTCCTTCATCACCTGACGAAGGAGAAAGCCTCCGAAAGCTTGTGATTTTCAAATAAAACTGTTGGACTATAACCTGGTGTTGTAAGATTCCTTACATTTGTCCACCCCAGTCCATCACCAGCATCTCCACATCATGTCCAGTAAAATAAACAGCACACAAATGTAGACTGAAGATTCAATCCTCAGTCTGGATAATCGGTTTGGTGTCTTTTTGAGGAAAGGCAGATTCCGCCTGGCATTCTTATCATTTTCTGAACCTTGGAAATATCCATACAGGGTATTGCCTGTTACTAATCTCATTAATACTTAATTAAAGAATGGTCTAGAGACCTTGGGAAAGGAAAGATAAAAGGAACTTGCTTACTTTTGTAAGTAGGAGAATGGATAACGTGATGATTAAAGGTTGAGTCAGCTTCATCCATATCAATAGATCCATTGTATCACGAACACTGTAGTTTAGAACATAAGAACATAAGAAATAGGAGCAGGAGTAGGCCATACGGCCCCTCGAGCCTGCTCCGCCATTCAATCAGATCATGGCAGATCTTCAACCTCAACTCCACTTTCCCGCCCGATCCCCATATCCCTTGATTCCCCTAGAGTCCAAAAATCTATCGATCTCAGCCTTGAATATACTCAATGACTCAGCATCCACAGCTCTCTGGGGTAGAGAATTCCAATGAATCACAAACCTCTGAGTGAAGAAATTCCTCCTCGTCTCAGTGTTAAATGGCCGACCCCTTATCCTGCGACTACGCCCTCTAGTTCTAGGCTCTCCAGCCAGGGGAAACAACCTCTCAGCATCTACCCTGTCAAGCCCCTTCAGAATTTTATATGTTTCAATGAGATCACCTCTCATTCTTCTAAACTCCAGACCGAATAGGTCCATTCTACTCAATCTCTCCTCATAGGAAAACCCTCTCATCCCAGGAATTAATCTAGTGTATGTATATGTATATAAGGTTGCATGTGAGCAACACATGTCGCGTCAGACAAGTGCCAGGTAATGACCATCTCCAACAAGAGAGTCGAACCACCTCACCTTGACATTCAACGGCATTATCGTCGTCAAATCCCCCACCAATGGTGACCCCACATCCGGTGGCTACATGAGCAGGTCAGAGGCTGGGTATTCTGCGATGGGTGACTCACCTCCTGACTCCCCAAAATCTTTCCACCATCTACAAGGCACAAGTCAGGAGTGTGATGGAATACTCTCCACATGCCTGGATGGGTGCAGCTCCAACAGCACACAAGAAGCTTGACACCATCCAGGACAAAGCAGCCTGCTTGATTGGCACCCTATCCACAACCTTAAACATTCACTCCCTTCACCACGGCGCACCGTGGCTGCAGTGTGTACCAGCTACAAGATGCACTGCAGGAACTTGCCAAGACTTCTTTGACAGCACTTCCCAAACCCGTGACCTCCACCACCTAGAAGGACAAGGGCAGCAGGCGCATGGGAACAACACCACCTGCACGTCCCCCTCCAAGTCACACACCATCCCGACTTAGAAATATATCGCCATCCTTTCATCGTTGCTGGGTCAAAATCCTTGAGCTCCCTTCCTAACAGCACAGTGGGAGAACCTTCACCATATGGACTGCAGCGGTTCAAGAACGTGGCTCACCACCACCTTCTCAAGGGCAATTAGGGATGGGCAATAAATGCTGGCCTTGCCAGCGATGCCCACATCCCATGAATGAATAAAAAAAGATATGATCATGCCAAGTTAAGCATGTCATAAAAGGACATTTTGATAAGAAAATTGTGAGCAACTAATGTATATAAGTCAGCGTAACGTAACGGGAATTTGGATTTGACTCAGGAAGATTGAGCTCAAAAATTGTAAATCAAAAGACTTTCTCTGACTAAGCTTGCTTAGTTTTAAGTACTTAACTTTGTTTAAGTTAATATACTTTGGATAAATTAACTTCACTTGTGAGTGTATTGTCTCGAATTTCTAAGCTGCCTAGTTAACAGGTTAACTGGCGTGCCCAAAAATATTCAGTAACTCCTGAATAGTGCATCAACAGCAATTTCTATGCTTATAACAAAAACCTGCTAAATAGTACATGAAAGTTTTTTTTTAAAAATCCTAGTTTTGTGATTATTAGAACGATGCAGAAATACTCCACAAAACTGAATTATAAAAACCTATAATTATATTACAAGACATCTGTCCATGACAGTGATATTCAAGTGAAAATTGGATTACTGGGGAGAACTGGTGTCTTTTCATAACATCATTATTGGGACTTGAAAAATTAAATACAGTAATTTGGATAGCTTTGACCACAAAGTAGTAACCAGCTATTTCAGTGCTTAAGACCTACTGTCAGTCAGTGGCCGAATTACATGGTAGTGCATAAAATGATAGTGATAAAGTATTGAACCCATTTTATTGTGGTGCAAAATTGCCATTAAAACCCTGTGTATGACTGTTGATAAAAAAAGGAGTGAATTTGAATTGCTGAATGTTGTAATGTTATGGCTATAATTGTATTGAAGTCTCAAAGCTTCAAGTCTTCATTAATGGGCATTTAGAAAGCCCTGTCCGGCTCAATTCTGTTTTCTGACTTTGACAAACTATCCATGATTTTAACCTCATGTCTCCTCTTTGAAACTCAGTTACGCTCATAATATCCAGCCACATTTTTACTTCTTCCACTAGCTGAAAAACATAGCTTTACAACCTGAGTTATGACATCCATATATTTTTTAGCAGCTATGGCAGTGTAGCTTAGTGGGGGGGTGCGAGCGAAGATTGGGGTGGAATTCGGTCGTTTCATTGCTTGTGGTGCATACGAATCCCATTTGCAATTTCTGTAGGCATTTAATCTATGGATGCTTGATGATTTGCACTCTATCACTGCACCATTATACTTAATGATGCTGGGCTATATGCTTTTTCACCTCTGGGTTGTCTTCTACAACTCAATTCCCAGCTTGATTTTTCTGTTTTATTTTCAACAGATTTATGAGATGGCCAAACCATTCTGGTTACCCTCTACAAAATATGGTGGATATGAGCACCTGGTTGATCTTTATTTGAACTTGTGCAGTACACAATAACTACTTTGCTTTGTTGCATGTAAATCTATTTATTTTGTTCACAAATTTACTTTATTCACAACTGTATTGGGAGCCTGTGTCTTGCGATTGGTGGCTAGAAGCCAGATGCGAGCTTGGGGAAAGACTTTAAGAGATGCATAAATTCTGAAAGCTGTAGTAAAGGGTCTACTGTGCGTGGGAAAAAAGGATCATGGAAGGAGAACAGAGAATATGATTTGACAGGAGGGGAAAACAGAAGCCAGAAAAGATAAAAGTTGTACAACCACAATTGAAAGATGGAGCAAACAAATGCAGCAAGAACAACTAACAGTGACTGCACTGAGCTGTGTCAGTGACAGGAAGGATGACTTAAGCCTGATAAGCACAGCATTCCACAGCAAAGGAGCCACATTAAATAAAGATAAGCTAAAGGATTCAGTATCACTTAACTGCGTGTTACTGTGAATAATTCTGAAGAGTATGATGTATGCAATGATTGTTTGTATTTGATGCAATTAGCAATTATATAAATATCTGATTATATTAATAATTAATAATATCTAAATGTGGCAATGAGATTATGAATAACTTGAGTAACAAGATTCTGATTTGTGGAATATACTGCAACCATTTATTCAACACAGATTTGTGAGCCTGATTTGAATATTTATAATGGATGGTGAGAAGTGACAGTAGTAACTGTAAACCCCACTTCATAGGTTCTGGTGAAAACCAATTATTATAGCTATTAATATCTGCTACTGGGATCAGCTGTCAACTACTCAGGAGTTCCTTTTAAAAACATGTAATAAAGTGGACAAAATGCTGCAGTAGTACATTTCAATCCTGGTTCTCAGACTGATGTTTCCTTCATGTTTTTTTATTGAATGGAATCATATCATTCATTCTATCAAAGCAGTGTAAAGCTCCAGACCCATCTCACCATCTTTGCTTCTCTGACACCTGGAGCATGTGAACCTGCCAACTTTCTCGAAGTAATTGCCTTTCAATTGAACTATTCCCAGTTCCCAACCGTCATTAACTCATGTCTTCTTCTTGTTCTTTTCTGTTTGCATCTTATCTACATTTTTCCTAACTGCCCAATGTCATTTGTATGAATCTGGACCTATTCATTTTTGACCTTCACTTTGTTATCATGCATCAAATGACATTTGCATCTTCCTCCAAGATGGGAATTTTACTTTTATGACACATGTGGTGAACTTTCATTTATTATGAAGTACAAATATGGGGGAGAAAAGGATGCGATAAAATGTTTCCACTCCTTGTGTTACAGAAACAAGGGGGAGCGACTACCTTTATCAAGCAGTTCTAAAGAGTTAATGCAGCCTTGCCAATCAGATTAATCTACAATTACATGACAGAGTACACCACTGCCATGTGAAATTGAAGACTCATTAAGCTTATGTACAGTCACAGTGGTGGGTAACACATTTTCTGCATTTGATGTTTTTGCAATGTACGTGCACCCATCAGTGTGAGAAATATAAGAGCAGAGAAATGGAACGCCACGTCTTGCAACATCAAACACTCTTCTGGTGAAATGGAGATTGACTGTAATAAAAGCTCCCTCTACATATCTTGACAACACATCTCAACCCAAAAGAGCACTCTCTCTGTTTATTGCTGAAAAATAAATGTCTTGCTGTCCATATTCCAGAAAAGCCAAAGAGCAGCTGCTGAATGTAGTTTTTGAGTCATTTATTTTAGTGAACTTTCTTGTGTTAGGGCAGACTGCCCTATCAGCAACAATAAAAATCTTTAACTCAAATCCTTCTCAGTTTAAGTGGAATTTTTCTCTCTGATAGCTGTACACACACCATAGTATATTACAAAGTCAACAGTTCCTTCAAAAGCTTCCAGGTAATTGAAGAAAATTCAAAGCTTGAAAGCATTTCCTGTAAGAAGTGAGACACATTTCTTTCTTTGGTAATTTTTGTTTTTACACTTTGTAAGAAGATATGTACTTATGGTAAATTTATCATATTTTAATTTATTTATAATAAAATGTATTAAATTGTAAATTATGATATTGATGCTAAATTTTTATACATAACCTACAATAGGACAACGGTACTTTGTATTAATT
This sequence comes from Heptranchias perlo, assembly GCF_035084215.1. Lineage (NCBI taxonomy): Eukaryota > Metazoa > Chordata > Chondrichthyes > Hexanchiformes > Hexanchidae > Heptranchias > Heptranchias perlo. The sequence goes on along the minus strand of NC_090331.1, from coordinate 16,073,847 downwards.
TGTTTCTTTGTTTATTAGTAGTAAATTATACATCTTGTTAAACAAAGTAATTTAATCTCAACGCATTTTATAAGAATGGGGCCCTCCATTTATAAACCAGTGTTCTTTTCCTGATACATGTAATGTTCTTAACGTTTTCTTTTATTCAGCCAATACATTTTCCCTTAATCTCAAACCCAGCAACTTGCTCCCTCTGTTCTCTTAATCAACAATTTACTTCTTGGATCCGCAAACTCGTCCTCTTTCCCCCTCAATATACCACCTACCCTCCTTGACCTGCTGAATTTCCCCTTCTTCTGCCCAAAGCTGCATATAATTTCCATCTCCTTCCCACACCCAGCTACATACATCTGCTCTTTCTAGGACCCAAAGAGATGCTTTCTCATCCACAGTCAAATATAGAAAACAAAAAGAAAATAAAAAGTGCAGAAAAGATGAGAACAGAAAGAATATTGGAAAGAAAAAGGGGACAGGTCATTAAGGGCACCCAAGTGTCCATCCTCCATTTGAGCACGTGTGTGAATAAATGAATACACATCATGCAATTATTTGCTGTGTGAAGCCCTTATAAGATGTTAGTATGCCGATGGCATCATTTGTAAGTTGCAGCTTGAATGTTTGCCCACTAGAATATGAACAAGCACACTAAGCAAAGAGAAAGCTGTAAGGCTGTTGAGGGCTGTGCATAGGGCACCACTAAATTTACAGCAGGTTGAGAAGCAACAATTTGTGGCATGTATACTTGGGACATTGTTGGTTCCCTTAAAGGGTGCCATCTTCTTTTGTATCTGTTCCCAGTTACTGCAGGTACTGTACACAACACTGACCCTTGTCACCACCTCGTGTCAGGCATCATACACTGCTCACCTTTATGTGGGTGGACTGGAGTTCCAATCAGGGCACCCACCTCATGCATTAGCACCTCTACTTCTCCATCTATCACATACAAGTTCAGGTCCTTTCATAGAATCATAGAAAGTTACAGCACAGAAGGAGTCCGTTCAGCCCATCGTGTCCGTGCCGGCCAAAGAAGAACTATCCAGCTTAATCCCACTTTCCAGCACTTGGTCCGTAGCCCTGTAGGTTACGGCACTTCAAGTGCATATCCAAGTACTTTTTAAATGAGTTGGGTGTTTCTGCCTCTACCACCTTTTCAGGTGATGAGTTCCAGATCCCCACCACCCTCTGGGTGAAAAAATATCTCCCCTGCTCCCGTCTAATCGTTCTACCAATTACTTTAAATCAATGCCTCCTGGTCACTGACCCCGCTACTAAAGGAAATAGGTCCTCCCTCTCCACTCTATCTGGTCCTGTCATAATTTTATATACCTCAATTAAATCTCCCCTCAGCCTCCTTTGTTCCAAAGGAAACAACCCCAGCCTATCCAATCTTTTCTCATAGCTAAAATTCTCCAGCTCCGGCAACATCCTCGTAAATCTCCTCTGTACCCTCTCTAGTGCAATCACATCTTTCCTGTAATGTGGTGACCAGAACTGTATGCAGTACTCTAGCTGTGGCCCAACCAATATTTTATACAGTTCTAGCATAACCTTCCTGCTCTTATATTCAATGCCTCGGCTAATAAAGGAAAGTATCCCATATGCGTTTTTAACCACGTTATTTACCTGTTCTGCTACCTTCAGGGATCTGTGGACATGCACTCCATGGTCCTTTTGTTCCTCTACACCTCTCATTATCCTCCCATTTATTGTGTACTCCCTTGCCTTGTTTATCCTCCCCAAATGCATTACCTCACACTTCTCTGGATTGAATTCCATTTGTCACTTTTCTGCCCACCTGACCAGTCCATTGATATGGATATCAGAGGGTGGTAGGTCTGTGGAATTTGTTGCCCCAGGAAGCTGTGGAAGCTACATCATTGAATAAATTCAAAGCAGAAATAGACAGTTTCCTAGAAGTGAAGGGAATTAGGGGTTACGGGGAGCGGGCAGGAAAGTGGACATGAATTTAGATTGAGGTTAGGATCAGATCAGCCATGATCTTATTAAATGGCGGAGCAGACTCGAAGGGCCGATTGGCCTACTCCTGCTCCTATTTCTTATGTTCTTATGTTCTTATTTATATCTTCCTGCAGTCTACAGCTTTTCAACCACTATCAACCACACGGTCATTTTTGGTATCACCTGCAAACTTCTTGATCAAGCCCCCCGCATTCAAGTCCAAATCATTAATATGTACCACACAAAGCAAGGGACCTAGTACTGAGCCTTTCAGTACCCTAGTAGAAACAGCCTTCCAATTGCAAAAACACCCATCAACCATTACCCTTTGCTTCCTGCCACTGAGCCAATTTTGGATCCAACTAGCAACTTTCCTTTGGATCCCATGGGCTTTTACTTTTTTGACCAGTCTGCCATGTGGGACCTTGTCAAAAGCCTTGCTAAAATCCATGGATACTACATCAAATGCATTACCCTCATCGACCCTCCTTGTTACCTGCTCAAAAAACTCAATCAAGTTAGTCAGACATGACCTTCCCTTAACAAATCCATGCTGACTGTCCTTGATTAACCTGTGCCTTTCTAAATGGCCATTTATGCTGTCCCTCAGAATCGATTCCAATAATTTGTCCACCACCGAAGTTAGACTGACTGGCCTTTAATTACTCGGTCTATCTCTTTTTCCTTTATAAACAACTGTACAACGTTAGCAGTCCTCCAATCCTTCGACACCACGGCTGTCACCGGGGAGAATTGGAGGACTGCTCTATCACTTGCCCAGAAACTCCCATTTGCTGCTTCCATTTTTTGGATCTCCGCTTTTCTGTTGCCAGTCATTTTGTTTTGCTAGAAAGTTATTTTTGCTATCCAAATATATTTTTTGCCCTCCACATTCAGCCACTCACCTTTAAGTGGCTCCTTTGTCTTTAAACAGCTGCTGCAGCCCTTTGCATTGCTACAGCAGCACAGAAAATCCTGCTCTCCACCAAACAAGCTCCCAGGGCAGACAGATTACATACTGGAAGCTCACACTGAGTATGTATTTAGATTGAAGGAGTTTCCGTGGGAATGGGCATGCAGAGCATGAGCAGGCTCACAGCACACCACACATTATTCCCAAAGCCCCAGCATTCACCTTAAGAAATCTGTCCAATATGGAACAATTTTGTAGCCACAAGGAACCTGATGCAAAGCATAAGGAATCAATGATAACTACAATGTGGAACTTCAGGCAAGTTAAATATTTTTTACTCAAGAGGTACTGTCAAGACTTTATAATACTTTAAGGCCTAAAGAACATTAAGTTTTAAAAAAAAATTTGGCATCAAAACAAGGCGTCCTAATGTTACAACTGTCTACACTGCCTGAATTGAAATTGCTGAAAACCTCAATCTCCCAGGTGAAAAGGACCTGGAGGAATTGCCAGAAAAGATTTAATTCAAGGTTGTAAGCATGTAATTGAATACTGCAAATGTAAGGTGCCAAGAGCAGCAAGCATGATTCCATATTGAATGATACATCATGAAGTAATGAGGGCTGAAAAAACATTGGCGTGAATGCTAAAGGTATAACACTGTAAGGCAAATAGCAAGTTGGGAAACATAAGAAGTTCTGCAGAACAGGTATAGGTACCCTCAACACGCAAGTTATATGCAGCCTCAACTGGAGTATTGTGTCTAATTCTGGGCACCACACTTTAGGAAGGATGTCAAGACCCTCGATAGGGTGCAGAAGAGATTTACTAGAACGGTACCAGGGATGAGGGACTTCAGTTATATGGAGAGATTAGTGAAGTTGGGGTTGTTCTCCTTAGAACAGAGAAGGTTAAGGGGAGATTTGATAGCGGTCTTCAAAATCATGAACGGTTTTGATAGAGTAATAAGGAGAAATGGTTTCCAGTGGCAGAAGGGTCGGTAACCAGAGGACACAGATTTAGGGTGATCAGCAATAGTGCCAGAGGCAACATGAGGAAACATTGTTTTACGCAGCAAATTGTAATGATCTAGAATGCATTGCCTGAAAGAGTGGTGAAGCAGATTCAATAGTAACTTTCAAAAGGGAATTGGACAAATACTTGAAGGGATAAAGATTACAGGGCTATGGGGAAAAAGAAGGGGAATGGGAATAATTGGATAGCTCTTTCAAAGAGCTGGTACAGACACGATTGGCCGAATGGCCTCCTCCTGTGCTATGATGCTAAGATATAAAAAAAAGTTAAAAAAAAATTCAGTATACCTAGAATAAACATTCAAGTGATGGAGGCATTCCATAAAGTACTGGTGAATCATTGTATGTAGTTTTGTAAAAACACTAATTAAATGATATTGGAACTGGTGCCACGAGGAAAAAATGACAAGAGCCACTTACATTTAATAAAAAAGCCTATGCAATTCTATGATTCTATATATGGACCAAGTGCAGGCAATTGGGACTAGCTTAGTGGTATAAACTGGGCGACATGGACATGTTGGGCCGAAGGGCCTGTTTCCATGTTGTAAACTTCTATGATTCTATGATTCTAATGTCCAAATTTGACATCGTCATTATGTTACAAATGATCGATTATCACCATGGTATATTGTACAATACAATAGCAGAATACAATAGCACGTGGGATTATTGAAATTCCACCTGTGCTGGATGTAAGAGAAGGTTTACAACAAAAAAATTGAAGGGAAAGCCAGCACCATATGGTTCAGCACAATGAGGGAGAATCCGACACATACACACACATCCATCCAATTTTCTGCCTCAAACAGAATGGGTTATATTGACTGAAATAGAATAGATAAGTGTCACGTCATGACTCCAGTTAAATAGTAAATGTACAGATGAAGATACTGCTGTCATCGTAAATTAGTTGCATGTTCAAGCAATGGGCATTTCCTTGATCAATGCAAATTTGTGGCTGTTCTGCAGAAGCTTAGGAACATAGGAACAGGACTAGGCCATTTAGTCTCTCGAACCTGTTCCACCATTCAATGAGATCATGGTTGATCTGTGACCTAACTCCATATACCCGCCTTAGCCCCATATCCCTTAATACCTTTGGTTAACAAAAATCTATCAATCTCCAATTTAAAATGAATAATTGAGCTAGCATCAAGTGCCATTTGTGGAAGAGAGTTCCAAACTTCTACCACCCTTTCCGTGTAGAAGTGTTTCCTAACTTCACTCCTGAAAGTCCTGGTTCTAATTTTTAGGAAATGTCCCCCAGTCCTCGACTCCCCAACCAGCAAAAATAGTTTCTCTCTATCTACCCTTTCAGTTCCCCTTAATATCTTGAAAACTTCAAACAAATCACCTCTTAATCTTCTAAATTCCAGGGAATACAATCCTAGTTTGTGTTTTCTCCCCTTGTAACTTAACCCTTGAAGTCCAGATTTCATTCTAGTAAATCCCTCCAAGTCCAATATATCCTTTCTAAGGTGCAGTGCCCAGAACTTAATACAGTACTCCAGATGTGGTCTAACCAGGGCTTTGTATAGCTGTAGAATAACTTCTACCCCCTTGTATTCTAGTCCTCTAGATATAAAGGCCAGCATTCCATTGGCCTTTTTGATTATTTTCTGAACCTATCCATGACATTTTAATGATCCATATACATGGACCCCCGAAGTCTCTTTGGACTCCATTGTTTCGAGCTTTTCACCATTTAGAAATTACTCTGATCTATCCTTTTCAGGTCCAAAGTGGATGACCTCACATTTGCCTAAGTTGAAATCCATTTGCCACATTTTTGCCCAATCTATTAATATCTCTCTGTAATTTTATGCTTCCATCCACATTGCTTACAATGCTGCCGATCTTTGTGTCATGGGCAAACTTGGATATGTGGTTCTCTATCTCATCATCTAAGTCGTTAAAAAATACAGTGAATAGTTGAGACCCCCAACATACATCCCTGTGGGACACCACTAGTTACATCATGCCAATTTGAGTACCTGCCCATTAGCCCTACTCCTGCCGCTCAGCCAATTTCCTAACCAGATCAATAATTTGCCCTCAATTCCATGAGTTTCATCTTTAGCTAACAGTCTCTTAAGAGGGATTTTATCGAATGCCTTCTGGAAGTCCATAAACAACACCTATAGACATTTCCCTGTCCACTACTTTAGTCATCTCTTCAAAAGATTCGATCAGGTTCGTCAGGCATGACCTACCCTTTACAAATCCATGCTGGCTCTCTCTGATCAGCTGAAAATTTTCAAGGCGTTCAGTCACTCTATCCTTAATTATAGATTCTAGTAATTTCCTGACAACAGATATTAGGCTAACTTGTCTATAATTCCTTGGTTTCCCTCTCTCACCTTTCTTAAATAACGGAGTATCATGTGCAATTTTCCAATCTGAAGGAACGGTTCCTGAATCGAGAGGACTTTGGAAGATTATAGTTAGGGCATCTGCAATGTGCTCACCCACTTCCTTTAAAACCCTGGGATGAAAATCATCTGGTCCTGGTCATTTGTCACTCTTTAGTGCCATTATTTTCTTCATTATTGTTAATTTGCTTACGTTAACTATGGTGAGTCCACGCCCCGATTCAAAATTAGTTTCCTTGGAGTGTCTGGCATGATATCCTCTTCCTCTACTGTAAATACTGATGCATAATTTGCAACAAATATATATTCCTTTAAGGCACAAAAACCCAACAAGAAAAGTAGTCCAACCGTGTCTAACAAGAGAAATTAAAGATAGTATTAAATCAAAGGAAGAGGCATATAAAGTTGCAATTATATAGGGCCTTGGTGAGACCGCACCTGGAGTATTGTGTACAATATTGGTCTCCTTACCTAAGAAAGGATATACTTGCCATAGAGGGAGTGCAACGAAGGTTCATCAGACTGGTTCCTGGGATGGCGGAATTGTCATATGAGGAGAGATTGAGTAGACTTAGCCTGTATTCTCGAGAGTTTAGAAGAATGAGAGGTGATCTCATTGAAACATACAAAATTCTTACAGGGTTCGACAGGGTAGATGCAGGGAGGATGTTTCCCCTGGCTGGGGAGTCTAGAACCAGGGATCACAGTCTCAGAATAAAGGGTAGGCCATTTAGGACTGAGATGAGGAGAAATTTCTTCACTCAGAAGGTGGTGAATCTTTGGAATTCTCTACCCCAGAGGGCTGTGGAGGCTCAGTCATTGAGTACATTCAAAACAGAGATCGATAGATTTCTAGATATTAACGGGAACAAGGGATATGGGGATAGTGCAGGAAAATGGCATTGAGGTAGAAGATCAGCCATGATCTTGTTGAATGGCTGAGCAGGCTCAAGGAGCCGGTTGGCCTACTCCTGCTCTTATTTCTTATGTTCTTATGGTTCTTAAAGTAATTATTTAACATTGCCATTTCCTAATTTTCACTTACAATATCACCATTATCAGTTTTTAAGGAGCCCACATTGCTCTTGACCATCATCTTTTTCCTAATATAATTTATGGCCTTTAGAACTTTGGGGTAAACAAATATCGCATGGAATTTATGTTTTATTTGCTCTTGTTGCTGCAGTGTACACAACTATAAGGATCTGCCACTCCAAATTGTGCGGTGATATCCTCACTAATTCAGTTTAATATTGCAGACTGATTGATGTTTGTGGTGCTTCTTGCTGGAATTGGGAAAGAGCCAGTGACATGGAAGATGAGTGCTGTGGTCACCTTCATTGCCACCAGCCAGTCGGCTGTCGCTAAGGATGCCCCTCTAAATCAATCTGTAAGACCTGACAAAAATCTATTATTGTCTGCTTGCTGAGATGGTGATGCTGAAGAAATTGCCTGTCTGTAAAAGCCAGGAAGTTGAAGCATGGTTCATATATTCGGTGAAGTGAATATACAATTTTCCTTTTTGCTGGTCTCTCTTCCACATCCACAAAGTCATCTATTTGATACACGACCCTTCTTATATCTGCGGGTTTCACGCTGATGCACCCACTTTGCATAGCTCTTGGCCATTCTTTAGACTAGGATGGAAGTTGGTCCAAACCGGCCATCTAATTTGTCTTTGTTATTTTAACCGAAAATTGCATTTAATTGATTGCAGATTTAATTGGCAATATGTTCCCTTTTCATTTCTGAAAGTAGTTTAGGGAAGTTGGCATGTGGTTTTTGCATGGACAATGTTGACCATGAAAATTGAGGATTTTGCAACCATTTGCATTTGCAGAACATAATTATATAAGCAAGCATTCCTTGTGGGCACACTGGAAAGGTGGCCATCAGCAGCATGAAAAATTGTCCTGATAGTTTGTTCAATATGATAGTTTGAACGTTGTTGATAGTTATTATATATTAAGGGAAAAAGTAACTCTAGGAATAAGTAGCCTTAATAAGCATCAATTACTCATATTTCAGAGGACTTTAAGGGCTGGATTTACCTGAACCTACCCCTACAGGGTTGAGCAGGGACTTCTGCCCAGTTACTCAAATCCCACCATATCCCCAGCCCAGTTTCCTGGCTCAGGGGTCATTATTTATTCATGGCAGGCTCTTGGCAGCACTCTTGCCAGCAAGTGGGAGTCAGCCAGTGTCTGCCAGGAAGATACAGGCAGTACCTCACTACAGCGCCAGGAAGAGGCCCGAAGAATGAAAGGGGTCACACAGCTCTGAAGACTCCAAAAGGCGTCATCCACTGAAGGCCTTGACTCAGCCCAAGGCAAATTGCAGCAAGTTAAAGTGAGAGAAGCCCTCTACTAAGTTATTTCTCTCCATTTTAGTTTTAGAAACCAGCAAAGGACGATCAAAAAATTGATAAAAAGGGAGAAAATAGAATATAAAAGTAAACTAGCAAAAAATATAAAAACAGATTGTAAGAGCTTCTACAAAGATGTAAAAAGGAAGACAGTAGCAAAAGTAAACATTGGTCCCTTAGAGGCTAAGACTGGAGAAATTATAATGGGGATTCAGGAAATGGCAGATGTGTTGAACAAATATTTTGTATCTGTCTTCACAGTAGAAGACACAAAAAGCTTACCAGAAATAGTGGGGTACCAAGGGGCTAATGAGAGTGAGGAACTTAAAGTAATTATTATCAGTGGAGAAAAAGTACTTGAGAAACTAATGGGACTAAAAGCTGATAAATTCCCTGGACCTGATGGCCTATATCCAAGGGTTCTAAAAGAGTGGCTGCAGAGATAGTCGATGCATTGGTTATGATCTTCCAAAATTCCCTAGATTCTAGAACAGTCCCAGCGGATTGGAAGGTAGCAAATGTAACACCGCGTTTCAAGAAAGGAGGGAGAGAGAAAACAGGGAACTATAGGCCAGTTAGCCTGTTGGGAAAATGCCGGAATCCATTATTAAGGAAGTGGGCACTTAGAACATCATAACATGCTTAAGCAGAGTCAACATGGTTTTATGAAAGGGAAATTGTGTTTGATAAATTTATTAGAATTATTTGAGGATGTAACCAGAAGGGTAGATAAAGAGGAACCAGTGGATGTTGTATATTTGGATTTTCAAAAGGCATTCGATAAGGTGTCACATAAAAGGTTGTTACGCAAGATAAGGGCTCATGGGGTTGGGGGTAATATATTAGCATGGATAGAGGATTGGTTAACGGACAGAAAACAGAGAGTAGGGATAAACGGGTCATTTTCAGGTTGGCAGGCTGTAACTAGTGGGGTACCACCAGGATCGGTAATTGGGCCTCAGCTATTTACAATCTATATTAATGTCATGGATGAAGGGGCCGAATGTAATACATCCAAGTTTGTTGACGGTACAAAGCTAGGTGGGAAAGTAAGCAGTGAGGAGGGCACAAAGAGTCTGCAAAGGGATGTAGACAGGTTAAGTCAATGGGCAAGAAGGTGGCAGATGCAGTATAATGTGAGGTTCTTCACTTTGGTAGGAAGAATAAAAAAACAGAATATTTTTTAAATGATGAGAAACTATTGAATGTTGGTGTTCAGAGATACTTGGGTGTCCCAGTACAAGAAACACATTAAGTTAGCATATAGGTATGGCAGGCAATTGGGAAAGCAAATGGCATGTTGGCCTTTATTGCAAGGGGGTTGGAAGTCTTACTACAATTGTACAGGGCTTTGGTGAAACCTCGCCAGGAGTACTGCGTATAGTTTTGGTCTCCTTATCTAAGGAAGGATATATTTGCCTTAGAGGCGGTGCAACAAAGGTTCACTAGATTAATTCCTGGGATAAGAGGGTTGTCCTATGATGAGAGATTGAGTAGAATGGGCCTATACTCTCTGGAGTTTAGAAGAATGAGAGGTGATCTCATTAAAACTTATAAGATTCTGAGGGGGCGTGATAGGGTAGTTGTTGAGAGGTTGATTCCCCTGGCTGGAGAGTTTAGAACTAGAGGGCATAGTCGCAGGATAAGGGGTCGGCCATTTAGGACTGAGATGAGGAGGAATTTCTTCATTGGGCGGATTGTGAATCCTTGGAATTCTCTACCCCAGAGGGCTGTGGATGCTGAGTCCTTGAGTATATTCAAGGCTGAGATAGATAAATTTTTGGACTCTAGGGGAATCAGGGATATGGGGATCGAGCAGGAAAGTGGAGTTGAGGTTGAAGATCAGCCATAATCTGATTGAATGGCGGAGCAGGCTCGAGGGGCCTGATAGCCGACTCCTGCACCTATTTCTTATGTTCTTATTTGGAGCATTTAAGGCCATTCCTGCCATTATCCTGGGCAACTGCCATGTCACCACCCCCCTCCCCACCCTCCACCCCAGAATTTGCATGTGGTGGGTGGGCGGGCAAGGTGCATCCAGTGATGGTCCCAGCCATTGATTGGTGGGAAAATAAGGTTGGTGTGGTAAGGCCTCAATGCCCATTTGCACCCTTTTATCCATCACTATCCTGCCCAACCTCAGGTGGAATAGGAGAGGAAAATTGACCTCTAAGAATCAACCACATAGTAAGGACTAGAGTTATTTGTAGGCCAAACTGGCTAAAGGAGATTATAGGTTCCCTTCCCTGAAGGACATTACTTGGGATTTTACAACAATCCGACAGCTGTCATGGGCATCTTTCCAGCTGCCAGCTCACAAACAACCAGATTTATTAAATTCAATTTTGCAATTTGTTTTTGTGGGATCTTGAACACATGACCCCCTGGATTGCCAGTCCAGTAAAATAACCACTATACTGTTGTACCTAATTTTGCTTTATTTTGTGCACAAATGCACACATTAAGGTGACATAGGATAAATGGAATTGGTCCCTTTGTTTAGCAATGGTAAATGTACGATTTGTCTCCGCAAATTAAAGCCCATAGGATTTAAAGGGCAGTGGGAGCATGGATACAAAATTGGCTGCGAGTCAGAAAGCAGAGAGTAATGGTGAAAGGTTGTTTCTCGGACTGGTGGAAAGTGTTACTGGTTAGACCTCAGCTAGAGTATTGTGTTCATTTCTGAGCACCATGCTTTAGAAAGGATGTCAAGGTCTTGGAGAGGGTGCAGTGGAGATTTACCAGAATGGTACCAGAGATGAGCGCCTTCAGTTATGTGGAGAGATTGGAGAAGCTGGGATTGTTCTTCTTAGAGCAGGAAAGGTTAAGAGGAAATTTAATAGAGGTGTTCAAAATTATGAGGGGTTTTGATCGAGTAGATAGGAAGAAACTGTTTCCACTGGCAGGAGGGACGATGACCAGAGGACAGACTTAAAATGATTGGCAAAATAGCCAAGGGGGGATGAGGAGACATTTTTTTTACTCAGTGAGTTGCTATGATCTGGAATGCACTGCCTGAAAGAGTGGTGGAAGCAGGTTCAATTGTAACTTTCAAAAAGGAATTGGACCTCTACTTAAAAAGAAAAAAATGCAGGGCTACGAGGAAAGAGCAGGAGAGTGGGACTAATTGGATAGCTCTTTCAAAAAGCCAACACAGGCACGATGGGTCGAATGGCCTCTTTCTGTGCTACATGATTCTATTATTCTATGAAATTCGACTGGAACAAAAGATATGGATTAATCGGTGTTTTATTTATTTAAATTAAGACTCAAAGTGTGTCAAACTATCATATAAGCAGGTGATGCTTTCATAAGCAATAATATGTTTTCGGATTTACGATTTCATTTTTTAAATGTGCTGAAAAGTTGGACCAACACAAAATGTACCCATTGTGTTCATAAACCACAACAGGTGGTTTAGTGAGAATGCAAAATGCAACTGATAAAACTGGCAGGTGCAAGCTGAGAAATGGAATAATTTCTCCTGTGAAAGGTCTTCATTTTGAAGAATAAAATACTTTTAGAAACATTACCCCAGAACTATTTCAAATCAATTCTCATATGAAAGCATCACTAACCCGATTCCCAGCTTTCCAGTAACAATAATTCAAGTCATACTTGAAAAACTGGTCTCCGTGGTATTCACAGGCCATTAGTGAACTATTCACAGCTGAAGTAATAGAATTGTCAACAGCCATTACTGCAAGTAAACTAAAAACAGTGATGTACAACCCACAGGCAAAATTTATAGAGAAAATCCTCAACATTTTCAATTTAGGTAGGTAAATGGAGGTGCAGTTAAATTTCGAATGAGGCACAGAAGAACTTTGCTTATATTGCAGATCTGCTAACTGGAAGCCAATAAGAAAATGAAAACAGCTTTAGGCATGCATGATTGATCTAATAGTGACAGTCCTTCATACTGAAAGATGACAACAGTTGCTAGAAAGAGAATCAGTCTTGATCAGTGCGCTGATGACTATTAAGGCCAATAAAAGAGAAGGAAGTTCTCCCACATATTTCCACATGCCCAATCAGCACACCTGAGGTCGACAGGATGCTGTTTCATGTTTCCGTTACTGCTATCTCTCCTTCAGGAGACCTATTCACTGGTGGTCATATCAGCTGACACCACGGGGTCAAATTTAATCCTACCTGGCCGGCCGAAACCGGGCAGGTGGACAGTTAAAAATGGGCAAATTACTTACCCGCTTAGATCTCGAGCCTCCGGGATTTTAACCTGCAGGTTGTTGCAGACAGATGAGGCGCCCACCTAAAATAGGTGTGGCCCTCATGAACTTGTGCATTCGACGTCCTATTATGTCAATGGGACCCCGATTGCACTTTAACTGGGGCATGAGCGGGGAAGCCGTCAAGGGTCCTTCATGCTCTGATATAAAGGTCAGATAATTAAAGAGCACTTGACCAGAAACATCGTAAGCATCAGAAATGAGTAATGCGTTAAATCTATTCTTCTCATCACTCTTTACAAATTAAGAACACAGTGAAATGGGTCTGGAAATTGATAAAATACATTGAGGTCAGATCGTTGGAACTTATGGATAATATCAAAATCTTAAATATCTTTGGAGCACCTAGATCGGAATAGATATTTCCTAGAATTCTCAAGTAAAGAATGAGATTAGGCTCTGATTAATATTTTGAGGAATTCCATAAATATATAACGTAAGAAAGCATGAAACAGAAAAAGATCTGTCCAACAAGCCCATCCTTTTGACATAATGGGTACAGTTTATCCTTGCAAAATCTATCTCACTTATTAATCCCCTGAAGGAAAGTTCTGCACAACTTCTCACTGAACCCTTAACGGCAATCAAACAGAACTCGGGAATGTTTATCTATATATTCCTATAGCTCTATTCTAACCTTATCAGCTGCTGCCCACAGATAACATTTTCTTGGTCCTGGAAGCAAAGCATCCCTGATGTTCCATGGAGCATTCGATTATCTCTGTTTCTACTTACCTTGAGTTTAATTTCTAACCAAATATCCAATTTTTTTAAACGTAATTAGCCAGAACAATATAAGTTTCTTTCACAACAACTTGCATTTATAAAACTCCTTTAACATAATAAAACATCCCCCCTAGATGCTTCACCGGAGCGATTATCAATAAAATTTGACACTGAGCCACATAAGGGGATATTAGGACAGGTGACCAAAAGCTTGGTCAAAGAGGTAGGTTTTAAGGCACGTCTTAAAGGAGGAGAGAGAGGTAGAGGTGGAGAGGTTTAGGGAGGGAATTACAGAGTTTAGAGCATAGGCAGCTGAAGGCATGGCCACCAAAGGTGGGGTGAAGGAAATCAGGGATGTGCAAGAGGCCAGAATTGGAGGAGCGCAGAGATCTCGGAGAGCTGTATGGAATCTATTCCATTTATCCATTAATCCTCCCATTTTGTTTGAAGCTGAATAATTTTGCACTTCTACAGTCAGAGTCCAAGTTCAATATTCTACATTGGAAACCTAGAGCATGTAACCCTCAATCTTCTTTATTCAAATGAAAATAAGTTCCCTTCACAAATGAATATTCTTCTGAATCAAACATTTTGTTGCTGCCTCTTTAATCTTTCCAATGCATTCATGTCCTTTTGAAGGTGTAGTGCCCAAAAGCAAACAACTATTCCAAATATGGTGTCACCAGTGATCCATAAAAAGTTAGAATAACTTATTTCATCCTATAATCAAGTGCACTTGAGAAGTATTCCAGTACTTTTTGATTATAGTTTCACATTGAATCGAAACTCTCAGTGAATGGCCAAATCGCTTTACTAATGCCCAACCTTTTATTATGTGCAAATTTCACGTTTCCTGTTCCAGTATACATTACCTTACGTTTATGCACATTAAAATTCATCTGTTATTCCATAGCTCATTCACTTAACTGGTCCTTATCCTTTTAAATGCTATCAGGATCTCTCATCACTTGGTCAATGTGTTAATGATTCAATATTACAATATGACAAGGAGTATTCTCCTGCAAATCGTATATGAATCGTGAAAACCACAAGAGATTGAGTAGAGACAATCACAGAATTAATCAGTACCCCTCCCCCAGAATGAGCGTCTCCATTTGTCACCATCTGCTTTCTCTTACCATGCCAGTTTCCAATGTAACTAATTATTGCGCCATTAATTCCATGAGATGTAAGCTTCTTTAAAAGCTTCAGATGTGAGCATTTACCAAATGGCTGCAAATCCAACCAAATTCTATCCATTTAAAAGTCGCCATCTCCACATAAATAATTTAACTGCTTCTTCAAAGAATTTTGGCACATTTGGAAAGCATAGTTTTCAATGTTGTCTAATGATTATGGCCTCCGCCTTCTTTTAAGGAACATTAATAGTATCCTGGATAATTCAGCTGAGCTTTTGATCCACTGTGGATTTGATGAAGTTCCTCACCTATAGCTTTTAAAAATGATAAAAGTATGTGAAATTAATAACAAATCAGCAATAGATAACAAAGATACCTGGATGGGGGGTTAGGAGGGCATCACGATCAGAGGGAGGGAAACTGGGATGCTCAAAGTTTCTTTGTTGATGAATGGATGAGTGATTATATTAAAGGGCAGTGATTTGTAGAATTCCACAGGAGTCAGTTATAGGTTCCTGGGGGTAAATTTTAATGTACCAGCAGGAACTCTGCGGGGAGGTGAACACGCGTGTGGGAACCCCAGATAAATTTTGCATGTGATGTCTCAAGCAATCTCAGCTCAATCGAAGGCCCTTAATGTTACTTCCGGGTTTCGGGTCTCCAAGCTGCACAGTGGGCATGCTGCATATCCGAATGACATGCTGGAAGCTGGAGTATTTAAAGGGGCAATGCAACCATGGATTTTGAGGGAGCGAGGAGGAAATTAAAGACATGGAGCAACAAAGGACGAAACCAGCACCCCGGTTTACTGAATCCTCATTTGAGTTGCTATTGGCTGGTGTGAGGACCAGGAGGGACATACTGTACCTGGGGGATAGGAGGAATCACCCTGCCTCTGTCACCAAGATGGCCTGGCTCGAGGTGGCAGAGGAGCTAAGCAGCAGGACCACCATCTCAAGGACCTGGGTGTAGTGCAGGAAGCGCTTTTATGACCTAACCAGGTCAGGAAAAGTGAGTACAGTTACTGATTCACCTACATTCTGTGGTGCACATTACCCCACCTCTCACTCTGTCTTGCCAAGCCTCCTCCATCACATCACTCCTCACACCCACTTAAGTCTCAGTAGTAACTTATTTTCACTTTCTATGCACTTCCTCACCTCCCCATTTGTGAACCCACCACTCCCATTGACCCCAATCCTGATGCAATGTGATGAGTCTGTCTGATACTCAACCTCTGACGCATCTCTTTCATTGACAGCCCCACCCAAAGCAATGCATCCATCGAGTGACCCCGTCACTCACACGTCTGTTCTTTCTCCCCTTGTAGAAGAGAGCGCAAAATGCACAGGAGAGGAGTAGGACTGGAGTGGGGCCACCACAAATTGTGCACCTATAGTGCATTTCCTCCTGACAGAGGTGGAGGAGGAGGCTTTGGACCTCAACTGCATGGTGGAATGCCTGGCCATCGAAGATGGCGAGACTGGCACCCCACAAATGGCTGGTGACAGAATTTAACATCCCTTACACAAAACATGAATTGAAGTTATCAATGATTGACCTGTTGCACACCTCAACATGCTCATTGCAAACTCATTTCTGCGATGATTCTTAATATTGCTTTATGGATTGATGAAGATGCATGCGACATGGACGAGGGCGATTCCTCAGAGGAGCTCATGCTTCTGAGGGCGCAACGTCACATCACACCCAGCCATGCACCAGCGCAGATACTCGCATTTTGGTGAGGTCCTATTAGATAGTTAGTTAGGTTGTCACCTGGTGATTCACCACTCACAATTGAGCCCAAGCAGACACTGGTGGCATAGAAACATAGAAAAATTTACGGCATAGAAGGAGGTCATTCGATCTATCGTATCTGCGTCGGTCGAAAAAGAGCTACCCAGCCTAATCCCACTTTCCAGCAATTGGTCCGTAGCCCTGCAGGTTATGGCAGTTTAGGTGCATATCCAAGTACTTTTTAAATGCGATGAGGGTTTCTGCCTCTACCACGCTTTCAGGTAGTGAGTTCCAGACCCCCACCACCCTCTGGGTGAAAACATTTTTCCTCAGCTCCTCTCTAATACTTCTACCAACTACTTTAAATCTATGCCACTGGTTATTGAGCACTCTATCTAGGCCCCTCATAATTTTATACACATCAATTAAATCATCCCTCAGCCTCCTCTGTTCCAAAGAAAACAACCCCAGCCTATCCCATCTTTCCTTATAGCTAAAATTCTTCAGTCCTGGCAACATCCTTGTAAATCTCCTCTGTACGCTCTCTAATGCAATCACATCTTTCCTGTAATGTGGTGACCAGAACTGTATGCAGTGCTCAAGCTGTGGCCTAACTAGTGGGGCAGCTGTGGAGAGTCTGCATTGGGGTACGCGCTCCTCTCCAAGCTCTGATCAGCTGGACGCAGATACTGAACCCTGGGAGCCAACATTAAGAAGGAGAAGGAGGTAAAGCTGCACCTTTGCGAGGTACTGGAAGACTTGCCAAGCTCATTCTCCACAATAGCAGAGAGGATGGAGGATTCCACCTCCAGCATTAGTGGCCTGGTGATGCAGTTAAGTGTGGGAATGTCTGTGATGGAGAGAATGGCAGATTCCATTGAGCTTCCAGCATGGCTCACAAACGAGTCCATTCAGGCCATGACCACGGCCGTGACGACTCTCAATGCCAACATGTCTGTCACCTTAAAAAGGCAGATAGATACTTTAGCAGTGGCCTTACTACTCATCACAGATGTCCTCCAAGCTGTTGTCCAGCAGAGTGGTGGGAGTGATGTGGCCGTGGCCCTGGAGAGCGATGATGGTGAAAGGGGACATGGAAATGGGGACTGCGCTCAAAGTGCTCCCACGTCTCACCCATGGTCCTCCACCAACTCCTCCCCCCCCCCCGGGCCAACCAGTATCCGTAATGCTGCCTCCTCTCCCGATGGCCGAGCCTGCCCCTGCACAGGTGCAGGTGGAGCAGTCTTTGACACGGCCCTCACGGGCTCCAAAATCCAGAGGGCTTAAGCCAAGAGCATCTCAGCAGTCAGGGCTGGGACCTGAGCAACCTGCCACTACCTCTGCTGCAGCTGAAGCCATAGGGGATGCACCATGTAGAAGCAGTAGGAAGAGGAAGGCTAAGGTTTTGTAATCACCAAGGGTATCTGACAAGATGTCATGTTTTTCATTTACATTTGTTTTTTCTTACATGCACATTAAATTTATAATTGTCACCACCACTGCCACATCTTGTCCATTCTTGTGAAAGCTCCCTTGCATGTGTTTCATCGTGAACGCCAAGACTTGATGCCACCTCTTGGGCGAGTTTACAATGGGTGTATGTGTGGTTGTAGGACTGTTTTGTGCAAGCAGAGGGGGGATAGGGCTGGTGTTGGTGGTGGTGGTCATTGTTCCAGGTGGTCTGAGTAGTTCACTATCTTCAGTTTGCAGATCTCCTTTTGAGAATCTATTAGATATGAGTGACTCCCTGGCATCACGAGCAGCTAAGTGAGCTGCTGCTCTGCCGATGGGTTGTCCATCTTCATTGTCCTCCTCCTCCTCCTTGTCTTTGTCTTCTTCAATGTTGGTGGCTGATGCAAAGCCCACTGCCCTCTCAGTCTGGCTGATGTTGTTGATGGGGAAGTTGACGTAGCTGGATGCCGTGGCAAACAAGCCATCCGTGACCTGTCATTTACACTTATGTGCAGACGACAGAGAGATCCTGGTGATGTCACCAATGGCGCCCTGGAAGGATCCGGAGGTGAAGAAATTGAGGTGGTGACCTTAACTGCGACGGGCAATGTGTGGCCACCAGGCCCAGATGGAGCATCTCTCATGCACGAAGGAGTGTGCAGCTGTCTGTGACCACCTGGCAACTCAATCTGAGCCTGCGTAAACACTGTTCCTCAGAGAGGTCCAGGAAGCTCAGCCTCTGTCTGTAGACCCTCTCACGAGGGTACTGCCTCCTTCGGCCTTGGCCCCTCCGTTGCTCTCCTCTCTGTTCTTCTGCAGGCCCTTGTGGCGCACCTTTGTCTTGTGGACTTGCAACTCTCAGAAGTGCACGCCGTGCCTGCCACGGTTGCTGATGTGCCTCCTCCTCAGATATACTGTGGAATACATTCATTGCGCACCCCCCACCCCATCCTGATTTTGTCAGTTTGAGGGGGTTCAAAATGTAGGTGAATATGTGTGCACACAAGAATTCTGAGCATGAACCAGGAAACCTCAGCCTAAACGCAAAAAATTCCTAGCCAAAGGTTTGTCCAAGGAATCTGAGTGCCCTGCTGCAAACACTCACCTTTTCTTCACACGTTTCAATCACGTGTTTAAAGGTCCAAATGAGGGTCGGCTGCAACTTGCCTCCGTTTCCATGGCGCGTTTCAGAGGCCACGGGAGACACACTCAGGGGAAGTTAAAATGGTTTGTGTGTGTCAATACACAAAAAGTTAACAGCTTTAAGTTGTTTAAATATCTCAATCGGCCCTTTAAATATCGACCTGCCGGCACTTCCCGGTGTCAGAAGCGTGTGCGCGCCCAGACATGTCGGGGTCAAAACCGGAAGTAGGCGCGCTGGAGCCGGGATGCGGTCCCGCTCTGAAAACGGCTGATTTTTACGACCCACCCGCCCCCAGCCCACCCGCTCTTGGGGGTTAAAATTTACACCCTGGTGTTTGACATTATGAAAAAACAGTGCAATATTTTGACATTAAACCACAGGCTTTGCACACATTAGCACAGATGGGAGTCGTCCGGGCAGAGGCTGAGGGGGATGAGAAACCGAATGACACCTGTGGGCCTCATCTGCATGGGCCTCATCAGTCTCCCACCTAAAACCCAATGGGAAGCCCTAGCTGGTCAGCAGATGCGAGCGGGATTTTGAGCAGTAGGAGGCCGTTGCTGGGGATCCGAAGGGACTGTCCCCAGCAGTCAGGCAAGTGCTTGTTGGGGGGGTGGGGGTTTGAGCCCAATTTTTTTTTCCCATTGACAATAACCTTGACTCACTTAAAGGCATCAAAACAATTGAAAGAATTGAAAATTCTCCAAACGGCCGTGTTGAAGGGTTACACGAAACAGCTGTCACTGAAACATCTGTCTCCCAGCGCAGATGCCGAAATAAAACCCAACATTATAGCAGGCTCATTGCAATAAGCAGCATTATTCTAGTGAGTTACAATGCAATAAAATGCAAAATCATTTTAGTTTTTATGTTGCAGTCCCCTGCACCTTACCCACTGAGTTAGATTGTTCCAGTATATAATTCGTCCCTCTCCCACTCAGATCCCTTTTTCTCTCATGCAATAATATTGCATCACTGGAAGATGTACGGACGTAATAAAACTAAACATTTTAAAATAAGACACCTTCTGCAATTTCTAATCGCAAAAATGCACAGCTCCTCCAGCTCTATTATAAAATGTACCCAATTTTGAATAAAGCAACAGAACTTATAAAATGCCAATCAGATGGCTCTTGAAAGTGTTTATATCAAATCACACATTTTTCTTGCAGTGAAACATACTGTAGTTTATTATTGACACAATTTCTTCACCCGAGCAGCTTCTGAGCTATTTCATCATTGCAGATCTCACACGCACTTCATGATTGAAAATATTTGATGAGTACACAGGACACGTTTTTAATTGTGTCAGAACAGAGCGAACAAGAGAGCTTCAGTATTGTAAACGATTTACTATTTCTGTACACATGTATGTCTACAGAGGAGGTGTTGTTTCAATAAAATTAACTTTGGAGCAGTAATTTATGAAAAAATATTCAACTTGTGATGCAGACCTGATTTAATTAATAAATGATAAGCCTTAGAAAGGTATTCCCTGTCATAAATATTCTGTGTGTTTGAGCACATGGTAACCAGTTGTCACAATGTTATTTTACAACTTTCTAATTCAATTATCAATGTATAATAAGCTGTGAAATGTTTTTATATATATCAGCTATGATAAATATACATAATATATATTTTTGCCAGTAAGTTTCACCTTGTTTATAAAATACTTAAGAAGGAGCTTTTATTGACTATGCAAATAGTAATAAATCCCAACCATCCGTGTTTCATGTGAACATTCAGCAGGGGGTGGATTTTCATGTCAGTAACGCTCCATAAATGGACATAATTGGGGCGTAACAACCCGAAGTATTGGTAAAGATCATCTGTCCCCCACCTCCGCCAGCAATGTGCAGGAAGCTCCATCCAGAAGGAGTTGGGACATTACTTGCAATATTTTGATGAGGGCATATAGGTGTCCACACAATTTATGCCAGACCTGGAGTCAGCCAGGTATACACTCAGGTATACACCGTGTGCCATAGGTGCCAAGAGCTGCTAGGCAGCTGGTCAATGTAGAAGTGAAGATTTAAAGGGACAGGGGAAGTCAAAGTAATGGTATTGAAGCATGCTTTATATATGAGTTTCTGCTTTCTCCCCCCATTTTTGACTCATTTAATTGTTTCCAAAGGATTTGTGCCATGGTTCTTGGCATACCACATTTTGCTTAAAGCTAGAAATATGAACAGTGCATTTCCCTATGGAAATCCCATTATAGTTATGTATTCTGGAGGATGCCAGGCAGGTGAGATTGCTCTTGATGAGGGCTGTGGCCACTACTTTTACCCTCCAAATCAACACTACAGGCAGAGGTAGATTTATCTGGACTCGTCCAAGGAACAGTGCCTGCATAAGCCAAGAATACTCAGGGAGGCTGCGTCAGAAATGCGTCAGAAACCTGCAGATAACCTGTGCCATTGGGTTGGCAGTCAGGTTTACCAGTGCACGCAACATTTTTGGCTTTTCCTCCTTTCAATCAAGCATAGGTGCCACCTGCACCATCAACCAATGTGCTGCCCACACAGGTATGAGAGAACTAACTGATTTCATCTTTCCTACAGAGCAGCAATGGAGCATTTCACAGCTGCCCAATGGCACGGCACTGCTGCATTTCACAAGGGGAGTCCTTGGTATTGACAGCGAGTTCTTGCTTCTCCTCTGACACCACTGTTTGTCCCTGCTCACTTATACCCTGTGAGTCGCACAGTGTTAACTCCTCCAGCTCACTAACTGCATCTTCCAAGATGTGTGTAGCTATGCTACTACCTGCAAAGATTGGTGAGTGGGATGCAGCATATTGTGAGGTCCTTGTCTCATCCTGACCCAGTGGCAGTGTTGACAGGCCTAGAATGACAGAAAAGTGACTAATGTTGCAATGTAGACTCCAAAAGACATCAACAGAGCTTACATTGCATGTTCTGTGAATGTGGTTGTGTGCATGTCTGTGTGGGAGTGAGCGAAAAGGGAGGCAAAAAATCAGAACTGCGTACTGCCAGCCCTCATAGAGAATCCTATGGCTTCATCATTTCTCATACCCTTAAAGCTCTTATAGGCAAGACCATCCAGGATGGCCTCCTCTAAGGCACTCAAAGGGTTGTGATTTCAGAACTCTCTTCCAGTTCAGTACTGTTCCCTTCGATTAAGTGGCAATCTGTCCTGCGAGCAGAGAAGTAGTCTTGAGATGTACGCTGAAGGAGCACATCGACAGTGACAGATATATACGAATATATGAAAAAGGATAGAAAAAGACCAGCTGGTCCATCAAGCCTGTCACATACTTACGTAGTGCAACCTATGCACATCATGACCCCCCCCCCAACTCCGCCCCCCATCAACGAGCCACATAATTGCCTGGGAGAGGCAAAAGACTAGAGAAAAAAAACTATAGGCCAATTTAGGGGAATTTTTTTTTGGAAGTTCCTCTCAGAGAGCATGAGTGCCTCTGTAGACTGGGGATCTTGCGGGGTGGGGGGGGAGGTGGGGGAGTGCCTTCATGAAATGCTTGAGTAGGGAGATGTGAGGAGTGCCTTTGTAAATGAGAGCTAGAGAAGAGTGCCCCTGTATTACAGCAATAATCAATGTAGAAATAATTTTAAAACAATTTAACAATCAGATTTAGCAACAGAGAGTGTCAATACATGTATGTAAGAGCCCAAAATTTCTCTGCAAAAAATGATAGAAAATCCTTGAAATCTTTGCCACAATTTATGTTAAAAACTTGTATAGAACTGTGGTTAGACCACACTTGGAGTACTGTGCACTGTTCTGGTCTCCATATCATAGAAAGGATGTAGAGGCATTGGAGAGGGTGCAGAAAAGATTCACAAGGATGATACCAGAACTGAGAGGATATCCTTATCAGGAAAGGTTGAACAGGCTGGGGCTCTTTTCTCCAGAAAAGAGAAGGCTGAGGGGTGACCTGATAGAGGTCTTTAAGATAATGAAAGTGTTTGATAGGGTAGACGTAGAGAAAATGTTTCCACCTATGGAAGAGTCCAAAACTAGAGGTCATCAATATAAAATAGTCGCTAATAAATCCAATAGGGAATTTAGGAGAAATTTCTTTACCCAAACAGTGGTAAGAATGTAGAATGCGCTACCACAAGGAGTAGTTGAGGCAAAAAGTATAGATGTATTTAAGCGGAAGCTAGATAAGCCGGGGTGGGGGTGGAGGGGGGTTGGTGTCAATAAAATTTGAACAGTGCCATGGCTGCTCATGTCAATATGAGTGTATCTTGGGTACATGCTACGAGAGAAGGGGGAAAAGCTGCTCCTTGTCCATCCTCTGAAGAATTGTTCACAGCTGCCCAACTGGTCTGCTTTATTAAGGGAGAGACAGTACTCATACTCCTGTTATTTTAATGGGGGTTCCTGGCCAGGACTCAAGCCTGGGCTTCAGGTGGGTTCCACTTTCGCCACTGAAGCAGCCTGTAAGCAAGGTACATACTCGGGAAATCTAAGCTCGTGTCCACACAGCATTTATCACTGTTCGCTGCCAGTGCAGAGTAGGGAAAAAGCTCACGTGCTTAAAGCAAGGTAGTTAAGCCTCTTTTAAGCTATTAAAGAGGATGAATTCTCATTAGTTTGCTTACTTTTATTCGTGGGAATAGTCATCCACTGGTGACATTTTTAATGTCATCGTGCTTGACGATGTGGTAAAGAAAGGCCAGCAGATGCTTCTTAGAATTGGATGAAAATAACCCACATGCCCTTTTCATCTGCAATCTGGAAGATTTGCTCTTCAATGTCATAGATTATAATTTTAATTAATAGCAGTCTTAATTAAATCTAATGGTAATGAGTTATTTCACTTGGTATTTGGAGCATTCATGAGACCCCTTTAACCTTTCAAATTGTTTCCGCGATGGCGATAATAACAATATGACAATTCCTGTAGCACTGATATGAACAACCCTGTCCTCTCCAGATGTATATGAGCATTAGACGACTTGATGATGTCTAGAATTATGTCACTGCATTAGGATGTTCATCAGCATGGTGGCAATTTAGGAGAACAGAGGTAGACACTACCTTCATATTGGCAGTGGGTGACTCATTAATGGCGGAGCAGGCTCGAGGGGCCATATGGCCTACTTCCGCTCCTATTTCTTATGTTCTTATGTTCTTAACTGGCTAAAAGAGTTTAAGTGTTGTGTAGATCAAACACTTAATTCCTTAACCATGGGTAACTTTAACTCCCAAGAACGGTGGCTTGGGGGTGGGTCGGAGGTTAAAATAACAGCTTTTTGAAGAGGGACTGCAACCCGGCTCCAACGCGCCAACTTCCAGATTTAACCCAGGCGCGTTTGGATACGTGCGCATCCGAAATCCAGAAGTCTCGTCCCCACTTAATGACGGCGGTTGGATTGTTCAAGGGGCAATTTACCTCATTGAAATAGTTGAGGTACTTAATTTTTTGTTGATTCTAAGTCTGAAACTAATTTAACCTCAACTGCATGGGTTTCCCACGGCTTCTGAATCTCATCAGGTAAAAGGAGGTGAGAAGGGCCGGATCCATGAGGTGAGTGCCTTTATTGCACTACTTGTGGACCAGGAGGAGCAGGATTGCTTCATCCAGGCCCAACAAGCTCACCTGGTGTGATCAGACCCCCGCGATCGGCCGACCACCGCGCCCCCTCCCCCTGGATGGCAAACCCCCAATGGTAGACACCTCCCAATGGTAGGCTTCCCTGATGGTAGACTCCCCCGATGGTAGACTCCCTGCGATTGTAGACCGCCCGACGGTAGACCACCCACCGATGGTAGACCACCCTCCGATGGTAGACCACCCTCTGATGGTAGACCACCCTCCGATGGGAGACTGCCCCCCCACCCCACAATGTCTGACCCCCCTCCCTACCTCTGACTCCTCCCGACCTCTGATCTTCTGCTGACCTCTGATCTTCTGCTGACCTCCGATCTTCTGCTGACCTCTGATATCCTCCACGGTACAGAAGATGAATCCAATGTTTACAGCTAACAGAGTTTACCGATTCACTTGTGCTTCTTGGTGATTTTTCACATTCACGATTCGATTTCAGCCCTGCTGCGACAACAACGATCTCATAATCAAAACTTTTTTTTTTTACAAACTGCAAAGCTGAGCTTAAAATCCATTTTCAGCCAAAGGATACCCTTTGGTGGCTTCTAGGATTGCATCCCAAGTTATCACTTTAAGCAACTCTTTTAAATCATTCCTGAATCTGATTTTTCTGTTGGGTTCTAAACGCATTCGGAAGTCACCATACATAGTCTGAGGCTCCTGAAGATAAGTTCTGCAATCAGTCCTTCCCCCGACCCCCCCCCACCTCCCGATTTCTGCCATGGCCCACCATCTCTCCCTCCTCTCAGGCTCTCGGGCAGGAAGGCCGAGGATCAATCAATCAAGCTGGCTGCTGTGCGCGAAAACCGGAATTAAAATTTATTGCCTTCAACGAGGTCGCGATTGCAAATTGCGACCCACCAACTTTACTTCTGGGTTTCGCGTCCAATTACCTTCCCTGCCACTGAGCCCCCCTCCTCCACCCCATTGCTCTCTTCCAGGGTCCATATAAAAATCATGCCCCATGTGTTTGGAGATTGCCACAGTTCTGCACAGATGATAAAAGTCATAGAAAACTCAATGATCTGTTAGTTCACTGGTAGTAGTGGACGGAGGGAGACAAAGGGGAAATGATCTGATGAAGGCTCCATGCCTGAAACGTTAACTCATCTCTTCTCTCCACAGAGGCTGCCTGATCTGCTGAGTATTTTTTGCATTTTCTGCTTCTGTTTCAGATTTCCAGCCTCTGCTTTTTGTTTAACCATCTTTCTACAACTGATTCGCATGAAGAAAAGTTACAATAATCAACAGATCCCAGCCTGCTCTTGTGCACCTTGCTGTTGTTTTCTCAGTGTGGCATTGGTGCAGGCCTAAAAGCAGGAGGCCAATGGACCTCTTTTGTCCTCAGAAGTGCATGGGGCAAGCTCAGGGATGAGCACATTAGAAGGATTTTTACAAATTATGCAAAACCTCAATCGTGCACACTGTTAACCGACAACTCTTTAAAAACATTTTTTTGCAGAACTTTAGACTGATTTACATATGCCAAAAACACACATTGCTTCAAAAGGACCAATTCTCCATATGCACACTCATAACTCAGTGCCTCGCCTGCTGAGAGCGTATAGGGCGCTAAATTGGGCCGTATAGCGTCCATTGTTTCGGTGCTACGCGGTCTCCCGAAGCGCCATATGCTCCTATACCAAGATGGCGTCTTGGCTGCGAACGCACATTTCCAGTGTGACCTGTGCCGGATGCCATCTTGACATAGGAGTTAGTGCAGGCGCAGATAACGAACACCATGGGCTCGATTTTACCGTCGGGTTTCCTGTGGGTTTCCAGCGGGCGGGCCCCGAAAATCCCGATATCCAGTCACGTGACGGGATCCCGCCACCATCCCGCCCACTTCCGGGTTCCGCGCTGACGTGCGGGGGTGCGTGCGTGGCCCCCGCTGGTGGGAATCCCGCAGGCAATTAAAGCCAGCGGGATGCCACTTGAGGTTATTTATTTCGCTTGTTCAGGTCATTAACTGACCTGATTAAGGGACTGTGTGTGATTTTGGGGAAACATGGGACTGTTTCACACACTGGGGGAAACAGTCCGAGTTGAACTGGACGTGTTGCAGCCGTCAGCCTGTGGCAGCTGCAAAGGTCCATTTGACAGGTGGGGGCGGGGAGACCCTCACCCATTGCAGGAGGCCGCTCTGTCACTTGGAACAAAGTGTGGCCTCCATCACCCTCCTCCTGACGGTCAAAGTGACCAACCTGCACACTCACTCCGGGGTCCGGAGACATGTGCCTACCTTGCGGACCCCCTCAGATGTACATATTGCGGATGGGGGCCGCCGTAGCTGCAGTCATGACCCCCTCGGAGGGCGAACAGCATCACCAGCCTCGCCATCCACGCCGTCCACCTCTGACACGTGGAGCTCCACAACAGAGTGCTGTGACACATCCACCTGTACAGCAGGAGGGAGGGCTACCGCAGAGAGAGACGCGTCGCAGAGGGCACTACCCTCGCCACAGGGTCCACAGACCGAAGCGCAGCTCCCCGGACCTCTCCGAGCAGCAGTGCACACGGATGCACAGATTCACTCGACATGGAGATCTGCAGGCTCTTTCATGCCGAGCTGCTCCTGGCTGGCCCCAGCACCATCTGCTTACCTGTCGCTGCCAAAGTCACCACTGCCCTCCACAACTTCTCCTCCGCATCCTTCCAGGGTGCAGCCGGGTACACCGCCGATGTCTCTCAGTCGTCTGTGCGGAAGAGCCCTGCAAATACACCTGCACCTACTCTGCAGTAACACAATGGGTGGCATCAGTGGTGGGTCCTCATAGTGATACCCAGGAGCGGGCATTATTGGACACAACAGACAGGATTCGCGGAGACATGGCAGTGGTGGTGCCAATATAATGTGTGATGTTTGTTGCTCTGAAATTCAATATAGGTAACACCCATGGCAAACCCTCAGACACCCTTGTGCACCCCCTTCATGCTCACGACACGTTTGCCGTACGCTGCCTACTGCACATATGCGATGCATGCCCTGTGGCTGCAGCACAGGTGGTGGCAGGTTGAGTGAGGCTGGCCGTGAGAGAGATGCACGAGAGGGTGAGTATGGGATAGAGCCATGAGATTGTATGAGGATTGGGTTGCGTGTTAGTGGCGGGTGAGTACTGGCGAGGTGAGTAGGTGCAGGTAAGATGAGGATGGGGTTTGAGTGGGTATGAGGGGTGATGTGACAGAGTAGTGTTGGCGGTGCTGAAGGAGATGTGGGGTGGGGGCAGTGTTGTGGCAGACGGAGTGTAGGGGAAAGACTACGTGTTCTCACTGTGGCTGACCTACTGCGGTCATTGGAGCGCCTCCTGCACTGTATGCAGGTGGGCGATATGTTGGTGGTGCAGGTGACCCCCTCTGCCACCTCGAGCCAGGCCTTCTTGGTGGCAGAGGCAGGCCGCTTCCTCCCGCCCGCCGGGTGGAAGATCTCTGTCCTCCCCCTCCTCCTCACCCCATCTGATGAAACCTGGGGTGAGGCATCATTAAACTGGGAGCAGCCTTCCCCCTGGGCTGCTCCATGCTGTAATTTGTTCTATTGGTTGCAGCATCTGTCTAGAGAGCCTCCAGCTGACAGATCGTACTGCGCATGCGCAGCCCGCCCGACGCGCAGATCAGCAGCGCGGAGCCCGGAGGAGCAGGTAATTGGATCCAATTAGTGTGTTGCCTGCTACGATCGTGCGGGCAACCCACTAATTTCACTGGGCGCGGAGGCCACGCACCCGAAACCCAACCCGCCGGAAACCCGCAGGCCTGCTAAAATCAGGCCCCATAAGCGTGTAAAGTAAGGAGAAAATGGATACGATCAGTGTGCAACTCTGATTTAAAGTGATAGACACCATTTTGGGACTTAACACTCAACTCAACACACAGTCTTATCCCCAAATATCTGAACATGTCTTAGAGTGCGTGGAGGACCCCTCACCAGTGTTATTTAAAGGGACCATGTAGGATTTACAGGTTAGTGGCTGGATTATTGCTTCTGGCTGCTGAGATGTTTGTAACTGTTTTTGGAGGTCTCCTATACTTGAATACTAGGATGCGGGGACACAGCCTAATATTTAAAGCCAGGACATGCAGGAGTGAAGTTAGGAAATGCTTCTACACACAAAGGGTGGGAGAAGTTTGGAACGCTTTTCTGCAAATGGCAGTTGATGCTAGCTCACTTGTGAAAGTTAAATCTGAGATTGATACTAGCTCAATTGCTAAATTTAAATGTGAGATAGATAGCTTTTTGGCAACCAAAGGTATTAAGGGATATGGGACAAAGGCAGGTATACGGAGCTAGATCACAGATCAGCCATGATCTTATCAAATGGCGGAGCAGGCACGAGGGGCTGAATGGCCTACTCCTGTTCCTATGTTCCTATGATAGATTTCTGTGAACCAAAGGTATTAAAGGATGTGGGGCTAAGGCGGGTATATGGAGTTAGGTCACAGATCAACCATGATCTCATTGAAAGGCGAACAGGCTCAAGAGGCTAAATGCGACTGCCATTTGTTGCCTCCTGATATGCGCCACTTTTTCCTGCAAGAAAGCGGGACGTGTGTTTGGGTGATGTGTCTGTCATGGTTGAATAGCTGCCAATGCATGTGGCCTGTGAATTGTGGGTGGGCGGCTTGCAACAGTGGTAATGTGTGAGGGTGAGAGGAAGCATCTGATTGGAAGAGTTGAGTACTGATTGAAAGAGTTTGTTGGTATGTGGGTGATGGGGGGGTGTAGTGCATGGAGCAGTGGATGCGGCTAGTGGTGTATTTGTAGGAGATGCCACTTGACAGTTGACCTCACTCACCTTGACCGCTCATGTCAAAGCATTGAGCTTCTTCCTGCACAGCATCCATGTTCATGATGCTGTGCTCCTGGCATTGATTTCATCCCCTGCTGCCTCCCAATCCTTTTGGGCATATGTCCGGAGGGCATTTTGCCCCCCCCCACCCCCAACCCCGGCGGATATAGGATATCCCTCCTTCTGTCCACCTCTTGCACCAAGATCTCTAGTGCATCAGAA
Organism: Heptranchias perlo; assembly: GCF_035084215.1. NCBI lineage: Eukaryota > Metazoa > Chordata > Chondrichthyes > Hexanchiformes > Hexanchidae > Heptranchias > Heptranchias perlo. The sequence goes on along the minus strand of NC_090331.1, from coordinate 16,044,136 downwards.
CCTTGGTGCATGCACTCTCGCAGGCCTGGTACCAACTCAGATTGGCAGATTGGTGAGATCTGGCGTGCAGATTGGAGGATGTGGGATTTAGTAGTGCGCAACCTTTATTCAATGTTTTAACATAACTCATCAGTGTGTAAACATAGGGATGGGACCTGCAACTGTGTTTTACGTGTGCAATGTCTGATCTCCGTTCAGACTCCGTGCAGACAGCAGACTGTTATTTTCAGCAAATATCAGGCACCAGCTAACTTTAAGAGATTTCTAACAGACAGCCTGCCTTTAAAAGATTGGAGCTGGTGGAAAGTGTGAATTGCATGGAATCCTTGTTCAACACTGATTTCCAACACAGATTGCAGATAAGTCCTCAGGCCTGACAAATGTCTCGTCCAGCCTGCGCAGGGGCCATTGGGCACGGGGTAAAAGCGGATCGCGTTACCCCCGCCCAAAAACAGGCCCTATCCAATTTTTTTTCCCCCATATTCTATTACTGTTACGTGCTTCAGAATCAGGCTGTTTTATTGGTAATGGCCACTGAGGGGAGGTAGCTGGGCAAGTGGAAACACAGAGATTGCTCCAACTTGACTAGAGAAAGAAAAGTAGACTTGTATTAATGCAGTGCCTTACCACATCTCTCAGAAACATCTCAAAGGCCTTGATATTCAATGAATTGCTTTGCAGTGACTGATTTTATGTCGGCCAATGCAGCAGTTATTTGCATACAACAAAGTTCGAAAAAGAGCAATGAGATGAATGACTGTTTTTGGTGGTGTTGGTTGAGGGTGGAATGCTTACCAGGACACCGGGAGAACTCCCTGTTCTTCTTTCAAGTCGGACCACAGGAGGAGTGAGCCTTGGCTCGAAGGTGTCATTCCTGCCGTTGAGTCGAAGGTTTATGGGTTCAAGTCCCACTCCAGACAGCCTCGATGAGCGGAGACGAGAGTTCTGGTCTCTGAATCCTGGGTTGACATGTAGAGGGGTACTTGTGTAAATTGGGAGTGGAGCGTATCTAGCCAATCCTCCTGGTAAGGGGTTGTGAGTCAGACAAACAACCTGATCACATAAAAAAAAGTCTAGGGAAACTACCCAGAGCACGATCTGCTGTGTGTAATAGCTGGGGAATAAATGGATTGCCTTATGTGCTGCTAGGTGTGGAAGAGAAGAAGAAGGGCTGTGGGATCTTCAATCTCCACCTGAAGATCCTGGAGTTTGTCGGCTTCCTCTCCAGAACCAATGGAGTGTTCCCTCAGCCACCTGTGCAAGGGGGCTGATCACAATTTATAAAAGAAATTGTTCAGTCTTCAGAGGCAAAGTGATGCATGATATACGACAAATGGATAAAATAATTATAGGAATGGCAGAGACTGTGTGGATTACAAGTAGAGGAGAAGAGAAATGCACTGAATGAAAAATCATGAAGCTGCAATTTGATGAGTGAGAATGTATCACTTTATTAGGAAAATTCTATTAAGAGTAACTTTAGACTTCTTGACCACTGATGCAATGCTCTGATAAGTGAATTCCCAGCAGGGAACTCAAATGCAATAAAGGCAAGGCAGGATAGTATTATTTCTTAGTCTGCTGCCGTTAAATGCGTGCAGAATGCACTTCCAGCTTCATTCTCTGCCTAATTCTAGACGACATCAGCCCTATGCTTCCCAGGTCTAGACCCCCTCACCCCCGCTCCACCCAGGTGGGACCCACTTCCACCCATCTGGAAGCTGATATGCCTCATCTCACTTAACGTACCAGACATCAGTCATACATGTGGACCTGACTGAGATGGGGAAGTGGGAACTCCTGGCTCCACTTCCGGGGGGCACAATTGACTTTATTTTCCCAAGCTATTTCAGGTGCATGAGCTTCTTCTTATTGCAGTCCATAGCTGATTAAGAGGATTAGAGCTTTTCCCTTTTTATTGACTGTTGCACTGAGTGGGAGATATAGTGATATGCATTGCAACATTGACTACACTTCTAAAGTACTTCATTGGCAGTAAAGTGCTTTGGGACGTCCTGAAGTTTGTGACAGGCGCTATATAAATGCAAGTCTTTCTTTCTTTCTTTTATGCATTTTAGTCCAAAGAACGAAAACAGAAATATCAGGAGTAAACCAGCAGAAGTAAATTCTCCTGGAAAATTTTACTAGCTCATAGTTTATGGTCTGGATAGCACATCAACAGCAGTTACTAATTCTAGGTCATTATGCTTGGAATAAACAGAAATCAAATACCATTTAGTGTTATGGTCCTGAAATCTTCTATTAGAAAATTTATTGGGGTCGCACAAGTAAAGCTCTTTCATTCAGTTAGCTGTGGTACATAATTAACCAATGGCTAATTAATCAAAATTTTAACTGGATTATAATGTTACTACACTAAAAGAAACTTCATATTAATAGCTCAAGGTGCTCTACTTTCCTGCACATCTTGAAACTGATAATTTATTGTTTGTTAAAATGAATTTAATTTGGAGTAAGCATAAGAATTAATCTACTTTACATGAATGTCTCAGGATGGCTTAAATTAGGACTTTAAATACCAATCTAAATGGAAATACGACATAATTGAAATCAATTTACTATTGTAGACATGCTTTCGTAGCATAAATATTAGCTTCACACTGATTTACAAATTGCAGCTTCATGATTTTTCATTCAGTGCATTTCTCTTCTCCTCTACTTGTCATCCACACAGTCTCTGCCATTCCTATAATTATTTTATCCATTTGTCTTATATCATGCATCATTTTGCCTATTTATATTTACATTTTGTAGGGGTTTGGCTGGCTTTAGAACAACACAGTTCCGTCAGTTCTGTCAAAGGTAATTTGAAGTCATGAAATTCTGTGTTAAACAATATCTTCCATGGATTTTTTTTTCCACTGATGACAGATACATGAAATCCTAATAGGCGCAAGAGGAACAAACAACATAATGGAGTACACAGTAAATAAATGATAGATCAAAGACTGGGAGCATGGATGTGTAACTTACAGATCTTTCAAATTACCATTGCTTTATGACAATTTTCTCATCATCAAAAATATTGTTGCACTTTTCTTTGATGAGTGAGAATGTATCACTTTATTAGGAAAATTCTATTAAGAGTAACTTTAGACTTCTTGACCACTGATGCAATGCTCTGATAAGTGAATTCCCAGCAGGGAACTCAAATGCAATAAAGGCAAGGCAGGATAGTATTATTTCTTAGTCTGCTGCCGTTAAATGCGTGCAGAATGCACTTCCAGCTTCATTCTCTGCCTAATTCTAGACGACATCAGCCCCATGCTAGCACAATTAGGTTGGTCCCATTTGGTTCCAGGGGGAATTCAGTGAGGTGCAGGACTAAAAGGTAAAACAGCCGATAAAGAATTAAGTTTTATAAATACCATATTAGGAGATGGAAAGAAAAAAAAAACAAGCAATTATAAAACCTAGATTATAATGGATAAATAAAGTGGCCAGAAGTAAGCTAAGGCTAGAAATTACTGTTAGGGTTCCGTAGTTTGTGGGTGATTTTCCCCATCGAGCACCTGTCACAAAGTTCTTCTGAGGCATTAAGATTATTCTTCATCCAAATTGGGGGATTGTAACTTGTTAAGGGGAGGTAGGGGGGGGGGCTACTAAGTTGCTGTATTTATGCATCACACGTATGAAATGGCAGTTAAAACTAAGGCAGGTTCTTACATCAGGAATCAGGAGTAAACTGCAGCAGTGTGAATTAGATTTTACAGTAATGGGGTTAGCTTTCAGTGGTTCTCTGTCACTAAATATTTGGGGAGCAGGAGCAGAAAAAGGCTGGCAGAGATGTTTGGTGACACCAGAGGAGTATTGTCCATGCCCATTAATATGCCAACCACCATAGTTACAGGCCCAGGCACAGCAGCCTGGCCATGATTGAGGAGTCGTGCCTCCAGAGGAGCAGGTTTAGTAGGAAGTCAGTTATAGAGCTGTGCCATCTGCTTAAACAAGGCCTGCAGATAACCTCAAAACTTTGGGACAACACTGCAGGAGTCAGCAACGTCACCTCAATCCTCAATTTTTATACCCAGAGCTGCTTCCAGGAGCACATCAGCACTATCTGCTGTTCATAGGTGCATCAGAGAAGTGACCAACAGGGCCAACACTTTCACCTTCTTCCCCACTGAGCAGCAACAACAACAACAACAACAACAACAACAACAACTTGCATTTATATCGTGCCTTCAATTTAGTAAAACATCCCAAAGGGTTTACAGGACCGTTACCAGATAAAATTTGACACTGAGTCACATAGGAGATATTAGGACAGATGACCAAAAGCTTGGTGAAAGAGGTAGGTTTTAAGGAGGAGAGAAAGGTGGAGAATAGGGAGGGGATTCCAGAGCTTAGGGCCTACACAGCTGAAGGCGCAGCCGCCAATGGTAGGGTGAAGGAAATCAGAGATGCACAAGAGGCCAAAATTGAAGGTACGCAGAGATCTCGGAGGGGTGTAGGGTTGGAGGAGGTTACACAGATGTGGGGTGGGGGGGAGGCCATGGAGGGATTTGAACACAAGGATGGGAATTTTAAATTCGAGGTGTTGCTGGACTGGGAGCCAATGCAGCTTGGGGAGCACAGGGGTGATGGGTGAATGGGACTTGGTGCGAGTTTGAATATGGACGAGTTTTGGATGAACTCAAGTTTTGGGAGGGTGGAAGATGGGAGGCCGGCCAGGAGAGCATCAGAATAGTCAAGTCTGGAAGTAACAAAAGCATGGATGATGGTTTCAGCAGCAGGTGGCTGAAGCAGGGACAGAGACGGGCGATATTACAGATGTGGAAGTAGGCGGTGAGAGATGGAGAGGATATGGGATCCAAAGCTCAGCTCAGGGTTGAATAGGAAGCTGAGGTTGCAAACAGTCTGGTTCAGCCTGAGCCAGGGAGGCGGATGGAATCAGTGGCTAGGAACAGAGTCTCTAGTGGGGGCCAAAGACAATGACTTTGGTCTTCCCAATATTTAATTGGAGGAAATTTCTGCTCACCTTGTACTGGATGTCAGACAAGCAGTGAGACAAATCAGAGGTACTAGAGAGTTCGAGAGAGGTGGTGGCGAGGTAGAGCTGGGTGTCATCAGCGTACATGTGGAATCTGACGTTGTGTTTTCAGATGATGTCACTGAGAGACAGCATGTAGATGAGAAATAGGAGGAGGCCAAGGATAGATCCTTGGGGGACATCAGAGGAAATGTTGCGGGAGCGGGAAGAGAAGACATTTCAGGTGATTCTCTGGCTATGACCGGATAGAGAAGAATTTTAACCAGGCGAGCGCAGTCCCACCCAGCTGGAAAACGGAGGAGAGGCGTTGGAAGAGGATGGTGTGGCCAACCGTGTCAAAGGCTGCAGACAGGCCGAAAAGGATGAGGAGGGATGGTGCACCACAATCACAGTCACATTCGGTGTCATTTGTGACTTTGACTAGGGCTGTTTCAGTACTGTGGCAGGGGCAGAAACCTAATTGGAGAGGTTCAAACATGGAGTTGCGGGAAAGATTGGCACGAATTTGGGAGGAAAGGCAGGTTGGAGATGAGGTGTTTGCTTGCAAGGGCAGAGGTGTCAAGACTAGGTTTTTTGAGGAGGGGGTGACGATGGCTGATTTTAAAGGGAGGGGGACAGTACCAGACAAAACTGGACCGTTTACAATATCAGCTAACGTGGGGGCCGGTAAGGCCCTAGCTGACAAGTAGGAATAGGGTCGAGGGAACAGGAGGTGGGTCTCATGGACAAGATGAGCTTGGAGAGGGCATAAGGGGAGATAGGAGAGAAATTAGAGTTATGAGTTCAGGGCTGAACCTTAGTGGTTTGGCTTGGTGGGCTAAGGGGAATGGAGAGATGCAGCAGAGGCAGCTGAACGGATGGTCTCAACCTTAGTGACAAAGAAGTCCATGAGCTCCTCACACTTGTTGTTGGAGGTGAGGGTGGAGGGGACAGGGGAGGGGGGTTTAAGAAGACCATTGGTAGTGGAGAAGGGAAGCTGGGAGAGCTCCCTGCCCCTCTTTGAGTGATACCACTGGGATCTTTTACCTCCACCTTAAGAGGCAGATCGGACTCAATTTAACATTGCTAATGAAGGTTAGCAATGCCAACTCACTCAGTACCACACTGGATCGTCAGCTCAAGTCCAGGAAGGGGACTCTGATCCCACAACCTTCTGCCTCAGTGCCAAGAATGCTACAAACTGAGCCAACCTGCTGAGAAGCATAGATAACGCAGATGTAGCATGCTGTTTGACTTGGGTTGTGAGCATTAAGCTAAGGGACAGATTTAAAATTAACGAGCCTCAAACAATTATTTTCTCTCACGGAGCAGTAAATACATGGATGAATAATTCTGAAAAAGGAGCTGGATAAATGTCTGTTACGAATGAGATAGGGAGAAGGATAGACTGAGATGTTCTTGTACTGCGGGTGTTAGGAAAATGGGCCCTTTAGGAGCTGCACGTGCACACAATTTTCTGACCCCCTTCCATGTGCTAGGTGGAGTGTCTGGCCTGGAACCTGATCTGAATGGTTCTGGTATTAAACTAAAACTTGCACTGGTCAGTGGCACACAACGTACCTTTGCCTGCCAAGGATCCTTGCCTGTCAGCAGCACATATTAAGAATTCGAGCTTGCTGCTTGCAATTTTTCCAACCATTAAAATTAATGGGCAAGGCTTCTCGCTGACAGTGCGAATTCATAAAATTATCCCTATGATGCATTTATCGAGCTCATTGATAACATTATCAGCAGCATGGTCCTTAGGACTGATTCCTGACAGATACCTCAGGAGCCCTATTCGCCACTATGATTTCGAGCTCGCAATCACTGACATTGTTGCTGAACCCAATGAAGAACAGTGAAATTTAACTTGGCAACGCCACCTGCAAGCTGTGCAATTAGGGCCTAATTGCCACAGAATTGCTTCGACCAGTTAGTGCCCTCCACTTCTTCATGTTAAAATACTCCAGTCATTGTCAGCCCTCTGTTTCAACCTGAGTTGAAACAGTAGCAGTGCAGCAACTGTTGCAGAGTTTGCAGGATGGTGAGCTTTGCCAATGTTTGATTCTTTTTATTACATTGGTGCAGAAGGCAGAGAGCTGAAGAAGAGTGCTCATGGCATAGTATGCTGGCAGCCATCGCCATCAGACACCCACAGCAGCATTACACCAATTCAGGACCAACTACCTGGACGTGACTGCATGACACACACTGGCTTGCTCTGGGACCTGTGCTACAGGGCAATTCTAGAGTGTTTGTAGCTCTGCCAGTAGTTCTTAAAGTGACCCCAACCCTGAATTTTTAGGCTACAGGGTCATTTCATGCTGGTACGTGGAAACTGCCAGGTGTGAGCCATTTCTTAATGCAGTACTGCATGCAGGTTGTCACCAAAGCTCTGTGAAGGCACACAACCCAATATGTGGACTTTGTGACCAACCCTCAGCTGTAGACATCCAGACAGCATGGCTTCTTTGAAATCATCAATTTCGTAAGGATGCAGGTTATCATTAATCACACCCATATGCCCGTTTGGACATCATCAGCCCTGGCATGAACAGCCCTAATAGAAATAGGGAAGAATATCAATCAATCAGTGTGCAGGTAGTATGTGATGTCAACCTAAGTTTGGGTCTATACTCATTGGAGTTTAGAAGAATGGGAGGAGATCTTATTGAAACATACAAGATTCTGAGGGGACTCGATAGGGTAGATGCTGAGAGGATGTTACCCCTCATGGGGGAATCTAAAACTAGGGGCATAGTCTCAGAATAGGGGTCACCCGTTTAAGACGGAAATGAGGAGGAATTTCTTCTCCCATGGGGTCGTGAATCTTTGGAATTCTTTACCCCAAAAAGCTGTGGAGGCTGAGTCATTGAATACATTCAAGGCTGAGTTAGACAAATTTTTGATCAGCAAGGGAGTCAAAGGATATGGGGAAAGGGCGGAAAAGTGGAGATGAGGTAAAAATCAGATCAGCCATGATCTCATTAAATGGCGGAGCAGGCTCGAGGGGCCGAATGGCCTACTCCTGCTCCTATCTCTTATGGTCTTATGGTCTAAGCACGCCTCACGTTAATGCCAGGCATATGGGGAGCTGCCTTTGTGATAGCAGCTTCACTCACCTTATTGTTGTTTCCCTTAACAGATCCAATATTTTTTAGCCATGGCTATAGCAACAGGATATTTCCAATTATATTGGCAGGCCATAGATGGGCTCACTATCCAATGTGTTAGGATGTATAATTGTACACTGTTTCATCTTTTTAAATCACCTAATGTATTTTGTATCACTTAACATAGGAGTACTTTGTATTTGCTGAACATAATTTTATTACTTAAAGCTGGTCGTAAATTGCAAGAATCCACAAAACTGGTAACCCTACACTATTACAAGTCAAACATCTTACATTAAATATAACACATATACAAATAAATATATACAAATATACTAACAAAACAACGTTTTTTTAGAAACAAGCTTGAAAGAAAAACTAATTAGCACTGTCAAAGCCACGAATTCAATCAAAAAGAAACCTTGAGAAAGATTGACAAGGAAGAGAGATGCATCACTTGCGAATGTCTGAGTTGAGCTAAGTCCATGTTGAAACTTTGATAATTAGAACATATGGGATAGAAATTGGTCCTTATATGCATAAAACAGGCACAAAAAGGAGCAATTTTGGGGTGTAACTTGCCCCAAAAACACCTGAAAATCGTCCGATCTGAGAGTGGGGTGGCCCATTTTACAGGCATCTGAGACGACCACTTAAAACAGGCATGAAGCCCCTTGCAAATGCTAATAAAGTGTCCAATGCCTGCTTAAGGACCCTTACCAGAAATTGGGCTGTCCTGATGCTGGGTTACCCTCGGGCCTGTTCCGCACAGGTGTTTGGGACATGGATACAACCTGACCAGCAGCTGCCACCAAGAAGGTACTTTGGACAGCCAATGCCAGACATGGTTACCGCCCCACCCTCCTCCCGGCTGTCCTACACCCCCCCAGGACTTACCCGAGGGCTGCTGCCGGTGAGGCAGACGGCCTGAAATTACATACTTCCGTCAAGCCAGCTGCCTGTGGAAATGCAACATGTATGGGAGGAAGTGTATGATGCCAGCAGCTCACCCTGAATATTTAGATGAGGCCCGAGAAACAAATTTTTGCGATCTTGGGACATCCGTCTTTGGTCGCAGGGATTATTTGTTGCTTTAAAAATGGCCTGAAGGAATTTCTAGGAATTTATGCCTGCTCTAAGAAAGAGAAAATAAGACTGTCTAGGGTGATAGAACTTTGTAATAAATAAATAGGAATAAATAGAGCTAATCATTTAGCTGAACAGCATCCAACCTTTTGACCTTTTGGTGGAAGAAGCTTCAAAAGATCGTGTCCTATCCTAAGGGCAGAAGACCACCAAACAAAGAAAGAAGACTTCTCTTCAGATTAAACCAGTGCTATCATGAGATTATCTGTTTAATAACTGGTGGTACATATATACTTATCAAATGGTTTGTAATCGAATAAGCATGACATACATAAAGGAAAAGTGAAAGAAAAATTCCTCTATGTTTCTGCCTCCTCTGTTCTTAGGATCCCTTTCAAAATTAAACTTTATGGATAGCCAATCTATACCGGGTTAATATTAGTTAAATAACATCCTACTATCATAACAGATTTATAGATAATATGCAACAAGTGCAGAGTACTGTTTGCATTTCATTCACTTGGTGACATCCTCAATGCCACAGATTTACTATAACTCCTGAACAGTATGTTAGTTTGGAGACACCAGCTTGATTCTCTGGGTTACTTCCTCCCATACATGATGGTGTTTGCAGCTCTCATTGTTCAGCCCACTGACCCAAAGATTGCCTGGTGCTGGTCCATTACAAGGCCCATCAGCTCCGACAAAAAATAGTCCATGAAACGTTCTTTCCTGCTGTGCTTTATGCCATTAGAGCATTCAAACCTCCACTGCCAATTTTAATTTCATTAGCTATTGCTGGTAAGGCACTCACGACGTGCCAAATGGCCTGGCTGCTGATTGATTAAGTTCTTTTTGCTGCTTTTGGTAGTGGCACAGGGAGCAATCTCAGCATCTGGCAGAGAACATGGTCCAGAACAAAGTACCACCAGGTGCCATTACTTTTAACACGGAGCAGTGCTGTGGATGCTCATGGTGCCTGAAACTGGGAATTTGAGGCACTAGTCACAAAAGATGAATTAGGAATAAATTACTGTTGATAATCCACCCATGTTTCTTATTGTCTAGCTAATTAATAGTTCAATTTGCAACTTCATCTTAGATTCCACAAACTCCCACTCTAGCGATGTCTTCTGTGAGGGAACTTATCCAACACTTTCTTTTATTTTAATGAGTTATTTATTACTTTTCTCCCCTGCCTCTTCTATGGATTGTGCCACACAACATTCACAACTGACAGAGCAGGCAGCCAACCTGCTAATGTTGCTCTTTAAAGCGAAGGTAAATTCTAATGAACTGCCTCATATTCTGAACTTAACTGTTAATTTCTTGGCATCTCTGTTACTTTTTCTTGCTCCATTTCATGCTTTTGCATTGCTCTGTTTTACACATCCACATTTATATGTGTTAGAGCTACACAACATGGCTGCAATCTTTCAAACATCTGCATATCTTTAATACATGGGCAAGCATCCATTCATTGTCTCAGTTAATTCAGTTTACTGCTGCTGCGTTCAACTGCAAAGCAATTAATTACATCCACTATAAATTAAAATTTTATGTTAACTGAAACAAGTCCAAATGCACAATTTAGATTTGAACAGTAGCAACGATTGTTTCCTATCCTCATTTGTTCTCAATGTGCTGAAGGGTGAAGAGTGTGAATTAGCAATTAGTTGTTTCTAATTCTTTCTTAATAGGCTTCACACAAAGCTATTAGTGTGTTAAAACTGGAAAACAATTCAATAAACATTTTATTTCTTTGAGCAGATGGTGCGAACTGCAAGATACAAGGATTAGGACTTTAAATTTCACAGTTATCGTACAAAGTACAAAGAGTATAGCAAAATAACAATTTATAAATAGTCACGTCACTCCTGCCCCAATCGGGACACCATTTTGTGATGTCAGGAGAAACTTTCAATGAGTTAAGAGACGTTGGAAATGTACAATTTCAAGCAGACTGCATCCATGGAAACCCTCAGATCAGAGAATACAATGTTGGAGTTCAACTTTGATCAACATTTTCAAAACCCTCCCAAGTACATAACGAGCTAAATGCATTAAATCTATCCCATTTTATCACTTATATTAATGTCTGATTTGAAAGTATTCTATTTATATATAACTACATCCACCAGGCAGTGCATTCTTTTTTTTCATTAATTTAGATTCAGGACCCTAGTTTCGGATTCAAATACTTTTTTTTTGTTCATGGGATGTGGGCGTCGCTGGCGAGGCTGGCATTTATTGCCCATCCCTAATTGCTCTTGAGAAGGTGGTGGTGAGCCAACTTCTTGAACCGCTGCAGTCCATGTGGTGAAGGTTCTCCCACAGTGCTGTTAGGAAGAGAGTTCCAGGATTTTGACCCAGCGACAATGAAGGAACGGCGATATATTTCCAAGTCGAGATGGTGTGTGACTTGGAGGGGAACGTGCAGGTGGTGTTCTTCCCATGTATCTGCTGCTCTTGTCCTTCTAGGTGGTAGAGGTTGCGGGTTTGGGAGGTGCTGTCGAAGAAGCCTTGGCAAGTTGCTGCAGTGCATCCTGTGGATGGTACACTCTGCAGTCACAGTGCACCGGTGGTGAAGGGAGTGACTGTTTAGGGTGGTGGATGGGGTGCCAATCAAGCGGGCTGCTTTGTCCTGGATGGTGCTGAGCTTCTTGAGTGTTGTTGGAGCTGCACTCATCCAGTGGAGAGTATTCCATCACACTCCTGACTTGTGCCTTGTGGATGGTGGAAAGGCTTTGGGGAGTCAGGAGGTGAGTCACTCGCCACAGAATACCCAGCCTCTGGCCTGCTCTTGTAGCCACAGTATTTATATGGCTGGTCCAGTTTAGTTTCTGGTCAATGGTGACCCCCAGGATGTTGATGGGTGGGGATTCGGCGATGGTAATGCCGTTGAATGTCAAGGGGAGGTGGTTAGACACTCTCTTGTTGGAGATGGTCATTGCCTGGCACTTATCTGGCGTGTATGTTACTTGCCACTTATAAGCCCAAGCCTGGATGTTGTCCAGGTCTTGCTGCATGCGGGCTCGGACTGCTTCATTATCTGAGGGGTTGCGAATGGAACTGAACACTGTGCAATCATCAGCGAACATCCCCATTTCTGACCTTATGATGGAGGGAAGGTCATTGATGAAGCAGCTGAAGATGGTTGGGCTTAGGACACTGCCTTGAGGAACTCCTGCAGCAATGTCCTGGGGCTGAGATGATTGGCCACCAACAACCACTACCATCTTCCTTTGTGCTAGGTATGACTCCAACCACTGGAGAGTTTTCCCCCTGATTCCCATTGACTTCAATTTTACTAGGGCTCCTTGGTGCCACACACGGTCAAATGCTGCCTTGATGTCAAGGGCAGTCACTCTCACCTCACCTATGGAATTCAGCTCTTTTGTCCATGTTTGGACCAAGGCTGTAATCAGGTCTGGAGCCGAGTGGTCCTGGCGGAACCCAAACTGAGCATCGGTGAGCAGGTTGTTGGTGAGAAAGTGCCGCTTGATAGCACTTTCGACGACACTTTCCATCACTTTGCTGATGATCGAGAGTAGACTGATGGGGCGGTAATTGGCCGGAATGGATTTGTCCTGCTTTTTGTGGATAGGACATACCTGGGCAATTTTCCAAATCATAACAACTTGCAGCATAAAATCTTTTTTCGTTATGTCGCCTCTGGTTCGTTTGCCAATTACCTTAAATCTTTGTCCTCTGGTTAACAACCCTTCTGCCACTGGAAACAGGTTCTCCTTATTTACTCTATCAAAACCCTTTATGATTTTGAACATCTTTACCAAATCTCCACTTAACCTTCTCTGCTCTGAGGAGAATAACCCCAAATTCTCTAGTCTCTCCATGTAACAGAAGTCTTTCATCCTTGGTGCCATCCTAGTAAATCTTCTCTGCACCCTCTCTAAGGCCTTGACATCCTTCCTAAAGTGTGGTGCCCAGAATTGGACACAATATTCCAGCTGGGGCTGAACCAGTATTTTATAAAGGTTTAGAATAACTTCCTTGCTTTTGCACTCCATGCCTCTATTCATAAAGCCAAGGATCCCGTATGCCTTTTCAACAGCCTTCTCAACTTGTCCTGTGGCCTTCAAAGACTTGTGCACGTACTCCCCACGTGTATCGGTTCCTGTACCCCCTTTAAAATTGTACCATTTAGTTTATATTGCCTCTCCTCATTCTTCCTACCAAAATGAATCACTTCTCACTTCTCTGCGTTAAATTTCATCTGCCACGTGTCTGCTCATTTTACCAGTCTTGTCCATGTACTCCTGAAATCTGTTACTATCCTCCTCACTGTTTACTACATTTCCGAGTTTCATGTCATCTGCAAACTTTGAAATTATGCCCTGTAAACCCAAGTCCAGGTCATTAATATATATCAAAAAGAGCAGTGGTCCTAATACCGACCCCTGGGGGACACCACTGCACACTTCCCTCCAGTCTGAAAAACAACTGTTCACCACTAGTCTGCTTTCTGGCCCTTAGATAATTTCATATTCACGTTGCAACTGCCCCTTTAATCCCATGGGTTTAAATTTTGCTAGCAGTCCATTATGTGGTACTTTATCAAAAGCCTTTTGAAAGTCCATATGCACAACGTCAACCGCATTACCCTCATCAAACCTTTCCGTTACTTTATCAAATAACTCAATCACATTAGTCAAACTCGATTTGCCTTTAACAAATCCATGCTGGCTTTCATTTGTTAACCTATATTTTTCCAAGTGTGAATTAAATTTGTCCTGGATTATTGTCTCTAAAAGACTTCCTACCACCGATGTTAGACTGACTGGCCTGTAGTTGCTGGGTGTATCTCTCTCCACTTTTTTGAACGGGGGGGTAACATTTGCAATCCTCCAGTCCTCTGCCACCACACCCATATCTAAGGAGGATTGAAAGACTGTGGCCAGACTGTCCGCAATTTCCACCCTTACTTCCTTCAACAACCTAGGATGCATCCCATCTGGACCAGGTGACTTTTCTACTTTGAGTGCTGCCAACTTATTTAGTACTTCCTCTTTATCTACTTTTATCCTATCCAATATCTCTACTACCTCCTCCTTTACTGTGACTGTGACAGAAGCATCTCTGTGTTGAGAGTTGCCTTGATTAACTTATTTTGTGTGCTGGACTGGTTTGAAATCCGAAACTGACAACTGCAACGTATTCTCCTTTTTTACTTCTATTTGCCGTAGTATCTGAAAGTCTAGTTTCAATCTTGTTTGATATCTCTTTCTTTCCATGCTTTTTCCTATTGTCCTCTTTCCTCACTTCTCTGTGTCTGTTCAAAGTTTCCCTTGCCCAGGAGGGCTGAGGCATTTGCAGTGCCTCTGTCATGCCTCAGCTAGAACGGGAAACTCCTTGATGATTCGTTCCCAACTGGGCAGTGCATTTGGCAATTGAGCCATTGGGACGCTGGCAAAATCATTAGGTAAAATGTAACATTTGCTTAGGCAATGATTTGTTTTTATTCGTTCATGGGATGTGGGCGTCGCTGGGGTGGCCGGCATTTATTGCCCATCCCTAATTGCCCTTGAGAAGGTGGTGGTGAGCTGCCTTCTTGTACCACTGCAGTACATGTGGATTTGTTGCCTATATGTGTAAGAGTGTTTATTTAATAGGAATAATTAAATTAAGGGAAATTTATCCTACCAGCACAATCTTTGCTTTAAAGGCGTCAAAGCCATTGTGATAAAATGGCATCTGAGAAATGTTGCATTTTTTTTATTCGTTCACGGGATGTGGGTGTCGCTGGCGAGGCCAGCATTTATTGCCCATCCCTAATTGCCCTCGAGAAGGTGGTGGTGAGCCGCCTTCTTGAACCGCTGCAGTCCGTGTGGTGACGGTTCTCCCACAGTGCTGTTAGGAAGGGAGTTCCAGGATTTTGACCCAGCGACAATGAAGGAACGGCGATATATTTCCAAGTCGGGATGGTGTGTGACTTGGAGGGGAACGTGCAGATGGTGTTGTTCCCATGCGCCTGCTGCTCTTGTCCTTCTAGGTGGTAGAGGTCGTGGGTTTGGGAGGTGCTGTCGAAGAAGCCTTGGCGAGTTGCTGCAGTGCATCCTGTGGATGGTGCACACTGCAGCCACAGTGCGCCGGTGGTGAAGGGAGTGAATGTTTAGGGTGGTGGATGGGGTGCCAATCAAGCGGGCTGCTTTGTCCTGGATGGTGTCGAGCTTCTTGAGTGTTGTTGGAGCAGCACTCATCCAGGCAAGTGGAGAGTATTCCATCACACTCCTGACTTGTGCCTTGTAGATGGCGGAAAGGCTTTGGGGAGCCAGGAGGTAAGTCACTTGCTGCAGAATACCCAGCCTCTGACTTGCTCTTGTAGCCACAGTATTTATATGGCTGGTCCAGTTAAGTTTCTGGTCAATGGTAACCTCTAAGATGTTGATTGTGGGGGATTCGGCGATGGTAATGCCGTTGAATGTCAAGGGGAGGTGGTTAGACTCTCTCTTGTTGGAGATGGTCATTGCCTGGCACTTATCTGGCGCGAATGTTACTTGCCACTTATGAGCCCAAGCCTGGATGTTGTCCAGGTCTTGCTGCATGCGGGCTCAGACTGCTTCATTATCTGAGGGGTTGCGAATGGAACTGAACACTGTGCAGTCATCAGCGAACATCCCCATTTCTGACCTTATGATGGAGGGAAGGTCATTGATGAAGCAGCTGAAGATGGTTGGGCCTAGGACACTGCCCTGAGGAACTCCTGCAGCAATGCAGCATAGGTGATCATATAGGATTAAAAGTGAATTAGTCCATATTATAAAATTTCCACGTTTGAGCTAGGAAGCACCATCATGCAGATGTAATTTAGTAGTTTATGATGACTTACAGTCCTTGTTCAAGATTTATTTCTTCAATATAAAATATTGTGAAGTCAAGATTTGGTGCTCTGCATGCCTGTTTTTGAAACTAACCTTGTACTAGTCATACCTTACATCAGATAGTTTTAATTAAAGAATATTCTCCTTTCTCCTGTTTGCAATCAAAATTTTACAATTAGATCTTCAAATTCCTTGCTCCTGGCAAATGCAGGATTAAAATTACTTTTGAAATCTGACTGTGAAGATGGCCCCAAAGTCAAATAGCCTCCTGAAATGTGAGGTACTAATTTTGGGTGGAAGTTTGTTGATGATTTCTCTCCATTAACCAGATGGAGGAGATAATGAGGTGTAGATTTCCTCTCTTAGAACCATTGAACCATAGAAAAGATACAGCACAGAAGGAGGCTATTCGGCCCATCATGTCCGCGCCGGCTCGAAGAACAACCAGGTGCCCATTCCAATCCCACCTTCCAGCACCCAGTCCATACCCCTGCAGCTTACAGCACTTTAGGTGCAGGTCCAGGTAATTTTAAAAGAGTTGAGGGTCCTTGCCTCTACTACCAATTCGGGCACCGAATTCCATACGCCCACCACCCTCTGGGTAAAAAAGTTTTCCTCATGTCCCCTCTAATCCTTCCGCCAATCAGCTTAAATCTATGTCTTCTCGTTCTTGAACACTCCGCTTCGGGAATCAGGTACTTCCTGTCTACTCTATCTAGGCCCCTCAGAATTTTGTACACTTCAATCAAGTCTCCCCTCAGCCTCCTCTGCTCCAAGGAAAACAATCCCAGCCTATCCAATCTCTTCTCGTAGCTGCAATTTTCAAGCCCTGGCAACATTCTTGTAAATCTTCTCTGCACTCTCTCCAGAGCAATTACGTCCTTCCTGTAATGTGGTGACCAGAACTGCGCACAATACTCCAGCTGTAGCCTTACCAGCATTTTATACAGTTCCATCATTACATCCCTACTTTTGTATTCTATATCTCGGCTAATGACGAAGAGCATTCCGTATGCCTTCTTCACAACCTTATCTACCTGTACTGCCACCTTCAGGGACCTGTGCACATGCACTCCAAGGTCTCTCACTTCCTCTACCCCTCTCAATATATTCCCGTTTGCTGCGTATTCCCTTTTACTGTTTGCCTTCCCTAAGTGCATTACCTCACACTTCTCCGGGTTGAACTCCATTTGCCACTTTTCCGCCCACTCCACCAACCCATTGATATCTTCTTGGAGTCTACAGCTATCCTCTTCACTATCAACTACACGGCCAATCATGCACCCTACATTCAAGTCCAAATCATTAATATATACCACAAACAGCAAGGGACCCAACACTGAGCCCTGTGGCACACCACTGGAAATGGATTTCCATTTGCAAAGACATCCATCGACTTTTACCCTTTCTTTCCTGTTACTGAGCCAATTTTGGATCCAATTCGCCACATTTCCATGTATCCCATGGGCTTTTACCTTTCTTGTTGCAATGGCAACAGATTTCCGGTGGGATGTCTGTCCATTCCTTGCCTGCGCCTGACCCCAACCTATATGTGGGAATCAGGATAATTTACATATGAGGGGTGGGTGCTGGCGACATTTATGGAGCAGCAGGAATGTTTGCCTCAGATGGGGGAGGGAAATTGCTTTGTCAATTTAGGTCAAGTGGGTAGCACCCTTTGCCCCTGAGTCACAGGGTGTGGGTTCAAGTCCCACTCCAGAGAATTGAGCATATAATCCAGGCTGATACTCCCAGTGCAGTACTGAGGGAGTGCTGCATGGTTGGAGGTGCTGTCTTTTGGATGAGATGTTAAACTGAGGCCCTCTCAGGTGGATGTAAAAGATCCAGGGCTCTATTTCAAAGAAGAGCAGGGGAGTTCTCCCTGGTGTCTTGGACAATATTTATACCTTAACCAACACCACTAAAAACAGATTATTTGATCATTATCACATTGCTGTTTGTGGGATCTTGCTGTGTTTCCCACATTACATCATTAAATACAATTCAAAAAGTACTTAATTGGCTCTAAAGCGCTTTGTGATGTCCTTAGGTCATGAAAGGCGCTATATAAATACAAGGCTTTCTTTCTTTTCTTCTTGCAGATATCATGACCAGCAGTGCCAGCTGAAGATTAGCTGATTGATTGTTAAAGTAGACCTTTAACCTTTAACACCATCCCACGCCCCCCCTAGCCTCATTAGCAAGATGCAACAGTGTTCATGATGCCTAACAATGATAACGCTTTAATGAAAGAAAATACCTCAGATGATTAACTTAGCATTTGATCACACCCTCCAAATATAAGCAAAAGCATTCAGCATCAGCCGACACTTTGGGAAGAGAATTCCAGAAGTAGCAACGAGCCAGCGGAATATTTTCCCCCACCTGCTTGATACTGCTCGAAAATGGGCAGTAAAGGGATGGAAGTTATAGCCCCAAAAGTCTTTCCCATACACTTTCTTTAAAACATGAGCCTCGTGGGGCAAGACCATGAAGCAATCAAACTGGCATAGGCAATGGTGAAGATAGGTGCGATTTGTTAATTGAAGGCTGAACTTTGGAGTAGGAAAGAACATCTTTATGCAGAAAAGTGGTCTTCAGGTTTGGGCCTTTGAGAATTTAGGAGATGTTTGTAAAGTTTAACATAATCACACTTTTACGCTGCACACCTTTAAAGGCACCTGTGAGAAAGAATCCACTACACTCCAAGCAAATGACAAAATGCATATTTTCTTTCCGGCCCAGGGATCCTTCCCTGTAACCAGTTAATGCCGGCAGGCCAATGCAAAACAATTTCTAAGTATATATTTTTTAAAGTAGGTCTTACTGTCCGGTTTCAATCAATTATGTGACTGGTCTCTAATTCTGAACTTTTGGTTTAGACTGGACTACTGGGTGAATCATTTTGTTGTATTACCAAATTGTACAGTTTATATACTTGAGCATAAAAAAAGTTGTGCGATATTTATTTAATCGATGTCCTTTCCCCTTCATAGGATCTACCCTAGTCATACTTCGCTATGATGTGGAGATGCCGGTGATGGACTGGGGTGGACAAATGTAAGGAATCTTACAACACCAGGTTATAGTCCAACAAATTTATTTTAAAATCACAAGCTTTCGGAGATTATCTCCTTCGTCAGATGAATGAATGAAAAGGTTCTCAAATCGCATATCTTATACTATGTTGGGACAGCATCACACCAATCAAAAGGTGTCGTTGTTATTCAAACAGGCCAGTCACGGAGAACAGCACGTCCCAGTACACTAGATATACATTGTGTCGATTACACAGGCAGGCAGAAAGAAACCCAAAATGGCAGAGAGAGAGAGAGAGAGAGAATATTAAAAAACATATAATTTTTTTCCCCCTTTTTGCTGGTGGGGTTACGTGTAGCGTGACATGAACCCAAGATCCCGGTTGAGGCCGTCCTCATGGGTGCGGAACTTGGCTATCAACTTCTGCTCGACGATTTTGCGTTGTCGTGTGTCTCGAAGGCCGCCTTGGAGAACGCTTACCCGAAGATCGGTGGCTGAATGTCCTTGACTGCTAAAGTGTTCCCCGACTGGGAGGGAACCCTCCTGTCTGGCGGTTGTTGCGCGGTGTCCGTTCATCCGTTGTCGCAGCGTCTGCATGGTCTCGCCAATGTACCATGCTCTGGGGCATCCTTTCCTGCAACATATGAGGTAAACAACGTTGGCCGAGTTACAGGAGTATGAACCATGTACCTGGTGGGTGGTGTCCTCTCGTGTGATGGTGGTATCCGTGTCGATGATCTGGCATGTCTTGCAGAGGTTGCCGTGGCAGGGTTGTGTGGTGTCGTGGACGCTGTTCTCCTGAAAACTGGGTAACTTGCTGCGAATGATGGTGTTTGAGGTTGGGTGGCTGTTTAAAGGCGAGCAGTGGAGGCGTGGGGATGGCCTTAGCGAGGTGTTCGTCGTCATCGATGACATGTTGAAGGCTGCGGAGAACATGGTGTAGTTTCTCCGCTCCAGGGAAGTACTGGACGACGAAGGGTACTCTGTTGGTTGCGTCCCGTGTTTGTCTTCTGAGGAGGTCTATGCGATTCTTCGCTGTGGCCCGTCGCAACTGTCGATCGACAAGTCGAGCGTCATATCCCGTTCTTACGAGGGCGTCTTTCAGCGTCTGTAGGTGTCCATTGCATTCCTCCTCGTCTGAGCAGATCCTGTGTATTCGCAGGGCCTGTCCATAGGGGATGGCCTCTTTGACGTGGTTGGGGTGGAAGCTGGAAAAGTGGAGCATCGTGAGGTTGTCCGTGGGCTTGCGGTAGAGTGAGGTGCTGAGGTGCCCGTCTTTGATGGAGATTTGTGTGTCCAAGAAAGAAACCGATTCTGAGGAGTAGTCCATGGTGAGTTTGATGGTGGGATGGAACTTGTTGATGTTATCGTGTAGTCTCTTCAGTGATTCTTCGCCGTGAGTCCATAGGAAGAAAATGTCGTCGATGTATCTGGTGTATAGTATGGGTTGGAGGTCCTGTGCAGTGAAGAAGTCGTGCTCGAACTTGTGCATGAAAATGTTGGCGTATTGGGGTGCGAATTTGGTCCCCATGGCTGTTCCGTGTGTTTGGGTAAAGAACTGGTTATCGAAGGTGAAGACATTGTGATCCAGGATGAAGCGGATGAGTTGTAGGATGGCGTCTGGAGATTGGCTGTTGTTGGTGTTGAGTACTGAGGCTGTTGCAGCGATGCCGTCATCGTGGGGGATACTGGTGTAGAGTGCCGAGACGTCCATCGTGGTGAGAAGTGTTCCTGGTTCAACTGGTCCGTGGGTGCTGAGTTTTTGTAGGAAGTCTGTAGTGTCGCGACAGAAGCTGGGGGTTCCCTGTACGATGGGTTTCAGGATGCCCTCGACGTATCCAGAGAGGTTCTCACACAGGGTTCCGTTGCCTGATACGATAGGACGTCCGGGTGTGTTGGCTTTGTGTATCTTTGGGAGGCAGTAGAAGTCTCCCACGCGGGGAGTACGTGGGATGAGAGTGCGTAGGATGCTTTGAAGGTCTGGATTGAAGGTCTTGATCAGTTTGTTGAGCTGGTGGGTGTGTTCTTTGGTCGGATCTGCGGGTAACCGTCTGTAGTGTTCCTGGTTGTCCAGTTGTCGGTATGCTTCTTTGCAATAGTCCGTTCTGTTCTGTATGACAATGGCTCCTCCTTTGTCCGCTGGTTTGATGACGATGTTTCGGTTGGTCTTGAGAGCGTTGATGGCGTTGCGTTGTGCTCGGGTGACATTCTGGACTGTCTTCTGAGTGCGCCTGATGAATCTGGCATTGACGCATTTCCTGACAGCTTGGGCATACATGTCAAGCTGAGGGTAGCGACCCTCCGGAGGAGTCCAGTTTGACTCTTTCCTCTTCGGTTGCTGTACCGTGGATCCCTCTGTCTGCTGTTCTGGATCATTGATTGTCTCATTGGGTTCGCTGTTGAAATCTTGGGGTTTGTGGTAGAATTCCCGGAGCCTCATTCTCCTGATGAATTCCTCTGTGTTCGCCGCGAGACAAATGCGGTCCATTTTGGTGGTGGGGCAGAAATTGAGCCCTCGGCTGAGAACCTCGATTTCGTCTGGTTGAAGGGTGTGGTCGGACAAATTGATGATAGACTTCCCTGTGGTTGTAACCGTGGTACCGGGGGAGGCTTGGTTGATGCTGGTGGTGATGCCGAGTTTCTCAAGCTTCCTGCTCTTGGTTTTCATGTAGGCAGTGTAGTTCCGTTGCCTCGTCTGTACTTCGCTATGATAACCATATTTACAACTTTTTATATGTACTAGCGTATCTCCCATGAAATCGCTAACAGTAAGTTGGATGGTATGCTGCACGATGATAGGAATGTTATACTGTATGACAACATATTATTTTGTTGCTCAGTTGAGCTGTGTTTAAGTGACCACAAAGTCTAATATTTAATTAACTTAATTGCTGCTGTTGAGGGAAGGTTCCCGATTGGGAGGTGCTTATAAATTCCCAGTTTCAGGTCAGAAGTGACCAGCAGGAACCAGAAGATACCAGCAGGAAATTACTGCCTATTTCTCTCTCTTTTTGAATACATTTTAACACTTTGGAAGTGTCACATCTCATTTATGACAGATATGCACTAGACACAAGATTTTATTTTTAAAAAAAGAAATAATATTTATATATTTCATAATGATAAAATATAATAAAAATAATCAATGAGAATGTGAACAATTTTTGGAATACAAATTCTATTCAGCAGAGTTTTCAGCACAGAGAGGGTTAGTTTTGAAAGCAGTAGGTAATTTTTTGTTCTGGTCCGGTCTTGAGGAGACACACAATAACGATCACTTTGATGTGATATAAAATACATAGGGTGAATATAATTCCTTAACACTCGAGGCATTTGACCTTGAAAAGAAGCATGAATCCTCATCTCTTATTCTTTTGGGTATATTTAATGAATACTTTTCTAAAGGGAATCAGCCTGGGTTCGTACGTGGAGCACCATATTTATTGAACATTTGATGTTATGATATTGCTATATTCCACATCTCTAGAAAATCAAAGTGTAGAACAGGGCTAAAATATTCATAATCATTACCTGTACAGATAGTTCAAAATTGCCTTTCTGAACCCACATGGGTGGGCAGGTCATTCCATTGGGCTGTATTCAAGTATGAAGTAACTGAAAAAACACATCTCACTCTAATGGTTACCATAGGATAGAAATTCATGTAGGCCTGTTTCCCGGCCCAGAATCGGCCTAATCACGTGGATGAAACTAGACAAATTGGTCAGGGGCCCTCCTTATCATGAAATAGGCGTCTGCCAGCGCTCGTCCCGCTGTTGATTGGCATCTCACCTAATCAGGGTGCTTTAATATTTGTTCCTGATGATAATTAAAGGCAGCATGCAGCTCTTAAAGAGGAGGTGCACTTTGGCTGCAAGCAACCAGAAGGCAAACTCAGGAGATGGCAAGACAAGCAGATACTTCAAGGGCCCAACGCTTGCTCTTCCTCATCATCATCATCTTCTTCCTCGTCCCGGTCTTCATCTTGCTCCTGCACTTCTTCTTCCTGTGGTGGCCGCAAGGCCTGGCCCCTCTGAATGGCATAGTTGTGTAGCATGCAGCAAACCATTACCAATCTGGAGACTCGCTCGAAGCTACACTGCAGGACACCCACCGGATGGGAAAAGGCACTGGAACCTTTCTTTGAGGATGCCTATCTTTTGCTCTATGAGAGCTCTGGTTTGAGTGTGGCTCTCATTGTGTCCGCGGTCCACCTCTGTGCCTGACATGAGTCATGAGCCAGGTATAGGGGGGATACCCCTGTCTCCAAGGAGCCAGCCTGATACCAGTTGGTCTGGGTCGAAGGAATGGTGCCAGGAATGGTGCACTCCTGTCCTCTTCGATAGTGCCTTGAAATGTTAAATAGGGCAACCCTCTTGACACCTCATGCAGCTACTGGGCATTTAGCAATACACCAAACAGGGAGCCAGGTTCTGTACCATTCCATCACTTGGCCACAGAATTTGTCTGTGCCTCTACGTTGGGATTCCTTTCACTTCAGTTATGTCTGACATTTCTTATCTTTACGCCTACCCCTCCCCACCCCCGAGCCTTTTCAAAGGCCTACAAATATCTAAAATTCATTTTGAAGTGTGACAACAGCTGAAACAATGTTTGTGTCCCTATCTAGCTACATGCCTTTAAGTATACACATTCTTTTAATTTGGACCAGATGACTAGATTTTCCAAACTTGCTCCCTGCACAAGATCAAAGCTACACAGGCAGTTACGACTAATTATTCAATGAGCTGATCACTGAGAAGTGCAAAACAAAATCTTAAATTGTGCCAATAGCAGAAGATATCCCCCAAACTGATTATCACTGAGAAAAGCAGGCTTTGTCAAGGCCAGGGATGCTCAATAAACATTGCAAAAATTCTCTATCATTGGTGTAGCAATCACTCAATTACTACACTCATGAAAGACTATTTTCATAATTGAGTAAGATTAAGGTAGAGAAATGTAATTTACTAACTAGCCAGAGATTTGTAAACAATTTTACAACACCAAGTTATAGTCCAGCAATTTTATTTTAAATTCACAAGCTTTCGGAGGCTTCCTCCTTCGTCAGGTGAACGAGCCAGAGATTAGTAACTTTCCAGTTTGGTGAGCTGAAAAATAAAGCAAACTTGGCAGCTTGCAAATAACACTAGTGTGTTGTTCACTATAAAGTAAATTTTGCGAGGCGCTCGCTGCTGGGCACCACGATCTTTCCAAATGACATCTCCCAGCAATGCAGAGACTCATGTAATGTAGCCTTAAGTCTCCAATCCTTCATAATTTCCTTTTCTGATTTTATTGGATCAAATTCTTAGTGACTTGTTGCAGTTCTTCACTGCACTAATCTAACCTACCGACTATGTTACTTTTTAGAATTCATTTTCTTTAGATAAATTTCACTGACTGCTTTGGTGATTGAGGAGAATTACAGAAAAATTGTAATTATCAAGGGGTGAACAATTCCTTCAATTGCTCCGTGGCTCATTTAATAAAGACACTGCCTGGTGTTGAACTATTGCACAAAGCCAGGCAGATCCCTAGTCTGTGCTGAGTTAGCTTATCTCAGCTGCATTAACCAGGGGCACTAGAATTGGCCTCAGTGTCTTCCAGCTGGGAGAGGGGAATAATCAGCCAAGAGGATATTCCCTCTGATCACTATTTTTAATAGAGGCCTCCTGTTGTAGACTAATTGATAGAAATTGATTGCTCTGATTAGTCAACAACTCCATTATGATTGTATCATGTGACTACAATGGTAGAAGGCGTACGAGAAGGGCCTTGGCCAAGAAAACCTTCCAGGATAGACTTTCCTGTCCCGGTTCAGACCTGACAGGAATTTGCTGTAGCGAGTAAAATGCTCACAGAGTTTGGAAAGTATGACTTTGTGCGATATTCCAAGCACAGATGGTTTAAGTAATTGATGCAAGATCCCGGCTCAAGTGAGAGCCCACTGAATTATCCGATATATCTGAGTCTTTATAAAAGCTAAAATTTTAAGAATACAGCTGAAACAATGCTTGTCCCCCTATGTAGCTACATACCTTTAAGTGTACACAGTCTTTTAATTTGGACCAGATGACTAGATTTCCAAACTTGCTGCCTGCACAAGATCAAAGCTACACAGGCTAATTATTCAAATGAGCTGATCACTGAGAAGTGCAACACAAAAGCTTAAATTGTGGCAATAGCAGAAGATATCCCCCAAACTGATTATCACTGAGAAAAGCAGGCTTTGTCAAGGCCAGGTCTGCCCAATAAACATTGCAAAAATTCTCTATCATTGGCGTAGCAATCACTCAATTACTGCACTCTTGAAAGACTATTTTCATAGGAACATAGGAACAGGAGTAGGCAATTCAGCCCCTCGTTTGATAAGATCATGGCTGATCTGTGATCTAACTCCATATACCTGCCTTTGGCCCATATCCCTTAATACCTTTGGTTGCCAAAAAGCTATCTATCTCAGATTTAAATTTAGCAATTGAGCTAGTATCAATTGCCGTTTGCGGAAGAGAGTTCCAAAATTCTACAACCCTTTGTGTGTAGAAATGTTTTCTAATCTCACTCCTGAAAGGTCTGGCTCTAATTTTTAGACTGTGCCCCTACTCCTAGAATCCCCAACCAGCGGAAATAGTTTCTCTCTATCCACCCTATCTGTTCCCCTTAATATCTGAATGAACTTCGATCAGATCACCCCTTAACCTTCGAAACTCCAGCGAATACAACTCCAATTTGTGTAATCTCTCCTCGTAACTTAACCCTTGAAGTTTGGGTATCATTCTAGTAAACCTACGCTGCACTCCCTCCAAGGCCAATATGTCCTTCCGAAGGTGCGGTGCCCAAAACTGCTCACAGTACTCCAGGTGCGGTCCAACCAGGGTTTTGTATAGCTGCAGCATAACTTCTGCCCTCTTGTACTCTAGTCCTCTAGATATAAAGGCCAACATTCCATTTGCCTTCTTGATTATTTTCTGCACCTGTTCATGACACTGCGATGATCTATGTACCTGAACCCCTAAGTCCCTTTGGACATCCACTGTTTTTAACTTTTTACCATTTAGAAAGTACCCTGTTCTATCCTTTTTTGATCCAAAGTGGATGACCTCACATTTGTCTACATTGAATTCCATTTGCCACAGTTTTGCCCATTCACCTAATCTATCAATATCGCTTTGTAATTTTATGTTTTCATCTACACTGCTTACAATGCCACCAATCTTTGTGTCATCGGCAAACTTAGATATGAGACTTTCTATGCCTTCATCTAAGTCGTTAATAAATATTGTGAATAATTGAGGCCCCAAGACAGATCCCTGCAGGACTCCACTAGTCACATCCTGCCAATGTGAGTACCTTCCCATTATCCCTACTCTCTGTCGCCTTTCGCTCAGCCAACTTCCTAACCAAGACCGTACTTTTCCCTCGATTCCATGGGCTTCTATCTTAGCTAACAGTCTCTTATGTGGGACCTTATCAAATGCCTTCTGGAAGTCCATATAAGTAACATCCATTGACATTCCCCTGTCCACTACTTTAGTCACCTCTTCAAAAGATTCAATCAGGTTTGTCAGGCACCTTTCACAAATCCATGCTTGCTCTCTCTGATTATCTGAATATTCTCGAGGTGTTCAGTCACCCTATCCTTAATTATAGACTCCAGCATTTTCCCCACAACAGATATTAGGCTAACTGGTCTATAATTCCCTGGTTTCCCTCTCTCTCCTTTCTTAAAAAGCGGAGTGACATATGCAATTTTTCAATCTAGAGGGACAGTTCCTGAATCTAGAGAACTTTGAAAGATTATAGTTAGGGCATCCGCAATGTGCTCACCTACTTCCTTTAAAACCCTGGGATGGAAACCATCTGGTCCTGAGGATTTGTCACTCTTTAGTGCTATTATTTTCTTCATTACTGTTGCTTTACTTATGTTAATTTTATCGAGTCCCCGTCCCCGATTCAATATAAGTTTTCTTGGGATTTCCGGCATGCTATCCTCTTTTTCGACTGTAAATACTGACGCAAAGTAATTGTTCAACATGTCCGCCATTTCCCCATTGTCAATGACAATATCCCCACTTTCAGTTTTTAAGGGGCCAACATTGCTCCTGACCACCCTCTTTTTCCTAACATAACTGTAAAAGTTCTTCGTATTGGTTTTGATATCCCTTGCGAGTTTTTGTAGCTCTTAATATCTGTTTTGTGACCCTTTGTTGATCTTTGTATCTTTCCGATTCGCCAGGATCTGTGCCATTTTTTGCCTTTTTGTATGCCCTTTCCTTATGTCTTATACTGTCCCTTACCTCTTTAGTTGTCCATGGCTGTTTTTTTTGGCAAGTAGAGTTCTTGCCCCTCAGGGTAAGATTAAGGTAGAGAAATGTAAATTGTCTGTGGTGATGCCCATGGTCAGATGATGAATACAAGTTTTTTTAAAATCCAAATGGTGATGGAACTGAGAGAGAGACATCAGAAAGTCTCTCTGCAGAGCCACCTAAGGGCCTGATCCTGCACTATGCCATGATAGTTGGCATAAGAATATTGAATGGGAAATGTTGACATAGCAATGTGCAATGGTAAATGTCGCTATTAAAGGGTCTATTTTCCCCCTTTTCAAAAAATGAGCCAACCTTTTTTAGTTTGTGGATTTTAATAACTGCCAATGAAAATAGTAGGTGGGAGGAACTGGATGAGATAGTGGGCTGGACATTCATCATTCACCTCTGAGACCTGAGGCATGATTTTTACTTGAGCTGGGAACTCAGCGGATGGGTGGTTAATTGCATGGGAAACACGGAAGTGAAGTGAGCGCATTGGAATCTGCGATCGCAACTAAATTGAAAGGCATTTAATTTTACTTCCGGGTTTCGTGACTCCAAGCCACGCAGCAGGCGTACTGTGCATGGCATGACGCAATTTGAAGTCCACTATTTAAAGGGCCAATGCAAAAATGGATTTTGGAGGAGAAAGGAGAACGTGAAGCGATGGATGTACATAGAGGAAAGGCAGCACCCGGGTTCTAGGATGTGTCACTTGAAGCACTGCTGGATGCCGTGAGAAGCAGGAGGGAGGTCATCTACCCAAGTGATCGGAGGAAGAAACCTGGTTCTGCCATCAAGAAGGCGTGGCTGGAGTGATAGAGGAGGTCAGCAGCAGGAGTACGGTGCCCAGGTCTTGGCTGCAGTGCAGGAAGAGTTTTAATGACCTAACCAGGTCAGGAAACGTGAGTACATTTGTGGATTCACCCACATCCTGTGTTGTGCAAGACCCTCCTCCAACCCTGCGTTGGCAAGCCTACTCCATCACAACACTCCTCACGCCCACTTAAGTTTCAGCATCAACCATCCTTCACTTTCTATGCATTTCCTGAATACTCTGTTTTTTTGCCTCTCCCAGGAGGTAGGAAGAGGAATAGTAAATGCACATTAATGAATTCAGACAAAGAACGGGCATCAGTAGGCATGCATGATGGCCATTTCTCGTCCTGGATAAAAAAGATTACATAAAAGGAAGGCTGAAATAATATTTACCCCTATATGTAGGCATTTAAAAGCAGCATTCCTTTAAATTTATAGTTGCTTGTTCGATTTTTGCAAATAATTTCGCCAGCTGCCAGCACCAGACCAAAGCTGCACTGGGAGCTTTTGCTAATTATTCAAATGAGCTCACTTTGCAGAATTGACCAGGTCAGTTGAAGGGATTCGCAAAATTTCACATGTTCCCCCCACCCCGAAGATTTATTGGAGTTATTAAAGAAACCCTGGTGTGACTGTTTAAAAAAAATCCAAGGTCTCTCAAAATGGCTGCAGTCAGACACATGGCCGAGGACCGGCAGATTTGAAATTGCATTCTCAACAACTCGGCAGGCTTCGTGTCTCAGACAGGTTTCTTTAAACAATGCAGCTGCATTCTAGCCCTGAGGCAAGCTATCAACATGGCCGGCCAACACATCAAAATTCGAGCAGGAAGTGATCGCAGGACAAAAGGTGAACCATCAAGGTACATTCGGAACAATGGTAAAGCAGTTAGCAAACAGATCGATACAGGAAATGGCCATTAATGTAAATGGGCCAGAGATGGGGTCCTTTGTCTTACGTTTCGTGCTTAAATCAAACAATGAAGCAAGCTGATAAGGTATGAAAAAAACTTGTTACCAAGAGGGTATAACTGGGCTGCCCAGTATATCTCTCTCGTTGAGCTGCTCTCTTCGCCTCTTGGCCCTGTCCTGTCTGTCTGCTAGCACCTAAGAAGGAAGGCCATTCAGTAAACCTCGCAACCACATGTCGACGGCAACAGCAGGCACAGGGGCCAGGCCTTTTCATCTGTTTGCACCGGTGAGCATTAATTTTCTGGCCGCCACAAGACAACCTAGCATAAGTGTAAGGTTGGGGGTTAAGGGATATTGCTAAACTTGTGATTTTAGAATTTTCCCTCGATGTGTCCTTTTCTTTCAACCCGATAAGTGTAAGACTGTATTACATCCATAGCGATTTCTTTATCTTCTGTATTATACTGTTTACCTTGTAGTTTTAGTTTTCTTATTAATAAACATTGGTTTTCCTTGTACCAATCCACTGGTCTGTTTGTCTGTCTTTGTTACCACTCGATAAGTCCTCAGCTCAGAATCAGGAAGGGGTAAGCGATTCGCAACCGCATTGCGGGCAGGGCAGCTCAGGAAAAACATAACTGGCTGACCTATTATAAGCCCGAGAAACAGTAAAAAAAAAGAAACCCCTTACAGAAATGGCGAGCCAGGTAGGAGCTGAGGCGAAAGTGTGTAACAAGACAGACAGTGGTGCGGAGGAGGAATCCGCAATGGAGATAAGGTTGTCTGCCTATGTGTGCGGCAAGGTAAATATCGCGAAAAAGTGGGTGGGCGATATGTTAAAGGCCGAGCGTCCCATAGATGCAGCCATCCAGTGGACAGCAAGTAAACAGTATAAGAAAGGTATTGAGAAGGCGGTCTGGCTCTTGTGTTTTAAAAAGCAGGTCTTGGTACTAGACCGTGCTGTAGCAGTACAAGCAGCCAAGATTAAACAGTTGACCCTAGAGCTGCAGGAAAAGACAGCAGCGGAAGAGAAAGGGGTAGCAGCGCTCCAGGCAATTAGCCAAGAAAGGGCGCAGATGGCAAGGGACCACCAGGCAAAGGTAGAGCGCCTGGAATACCAGATCGCTGAGCTCAAAAGTAGCACTAGAGGTAGAATGGAACACCTGGAATACCAGGTCAGAGAGGCGAGAGGCAGTGAGGTTATGTTAATGGATAAGATCCACAGCCTCACGCAAGAATTAAAAGAGCAGGAGGAGAAAGTAGGCGAGGTAAAGGCAGCATATAAGCTGGCCTGCGCCCAGGGGTTTGAGGACGCAGATCATCGCCCCTGCAGGCAAGAAATAGAACGTTTGGGCATGGCCTTAGCAAGGGCGAAGGGCATGGTATGCCTCCTTAGCCCGAAGGCGGGCCAGTCGGATTTTACCGGCAACCCAAACAGGGAAGTCCCACAGGCAGCTCCCAGAACGACACTGGTTAGGGAACCAGAGGCTTCACGGCCACCACCCATAGCCCCGAGTTTTCAGGAGGTCTGGCAGCAAGGGGGGGTGGAAGATGAAGCATTAGGGGAGACCCAGCAATTCCTGGCAGATAGACCAGGACCGGGACCAGTGTACCCCCTCCGACAACAGAGGTACGGCCCACCCGCCGATGGCGAGGACCTAGGGGCCATCCAGAACCAGTTTGTAGTGCCGCATGGCACCCCACAGCTCAGGGCCATGGTTAGCCATATCCCTAAGCTTACAGTGAGGGGAGACCCCTCTTTACACTTCCGTGAGATAGAGCAGGCAGCGTGCGTTAATGACTGCGATGAAGCAGAACAAGCAAAAATGCTGCTGTTTTCTCTGGGGGGTGACCTCCTCCAAACCTTATCAGATGAGTGCAAAAGGGGGCAGAAAGATTATGAGGAGTTAAAGGATGAGATATTGGAGGCCATGGGACTAAATGATGGGAGTCCGTTCGCCCGGGTGGGGAAAACGGTACAGCTCCCTGGGGAGTCCCCACAGGCTTTCGCAGACAGGCTGTGGCCAGTCTACCGGAGCGCATGCCCGGGAATGCCAGGGCGGACACTCCTGAACAGAGATCAATTAGCCCACTGGCTCCGCTGTCTCATGACAAACTGCCTGCCCCAAATTCGAACACGAGCTGCGGCCTGGTTTGACCCCCGTAGCCCCCAGACCACCGAGGAAACGGTGATCCGCCAGCTCACGATAGCATTTAAAAATATCAGGGGTATCGAGACGCCCCAACCCAAGGGGAAAGTCCACGAGGTTAAATCAGGGGCCCAGCATAAAAGGGAATGGCACCAGGAAGGGAATCGTCCCGCCCAGGCTAAGTTAAACTGCTTTGGGTGCGGGAAGGATGGCCACTTGCGCAAAGATTGTAAAAACCCCTGGAAGGATACTAAGGGAAAGAATCCCACCGCCCCAGCCCAAAAGGCAGCGATGGGGGAGGCAGAGACAGGAATTGCCCCCGCTGCCATGGAGTCATTTTTTGAGGCCATGCGATCTTTTATGGCCAGCCAGGGAAGAATAGCAGCCACTACCGGTGTGGGCGCTCCCTCAGCCCCCCCTAACAATGCCCCGCTATGACTAAAGCCCGCACAGCCTGTCTACCTGTGTGCTCTCAGGTATGATGGATGGAAAAGACCGCTCGTGCAGATGGAGGTAGAGAAGGTTAAAGGGACTTATCTGCTGGATACGGGGGCATCATGCACCGTGATCCACGCAGCTAATCCCACCACCTCACCTCTGTCTAGCGGAGTTCCATACGTTCTATCGGGGTTCACCGGCAAGGAACAGGCGGGAGCATTCTCCAAGCCGCTCTCAGTCCGCCTGGGCCCACTCCAAACCAAGTGGACGTGTGTCCTGGCGAGGTGGGAAGCGGAGGGAGGAAAGGGGATCCAAGGGGCCGACTTCATCGTGGGCCACGGGATCCTCGTGGATCTCCGCAACCATTGCCTTTGGGGAGCCGACACGGGTGAGGAGAATGGCGTGGTCGTTATCCCAGGAAAAGAAGGGAAGGGAACCCTCTGTACTTTGAAGCCGAAAGGAGGTTATGACCTCGGGCTCATGGTAGAGGGTGTCCCGGAGGAATTTAAAGCAGTCGTGCAGGCTCGCATGGCTGCGTTCGCCACGCACAAACACGACTGCGGGAGGGTCACCGGGTTTGAGGTCAGGGTAGACGGAGACCCCATGGCCCGGCCCCAGAAGCAGTATAACTTTCCTAGAGAAGCAGAGCCCGATATGGAGATGGCCATATCCTCGTTGGTGCAGCAGAGAGTGCTGAGGCCCATAGCCACTCATGTTAATTCTCCGCTTTGGCCGGTCAAGAAACCGGACAATTCATGGAGAGCCACGGTGGACTATCGGGTGCTCAACAGCAATATCCCCGCGTGCGCCCCCACAGTGGCAGCAGTTGCCGACCTCATCGGAAGCATTCCAGCATCCGCGACTACGTTCACGGTGCTGGATATTTCGAATGGGTTTTGGTCAATCCCCTTGAGGAGGGAAGACCAGTATAAGTTCGCTTTTACTTTTAAGGGGCAACAGTATACTTGGAACTGTTTGCCGCAAGGTTTTCATAACAGCCCTAGCATCTTTCACCAGTGCATGGCGAGTAGTTTAAAGGAATTTAGCCAGCCCAGGCAATTGGTGCAGTATGTAGACGACCTGCTCTTGTTTACCGACTCAGTCGGGGAGCATGGCCCGCTACTGGCCGAATTGCTGGAGCTGTTGCAGAGGAAAGGTTTTAAAGTGAACCCTAGGAAAGCGCAGATCGGCCAGCAGGAGGTGAAATTCCTGGGCCTGACCGTCCGCGCAGGGGAACGAGCCATAGACAAGGCTAGGAGGGAAGCGGTCCAAGAGCTACCAGTCCCCAGTACTGTGGAGGCGAAAAAGCAGGCAGCTGGGATCCAACCCGAGGTTAGAAATCCCCAGCTCCCAGCAGGTCACAGCTCACAGGCAGCACCTGCAGGGGCAGTCAGGGGAGGAGTCACCCAGACCCCTGTCCAAACCACTCCCCCTCTCTTCTGGGACTCAGGTGGGGAGGAGGAGGAGCTCGAGGCAGGTAGTCCCGCCCCCGACCTAGGTTTTGAACCTGGAGAGCAAGACTCTCAGCCTCCGGCAGCAGGCAGCGAAGGGTTGCCTGTCCCCAGCTCAGACTTGGGAAGGGAGGAGCCACAGGGGAAAAGCCCCCAGCCAGTGAGGACTGCGACCCACAGCAAGGGTCCGCTCGCCAGGGTAGCCCCACCAACAGCACTTCCTAGGAGGTCCCCTCGGACACCCCAGCCTAGGAAGGCATGGTCGCCGGCTCCCCAGTTTAAAAGGGCTACCTCCCGTGCTAAAGTTAAGTCGAAAGACAAAGGTCCTCAGCCAGCAGTCGCGGGCTGTGAGGGACCGGAAGTAAAGCTCAGTACAGCCACGCCGCAGGGAGCAGCCTGCAGCAGTCCTGACAGAATTTGAGCTGGCCGCTCGGAGACGGGCGGCAGATGTATATAACTTTAGCAGTTAAGTTTGTAGTTTTAAGTTAAGATGTATAGGTTTATTATAAGGTGTGGAACCGTAATGTAATTTGAAGATGGAACCGTTCCAGTATTGTCTACGTGAGCCGAGGTCGAGGGACCCGCTCACACTTCACCCGAGCCAGGCAGCCTGTATGGGACCCGGCCAGATGTTAAATTTTATCAGTTTGATTTTTCAGATGGTGACGGAACCAGACTAAACACCCACGAGCTTTTGGACGGGATTGGGAGACAAAGAAGGGGTGTTTTTAACGATGTCTTAACTGGTTTTAACACGGGGTCTTCTGTCATCAACAGCTGAGATGACATCGAGCTGCAGACCCAGATTAATGGTTTAAAAATGCAATTTAAGCCGGTGTACAGGGTGGAGAACATTGGTGTCATTCAGGGGGGTGCACACGTTCGTTTCATAGCGGTCCCGCCCTACGTCATAAAGTGGGAGCATGGTAAGATGGGTACTGACCTCTCGGGGTGCCAGAGCCGGGGATCACACATAATCCTGTGTCCCCAGCACTTGAACGCCTATTCAAAACCGCAGTGCGGGTTCAGAGCTGCTGACGCGAAGCCTATAAACTGCACCATGCAAGCCATGGCACATGGACATGTTCCACCACAGGTGGCGTATATAGGAGGTGGGACATATTGCATCATCACAGCAGCGTCTCACTACCAGCATGGTCAGCACAGCTGGTGCGCGGTGAGTGACAGCAGTTTCTGCTTTAAACCCGAGGCAGAAGTTCAAGTGGCACAGATACGAATTGTCCCCATCCCTGAACCATCCACTGTTCACCTCACTGTGAAAGAGAATTTCACCAACCTCCAAAAGTATGTAGCCCACTTTGGCTATCAGATCCCCCCTCTCCCAGAACACCTCGTTAAATTATTAAAAGCAGTAGGGGTGTCCCAAAAACACTTTTACACGCTGGAACAGAAGACTGTCCAGATAGGGGCCGATATTCTGAGTATTACGACCCCACCCTGGTGGGACATCTTTGAGAATATAGAGGTCCCCTCCTGGATTCGTCTGGCATCACACGTGCTAGTAATCTGTCAGCTCGGGATCGTCCTCTACCTGGTTTGCGTCCAGTGTAGGAATAGGGGTCTCGAGGTAGTAGTTAGAACACAAAGGGTATGGAAGGACCAGTATGCTCGGGTAGACGAAACACCCGTGTGAGTTCGGGGACGAATCCCTTGCGAGTGATGGCAGCCTGCTTCATTATTTTAATAAAGATGGTCCCTTCCGTTTGTTGTTTTCAATAAAGTAATGTTTACGTTTTGATGTTATTTTGAATAAAGATTGTTCATTGTTGTGTTGTATAGTATGCGAAATACTGTTTCATCCCAAGTGGTGCAGGGGTATTTGGACCCCTCCGTGCTGGGATTGTTGTAATTCAACCTTGTTTTCTATCCGAATGCCTGCCATACACTGGGGTTCTCTCCAAGTAAGGGAATGTATGTGTCGAGGGATTAGGGATAGGTAAATAAAGGGGAAGGTTGTTTGCGACGGTCAGAAATCTTTGCTCACCTTGCATGGACACTTCAAGCAAGTTTAAGTATCCACAGGGGGGAGTGAAGGGATTCGCAAAATTTCACATGTTCCCCCCACCCCGAAGATTTATTGGAGTTATTAAAGAAACCCTGGTGTGACTGTTTTAAAAAAATCCAAGGTCTCTCAAAATGGCTGCAGTCAGACACATGGCCGAGGACCGGCAGATTTGAAATTGCATTCTTAACAACTTGGCAGGCTTCGTGTCTCAGACAGGTTTCTTTAAACAATGCAGCTGCATTCTAGCCCTGAGGCAAGCTATCAACATGGCCGGCCAACACATCAAAATTCGAGCAGGAAGTGATCGCAGGACAAAAGGTGAACCATCAAGGTACATTCGGAACAATGGTAAAGCAGTTAGCAAACAGATCGATACAGGAAATGGCCATTAATGTAAATGGGCCAGAGATGGGGTCCTTTGTCTTACGTTTCGTGCTTAAATCAAACAATGAAGCAAGCTGATAAGGTATGAAAAAAACCTGTTACCAAGAGGGTATAACTGGGCTGCCCAGTATATCTCTCTCGTTGAGCTGCTCTCTTCGCCTCTTGGCCCTGTCCTGTCTGTCTGCTAGCACCTAAGAAGGAAGGCCATCCAGTAAACCTCGCAACCACATGTCGACGGCAACAGCAGGCACAGGGGCCAGGCCTTTTCATCTGTTTGCACCGGTGAGCATTAATTTTCTGGCCGCCACAAGACAACCTAGCATAAGTGTAAGGTTGGGGATTAAGGGATATTGCTAAACTTGTGATTTTAGAATTTTCCCTCGATGTGTCCGTTTCTTTCAACCCGATAAGTGTAAGACTGTATTACATCCATCGCGATTTCTTTATCTTCTGTATTATACTGTTTACCTTGTAGTTTTAGTTTTCTTATTAATAAACATTGGTTTTCCTTGTACCAATCCACTGGTCTGTTTGTCTGTCTTTGTTACCACTCGATAAGTCCTCAGCTCAGAATCAGGAAGGGGTAAGCGATTCGCAACCGCATTGCGGGCAGGGCAGCTCAGGAAAACATAACTGGCTGACCTATTATAAGCCCGAGAAACAGTAAAAAAAAAGAAACCCCTTACACAGTCCACTATAATCTAGCTTGGGCCAGGCAGCCAGACATTCCCGAAACATATTTTGCTAGTCTCGCAAAATTGGGGCTATGAAATATGGCATTTGAGTGAGGTACCCTGCACTCACAGAACTATAACAAAGCATGAAGCCTGCAGCACACAAAGAGGGAAATTTGAAGGATTTTATAAACATTTTTATTAGTGCTGTGTCAAAGATGAGAGGAGACTCCATTATCAGAAGTTCCAATGTCTGCATTTAACTGGGCTGCTACTGAAAAAAAAAATGTAATTTCATTTAGGGGTCATTCTTCCTGTCAATTTGTGTACATATTAGTGACAGCAACTACAATAACTTCCACTTATTTAGCACCTTTAATGTAGAAAACATTTCCCACGTGCTTAAATGATATGTTAAATGACATTTTAAGAAAATATCTAATTTGCAATGAAAGCACGGACAATCTTTACTTTCTAGGTAAATTTACACAGCTACAAAGGAGTCATCAGGATTCAGGAACAAATGTCAGACTAATTGCTTTCCTATTGTAATTAAAGCCTTCTTTAGTTCTGAGCTCTGGAATATTTTTCCCTGTCCTGTCTTGTCAGCCCTCCAATATACATAATCCAAATTTGCCCAACAAGGAAATTTGTTGGCCATTTTCTAGATGACAAAGGAGGGGAATAAACCTACACATCTTGTGGGCCTGTACTACCGGTGGGGAGCCTTGTCTGCAAAGGTGCAAACTGGAAATTCAAACATGCCTGCTCTTTTCAGACCATTCATTTTATTGGTCAGAAAATCATAGGCAGGGTAGACCCAATTTTCCAATTTGGACAAGTGAGGCTTCCTGCCAACAGTGCAGGCTCATAAAATGATGCTCTGCACCTTCTGATTTATTTCCTCCTGTCTGATTACAGTGCACCATTCATATTGAGGTCTTTCAGAAGACCGTGGGTAACTTGTCCATTCACCCATTTGAAGGGAAACCTATAAGAATCACAATGGATTAGCAAACTGTTCTTTCATGTTTGGTACTTGGGGTTGAATCCAGCCCAGACGGATAGAATTACTGCTTTTTTCTCTCTGCTGATTATAAGGGTCCTAAGTAAATTGACTTTGAGCACTTTCAATCCAGCTTCTGGACAGCATGTCCACAATTTGTCACAAAATTGGCAATTTAGGATCTTACCCGGGAGGACATAAGAATGCATGTTGGGGAGATAGAAACATTTACACTGATCCATCAGGATGCTTTCCTGAGATTGGGATTAGGGCACATCAAGTTTGAAAAAGTGGAGGATATAAATTCATCGATTGGTTTTGGGCACGAAGGCAGTGATACGTCCGCAATGCGCGCCCAGACTGGGAGGCCTGAGGCTGGCCTGGAATTGGGCCTCGAGCCTCATTAGGTGAGCTGCTGGCACTTCTCGCACCTCCACAGGCAGCTCGCCCATTTGAAGAAATGAATTTCAGGCCTCTTGCCTCTTTGACAGCAGCCCAAAGGTAAATCGTGGGAGTGGAGTGTGTGGAGCAGTAATGGGGTGGGGAGGTTGGGGGGGTGGGGAGGTTGGGGGGGGTGGGGGTGCAATTCCTGGCTCCACAGCAACAATTTATTTTGTAGTTTTTTTTTAAAAACCACTTACCTTACGGTGGCAGTTGCCCAGCGACCGCTTGAAAATCCTGAGCGGAACTAGCCTGACTTCTGCTCCGTTCTACAATATTGAACATTGGTGAGGGGGGGCCTAAAACAGGCGTTAAGCCTCTTACATATTTAAGAGACCTAACAATTGAAAAACCATCCAACCAATGTCAGGTCGGTAAAATGGGCGCAAAGGTCCAATTTCTATCTCTGGGTCTTTACTTTGCATCTTACCATGCAACTGTTTCTCAAGTGCTTGATGCTGAGCCTGAATGATGAAAGAGGAAAAAAAAATTCCATTGCCTGCACTAATGTCCCTCACCTTGGTGGGCACAAGAAATCCACCAAAAATATAAATTAGAAGAAGAGGACGATGCTTGAAGGTGAGAGCCATTGAGAGATGATGAGTTAGCCTTATCTGAGTTATTTCAAGACCTTTAATGTATGACCTAGTCATGATCTCAATTCAGTTGATATTCTGCAGGTAAAGACAAATGTGAAGACCAATATTTTCCCTCAAATACTATCTGCACATCCGTGCTTTGTGAGACATAAATGAAACAACACTTTGGTGGCATATTAGAAAAACAAATACTTTAATGTTAATAATCTTTTGCTCACATACTTACAACTTCAAAGAGGGGCTGGTACTTTTCTTTCATGAACAAGCTGCAGTACAGTGAAATCTGTCTTCTGATCTGCAGTACTTGGTCATCAAAACTCATCGCACTGCACTCCAGTAAATCATGAAGTAACCAAATTAATTTATTTTTTGCCGCTTGGGATTATTGTTAGCAACAACTTCTTCATTCAAAGTGCCAAGCGACTGAAAATAACATGGTCTTAGGGAGGCAACATTGCACTAGAGAACTCATTGCCTCAGAGAAATTCTCATGGCCTGAAGTTATATCCAAAATTATACCTGCATAC
The DNA here is from genome assembly GCF_035084215.1 of Heptranchias perlo. Lineage (NCBI taxonomy): Eukaryota > Metazoa > Chordata > Chondrichthyes > Hexanchiformes > Hexanchidae > Heptranchias > Heptranchias perlo. Next base: position 16,005,322 of record NC_090331.1, on the reverse strand, counting down.
AAATACATTTATCTGAGATTCTGCCCTCTGCTATTTTATTGGAGGTGTTAAACTATTTAAAACAAATGGGTTATCCCCTTTACTATAATAGTGGAGCAAGGGACTCATGGAAATGTATTAAGTGCTGGTACACTGGTATCCAACAGCATTATTTAAGAGCTCGAGGCTGCTGCTATACTGCAGCTGATGACCTGGATATAGTATCTGCTGACTTTGATGTACAGCCAGTAGTCCTTTGATATGATATCCAGGTGCACTGATAATAGAGCTCTGCACATTGGTGATTCGACATGCAAGTAGAGTTCTGCTCCCTGCCAATAGTTTTAATGTTCGGAGTGCATATACAGACACCCATATTATATCGTGATTAAAAACATTCATTCAAAATGTTATAAGTTCCCAGAGTCTCAAAAAGACGCACTGGGAGCTTTTGAAATCTTGCTTCACACCTGGCTGGAGTTATACTACATACTATTTGAAGCCCAATTGTTTCCACTCCTACCATTCCCAATGTAGCCAGCACATCTCCTACAATGGCTCTCCTTACAACCTTGCACCATCACTTCGGGAGTTTCTAGGGTTCCATCCCCAACTCCCTCCTATTTCATTGTCCACATACTTCCCATTGGCAAAATCATTTGTAGTCACAATATCAGCTTCCATATGTATGCTGACATCACTGTGCTGTCAGACTGCTTTCCAAAATTAGGTTGTGGATCCACTAAAACCTTAACCAACGTCACATCAAACCCATCTTGTTCAGTTCCCACCAAACTCAACATCTTAGACCCTGATTGCATCTTGCTCCTTGACTGCTCGCTCATGCTGAATCAACAATGCACATCTTCAGTGCCCTGAAGGACCCTGAGCTGAGCGTCAAACCCCATATTGTTTCCATCATCAAGGCCACTTATTTCATCTTGACAACGTCATCCACATTTGCCCCTATCTTTCTGCCACCACTGTTGAAACACTCATTCATCCCTTCATCATCTCCGGATTCATCTTATCCAACAATCTCCATGCCAAGCTCCCAAGCTCTGCTTTACAAAAACTCCAACTTGCCCAAAATTGCACTGCCTGTATTCTGTACCACACTAAGTTCCACTCCCCTATTACTTCCGTCTTCCGCACTGCATAAATGTAAGTTGCTGTTGTTAGACACGTCTTAGGTGAGGCCTCACAATTAATGGCTTTAGTGTATTTGAGCGTCAGGTCAGAACCTGACACCTGAGTTACACTGCTACAATGCAGAGTTAAAAACCAATTTGTTTTGACACAAAAGTGACAGTATAACTGCACCCTTCGTTACATAAGAACATAAGAAATAGGAGCAGGAGTAGGCCATACGGCCCCTCGAGCCTGCTCCACCATTTAATCGGATCAGCTGATCTTTGATCTCAACTCCACTTTCCCGCCCAATCCCCATATTTCTTGATTTCCCTAGAGTCCAAAAATCTATCTATCTCAGCCTTGAATATACTCAATGACTCAGCATCCACAGCCCTCTGGGGTAGAGAATTCCAAAGATTCACAACCCTCTGCATGAAGCAATTCCTCCTCGTCTCAGTCTTGAATGGCCGACACATTATCCTGCGACTCTGCCCCTTAGTTCTAGACTCTCTAGCCAGGGGACACCAATCTCTCAGCATCTACCCTGTCAAGCTCCCTCAAAATCTTATATGTTTCAATAAGATCACCTCTCATTCTTCTAAACTCCAGAGAGTATAGTTCCATTCTACTCAACCTCTCTTCATAGGACAACCCCCTCATCCCAGGAATTAATTTAGTGAATATTCGTTGCACCACCTCCAAGGCAAGTATATCCTTCCTTAGATAAGAAGACCAAAACTGTATGCAGTACTCTGGGTGAGACCTCTCTGAAGCCCTGTACAACTGTAGTAAGACTTCCTTACTCTTGTACTCCTATCCTCTTGCAATAAAGCTGAACATGCCATTTGCTTTCCTAATTGCCAAGTCTCTCTGAAACATAGAAACATAGAAAATAGTATCAAGAGTAGGCCATTCGGCCCTTCTGGCCTGCTCCGCCATTCAAAATGATCATGGCTGATCGTCTAGCTCAGTACCCTGTTCCCGCTTTTTCCCCAGATCCCTTGATCCCTTTAGCATTAAGAAATATATCGATCTCCTTCTTGAATACATCTAATGATTTGGCCTCCACTGCCTTCTGTGGTAGAGAATTCCACAGGTTCACCACCCTCTGAGTGAAGAAATTTCTCCTCATCTTGGTTCTAAATGGCATACCCCGTATCCTGAGACTGTGAACCCTGGTTATGGACTCCCCAGCCATCGGGAACATCCTCCCTGCATCTCGTCTGTCTAGTCCTGTAAGAATTTTATATATTTCGATGAGATCACCTCTCATTCTTCTAAACTCGAGTGAATATAGGCCTAGTCGACCCAATCTCTCCTCATACATCAGTCCTGCCATCCCAGGTATCAGTCTGGTAAACCTTCGTTGCACTCCCTCCATGGCAAGGACATCCCTCCTCAGATAAGGACACCAAAACTGCACACAATACTCCAGATGTGGTCTCACCAAGGCCCTGTATAACTGCAGTCAGACATCCCTGCTCCTGTACTCAAATCCTCTTGCAATGAAGGCCAACATACCATTCGCCTTCCTAACTGCTTGCGGCACCTGAATGCTCACTTTCAGCGACCGGCGTACAAGGTCAACCAGGTCTCGTTGCACCTCCCCTTTTCCCAATCTATCACCATTCAGATAATAATCTGCCTTTCTGTTTTTACAACCAAAGTGGATAACCTCACATTTATCCCCATTATACTGCATCTGCCATGTTCTTGCCCACTCACTCAACTTGTCGAAATCACATTGGAGCCTCTTTGCATCCTCCTCTGAGCTCACATTCCACCCCAGCTTTGTGTCGTCTGCAACCCTGGAAATGTTACATTTAGTTCCCTCATCCAAATCATTGATATATATTGTGAATAGCTGGGGCCCAAGCACTGATCCCTGCGGTACCCCACTAATCACTGCCTGCCACCCTGAAAAAGACCTGTTTATTCCTACTCTCTGTTTCCTGTCTGTCAACCAATTCTCAATCCATGCCAGTATATTCCCCCCAATCCCATGTGCTTTAATTTTGCACACTAACCTCTTGTGTGGGACCATATCAAAAGCCTTCTGAAAATCAAATACACCACATCCACTGGTTCTCCCCTATCTATTCTACTAATTACAGCCTCAAAAAACTCTAGTAGATTTCCCTTTTATAAACCCATGCTGACTTTGTCCAATCCCGTTAATGCCCTCCAAGTGTTCTGTTATCACATCTTTTATAATAGACTCGAGCATTTTCCCCACTACTGATGTTAGGCTAACCGGTCTGTAATTCCCTGTTTTTTCTCTCCCTCCTTTTTTAAATAGTGGGGTTACATTTACCACCCTCCAATCTGTAGGAACTGTTCCAGAGTCTATAGAATGTTGGAAGATGATCACCAATGCATCCACTATTACCAGGGCCACTTCCTTTAGTACTCTGGGATGTAGATTATCAGGCCCTGGGGATTTGTCAGCCTTTAGCCCCATTAATTTCCCTAGCACTATTTTTTTACTAATACTGGTTTCCTTCAGTTCCTCCCTCTCACTAGACCCTTGGTTCCCTAACATTTCTGGGAGGTTATTTGTGTCCTCCTTTGTGAAGACAGAACCAAAGTATGTGTTTAATTGTTCTGCCATTTCTTTGTTCCCATTATAATTTCCCCCATTTCTGATTGTAAGGGACCAACACTAATCTTTTTCTCTTGACATATTTATAGAAGATTTTACAGTCAGTTTTTATTTTCCTCTCTCTAGTTTACTCTCATACTCTATTTTTCCCCTCTTAATCAATCTCTTTGTCCTCCTTTGCTGAATTCTGAACTGTTCCAAATCCTCAGGCTTGCCACTTTTTCTGGCAATTTTATACGTCTCCTCTTTGGATCTAATACTATCCCTAATTTCTTTTGTAAGCCACGATTGAACCACCTTTCCTGTTTTATTTTTTGCGCCAGACAGGAATGAATAATTGTTGGAATTCCTGCACACGTTCTTTAAATATTAGGCATTGCCTATCCACTGTCATCCCTTTTAGTAAAGCTCCCCAATCTATCATAGCCAACTCGCACCTCATACTTTTGTAATTTCCTTTATTTAGATTCAGGACTCTAGTTTCGGATTCAAATGCTTTTTTTTCATTCATGGGATGTGGGCGTTGCTGGCGAGGCCAGCATTTATTGCCCAACCCTAATTGCCCTTGAGAAGGTGGTGGTGGGACGCCTTCTTGAACCGCTGCAGTCTGTATGGTGAAGGGTCGCCCACAGTGCTGTTAGGAAGGGAGTTCCAGGATTTAGACCCAGCAACGATGAAGGAAGAGTGAGATATTTCCAAGTCGAGATGGTGTGTGACTTGAAGGGGAACATGCAGGTGGTGTTGTTCCCATGTACCTGCTGCCCTTGTCCTTCTAGGTGGTAGAGGTCGCGGGTTTGGGAGGTGCTGTCGAAGAAGCCTTGGCGAGTTTCTGCAGTGCATCCTGTGGATGGTACACACTGCAGCCACAGTGCGCTGGTGGTGAAGGGAGTGAATGTTTAGGGTGGTGGATGGGGTGCCAATCAAGCGGGCTGCTTTGTCCTGGATGGTGTCGAGCTTCTTGAGTGTTGTTGGAGCAGCACTCATCCAGGCAAGTGGAGAGTATTCCATCACACTCCTGACTTGTGCCTTGTAGATGGCGGAAAGGCTTTGGGGAGCCAGGAGGTAAGTCACTTGCTGCAGAATACCCAGCCTCTGACTTGCTCTTGTAGCCACAGTATTTATATGGCTGGTCCAGTTAAGTTTCTGGTCAATGGTAACCTCTAAGATGTTGATTGTGGGGGATTCGGCGATGGTAATGCCGTTGAATGTCAAGGGGAGGTGGTCAGACTCTCTCTTGTTGGAGATGGTCATTGCCCGGCACTTGTCCAGCACGAATGTTACTTGCCACTTATCAGCCCAAGGCTGGATATTGTCCAGGACTTGCTGCATGCGGGCACGGACTGCTTCATTATCTGAGGGGTTGTGAATGGAACTGAACACTGTGCAATCATCAGCGAACATCCCCATTTCTGACCTTATGATGGAGGGAAGGTCATTGATGAACCAGCTGAAGATGGTTGGGCCGAGGACACTGCCCTGAGGAACTCCTGCAGCAATGTCCTGGGGCAGAGATGATTGGCCTCCAACAACCACTACCATCTTCCTTTCTGCTAGGTATGACTCCAGCCACTGGAGAGTTTTCCCCCTGATTCTCATTGACTTCAATTTTACTAGGGCTCCTTGGTGCCACAGTTGGTCAAATGCTGCCTTGATGTCAAGGGCAGTCACTCTCACCTCACCTCTGGAATTCAGCTCTTTTGTCCATGTTTGTACCAAGGCTATAATGAGGTCTGGAGCCGAGTGGTCCTGGCGGAACCCAAACCGAGCATCGATGAGCAGGTTATTGGTGAGCAAGTGCTGCTTGATAGCACTGTCGACGAAACCTTCCATCACTTTGCTGATGATTGAGAGTCGGCTGATGGGGCGGTAATTGGCCAGATTGGATTTGTCCTGCTTTTTGTGGACAAGATATACCTGGGCAATTTTCCACATTGTCGGGTAGATGCCAGTGTTGTAGCTGTACTGGAACAGTTTTGCGAGCACGAGACTGCAGCACTACAGCCAGGATGTTGTTGGGGCACGTAGCCTTTGCTGTATCCAGTGCACTCAACCTTTTCTTGATATCATGTGGAGTGAATTGAATTGGCTGAAGACTGGCTTCTGTGATGGTGGGGATATTGACAGGGGGCCGAGTTGGATCATCCACTCGACACTTCTGGCTGAAGATGGTTGCAAACGCTTCAGCCTTCTCTTTTGCACTGACATGCTGGACTCCGCCATCATTGAGGATGGGGATGTTTACAGAGCCTCCTCCTCCCGTTTGTTGTTTAATTGTCCACCACCATTCACGACTGGATGTGGAGGACTGCAGAGCTTTGATCTGATCTGTTGGTTGTGGAATCGCTTAGCTCTGGCTATAGCATGTTGCTTCCGCTGTTTAGCATGCATGTAGTCCTGAGTTGCAGCTTCACCAGGTTGGCACCTCATTTTTAGGTACGCTTAGTGCTGCTCCTGGAATGCTCTTCTACACTTCTCATTGAACCAGGGTTGATCCCCTGGCTTGTTGGTAATGGTAGAGTGAGGAATATGCCGGGCCATGAGGTTACAGATTGTGCTGGAATACAATTCTGCTGCTGCTGATGGCCCACAGTGCCTCATGGATGCCCAGTTTTGAGCTGCGAGATCTGTTCTGAATTTATCCCATTTAGCACGGTGGTAGTGCCACACAACACGTTGGATAGTGTCCTCAGTGCGAAGATGGGACTTCATCTCCACAAGGACTATGCGGTGGTCACTCCTACCAATACACTCATGGATAGATGCATCTGCGACAGGTAGATTGGTGAGGACGAGGTCAAGTAGGTTTTTCCCTCGTGTTGGTTCGCTCACCACCTGCCGCAGGCCCCGTCTGGCAGCTATGTCCTTCAGGACTAGGCCAGCAGTGATGCTACCAAGCCATGCTTGGTGATGGACATTGAAGTCCCCCACCCAGAGTACATTCTGTGCCCTTGCTACCCTCAGTGCTTCCTCCAAGTGGTGCTCAACATGGAGGAGGACTGATTCATCAGCAGGAGGTTTCCTTGCTCATGTTTGACCTGATACCATGAGATTTCATGGGATCCGGAGTCAATGTTGAGGACTCCCAGGGCCATTCGCTCCTGACTGTATATCACCGTACCACCACCTCTGGTTGGTCTGTCCTGCGGGTGGGACAGGCTTGGTTTGTCTTTGTTGTATCTGGCTTTATTCTCATTATGACTTTTTTTAAGCGAGATTTTACAACTGATTGGCTTGCTCGGCCATTTCAGAAGGCATTAAGAATCATCCACATTACTGTGGGTCTGGAGTCACATATAGGCCAGACCGGGTAAGGACTGTAGGTTTCCTTTCCTAAAGGGCATTAGTGAACCAGATGGGTTTTTGCAACAATCCGGTAGTTTCATGGTCACCATTAAAGATAGTAGTTTTTTTTTAATTCCAGATTTTATTTAATTAATTGAATTTAAATTCCCCAGTTGCCGTGGCAGGATTTGAACTCATGATTCCGGATATTTAAGCCAGGCCTCTAGATTACTAGTCCAGTAACATAACCACTATGCTACCGTACTCTTTAATGAGGAATTCTATCATGTTATGGTCCCTTCCCTAAGGGACCCCGCACAACAAGATTGTTAATTAAAACTTTCTCTTTGCACAATACCCAGTCTAGGATCGCCTGTTCTCTAGTTGGTTCCTCAATGTATTGGTCTAGAAAACCATCACGTACACACTCCAGGAATTCCTCCCCCACAGTATTATTGCTAATTTGATTTGACCAATCTATATGTAGATTAAAGTCACCCACGATTATAATTGTACCCTTCTTGCATGCGTCTCTAATTTCCTGTTTAATGCCCTCCCCTACATCTCCACTACTGTTTGGGGGCCTATAGACAACCCCCACCAACATTTTCTGCCCCTTGGTGTTTCTTAGCTCCACCCATACAGATTCCACATTGTGATTTTCCGAGCCAAAATCCTTCCTCACTATTGCATTGATTTCCTCCTTTACTAACAATGCTACACCACCTCCTTTCCCTTTTTACCTGTCCTTCCTAAATATGGAATACCCCTTGATGTTCAGTTCCCATCCTTGGTCACCCTGCAGCCATGTCTCTGTTATCGCAACTATATTATAAGCGTTAATATCTATCTGCGCTGTTAATTCATCTACCTTATTGCGAATGCTCCGCGCAATAAGTCACAATGCCTTTAGAGTTGTCTTTTTAAGATTGCTAGTCATCTTAGTTTTATTTTGCACTATGGCCCTATTTGTTTTTCGCCCTTTTTTTTCTCTGCCTTCCACTATTGCTTCTTCCCTTTCTGTCTTTTGTTTCTATCCTTGTTTCCCCCTCCTCTGTCTCCCTGCTCAGGTTCCCAGCCCCCTGGAATTCTAGTTTAAACCTTTCCCAACAGCACTAGCAAACACCCCCGCGAGGACATCGGTCCCAGTCCTGCTTGGGTGTAACCCGTCCCGCTTGTACATGTCCCACCTTCCCCAGAACTGGTCCCAATGTCCCAGGAATCTAAATCCCTCCCTCCTGCACCATCCCTGCAGCCACGCATTCATCTGGTCTATTCTCCTGTTCCTATACTCACTAGCATGTGGCACTGGTAGTAATCCTGAGATCACTACCTTTGAGATTCTGCTTTTTAATTTATCTCCTAACTCCTTAAATTCACCTTGCAGGACCTCATCCCTTTTTTTTAACCTATGTCGTTGGTACTGATATGGACCACGACTACTGGCTGTTCCCCCTCCCCCTCCAGAATGCCCTGCAGCCGCTCCGTGACATCCTTGACCCTAGCACCAGTGAGGCAACATACCATCCTGGAATCACGTTTGCAACCGTGGAAACGCCTATCTGTTCCCCTATCAATATAACCCTGCCCCTCTTATTCCTCCCCTCCTGTGCAGCAGAGCCACCCGTGGTGCCACGAACTTGGCTCTTGCTGCTTTCCCCTGATAATTGTAAACAAGTTTACAACACCAAGTTATAGTCCAACGATTTTATTATCTAGATTTCAAATAAAATCGTTGGACTATAACTTGGTGTTGTAAAATTGTTTACAATTGTCAACCCCAGTCCATCATCGGCATCTCCACATCGTGGTTCCCCTGATAAGCCATCTCTCCCAACAGTATCTGTTTGAGAGGGAGATGGCCCCAGGGGACTCCTGCTCTACCTGCCGAGTCCTTTTACTCTGCCTGGTGGTCACCCATTTCCTTTCTGCCTGCTTAACCTATACCCGTGGTGTGACCACCTCACTGAACATGCTATCCACGATAATCTCAGCATCGCGGATGCTCCACAGTGAATCCACCTGCAGCTCCAGCTCCGAAATGCGGTTAGCCAGTAGCTGCAGATGGACACACTTCCTGCACACATGGTTGCCAGGGACACCTGTAGTGTTCATGACTTCCCACATAGTGCAGGGGGAGCTTTGCTGCCATGACTTGCCTTAGATTTACACTGCGTTCACCTCTTGGACTCTCTTCCCGTTCTCGTGACTCGCCTTTTACACTGCGCTCACCTCTCAGACTCTCATTTCACGCTGCGCTCACCTCTCAGACTCTCCTCCCGCTCCCGGGCTCTCCTCCCGCTCTCTGACTCTCCTTTCACACTGCGCTCACCTCTCGGACTCTCCTTTCATACTGCGCTCACCTCTCGGGCTCTCCTTTCACACTGCGCTCACCTCTCGGGCTCTCCTTTCACACTGCGCTCACCTCTCGGGCTCTCCTTTCGCACTGCGCTCACCTCTCGGACTCTCCTTTCACACTGCGCTCACCTTTCGGACTCTCCTTTCACACTGCGCTCACCTCTCAGGCTCTCCTTTCACACTGCGCTCACCTCTCGGACTCTCCTTTCGCACTGCGCTCACCTCTCGGGCTCTCCTTTCGCACTGCGCTCACCTCTCGGACTCTCCTTTCGCACTGCACTCACCTCTCGTGACTCTCCTTTCGCACTGCGCTCACCTCTCGGGCTCTCCTTTCGCACTGCGCTCACCTCTCGGGCTCTCCTTTCGCACTGCGCTCACCTCTCGGACTCTCCTTTCGCACTGCGCTCACCTCTCGTGACTCTCCTTTCGCACTGCGCTCACCTCTCGGACTCTCCTTTCACACTGCGCTCACCTCTCGGACTCTCCTTTCGCACTGCGCTCACCTCTCGGACTCTCCTTTCACACTGCGCTCACCTCTCGTGACTCTCCTTTCATACTGCGCTCACCTCTCGGACTCTCCTTTCACACTGTGCTCACCTTTCGGACTCTCCTTTCACACTGCGCTCACCTCTCGGGCTCTCCTTTCACACTGCGCTCACCTCTCGTGACTCTCCTTTCACACTGCGCTCACCTCTCGTGACTCTCCTTTCGCACTGCGCTCACCTCTCGGGCTCTCCTTTCGCACTGCGCTCACCTCTCGGGCTCTCCTTTCGCACTGCGCTCACCTCTCGGGCTCTCCTTTCGCACTGCGCTCACCTCTCGGGCTCTCCTTTCGTACTGCGCTCACCTCTTGGGCTCTCCTTTCACACTGCGCTCACCTCTCGGGCTCTCCTTTCGCACTGCGCTCACCTCTCGGGCTCTCCTTTCGCACTGCGCTCACCTCTCGGGCTCTCCTTTCGCACTGCGCTCACCTCTCGGGCTCTCCTTTTACACTGCGCTCACCTCTCGGGCTCTCCTTTCGCACTGCGCTCACCTCTCGGGCTCTCCTTTCGCACTGCGCTCACCTCTCGGGCTCTCCTTTCGCACTGCGCTCACCTCTCGTGACTCTCCTTTCGCACTGCGCTCACCTCTCGTGACTCTCCTTTCGCACTGCGCTCACCTCTCGGGCTCTCCTTTCGCACTGCGCTCACCTCTCGGGCTCTCCTTTCACACTGCGCTCACCTCTCGGGCTCTCCTTTCGCACTGCGCTCACCTCTCGGACTCTCCTTTCGCACTGCGCTCACCTCTCGGGCTCTCCTTTCACACTGTGCTCACCTTTCGGACTCTCCTTTCACACTGCGCTCACCTCTCGTGACTCTCCTTTCGCACTGCGCTCACCTCTCGGGCTCTCCTTTCGCACTGCGCTCACCTCTCGTGACTCTCCTTTCGCACTGCGCTCACCTCTCGTGACTCTCCTTTCATACTGCGCTCACCTCTCGGGCTCTCCTTTCACACTGCGCTCACCTCTCGGACTCTCCTTTCATACTGCGCTCACCTCTCGGGCTCTCCTTTCACGCTGCGCTCACCTCTCGGGCTCTCCTTTCATACTGCGCTCACCTCTCGGGCTCTCCTTTCGCACTGCGCTCACCTCTTGGGGACTCCTTTCGCACTGCGCTCACCTCTCGGACTCTCCTTTCACACTGCGCTCACCTCTCGGGCTCTCCTTTCACACTGCGCTCACCTCTCGGGCTCTCCTTTCACACTGCGCTCACCTCTCGGGCTCTCCTTTCACACTGCGCTCACCTCTCGGGCTCTCCTTTCACACTGAGCTCACCTCTCGGGCTCTCCTTTCGCACTGCGCTCACCTCTCGGACTCTCCTTTCTTACTGCGCTCACCTCTCGGGCTCTCCTTTCGCACTGCGCTCACCTCTCGGGCTCTCCTTTCACACTGCGCTCACCTCTCGGGCTCTCCTTTCACACTGAGCTCACCTCTCGGGCTCTCCTTTCGCACTGCGCTCACCTCTCGGACTCTCCTTTCACACTGCGCTCACCTCTCGGACTCTCCTTTCGCACTGCGCTCACCTCTCGGGCTCTCCTTTCATACTGCGCTCACCTCTCGTGACTCTCCTTTCACACTGCGCTCACCTCTCGGGCTCTCCTTTCGCACTGCGCTCACCTCTCGGGCTCTCCTTTCGCACTGCGCTCACCTCTCGGACTCTCCTTTCATACTGCGCTCACCTCTCGGGCTCTCCTTTCACACTGCGCTCACCTCTCGGGCTCTCCTTTCGCACTGCGCTCACCTCTCGGACTCTCCTTTCACACTGCGCTCACCTCTCGGGCTCTCCTTTCACACTGCGCTCACCTCTCGTGACTCTCCTTTTACACCGCGCTCACCTCTCGGGCTCTCCTTTCATACTGCGCTCACCTCTCGGGCTCTCCTTTCGCACTGCGCTCACCTCTCGGACTCTCCTTTCACACTGCGCTCACCTCTCGTGACTCTCCTTTCATACTGCGCTCACCTCTCGGGCTCTCCTTTCACACTGCGCTCACCTCTCGGGCTCTCCTTTCGCACTGCGCTCACCTCTCGGACTCTCCTTTCACACTGTGCTCACCTCTCGGGCTCTCCTTTCGCACTGCGCTCACCTCTCGGGCTCTCCTTTCGCACTGCGCTCACCTCTCGGGCTCTCCTTTCATACTGCGCTCACCTCTTGGGCTCTCCTTTCACACTGCGCTCACCTCTCGGGCTCTCCTTTCGCACTGCGCTCACCTCTCGGGCTCTCCTTTCGCACTGCGCTCACCTCTCGGGCTCTCCTTTCGCACTGCGCTCACCTCTCGGGCTCTCCTTTCGCACTGCGCTCACCTCTCGGGCTCTCCTTTCGCACTGCGCTCACCTCTCGGGCTCTCCTTTCGCACTGCGCTCACCTCTCGGGCTCTCCTTTCGCACTGCGCTCACCTCTCGTGACTCTCCTTTCGCACTGCGCTCACCTCTCGTGACTCTCCTTTCGCACTGCGCTCACCTCTCGGGCTCTCCTTTCGCACTGCGCTCACCTCTCGGGCTCTCCTTTCACACTGCGCTCACCTCTCGGGCTCTCCTTTCGCACTGCGCTCACCTCTCGGGCTCTCCTTTCACACTGTGCTCACCTTTCGGACTCTCCTTTCACACTGCGCTCACCTCTCGTGACTCTCCTTTCGCACTGCGCTCACCTCTCGGGCTCTCCTTTCGCACTGCGCTCACCTCTCGTGACTCTCCTTTCGCACTGCGCTCACCTCTCGTGACTCTCCTTTCATACTGCGCTCACCTCTCGGGCTCTCCTTTCACACTGCGCTCACCTCTCGGACTCTCCTTTCATACTGCGCTCACCTCTCGGGCTCTCCTTTCACGCTGCGCTCACCTCTCGGGCTCTCCTTTCATACTGCGCTCACCTCTCGGGCTCTCCTTTCGCACTGCGCTCACCTCTCGGGGACTCCTTTCGCACTGCGCTCACCTCTCGGACTCTCCTTTCACACTGCGCTCACCTCTCGGGCTCTCCTTTCACACTGCGCTCACCTCTCGGGCTCTCCTTTCACACTGCGCTCACCTCTCGGGCTCTCCTTTCACACTGCGCTCACCTCTCGGGCTCTCCTTTCACACTGAGCTCACCTCTCGGGCTCTCCTTTCGCACTGCGCTCACCTCTCGGACTCTCCTTTCTTACTGCGCTCACCTCTCGGGCTCTCCTTTCGCACTGCGCTCACCTCTCGGGCTCTCCTTTCACACTGCGCTCACCTCTCGGGCTCTCCTTTCACACTGAGCTCACCTCTCGGGCTCTCCTTTCGCACTGCGCTCACCTCTCGGACTCTCCTTTCACACTGCGCTCACCTCTCGGACTCTCCTTTCGCACTGCGCTCACCTCTCGGGCTCTCCTTTCATACTGCGCTCACCTCTCGTGACTCTCCTTTCACACTGCGCTCACCTCTCGGGCTCTCCTTTCGCACTGCGCTCACCTCTCGGGCTCTCCTTTCGCACTGCGCTCACCTCTCGGACTCTCCTTTCATACTGCGCTCACCTCTCGGGCTCTCCTTTCACACTGCGCTCACCTCTCGGGCTCTCCTTTCGCACTGCGCTCACCTCTCGGACTCTCCTTTCACACTGCGCTCACCTCTCGGGCTCTCCTTTCACACTGCGCTCACCTCTCGTGACTCTCCTTTTACACCGCGCTCACCTCTCGGGCTCTCCTTTCATACTGCGCTCACCTCTCGGGCTCTCCTTTCGCACTGCGCTCACCTCTCGGACTCTCCTTTCACACTGCGCTCACCTCTCGTGACTCTCCTTTCATACTGCGCTCACCTCTCGGGCTCTCCTTTCACACTGCGCTCACCTCTCGGGCTCTCCTTTCGCACTGCGCTCACCTCTCGTGACTCTCCTTTCACACTGCGCTCACCTCTCGTGACTCTCCTTTCACACTGCGCTCACCTCTCGGGCTCTCCTTTCGCACTGCGCTCACCTCTCGGGCTCTCCTTTCGCACTGCGCTCACCTCTCGGGCTCTCCTTTCGCACTGCGCTCACCTCTCGGGCTCTCCTTTCGCACTGCGCTCACCTCTCGTGACTCTCCTTTCGCACTGCGCTCACCTCTCGTGACTCTCCTTTCATACTGCGCTCACCTCTCGGGCTCTCCTTTCACACTGCGCTCACCTCTCGGACTCTCCTTTCATACTGCGCTCACCTCTCGGGCTCTCCTTTCACGCTGCGCTCACCTCTCGGGCTCTCCTTTCATACTGCGCTCACCTCTCGGGCTCTCCTTTCGCACTGCGCTCACCTCTCGGGGACTCCTTTCGCACTGCGCTCACCTCTCGGACTCTCCTTTCACACTGCGCTCACCTCTCGGGCTCTCCTTTCACACTGCGCTCACCTCTCGGGCTCTCCTTTCACACTGCGCTCACCTCTCGGGCTCTCCTTTCACACTGCGCTCACCTCTCGGGCTCTCCTTTCACACTGAGCTCACCTCTCGGGCTCTCCTTTCGCACTGCGCTCACCTCTCGGACTCTCCTTTCTTACTGCGCTCACCTCTCGGGCTCTCCTTTCGCACTGCGCTCACCTCTCGGGCTCTCCTTTCACACTGCGCTCACCTCTCGGGCTCTCCTTTCACACTGAGCTCACCTCTCGGGCTCTCCTTTCGCACTGCGCTCACCTCTCGGACTCTCCTTTCACACTGCGCTCACCTCTCGGACTCTCCTTTCGCACTGCGCTCACCTCTCGGGCTCTCCTTTCATACTGCGCTCACCTCTCGTGACTCTCCTTTCACACTGCGCTCACCTCTCGGGCTCTCCTTTCGCACTGCGCTCACCTCTCGGGCTCTCCTTTCGCACTGCGCTCACCTCTCGGACTCTCCTTTCATACTGCGCTCACCTCTCGGGCTCTCCTTTCACACTGCGCTCACCTCTCGGGCTCTCCTTTCGCACTGCGCTCACCTCTCGGACTCTCCTTTCACACTGCGCTCACCTCTCGGGCTCTCCTTTCACACTGCGCTCACCTCTCGTGACTCTCCTTTTACACCGCGCTCACCTCTCGGGCTCTCCTTTCATACTGCGCTCACCTCTCGGGCTCTCCTTTCGCACTGCGCTCACCTCTCGGACTCTCCTTTCACACTGCGCTCACCTCTCGTGACTCTCCTTTCATACTGCGCTCACCTCTCGGGCTCTCCTTTCACACTGCGCTCACCTCTCGGGCTCTCCTTTCGCACTGCGCTCACCTCTCGTGACTCTCCTTTCACACTGCGCTCACCTCTCGTGACTCTCCTTTCACACTGCGCTCACCTCTCGGGCTCTCCTTTCGCACTGCGCTCACCTCTCGGGCTCTCCTTTCGCACTGCGCTCACCTCTCGGGCTCTCCTTTCGCACTGCGCTCACCTCTCGGGCTCTCCTTTCGCACTGCGCTCACCTCTCGGGCTCTCCTTTCACACTGTGCTCACCTTTCGGACTCTCCTTTCACACTGCGCTCACCTCTCGTGACTCTCCTTTCGCACTGCGCTCACCTCTCGGGCTCTCCTTTCGCACTGCGCTCACCTCTCGTGACTCTCCTTTCGCACTGCGCTCACCTCTCGTGACTCTCCTTTCATACTGCGCTCACCTCTCGGGCTCTCCTTTCACACTGCGCTCACCTCTCGGACTCTCCTTTCATACTGCGCTCACCTCTCGGGCTCTCCTTTCACGCTGCGCTCACCTCTCGGGCTCTCCTTTCATACTGCGCTCACCTCTCGGGCTCTCCTTTCGCACTGCGCTCACCTCTCGGGGACTCCTTTCGCACTGCGCTCACCTCTCGGACTCTCCTTTCACACTGCGCTCACCTCTCGGGCTCTCCTTTCACACTGCGCTCACCTCTCGGGCTCTCCTTTCACACTGCGCTCACCTCTCGGGCTCTCCTTTCACACTGCGCTCACCTCTCGGGCTCTCCTTTCACACTGAGCTCACCTCTCGGGCTCTCCTTTCGCACTGCGCTCACCTCTCGGACTCTCCTTTCTTACTGCGCTCACCTCTCGGGCTCTCCTTTCGCACTGCGCTCACCTCTCGGGCTCTCCTTTCACACTGCGCTCACCTCTCGGGCTCTCCTTTCACACTGAGCTCACCTCTCGGGCTCTCCTTTCGCACTGCGCTCACCTCTCGGACTCTCCTTTCACACTGCGCTCACCTCTCGGACTCTCCTTTCGCACTGCGCTCACCTCTCGGGCTCTCCTTTCATACTGCGCTCACCTCTCGTGACTCTCCTTTCACACTGCGCTCACCTCTCGGGCTCTCCTTTCGCACTGCGCTCACCTCTCGGGCTCTCCTTTCGCACTGCGCTCACCTCTCGGACTCTCCTTTCATACTGCGCTCACCTCTCGGGCTCTCCTTTCACACTGCGCTCACCTCTCGGGCTCTCCTTTCGCACTGCGCTCACCTCTCGGACTCTCCTTTCACACTGCGCTCACCTCTCGGGCTCTCCTTTCACACTGCGCTCACCTCTCGTGACTCTCCTTTTACACCGCGCTCACCTCTCGGGCTCTCCTTTCATACTGCGCTCACCTCTCGGGCTCTCCTTTCGCACTGCGCTCACCTCTCGGACTCTCCTTTCACACTGCGCTCACCTCTCGTGACTCTCCTTTCATACTGCGCTCACCTCTCGGGCTCTCCTTTCACACTGCGCTCACCTCTCGGGCTCTCCTTTCGCACTGCGCTCACCTCTCGTGACTCTCCTTTCACACTGCGCTCACCTCTCGTGACTCTCCTTTCACACTGCGCTCACCTCTCGGGCTCTCCTTTCGCACTGCGCTCACCTCTCGGGCTCTCCTTTCGCACTGCGCTCACCTCTCGGGCTCTCCTTTCGCACTGCGCTCACCTCTCGGGCTCTCCTTTCGCACTGCGCTCACCTCTCGTGACTCTCCTTTCGCACTGCGCTCACCTCTCGTGACTCTCCTTTCATACTGCGCTCACCTCTCGGGCTCTCCTTTCACACTGCGCTCACCTCTCGGACTCTCCTTTCATACTGCGCTCACCTCTCGGGCTCTCCTTTCACGCTGCGCTCACCTCTCGGGCTCTCCTTTCATACTGCGCTCACCTCTCGGGCTCTCCTTTCGCACTGCGCTCACCTCTCGGGGACTCCTTTCGCACTGCGCTCACCTCTCGGACTCTCCTTTCACACTGCGCTCACCTCTCGGGCTCTCCTTTCACACTGCGCTCACCTCTCGGGCTCTCCTTTCACACTGCGCTCACCTCTCGGGCTCTCCTTTCACACTGCGCTCACCTCTCGGGCTCTCCTTTCACACTGAGCTCACCTCTCGGGCTCTCCTTTCGCACTGCGCTCACCTCTCGGACTCTCCTTTCTTACTGCGCTCACCTCTCGGGCTCTCCTTTCGCACTGCGCTCACCTCTCGGGCTCTCCTTTCACACTGCGCTCACCTCTCGGGCTCTCCTTTCACACTGAGCTCACCTCTCGGGCTCTCCTTTCGCACTGCGCTCACCTCTCGGACTCTCCTTTCACACTGCGCTCACCTCTCGGACTCTCCTTTCGCACTGCGCTCACCTCTCGGGCTCTCCTTTCATACTGCGCTCACCTCTCGTGACTCTCCTTTCACACTGCGCTCACCTCTCGGGCTCTCCTTTCGCACTGCGCTCACCTCTCGGGCTCTCCTTTCGCACTGCGCTCACCTCTCGGACTCTCCTTTCATACTGCGCTCACCTCTCGGGCTCTCCTTTCACACTGCGCTCACCTCTCGGGCTCTCCTTTCGCACTGCGCTCACCTCTCGGACTCTCCTTTCACACTGCGCTCACCTCTCGGGCTCTCCTTTCACACTGCGCTCACCTCTCGTGACTCTCCTTTTACACCGCGCTCACCTCTCGGGCTCTCCTTTCATACTGCGCTCACCTCTCGGGCTCTCCTTTCGCACTGCGCTCACCTCTCGGACTCTCCTTTCACACTGCGCTCACCTCTCGTGACTCTCCTTTCATACTGCGCTCACCTCTCGGGCTCTCCTTTCACACTGCGCTCACCTCTCGGGCTCTCCTTTCGCACTGCGCTCACCTCTCGTGACTCTCCTTTCACACTGCGCTCACCTCTCGTGACTCTCCTTTCACACTGCGCTCACCTCTCGGGCTCTCCTTTCGCACTGCGCTCACCTCTCGGGCTCTCCTTTCGCACTGCGCTCACCTCTCGGGCTCTCCTTTCGCACTGCGCTCACCTCTCGGGCTCTCCTTTCGCACTGCGCTCACCTCTCGGGCTCTCCTTTCGCACTGCGCTCACCTCTCGGACTCTCCTTTCGCACTGCGCTCACCTCTCGGGCTCTCCTTTCGCACTGCGCTCACCTCTCGGGCTCTCCTTTCCCACTGCGCTCACCTCTCGGGCTCTCCTTTCGCACTGCGCTCACCTCTCGGACTCTCCTTTCACACTGCGCTCACCTCTCGGGCTCTCCTTTCGCACTGCGCTCACCTCTCGGGCTCTCCTTTCACACTGCGCTCACCTCTCGGGCTCTCCTTTCGCACTGCGCTCACCTCTCGGACTCTCCTTTCACACTGCGCTCACCTCTCGTGACTCTCCTTTCATACTGCGCTCACCTCTCGGACTCTCCTTTCACACTGCGCTCACCTCTCGGACTCTCCTTTCATACTGCGCTCACCTCTTGGGCTCTCCTTTCACACTGCGCTCACCTCTCGTGACTCTCCTTTCACACTGCGCTCACCTCTCGTGACTCTCCTTTCATACTGCGCTCACCTCTCGGGCTCTCCTTTCGCACTGCGCTCACCTCTCGGGCTCTCCTTTCGCACTGCGCTCACCTCTCGGGCTCTCCTTTCACACTGCGCTCACCTCTCGGGCTCTCCTTTCGCACTGCGCTCACCTCTCGGGCTCTCCTTTCGCACTGCGCTCACCTCTCGGGCTCTCCTTTCGCACTGCGCTCACCTCTCGGGCTCTCCTTTCACACTGCGCTCACCTCTCGGACTCTCCTTTCGCACTGCGCTCACCTCTCGGGCTCTCCTTTTACACTGCGCTCACCTCTCGGGCTCTCCTTTCGCACTGCGCTCACCTCTCGGACTCTCCTTTCGCACTGCGCTCACCTCTCGGGCTCTCCTTTCACACTGCGCTCACCTCTCGGGCTCTCCTTTCACACTGCGCTCACCTCTCGTGACTCTCCTTTCACACTGCGCTCACCTCTCGGACTCTCCTTTCGCACTGCGCTCACCTCTCGGACTCTCCTTTCGCACTGCGCTCACCTCTCGGACTCTCCTTTCACACTGCGCTCACCTCGCGGGCTCTCCTTTCACACTGCGCTCACCTCTCGGGCTTCCTGTCACACTGCGCTCACCTCTCGGGCTCTCCTTTCACACTGCGCTCACCTCTCGGGCTCTCCTTTCGCACTGCGCTCACCTCTCGGGCTCTCCTTTCACACTGCGCTCACCTCTCGTGACTCTCCTTTCGTACTGCGCTCACCTCTCGGACTCTCCTTTCACACTGCGCTCACCTCTCGTGACTCTCCTTTCGTACTGCGCTCACCTCTCGGACTCTCCTTTCACACTGCGCTCACCTCTTGTGACTCTCCTTTCATACTGCGCTCACCTCTCGGGCTCTCCTTTCGCACTGTGCTCACCTCTCAGACTCTCCTTTCACACTGCGCTCACCTCTCGTGACTCTCCTTTCACACTGCGCTCACCTCTCGGGCTCTCCTTTCACACTGCGCTCACCTCTCGTGACTCTCCTTTCACACTGCGCTCACCTCTCGTGACTCTCCTTTCGTACTGCGCTCACCTCTCGGACTCTCCTTTCACACTGCGCTCACCTCTCGTGACTCTCCTTTCATACTGCGCTCACCTCTCGGACTCTCCTTTCACACTGTGCTCACCTTTCGGACTCTCCTTTCACACTGCGCTCACCTCTCGTGACTCTCCTTTCATACTGCGCTCACCTCTCGGACTCTCCTTTCACACTGTGCTCACCTTTCGGACTCTCCTTTCACACTGCGCTCACCTTTCGGACTCTCCTTTCACACTGCGCTCACCTCTCGTGACTCTCCTTTCACACTGCGCTCACCTCTCGGGCTCTCCTTTCGCACTGCGCTCACCTCTCGGGCTCTCCTTTCACACTGCGCTCACCTCTCGGGCTCTCCTTTCGCACTGCGCTCACCTCTCGGGCTCTCCTTTCAAACTGCGCTCACCTCTCGGGCTCTCCTTTCACACTGCGCTCACCTCTCGGGCTCTCCTTTCGCACTGCGCTCACCTCTCGGGCTCTCCTTTCGCACTGCGCTCACCTCTCGGGCTCTCCTTTCGCACTGCGCTCACCTCTCGGGCTCTCCTTTCGCACTGCGCTCACCTCTCGGGCTCTCCTTTCATACTGCGCTCACCTCTCGGGCTCTCCTTTCGCACTGCGCTCACCTCTCGGGCTCTCCTTTCACACTGTGCTCACCTCTCGGGCTCTCCTTTCACACTGCGCTCACCTCTCGGGCTCTCCTTTCGCACTGCGCTCACCTCTCGGGCTCTCCTTTCACACTGCGCTCACCTCTCGGGCTCTCCTTTCGCACTGCGCTCACCTCTCGGGCTCTCCTTTCGCACTGCGCTCACCTCTCGTGACTCTCCTTTCATACTGCGCTCACCTCTCGGGCTCTCCTTTCACACTGCGCTCACCTCTCATGACTCTCCTTTCACACTGCGCTCACCTCTCGTGACTCTCCTTTCACACTGCGCTCACCTCTCGGGCTCTCCTTTCGCACTGCGCTCACCTCTCGGGCTCTCCTTTCGCACTGCGCTCACCTCTCGGGCTCTCCTTTCGCACTGCGCTCACCTCTCGGGCTCTCCTTTCACACTGCGCTCACCTCTCGGACTCTCCTTTCACACTGCGCTCACCTCTCGGGCTCTCCTTTCACACTGCGCTCACCTCTCGGGCTCTCCTTTCGCACTGCGCTCACCTCTCGGGCTCTCCTTTCACACTGCGCTCACCTCTCGGGCTCTCCTTTCACACTGCGCTCACCTCTCGGGCTCTCCTTTTACACTGCGCTCACCTCTCGGACTCTCATTTCACACTGAGCTCACCTCTCGGACTCTCCTTTCACGCTGCGCTCACCTCTCGGACTCTCCTTTCACACTGCGCTCACCTCTCGGGCTCTCCTTTCACGCTGCGCTCACCTCTCGGGCTCTCCTTTCACACTGCGCTCACCTCTCGGGCTCTCCTTTCACGCTGCGCTCACCTCTCGGGCTCTCCTTTCACACTGCGCTCACCTCTCGGGCTCTCCTTTCACACTGCACTCACCTCTCGGGCTCTCCTTTCACGCTGCGCTCACCTCTCGGACTCTCCTTTCACACTGCGCTCACCTCTCGGGCTCTCCTTTCACGCTGCGCTCACCTCTCGGGCTCTCCTTTCACACTGCGCTCACCTCTCGGGCTCTCCTTTCACACTGCGCTCACCTCTCGGGCTCTCCTTTCACACTGCGCTCACCTCTCGGACTCTCCTTTCACGCTGCGCTCACCTCTCGGACTCTCATTTCACGCTGCGCTCACCTCTCGGACTCTCCTTTTACACCGCGCTCACCTCTCAGACTCTCCTCCCGCTCTCGGACTCTCCTTTTACACTGCGCTCACCTCTCAGACTCTCCTCCCGCTCTCGGACTCTCCTTTTACACTGCGCTCACCTCTCAGACTCTCCTCCCACTCTCGGACTCTCCTCCCACTCTCGGACTCTCCTCCCACTCTCGGACTCTCCTCCCGCTCTCGCACTCTCCTTTTATACTGCCCTCACCTCTTGAACTCTCCTCTCGCTCTTGGACTCTCCTTTTACACTGCGCTCAGCTCTCGGACTCTCCTCCCACTCTCGGACTCTCCTCCCGCTCTCGGACTCTCCTCCCGCTCTCGGACTCTCCTCCCGCTCTCGCACTCTCCTTTTATACTGCCCTCACCTCTCGGACTCTCCTCTCGCTCTCGGACTCTCCTTTTACACTGCGCTCACCACTTGGACTCTCTTCTCGTTCTCGGACTCTCCTTTTACACTATGCTCACCGCTCGGACTCTCCTCCCACTCTCGGACTCTCCTTTTACACTGCGCTCACCTCTCAGACTCTCCTCCCGCTCTCGGACTCTCCTCCCGCTCTCGGACTCTCCTTTTACACTGCGCTCACCTCTCAGACTCTCCTCCCGCTCTCGGACTCTCCTCCCGCTCTCGGACTCTCCTTTTACACTGCGCTCACCTCTCAGACTCTCCTCCCGCTCTCGGACTCTCCTTTTACACTGCGCTCACCTCTCAGACTCTCCTCCCGCTCTCGGACTCTCCTCCCGCTCTCGGACTCTCCTTTTATACTGCCCTCACCTCTTGAACTCTCCTCTCGCTCTCGGACTCTCCTTTTACACTGCGCTCACCTCTTGGACTCTCCTCCCACTCTCGGACTCTCCTTTTACACTATGCTCACCTTTCGGACTTTCCTCCTGCTCTCGGACTCTCTCGCTCTCGGAATCTCCTTTTACAGTGCCAACATTTAATAATTTCTCAACATTTAAACAATATACTGTTTTTCTATTCTTCCTACCAAAGTGAATAACTTCACATTTCCCCACATTATACTCCATCTGCCACCTTCTTGCCCACTCACTTAATCTGTCTCTATCCCGTTGTAGACTCTTTGTGTCCTCCTCACAGCTTGCTTTCCCACCTAGCTTTGTATCATCAACAGACTTGGATACATTACACTCGGTCCCTTCATCTATGTCATTAATATAGATTGTAAATAGCTGAGGCCCAAGCACCGATCCTTGTGGCACCCCATTAGTTACTGACCGCCAACTTGAGAATGACCCGTTTATCCCTACTCTCTGTTTTCTGTCCTTTAGCCAATCCTCTATCCAAGCTAATATATTACCCCCAACCCCATGAGCGCCTACCTTTTGTAACAACCTTTTAAACATTCCCTCCCTTCGCCACTGGCGCACCGTGGCTGCAGTGTGTACCATCCACAGGATGCACTGCAGCAACTCGCCAAGGCTCCTTCGACAGCACCTCCCAAACCCACGACCTCTATCATCTAAAAGGACAAGGGCAGCAGGCACATGGGAACACCACCATCTGCACGTTCCCCTCCAAGTCACACACCATCCTGACTTGGAAATATATCGCCCTTCTTTCATCGTCACTGGGTCAAAATCCTGGAACTCCCTACCTAACAGCACTGTGGGAGAACCTTCACCACACGGACTGCAGCGGTTCAAGAAGGCGGCTCACCACCACCTTCTCAAGGGCAATTAGGGATGGGCAATAAATGCTGGTGCTTCCAGCGATGCCCACATCCCATGAACGAATAAAAAAAAATGTGGCACCTTATCGAACGCCTTTTGAAAATCCAAATATGCTACATCTACTCATTCCACTTTATCTACTCTGTTAATTATATCCTCAAAAAACTCTAATAAATTTGTCAAACACGATTTCCCTTCCATAAAACCATGTTGACTCTGCCTAATCATGTTATGATTTTCTAAGTGTCCTGTTAGCACTTCCTTAATAATGGATTCCAGCATTTTCTCGACATCCGATGTCAGGCTAACTGGCCTGTAGTTCCCTGTTTTCTCTCTCCCTCCTTTCTTGAATAGCAGGGTAACATTTGCTACCTTCCAGTCCACTGGGACCATTCCAGAATCTAGAGAATTTTGGAAGATCATAACCAATGCATCCACTATCTCTGCAGCCACCTCCTTTAGAACCCTAGGATGCAGGCCATTAGGTCCAGGGGATTTGTTGGCTTTTAGTCCCATTAGTTTGTCCAGTACTTTTTCTCTAGTGATATTAATTGTTTTAAGTCCCTCACTCTCATTTACCCCTTGGTTCCCTACTATTTTTGGTATGCTTTTTGTGTCTTCTACTGTGAAGACAGATACAAAATATTCGTTTAACACATCTGCCATTTCCTGATTCCCCGTTATAATTTCTCCTGTCTCAACCTCTAAGGGACCAACGTTTACTTTTGCTACACTCTTCCTTTTTACATACCTGTAGAAGCTCTTATAAATCAGTTTTTATATTTCTTGCTAGTTTACTTTCATATTCCATTTTCTCCCTTTTTATCAATTTTTTGGTTGTCCTTTGTTGGTTTCTGAAACTCTTCCAATCCCCAGGCTTATTACTCTTCCTGGTAACATTATAGGCATTTTCTTTCAATCTAATACTCTCCTTAATTTCTTTTGTTAGCTATGGGTAGATCACTTTTCTCATGGAGTTTTTATTTCTCAATGGAATGTATATTTGTTGAGAATATTGAAATATTTCTTTAAATGTTTGCCATTGCTTTTCAACTGTCAAACCCTTTAATATAATTTCCCAATTAACCTTTGACAACTCACCCCTCATATCTATGTAATTGGCTTTTTTTAAGTTTAAGACTCTAGTTTCTGACTTAATATGTCACTTTCATACTGAATGTGAAATTCTATCATATTATGATCACTCTTCCCCAGAGGTTCATTTACTGTGAGATTACTAATTAACCCTATCTCATTTCATAATACAAGATCTAAAATAGCCTGTTCCCTGGTTGGTTCCATGGTGTATTGCTCTAGGAAACCATCTCGAATACATTCCATGAACTCATCTTCCAAACTACCTTTGCTAATTTGATTTGCCCAGTCTTTCTGCAGATTAAAGTCCCCCATGATGACTGCATTTCCTTTGTTACAAGCTCCTATTATTTCATGATTAATACTCCGTCCAACGGTATTGCTACTATTAGGGGGCCTATAAACTACTCCCACTGGTGTTTTTTGCCCCTTATTATTTCTAATTTCCACCCATATTGATTCTACTTCCTGATCTTCCGAGCCAAGATCCTTTCTCACCACTGTCCATATGTCATCCTTTATTATTAGGGCTGCACCCCCTCCTTTTCCATTCTCCCTGTCTTTTCTAAATGTCATGTACCCTGGAATATTTACTTCCCAACCTTGGTCATTTTACAACCAATTCTCTGTAACGGCTATTAGGTCAAACCCATTTATCTCTATTTGTGCAATTAATTCATCTATCTTTTTACAGGTATGTCTCAGAATTTCTATTGTCCTCTAATGTTTTCCAATAATCTCTCTCTTCAAAATTCTCACTGGTCTCAAGTGCGTATTTCTCTAATTCAGGAACGTCTGCTCCCTGTATTTCTCTGTTTACAGATCCCACACTCCAACTTGTTGGTGTTTTTCTGTTCTGGTGACATTTAAATCTCCCCCGGAGTTTCTGTATATGCTTTATTGTCAGTTTTAATATTTCCAGTGTCTAGAAGCTCCTAGACTGTCTCTCTCTCTGTCACAATCTTGCTCTCTCTAGTGTAATAACATTACTGCTTTCCCATACAGATCAAACTCTGAACTGTGGATTGGAAAATTGCAAATGTCACTCCATTATTTAAGAAGGGAGGGAGGGAGAAACAATGTAACTACAAACCTGACAGTTTAACATCAATTGTGGGAAAGTTACTGGAATCTATCATCAGAGACAGAGTAACTGAGCACTTGGACAAGCATCAGCTGATCAAAGAGAGTCAGCATGGATTTCTGACTAATCTAGTTGAATTTTTTCAGAAAGGCACTAACAAAGTGGCTAGGGAGTGTCTATGGATGTTGTCTGTATGGACTTCCAGAAGGCATTTGACAAGGCAACGCACAAGAGATTATTAGCAAAAATGAGAGTACACAAAATTGGAGGTAACCTTGTGATATGAGTTGGTAATTGGTTGGGAGGTAGAAGACAGAGAGTAGGGATAAAAAGTTTGTTCTCTGATTGTTAGGATATGACAAGTGGTGTTCCCCAGTGTTCTGCACTAAGGCCTCAGCTTTTTGCCATATATATTAATAGCTTGGATGAAGGAATGGAGAGTTGTATATCCAAGTACGCAAATTATACTAAGTTAGGAGGTACAGTAAGTTGTGTGGATGGGAGCAGGAAGTTACAAAAGGACATAGACAGACTAAGTGAGTGGACAAAACTATGGCAGGTGGAGTTCAATGTGGCCAAGTATGAGGTCATCCACTTTGAATCGGAGAAAGATAAATCAAAATACAATCTTGCAGCGCAGTAGGAGGCTATTTGGCCCATTGTGCCTGTGCCGGGTCTCTGAAAGAGCAATCCAATTTAGCCCCATACCCCAGCCTTTTCCCCATAACCCTGCAAATTAGACCCTTCAAGTACATGTTCAATTGCTTTTTGAATGTTCCTATTGAATCTGCTTCCACTGCCCTTTCAGGTAGTGCGTTCCAGATCTTACCTGTATGAAAAAAATTCTCCTCATTTTCCCCTCCAGTTTTTTTGCTAATTTAAAAAAATCTATGACCTCTGGTTACTGACCCATTTGTCAGAGGGAACAGTTTCTCCCTACTTGCTCTATCAAAACCACTCATAATTTGGAATACCTCCATTAGGTCTTCCCTTAAACTTCTCTGCTATAAGGAAAACATTCCCAGCTTCTCCAATCTCTCCACATAACTGAAGTCCCTCAACTGTGGTATCATCCTGGTAAACCTCCTCTGTACCCTCTCCAAGGCCTTGACATCCTTCCCAAAGTGTGGTGTCCAGAATTGTACACAATATTCCAGCTGAGGCCTAACCAGTGATTTGTAAAGGTTTGGCATGACTTCCTTATATTTGTATTCAATGTCCCTATTTACAATTGTAAATAATTTTACAACACCAAGTTATAGTCCAGCAATTTTATTTTAAATTCACAAGCTTTCGGAGGCTTCCCCCTTCGTCAGGTGAACGATGTGAAATGAAATCCTCGAAATGAAATCGCATTTATAATTCACAGAACAATGCTTGGTGAGTACAGACAGTTTTTTCAACTGCCCGTTGCCAAGGCAATCAGTGTGCAGACAGACATTTACAAAGCCAAGTATCCCATATGCTTTCTTAACCGCCTTAACAACTTGCCCTGTCAACTTCAAATATTTGTGAATATGCACCCCCAGGTCCTTCTGCTCCTGCACCTCCCTCAAAATAGTACAATTTAGGTTAGACAGCCTCTCTAAATTGTGCAATGCCTCACACTTATCCACATTAAATTGCATCTGCCATTTGTCTGCCCATTTCACCAGTCTGTCTCTGTCCTCCTGAAGTCTGCTACTATCCTCCTCACTATTTATTACATTGTCAAATTTTGAATCATCCGCAAACTTTGAAATTATACTCCCTATACCCAAGTCCAGGTCATTTATACATAACAAGAAAAGTAATGGTCCCAATACCAACCCCTGGGGGACCCCACTGCATATTTCTCTCCAGTCAGAAAAACATCCGTTCACCACTATTCTCTGGTGGAGGACTAGGGGCTGTGGAGAAGTAAAAAGATTTAGGTGTCCAGGGGCACAAATCACTAAAAGCTAGTGCACAGGTACAAAAAGTAATCAAAAAGGCTAATGGGATTTTAGCCTTTATCTCAAGGGGGCTGGAATTCAAAAGTGAGGAAGCTATGCTTCAGTTGTACAGAGCCTTGGTCATCTGGAGTACTTTGTTCAGTTTTGGGCGCCAAACAACAACAACAACTTGCATTTATACGGTAAAACAGCCCAAGAGAACTGTTATCAAACAAAATTTGACACCGAGCCACATAAGACGATATTAGGAGAGGTGACCAAAAAAGATGTAGGTTTTAAGGAGCTTCTTAAAGGAGGAGGGAGAGGTAGAGGGCTGGAGAGGTTTAGGGAGGGAATTCCAGAGCTTTGGGCCTTGGCAGCTGAAGGCACAGCCGCCAATGGTGGAGTGATTAAAATCGGGGATGTGCAAGAGGCAAGAATTAGAGGAGCGCAGAAATCTTGGAGGGTTGTAAGGCTGGAAGAGGTTACAGAGATAGGGAGGGGCGAGACCATGGAGGGATTCGAAAACAAGCATGAGAAGTTTAAAATCGCGCCGTTCCCGGACTAGGAGCCAATGTAGGTCAGCGAACACAGGGGTGATGGGTGAACGGGACTTGGTGCGAGTTCGGATACAGGCAACGGAGTTTTGGATGAGCTCATGTTTATGGAGGGAGGAAGATGGGAGGCCGGCCAGGAGAGCATTAGAATAGCCCAGTCTGGAGTTAACAAAGGCATGGATGAGGGTTTCAGCAGCAGAGAAGCTGAGGCAGGAGCGGAGCCAGACAATGTTACAGAGGTGGAAGTAGACGGTCTTGGTGAGGGAGCGGATATGTGGTCGGAAGCTCATCTCAGGATCAAATAAGATGCCTAGTTTGCAAACAGTCTGGTTCAGCCTCAGACAGTGGGATGGAGTTGGTGGCTAGGGAATGGAATTTGCAGCAGGGACCAAAGACAATGGTTTTGGTCTTCCCAATATTTAGTTGGAGGAAATTTTTGCTCATCCAGTACTGGATATCGGATAAGCAGTGTGACAAATAAGAGTCAGTGGAGGCATCGAGGGAGGTGGTGAGGTAGAGCTGGGTGTCATCAGTAAACATGTGGACCCTGATGTTGTGTCTTCGGATGATGTTGCCGAGGGGCAACATGTAGATGAGAAATAGGAGGGGGCCAAGGATAGATCCTTGGGGACTCCAGAGGTAACGGGAGTGGGAAGAGAAGCCATTGCAGGTGATTCTCTGGCTACGACTGGATAGAAAAGAATGGAACCAGGCAAGTCCCACCCAGCTGGGCGAAGTAGGAGAGCCTTTGGAAGAGGATGGTTGGTCAACTGTGTCAAAGGCTGCAAACAGGTCGAGAAGGATGATGAGGGATGGTTTATCATGGCCACAGTCACATAGGATGACATTTGTAACTTTGATAAGGGCCGTTTCACTAAAGTGGCAGAAGTGGAAATCTGATTGGAGGAATTCAAACATGGAGTTGCAGGAAAGATGAGTACGGATTAGGGAGGCGACAACACGTTCAAGGACTTTGGAGGGGAAAGGGAGGTTGGAGATGGGGCAGTAGATTGCAAGGAGAGAGGGGTCAAGGATGTTTTTTTTGAGGAGTGGGGTGATGACGGCAGATTTGAAGGGTAGGGGGACAGTACCTGAGGAGAGGGAACCGTTAACAATATCAGCTAACATGGGGGCCAGGAAGGGAAGTTCGGTGATCAGCAGTTTGGTGGGAATAAGGTTGAGGGAGCAGGAGGTGAGTCTCATGGTCAAGATGAGCTGGGAGAGCGCATGAGGGGAGAGAGGAGAGTTCAGGGCTAGGGCAGGGGGGAACCTTAGGGGAAGTTTGGCTTGGTAGCCTAGGGGAAGGGAGGGAAATGGCAGAGGCAGCTGACTGGAGGGGCTCAATCTTAGTGACAAAGATGTCCATGAGCTCCTTGCATTTGTTGTTGGAGGTAAGGGTGGTGGAGGCAGGGGAGGAGGGTTTAAGAAGATGGTTTGTAGTGGAGAAGAGAAGCCAGGGGTTATCTTTGCATTCCAGGATGGTCCTGGAGTAGTGAGCGTATTTGGCAGAGGAGAGCAAGACCTGATAGTACTTTGTGTGGTTCAGCCAAACCTGGCGATGAATGGCTAAACCAGTTGTCTGCCATAAACGTTCAAGTCTGCGCCCCTTGGACTTAAGGGAGCGGAGATGAGGGCCGTACTAGGGGAATGACCAGCGTGATAGAGAGTAATGGTTTTAATGGGGACAAGGGCATCAAAGGTGGAGGTGAGGGTGTGATTGAGCAGATCGGTAGCTGTAGAAATGTTGTGGTGAATGGAGGGCCAAATGCGAGACAGTTGGGATTTTGAAAGTGCAGTTATAAGTGACTTGGGGGAGAGTTTTTTTCCAGGGCAGACACAGAAGGAAATGGAGTTGGGAGGGGGAAGAGGGATGTGGGTGGAGAGGGATACAAGGAAGTGGTCAGAGATGGCCTTATCTGTGATCAACACGATGGGAGTAGAGAGGCCACGTGAGATGGCAAGGTCGGGGTGGGGGGGGTCGTGAATATGGGTAGGGGAGTTTCTAGGGAGGGATAGATTAACGGAGGATGGGGGGCAGCGAACTCAGAGGAGAGAGAGCCTGATGTGTTCAGACGGAGGTTGAAATCACTGAGGATGAGAAATCGCTCGGTGTAGAGGCTGAGGGAGGAAAACAGTGAAGATATCTCGGTGAGAAACTTTACGTGGTACTTGGGCAGGCAGTAGAGAATGAGGATTTTAAAGGAGAGGTGAGAGGGGTGGGACAAAGTGCGATGCTCTAAGGTGGAGAAGGTGCCAGAGGAGTAGGGGGACAGACTAAATTGTGATTTGGTGAAAAGGGCCACACCGCGGCAGCGGCGGCGGTGGTTCGGGCGGGGCAAGTAATGAAAGATAGAGCCAGGCGGGGAGGCTTCATTAAGGGGAATGGTGTCATCACCCATCAGCCAGGTTTCTGTCAAGGCCATGATGTCAATGCGATCATTCACAATAAGCTCATGGATGGCAAGGACCTTGTTCACAAGTGAACGGACATTCTGGAGGGAGATGCGCTAATCCACTGGAAGAGTCCACAGGTTCAGTGCTGGGAGGGGTGAGTGGGACAGGAAGGAGATTGGGAATAATAGCCCCCAGCGGGCTCACTGGGTGGGAAAGTCGGTGAGAGAGTTGGTTGGTGCAGTTAGGGTTGCTGCTTGTAAGGAGGTAGTGACGAGTGCCTCGCAGGACCTTTCGGAGGATGCCAAGAGAGGCACAGAGGGAGGCTGTAGGCTTATCTTAGGGGGAGTTAAGGCTGGGATGGCAGCAGGAGAGTAGGAAGGTCGAGGAATGCTGAAGGGTTGGGGTAGGAATTTGGGGGGGCAGAGTACATGAGGGGAGAAATGAAAGGAGGCATGATGACATGAGGGAGGGGCCTTGGAGGGGTAAAGAGAAAAGAAGAAAAAGGGGAAATAGAAGCAATGGGCTTGGGTTTGGAGCAGCAGCCAAAATGCGAATGCGAATGGACACAGGAAAACTCAAGTTATACAGGCATGGTTACATAGAAAGATTAGAATAGGTATCTCCTGGTAATAAACAGGGAATAGAGAGGAGATAATATGAGGGAGTCCAAACTAAAGTCAGAGATCCCCTGGTCATTTTTTTATTTGTTCATGGGACGTGGGCGTCACTGGTAAGGCCAGCATTCATTGCCCAACCTTAATTGTCCTTGAGAAGGTGGTGGTGAGTCACTTTCTTGAACCACTGCAGTCCGTGTGGTGAAGGTTCTCCCACAGTGCTGTTAGGTAGGGAGTTCCAGGATTTTGACCCAGCGATGATAAGGGAACGGCGATATATTTCCAAGTCGGGATGGTGTGTGACTTGAAGGGGAACGTGCAGGTGGTGTTGTTCCCATGTGCCTCCTGCCCTTGTCCTTCTAGGTGGTAGAGGGCACGGGTTTGGGTGGTGCTGTCGAAGAAGCCTTGGCGAGTTACTGCAGTGCATGGATTGGCACCCCATCCAACACCCTAAACATTCACTCCCTTCACCACGGTGCGCCGGTGGTGAATGGAGTGGATGTTTAGGGTGGTGGATGGGGTGCCAATCAAGCAGGCTGCTTTGTCCTGGATGGTGTTGAGCTTCTTGATTGTTGTTGGAGCTGCACTCATCCAGGCAAGTGGAGAGTATTTCATCACACTCCTGACTTGTACCTTGTAGATGTTGGGAAGGCTTTGGGGAGTCAGGAGGTGAGTCACTCGCTGCAGAATACCCAGCCTTTGACCTGCTCTTGTAGCCACAGTATTTATGTGGCTGGTCCAGTTAGGTTTCTGGTCAATGCTGACCCCAGGATGTTGATGTTGGGGATTCGGTGATGGTGATGCCATTGAATGTCAAGAGGAGGTGGTTAGATTCTCTCTTGTTGGAGATGGTCATTGCCTGGCACTTGTCTGGCGCGAATGTTACTTGCCACTTATGAGCCCAAGCCTGGATGTTGTCCAGGTCTTGGTGCATGCGGGCACAAACTGCTGCATTATTTGAGGGGTTGTGATGGGGTAGGGTGGAGCCAGCTTGGAGTATCGACAAACTGTGTCCAGGTTCGGAGACAGGCGTGAAGGGCAAGTAAGTCCAGAAGCTATTTGAAGGGTAGTGTCGGAGGATGCACTGCTGGAGCTATTTCCGTGGGAATGAAGAGCCAGGAAGTGGGCAGAATCGATCGAGGGGCAGAAAAACGGTAGCGAAGTTTGAGGTCAATATAAGATCCAGAAGCGGCAGAGAAATGGACGACGGCCCAGGAGAGTGAATTACTGGCCAGGAACCACACTGTGGCAAAATAAAGCCGAAAAACCAGCAGGACCAGCAGGACAGATATAGCAGCAGCGGTGGAGGATGGGCTATAGACTAGACAACGTTACTGTAAAACTTAAGCAATTGAATAGCAGATCAGAGTCACAGCAGCTGAGTCCTGTTGTATAGTCCAGTGGAGTAACATAATCTTGATGGCAGAGAAATCCAGGATTCTGAAAGCCAAATTTGAGCAAAGATCCAGTGTTCACTGATGAAAACAAAGAGCAGGCATGGTCAGGGGATGGGAAGTGGATCCTACAAGACCTCAGGAAAGATATATTATCCTTGAAAGGAGTGCAATGCAGATTCGCCAGTGTGATACCAGGACTGAAAGGGTTAAATTATGAGGACAGGTTGCATAAGCTTGGCTTGTATTCCCATGAGTTTAGAAGGTTGAGGGGTGATCTAATTGAGGTGTTTAAAATGCTAAAGGGATTCAATAGGGTAGATTTAAGGAGACGCTGGATAAACAGATGAGGGAGAAAGGACTAAAAGGATACGCTTTTCGATGAAGTAGGGTGGGCGGAGTCTCATGTGGAGCATAAACACCGGCATGGATCTGTTGGGCTGAATGGCTTGTTTCTATTCTGTAAATTCTATGTAATTCTATGTAAGGCTATAAAGGTACATGGAACAAAGGCAGGTAAATGGAGTTAAGGTTCAGGTCAACCACGATCTAATTGAATGGTGGAACAGGCTTGAGGGGCTGAATGGTCTTACATCTCAGAAGCAATGGGGTCACTTAATGACTTCCTGTAAAAACAGTTTATTGATATTGTAATCACTTACGATGGTGGCTTCACTCTTGGTAGGAGTCCAAGATCTTTAGAGTTTACAGTTAAACTATTGCAGTCACGTACCTTTTAAAGCTCATTAAAAGGACACCAGAGTGGTTAAGTAACAGTAATGGCATATTCCACCACCTCATTAGATCAAAGCCTTGCTCTGATCCTAGTACTCTAGAAGTATGAAACCCATGATTACTGATATGAAAATTCATGTTTCTAATCATATTCGTAATTCAGTTAAAATTCTGTTGATCCTTGTCTTTTGGAGGAGCTGGATATCAGTTATTGCGTGATTGTTATTCCCATGCAGGAGATTTTAAAAAGCCTATTCAAAAATGCATTCCATTAAGGAGAGATGATGTTGACAACAGGGAAATTTCAATAATGTGAGATTTGTGTACTTACTCCATTAACCTTCGCTCCTTACCACTTGGTTCTGTCTCCGTGACTGGCAATGAAACTAGAACAATCAGCGTGGGTCAATAGCATGAATACACAACCTGCAGGTTTGTGAAATTGAAAAATGCAGTATCTTCATTCTAGTTGGTGCTAGGAGGAAAACAATTAGGCTTTTATCTAAATATTATTAAAAAATAATCTCAAAACGAGGGAAATTTTCAGTTTTATATTAACAAAGTAATTGAGAGACATATAAAGCAACACTTCAATCCACCAAACACCTCATGCAAAATTTGACATTAATTTACAGACAGGGAATACCTAACCTAGCTCCAGAACTAAAGGTACAACTAAACCCATGCAATAAAATACACACTAACCTAAATCCTGCCAATGCAAAATAAAGAAAAAGAAGGTTTCAAAAGACTTTTGATGCTAAAGTAAGGTTCCTACTACTCAAAAAAGTTTTTACACAGCACAATCTATGGCGCAACTGTCATTTAAAAAATTTTTTTTTATTCGTTCGATGGGATGTGGGCGTCGCTGGTGAGGCCAGCATTTATTGCCCGTCCCTAATTGCCCTTGAGAAGGTGGTGGTGAGCCACCTTCTTGAACCGCTGCAGTCCGTGTGGTGAAGGTTCTCCCACAGTGCTGTTAGGAAGGGAGTTCCAGGATTTTGACCCAGCGACGATGAAGGAATGGCGATATATTTCCAAGTCGGGATGGTGTGTGACTTGGAGGGGAACGTGCAGGTGGTGTTGTTCCCATGCATCTGCTGCTCTTGTCCTTCTAAGTGGTAGAGGTTGCAGGTTTGGGAGGTGCTGTCGAAGAAGCCTTGGCGAGTTGCTGCAGTGCATCCTGTAGCTGGTACACACTGCAGCCACTGTGCGCCGGTGGTGAAGGGAGTGAATGTTTAGGGTGGTGGATGGGGTGCCAATCAAGCAGGCTGCTTTGTCCTGGATGGTGTCGAGCTTCTTGAGTGTTGTTGGAGCTGCACTCATCCAGGCAAGTGGAGAGTATTCCATCACACTCCCGACTTGTGCCTTGTAGATGGTGGAAAGGCTTTGGGGAGTCAGGAGGTGAATCACTTGCCGCAGAACACCCAGCCTCTGACCTGCTCTTGTAGCCACAGTATTTATATGGCTGGTCCAGTTAAGTTTCTGGTCAATGGTGACCCCCAGGATATTGATGGTGGGGGATTCGGTGATGGTGATGCCGTTAAATGTCAAGGGGAGGTGGTTAGACTCTCTCTTGTTGGAGATGGTCATTGCCTCGCATTTGTCTGGCGCGAATGTTACTTCACACTTATGAGCCCAAGCCTG
This sequence comes from Heptranchias perlo, assembly GCF_035084215.1. Lineage (NCBI taxonomy): Eukaryota > Metazoa > Chordata > Chondrichthyes > Hexanchiformes > Hexanchidae > Heptranchias > Heptranchias perlo. The sequence goes on along the minus strand of NC_090331.1, from coordinate 15,970,843 downwards.
GATGTGGTCCAGGTCTTGCTGCATGTGGGCTCGGACTGCTTCATTATTTGAGGGGTTGCGAATGGAATTGAACACTGTGCAATCATCAGCGAACATCTCCATTTCTGACCTTATGATGGAGGGAAGGTCATTGATGAAGCAGTTGAAGATGGTTGGGCCTAGGACACTGCCCTGAGGAACACCTGCAGCAATGTCCTGGGGCTGAGATGATTGGCCTCCAACAATCACTACCATCTTCCTTTCTGCTAGGTATGTCTCCTGCCACTGGAGATTTTTCCCCCTGATTCACATTGACTTCAATTTTACTAGGGCTCCTTGGTGCCACACTCAGTCAAATGCTGCCTTGATGTCAAGGGCAGTCACTCTCACCTCACCTCTGGAATTCAGTTCTTTCGTCCATGTTTGGACCAAGGCTGTAATGAGGTCTGGATCCGAGTGGTCCTGGCGGAACCCAAACTGAGCATCGGTGAGCAGGTTATTGGTGAGTAAGAGCCACTTGATAGCACTGTCGACGACACCTTCCATCACTTTGCTGATGATCGAGAGTAGACTGATGGGGCGGTAATTGGCCGGATTGGATTTGTCTTGCTTTTTGTGGACAGGACATACCTGGGCAATTTTCCACATTGTCGGATAGATGCCAGTGTTGTAGCTGTACTGGGACAGCTTGGCTAGAGGTGCAGCTAGTTCTGGAGCACAAGACTTCAGCACTACAGCCGGGATGTTGTCGGGACCCATAGTCTTTGCTGTATCCAATGCACTCAGCCGTTTCTTGATATCACGTGGAGTGAATCGAATTGGCTGAAGACTGGCTTCTGTGATGGTGGGGATATCAGGAGGAGGCCGAGATGGATCATCCACTAGGCACTTCTGGCTGAAGATGGTTGCAAACGCTTCAGCTTTGTCTTTTGCACTCATGTGCTGGACTCTGCCATTATTGAGGATGGGGATGTTTGCAAAGCCTCCTCCTCCCGTTAGTTGTTTAATTGTCCACCACCATTCACGACTGGATGTGGCAGAACTGCAGAGCTTTGATCTGATCCGTTGGTTGTGGAATCGCTTAGCTCTGTCTATAGCATGTTGCTTCCGCTGTTTAGCATGCATGTCGCCCTGAGTAGTAGCTTCACCAGGTTGGCACCTCATTTTTAGGTACGCCTGATGCTGCTCCTGGCATGCTCTTCTACACTCCTCATTGAACCAGGGTTGATCTCCTGGTTTGTTGGTAATGGTAGAGTGAGGAATATGCCGGGCCATGAGGTTACAGATTGTGCTGGAATACAATTTTGCTGCTGCTGATGGCCCACAGCGCCTCATGGATGCCCAGTTTTGAGCTGCTAGATCTGTTCTGAATCTATCCCATTTAGCACGGTGGTAGTGCCACATAACACGTTGGATGGTGTCATCAGTGTGAAGACGGGACTTCGTCTCCACGAGGACTGCGCAGTGGTCACTCCTACCAATACCGTCATGGTCAGATGCATTTGCACCAGGTAGATTGGCGAGGACCAGGTCAAGTACGTTTTTCCCTCGTGTTGGTTCGCTCATCACCTGCCGCAGACCCAGTCTGTCAGTTATGTCCTTTAGGACTCGGCCAGCTCAGTCAGTAGTGGTGCTACCGAGCCACTCTTAGTGATAGACATTGAAGTCCCCCACCCAGAGTACATTCCGTGCCCTTGCTACCCTAGGTGCTTCCTCCAAGTGGTGTTCAACATGGAGGAGGACTGATTCATCAGCTGAGGGAGGGCGGTAGGTGGTAATCAGCAGAAGGTTTCCTTAGCCATGTTTGACCTGATGCCATGAGATTTCATGGGGTCCAGAGTCAATGTTGAGGACTCCCAGGGCCACTCCCTCCTGACTGTATATCACTGTACCGCCACCTCTGGTGGGTTAGTCCTGCCAGTGGGACAGGACATATCCAGGGATGGTGATGGAAGAGTCTGGGACGTTGGCTGACATTGTCATTCCAACTTTGTGAAATTCCTGTGTGAACTCAATTACAGTCAAAAAGAACAGTGTGACAATCTGACTAATGTGAGGGGAAACATGTCAGAAACTCACCTGAAAAGTGTGGGAAGAACCTGTCTATTGTCAAGGACAGTATTGTGCAAACATCGCAACGGTCAGGGAGAACACTGCACAAACGTGTCTATTGCTGGAGAAAGATGGGAGCAAACCCATCTATGGCCAGGGAGAGTGCAGCACAAAACCACTTAATACCATGGACATAGTGGCACAAACCTGCTTCCTATCAGGGAGAGTGTCACACAAACCCAACTGTTGCCAGAAAGTGGAGAAATGTTACCTATCGTCAGAGATAGACTTGTAAGAATCTGTTTCTTGTCAGGGGCAGAATGCTACAGTGTTAGAAAGAGAACTGCATAAACTCACCTCAGACCTTGGAAAACACTCACAAACCCACCTATTTTCAGGGAGAATAAGACCTGAGCCACCTACTACATAGAAATTACAACAAGGAAACAGGCCGTTCAACCCAACCAGTCCTGTCAGCATTGCAGCAAGGAGCCATAGCCAAATTTCAGGCCATTCCTGTTCCTGCGTGTGCCAGCTCTAAGGGACATGGTGGCCACGTGTCTTTTTGCTGTATATGGTGCAGCTCTGCATCTGCCTCTCTGCTGACACTGAGACAGGTTCTCAAGATCCCAAGCAAGGTGACATTTATTGCCCATCCCTAGTTGACCAAAAACGGTGATGGTGGTCTATCTCATGAACCGCTGCAGTCCTTGTGGTGATGGTGCTCCCACAATGGCGTTAGCTAGGAAATTCCAGGATACTGATCCAGTGACGATGAAGGAACGGTGATATATGTCCAAGTCAGGATGGTGTGTGACTTAGAGGTTCTCATGACATGTTGCTCTTGTCCTTTTCGGAGGTAGAGATCAGACAGGAAGGGATGGGAAGGGAGGTGCTGCCAAAGTAGCCTTGGTGATGAAAGGAATGGATATTGGGCCTGATGACAGGGGTGCAAATCTTGGATCGTGTTGAGCTTTGTGTGTTGTTGCACCCATTCAGGCAAATGGTGAGTATTACATCAGACTCATGACTTGAGCCCTTTAGGTAGATGCTTTATAGGCTTTGAGGGTTCAGGAGATGAGCCACTCAGCACAGAATACCCAGCTTTTACCTTGGTCTTGTGGCCACAGTATTGTTATGGTTGGTCTAGTTCAGCTTCTGGATGTTGATAGTGGGGGACTTAACCTATCTCTGTAGATATGGATGTGTGGGTGTTGGTGAAAGGTCCCTGAGCATCTCTTGGAAAGCCAGACCTGCTTGCATCGCTCTATTAGTCCTCCTCTTTGGAACATTGTCAGCTCAAAGGATTCCCATTGGAAAATTAATTGATGCCAGTAATGAGATTGGGGGTAAAAAATAATTAAGGACAATTGTCACAAAGGCCCGTGCAAGTCTAAGTACCAGCAGAAAGAAAGAAAATGAGTGCAGAAATGGCCTAAAAACACCTATCTTTAACATGCTGTGCCTTTCAAATGACCATCTCTCTGAAAGGTCCACCCCTGGATCCCAAGTTTTCTGAGCATGATTTGGTCTTAGCCTCTAGCCCACCTCTGGGAAATTGCATATGGGGATTTTTATGCCCCACTTTTACATAAACTCCTGTCTCTTTTGGACAGGTGCTTCCACTTTCACCCCAGAGCTGACTGGAAACTTGAGCACGGCCCAAAATTTGCAGAATTCAGGCGGAACTAATTTTCGTCTAATTTAGTGTACTGTTACACACCATCCACACCCATTTTTTGAGCGTATTAGAAACAAAGCCCCTTGGTCTCTATGAGCTGGTGGGGAGGGGTTAGAGAGGAGGCAGTGACTGTTGAGGTGGCTTTTGGGAAAGCCAAGTTTAGTTAGTCTGATTAAAACCCAAATGTCATTTTGGTTTTTTTTCAAGATTAAAAAAAACCTATCAATTGTGAAGTCCAAAAGTGTTTAGAATTAACAAGAATACATCAATTTTAACACAAAAATGCAACATTTTTAAATGCAACAAGGTGAGGAGGGGAGAGGAAGGGGAGGAGGGGAAGGAAGGAAGGGGAAGGGGAAAGGGGAGAAGGGGAATGGGGAGGGGAGAGGGAAGGAAGGCAGCAGAGGGAAGGAAGGGGAAGGGGAGGAAGGGGGGAGGATGGGGTAAAGAAGGGGAGGAGAAGGGGAGGGGAAAGGGGTAAAGGGGAGGGGAAATGGGTAAAGGGGAGGGGAAAGGGAGGGGGAAGGGGAAGGGGAAAGGGGAGGGGAAGGGGGAAGGGAAAGGGGTAAAGGGGAGGAGAAGGGAAAGGGGTAAAGGGGAGGGGAGGGGAAAGGGGTAAAGGGGAGGGGAAAGGGGTAAAGGGGAGGGGAAAGGGGTAAAGGGGAGGGGAAAGGGGTAAAGGGGAGGGTAGGAGAAGGGTAAAGGGGAGGGGGAGGGGAAGGGGAACAGATGGGGAAAGGGGGAAAGGGGGACGGAGAAGAGCGGAAAGAGGTGGAAGGGAGGAGGGGGAAGGGGAGAGGGGAAGAGAGAGGGGAGGTGGGGAGGGGGAGGAATGGAAGTCCACCCGAAGTGCGGGCTTTAATTCAGCTGGATGTGTGTTAATCCGTTTCATATTTGTTGTTGCTGTCTGGGTTAACGATGATGTTAGTAAAGCCCGTATCTGACCAATGCCGAGCGGATTACAAGTAGAGATTTGAAAAATCAGCCCAAAAGAACTACCGTCAAGAAAAAAATTAGACGGAACTTGCTCATATTTTATTTTAAAACAAATTGCAACTTATTTTGTATTGAAATAGGTAGGACTAACTTTTGTAATATAAGTGTTAAGAAAAATCATGATATTTGTGTCATTGCTCTAATTATACACGCAGGTACTGAGAAGTACTCTGATGAATTCAAGTAACATGTTTTGCAAAACACTGAAATGTATCGTTAATGGATGGTTTCCACGAGGGGAAACAACATTTTAAAAGTTGCATTCTGAACTGTTGCTAAAAGAAGAGGCGATTGAGAAAAGCCGAGCAAATGGCCATTAGCCCCTCCGACCCAGACACGGAAAAAAAAGTAGAACTTGTGCGGATTATTTTAATGACATCTCGAAACATATGGGCAAAAAAATATTGATCTTTGCACTTTCTACAGACGAGGACGGCAGAATCAATCTTAAATAACGAGTCGCATTCAAAACCTTGTGCGAAAAGCAATCCCTGAAATGCACTGAACACATTTATTTATATATATTACCCGTTTTGACTTTCACGGGGAGGTTTAGCACTGAAGAAAAGTGGGTTATGGAAGGTGACAAGGTGGATTTTAAAATAATCATTTATGTAGACTCACCCATTCATCCTCAAGATTGTGTTACAGGGATATAAGGACGGCTGAAACTTTATAAATGCTGCCTATATACACACACACATTTTGCAGCCAATCTCCGTGAACTGGCAAGAAGGGAGGAGACGCTGTGTGGCGGTTCTAGCTCAGTAGTTTGTGGTTCGGGCTCTTTCACACCGAGTTGTGATCTCGCTCGCAGCTCTGACATTTCCTCTAAGTGATATTGAACCGCTCGGCTCCTCTTTTCTTACGTCCGGATTTCCCGGTACAGAATAGTTGGCGCAGGGAAACGTGTTGTGTGGCAGGTCAGCGTGGTTTTTAAGAGGAGGAGGGAAAGAAAGGAGAAGGAGAGAGAGAGAGAGGGGAGGGAAGGGGAGAGAGAGGGAGGGGAGGGAAGGGGAGAGAGAGGGAGGGGGGGGGGCGGGGGAGAGACAGGCAAAGCAGAATGTGCGCTGACATGGTCAAGAGCGGAGCAGTATTGAGCTCGCCACTCTTAAGATAATTTATATTGTTTCAAAAAAAATGGACTCGCACACTTGCAGCAACCGCTCCTTCGTCTTTTGTCTCTCCGTCCTCAGCCTGTGGGTGTTCTTGGTAACTGTTTATTCCCGTAAGTACACAGTTTCGGTTTGTTATTGAGAAAGAGAGGGGCGGGGGGGGGGGGGGCGGTGGTGATTGAGAAAGTGAATTGGAACAAATCGGTGGATGGAATGCATCCGATTAAAATAAAATAAACACAGAAAGGGCATGTTGAGGTAACGGTCATAGAAATATTCCAACGGTACTGCAGCGCGGTGGCTGGATTTTATAATACCAATTAAAAAGAAGCTCTACTGTACTTATTCGTATACACAATTCCAGCATGTTATGTATCAGGCAATTCGACATGTGTGTACAATATTTTGTGATTAGTTTGTTATATAATACTTTATATAATGACACCACAAATAACGATGATTTGGAGATGCCGGTGATGGACTGGGGTTGACAATTGTAAACAATTTTACAACACCAAGTTATAGTCCAACAAATTTATTTTAAAATCCACAAGCTTTCGGAGGCTTCCTCCTTCCTCAGGTGAATGTGGAAGCCTCCGAAAGCTTGTGGATTTTAAAATAAAATTGTTGGACTATAACTTGGTGTTGTAAAATTGTTTACAACCACAAATAACAACTACAGAGTACATAAGTTTCTATTGGGCAAATCTTGTCATCTACTATAACTATTTAAACTGCTTTTGTGATTTTATGCGCATTATGTAAAAAGTCTCTGGTTCTGAAACCAGATCAGTATCTTGAAACAGAATCGGACATTAACAGGTACTTATAATAATAGTTGATGCTTTATCTCGGAGTTGTTTCGCGGACCCGGAAACTAGTTAGCAACAAGACCACCAACATATCACCGTGTGTTGGCTCTGAGTTGGATACTATACAATACGTACTGGCTGTATCTCTAAATGTTAATGGTGTTTTATTTCACAAACGTTATTAATGGTTAAATAGCCCGGTTATAACACGTCACATTGTCCTAACCTAGCTATTTTAATCGGTAACTAGTGCATGTCACCATTAAAAATGCTGAGCAATCATTCTGAAATTATTTTTAACTCGACATGAACAATCTTCAGCAATCCCCACTGAATAAGTGAGGCATTGATAGTTCTATTTTCATAACTCACTTGTAAAATAAATAGTACCTTAATGCATAGTGGCAAATATATTATGATGCCCGTGTATGCCCTGTGTATGTGGGAGGAGGGGGGAGAGGAGGGGAGTGGGGTTGAGGTGGATAGAGGTAAACTATCAGTTGGCACGGTAACACAAATTATATTATTTTTATCACCTGTTAAAGCCACACAGGGGAAAGGATTGCACATCAACATTTCTGAATGCTTTTCTCCTTTATTATTAAATAATTTTAAGTCAGTAGATGTAAAAAAACTGACTGCAAACGATTGCATCTAATTAGTCACATATTAGCTATGGGGTTCAGCAAATGTCTTGGCTGAAGAATCTCTAGCCTTTAATTTCTTACAACAGTCAGTTGGTCACCTATAGATTTCAGTTACACTGCCACTCTCGCATCTGTGTAAAACTATTTTGGGTGTATATTGATGCAAATGTGTTAATATAACTCGGGAGTTAGATTCTGATCAGAGTCCTAAACACACTAACCTGCATCCCCGTCCCCCCAATCCCTCTCCAGTGGGTACTGGGCATAGCTCCAGTTTTATAATCTTTGTGGCAATATTTTACTCTGACGTGTATCAATTGCAGTCAGATTTAATACAAAGAAACATCACAAAAGCATTTTCTTCCGGTGTATTGCCCTCTGATATTGTTTCTGAAGTCCAGAGGAGATACAACTGAGAGAGCCAGCAGTCAATTAAAAACAAATGTTTATCATCTGACTCCACATATACATTACACTCATTTTTTATTTATGGTATTTGAGGTACAATAAAAGTAGAGGTTTTTAAAGTCCGCAGAACAACAGATTGGAAACACGGTTAAACCAAGTCATGAAAATCCAACTTTATAGGTAGGACAATATTTTAGCTTAATTCAACATAAATGTGTGTGTGTATATATATATATGTGTGTGTGTGTATGTGTGTGCAATGTAATGGGATTGGAGGTGAAGAGGGAATAGACAAGGTAAATTAAAATTAATGCAACTATCAATATCCTTTTAAAAAATAAAATAACTGGGGCTCCCCTGATTAAGCTGGTGAACAGCTCAGCCATATGGAATGGGGAAGGGTTTCAGATTCAATTCCAGATCTACTGGTTTAGTGGATCTCAGCTGGGGTGACAGTTGGAGTACTTAGCATTCTTGGGCTAAGTAAAGGCAAATTGGCCAGAATTCCTACTGCTGATTGTGTCCAGCAACTGCTGCTGAAAATGTACAAGTTAAGGCATTGGGTGAGGATTGAGCTTGACTTTGATGCCCCCTCTGTCAAACAAGTTGCCGACACTCACTGTTCAGGCTCACACATGAAGGATGACTAGTTGGACAAGACATCTGACACCTTTAGAACTGCACCACAGCAAGGAAGTCATACTCCAAGTGGAGGTCAGGGGAATGGAGAGGCAAGGAAATTGGCAGAAAAGGAGAATATAAACAAAACTACAATATTAGATTATCCTTAACATGTTTTTGCTTATTTTGATTGCCCTGGAGGTTTTGAGTTTGTTTTTAAGTGGTAAATGATAATGACATAATGAAAACATTTGGCATGGAGGTGCTATTAAGCTAAACCAATGTGAGGGACCTGAATTAATCTGCAGATTTAAAGTCAAATACCTTGGGTTAATAACTACAACTGATGCTAGTTCAATGTTTCATGCTGTCAGAGTTATGGGGAGATAATGTGGTCCGGGTGCAGTATCTGGATGAACTTTGCACACAGTTAGTTTACAGACTCCTAGCTTCCCATGCACATTGCCTTGCGCTCAGCACATTATGCACCAGAGGTTCACTCCGTGCTCAACAATATGGGCCCCCGGTGTCGTACAGTAATTGGGCTACAGGGACTGCATTATTGTGTCATTCAGTACTTGCTGTTTAATAAAAACAACAATTTGCTTTCATATCGCACTCCTCATAGAAGTACATGGAATTTACAGCACAGAAACAGGCCATTTGGCCCAACTGGTCTATGCCGGCGTTTATAACCTATACGAGACTCCTGCCACTCTATTTCATCTCACCCTATCAACATATCCCTCAGATGCTGGAATACACCTTGGGGCACTTTATAAAAAGGAAGAAGAAGATGCTGTGAACTCTGAGCACAGAGAAAGAGGGAAAAATGGAGAGGCTAGGATGAGAAACTGAAAGAATGGTTGAAGAGGAGGTTTTTGAAAGCAGGGAAGGGGGGTATGAAAGCAGGGAGAACTGAAGAGAGAGTTCCAGAGGATAGGAGCATAGTGGCCTCCAGTGGTGGAGCAGAAGGAGTGAGAGGGATGAGGAGAAGTCAAGTGTCAGAGGAACGGAGCGTGTGCACATGCATGTAAGGTAGGAGGACATCACAAAGTTGGCTTGGAGTGAGGCCATGAAGAGATTTGAAAGAATCAGAATTTTGAAATTGACATAGGGAATCAGATGAGCTTGGAGAGGACAGGGGTGATAGGAGAGTGCAGTTTAGTACAGATATGATAATGAACTGCAAGGTTTTGGATGAAAAAGTCTGGCGGGATGAGACAGAAAGGCTACTAAGGAAATTAAAGCCTAAAAGTGATACAGATATGGACTACGGTTTCAGTAATGTTGCAGAAGTGGAAGAAAGCAGTTTTGGTAATGGGGAGGATCTGGGCGACGAAACTGAGCTCGAGGTTGATCAGGACTCAGTTTGAGATACCTGCAGGGGAGGCTGATGGAATTCAGGTCAGAGGCATGGAGGTATTGATGAAAGCTGAAGAGGATGGCATCAATTTTGCACACATTATGCTGGAGGAAATGTTGAGATCAGTTTGGCAATTTGAGAGTGTGGCTACAACCTTTGTGTTAATGGAAGAGACACCAGATAGGAAGACACAATCACGCAGTGACTTTGATCAGTGCAGTATTGTTTCTGGATGGACTCCTGTTGAAATATAACATTGTGTTTCAGGACTTTGGTGAAGGGCAAGTTTGAGATAGGTGTCAGTGTCATTGCAAGTAGAAGGACTGAGGATAGGTAGATTAGTGCTAAGGCACCAAGGGAAAGTTTGAGGGTAGTTTTCTTTGGAAGAGTGAAAAGTAGTAGTGGAGGGGTCAGGAGCAGGCAGGAAGGTGTGTTGGAGAATGGAGATAAGGAAGTGTTTTGAGAAAGCCTCGTCAACAATAGAGACTGGGGATCTCTAGGGCATATTTGTTGTGGAGGGAAGGTGGCGAGGGGCATGCAGGGCAAGGAAGACAATGGGGCAGGGGAGGGTGAGTTTAAGTGAAGCTGGAAATAACCGAGGATGAGGAAGGATTTTAAACTTGATAACAACAATTTGCTTTTATATAGTGCCTTTGCTATAGAAAAGCATCTCAAGGTGCTTTACAGAGGAGTAATCAGACAAAAATAGATACTGAGACAAAGGAGGAAATATTAGGAGGGGTGACCAAATGCTTGATCAAAAGGGTGGGTTTTAAAGAGGGCCTTAAAGGAGGAGAGTTAGTTGGGGAAGCGGTGGGGTTTAGGAAGGGAATTCCAGTGCATAGGCCCTAGACGGCTGAAGGCACGGCCACTATGGTGGGGCAAAGGGAAGAGGGGGTGGGGAGATGCACAAGAGAACTAGAGTCAGAGAAATGGAGAGTTTGGGGAGGGGGGGGGCACGGTTGTAGGGCTGTAGGAGATTACAGAGATAGGGAGGGGTGAGACCTAGAAGGGATTTAAACACGAGGATGAGAATTTTAAATTTAACGCACTGGGGCATGGGGAGCCAATATAGATCAGCAAGGATATGGGGTGATAGGTGAATGCGACTTAGTGCTGGATGGAATTCGGGCAGCACAGTTTTGGATGAGCTGAAGTTTATTACTTTGTAACCTATTTATTCAGAATGTATACTGATAGGACACTCATTCTTTAGTAACGTGCACAGTTAGATGGATTAACTTGTAGTTTTTGTGTTATAAAATCAAAAGTATTTTAAAATGTTGTTCTGTCAGTAGATATTTTTTATAGCATTGTGTTAGACAATTGCAGCAACTGCAAAGAACAACATTTGTAAGATTAGAATAAGGATGATTAAAAATGTACAATGGTTTAGGGAAAGTGCATGTTGCATGGTAAATTAATTTAGCAATAATGAGCCAAGAAATTACTGTTGGCAATATTAACAGATGCATGCTAAATGTATTCCTGTGGCATTACTTTATCCACTGTCACACCGTATCATAGTTTGATACAGCACAGAAGGAGGCCATTCGGCTCATTGGTAGAGCTATTCAATTAGTCCCACTCCCCTGCTCTTTCTCCATAGCCCTATAAATATTTTTCCCCTTCAAGTATTTATCCAATTCCCTTTTGAAAGTTATTATTGAATCTACTTCCACCACCCTTTCAGGCAGTGCATTCCAGATCAGAACAACTCGCTGCATAAAAAAATGTTTTCTCATGTCACCGCTGGCTCTTTTGCCAATTTGGATAACTCTGGTTACTGATCCTTCTGTCACTGGAAACAGTTTCTCCTTATTTACTCTATCAAAACCGTACATGATTTTGAACACCTCTATTAAATCTCCTCTTTACCTTCTCTGCTCCAAGGTGAACAATCACAGCTTCTCCAGTCTATCCATGTAACTGAAGTCCCTCATCCCTGGTACCATTCTAGCAAATCTCTTCTGCACCCTCTCTAAGGCCTTGACATCTTTCCTAATGTTTGGTGCCCAGAATTGAACACAATACTCCAGCTGAAGCCTAACCAGTGTTATATAAAGGTTTAGCATAACTTCCTTGCCTTTGTACTCTATGCCTCTATTAATAAAGCCCAGGATCCAGTATGCTTTTTAACAGCCTTCTCAACTTGTCCTGCCACCTTCAAAGATTTGTCTACAATCAACGCCAGGTCTCTCTGTTCCTGCACTCCTTTTAAAATTGTACCATTTAGTTTATATTCCCTCACCTCATTCTTCCAGCAAAATGCATCACCACACTTCTAACATAAGAACATAAGAAATAGGAGCAGGAATAGGCCAATCGGCCCCTCGAGCCTGCTCCGCCATTCAATAAGATCATGGCTGATCTCTGCTTTAAATTTCATCTATCATGTGTCTGCCCATTTCACCAGTCTGTCTATATCTTCCTGATGTCTGTTACTATCCTTCACATTGTTTACTACATTTCTGAGTTTTGTGCCATCTGCAATCTTTGAAATTAAACCCTCTATACCCAAGTCCAGGTCATTAATAAATATCAAAAAGAGCCATGGTCCTAATACTGACTCCTGGGGAATACCACTGTATATGTCCCTCCAGTCTGAAAAACTACTGTTCACCACTACTCTCTACTTCTATCCCTTAGCCAATTTTGTATCCACGCTGCCTTTAATCTTGCTTTAATTTTGCTAACAAGTGTTAACTCATTTAAAATAAAAATGCTTAAGAGCTGCATTAAAATAGCTGAAGAATATCATGCAATCATGTTAACTATTTGTCCACTAATAGCAGCAACAGCAATTCTTATGCTTTAGATTTTGAGGTGCATAGCATGAAAATAATGCTTTATTCAATGAAAAACTGACTGCTGTTGGTCACCCTGAAAATTAAAACCTTAGATGCCATGTGGACCACTTGGGAACTTTTTAAACTTTAAAGTTCACATTGTACTGCAACCTTCACTTAGCAGAACAGTGAGGAAATATAAACTCAACAAATAAATGTGAGATTACAAGCCCAACTCCCAAACCTAAACAATTGCCATTTTCACTTCAGTTAGATTGGATATTTTAGATTGCTGCAAAGCCTGCTTCGGAGCAATGCAAAATGCACAATATAATTGTCCTGTTCTTCTCAAATCAGCGTGATGCTTATCTAAATCTAAATTAAAAGTTAAGAGAAATTTATTATCTGTTACCAGTTTGGATCACTGCATTTCAAAGTTGTCACCTTTACTTTAATTTTCCCTTCCTTCTTAGATAGCGCCAACTGTGCAAGGTATAAATTAAAATAAGCGTTAAGTTGGAGAAGGATGCTGAGACATGTGATGCCAAAACATCAGTGATTCTGTTGATGTATGGCAGTTGAGGTTCCGTTTCTCTGATGTTGCGAGTTATAACATATCTGGCAAGACTTCAAAGGTTTGCTCTAGAGGGATCAGTGAGTAACTCCAATTACAAATACACAGACGAGCAGCTCTACTATATGTGTGTGTATGTATATATACATACATAGATATATATATACACACACACATAGAGCTGATCATTTCTGTGTATTTATACATATCTATCTACTTATATCTATCTATGTATCTATATCTATATATAACAACTCCACTTTCACAGGCAGATTACTTAAAAAACATTTCAATGTAACATTCTAATATTTCACAAAGCCACAACTGAAGGAAAATAAAATAACATACCAACATCATCAATCCGGCATAGGCACGAAGGGCTGAATGGCCTCCTTCTGTGCAGTATCATTCTATGAAATTTAATATTTTAATTCCGGATTGTGCAGTGTGTTTACTCAGAGCATAAATAATGTGCAATCAAAAGCAAAATACTGCGGCTGCTGGAAATCTGAAATAAAAACAGAAAATGCAGGAAATATTCAGCAGGTCTGACAGCATCTGTGGAGAAAGAAACAGAGTTAAAGTTTCAGGTCGATGACCTTTCGTCAGAACTGGAAGAAGTTGAAGATTAAATGTTTTTTATGTAAGTACAGAGCCAGGGAAAGGGGGCAGTGGTGGGGGTTGGCGGGGTGGGGGGGGGGGGGAGAGGGGAAAGAACAAAAGGGAAGGTCTGTAATAGGGTGGAGGGCAGGAATGATTAAATGACAAAAGGGATGATGGTGCAAGGCAAGGAGGGTGGTAATGGGACAAGTGAAGAAACAAAAGATGGGTCTAGAGGAGCTGTAAATGGCAGCGTCAGAACCATTACCAGCACCTGCTGTCCGAAAAAATGGGAGCAGTGGTTATGATCGGAAGTTATTGAAATCAATGTTCAGTCCAGGAGAATGTAAAGTGCCTAAACAAAAGATGAGGTGCTGTTCCTCGAGCTTACGTTGAGCTTTGTTGGAACAATGTAAGAGGCCGAGGACAGAGAGGTCAGAGTGGGAGTGGGACGGAGAGTTAAAATGGCAAGCGACCGGCAGGTCAGGGTCACGCGTGCGGACTGAGTGGAGGTGTTCAGCAAAGTGATCACCCAATCTGCGTTTGGTCTCCCCAATGTAGAGGAGACCACATCGTGGGCAGTGAATACAGTATACTAAATTGAAAGAAGTACAAGTTTCACCTGAATGGAGTGTTTGGGACCCTGGACGGTGGGAAGGGAGGAGGTGAAAGGGCAGGTGTTGCATCTCCTACGCTCGCACGAGAAGGTGCCATGGGAAGGTGAGCGGGTGTTGGGGGTGATGGAAGAGTGGACCAGGGTTGTGCGGAGGGAACGGTCCCTTTGGAATGCTGAAAGGGGAGGGGAAGATGGGTTTGGTGGTGGCATCACGCTGGAGGTGGCAGAAATGGCGGATGATGATACATTGAATGTGGAGGCTGGTGGGGTAGAAGGTGAGGACAAGGGGGAACCCTGTCATGGCTCTGGGAGGGAAGGGAAGGGGTGAGGGCAGAAGTGCGGGAAATGGGACAGATACAGTCAAGGGCTCTCTCAACTACAGTGGAGGGGTATCCTCGATTGAGGGAAAAGGAAGACACCTCGGAAACACTGGTGTGGAAGGTGCCATCATCAGAACAGATGCGACGGAGACGGAGAAACTGGGAGAAGAGAATAGAGTCCATACAAGAAGCGGGGTGGGAGGAAGTGTAATCAAGGTAGCTGTGGGAGTCGATGGGCTTACAGTAGATATTGATTGACAGTCTATCCCCAGAAATGGAGATAGAGAAGTCGAGGAAGGGAAGGGAAGAGTCGGAGATGGACCATGTGAAGGCGAGGGAAGGGTGGAGGAATTACACCCTTTAGTGTAAACATAATGGTAATACGGTAGTCAATTTTCCCGGATTGTCCGGAGTCTCCAGACATGGAAGATTGACATTCCAGGTACTGCTGCTAGCAACCCGTGAGAAAATGTACTTCGCTTTGGCAGTATGCGCCTGTGTACTTTCATTTCTCACGGTTCAGTGATGGGCCCAAACTGAAGCTAGAGAACTCAAACTAATAATTCATTCGATTTATCGATTGAAAAACTCCAAATAAAAAATATTAATTAAAACGATTTCAATTTGAAAACCTTCTCTTAAGTTTACCAAAGTGGGAGCGGGGCGGTCGGTAGTTCATCGACCCGAGGCTTTCAGTTTCTATTTATTTTACTTATGACTGGCCCCGCTCCACACTCCCTGGTCCAAACGCGATTCCCGCCGGCCGATCTGCGAACCTGATGGGCTAATGGTGGATACACCTACCCAGAATGCACGGCGTTCGAGAATACGCCCTATCCATTTTAGAGGAACCTGGTGCGCAGACATAAAAGGTGCTCTGCACAGGTTAGTTGGTAAATTTGGTAACTCATTTGTAATTTTACTGCATGGAGGCAAAGGGCCGTGTTATGATTTGATACTAACATTTCTTGCTATTAAATTCAAATTTGCAGGAGACACAATTAGTAGGTAATTTGTACCCTGGAAACTGTGGAAAAAATTAATTCTTCTGAAAATTTGAACTAGCTTCTAGAAATAATCGAGGACAGCAAAAAGGCCAATAAACCTAATTCCACTACATCCTATGGGAGATAGGCTCGCCCTCATTCCTCCAACTGAATTAGATGGGCTGTACCCACAAATACAGCTGGGGGGTCTTTGAATGAGGTTTGTACTCTCGATAGTGACATAATCTCATACATATTGGCGACCTTGACCTGTTTAAATCACATTTTATGTATAAGGATCACCATAAGTTGGATTTGGTTGAACTTGTCAAGCAGGTTGAGGAGTGGAAATGGATCAGCTGCCTGTCATCTAGTTATCGAATAGATCCAGAAGTTCCATTGTTTTGTTTTAAAAGAGAAAACATAACTGCAAAAGATTTGGGAAAATAAACATTTAATGTAGTTTTGTTCAATAAAGTGCAAGTTGTCCAATAAATAATAAGTTGTTGCATCTTGAAATCCAGAGATGCTAGTGATAGAGCTTTCAAATAGTTACTTCAAATGCAGCTGAGGGATTGGAGGGAAGCTCCGAATCGATCACAGTACCTTTCAGCCAATGTCCCAGACTATCCCTGGGTATGTCCTGTCCCACCGGCAGGACAGACCCACTAGAGGTGGCGGCACAGTGATATACAGTCAGGAGGGAGTGGCCCTGGGAGTCCTCAACATTGACTCTGGACCACATGAAATCTCATGGCATCAGGTCAAACATGAGCAAGGCAACCTCCTGCTGATTACCACCTACTGCCCTCCCTCGGCTGATGAATCAGTCCTCCTCCATGTTAAACACGACTTGGAGGAAGCACTGAGGGTAGCAAGGGTACAGAATGTACTCTGGGTGGGGGACATCAACGTCCATCACCAAGAGTGGCTCGGTAGCACCACTACTGACCGAGCTGGCTGAGTCCAAAAGGACATAGCTGCCAGACGGGGCCTGCGGCAGGTGGTGAGCGGACCAACACGAGGGAAAAACTTACTTGAACTCGTCTTCACCAATCTACCTGTCACAAATGCATCTGTCCATGACAGTATTGGTAGGAGTGACCACCACACAGTCCTTGTGGAGATGAAGTCCCGTCTTCGCACTGAGGACACCATCCAACGTGTTGTGTGGCACTACCACCGTGCGAAATGGGATAGATTCAGAACAGATCTAGCAGCTCAAAACTGGGCATCCATGATGCACCGTGGGCCATCAGCAGCAGCAGAATTGTATTCCAGCACAATCTGTAACCTCATGGCCCGGCATATTCCTCACTCTACCATTACCAACAAGCCAGGGGATCAACCCTGGTTCAATGAGGAGTGTAGAAGAGCATGCCAGGAGCAGCACCAGGCGTACCTAAAAATGAGGTGCCAACTTGGTGAAGCTACAACTCAGAACTACATGCATGCTAAACAGCGGAAGCAACATGCTATAGACAGGGCTAAGCGATTCCACAACCAACGGATCAGATCAAAGCTCTGCAGTCCTGCAACATCCAGTCGTGAATGGTGGTGGACAATTAAACAACTAACGGGAGGAGGAGGCTCTGCAAACATCCCCATCCTCAATGATGGCGGAGTCCATCACATGAGTGCAAAAGACAAGGCTGAAGCGTTTGCAACCATCTTCAGCCAGAAGTGCCGAGTGGATGATCCATCTCAGCCTCCTCCCGATATCCCCACCATCACAGAAGCCAGTCTTCGGCCAATTCGATTCACTCCACGTGATATCAAGAAACTGCTGAGTGCACTGGATACAGCAAATGCTATGGGCCCCGACAACATCCCAGCTGTAGTGCTGAACACTTGTGCTCCAGAACTAGCTGCGCCTCTAGCCAAGCTGTTCCAGTACAGCTACAACACTGGCATCTACCCGACAATGTGGAAAATTGCCCAGGTATGTCCTGTCCACAAAAAGCAGGACAAATCCAATCTGGCCAATTACCGCCCCATCAGTCTACTCTCGATCATCAGCAAAGTGATGGAAGGTGTCGTGGACAGTGCTATCAAGCGGCACTTTCTCACCAACAACCTGCTCACCGATGCTCAGTTTGGGTTCCGCCAGGACCACTCGGCTCCAGACCTGATTACAGCCTTGGTCCAAACATGGACAAAAGAGCTGAATTCCAGAGGTGAGGTGAGAGTGACTGCCCTTGACATCAAGGCAGCATTTGACCAAGTGTGGCACCAAGGAGCCCTAATAAAATTGAAGTCAATGGGAATCAGGGAGAAAACTCTCCACTGGATGGAGTCATACCTAGCACAAAGGAAGATGGTAGTGGTTGTTGGAGGCCAATCATCTCAGCCCCAGGACATTGCTGCAGGAGTTCCTCAAGGCAGTGTCTTAGGCCCAACCATCTTCAGCTGCTTCATCAATGACCTTCCCTCCATCATAATGTCAGAAATGGGGATGTTCGCTTATGACTGCACAGTGTTCAGTTCCATTCGCAACCCCTGAGATAATGAAGCAGTCCGAGCCCACATGCAGCAAGACCTGGGCAACATCCAGGCTTGGGCTCATAAGTGGCAAGTAACATTCGCGCCAGACAAGTGCGAGGCAATGACCATCTCCAACAAGAGGTGTTGTGTAGGTGGAGAGTGTTGTCACTCTTACCTAGTGTGGTATAATCTATGGGTATATGACGTTCCAAATCTGTTTGCCTCTGCACACAACAATCAGGTCACCTATTTGAATCTAAATCGTATAACAGCTGGAGCTGGACAAAATAGCAAAGCTAATTTTCCATCAGTATATCCTGTGTGATTCTTTATCCATTTCCTAGCTTGCCTGGTCTACATATAGTATTATATTCTCACAAGCAGGAATCCTTCCATTTTTGTTTATGGTGACTGCAGAACTTCCTTTTACATGCCGTCTCATAGAAACAGAAACATAGGAACAGGAGTCGGCCATTCAGCCCCTCGTGCCTATTCCACCATTCAATTAGATTATGGCTGATCTGCATCTTAACTCCATTTACCTGCCTTGGTTCCATATCCCTCAATACCCTTGTGAGAACGGAATACTGTTAGTGGCAGCTGTGAAGGCAACAAACAAGAGGTGAGTATCTGTTTGAAGTGAGAATGAGAGCGCCTATGATGGGTGGTGAAGGATGTGATGAGAAATCAGTAAAATATTTTCCTACAAAAGCTTTATCATACTATAATGGATATTTAGACAGAGTATGACTTTTGTGTGAGAAGGTTATTGTCACGTATGAAAGGAAGCATAATGTGCAGCTTTAATACACCGGGTACTACAGTTTCAGTGAGATCAGTAACCCTAGTCTTGCTTACACTAATTAGTGGAATTATTGATATGCAGATTATGTGTAGGTGGAACAAGAGGTGGCATTTTACATAATGTCCTTAATGACAAACCTCAGACATGTATTGTCTTAATCTACAGAATGTGATATGTTATTACATAAGAAATCCTGAATGTCTGCCCAATATTTGCCTGCTACTAAATCTACTTGAAATTTTGTATTGTTAACTATGATTTCTTGTGGGGGCGGATTATAACTCGCAGCTGGTTGCCAGCGAGTTGATTTCTCACCCGGCAGAGACAGCAGCGGGCCACAGCAATTTTAACCGCCAGGCCTGATTCAAATGCCGCCAGAACAGGTGTAAAGAGAGAGCAAAGCAGCTGCTGGCAGGTGGAGATCGGGCGGACCTTGGCTGCCTGCTGGCTTCCAGGGAGGTGGTGGGGAGGAGGTTTCGGGAGGAAATTGGGTAGTCCGTGGCAGGGGAGGCGCCAACTTTCCTTGTAGGGCTTGGAGTAGTGCTCTTTCAGGCAGGTAGGGTTAAAATTGCCTCCATCATATCATAAATTTTGACCCAAACTTCACTAACATTATTGAATCTAAATAAATCAGAAAGTATTGAAATAATGTAGAAATGAGAAGTGTGTTTACAGAGCAAAGCATTATTCACTACTTTAAATGCTTGGAGGTATTAATATAACCAATTTGTGACTTTCCTCTTTGGAAGAGGAAATAAGTGAGGTGTCTTTGGGATTGAGATGACTCCAAGGTGATACTTCCGACAAAAGAGAACTGGAACAAAGTTAACCTTCAGTGGTAGTCTTGGTAATCTGATATCAGAGCCAGGCAGGTTCTCAAAACTCCAGCCTGCCTCATTAATGGGATTTGGATAGGTAGAGCTGTCACTAAGGGCTGGAATTCTTCCCATGCAGCTCCAGAAAGCCCTGCGAGCCAATGGCCTAATGGGTAAACTGCATGGTTTAACCTCCAGCGAAACCAAAACACTTAAAACTCTGAATTTAGCAGCTTAGAAATTTGGTTTGTGCTGCCCTCAGGCCTCATTTGCATTTACAGAAGGTCAGCGAGCTGCGGACGCGAGCTAGGCATCCCCGGACAGCTCGCCAGCAAAGAGGATTTCAATTTTGGGCTGCTGCGTTACTGGCAGCGGCCCTTGGCTAGGTCCTGGGAGAGGACTGCGGGGGTGGAGGGGAGGTAAGTGATAGGGAGGGAGGGATGGAGCTGGTCGATCCGGAGGATGAGAGGGAACCAAGCTCTGGCTGACAACAGACTTCGGCACTGCGGTGGAGCCAGGAGGACCACTCCTGCTCCTCCTGGCTCCACATTCAGGTAAGTATTTTTTTAAACTTACTGTTTTCTTGGCGACCTCCAGCGCTCCCTTTAAGTATCGTTGGTTAGGCCATATGTAGGCCACGTTTTCCTGAACCAACTTGTGACTATCCTGCACTGACTGTGTTCGTGGTGGCACCACTTTGCAAACAGACATGAGTCTCCCTATTTGCATATGCAAAAAGCCTAAGACCTGTTGAAGGAGTGGGCCCCGAACACCTCATTTTTTGCCTTTACCAATATGCATATTGGATGCTTAGGTGCCAGTTTTGCACCTGAAAAACGGGTGTGGCTCCCACAAATTTCTAGGCCATTAAGTTTCCCAATGGGAAGAGAATGCGCACTCCATACTAGGCAAACAGCAACTCTACTATGTGAATTGCTCACTAGCTTTGGTATGAGACACTCAAGCATGGTAATAGATTTCCATGATTGTTAGTCGTGTGGCTAACCCTACTCCCCCGAGAATAAAAATAATAAGACAAATCCCTGATAAGAATAACTAGCGGTCAATAAGTCATCATTATTAAGTTGGTCACAGATACACAAAAGTCTTTTTGTACAAATGTTAAAATGTTGGTTCCCAGCGATACCTTCATACAGAGTTTGCATTACTGGCTACTGTGTATAATGTTTGTGTTGTTGTGTTATGCCTATGTGGGAGTGTGTAAGAAAGAGATCAAGGTATAAGATGGTATTGTACAAGCCCTAAGCTGGGGAGACCTATCACGTCACCTTTAGTTACTCCCTCCATGCTGTTATATGCAAGGATGTGGTTTCCTATAAAGGGATTCAGTGGTTTGTAATTTTTGAAGCTTCCTCAAATTCGAGTCTATTCTCTTTTATAGGGCCATTTTTATGAACTTGTGTTCCCAGTGGAAGTTTTTCTTGCTGGGAGCTCCTATCAGGATATTAATTCTAATGGATGGATAATCATAGGAAATGTTCCTGCAATTTCCTAACATGCACTCCCAGCGAGCAAGGCTCCCTGCAGTGAAGGTACATTCGTAAATTGGCTCTAATGTGTCATTCAAGCAGAGATGTACTCGTCAAATGTTGTGAATCGAAGCAGCACACATTGTGACAAGACATGTTTTCAACCTGCAACCCATCCTGGGTACCAGTGCCCGTATATTGTGCAGCTGGATATGTATAACATTAATTAAATATGTTAAGCCCTTTGAAGATGTCAACGTGCCAAGGTTTGAATTGTAAGCTGCAGTTTGAATTTGCACCGTGCTGGAATGCTAAGAGTGGCATGTTAAACAACGAAGATGGAACAACTTGAAGAGCGAGAAGATTGTGTGAGGGATTGGCATGGGCCAACAGGTTGATGGACAACACTTGGTCTCATGCATACCATACGAGTTTCCTTAAAGGGGTGCATCTGTCCTCAGGTCCTGCGGGTAGTGGACACACTGTTGACCCTGGCCGATAGCTCTTGTCAGCCATGCTGCATTGTTGTTCTCTGTGGAAGGTGCCCTGGAATGGCAAACAGGGCAATCACCCTTCCATCCGTTTCATGCAACAGTAGTTGCACTTTGCTAGCCGTCAGTGTTGCCTGGGGTGGTAGTGGTGTGGGGGGAGGGGCATGTAGTTTAGTGGTTCAATCACTTACCCACATTTTCTGCCTTCATATTTGCTTTATCAACCACTGATATTTGTTAGCCACTTTGGAAAGGCTGAAAATTGCTTGTATCTCTGCATCCCTTTAATCTGGCCTGCAGCCCTTTAAAGAGTTGTTGAAGCAATGCTGAATTTCCTGCCCCCCCCATTTGGTGAGTTTGTATTGCCAACTTTGAATAAAAAACGTGGATTGCTCTTATTTTGCGATTTATGCAAGTGAGGACTCACAGCAATGAGATGGTGGGATGAAGAAATACACCCCATCATCAGTATTTCTCTTTATAATTTTTTTCTTGTAATGGTAATTGCTGTTCGTATATTCTGGCAGTTGGTTCAATGTCTGGTCTTTGTTTTTGTTTCTTACTTTCTGTTTGAGATAAAGTTATATATTGAGCACCACAATAGTATAAAAATAAATTACAAAACAACAATTGCCCAAAGGAACAGTGATCAAAGCAATCACACGTCTGAGGGATTGGTAATGGAACAGAAGGCAGACCTCAACAGATGGATCAATACCAACACACTCAATTCCAGGATGTGTTCACACCTGCTGACAATCATGCAATTATGGAATTGGAAATGAATTTCAAAAACCTCTCCCCAGCACTGGTGCCTTGACTTTTGCTACAGCAGACCAGGATCAAAGATAGGAGCTTGAGAATACTTAGGAAGCCAAGAATCATAGAATCATACAGCACAAAAGGATGCTATTCAGCCCATCGTGCCTGTGCTGGCTCTTTCAAAGACCTATCCAATTAGTCCCACTCCCCCGCTCATTCCCCACAGCCCTGCAAATTTTTCCTTTTTGAAGCATATATTCAATTCTCTTTTGAAAGTTACTATTGAACTAAAGCTTCAACAACATTATGAAGGGCTCTCATATCATATATGAACCATTCTGACAGACAACCCACTAACAGACAGATGAATACTTCCACCTGTCATTCAAATGATTAATTCACAGCTCAGCAATTCAATTATGCAACAGGGAGCACACGAGGATGCCTGTATAACTTTGCATATTGAATTTTGTTGTAGATGAGGAAGGTCACAGGTAGCAAACCAAATTGTCCTGAAATAATCCTGCTGTGTACTGATGACAAGAAACAAACTTTAAAATGATGGAAATCTAGTTTTTAAGTGTGTGCAGGGATTTTTCATGACTTTGAGCATGTTTACCACTTTTGTCACCCACTGCCACTATAGAACAGTCTCAGGTCAGGTATTGTGTGACCAAATACATAGTCAAGCTCCCCTTTACTCTGTCCAAACAATTTGCCTTAACCCTAGCTTCAAAATAGTGCCTCCCACCATACTAGTGTGAATGTTTTCACTTCCCACACCAGTTATATTTTTGGTCTCTTTGGGCAAGATGGCCATTTTACTGCTGCATTGTATCACATTACGAGCATTTTTCTGCTGTGAACTACATCCACTAAGAGCTAAATAACTACGGTGAGACTGTAGAACAGCGAGGGAGGAGATTTTAACTTTTGTTACTAGGTTGATTCAAATCTGAAGCTGTTAGGAATGCCCTGGGCCCCTTTGCATTAGTTATGTAATCCCATCATCTGGAGGCAAGGAGACTCAAACAAGGGTGAGCCTTTATTTGGATAAGAAGGTTGACTTCTGTTTTTTCAAATTAATAAATATTTCTATGTATATTTTGAACTGGATAACGGGGATTACTTTGAACATAAAGAGTACTCCCACTAGACTTACCGTCTGCTTGAATGCAAGCTATATATTCCGATGAAGGTTTAACGGCAGGTTAATAAAATCACCCTTATCAATTGTTAGAGAGCAGATTTCATTTTCAGATGCCACATTGCATACTCTGAACTTTAGAAGTCACTCTTGGACCAGGCTTTTGATTGCAGCAAACTAAATAGTGATATGTGAAAAACAATTGATTAATGGCTTCAGTACTCTCCCAGCAGCCATATTGGTGTATGAGGAAAGGCTGAATGAATGGGAGATGTGGGCACATTAGATCCAACAAGCCATTCCTTTTTTGATATTTAATTACTTCCTTAACCCTTCTCTTGTAACTTATTCCCCAAATTGGTTATCCTTTGAGTGACAAAGTTTGGTCTAACTTTGCATTGTTTAACTAATGTTTTTACTTATGTCCTCTGGTATTTCAATTCTTCATCATAAAAAACAATTTTGTCAATCCCTTTCATAAACTTAAAAATGTGAATTAGGTCACCTTGGAATCTTTTTGCCATTTGCATTTAGCTTCAGAGATGATATTCAACCCTGTATAATTTCCTACCAGACCTCTTTCCAAATGTACAGATTTGAAAAGTTTAAACTAGTGCCTAAGAAATGACTAACCTCCATACTATTACCTCTTATAGCACAAGGTCCATCTATGGGTCAGTGACGCTGCCCATGTATTTTTTTTGGTTAGTTGTCGTATTTTGATCCATTCTGTTGGCGTCACCAGATGGGTCTGAATGTTCCATTTCCAGTGTGGTTCAGTCTTTAATAGGGATTATTGCAGTTATCTTAACTTATCTTTGCCATGAAGTTGAAATACTGTGGATTTGAATATGCAGCGTTAACAGATGGATGTAACATATATATTTACTGTCACAAATCTGTTTGAAGTGTCTCTACCCCAAATATGCCAAAAATAGGTTCCTTCAGTTCTGCATGATGCTCCATCCAGTGGTCTGACTGGGATCTGACAAAACATGTTCAACAGAAGTAGCATCGCTAGAAGTAATATGCAACATTTAACATGAGACTCAAAGCCTTTTGGTTCACATCTTTAGCTATGGTCTCACTAACAATATTGTCTGTTAAATATACTTTTTCAATTTTATCCTTAAATATTTTGTTATTATTTATTGCAATGTACAAGGTTTCTTTTTTTATTTGAACAATTTATAGCTTTTAACTTTCTACTTAGGAGCTGACTGCACTTGAGTTCCCTTTGTGTGCCGTCAAATGAAATGTTTCTATATCCTAGGTGATAATCCTAACTGCAGAAATAGTGGATTGAACTGGGGATGATATTTTTAAAGCATAAATTTATAAAGTTATTGCCAAGGAAAGATCAGGTGAACAAATTCTCCATTTAGAAGAGTTGCACAATCTCACACACCGTGACAATCTCTACATATGTACAATCGTATATAATTATTAATGTACCACTGTGATAAGTGCATGGAGTCACTGCTGTGTGCCACAATGACGATTATGCATCAATTTGATGTGGACTGTGTCATTCCATGAGATGATGTAGGAATTTTAATTCATAAACATGAATTTAAATACATGGGAATGTTCTGCAATACTTCTCCCTCCGCTATCATGCCCCCTCTACCATAACCTCTCCGCCAGCATTGACTTGCTTTTTGTGCAACACCATGGGGGTGAGTTCCCGAGAAAAATGATTTTTTTACATTTTGGAGAGCTATCATGCTCACGTGACTAGTTCATCCTTGGCAATCAGTGACCAAAACTGCTCTTGCTCTCTGTGGATGTATGCATCAGTAATCCTTTGCTGTCTGTCCCTCTTGCTCTTTGTGTTTGTCTGTGCATTTTCTCTCTCTCTTTCTCTTTCCTTTCCTTGTATACATTTATGGTTTTCCCTGCATGTGTAATCAGTGGTTTTCTCTTGCTCTGTTTGTTCCTGTGGTTTCCTATTTGTTTGGCAGCTCTGATTTTCTCTCACTTGCTGTGTGTATCTGTGGTTTCATCTATCCAAGTGCGCATCTCATAGAGTTATACGGCACAGATAGAGGCCATTCGGCCCATCGTGTCCGCGCCAGCCATCAAGCCCTGTCTACTCTAATCCCATATTCCAGCATTTGGTCCGTAGACTTGTATGCTATGGCATTTCAAGTGCTCATCCAAATGCTTCTTGAATGTTGTGAGGGTTCCTGCCTCCACAACCCTTTCAGACAGTGAGTTCCAGACTCCAACCACCCTCTGGGTGAAAAAGTTCTTTCTCAAATCCCCTCTAAACCTCCCGCCTTTTACCTTGAATCTATGTCCCCTTGTTATAGAACCCTCAACGAAGGGAAAAAGCTCCTTAGTATCCATCCTATCTGTGCCCCTCATAATTTTGTACACCTCAATCATGTCCCCCCTCAGCCTCCTCTGCTCCAAGGAAAACAAACCCAATCTTCCCAGTCTCTCTTCATAGCTGAAGCGCTCCAGCCCTGGTAACATCCTGGTGAATCTCCTCTGCACCCTCTCCAAAGCGATCACATCCTTCCTGTAGTGTGGCGACCAGAACTGCACACAGTACTCCAGCTGTGGCCTAACCAGTGTTTTATACAGCTCCATCATAACCTCCTTGCTCTTATATTCTATGCCTCGGCTAATAAAGGCAAGTATCCCATATGCCTTCTTTACCACCTTATCTACCTGTTCCGCCGCCTTCAGGGATCTGTGAACTTGCACACCAAGATCCCTCTGACCCTCTGTCTTGCCTAGGGTCCTCCCATTCATTGTGTATTCCCTTGCCTTGTTAGTCCCTCCAAAGTGCATCACCTCGCACTTTTCCGGGTTAAATTCCATTTGCCACTGTTCCGCCCATCTGACCAACCCATCTATATCATCCTGCAGACTGAGGCTATCCTCCTCGCTATTTACCACCCTACCAATTTTTGTATCATCAGCGAACTTACTGATCATACCTTTTACATTCATATCCAAGTCATTAATGTAGACCACAAACAGCAAGGGACCCAGCACCGATCCCTGTGGTACCCCACTGGCCACAGGCTTCCAGTCACAAAAACAACCTTCGACCATCACCCTCTGCCTTCTGCCACTAAGCCAGTTTTGTATCCAAAGTGCCAAGGCACCCTGGATTCCATGGGCTCGTACCTTCTTGACCAGTCTCCTGTGGGGGACTTTATCGAAGGCCTTACTGAAATCCATGTATACCACATCTACTGCGTTACCCTCATCCACACGCCTAGTCACCCCCTCAAAAAATTCAATCAAATTAGTCAGACATGATCTTCCCTTGACAAAGCCATGTTGACTATCCCTGATTAATCCTTGCTTCTCCAAGTGGAGACTAATTTTGTCCTTCAGAATTTTTTCCAATAATTTTCCTACCACTGATGTTAGGCTCACTGGCCTGTAGTTCCCCGGTTTTTCCCTACTCCCCTTCTTGAATAATGGTACTACATTAGCGGTTCTCCAGTCCTCTGGCACATCCCCTGTGGCCAGAGAGGTTCTGAATATATGTGTTAGAGCCCCCGCAATCTCCTCCTTTGCCTCACACAGTAGCCTGGGATACATTTCGTCCGGGCCTGGGGATTTATCCATTTTTAGGCCTGCTAAAACCGCCAATACCTCCTCCCGCTCGATGTTAATATGTTCGAGTATATCACAGTCCCCCTGCCGTATTTCTATGTCTACATCGTCCTTCTCCATAGTGAAAACAGATGCAAAAAAATCATTTAGAACCCCTCCTACATCTGCCGGCTCCACACACAGATTGCCATTTTTGTCCCTAATGGGCCCTATTTTTTCCCTAGTCATCCTCTTACCCTTGATATACTTATAAAACATCTTAGGATTTTCCTTTATTTTGCTCGCCAGTGTTATTTCATGGCCCCTCCTTGATCTCCTAATTTCTTTTTTAAGTACCCCCCTGCACTTTTTGTACTCCTCTAGGGCTTCCTCCGTCTTTAGCCTTTTGTATCTGCCAAAAGCCCTCCTTTTTTTCCGAATCCATTCTCGTATATCCCCTGACATCCAAGGTTCCCTGGAGTTCTTGGAACCACCCTTGACCTTTACGGGAACATGTTGCCATTGTATGGTCTCAATCTCCCTTCTGAAAGACTCCCATTGCTCCGATGCGGATTTTCCTACAAGCAGCTGATCCCAGTCCATTTTGGCCAGATCCTGCCTTATCCTATTAAAATCGGCCTTCCCCCAATTTAGAACCTTTATTTCCGGCCCCGCCCTGTCCTTTTCCATGACCACCTTAAATCTCACCGAATTATGGTCACTGTCACCAAAGTGCTCACCTACTAGCACTTCTTCCACTTGGCCGGCCACATTCCCTAGAATTAGGTCCAGTCCCGCCCCCTCTCTTGTAGGACTTTCTACATGCTGGCTCAAAAAGCTCTCCTGGATGCACGTTAAGAATTTTGTACCCTCTAAGCCTTTTACACTCTGAGTATCCCAGTTAATATTGGGGAAGTTGAAATCCCCCACTATTATTACCCTATTATTATTTGCACAATTTTCTGAGATTTGCCTACATATCTGTTCCTCTATCTCCCCCTGACTGTTTGGGGGCCTATAGTACACTCCCATCAAAGTGCTTGCCCCCTTTTTGTTTTTAAGCTCCACCCATATGGCCTCATTTGAGGAACCTGCTAATATATCATCCCTCCTTATGGCAGTAATTGATTCTTTAATTAATATTGCGACCCCCCCCTCCTCTTATACCTCCCCCTCTGTCTCGCCTGAAGTTTCTGTACCCCGGAATATTGAGCTGCCAGTCTTGCCCCTCCTTCAACCATGTCTCTGTGACAGCAACAATATCATATTCCCATGTGTTTATCAACACCTTCAGTTCATCCACCTTATTCGCAAGACTCCTTGCATTAAAATAGATGCCATCCAGCCTTGCCCTCACATATTTGCCTTTGCCCTCACGTATCTATGGTGGGGTTCTCTCTCTGTCTCTCCCCCTTCTCTCTCTGCCCCCGACCTGTGTGTGTGTGTGTGTGTGTGTGTGTGTGTCTTTTTTTGTCTCTTTCTGTCCCTGTCCGTACTTGTGCTCCTCTTTCTGGATATTTATTCTTCTAAACATGAATTGGCATTCATATGCCTAATCAGTATAATGTACATAATACATCTGTATTTCCCACCATTCTAGGAAGGTAGCCATGCTCGTCTGCAGCATAAAATTCACCAATTCCCCAAAATCCAAGAGTATTAGCTCAATTGCCAAAATGTGCCAAATTTTGTGAAAATCAGACCCTTTAAAAAATCATCTGACTCATTTAATTAGTCTATTGAAATCCAGAATCTGCAGCTTCAGTGGAACCCCATTGCCAAGGCTCCACAGAAACCTGAGCTCAATAAGCTGTCTTGAATAATAAATATTAATACATATTCAAGGCTAGCTTTTCATCCACATCTAACAAAGTCACGGAATTTGGCCAAGTTTTTTTTTAACTGTTGCCCTGTAAAATGTTTTGATGCATATTGTCTTCTACAGTCTTAACATGTAGTTTAAAAATGCCAGAAACTTCTATTCTTGGCCCCCTCTTTTTCCTCATTTACATGATGACCTTCAACTTCCTTACATAGCTTATTGTCACCACTGGGCCTAACACACGAATCCTAGAAGAGCATGAATGTCCCCCAACTTAAAATTGAGAAAACTGAAGCCAATCTGTTCATCTTCCAGCTAAAGCTCCGCACCCAAATCCCTGATTCCATCCTTGGCCGCTTGCTTATGTGGAATCCAATAATATCCAACTTCATTGCCCTGTTTCACCCTGAGCTGAGCTTCAAATCCTATATCCAGTCCATTACCAGGATCGGCAATTTTCACCTCTGCATCATTGCCCACCTCAGCCCTTAGCTCACTCCAATCATCACTAAAACCCCTCATCCGTACAACCATCGCTTCCAGGCTCAACTGCTCCAATGGCTCCAAATTCCATTCTACATGAATTCCAACTAGTCCAAACTCCACGCCCACATCTTATCCCATACTAAAACTTGCTCCCCAATGCCCATTCCTCGTCAGAATCCATTGGCTCCCCATCCTTCCAATGCATTGCTTTCAAAATCCTTGTCCTCATTTACAAATCCCACCACAGTTTTGTCCCTCTCTATTTCTGCAGCCACCTCTAGTCGAACTTGCTGGCACGTGTCTTCTGTATTTGTGACTCTGGCATCCTTTGCTCTGCTCCCTCTTTCAGCTCCGCTTTTGGTCACAGTGCCTTCAGCCATCTTGGGCAGGTATTCTGACACGTTTCTTTCTCAATCCCTCCAGAGTACAGATGCTATAGGAAAGATAGAGCAGGAGGTAAGAGAGGAGGGGGAGTTGCGTTCTTGATTAGGGAGAACATCACGGCAGTAGTGAGAGGGGATATATCCGAGGGTTCGCCCACTGAGTCTATATGGGTAGAACTGAAAAATAAGAAGGGAGAGATCACTTTGATAGGATTGTACTACAGACCCCCAAATAGTCAACGGGAAATTGAGGAGCAAATATGTAAGGAGATTACAGGCAGCTGCAAGAAAAATAGAGTGGTAATAGTAGGGGACTTTAACTTTCCCAACATTGACTGGGACAGCCATAGCATTAGGGGCTTGGATGGAGAGAAATTTGTTGAGTGTATTCAGGAGGAATTTCTCATTCAGTATGTGGATGGCCCGACTAGAGAGGGGGCAAAACTTGACCTCCTCTTGGGAAATAAGGAAGGGCAGGTGACAGAAGTGTTAGTGAGGGATCACTTTGGGACCAGTGATCATAATTCCATTAGTTTTAAGATAGCTATGGAGAATGATAGGTCTGGCCCAAAAGTTAAAATTCTAAATTGGGGAAAGGCCAATTTTGATGGTATTAGACAGGAACTTTCAGAAGTTGATTGGGAGAGTCTGTTGGCAGGCAAAGGGACGTCTGGTAAGTGGGAGGCTTTCAAAAGTGTGTTAACCAGGGTTCAGGGTAAGCACATTCCTTATGAAGTGAAGGGCAAGGCTGGTAGAAGTAGGGAACCTTGGATGACTCGGGAGATTGAGGCCCTAGTCAAAAAGAAGAAGGAGGCATATGACATGCATAGACAGCTGGGATCAAGTGGATCCCTTGAAGAGTATAGAGATTGCCGGAGTAGAGTTAAGAGAGAAATCAGGAGGGCAAAAAGGGGACATGAGATTGCTTTGGCAGATAAGGCAAAGGAGAATCCAAAGAGCTTCAACAAGTACATAAAGGGCAAAAGAGTAACTAGGGAGAGAGTAGGGTCTCTTAAGGATCAACAAGGTCATCTATGTGCGGAACCACAAGAGATGGGTGAGATCCTGAATGAATATTTCACATCGGTATTTACAGTTGAGAAAGGCATGGATGTTAGGGAACTTGGGGAAATAAATAGTGATGTCTTAAGGAGTGTACATATTACAGAGAGGGAGGTGCTGGAAGTCTTAACGCGCATCAAGGTAGATAAATCTCCAGGACCTGATGAAATGTATCCCAGGACGTTATGGGAGGTTAGGGAGGAAATTGCAGGTCCCCTAGCAGAGATATTTGAATCATCGACAGGTACAGGTGAGGTGCCTGAAGATTGGAGGGTAGCAAATGTTGTGCCTTTGTTTAAGAAGGGCGGCAGGGAAAAGCCTGGGAACTACAGACCGGTGAGCCTGACATCTGTAGTGGGTAAGTTGTTAGAGGGTATTCTGAGAGACAGGATCTACAGGCATTTGGAGAGGCAGGGACTGATTAGGAACAGTCAGCATGGTTTTGTGAGAGGAAAATCATGTCTCACGAATTTGATTGAGTTTTTTGAAGGGGTAACCAAGAAGATAGATGAGGGCTGTGCAGTAGACGTGGTCTACATGGACTTTAGCAAAGCTTTTGACAGGTACCGCATGGTAGGTTGTTACATAAGGTTAAATCTCACGGGATCCAAGGTGAGGTAGCCAATTGGATACAAAATTGGCTTGACGACAGAAGACAGAGGGTGGTTGTAGAGGGTTGTTTTTCAGACTGGAGGGCTGTGACCAGGGGTGTGCCTCAGGGATCGGTGCTGGGTCCGCTGTTATTTGTTATTTATATTAATGATTTGGATGAGAATTTAGGAGGAATGGTTAGTAAGTTTGCAGATGACACCAAGATTGGTGGCATTGTGGACAGTGAAGAAGGTTATCTAGGATTGCAACGGGATCTTGATAAATTGGGCCAGTGGGCCGATGAATGGCAGATGGAGTTTAATTTAGATAAATGTGAGGTGATGCATTTTGGTAGATCGAATCGGACCAGGACCTACTCCGTTAATGGTAGGGTGTTGGGGAGAGTTATAGAACAAAGAGATCTAGGAATACAGGTTCATAGCTCCTTGAAAGTGGAGTCACAGGTGGATAGGGTGGTGAAGAAGGCATTCGGCATGCTTGGTTTCATTGGTCAGAACATTGAATGCAGGAGTTGGGATGTCTTGTTGAAGTTGTACAAGACATTAGTAAGGCCACACTTGGAATACTGTGTACAGTTCTGGTCACCCTACTATAGAATGGATATTATTAAACTAGAAAGAGTGCAGAAAAGATTTACTAGGATGCTGCCGGGACTTGATGGTTTGACTTATAGGGAGAGGTTAGATCGACTGAGACTTTTTTCCCTGGAGAGTAGGAGGTTTAGGGGTGATCTTATAGAAGTCTATAAAATAATGAGGGGCATAGATAAGGTAGATAGTCAAAATCTTTTCCCAAAGGTAGGGGAGTCTATAACGAGGGGACATAGATTTAAGGTGAGAGGGGAGAGATACAAAAGGGTCCAGAGGGGCAATTTTTTCACTCAAAGTGTGGTGAGTGTCTGGAACGAGCTGCCAGAGGCAGTAGTAGAGGCGGGTACAATTTTGTCTTTTGAAAAGCATTTGGACAGTTACATGGGTAAGATGGGTATAGAGGGATATGGGCCAAGTGCAGGCAATTGGGACTAGCTTAGTGGTATAAACTGGGCGACATGGAAATGTTGGGCCGAAGGGCCTGTTTCCATGTTGTAAACTTCTATGATTCTATGATTCTATGATTCTTACTACCTCTCCCCTCCTTCAACAGGCTCCTCAAAACCTACATCTTTGTTCTTGCCTTTGTTCACTTTCCTGAACTTTTCTACTTTTGCCCATCTTGCATTTTTGCCTCTGTGAAGTGCTTTGGCTTTTTCACTTTGTTATAGGCACTGTATAAGTATATGATTTTGTAACACATGGGCCTGCTTAAGGTTTTGTGAGGAGAAAAATAATTACATTCCGGTTGGCTATTTCTACGTAATCTTAATGAATCATATGTTTCTTCTGTATCAGGAGAAAGGATACCTTTCATAAATGATGAAAACAAAAATAATCTTTTCAATGTCATCCTTATCCTAGTTATATTTTTTTCTTTTCACTATCCTCTCCTTTTGTTTTCCCTTGCTCTCCTTCCAATTTGTGCCTTTTGTTTCACTAATTCTTTTTCTCTATTAATACTTACAGCTAGAGATTTGACCAGAGATGCATAGACACTAGCTGAAATGTCACTGTATCTGGAAACAAATTCTTCACAAGGAATGTAGGATGGCCACTAAGGGAGTATATTTTTCCCTGTGCATGGGAATATTCATTTCATGGGACACTGACACTGGTACTGGGACAGGAAGGAGCTGCACCACTGGGACAGGCTCGACTTGAACCAGAATGGGACCAGTGTACTGGTGGAAAGGATAAATACAGCTGTCAATAGGACTTTAAACTAGTAAGATAGGGGGAGGGATGTGGGGAAGATAATGTAATTCTGAAGAAAACTGCACCACCTGCACGTTCCCCTCCAAGTCACACACCATCCCGACTTGGAAATATATCTCCGTTCCTTCATCGTCGCTGGGTTAAAATCCTGGAACTCCCTTCCTAATAGCACTGTGGGAGAACCTTCACCACACGAACTTCAGCGGTTCAAGAAGGCGGCTCACCACCACCTTCTCAAGGGCAATTAGGGATGAGCAGTAAATGCCGGCCTCGCCAGCGACGCCCACATCCCATGAACGAATAAAAAAAAAGAAATAGGAAATGAGAGTAACGGTCAGACCAAGTTAAGGAATAGGGTAACATAAACGGTCAGGGAACAAATACAGTTATAGAACATAAGTACAAAATGACTGTTAAAAATAAAGGGAGGGAAATTACCTGTACAGCAATGTGAACAGCATCCAAAACAAAACGTGGGAACTGAATGCAATAATTCATAGCGAGGAGCCAGATGTGGTAGGGATAACTGAAACATAGCTACATAAAGAACAGTTAAATATTGCAGGGTATAATGTATTTAGAAATTAATGGGAAGGGAGAAAGAGGGTGGGGTAGCTGTACTAATTAGGGACAACATAATGGCAAGAGAAAAAAGGGACATAAGTAACATTAATATCGAAACAGAATCCATATGGATTGAGACAAAGGATTGGAAGGGATCGATCACGTTAATAGATGTATTCTACAGACCACCGAATAGTGGAAGGGAAGTGGAGGATAAAATATATAGACAAATCTATGAAGTGAGTAAAAGACATCGAAGAATAATCATAGGAGATTTCAGCTACCCCCAGATAAACTGGCAAGAAGAGGTAGGGAAAGGAGAAAAGGGAATGGAATTTTTACAGTGTGTACAGGACTCCTTTCTTACCCAGTATGTGAGAAGCTCAACAAGAGAGGAATCACTGCTGGAACTAGTAATAGGAAATGAACCAGAACAGATAAGAGAAGTAAACGTAGGGGAACATCTAGGCAATAGCAATCATAACATAATAAGGTTTAAAATAATGATTGAGAAAGACATAAGTAAGACAAAGACCAAAATAATAGGTTGGATAAAAGTTAATTTTGAGGGGATGAGAATGAAACTAGGGCAGGTAAACTGGAAAAAAAAATGACAGACAAAGAAATAGAACAGCATTGGGAAATATTTAAAACGGTGATCAATAGAGTTCAGGAGAAATACATTCATCTGAAAAGCAAGTACAAACTAGCCAATAATGAAATACCGTGGATGAATAAAGAGATAAGGGTAAAATTGAAACTAAAGAAAAAGGCATTCACTAAGCACATAGACAATAAAGAAGAGGATGACAAAGGGGAATACGAAGAGGTTAGGAAAGAAGTCAAAAAAACAATTAGGAAAGCAAAGAACTACAAGATTAAATTATCAGGGAATATAAAAAGGAATAGTAAAATATTCTACAGACATATAAATAACAAAAGAAAAATCAGAATAGGGATAGGGCCACTAAGGGATGCACACAATAAAGTGACAATTAACAACATTGAAATGACAGAAGTATTGAATAGTTACTTTGCCTCTGTATTTACCAGGGAGGCTAACAAGGTGGACAGGACATTAGAAGAAGAGATCAAAAAAGATATTAAATCATTTAAGATAGAAAGGGAGGAGATAATTGAAAACTAATCAAACTTATGGAGAATAACACCCTGGTCTGGATGGATTGCATCTGTGAATATTAAAAGAAGTTAGGGAGAAAATAGCAGAGGCACTATTACATATATATATGAATTGACAAGAAAAGGGAATAGTACCAGAGGACTGGCGGACAACTAATGTTATTCCTATATTTGAAAAGGGAGATAGAACAAGTCCAGGGAACTATTGACCAGTTAGCTTAACGTCGGTGGTAGGAAAGAGAATGGAGTCTTTACTCAAAGATGTAATAGTAGGACATCTAGAGAATGAAAATCTAATAAAGAATAGTCAGTTTGGATTTCAAAAAGGAAAGTCATGCTTGACCAACCTTATTCAATTCTTTGAAGAATTAACAGAAACAGTAAACAAGGGTAATGTAGTAGGTGCAATATATTTGGATTTTCAAAAGGCCTTCAATAAGGTGCCACATTGTATACTCATGGCTAAGGTCAGAGCATGTGGAGTCAGGGGACAGGTAGCTGAATGGATAGCAAGTTGGCTACAAAACAGAAAACAGAGAGTAGGGTTAAGGGTAGCTACTCAGACTGGCAAAAAAAGGGAAGTGATGTTCCACAGGGATTGGTGCTGGGACCACGGTTGTTCACAATTTACATTCACAATTTGGATTCGAGAATCAGATGTATAATTTCAAAATTTGCAGATGACACCAAATTGGGGGGGGATGTATAGTTAATACAAAGAAAGAATGCATCAACATGCAAGAGGACATGAATAAACTGGCAAAATGGGCCTGTAATTAGCAAATAAATTTCAATATAGATAAGTGTGAGGTGGTGCATTTTGGTAGGAAGAATAAGGAGGCCACATACTGCTTGGATAATAAGAGTCTAAATGGAATAGAGGAGCGAGGAGTACAGACACAAATCACTAAAAGTAGCGATGCAGGTTAATAAGCCATAAAAAAAGCAAATCAAGCACTAGAATTCATTTCTAGAGGGTTATAATTGTAAAGCAAAGAAGATATGTTAAATTTGTATCGAACCTTGGTGAGACTAACTTGGAGTATTGTGCACAGTTCTGGTCTCCATATTATAGAAAGGATATAGAGGCATTGGAGAAGGTGCAAAAAAAATTCACAAGGATGATACCAGAACTAAGAGGATATTCTTATCAGGAAAGACTGAACAGGCTGGGGCTCTTTTCTCTAGAAAAGAGAAGGCTGAGCGATGACCTGATAGAGGTCTCTATGATAATGATAGGGTTTTATAGGGTAGACAGAAAGAAAATATTACCACTTACGCGGGAGTCCAAAACTAGAGGTCATAAATGTAAAATAGTTGCTAATAAATTCAATAGGGAATTTAGGAGAAATGTCTTTTGCCAAAGAGTGGTGAGCATGTGGAACACACTACCACAAGGAGTAGTTGAGGCAAATAGCATAGATGTATTTAAGGGGAAACTAGATAAGCACATGAGGGAGAAAGGAATAGAAGTGTATCCTGATAAGGTTAGATGAAGTAGGGAGGGAGGAGGCTCGTTTGAAGCATAAACCAGTTGGCCGAATGGCCTGTTTCTGTGCTGTAGTTTCGACGTAACTCAATGTGTTCTGATCATTTTGAATTTGTCTACTGGTGCAATCTGATCAGCTGTTGAAACAACAGAATGAACAGCTAATTTGAATTTTAGAAAATAAATGTGCAAAGGGGTTGAGTTCACTGTTTGCACCCAGTTGTCTCCCTGCCCCCGCACAGCTAAGGGGCCATTATGGACTTGGGGTGACCCATGTCTAAACTGTATGGAACTTTAATTTGCTTTTTAACCAGACATATGTGGAAAAAAAATAATCTTCAGTTTATATCAAGAAAAAAACCCAACTACTTACCCAGATGGATGCGCTCAATTAAAAGTAAATTATCAAAATAGTCGATTGAAGGACTCCGCTGGGGATTTGCTCCATCTTGAATGCACATCACAGGCACAATTGCTGTTCAGAATTGTGCATGTGCATGAAACACATGCCCACTGTGCATGAAACACATCTGAATATTGTACAATTTGCTATGAACAATAACATGATTGCTTTGTTTATTTGTACCCTAAATATCTTGTTCTATGCCTGCTAATGTGCACCTGTGCACTGCAGAAGGAAAATCAAACCTCGGCGGTGAAAGCAAAATACAAATTCTTGGACAGTTTGTACATGGACCTAATGTTTGGCAGCTCAAACATCATCTCAAACTGTTTGTGCCTTGAGCTTAAACAGTTCACATGCTGGTTTCTTTAGCCATTTGACTTGTGAAAAATGCAAACAAGTATCTGAAAGGATGAAGAACAACAAACTATTGCAGTCATCTAATGCTTCCAGTGTGAGATTAATCAGCATAAGGAGGGACTCATCAATTCAGACAGTGGCCTCAGCAGTCGCAATGAAGCTCCATCATTCGTGCAACAAGATGGTGCAGAAAGCAATAAAGCCACCTTATCCACAGACTTTCGAATGTCAGTACCACTTCCTGACCTGCTGTGCAAGTATGCTATGGCATATCACAAAACATTTTTAATCTCCCTTTCCTCAAGCTGTCTCCTTGGAATCTGAATGAGTCATTTATTTGTTACTTGTTATCAATCAATAATAATGCTGACTTTTATGCAATACAATTCTTCAACCTGCTTTCTTCATCTCAGTTTCTAACGCTTGTCTGTCCATGATCAGTAATTGGAAAACCAAGGCACTGGGAGATGTTACTGTACAGTTTAAAGGATATTTTATATCTCAGTTTGAAGAATTTTAGCTGAAAATATAGTACTTTTCACATTTATTTGTATATAGGACAAATGGCACTTTAGTTTTCGGACTACTGCCAACAAATTTGGGTTAACGCCTGAAACAAAATATCATAGAATTACATAGAATGTACAGCAGAGAGACAGGCCATTCGGCCCAACAGGTTCATGCTGGTGTTTATGCTCCATATGAGCCTCCCCCCTCCCTACTTCATCTAACCCTATCAGCATATCCTTCTACTCCTTTCTCCCTCATATCTTTATCTAGCTTCCTCTTAAATGCATCCACACTATTGCTTCAACTACTCCACGTGGTAGCGAGTTCCACATTCTAACCATTCTCTGGGTAAAAAGTTTCTCCTTAATTCCCTATTGGATTTATTAGTGATTATCTTATATTTATGGC
The DNA here is from genome assembly GCF_035084215.1 of Heptranchias perlo. Classification (NCBI taxonomy): domain Eukaryota; kingdom Metazoa; phylum Chordata; class Chondrichthyes; order Hexanchiformes; family Hexanchidae; genus Heptranchias; species Heptranchias perlo. The sequence goes on along the minus strand of NC_090331.1, from coordinate 15,932,679 downwards.
CCCTAGTTCTGATCTCGCCCGCAAGTGGAAACATCTTCTCCACGTCTACCCTATCAAATCCTTTCATAACCTTAAAGACCTCTCTCTATCAGGTCACCCCTCAGTCTTTTTTCTAGAGCAAAGAGCACCAGCTTGCTTAATCTTTCCTGATAGGTATAATCTCTCAGTTCTGGTATCATCCTGGTAAATCTTTTTTGCACCTTCCCCAGTGCCTCCTCTTCACGCAGACAGTGAGTAACATCTGGAATGGACTTCTCAGTGGAGTGACGGAAGCAAAAACAGGGGCCTCTCGGGTGCTTCTGGATGGATCAGCTAAATGGGTCGAATCATTTTCCACATCTGTAATCATCCAGTGATCTTGTCATCCCTGTGCGCCTGTCTCTGAAGATTAGTCTTTCACTAATACATCTAACCTAGTCCACAATTCCATTACTGTACCCCAAAGGTGGGGGGGCAGTGAAAATGCCATTGCAATGCATGAACTGAACATTTGCATATTTAAAATGCTGCTTTTGCCACCCTTAAAAGGGAAAGCAGTCAGGCATTAACAAGCTTAGTATCAGGACAACTGATGATACCATCATTGATAAACTCACTGCATTGTGCATTTGGAAAATGTAGGCTCATAACTTTGTAACGAAGTATTTTCAGTGGTAGGTAATTTTATTAATGTTGTAATAATAAAAATGCAAGCAGATAGAAAATTGATGCAAAAGTTGAATTTCTTTGATGCACAAGTGGGCAACATCAATGACAAACAAAGTACTTGAATATAATCCAAAGCCCCATTGTGTATCAGATGTAACTGGAACAAGAAAGGATAAAACAAGAAAGGCAAATGTTTTTTGTTGGCATATCATTATATCTTGTATTGTTGCTAATAATAGGAAATTAGCCTGTGAAAAGAAAGTTGATTGGGATTGTAGGTTATTATTAATGCTTATTGATATTGATGAGACCATCCCGACATTATAACAGTGACTGCACTTCAAAAGTACTTCATTGGCTGCAAAGCGCTTTGGGATGTCCTGAGGTTGTGAAAGGTGCTATATAAATGCAAGGCTTTATTTCTCTCTTTAAGTCACTAAATTATTCTTCCCCACCACAACTGCAGCACTGCCTCTTTAAACTATACAGCCTTTAAGGCTTGCGTTTTTCAGCCCCTGAACAGGCAAGCAACAAATGTCAGATGTTAATCACATCTGGTGCTTGCTCACTCTATGCAAATGTGCTGAAATGCAGGCAGATTCAACACAGACCATGCTGGCTGCATACAAATATCACACAGCCTGACTTACCCTAGGGCACTAGGCCGAGACCAAAATTGGTTCCTATGTCAGTAAGGCAAAGCAGGCAATACATTAAAAGAAAAATCAAGAAGTCATATCCAACATCTTGTAACCAATAAACATGATAGGCAGATTTTGGTGAACAAATAATGGCGTCTGAATGACACATGCCGTTATTAATGTGCAAATCGGCCAGCAACTTGTAGTGAGGATGAGAGTTGCTGGCTGATTTGCTCTCCTCCGCCCTTAGCTTTGTGAAGGTTAAGTCTAGTAATTAACAGCATAAGTACCCTTTTAACAACGTGATAATTGTTAATGACTGCCAGTCAACCTCTCTTACCCTGAAAGTAAACAATTAGAAGTGTGAAGTCTCATCCCTTCAGGTTGTGAATTGTTTTTGGAGCATTTAAAAATATCAAATTTTAAATTAAAAGAATGTTTTTTCTTTTCCTTTCTGTCTCTTCTCTCTTCCCTTAATCCAATCTTTCTTTCCCTCTCTTTATTTCTCTTTCTGTACCTGATTTGACATTGAATTCACCCACTCTAATTCACCCTCCTTCTCAGTCTTCCCTCTGTTTATTTCTCAATCCTTCAATCACGCTGATACACTGTTTGTCCTGTTGTTCACCAAGGTCCCAGATGCCCTGTTTCCCTCGCTGCCCCGTTATCAGCTTGCACTTCCAGCAACTTTGTGAGCAAAAATTTTTAAAACCTAAACTTGCAATTGTAAGTCTAACTAACGGGCACGCCGTGAGATGCCCCACTCCAGCAAAATCTGGCCCGATAACTTGGCTAGTATTAATAAACTAGTCACTTATACATAACTTCAGCATATTAAGTAGAAGAGAAACTAGGTTCTTATACCTAAGAGCACTTGGCCTAGAAATTCTGGCACGCCTATTCGTAAGGGGCGCATGGCCCAATCCCTGTGCCTGAATGGTGAGACCTGAGGCACCCGATATTGTCCCTCGGGCCTCATTTCCACGATGCTAGCAGCGGCCCTCAGGTAAGTGTGGAAGCAGGCTGACTGGGGGGGATCGGTGGCTGGGGGGGACCATGGTGGGGGTGGTGGGTGCAAATCGGTGGTGGGTGCAAATCGTTGGGGGGGGGTCGGGTGGCGGAGACAGATTGGTTTTTGAGCTGGGGGAGAGGTAGCGTTCGGGGGTGGGGGGGTATGGGGGGTGTGGAGGGGCGAGTGTTCTTTTAATATGGGGTCAGGAAGTGCACTGTCGCTCCTCCCAGTTCCACATTCAGGTATGTATTGGGCCTTTCTGCCGGTTAGCGCCAAGTTGTGCTATGTGAGTTCAGCACGTGGCGAATTGAAATTTTTGTTTGAAAATCGAGAACGGGTCCTGCAAGAAGCGGAGGGACCTAATTTAAATAAATTATTTCCACCTTTGAATGTTCCTGACATGCCGCCAACGCTGCCACCTTATCCAATATGGCGAGTGGCACAATTCCGGTCGGAAATGGGCACGCGCTTCCTGCCCGCCATATTGGAAGCTTAGGCAGCCGTTTAGCACCTGAAAAATGGGTGCTCTGTGGCTGAATTTCTAGGCCCAAATATTTAGTGACCGGTTAAGGTAATGAAGGTCAATACGTATCAACGTTGGGAAGGACCCTCTGATTATGTCTGAGATAGAATGGGGGAAAGACTGCAGCTCAGTTGTGTGAGCAAATGTATGATAGTTGCTCTAAAAGTCCCTCAAGAAATTGAAGGGATGTTCAAGTCAGATATCAAGTTTGCTTTCTACAGCTACACTTGTAAAAGTCGATAAGCAGCATCAATGGTAAATGTTTACAAGACAAAATCAATAGTGAGGATAGACTACTTCAGGAAAAGTATAAATTAGGGGTTTTGTCAATGTTGAAATATGGGTTAGGCTGAGTGAAACTTACATTCTTTACCAGAGTCTTTTAAATTAATATTTTATTTGGAAAAAGCTGTTACTTAATTATTATTTACTTTTCCTTTTTCTGCAAGACCGTTACAAATTCTCTAATACAAATGGTGCCATGCAATGGATAAAAAACTGTGGATTAGGATGAGGCATGTAGTATTTGTGATCAGACCATCGCCTGCGATTTGATGCATTTAAAACTTACAAAAGGTAGAACAGCTCTTAAAATAGCTCTAAACATTAATGTGGCATCAAGCACGTCAAGTACTTTTGTGTCAGAATCCAAGAACTTACTTAAAGAATGCCAAGTACGTTTTACTGCTGTTCCTTAAGCCATGGATACTTTTGAAGGTTGCAAGCTAAATATAAATTCAAAGAACTATTTATTTCCTAAAAAACAAACTGGGTAATGGACATGAAGGTTTAGAGTGTATTGAAATCCCCTTCCTTGCTATTATCAATTTACTTGAAATGGGTTAACACCTCTTCTAAAATAGTAAACAATTTTACAACACCAAGTTATAGTCCAGCAATTTTATTTTAAATTCACAAGCTTTCGGAGGCTTCCTCCTTCGTCAGGTGAACGATGTGGAAATGAAATCCTCGATTTCAAATGCTGGACTATAACTTGGTGTTGTAAAATTGTTTACAATTGTCAACCCCAGTCCATCACCGGCATCTCCACATCATGTCTAAAATAGTGGGAGAGGAATTTTCACAAATGCATTAAGCATTCGTACCTGTTAGCTAGCATCTGAATTTCACGGCATTACTTGAATTTGCTGATGTATTCATACAGCCCAGACCTAAGTGGATTTTTATGTTAACGTTGCTTGACTCCCCTTACCAGTTCTACAGTATATTTTGTTTACACACACCATACTAGCTAAATAAATTCTATTCGAAATGTATGTAAAGGTGGAGGGTATTAGCTGAACTGCAGACTTCATATCACAAATAATATTAACTGCACAATAAATAAAAAAATAACGCACAAATTCATTATCCTGGTCAGGGCCTTGAGTTTCAGAAAAATCATATTCTATTGCGTATCAGCAGATGTTCAATTTATACCATGGCTTAAAATTGATTTTTAAAAAAAATTGAAATGTTTTGCTTTTGATCTAATTCTTTGTTGGAAGTGGTGCAGTATCCACAGATACACATCAATGCTTTCCTGCGCATTCTTGTGTGTCATGCAGTCAAGTGTGGATAATCTCAGGGGCTGCAAACGGCTAGTGCTGTGATAACCAAGGTTGTTGTAAAGGTAGTTGGGAATTCTCTGAAGCAATGGATAGCCTAGAGTCACTGAGAAAGGTTTGACCTAGGGCAGGAACTAATAGGAGAATGGTTTTATTTTTATATGCTTATATAGATCAGACTGATTCCTGGGATGGCAGGACTGTCGTATGAGGAGAGATTGGGTCGACTCGGCCTGTATTCACTCGAGTTCAGAAGAATGAGAGGGGATCTCATTGAAACGTAGATAATTCTGACTGACTGGATGCATGGAGGATGTTCCCCCTGGCTGGGGTGGTGGGGGGGGGGGGTCCAGAACAAGGGGTCACAGTCTCAGGATACGGGGTAGGATATTTAGGTCTGAGATGAGGAGAAATTTCTTCACTCAGAGGGTGGTGAACCTGTGGAATTCTCTACCACAGAAGGCTGTGGAGGCCAAGCTACTGAATATATTTAAGAAGGAGCTGGATAGATTTCTAGACACAAAAGGCATCAAGGGGTATGGGGAGATAGCGGGAAAATGGTATTGAGGTAAAGGATTAGCCATGATCATATTGAATGGCGGAGCAGGGTCGAAGGGCCGAATGACCTATTTTCTATGTTTCTATATGTTGGTGTGTTTTTTCTCCCCTTCCTTCCCTCCTGAAGATAATGGCCCAGAATTTGCTGGCAAAATAACGACGAGTTTAATGGCGCTCGTTATTATTAATGTGTGTATCATGCAGCAACTTGTCGCGAGGAAGAGATACTCCGTGAATTGCGAATCGTCACAGGTTGCTGGACGATTTACGCCGCTCCGCCATCAGCAACTCACCCCTAACCTCCCCGTGAGTTTTAAGAAATTGCTGCATTTGCACATTAATTGCCAATTAAACTTGCCGCAGAAAGTTGGGGCTGATACTTAACAGTTTAACAAGAAGATTTATGTTCCTGCAATGCCACTCAACCTCTCTGGCCCAGAAAGGGAACAATTTAAACTGTGGAGTCTCATTCCTACAGGTAATAAATTGTTGTTAGAAATGTTTTAAATTTCAATTTTTTTTCTTACTTTTCCTTTCTGTCTCTTTTTTTTCCCTCTCTCAATCCAATCTTTCTTTCCCTCTTTTTATTTCTCTTTCTGTACTTGATTTGACTCTAATTCACCCTTCTTCTCCGTCGTTCCTTTCTTTCTTTTGCAATCCTTAAATCTCATTGGTTAAGGAGATATACTTCCCATCGTTCACCAAGGTCCCAGATGCCCAGATGCCCTGTTATCAGCTCACACTTCCAGCAAAAATTTCTCGAGCTGAAGTGTGAGGGAAAAAGTCTAACTAACGGGGCATGCCGTGAGATGCCCCTCCAGCAAATTCTGGACCAGATTGATTCCTTTGTAGGGGACAGTTCCATGGGCAGCTTTTCCCTCCTGACACTTCACACAAGCATCCATTATTCCTTGATAGTTACTCACTAGCCTGTCCAACTGTGAGGAAAACTGAGCCAATCCTGATTTTGTCCTCACCTGAAATCCACACATGCATGTCTGCTTTGGGAATTATTGGATAGCTAGCCTAGCAGAACCTTTAGCTGAGATATATTTTTTTCATAACCCAAGGTACTGAGGCTAAGTGTAAGGTCCCTGTGGATGCCCTCACTGACACCAGCGAATTCAGCAGTGAATGGGAATTGAACTTGGGACCTTCTGGTCTGTACGGCTCAAAGACAGTTGGGCCTGAAATTCCTGGGGCCCTGATCTGCTGCTGGTGGGGGAGACTTTGGGCCACTAGATTGCTGTATACCTGACCTCATCCCAAATCCCGGGGTGAGGGCTATTTGTATACAGGAGGTGGTGCCTGCCCTATTTGTGACATTACTGGGGCAGCTGTCTCAGTGGGGGTGGGATGGGGGTGGGGATCAGAAAGTCAGGAATTTTGCTGTGGCACCTTGCTGAGAAAAAATCTTGCATTTACGCTGCGCCTCTCATGACCTCAGGACGTCCCAAAGCGCTTTATAGCCAATGAAGTACTTTTGAAGTGTTGTCGCTGTTGTAATGTAGGAAATGTGGCAGCCAATTTGCGCACAGCAAGGTCCCACAAACAGCAATGTGATAATGACTAGATAATCTTTTTTTAAGTGGTGTTGGTTGAGGGATAGATATTGCAAAGAACTTCCCAGCTCTTCTTCAGCACTCCCTCAGTACTGCACTGAAGTGTCAGCCTACATTATGTGCTCAAGTCTCTAGAGTGGGACTTTTAAAAAATCAAAGTAGCTGCTTTCCCAATGACAACCAATCACTCTGAAGGCACTTGAAACAGTTGTGGGCCCTATTTCCACAAAAGACCTGGTCCTAACATGCTAGTATGTCTGCATTATGCAGTGCACTGTGTGTTGGGGGGAACTGAGGTGGACCGGGCAGGATTTCACCTTTCCTGGTGACATCAGCATGAGGCGGAGGGGGAGATGCAGGAAGCATTCACCCCAGTTCCGGCGGAATTTGGCTTTGCGAAATAGGTCAGAACCTGGTCCCGCCCCAAATTCAAGTCCGCCTGCATGGATCGCAGTGTCATTGTGGCTCCCCTTCCCTCTAGGCCCAGGAATGCCGGGTCCAGTTTATTTTTACCCTGAGCCATTGGGAGAACTAATATTAAGCTTGTTGGGAGTATTTTTAAATGTTGTCCTTCTAGTTGGGCAAGATTTGGCCCAGATTGGAGAGCCCTGTCTGATCCTGGTGGTGATTTGTGGATTAGTATGACTGTCAAACACCATACCTGACAGGATCTCATGCCGATAAAATTGATATAAATAGCACAAAGCACCCTTCAGTTGATGCCCTGTATATTTATGCAAGACGTAGCAGGTGTAGATACATCAGCCTGTAACATTACTGACAATCCCACCAGACTCTCTTCTTCTTCTCAACTGTTTATTCAGCCACACCTCTTCTGAATACTAATTGTCTGAATGCTACTTTTAGTTGGGATTTGAGAGCAGATTAGTTTGTGTGGGTGATACTTTAATCAAGAGCTGCGTGTTTGGGTAAGAGGAGAGTATTTTAATAGATTACAGACTTGATTTCGGTTGTGGCAGAGGTTTGAATCCAGCCCAGAAAAATGGGGTGAGAAACCACCTCTCTACACCAGCAGCAGAGTTCCTCACTGAAGTAAGATTCGACCTTAAAACTGCCCATAATAAGGTATTAAATGGCAATCTGACTCAGAGAGGCCACAAGGATGGACAGTATAGGAAATAACATGTAGGGGACGCTGTTATGAGTTGGAGCTTAAGGCATGTTGTTGGGAAACAGTGTTGCAATGATTGTCCCCTGTTATAGAAAGAAAGAAGAAAGAAAGACTTGCATTTATATAGTGCCTTTCATGACCTCGGGTCATCCTAAGGTGCTTTACAACCAATGAAGTACCTTTTGAAGTGTAGTCACTCTGACATGAGAGTGCTTGACAAGAAAGCCAAAAACCTGCAGCCTCTGGAAACCTAAATCAAAAACAGAAAATGCTGGAAACACTGAGCAGGTCAGTCAGCTTCTGCGGAGAGAACAGAGGAGTTGACGTTTTGGGTGAGCACCTTTGTCACAACTGGAAGATATTATAGATTAGCTGTATTTAAAGAGGAACTGAACAAAAGGATTGGGAATGGAAAAAGCACACATGAGAAAAGAAATACAAAAGCCTGTTACGTGCTTTAGTGAAAAACAGGAGGTGGTTAAATGACAGAAGCGATGCTAACATCGCATCTGCTATTCCACCATCTCCTTTTCTCCACTTAAGCAGTTTATAGGTAATTCTATTTGCGTGCGTGTGTGTGTGTGTGTGTGTGTGTGTGTGTGTGTTCCTTTTTAAATGCTGTTCATGAGAGTGCTTGATCCTGATACTGAGTGCCAAAAGTAAAAATATGTTTCATTCCCAGCACTGTCTTCAATAACTTTGATTAGCCAAAATAAATTGCCTAGGCCAGGAAAGAAAGAAAAGTGAGACATAAATTACTCTATTTTGGGCAAGGTGCACTTTTTCTTGTTCTCTTGTGCTCCTTCTCTTAGTCAACAAAACGGATGACTGCACAGCAATAATCATTTTTGATGTTTGCTGGCTGACATTATGTTTTGGCACACCTGCCTTGTAACTGACATGAAATTGTTAATTTTAATGCCAATGTTATGACAGCAACATGAATTTCATATGTACATTCAAATGTCACTTCTGCTGTTATTTAAAATTAATCTGTATTTCAGTTAAATAAAAAAAGACTTTTCAGGAGAAATGGTACAAGGTAAATTTTCTGTTGCTTTGTAATTACTTGGTTAATACTGATGTCAGGAATTGGTATAAAAACAAGGAATGTTAGTCCATTACTTCATTAAAACCAGCCTGTCACTGGATTAGCACTTTCCCAGGACTACAATTCCATGCACGAAATCTCATCACTTGTGGGGATTACCACTGCTGTAATAATGACCACAGGCTTCAAGCCCTTCTCACTGCTGTCCATAAATAGCATCAAGAGCAGGATTTCTGAAAAGGATTCCCTCAGCAGTGACTTGGGAAACCTGTGTTATCTAATATAAATATTCAGCCGTATATATTTTGAGTAGTTTGGTCATTATTTTTCTACACTTTTGGGGAGTGAAAGCAATTAATTCTGCTTCAGGCTCTCCTCCCTGCTCTCACCTCCACCTGCCCACAGTACCCATACTTTCCCTGCCTTCCTGATCTCTCTTACTGACTCTCTCCACACCTGCCCCACCACCATGAGCGCCTATACCCTAGAACGAGAACTCTGCATTTCTCCAACTCTGGCCTGTTATGCATCCCCTACTCCCTTCACCCTACCAATGGCAACTGTACCTTCAGCTGTTTAGGCCCTAACTTCTGGTATTCCCTCCCTAAAACATTCTGCTTTTCCACCCCTCTCCTTCTTTAAGACCCCTGTTAAAACCTACATCTTGACCATGCTTTGAGACACCTCTCCTTCTTTGGCTCGGTGTCAATTTTGGTCTGATTACACTCCTGTGAAGTGCCTTGGGACATTTTCCGATGTTGAAGGTTTTATGTAAATTCAAGTTGTTGTTGTTGCCCTTTCTCCATTTTTCTTACTCAAATATTTATCTACTTCTCTTTTAAAAGGCATTATGAATTCTGTTTCCGGTAGGGCATTCCATGTCGTAAAAACTCACTATGTTAAAAAAAATGAATCTCCTTTGCGTACTGGAAACGTCAGCATTTGCAGATTTTTTTCTTTCTTTTTATCTCTGCTAGAAACATGTTTTCTCATGTAATGTCACTTTTCATTTCCTTGCATGAGGTTGGTTATAATTTGTGACTGGGCTGATTAGTTATAAGGGTTGGTTTTACACATCTGCCTTGCTGGCAGGGATTCACCTGCTGGCATATCAGAAATTTGGCCACAATCTGCCCATGTTATGGCCAGAACATCATGGATAATGTGAGCCTGAATTTCTGATATGTACTGCGAGACGCTTCACTGTCAGCACTGTTTTATCACAGGTAACATTTATTGGGGCCATTGATTTATGATGATTAATAAAAATGCAATTTGACTCACACAGCATTGTGTAAGTGTTAGTGTTGTTTGTGTAATCGTAAAATTGCCCCTGGAAATAAGCTATTGCAGAGGGACATATTCAGTCCACAATCTTATTTGGACAATGGCTGAAACGTATGATCAATGTAGTGCAGCTGAATTCAGTTGAGAATTCCTTGATGTTATGCTGAATTCAGTCATGTGCAGTTTGTGTTGCTGTTTAAACAGTGCAATACGCTAGTAAATAATTTAAAATGAACAAGGTGTAAGGCCTAGAAATTATGCATGCAATATTATTATACAAATCCGTGATATGTTTGTATCAAATTAATTATGCCTCTGTTAAAATAACAGAGTAATTTAGCACCAATGTATTAAGGCCTCGATATTAACCCCCCACAACAGGCGGGAGAGGGTCGAGGCGGGGGTTAAAGAATTAAATACGGGGAACTCTTCCCCAACACGCCGGCTTTATGGCGGCAGATATCGGGGCGTCCGAGTGTCCCGCCGTGGAGAGGCGAGACACTTCATTAACATATTTAAATCTGGCTCTCTCAGTGCAATTGGGAGCCCAATTTAAAATTGAATGCTGCTGCACGGGTTTCCTAGGTTATCTCTGTAACCTCCTCCAGCCCTACAGCCCTCCGATATCTCTGCGTTCCTTCAATTCTGGCCTCTTGTGCATCCCTGATTTCCATCGCCCCACCATTGGCAGCTGTGCCTTCAGTTGCCTAGGCCCTAAGTTCTGGAATTTCCTCTTTAAACCTCTCCGCCTCTTTATCCTCCTTCAAACCTACCTCTTTGACCAAGCTTTTGGCCACCTGTCCTAATATCTTTTTATGTGGCTCGGTGTCAAATTTAGTCTGATAACGTTCCTAAGAAGCGCCTTGGGACCTTGGGACATTTTTACTACATTAAAGGCGCTATATAAATGCAATTTGTTACTGTTGTAACGGTTCCTTTAATTGAGTCATTAGTCTTAAGTTTAAAAAACATATTAGCTACAAACGTAATCTTGCCCCAAGCTTAACTCGATGAAGATGTTGCAAGTTTCATGGGCTTCTGCAAAGCTTGAGAGAGGAGTCAAGTTTCAACAAACACAGATTATGTGATTTGTTCAGATATCTGCTTCACAGCAAGATATTTGGAATAATTTCAACAGTTATTCAAATCCAGGGAGTCTGGTTATTGTTTTTGAGAATATTTAAAGAGCTGGAGCTGTTTGAGAGTCAGTTCCACAACAGTAAGAAATACAAGAGAAGAAACATTGTATATTTAGAAGGTATTTATAAAAAAATGCTTAGCATTTAGATTGCAACCTTTTATTATTTTCCTTTTGAAGGAGCTAAATTGAAGGATTTCTACCGTAAAACTCTATATTAGTTTGCTCGTCAAATAAATTTGATTATGAGCAAGGTCTGATGTCATGATGCTCTACCATTTGTTGAAGGCAGGAAAAAAGATCCTATGAAGACATAGGATAATTTCAGCAGCTATTGGAAAGGTCGTTCTGTTTGTAATAGTAGGCATGTCACCAAAGCTTACCTAGCTATCAAGGCTAGTGAAGATACCCTTGAACATCGGAGTGGGGACTCATCTATGAGCATGATCTAAGATACAGGAGTCAAAACAATCTGGAGTAAAAAGGGTAGAAAAGACCCAAAAATGTAATATCCACCTCCAATGTTGCTCCATGTTGTACTGTAATGTTTTCCATTCTATTTTATTCACCTGTGACTCAGTGTGTAGCACCCTCCCCTCGGAGTCAAAAGTTTGTGGGTTCAAGTCCCACTCCAGAGACTTGAGCACAAAATCTAGGCTGACACTTCAATGCAGTACTGAGGGAGTGCTGCACTGACGGAGGTGCTGTCCTTTGGATGAGACATTAAACCGAGGCCCCGTCAGGTGGATGTAAAAGATCCTATGGCACTATTTCGAAAATGAGCAGGGGAGTTTTCCCTTGTGTCCTGGCCAATATTTATCCCTCAACTAACATCACTAAAAACAGATTATCTGGTCATTATCTCATTGCTGTGTATGGGACCTTGCTGTTCGCAAATTGGCTGCCAGGTTTCCTACATTACAACAGTGACTGTACTTCATTAGCTGTAAAGCGCTTTGGGATGTCTTGAGTCTGCTAGATATCCCATCCCTAATAAATCAGATTTATCTACCCCAATAAATCTGGTAATTTGCTAGCACCAGAAAGATTACCTTGAAAGCTCTGGGTAAGTTTCCTGGAATACCTTACCTAACATCATTGCGGGAGCAACATCTCCTGAAGGTTTGCACTGGATCAAGGAGAAGGTCCACCATAACCTTCTTAGGGCAACCAAGGTGGACCATTAATGCAGCCTTGCCAATGCCATTCATATGCCCAAGAACAAATAAAGAAAACGTTTTTGAAACTGGAGTCTCATAATCTGCATTGTTCCAGCACTGATCCTAATTAGATCTTTACACTTGTCTCAACAAAAAAGTTCCAACATGATATTTTCTCACAGTTTTGCAATATAATACTTCAAAAAAATTCTAAACATAGCGTGCATGGTTATGAAAAATGGCAGCCTAGTGATTATGTTATTCGACTAACAACCTAGAGGTTATAAGTTCAAATCGCACCATTGCAAGTTCTGAAACTAAATTCAATAAATGTTGTAATTTAGTAATTAGCAAAAGAAAAATGACCATGAAAGCTGCTGGATTGTTATAAAATCCCAACTGGTTCACTAATGTCCTTCAGGGAAAGAAACCAGTCACCTCTGTCCAGCCTGGCCTACGTGTGACTCCAGTGCAACATTATGTGGTTGACTCATAATGCCCTTAGTGCAACTGGGGATGGCGAATAAATGCTGCCTTGCCACTGGTGCTCACACCTCAAGAAAAAAAATCATCTGAAAAAACACAGCCAGTGCACTTTATTCTTTTTAATTAAGTGATATAAAGAATATATGTATTATTATTTGGACTAAAAATGATTTCAATATCATTCCTTTCCAACTCAGCATTCATTGAAATCTGAAGAGAGAGCTTGTGTAATTTGGGATGGCATTTTTGATAGGAATATGTAAGCAAGTGATATAATCCGTTTCAATCTCACAGTCAAAAGTCAATGATTTGCAGCACTAAATGTTTGGAGGAGGATAGAGTTACATGCCGTGCTTCTCTGGAGAAGTCGAACATCATATTTGCTAAATGATATCTGAAATCCATGGTTAGGTATCAAATGTCCCTTAAAAGTGATCTAACCAATCAACCAAAACAAGATCAAGCCCAATATAATTAAATATCTGCTTCATTAGCTTGATTCCAGAAAAACTACTGGCCCTCTTCGCAAAGGCGCTTGGTTTCTTGACACCCTGATCAAACAATTGGTTGCTACCGTGTCCTACCCTGGTTTACCTATTTTAGTTTATTCCTGCTAACCTATTTTTTTCTTATGTGAGTAGCAAAAATCATGCCTATCCACAAGCAGTGATCAAAGCCAGATCCCCAATAACAACTCACCAGGACTTTATAACCAATTGTGTCCAAAATGAATGAAAAACTGTTGCAACATCTCAGTGACAGCAACCTTTTATCTGGTCACCAGAATTGCCTTTGGCAAATCTGTCAGCTTCTGACTTTCAATTTCATGGTTCAGAAATGCAGCGATTCTTGGTATTCCCAGCATGAAGTCAGAGCAATAGAATAAGGCATCCCAACCTTGTTGAAAAGATGGATTAAAGTGGCTTTTTCTGTTGTACTGTATCTTGACTTTCTCAGAGGATGCAGCCATTTGGGTATGAGTGATCTTTTTAATTAAAAAATCATTTAGGGGCCCCTCAGGAAGGTATTATTAAAACAAACCCTGTATCTTGTTTTATCAGTGACCTTTTGGATGTCTTTTTTTTAAAACTCAGATGGACACCTGAGATATGCAGAAACCCATCACCATGCTTAAGAATCTACACATGAAACAGGCCCAATATTGAGCGCACAACTCTCTTCGCCTAGGGACATGCCTCAGATACCTAAGTCAAGCGAGCTTATGTAATTGTTAACAGAAGCAAGTCATAGGGAATCTAAGTGAATGCAGGAGGACTGCTGAAATTTAAGGCTGTATATAGTGACACCACGGGCTCAATTTTAAACTTAAATTGCAGAACGTTGGGGGCAGGGGTGCTGCGAAAATTGCAAAAATGCAGAGTGGGTTCGGAAGCCGGCTCCGACTTGCCGACTTCCGAGTTCCCCACAGACGCACCTGTGTGCGCGCGCGCGTCCCGAATCCGGAAGTCCCACTGGCAATTAAAGCTGGCGGGATGATAGTCAAAGAGCCAAATGTACCTCATTGAGGTACTTAGGTACTTTACTTGTGACATATTAGGGAGTTAGAACTATTTTTAACTTACCTGGACAACTTTTCCACAGCTTCTGATTTACGCCTGGTTTCACCTGGAGTGAAGGGCCAGATCTGACAAAAATAAACAAAATAAATTAAATAAAATACGATTTCACAAAGTCAACCTACCTTTCCACCCTGCTCCGATGTCCGATATCTCCCTCTCCGATCTCCCCCTCAGCCCCCGATGTCCCTCTCCGATGTCCCATGTCCCTCTCAGCCCCCGATTTTGCCCTCTGATATTCCCCAATGCCCCTCTCAGCCTCCAATCTTCCCCTCTCCCCCCCACCCCCCCCCCCCCCCGATATTCTGTTACAGCGCCGGATGACGTCTTGGTCAATCAAGCCGGCTGCTGGGCGCAAAACTAGGAAAGAACTTTAATCACCATCAATTACATCGCGATCGCGTCGGAAAAGGTAAGTTTTTTTTTATTTGGGTTTGCCACGCGCACCTTCACCCCCTCACTGCCAACCTGCCACCAGTTCAAAATTAAGCCCCACAAGTCCTGGCTAGAATGGAGATGATTGGGTAAATCCCCCGCCAATCATGCCTGGAGATCGCACTGTTGCACGTGACTGGGATTGATTTTACGCACATAATTTGTATAATGTAACTATCCTCCCTTCACTGCATTTTGCTGGAGAAATAATCAATTTATATTATGTAACTATCCTCCACTCACTGCATTTTAGTGGAGAAATAATCCTGCTTTTATCGGGAGACTTTGCTGTAGTTTTGGTCATGAGTTCTGTTTGCTGTAGTTCGTGGAGACTCTTTTTAAATAGACTCTCTTTACTGAATAAATAGACTGTTTGCTGTAGTAGGCTGTTTAAATAGACTCTGTTAGCTGTAAGTCCTGTGGTAAATCCTGCCCCGCCTCCAATTCACTGGATGACACAGTGGTGTCAATACTCACTGTGGTAATTTAATCAGGTAATACAGTACCGCCAACCAGCATAGGCACTGGTAAGCTTCCCATCGGTAGTCGTGGCAGGACCAGCCTTCCCCCTACAGCTACGGCTTGCAACATTATCTGGAACCAAATGGGACGAATTTCAGCCCCCGCTGACAGGTCTAACCCTAACCCTAACCCTGTGAGGCAGGCTCCTCAGAAAAAGGTGAGTACTTCTGGCCCCACAAAAATATTTTTGGCTACTGCCCCTCATCCGCCTCCCTTTCCACCGCCCACAATTGCCTGCTCCTCTTTAATTCATTACCTTCGACTTGGCTCCATGGAGGAGCTGCCAGATTTTCCACTCACCCCAACTCCCTGTGAACATTGGTTCAGCCCTCTCAGGTTGCCGATCAAATGTAATAGGGGCCGATTTTTGGATGGCCGAGCGGGTGTGTTGGGGGCGGGGGGCTCCTAAAATGTCAGAATCCCGGAGTGGGTTTGGAGCCCGGCTCCAACCCGCTGACTTCCAGGTTCCCCAATGACGCGTTTGGGTGCGCGCGCAGCTCCCACATGCGGGACTCCCCCACCGGCAATTAAAGCCGGCGGGATGATAATTTACGTTGTTATTTAAGTAGTTGAGGTACTTGACAGACCTCATTGACTGGAGATTTTGGCAGGGGTGCAATTTTGAAGGAACCTCAGCATGTTTCCCATGCTGTGGGAAACACTCCCTGTTGGAGCAGACATGTTTCAGCCAGCAGCCAGTGGGCGATGCAAAGGATTATTTGACAGTTGGGGGGAATACCTCATTTATTGCAGCAGGGCACTCTATCACTTCAGACAAAGGTTTGGCTGCAACACCTTTGTCCTCTCGAGCCAGGACTGTTCATCAACAGGAAGGGCTATCACTCTATCAACACTCAGCTCATCTGTGACCACCGCAAGAGATACCTTCACGTGTGTACCAGATACCCTGGCAGCTGCCACAATTCCTTCATCCTCTGAGAGTCCAACATCCCGCCCCTCCGCCCACAAGGACTCGCTCCTCGGGGACAAGGGATACCCCCTGCACACGTGGCTCATGACACCACTGAGGAACCTCACCACCGAGCAACAGCGTTGATATAACGACAGCCACATCGCCACTAGGTCTACAATAGAGCATGCTATAGGGCTGCTCAAGATGCGCTTCAGGTGCCTTGATCTTTTTGGGGGAGCGCTTCATTACGCACCAGACAGAGTGGGATGCATTATAGTCGTCTGTTGTGCCCTGCACAACAGGGCACAACAGAGAAGGGTGCCACTGGAGGAGGCCCCATCCACATCTGCCACCCATATTGAGGAGGAGGAGGACGAGGACCAGGAAAAGGAGCAGAACAACAGCTTACCTGGCTGCTCGTGAGGCCAGGGAGTCACTAATACGTGAACAGTTCTCCTAACATCAGACAGTGTGAAGAGTCCAGTCCTCACCACCTGGACAGGGGAGCGGCCACACCAGCCCCCTCCCCCGCTCCCTGCACAAAATAGAAATGCAATTACACATACACCCATTGTAGAGTGACCCAATGGGTGGCATCAAGTGTGGATGTTCATGGTGAACCTCATGAAAGGGCCTTATTACACAAGCCAGTCATGAAGGGCCAGGACGTGGCAGTAGTGGTGACAATGATATTTAATGTGCCATTAACAAAAATCAAATATAAATAAAAAACATGACAAACCTTCAAACACCCTTGTGCATCCCCTTTGTGCTTGAAAAATCTTTGCCTTACGCTTCCGACTACTCCTACGTGGTGCTTCCCCGTGGCTACAGCAGAGGTAGTGGCAGCTTACTCTTGTTCATGCCCTGACCGATTAGATGCTTTGGGCCTACACCCTCTGGGTTTCGATGCCCATGAGTGCCCCTCCAAAGACTGCTCCACCTGCACCTGCGCAGGGGCAGACTCAGCCACCTGGAGAGGAGGCAGCATTGCGGGTACTGGTTGAGAGGGAGGCAACGGGTGAGACGTGGAAGCGCTTTGAGTGGGGTCCCCAATTCCATGTCCTCTTTCGCCATCATCCCTCTCCTGGGCCAGGCCCACATCACTCCTACGACAGTTTGGAGGACATGTGTGAAGCCTTGTAAGGCCATTGCTATTGTATCTGCCTGCCTGTTTAAGGTGGTAGAAAGTTGCTCACCCTGAGTCCGAAGGGCTGTTGTCAGGGCCTCAGTGGCCTCATTGGTGAGCCGTGCTTGAAGCTTGATGGAGGCTAGCCTTCTCTCCATCGCAGACATTCCCACACTTACCTACAACACTGTCTCAGAGATGCCCTCACGTCCCTGTGACAGTATCTCAGAGATTCCCTCCTGTACCTGTGCCACCATTCCAATCATGCAGGAGATAGACTCCTCCATCCTCTGCGCAATTGTGGAGAGTGCATGTGGCACCTGTTCCAGCACCTCGCAAATGTGCTGCTGCCCCTCGATCATTCTCCTTTTAAAGGATGGCCCCCAGGGTTCAGCATCTGTGTCCAGCTGAGCAGAGCCTGGAGATGAGTGCTCCCACTGTAGCGAACTCTCCACAGCTGCCCCTGCCACCAGTGTCTGCTTGTGCTCACATGTGTGTGGTGACTCACCATGTGCGACCCCAACTAACTGAGGACGGGAACCCACTGAGGTGTGTGTATCTGCACTGGTGGATGGCTCGATCAGATGTGACGGTGCCCCCTTAGAGGCCAGCAGGTCTTCTGAGGAATCCCCCTCCGCCATCACAGCGACCGCTGAAGGCCCTGTAAGAGAACAGAAGGCAATATTAAGCATGATTACAGATGTAGAGGTGCTGAAGATGGCAAGGCATGTTAACATCATTTGCTATTGTGAGTGCTGAATGTTAAAGTTCTGTCACCAGCCGTTTGTCGGGTGGCAGTCTCGGCGTCCCCGATGGATAGGCATTCAAGGGTGCGGCTCACTTCAAGAACGTCCTGCTCCGCGTCAGT
Organism: Heptranchias perlo; assembly: GCF_035084215.1. Taxonomy (NCBI): domain Eukaryota; kingdom Metazoa; phylum Chordata; class Chondrichthyes; order Hexanchiformes; family Hexanchidae; genus Heptranchias; species Heptranchias perlo. The sequence goes on along the minus strand of NC_090331.1, from coordinate 15,914,469 downwards.
GAGGACGACCAGATGTTGCGGCCCCCCTCCGGTCTTCGCCCTCTCTCGTGCATTCTGGGCTCTCTTCTCCTATAAGAGGAGAAAGTAGAGAGGCGTGAGTGAGGGATGGTGACGTGGCCAGCCGCTGAATGCATTGGTTTGGGTGAGGCTGACCATGAAAGAGACACATCAGAGGGTGAGTATGAGACAGAGCCATGACATTGTATGAGGATTGGGTTGAGTGGTAGTGGTGGGATGAGTACTGGGGAGGTGAGTAAATGCAGGTAAGTTGAGGATGAGGTTTGAGTGGGTGTGAGGAGTGATGTGATAGAGTAGTGTTGGCAGTGCAGAAGGGATTGTGGGGTGGGGGCGGTGATGTGGAAGACGTAGTATAGGAGAATGAGTAAGTGTACTCACTTTGGCTGATCTAGTTAGGTCATTGAAGCGCTTCCTGCACTAGATCCAGATGCGGGAGACGTTGCTGCTGCTGGTGACCTCCTCTGCCATCTTGAGCCAGGCCTTCTTGGTGGCAGAGGCAGGCCACTTCCTTCCGACCGCTGGGTAGAAAATCTCCCTCCTCCTCCTCACCCCATCCAGTAGGGCCTGGAGTGAGGCATCGTTAAATCTGGGAGCAGCCTTTCCCCTGGTTTGCTCCATGCTGCACTTTTGGTTGGTTGCTTCAGGAGCAGCATTGGAGGACTGCCCCTTTAAATAGGGCTCCTCCAGCTGACAGCCTGTGATGCGGGTGCGCAGTCCGCCCGCTGCGCAGGTTGACGACGGGAAACCCAGAAGCCACGGAACGTGCCTTCAATTTGCCCGCGATCGCGTGGGGAACGGAACAATTTCACTGGATGGGTTACCCACACCCCCAGTCGCCCCCCGCACCCCGCTGCCAACCAGCCTCCCTGGTAATATTGGGGTCATAGAGTCCCAGTGCTCAACCTGGATTGGGCCTCATGCTGAGGACATCAGGTAGGTTGTGCAATCGCAGCACTTGTCTGATGTCCGCCCAGGGTTAAAATAAAGTCCATACAGTGTAAAGTTGTTCAGGTGAGAACAAATGGACATCAGTACAAGTTACGAAATCATGGTCAGGTTAGATGCCAGGAAGTATTTCCTTCTGCAGAGAGTTGGCGACCTCTGGAATGCGTCGCCAGAGGTGAGTGTGGATTTGCTGCAAGCGTTCGAAATGGAAATGGACGAGTTCCTGCGAACGGGGGGCACCTAGAGATATAGAAGGTGGGTAGGTTAACGGGGATAGTGATACAGTCCGAGTGGCTTCCTGGAGCTTGACTGTGGGGGTCAGAGTGGAATTTTCCAACGTTTTTTTTCCTAAATTGGCTTAAAGTTTTTTTTTCCCTCTCCTAGGATATTGTGCGGCTGCAGTAGTGGAGGGGGGATGGGGGGTGGTGGAAGAGCTGGATCTGGTCTATTCTTCTTTTTTATTTGGTCATATGTAGACCTGATGAGAACATTCTGCTCTATGCTGAAGTCAACTGTGCAAAATCAGAGAGCAGATGCTGCTGTCCGCCATTTACAGTCATCTGGAACTGGAGCAACACCCAAGAGTTGCTTGCACTTAAGCCAGATCTTCCATGTTTATGCCAGGAACACCTGCACTGCTACATCTGCAACGCAACATTCTGCATCGATTCAAAAATTGTCAAAATAGAGTAGCACTGACTCAATTTCTTGCCGTGGTCTGTTGCCTATGGGAACTCCCACGCATAAACTGTAATTGCCTGGATCAATCTCTTGTGCACCAAAGTTTTAAAAGAGACCTAAATATCATTTGCTGCACTCGAGTTGCTGGAGAATGCAGTAGGCAATGGTAAATTTGTGTCTTGAGCATGGATACTAGGGTTGCCAACTGCGGTTGGACGTATTCCTGGATTCCTGGGGAAGGTGGGACTTGTACAAGTCGGACGGGTTGCACCTGAACCAGAGCGGGACAAATATCCTTGCGGGGAGGTTTGCTAGCACTGTTGGGGGGGGTTTAAACTAACTTGGCAGGGGGATGGGATACAGAGTGGAGCTACAATAGGGGGTAATGTGCAGCCAAATATAGAGAAAAAAACAAGTCAGCTTGGAAGACAGGGCAAATATGTGAGGGCAAGGCTGGATGGCATCTATTTTAATGCAAGGAGTCTTGCGAATAAGGTGGATGAACTGAAGGTGTTGATAAACACATGGGAGTATGACATTGTTGCTGTCACAGAGACATGGTTGAGGGAGGGGCAAGACTGGCAGCTCAATATTCCAGGGTACAGAATCTTCAGGCGAGACAGAGGGGGAGGTATAAGAGGAGGGGGGGTCGCAATATTAATTAAAGAATCAATTACTGCCATAAGGAGGGATGATATATCAGCAGGTTCCTCTAATGAGGCCATATGGGTGGAGCTTAAAAACAAAAAGGGGGCAAGCACTTTGATGGGAGTGTACTATAGGCCCCCAAACAGTCAGGGGGAGATAGAGGAACAGATATGTAGGCAAATCTCAGAAAATTGTGCAAATAATAGGGTAATAATAGTGGGGGATTTCAACTTCCCCAATATTAACTGGGATACTCAGAGTGTAAAAGGCTTAGAGGGTACAAAATTCTTAACGTGCATCCAGGAGAGCTTTTTGAGCCAGCATGTAGAAAGTCCGACAAGAGAGGGGGCGGTACTGGACCTAATTCTAGGGAATGTGGCCGGCCAAGTGGAAGAAGTGCTAGTAGGTGAGCACTTTGGTGACAGTGACCATAATTCGGTGAGATTTAAGGTGGTCATGGAAAAGGACAGGGAGGGGCCGGAAATAAAGGTTCTAAATTGGGGGAAGGCCGATTTTAATAGGATAAGTCAGGATCTGGCCAAAATGGACTGGGATCAGCTGCTTGTAGGAAAATCCGCATCGGAGCAATGGGAGTCTTTCAGAAGGGAGATTGAGACCATACAATCGCAACATGTTCCCGTAAAGGTCAAGGGTAGTTCCAAGAACTCCAGGGAACCTTGGATGTCAGGGGATATACGAGAATAGATTAGGAAAAAAAGGAGGGCTTTTGGCAGATACAAAAGGCTAAAGACGGAGGAAGCCCTAGAGGAGTACAAAAAGTGCAGGGGGATACTTAAAAAAGAAATTAGGAGATCAAGGAGGGGCCATGAAATAACACTGGCGAGCAAAATAAAGGAAAATCCTAAGATGTTTTATAAGTATATTAAGGGTAAGAGGATGACTAGGGAAAAAATAGGACCCATTAGGGACAAAAATGGCAATCTGTGTGTGGAGCCGGCAGATGTAGGAGGGGTTCTAAATGATTTTTTTGCATCTGTTTTCACTATGGAGAAGGACGATGTAGACATAGAAATACGGCAGGGGGACTGTGATATACTCGAACATATTAACATCGAGAGGGAGGAGGTATTGGCGGTTTTAGCAGGCCTAAAAATGGATAAATCCCCAGGCCCGGACGAAATGTATCCCAGGCTACTGTGTGAGGCAAAGGAGGAGATTGCGGGGGCTCTGACACATATATTCAGAACCTCTCTGGCCACAGGGGATGTGCCAGAGGACTGGAGAACCGCTAATGTAATACCATTATTCAAGAAGGGGAGTAGGGAAAAACCGGGGAACTACAGGCCAGTGAGCCTAACATCAGTGGTAGGAAAATTATTGGAAAAAATTCTGAAGGACAAAATTAGTCTCCACTTGGAGAAGCAAGGATTAATCAGGGATAGTCAACATGGCTTTGTCAAGGGAAGATCATGTCTGACTAATTTGATTGAATTTTTTGAGGGGGTGACTAGACGTGTGGATGAGGGTAACGCAGTGGATGTGGTATACATGGATTTCAGTAAGGCCTTCGATAAAGTCCCCCACAGGAGACTGGTCAAGAAGGTACGAGCCCATGGAATCCAGGGTGCCTTGGCACTTTGGATACAAAACTGGCTTAGTGGCAGAAGGCAGAGGGTGATGGTCGAAGGTTGTTTTTGTGACTGGAAGCCTGTGGCCAGTGGGGTACCACAGGGATCGGTGCTGGGTCCCTTGCTGTTTGTGGTCTACATTAATGACTTGGATATGAATGTAAAAGGTATGATCAGTAAGTTCGCTGATGATACAAAAATTGGTAGGGTGGTAAATAGCAAGGAGGATAGCCTCAGTCTGCAGGACGATATAGATGGGTTGGTCAGATGGGCGGAACAGTGGCAAATGGAATTTAACCCGGAAAAGTGCGAGGTGATGCACTTTGGAGGGACTAACAAGGCAAGGGAATACACAATGAATGGGAGGACCCTAGGCAAGACAGAGGGTCAGAGGGATCTTGGTGTGCAAGTTCACAGATCCCTGAAGGCGGCGGAACAGGTAGTTAAGGTGGTAAAGAAGGCATATGGGATACTTGCCTTTATTAGCCGAGGCATAGAATATAAGAGCAAGGAGGTTATGATGGAGCTTTATAAAACACTGGTTAGGCCACAGCTGGAGTACTGTGTGCAGTTCTGGTCGCCACACTACAGGAAGGATGTGATCGCTTTGGAGAGGGTGCAGAGGAGATTCACCAGGATGTTACCAGGGCTGGAGCGCTTCAGCTATGAAGAGAGACTGGGAAGATTGGGTTTGTTTTCCTTGGAGCAGAGGAGGCTGAGGGGGGACATGATTGAGGTGTACAAAATTATGAGGGGCACAGATAGGATGGATACTAAGGAGCTTTTTCCCTTCGTTGAGGGTTCTATAACAAGGGGACATAGATTCAAGTTAAAAGGCGGGAGGTTTAGAGGGGATTTGAGAAAGAACTTTTTCACCCACAGGGTGGTTGGAGTCTGGAACTCACTGCCTGAAAGGGTTGTGGAGGCAGGAACCCTCACAACATTCAAGAAACATTTGGATGAGCACTTGAAATGCCATAGCATACAAGGCTACGGACCAAATGCTGGAATATGGGATTAGAGTAGACAGGGCTGATGGCCGGCGCGGACACGATGGGCCGAAGGGCCTCTATCCGTGCTGTATAACTCTATGACTCTATCTGATCACGTGACATTTGATCATGTGACATTTGATCGCATGATATTTGCTGCAACTCACAAATGTTACTGCATTGCTACATGTACCGGTGGGGTGGCCTGCACCCCTGGTGTTAACCTGCTATTTACTTCAAGCAGATTCCTGGGCCACTGGAGCTTTGCCAGACTTTCATGCTGCGCGTTGCCAGGATTTCATGCTGCGCGTTGCCAGGATTTCATGCTGCGCGTTGTCAGGATTTCATGCTGCGCGTTGCCAGGATTTCATGCTCCACGTTGCCAGGCTTTCATGCTCCGCGTTGCCAGGCTTTCATGCTCCACTTTGCCAGATTTTCATGCTCCGCGTTGCCAAGCTTTCATGCTGCGCATTGCCAGGCTTTCATGCTCCACTTTGCCAGGTTTTCATGCTTCCGCCTCCAACTTAGATAATCTGCTTTAACAATTCACACATTCTCTGGATATTACATATGCCTTTTCTATCTCTATTTTACCTCAACATGCCTTACGCCACTATCAGTTCTGACAGTCAACCATCTTCTGTTTTCTACCCAATCAATTTAACGGCTCAAACTTTTTCTTGTGGTCCCCTTTTATCCCCACCCTCCTTTCCCTAGCTCTGTTTCTTCTTATTAGCTGTTCATCTGTAATATCTTCATGTTCTGATGACGGGCTAGGCCTGAAACATTTGATATTTTCTTATCTTTACAGATGCTGTCTGACTTGCTGAGTTTTTCTCGCATTTTCTGCTTTTGTTTGAGATTCCAGCATTTGCAGTATTTTGTTTATTTCTGTTATAATTTCAGTTGACTAAAGGAAACTCGGAATAAAACTCAGGTGCATTTAAAGTAAAAATGTCAAAGGATTTAGTCAAGCTCATCCTCATCCACAGAGAGAATGTAACTTCTTTTTAAACCAAAAGCATTGGAAAACACATTATACAACACATAAATACAACAGACTCTGCTGGCAGACTTCAAAGTCTGTTTGTAGCAAAGATGTGGCTATGTTGTTCAATTTTGAAATGTAGAAACCACATTTGATTCAATGCTATATTTGTACACCTGCTTGTGGTACTCACTACAAGTCAGTTGTGCAAAGCTTAGTCGAAAAATAACATTTCCAGGGTGCTTATTGGGTGGGCTCTGAGAATGAGTTTTTTTAAAAAATCCTGGCAATTTTACGGTCAGGAAAGTTATATTTTTAATGGGGGTGAAACCGGAAGGAGCCAGCAGTGTGGGGAGAACAATGAGAAGGTTTTGATCACTGAGCTCTTCCAAAAATACAAGCTGTTGTTGTCTCCACTCCAAAGGTCAAATTGTGGTCACACGGAGGTCTGTTGGAGATAGCAGATTTCAGGAGCCACTTCATGCCGATGATGCTTTTAATTTACCATGTTTTTATGCACAGCAATATATCAACGATTGGCCAAGTGATATATATGTGTGTGTAGTGGCTTAACTTATGATGGCTTAACTTATGATGTGCTTAACTTACATCACATTAAAAATCTAGATTTTTAATGCCCTCAAGAGGGCTGGAATATAAAAGGGTGGAAGTTATGTTACAGCTTTACAGAGTTCTGGTTAGACCCCATCTGGCGTAATGCATTCAGTTCTGGGCACCGAACCTCAGGAAGGATATATTGGCCTTGGAGGGGGTGCAGCGCAGATTCACCAGAATGATACCAGGGCTAAAAGGGTTACATTATGAGGACAGGTTGCATTCCCTTGAAATAGAATGTGAAGAATCTTACAACACCAAGTTATAGTCCAACAATTTTATTTGAAAATCACAAGCTTTCGGAGGCTTTCTCCTTCGTATTTTGGCAGGAAGAATAAGGGGGCCACATACCACTTGGATAATAATAGTCTAAATGGGATAGAGGAGCAAAGGGATCTCGTGGTACAGATACACAAATCACAAAAAGAAGCAACACAGGTTAATAAGGCCATAAAAAAGCCAAATCAAGCACTGGAGTTCATTTCTAGAGGGATAGAATTGAAAAGCAGAGAAGTTATGTTAAATTTGTATAGCATCTTGGTTAGACCATACTTGAAGTACTGTGCACAGTTCTAGTCTTCATCTTATAGAAAGGATATAGAGGCACTGGAGAAGGTGCAAAAAAGATTCACAAGGATGATACCAGAACTTATCAAGAAAGGCTGAACAGGCTGGGGCTCTTTTCTCTAGAAAAGAGAAGGTTGAGGGGTGACCTGATAGAGGTCTTTAAGGTAATGAAAGGGTTTGATAGGGTAGACATAGAGAAAATGTTTCCATTTGTTGGAAAGTCCAAAACTAAAGGTCATAAATATAAAATTGTCACTAATAAATCCAATAGGATATTCAGGAGAAACTTCTTTACTCAAAGAGTGGTAAGAATGTGGAATACACCGCCACAAGGAGTAGTTGAGGCAAATAGTATAGATGCATTTAAGGGGAAACTAGATATGCACATGAGGGAGAAAGGAATAGAAGCGTATGCTGATAGGGTTAGATGATGTAAGGAGGGAGGAGACTCGTGTGGAGCATAAATGCTGGCATAGACCATTTGGACCGAATGGCCTGTAGTTTCAGTGTAACTCGATGTAACTATCCAAACTCATTTCATGTAGGACCTTGCAGCTAGCAGAGAAAGGAGACCTTCAATTCAGCAGTTTAGGTTGGATTTAAACCAAGGTACCAAGTTTTTTTTTGCTTTTGTTAAAATTGTGACATTAAATGGCAAGACGATTAGTAATCCTTTTGGTAAGAACATATCATTGCCACCCTTGACTGTGCAGCTTTTTCCACCATTTGTTTTACCTGAATCTAAAGGTTTATTAGTTCTGAATGCTATGCTTGTATTACAGAAAGATGTTAACTAAACTTTGGAAGATTTTAATCAGGTAATGAATTATTTGGATTGAAATTCTACTGCATCTAATGTTTAATGTCAAAATAATAATCGTAATGATCCGCACATTCAATTAAGCAATGCAAATTAGATTACCTTCAGGTTCTTTCAGGAGAAGTAACAATAGAAGGAAAAAGTGAAACATTTATTGGGTGGCAATAAGGAGAATTTATTTTCAGCACAGTGCTACAGGAGATGTGGTTTTATTGCTACTGTTTCTTGTTTAATTGTTTCTTAATAGATACATGATTGCATGGAGTATATATTGTTGAATGAACAAGCTGGTATTTATTGAAGAGAAGTGTTTCCAAGTTGGCGAAGTATATTGCGGATGTAATTAATGTTCCACTTTATTTTATGTTGGAACAGGGAACAAAATCTGCTCATTCCTTTACAATAATCTCTCTTTTAATGTGCCATAAATGCCACAGGCCAATTTTTCAAATACAGTGAAGCGCAGACCAAACATATATCCAGATAGCATCCTACATGCTACTGTAAATTGCTTTGTTTTTTTCTCATGGTCTTTTTAAACATGTAGTTAAACATATTTTTAACATCAAGTAAGGTTTTAGCATTGACCTTTTGTCTTGCTTTTTGTATAAATTACCAGATCATTGTAATACCCGACTGCTGCAAAATGTTTTATTAGTAAATGCAATGTTGTAGCGATCGTAATTTAGTTATGGAAATGCTTGACTATGCTTTATTTTATTACAATTGTTTTACATTATTCAGATCGATTGTTTTATTTTAATATACTTTTGTAGCCAGTTAATATAACACAAATCAATAATATGAATCATTCAAACTTTGACTTTAGGAACTCTTAAGCGATTTAATGAGATTAGATATTTGGAGCCATCAAGCTTTTTTCTTCCATAGACCAGCTCTATCATGAACTCCACCCGACCCATTTGATCTCCTGAGAAAAGGCTCTATAAACTTTACCTTTCACCTCCAGAGGTAAATTGAACAAAACTCCAGCTTACCTATTAAACTTTAAAAGTTATGGTGCACATATCACACCAGTTGCTTTGTTTGCCATGACATTTCCATAATCCTAGCACCTTAGGAACTGTCAAGTTACATATAGCCTTCAATTATCAATGTTTATACTATGTTTTATAACTTGAAATTCCATTTCTAAACAGATATCCATCCAGGTCTTTCTGAAAGACGTTTGTTGATAGCATTTACTGCTTTATCAGGGAATCTATATCACGTATCCACTATACTGTGAGGGAAAAATACTTTTAATCTTTTATCTTGGTAATTTTATACTCGTCTTGTAGTTCTGCTACTTGTTTGTGCAAAACAGTATTAAAGTTTTATAGTGCAATCAGAATGCAGCAACAACAGCTTGTGTTTATGTAACATCTTCAACAACAGAAATCTTCCAAGGTACTTTATATGGGGGCGGGGAACAAAAAAATAAAATGGGTAAATGGAAGAAAGGAATAGCATGGATCAATGATGGGATATTTTGGAGAGGTGACAGAAAGCTTAATTGAAAGGATGGGGTTTTGAAAAGATGGGGAAAGCAGTGGAGAGGTTGAGTGCTTTAAGGAGGGAGTTCCAAAGAGTAGAGATGAGGGGCCTGAAGGCTGTGCCAATAATGGCGGAGTGAAGGGAGGGGGGACCAAAACACTGAACCTTTAGGACATGAATTTGTAATAGTGGTAAAAAAAAGTACAGTTTGACTTTGGGATTTGTGTTTGACATTATTTCCATATCTACGGAGATTTCATTTTTGTACAGGAATAAATAATGGATACAGGATGGAAATTAAGGAAAGTTGGTAATCTACAGTGAAACAAGAAAGAGGGAGAGTAAAACAGGTGTCTTCTGGTATTCAATTTATAGCTTATTGATAGAATGTAGTGATCTTAGAACCAGGACATTACAGGATTCACAAAACTGAACATGTGAGCTATGCACACTCTGTGTGGGGGTTTAACCAAGTATTGCCAAACTGGTAATTTTCAGTGTGTGGGAAATTACATTTATGAGTTAATGAGGCGTGCCAGTAACAAGCAATTGTTAATGTATTTCTTATTTGTTTGACAAAATATAGTAATTTAATTGTCTTTTCCATGTTGATTTTTGTTTTGTTATTGTAGGCATACAAAGGAAAATGCAGGGAAAAATGGGGTCTATTTTGGGACTTTGGAAGCATAAAAAACACTTAGATAAGGACATTGTAAGCTAAATATTGATCTTTTCAGATGATCCCAAAATAAGAGGTGCTGCAAACACTGAGAAAAAGTGCAGCCAGATTCAGAAGGATTTGGATCCTTAAGGTAATTGGGCCAGTATATGACAAATGTGAAGTAATTAGCGTAGGAGTAAGAAACCATGAGGCAGCATTTGAGCTAAATTGAGAGGTTATTGTTGATAGCCAAGCATTTGACAAATAGTTTAATAAATCTAAGTTAAAAAGAAAATAAGATACTGCATTACATTAGCAAAGGAATAAAATATACATCAAAAATATCTTTTGTTGCTGTATTAGATCCCAATCAGGAGCATGTGTACAGTTCCGATGATTAAACTGTAAGAAGGATGGAGAGGAGTGAACAGCCAATATGATTCTGTGCATCAGGAATCTAAGTTTTGAGCGAAGGTTAAGAAAGTTGAACTTCTCTTTGGAAAAGGGAACAATTAGAGTTGACCTAATTGAGATCTTCAAGACTATGAAGTCTTGGCAAAGGCAATACAGATGAGAAAGTCATTGGGCTCGATGTTAGCAGGGCTGCGGGTTCGCGGCGGGGGGGCTATCGGGCGCGTGGGTAACGCGCCCGGTGAAATTAGTCAGCCCCCCGCGCGATCGCAGCCCAATTGGATCCACTTACCTTGTCTTCCGGGTTCCCCACTGCTGATCTGCGCATCGGGCAGGCTGCGCATGCGCAGTAAGATCTGTCAGCTGGAGGAGCTCTATTTAAAGGGGCAGTCCTCCACTGACAGATGCTGCAACAAATAGAAAAAATTACTGTAAACAATTTTACAACACCAAGTTATAGTCCAGCAATTTTATTTTAAATTCACAAGCTTTCGGAGGCTTCCTCCTTCCTCAGGTAAATGAGGAAGGAGGAAGCCTCCGAAAGCTTGTGAATTTAAAATAAAATTGCTGGACTATAACTTGGTGTTGTAAAATTGTTTACAATTGTCAACCCCAGTCCATCACCGGCATCTCCACATCAGAAAAAATTACAGCATGGAGCAGCCCAAGGGGAAGGCTGCTCCCAGTTTAATGATGCCTCACTCCAGGTATCATTAGATGGGGTGAGAAGGAGGGGGAGGACAGAGATCTTCCCCCCGGCGGGTGGGGGGAAGCAGCCTGCCTCTGCCACCAGGAAGGCCTGGCTCGAGGTGGCAGAGGAGGTCACCAGCACCACCAACATATCGCCCACCTGCATACAATGCAGGAGGTGCTCCAATGACCTCAGTAGGTCAGCCAAAGTGAGTACACTTACTCATTCCCCTACACTCTATCTGCCACATCACCGCCCCCACCCCATATCTCCTTCTGCACTGCTAACACTACTCTGTCACATCACCCCGCATACCCACTCAAACCTCATCCTCATCTTACCTGCACCTACTCACCTCGCCAGTACTCATCCCGCCACTACCACTCAACCCAATCCTCATACAATCTCATGGCTCTATCTCATACTCACCCTCTCGTGCATCTCTTTCACAGTCAGCCTCACTCAACCTGCCACTACCTGTGCTGCAGCCACAGGGCATGCATCACATATGTGCAGTAGGCAGCGTAAGGCAAACGTGTCGTGAGCATGAAGGGGATGCACAAGGGTGTTTGAGGGTTTGTCATGGTTTTTACCTATAGTTAATTTCTGATCAACTCACATTACATAATATATTGGCACCACTACTGCCACGTCTTTGCGAATTTTGTCTGGTTTGTGCAATAATGCCCTTTCCTGAGGATCACTACGAAGACCCACAACTGATGCCACCCATTGTGTCACTGCAGAGTGGGTGCAGGTGTATTTGCAGGGCTCTTTTGTGCAGACGACTGAGAGACGTCGGCGATGTCCCCGGTGGCACCCTGGAAGGATGCGGAGGAGAAATTGTTGAGGGCAGTGGTGACTTTGACAGCGACAGGTAAGAAGATGGTGCTCGGGCCAGCCAGGAGCAGCTTGGCATGAAGGAGGCTGCAGATGTCCACGACTACATGTCGAGTGACTCTGAGCCTCCGTGTGCACTGCTGCTCAGAGAGGTCCAGAAAGCTGAGCCTCGGTCTGTGGACCCTGTGGCGAGGGTAGTGCCCCCTGCGACGCATCTCTCTCTGTGGTTGCCCTTCCTCTTGTGCAGGTGGATGTGTCACAGCACTGTGTTGTGGAGCTCCACGTGTCAGAGGTGGACGGCGTGGATGGCGAGGCTGGTGAGGCTGGTGATGCTGTTCGCCCTCCAAGGAGGTCATGACTGCAGCTACGGCGGCCCCCATCCAGAAGATGTATATCTGAGGGGGTCCGCAAGGTAGGTACATGTCTCTGGACCCCGGGGTAAGTGTGCAAGTTGGTGACTTTGATTGTCAGGAGGAGGGTGGTGGAGGCCAAACTTTGTCCAAAGTGACAGAGTGGTCTCCTGCAATGAGTGAGGGTCTCCCCCCCCACCTGTCAAATGGACTTTTGCAGCTGCCACAGGCTGACAGCTGCAACACGTCCATTTGATCTGGGAGTGTTTCCCCCAGTATGAGAAACAGTCCTAGTTTGCTATAAAATCCCACCCCTCCTCACATAATCCCTTAATCAGGTCAGTTAATGACCTGAACAAGCAAACTAAATAGCTTCAAGTGGAACCCCGCTGGCTTTAATTGCCTGTGGGATTCCCACCAGCGGGGGGCTGCGCGCGCACGCCAGCGCGTCAGTGAGGAACCCGGATGTGGGCGGGTTGGAGCCGGGCTCCCGACCCACTCCGGGATTCTCCGATTTTCGGAGCCCCCCCCCCGCCAGGAACGCACCCGATAGCGGGTGCTAAAATGATGCCCATTGAGTTGATCCTACCTCCTCCATCTGGACATAACCCACAGTTCTCCCTCATCCGCCCCCCCACCCCCCAATGCACTATGTATACCGGCCAATTTTCTTCCCATATGTTTATTATGACAAAAGATTCAAATATGGTTGGTGGCGGGGGGCGGGAAAGTTTTAAAGTTAGGAAGTGAGCTGTGAGTAAGGAAATTGGAAGGAACATTTTTTTAAAGTGGGAATTGAGCTTCAGAACAAGTTAGCAGACAAAGCTATTGAACAGAATAGTGTAAATTGATACAAGAGGTGAGTAGATTTAGAGAAAGAAGGGATTGAGGGATATGAATCAAAAAGGTTAGGCTTGAAGCATATTGGTCTTTTTTATTTATTCCAAAAAATGTTATATTTTAAGGAGTCTTCTGTGGCTCAACTCCCATTGATGCATTCACTCAACTCCTTGCTTGATAAAGCAGAGTATATGCACCGTTCTGTTGACATATTGAATATTGTCCAAAGAAATTACTTTACTGAGACAAGTAACTGGCAGTGCTCTAAAGTGAAGAGTAATTATCACTTACCATACTCCTTTGGATACCTTTAAAACTAATTTATATTTTTCTATGATTCAGCGCCACTCTAAACGGAAGATTAAAACTAGTAGATTAAAGCAGCTCATTCGAATTTTTCTATCTATCATTTCTTTACTATGTGGTAATGTAATTTTAAAACTCTTGTGGACAGAGTTCCTTCACAAAAAAGCATGGGGGTTATTATAGAAGCCTGTGAATATATAAGGGATGATTCCCAATGGTTAAATCAAGGAGCGCACGCATGCATTCTGCAAATGTGCATGTTGGGATCGAGCATGTAGACCTGAACACTCGATTCATTAGGTACAAAATTCCTGAATCAAAATATTTAACAGCTATTTGGAGGTTGCACTAGCATGTGCCCGGGCTTGATTAACTTAAGCCATACTAATTTAAATAGGTCCAATGATGAGTTCCATGATGTTTGTGGCCTTTTCACCCCTATAGCATTCCTTGGCCTCGAGAAAAGTAGCTTTTCTGGTCTTCTGTGCTTTGGCCTTGAGAATTCTCTCCCTCGTAATTAGCTACCTTTTTATAGTATTGAATACACCTTTGGTCACCCTCACCTAGGAAAATGTGATCACTTGTCTTCTTAGAAGTCTGAGGTAGTTATCCGACTTTTAATTCTCATCAATAGTTTTAATCGAATGTGGAACTATAAAATGCATAATGTAATTGAACAGAATTTTTCATGACCTATTTTTCTTTCCATCCTGATTTACTCGTTAGGATATGTTGCCTTATTGCTTAAAGACTGATGGGAAGGGAGAACAAAAATAATACAGGTTCCTCATATATTGGCAATCAATGTGCTGCAAAATTGAAGTGCAGTTATTACCTCATTTGTGATATTAGAAAGCAATTGTTTGTTCTATTTCCCTCTGCCATTACTCACAGAACACTGCTTGTTAAATATAAAATAATACCTAATTTGGGGTGTATTCCCAGTAAGTAACACATTAATTGGCCCAGATAACATAAGCATTGAGGGTGAAGATCAGTGGGTGTATTAATGAACCACTGAACTCAAAGTTGAAGCATCCAACTTATATCTATTCAAAAAAAGTAATTCATTTGAAAACAAGAGTGAAAGAAATACTTGTGATTCAGTACATCTGTGGCCTACAGTGACTGAGTCACATAATTCAAATACAGTTCATGATTCATGTTGTGATTCCTATGATGGTGCAGTCGTACCACATGACTTGTAATGCTGTGCTATTGAGTTATTGACAGAAAGTAAATTATAGTGACATAACATACCCTGTATATATTTAGCAGAAAATTATGATTTTTCTACTATGTGGCACTTCAGCTAATCACTATTACCAAGGGTGTAATGAATATCTAATATAATTTTTTTTTATATTCGTTCATGGGATGTGGGCGTCGCTGGCGAGGCTGGCATTTATTGCCCATCCCTAATTGCCCTTGAGAAGGTGGTGGTGAGCTGCCTTCTTGAACCGCTGCAGTCCGTGTGGTGAAGGTTCTCTCACAGTGCTGTTAGGAAGGGAGTTCCAGGATTTTGACCCAGCGACGATGAAGGAACGGCGATATATTTCCAAGTCGGGATGGTGTGTGACTTGGAGGGGAACGTGCAGGTGGTGTTGTTCCCAAGTACCTGCTGCTCTTGTCCTTCTAGGTGGTAGAGGTCGCGGGTTTGGGAGGTGCTGTCGAAGAAGCCTTGACGAGTTGCTGCAGTGCATCCTGTGGATGGTACACACTGCAGCCACAGTGCGCCGGTGGTGAAGGGAGTGAATGTTTAGGGTGGTGGATGGGGTGCCAATTAAGCGGGCTGCTAATATATATATTAAAAACACACAAACTGGTGAAACTTAGAGATCAATAAAACTTTGATCCTGCGGTACCATAAGACTATAGCACTAATTGGACAAAATGTAAAAAAAGACTGCCTTACTTCCATAATAATTTAATGAAACAAAATAAAACCTGAAAATTAGAACAAAAATGTTTTGCAAAGCAACATATTAGAGTGGAATGAAACTATTATTTTCCATTGTACTTAATGCTTTCTTCATCATGTTTTATTTCTTAATGGGATGACACAATTTGGGATCATTTTACAGATGAAATAAATCAGCATAATTTGTTTTGAACCTGTTACCCATTTTGAATGAGTGTGTATACTATAAGCCATCTGTCACTACAGAAGCTGTGAGTGTGGTGAATGTTTATGATCTGATGAACATCAGTACTTTAAAGTGTTGTTATTAATGAATTACTCGCGTGTATATTAGGCAATGGGAAGTTTGTGATCTCCCTCTTGTGCCCAGTACAATTTTTTCAAGTCATTCTGGGCTCATAGAAACTACTTGGGTAATTGTTTGAGACATCTGTCTATGTTACAATTTTCTCTACCTGCAGCTCCTATTGTACAAAAATTAATCTCTAAACAAAAGAGAGATATGCAATCTTTTTCATTTCTTCATTCCACTGTCACGGTTTGATTTGTTGGTGTAAACTAAGAATCACTTTCGGCATGTTCTGTTGGTGCAGCGTATTATTGTATTAGTGTGTTCTACCTGAGATTGGTGACGGCCAAGTTCCTCACCTCATGTGGTGGGTTCTCTATCTCAGTTGAGCTGTTCTGGGGAAGCACTGGTTCAAGACATGGCACTTTTACATAGAATTGTATAGAATTTACAGCACAGAAACAGGTCATTTGTCCCAACTGGTCTATGCCGGTGTTTATGCTCCACAAGAGCCTCCTCCCACCTTACTTCATCTAATCCCATCAGCATATCCTTCTACTCCTTTCTCCCTCATGTACTTATCTAGCTTCCCCTTAAATGCATCCATGCTATTCACCTCAACTACATCATCTGGTAGCAAGTTCCACATTCTAACTACTCTCTGGGTAAAGAAGTTTCTCCCGACTACCTTATTGGATTTATTATGGGGTGATTCAAGGGGTTTAGGGTAAACATGTTCCCACAAAGAAAAAGGGAGGGGCTGCCAAACCTAGAGCCCCCTGGATGTCAAGAAGCATTCAGGTTAAGATAGGGCAGAATAAGAAAGCCTATGATAGACACCGGCAACTCAATACTATGGAAAGCTTAGAGAAGTATACAGAGTGCAGGGGTGAAGATAAAAAGGAAATTAGGAAAGCAAAGAGAGGGCATGAAAAAATATTAGCAGGTAAAATCAAAGGAAACCCAAAGATGTTATATAAATACATTAAGAGCAAGAGGATAACTAAGGAAAGAGTAGAGCCTATTAGAGACCAAAAAGGTAAACTATGTGTGCAGGCGGAAGATGTGGGTATGGTTCTTAATGAATACTTTGCATCTGTCTTCACAAAGGAGATGGATGATGCAGGGATTGAAGTTAAGGAGGAGGAGTGTGAAATATTGGATGGGATAAACATAGTGAGAGAGGAAATATAAAGGGGATTAGCATCTTTGAAAGTGGATAAATCACCAGGGCCGGATGAAATGTGTCCCATGCTGTTAAAAGAAGCCAGGGAAGAAATAGCAGAGGCTTTAACAATCATTTTCCAAACTTCACTGGATACAGGCGTAGTGCCGAAGGATTGGAGGACTGCTAACGTTGTACCGTTGTTTAAAAAGGGAGCGAAGGATATATCGAGTAATTACAGGTCAGTCAGCCTAACCTTGGTAGTGGGCAAATTATTGGAATCAATTCTGAGGGACAGGATAACCTGTCACTTAGAAAGGCACGGACTAATCAAGGACAGTCAGCGTGGATTTAAGGGGAGGTCGTGTCTGACTAACTTGATTGAATTTTGAGAGGAGGTGACAAGGAGGATCAATGAGGGTAGCATAATTGATGTAGTCTACATGGATTTTAGCAAGGCTTTTGACAAGGTCCCACTTGGTAGATTGGTCAAAAAAGTACAGGCCCATGGGATCCAAGGGAATGTGGCAAATTGGATCCAAAATTGGCTCAGTGGCATGTAGCAAAGTGTAACGGTCGACGGGTGTTTTTGAGACTGGAAGGCTGTTTCCAGTGGGGTGCCGTAGGGCTCGGTACTAGGTCCTTTGCTTTTTGTGGTATACATTAACGATTTGGACTTGAACATAAGGGCCATGATTATGAAATTTGCAGATGATACAAAGATAGGCTGAGTGGTTGATAGTGAGGAAGACAGCTGTGGACTGCAGGAAGATATCAATGGACTGGTCAGATGGGCAGCTAAGTGGCAAATGGATTTCAATCCAGAGAAGTGTGAGGTGATGCATTTGGGGAGTGAAAACAAGGCAAATAATGAGTGGATACTGAGAGGTGTAGAGGAAGTGAGGGACCTTGGAGTGCATGTCCACAGTTCCCTGAAGGTAGCAAGACAGGTAGATAAGGTGGTTAAGAAGGCATATGGAATGCTTTCCTTTATTAGCCGAGGCATAGACTATAAAAGCTGGAACTGTATAAAATACTAGTTAGGCCACAGCTTGAGTACTGTGTACAGTTCTGGTCACCACATTACAGGAAGGATGCAATTGCACTAGAGAGGATGCAAAGGAGATTTACGAGGATGTTGCCAGGACTGGAGAATTTTAGCTATGATGACAGATTGGATAGGCTGGGGTTGTTTTCCTTGGAACAGAGAAGGCTGAGGGGTGATTTGATCGATGTGTATAAAATTATGAGGGGCGTAGATAGAATGGATAGGAAGGACCTATTTCCCTTAGCGGAGGGGTCAATAACCAGGGGGCATAGATTTAAAGTGATTGGTAGAAGGATTAGAGCGGAAATGAGGATTTTTTTTATCACCCAGAGGGTGGTGGGGGTCTGGAACTCCCTGCCTGAGAGGGTGGTAGAGGCAGAAACCCTCAACTCTTTTAAAAAATACCTGGATGTGCACCTGAAGATCCGTGACCTGCAGGGCTACGGACTAAATGCGGGAAAGTTGGCTCGTTGCTCAGCCGGCGGGGACACGATGGGCCGAATGGCCTTCTTCCGTGCCGTAAATTTTCTATGATTTCTATTAGTGACTATTTCATATTTATGACCCTTAGATTTGGATTCGCCCACAAGCGGAAACATTTTCTCTACATTTACCCTATCAAACCCCCTCATAATCTTATAGACCTCAACCTTCTTTTTTCTAGAAAAAAAGAGCTCCAGCCTGTTCAGTCTTTCCTGATAGTTACAACCTAACTTTAGTGTGGGAACGAAGCGGAAGGTGAATTAACCTGCTCCGTTCTCATTCACCTCTTATTGGCAGTGGTCTGCGGGCCGGTCACTTTCCTACCCCTCATTTGGGCTGGTGTGTACTGTAGGAGAGGAGAAACAAAAGAGAGGTTCAAAATGAATCAACAAAAAGGGAAAATGTGTGAACAAAAACATGTATAAATTGCTTTAGTAAGTAAGAGAGCATTTTATGTGCTCTTAGTCTAAAGAATTGGACAGATTTTTGATTCGCAATATGTCAGATTTCAGCTTGACAACCTTCTAGCTCTCTAAAGGCTTTGTTAAAATTCTCTGCTGCACTTGCAAATAGCAGAACCATATTGTGCAGCTAATTGATTTAAATGTAATGCTTTTCTTCATCTGGCAGATGACTGTGATGATCACTTGGTGTCTGATTTGCCTCAGTTGGTGTTCGATTCCTCCTCTGAGTTGTCTAGCAGTCATAACCCTGGCTTTGCAAAGTTGAACAGACGAGATGGTAAGACACAGGCTATTGATCAACAACTATTCATGTTCATGCTACCTGTCTTGAATGATAATGAAAAGACATCTATTCATTTTTGTCAGTTTAATGATCAAGTGCGATAGGTCAGATGCTATAACTTGTACTTCATGCTATGCATGGGATGAAGTTAGACAGTGGTTCCCTCCTTCAGTACTCCTTTTTCAAAATTCTAAACCCTTATATGGAGGATTGTAATCGACAGCAGCATTCTTCTGTTTCGAGCTGTCTTCCTGTGTTTGTCTTTCAGATATAAAAAAAAATTTAAACAGTGATTGCTAATGACAACTTCAAGAGAGAATTGGCTGAGAAGAGTCAGTGAGCCTGATGTTATTTGGCCCATTAAAGCCCATCCTTCTGATACCCTAGCCTCCCATTATAATATCTAACTGTATTTTAAATTATCCCAGTGCTTTCGCCTCTACTAATCCAATCCATATCCAGTTAATTACCATTCTTCGAGTAAAGATGTTCTTCATGATAATTGTCTGGATGAGATTTTAAACCTTGATCCAGTCTGCCATTTCCATTGGTTCAGATGGACGTTAAAAATTGCACGGTGCTATTTGAAGAAGAGCAGGAATTTTTCCTGATGGATGGGTCAACATTCCTCCCTCAACCAGCACTGCCTAAAAACAGATTGACTGGTTTCTATTTGTTTCTAAGTTTCATCTCATGAGTGTTTGCTGATGCAAAGTCCCTGTTGCATTTGCTCAAAAAAGAACATAAGAAATAGGAGCAGGAGTAGGCCATACGGCCCCTCCAGTCTGCCCCGCCATTCAGTAAGATCATGGCTGATCTTCGACCTCAACTCCGCTTTCCCGCCCGATCCCCATATGCCTCGATTCCCTTAGAGTCCAAAAATTTATCGATCTTGGCCTTGAATATAATCAATGACGGAGCATCCACAGCCCTCTGAGGTAGAGAATTCCAAAGATTCACGCCCCTCTGAGTGAAGAAATTCCTCCTCATCTCAGTTTTAAATGGCCGACCCTTTATTCTGAGACTATGTCACCTAGTTCTAGACTCTCCAGCCAGGGGAAACAGCCTCTCAGCATCTACCCTGTCAAGCCCTATGAGAATCTTATACGTATCAATGAGATCACCTCTCGTTCTTCTAAACTCCGGAGAGTATAGGCCTGTTCTACTCAATCTCTCCTCATTGGACAACCCTCTCATCCCAGGAATCAATCTAGTGAACCTTTGTTGCACTGCCTCTAAGGCAAGTGTATCCTTCCTTAGGTAAGGAGACCAAAACTGTACACTGTACTCCAGGTGTGGTCTCACCAAAGCCCTATACAATTGCAACAAGACTTCCTTACTCTTGTACTCCAACCCTTTAGCTATAAAGGCCAACATGCCATTTGCCTTCCTAATTGCTTACTGTAGATGCATGTTAACTTTCTGTGCTTTGTGTACAAGGATGCCCAAATCCCTCTGAATACCAACATTTAATAGTTTCTCAGCATTTAAAAAATATTCCGTTTTTCTATTCTTCCTACCAAAGTGAATAACCTCACATTCCCCACATTATACTCCATCTGCCACCTTCTTGCCCACTCACTTATATCCCTTTGCAGACTCTTTACATCCTCCTCACAGCTTATTTTCCCACTTAGCTTTGTATCATCAGCAAACTTGGATACATGAGAACATAAGAAATAGGAGCAGGAGTAGGCCATACAGCCCCTCGAGCCTGCTGCGCCATTCAATCAGATTGTGACTGATCTTCAACATACATTACACTCTGTCCCTTCATCTAAGTCATTAATATAGATTGTGAATAGCTGAGGCCCAATAACAATGACACAATATCACAAGATACATAAAATCAAGGAGGACATTCAACTCAACCATCCAGAAGGAGCCTACAGGCCCCGATAATAATGGGGAGGTGGGAAGGGAGCTGGTGGTGGGGGAGGGGGTGGTGAGATTTAGTGGCCGGGAAACCCGGAAATATGGGATTCCCGGAGATCCCGCCGAATTTAACGGTAGGACCTGATCTAAATGTTTTGAATCGGTTTCCAGATTGAGAGTGTGACTGGCTGTCGGGCGGGTAGGCCTGCGGCTCCAGGCTGCAGCCGGTGCGGTCAGACAACTTTGGTGGGGGGGTGGAGTTGGACATCAGACATCAAGGGGGTGGACCATTGGAGGGGAGAAAGGTGAGTCAGACACCGGGGCGGGGGTATCGCCATCAGAGGGGATGTTCAATCGTACGGGGAGGAGGGGGGGGGGGCGGGGAGGGTCCGATCTCGGGGGAGGGGAGGGAGGAGTGTCCGATCGCGATGGGAGGGGGAGGGAGGGAGGGTCTGATCGCCGGGGTGGGGGGGAAGGGTCCAATCACAGGGGTGAGGATAGCAGGGAGGGAGGGTACAATTGCAGGGGAGGGACGATCATATAATAAGATCATAATAAGAGATAGCAGCAGGATTAGGCCATTTGGCCCCTCGAGCCTGCTCCGCCATTCAATGAGATCATGGCTGATCTGATTTTTACTTCAACTCCACTTTTCTGCCTTTTCCCCATATCCTTTGACTTCCTTGCTGATCAAAAATGTGTCTAACTCAGCCTTGAATGTATTCAATGACTCAGCCTCCACAGCTTTTTGGGGTAAAGAATTCCAAAGATTCACGACCCTCTGGGAGAAGAAATTCCTCCTCATTTCCGTCTTAAACGGGTGACCCCTTATTCTGAGACTATGCCCCGTAGTTTTAGATTCCCCCATGAGGGGTAACATCCTCTCAGCATCTACCCTATCGAGTCCCCTCAGAATCTTGTATGTTTCAATAAGATCTCCTCTCATTCTTCTAAACTCCAATGAGTATAGACCCAACTGTTTAATCTTTCCTCATAAGACAACACTTCCAGAATCAACCTAGTGAACCTTCTCTGAACTGCCTCCAATGCAAGTATGTCCTCCCTGAAATAAGGGCACCAGAACTGTATGCAGTACTCCAGGTGTGGTCTCACCAGCACCCTGTACAGTTGTAGCATGACTTCCCTACTTTTATACTCCATACCTCGAGAAATAAAGGCCAATATTCCGTTTGACATCCGGATTACCTGCTGCACCTGTATGTTGATTTTTTGTGTTTCATGTACGAGGACACCCAGATCCCTCTGTACCGCAGCATTTTGTAGTATTTCTCCATTGAAATAATATTTTGCTTTTTTATTTTTCTTCCCAAAGTGGATGACTTCACATTTTCCCACATTATATTCCATCTGCCAAATTTTTGCCTATTTGCTTAACCTGTCAATATCCCTTTGCATACACTTTGGGCTCGATTTTAGGGTCGGGTTTCCGGCGGGTTACCAGCGGGGGGGCCCCGAAAATCCCGATCTCCGGTCACGTGACCAGATCGCGACGAAATCCCGGCCACTTCTGGGTACCGCGCTGACGTGCGGGGCTGCGCGCGAAAGCCCCGCTGGTGGGAATCCCGCAGGCAATTAAAGCCAGCGGGGTTCCACTTGAGAGTACTTAACTTGCTCGTTGTGGTCAGTTAATGAGCTGAAGCAGCTGTCAAAAGAGGAAGTGTGGGATTTTAGGTTCAAGGCAGTCAGTTTCCCACACTGGGGGAAACAGACTCCCTCCAACCAGGCGTGTTGCAGCCAGCAGCCTGTGGCAGGTGCCAAGGTGCGCTCCACGGGGGAGAGCCCTCACCCACGCAGGAGGCCACCGCGTCACATAGGGCAACCCCTGCCCTCCACCACCCCCCGCCAAGCCAGAGGACAGACCGACACGAAACCGCAGCCCCAGTCCGAGGACCCACACACCTACCCTGCACAACCCCTCAGACCAACACCTGCCAGTTGGGTGGTGTGTGGACACCCTCGGAGGACGAAGAGCATGACCAGCACCAGCAGCCTCGCAGTCCACGCCGTCCGCCGCAGAGACGTGGATCCCCCCAACACGGTGTTGTTGCACGCCCACCTGCACAGCAGGAGGGAGGGCTACCGCAGAGAGAGACGCGTCGCAGAGGGCACTACCCTCGCCACAGGGTCCACAGACCGAGGCGCAGCTCCCCGGACCTCTCCGAGCAGCAGTGCACAGGGAGGCGCAGATTCGCTCGACATGTAGTCGTGGAGATCTGCAGCCTCTTTCATGCCGAGCTGCTCCTGGCTGGCCCCAGCACCAACTGCTTACCTGTCGCTGGCAAAGTCACCACTGCCCTCCACACCTTCTCCTCCGCATCCTTCCAGGGTGCAGCCGGCTACACCGCCGATGTCTCTCAGTCGTCTGCGCGGACAAGCCCTGCAAATACACCTGCACCTACTCTGCAGTAACACGATGGGTGGCATCAGTGGTGGGTCCTCATAGTGATACCCAGGAGCGGGCATTATTGGACACAACGGACAGGATTCGCGGAGACATGGCAGTGGTGGTGTCAATATAATGTGTGCTGTTTGTTGCTCTGAAATTCAATATGGGTAACACCCATGACAAACCCTCAGACACCCTTGTGCACCCCCTTCGTGCTGACGAGACGTTTGCCTTACGCTGCCTACTGCACATATGTGATGCATGCCCTGTGGCTGCAGCACAGGTGGTGGCAGGTTGAGTGAGGCTGGCCGTGAGGGAGATGCACGAGAGGGTGAGTATGGGATGGAGCCATGAGATTGTATGAGGATTGGGTCGCGTGTTAGTGGCAGGATGAGTACTGGCGAGGTGAGTAGGTGGAGGTAAGATGAGGATGGGGTGTGAGTGGGTATGAAGGGTGATGTGACAGAATAGTGTTGGCGGTGCCGAAGGAGATTTGGGGTGGGGGCAGTGTTGTGGCAGACGGAGTGTAGGGGAAAGACTACGTGTTCTCACTGTGGTGGACCTACTGAGGTCATTGCAGCGCCTCCTGCACTGTATGCAGGTGGGCCATATGTTGGTGGCGCAGGTGACCCCCTCTGCCACCTCGAGCCAGGCCCTCTTGGTGGCAGAGGCAGGCCGCTTCCTCCCGCCCGCCGGGGGGAAGATCTGTGTCCTCCCCCTCCTCCTCACCCCATCTGATGATACCTGGGGTGAGGCATCATTAAACTGGGAGCAGCCTTCCCCCTGGGCTGCTCCATGCTGCAATTTGTTCTATTGGTTGCAGCATCTGTCAGTGGAGGACTGCCCCTTTAACTAGAGAGCCTCCAGCTGACAGATCGTACTGCGCATGCGCAGCCCGACCGACGCGCAGGCCAGCGCCGTGGACCCCGGAGGAGCAGGTAATTGATTCCTATTAGTGTGTTGCCTGCTACGATCGCGTGGGCAACCCACTAATTTCGCCGTTCGCGTTTTCGACGCTCCCGGAGGACCACCCGCTGGGAACCCGCAGGCCTGCTAAATTCGAGCCCCTTGTGTCCTCATCGCAACTTGCTTTTCCACCTATCTTTGTATCATCAGCAAATTTGGCCACAAGACACTCTGTTCCTTCATCCAAGTCATTGATATATATTGTAAATAGTTGAGGCCCCAGCACTGATCCCTGCGGCACCCCACTAGTTACAGATTGCCATTTTGAAAATGACCCTTTCATCCCGACTTTTTGTTTTCTGTTAATTAGCCAATCCTCTATCCATGCCAGTATATTACCCCCAATACCACGAGCTCTTATCTCGTGCAGTAATCTTTTATGTGGTGCCTTATCGAATGCCTTTTGGAAATCCAAATATACTGCATCCATTGGTTCCCCATTATCCACCCTGCCTGTTACTTCCTCAAGGAACTCTAATAAATTTATCAGACATGATTTCCCCTTCATAAAACCATGTTGACTCTCCTTGATTGTATTATGAGTCTCCAAATGTCCTGCTACTACTTCCTTAATAATGAATTCTAGCATTTTCCCAATGACAGATGTTAGGCTAACTGGTCTATAGTTACCTGCTTTCTGTCTCACTCCCTTCTTGAATAGGGGTGTTGCATTTGCGGTTTTCCAATCCGCTGGGATCTTTCCAGAATCTAGTGAATTCTGGAAGATTACAACCAATGTATCCAATATCTCTGTAGCCACTTCCTTTAAGACCCTCGGATGCAAGCCATCAGGTCCAGGGGACTTGTCAGCCTTTAGACCCATTAGTTTACCTGGTACTTTTTCCCTAGTGATGGTGATAGTTTTTAGTTCCTCCCTCCCCTTTGCCCCTTGATTTTCTACTATTATTGGTATGTTATTAGTGTCTTCTACTGTGAAGACAGATACAAAATATCTGTTCAATTCCTCTGCCATTTCCTTGTTTTCCATTATTATTTCCCCAGTCTCATCCTCTAAGGGACCAATGTTTACTTTAGCTACCCTCTTCCTTTTTATATACTTGTAGAAGCTTTTACTGTCAGTTTTTATATTTCTTGCTAATTTACTCTCATAATTAATTTTCTCCCTCTTTATTATTCTTTTAGTCATCCTTTGCTGGTTTTTAAAGTTTTCCCAATCTTCGGGCTTACCAGTAATCTTTGCCATGTTGTATGCTTTTTCTTTTAACCTGATACCATCCTTGACTTCCTTAGTTAGCCATGGTTGGTTCACCCTATTTGTGGAGTCTTTCCTCCTCACAGGGATATATTTTTGTTGTGAGTCATAAAATATCTTTTTAAATGTTTGCCACTGTTTTTCCACCATCATACCATCTAATCTGTTTACCCAGTCCACTTTAGCCAATTCCGCCCTCATTCCTTTATAATTGCCCTTATTTAAGTTTAATACATTAGTTTTAGACCCAAGATCCTCGCTCTCAAACTGGATGTGAAATTCTATCACTTTATGATCACTGCTTCCCAAGGGATCCTTTACTTTGAGATCATTAATTAATCCTGTTTCGTTACCCATTACCAGATCCAAAATGGCCTGTTCCCTGGTTGGTTCCCCGACGTATTGGTCTAAGAAACAGTCCCTAATACACTCTATGAACTCAGGACTATTTTTGCCAATTTGATTTGTCCAATCTATGTGAAAGTTAAAATCACCCATGATTATCGCATTACCTTTTTTACAAGCCCCCCTTATTTCCTGATTTATATTTAGCCCTACAGTGTAGCTACTGTTAGGGGGCCTATATACTACTCCCACCAGTGATTTCTTACCCTTGCTATTTCTTACCTCCACCCAAATTGATTCGACATCTTGATCTTCTGAGCCAAGATCATTTCTCACTGTTATACCAATTTCATCCTTTATTAACAGAGCCACCCCACCACCTTTACCTTTTTTCCTCTACTTCCGAAATGTTAAATAACCCTGAATATTTAGCTCCCAACCTTGGTCACCTTGCAACCACGTCTCTGTAATGGCCACAAGATCATACCCATTTGTTTCTATTTGTGCCGTCAATTCATCTATCTTATTACGAATGCTGCGCGCATTCAGATAAAGAACCTTTAATTTTGTCTTTTTACCATTCTTTCCTACCCCGGCCCCATTTGCTAGTGCAGCCTTATGGTTGTACGTTCTGTCCCTTCCTGACACACACTGTCAGAATGCGTGGTCCGATCGCAGTTGGGGTGGGGTGAGGGTCCGATCGTGGTTGGGTGGGAGGGTCTGATCGCGGTTGTTGCGGGGGGGGGGGGGGTGGGGAGGGTCCAATTGTGGGGTGGGGGGGGGGGAGGGTCCGATCACGGTTGGTGGGGTGGGGGGAGGGTCCGATCGCGGTTGCGGGGGGGAGGGTCCGATTGCGGGTGGGAGGGACCGATCGCTGGTGGGAGGGAAGCGGGCGAGCGGAGGGTCCAGTCACGGCGATGGAAGCAGGTTTGTTTGGGGGCCATGTGGAAGCACTCCTGCTCCTCTTGGGCCACAAGCAGTGCTGGAAGGACACTGATCTGTGACATCCAGCCATTCTTGCATATCTTCAGCTGCCAGGTTTCCCAAGTCGTGGGAAACCCAGCCGGCCAGCGTTAAATGTGGAATAGAGATACAATCTGAGGCATGGAGCCTCATTAAAATATAGGTTTAGTTTTAAATATAAGGCTCTTTTTATCCCTCTCCCTCCTGTCCCGGGGGGTTAAAATGGTTCCCATCACAGCATACAAATATTTCCTAAATCATTCCAAATCTTTCCCCTCTGCTACTGCTCCAAGGATTGATTAATCGTTGTGTGAGGACAAACCTTGTGATGTCAGTGGTAAATTTGCCTGTTCACTAGTTTTACGAGTGCCCCTTGGTCCGACTATAACAGTTTCGTTTGAAGTAGTGTTCTGAATTTACCTTTTCTATGTCTTTTACTGTTTTATATACCTTTATGAAATCCTCTATTTCAAGGCTGGAAGGATCAAATTTCTCCTTAGAGCAGAGAAGGTTAATATTTGATAGAAATGTTCAAAACCATAAAGGGTTTAGATAAAGTAAATAAAGAGAAACTGTTAGGAACATAGGAACATAGGAACAGGAGTAGGCCATTCAGCCCCTCGTGCCTGCTCCGCCATTTGATAAGATCATGGCTGATCTGTGATCTAACTCCATATACCTGCCTTTGGCCCATATCCCTTAATACCTTTGGTTGCCAAAAAGCTATCTATCTCACATTTAAATTTAGCAATTGAGCTAGTATCATTTGCCGTTTGCGGAAGAGAGTTCCAAACTTCTACAACCCTTTGTGTGTAGAAATGTTTTCTAATCTCGCTCCTGAAAGGTCTGGCTGTAATTTTTAGACTGTGCCCCCGACTCCTAGAATCCCCAACCAGCGGAAATAGTTTCTCTCTATCCACCCTATCTGTTCCCCTTGATATCTTATAAACTTCGATCAGATCACCCCTTAACCTTCGAAACTCCAGAGAATACAACCCCAATTTGTGTAATCTCTCCTCGTAACTTAACCCTTGAAGTCCGGGTATCATTCTAGTAAACCTACGCTGCACTCCCTCCAAGGCCAATATGTCCGTCCGAAGGTGCGGTACCCAGAACTGCTCTCAGTACTCCAGGTGCGGTCTAACCAGGGTTTTGTACAGCTGCAGCATAACTTCTGCCCCCTTGTACTCTCGTCCTCTAGATATAAAGGCCAGCATTCCATTTGCCTTCTTGATTATTTTCTGCACCTGTTCATGACACTTCAATCATCGATGTACCTGAACCCCTAAGTCCCTTTGGACATCCACTGTTTTTAACTTTTTACCATTTAGAAAGTACCCTGTTCTATCCTTTTTTGATCCAAAGTGGATGACCTCACATTTGCTTTCATTGAATTCCATTTGCCACAGTTTTGCCCATTCACCTAATCTATCAATATCGCTTTGTAATTTTATGTTTTCATCTACACTGCTTACAATGCCACCAATCTTTGTGTCATCGGCAAACTTAGATATGAGACTTTCTATGCCTTCATCTAAGTCATTAATAAATATTGTGAATAATTGAGGCCCCAAGACAGATCCCTGTGGGACTCCACTAGTCACATCCTGCCAATGTGAGTACCTACCCATTATCCCTACACTCTGTCGCCTTTTGCTCAGCCAACTTCCTAACCAAGTCCGTACTTTTCCCTCGATTCCATGGGCTTCTATCTTAGTTAACAGTCTCTTATGCGGGACCTTATCAAATGCCTTCTTGAAGTCCATATAAATAACATCCATTGACATTCCCCTGTCCACTACTTTAGTCACCTCTTCAAAAAATTCAATCCATTGGCAGAAGGGTCGAGAAGCAGAGGACACAGATTTAAGGTAATCGGCAAAAGAACCAAAGGCGACATGAGGAATCATTTTTTTACACACCGCGAGTAGTTATGATCTAGAATGCGCTGCCTGAAAGGGTGGTGGAAGCAGATTCAATCATGGCTTTCAAAAAAGAATTGGATAAATACTTGAAAGGAAAAAAATTGCAGGGCTACGGTGAATGAGTGGGGGAATGGGACGAACTGGATTGCTCTTACAAAGAGCCAGCATGGGCTCGATGGGCCGAATGGCCTCCTTCTGTGCTGTAACAATTCCATGATCTTGACTTGTACTCTACTGTGGCTATATATTTCAATATAGTTTAGTGTTCAAATTGCTTTGTTAATTGCTACTCATCAGTGTTTATACACGTTAAGGGCTGAATCCACTAATAACAATAGATCCCTTTCAATTTGATCCTGCTATGAATTCGATCTTTCTATCTGCTGGCAAATTTTACCATGTACAACACTCTACATTACCCATGTTAAATTTCATCTGCAACTGTTCCACCCTCTTTCATGTTTTATCAAATTCATTTTCAGGTGGTTAGCTGTCTCTTCAGATTCAACCAGCCACTCCCTCAGTTTTGTATCATCTGCAAATTTGACCATTTTACATTTCTGAATCAAAAGTTGTTCATGCAAATTAGAAACAGTAGGGTACCAAAATGAGTCACTGCACTTCAAAATGTAATTCATTGCGTGAATCACTTTGAGAGGTTTTGATGTGGAAGGATCTTTATAAATGCCAGTAAACTATTTTCGTTTATGCTTTGAAGTCCTATTTCCCTGTCTATACTTTTGAAGTAATATTCTGAGTCTATCTTGCCAAAGTAGTTTAATATTTTCTATGCAAAACTACTATATTTTGTGCACGGTATATATTGCATGGTTCCCTGGAATCAAGTGTGGAAATTAATATTTGCACTAACAACACACGATTGTAGGATAATCGCCAATAAACAATTGGTGAACATAAAATAAATGAGAGTAATTAGGAACTCCCTTGCTCTTCTTGGTCTTGGCCTCTTGTTCAAGCAACCAAATCCTCGACTTGTCTGGGACAACTTTCAGAGAATGATCTTTTAACACCAACTCACACACCTCAATATCATTTGTTACACTTTTCACCCTCCAACTACAATTTTCATACACCTTACATTTTATATCACTGGCTCTGACTAACGATGATCCTGAGTTTTTGGAACATTTTAAATTTCTGCCTACATCATTTGCTGTGAAGTCAAAAGCAGTGAGAGTCACTGACTTTACTACATTGTAATCTGCACAAAACATAGGATCCACTGGAGAAAAGCATTTAATACCTTGCTGTTAAATGATGCTACAAGCCTTCCTTTCCATACTTCTCTCCCCACCAATGATACTTTGTGAATGATTTAAATGCCTTAAGAACGTGTCTCTGTCATCCTTTTTTTTCTCATTTGGAGTAAGACTACATTTAGTACAAAAGTATGGGCTGAGTAAACTAGACCCCACTCACTAATCTCATAATCATTCAGGCTCTTTCTGCTAATTCAGGGCCGTGCTGATACCAGTGCTGATTCTTGTTTTCCTCTGCCTGTTGTTTGCGTTGCTCTGGCATGTCCAGCGCTCCTAATCCTCCACCTTGTGCTGGTTCTTTTGGTTCTCCTCATCAGCTTTGTATCAGTGTCGCTCCTCATAACTTCACTGTTTTGTTTCCCTTTAATGTCAGTCTATGTATTTCAGCTTTATACTTGTGCTAGTTTACATCTCCTTTCAGATGAGTCAACTTTAACTCTTTATCTACCTTCTTCTGAAATCCTCTGCTCCTTGTATCTGCTATTTTCTTCTGATAATTTGTTTTAACTTTAAAGTTTAAATAGCCCGTCTGGCCTGCGAATTATATTGAACCCATTTTAGCTGACACCAATTATTACAAGTTCGGGCTTGCTCCCAACACTCACTCTCATGGGCATGACTAGATGGCAATCTGAGCGGGGCTGGACACAAGTGCTAAAGGCCCACTAATTGTGGGCACAACTCCGTCCGAACATCCGCCAGACGCAGACCCAGAAAAATGAGGTGGGAGTCATTCCCATCTAATTTGCATGGACTTTGAATGTATCTGGAGCAAGAAAGAAAGAAAGAAAGAAGAGCAGATGCAAAAAGTCACGTGGCTGCCCTCGGGGGCAACCTTGGAAGTACTAGGGCAGTGAAAAAGGTGGTTGAGACCTGGTGTAACAAGTTTCTGCATCCTTTTCCTCTGCTTTGTGCCCAGGAAATATGCATTGTTTGGACGAAAAGCAGAGGAAAATCATCCCTGTGCACTTTCAGCAGAATTCAATCAGGAGCGGAAATACTGTCCAATTATCCCCTTCCTAACCCGTGGGCACTGAGGCCAATTGTAGAGCTCCTATGATGCCCAGGCTAGGATCTGACTGAGATAGGAACTTGTGCCATCCTGGTGTGTACGGGTCAGCTACTTAACGACTCACTGAAAACAATGTTAGGGGAGTGTTAGAGTACATTCGCAGAATTACATAGAATTTACAGCACAGAAACAGGCTATTCGGCCCAACAGGACTATGCCAGTGCTTATCCTCCACACAAGCCTCCTCCCACCTTACTTCATCTCACCCTATTGACATATTCTTCTATTCATTTCTCCCTCATGTACTTAACTTGCTTCCTATTTAATGCGCTTAGGAACATAGGAACAGGAGTAGGCCGTTCAGCCCCTTGAGGCTGCTCTGCCATTCAACGAGATCAGGGCTGATCTGTATCTCCATATCCCTTAATACCCTTGGCTAGCAAAAATCTCTCAATCTCAGATGTAAAATTATTAATTGAGCTAGCATCTGCTGCTTTTTGTGGGAGAGAGTTCCACACTTCTACCACCCTTTGCGTGAAGAAGTGTTTCCTAATTTCTCACCTGAATGGCCTGTATCTGATTTTAAGGTTGTGTCCTCTATACTCGCCAACCAGCGGAAAAAAAATTCTCTCTATCTACCCTATCAATTCCTTTCAAAATCCTAAAAACCTCATTCAAATCACCTCTTAAACTTTTATATTCCAGGGAATACAAGCCTGGTTTATATAATCTCTCCTTATAATCTAATCCTTGGAGCCCTGGTAACATTCTGGTGAATCTGCATTGCACTCCTTCCAAGGCCATTAAATCCTTTCTAAGGTGCAGTGCCCAGAACTGTACACAGTACTACAGATGCAATCTAACCAGGGCTTTGTAGCTGTAGCAAAACCCCCTCCCCTTTATATTCTAGCCCTCTAGTTATAAAGACTAACATTCCATAGACAGACTGATGGAATGGGCGGACACATGGCAGATGAAATTTAACGCAGAGAAGTGCGAAGTGACACATTTTGGCAGCAAGAATGAGGAGAGGCAATATAAATTAAATGGTACAATTCTAAAGGAGGTGCAGGATCAGAGAGACCTGGGTGTATACATGCACAAATCTTTGAAGGTGGCAGGACAGGTTGAGAAAGCATTTTAAAAAAGCATACAGGACCATGGGCTTTACAAATAGAGGCAGAGAATACAAAAGCAAGAAAGTTATGTTGAACCTTTATAAAACACTGGTTCAGCCATAACTGAAGTATTGTGTCCAATTCTGGGCACCACACTTTAGAGAGGGAGCAGAAAAGATTTACTAGAATGTTTCCAAGGATGAGGGACTTCAGTTACATGGATAGACTGGAGAAGCGGGGGTTGTTCTCCTTAGAGCAGAGAAGGTTAAGAGGAGATTTGATAGAAGTGTTGAAAATCATGAAGAGTTCAGATAAAGTAAATAAAGAGAAACTGTTCCCATTGGCAGAAGGGTCGAGAACCAAAGGGGACAGATTTAAGGTGATTGGTAAAAGAACCAAAGGCAACATGAGAAAAACTTTTTTTTACGCAGCGAGTAGCTATGATCTGGACTGCGCTGCCTGAAAGGGTGGTGGAGGCAGATTCAATCGTGGCTTTCAAAAATGAATTGGATAAATACTTGAAAGGAAAAAATTTGCGGGCTACTTAGAAAGAGTGGGGGAATGGGACTAACTGGATTGCTCTTACAAAGCGCAGGCACGGGCTCGATAGGCCGAATGGCCTCCTTCAGTGCAGTAACCATTCGATGATTAGCCTTTTTGATTTTTTTTTTACCTGACCACTACATTTTGGTGATCTGTATACACGGACCCCTAAATCTCTTTGGACCTCCACTGTTCCTAGATTTTCACCATTTAAAAAACTACTCGGATCTCTCCTTTTCTCATCCAAAATGGATGACCTCACTCTTACCTACATTGAAATCCATCTGCCATAGTTTTGACCAGTTAATCTATCAGTGTCTCTTTGTAATTTTATGCTGCCATCTACACTACTTACTACACCACCAATCTTTAGGTCATCGGCAAATTTGTATATATGGCTCTCTATTGCGTTACCTAAGTCATTAGTAAATATAGTGAATAGTTGAGGCCCCAGCACAGATCCTTGTGGGATACCATTAGTCACTTCTTTCCAATTCGAGTACATACCCATTACGTGTACTCTCTGTCCTCTACCTCCTAACCAATCTCCTAACCAGGTCAATAATTTGCCTTCTATTCCATGAGTTTTAATTTTAACTAACAGTCTCTTATGTGGAACCTTATCAAATGCCTTCTGGAAGTCCATATAAACTACATCCGTAGACATTTCCATGTCTACTACTTTAGTTTCTGCCTCAAACAATTCAAATAGGTTCATTAGACATGACCTATGCTATTCATCTCAACCACTCCATGTGGCAACGAGTTCCACATTCTCACCACTAGTTCATATAGAATGATTGTGTCTTCTTTCTAATCATCTGAAGTTAGTATTTGCATTGTTTATTGATAATGAAGAATTTTGATTTAATATAAAATGTGCAGTTATCCAAACTAATTTGAGATTTGATTAACCACACTTAAGGGAATTCAGTAACATTTTTTCTTACCAATGGCTTTTTAAAATTGTATTTCAGGGGCTGGTGGATGGTCCCCACGGGAATCTAACAAATACCAGTGGTTGCAGATAGATCTTGGTGAGAGAACAGAAATCACAGCTCTAGCAACTCAAGGTCGATATGGTAGTTCGGACTGGGTAATAAGTTACCTGTTGATATTCAGTGATACTGGAAGGAACTGGAAGCAGTATCGTCAAGAAGACAGCATTTGGGTATGTGCTTCACAATTCTATTTTAACACTGTCAGTGCCAAGCACAAAATGTGGGATAAGGATAAAAATTATTATTGTGAAATACGTTTAACCAAAAATGTATACTGCAAACAGCTATCATAATTATTGGATAGACTAATTAATAAACCTTTTTACTGTTCAT
The DNA here is from genome assembly GCF_035084215.1 of Heptranchias perlo. Taxonomy (NCBI): domain Eukaryota; kingdom Metazoa; phylum Chordata; class Chondrichthyes; order Hexanchiformes; family Hexanchidae; genus Heptranchias; species Heptranchias perlo. Next base: position 15,880,376 of record NC_090331.1, on the reverse strand, counting down.
ACACAAATACCCAACTCTTTTACCTTGTGAAAATCAATTTTTTTTAAAACCTCAGATTTATTATCTTTCCAAGCCAGGTTAAGCAGTTTGCGTCTCATTTCTGACCACCTGCTATTATTGCATCTTTTTGTACTGTGCTTCTCAAAACTCTTTATCCTTACTCAGTTTTACATGTGATCACTATTGTACTAAAGTCAAACAAACTACATGGACCTTTATAGGACGACGTGTGTTGATGTTAGCAAAACTAGATTCGAAACAGTATTGAGGTGCATACAACATACATCTGTGGAAGGAAAGTACTTTTAGAAGGAAAGTCTTTGCATGAATATCCTTTACAAAACTCAAATTATTAAATAATATTTTTAATGCTCTTTTTTTTCTATCTGCTTCTGATAAAAAAATAATAAACTTAATCTTAATATTTTGTAGCCAGTTGCTTTTTTCTTAGGGTGTACTGAAGGTTAGATTTACTTCTTCAGTAACACTTTGACAAATTGTTAGTTTGGACTTTGCTTTTTTTTTTAATGGAGAAGCAATTCTCTCTTTTGGAATTTAAGGGTCATCTAATAAACGAGAATGATAGCCTAGTGATTATGGAACTGGACTAGCAACCCAGACAGAGTTCATTGGTTCACATGGCAAGTTGTGAAGTTGTGAAATTGAATTCAGTAAATGCAGCAACATGTGGGCTGGCAACAGAAAAAATTATCACAAAAGCTGCTGGATTGCTGTGAAAGTCCAACAGGATTACTAATGTCCTTCAGGAAGGAACTACCCAGTATGGCCTACATGTGAATCCAGTACATGATTGACTTTTAATACCCTCAGCAGAACTAGGTATGGGCAATAAATACTGCCATGCCAACGTTGCTTACATTCTAAGAACAAAGTTTAAAAAAAAATCTATGGGTGTCAGGAGCCAAAGTTGCAGTGAATAAGCAGGGTCTCCTTCCAAACGGTCCTTTTGTTGAAAGAGTTGTGGTTTGAACTGTATCAGTTAGATGGTGGTCGAAGACTATCTGCACTGGTGGAGTAGAATTCCTTTCTGTTGAGATATGGTATTGCAGAGCAGTGCGGTGGTGATTGAATAACTCTGTGTGTGTGTGTGTGTGTGTGTGTGTGTGTGTGTGTACACAAACGTGTGCATGCAAACAGGCTGCGCGCAAATGGTCAACAATGCCATGCACTCTGGGGAACTCGCTACAATATTTCCATTCAGTACATGCACTCCCGCTGCTACTGACAGTCCTTAATGAAATAGAAATAATGGTGTGATGTGAGGAGAGGGTATCTATGAACTCCACAGTACTGTAGTTAACAGAGTACTAGCTCACATCACTATATCTTGGAGCCAGATGTGAGTGCAATCAACATTTTCACTGCCACAGTTAAAGCGGTACTGGTGCTTGACTACATCACCAGGTCTGACTGCAGGAATTGGCATCATTCTCTTCCTGATGCACTCTTGCAGGTACTGGTGGCCGGCTCTGGCCATGCAATTGACCCCGTCGCTGGGTCCAAGGCATGGTGCTACAGTTCCACTCTGCCGCACTTGATTTGTGGTGTTTGCCGCATCATTCTTTGAGAAGATAGTCAGCTTTTTGCAACCAAGCCCAAAAGTGGGAAGTGGCTGATTTGAGAGTCGATAATGCTGCATTCTGGTGTGTATTTGACCAGAACACGGAGAAAGGGCTGAGGCCAGTGGATTGAACAAAAAAAATTGCTTTTCCTGAATTTGAACTCCCCTATGACCTCAGTGTTGAAAACAAAGTAGACATCTGTAGCTCCCATCTTGAAGTTGAATTTTTTAAATAATGGGGCAAAAAAGGTACACTGTAGTTTTATGTGTGGAAAGCAAGCAGTTAGGAAGGCAAATGGTATGTTGGCCTTCATTGCAAGAGGATTTGAGTATTGGATCAAGGATGTCTTACGGCAGTTATACAGGGCCTTGGTGAGACCACACCTGGGAGTATTGTGTGCAGCTTTGGTCTCCTTACCAAAGAAAGGATATACTTGCCATAGAGGGAGTGCAGCAAAGATTCACCAGACTGGTTCCTGAGATGGCAGGACTGTCATATGAGGATAGATTGGGTCGATTCGGCCTGTATTCACTCGAGTTTAGAAGAATGAGAGGGATCTCAATGAAGCATATAAAATTCTGACAGGGCTAGACAGACTGGATGCAGGGAGGATGTTTCCCCTGGCTGGGTGGTGGGGGCGTCCAGAATGAGGGGTCACACTCTCAGGATACGGGGTAGGACATTTAGGACTGAGATGAGGAGAAATTTCTTCATTCAGAGGGTGGTGAACCTGTGGAATTCTCTACCACAGAAGACTGTGGAGGCCAAGTCACTGAATATATTTAAGAAGGAGCTGGATAGATTTCTAGACACAAAAGGCATCAATGGATATGGGGAGAGAGCAGGAATATGGTATTGAGATAGAGGATCAGCCATGATCATATTGAATGGCGGAGCAGGCTCGAAGGGCCGAATGTCTTCTCTTGCCTCTTGCTCCTATTGTCTATGTTTCTATGAAGGGGCTAAAGCATCTTTCTTTGTAATTTAAACTTCAACATAAAAATTATATCGAGAATGAAAGAATATCAGCTTAGTTCCAAGGAAGGCATCTCAACTTTATATACAACAACAACAACAACAACAACAACAACAGCTCACATTTATATAGTGCCTTTAACATAGTAAAATGTTCCAAGGCGTTTCACAGTCGCGTTTTCAAACGAAATTTGATACCGAGCCAGATAAGGAGATATTAGGACAGGTGACCTAAAGCTTGGTCAAAGAGGTAGGTTTTAAGGAGCATCTTAAAGGAGGAGAGGCAGAGAGGTTTAGGGAGGGAATTCCAGAGCTTAGGGCCTAGGCAGCTGAAGGCACGTCCTACAGTGGTGGAGCGATTAAAATCGTGGCTGAGCAAGAGGCCAGAATTAGAGTACTCTTCAATTGTAATTAATGCCTGAAGTATGCTTTAAATAAAAGTAATTTTAAAATAATATACCCATATAAAATTGGACAAGGGGCTTACAATTCAGTTAGATATTCCTGTTATTTAAAACGTCTAATTTTAAATCTAATTGATGGGTAGGTGGAGGTCAAAATCAGCTCGATTTGACAATATATGCAATGTAAATGTATTTGGTGATTTATTATAAACAATACATATATTGCCGTGTATCCTTTATAATCGAAATAAGTGTTTAATATTACACAAGTAATACAAATGTCAAACACATCAGAAAATACAGACTGAAAACTGGGAAATGCTAACCGTAATATTTCTGGATACGAAATTTATCGCAGTTTGGCAAAACAACAACTTGCAATTATAACAGTCAAATGTATGAACCAAGAAATTGCTATTGGCAATATTAATGGATGAAAACTTGTGTTTGTATGATATTCCTTTATCTATTATTTTAGCAGAGGTTTTTCCATCTAAAATAAACAGGCTATCTTCTGGATTAAAATAATAATGGCCCAGAATTTACTGGAACAGGGAATCTCGCGTGCCCCATTAAACATTTCCCCTCACCCTTCAGCAAGAAAATTGCTGGAAGTGTGAGCTGACAACAGGGGATTGGGGAACCTGGGACCTTGGTGAACGATGGGACCAACAGTCTATCTCCTTAACCAATGAGATTTAAGGATTGAGAAAGAAACAGAGGAACGACAGAAGGAAATAGGGTGAGTTAGAGTCAAATCAGGTACAGAAAGAGAAATAAAGAGAGGGAAAGAAAGATTGTATTGAGAGAGAGAAAAGAGATAGAACGGAAAGGTAAGAAAAAAATTAATAAATTTAAAGTTAAAATTTTAAAATCTCTAACAACAATTTACCACCTGTGGGGATGAGCCTCCACAGTTTCAATTGCTCCCTTTCTAATCCGGAGAAGTTGAGTGGCAGGAACATAAATCTCATCATTAAAAAGGTCTTTATGCCGTTAAATACCAGCCCTAACTTTCTGCAGCGAGTTTAATTGGAAATTAATGCACAAATGCAGCAATTTCACGAAGCTCACGGGGAGGTTGAGGGCGAGCTGCCGTTTTTGTGAGGTTAACAGGGAAGTGGCGCAAATCGTCCAGCAACTTGTGGCAATTCGCAACTCACAGGGTATCTCTTCCTCACCACAAGTTGCTGGACGATTTACACATTAATAACAGCGAACGGCATTAAACTTGCTGTTATTTTGGCAGCAAATTCTGGGTTTCCAATGTATTTGTATATCTTACTTTAGCTACAGAGATCTCTGCACTTCCAAGTTATAGGATGGGCTGTTCACATTCTGAATTTCTAGTTGATTATAGAGTATTTTTTTAAAGTTCCAGGATAGGACAACAAACCTTCTCCTCCCCACTGTAAAAAGTCGGATAGCCAGGTGATGAAGGATAGAACACTAGAGCCTGGTCTTCAGTTGCTTCCAAGCCTTTATTCACAGAGATCACCCTTACACATCGTGCCCCCTCTAGGCAAGCTCCCTCCTATAAATGGATGCAAGCAAGTCCCCAATTGATACCCACTACCAGAATACAATTAACACTAATTGATATAAATCATATGGATTAACACCCACCACTGAGCAGAAATTCTGGCCTAGGATTACAAACTCTCATTCACTCCAACCACCCAGTAATTGCTGATTAGGATTTAAACCAACATTCACCTTGAGACCCCCCCCCTCCCACCATCCTCCTGAAGACACAGTATGGCTCCACAGGCCCGTCACCCAATAGTACCTTGTCCAAGTGGCCATTCTTCATGTGTGAGTCTAATCAGTAAGTGTCAGGCAGTAGAAGCATCATAGCCAAGTCAGATCCTATTCTTTTTTTTATTCGTTCATGGGATGTGGGCGTTGCTGACGAGGCCAGCATTTATTGCCCATCCCTAATTGTCCTTGAGAAGGTGGTGGTGAGCCACCTTCTTGAACCGCTGCAGCCCGTGTGGTGAAGGTTCTCCCACAGTGCAGTTAGGAAGGGAGTTCCAGGATTTTGACCCAGCGACGATGAAGTTGGTGTTGTTCCCATGTGCCTGCTGCCCTTGTCCTTCTAGGTGGTAGAGGTCGCAGGTTTGGGAGCTGCTGTCGAAGAAGCCTTGGCGAGTTGCTGCAGTGCATCCTGTGGATGGTACACACTTCAGCCACAATGTACCGGTGGTGAAAGGAGTGAAGTGAATGTTTAGGGTGGTGCATGGGGTGCCAATCAAGCAGGCTGCTTTGTCCTGGTGTCGAGCTTCTTGAGTGTTGTTGGAGCTGCACTCATCTGACGTTCACGCATAAAGTACTTCCCAGCAAGAGCCCCTGGAAAACAATCAAGAACGGGGATCCTAATTTCTCCTCCCAACTCAGAGACTAACTGTATTGTTCCCAAGTGCTTCCCCAGCTGAGATCAACTCAGCACAGGTTGGGGTTTACACTTAGGACTCTCTGCTGTATCTAACTTAGTTCCACAGTAGGCATTGAACCTATCAGCTGAGATTTCAAGGGATCGCCTTCTATTTCAATCGCTTTTTGTACTTGTGTTTTCATCAAACCTCCCCTCAAAGAAGCTTGTTATTCATCTTACCAGATGTGCGTGGGTTTGTGATCTTATTAGGATGACAAATTGCTACAATTACATAGAAGCTTGTGATAACGAAGGTCTCAGGGGTTAGATTATGTGGCTAAAATTTGGAATCAGTGCCATAAGTACTTTTAAAGTTTCTCTGTGCCATATACCAGAAACGTTGTTGATGTAAGTTGGCAGCTCACATGCATGGGTTGGGGGGGGGGGGAGGGGAGGGGAACATCGGTGGTGGTGGGGTCTTGGCCATCGGGGGCGGGGGGATGGTGTCTCGGCCATTGTTGGGGGGGGAATTTTTGGCCATCGGGGGTGGGGGTGGGGGTGATCTCGGGGTGAATGTTGGTTTAAATCCTAACCAGCAATTTCTGGGTGGTTGGGGGTAATTGAGAGATTAGTGCTCAAGATAAAGAATCACTGGATTGGGGGTAATATTCTGGCATGGGTGGAGGATTGGTTATCTAACAGGAAGCAGAGAGTTGGGATAAATGGTTCATTCTCGGACTGGCAACCAGTAGCCAGTGATGTTCCGCAGGGGTCGGTGCTGGGTCCCCAACTCTTTACAATCTATATTAACAATTTGGAGGAGGGGACCGAGTGTAATTAAAAAGCATTTGGACAGTTACATGGGTAAGATGGGTATAGAGGGATATGGGCCAAGTGCAGGCAATTGGGACTAGCTTAGTGGTATAAACTGGGCGACATGGACATGTTTGGGCCGAAGGGCCTGTTTCCATGTTGTAAACTTCTATGATTCTAACATATCAAAGTTTGCAGATGATACAAAGATGGGAGGGAAAGTGGAGAGTGAGGAGGACATAAAAAACCTACAGGGGGATATAGACAGGCTGGGTGAGTGGGCGGAGATTTGGCAGATGCAATACAATATTGGAAAATGTGAGGTTATGCACTTTGTCAGGAAAAATCAGAGAGCAAGTTATTATCTTAATGGCGAGAAACTGGAAAGTACTGTAGTACAAAGGGATCTGGGGGTCCTAGTGCAAGAAAATCAAAAAGTTAGTATGCAGGTGCAGCAGGTGTTCAAGATGGCCAACGGAATGTTGGCTTTTATTGCTAGGGGGATAGAATATAAAAACAGGGAGGTATTGCTGCAGTTATATAAGGTATTGGTGAGACCGCACCTGGAATACTGCATACAGTTTTGGTCTCCATACTTAAGAAAAGACATACTTGCTCTCAAGGCAGTACAAAAAAGGTTCACTCGGTTAATCCCGGGGATGAGGGGGTGGACATATGAGGAGAGGTTGAGTAGATTGGGACTCTACTCATTGGAGTTCAGAAGAATGAGAGGCGATCTTATTGAAACGTATAAGATTGTGAAGGGGCTTGATCGGGTGGATGCGGTAAGGATGTTCCCAAGGATGGGTGAAACTAGAACTAGGGGGCATAATCTTAGAATAAGGGGCTGCTCTTTCAAAACTGAGATGAGGAGAAACTTCTTCACTCAGAGGGTAGTAGGTCTGTGGAATTTGCTGCCCCAGGAAGCTGTGGAAGCTACATCATTAAATAAATTTAAAACAGAAATAGACAGTTTTCTAGAAGTAAAGGGAATTAGGGGTTACGGGGAGCGGGCAGGAAATTGGACATGAATTTAGATTTGAGGTTAGGATCAGATCAGCCATGATCTTATTGAATGGCGGAGCAGGCTCGAGAGGCCGATTGGCCTACTCCTGCTCCTATTTCTTATGTTCTTAAGTTCTTATGATCCTAGGCCAGAATTTCTGCTCAGTGGTGGGGAGGAGAAGGTTTGTTGTCCTCTCCTGGAATTTCTGCTGTGTGTTTGTGGCCCTATGCTGTGGGGATGCACTTGGCCTTATAGTCATTTTTTGGGAGGTTGTTCTCGGATATATACTCATTGGTTTGGTTCCCAATTTTTGCTCATTGTTTGCGGTTTGATTTGTTTTTCTTTTGCTTAGTTGAATGGGGGCCACGTTTATTATTCTACCAGGGGATGTAGAAAGTGATGCAATGGTGGTGCTGTGGGGGAAGAGATTTATTTTCATTGGTTGCAGTTTTTGCTAGTTGATCTCCGAAGGAAAACTTCTCAGGTCAACCAAGGGAGATAATTGAACCAAGACAGGGAGTGGAGGGGTGAGAGAAAGGGAGAGGGTAAGAACAGTGAAGGCAGACTCAGTGAGGGGAAGAGGAAGGGAAGGGAAGTGGGAGGCAGCGAAGGGGAGGAATGGGGAGGGGAGAGAGGGCATGAAGAGCTGGCTCCTGATTCAAGCCAGGAATAAGGAATATATACCAAGGTGAGCAGGAGAGAAGCGATTTAATGATCAGTGCAATATAAGTAACATTCATATTTTGAACTTCCTAACAGGACCGGCACTATCATAAGCAGTAAAAGATGAAAAGCTTAACAGATGTCCCTGGCAATTATTTTCTGCTGCATATGGGAAATGTGGTGGATTCAAAGGGCTGTCAACCTTCACTGAGGGAAGACTCAGCTGAGAAAAAATTAGGAACTTTAGGAATTCCATTGTGGAAGGTAGATTTATTAGAACAGATAATACAGAGAAGGAGAAAATTAGAGAAAGGGATGAAATATTTATGGAAAGTGGGGTGGGAAGAAACACAATCCAAATAGTTATGGGAGTCCGAGCTTGTAATAAATATATGTGGAAAGTCTATTGCCAAAGATGGAGAGAGAGCCCGTAGACCTGCAAATTTTTTCCCTTCAAGTATTTATCCAATTACTTTTTGAAAGCCACGATTGAATCTGCCTCCATCACCCTTTCAGGCAGCACATTCCAGATCATAACTACTCGCTGCGTAAAAATATCTTTCCTCATGTCTCCTTTGGTTCTTTTGTCAATCACCTTTAATCAGTGTCCTTTGGTTGTCGACCCTTCTGCCAATGGGAACAGTTTCTCTTTATTTACTTGATCTAAACCCTTCATGATTTTGAATGCTGACAAGTCTATTATGTGGCACTTTATCAAATGTCTTTTGAAAGTCCATATACACATCAACCGTATTGCCCTCATCAACCCTCCCTGTTACCTCATCAAAAAACTCAATCAAGTTAGCTAAACACGATTTGTCTCTAACAAATCCTTGCTGGCTTTCCTTTATTAATCCACACTTGTCCAAGTGACTATTCATTTTGTCCTGGGTTATCGTTTCTAAAAGCTTCCCCACCACCGAGGTTAAACTGATTGGCCTGTAGTTGCTGGGTTTATCCTTGCACCCTTTTTTGAACAAGGGTGTAACATTTGCAATTCTCCATTCCTCTGGCACCACCCCTGTATCTAGGGATGTTTGGAAGATTATGGCCAGCACGTCTGCAATTTCCACCCTTACTTCCCTCAGCAACCTAGGATGCATCCTATCCGGACCGATGACTTATCTACTTTAAGTATAGCCAGCCTTTCTAGTACCTCCTCTTTATCAATTTTTAGCCCATCCAGTATCTCAACTACCTCCTCTTTTACTGAGACTTTGGCAGCATCTTCTTCCTTGGTAAAGACAGATGCAAAGTGCTCATTTAGTACCTCAGCCATGCCCTCTGCCTCCATACGTAGATCACCTTTTTGGTCCCTAATTGGCCCCACTCCTCCTTTTATGACCCGTTTACTATTTATATGCCTAAGGGATACTTTTGGATTCCCTTTCATGTTAACCACCAGTCTATTCTCATATGCTTTCTCATAATGGATGATAATTGGAAACATTTAGAATGTTATAATTTATATTAGCAAAATAGCCAAGTTCTTATAACATTTTATGATTCTTTCAAATAACTTGACTGCAGAATATTCCAATATTTTAGATTTTGTCATTATTCTTAAAAATATAAGATTGCGCACATACTCTAGATTGGTTCAGGTAGTTAACAATTGATTATTTTCTGAATCTTTAATTTAATTGAGTGATGACTGGAAGAGTGAATAGAGACCCAACACACTGAATTCTCAGCCAAACGTTTGCCTGAGAGAACTGAGAGACCAGAAGCAATACCTGAGCTGTTATCAATATGGGTCAGTCGCAGGTTTAAGGGGCCAAATCAACTTTGACTGCATCTAGCCGCCATTTTAATGGCGAGATTTAAAAGCCATGGGAAACCCTTACAGGTGAAATAAAATTCATTTCAGGATCACAATCAAAACATATTGCCTACGTCACGCATTTAAAATAGGTGAATTGCCCCTTTAACAATCCACTCACCGGCATTAATTGGAGACCCGACATCTGGGTTTCAGCTGCGCAGGCGCATCCAAACATGCCCGTGTTATACCTGGATGTGGCCGCGTTGTGGAGGCACTTCAAAAAGCTGCTATTTTAACCTCCCACACACCCCCAACCCACGCATTCTTTGGGGTTAAAATTACCCGCCTGTTATCTAGGTACTTCTAGATTTAGATTTCTAATGTAACGCACCAGAGTGAGTGCTGATCAGGAAAGAGGTGTTGGGGTTTTAATGGATAAACTTATCAGCAGAGTGCTTAGCACAGCTGAGGTAAAATAGACAAATAGGTGCTGGGTTGCATTAGCAAAGGGGTAAAATATAAACTTAAAAAGGCAGCGTTGTTGATGCTTAAGATGTTGTTCAGACCCCATCTGGATTATGATGACTAGGTTTGGTCACCTAATCAAAAGGAAGGACATTAATGCCCCTAAGACAGTACAGAAACAAGCAATATTGGAGGCTTTGGGTGTCAAGAATTTAAGTTATGAAGAATGCTTAAGCAGGTTGGATCTGCTTTATTTGGAAAACAGAGGAATCCTTCAGATTGACCCATTTGAATTTTTCAAGTATAGGAGGTGATTCACAACATTTCTCAAAATCTTTCCATATGATGACTGTTTGATAAATTGTATGCAGTTATTCAAAGGGGTTAGAGATAAGAAAGGAAGTTAGACCAAACTTTTGCATCCAAATCTTAATAACATTATGGGACAAGTTATCAGGGCAAGCTATTGAAAGAGAATATAAATTAATTAAAGAGAAAAGATTGCTGATACCTGGAGAGAGATTTTTTAAAAATTCATTTTTGGAATATGGGCATCGCTGGCAAGGCTGGCATTTATTGCCCATCCCTAGTTCCCATGTGAAGGTGGTGGTGGGCCACCTTCTTGAACTGCTGCAGTCCATGTGGTGAAGGTAGTTTCACAGTTTGAAGGGTAAGGAACCATAGAAATGAATGTACTCCTGCAATCTTCTGCATTCTTCTTCACCCAAGGCTGAAGGTGCGGGGAACTGAAAAATCATAGTATCATAGTAGGTACAGCACAGGAGGAGGCCATTTGGCCCATCGTGCCTGTGCCGGCTCTTTGAAAGAGCTATCTAATTAGTCCCATTCCGCTACTCTTTCCCATAGCCCTGAAAACATTTTCCCTTCGAGTATTTATCCAATTCCCTTTCGAAAGTTACTATTGAATCTACTTCCACCACCCTTTCAGACAGTGCATTCCAGATCATTACAACTCGATGTGTAAAAAAATGTTTCCTCAGGTCGCCTTTGGCTCTTTTGCTGATCACCTTAAATCTGTGTCCTCTGGTTACCGACCCTTCTGCTACTGGAAACAGTTTCTCCTTATTTACTCTGTCAAAATCGTTCATGATTTTGAACACCTCTATCAAATCTCCCCTTAACCTTCTCTGTTCTAGGAGAACAACCCCTGCTTCTCCAGTCTCTCCACATAACTGAAGTCTCTCATCCCTGGCATCACTCCAGTAAATCTCTTCTGCACCCTCTCTAAGGCCTTGACATCCTTCCTAAAGTGCAGTGCCTAGAATTGGACACAATACTCCAGCTGAGGCCCAACCAGTGTTTTATACAGGTTTAGCATAACTTCTTTGCTTTTGTGCTCTATTTTAAAGATTTGTGTATGTGTACCCACAGGTGTCTCTGTTCCTGCACCCCCTTTAAAATTGCACCATTTAGTTTATATTGCCTCTCTTCATTCTTCCTACGAAAATGCATCACTTCACACTTCCCTGCGTTAAATTTGATCTGCCATGTGTCTGTCCATTTCACCAGTCTGTCTATGTCCTCCTGAAATCTGTTACTATTCTCCACATTGTTTACTACATTTCCGAGTTTCGTGTCATCTGCAAATTTTGAAATTATACCCTCTATACCCAAGTCCAGGTCATCAATATATATCAAAAAAGGAGCAGTGGTCCTAATACCGACCCCTGGGGGACACCACTGTATATTTCCCTCCAATCTGAAGAACAACCGTTCACCACTACTCTCTGCTTTCTGTCCCTTAGCCAATTTTGCATCCACGCTGCCACTGGCTCTTTAATCCCATGGGCTTTAATTTTGCTAACAAGTCTATTACGTGGTACTTTATCAAATGCCTTTTGAAAGTCCATATACACAACATTAAACTGACACCCCTCATCAACCCTCTCCATTACTTCATCAGAGAACTCAATCAAGTTAGTCAAACACAATTTTCCATTAACAAATCCGTGCTGACTTTCATTTATTAGCCCATACTTTTCAAAAGTGCTAATTTATTTTGTCACAGATTATTGTCTCTAAAAGTTTCCCCACCTCCTATGTTAGGCTGACTGGCCTGTAATTGCCCGGTTTATCCCTCTCCCCTTTTTTGAACAGGGTTGTAACATTTGCAATCCTCCAGTCTTCTGGCACCATCCCCATATCTAAGGAGGATTCGAAGATAATGGCCAGAGGCACTGCAATTTCCACCTTTACTTCCCTCAGTAAACTAGGATGCATCCCATCTTGACTGGGTGACTTTTTTACTTTGAGTATTGCCAACCTCTTAAGTACCTCCTCTTTATTGATTTTTATCCTATCTAATATCACTACCACCTCCTCCTTTACTGCTGCAGTGGCAGCATACTCTTCTCTAGTGAAGATGGATGTGAAGTATTCATTTAGTGCCTCAGTCATGCCCTCTGTCTCCACAAGATCATCTTTTTTGTCCCTAATCGCTCCCACTCTTCCTTTGACTTCCCCTTTACTATTTGTGATACACAAAAATGAAGGGAAATGAAGGGAAAAGAAACTCAATGTTCAGGCAGAAACCTGCAGGCAATTGACAGAGATGCTCTGCCACAGAGTCCATGTTTGATGGCTGCTGCAGTTGAGATGACACAGCTTCAGATCATCGTGAGGAGAGTTATCTTATATGCCACTTTACAGCACGCTGCCCATAAATCCACATTACTTGAAAGGAGTTGGAGACAGGCTTGAAGTCACAGCTGGCAGGTGCTGTCTTTGATCATGCTAACTCTTATGCTGTACACTAGGTGTCTTTACAGTAGATGATATAACTCTCCAGCGAGACTGTACCGTCCCAGACCGGATGAAGAAAGATCCCCACAGTCGTTGCCAGGCAGGCGGCGACAATGCCTTCAATGTGGGATCATCTTAGTGGGTGCGACCAGTCAGGCTTTGTTGACTGGTGATCACCTAGGCATTCCTCCCTTTGTGCAGCACCACATAAAGCCTGACATGCTGTGACCCTTAAGAACCACACTAACTAATGGTTAGTCAGGTCTGCAGACATACCTGTGACATCAGGCCTGCAATTACAACTTATTTTGAGACTTGGAACCTCCGCATTCTCACCTCTTGAGGTGAGTCATGTTCACCTCTTTCTGCAGATGTGTGTGTGTGGATACTGGTGGAGGCATGCACTGCACCTCTTGCACACACGTGGATCCACCTGGCATACCTCCATTGTTCCACCTCTTCTTCCAAACATGTGAAATGGGGAGGTTCCTATTGGGAAGCCCATTGATGCCAGTAATTGTGTTCAGAGTACCAAAAAAAAAACACAAGCTGAGCAGCCCAGCACCATTTGATGGGTGCTGAAGTGGAGGTAGTATTGCACAAAGTGGATATGAGTTGGGTTGCCATCTGTGCCACTCTATGGCACTATGATTAGTGTCTCAGCTTTGTCACAGAGGCTCATGAGACCCCAAATACCAAAAAAGGAAAATGGTGCAGAAATGGCCTTAAAACCGCAGAAGGAATTTTTGTATTAGACTCTTTAAACTTACTTCTACTTACAACTTAGGGCTTTGCAACTCTGGCCACTCATTTTAAGTGGGTGAGATTTTGAAGTGGTATAAAAGTCAGAAGAATGCATGGGAGGCATTACTACATCACTCCCATGTCATTTGAATATTCTAATAGTTCAGTTGAGAGAAACCCCAACCATCTCTCATACTCCCTTAGAGTCACACACATCAGGTGGGGGAAAAAAAAAGCAAACAATTTCAATCTAAACAGCATTTGAAACTTCTGACGGAAAAGGCTCCCATCAATACGCAAATAACAAACTTGCTACCCTCACAATAAGGAGTGGTAGAGTATACAAAAACCACATAACAGCATTTTTAATCTGTGAGTGACTTTGTTTGAGCTGTTAAAACTGGGACTGTTGGACATTATAGTCAATAGAGATTGGTTGTTCTTATTCAAAGATTTCCCCCCAAGAGAAACATCATTATTGGTGTAACTTTGTGGGTGATTGAAAATGGTTGAACATTAACACACAGGACCAAAAACCCTTCTACCTGCTCCACTGCCATAAGTGCAGCAAAGTGGGAAGCCCACTGTGCAGCTGACCTCTCCGCCCGACCATGCCAGAATATCTGGGGTCAGCTAATTTGAATATTACCAACAGGCACCTGCACCAGTATGGGCAGAACGTGAACACCTTACACACAGAGGAAGCAGACGATACAGCACTAGCAAGCTGCTTGAAGGGTGAACTGGCCACAACAGCTTTGAAGGGTTTTAAAGTGTTGGTAATTGGAGATTATGAAAAAAAAGTATGATGATGATTTGTTACAATGCAGCTGACAGCTTTGAAATGTCCAGGATCTGACACACCTGTGGGCCCCACTTGTGCTCCTCCATGCACCTGGACATTGGTTGCTTGAAATAAACCAATGGTGCATAGGAGGCAGCAGCCATAGGAATTCTGGCAGGTGAGGCCTTTCCACCAGCCCTGACTCTTTGTAACATCAAGGGCATTTTATGGGGCAAGTGATACTTCTGCCAGTCTTAGACCCCAGCAGAAGCTTTGCTGGTTGCAGACCTGACATTTCCCCAGATCTTACCCAATGTTTCACCCCTAAAAGGCTTTTTCTGCCCCCTTTACCCTTACATTGCACCTTAGGCCCCACAGAAATTCAGGACCCTCATTTTCAAACTCTGAAATATTTAATTTGTTATGGGCTGACTTTAACAGACACTACAACTACTAACTTTTTCTTGACACCAGTTTTTCCCCTTCCCAGATCACCACTTGCTCTACACAGTGTCACTTGTGATTTCCCTCCCATGTGTCACCATTATCTTAATCATGGGTATCCAGCACTGTATTAGACATCTTCAGACCCACAGCAGTTTCTTGCAGTGCCTTTACTCAAGATCTCCTTCCCCCCTCCTCCTATGAATAGTTAACCACTTCCTTTCCTCTGCCTCACCAGTCCTCCCTAGCTATTTGGTGATAACCTACAATGTGCCTTTCAAGAATCCTTCCTCCTCAAAGGCAGTGCATGGCACCTTTAACTGTTTCTGAAGTACAATAACTTTAAGTTTGAGTGATTCCACATGGAGATACTTTCTGCACCTGTGGTTGTCCTAGACTCTGCTTGCAGAAACTGCCACATCATGCAAGTCCCTCCCAACACTTGTTTTCACTATGCAGGCATACAAAATAGACTGGCCAACTACACTTTTATGCCAAACACCCTCCACTCACACAGCTGCCTTCTCACTCTACTAGTCTCTGGCAACTGAA
This sequence comes from Heptranchias perlo, assembly GCF_035084215.1. Lineage (NCBI taxonomy): Eukaryota > Metazoa > Chordata > Chondrichthyes > Hexanchiformes > Hexanchidae > Heptranchias > Heptranchias perlo. Next base: position 15,865,041 of record NC_090331.1, on the reverse strand, counting down.
CTATCTCTCACTTCTACCTCCTACTTAAACCCATTTCAAGCAGCTTAGTCAGCCCCATCAGCCAATTCAAACACAGGTGCAACATTTCCTATACAACCAATCAAAATCACACTCGCAAAGAGTACTTTCATACCCAATTAATAGCTGATTTCTCAGTCAAATCAGTCCAGCCACTACTTGCAAAAACAAGCACGAGTTAAAGAGCTCTCATGTCATTATACATACTTTGATTCTCAGCCACTCATTCCAGTCACTCATTTGTCTTCTTACTCCACTGGCCTCTTGTAACCAAACTGTGTATGGTGAGAAGGCTGATGGCTCATTTTGATCTATCAAAAGGGGAAGGTCTTATTTGGTATAATGGCCTTCTACGGTTCCTGAATTGTATCATGAAATATTCCACACCACATATAACAAATTATTAACTGTAATATTCATTGTAAGTGTCTTCTGTGTAGCTTGCAGCAGTGTATGATTTCCCCTCCCCCCCATAAAGATAGACTTGCATTTATATAGTGACTTTCACAACCTCAGGGCATCCCATCATGCTTTACAGCCAATGAATTACTTTTTGAAGTGTACTCACTGCTGGAATGGAGGACACGTGTAATGTATTGGTCTAAAAAATTAAATCTAATTTTGCAATGCTCTCACTGAAATAATGTTTTACGTCTGGAAATCATTTTGACCAGTGATTGTTTTAAAGTGGAGTAGATCGGTGCATTTTATAAAGCTAATAACGTGTGCTTTTATAAATTGTAAAATATTACAATCCTGAAAACCATTTGTGCTTTAACTGAATATAGAAAAAAAATAACTGTCAATGGGCTTTTGAAACACTCTGTGTTCATGCTTATGGGTAATACAACCATCATGTTATCATTTAATAATATGATGTTCAAAAGTTAATATAAAATAACAAACTAAGTCCAACAAATGGAGATATGACTTACACTTTAATATGATGGAAATTTAGCTCTTGCACTGAAACTCTGGAAAACCTAGTCCATGACTAATTGCATGCATTGTATTAGTAAAACACTTATATTGCCTGCTAGTATTAAATTTTAACTTCCACAATAGAAAGTAACAAGACATGGATAGTTTATCTCAAGTGGAAAAAGGTATTTTAGACAATGTCCCCTAGTGATCTCTGCTCAGATGTCACTATAGTACTCAACCTCTGTCACATCAGTGGCAACGGGTTTACTCAACTGCATATTGTAACATCCAATTTTAACTGATCTATTGGTCTTCATGGGAATAATTTTAATAGTTCAGGCTGCAATCTAGGAAGTGCTTGACCTGAGACGAGTATTAAATTGCGATCTCAATGATACATTTTGAAATGACTACATTCAAACTTGATGTATAGTTTATTTGGGTTGTCAAGCTATTACGTCACTTAATCTGTTCCACTTGGCCCTGAATTTCCTCGATGTCACTTATGCTGTTACTATGCTACTGTTGTGCTGCAAAGTTACGCCATTGACCGCCAGAGGGAGTTACACACAAGTTTCCTGGTGTAAGTAAATTTAAATGGTCTCTAAATTGGGCCATGTGGCACCCGTTGTATAGGCGCTACGCAGACTCCTAATGACCCAGAATGGTGTCCAGAATGCGCGCATGCACTTCTAGCGTGGCGTGCACTGGATGTCATCTTGGTAAAGGCGGTCGCGCACGCGCAGGTAACGAACGCCGGCACCATGTAAAGTAAGGAGAATATGCGATAGCTCAGTGTGCATCACTGATTTAAAGGGACAGGTGCGATTTTGGAACTCAACGCTCCAGCCAAAACACTGTCTTAACCTCGCACAGCTGAACAGGCCTTAAACAACATGGGGGACCCCCGCCCCACCCCCACACCGACCAGCGCTATTTAAAGGGATCATGCAGGATTTACAGGTTAGTTGCTGGATTATTGCTTCTGGCTGCTGACGCATTTGTACCTGTTTTTGGAGGTCTCCTATACTTGAATACTAGGACTAGGGACATAGCCTAGAAATTAGAGCAAAGACTTGCAGGAGTGAAGTTAGGAAACGCTTCTACACGCAAAGGGTAGTAGAAGTTTGGAACGCTCTTCTGCAAAAGGCAGTTGATGCTAGCTCAATTGTTAATTTAAAATCTGAGATTAATAGATTTTTGTTAACCAGAGGTATTAAGGGATATGGGGCTAAGGTGGGTATATGGAGATAGGTCACAGATCAGCCATTATCTCATTGAATGGCGTAACAGGTTCGAGGGGCTAAATGGCCTACTCTTGTTCCTATCTTCCCATGTTCCTATAATAAAGTTTCAATGACTTAACAGGGAGTGGGCTATCCAGCAGACAGGCAACAGCAAGGGCACTGGCAGAGTGACAGGGGTGGGACAGGAATGCTGTCATCCTGAGAGAGGACAGGAGGTTCATGTTCCATGGAGCCACTGCCACTTGCTGCCTCCTGTTACGCTCCATCTTCTCCTGCAAGAAAGCGGAATGTGTGTCGGTGAGTGTCCTGCAAGATGTTTGAGTGCTGTGGCTGTCATGGTTGAATAGCTGCCAGTAAGTGTGACCTGTGAGTTGTGGGTGTGTGATTGCATCAGTGGTAATATGTGAGGGTGAGAGGAAGCATCTGATTGGAAGATTTGAGTACTGATTGAAAGAGTTTGTTGGTAGGTGGGTGATGGGGGGTGTAGTGTGTGGAGCAGTGGATGCGGCTAGTGATGCAGTTGGTAGGAGATGCCACTTGACAGTTGATCTCACTCACCTTGACCACTCGTGTCAAAGCATTGAACTTCTTCCTGCACTGTATCCATGTGCGTGGTGCTATGCGCCTACCATTGACTTCCCCCCACTACTTCGGGAATATATGTCTGGAGGGCCTCTTGCCCCCCCCTGCGGATATATGATGCCCCTCCTTCTGTCCACCTCTTGCACCAAGGCCTCTAGTGCACCAGTAGAGAAAGTTGGTGCATGCTCTCTAGCACGTATAAACTCACATAAGCAGATTGGTGGGGTCAGGTGTGCAGATTGGAGGATGTGGGATTTAGTAGTGCGCAACCTTTATTCAATGTTTTAACAAAACTCAACAGTTTGTAAACATAGATATGGAACTTGCACCTGTATTTTACGTGTGTGATGCCTGATCTCCATTCAGACTCCGTGTGGACCCGTATCTTATATTTTGCAAATAAGAGGTGCAGACTGCCTTTAAGTGGTGTTAGCCACTCACGATATCGCAGCTAGGCCTGGCTGCTCTCTGCAATCAGGTAAATCACCAGGCAGCACGAATGTTATGTGTTACCTGCATCTCAACGACCAGGCGCAGGTTAATCGCGCACCACGACCCCCGTGCCTGGTTTCGGGGGTCATCCAGTATAACCCCCAATACGTTTGGTGCAGTTCTGGTGAAATTTGAGGGTAGAAATTATGTAAGTTGCTAACCTCCCCCGCCCAGGAAACTTCCATGTAACAACGGCGTAACTCTTTAAAGGAACTCTATAGATGTCTGGCAGCAGCAGAGCACCGCCGACAGCAAGGTAAGCGCTAAATCTTTTGATGCATCTCTCACCCACAGCATCAGCCCAGATTGGCGCTATCATGCCCATTCAGGTGCCAACTAAGGGCACCACACCAAGGCAGCAGGCAGAAGAAGCCCAGCGGACTACCAACATCAATCGTGCCGCTGTGAGCTGGCTTTGACTCCCAACTGCATCACACCCAGGACTGATCAACAGTGCAGAAAGAAGTGAAAACACTCCACAAAAGCAGCCAATGGTAATATGTCATCACACTCTCTCCCTTTCCTCCCTGCCCACTCTGGCCACCACTACACTCTTAACCCTCTTAAAGCAACATTCACATTACTAAGCCTTCGCACTACACTCTTGGTAAGGGCATTTACAATTCCCCTAATGCACACCAATTGCCTTCCATGACCCCGAAACTCCTTCCTCCACTCTAACACCCTCACACCCCCACATCTCGCACTTCACCTCTCCTATCACAATTACCACACACTCCTTAACTGGCAGTTTTATCCTCATAGACACAATAATCCACAGCCTTTGCTTGGAATGAAAGAAATGTTTGCTTTGTAATATACTAGGTGCTTGTCTTGTGATGGAGACAGGAAAGTTGAGAAGTTGATCACAGTGGCACAGCGGAGCTAGGTGAGCAACATTGCTCCCTTTGATGTTGAATAGTTCGAGTCCTGCTCTAAGAGATGTGCCAATGGAGAGTGGTCCTATTTGGGAATGAAGACCACCTTCCAGTAAAAGAACAGGCGCAAGCTGCATCAAGGGAGGTTGGGGACTGAGTAAATGCAGTCACCCAGACCCCTTGCATTTCGCCACAAAAGAGAAAAAGGTGCTCCTCTCACCTTTGTACACATTTCTTCTGAGGGTCCATCAAGCATGGCACAAACCTATTTTGGGAACTCTCACACCCCCTGGGAGATATCCTTTCAAGCACTATACACAACCAATGCCATTTTGCATACACTTTCATCGCATCACTTTTTCGCAGGTAGAAGTGGCAGACATAGAGCAGCAACTAGATGCTCTGGCTTGCCGCCAAAAGCCCTTTCCTGCTGTTAGGGGGTTTCTCAGTGGCATTAACAGCTATGAATGAAGAAGTTAGCTCTTGCCCCCTAGAGCTTTTCCCCCGCCCACCCCACAGCCCTGTTTCTTCTCCATCCAAAAATGTGGCCACTGTGGACTGCTACTTACTGTACATCATAGCTGTTTACTGTATAATGGCCAATGATGTGTGTAATGATGTTTCTGTGGTCACATACTATCTGAACATTATTTGAGTGCACACCCTTTCTTTGCATGTAAACTACTGGGCCAGTAAGAGGTACCCTGATGCCCATGTGGTTGCCACCTGTGACATCTTGCATTTAAGTGAAACCTATCACTCGTGACAGTTCTGTGTCCTGTCCAGCTGATGAAGGTGTTGCCAACTTGCAAACATGACAGCTGTCAGTAGCTTGATTCTTGCACTACAGACTGCCTGATATGGTGCATTTTCCTCAGGTGGTCTGGACTGGGAACTTCATGCAGTGGTAACCTTCACTCCTAAAAGAAGAGCTGACCTTTTTTCAGATGTTGTCCACAGGTCATCATATGATACAAGTTTATGACATTGTGTCTTGTAGTGGAGGCAATGAAGACCAGTCTCTGACATGCCCAGGTGTGTGGAGAGGTCTATAAACGGAGGCCCCCTGGATTATGACAGGTGCAGATAAAAAACCATTTTGTTGCAAATGCATTAGGTGGCATCTTATGAACTTCCTTCCTCATCATTCAGAACCCCAAAAGAAATGTGAACCTCACCACTTTCTGTGATGCCATTTAAATAACGAAGGGAAACACTGCTAGCCAAAAATGGAAAAATGGCAGAATTCACACCAAAACCAACATGGAGCAGAACCTATTGAAATTATCCTGGAAAAACAAACGCTTTTAACTACCAACTGGTCACATGCGTGCCAACTTCAACTGGGTTAGTGGTAGGCCATGGGCAGTCCCTCGTCCTGGACCTTGGGACATAGCCTGCTTAAGTAGGCTTCTTAACGATAGGTACTACATGACCAGTCCATAGTTAAATTGTTTGAGTTTCTGGGTGAATTTATTGCATTTTTTTCCCCACAGGTGGGCATTCTGGTGAGGGATCACATTGCCATAATTTCACAATGGTAGTAAGGCCTATACATTGTGGCCTCTTTTTCATAGCAGAAATCGCTGTTGGAGAATTGGGCTAATTAGGTACTAATGACTGCTAGCCTAATTTCTTGATTCCTAACTGTTTCCTGTAAGAACCTATGGAAATGTACCCCTAACTGATGGTTAGACTATCAAAGAAATTGAAGTCTCTTTTTATATACGGGCAGAATTGGACAGATAGATCCATTAGACTTAAAAAGATCAAACTCTGCTGATTCTGTCCTACCAACATGAATTTAATCTAAATTAGTTCAAATTAGACCTTCTTCATCTATAATGTAGGATTATTATTATTTGCGTTTGTCCCTATGCTTAGGGAAATTACCCTATTATTAGTGCTAACCTTGAGCGGAGACAACAACCACAGAAACTGGTACTAAGATTACTGAGCACTTGATTAATTGCCAAGCAACAACAAGCAACAGATCTAGACAATACTCAAAAGAAATACAGTTCAAAATGCAGGTTGACCAAACCATTTTGTTGTGGAGGAGGGTGCCCTGGTATGTCCACCAATGTGATTCTTCTTCGTCTTCTGCCTCTTCTTCATGTCGTCTCTTCATGTTGCCTCTCCCTGACGATTGCCTCTCCTCCCCCGAGACTAGATCAATTTGTTCTCCCTTTTTATACAGTTTTGAGGTAATGTGAGTGAAGAATGAGGTTTTCTTTGTTTTAGCCTTGTGGCTTCTGACTACTGTAAAAAAGTTTTTTTTTGTCATCTAGCTGATGGCAGTCTATTCCGGCTTCTTATCAACAGACAAATGTCTGTGGAATGTGGTTATCTGAACAAAATTGCCCGTTCAACAGCTTACAGGCTGGTTTATTTTCCATTTAGCCAACAAGTCCAAAGAGTCATTATTGTTACAAATTGGACATGCTATCGTTTACCATCCTGTGCCTTACATATTGGGCCGGATTTTTCTGTAAAAATAACGGTGAGGCTAACAGTGCTCACCGTTATTTATGTGCCAATCGAACAGTAACTTCCAGCGATCTCACATGCGCAGTTAAACGTGGAAATCCAGAAGTTGTTGTTCGAGATGCCCAGCTCCTCTAAAAGCTGCTCGCAAAGGACATCAAATGTATTGAACGGCGTGAAGTTCCCATACTTACCTCATAGTTACGGACTAAACTCCCCACAGAAAGTTATGATGTGGAGATGCCGGTGATGGACTGGGGTTGACAATTGCAAACAATTTTACAACACCAAGTTATAGTCCAACAATTTTATTTTAAAATTCACAAGCTTTCGGAGGCTTCCTCCTTCCTCAGGTGAATGTCAAGAAATCCTCGAACCTCTCACATTTATAAATCACAGAACAATACCTGGTGATTACAGATAGCCTTTTCAACTGCCCGTTGCCAAGGCAACCAAAGTGTTCAGACAGATAGGTGTTACCTACAGGGCCACCGAATATACAAACGGCCAGAACAAAAAAAAACAAAAAATACCCAAAAAAAACAGAGAGAAAGAGGCAGAAACATAGAAACATCCGGAAGGAAAAGACAGCAATTGACCCGTTTTTTAAAAACAGTTAACCTTTGTTCGCTGGTGGGGTTACGTGTAGCATGACATGAACCCAAGATCCCAGTTGAGGCCGTCCTCATGGGTGCGGAACTTGGCTATCAATTTCCGCTCGACGATTTTGCGTTGTCGTGTGTCTCGAAGGCCGCCTTGGAGTACGCTTACCCGAAGGTCGGTGGCTGAATGTCCTTGACTGCTGAAGTGTTCCCCGACTGGGAGGGAACCCTCCTGTCTGGCGATTGTTGCGCAGTGTCCGTTCATCCGTTGTCGCAGCATCTGCATGGTCTCGCCAATGTACCATGCTTTGGGGCATCCTTTCCTGCAACGTATGAGGTTGACAACGTTGGCCGAGTCACAGGAGTATGATCCATGCACCTGGTGGGTGGTGTCCTCTCGTGTGATGGTGGTATCTGTGTCGATGATCTGGCATGTCTTGCAGAGGTTACCATGGCAGGGTTGTGTGGTGTCGTGGACGCTGTTCTCTTGAAAGCTGGGTAATTTGCTGCGAACGATGGTCTGTTTGAGGTTGGGTGGCTGTTTAAAGGCGAGTGGTGGAGGTGTGGGGATGGCCATAGCGAGGTGTTCGTCGTCATTGATGACATGTTGAAGGCTGCGGAGAACATGGCGTAGTTTCTCCGCTCCGGGGAAGTACTGGACGACGAAGGGTACTCTGTTGGCACCTATGGACAGGCCCTGCGAATACACAGGGTCTGCTCAGACGAGGAGGAACGCGATGGACACCTACAGATGCTGAAAGATGCCCTAGTAATAACGGGATATGACGCTCGACTCTTCGATCGACAGTTCTGACGGGCCACAGCGAAAAATCGCATAGACCTCCTCAGAAGACTAACATGGGACGCAACCAACAGAGTACCCTTTGTCGTCCAGTACTTCCCCGGAGCGGAGAAACTACGCCATGTTCTCTGCAGCCTTCAGCATGTCATCAATGACGACGAACACCTCGCTATGGCCATCCCCACACCTCCACCACTCGCCTTTAAACAGCCACCCAACCTCAAACAGACCATCGCTCGCAGCAAATTACCCAGCTTTCAGGAGAACAGCGTCCACGACACCACACAACCCTGCCATGGCAACCTCTGCAAGACATGCCAGATCATCGACACAGATACCACCATCACACGAGAGGACACCACCCACCAGGCGCATGGTTCATACTCCTGTGACTCGGCCAACGTTGTCTACCTCATATGTTGCAGGAAAGGATGCCGCAAAGCATGGTACATTGGCGAGACCATGCAGACGCTGCGACAACGGATGAACGGACACCGCGCAACAATCGCCAGACAGGAGGGTTCCCTCCCAGTCGGGGAACACTTCAGCAGTCAAGGACATTCAGCCACCGACCTTCGGGTAAGCGTACTCCAAGGCGACCTTCGAGACACACGACAACGCAAAATCGTCGAGCAGAAATTGATAGCCAAGTTCCGCACTCATGAGGACGGCCTCAACTGGGATCTTGGTTTCATGTCATGCTACACGTAACCCCACCAGCGAACAAAAGTTAACTATTTTTAATATAACAGGTCAATTGCTGTCTTTTCCTTCCGGATGTTTGTATGTTTCTGCCTCTCTCTCTCTGTTTTTTTTTTGTTTTTTTTTGTTCTGGCCGTTTGTATATTCGGTGGCCCTGTAGGTAACACCTATCTGTCTGAACGCTTTGGTTGCATTGGCAACGGGCACAGAAAGTTAAGTCAAGTCATTTCAAGTCTAAGTACCCTTTTAACGGTGCGGTAAGTCTTAATTACTGCCAAGTAACCTCTCTGGCACTGAAAATTAACTTTTACAAGTGCGGAGTCGCATTCCTTCAGATTTTAATTATTGTTGGACATTTGAAAAACAAAAAATGTAATTTTTTTTTGTCTTTTCTTTCTGTCTCTTTTATCTCTGTCCCTTAATTCATTTTTTTTTACCCTCTCCTTATTTCGCTTTCTGTACCAGATGTGACGTTGAATTCACAATTCTAACTTACAATTCCTGGTTCAGACTGCACAGTTAGCAACGATTCGTCAATCTGATCAGTTAAGGAGATGCACAGTTATTTGGCCTGTCCACACTGGTACACTGTAGGGGGAGCGACTTTGTTTGGATGTCCTGTTGCCAGTAACTTTCCGTGCAAAAGCTCATTGAAAATCTATGTACAAGTGCAAGTCAACGAACCGCTAATGTCGTTCGTTCGCCGCTCACAGCAAAATCCGGCCCAATACATATCCATGTATTTGCAATGGTGAAGGTTGACTGCTTGTAATTTCTCTGTACTCGAGGCTCAGCAGTACGTTTATTTGAAGTACAATAGAAAGCAGTTTGTCTTCTTGAATGAAAATGTTATTAGTTTCCTCATAGATGCTGTCAGTTTAGTTTATTCAGTGCAATAAAGCATCCAGAGGCAGCCAGGAGTGAAGTGTAGCAGCCATTTCACTTGTTGACAGCAATAGAACACATGCAGGCTTTTCCAATACTTAGAAATTCCACTGAGTGTTGCATTCTTTCCGTTATCAGTTTTTATTGTTAGAAGCAAAGAATCAGTTTAACATTTATAATATTTTCAAATAAAGTTTAAACCCACTATGCATTGAAGGTGTGATAAGCGCCCTTCATGTTGCAAAGAATCGTCGACAGAGTGGTGGTGTCCGAGAGCAATTCTGGACACCCCCCTCATTGCTTATGTTCAGACAATGCTTTACTGTCGTGAGAAAGGGCAATATTTGAATTAAAACCTAGAATTCGCATTGTTCTGCTTCTTAAGAATATATGTGTACATGAGGAACTTTTCATCTTTCCAACAGCTCTGTGCTACTGTTTGCAGTACTGTTTGTTTGGTTTAATATATAACCCCCTTTAGAAAAAAGAAAACAAAATTGCATTCATGTAGAGCCTTTCTCATAAGAAATAGGAGCAGGAGTAGGCCATGCAGCCCCTCGAGCCTGCTGTGCCATTCAATAAGATCATGGCTGATCTTCTACCTCAACTCCATTTTCCTGCCCTATCCCCATATCACTTGATTCCCTTAGTGTCCAAAAATCTATCGATCTGGGGGGGTTGGTGGTTAAAATCGGGACTCATATTAAAAAGCTCTGGTTCTTTCAATATTTGTCATGTGGGAATTATACATCGTATCTCAATGGAACTAGCTGCACGTAAATGCAAGTTTTCAGTAGTCGTATTAAGTTAAATTTAGCAAAGAGTGCTCACCGGTGGTGATTACTGTGGATTAAGATCTATAACGTTAATCACTGTCCTCTTGAGGGACTGTTCATTTATCCTAATTGTTTTCATTCAGATGGATGTTTTCTGAGTTTGCTGAACAGCAGCAGCATTTTGAGCACAGTTATGATTTATGGTTGTTTTTAATCACCGTGCCTGTTGAGGGCTGCGTTTATGGACCTCCCTCACATTTCTGTTAATTTTTCCTCTGTGGCAGCATGGGAATCTAGAATATTCTTTGAGTTTTGATGCAATTCTGCATAAATCAGCAGATATTATTCATAATGACCACATGAAAATATAACAATGGAAGGGAGTCTCAAAGCGAGACTTTTCATTAAGTGAAACAACATTTACCGTTTAATTAATCATTGATTTGGTTTTAAGAACATAAGAAATAGGAGCAGGAGCAGGCCATACGGCCCCTCGAGCCTGCTCCGCCATTCAGTAAGATCGTGGCTGATCTTCTACCTCAAACCACTTTCCCGCCCTCTCCCCATATCCCTTGATTTCCTTAGTGTCCAAAAATCTATTGATCCCAGTCTTGAATATACTCAACGACTGAGCATCCACAGCCCTCTGGGGTAGAGAATGCCAAAGATTCGCAACCCTCTGAGTGAAGAAACGGCATTCGAGGCCGATTATGCCCTTTCTCCGGGGCACTTCCCTGGCTCTGCCGCTGAAGTTACAATGGACGAGTAAGAAAACCCCCTGTGGAGATTCACCGGCAGTGTGTTCTCCAACTGGTTGCGCCACTGCAGGGAGGTACTGATCGATGACTCGGTGCTTCACCACTAAATCTCTCAACAGCTGGATCAAGTGTAGTTTTGGAAGAATCATGGAATCAGATTATTTCGAAAGGTTATACATGGGAGATGTGAAGGAGTGGAAGGAAGAAGAAAAACTGCATGGTCAGACATTTTGACCTCGCTTTCTACGGGAGGGGTGCGCCTGAGGCCGGTAACGGGCGGCGCATCCCTGACGGATTTTAAAGACAGGGCCCCATTTAAATAAAACATTCACTACCTGGCCGGTGGCCGGGAGCTGGAATTTGGCCACAGGAAGACGCGGCCGGGCACTTGTGGGAAAGGTCCCCGGCATTCAGTGTGTGGAGGGGTTCCAGGGCAACCTTGGAGGGGGGGGGGGCGCGGCTGGGGATTCCATGTTCCTGTTGAAATCAGAGTTCCGAGGGGGGGTTGGGGATTCCGTTTTTGCAGTGCCATAATAATTCTATTCAGTACTGAATCAATTTTTGCAGAACTAAAACATTCAAGACAAAAACAATAGCACTATGTCAATGTATATATTTTTTGGCACTTTGTTCAATTTATAGATTTATAGAATGCTAACTGTTGAACTTTGGGAGCACACAGCACTCTAAAGATTCTCCATAGAGTGTGTTCTATCCTGGTATATCTCAGCCATAGGTGAAATGAACGCTAACCTATGAAACCTTACAGAACGACCTTCAGATAACTCGAGAGAGAGCTCTGAATTGTAACATCTTGAAGCAGGCAACAGGAGAGTTGCCAGAGAGTTGATATGTTCTTTTAACTATTCCCAGTTCAATTGCAAAATATTATGAAGGTCTGTATGTCAGCATGCATCTGCTTGTTACCAGACTGCGCACAAGTATGGACTGTTGTTATTAGCTGGATGATGGAGGCATTCAGCCTTCTTCAGAAGACTGGGATGATAACGGGGCTGTTGATGTGCCAGCGTCTGTCTTGTGTGACTGACATGTTCCTATATGCATTGCTGTAAACCCTTTAACTTGTATGATGGACCCTAGAGAACATCCTGTAGAAGATGCATAAAGGCTCCTGCGATTTCCCTAAGGGTTCTCCAGTGGGAGATCAGCGGAACCTCCAGATAAATGGTGTAAACATCTAAAAATGACCGCTTATGCTGTTTCCCCAGGGGCCCACTGATCTCCCACCAAAATTATGGCAGGAGGTCGGGAGAACCCTACAGAAATTCAAGGCCATTGTCTTCTTGCTGCTCAGTTTGGACTCTGGTCCCTGGGCAACACATCTTTGTTGGTTGATGTTCTTTTCCTTTCTCCATTGTTGCTCTATCTATTATCATTCACCTCCTTTGGGATTCTTATAGCCTCAGGAATGGATGCAATGGAACTGGATGAAGATGACTCATCTATATGGACACAAAGGACATATGTAATACAAAGTCATTAATGAAAACATGAACTTGAACTGTAGAGTGATTACTACAGATGTCAGAAAGTGACAGAATAATTAATGTAGTTTCAGGGATCTGAGGAATTACAAAATAGAACTTTAGTCAAGGAAATTGATTACTTTAAAATTGCTATTATAAACAGTGCTTTTAATTTCCTTGCACTACATATTTACCAGATTGATGAGTCTCAGGTTAAATACTTTCCCCTTCATGAATGGAACTGCTTAGTGATCATGTCTAAGGTCAAGTGTCTTTGTTTGGCATTTCAAAGTAGGTATTGATATGTATGGTACTTGCATATTGGCCCAGAATTTGCTGTAGCTGATCAACGAATGGCGCCCGCCATTAGTTAGACTTGCTCTTGCCCGTTTACTCTCCATGTGATTTTGCACTGGAAGTTGCTGGAAGTGCAAGATGGAAATGCCCCCTACAGGGCATCTGGGATCTGAGTGAACAGGGCAAACAGCTGTTTATTTCCTTAACCAATCAGATTGAAGGATTGTTAAATGAACCAGGAAGTGTCACTTAGGATAGTAAATTCAATGTCAAATCAGGTACAGAAAGAGAAATAAAGAGAGGCAAAGAAAGATTGGATTAAGAAAGAGAGGAAAAAAGCGACAGAAAGAAAAAGTAAAAAAAAATGTAATTTAAATTAAAAAAAAAATCTCCAACAGTTAAAATCTGAAGGAATGAGACTCCACACTTGTAAAAGTTAATTTTCCAGAGAGGTTGATTGGCAGTAATTAACATGTTTTATACCATTAAAAAGGGTAGAAATGGACAAGCCCTAATTTTCTGTGGCGAGCTTAGTTCGTTTCTACTGTGCAAGTACAGGAACTTCACGCTGTTCAATGCATTTGAATAGTGAGTCAGACAGCGAGATGGCTTCAGACTGCACCATCTGGGCCTGGGCTGCAGCAGTCCGACCTGGCTGGCCAAATAGCTTGGAGTGTCCAGAGTGTGGTGATTATAACCGGACTGTGTCAAATGACAGGATATAGGTATGTAAATATGATGGGAGAAAAGTACTGACATTAATGTGTGTCATGTCATCAAGGTGAGCAAGTATTTCAACTTTTGTATTTTTAAAATAATCTCTTATATTGGTTACCAATTCAAACATTTCCTTTTTTTTATTTGTTGAGATAGTGACCTCTATTCCATTCAGTTCAAAGCAGGCAATGGCTTGACTAGTTTTGATAGCACACAGATTTTCTGCCTTCAATAGTTAGAACTTGCATTTTACAAAGTGTACTATTTGAATTTATATTGATAATTATGTATACTTTCTATAATTCAGATTGGCACTGGCAATGGTTGCATTGAAATTATTTTGCTTTTGACCTTTAATTGTAATTTATTCATGTTCATGAGAAGAGAGATTACTGCACTGTGTGGACATGAAAAATGGTGCTTCCACATTCTTCTAATGTTTTACATTTTCATTGGGCAATGTGAAAAAGAAAGACTTGCATTTATATAGCGCTTTTCATGACCTCAGGACGTCCCAAAGCACTTTACAGGAAATGAAATACTTTTTTTGCGTGTATGTAATGAATTGAGAGTTTCGCAAAATGAACAGTTAAGCATAGATTGCTTTAAAGGATGGCTCAGCACTTTACAGTTTTTCTTATTTTGTATAAAGGTAGTTTTATGATATGAAACAGCAGTACTATATTTCATTTAAGTTTAAGTTTATTTAATCTCCTGTGCTATTGCCGATAGACTAAAAAACATATGTATCTTTCTTCCTGTAACTGTCTCATTCTCTCATTTCATGTTTTTCCTTCCATTCTCTGTCTTGCTGTTTGTCTCACACTTGTTTTGTCTCCCTCTGGATACAAGGCTGTATCTCAGTTGTATCCCATTGGTTTGTTTAATTCTCTAAACTGAGAGTAAAATTCAGACAGTTTATTTACATCATTTGTATCCTGAGATTGATTTGGTCCTTGGTATTTGTTATATATACCAGTAAATTGCCTGTCCAGAGTCATTTGATGAACAGAAGTTTTGTTTTCATTTATAAGATGATGATGGAGTTGGGAGAGAAAATTAAAAAACTCGGTCCATGGAGCCACCGAGTGACCAGAGCCTGCATTATATTGTGACAGTTCACATAGCAAAAGAATAGGAAATGTTGACAGAAATGTCTGACCAAAAATTGTGACAACAGGAATTATGATATGTGGACAGGAAATGTGTGCAAGAGTTTTAATAATATATAAATTATTTGTACACAATTGTAAGTTGAAATTTTATAGTTTTAATGAAAGTTCTTGGTGTTTTTTTTACTGTTCCAAGGAGTGTTCAGTAGTGTCAAGAAAATATTGCATGTTATACAAAAAATGGTAAGTGTTTTAAATAATCTGCCAAAGAAGGCAGTAGATGCAAAAACATTGGGGCCATTCAAAATATAGTTGGATGTTATGATAGGAGAGTTAAGATATTAGAGTGCTAAGTTTTGATGGGCCAAGTAGTCTCTTTTTGTCCTTCTCTAACATTCTTATTGAATGATGTTCACAGTTTATGGTGACATGGCTGCAATATATAAGAAAATATTTTTGTAATAAATGAAAGTGAAGTTTTAAACAGATAAATTGTGTGACGTAGCACACAATTCCCATCAGCACGAGATTCCCCCCGCCCGGTGTAACGGCAGTGAGGTAGACTGGATTTGCGATGCCTGACAGCCTCTGAATAATTAATTTAGTTGACTCTGCAATTTCTGGTCTTCAGGTCCAGGGTCACAATCAAAACTAATACTATTTGTCTCACGTCACCATGATACCACAATGTTTTAATGTTGCTAGATAGCCATAATAAATAAAATCTTATTTTTAATGAACAACTTTTACAAAAATAAAATATAATAAAATAGTTATCTTGGAGTGAGTTCCAAGATTTAATTCCATTAGGGTCTAATAAACTGTTGTGCATCATGAGGTATTTAAGCTTTGCTCTTGTGATTTATGATACCGTCTGAACTGCTTGAAGGAAGTACAACCTTTTAACTCATTTACAGGTGCCTGTTAGAAAGAAGGAACTGGCATTTATATAGCACCTTTCACGACACCCCAAAGCACTTTACAGCCAACTAGGTACTTTTTTGAAGTATAGTCACTGTTGTAATGTAGGAAACGTGGCAGCCAATTTACACACAGCAAGATCCCACAAACAGCAATGAGATAATGACCAGATCATTTGTTTTTACTGATGTTAGTTGAGGGATAAATTTTGACCAGGACACTGGGGAGAACTCCCCTGGTCTTCTTCAAAATAGTGTTGTGGGATCTTTTATGTCCACCTGAGAGGGTAGGTGTTCATCTGAAAGCTAGCACCTCTGACAGTGCAGCACTCCCTCAGTACTGCACTGGAGTGTCAACCTAGATTTTGTGCTTAAGGCTCTGGAGTAGGACTTGAACCCAACACCTTCTGATTTAGAGGTGAGAGTGTTACCACTGAGCCAAAGCTGATATAATTACATAATGTATCGATACTTTTGGTATTACTACTATAGTTTTGCCCTTTTGTCACTGCCTCTCACCTTTTGCCAGATCACTTTAATGATGTTTCGCTGCAGCTGCACTTTCTTCACCAGTCATCCATCTAGTTATTGGTGTTTTTTATGATCCCCATTTTAATTGGACTTGTTATATATGTTCTGGCTTGTATTTTGGGTTCCTTGCTTGCAATAACCTCTGTAAGTTAATAGGTTTCTCATTTGAGGCTTCTTACGCTGTAAGTCTGGTTATGAGTGATAGAAATAAAAAGGGAGAGCAAAGTAACATAAAGGCGATGTAATGGAAAAGAGATGTACAGTGGAGTATTTGTTAAAAGAAAACAGTTCACAGAGTCACAAATCTGGGCAAAAATATCAAGTCCACACCCAGGCTTTTGGAAAAGGCTGAGGCCTTCAAGCAAAAACTCTAAGGAAGGCATTAAAAGACAATTTAGTGGATAAATTTAATTATGTTATTGTGAAGTAAGTAACTTAAAAATATATATTTTTTAAAGCCGTCATTTTGAACATAAAAATTCAGTTACTGAGGAAAAAAATTGCAGATGAAAAAAAATTAAGAATGCATTTCAAAAGATTGGTGCGAACCTGATGGCCATTTTGTTCAATCACAGGATAATATACTTTCACTATAAAATAGCCACTAATAGTGTCACACAGAATAAGACCATCAACATTGAAAAAGGTTATCACAGGCTCAGTCTACAGAAGTAACAGGTGCTACAGGTATTCATTTTATGTTTCCAATCATCCATGTACCCAATTTAATAATATATATATTTTCCAGTATTCTTCATTTAGTCCTACATTATACATTGAAGACCAGTTGTGTTCTTTTCATGGTTCTGGCAGCTCAGGAACCATTATGTTCCATCCAGCATTTGATTTACCCATTTGTACTTATTCTTATAACTTCCAATCCCATTTCCAACCAACATACTCACCCAATACTTCGAAATGAAGCTAATCTAAAGAGCATTAACTGAGAGTCAATTTCAAATTATCCACAGCTCTGTAAGGAAAAAAAACAAAAATGTTTCTGAATTGAAATATTGCTTGAGTATTCATAATAAATGGCCCAAAATTTGCTGTCAAGATATTGGTGAGGCTAACGGCGCTCACCGTTATTTATGCACAAATCGCACAACGACTTCAGGAGAGGGCAGATGCACGATTAAATGCGGAAATCGAAAAGTTGCTGTCCGAGATGCGCAGTTAACTTAGCGAAAAACGGCATCTCTCCATCTGCCTCACCATTGAAATGCATTGAATGGCCTGAAGTTGCTGTATTTGTGCTGTAGATTATGAACTAAACTCGCCACAGAAAGTTAAGTCTTGTCTATTTCAAGCCTAAGTACCCTTTTAATGATGTGATAAGTATTAGTTACTGCCAGTCAACCACACTGGCTCTGAAAATAAACTATTACAAGTGTGGAGTTTCATTCCTTCAGGTTTTAATTGGTGTTGGAGATTTAAAAAAAATTAAATTAAAATACTTTTTTTACTTTTTTCTTCCTGTCTCTTTTTCTCTTTTAATCCAATCTTACATAGAATTACAATGAACATACCACACAGAAACAGGCCATTCAGCCCAACAGGTCCATGCTGGTGTTTATGCTCTACACGAGTCTCCTCCCTCCCTACTTCATCTAACCCTATCAGCATATCCTTCTATTCCTTTCTCCCTCATGTGTTTATATAGCTTCCCCTTAAATGCTAGTCGTTACTCCTTGTGGTAGCGAGTTCCACATTCTAACCACTCTCTGGGTAAAGAAGTTTCTCCTGAATGCCCCACTGGATTTATTGGTGACTATTTTATATTTATGGCCCCTAGTTTTGGTCTCCCCCACAAGTGGAAACATCTTCTCTTCATTTACCCTATCAAACACTTTCATAATCTTAAAGACCTCTGTCAAGTCACCCCTCAGTCTTCTCTTTTCTAGAGAAAAGAGTTCCAGCCTGCTCAATCTTTCCTGACAGGTTCAGTTCTGGTATCATCCTAGTAAATCTTTTTTGTACCTTCTCCAGTGCCTCTATATCCATTTTATAATATGGAGACCAGAACTGTTCACAGTAATTCAAGTGTGGTCAATCTTTCTTTCCCTCTCTTTATTTCTCTTTCTGTACCTGATTTGACATTGAATTTACCATTCTAACTTACACTTCCTTCTCAGTCTTTGCGCTGATAGTTTCAGAAACCTTCAGTCTGATTGGTTAAGGAGATACACAGTTGTTTGTCCTGTTCACTCAGATCACAGATGCCCTACAGAGGGCGCCACACTGTTTCCATCTTGCACTTTCAGCGACTTGCAGGGCAAAATATCATCGATATTAAACGGGCGTTGGCAAGTCTAACTAACAGTGGGCGCCATTCGTTGCCCTGCCATAGCAAATTTTGGGCCATTACATCCATTCCTATGTTGAAGCTAAGTAGTCTGCATGCATCAAATTGCTTTCAGCATTTTAAAATCTGGATCAAATCCTCTCTGTCTTCCTTTGCCAAATGAAAACATGCTCAGACTCGCTCAAGGAGATGATTATAATTGTCCTTTATGCACGTTGTTCTTGTGAATCGAAGGAAGATGATAAAAGAGGCATATATCTTCTTTAAAACAAAATCATACATTGAATGGAGCCAAGATTCTCTGGATTTTGCCAAATAGCAGAAATTAGTAAAGGGCTTTTAATTGTTATGCAATGCACAAGAATGATGGAAGAGAGTAGGTAATATTTTATTATTGCTATTTTTCTTGGCACTATACTACTTACTATCATTGCTACAGGGGCCCATTACTCTTCATAGTGTTCAGTGAGCAACCTTATTATGAAAATTACAAACATATAGCCCGTTTTGAATTGTGTTTTTTGGATTATTAGAGGGTAGGAAAAGACATGTAAGAAAATAAGAAACCATAAGCCCTTGAGAGGATGCAGTGTTGAACAACCAAGACAATACACAGTCTTAGGAATCTACTTCATGTGGAAAGATTAAAGAAGCTGGATTTGTTCTCATGGGAAAAGAGAAGACTTTGAGATGACCTAATCGAAGGTTTCAACATTATGAAGAGCGTTGAATAAATTGGTCCAGACAAATTGTTTTAAAATTGGGAGTTAATAGGGAATTCAGGAAGAACTATTTCACACAAAGGGTAAGAGAATCAAGCAACAAGTGAAATCTGTTCATGAATCTATTTATGCAAATAGTATTAGTAGATTCAACATTTTTTTGCTGGAGAAAGAAGGGGCAGAGGAAAATGATGAGAAGATAGGGAGATCAATCATAAAAGGGGCAAGCTTGATAGACCAAATTGCCTTTGCAGTTCTTAAAATGTGCTATATTTCAAGGTATTTGCCTTAGTTTTAATAGAGGAGATAGATATTGAGATTGTACAACCACCACAGTACAGTGGAGAACTTATAGTGGAGGTTATTATTTTTTAGGGAAATGGTACTGAAGAAGTTACTCAAAGTTAAAGTAGACAAATTACAGGAATCTGATGGTTTACACCCGGGGGTCCTGTAAGATTCTCAAAATTCACAGATCCCCAAAACTCGGAGAAAAACCCTGAAGAAAAGGACTTTGGACTCTTTTCTAACCATTTCAGGGTGATGAAATGTATTGGGCCTAACAGAGGGTGATTCAAGGTCAAAAAACAAGATTTGGTATTTAAAAAAAAAGGCATGTTTGGGCTTGCAAAGGAAAAGGCTGCAACAAAAGTTGGGATCAACCTCTGTAATAGACGGTTTACAATTGTAAACAATTTTACAACACCAAGTTATAGTCCAGCAATTTTATTTTAAATTCACAAGCTTTCGGAGATTTTCTCCTTCCTCAGGCAAATGTTTCAAGATCTCCTTGAAGCCTACGCATTTATACATATTGAACAATACATGGTGTTTACAGACTGCCCCTGCAACTGCCCGTTGCCGGGCAGTTGCAGGGGCAGTCTGTAAACACCATGTATTGTTCAATATGTATAAATGCGTAGGCTTCAAGGAGATCTTGAAACATTTGCCTGAGGAAGGAGAAAATCTCCGAAAGCTTGTGAATTTAAAATAAAATTGCTGGACTATAACTTGGTGTTGTAAAATTGTTTACAATTGTCAACCCCAGTCCATCACCGGCATCTCCACATCATAGACGGTTTAAGTATTGGAGTTAATCAAACTGTCTGGGGAACTATGTGACCACACTCAGCCCCTATCAGATATTTACATTCAGACAATAGACCCATGGAAGAGCAGTCCCCATCCAAATTACAGGACCCATCCAAAACATGCATAAAACAAATCCAATCACCCCACTCCACAGAAATCTCAGGCCCAGTCAGGAAACTCAAAACCTGAGCACAACGACCACAATCAAGCAAGCGCTCAACAACTCATGAAACCATCCCGAAACCACTTCACACATTCGCAAACAAGTTACTCTTAACGAGCCCGCCAAAATCTTACAATAAACCGGGTCAGATTTGGCGCGCAGATAAGGAGGCTTCAATTAGTATAATTGAAGGCCCGTTTTCTCAAGAGGGCAGTCGAGCCAGGAGTTCGACAGCTCGGAAGACGACAGTTCAACAAGGCGAGGGGGCAGCAGAAAGAAGTTCAACAGAGAAGGTCAGCAGCTCTAGAAGCAGGCCGACACACAAGAAGAAACTAGAGCAACAGCCCCAGTGACCATCAGACACCTCGCGGCAACAAGGGCCTTATGAAACAACCAACCGAATATTACCACCAACCAACCGGGTAATATTGGGACACCGCGACCAAAGAAAACCAACTCAGGAGAAAACCGAAGATCCGCAAAGTTTCCACTCTACAATCTATTCCTGACTTACCCCTGGGTGAGTTTTCTACTCAAAAGACTCTAAATCGTATCCTTTTACGAAGAAAAGTGGGTACTCACCCGATAGATCCAATACGAACCCTACCGCATCAGCGGACTCGCAAAGACTGACCAGCTACGCAGTTGAAGTCCTCTACCGCGTCTGGGGTACGGCAGACACCAACCAACACATAGAGCGAACCCCGAAATCGCGAACCACCTCAACTGTCAAGGATTCGTTTGGTGAGCATTATCCCTGGTCCTTTAGAGCCTAACTTAGCTAGTAAAGTAGGATTGGGAGGGTTGGGGTATCTTTCTACTGTAATTTCCTACGTGTGTATCGTAGTGTTCCCCATTTTATTAGAGTGTTAAGATTGTTGTGTTGTATTTTCTCGCTTGAATAAAGATCAAAGTTGTCTGCTGCACTTTTGTCACAACCCCCAAATAAGTCCAAGGTCTAGAACCAAGGGAGTGGGAGTGATTCGAACCCCTCAGAAGTCAGAGGTTAAGCTGACACACACCATCACCCCCTACAGGCACGAGAGAAGCCGGGGAAGTGGAGGCTCTGTCTATAATTCTCTAAATTTCTGTAGAAAGGAAATTTGTGGCAGAGAAGTGGATGGTGGCATAAGTGACACCCCTCTTCAAAAAAGGAGTCAAGGATAGGCCAGTATATTATAGAACATTTAGACTTACTTCAGGTTGCGATAAACTATTAGAGTCTGTAATATGAGTGGAAATTATTAAACACTTAGAGAAACACGAGTTAATCAGGCCCAGCCAGCATTGATGTCTGAAGAGCTTATCAGGCTTGAGCAACCTTATAAAATTTTCTGAACAAAAATACCAGGAAGCATAGATAAAGGCAATGCAGTGGATGTGATTTTGAATGGATTTTCTAAAAGCATTTAATAACGTGCCACATAACAGACTAATGGCAAAGATAACAGCACATGCAATTAAGGAGAATGTGATCAAATGGATAAAGAGATGGTTGCAGGGTAGAAGGCAGAGTGCAGAGGTAAAAGAAAGTTTCTCAGAATGAAAAGGTGTGGGGAGTCGTGTTCCACAGGTGTCTGTGCTGGGCCTACTTTTTTTTACTATATAAATAAATCATCTGAACTTCAGAATTAAGAGAACAATATCAACATTTTCTGATCGCACCAAATTGTAGAGTGTGGCAAATTATGACCAAGACTTTGAAAAATGTCAGCAAGACATAGATGGGCTTGCACAATAGGCAGGTGGGAAGCAGGTGCAGTTCATTATAGAGAAATGTGAAGCAATACATTATGGAAGTAAGAATAGGTGAAGGAATACACTTTAAATGGTAAGATTTTAAATGAAGTTGAGCAGAGGGACCTTGATGTGCAAATGCACAGGCCATTTAGTGTCAGCTGTGGAAGCAGTCTCGCCTCTGAGTCAGAAGGTTGTGGGTTCAAGTCCCACTCCAGAGACTTGAGCACATAATCTAGGCTGACACTTCAGTGCATTACTGAGGGCGTGCGGCACTGTTGGAGGCGCTGTCTTTTGGATGAGATAAACTGAGGCCCTGTCTGTCCTCTCAGATCCCAGGGCACCATTCGAAGAAGAGCAGGGGAGTTCTCCTGGTGGCCCTGACCAAGATATATGCCTCAACCAACACCTAAAACAGATGCAAAATTTCAGGAATACCAATCACTCTATGAATTCACTACAACAGATAGGCACCGCTGATATGAACTGGTCCTTCATTTCATTACCGTTTGTGGGATCTTGCTGTGCACACATTAGCTGCTATGCTTTCTACGTTAGAACAGTAACTACACTTCTAAAGTACTTTGTTGGCTGTAAAGTGCTTTGGGACATCGTGAGTATGTAAAAGACGCTATATAAATGCAAGTCTTTCTTTTCTTTCTTTTATTAAAGCAGCACAATTGTATATGGCAATAAAAGGGAGACGGAATCCTTGGTTTTGTATCTGGAGGAATAATACATGAAATCTGGAAGGTAATGTTCAAGCTATAGCAGACCTTAGTTAGGCCACAGTTACAACCAGTTACAATATTGTGTAGTTTTGGGTACCCTATTATGCGAAAGATACAAAACAATGGAAAAGGTGTAGCTTAGATTCACACATTAGGATGTTACTAGGGAGGAGGGGTTGCAGTTATGAAGTGAATTGAGAAGGTAGGGCTTCTTTGCTAGAGTTGGGAAGGTTAAGAGGTGACTTAATAAAGGTCTTCAAGATTATGATAGGGTAAATCTTGATAGATTATTTGCATGGGTCAATGAGATGTTAACGAGAGAGCACAAATTTAAATAGAATTCTTGAAAAATAGGAATATTAAAGAGTACGGGGTGCAAACAGAATAGAATTAGATTATGTGGCTCATGGAGAAAAACATCCCATAGACTTGATGGACCAAGTGGCCTGTTTCCATGGTATGAGCATTCTATAATATGTAGTCAAATGCCTTTGAGGTGCATCCCAGCACATGATTAATGTTGTTGATATAAGTCAACGTGAAACTGTCAGTAAAATTCTTTCTCCCAACTTTATTTGCTGTCAAATTATCTAAATTTAGGTGGCCTGAAATGATCTTAAGTGGTATCCTATCCTGTTGAACGGAACTTGGCTTTCATATTTTAGTGAATCACAATAGTTCTGCACATGGGGAATTATTACTCTTGAACGAGAGATGATTTATTGGAGCTGAACTAGGATGGGGCAGAGGCGAGGAGAACATTAAATCATATTTCTTCTCTAGCTGTTATCACGTGATTTCTAATGGACATTTCAGAATGGCACTGGTGGAGGTCTGGGAGCTGGTTTGCCCACCTTCTCTGCCACAGAACACTCAGGAAAAATAGAAATTTGATACTCTGGCAAAAAGAGATTAAAAAAAAAGAACAGAATTAAATAAGAAACATTAAAATAGAATGTAAAAGATAAAGGGTAAGGTAGAAAAAACATAGAAAATTATAGGTAAGCATGCATATAAAGAAAATTTTAAAAAAAAGTGGCAATGCCCAAGATTTGAACATGCCTTCTGAAAATTTGTTTTAAGGAATTGGACTAAGCCATTTAGCTCCTCAAGCCTGTTCCGCCATTCAATTAGATAAATAAAGACTTGCATTTATATAGTGCTTTTCACAACCTCAGG
This sequence comes from Heptranchias perlo, assembly GCF_035084215.1. Lineage (NCBI taxonomy): Eukaryota > Metazoa > Chordata > Chondrichthyes > Hexanchiformes > Hexanchidae > Heptranchias > Heptranchias perlo. The sequence continues at coordinate 15,840,895 of NC_090331.1, read as the reverse complement.
ATGTCCCAAAGCACTTTACAGCCAATGAAGTATTTTTGAAGTGTAGTCACTGTTGTAATGTAGGAAACATCATGGTTGACCTGTACCTCAACTCCATTTACCCGCCATTGTTCCATATCGGTTGATGCCCTTAACCAACAAAAATCTATTTTTGAATAAAATCAAGGAAGAGAAAGATGTTAGAACTAAATATGGAATAAGGAAGAGTGACGAAAAGGAAGAACAAAATCAACCAAAATATAATGGTGGCCAAGTAGCATGATATACTAACCCACTGCACGCGAGTGGCAGAACACTCACTTGCATCAGTGATTCCCTACTTGAGTCCCCAAACTCAGGTGGGAGTATCAGACAGATACTGAACACAGACTGTATTGTTTCTAGAGGGAGGGTAAATTTAATGGTGAGTTTACATGCTGCTGCCATAATACTGGTGGACGCCTAGCAGCAGATCATTTTCCTACTCTCAAAGGAGAGATGGTTTGTTTCATACAGTGGCCCACAGTCATGGAATAAAAACACTAGCTGATGCTGGTACTCAAGGTTAAAGCCCCCTATTTAACCTAGAGTGAGTTCGAGGCAGGCGGGAGTGCAGGGCCATTTTAACTCCAGGGCCTCACTTAAATCCAGACTGTTTCCTGCTTGGAGCTGGCAGGTATGATGCAAGAGCCAACGGGCAGAAGCGTTTACTTCTGCAGGGGACTCAAGGGAATGGTCCCCAGTATAAGGTTACATAGAATTACATAGAATTTACAACACAGAAACAGGCCATTCGGCCCAACTGATCTATGCCGTGCATTTATGCTCCACATGAGTTTTCTCCCACCCTACTTCATCTAACCCGATCAACATATTCTTCTATTCCTTTCTCCCTCATGTACTTATCTAGCTTTCCCTTAAATGCATCTAATCTATTTGTCTCAATTACTCCATGTGGTAGCAAGTTCCACATTCGAACCACTTTCTGGGTAAAGAAGTTTCTCCTGAATTATCTATTGGGTTTATTAGTGACCATCTTATATTTATGGCCCCTAGTTTCGGATTCCACTCAAGTGGCAACATCTTCTCTACGTCTACTCTATTAAACCTCTTCATAATTTTAAAGAACTCTATTAGGTTATCACTCAGCCTTCTCTTTTCTGCAGAAAAGAGTCCCTCCCTGATCAGTCTTTCCTGATAGTTACAACCTCTCAGTTCTGGTTAGTGCTGCGAGTGGGTCTCCAAAGAGCTGTTGGTGGTGGGAGGGAGAGGGAAGGCCAGCTTCAATTAGAACTGCATGCAGCACTTGCGGATATCCAAGGAGATGGTTGTTGAGTGGTACATTTGTGTGGCATCTCAGCTGGAGAGGAAATTTTCCAATTTCGCACTTGATCGGCGAGACTTCCCTCTGCCGCGCAAAGTCAGAAAATTACTCCTTGTGGCTCTTAAAGGGGCCACAACCCTCAATTTTTATTCTTCAGAATCTTCCAAGCTGTCACAGAAAGGAATGAGCCATGTCAGGATGCACTGATGCATCCCCAATGTTATCAAGGCTCTGCTAAGGCACATACCCACAAAGTGCATTTTTCCACCAAGCCACAGCAGCAGGCAACCAGGTTGAAGGCCTCTTTGATATTGACAGCTTCCTAACGGTGGAGAGCATCAAAATTGCAGACATATGTCCAACTGTGCTTCATTAGAGTAAGCCATGCCCTACAAAAGTGGAAAAAAGCACATTATTCAGTCAAAATCTAGATGGTATGTGATATCAGCTTGCACATCTTTCATATTAATATTAGGTATACTGGGAGCTGCAGCAGCCCAACATTCATGATCTATTTCACAGAGGTGACAAATTAGATGGGTGGCTCCTGGGGGATTTCAGCTATTCTCTTCAACCTTGGCTAATGACACTAGTCACGGAGACAGCCAACAGTGCTCAGGATGTTTATAATGAGGGTCACGCCAAAGCAAAGGTGCTCACTGATCAATGTCTTGCAATCTTGCTGCCTGTATCTCTGGGGGATACATTATACAATGCCCCAGAGAAATTGTACAAGATAATAATGGTATACTGTATGCTCCATAATATTGTGATTGAGAAAGGATCAGCAGGTCACCAATGAGCTGCCGCATCAAGGGAATAAACAAGATGAAGAGGGACTCAAGAAGGGTGCTGTTATCATGGCACTATTGCCAGGTAACTAGAAGCATCAACAGATAATTGCCACATTCTTTACCTGAGTGTGGTACTCACTGTTGAAATGTCCTTGGGCCAATAATAGCTGCCCCCTCTTGTCTTTTCCAATGCTGATGTTGCCCTGCAGCTCAAAGGGAAAGTATGGTTCTTGGCTGGAACCGAAAGCTGCCATATATTTCCCCAACAATTGATGGCAACGTTGTTGTGGGATGGCACTGATCTCATATCCTGCTTGAAATAGGCTAGCCATCCGACTATCGACAACTATCCCGCCCACAAAACCAGTAAGCAGTGCAAAATACATGATGGCTATACAGGACATAAGGCACATGCAGTGTGTTAAAGAGGAACACCAAATCCTTAAGACATAATGAATCCAATGTAAAGGATCACCCTGTGGTTACCTCCTTTGGTGTGTACTTCTTGCAGCTCTCACTCTAATTCTTTCCAGCTTTCAATTGCTAAGAGAGCACAAGGGGGGAAAATACACTGTGGCATGTATGGATGCTGCAATGTATTTGCGGTAGAGCAATACCATTGATGTAGATAGTAGAGCAGTTCTATCATTAGACACTATTGCTAACATAACTCTTTGACATTCATGACCATTCATCCATGGGGAGCCAATCTCCCAGTGCGCACGTCAGGCCCAATAAAATGTAAACCCTCTTCTCAGAAATGCAAACTGTCTGATAATGGTCACTATTGTAGATTACATAACAAAAAGTTTTTAAATCAGTATAATACAGTTCAATATCATATTGTTTGGTTCAATCACTTTATGCAATTTTTCCCATTTACGGTAGCAAAAATCTTCAAAAAAAAGCACTCTCCTTCTCCATGGGTAAATCTGGCATCTGTTGTGTACTGGATTAAATCTTTTTACCCTTACATGTTTGTTGGTCCATATGAACTGAGTAATGATTTCTTGGAGAGAGAGCACACACAGGAAATTGAAACATGGACCTCATTACTGAATACTTAATGAATCCCTTTTTATGGTATGTAATCACAAAAAATCCCCAGAAATTCAAAGCTATGCATTGACTTCAAAGAGATTAGACATAGCACACTGTAAACAGTTTCTCATTTCTCTTTGTCAACATCTTGATCTAGCTATTTGAATAATGTGATTTACAGCTGATTTTCAAAACTGAAAGCACGAATGAAACAAATACATTTCAAAACCAGGATTCAAAATCATTTAATGGTGAAAAACAATGGGCAAATTCCGGATATTTACTACAGCTACTCGAGGAGCTAGCTGCAACATTGGCCACTACTGCACAGATAGGTTTTACACAGCGTACCTGTTGTATTTGGCATGGCAGTGGCAGGACAAGTAATCTTATACCTTGAGTCTAACTGATGAAAGAGGTGCAATTATGTTGCAGGTTGCGTGTGGAAATAAAATTGGGCTCTGTGATTAATAGGAAACAAAACTCTAACTCTTGTAGTACTTTGCTGTTCCAGACCTTCTCCAATGGATTTGGCCATCCTAATAACATTTGACTGTTTCCCGTTAGTTTTCTAGATAGAAGTGGCACACCTTATTGGAGCAAAAACCTGAAGATCTAGGGCAATTCTTTTATTTTTATACTATAAGCCTACCATTGTGTATTACTTGGTCACGTATCAAGTCCCTCCTTGACAGTAACCAACTGAAACTACACTCCCTGTTCCTTCATGTGTAAACCTGTGGCTCTATCTCTTCAGCTCTGTGTGTATTGGTAGGTTCTCTCGCTTGTGGTATTGTGTATATCCCTCTATGTATCTGTAATTTTATCCTTCTCTATCCATGTTTGTATTTATTTTTCTCTTTCACTCCCTCTCTTTCATGTGTATGTCTGTGGTTCTCGCTCTGTACTTGAGTATCTCTCGCACTCTTTGTCCCATTATGTAACTGTGGTTCTCTCTCTTTTCCAATGAATACCAATGGTTCTTACATTGTCCCTGTGTATATTTGTGGTTGTATCTGTTCCAGCATGATTTTCTCTATCTGCCACTACGTTTGTGTGTATTTGTAGTTCCCTTTCTGCTGCAGTACGTGTGTATCTATAGAGCTCTTCTGTCCCTATATATATATATACCTGTGGCTCTCTCCTTTTTCCTTTAAGAAAGTGACCACATTCTGTGAGTTACTGAGGCAGATTTTAACTGTCACTGCCGGGCTGGAAAACTGGCAGTAGTGGATCGGCCACCCATTAGACACCACTCTGATTTCCCTCTCTATGGAAATCAATGGAAATGAAAACCAGGCAGGGTGTATAACAGGCAATGATCCATACAACTTACAGAAATCCCCAATTTTTATTTTGTTATTCAGATTGTGAAATGTTTTCATGCATACTTGTGTGCAACGACAACTATAACATATGCACTGTAACAGTGCCCGGAAGGCTGATGATGTTCACCACTGTGTTAGTAGTATTCATGCTGTAGAGGACTAATGATTAATTTTTTTTCAAACATTTTTCAGCTGACCTCCAAGGAACTTTGGCCCCATAATCTTTAGTGGAAGTCAAAATTGTTAATAGTGACTTCCAAAATAAATTTGAAAATTAAAAATACTCAATCAAAAATGGAAGAAAATAGCTAATAAATATATTATATTGGAAGCTGCACTGTGCAATATTATGATAAGATTGCAATATGTGCTCATATCAGAATCTTCCTGCTAATCTAGCAGCTCAAAACTAGGCATCCATGAGGCGCTGTGGGCCATCAGCAGCAACGGAATTGTATTCCAGCACAATCTGTAACCTCATGGCCCGGCATATTCCTCACTCTACCATTACCAACAAGCCAGGGGATCAACCCTGGTTCAATGAGGAGTGTAGAAGAGCATGCCAGGAGCAGCACCAGACGTACCTAAAAATTAGGTGCCAACCTGGTGAAGCTGCAACTCAGGACTACATGTATGCTAAACAGCAGAAGTAACATGCTATAGACAGAGCGAAGCGATTCCACAACCAACGGATCAGATCAAAGCTCTGCAGTCCTGCCACATCCAGTCGTGAATGTTGGGGGACAATTAAACAACCAAAAGGAGGAGGAGACTCTGCAAACATCCCCATCCTCAATGATGGTGGAGTCCAGCACGTGAGTGCAAAAGACAAGGCTGAAGCGTTTGAAACCATCTTCAGCCAGAAGTGCCGAGTGGACGATTCATCTCGGCCTCCTCCCGATATCCCCACCATCACAGAAGCCAGTCTTCAGCCGATTCGATTCACTCCACGTGATACTAAGAAACGGCTGAGTGCACTGGATACAGCAAAGGCTATGGGCCCTGACAACATCCCAGCTGTAGTGCTGAAGACATGTGCTCCAGAACTAGCTGCGCCTCTAGCCAAGCTGTTCCAGTACAGCTACAACACTGGCATCTACCCAACAATGTGGAAAATTGCCCAGGTATGTCCTGTCCACAAAAAGCAGGACAAATCCAATCTGGCCAATTAACGCCCCATCAGTCTACTCTCAATCATCAGCAAAGTGATGGAAGGTGTCATCGACAGTGCTATCAAGCGGCACTTACTCACCAATAACCTGCACACTGATGCACAGTTTGGGTTCCGCCAGGACCACTCGTTACAGCCTTGGTCCAAACATGGACAAAAGAGCTGAATTCCAGAGGTGAGGTGTGAGTGTCTGCCCTTGACATCACGGCAGCATTTGACCGAGTGTGGCACCAAGGAGCCCTAGTAAAATTAAAGTCAATCGAAATCAGGGGGAAAATTCTCCAGTGGCTGGAGTCATACCTAGCACAAAGGAAGATGGTAGTGGTTGTTGGAGGCCAATCGTCTCAGCCCCAGGACATTGCACCAGGAGTTCCTCAGGGCGGTGTCCGAGGCCCAACCATCTTCAGCTGCTTGATCAATGACCTTCCCTCCATCATAAGGTCAGAAATGGAGATGTTCGCTGATGATTGCACAGTATTCAGTTCTATTTGCAACCCCTCAAATAATGAAGCAGTCCGAGCCCGCATGCGGCAAGACCTGGACAACATCCAAGCTCGGGCTGATAAGTGGCAAGTAACATTTGCGCCAGACAAGTGCGAGGCAATGACCATCTCCAACAAGAGAGAGTCTAACCACCTCCCCTTGACATTCAACGGCATTACCATCGCCGAATCCCCCACCATCAACATCCTGGGGGTTACCATTGACCAGAAACTTAACTGGAGCAGCCATATAAATACTGTGGCTACAAGAGCAGGTCAGAGGTTGGGTATTCTGCAGCGAATGACTCACCTCCTGATTCCCCAAAGCCTTTCCACTATCTACAAGGCACAAGTCAGGAGTGTGATGGAATTCTCTCCACTTGCTTAGATGAGTGCAGCTCCAACAACACTCAAGAAGCTCGACACCATCCAGGACAAAGCAGCCCCCTTGATTGGCACCCCATCCACCACCCTAAACATTCACTCCCTTCACCACCGGCGCACAGTGGCTGCAGTGTGTACCATCCACAGGATGCACTGCAGCAACTCGCCAAGGCTTCTTCGAAAGCACCTCCCAAACCCGCTATCTCTACCACCTAGAAGGACAAGAGCAGCAGGCACATGGGAACAACACCACCTGCACGTTCCCCTCCAAGTCACACACCATCCCGACTTGGAAATATATTGCCGTTCCTTCATCGTCGCTGGGTCAAAATCCTGGAACTACCTTCCTAACAGCACTGTGGGAGAACCTTCACCACACGGACTGCAGCGGTTCAAGAAGGTGGCTCACCACCACCTTCTCAAGGGCAGTTACGGATGGGCAATAAATGCCGACCTCGCCAGCGACGCCCACATCCCATGAACCAATAAAAAAAAAATTTGATGGAGGCTACAGGAAAGAAACAAGCACTTCGGCCCATCAATTTTATTTTAAATGGGTCAACATCTCTGTTAAGTAGCAGACAAAGGAATTTGATATGTATGCACCAAGCATTTGCATGATGATATTACACGGAGATGGACCACCGGCTGCACTGAATTTTCTGTAATCATTGCAAAATATTTTTCTCTATCCCTGCAGAATTGACACCATACGTTAGCACAGATAATTGCTATGCTGAAACAGCTAACAGCTGAGAAAAGACGAAAGGCTGAAAGCAGCAAAATTGCAAGCTACTGATGCCATTTTTACAAATTCATTATTGGGATGTGGGCATCGTTAGCAAGGCCGCGATTGAGCGCCCATCATTGGTTGACTTTGAGAAGGTGGTGGTGGGCATTCTTCTGAAATTGCTACAGTCTGTGTGGCAAAAGTGCTGCCACAATGTTCTTAGGTTGGGAATTGCAGGATTTAGACTCAGCGATGATGAAGGAAGGGAATACATGTCCAAGTGTGACTTGAAGGGGAACTTGGAGGTGACGATGTTCCCGTGTACCTGCTGCCCTTGTTCTTCTAGCTGGTGGAGATTGTGGGTTTTGGAAGTGTTGCCAAAGAATCCTTTGCGAGTTGCTGCAGTGCATCCACTGCAGTTATGGTACGCTGGTGGTGGAGGGGGTGGATGTTTAGACTGGTCGATGAGGTGCCGATCAAGTGGATAGCTGTGTCCTAGATAGTGTGGAGCTTCTTGTGTGGATGGGCGCAGCTGCAACAACACATAAGACTGTATTCCATCACTGTCCTGACTTGTGCCTTGTAGGTCGTGGAGAGGCTTTGTGGAGTCAGAAGGTGAGCCACTTGCCGCAATATAACTAGCCTCTGACCTGCCCTAGTAACCAAGACATTTATGTGGCTTTTTAGGCTGTTATTTTCCACATGCATGCCTCTGTCTAACCATTTGAATAAAAGGTCATGGGAGTTAAATTGGATTAGGCCACTAACCGGGCGTGGGTACCCCAGTCCGCGACTAACCCTCGCCCGGTGCTTGCTGCACAGGCAGAATGTGAACTTTGTGCTGCCCTGCTAATTAGAATGATTTCTCTGTGCAGCCAGCATTACCAGCACTGCTGAGAGGCTGCACGGAGAATCAGGAAGCCCAAAATTGGGCGTGGACAGCACTCATCACAGGCAGCCTGCTCCTCTTAAAGGTGAAGGTGCACAGTTCACTAGGAGGAGGGAAAGATGGCAGGAAGGATCGTGGGACCGGTACGAGAGCGCGTCCCACGCTTCTCAGATGATGCATTGGAGGCCCAGGTGGAGGGGGTGGATGAAAGGAGGGCCAACCTGTACCCGCAGGTGACCCTCCAGACTCCAGCTCCGCAGGCATTGGGAGGTTGTGGCCCAGGAAGTCAATGCCAGGAGCATGGCACCATGCATGTGGGTGCAGTGCCAAAAGAAGTTCAACAAATTGACAAGAATGGACAAGGTGAGTGAATGCAAGTATCAAGTGGCATATCCGACCAACTGCACCACTGCTCCACACACGACACCCACCGTCACCCAGCCACCAACAAACGCTGCCCATCTGTACACAATGCTGCGCTCGGCAGGCTGCATCTCGCCTTCACATAATACCACACTCGCAGGCCACGCAACCTCCACTCACAGGTCACACACACTGACAGTTATTCAACCATGACAGGCACATCACACAAACACCTTGCAGGATACTCACTGACACACTTCCCTCTGTCTTGCAGGAGAAGGTGGCGCATCACAGCCGGCAGCAGGAGAGGCCGTGCTTCAGATCATTGAGCGGGCCATCGCTGCAGCTGTAACCACATGCCACACTGGAGGTCCCGATTAAGGAGGTCCCTCCAAAAACAGTTTTTTAAATTCGTTCTTGGGATGTGGGCGTCGCTGGCAAGACCAGCATTTATTGCCCATCCCTAATTGCCCTTGAGAAGGTGGTGGTGAGCCACCTTCTTGAACCGCTGAAGTCCGTGTGGGGAAGGTTCTCCCACAGTGCTGATAGGTAGGGAGTTCCAGGATTTAGACCCAGCAATGATGAAGGAATGGCGATATATTTCCAAGTCGGGATGGTGTCTGACTTGGAGAGGAACGTGCAGGTGGTGTTGTTCCCATGCACCTGCTGCCCTTGTCCTTCTAGGTGGTAGACATCGCGGGTTTGGGAGGTGCTGTCGAAGAAGCCTTGGCGAGTTGCTGCAATGTATCTTGTAGATGGTACATACTGCAGCCACAGTACGCCAGTGGTGAAGGGAGTGAATCTTTAAGGTGGTGGATGGAGTACCAATCAAGCGGGCTGTTTGTCTGGGATGGTGTTGAGCTTCTTAAGTGTTGTTGGAGCTGCACTCATCCAGGCAAGTGGAGAGTATTCCATCACACTCCTGACTTGTGCCTTGTAGATGGTGGAAAGGCTTTGCGGAGTCAGAAGTTGAGTCACTCGCTGCAGAATACCCAGCCTCTGACCTGCTTTTGTAGCCACAGTATTTATGTGGCTGGTCCAGTTAAGTTTCTGGACAATGGTGACCCCCAGGATGTTGATGGTGGGGGATTCGGCGATGGTAATGCCGTTGAATGTCAAGAGGAGATGGTTAGACTCTCTCTTGTTGGAGATGGTCATTGCCTGGCACTTGTGTGATGCGAATGTTACTTGCCACTTATCAGCCCAAGCCTGAATGTTGTCCATGTCTTGCTGCATGCAGGCACCGACTGCTTCATTATCTGAGGGGTTGTGAATGCAACTGAACACTGTACAATCATCAGTGAACATTCCCATTTCTGACCTTATGATGGAGGGAAGGTCATTGATGAAGCAGCTGAAGATGGTTGGGCCTAGGTCACTGCCTTGAGGAATTCCTGCAGCGATGTCCTGGGGCTGAGATGATTGGCCTCCAACAACCACTACAATCTTCCTTTGTGCTAGGTATGACACCAGCCACTGGAGAGTTTTCTCCCTGTTTCCAATTGTCTTCAATTTTACTAGGACACCTTGATGCCACACTCGCCCAAATGCTGCCTTTAAGTCAAGGGCAGTCACTCTCACCTCACCTCAGGAATTCAGCTCTTCTGTCCATGTTTGGGCCAAGGCTGTAATGAGGTCTAGAGGCACGTGGTCCTGGCGGAACCCAAACTGAGCATCGGTGAGCAGGTTATTGGTGAGTAAGTTCCACTTGATAACACTGTGGATGACACCTTCCATCATTTTGTTGATGATTGAGAGTAGACTGATGGGGTGGTAATTGACCAGATTGGATTTGTCCTGCTTTTTGTGGACAGGACATAGCTGGACAATTTTCCACTTTGTCAGGTAGATGCTCATGGAATTGAGGGCAAGTTATTGACCTGTTTAATAAATTGGCTAAGCAGCAGGAGACAGAGAGTAGTGATAATGGGCATGTACTCAAATTGGCAGGATGTGACTAGTGGTGTCCCACAGGGATCTGTATTGGGACCTGAACTATTCACTGGATTAATTAACGACTTAGGTGAGAGGATAGAGAGCCACATATCTAAGTTTGCCAATGACACAATGATCGGCAACACTGCAAGCCGTATAAATGGAAGCATAACATTAAGGAGCGATATTAATAGATTAAGTGTATGGGCAAAACTGTGGCAAATGGATTTCAATGTAGGCAAGTGTGAGGTCATCCATTTTGGACCTAAAAAGTATAAATCAGAGTACCTTCTAAGTGGTGAAAAGCTTGAAACAATGGAGGTCCAAAGAGACTTAGGGGTCGACGTACATAGATCATTGAAATCTATAATCTTTCAAAGTTCTCTAGATAAAGGAGCCGTCCCTCTAGTTTGGAAAATTGCACATGTCACTCTGCTTTTTAAGAAAGGAGAGAGAGGGAAACCAAGGAATTATAGACCAGTTAGCCTAACATCGGTTGTGGGGAAAATGCTGGAGTCTATAATTAAGGATAGGGTGACTGAACACCTCAAAAATTTTCAGTTAATTAGAGAGAGCCACCATGGATTTGTGAAAGGTAGTTCGTTCCTGACAAACCTGATTGAATTTTTTGAAGAGGTGACTAAAATAGTGGTCGGGGAATGTCAATGGATGTCATTTATATGGATTTCCAGAAGGCATTTGATAAAGTCCCACATAAAAGACTGTTAGCTAAAATAGAAGCCCATGGAATCGAGGGAAAAGTACAGACTTGGTTAGGAATTTGGCTGAGCGAAAGGTGACAGAGAGTATGGATAATGGGTAGGTACTCACATTGGCAGGATGTGACTAGTGGAGTCCCGCAGGGATCTGTCTTGGGGGCTCAATTATTCACAATATTTATTAACGACTTAGATGAAGGCATAGAAAGTCTCATATCTAAGTTTGCCAATGACAAAGATTAGTGGCATTGTAAGCAGTGTAGATAAAAACATAAAATTACAAAGGGATATTGATAGATTAGGTGAATGGGCAAAACTGTGGCAAATGGAATTCAATGTAGACAAATGTGAGGTCATCCACTTTGGATCAAAAAAGGATAGAACAGGGTACTTTCTAAATGGTAAAAAGTTAAAAACAGTGGATGTCCAAAGGGACTTAGGGGTTCAGGTATAGATCATTGAAGTTTCATGAAGGTGCAAGAAAACAATCAATAAGGCTAATGGAATGCTGGCCTTTATATCTAGAGGACTAGAGTACAAGGGGGCAGAAGTTATGCTGCAGCTATACAGAACCCTGGTTAGACCACACCTGGAGTGCTGTGAGCAGTTCTGGGCACCGCACCTTCAGAAGGACATATTGGCCTTGGAGGGAGTGCAGCGTAGGTTTACTAGAATGATACCCAGACTTCAAGGGTTAAGTTACGAGGAGAGATTACACAAATTGGGGTTGTATTCTCTAGAGTTTAGAAGGTTAAGGGGTGATCTGATCGAAGTTTATAAGATATTAAGGGGAACAGATAGGGTAGATAGAGAGAAACTATTTCCTCTGATTGGGGTGTACAGGACTAGGGGACATAGTATAAAAATTAGAGCCAGGACTTTCAGGAGTGAAGTTAGGAAACGCTTCTACACGCAAAGGGTGGTAGAAGTTTGGAATTCTCTTCCGCAAATGGCAGTTGATGCTAGCTCAATTGTTAATTTTAAATCTGAGATTGATGGATATTTTTTAACTAAAGGTATTAAGGGATATGGGGCTAAGGCGGGTATCTGGAGTTAGGTCAGCCATGATCTCATTGAATGGCGGAACAGGCTCGCGGGGCTAAATGGCCTCCTCCTGTTCCTATGACCCTCCCATCTGATCTTTCTCAGTGCTAAAGCCAGGCTGTCCAATAAATTCCGATGCAATAAAATCTGCCCCGTTAGCTGGTCATTCATCTCATTTGTTGTTTGTGGGACCTTGATCTACACAAATTGGCTGTTGAATTTGTCTAAGTCTGTGTACTTCAAAAAGTGGATGTGAAGCACTTTGGGATGGCCTGAGCTTATGTAAAGGCACTATATAAATTCAAGTTCTTATAAGAAAGCGAAAAGCTCATTTAGACTATGTTGCAAGTTCTGTGGCTTAGACTAGCACCCTCAGTGCATTTTTGTTGCCATCACATACTGCTCTACTCCATGGAGTGACAGAGAACCTGGCTTAATTCCCTTCCGCTCCCCACAATACCACTTATACCACCATTATAATGCAAACTGAAACAAAGATCTCCCTTTTACCCACATATGCATGGGCTTCATTTTCACACCCGCTGTCGGGTGCGTTCCTGGCGGGGGGGGGGGCTCCGAAAGTCGGGGAATCCCGGAGCGGGTCCGGAGCCCGGCTCCAACCCGCCAAATTCCGGGTTCCCCACAGACGCGCCGACGTGCGCGCGCAGCCCCCGCATGTGGGAATCCCGCAGGCAATTAAAGCCAGCGGGATGCCACTTGAAAGTATTTGTTGTGCTATTTCAGGTCATTAACTGACCTGATTAAAGGATTATGTGAGGAGGGGTGGGATTTTATGGACAACTGGGACTGTTTCCCATACTGGGGGAAACACCCCCAGTTCAAATGGACGTGTTGCAGCTGTCAGCCTGTGTCAGCTGCAAAGGTCCATTTGACAGGTCGGGGGGAGACCCTCACTCATTGCAGGAGGCCACTCTGTCACTTGGGACAAAGTTTGGCCTCCACCACCCTCCTCCTCACAAGAAAATTCACCAACTTGCACACTTACCCCGGGGTCCAGAGACATGTATCTACCTTGCGGACCCTCTCAGATGTACATCTTCCGGATGGGGGCCGCCGTAGCTGCAGTCATGACCTCCTCGGAGGGCGAACAGCATCACCAGCCTCGCCAGCCTCGCCGGCCACGCCTTCCACCTCTGACACGTGGAGCTCCACAACAGAGTGCTGTGACACATCCACCTGCACAACAGGAGGGAGGGCAACCGCAGAGAGAGATGCATCGCAGAGGGCTCTACCCTAGCCACAGGGTCCACAGACCGAGGCTCAGCTTCCTGGACCTCTCTGAGCAGCAGTGCACACGGAGGCTCAGAGTCACTCGACATGTAGTCGTGGACATCTGCAGCCTCCTTCATGCCGAGCTGCTCCCGGCTGGCCCGAGCACCATCTTCTTACCTGTCGCTGTCAAAGTCACCACTGCCCTCAACAACTTCTCCTCCGCATCCTTCCAGGGTGCCACCGGGGACATCGCCGACATCTCTCAGTCGTCTGCACAAAAGAGCCCTGCAAATACACCTCCACCCACTCTGCAGTGACACAATGGGTGTCATCAGTTGTGGGTCTTCATTGTGATCCTCAGGAAAGGGCATTATTGCACAAACCAGACAAGATTCGCAAAGACGTGGCAGTAGTGGTGACAATATAATATGTAATGTGAGTTGGTCAGAAATTCAATATAAGTAAAAACCATGACAAACCCTCAAACACCCTTGTGCATCCCCTTCATGCTCACGACACGTTTGCCTTACGCTTCCTACTACACATATGTGATGCATGCCCTGTGGCTGCAGCACAGGTAGTGGCAGGTTGAGTGAGGCTGACTGTGAAAAAGATGCACGAGAGGGTGAGTATGAGATAGAGCCATGAGATTGTATGAGGATTGGGTTGAGTGGTAGTGGTGGGATGAGTACTGGCGAGGTGAGTAAGTGCAGGTAAGATGAGGATGAGGTTTGAGTGGGTATGAGGGGTGATGTGACAGAGTAGTGTTGGCAGTGCAGAAGGAGATGTGGGGTGGGGGCAGTGATGTGGCAGACGGAGTGTAGGGGAATGAGTAAGTGTACTCACTTCGGCTGACCTACTTAGGTCATTGCAGCGCCTCCTGCACTGTATGCAGGTGGGCGATATGTTGGTGGTGCAGGTGATCTCCTCTGCCACCTCGAGCCAGGCCTTCCTGGTGGCAGAGGCAGGCCGCTTCCTCCCGCCCGCCGGGGGGAAGATCTCTGTCCTCCCCCTCCTCCTCACCCCATCTAATGACACCTGGAGTGAGGCATCATTAAATCTGGGAGCAGCCTTCCCCCTGGGCTGCTCCATGCTGTAATTTTTTCTATTTGTTGCATCATCAGTCAGTGGAGGACTGCCCCTTTAAATAGAGCTCCTCCAGCTGACAGACCTTACTGCGCATGCGCAGCCCGCCCACCGCGCAGATCAGGAGTGGGGAACCCGGAAGACCAGGTAAGTGGATCCAATTAGGCTGCGATCGCGCGGGGGGCAGACTGATTTCACCGGGCGCGTTACCCACGCGCCCAATAGCCCCCCCGCCGCGAACCTGCAGCCCTGGTAACATCGAGCCCATGGTTTGGTTGGTCTGTTGAAAATTAGTATCACTTTGTTGTTCCTTTTTAAATTAAAAATCTATTGATTGTGAATGATAAAAGTGCTTAAAATACATAATTTTTCTGTGTGAAAATTCAAAATTTGTCCAGGGAACATGGCTCCTGACCAGCAGCACCCATTAAAAATACATCACCAATTTGTGCCCTCAGCATTTGGATTTTGCCTTTCGGCCTTTCACGACCTTGTTTTTTTTTTCCTCTAATACAAGTGCAGAAATGAGTATTACTCCGAATTAAGGCACAAAGCCCATTAAACTACTTGTTTTCATATACCAGGCCCATTCTTGTATTGTTAGTTTTTTGGTGGCTATGTCAGTTTTGTTTTGAAGCTGTCGGCTAGCTGCAGCTCATTTTCCAGGTTGGAATCTATGTTGGTGGAACCCTGGAGCAGGTCCATCTCACAGGAACCCCGAGGGATTGCTGGACGAGAAAAGACCAATGTCCATCTAGCACGCCTTCTACCGTCCCGGTAGTTGCATGATACAATGATAATAGAGTTGCTGACTAATTATGGCAATCAATCTCTATCAATTAGTGTACGACAGACCCAGAAATTACACAAGAAAAACCCCCAGTGATGGAGAGCTTTAGGAACCATAAATCAAAGCTCACCTGTTCCTCCCAAGTATGTTACACTTACCACATGTCGGGGGAAATATTGGATAGGGCCTATTTGTGGGTGGGGGTAGCACAATCCACTATTACCCCGCCCCCAATGGCCCCTGCGCAGGCAGGATGAGACTTTTGTCAGGCCTGAGGACTTACCTGCAATCTGCGTTGGAAATCAGCGTTGAATGAGGATTCCATGCAATTCACACTTTCCACCAGCAGGGGGAGTTCCAATCTCTTAAAGGCAGGCTGTCTCTTAAAAATCTCTTAAAGGTAGCTGGTACCTGTTATTTGTTGAAAATAATAGTCTGCTGTCTGCACAGAACCTGAACGGAGATCAGACATCTCACACGTAAAACACAAATGCAGCTCCCATCCCTATCTTTACAAACTGATGAGTTATGTTAAAACATTGAATAAATGTTGAGCACTACTAAATCCCACATCCTCCAATCTGCACACCAGACCTCACCAATCTGCCGATCTGAGTTGGTACCAGGCCTGCGAGGGTGCATGCACCAAGGTTCTCTGCTGATGCACTAGAGATCTTGGTGCAAGAGGTGGACCACGGTGGGGCGGGGGGGGGCGGTGGGGGGGTGGTAAGAGGCCCTCCAGACATATACTCAAAAGGCAGTGGGAGACAACGGGGGATGAAATCAATGCCAGGCGCACAGCATCATGAACATGGATGCAGTGCAGGAAGAAGTTCAATGCTTTGACATGAGTGGGCAAGGTGAGTGAGGTCAACTGTCAAGGGGCGTCTCCTATCAACTGTACCAGACACTACACCCCCCATCCCCCACATACCAACAAACTCTTTCAATCAGTACTCAACTCTTCCAATCAGATGCTTCCTCTCATCTTCACACATTACCACTGTTGCAAGCCGCCCACCCACAACTCACAGGCCACACACACTGGCAGCTATTCAACCATGACAGGCACATCACCCAGACACACATCCCGCTTTCTTGCAGGAGAAGGTGGCGCATATCAAGAGGCAGCAAGTGGCAGTGGCATTTAGCGCGTCAAGCCTGTTCCGCCATTCAATGAGATCATGGTGGACCTGTGACCTAACTCCATATACCCGCCTTAGCCCCAAATCCCTTAATACCCTTGGTTCACAGAAATCTATCAATCTCAGATTTAGAATTCACAAGTGAGCTAGCATCAAATACCGATTGCAGAAGAGCGTTCCAAACTTCTCCCACCCTTTGCGTGTAGAAGCATTTCCTAACTTCACTTCTGCATGTCCTGGCACTAAATATTAGGCTATGTCCCCTAGACCTAGTATTCAAGTATAGGAGACCTCCAAAAACAGTCTTAGCAGCCAGAAGCAATAATCCAGCCACTAACCTGTAAATCCTACATGGCACCTTTAAATAGCGCTGGTGGGGGTCCTCCACGCACTCTAAGACATGTTCAGATGTTTGGGGTTGAGACTGTGCGTTGAGTTGAACATTAAGTCCCAAAATGGTTTCTATCACTTTAAATCAATCAGTTGCATACTGATTGTATCCATTTTCTCCTTACTTTACATGCTTATGGCGTTCGTTATCTGCGCCTGCGCTAACTCCTATACCAAGATGGCGTCCGGCGCACGTCACGCTGGAAACATGCGTGCACATCCAAGACGCCATCTTGGCACTTCGGGAGGCCGCATAGCGCTGAAAAAAACGGCGCTACATGGCCCAATTTTAGTGCTCGTCATGTCTCAAATCTCCTGGCTCCTGTCATGTGGACAAGGAGACCACAGACAGATTCTGGGTTTCTTGAAAAATTGTGATATAAAATAGGTTCTGTTATAATTTGCAAGAAGTTAGGACATATATAAATAATAGTTTTTTTCTGTAATTTTATGATTACGATTAATATGAAAAAAATATAACATGCAATTTTCTTTGTTCTTGCCACAGTTATTTGGTCTGAATGAACAAATTGTTAAACAGGAATGCAGTGTTTAAAATATATCCGACAGATTGCCACTTAGCTGTCTACAATATCTATTGTAGCGTGGGCCAGAGAGGCATAAAGATCTTTGAATGTTATTATGTTCACATTTAATCTTTCACAAATGCCTGATTTTTTTTTTGCAATGAATGACTGGTCTGTTTATATCACTCAAATTCAGAAGTTCAGCAGTTTAGATTTCCTTTGGCTTAGCAATCCCCCAGATGATCGCATGGTTGGAATGGTTTAATTCTTGTGACAGTGATGAATGAAGCGTGCGATTCAGACAAAGAGCAGCAGTCACATAAGTGAGTATGTCCAAGAATCTGTGAACACCTGGTTTAGCTGGGAGCTGCTGTGATTTTCCTTTGCTCAAGTGCACACTTTTTATGATTTGTTTCCATCCATGCTTAATGTCTATCAGCTTTCAAGAAGCTGACTAAGTGCACACTTCTTTAAAAAAAACTTTAATATTAGTTCACAATTAATGACAAAATGAACGTAGGCCTCATTTTAATATTGAAATGAGTCTCCTGTTGCCAATTCCAAACCCATTTGTGAAATTTGTTCAAAGTATTCGGACTACTTTTTCAGGCTCTACAATGGCCAAACCAGGGGTCCTCAAAGGGACCGCTGGAGGCCGCAAAAGAAGCCTGCATGTAAGTTTTTTATTAGCTTACTTCAATATACGAACATGCAAAATTGAGGGGCAGGAAGCGAACAGCTGGTCCAACAAGCCTGCCCCACACCATGATGGCCAGAGCATTATGGCTAAACACTTCTTCTCTTCACACCCCTCCCTACCTGCCTCCCCCCATCACCTTCTTGCACCCACCCCCACAGCCACGGAATCTCCTGGGGTCAGGAGCAGCAGGATGTTGAGGTAATATGAGCAATGCAGGGAGACTTTTGTTACTCATTAACGGTCGGTACTTTGACCTACGTAACTTTATTTTTAGTTTATGAAAATAAACTCGCCCCTCCCTAGCTCCATAGCCTCCTCCTGCCCTACAACCCTCCGAGATCTCTGCACTCCTCCAATTCCTGCCTCTTGCGCAGCCCTGATTTTAATCAGGGGTCGCCCGTTTAAGACGGAAATGAGGAGGAATTTCTTCTCCCAGAGGGTCGTGAAAGTTTGGAATTCTTTACCCCAAATAGCTGTTGAAGGCTGAGTCATTGAATACATTCAAGGCTGAGTTAGACAAATTTTTGATCAGCAAGGGAGTCAAAGGATATGGGGAAAGGGCGGGAAAGTGGAGTTGAGGTAAAAATCAGATCAGCCATGATCTCACTAAATGGCGGAGCAGGCTTGAGGGGCGAATGGCCTACTCCTGCTCCTATCTCTTATGGTCTTGTGGTCTCCACCATTGGTGGCCGTGCCTTCAGCTGCCTAGGCCCTAAGCTCTGGAATTCCCTACCTAAACCTCTCCGCCTCTCTACCTCTCTCTCCTCCTTTAAGACGCTCCTTAAAACCTACCTCTGTGACTGTCACCTGTCCTAATATCTCCTTATGTGGCCCGGTGTCAAATTTTGCTTGAAAACACTCCTGTGAAGCGCCTTGGGACATTTTACTACATTAAAGGCGCTATATAAATGCAAGTAGTTGTTGTTGTTATATTACTTTAATCTCCACATAAAGAATCCAGAAACTAAAGGAGCTTTATGACTTTTGTTAATAAAACATGAGTAATCAATTATAAGTGAGTAAAGGCAAGTTCTTATAACCTGCACAGGAATACAAAATGTAAAACTAATTTATGAAGTCAATAACATTTGATGTATTTCGCATGATTTGATCTGTTGCTTATGTACACTATATTTTTTAGCTGTAATTGAAAAAAATTCTCATCTTCTATTTCTTAAATATTGTACCATTGCATTAAAAATGAATACAACAGCTTGAGGAAGTGACATTAATATAACAGTTTGTTGTTCAGTGTTTACTTTGTATGGTTTATGTTTGTACTAAGAATTACATGGTAAATGATTGCTATCAAATTAACACCTGATTTATATTCAATCCATCTGACAATCGTTGCAATTTTGTGGCGTTGAGCGTGTTAATGTAATTCTTTTAATATATACTTGTGCCTTTATTGGGAGTGAGGTGGGGTGGGAGGGAGATGGGAATAACTAAGTAAAACATCCCTGACCTGATCATGCTAGTGGAGTAACCAGGGCAATGGTTCGTAATATCTTGGCCCCAATGAACTGCTTAAGGACACTTTCCTAAAATGTTTTCTGTGATTTATCTTATGCTTAATGATTTCACTGCATTAGGCGTCTGATTTTGGGAACTCAGAGTTTCCCAATAGCAGCAGTGCTGAGAAAATATGGTTGGTAGTTGCCTCATGGCCTCTGCTTTCTCCAGATTGGCCTTAGGGTTGGACATCTTCCTGCAGGATTCATCACATGACCTCAGACCACCCTGCCTCCAACGCTACCGCTGTTGGTTGCCTTTTTTTTTTATTCGTTCATGGGATGTGGGCGTCGCTGGTGAGGCCAGTATTTATTGCCCATCCCTAATTGCCCTTGAGAAGGTGGTGGTGAGCCGCCTTCTTGAACCGCTGCAGTCCGTGTGGTGACATGCCTGACGTGTCCATCCTCATGAGGCAGGTCAATTGGAAAGCAAACAAACACTTCGGAGGGATTTTTAACCCCCAAGAATGGGTGGGTTGGGGACGGGTGGGAAGTTAAAATAATAGAAATTTGACGCGCGACCGCAACCCGGCTCCAACGCGCACACTTCCGGGCTTAACGGAGGCATGATTGGCTGTGTGCGAGTAACCTACTTGACGGAGGTGGGTCGATAATTAGTGCAGGCGGGTCGGTAATTATCAGAGCAATTTAGATGATTAGCAGATGTTAATTTGGTGATTTTAAATTGAATTCAACAGGCATTAGAATTTAATGCCTCCAGCACGGGTTTCCCACGCCGTGGGAATTACAACAAGGTGAAAGGAGGAGAGAAGGGCCGGATCCATGAGGTATGTGCATTTATTGCACTGCTTGTGGGCCAGGAGGAGCAGGAGTGCTTCCCCGCGGCTCACCAAGTGATCAGCCGACCCCCTGCCCCCGACCATATCCGAAGTGCCCCAACCCCCTCCCACGATGTCCGACTCCCCCCACTGCCTCCTCACGATCGGCACCCCCATGCAAACTGCAAAGACCCCAATCTCTCCCCGGCTCCCCCCATCCAAACTCCAAAGACCCCGATCTCTCTCCGGCCCTTCCCCGACCCCCCCCCCCCATCCAAACCCCGAAGACCCCAATCTCTCCCGAACCTCCCCATCCAAATCTCATAGAGCCCGATCTCTCCCTGGATGCTTTCCTGCCCGACAGCTAGCCAGCCTGCCAATCTGTCTGGCTATCAGGCGCAAAACCTGTTGAAAAATTTAAAGGACGTCCTACCGTCAAAATCGTCATGATGTGTGAGTGACCCTCACTTCCAGGTTTCCCGTCCAAAAGTCCTCCCCCCACCCCCCACTTCCAGGCTCCGAGTTAATATCCAGCCCTTTGACATCCGCTTAAATGATTCTTGAATGTGAGTTAAACGGCCTTTTCCCCAACTCCAATATTTTTATAACCAATAAACAAGTGTTCAAAGAAAATGTAAAAAACCCACATATGTTTATTAATGCCTGTATGATTTTTCTCCCGGGGAGCTCGCAGCGGTGTCCTAGAGATTAATCTTTCATTCCTAGAGACTCCAGAGCAATCCTGGAGGGGTGGCAGCCCTGAATAGCCTTCAAGTGGTTTCAAAAAGAGCTCCACTGTAATGCATATACTAAATACATTTTATGTGTGGTTATGCTTTGAATTTTGCTAAGGAAATATATACAATGTAGGCCCCACTGAAACCATTATAAATGTCTTCTGGTAAAATCGGGACGATACAGAGTTGGCGGGTGGTGAATGTGTTTGAAGTCTGCCAGAATGCACACTGGTGGAAACTCAAAGTGAGCTAAATGCACCCAAAAGGTTGTTTTTTTAAAATCCTGAATTCTCTGCATTTGTTTATGGGGAGAAATGGTGATGTGATTCTCATGTGCCATAATAAAAAGGTGCCTGAGCATAATAATTTATCATTGACAAAAGTAACTGATCTCTCATTGTGTTACTGATCGATACTCTGGGGTTTGCAATATACTTGTCAAATTTAGCTGCTAATTTGGCCTGTCCCGTTAAGGACACTGCTCCAGTATTCCCTACGGGGGACATTGTCTGAAGAGGCACATCTTGAACTCAGTTAGAAGCTGATACAGTGGTGTTCCCCAGGGGTCGGCACTAAGACCACTGCTTTTTTTGGTATATGTTAATGGCTTGGAATTGGGTGTGCAGGGCAGAATTTCAAAATTTGCAGATGACACAAAACTTGGAAGTGTAGTAAACAGTGAGGAGGATAGTAATAGACTTCAAGAGGACATAGACAGGCTGGTGGAATGGGCGGACACATGGCAGATGAAATTTAACGCAGAGAAGTGCGAAGTGATGTATTTTGGCAGGAGGAGAGGCAATATAAACTTAATGGTACAATTCTAAAGAGGGTGCAGGAAAAGAGAGATCTGGGAGCATATGTGCACAAATCTTTGAAGGTGGCAGGACAGGTTGAGAAAACGGTTAAAAAAGCATATGGGATCCTGGGCTTTACAAATAGAGGGATAGAGTACAAAAGTAAGGAAGTTATGTTGAACCTTTATAAAATACTGGTTCTGCCACAACTGGAAGGATGTGAAGGCCTTAGAGAGGGTGCAGAAAAGATTTACTCGAAGGGTTCCAGGGATGAGGGACTTTAGTTACGTGAATAGACTGGAGAAGCTGGGTTTGTTCTCCTTAGAGCAGAGAAGGTTAAGAGGAGATTTGGTAGAAGTGTTCAAAATCATGAAGGGTTTAGATAAGGTAAATAAAGAGAAACTGTTCCATTGGTGGAAGGGTCAAGAACCAAAGGATACAGATTTAAGGTGATTGGCAAAAGAACCAAAGGCGACATGAGGAAAAGCTTTTTTACGCAGCGAGTAGTTATGATCTGGAATGCGCTGCGTGAAAGGATGTTGGAAGCAGATTCATATGTGGCTTTCAAAAAGGAATTGGATAAATACTTGAAGGGAAAAGATTTGCAGGGCTACTGGGAAAGAGCGGGGGAATGGGACTAACTGGATTACTCTTACAAAAAGACGGCACCGGCTCGATGGGCCAAATGGCCTCCTTCTGCGCTGTAACCATTCTATGATTCTATGATTCTATGATGAGTAATGTTCCCGGAATTTTCTCCAGATTGCCAGGTGCTTGGCAGCTCTCTTTGGGGGATAATCAAGGTTATCTCACCAGACAGACAAAGAGAACCAGGCAGATAGTGCAGGAGTCCTCTGAGGGCATCTCACTCTCTAACTAGTATTCAGTTCAATACTGATGGGGGAGGGGGTTCCTCTGAGGAGTGCAGCCAGAGCCAAGACCATAGCACCATGGGTAGTTCAACTGTACAGGAGGTGGGGAGAAAGGTCAGCAGAGCAATAGTGATAGCGGATTCTATAGTTAGGGGAACAGACAGACATTTCTGCGGCCACAGACGTGATTCCAGGATGGTATGTTGCTTCCCTAGTGCCATAGTCAAGAATGTCACTGAGCAACTGCAGAACATTCTGGAGGGGGAGGGTGAACAGTCAGTGGTTGTGGTCCATATTGGTACCATCGACACAGGTAGAAAGAAGGATGAGATCCTGCAGGCAGATTTTGAGGAGTTAGGAAAGAAATTAACAAGCGAGTGGGAGAGAAAGATAGCACTAGAATAAGAAATAATATGGTATTAGGTGGGATCAGACTAAGAGAGAGTACAAGAAAGTCTAAGATTGATTTACAGTGCATGTGCGTAAACACTTGAAGCATGGTAAACAAGGTTGGTGAGCTGCAGGTTCAAATAGCCACATGGGAATTGATGTCATGGAGATAACGGAGACCTGGTTCAAAAAAGGGCAGGATTGGGTACTAAATATTCCTGGATACAAGGTGTTCAGGAAAGATAGAGAAGGGACGAATGGAGGAGGGGTGGTAGTATTGATTAAGGAGAATATTGCAGTGCTGGAGAGAGAGGATGTCATGGAGGTGTCAAGGACAGAATCTATTTGGTTATAGTTAAGAAACAATAGAGGTGCCATTATACTACTGGGTGCATTTTATAGGCCACCAACTAGTGGGAAGGATATAGAGGAGTAAATTTGCAGGGAAATTACTGAGAGGTGCAAAAGCCATAGAGTAGTGATAATGGAAGACTTCAACTATCCTAATATAGATTGGGATAACAATAATAACATTATTATAAGGAGCAAAGAGGGGGGGGAATTTTTGAAGTGTGTTCAGGAGAATTTTCTTGACTAGTACATTTCTGGCCCAATGAGGAAGGAGGCATTGCTGGACTTGATTCTGGGGAATGAGGCGGGCCAAGTGGAGCAAGGGTCTGTGGGAGAAACATTCATGGAACAGTGATCATAGTATCATAAGGTTTAGAATAGCTATGGAAAGGACATGGACCATTCTAAAGTAAATATACTCAATTGGTGGAAGGCTAATTTCAGTGGGATGAGAACAGATCTGGCCCGGATAAATTGGAATCAAAGATTGGCAGGCAAAACTGTAATTGAACAATGGGCGGCCTTTAAGGAGGAGATAGTTCAGGTATAGTCTAGATACATTCCCACGAGGGAGAAAGGTAGGGCAACTAAAGCCACAGCTCCCTGGATGACAAAAGAGATAGCGCGTAAGATGAAGCAGAAAAAAGGGGCATATGACAGATGTCAGGTTGATAACACTAGTGAGAACCAGGCTGAATATAGAAAGTTCAGAGGGGAAGTGAAAAAAGAAATAAGAGGGGCAAAGAGCGAGCATGAGAATAGAGTGTTAGCCAACATAAAAGGAAATCCAAAAGTCAGTAAACAGATAGTAAGAGGAGGGGTGGGGCCGATTAGGGACCAAATATTAGATCTACTCATGGAGGCAGAGGGCACGGTCGAGGTACTAAATGAATGCTTTGCATCTGTCTTTACCAAGGAAGAAGATGCTGCCAGAGTCACAGGAAAGGAAGATGTAAGTGAGATACTGGATGGTCTAAAAATTGATAAAGAGGAGGTACTAGAAAGGCTAGCTGTAGTTAAAGTAGATAAGTCACCCGGTCCGGATGGGATGCACCCAGGGTTGCTGAGAGAAGTAAGGGTAGAAATTGCAGGGGTACCGGCCATAATCTTCCAAACGTCCTTAGATACGGGGGTGGTGCCAGAGGACTGGAGAATTGCAAATGTTACACCCTCGTTCAAAAAGGGTGTAAGGATAAACCCAACAACTACAGGCCAGTCAGTTTAACCTTGGTGGTGGGGAAACTTTTAGAAACGATAATCCGGGACAGAATTAGCAGTCACTTGGACAAGTGTGGATTGAATAGTGAAAGCCAGCATGGATTTGTTAAAGGCAAATCATGTTTAACCAACTTGGTAGAGTTTTTTGATGAGGTGACAGAGAGGGTAGATGAGGGCAATGCAGTTGATGTGGTGTATATGGACTTTCAAAAGGCATTTGGTAAAGTGTCACATAATAGGCTTGTCATCCAGATTGAAGCCCATGGAATAAAAGGGGCAATAGCAGCATGGAATCAGAATTGGCTAAGTGACAGAAAACAGAGAGTAATGGTGAACAGTTGTTTTTTGGACTGGAGGGAGGTGTACAGTGGTGTTCCCCAAAGGTCGTTATTAGGTTCACTGCTTTTCTTGATCTCAATTAATGACTTGGACTTGGGTGTACAGGTTACAATTTCAAAATTTGCAGATGACACAAAACTTGGAAGTGTAGTGAACAGTGACGAGGATTGTGATAGTCTTCAAGAGGATATACACAGGCTGGTGGCATGGGCAGACACGTGGCAGATGAAATTTTAATACAGAAAAATGCGAGGTGATACATTTCGGTAAGAAGAATGAGGAGAGGCAATATAAACTAAAGGACACAATTCTAAAATGGGTACAGGAACAGAGAGACCTGGGGGTATATGTGTACAAATCATTGTAGGTGTCAGGGCAGGTTGAAAAAGTGGTTAAAAAAGCATATGGGATCATGGGCTTTATAAATAGAGGCATAGAGTACAAAAGCAAGGAAGTCATGATGAACCTTTATAAAACACTGGTTCGGCCACAACTGGAGTATTGTGTCCAGTTCTGGGCCCTACACTTTAGGAAGGATGTGAAGGCCTTAGAGAGGGTGCAGAAGAGATTTATTAGAATGATTCCAGGGATGAGAGACTTTAGTTACATGGATAGACTGGAGAAGCTGGGATTGTTCTTTTGGAACAGAGAAGGTTGAGAGGAGATTTGATGGAGGTATTCAAAATCATGAAGAGTCTAGACAGAGTAGATAGAGAGAAACTGTTCCCATTGGCGGAAGGGTCAAGAACCAGAGGACATAGATTTAAGGTAATTGGCAAAAGAACCAAAGGTGACCTGAGGAAAAAACATTTTTACGCAGCATGTGATTAGGATCTGGAATGCACTGCCTGAGGGTGTGGTTGAGGCAGATTCAGTCATGGCCTTCAAAAGGGAACTGGATAAATACTTGAAAGCAAAAGTTGCAGGGCTATGGGATAGGGCGGGGGAGTGGGACTATCTGGATTGCCCTTGCATACAGCCGGCACAGACTCGATGGGCCGAATGGCCTCCTTCTTTCATGCTGAATCCTTTCTATGATTCTATCATTCTATCTCAGTCAGAAAATTAGCAGAAAGTGACTTTATTGTATACTTTTTTAAAGAATGTTCATTTGTAATTTGATAGTGCTGATAGTTTCACTCTTCCACAAACAACCTCAAAACTTAGCAAAACTAAAACATTGTGAAGCCAATATCTTTCTTCAGCAGCAGTCATGATAATCTGTCTCTTTTCCTGAAGGGTCAGCATCTATGTTATGCCCATCCATTTACAAAGTCAACATTCTTAATCCAAAGACACAACCCATGTACCATGTTGATAAAATGTCTTGACAAATAAACTCGGATACCTTCTTTAGTAAAGCTTGGTCAGAAAGCCTTTACTCTTAGAGACCTTATTCTAGTGTTTACTATAACACACTAAGGCAGCGCTCCATATACTAGACAGTGTTTATACAATTCACTGGCAATTCAACTCAGTCAAATACATTTATGGCATTCATAATGAGACGTCACGACGGAATCTGTTTTCCTCACTCCTCCTACCTCACACACCACTTTGGTTATCACTTTGGGAATCTCACAAATAGATTGAATCTCCTAAATATTCCCCCAAAGTGCAGAAATCCTGATTCAAATGAGCTCTCTAATATCCTCTCCAATGCAGGCACTCTAAATCCCAGCTTTCATTACTGCCACTAACTGTATTTACATTTTCAGGAAAAATGTGGAGAACATTTTGAATTCTCATGTAAATTTTAATCAAGGAGCTAAATAATTTAACTAATATCTTGGCCAGCCAGACAGCTGCCTTGTTTTTGAGCTGTAGCAGTTCAACTTATTGGGCCTAAATTTATTTGGCTGCCGTACAGCAATTTGAAGAGAGGGAATGCGAGCTGGGAAGCTCACACTTCCATTTGTTCCCAGTAAAATTAAATGTAAGCTATTTTAAGATGTTTTCTTCATTATTTATTTAAATAGAGTAAGCAGTAGATGTACCAATTCAGCCCACTTGTGAGCAAGATCTCCATAATGCATTTATGGCTTCATCAGCCAGAATTCACGCATCCTTACTTACATCCTTATAATTTTTATAATATAATATAAAAATTATATTCCAATTGCAATCTGACCTACCTCCATGGAACATATGCTGATTGTTTACAGCTTTGTAATCAATTCATAACATTATGCTGTAGGTTGTCACTTGATAAACCCACAGTGGTGATGTTCCAATCATTGATTCGTCAATATGAAGGTAAAACCGCACAGAATACACTGGCATCCAACACAGAACAAAAATCCAATAACCAGAATGTAATTCCCCTTCTGTTATTATATTCTACTCCCCCTCCCTGGGCATATCGTTTTTTTTTTAAAGTCTGGTACCTGGGAGTGATTACAGGGTAGTAATTGGATTTTAAGATACTTCCTCCGCAGCATACAACAGTAAGTGATCCTCTCAAGGAGACCACCGTTTTGTAATCACTCATGGGAACGCATTATTCATAATCTCAGTGCTTAGTTAATTGTGAGCTACAGCTGTGCTCCACTAGTCAAATTCAATCAAAGATATGCTTTCGTGTTAATCTTTTCCTTCTGGAAAAAAAAGTTACAGAAAATTCTATTAATAATTATCTGTGTTGCATACTTCATTTCTATATTCTTTATAAACACAACTAAATTGCAATCTTACCAAATATAATGGCCTATTTTCTGAGTATTTTGAAGCCAATCTCACAATGAGCAGAAATAAGCCTCGGCGTTAAAAGTTTGTTTTGATCGTTTCAACCACAAGTCCCTTTTTCTGACATGGGCTTAAACTTAGCATTAAATAATTACTTCCAGTGGATTAAAAACTCCAATTGAGCTAATTATAAATGCATTACCTAAGTAATTGTGGCATTTTTTGATATTTTAAAGTCCTTACATCAGGGATGTCCAAGTTTTTTATCTTTGTGGGCCACAAATGAAATTTAAATCCATGCAAAATTTGCATACATCTCAAGTTGGTGTTAGTAAGAAACCTTGAAGTTCTGATTTAGAAATTATCCATTAATGAGACAACTACCTCAAACTCGCCACAAAAAACTGCATGTGAATTTTCCCCCCAAAAAAACGCGAGTTCCATTTAGTGCCTGCCGTAAGTCTGTTCTGCCACATTTTGATAAAGTTACATGCCTTTTTTTTCTCTCGAAAAGAGTAGGCTGAGGGGTCTCCTAATAGAGGTCTTTAAAATTATGAAGGGGATTGATAGAATGGACATAGAGAAGAGGTTTCCACTTGTGGGGGAGACCAAAACTAGAGGCCATAAACAAAAGATAGTCACCAATAAATCCAATGGGGAATTCATGAGAAACTTCTTTACCCAAAGAGTGGTGAGAATGTGGAACTCGCTACCACAATGAGTAGTTGAGGCAATTAGCATAGATGCATTTAAGGAGAAGCTAGATAAGTACACGAGGGAGAAAGGAATAGAAGGATATGCAGATAGGGTTAGATGAAGAGGGGAGGGAGGAGCTCATGTGGAACATAAACGCCGGCATAGACCAGTTGGACTGACTGACTTGTTTCTATGCTGTAAATTCCATGTAATTCTTCTCCTTCTCCACCCCAAATAAATACTAGCAATATAGCAGTGGCGGTAAGAGCTGCTGGAAGGTATCCCTGAGGCAGATGCTATGCTGAGGAGCCCATTTTCTGTGCCACTACTGAAGGTGGTTGGTTCTTCACCTACGTGGTGATGTTTTTAGTACTTTGAGGGTTGTCAGAAAATTTTCTGCTGCTTTTACTTAGATCTTAATGGGAATACCTTTATTTTGATGTTATGGAGGAGGCGGAACACATGGAAGAAGCTTAGAATTAGACATCACTGGCCGGTATGGCTTCCCTACACTCACCAGAGTCTACAGACAAAGAAGGTTTTACTTAAGCATTCCCACAACTTGAGAAAGGTGCACAAGTAGGGGAGGAAATGAAACAGGAGAGCCAGCATCCCACTGCCAGAACAAGGAGAACACAAATGAGAACCCAGAACTTTCTTTAAATAGAAGTTGACTCACCAAATAAAGTAACTTCAAATTTGCCTATTCTCCCCCATATTCTCTCAAAAAGTCCCTCCATTCCAAAACTTCTGCCAAGATCCTGAATAAAACAAAAGTCTACATGTCACTGCCATCATGCAACTCCCAAAAGTTGAAAGCAGATATAGAAATGAGCTCACTACTCTATGTAACCAAGGCGTGTTTACTTTAAACATTAAGGGCTCGAATTTAGCAGGCCTGCGAGTTCCCAGCGGGTGGTCCTCCGGGAGCGTGGTCAACACGCTCGGCGAAATTAGTGGGTTGCCCGCGCGATCGTAGCAGGCAACCCACTAATTGGATTCAATTACCTGCTCCTCCGGGGTCCACGGCGCTGGCCTGCGCGTCGGTCGGGCTGCGCATGCGCAGTACGATCTGTCAGCTGGAGGCTCTCTAGTTAAAGGGGCAGTCCTCCACTGACAGATGCTGCAACCAATGGAACAAATTGCAGCATGGAGCAGCCCAGGGGGAAGGCTGCTCCCAGGGGGTGAGGAGGAGGGGGAGGACACAGATCTTCCACCCGGCGGGCGGGAGGAAGCGGCCTGCCTCTGCCACCAAGAAGGCCTGGCTCGAGGTGGCAGAGGGGGTCACCTGCGCCACCAACATATGGCCCACCTGCTTACAGTGCAGGAGGCGCTGCAATGACCGCAGTAGGTCAGCCGCAGTGAGAACACAAAGTCTTTCCCCTACACTCCGTCTGCCACAACACTGCCCCCACCCCACATCTCCTTCGGCACCGCCAACACTATTCTGTAATATCACCCTTCATACCCACTCAAACCCCATCCTCATCTTACCTCCACCTACTCACCTCGCCAGTACTCATCCTGCCACTAACACGCAACCCAATCCTCATACAATCTCATTGCTCCATCCCATACTCACCCTCTCGTGCATCTCCCTCACGGCCAGCCTCACTCAACCTGCCACCACCTGTGCTGCAGCCACAGGGCATGCATCACATATGTGCAGTAGCAGCGTAAGGCAAACGTGTCGTGAGCATGAAGGGGGTGCACAAGGGTGTCTGAGGGTTTGCCATGGGTGTTACCTATATTGAATTTCAGAGCAACAAACAGCACACATGATATTGACACCACCACTGCCATGTCTCCGCGAATCCTGTCCGTTGTGTCCAATAATGCCCGCTCCTGGGTATCACTATGAGGACCCACCACTGATGCCACCCATCGTGTTACTGCAGAGTAGGTGCAGGTGTATTTGCAGGGCTCGTCCGCGCAGACGACTGAGAGACATCAGCGGTGTAGCCGGCTGCACCCTGGAAGGATGCGGAGGAGAAGGTGTGGAGGGCAGTGGTGACTTTGACAGCGACAGGTAAGCAGTTGGTGCTGGGGCCAGCCAGGAGCAGCTCGGCATGAAAGAGCCTGCAGATCTCCACGACTACATGTCGAGCGAATCTGCGCCTCCCTGTGCACTGCTGCCCGGAGAGGTCCGGGGAGCTGCGCCTCGGTCTGTGGACCCTGTGGCGAGGGTAGTGCCCTCTGCGATGCGTCTCTCTCTGCGGTAGCCCTCCCTCCTGCTGTGCAGGTGGGCGTGCAACAACACCGTGTTGGGGGGATCCACGTCTCTGTGGCGGACGGCGTGGACTGCGAGGCTGCTGGGGCTGGTCATGCGCTTCGTCCTCCGAGGGTGTCCACACACCACCCATCTGGCAGGTGTTGGTCTGAGGGGTTGTGCAGGGTAGGTGGGTGGTTCCTCGGACTGGGGCTGCGGTTTCGTGTCGGTCTGTCCTCTGGCTTGGCGGGGGGTGGTGGGCGACAGGGGTTGCCCTATGTGACGCGGTGGCCTCCTGCGTGGGTGAGGGCTCTCCCCCGTGGAGTGCACCTTGGCACCTGCCACAGGCTGCTGGCTGCAACACGCCTGGTTGGAGAGAGACTGTTTCCCCCAGTGTGTGAAGCTCACTGCCTTGAACCTAAAATCCCACACTTCCTCTTTTGACAGCTGCTTCAGCTCATTAACTGACCTCAACAAGCAAGGTAAGTACACTCAAGTGGAACCCCGCTGACTTTAATTGCCTGCGGGATTCCCACCAGCGGGGCTTGCGCGCGCAGCCCCGCACGTCAGCGCGGTACCCGGAAGTGGCCGGGATTTCGTCGCGATCCGGTCACGTGACCGGATATCGGGATTTTCCGGGCCCCCCCGCTGGAAACCCGCCGGAAACCCGACGCCAAAATCGAGCCCTAACATTCACCAGAAAGTGCCATTCTCTCTTTCTACAAATACTTCTTAACACTATGACTACCTTTGTGTCAGCTACCTTACTTTAGTTCCCAATCTACAACTCCTATGAAGTGCTCCCTGACTGGCCTGAGGTTGAGCAGTGGGTGACTGCAATAATTCCTTGGAGTCTTAGAGACTTGAGGTGACTCTCATCTCAGGGTAGCTGCTGTCCAAGAGGGACTAGCTTCCGGCACTTGCTTTAGCAATGGGTTCCGTACCCATGTCTAAAGCTTCCTCGTAAGGGCATTGGAGGTGATCTTAAAGAAATGGGCACACTGCCACTCTCCAGTGATGATGTGGAGATGCCGGTGATGGACTGGGGTGGACAAATGTAAGGAATCTTACAACACCAGGTTATAGTCCAACAAATTTATTTTAAAATCACAAGCTTTCGGAGATTATCTCCTTCGTCAGATGAATGAATGAAAAGGTTCTCAAATCGCATATCTTATACTATGTTGGGACAGCATCACACCAATCAAAAGGTGTCGTTGTTATTCAAACAGGCCAGTCACGGAGAACAGCACGTCCCAGTACACTCGATATACATTGTGTCTATTACACAGGCAGGCAGAAAGAAACTCAAAATGGCAGAGAGAGAGAGAGAGAGAGAGAATTTTAAAAAACATATAAATTTTTTCCCCCTTTTTGCTGGTGGGGTTACGTGTAGCGTGACATGAACCCAAGATCCCGGTTGAGGCCGTCCTCATGGGTGCGGAACTTGGCTATCAACTTCTGCTCGACGATTTTGCGTTGTCGTGTGTCTCGAAGGCCGCCTTGGAGAACGCTTACCCGAAGATCGGTGGCTGAATGTCCTTGACTGCTAAAGTGTTCCCCAACTGGGAGGGAACCCTCCTGTTTGGCGATTGTTGCGCGGTGTCCGTTCATCCGTTGTCGCAGCGTCTGCATGGTCTCGCCAATGTACCATGCTCCGGTGAGACAGTGACATCTCTGCCCAGTCCCTGTAGACTGCTGGTGTTGCGCACAGGTTGAGAGGTGCTACTGATCGATGTCATCACAGACCAAATAGTTCCAATGAAGTCTTGGCTGTGTTTTGTGAAAGACATCCAGGCATTGGTGGTGGGTGATACAATGAAAGATAACTAAATTGAGTTAGGATTAGGCACATGAGTTATGAAGGTATGTTGTAGAACTTCAAATACTAACAATGGCGAAGATCCTAAATAGAATAAAGATAAACATCAAAACATTTAACATAATCACAGATTCTACAACGAGAAGGTATAGTCTCAAACTTAGGGTAAAAAAGTTTGTTTATATTTAACTACTTTACGCAGAGAGTGGTAAATATATGCATTGGGCTGCCAAGGAAGGCAATGGGGGCTGATTGTATCAGCAAATTCAAGAGGAAGTTGGATAAGTGCTTGGCAAAAAATTTGATTGAGGGTTTTAAGAGGCATTGTGAGATATGATAACACTGGACATTGGGACTGGCCAGATGGATACGATGGTATTTTCTGCTCCTCTATGTTGCTGTGTTTCTAGGTAATCTGCGAAAGACAACGTCGGTCATCCAAACAAAAGCAAAGCTATCATTGTAAAAATGTTTTTTTTATTAGTATACAGCAGCAAAAATAAAATGCTGATCAGTCAACTAATACAGAAAAGCATGGATTGATGGTGGGACAAAAATCTGATGACATCAATGATCCCTGGAATCCTCTCATGAACTACTCTGGACTCAAGGGCCCAATATGAAAACCAGGGGACAGGATTTAGCACTTCTGCACTCACCAGCATGCAATTTTCTGCATGTTCGCTAACGATCAGAAAGTTTTGGGCTAACAAGCGCAATAGCACACATCCCCGTCCGTGGTCTCAAGTACCTTTATGTTTGACATTCTGAAAATAAGTTTGCTGTCCTGTGCTTTTCTTCCTATAATAATGTGCAAAGTGCCAAATAAATGTTGTGTTCAGATAGTCCAACTTGTTTTCTAATAATAGAACATTTTCCATTTTATGAGGTGTCTATAAGCAAAAGCAGCATAATTGAGTAGGTGAAGTCCCAGTAGGTTAGCATACTTACCATGATAATTGCATTCCAACAAAGAGCATTGTCTTAGGAAAGCCTAGATCATGGCAGAGTACCATGTTTGCTAATTAGTCTTTCTTTGCAGAAATAATTATCCTGTCAATTCAGCACACATTGTTGTGCCTCATTTCATTATATTTGAAAAGCTAGACACACAGCTGGCAGCATTGTCGGGAACAAAAGTTTAACATACAAACCAATGAAAAACTGATCAACTATGACATTTTACTATGTTGTTACGAGGCTTCAAAATGAGTTTAACTTCACCCATGACCGTAACCGATGTTGTCTTAGTAATTCCTGGAGCAACTATTCTCTCACTGAAGCATAGCTGCAGAATGCCATTATCTATCTCACCACCATGCCTCAATTAACAAGGAGCTGTTATCTATTCATTTCAATGGGAAGGGGAGGACCGAAAAAGGTAGGGCCTTGGTGAGATCGCACTTGGAGTATTGTGTACAATTTTGGTCTCCCTAACTAAGAAAGGATATACTTGCCATTGAGGGAGTGCAACGAAGGTTCACCAGACTGATTCCTGGGATGGCGGGATTGTCGTATGAAGAGAGATTGAGTAGACTAGGCCTGTATTCTCTAGAGTTTAGAAGAATGAGAGGTGATCTCATTGAAACATACAAAATTCTTACAGGGCTCGACAGGGTAGATGCAAGGAGGACGTTTCCCCTGGTTGGGGAATCTAGAACCAGGGGTTACAGTCTCAGAATAAAGAGTCGGCCATTTAGGACTGAGATGAGGAGAAATTTCTTCACTCAGAGGGTGATGAATCTTTGGAATTCTGTACCCCAGAGGGCTGAGGAGGCTTAATCATTGAGTACATTCAAAACAGAGATTGATAGATTTCTAGATGTTAAAGACATCAAGGGATATGGGGATGGTGAGGAAAATGGCGTTGAGGTAGAAGATCAGCCATGATCTTATTGAATGGCGAAGCAGGCTCGAGGGGCCGGATGGCCTACTCCTGCTCCAATTTCTTATGTTCTTATGTAACTTGCATGAACCAAAGCTAGTGCTTCATTCATGAGACTCCTGTAAGCTCATTCTTTCCTACCCAAAAAGTGACAATCACAGCCACATCTGAATCTGGGCACTTTGTTTGCTACTGATGGCAAAGAAATCAAAGTCAGCTGTAACTTTCCAGTGGGCGAATTAGATTATTAGCACACCAGGATTCTTACAGTTGCTATGGGAACTGTCCAAAGTGGCCTGCAGCCGTTAAGGCCTCAGACCTCCTGAATTTGGTGAGTTGGGATATTTGCTTGGCCTGGTTGTACCCCTGGCACAGGCTGTCTCCCTGGCAGGCTCCTGTGCCTAGAAATGGGGACAAGAACACATGTGCAGCCGTAGGCCTGAGAAGCCTGTAGATGTGGGAGAAGCCAAGGCCTCAGGGCCTTCTGGCCGCTGGTCTCCAATAGCAACTAGTGGGCCTCCCAGCTGAAGAGGAGATAGGATTTACCTACGCAGACCTTTCTTTTCTTGCTGCGGCCCCTTCAGACCCTCTGATCTGAGTCTGTCTAAAAATAAGCTCTAATGCTAGTTTCTTTGGCTGCTCCTGAAATTGTGCACCTTTCTATTGCTCAGAGGGGTAACTGAAGAGGGAAGGTCTGGGTACATCAACTTCCTCCTCATATCTATGGCTGCCCTAGCTCTGCATCTGTTGTAGGCACATGCCCAAGTCCGACTCTCTGGGGAGGCCCCAGAAATCCCATAGGGAATATGTAGATGAGACTGAGCCCAGAAAATTGGCCAGGTTCAGTTCTGGCCCACTCCAGCAGACACTAGTCCCACTGTGCCTGCCTTCCACTCTTGCTAAAATCAGCTCCATGGTCACTTCGAAATGGAATTCTCTGTGCCTTATACTGGATGACGGGCATATCTGGCTCAGCTGGACATTCTTGCCTGTAGTGTCCATTTGTGGAAACGTAAGTAAAATGTTCTTTATATACCTGTTGAGATTGACTTTGAATGAATAGTCATTGTGAATTTTTTTAAATTCAGTGCTAAAGAGGATCTAAACAGATGCTTCTCCCACACATGACTGTCTAATTTGGTTTGATTCTAAATTTTGTTGCCCATCTCACTTTCCATGGCCTGACCTGCCCATTAGTTTTTTGCTTGCTAAAAAAGGATATGATTCAACAGGGAAATTAGCAACTTCCTCACACTGTGGGAAAACTGATATCCTACCTTTTATGACAAAAACTCCACACTATTTCAAGATAATGGCAAACCATTATCTGAGGTTGAATGGTCATCTTAAATGATGCTTCTCAGGCAGCCCTCAAAACATTTACTGGCCTAGAAATTCGGGCGCTAAACAGGCGCTTAAGCCTCTAATACAGGCCTAAAAAAGGCGTCCAGGGCCTACGCCTGAAACAGGCGTTGTGTCCTTTTCTTATGCCAATAAGGCACCTAATGATTGTTTGAGGCCCCTTCTGCAAGATTGGTTTGCCTTGAGGCAGCCTGCAATGGCTGCGTTCAAGAAAACCAGGCTGACATGTGGCCTAACAGGCGGTCCTTAATTTTCAGAACTTTAGCATCATTGCAGGCATCAATAAAGATAGTTTTTTAAAAGAATTATTTGGACATAACAAAAGGCACATGGGTGCAAGCATGCGAGCCTGCATTCTATCACTCTGCAGCAAAGTGTCTGAGCATATTGTGTCATGTTGCTGTTCTAAGATCCACATCATTTTGTGAGCGGTTTTGGGTATAAACAGCTGGGGAGATTTTCCTGGGTCTTTGCCCAGACACTCTAGATCACATGGGTGCAGTGAGTAATGGAAAATCAGTTGTGTCAAAGTGCACCCGTCCAATTTTCCGTACATTCTTTTTTTTAAATTCGTTCATGGGATGTGGGCGTTGCTGGCAAGGCCAGCATTTATTGCCCATCCCTAATTGCCCTCGAGAAGGTGGTGGTGAGCCACCTTCTTGAACCATGCAAGTCCGTGTGGTGAAGGTTCTCCCACAGTGCTGTTAGGAAGGGAGTTCCAGGATTTTGACCCAGCGACGATGAAGGAACGGCGATATATTTCCAAGTCGGGATGGTCTTTGACTTGGAGGGGAACATGCAGGTGGTGTTGTTCCCATGTGCCTGCTGCTCTTGTCCTTCTAGGTGGTAGAGGTCTTGGGTTTTGGGAGGTGCTGTCAAAGAAGCCTTGACGAGTTGCTGCAGTGCATCCTGTAGATAGTACACACTGCAGCCACTGTGCGTCAGTGGTGGAGGGAGTGAATGTTTAGGGTGGTGGATGTTACTTGCCACTTATCAGCCCAAGCCTGGATGTTGTCCAGGTCTTGCTGCATGTGGGCACGGATTGCTTCATTATCTGAGGGGTTGCGAATGGAACTGAACACTGTGCAATCATCAGCGAACATCCCTATTTCTGAACTTATGATGGAGGGAAGGTCATTGATGAAGCAGCTGAAGATGGTTGGGCCTAGGCCACTGCCCTGAGGAAATCCTGCAGCAATGTCCTGGGGCTGAGATGATTGGCCTCCAACAACCACCACCATCTTCCTTTGTGCTAGGTATGACTCCAGCCACTGGAGAATTTTTCCCCTGATTCCCATTGACTTCAATTTTACTTGGGCTCCTTGGTGCCACACTCGGTCAAATGCTGCCTTGATGTCAAGGGCAGTCACTCTCACCTCGCCTCTGGAATTCAGCTCTTTTGTCTATGTTTGGATCAAGGCTTTAATGAGGTCTGGAGCGGAGTGGTCCTGGCAGAACCCAAACTGAGCATCGGTGAGCAGGTTATTGGTGAGCAAGTGCTGCTTAATAGCACTGTCGACGACACCTTCCATCACTTTGCTGATGATTGAGAGTAGACTGATGGGGTAGTAATTGGCCAGATTGGATTTGTCCTGCTTTTTGTGGACAGGACATACCTGGGCAATTTTCCACGTTGTCGGGTAGATGCCAGTGTTGTAGCTGTACTGGAACAGCTTAGCTAGAGGCGCAGCTAGTTCTGGAGCACAAGTCTTCAGCACTACAGCCGGGATGTTGTCGGGGCCCATAGCCTTTGCTGTATCCAGTGCTCTCAGCTGTTTCTTGATATCACGTGGAGTGAATCGAATTGGCTGGAAACTGGCTTCTGTGATGGTGGGGATATCGGGAGGAGGCCGAGATAGATCATCTACTCAGCACTTCTGGCTGAAGATGGTTGCAAACGCTTCAGCCTCGTCTTTTGCACTGACGTGCTGGACTCCGCCATCATTGAGGTTGGGGATGTTTACAGAGCCTCCTCCTCCCGTTAGTTGTTTAACTGTCCACCACCATTCATGACCAGATGTGGCAGGACTGCAGAGCTTTGATCTGATCCGTTGGTTGTGGAATCGCTTAGCTCTGTCTATAGCATGTTGCATCCGCTGTTTAGCATGCATGTAGTCCTGTGTTATAGCTTCACCAGGTTGGCACCTCATTTTTAGTAACGCCTGGTGCTGCTCCTGGCATGCTCTTCTACACTCCTCATTGAATCAGGGTTGATCCCCTGGCTTGTTGGTAATGGTAGAATGAGGAATATGCTGGGCCATGAGGTTACAGATTGTGCTGGAATACAAATCTGCTGCTGCTGATGGCCCACAATGCCTCATGGATGCCGTTTGGAGCTGCTAGATCTGTTCTGAATCTATCCCATTTAGCACGGTGGTAGTGCCACACAACACGTTGGATGGTGTCCTCAGTGCGAAGACGGGACTTCATCTCCACGAGGACAGTGCGGTGGTCACTCCTACCAATACCGTCATGGACAGATGCATCTGCGACAGGTAGATTGGTGAGGACGAGGTCAAATAGGTTTTTCCCTCATGTTGGTTTGCTCACCACCTGCCGCAGGCCCAGTCTGACAGCTATGTCCTTCAGGACTCGGCCAGCTCGGTCAGTGGTGGTGCTACCGAGCCACTCTTGGTGATGGACATTGAAGTTCCCCACTCAGAGTACATTCTGTGCCTTTGCTACCCTCAGTGCTTCCTCCAAGTGGTGCTCAACATGGAGGAGGACTGATTCATCAGCTGAGGGAGGACGGTAGGTGGTAATCAGCAGGACGTTTCCTTGCCCATGTTTGACTTGATGCCATGAGATTTCATGGGGTCCAGAGTCAATGTTAAGGACTCCCAGGGCCACTCCCTCCTGACTGTATATCACTGTACACCACCTCTGGTGGGTCTGACCTGCCAGTGGGACAGGACATACCCAGGGATGGTGATGGAGGTGTCTGGGACGTTGGCTGAAAGGTATGATTCTGTGAGTATGGCTATGTCAGGCTGTTGCTTGACTAGTCTGTGGGACAGCTCTCCCAATTTTGGCACAAGTCCCGAGATGTTAGTGAGGAGGACTCTGAAAGATCGACTGGGCTTGGTTTGCCTTTGTCGTGTCCGGTGCCTAGTGGTCCAATGCCGGGTGGTCCTTCTGGTTTTATTCTTATTACTATTTTTCATAGGGAGATTTTACAATTGAGGGCGATTAAGCATCAACCACATTGCTGTGGATCTGGAGTCACATATAGGCCAGACCGGGTAAGGACAGCAGGTTTCCTTCTCTAAAGGATAGGACATTTAAATTACAACAATGGTTGTAGTCATATGGGGCTCAGGTTACTATAAACACGCAATCCCATAGTGTGCCTTTGAGTAGTTGACGGCATGCAACATAAGAACATAGGAACAGGAGTTGGTCATTTAGCCCCTTGAGCCTCTTCCCTGCCATTCAATGAGATCATGGCTGATCTAACTCCATATACCCACCTTAGCTCCGTATCCCTTATACCTTTGGTTAACAAAAATCTATCAATCTCAGATTTAAAATTAACAACTGAGCTAGCATCAACTGCCATTTGTGGAAGAGAGTTCCAAACTTCTACCACCCTTTGTGTGTAGAAGTGTTTCCTAACTTCACTCCTGAAAGTCCTGACTCTAATTTTTAGGCTATGTTACACATAAGTGGGTTGTGTGTTTATTTTCGCCCACATGGAACAATTGTATCATCACCAAAGGTTTTCCAACAAAGCAATGCTTGAATCTCATTGTGTGTCGGAAATTAAAAAAGATATGAAATAGAAATGGCCTTCATCCTTTCACCATCCAAGTGTTGTCATGTGTCCTTTTAGAGACAATGAGCTCTTGTGGTGAATGATGCTGACATCGGGCATAAAAAGTGGAAACAATGTTCCTTTCAACGCTGAAATCCAATGTTTTGATAAGCACAAATAAAAATCTTTATACTGAGGAGGCATTCATCAAAACAGCAGAAAGTTTAACTTTTCTATAAAAATGAGCAGCAGAAAAAGAACCAGATTTGAAGAATGCCGATAAATTGCCTGTGGTGATACGGTAACTTAATGAGGTGAAGGAAAAAATCGGGGTGAAGTCAAATTTACGACGAGATGTATTTTTGTGAGGATCTGGATTGAATAGGGGTTAGACAGTGTTTTAGGGTGTGTGGTGTTTTGGTGGGGTTGGATGGTGAGAAGCTAAAGAGTTGGTAATTTTAGCGGATAAGGAGCAGTGGTTTGATAACTTGGACAGTGGGAGGTTTGGGAGATGGAAGTGGCAAGCGAAGGAAAAGTGGGAGTGGTGGTGAGTGGGGTAATAGTCTGATTTGGGGAGGGTGAGACATACTAGGTGGTGGATGGAGGAAAAGCAGGAGCAATCTGGACCAAAGAAAAAGATAGAGGAAGCTCAGAAACCTGCAAGAGGCAGGGTAGGGCAACAAGCTGTTGGAATGGGGAGGCATGTAGTCCTGTAGGTTGCTGCATGGTGTGAGAGATGGTGAAGAGAAGGGAAGCAGTAGGAAGCTGTGGGAGACAGTCAAGAGATGTGGGCATTTGGCACGGAAAATGCGTGGGTTGGCAGGCAGGATAAGTGAGTTGCCATAAGAGATGGTGAAGGAAGGGATAGCAGCGCGAGACAATGAAGAGAATTGGGCTACACATAATGATCATATGGACCATTTGGTGTCAGCCTTGGGTTTGTGGTGGCACTATTGCCTTCGAGCCAGGAGATCATGCGTTCAAGCCCAACTTCAGAGCACATAATCTCGGCAGACACTTCAGAACAGTACTGAGAGAGGTGCCATTCCTCATATGAGACATTAAACTGAAGCCTTAGTCTGCCCTACTAGAACAGGCATATAGAAAAATAATACTCTTCCCCCCCCAGCCCCTTCCTGTGATGCTTTACTATTGGGTTCATTCATCCCTTAACCAAAACAGATTAACTGGTGATTCATCTCGTTGCTGTTTGTCTGACCTTGCTTTGAGCGAATTGGCTGCTACATTACCTACAAAACAACAGTGACTACATGCCATAAGTAATTCATTGTCCATGAAGCACTCTGGGATATAGTAAGGATGTAAAAGGCATTACATAAATCCAAGTCCTTTATTTATGCTCTAGTGCCATGATATTGGGACTGATAATTCTCAGCCCTTCCGGCCCACTCCCACCGTAACTCTGACTGAAATGCGGGGTGCTAGTTTTTCCTGAGATGCACTCTTAGTGACACAAGTGCCCGCTGGGGCCATTCAAATGGGGTGATCTCCGACCGACCCCACAAACTCCAGCAGGGTCAGCACTAGAGTCACCAGTGGCCGTGATCTTAACATAAATGCCGAGATCGCAATCTATGCATTTTCTGGGCAATTATCTCTGCTTAATACTGCTAACCCTTACCCTTTGTTCTGTCCCTATCAAGGTGTATTTATTTGTCAAGTATGTGTCCAATACTTTCTTAACAGCACAGACACGATGGGCTAAATTAATTTTCAACCTGTTCCCGTGCCTTCCAACCCCCCCCCCCCACCGACTGTAAAACAGGCATTGCAAACTGGCCCTCTGTTGTAGTAATCACAATGGAAATGAAAACCTGGATGTTTCTGTAATGAGTGGCTAATCCACTACTCCAGTTTACACCTGGGCAGCAAATTGAAAATCTACCCCTTTATTTCTATCACCCCTGAAATTATATTATACATTGCACCACGCCAACACCCTAAGACCAGATAGAGAGTATAGTTTTATTAATATACAACAAGAAAATAGATAATGAAGCTCAAGATCAAGGTGCACTGTACATTGAGTTTTTCAACATTAAGACACCGAAAACATTACCTGTCCTGGAATTACACAGTGATCTGAAAATAAAAAGGAAAAATACGAAATAAATATGAAATTAAAAAACCTTCCGGGTTTTTAATTTGGAACATCCTGGAACATCATAACCTGTCTTATCTCCACAAATGATGACTGACCTGCTGTGTATTTCCAGAATTTTCTGTTTTAATTGCAATGATCTGTAAATCTGTGTTGGTCTTTGCACAACATGTAAATGGATATTGACTTACACTCTTATAACTCATTCATCCTACAAATACAAATGGATGCCTTTCATCATACATATGGATGTTTTACAGTAAGAATAACACCATTAATACTTGCAGTAAAGAGTGATCAATTTCAACAACATTCAGTCTTTGACTTTGACAGCTTGTCAATACACTTGCAAGGTGCAAATGTGAGTTTAATTTTTGGATTTGCAAATCATTACACTTAAACTGAACAAATGTTGTCCTTGAAGATGATGGACACTTATTTGCAGGAGTTCTTGCTTTTTAATCCCCTAAGGTTTTAATAAAGAGGACGTTTTGGAACTTTGCATTGATTAGTTCAAAGCATGCTTCTGTGTAATGCACTTACATCGGTGCTGCTGTTATTGGCAGGGGGTGATCAGAGAAATAAGCCAATTTTAGTATTTATTAGCTCCCACAACCGAGATTGTATACCGATCATGAACTACTTCATGTTCTGTTCAGCATAATTATATTAAAGGTATTTATGGAAGACAACTGACCTTTTGAACGCTGTAGTAATATTTCTGTGACAATTGTCTGAAATATAACAAGATTATGGTGTTTGTTTTATTGCAAGCAATTGAGAAATGGGGGACGAGGTGCCATGATGAATTAGATTGTTGTCCTTTCAGCTCTGAGGTGTGGATTTGAATCTGGTCTGGTGCGATGGAATGATAGTCTGTCTTTATTAGTCGCTGGTTATAAGGAGCCCAAGTGAAATACATTTTGAGTACGGGCGCATAGCACAGCAATGCCCACAGTTCATTGATATTTGGGATTGTGACTCATTCTGGAACTTGTAGTGTTGCTGCCTATCTACCCCATAATATGCCCACCCCTCCCACCCCAGGTGCCCTTGATGCTGATATGGAGGGTGCTGCTAAACTAGAGATCTGAGACAGGTACCTGTTTTAGTGTGCAGTAGCCAGACAGAACAGAATTCTGCTTTCCTTTTACACAGCCTGTGTTGATGATAGGAAAGCTGTCGCTGGTCTCATGGGCATGTGCAGGATAAGAACATCTGTGTTATGGTACTAGTATGTCTGAACTTTAATGCACACATACATACATGGGTATTCAAAAAACTAAAGTGTGGGGTTGATTTTAATCCTGAACGAGTTTCGGGCAGGCTGGGGGGGCGGGGTGAATGCGACACACACTCACTAGCCTTAGTGACTGGGGTATTTTAACTGCTGGGCATCATGTAAAAGCCACCAGTCCGCTTCCTGCTTGGAACAGGCGGGAAGAGGGTGCAGAGTGAGTGCC
Source organism: Heptranchias perlo (assembly GCF_035084215.1). Lineage (NCBI taxonomy): Eukaryota > Metazoa > Chordata > Chondrichthyes > Hexanchiformes > Hexanchidae > Heptranchias > Heptranchias perlo. The sequence continues at coordinate 15,797,846 of NC_090331.1, read as the reverse complement.
CACAGGCGATGATCATGGCCCCTCAAAGGAAAATATTTCATTTACCTGGAGGGCCTCTTCATCCTCCCTACCAGCTGCCGCGGGTCTTCCCCACTCAGGCCCCAGTTAAAATACCATCGGGATCCTATTGACATCATAGGACCCCAAATAGTGTTTATACATGAGGCTTCCACCTGAGTCCGGTCAGCGGCTCATACCGCTGCCAAAACCACTGGTGTTAAAATCAGAGATCAGCAGAAATGGAACTGCTCCATTTTAAGGGTTTGCCCGCTTCGATCCCACCAACTGGGGAGAGGTAAAATGCCCCCCAGTATGTTTCTAGCCAGATGGCGACTGAAAAAAGCAGTGGAAGATTTTAATTTGCATTTTAGCTGTACAGTATTTTTCGTGCTGAGGCATGCTGATACACAACCAACTTAGACCGTGTGGAGTTATTTAGTGATCTATAAAGTTGTGTTCCAGGTGGATGTTGACTTGTATTGTTATGGCCTCTGTTATCATACAGCAATAATGCATTTGGGAGTCAAATTATTGGTCTGACTCATGAGTTATACTTCAGATGCTAGTGTGCATTGGAAAGTCCTTTGCATATCAGCACTCTAAGGGGTAGATCTTGACTGTGCAAAAGTGTAAAACGAGTGATCGCGAGTTGGCAGCCCGTTTTACATCTCTCCTGATTTTTAGTACTTTGCATTAATGCAAAAAGTGGTAGTACATCAGCACTATAAGTGTTCGGTGCCCCCACATTGATATCCACACATACTTGCGCAGAAATGTTTTCCAACAATTTTAGAAACAATATCTGACTCGTTCTCTTAATTTATATAATTTTTTTTGTGTTTATAACATGATAATAAGGCAAAAAAATTATAGATTGTGCTATTTTGAAAGCTGCAATGGGATTCTGTTTTTTTTCTTTACTTTTATGCTCAAAACTATTTACAATTTTTACAAATAGCTTTTTACAAAGTGAAGTAGAGTCAGTTTATGTCTGTTGGGGAAACTGTATTAACAAATGTGAAACATTTTGATTCAAAAACTTACAATTCCAACTGAGAATAAAGGTCACTGGGTATTTTGATGATCTAACATTTTGTCTACCTGAGGATTATAGAAAGCAACAGAAGAAAACCAAGATAATAAGGACAAAGACAGAGTACAGAAAAAAACTGGCATGTGGTATCAAGGCTAATAGCAAAGGTTGTTATAAGTATCTAAAGAAAAAAAAAGTGCGGTAAAAGAGAAAGTAGACCCATTAAAATCAGATTTTACTAATGATAATAGCAGAGAATAATGATATGGCTGAATTGCTAAAGTAATATTTTGCTTTGGTTTTTACAATGGAAAAAGAAGGATATAATACCTCCTCAAACCTATTACTAGCTAAAAGTTTTTTAGTGCAGGCAAATCTAGAGATTAGTGAGGAGGAAAAGCTAACAAGGATTAGTATAAACAGAAAATGGATCAACTAATAGGATTGAATCCAGACAAATTTCCAGACCTGAATGGTTTCCACCTAAAAGTAAGAAATCGATATTGTACTTGATCACATCTTCACAATGTCCTCACTCACTTCACAGCCATTTAATTGCTCTGTTCGAAGTGTTTCGATGTAGAGTATAAAAATAAGTCGACCAGGAACCTGGAGATAATACTGGAGGATTGGAACTGAAAAACAAAGTAACCGCAGACCACTGAGTTTAATATCAGGAATGGAAAAAATTACCACAGCATGAAATTCCTGGCGAGGCCTTGGGGACAGAGGGGAATTTCCACACACCCATGGCTGATGTTCCTGCCCCTTCAGAAGTACCCAAAGCCTTTCCACCATCTACATGGCACAAGTCAGGAGTGTGATGGAATACTCTCCACTTGCCTGGATGAGTGCAGCTCCAACAACACTCAAGAAGCTCGACACGATCCAAGATAATGCAGCCCGCTTGATTGGCACCCCATCCACCACCCTAAACATTCACTCCCTTCACCACCGGCGCACTGTGGCTGCAGTGTGCACCATCCACAGGATGCACTGCAGCAACTCGCCAAGGCTTCTTCGACAGCACCTCCCAAACCCGCGACCTCTACCACCTAGAAGGACAAGGGCAGCAGGCGCATGGGAACAACACCACCTGCACGTTCCCCTCCAAGTCACACACCATCCCGACTTGGAAATATATCGCCGTTCCTTCATTGTCGCTGGGTCAAAATCCTGGAACTCCCTTCCTAACAGCACTGTGGGAGAACCGTCACCACACGGACTGCAGCGGTTCAAGAAGGCGGCTCACCACCACCTTCTCGAGGGCAATTAGGGATGGGCAATAAATGCCGGCCTTGCCAGCGACGCCCACATCCTGTGAACGAATAAAAAAAAAAAAAAGCTCTGTTAACTATTTTGCATGGGTATCCATGCAAAGTACTGACACAGATGGGGCGCCTGCCTAACCTACGGTTGGTAGCAGGTGTCGCAGGGTCAGCGGGCCTACAGGGCTTCAGAACCAACTTCTAAAACGTTTTAAATGCCCTTCTGACTTTTTCGGCCAGTTTCGACAATACAATTGATTGAATTACAAAACTGGCCTTTAATTTTTTAAACTAACCATGATCATGGCAAAGCTGCATGCCAGGGACATCAGTGGCCCTGGCCTCAAATGTTGGTAAGGTCGTAACTGAGGGAAATATGACATAGTTCCCTCTTTTAAGTTGCATTACAATACTCTCACTCCCAATAGTGCTGGGATGTACGACAGGGCCAAAAAGGATTGGAACTCTGCTGGACCTGGTCTCCGCATCATGATACTAGAACACCAGAATAATGCTCTCCCAGCCTTAGGAATTTGGGACTCTCGAATCCATTATCAGCGTCAGAGTAAATGGTCACTTGGAAAAGTAGACGATAACTAGGGAGAGTTAGCATGATTTTCTGAAAAGTAGATCGTGCTCAACTAGCCTAATGGAGTTCCTTGATCCTAAGCTTTGATTATGGTAGATGGAAGAGGGTCAATGGGTGTTCTACGAATCTAATTTTAGAAAATATTGTAAAGTTCACACCAGAGATTACTAATTAAAATGAAGGTGCATGGAATTGGAGGCAACCTTATGGCGTGAATAAAAATTTATAGATTGGAAGATAAGGAGTTGGGGTAAAAGGGAGATTCTCAGAGTGGCACGCAGTGGCATATAGTTTCTCCTGGGGATTGTTTCTCTCTTAAAATTGTTTGACATTAATTCAAGAGATGCAGTATAACAAGTAGCATTTGTGATGTTAGGCTTTCATATCTTACTGAAGAATCAGATAATAATTCCAGGAGTGAAGTGCAACAAGGACTTTTTCTGATGCAGTCGAAGTAACAATGCAAATTGGCAACTGAAAGGTCAAACATTAACATTTAAAACTAAAAGTAAAACCAAAACCAAAATCTATCCACTATTTCATAGTCTTAGTTCTTCAGCTTCTTTCACAATTTATAACTTCATCAAAAACCACTTGATTTGATTACTATATTGTAATTCACTGCCAACCATCTGTTGCTGTATCCATGCCTCATTCTTGGGGATTGTCTACACAATATACTCATGATTTTGTTTTTTGCGGGTTATGAGGTTTTTTTACACAGCTGAAATTTTAACCACACACACACATGCACACACACACACACACACACACACACATCCAATTACCAGCAGGGACCACTTCAGGAGGGAAAATAATTTATTTTCCCTGCCTTGTTCCCTTCACTAGCACAGGAGCACTGAGGCTAATCTCGACCTTTTTTATTACCGTCACAGTTGACAGGGTAGGTAACCAACCATTTTTTTATTCATTCATGGGATGTGGGCGTCGCTGGCAAGAACAGCACTTATTGCCCATCCCTAATTGCCCTTGTGAAGGTGGTGGTGAGCCGTCTTCTTGAACCGCTGCAGTCCGTGTGGTGAAGGTTCTCCCACAGTGCTGTTAGGAAGAGAGTTCTAGGATTTTGACCCAGCGACAATGAAGGAACGGCGATATATTTCCAAGTCAGGGTGGTGTGTGACTTGGAGGGGAACATGCAGGTGGTGATGTTCCCATGTGCCTGCTACCCTTGTCCTTCTCCCAAGCTGTGCTGTTTCCACCTTATTCTATTACTTTGTGACAAGAAGTTTCACCATTAGATCATCTTAGAAATATCTTTACATTAGATGAGCCACAGCTATCATGCAGAATATTGTAAAAAAAATGACTATCACCCAATTACATTTCTTTATTAAGGTCGCAGAAAACAGTATTCTGCCTTTTAGATGCTTTCACTGACAAAGATACTAAAATTTTAAAAAAAACTTCCTTTAGTTTTACAATGAATGTACCCTGACCATTTTTCCTTTTTTAAAGTCCTGCAAATTTTATTTCAGTCAATAGCTATTGATTGCCCCACATGTAAATCAGGTTGAATGCACAGAGATTCTGAATGTATTAAGTTGACCTCGGAATAACAGACAGACAGCTGGCAAAAGGGACAATCCAGCTTTGATACAGCTCTGCTAATGCTCGAACATACTGTGGATTGCTCCATAAGGTACAAATTTTATTCCTGGGTAACAGATTTAAACAACGCCTCAGTGGAACCCACTAGAATACAAACATGATGATTTTCAAATTTAATGGCAAAAAAATGTACATTCACTGTTGTCTTCTAATTGCTAGGGCAGTACTAACTATGCCTTGTAACTATCTCTCGGTCTTAATATACTGAGTGGAGTAATTAGTCACAAATCAATTCAACAGTTCTCACAATCCTCTATAATTTTTAGTTTAAGTCCTACAATTCTTAATACAATTCTTGGTGTAATATTACTACACAGTTCCTTCAACTGTAACAGATTAGATAAATACAACCTTTACTAGGCTGCACTGCCTTCGGTCTCTTCGTCCACAAAGGTTTTCCTGACGTTTATTTTCTTGGATGGTGTGTTGGTGCACAATCAAAATTCGTTCCTAACTTCTTTTATCCTTCCTTGTCCAGGGCGCCTGCATCTGCGGTAAGTGTCTGCGGCTCGAGGCACTTCGGCTCCGAGTTGAGGAGCTGGAGTCCGAGCGGCAGACGTTGCGAGACATCAGGGAGGGAGAAAGCTACTTGTACCTTTTGCTCCAGGAGGCAGCCACACCCCTTAGATTAAATACTTTAGGATTGACATGTGGTCGGAGACAGAAGGGTGTGGCTGCGAGTGAGGCAGGTACAGGGATCGAGGAGGTAGGATTGCAGGAGCCTCAGTCCCTGCGCTTGTCCAATAGTTTTGAGGTTCTTGAAACCCTTGTGGACAAGTGCGGGGATTGGGGGGAGGAAGAGCAGGGGGCAGTAAAAAGGAAGGTGGTTAGGCGACAGTATAGTTAGGGGGATAGAAACTGTACTCTGCAGCCAGGAGCATGAGTCCCGAAGGCTAAGTTGCCTACCCGGTGGCAGGGTTAAGGACATCTCCTCTGGGCTGGAGAAGAACTTGGAGTGGGAGGGGGAGGATCCAGTTGTCATGGTCCACGTAGGTACCAACGACATAGGTAAGACTAAGAAAAAGGTTCTGCTGAGATAGTTTGAGCAGCTAGGGACTAAATTAAAAAGCAGAACCACAAAGGTGATAATCTCTGGATTATTACCTGAGCCATGAGCAAATTGGCACAGGTTCAGTAGGATCAGGGAAATGACTGCGTGGCTCAAAGATTGGTGTGGGAAAAGTGGGTTTCGATTGATGGGGCACTGGCATCAGTACTGGGGAAAGAGGGAGCTGTTCCGTTGGGACGGACTACACCTGAACCATGCTGGGACCAGAGTTCTAGCGAATCGAATAACCAGGGAGGTAGATAGGGCTTTGAACTAAATTATGGGGGAGGGTCCCGGTGGAGAGAAATCTAGAATGTTCAAGAGAAAAGACAAGGAAGCAGTGCAGGAAAGTGATTGGGGTAAGGATAACCAGATTGTGTCAGGAAGGGACAGAGTGTACAAATAAAAGAGTGCACTAAAAAATAGGGTCTGGGTAAGAAAAAATGGTAATAAGACAAATAGGGCCATAGTTCAAAAAAATGTTAGGATTTCTAAAAATGTTAAAAAGACAAATCTAAAGGCACTATATCAGAATGCACGAAGCATTCGTAATAAGGTAAACGAATTAACAGCACAAATAGATGTAATATATCTATACGATATAATTGCAATTAAAGAGACATGGCTTCAGGATGACCAAGGCTGGGAGTTGAAGATCCAAGGGTGTTCGATATTTAGGACGGACAGGCAAAAAGGAAAAGGAGGTGGGATGGCGTTGTTAGTAAAGGATGAAATCAGAGCAATAGCGAGAAAGGATATTGGCTCAGAAAATCAAGATGTCGAATCAGCCTGGGTGGAGTTAAGAAGCACCAAGGGGCAGAAAACATTAGTGGGAGTTATCTATAGGCCTCCAAACAGTAGTGGTAATGTAGGGGTTTGGATCAATCAGGAAATTAGAGATGCATGTAACAGGGGTACTACAGTAATCATGGATGACTTTAATCTACATATAGACAGGCCAAACCAAATTAGCAATAATACTGTGGAGGATGAATTCCTGGAGTGTATACGAGATGGTTTTTTAGACCAGTACTTTGAGGAACCAACAAGGGAAAAGGCTATCCTAGATTATGCAATGAGAAGGGGTTAATTAATAATCTTGTTGTGTGGGGTCCTTTAGGGAAGAGTGACCATAACATGATAGAATTCTTCATTAAGATGGAAAGTGAAGTAGTCCAATCCGAAACTAGGGTCCTGAATCTAAGTAAAGGAATCTACGAAGGTATGAGGAGTGAGTTGGCTATGATAGATTGGGAAGCTTTATTAAAAGGCATCACAGTGGATAGGCAATGGCTAACATTTAAGGAAAGAATGCATGAATTGCAACAGTTCTACATTCTTTTCTGGCACAAAAACACAAAAGGAAAAGTGGCCCAACCATGGCTAACAAAAGAAATTAAGGATAGTATTAGATTCAAAGAGGAGTCATATAAAGTTGCCAGAAAAAGTAGCAAGCCTGAGGCTTAGGAGCAGTTTAGAATTCAGCAAAAAAGGACCAAGAGATTGATTAAGAGGGGAAAAATAGAGTATGAGAGTAAACTTGCAAGGAACATAAAAGTGGACTGTAAAAGCTTCTATGAATGTAAAAAGAAAAAGATTAGTGAAGACAAATGTAGGTCCCTTACAGTCAGAAATGGGAGAATTTATAATGGGGAACGAGGAAATGACAGAGCAATTAAACAAACACTTTGGTTCTGTCTTCATGGAAGAGGACACAAATAACTTCCGAGAAATGCTAAGGAGTCAAGGGACTAGTAAGAAGGAGGAATTAAAGGAAATTATTATTAGTAAAAGAAATAGTGCTGGAGAAATTAATGTGACTGAAAGCCAATAAATTCCCAGGGCCTGATAATCTGTATCCCAGAGTACTAAAAGAGGTAGCCATGGAAATAGTGGATGCATTGGTTGACATCTTCCAAAATTCTATAGATTGTGGAACAGCTCCTGCAGATTGGAGGGTGGCAAATGTAACCCCACTATTTAAAAAAGGAGGTAGAGAGAAAACAGGGAACTATAGACTGGTTAGCCCAATATCAAGAATAGGGAAAATGCTTGAGTCTATTATAAAGGATATGATAACAGGACACTTAGAAAATATCAATGGGATTAGACAAAGTCAATATGGATTATGAAAGGGCAATCGTGTTAAACAAACCTACTGGAGTTTTTTTGAGGATGTAAGTGGTAGAATAGATAAGGGAGAACCAATGGATGTGGTGTATTTGGAATTTCAGAAGGTCTTTGATAAAATCCCACATAAGAGGTTAGTATGCAAAATTAAAGCACATGGGATTGGCAGTAATATACTGGCATGGATTGAAAATTGGTTACAGACAGGAAATAGAGAGTAGGAATAAATGGGTCTTTTTCAGGGTGGCAGGCGGTGATTAGTGGGGTACCGCAGGGATCAGTGCTTGGGCTCCAGCTATTCACAATATATATCAATGATTTGGATGAGGGAACCAAATGTAATATTTCCAAGTTTGCTGACAACACAAAACTAGGTGGGTTTGTGAGTTGTGAGGTGGATGCAAAGAGGCTTCAAGGCGATTTCGACAAGTTGATTGAGTGGGCAAAAATACATGGCAGATTCAGTATAACGTGGATAAATGTGAAGTTATCCACTTCAGAAGGGAAAACAGAAAGGCAGAGTATTATTTAAATGGTGATTGATTGGGAAATGTTGATGTACAAAGGGACCTGGGTGTCCTTGTACCAGTCACTGAAAGCAAACATGTAGGTGCAGCAAGCAGTTAGGAAAGCAAATGGTATGTTGGCCTTCATTGCAAGAGGATTTGAGTACAGAAGCAAGGATGTCTTACTGCAGTTATACAGGGCCTTGGTGAGACCACACCTGGAGTATTGTGTGCAGTTTTGGTCTCCTTACCTAAGAAAGGATATACTTGCCATAGAGGGAGTACAGTGCAGGTTCACCAGACTGATTCCTGGGATGGCAGGATTGTCATATGAGGATAGATTGGGTCGACTTGGCCTGTATTTACTAGAGTATAGAAGAATGAGAGAGGATCTCATTGAAACTTATAAAATTCTGACAGGGCCAGACAGACTGGATGCAGGGAGGATGTTTCCCCTTGGCTGGGGGGGTCCAGAACGAGGTGTCACAGTCTCAGGATACAGGGTAGGACATTTAGGACTGAGATGAGGAGAAATTTCTTCACTCAGACGGTGGTGAATCTATGGAATTCTCTACCACAGAAGGTTGTGGAGGCCAAGTCACTGAATATATTTAAGGAGATAAATAGTTTTCTCGTCACAGAAGGCAGCAAGGGGTATGGGGAGAGAACGGGAATATGGTATTGAGGTACATGATCAGCCAAGATCATATTGAATGGCGGTACAGGCTCGAAGGGCCGAATGGCCTACTCCTGCTCCTATTTTCTATGTTTCTATATTTCCTTAGAGGCATGGACAGTGCATGATCGCTGGCATGATGTCCTCTTTAACAAATCTTTGTTCGTTGTTTGAGGGGTTGCCTCTCCTGGTAGGTTACCTTGGGTGTGCTTTAACACTTTTTCCAGTAACTGTTACTCAGTTTCTGTCTCTCAATACCAGCTCTCCTTATCTTTGGCACATCACATCCTTTGTTCTGAAACCTTGGGCCCTATATTAGGAGGGAGGCGGATTGGCAGCGGAGGGTCGACTGGGCGCGTGGGTAACGCGCCCAGTGAAATCGGGGTGCTCTGCACACGATCGCAGCCTCATTGAAGGTACTTACGTGTGCTTACGGGTTTCCCGTTCCAGACCTGCGCAGCGGGCACACTGCGCACCCGCATCACAGGCTGTCAGCAGGAGGAGCCCTATTTAAAGGGGCAGTCCTCCAATGCTCCTCCTGCAGCAAACAACCAAATTGGCAGCATGGAGCAGCCCAGAGGCAAGGCTGCTCCAAGGTTCTCAGACTCATCACTCCAGATGCTGTTCAATGGGGTGAGGAGGAGGAGGGAAACATTTTTCCCAGCGGACGGGAGGAAGTGGCCTGCCTTTGCCACCAAGAAGGTCTGGTTTGAGGTGGCAGAGGAGGTCAGCAGCAGCAGTAACATCTCCCGAACCTGGGTCCAGTGCAGGAAGCACTTTAATTACCTAACCAGGTCAGCCAAAGTGAGTATACTTACGCATTCTCCCACACTCCGTCTTCCACATCACCTCCACCACCACACAACTCCTTCTGCACTGCCACCACAACGCTCTCACACCATTCCTCACATCCACTCAACCATCAGCCTCACCTTGCCTGCACACGCACCCTCCCATGCATCTCCCTCACGGTCACCCCACCCACCAATGCATGCAGCGGATCACTATGCAACCATCACTCAATCATGCATCTCTGTGTTTTGCCCTGATAGGAGAAGAGATGCCAGAAGGCCCTGGAGAGGGAAGATGGCGAAAGGGGATATGGAAGTGGGGACGCCACTCAAAGCGCTCCCACGTCTCACCCGTTGACCCCTCACAACCAGTACCCGCAATGCTGCCCCCTCTCCAGGTGGCTAAGTCTGCCCCTGCACAGATGCAGGTGGAGCAGTCTTTGGAGGGGCCCTCACGGGCACCGAAACCTAGAGGGCGTCTGCGCAAATCATCACATCAGTCAGGGCATGGACAAGAGCAACCTGTCACTACCTCTGCTGAAGCCACAGGGGTAGCACCACGTAGGGGTTCCTGTAAATTTAAGGCTAAGGTTTTGTGAGCACAAAGGGGATGCACAAGGGTGTATGACAGAATGTCATGTTTTTCAATTAGATTTGTTTGTTTTGCCACCACATTAAATTTTGTTATCGCTGCTACTGCCACGTCTTTGCAAATCTTGTCTGGTTTGTGCAATAATTCCCTTTCCTGAGATCACCATGAAGACCCACAACTGATGCCACCCATTGTGTCACTGTAGAGTGGTGTAGGTGTATTTGCAGGGCTTTTTTGTGCAGACGACTGAGAGGCACCGGTGATGTCCCCAGTGGCACCCTGGAAGGATGCGGAGGAGAAGTTGTTGAGGGCAGTGGTGACTTTGACAGCGACAGGTAAGAAGATGGTGCTCGGGCCAGTCGGGAGCAGCTCGGCATCAAGGAGGCTCCAGATGTCCACGACTTCATGTCGAGTGACTCTGAGCCTCCGTGTGCATTGCTCCTCAGAGAGGTCCAGGAAGCTGAGTCTCGGTCTGTAGACCCTGTGGCGAGGGTAGTGCCTTCTGCGACGCATCTCTCTCTGCGTTTGCCCTCCCTCCTGCTCTGCAGATGGATGTGTCACAGCACTGTGTTGTGGAGCTCCATGTGTCAGAGGTGGACGGCGTGGCCGGCGAGGCTGGTGATGCTGTTCGTCCTCCGAGGAGGTCATGACTGCAGCTATGGCGGCCCCCATCCAGAAGATGTACGTTTGATGGGTCCGCAAGGTAGGTAAATGTGTCTGCACACCGGGGTTGAGGTTCCAAGTTGGTGAATTTTAGTGTTAGGGGGAGGGTGGTGGAGGCCAAACTTTGTCCAAAGTGACAGAGTGGCCTCCTGCAATGAGTGAGGGTCTCTCCCCCAACCTGTCAAATGGACCTTTGCGGTTGCCACAGGCTGGTGGCTGTAACACGTCTGTTTCAACTGGGAGTGTTTCCAGTACGGGAAACACGCTCAGTTGAGATGAAAACCCCACCCCTCCTAAAATATCTTCCCAATCAGGTCTGCAAATGACCTGAACTATCAGATTAATTGCTTTAAAAGGGATCCCGCCGGTTTTTATTGCTGGTGGGAGTCCCGCTTGCGGGGGCTACGCGCGCATCTATGCGCGTCATTGGGGAACCACGAAGTGGGCGGGTTGGAGCCGGGCTCCAGACCTGCCCTGGGAATCCCGAATTTTTGGAGTCCCCCCGCCATGAACGCACCCGCTCAGCCATCCTAAAATCGACCCCCTTAAGTCTGCTCAGTCACTGTTTTGTAAACAAGCTGTGGTTAACTACAGTTGTAAACCAGTTCAAAAAGTGCGCTGCATGTTTCTGCTGACTCCAGTCCTTTCAAGATATGTCAAGGTAACCCATCAGCCTCAGCTGCAAAAAAATGCTGCTCAGCTCACCGGAGGTAGTTTAAGGCTGGCACCTTTAATTGATACATTAATATTGATGACTTTAAGACTCAATCTTGGCAAGACTGGCAGTTTTGGAACATCCTATGGAAAAATGTTCACTGCAGTCCATTCTACTTATAGTGTAGGGTGAGATGAAGTAAATAGAGAGGGAGAAGGCTCGTGTGGAGCATAAACACTGGCACAGGCCGAATGGCCTGTTTCTGTGCTGTTAATTCTGTGTAATTCTACGTGTGTGCATGTGGGTGCTGTCTTGTACCTCTTCACATTTACACTGTGTGAATGTACACACAAGCTCACAGGCCTTGTTTGACTGTAGACTCTGCCAACTGAGGCAAAACAGCACATGTTGATAAGACATAATTGCTTTTGACTCTGCATGGAGTCTGATTCACACCTCGTATCTACTGGCTTCCAGGAAGAGAGTGGACCTGAATTTTTATTTTTTAAAAAAGCAATGAAATAACCGTTGATATTAAGACTCAGAAAAGAAGAAAGAACTTGCATTTATATATTATCTTTCATATGTCCCAAAGCACTTCACAGCCAATGAATTGGTTTTTGAAGTGTTATGATGTAGTCAAAAAGGGCAGTCAATTTGCACACTGTGAGATCCCACAAACAGGAATGAGATAAATGACCAGTTAATCTGTTTTGGTAGTGTTGGTTGAGAGATAAGTGTTGGTCAGGAAAATGGGGAAACTCCACTATTCTTCTTCAAATAGTGCCATGGGATCTTTTACATCCACCTGAATAGGCAGATGGAGCTTTAGTTTAATATCTTATCTGAAATATGGCCCCTTTGGCAATGCAGCACTCCCTCAGCACTGTACAAAAGTGTCAGCCTAGACTCAAGTCAGCTCAAGTCCTGGAGTGGGATTTTAACTCAGAGATTAGGTGCCATGCCAAGCTAACACTTTTTGTAGTCTCATTCCAGTTTAAATGTGACAGGCCTTTGCTGTGATACAGCAAAATTACTGAAGAAATGTATCACATGATTGACTCAAGAAACAGTCTCACATACTTTGCTATACTGAAAGATACTAGCCTCACAGATATAATACTTGTAATACAAATTACCTAGAAATTTACAAGACTTGCTTAAGGCAAGCAATTTTGTTCTTCCCTTCTCATAACTTCTTATGTCCAATTAGTCACATTGTAATATATTTTTTTTAACAGTGGAATTGCAGTACTTATTGAAGATGAAAGTACCTTATTTATTTGTTTGTTTCTTCTTTCTTTCTCCCTCCTCAAACCCCTCCTTTCTCTACAGGTAATTGACCCTTTTACTTCCTAAAGTGGATTTGTAGTTCTTGTGGAAGCTGTCTTTGTTGTAGCATTACTAAGGGAAGTTTTTCCCACTGTCAAGTCTTCATGACTAGGACCTATCTCACCCCAAACAACACCATCAACTCATTTTTTTAAATGGCTAAAATAAAATCTTCTCATTTCTTTTTTGCCATTTGCATCTTAAGAGATGTTGCTTGCAAATTTTCTGTCTGCATCACAGTACATGCTACTGCAGCATAGTTTCACAGGAAGAGCACGAAATTGCAACTCACATGACATAACTCTCTTCACAGAGGCTAGAAGCTCCCTGGTCCATTCTGCCTGGTTGTCATAGATTGTCGTGTTGTTCAATGGCAATTGGAGTTCCATGAGAGTCGGGTGAAATAATTCCCATGATGTGTCGCTCTCTTTCTTTATATGTCTCTCTCTCTCTCTCGCACAAATACAAATACATGCACACATAATTTGTCAACAGTAACTTGAAATTCCAGGTGAAATTTATGCCTGCCAATTTGGCCAGCTGCCGGGCAGGAAATAGATGAAAAAAATTAGAATGTGGTCCTGCTATTAAATTCGGCAGGACCTTCACGTCCCTGGCCTTGCGGGTTCTTTGGCCACTTTTGGCCTCCCCCACACCCTCCCTGCCTCCCCGTAAATATCGGGGCCAATGGCTCTGTATTTGTAAAACTAGTTTTGATTAAAACTAATACTTGAAACATTGCAGTAAAAGGTGAACTACATACTACTTAAATGAACCATCGTCTACCACAATAGAGTGTCGTCAAATACATGATATACTGAGTATTTTCAGCACAACATCAAAACATTCTCCATGGTGAAGGGATTCGCAAAATTTCACATGTCCACCCCCCCTCGAAGATTTTATTGGAGTTATTAAAGAAACCCCGGTGTGACTGTTTTAAAAAATCCAGGGTCTCTCAAAATGGCTGCGGTCAGACACAGCTATTTTTCCCTGGCTGGCCATAAAAGATCGCATGGCCTCAAAAAATGACTCCATGGCAGCGGGGGCAATTCCTGTCTCTGCCTCCCCCGTCGCTGCCTTTTGGGCTGGGACGGTGGGATTCTTTCCCTTGGTGTCCTTCCAGGGGTTTTTACAGTCTTTGCACCAGTGGCCGTCCTTCCCGCACCCATAGCAGTTTAACTTAGCCTGGGCGGGACGATTCCCTTCCTGGTGCCATTCCCTTTTATGCTGGGCCCCTGATTTAACCTCGTGGACTTTCCCCTTGGGTTGGGGCGTCTCGATACCCCTGATATTTTTAAATGCTATCGTGAGCTGACGGATCACCGTTTCCTCGGTGGTCTGGGGGCTACGGGGGTCAAACCAGGCCGCAGCTCGAGTACGAATCTGGGGCAGGCAGTTTGTCATGCGACAGCGGAGCCAGTGGGCCGATTGCTCTCTGTTCAGGAGTGTCCGCCCTGGCATTCCCGTGCATGCGCTCCGGTAGACTGGCCACAGCTTGTCTGCGAAAGCCTGTGGGGACTCCCCGGGAAGCTGTACTGTTTTTTCCACCCGGGCGAACGGACTCCCGTCATTTAGTCCCATGGCCTCCAATATCTCATCCTTTAACTCCTCATAATCTTTCTGCCCCCTTTTGCACTCATCTGATAAGGTTTGGAGGAGGTCACCACCCAGAGAAAACAGCAGCATTTTTGCTTGTTCTGCTTCATCGCAGTCATTAACGCACGCTGCCTGCTCTATCTCACGGAAGTGTAGAGAGGGGTCTCCACTCACTGTAAGCTTAGGGATATGGCTAACCATGGCCCTGAGCTGTGGGGTGCCATGCGGCACTACAAACTGGTTCTGGATGGCCCCTAGGTCCTCGCCATCGGCGGGCGGGCCGTACCTCCGTTGTCGGAGGGGGTACACTGGTCCCGGTCCTAGTCTATCTACCAGGGCTTGCTGGGTCTCCCCTAATGCTTCATCCTCCACCCCCCCTTGCTGCCAGACCTCCTGAAAACTCGGGGCTATGGGTAGTGGCCGTGAAGCCTCTGGTTCCCTAACCAGTGTCGTTCTGGGAGCTGCCTGTGGGACTTTCCTGCTTGGGTTGCCGGTAAAATCCGACTGGCCCGCCTTCGGGCTAAGGAGGCATACCATGCCCTTCGCCCTCGCTAAGGCCATGCCCAAACGTTCTATTTCTTGCCTGCAGGGGCCATGATCTGTGTCTTCAAACCTCTGGGCGCAGGCCAGCTTATATGCTGCCTTTACCTCGCCTACTTTCTCCTCCTGCTCTTTTAGTTCTTGCGTGAGGCTGTGGATCTTATCCATTAACATAACCTCACTGCCTCTCGCCTCTCTGACCTGGTATTCCAGGTGTTCCATTCTACCACTAGCGCTACTTTTGAGCTCAGCGATCTGGTATTCCAGGCGCTGTACCTTTGCCTGGTGGTCCCTTGCCATCTGCGCCCTTTCTTGGCTTATTGCCTGGAGCGCTGCTACCCCTTTCTCTTCGGCTGCTGTCTTTTCCTGCAGCTCTCGGGTCAACTGCTTAATCTTGGCTGCTCGCGCTGCTACAGCACGGTCTAGTACCAAGACCTGCCTTCTCAATACCTTTCTTATACTGTTTACTTGCTGTCCACTGGATGGCTGCATCTATGGGACGCTCGGCCTTTAACATATCACCCACCCACTTTTTCGCGATATTTACCTTGAGGGTAGACGGAGACCCCATGGCCCGGCCCCAGAAGCAGTATAACTTTCCTAGAGAAGCAGAGCCTGATATGGAGATGGCCATATCTTCCCTTACTTGGAGAGAACCCCAGTGTATGGCAGGCATTCGGATAGAAAACAAGGTTGAATTACAACAATCCCAGCACGGAGGGGTCCAAATACCCCTGCACCACTTGGGATGAAACAATGTTTCGCATACTATACAACACAACAATGAACAATCTTTATTCAAAACAACATCAGAACAAAAACTTACTTTATTGAAAACAACAAACGGAAGTGACCATCTTTATTAAAATAATGAAACAGGCTGCCATCACTCGCAAGGGATGCGTCCCCGAACTCACGCGGGTGTTTCGTCTACCCGAGCATACTGGTCCTTCCATACCCTTTGTGTTCTAACTACTACCTCGAGACCCCTATTCCTACACTGGACGCAAACCAGGTAGAGGATGATCCCGAGCTGACAGATTACTAGCACGTGTGATGCCAGACGAATCCAGGAGGGGACCTCTATATTCTCAAAGATGTCCCACCAGGGTGGGGTCGTAATACTCAGAATATCGGCCCCTATCTGGACAGTCTTCTGTTCCAGCGTGTAAAAGTGTTTTTGGGACACCCCTACTGCTTTTAATAATTTATCGAGGTGTTCTGGGAGATGGGGGATCTGGTAGCCGAAGTGGGCTACATACTTTTGGAGGTTGGTGAAATTCTCTTTCACAGTGAGGTGAACAGTGGATGGTTCAGGGATGGGGACAATTCGTATCTGTGCCACTTGAACTTCTGCCTCGGGGTTTAAAGCAGAAACTGCTGTCACTCACCGCGCACCAGCTGTGTTGACCATGCTGGTAGTGAGACGCTGCTGTGGTGACGCAATATGTCCCACCTCCTATATATGCCACCTGTGGTGGAACATGGCCATGTGCCATGGCTTCCATGGTGCAGTTTATAGGCTTCGCGTCAGCAGCTCTGAACCCGCACTGCGGTTTGGAATAGGCGTTCAAGTGCTGGGGTCACAGGATTATGTGTGATCCCCGGCTCTGGCACCCCGAGAGGTCAGTACCAATCATACCATGCTCCCACTTTATGACGTAGGGCGGGACCGCTGTGAAACGAACGTGTGCACCCCCCTGAATGACACCAATGTTCTCCACCCTGTACACCGGCTTAAATTGCGTTTTTAAACCATTAATCTGGGTCTGCAGCTCGATGTCATCTAAGCTGTTGATGACAGAAGACCCCGTGTTAAAACCAGTTAAGACATCGTTAAAAACACCCCTTCTTTGTCTCCCAATCCCGTCCAAAAGCTCGTGGGTGTTTAGTCTGGTTCCGTCACCATCTGAAAAATCAAACTGATAAAATTTAACATCTGGCCGGGCCCCATACAGGCTGCCTGGCTCGGGTGAAGTGTGAGCGGGTCCCTCGACCTCGGCTCACGTAGACAATACTGGAACGGTTCCATCTTAAAATTACATTACGGTTCCACACCTTATAATAAACCTATACATCTTAACTTAAAACTACAAACTTAACTGCTAAAGTTATATACATCCGCCGCCCATCTCCGAGCGGCCAGCTCAAATTCTGTCAAGACTGCTGCAGGCTGCTCCCTGCGGCGTGGCTGTACTGACCTTTACTTCCGGTCCCTCACAGCCCGCGACTGCTGGCTGAGGACCTTTGTCTTTCGACTTAACTTTAGCACGGGAGGTAGCCCTTTTAAACTGGGGAGCCGGCGACCATGTCTTCCTAGGCTGGGGTGTCCGAGGGGACCTCCTAGGAAGTGCGGTTGGTGGGGCTACCCTGGCGAGCGGACCCTTGCTGTGGGTCGCAGTCCTCGCTGGCTGGGGGCTTTTCCCCTGTTGTTCCTCCCTTCCCAAGTCTGAGCTGGGGACAGGCAACCCCTCGCTGCCTGCTGCCGGTGGCTGAGAGTCTTGCTCTCCAGGTTCAAAACCTGGGTCGGGGGCGGGGCTACCTGCCTCAGGCTCCTCCTCCTCCCCACCTGAGTCCCAGAAGAGAGGGGGAGTGGTTTGGACAGGGGCCTGGGTGACTCCTCCCCTGATACATGCGACTGCCCCTGCAGGTGCTGCCTGTGAGCTGTGACCTGCTGGGAGCTGGGGATTTCTAACCTCGGGTTGGATCCCAGCTGCCTGCTTTTTCGCCTCCGATCTAAACAGCTTACATTGGTTTATATGAAACCATTTCGTCCGCCGGGGCAATTTTACAGTGTAAACCATGGGGCTGGCTTTATCTACTATGCTATAGGGTCCCATGTACAGTGGCTCCAAACTCCCCACTCGGGCGTAGTTCCTCACCATTACCTGGTCCCCTATCTCCCACTGATGACTTTTGTTAGGCTCGAGCAGCAATCGGTTATTCCGATGCTGCTTCCCCATACTACCTGCTGCCTGTTCGTAAATCTGCTTCAGGCGCTCGAGGAGTGTTCGGGCGAATTTATCCCGGTTTACCTCCCGAAGCTGCCCTTCAGTAAGAACTGGGGCTAGGACATGGGTGGGAGTTCTCATGACCCTACCGGTCATGAGCTCGTGCGGGGAATACCCCGTACTCTTTGACTGACTGCTCCGGATCCCCATGAGGACTAGGGGCAGGACCTCTGCCCATTTTCGGGGTGAGTCCGCTGTCTCCTTCCTCAGCCTTTCTTTGACGGTGCGGTTCATGCGTTCCACAATCCCTGAGGACTGTGGATTGTGGGCTACGTGCCACTTCCCCTGAATACCGAGCAGCATAAGTGTGTTCTGCATGACCTGGCAGGTGAAGTGGCTTCCCTGGTCGGACTCCACAAACTGGGGTAGTCCCCACCGCGAGAACACATCCCGTACCAAGATCCTTGGAAAATCCAGGGTCTCTCAAAATGGCTGCGGTCAGACACATGGCCTAAAAGCCTGCTGGATTCTCCAACAACTTGGCAGGCTTCGTGTTTCAGACAGGTTTCTTTAAACAATGCCGTTGCATTCAAGCCCTGAGGCAAACCATCAACATGGCCGGCCTACACATCAAAATTCGAGCAGGAGAAATCCCAGGACAAAAGATAGACCATCAAGGAACATTCGATACAATGGTAAAGCAGTTATGGAACAGATCAATACAGGAACCGGCCATTATGTAAATGGGCCAGAGATTGGGGTCCTTTGTCTTAAAGCAATTATGGACAGGAACCGGCCATTATGTAAATGGGCCAGAGATTGGGACCCCTTTTGTCTTACGTTTTCAGCCCAAATCGGACAATGGAATAACCCATTATAGGGAGACTATAACTGGGGCTTGCCCAGTTACTCTCTCTCTCTTCTCTCTTCGCCTGGTGGCCGGGGTCCTGCTGCTTGCTAGCAACCAAGAAGGAAGGCCATCCAGTAAACCTCGCAAACACATGTCGACGGCAGCAGCAGGAGGCCAGGCCTTTTCATCTGTTTCACCGGTGAGCATTAATTTTCTGGCTGCCACAAGACAACCTAGCATAGGTCTAAGGGTGGGGGGTCAAAGGGGATTGCTAAAATTGTGATTTTAGAATTTTCCCTCGATGTGTCCATTTCTTCCACCCCGTTAAGTGTAAGACTGTATTACATCCATAGCGATTTCTTTCTTTTCTTTATCTTCTGTATAATACTGTTTACCTTGCAGTTTTTAGTTTTCTTATTAATAAACATTGGTTTTCCTTGTACCAATCCACTGGTCTGTTAGTCTGTCTTTGTTACCGCCCGATAAGTCCTCAGCTCAGAATCAGGAAGGGGTAAGCGATTCGCAACCGCACAGCGGGCAGGGCAGCTCAGGAAAAACATAACTGGCTGACCTATAATAAGCCCGAGAAAGAGTAAAAAAAAACCCTTACAATGGTAACGGTAGAGATTTTGCATACCAAAGTGCATGCCATATATTTTCCAATTTTTTTTGATTCGCTCATGGGATGTGGGCATCGCTGGCAAGGCCGGCATTTATTGCCATCCCTAATTGCCCTTGAGAAGGTGGTGGTGAGTCGCCTTCTTGAACCGCTGCAGTCTGTGTGGTGAAGGTTCTCCCACAGTGCTGTTAGGAAGGGAGTTCCAGGATTTTGACCCAGCGACGATGAAGGAATGGTGATATATTTCCAAATTGGGATGGTGTGTGACTTGGAGGGGAACGTGCAGATGGTGTTGTTCCCATGTACCTGCTGCTCTTGTCCTTCTAGGTGGTAGAGGTCGCGGGTTTGGGAGGTGCTGTCGAAGAAGCCTTGGCGAGTTGCTGCAGTGCATCCTGTGGATGGTACACACTGCAGTCACTGTGCGCCGGTGGTCAAGGGAGTGAATGTTTAAGGTGGTGGATGGGGTGCCAATCAAGGGGGCTGCTTTGTCTAGGATGGTGTCGAGCTTCTTGAGTATTGTTGGAGCTGCACTCATCCAGGCAAGTGGAGAGTATTCCATCACACTCCTGACTTGCGCCTTGTAGATGGTGGAAAGGCTTTGTGGAGTCAGGAGGTGAGTCACTCGCTGCAGAATACCGAGCCTCTGACCTGCTCTTGTAGCCACAGTATTTATATGGCTGGTCCAATTAAGTTTCTGGTCAATGGTGACCCCCAGGATGTTGATGGTGTGGGATTCGGCGATGGTAATGCCGTTGAATGTCAAAGGGAGGTGGTTAGACTCTCTCTTGTTGGAGATGGTCATTGCCTGGCACATGTCTGGCGCTAATGTTACTTGCCACTTATCAGCCCAAGCCTGGATGTTGTCCAGGTCTTGCTGCATGCGGGCACGGACTGCTTCATTATTTGAGGGGTTGCAAATGGAACTGAACACTGTGCAATCATCAGCGAACATACCCATTTCTGACCTTATGATGGAGGGAAGGTCATTGATGAAGCAGCTGAAGATGGTTGGGCCAAGGACACTGCCTTGAGGAACTCCTGCAGCAATGTCCTGGGGCTGAGATGATTGGCCTCCAACAACCGCTACCATCTTCCTTTGTGCTAGGTATGACTCCAGCCACTGGAGAGTTTTCCCCCTGATTCCCATTGACTTCAATTTTATTAGGGCTCCTTGGTGCCACACTCGGTCAAATGCTGCCTTGATGTCAAGGGCAGTCACTCTCACCTCACCTGAGGAATTCAGCTCTTTTGTCCATGTTTGGACCAAGGCTGTAATGAGGTCTGGAGCCGAGTGGTCCTGGCGGAGCCCAAACTGAGCATCGATGAGTAGGTGCCACTTGATAGCACTGTCGACGACACCTTCCATCACTTTGCTGATGATTGAGAGTAGACTGATGGGGCGGTAATTGGCCGGATTGGATTTGTCCTGCTTTTTGTGGACAGGACATACCTGGGCAATTTTCCACATTGTCGGGTAGATGCCAGTGTTGTAGCTGTACTGGAACAGCTTGGCTGGAGGCGCAGCTAGTTCTGGAGCACAAATCTTCAGCACTACAGCCGGGATGTTGTCGGGGCCCATAGCCTTTGCTGTATCCAGTGCACTCAGCCGTTTCTTGATATCACGTGGAGTGAATCGAATTGGCTGAAGACTGGCTTCTGTGATGGTGGGGATATCGGGAGGAGGCCAAGATGGATCATCCACTCGGCACTTCTGTCTGAAGATGGTTGCAAACAGCTTCAGCCTTGTCTTTTGCACTCACGTGCTGGACTCCGCCATTGTTGAGGATGGGGATGTTTACAGAGCCTCCTCCTCCCGTTAGTTGTTTAATTGTCCACCACCATCCACGACTGGATGTGGCAGGACTGCAGAGCTTTGATCTGATCTGTTGGTTGTGGAATCGCTTAGCTCTGTCTATAGCATGTTGCTTCCGTTGTTTAGCATGCATGTGGTCCTGAGTTGTATCTTCATCCAGTTTGGCACCTCATTTTTAGGTACACCTGGTGTTGCTCCTGGCATGCACTTCTACACTCCTCATTGAACCAGGGTTGATTCCCTGGCTTGTTGGTAATGGTAGAGTGACGAATATGCCAGGCCATGAGGTTACAGATTGTGCTGCTGCTGATGGCCCACAGCGCCTCATGGAGGCCCGGTATTGAGCTGCTAGATCTGTTCTGAATCTATCCCATTTAGCACGGTGGTAGTGCCACACAACACGTTGGATGGTGTCCTCAGTGCAAAAATGGGACTTCATCTCCACGAGGACTGTGTGGTGGTCACTCCTATCAATACTGTCATGGACAGATGCATCTGCGACAGGTAGATTGGTGAGGACGAGGTCAAGTAAGTTTTTCCCTCGTGTTGGTTCGCTCACCACCTGCCGCAGGCCCAGTCTAGCAGCTATGTCCTTTGGCACTCGGCCAGTAATGGTGCTACCGAACCACTCTTGGTGATGGACATTGAGGTCCCCCACCCAGAGTACATTCTGTGCCTGTGCTACCCTCAGTGCTTCCTCAACATGGAGGAGGACTGATTCGTCAGCTGAGGGAGGGCGGTAGGTGGTAATCAGCAGGAGGTTTCCTTGCCCATGTTTGACCTGATGCCATGAGATTTCATGGGGTCCAGAGTCAATGTTGAGGATTCCCAGGGCCACTCCTTCCTGACTGTATATCACAGTACCGCCACTTGTGGTGGGTCTGTCCTGCCGGTGGGACAGGACATACCCAGAGATGGTGATGGAAGAGGCTGGGACGTTGGCTAAAAGGTAGGATTCTGTGAGTATGGCTATGTCAGGCTGTTGCTCAACTAGTCTGTGGGACAGCTGTCCCAATTTTGGCACAAGTCCCCAGATGTTAGTGAGGAGGACTTTGCAGGGTCGACTGGGCTTGGTTTGCCTTTGTCATGTCCGGTGCCTAGTGGTCCGATGGGTTTTATTCTTATATGTGACTTTTTTTAAGCATGATTTTACAACTGAGTGGCTTGCTGGGCCATTTCAGAGGCCAATTAAGAATCAATCACATTGCTGTGGGTCTGGAGTCACACATAGGCCAGACCGGGTAAGGACAGCAGGTTTCCTTCCCTAAAGGGCATTAGTGAACCAGATGGGTTTTTACGACAATCCGGTAGTTTCATGGCCACCATTATTGATACTAGTATTTTAATTCTAGATTTTATTTAATTAATTGAATTTAAATTCCCCAGCTGCTGTGGCGGGATTTGAACTCATGATTCCGGATTATTAGTTTAGGCCTCTGGATTATTAGTTCAGTAACATAACCACTATGTTACTGTACCCTACCTCTCCTCTCCTGACTCTTCCTTGTGTACAGTTCCACAGGTGCTGCCTGCCTAAGTGGTCATTCTTCCTGGCATCCTTGCCCTATCATGTCTTTGCCCAACATCTACACATTTGTACTGGATATTGATCAAGAACGGGAAATCTGGCCACTACCTAACTCAGGCCACTGAGTCCTGTTGTAGTACCCCACCTGCTGCCTTGGCTGAGACTAACAAAACACAGTCTGGGATCAAACCTGAGACCTTCTCGTCTGCCTGGCTTAGTACCACATTACATGGTGTAGTTACCCACTTAGCTACCGGGGGGCAGGCGCTCCCATACCAGAATTTTGTTTTTGCTTTTGAAGAAGCCCAGTGAAGGAGAAAATATGATAATTCCAGGAATAGTGGTTAGGTGACCCTAAGCTGAGAATTACAAATCTGTCGATTGTAGAAGGAATGGGAGACTGGGTTGGGATAAGGAGTTCTATGGTCTTGACAAAGAATGAGTTAGAGTGAGAGATAGTGTGGTGAATGTTCATCAGAGAAAGGACAGAGCTTGCTTTAATAGAGCACCTTTCACGACCTCAGGACATCCCAAACCGCTTTACAGTCAATGAAGTACAGACACTGTTGCAATGTAGGGAAACGCGGCAGCCAATTTGCACCACAGCAAGGTCCCACAAACAGCAATGTGATAATGACCCGATAATCTGTTATAGTGGTGTTGGTTGAGGGATAAAAATTGGCCAGAAAACCGGGGAGAACTCCTCCGCTCTTATTCGGAATAGTGCCATTGGATCTTAAACGTCCACCTAAGAGGGCAGACGGAGCCTTGGTTCAATGTCTCATCCGAAAGACTGCTCCTCCAACAATGCAGCATTCCCTCAGTACTGCACTGGAGTGTCAGCTTGGATTATCTGCTCACGTCATTGCACCACAGTGAGGATACAGAGTCTCCTGCATATATCATTCAGTTTTCTCTTTGGCACTTTGAAAATAGCTCTTGCTGTTATTTGTTCTCAGTATGTGGCTGACAGTGGCTATCTCTAGTTGCTCTGAGAAGGTGGTGGCCCTTTTTCTTGAGAGTAGTGAGTGCGGAACCGAGTGACTTGTTAGGGGTTGCAAGTTCCCTTCCCCTGAAGGAATTAGGATTTTAACAACATAGTGCTAAGCCCACACATTTAATTTCACAATTTGTCATGGTAGGATTTGAAGTTTTGACTTCTGAGTTACTAATCCAGTACCATAGCAACTGCACTATGAAACCCAATGCTACTTGTTACATTCTTGCTGCAGTACTAGAAATGATTGCTGATAACTACTCCCTGAATGAAAATTCTTTTGATTTAAATGGGGGAGTGATCATCAAGAGACTTATGTTAGTACTCACCAAATACAATAAACGGTTAAGATCTTCCAATGCTAATATTTTCCTCCAGCAGCAGGGAGGGGCAGTAGGGGCAAATGCTCCTTGCTACTTTTAAAAAATGAATAGAGGTATGACTTGATAGTATGGTGTACTGGGGCTTCAGTTCTATGCTATAGATTTCTGGGCCCATTATTCCTCACATGGTGCATTTTGGAGAGGTGCAAAGCAAAAGCTTTGTCCTTCCTTTTGGCAGGGAAATTGGGGGTAGCTTTACCCCTGCGTTGCTCTTGCATGTATTCTATTGGACAGATACAAAGCTTCGCCATAGCAGGCAGATCCAGAGTATTCCCATAGCGGACAGATCCAGATTACTCCCACTAGAGAAAACTATTGAGAACATATCAGGAAAGGGATTCACCATAATTATTCACTAGTCTTTGTTGTGCCTACAGAATTCCACCAAAATCTAAATATATAAAACTTCTCACTGCCTGACTACTTACCTCTGATGACCAGACTTCGCAGGGGTAAAGCTACCCCCAATTCCCCTGCCAAAAGGAAGGACAAAGCTTTTGCTTTGTACCTTTCCAAAATGCACCATGTGAGGAATAATGGGCCCAGAAATCTATAGCATAGAACAAAACATAAACTGGATCACCCACCAATATAAAACCAGATCCATAGAAGGTTCCCTTTTGAATAATCTAGCGTAACTTGTAAACTTAAATGTTGAAAGATATGTGGTCAGGTGCACTCACTTTGGATGCTTTAGCATCGGGCCTGGATAGTATTGGTACTATGGATACAATAGGTGATGAATCCCTACTTAACTATTTAATGCGCCTATTTATACTTCTGGCATAGAATAATCATCACCATGTCATAAGAATTTGCTCTCTGTGAATAGATTCAGGGGAACAATTATTAATTTTCCCTCTGGTAACATACATCTGCTATTTTCACATCGTTCACCTGACGAAGGGGGAAGCCTCCGAAAGCTTGTGAATTTAAAATAAAATTGCTGGACTATAACTTGGTGTTGTAAAATTGTTTACAACTTTCAGAGAAGGGATGGAATCCCTAATTCTCCTGAACTGGTTTTTGCAAGATTCATCTGTTTTTCAAACTCTGTAGTCAAATATTTGCTGTTGGGTTATTCATCTGCCATATCTTCAAAATGCTTGAGTTTTATCCCTTGACAGTCAGTCGTTGCAGTGTTGTATTTATCTTTGATTGACTGTGTACGTTCAGAGCATCTGATGCATAATTTAAACAACAGATCAAGGTGATTTGACTTACTTTTGTGGGATTTTTTTTTCATCATTTTTGCTGGATTGGCCAAAATGCTATCCTCCAGTTCCAATATTATATTTCTGTATTTACAACATTTGATAGCAGAACAGATGGAAGCGTCCAGCACGCAGAATTATTTTGAAACCCCCTCCTTAGAACTCTGCCCTCGTATTATTTGCCAGAGTAGTTCTTTTAAACAAAACTAAAACCTTTTCTGGGGACAGGTTGGTACACTTGGTCATTATAGTGTCCTTTCAGTGTCAGGACCCAAATGGGGGGAAATCTTAAACAAAAAGGGCATAATCTTAAAATTAGAGCTAGGCCATTTAGGAGCGAAATCGGGAAGCACTTTTTCATGCAAAGGGTTGTGGAAATCTACAACTCTCTTCCATCAAAAAGCTGTGGATGGTGGGGTTCAATTGAAATTTTCAAATCTGAGATCGAGAGATTTTCGTTTGGTCGGGGTATTAAGGGATATGGAGCAAAAGCGGGTAAATGGAGTTGAGGTACAGAGCAGCTATGATCGAACTGAGTTCACGACACATGCAGTTACTAACATGCAGTTACTAACGTGCAAATTGGCCAGCAAGTTCAGGACAAGAAGAGATACACCATGAGTTACTAATCTCCAGAACTTACAAGTCAATTTAGCCGCTCCACCGTTTGCTTCGCACAAACATCATCTCGCTCTTAGCCTCCCTGTTATTTTTAAGAACTTGCTGGATTTGCACATTAATTGCCCATCAAACTCACTGCAGAAAGTTAGGACTCATAATTAACAGCGTAAGTACCCTTTTAACAACATGATAATTATTAATGCAATGCCAATCAATCTCTTCGGCCCAGAAAGGGAACAATTTAAACTGTGAGTCTCTTTCCTGCATGTAGTAAATTATTCTTAGGCGATTTTAAAAAATTCAAATTTTACATGTTTACATTTTTTTTCTTACTTTTCCTTTCTGTCTCTTTTTACTCTCTCTCTTAATCCGATCTTTCTTTCCCTCTCATTATTTCTGTACCTGATTCTAATTCACCCTCCTTCTCTGTTGTTCCTCTGTTTGTTTCTCAATCCTTAAGTCTCATTGGTTAAAGAGATACACTGTTGGTCCCATCGTTCACTAAGGTCCCAGATGCCCTGTTGCCCACGCAGGGCCGTTATCAGCTCGCACTTCCAGCATGTTACGGAGCAAATTATATTCGAGCTGATGGCTGCAGGAAATAGTCTAATTAACGGTGCACACTGCGAGATGCCTCACTCCAGCAAGATTTGGCCCAATATTTGAAAAAGCTAAACTCTTGTATTCCACTCTCATCCAATTGATAATTGGTGAAAGCAGGGCAGAGTAAGCGCTTATTTGGGTGTATAATTATGAGGAATGCAAATGGTGCTAAATTACAAATCACTGATTGCAACAAAAACATTATTCTGAATTATTCTGAATTAAACAGAAAAGGATTTGGCCTTAATGAAATCATAATGTTTTAAAAAATATATCTAAGAATTTATTTCTCAAATCCCTGCTCCGAGCAGGGAAGCCGTGCTTAAAGGAAGTGAGGGAAGGAGATTGAGCTACAATATTGTAGCTAAGATTCTCCAATCTGCACTTCCACCAAGCAGAGCTCTACACTGGGAGTGTGGAATTAGCCCTGTAGATAGATAATAAAAAAAGATGTATTCTTTTTTATGTCCATTCTTTTTCACCTTTTTATACCCTGCTGTTCTATAGTTGTCTCTCTGAGTTGTGAGACAGGCTAGGCAAGCTTGGTCTGATTTTCCCTCCCTCTGAGGGATGCACTTGCCTTTGTTTAATGTAATCTTTAACAGCTCATCTGAAAAAGAGAAATTTACCAGATGGAGAATCAGGGGTATAAATCTGTATCATAATGCACTGGTACATCAGTGTTTGGCACCACATGACCTTTTGAAGGAAAACTTTCTTTAATGAAATAAAAGTAACTAACTTTTTCGGCCCTTTTCTTGGCCCACGGTTCCTTGGTGCCTGGTGAGGTCGGGATACATCATCAGACCCCGGTTATTGAATGTCAATGAGGCCTGGGGTGAGGGCTTCGCACATTGCTCGTGTACAGCATGGATCCAGTTAGTAGGGCGTTTTTAATCCCCTGCACGCCCTGTTCTCACCTGGTGCTGGCCGTTAAAATCAAGGCTTGATTCTTAATATTGGACAATTCCCTATTACATGTTCCATAGAATTTACAGCACAAAAACAGACCATTAAGCCCAACTGATCCATGCTGGTGTTAATGCACCACATGAGCCTCTCCCACCCCTCTTCTAACCCTTTCAGCAAATCCTTCTATTCCATTGTCTTTCATGTGCTTATCTAGTTTCCCCTAAAATGCATCTAATCTATTCGCCTCAACTACTTCGTGTGATACCAAGTTCCACATTCTAATCACTCTCAGGGTAAAGTAGTTTCTCCTGAATTCTTTATTCGATTTATTAGTGACTATCTCAGATTTATGGCTCCTAGTTTTGGACTTCCCCACAAGTTTTTTTTATTTGTTCATGGGATGTGGGCGTCACTGGCGAGGCTGGCATTTATTGCCCATCCCTAATAGCCCTTGAGAAGGTGGTGGTGAGCCCCTTTCTTGAACTGCTGCAGTCCGTGTGGTGAAGGTTCTCCCACAGTGCTGTTAGGTAGGAAGTTCCAGGATTTTGACCCAGCGACGATGAAGGAACGGCGATATATTTTCAAGTCGGGATGGTGTGTGACTTGGAGGTGAACGTGCAGGTGGTGTTGTTCACATGTGCCTGATGCCCTTGTCCTTCTAGGTGGTTAAGGTCGCGGGTTTGGGAGGTGCTGTTGAACAAGCCTTGGCGAGTTGCTGCAGTGCATCCTGTGGATAGTACACACTGCAGCCACAGTGCGCCGCTGGTGAAGGGAGTGAATGTTTATGGTGGTGAATGGGGTGCCGATCAAGAGGGGTGCTTTGTCCTGGATGGTGTCGAGCCTCTTGAGTGTTGTTGGAGCTGCACTCATCCAGGCAAGTGGAGAGTATTCCATCACATTGCTGACTTGTGCCTTATAGATGGTGGAAAGGCTTTGGGGAGTCAGGAGTTGAGTCACTCGCCACAGAATACCCAGCCTCTGACCTGCTCTTGTAGCCACAGTATTTATGTGACTAGTCCAGTTAAGTTTCTGGTCAGTGGTGACCCCCAGGATGTTGATGGTGGGGGATTCGGCGATGGTAATGCCGTTGAATGCCGAGGGGAGGTGATTAGACTCTTTCTTGTTGGAGAAGGCCTGGCTCTTGTCCGGCGCGAATGTTACTTGCTACTTATCAGCCCAAGCCTGGATGTTGTCCAGGTCTTGCTGCATGTGGGCACAGATTGCTTCATTATCTGAGGGATTGCGAATGGAACTGAACACTGTGCAATCATCAGCGAACATCCCCATTTCTGACTTTATGATGGAGGGAAGGTCACTGATGAAGCAGTTGAAGATGGTTGGGCCTAGGACACTGCCCTGAGGAACTCCTGCAGCAATGTCCTGGGGCTGAGATGATTGGCGTCCAACAACCACTACCATCTTCCTTTGTGCTAGGTATGACTCCAGCCACTGGAGAGTTTTCCCCCTGATTCCCATTGACTTCAATTTTACTAGGGCTCCTTGGTGCCACACTCGGTCAAATGCTGCCTTGATGTCAAGGGCAGTCACTCTCACCTCACCTCAGGAATTCAGCTCTTTTGTCCATGTTTGGACCAAGGCTGTAATGAGGTCTGGAGCTGAGTGGTCCTGGCAGAACCCAAACTGAGCATCGGTGAGCAGGTTATTGGTGAGTAAGTGCCGCTTGATAGCACTGTCGATGACACCTTCCATCACTTCTCTGATGATTGTGAGTAGACTGATGGGGCAGTAATTTGCTGGATTGCATTTGTCCTGCTTTTTGTGGACAGGACATACCTGGGCAATTTTCCACATTGTCGGGTAGATGCCAGTGTTGTAGCTGTACTGGACCAGTTTGGCTAGAGGCGCGGCTAGTTCTGGAGCACAAGTCTTCAGCACTACAGCTGGGATGTTGTCGGGGCCCATAGCCTTTTCTGTATCCAAGTGCAAACCCCTTCATAATTTTAAAGACCTCTATTAGGTTACCCCTCAGCCTCCTCTTTTCTAGAGAAAAGATAATTAAATAACTAAACAATGTTTAAGAAACTTTTCCATCCATATTGGGTACTGTCCAAGTTTTAAGCAGGCATATCTATTCATACAAAGCTTTTGAAAGTGTATGTCAGACTTTATACTTCAATGTCAAAAGTGTAAAATGTAGTGAAACAAGGTCATGCTGTTTGACCTGGAACCAGGAATTCACAAGCATCAGGCAACCTGCAAACTTCCCACTTCCACAGAATGAGTAGTGGCTTTAAAGGGACAGAACAGGTTGGCGGCTAAGCTTTACACTGCACTCCAGGACCTTGGTGAGACCGCACCTGGAGTATTGTGTACAGTTTTGGTCTCCTTACCTAAGAAAGGATATACTTGTCATAGAGGGAGTGCAACGCAGGTTCACCAGACTGATTCCTGGGATGGCGGGATTGTCGTGTGAGGAGAGATTGAATAGACTAGGCCTGTATTCTCTAGAGTTTGGAAGAATGAGAGGTGATCTCATTGAAACATACAAAATTCTTACAGGGCTCGACAGGGTAGATGCAAGGAGGATGTTTCTCCTGGCTGGGGAGTCTAGATCCAGGGGTCACAGTCTCAGAATAAGGGGTAGGTCATTTAGGACCGAGATGAGGAGAACTTTCTTTACCCAAAGGGTGGTGAATCTTTGGAATGTTCCACCTCAGAGGGCTGTGAGGCTCAATCATTGAGTACATTCAAAAAAGAGATCGATAGATTTGTAGATATTAAAAGCATCAAGGGATATGGGGATGGTGCAGGAAAATGGCGTTGAGGTAGAAGATCAGCCATGATCTTATTGAATGGCGGAGCAGGCTCGAGGGGCCGGATGGCCTACTCCTGCTCCTATTTCTTATGTTCTTATTTTCTTAACTCGTTGAACTTTCCTCCTGTGGTTCACATTGTCAAAGAAGGGCAGGTAAGGAGCATTAATACCATTCCTCATTGGGTTACTGCCACTTGGAATGAGGGAAATAGAATGCTGTTGCAGCCTTTAAAGGTCTGCTGCTTGTTAAAGAGAGATTTTTAAAGAGATCAATTTTTCAACAGCAGGAAATGCAAGCACAAGGTGTATGAATGAGCATCAGCCTTGGGGGTGAGGGATCAGCAGCAGGACAGGCTTCCAGATTCTCTAATACACCTATGGATGAAGTAAGGGCTGAAGTAAGGGCTAAAAGGGATTCAAAAAGCCAGTACAGGCACGATAGGCCGAATGGCCTCCACCTGTGTTGTAGCTACAACGATACTATGACTATTGGGCGCCACGGGCAGGAAACCTATAAGAGGGCG
Source organism: Heptranchias perlo (assembly GCF_035084215.1). Classification (NCBI taxonomy): domain Eukaryota; kingdom Metazoa; phylum Chordata; class Chondrichthyes; order Hexanchiformes; family Hexanchidae; genus Heptranchias; species Heptranchias perlo. Next base: position 15,767,004 of record NC_090331.1, on the reverse strand, counting down.
CGATGGAATGAGTTTGCTGAAGCACTCAGTAGAATCTCCACCACCCCAAGAACTGCCACACAGTGCAGGATGAGGTTGACCTCACAATGATGGCCAAAATAAGTCAAGGCACTGTTGCCAATTCACATCCTGTACCAATGACAGAGGCTTCATTCACCTCCTTACCTCTCCTACTCTTTCTCTGCCATCAGCTGGGTATGAAAAACTTAAACGTGCAAAGAGAAGTCTCTGCAAGCACACAAAAGAAAAAAAATGAAAGACTTGCATTTATATAGCGTCGTTCAAGACCTCATGCCCCAAAGCACTTTACAGTCAATGAGGTACTTTTGTAGTGTAGTTACTGTTGTAATGTAGGAAATTCAACCACCATATTAATTCACAACTTGTTCGGTCTTGAAGTATAATTAATTTAAAAGGACTATGACCCTGCACCTCTCGTCATCATGGGGTGCATGTGCTCATATGAAGGAAAACATGTGTCACAAGAGTAGATTCAGTGTTGCGAAGTAGTTGTACATAGGATGAATAGCTTTTTTAGCATCTTTTGGTGAACATTGTTCTGCTTGGCCACTTAAGAGTTCTGAGTTCATTCCTGCATTTGCTTGCAACTTGTCGAAGCTGGATAATGGCAGGCGAGAGGTAGCATTCTTTCTGACAAAGGAAATAGGCAGGATTGTTTGGCACTGATGGGCTTTGTGAGAGTGTGGCGAGAGATCAGGCAGATGTAAAGTGACTTCATTTGGTATGTTAGCTTCATTGAAAGCATTTGCCTGTAAGTTGTGTCCTCCTTTCTCTGAGTATCGGCCGCCCTGTTCCACATCCTTCCTTTTCTGTGCACTCTACTCATGCTGGGTGGACAGGGGTCTATCCCTCCATCATCATTCTCTTCAGCTTCAGGAAGCAGAAAGCCTTTCTTCATTGTGATGTTATATAATAGGCAGAAAGCTACAATGATTCTGGAGACCTTTGTTGGACTCCACCAGATTTGCCCAGACGGTTCATATAAAAGCCGTTCCTGTACTAGAAATTGAGGGAGCTGACAACCAGGCTTTCATGTCACCAGTTGGAACTCTGTAAAACTGAATAGTACTCCATCATTGTTTCTGTCATTCCATTGGGAAGAATTTGAAATGCTTGGTGTACTTGATGAGAGCATCAGTCAGTTTCTTTATGCAGTGGTGAGCTGTTGTCTGACTAATGTGGCAAAGGTCAGCAATGCTGCCAGGAAGGGTTCAGTTGCAAACAGGTTCAGGGTAGTGGTGGCTGTTACAGACAATGCTGTTCTTCTGGTGGAAAGGGCTGCAGGTCTTCATCCAGCAGTTAACATATTTCCCCAATTGCCCCCCATGCAGAAAATTCTTAAGTAAGACTATCTTGCTCTGTAAACCCGGGTGAGTGGTTATCTACTTGTACGGAATAAATAAGAAATAAGAGCAGGAGCAGGCCATATGGCACCTCGAGCTTGTTCCGTCATTCAATAAGATCATGGCTGAACTTCGACCTCAATTCCACTTTCCCGCCCGACCCCCATACCCCTTGATTCCCTGAGAGTCCAAAAACCTATCGATGTCAGCCTTGAATATACTCAACAACTCAGCATCCACAGCTGTCTGGGGTAGACAATTCCAAAGATTCACAACCCTTTGAGTGAAAAAATTCCTCCTCATCTCAGTCCTAGACGGTCGACCCCTTATCCTGAGACTATGCCCCCTAGTTCTGGACTCTCCAGTCATGGAAAACAGCCTCTCAGCATCTACCTTGTCAAGCCCTCTAAGAATTTTATACGTTTCAATGAGGTCACCCCTCATTCTTCTAAATGCCAGAGAATATAGGCCCATTCTAAGCAATCTCTCCTCATAGGACATCCTCTCTTCCCAGGAATCAACCTAGTGAACCTTCGTTGCACTGCCTCTAAGGCAAGTATATCCTTCCTTAGATAAGGAGACCAAAACTGTATGCAGTACTTCAGGTGTGGTCTCACCAAAGCTCTGTACATTGTAGCAAGACTTCCTTACTCTTGTACTCTAACCCCTCACAATAAAGGCCAACATACCATTTGCCTTCCTAATTGCTTGCTGTACCTGCATGTTAACTTTCTGTGTTTCATGTACAAGGACACCCAAATCCCTCTGAACACCAACATTTAATAGTTTTTCACCATTTAAAAAATATTCTGTTTTTCTATTCTTCCTACCAAAGTGAATAACCTCACATTTCCCCACTTTATACTCCATCAGCCATGTTCTTGCCCACTCACTTAACTTGTCTATATCCCTTTGCAGATTCTTTGTATCTTCCTCACAGCTTACTTTCCCTCCTAGCTTTGTATTGTCAGCAAACTTGGATGCATTACACTCAGTCCCTTCATCCAATACATTAATATAGATTGTAAATAGCTGAGGCCCAAGCACTGATCCTTGAGGCACTCCACTATTACAACGTGCCAACCTGAAAATGACCCGTTTATTCCTACTCTCTGTTTTCTCTCTGTTAACCAATCCTCTATCCATACTAATATATTATCCCCAACCCCATGAGTCCTTATCTTCTGTAACAACCTTTTGTGTGGCACCTAATCGAATGCCAAATGTCTTCTGTGATGCTTCACTTGCCATTCCTCCAATCTAGCGTTTTTCATCTCCTCATCATCCTTCCCCACAAACCATAGGAATAAAGAGATTCCCATTGGGAAATCCATGTCCCCAGTGCTTAATGGTATTTTCTGCAGAGCTGGCTGAACAGGGCAGTAAAAGTCTTAATCGAACCTCCATCAACTAAAGTCGATGTGCAGATAGTGTAAGACAAACCTTCAGCAAACAAAATATCCTCCTCTCAGTATGGTATCCACCTCAGGCATACCACTCTGCTACTCATATCATTAGCGTTGCACTTAGAGTTAAAATTGGGAAAAATGGAGCAGGAGAGTTAGCCATGCCAATGACCCATTCAAACATGGCAAGAAGAGCTCTCGGCAGGCATTGTTTTTGTCAGAGGACAATTTTGGTGCAGTTTTTTTTAGTGACGAATTTGAGGTATTGGGCCTTATCGCCTCATTTTACTTTGTTCAGTGCCCCAAAACTGCCCAACAATAGGCAGCAAATCAAAAGAAAATCCAGCCCTAAATGTAAAGGCTACAGGTAGTGGCCATAATGTTTTCTTGTAATTGAGTGCTGTTTGTCATTTTCTAAAAGTGCTGATATCGCAGCGCAACTAGTAATCCTTCATTGAGGAGATCATCGTGTGTCATTTAACTGGATTGTACTGGCTGTCAGAGTCCTTCGCGAATTGCTTCACTTGCCTGCAGAAGAATTGATCCAAAGTCAGAATAAAGCTACCTCCTTGAACACCACAATATTTATATTGTATATATATATACTAGGAAAAAAAAAAGATGCATGGGAGTTATTTCAAGGTTGCAATCTCATGTCTCGTTTCAGATGACAGTTATGAAGCACTCAAAGCTTAGCTCTCGTAGTTTGAGCTGTTGTGTAGGCTGAGAGATGAGATTACTGCCTTGTAATGTCTCCCTGCCATTCGTTACTTCCCATCTAATGAGAAAATACAGCTTGCATGGGTCTTAAAACTCATTTTTTTCCAGGAGTGTCGATTCTGAAATTAGTTTTGATAATTTGGAATTAATTCACCTGATCTCCGCAGTTGTACCCCTACAGGCAGAAATGTCTGCGTGGGAGAAGTGTGTTAAGTCCAGATGGAGGGTGGAGGAAATGACTAACTACCCATTTTAAATCTCAATGACAATTTGGACGAGAAAAGAAGCCCAAATCGTTATGTTGGTATGGAGCATTTCAAGTATTATGATGCCCAAGTATTGCTGGTGAGAAATTCCTATATTAAAATAAAATGATTTACTGCTAACAGTTTTAAAATACAGCAACCCTTCAGATAATGAAGCAGTCCGTGCCCGCATGCAGCAAGACCTGGTCAACATCCAGGCTTGGGCTGATAAGTGGCAAGTAACATTCGCGCCAGGCAAGTGCCAGGCAATGACCATCTCCAACAAGAGAGAGTCTAACCACCTCCCATTGACATTCAATGGCATTACCATCGCTGAATCCCCCACCATTAACATCCTGGGGGTCACCATTGACCAGAAATTAATTGGACCAGCCACATAAATACTGTGTCTACAAGAGCAGGTCAGAGGCTGGGTATTCTGTGGTGAGTGACTCACCTCCTGACTCCCCAAAGCCTTTCCACCATCTACAAGGCACAAATCAGGAGTGTGATGGAATACTCTCCACTTTCTTGGATGAGTGCAGCTCCAACAACACTCAAGAAGTTCGACACCATCCAGGACAAAGCAGCTCGCTTGATTGGCACCCCATCCACCACCATAAACATTCACACCCTTCACCACCAGCGCACCGTGGTTGCAGAGAGTACCATCTATGGGATGCACTGCAGCATCTCGCCAAGGCTTCTTCGACAGTACGTCCTAAACCCGCAACCTCTACCACCCAGAAGGACAAGGGCAGCAGGCACATGGGAACGACACCTGTACGTTCCCCTCCAAGTCACACACCATCCCGACTTGGAAATATATCGCCGTTCCTTCATCGTCGCTGGGTCAAAATCCTGGAACTCCCTACCTAACAGCACTGTGGGAGAACCATCACCACACGGACTGCATCGGTTCAAGAAGGCAGCTCATCACCACCTTCTCAAGGGCAATTAGGGATGGGCAATAAATGCTGGCCCTGCCAGCGCGCCCACATCCCATGAATGAATAAAAAAAATCTTTGACTATGATAGTAGCAGTTTATCTGTGGAAGTAAATCCATGATGCCCACTGACAGCTAAATCGAGCTCTTAACGCCTAAAATGTGCTTCTACAGAAATTTATATTGATTTTACCGTTATGCATTTATCAACATGGGCAGTCCCAATAAACTGTGATGTACAATGCAAATGAAAAATCAAATTTAACAGCAGCTGTATATCATAAAAGTACCTTAGCTTTTCATATTTAGGTAACTTTTTTTTAAAAATGATTAATTCTGTATGGTTACCTACAGAATGAAGATTCCAAATAAAACATACTTGGCAAAATTAATAAAATAAAATGTTATCTGTGTTGTAGAGTTTTTCAATTTGATTTTACACCAGAAATCTGGTATGGAGTAAAATCAGTTCTTTCCATGTAAAGTGTGCACTAAAGATTTCACTATTACATGTAGAGAAAGCCAGGATTAACATCAGCATGAACTGCATGGATAGAATTGAATATCTCTCTGCTAATAGTAATCCAATCAAGCTACCACATACTCAACCAAGGAACCCAGCAAAGTTATTAATCATTTTCCCCAGGCTTTGGAAGTAAATAGCAGAAAATCTGTACAACTCCCTTTGAAATCCATTTGATGTTAATTTCTAAGGCATTGCACTATGCTGCATTGTCAATATTAAGGTTTAATTATAACATTTGTACCTGTAGGGATGCTAAGATATTTACATCATCTCCAGGTTTTTGAGGAAGAATAAAAGTACTTAACTGGGTGAGGGCTAATTGCAGTGAGTTAAAAAGGGATCTTGCCCAGTTGGATTGGAATTATAAATTGGTAGACAAAAACAGTAATTGGGAGGCCTTCAAGGAGGAGATAGTTCGGCTACAGAGTAGACACATTCCCGCAAAGGGGAAAGGAAGGACATCCAAAGCTCACTGGATGACTAAAGATATAGAGATTAAAAATGCAACTGAAAAAGGAGGCTTATGACAAATGTAAAGTTCATAATACAGTAGAGAACCAAGCTGAATACAAAAGTACAGAGGAGATCTAAAAGAGGGGCAAAGAGAGAGTATGAGAATGGATTAACAACTAACATAAAAGGGAACCCAAAAGTCTTTTATAAACTTATATCTAGTAAAAGGGTAGTCAAAGGAAGGGTGGGGCTGACTAGGGACAAAAAAGGAGATCTTCTTGAGGAGGCATAGGAAATGGCTGAGGTACTAAATGAATACTTTGCATTGGTCTTCACTAGAGAAGAGGGTGCTACAAATGTAGCAGTAAAGGAGGAGGTAGTAGCAATATTGGATAGGATAAAAATAGATAAAGAGGAGGTACTTGAAAGTTTGGCAGTACTCAAGGTAGAAAAGTCACCCGGTCCAGATGGGATGCATCCTAGGTTCCTGAGGGAAATAAGGGTGGAAATTGTGGAGGCTCCGGCCACAATCTACTAGTCCTCCTTAGATATGGGGGCCAGGCCAGAGGACTCGAGGATTGCAAATGTAACACCCCTGTTCAAAAAAGGGGGGCGGGATAAACCCGGCAATTACAGGCCAGTCAGCCTAACGTTGGTGGTGGGGAAAACATTTAGAGACAGTAATCCAGGACAAAATTAATTGGCACTTGGAAAAGTATGGGCTAATAATTGAAAGTCTGCTCAGATTTGTTAAAGGAAAAATCGTGTTTGACTAACTTAATTGAGTTCTTTGATGAAGTAACAGAGAGGGTTGATATTGTTGATGTGTATATGGACTTTCAATAGGCAATTGATAAAGTACCACATAACAGACTTGTTAGCAAAATTAAAGTCCATGGGATTAAAGGGACAATGGCAGCGTGAATACAAAATTGGCTATGGGACAGAAAGCAGAGAGAAGTGGTGAACAATTGTTTATCAGACTGGAGGGAAGTATACAGTGGTGTCCCCAGGGGTCGGCATTAGGACTGTTAACAGATTTTCGTCGTTACTGGCGTAACAACGGGTTGTTAACCCTTTAACAATAACTTACGTACGTGATTCGGGCCCGAGTGGTTATTAAACAACAATCTTTAATAGATTGACTCACAACAGTATTTACAATTGTCTTCAGATTACGTTAAATGACAAACAATTAATACATTCTGGTTTGCACGTGGACTCAGATTGATCAGATCTGACCTCTGTGATGGCTTGGGGCAGTGGACATCTGACTGTCCTCTCGAGAGCTCTAACCTTTGGGAGGGAGCATGCCCTATCTTTATAGTATTTGGCTATTATGTTCTGTACGTAAGCATCTTTCTCCTTATCTCCTGGTTATAAATCACCCCGCCCCTCCCAAGCTGACTCTGTGTTAAACAACCAGAGATGAGCCGTAAAATGTAAACGTGGCTACCTCATCCTTTATCTCTGCTGCGTCAACAGTTTGTCCCTTTCATGCGTAGGATCCCTTTATCTGAGTGTAGACCCACTCATGCCTTTGCACAGCTTTTCCATGTTTATTGTTTATGTAGCCTTTCAATGCTATCAGTACTTAGGTATGTTGGTCGTTTAGTAACCACATCTCTTATCTCTTGACTTACAAGCTGTTTTCATCATTCAAATGCCTCAGCATTCTTTCAATGACTTCTTGGTTGTTCTGTAAGATGTCTTTCTCACGGAGATGCTAAACCACGATTCCCCTCAACATCGCCCTCTTGCTAAATGTTTTGGCGCTATGCGAGCCAGGATATTTGACTATTCTTGTTTAAACCCATATTCTTACAAGGACCACTGCTCTTTTTCATATATATTAATGAGCTGGACTTGGGTGTACAGGGTATAATTTCAAAGTTTGCTGATGATACAAAACTCGGAAATGTAGTAAACAATGTGGAGGATGGTAACAGACTTCAGGAGGACATAGACAGACTGGTGAAATGGGCAGATATATGGCAGATTAAATTTAATGCAGAGAAGTGTGAAGTGATACATTTTGATAGGAAGAATGAGGAGAGGCAATAAAAACTAAATGGTACAATTTTAAAGGGGGTGCAGGAATAGAGACACCTGGGGGCATACGTACACAAATCTTTGAAGGTGGCAGGACAAGTTGAGAAGGCTGTTAAAAAAGCTTATGGGATCCTGGGCTTTATTAATAGATGCGCAGAGTACAAAAGGAAGGAAGTTATACTAAACCTTTATAAAACACAGGTTAGGCCTCAGCTGGAGTATTGTGTTCAGTTTTGGGTACCATATTTTAGGAAGGATGTCAAGTCCTTAGAGAGAGTGCAGAAGTGATTTACTAGAATGGTACCAAGGATGAGGGACCTCAGTTACGTGGAGAGACTGGAGAAGCTGGGGTTGTTCTCCTTAGAACAGAGAAGGTTAAGGGGAGATTTGATAGAGGTGTTCAAAATCATGAACAGTTTTGATAGAATAAATAAGGAGAAACTGTTTCCAGTAGCAGAAAGGTTGGTAACCAGAGGATACAGATTTAAGATGATTGGCAAAAGAAGCAGAGATGACATGAGGAAACATTTTTTTACACGGTGAGTTGTTATGATCTGGAATGTACTGCCTCAAAATGTGGTGGAAGCAGATTTATCATAGCATCATTTCATAGTAGGTACAGCACAGGAAGAGGCCATTCAGCCCATCGTACCTATGCCGGCTCTTTGAAAGAGCTTTCCAATTAGCCCCATTACCCTGTTCTTTCCCAATAGCCCTGTAATAACTTTAATAATAACTTTCAAAATGGAATTGGATAAATACTTGAAGGGAAAAAATTTACAGGCCTATGGGGAAAGAGCAGGGTAGTGGGACTAACTGAATAGCTCTTTCAAAGAGCCGGCACAGGCACGATGGGACAAATGGCCTCCGTCTGTGGGGTACCATACTATGAAACTACAACTACTATGAAAGTATGAAATGTGAAAGTAGGGCAATTAGTTATATTAATCTATTTAGGCTTAAGCCTTGATCTGTTGCCAATGGTCCTAGGTATAGATACAAGCTGTGGATAGAGCTTCTTTCCTCTTTTATTATTATTAAAAGGTTTCCTTTCCCCCTCAGGATAAATCAAAATAATTACTGTAGCTTTTTAAAAGATTCAGCATGCCAAATAGTGTATACTCTGTCTGTTAGTCTGTCAATCCATATATATATATATATATATATATAGAAGGGCATTTAAATTCTTGAACTTGCCCTGTGTTTAGCCAACAGCAATTAGACTTTGTGATGTTAAAAGGAAGGCTTCACCTTAGCAGCAGAATAATGGCCCGGATTTTGCACTGAGCGACAAATGAGCGGCGCCTGCCGCCCGTTAGATTCAAACTTACCCACAAACTATCCACGGGCTTTTGGGCACCAACTTGCTGTAAATCGGAACAGCGTCCTCTCCCGGGCATCTGTGAGCTGTGTGAACAGGGCAAGGAACTGAATATGTTTTTAACCAATCAGATTGAAGCATCTTTAATGAGTTGCGCAAGGACTGAACCAGGAAGTGTAAGTTAGAATAGTGAATTAAATGTCAAATCAGGTACAGTTAGCAAAATGAGAGGGAAAGAAAGATTGTATTAAGAGACAGAGTTATAGGAGACAGAAAGTAAAAATGTTTTTTAAATTTTTAAAAAATGTCCAACAATTAAAATGTGAAGGAATGAGACTCCACTCTTGTAGAAGTAAATTTTCAGTACCAGAGAGTCATTAAGACTCACCACACCGTTAAATTTTGGTTAGCTTAAAAAAACTGGATGCATCTTTTTCTGGTGAAAATAATTGGTTTATGGCTTGGCAGGAGAGCAACTTTGTGCCGTTCCAGCCATTTGAGCGGTGAGTCAGCCGGTGAAATCTCCTTCCTGCGAAGCTTCTGCAGGAGCAGGGGATCTGGTAGAAGGACTTTGGATTTCCACGTTTAACGTGCAGTCGCTGGAAGTTCCACTACCATTTGCACTGAAATAACAGTGAGCAGCTCACCGTTACTTTTAGAGCAAATTCCGGGCCAATATATTTTGCATTACATGGTATAATATAGTTCTTATAAAACAGCACTTCAAACAACTTGCTGTGAGGGAGATACTATAACATGTCAGATATATGACATAAATGCTGCAAATACACAAAAAAGTCAATCGTCATCTAAAAGAGAAAGCTGGGATTACATTTCAGTTGCAACCCTTCCTTAACATTGAATATTGCTGAAGGGTTGGACGTGAAATGTTAACATGCCTATCTTTCTCTTTCAGATACCAGTGCTGTGTATTTACAGGAGCTTCTGTTTTTCCTGTTTTATGAGCTGCAGTTTTTATTAGCTCTGCAATAAAATTGATGTTTTTTCCCCTCCTCAAACTTCAGTTTGTAAATTGGTGAGCTGCTAATCAATTGCATTGTGTATTTGTTTTTTATTTACCAAGTGAAAATTGCTCATTTTTAAACTGGCTTGGAATCAATTTCCAAAGTAAAGCGGACATTTTTCAGAGCATTGCCTACAATTTAAAGCCAATTGTTTTGAAGTTGCATTAAGTAAGGCACAAATATAAAAGAATGAAAAGAAAAATCAACAGCATTGCCTGGTACAAACTGTTAGTGCCTTATATTAAAGAATAAAAAACACATCATTCATTCACTTGTTTTATGATGAATACATTTAATATTATCATAACCGAAGTTCCACATAAATCATAGATAAACTGATTATACATGACCTTTAATATCTTATTAATAGCTGAACACATTAGATATGAGTTAAATCACAGCCTTTGCAAACACTTTCTTGATTATAGTTATATATCACCATGAATAAATCACAGTACACTAATTAGGTGTAATATAAATCCACTGGAAATGGAAATTTTTGCACAATATTCCAGACTCTATAAAACTGTACTATTGTATTATCTGCAGCAGCAAATTATTTTTCTTCATTGATACTTAGGCACTTTTCTAGATATTTATATAGCTCGCTGTGCAAGCCATGTTATTTTGTGTACGCTGGTACAACAATGCTTTTATGAAGATTGTGCAATTAAAATTTAATGTAAGCAGATAAGTGACATAAACAAACAGAAACAAAATGAAGCAACTTGATATTACATGCACCACATTTGTAGTTTTGCGTGGAATGTCAAGATAAAGATGACAGCTTAAAGTGAACATTTCAGTGAGGGTCGGGAGGGCTGGGAGGGTGAGGGTGGGGTGCGGGAGGGGGTAGTTTTGGCTAGGGGATGGGCGTGTTGCTCCATATAAGAGAGTAATTTAATTTGGCTTTCTATTACCTGTATTTAAATCCAGTTATGTCAGTCCCTGAATGTTTTCTATTATAGAAGCATCTACTCGCCCTGGCGGGGAAGACAGGCAGAGAGAAAGCTGATATTTTCCTCCAAACCTAACAGCAGTCATCATTTCTGAAAAAGTGGCTCCTGCATTTGTCTACATAACAGTCACTGCATTTCAAAGTAACTCATTCTGAAGTGCCTTGAGACATTTCCAAGAAGTGATAAACCGCTGTAATAAATTCATTTCTTCTTTCCCTTTCCTACTTACGGTGTTCTTGCCTAACCATGTAGCTATATTCTCCCGTCCCCACACTCAAAAATGATGATGTGTAGCCCTGTGGCCAGAGAGAACGAGCAAATAGAGGAGGAGGAAAAAAACACATGAGGAAAAAAGGACGGTGGGGTGGATATTGAACTTACCGTCAAGGTGTAAATCTGACATTGCGGATCGGTCGCCTGTTACAGAAGCTGCCCTACTTTCATTTCTATTGATTTTTTAAAAATATTGAAAGGCTTGCATTTATATAGAGCCTTTCACAACCTCAAGACATCCCAAAGTACTTGCCAGTAGGAATCATCTGATAGTGGTCAGCAGCAGGAATCATGACTGACTTGTTCCCTCCTTAGCCCAGGTGCACTGTAGCGCGACCCAATTTCTAGGCCAAGAAATCCTGTCCGACTCTTCTCCCTCCCCCAGACCTGAGGATACTAAGGTCAATTGTAAGCTAAAATCAGCTAACATGGCACTGACCAGGATTGAACTCGGGAACCTTCAAAACTGCAAAGCTCAGTGTTGTACAAGTTAGTCATCCTTTTATGTTACAAATTGATCTCAGGAGAGCTCTCATTTGAGCTAATCCATCCTGCATTATTTATTAAAAGATGCAGTTACTGAAACTTTGTATAGATAATGACGAAAAGGCAAAATGCCCACAGGAGCAAGTATTTTCCTTCAACAGCAAAAATTGGAGAAAGATTAAAAAAACATTGTTGAGCATTGCTGTTGCATCATCTTTTATTATTGGACGATACTCTATAGCAGAGACCTCCACCTAATCCAGGCTGATACTGCAGTGCAGTACTGAGGGGGTGCTGCACTGTCAGAGGTGCTGTTTTTCGGATGAGACATTAAACCGAGGCCCCATCTGCCCTCTCAGGTAGACGTAAACGATCCCATTGAAGAAGAGCAGGGGAGCTCTCCCCGGTGTCCCAGCCAATATTTATCCCTCAACCAACATCACAGATTACCTGGTCATTATCACATTGTGCACAGCAAGCTCGCACAAGCAGCAAATTAGCTGCCGCGTTTCCTACATTACAACAGTGACTACACTTCAAAAAATACATCATTAATTGTAAAGCGCTTTGGGACTTCCTCAGGTTGTGAAAGGCGTTATAAAAATCCAATTTCTTTCTTTTTGTTCAAATGCTTTGTTTTGATGGGCCACATAGGTGTGTACCACGGAATTTTGGGGGCCACATGTAAAGTTTAAATCCATGTTCCCATTAATTTGTCTGTATCTCAAACTGCTGATCTGAACAGTGTACTGGTTTAGGATTTGTCCACCATTGAGGTAACAATGCTGAGAATAGCCTCATTCCAGTACTCCTGGCCCACCTAATTCACACAGGACAAAGCAGTTAATAAGAAATATAAGCACACGTAGGACTAAGCTGCCTGTGCTTCAAGGATCTAATTGTCAGGACTAGGTCGATGCGCTGCAGTTTGGAGAACCCCTTTTTTCTAGGGAGCTTTCAAGTTCCTGTTATAGTTTAATACAGGACTTGCTCCCCTTAAATCAGTTACTGGGCATTATTGCTTTCCTGTTCTGATTTCTTTTTTTCTTCCTTTCCCTCCATAGGCTTTCACAGGAAACGCCAATGCGGACGGTGTTGTGCGGCACAAATTGCAGCATTCCATTAAAGCAAGACTCCTTCGTTTTGTTCCTCTTGAATGGAACCCTCATGGTAGAATAGGAATGAGAGTTGAAGTTTATGGCTGTTCATACAGTAAGTACGAGCTAACAAAGCAAAGGATTCTGTTTTAAAAGTGCATTTCTCAAATACCGCTATCATCTGGGTAAGCATAGCGTTTCAACTGACATTTTGTTGTTTAATGCTGTAAAAATTTAAATGAACAGTCCTGGGGATAATCTTATTAAAAGTTAATTGAAAGACAGTGGTTGCATCAACCAACACAGGATGAGATCTGTCTTATAATAAAGGTCAGTGAAAATTAAGTCAGAATTTTTATCAGCTTTACTGCAAGAGCCTATAGTTATAAAACGTAAAGGATTTATGATAATTCATCTTGAAAGCAAACTTTTATTAGAATAACTAATAATTCCAATCTGTGGTTTCACATTATTTACAGCTTTGTGGCTATCACATTTAAAAGGAATTTGCATTTATTTTGAAATCATTTCAAACAAAGCAACATTTTGCCTGATTCTGTGGGGTAGGATTTCAGCTGGGAGTGGGTTTCGTACTGGCGCGGGGGCAGGGCGGAGTGAGTGTCAAACCGGCCCGACGTCATCAGTTCGAGGCTCGGATAATTTTAATTCCCGGGCCTCATTTACATCCCGCCAGCCAGCTATCCACCAGAAACGGATGGAAAGAGGCAGCTGGCTGTCTGTGGGCAGGTAAAAATCATGCGGCCTGGAGGCCACCCACTGGCACCAAGGTAATTTGTTGGGGGGTTGGGGGGGGGGGGGGGGTGCAGTATTCGGAGCCGTTTCTCGAGTTGGAAGGAGCCAGGGCATCAGAGGCTCAGACTTTGCTTTGCGAGTCCCAGAGGAGCACTGAAGCGCAGAGTACAGACCAATTTTCACTTCAATTCAGTGTACAGTTCCACAGAATGCTGGGCATGCACTGGGTTGTCAGCATGAAAAAACACAAAAGACAGGTTCATTTTTCAAGTGGATAACTTTTGTCCTTTCTGACATGAGGTCCCACCCAGAAGGTTAACCCGTCTTTGCTCTTTCGGAGCTTCTGTGTATTCTGAGCATTTTCTGCTTTATTTTTTGCAGTTTTCCAGAATTCACAGTTTTTCTTTATTTCTAAATTATAGATATTTTTAGAAATATATTTTTTAATTTGTGCATTACCTTAGTTTATAATGCAGAAAAAAGCCTCCTATTGGCATACTTTGAATATTGTATGTTGAAAGTGAAATTTATTTTAAACTGCATCATGGTTATACTTACAGAGAATGTTGTTTGTGATTTTGGTTAGGGAGGTTTTGGTGCTGTGCGAGGTGCGTAATCTGATAGGAGGGATTGAACACGGAGTTGTGGGAGCGATGAGCTTGGATCTGGGAGACATTTGAAGGCTTTGGAGAGGAAAATGTGTATGGAGGTGGGGTAGTAATTTGTAAGGACATAGGAGTTAAAGGTGGTTTTTTTTGAGGAGGTGAATTATGATGGAAGTTTTGAAAGAGAGGGGGACAGTGCCTAAGGAGCTGGATCCATTTACAGTTAAGGTCAGGAAAAGATATGATAACGGCCAGTAAAGTGACAATTGCATTCCACCCACGAAGCCAAGTAATGATTGACATTAGTAAAAATAAGATCAACTTGCATTTATAAATTGCCTTTAATGCAAACAGATGATCCAAGGCACTTCAAAAATAGGATTAAAGAAACAAGCCATTCATTTGGTGGGGGGTGGTTGTGGGGTGAGAGTATTACAGGCTTTGCCAATGTACATATCCTGGATGGTATTGTACACAGTAATGAGGGAAGCATAGTTGATTCAACCTCCTTCTTTCTGTCATTCTAGCAACATGCTTCGAGAAAGCATTAGACAGTTGAGTGTACGGAACAGACTTTATTTATACAATATAGATGATCAGTCAAACAGTAGAAAGGGTTCCTCTCGCTCCAGCAACCTATCTTAGCCCTGCAACCTCTCCCTTGTATGCACTAGTTGTTTACTACAAAAGCAACATAGATTATATTTCATAGATAGACAGACCTTCAGACTTCCAACTCTTTCAAACTCCCTCATGATTAGCTGTCTCCAGACTCTATCAAGGACCACCAGGTTTATTCCAAAGCATCCTGTATTCTTGCTATACTATGGCTAATTAGTAAGTACTATAGTTATACATTAATTAATCACTCATGGTTGATGTCCATTCTAGCCACACACTCCCTTGCCTTGCAAGACAAGAAGACATCTGGAGCGGAAAAGAACTCATCCCCCACCCTGTTCATGTTCCATATTTCCTTGTGTTTCCAGACAACCTGCTGGTGCAATGATCTGTTTGATTATTAACTCTCAACTCTCCAACATGCCCAATAATAGTCACTTGTGAGTCCCAACCCAATGCATGTTGTTTCCACACACAGTATATATGTCATGATATCTGTCAAACATTTGAATTTCAAATTTGAATTTATTTGAATTTCAAATAAAATTGTTGTACTATAACTTGGTGTTGTAAAATTGTTTATAATTGTCAAACACTTGGCAGAGTCCTTGCAATATTCACCAGTCTTTCTCGTCAATTCGGCATAGTGTAGGTGGACCTAAAACTGAAGTGAAAAACAAAATTTGACGACGAGAGAAAAAAACAGAAACAATAATCTAGCTTTTTTTTTGAAAAATAGTGTCTGCTATTCACATCTGGGGGTAGTTTATCATGGAAACCCATGGCAGGCTTATTAAAGATTTGTGATTCTAGAAGGTATTTGCCTCTGTCCGGTTTACAATTAGCTAAAGCAAGGAGCTCTATGTTGGCTTTTGTTAGAGCAGTTAGACTATTTGTCCAGCAGGAAGTGCAATTCTCTGAGGTCGGCATGGTCTTTTTTCTCAACCTGAGATGGAATGCTGTATTGATACACAAAAACCTATTTAGTAATATGATTAAAAAATGGCAACTTCACCAACAAATGGAGGCAAATTTGAAAACAAGGCATGGAAGCCATTTCATAGGAACAGGAGTAGGCCATTCACCCCCTCAAGCCTGTTCAGCCATTCAGTGTGATCATGGTTGATCTGTATCCTTACTCCATTTACCTGCCTTAGCTCCATATCCCTTAATACCCTTGGCTCAGATCTCAGATTTAAAATTTTTAATTGAGCTAACATCTACTGCTTTTTGTGAGAGAAAGTTCCGTACTTCAATCACCCTTCGTGTGAAGAAGTGTTTCCTAATTTCTCTCCTGAATAGCCTGGCTCTGATTTTAAGGTTATGTCTCCTTGTCCTAGACTCCCCCACCAGTGGAAAAAGGCTTCTGTCTATTTACCCTATCAATTCCTTTCAAGATCCTAAAAACCTCAATCAAATCACTCCTTAACCTTCTGTATTCCAGGGAATACAAACCTAGTTTATGTAATCTCTCCTCATAATTTAACCCTCGGAGTCCTGGTATCATTCTGGTGAATCTGCACTGCACTCCTTCCAAGGCCAATATTCCATTCTAAGGTGCAGTGTCCAGAACTGTACAGAGTACTCTGGATATGGTCTAACCAGAACTTTGCATGGCTGTAGCAAAACTCCCTCCCCTTTATATTCTAGCCCTCCAGATATAAAGGCTAATATTCTATTAGTCTTTTTGATTATTGTTTACACCTGACCATGCCATTTTAGTGATCTGTGTACATGGATCCCTAAATCTCTTTGGGCCTCCACTGTTCCTAGCTTTTCACCATTTAAAAAATACTCCAGTCTATCCTTTTTTGGTCTGAAATGGATCACCTCACACTTCCTGCATTGAAATCCATCTGCCATAGATTTGCCCACTCACTTAATCTATCAATGCCTATATGATCCTGACTACACTACTTACTGTGCCACCAATCTTTATGTCATCGGCAAACTTGTATATATGGCTCTCTAATGTGTTACGTGTCAGTAATAAATATAATGTACAGTTGAGGCCCCAGCACAGATCCTTTGTGCGACATCACTAGTCACTTCCTTCCAATTCGAGTACATACCCATTATTAGGCTTCTACTGCGTAACCAATCTCCTAACCAGGTCAATAATTTGCCTTCAATTCCATCAGCTTTAATTTTAGCTAACAGTCTCTTATGTGGATCCTTATCAAATGCCTTCTGGATGTCCATATTAACTACATCCATAGACGTTCCCCTGTCTACTACTTTAGTTACTGCCTCAAAAATTCAGTTAGGGTCGTTAGTCATGACCTACCCTTTACAAATCAATATGGCTCTCTCTAATCAGCTCAGATTTCTCTGACCTTAATTATAGATTTCAATAACTTTCCCAAAACAGATGTTAGATTAACAAGTCTGTAATTTCCTGGTTTCTCCCTCTCACCTTAAATAATGGAGTTACATTTGCAATTTTCCAATCTAAAGGGACAATTCCTGAATCATGTAAGGAATCTTACATCACCAGGTTATAGTCCAACTGTTTTGGACTATAACCTGGTGTTGTAAGTTTCCTTACATTTGTCAACCCCAGTCCATCACTGGCATCTCCACATCACAATTCCTGAATCGAGAGAGCTTTGGAAGATTATGGCTAAAGCATCTACAATTTCCTCACCTACTTCCTTTAAAACCCTGGGGTGGAAACTATCAGGTCCTGGGGATTTGTCAGTCTTTAGTGCCATTATTTTTTCTAATTCTGTTTTCTTGCTTATGTTAACTTTAGTGAGTTCCAATCCTTGATTCATTATTAGTTTCCCTGCAATGTCAGGTATATTATCCTCTTCCTCTAATGTGAAGACTGACAGGGTAATTATTCAACAAGTCTGCCATTTTCTTATTTTCATTTGCAATATTACCCACATCTGTCTTTAAAGGGCCAGCATTACCCTTGACTACCCTTTCTTTCTAATATAATTTTAAAAACTTTTAAAGTTAATCTTGATATCCCTCACAAGTTTCTTTTTGTATTCCTTTTTACAGCTCTTACTATCTTGTCTTTGTCTTTCCTTGCTGTCTCCCCCAGTCCCCTGGATCTACACTATCCTTTGCACTTTTATATGCTCTTTCCTTTAGTTTTATGTTAACTCTTGTCTCTTTTGTCGACCATGGCTGTTTTATTTGGTAAGTAGAGCTCTTGCCCCTTAGGGGAATACACTGGTCCTGTATTAAGCTAAATTCTTCTTTGAACACCTCCCATTGTTCACCTGTAGTTTTACCCGATAACAGTTTTGACCAGTTTTCTGAGTCAGTCTCTGCCTCATCCTGTTAAAGTTAGCCGCGCCAAAACCTAGAGTCTTAGTGATTGTGTTACGTTTCTTCTTTTCAAACTTAACATTGAATTCAATCATATTATCGTTAATGTTAGATAAATATACCCTTACTGTTAGATTATTAAATAAGCCTGGCTGATTACTCATTACTAAATCTACTATGGCCTGCCCTCTTGTTGGTTCTAGAACACATTGCTCCAGAAAACTATTTTGAATGCACTCAAGAAATTACCTTTCTGACTTGAGCTACTCTGCTCTTCTCAATCTATGTGAAAATTAAAATCTCCCATTAAAACAACTCTGTTTTTGCTACAAGCCTCTCTAATCTCTGAATTAATATACTCTGCCACTTCATTGATGTTATCAGGAGGCCTGTAGACAACTGTCATTACAGTTTTAAGTCCTCTCTTATTCCTCAATTCTAATCATAGAATCTCCGCTAATTACTTTCCCTTACCTACATCCTCTCTTACTAATGTTGTAACAGTATCTTTAATCAATAAAACTACCCCTCCTCCTTTTCCAGTTTCACCTGGTAACATGGTCTGGTTTGGGGTTTGAAACTCCACTGCTAGCTGAGCCTACTGGAGAATTAATTCTGAAAACCTCAACACTCCCTAAACATTTACGTGTATATTTTCTACTGATTATTGTGCTCAAGGTGAGGGATGTGTCAGTACTGAACATTCTGAAGTCAGGTCCAGCAGGACCAGGTACTAAATAAATCTCTCTCTACCGGACCGCACAGTATGCCTTGACCCTTGTGTCAGTGTAGCAATTCTGCTGCACCAGTATGAATTTGTGCATTTCCCAAACCAGCCATTCTAACGGCCCATTTGAGCAAATCTCCCAAATTGGTACCAATTAGTGCTGATTTATGGGCAGACTTGTGTTTTGAAACTTTTCTTTGTCTACGAGGAACCAAGTTGAGACTTGCCAGATCATTATTTCACATATGATTGGTACAACGAGCAGAGATTCCATCAGCCTGGAATGGATTTGAGCCCAGGTCCCTCCCACATGTAAAAGAGAACTAATAATCAACTAAACAACCAAGTCCCATATGCCATAATACTTTTACTAGTGATTTGTAGAACAGTAGTTCTTCATCTGTTAACACTATCAGTTACTTTTTTCCAACCATGTTTTAACACATGCATGTCTTTTTTCATACAGATTGAATAATTGACAATTAATCAATTTAGAATCATAGAATCATAGAAAATTTACGGCATAAAAGGAGGCCATTCAGCCCATCGTGTCCGTGCTGTCCGAAAATGAGCCACCCTGTCTAATCCCACTTTCCAGCACTTGGTCCGTAGCCTTGTAGGTTACGGCACATTCAGGTACTTTTTAAATGAGTTGAGGGTTTCTGCCTCTACCATCCTTTCAGGCAGTGAGTTCCAGACCCCCACTACCCTCTGGGTGAAAACATTTTTCCTCAGCTCTCCTCTAATCCTTCTACCAGTCACTTTAAATCTATGCCCCCTGGTCATTGACCTCTCTGCTAAGGGAAATAGGTCCTTCCTATCCACTCTATCTAGACCCCTGATAATTTTGTACACCTCAATTAAATCACCCCTCAACCTCCTCTGTTCCAAAGAGAACAACCCCAGCCTATCCAATCTTTCCTCATAGCTAAAATTCTCCAGCCTTGGCAACATCCTTGTAAATCTCCTCTGTACCCTCTCTAGTATAATTACATCCTTCCTGTAATGTGGTGACCAGAACTGTACACAGTACTCAAGCTGTGGTCTAACCAGTGTTTTATACAGTTCCCTGCTCTTATATTCTATGCCTCGTCTGTTTCTTGTCAGGCTATTATCAGAGAGAGCAACACTTAATTGGTAGTACAGTGAGAAAAATCAAAACACTGAACTCTCAGTCCTATTGTTACTATAAATATAAGAATACTCTTATAATGCTCAAAAAATAAAGAGATGGAATTACTCTTAGTGCACAAGCATTGTATTAAATAGGAGTTAAAAGTTTTGGCCATTTTATTTACCATATTCACAGGAACACCCAAATTTACACTGTGGGCTTTCTGGAAGCTCGAGTGCATTTGAGTGCATTAAAAATAACACACAACTGTGTGGCCAGTTGGAAGATACCTATAAAAATAGCATTCAGTTAACCAAATAACGACTTAACCGAAATGAATAGCACACTACGGACCATTCCAGTTGTGGAGCACGTTACTGTGAGAAATGGAGGGAGGGAGCAGAAGGCATCAAGTTAGATCAACAATAGTAAACATTGTGAGGGTGCAGTGAAGTACTATACGTAGAATTATACAGCACAGAAGGAGGCTATTCGGCCCATCGTGTCTGTGCCGGATTTTTGGAAGAGCTATCCAATTAGTCCCACTCTCCTGCTGTTTGCCCATAGCTCTGCAAATTTCTCCCCTTTAAGTATATTTCCATTTACCTTTTGAAAGTTACTAATGAATCTGCTTCCATCTCCTTTTCAGGCAGATCATAACAACTCGCTGCATAAAAAAAATTCTCCTAATTTCCCCACTGGGTTTTTTGCCAATTATCTTAAATCTGTGACCTCTGGTTACTGACCCTCCTGCCAATGGAAACAGTTTCTCCCCATCTACTATATCAAAACCCCTCATAATTTTTAACACCTCAATCAGATCTCCCCTTAACCTTCCCTGCTCTAAAGAGAATAATCCCAGCTTCTCTAGTCTCTCTACATAACTGAAGTCCCTCATCCCTGATACCATTCTGGTAAATCTCCTCTGCGCCCTCGCCAAGGCTTTGACATCCTTCCTAAAGTGTGGTACCCAGAATTGGACACAGTACTCTAACTGAGGCCTAATCAGTGATGCATAAAGGTTTACCATAACATATACATAGAGAGAATGAGCAAATCATCAATGTCCATACGTAAGGTAGGCATGGGATGCCATCAAACAGGAGGTTACGCATGTAGTCACATACCAGGAGTATCTAGAGCGATATCTGGCAGAAGGTGTTAAACTTGAAGAAAAGTGCCAAGATAAGAATATATATAGCCTGCCATATACGGAAGCAGACTTAAAGGTAGGTAGCCGCCGATATTGATCAAAGTAAGTTACAGGTCTCATTCAGATTTGCTTATAATACACATTATTGAGAATTAGAGTAGAGTGGAATCGAAAAGAGAGAACCTAGAATGATGCAGTTGAGAAAGATTGAAAATTGACTATAATTAGTCACATATACAACTAACAATTACAAAGCTTTCAGTTGGCTCTCAAACATTTTGATGTCAAGGAATTTTACGTTCCGGCTAAACATTGCAAGATGCCACAAATCCATGCCTCTGCCCAAAGTACACACCAGAAAATATCTGCTTATTCAGCGCTTATTTATCAGGAAAAAGGCTGCCATCAACAGAAAACAAAGGGCTTAGGTGGGACTCAGCAGGAATTGCCACATGAAGCGCATACTCTCCATAATTCATAACAGTCAACTTAAAATCACTGAGGAACAGACTTCAGAGAAATTATTGGTGAGGGATTTAAGGAAACCCATGCTGGTGCAGTGCTCCTTACACAAACAGAGCAGTCCAGTGCTGTGAGGACTCGACTTTTAGCACATCAGAGACATGCATAGAATCATAGAAAATTTATGGCACAGAAGGAGGCCATTCGGTCCATCGTGTTCGTGCCTGCCGAAAATGAGCCACCCAGCCTAATTCCACTTTCCAGCACTTGGTCAGTAGCCCTGTAGGTCACGGCACTTCAGGTGCACATCCAGGTTCTTTTTAAATGAGTTGAGGGTTTCTGTCTCTACCACCCTTTCAGGCAGTGAGGTCCAGACCCCCACCACCCACTTGGTTAAAAAATGTTTTCCTCAGCTCCCCACTAATCCTTCTACCAATCACTTTAAATCTATGCCCCCTGGTTATTGATCACTCTGCTAAGGGAAATAGGTCATTCCAGGCTTGGGCTGATAAGTGGCAAGTAACATTCGCGCCAGACAAGTGCCAGCCAATGACCATCTCCAACAAGAGAGAGTCTAACCACCTCCCCTTGACATTCAACGGCATTAACATCGCCGAATCCCCCACCATCAACATCCTGGGGGTCACCATTAACCAGAAACTTAACTGGACCAGCCATATAAATACTGTGGCTACAAGAGCAGGTCAGAGGCTGCGTATTCTGCAGTGAGTGAGTCACCTCCTGACTCCCCAAAGCCTTTCCACCATCTACAAGGCACAAGTCAGGAGTGTGATGAAATACTCTCCACTTGCCTGGATGAGTGCAGCTCCAACAAGACTCAAGAAGCTCGACACCATCCAGGACAAAGCAGCCTGCTTGATTTGCACCCCATCCACCACCCTAAACATTCACTCCCTTCACCACCGGCACACTGTGGCTGCAGTGTGTACTATCCACAGGATGCACTGCAGCAACTCGCCAAGGCTTCTTCGACAGCACCTCCCAAACTCGTGACCTCTACCACCTAGAAGGACAGGGGCAGCAGGCGCATGGGAACAACACCAACTGCACGTTCCCCTCCAAGTCACACACCATCCCGACTTGGAAATATATCGCCGTTCCTTAATCGTCGCTGGGTCAAAATCCTGGAACTCCCTTCCTAACAGCACTGTGGGAGAACCTTCACCACACGGACTGCGGCGGTTCAAGAAGGTGGCTCACCACCACCTTCTCAAGGGCAATTAGGGACGGACAATAAATGCTGGCCCCGCCAGCGACGCCCACATCCCATGAACGAAAAAAAAAATTCCTATCCGCTTTATCTAGGCTCCTCATAATTTTGTACACCTCAATTAAATCACCACTCAGCCTCCTCTGTTCTAAAAAGAACAACCCCAGCCGATCCAATCTTTCCTCATAGCTAAAATTCTCCAGCCCTGGCAACATCCTCGTAAATCTTCTCTGTGCCCTCTCTAATGCAATTACATCCTTCCTGTAATGTGGTGACCAGAACTGTACGCAGTACTCAAGCTGTGGCCTAACCAGTATTTTATGCAGTTCCAGTATAACATCCCTGCCCTTATATTCTATGCCTCGGCTAATAAAGGAAACCATTCCATATCCCTTCTTAACCATCTTATCTACCTGTCCTTCTATCTTCAGGGATCTATGGACATGCACTCCGAGGTCCCTCACTTCCTCTACACCTTTCAGTATCCTCCCATTTATTGTGGACTCCCTTGCCTTGTTTGCCCTCCCAAAATACATTATCTCACAATTCTCCAGATTGAATTCCATTTGCCACTTTTCTGTCCACCTGACCAGTCCATTGATATCTTCCTGCAGTCTACAGCTTTCCTTCTCACTATCAAACACACGGCCAATTTTTGTATCATCTGCAAATTTCTTAATCATGTCCCCTACATTTAAGTCCAAATCATTAATATATATCACAAAAAGCAAGGGACCTAGTACTGAGTCCTGCGGAACCCCACTGGAAACAACCATCCAGTAACAAAAACACCCATCGACCTTTATTCTTTGCTTCCTGCCACTGAGCCAATTTTGGATCCGACTTGCCACTTTCCCTTGGATCCCATGGGTTTGTACTTTTCTGACCAGTGTGCCATGTGGGATTTTGTCAAAAGCCTTTCTAAAATCCATATAGACTACATCAAATGCACTACCCTCATCGACCCTCCTTGTTACCTCCTCAAAAATTATATCAAGTTAGTCAGACATGATAACATCGCCCAACCATAAACTATCATGTTCTGCATGTTCCCTTAACAAACTCATGAGAATTTTAATGATTTAGAAGAAGCACAGGGTGAGTCATAATGGTGGAACAGAGGGCTGATGACTGAAGAAAAACTAGCTGCTCCTGAGCAGAGATATAGTAATTGATTTGTGATTCCAATCTTACAGAACAAGCTATAAAAAGGAAGCTACTTCAGGAGCACAAGTGGATCTACCGTACATTTGCCTCCTTGCAGAACATGATTCAAATAGTTTATGGTTGGGCGATGTTCTGCAGCAAGGGTTGGCTCTCCTCTGCAAACTGCCATTGAGCATGAGTGGCATCTGTGGGAGAAAGATCAGATATGCAGATGGGAGAGAGGCCCAATTGCAGTATCCCTCATAAATGCTCCTACTGGTGCTTTAAGGTGTTGAAGTCCAGTCCGTATTGCATAACAGTCAACTGAAAAGCATTGAGAAACAGACTTCAGAGAAATCATTGGTGAGGGGTTTAGGAAACCCATGCTAGTGCATTGCTACTTACACAAATAGAGCAGTCCTCTGTTGTGAGGTCTCAACCTTTAGCAAGGATATGCAGTTAGAAGCTGGTCACCACCAGTATCTTGCCTGAAGCTTCCTCTGGACAAGCAACTTAAAAAGCTCTTGGAACTAAGTGTGCACAGTCAGATCAGGACATGCCATTGCTGAGAAACAGGTATTGATATTTGGGTCCGACACATTCTGAGGTAAGCATCCAGCAGAAGCGCTGGATTATCTCCAACTCCACCTCAAGTTCTGAGACCTTCGGCTCAAGTAATTCCAGCTGGAGACATTTCCCGCAGATATCTTTGTCCGAGTTGGCATCAGCTCCTCGAAACTCCCACATTCTGCAGGAACCGCACCTCAGTGCTTAAGGCTACATGGGTGCAGTCAGTAGGCACCATGTACTCTAGAAATTCCCCGTCTTTTGAAAACTCTCCCAGCCTTTATTGTTATTGCTGCATGCTGGCACTGGTTTTAATGTGTTCACAGATATGTTGAAACCGGACACCTTTGATCTGTAGTAATACAGTAGTGAATCATAAACAGGCTATATTCTTGCTAAGTCCCTCGCTGTTGCCTGGAAGAAGCCTGTGGCAATAAAAAGTAGTTGAGTGCTATTATCATGCTTACTCTTAGTGGACGTGATGTTGCTCTTTAGTAGCACGTCTGTTTCCAGGCGATATGACTAATTATTTACAGCTTCCTTCCTCAGCCATAACCTCCTGACACTTTGCTTCTTAGCGAGATCAAGGTAGCCTGTTTCTGGTGGTGCACACTATGCTTGAGGTTCTAGTGGATGCTGGTGGTCCTCTCTATAGGGCTTCCTCTACTGCCTGTCCTCTTCTTGCTCCTCCTCTGTGTTCAGCAAAAGCACACTTGCCGATCCACCCGTGCTGCTGTTGGGATTGAAACAGCTGAGTCGCTGTTCGCAAGATGCTCTGCTTTGCTCTATGCTGATATCTTTGCCGTTGACTTAACACCAATTTTATAGCAGACATCGCAGATGTATTGGTGATTAACAAACCCTTAACAAGCCAAAACAAACGAAAGCTTGATCTGAGTTTTAAGAGCGCTAATCTGGTTCAGTCCCAGGAGGAGCTTTGGAAATGTGAGCAAAAGTGTGCTAATACTCCATTAAGGCTAACACCCCAACTTAATGGACATTAATGCACACTTAATAAGTGCATTACTTCTATTGTACTCTCTCCCCAACTGTATTGGCTAACATACTAAACAAAGAGTAACATATAATTAAAATACTGACTTGGAAATGGGGCAGTTTATTTGTTTCACAAGAAAAAAACTGGATATATCAATATTCGAGCTAATAAATGTGGCTGCAGCCTTTAAAAGCAATTCCATTCTGAGAGAAGATATTAGACACTTTAAACTTTCACTCCTATTGAAATCTAAGTAACCTCCACTTTGAAGCTATTTCATTTTCAGAGGAATAATCACACAGTAAAAGTGACTAGCATTTGTGCACAAAAGAGACCTGATTGGCCTCATTTTACAGCTCCAATTGTCTTCATGCTGAGTGGCAAGTTTTATGAATTTAGTAATAATCGTTCCTTTGATTTACTTTCCTTCTATTATATTCTTCTCTTGTCTTTCTCTTTGTAGATCTGAATCCACTGGGGAGGGTTGGCATTTTGAACCTCGAGTTCAGATAGTGAAACATTACACCATACCTTGGAAATGTTTTTTTTAAAACTCTCGGGATGATTGTCACTTCTTGGTTTGAGACGTAGGGATCGTGCAGAATTTATGCCTAGAAAGGAACACTCGTTTGCATTAAAATTCTGCTCCTAAAATTCATAACAAGCTTGCAAAATAGTATTCAAAGATGGAAGAATTAGGCTTCCCTCATGGGTTAATGAACTTATCCAGTGAATAACTCAGCCATAGATCCCAGGTGTGATGCCCCATGGTAGGATTGCTATGTCAATGGAGAGTAAAATTGAGCGAAGTGTAAAACCGACATTCCACCCAATCCCATGGGTTTCCTGCCCGGGGAGTTAGGTTAAAATTGCTCCCATAATATCAGTGGGTGTGGTGTGTGGCCAGCTAAAGTGACAATCAAAATTTGAGTCATTGATCTATGGCCATCTTGTTGTGAGGCATCCTACGGTGACAGCTGGTTTCAATAGTAGAATATGTTGCTAAATAAAAAAGCACAGCTGAGATTTAATGCAACCATTATAGATACCATAATCCATTTACTCTCATCACGATTCGTCTAACGCTCGCAATGCAGTATGGTGCATCAAATTTGGTAAATAGTGAAAAGTTGCATGTGCCATCTGACATAACTTACTTTTCTCAATCATTAAAAAAAACCTAAGAACATTTTATACTGTAGTGCAGCCAGTGAGCCCAAAACCCTTTGTTTTAACAGTCTTTCTAACATTTTCTTCCCATGTTGAAAAATTTGGATCATTTTCGCACTGAACATCACCTGAAAATAATGTTACTTTCCAATTTTGAACACCCAACAGCTTCGTAATCTCGGAATCTTACTGACATACACGACAACATGAATGAAATGAGGCTGAATGTTACTGGTTGTCAGTTTTTTATATGTGTTCTTGCCCACCTCAAGATACCCATGAAAAGTAGTGGCAGCTTTTCTTCTGAGCTACTGACCAGCTTGATAGACCACTTTAGAGGGCATTAAGAGTCGACCACATAATATGGACCAGAGTCATTCGTAAGTCAAACTGAGTAGAGGTGGCAGGTTCTCTTCCCTGAAGGACACCAGTGAACCAGTTGTATTTGTACTATAATCTGGCACAGATTTACAGAATTTAATTTCACAATTACCTTGGTGAGATTTGTACTCATGACCTCAAGGCCGTTACTTTAGTATCATAATCAACAGACTGCCATACCCTATTAGCAGAGAAACACTTAATAGGGGGAATTTTAACTCCTGGGCAGTTGGTCCATTCTAACGGTCAGTCCTCATTTTGATGGAGTCGGCAAGTTGTCCGCCCCAGACAGGTGTCCAGAGGCAGCCCGTTGTCCTATGATGAGAGATTGAGTAGAATGGGCCTATAATCCCTGGAGTTTAGAAGAATGAGAGACGATAGCATTGAAACATATAAGATTTTGAGGGGGCTTGACAGGGTAGATGCTGAGAGATTGTTTCCCCTGGCTGGAGAGTCTAGAACTAGGGGGCGTAGTCCTAGGATAAAGGGTCAGACATTAAAAACTGAGGGGATGAGGATGAATTTCTTCACTCAGAGGGTTGTGAATCTTTGGAATTCTCTACCCGAAAGGGTTGTGGATGCTCAGTTGTTGAGTATATTCAAGGCTGAGATTGATAGATTTTTAGACTCTGAGGGAATCAAGGGATATTCGACAAGGTGCCACATAAAAGATTATTGCTCAAGATGAAGAATCACTGGATTGGGGGTAATATTCTGGCATGGGTGGAGGATTGGTTATCTAACAGGAAGCAGAGAGTTGGGATAAATGGTTCATTCTCGGACTGGCAACCAGTAGCCAGTGGTGTTCCGCAGGGGTCGGTGCTGAGTCCCCAACTCTTTACAATCTATATTAACGATTTGGAGGAGGGGACTGAGTGTAACATATCAAAGTTTGCAAATGATACAAAGATGGGAGGGAAAGTAGTGAGGAGGACATAAAAAACCTACAATGGGATATAGACAGGCTGGGTGAGTGGGCGGAGATTTGGCAGATGCAATACAATATTGGAAAATGTGAGGTTATGCACTTTGGCAGGAAAAATCAGAGAGCAAGTTATTATCTTAATGGCGAGAAACTGGAAAGTACTGCAGTACAAAGGGATCTGGGGGTCCTAGTGCAAGAAAATCAAAAAGTTAGTATGCAGGTGCAGCAGGTGATCAAGAAGGCCAACGGCATGTTGGCTTTTATTGCTAGGAGGATAGAATATAAAAACAGGGAGGTATTGCTGCAGTTATATAGGGTATTGGTGAGACCGCACCTGGAATACTGCATACAGTTTTGTTCTCCATACTTAAGAAAAGACATACTTGCTCTCGAGGCAGTACAAAGAAGGTTCACTCGGCTAATCCCGGGGATGAGGGGGTGGACATATGAGGAGAGGTTGAGTAGATTGGGACTCTACTCATTGGAGTTCAGAAGAATGAGAGGCGATCTTATTGAAACATATAAGATTGTGAAGGGGCTTGATCGGGTGGATGCAGTAAGGATGTTCCCAAGGATGGGTGAAACTAGAACTTGGGGGCATAATCTTAGAATAAGGGGCTGCTCTTTCAAAACTGAGATGAGGAGAAACTTCTTCACTCAGAGGGTAGTAGGTCTGTGGAATTTGCTGCCCCAGGAAGCTGTGGAAGCTACATCATTAAATAAATTTAAAACAGAAATAGACAGTTTCCTAGAAGTAAAGGGAATTAGGGGTTACGGGGAGCGGGCAGGAAATTGGACATGAAGCTGAGTTCGGATCGGTCAAGGCCCTGTGGGTGGCGGAGAGGGTCCAGGGCCTGAGTGGCCGGGTCCTGCTCCTACTTCTTGTGTTCTTTCGATTTGAGTTTAGGATCAGATCAGCCATGATCTTATTGAATGGCGGAGCAGGCTCGAGGGGCCGATTGGCCTACTCCTGCTCCTGTTTCTTATGTTCTTATGTTCTTATATAGGGATCAAGCAGGAAAGTGGAGTTGAGGTCGAAGATCAGCCATGATCTTACTGAATGCCGGAGCAGGCTCGAGGGGCCATGTGGCCTATTCCTGCTCCTATTTGTTACATTCTTATGGACTGGCCAAATATTAGGCAGCCCGGAGGGTTTTGGGAACACGGAAGAGGGGGCGGCGGGGGCAACAGCTGCCCAAACTACTTTTGTGACGTCTTGCACCTCATGAGTCTCTCTCTCTTTATTGTGAATATTTTCAAGACGCTGAGGCTAGAATAGAAAACTGGGTTATGTTGCGTCTCAAGACTTTGCCATGGAATTTTTTTCAAGATCTGGAATGAATGTAGTCCACAGAAATTAGGTGAAGTTCTGGCATAAAGTTAGTTGCACAGTGGAATTGAATTCCTGCCACAAAGGTGTTCTGTATTTATTGATGTGAAATACAATAGTCAAAACTTTGATAGATTCAGATGGAGGTCTAGAAAGTATCGGAGAGAGGGGAGATTCATCTGCAATTCAAGTTTAAGTGCTAACTGCTGATTTATGTGATAGCCAACCAGATTAAATTGTTACTTGATGGAAACGGGATAATATTTCATACTGCAGCAACATCGACATTCATCCGAATGTACACTAACATAAAAACTGAACTTATCTTGATAAGTGTTGTGCTGTCCCTGTTATAAAGCATTGTGCTTTTTTTCAAAGTTCCAATATGACAATCAGGAGCTCCTGACATAGTGGCCCGGATATTTACGGGGAGAGCGCGGGGGAGGCCGAAAACAGCCGAAGAACCCGACAAGGCTGGGGATGGCGAGGTTCTGCTGAAATTAGTGGCAGGATCTCATTATCATCCTTTTGATACGTTACCCGTCCAACAGCCGACCAAATGGTCAGCTTGGCCTGTGGCCAGGATGGGACACCAGCGGCAGGAGGCCATAGCTGGGGACACTTGGGGATGATCCCCAACAATTTGAAGAGGGAGAAGGTCAGCGATTTGGGCTAGGGGGAGAGGGAGGCTGCGATGTGGAAGGGAGGAAAAGAGGTTGGCGATGGTGGGGGGGTCAGGGGACAATCAGAAGGGGGGATGAGAGATCGGCGATCGAGAGGGGGGAAGAGTGGTCGGTGATCGTGAAGGGGGGAAGAGAGGTTGGCGATTGGGAGAGGGGGAATAGAGGTCGGCGATTGGGAGGGGGGAAAGAGAGGTCGGTGATTGGGAGGGGGGAAAGAGAGGTCGGTGATTGGGAAGGGGGAAAGAGAGGTCGGTGATTGGGAGGGGGGAAAGAGAGGTCGGTGATTGGGAGGGGGGAAAGAAAGGTCGGTGATTGGGAGGGGGGAAAGAAAGGTCGGTGATTGGGAGGGGGGAATAGAGGTCGGCGATTGGGAGAGGGGACAAAGGGGTCGGCAATTGGGAGTGGGAAAGAGAGGTCGGTGATTGGGAGAGGGGACAGAGGGGTTGGCGATTGGGAGGGGGGAAGAGAGGTCGGTGATTGGGAGAGGGGAAAGAGGGGTTGGCGATTGGGAGAGGGGGAAGAGAGGTCGGTGATTGGGAGGGGGGAAGAGAGGTCAGCAATTGGGAGGGGGGAGGCTGAAGGCTTCCTTGAGGGGCCGGGGGGAGCCCAATTTAATTAAGTTAATTAAGTATCCCACCTCTTCACGGTGGGACGCACGGACGCCCCGATATCCATTGCTATAAAAAAGGCGGTGGGCACATGCATGGTGTGTTGAGGACGCGTTCCCCATATTTAAGTCTTTAACGCCCCCCCCCCTTTAAGCCCGCTCCCGTCCGTCATGGAGGGGTTAATATCGAGGCAGGTAACTTAATTTCCTCGATGTCTATAGCATGACGATAGGTTGTAGTAAATTTAGTCTTTGTAATAAAAATCAGAATTAGTGCCCACAGTTGTTCATTTTATACCACATATTCATTTTGTATGCAGTTAACTCGCACTGAGGTGCTCAGAAGTTTTAAGCATGCAATTTGTTAAAGTTATTTTTATGTTTGTACCCATTTTGCCTCAGTTGGTCGCACGTCTCGTCAGAAGATTGTGGGTTCAATATACCCAGGGATCGGTGTAGGGACCACTGCTCTTTTTGATATATATGCTTGGGTATACAGGTTATAATTTCAAAGTTGCAGATGGGCAGGCACATGGCAGATGAAATTAAACGCAGAGAAGTGTGAAGTGATTTATTTTGGTAAGAAGAATGAGGAGAGGCAATATAAACTAAATGGTACAATTTTAAAGGGGGTGCAGGAACAGAGAGACCTGGGGGTGTACGTGCACAAGTCTTTGAAGGTGAAGGGACATTTTGAACATAAGAACATAAGAAATAGGAGCAGGAGTAGGCCAATCGGCCCCTCGAGCCTGCTCCGCCATTCAATAAGATCATGGCTGATCTGATCCTAATCTCAAATCTAAATTCATGTCCAATTTCCTGCCCGCTCCCCGTAACCCCTAATTCCGTTTACTTCTAGGAAACTGTCGATTTCTGTTTTAAATTTATTTAAGGCTGTTAAAAAAGCATACTGGATCCTTAGCTTTATAAATAGACGCATATAGTACAAAAGTGAGGAAGTTTTGCTAAATCTTTATAAAACACTGGTTATGCCCCAGCTAAAGTATTTTGGCCGACTCTGGGCGCCACGCTATAGGAAGGATGTCAAGGCTTTAGGGCGGGTGCAGAGGAGATTTACTAGAATGGTACTAGGAATGAAAGACTTCATTTGTGTGGAGAGACTAGAGAAACTGGGGTTGTTCTCCTTAGAGCAAAGAAGGTTAAGTGGAGATTTGATGGAGGTGTTCAAAATCATGAATGGTTTTGATTGAGTAAATATGTTTACAGTGGCAGAAGGGTCAGTGACCAGAGGGCATGGATTTAAGGTAATTGGCAAAAGAACCAGAGGCAACATGAGGAAAAATGTTTTATGCAGTGAATTGTTATGATCTGGAATGTGATGCCTGAACAGGTGGTGGAAACAGATTCAAAAATAACTTTCAAAAGGGAATTGGATAAATACTTGAAGGGGAAAAATTTGCAGGCCTATGGGGAAAGAGCAGGCGAGTGGGACTAATTGGATAGCTCTTTCAAACAGCCGGCACAGGCATGATGGGCTGAATGGCCTCCTTCTGTGCTGTATCATTCTATGATTCTAAGATTCTATAATTTAAGCCCCACTCCAGGACTTGAGCATAGAATCTGGACTGACACCTGAGTGCAGCACTGAGGGAATACTGCATTGTTGGAGGTGCCGTCTTTTGGATGGGTTGCCTGTTTAGGTGGACTCAAAAGAACTCATGGTTCTATTCAGATAAAAGCAGAGAATTCTACCACTGTCTTGCCAAAATCGAATTAATGGGGTAATCATTCATTTGGGTACTTGCTGTGGGCAAGTTGGATGTCACATTTGCTGACCTAATAATAGTGACTACATTTCAAAGTAATTCGTTTGTTGTAAAGCGCTTTGGGATGTCCTACCACCCTTTAAATATTAGCTGACCTGCTGTCATAGATTGAAAACCAGGAAAAACAGGGTGACACAGCATGTTGTGTCTGTAACTGTGTGACTCCACACATAGCGGGGGTGAATTTCCATGGAGGCTCTCCCACCTGTCTCGTAACTTTGGTGAAAGAACTGTGGAACAAACAGCATTCGAGGTTGTTTATGCTCTTTCTCTGTGGGTTCTTCCCTGGCTCTGCCGCCGAAGTTACAGCGGAGATTCACCGGCAGTGTGTTCTCCAACTGGATGCGCCACTGCAGGGAGGTACTGATCGATGACTCAGTGCTTCACCGCTAAATCTCTTAACAGCTCGATCAAGTGTAGTTTTGGAAGAATCATGGAATCAGATTATTTTGAATGAAGCATGATACAGGGAGATATAAAGGAGTGGAAGGAAGAAGAGAAACTGCATGGTCAGACATTTTGACCTCGATTTTTATGGGAAGGGTGCACCTGAGGCCGGTAACTGGCAGCACATCCTTGGCTGATTTTAACGCAGGGCTCCATTTAAATAAAACTTCCCAAACTCCCACCCGAAACCCGCCCACATTTACTACCTGGCCAGTGGCCAGAAGCTGGAATTTGGCCGCAGGAAGACCCAGCCGGGGACTCGTGGGAAAGGTCCCCAGCATTCAGTGTGTGGAGGGGTTCCAGGACAACTAAGGAGGACTGTTCCTGTCGAGATCGGCTTTCTGGGGGGTGTTGGGGATTCCGGTTTTTGTGCTGCCGATCGGGGGGGGGGGGGGGGGAGGCCAGAGCTGGAGATTCCTCGAAGATTGGAGGAATGCCGAGGCGGAGGTCTCGGGGGAATGCCGGGGCTGGAGGAGGCCCAAGGACTCCTTGCGGGGCCTTGGGGGGAGCACCCCCTTGCTCCTCCTGGCCCACAAGGAGTTCAAAGGCTGGCAAAGTTCTGGACCTCTTCCGGCCAGTTGGCTCCTGCCCCTGTGTTGCTGCTGCCATGTGTCAGACAGCGCGGGACTCCCTTAAAATTACGATGCGGTGCCGATAACATCATCAGGCCGTGACTTTTGAATCTTAAGTAGGTCCCTACCTGCTTTTAGCAGGAGCCTCGTCCGGGGCCTGAATCGTCACTGGGAACGCAGCGGGTTGGAGGCGGGATTTTGCTGTTTAAGATTTTAACCCCTCGCCTGACCCTTTCCTGCCCATCGTAGGGGGTGGGGGGTGGGAGGATGGTGGTTAAAATCGGGGCTCATATTACAAAGCTCTGGTTCTATCAATATTTGTCATGTGGGAATTATACATCGTATCTCAATGGAACTGGCTGCACGTAAATTAAAGTTTTCAGTAGTCGTATTAGGTTAAATTTAGCAAAGAGTGCTCACCGGTGGTGATTACTGTGGATTAAGATCTATAACGTTAATCACTGTCCTCTTGAGGGACTGTTCATTTATCCTAATTATTTTCATTCAGATGGATGTTTTCTGAGTTTGCTGAACAGCAGCAGCATTTTGAGCACGGTTATGATTTATGGTTGTTTTTAATCACCGTGCCTGTTGAGGGCTGCGTTTATGGACCTCCCTCACATTTCTGTTCATTTTTCTTCTGTGACAGCATGGGAATCTAGAATATTCTTTGAGTTTTGATGCAATTCTGCATAAATCAGCAGATATTATTCAATTCATCTTTGCATAATGTCCACGTGAAAATATAACTGTGGAAGGGAGTCTCAAAGGAAGACTTTTCATGAAGTGAAAAAACATTTAACAAGTAATTATTCATTGATTTGCTTTTGTTCATGTCACATTGCTGATTGGCCACAAATACTATTTGTCACAATACCAGACAATACAACACAAATGGCTGATCTATTTGCACCTCACAGTCCTTTTAACACATAGAAAATCTTAATGCTATACCTTTTGCCTATTATAATGCTAATAATGAATGTAGCATGTCAAATTCAATAAACAAAGTTCTTATAACAGATAATGTTCTAGATTCTTACAATAAAGAGGGCTGGGGTCCATATAAATTGTGGTTTTGGATGAAATCTTGACCTAGAAATGATCCATACTATCCAGCATTTAAAAAAAATATGTGTTTGTATTTGTGTGATGGCCAAACGTTGATTTTTGCACTAATGGCCAATTTCAGGGACAGCTACCTGACCATGTAGATATCCAGATAGAAAAAGTCCAATTTTTAATTGCATTTTTGTGGATAAATAGACCATTTTTTTCTTGTAATGTCTTCCAAAGCAGCTTACCATATTAAGAAGGTTACCATCTCGAGGATTTCATTTTCACATCGTTCACCTGACGAAGGAGGAAGCCTCCGAAAGCTTGTGAATTTAAAATAAAATTGCTGGACTATAACTTGGTGTTGTAAAATTGTTTACAATTGTCAACCCCAGTCCATCACCGGCATCTCCACATCATATTAAGAAGGAGAAGGCTCACATTTGCCGCTAAAACAATATTTTTATCACCATTTGAAAATGGGGCAAAATTCATGAGGATGTTGTTTGACAAACATTGTGTTCTATTTGAAGAGGAGACGTATCACTTTCTCCATGATGATTCGATGTGCCAATAAGACAATAGGGCCACTTTTCCAAAAGCGCTGGGACCTGAACAACGCAAGTCTGATGCCTGCCAACATCCCATGAGATTCCCAAGGGTCACCCATAATTAGCTTTACATGGAAGTTGCCAGTCCACAATGGGCCTTGTGTTGGTGCTTCCCTAAGTGGGGCTGTGCCAACGTCAAAAGTATTCTGGCCATTTAAAAAGAACTGGTCATATATGAGGTCAAAAATTATTTCAGCCTCTCCATAAGTTGCAAATATTTTAAATGTATTTTTCAGTTTTATCAAAGGTTATGTGGCAGGGGGCAGGGGGCGGTGAAGACAAGGTTGACAAAAACCATGGGAATGCAAAACAAATGTAAAGGCAGCAAACAGCCTATAGGCAAGTGATGGAATGGCTTAGGATCTGAATCCTCTGTTGGTAAAATGTAAAGAAAAAAATAATAAAATTGTACAATTCCCATGAGGGGGAAAGGAAGGGCATCCAAAGCTAGAGCTCCTTAGATGACTAAAGATATAGAGATTAAAATGAAACAGTAAAAAGAAGCTTATGATAAATGTCAGGCTCATAATACAGTAGAGAACCTTGCTGAATACAGAAAGTACTGAGCAGAACTGAAAAAAGAAATGAGGGGCAAAGAGAGTGTATGAGAATAGATTAGCAGGGAACATAAAATGAACCCAAAAGATTCTATAAACATATAAATAGTAAAAGGGTGGTCAAAGTAAGGGTGGGACTGATTAGGGACCAAAAAGGAGATCTTCGTGTGGAGGCAGAAGGCATGACTGAGGTAGTAAATGAGTACTTTGCATCTGTCTTCACTAAAGAAGAGGATGCTGCCAATGTCACAGTAAAGGAGGAGGTAGTAGAAAAATTGGATAGAATAAAAATAGATAAAGAGGAGGTATTCGAAAGGTTAGCAGCACTCAAAGTAGAAAAGTCACCCGGTCTGGATGAGATGCATCCTAGGTTGCTGAGGGAAGTAAGGGTGGAGGTAGCGGAGGCTTCGACCACAATCTTCCAATCCTCCTTAGATACGGTAGTGGTGCCAGAGGACTGGAGGATTGGAAATGTTACTCCTCAGTTCAAAAAAGTGGAGAGGGACAAACCCGGCAACTACAGATCAGTCAGCCTAACATCAGTGGTGGGGAAACTTATAGGGCCCGATATTACCAGGGCGGCGGGTTCGCGGCGGGGGGTCGATTGGGTGTGTGGGTAACGCGCCCGGTGAAATCAGTCTACTCCGCGCGCAATCGCAGGCTGATTGGATCCACTTACCTGGTCTTCCAGGTTCCCCGCTGCTAAGCTGCGCGGCGGGCGGACTGAGCATGCGCAGTAAGGTCTGTCAGCTGGAGGAGCTCTATTTAAAGGGGCAGTCCTCCACTGACTGATGCTGCAACAAATAGGAAAAATTACAGCATGGAGCAGCCCAGGGGGAAGGCTGCTCCCAGGTTTAATGATGCCTCTCTCCAGGTATCAGGGGTGAGGAGGAGGGGGAGGACAGAGATCTTCCCCCCGGCGGGCGGGAGGAAGTGGCCTGCCTCTGCCATCAAGAAGGCCTGGCTCAAGGTGGCAGAGGAGGTCACTTGCAGCACCAACATATCGCCCACCTGCATACAGTGCAGGAGGCGCTGCAATGACCTAAGTAGGTCAGCCGAAGTGAGTACACTTACTCATTCCCCTACACTCCGTCTGCCACATCACCGCCCCCACCCCACATCTCCTTCTGCACAGCCAACACTACTCTGTCACATCACTTCTCACACCTACTTAAACCTCATCCTCATCTTACCTGCACTTACTCACCTCGCCAGTACTCATCCCGCCACTACCACTCAACCCAATCCTCATACAATCTCATACTATCTCATACTAACCCTCTCGTGCATCTCTTTCACAGTCAGCCTCACTCAACCTGCCACTACCTGTGCTGCAGCCACAGGGCATGCATCACATATGTGCAGTAGGCAGCGTAAGGCAAACGTGTCGTGAGCATGAAGGGGATGCACAAGGGTGTTTGAGGGTTTGTCATGGTTTTTACCTATAGTTAATTTCTGATCAACTCACATTACATATTATATTGGCACCACTACTGCCACGTCTTTGCGAATTTTGTCTGGTTTGTGCAATAATGCCCTTTCCTGAGGATCACTACGAAGACCCACAACTGATGCCACCCATTGTGTCACTGCAGAGTGGGTGCAGGTGTATTTGCAGGGCTCTTTTGTGCAGACGACTGAGAGACGTCGGCGATGTCCCCGGTGGCACCCTGAAAGGATGCGGAGGAGAAGTTGTTGAGGGCAGTGGTGACTTTGACAGCGACAGGTAAGAAGATGGTGCTCGGGCCAGCCGGGAGCAGCTCGGCATGAAGGAGGCTGCAGATGTCCACGGCTACATGTCAAGTGACTCTGAGCCTCCATGTGCACTGCTGCTCAGAGATGTCCAGGAAGCTGAGCCTCAGTCTGTGGACCCTGTGGCAAGGGTAGTGCCCTCTGTGACGCATCTCTCTCTGCCGTTGCCCTCCCTCCTGTTGTGCAGGTGGATGTGTCACAGCACTGTGTTGTGGAGCTCCACGTGTCAGAGGTGGACGGCGTGGCCGGCGAGGCTGGTGATGCTGTTCGCCCTCCAAGGAGGTCATGACTGCAGCTACGGCGGCCCCCATCCGGAAGATGTACATCTGAGGTACATGTGTCTGGACACCGGGGTAAGT
Source organism: Heptranchias perlo (assembly GCF_035084215.1). NCBI lineage: Eukaryota > Metazoa > Chordata > Chondrichthyes > Hexanchiformes > Hexanchidae > Heptranchias > Heptranchias perlo. Next base: position 15,729,232 of record NC_090331.1, on the reverse strand, counting down.
GTGCAAGTTGGTGAATGTTATTGTTAGGAGGAGGGTGGTGGAGGCCAAACTTTGTCCAAATTGATAGAGCGGCCTCCTGCAATGAGTGAGGGTCTCCCCCGCCCCCCCACCTGTCAAATGGACCTTTGCAGCTCCCACAGGTCTGATGGCTCCAACACATCCATTTGAACTGGGAGCGTTTCCCCAGTACGGGAAACAGTCTCAGTCGGTTGCAAAGTCCCATCCCTGCTAAAATAACAGGTCAATCAGGTCTGTAAACAACCTGAAGTACCTGTTCAATTACTTTAAGTGGCACCCCGCCGGCTTTAATTGCCTGCGGGAGTCCCACATGCAGGGGCTGAGCGCACATGTGAGCGCGTCAGTGGGAAACCCGGAAGTGGGCGGGTTGGAGCCGGGCTCCCGACCCGCCCCGGGAATCCCCAATTTTCGCAGCCCCCCTGCCACTAACGCACCCGATCGCTGGTGCGAAAATCGAGCCCATAGAAACAGTAATCCGAGATTAAATTATTTGCCACTTGTATAAAATATGGGTTAATAAATGACAGCCTGCACAGATTTGTTGAAGGCAAATCGTGATCGACTAACTTGATTGAGTTCTTTGATAAAGTAACATAGAGGAATGTTGAAGGTAGTGTGATTGATGTTGTGCATATGGACTTTCAAAGGGTGTTTGATAAAATACCACATAATAGACATGTTAGCAAAATTGAATGCCTTGGGATTAAAGGGACAGTGGCAGCATGGATACGAAATTGGCTAAGGGACAGAAAGCAGAGAGTAGTGGTGAATGGTTGTTTTTCAGACTGGAGGGAAGTATACTGTGGTGTCCCCCAGGGGTCAGTATTAGGACCACTGCTCTTTTTGATATATATTAATGACCTGGACTTGGGTATAGAGGGCATAATATCAAAGTTTGCAGATGACACGAAACTCAGAAATGTGATAAACAGTGAGGAGGATAGTAACAGACTTCAGGAGGACAGAGACAGACTGGTGAAATGGGCACACACATGCCAGATGAAATTTAACGCAGAGAAGTATGAAGTGATGCATTTTGATAGGAAGAATGAGGAGAGGCAATATAAATTAAATGGTACAATTTTAAAGGGGGTGCAGGAACAAAGAGATCTGGGGTATACGTACACAAGTCTTTGAAGGTGGTGGAACAAGTTGAGAAGGCTGTTAAAATGACTGACGGGATCCTTGGCTTTATAAGTAAAGGCATGGAGTACAAAAGCGAGGAAGTAATGCTAAACCTTTATAAATCACTGGCTGGAGTATTGTCTCCAATTCTGTGCATCACACTTTAGGAAGGGTGTGAAGGCCTCAGATAGGGTGCAAAGGAGATTTCCTAGAATGGTGCCAGGGATGCGGGACTTCAGTTATGTGGAGAGACTGGAGAAGCTGGATTGTTCTCCTTAGAATAGAGAAGGTTACCGGGATATTTAATTGTTTGATCAAAATCATGAAGGGTTTTGATCGAGTAAATAAGGAGAAACTGTTTCCAATGGCAGAAGGGTTGGTAATCAAAGGACACAGATTTAAGGAAATTGGCAAAATAACCAGAGGCGAGATGAGAAGAATTATTTTTACGCAGCGATTTGTTGTGATCTGGAATGCACTGCCTGAAAGGGTGGTGGAAACAGATTCAATAATAACTTTCAAAGGGAAATTGGATAAATTGGGGAAAAATTTGCAGGGCAATGGAGAAATGACAGGGGAATGGGACTAATTGGATAGCTCTATCAAAGAGCCAGCCCAGGCACAATGGGCTGAATGGCCTCCTGTGCTGTATCATTCTATGATTCTATAATACATTGACTAGGCCACTGTTAGAGTACTTAGTGCAATTTTGGACGTCCAATTATAGAAAGGACGTTAAAGCCACACAGAGCATACAGCATATGCCAGGGTTGGTGAACTATAGTTAGGGATTATTAGCAAAAATGAGATTGCACATAATTGCAGGTAACCTTATGATACGGGTCTGGAATTGGTTCAGAGATAGGCGATAGAAAATAGGGATAAAGGGTTTGTTCTCTGACTGGTGGGATGTGACAAGTGGTGTTCCCCAAGGATCCATACTGGGGCCTCAGCTTTTCACCATAAATAGTAATGACTTGGCTGAAGGAATAGAGAGTTGTATATCCAAGTTTGCAGATGACACTAAGTTAGGAGGCATAGTAGGTTGTGTCGATAGGAGCAGAAAGTTGCAAAGGAAAGTAGAATGACTAAGTGAGTGGCCAGATGGAGTTCAATTTGGGGAAGTGTGAGGTTATCCACTTTGGATCTGAGAAAGACAAATTGTAATATTTCCTTAACGGTGAGAGACTAGAACCTGTGGAGGAGCAAAGGGAATCAGGAGCCCATGTACATAAATCACTTTAAGCTAGTGCACAGGTTCAAAAAGTAATCAAAATGGCTACTAGAATATTGGCCTTTATCTCAAGGGGTTGGAACTCAAAAGTAAGGAACTGCTGCTTCAGTTGTGCAAAGTCTTGGTCAGACCTCATCTGGAGTATTGCATTAAATTTTGGGCAATGAACCTCAGGAAAGATATATTGGCCTTGGAAGGAGTAGAACACAGATTTACCAGCATGATAGCTGGGCTTAAAGGGTAAATTATGAGGACAGGTTACGTAAACTCGTTTTGTATTTTCTTGCGTTTAAAAGGTTAAGGGGTGATCTAATCAAGATATTGAAAATAATAAAGGGATTCAATAGGGTAGATACAGAGAAATTATTTCAACTGGTGGGGGAATCCAGACAAGAGGGCATAATCTTAAATTAGACGCTACACCATTTAAGAGTGAAATCAGGAAGCACTTTTTCACACAAAGAGTTGTGGGTATCTGGAACTCACTCCTCTAAAAAGCTGTGGATGCGGGCTCAATTGAAATTTTCAAGACTGAGGTCGATAGGTTTTTGGTGAGTAATGGTAGCAGGTGATACGGAACAAAGGCAGGTAAATAGAGTTGAGGTAGAGATCAGCCATAATCAAACTGAATGGCGGAACAGGCCCGAGGGGATGAATGGACTAATCCTGTTCCTATGGTGAAATTGGGCATTTGTGCCATGGTGTTCAGTGGTAAAGGAGCTGGCCGTGCTGACCAATGTATTCGTCATCTTTTTGATGCAGTAAAATCATGAGTTAAGTAGCGTTTTTTTCAAATGCTCATAAACCAAAGGGAACTTTCAATTAGCTGATTAATAGTGCACCAAAAGCAATTTCCAGGCCACAGACCCACACACACTTTCCACTAGGTGTCACTTTCCTGTAGACTAGCAATCAAGAATGGCTTCCACAATGGCCCTGTGAGTAAACACAACCTTGTGATCTAGACTTACACAGCAGCGAGGTAGTTGATTTGATCTAGGTTGAGATAACTGATCTCAGCAAAGGAAGTGGTGTGGGCACTACAATTGGCCAAAGTGTCTTTAGACTAGGGAGGGGAACTATCAGGCAGAATTCCTGCTCCTGATAACTGTCGAATGACCCTTCTTGGAGAACATGCATGTGTGGATGTTAGATAAGGATTGAATCAGTCTCGCTTATGATTTCAACCCCCCATCCCCTCTGCTCAAAAAATTCAAACACTCGCCAACGCTGCTCACTACCTAGGTTCATATCTGAAGTTCAGTCACTTGGGTGAGGTACTGGAGGATCAGCATTGCCTGTGGAACTAAACCATAACATGAGTTAACAGCTTGAGAAAAGGAGAGAAAACCAGGGAGGGAGGCAATAAAACTAGAATATGCTTTATGCTCAGGATTACCATATTCCTGCAACAAAGAATCATTCTAAGTGAATCATAGAATCATAGAATATCATGGATATTTACAACACAGGAGGAGGCCATTCAGCCCACCGTGTCTTTGCCAGCCGAAAAAGAGCTATCATGTCTAATCCCACCTTTCAGCACTTATAGAATCATAGAAATTTATGAACCACTTAATACAACAGTTGCAGAAAAATATCGGATAGGATCATTATTCCAGCCGTGCGGAATGGAGTTGGGCTGTCATTGTTATGCTATTTGGCTTCTAGTGGTTTGTCATTTTTTTGTGGAAACAATGTAATGTCTCTGTTTATTTTGTCAATATTTCTCATTAAAGTAGGATCAATGTCGTATAAAATCTTTTGATAAAACTACATTTTATAACCGAAATCAATCAATGTGTTTTTTTTCCCCAAAGTAAATGATATTGCTACTTGTAACTTTAAAGAGTTCAGATTTGTGATCAATAAACCTTTTATATCTGTCAACAAATAGTATATTGGTGTAAAACTGATGAAAATACATTTAAACAACAAAAGTTAAATGGCCCAGGGGACAAGGAGATAGAACTAGATGCTAATCAATTACAGTATACACTAGGCAAAAGCTATCACTATGCACATTGCATATTTTGTATGGGAACTGCATGCTCTTAGTATATATTAAAGACCCTGTAGGGTTGATTTTCAACTTGCTGCCCAGGTAAGTTAGGAATGAATATCAGGCAGTTTCTATAATGGGTAGCCGATCCGCAATGCTGGTTTTAAGCCCGGGCGGTAACTTGAAGATCTGCCCCTGTACTATATAGATGGCTGATCTATGTCTCTGGGATTCTAAATGAATTAACCGTAACTTAATATTAAGTTGTATTACACTATCATCTAGAATTAGTCATTAGCTATTGCACTAGAACTGTTGGAGCATTCAGTAAATCTATGGAGCCTGCCCAAACTCACAAGATGAGTTCAGATGAAGAAAACCCCTTAGCCCATTGTAATTCATTATTGTAGCAACCCTCCCATCTACCCTCTGAAGTTGCCTATCTGAAATAGAACACTGAGGGGGTGAATTTCTGAGACAGAAAATGCATGGTTAATGCCATCTTTTGGGAGTTTCTGTGCCTCTTCCACCAAAGCTACAGCAGGCGAGTGGGAGAACCCCCAGGGAAATTCACCCCACCCCAGATCTGGTTCTGTGACTGCATTGTCTCCCAAGTCAGATTGAAAGTTATCACGCTGGGGTTAATATTGCCCAGCAGTTTAGCTACTTCTATCCCCAGAATAGTGTTTGGGCCTGTCACAAGAACAAAGTCCAGAAGACTGTCAACTCTTGTGGGCTCCCTGATGCACTGAGACTGTCCTGCATTACATTAATTCTGCTGTTAGCTCTACCAGAACATCCCTATATTAGCAATTGGCCCGGAATTTCCTCGGAGCTGCTCTCACTGCACCATCACAACTTTGCCAGAAACACTGTTCCCAGCAACGTTATGACGGTGGAGCGGGAGTAACTGTTGAGGAAATTCTAATGTTAACATCACTGGTGAATCTAAGATTGTTTACAGAATGGTACTTAAATTGAACAGCTACTTTGTGTCACCTAATTGAATTGTCATAATTGCATTTAGCGTTACATTAAACAGTATTAGAGACAGGAAGGATACTGATTTTGAGGAACAATTTCAGCTTGTGTTTTGTACAGGAAGTCATAAGAACATAGGAAATGGTAGAAGGAGTAGGCCCAACGGCCCCTCGAGGCTGCTCCCTATTTAATAAGATCATGGCTGATCTTCGACCTCAACTCCACTTTCCCACCCTATCCGCATACTCCTTGATTCCTTTAGAGTCCAAAAATCTATCGATCTCAGTCTTGAATATACTCAACAACTGAGCATCCATAGTCCTCTGGGGTAGACAATTCCAAAGATTCACAACCCTCTGAGTGAAGAAATTTCTTCTCATCTCAGTTCTAAATCACCCACCCCTTATCCTGAGACTATGCCCCCTAGATCTAGACTCTTCAACCAGGGCATACAGCCTCTCCGCATCTACCCTGTCAAGCCCACTTAAGAATTTTATATGTTTCAATGAGATCACTTCTCATTCTTCTAAATTCCAGAGAACATAGGCCCTTTCTTCTCAATCTCTCCTCATGGGACAACCCTCTCATCCCAGGAATCAATCTAGTGAAACTTTGTTGCACTGCCTCTAAGGCAAGTATATCCTTCCTTCGGTAAGGAGACCAAAACTGTACACAGTACTCCAGGTGTGGTCTCACCAAAGCCCTGTACAATTGTAGCAAGACTTCCTTACTCTTGTACTCCAACCCTCTTGCAATAAAGGTCAACATACCATTTGCCTTCCAAATTGCTTGCTGTACCTGCATGTTAATTTTCTGTGTTTCGTAGACAAGGACACCCAAATCTCTCTCAACACCAACATTTAATAGTTTCTCACCGTTTAAAAATATTCTGTTTCTCTATTTTTCCAATCAAAGTGAATAACCTCACATTTCCCCACATTTTCTCTATCTGCCACCCTCTTTCCCACTCACTTAACCTGTCTATATCCCTTTGCAGACTCTATGGGCCCGATGTTACCAGGGCTGCGGGTTCTCGGCGGGGGGGCTATCGGGCGCGTGGGTAACGCGCCAGGCGAAATCAGTCAGCTCCCCGCGCAATCGCAGCCCAATTAGATCCACTCACCTTGTCACCCGGGTTCCCCACTGCTGATCTGTGCGTTGGGCAGGCTGCGCATGCGCAGTGCGATCTGTCAGCTGGAGGAGCTCTATTTAAAGGGGCAGTCCTCCACTGACTGATGGTGCAACAAATAGAAAAAATTACAGCATGGAGCAGCCCAGGGGGAAGGCTGCTCCCAGTTTAATGATGCCTCACTCCAGGTATCAATACATGGGGTGAGGAGGTGGGGGAGGACAGAGATCTTCCCCCCGGCGGGCGGGAGGAAGTGGCCTGCCTCTGCCACCAAGAAGGCCTGGCTCGAGGTGGCAGAGGAGGTCACCAGCACCACCAACATATCGCCCACCTGCATACAATGCAGGAGGCGCTCCAATGACCTCAGTAGGTCAGCCAAAGTGAGTACACTTACTCATTCCCCTACACTCCATCTGCCACATCACCGGCCCCACCCCACACCTCCTGCTGCACTGCCAACACTACTCTGTCACATCACCCCTCATACCCACTCAAACCTCATCCTCATCTTACCTGCACTTACTCACCTCTCCAGTACTCATCCCGCCACTACCACTCAACCCAATCCTCATACAATCTCATGGCTCTATCCCATACTCACCCTCTCGTGCATCTCTTTCACGGTCAGCCTCACTCAACCTGCCACTACCTGTGCTGCAGCCACAGGGCATGCATCACATATGTGCAGTAGGCAGCGTAAGGCAAACGTGTCGTGAGCATGAAGGGGATGCATAAGGGTGTTTGAGAGTTTGTCATGGTTTTTACTTATATTGAATTTCTGACCAACTCACATTACATATTATATTGTCACCACTACTGCCACGTCTTTGCGAATCTTGTCTGGTTTGTGCAATAATGCCCTTTCCTGAGGATCACAATGAAGACCCACAACTGATGCCACCCATTGTGTCACTGCAGAGTGGGTGTAGGTGTATTTGCAGAGCTCTTTTGTGCAGACGACTGAGAGACGTCGGCGATGTCCCCGGTGGCACCCTGGAAGGATGCGGAGGAGAAGTTGTTGAGGGCAGTGGTGACTTTGACAGCGACAGGTAAGAAGATGGTGCTCGGGCCAACCGGGAGCAGCTCGGCATGAAGGAGGCTGCAGATGTCCACGACTACATGTCGAGTGACTCTGAGCCTCCATGTGCACTGCTGCTCAGAGAGGTGCAGGCAGCTGAGCCTCAGTCTGTGGACCTGTGGCGAGGGTAGTGCCCTCTGCGATGCATCTCCCTCTGTGGTTGCCCTCCCTCCTGCTGTGCAGGTGGATGTGTCACAGCACTCTGTTGTGGAGCTCCACATGTCAGAGGTGGATGGCGAGGCTGGTGAGGCTGGTGATGCTGTTCGCCCTCCGAGGAGGTCACGACTGCAGCTACGGCGGCCCCCATCTGGAAAATGTACATCTGAGGGTGTCCGCAAGATAGGTACATGTCTCTGGACCCCGGGGTACGTGTGCAAGTTGGTGACTTTGACTGTCAGGAGGAGGGTGGTGGAGGCCAAACTTTGTCCCAAGTGACAGAGTGGCCTCCTGCAATGAGTGAGGGTCTCCCCCCACCACCTGTCAAATGGACCTTTGCAGCTGCCACAGGCTGACGGCTGCAACACGTCCATTTGAACTGGGAGTGTTTCACCCAGTGTGGGAAACAATCCCAGTTTGCTATAAAATCCCACCCCTCCTCACATAATCCCTTTATCAGGTCAGTTAATGACCTGAACAAGCAAACTAAATAGCTTCAAGTGGAACCCCGCTGGCTTTAATTGCCTGCGGGATTCCCACCAGCGGGGTTGGAGTCGGGCTCCCGACCCACTCCGGGATTCTCCGATTTTTGGAGCCCCCCCGCCAGGAACGCACCCGATAGTGGGTGCTAAAATGATGCCCTATGTGTCCTCCTCACGGCTTATTTTCCCACCTAGCCTAGTATCATCAGCAAACTTGGATACATTACACTCGGTCCCTTCATCTAAGTCATTAATATAGATTGTAAATAGCTGAGGCCCAAGCACCGATCCTTGAGGCACCCCACTAGTTAAAGCCTGCCAACCTGAAAATGACCCATTTATTCCTACTCTTTGTTTTCTGTCCGTTAACCAATTCTCTATCAATGCTAATATATTACCCCCAACCTCATGAGCCCTTACCTTGTGTAACAACCTTTTGTGTGACACCTTATCAAATGTCTTTTGGAAATCCAAATCTACTACTTTCACTGGTCATGTTTGTTAAAAGAATGTTATGGGGAAAACTCATGGAAATTGCGTTTGCGAACCTTTGCTTATGAACTGGCAGATGATATGATGGAAAATAATATCTAGAAACTTCGGGGGTGATTTTCAGAGACAAATGCACATGCGTTGGGCGCGGGGGTTCCGAAAATCACGCAAATGCCGTTCGGGTTCAGAAGCTGGCTCCAACCTGCCGGCTTCCGATTTTCCCAGGGATCGACCTGTGTGCGCACGGGCGACCCGAATCCGGAAGTCCTGCCGGCTTTAAAGCCGGCGGGATGACAGTTAAGGCACTCTACCTGTGACAGATGAAATGATTAGAAAGATATTTAACTTACCTGGGCGGCTTGCCCACTGCTTCTGATTCACGCCTGCTGAAACCAGACGTGAAGGGCCGGATCAGGGAGAAAGAAACTAAATAAATTAAATTAAAAAAACATGCAACGAATGAGAACACTAAATGCACCTAACTTTGAAACCTGCTCCGATGTCCAATGTCTCCCGCTCCGATGTTCCCGTCTTCACCCTCTCGATGTCCCCCCGATGTCCCCCCTATCTCACCCTCCCGATTTTCCCCCGATCTTTCCTTCTCCTCCCTGATCTTCCTCTCTCCTCCCTGGTCTTCCCCTCTCCTCCCCCACCCCCGGTCTTCCAGTCCAACGCCGGATGACATCTGTCTCTCTCTCTTTCCTGCCCCCCTCTCCTGGTGTTGCGGCTCCTGATGGCAGCCAGCCTGTCAATCAGGCTAGCTGCCGGGCATGAAACCTGGAGAGGACGTTAACCACTATCAATCAACGTGCGATCGTGTCGGAAACGGTAAGCTTGGTTCATGCGGGTTTGCCACGCGCCCCATTGCCCCCCATGCTGCCAACCTGCCTCCCCGCTAATTTCAGGGCCTTACTTTCACTAAGAATTCTTAAAGGTTTCTTGTAAACAATTTTACAACACCAAGTTATAGTCCAGCAATTTTATTTTAAATTCACAAGCTTTCGGAGGCTTCCTCCTTCGTCAGGTAAATGGTTTCTTGGCAGGCGTTAATCATTGTTTAAGAGAAACATCAAAATTGGCTATGCACTGCTGGTTTCAGAATTATTTGTAAAAGGGGTCAAGACAGTAATGTTAAAAGATAGTATTTTTTCTATAGATGTGACAAAAACTAATAAAATACACGGTTAAGAAACAAAAAATAGTTGCTAAAACAGCAACAGCGGCAATAGATTGCAAATTAACATAAAACAATGTCTTTGTAACATCTGAGCTCTGTCCATTCTTCCATCAAGTTGATAACAGAGATTGAGAAGAATGATGTGACAGATCAGAGTTGTTACTAAATGCATGATACGCCATCACTATCTGTGACCCATCCCTCCTCGATTCAGACTTGCATCTTGTGAGAGGAAATTTTTCTCTCTGACAATATCCATAGGGTTTAGTGGGCTAAGTAATTGGGAGACAATGTTGGGGTCAAGGAGAGTCACACACTGTTCTGAGTGGACAGTCCGAAGTATCTCTTATAATCAAGAGGTATAGAACACTGTTGTCAGGGTTTTGTGGGAAAAGATAAAGGCCCCGAAAATGTGTAGGGTGGCGCATCTCAACACAAGTGCTAAGCTGCACCATTCCGTGCTAAAGTTCACGGGGTCAGGGGAGGTATCATGATTTGTATGCATTCAGTGGGTTAAGGGAGTATCTGGGTGATCCACTGGCCAAAGATGTACAAGTGTTTTGACCTTACATAAGAACATCAGAAATAGGCCCCTCGAGCCTTACAAAGGAGGACACTTCAAACATAAAAGACAAAAATATATAGCTTGTACATGTTTTGGTATCTAGACCTTGACCATGGCCTAGACCCCAAGGTGGGCCCCACAATCGCTGGTGGGTTGGCTGGTACACCTGATCTAACCAAGCAAAGCTGTGCTGACCATACAGCTTTAGAGTGGTCGACGGCTTTGACAGGTGTGGACAAAGGTGGTGTCCCGCAATGCTAACCAAGTCTTCAGCATGTGGCTGAGGTCTGCCATAACTGGGTCTAGTTTCTAGCTGTTCTGACGGGCTTGTGCCAAAGTTACTGCCAGAATGGCTGCAGATTTTCGGGTCAAAAATGTTTCTTCTTGTCAGTGAGCATAGGCCAGGGATAGGGCTACAAGACTTTGAGGCAGATTTCTCTCTTACTGTGCTTAGGCACGATGGATTACTTGGGTTTAGTGCACAGAGGAAAGCCGAGCCTCCTCCTGTTCAAATTTACTTCCCTCCTCTTATGAGGATAGCACACTCATAACAGAATTGTCCAATTTTTCGACCATTTAAATTAATAGATGAAGAATCAGACAGGCTCCGTTACAGATGTGGGGTCCTCCCTGCTTGATTTTCCTCCATGAATTATACAAAGGTGATCCTTCACAAATAAATGCAATAAGAGGAAAATCAGCCTTAGTAGTGCAAATTCTCTGACTCATCCTCCCTTTATTTGCGGTTTGCTGCTGGGCGTGCTGGTTTGGTGAATTGACCCTGTTCAGTCTGTCCCCATTACAGAGCTCTCAGCTGAAAGATTATCTCATTATCATATTGGTCCTTTATGGCTCTTGTTTCTCCCATGCAGAACTGCTCACTTTAATTAAGAAATAAGCACCAAGGGGTAGAATTTCCTTGTTACTTACACTCAGTTCATGAACACCATCATCTCATTACAGATTAACACCACAGGGAAAAAAAGTATGAAAGAACATTGTTTATAGTGTATTCATTGTTTTCTTTTAATGCTGGGAGATTATAATCAGAGAAATGGAAAGATTGTCAACCAGAATTTTTAGGTGGTTGTTGCCCTGGTGATTTAAATAAAGTGTTGATCCAATAGTCTAAACTTAACACTTGAAGAGATTCATTAAATCAGTCATTAAAACCCAGTGTGCAAAAGTTCAACATTATCAATCTTCACAATGAATGGTTTTACAGAAGTGATGTTCTCTTCATTTCACACGCATGATGTCTGAAATTGAAAAGATAATGTAAATGTCATTGGTTCAATCAACTCCTGACAACCTCAATGGAAGAGTGTATAAAGAATGGCAGCACAAAATAAATTAGCCCATAATATTCAAAACATCTATTCAGAATTTCACATTTACATTTCATCTCAAGTTAAATTATTTTTTTGTGCTGACCAAATATCAATGGTTGGCAATCGAACATGTTTCCATTTTGTGCACCCAGTGTCAACAACAACTCTCATATAAAGGGGAAAGTTGAACTTCCAGACGGGGCACAAACTGTGTGGTAGTGGATCGACCACCTGTTACATCGCATCCACTGCACATAAACAGGCCATTCGGCCCAGCTGGTCTATGCCGGCATTTATGCTCCCTCATGTGCTTATCTAGCTTCCCTTTGTATGGATCTATGCTATTTGCCTCAACTACTCCTTGTGGTAGCGAGTTTCACATTCTTACCACTCTTTGGATAAAGAAGTTTCTCCTGAATTCTCTATTGGATTTGTATCTTATCTTATTGGATTTGCATCTATCTTATATTTATGACCTCTAGTATTTTGGACTCCCCCACAAGTGAAAACATTTTCTCTACGTACACCCAATCAAACCCTTTCATTATCTTAAAGACCTCTATCAGGTCACCCCTCTGCCCTTCTCTTTTCTAGAGAAAAGAGCCCCAGCCTGTTCAGCCTTTTCTGAAAAGTATATCCTCTCAGTTCTGTGAATCTTTTTTGCACCTTTGCCAATACATCTATATCCTTCTTATAATATGGAGACTAGAACAGTGCACAATATTCCAAGTGTGTACATCCTGCCGGATTTTCCTTTCTGTTTTGCGTTATTGCCGAAGTTGAATTTTACCCCTTGCTGCCTCGAGGGTAGCAAAGCGTCCCAAGGCACTTCACAAAGTGGCAGGAGTAGGCAGAAGGTTAGCAGAGCTGGCTGAATATCTGGTTGAAGTAGTAGGCTTTAATTAGTCTTTTGAAATTGGGGAGAGACAGAGTTGGATAAACACGTGTTGATCCCAAGCTTATGCATCCTGTGCTGTACCAATGAAGTCAATGGGAAAAAAAAAATGGAGAGAGGTGTTTAACGGGTGGCCGAGCCGATATTGCCCGTTTTACCCCCCAGTCAAAATTACCCTCGGTGTAAATTAACCTGAGATTGCGCAATGTAACTTCAGGATTTCAGGATTTTTCTTTTGCCTGTCGTGCTTTTTCTCAGGAACTAAAATTTCAAAAATGCAAAATAAGGGTTTTAACCAATTTTTTAAATTCAAAAAGAAAAACATAATTCCCAATAACATGTTTCAATTTAAACATTGATTGTCTATTGTGTCTTTTAATGCCTTCATGAAAGTTCCTACTTGAAGACCTCAGACTGTCCCGAAAAGCCTGGATTTGGACTTGATACTTCTGCTCGAAGATGTCACTCTGAAAGCTGAATTTATATTTTACAGCCTGACAATGTGCAATGTACCTAATTTCCCAGGATACATCAGTACTGTTCGGTCAGCTGTACTGATGGTAATTTTTTTTAGCTCCTAGCACTTTCTGCCCAGTGTCTTTACTTCAAATAATTTTCAAAAACAAGAGGACAAATTTCAAACGTTTACTGCGGTAAAATTTATATTGAGTGGGAATCATTTTCAATTTTGTTGCCTGTGCATTATCCTGTCAGAGCAGATCGCCCGCCCGTTGTAGAACCTGCCCTACTTTCATTGCATTGATACAAGGGTCATTGATACAAGGGTCATTTTCCAATCCTCACTAGATACAGGGGAGGTACCGGAGGACAGAAAGACTACAAATGTAGTTACCATTATTTAAAAAGGGTATGAGGGAAAGACTGAACAATTATAGGCTGGTCAGCCTTACCTCGGTGGTGGGCAAACTGTTAGAATCAATAATGAGAGATAGCATAAACTGTCACTTGGAAGAGCATGGTTTAATCAGGGATAGTCAGCATGGATTTGTTCAGGGAAAGTCATGCCTTACAAATCTGATTAAATTCTTTGAGGAAGTGACAAGGAGGATTGATGAGGGTAGTGCAGTGGATGTTGTCTACATGGATTTTAGTAAGGCATTTGACAAGGTCCTATATGGCAGACTGGACAGAAAGGTAAAAGCCCATTGGATACAGGGAAATATGGCGAATTGGATCCAAAATTGGCTCAGTAACAGGAAACAAAGGGTAAAAAAATCAATGGATGTCTTTGTGAATGGAAATCTGTTTCCAGTGGTGTGCCACAGGGCTCAGTGTTGGGTCCCTTGCTGTTTGTGGTATATATTAATGATTTGGACTTGAATGTAGGGGACATGATTGGCAAATTTGCAGTTGACACAAAAATTGGCCATGTAGTTGATAGTGAAGAGGATAGCTGTAGACTCCAAGAAGATATCAATGGGTTGGTGGAGTGGGCGGAAAAGTGGAAAATGGAGTTCAACCCGGAGAAGTGTGAGGTAATGCACTTAAGGAGGGCAAACAGTAAAAGGGAATATGCAGTAAACGGGAATATATTGAGAGGGGTAGAGGAAAGTGAGAGACTTTGGAGTGCATGTGCACAGGTCCCTGAAGGTGGCAGTACAGGTAGATAAGGTTGTGAAGAAGGCATACGGAATGATCTCCGTTACTAGCCAAGGTATAGAATACAAAAGCAGGGATGTAATGATGGAACTGTATAAAACGCTGGTAAGGCCACAGCTGGAGTATTGTGCGCAGTTCTGGTCACCACATTACAGGAAGGACGTAATTGCTCTGGAGAGAGTGCAGAGAAGATTTACGAGAATGATGCCAGGGCTTGAAAATTGCAGCTACGAGAAGAGATTGGATAGGCTGGGGTTGTTTTCCTTGGAGCAGAAGAGGCTGAGGGGTGACTTGATTGAGGTGTACAAAATTCTGAGGGGCCTAGATAGAGTAGACAGGAAGTATCTGTTTCCCCTAGCGGAGTGTTCAAGAACTAGAGGACATAGATTTAAGATGATTGGCGGAAGGATTAGAGGGGACATGAGGAAAAACATTTTTACCCAGAGGGTGGTGGGTGTATGGAATTTGCTGCCCGAATTGGTGGTAGAGGCAGGGACCCTCAACTCTTTTAAAAAGTACTTGGACCTACAGCTAAAGTGCTGTAAGCTGCAGGGCTATGGACTGGGTGCTGGAAGGTGGGATTAGAATGGGCACCTGGTTGTCCTTCGAGCTGGTGTGGACACGATGGGCTGAATGGTCCCCTTCTGTGCTGTGTCTTTTCTATGGTTCTATGGTTCTATGGTTCTAAGGGTTGAGTGGGTTATTCAAAGAAGAAGAGTTATGGGGTTGTGATGGAAGTGAGGTGTGGTAGAAAGGGGACTGGGTCATAGGAGGGCGAATGGGAAGAGGACTTGATGGGAGCAAGATTGTGGGGAGAAGCATGTGTGATTGGCCATTTTCTTCAGTCATTACAAGTGAGTGGGACTGGGAAAGCATTTCTCAGAGGTGCATTTTTAAAGGTATTTAATTTTCCGATTACATGGTTGGAGTAATGTTGTACCAAGAACAGGATTCGACAGTGTACTGTTGTTGTGTCGGCCCCAGGAGATAGAATCCCTGCTGTGGTATGGCTAGGAACAGCTGCAGTTGACATTACTCCAACTACCTGTGGTACCAGAAGTCATTGGGAGAAATCATGTTGAAGATCAGATAACACTTCATCCACTTCTTAACTGACTCGTCCTTTCTCCAAATAATGACAGCATTCATAAATTAGATCACATACAATATATCTGAGGTTTATTTCTTTGCTCCTGCCTAAACTACAGATGCCCAAATGGTGGCATCATTCACAGCTACTGTCAACAAAACTATACCGCCCTCATTTCTGCGATATCTGAAAACAAAATTGAGGCATGTTTAAAAAATTGCTGAAGTTTGTATTGACGATGAAAGTTGTCAGTGTTGGGCAACGGAACACTTTTCGCACTTTGGACAATGAGTGTTAACATCAAGCATTCTCAAATTAGATACAGCGTGATGAAATGAAAACTAAAGCATGATCACTGTTCTGCCCACCACATGTGGAAAGCAACTCCTACCGCATTTTCCATATCAACCAGCTCCAAGGGATACAATATTGAATGGATATCCTGAAGGAGAGAATAATAAAGTAGGAATATAGGAACAGTAGTAGGCCATTCATCCATCAAGCTTATTCCTCCATTCAATTAGATCATGGCTGATCTGTATCTTAACTCCATCTACTCGCCTTAGTTCCGTAAACCTTAAGAAACAAAGAACTTGCATTTATATAGCGCCTTTCACAACCTCAGGATGCCTCAAAGCACTTTACAGCCAATGAAGTACTTTTGAAGTGTAGTGACTGTTGTAATGTAGAAACCACAGCAGACAATTGGCACATAGCAAGGTCCCAAAAACAGCAACGTTATAATGACCAGATAATTTTTAATAATGTTGGTTGAGGGATAAATATTGGCCAGCAATACCAGGGAGAACACCCCTGCTTTTCTTTGAATAGTGCCATGGGATCTTTTATGCTCATCTGAGAGGGCAGAGAGGGCCTCGGTTTAACATCTCATCTGAAAGACAGCATCTCCAACAGTGCAGCACGCCCTCAGTACTGCAATAGAGTGTGAGCCGAGATTTTGTGCTTAAGTAAACTGGGCAAATATGTTAATGGGTAAAACGACTAATGATCAGTGGGAAATGTTGAAAGAAACAATTAACGTGATACAGAATCGGTTTATACCCCTGAGGGGCAAGAACTCTACTTGCCAAAAAAAACAGCCATGGACAACTAAAGAGGTAACGGGCCGATATAAGACATAAGGAGAGGGCATACAAAAAGCCAAAAAATGGCACAGATCCTGGCGAATGGGAAAGATACAAAGATCAACAAAGGGTCACAAAACAGATAGTAAGAGCTACAAAAAGAGAGTATGAAAAGAAACTCGCAAGGGATATGAAAACCAATACGAAGAACTTTTATAGTTATATTAGGAAAAAGAGGGTGGTCAGGAGCAGTGTTGGCCGAAAACTGAAAGTGGGGATATTGTCATTGACAATGGGGAAATGACGGACATGTTGAACAATTACTTTGCATCAGTATTTACAGCCGAAAAAGAGGATAGCATGCCGGAAATCCCAAGAAAACTTATATTGAATCAGGGACAGGGGCTCGATAAAATTAACATAAGTAAAGCAACAGTAATGAAGAAAATAATAGCACTAAAGAGTGACAAATCCCCAGGACCAGATGGTTTCCATCCCAGGGTTTTAAAGGAAGTAGGTGAGCACGTTGCGGATGCCCTAACTATAATCTTTCAAAGTTCTCTAGATTCAGGAACTGTCCCTCTGGATTGGAAAATTGCACATATCACTCCACTTTTTAAGAAAGGAGAGAGAGGGAAACTGGGGAATTATAGACCAGTTAGCCTAACATCTGTTGTGGGGAAAATGCTGGAGTCTATAATTAAGGATAGGGTGACTGAACACCTCGAGAATTTTCAGTTAATCAGAGAGAGCCAGCATGGATTTGTGAAAGGTAGGTCGTGCCTGACAAACCTGATTGAATTTTTTGAAGAGGTGACTAAAGTAGTGGAGAGGGGAATGTCAATGGATGTTATTTATATGGACTTCCAGAAGGCATTTGATAAGGTCCCACATAAGAGACTGTTAGCTAAGATAGAAGTCCAAGGAATCGAGGGAAAAGAACGGACTTGATTAGGAAGTTGGCTGAGCGAAAGGCGACAGAGAGTAGGGATAATGGGTAGGTACTCACATTGGCAGGATGTGACTAGTGGAGTCCTGCAGGGATCTGTCTTGGGGCCTCAATTATTCACAATATTTATTAATGACTTAGATGAAGGCATAGAAAGTCTCATATCTAAGTTTGCCGATGACACAAAGATTGGTGGCATTGTAAGCAGTGTAGATGAAAACATAAAATTACAAAGGGATATTGATAGATTAGGTGAATGGGCAAAACTGTGGCAAATGGAATTCAATGTAGACAAATGTGAGGTCATCCACTTTGGATCAAAAAAGGATAGAACAGGGTACTTTCTAAATGGTAAAAAGTTAAAAACAGTGGATGTCCAAAGGGACTTAGGGGTTCAGGTACATAGATGATTGAAGTGTCATGAACAGGTGCAGAAAATAATCAAGGCGGCAAATGGAATGCTGGCCTTTATATCTAGAGGACTAGAGTACAAGGGGGCAGAAGTTATGCTGCAGCTGTACAAAACCCTGCTTAGACCGTACCTGGAGTACTGTGAGCAGTTCTGGGCACCGCACCTTCGGAAGGACATATTGGCATTGGAGGGAGTGCAGCGTAGGTTTACTAGAATGATACCCGGACTTCAAGAGTTAAGTTACGAGGAGAGATTACATAAATTGGGGTTGTATTCTCTGGAGTTTCGAAGGTTAAGGGGTGATCTGATCGAAGTTTATAAGATATTAAGGGGAACAGATAGGGTGGATAGAGAGAAACTATTTCCGCTGGTTGGGGATTCTAGGAGTAGGGGGCACAGTCTAAAAATTAGAGCCAGACCTTTCAGGAGCGAGATTAGAAAACATTTCTACACACAAAGTGTTGTAGAAGTTTGGAACTCTCTTCCGCAAACGGCAATTGATATTAGCTCGATTGCTAAATTTAAATGTGAGATAGATAGCTTTTTGGCAACCAAAGGTATTAAGCGATATGGGCCAAAGGCACGTATATGGAGTTAGATCACAGATCTGCCAGGATCTTATCAAATGGCGGAACAGGCATGAGGGGCTGAATGGCCTACCCCTGTTCCTATGTTCTGCAGTGGGACGTGAACTGACAATCTTCTAACTCAGAGCCAAGATTGAAGCCAACTGAGCCACAGCTAACATTTAATACCCTTGCCTAACAAAAACCTATCAATCTCAGTTTTGAAATTTGACCTAGCCTCAACAGGTTTTTAGGGAGAGAGTTCCAGATTTCCACTACCTTTTGTGTAGCCACAAATTATGAATCATAAGATTAATAAGAGCAAAACCCATTGGGAGGGAAGTTATTCTTGACAAATTTATTGGAATCCGTTAAGGAAATAGTGGACTTGGTGGAAATGGAGAACTCAGGGGATGTTATACGTAAAGTTGAAAGGCATTGAACGGGGAGGTGAGGGTTCTGAAGTGGATGGAGATTGGCTGAATCAGAGGAATCATTGTAAATGGAGCTGCACTGGTGTGGAAGGAGCTGACCATCAGAGTGTCTCAGGGACCAGTATTTACTGCTGCTGTTTACAATGTACATGAATTGAGGGTAATTTTCACACGTGGCAGGGGCAGAAAACTTGCGGTAGCAGATCAGCCGCCCATTATACACCCCATCCGATTTCCCTTGCCATTACTGGAGAGTTAAATTGAGCGGGGTGTATAGTGGGCAGCCAATCCGCTACTGTCAGTTTTCCACCCCCACTGGAAGTGAAAATTACCCCTGTGCTTGGAAATGAGGATGAAAATAAAGCTGACAAGATTGCAGATGATATCAAATTGGTGACAGGGATCACAAGCAATCGGAAACAAAAGTGGACAAAATAAGAGAGGAGGGAATTGCAGGTGCCAATTGCACCTGTAAAGTTAAAAAATTAAGAGGGAGCCAGATAGATATTTGGTGAGGGATGTGACTGAGGATTGTAAAAAAAGGAGTGCATGATAATTTCTGGGGGCACCACAATGATCTTTTCCAGTCATGCATTTTACATTCAAAGTGCGTCTCTTGCAGTGATCTTTCCTTTTATTGCAGCTATTCGGCTAAATCTTTACATTCAGTACCATTTCAACAATTCCATAATTTTCAGAAAATGTGGTTAATAGTACAATTTTGCTACCAAAGCTCTGTGAAAAAACCACTGTTGTTTTTATCGAAAACTTTGATATGCAATCTCACGAGTCAGCGTACAGACATGTTAAGGGAAATAAATAATAATCCTCACGTATTGAAGTGTGTTGAAAGAGGACCTATGCAGGGTTAGCATACAAATTGCCATGGTAAAATAAATATTGAGTAAATAGACAGTCCCTATTGATTTCTTTGAGGAAAAAATCAGTCAGGTGAATAACATCATTTGTTGGTGAGCTTTCCTTACATCTTTATTGAGTCACTGACTCCATGAATTTATCTCGTCAGAATAATTACCCATTTTTCTTGTTAGTACTGAATGTAATTAGTGGCTTAGGAAGAGGGATTTTTTCCCCCCTTTTTTATAAATTGCCATTATGCTATGCAACCTCCTTTTAGGATTGCAGCTAATCAGATTTTGTCTTGTGTGCTTGCTCTGTCTGCATTGTCACATATCAAACCATTAGCTCTCTGAAGACCTGAGACCAGGAGATTAGGCGGACAGAAGGTCATTGCAGACTTGGCTACTACTCCATTTATTTTTTGGAATCTTAACAGCTGTCAGTGAGAGGAGACATTCATCTCCTTTCCCCAAATGGATTTAAATCAAGGTTTCAAAGGTGAAGGACAGTTCCTGAGATTAGTAGCTTAGCCAGCATTAAATTTTAAGCTATCAAAGTTATTTCATACTATCTAAGCACTTTTAACGAAGGAAAGAATTAACTTGTACTTCCATAGTACCTTGAATGGCCGTAGGACATCCCAAAATGCTTCACAGCCAATGAAGTATTGCTCAACTGAAGTCACTGTAGTAATGAAGGCCAGGCAAGAAAGGTCAAAGCTGGCACACCGACAAGAAAAATAACGGTAACTAAAAAGATAGATTTTGGGTGAGAACCTTCATCATAACTGGCATGTAATAAGATTTTCCATTCCATAAAAACAGTCACAGTGACCTTTTCCTCTAGTATGTAAGATTCAGTAATCAGAAACACCTTTAAAGATTATCAATGATTTAATTTTTTCCCATCTTGCATATATACAAAGGATACAAATCAGAGATCCACTGGATACAATATTCATCCAATGGTGAATGATGTGACAATGAGACGGCCCGTGCGTTAAATGCCAAGTTCAATAGAAAAACTTGATATAATTTCCATTCTTACCATATCATATTTCTATAGTTACAGATTTAAAAAAATATTTTCTTAAACTTGAATAGATCAAGAAATAGCAATAAAAGTTAATGCGGTTTAAGGTGATGCAGGGCACAGTAACACACAATGCATTTTCAAAAGCAAGAAAATAATTGGCTCTGCTTTGATCATAGCTGTGATATTTTCAATTGATTTAGTCTCCAGTCTTCTGTTCTTTAGTGGCAGAGCAGTTGCTAGGGAGATTTTTTATCATCTGGTGCATAATTTTCTCCAGGATATAAATAAAGGAGAACAGCAGTCCACTGTTCGTATGGTGAATGTCCTTTATGGAATTTACTTTGTTTTATGAAAATTGTAGCTCATGGGCAATATCTCATGTCATGAACAATTCAAACTATGGTAAAAAAAACTCATGGTTCACTATCTTATATTTTGAGTCTTTTTTATAGTTAATATTAAATATAAAGGTAAATATATCTCATCAATCAAAAATGGTAAGAGAATTATAAATGCTAAGAAGAATTATTAAAAGTAGACTTTACAGGCATCTGCTTGGTTAAATGGTCTTTGTAAAGGAGAGCATTCTGAACTAGTAGTTCTCATGGATATTGAAGTATCTTCCAATAGCATTTTTTGTCAGTTATTTTGTATTGTCTCCTGTCCTTTTTAATAGTTCATCCTATGCCATGTATTCTAGTCTTTACCAGTGGCATTCTGGTGTAGGATTTTCTCATTAACCCTTTGAGGTTCGGCTTAAACAAGCTACTGAGTGGAGTGATAAATTTAGCCACAGACACAAAGAATAGTCCCATTTTTGATCACTTTATTAGAACAAAAATGAATACTCACTACACAATCCCAATTTCTACTACAGGTTTTAACAAGATTTACTAACTCAATTTACTATAAAATTCAGTAGCCAAATACGTATAATCTTTGTTTGGACTGGTCTACACCCAGAATCAAGCAGTGATCGGCTCCTTCAATCTCTGGAGGCTTCCCCCCGCAAGCCTGCGTTCTCCTTCCTCGTAGATTGCTTCTTTGTCTCCACTGTCGGTTAACAACTTAGGTGGGCCCAAAGGTCTCCTTATATCCACCTACTTTGCAATAGCCTTGACCCTACATTGCTCTGTAATTTCTTTCCTATCTCCTCTCCAAGTTCATCTAATTCATGAGTGCCACTTCCTGCTCCCTTGACCCCATTCCTACTACACTGCTGACCTCCCCATTTTTTTACCTGGCCCCCATGCTAGTCGACATTGTAAATAATTTCCTCTCCTTAGGTACTCTCCCCCTTTCTTTCAGAACTGCTGTTATCATGCTTTCCTCAAAAAAACTCACCCTCAACTCTTCTCTCCTTACAAACTACTGACCCATCTTCAACCCCCACTTTCCTCTCCAAGGTACCTGAATGTATTGTCGCTTCCCTAATCCAAGCCCACCTTCCCTACATTTCCAAGTTTGAATTTCTTCAAACAGGTTTCTTTCTGTTCCTGCTACAGCACCAAAAGAGCCCTAACTAAAGTCACAAATGACATATTTCTATGACTGTAACCATGGTGCATTATCCCTCCTCATCTTCCTTGACCTCCCTTCAGCCTTTGACACGGTCGACCATGTCATCCTTCTCCAATATTAATTGTATCCATGTGATTTACATCAATCAGAAACTTAACTGGACCAGCCATATAAATACTGTGGCTACAAGAGCAGGTCAGAGGCTGGGTATTCTGTGGCGAGTGACTCACCTCCTAACTCCCCAAAGCCTTTCCACCATCTACAAGGCACAAGTCAGGAGTGTGATGGAATACTCTCCACTTGCTTGGATGAGTGCAGCTCCAAAAACACACAAGAAGCTCGACACCATCCAGGACAAAGCAGCCCGCTTGATTGGCACCCCATCCACCACCCTAAACATGTACTCCCTTCACCACCGGCGCACCGTGGCTGCAGTGTGTACCATCCACGGGATGCACTGCAGCAACTCGCCAAGGCTTCTTCGACAGCACCTCCCAACCCCGCGACCTCTACCACCTAGAAGAACAAGGGCAGCAGGCACATGGGAACAACACCACCTGCACATTCCCCTCCAAGTCACACACCATCCCGACTTGGAAATATATCGCCGTTCCTTCATCATCGCTGGGTCAAAATCCTGGAAATCCCTCCCTAATCGCACTGTCGGAGAACCTTCACCACATGGACTGCAGCAGTTCAAGAAGGCGGCTCACCACCACCTTCTCAAAGGCAATTAGGGATGGGCAATAAATGCCGGCCTCGCCAGCAACGCCCACATCCCATGAATGAATATTAAAAAAAATTAGTGTTAATTATATTCAGATGGTGGGTATCAATTGGGGCTCTCTTGCATCCATTTATAGTGCGGTGTGTAATGGGATCCCTGTGAATAAAGGCTTGGAAACAACTGAAGACCAGGCTCCAGTATTCTATCCTTTACCACCAGGCTCTCCAGTTATAACATCCAACACTGCTCAAGGCACCAGGAGAACTTTTTACTTTCCTTCAAATGGTGATGTGGGATCTTTTATGTCCAATTGAGCAGACTGACTGTTTAGCTTCTTGCCTGAAAGACACCGTCTCCCACATTACAGCACTCCCCCAGTAGTGCGCTGAAGTGTCAGTTTAGATTATGTGCTCAAATCCATAGGGGGCTAGATCCCACTACAATCAGATGTGAGTATGCTGTCAACGGAAATAAGTTAACACTTATTTGGCACTTAGTGGTTGAATTACCGTAGGGATTTCTCCTGATTGGCCATGGTAACTTCAGCGGGAGATCCATAGAAATCCTGGAGATGGTGTTTACGCTGTTTCTCCGGGGTTTCCACGGATCTTCAGCCGCGGACGTCACAGTGGCCGAAGCCACATGGAAATTCAACCCCTTCATTTCAGCTGTGCCACAAGACAAAAAATAACTTTTACAAATTTTACATTCATATTTTTTCTTCCTCTGTAGAATCTGATGTAGCTGACTTTGATGGCAGAAGTTCCCTACTTTACAGATTCAATCAAAAGAGCATGAGCACAGTCAAAGACATCATTTCTTTGAAGTTCAAGACGATGCAAAGTGATGGAGTTATGTTGCATGGCGAGGGACAACGGGGAGATTACATCACACTGGAGCTAAAGAAAGGCAAACTCTCGTTGCAGATCAATTTAGGTAAGTATTTAAGTACTTAAATTGGCAATAATAGTTACCCATAACCCACTAATCCATCCAGATTATGTCAGCAAGGGGCAACATATAGATAAGCAAAGGAAAGGACCAAGGATAGATCTTTAGGGAACCCTGGAGGTAACGATGCGGGGGTGGGAAGAGCAGCCTTTGCTGGAGATGTTCTGGCTACGATTGGATAGATAAGAGTGGTACCAAGCAAGGGCAGTGCCAGTGAGGTTGACATCAAAGGAGGAGAGTATGATTAGCCATGTCAAAGGATTCAGAGAATTCGAGCAGGGTGAGGAGGGAGAATACAGCATGTACACGGTCACTGAGGATGTCATTATTGACTTTGGTTACATTCAGTGCTGTTATCGGAGTGTAAACATGATTGGAGAGATTAAAACCTGGAATTGTGGGAAAGATGTGCATGGATCTGGGCGGGGACTAAATGTTCAATGATTTTAGAGAGGAAAGGGAGGTTGATGATGGTACAAGCGTTTTCAAGGACTGAGGAAACGAGGCTGTAATTTTTTGAAGAGCGAGTGATGGTAGTTTTGAACGAGATGTGGACAGTATCTGAGGAAAGGGAACCATTTACAATGTTAGCTAGCATGGGAGCTAGGGACAGATGTTGAGTGGTCAGCAGTTTAGTGTGAATGGGGTCAAAGTTGGGCCTCATGGACAAAATGAACTCAGACAGTATATGAAGAGAGATAAGAGAAACATTAGAGAGAGATGCAGGTTCAGGCTAAAATGGGAGAGCCTTGCTGAAGGTTTAGCTTGATGCACAAGAGGAAAGAGAAAAGCAGCAGAGGCAGCTGAACAGATGGATTCAATCTTATTGACAAAAAAATCCATGAGCACCTCAAACTTGTTTTTGGAGGTGTGATTAAAGGGGGCAGGGGAGAGGTTTTAAGGAGATGGTTGGCAGTGGAGAAAAGAAGCTGTGGGTTATCTTTGTTTACAGGATGATCATGGAATAGTGGACAATTTTTGCAGATTGAGGCCCAATATCACTATATGGTCCAGTCAGCTGTGGTGATGGATGCCCAAGCCAGTTGTGCTCTAGATACCCTCAGACTTGCACCTCTTGGACAAAAAGGAATGAAGTTGGGGCCATACTGGGGTAATGATTGGGATGGGAGAGAATAAATATTTTGCTGGGGACAAGGGTATGAAAGATGATAGTGAGAAAGTTACCATGCAATCAATGACTGCAGAAGTATTGTGATGAATGGAAAACCAAAGGCCAGGCAGTTGGCTTTGCAAGTGCAGTTTTATATCACTTGGGGAATGTGGGTGGGAAATACAAGGAAATAGTTGGAGATGGCCTCGTCATTGATCGAGACCATGGGAGTAGAGATGCCATTGCAGAATGCAAGGACGAGGGGGTGGCCATGAAAATGAGTAGGAGGATTTATATGGAGGAAAAGGTTTAGGTAGGAGAGGAGCACGGTGAAATCAGAGGAGAGAGGACAAGGGTAGCTGAGATGGAGATTGAAATAATCGAGGATGAGGAGTTGTTTGGTGCAGAGGCTGAAGGACGAAGAGAGGCAGGATATCTTGGTGAGAAACTTGTGGTGAGGTCTGGTGGAGTGGTTGACAATGAAGATTTTAAAGGAGAGACGAAAGAGATCGAACAAGGTAATGTGTTTGAAGGAAGTGAGATGGAAGAGACCAAGGTGTGACTTGGTAATGAGGCCCATACTGTAACCACAGCAGTTTGGGTGGGGCATGTGGTAGAAAATATAGCCAGGTAGTGAGACGTAGGTAAGGGGCAAGGTGTCGTCACCCATAAGCCATGTTTCAATGAAAGCCAGGATCTCAATGCAATCATCTACAAAAAACTTGTAGATGGCAAGGGACTTGTTCGGGAACGAACGTGCAGTCTGGAGGGAAGGGTTAGAAAATGTACTGCAGGTGAGTCAGCATCTGAAAGAGAAAAATAGATTCAAGTTCAAAATTATGTGGCTTTTGATAGTTTGTCCCCATCTATCCTATGTCCACTGTTTGGTAGAGGTCATTAATTTAAAGATCATTACCAAAACAGTGAAGGAAAAGATTGGGAGAATCTTTTTTTTACACAGACGGCTGTAAGGTCATGAAATGCTCCTACCGTGTTGGAAGCGGAACCCATAATGGCTTTAAAAAGGGATGTGGATATAAGACAGTATTGGGAAAGGGCAAGAGAAAGAGACAAAACAGATAACTGTCACAGACACAATGGAGAGAATGGACAGGCACATGGCAGATGAAATTTACTGCAGAGAAGTGTGAAGTGATGCATCATAGAAGTTACAACATGCATTTTGTGAGGACGAATGAGGAGAGGCAAAATAAACCAAATGGTACATTTTTAAAGGGGGTGCAGGAATGGAGAAACCTGGGGGTTCACATACACAAATCCTTGAAGGTGTCGGGACAAGTTGACAAAGATTTTTAAAAATCATATGGGATTCTTTGCTATATAAATAGTGAATTTAAAATAAAATTGCTGGACTATAACTTGGTGTTGTAAAATTGTTTACAATTGTCAACCCCAGTCCATCACCGGCATCTCCACATCATATATAAATAGAAGCATAGAGTACAAAAGCTAAACCTTCACAAATCACTGCTTTAGCTTTAGCTGGAGTATTGTGTCCAATTCTGGGCACCACATTTTAGGAAAGATGTCAAGGCCTTGGAGAGGGTGCAGAGGAGATTTAACAGAATGATACCAGGCATGAGAGACTTCAGTTATGTGGAGAGACTGGAGAAGCTGGAGTTGTTCTTCTTCGAGTGGAAAAGGTTAAGGGGAGATTTAATAGAGGTGTTCAAAATCAGGAGGGGTTTTGATAGAGTAAATATGTAGAAACTGTTTTCACTAACAAGAGGGTCCATAGCCAGAGGACATAGATAAAAGATAATTGGCAAAAGCACCAGAGGGGAAATGAGGAGAATTTTTTTTAATGCAGTGAGTTGTTATGATCTGGAATGCACTGCCTGAAAAGGTGGTGGAAGCAGAATCGATAGTAACTTTCAAAAGGGAATTTGATATAAATTTGAAAAGGTAACAATATAAGGGCCATGGGAAAGAGCGGGGGAGTGGGACTAATTGAATAATTCTTTCAAAGAGCCGGCTCAGGCACGATGGAAAGAATGGCCTCCTACTGTGCTGTAAGATTCTATGATTCTATGAATGACCTTCTATGCTGCAAAATTCAATGTTTCAGGTGGATACCCACCATTCGAAATTTTTCAAAACAGTATTCTCTACTGATCTCACAGTTTCAGTATCCATATTTTTTTTCATCTTTATTAAATAGCTTAGCTGGATTTCCATTTCTTAGGCAATACCTTCATGCATTCCTTTCAAAGGAGGTGGTTGTTGGATGTTTCATTGATTTGGGAAAATGTAACTGTACAGTGGACATTCTATATTTCAGGTGACACAAAGTTGCATTCCATCAATGGTCACACCTCAGTCTCATTGGGGAGTCTGCTGGATGATCAGCACTGGCACTCCGTTACAATCGAACGCTACAACAAGCAAGTGAATTTCACTGTGGATAAGCACACACAGCACTTTCGAACTAGAGGAGAGTTTGACTATCTGGATATTGATTATGAGGTGAGACATGTACTGAAAGAAGAAGCCTAATCAAACATTGAAAGGAAATGTTTAAACAATTATGTTACAATTTCTGTTGTTAATTCAATTGCGGATCACTTGTACTACAGTTTGATGGATGTCAAGTGGTTTTAATTTTAAATCAGCTTACACTGCTTAGCATAACCAAAGAATGAAGTGAGCTGAATCTAATGTATTGAAGCGTGTGATGTCACCTACACGCCTCATGCCCCATCGATATTGCATCAGTTACAGTAAAACTTTGTAAAAGAAAGAATTGCATTTATATAGCGCCTTTCATGACCTCACAGTAGGGAATTCCTTATTTTGTGTGATTCTTGGACACTGGACGAATAGTCAAGCGAAGAAAGTCACCCTCACTCACAATAGTTTTGTTAATCAAAATTAATTATTTAATGATGTTATCATTCATACGAGCATTCATGAAGCAAAATCAAACCATACAAATCACTCTCCTTTATAAAATCCCGCTATACACTTAATAATTCACAACGTTATTATGTAATAACATTAACAATTCATACACACACCAGGCAAATCATTAATACGTATACGACCATTAAACCAAGGCTTTTGCTCATCGGCCTGGAAGGTTGATCAGCTCTTTAGAACTCGAGGTCCTCTTCTTCTAGCGTGATGTTCAACTGCAGTGTGCATTCCCTGTGACTGCCGAATGGTGAAGAAGAGACTGTTCTTCTCTCAAAGTCTTTTTATATTGTTTTTTCACCAATAGTATGTAGGATTGGGGAGGGTCATTCTTTTTGTCCAATCTCTCCCTGTTGCTATGCCTCAATCATTAACATACTTCAATGATTGACAGTTTAGGCTTTGATCATGTGACTGGAGACCATTTGATGTGGAAAAGGCCATGTGCTCGAACCATGGAACGTAAAAGGTCCCTCTACTGTCACTGTTTATGGCCTTTCATGTAGAGCTAGCCCCTTACATTTCCATGCACAGACATTCTTAATGGTCCTTATGTCTCCAATTTTGATTGCTTCATTGGCTTCAAATCCTTTCTTTATACCATTTGACCATATGCTGAATGCAATACTATTTGATGTTTTACGAATCCCAGTTCTTTTGAACAGATTACCAGATAGGAATGAGAGGCCCATGCTTTTTTTCACACCTATCATTGCTTTCCTGATCCGAAGCCTTTGATGTATGTCCTTGTTGCCTTTTCTTACATTACCCCCTGCTGTGTTGAAAAGCTTGTGCTTCCAAAAGTCTATGTGTTTTGAAAGCCTGACAACGCTTTAAGATCAATACTATCCATCTAGCTTATTTATTTAATAATCTAGATATCTATCCGCAGTACGATGACTTTGATCCCGAAACTCACACTTCTCCAATGCCATCAGCATCATTGAGAGAAAAACAGGATTTGCGAGAACAGAGTTTACCACATTACTGTGTTTGCGGGTTTTCAAATGTCTTTGTTTAAAAGGTGTACAGTTAACCCTTTCCTTCAAATGTCTTTTGTTAAAGGGGTTTTGAACCCCAGGACAGCCCAAAGTGCTTTACAGCCAGTGAAGTACTTTTTTGCAGTGTGGTCACTGTTGTAATGTAGGAAACATGGCAGCCAATTTGTGCACAGCAAGCTCCCACAGACAGCAATGACCAGGACATCTGTTTTAGTGGAGGGATAAATGTTGGGTAGGACACTGGGGAGAATCCTTCTGCTCATCTTTGAAATAGTGCCATGGAATCTTTTATATCCACCCAAGAGGGCAGATAGAGCCTCGTTTTTAACATCTAATCTGAAAGACAGCACCTCCAACAGTGCAGCACTGGAGTATCAGCCTGGATTTTGTGCTCAAGTCCCTGGAGTGGGACGTGAACCCACAATCTTCTAGATTCAGAGGCGAGAGTGCTACCCACCGAGCCACAGCTGACACTGTCAACTTAAATTAAAAAGTTCTTTTTGAACTTCATTTTGAATCTTTTTAACATTAACAGAAAGCTAATGGGACAGTTGACCTTCTGCTACCATTAAAATTCAGTTGGCATTTCAACAATGGTAGACAGAGAATTTCTATTTCCCTCGTCAGAGAGTCACGTGGGCCTGGCAACATAACTCAGGACATCTGTCATCTGCGTCTATCTCCATCAGCAGGTCCCATTGTCAAACTTGTAGTAAAATAACTCTTGGAATTGTACAAAATAGGATTGGATATTACAATTACTTCTTCAATAACGCTTCCACTTTTTAAGTATAATCGCTCATACACAATTGACAATAACTTTTACCAGTCAGGAGGCACAACAAAACTACTTAAAATTTCCTTATCGATAACTGTCACATTTGTTTGGTATAACTGGGAACATAACAAATCGTACCTGGTTGAATGATAGGACCTACTAAAGCATCTCTCAATCCAGGGCTTGCTCCAATGCCACGATTGCAATTCCTGAGGCCACTGCACCCTATCCTCACAACAAAAGAGAGTGTAAGGATAAACCCAGCAACTATAGGCCTGTCAGTTTAACCTCAATGTTGGGGAAACTTTTAGAAACGATAATCCGGGACAGAATTAACAGTCATTTGGACAAGGGAGGATTGATTAGGGAAAGCCAGCATGGATTTGTTAAAGGCAAATTGTGTTTAACTAAGCTGATAAGAGTTTTTTGATGAGGTATCAGAGAAGGTTGATGAGGGCAATGCAGTTGATGTGGTGCATATGGACTTTCAAAAGGCGTTTGATAAAGTGCCGCATGGTAGGCTTATCATCAAGATTGCGACCCATGGAATAAAGGGGGCAGTAGCAACATGGATACAGCATTGGAGGGAGGTGTACAGTGGTGTTCCCCAGGGGTCAGTGCTGGGACCACTGCTTTTCTTGATATATATTAATGACTTGGACTTGGGTGTACAGGCAAAATTTCAAAATTTGCAGATGACACAAAACTTGGAAGGGTAGTAAACAGTGAGGAGGATGGTGATAGACTTCAAGAGGATATAGACAGACTGGTAGCATAGGCAGACACGTGGCAGATGAAATTTAACACAGAAAAATGCGAAGTGATAAATTTTGGTAGGAAGAATGAGGAGAGGCAATATAAACTAGAGGGCACAACTCTGAAAGGGGTACAGGAACAGAGAAATCAAGGGGTACATGTGCACAAATCGTTGAAGGTGGCAGGGTTGGTTGAGAAAGCGGTTAAAAAAGCATACGGGATCCTGGGCTTCATAAATAGAGGCATAGAGTACAAAAGTACGGAAGTCTTGATGAACCTTTATAAAACACTGGTTCGGCCACAACTGGAGTATTGTGTCCAGTTCTGGGCACCGTACTTCAGAAAAGATATGAAGGCCTTAGAGAGGGTGCAGAAGAGATTTACTGGAATGATTCCAGGGATGAGGGACTTTAGTTACATGGATAGACTGGAGAAGCTGGGATTGTTCTCCTTGGAACAGAGAAGGTTGCGAGGAGATTTGATAGAGGTATTCAAAATCATGAAGGGTCTAGACAGAGTAGATGGAGAGACCTGTTCCCATTGGTGGAAGGATCAAGAACCAGAGGACATAGATTTAAGGTGATTCGCAAAAGAACCAAAGGTGACATGAGGAAAAACTTCTTTACACAGCGAGTGGTTAGGATCTGGAATGCACTGTCAGGGGGTGGTGGAGGCAGATTCAATCATGGCCTTCAAAAAGGAACTGGATAAGTACTTGAAAGGAAAAAATTTGCAGGGCTACGGGGATAGGGCGGGGGAGTGGGACTAGCTGGATTGCTCTTGCATAGAGCTGGTGTGGACTCGATGGGCCGAATCGTGCTGTAACCTTTCTATAATTCTATTCTATGATTAACCTTCATCACAATTCTCAAAGATCATGAACAAAACATAGAATGAGATTCCAGGCGTTTACGTTTTTCCCCCCAATTTTCTCCTTCCTATCCTTCACATAGAGGCTTAAACTGGACTATGGTTCTACTAGTTAGTAGAATACTAGTTAGGCCACAGCTTGAGTACTGCGTACAGTTCTGGTCACCACATTACAGGAAAGATGTGATTGCACTAGAGAGCGTACGGAGGAGATTTACGAGGATGTTGCCAGGACTGGAGAATTTTAGCTATGAGGAAAGATTGGATAGGCTGGGTTTTTTTGGAACAAAGGAGGCTGAGGGGAGATTTCATTAAGGTGTATAAAATTATGAGGGGCTTAGATAGAGTAGATAGGAATGACCTATTTCCCTTAGCAGAAAGGTCAATAACCAAATAACCAGGAGGCAAAAATTTAAAGTAATTGGTAGAAGGATTAGAGGGGAGCTGAAGAGATATTTTTCACCCAGTGGGTGGTAGGGGTCTGGAACTCGCTGCCTGAAAGGGTGGTAGAGACAGAAATCCTCATCACATTTAAAAAGTACTTGGATATGCACCTGAAGTGCCGTAACCTACAGGGCTACGGACCAAGTGCTGGAAAGTGGAATTAGGCATTATAGCTCTATTTCGGCCGGCATGTTGGGCCGAATGGTCTCCTTCTGTGCTGTAAATTTCTATGATTCTATGATTTTACGCATGCCAATTTGATTATTCATTTGTGAATGCAGATCGTGAGTAGCACAAGGGTACTTGACTCCGGTATCTATCTCAGCTGAGCCTGATCCTGTCCTCCAGCACCCATAAAGCCATTAATTCAGGATGGGGTCATTGGAACATCAGCTGGTGTTGGTACCCTGACTGTGCTTCCCCCCCTCCCCTTTTTGGCTGTAGAATGCTGTGGCCCTCATCATTAGCCCAGCTGAGATTACCTAACTCAGTACAGACCATGGATCAAATCTAGAATCTACCTGGTCCACATGGTTCAGAATTGCACTGCTCGTTTCTAGATGCACTACCACGTTTACTCATGCAGCATCAGGGAAGATGAGAAAGCTGTGTTTATCAGTTCAAATCCAAGTCAATCATGAGTAATTCACTTCTTGTCTCAACTTAATGTTCCACAAGTGCAGTATAATAAAGAACAGAATATCTGTAGTTTCATTAACGCCAAATGAATATTAGATGAAAATAAAAGTCACTCTTTGCTTCAGAGAGATTTAATGCTGCAATGTAACATTGTGTTGGATCTTAACTCTATGGGACTTGGTCTTAATGTAGGTGAAAACAAAAGTTCTTGTGCGAGACACAAGAGTTCTGCTGGAAGTGGGTGCAAGATATCCAAGCATGCAATAATAACTGAGTAAATAGAGAGTAACAGCTACATTGGTTTAATTTCAGGCAGCAGGGGCAGAGATGGCTCATTACAGATTTAAAGAGGAGGAATTAAAAATTTGTCTTGAGTGGTAGTGCAAAATATGCCACAGCTAATTGCCAGCCCGTTTTATACTGACCACAGTGGAAAACAAATCGGCGGAGTACAAAATGGGCAGCCAATTCACTATTGGCCTAAGACAAATTTCTACCCCGAGCAGTTCAATTTAGTGGGAGCATTACAGATTTAAAGAGGAGGAATTAAAAATTGTTTCAGTTGTTTTAAAGATATTTAACGTTATCTGAGAAGTTTACAATCTATTTAGATCAGGGTCCCAGTTGCACACAGATTTTTAAAGTGAGAAGAAAGCAATGGTTTGTGGGCACTGCCCTATGTATATACAATTGCCAGAGGTCAAGACTTCAGACAGCACTATTGAAAGGAATACAGGCAGGTCTAAAAGGGGCACAGTATTGCCGGTGCACCTGTGGAGCCTGCCCAAGGCCGTAGTCGGGAGGCCAGAACCATTTTCAGGTTTGGGCCTTGTTTAAATTTTGCTGGTGAGCTGCGGGTGCCACTCGAGTGTCCCACTGCAGCTCGCTGATTTGGTGTGGCAGAAATTTGGTCAACTTCCGCGCGGTGCCAGCTGGAGAAGTGGGTAGCGGGGAGTTTGGTGCAGCAGAGGCCTGGATTTTTCTCGTGGGGCCTGGAGGAGTTCTTCATCTCCTCCAGGCTCCACTAAGGAAAGTTGTTTGTTTACTTACCTTAGCGGGTCTCACTGGATTCCCGGGGTGGGTGGGTGGGTGGGTGTCCCACTCAGGCGGGGAGTAAATTGCCTCTGGGGTCCCATGTAGGTGATAGGACCCTGATTTACATTGATCAGTGAGGCTCCCGCTGTTGATCTTACCATTTTGTTTGAAAAAAGAAGAGCTCATAAATAGAGTAATGGGAGTAAGTAAATGGCCAGCAAAGTGGTAGAGATCAAAAGCTGGTATTAAAATATCAGCTCAGCTGCCTTAACCTTCCCATCCTCTTCCTCAGCTTTCTTCCCCCCACCCATCGCCCTCTGCCATCACCCCTCCACCTCCATAGACCTCTCCGTAAAGCTGCTCCAACCATATATCGCTCTGTATCTTTGCTCCCATTTCTCCTTAGCCCTTATCAAACTCATTTCCTCCTGAGACCCACCTTTTGCTCTGCCAATTCCCTCTCAGCCAAACTCCTGACTACAAAAGGATCTTTATGTGACCCTGTGTTCACTGACAAAGTCAAGGGCTATTTTTCCTTTGGAATTCTTTCCCCATCCTTAAAAACTGGCATCTTCTGCCCTTTCTTCAAATAATCCATCCTCAACAATTATTCCCTATTGTCCAACTACCCCCTTCAAATATTTATCCAATTCCCTTTTGAAAGTTATTACTAAATCTGCTTCCGCCACCCTTTCAGGTAGTGCATTCCAGATCATAACAACTCGCTGCGTTAAAAAAAAATGACTCCTCATCTCGCCTCTAATTCCAGGCAAAATACACAAACAGAAAGGGATTTAATTTTTCTTAGTAGCATGCTGCTTAACATGTTTGCGTAAAATGCATTATTTCAACACACCATTAACCCACTGTGAATGGATTAAGAACTGTGTTGAAATAGCATACAAAGGAATTTGATGTGAATGCTTTAAGCAGTGTGCTTACCAGAGGAAATTGAACCGCAAAGAGATGAAAGGCAGCGGTTGCTGAACATTTGATATTGACTGCCCAGGGAGGCAATCATGGCTGATAACATTGATTGTTTTCAGTCAGAGTTAGACAGGCAGCTGGCAATAAAATCAACTGAGGGATATATGTAATGAATTGTGTGCTTGGTTTCAATTCTGGAGCTGGCCAGATGGACCAAATTGGTCTTTTCTGGTCCTGTACATTTCTATGTTCCTAAACAAACTAAGGAAGAAATATACAATACGTTAGGCACCTGTACCTGAATGGCAGTTCATCCTCCCTGGGAACTTATTAAAATTGGCTTTCCCAATACGGCTAGTGTTATCCTATGGTCCGATATGAAGACTGCCTCCTTATGGAAGTCTTGCACCTCGTTCCTTTAGTGAATTCATTGAGTCAGGCTGCTGAATTAAATTCTGAGTTACAGAGTTGCTTTCACTTCAGTAGGCCTCTTAAACCAATCCACGTTGATGCTAAATCAGTATCATAATTACATTGTAATATCAAAAACCCAAACTCAGTAACTAGGCTCATTGTGACTTATTCGACATGACCTTAGCTGGGAGCTGGGAACCTAGCGCGTCTGTGGATATTCGTGTGGGCAACCCGGAAGCCAAATGAGTGCGTCGCAATCTGCGATCGCAACTCAACTGAAGGTAAGTAATTGTGCTTCCGGGATTTTCACACGCCAGGTAGCCAGATTGACAGGCTGGCCTCTTGTCGGAAGCTGCGAGTCAGAGAAGGGGGAGGAAGGGAGAGAGAGATGGTGGGCACTGGAAAAAAACGGAGAGGTGAGGGGATGTGGAGGGACATGGACGACATCGGGTGGGCCGTGGAGAAGATCGGGGTTGTCCAGCATCAGGGGGAAGGGGTGTCTAGCATCGCTGGGGGGGTCCAGCATCAGTGGGGGGGGGGCCACAGTCGATGGGGGGAGGGGTGCGGCTGCTGGGGTCCGATCACGCCAGGTGAGTTTGTTGGGCCTGTTTCTCCCCTGGGCCCGCAAACAGTGCAATAAAGGCAGTCACCTCATAGAACTGGCCCTTCCTGCCTGCTTTCACCTGATATGAATCAGAAGCCAGGGAAACCCGAACAGGTAAGGTTAAATTTGTTTGACATTTCTAATGCACAAAAAATTAACTGCCTCAACTATCGCAAAGAGGTACATTGCTCATTTAAATATCGGCCTGCCAGCTTTAAGTGGCGGCAAGACTTCCGGGCGTGCATCCAAATATGCCGGGGTTAAACCAGGAAGTGGGCGCATTGGAGCTGGGATGCGATCCCACTCCGAAAAGCTGTTACTTTAACCACCCACCTGCCCCCAACCCACCCTTTCTTGGGGTTTAAAATTACTCCCATTATCTTTATTGAGGTGGCAGTCCTTATATTCTTCTTGCACTGTGAAGATAATGTCGTCAGTAGTACTATGGGAAAGTATAAATAACATAAACTATTGACTCCTGCATTTCTTTTTAATGGAATCATACTGTAGAAAAATAGCCTTTGGATGATTGCTTTTCCATAAAACCTAACTTGTCAACATTTTATGTAAGTTTGCCAGACTGTGACAACAAGACTGTCAGCCAATGATTATTATTCAAATATTGGAGTCCCATTCAAAACAAATACTTAAAGAAGAAAATACTTTCCACTAACAGTATTTCCCCTCAAGTACTTCTGTGTTCAATCATCTAGTTTCTGAATATTCTTGTTCCAGTATCATTTGAAATGCCTTTGACGGTATTGTTTGCACAGATAAATGAACAAAAACATTGAGTTAGACTTTGGTATGTAGTTGAGATCACAGCCATCAAAGGAAGAAGGGCTACAGAAATGAGTCTGGTTAAGTATAGCACATGTAAAGCTGGGAACAGCATGCATGAGGCTGGATAATCATTTTTAATTTGTGAATTGTATATTAAACGATATATTAGCACTGTAATGAATCTGAGATACAGTTTAATATAGAAAACATGGATCTTCCAGATCATAAATGGACTTTTTGAATTTGAACAAAAAGAATCAACAGAGGAGAACAAAAAATGTCAGTGCTGGGGAAGGCAAGAACGTTTTTCAACTTTTTACACACTAGGTCTGAGTTTTTGACGCTCGGCCTGTAGCGCAAAGCCTCACTGATGTGGACGCGGGTTAGAAAATTGGCCATGCAACTTTGTCCGACTCAGTGTCCATGTGTCTTATTTTCTTATGGAAAATTTGGGGCCAAAAAATGAGGCCTCACTGTTGGCAGGTGCAGACCTCATTTCAATATTTAAATGATGTAAAATAGATGCTGCATCAAATGTGACTTCGGGTAAGGTCAGGTCTCTAACCCCATTATGCTGCCCCGGGATTTCCAGCGTTATTTTAAATGGATAGAGCAGGGCTCACTCCTGCAATAGGGAAAGGCCCAGCGCCAGAATGTTAATGAGGCGGGAGGGAACATTCCTGACCCTTTTGACTCGTATTCTTCAGAGTTCAATTTTATATGCTATTGGATCCTTCTAGGCTGCCTCTAGGGACATCAGCTAAATCAGCTAGTCTGCTGTTCACAGATTCAAGGCAAGGGAAATTCTTTGATAACTTTCCCTTGTGTGCTGTATTCTGGATCCACTTTGGATCAAAAAAGGATAGAACAAGGTACTTTCTAAATGGTAAAAAGTTAAAAACTGTGGCTGTCTAAAGGGACTTAGGGGTTCAGGTACATAGATCATTGAAGTGTCATGAACAGGTGCAGAAAATAATCAAGAAGGCAAATGGAATGCTGGCCTTTGTATCGAGAGGACGAGAGTACAAGGGGGCAGAAGTTATGCTGCAGCTATACAAAACCCTGGTTATACCGCACCTGGAGTACTGTGAGCAGTTCTGGGCACCGCACCTTCGGAAGGACATATTGGCCTTGGAGGGAGTGCAGCGTAGGTTTACTAGAATGATACCCGGACTTCAAGGGTTAAGTTACGAGGAGAGATTACACAAATTGGGGTTGTATTCTCTAGAGTTTAGAAGGTTAAGGGGTGATCTGATTGAAGTTTATAAGATATTAAGGGGAACGGATAGGGTGGATAGAGAGAAACTATTTCCGCTGGTTGGGGATTTTAGGAGTAGGGGGCACAGTCTAAAAATTAGAGCCAGACCTTTCAGGAACGAGATTAGAAAACATTTCTACACACAAAGGGTGGTAGAAGTTTGGAACTCTCTTCCGCAAATAGCAATTGATACTAGCTCAATTGCTAAATTTAAATGTGAGATAGATAGCTTTTTGGCAACCAAAGGTATTAAGGGATATGGGCCAAAGGCAGGTATATGGAGTTAGATCACATATCAGCCATGATCTTATCAAATGGCGGAGCAGGCACGAGGGGCTGAATGGCCTACTCCTGTTCCTATGTTCCTATGTTCCTAGAAAAGGATCCATAAAACTGGAGAGGGCAGAGTACATTTTTTCAGAGGAGAAGAGTTTCCAAGAATGCCATCACATGTGAACTGCAGTATTTATATGAACAGAAAGGCATTCTATTCAATACATGTGCAGGAAACTGCTGACCACACAAGCATCATCTGGCACGTCAATGCCCCTTTCCCCTGGAGGCCCCATTACTTTTGGGGGACCAAAGCTGCCTTTTGTGGTCCTGACTGATGACACACATTAGGAATCTCCACAGAGAAGCAGCTTGCCAATACAATGAAGCCAATGCCACCACCAGAATTACTAGAGAGCTCACCACAGGCATGGTCAGGCAAAGCTTCCTTTGTTTGGACAGCTTAAGCTGTACGGTCCAGCCAAGGCGAGCGTGATCATCACTGTGCGCTGCACTCTTTACGATTTAACCAAAAGTAAAGCAGTGGCTATGCAGCAGGGGAACAGAGAACTGCAGTCCCCAGAGAGAGGAGAGGAAGGAGAAGGCCCAGATGGAGAGAGCTGATGTGCAAGTGGGCAAAGTGGAGTAAAGTGTAATACTTTCCATGGTGGATGCCCCTTGACACTGTCCAGCTGTGATTTGCTATAAAAGCAAACACTCTGGTGAGAAGCCTGACTGGCGCAAGAATTTGTGCCAACTCCTTGAGGGGACACCACCACCTCTGACCCTTCTTCAGCCATGGCCTCCGTGCTAGGTCTCCCAGTTGGATGCCCCTGTGATCTGCATGTAGACAGTTTGTAGTGTGTCTCTGGTTGTCAAGTCCTGTGTCACTGCTCTTTCCAAACAATCAACCAGTGTACGACACTCAACGTGACAACCTCCTGTAACTGAGTGCCCAAGAATTCAATGGTACCAGCCACAGCATCCATGACAGAACTCTTTTCTGTGTCTTTATCCTTTACTGCTTTGGGACAGAGGGCTGCTGAGATGCCACTTGCTTCATGATCCTCTGCATGTCAATGTATCGCCTGCAGCACTGCAGTGAAGTCAGAATTGCACTGATACATATTCTCTGACAGCTATTGCAGGCTGCTCAAGGCAGACTCAAAGGAGACCTGCAAATGGCTTTTGCTCCTGCATTAACTCCGAACAGAATGCAGGCCCAATAGGATGGCAATCCGCTGCTCATGCTGTTGGGAAATGGAATGGTCTCTTAGCCTGGCCAGATCTTTCAGCTTCCTGTCTTGCCATCTCTGCTTGTTCTTCCTTTTATTCTACATTACCTCTCTGTAAAACAACTTGGGGCATTTTTCTATATTGAAGGCACTATGTAAATGTAAGTTTTTGTTGCTATACTTGATGCTACGGGAGTATCCGGGTTCAAGGGAGATGCCCTATTTTTAATAGTCCCGATGGGTGCCTGTGCCATTATGGGCACATTTTGAGTACCCACCAAAAGGAGAAATGGAGAACCGGGCAGCCACTTGTAGACCTGCCGGCACCACCAGCACTACAGTAATTTTTTGAAGTGCCATCTGCCACCTTTATGAGCTGGCACTTTTGATGAGGTTCTAGGCCAGGACCCAGGCCTGGACCCTCAGGTGGGACCCACTTATACTTGACTAAAGCCCGGTAGTCCTGGTTGAGCCTGATATATCTGAGCAGTCGGTACATCAGGGATGAGGAAATTCCTGGCCTGGGAATTTCCTCCCCTGGCCATGTTTGGGGTGAACTGACAGAAAGTTGCGTAAAAGGAGCCTGCAAAGTGGATTCAGCCTATGGCCCATGCCTTAGACTGCCATCTAGGATATGGTTCAATGGATGTCAGATGCCTGCTGGTGCCTCATCCAAACTCTCCAGTGGCTGGAGTCATACCTAGCAAAAAGGAAGATGGTAGTGGTTGTTGTAGGCCAATCATCTCAGCCCCAGGGCATTGCTGCAGGAGTTCCTCAGGGCAGTGTCCTAGGCCCAACCATCTTCAACTGCTTCATCAATGACCTTCCCTCCATCATAAGGTCAGAAATGGGGATGCTCGCTGATGATTGCAAGTGTTCAGTTCCATTCGCAACCCCTCAGATAATGAAGCAGTCCGAGCCCACGTGCAGCAAGACCTGGACAACATCCAGGCTTGGGCTGATAAGTGGCAAGTAACATTCGCGCCAGACTAGTGCGAGGCAATGACCATCTCCAACCAGAGAGAGTCTAACCACCTCCCCTTGACATTCAACGGCATTACCATCACCGAATCCCCTACCATCAGCATTCTGGGAGTCACCATTTACCAGAAACTTAACTGGACCAGCCACAGAAATACTGTGGCTACAAGAGCAGGTTAGAGGCTGGGTATTCTATGGTGAGTGACTCACCTCTTGACTCCCCAAAGCCTTTCCACCACCTACAAGGCACAAGTCAGGAGTGTGATGGAATACTCTCCACTTGCCTGGATGAGTGCAGCTCCAACAACACTCAAGAAGCTTGCCACCATCCAGGACAAAGCAGCCCGCTTGATTGGCACCCCATCCACCACCCTAAACATTCACTCCCTTCACCACTGGTGCACTGTGGCTGCAGTGTGTACCATCCACAGGATGCACTGCAGCAACTTGCCAAGGCTTCTTCGACACCACCTCCCAAACCCGCGACCTTTACCACCTAAAAGGACAAGAGCAGCAGGCACATGGGAACAACACCACCAACACGTTCCCCTCCACGTCACACACCATCCCGACTTGGAAATATATCGCCGTTCCTTCATTGTCGCTGGGTCAAAATCCTGGAACTCCCTTCATAACAGCACTGTGGGGGAACCTTCATCACATTGACTGCAGCGGTTCAAGAAGGCGGCTCACCACCACCTTCTCAAGGGCAATTATGGATGGGCAATAAATGCTGGCCTCGCCAGCGACGCCCACATCCCATGAACCAATAAAAAAGTGGTCAATCTTCATGTAGGAGAATAAACAATGATTGCTGGTGGGATATTGGCTGTGGAGAACATCACAGCTAAGCTGAATCCTATTCTTAACAGACATCTGCGTCATATACTTTCCACCAAAGGTAATTAGATTATAATGAAGAACAGATACCGGGACTTTCTCCTGTCTACCCCAGGGCATCAAGGCCAGTTGTAGCATTAAAACCACCACCCAGGCTGAGATTATCACAATTGGTTTTAAGGGGCTCGATTTTAGCGTCGGGTTTCCTGCGGGTTTCCAGCGGGGGGGCCCCGAAAATCCCGATATCCAGTCACGTGACCGGATCGCGCCGAGATCCCGGCCACTTCTGGGTGCCGCGCTGACGTGCGGGGCTGCGTGCGCAGGCCCCGCTGATGGGAATCCCGCAGGCAATTAAAGCCAGTGGGGTTCCACTTGAGAGTACTTACCTTGCTTGTTGAGGTCATTAAATGAGCTGAAGCAGCTGTCAAAAGAGGAAGTGTGGGATTTTAGCTTCAAGGCAGTGAGTTTCACACACTGGGGGAAACAGTCTCCCTTCAACCGGTCGTGTTCCAGCCAGCAGCCTGTGGCAGCTGCCAAGGTGCACTCCACAGCGGGTGGGAGAGCCCTCACCCACGCAGGAGGCCACCGCGTCACGTAGGGCAACCCTTGCCCTCTACCACCCCCCGCCAAGCCAGAGGACAGACCGACGTGAAACCGCAGCCCCAGTGCGAGGAACCACCTACCTACCCTGCACAACCCCTCAGACCAACACCTGCCAGATGGGTGGTGCGTTGACATCCTCGGAGGACGAACAGCATGACCAGCCCCAGCAGCCTCGCAGTCCACGCCATCCACCTCTGACACGTGGAGCTCCACAACAGAGTGCTGTGACACTTCCACCTGTACAGCAGGAGGGAGGGCTACCGCAGAGAGAGACGCATCGCAGAGGGCACTACCCTCGCCACAGGGTCCACAGACCGAGGCGCAGCTCCCCGGACCTCTCCGAGCAGCAGTGCACAGGGAGGCGCAGATTCACTCGACATGTAGTCGTGGAGATCTGCAGGCTCTTTCATGCCGAGCTGCTCCTGGCTGGCCCCAGCACCATCTGCTTACCTGTCGCTGCCAAAGTCACCACTGCCCTCCACAACTTCTCCTCCGCATCCTTCCAGGGTGCAGCCGGGTACACCGCCGATGTCTCTCAGTCGTCTGCGCGGAAGAGCCCTGCAAATACACCTGCACCTACTCTGCAGTAACACAATGGGTGGCATCAGTGGTGGGTCCTCATAGTGATACCCAGGAGCGGGCATTATTGGACACAACAGACAGGATTCGCGGAGACATGGCAATGGTGGTGCCAATATAATGTGTGATGTTTGTTGCTCTGAAATTCAATATAGGTAACACCCATGGCAAACCCTCAGACACCCTTGTGCATCCCCTTCATGCTCACGACACGTTTGCCGTACGCTGCCTACTGCACATATGCGATGCATGCCCTGTGGCTGCAGCACAGGTGGTGGCAGGTTGAGTGAGGCTGGCCGTGAGAGAGATGCACGAGAGGGTGAGTATGGGATAGAGACATGAGATTGTATGAGTATTGGGTTGCGTGTTAGTGGCGGGTGAGTACTGGCGAGGTGAGTAGGTGCAGGTAAGATGAGGATGGGGTTTGAGTGGGTATGAGGGGTGATGTGACAGAGTAGTGTTGGCGGTGCCGAACGAGATGTGGGGTGGGGGCAGTGTTGTGGCAGACGGAGTGTAGGGGAAAGACTACGTGTTCTCATTGTGGCTGACCTACTGCGGTCATTGGAGCGCCTCCTGCACTGTTTGCAGGTGGGCGATATGTTGGTGGTGCAGGTGACCTCCTCTACCACCTCGAGCCAGGCCTTCCTGGTGGCAGAGGCAGGCCGCTTCCTCCCGCCCGCCGGGGGGAAGATCTCTGTCCTCCCCCTCCTCCTCACCCCATCTGATGATACCTGGGGTGAGGCATCATTAAACTGGGAGCAGCCTTCCCCCTGGGCTGCTCCATGCTGTAATTTGTTCCATTGGTTGCAGCATCTGTCAGTGGAGGACTGCCCCTTTAAGTAGAGAGCCTCCAGCTGACAGATCGTACTGCGCATGCGCAGCCCGCCCGACGCGCAGGCCAGCAGCGCGGAGCCCGGAGGAGCAGGTAAGTGATTCCAATTCGTGCATTGCCTGCTACGATCGCGCGGGCAACCCACTAATTTCACTGGGCGGAGGCCACGCACCCGAAACCCAACCCGCTGGAAACCCGCAGGCCTGCTAAAATCAGGCCCAAGAGGTTTTGCTACACACATATTTGGGTAGGAAGGGACTAATTGTCCTGCAAGAATTGCATCTCATGGGCTGAACAATACAGCCCAACATATTAAAATATTTTACTGATACTGTAGGGTTAAACAATTGTGGATTACTTTGTGGATAACTAGTCTCAGTGCATTGATTTTAAACGTTTGCAACACTAACACCAAAATATTCCAGACGCTTCAATAAAAAATATTCACAAATGAGTTCTAGATTAATTATTTCTTAGTAAGCAAAAGGTTTTATTTTCATTTATTTGTTTCTCTGCCAACTATTGCAGTGCGATTGAAAATTGATGAAGTAGTTTAAGATTATGAGGGATGAATTGCTATATTAAAGCTGTAGAATTGTTCAAACTCACAATAACCTAGGATCGATATTTTTTGTGTGTGTTTTTGCTTTTTATCTTGTGAAGAAATGCTGTAATAATCATTCTTCTTTATCTATCCTTTTTTTTCTTTCAAAGCTCAGCTTTGGAGGGATTCCAGTTCCAGGCAAAGCAGTGACTTTTCTAAGGAAGAACTTTCATGGCTGCATTGAAAATCTCTATTACAATGGAGTGAATATTATTGATCTGGCCAAGAGACGTAAACCTCAGATACACATTATGGTAAGATCTTCAACATATTCACTCTGAGGATAAAACAGAGGAAGAGTATGCCCTTGGGATTGAATAGAGCCTTTAAAGGGACCGATACATTCTGCCCTAGAGAAAAACAAATGTTCTGAAAGGCTTTAACCACAATGCAGGCAACCATTTGGTCAAATGTATCATCACGGAAAACAACATCTAACAAGGTTGTGCTTCTAGTTACGGTCTTATGCATCTTTAATCTGCCAACTAATCAAACACAAATGCTTGGGGAGCTAAAGAGGAATCTACAGCTTGGGCACTGAATACCTGATCGAAAGCATCATGATCAGGTGACACGTCAGCAGCTCTTTACAAATGGCATGGGGATAAAAAAACTTAAATAACGATGGAGGAAAAGAAACAAGTGAAAAAGGCAGTAGAATATAAAATAGTTATAAAAGGATTGTCCTGATGAAGGTTTTCAACCCGATATGCTAACTCGTCTTTTCTCTTTTCAACAACAACAATAATTTGCATTTATGTAGCGGCTTTAATGTAGGAAATTCATATAATTTCCAGGAACGTAATCAGACAAAAATTGACACCGAGC
The DNA here is from genome assembly GCF_035084215.1 of Heptranchias perlo. Lineage (NCBI taxonomy): Eukaryota > Metazoa > Chordata > Chondrichthyes > Hexanchiformes > Hexanchidae > Heptranchias > Heptranchias perlo. The sequence continues at coordinate 15,684,987 of NC_090331.1, read as the reverse complement.
CAAAGAAAGAGATACTAGGATGGGTGACTAAAAGCTTAGTCAATAAGCTAAGTTTTCAGGAGGATCTTAAAGGAGGGGAGAGAGGTGGCGAGATGAAGAGGTACAGAATGGGAATTTTAGAGCCTAGGGCCTAGAAGCCTGAAGGCACGGCCGCCAATCGTAGGTCAAAGGAAGTGGTGGTTGCATAAGAGTTCAGAATTGGAGGAGCGCAGAGATCAGAGGGTTGTATGCCTGGAGGAGGTTACAGAGATACGGAGGGGCAAGGCCATGGAGGGATTTGAACATGAGGATGAGAATTTTAAAATTGAGGCATTGGTGGAGCGCGAGACAATGTAGGTCAGTGAGCACAGGGGTGATGGGTGAACGGGACTTGGTGCAAGTTGGGATATGGGCAGCGGAGTTTTGGATGAGCTCAAGTTTATGGAGCTCCATCTTGGAGCTCAAGATGGGAGGCTGGCCAGCACAGCACTGGAATATACGAGTCTGGAGATGGCAAAAACTTGGATGAGGGTTTCAGCAGCAGATAAGCTGAGGCTGGAGGGGAAACGGGCACAGTTACTGTGATGGAAGTGGGCAGTCTTTGTGATGGAACACGTGCCTATAAGGAACCCACCTGATTTTCCTCCTTTTAATTAATTTGTGAATCAATTTAAATGGAGGAAAATGGGTGGGGTCCTTTACAGGTCATGGTATTAGAAAGAATCACCTGCCACAGTGGGGAAAAGGCCATTCATAATGCTCAACAGTCGTCAGAGTCACCATTCTCAGTTCCTATTGATTGCTTAAAAATTTGGTTCTCCCTTATCACTTCGGCTGACATCAAATACCACTTTCAAGAACCAAGTCATTAGCATTCGCCATGCTATCGAACATGAGTTTATTTTATTGTGCACTTGCCCTGTCAAATAGGTGTGATTCTTTAGCTATGACTAAGCCGTCAACCATTCTTTATCTGCAGGGCACCGAACAAATTATTGGTGTTGTAATAGCATCAGACCACTTAGGCAAAGTAAAATGGAGAAACCCAGCTGGTTAGATATTGTACTATTGCTCTTTTTCCTAGTTATATTAGACCATAAAGTAGTGCAAACATATATTTTAGGATCTGAGAAAAATAAAGTCCTCAGCCAAATGAAAGCGATTTCCTGAATCCTAAAATTAATTGGTTTGTAGGTCATGAAATGTTGAGATTGAATTTCTGGCAAAATGTGTCATATAAAGAAACTTAACAAAAATAATTACTTCATGTTACATCTTATTTTACAATAACTTGCATTTATATAGCGCCTTTAACGTAGTAAAATGATCCAATGCGCTTCACAGGAATGTAATCAGACAAAAACTGACATGGAAACATAGAAAATAGGAGCAGGAGTAGGCCATTCGGCCCTTCAGTCAAGTCAAAGAAGCAGACAGGTGACCAAATGCTTGGTCAAAGAGGTAGGTTTTAAGCAGTGTCTTAACGGAGGACAGAGAAGTGGAGAGACAAAGAGGTTTGGGGAGGAAATTCCAGAGCGTAGGGTCTAGCCGACTAAAGGCATGGCCACCAATGGTGGGGCAAAGGAAGTGGTGGATGCACAAGGGGATAGAGTTGGAGGAACAGAGAGTTCATAAAGGGTTTCCAATTATTTTACTTTCCAATCTGCATGAACATTGGTTCAAAGTTTGAATTAATTTGATTATCAAAACTGTGTCCATTCACTTTATGTATCCTGTCACTTTCATGGATATCAGGGGGCAAAGCTCTATTCAAAAACAGAGAAATTTAATTTAAAATTATTCAATTGCTATTTTAAAACTTGCCCAACTTTTTATTTATTTGTATCCAGTTTTATTTTCTCCCTTCGTGGCTTCCTGCTTCGAGACATCACTCTTTGTTTGGAAGGATGGATGAAGGAATTATGGACTCTCCTGAGACTGCTAAGAGCAGTGGTTTTGTGCAGTCAACTGAAGGAAGGCACATTCAGTATATCACTCATCAATCTGTTAAGACAGATGGCACCTCAAGAAATTCCATTTGGCAGCCTATCTAAAACTAATGGAACTCACAAGCAGACTGAAACTGATGGCAGTAAAGGTGCGAAGTGAATCTTAACCCTCAAATAGCAGATCAAATCTTGCACCTTAGCCCCTGATTCCATTACCCCCGTTGACAGCTCGCACTGGCAGAGCCAGTTTAAGAGATTTGGGGGCCGCCTGCAAGAATTGCTTTGTGCTCCTTACTCCCTCTCCACTGACCATGCCTCGTAACTGTAACCATCAGGAACATTCAGAAAGTTGTGAATTATATCCCCTACTTTCCAGAATTGCCCCACTTCAAGTATTTAACATAGTTTAATGTTACTCTACCAACCTTTCTTTGAAATAGCAGGTACTACACATAAACTAGAGGTTTACAGTCCAAAGAAACTACTGCACTGTCCGAAAGGGAAGCAGATTCAATAATAACTTTCAAAAGGGAATTGGATAGATATTTGAAAGGGAAAAATTTGCAGGGGCATGGGGAAAGGGTAGGGTAATGGGACTAATTGGATAGCTCTTTCAAAGAGCCGGCACAGGCACGATGGGCCGAATGTGCTCCTTCTGTGCTCAATGATTCTATGAATAACTTTATTTACAATTAAATAGTAACGAAAGGCACAAATATCAATATATAAAAATGCCCAGGACGGGCTCAACCTGAGTTGGAATGGCACCAGTGGAAAGGATAAATAAGGCTGTCAATAGGACTTTAAACTTGTAATGATGTGGAGAGAAATGGGGAAGTTAACATAAATCTGAAGAAAAATGAAATAGGAAATGAGAGTAAAAGTCAGACCAAGTTCAGGAATAGGGTAACATAAACAGTTAGGGAACAAATACAGTTACAAAATGACTGTTAAAAACAAATGGGGGGGAACAATTACTAAAAACAAATGAAATTACCTGTACAGCAGTGTGCACAGCAACTGAAACAAAACAGGGGAACTGAAGGCAATAATTCATAGCGAGGAACCTGAAGTGGTAGGGATAACTGAAACATGGTTACATAAGGAACAGGATTGGCAGTTAAATATTGCAGGATATTTTTAGAAAGGATAGGGAAGGAAGAAGTGGGGGGGGAGGTGGCGTAGTTGTACTAATTAGAGACACAATAATGGCAATAGAAGAAAGGGACATAAGTAACATTAAAATAGAAACAGAATCCATATGGATAGGGACAAAGGATAAGAAGGGGTCGATCATGTTAATAGGGATATTCTACAGACCACAAGTGGAAGGGAAGTGGAGGATGAAATATATAGACAAATCAATGAAATGAGTAAAAAACATTGAATAATAAATCATAGGAGATTTCAACTAACCCCAAATAAACTGGCAAGAAGTGGTAGGGAAAGGAGAAAAAGGAATGGAGTTTGTGCAGGACTCCTTTCTTACCCAGTATGTGAGAAGCCTAACAAGAGATGAATCACTGTTGGATCTAATAATGGGAAATGAGCCAGAACACATAACAGAAGTAAGTGTAGGGGAATATCTAGTCAATATCGATAATAAGGTTTAAAATAATGATTGAAAAAGACATAAGTAAGACAAAGACCAAAGTAATAGATTGGAAAAAAACTAATTTTGAGAGGATGAGAATGGAACTAAGGAAGGTAAAGTGGAAAAAAAAATTGACAGACGAAGAGATAGAACAGCATTAAAATGGTGATCAATAAAGTTCAGGAGAAGCATATTCATCTAAAAAGCAAGAATAAACTAGCCAATAATGAAACACCATGGTTGACTAAAGAGATAAGGGTAAAATTGAAACTAAAGAAAAAAGCATACACTAAGCACATAGACAATAAAGGAGAGGATGACAAAGGGGAATATGAAGAGGTTAGGAAAAAAGTCAAAAAAACAATTAGCAAAGCAAAGAGGAATTACAAGATTAAATTATCAAGGAATATAAAAAGAAATAGTAAAGTATTCTACAGATAAATAAATAACAAAAGAAAAAATCAGAATAGGGATCGGGCCACTAAGGGATGCACAAGATAAACTCACAGGTAACGACAGCGAAATGGCAGAAATATTGAGTAGTTATTTTATTTCCATATTTACCAGGGAGGCTAACAAGGTGGACAGGACATTAGAAGAAGAGATCAAAAAAGTTATTAAAACATTGAAGATAGAAAGGGAGGAGATACTTGATAAATTAAACAAACTTACAGTAGATAAGATCCTTGGTCCCGATGGATTGCATCCACGGATATTAACAGAAGTTAGGGAGGAGATAGCAGAGTCACTATTACATATATATAATTCACTAGAAAAGGGAATAGTACCAGAGGATTGACGGACAGCTAATGTTATTCCTAAATTTAAAAAGGGAGATAGAACAAGTCCAGGGAACTATAGACCAGTTTAGCTTAATGTCGGCGGTAGAAAAGATAATGGAATTTTTACTCAAAGATGTAATAGAAAGACATCTAGAGAACAAAAATATAATAAAAAATAGTCAGCACGGATTTCAGAAAGGAAAGTCATGCTTGACCAACCTTAGTGAATTATTTGAAGAAGTAACAGAAAGAGTCGACAAGGGTAATGTAGTAGATGTAATATATTTGGATTTTCAAAAGGTCTTCAATAAGGTACCGCATTGTAGACTCATGGCCAAGATCAGAGCATGTGGAGTCAGGGGACAGGTAGCAGAATGGATAGCAAGTTGGCTACAAAAAAGAAAACTGAGAGTAGGGGTTAAGGGTAACTGCTCAGACTGGCAAAAGGTGGGAAGTGGCGTTCAACAGGGATAGGTGCTGGGACCACTGTTGTTCACAATTTACGATTTGGATTCGAAATCGGAATATAATTTCAAAATTAGCGTACGACAACAAATTGGGTGGTGCAGTTGATACAAAGGAAGAATGCGTTAATATGCAAGAGGACATTAATAAACTAGAAGAATAGGCGTGTAATTAGCAAATTAATTTCAATATAGGTAAGTGTGAGGTGATTCATTTTGGTAGGAAGAATAAGGAGGCCACATACTACTTGGATAATAAGAGTCTAAACAGGATAGAGAAGCAAAGGGATCCAGGGGTATGGATACACAAATCACTAAAAGTAGCGACACCCCCATAAGGCCATAAAAAGGCAAATCAAGCACTATGGTTCATTTCTAGAGGGATAGAATTGAAAAGCAAAGAAGTTATGTTGAACTTGTATAGAACCTTGGTTAGACCACACTTGGCGTATTATGCACAGTTCTGGTTTCCATATTATAGAAAAGATATAGAGGTATTGGAGAGGGTGCAAAAAAGATTCACAAGGATGATACCAGAACTGAGAGAACATACTTATCAATAAAGGCTGAACAGGCTGAGACTCTTTTCTCTAGAAGGGGTGACTTGATAGAGGTCTTTAAGTTGATGATAGAGTTTGATAGGGTAGACATAGAGAAAATGTTTCCACTTGTGGGGGAGATCAAAACTAGAGGTCATAAATATAAAATAGTTGCTAATAAATCCAACAGAGAATTCAGGAGAAAGTTCTTTACCCAAAGAATAGTAAGAATGTGGAATGGCTTCCACAAGGAGTAGTTGAGGCAAATAGCACAGATACATTTAAGGGGAAGCTAGATAAGCACATGAGCAAAAAAGGAATAGAAGAGTATGCTGAAAGGTTTAGAGGAGTCTCGTGTGGAGCATAAACGCTGGCATAGATCACTTGGGCCGAATGACTTGTTTCTGTGTTGTAGTTTCGATGTAACTCGATGCATACAATGAGAAAGGCTGTAATGCATCAAGTACATTCTGTCAGACCCATTTTTGTGTTGAATGAAAGAGGCTCTGTTGATTCTCTAATGTATTGGATTCTGGCAAGGCAAATTCAATCAATTTAATTTTCTTTTGTAAAACTTTCTGTATTAAATTATGGTATCCTTTAATTAGGGAGTGAAAACTGAACCTTTCACTTAGTGGAAGCCCCAGATTTCAAGAAATCTCAGGACTGATTTGAACTTTTGGCAGTGATGGATCAGCTGCCCGTTATACAACCTGCCTGATTTTCCTTTTCATTCACCGCCCACTCCCCCCCCACTCCGCCCCCCATAGAAGACACAGGGATTTAGGAAGCAAAAAATTCTCATTGAAGTGGCGCTTTTCTGAGATTGGGAAAGGCATATTGCTAGGGCAGAGTCGAGGAAGCTTTAATCTGCATCAAGCCCTTCTTTTCTTGGCTCAGTGGGAGCTAAAATGGAAACATATTTCAATTGCTAACATTCATGTTGCTCATCTGCTTGATCATAAAAAAATCACCAAAACAAATTAAAAGTGTTCCATGCACTTGTGACATTGCATTCATGTACCATTTCATCTCCTAATTCTCTCCAATTGCAGGTTTCCATGGAAATCCTGCACCACTATTAATGAAAAGCTTTAAATAAAGCATTAATTTAGCATCCTCTTAAATAGAGTAAACACGATGGGCTCGATTTTAGGAGGGAGGCGGGTTGGCAGCGGGGGATCGACTGGGCGTGTGGGTAACGCGCCCAGTGAAGTCGGGGCGCTCCGCACTCACCTTGGCTTCCGGGTTTCGCGCTGGAAAGCTGCGCAGCCGCATCATAGGCTGTCAGCTGGAGGAGCCCTATTTAAAGGGGCAGTCCTCCACTGACTGATGCTGCAGAAAATAGGCAAAATGACAGCATGGAGCAGCCCAGGTCTTACTGGATGGGGTGAGGAGGAGAGGGAGGACAGAGATCTTCTCCCCGGCGGACGGGAGGAAGTGGCCTGCCTCTGCCACCACGAAGGCCTGGCTCGAGGTGGCAGATGAGGTCACCTGCACCACCAATATATCGCGCACCTGCATACAGTGCAGGAGGTGCTTCAATTACCTAAGTAGGTCAGCCAAAGTGAGTACACTTACTCATTCCCCTACACTCCGTCTGTCACATCACCGCCCCCACCCCACATCTCCTTCTGCACTGCCAACACTACTCTATCATATCACTCCTCACACCCACTCAAAGCTCATCCTCATCTTACCTGCACTTACTCACCTCTCCAGTACTCATCCCGCCACTACCACTCAACCCAATCCTCATAAAATCTTATGGCTCTATCTCATACTCACCCTCTCGTGCATCTCTTTCACGGTCAACCTCACTCAACCTGCCACTACCTGTGCTGCAGCCACAGGGCATGCATCACATATGTGCAGTAGGAAGCGTAAGGCAAACGTGTCGTGAGCATGAAGGGAATGCACAGGGATGTTTCAGGGTTTGTCATGGTTTTTACTTATATTTAATTTCTGATCAACTCACATTACATATTATATTGTCACCACTACTGCCACGTCTTTGCGAATCTTGTCTGGTTTGTGCAATAATGCCCTTTCCTGAGGATCACAATGAAGACCCACAACTGATGCCACCCATTGTGTCACTGCAGAGTGGGTGTAGGTGTATTTACAAGGCTCTTTTGTGCAGACGACTGAGAGACACCGGCCATGTCCCCGGTGGCACCCTGGAAGGATGCGGAGGAGAAGTTGTTGAGGGCAGTGGTGGCTTTGACAGCGACAGTTAAGAAGATGGTGCTCGAGCCAGCCAGGAGCAGCTCGGCATGAAGGAGGCTGCAGATGTCCACGACTACATATCGAGTGACTCTGAGCCTCCGTATGCACTGCTGCTCAGAGAAGTCCAGGAAGCTGAGCCTCAGTCTGTGGACCCTGTGGCGAGGGTAGTGCCTTCTGTGACACACCTCTCTCTGCGGTTGCCCTCCCTCTTGCTGTACAGGTGGATGTATCACAGCACTCCGTTGTGGAGCTCCACGTGTCAGAGGTGGACGGCTGGGCCGGTGAGGGTGGTGAGGCTGTTCATCCTCCGAGCAGGTCATGACTGCAGCTATGGCGGCCCCCATCCGGAAGATGTACTTTTGAGGGGTCCGCAAGGTAGCTAAATGTGTCTGGACAGCGGGGTTGAGGTTGCAAGTTTGTGAATTTTATTGTTAGGAGGAGGGTGGTGGAGGCCAAACTTTGTCCAAAGTGACAGAGTGGCCTCCCGCAATGAGTGAGGGTCTCCCCCCGCACCTGTCAAATGGACCTTTGCAGCTGCCACAGGCTGGTGGCTGCAACACGTCCATTTCAACTGGGAGTGTTTCCCCCAGTACGGGAAACAGTGTCAGTTGAGTTGAAAATCCCACCTAAAATATCATGTCAATCCGGTCTGCTAACGACCTACTTAATTAGTTTAAGTGGCATCCCGCCGGCTTTAATTGCCAGCAGGAGTCCCGCATGCGGGGGCTGCGGGCGCATGTAAGCGCGTCACTGGGGAACCCGGAAGTGGGCGGGTTGGAGCAGGGCTGTGGACCCGCCCCGGGAATCCCCGATTTTTGGAGCCCCCCCCGCCACAAACCCGCCGGCTCGGAGGTCCGAAAATCGAGTCTTATGACTTTGCTACTAATTCCATTGAACAACATCACGAATGCAATAAGAATTTAGCTTTAGAATTCTCAGGGCAATTAATCACTGGGATTCACCTGACAGGCGGCCTCATAAATATTTGTGAGCTGACATTGTTATGAGCTTCTTCAAAGGTAAAGTCCAAAACAGGCTTTCAAGTTCTCAATCTGGTATCAGCAAGGTTTTGTGACTACCCTCGGTTCTCTTCTTCATCCCAAAAAGCACAAGTAATGGCAATTCCTTTGGAGAAATCCATTGTGAGTTTTGGTGCAAAAATGCCAGTCGCCCAAGGTTTGCCACAAAGATCCTAAACTCCCAAAATGATAACAGAAGTGAGAAAAGGTGTGAATTATTCTTCAGTCTTCAGGTAGGGGACTTTAAAAGCACTTCCATCAGCACCTCAGGACCAAGAATTGGCTAAGGGACAGAAAGCAGATAGCAGTGGCGAACAGCTGTTTTTCAGACTGGAGGGAAGTATATAGTGGTGATCCCCAGGGGTCGGTATTAGAACCATTGCTCTTTTTGATATAAATTAATGACCCAGACATGGTATAGAGGGTATAATTTCAAAGTTTGCAGTTGAAACAAAACTTGGAAATGTAGTAAACAATGTGGAGGATAGTAACAGACTTGGGAGGACATAGACTGGTGAATTTGGCAGACACATGGCAGATGAAATTTAACACAGAGAAGTGTGAAATGATACAATTTGGTAGGAAGAATGTGCAGAGGCAACATAAACTAAATGGGGGTGTATGTAAAGGTGGCAGGACAAGTTAAGAAGGCTGTTAAAAAAAGCATATGGGATCCTGGGCTTTATTAATAGAGGCACAGAGTACAAAAGCAAGGAAGTTAAGCTAAACCTTTATTAAACACTGGTTAGGCTGCAGCTGGCATATTGTATTCAGTTCTGGGCATCACACTGTAGGAAAGATGTCAAGGCCATAGAGAGGGTGCAGAAGAGATTTACTAGAATGGTACGAGGGATGAGGGACTTCAGTTATGTGGAGAGACTGGAGGAGCTGGGGTTATTCTCCTTAGAACAGAGAAGGTTAAGAGGAGATTTGATAGAGGTGTTCAAAATCATGAATGTTTTTGATAGAGTAAATAAGGAGAAACTGTTTCCAGTGGCAGAAGGGTCGGTAACCAGAGCACACAGATTTAAGCTGATTGGCAAAAGACCTATGATCTGGAATGCACTGCCTGAAAGGTTGGTGGACGCATATTCAATAGTAACTTTCAAAAGTGAATTGGATAAATACTTGAAGGGAAAAAATTTACAGGGCTATGGGGAAAGAGCGGGGGAGTTGGGACTAATTGGATAGCTCTTTCAAAGAGCCGGCACAGTTATGATGGGTCGAATATCCTCCTTCTGTGCTGTAACATACTATGATACTAGAAACCCTGGAAAACCAATTTATATTGGCAGGTTGATGGAGCTGTAAAAATTGTAAGGAAGATATTTGAGCATCAAACACCACTGGTACCAAAGGAAAATGTTGATGAAACTTTCCATGTGCCATTAAATGTATAGAGGATCATCATAACTGTTCTTTACTCTGATTTCTGGTCCCATTTTGGCACTAATATTTTGGGCACTATCAACTAGATATGCTGGGTTAATGATGTTTGGCATAATCATGTATGTCATTGGCAGAGCCAGTTCGCACTTTTTTTTTAAATGTGAAGGTTTGGTTGAATCCAATTTGTAACATTATGCGATGAGTACTTACACATGTTCCTTAGTAGTTCATATCAGTTTGAGTTTGTAATGTAAAGACATTTCCTTAACAATCAGTAAGTGATAATGTATCGATTAGCAACCTGTTTGATGTACACTGCTCCAGTCTGTACCAAAACCTGGAATATTGTTGTATATAATGGGATTAGGTTTAACCAAGGATGGACTTTGGGAGGATGGAAGGGAAGCACTCCCGCCACCTGCCCAAAGTCCCTGGGAAGAGGCCCGAGCGCTGGGCCTGATTTCCATAATCACGGTGAGCTACGAATGCTGCTCGGGTGCTCAAAACTCGCTGGTCGGGAGAGGGATGGGAATTCCGAAGGTTCCACTGTGGGCGGGAGGTACAAATGAGCCAGAAACAGGCCAGAAGACTTCTGTGGAGCCAGGAGGAACATTCATATGGCACACGCTCTGCCTATCGGTACCTACAAATTTGGTCGGGATCCCATGTACGCCATAGGAGTCCATTCAGCATATTGGAATAAGCCCCTCCACCTAAAACAGGTGGGTGCCTGGACTGCATATGCAGAGGCCCCAATGGAGGCAGGCAGGACTGGAGTGGGAATGGGGCAGTAAACACAACACAGCTATTTTTGGGCCACGACCGCCGCCTTCCTGTCCGGCAAAGCAACTTAAAATCAGCCCCAGTGTATTTAAACCTGATTTAAAAAAATGCTCTTCCTTTTCATTCAAACTTGGATTACAAAGACTCTCGACATAAGTTTACTCAATCAGCATTTTAAAAAACAAAACAATCATTACTATATGTTTCTTTTTCTCTGCATATTCTTTCAGGGCAATGTAACTTTTTCATGTTCAGAGCCACATATCATTCCAGTCACATTCATGAGTTCCAGTAGTTACTTGCTGCTGCCTGGCACACTACAAATGGACGGACTGTCTCTCAGTTTCCAATTCCGCACATGGAACAAGGATGGGCTGCTGCTGTACAATGAACTTCACGCAGCATCTGGAAGTCTACAGATTCACCTCGGTGATGGAAAGCTGAAAATAACCATTCTGAAACCGTCAAGGACCCAAACTGACATTGCTACAGGTAATTGCAAGAGTTGATTACTTCATGTTCAGTGAGAGCAGAAATATTGGAACTGAAAGTCGGACAAATCTCATAGGTTTTAGGAAGGCGTTTTGGCAGACAATTTATTTTTCTTCCTAGGGGTTGTGAAAATGTCATTGGGTTCTGTGTTAATGCTTCAGTACTTTACAGAAATTGAGTTTTTTGAAGGTCTGAGAACTATTTATTGTGGAAGCCTGCGGCTTCAATACCTGGAGCTTGGGGCATCAATTTGGGAGGTCTAGAATGTCAATCATGGACCCAGCCTGCAATGTCTGTGCATCGAGCTAATTATTGGATGGCAATAAGCTCTTATATCCTGGCTGTGAGAAAGGATGGAACATATACCTGTAGAGTCCAGAGTCAACTTAAATCAGGAATTACTGAATCTAAGGGAAAGTTCCATCCAGGAAATCATTGGCAAGGAACACATTGAGCTGAAAGAAAGAAAAGAAATAACTTGTATTTATATAGCGCCTTTCACAACCTCAGAATGTCCCAAACCACTTTACAGCCAATGAGGTACTTTTGAAGAGTACAAGGGTACAATTTTGTCTTTTAAAAAGCATTTGGACAGTTACATGGGAAAGATGGGTATAGAGGGATATGGGCCAAGTGCAGGCAACTGGGACTAGCTTAGTGGTATAAACTGGGCGACATGGACCGAAGGGCCTGTTTCCATGTTGTTAACTTCTATGATTCTATGATTCTAGTAATGTAGGAAACATGGCAGCCAATCTGTGCCTAGCAAGGACCCACAAACCACAGTGAGATCCTGATCTGTTTTTTTGGTGTTGGTTGAGGGATAAATATTGGCCAGGACACTGGGGAGAACTTCCCTGCTCTTCTTCAAATAGTGCAGTGGAGATCTTTTACGTCCACCTGAGAGGGCAGACGGGGCCTCGGTTTAACATCTCATCCGAAACACGGTACCTCCAACAGTGCCGTGTCCCTCAGTACTGTACTGGAGTGTCAACCATGATTTTGTGCTCAAGTCTCTGGAGTGGGACTTGAACCCACAATCTTCTGACTCAGGCAAGAGTGCTACCAGCTGACCCACAACTGACACCTATGTTCCTAGGTTAATAATCCAAGTTTAGGCTTGATTCATTCTCACCATTACAACTAATCCACGATTTGTCCCAAAAAAGGACAATGCCAAATTACAGTTTTAGTTGTTGTTTAAAGTACAAGGATAGAAGTCTTTGTATGTTGTAGTAGAATTAGCACTCTAGATATGAACATTTTGAAAGCTTTTAGATTTGGAATTTTCATTTTTGGTATTTGATTAATTTGACTTTTTTAGTTTTACTTGGACCAAACCAAGCTACCACACCTCAACTTATTCAATCATAACTATCACCAAATTTTATAACAATTACTTTTTATTTTCAATAAAAATTCAAATAACTAGTATTTGTAATTTAATCTAAATCCCAAACAATTCAGATTTGCCACATTACTTTCCTGCATGTTCCTTGCGATTGAGTTCGTCAGAAAGTTGCCTCAGTTTTAATGCAATATCCGTAATCTGTTTTGCTTTTCCCCTTTCTCAGCCATCAAACATTTCAATACCCATTCCACATCTGGGTTTGTTGCTGAGGATATTGCTTGTTGCAGCATACAAACTGGAAGTTTCATTCAGAGGGATGAAAAAATTGGCAGTAGAACTTCTGTAGATATATTCCCTATAATAGCTTAATCTATTAAAGAAAAAAAAACTTGTATTATGCAGTACCTTATCATGTCCTCAGGAGGTCTCAAAGTGATTCACAGCCAATGAATTATCCTTTGAAATATAGTCAATGTTGTGACAGCAGTTAATTTGCTCATAGCAAGGTCCCACAAACAGCAAAGGAGACAATCACCAGTTAATCTGTTTTTAGTTGAAGAGGAATGTTGGCAAGGAGACCATTATTCAAAAAGTGCCATGAAATCCTTTAAAGACAGGGCCTGGGTTTAACATCTCAACTGAAAGATGTCACCTACCTGAATGCAACACTCCCTCAGCACTGCTCTGAGTGGAAACTCTCTGATTAAAAATCTCCAAACATAAAGCTGTTCTGTTTGTGAGGTTCTTACTATTCAATTGGAGGGTTTAGATTCAAAGATCAGATGGGCAGAATTTCACAAACCAATTGACAGTTCAGTTGTTGAATAGATTAGTGTTTAACAGATGTTTGCAAGCACATTTAAAGGAGGTAGAATGGCTGGAATTCAATTTCATGTGCAAAGTATTCCCTTACCTCTGTTAAAACAAAATGAACAAACTACATTTCATCTGATAGCAGATTTTTTTTTTAGCAGTGCACTTTGCCTGCCAACCCACGCCCCCACCAGGCGACGGCAGAGCTGGTAAATGATTACTTTACATCAGTCTACACTCCAATAGATGATGCTCAGTTTCCAGCTGTGGGATGTACTGCAGCCAATAAAATTATAAATAATAAAATAGATAGGGATGTCATCTTGGATAAGATAGGAAATAGATCGGGCTTCAGGTCCAGATGACACCCACCCAGTGGTGATTAAAGAGATGGGACAGGTGCTATGTGAGCCCCTTGCCCATATCTTCCACAGCTCAATAGAGTCAGGGATTGTTCCCTTAGATTGCAAGGTAGCTGATGTAGTTTTGATTTTCAAAATATGGGACAAATCAGAGCCAGGCTAATTAGACTGACATCGGTCATAGAGAAGATGCTTGAAGGGATCAAGAGATGTTCTTTATAATCACTGTGGAAAGAAGGGGCCATTAAAGATAACCAACTCCTGAAAAAGAAGGCTTAAGTCTTTTGAAGAAGTTACTAGGTTAATGGATGAGGGTAATTTTCAGGAACCCTTTGATAAGGTATCTCACACCAGGTTACTCCACAAAGTAGAATCTTGTGGTATAAGTGGGAATTTGATACACTGTGTTAGGAATTGGCTCCAATCCTGCAGACAGAAAGTTGTGGTCAGTGGTTGTGGATCAGGCTGGAGGCAGGTTTCCAGTGGTGTCCCATGGGGATTAGTGTTAGAGCATTACTTTTCACAATTTCCATTAACAACCTGGATATTGGTGTTGGTGTTATGGGCAGCAAGTTTGCAGATGATACAATAATATGTGCAAGTATTAAGACTGTAGTGGAGTAATCACCACCACCTTCTCAAGGGCAATTAGGGATGGGCAATAAATGCCGGCCTCGCCAGTGACGCCCACATCCCATGAACGAATAAAAAAAAAATCTTCTGCAAAAAGATTTAGATGTGCTGATGGGATGGGCCAAACAATGGCAAATGGCAATTCACCTAAACAAATGCAATGTGATGAATGTAGGAAGGACCAACACAGAAAATACTTACAATTTAGAGGGACCAATACTGAAATCGGTTGAGAAAGAAAAGCATCTAGGTGTTATTGTGCACAGATCATTCAAGATTCACGACCAAGGCAGAGAAGCCATAACTAAAGCAAACAGGTATTGTATTGTATTAATAGAACCATTCAATGTAAGTCAAAGGGCAACATTCTGTCCTTATATTGGTTCTTGGTTATACCGCATCTAGAGTACTGTGTCCAGTTTAGGTCACCTCACATTATGGCTTTGGAAAAGGTTCAGAGGAGAACGACAGGAATGTTTCCCGGCTTAAAGAATCTTAGTTACTTAGTTGGCTTAAAGCTGGGTGTATTTTCTTTAAAGCAGCATAGACTGAGGAGTGACCTGATAGAGGTATATAAAATAATGAAAGGGCTGGATTGCGTAGCCACTGATAAATTATTTCAGTTTGACAGACTGGGTAGGATCAGGGGTCTAATCTACACAAGAGTGGAAATAAGCTAGATGGTAGGCAATTCTTCTTTACCACAGACCAGTGGACTGGAATAAGTTGCCAGTTCATGCGGTGTGTGCTGATTCTCTGCACACCTTCGAAAGAGAGCTGCATCGGTTCTTGGCTGGGGCAGAGATCGCGTCTTATAAAAGGTACGCGATTTACCAGTTAGCATAAGCATGGCCAACATGATCTCCTGGACTGGTTTCGATCACCTGAGGGGGTCGGGGAGGAATCTTCCTGATTTTTTTCTTTCCCTTTTTGGCCCTTTCTTTGCCGCTTCCAGGAGATTACATGGCAGCTGGCAGGTAGGAAGTGTCTACTCATGATGCTCCAAGCATTATGAATGTAGGGGCAGGCTTGATGAAACAGGTGATCTTTTCCTGTCCATCGTTTCCGTATGTTTGTATATTCTTACTCATTTTCTATCTCCACTTGTATTCCTAAGCTGCAGTAGCTGTGTGTATTACAGGAGTGGTCCGCACATCTCCCAAAACGTCTCAGTTGATTTAAATGTGAGTTGGTAGTTTGACCCAATCTGGACGTACCCAATTTACTATAGAGTATGAACTAAGGTCATAGGACAGTGGTCAGGCAGGCTGGAGAACCAACAGGTGCTGCCATGAAGTTGTGGGTTCAGAGTCAGTCTCCCATACCATTGAGTTCCTGATCCCGGCTGTGGTCTTGTGATGAGATAACAAGAAGCTCCTACAGTAAGGAAGAAAAACTAAATTAGGGTGCAGAGGTGGGAATCGTCTCTATTGAACTCTTCTTGTGCACTTCATGATGTTTAGTTAGGGATTGCAATTATCTGCTGGCCTTCCTCTTTCAGATGCAGCAGGGGGAGAACATTGACAGGGGATGCGTAGAGATGTCTATGTGCATTTATTTAGTATGATCTCCTGGATTGGTTTCGATCACTTGAGGGGGTCGGGGAGGAATTTAGGAAACAAGGGGAAAACTTTCCAGTGGCTGGAGTCATACAGAGCACAAAGGAAGATGGGAGTGGTTGTTGGAGGCCAATCATCTCAGCCCCAGGACATTGCTGCAGGAGTTCCTCAGGGCAGTGTCCTTGGCCCAACCATCTTCAGCTGCTTCATCAATGACCTTCCCTCCATCATAAGGTCAGAAATGGGGATGTTCGCTGATGATTGCACAGTGTTCACTTCCATTCGCAACCCCTCAAATAATGAAGCAGTCCGTGCCCGCATGCAGCAAGACCTGGACAACATCCAGGCTTGGGCTGATAAGTGGCAAGTAACACTCGCACCAGAAAAGTGCGAGGCAATGACCATCTCCAACAAGAGAGAGTCTAACCACCTCCCCTTGACATTCAACGGTATTACCATCGCTGAATCCCCCACCATCAACATCCTGGGGGTCATCGTTGACCAGAAACTTAACTGGACCAGTCACATAAATACTGTGGCTACAAAAGCAGGTCAGAGGCTGGGTGTTCTGCGGAGAGTGACTCACCTCCTGACTCCCCAAAGCCTTTCCACCATCTACAAGGCACAAGTCAGGAGTGTGATGGAATACTCTCCACTTGCCTGGATGAGTGCAGCTCCAACAACACTCAAGAAGCTTGACACCATCCAGGACAAAGCAGCCCGCTTGATTGGCACCGAATCCTCCACCCTAAACATTCACTCCCTCCACCACCGGTGCACCGTGGCTGCAGTGTGTACCATCTACAAGCACTGCAGCAACTCGCCAAGGCTTCTTCGATAGCTAATGTTATTTGAAGTTGCAGTTCAAGGAAGTTGCCGGCAAAAAGAACGCAGTAACTTACCGAGTCAATTTAACTCTAATGAGCGGCGAGCACGGTTGGTTCACTGCTCGGAGTAATTTACGGGCCAATAGACTTTAAAACTAAAAATAACAGGGTAATTATTCCTGCTGCTACATTGGGACCACCAGGCTCAGCATCTGCTCTGCTCGGGGCAGCCCAATTTCCCAGAGGGGTCCAAAAACAGGCAATAGGGCCCTCTTATGCAAATGGGCGAACACCTGTTTTTAATGGTGGCCCTGTGCCTGAACAAAGGCATGACCCGATATTGGGTCTGAAGTCTTTAAGGTGTCACTGGGGTTCAGGACCTTGACCCCCGAAATTGGGCCTCATTGTGCCCATTTTACGAAGTTCAGTTTCTAGCCCGGAGTTTTTAATTCAGGCTGATTTGATGACACAGCAGTTCTAATCTCCAGTTAGCATTCAGGAACACAACGTTTAAAAAAAAGATGTTTTACATAAAACATCAACAGAATACAATAGATGAACCTAAGAGAACATGACAAATACTTTTGATTCCAAGCATGACAACGTTATGACAATTTCCTTAATGTGAACACAACTTAGTTATGCACTAGCAAAACTTCTCCCCAGATGAAACATCTGTTTATAATAATCCATTAACATGGCTATGAAGGATGGTTATGAATCATTCCCCCGAGGTACCCTCAGCATCTCACATTTTGTATCTGTGTTACATCCACAATTTAAAAAAAAAGAGGCTGATACTGTTTTGTTTTTCAAGGCTGGTGGATTTATTTTATAGCATTCACCGTGCTGTTTGTAGTATTGTTTTGGATCGAATATTAGCCTCATTTGTTCACAACTGAGTTAGATGAATCAAGGGAACCTTTCACCATCTAGAATTTAGAAGGCGTTGCACTGCAGCTCATCAGAGCATTGCAGAAAATCATTAAGTTCTTAAATACACAACATGGACCTCCCCTTCTGTTAGTTTTGTCGACGACAACAAAATCAAATGATAGAGTTGGGGTTACCACCTTTTACCAAATCCCAAACCAGACAGAGAACAGATGTAGTGGGGGGAGGTGCTGAAGAAAAAAGAAACTCTTTAAAGATTATGTTACGCTAAATTGCTTTATGGCCTCATCATTCCTGTGGTTCACATATATTCATTTCATTGCAATCTCTGTTCTTGGATTTCCTGGCTCCTCCTTCTTTATCAGCTGTTTGTGTGGATGCTGCAGATTTAGATACAGCGGGGGTGAAATTAGATGCAAGCGGGGGTCGCAAAACAGGTGATATCGCATCAGTCGCCTGTTATACGCTCCGCCTGGTATCCAATTCCATTGACTGCAACGGAATTGAATATTGGGCCTGTCGTGTAACAGGCAACAAAAGCGATTCCAGCTGTTTTGCATCCCCCTGCACAAGTCTAATTTCACCCCGAGCGCCTTTGGCTTCTTGTCATGGCTCAGAATTTGTATAAATGTTTGTCCCCTGCCTTTGTTTTTGGAGGGTGGATGTTCCACCTGACAGGATCGATCCCACGGAATCGGAGTGATGAATCTGGAATGTTTCCACCTCCTGGATTCTCGCTCGATTTACGACGCATGATAGAATCATTGAATCATAGAAATTTACAGCACAGAAGGAGGCCATTCGGCCTAAAGAGCTATCATTGCCTAATCCCACTTTCCAGCACTTGGCCCGTAGCCTTCTAGGTCCTATCACTTCAAGTGCATATCCAAGTATTTTTTAAATCTGATGAGGCTTTCTGCCTCTACCACTCTTCCAGGCAGTGAGTTCTAGACCCCCACCACCCGCTGGGTGAAAGAAATTCTCCTCAGCTCCCCTCCAATCCTTCTACCAATTAGTTTTAATCTATGTCCCCTGGTTATTGACCCCTCTGCTAAGGGAAATAGGTCCTTCCTATCCACTCTATCTAGGACCCTCATAATTTTATACATCTCAATTAAATCTCCCTTCAGCCCCTACAACCCCAGCATATCCAATCTTTCCTCATAGCTAAAATTCTCCAATCCTGGCAACATCCTCGTAAACCTGCTCTGTACCGTCTCTATTGCAACCACATCTTCCCTGTAATGTGGTTACCAGAACTGTACACAGTACTCAAGCTGTGGCCTAACTAGTGTTTTATGCAGTTCCAGCATAATCTCCCCACCCTTGTATTCTATGCCTTGGCTAATAAAGGAAAGTATCCTGTATGCCTTGTTAACCACCTTATCTACTTGTCCTGTTACTTTCAGGTATCTGTGGACATGCACCCCAAGGTCCCTGTGTTCCTGTACACTTCTCAGTATCCTCCCATTTATTGTGTATTCCCTTGCCTTGTTTGCTCATCCCAAATTACTTCACACTTCTCCGGATTGAATTACATTTTTCTGCCCACCTGACCAGTCCATTGATATCTTCCTGCAGTCTACAGCTTTTCTCCTCACTTTCAACCACATGGTCAATTTTTGTATCATCTGCAAACTTCTTAATAATGCCCCTTTCATTTAAGTCCAAATCATTAATATATATCACAAAAAGCAAGGGTCCAATACTGAGCCCTGTGGGACCCCACTGGAAACAGCCTTCCAGGCACAAAAACACTAGTTGACCATTACCCTTTGCTTCCTGCCACTGAGACAGTTTTGGATCGAACTTGCCACTTTCCCTTGGATCCCATGGGCTTTTACTTTTTTGGCCAATTTGCCTTGTTAAAAGCCTTGCTAAAATCCATGTACACTACATCAAATGCACTCCCCTCATTGACCCTCCTTGTTACCTCCTCAAAAAATTCAACCAAATTAATCAGACACGACCTTTCCTTAACAAATCCATGCTGACTGTCCTTGATTAATCTGTGCCTGTCTAAATGACGATTAATACTATTCCTTAGAATTGTTTCCAATAATTTGCCCACCACTGAGGTTAGGCTGACTGGCCTGTAATTACCCGGCCTATCCCTTTCTCCCTTTTTAAACAACGGTACAACATTAGCAGTCCTCCAATCCTCCGGCACCACGCCTGTAGCCAGGGAGGATTGGAAAATGATGGTCAAAGCCTCCGCTATTTCCTCCCTTGCTTCTCTTAACAGCCTGGGATACATTTCATCTGGGCCTGGCGATTTATCTATTTTCAAAGATGCTAATCCCCTTAATACTTCCTCTCTCACTATATTTATCCCATCCAATATTTTACACTCCTCCTCCTTAACTACAATGTCTGCATCGTGCCCCTTTTTTGTGAAGGCAGGTGCAAAGTATTCATTAAGAACCATACCCACATCTTCTACCTCCACACATAGGTTACCTTTATGGTCTCTAATAGATCCTATTCTTTCCTTAGTTATCCTCTTGCTCTTTATGTATTTATAAAACATCTTTGGGTTTTCCTTGATTTTACTTGCCAGTATTTTTTCATGCCCTCTCTTTGCTTTCCTAATTTCCTTTTTAATTTCACCCCCGCACTTTTTTTTTATTCGTTCATGGGATGTGGGCGTCTCTGGCGAGGCCGGCATTTATTGCCCATCTCTAATTGCCCTTGAGAAGGTGGTGGTGAGCCGCCTTCTTGAACCGCTGCAGTCCGTGTGGTGACGGTTGTCCCACGGTGCTGTTAGGAAGGGAGTTCCAGGATTTTGACCCAGCGACGATGAAGGAACGGTGATATATTTCCAATACTCATCTAGGCTTTCTGCAGTATTGAGCTCTCGATATCTGACATAAACTTCCCTTTTTTGTCTTACCCTACCCTGTATGCTCCTGGTCATCCAGGGGGCTCTGGATTTGGCAGTCCCACCCTTTTTCTTTCTGGGATCATATTTGCTCTGAACCCTCCCTATCTTCCACTTGAATGCCCCCCACTGCTCTGACACTGATTAACTGCAAGAAGCTGTTTCCAGTCCACTTTTGCTAAATCACTTCTCAGCTTAGTAAAATTGACCTTTCCCCAATTGAGAACTTTAGCTCCTGATCTATCTTTGTCCTTTTCCATAACTATGCTAAATCTAATTGAATTATGATCACGACCACCAAAATGCTTTCCTACTGATTCTCCTTCCACCTGCCCAGCTTCATTCCCTAAAACTAAATCCAGAAATGCCCTCTCTCTCGTTGGGCTTGCAACATATTGGCTAAAAAAGTTCTCCTGAATGCATTTTAAGAATTCTGCACCCCCTATACCTTTTACACTGCATGTATCCCAGGTAATATTAGGGTAGTTGAAATCCCTTACTATTACTGCCCTATTGTTTTTGCACTTCTCAGAAATTTGCCTGCATATGTGCTCTTCTATCTCCCTCTGAGTGTTTTGGGGTTTGTAGTGCACCCCCAGCAGTGTGATTGCCCCTATTTTGTTGTTTACCTCAACCCATATGACCTCATTTGATGATCCTTCTAACCTATCATCCCTCCTCACAGCATAATTGTTTCTTTAACCAATATTGCCACCTCCTCTCCTTTTTTATCCCCTTCTCTATCTCGTCTGAAAATCCTGTAACCAGGAACGTTGAGCTGCCATTCCTGACCCTCTTTAAAATATGTTTCAGTAATAGCTAAGATATCATACTTCCACGTATTTATCTGTGCCCTCAGCTCATCTGCCTTATTCCCTGGACACCTTGCATTGACGTATATAGCATTAAGCGCTGCCAAACTCCTTTGTTGTCTATTTTCTAACCTTTGTTTCCTCTGCCTTCCAAACTCGCTTACGAATTTTCTACCTTCCATTTCCAGCTCTGCTTCTCTCCCTTCTGAATCTGTGCTCATGTTCCCACCCCCCTGCCAAGCTAGTTTAAACCCTCCCCAAAAGCACTAGCAAACCTCCCTGCGAGGATATTGGCCCCAGCCCTGTTGAGATGGAACCTTGTACAGGTTCCACCTCCCCCACAACCAGTCCAATGCCTCAGGAATCTAAAGCCCTCCCTCCTGCTCTTTTTATCTCTGAATATTTGGGCCTCCGACTCCTGCTCTTTTTATCTCCGATTGGGGCCTCCGACTCCCACTCTTTATCTCCGATTGGGGCCTCCGACTCCCACTCTTTTTATCTCCGATTGGGGCCTCCGACTCCTGCTCTTTTTATCTCCGATTGGGGCCTCCGACTCCTGCTCGTTTTATCTCCGATTGGGGCCTCCGACTCCTGCTCTTTTTATCTCCGATTGGGGCCTCCGACTCCTGCTCTTTTTATCTCCGATTGGGGCCTCCGACTCCTGCTCTTTTTATCTCCGATTGGGGCCTCCGACTCCTGCTCGTTTTATCTCCGATTGGGGCCTCCGACTCCTGCTCTTTTTATCTCCGATTGGGGCCTCCGACTCCCGCTCTTTATCTCCGATTGGGGCCTCCGACTCCTGCTCTTTTTATCTCCGACTGGGGCCTCCGACTCTTGCTCTTTTTTATCTCTGACTGGGGCCTCCGACTCCCGCTCTTTTTATCTCCGACTGGGGCCTCCGACTCCTGCTCTTTTTTATCTCCGATTGGGGCCTCCGACTCCTGCTCTTTTTTATCTCCGATTGGGGCCTCCGACTCCTGCTCTTTTTTATCTCCGATTGGGGCCTCCGACTCCTGCTCTTTTTATCTCCGATTGGGGCCTCCGACTCCTGCTCTTTATCTCCGATTGGGGCCTCCGACTCCTGCTCTTTTTATCTCTGACTGGCATTTTTGGCCTGACCTAAAGTGCACTGGCACAGAATATGAGAGAGTAACTCCTACCTGGTCTATTTCAGGCACATTCAAATGATTCTACCAAATGATTTCACTGCCTTTGTGTTTGGAATGTGCTGTATGCTTGGCCCATGGTAATAGACATAGACTTCCTGGTGAAATGGGCAGACACGTGGCAGATGAAATTTAATACAGAGAAATGAGAAGTAATTCATTTAGGTAAGAAGAATGAGGAGAGGCAATATAAACTAAATGGTAAAATTTTAAAGAGGGTGCAGGAACAGAGAGACCTGGGCGTGCACATACACAAATCTTTGAAGGTGGCAGGACAAGTTGAGAAGACTGTTAAAAAAGCATACGGGATCCTGGGCTTTATTAGTAGAGACATAGAGTACAAAAGCAGGAAAGTTATGCTAAACCTTTTTAAAATACTGGGTAGGCCTCAGCTGGAGTATTGTGTTCAATTCTGGGCACTACATTTTAGGAAGGATGTCAAGGCCTGAGACAGGGTGCAGAAGAGATTTTCTAGAATGCTACCTGGGATGAGGGACTTCAGTTATGTGGAGAGACTGGAGAAGCTGGCATTATTCTCCTTAGAACAGAGAAGGTTAAGGGGAGATTTGATAGAGGTGTTCAAAATCATGAACGGTTTTGATAGAGTAAATAAGGAGAAACTGTTTTCAGCAGCAGATGGATCAGTAACCAGAGGACACAGATTGAGGGTGATTGGCAAAAGAACCAGAGGCGACATGAAGAAAAACTTTTTTAGGCAGCGAGTTGTAATGATCTGGAATGCAATGCCTGAAAGGGCGGTGGAAGCAGATTCATTAATAATTTTCAGAAGGGAATTGGATAAATACTTGAAAGGAAACAATTTACAGGGTTATGGGAAAGGGTACGACAGTGGGACTAATTGGATAGCTTTACCAAAGAGCCGGCACAGGCACGATGGGCCAATTGGCTTCCTTCTGTGAACATAAGAAATAAGAGCAGGAGTCGGCCATACGGCCCCTCGAGTCTGCTCCGCCATTCAATAAGACCATGGCTGATCTTCAACCTCAACTCCACTTTCCCGCCTGATCCACATATCCCTTGATTCCCTTAGAGTCCAAAAATCTATCGATCTCAGCCTTGAATATACTCAACAACTGAGCATCCACAGCCCTCTGGGATAGAATATCACACTTTGATACTGGTGTGCTGTATCATGACACTATGACTATAATATAAAATGTGTGTTAAAGTCAGTGATTTTGTGAACTTTTATACCCAGTTCTAATTCCTCAAACGATCTAAATCCGCAGGCTGAGTGTACCTGTGCTTGTGGCAGTTGGGGTGCTAGCTCGGTGTTGTGAGTTGCCATCTTATTCTGTGTCACTGGCACTGCTGGCTGGCTATTTTTCCTGGCCTACGAAACACAGAAGAGTGACACATGTCCAAGTCAGGATGGTGTGTGACTTGGAGGGGAATTTGGAGTTGATGGCATTCTCACGACATTGCTGCTCTTGTCCTTCTTGGTGGTACAGGTCACAGAGGAGGGAGCGGCTGTCCAAAAAGCCTTGATACTTGAGTTGCTGCAGTGGATTCTATAGACCATACGTACTGCAGCCACAATGCGCCAATGATGGAGGGGATAGATACTGAGTCCAGTGGCAGGGGTGCTCATCAAGCGAACTGCCCTGTCCTGGATGGTGTTGAACTTTGAGTGATGGTGCAGCTGCAACCCAGCACACTTCTGACCTGAACCTTGTAAACGGTGGAGAGGCTTTGAGGGATCAGGTCGTGACCACTCATCACAGAGCTTCCAGCCTCTGCCCTGCTCTTGTAGCCACAGTGTAGGGATGACTGGTCCAGTTCAACATCTGGTCAGTCGACTAACATGTTAATCATAGAATCATAAAAAATTTACGGCACAGGAGGAGGCCATTCGGCCCATCGTGTCCGTGCCAGCTGAGAAACAAGCCACCCAGCCTAATCCCACTTTCCTGCATTTAGTCCGTAGCCCTGCAGGTCATGGCTCTTCAGGTGTACATACAGGTATTTTTTAAATGAGTTGAGGGTTTCTGCCTCTACCACCCTCTCAGGCAGTGAGTTCCAGACCCCCACCACCCTCTGGGTGAAATTTTTTTTCCTAATTTCCACTCTAATCCTTCTACCAATCACTTTTAATCTATGCCCCCTGGTTATTGACCCCTCTGTTAATGGAAATAGGTCCTTCCTATCCACTTTATCCAGGCCCCTCATAATTTTGCACACTGTTGATGGTGGGGGCTCAGTAATGGTGGAGCCGTTGAAGGTCAGAGGAAGATGGCTGGGCTTTCTCTTGTTTGAGATGGTCAATACCCTGCACTTGCGTGGCACGAAACAGGCCTCTACCCTCATTCCGTCTACACTGTGCCTGGGAACTGAGCATTCCCCAGTTGCAACAAAGCGGAAAATCTATCCTAAGAGTTTCAAGATTTGGAGCAGCTGCGATTCTGTTAAAATTTGCCTCATATCAGTTACCCCTATATTGCAACTGGTGTGCAACTAATGCAATGTGAGCCTACTTTCTCGAGATGGTCTTGCACCACTTCTGTTGAACTAAGTCTGGGCTTAAATCTCTGCAATAATACTACGGTTTCTGTATTGATTTGATGCATTGGTGACCATGAATTGACACAAAATCTGCTGTATAACTGGCCCTGAGTGGAATTTTATTCAGTAAAAACAAACATCTAAATAACTATTCATACAGCACAAATAAACAACCAAGATTTGGAAGATGAATTGGAATCATTTATAATGAAAACAGAAACAGCTGAAACAAATAGGAAGAGGCACAGAATCCAATGCTTTAGATGGATTGTCACAAGATATCACTGATCAAATTGATCAGCACGAACAATTGACACTCATCTACCCCAATCTGTCACTAGCAGTCTCTGGCTTATATCCACATTACGCATCGGCATGAGAGGTGTCACTGAACAATACAAAATGAAATGGGGAGACGTTGGACTGCACACTGGCATAGAATGTAAATAGTTGCAATATTACATTAATGATAGTAAACATCAGGGGCAGATACAAATCCCAGAGATGTCAAAAAAATAAACCTAAGAAATGAACAATACAACAAACCAATCATCATAAATAAAACATTCAGCGACTACTGATACCACATTCATGCAATGAGAGGACTAAGTCACTCGAGTGCTTTGTGATATCTCCCATTTGCAGTACGGAAAAGAGTAACTAGGCTAGAAATTGGGCCGTGTAGCGCCCGTTGTTTCGATGCTACGCGACCTCCCGAAGGTCCAAGATGGTTTCTGGGATGCACGCTCACTCATCTAGCGTGACATGCGCCGGACGCCATTTTGGTAAAGGGTTTAATGCATGCACAGATAACGAACGCCAGCAACATGTAAAGTAAGGAGAATAGACGTTAGATTAGTGTGCAATGCTGATTTAAAGTGATAGACACCATTTTGGCACCACTCAACGCATTGTCTTAACCACGAATACCTAAACAATGTCTTAGAGTGCCTGGAGGTCCCCTCCACCAGAGCTATTTAAAGGGACCACACAGGTGTTGCAGGTTAGTTGCTGGATTATTGCTTCTGGCTTCTGGTAGAATAGGACATGTTTGTTGAAGCTTCCTATACTTACAGAGAGTTGCTAGAATATATTTGAGAGCGGTTTGGTACTGCCTTACAGTTGATGTACTTTACAACAGTGTTTGAAGCAGATTCCTGGCAACCATGGGTGGTCTGCTAGGGCTCCCGCTGGGCATAGAACACGACTGAGAGCATGCAGAGAGGCCACACCGAGCATGTCAAGCTGCAAGGAGAGGGAGGAGGAGGAGGAGGCAGCACAGGACACTATGCGGGCTTTCGGTTAACAATACCCTTATCTCATGCTTCCCCGTGGTGCAGGGTGCCATTGACTGCACGCATATAGCCATGCGTGCTCCACATTTCAACACGGCCATCTTTGTGAACTGAAAGGGGTTCCACTCCCTGAATGTGCAGCTGGTCTGTGACCACACACAGCCCATCGTGAATATCAATGTCCCATACCCGGGGAGCAGTCACGAAGCCTTCATTATGCGGCAGTCCAACATGCCTGTTATCTTTGAACTGGCTGGACAAGTGAAAGGCTGGCTACTGGGTGACAAGGGCCATCCCCTCGTGGTGGCTCATGACTTCGGTGCGGCATGCCGCACACGTGCAGAGCAGGTCTACACCGACAGTCATGCTGCCACACAACATTATTGAGCATACCATAGGCAACCTGAAGCAATGCTTCCGCTGCCTGGACCATTCGTTTGGAGCCCTACAGTACTCAGCTGAGCGGGTGTCAAGATTCATCGGGGTTTGCTGCATGCTGCACAACCTCGCCATTATGAGGGACCAGCCCCTGCAACCAATTATCCGGCAAGATCCTGAGCAAGAGGAAGAGGAGTTCGAGGCTGAGGAGGAGGAAGAGGATGTGGAGGAAGACGCAAGGGGGCAACAAGGAACATAGGCCTTGTCTACAAGGGCTCTGCGTGCTCGCCTGATCCGTGAGTGAGATCAATAATGCGGGATGAGGGAGGTGTGGGAAACGAGAAGGGGCATTACATATGCAGAAACCCCCCTTCAGCAGCATCTCCAGTAGCCACAGCCACAGCGACTACCCGCCCAATGATCCGAAGCACCGTTTGCTCCAGCGGGGTGAGGATATGTAGGTGTGCCTGACCTCCTTCAGTCTCTCCTGATGCCGGCTGTTATGTGCCACCTTCTCCTGCAAGACAGAGGGAAGTGTGTCAGTAAGTATCTTGCAAGGTGTATGGATGATGTGCCTGTCATGGTTGAATAGTTGCCAGTGTGTGTGACCTTGAGTGGTGGCTGTGTGGCCTGCAAGCGTGGTACTATGTGAGGATGAGATGCAGTATGCCAAGTGCAGCATTGCAAACGGATGGGCAGCATTTGTTGGTGGGTGGGTGACGGAGCAATGGTGCAGTTGGTAGGATGTGCCACTTGACACTTGCATTCACTCACTTTGACCACTCTTGACAAATCATTGAACTATTTTTGGCACTGCATCCACGTGCGTCGTGCATTGCTCCTGGCATTTACCTCCTGGGCCACTGCCTCCCACTGCTTGCGAAGCTGGTGTCTGGAGGGTCTCCTGCCATCCTGCGGGTACATGATGGCCTTCCTTTTGTCCACTCCCTTCACCAGGGCCTCCAATGCGTCGTCAGAGAAGCTTGGGGTGCGCTCTCTTGCCGGTCCAGCAATCCTTCCTGACACCCTGCACTGCTCTCAGTAGACTGTGCAGGCTGCCTGTGACACGTGCTGGCCACGCCCCATTTCGGGGCCTCCTATTGTCCAGCTCCTGCAGCCAGCGCTACCGGCGCTGCTGAGAGGCTGCACGGAGAAATCATGTTAATGATCAGGCAGCGCGAAACTCGCATGTTGCCTGCGCCAGACATGGGCTAATCGCGGATGGCGATGCCCGCGCCCTGTTTCGGGGGTTAATGAACCCCCATTGTGTCATCAATGGCTAATTCAACTTTCTATGCTATATAGCAACCAAACAACAACCATGGGCAAAAATGTGTGAGTAACATTTAAAATGGAACACAAATGCCTTGATTTAAGCAAGGGACCAGCATCCGTACAATTGTCAGTAATCTTTAAATCGAAATCCCAATCATAATGCAGCATAAATTCAAGTTCCAGTCTCTCTTTTCCCCCTCACTCTTCTACAAGCCAGTATCAAAGCTGACAAAATAACTCTTTGATTTTCCGATTTTTTTTTAAAAGAGGTGAGGTGTTGCAGATCTAAGTAAACAACTGGGAGGTCTGAATTAAAATTATAAGCAGGTATATTGCATTTGAGGTAGTATTCTACAGACATATAAACCATTAATCTGTCTTCTACAATGTAAAATAGATTATTGCGACACAGCGTTTCACTGGGTATAGAGTAATAATAGGGAATACTTGCTGTTATTTTGCATAAAGTGTACGCATACTTTTACAACTAAATGTGCAATAAAACAAATATTTTAAATAAAGATGATAGTGGTTCTGTAACGCTAAATAGAGCTTTGCAACTTCGTTTTTAACATTTAAATTAATTCTATGCTATTCTGCAACAAAACTATTATATTCTGAGCCTCTTATCTGTAATGCTTCACCAATCATTTCTGTATTTCCCCTGCTTCCCCTCTTGAATAAAGCCAAAAAACCCACTGAACAATTACTTTAAAAACTATTCAGCAATAATGATCCTCTGAAGAGAGATGAATAATTAATAAACAAGGTTACAGCCGAGAAGCAATGTCAGTGAAGAAGCAATGTTAGTGACAAAAGTTGCATAGTAGGTGTTGCACTGAAGTCCACATTTCTGCCCTCATGTTTGGCAAAAATCATAACTTTTGTTATTCATTTTTTGTTTTAAGGAGAGGTAATATAGTCAAACGACAGAGAAAAGATCTGGCACAGTAAATAAAAACAAGTTGCAATGGCAAAAGGTTAAACTGGAAAGAAAAAATATTGTATTGATATAATGCCTTATCATGTTTTCTTAGAAACACCTCAAAGTATTTAACAGACGTTAAATCATTTTGAAGTGCAGTGACTGTTGTCACGCAGACAAATATGGCAGCCGCTTTGGGCACAGCAAGTTCCCACAAATAGCAATGAGAAAGTGTGACAGGGAAAGTTTTACAGGAAATAAATATGATACTTGCAGGGAGGTGTGCCCGATAGACAATTTTTAAAATATATATTCCATCAGCTGTTGCTTCTGTTATAAAAGCCAAACCGAGTTCAGATATATTCCAATTCGGTTACATATCTGTGAAATTGATTAGAACATCTTTGTGGTAAAAATACCCCGAATTTAATACTCTGGTTTGTTTGCAAATTATCTCGGATATTTAATTATAGAATCCTGGAAGTCTAGTGTGATCCAAAATGAAGCATAAATTAATCTTCTCCCAGCTGGTAGAAATAATGCTCTTTTACTAGATTGTTTTAGATATAGAATCATAGATCTCCCAGCAGAGAAGGAGGCCATTTGGCCCGTTGTGCCTGTGTCGGCTCTTTGAAAGAGCTGTCCAATTTAGTCCCACACCCCAGCTTTTTCCCCATAACCCTGTAAATTAGTCCTCTTCAAGTACATGTCCAATTGCCTTTAGAAAGTTCCTATGGAATCAGATTCCACCACTCTTTCAGGTAGTGCATTCCAGGTCTTAAGAACCCACTGTGTGAAAACATTTCTCCTGATTTCCCCTCTAGTTTTTTTGTCAGTTACATTTATTTGACCTCTGGTTACTGACCCACTTGCCAGAGGAAACAGTTTCTCCCTACTTGCTCTATTAAACCTCTCATTATTTTGAATACCCCTATTAGGTCTCCCCTTAACCGTCTCTGCTCTGAGAAGAACAATCCCAGCTTCTCCAATCTCTCCACATAACTGAAGTCCCTCATACCTGGTATCATCCTGCTAAACCTCCTCTGGTACCCTCTCAAAGGCCTTGGCATCCTTCCTAAATTATGGTGCCCAGAATTGCAAGCCTAACCAGTGATTTGTAAAGGTTTAGCATGACTTCCTTGTTTTTGTATTCAATGTCCCTATTTACAAAGCCAAGTATCCCATATGCTTTCTTAACCTCCTTATCAACTTGCTCTGGTCACCTTCAAAGATTTGTGTACGTGCTCCCACAGGTCCCTCTGTTCTTGCACCCCCCTCAAAATAGTACCATTTAGATGATACTGCCTCTCCATGTTGTTCCTCCCAAAGTGCATTACTTCACACTTATCCAATTAAATTCTATCTGCCATGTGTCTGCCCATTTCACCAGTCTGTTTACGCCCCCTTGAACTCTGCTACTATCTGCTCACTGTTTACTATATTGCCAAGCATTGTATTATCTGCATACTTTGAAATTGTACTCCCTACACCCAAGTCCAGGTCATTTATATATAACAAGAAAAGCAATGATCCTAATACCGACCCCTGAGGGACCCCACTGCATACTTCTCTCCAGTCAGAAAAACATCCGTTCACCACTTCTCACTGATTGCTTAGCCAATTATGTACCCAAGTTACCACCATCCCTTCAATCCTATGTGCTTCTATTTTCCAAATAAGTCTGTTATATGGTACTTTATCAGATGCCTTTTGAAAGTCCACATATACAACGTCTACTGCACAATTTTCAACAACCCTCTCTTCATCAAAGAACTCAATCATGTTAATCAGACACGATTTGCCTTTAACAAATCCGTGCTGATTGTCCCTTATTAACCCATGCTTCTCCAAGTGAGAATTAATTCTGTCCTTGACAATGGTCTCTAGTGGTTTTCCCACTACTGATGTTAAACTGATTGGCCTGTAGTTATCAGGTTTATCCCTCTCCCCTTTTTTGAACAAGGGTGTAACATCTGCAATCCTCCAGTCCTCTGGTAACACTCCCATATCCAAGGAGGATTAAAAGATTGTGGTCAGAACTTCTGCTAACTCCACCCTCGCTTCCCTCAGCAACCCAGAATGCATCCCATCTGCACCGGGTGACTTGTAAACTTTGAGTGATGCCAACCTATTTAGCACCTCCTTTCTAACAATTTTTATCCTATCCAATATTTCTACTCACCCCCTCCAGTACTGCGATATTAACTTCATCCTCTTCTTTTATGAATGTAAGGAATCTTACAACACCAGGTTATAGTCCAACAATTTTATTTTAAAATCACAAGCTTTCGGAGATTATCCCCTTCGTCACCTGACGAAGGGGATAATCTCCGAAAGCTTGTGATTTTAAAATAAAATTGTTGGACTATAACCTGGTGTTGTAAGAGTCCTTACATTTGTCCACCCCAGTCCATCACCAGCATCTCCACATCATTCTTTTGTGAAGACAGATGCAAAGTACTCATTCAGTACCTCAGTCATGCCCTCTGCCTCCACAAGAAGATTTCCTTCTTTGTCCCTAATTGGCCCCACCATTCCTTTAACTATCCTTTTACTTTTCTATGTTTATAAAATATTTTTGGGTTCCCTTTTATGTTACCTGCTAATCTTTTCTCATACTCTCTCTTCGCCCTTATATCCTTTTTCAATTTCCCCCTGCACTCTGTATTTTGCTTGGTTTACAACTGTATCCTGTACCTGACATTTGTCATAACCCTCCTTTTTCTGTTTTATTTTATCCTCTAATTCCTTTGTCATCCAGAGAGCTCTAGTATGGGAATATGCTTGGTTTGTACCCGAACTATCTCCGCCTTGAAGGCCTGCCATTGCTCATTTCATGTTTTCTTGGCCAATCTTTGTTTCCAGTCGACTGGTGCTAGATCCCTTCTCAAATCACTGAAATTGGCTCTCTTCCAGTTGGGTATTTTCACCTTTGATTTTTTTGTTGTCCCTTTCCATACTTGAAACCGAATTATATTATGATCACTATTACCCATACCTTCTCCCACTGAAACACACTCCACTTGTCCTACTTCATTCCCCAGAAATAGATCCAGCACTGCCTCCTTCCTCATTGGTCCAGAAACACACTGATTAAGAAAGTTCTCCTGTATACATTTTAGGAATTCTTCACCCACCTTGCCATTTACACTTTTTTCCCCCCAGTCTATATTAGGGTAATTGAAGTCTCCTACTTTACAGCTCTATTATTTTTACATTTCTCTGAAATTTACCGACAGATTTGCTCCTCTATCTCCTTCTCACTATTTGAGGGTCTATAGTAAACACCCAGCAATGTAACAGCTCCTTTTCTGTTCCTTAACTCTAACCAAATAGATTCAGTCTTTGAACCTTCTAGTACATCGTCTCTCTGTAGAACTGTAATATTATCCTTGATCAATACTGCCACCTATCTTTTTTCCTTCCCTATCCCTAAATTGTGCCCAGTTTCTTTCATGTTGATATTGCAACTGGGTTTGATTCCAATTTGGAATGCCTGTAATGTAGATCTTAAAAATGTGCATGTATTTAACTCATAACTCAAAATGCAATTTGTGAGTGTTTTTTTTAACATTGACATCTATCCTGAGAAGAAACGATCCTTTTGGTTTTACTGACACACTTTGAAAATTACAATATGAATTTTATGTTTCATTCTCTGATTGAACAGATAGATATAAAAATGTTGGAGAATTGCATTGTTATAACTATTGCTAGTTTATCATTCTACTGTAACTGTGACTAATGAACTGATAGCTCATGAAATTGTTAAAGTTATTGTATTTTATTCATTTCCGTAAAATATAACTCAAGAGCTCCCCTGATATCTCAGCAAGTTTATCTAGTGAGTAACTGAGATTGTACAGGGCATAATTTCAACATTTTCAGATGACACGAAACTTGGAAGGGTAGTGAACAGTGAGAAGGATAGTGATAGACTCCAAGAGGCTATAGATAGGCTGGTGGCATGGGCAGACACGTGGCAGGTGAAATTTAACGCAGAAAAATGCGAAGTGATACATTTCGGTAGGAAGAATGAGGAGAGGCAATATAAACTAAAGGGCACAATTCTAAAAGGGGTACAGGAACAGAGTGATCTGGAGGGATATGTGCACAAATCGTTGAAGGTGGCGGGGCAGGTTGAGAAAGTGGTTAATAAAGCATTTGAAATCCTGGGCTTTATAAATAGAGGCATAGAGTACAAAAGTAAGGAAGTGATGATGAACCTATGTAAAACTGGAGTATTGTGTCCAATTCTGGCCACCGCACTTTAGGAAAGATGTGAAAGCCTTAGAGGGGGTACAGAAGAAATTTACTAGAATGATTCCAGGGATGAGGGACTTTAGTTACGTGGATAGGCTGGAGAAGCTGGGGCTGTTCTCCTTGGAACATAGAAGGTTGCGAGGAGATTTGATAGATGTATTCAAAATCATGAAGGGTCTAGACAGAGTAGAGAGAAACTGTTCCCATTGGTGGAAGGATCAAGAACCAGAGGGCATAGATTTAAGGTGATTGGCAAAAAAAAATCAAAGGTGACATGAGGAAAAACCTTTTTACACAGCGAGTGATTAGGATCTAGAATGCACTGCCTGAGGGGGTGGTGGAGGTAGATTCAATCATGGCCTTCAAAAGGGAACTGGGTAAGTACTTGAAAGTAAAAAATTTGCAGGACTATGGGAATAGGGCGGTGGAATGGGACTAGCTGGATTGTTCTTGCATAGTGCTAGCACAGACTCGATGGGCCTCCTTCTGTGTTGTAACCTTTCTATGATTCTATGATATACAGACCCAGAGGGTTCTAAGTCTGAACTCCTGTCTGCGCTAGGTTAGCCAGGTCAGCAGAAGGATGCTACATTTGTCCTCAACACTCATTTGTAAGGTAGAGAAAAAAGGTTCTTACTCCTGATTGTCATCCAGCGATTCCTGCTGAAAGTGCATGTGCAGATAGAATATCTAGGTTGGCACCCCAGTATAGTACTGAGGGAGGGGTGCACTGTCGGAGGTGCCATCTTTTGGATGCGACGTTAAACCGAGGCCTCATCTGCCTTCTCAGGTGGACGTAAAAGATCCCATGGCATTCTTTTGAAGACGAGCAGGGCAGTTCTCCCTAGTGTCCTGGCCAATATTTATCCCTCAACCAACACCACTAAAACAGATTATCTGGTCATTATCATATTGCTACTTATGCGACCTTGCTGTGCGCAAATTGGCTGCCGAATTTCCTACATTACAACAGTGACTACACTTCAAAAATACTTAATTGGCTTTAAAGCACTTTGGGATGTCCTGAGGCCATGATAGGTGTTATGTAAAGGCAAGCCTTCTTAAAAAAAACTGGAAATAGATTCATTAAAATGTGCAGTGTTAAAAATATTGTCCATTATAATGCTGCTTAAAACTGTCAACCAACAGTCGGTGACAATGTCAAAATCTTAACTAGACTGGTGAAAAAGTGTCCAGATGGCAATCCTATCTATAATAGTCATGCAAGTGCAGAGTGGTCCATCGATGATTCAAGCTAAGGTCAATTTTCAACCTCCTTCAAGTAAAGAGCAATTTTAATGATCCAGCTGTTTAATGTCTGACATTTGATTTGCATTTAATGAGCTCAGTTCAATGGAAACTCATGGACACACAGATCAGTAGGATTCCAGGTTCAACACCTGGTCTGTGTTGTATTAGCCAACTTCACTTGAGGCAACTCCAGGGGTGTTATAATTGTGCTTAGTATTGCTATGGTGAGGATAGGGGAAATCATTCTGATTGCTATCCAGTAAGCCCGACTGGAAAACAAACTTTTGTACATATCCTATTTTTGTAGGTATAGAAACTGATTCGTTTTTTGGTGTATCATTTCAATTTTTTTATATATAGGGATACATCGCGCCCATTTTTGGGGCGTAAAATAAGTTGCAAAGCTTACCAATTTAGCAGTGGGATAGCCTGCGCCCAATCTGTGCAAGTATTGGTCGCACTGCTAAATTCATGGGGCCCTTTTTTTTTAGGTGTCCCAGGTGTAAATTAGGGGCCTGATGCCTGTTGAAGGACTCCATCCAGAAAATAGTTAGGCGATGAGTGTGCTTTGGGCGTGCTCAAGATTTTCCTGCGGCCGTTAACAAAAGGTAAGTTAACGTTCCTGTGGAGCCAGGAGGAGTAGGAGTGTTCCTCCGACTCCACAGGAATCGCGATCACTCCCTTTCCCATAACCTGCTCCAATTCCCCCTCCCAGGACTTAACTGAGGGCCGTGCTTGGCCAGTATGCTGATGAGGCCCAAGCATGGATTTCCAACGATCCTCGGGCCTCTCGGTTTGGCCGTGCACCTGTCTCAAAAACCGGACCTGGATCAAAATCTACCCCATGGGTTTTTGTTTTTAAAGAAGGAGAGGGCCCATAGCTCGTAGCACACTCACAGCATTTAAAGAGTCGGGCTATTTTTTTTGCTCTTAAAAGGGGTCATTTTACTAGTGCTATCAGTATATATGGGAAACATATGCTTTCCATAATTTTTTAACCCAGCATCGCATATTTGAAATTCAGGTGAAAGGTTCTCATGATTTTGTGACCCTAATGTTGAGAAAATTGTGGGCAGCATGTGCCTGGATTTCCGATGTGCATTGCCAGCAGGTGGGTCTCCCTCGTAAAATTATCCCTAAGGGCTCTGCCAAAACTGGGAGGGATCTGGAGGCAGAGCAGTGAGTGAAATAACTCAGGGACATCAATAGTGAGCATTATTTTCTAGTCAAAGGACTGCCACTTGGATTAATTTACTCAGCTTGTTTTGCCCCTTCACTTTTCCCATCTGTTTATCGTTACCACAGCTTGCTGCGCACATTACTCATTGAAATTCACTGAAGTCCATAACTGCTGAGTGAAAACAAATCAATTGTTAAAAAAAACCTCAAGAAATCAATCAGTAGAATGTAAAAACACATCGTAGACGTTAATTTGGAATTCTTGAGTACAGTGCAACCTGGATAATGTAAAAATCGGACACTTATTAAGAGACCCAAATAATTTACATGGTAAAATATATAAGAGGCCTTTTGAAATCACGGACACTCGCAAATTATGAACTCCGGACAGCCTTCAAGCCCCTTTTACAACTTAAAATGCAGCCTGTTGCTAAGCTGCTGTATCTGGAACATTCACTGAGTCAGGATCACTGGCTCTTCCCCTTGTAGCTTGCTCCCTTTCTGGCCCTAAATTCTCGTGAGGTCAATGTATGCCAGTCAGTGCGAGGCGGCAGCGGTTTTTGTAAAATAAACTTTTTTTTGTGGAATGGGGAGCTCTTTACCCAGCATGCATAGTAGCAGAGAAACCACTCTATCTCTGGGATTGAATGAATGCACAGCTCTATGCCAAGGATAGAGCAATTTCTCTGCCACTATGGATGCTGGGTAAAGAAATCCCCATTCTACTAACATTTTTTACAACACATGCAATGACCAGTTTGAAAATAAGGGCACATGCAAAAAAAGGACAGCTGATGCCTCGTCCCTAAGGTGCCCATAATTTATAGGTTTCACTGTATTACGCTGACATTTTTTACATTATAGCTTTAAATGTATTAAGAACCAATTGATAACTGTTAATAACTGTTAAAAAGCTTACAAAGGAAATTAAATCCCATATTACACTGTAAGAACAAATATCTGTTTTGAGAGTGATGTCATCAGCATAAATCTCCCTCAAGTTGCAATATGAAGACTACAACATAAAATAGCTGCAGGGGAGTCATTAATTTCACTTTTTCAAATGGAAATGATTCCTTTATTTCAATGCAGTGGGATATTAACCTTGTACCTTGTTATTTTGATATTGTGAAAAGAATTTAATTTCTTTAATCTGATACTTTATTTTGAAGGTTGACTATTTTTGATTTATTACGTTCTCAAACTGAAAAATAGAATAATTGCATATAACAGAAATTTCAAATTGGTTGCTCAATGTTTCCTAAGATAGCACCCAAAATCCATGAGACCGTGGGCAAGGTGCACACTGATGTCGTAATGGAACGTTATGTCAATCCTTTGCGCAGAGTACTGGCAACAATACTTCACAGACCACAGAAAGATACCTGGGCTAAAAGGGTTAAATTATGAGGATGGTTTGCATAGACTAGGCTTGTATTCCCTTGAGTAGAGAAGATTAAGGGGTGATCTAATTGAGGTGTTTAAGATGATTAAAGGATTGATAGGGTTGGTGGAGAGAAACTATTTCCTCTGGTGGGGGAGTCCAGAACAAGGGGCATAACCTTAAAATTAGAGCTAGGCCGTTCAGGGGTGATGTCAGGAGGCATTTCTTCACACAAAGGGTAGTGGAAATCTGGAACTCTCTCCCCCCAAAAAGCTGTTGAGGCTGGGGGTCAATTGTTAATTTCATAACTGAGATCGATAGATTTTTGTTAGGCAAGGGTATTAAGGGTTACAGAACCAAAGCGGTTAGATGGAGTTAAGATACAGATCAGTCATGATCTAATTGAATGGCAGAACAGGCTCGAGGGGCTGAATGGCCTACTCCTGTTCCTATGTTCCACTGCTGCTGTTGCCTGTGGAACTTCCTCCCAGGCAGTGTGTTGAGCTGTAACGCTGTCATTAAGTGCACATGTTCAGTTGCTGAACCAGAGATATTGAAACATTCATTAGCCATGGGAAGGCTCTGGGTTTCCTGGCCAGTGTAAGCTCCAGGATCAAGTCCATACTGCATTAGTCCCCATTACTTTGAACTGCACTTTGTTGTCAATGCCACCTGAAAACCTTAGTGACAAACGCATTCCAATTGATTGGGAAGAGGGACACATTCGGGTTGAACTTTGACTGACAATCAAGGAGATGTGATATAAGTGAGTATTTCAGACATTTTTGCCCATCTCTTATTTTGTTGAGTGTTGTTAGATTTTTTAAAAATTGGATAGCCACACGGTGAAGGAAAGAATACTAGAGCCTGGTCTTTAGTTGCTTCCAAGCCTTTATTCACAGACTTTCCTCTTGCACACCCCACACTCTAGCTAAGCTCTCCTATGAAAAGGATCCAAGAGGGTCCCCAATCGATACCCATCACCTGAATACAATTAACCCCAATTGATACAAATCATACAATTAACATTTTTATGGCAGTAGCTTGATGTGCAAGTTCATATTTACATGTAAGAGTGCAGCAGTAACGTAACAAAATTTGATGGGTGCCATAACTAAAAATATTCACTTAAATGATGTTGTATCTTTTGTGTTGTAAGTCAGAACATTAGAACATCTACTAAAACACACAATCATCATCCTAGTATTTCTAGTCCCTGTCATATTCTAGCACATAAAATTTTTAATGTCAGGGCAATCCATTGAGATTGTATTTAAAATTCAGAAAACATCAATCAAGAGCCTAGAGCCCTGAAAGTGGAGAATAAAGATCCTTTTGCTCTGCCCCAGCACTGTGCCTTAGCCCCAGTTTCAGAACAGCATACCCTACTGCGCTAGCCTGATTTCCAGTCCCACACCAACCATCCATCATATCTGTGGTCTCCCTGAGCGAAACTGAAAATTTAATGGCAATTACTGGAGAATTATGAACAATTTTGGAAAGGAATTAAGATTGTTCAAACTCAATTTCTGAGCACTGGCAGAGAGAGAACGTCATGCCATCACCCTGAACCCAAGCAAAGTTTAGTACAGTATTCGGCATCAAGGGATATGGATCAAAGGTGGGTAGATGGAGTTAAGATACAGATCAGCTATGATCTAATTGAATGGCTGAACACGTTCGAGGGGCTGAATGGCCTACTGCTGTTCCTATGTTCCTACCTGAGGATCCTGGCACGTACGCTTCCAATAGGCTCAGCAGTTCCTACATCTGTGAGCAGACATAGGTGCCATTCGGGGCCACATGTGGGACCCACAAAGAAGAAATTAAATGATAATTGATTACCGTTCATTTCTGGGCCTAGAGGGAGTGACTTTAAAGACGTTTGTAACTGCTATCAGTCTTTGGCCCATGGCTCCCCCTCTTGGATGACAGTCTGCCACTCTGAGATTCCAACTGCTCTAATGGGTGGGCTTCCCGTTACATTGCAGCTGGCACAGGTGCCCATCTGTATGATACCAATGACCCAGGATTTGAGTAAAGTGACTGAAGGTCCACCTCATTACATGCCTGGCAGCCCAATTTCCACCCTATTATCTTCAAGTACAAACCACCTGCTGCTCTTTGAAG
The DNA here is from genome assembly GCF_035084215.1 of Heptranchias perlo. Lineage (NCBI taxonomy): Eukaryota > Metazoa > Chordata > Chondrichthyes > Hexanchiformes > Hexanchidae > Heptranchias > Heptranchias perlo. The sequence continues at coordinate 15,645,867 of NC_090331.1, read as the reverse complement.
CCTACTTATCGGGGGTGGTATTGCATTGTGCATTGTTAGTATCAAGCACATTACGTTCACCCATTTACGTTAAATAAGTTGATATCCCATGACATTGCACGTGGGGAGTCGAGACTAAGTGTAGTGTTCAGGCAAAACAGGGTTAGAGGATGGGGAGGGGTGTTGGTGAGGAGGGGTGTTGGTGGGGGGGGTGGGGTGGGGGGGAGGATAATTGGACTAGGGTACGTAGACATAATTCAGTTCCCATTTTAAAGACATACACTAAGTTGTAATTTTTATGTTACAAATGTAGAAAGTGCACAATGATGGAAGAATTTAGATATATTATAGATGGGTTAATGCCTTTGGTAAAATAGCACAGATAAATTTTCAATTAATCCATTCATGTGTTTGTTACTAATATCACACAGTGTGATAGATACCAAACACCTTTTAAGAAACAATTTAAGATTTTCATGTTTTTTTTAGCAATGTACATATTAGATAAAACAACAGATGGTATCTACATGCATCAGCCCAAAATCAATTCAAGACTGCAAACCTCTCAGAAGTGCATTACTGTTCATTTGTTATTCTGTACATATTAAAGATGCTGGTATCTGAACAAGGGTTCTTGTAAATAACTGTTGTGAATGGTGATGACACAACTGAATGTGGAAGATATAGTGCCCCTATTTATCATGCTTATTTCAACCTGCTGCTAACAGCAATGTCTTTGATTTTATGATGACCTGATTTACATTTTGCAGGTACAGCGTTGAATGACGGACAGTGGCACTCTATTCATTTCAATGCAAGGAGGAACCATGTTAGCATCACACTAGACAATGATCCTGCCTCAAATGTTCATTCAACTACACAGATTGATTCAGGAAACAGTTATTATTTCGGAGGTAAGACAGATCCCCTTGCTCTATATCTATAAATTATGTTTACTAGCCATTTTATTTAAAGTATTGCTGTTTTATAGCCTTGAGAATCAGCAATATTCAATTGAGGCATCTATAAAATTCACATTAAGAAAAGCTATCAAGGCTACTCTTTCCACAGACCATGTACAGATTATTTTATCCATTCCGTTAATAACCCAAAGGGAAAGTTCTGAAAGAAAAATATTCTTGAGCCCCAGGAATAATCTTCTGTCACTTACTTATTCAATCACTCCATTATTCAAATCCAGCTGGATGTTTTCTACAGGTGACATAAGACCACAAGAACATAAGAAACAGGAACAGGAGTAGGTCATACGGCCCCCCCGAGCCTGCTCCGACATGGCTGATCTTCGACCTCAATTCCACTTTCCCGCCCAATCTCCATATCTCTTGATGCCCCTAGAGTCCAAAAATCTATCAAACTCAGCCTTGAATATATTCAACGACTGAACATCCACAGCCGTCTGGGGTAGAGAATTCCAAAGATTCACAACCCCAAATGAAGAAATTCTTCCTCATCTCAGTCTTAAATAGCCAACCCCTTATCCTGAGACTATGCCCACTAGTTCTAGTCTCTCCAGCCAGGGGAAACAACCTCTCAGCATCTACCCTGTCAAGCCCTCTCAGCATCTTATATATTTCAATGAGATCACCTCTCAGTCTTCTAAACACTTCCATTGTTCCAACAACACAGGAACCATCACATGCCTAAGAATATTTCTGTCGACACTTATCCCTTCTGTCCTATTCCTAACCAGATATCGATCTAGCTTTCTTTTTGAAAACCTTAACTGACCCAACATTAATTGCTTTCCCTGGGGTCTCTTTCACATATCTACTGTTCTGTGCATTGGGGTGGGGGAGGTGGATATAATAATCTCTAATAAAAACAGAAAATGCTGGAAACACTCAGCAGGTCAGGCAGCATCTGTGGAAAGAGCATCCACAGTATTTTGCTTTTTCTTTATTGTAATAATCTCTAGCCTGCCTTGAGGTTTGCTAAATTTGTCCTCTCATTCTCTAGTTCAGTGTTCACAGCCAAAGTTACATAACTTGCTTAACATAGAATCATAGAATCATACAGCACATAAGGATGCCATTCGGCCCATTGTGCCTGTGCCAGCTCTTTGAAAGGGCTACCCATTAGTCCCACTCCCCTGTTCTTTTTCAATAGCCCTGCAATTTTTTCCTTTTCAAGTATATATCCAATTTCCTTTTGAAAGTTACTATTGAATCTGCTTCCACCACCCTTAAACATAATAAGGTTTAAGATCAAGATTGAGAAAAGTAAAACAAAGACCAAAGTAATAAATTGGAAAAAAGCTGATTTTCAGGGGATGAGAATGAGACTTGGGGAAAATAAACTGGAAACATTTACTGACAAACAAAGAAATAAAACAACAGTGGGAAACATTTAAAACGGTGATCTGGAGTCCAGGATAAATATATCCCACTAAAAAGCTAGAACAAACTAGCCAGTAATGATACACCAGGAATAAATAAGGAAATAAGGCCAAATTGAAACGTAGGAAAAAGGCGAACAGTAAGTACATAGACAACAAAGGAGAGGATGATAAGGGAATACGAAAAAGTTAGAAAGTTAAAAAGTTAGAAAAACAATTAGGAAAGCATAGAGAAACTACAAAATTAAATTATCAAGGAATATAAAGAGAAATTGTAAAATATTCTACAGACACATAAATAACAAAAGAAAAATCAGGATAGGGATAGGGCCACTAAGGGGATAAACACGATAAAACTCCTGGTCCGGATGGATTGCTTCTGCGCAAATTAAAAGAGACAGTAGAGGCACTACTACATATATATAAAAATTCATTCGAAAAGGGAATAGTGCCAGAGGACTGGCGGACAACTAATGTGATTCCTATATTTAAAAAAGGAGATAGAACTAATCCAGGGAACTATAGACCAATTAGCTTAACGTCGTTAGTAGGAAAGATAATTGAATCCTTACTGAAAGATGTAATAGAAAAACATCTAGAAACTGAAAATATAATAAGGAATAGTCAGCACGGATTCCAAAAGGGAAGGTCATGCGTGAACAACCTTATTGAATTCTTTGAAGAAGTAACAGAAAGGGTAGATAAGGCTAATGCAGAAATTGTAATATATTTGGATTTTCAAAAGGCCTTCGATAAGGTACCGCATTGTACACTCATGACTAAGGTCAGAGCATGTGTAGTCAGGGGACAAGTAGCAAAATGGATAGCAAGCTGGCTACAAAACAGAAAAGAGAGAGTAGGGGTTAAAAAGAGTTACTTAGACTGACAAAGGGTGGGAAGTAGTGTCCTACAAGGATTGTTACTGGGGTCACTACTGTTCATCATTTACATAAACAATCTGGACTCGGGAATCAGAAGTACAATTTCAAAATTTGTGGACGACTCCAAATTGGGGGGTGTAGTTAATACCGAGGAGGACTGCGACTAATACAGGAAGACATTAATAAATTTGCAGAATGGACAAATGAATTTCAATACAGATAAGTGTGAGGTATTACATTTCAGTAGGAAGAATGTGGGGGCCACATACCGCTTGGAAAATAAGAGTCTAAATGGGGTAGAGGAGCAGAGGGACCTGGGGGTACAGATATACAATCACAAAGTAGCGACGCAGGTTAATGAGGCCATAAAAAAAGCAAACCAAGCACTGGGGTTCATTTCTAGAGGGATAGAATTGAAAAGCAGACAAGTTATGTTAAACTTGTAAAGAACCTTGGTTAGTCCACACTTGGAGTACAGTGAACAGTTCTGGTCTCCATATTACCAAAAGGATATAAAGGCACCAGAGAAGGTGCAAAAAAGATTTACTAGGTTGATACCAGAACTGAGAGGTAATACCTATCAGGAATGATTGAGCAGGCTGGGGCTCTTTTCTGTAGAAAAGAGAAGGCTGAGAGGTGAGCTGATAGAGGTCTTTAAGATTATGAAAGGGTTTGATAGGGTAGACGTGGAGAAGATGTTTCCACTTGCGAAGCAGACCAGAACTAGGGACCATAAATATAAGACAGTCACTAATCAATCCAATCGGCAATTCAGGAGAAACCTCTTTACCCAGAGAGTGATTAGAATGTGGAACTTGCTACCACAAGGAGTAGTTGAGGCGACTAGCATTGATGCATTTAAGGGGAAGCTAGAAAAACACATGAGGGAGAAAAGAATAGAAGGATATACTTAGATGAAATAGGGAGGAAGGAGGCACGTGTGGAGTATAAACACCGGCGTAGACCTGTTGAGCCAAATGGCCTGTTTCTGAGCTGTACATTCTATGTAATGTAACCCTTTCAGGCAGTGCATTCCAGATCATAACAACTCGCTGTGTAAAAAAAACTCCTCATCTCACCTCTGGTTCTTTTGCCAATTACCTCAAATTTCTGTCCTCTGGCTACTGACCCTCCTGCCAGTGGAAACAGTTTGTCTTTATTTACTCTGTCAAAACCCTTCATAATTCTGAACATCTCTACTTAATCTCCCCTTAACTTTCTCTCCTCTAAGGAGAACAATCTCAGCTTCACTAGTGTCGCCACATAACATAACAGCTGCATTACATGTACCTTTCAGCATTTGAAAGAGATGGATCAGGTCCTCTGTCAATTTCTTTTTGTCCAAAGACAAAGATTGAAAAAGGATATTTATCAGTCAGGATATTTGCTCTAACAATTGGATATGATTCCAGCTTTAGAAGAATGATCCTACTGCTCAAATTGCCAGATTTGTGTCACTTAGCCCAAGCTAGTACCAGCTAGCACCATCCTTGAGGCTTGATTGTGCAGTGGACACATTTATACCGAGCAGCTAATTGAAAGAAAGACTTGCATTTTATATAGCACCTTTCACGACCTCAGGCTGTCCCAAAGCGCTTTACAGCCAATGAATTTAGAGTGCTTTCACTTGTGACCATAATTAGTTATCAGAGAGAGGAGAATGTCATCTGACCTATGTTGGTTATGCAATCCCTTGAATACAACAGTGTGTAATAGTGTTATTCCCCTCCTTTTGAGTTAGTCTCTAACCCCTGTACTTAAATCTGTGGTCTAAAAGATGACATTGACCATTCATGGGCATCTCTGTGGATTTCATCACCCCTATTCTTTGATCAACTTGTCAAGTATCACTGCTGAAAAATGCAACAAAGGGGCAGTTTTCCTTCCTTCAGCAGCTGATTTGGCCACTAAAGGAAGCTTTTATGTCAATGTTAGTTGAGACAGGGATTCTAATTCAGAATACCTAATGGAACAGTGTAAAACATGTGTGCAATGAATGAACCAAATAAAACATGAGCAACAAAGATTGGCTCATTATTGCAAGTCCAAGAGAGTACTTCCACTCAACTGGAAGTATGAATCCGTCAGCATCTGTAGCCCTAGAAGTTTTTTCATTGGTGTACTGAATCTGAAAATAAAACACTTGCATCTTGTTAAATGAGAACAAACCAATGCCAGCATTATCACCACCAGGCTACAAAGAGTGTGGTTAACAGGTATGCAGTCAGATATCGGATAACCAGTGGTATAAAATCAATGTGGCGAATGTATTGTTCCAATTGTGGTTTGTTCTGGGAAAGCATTTTAAATAATTAGAGCAATTTTTGTTGTACAGCTGGTCACTCAGACAACTTTATAATGTATTCCACTTATTGTTCTTTTACTTCATCCATTAAATACCATAATGACAGACTTTAATATAAATTGTCAAAACAGTATAATAGAGTATGATTATCTCTTACTTACATTGGACTGATGACAATAAAGGAACCTACTGAAGAATGTTTTTTGATTGTTTCTGTTGCCAAGCTCAAATGTAAACAATTACTCATTCCTTGGTGTTTGATGTTTGACTACTGTCACATACAGAGTTTTATGTCTTGCCTTTGCTTATTATAGTCTTAACTAATTTTTATGCTTGTGTTGTATTCCTAAGGCTGCCCTGAAACTGTCAGAAATGCTGGATGTGCAAATCCCTTTGGTGTTTTTCATGGCTGCATGCGACTCATCTTCATAGACAATCAGCCAGCAGATCTCATTTTGGTGCAGCAAGGCTTGCAAGGAAGCTTCAGTGACCTACAGATAGACTTGTGTGGTATTGTAGACAGGTAACTAACTGTACTTCATGTTATATATTGAGTGATTAACTGTACACTCTTATTGTGCGAAAACAGTCAAGAGAATAGAAGTGATGCAAAATAGCACTGCAGTGAAACGCCAATCAATACTCAGAGTTCAGTCAAAGGCCAATTGTGAAACTTAATATAATAATTAATAGTCAATAAATGCATTGTGTAGAGACCTTCTAGAACAAGTTCATGGTTTTGGAAGTTTCTGCAAAAGTGGAAATGACACCCCAAATACTGCATGGTTTCACTTGTTCCTCCTTCGGAAATGGAGGTTACAAGTTTCTGACACCAACTGCGGGATATGAGCTGCTGCAGCTGTCACAAAATCATCAATAAACTGAGGAATTGTTGCAATAAAAGTGGGTCACGTTGCAGTTTTAGTGAACTTGATGGGCCTGTGGACCTGTTGTCTATAAGTCCAGCTATGTTTTTGTTTTAACTAACAGGAAGATCTATTTGCCAAACCTACCAAAGGCACAACAAAATTTGTCACAAGTCATCTGCCATCATTCACTTTGACTTGGGTAATTGTAGGTTGTCACCTTTACAGTTGTGACCCCATTGAAAGGAAGGCCAATTGAAGGATGTTATTGCGTGTTCTAATGCTGTAATCAGCCTGCTGATTCTGAATTTCCCAGTAAAGTGCAAATAAAGTCCATTACTGTTATTTGATCAGGCTATGTATTTTGGAAGATATGCTTTTCCTACTTTTTGTCCCTCTGCTTCCATCTAGCATTAGGACTGTTTACTTTCAATGATAGCTTTGGAGGAAAGGAGTCTGAGATACAAATAGGGTAATTCAACATGAAAGCCCCCCACAGAGGGGAGTTGTCAAGACTCTGAAGTGCAGTGTGTGTGTGTGTGTCTGTCTGTCTTTCTCTTTCCCGGAGGGAGGTGACTGGATAACTTGTAGAGACCCTATCCTGTGTGTTTCCACTATCACATGAAGGTATCCTGAGTGACATTGAGGTGCCCTCAGTCAGTTTTGGATCAAAATTGTTCAACTCGTCAGTATGCTACACTTTTCACAGAGATGATTGAATAAGAAATGGTGCCTTTTGCATAAGATTAAATTAACTGATATTAGGAACAACAACTTGCTTTTATGTAGTGCCTTTAATGTAGTAATATGTCCCAAGGTGCTTCACAGGAGCATTATCAAACAAAGTTTGACACTGAGCCACATAAGGAGATAATAGGACAGATGACTAAAAGCTTGGTCGAAGAGGTAGGTTTTAAGGAGCGTCTTAAAGGAGAGGTGGAGAGGCGGATAGGATTAGGGAGGGAATTCCAGAGCTTAAGGCCAAGGCAGCTTAAGGCACGGCTGCCAATGGTGGAGCGATTAAAATCGGGGATGCGCATGAGACCAGAATTGGAGGAGAGCAGAGATCTCGTAGGTTTGTAGGGCTGGAGGAGGTTACAGAGATAGGGAGGGACGAGGCTATGGAAGGATTTGAAAACAAGGATGAGCATTTTAAAATCGAGGCATTGCCAGGCTGGGAGCCAATGTAGGTCAGCGAGCATAGGAATGATGGATGAACGGGACTTGGTGCGAGTTTGGATACGGGCAGCAGAAATTTGGATGAGCTCAAGCTTATGGAAGGCTGGCCAGGAGAGCATTAGAATGGTCAAGTCTAGAGGTAACAAAGGCATGGATGAGGGTTTCAGCAGCAGATGAGCTGAGGCAAGGGTGGAGACGGACAATGTTACGGAGGTGGAAGTAGGCGGTCTTGGTGATGGAGCGGATATGGGGTTGGATGCTCATCTCAGGGTCAAATAGGATGCCAAAGTTGCAAACGGCCTGGTTCATCGGATCATAGAATGGTTACAGCACAGAAGGAGGCAATTCGGCCCATCAAACCTGTGCTGGCTCTTTGTAAGAGCAATTCAGTTAGTCCCATTCCCCCGCTCTTTCCCTGTAGCTCTGTAAATATTTTCGCTTGAAGTATTTATCCAAATCTTCTTTGAAAGTTATGATTGAATCTGCTTCCACCATCCTTTCAGACAGCGCATTCCAGATCATAACTACTCGCTGCCTAAAAAAGTTTTTCCTCATGCCACCTTTGGTTCTTTTGTCAATCACCTTAAGTCTGTGTCCTCTGGTTCTCGACCCTTCCACCAATGGGAACAGTTTCTCTTTATTTATTTTATCTAAACCCTTCATGATTTTGAACACTTTTATCAAATCTCCTCTTAGCCTTCTCTGCTCTAAGGAGAACAACCTCAGCTGCTCCAGTCTATCCACTGGAGTAACTCGAGTCCCTGATCCCTAGAACCATTCTAGTAAATCTTTTCTGCACTCTAAGGCCTTCACATCCTTCCTAAAGTGCAGAGCCCAGAATTGGACACAATACTCCAGTTGTGATCGAACCAGTGTTTTATAAAGGTTCAACATAACTTCCTTGCTTTTGTACTGTATGCCTCTATTTATAAAGCCCAGGATCCTGTATGCATTTTTAACCGCTTTGTCAACCTGTCTTGCACCATCAAAGATTTGTGCACGTATACCCCCAGGTGTCTCTGTTCCTGAACCCCCTTTAGAATTGTACCCTTTAGTTTATATTGCTTCTCCTCGTTCTTCCTACTGAAATGTATCGCTTCGCACATGTCTGTGTAAAATTTCATCTGCCCACGTGTCCACCCATTCCACCAGCCTGTCTATGTCCTCTTGAAGTCTATCACTATCCTCCTCACTGTTTACTACACTTCCAAGTTTTGTGTCATCTGCAAATTTTGAATTTGTGCCCTGTACACCCGAGTCCAAGTCATTAATATGTATCAAAAAAGACATTGATCCTAGTACACCCCTGGGGAACACCACTCTATACCTTCCTCCAGTCCAAAAAACAACCGTTCACCACTACTCTCTGTTTCCCATCACTTAACCAATTTTGTATCCCTGCTGCCACTGCCCCTTTAATTTTGCTGACAAGCCTATTATATGACACTTTATCAAACGCCTTTTGAAAGTCCATATACACATCAACCGCATTGTCCTCATCAGCCCTCCCTGTTACCTCATCAAAAGACTCAATCAAGTTAGTTAAATACAATTTCCTTTAACAAATCCGTGCTGGCTTTCCTTTATTAACCCACACTTGTCCAAATGACTATTAATTTTGTCCCGGATTATCGTTTCTAAAAGCTTCCGCACCACCAAGATTAAACCGACTGGCCTGTAGTTGCCGGGTTTATCCTTACACCCTTTTTTGAACAAAGGTGAAGTATTTGCAATTCTCCAGTTCACTGGCACTACCCCCATATCTAAGGAGGATTGGAAGATTATGGCCAGCTTCTCTGCGATTTCCACCCTCACTTCCCTCAGCAACCTAGGATGCATCCCATCCGGACCAGTTTATGGCTCAGCCTCAGACAGTGGCCAGGGAGAGGGATGGAGTTAGTGGCTAGGGAACGGAGTTTGTGGCGGGGACTGAAGATAATGGCTTCGGTCTTCCCAATATTTCAAATTCCCAATAAGAAAGAACTCACCTTTATATAGCATCTTATTACATCCTCAGGATGTCCCAAAGCGCTTCACAACCAATGGATTACATTTGAAGTGCAGTCACTGCTGTTATGAAGTTAACTATAGCAGCCAATATGCAAGGTCCCACAAATGGTGAACAGAATACGGGCTGCTGCAAATACCGTTTTGGACTTGATGGTATCAGTCGCCCCCTAAAATGGACTGAGCGTCTTACCTTTATGGGAATGACTCACACTGCTCTGTACCTACATCTACAGTAGCATAACCCAGGGACATAATAGAATCATAGAATGGTTACAGCACAGAAGGAGGCCATCGAGCCTGTGCTGGCTCTCTGCAAGAGCAAGTTGCTTTCCCTTGGGAATTGGACTGGGTAATCATGCCTATCGTGTGTAATTCTTCAAGGATCGAGTTAACAGTAGATGAGGCGAAATTTAGTTCAAATCATAACCTATTTTATACAGAAGTGTAGTTACGATCGGATTCACTTAATTCAATAGATACAACTTATCTCCACTTAATAATGTGAATAAAGAGTCCCCGAATCCACTTGTCTTGCTTGACTTAAGAAAGAGGTTCTCTAACTATTCCTCCAGCATTTTCTTACCTCTTCACCTCAGCGAAGGCTCTCACAGATTTTCGCTTAACAAAAAGATTGGTCTCCGTTTTTTTCAGCAGCAGTTTTTTGTCAAAAACTGACTATCCACATCAAGATTGGAGTCCACCAGTCTCACTTGGCAATAACCTTGCTGAGTTCAAATCAATAGGATTGTCGCACCAGCGTGAGTGTGAACGGTTGTTGGACTGTCACATTATCTTTCGTTGTCTCCAGGATGCTGCTTCAGGCATCCTTTTGAGATCTAATATATAACCTGCCACCCCTGCTGTCTTGTGAATGTAACCCCTTTAGAGCTAAGTTTAACTCAGTAGTAGCATTTTTAACATATATTACACCAAGGTCATTTCCTCCACCCCCCACCACCCACCATTCATGGTGACATAGTGTGAAATCCTGAAATATGACAGCCAGTTAATGTTTTTAATGCAGGGAGGAATGTTGGCCAGTACATCAAGATAATTCTCTCCTTTTCTTCGAATAGCATTATAGGATCTTTCACACCTACGTGAGCCGTTATTGGGGCCTTAGTATAAGATACGGGGAAAGGGGGGTTTAATCCTACCCACGCGTCGGAAACCTGGCGAATGGGCACTTAAAATGCCCAGATAACTTGCCCACTGATTTCCTGCCTGCTTCGCGCAGATCCTGATTTTAACCTGCTCTTCTGGGCAGCTGGCACTGGCATCCGCTCCATTACCAGGACCGCCTACTTCCACCTCCGTAACATCACCTGTCTCCGCCCCTGCCTCAGCTCATGTGCGACTGAAACTCTCATCCATGCACTTGTTATCTTTAGATTTGACTATTCCAATGCTCTCCTGGTTGGCCTCCCATCTTGCATACTCTATAAACTTGAGCACATCCAAAACTCTAAAGTCCTTCTTTAAACATGCAGATCAGGGTCCAATTACATCACAGGAAATAAATGGACAAGTCATATAGGTCCTGCCTAAAAATGAGAAGGCTTATCCAACTCCATGGCCACAGATAAGTGGCATTGTCCTCTCTTTGACAATCAGCAAGTCAACAATGGGGCTGTAATGACTGGGAATAATCTCATTGACACTTGAGATGAACCAGAATAGTTTGATAAGTGAGATCATTAACACGTTGCACACTGATTATTATCACAGCTGGGGACAAATAAGAGAATCTATGCTGACCCAATATTTATCTAATGTAAATCTCAAGACTCAAAGCAAGTATTTTAACATTTTGCAAGTAGATTTTTTCTTTGTTTAAAAATCACTGGGAATGCTTTATGTCGTAACCGCAAACAAATGCTAGAAGATTTTCGACCACATATCCGCTCCATTACCAAGACCGCCTACTTCCACCTCCGTAACATCACCTGTCCCCGCCCCTGCCTCAGCTCGTGCTACTGAAACTCTCATCCATTCACTTGTTACCTTTAGATTTGACTATTCCAATGCTCTCCTGGCTGGCCTCCCATCTTGCATACTCCATAAACTTGAGCACATCCAAAACTCTGCTGCCTGGATCCTAACTCACACCAAGTCCCGCTCACCCATTACTCCTGTGCTCGTTCACCTATATTGGCTCCTGGTAGGGGAACTCCTGGATTTTAAAATTCTTATCCTTGTTTTCAAATCCCCCCATGGTGTCACCCCTTCATATCGCTGTAACCTCCTCCAGCCCTACAACCCTCCGAGATCTCTGCGCTCCTCCAATCTCTTGCGTATTCCTGTTTTTAATCCCTCCACATTGGCGGCCGTGCCTTCAGCTATCTAAACCCTAAGCTCTGGAATTCCCTCCCTAAACCTCTCCGCTTCTCTACCTCTCTCTTCTCCTTTAAGATGCTCCTTAAAACCTACCTCTTTGACCAAGCTGTTGGTCACCTGACCTAATATCTCCTTGTGTGGCTTGTTATCAAATTTTATTTGAAAGCGCTTCTGTGAAGTGCCTTGGAATGTTTTACTACGTTAAAGACTCTATATAAATGCAAGTTGTTGTTACTTCTAGTAAAATGGTAAACATGTTCTTTTTCAAAGTATTTACACTTAACTAAGAATATCACCCAGAGACAATCTTCCTACGTTTGTTCACAATGTCGCCATACCTAGCGACCGGAGGAACTTAGATTTATTTTAAAACATTTCTTCGCACATCTACATGTATAGCGAGGAATTACTGCTCGAAGCTCATGCAATGTGTATGAAAACTATCCAAGCTATAAAATAAGTGTTCACGATGCCCGCGAAAAATGAGCAGAGCTTGTTTGGGACTTGGCTGAGATAACTGTTTACATTCGCTTGTGTTTCTGCTGAGACAAGTTTGAGTTCATTCCATGGGGAAAGGAGATGATGGTGTACTCTCACAGAGTTAAAGGTCATCAGTGAATTGATTTCTGGATCATTATATTCAGCTCTCCGATGAGTGCAACTCCACTCCAAGTAAGTGCCCTCATTTTGGCATCTAATTAATCAGTAATAGACTGGGGACGTCCAAGAATAAAAGTGGGGAGAAGATTATCCAATCTGGGGCACTGACTAAGAGTTCTTTCAGTGGAGTCGATGCTGCATTCTTGGCACAATTTAGGGGAAATGCAATGATCCAAATTCAGCTGCTCTTTCAAAAAAATCCAGGAAATTTTTTATTTAAAAGAGCACGATATTTTAGCTCTTAAGTTGTATCTTCTAATGTGGCTAGGGATTAACATTTATTCTTGGCTTTGTTCTGACATCAAAATCCCAATCTTTGGGTATTTATGAAGCCACATTAGAAACTATTCTGTAGAATGCTTTGCAAGTCTCCCTGGTCTGCCAGCACACACAGACAAACTTAGCTCTAGACAAATAAAGGAATATAATTACCTCTTACACATGGAAAGTTGGTCTCCCAGCTCCATGCCCATCTCTCTCAAAGTTACATGTTCCCAATCTAGCTTCCAGCACAGGCCCCCCGTCCTGTCACCAATCGCCCCCGGCCACCGTTACCTACCCCCTGGCCAGCACTAGCCCCCCCACAGTGCGGCCACCGCTACCTTTCCCATGGCCGGCACTGCCATCACCCCCAGCCATCAATTGCCGCCCCCCACCCGCCTCCACCTTGGCCAGAGGCTTGATAACCCACTCTTCTAAGGCGCTATGGTGTGCGGCACTAGTTGGGATATGAGGTGGCATCACTCAGAGATCGAATAATAAATAAAAGGATGTGGGAGAAAAGCCTACAGTCCAGTTTCACTGAGACCAGCTATTCTTTACTAGTCAGTACAATTTTACTTTGATTCCAATAATATCCAGTAAAAATAACTTTTTAAAATGTAAGCAATTTTAGGGGACTATGTGGGGCAGAGGATTAAAATACCATTCTTTCACCATCAAATTGCCTGCTCATTCTGCCACCTGTACAAATTATGTGTGAAATTAATTCAGTTAGCCTCAGCCCAATTCAAATGAGCACAGGTGGGCATCACAGACTGCCCATAATTCATCACCAGTCACCATTAAATTGATAATCTCACTTAGAGACGGACAGGGATAGTTGGTGTGGGAAATACATATTTGAATATATAAAAAATAATTCCTAACCTGTCACATGTAAGCGATTTTTTTCTGAGGTTGGGATAAAGCATCAATGATGGGGCAATGCAGTGGTAGCTTTTACTCTGCATTTAAGTCATATTTGATGTGGGAGTACGGTAGTGTAGTGGTTATTTTACTGGGCTAGTAATCCAGTAGCCTAGACTAATAATCCAGAAAGTGTGAGTTCAAATCCCATGACAGTTTGAAAATTTGATTTTGGTTAACAAAAAAATCTTGAAATAAAACACTGGTATCAGTAAAAAAAGTGACTATGAAGCTATTGGATTGTTGTAAAAACCCAACTAGTTCACTAATGTCCTTGAGGGAAGAAAACCTGCTGTCCTGACCTGGTCTGGCCTACATGTGGGTGACACTTAACTGCCCTCTGAAATGTCCCAGCAAGCCATTTGGTTGTGAGGGCAATGAGGGATGGGTAATAAATGCCAGCCTTGCCAGTGACACCCATATACTGAGAATGAATTTTAAAAAAAACTTATTTCAGACACTAAGTACAAAAAGCAAAACTTTCTATTTCCAGACATTGCCATTATCACCTTGAGCATAAAAATACCCCTTCCACCAAAACAAAAAATTATTATATACTAGAATGCCACATTTTATTATCTATTATGCAAATTATTTTACCTGCTGGTTATTCTTCAAAGAATGTAACCAGGAGAGCTTAGTAAAGCTTTGAGGCTAAATATTCCATTCACCATCATTCATTTAATTAATCATGAATAACATAACAAAAAATGTTACAATTTGAAAGTTGTCCAAATCATATTCTGAAAAATCAAATTAGTTTCTAATTTTACTTCACCACTTCCTATTATTTCACCGAATAGTCTAGAGTGACAGTAATATTGCACATGGGATATTTCAGGAAAATGATGACCATAAGAAACATAATGCATGAGTTCTTAAAAAGATTTTCTGTTGAATACACATAAAACCATCAGCAAACACAGCCATCATTTTATTTCAAAGGTAGTCACAGAGTCGCGATGTGCTGAGAGGTTTTTTTTTGAAAGTACAGTAGTGTAGTGGTTATTTTACTGGGCTAGTAATCCAGTAGGCCTAGACTAATAATCCAGCGTTTAAAACACATGAATAACTTTAGTAGAATGAAAGTAATTTTTAATAGTTTCATAGCTCATAATTACATAGCTCAATTACTAGAATACATTATTTCCTGTCACATGGTACAGCAGCAGCTACACCTTTACCGCCTCATTCTTTTGCTGTTGAAATGGTACATCCTGGTAGAAGGAGCAGTCATGTGACTCCATTACCCCTTTCACACTGGCAAATTCACTTTGAATCTTTTGAAGCTAATGTGATCTCTTGGTGTTTAACACCCAACTCTCCACCCTGAAGTGGCTCATATCTGTGTTTAATGGTTTCAAATTATCCCTCCGTTGCCTGTGCTGGTGTTTTTAAGCAGAACAAGCAGGCATGACGGATTTAAAGCAGACCCCTTACAGTGGCTGGTTTCAAGTCCATTCACTTTGCCGATCATTTTAAATTGGCAGGCAGTGTTTCTGCTGGAGTACTTCCATCCACATGTTTCATTCTGTGACGCGAAACAGCTGTAAAATCAGAACAAAATCCAACTTCACACTTGGGGCTCAAGTTCTTAATTATAGTAACCCCTAACCAGAAATGTCCTTCAATTATATCATGACTTACTGTATAATGTGCATTGTTTACAGCTCCCTTAATAATGATTCCTGTAGAAAACAGACCCTTGATAGTACAACCCTGTGACATTTTTTTTGTTTAACTCCCACGCAACAGTATAATGGAGGTCTACAAGGTGTGATGTTAACCAGCAGTTATAATTTGACAATTGGTGGGTGAGATATTAATGGATGTCTTCATTCTATTTGTCAGCTGAAGGTACTTAATGTAATGAAGGTAGCACTGTTGATAATGTCTGGACAGTTTCATTGTACCGCTCGCTATTTACTTCCAGTCTGAGCATCTGCTTCTCAGTAATTCCACATCTCTCTCTGACTTTTTCATTCTTTCCCCCTCTCACTTTTGCACATTGAGTTTTACATTACTGTATTATTTATACTGATTTGCAAAATTTGCTGTATACAAGGACAGTTGTATTGAAATGAAAACAAAATGCTGGAAACACACAGTACGCTATGTGTCTGTGGAGAGAACAGACAAGGTAATGTTTCAGGTGCAAACCCTCTGAGGAAACAGGACATGAAAAGTGTTATATAAACGCAAGTTCTTTTTTTTTAAGACAGGTCTCCTTCCTGTTCAGATATTTGGGAGTAAATTTCAATTTTTAAGGAAGAAAGAAAGAAAGACCTTGCATTTATATAGTGCCTTTCATGCCCTGAGGTCATCCCAAAGTATTTTACAGAAAAGAAGTACTTTTGAAATGAGGTTACTGTTGCAATGTAGGAAACACAGCAGCCAATTTGCACACAGCAAGGTCCCACAAAGAGCAATGAGATAATGACCAGATAATCTCTTTTTGTGATGTTAGTTGAGGGATAAATATTGGCCGGGATACCGGGGAGAACTCCCCTGCTCTTCTTTGAGATAATGCCATGGGATCTTTTATGTCCATCCAAGAGTGCACACAGGAACTTGGTTTAACGCCTCATCCGAAAGACAGCACCTCCAACAGTGCAGCACTTCCTCAGTTCTGCACTGAAGTGTCAGCCGAGATTTTGTGCTCAGGTCTCTGGAGTACTAATTACCCTTTGATGCCTTTGAACAATTATACATATATTCCTTCCACTTTAAATCCTACACTAAACTTTCTTTTTGTTTGTTTTAAATGTGGATTATTTTTGTACTGAACCACAGACTCTGAAACAGCCTCCAATATAACAAACCAATTTTCCCCGATGGCTTCAAATGAAATGTCCACCACTGAAACAGCAGTCTGCCAGCACAATAAAGTCTGCAACACATGGCTTATGTTGCAATAAAAGTCCAACTCTGTCATGCTATCAAGCTCCTCTGCCAATCTATCTGATCGAATAATGATTTGAGGACTCAAAGAACAGATTTCCACCAAGTCAGATTGTTCCTGCATACAATTCTTTCATTTATGTTTGAATCCTTTTTGTAAATGTAACAGCGATTTTTGCACACAGCAAGGAAATTAGATAGATAAGCAATTAGTCTAATTTTGATGGGTGTTGGTTGAGAGGAAATTATTGGCTAGAATAAAACTTTCAACACTTCTTAAATTGTACAACTATTTAATATTCAAGGCAGGGCCTCATCCAAAAGTTGGCACCTCAGACAATGCAGCACTCCCTTAGTACTGCACTGAAGTATCAACTTAGATTAGGTGTTCAGCTGCTGGAATAGGCCTTTGAACCCACAATGTATTGACAGTCAGATGAGAATGCTACCAACTAAATCAAGGGGACACTTAAAGAGAATGAAAAGACACAAAATCAAAGAGGGAGCGAGAGTGAAAAAGTGACATACAACAACAACAATAGCTTGCATTTATATAGCGCCTTTAACGTAGTAAAACATCCCAGGGCACTTTACAGGAGCGTAGTCAGAAATAAATTGACACCGAGCCAAAGAAGGTGACATTAGGACAGACATGGACATAAAAAAAGAAAGAAAAAAAAGAGATAATCAGAGAGAGAAGAGACACTGCTCGCAGACAGAGGGACGAGGCAACTTGTAAAGCTATTGTAATATTTTAAGCAATTTGGTGTCGCAGAAAATGTTACAAATGGAACAAGGCTGTATTTTAAAGAGAAAAAAGGGATGATATTCCCAGGTGCGGAAGTATTTTTTTTCCCAATACCAATTATAAAATGGGAAGAGAAGAAACCATCCCACTTTACAGTAGGTCCCTCTTTCTAAGTTCAATGTCTTTATATGCAGATTTGTAGAATGTGACAAGCTCCCTTGATGGCTCAGTATGCAATGTGCTGTGTGTCACACAAAGCAAAATCAGCCTAGGCATGATTCGTGGTCTGTGATAAGTTAGCTGATGGTGGTAAGAGCCCAATACTGCAGAAAGCCTAGAGGAGTATAGAAAGTGCAGGGGTGAAATTAAAAAGGAAATTAGGAAAGCAAAAAAAGGGCATGAAAAATTACTGGCAAATAAAATCAAGGAAAACCCAAAGATGTTTTATAAATACATAGAGAGCAAGAGAATAACGAACAAAAGAGTAGGGCCTATTAGAAATCAGAAAGGTAACCTATGTGTGGAGGCGGAAGATGTGGGTACAGTTCTAAATGGTCACCACATTATAGGAAAGATGTGATTGCACTGGAGAGGGTACAGAGGAGATTTACGAGGATGTTACCAGGACTGGAGAATTTTAGCTATGAGAAAAGATTGGATAGGCTGGGGTTGTTTTCTTTGGAACAAGGGAGGCTGAGGGGAGATTTAATTGAGGTATATAAAATTATGATTGGACTAGAGTGGAGAGGGAAGACCTATTTCCCTTAGCAGAGGGGTCAGTGACCAGGTGGCATAGATTTAAAATGATTGGTAGAAGGATTAGAGGGGAGCTGAGGAGAATTTTTTTGACCCAGAGGGTGGTGGGGGTCTGGAACTCACTGCCTGAAAGGGTGGTAGAGGCAGAAACCCTCAACTCATTTAAAAAGTACTTGGACGTGCACTTGAAGTGCCGTAACCTACAGGGCTACAGACCAAGTGCTGGAAAGTGGGATTAAGCTGGTTGGCTCTTTATCGGCCGGCACGGACATGATGGGCCGAATGGCCTCCTTCTGCACCGTAACTTTCTATGATTCTAAGTTTCAGTTTCCTTGGGCTGAGAAAGGGAAATATCAGCAAAATATTCTCACTGCTGATTGCAATGCAGTAATTCCTGCTGGAAACTGCATGCAGGTGGACATTGGGTGCATGCAGTTTCCTTCTAGTCCAAGATTCCTCCCAAGGTTAAATAGCTTCTTTGGCTATTCTCACATATATAGAATGGTGACTTGGGTCAGGTTCCAGAGGGTGATTGGCATCTGTGGAATCATCAGCCCAGCGTGAATCAGCACCCTGGGAAGAGAATGAGGAGAAAAAAGAATTGCAAAATCTCAATTTTGATTAGGGAGAACATCACGGCAGTAGTGAGAGGGGATATATCCGAGGGTTCTCCCACTGAGTCCATATGGGTAGAACAGAAAAATAAGAAGGGAAAGATCACGTTGTACTACAGACCCCCAAATAGTCAACGGGAAATTGAGGAGCAAATATGTAAGGAGATTACAGACAGCTGCAAGAAAAATAGGGTGGTAATAGTAGGGGGCTTTAACTTTCCCAACATTGACTGGGACAGCCATAGCATTAGGGGCTTGGATGGAGAGAAATTTGTTGAGTGTATTCAGGAGGAATTTCTCATTCAGTATGTGGATGGCCCGACTAGAGAGGGGGCAAAACTTGACCTCCTCTTGGGAAATAAGGAAGGGCAGGTGACAGAAGTGTTAGTGAGGGATCACTTTGGGACCAGTGATCATAATTCCATTAGTTTTAGGATAGCTATGGAGAATGATAGGTCTGGCCCAGATGTTAAAATTCTAAATTGGGGAAAGGCCAATTTTGATGGTATTAGACAGGAACTTTCAGAAGTTGATTGGGAGAGTCTGTTGGCAGGCAAAGGGACGTCTGGTAAGTGGGAGGCCTTCAAAAATGTGTTAACCTGGGTTCAAGGTAAGCACATTCCTTATAAAGTGAAGGGCAAGGCTGGTAGAAGTAGGGAACCTTGGATGACTCGGGAGATTGAGGCCCTAGTCAGAAAGAAGAAGGAGGCATATGACATGCATCGGCACTTGGGATCAAGTGGATCCCTTGAAGAGTATAGAGATTGCCGGAGTAGAGTTAAGAGAGAAATCAGGAGGGCAAAAAGGGGATATGAGATTGCTTTGGCAGATAAGGCAAAGGTGAATCCAAAGAGCTTCTACAAATACATAAAGGGCAAAAGAGTAACTAGGGAGAGAGTAGGGCCACTTAAGGATCGACAAGGTCATCTATGTGCGGAACCACTAGAGATGGGTGAGATCCTAAATGAATATTTCGCATCGGTATTTACGGTTGAGAAAGGCATGGATGTTAGGGAACTTGGGGAAATAAATAGTGATGTCTTGAGGAGTGTACATATTACAGAGAGGGAGGTGCTGGAAGTCTTAACGCGCATCAAGGTAGATAAGTCTCCGGGGCCTGATGAAATGTATCCCAGGACGTTATGGGAGGTTAGGGAGGAAATTGCGGGTCCCCTAGCAGAGATATTTGAATCATCGACAGCTACAGGTGAGGTGCCTGAAGATTGGAGGGTAGCAAATGTTGTGCCTTTGTTTAAGAAGGGCGGCAGGGAAAAGCCTGGGAACTGCAGACCGGTGAGCCTGACATCTGTAGTGGGTAAGTTGTTAGAGGGTATTCTGAGAGACAGGATCTACAGGCATTTGGAGAGGCAGGGACTAATTAGGAACAGTCAGCATGGTTTTGTGAGAGGAAAATCATGTCTCACGAATTTGATTGAGTTTTTTGAAGGGGTAACCAAGAAGATAGATGAGGGCTGTGCAGTAGACGTGGTCTACATGGACTTTAGCAAAGCCTTTGATAAGGTACCACATGGTAGGTTGTTATATAAGGTTAGATCTCATGGGATCCAAGGTGAGGTAGCCAATTGGATACAAAATTGGCTTGACGACAGAAGACAGAGGGTGGTTGTAGAGGGTTGTTTTTCAAACTGGAGGCCTGTGACCAGCGGTGTGCCTCAGGGATCGGTGCTGGGTCCGCTGTTATTTGTTATTTATATTAATGATTTGGATGAGAATTTAGGAGGCATGGTTAGTAAGTTTGCAGATGACACCAAGATTGGTGGCGTTGTGGACAGTGAAGAAGGTTATCTAGGATTGCAACGGGATGTTGAAAAATTGGGCCAGTGGGCCGATGAATGGCAGATGGAGTTTAATTTAGATAAATGTGAGGTGATGCATTTTGGTTGATCAAATCGGGCCAGGACCTACTCTGTTAATGGTAGGGCGTTGGGGAGAGTTATAGAACAAAGAGATCTGGGAGTACAGGTTCATAGCTCCTTGAAAGTGGAGTCACAGGTGGATAGGGTGGTGAAGAAGGCATTCAGCATGCTTGGTTTCATTGGTCAGAACATTGAATGCAGGAGTTGGGATGTCTTGTTGAAGTTGTACAAGACATTAGTTAGGCCACACTTGGAATACTGTGTACAGTTCTGGTCACCCTATTATAGAAAGGATATTATTAAACTAGAAAGAGTGCAGAAAAGATTTACTAGGATGCTACCGGGACTTGATGGTTTGACTTATAGGGAGAGGTTGGATAGGCTGAGACTTTTTTCCCTGGAGAGCAGGAGGTTTCGGGGGGATCTTATAGAAATCTATAAAATAATGAGGGGCATAGATAAGGTAGATAGTCAAAATCTTTTCCCAAAGGTAGGGGAGTCAATAACGAGGGGTCATAGATTTAAGGTGAGAGGGGAGAGATACAAAAGGGTCCAGAGGGGCAATTTTTTCACTCAAAGGGTGGTGAGTGTCTGGAATGAGCTGCCAGAGGCAGTAGTAGAGGCGGGTACAATTTTGTCTTTTAAAAAGCATTTGAACAGTTACATGGGTAAGATGGGTGTAGAGGGATATGGGCCAAGTGCAGGCAATTGGGACTAGCTTAGTGGTATAAACTGGGCGACATGGACATGTTGGGCCGAAGGGCCTGTTTCCATGTTGTAAACTTCTATGATTCTATTCTATGATTCAATTAAATTGTCATTGCAAATGTTCCTGAATTTAGAAGATTTTTTCATTTTTTTCAATGTTAGGCTCGAAAATACTTATCTTGCGCGCTTCTAACTGATTGAATCTTTTCTCTCTGACTTTGCAGAGCATCCAGCTTTCAAATGCTGGAACAAGTAGACAGTTTTAAATGTTTTGAAGGAAATAAGTTATTTTAGGATTCATTTTAAGGCAAGGTAGTGATCCAAAATAGTACACTGTTGCTTTAAAAACAACACTAACCTTCACTCATGTTGCATCTTTAACATAGGAAAGTACCAAAGTGCTTTACAGAAGGCGTAGGGAAGAATTGGACATAGAGCAGGAGTGGGAGGAGACTGTTGCAAACAAAATTCTAAAATCTTAAGTAACTACACAAAAACAGGTAGAAAAGTTACTTTTTTTTTTAGCTAGTTGAATTTTAAGAGGACTGCGCTATCGAGACTTTTGGCTTCAAAGTACTTGTTCTACTTGCTGTCATAAAACAGCCGTATACATTCAACAATACAGTGATTAATGGTGGGGATTAGCAGCTATACTTTACATGATCAGGTCATCTCACCCTAAAGTATTGCTGCTTCTTGGATTCAAACCTCGCTCGAAATAACCAAAACTGCCTTCTGTCCCGATGGTGCAGGAAAAGCCCTCTCCAGGTTTGATTTGTTCCCAAGTGCTAACTTCCATCAATCTAAATTGAAACCTGCCCGAACTAAATTGGTTACATTTGGGTGGATTTGACTTGTTATGGTATTGCACTTACTACTAGTTAGTAATCACCAGTGTTAAATTGGTGCTCTTCCCAATGCCTGCACTCATCTGATGTTTCTAAACACCTCGGGGTCGATTTTCGGATGGCCAAGTGGGTGCGTTCATGGCGGGGGGAGTTGCTAAAATCGGGGATTCCCAGGGCGGGTCCGGAGCCCGGCTCCAACCCGCCCACTTCCGGGTTCCCCAATGACGCGATTAAATGAGCACAGAGAACCCCGCCTGCGGGACTCCCACCGGTAATTAAAGCCGGTGGGATCCCACTTAAAGCAATTAATTAGATAGTTCAGGTCGTTTGAAGACTTGATTGGGAGGATATTTTAGGAGGGGTGGGATTTTCATGTCAACTGAACGTGTTTCCCGTACTGGGGGAAACTCTCCCAGTTGAAACAGACGTGGTGCAGCCACCAGCCTGTGGGAGCTGCAAAGGTCCACTTGACAGGTTGGGGGGAGAGACCCTCACTCATTGCAGGAGGCCACTCTGTGACTTTGGACAAAGTTTGGCCTCCACCACCCTCCTCCTAACACTAAAATTCACCAACTGGCAACCTCAAATCCGGTGTGCAGACACATGTACCTACCTTGCGGACCCCCTCAAACATACATCTTGCAGATGGGGGCCGCCGCAGCTGCAGTCATGATCTCATCAGAGGACGAACAGCATCACCAGCCTCGCCGGCCACGCCGTCCACCTCTGACATGTGGAGCTCCACAACACAGTGCTGTGACACATCCACCTGCACAGCAGGAGGGAGGGCAACCGCAGAGAGAGATGTATCACAGAAGACACTACCCTCACCACAGGGTCGACAGACCGAGGCTCAGCTTCCTGGACCTCTCTGAGCATAAGAACATAAGAACATAAGAAATAGGAGCAGGAGTAGGCCAATTGGCCCCTCGAGCCTGCTCCGCCATTCAATAAGATCGTGGCTGATCTGATCCTAACCTCAAATCTAAATTCATGTCCAATTTCCTGCCCGCTCCCCGTAACCCCTAATTCCCTTTACTTCGAGGAAACTGTCTATTTCTGTTTTAAATTTATTTAATGATGTAGCTTCCACAGCTTCCTGAGGCAGCAAATTCCACAGACCTACTACCCTCTGAGTGAAGAAGTTTCTCCTCATCTCAGTTTTGAAAGAGCAGCCCCTTATTCTAAGATTATGTCCCCTAGTTCTAGTTTCACCCATCCTTGGGAACATCCTTACCGCATCCACCCGATCAAGCCCCTTCACAATCTTATACGTTTCAATAAGATCACCTCTCATTCTTCTGAACTCCAATGAGTAGAGTCCCAATCTACTCAACCTCTCCTCATATGTCCACCCCCTCATCCCCGGGATTAACCGAGTGAACCTTCTTTGTACTGCCTCGAGAGCAAGTATATCTTTTCTTAAGTATGGACACCAAAACTGTATGCAGTATTCCAGGTGCGGTCTCACCAATACCTTATATAACTGCTGCAATACCTCCCTGTTTTTATATTTTATCCCCCTAGCAAAAAAAGCCAATATTCCGTTGGCCCTCTTGATCACCTGCTACATCTGCATACTAACCTTTTGATTTTCTTGCACTAGGACCCCCAGATCCCTTTGTACTGCAGTACTTTCCAGTTTCTCGCCATTAAGATAATAACTTGCTCTCTGATTTTTCCTGCCAAAGTGCATAACCTCACATTTTCCAATATTGTATTGCATCTGCCAAATCTCCGCCCACTCACCCAGCCTGTCTATATCCCCTTGTAGGTTTTTTATGTCCTCCTCACTCTCTACTTTCTCTCCCATCTTTGTATCATCTGCAAACTTTGATATGTTACACTCGGTCCCCTCCTCCAAATCGTTAATATAGATTGTAAAGAGTTGGGGACTCAGCACCGACCCCTGCGGAACACCACTGGCTACTGGTTGCCAGTCCGAGAATGAACCATTTATCCCAACTCTCTGCTTCCTGTTAGATAACCAATCCTCCACCCATGCCAGAATATTACCCCCAATCCAGTGATTCTTTATCTTGAGCAATAATCTTTTATGTGGCACCTTGTCGAATGCCTTCTGGAAGTCTAAATACACTACGTCCACTGGTTCCCCTTTATCCACCCTGTACGTTATGTCCTCAAAGAACTCAAGCAAATTTGTCAGACATGACTTCCCCTTCGTAAAGCCATACTGACTTTGTCCTATTAAATTATGTTTATCCAAATGTTCCGCTACTGTCTCCTTAATAATAGACTCCAAAATTTTACCCACCACAGATGTTAGGCTAACTGGTCTATAATTTCCAGCCTTCTGCCTACTACCCTTTTTAAATAAGGGTGTTACATTAGCAGTTTTCCAATCTGCCGGGACCTTTGCCGAGTCCAGAGAATTTTGGAAAATTATTACCAAAGCATCCACAATCCCTACTGCCTCAAGACCCTAGGATGTAAGCCATCAGGTCCAGGGGATTTATCCGCCTTGAGTCCCATTAATTTACTGAGTACCAATTCTTCAGTGATTTTAATCGTATTTAGCTCCTCCCCCCCCCTAGAGCCCACTGTTTGTCCAGTGTTGGGATATTCTTAGTGTCCTCTACCGTAAAGACTGAAACAAAATATTTGTTCGGCATTTTTGCCATCTCCATGTTTCCCACCATTAATTTCCCGGTCTCATCCTCTAAGGGACCTACGTTTGCCTTAGCCACCCTTTTTCTTTTCATATAACTGTCGAAACTCTTGCCATCTGTTTTTATATTTTTTGCTAATTTATTTTCATAATCTATCTTCCCTTTCTTAATCAATCCTTTAGTTACTTTTTGCTGTCTTTTGAAGACTTCCCAATCTTCTATCCTCCCACTAAGTTTGGCTACCTTATATTTCCTTGTTTTTAGTTGGATACTATCCTTAATTTCTTTACTTTGCCAAGGATGGCTGTCATTTCTTTTACACCCTTTTTTCCTCAGTGGAATATTTTTTTTGAAAGTTGTAAAATAACTCCTTAAATGAACACCACTGCTCATGTACAGTCTTACCCTTTAATCTATTTTCCCAGTCCACTTTAATCAATTCCGCTCTCATACCATCATAGTCTCCTTTATTCAAGCTCAGTACGCTTGTTTGAGAACCAACCTTCTCACCCTCTAATTGGATATGGAATGTAACTCATTATGGTCACTCATTCCAAGGGGATCCTTAACTAGGACATTATTAATTAATCCTGGCTCATTACACAGGACCAGGTCCAAGATTGCTTGCCCCCTTGTAGGATCAGTTACATACTGCTCAAGAAATCCATCCCTAATACACTCAATAAACTCTTCCTCAAGGCTGCCCTGCTCAATTTGATTTGTCCAGTTAATATGATAGTTAAAATCCCCCGTAATTATAGCTGTTCCCTTATTACATGCCCCGACTATTTCCTGATTAATACTTCTTCCAGCAGAGTTGCAACTATTAGGAGGCCTATATACTACGCCCACTGGTGTTTTTTTCCCCTTATTATTCCTTATCTCTACCCAAACTGTTTCATTATCCTGATCCTTTGTCCCAATATCATTTCTCTGTATTACAGTGATTCCTTCCTTTATTAACATAGCCACCCCACCTCCCCTTCCTTCCTGCCTGTCCTTCCTGATTGTTAAATACCCTGGCATATTTAATTCCCAGTCGTTGTTACCCTGCAGCCATGTTTCTGTAATGGCCACAAGATCATACCCATACGTAGTTATTTGTGCCGTTAACCCGTCCATTTTGTTACGAATGCTACGTGCATTCAGATAAAGAACTTTCAAATATATTTTGTGACACTTAGTTCCTGCTTTTTCCTTTTTTAACACTTTACCTTTTACTCCATACCTTCTGTCCCTTCCTGACACGCTTTCCTCTGTCTCCCTGCTCAGGTTCCCAACGCCCTGCCACAGCTTTGATGCTGGGTTAATCGCCTTACGCCTTCTAGTTTTTATTTTATCTGTCGTGCCTAAAGTACACTTTCTTTCCGCTGCTCTACGCTTTTCCCTTTCACTTGTTCTTGAACAACTGTTTGTACTATTTGTATTGTAGATTTCCCCTGGGTCTTCCCCTTCCTTGCTGTTCTCAACTTTATTCCCTTCTGACTCCCCGCTCAGGTTCCCATCCCCCTGCCACTCTAGTTTAAACCTTCCCCAATAGCACTAGCAAACACCCCCGCGAGGACATTGGTCCTGGTCCTGCTCGGGTGTAACCCGTCACGCTTGTACAGGTCCCACCTTCCCCAGAACCGATCCCAATGTCCCAGGAATCTAAATCCCTCCCTCCTACACCATCCCTGCAGCCACGCATTCATCCTGTCTATTCTCCTGTTCCTATACTCACTAGCACGTGGAACTGGTAGTAATCCTGAGATCACTACCTTTGAAGTCCTGCTTTTTAATTTATCTCCTAACTCCTTAAATTTACCTTGCAGGACCTCATCCCTTTTTTTACCTATGTCGTTGGTACCAATATGGACCACGACTACTGGCTGTTCACCCTCCCCCTCCAGAATGCCCTGCAGCCGCTCAGTGACATCCTTGACCCTAGCATCAGGGATGCAACATACCATCCTGGAGTCACGTTTGCGGCTGCAGAAACTCCTATGTGTTCCCCTTACAATTGAATCACCTATCACTATAGCCCTGTCACTCTTCTTCCTCCCCTCCTGTGCAGCAGAGCCACCCGTGGTGCCCCGAACCTGGCTCTTGCTGCTTTCCCCTGATAAGCCATCTCCCCCAACAGCATCCAAAGCAGAATATCTGTTTGAGAGGGAGATGGCCCCAGGGGACTCCTGCTCTACCTGCCTAGTCCTTTTACTCTGCCTGGAGGTCACCCATTTCCTTTCTGCCTGCGTAATCTTTACCTGCGGTGTGACCACCTCATTGAACGTGCTATCCACGATAGTCTTAGCATTGCAGATGCTCCACAGTGAATCCACCTGCAGCTCAAGCTCCGAAAGACGGTTAGCCAGTAGCTGCAGCTGGTCACACTTCCTGCACACATGGTCGCCAGGGACACTGGTACTGTCCATGACTTCCCACATAGTGCAGGAGGAGCATATCACGGGTGCGAGCTGTGCTGCCATGACTTGCCTCAGACTCTCAGACTCTCCTCCCGCTCTCGGTCTCTCCTTTTATACTGTGCTCACCTCTCGGACTCTCCTGCTTCACCTGTGACGTCGCACAGTAGTTGTCTCTTGTTGCAGGTCTGCTGCTGCTTTTATTCCCCAATCTCAGTCTTCTACTCTCAGATCCACTGCCGCTCAAACTCTCAGTTCACACTGTGTTGTCCGCATACACAGCAGCAGTGCACATGGAGGCTCAGAGTCACTCGACATATAGTTGTGGACATCTGCAGCCTCGTTCATGCCGAGCTGCTCCCAGCTGGCCCGAACACCATCTTCTTACCTGTCGCTGTCAAAGTCACCAATGCCCTCAACAACTTCTCCTCTGCATCCTTCCAGGGTGCCACTGGGGACATCGCCGGAGTCTCTTAGTCATCTGCACAAAAGAGCCCTGCAAATACACCTACACCCACTCTGCAGTGACACAATGGGTGGCATCAGGTGTGGGTCTTTATGGTGATCCTCAGGAAAGGGAATTGTTGCACAAACCAGACAAGATTTGCAAAGACGTGGCAGTAATGGTGATAACAAATTTTAATGTGCTTGGCAAAACAAACAAAACTAAATGAAAAACATGACATTCTGTCATACACCCTTGTGCATCCCCTTTGTGCTCACAAAACCTTAGCCTTACATTTACGGGAACCCCTACGTGATGCTACCCCTGTGGCTTCAGCAGAGGTAGTGGCAGGTTGCCCTTGTGTACGCCCTGACCGATGAAATGCTTTGTGCGGACGCCCTCTGGGTTTCGGTGCCCGTGAGGGCCTCTCCAAAGACTGCTCCACCTGCACCTGTGCAGGGGCAGACTCGGCCACCTGGAGAGGAGGCAGCATTGCGGGTACTGGTTGAGAAGGGGGCAACGGGTGAGACGTGGGAGTGCTTTTAGTGGCGTCCCCACTTCCATGTTCCCTTTCCCCATAATCGCCCTCTCCTGGGCCAGGCCCACATCACTCCTTCCACCCTGCTGGACAACAATTTGGAGGACTTGAGTGAAGCCATGGAAGGCCAGTTGTTATGTATCTGTCAGCCTGTTTAAGGCGGCAGAATGTTGCTCACCCTGAATCCGAATGGCCGTTGTCAGGGCCTGAATGGACTCATTGTTGAGCCGTGCTTGAAGCTCAATGGAGGCTAGCCTTCCCTCCATCGCAGACATTCCCGCACCTACCCGCAACACTATCTCAGAGATGCCTTCACGGCCCTGCGACAGTATTCCACTCATGCAGGAGTTGGACTCCTCCATCTTCTGCGCGATTGTGGAGAGTGCGCGTGGCAACTGTTCCAGTACCTCGGCAATGTGCTGCTGCCCCTCGATGAATCTCCTTTCCATGGCTGGCCCCCAGGGTTCAGCCTCTGGGTCCAGCTGAGCAGAGCCTGGGGAAGAGTGCTCCCACCGACGCGGACTCTCCACAGCTGCCCCTGGCCACCTGGGTCTGCTCGTGCTCACATATGCGTGGTGACTCACCATGTGCAAGGCCAACTAAGTGAGGACGGGGACCCACCGAGGTGTGTGTATCTGCGCTGGTGGATGGCTGTCTCAGATGTGATGATGCCCCCTCAGAGGCCGGCAGGTCCTCTGAGGAATCGCCCTCCGCAGTCACGGCAGTCGCAGATGGCCCTGCAAGAGAAGAGAAAGCAAAATTAAACATGTGGACAGATGTTGCGGTGCTACAGATGCCAAGTGATGTTAAGATCATTCGCTATCATGAGTGCTGAGTGTTAGATTTCTGTCACCAGCCGCTTATGCACTCCCAGTCTCGGCGTCTGCCACGGACAGGCACTCCAGCGTGCAGCTTATTTTTATTGCCTGCTGCTCCGCGTCCATTAGGACCACCTGGTGTGGCCGGCCACCTCCATTCCTTGCCCTCTCCCGGGCGTTCTGGCATCTCTTCTCCTATCAAGGCAAAACACAGAGAGGCGTGATTGAGTGATGGTTGCATAGTGACCCACTGCATGCATTGGTGTGGCTGGGGGGGACCGTGAGGGAGATGCATGGGAGAGTGCGTGTGAGACATAGCCATGAGATTGTATGAGGATTGGGCTGCATGGTAGTGTTCGAATGGGAACTGGGGTGGTGAGTAAGTGCAGGCAAGGTGAGGATGATG
The DNA here is from genome assembly GCF_035084215.1 of Heptranchias perlo. Lineage (NCBI taxonomy): Eukaryota > Metazoa > Chordata > Chondrichthyes > Hexanchiformes > Hexanchidae > Heptranchias > Heptranchias perlo. The sequence goes on along the minus strand of NC_090331.1, from coordinate 15,616,415 downwards.
GTTGAGTGGATGTGAGGAGTGATGCGAGAGCGTTGTGGTGGCAGTGCAGAAGGAGTTGTGTGGTGGTGGAGGTGATGTGGAAGACGGAGAATGGGAGAATGCGTAAGTATACTCACTTTGGCTGACCTGGTTAGGTCATTAAAACGCTTCCTGAGATGTTACTGCTGCTGCTGACCACCTCTGCCACCTCGAGCCAGGCCTTCTTGGTGGCAGGTGGCAGGCCACTTCCTCCCGTCCGCTGGTAAAAACGTTTCCCTCCTCCTCCTCACCCATCGAGCAGCATCTGGAGTGATGAGGCTGAGAACCTTGGAGCAGCCTTGCCTCTGGGCTGCTCCATGCTGCCAATTTGGTTGTTTGCTGCAGGAGGAGCATTGGAGGACTGCCCCTTTAAATAGGGCTCCTCCTGCTGACAGCCTGTGATGCGCAGTGAGCCCGCTGCGCAGGTCTGGAATGGGAAACCCGGAAGCACACGTAAGTACCTTCAATTAGGCTGCGATCGCGTGCGGAGCACCCCAATTTCACTGGGCGCGTTACCCGCGGGCCCAGTTTGCCCCCTGCTGCCAACCCGCCTCCCTCCTAATATCGGGCCCCTAGTTTTTTAAGACAGATCTCTTTTTCTCTTGCTTTCACTGAAAAATGTGGGTTATCCACAACTTTACATCTAATTCTAATAAGTCAACCATGAACATAACTTGTTTTCTGTCTGATTAATGCAGCAAATAGTACTGAGCACTCAATTTTTCCTTGAGATTGACTTCTTATGGTTGACTTTTTAATGGAGTTCAGATTTTTACCAGCGATACATATTTGCATTTATATTACTGTAGTTGTTCCATTTAACAAACTAACAACGACTAAATCATTCAGCATCTTAACTTCTTCATAGAGATTGACTATCTCTCAGCTGATTTGCTAAAATCAAGGGCTGAATTGTAGGTTACAATAATAAAAGTACAATTGTGTTTATATTTCATATCCTGAAATGTGAAGTATCGATTTGAAATGAGTTATTGATTGACTTGTGGTGCAGGGGCTAAATGTTTTCCTTCATTGTTCCAGGGTAAGTTTCTATCAGAAGTTTGATTCAAGGCGATGTTGCAGCCAGGTCATGGCAATGATTGAACAACAACAACAACAATTATTAGCAGAGATGTTTGGCAATCCAAGATCTATTTTTGAACTTGTTACCTTAACAGTGTGTCACAGGGCAGTTCAGGGATTTGACAGAAGTGCTTTACAAATGTAAGGAAAGTAGAGAGTATGTGGTGGGAGAATAACACAGTAATATGATAGTTACTTTGAAAACATATAAAAACTCAATAAGAGTTGGATGCGGCTTTTATAGAACTATGGATTTTATACATCAGTGGTTAAAATTTATGGTAAAGTGAGGGGCATATAATAAATGGATTTCAGTTAAATCAAACTACCTTCTCTATGGTCCTACACAAATGTCACTTACAAGCTAACATTTGTGAAAGTTCATTATGTCTGATAATCCATTAGGTGCATTAGAAATGTTTAATAACTTTTCCAATTCTAATAAGAGCTTTAATGCAATTATATATATTGTGTGCATTAGTCTATGTTTGTGTATGAATATGATAGAGGTAATGTATACAGACACAAATCATGCTACACCAAATAGAACATCAATTTTGTTAGACTGTTAGATTTGAACAAGGCAAAGTAAACTTGCATGAAATTCCATGTGTAATCTTGAAGTGTCTGTGTTATTGTCGTAGCAAATTTTGATCAAGAGCTCCTGAATAGATGTATCAGGCCAGTATTAGGCAGTTTCAAAACAGAATTATTTCATTATAAACATAGCTGCTCAGAACCTCTTTAACTATAGCCCCAAAACTCCAAGTATCTCTTTACTACTCCACTAGGCTGCACACTCTGTATTGACTACATTACAGTGTAGAGCACAGGCAATGTAATATTTAGTCATGGTTATAATCACATATCATATGCATCCTATGAACAATTATACAGACATGAACAACTTGATTATATGCTTAGGATATCAAAACATAGGCTTGTAATTTAACTTGAATAACCAGTCACTGAAATAAATTGAGGACCAATTCTTACCAGAACAGCTCCAAGTCCTGCAGATGAGTTTACTCGTTAGTGGTTGAGGCCACATATCTCACCCCTCATAGTCAACAAGCAAAAATCTAGCCTTCTGCTTTTCACATAATGGACTGACTTGGTTCCATCTCTGATAGGACTGGGGCTGAAAGTGCTTGGAATGGCTGCAAACTCCACCAGAACTCGGGTATGATGAGTCCCGAAGTTATACCCGAAATCTCTGTGGTTTTCTTTGGGGGTGGAGGCTTCACATGCCCAAATCAATGCCGCTCATGTGGAGGGGACAGGACCGAGGGCAGGGACCACCTATGCCAGGAGTGTCCATGTCCTGGGCTTCATGGAGGCCTGACACATCTGCAGAGGCCTGTACACCAAAAAGGAAGATGTACACTGGCCTTAGGATTGGAAGGAGTGGGGCAGATCTTGTGGGGGGGTCCTGGACTAGGTTGCAGCTTGGACCCACTCAAAGAAAGATAAAGAATTATTTTAACCATCCCTGTTACAAAGGACCAAATTCATTTTTCTTTCTGGGAGTTGGTTCTAGCACTCCCTAACCTATGTTGGTTGGCAGGCACCTATGAAGTGCCCCTGGTGGCATGGAAACTTGCCATGGTGTAGGGAAAACTTGATTTTCCAGTGATCCTTGAACCTGGACAATAGTCAAGCAAAGAAAGTCACACTTGCAGTAGTTTTGTTAAACAAAAGCAATTATTTAATTATGTTAAAATTCATACGAGCATGCATGAAGCAAAACCAAACCATCCATACGACCTTACTGTACCCATTATATACTTAGTAGTTCGCAAAATTATTATTTAATGATTTAACAATTCATACAAACATCAGGCAGATCACATAATATATTCAACTTTAGAAACCAAGGATTTTGCATCATTAAGGCCATTAAAGTGATCAGTTTTTCGGCATTTGAGATTCTTTTCTTCTTCCAGTAGTTAGATCTTCCTGTAAGCTCTTTGATTATAGAGAGAGAGAGAGAGAGAGAGAGAGTCTTTTTATATTGTTTTGAGATGTAGGATTGGGAGAAAGCATCATTCTTTTTGTCCAATTACTCCATTTGTTACTAGGACTAGATCTCTTTGATGTAGTTAAGACCATGTGCTCAAACCGTGGAATGTGAGAGGCTCCTTCATTGGGATAAATTTTAACCCCCAAGGGCAGGTGGGAGGTTAAAATGACAGCTTTTTGGAGAGAGTCCGTATCCCAGCTCCACCTCGCCCACTCCTGGGTTTAACCCAGGCAGGCTTGTATGCGTGTGCACAGCAGACACCAAGAAGTCCCGCCCCCACTTAAAGCCGATGGGCCGATACTTAAAAGGGAAATATACCTCACTGAAATACTTGAGGTACTTAATATTTTGTATATTGGAAAATTAAAATGAATTTAACCTTAGGTCAAATGCAAAAACTGTGGATGCTGTAAATCTGAAATTAAAACAGAAAATGCTGGAAACATTCAGCAGGTCAGACAGCATCTGTGGAGGAAGAAACAGAGTTAACATTTCAGGTCGAAGAAATTTCATTGGTTTTCCTGTGTAAAACAACCAATAGCAAGAAAGTGTCCTGCACTTCTACCATGTATTAGGATTCCTGGGATGAGGGGGTTTGACCTATGATGAGAGATTGAGTAGAATGGGCCTATATTCACTGGAGTTTAGGAGAATGAAAGGTGATCTCATTGAAACATATAAAATTCTTCGAGGGCTGATGCTGAGAGGTTGCCACCCCTGGCTGGAGAGTCTAGAACTAGGGGTCATAGTCTGAAGATAAAGGGCTGGCCATTTAGGACTGAGATGAGGAAAAATTTCTTCACTCAGATTGTTGTGAATCTTTGGAATTCTCTTTCTCAGAGTGCTGTGGATGCTCAGTCATTGAGTATATTCAAGACTGAGATCGACAATTTTTTGGACACTAAGGGAATCAAGGGATGTGGGGATAGGACCAGAAAGTGGAGCTCAGGTAGAAGATCAGCCATGGTCTTATTGAATGTCAGAGCAGACTCAAGGGGCTGTATGGCCTACTCTTAGAATCATAGAGAATCATAGAAAGGTTGCAGCATGGAAGGAGGCCTTTCGGCCCATTGAGTCCACGCCGGCTCTATGCAAGAGCAATCCAGCTAGTCCCACTCCCTCGCCCTTTCCCTGTAGCCCTGCAAATTTTTTACCTTTAAGTACTTATCCAGTTCCCTTTTGAAGGCCATGATTGAATCTGCCTCCACCACCCCCTCAGGCAGTGCATTCCAGATCCTAACCACTCGCTGTATAAAAAAGGATTTCCTCATGTCAACTTTGGTTCTTTTGCCAATCACCTTAAATCTATGTCCTCTGGTTCTAGACCCTTCCACCAATGGGAACAGTTTCTCTATATTTACTCTGTCTAGACCCTTCATGATTTTGAATACCTCTATCAAATCTCCTCGCAACCTTCTCTGTTCCAAGGAGAACAATCCCAGCTTCTCCAGTCTATCCACGTAACTAAAGTCCCTCATCCCTGGAATCATCCTAGTAAATCTCTTCTGCTCCCTCTCTAAGGCCTTCACATCTTTCCTAAAGTGCAGTATCCACAACTGGACACAGTACTCCAGCAGTGGCTGAACCAGTGTTTTGTAAAGGTTCATCATGACTTCCTTACTTTTGTACTCTATGCCTCTATTTATAAAGCCCAGAATCCTGTGTGCTTCCTTAATCGATTTCTCAACCTGCCCTGCCACCTTCAACAATTTGTGTACAAATACCCCCAGATCTCTCTGTTCCTTTACCCCTTTTAGAATTGTGCCCTTTAGTTTATATTGCCTCTCCTCAATTTTCCTACCGAAATGTATCATTTCACCTTTTTCTGCGTTAAATTTCATCTGCCATGTGTCCTCCCATGCCACCAGCCTGTCTATGTCCTCTTGAAGTCTATCACTATCCTCCTCACTGTTCACAACCCTCCCAAGTTTTGTGTCATCTGCAAATTTTGAAATTGTGCCCTGTAAACCCAAGTCCAAGTCATTAATATATATCAAGACAAGCAGTGGTCCCAGCACTGACCCCTGGGGAACACCACTGTACACTTCCCTCCAGTCCTAAAAACAACCATTCTCCATTACTCTCTGCTTCCTGCCGCTTAGCCTATTTCTTATGTTCTTATGTCCCTCAATGCAGGGTAGAACTGAATGTACACATGTGGATATACAGGTGCCAATCGCAACTGCAGTGCTACTCATAAATAGAAAAGGGTGCATTTCCATCCTGTTACATATGGCCTACAACCACAGGAACCAAATTGTTAATGTGAATGCACGTTACCCTAGCAGCTCCCAAAGTCCACTTATTCCACAACAGTAAACGGTACCAGCCTTATTTGAAGGGTCAAGAATACTTCAAGGATAGCATTTGGGAGACCAACGATAGATAATTCCTGCAGCCGTGGCTCATGAACACAGTGCTGCACCCCAGCACAAGAGGTCAGGAGAGAGGTGTAGTATGGCACACGTATTCGCCATGCTCAGAGTGGAATGTGCTTTTGGCATCCTCCAATAGTTTGGAGTAAGCTGGGGGTGCTACAGTATAGCCAATCAATGGTCTGCCAAACGAGCTGCTCAGATTGGAGCAGTCATCAGACAGGATCTAATTTGCACGAGCCCTTTACTAATAAAATTTTGCCACCATTGGATAATAATACAAGCCTTGTGCACTCAATCACCATGCCAAATAAAGTTTCCTTCCATTGGACCCAGCTATTCTTGAGCATCCATGAAGCCCATTTTGTTTCTCCCCAACAACCTGAATCGTCCTCGTATTTAAAGAACTATCAGGACTACCAAATCAATTTTTTACATTAACCTTACCATTGCTGTTGTGCTGCCACATTCCATGTGTTTTACCTCAGTGCTCCCCCTTATTTGGGGCTGCTCCTCGAATGTCTCTTCTCCGTTGTCCAAGTCAGTGGGACTACCCTCCACTTGATTACACTCTCACCTATCCAATCGTTAACAGAGCTTCTCCATCAAATCTCTTACTGACCCGCCCCTCCCCTCCTCCTTACTATTACCTCCAGAGTCCCCCAAGGATCTGTCCTTGGCCACCCCTTCTTCCTCATTTACATGCTACCCTTTGGTGACATCATCTGATGTCATGGGATACGCATCCACATGTATGCTGACGATACCCAGCTCTTATCTCTCCACCACCTCTCTCAATTCCTTCACTACTTTTGTGTTGTCAGACGGCTTATCTGATAGCCAATCAGCTACAATTTCCTCCAGTTAAACATTGGAAAGATTGAAGCCATCATCTTCGGCACCTGTCACAGACTCTACATCCTTGCCACCACCCTGACCATCCCACTCCCCAGCCACCGCCTCAGGTTGGATCAATCTGTTTGCAGCTTTGGTGACCTATTCAACCCAGAGCTGAGCTTCTGACCTCATATCCTCTCCATCACAAAGACCGCCTACTTTCACCGAAGTAACATCGCCCGCCTTCGCCCCTACCTCAGCCCATCTATTGCGGAAACCTTCATCCATGAACTTATCACCTCCAGGCTGGGCTATTCGAATGTTCTCTTTGACTGCCTCCCATCCTCCACCCTCAGTTAACTTCAGCATCATCCAAAACTCTGCTGCCTTCATTCTACACTGCACAAAATCCCAGTTGCCCATCACCAATGTCCTTACTGACCTACATTGACTCCCCATCCCTTAATGCCTCAAGTTTAAAATTCTCATGTTTATATCTCTTCATAGCCTTGCTGCTCCCTATCTTTGTATCTACAATTCCAATTTCCCTACAATTACAACAGTGACTACACTTCAAAATACTTCATTGACTGTGAAGCGCTTTAGGACATCCTGTGGTCATCAAAGGCACTAAATAAATGCAAGTTCTTTCCTTCCTTCCTTCCTTCCTTCCTTCCTTTCCTTCTTTAATCCTGTCATTCTTTCGTTCTTTCCTCACTTCCTTTCCTTTCCCTTTTCCTTCCCTCCCTCGTATTGGAAAGTCATGAGTTGTGCTTTACAGACCAGTGAATGAAATGCAGTGTATGTTGTAGCATATCTCTGGTTCATGAGTGGACAATGAAAGCCAGGTCCACACTATGATGACCAAGATAGACTTATCCTTAGAATATAATGGATGTAGCAGGTGTTACTCAGCAGGTAACATATGTTCCCCTAATTCTAGAGACTGCAGTTCGTAAGCAAAGTTAATAAACTTTTAATGAGATTGACATTCCAAGTCTAATGAAAACTCCCCAGATCCCCTCCAGTCTTCCAGTTTATGTAAGCTATTTCCAGCTGCACCTTTTAGGAGAAGTTTGTCACAGTCTTTATCTTCCTAGTTCACTAAGGAGCAGACCTACTTCAGTCTACTAATCAGGATACGCAGCTCATGGTAATATTAGTATATCTGTCCCAGCAGAGCATGCCCAACTGTGTGCCAAGGGAGTCACTGCCCTTGCTCGTTGCATCCTGATCAATCCTAGCCCTGAGAGACTCGGTCTGCAGCTGTTTCCAGCACCCTCTTGGGCATAAACATCAACCCGAATTGTAATTCCCCTGGTTTGCAGAATCTTTGGAGTGGATACACTCTTTCAAGGTCATACAACTCAGGCTTTTCTTTTCTTTCTTTACTTTCTCCAAATTAACTTCCCCAACATTACTTCATGATCTGACTCTCAGAAAAAAAATATTCACTTCAGATTTTTGCCTACTTAGTGTAACCAACCAAGCTAGAGGAAGATAGGCAAGGACGAGCAGCCAGTTGTAGTTTGACCTTGGAACAGTGCATTCACCTGGCTGACCAGGGGAATAGTACCCCATGCATATATTCTTCCCCTAGAAAGTGATGGAAAGAGTTGTGTCTCTCAGGGCTCTGCTGGTCCAGGTAGCAAGTAATAATTTCCTGGGTGCTTCCCTATTATCTCCTGTTTGAAGTCAAAGGGGTGGGGGAAAAACCTAGCCATGACACTTGGCAACTTTTTCAGATAAGCAACATCACGACTATTTATACTTAATTCTATATCAGCCAGACAAAAGCAAATTGATCATGAAAGAAAAACAGAGAAAAATATAGCTGTTTGATATATCACCCGTAATATTTTAATGTATCAGGAAGACTAATAGTTCAATTTGTTCTTATTGTCACTGGGAGATTTCCCCTGCCCATCTTTTCTCCACTTCTTTCCTGTAGGCAATGGCATGTACTAGGGTATGGTTCCACAAGCACAAGTGCCATTCAGTACCTAACCCAAGTAGTCAGTTTGCTGATGTAAATTGAAATAGTGAATGTTATAATGGCTGGGTATTCTAACGTGGAGAGCATTGGAGCTTAGCCTGATACTGTTCTCACCTAATTTCCATCCATGCCTACTTTGCAGTTGGGATTGTTGAGTAGCAAAAAAAAAGCATAAGAAATAGGAGCAGGTGTAGGCTATATGGCCCCTCGAGCCTGCTCCGCCATTCAATCAAATCATGGCTGATCTTCGACCTTGACTCCACTTTCCCGTCCTATCCCCATATCCCTTGATTCCCTTAGTGTCCAAATATCTATCAATCTCAGTCTTCAATATACCCAACGACTGAGCAACACCTTTTGAGAACACCAGTTACAACTGCTCAATCAGCTTCCAGCTCACAGTAATTACCCTCTATTCAGGCAGTCACTTACAACTGATTAACTGTTAACTGCCACTGACTTGCAGTTTCTGTTAACCGATAACTAACTTGCAGTTAAGTTTAAAGTTTTAAAGTTCTAAGTTAAATTTTAAACTAAATTTTAATTTCAATTCACCCACTACTTTACCACAGAGTCCCACACTGATTCATTCTTTTGCTTTTTAACTTTTGGACATTGAGAGCAATTTTTGTGTCCCACCTGCGGCCTCTGTCTGAGATCAGCCAGTATTTACTGCAACCACACTCAAACCTGGGATCGTCCTTGTCTTTATGGCTTAGTACTTCAGCATATAGTGCGCTTTCCGCTGTGCTATCAAGGAATCTAGGAATTTTGTTTTTCATGAGCAGTCTTTTGTGTCCATGAAGGTTTTGTCTTAATCAAAGAATTCTGATTTGACTCGCTAGCTTGTTGTGTTTCATTCAACTAGCCATTTTTTTTGTCTTTCTCAAAATAAGTTTTCACTAAAATAATACCATCTTGTGGCATTTTTATCAGATGTAATGAAATCTGCTACATAAACCGAAATGCATTGAAACTCTTTATTTTGGAATTTAAAGTACAGTGGCTGAACAAGTGCAAGTACAATGAAGTATGTACGATACAACAAATACCGTGTTATGTGAGCTTACACTTGAAAGATAAGCAGATACGTGCACCTCATTATTTTGTAGTTATATGATGGGAATTATAAAGTCTTTTTCTTCTCCTGATGTAAGTTGGATATTCATGTGAAATATAGCATTGTATGTAGGGAACTGTCTAGGCCAGTATATCTTCTGAGGAATAGCATTCCCTTTTCTCTGGCCATAAAAGGAAGAATGAAACAGGAATGGGGCACACATAAAGAGACAAAGCATTAGAAAAGGAATAAGAGAAAAAGGATATTGCTCTTCCATAAAAAGAAAGGATTTGAAGCAGGATTATGAGAAGAATGTTAATCATCAGAGAGATCCCAAGGGATTGTCAATGTCTGATTTGAAGTGGGTGAAGAAACAGGTCCAAATGTAATTTTAATTAAAATGATTAATAAAAAAAAATAAACCGCATTGAACGACATTTTTTTTTTCTGTTTTAAACAACAGCTCTGAGATGAGCATTAACGTTATATACCATGCCCGCTAACTCGGCTGGTAGCATTAAAGGCAGGGGGAAACAATGGCTGAACAAGTGCAGGTACATGATGCAAGAGGTAACTTGGTATGTGAGATTACACGTGAAAGGTAAGAACGTAAGTGCATCTCATTACTGCTGATAGTAGCCAGGGGTTGATTCTAGGATGATTCCTTTAGCTGTAGAAGTGCAGCATATGGTCTGCAAAAAAAAACCCAGGGCCTTTAAAGGCACAAAACAAGGCAAAATTACTCATCCTTAACAGCTGTGCTGGTTTACCTTTTAAAAAAAAGAGCCAAAAGTGTAGTGAGCAAGTAGAAAATCACCCCTGTTCATGACTTAGGCAATCAAAGGGTCTTGATGCACTGATAAGAAGTATTGGTGAGCTGAATATGCACTCAGAATGAAGCCTGGGGAAATCTATAAGAAAAATAAATTACTGTTTAAATGAAATTTTCAATGAAGGTTGTTAAAAGTTAATTAATAAGCAGTTTAGATATATTAAGGGAGGGATCCGGGTTTCTTTATTCAGCAAATATGTAATTACAAAAGAACTAGCCTAGGAATCCCGATGAACAAAAGAAATGAATTTACTTTATGCATCACCTTTCTTTGCGTAGAATAATGTCCCTAAAAAGTACCACCTGCTGGATATTTGAATGTATTACAAATCCCATTTATTATTTTGCGGATAAGAACAAAATAACGGGCCAGAATTTGCTGGAGCAGGTTATCTCACAGCGTGCCCGGTTAGGTAGACTTTTTTTCCTGCACCCTTCAGCTTAATTTTGTTTTGCCCTGTAAGTTGCTGGAAGTGTGAGCTGATAACGGGGCAGCGAGGGAAACAGGGCATCTGGGACCTTGGTGAACGATGAGACCAACAGTGTATCTCCTTAACCAGTGAGATTTAAGGATTGAGAAATAAACAGAGGAAGGACTGAGAAGGAGGGTGAATTAGAGTGGGTGAATTCAATGTCAAATCAGGTACAGAAAGAGAAATAGAGAGGGAAAGATTGGATTAAGAGAGAGAGAAGAGACAGAAAGGAAAAGTAAGAAAAAAAATATAAAAATTTAAAATTTGATATTTTAAAAATCTCTAACAATTCACAACCTGAAGGAACGAGACTCCACAGTTTAAATTGTTCCCTTTCTGGGCCAGAGAGGTTGATTAGTAGTCATTAACAATTATCACATCTTTGAAAAGGTACTTACCCTGTTAATTACAACATTTAACTTTCTGTGGCGAGTTTAATTGGCAATTAATGTGCAAGTGCAGCAACTTCATGAAACTCTTAGGGAGGCTGAGGGCAAGATGCCATTTTCGCGAAGCTAATGGCGGAACGGCCCAAATGTTCCAGCAATTTGTGGTGGTGATTCGCAATTCACGGGGTATTTCTTCCTCACCACGCATTGCTGGTCGATTTGCACACAACATTATTTTCTGAGCAAATTCCGGCCCGATACTTTGTCATGCAACAGACTTACAATAACCAAAATTTATTTTATAGGTAAAATCAGTACCTAGAGTTATCTGAATGATTAATGATATCTCTTGCTTTATTTTCAGAAGGTTGTGGGCTCAAAGCCAAATCCAGGACTGGAGCACATAATCTAGGCTGACACTTCAGTTCAATATTGAGGAAAGGCTGCACTGTCAGAGATGAAGTATTTTGAAGTAACGGAGAGGGTTAATGAGGGTAGTGCGGTTGATGTTGTATGTATGGACTTTCAAAAGGCGTTTGATAAAATACCACATAATAGACTTCTTAGCAAAATTGAAGCCCGTGGGATTAAAGGGACAGTGGCTGTGTGGATACGTAATTAGCTAAGGGACAGAAAGCAGAGAGTAGTGGTGAGCGGTTGTTATTCAGACTGGAGGGAAGTGTGCATGATGCTCCCTAGGGGCTGGTATTAGGACCACTGCTCTTTTTGATATATATTAATGACCTGGACTTGGGTTTACAGGGCACAATTTCAAAGTTTGCAGATGACATGAAACTTGGAAATGTAGTAAACAGTGAGGAGGATAGTAACAGACTTCAGGAGGACATGGACAGACTGGTGAAATGGGCAGATACATGGCAGATGAGGAGAGGCAATATAAACTAAATGGTACAAATTTAAGGGGGGTACGTATACAAGTCTTTGAAGGTGACAGAACAAGTTGAGAAGGCTGTGAAAGAGGCTTATGGGATCATGAGCTTTATAAACAGAGCCATAGAGTATAAAAGCAAGGAAGTTATGCTAAATATCTATTAAAAAAAATGGTTAGGCCCCAGCTGGAGTATTGTGGCCAATTCTCGGCAGCAAACTTTAGGACGGATGTCAAGGCTTTAGAGAGAGCGTAGAGTAGACTTACCAGAATGGTACCAGGGACGAAAGACTTCAGTTACGTGGAGAGACTAGAGAAGCTGGGGTTGTTTTCCTTACAGCAGAAAAGGTTAAGGGGAGATTTGAAAAAGGTGTACAAAATCATGAACTGTTTTGATTGAGTAAATAAGGAGAAACTTGTTTCCAGGAGGCCTCCTTCTGTGCTGTATCATTTTATGATTCTGTGATTTTGAATGAGATGTCTGCTAGTTCCAGTTATTCAGTTGGATGGAAAAGATCTAATTTGAAGAAGGACAGGCAGTTCTTCTGGTGTTCTGGCCAACATTTTTCTCTTAACCAACACGACCAGAAATGTAGATTAGCTGGTCATTTAATTTAATTGCTGTTCTGTTGAACATTGTCTTGGAAAAAATTGTTGCCACAATCGCCTACATAACAAAGTAATTCAACTCATGAAAATCTAGATCAGGCAGCTGAAGAAACTTCTTCATGTAAATGGTGAAAGATGTCTGTAATAATCTGTTAGACAGTGCATTGTAGACAGAGGTATTCCAATGTGAAAAATTCACTAAATGCTCACAACAGATATGTGAAGATACACAAGCTAGGCTGATGATGGAATTCTGAGGAGACAAAGGTCAAATGGCTTTTTCTCATCCTTGACTTTTCTTTCGTTCTTATATTAAAGAAAGAAACAATATAGTGCCTTTCACACCCTCAAACCATGTCACAGTCACTGGATAATTGTCAATTGTATCCATCGAGTAATGATTTTATTAACAAGTGTCATTTGGCAAAAACGGCAGCCAATTTGTGCACAGCAAGTTCCCTCAAACGGCAAATAAGATCAATGACTAGATAATCTGTCTTGGTGGTGTTGGTTGATGGATAAATGCTGGCAAGAACATTGGAAGAACTCTCCAGCTCTTCTTCGAATAGTGCCATGAAATCTTTAATAATTACTTGGACAGACAGCCATGGCCTCAGTTTCATGTCTAAAAATTTAGTTGCAAAAAAAAAATCAGTTTTAGTGAATGTTCTGGGGCTTCAGCTTTTCACCGTTTATATTAATGACTTGGATGAAGGAATAGAGAGTTGCAGATCCAAGTTTGTAGACAACACTAAATTAGGAGGCACAGTAAATTGTGTAGGTGGGAGCAGGAATTTACAAAGAAACATGGATGGACTTAAGCGAGTGGCCAGATGGACTTCAATGTGAGGAAGTGTGAGGTTATGCACTTTGGATCTGAGAAACACAAATCAATATATTTTCTTAATGGTGAGAGACCAGGAACTGGGGAAGAGCAAAGGGATTTAGGCGTCCATGTACACAAATCATTAAAAGCTAGTGCACAGATAGAAAAAGTCATCAAAAAGGCTAATGGAATGTTGGCCTTTATCTCAAGGGGGATGGAAATCAAAAGTGAGGAAGCGATGCTTCAGTTGCACAGAGCCTTGGTCAGACCCCATCTGGAGCACTGCATTCAATTTTGGGCACCAAACCTCAGGAAAGATATACTGGTTTTGGAAGGGGTACAGGGCAGATTCAACAGAATACCAGCACCTAAAGTGTTAAATTATGAGGAGCATTGCATAACCTTAGTTTATATTCCCTTGAATTTAGACAGCTGGGAGTAATCTAATCGAGATTTTTCAAATGTTCAAGGTATTGAATGTAAATGGTGAAAGATGTCTGTAATAATCTGTTAGACAGTGCATTGTAGACAGAGGTATTCCAATGTGAAAAATTCACTAAATGCTCACAGTGAAACTATTTCCTCTGGTGAGGGTATCCAGAACAAGGAGGCATAATCTTAAAATTGAAGCTAGGCTATTTACGAGTGAAATCAGGAGGCATTTTTTCATGAAAGGGGTAGTGAAAATCTAGAACTCTCTCTCCCAAAAGGCTGTGAATGGCTTACTCCTGTTCCTATGTTCTCTAACAGTAAACATTTGAATATCTTAAGTGCTGGCAAAACACTACTTTAAGGGTTATTGTGTAGATTAAGTAAGTTATCATTTTGTCCCTTCTTATCTGAACTTAACATGACATCCATTTTTCACCGGTGTTTCAAGCCACTGTTATTATAATTTTCTAGTAAAGAAACAGGGACTGAATTGACAGACATTTAGAAATACTGTAACGAAGCAGGTTTTGTCCCTTGGACTCAATACACTGTTTTATAGAGACTGTTGTCCCTATTAATACAGCACCACCATCAAGTGAAAAAATTCTGTCAAATATAATGTAATAAAAACCCTTTGACATGGATGTAATGGTATGTCATGAATGATTACACACAAGTAGTCACAAATTAACAGACAGATATTATTAACAAGTACCATTTCTCTGATAATTAGGCATGTATGCTTTAATTCTGAATCAAAACATGAAATCTATAAAATACTTAATTGCGCTGGACAAGTAAAACACTATTACTGCACATGCCAACGTATTTCTTAGAATAGACAGTGATGCATAAGACCAATTAACATATTTAGTTCTAATAAAGAGTCACATCTGAAACTTCTGCTTATCTTTCTTTTTCATGTGTGTAAACGCAGAAAGTGTGGTAAACAAGGTTGGTGAGCTGCAGGCACAATTTGCCACATGGGAATGTGATGTTGTGGTGATACGGAGACCTGGCTCAAAAAAGGGCAAGTTGGGTACTAAATATTCCGGGATACAAGGTGTTCAGGAAAGATAGGGAAGGGAAGAAAGGTGGGGGGGTGGTCACAGTATTGATTAAGGAGAATATTGCAGTGCTGGAGAGAGGAGGATGTCCTGGAGGGGTCAAGGATAGAATCTGTTTGGTTAGAGTTAAGAAACAGTAGAGGTGCCATTACACAACTGGGTGTATTCTATAGACCACCAACAGGAAATAGAGGAGCTAATTTATAGGGAAATCACAGAGAGGTGCAAAAGCCATAGAGTAGTGATATCGGGGGACTTCAACTATCCTAATATAGACTGGGATAACAATAATAATATAAGGGACAAAGTGAGGGAGGAATTTTAGAAGTGTATTCAGGAGAACTTTCTTGACCAGTACATTTCTGGCCCAACAAGGAAGGAGGCATTGCTGGACTTGGTTCTGGGGAATGAGGTGGGCCCAGTGGAGCAAGTGTCAGTGGAGGAACATTTAAGGAACAGCGATCATAGTATCATAAGGTTTAGAATAGCTATGGAAAAGGATATGGGCCACTCTAAAGTAAAAATACTCAATTGGAGGAGGGCCAATTTCAGTGGGATGAGATCAGATCTAGCCCGGGTAAATTAGAATCAAAGATTGGCGGGCAAAACTGTAATTGAACAATGTGTGGCCTTTAAGGAGGAGATGGTTCAGACACAGTCCAGATACATTCCCACGAGGGAGAAAGGTAGGGCAACTAAATCCAGGGCTCTCTGGATTACAAAAGAGATAGAGAGTAAGATGAAACAGAAAAAAGAGACATATGACAGATGTCAAGTTGATAGCACAGGTGAGAACCATGCTGAATATAGAAAGTTCAGAGGGGAAGTGAAAAAGCAAATAAGAGGAGCAAGGAGAGAGTATGAGAATAGACTGGCGGCCAAGATAAAAGGGAATCCAAAAGTCTTCTGTAGCATGTGAACAGTAAACGGGTAGTAAGAGGAGGGGTGGGGCCCGATCAGGGACCAAAAAGGAGATGTACTCATGGAGGCAGAGGGCATGGCCATGGTACTAAATAAGTACTTTGCGTCTGTCTTTACCAAGGAAGAAGATGCTGCCAGAGTCTCAGTAAAGGAAGATATAGTTGAGATACTGGATGGGCTAATAATTGATAAAGAGGAGGTACTAGAAAGGCTAGCTGTACTTAAAGTAGATAAGTCACCCGGTCCGGATGGGATGCATCCTAGGTTGCTGAGGGAAGTAAGAGTGGAAATTGCAGTGGTACTGGCCATAATCTTCCAAACATCCTTGGATACGGGGGTGATGCCGGAGGACTGGAGAATTGCAAACATTACACTCTTGTTCAAAAAAGGGTGTAAGGTTAAACCCAGCAACTATAGGCCAGTCAGTTTAACCTTGGTGATGGGGAAAACTTTAGAAATGATAATCCAGGATAGAATTAGCAGTCACTTGGACAAATGTGATTGATTAGGGAAAGCCAGCATGGATTTGTTAAAGGCAAATCATGTTTAACTAACTTGATAGAGTTTTTTGATGATGTAACAGAGACGATCGATGAGGGCAATGCAGTTGATGTGGTGTATATGGACTTTCAAAAGGCATTTGATAAAGTGCCTCATGGTAGGCTTATCATCAAGATTGCGGGCCATTGAATTAAGGGGGCAGTAGCAACATAGATACAGAATTGGCTAAGCAACAGGAAGCAGAGAGTAATGGTGAACGGTTGTTTTTCGGATTGGAGGGAAGTGTACAGTAGTGTTCCCCAGGGGCCAGTACTAGGACCATTGCTTTTCTTGATAGATATTAACGACTTGGACTTGGGTGTACAGGGCACAATTTCCTAATTTGCAGATGACACAAAACTTGGAAATGTAGTGAACAGTGAGAAGGATAGTGATAGACTTCAAGAGGATATAGATAGGCTGGTGGAATGGGTGGACACATGGCAGATGAAATTTAACGCAGAAAAATGCGAAGTGATACATTTCTGTAGGAAGAATGAGGCGAGGCAATGTAAACTAGAGGGCACAATTCTAAAAGGGGTACAGGAACATAGAGATCTGGGGGTATATGTGCACAAACCATTGAACCTTCCACCTAGAAGGACAAGAGCAGCAGGCGCATGGGAACAACACCACCTGCACGTTCCCTTCCAAGTCACACACCATCCCGACTTGGAAATATATCGCCGTTCCTTCATTGTCGCTGGGTCAAAATCCTGGAACTCCCTTCCTAACAGCACTGTGGGAGAACCGTCACCACACGGACTGCAGCGGTTCAAGAAGGCGGCTCACCACCACCTTCTCGAGGGCAATTAGGGATGGGCAATAAATGCTGGCCTTGCCAGCGACGCCCACATCCCGTGAACGAATAAAAAAAAAGTGGCAGGGCAGATTGAGAAAGCGGTCAAAAAAGCATACGGGATCCTGGGCTTCATAAATAGAGGCATAGAGTACAAAAGTAAGGAAGTCATGATGAACATGAACCTTTATAAAACACTGGTTTGACCACAACTGGAGTATTGTGTCCAATTTTGGGCACTGCACTTTAAGAAAGATGTAAAGGCCTTAGACAAGGTGCAGAAAAGATTTACTAGAATGGTTCCAGGGTGAGGGACTTCAGTTACATCAATAGACTGGAGAAGCTGGGGTTGTTCTCCTAAGAGCAGAGAAGGTTGAGAGGAGATTTGATAGAGGTATTTAAAATAATGAAGGGTCTAGACGGAATAGATAGAGAGGAACTGTTCCCATTGGTGGAAGGGTCAAGAATCAGAGGACATAGATTTAAGGTGATTGACAAAAGAACAAAGGTGACATGAAGAAAAACTTTTTTACGCAGTGACTGGTTAGGATCTGGAATGCACTGCCTGAGGTGGTGGTGGAGGTAGATTCAATCATGGCTTTCAAAAGGGAACTGGATAAGTAGTTGAAATGAAAAAATTGTAGGTCTACGGGGATAGGGCGGGGTAGTGGGACTAGCTGGATTGCTCTTGCATAGAGCTGGCACGGAGACTCGATAGGCCAAATGACCTCTTTCCGTGCTGTAACCTTTCTATGATTCTATGTGCTGAGCAGCTTGCTGTGAATTTCCAGCATTTTCTATTTCAATAACATGTTTTACAGTTTGTTTCTTTTATTTCAAAGCTTGGGAACTGTAGGTAATGACAAAAAGAAATATAAGTCTGCCCCATGCTGTGTGCAGCTTAACACTGTTCCAAAGGATTCAAATCCATACATGTGAACTTGGCCTGGCTCAGTTCAATTGAAACTGATCCCTACCTAAGAACTGTTATCTGAGCCAGTGGAGGAATTAAAAGCAACTTCAACTCAGTGCCAGCATTTACATCTGATTTTCAGGATAACATTTTACACCAAATTAAAATACTGAAGTACCTCCATCAGATGAGCTAAGTTTCAGTTCATTTTCAACTCTTGCTCAATCTCTGTTTGGAATCTACTTAACTTTCCCAGATGTCATGTATGTGCTTTTTCAAGGCTTTGATCCAGTATATCTGTGGTTGGGATATCTCATCTTGAGAAGTAGAAATCCTGAAAAGTGTTCATCATAGCTCCCTGCTCTCTCTCTCAGTTGTGGAGGCTAAAGTGCAGAAAGGTGAGAAAATCGAGGGGAGAAGGTGAAAAACTCTCCGTCGCTTAGCTGACATAAGCCAGTGAGCATCTGAGCCACACAGACCAGGAAGATCCCATAACCAATTTTCCATTTGTGCTGAGATAGCTGATCTCAGCAGGATTCAACAGTTCGATGTTATGATTGTTTGTAAGTGCCCCTGGGCTAGGAAGGAGAAAATTGCCCAGGGGTCCCAGCCCAGAACACTATCCAGTGACTTCTGCTAGTAGCGTGTGTATGTCTGTGTCTATGTGCGTGTGTGTGTGTGTGTGTGGTTGTATGTGTTGGGTGAGGACAAGATCAGTTTTACCCCTGTATTGCCCACACAGTGGCTTTTTGTGTAGGGGCCGATTATCATCTGCTGCCCACCCCATCGAGAATGAGTGAGAGCATGAAAATCGTCGAGATTTGCAACCCACCATGATCTCATGAGAGGCCCACCTGATGTGTGAAGCAGTCCCAGCCAAAACAAGCAGGAGCCATATTTAAATAATCAAATTGGGGTACATCCATTGGTCCCAGGTGTGGAGCAGCCTAACCAGTGGTCCTTAAAGGGACTGGTGTAGGCGGCTCCAAAAACGGCCACTTTTTTATTCTTTCATTTTTGCGGGGCCAAGACAAGCTCCTCTTGGCCCCACAAAAATATTTTGGTCCGCTGCCGGTTCCTGCATGGCCCCTGCCCTATATTGCCTCTCCCCATCCCCCCACCCACCACCCCACTCCTGGTATGTATTGTCGGCCGGCTTGGGAAAGGATTCGGCCAATTTCCCGCCCTCCCTGACTGTCGAGCTGCCCATTTGGCGCTCGTAGCTCATTGGCTGTGTGCTACTTGAGGACCCACCGCCAAGATGGTTCGGGCCTCACGCTGCTGCGGTGGAGCAGGCGGCACAATCGCCAGGCTCGCCACCATCTGATTACCACAGCAAACCAAAATTGGCCCCACAGTGTCAACCGGCTATGGGTAGTAGGTTTAAGAAATTTACTTTAGGTTCCCACTTCCCCTAAAAAGTTCATGATGCTAGATGAGAGCAGCGATTCCTTCAGCTTTATTTGAAAGCATCTTCAATATGAGTTTGCATTATTGTGCATGGATTCTATTCAGGTTTAATTTTCATCGCTCCACCGTTGACGGCCGCGCCTTCAACTGCCTAGGCCCTAAGCTCTGGAATTCCCTTGTGAAACCTCTCCGCTTCTCTACCTCTCTTCTCCTTTAAGACGCTCCTTAAAACCTACCTCTTTGACCAAGCTTTTGGTCACCTGTCCTAATATCTCCTTTTGTGGCACGGCGTAAAGTTTTGTTTGAAAACACTCCCGTGAAGTGCCTTGGGACGTTTGACTACGTTAAAGGCACTATATAAATGCAAGTTGTTCTTGTTGCTTTGAGATACATTTGTTTAGTGTCTTCCTTCAATTTTTCTTTGGTAGGTGTTTACCAAATTATTGTGAGCATGGTGGAGAATGCTCACAGTCCTGGAGTACCTTTTACTGTGACTGCGCCAGGACTGACTACACAGGTGCCACCTGCCATAACTGTGAGTAATGCCATGTGAACCACTTCTTTCTTATAATTATTGGATCTTTATTGCAGAGTACTGCTAAGTCAACCATCTTACTCAGGCAACCACTGTGTTTTATACTTGGGTTTATATTATAGTTCCATTCATTTGCTTCTATAAGCTTTTGTGGTTGTGACAATGTTCAGCATACCAATATGTAACTTTTTAAGAACACAAGGAGGGGTGAATGAGACAAGGCTACTTAGCTTATCAAGTCTATAGTTCACTCTATCATGAATTCTGCATGACCTATTAAATCCTCCAAGGGAAAGTTCTGTTTAAATATTCCCTGATCTCTGAAGAAAATCAAACAAAACTCCAGGATACTCATCCACCTCCACATCTCCATTATTAAGCATTGGTCTACTGCTCTCTACAGAGAATATTCTTCCACACACATAAAAATTATACCATGGAATGTTTGATTATCTTAATCTATATCAATGCCTAAAACCACCAATTCTGTTCCCAACCAGATAATTATCCAATTCCTTTGTGAAGGAGTTAATCAATAGAACATCAACTGCGTACTTTCCCACATATGTAATGCCTCTAGTTTTTCTTGAGGCTGATCATTTTAAACCTGTGCCTTCTAATCCTGTCATGGTTTAATTCACTTAACATGTTTCATCTATGTTATTTATGAAAATTCTATTTTTTGTGTGAAGATATGAATTCCTTTATTTTCTCTCAGGCACATACTACCTGTTCCTGATCTCTGCCATGGCACTATTGAACCAGGTATTAGATGGAGCACAAGAACAATAAATGACTTTCCCTTTGATTTTCCCTCCCCTGGCTCATAAGCTGCCTGACATCTATTTGGCACATCTTTCTCCTAACTCTTTACTAATCTAGTGGTAAGATTTACCCTTGTCAATCTATCTGGTCTATCGAGTTCCCTACCCTTTAGAAAAAGGACAAGTAGAATTGGTTCCATTCATGATACTTACATTTTCCAAACTAGCAAACAAAAGATTCCATTGCCACAGCTATATATTAACTCTGAATCTCAATTTTTTGCTTGTTGGAGCACAGTCAACTCCATTTTCAAAACTAAATGATAGGTTCATAGAACCATAAAAGTTCCTAACACAGAAGGCCAATCAGCCCATCCTGCCTGTGCTGCCTCTTTGCTAGCACAATCCAAAACTAATCCCACGGCCCTCCACTCCCCCCATTGCTTATGTCTTTCTCTGCTTTTGATATTTATCCAGTTTTCCCTTCAAGGAAGCAATGGTCTCTGCCTCAGCCACTCCATGTAGCAATGCATTCCGTGCTGCAACAACCCTCTACGTAAAGAAATCTCTCCTAAAATCTTTTCTCATTCGCTTGCTAATAATTTTAAATTGATGACTCCTCACCACCGACTTCTAAAACCAAAAATAGTCTTTCCCTATTAACTCTATCAAAAGACTTCTTAATTTAGAAAACCTCTATTAAATCTCCTCTTAGCCTTCTTTACTCTCGTGAAAATAGTTCCAGTATCTCGTTTCTCTTCATAACCATAGTTTCCCATCCCTAGCACCATCTTGGTGGATCGATTTCCATGTGAGCGGAGAAGGCAAGGAGGAGATTTAATAAAAGTTTTTAAAATTATGAAAACTTTTGATAGAGTGATTAGCGAAAGACAATTTCTTCTGGTTGGGAAATGAATAATGAGAGGTTATTACATTTAAGAAATAGTACCATGGGATCTTTTATGTCCATCTGAGGAGGCAGTCGGGCCTTCGGTTTTGAACGTCTCTTCCAAAAGTGCAGCACTCCCTCATTACTGCACTGAAGTGCCAGCCTAGTCTCTGGAGTGGGACTTGAACCCACAAGCTTTGGAATTAGAGGTCAGAGTGATACCAACTGGAGCCACCACTGACACTAAGAAAATGATGAGAGAGGTTAGAAGAAATTTCTTAACGGAGCAGTGTTATCAATTAAGTCTATTGTTTTTTTCCTTCTTCAAAATATAATTTAATTATTGATATGAATTTTTGATGATATGGGGTGAATGAAAACACTCTGCTCTCAATGTTTGGCAGAATGTTTCCCTTCTTTAATATCCTGGTTTTATAACATTGTCAAAAAACTAGACTGAAAAAAATGCTGTTTATTTTCTTTTCCCTGACTGCAGCGGTGCATGAACAGTCATGTGAAGCTTACAAACACAAAGGGAATACATCAGGCTTCTTCTCCATTGATCCAGATGGCAGCGGTCCAGTGGGACCGCTCCTTGTGTACTGTAACATGACAGGTGAGCTGCTTTGGATCATTTTTGGTTTAAAGGGACAATAAATCAGAACGAGAGGAAATCAAAAACCATGGAACACATTTCCTTCCACCCCCGCTGAACAGTTTTATTTTTTTCTAATCTCTCTTTGTAAGGTAAAGATCAGTTTTACACGAGTTAATGTTTAGGACATAAACACAAAATAGCAGATATGTACAAGTCAGTCACCATTTGAAGGAGAAAGTCATAATGTTCTGAGGGGCCAGGGAAGGGTGATTCTTCATCAGAACTGTGTTATAATATTACATTGTTACATTGAGTTACATTGATGCTACAGCACAGAAACAGGCCATTCGGCCCAACTGGCCGAGGAACATAGGAACATAGGAACAGGAGTAGGCCATTCAGCCCCTCGTGCCTGCTCCGCCGTTAGATAAGATCATGGCTGATCTGTGATCTAACTTCTTATACCTGCCTTTGGCCCATTTCCCTTAATACCTTTGATTGCCAAAAAGCTATCTATCTCACAGGGTGGTGGCTTCCTGCAATACAGCTCACAAAAAAAATGCCCTGCATGATTGTGGTTTGCTGTATGCTGCATTACTTTGCTCTGCAATGGCAACAACACTTGGAGCCAGCATTGGAGGACGACCTTCAACAACAACAAGAAGCAGCTTTTATATAACACCTTTAATCTAGACAAATGTCCCAAAGGCACTTCACAGAGACAGTATCAGAAATAAATGGATGCTGGGCCAAAGAAGGAGGTATTAGTAGTGGTGACCAAAAAGCTTAATCAAAGAGTGAATTTTAAGGAGGGACATAGGGGAGGAGAGGCAGTGTAGGGGCTTAGGCAGAGAATTCAACATAGGAACATAGGAACAAGAGTAGGCCATTCAGCCCCTTGTGACTGGTCCGCCATTTGATAAGATCATGGCTGATCTGTGATCTAACTCCATATACCTTTGATTGCCAAAAAGCTATCTATCTCAGATTTAAATTTAGCAATTGAGCTCGTATCAATTGCCGTTTGCGGAAGAGAGTTCCAAACTTCTACCACCCTTTGTGTGTAGAAATGTTTTCTAATCTCACTCCTGACAGGTCTGGCTCTAATTTTTAGACTGTGCCCCCTACTCCTAAAATCCCCAACCAGCGGAAATAGTTTCTCTCTATCCACCCTATCCGTTCCCCTTAATATCTTATAAGCTTCGTTCAGATCACTCCTTAACCTTCTAAACTCCAGAGAATACAACCCCAATTTGTGTAATCTCTCCTCATAACTTAACCCTTGAAATATGGGTATCATTCTAGTAAACCTACACTGCATTCCCTCCAAGGCCAATATGTCCTTCCGAAGGTGCGGTGCCCAGAACTGCTCACAGTACTCCAGGTGCGGTCTGACCAGGGTTTTGTATAGCTGCAACATAACTTCTGCCCCCTTGTACTCCAGTCCTCGAGATATAAAGGCCAGCATTCCATTAGCCTTATTGATTATTTTCTGCACCTGTTCATGACACTTCAATGATCTATGTACCTGAACCCCTAAGTCCTTTTGGACATCCACTGTTCTATGCCACCATTTATGCTGCACAGGAGGCTCCTCCCTCCCTACTTCATCTAACCCTATCAGCGTACCCTTCTATTCCTTTCTTCTTTGTGTACTTATCTAGCTTCCCTTTAAATGCATCTATGCTATTTGCCTCAGCTACTCCTTGTGGTAACGCGTTCCACATTCTTACCGCTCTTGGGGTAAAGAAGTTTCTCCTGAATTCCATATTGGATTTATTAGTGACTATCTTATATTGATGACCTCTAGTTTTAGACTCCCTCACAAGTGAAAACATTTTCTCTCTTTCTACCCTATCAAACCCTTTCATTATCTTAAAGACTTCTATCAGGTCACCCCTCAACCTTCTCTTTTCTAGAGAAAAGAGCCCCAGCCTGTTTAGTCTTTCCTGATAAGGATATTTTCTCAGTTCTGATATCATCCCTGTGAATATTTTTTGCCCTTTCTCCAGTGCCTCTATATCCTTTTTATAATATGGAGACCAGATTGTGCACAATACTCCAAGTGTGGTCTAACCAAGGTTCTATTCAAGTTTAACATAAGTTCTCTGTTTTTCAATTCTATCCCTCTAGAAATGAACCCTAGTGCCTGGTTTGACTTTTTATGGCCTTATTAACCTGCATCGCTACTTTTAGTGATTTGTGTATCTGCACTCCGAGATCCCTTTGCTCCTCTACCCCATTTAGACTCTTATTACCCAAGCAATATGTTACCTCCTTATTCTTCCTACCGAAATGTAATACCTCACAGTTATCTATATCGAAATTCATTTGCCATTACGCACCCATTCTGCAAATTTATTAATGTCTTCTTGCATATTAACATATTCTTCCTTTCTACCCCCCAAATTGGTGTCGTCCACAAATTTTGAAATTGTACTTCTGATTCCCAAGTCCAAATTGTTGATGTAAATTGCGAACAACAGTGGCGCCAGCACCGATCCCTGTGGAACACCACTTTTGCCAGTCTGAGTAGCTCCCCTTACCCCTACTCTCTATTTTCGGTTTTATAGTCAACTTACTATTCATTCTGCTACCTGTCCCCTGACTCCACATGCTCTGACTTTAATCATGAGTCCACTAAGCGGTACCTTATCGAAGGCCTTTTGAAAATCCAAATATATTACGTCTACTACATTAACCTAGTCTATTCTTTCTGTTACTTCTTCAAAGAATTCAATAAGGTTAGTTAAGCATGACCTTCCCTTCTGAAATCCGTGCTGACTATTCTTTATTATATTTTTGTTTTCTAGTTGTTTTTTTATTACACCTTTGAGTAAAGATTCAATTATTTCCCTACCACCGGCATTAAGCTAATTGGTCTATAGTTCCGTGGACTTGTTCTATCTCTCTTTTTAAATATAGGAATAACATTAGTTGTCCGCCAGTCCTCTGGCACTATTCCCTTTTCTAATGAATTTTTGTACATATGTTTTAGTGCCTCTGCTATTTCCTCCCTATCTTCTTTTAATATGCATGGATACAATCCATCCGGACCAGGGGTTTTATCCTCTCTAATGAATTATCTCCCCCCTTTCTATCTTAAATATCTTTACACCTTTTTTGATCTCCTCTTCTAATGTCATACCAACCTTGTGAATCTCCCTGGTAAACAATGAGGCAAATATTTTTGCCATTCAATATTTCTGCCATTTCACTGTCATTACCTGTGAGTTTATTAGGGGTAATACTGTGTTCCCAGTGGGGAGCTATGCTCACAGGAAGCATGATTGAAGATAATGCTACAACATTATAGCGCCAATTCTGCAACCCACAATCCCTATGAATGATGCTCCCTACTTGGAGCATAAGATCACAGAATCACCTCTATTAGCCTTTCTTTTTCTTTTCATTCCTGAGTGACAAGCTGTGTATTTCCACCATTTCCTGATCTTATTTCAGTTTTCCAGCATCTGTTTTTTTTTCTCTTTTGATCTCTGATTTTTATGTCATGACTGTTTGTTTATTTGCCAAAAAAACATAATTCTAATTTTTGATATTACAAATAAAGTTTTAAATTAAAAAAAATAAAATTCTGTTACAATTTTTAGATGCCTTTACATATAGTTTTTAAAATTTCAACGAGATGGCATACTAAATTGAAAGCTTTACACTTCCCCTAGTTGGAATGTGAGGTTGAATCTAGCACAGGATACGAAGAAAACCTTTCGACCAGCTCTAAGTATCTTAAGGATATTGAGTTCTGGGCAGTTCGTTACCCAGTCTATAGTCAGCATGAGGCCATCGCACACAACGTACATTAATGTAGATTAGTACAAGAAATAGAAAGATCACAGTGGTGCAGTTGGGAGGAGTACTCTTCTGAGATCAGGCACATTATTTGGACAGTGACAAGAGCACTATCATACATCTGACGTGTACATGGGAGCGCTGGATGTTGATACCGGGTGTCAAAAAGTAGAAAAATGTACTATTTCCCGATTGTGACATCTCTCACTTCAATGAACACAAAGAATTCAGAACTTTAAAGTATGACTGCAAAGGAAAGGTCACTAACCTCTGTATTACATGAAGAAATAGAAATATAATGCTAACATTGAACCTGCTTATTTTATCTGACTACCGTGAGATTTGACAAAAGCATCAGGTTAGAGTGATTATTATTTTTTTATTCATTCTCGGGATGTGGGTGTCGCTGGCAAGGCCAGCATTTTTTTACCCATCTCTAGTTGCCCTGAGAAGGTGGTAACACAGCTCAGTGTCTTGCTAGACCACTTCAGAGGGCAGTAAAGAGTCAATCACCAGAATATTACCAGGGCTCCAAGGGTTAAATTATGAGGCGAGATTAAATAAAGGAGGCTTGTATTTCCGAGAATATAGAAGGCTATGGGTGATTTGATTGAGGTATTTAGAATTTTGAAGGGAATTGATATGGTAGATGGAGAGAAACTTTTTCCATTGGTGGGGGTATCTATGACAAGCAGACATACTTTAAAATCAGAGCCAGAGAGAAGTCAGGAAACACTTCTTCGCACAAAGAGTGGTAGAAGTGTGGAATACTCTCCCACAAAAAGTAGTAGATGCTAGCTCAATTAATAATTTGAAATCTGAGATCGATAGATTTTGCAAGCCAAGCGTATTAAGGGATATGGAGCCAAGGTGGGTAAATGGAGTTAGGATACAGATCAGCCATGATCTCATTTAATGGCTGAACAGACACGAGGGGCTGAATGGCCTACTCCTGTTCCTATGTTCCTATGTGTGGAACTGGAGTCACATATAGGCCAGACCGGGTAAGGATGGCAGGTTTCCTTCCCTAAAGAACATTAAATGCATACAAAACCAATCATCTTTAGTGAACCTATAGAAACCTGTATAAATTGCAAAAATGTTAAATAAGGCTATTTTTCTTTGTGCTTTTTGGAGTGGGGAAATGATCTGATGATTTTCTGTAATCGGTTAGACCTTGCTATCATGGGTCATGAGTGAAATTAATGTTTTCTGTCACAGTACATTTCCCAAAGTGCTTTACTGCACAGCGCAAACTGGCTATAATTCAGCAATTGCACCTCGGAGGAGCCTAAGCTCCATGTGTTGTAAACAGAATTGCTATCAGAACATCCGTCTCAAGCACCTTGAACCTTCTGTTAGTCATTGGACGTGAATCGTACCCATTTAGTTACACTGTCATGCAATTTGAATGGAGAAATAGCAGCCCCTGGTAGAGTGATAATTTGAACGTGAGTAGAGCTGTGCTTTCTGCTTCTATCCTCTACCTCTGAGAAGAAGCACACTGGTCGCCCAGAAGATAAAGGGCAGGATATGGATGTGACAACACATTTTTCATCGATTCCTGTCGTTCAGGGTTGATCCCACACTTCCAGCAAGGAGCCAAACGCACAAGAAGCAAGTCACGGGATATTTAGGGATACATACCTGATGATTTTCCATTTATTTTAATGGTCAGAAAAGCACAAATGGTACGCCCTCAACTTCTCACACTGTACTCCCTGTGAGTGAATCTCCTCCATGGAAGCGTGGGATTGGTCCTTTAATGTCAAAGTTCCACACTTGGTACATCTTAAATCCCAATTGCTTGCCTCAAAGAGGTGGACTGGCAAAATATATTTTTTTCTGTAACTAGCTCTCAATTTACTTGAGGGCCTGTTTATAGAAAGTAGTTTAAATTTTAAATAGTGTTTCAAATTCACCGAGGTTACATGCATTCTTAAATCAGGCAGTCCTGCCTGTCTGGCTTCTTGATATCTCCAGGATGGATGCCTGTTGTGATACTGACTCAGAATTATAGAATCATACAGCATAGAAGAAGGCCATTCGGCCCATCATGCCAGTGCCGGCTCTTTGAAAGAACTATGCAATTAGTTCCACTCCCCTGCTCTTTCCCCAAAGCCCTGCAAACTTTTCCTTTTCAACTACATATCCAAATCCCTTTTGAAAGTTACTATTCAATCTGCTTCCACCATCCTTTCATGCAGAGTATTTCAGATCATAACAACTCGGTGCATAAAAAAAAGTTCTCCTTATCTGGTTCTTTTGACGAGACTCCCTCTTGTCTACGCATACACTACATGCTGATTGGGAAATAGGAACAATCTGAAGCATAGCGAAGAGGAGGGTAACTTGCAGTTATGTTTCCCGTAGTCCGGACAAAAATAGCTCCTTTTTTTGTGGAAAGAGTTTTTAATTAAATGAGTAGCCCTGAATTTACTTGGTGGGACTCCAGCAGAACAGCCAGAAACTCTGCCAGGACCCGAATATGCTGGATCTTGACCTTGCACAGGAGCTTCCTATGGCCTTGCTTGGGGACGGAGATATCCCCTCTCACAAATAAGGCTATTATTGCAGAGATGATGGGACTCAATATTCTGGCAGTTCCCGTTTCTTTGACTGAATGGGACCCGGTGCATGTTTGGAGGCTGGTACATCAAGTGAGATGAGGTGTATGAAGGGTGGCGTCAGGGGGACATTTTCTTTTGCAACAATTTTACCTTCCTGTTTTCAGTCATTGAGGAAACAACTCCATGGCCTAGCCCATTATGATTTTAACTAACTCTTGTCTCAGTGCTTTTTTTCTCCTTAAACTTGTGTGAATAGACTTCACTTTAAAAACCCAAGCTTTGAACGTAACTCTTTTCCAAATCTTTATGTGAACAAAGGCCAAAAAAATCGTGAAATATATTAATGTATTCTGCCTCTTCAAGATCGAGTGTTAGTTGCCGCAAAATCGCATTGGGGATAAAAAAAACTCTTTCAGATTTCATTACAAATCAATTACAGTTCTTACACATCACTGCCGTAATGTTCTTAGGCCATTAATGATTGTATTTTCTTTCATAAATGAAAAAACAGAAGATAAAACATGGACTGTGATCCAGCACAACAACACAGAGCGAACCAAAGTGCGAGGCTCTAGTGCAGAAAGACCCCACCTCGTACAGTTTAACTACAGTGCCAGCATGGAACAGCTTCAAGCCATGATTAACAGCATGGACTATTGTGAGCAGAAAGTGGCCTACCACTGCAAGAAGTCTCGCCTTTTAAACACGCCTGGTAAGTACAAGTGCCGCAAATTACAAATCTAATTACAATGGAACGTTACTGTTCAAAAGTCAGACTGCACTTTTCTCTTCCTTCTCGTTTGATGAAGAGATGATTACTGTGAAATTAGCTTCAGTCAGAAGGCATTACCTATGTTTGACACTGCAGTGCTATCCTATGAAACAGGGAATCTTTACAGAGGATGCATAATGATTGCCCTAAATCAAATCTCGATGGATGGAGATTGAATTAAAGAACATGAGCGCGATGCAAAAATGATCAGGAAAACTTACCGATTGTGCTGTAACAATTAAAGCATTAGATACTTCGATTCACATAAAAATCACTATTATAATTGAATGAATGTATTTTTATCTTTCCCTTCCACTTGGTAACCTGCATCATTCCCTGGCTCCTAGGTCTCCTGTAACTGACTGCGGGAAGGCACATAATGTAACTACAGCACCCTGGCTTGACGCATTGCTGGGTTTCCTCTAATCCTTGTAGATTCACAGCCAAGCTTGCTCACCACCTTCCCTAACAAAATAGACTATTTCAAGGCCTCTATACTTAACGCATATTTCCTACCATTCGGGTGCAGTGTGTTAATAATCTAGCCCATTTCACCACCAGGTAGTGGATTAACTTTAAGTATATAATAGGGAGAACGATCCCAATACAACAATGTGTGCCTGACCTCAATCACTGCAGTTAATCCAGCTGTAGAGTTCCATAGTTATGCAGTGTAAAACACAAAAATGATGCTTGAGTCAAATGTTCAAAGAGCTTTATTCACATAACAAAGAATTGCAACAGGCTTGCAGTAGCAGGACACAAAGGCTTATTCAGATTCGACATGCAAAACATGGTGCAGAACTAGCAGGCTGCATATAGTGACACCACTATTCCCGGCCAGAAAGGAGATGATTGAATAATTCCCCCACCAATCACACCTGGAGACCGCACTGCTGTACGTGACTGGGATTGATTTTATGCACATAATTTGTATGAAACTACCCTCCACGCACTACATTTTGCTGGAGCAGTAATCAATTCGTATTATGTAACTATCCTCCACTCGCCAAGGGTTATGGGGAGAGAGCGGGAATATGGTATTGAGTTAGAGGATCTGCCATGATCATATTGAATGGTGGAGCAGGCTCGAAGAGCCGAATTGCCTACTCCTGCTCCTAGTTTCTATGTTTCTATGTTTGTTGGAGAAATAATCCTGCTTTTATTGGGAGACTTTGCTGTAATTTCAGTCATGTGTTCTGTTTGCTGTAGTTCATAGAGACTCTTTTTGAATAGACTCTGTTTGCTGAGTAAATGGACTTTTTGCTGTAATGCACTGTTTAAATGGACTCTTTTTGCTTGCTGAGTAAATAGACTTTGTTTGCTGTAAAATACACTTGTTTGCTGTGAGTCCTGCTGTAAATCCTGCCCTGCCTCCAACTCATTGGCTGACACTGTGGAATTCATTGGCTGACACAGTGGTGTCAATAGACACAGTGGGGCTAGTATAGTCAAAGCTGACTTGTCTGTTGTCTGCTTCCCTGTTTCTGCTTGGCTAGTTCAAAGTTGTTCGGCAATGGCTTAATAATGACAGATGAAGAAATTCAAACAATACAAATTCAAACAACTATGAAAAATATTGTATTCCAATATTTTTGTGCAGATCCTACTAGAAAAATCTATATGTTAATGGCCTATGGTATCTACATTTCAGTTGCCGACTGGAGGCGTTTGAGGGTTGGATAACTTGGACATTATGTCGGGAGAGACACTCTGGGCTCGATTTTAGGGTCGGGTTACCTGCGGGTTTCCAGCGGGGGGGCCCCGAAAATCCCGATCTCCGATCACGTGACCGGATTCGGACGAAATCCCGGCCACTTCCGGGTACCGCGCTGACGTGCGGGGCTGCGTGCGAAAGCCCCGCTGGTGGGAATCCCGCAGGCAATTAAAGCCAGCGGGGTTCCACTTGAGAGCACTTAACTTGCTCGTTGTGGTCAGTTAATGAGCTGAAGCAGCTGTCAAAAGAGGAAGTGTGGGATTTTAGGTTCAACGCAGTCAGTTTCCCACACTGGGGGAAACAGTACCCTTCAAACCAGGCGTGTTGCAGCCAGCAGCCTGTGGCAGGTGCCAAGGTGCGCTCCACGGGGGAGAGCCCTCACCCACGCAGGAGGCCACCGCGTCACATAGGGCAACCCCTGCCCTCCACCAACCCCCGCCAAGCCAGAGGACAGACCGACACGAAACCGCAGCCCCAGTCCGAGGACCCACCCACCTACCCTGCACAACCCCTCACACCAACACCTGCCAGATGGGTTGTGCGTTGACATCGTCGGAGGACGAACAGGATGACCAGCCCCAGCAGCCTCGCAGTCCACGCCGTCCGCCTCGGAGAGGTGGGGCCCCCCAACACGGTGCTGCGGCACACCCACCTGCACAGCAGGAGGGAGGGCAACCGCAGAGAGAGATGCGTCGCAGGAGGCACTACCCTCCGCACAGGGTGTACAGAGCGAGGCTCAGCTTCATGGACCTCTCCGAGGAGCAGTGCATACGGAGGCTCAGAGTCAATCGCCAGGTAGTCGCCGACATCTGCAGCCTCCTTAACGACGAGCTGCTCCCTGATGGACCAAGCAGCATCTTCTTACCTGTCGCCGTCAAAGTCACCACTGCCCTCAACTTCTTCGCATCTGGTTCCTTCCAGGGTGCCACCGGGGACATCACCGGGGTCTGTCAGTCCTCTGCACACAAGTGCATAAGGCAGGTCACCGATGGGTTGTTCCGCAGGGCCTCCCAGTACATCAACTTCGCCATGGACGAGCGCAGCCAGATGGAGAGGGCGGTTGGATTCCATGCCATGGCCGGCTTCCCACGGGTGCAGGGTGTAATCGACTGCACCCACATCGCAATACGGGCACCTCCGCATGAGCCAGGGCTGTTCATCAACAGGAAGGGGTATCACTCCATGAACGCCCAGCTCATCTGTGACCACCGCCAGAGATTCCTACATGTGTGCGCCAGATACCCCGGCAGCTGCCACGATGCCTTCGTCCTCAGGGAGTCCGCCGTCCCGCCCATCCTGCAGGCACCCAACGCCGGCAACGGCTGGCTCCTCAGCGACAAGGGGTATCCCCTCCACACGTGGCTCATGACACCTCTGAGGAACCCCATCACCGAGCCGGAGCGTCGGTACAATGACAGCCACACTGCTACCAGGTCTACAATTGAGCAGACCATAGGGCTTCTCAAGATGCGCTTCAGGTGCCTTGATCGTTCTGGGGGAGCGCTCCAATACACACCATTCAGAGTGGGACGAATCATAGTTGTCTGCTGTGCCCTGCACAACATGGCCCAACAGAGAGGGGTGCCGCTGGAGGAGGCCCCATCCACACCCGCCACCCACATTGAGGAAGGCGAGGGCGAGGAGGAGGAGGAGGAGGATGCGGAGGAGGAGGAGGCGGAGGAGGAGGACGCGCCAGAGGATGTTGGACGACCCATGCGCCGAGCCGCGACTCACCGGGATGGTCGCCGGGCCAGGGACGCACTCATACGTCAACGGTTCTCCTAGAGTCAGACACTGCGAGGCGCTCGCATCTCCTCACCTGCACATGCGAGTGGCCATACCAGCCCCCTCCACTGAAGAGTGCTGCCAGTAATCCTGCACCCACAGCAGTGTGCCCAATGGGTGGCAGCAGGTGTTCGCCATCATGATGGCCTCCACGGAACGCAACTACTGCACAAGCCGCGGAAGAATGGACGAGAGGTGGCAGGAGTGGTGAGAATAGACTATTTAATATCTGGAATGTGACAATATATAAGAAACAAAGTACAAAATAATAAACACCCTGGTGTATTCCCTTTGTGATTATAAGGCCTTTGCAATTCTTCTCCGGGAACCCCTACGTGGTGCTACCCCTGTGGCTCCAGCAGAGGTAGTGGCAGGTTGCTCATCTTCTTGCCTTGACCGGGTAGATGCTTTTGGCGGACGGCCCCTGGGTTTCGGTGCCCGTGAGGGCACCTCCACAGACTGCTCCTCCTGCACCGGGGCAGGGGCAGACTCGGCCACCTGGAGAGGAGGCACCATTGCGGGTACTGGTTGAGAGGTGGGCGACGGGTGGGACGTGGGGACGCCTTGAGAGGCGTCCCCGCTTCCATGTCCCCGGTCACCATCATCCCTCTCTTGGCCTCGGCCCACATCACCCCTTCCACCCTGCTGGACGGCAGTTTGGATGGCATGTGTGAGGCCTTGCAAGGCCACCCCTAGTGTATCCCTCAGCCTGTTGGTGGCGTCGGAATGTTGCTCACCCTGAATCCGTACAGACGTTGTCAGGGCCTGCAAGGACTCGAAGTGGAGCTGTGCGTGACGCTCGAGGGAGGCCAGCCTGTCCTCCACCGCAGACAGTCCCGCACCTACCCGCGACACTGTGTCGCCGGTACCCTCCTGTGCCTGCGCCACCAATGCCCACATGCAGGAGGTGGACTCCTCCATCGCCTGCGCTATTGTGGACAATGCGCGCGGCACCTCTGCCAGTACCTCAGCAATTAGCTGGTGGCCCTCGACGACTCTCCTTTTCACTGGTGGCCCCCTGGGTTCAGCATCTGGGTCCGGCTGAGCAGAGCCTGGAGATGAGTGCTCCCTCCGTCGCGGACCCTCCGCGGCTGCCCCTGCCACCAGGGTCTGCTCATGCTCACTCGTGCGCGGTGACTCACCAAGTGCTACCCCAACTAGTTGGCGAGGGGGACCCACCGAGGTGCGTGTCTCTGCGCTGGTGGATGGTTGGCTCTGATGTGACGATGCACCCTCAGAGACCGCCATGTCCTCTGAGGAATCGCCCTCCACGCTCGCTTGACCCAAAGACGGACCTGCAAGAGAACAGAGGGCACTTTGAGGCATGTGGACCAACTTGACAGTGCGCCTGATGGCAGGTGATGAGACGGTAACTCGCGATCATGGGTGTTGAGTGTCAGCTTTCCCTTACCGGCCGTTTCGCCAGCGACACACTCGCCATCGGCCACCGACAGGCAATGTCGCGTGCGGGCGAGGTCGAGCGCCTCCACCTCGGCGTCGGTGAGCTCCACCACTTGCGGCGGCCCACCTCCGGTGCGTGCCCTTTCCCTATTGTTCTTGCTTCTCTTCTCCTGTGAAGGCAAAACACAGATGTGTGAGTGGGTGCGTCTTGCATCGTGAGACGCATCGAGCATCGGTGTGGTTGGGTTGAGCGTGGCGCGGAACGGATGGGAGGAAGCGTGGGCCACGTGCCCATCCCATTGCATGGGGATTGGGGTGTGTGGTAGTGTTCGGGTGGGGTCAGGGACGGTGGGTACTTGCGTGCACGGCGAGGATGGTGAATGAGTGGCTGTGAGGATTGCTGATGGAGCGCAGTGGTGGCTGTGCAGGAGGGGGTTGTGATCTGCTTGGCGTGATGGTGGGGACGGGATGTGGGAGGGTGCGTTGGTGTACTCACCTTGCCAGACCTAGTCAGGTCATTGAAGCGCTTGCGGCACTGCTCCCAAGTCCTTGGGGTGTTGCCCCTGCTGCTCACCTCCGCCGTCACCTCTGCCCATGCCTTCCTGGTTGCGGCGGCAGGGAACTTGCGCCCATCTTCTGGGAAGAGTGTTTCCCTCCTCCTCCTCACGCCCTCCAGCATCAGCTGCAGTGCCAGATCTGAAAAACGGGGCGCAGCCTTTCCCCTTTGTTGAGCCATTCTCCCAGACCTCTTGCTTGCAGCAGGAGGGGCTTTGGGAGACTGCCCCTTTAACTGGAGCTCCTACATCGCATCGACGGTACTGCGCATGCGCAGCCGGCCGGCACGCAGCTGGGGAGCGCAGAACCCGGAAGCAGGGCTTAATGGGTCCAATTATCCCGCGATCGCGTGGGGGACGCACACAATTAGCCGTCCGCGTTTTCCACGCTCCCGGAGGACCACCCGCTGGGAACCCGCAGGCCTGCTAAATTCGAGCCCTCTGTTTCTGGCATTATTGAACTCCTCAAGGTTTTATTTTCCTTTGTGTCTGCCACAGTCCTGTCACACAGTAAATCTTATTCGTTGTATCTTTAATCTCGGCTGGTAACCTTTAATTCTTTGGTTGCCAAAGCTAATCATGTTTTCTTGTCATACAATTATTTGGTATTGTTTTTCTTGGTGCTCTGTCATTTCAACAAGATAAAATGTTCTTATCTGAAATGGAAACATCACAGCTTCCTCCTAATTTTACCAAGTTTAGGGAATATTCTTCCAATGGATCTCAAACCATGAAAGCCTCTCATTTTATGGTTCACAGAAATCGTGCTTACTTTATTATCAAATCATGAAAATATACAGTGCAAAAGTATCTTATTCTGACTTAAAGCTATTAAGGCTACATGTTTATATTGTCAAAAATAAACCTACATAATGCATTTCCTGGCACTTAAAATAATATAGATTGTAGTGCATTCCTCTTATTCCCTTACGAAAGTCGCAAAATCCTATAGGATTTTGAAGTATTCTTTTTATCATTCAATATAACATGCTAAAATATCTGAAAGGAACATTACAACCTGTCATGTAGGATTGTCCAGGATTGATTCCAAAATTCTGCAAAGAGGTTGTAAGATATTTAAAGAATTATGAACATAGGAATATAGGAACAGGAGTAGGCCATTCAGCCCCTCGAGCCTGCTCCGCCATTTGATAAGATCATGGCTGATCTGTGATCTAACTCCATATACCTGCCTTTGGCCCATATCCCTTAATACCTTTGTTTGCCAAAAAGCTATCTATCTCAGATTTAAATTTAGCAATTGAGCTAGTATCAATTGCCGTTTGCGGAAGAGAGTTCCAAACTTCTACCAACCTTTGTGTGTAGAAATGTTTTCTAATCTCACTCCTGAAAGGTCTGGCTCTAATTTTTAGACTTATAAACTTTGATCAGATCACCCCTTAAAACTTGGAAACTCCAGAGAATACAACCCCAATTTGTGTAATCTCTCCTCGTAACTTAACCCTTGAAGTCCTTCGATATGATCGTCAACAAGATGTAGAGTCAGAATTGCCACGATAGGAGTAACGTGTCGATTCATATACATTAAATGGTGCCTCATTCAAGAAATTATTGATTGGTAGAAAGCATGAGATCACAACTCCGATTTTAACTCCCGTTCAGGCCTGAGCTAATATTTCATTCAGGTCTCGATGATGTCATCAGGCTGCAACATGCATATGTAAAGAAGGACCCCGCCAGCCTTGGGTGGGTGTCCTTGCCACCTGCTCAGGAGAGCAGGTTAAAATTGCAAATGTTGGGATCATGGCGGCTTTCAGGCAGGTAAGAACCACGGTGAGTTTAACTGCCCAACTGCCAGGTTTCTGCTAAGCGGGCAGGTTTAAAATCACCCCACACATAGTTGCACAGGTGCCATTCTGTACTGGCTAAATGCATGGACTCAAAGCATTGCTCAGCATACAGTGCAACCTAAATTCAAGACATTATTGAGAACTAAAATATCCTAGTCTTGAAACAAAAAAGTTGCATCTTTTCAACTTCTTTCGATTGTTTGATAGCTTGTAGTTTTTTTATTTCAAGGCTGAATTGGGCCCGTGATTTGACATAAAAACAGAAAATGCTGCAAATACTCAGCAAGTCAGGCAGCATCTGTGGAGAACGAAACCGAGTTCAGGTCGATGACTTTTCGTCAGATTTGACAAGTCAGCTGCCTAATTGGGAGAAAGTGTTTCTAAATGCCTATTTTGATTCTGCTACATGACTAATATCACAGCTGACAGCTGTACACTCTTAAAGCTGGCTGGCCAATATTTAAAGGTCCAATTCAGGTAGTTGAAACACTTTAGGTAATTAACTTTTTGTGGATTCTGCAACAGAAATGGATTTAACTTCTCCTGAATGTGGCTTCTGAAACATGCCATTGGAAATGGAGGCGAGTTGCAGCCAAAGCTCATTTGGCCCTTTAAACCAAAAAAGGTGAGGTACTGCAGCAGGGCACTCAGGCAAACGTTTGGCTGGGAGTTATTTGTGTTTAGACTGAGGTTTCTTTGTTGAGACTGAGAATTCTTGTGTTCAGACATGTTTACCAATGTTTTGGAGCCACTCAAACTGACAACATCAGGATGGTGGGGGGGGTTACAATGGATCTATTCCACAGTACATCTGAGAAGGAGGCACATCACCATCCACAACAGGCACGGAGTGCAGTTCTGGGATCTGCAGTTGCACAGGACAGAAGTGCTCAACAAGGACCTGCAGAAGAGCAGAGAGGGGACCAACCGAGGGGCTGAGGTCGCAGGAGGCACTACCCACGTGAGAGGGTCTACAGGCAGAGGCTGAGCTTCCTAGACCTCTCTGAGGAGCATTGTCTACACAGGCTCAGACTGAGCCACCAGGTTACAGACGTCTGCAGCCTCCTTCAGGAAGAGCCGCTCCCGGCTGGATCTGGTGGCTATGCGTTGCCCGTCACGGTTAAAGTCACCACTGCCCTCAATTTCTTCACCTCCGGATCCTTCCAGGGCACCAACAGTGATATCGCCAGGGTCTCTCAGTTGTCTGCACATAAGAAGTGTATACGACAGGTCACGGATGGCTTGTTTGCCAAGGCATCCGGCTACACCAACTTCCCCTGCGACGACATCAGCCAGACTGAGAAGGCAGTGGGTTTTCACTCTCTGGCTGGATTTCCACTGATGCAGGGCGCAATTGATTGCACACGCTTAGCAATCCGAGGGCCTCCATATGAGCCAGGATTGTTCATAAATCCAATGGGCTATCACTCCATCAATGCACAGCTGGTGTGCGACCACCGGAAGAGATTTCTGCAGGTGTGCACCAGATTCCCTGGCAGCTGTCATGAGTCATTCAGTTTTGCAAGTCTAACATTCTGGACTTCTTCCACACAGAAGACAGATTTATGGGCTGGCTCCTTGGAGACAGGGGATACTCCCTGCAGATGTGGCTCATGCCACCTGTGAGAAACCCCAACAAAGAGGCACAGCAGCAGTACAATCAGCGCCACATTACCACCAGGTCTGTCAT
Source organism: Heptranchias perlo (assembly GCF_035084215.1). Taxonomy (NCBI): domain Eukaryota; kingdom Metazoa; phylum Chordata; class Chondrichthyes; order Hexanchiformes; family Hexanchidae; genus Heptranchias; species Heptranchias perlo. Next base: position 15,578,027 of record NC_090331.1, on the reverse strand, counting down.
TGAACAAGCCATAGGAATGTTGAAGATGCACTTCAGGTGCCTGGATCAATCTGGGGGAGCCCTTCAGTACTCGCCAGAGAGGGTGTGCAGAATTATAATCGTGTGCTGCATCCTGCACAACATAGCGCAGCAGCAAGGGTTACAGTTGGAGGAGGTCAAATGCGCTCATCAAGCATCCTCATCTGGCGGCAACATTGAAGAAGAGGAAGAGGAGTAGGAGGAGCAGGAAAATGAAGATGGGGAGCCCATCGCGAGAGCAGCGGCGCACATTGCTGCTCGTGATATCGGGGATTCCCTCATCTCCAACAGGTTCTCATAATAAGATGTGCAAATTGAAGACTTTGAAATACTCAGGCCGCCTCGAACAACAACCACCCCCAAACCCCGCCCCCATTTTGCACAAAACAGTCCTTCAACCACACATACACCCATTGCATACCTGCATAATGTCTTGGCATTCATGATGAAGCACATGAAAGAGCGAATACTCAAAAGGGATTCAATAATGGCCAAGACATGGCAGTTGTGGTGATAATGATTAAATTTAACGTGTTATAACTAAAAAATATATAAATTAACAACATGACAGCTCATCAAACGTTTAACTCTTGGTGAATTACAATTGCTTAGCCTTTCTCTTTCAATCACTTCTACATGGTGCTTCCCCTGTGGCTTCAGCTCAGGTAACGGAAGGTTGCTCAGATCCCTGCCCTGACTGCTGAGATGCTCTTAACCTACGACCTCTGGGTTTTGGAGCCCATGAGGGCCCCGACAAAGACTGCTCCGCCTGCACCTGTGCAGGGGCAGACTCGGATGTCGGGAGAGGAGGCAGTGTTGTGGGTATTGGTTGAGGAGGAGGCAATGGTTTAGACGTGGGAGCTCTTTCAGTGGAGTCCCCACTTCCATGTCCCCTTTTACCATCATCCCTCTCCAGTGGAACATTACTCCCACTACTCTGCTGGCCAGCAGGTGGGTGAGCAGATATGCCATGTATTAAGGCCACAGCTAAAGTATTTGTCTGCCTGTTTAAGGCAGCAGACATGTTGGCATCCAGAGTCCACACGACCATTGTCATGGCCTGCGTGGACTTGATTGTGAGCCGTGCTTGAAGCTCAATGGAGGCTACCATTCTCTCCATCGCAGACATTCCCACAATTACCTGCGCCACCAATCCACTAGCGATGGGGTTGGACTCCTCCATCCTTTCTGCTGTTGTAGAGAATGTGCGTGACACATTTTCCAGTACCTCACAAACGTGCAGCTGTACCTCCATCATTCTCATTCTCAACGATGGCTCCTGGGTTTCAGCACCTGCATCCAGTTGAATAGAGCTTGGAGAGGAGTGTCCCCTACCCCCGAAGCGGACTCTCCACAGCTGCTCCTTGTGCACACTTGTGAATGGTGAATATAAAACATATAAGAACCTGAGGGGACTTGAAGGGGTAGACCCGGTATTGACCGGGACCAATATCCTCGTGGGGGCATTTGCTAGTTCTGTTGGGGAGGGTTTAAACTAGTGTGGCACCTGGTGATTCACCATTCTAACTGTCTAACAGGACCCACTGTAGTGCCAGTATCTGCGCTGGTGCATGGTTGTATGTCCTGTGACGGTGCACCCTCAGAGGGAATGAGATCCTCTGAGGAATCGCTTTCTTCCATCTCAGCACTTTCCTTTTGAAGGCATGAAGGCCCTGGGAGACTACAGAAGCCGATATTAATTATTCATCGGAAAAGTGGCAATCTTTCCACCGGCCATACTGAGCTCTGAAACAGTTCAATCATTGATAAAATCAATTCATTGTGTGTGTGAAAGATGTTAAAGTTCTGTCACCAGCCATTTGCAGGTTGCCAGTCTCTCCATCCCCAATGGATAGGCATACAACGGTGCGACTTATCTCGATGGTCTCCTCCTCCGCATCTGTGAGCTGGACTATCTGTCCTAGTCCACCTCCAGTCCTCCTCCTCTCCCTTGAGTTTTGCGCTCTCTTCTCCTACAAGGGGGGAAAGATCAGACTTGTGAGTGACTGAAGGTGATGTATTCACCCGATGGATGCATTGCTTTGGGTGAGGTTGACAATGAAACAGATGCATCAGCGGGTGGCTATCAGACGATACATCACATTGCATCAGGATTGAGGTGAGTGGCAGTGGTGGTTGCATCAATGGTGAGGTGAGTAAGTGCATAGAAAGTGAAGGATGGTTGATGCTGAAACTTAAGTGGGTGTGAGCAATGATGTGATGGAGTAGGCTTGCCAACACAGATTGTGGGGGTGGGTATGGTGGGGGGGGGGAGGGGTTACACAACCTACAAAGGGCTACATTTGTACAGGGCATTGGTGAGACCACATCTCCTTATTTAAGAAAGGACATAATTGCTTTAGAGGCGGTTCAGAGAAGGTTCACTCGACTGATTCCTGGGATAAGGACAGGTTGGGCCTGTATAGATTGGAGTTCAGAAGAATCAGAGGTGTTCTTATTAAAACATATAAGAACCTGAGGGGACTTGAAGGGGTAGACCCGGTATTGACCGGGACCAATATCCTCGTGGGGGCATTTGCTAGTTCTGTTGGGGAGAGTTTAAACTAGTGTGGCAGGGGGATGGGAACCATACGACAAATTCAGACGAGGAAACGGGAAGCAGAAAAGCAGTTCGTGAAGTAGTTAGCGACGCAGAAAGGCAAAAGAAGCAAAGGTTAAATAGTGTTCGGCACATGAATTTGACGGGGTTAAAGACTATATACCTCAATGCAAGGAGTATTACAAACAAAGCAGATGAGCTAAGGGCACAGATAGACACATGGCAGCATGATATCATTGCTATAACAGAAACCTGGCTTAAAGGGGGGATAATTGGCTGCTCAATATCCCTGGATATAGAGTTTTCAGGCGGGATAGACTGGGTGATAAAAAAGGAGGGGGGGTAGCATTATTGGTTAAAGAATCAATTATAGTTGTGAGAAGAGATGATATGCTAAATGGATCATCAATCGAGGCCATATGGGTTGAGCTAAGAAATAAAAAAGGGGCAGTCATACTACTAGGAGTGTACTATAGACCCCTGAATAGCAAAAGGGAGATAGGAGAACAAATATGTAGGCAAATTTCTGAGTGCAAAAATAAGAGGGTAGTAACAGTAGGGGACTTTAACTATTCTAACATCAACAGGGATTCAAACAGTGTGAGGGCACAGAGGGTGCAAAATTCTTGATTGATGTCCAGGAGAACTTTTTTAGCCGGTACGTGACAAGCCCAAAAAGAGGGGATGCAATTCTAGATTTAGTCCTGGGAAATGAAGATGGGCAAGTGGGTGAAGTGACAGTGGGTGACCATATTGGGGATAGTGACCACAATTCAGTTAGTTTTAGCATTATTATGGAAAAGGACAGAGTTAAATCAGGAGTAAACGTTTCAAATTGGGGGAAGGCAAATTTTACAGAACTAAGAGGTGATTTGGCAGAAGTGGACTGGACACAACTACTTGAGGAGAAATCAGTGGCAAGCCAGTGGGAGGCACTAAAAAGTGAAATTCTACGGGTACAATGCAGACATGTCCCCTCAAAGAAAACGGGTGGCACTACCAAATTTAGAGCCCCCTGGTTATCTAGAAGTATACGGGGCAAGATAAAGCAGTAAAAGAAAGCTTATGACTGTCACAGAAAATTAAATACTGCAGAAAGCCTAGAGGAGTATACAAAGTACAGGGATGATGTAAAAAAGGAAATAAGGAAAACAAAGAGAGGGCATGAAAAAATATTAGCTAGTAAGATTAAAGAAAACCCAAAGATGTTTTGTCAGTACATTAAGAACAAGAAGATAGCTAAGGAAAAGGTGGGACCTATCAGGGATGATAAGGGTAACTTGTGTGTAGAAGCAGAGGATGTGGGTAGGGTTTTAAATGAATATTTTGTCTCCGTCTTCACAAAGGAAAGGGATGATCTGAACGTAGTAGTTAAAGGGGAGAGGTGTGAAATATTGGATAAGATAAACATTACGAGAGAGGAAGTACTAGAGGGATTGGAATCCTTGAAATTTGATAAGTCACCAGGGCCGGATGGATTGTTTCCCAGGCTATTGAACGAAGCCAGGGAGGAAATAACGAATGCTCTGAGGGTCATTTTCCAATCCTCACTAGATACAGGGAGGTACCGGAGGACTGGAAGACTGCAAACATAGTGCCATTGTTTAAAAAGAGTACAAGGGAAAGGCCGAACAATTATAAGCCGGTCAGTCTTACCTCGGTGGTGGGCAAACTATTAGAATCAATACTGAGAGATAGGATAAACTGTCACTTGGAAAGGCATGGTTTAATCAGGGATAGTCAGCATGGATTTGTTCAAGGAAGGTCACACCTTACAAATCTGATTAAATTCTTTGAGGAAGTGACAAGGAGGATTGATGAGGGTAGTGCAGTGGTTGTTGTCTACATGGATTTTAGTAAGTCATTTGACAAGGTCCCACATGGCAGACTGGTCAGAAAGTTAAAAGCCCATGGGATACAGGGAAATGTGGCGAATTGGATCCAAAATTGGCTCAGTAACAGGAAACAAAGGGTGAAACTCGATGGATGTCTTTGCGAATAGAAATCCACTTCCAGTGGGATGCCACAGGGCTCAGTGTTGGGTCCCTTGCTGTTTGTGGTATATATTAATGATTTAGACTTGAATGTAAGGGGCATGATTGGCAAATTTGCAGACAACACAAAAATTGGCCGTGTAGTTGATAGTGAAGAGGATAGCTGTAGACTCCAAGAAGATATCAATGGGTTGGTGGAGTGGGTGGAAAAGTGGCAAATGGAGTTCAACTCGGAGAAGTGTGAGGTAATGCACTTAGCGAGGGCAAACAGTAAAAGGGAATACGCAGTAAACGGGAATATTTTGAGAGGGGTAGAGGAAGTGAGAGACCTTGGAGTGCATGTGCACAGGTCCCAGAAAGTGGCAGTACAGGTAGATAAGGTTATGAAGAAGGCATACGGAATGCTCTCTGTTATTAGCCGAGGTATAGAGTACAAAAGCAGGGATCTAATGATGGAACTGTATAAAATGCTGGTAAGGCCACAGCCGGAGTATTGTCCGCAGTTCTGGTCACCACGTTACAGGAAGGACGTAATTGCTCTGGAGAGAGTGCAGAGAAGATTTACAAGAATGTTGCCAGGGCTTGAAAATTGCAGCTACGAGGAGAGATTGGATAGGCTGGGTTTGTTTTCCTTGGAGCAGAGGAGGCTGAGGGGTGACTTGATTGAGGTGTACAAAATTATGAGGGGCCCAGATAGAGTAGACAGGAAGTACCTGTTTCCCCGAGCGGAGAGTTCAAGAACTAGAGGACATAGATTTAAGATGATTGGCGGAAGGATTAGAGGGGACATGAGGAAAATCTTTTTTACCCAGAGGGTGGTGGGTGTATGGAATTCGGTGCCCGAATTGGTGGTAGAGGCAGGGACCCTCAACTCTTTTTAAAAATACCTGGACCTGCACCTAAAGTACTGTCAGCTGCATGTCTACGGACCGTTGCTGGAAGGTGGGATTAAAATGGGAACCTGGTTGTTCTTCGAGCTGGCGTAGACACAACAGGGCGAATGGCCCCCTTCCATGCTGTATCTTTTCTATGGTCGTATGGTTCTCGATGCTGAGAGGATGTTTCCCCTTGTGGGAGAGACTAGAACTGGGGGACACAGTTTAAAAATAAGGGGTTTCCCATTTAAGAAGGAGATGAGGAGAAATTTTTTCTGAGAGGGTTGTGAGTCTGTGGAATTCCCTTCCCCAGAGAGCGGTGGAGGCAGGGTCATTGAATATTTTTAAGGCTGAGTTAGATAGATTCCTGATTAACAAGGGAGTCAAAGGTTATAGTGGGTCGACTGGAAAGTAGGGTTGAGGACACAATCAGATCAGCCATGATCTTATTAAATGGCAGAGCAGACTCGAGGGGCCGAATGGCCTACTCCTGCTCTTAATTCGTATGTTCGTAAGTAACACAGGATGTGGGTGAATCAGCAAATGTACTCTCTTTTCCTGACCTGGTTAGGTCATTAAAATGCTTCCTGCACTGCAGCCAAGACCTGGGCATCATGCTCCTGCTGCTCACCTCATCTGCCACCTGTAGCTACGCCTTCTTGGTGGCAGAAGCAGGTTTCTTCCTCCCATCGCTTGGGTAAATTCCCTCCCTCCTGGTTTTGACTGCACCCAGCAGTACTTTCAGTGAAGCATCGGTTAACCTGGGTGCTGCCTTTGCTCTTCTTGAATTTATTCCTATGTTTCATCCTTTCTCTTCCAAAATCCATTTTTGCATTGGCCCTTTGAATAGTGGACTTCAGATCACGTCATGCTGGTGCGCAGTACGCCTGCTGTGCAGCTTGGAGTCACGAAACCCGGAAGTAAAATTAATTGCCTTCAATTTAGTTGCAATCGCAGATTCCGACAGGCTCAATTTACTTCCGGATTTCCCATGACATATCTACCCACCCGCTGAATTATTGGCTCCAGATACAAATCATGCCTATGGCGTCGTCCTTGATGTAATGCAAAAAGTATCATGCTTCTGTATGACAAGTCGGTGACTGAGAAAGTGTTTAAGTCAGCATGCAGTCACTCTGAAGCTTTGGCATAAACCTATTTTGAACACAGCATCCACATTTAGAAATTATGCTATGCAGTTAAAATAAGTGAAGTTGTGCAGTAACTTGGCATAGGATTTGAATTCACGTTAGTGATTTCCCAAGAGATGGGTTCCTGCTCTAGTCCTGGATTGTTGTGTGTGGGGAAGGAGAGGGGAAATATGTGCGTATTTAATAACTGCAAAGTGGCAGAAATGTTGAATTTGGAAAACTGAAGAGCAATATGCTTGTTAAAACATGAGAGAACATTTGTCCTTTGTAAATATGAGTGTTTGCAATTTATACATGTGTAATACCTCACAGACATGTCCAGAGCATAAACACCTGTGTTCCAAGACTGTATCCAAGCTTCCTCTGTCACTTAGCTTATTCAAATTAGTGTTCTGAAAGAACAAGCATACCAGCCCCTTCACGAGTACAAAGTTGGCATAAGATCAGAAAAAAACTCTTTCTACAAAATGTTGGAGCTAACTCCCATCAAAGTGTATTAATGCTATGTCAATAAAGCCTTTTAATAATAACTGGACAAATATCTGGTTATGAATGGAGTACAAGAATATTGTGAAAGGTTTGGGCTTAAGATAATTATACTATTGAATACAATGGCTTTGCAGAGAAACATCATCTCTGCAGTGTAACTGATCAAGGCTGAATAATGTATGTTATATTTGAACCTGTACTTTTAAAAAAAAAAGTTATCTTGTGGGTAAAAGAGCAATTCTAAAGTTTTATCTGAAGCATTATCTGTGGCTGTTCACACCTTATTAAATAATTTGCGACACACTATAGCACCCAAACTTATCTATGATCTGTTGAAGAGAATGAGTGTGGTTGGGCCATGTGATTTTTAGTCATTTAATTCTTAAATATGTCCTTGTACATGCCTGAGACGAGAGTGTAGAATTCTGCACGTATAGATCCGGAGATAAAAATCGAGCCCATTTTATCTGACTAATGCAGCCTTGCCAACATTAGCCACAACCCAAGAACAAATACATAAAAAAACACCTCTCTTAATGTTTTTTGAGTTTTTAGTCTGGATGATTTTCTCTGTTTCACATTCCAGTGAGCAAGTGGTGACTCCCTAAAGCTTGAATTGTGCCTTTGCCTGTTCAGTATCTAGGTAACTTGTAGCGTGCTCACAAATCAAACTGAAAAACCTTGTTACTGTATGCTGACTTACTGGTTATAGCACACGCCGTAACATAATATTTCTCAACTTCGGAAGGTGTTGGAATAAACACTTCACTAGAACATGGCTCAGGTTATAAACTGCCAAACAGATCTATTAAACAATATAAAAATAGAAAATGCTGGAACTACTCAGCAGGTCAGACAGCATCTGTGGAGAGAGAAACAGAGTTAATGGGCATCACTTTAGCACCCGCTATCGGGTGCGTTCCTGGCGGGGGGGGGCTCCGAAAATCGGGGAATCCCGGAGCGGGTTCGGAGCCCGGCTCCAACCCACCCACTTCCGGGTTCCCCACTGACGCGCTGGCGTGCACGCGCAGCCCCCGCAGGTGGGAATCCCGCAGGCAATTCAAGCCAGCGGGATTCCACTTAAAAGTATCTATGTTGCTTGTTCAGTTCGTTTACAGACCTGATTGAGCTGTTTTATTAGGAGGGGTGGGATTTTACACTGAACTGAGACTGTTTCCCATACTGGGGGAAACACTCCCAGTTCAAACGGAGGTGTTGCAGCCAGCAGCCTGTGGGAGCTGCAAAGGTCCATTCGACAGGTGGCCACTCTGTCACATTGGACAAAGGTTGGCCTCCACCACCCTCCTCCTCCGAACAAGAAAATTCACCGACCTGGAACCGCAACCCCGGTGTGAGGACACACTTACCTACCTTGCGGACCCCCTCAGATGTACATCTTCCGGATGGGGGCCGCCGTAGCTGCAGTCATGACCTCCTCGGAGGGCGAACAGCATCACCAGCCTCACCAGCCACGCCGTCCACCTCTGACACGTGGAGCTCCACAACAGAGTGCTGTGACACATCCACCTGTACAGCAGGAGGGAGGGCTACCGCAGAGAGAGATGCGTTAAAGAGGGCACTACCCTCGCCACAGGGTCCACAGACAGAGGCTCAGCTTCCTGGACCTCTCTGAGCAGCAGTGCACACGGAGGCTCAGAGTCACTCGACATGTAGTTGTGGACATCTGCAGCCTCCTTCATGCCGAGCACCATCTTCTTACCTGTCGCTGTCAAAGTCACCACTGCCCTCAACAACTTCTCCTCCGCATCCTTCCAGGGTGCCACCGGGGACTCGCCGACGTCTCTCAGTCGTCTGCACAAAAGAGCCCTGCAAATACACCTACACCCACTCTGCAGTGACACAATGGGTGGCAACAGTTGGGGGTCTTCATAGTGATCGTCAGGAAAGGGCATTATTGCACAAACCAGACAAGATTTGCGAAGACATGGCAGTAGTGGTGACAATATAATATGTAATGTGAGTTGGTCAGAAAGTCAATATAAGTAAAAACCATGACAAACCCTCAAACACCCTTGTGCATCCCCTTCATGCTCACGACACGTTTGCCTTACGCTGCCTACTGCACATATGTGATGCATGCCCTGTGGCTGCAGCACAGGTAGTGGCAGGTTGAGTGAGGCTGACTGTGAAAGAGATGCACGAGAGGGTGAGTATGAGATAGAGCCATGAGATTGTATGAGGATTGGGTTGAGTGGTAGTGGCGGGATGAGTACTGGTGAGGTGAGTAAGTGCAGGTAAGATGAGGATGAGGTTTGAGTGGGTATGTGACAGAGTAGTGTTGGCAGTGCAGAAGGAGATGTGGGGTGGGGGCAGTGATGTGGCAGATGGAGTGTAGGGGAATGAGTAAGTGTACTCACTTTAGTTGACCTACTGAGTTCATTGGAGCACCTCCTGCACTGTATGCAGGTGGGCGATATGTTGGTGGTGCAGGTGACCTCCTCTGCCACCTCGAGCCAGGCCTTCCTGGTGGCAGAAGCAGGCCGCTTCCTCCCGCCCGCCGGGTGGAAGATCTCTGTCCTCCCCCTCCTCCTCACCCCATCTAATGACACCTGGAGTGAGGCATCATTAAACTGGGAGCAGCCTTCCCCCTGGGCTGCTCCATGCTGTAATTTTTGCTATTTGTTGCAGCATCTGTCAGTGGAGGACTGCCCTTTTAAATAGAGCTCCTCCAGCTGACAGATCTTACTGCGCATGCGCAGCCCGCCCGCCGCGCAGCTTAGCAGTGGGGAACCCGGAAGACAAAGTAAGTGGATCCAATTGGGCTGCGATCGCGCGCGGGGCAGACTAATTTCACCGGGCGCGTTACCCATGCGCCCAATAGCCCCCCCGCCGCGAACCCGCAGCCCTGGTAACATCGAGCCCAATGTTTCAGGTCAATCTGATGAAAGGTCATCGACCTGAAACGTTAACTCTATTTCTCTCTCCACAGATGCTGCCTGACCCGTTGGGCATTTCCTGAATCCAAAGTATTTGGATTTTGTCCATTAAACGGTAAATGGATAACTGAGTAAAAGGAGTGACACTGTAGATTTTCAATTGTTAACAATCACTCCTCGGATAGAAGGACAAAAGTTGCTGATAAACAGTAAAGGCTACTGCGCTGAAGCAACTTAGACTGGACACAAGTTCCTGGAAGATTTATCTTTACATGGTGGTTTGTTGCTGACTATCCACAGAGTCTCTCTGACATATTTCTCTCATATGACTTCAGACCTAATTTGAGCACGACAGGCTGAGAAATAGGTTTCAAAATTTGACTGGATTAAAGGAAATTTAAATATGTGCCTCTTATCTTAAAAAAGGAATACCAATCAAACATATATACAAAAAAACCCAACAAGATGCTTGTAACTCAATTGAATAACTTGGTCACTCTTCCGTTCACCTGTCCCGACATAATGAAATGCGTTTTCCTGTTATTGTGCCTGAGCATATTGGATTGCTTCAGTACAGTGTTTAGAGAGAAAACAGGTGGGGAGCATCGCACGCTTATAAACAAACCTGCCTGACTTTCCATTTGTTAATTTAAGTGGAAGAAAATTAGAGCGTGTTTCATTATCCACCCTTCCCACCCAGTTTTCTCCTATTTGTGTGGTTGGATGATCCAATATGCCCAGGCCTGAAAAATCTGTCGCAGTGACTAAATTCTGGGATTTTGGTCATCAAAACAAGCTGGGCCATTTTCTGTGAGTGAATCCCATATGTACCACGACATAAAGAATGAAGCCACAATATGCCATAGACAAAACATATTCCTTTTTTGTCGCCCTTCCCCCATCGCATATCTTGAGTTTTTAGTTGTCATCTTCCAGTACCAACTAATTAATCAAACTAGCTGGGAGAATCTATAGATATGGGGTGGCCAATCTTTCGCAGCAAAGTGACAGACCTGTGAAGCACAACTGGCTAATGGGCCATGCATAATTAAATTGCCTTTGAGGAGTATAATCATGCTTAAAACATTTAAGGCCTGATTCGGTCAGGGAATCAAGGGGCAGAACATATTTGCTGTAGATTATTTTTGCACTAGCGGTTCATTCAGCATTAACTACACTTGCCTAGTGGACTATCCACCCATCAGAAAATACCCACATTAACTAGACTAATTAAAATAAGCAAATAATTCAACTAAATTAGGTACAAATCCATCACAACAAAAAAAATGGATTTAGTGTAAAACTCCCCAGTGAAATATTAACACTAAGTCAGGTTTATTCAACTTCATTCCATTTCAATTGTTAGAGAATAAAAATATGGCAGCTTGCTGCTTTAAAAGCCAAAGCCGAAATCAATTCTGATCCACATCAAAACAGTACAGGAGGTGTAAATATGTTACAAGTCATCTAAGGATCGAATTTTCTAAGAGAGCTTCACTGGCGGCTGTGCCTTCAGCTGCCTAGGCCCTAAGCTCTGGAATTCCCTCCCTAAACCTTTCTACCTCTCTACCTTTCTCTCCTCCTTTAAGGCGCTCCTTAATACCTAGCTCTTTAACCAAGCTTTTCGTTTCCAGTCCTAATATCCCCTTATGTCAAATTTTGTTTGATCGCTCCTGTGAAGCGCCTTGGGACGTTTTACTACGTTAAAGGCGCTGTTGTTGTTGATGATGCCTATACCAAAGTAAGCTGTCAAAAACATCTTGCTTGCACTTAACCAATACAATGATTCCCCTTTTTAGAAGAATTGGCATGCATTGAACCTTCAGCAGGACAGACACTTTCAGGTTTTATTATTGAGGAACTTCATTATTATCAATAAGATTCGTGCTCCCATCTCCAGAGTTTTATCCAAAATGTCCCCTTATAGTTATAAGCTTCTTCCTTTTAGATGTTGGACAATCCATTACTCTTCAGTTAGATTACTTGCACCCACCTAGAGAATTGGAAGGGGACAGCTTGTCGGGCCAAACTTTAAGCCTTAAAGATAGAGAATAGAAAGAATCTTTCTGAACACAGTTTAGCTTCTGTTACAAAATCAAACAGAGGTAATCTTCCCCAGTGTGATTAGTTAAACTAACATTCTGATATAACTTACTTTTATAGTAATGATCACTGAGCTAATTCCTCAAAAATAGCAATGTGCTTACTCTTCCTTCTCCTGTTTAGAGGAATAATTTTATCTGAATTCCCTGACGACCATGTGTGCGGGAAATGTATCCAGCTGCAGCTACTGACAAACCGCATTGCGGCGCTGGAGCTGCGGATGGATTCATTAAGGAGCATTCGCGATGCTGAGAACGTCGTGGATAGCACGTTTAGTGAGATGGTCACACCGCAGGTAAAGGTTGTACAGGCAGGAAGTAATTGGGTGACCACCAGGCAGAGTAAGAGGAGCAGGCAGGCAGTGCAGGGGTCCCCTGTTGCCGTCCCCCTCTCAAACAAATATACCGCTTTGGATATTGTTGAGGGGGATGACTTATCAGGGGAAGGCAGCAGCAGCCAACTTCCTGGCACCAGGGGTAGCTCTGCTGCACAGGCTGGGAGGAAAAAGAGTGGAAGAGCTATAGTGGTAGGGGATTCTATCGTAAGGGGAACAGACAGGCGTTTCTGTGGCCGTAAACGTGACTCCAGGATGGTTTGTTGCCTCCCTGGTGCCAGGGTCATGGATGTCACTGAGCACTCTCAAGGGGGAGGGTGAGCAGGCAGAGGTCGTGGTCCACATTGGGACCAATGACATAGGTAGGAAGGGAGATGAGGTCCTGCATCAAGAATTTAGGGAGCTAGGTAGCAGATTAAAGAGCAGGACCTCAAAGGTTGTAATCTCTGGATTACTCCCAGTGCCACGGGCTAGTGAGTATAGAAATAGGAGGATAGAACAGATGAATGCGTGGCTAAAGAGTTGGTGCAGGAGGGAGGGTTTCAGTTTCCTGGATCACTGGGCCTGCTTCTGGGGAAGGTGGGACTTGTACAAGTTGGACGGGTTGCACCTGAACCAGAGCGGGACAAATATCCTTGCGGGGAGGTTTGCTAGCACTGTTGGGGGGGGTTTAAACTAACTTGGCAGGGGGATGGGATACAGAGTGGAGCTACAATAGGGGGTGATGTGCAGCCAAATATAGAGAAAAAAACAAGTCAGCTTGGAAGACAGGGCAAATATGTGAGGGCAAGGCTGGATGGCATCTATTTTAATGCAAGGAGTCTTGCGAATAAGGTGGATGAACTGAAGGTGTTGATAAACACATGGGAGTATGATATTGTTGCTGTCACAGAGACATGGTTGAGGGAGGGGCAAGACTGGCAGCTCAATATTCCGGGGTACAGAATCTTCAGGCGAGACAGAGGGGGAGGTATAAGAGGAGGGGGGGGTCGCAATATTAATTAAAGAATCAATTACTGCCATAAGGAGGGATGATATATTAGCAGGTTCCTCAAATGAGGCCATATGGGTGGAGCTTAAAAACAAAAAGGGGGCAAGCACTTTGATGGGAGTGTACTATAGGCCCCCAAACAGTCAGGGGGAGATAGAGGAACAGATATGTAGGCAAATCTCAGAAAATTGTGCAAATAATAGGGTAATAATAGTGGGGGATTTCAACTTCCCCAATATTAACTGGGATACTCAGAGTGTAAAAGGCTTAGAGGGTACAAAATTCTTAACGTGCATCCGGGAGAGCTTTTTGAGCCAGCATGTAGAAAGTCCTACAAGAGAGGGGGCGGTACTGGACCTAATTCTAGGGAATGTGGCCGGCCAAGTGGAAGAAGTGCTAGTAGGTGAGCACTTTGGTGACAGTGACCATAATTCGGTGAGATTTAAGGTGGTCATGGAAAAGGATAGGGAGGGGCCGGAAATGAAGGTTCTAAATTGGGGAAAGGCCAATTTTAATAGGATAAGGCAGGATCTGGCCAAAAGGGACTGGGATCAGCTGCTTGTAGGAAAATCCGCATCGGAGCAATGGGAGTCTTTCAGAAGGGAGATTGAGACCATACAATGGCAACATGTTCCCGTAAAGGTCAAGGGTGGTTCCAAGAACTCCAGGGAACCTTGGATGCCAGGGGATATACGAGAATAGATTAGGAAAAAAAGGAGGGCTTTTGGCAGATACAAAAGGCTAAAGACGGAGGAAGCCCTAGAGGAGTACAAAAAGTGCAGGGGGATACTTAAAAAAGAAATTAGGAGATCAAGGAGGGGCCATGAAATAACACTGGCGAGCAAAATAAAGGAAAATCCTAAGATGTTTTATAAGTATATTAAGGGTAAGAGGATGACTAGGGAAAAAATACGGCCCATTAGGAACAAAAATGGCAATCTGTGTGTGGAGCCGGCAGATGTAGGAGGGGTTCTAAATGAATTTTTTGCATCTGTTTTCACTATGGAGAAGGACGATGTAGACATAGAAATACGGCAGGGGGACTGTGATATACTCGAACATATTAACATCGAGCGGGAGGAGGTATTGGCGGTTTTAGCAAGCCTAAAAATGGATAAATCCCCAGGCCCGGACGAAATGTATCCCAGGCTACTGTGTGAGGCAAAGGAGGAGATTGCGGGGGCTCTGACACATATATTCAGAACCTCTCTGGCCACAGGGGATGTGCCAGAGGACTGGAGAACCGCTAATGTAGTACCATTATTCAAGAAGGGGAGTAGGGAAAAACCGGGGAACTACAGGCCAGTGAGCCTAACATCAGTGGTCGGAAAATTATTGGAAAAAATTCTGAAGGACAAAATTAGTCTCCACTTGGAGAAGCAAGGATTAATCAGGGATAGTCAACATGGCTTTGTCAAGGGAAGATCATGTCTGACTAATTTGATTGAATTTTTTGAGGGGGTGACTAGGCGTGTGGATGAGGGTAACGCAGTGGATGTGGTATACATGGATTTCAGTAAGGCCTTCGATAAAGTCCCCCACAGGAGACTGGTCAAGAAGGTACGAGCCCATGGAATTCAGGGTGCCTTGGCACTTTGGATACAAAACTGGCTTAGTGGCAGAAGGCAGAGGGTGATGGTGGAAGGTTGTTTTTGTGACTGGAAGCCTGTGGCCAGTGGGGTACCACAGGGATCGGTGCTGGGTCCCTTGCTGTTTGTGGTCTACATTAATGACTTGGATATGAATGTAAAAGGTATGATCAGTAAGTTCGCTGATGATACAAAAATTGGTAGGGTGGTAAATAGCGAGGAGGATAGCCTCAGTCTGCAGGACGATATAGATGGGTTGGTCAGATGGGCGGAACAGTGGCAAATGGAATTTAACCCGGAAAAGTGCGAGGTGATGCACTTTGGAGGGACTAACAAGGCAAGGGAATACACAATGAATGGGAGGACCCTAGGCAAGACAGAGGGTCAGAGGGATCTTGGTGTGCAAGTTCACAGATCCCTGAAGGCGGCAGAACAGGTAGATAAGGTGGTAAAGAAGGCATATGGGATACTTGCCTTTATTAGCCGAGGCATAGAATATAAGAGCAAGGAGGTTATGATGGAGCTGTATAAAACACTGGTTAGGCCACAGCTGGAGTACTGTGTGCAGTTCTGGTCGCCACACTACAGGAAGGATGTGATCGCTTTGGAGAGGGTGCAGAGGAGATTCACCAGGATGTTACCAGGGCTGGAGCGCTTCAGCTATGAAGAGAGACTGGGAAGATTGGGTTTGTTTTCCTTGGAGCAGAGGAGGCTGAGGGGGGACATGATTGAGGTGTACAAAATTATGAGGGGCACAGATAGGATGGATACTAAGGAGCTTTTTCCCTTCGTTGAGGGTTCTATAACAAGGGGACATAGATTCAAGGTAAAAGGCGGGAGGTTTAGAGGGGATTTGAGAAAGAACTTTTTCACCCAGAGGGTGGTTGGAGTCTGGAACTCACTGCCTGAAAGGGTTGTGGAGGCAGGAACCCTCACAACATTCAAGAAGCATTTGGATGAGCACTTGAAATGCCATAGCATACAAGGCTACGGACCAAATGCTGGAATATGGGATTAGAGTAGACAGGGCTTGATGGCCGGCGCGGACACGATGGGCCGAAGGGCCTCTATCCGTGCTGTATGACTCTATGACTCTATGAATAAAGTTTTTACTGGGAACAATTACCTGCCTACTATCCACAAGAAATGTGTGTTCCCTTCACCCGTACTAGACATTAAGAGAAATGACTAGTACTATTTAGAAAGTGATGATCCAAATTAAATGAAACTGTGCAAATGCTACAAGCTGGAGAAAAAAATTCAAACAGATCCTTTACTGAACTAATCTACTCAGTAGAGCGAATACTGAATCAGAACCTAGTACTGTGGAAAGTAGTACTGGGAAATTTGCTGGGGTTGACGAAAATGTGATTTGATGTGTTATGACTGACGAAAAGTGATACAATAAGTTATAACTGAAGAAACACCGAGTGGTCGAAAATGAATACTGTGGTTGGTGAAATGAGTGGGGATATCATCGGTATGAAATTGCACAGTACATAATACTATGTAGCAAATGCACAAAGTTAATGCTGTTTGATAAAAACTGATAACATATGAGAAGCAAGGCCCGGTGTATGGGAATGAAATGAGGGATTAAATAGATTCTAAGTGACACTGACTGAATGGAATAAAATGAACAAGACTGAGGAACGACACTCTAAAAACATAAACAAATAAAGCTAAATGTACAACAATTAGCTTTTGCGAACGAGGTACAAAGAACTATTGTTAACATTTAGAAGAAAGACAGACTTGCATTTATATATAGCACCTTTCACAACCTCAGGACACGTCAAAGCATTTCACAGCCAATGAAGTACTTTTGAAGTGTAGTCACCGTTGTAATGTAGGAAACGTGACGGTCAGTTTGCGCACAGCAAGATCCCACAAACAACATTGAGGTAATGGCCAGATCATCTGTTTTATGATGTTGGTTAAGGGATAAATATAGGCCAGGACACCAGGGAGAACTCCCATGCTCTTCTTCAAAATAGTGCCTTGGGATCTTTTACATTCACTTGAGAGGGCAGACGGGTCTCCGTTTAATGTCTCATCCAAAAGAAGGTACAAGTTATCCAAATTTCTCCTAGCCAAGCATCATACTGCATAGCAAAGCAAAAAAAAAATACACGTAGGAACTCAGAAAACAGCATGTCTGACAGCATGAAATGGATACTTGGCTTTATCTCAACAGTATAGACTATTGGGCAGGTCTAGAACCTTGAATTTGTAGCAAGTTCCGAATGAGTGCTGAACCAGCGCTCATCGGTAACTCGTCGATCGGGGGGCGGGGAGGGAATAGGACTTCCAGCAGCTCCTCCACTGACCCAAGCCGAGCTAGACTCAAACAACAGGCGGAGACCATCTCTGCGTCCAGAAATCAGTGTCACAGATGCTTTGCCGCGTTTTCTGAGCAGCCTGCAGCAATCCCTTTAAGGACCACCAACTAGGTCGCTCTGTGTCTAGTGCCAATGGGTGCAGCATGCACAATGCAAACTCCGCCCATTGCGACCTAAAAATTGGGGTCCTACAAATGGCATAGCACCCCAATTTACATATTACAGGCAGACCCTCTGGCCACCCATAACCACAACTGGTTTAAAATGGCGGCTCAGGATCAGGAGCGGGAAGCGAGCAGTAAATTCAGCTCTGCAGTTTTACTGAGGTGGAAAGCAAAGTAATGTTGCTCCATTTACTTCTGTTTCCTTATTAATCTTACTCCATGGAATTAAACATAAAAAACGATTGAACATTACAATTAATAGTCCATTATCCCAGCAGAGGAAAAAACCCTTTACATAAGAGCATTCCTGCCAACACAACTTGAGAAGAATGAGCAGCACAATGTGGCAAGGTTCTGAAAGCCCAAATGAGCTGCATGAGTCTCTGGTGCCAGCTGGTTCACTCGGCTAGACACAAACATAAACTTGCTATAATGATCGATGACCTTTTAACAACTCTGCAGTTATAATTAATACTTATTTTTTCCTATTTCACTTTTGGACTTTGATGTGACGGTAATATTGTGCAGTCCAATTTTAATGTGACAACCAATCGGTGATCTTCAGATTGTGCCACAGGGTTACCAGTTTTAAGCCAATTAAATATTTTCAGTTAACCAATTAATTACATAGACAAAGCAATGAGAAACTGATTAGCCCATCCTATTGACTGTTGAACTTTGCTTGTTTGTTCTGTAGAACACACAAAGAGCTGAATGTATCAGATAAGTAATGATAATTGTTGTACGGATTAGGGTAGATTAAGCAATTCAACACTGCCAAAGAAAGCATTGATCAGCGATATGGCCCAGCACTGTAGCATTGTAGGCCTTGGAGAAGGCTGCAGAGGAGATTTACTAGAATGATACCAGAGATGAGGAACTTCAGTTATGTGGAGAGACTGGAGAAGCCAGGATTGCTCTCATTAGAGCAGATAAGGTTAAGGCGAGGTTCTCCCTTCAAGTGCAGAATCTTTCTGTACAGCACAGAAAGAGGCTATTCTGCCCATCATGCCTGTGCTGGCTCTTTGAAAGAGCGAACTAATTAGACCCACTCCCCTGATCTCTCCCTATAGTCCTGCAAATTTTTCCTTTTCAAGTAATTATCCAATTCCCTTTTGAAAGTTATTATTGAATCTGCTTCCACCACCCTTTCAGGCAATGCATTCCAAATTATAACAACTCGCTGCGTTAAAAAAAAATCTCCTCATCTTCCCCCTGGTTCTTTTGCCAATTATTTTAAATCTGTGTCCTCTGGTTACCAGTGGAAACAGTTTCTATCTATCTACTCTATCAAAACCCCACATAATTTTGAATAGCTTCATTAAATCTCCCCTTAACTTGTCTGCTTTAAGGAGAACAATCCCAGCTTCTCATAGTCCCTCATCCCTGGTACCATTCTAGTAAATCTCCTCTGCACCTGCTCCGAGGCCTATAGTGTATTCACCAGTGCCATTCTGTTGCTAATAAACGATGGCTCCAACCTAGGGTAAAGGAATGTATATTGTAAAATTTATACTGAAGAATTATGTATGAATTTGAAAGGATAACGTACTAACCCACTGAACCACTCAGTTCTCCCCTCGCCCTCACTGATTTGTGCATTTAATTCGATGGACTCTTACCTTGGTCTTCCCACATTCCAGGGCATCTGTTGAAAAAAACATCTGGGACTAGCGCCAAGGTTAAAGATGAGCAGTTCAGTAATTAATATGAAGTTGTAACTGTAGTTAGCTTCAGTCTGCCCTTTATACTCACTAAAAACATTAATCAAGTTATATTTCACAACCTACAAGGCTAGATGAAATTGATATAGGAACAGGAGTAGGCCATTCAGCCCCTTGAGTCTGTTCTGCCATTCAATTAGATCATGGCTGATCTGTATCCCAATTCCATTTACCCACCTTGATTCCATATCTCTTAATACCCGAACAAAAATGTAAAAATTAGTTGAGTGCTAAGTGATAGCTTAAATTACTTCCTGGTTCACTTTTCCAGAATGGACAAATATTAAAGAACAAAATGAATAGTAAACATATTTGTTAGCCAAATTGAAAATCAAATTTAAAAACTCTGCCCCCAGTGGTGCGTGCGTTTTAATTCAATTGGCAACGAACTATAAGGCATGTTTTCACTTTTTCAGTCTCATGGCCGAATGTACTTTTTAATAAAATGAAAAAATAAATTCCACTCATGTTTTCCTTGCTAAAAATTGTCATCTTCAAATGATTTGAATCTGTCTTCTTCAAGCTGAATAAACTGATCTTGAGAAGTATTTCTCCTCTGAATCTTTCAAAGGGAAAGATAAAAAAAAAACCTCATATATATATAAAAATAGTGGGGGGGGGGGTGCAGGGGGGAAATCCAGTGGTTCCTTTGCGAAGTCGAGCCAGAAGTTTACGGTTCGGGAGGCAGTCAAGGGGGGAGCACGGGCATCAAAAAGACTAAGAGATTTCTGCATAACTGCAAGTAGGGGTCATTTGGCATCATTTAGATCTCGGTGCCATTTCTGTCTCTGCCCCTCTTGCTACTGCCAATTCCCACTCTTGTCCCCCAACCATACATGCTGAGGGCATGATCATTTGGAGCAATAGTTAAAGGAATCCTCAGGCACTGTCAGGTAACGATGGATGGAGCTATTTATGGAGGCATTTTTCTGGCAGTCGTTTGTGGGTTTTCCACCTTTACCAGATCTGAATTCTTATGCACTTGCTGCTGTAGGTGCTGCACTCATTGACTGATGCTCCACAACATTGCTTCTTTCTCTTTCCGATTCTAAATGCAACTCCCCTTTAAGCTCCTGCTGCGAGCATTTGACAAGTGGCCATACCACCCGGCTACCCGTCTGCAAATTGATCAGCTGCTTATTGGGAGCGCGTCTCGCACTGGCAGCTCACTGACTGCATTATAACGAGGGACAATCGTGAAAAATTGATCGGGTCCCATGCTGAGCCCTCTGTGCAGTCGCCATGCACACCCTGTCCATCACCCACCCGTTTACCAAACGTTCCTGAACTTTTATGTGGAACCTTGTCAAATGCCTTTTTGAAGTATAGGTTCAACACATCATAGGGTTTCTACTTTGAATTCCATCAATTATTTTCCGTACTACTTCTTTATCTTTACTTATCCTTTCCATTTGCTCCATCTCCTCTTGTTATACCTTTTCATTCTCACTATAACACTCTTATGTTAAATCCGATGCAAAGTATCTCTTTTAGTATGTCTGCCTTTTTTTTATCCTACAAGGGAAGATTCTGTTTTGTCTCTAAACGGTCTTATCCTTTGTTAGTTATTTTATTTACATCCTCTGTGTTTATGAAATCTTTTACTATTTCCTTTGATGTTCTCTGCCAGGCTTTCTGCATACCCCACTTAGCCTTTTAATCTTTTTAGCTCTCCCTCTATATCTTCTATCATAGTATGATTCAGCACAGAAGGAGGCCATTCAGCACATCGTGCCTGTGCCAGCTCTTTGAAAGAGTTATCCAATTAGTCCCACTCCCCTGCTCTTTCCTCATAGCCCTGTAAATTTCTTAAGTTCTATATTGAAGTTTCTTAGGTATTAGTACTACCAGATTTGTCATATGTCTTCTTTTAGCCTCATTTCAATTTTAATTTCTCTACCCATCCAAGAAAATAGTTTTTGCTGCATCACATTTACTTGTGGGAGTCTAGTCTGCACCCTATATATATCCTCATTGTTTATCTAGCGATATATCTGCCGTTTTTTCATTCCAATCTAACTGCGATAGTTTAGTTTATTACTTTCTTTCGTGTCAGGTACTTTTATCTTTGACTGCTCCCCCTCCTTTTGACATTTTAGATTGAATCAAATTATAGGCTGTAGTTGTAATGAAGAAAGGGTAGAGACTATGGGCATGACTTTAGCCGGGAGCCAGGAACCCAGCTCATCCGTAGGTGTTCGCATGGGGAACCCGGAAGCCAAATGAGTGTGTCGTAATCTGCGATCGCAACTCAATCGAAGGTAAGTATTTGTGCTTCTGGGTTTCCCATGCGCCAGGCAGCCGGATTGACAGGCTGGCTGCCTGTCCGAAGGAAAAGGAGCCATGAATCGGAGAGGGGGGAGGGAGGGAGATCGTGGGCCATGGAAGAAACCGGAGGGGAGTGGGGGGAAGTGGAGGGACATTAGGTGGGCCTTGGAGAAGATCGGGGAGTCCACCACCGATGTGGGGGGGGTTCCAGCATCGGGGGGTTCACCTTCGGAAGTGGGGGGGTCAGCTGTTCACAGGGGTCCAATCACACCAGGTGAGCTTGTTGAGCCTGGATGAAGCACCCATGCTCCTCCAGGCCCACAAGCAGTGCAATAAAGGCACTTACCTCCTGGATCAAGTCCTTCCTGCCTGCTTTCAACTGACGTGAATGGGAAGCGATGGGAAACCCGAAGAGTTAAGGTTAAATTTGTTTGGCATTTAATACACAAACAATTAAATGCTTCGACTATCGCAATGAGGTACAGTGCCCCTTTAAGTATTGGCTTGTCGGCTTTGAGTGGGGACTTCTGGGTTTCTGTTGCATGCCGCATCCAAACGCACCTGGGTTAAACCCAGAAGTGGGCGGGTTGGAGCTGGGATGCAGGCCCACTCCGAAAATCAACTATTTTTGCTGCCCACCTGCCTCCAACCCCCCGTTCTTGGGGGATAAAATTACCCCAATGACATCGATATTTACGGGGAAGCGGGAAAGGAGCGGTGGGGGAGCTTTAGCGGCCGGGAAACCTGGAAGTACGGATTTTCCCGGAGGTCCTGCCGAATTTAACGGTAGGATCTGATTAACGTTTTTGGAATCCATTTCCCAGCCACAGCCAGCCAGGTTGAGAGGCTGGTTGGCTGTCAGGCGGGTAGACCTGTGGTTCCAGGCCGCAACCAGGGAGCGGAAAGAAAGGAGGGAGAGAGGGAGAGATCGTGGGTCAGGGTGGACATCAGAGTGAGTGGTGGGGTGCCCAGGAGAGATCGGTTGGGGGTCGGAGAGTTTGTGGGGTGGGGGAGGGTTGACCGATCACGGTGGGGAGTTCAAATGGCACGGGGGGGGCTCCAATCACGGGGGAGCCGGCCGATCGCAGGGGTCCAATTGTGGGGAAGTTAACAGATTTGCTTGGTGTATCGGGTCGGTGGGGGAAGCACTCCTGCTCCTACTGGGTCACAAGCAGTGCTGGAAAGGCACTTACCTGCTGGATCCGGCTGTTCTCACCTCCCTTCGGCTGCCGGGTTTGCCGAGGCCCAGGAAATCTGGCAGGCCAGCGATCAACCTGAAACACAGATAAAATCTTAGGCATGCAGCCTCATTAAAAAATATTCAAATTACTGACCCGCCTCTGGAGAGCAGGTTAAAACTGAAAGTTGGCGCGTTGGGGGCACGTCGAGGTTGGGGTTTCTCATTTTTGAAAATTTAAACCCCCCGCCGCCTTCCTCCCGCTCATCCTGGGGGGTTAAAATCACCCCCTTTGGGTATTATGGAACGAAAGAGGAATTGAGTTGGGGAGAGGAACATAAAGACATGGAGGGATAATTGTGACTTTGTGTGATAGTGTATTTCCATTGTCGAAATAAATATCAGTCTGTTTTATGCTATCGCACAAAGTAAACATTATAATACATTGTGTGTAAATAAGACTAGCAGAGATGTGCTCATTATGGATTAGCAATACTCCAGCTTGTTTTTATCTACTGCTGCACTCCTTATATCTAATTACGTCACTGGCTGTGCACAAACCCAGACGAGATTTAATGGTTTGAAATCATTCCAGAGCCAGAGGACGACAATTGTTCCCTGGACAAGAAGCATCGGTACATTGAGCAATTATTTAGACTATTATTTTTGCTAAGACGTGGTTAAAAAGGGTCTAGTTGAATTATTCTTTCTGCTTAAATTAATTTTGTGGCTCGTTTTGTGAGTATTCTATTACATTGTTTCCCACATCAGTTTCCTCTTCTTTCATCAGTTCAACGTTCCTCAATTAAATTATGTCACGTTCTTTCCTTTGAAAATCAGCCACTTTTTAAAAAATGTTTGGACACTGATGCATTTCTTTTCTTCACAAAGGAAGGATTATGGACTGTCAATTATAACAACTTGCATCCCCATAGTTCTGTTTAAGTGGAGGGCAACTGGTCAAAAATGCTGTACCAAAAGTTCGATTCTGAACACGGGAGGAAAGAAACAGAAGTTTGGGAGGGAAGAGGGAAAGCACATTAAAAGAGAGGAATATTACAGATGGGAAGGGAGTTAATAAAGAGGAAGGTTTTGGAAAGAGATTCCAGAAAACGGGGCATAGCAAAAGAAAAATCACAAATGATGGAGTGGAGAGTGCGGGGAATGAGGAGTAATCTGGTGAAGGAAGAGGAGAGAATAGATGTGGATATGTACATAACTTCTCGCAGTCTTTAGATCAAAGGGTTCCACCAGGACCGCTCGGCTTTGGTCCAAACATGGACAAAAGATCTGAATTCCACAGATAAGGTGAGAGTGACTGCCCTTGACATCAAGGCAGCATTTGACCGAGTGTGGTACCAAGCATCCCTCGTAAAATAGAAGTCAGTGGAAATCAGGGGGTAAACTCTCCAGTCTGGAGTCATACCTAGCGCAAAGGAAGATGACAGTGGTTGTTAGAGGCCAATCATCTCAGCCCCAGGACGTCGCTGCAGAAGTTCCTCAGGGCAGTGTCCTAGGCCCAACCATCTTCAGCTGCTTCATCAATGACCTTCCCTCCATCATAATGTCAGAAATGGAGATGTTCGCTGATGATTGCACAGTGTTCAGTTCCATTCGCAACCCCTCAAATAATGAAGCAGTCCGTGTCCGCATGCAGCAAGACCTGGACAACATCCAGGCTTGGTCTCATAAGTGGCAAGTAACATTCACGCCAGATAAGTGCCAGGCAATGACCATCTCCAACAAGAGAAAGTCTAATCACCTCCCCTTAACGTTCAACGGCATTACCATCGCTGAATCCACCACCATCAACATCCTGGGAGTCACCATTGACCAGAAACTTAACTGGACCAGCCATATAAATACTGTGGCTACAAGAGCAGGTCAGAGGCTGGGTATTCTGCAGAGAGTGACTCACCTCCTGACTCCCCAAAGCCTTTCCACCATCGACAAGGCACAAGTCAGGAGTGTGATGGAATACTCTCCACTTGCTTGGATGAGTGCAGCTCCAACAACACTTAAGAAGCTCGACACCATCCAGGACAAAGCAGCCCACTTGATTGGCACCCCATCCACCACCCTAAACATTCACTCCCTTCACCACCGGCGCCCAGTGGCTGCAGTGTGTACCATCCACAGGATGCACTGCAGCAACTCGCCAAGGCTTC
This sequence comes from Heptranchias perlo, assembly GCF_035084215.1. Taxonomy (NCBI): domain Eukaryota; kingdom Metazoa; phylum Chordata; class Chondrichthyes; order Hexanchiformes; family Hexanchidae; genus Heptranchias; species Heptranchias perlo. The sequence continues at coordinate 15,553,183 of NC_090331.1, read as the reverse complement.
TTCGACAGCACCTCTCAAACCCGCAACCTCTACCACCTAGAAGGACAAGAGCAGCAGGCACATGGGAACAACACCACCTGCACGTTCCCCTCCAAGTCACACACCATCCCTACTTGGAAATATATCGCCGTTCCTTCATCGTCGCTGGGTCAAAATCCTGGAACTTCCTTCCTAACAGCACTGTGGGAGAACCGTCACCACACGGACTGCAGCGGTTCAAGAAGTCGGCTCACCACCACCTTCTCGAGGGCAATTAGGGATGGGCAATAAATGCTGGCCTCGCCAGCGACGCCCACATCCCGTGAACGAATAAAAAAAAAGAAATGAATCTGGACCAGCCACATAAACACTGTGGCCACAAGAGCAGGTCTGAGGTTTGATGTTCTCCTGACTCCCCAAAGCCTTTCCACCATTTACAAGGCACAAGTCAGGAGTGTGATGGAATACTCTCCACTTGCCTGGATGAGTGCAGCTCCAACAACACTCAAGAAGCTCAACATCATCCAAGACAAAGCAGCCCGCTTGATTGGCACCCCATCCACCACCCTAAACATTCACTCCCTCCACCACCAGCGCTCCGTGGCTGCAGTGTGTACCATCTACAAGATGCACTGCAGCAACTTGCCAAGGTTTTTTTGACAGCACCTCCCAAACCTGCGACGTCTACCACCCAGAAGGACAAGGTGCATGGGAACACCACCACCTGCACGTTCCCCTCCAAGTTACACACCATGCTGACTTGGAAATATATCGCCATTCCTTCATCGTCGCTGGGCCAAAATCCTGGAACTCCCTACCTAACAGCACTGTGGGAGAACCTTCACCACACGGACTGCAGCGGTTCAAGAAGGCGGCTCACCACCACCTTCTCAAGGGCAATTAGGGATGGACAATAAATGCTGGCCTTGCCAGTGACGCCCACATCCCATGAATGAATAAAAAAGGTAGTATTCATGCCTCTGAGTCAGGAGGTTGTGAATTCAAGCCGCACTCCTGCACTTGAGCACAAAATCTAGGCTGACACTTTAGTTAGGTAGTGAGGGAGTTCTGTTTTGTCAGAGCTGCCATCTTTTAGATGACATTTTAAACTGAGGCCTGAGCTGCCCCCTGAGGTGTATATAAAAAACACTATGGCATTATATGAAAAAGAGCAGGGCAGTTGTTCTGGTCAACATTTATCCTTCAACCAACACCAACAAAAATGGATTAATTGGCCATTTATCTGAATAGTTCTTTGTGCGACCTTGCAAATTAGCTGCTGCATTTTGCCAATTTGCTGCCATGTTTTCTTAGGAAACAACAGTCACTGCACTTTTAAATAAAAAAGTAATTGGCTTTAAAGCATTTTAGCATGTCCTGAAAAATACCGTACAAACGCAAATTCTTTCTTTCCTCACAAGGCCACTGATCTGTCCGAACAGTAGACATCGATCAGGTATTGGAACCTGTAACTGTTCTCCAAATGAGTTGAAGCTGAACATCATTGCATTTTGGAGGCTGCACCCCAAAGCAGTTAGTGCAGTTAGAAGAGATGCTGCTACTGTATATATGGCCTGCATGACTGAAATCTGCACTGCAGATGTCACTGTTGTTATACGCTCAATGGCAAATTGTGCTGCAGATAACAATTGCTCCATATATCATGCAGATGAGAGATGGCATGACATACCTGGTATTGGACTCCTACATAATGCCACACTACCTTCCAAAATAGGATGCAAGGAAGTAAGTCACTTATGAGTACAATCGTGGTGCTTACTAGCCACCATTGGAAAGCACGCCTACTATAGTGTGTATGCCCATACAACTCAAGAGGGGGTTGCAACGAGCTGGACCTCCGCTTTGTGCCAACTGGCTCCTTCTCAGCCATTGCTGCCTGCTTCTTCACCATTGTTTGGTGACTCGCCTTGTGCTTCCTCATCAACATCACTACTTATCTCTCCCTCAGTATGTATATTTGTGCTAATGTCTGCTTTAAGCGGGGGTGGTAATGGTTTGTGCCCTGGTAAGTGACGCTCTTCAGGTTTAGCAGTAGTGTAACTGGGTTCTTTTCTATTAAGAAACTTATAAGGGTATCTTTGTGAGATTCTACTTCTGACATGGAGCCTCACTTGATGGCAGTGCAGGGAATAGATAGGGCTATAGCACTATAGAGCCAATTCTATGACACGCTCCCATCAACTATAGAGGCTCTACGTTGTGCTTTTTGTGACTCATTTTAAGCAACACCAACAACTTGCATTTATATAGTGCCTTTAACGTAGTAAAACGTCCCAAAGCACTTCATAGGAGCGTTACCTAACAAAATTTGACACCAAGCCACATAAGGAGATATTAGGGCATGTGACCAAAAGCTTGGTCAAAGATGTAGCTTTTAAGGAGCCTCTTATAGGAGGAGAGAGAGGTCGAGAGGCAGAGAAATTTAGGGAGGGATTTCCAGAGCTTAGGGCCTAGGCAGCTGAAGGCACAGCTGCCAATGGTGGAGCCATTAAAATTGGTGATGCACAGGAGGCCAGAATTAGAGGAGCGCAGAGATCTTGGAGGGTTGTAGGGCTGGAAGAGGTTACAGAGATAGGGAGGGGCGAGGCCATGGAGGGATTTGAAAACAAGGATGAGCGTTTTAAATTCTCGGCGTTGACGGGCCGGGAGCCAATGTAGGTCAGCAGATTTATATATAAGGACCGCTTTGTTATCATATTCACTATCCTGGTCATGTGAACCCACATTCCAAGAATTGCATGAAGTGATCAGGGGTCGAGTAGATCGCGAGTTGGGGAGAGATCGTAAGGCGAGGGGAGATCGTGAGGCGAGAGGAGGTCGTGAGGCGGGAGGAGATCATGGGTCATGGGGGAGATCATGGTTCGAGGGGAGATCATGGGTCGTGGGGGAGATCACAGGTTGGGAGAGATCACAGGGTGGGAGAGATCATGAGTCGGGGGGGTCGGGGGAGATCGCGGGTCAAGGGGAAGATCATGGGTCACGGGGAAATCGCGGGTCGGGGGAGATCGCGGGTTGGTGGGAGATCATGGGTCGGGGGGAAATCGCAGGTTAGAGTGAAATCATGGGTCGGAGGAGATCGCGGGTTGTGGGGGAGATCACGGGTTGTGGGGGAGATCGCGGGTCAGGGGGAGATCATGGGTCAGCGGGAGATGGCGGGTCGGGGGGAGATTGCAGGTCAGAGTGAAATCATGGGTCGGGGGACGATCGCGGATCGTGGGGGAGGTCACAGGTTGGGAGAGATCATGAGTCGGGGGGGTCGGGGGGAGATTGCGGGTCATGGGGGAGATCATGGGTCGTGGGGAGATGGCGGGTCGTGGGGAGATGGCGGGTCGTGGGGAGATGGCGGGTCGGGGGGAGATCGCGGGTCATGGGGGAGATGGCGGGTCGGGGGGAGATGGCAGGTCGGGGGGGAGTCGGGGGTGATATCACAGGTCAGGGGAGATCGTGGAGGGGAGGAGATCGCGGGGGGGGGGGAGGTTGAAGAGACCATGGGTCGGGGAGATTGTGGGGGGAAGAGGTCGGGGGCAGGGGGAGATTGTGGCGGGGGCTTTGGATTGCGGGTCGGGGGCTTCTCAGGGATGGAGGCTGATCGCATTGAGGGAAGCAGGTTTGCTTGAGGGGGGGCGGGGGCTGAAGCACACCTCCTCCTCCTGGCCCACAGCAGTGCTGGAAAGGCACTTACCTGCTGGATCCAGCCATTCTTGTCTCCCTTCAGCTGTCTGGTTTCCAGAATCCTGAGAAACCTGGCCCGCAGCCATTAAATCTGGAAGTCTGTAAAAATTTGAGGCACGCAGCCTCATTAACATATTTAAATAACTGACGCGCCCCTCGAGAGCAGGTTAGTCGCCCATCCCCCAACCTGCCGCCGCTAAAACCAAAAGTGGGCCCGTTCAAGGTGGCTTGGGGTTGGGTGTTAGAATTTTGAAATATTAACCTATCCCCCGCCCCTGCCCCTCTCCTGCCTGCTGTGGGGGGATAAAATTCCCCCCTCCCCATATTTCTGAATGTGCCTGAGAAATGTTCAGTTCCCAAGCACAAAGGTGGAAAAAAGGGGGTGGACACCTCAGGGATTTCCGTGGCTTCCCATGAAGGGGCCTCTATGTAAGTCTCTATGTAAGTGAGGCAAGAAAGGATGTTCTCAAGCCTCCCACCTCATTTTCCTCCTGGATTTAGGACTTTAGGCCCTATGCCCAGCTCCTCCCTGTTAGACATTGGATCACCTTCCATGGGTATGCTAATGACAGCCAGCTCCGGCTCTCAGCCACCACCTTTCACTCCACAATAATCACTGTGGTGTTTGCTTGTCTGACATTAAGTGGTGGATGAATGAAAACTTCCTCCAACTTAACATCAGCAAGATTAGAAGCAGGCTATTTGGCTGTCACAAAAAGCTTCACATCATTGAACACAATCCCTGGAAGCTTGGTCAGTCGATAGCTTCAAACCCCAAATCTTATCCATCTTCAAGACCACCTATTTCCACCACTGTAATATCGCCCATTTCCATTTTTACCTTGCCTCCATCACCACGAATACACACCTTAGTTACCTCCAGGCATGACTTATTCAACACTCCCCTCCTCCAGCCTTCCATTCTCTATCTTCTATAAACTACAACTTGTTGAAAACTCTGCTACCCTCATCTTACCTCACACTAAGCCCTGCTCCCCTTCATTCTTGTTTTTTTTAAATTCGTTCATGGGATGTGGGCGTCACCGGTGAGGCCAGCATTTATTGCCCATCCCTAATTGCCCTTGAGAAGGTGATGGTGAGCCGCCTTCTTGAACCGCTGCAGTCCGTGTGGTGAAGTTTCTCTCACAGTGCTGTTAGGAAGGGAGTTCCAGAATTTTGACCCAGCGACGATGAAGGAACGACGATATATTTCCAAGCCGGAATGGTTTGTGACTTGGAGGGGAACGTGCCGGTGGTGTTGTTCCCATGTGCCTGCTGCCCTTGTCCTTTTAGGTGGTAGAGCTCGTGGGTTTGGGAGGTGCTGTCGAAGAAGCCTTGGTGCATTGTTGCAGTGCATCCTGTAGATGGTACATACTGCAGCCACTGTGCGCCGGTAGTGAAGGGAGTGAATGTTTAGGGTTGTGGATGGGGTGCCAATCAAGCGGACTGCCTTGTCCTGGATGGTGTCGAGCTTCTTGAGTGTTGTTGGAGCTACTCATCCGGGAAGTGGAAAGTGTTCCATCACGCTCCTGACTTGTACCTTGTGGATGGTGGAAAGCCTTTGGGGAGTCAGGAGGTGAGTCATTCGCCAGCCACTGACCTGCTCTTGTAGCCACAGTATTTATGTGGCTGGTCCAGTTAAGTTTCTGGTCAATGGTGACCCCCAGGATGTTGATGGTGGGGGATTTGGCGATGGTAATGCCGTTGAATGTTAAGGGAAGGTAGTTAGACTCTCTCTTGTTGAAGATGGTTATCGCCTGGCACTTGTCAGGCACAAATTTTACTTGCCACTTATGAGCCCAAGCCTGGATGTTGTCCAGGTCTTGCTGCATGCGGGCACGGACTGCTTCATTATCTGAGGGGTTGCAAATGGAACTGAACACTGTGGAATCATCAGCGAACATCCCCATTTCTGACCTTATGATGGAGGGAAGGTCATTGATGAAGCAGCTGAAGATGGTTGAGCCAAGTACACTGCCCTGAGGAACTCCTGCAGCAGTGTCCTGAGGCTGAGATGATTGGCCTCCAACAACCACTATCATCTTCCTTTGTGCTAGTTATGACTCCAGCCACTGGAGAGTTTTCCCCCTGATTCCCACACTTGGTCAAATGCTGCCTTGATGTCAAGGGCAGACACTCTCACCTCACCTCTGGAATTCAGCTCTTTTGTCCATGTTTGGACCAATGCTGTAATGAGGTCTGGAGCTGAGTGGTCCTGGCAGAACCCAAACTGAGCATCGGTGAGCAGGTTATTGGTGAGTAAGTGCCGCTTGATAGCACTGTCGACGACACCTTCCATCACTTTGCTGATGATTGAGAGTACACTGATGGGGCGGTAATTGGCCGGATTGGATTTGTCCTGCTTTTTGTGGACAGGACATACCTGGGCAATTTTCCACATTGTCGGTTAGATGCCAGTGTTGTAGCTGTACTGGAATAGTTTGGCAAGAGGCGCAGCTAGTTTTGGAGCACAAGTCTTCAGCACTACAGCCGGGATGTTGTAGGGCCCATGGCCTTTGCTGCATCCAGTACACTCAGCCCAGTGGTTATTTAATATACAGATATTAATTAACATTATTTAATATCTGTATATCAAATAACCACTGCACCATTTTTGTCCAATGCGAACAAAACTTTTTTACACAGAATCCCTCTACACTTTTTTTTACATTTCCTGCTTCTATTTCCAACTATTGATAATGTAAGAGCAACTGAAGACTTTGTTTTGCACTTGCCAAATATTGTATTCATTTAACAGTTCTTAGTGTGACACTGTACTACAGGCACAATTATGTTGAACAAGTAAGCATTGTTGTCACCTGGAGTGAATCAAATAGGCTGAAGACTGGCTTCTGAGATGATGGGGATCTCGGGAGGAGGCCGAGATAGATCAACCACTCGGCACTTCTAACTGAAGATGGTTGCAAACACTTCAGCCTTGTTTATTGCACTCACGTGCTGGACTCCGCCATCATTGAGGATGGGGATGTTCACAGAACCTCCTCCTTCCGTTAGTTGTTTAATTGTGCACCACCATTCACGCCTGGATGTGGCAGGACCACAGAGCTTTGATCTGATCCATTGGTTGTGGAATCGCTCAGCTCTGCCTATAGCATGTTGCTTCCGCTGTTTAGCATGTATGTAGTCCTGTGTTGTTGCTTCACCAGGTTGGCACCTCATTTTTAGGTACGCCTGGTGCTGCTCCTGGCATGCTCTTCTACACTCCTCATTGAACGAGGGTTGATCCCTTGGCTTGTTAGTAATGGTAGAGTGAGGAACATGCCGGGCCATGAGCTTACAGGTTGTAGTGGAATACAATTCTGCTGCTGCTGATGGCCCACAGTGCCTCATGGATGCCTAGTTTGGAGCTGCTAGACCTGTTCTGAATCTATCCCATTTAGCTTGGTGGTAGTGCCACACAACACATTGGATGGTGTCCTCAGTGTGAAGACGGGACTTCGTCTCCACGAGGACTGTGCGGTGGTCACTCCTACCAATACTGTCATGGACAGATGCATCTGCGACAGGTAGATTGGTGAGGACGAGGTCAAGTAGGTTTTTCCCTCGTGTTGGTTTGCTCACCACCTGCCACAGGCCCAGTCTGGCAGCTATGTCCTTCAGGTCTCGGCCAGCTCGGTCAGTAGTGGTGCTACCGACCCACTCTTGGTGATGGAGATTGAAGTCCTCCACCCAGAGTACATTCTGTGCCTTTGCTGCCACTCAGTGCTTCCTCCAAGTGGTGCTCAACATGGATAAAGACTGATTCATCAGCTGAGGGAGGGCGGTAGGTGGTAATCAGCAGGAGGTTTCCTTGCCCATGTTTGACCTGATGCCATGTGATTTCATGGGCTGCGGAGTCAATGTTGAGGACTCCCAGGGCCACTCCCTCCTGACTGTATATCACTGTACTGCCAACTCTGATGGGTCTGTCCTACCGGTGGGACAGGACATACCCAGGGGTAGTGATCGAAGAGTCTGGGACGTTGGCTGAAAGGTATGATTCTGTGAGTATGGCTATGTCAGGCTGTTGCTTGACTAGTCTGTGGGACAGCTCTCCCAATTTTGGCACATATCCTCAGATGTTAGTGAGGAGGTCTTTTCAGGGTCGACTGGGCTTGGTTTGCCTTTGTCGTGTCCGGTGCCTGGTCGTCTGATGCCAGGTGGTCCGTCCGGTTTTATTCTTATTATGATTTTTTGTAACGAGATTGTACAACTGAGTGGCTTGCTACGCCATAGGTCTTTGCCAACTTCCTATGGCTCTCAATCCACCTATGCATTGAACTCAATATCCTCGTTTTAATTTACGAAGCCTTGCCCTACAATACTGCTACATCCTTTTCCAGCCATATACTGGAGCATGCACCTTCCACTTTCCTGGCTTTGGCCTGCTTTGCATCCACCCCTTCCATTTCATCATTGGTGGTCGACCCTTCATCCGTTTTGATCTACACTATGGAATTCTCTCTGACCACCTGTCTGCGTTGTTAGCTTTCAGCCCACCTTCAAAAACCTCCTTAAAACCTGCTTCTTCGATTATTCCTTCAATTGCCTCCCCTAATTTCTCTCCTGCGGCTATTCACTGTTTGTTCCGCAGCTGTGAAATGCACCTTAGGTTATTTACCATGTTAATGGCACTGTGTAAATGCAAGGTGGGTTGTCATCTATTTTCTAATTTCGCCTTGTTATTGCCTGCTCTTCCTCCATATTATATACTGAGTTTAAAAAGACAGAAATACTTTCGAGAATCTCTGTAGTGCCTTTTACATCCTCAGGATGTCCCAAAGTGCTTCACAGCTATTTTTGAAATGAAGCCACTAATGTCTTGTAGGCAAATGAGGCAGTCAATTTGAACATAGCAAGATCCCACAAACAGCAATGAGATAAAATGACCAGATAATCTGTTTTAGTGGTGTTGATTGAGGACTAAATGTTGGGCAAAACACCAGGAGAACTGACTTGCTATTCTTCAAATCGTGTCATAGTATATTTTATGCGCACCTGAGAGGGCACACAGGGCCTCAGATTAATGACTCATCTGAAAGATGCACTTTTGATGGTGCAGCACTCCCTCAGTACTGCATTGAAGTGTCAGCATAAGTTATGTGCCCAAATCTCTACAGTGGGACTTGAACTCATGGCTTTCTGACTCAGAGCTGAGAGTGCTTCCACCAGTTCTGTAATGCATAGTGCCTTCACTAAATCAGTGACAAAGTGGTGTTATTAGTGGTGCAACTTTAAAGTTGGGACAATCGTGACAATTTAATAACGTCCTTGCTCCCTTATTGGTTGATCACCAAATCCCAGCACCAGCTCAGAGCAATCCTGTTTTTTTTAATATCTGGCAGGATCTTCATGACACACAATCTAAAAACTAATATACCTAACACCGATAAATAAAACGGATAGGATCTCGCCTCTTATCTGTCTCATCACGGTCAACCTCCCCCAGACTTACATTTTCAAGATAAAATATATTCAAAAGATGACAACTTCACATAAACCTATCTACCAGGTGACATGAATTCTGTAGCAAGGTGAAAAAAGAACAAATTAACTAAAGTTAATTTCATGTTGCTGTAGAATATGGGAATCACACAGTGTCCCTCATCAGCACACTGTCTCTGTCCAGTATAACAAGAACAACTTCTTGCATTTATATAGTGCCTTTAACATAGTAAAAACATCCCAAGGCGCTTCACAGGAGTGATATCAAACAAAATTTGACACTGAGCTTCTTAAGGAGATATTAGAACAGGTGACCGAAAGCTTGGTCAAAGAGGTAGGTTTTAAGGAACGTCTTAAAGGAAGAGAGACAGGTAGAGAGGCAGAGAGATTTAATTTCATTATTTTTTCTTCTTGCAGCACTCCTTTCCCCTTATTGCTGAATACAGCTTTCCACAGCCTCTCCAGTTAGTAATCAGCAGATGCTTGTTGTCAAGAGGACTTTGTGGCATTAAAAATCACACTTCACAGAATCAAGGCAGTTGCAAGGACCAGTGCCTTCATTATCCCTGCGAGACTTACTAGGACATATCTATTTGCAAAGTATCTATCGTCAGCTCTTAAATTACCATTTTCTGAGACCTACTTTCTGCAGCAATCGTTGATTTGACTCCAGGAGTGGGTGGACGTTGGCTACCCTTTGTAATTCATACTTTGTAAATTTTGTATTTTGTATTTAAAGAGCAGTGCTTTTTTTTGACAAAGAAAAAGGTTAAAGATTCTGAATGAAAACAAAATGTTACTGCATGAGATGAGAATGAAGTACAGACATGCATGTTTGTGAGTTGGAAAACCATCTTTTCAATCTTCAGTCAGTTAATTTAGACAAGGCAATGGTAGAGATGCTGCATTTGGCCTCACAACTTTAAAAAATACTCCATTACAGGAGAAGACAACCCATAATGGAATGGGAGAGACAGGCTACATTGTGTGGGAGATCCAACATCAAGCTTCTGATTTTCCTGCCACCCCCTCTAACCTCTCATCCTCCTCTCATCCTCCTCTAGTTGAAAGGCAGCATGAAGAAGGAAATAGATCTACCAGGCCCCTCTGCTTCAGGGCCCTGCCAGCGTTACATGGCCCTCGCCATCATTCACCTTCTCCCAGAAACAGGCATCTGGGGTGGGGGAGGGGGATGGGCCAGTACATAATGAGCATGAGGAGATCACACAGAGTGAAGCACTGGACGTGAATGTGAATGAAGAGTGAAGGGTGAATGATGAGGACACTTACTTCCTCAGCAGAGGATCAGGATGTGTTAGCCCAGGGGCTGAAGAGCCTACCCAGCCACTTCGTCCCCATGTTGTTGAATTCCCTGCCTAAGCCCCTCCATTGCCTCTCCTCCCCTATGCCCTTCCTTAAAATCCACTCTTTGATTAAGCTTTTTGGTCACCCCTACTAATACCTCCTTCTTTGGCTCAGCATCCATTTATTTCTGATACTGTCTCTGTGAAGTGCCTTTGGGACATTTGTCTAGATTAAAGGTGTTATATAAAAGCTGCTTCTTGTTGTTGTTGAAGGTTGTCCTCCAATGGTGGCTCCAAGTGTTGTTGCCATTGAAGAGCAAAGTAATGCAGCATACAGCAAACCACAATCATGCAGGGCATTTTTTTTGTGATCTGTATTGCAGGAAGCCACCACCCTGTCCAGGAACATGAATTGTTGTTTGAGGACTCCAACGGACTGCTTGATGAGGGCTCCACTTGAGCCATGGATCTGATTGTAAGGGAGTTCCGTATCCAAGCGTGGGTTCTTAAGTGGAGTCATGAATCACATATGCAGGGGACAGCCCTTGGGAGTTATATTGAATAACTCCTGAAATCGAGCGCGGGGGTCATGGTGTGCGATTAACCCGTGCCCGGTCGTGGAGATGCAGACAGCACGTAACATTCGTGCTGCCTGGTGATTTCTATGATTGCTGCGTGCAGCCAGCCCTACCTGCGCTGGTGAGTGGCTGCTCACCAGCAGGGGGCCCAGATATCGCGAGTGGCTAGCAACGCTTAAAGGCAGCCTGCCCCTCTTAAAGGGAAGGTGCACTGTGGCTGTGGGAAGTGGTGGAAGTCAATTGGGAAGTGAATCTGTGCTGCAAAACAGTGCAGCATGGTGATGATGGGAACTCTGGAATTTTTAATGAGCAACAACTGGGATGCTCAACATTTGCAGGACTCTGATATTTGCAAAATATAAGATATGGGTCCGCACCGAGCCTGAACGGAGATCAGACATCGCGCATGTAAAACACAGACATAGGTCCCATCCCTATGTTTACAAACTGTTGAGTTATTTTAAAACATTGAATAAAGATTGCACAGTACTAAATCCCACATCCTCCAATCTGCACGCCAGACCCCACCAATCTGCTGATCTGAGTTTGTACCAGTCCTGCGAGGGAGCGTACACCAAGGTTCTCTGGTGATGCACTAGAGGCCTTGGTGCAAGAGGTGGACAGAAGGAGGGGCATCCTATATCCGCAGTGGGGGCAAGAGACCCTCCAGACATATGCTCCCAAAGCAGTGGGAGGCAGTAGCGGACAAAGTCAATGCCAGGTGCATAGCACCACGAATATGGATGTAGTGCAGGAAGATGTCCAATGCTTTGACACGAGTAGTCAAGGTGAGTGAGGTCAACTGTCAAGTGGCATCTCCTAGCAACTGCACCACTAGCCGCATCCACTGCTCCACCCACTACACCCCCATCACCCACCTACCAACAAACTCTTTCAATCAGTACTCAACTCTTCAAATCAGATGCTTCCTCTCAGCCTCGTATATTACCACTGTTGCAAGGCGCACATCCACAACTCACAGGTCACACATACTGGCAGCTATTCAACCATGACAGCCACAGCACTCAATCATCTTGCAGGACACTCACCGACACACATTCCACTTTCTTGCCGGAGAAGGTGGCGCATAACAGGAGGCAGCGAGTGGCAGTGGCTCCATGGAACATGAACCTCCTGTCCTCTCTCAAGATGGCAGCATTCCTGTCCCATCCCTGCCACTCTGCCAGTGCCCTTGCTGTTGCCTGTCAGCTAGCCAGCCCACTCCCTGTAGAGTATTGAAACTTTATTATAGGAACATAGGAACAGGAGTAGGCCATTTAGCCCCTCGAGCCTGTTCCCCCATTCAACAAGGTCATGGTTGATCTGTGACCTAACTCCAGATACCCGCCTTAGCCCCATATCCCTTAATACCTTTGGTTAACAAAAATCTATCAATCTCAGATTTAAAATTAACAATAGAGCTGGCATCAACTGCCGTTTGCAGAAAAGCGTTCCAAACTTCTCCCACCCTTTGCGTTTAGAAGCATTTCCTAACTTCACTTCTGCAAGTCCAGGTTCTAATTTTTAGGCTATATCCTCTAGTCCTAGTATTCAAGTATAGGAGGCCGCCAAAAACAGGTACAAATGTGTCAGCAGCCAGAAGCAATAATCCAGCAACTAACCTGTGAATCCTGCATGATCCCTTTTAATAGCGCTGGTAGAGGGTCCTCCATGCTGTTTAAGACCTGTTCAGCTGTGTGAGGTTAAGACGCATTGGCTGGAGCGTTGAGTTCCAAAATCGCATCTGTCCCTTTAAATCAGCATTGTACACTGATCTACCGCATATTCTCCCTACTTTACATGCTACCGGCGTTCGTTATCTACGCACATGTAAATACCTTTACCAATATGGTGTCCGGCGCACGTCATGCTAGAAGTGTGCCCCGTATTCCGGACGCCATTTTCGGAGTTTAGGAGGCCGCGTAGTGCCTACAAAACTGGGGCTGCGTGGCCCAATTTAGCCCTGGCGTTTCCCGAGAGCCCGCCTTTAACTTGCTGTACAGGGACAAAGAATTGAGAAATGGATGATTGGCGCAATATAAAAGAATCGTGGGTGCTGCCAGGAAAGCAGGCAGAGACCTGCTCGATCAGTTACTCACCACCACATTAATAGAGTGGAAGCCCTTGCGATTCATGAAGGTAGTTGCATTGTGTAAAGGAGCACATGGGGCGATATGGGTGTAGGCAATAGACTTGGGCAATTCTGAATTCTGTGTGAACCCCAGAACCCTGTCCTGCTGCCTCTGGGTGTCCATGGGGAAAATTATGATTGTAGTTATCAGTCACCTGCATAATACAAGCATGAACTACAGGCTAACTGATGTTACTGATATCGTCTGTGGCAGCCTGCAAGGATCCCGAGGCAAAGAAGTTCAGGGGTGCCGTGACCCTGACTAGAACAGGCAATGCTGTGCTAGCTACAGCAGTTGGCTGCAGGTTTTCTTGACACAATTCTTGTCACTAGGTAATCGAAGTCTTCTTATACATTGTACAGAGAATGTCAGGTTGTGGGCCTCTAAATCCTGAGGGTGAACAAGAAGGGAAACAGAAAGCAATGAAATTCTGTTGGGAGGGGAATTATTCCTGCAAACACACCTCCTTCTATTTGCCTCTCCCTCCGGTTGCAGCTCTGTTTGCTTCAGCTTCTTGTAGTCCTCCTGCTCCTCCTCCCACAGTGAGATTGCACTGCTCATGTTCTCACTTGCTCAAAGCCCCACATTTCCTTGCCAACCTCCATTTGATCCCCATGATCCAACAAATCAATTTTAAGATCCTTATTCTCACTCCAAATACTTCCGCAGCCTCGACCCATCCTATTTCAGTGATTCCGTCAGTCTTAAGTCTCTCTTTGTACCATCTGCTTCTCTGACACTGGTCTACTCCTTGTTTCCTGTCCTCCTTTGCTTCACTATTGGTAAATGTAAAGAATCTTACAACACCAGGTTATAGTCCAACAGTTTTATTTGAAAATCACAAGCTTTCGGAGATTATCTCCTTCGTCAGGTGAGTGAGTGGGATTCCTTGAACGTTTCGCATTTATAGTCAGAGAACAATACCTGGTGATTACAGATAATCTTTCCAACTGCCCGTTGTCAAGGCAATCAAAGTGTTCAGACAGAGAGATGTTACCTACAGGACCACCGAATATACAAACGGCCAGAACAAAAGACAGAGAGAGAGAGGGAGAAACATCCGAAAGGAAGAGAAAGACAGAGAATGACCCGTTGTATTAAAAACAGATAACTTTTATTCGCTGGTGGGGTTACGTGTAGCGTGACATGAACCCGAGATCCTGGTTGAGGCCGTCCTCATGGGTGCGGAACTTGGCTATCAATTTCTGCTCGACGAGTTTGCGTTGCCGTGTGTCTCAAAGGCCGCCTTAGAGAACGCTTACCCGAAGATCGGTGGCTGAATGTCCTTGACTGCTGAAGTGTTCCCCGACTGGGAGGGAAGCCTCCTGTCTGGCGATTGTTGCGCGGTGTCCGTTCATCCGTTCGTCCGTTCATTTTGTCGCGACACTACAGACTTCCTACAAAAACTCAGCACCCACGGACCAGTTGAACCAGGAACACTTCTCACCACGATGGACGTCTCGGCACTATACGCCAGTATCCCCCACGATGACGGCATCGCTGCAACAGCATCAATACTCAACACCAACAACAGCCAATCTCCAGACACCATCCTACAACTCACCCGCTTCATCCTGGATCACAATGTCTTCACCTTCGATAACCAGTTCTTTACCCAAACACACGGAACAGCCATGGGGACCAAATTCGCACCCCAATACGCCAACATTTTCATGCACAAGTTCGAGCAGGACTTCTTCACTGCACAGGACCTCCAACCAACGCTATACACCAGATACATCGACGAAATTTTCTTTCTATGGACCCACGGTGAAGAATCACTGAAGAGACTACACGATAACATCAAAAAGTTCCATCCCACCATCAAGCTCACCATGGACTACTCCTCAGAATCGGTTTCTTTCTTGGACACACGAATCTCCATCAAAGATGGGCACCTCAGCACCTCACTCTACGCAAGCCCACGGACAACCTCACGATGATCCACTTTTCCAGCTTCCACCCTAACCACGTCAAAGAGGCCATCCCATTTGGACAGGCCCTGCGAATACACAGGATCTGCTCAGACGAGGAGGAACGCGATGGACACCTTCAGACGCTGAACGACGCCCTCGTAAGAACGGGATATGACGCTCGACTCGTCGATCGACAGTTCCGACGGGCCACAGCGAAAAATCGCATAGACCTCCTTAGAAGACTAACACGGGACGCAACCAACAGAGTACCCTTCATCGTCCAGTACTTCCCCGGAGCGGAGAAACTACGCCATGTTCTCCGCAGCCTTCAACATGTCATCGATGATGACGAACACCTCGCTAAGGCCATCCCCACACCTCCACTACTCGCCTTCAAACAGCCACCCAACCTCAAACAGACCATCGTTAGCAGCAAATTACCCAGCTTTCAGGAGAACAGCGTCCACGACACCACACAACCCTGCCACGGCAACCTCTGCAAGACATGCCAGATCATTGACACAGATACCACCATCACACGAGAGGACACCACCCACCAGGTACATGGTTCATACTCCTGTGACTCGGCCAACGTTGTCTACCTCATACATTGCAGGAAAGGATGCCCCGGAGCATGGTACATTGGCAAGACCATGCAGACACTGCGACAACGGATGAACGGACACCGCGCAACAATCGCCAGACAGGAGGCTTCCCTCCCAGTCGGGGAACACTTCAGCAGTCAAGGACATTCAGCCACCGATCTTCGGGTAAGCGTTCTCTAAGGCGGCCTTTGAGACACACGACAACGCAAACTCGTCGAGCAGAAATTGATAGCTAAGTTCCGCACCCATGAGGACGGCCTCAACCGGGATCTTGGGTTCATGTCACGCTATACATAACCCCACCAGCGAATAAAAGTTATCTGTTTTTAATACAACGGGTCATTCTCTGTCTTTCTCTTCCTTTCGGATGTTTCTCCCTCTCTCTCTCTGTCTTTTGTTCTGGCCGTTTGTATATTCGGTGGTCCTGTAGGTAACATCTCTCTGTCTGAACACTTTGATTGCCTTGACAACGGGCAGTTGGAAAGATTATCTGTAATCACCAGGTATTGTTCTCTGACTATAAATGCGAAACGTTCAAGGAATCCCACTCACTCACCTGACGAAGGAGATAATCTCCGAAAGCTTGTGATTTTCAAATAAAACTGTTGGACTATAAGCTGGTGTTGTAAGATTCTTTACATTTGTCAACCCCAGTCCATCACCGGCATTTCCACATCATCACTATTGGTAGCCACTCTTCTGGCAATTTTGCTTCTGCTCTCTGTAACTCCATCTCAAAATCCCTTCACCATACCTCTTCCCTCTATGCTTTATAAAGCCTATTGTTTTTCAGCTCTGCCTCAATCCATCCTATCTTTTCCTTCTCCTCATCCATTTTCACCTATTTGATCATTAAAGTGCTCCGAGAGTAGTTTTTGATGCTGAGAGTGCCAGAGAAATTTGTTATGTTTATTATATGTACATTATAACAGCGCAGACAAGAGGGTCACAGTAATGTAACAAGTATGCACAGAAGTGATGATTCAAAAGCAGTGTGAGGTCATTCACAAATATGAAATACACATAAACTATGAGTACTGTATGTGTGACTGCATTATGATTATCTGCTACAAGAATGAAAGAACATGATGCACCATTGGTACTGTCCTGTGTAGTACATTCCACGCCTCATTCATTTGTAGCTTTTGCGTGCATTATTCGGACCATTAAGAAGTTAATGCGTTGCAGTGAAATATCTGGATGGTGGACAGTAGCCTTATCATTGACATTCATGGAACAGATGATCAATAACCAAAGTAATTCCACAGCTTTTTGATTTTTATAAAGCAGTCAAAACATTTTCTTTATTTAATATATATTCCAAAATCAAAGTTGCTTTAATGTTTTAGAATTACTTTCAAAGCACCATGAGGAAAGCATCATACTGTAATCATTTTTGCTTTTAAAAAAAGTTTATTTTGCCAGTGCTTTGCGATTGATTTTCTATAATAAGAGTGCAATTTATATTCATGTCAGTTTAAAAAAAAGGTTTCAGAATGATCAACTGGTTTTATCCAGTCTGACTGGAAAATGCACACAGAATGTTAAATATTGCCCTCGTTTTACATGGATTGCTGCAGCAGTTTGTACAACCGAACCTTCAAAAAGATTCACCCAATCAAATGGGAAGTTGGCATCTGTAGAGTTGAAAACCTGCTTATTAAAAAAAAATCTCAATCTTTATTTAGTATATATAAAGCAGCCCTGAATTTGAATAAAAAAGGATGCACATCCTACTTGAACTTTTTCACACAAGTCCAGGGTATGTACAGTTGCAAACAGCTTATTTTTTTAGAGAGAAGCATAACTGGATGAATCTACAGTCTGAATCCAGTTCTGAACATGGCATTCCATTTCCTTGTACTTTTAGTTGGCATGAAAAGATTAATTTGCATATTTGTGAAGTAAATTATTTAAAGAGTATGCTGCAGTTTGGAGGCAAAATGTTTCTACATTGAGGTAAATTGGTTGTCCAGTAGACCTAGCATGGAAGATTGTACATTCTAAATGAGTCCATTATAATACCCTGGAGTTTATTATACATCCATCTGGCCTGAATCATCTATCTTCAATGCATTTGTGCAAATCAACCGAATTGCTGCACGTCTGTTTCAAACTCCTATGTGAACAGAGTCAGTGAAGTATAAAAACTAGTCTGCTGTACAGGCAGTTGGATAATGATTCTAGAAATCCCATGCCCAATCTGTAAACAGCGCATAGAAGCAAACAAATCATTATAAACTAATACGACGATGGCCAAGCGTATAGTTTGCCATTTTTGTTTGACATGAAATAGAGTAAATCCACTGCTTTAATGGGGGCTACTTGTACTTTTTCTGCAGTTGCCCCCTTTATTGATTTTGCAGTAATCTACAAGAAACTTGGAAGAGGCAAACCAAAAGCCTTTTCTAAAATGAGTCAATTTTTCCATTTACTTCTCTGAATCATAATGTGGAGATGCTAAATAACGCATGATTCTTTATACTTACCAGACTATTAATTAAATGTTGCATTTGCTTTGTTTAAGAGGAAGCTAGATAAGTACATGAAGCTTTTGTTGGTAGGGTGAGATGTAGTAAGGTGGAAGGAGGCTTGTATCGAGCATAAACACTGGCATAGACCAGTTGGGCTGAGTGGCCTGTTTCTGTGCTGTAAAATTCTAAGTAATTCTATGCATTCGGTTCATTTTTATTTGGAAGTATATTTAAGAAAGCATACGCTGAATTCATAAATAATTCCTGAAAGTTCAAAGCCCAAGTTTCTAGTAATGCCTGATGCAGTCCAGTGATGGTTTTTTTAACCACAATCTTCAAGGGAGTGGTGCCAAGTGGTGGGAATAGTAACCTCACCCAAACTGGCACCACATGCTGCTGTGCTAATGTTGTTGAACATTAGTTTCATGCTTTATTTTTTTCAACCAGTCGGCTGGAAATGCAACAGTTGCAACAGTAGGACAGGCATCACACAGTTATGTTTCCAAATTGCCGCAATAAGCAATCTTAATGTTCGTGAGCATTTATGTGAAAAATATGCTCTCTTAAAATACAGTCACAGGACAAAGTCACTTGGTAAAGGTTCAGCCATTTGAAATTGTTTTAAAAACTGAGAAACACATATAATTGAATCTTGGCCTTTTTTTTCAACACCAGTCAAGTTTTACTATTGCAAATTACCCTTGGGCATTGTCATACAGCATGTGAATGCACTAGTCATTTAAATGTTAATAACTGATGTCAATTTTTTTATTATTGTGCATAAAATGCAGAAAACGTGGTGTACCTTGGGTAAAGTGTGTCGACAAGAGAATTCCTGTCCTGAAGGGGAAGGAAATGTTCATTTATGTGAGAATGCAAGATACAGAAAGGGTGGCTCTGTAAAATTTGGTTTCCCAGTAGCCATTTTGTCATTTTGAAAGAAAATATTTTGGAAAACTATTCATTTGAACTGTATAACAGAAATAATCATGTATACGAAGAAAGCTTTTTGCTGGGAGTGAGCTCCACACATCTAATTCTTCTCGGGGAGAAAAGATTCTTTATATTTTCGCACTTTAAGCTTGTTAATGTTATAGATGTGCCATCTCCTGTAGAAATAGAGCATTGCCAACACTCACGATTTGGTTCATGATTTATTGACTTTACACAATTGTTTTAATGTGTACTTTGCACATGATAGAAGAGAGAAAATTTCTCTCACTCTCCCCTGGTGCCATGAATTGCACGCATTAAAATCGTGCTTCGTCAATAAATTATTCACGGGAATTGCAACAGTTGGTAATGTTGATGACAGTCAGAATTAAGTAGCCCGCTTGCCTCTTAGCATTTGTAACACCTTTAATCAAGGCCTCGCTCAGACTTTTCTACAATGAAAATAATTTTCCTTGGTCCTTCCCTAGATACCTAAGTCCTGGAATCTCCCCTGACAGTCCTCTTTAAACACTTTGCAATGAATTTTGGCTCTTGTGAAGTCAAATCACCCGATATTTAACTCAGTTTCTGAAATGATCCAAACATGATTAGAATGAGTTGTTTTGACTTATAATCAAATATCCTTCAGATGAAATCATTACTTCTTCTTCGGTCAGCTGGGCGTGGGACACAAGTAGGAATCCATCATCTTGTTTAAGAGGCTCCAAAACAAGCTAATGAGAAATTTACACCCACCTGTAGGGTTTCTGTTTGCCTGATGTGAATTACATGCTCTTGTTCCTTAGGGGCACATCCCACTCAATCTCTTCTAAAAATCTCACATTTAATTAACGTGGATTTCCAAGGCCTTGTTATCCCGGTATAGATGTCGGTGTATTTGATACCTTAATGTTCTGGGTGTATTCATCATTTCTCCCATTTACGCATGTCAATTTTGGCCTGACTTCCAAAATATATTGAGGAATTTACTGCTATAATTTGTAAAATCCTGTACCAAATTGGTGAACAAAGGCCTGCGCAATGATGCGATGGGTAACATGTGATGCAAAATTCTATCACATCAAGTGTAAAGTATGAAAACAACATTTTTGTTACAGAAGCAGGGCAAAATTTTCCCAATAGCCAACATGGCTGGTGTTGTAAAACATTTTTCAAATCATTCACTCATTGGCTATTTTAGAACCAGCCAATTTAAAGACTCCCCTACTAAGGTCACAATGTCCCTTTAATTAACTTTCTAAGCTGGATTCAGAGAGTTTAGGGATAAAGCATTTTACAAATGTCTTTCCAGTTAAATAATGTTGAGGTTTGGTTTGAATCAAGCACGAATGACACTTGACACCATTTTTTAACAGATCCCTAAAGACATCGCACAAGCTCCTTTAAATGTTCTGTAAATGCTGGCATTGTCCTTGTAGCCACTTTCCAAGGGCAAAATCTTACATAGAAGTACAGACAGCTGGAGAAGTGGCATTAATTAATGGTAATAACCCTATCTTTCAACATAAGGTCAACAGTAACAATTGCAAACTATATCTTGAAACTGGATTAATTCCAAATACTTCAATTATTAAGCTGTTAATATTCTGTATCACGAAACATCATTTATAAATTAGAACATATGGTTAAAATCATTGTTGTCAGCTCAGTTAATGATGGCCGTTTCTCCCTGCAGTACCGTGGTAAACTTCAATACACCATCTGTACATATAAAGGATGGGTCAGCAAGTTCAGTATTTCTGAAGTCTATCCTTTTGGAGATTGTCAACGGTGATTTACATCTCTATGAATTGTGAAATTACTGTTTTGTTAAATTGTGAAATGTGAAATGACCTGAGGCGAAAGTTTACCTCAAACTTATAACAAGTTGACATTCCACATTAAAGCGAAATAGCATGATTGTGGTAAAGAGCTGTTAAAATATCCCAGATGTTAAAGTGACAATTTGCCGCCCCTTTTTCTTAAAACTTTTCTACTAGAAATCACACTATTCTGAACTATTTTTGCAAAGCATAGTTTATTTGTAAGTTCCATTGATCTCTGCTTTTGAGGATTTGGTTCCTTGTTGGGAATATTGGAGTCCTGTTACAGGTGGTGGAGAAAGGAAAGACATTGGGCTGGATTTTCAAATGGCAGCAGGATGGCAGCAGGGCAGGGGGTGGAGAGGGGGGTCAGTGGGCGCGCGGCAAACCCGGATAATAAAATCTTACCATTCCCCACGTGATCGCGAGGTAATTGATGCTCATTAATATTGTTTCTGGGTTTCGCGCCCAGCAGCCAGCCTGATTGACAGGCTGGCTGCCGACTGGAGCTGTGACGTCGAAGGGTGAGGGGGGGGAATAAAGAGAGAGAGAGACATCATCGGGCGCTGGAACAGAGAGTGGGAGGGGACAAAGATTGAGGGGACACAAAGATCGGGGGGGGGGACATCGGGGGGTGAGACATCGGAGAAGAGACGTCGGGGGTGAGACATCAGAGAAAAGACATCGGGGGGTGAGATATCGGACATCGGAGCGGGAGATGCAGGTAACATCAGGCGTGAATCGGAAGCCGTGAGAAAGCCGCCCAGGTAAGTTGAAAATCGTTGTAACTACTATGTAACAAATAAAGTACCTTAAGTTCCTCAATGAGGTACAATTGCTTCTTTAAATATCGTCCCGCCGGCTTCGAGCCAGGTTCCTTATCCACTCGGGATTTTATCGATTTTCGCTGCCCCCCCCACCTCCAACGCACCCGGACTTTCATTTGAAAATCGAGCCCAATGTCTGTCTTTGTTTCTCCTCAACACCTATAGATTTATAGATTTTGTTTCTCTTCTCCCTTCTCTTCTTTGGTGACACAAGCTTGAGTAAGCTTCAAGGCATCAAGGGGTAAGGAGAGAGAGTGGGAATATGGTACTGAGATGGAGGATCAGCCATGATCATATTGAATGGCGGAGCAGGCTCAAAGGGCCGAATGGCCTACTCCTGCTCCTATTTTTCTATGTTCTATGTTCTATGTTTCTAAGCAGTGCACATCCTCCAGAACCTCAATCAAATGATCAGTCTTCTTGGACCAACTTTTGCTGAATTGTTTTAGGAGATTTTAAAAATATCAAATTAAAAATTAAAAATTTTTCCTTTGTGTCTCTTTTTTCCTCTCTCTCTTAATCCAATCTTTCTTTCCCTCTCTTTATTTCTCTATCTGCACCTGATTTGACTCTAATTCACCCTATTTCCTTCTCAGTCCTTCCTCTGTTTGTTTCTCAATCCTTAAATCTCATTGGTTAAGGAGATACACTGTTTGTCCCATTGCCCGAGCCGCACCGTTATCAGCTTGCACTTACAGCGCTGGAGGAGGCCATTCGGCCCATCATGCCTATGCCAGCTCTTTGAAAGAATTATCCAATTAGTCACATTCCCCTGCTCTTTCCCCATAGCCCTGTCATTTTTTATCTTCAAGTATTTATCCAATTCCCTTTTGAAAGTTACAATTGAATCTACTTCCACCACCCTTTCAGACAGTGCATTCCAGATCATCACAACTCACTGCGTAAAAAAATGTTTCCTCATGTCGCCTCTGGCTCTTTTGCCAATCACCTTAAATTTGTGTCCTCTGATTACCGATCCTTAGAATCATAGAATGGTTACAGCACAGAAGGAGGCCATGCGGCCCATCGTGCCTGTGCCAGCTCTTTGAAAGAATTATCCAATTAGTCCCATTCCCCGTATGCTTTCTTAACTGCTTTCTCAACCTGCCTTGGCACCTTCAATGACCTGTGCACATATACCCCCTGGTTTCTCTGTACCTGGACCCCCTTTAGAATTGTACCCTTTAGTTTATATCGCCTCTCCTCGTTCTTCCTATCAAAATGTATCACTTCGCACTTCTCTGCATTAAATTTCATCTGCCACGTGTCCGCCAATTCCACCATCCTGTCTATGTCCTCTTGAAGTCTATCACTATCCTCCTCACTGTTCACTACACTTCTGAGTTTCATGTCATCTGCAAACTTTGAAATGATACCATCTACACTCAAGTCCAGGTCATTAACATATATATATCAAAAAAAGCAGTGGTCTCAATACTGGCCCCTTGAGAACACCACTGTGCACTTCCCTCCAGTCTGAGAAACAACCGTTCACCACTACTCTCTACTTTCTGTCCCTTAGCCAATTTTGTATCAACGCAGCCACTGTCCCTTTAATCCCATGGGCTTTAATTTTGCGAACAAGTCTATTAAGTGGTACTTCATTAAATGCCTTTTGAAAGTCCATATACACATCAACTGCGCTACCTTCATCAACCCTCTTGTTTCTGCATGAAAGAACTCAATCAAGTTAGTCAGACACAATTTTCCGTTAACAAATCAGTGCTGACTTTCATTTATTAACCCATACTTTTCCAAGTGCCGATTAGTGTATCTGAAAGTTTCTCCACCACCGCGTTAGACTAAGAGTCCTGTAATTGCCGGGTTTAACCCTCTCCTCTTATTTGAAAAGGGGTGTAACATTTATTTTTATTTGTTCACGGGATGTGGGCGTCGCTAGCGAGGCTGGCATTTATTGCCCATCCCTAATTGCCCTTGAGACGGTGGTGGTGAGCCGCCTTCTTGAACCGCTGCAGTCCGTGTGGTGAAGGTTCTCCCACGGTGCTGTTAGGAAGGGAGTTCCAGGATTTTGACCCAGCGACGATGAAGGAACGGCGATATATTTCCAAGTCGGGATGGTGTGTTACTTGGAGGGGAACGTGCAGGTGATGTTGTTCCCATGTGCCTGCTGCTCTTGTCCTTCTAGGTGGTAGAGGTCGCGGATTTGGGAGGTGCTGTCGAAGAAGCCTTGGTGAGTTGCTGCAGTGCATCCTGCGGATGGTACACACTGCACCCACAGTGCGCCGGTGGTGAAGGGAGTGAATGTTTAGGGTGGTGGATGGGGTGCCAATCAAGCGGGCTGTATTGTCCTGGATGGTATCGACCTTCTTGAGTATTGTTGGAGCTGCATTCATCCAGGCAAGTGGTGAGTATTCCATCACACTCCTGACTTATGCCTTGTCGATGGTGGAAAGGCTTTGGGGAGTCAGGAGGTGAGTCACTCGCCGCAGAATACCCAGCCTCTGACCTGCTCTTGTAGCCACAGTATTTATGTGACTGGTCCAGTTAAGTTTCTGGTCAATGGTGACCCCCAGGATGTTGATGGTGGGGGATTCGGCAATGGTAATGCCATTGAATATCAAGGGGAGGTGGTTAGACTCTTGTTGGAGATGGTCATTGCCTGGCACTTGTCTGGCGCAAATGTTACTTGCCACTTATGAGCCCAAGCCTGGATATTGTCCAGGTCTTGCATGCATGCGGCCACGGACTGCTTCATTATCTGAGGGGTTGCGAATGGAACTGAACACTGTGCAATCATCAGCGAACATCCCCATTTCTGACCTTATGATGGAGGGAAGGTCATTGATGAAGCAGCTGAAGATGGTTGGGCCTAGGACACTGCCCTGAGGAACTCCTGCAGCAATGTCTTGGGGCTGAGATGATTGGCCTCCAACAACCACTCCCATCTTCCTTTGTGCTAGGTATGACTCCAGCCACTGGAGAGTTTTCCCCCTGATTCCCATTGACTTCAATTTTACTAGGGCTCCTTGGTGCCACACTCGGTCAATTGCTGCCTTGATGTCAAGGGCGGTCACTCTCACCTCACGTCTGGAAATCAGCTCTTTTGTCCATGTTTGGTCCAAGGCTGTAATGAGGTCTGGAGCCGAGTGGTCCTGGCGGAACCCAAACTGAGCATCAGTGAGCAGGTTATTGGTGAGTAAGTGCCGCTTGATAGCACTGTCGACGACATCTTCCATCACTTTTCTGATGATTGAGAGTAGACTGATGGGGCGGTAATAGGCCGGATTGGATTTGTCCTGCTTTTGTGGACAGGCCAGGCAATCCTCCAGTCCTCTGGCACTGTCTGCATATCCAAGAAGGATTGGAAGATTGTGGCCAGATCCTCTGCAATTTCTACCCTTACTTCCCTCAGTAAACTAGGACCCATCCCATCTGGACTGAGTAACTTTTCTACTTTGAGTACTGCCGATTGTTTAAGTAAAAAAAAGGTAAAAAGTTAAAAACAGTGGATGTCCAAAGGGATCTGGAGGTTCAGGTACACAGATCATTGAAGTGTCATGAACAGGTGCAGAAAATAATCAAGAAGGCAAATGGAATGCTGGCCTTTATATCTAGAGGACTAGAGTACAAGGGGGCAGAAGTTATGCTGCAGCTGTACAAAACCCTGGTTAGACCGCACCTGGAGTAACGTGAGCAGTTCTGGGCACCGCACCTTCGGAAGGACATATTGGCCTTGGAGGGAGTGCAGCGTAGGTTTACTAGAATGATACCCGGACTTCAAGGGTTAAGTTACGAGGAGAGATTACACAAATTGGAGTTGTATTCTCTCGAGTTTCGAAGGTTAAGGGGTGACCTGATCGAAGTTTATAAGATATTAAGGGGAACAGATAGGGTGGATAGAGAGAAACTATTTCCGCTGGTTGGGGATTCTAGGAGTAGGGGGCACAGTCTAAAAATTAGAGCCAGCCCTTTCAGGAGCGAGATTAGAAAACATTTCTACACACGAAGGGTTGTAGAAGTTTGGAACTCTCCTCCGCAAACGGCAATTGATACTCGCTTAATTGCTAAATTTAAATGTGAGATAGATAGCTTTTTGGCAACCAAAGGTATTAAGGGATATGGGCCAAAGGCAGGTATATGGAGTTAGATCACAGATCAGCCATGATCTTATCAAATGGCGGAGCAGGCACGAGGGGCTGAATGGCCTACTCCTGTTCCTATGTTCCTATGTTCCCATCTACCTCCTCTTTATTTTTATCCAACGAATATCGCTACTACCTCCTCTTTTACTGCTGCAATGGCAGCATCCTGAGGAAGGAGGAAGCCTCCGAAAGCTTGTAGATTTCAAATAAAATCGTTGGACTATAACTTGGTGTTGTAAAATTGTTTACAAGCATCCTCTTTAGTGAAGATGGATGCGAAGTATTCACTTAGTGCCTTATCCATCCCCTCTGCCTTCACAAGAAGATCTCCTTTTCTTGTTCCAGCAATATAATGGGCAAAAAATTTAAAACCTAAACGGCATGAACAAGTCTAACTACCCGGTCCTGCCGCAGGGTGCCCCACTCCGGCAAAATCTGGCATTGTGTCAGTTCGGATAGTGTTTATCAACATGCTATTTGATTATGAAAGGGGCGGGGGTGAGGGGGACACATCACAGTTAAACCGGATCCTGTTCTTACCTGACATCCATGAATTCCCTCTTCCAGCAGGGGCTACTGGATAGCAGTCTGGAGCAGGAACTGTGGCCATTTTCTTTCTTTTATTGTTTCCTGACCTATTGAACATTCCAGCCAATGGTTGTGCCCCATCACTGCCTTAGCTGTGATCAGCTAACTCCGAAATCTGGGACCTTCTTGGTTTGTTTTGCCCAGTGCCGCCCACCGAGACATTGAAAGAATCTCTCCGCCAGATAACATTGAAATAAAAATTGGAACTGAAGCACTTCTTTAAGTAGTTTTTTTAAATTTGTTCATGGGATGTGGGTGTCGCTGGCGAGGTCGGCATTTATTGCCCATCCCTAATTGCCCTTGAGAAGGTGGTGGTGAGCCGCCTTCTTGAACCGCTGCAGTCTGTGTGGTGAAGGTTCTCTCACAGTGCTGTTAGGAAGGGACTTCCAGGATTTTGACCCAGCGACAATGAAGGAACGGCGATATATTTCCAAGTCGGGATGGTGTGTGACTTGGAGGGTAACATGCAGGTGGTGTTGTTCCCATGTGCCCGCTGCTCTTGTCCTTTTAGGTGGTAAAGGTCGCGGGTTTTGGGAGGTGCTGTCGAAGAAGCCTTGGCGAGTTGCTGCAGTGCATCCTGTGGATGGTACACACTGCAGCCACTGTGCGCCAGTGGTGAAGGGAGTGAATGTTTAGGGTGGTGGATGGGGTGCCAATCAAGTGGGCTGCTTTGTCCTGGATGGTGTCGAGCTTCTTGAGTGTTGTTGGAGCTGCACTCATCCAAGCAAGTGGAGAGTATTCCATCACACTCCTGACTTGTGCCTTGTAGATGGTGGAAAGGCTTTGGGGAGTCAGGAGGTGAGTCACTCGCCGCAGAATACCCAGCCTCTGACCTGCTCTTGTAGCCACAGTATTTATATGGCTGGTCCAGTTAAGTTTCTGGTCAATGGTGACCTCCAGGATGTTGATGGTGGGGGATTCGGCGATGGTAATGCCATTGAATGTCAAGGGGAGGTGGTTAGACACTCTCTTGTTGGAGATGGTCATTGCCTGGCACTTGTCTGGCACGAATGTTACTTGACACTTATGAGCCCAAGCCTGTATGTTGTCCAGGTCTTGCTGCATGCGGGCTCGTACTGCTTCATTATCTGAGGGCTTGCGAATAGAACTGAACACTGTGCAATCATCAGCGAACATCCCCATTTCTGACCTTATGATGGAGGGAAGGTCATTGATGAAGCAGCTGAAGATGGTTGGGCCTCGGACACTGCCTTGAGGAACTCCTGCAGCAGTGTCCTGGGGCTTAGATGATTGGCCTCCAACAACCACTACCATCTTCCTTTGTGCTAGGTGTGACTCCAGCCACTGGAGAGTATAAGGACATGAATACATTAACTTTTTTCATTTGTGCACCACAAATTGTAATATTTGTGCTCAGAAATATGGGAGCTTTTGTCGAGTGGTATGAGGTTGGAGAGTTTAGTCAATGTTGATAGCAACTCTCAGGAAAGACAGGATTCGGCATTGTGTTAAGGAAAGATTTGTTGCTAATTTTAATATATTCTTTAGACTTGACAACCAATAGGGCAAATAATAAATGCGAGAGAGAGAATACAATCATCAAAACACAGAGGGAAACGAGTGTGAAGAGATGGGATGTAAAATGAAGGAGGAAGACAATAGAAAGGGCCAGTGAAACTAAGAGAGATGGAAGAGAGATAATAAAATGGAGGGACACAATTGAGGGAAAGACAACAAATTAACTGTGAGTCCAACAATGTTTTTTTCTGGCCTCCCCACCCTTACAGCTTGAAATCAGCCTTTATCCCCAATGCCAAGCCTCTGATACCCACCTTATAGGGACTAATGGACCAGGTCAGCCCGCAGTTTTAACTGAACAATGAATGGATTGGAGAATCTCAATCTATGCTACAAAATAGTAAAAGGATAATATCTGAAACGTAATATGTGATAGGATGAGGCTCTTCTGTTTTAATGTGTTTTTGCAATTTTTTGCATATGCTCCTGATGGGAAAGCTATCAGGTCTTGGGAATACTGCACTTTTTTCACATTTTTAACTCCTATTCAGCTTCAAACATCCCAAGTCAGATAATAAACAGATCAGATACTTATTAAAGTTCCCTCTATTGTGGATTTCAATCTCGGAAGACTACCACTACTGATTTTATTTTTCATTTCGCACATAATTCAAATTATCGTAGAATGTACTCATACCTTGAACTTGAAGCAAAACTGTTTGCTTGATAATATGATTGCAGTCAGGACGTAGAACATTGTGGAATAGCTGTTAGAAACAATAGTCTGGAATGGACAATACTCGAACATCCTGTTCCCAATAAACTAAGGACTGAAATTAATATTTGTTCACTACCTATAGCAAAAACATTAGATGTGAGTGTAAAGTAAGGAATACCATTAAAGTCGCACCCCTATCAGAATGACTATACTTTGTTGTTGTTTAGCTTCCTTGTGATTGAATGGCAAATCACATTGGTGAGAGCTTTGTTTAAAAAGAAATGTCAGTGTATTTTTCACCTTACATAAGGATAACATTAGAAATCTAATGGCAGGCTAATTAACCAGACACAAATCAGTGCTGTTTCAAAGATTAAAAACCTATCATGATTGAGTTTTTCATTGACGAGAATTGAAACTAAATTAGAAACAAGTGGTTATTTATACATTTTATTGAGGGTGGTTGCCAGCAGCGAATAATCATTTTGCCTAGTGATACAATGATTGGTATTTATTGTAAATCTCTGTCAAATTCACTCTGAAGAAATATAAACATAATGGCTTCACTTTTAATTTTTGCACCAGCAGCTATTACAGCATGAATGCTTATTTGAGTTTTGGGGATTTTGATCTTAATGTAAACTAGTTTGCAAGCCTCCCCCCAAAAAATCCACTTATTAAATAGCCAGATATCAGTTGCATATCTACCTACTCATCACCGACTGTCTCACCCCAGCAGACTATCAGGGAATACAGGTGCGCAAACACCATTTAATCTGCAGAGATCAGACGCTGCTGTGACAATCGCTGAAACTATTGGAGACAAAAGCTTTTAAAATAGAAATCTCAGTTGCCTTGGATCTACAGATTAATGCCTGTTTGTCAGCAGCCACGATGGTGAGGGAATGTTGAGCAAGGTCTGCAAATTGGAGATAAAAACATTGATCCCAAATTAGCCTAATTCAGCGATCCTTGTGACTAATCTGTGCCAATCGAGTCTATGTTGAGTGCTTGTCTTTGCTGTACAGTAGAAGGGAATCGAAGAGTGAATCTGAATCAAAAACTGATACAAAACATGTTAATGTGATTTGGGGGACTTAATTTGCTGTGGCAGGGCATCTAATGGCGTTTGCCGTTAGTTAGACAAGCCCTTGCATGTTTAGGTTTTTAATTATTTTGCATGGCAAGTTGCTGAAAGTGCGAGTTGATATAATCGCAGTGAGGGAGACAGGGCATCTGTTTTAAATTAAAATTTTAAATTTTACATTTTTAAAATCTACAACAATTAAAACCTGAAGGAATGAGACTCCATGCTTGTAATAGTTAATTTTCAGTGCCAGAGAGGTTGACTGGCAATAATTAACACTTATCACGTCGTTAGAACAGTACTTAAATAGACAAGACCTAACTTTCTGTGGCGAGTTTAGTTCCTATCTACCGTGCAAATACAGCAACTTCACGCCAATCAATGCCTTTCAATGATGAGGCAGACAGCGAGCTGCCATTTTCACGAAGCAACGTTTATATATCCGCGTTTAATGGTTCATCTGCCCCTCGCCTGAAATTGCTGCAGCATTTGTGCATAAATACCGACGAGCATCATTAACCTCGCCACTACTTTGACAGCAAGTTCTGGCCCTTCATTTCTCAGAACAGCTTCATTTTGATATTTACTTCATTTAATAAATCAAAGTTAGCAGTGGTGTGTATTTTACAATCCAAAAATTCAATGAAGCATTTACCCATTGGGGAAAGGGCAGAGGAAGGGGAGAGGAGGGTGGAAGAGAAGTGGCAGTGAATTAAATACTAAATCAGAAGCAAAATACTCCCCTCTTTCCTTGACTTTGCACTTGCTTGAAAACTGCCTAATCTTCAACTTCTTCCAGTTCACTCTGTTTCTTTCCCCATAGATGCTGCCTGACTTGCTGAGTATTTCCAGCATTTTCTGTTTTTATTTCAGATTTCCAGCATCCATAGTATTTTGCAAAGTAAACAGAATCTTACTGCAGCACGTACATCTGTGCCTTATCTCTTGAAATATTTTTTTAAAATACACTAACCCAACAAGCCATTCCACAGATTGGTTTAAAAATGGAAGATCTATATGAGATTTCGCACAGAAATGCTACAAATATTTTTTTGCTAATTTTACATAGTTCTGGGGGGAATCTTTGTGCTCACCACATGTTGTCATCATGAGGAATGGAACACTTTCCCACTTTTTCAGCACCTTGATTCAGCATTGAGCAGTCCTGATTCAAATGTGGAGTGAAACTTTATCCACTATGCTTCAACAACGACCTCAGACTGACCTCAGAACAACAGTCACTATTGTACCAATATAACCCTAGCCATCCCTGTGACAAATCTTTGCTAATTTTGTAACAAACACATTTATGTTGTGGACTACAACACACTAAGAACTGGGACCAGATTTTAAAATTCTCATCTCTGTGTCAAATCCCTCCATGGCCTCAACCCTCCCTATCTCTGTAATCTCCTCCAGCTCTATAACCCTCTGAGATCTTTGCGCTCCTCCAATTCTGGCCTCTTGCGCATCCCCAATTTTAATCGCTCCACCATTGGCAGCCGTGCTGCCTTCAGCTGCCTAGGCCCTAAGCTCTAAGCTCTGGAATTCCCTCTCTCCTTCTTTAAATTGTTCCTTTCAACCTACCTCTTTGACCAAGCCTTTGGTCACCTGTCATAAAATCTCTTCACATGGCTGACGCTCCTGTGAAGAGCCTTGGGGTGTTTTATTGCGTTAAAGGTGCCATATAAATGCAAGGTCTTGTTGTTGAGATTGTCTAAGCTTATCTTATGTGGACATCTTACAACTGGCAGAAAAAGAAGACTTTTTATTCTATTAACCCAGTCTGAAAGAAAAAAGGATAAGGCACTAACCCATTGTCAATTTTTGCAGAAATTACTGAATTCATGTGATAAATTTTGGATGTTCAAAATTATGAGGGGTTTTAATAAGGTAAATAGAGAAAAACTATTTCCACTAGTCAGTGAGTTTGTAACTAGAGGGAATAGATTTCAGATCATCACCAAAAGAGCAAAGGGAGAGGTTCAGAAGATTTTTTTTACACACAGAGGGTTGGTAGTTCCCTATCAGAATCAGTAATGGAAGCAGAATCCATAAAAGCTTTTAAAAGACAAGGATAAATAATTCCAGCGGAAGTGTTTTGAAAAGTCTGGGGAAAAGGGCAGGTGTATGGGATTAAATAGATTGGACTAATTGGAGAGTCAGCTCAGGCACGGACCGTAGAACCATGGACGTTAACAACCCTTAAGGAAGCCGTATGCCCCATTGGCCTCGATATTAACCCCTCCTCCCCCACCCCACACCCATGATGAGCGAGAGGAGATCGGAGGTGATGGGGTCAAACCTTAAAAACAGGGAACGCGTTCTCAACCCCAACCCGCTGCATACGCGCCCATTGCCATTTTTATGTTGGTGGGTAGTGTGGCGTGCAAGTGTCCCATCTTGGAGGCGAAGCACTTCATTAACATATTTAAATCAGGCTCCCATAGTGAAATTGGGAGCCAGATTTAAATTTAACAGCTGCCGGCCAAGTTTCCCAGGGCTCAGGAAACCCAGCAGCGAAAGAGAGGCGGGAGCTGCTGGCTCAAGAAACAATGTTCTTTTTATAGCACTCCCTGTAGGCCAGGAGGAGCAGGAGTGTTGCCCCCAGACCCCCAAGGATGCCTTCGGCCTCCTCTCTGCCGATCGTGGCCTCTCTCTTTCCCACCCGGCAGCCGGCCAAATTGACAGGAAGAAAGAGACAGAAGAAAAGAATTATGATGAGGTCCTGCTGTTAAATTTGGCAGGACCTCTGCATCCCTGAACACACCGGGTTCAACCCCTTGCTCCCCCGCTCCCTCCCCACCTCCCCATAAATATCGGGGCCATTGTGTTTGTGCCAGCTATTTGCGAGAGCAATCCAAACTTAATCCCACTGCCCTAGTCTCCCCCCATAGTCCTGTATACTCTGGCCCATAACCCTGCAATGGCCCAAATCTCCTCTTGTGCTGTAAAATTCTATGATTCTATATATAGGTAAGAATTTACATTTGAACCATAGTCCTTACCCATTAATTCACACAACATTGTTTTCAAGAGTTTTCAAATCAAGATTATCTTTAGCTCATTTCATTTGGTTACTATATAGAGTGAGGAATATGTGCAATGGAGCTTTAATCTTATAGTCACATGCATGCTCTTGAACCAAGCTCTATTGATTGCAAGTAAGTTGGATCAATTTGCTGTGTTTTTTTTCAAATCAACCTCTGCTGTGAAATATCAATAAACATCTAAAAGTAGAAGCCCCACTTATACAAAACGAACAGCTTTTTCTGCACCATACAGTTTGCTAGCTTTTGTTTCTCTCAGCTTGCTATTCCTAAAAGATTTGAAAGTGCTAGGAGAAATATAAGCATTGTATGCACTGTGTATGCATATCTTAAACTGTCTAGTTAGTACGTGTTCAGTGTCAATCTCTTGTATGTACAAGTACAGTGTATGCATTGAGTAGAAGGTAATGTATGATTCATCCATACCCATGTATTGTGTACATTAGTGTATATCTTTGTTAAGAAATCATATAGAACTGCCAGGCATGGCAAAGGAACAAGTATTTAAGATTAGGAGTTGGATGGGCCCATGGGGGAGAAATTTAAAATAGTTTCACCCGTGCTTTGGCCGCAAAATGAAGGACGGGGGGAAAATTTAAGGTCACGATCTCGCACACCCGATCTCAACCCCTCCCTGAATCGTGTGCTGGCTACCAAATTGGAAGCCGGCGACTTTTAGGTGTACAGAAGCAGGCGTCAGAAACCTTGCATATACAAATCGTGGTTCTAACGCTGGTTGTAGGACCCCGATTGAAATTTGTGTACAAATGAGCGTGTACAAACTTTGCTCCGGAGAACCTTGCACACCAATGTCCGATTTGGTAGGGTGGTCCTAGCTGGACAAGCAGTAGTAAGCTTGCCACTGCTCTGTGCTGGTAAGTTGTGTGGTTTTAGCTAGTTAAATTCCAAGGCCTGCTCTAAACCATCACAGGAAGTAGCTCGGAGAAGCATTTTTTGTTGATAGTTTTGCTTGGGGGGGAGAATGCTTCTTAGTGAGGAAACACAATGAATTCCATGCAATTTAAAATAGAACAGGATTCCTACCTCAGATATAATGTTCATCATACTGTGTCGGGAATTTATTAAACCATAACTCACAAACAACCCTACATTTTAACAGCGTAAGTACCCTTTTAATGGCCAATCAACCTCTCTGGCCCAAAATGTGAACAATTTAATCTGTTCAATCTCATTCCTGCATGCAGTGAGTTTTGTTAGAGATTTTAGAAACATCAAATTTTAAATTTTTTCTTACATAAGAACATAAGAAATAGGAGCAGGAGTAGGCCAATCGGCCCCTCGAGCCTGCTCCGCCATTCAATAAGATCATGGCTGATCTGATCCTAACCTCAAATCTAAATTCATGTCCAATTTCCTGCCCGCTCCCCGTAACCCCTAATTCCCTTTACTTCTAGGAAACTGTCGATTTCTGTTTTAAATTTATTTAATGATGTAGCTTCCACAGCTTCCTGGGGCAGCAAATTCCACAGACCTACTACCCTCTGAGTGAAGAAATTTCTCCTCATCTCAGTTTTGAAAGAGCAGCCCCTTATTCTAAGATTATGCCCCCTAGTTCTAGTTTCACCCATCCTTGGGAACATCCTTACCGCATCCACCCGATCAAGCCCCTTCACAATCTTATATGTTTCAATAAGATCGCCTCTCATTCTTCTGAACTCCAATGAGTAGAGTCCCAATCTACTCAACCTCTCCTCATATGTCCGCCCCCTCATCCCCGGGATTAATCGAGTGAACCTTCTTTGTATTGCCTCGAGAGCAAGTATGTCTTTTCTTACTCTTCCTTTCTGTCTTTTTTTTCTCTCTAATGCAGTCTTTCTTTCTCTCTCTTTATTTCTCTTTCTGTACCTAATTTGACTTTAATTCACCCACTCTCATTCACCCTCCTTCTCTGTTGTTCCTCTGTTTCTTTCTCAACCCTTAAATCTCATTGATTAAGGAGATACACTGTTGTTCCCACCGTTCACTAAGGTCCCAGATGCCCCATTCCCCCACCGCACCGTTATCAGCTCGCACTTCCAGCAAGTTATAGCGCAAAAAATTTCAAACTGATGGGTGTAGGAAAAAGTCTTACAGTTTATGTCGCGAGATGCCCCATTCCAGCAAGATGAGGCCCAATATCTCTCTTTAACATGTAACCATGATTGCGATCAATTATATTCTGATTACTCAACCAAGATAAATGCCAGAATTTGAGAAAATTCACATATTAGGTGTGAAACAATCCCTCTTTGAATTTAACTGGCTGTTTTGTTCCTATAGTAAAGATAGTTAGGAATCGGTAATGACTGTCTTTATAGGCCCCAGTGTCAAGTACATTGTTACTATTATTCAGTTTTAGCACTTAAACTGATGGTAGTTATTACATTTATAGAAGACCAATGGAAGTAGAAATGATGTGTTCTTTAGATTACATCATAAAACTGAATTTATACTTACAGTGTTACACCAGTATTGAACTGCATATTCAATAGTATGATATTGTGAGTGCAAAATCCAAACCATGTTGTAATACACTTTTTAAAACAGTATAAAAATGCCCTCATTAGATTTCCTTTGCAGTGGTATCATTGAAATGTAATCAGGATTATGGAACCCGTTACTCTTACTCCCATGCCCTAATATCCGATATGATGTGAGACATCTCATGTATTCCCTACTTAGTGTAATCCAAGTGAAGCATATATCAGTGACCAGACTATTATGTACTCATTGTGGAGAGAATCACATTGTCAAATTATATTAGTGGCAAAGGAAGGAACCAATGCAATAAAGAGTGAATTTGTAACTGCACCTCCAGGATGCTAGGCAAGTAAAAACTGGTTAGGCTTGTGAAATCATTGAAACTCTGAGGATATTAATTCCATTATGTTTTAGATAATCTGTTTATGTGTTGCTTGATGTATTTTCTACCAATTGTCAGTAACCACCACTTTCCAATGAATTCCAGTCCGATATACAGTCACTGTAGACGGTATAAAGTGAATGAGAACTTCAGCTTAGTAGACAAGTAGGGACCCAGTACCAACACAGGGAATTTCTTTGTTCCAACTTTACTACATGAATGTTGTTTGAACACATGATAAGGTCTTGTCCTGCAGAGGATACAAATCCAGCACATGCAAAAGTTAATAAGCTGTTTAGAAAATGTCTGAATGGTTGCCATAGTTGCTGCTGACATTTAAAAACTCGGAAATCATGACACAAATTGATAATTCAACCATCCCACACTGGTTACCCTACATATGTCTCTGGTCATGACCAACAATCAGCAACATAACCTCTGCTAGCAAAGAGCTTGTTTTGATACCACAAATTCAAATTGCCAGCAAGTAAAATCTGACAATAAACTTGAGCACACATTGACTAATAAGTGTGAATATTTGGGATCATGTCTTATCATGTATGGATGGATTGTTTCAATATTCCTTCATACATTTATTCAGATTATTTCACTGTATAAATGTGTATTACACTGAGCAGCTCAATGCAGAATATGGATTTCATTGAGTAGATTTCGCTTTATAACATAAACTTGTACTGACACCAATTTACAAACAAAAGTTTCAGATTTCATATCAAGATCAACTTGTATTGCCTTTTTTTTCTTTTGAACACTGGCCTCCTAATATGTAGTTTAGTAAAATGATATGTTTAGAAGTACTCCCATTCTACCTTGAAAAGTTCATAGACTCTAATAAGCTGTATAATGAAATATAAATTAGCTTTGATGATAATCCAACTGTTAGCTGTTGCTCAGTGGGTAGCACTATCACCTCTGAGTCAGAAGGTGTGGGTTCAAGTCCCACTCTAGGGACTTGAGCATAAAATCCAGGCTGATACTCCAGTGCAGTACTGAGGGAGTGCTGCACTGTCGGACGTGCTATCTTTCAGATGAGATGTTAAACCAAGGCCCCGCCTGCCCTCTCAGGTAGATGCAAAAGATCCCATGGTACTATTTCAAAGAAGAGCTGGGGAATTCTCCCCAGTGTCCTGGACAACATTTATCCCTCAACCAACATCACTAAAACAGATTATCTGGTCATTATCATATTGCTGTTTGTGGGACCTTGCTGTGTGCAAATTGGCTGCTGCATTTCCTACATTACAACAGTGACTACACTTCAAAAAGTATTTTATTGGCTGTAAAGCATTTGGGGCATCCTGAGGTACTATATATAAATGCAAGTCTTTCTTTCTTTCAATAAAGTGCAAGTATTTTTTAGACCATTGTGGCTACCGTTCTCCAACAGCAGACAGAGGGCCCCAAGGCTGGCAGCTAGTCCTGCAGCTGCAAGCTGTTTTCTGGCGCAAGGCCTGGCCAGGGATTGGGCCGGCTTTGAGACTAAAACCAGGCCATGCTGATGATCCAACTGACAAAATTCAGGAATTCTGAGGCATGGACAGGCGATGCACACTTCCGGTGTGCTCTGCCTGACCAGTTTCTATATAAGAGGGGCAGATGGGACAGGAAAATTGCCCCTCACGTCTGTACTCTGGGGCTATTATATCAAAACAAGCTGGGCTATTTTCTGTAAGTGAGCCTGTATTTTTTTTAAAGCACAGCACAGAAGGAGGCCATTCGACCCATCGTGCCTGTGCCAACTCTTTGAAAGAGCTATCCAATTAGTCCCATTCTCCTGCCTTTTCCCCATAGCTCTGCAAATGCTTTCCCTTCAAACTGCAAGGAAATATGTCCCAGTATGAAACTTTCCAAATTGGGTCCCTTGACTCCCTACGCGGAGAGGACTTTCCAGATTCTGAAGCCAGAAACAATAGAAGATGTGTATGAGTTTGTCAGTGATGTACCCTGAACTGAGGTCTAGCATCATCCTTTGCTTTTTATCCTATCATCCCCATCTCATTAATTTCTGCATTACTTCACACATGTGGCATACACTGAACCACAGCAGCATAACACACAATATTTTGCCATGTTCCCTGCTGTTGCTTGGAAGGAGTCAGTGGCATAAATGTTGAAGACCCTGGTGAATTTGGCAGCTACTGGCAGAGTTATCCCTGTTCTAAAACTGGTCTGAAGGTGTGGCTCATGAGAACTGTGTATTCTGTCTCCCTCATGCTAAGGACGATTTCTTCTGACATGCTGAGGATCTCTGCAAATAGCTGGTTGGATAAGGGCAAGTTAGACAGGACTGCTGGAGATGTACGTCTCTCTTATGCCTCCTCGGATTCTCTTGTTCCTCCATTGGAAACCACAAATATACTGGTATAGCTAGATGGATAGCCATCTTTGGAAATTGTGGTAGTTCCACATTACATTGGAGGTGTGAGCACTGTAGATGGAAAATAGGCTCCTGCTTCAAAATGCCAAAAGCAGATGCAACAAATGAAAACAAGGCAAATACTAACAAAAAGGAACTACAGTCAGAAAACAAATTTAAACACCTGGGGTAAGCCCCAAACTGGCTGAAGCACTTTCCATGAAATGCCCACTAATAACGTAAACTTAGAATATTAACTGCTTAACCATGCAGGTGTCAGCCGTGGCTCAGTGGTTGCACTCTCACCTCTGAGTCAGAAGGTCATGGGTTCAAGCAACACTCCAGACACTTGAGCACATAATCCAGGTTGACATTTCAGTGCAGTACTGAGGGAGTGCTGCACTGTCAGAGGGGCCTTCTTTCAGAAGAGGCGTTAAACCGATGCCCCGTCTGCCCTCTCAGCTCGACGTAAAAGATCCCATAGCACGATTCGAGGAAGAGCAGGAGAGTTCTCCTGGTGTCCTGGCCAGTATTTAACCCCAACATCACTAAAATATCTTGTCTGCTCATGCATCTCATTGCTGTTTATGGGACCTTGTTGTTTACAAATGAACTGTCGCGTTTCCCTACATTACAAGAGTGACCTCACTTCGAAAGTACTTCATTGGCTGTAAAGCACTTTGGTACACCCTGAGGTCATGAAGGGTGCTGTATGAATGCAAGTTATTTCCTTTCCTTTTCATGAATTGCACTATCCCAAAATGTGATTTGTTGCATTCCAGGATGCTTCATGATATTAAACAGTGAAGGTTTGAGCTGAGCGGAGGGCTTGTGCACAATACAATGTCCAGTGTACTTGCTCTATTAAGACATAAAATCAATAATGGAGTTTAAAGAGATTAACTTATCAAATCCCTAAGAGTTACAATAGCATATAGTCTGCATTAGGGTTGCCACAGACTGGAAACCAGCAATAGAAAGGTTTTACAAAAATTAAAATCAAAAATAGCTACAAAGTTTAATGTTACCCTTTCAACATCCACGTCTTCTGTCATGGAATACTGTGCTAGAGTATTTTGAGATTCTCCTTCAACATAGTCGGACAAGCTTGATAAAAGTCAACTTCAGCCTTATCAACTGGCAGAATACTCGAGAGAATTTACAGCCGAATGTGGGATAGATGTACTGAAGCATAGGGATCACATGTTTGTTCTGTGCCAAATATATATCACGCTCTCCAGGGTGGCTCCTCAAGTTGCCTACCCACTAATTTTCTTTAATTGGTGACTTACCTGATCTCTGACATTAGGCCTTAGATATAAATGAACAGTGGTGTAATGCAGAATTGAATAACAAAGAAAAAGCTTTACAGAAGTTTGTTGTTATGTGTGCAGTTGGCCACTACCAAAAATAGTTTTACTGATTTACCAAAGGAATTGAAATGACCACAACTGGAGTCCCGTGCTCATTTCTGGGCAGCGCACCTCAGGAAGGATATATTGGTCTTGGACAGGGTGCAATGCAGATTCACCAGGATGATACCGGGGCTAAACAGTTAAATTAAGAGGACAGGTTGCATTGACTAGGCTTATATTCCCTTAAGCATAGAAGATTAAGGGGTGATCTAATTGAGGTGTATAAGATGATTAAAGGATTTGATAGGGTAGACAGAGAGAAACTATTTCCTCTGCTGGGGCAGTCAAAGGGGCATAAACTTAAAATTAGAGCTAGGCCATTCAGGGGTGGTGTTAGGAAGCACTTCTTCTCACAAAGAGTAGTGGAAATCTGGAACTCTCTCCCAAAAAGCTGTTGAGGCTGGATCAATTGAAAATTTCAAAACTGAGATTGATAGATTTTTGTTAGACGAGGGCATTAAGGGGTATGGAAACAAGGTGGGTAAATGGAATTAAGACACAGATCAGCTATGATCTAATTCCAGATACTAGTCACTCTTTGAGTAAGGAAGTGCTTCTTGACATCAGTCCTGAACTTGCCCTTTAATAGTTAGGAGCTATGGTCCAATGTCCTGCGATTGTATTTTAGCATGAAATAATGCTTGGTTTAACCTTTTCTATTCCAGTTAATATTCTTTATAAATTTATAAGCTCCTTTCTTATTAATCCCCTTTGAAGACTAAAGCATCTTGAGTTTTTCTAACCTTCCTTCATAACTGAGTCCTCCGACACGAGGGATCAGTCCCTTTCTCTTATTAACATCTTATTAGCAGATTCCCACATCTTCCTCCAGATCTGCTGAGAATATTTTCATGGAAAGGTAGTAGAGATGTAGTAAGTCTTTGTTTTAAACTAATTTTGTACTTCTTGTAGAATTTCCTTAAAGTTAATACAATTCAGATTTGTACTTTTTTTTTAGTCATTTAAGGGTTTGTCCTGTCTCTTATGGCTGTTTTCACGTTTTAAAATGTATTAATTTTACAGTCACAAGACTATATTTGCGAAACACATAGAGAGAAGCATGGAATTACTTGAGTTTGCTTTGAGAATATGAATAAGTTATGCACTAAAAGTTTCTTTATGTTAAAAATAGAAATGACCTATAAAGTTACTCTGTGGTGTTATCTCTAGTCATCACATTAATATATAATAATAATGAAGAGAGAATGGTTTCTTTGATGTGATGTGCTTTGATCTTTTTAGCTATTTATTTATTTTTCACCAAACCACAAGGGCCACTACTTTCACTACAGTGCCACTATTTTCTGCTATCTTGGTAACCTTTTCACTGCAGAGAGGATATCCCTTAGCTGAAGTAAAAGGTCACAAGAAAATGCTAGAACACAGCACTGTTTTGGGGGAAAAAAGTTGAATTCCATCTTAGAGGAAAGAAAAATTAAAATAAGAGATCAATAGACATAAATCAAAGGGATGGTTCTGTTTACCAATTCTTATTGTTCTAAAGGTAACACAACAACTGTGCTAAGAGACAATCAGCCTTGTAAAAAAAAAAGAAATACTTGCATTTATATAGGGACCTCCGAAACATCCTAAAGCACTTCTCATACAGTAATTACGCTCTGGAAATTTGTTAGACTTTTGACTGAAAGGAATGTCACACAAAATGTCAGATTTGCTCTTGAAGTATTTGTCACAAAAATATTGATTTTCATTCAAAATTATTACAAAACGTGACAAGTAGCATTTGCACCACACAAGTGTCAGACAATGACCATCTCCAAAAAGAGAGTCTAACCAACTCCTGTTGATATTCAATGGCATTGCCATCGCCGAATCCACCACCATCAACATCCTGGGGGTCACCATTGACCAGATACGTAACTGGACCTGCTACATAAATGCTGTGGCTACTAGAGCAGGTCAGAGGCTGGGTATTCTATGGCGAGTGACTCATCTCCTGATCCCCAAAGCCTCTCCACCACTTACAAGGCACAATTCTGGAGTGTGATGGAATACTGTCCACTTGCCCGATGGGTGCAGCTCAACAACACTCTAGAAACTCAGCACTGTCCAGGACAAAGCAGCCCGCTTGATCAGCACCCCATCCACTGGCTTAAAATCCACTCTCTCAACCATCAGTGTACCGTGGCTGTAGTGTGTACTATCTACAGGATGCACTGTAACCACTTGCCAAGGCTTCTTCAACAGCGCCTCCCAAATCAGCGATCTCCACCACCTAGAAGGACAAGGGCAGCAGGCACATGGGAACACCATCACCTCCAAGTTCCCTTCCAAGTCACATTCCATCCTGACTTGGAAATATATAGCTGTTTCTTCACTGTTGCTGGGTCAAAATTCTGGAACTCCCGACATAACAGCATTGTGGGAGAATCTTCACCACATGAACTGCAGCGATTCAAGAAGAAGACCCACCACCACCATCTCAAAGGCTACTAGGGATGGGCAATAAATGCTGGCCTTTCCAGTGACCCCCACATTCCAAGAATGAATTAAAAAAATATTGAGCCAAAAGGGTTTTAGTTCAGTTAATAATGAGGAGCTGAATTAACAAAACAGATGTCTAATTTAAAAGAGAATTAAACCTTTTTTGGACAAAAAGTGAATTGCTCACAAGAATTTGTAATTAAGTTATACTGTCACTCTTGCATCTCTGTGAATTTTTTTTTGTTTGAAGTGACGCAAAAGCAACAGTATAATTTTTGACCCAAGTACCAATTTGCCTCCAGAACATAGTGATATGAGGTGCCTTTGGTGGGGTTATCTTACACCCTTTGGCTTCATACTGCAGATAGTATAATTCGAAGGTGGTGCCAAGCAATCAATGCAGCAAGCAGTCAACTAGGACATTGTGGGCATTTATAAACCTAAACAGAGTCTTTTAATGTTTTGAGAAAATGGACCCTCCTACTTGTGCTCCCAACATATATTAAAAAAATACCATCTGGGAACAAAGCTCTGTGTCTTCTGGCTATTAGCATATCTCATAGCCTGTAGCATTAATCAGTATTGGCAGATACAAATCACTCTATGCATTTACCAGTCTGAGACCAGTAATGCCGCATAAGAGTATGATTATTTCTGTGAAGAACTATGTGCATTGAATGCACTAAAAGCATCTCAAATGTTTGGAAGCATCTCTATGAAAATGTTGTTTCAAGTTACCTGTATTAGAAGCATTTTGAAAGTCAAAGTACTATATATTTTATAATTTCGATCTAAATAATGATTTTCTACCTGATATTTACATAACCATATTTGGGCATGCT
Organism: Heptranchias perlo; assembly: GCF_035084215.1. Classification (NCBI taxonomy): domain Eukaryota; kingdom Metazoa; phylum Chordata; class Chondrichthyes; order Hexanchiformes; family Hexanchidae; genus Heptranchias; species Heptranchias perlo. Next base: position 15,510,507 of record NC_090331.1, on the reverse strand, counting down.
AGGGTCCAGAAATTAGCCATCTATCAATCTCGCCAAGACTCTGTTGGTAACACTCCCAACACCATCTTCTGTTTAATCTTTACTCCTTTCTAATTTACTACAGTCCCTGCATGCAACTGAGGAGCTTTCAATGTCTTGTTAAATATTGCCAATCTTCATGTGGATGTACTGCCCAAATGTTCCCTCCGTCCACTCAGACCAAATGTTACAGGTAAATTCTTCATAGAAGGCAACTGTTAAAGAGATACTGACTTTATTAGTCAGATTTTTTCAGAATAGAGCACAGAAGAAATGTTTGTTAGTACATAAGCAGCTGAATAATTGTTTTTCTTAATACATAGAAACTGTCTGTAAGGGAAGTCTTTGCAAGAGCTCAGCAGAAAGGAAGAGCTTTAAAGAAGCAGTGATCTGTAAAGTTGTTCCTACCGTACCCACATTCATTCATTAAACCTCAGGAAGGATATATTGGCTTTGGAGGGGGTGCAACCCAAATTCACCAGAATGGATACTGGGGCTAAAGGGGTTAACTTGTGAGGACAGGTTGCATAGACTCGGCTTGTATTCCATTGAATAGCGAAGATTAAGGGGTGATCTAATTGAGATGTTTAAGATGATTAAGGGAGTTCATAGGGTAGATAGAGAGAAACTATTTCCTCTGGTGGGAAAGTCACGAACAAGGGGACATAACCTTAAAATTAGAGCTAGGCTGTTCAGATATGATGTCAGGAAGCACTTCTTCACATATAGGGGAGTGTAAATTTGGATCTTTCTCCCTCAAAAAGCTGTTGAGGCTCAGCTCAATTAAAAATGTCAAAACTGAGATTGATAGATTTTCATTGGATAAGGGTATTAAGGGCCATGGAACCAAGATGGGTAAATGGATTTAAGATACAGATCAGCCATGATATAATTAAATGGCAGAACAGGTTTGAGGGGCTGATTGGCCTACTCCTGTTCCTATGCTCCTACGTTATGTTCCAATGTTCCATCTCAGGGGGCACCAGTGCATCTAACTGGAAGCTACAGAATCCATTGCTGTTTGGCAAGACATTGCAAACATAATGCTCGTAGTTGTATTGAAAGTCTCCAATTACAGTATTTCATGCTTTAAGTGGTACAAGATAAAAGAAGATATTTGCTGGCACCTTATTCTGTAGTAACTTAAAAAAAATGACTGTGGACAATGTGGTAATAAATTGAATGCAATTTGTTGCCCGATAAGAGTGTATGTGTGCTCAATGTGTTTTACCTCTATCTTTTGTGTTCCACTTCTTAATCTGGTGCTTCTGCTCTGTCAGCTATATGTGCGCTGGTTGTTTTCTGGGTGTCAGTGGATCCTCGAGATTTAAGTTGGGCTTATTTTCTTTGGAAAAAGGGATACTTCAAGCTTATTTAAGTGGCTTTCAATATTATGAAAGTTGATGCAGACAAATTGTTCACTATGATTCAAATACCAGAGGACACAAGTTTAAAAATTAGGAAGTTCTAATTTATACCATTGTCTTGAATTCAGAAACCTAATTCAGATTTGTGAAATTTGGAAGCAATACTAAACTGGGAGGGGTGGCTGCATTTGATGAAGCAGCCAAGGACATACACAATGAGATCAGTAAAATCAGTATTCAAATTTCCCGGATTGCTTGGATAGAGAGACATTTCAAAATAACAGATTCTAAGGACATGGTTTGTGGTAAGCATACTTGGGACAGATACTTGCTGCAGGAATCTGCTGGGTGGCAATGCCTTGACAGTTCTCCTCAGGTTTGCCATCTTCTTCAACATTTGCAGCCAGGAGCACTGGGTGTTGCAGAAAACAAACACCCTGTCAGCTATCTCCTGCTAGGTATTTTGGATGTCTCTTCTGTGGAGCATGGTGCTTGAGTACCATGTACAGTTCCGGCCATCGCGTTACAGGATGGATGTAATTGCACTAGAGAGGGTACAGAGGAGATTTACGAGGATGTAGGGGGCATGTTAAGAAGTTTGCAGATGATACAAAAATTGGCCGTGTGGTTGATATTGAGGAGGAAAGCTGTAGACTGCAGGAAGATATTAATGGACTGGTCAGGTGGGCAGAAAAGTGGCAAATGGAACTCAATCCGGAGAAGTGTGAGGTAATACATTTGGGGAGGGCAAACAATGCAAGGGAATACACAATAAATTGGAGGATACTGAAATGTGTAGAGGCAGTGAGGGACCTTGGAGTGCATGTCCACAGATCCCTAAAGGTAGCAGGATAATTAGATAAGGTGGTTAAGAAGGCATATGGAATACTTTCCTTTATTAGCCGAAGAATAGAATATAAGAGCAGTGAGGTTATGCTGGAACTGTATAAAACACTTGTTAGGCCACAGCTTCAGTACTGTGTACAGTTCTGGTCACCATATTATAGGAAGGATGTAATTGCACTAGAGAGGGTACAGAGGAGATTTACGAGGATGTTGCCAGGACTGGAGCATTTTAGCTATGAGGAAAGATTGGATAGGCTGGGGTTGTTCTCTTTGGAACAAAGGAGGCTGAGGGGTGATTTAATTGAGGTGTATAAAATTATGAGGGGCTTAGATAGAAGGATCTATTTCCTTTAGCAGAGATGTCAATAACCAGGGAGCATAGATTTAAAGTGATTGGTAGAAGGATTAGAGGGGAGCTGAGGATTTTCTTTTCACCCAGAGGGTGGTGGGGGCCTGGAACTCACTGCCTGAAAGGTAATAGAGGCAGAAACACTTGACTCATTTAAAAAATACCTGGATGTGCACTAAAAGTGCCATAACCTACAAGGCTACAGACCAGGTGCTGGAAAGTGGGATTAGGCTGGATAGCTCATTTTTGGCCGGCACGGACGCAATGGGCCAAATGGCCTCCTTCTGTGCTGTGAATTTTATATGATTCTATGATTCTATGGTAGGAGCTCCTTTGAATGGCAACTAGGGCAACCCTACTTTCCCTTACTGCATGCATCAGTACCTCCAGGGCAGTAATATATAATTGTGCTTCTATGCTTTCAACAAGCCTCTATTGATGAGAAATAATGTGAGTCTTTAAACCCTTTCCCTGCATTTCATATGGTAATTTAATTCAGGGGATTTATTGATTTGAATTTCAAATGTTTTCTTTTGTTTCTTTAATTAATGTATTTTATTAGTAGGATCATGAGGTATAACCTCAAATAAGTCTTTTGCTGCAGCTTAATCATCATTACAGAGGTTGATTTTAAAGGAAATCACATCGTCCTAAAAGTTCATACCTAAGGAAATGAAGAATAACTGAAAGATGCTGGACTATCAACATCGTTACATTGCAAAATGCCTTTGTTCACCGTGCTGACTACCTTGTGATTTGCCATTCTTTAATGTAAGCAAAATTGTGCACTCTCTTTTCTTGTTTGTGTACTTTTTTTGCAACTGTACGGTCTGCCAGCTGCATTTTAAGATCCATTGTTTGATCTGTTAATCCAGTATGGAGGGAAAGAATGTCATTCTGCACTTCACTGCTGCAGCCCTTTAACTTGTTGCAGCTGCATTCTGAATTCCATTGCCTAGTGCAAGGGCAACAACTAGTTATACTTAAATAATTAAAAGTCCAGTTGGAAGATCCAGAGGGAACAGAAATACACAAGTGCATCAGATGTATATCCTATTGGACATCATTTCCACCTAATACCCTCTCCCCCCACCCTCCTCCATGATGCATCAACAGTAACTTGCATCGTAAAAATGGTGACCAAAACTCTGTACCTAAGTTTTATTTGTGGTAAATCCTTATATATATTGATAAACTCCATAAGGAGCCCCTCCATGAATTCAGCTGCTTGTGTTAAAAAATCATGTTTACAGTGTTTCTTCAACATAGTTATGTGGTACAAATATGTGGAAAAAAACAACTTATTTGAAAAAAATCCCCAACCCACAAAGGTGTTCTGGAGTTATATACTTGCCATCTATCCAAATTCTTTATTTATATCAGTAACCAAGAGGTCCTGTCAACTTCAGCCACTAGGGCTTCTCTGGTCTTTCCAAATCTTTTCAAGCACAGCAAAATACCAGTGCAGGTTAAGGTTGTGGTGTCCTCCACAGTTGAGAACTCCTAGGGCATGCAGCATTGGAAGAGCTTCCTCTGGTTGGTGTGTGAGATCCAGTACCAAGCTGTGAAGCAGATTGTCGAAAAAAAGGAAAGCAGTTGCAGGGGACTGCCTACACCACTGAGTACTCTGGAGGCCTGTCAGTCTCCAGCAGGCTTGCCTCATTGACAAAGCTTCTTATGTGAGGACCTAGATTAAGCAGTTGATGGTGTGTACGCCTGGTGTGCAGCGTTGGACTTGAATGTCTAGAAATCAAAGTGGCCACCACAATATAAGTTGCCTTGCATAGGTTTTACCACAATGCTGAAGGCAGATGTCTTATAGTGTAACTGATAAGGAAACTTTGAGTCTTAGGATAGCAGCTCCTAAAAGGCATTACCTGGAAGCCAGGTATGAGAATACACATTTACATATCCAGGACTTTGTATGTACCATGACTGGGTTGTAAAGCAGCAAGACGATGCTACTGAAAATCTGTACTACCAACAGGTGGAATCACCTTTGAATGAGCTATGGTGCGTATCCACCCAATGGTCAGAAGAACAATGGCAATGCTCTCACATATTTTGTAATGAGTTGCACTGTTCATTATGATGCTTATGAGTAGCCCCTATCACTTGCTGTCCACCTGATGAGGTTTCAAACCAATGCTTGCCATCTGTCTGATGACACAACTCGTGAGTATCATCTTTGGGGGTGAAGTGGGTAGAATCTCTTTGGGATTGACTCATGATGAAGTATTGTTCCAAAGCTTCAAGTGGCCTTTCGCTATCTCATCCAAGTGGCTATTCTTCGTGTGCGAGCCTAGATAGTGTATGTTGGCTGGCTAATGAGGCATGGGGGAACAGGGGACATCACAGCTGAGTTTGGTCTAGTTCTCACCGAATGACGACATACATGCATACTTTGCATGGGACACTGGATTGCATGTGTTAAGGCCAGGAACGGTGCCCCTACTGCCCCCTCGTCCCCAGCTGAGATCAGTTAGTTCAGCACAAACAAGGAATCGAATCTGGGACCTTTTTGGTCTGATGAATCAGTATAACACAGGATATGGTGAATTGACGTACTGAGTTACGAGGGAGTTTGCAAATGTTATAAGAGTCTGATGGAGAACATTCCAGCAGGTGACTTCCAGTCTAGGTTAACAATAAGTAAATAACAATAAAAAATAATTTTCCATTTTGATTTCACTGGTGTTGAGAGAGAGTCTGTGAGTGACTAGTAATCTGCTTGGTTTTAGCTAATTAAGCTCTAGCAAAATCCCTGTGCCATTCTGGGGGGCCCAAAATCTTATCTTTGTCAACCTGGACCTAAACTCTCTGGACTTAGGTAAGTGGGATGTGTCCCCATAGGAGAGTGTGTATTGCAAACTGGGCAAGCAGGTGGTGTTAGATTTCTCAGTAACTTGAATTGGCAACTCTTAATGTTGCCAACTCTTAATGGTGGGGTTTGGTGCATGAACAAAAAAAAACATTAATAGTAGAGTTTTGTTCCCATTTATGTACTGCACTTTGATAGTTAATTTGCTTAACGCTGCCTTGAGAGCTGTTTAAGCGGATAATACCAGGTTTTGTTGCTATGAGTCATACTGCTCCCTGCTCAGGAAAAGCAGAGGTCTTTATGTTTACAGAATTCTGCTCAACAGCATCTGAACGCTGGTGAAATTTTTTAGACTGTCATTTTGGCTCCTTTGTAGCACTGGTTCATTGGTTGTAAAATGTGGTTCATTGGTTGTATTTTTAAAGTTTCACTACACTGTATAATTAGAACCAGTGCGAAGTTGAAGCAGCATCAGGCTACTTCTTGAAATGGTTTCACATCACTTCTGTTAAATCAATTTTCACTCCGGTCAGTTGCCTTTAACAAGTTATACCACAGATTCTGCACTGTTGTGACTTGAAAACTAGACTAAATGAGTGCAAAATCTTCAGAATGATTAGCCCTTTAAAATGATTAAAAGCAAGAGCTTAACAAAACTCCAAAGTCACAGCTCCAGATTTGTCGCAGCAGTCACTGAACTTTGCTGTTTTTTTATTCCCCCTCAGATGGAATACCATTCACATGGTGGATTGGGAGGACCAATGAAAAACAGGCCTACTGGGGTGGTTCATCACCTGGAATTCAAAAATGTGTCTGTGGATTGGAGCAGAACTGTTTGGATACGAGCTATCACTGTAACTGTGACGCTGACAAAGACAAATGGTATGCCAGGCTTTGTTGTGGAAAAAAATGCACCTTATTGTTTCTTGCTGGAATGACAAAATAGTATTTTTAAAAGCGCTTGAACAATTAATTCTATATTTAGGCATTTGTGCATATATAAAAGTTGATGCTTCAAATGCTTTAACATATGTTGTAGTGGCATTGAAATTATAAACATGTCTCTGTGGACTAATTATAAAAATGTTTCTGTTTGACTATCTGAGTATGTGTAATTAAGATGGGTTTTGGCTAAACCTCTTCAATGGAGCAAATGTGGGACAAACTGTTCAATTTAAGCAGTGGAAATTTTTCTATCTATCTATCTCTCTATCTATTTTTCTATCTATTTCTCTATCTATCTATCTCTATCTATCGTCGTTATAGCATGCTTTTCCTGTACGTGTCACACTTTCTGTAACACTTTATCTGCTACCACATTTCCATCATGGTTTTTCGCCACGCTTTAGTTTGCTCATTTATTTTACTGAACTCTGATTCAGTCCTGCTGACTGCCGATGCTAGGCTTCACTGTTGCGCTGATCTATTGAATATACTTAGCTCCGGCTGAGTTGGTCAAGAGATCAATGGCCTCCTTGGTCCTCCCTGTACAACGTTACCATTAATTTAAATAGACCAAAGGAATTGAAGTGTTACCCATTGATTTCAATGCATCAAGTGACACAGTTATAACCAACTCAAAAATTCAAGGAATTTAAATCTTCACCAGCTAATCAACTGTGGGTTACACATTGGGAGTCAAGAGCAAATGTAGTCTTCAGGTGCAGTGGGAGATAATTGGTCCAGGTCAAGTAGATATCATTCTGTACTTATTTACTGAAAGTCATACATTCCGTCCTTATTTTCTATAGTACTTTAATTTTATATGATGATTCATAGTTAAATAGCAAAACTGATGGCAATCTGGAACATCGGAACATCTCTGCAATACAGGTTGAGCAGACACAAAAATGAGGTACTACAGTACAACCACTGGCAGAAGGGTGCAATTACAGCATGCCAAGTTTACATAGAAAGTTTCCATTTTAAATATGGACATAGAAATTTACAATGTGAAAGTTAACAATGGGAAGTAAGGTTTTATAGGCAGGAAGTGCATGCAGGCATAATATTTTCAATACGCTATTGATTGAGTAGTTGAGGCGAATAGCATAGATGCATTTAAGGGGAAGCTAGATAAGTACATGAGGGAGGAAGGAATAGAAGGGTATGCTGATAGCATTAGATGAAGTAGGGTGGGAGGAGGCTCGTGTGGAGTATAAACACTAGCATAGGCCGGTTGGGTTGAATAGCCTATTTCTGTGCTGTAAATTCTATGTAATTCTATGTAATCAATTGCCCATGGAATTAAGACCAAGAGTAGTCTAGAGGTAAAGTGGGGTTAAAGGGTGGAAAAGTTTTTAATAGGGAACGTTGATGACGGGAAACAAAGTGTTGTGGATAGCAAGTGTTCAAAGAAATAAGATTTTTAACATATCATAAACCATCCTGCCTTCGCCTGCTGTTCACAGACATGCACTTTTATCAATAATCACTGAATACTATGGTAGTCATGATGTGGAGATGCCGGTGATGGACTGGGGTTGACAATTGTAAACAATTTTACAACACCAAGTTATAGTCCAGCAATTTTATTTTAAATTCACAAGCTTTCGGAGGCTTCCTCCTTCCTCACCTGAGGAAGGAGGTAGCCTCCGAAAGCTTGTGAATTTAAAATAAAATTGCTGGACTATAACTTGGTGTTGTAAAATTGTTTACAACACTGAATACTAAACAGAGATAGGATTGCTCTGCAATTTTCCTCTCCCTACTAAAGGGCAATTGAGGACAATTGTAGCATCCCTCCACATGTGTCGTGAACTTCATTTTACAGAGAAGTAAACATCTCCTTTGGCGTTTTGCCATGTTAAAGTATCAACATTTGACTATCGCATTCACTGTCATGTCATGAGATGTCTCCTCAATAGGATTTCCCATTGTAAAGTTCAGCAACGATTAGCTATCCTAGTCCCAGTCACACCAGTAGGTTCACCTCTACTACTGGATAAAGTTTCATAAGCTCAAATCCCCACAGCTCAGCCAGCAATGCACCCTCTCTGCCTGGGTAGAGGCAGGTTCAGAACACTTGATGAATAATTTATTCTTTGCTCTCCTCAGAATCCTTAATTTAATTTTTTAAAAATTGTTCAATAATAAGTATTTTTAATAGCTTTGGTGCCGTAAAGGCTATGTGATTAAAATAATCTCTGATCATTCAGATTCAAATACATTCCAAACATTGCTGATTTCTACTTAATTTTAAAAATGATTATATTAACGTTTTCCTAGGTTAAATTAGATTACTGTTCATATTAATATTTTACTAAATAACATTCGATTAATTATGATTTCTGTATTAAACTCAATTAAATGGGATAAGAGATGATTTTAATATTTTAGTGAAATTTGGTTAGTGGTTATTTTTGTATTTCAATGAATTCAGTGACGAATAATGTTTTTAATATTTTACTAAATTGTATTTGATTAATAGTCCAGTAAAATTGGATGAATGATTTAAATGTTCACTGAATAAAATTGCATTAATGAATATTTCAATATTTTACTTATTTCAAGTAGATGAATGATGATTTACTGAATTAGATTAGATAGATGATTTTCATCTTAAATGATCATTTCAAAATATTCTGTTTTGATGATATTATATTTAATTGATTTTAATATTTCATATTTGATCATTATATATATTAATTTGGCATTGCTTTATATTTTACGACATGGGATGTTCCACATCACTTTCACATCAGTGCTTACAATTACAATCTCAGGGAATTTACTTCATCTTTACTGGTAATGCTGGGGAGATCAACTAGTATATATTAATATGCTTTAATATATTATTTCATGTATTTCACATTAATTTATTTAATGTCATTCCCTTTATTCAAAATCCTCTGCAATAAGAACTTCCAATATACAATTTCAACTTGTTTTTCAATTATGTTATTTTTTTAAAATTAAATTTCTATTTAATTTCCTCTGCCATTAGCTCTATTTTATGTTTTTTTAAAATTTATAACCAACATTCCTTGCATTTCCAACAGTACCTAAATGTACCAGTACAATAATACAATCTCCATTACCCCATATGATCCTCTCTTTATCAAACAGCATAGATACACGCTATCATAAAAGAAAGACATCAAGACATACTTGCTCTCGAGGCAGTACAAAGAAGGTTCACTCGGTTAATCCCGGGGATGAGGGGGCGGACATATGAGGAGAGGTTGAGTAGATTGGGACTCTACTCATTGGAGTTCAGAAGAATGAGAGGCGATCTTATTGAAACATATAAGATTGTGAAGGGGCTTGATCGGGTAGATGCGGTAAGGATGTTCCCAAGGATGGGTGAAACTAGAACTTGGGGGCATAATCTTAGAATAAGGGGCTGCTCTTTCAAAACTGAGATGAGGAGAAACTTCGTCACGCAGAGGGTAGTAGATCTGTGGAATTTGCTGCCCCAGGAAGCTGTGGAAGCTACATCATTAAATAAATTTAAAACAGAAATCGACAATTTCCTAGAAGTAAAGGGAATTAGGGGTTACAGGGAGCGGGCAGGAAATTGGACATGAATTTAGATTTGAGGTTAGGATCAGATCAGCCATGATCTTATTGAATGGCGGAGCATGCTCGAGGGGCCGATTGGCCTACTCCTGCTCCTATTTCTTATGTTCTTATGTTCTTAAGGCCTTGCATTTATGTAGCGCCTTTCATGACCTCAGGACGTCCCAAAGCGCTTTACAACAAATGAAGTACCTTGTAAGTGTAGTCACTGTTGTAATGTAGGGAACACGGCAGTCAATTTGCAAACAGCAAAGTCCCACAAACAGCAATGTGATAATGAGCAGATAATCTATTGAGGGATAAATATTGGCCAGGACACTGTGGCGAACACCCCTGCTCTTCTTCAAAATAGTGCCACCTGAAAGGGCAGACGGGGCCTCGATTTAGCATCTCATCCAAAAGTCGGCAGCCTCCGACAGTGCAACACTCCCTCAGTACTGTTGTGGAGTGTCAGCTTAGATTTTGTGCTCAAATTTCTGGTGTGGGACTTGAACCCACAATCTTCTGGCCATCACTGAGCTATGGCTGACACTGTTAAATCAGGGAAATTAACCTGACAATATCATTAGCACCCTCACAATAGTTTGCAATAAAAACACAAGTTGACTTATTCAATCAGTGGCTTGGATGATATATTATGCATCATAATGACTAGGAAGTACTCTTTAGCTCATCAAGAGCAAAGCTATGGGGAAATCCTGTCATAACTCCTACCTGTCACACTTCAAATGTTATTTTGCATTTCAATTGACAGATATATTTTTAGTAATTTCTGTTGGAGTATTTTTTTAAGTATAAACAAACAAAGGCAGTAAAGCTGTTGACGACTACCTTAATTGGCGCAGGAGCTAGGAGGAAACTCAACTGGACCAGATAAAAGTTTGGAATAATCTTCCTGACAGGGACTAGAGACAAAAAAATATTTCCCCCCTGGATTTTATGCCAATTATCTTAAATCTGTGTCCTCTGGTTACCAACCCTCCTGCCAGAGGAAACAGTTTCTCCTTATCAAAACCCCTCATAATATTGTACACCTCTATCAAATATCCTCTTAACCTTCTCCGCTGTAAGGAGAACAACCCCAGTTTCTCTAGTCTCTCCACATAACTGATTTCTTTCATCCCTGGTACCATTCTAGTAAATCTCCTCTGCACCCTCTCTCAGGCCTAGACATCCTTCCTTAAGTGCGGTGCCCAGAATTGGACACAGTAAGCAGTTGGGGCCTAACCAATGTTTTATATAAAGGTTTAGCATAACTTCCTTGCTTTTGTGCTCTATGCTTCAATTTATAAAGCCAAGTCGTATGTGTTTTTTAACAGCCTTCTCAACTTGTCCTGCCACCTTCTAAGACTTGTGTACTTACATCACCAGGTCTCTCTGCTCTAAGGAGAACAACCCCAGCTTCTCTAGTTGTTATGATCTGTAATGTGCTACCTGAAAGAGTGGTGGAAGCAGATTCAATAGTAACTTTCAAAAGGGAATTAGATATATACTTGAAATGGAGAAATTTGCAGGGTTGTGGAGAAAGAGCAGGGGAGTAGAACTAATTGTACAGCTCTTTCAAAGAGCCGGCACTGACACGATGGGCCGAATGGCCTCCTTCTGTGCTGTATTATTCTATGATTCTATGACATTCAAAATTTTTAGTGAGATGCTATGATGGGAAGTTAGGGTTACGAGAGAGATAGTTTTTAGTGTGCTTTTCATATTTCTCTTACTTTTCAATGTAAAATAACATATGCTTGAATACAAACAAAAAGAAAAACTACAAATTATGAAAATCTGAAATAAAAACCGAAGAGAAGGATTGAACTTGACTTATAAGCTGGAAATACACAGCAGGTCTAACAACATCCATAAAGAGTAAGGACATAGTTAACAGTATGGGTGTAGACTTTTTAATCAGAACACCCAGGAAAACCTACCAAATGAGAGATTTTCCTTGATTCAAGTTAGCAATCATCAGATAAGGCAACATGCAAATTTGTAAAGTATAACATTATAGGAAGGTAGTCAATATGGAATGCTTCATTTAACAAAAAAAATTGTAGTTATGTTTCAGTCTTGAGAAACATTTATGCAGCTCTGAACCCGTCCTTCTGAAATCACCCCTTTTTGTCCAGAGGTCCTCTTGTAACTCTATTGTACATTATAAAATTACCAGGTACCTCATTTAAAAAAGAAGGTTGAAGAAAGTACATGGTTTCAATTGTGCAAGTCACAAAGGAATGATTTTTTTAAAAATCAGGTTCACTTTTAAATTGTACAATCTCATGAGCCGTCCCATATATGTATAGGTTATCCATGTGTGTGACTTATATCATAGTTACATTTTCATGAAAGTTGTTCTATTTACACTTCCTGCGTTCTGGGGCACAGCCACCACGAGAGGGTTGATTTTCAACTTTCTGCCCCGGCGTAAAATTGGTTATTGTCTGTTATAGAAACCGCCCCACTTTTAATTTCCATTCAAATCAGTGATGATGAAAATCAGGCGGTTTCTATGATGAGCAGCTGATCCACAATATCAGTTTTACACCTAGGCAGTAAGTAGAAAATCTACCCCAATCTCTGTTAACAGGTTATTGATATTGAGGTATCCTTATTTAAAGTATATTTATAACATTCTACTTATTGGCAGGACTAATGACACAGGACATCTTTCATACAAAGATCATTTGCCTGTAACGCAGATTATTATTGGGGACACAAACAGAACAAACTCAGAAGTTGCCTACAGACTTGGACCACTTCGTTGCTATGGTGACAGTAAGTGTCATATTCTATTTCAGGATCGTACTCGTGAAAGTTTAGGAACTGTCGTTAGCAATCCACAATATCTCACAATCATTTCCTGCTTGTTTAACTGTCTCCAACTCATTGTGCTGCTTCTTGTTAAAATATACATATTAGCCATTTTCTCTGATGCCCAAAATTGTTGTTTTATTTGGCCACATGTTTCCTATTTAGTTGTGTTGATAATAATAGACACTTAGTGCTGGTAACAAGGCAACAATCCAATCAAGTGTTCAAATGTCATCATTAACCATAAGAATGAAACTCAAATGTTTTCATGCCATTATCGCTGTTGAGTTTACAGCCTTAAAATTATTTTATGTACCATGGTGTTCAGGGGTACAGTTTCAATCTCTAGTGGGTCCTTTTTCCAAATGGTGACAAAAATGGTTAGTGCTCTCCATATATTTAATGTATGATGGTAACTCAATCGCTTTAACAAATGAGAATTCATCATTAATTAAACGCAAATAACACACTCACTACATACACCGATGTATATTTATTTAAATACTGTGATCGAATGGGTGTTGATTTTGAAGCCAGCTGTAATGAAAAACAATGGGATGGACAACATGATCAGCAAGTTACAGTGTCCAGGAAATCCGTGCACCTGTGCACAAATGAGGGCACCTAGTGAGATGACACAAGGTAGCAACTTATTTACATCATTATCTCAATGTGCCACTGATGATATGCGAGGAGTGTCAGCGTTGGAATGTCAGGTGGCAACAGCCAGCGAAGAAAAATGGAAGATGGACAAGGGTCAGTACGGCATGGAAACACTAGGGAACAGCACATGGTTGGCAGCACTATGCAGTACCAGGTTGCTTGTATGTGTGATTGCTTGAGGATTGAGAAAGGGTACAAGCAATAGGCACACACCCTGCTGTGTGTGGCCTCCAATCCTGCCATGGCCGATGCTCCTTGATCTGCCTGTCCCGACAATGTCTATGGCTTCCTTCTTCATGTGGGTGAGGACTTGGATGGAGAATAGCCCTGCCCCTCCCTGGTTTTGGTTTCCATTAGTATGAGCCAGCTTCTCGTGCAGAAAGCAAGGGAATGATTTGGTGAGTGGTTGTTGAAAAGGGTTGTGTGGATGTGTGGGGCATCTTCAAAAAGTGTGCCTGCTGAGAGAGAGAAGCAGCAAGTTGTGAGCAAGACAGGAAAGTGGTCTTGTGCGAGAAAGTGGTTCCACTGTGAAATGAGAATGTAGTCATCAGAGGAGTGAAATGCTTAGTAGTTGTTACCAGCTAAAAGCAGAATACTGTTCGTGCCTGTTGTGAGGGCAGCAGCAACAGGCAAGTATGTGATTGGAATAGTAAGGAGAGCTGGTACAGTAGCCATTGTGATTGATGAAAAAGCAGGCGGTGAAGGGGAGGGAAGTGTTTGGAGCGCTGGGGGAGGGAGGAGTTGAAATTGCTATGGCCAGGTGCACTGCAGAGAAAGAGAGCTAGGAAGACCTCACATTCACCCTTGCAGTCTGGGTCAGGTCATTTAATGTCCTGGTGCTGATGGTGCAGGCAGAAGACAGTGTCTGTTTGGGCACCTTCCTGCTAGCTGAGGGGAACAGGACCAACCTGCGTGCCCTCACCTGCTCCACTGGCACCTCCACCACTCTTTCAGAGAAGCAAGGTGCTCTTGCTTGAGTCATGTTGATGTGCAGAGCATCACTGAATTAAACTGAGTAGAATGATACTTTGCTTTAAGAGATGCATTCATTCCATCAAAATGATGCGGGCCATAGAATGATGATTATCGGGCAGGCAGTTAAAATCGGCCTTAGTTGAACCAACGTCCAACACAAAATTAACAGACATCGTCAACAGACTGAAAATTGGCCCTTGTAGAAATGTGTGATGAAGTTTGATTCTCATATCAGAAAATGTTAAACCACTTGGGAGCAATTTTAACTCCCCCTGCCCGACGGAAATCTGGCAGAACGGCAGTTAAAATTGAGTGACGGTATTTACCACAGTGCTGTTTTTGCTGGTGGGTGAGGCACCAACCTGGCTCAAGTGGCAGCTTCACTAATATATTCTCATGGGAATCCTATGACGCACACAGGACCTCGATAGCATTTTAACGGCGTATTGAGAAGGGCACCCGCTGCAAGTCCCCCCCACTCAGTAAAACCAGTCGGGGAACAAGTGGAGGCCCTAAAAGATAGGTTGGAAACTTTGTGGGGCCAGGAAAGTCTGGACCTCTACTATCACAAAATCAGCCCCCCTTCCCACCACGAGACCCTGCCGATACTCCCTTCCCCCCCCCCACCCTCCCCCCATAAACTTACCTTAGTGGCTAGACAGCCAGTTGGCGGGATGTGAATGAGGCCTGGCAGTTTATATCAGCCGGGTTTCCTCCGGAGACTCCTGGGCAGGAAGCCTGTGTGACTTACGCACAAAATCATCAGAGTTCCTGCTCCTGATTGCCATCCACTGACATCTGATGGAAAATGCCCATATATGTGGATGTTGGATGAGGACAGGAGTGAGCACACCTGTAATGCCCATGCAGTTGAATGGCCTGTCAACACCCTGTCTTGGCTGAGAAAAAACGCTTTGGCGGAAATGGGCAGGGTACCTGATCGCGGCCAGTGCCCGTGGAACCGTATCCCAGTATAAATCAGTGCCTTTAGGTGTCAGCTGTAGTTCAGTTAGTAGCACTCTCACTTCTTGAGTCAGAAGGTTGTGGGTTCAAGTCCTACATCAGGGACTTGTGAACAAAATCTAGGCTGAAACTGAGGACATGCTGCACGTTTGTACATGCCGTTCGTTGGATGAGACGTTAAACTGAGGCCCCATCTGCCCTCTCAGGTGGACTTAAAAGATTCCATGGCAATATTTCGAAGAAGAGCAGGGTAGTCTCCCTGGTGTCCTGGCCAATATTTATCCCTCAACCAACATCACTAAAACACACAATATCTGGTCATAGTCACATTGTTGTTTGTGGGAGCTTGCTGTGCACAAATTGGCTGCATATTTCCTACATTGTAGCAGTGACTGCATTTTAAAAAAAAAAGTACTTCAATGGCTGTAAAGCGCTTTGGGACGCTCTGAGGACATGAAAGGCGATATATAAATGCACGTCTTACTTTTTCTTTCTTCAGTAGAGGAGAGAAGAAAACTGGAGCAAAAAAAAAATCAAAATAGTTTCTAAACGAGAGTTCAACATTTAAAGATTAATCATCAACTCAAACCTCTTTTTACCCATCCAGGAAATTACTGGAATGCAGCATCGTTTAACACCGAGTCCTCGTATCTCCACTTCCCTACGTTCCACGGTGAGCTAAGTGCAGATATTTCATTTTTCTTCAAAACGACTGCTTCCTCGGGTGTTTTCCTAGAGAACCTCGGAATTAAGGACTTCATAAGGATCGAACTGAATTGTAAGTAAGATGGCAATGAGAATTGTAAGTAGGATGCGAATATAACAAAATGCAATCTTTAGCCTAGTTAAATTTCTCTGTGTAAGTCAAAATATACATGAGTTAACGATGCTCTTGGAGTAGTTCCACAGTAACAGTAAGGTTGCACAAGATGTTCAGTCTACAGTTGATGACAGATACCTTCACTAAAATAAATAACAGATAGAAGAGAATGGCTACATAAAGGTTTTAAACTGAGATTGACTTTTTAATCCATTTTCTCCCCTACTGTCCTGGAAACACTAGCTCATGCTAGAGTATGAATCAAAGGCAGCCATGACATACCTCACCCAAGAGGGATATCATCTCGGAACCTAGACAGTGAGTTCTGGCAGGCTGTTGAACCACAGAGCGGCATCGCAGCTGAGCTTGATACTGTTCTCACCTGGCACCCATGCATTTACTTTCTAGCAGGGTCATTGGACAGCAACCAGGGGTGGGAAGCCCCGACTAATTTAACGGACCAGCATCAGGAATTTCCTTGGAACTTCGGCTCCGTCACCAGTGCTTTAGCGGAAGTTTGGTGGAAACCCTGTTAACGTACATCAACGGGGTTTACACCAAACTTACAACAGCGGAGCAGGAGAAGCCCGAGGAAATTCTTAACATAGGAACCTGAACATTTTTGATCTATTGAATTATAAGATTCACTCATGGTTTTTGGAGGCAGCTAAGCTGCTTGATCAGATTAATTTTTGTGATCAGTCCCACCTATCCATTATTTTATATCATACTGGTTCCCTAACAATCCTGCTTGGTTGTTTTTATTAGTATTTACACTATTAGACACTTTTTTTCTCTTTTTTACCTTGTTTTAATTGTTGACAAAACACTATCAAGAGTGGAATAATTTTCAATTACAATATTTTTGTTTTGATGCTGATTTTTATTACACAAGCTATCTTAAAGCATTGTCTTTTTATTATTACAGATTAACTGTTGCCACTTTATCTGTATGTATTTTGATATAATGAATACTTCAATATAATTAATGTCCAATGCTGCTATTTTACCATAAATTTTCTGGACTGTTGTGATTTTTAAAGCTGAATTTTGTTGCTCTCTTACTAAAGTCTTAATAATACGACTGTAAAGAATATCCTCAGCCAGAATACAAGTACCTTCATGCTAAATGATACATGCAGGTTCTCTAACTGTATTGTTTTCTTCAATGAGGAACAGAATAATTTAATGCATTAGTGATAACCTTTACTGTGACAGGATCAACTACCACTGGATTTTCATCCTATTTTCTTAATCGCTTGTGTTTAATAATGGATGGTCCTGAAATCATGCCATGGGACAATAATGTACTGATGCTATTGTCTGAAATTCCTCTCTCTGCTAAACTAACAGAGAGAGGATTCAGATGAGAGTATTACATGTTCGTACGTTAGTATCCTAGACTGTAATTTTAGGGCCTTTAAGCTGCAAGATGCAATAATTTGATTTAATGCTGTCTATAGCTTTTTCTAAATTATGACTATCTAAAACAATTAGAAATGCATGTTTTTCTTTCCTTAACCCTACAAATCACTGTTTGCGATATTAGTGTATGGGCACTTTACGTGTTCGGATGACATTCCTGTTTGCTAATTTAATGAAGACAGCACCTATTTATTTTAAATGGTTTACTGCCTCTGTTAAGTAGAAAATAGAGAAATATCTTACAAATAAAAAAATTCTACGTTCTAATCTTCCAGACTTTATAGATATCACTGTTGTCTTTGCAGACTGAGAAAATAATAGTAGTCAATTACATTGTGGCTTTCGAAGAGTTTAATAGATATCCTTTTCTTGTCAATATGTAGTAAATATAGATAAGTTATGTTGACCTGCTTTGAATGAGTTTGTGGTTTCTTGGCTACACGGTTAAATGAAGAGGTTCAAGTGGATATGAACTTGAAACAAGAGATAATAAGAGTGTCACAACACTAGCAATCCAATTTATCTCTACTCAGCGCGTTTAGAAAATAGAATATTGAAGGATAGTAAAATTGCAGTTGTCAAGTGTGACTTTGTATGTATTTGGTCCCCTGTGCCTGGGGCAGGTTTGGATCCTAAGAATCTAAGATACATCATAATCCATATCTAGATAATGTAAGTGTTAAACCTTCCCCTTACTCATCACAAGAAAAAGCACAGATGCATATTCATACTTGACTTGAATTAACAAAGAGGAAAGAGGATTGATGATCTTGCCTTCTCACATGGTCTCTCTATTCCCATCATCTTGATCACAGACAAGGCCATCTCTGACCACTTCCTTGTATCCCTCACCACTCACATCCCCCTACCCCATTCCAATGCCACTTCACTTTGCGTCTGCCCCTGGAAAAAATTCTCCCCCAAGCCACTTACAATGGCACTTTGAAACTCCCAACTGCCTAGCACTTGACGCTCACGATACTTCTGCAACTGTCGATTTGCTCACTCACTCCCTCTCCTCCACCTTTGATACCCTTGTTCGCAGTAAAGCACACCCTGGTTGTTCCCCCTTGTATGGCCCCCACCTTTACTTCTGAAGTCCAGGGGGCACAGACTTGAGTGCATCTGGCGCACAACTGGTTTCGCAATTTTAGCATCCAAAATTCTGCTGCCCAAATCCTGTTACTCATCAAGTTCTGCTCACCCATCACTGATATCTTTTAGTGACTGGAACTTCCAGATGCATTAATCCTCTGCCAAATTGAGATATGTGCACCTCTGTCTATAGATTTGGGCATGAGAGTTCTGCAAGTAGAGCACAGAACACCACTGGTGCTGCCTGATCTGACTGGCATCCCTCCGTTGGTCTTAATGTTCAAAAGGACAGCTCTAAGGAGATTCCTATGGGGAAACCGCCAGGTAGCGCTAATGGTGCTATTGGAGGAAAATAGGGGGGCAGAAGAATAATTGGCACAGCTATAAATATAAGTAGCAACAGGAAAAAGTAAAAAGTGAAACTGCAAAAAAAAAGCTGTTCACTGAGCCTTATAATTATGCCCTTTAAATGAGCTTGTCTACAGTTGAGCCCCTTGCACATCTGGATTCCCGTTATAAATGATGTGAATGTCACTCAGTGTTCTGCTTGCACACATGGCAGGAAATTGTGCGCAAGTCAAAATGATGCCATCTCTCCCTTCATTTCAATAATGTGACAAGGTGCCTGCCTAATTCAAGTGAGAGTTTTCCATTCCTGTTAGTTTTGCTCCAGACCTGTGGACCGTGTGCAAAATGGGCAGAGATTCTGTGCAATGGATTTCCACCGAACTTTGAGAACAAATTGAGCTCAATTAAAGCCTGATAAATAAGTGGACCCAATTGGAAAATCTATTCTGATGTCCAGCAACAAAGAGAATTTATTCAAAACCGTATTACTGTTCTAATTCCTGCCCTAACGGTAAGAAATGTGGTTCATTGCAATTTAAAGCAGCTATTTTCATGAAAAAAGTGTTTGACAAACCTTTTTGGGGGGAGGGAAAAGAGTTCTGTGTATTCTTCCTGTCAGTGTAATATGTGTATGATATTGAGCATGGAAGTGTTGTAGTTATATTAGTAATCCAGAGGCCTAGACTAATAATCCAGAGGACGTGAGTTCAAATCCCACAATGGCAGTTTGAGAATTTGAATTCAGTTTGACAAATAAATCTGGAAATAAAAAGCTGGTATCAGTAAAAGTGACCATTAAGCTGTCCGGTTGTTGTAAAAACCCAACTGGTTCACCATTGCCCTTTAGGTAAGGAAACCTGCCGTCCTTACCCGGTCTGGCCTATTATGTGACTCCAGTCCCACACCAACGTGGTTGACTCTTAGCTGCCCCCTGAGGTGGCCTACCAAACCACTCAATTGTATCAAACTACTTGCAGCACTTAAAGAAGAAACCCCATCACCACCTTCTCAGGGCAACTGGGGAGGGTCAATAAATGCTAGCCTTACCAGCGATGCCCACATCCTGGGAATGAATTTTAAAAAACCTTTCAATGTGACGCATATATATTTATCAACAAAAACGGTTTGCTCCTTTTTCACAGAGACTGCTAGGAGTAATTAAATAAAAACTACCTTTGTAATCAAAATTTATTTCACTCGCAGTGTACCTGTGATATGTGAAGAGACCCAAGTTAGACATCAATAATAAATCCATGCCTTGTGCGATATTTCAAAGACAGGTCATTGTTAATAGAGTGGGAACTAATTGCATTTTGTGTGATAAAAAACACACACTCATTATTCTCTCTATGACACTCTTGCAGAATTGTGCTCCTCAGGTCAAAGATAGTTAACTCTGTTTATATACTGTGTCTGATTTTCAGCTCCAATGGAAGTGGATCTCTCGTTTGACGTGGGTAATGGACCATTTGAGGTTACTGTGCAATCGCCCACGCATTTGAACGACAATCAGTGGCATTATGTTGAAGCAGAACGAAATATCAGAGAGGCATCCCTTCAAGTGGATCACCTGCCAAGAAAAACTCAGGAGGCCCCCTCTGATGGACACATTCACTTACAGCTCAGCAGCCAACTGTTTGTAGGTAGGAGCCCATTGTTTACAAATGGCCTGTCATTCTTTGTGACATTTATACACTGATGACAAATACCATTCAATTTGTAGAACCATGATTTTTTTTGCATTATTTAGACAGTGCAAAATGTGCAATGTAACAAGGTGAGTACATGTACATCATTGATCCAAAGATAAATTTATTGTAGTAATGGAGATACAGTAGATATGGTCAAATGTATACCTGACTCAAAATAATATTTTTAATTTATGCGGAGAATTCTAACATTCTTGATTTATTTTATTTCTGTTGCGTACATCCAGTGATCCAGATATATTCCCAATTCGTACATAACATACCCTGAGAACTATTTATGTATACATTAGAATTTGATGTAGTAAAATTTTGTATAATTTATGATTGCTAAAAGTGAAATGACTTGTACGGCTAACCCACAGAGAGAAGAGTTACCAGCACAAAATAATATCTATTGTGTTAAGATGCTGGATTCTGTATGGTGCATGCGACTTCTAGTTTCATGTCATCTGTACTGTGCAACCATGAAACATCAAAAAAATGTTAACATCGTATTTGAATCTACAATTATTAAGAGTCTAGAAAGTGTCTTTGTGTTCTCTGGTAGTTCAGTTGGTAATTATTCTTCCCTGTTTGGTTACTAAGCCATATAGATCAGGAAGATCTCAGTTTCAGACCCCAGTTTGTGGTGAGTTAGATGATCAAAGCTCTGCTGGCAACATTGAGGCTTAATGTTCCCTATGCCACTGGCAAATTCAATCAAGCAAACTCAACGTCACGGAGACCAGTAACATTGACTGTACTGACTTACAGTCTTATGCTGGCCATTCTGCTAGCTAACCAGGGTCAGAGGGAGGTAAACAGGTGAGCAGGAGAACGTACTGAACAGTAATGCAGGCAGCTATCACAAGTAAATATATATACAAAGAGGGTCAGGTTCGCTTTCAGAATGCAGTCTGTGGTAGCAGCCTGGGAGAAGTCAAACTGGATAGAGACACTGGAGCAAAAATCTTGATTAGGCAAAGTTTCAATATATCAAAGTTTTTGGCCTGTCCCTTCATCTTTGATATATGGACACCATCTTTTTCTCTATTTGTTAAGCTTATTGACACCAGGTCCTTTTTTGGAGAGCAAGAACATAAGAACATAAGAAATAAGAGCAGGAGTAGGCCATATGGCCCCTCGAGCCTGCTCCATCATTCAATCAGATCATGGCTGATCTTAGACCTCAACTCCACTTTCCTGCCCGATTCCCATATCCCTTGATTCCCCTAGAGTCCAAAAATCTATCCATCTCAGCCTTGAATATATTCAATGACTCAGCATCCATAGCCCTCTGGGGTAGAGAATTCCAAAGATTCACAACCCTCTGCGTGAAGAAATTTCTCCTCATCTCAGTCTTGAATGGCTGACCCCTTATCCTGCGACTATACCCCTAGTTCTACACTCTCTAGCCAGGGGAAACAATCTCTCAGCATCTACCCTGTCAAGCCCCCTAATAATCTTATATGTTTCAATGAGATCACCTCTCATTCTTCTAAACTCCAGAGAGAATAGGCCCTCTTTACTCAGCAGGTCCCAGGTGAAAAGCTCTTTGGTGTTTTCTGTCTACATTCCACCACTTTCTACTTTCTTGTGAAGTTAAAGGGCTTCCATATTGAATTTTACCAGTTAAAAGATTTGACTTAAAAGATCAGTTCAGCAATGGTTTTACAAAGCTAGGAAGGGTGCTTAAGGCCAAGATATTGGACCTGTCTTCTGAACTTACAAAATATGCTTTGCAATTTGGTCTAGTTCCATACATATTCCGCCAAGTTACTAAATAGTAACAAATTATTTAACACCTTGTCAATTCCCACTACATGGCCTCTTAATTTAGGACAACGGTGCTGTCGGTGCCAATGTGGCATATACATCACCCGGCTGTTCTCAAACATCTCCTGCCATCCAACCACAAATAAAACTCTAGCAGAGACCCCACCTTCTTGCCGATTATGGAAAAATATATCTAAACAAAGGGATAGATTTTAACTTAAGGGAAGGCTCGCCAGAAAGTAGGTAGGTCATGGGGAGGGGTTTTCTGGAAGATCTCATGGGAGGGAAGAGAGAGTTCAGCACAAGGGAAGCTCTTCCTAATCCCACAAAGAAAAGTTTTACACTGACCTTGGAGGGCCTCTTCTGCCTGCCGACCCGCTGAGGACTTGTTTCAGCTTGGTCATAAAAGCTACAGAGGCTTCTTTGCTCAAGCCCCAGTTAAAATGCAATCGGGGTCACTTTGACAAAATAGCAGCATGACTTGCATAAATTTATGAGTCTCCTGTCTGGTTCCAGTAAGTGCCTCAGCCACCTGGATGCAGTGAGCAGTTAAAATGGGATCAGGCGGTAAGTCAAATTGCTCAATTATAAATGCCCCTCCCCACCTATTCCCTCTAGGTGGGGTGAGTAAAAACTTATAATTCATACAAAATATCACAGCCTGTGTCATCACCACACGAAGGCGCATGACCCAGTCACCACTGGTCTAATCCTCATCCCTCCCTTCCTCTGCTTCACCATCAGTAGACAGTCCTTCATCCAATTTGCTCCCCGCTGAAATTCCTTCCTGCAACACGTCAAAACTTCTCAAAAGACCGTTCACTTTGACCCTTTTTTAATTGTCTATCCTTTGTCTACTGCCCTGTAAAGTACTCTGAGATGCCTGTCCATACATAGGGAACTCTATGGAAATATAGGGGGGAATTTTTCACCTTCAGTGCGTGCGTAAAGCTCGCAGTATCGGAGCGGCGGCCCGTTACACACCCAGCCCGTTTTCTCTTTCCATTGTAACTAGTCCACAGACTATAAGATAATAAATCGGCTCCCCTGAAAAAAGGTTCCCTTAAAATAACTCCATAGATTAAAAAAAAATTACATTTTATCTGCCTAAATGCAGATCAATTATTTTCAAATGGCGCAGTCAGCCTCTTTTGGTTTCTGGAAATGGATTTTGTTTTCAATTTCTATCTCTGATGGTTATTGGTTACAAGAGGTCCGACAAGATCATTGAGTGTAGTGATAGTAACGATTTTACATAGGCCTGGGTTTGTTATATGGATTTAACTTCAAGCAAAGCGCAAACATTTCCTTAGAGAGACTAAATTAACAATGCTCCTATTGATGGTCCTTTTTTAAAAAAAAGTCATAGATTTGTGATGTTCATATGTTCTGTGATGCAAACAAATCTATATGTTATAACATGTTTTGGATATCGGCCTCACTTACAGTACTAATAGGGCTTGAATATAAAGATAAGTAGAATGGACTCTATGGCATTTAGCAGCACTTGTTCTACAGCTCCTTTAATGAGGGCAATGTGCACATGATAGAAACTAAAACCCAATTTTAACTCAGGGCGGGTGGGATGCGAGGTGGGCAGGAATGACATCAAGGCCGACAGGCAGGAGCAGGAATTTGCGCAGGAGCCGAAAGCCGCCGTGGACCCAAGGGAATGGTACCCCAATGTAAGGCTAATGGTTTTCAAACCGATGCTGGTGCTGGGAGGGAGAGGTAAGGCCAGAGCTGGGGAGGCCCAAGGAATCATTGTGGATCCCGGAGGAGCACTCCTGCTCCTTCTAGCCCACAAGGAGCCCTCACAGAAATTTTACAAAATACTTACCTTGGCCTCTTGTGGCGACTTTGCTGCCTCCCGTCAGGATTCACTGGCGCCTTTGGTGCCATGTGGGCCTACCGATCTTCCTAGATAACATAGTGTTACAATGCTGCGACTTTAGTGTGTTAACTGGCCTTCCGCCTATGAGGGCGGGCTGCCTCCCAGAGCAATTTATTTGTCAAGTTAAAATAGCATCGGGCAGGAATGAGTCAGGAACCTGGCGCGAACCCCCTGACCGCCATTTTGACTACCTGCCCGCGGGCTGGGTTAAATTTGGGACTTAGGCGATTCTGAAAGGCTTGAAAATGGAATCTATAGAAAATACAAAACCTGCGGGAAAGTCGCTTTGCTATTTGTCTGAGGCATACTGGTCCTTCAAAAAACTTCTGGTGACATTCAACTGCAAACTCATCCAGTTCTTTGTCCAAGGAACATTATTCCTTCAAGCTAAGGGTTTTCTGCTTTTGTTTGTTTCCCAACTGTAGCCAAGACATTACTCATTGTGATATTAGCTGATATTTTGCATGACTGAGCTCTGCTTCCTGATTGGCGTCCACAGCGCGCCTGATTTATTCTGATGAGGCCCAAGGGTGAATTAATTGTAACATTGCTGTGCATTGCCGGAATTGCGCCTGGATTGGGGCAATAAGGAATTTATGCCCCATTGTGTCTCAATTTGGGAGAATCATTCAACCCTCTCATTGGCTTTAACCTGTTTTAAGTTTGAATGATAGACCTTTAAGTTAATACTAATGTAAATTACAGTCTGCGCAACTCTTCATAGAATCTTACAGCACAGAAGGAGGCCATTCGGCCCATTGTGTCTTTGAAAGAACTATCCAATTAGTTGTCTTAATGGTTTTTGTGTGCGGTTGATAACATTACATCCAACTACCATTCTGTGAATGGAAAATACATCAAACAGTTATAGTTCAATAAGAATCTGTTTGCTCTTTAAATTTTCTACTTAGATGAGAAATGACAAAGGCTTTACATTCTCCTGAGTGAGAAGTCTGCAAAGATTTAACTGTACTGCTGAATGAGCTGTTTAACTCCCCAAAGAGTCCTGGATCTTTTTAAGGTCAATTTAAGGTCCATTTGATAGACTCCTTGAAGAATCACAGCACACATGCTTGTTACAGAAAGAAAGACATTTTAAGAAAGACTGTTACAGAAAGAAAGACATTTTAAGAAAGACTGTAGCAGTAGAAGGGAAATTCTGACAGCCGAGTGCTGAATGTAAAGGCGGTTATGTCAGGTTAAACAGTTGTATTACCTGCACTATTGCACATGAAGTCTGCAAACCTAAGTATTCTTAACATTACCAACCTACCGTGTAACATCATACAGCGGTTTCACCTGCATTACAAGACATGGTGAATGATTATGATTATGAATCTGAAGGTGCTAGTCTATTTAGACTTCTATGTCCAATTTTAAGTAGTCCAATATTTAGGAATGACTATGCAGCTGCTATTTTAAAAAAGTTGGTCAAATTTTAATTATCAGCCCTTGGAATGCTTCACAAACGCCTTATGATATTCTATTCACTAAATGTGATGGTGACATCTAGTTGCAGAGTATCAGTAGTGCAACAGCTTTTATTTATATTACACTGGCAGGGAGCCCAATATGGATACATTGGATCCTTTCTATGATGTCGATTTGGATTATTAATTGGGTTGGATGCACATGTTAATCTAATAAATGTTAGCCTTGGCTTTTAGCCAGAAGGTGTTGGGTTCAAGCTCCACTCCAAAATCTTGAGCACAGAATCCTGGCTGACACTCCTGTGCAGTACTGAGGAAGTGCTGCATTGTTGGAGATGCCATCTCTCGGACGAGATATTGAACCAAAGCCCCATCTGCCCTCTCAGGTGAATGTAAAAGATCCTGTGACATTATTCAAAGAAGAATAGGGAAGTTCTCCCAGTGTTCTGGTCAACATTTATCCTTCTCAACATCACTAAAACAGATTGTCCGATCATTATCTCATTGCTGTTTGTGGGACTTTGCTGTTCTCAAATTGGCTGCTCCATTTCCCTACATTACGACAATGACTACATTTCAAAAGGTAATTCATTCGCTGTGAAGCGTTTATCCTGAGGTCATGAAAAGTGCTATGTAACTGCAAATTCTTTCTTTAATCATGAATACTATAGGTGCCAACAGAGGAAGAGCAGTAGGGCGACTATTCCTCACTGTTAATATTGGAGGTGTAGCACACATTCACTCTGAGATGATTGTCTTTGCTTCAGCCAGGATAAGCTTGTTATTGGAACTTGCTGGCCTGTGGCCCATTTGTCTGTGTTTGCCAGTAAATCAGCTATGGCTCAGTGCAGCTCCTCAGGGCACAGGAAATATGCACTTACTGATTTAACTGCAACTGTGGACAAGTGGGCCTGCGGGCTAGGACGTTCCAGCAACAAGCCCACTCCAAGCAAGGCAAAAGCAATCACCCCATTGCTTGTGCCTTACTTACGGGAGGAAGAATTTGCAAACCCACTTATCTATGTTTGAACCAGTGGATTCAAATTTTCTGTGGGGCAGGGAACTGTCCCATCAGTCATTGTGGCTTCATGGAATGTGTTATTCTTAATGAGTGGGCGCATTGTACTGGCCCTAATAACTCCTAACAGAGTGCATGTGAATCTCAGTTGTGCTTCCATCAATGTTTTGTGAAAATCGGCACCTATGATGAACACTGCCATTTGGGTTGCATTTTCAAACCCCAAAATTAACATTTTGGATTCATAAGATCAAAATATAAGATCTTTGAAAGCCTTTCAGATGAGATGTTAAACCGAGGCTCTGTCTACCCTCTCAAATGGACATAAAAGATCCCATGGCACTATTCGAAGAAGAGCCTGAGAGTTCTCCCCATGGTCCTGGCCAATATTTTTCCCTCAACCAACATCACTAAAACAGATAATCTGGTCATTATCTCATTGTTGTTTGTGGGACCTTGCTGTGCGCAAATTGACTGCCACGTTTCCTACATTACAATAGTGGCTACACTTCAAAAGTATTTGATTGGCTGTAAAGCGCTTTGGGGCATCCTGAGGCTGTGAAAGGCGCT
Source organism: Heptranchias perlo (assembly GCF_035084215.1). Lineage (NCBI taxonomy): Eukaryota > Metazoa > Chordata > Chondrichthyes > Hexanchiformes > Hexanchidae > Heptranchias > Heptranchias perlo. The sequence goes on along the minus strand of NC_090331.1, from coordinate 15,483,115 downwards.
ATATAAATGCAGGTTTCTTTTTCTTTTGTACTGATCTAGTTGAACAATACAAAATACCTCTTTTGAGTTAGATGATGAAGCAGTCCGTGCCCGCATGAAGCAAGATATGGACAACATCCAGGCTTGGGCTGGTAAATGGCAAGTAACATTCGTGCCAAACAAGTGCCAGGCAATGACCATCTCCAACAAGAGAAAGTCTAATCATCTCCCTTTGACATTCAACAACATTACCATTGCCGAATCCCCCACCATCAACAACCTGGGGGTTACCATTAACCAGAAACTTAACTGGACCAGCCACATAAATACTGTGGCTACAAGAGCAGGTCAGAGGCTGGGTATTCTGCGACGAGTGACTCACCTCCTGACTCCCCAAAGCCTTTCCACCATCTACAAGGCACAAGTCAGGAGTATGATGGAATGCTCTCCACTTGCCTGGATGAGTGCAGCTCCAACAACACTCAAGAAGCTTGACACCATCCAAGACAAAGAAGCCTGCTTGATTGGTACCCCATCCACCACCCTAAACATTCACTCCCTTCACCACCGGCGCACAGTGGCTGCAGTGTGTACCATCTACAGGATGCACTGTACCAACTCGCCAAGGCTTCTTCGGCAGCACCTCCCAAACCCACAACCTCTACCACCTAGAAGGACAAGGGCAGCAAGCACATGGGAACAACACCACCTGCACGTTCCCCTCCAAGTCACACACCATCCCAACTTGGAAATATATCGCCGTCCCTTCATCGTTGCTGGGTCAAAATCCTGGAACTCCCAATCTAACAGCACTGTGGGAGAACCTTCACCACACGGACTGCAGCGGTTCAAGAAGGCGGCTCACCACCACCTTCTCCAGGGCAATTTGGGATGGGCAATAAATGCTGGCCCTGCCAGCGACGCCCACATCCCATGAACAAATAAAAAAAAGAACAGAAATAAACAGTAAAGAACTTCATACTGGGCAAAGTTTGGTGCTAGACAGAGAACATCAGAATGAATGCAATAGCCTGATAAAGGAACCATTTCCCTTCAATTGGTCTAAATAGTCAAGATTTAGAACTGGAAAAATTGTCTTTTTCACATCACTGACATAATAAAGTTCACATTATTTTAGGTAAAAGAAGCTTAAAAACTATGATCTTGATTTTCAAAAGCCCTCAACATTGAAAATTCTGTGATAGTGAGGGAAGGCGAGATTTCTTAGATCCTACACCGAGAAGCAATAACTGGCACACAGTGACACGATTCTATCCGAACACTTAGCCATCAGCAACCCTGGGCCGCCAGTAGCAATAACAGCTTCATGGTCGCTGAGTGAAAACTTTTCCTGTTACACATTTAAATGCTTTCATTTTCTTAAGATGCTCGGAGGCATATCTATTGTTGCAATCTATTGTTGTCAAGCTATTGGAAAAAGCATCAAGCCCCTGTTTGAAATTTGGCTGCTGTTGCTGCAGCTGGGTCATGGGAAAGCTGATATTTTGAGCTATTTCTGGATCTATTATTGGTTACCTGCTGAATGTATTTAAAAATAGAAGAGTTCAACTCCCTGATGGTGCAGTAGGTTTGCAGTGTTGGTTTAAAGATCAAACTGGTTCATTTCCTTGATTTAATTAACATTGATCCCCTAATGTGAGGCAAATGGTTTGTTCCTCAGCATAGTTTTGTACAATTGATGCAAAGTATTCGTGTCTAACAGATATTCATCATTGTATTTGTGACATTTGCTTTTCTCTTGTTAACTCTAAATATGTATGAAGTAATGTTAAGTTTTCTACATCTGGGGTTCAAACAACAAACATAACTTGCATTTATATAGTGTCTTTAATGTAGTAAAATGTCCTAAGGCACTTCACAGAAGCGTCATTAGACAGAATTTGATACCGAACCACATAAGGAGATATTAAGACAGATGACCAAAAGCTTGGTCAAGGAGGTAGGTTTTAAGAAGTGTCTTAAAGGAGGAGGGAGAGGTAGAGAAGCAGAGAGGTTTAATGAGCAAATGTTCTCTCTCATCTCTGACCAACAAGTCATGGCAAGGGATCAACCCTAGTTCAATGAGGAGTATAGAAAAGCATGCCAGGAACAGCAACAAGCATGCCTAAAAATGAGGTGCCAACTTGGTGAAATTACAACACAGGACTACATGCATGCTAAATAGCGGAAGCAGCATGCTATAGACATAGTTAAGCAATCCCACAACCAATGAATCAGACCAAAGCTCTGCAGTCCTGCCGCATCCAGTCGTGGATGGTGGTGGACAATTAAACAACTAACAGGAAGAGGAGGATCTGTGAACATTCCCATCCTCAATGATGGCAGAGTCCAGCACATGTGTGCAAAAGACAAGGCTGAAGCGTTTGCAACCATCTTCAGCTAGAAGTGCCGAGTGGATGATCCATCTCAGCCTCCTCCTGAGATCCCCACCATCACAGAAGCCAGTCTTCAGCCAATTTGATTCACTCCACATGATATCAAGAAACGGCTGAGTGCACTGGATACAACAAAGGCTATGGGCCCCGACAACATCCCGGCTGTAGTGCTGAAGACTTGTGCTCCAGAACTAGTCGCGCCTCTAGTCAAGCTGTTCCTATACAGCTTCAACACTGGCATCTACCCGACAAAGTGGAAAATTGCCCAGGTATGTCCTGTCCACAAAAAGCGGGAAAAATCCAAACCGGCCAATTACCGCCCCATCAGTCTACTCTCAATCATCAGCAAAGTGATGGATGATGTCTTCGACAGAGCTATCAAGCGGCACTTACTCACCAATAACCTGCTCACTGATGTTCAGTTTGGGTTCCGCCAGGACCACTCGGCTCCAGACCTCATTACAGCCTTGGCCCAAACATGAACAAAAGAGCTGAATTCCAGAGGTGAGGTGAGAGTAACTGCCCTTGACATCAAGGCAGCTTTTCACTGAGTGTGGTATCAAGGAGCCCTCGTAAAATTGAAGTCAATGGGAGTCAGGGGGAAAACTATCCAGTGGCTGGAGTCATACCTAGCACAAAGGAAGGTGGTAGTGGTTGTTGGAGGCCAATCATATCAGCCCCAGGACATCGCTGTAGGAGTTCCTCAGGGCAGTGTTCTAGGCCCAACCATCTTCAGCTGCTTCATCAAAGACCTTCCCTCCATCATAAGGTCAGAAATGGGGATGTTCGCTGATGATTGCACAGTGTTCAGTTCCATTCACAACCCCTCAGATAATGAAGCAGTCCGTGCCCGCATGCAGCAAGACCTGGACAACATCCAGGCTTGGGCTGATAAGTGGCAAGTAACATTCGTGCTGGACAAGTGCCAGGAAAGGGCCATCTCCAACAAGAGAGAGTCTAACCACCTCCCCTTGACATTCAACGGCACTGCCATTGCCGAATCTCCCACCAGCAACACCTGGTGGTCACCATTGACCAGAAACTTAACTGGACCAGCCATATAAATACTGTGGCTACAAGAGCAGGTCAGAGGCTGGGTATTCTGCGGCGAGTGACTCACCTCCTGACTCCCCAAAGCCTTTCCACCATCTACAAGGTACAAGGGTGTGATGGAATACTCTCCACTTGCCTGGATGAGTGCAGCTCCAACAACATACGAAAAGCTTGACATCAAGAGAAAGAAGCCCGCTTGATTGGCACCCCATCCACCAACTTAAACATTACCTCCCTCCACCACCGGTGCACTGTGGCTGCAGTGTGTACCATCCACAGGATGCACTGTAGCAACTCACCAAGGCTTCTTTGACAGCACCTCCCAAACCCGTGACCTCTACCACCTAGAAGGACAAGGGCAGCAAGCACATGGGAACAATACCACCTGCACATTCCCCTCCAAGTCACACACCATCCTGACTTGGAAATATATCGCCGTTCCTTCATCGTCGCTGGGTCAAAATCCTGGAACTCCCTACCTAACAGCACTGTGGGAGAACCTTCACCACATGGGCTGCAGTGGTTCAAGAAGGCGGCTCACCACCACCTTCTCAAGGGCAATTAAGGATGGGCAATAAATGCTGTCCTTGCCAGCGACGCCCACATCCCATGAACGAATAAAAAAAAGGCTTGGCTGAGACCATGATCTTGCTGCATGGAGAATTGGGAGAAATTAAATTTCTACTATTCAGTGATGTACCAGTGCATCAAAGTGGTGCATCATTGGAATTATTTTGTCTCGATTCTGATATTATTAACACCGCTTAGAAACATACATAGAATAATTGAATATGCCTTACTTCAGAATATAGCTCTCACATAATTAGAATTTGTATGCGTAGCTGGATGATTTATTTTTAACTTGTCTTATTTGTCACTTTCACACATTCAACCTGAGATATTAGAGTCTTCTGAATAGTAGTGGCTTTGCCTGCAATCAGGCAGACATAGCAGGGTTCCAAGCCCACAAATGTCCTGGAAAACAAGCTGCAATAAGAGATACCATCAGGAAAAAGGATGCATCAAGGCAATAGGTTGTTCTTGGATCTCTTTACTAATGGGCTGTTACTGAAGTGTTATGGCTGACTCAGACTGCGTGATTAAATTGGTTTCAGTGTGGGAAGAAGATGAAACTTTATTACTTCTTGTAGCCTGAAACTAATGCATCAATTTGTATTCCTTTACAGGATGATTAAAGTCACAGGTAATCAGATTTTGAGCTTGTAAATTTTTAGAGAAGACATACTCTATGCTATTTAGACTGCTCTTTGCTATACGATTGCATATTGAATGCTCTATAAATTCTTTGGTAACTACATTTATGAATATGTAGTAGATATTCAGTTCTTAAATGGTTACAGTTATTAAGTTCTATATATAATCCAAAGAGGGAACACTCTTATACTGTAGCACATTTAACACTGAGCCTTATTAAAAAATGATTGTGAACCTTGATGAAGAAAATAAAGAGCTCCCACTGTGAAAGCACGTGTATGTCACAGAAGCCACATATTGTACTTGTTTCTCTTCTGTCTCAGTTCAATATATTTGACATTTATTAACATACATGTATAACATATGAGTACAAGATTGTAGTCAAATTAGTTGACTTAATAATAAAGTGCCACACACTGGTGCATGTTTGCATCTTATTGTTATGTACTTTTTAATAATAAAACAGAAATTGATCTTTTGGCAGACGATTGCTCAGACTGAAAAGCTGCCAAAGTGGAGGTGTGTAGCAAATTCGCAAGGAAACATATCTGCCTTGGTTACCTTACATTCTTCTGGAATTCAATTAAAATGTCTTAATTCAAAAGAAAATTGTAAAAAGAAAATAGCAGTGTGAAAAAAAAGGAAAATATTCAGATGGTGCACATAGAATCATATATTTTGCTCTATCTCTCTCTCTCTCTCATATATATTTAATATATAAGATATATGTGTGTGGACATATTCACATACATACATATATATCGGATTTTCACACAGTAAGAAAAATTCAACAGATTTCTCATAGAAATAATATACATTAGATAGAATAGAAGATTTTCCAGAAGCAACAATAACAATTAATTAGACTATTATTAAACGTATATTAATTATACTAGCATAATTTTACAGATTGATGCTAATGCAGAAAAAAAAAGCAATGATACCAATGTTGGAGGTTTGGTGTAGGTCCATCTTTCACCTCCCTCAAAAGGCACTCTCTCATGCTGAGGTATTGTTCCACAAACGTGCCAACAGCTCTCCACTATCTCACTCGAGTGGCCGTCTACAAGTGTGAGCTGACAAAATGAATGTTGCTGATTATTTAACAGGGATATCTTCGCCGAGCCTGATGCTCTCTCTTTGTTTGCGCGTGTCGTTTTCAGCAGGGATTACTGATTGTGATCAAGAGCAGGGACTGACTGATTATTTTGCCACTCCCTAGCTCACAGGCATCGAAGCCATTTCTGGTGCTACTACTACCACCCCAGTTAAGATCAACTAACTTAATACAAATCAGGGATTGAGCTTGGGGACTTGCTTATCTATATGGGTCACTGCCAGATTCCCTGATGTGTTTAACCATTTAGCTGCCAGGGGAACAAACTTTTATTTTCTAGCACTTTCACCTTCACCTTCATTTTCTTAATCCTTGACTCCGTTCCGTACCTTCTAAATCTTTCATTGTCCATTCTTGTGACCTCTGATTGTTTAATTCTTTGCCGTTATGGTGCACTCTTTCTGACTCTGTCTCTCTTTTTTCCCAGTGTCACAGCTTTGTCCCTATTATACGCTTCCCATTACTCCTAAACTCTTTACACCGACTTTCAGACTCTGATCTATCTCGATATGCGCTTGTTACACACTTGCCGCTAAACACATTAGCTGGAGAACCATCTGTGCCAGTAAACTGATGTTACTGAATTACAGTTTTAAATATAGGGCAATATAAAGTAAGCATTGCCATCAAAGCTCACATGTTTTAATTACACCCATCAATGCATTAAGTCAAGATACCTTCCCTGAAGCAGTAACCTCCAAATGCAGATTGCAATAAAAAATCTGCAGCACCAAAGGAAACAGTCTCACAACAGATTTACACAGCTAAGAGATTCAGATTCATTAGTTAGCTGTGCTGTAAAATTTCTCTCTCCATACTGACTTCCAGCAAGCTAATTTTTTTGTCTTGATCTTCAGACGAATCGCTTTTCGCTCTCCCGCAATTATTCTTTGCTAATTTACAAACGAATGAAATCAGTGCTGAAATAAAAGTTCACTAAGATCATCAAAACAATTTTCTGACCAGGCCTTTAATCAGGTAATAGTCAGGTGAGGCATCATGAGTACACACCTAACCATCAGCACGCAGACTCTGCGTAAGGGTCATCTTAATTTACATTATGTGGGTGAGTTCTTGACTCATTTGAGCCTGGCTGAGATTTAATGGGATGATATTCTCCTGTTTGTGCTGGCTGGGAGGGGGGTGGGGGATGGGGGAATTCCTCTATGAGTTACTGCCTGTTTTGGGGCAATAAAAAGACAAAAATGGGGCTATAAAGGCTATCCCCTCAAATCTGCCTCCAAAAAATGGACCTGCATTCTCCCAAAAAACACCAGTCTTCTTTTTTTTTTATTCGTTCACGGGATGTGGGCGTCGCTGGCAAGGCCGGCATTTATTGCCAATCCCTAATTGCCCTCGAGAAGGTGGTGGTGAGCCGCCTTCTTGAACCGCTGCAGTCCGTGTGGTGACGGTTCTCCCACAGTGCTGTTAGGAAGGGAGTTCCAGGATTTTGACCCAGCGACAATGAAGGAACGGCGATATATTTCCAAGTCGGGATGGTGTGTGACTTGGAGGGGAACGTGCAGGTGGTGTTGTTCCCATGCGCCTGCTGCCCTTGTCCTTCTAGGTGGTAGAGGTCGCGGGTTTGGGAGGTGCTGTCGAAGAAGCCTTGGCGAGTTGCTGCAGTGCATCCTGTGGATGGTGCACACTGCAGCCACAGTGCGCCGGTGGTGAAGGGAGTGAATGTTTAGGGTGGTGGATGGGGTGCCAATCAAGCGGGCTGCTTTATCTTGGATGGTGTCGAGCTTCTTGAGTGTTGTTGGAGCTGCACTCATCCAGGTTTCCGATCCCAGGTAAATAGAGTAAATGGGGCATGGCCAATTCCTCTAACCCATACCCATCTGGTTCCATCCCAGATAATTAACACAATTATAAATGTGGTGGTAGAGGCTGCAGAAGGTATCCTTGAGGTGGATACAGCTTGGAGGGTACAGCCATGTCTGCTGATATAGAAGATTGGCGATTCTTTGCCTGCATGCTGTTCCTTAAAGTGCTTTGGTGGATAAGTCAGGATTTGTGTTGCTACTTTCATTCAGCTCTGCTCAAACTACTGCTTACCACTCTGGACATGAAGGCCGAGAAATTCGACTCGGTGCCCAAAACGGGCACAAAGTCCGGCTTCCGGCCTCGTATCAACGCTGCCGATGAACTGCGGGCGCCAAACGCCCACCCCACTGCAGCTCGTCGGGCGGGAGGGGTGAGATATGGGCCAGCACTCACGCGGAACCGGACGGCAGGTCAGTTCTGTCGGGTAGGAAGACGATCCCAGAGAGATGGGGAGGGACTGCAAAGGTGTCGGCAGTGGGCCGGAGTTGTTTTGTGGGCCCAGGAGGAGAACGCCTGCTTCTCCTGGGCCCATAAAAATTAAAACATTCTTCAACGTTTTTTTGAGCGGCCTCCAGCACTTCCAAATCATTGGCCCAAAATTTGCTGGAGGGGCATCTCGCGGCGTGTCCCGTTAGTTAGAATTGTTCCCGCATCCTGCAGCTCTCAAATTTTTTGCACCGCAAGTTGCTGGAAGTGCAAGTTGATAACAAGGTCAACGGGGCAACTGGGACCTTGGTGAACAACTGGACCAACAGTCTATCTCATTAATCAATGAGATTAAGGATTGAGAAAGAAACAGGAATGACGGAGAAGGAAATAGGGCGAATTAGAGTCAAATCGGCTACAGAAAGAGAAATAAAGAGAGAGAAAGAAAGATTGGATTAAGAGAGAGAGAAAAAAAGAGACAAAAAGGAAAATTAAGAAAAAATGTTTTAAATTTTAAAAATCACTATCAACAATTTACTACCTGTAGGAATGAGACTCCACGGTTGAAATTGTTCCCTTCCTGGACCGGAGAGGTTGATGGGCATTGTAGGAACATAAATCTTCTCATTAAAAAGGTACTTACGCTGTTAATTCGCAGCCCTAACTTTCTGCGGCGAGTTTAATTGGCAATTAATGCACAAATGCAGCAACTTAATGAAACTCACAGGGAGATTGAGGGTGAGCTGCCATTTTCGTGAGGCTAATGGCGGAGTGGCACAAACCGTCCAGCAACTTGTGGCGATTCACAATTCACGGGGTATCTCTTACTCACCAAAAGTTGCTGGACGATTTACACATGAATAAGGCGAGCGCCATTAAACTCGCCATTATTTTGGCATTAAATTCTGACCCATTATTATTTTGAGATCTGATTTTGCTGGATTCTTAGCTGAGGGCAGTCCATAAGACCATAAGGCCATAAGAGATCGGAGCAGGAGTAGGCCATTCGGCCCCTCGAGCCTGCTCCGCCATTCATTAGATCATGGCTGATCTGATTTTTACCTCAACTCCACTTTCCTGCCCTTTCCCCATATCCTTTGACTCCCTTGCTGATCAAAAATTTGTCTAACTCAGCCTTGAATGTATTCAATGACTCAGCCTCCACAGCTTTTTGGGGTAAAGAATTCCAAAGATTCACGACCCTCTGAGAGAAGAAATTCCTCCTCATTTCCGTCTTAAATGGGCGACCCCTTGTTCTGAGACTATGTCCCCTAGTTTTAGATTCCCCCATGAGGGGTAACATCCTCACAGTATCTACCCTATCGAGTCCCCTCAGAATCTTGTATGTTTCAATAGGATCTCCTCTCATTCTTCTAAACTCCAATGAATATAGACCCAACCTGTTCAATCCTTCCTCATAAGACAACCCTTCCATACCCGGAATCAACCTAGTGAACCTTCTCTGAACTGCCTCCAATGCAAGTATGTCCTTCCTCAAATAAGGGCACCAGAACTGTACGCAGCACTCCAGGTGTGGCCTCACCAGCACCCTGTACAGTTGTAGCATGACTTCCCTGCTTTTATACTCCATACCTCGAGAAATAAAGGCCAATATTCCATTTGCCTTCCGGATTACCTGCTGCACCTGTATGTTGACTTTTTGTGTTTCATGTATGAGGACACCCAGATCCCTCTGTACCGCAGCATTTTGTAGTATTTCTCCATTCAAATAATATTTTGCTTTTTTATTTTTCCTCCCAAAGTGGATGGCTTCACATTTTCTCACATTATATTCCATCTGCCAAATTTTTGCCCATTCGCTCAACCTGTCAATATCCCTTTGCAGACACTTTGTGTCCTCATCGCAACTTGCTTTTCCACCTCTCTTTGTATCATCAGCAAATTCGGCCATAAGACACTCTGTTCCTTCATCCAAGTCACTGATATATATTGTAAATAGTGGAGGCCCCAGCACTGATCCCTGCGGCACCCCACTAGTTACAGATTGCCATTTTGAAAATGACCCTTTTATCCCGACTCTTTGTTTTCTGTTAGTTCGTTGCTTCACCTTTCCATGGAGGAACAGCCCTTTCCCTTTCTTCCACTCCCAGGTCCTCATTCTCACTACTGCTCCGTGATTCATTTCATTTTAGTTTTAATCAGGTTATGTATACAATGGATAGAATACATGTTGATGGACCTGACAAACAATTTACCTCCCACTTGACACTCGTGCATTCCTGGAGGATACAAATGATATCCTACAGCTCTTTATCTCTTGATGCAACATAGAGGAGCCTCTAGGTAGGAAATATTTTTCAAGTACCATACTTTCAATTATCTTGCATTATCCAATTGAATGAATCCTAGATTTATTTGCATACCGTAGGTTGTCTTGTTATTTCCACAGGAAAAATAAATGCATTAATGTTGAAAATGTATTCAATGCAAATTGAGTTTCACACTCAAAGCACTGGAGCAAATTAATTTTGTACACTGTTGTGATATGACAGAGTGTTCAACCTTGAATAAAACTAATGGTTTTTAAACAAGTGACATATACTAAGAACTTTCCAAGGACGTGATTCAAGAGTATGATTACACTGTATTTTTTCATAGGATTAGCAGTGCAGTGATGAATTTAAATTGGGAATCAATGTTGTGTAAGTACAGCATAGTAATTTGGAAGAGTGGTTTATAAAATATTGTGCGGATGTCTTTGAATTGATGATGGTTAAGGAAAAACGTTCTTTTTATCGACTTTTGAGAAACATCAAGTGAACAGGGATTCCTATTTAGAAGTACTTTATTTTTCTTTGGATATAGCTCATTGTGGCATACGTGGGAGTAGATAAACTGCTGTGAGGGATGGAGATGATTTATTACATTGCTCTGCTAGTCATCGTGATTTCATAGTCTAAGGCCCTGATTTTAACTCTGAGTGAGTGAAATGCGATGTGAGTTAGAAAATTATCCGCTGTTCCCCGGGCCACATTTAAATCCCGCTGGCTGACTTCCCACCCATTTTGGCCAATTAGTCCAATCTTTCCTCATTACTCAGATTATTGACACTGGGGAATACCCTAGTAGATCTTCTCTGCACTCCCTCAAGTGCTTGAAAGTATCTCTTATTTCTTGACGACCAGAACTGGATACAGTAATCAGGGTGTGATCTGACCAGAGCAGTCTAAATATTGATCATTACCTGAATTAAAGAAAGAACTTGCATTTATATAGAGCCTTTCACAACCTCAGAGCATTCTCAAAGTGCTTCCCAGCTAATGAAGTCACTGTTGTAATGTAGGGAAACAAAACAGCCAATTTACATAAAGCAAAGTCCCACAAACAGACATAAGGTAAATGAGACAATTAATCTGCTTCAGCGATGTCGGTTGAAGCATGAATATTGGCCAGGACACTGGGAAAAGGCCTCTGCTCCACTTCAAAGAGTGACCTCAGCACTCCCTCAGTACTGCACTGAAGTGTCAGCCTGGATTTTGTGCTCTGGACTGAGACTTGAACCCATGACCTCCTTACTCAGAGGCAAGAATGCTACCACTGAGGCAAGGCTGACAAAAATGGATGCAGAGCCAAAGATGGAGCTATTAGGAGAGGTGACGAAAAGCTTCGTCAAGGTGGTGGGTTTTAAAGAGGGTCTTAAAGGAGGGGAGGGAGGTGGTGAGGTGGTGAGGTGGAGCGATTTTTGGAAGAGATTCCAGAGTGTGGAGCCTAGATAGGTAAAGGCACAGCTGTCAAAGGTGGGCCAAAGGGAGGGGAATGGAAAAGAGGTCAGAGTCAGAGAAACAGAGTTTTGGAGGGTTGTATGGCTAAAAGAGATTACAGACGTAGGGAGGGGTGAGGCTAGGAAGAGATTTAAACACAAGGATGACAATTTTAAATGGGAGGCATTGGGGACTGGATCCCAATGTAGTTCAGCAAGGACAGTGATGATGAGACTTGGTGGGGGATAGGATACGGGCACTTGGTTCTTCTCCCAATTATCATAAATCTGTGTCCTCTGGTTACCGACCCTTCTGCCAATGGAAACAGTTCCTCCCTATCTACTCTATTAATACTCTTCATAATTTTGAGCACCTCTATTAAATCTCCCCTTAACCTTCTCTGCTCCAAGGTGAACAATCCCAGCTTCTCTAGTTTCTCCAGATAACTGAAGTCCCTCATCCCTGGTACCATTCTGGCAAATCTCTTCTGCTCCCTCTCCAAGGCCTTGACATCCTTCCTAAAGTGTGGTGCCCAGAATTGGACACAATACTCCAACTAAGGCCGAACCAGTAATTTATAAAGATTTAGCATAACTTCCTTGCTTTTGTACTCTATGCCTCTATTTATAAAGCCAAGGATCCCGTATGCTAGTTTAACAGCCATATCAGCTTGTCCTGCCTCCTTCAAAGATTTGTAGATGTGAACCCCCAGGTTTCTCTGTTCCTGTACCACTTTTAAAATTGTACCATTTAACTTATATTGCCTCACTTCATTCTACTTCCAAAATGCATCACTTCACACTTTGCTGCATTAAATTTCATCTGCCATGTGTCTGCCCATTTCACCAGTCTATCTCTGTCCTCCTGAAGTCTGTTACTACACTGTTTACTACATTTCTGAGTTTTGTGTCATCTGCAAACTTTGAAATGATGCCCCCTATATCCAAGTCCAGGTCATTAATAGATGGGTGATGTTACACAGGTGGAAGTAGGCTGTCTTTGTGATGGAGAGGGTATGGGGTCGGAACCTCTGCTAAGGGCCAGATCAGATGCGGAGATTGTGAGCAGTCTGGGTCAACCTGACGTAGTGGCCAGGGAGGGGGATGGAATCAGTTGGAAGGGTACAGAGATAGTGGTGAAGGCCAAAGACGATGAATTTGATCTTCACAATATTTAATTGGAGGAAGTTACGTCTCATCTAAGACTGGATGTTGGACAAGCAGTTTAACAACACAGAGGCAGTGGAGGGATCAGGAGAGGTGAGGCAGAGTAAAGTTGGGTGTTGCCAGCGTATGTGTGGAAGCTGAGCTCCTGCCTTTGGAGGATGTCGCCAATGGAAAGCACGTAGACGAGGAAGAGGAAGGGACCAAGAATAGGTCTTTGGGGGACTCCAAAGGTTACAGGAGTGGGAAGAGAAGCCATTGATGGAAATGCTCTGGTTACATATACAGTGCCCCACAAAGCACTCTGGGACGTATCTTTGTATTTGACGAATGCTACAGAAATGTAAATTTTATTGAAAACATTTTGCTTTAATGACTGCGATAAGATGATTAAGGATCTGGTAATATAGCTAGGAAAATTTAGAGGACATTTATGCTGGATTGTATTACTCCAGTTAGCAATAGAATCAAAGTTAATAGCTTCCTGGGAACAATTTTATGAATCTGCAGCACAGGGAGGGAGTCTCATCAATGGGGTGCGCAGATCACAAAATTGGACTTCCTGTGAGAAAAGACAATAGGTGAAAGCCTATTCTTAAAGGAATTTGAGAAACCGAGAAAATATGAAAACATACAAATCATATGAAAATGATGGACATGAAAAGACCAGCTGGTCCATCGAGCCTGCCTCACACACAATGCCGTTAGCATCACAATTCCCAACACCCCACCCCGCCCCGCTCCCTTCCTCCAGCAGTCCTATAAACTACTGGGAGAGGCAAATAAAACAGATGGAAAAAAAAATGCCAATTTAGGGATAAAAAAATCTGGGAAATTCATAGAAATCTGGGAAAAACATAGAAAATAGGAGCAGGAGTAGGCCATTCGGCCCTTCGAGCCTGCTACGCCATTCAATATGATCATGGCCGATCCTCTATCTCAATACCATATTCCCGCTCTCTCCCTATACCCCTTGATGCTTTTTATGTCTAGAAATCTATTCGGCTTCTTCTTAAATATATTCAGTGACTTGGGGCTCGATTTTGGCGTCGGGTTTCCGGCGGGTTTCCAGCGGGGGGGCCCCTAAAATCCCAATATCCGGTCACGTGACCGGATCGCGACGAAATCCTGGCCACTTCCGGGTACCGCGCTAATGTGCGGGGCTGCGCGCGCAAGCCCCGCTGGTGGGAATCCCGCAGGCAATTAAAGCCAGCGGGGTTCCACTTGAGTGTACTTACCTTGCTTGTTGAGGTCAGTTAATGAGCTGAATCAGCTGTCAAAAGAGGAAGTGTGGGATTTTAGGTTCAAGGCAGTGAGCTTCACACATTGGGGGAAACAGTCTCTCTCCAACCAGGCGTGTTGCAGCCAGCAGCCTGTGGCAGGTGCCAAGGTGCACTCCACGGGGGAGAGCCCTCACCCATGCAGGAGGCCACCGCATCACATAGGGCAACCCCTGCCCCCCACCATCCCCCGCCAAGCCAGAGGACAGACCGACACGAAACCGCAGCCCCAGTCCGAGGAACCACCCACCTACCCTGCACAACCCCTCAGACCAACACCTGCCAGATGGGTGGTGCGTGGACACCCTCGGAGGACGAACAGCATGACCAGCCCCAGCAGCCTCGCAGTCCACGCCGTCCGCCGCAGAGACGTGGAGCCCCCCAACACGGTGTTGTTGCACGCCCACCTGCACAGCAGGAGGGAGGGCTACCGCAGAGAGAGACGCATCGCAGAGGGCACTACCCTCGCCGCAGGGTCCACAGACCGAGGCGCAGCTCCCCGGACCTCTCCGAGCAGCAGTGCACAGGGAGGCGCAGATTCGCTCGACATGTAGTCGTGGAGATCTGCAGCATCTTTCATGCCGAGCTGCTCCTGGCTGGCCCCAGCACCATCTGCTTACCTGTCGCTGGCAAAGTCACCACTGCCCTCCACACCTTCTCCTCCGCATCCTTCCAGGGTGCAGCCGGCCACACCGCCGATGTCTCTCAGTCGTCTGCGCAGACGAGCCCTGCAAATACACCTGCACCTACTCTGCAGTAACACGATGGGTGGCATCAGTGGTGGGTCCTCATAGTGATACCCAGGAGCGGGCATTATTAGACACAGCGGACAGGATTCGCGGAGACGTGGCAGTGGTGGTGTCAATATAATGTGTGCTGTTCGTTGCTCTGAAATTCAATATAGGTAACACCCATGACAAACCCTCAGACACCCTTGTGCACCCCCTTCATGCTCACGACACGTTTGCCTTACGCTGCCTACTGCACATATGTGATGCATGCCCTGTGGCTGCAGCACAGGTGGTGGCAGGTTGAGTGAGGCTGGCCGTGAGGGAGATGCACGAGAGGGTGAGTATGGGATGGAGCAATGAGATTGTATGAGGTTTGGGTTGCGTGTTAGTGGCAGGATGAGTACTGGCGAGGTGAGTAGGTGGAGGTAAGATGAGGATGGGGTTTGAGTGGGTATGAAGGGTGATGTGACAGAGTAGTGTTGGCGGTGCCGAAGGAGATGTGGGGTGGGGGCAGTGTTGTGGCAGATGGAGTGTAGGGGAAAGACTTCGTGTTCTCACTGTGGCTGACCTACTGCGGTCATTGCAGTGCCTCCTGCACTGTATGCAGGTGGGCCATATGTTGGTGGCGCAGGTGACCCCCTCTGCCACCTCGAGCCAGGCCTTCTTGGTGGCAGAGGCAGGCCGCTTCCTCCCGCCCGCCGGGTGGAAGATCTCTGTCCTCCCCCTCCTCCTCACCCCATCTGATGATACCTGGGGTGAGGCATCATTAAACTGGGAGCAGCCTTCCCCCTGGGCTGCTCCATGCTGCAATTTGTTCCATTGGTTGCAGCATCTGTCAGTGGAGGACTGCCCCTTTAACTAGAGAGCCTCCAGCTGACAGATCGTACTGCGCATGCGCAGCCCGCCCGACGCGCAGGCCAGCGCCGCGGACCCCGGAGGGGCAGGTAATTGATTCCTATTAGTGTGTTGCCTGCTACGATTGCGCAGGCAACCCACTAATTTCTCCGAGCGTTTTGACCACGCTCCCGAAACCCAACCCGCCGGAAACCCGCAGGCCTGCTAAAATCAGGCCCCTGGCCTCTACAGCCTTCTGTGGTAGAGAATTCCACAGGTTCACCACCCTCTGAGTGCAGAAATTTCTCCTCATCTCAGTCCTAAATGTTCTACCCCGTATCCTGAGACTGGACCTCCCAACCAGGGAAAACATCTTCCCTGCATCCAGTTTGTCTGGCCCTGTCAGAATTTTATATGTTTCAATGAGATCCCGTCTCATTCTTCTAAACTCGAGTGAATACAGGCCGAGTCGACCCAATCTCTCCTCATACGACAGTCCTGCCATCAGTCTGGTGAACCTTCGCTGCACTCTCTCTATGGCAAATATGTGCCGTTAATATGATATTAATGCCGAATGCATTAACACATTTAGAATGAAATTCCTTTATTTTAAAAAATAGCTATTTTAACATTTAAATAAGCATTTCTGTTAAAATTGTACATAAAAGAATTTCATACAAATGCATTAGTTAATATCCTGCAGTGAAATTGCAGCCCAAGAGTATCATATCTGGGATACTAGTGACACACTTCCACTGATCTTGTGCCCCCATTGAATCCAGAAACTGCAGCCCTGTGGTTTTCTGGCGCTGCAGAGCCCTCATACCCTTGAGGACTTATCGATCTCCAGGTTGCAAGTGCATTTTATTCCTCTCCACATCACTTTGGAAGACGATAGTATCGACATACCATACTCAAGCTGGACGTCAGATACCAAATTAATTAATGAGATTCATTTACAGAAATAAAGTAAGTGAGACCTATAAGCCCCGATTTTAACCCTCAGGGCCCGATGACAATGGGGCATGCGGGCGTGGGGTTAAAATGATTGCCAGCGACTTACCCTATCCTTGTGCTGCGTGTCATTCTAACAGGCGCGTTTATGAACAGTCAGTCAGGCCCTCGCACCAGACAGGCAAAAGCCTCCTTGAAAATCAGAAGGTGGGGTCTGATGAAGTCATTCGGATGCCGACTATATTTTAACCATCGGCAGCCGTCTACGGTACTCAGTGCCAGCCTCGCCAGGAGCACCGGGTGCAAAGGAGCAGCAGGCTGGGAAGAGGGCTGAAAAGGGAAGTACAATTTTTAAAAATGGTTTCCTTGTGAGCCAGGAAGAGCAGGAGTGCTCCTGTGGGCCCCGGAAGGAAACCTAGGACCCCGGGCTTTCCTCCCCGACCGCGATCGCCCATCCCCACCCCTCACCCCCCCCAACCACTTACCTAACTGCCATGGACTGTTCCTGCAGGTCCCCGGCCTCCTGTCTGACCCTTCTATCACATCGTCCCGTAATCTGCATTGCTCTAACAAAAATAAAAGCCCCTATTAGATTGACATACTCGCCCAACTCCCACCTGCCGGCCTTGACGTCATTGACACCAGGAGTCAGGCCTGGTACATTTAAGTGAGGCCTGGGAGTTAAAATGGTCTAACGCTTAACCCTTGTCCCCAGTTAAAATCAGGGATATAGAGAAAAGCTCTAGCTCTGATTACCACCAAAAGCAGAAACTGCCAAGCCCTTTAAATCTACAATCTATTCCACGAGGAGTAAATGTAGAGATTCTCTTTACCAACAGACTCAGCAGTCACTTTTAATTCTGTTTCACCCAGGACTGGTTAAAAAAATAACAGCAATAATTATACTCTGAATAGAGGTCGGCTTGGTGCTATAGAAGGGCAGAGGGATTTGGGGATGCAGGTTCACCAGACATTAAAGGCAACATCTCAGGTTGATAAGGCTGTAAAAAAAACTAATGATATTCTAGGTTTTATCTCAAGAGGTACAGAGTATAAAAGCCAAGAAATAATGATGAGCCTATTCAAAACCTTAATAAGACCTTACTCAGTTAGTTAGAGTACTGTGAGCAAAATTAGGCTCCACACTACAGGAAGGATATTGTCGCTTCAGAGAGGGCACAATGCAGATTTACTGGGATGCTGCCAGATATGAGGAAATACAAATACGAAGAAATTGGAGCGTTTTTTTGTTAGAGCAGTGCAGATTATGGGGTGATATGATAGAAGTGTTTAAAAATATGAAAGGATGGGACAGAGTAGAACAAACAAACACAGAGCCTTGCATTTTTTTTTATTCGTTCATGGGATGTGGGCGTCGCTGGCAAGGCCGGCATTTATTGCCCATCCCTATTTGCCCTTGAGAAGGTGGTGGTGAGCCGCCTTCTTGAACCACTGCAGTCCGTGTGGTGAAGGTTCTCCCACAGTGCTGTTAGGTAGGGAGTTCCAGGATTTTGACCCAGCGATGATGAAGGAATGGCGATATATTTCCAAGTCGGAATGTTGTGTGACTTGGAGGGGAACGTGCAGGTGGTGTTGTTCCCATGTGCCTGCTGCCCTTGTCCTTCTAGGTGATAGAGGTCGCGGGTTTGGGAGGTGCTGTTGAAGAAGCCTTGGCGAGTTGCTGCAGTGCATCCTGTGGATGGTGCACACTGCAGTCACAGTGCGCCGGTGGTGAAGGGAGTGAATGTTTCGGGTGGTGGATGGGGTACTATCTGGAGGTGACCGTGAAGGAGTCCATTACTCACATCTGTGAGGTTGTGCATGACTATATAACAGAACAACAGTGGAGCATAGATTGTGTGATAATATCAGTGCCATCTTCAATTGAGCCCCCGTGACAGAATCCCTAATCACCAGTGGAATACTTCTCGTGTCAGGAAATGACAATATATCACAAAGTAAATTATGTTACAGTGATTTTATGCCCTTTGAAGATATGACTTCGTCTAGGGTGTCATTTGTAAGTTGCATTTTGAATGCGTGACCTGTTGGAATATTGGGATGTATGATAAGCAATGAAAGACCAAAAGGTAGTGTTTGGATTTGACATGGGCTAACAGTAAATGCGAAACCAATCGATAGGCAACACTTTATAACATGCATACTTGGAACATCTACCTGGTCAATGATACTGTTGGGTATTCTTACCTCGTCAGCTTCCTTAAGGTGTGCCATCTTCTGCACATCACCTCCCAGCTGCTGTGAGCACTGTGCACAGCATTAAATATAACATAGTTATTAATAAATCCAATAAAGATTTCAGAAGAAACTTCTTCACCCAGAGAGTGGTTAGAATGTGGAACTTTCTACCACATGGAGTCGTGAGGCGAATAGCATAGATACCTTTAAGGGAAAGCTAGATAAGCGCATGAGAGAGAAAGGAATAGAAGCGTATGTTGATAGGGGTGGACGAAGTAGGTTGGGGGGAGGCTCGTGCGGAGTATAAACATCAGCTTAGACCAGTTGGGCCGAATGGCCTGTTTCTGTGCTGTAAATCGATGTAAACCTGTCTGACCTGATTCACATTTCTGGACTCCGTTCCCCGGCCACAGCCAGATTGAGAGGCTGGCTGGTTGTCGGGCGGTTAGGCCTGCAGCACCAGGCAGTGGGGAAGGGAGAGATCGTGGGTCTGGGTGGACATTGGAGGGGTGGGGGGTGGGGGGGAGTTCCGGAAAGTTCCCGGGGGGCGGTCCAATCGGTGTGGGGGGAGCTCCAATTGCGAGGAGGTCTGATCGTGCGCTAGGGGTGTCCGATCTTGGGGGGGGGGGGGGGGGTCTGATTGCGGGGCGGGGGGGGGGTTCTGGTCGCATGCTGCGGGGGGAATCCTATCATGCGGATGTCCAATCAGCGGGGGGGGTCCAATTGCATGGGGGTTCTGATCAGGCAGGGGGGTCCGATCCCACGGGTGGGGGGGGTCCAATCGCACGCAGGGGGTCCGATCGCGAGTGGGGCGGTCCGTCCGCGGGGGTCAGATCACGGTGAGGGGGGGGGGTCAGATCGGGTGGGTGGCGGGACCAATTACGGGGTTCCGATCACAGGATGGAAGCCGGTTTGCTTGGGGGGCCGGGGAGAAGCAACCTCGCTCCTACTGGCCCACAAGCAGTGCTGGAAAACCGCTTATCTTTGGATCCGGCCATTCTCGCCTCCCTTCAGTTGCCGGGTTTCCCGAGGCCCAGGAAACCCGGCCGGCCAGTTTTAAACCTGAAACAGAGTTAAAATCTTAGGCATGCAGCCTAATTAAAATATTTTAATTAGGGACCCGTCTCTGGAGAGCAGGTTAGTCGCCCACCCCTCCGACACGCCTCCGTTAAAACCGGAAGTGTGCTGGGGGGGGGAGGTCAGGTTTAGATGGGAAACCTGACCCCCCCCCCCATTTCTCATCTTCCCATTATTGCCTCTTTAGCAGCCACTTGTGTTGCCCACTACTTCTGTTTTTAAGGCTGAAATATACTTTTTCAATATCTACAACCTTTGTAATGGCTTCAGCAACTTTTCCCTCCTTTATGGCCATCTACCTTTAATTTGCTGCATTCCTTTAAATTTTAGCTTTGTCCCTCTAAATGTTACGGATCTAGAAGCAGTTTCCTTTTCAGTAATTCTCGACAGTCAGTCCTAATACACTTACAGGACAAATAAACTGTTCGCAAAACAATCCAACAACTTATAGTCTTGTGAACTCAGTTAATGGGTTCCTTACTTGACTATGGCTGTTATGGTGCAAAAACCGTTAATAACTTTCTAATCAAAAGATTAACACATCAGGATACCTTATTCCCTTAATAGAGGCACGGTATTTCGAGACCCTGCACCACCAGCTGAGCCTCACACACAGCTGGGTGCTTATCATAAAATTGCAGCTGCATAGCCCCAAAAACACCATAGGCTCGCTATTTGTAGCCCCTTTCCCCTGACCGGGCTCAGTGGCGGATGCTGTGGGCGGGCATCTTCCGGCACTTATGCCCTCTTGTGGATTTTCAGGGCCTTAGTTTTGATGGTCTTGTGGAGACTGTGGGGGGTGAAATTCAACTTCGATGGACTTACAAAATGGACAGTAGCAGATCAGCCACCCGATATACAACCCACCTGATTTTCCTTTCCACTGTCTTCAACACTGGTCAGGGTTTCAAAAGGCGGAAGGGTGGATGTGTGAGGGGATGTGTGGCCTTGTTTCCTGCTGGTCTAGAGAATATGCATCCTACCTCCATTGGTTCCTTAGTGCATATGTGCTGAATCATGTTAACCTCCTGGAATGTAACTGGCCCCAGTGAGTCTAGTTGAGGTAAGTGGGGTGATGTTCCTGGCAGGCTAATAATGTGTACTTATGTAATCCCTTATGGTCTATCATCTGTATATTTCTGTAAGAAAAAATCCCATGGCACTATTTCAAAGAAGAGCAGGGGAGTTCTCCCTGGTGTTCTGGCCAATATTTATCCCTCAACCAACATAAAAAAAACAGATAATCTGAACATTATCACAGTGCTGTTTGTGGGACCTTGCTGTGTGCAAATTGGCTGCTGCATTTCCCATATTACAACAGTGACTATACTTCAAACGTACTTTATTAGCTATAAATCGCTTTGGGATGTCCTGGGGTCATGAAAGGCGCTATATAAATGAAAATTTTTCTTTTAATCCTGACGGTCAAGTGAATATATAAACTAATCCCCTTTTGCTAACCTTTTGCTGTCAAGCAGAAGAAAAATGTATTGTTTCCATTCAACATGGGAAGGCCAGGTTTTGGCATATCTGTCTTTAATTTCATAACAGCTTAATTTTTGTGCCTTTAAAACTAATGCGCAAACACCTAAACTAATAGCACTAGTAATTTTCTTTTTAAGTATATAATTGTGTGGTTCATGTCCTCATTCTCATTATTACAAACACTGCTCTCCCAATTGCTTATTTATGTTCTGGAGCTTTGCCATTGTAGATATGACAGTTGTTTGAGAAGTGCTAAAATATCCCTTTATGTTTTCAGATCAATTATTTTGTGCAGTCTGGTATTTTTTAATGTTTACACCTCCGAAGTGGATAAGGGTTTACAAACAGTGGGAAATTACTTACTTAATTAACAGGAGTGTACTGCATCTGGATGAAGAAATGCCCCTCTAGAATTGACAAGGTTAATGCAAGTGCCACAGTTTCTCTTTGCTATCTGTTGGACTGATATCTGCCGGCATGATAACAAAAGATTCATTGGCAGGTATCCCGATATCTGTCGGAGCACAGACTTAATGCAGCAAAGCTGGATAAGAGGGCTTATTTGCAAAGCGACAAAAAATCCCAAGCATAACCTAATCTATAAATGTGTTTTTTTAATGACATATTTATTTTTTTAAATATCTTTTGTATAGGTTTATTTAAGGTCAAACCATGTCAAAAGAAAGAGCTCAAAGTAAAATGCTTCAGAGGAGAAAACAGTTGAAGTATGTTTTGTAAAGCATTGGATGCCTAAAGGGATTATTGAAAGTAGTAGTATTTATAATAGAGTACATTAATCACTGAGCCTTAGCTGTTCAGTTTTATTGCCTTTCTTAGGCTTTATAAATACCTGCATACATCAACACAACAGAAAGGGGAATTCAGCTTTTCTTTCCTTAGATTGTAACACTTCTAGTGAATATGAAGTTTCCTACTGGACTAATTCTGCAGAGGGTTTTAATAATACAATACATTTAATAGTGTTTAAATGTTATTAAAACTGAAACGCTGCGTTATAAATTTTAAATATTTATCTTTTAAAAGTGCTGATTTATTGGGTGCCATTTTTCATTTGTGCAGATGCAGTTGGGTAAAAGTGGAGGTAACGGAGCTCTTTCAGTTTTGTATGGGGTTCTTGTACCATGGAGGAAGACAATTAGAACAACTCTGCCTTCACTGCCATTGTGTTACTCAATTGTAAACAATTTTACAACACCAAGTTATAGTCCAGCAATTTTATTTTAAATTCACAAGCTTTCGGAGGCTACCTCCTTCGTCAGGTGAGACCTGGCAGGTAACACCTGTCTGTCTGCACACTGATTGCCTTGGCAACGGGCAGTTGAAAAAACTGTCTGTACTCACCAAGCATTGTTCTGTGAATTATAAATGCGATTTCATCTCGAGGATTTCATTTTCACATCGTTCACCTGACGAAGGAGGTAGCCTCCGAAAGCTTGTGAATTTAAAATAAAATTGCTGGACTATAACTTGGTGTTGTAAAATTGTTTACAATTGTCAACCCCAGTCCATCACCGGCATCTCCACATTGTGTTACTCATGTAGTGAAGATTTGCTTCTCAAGCAGTGCATTAGGCCAGTGCACTGACTCACCATTACATTACACCACAGCGTGATGAACCTCAAATTTAGTCCCCCGATCCCAAGTTACTAATCGCAGCTATGTCACTATGGAAACATGCTAAGCAGAGATGTTTCCTTACAGGGAGGGATGGGAAAATCAGGGAGAGATTCACGCTGTTGGCAGGGGGGGTGCGGGGGTTGATTTTGATTAATGGAAGGTGAGGATTTAAAGATGAGCAGGTTACTTATCCATTCAGATCCGACCATTTCCGATGTTAACTTGCAGGGTTTTGCAGGCGGATGAGCTGTCCCTCTAAAGCAGGCGGCAGCCTCACGAATTCATGCATAGCAGGGTCTTATTATGTCAACAGGCACCCGGATGCAGTTTTAACCAAGACCTGAGCAGGGAAACCACCACGGTTTTCCTGCCAGGCAGAAGCAGGTCGGAATATGGAAAAGGCCCTGTCAGATAAGTCTAAAACTTTCCTTTGTGGGATCAGGAGGAGCAGGAGTGCTCTTCCAGGCAACACAAGAAAAGTCACGACCTCCCATGCCCCAGAAACACCCCCCCCCCACCCTTCCGTCTTGTGAGAGCCTCCCAATATAGAGAGTAGGGGTTAAGGGTATGTACTCAGACCGGCAAAAGGTGGGAAGTGATGTTCCACAGGGATCAGTGCTGGGACCATTGTTGTTCACTATTTGCATTAACGATTTGGACTCGGGAATCGGAAGTACAATTTCAAAATTTGCGGACTACACCAAATTGGGGGGTGTAGTTAATACAGAGGAAGAATGCATCAAAATGCAAGAGGACATTAATAAACTTGCAGAATGGGTGTGTAATTGAGAAATGAATTTCAATAGAGATAAGTGTGAGGTAGTGCATTTTGGTAGGAAGAATAAGGAGGCCACATACTATGTGGATAATAAGAGTCTAAATGGGGTCGAGGAGCAAAGGGATCTCGGGGTACAGATACACAAATCACTAAAAATAGCAACACAGGTTATTAAGGCCATAAAAAAGGCAAATCAAGCACTGGGCGTCATTTCTACAGTGATAGAATTGAAAAGCAGAGAAGTTATGTTAAACCATACTTGGAGTTCTGTGCACAGTTCTGGTCTCAATATTATAGAAAAGATATAGATGCATTGGAAAGGGTGCAAAAACGATTCTCAAGGATGATACCGGAACTGAGACGATATACTTATCAGGAAAGGCTGATCAGGCTGGGGCTTTTCTCTCTAGAAAAGAGAGACTGAGGGGTGACCTGATTGAGGTCTTTAAGATATTGAAAGGGTTTGATAGGGTAGATGTAAAGAAAATGTTTCCACTTGTAGGGGAGCCCAAAACTAGAGGTCATAAATATAAAATAGTCGCTAATAAATCCAATAGGGAATTCAGGAGAAACTTCTTTACCCAGAGAGTGGTTAGAATGTGGAACTCGCTACCACAAGGAGTAGCTGAGGCAAATAACATAGATGCATTTAAGGGGATACTAGATAAGCACATGAGGGAGAAAGGAATAGAAGGTTATCCTGATAGAGTTAGATGAAATAGGGAGGGTGGAGGCTTGTTTGGAGCATAAATGCTGGAATAGACCAGTTGGGCCAAATGGCCTGTTTCTGTGCTGTAGTTTTGATGTAACTCGATGTAATATCCCATCCCCTTAGCAGAAATCTTCACCTACCAGCAGCTGCTCCGTGCCATCTACTTGCCTGTTCTGGGCAGGAAGTGGACCGGTGCCATTTTAATGAAGCCCAAGAGTTAAAATTTCCCAGGCCTGAAATTTAGTCTAGAGAGTGTGTGATCCACACTCGCCCCATCTTAATAAGAACATAAGAAATAGGAGCAGGAGTAGGCCAATCGGCCCCTCGAGCCTGCTCCGCCATTCAATAAGATCATGGCTGATCTGATCCTAACCTCAAATTTAAATTCATGTCCAATTTCCTGCCCGCTCCCCGTAATCCCTAATTCCCTTTACTTCTAGGAAACTGTCTATTTCTGTTTTAAATTTATTTAATGATGCAGCTTCCACAGCTTCCTTCTACCGACCGAAAACCCATTCTGATTTAAACTGGAAACATGGGTCTTTCTTATTTATCTCCTCAATGTCATTTTGACATTGACGAGATCTGGCCATATTTTGCCAACCTGCCACTTCCTGGAGAATGTGTATGAAAAAAAAAGCTGGGAAAGTAAAGGAAAAGAAAGTCGTTAAAAATACTCACATCAGTAACATATCACATCTCTTCACTCCCAAAAGGCCTCGGAATGTCTGTTACTGATATCAGTGAATGATCATTTAAGACATTCATTTGACATTCCTCTATGTACTATTTTAATAGGCGGTTAAACCATTTAAAATAAACAGATTATTTAAACCTGTGTTAAAATAGTGCACAGAGGAATGTGTTTAATCTTCCAGTGCAAACATCAACAACAGTCATTTCTACTCTTACATTCTTACTCATTTGCTCATTTATAAAGAAATGTGTTTGCAACAGGATTTCTCTAACCTGACATTACAAGCACCTGATTAATTAATCTGCATATTTAATATTCTGTTGTATAATTTAATCTAAAGATGAGGAACACATAACGTAGAGATTTCACACAAAAGTGATTCATTCTAAAATGTACTGATGTCTGTTGATGAAATTTAGCAGACAATTGATTATATTCTGTGTTCTAAGTATTAAAAACTGGAAGATTAGTGTGTACTCCTTCTTAGATCAAAACAGTTGTACCGTCGAGGTGGATGAGATGTGGTTTTGTACCTTGCAATCATTTATGTGGCTTCTTGGAGTCAACCTTACATTGAAAATGATAGCAAAAAATTTGAAACTGCATTTAGTATGGGGACTTTTCTCTTCCTTAGTGTGATATTTGTTTATTAACTGTTAACAAAGCATACAGCAAAAAGAAAAGGGAAAGAACAGAAGTCTTTTAGCTTTTCCCCCCTCCTGATGTACTTAAAATTGGTCAATCTACTTCCAGGAGGAACTGCCTCAAGACAGAAGGGATTCCTCGGATGCATTCGCTCTTTACGGTTAAATGGAGTCTCCCTTGATCTTGAAGAAAGAGCTAAAATGACCCCTGGGGTGAAGCCAGGATGCCTGGGACACTGTAGCAGTTATGGTAACCTATGCCATAATGGAGGGAGGTGTATAGAGAAGTACAACGGGTATTCCTGCAACTGCAGTCACTCCGCTTATGATGGGCCGTTCTGTAAAAAAGGTAAGCAAATTTGTTCCATTTTTATTCAATTCAAATAACAGGTGCAATATTCTTTTGACAGTTGTATACTGGATTTCATTAACTGAAAAGAAAGCTTCCTTTTTGAGATTATTGCAAAATCATTTGTTCCAAGGGTCAAAAGATTGACTCATGCTCACTAAATAAAAAAACAGCACTGAACACAGGTGTCTAGACTTTCTCAGGTAAACAAATCGATCATCACTAAAGATGTCTTTCCTTTGTGACCATCCACAGTCATGGTCCTGAAGCACAATGACCTTTGCTGAATCTTTTTTCCTAACTGGTACGTAATCTCGTTCAGTTCCTTTGTCTGCCTGACCATGTGGCCTATTTTTCATTACATTTCCAGCCACCTAGATTTGTCTCAGTCTTTGGATTGTTAAACAGTGGTGAGACTTGGCACACGGTAAGTATCTAATCCATTGGCCCCCCCGCATGGTTTGAAGAATTTTCCCTTAAAAGTACTAATATTGATAAATCAAATATATAGTTTAACTCGAAATGTGTTTACATCGGGAAATCGCCCTGATGAAGGACATGACTAACAGAAGGATAGAAACAGAATCTATATGGATTGAAATAAAAGATAAGAAGGGATCGATCACACCAATAGGGGTATACTACAGATCACATAACAGTGGAAAGGAGGTGGAGGAAGAAATATGTAAGCAAGCATGTGAAATGAGTAAAAGTCATAGAATAATAATCATGGGAGATTTTAACTATCCTCAAATAAACTGGCGAGAGGACTTAGGTAAAGGGGTACAGGGAATGGAGTTTTTACAATGTGAACAGGACTCCTTTCTTACTCAGTATGTAAAAAGCCCAACAAGAGAGGAAGCAGTGCTGGATCTAGTAATGAGAAGTGAACCAGAACAGATAAGAGAAGTAAGCATAAGGGAACATTTTGGCAATAGCAATGACAACATAATAAGGTCTAAGATAAAGATTGAGAAGGACATAAGTAAGTCAAAGACCAAAGTAATGAATTGGAAAAAAACTGATTTTTGGGGGATGAGAATGGAACAAGGGACAATAAACTGGAAAAATTTACTGACAAACAAAGAAATAGAATAGCAGTGGGAAACATTTAAAATGGTGATCAATAGAGTCCAGGAGAAATATATCCCACTAAAAAGCAAGAACAAACTAGCCAGTAATGATACACCATGGATAAATAAAGAAATAAGGGCAAAATTGAAACTAAAGAAAACGGCATACACTAAGGACATAGACAACAAAGGAGGGGATAACAAAAGGGAATATGAAAAGTTTAGGAAAGAAGTTAAAAAAACAATTAGAAAGGCAAAGAGAAACTAGGAAATTAAATTATCAAGGAAGAAAAATCAGGATAAGGATTGGGCCACTTAGGGATACAAATGATAAACTCACAGGTAATGACAGCGAAATGGCAGAAATATTAAATAATTACTTTGCCTCAGTATTTACCAGGGAGACTAATATGGTGGGCACAACATTAGAAGAAGAGACCAAAAAAGATATCAAGACATTTAAGATAGAAAGGGTGGAGATAAAGTAATCAAACTTAAAGAGGATAAAACCCTTGGTCCGGATGGATTGCATCTATGCATTTAAAAGAAGTTAGGAAGGAGATAGCAGAGGCACTATTACAAATATATATATATATATATATATATATAAATTCATTAGAAAAGGGAATTGTGTCAGAGGACTGACAGCTAATGTGATTCCTATATTTAAAAAGGGAGATAGAACCAGGCCAGGGAAATATAGACCAATTAGCTTAACGTCGATGGTAGGAAAGATAATGGAATCCTTACGCAAAGATGTAATAGAAAAACATCTAGAAACTGAAAATATAACAAAGAATAGTTAGCACGGAATTTAAAAGGGAAGGTCACGCTTGACCAACCTTGCTGAATTCTTTGAAGTAACAAAGAGGGAAGACAAGGGTAATGTAGTAGATGTAATATATTTGGATTTTCAAAAGGCCTTCGATAAGGAACTGCATAGTGGACACATGACTTAGGTCAGAGCATGAGGAGTCAGGGAACAAGTAGCAGAATGAATAGCTACAAAACAGAAAACAGAGAGCAGGGGTTGAAGATAGTTTCTCAGGCTGGTAAAAGGTGGAAAGTGGTGTTCCACTAGGATCGGCTCTGGGATCACTGTTGTTCACCATTTACATAAATGATTTGGACTCGGGAATCGGAAATACAATTTCAAAATTTGCGGACTACACCAGATTGGGGGGTATAGTTAATACCGAGGAGGACTGCGACAAAATACAGGAAGACATTAATAAATTTGCAGAATAGGTATGTAATTGGCAAATGAATTTCAATATAGATAAGTGTGAGGTATGACATTTTGGTGGGAAGAATAAGGGGGCCATGTACTGCTGGTATAATAAGAGTCTAAATGGGGTAGAGGAGCAGAGGGATCTAGGAGTACAGATACACAAATCACTAAAAGTATTGATGCAGGTTAATAAGGCCATAAAAAAAACAAACCAAACAATGGGGTTCATTTCTAGAGGGAGAGAATTGAAAAGCAGAGAAGTTATATTAAACTTGTATAGAACCTTGATTAAACCACACTTGGAGTACAGTGAACAGTTCTGGTCTCCATATTATTAAAAGGATATAGAGGCACTGGAGAAGGTGCAAAAAAGATTTATTAGGATGATCCGGAACTGCGAGGTTATACCTACCAGGAAAAATTGAGCTGGCTGGGGATCTTTTCTCTAGAAAAGAGAAGACTGAGGGGTGACCTGATAGAGGTCTTTAAGATTATGAAAGGGTTTGATAGGGCAGATGTAGAGAAGATGTTTCCACTTGCGGGGGAGACCAGAACTAGGGGCCATAAATATAAGATAGTCACTAATAAATGCAATAGGGAATTCAGGAGAAACTTCTTTACCCAGAGAGTGGTTAGAATGTGGGACTCGCTACCTCTTCCATTTTCTTACCTTTTCCTCCAGATGTGTTTGATGTCTTTACTTGTTCTTTATTACCTAGCGAGCCTGTAATTCCTTTTGATTTTGCATTGCTTTCCTGTACTTTAGGTTGGGTGCTGGGTTGCTCTTTCATTTGCCCACAGGCTGTATATTGAACCTCCATATCGGGTTTACCCTCCTTTGCTTTTTACTTGCCATTTGTTTGCCCCCCCTCCCCACACACCATTTTTAATGGCTGCATTAAAGGCTCAAGCAATACTCACCCCCCTCCTCCCGTCCCATATGAAGACACTTTAAGTAGCCTCATCCCTTTAAATTGCAAGATTTCCTGGCTCCATCTCTGGCGAGTGACTGGCTACAGGTGCAGGCTCGTGAATGATTTAAGTCGTCCAACCTCACAAAATAGCTTGAGATCACGGTGTGAACATTTCGGCAAGTGATGTGCTAACAGTGTTCCAGTCCTGGCTCCTGTATGATGCAACTAGAAAATCGACCCTAATGAGGGTTAAGTTCTGGGGAGAGTTCTTTACCTGAAGAAAAATGCAAGTGTGTTTAGTGTGAAGCTGGATCCAGAAGTGACACTGTTCCAGCAAGTCTCTGATCGGGATCGGAAGAACAAAATAAGCAGAACACATGTATTATGTTTTATATTATATTCTCATCACCACTTGCAAAAATATTTAAATTCACACAGCATCTTGTGCTTTTCATCAATGTAGCTCCTCAATAAGATGTTTGTGTCACATTAATGGTTGGTTAAATATTACATTGTATGAACAAATGGTACAACAATCATCAATTATCAATGCTATGAATATTTATTGCTGCTGAAATGATAGTGCTTGATGATGTGACATGTGAAGATGGCTTTCTAATATTTTCTTTTCAAAAGCTTCATTTGAAGCTTCTGAAATACAAAGTAACATAGTGCATTACATTGCATGTGTCTTTTATTGCTAATTATAATTTTACACACATTGGAAAGAAGGGCATAATGTCTTAAGGTAGCTGCAGGCATTTTGCTTCACAAAAGCCTCCCTGGATTCATTAGGTCCCAATCCATTTTAACAGTGAGGGCCACATCTGAGGAAATGCATTTAAAATTTCCTATTTTATGATGGAAATTGGATGCATGTTCTCTAAAGTGATGTGCACTATAATTTATTTAAATTACTTTGCTTCCTATTATCCTTCACCATAATTTAAAGATATATATATTTATATATATGTATAGCCACACATTGTAAATTTACAGGCATGAAATTGTTACAGTCAAGCTTCCCACTGTCCCTACACAATCTATTGAAACTTAAAAGTCTACATGAAATATTTAGCTTGACAAATGTTTTGTCCTTAGTTACAGTTGACAAAACTCTTCTGGTTAAACTATGCAGAAAGAATAAAACTTGTGACATAAATAATATTGTATAATGTACAATGGCTGTGTGATTACAGCTGCAAATATGGGCCAGTGTTCATGGCCCTTTTTCTCACATGTAACTTTTGACAGCCATGGTGTTTCTCGATCCTGATATCACTTCTGGTATAGATCCAATGAGCCTAGAAATTAGGCTGCCCAAAATAAGCATAAGAAACTCTTAATGCATTTGTATGAACTTATTTTGCTATTTTAATAGAGGCATTAAAATAAATGGGTTAATGCCTCCGTTAAAATAGCAGATAAAATGATTTCATGCAAATATCAAATATGCTCACATATTGGTATCACACAGTATAATTTCTAGACTATGTTACAATACCATCTCTGGTCTAATCATTATAGTATACCCAGTGACTCCCCTCACTGGCAATGAATACAGAAAACATTTCAACAAACTGAGAAAAAATGTCAAACAAAGTAGGTTAAATGTTGTGAGTTTGTGTTTCCAGTGAATTTGGGCAAGTGGTCAATGGATGGAAAATCTAATGACCCATTGACTACTATGTCAGAACCTCCAATATGCTCTCACAGTTTTATATAGCTTTATGCTGTGAGCTCAAATTCATAAGATATACTCTCTATCTCTTACACCATAAAGGACAAAATGTTCCTAGGCAGTTACAAATTTCATGGTTGAGATGATGGGGGTAAAATTTGACTTGGGCAGTAACGCAAAGCGGGCGATAACGATTCGGCAGCCCATTTTACACCCCGCCCGATTACCTTTTCCATTGTTTTAAATGGAACAGGTCATCGAGTGAGGTGTAAAACGAGCTGCCAATTCGCTATCGCCCGCTTTGCGCCAGTGCCCAAGGCCAGTTTTACCCCCGTTGTTGCTAAACTGCTCAAGCTTATGCTGCAATGTCAATCACATAATGTGTTTTCGCCTTGTGTTATTCATATGTTGAAGATTTCATTATAATGTCTACTTCAGCACCTCGTCCTGTCACATAATATAACAAACACCAAGAGTCCACGGTGGTAGACCTGTCCAGACAAAGGCAGACTCTATGACCATAGTGGAATGCAGAGCATCAAATACGAAAGTATAAAATAGTAGTTGAGTTGGAGTGAGTCATGACATGACACAATTATGAGGGGGTTTCGATGATATTTACAACCTGCTCAATAGTGTTACAGTCTCAACTGTTATTCTATAATTAGTTCACTTGTACTCACTGTGAGGTTGTAGGACCTTCAGTATTGCTTAAGAAGACACACAAACACAGTAACATGGGTGAATAGCATGGAAACTAAAATTTTTTTTGCCTGGTATATGTACTGTGTTATAAGCCAGAGCAGCACTAATTGAATAGAAATGACAGCTTGTACAATCGATCTAAAAAAAATCTAGATTATAATTAAACAAACTCAACGGACTGAGTGTTTCTTTATTAGGTGCTGGTAATGGTTCTGCTGTTGCCATTTACAGCTCCTCTAGACCCATCTTTTGTTTCTTTACTTGTCCCATGACCACCATCCTTGCCTTGCACCATCATCCCTTTGTCATTTAATCACTCGTGCCCTCTACCCTATCAGAGACCCTCCTGTTTGTTCTTTCCTCCCCTCCTCCACCCCCTTTCCCTGGCTCTGTACTTGCTTAAAAACTGTAAAATCTTTAACTTCTTCCAGTTCTGACGAAAGGTCATCGACCTGAAACGTTAACTCTGTTTCTCTCTCCACAGATGCTGCCTGACTTGCTGAGTATTTCCAGCATTTTCTGTTTTTATTTCAGATTTCCAGCATCAGCAGTATTTTGCTTTTGTTTATTTATCATGTTCCTTTCCTACAACTGTTTTGTTGTCAGATTGAGGTAGTGGTATTAAGCTATAAAATATTTGACCTTACAAAGTATGACTTTTTGTGGGTTCTTTTTATTGGTTTCAGAGATTTCTGCCTTCTTTGAGCCTGGAACATCGCTGATTTACACGTTACAGGAGTCTTCCACCATTGTCAAGAATTTAAGTGTTCTTTCACCTGTCATGTCCCCGGATATCACTCTTTTAAGGGAGAATATTGCATTCAGTTTTCGAACTACACACACACCAAGTATGCTCCTTTATATCACTTCTCTTAATGAGGAATATTTGGCTGTGACTCTCTCCAAAAATGGTAAGTTTGACACATATATAATGAATAGTTAGAAATAATATATTAGTCTATTTCAAAGGTTTATATACTTTTATGTTGCTGAGAACAATTATGATACTAAAAACAAAGATATATAGTTGATTTTTTTTAAAAGACTCAATTTTGCTTTTGTTTATTGATCATATTCCTACATCTGCTATGTTGTCAGATTGAGGTAATGGTATTTAGCTATAAAACATTTGACCTTAATGGTTCTTAATGAATACTTTGCGTCTATCTTCACAAAAGAGGGGGACGATGCAGAGATTGTAGTTAAGGAGGAGGAAATATTGGATGGGATAAACATGGTGAGAGAGGAAGTATTAAGGTGTTTAGCATCTTTGAAAGTAGATAAATCGCCAGGCCTGGATGATGTGTATCCCAGGCTGTTAAGAGAAGCAAGGGAGGAAATAGCGGAGGCTCTGACCATCATTTTTCAATCCTCCCTGGCTGCAGGTGTGGTGCCGGAGGATTGGAGGACTGCTAACATTGTACCATTGTTTAATAAGGGAGAAACAGATAGACCGAGTAATTATAAGCCAGTTAGTCTAGCCTCGATGGTGGGCAAATTATTAGAATCGATTCTGAGGGACAGCATAAATCATCATTTAGAAAGGCACAGGTTATTCAAGGACAGTCAGCATGAGATTGTTAAGGAAAGGTCGTGTCTGAGTAACTTGATTGAATTTTTTGAACAGGTAATAAGGAGGGTCGATGAGGGTAACGCGTTTAATTTTAGCGAGGCTTTTGACCAGGTCCCACATGGCAGACCGGTCAAAAAAGTAAAAGCCCATGGGGTCCAAGGGAAAGTGGCTAGTTGGATCCAAAATTGGCTCAGATGCAGGAAGCAAAGGGTAATGGTTGACGGATGTGTTTGCGACTGGAAGGCTGTTTCTAGTGGGGTCCCACAAGGCACAGTACTAGCTTTTTGTGGTATATATTAATGATTTGGACTTGAATGTGGGGGGCTTGATCAAGAAGTTGCAGATGATACAACAATTGGCCGTATGGTTGATAGTGAGGAGGAAAGCTGTAAACTGCAAGAAGATATCAATGGACTGGTCAGGTGGGCAGAAAAGTGGCAAATGGAATTCAATCCAGAGACGTGTAAGGTAATGCATTTGGGGAGGGCAAACAAGGCAAGGGAATACACAATAAATGGGAGGATATTAAGAGGTGTGGAGGAACAAAGAACCTTGGAGTGCATGTCCACAGATCTCTGAGGTAGCAGGACAGGTAAATAAAAAAGGCATACGGGATACTTTCCTTTATTAGCTGAAGCATAGAGTATAAGAGCAGGGACGTTATGGTAGAACTGTATAAAACATTGGTTAGGCCACAGCTTGAGTACTGCGTACGGTTCTGGTCAACACATTACAGGAAAGATGTGATTGCACTAGAGAGGGTACAGAGGGGATTTACAAGGATGTTGCCAGGGCTGGAGAATTTTAGCAATGAGAAAAGATTGGATAGGTTGGCATTGGGAACAAAGAAGGCTGAGGGAAGATTTAATTGAGGTATATAAAATTATGATGGGACTAGATAGAGTGGATAGGGAGAACCTATTTCCCTTAGCAGAGGGGTCAGTGATCAGGGGGTATAGATTTAAGGTAATTGGCAGAAGAATTAGAGGGGAGCTGAGGAGAATTTTTTTCACCTGGTGGGTGTGGGGGGTGCTGGGACTCACTGCCTGAAAGGGTGGTAGAGGCAGAAACCCTCAACTCATTTGAAAAATACTTGGATGAGCACTTGAAGTGCCGTAACCCACAGGGTTATGGATCAAGTGCTGTCAAGTGAGATTAAACTGGATAGCTCTTTTTCAGCCAGCACGGACATGATGGGCCATACGGCCTCCTTCTGTTCCGTAACTTTCTATGATTCTATGATTGCTATAAAATTGAATGACAAGTTAATATTTCTAGATGGAATTATTTCAGATTTTCAAAGCCGTACTGCCAATAGCATAGTCTGTGTAAATGTACCACAAATTCTAATGATGAGCCAACCAGATCAGAAAGGTCTTTAGGTTGATCCCTCCTCTGTGCTAAGCTAGTTATTCTCAATGAGGCTACAGTTGGAGCTCTACAGTTGGCCTTGGTGTCAGCGAGAGGGCATCTAACTTACGTAGGACCGGCAATCGTTCATGTCACGAAGGGCCCATCTCCCCTGTCTGCCAGCCCCATTGAACAAGAAAATCCCAGCCCCTCCCCATTGTACCCTTCTGATCCGCGATGCAAAGGAGCCAATCCCTTTTTGAAAAAACTTGCACTTTGTTCAAGGGTCCAGAGTCTTCCTTTTGCCTTGCCTTCCCCCCTCTCCCGCCCCCGCCACCATGCACACACCCCAGCGGGGCCCACTTGCACACATCTGGAGGTCAGTATACCTCGTCTCACCTTGACGTACTTCCCTCCAGTAATGCACTGGGTCCCAACCGAGGTAGGGAAGTGGGGACACCCAGCATAGGGCACCCCAGGGGCATTACCCCAGGCATTGCCCCTGGGGTTACCCATGATGTAATTGGCTCTATAAGAAGCAAACAGAGTTCCTCCCCTTACAAGGCTGACAGGTAAATCTTGAGATCAGCAGAGACCCATTGCACCATTTTACGAGAGGTCTTGCTGGAGATATGGCGGAAATCCAGGGGAAACCCAAGGATATTTAGGTCTCATTTTCTAGGCTTACACAAGATGAATGGCTACTTTGGTGAGGCATTGGAGGTGAGAATGATTATTAAATTGTTAAGTTGATAGAATCATAGAATCATAGAAGTTTACAACATGGAAACAGGCCCTTCGGCCCAACATGTCCATGTCGCCCAGTTTATACCACAAAGCTAGTCCCAATTGCCTGCACTTGGCCCATATCCCTCTATACCCATCTTACCCATGTAACTGTCCAAATGCTTTTTAAAAGACAAAATTGTACCCGCCTCTACTACTGCCTCTGGCAGCTCGTTCCAGACACTCACCACCCTTTGAGTGAAAAAATTGCCCCTCTGGACCCTTTTGTATCTCTCCCCTCTCACCTTAAATCTATGCCCCCTCGTTATAGACTCCCCTACCTTTGGGAAAAGATTTTGACTATCTTCCTTATCTATGCCCCTCATTATTTTATAGACTTCTATAAGATCACCCCTAAACCTCCTACTCTCCAGGGAAAAAAGTCTCAGTCTATCCAACCTCTCCCTATAAGTCAAACCATCCAGTCCTGGTAGCATCCTAGTAAATCTTTTCTGCACTCTTTCTAGTTTAATAATATCCTTTCTATAATAGGGTGACCAGAACTGTACACAGTATTCCAAGTGTGGCCTTACTAATGTCTTGTACAACTTCAACAAGACATCCCAACTTCTGTATTCAATGTTCTGACCAATGAAACCAAGCATGCTGACTGCCTTCTTCACCACCCTATCCACCTGTTACTCCACTTTCAAGGAGCTATGAACCTGTACTCCTAGATCTCTTTGTTCTATAACTCTCCCCAACGCCCTACCATTAACGGAGTAGGTCCTGGCCTGATTCGATCTACCAAAATGCATCACCTCACATTTATCTAAATTAAACTCCATCTGCCATTCATCGGCCCACTGGCCCAATTGATCAAGATCCCGTTGCAATCCTAGATAACCTTCTTCACTGTCCACAATGCCACCAATCTTGGTGTCATCTGCAAACTTACTAACCATGCCTCCTAAATTCTCATCCAAATCATTAATATAAATAACAAATAACAGCGGACCCAGCACCGATCCCTGAGGCACACCGCTGGTCACAGGCCTCCAGTTTGAAAAACAACCCTTTACAACCACCCTCTGTCTTCTGTCGTCAATCCAATTTTGTATCCAATTGGCTACCTCACCTTGGATCCCGTGAGATTTAACCTTATGTAACAACCTACCATGCGGTACCTTGTCAAATGCTTTGCTAAAGTCCATGTAGACCACGTCTACTGCATAGCCCTCATCTATCTTCTTGGTTACCCCTTCAAAAAACTCAATCAAGTTCATGAGACATGATTTTCCTCTCACAAAACCATGCTGACTGTTCCTAATCAGTCCCTGCCTCTCCAAATGCCTGTAGATCCTGTCTCTCAGAATACCCTCTAACAACTTACCCACTACAGATGTCAGGCTCACCGGTCTGTAGTTCCCAGGCTTTTCCCTGCCGCCCTTCTTAAACAAAGGCACAACATTTGCTACCCTCCAATCTTCAGGCACCTCACCTGTAGCTGTCGATGATTCAAATATCTCTGCTAGGGGACCCGCAATTTCCTCCCTAACCTCCCATAACGTCCTGGGATACATTTCATCAGGTCCCGGAGATTTATCTACCTTGATGCGCGTTAAGACTTCCAGCACCTCCCTCTCTGTAATATGTACACTCCTCAAGACATCACTATTTATTTCTCCAAGTTCCCTAACATCCATGCCTTTCTCAACCGTAAATACCGATGTGAAATATTAATTTAGGGTCTCACCCATCTCTTGTGGTTCCGCACATAGATGACCTTGTTGATCCTTAAGAGGCCCTACTCTCTCCCTAGTTACCCTTTTGCCCTTTATGTATTTGTAGAAGCTCTTTGGATTCTCCTTTGCCTTATCTGCCAAAGCAATCTCATGTCCCCTTTACTTGATCCCAGCTGCCTATGCATGTCATATCTGAAGGTCTGGACCCTAAACAGCTATTTTTCTGGTGTGCCTTACAGAAAGAATGGAGTCTTTCTGTATCTGTCCTAAAAGTTGGCAGAGTAACAGTAAGAAATCTTTACAGGGTAAATGTTTTGAGTTTGCGCTTCCAGTGAATTTGGGCAAGTTGTCAATGGATGAATGGATGGAAAATGTAATGGCCCATTAACTACTGTGCCAGAAATTCCAGAATGCACTCTCAGACTTGTAAAGCTTTGTGCTGTGAGCTCAAATTCATAAAATCGACTCTATCCTAATATTTCTCTATTATAACAAATAACACAAGTAATATTTTACTCACCGTGTGTCAATAAAAGCCTTTTAATGGCCCTTTTATGTTTTTGTTTAAATAATTTTCACTCATAGTTCTTCCTAGCCTTTCTCATCTCCCTTTTAGTGGGTTTTCAAAGTGTTTTCCAGGTGGTCCAGGCAATTTTGCCCTGCAAGCAACTTACACACTTATGTCCTTCTTAATTTAAAGAAATGACTTTAATTTGTATCAGTTTTTTGTCATTTTAATTTATTAGAAATTACCTTCCATGTTTTACGATAGTTTTGCTTGTATTGTATTTCCATCTATAAGAATTTTTTCCCCTAACCAGCAGATGTTTATCTCAAGGCCTCCAGAGAATAATATATCTGTAAACATTGTGATCCGTTGCTCACTATTACAACCTTTGTAACTCAATCTTCTGCATCTTCAGTGACTGTATCCCTCCATGTCGCCTCGGGTCTCCTTTGTTTACTTTCCTGTTGGAATCTATGTGTAAAGCTTCTTACAGAATTTGTTATCAGACATTCTGGTAACATGACTAAAGCAGGTCAATATCTTTTGCTTAATCGTTTGAGACTCTGAAGATAGTTGTGCTCTTTCCTTGACAACTTCATTCCTGACCCTCTGGCATTTCATTCCTACTGCTACATCACTGTTCATATATTTTGTCCTTCTTTCTCCACTTGAGTAAGTTTTCAAGTCCCAGTTCCCCACAGTAATTTGACAAGAAATACTACGTTCCAGAACGTTACTTTGATTGGCAGTAAAACTTATATGCATGACCAAACTCAATTTGCATTGTATTGCCAATTTCAGTGCCATTGCAAATTTGTTCACAGCAACCATAACAACTTGCATTTATATAGCACCTTTAAGGTAGTAACAAAGTCCCAAGACACTTCACAGTCGTTGAACACTGTCTGAATCAGTCCTGAATCAAGAAATCACTATTCTGCTGTTATTTTTTTCATCACAAAAGTGAAAGTTGGGAAATGTGAATACGAGATGGGTATTCTGCAATAGTGCAAACAGAGCCATAAATATTTGCATCATGCAGAATTGAAATTTGGATAAATCTCCCATCAAGCATCGGACAAATGCTTAATTGTTGAAATGCATTTTACATTGTTACTAGCTGGCAGTAAAAGATCCCTGCCACAGGAATAAATTTTCCACAACATTCACCTGAGGAAGGAGGAAGCCTCCGAAAGCTTGTGAATTTCAAATAAAATTGCTGGACTATAACTTGGTGTTGTAAAATTGTTTACAATTGTCAACCCCAGTCCATCACCGGCATCTCCACATCACAGGAATAAGGGCCATTTTACAATGGCAATAGTCACAATGTGGCTTAGTTTTAACTAAACTTGCTTAGTTTTAAGCAAGTTGCTCTAGAGAGCATTTAACAAGCATTCAAAAGGAATAATCCACAAACTATCACTAAAAATTTGTTGGATTTGGCTGCAATACGTGTGCGTATTTGACCTCTGCCTTGCATCTTAGACAGAGGGGAACCCACTAAAAAAGTGACTCTTAAGGAAAATTACCAACATATCACCAAGACCGCCTACTTCCACCTTCGTAACATCACATGTCTCCACCCCTGCCTCAGCTCATCCGCTACTGAAACCCTCATCCATGCCTTTGTTACCTCTAGACTTGACTATTCCAATGCTCTCCTGGCTGGCCTCCCATCTTCCACCCTCCATGAACTTGAGCTCATTTCAACTCTGCTGCCCATATCATAACTCACACCAAGTGTTGTTCATCATCACCCGTGCTTGCTGACATACATTGGGAAAGCCTCGATTTTAAAATTCTCATCCTTGTTTTCAAATCCCTCCATGGCCTCGCCCCTCCCTATCCCTGTGACTTCCTCCAGCCCGACAACCCTCCGGGATCTCTGCGCTCCTCCAATTCTTGCCTCTTGCGTATCCCTGATTTTCATCGCTCCGCCATTGGCGGCCGTGCCTTCAGCTGCCTAGGCCCTAAGCCCTGGAATTCCCTCCCTAAACCTCTCCAACTCTCTACCTCTCTAACTCTCTACCTCTCTCTCCTCCTTTAAGACGCTCCTTAAAATCTGCCTCTTTGACTAAGCCTGTCCTAATTTCTTCTGATATGGCTCGGTGTCAAATTTTGTTCACTAATCGCTCCTGTAAAGCGCCTTGGGACATTTTACTATGTTAAAAGTGCCATATAAATGCAAGTTTTTGTTGTTGTAGCACAGTAACAAATGAAGAAGTTGAAAGAGTTACTCAACTTTAGGTGTAATTTCCTTGTTCTTTGAATTAATTTGTAGTCAGCATATTAAATTTTCTTTTTCTTTCCCTTTAGAGGAACCCTGCTGGGTTTATCCTTACACCCAAAAAAGAGTGTAAGGATAAACCCAGCAACGAATGGCCAGTCAGCTTAACCTCAGTGGTGGGGAAACTTTTAGAAATGATAATCCGGGACAGAATTAACAGTCACTTTGACGAGTGTGGATTGATTAGGGAAAGCCAGCATGGATTACTTAAAGGCAAATCGTGTTTAACTAACTTGATAGAGTTTTTTGATGAGGTAACAGAGAGGGTGGATGAGGGCAATGCAGTTCATGTGGTGTATATGGACTTTCAAAAGACAATTGATAAAGTGACACACGGTAGGCTTATCATCAAGATTGCGGCCCATGGAATAAAGGGGGCTGCAGCAACATGGATACAGAATTGACTAACAGACAGGAAACAGAGAATAGTGGTGAATGGTTGTTTTTCGGACTGGAGGGTGGTGTACAATGGTGTTCCCCAGGGGTCAGTGCCAGGACCACTGCTTTTCTTAATATTTCTTAATGACTTGGACTTGGGTTTACAAGGCACAATTTCAAAATTTGCAGATGACACAAAACTTGGAAGGGTAGTAAACAGTGAGGAGGATAGTGGTAGACTTCAGGACGACATAGATAGGCTGGTAGCATGGGCGGACGTGTGGCAGATAAAATTTAACACATAAAAATGCAAGGTGATACATTTTGGTAGGTAAAACGAGGCGAGGCAATATAAGAGCTGAATTCCAGAGGTGAGGTGAGAGTGATTGCCCTTGACATCAAGGCAGCATTTGACCGAGTGTGGCATCAAGGAGCTGTGGTAGAATTGAAGTCAGTGGGAATCAGGGGGAAAACTCTCCAGTGGCTGGAGTCATACCTAGCACAAAGGAAGATGGTAGTGGTTGCTGGAGGCCAATCATCTCAGCCCCAGGACATTGCTGCAGGAGTTCCTCAGGGCAGTGTCCTAGGCCCAACCATCTTCAGCTGCTTCATCAATGACCTTCCCTCCATCATACGGTCAGAAATGGGGATGTTCACTGAATGATTGCACAGTGTTCAGTTCCATTCACAACCCCTCAGATAATGAAGCAGTCCGAGCCCGCATGCAGCAAGACCTGGACAACATCTAGGCATGGGCTCATAAGTGGCATGTAACATTTGCATCAGACAACTGCCAGGCTATGACCATCTAAAGAGTCTAACCAGCTCCCCTTGACATTCAACGGCATTACTATCGTCGAAGTATTTTTTATTCGTTCATGGGATGTGGGCGTCGCTGGCGAGGCCGGCATTTAATCCCCATCCCTAATTGCCCTTGAGAAGGTGGTGATGAGCTGCCTTCTTGAACCACTGCAGTCCGTGTGGTGACGGTTCTCCCACAGTGCTGTTCGGAAGGGAGTTCCAGGATTTTGACCCAGCGACAATGAAGGAATGGCGATATATTTCCAAGTCGGGATGGTGTGTGACTTGGAGGGGAACGTGCAGGTAGTATTGTTCCCATGTGCCTGCTGCTCTTGTCCTTCTAAGTGGTAGAGGTCGCGGGTTTTGGAGGTGCTGTCGAAGAAGCCTTGGCGAGTTGCTGCAGTGCATCCTGTGGATGGTACACACTGCAGCCACAGTGCGCCGGTGATGAAGGGAGTGAATGTTTAGGGTGGTGGATGGGGTGCCAATCAAGCGGGCTGGTTTATCTTGGATGGTGTCGAGCTTCTTGAGTGTTGTTGGAGCCGCACTCATCCAGACAAGTGGAGAGTATTCCATCAGACTCCTGACTTGTGCCTAGTAGATGGTGGAAAGGCTTTGGGGAGTCAGGAGGTGAGTCACTCGCCGCAGAATACCCAGCCTCTGACCTGCTCTCATAGCCACAGTATTTATATTGCTGGTCCAGTTAAGTTTCTGGTCAATGGTGACCCCCAAGATGTTAATGGTGGGAGATTCGGCGATGGT
This sequence comes from Heptranchias perlo, assembly GCF_035084215.1. NCBI lineage: Eukaryota > Metazoa > Chordata > Chondrichthyes > Hexanchiformes > Hexanchidae > Heptranchias > Heptranchias perlo. Next base: position 15,441,101 of record NC_090331.1, on the reverse strand, counting down.
AATGCCGTTGAATGTCAAGGGGAGGTGATTAGACTCTCTCTTGTTGGAGATGGTCATTGCCTGGCACTTATCTGGCGCGAATGTTACTTGCCACTTATGAGTCCAAGACTGGATGTTGTCCAGGTCTTGCTGCATGCGGGCTCGGACTGCTTCATTATTTGAGGGGTTGCGAATGGAACTGAACATTGTGCAATCATCAGCAAAAATCCCCATTTTTGACCTTATGATGGAGGGAAGGTCATTGATGAAGCAGCTGAAGATGGTTGGGCCTAGGACACTGCCCTGAGGAACTCCTGCAGCAATGTCCTGGGGCTGAGATGATTGGCCTCCAACTACCACTACCATCTTCCTTTGTGCTAGGTATGACTCCAGCCACTGGAGAGTTTTCCCCCTGATTCCCATTGACTTCAATTTTACTTGGGCTCCTTGGTGCCACACTCGGTCAAATGCTGCCTTGATATCAAGGGCAGTCACTCTCACCTCACCTCTGGAATTCAGCTCTTTTATCCATGTTTGGACCAAGGCTGTAATGAGATCTGGAGCCAAGTGGTCCTGGCGGATCCCGAACTGAGCATCGGTGAGCAGGTTATTGGTGAGTAAGTGCTGCTTGATAGCACTGTCGACGACACCTTCCATCACTTTGCTGATGATGGAGAATAGACTGATGGGTCGGTAATTGGCTGGATTGGATTTGTCCTGCTTTTTGTGGACAGGACATACCTGGGCAATTTTCCACATTGTCGGGTAGATGCCAGTGTTGTAGCTGTACTGGAACAGCTTGGCGAGAGGCGCAGCTAGTTCTGGAGCACAAGTCTTCAGCACTACAGCTGGGATGTTGTCAGGGCCCATCGCCTTTGCTGTATCCAGTGCACTCAGCCGTTTCTTGATATCACGTGGAGTGAATCGAATTGGCTGAAGACTGGCTTCTGTGATGGTGGGGATATCGGGAGGAGGCCGAGATGGATCATCCACTCGGCACTTCTGGCTGAAGATGGTTGCAAACACTTCAGCCTTGTCTTTTCCACTCACGTGCTGGACTCCGCCATGATTGAGGATGGGGATGTTTGCAGAGCCTCCTCCTCCCGTTAGTTGTTTAATTGTCCACCACCATTCACGCTTGGATGTGGCAGGACTGCAGAGCTTTGATCTGATCTTTGAATCCTCCACCATCTACATCCTGGGGGTCACCATTGGCCAGAAACTTAACTGGACCAGCCATATAAATACTGTGGCTACAGGAGTAGGTCAGAGGCTGGGTATTCTGTGGCGAGTGACTCACCTCCTGACTCCCCAATGCCTTTCCACCATCTACAAGGCACAAGTCAGGAGTGTGATGGAATACTCTCCACTTGCCTGGATGAGTGCAGCTCCAACAACACTCAAGAAGCTCAACACCATCCAGGACAAAGCAGCCCGCTTGATTGACACCCCATCCACCACCCTTAACATTCACTCCCTTCACCACCGGCTCACTGTGACTGCAGTGTGTGCCATCCACAGGATGCCCTGCAGCAACCTACCATGGCTTCTTCGACAGCACCTCCCAAACCCGTGACCTCTTTCACCTAGAAGAACAAGAGCAGCAGGCACATGGGAACAACATCACCTGCACGTTCCCCTCCAAGTCACACACCATCCAGACTTGGAAATATATCGCCGTTCCTTCATCGTCGCTGGGTCAAAATCCTGGAAACTCCCTGCCTAGCAGCACTGTGGGAGAACCGTCACCACACGGACTGCAGCGGTTCAAGAAGGCGGCTCACCACCACCTTCTCAAGGGCAATTATGGATGGGCATTAAATGCCAGCCTTGCCAGTGACGCCCACATCCCATGAACGAATAAAAAAAAATCTTTCATGTGAATCAGAAGGTTATGGGTTCAAGACCCACCCCACTCCAGAGATTTGAGCATATAATCTAGGTTGGCACTTCAGTGCAGTACTGCGGGAGTGCTGCACTGTCAGTGGGGCCATCTTTCAGATGACATTAAACCAAAGCCCTATCAGGTATACGTAAAATATTATTTGACATTATTTGAAGATGAGGAGGGGTATTTTCCTGATGCCCTGGCCATCAATTATCCCTCAGTCAACAACATCAGAACAGATTATCTGGTCTTTTATCTCGTTTCTATTTGTGAGACCTAGCTGTGCTTAAATTGGCTGATGTGTTTCTCTACATTACAACAGTAACTACACTTCAAATATATTTCACTGGCTGTGAAGGCTTTGGGATACTCTAAGGATGTAAATGGTGCTATATCAATGTAAGTTCTTGCTTTTTTACCCTCCTGGTTTACACTATTATATAGATAGATATCGGGCAGTATGGGCATAGCTCTAAGAATTAGCTGCTCAGACTACTTACAGGATGCACCACTGTACCCAACAGAGTATGTAAGGCAAATCCCTAAAATTGTAACAATATAGTTTTGCATAATGTTTCAACAGAGGGAAGGCATGGGTCCTATGGTATTTTGCATCCATCAATTGACAGTGTAGTATGGGCAGAGCTGACTGCTGATGTTTTGGGTGGGTTGGGTAGTTATAATTAGACAGCAGCCTATAAAGGTTCCTTTGCAGGCAGATCCTTTGATTCTTCCTGTGCACAGTGCTCATCTCCAGCTGCTTCATGCTGATGCCTCGTTGCATAGAAAAATTGTGCAGCAATGATGTTGGATACTTTCATTAGACTGGTACAGGAGCAGAACAGTGGGATTTGACTAAATGACTCATGTGGAGAAAAACATTGGCGTAGACTTGATAAGCCAAATGATCTGTTTCTGTGCTGTAACATTATGACTTAAGTGGAACACACCCTCTGACTTCTTAAGGTTGCTAATGGGTAATAATCACTTGACTGAAGTCACCTCATTGTAAATGTGGGTTACTGATGTCTGAGACTGTCTGAGAGATATCATAAGCCATGGCTCCAGTGGGTAGCATGGTTTGTTGAGGGCCGACCTTGTATTTTTCTGCCTGTCTGAAATACTGGAGGCACTCAAGATAAACCTACCCTGACTGCTGCTCAAACCCAAGCATTGACCTGCGTTATTCTACCCTGATGGTCACAGTCGAGCTGCCCATTGATTAAAGGTGCCCCTTGCGGTTCTTGAGTATGCTCAAATTGTGGACAGGGGACCAGATGACCACACAGGTGTTGTCAGTTATGCCCTGAACTCTGAGGAATCCTGTCATTCGGAACAAAAGCAGAGCCTTCTCATGCTGGTGTTAGCTATCCATGGGCAATGTGAGGAACTGGTCCACTGTTGCAAACCATGCACCATTTATATCCTTTATCCACCCGTGTAGTGCTGACTGATGTCCTCTGTGACATGCTGGAAAGAGCCTGAGGCATAAAAGTTGAAGGGTGTGGTGAAGTTGACAACCATTGCCATTGGCTTTGGCTGGATGTCAGATTGTAGCATGTGGCACAGGCTCTCTTGTCGATCGCAGCCTATGCAGACACAGAAACAAATACAGTTCAGTCAATCTCTGTTGAAATATATGTGTTGAAGGGTAATGGCTGGTACAGTAAGAATGCCCCGGATACAACGTTAACTGCCTAACATCCAACCTTTACTCATCCTCCTCTTCTTTCTCCACATAACATAAATAGAGAGAAAGGCATAAGTTTTTACAAGGCCCCGCACCGCCAGTAAGGACATGCATGCAGCCAGCGAATATTGCCTCACATAATGTACTCTGTTCCCAATGGAAAACCCATATTACCAATTTAAATGGCACCAAATGAAAATGACAGGGCCAAAACTCTTGGCACAAGCAGTAAGAACGTGAAGCAGGCTAAAATGAGTCAGTAAAAAAAACAAAGGAGGGATTTTCCTCTTTGCTGCAATGGTGACGGATCTTTGGTGGGCAGAACTTCCTCATGCCTAAACCCGACTTCCTGGGTCAGAGGCTTATTTTCATAAATGGGGCAGTCGTTGGGCCTTGAATGCTGCCTGAAGATGCGAATGCTTTCTCTTCATTTATGAATTTGCTGCTTTGACTGATGAGATCAATCATTCTGCAATCAATTGCACTGGACAAGGTGACCCTTTAAAACGTAATGCCCCATAACAACACTGGACCCCTGGAACACAGCTGGTAAATATATTAGCAGAACGCCTCACTACGCATTTTTTGCCCTGGCCCATCCAGGTTTACTGGTGTAACCAAGGTGAAAATTTGATCCTTGTTCTTATACCACAGGCTCAAAAACTCTAAATCCATACCCTTTAAATCCTCAATCCTTTCAGAACAGAACCTAATGCCCCGGATGCCTGTTTTTTTAGGGGCACAGCACATTCCCGCATGAAACAAGATAACTTGGGTTGATTTTCATTAACGTCAATGTAATTGTAATATTCAAACGAAGTTCTTGCCTGTTTTTGGCAGAGATTCATACCCCAAGTCCTGCTTGAGCATGGAGCGCATTATGAGTGGAGTTCAGGCTCCAGTCTATAAAACAAGAACGATTGCTGTGCTCCAACAATTACTGGATGCATTCAACTGCCTCACAGGAAGCTTCTGCACTATGTCCCAATTTGCATGGGATCCTGGCACATGGCATCAACACACTGCAGTCAACTGTGGAGCATGTGGCCACTTATATGGAGATGCAGCTGTTCCCGCAATTCAGCAACTCTGGCAACTTTGATCGATGCTCAAACTGGTCCTGATCAGGCTGTGGTCTACACCAGCTTGCAAAGCTTCGGGGAAGACATAGAGAGGAACGTCAGTCGCATGACAGACCTCCTACAGTTTGCTTTCCCGCACGTCAGTGGGAGCGTTGAGCCGCAGCCCACGTGGAAGTGGCAGTGACACTTTTGGAGTTGCACATGCCACTCTCTCTCAAGATGGCAGACGCCTGTTCCCCTGCCACCCCCTCATCCAATGCCCATCCTGTTTTCAGGAAGCCAGCTGGGTCAGACTGCCCCAGCAGCAGCCGAGATGCTGCAGTCTGCGGCTGGGCCCTCTCAGGCCTAAGTTCCTAGAGGCCGCCAACTACGGCCATCTCAAGAGCACTTATCGGAAGCCACTGGGGAAGCATCTCGGAGGAGCACAAGATCAGTTGAGAGAATATCTAAGAGAGGCTCTAGGGTGAACATTAGAATTGTTACATATTAGCGGCAGTTCAACATTATATTTTTCTGAAACCTTGTTTGCGGAGTTTGTTTTGTGAGTATTTGTTGACCGGGCAATGCGACTAACAGATGTACTCACGTTGGTGTTTGGGTTGAATGCAGTCCGCTGGAGTGTGGAAGGACTGGGAGTGATGTTGGGAAGAACTGCTGGTGCAGAGGAGCAGGAAGGGATTAAGTGAAGCATTCCTCGATGAGCTGTTACCAAAAAGCTCGTGCAACTGCCAAGATAGGTGGGCTTTGCTCTTCTCTTACCATTCTCTGGTACCTCCTGGTCTTCTTGCTCCTTGACCACAGTGTCCTCCTTCTACTGGTAGTTTGATGGGTTGTCCCCTTTGCAGGGCGAAATTGTGCAGCATGCAGGACATGACGATGATGTGTAACACTTTGTGTGGGCTGTACTGCAGGACACTTTCAGGCCTATCCAGGCAGTGGAGCCGTTGCTTTAAGAACTCAGTAGTCTGCTGCATGAGTGCTCTTGGTGGAGGCATGGATTGGTTGAAACTGTGTTCGGCCTCGGATCATGGCTTCCTGACATATGTTAAGATTCAAGTTTTCGGGGATAGCCCTTGTCCCCAAGTAGCTGGCCTCTCACCCGATAAAAGAGTGAGAGGATGGAGGACTGGTGCAGGATATAAAGCATCATGACAGACCTGCATGATCCATTGCACACCAGTTGAACATTGAGGGAGTGGAATCCCTTCCTATTCATAAAAGCTCCGGGGCCTGGTTGCTGGAGCACAGAAGCCGATATGCGTGTAGTCGATGATGCCCTGCACCTAGGGAAGCCTGTAATTCTGGCTAAGCCCAGAGCTATATCTTGCTATTCTGTGTCTTCCATATGGAATGATATGAATTGGAATAGGCAATCTGTGACCTCTGCTACGCAGCCATGCACAGTAGACTGGTTTGTACTACTAATGTTTCCTTCAGCAGCCTGGAAGAACCCCAAGATATAAAAATTAAGGGCCACAGTTACTCAGACAGCAATGGGCAGGAACTTGTACTTGGCTGGGAGTCCTGTTGGAGCAGGTGACACTGCCCAGGGACTGCCTCCCTGGAGAACCTAAGCCTCTGCACACACTGCTCCTCTGTAAGGTGCAGGTAGGAGGTCCTTGGCCTGTAGACTCTGGTGAGGGAGGAGGAGTAATGCTCCTATGAGCTCTCCTCCTTCTGCCCCCTCTTCCTGAAGTCGCAGCTCTGGCTACTCTTTTCTGCTGCTCCTCTTCCTCCAGTCACAATGGCATTATTACCAGTACATCCATAATGGTACAAAGAGGTATTGCCAGACGCCCCTGCTCCAAGTAGAACTCTAGGCTCAATATTACAGTTGTCTCCAAAGTGTTGGCTCACAAAAATCACCAAAATCAGCACAATTGCAGTAAAAATGTACTTCCCAGCGTTTTACCTGAGAGCAGCTGAGGAACTCTGTAATTAACGCTGCAAACAGTGCCCTTCCAACTAAGCCCACCCACGGTTTGTGGGCAGGTTGTAGAACTGTCCATAAGAACGTTGCTTCAACTGAAAATGGCATTTGTATCCTGAAGCAGGTGAAGGGTCCTCATTAGCATATATTAGGTGTCAGGCGGGCACATTGGACACCTAAAACAAAACTCGCTTCGTTGGTCGTGTCTCGAGCTTGAAATGGGCAGGAGAATTCAGGATGCTCTTTTCAGGGGCCTAACACCCCAATTTATGGTATAAACGGGGTGTCTGGCTGTTGAAAATTATCCCCCCCAACAGACATCGGAGAAAGAAAAGTCAAACCATGTCTGAAAAAAAAATTATTCACCAACAAATTTCAGATAAAAACTGTGCAAAATAAATTCTGGTAAATCACCCGCAATATCCAGCAAAACGTCGGCAACCTCCCCCCACCCCCACACCACACCCTGCCTCAAAGTCTATCAAAAAAGTACGATACCCACCAAAATAACATATCTTCCAAAACACCCCAACAGCTGGCCAGAAACCCTAACATCCATGAAATCCTCCCAAATATCCATGCTACTCCACAGAATCCGCCAAATGATATCCAAACAACCCCAAAACTCTACTGGACAACCTCAGACATCCATCAAAACCACACATCATGTGCCAAACCGCCCCATAACAAATGTCAAACAACCACACAGCAGTCAAAGAAATATTAGCACCTTGACTGACCAGTTTCCTGATATTCCTTTACAAAATTATGTTGCGTTAAGTTGCTCGCAGTAAAATCATATACACCAGCCATTTTGGTTGGAGGTCATTAAAATCTGGAAAAAGAGCATTTAACTTTTTTTTTCCTGACAAAGGACATGTGGCTGTAAGTGAACCTGGATGCATCCCCATTAGATGGCAAGAGAACTTGACGACTGCCCACTAGATGGCATGGAAACTCAGACATGTACCCATTAGATGCCAAGAAGCTGAGCTATATTCAATCCATGGTTGAAGTTATCAAGAATTAAACTGGGATTTCCTTTTTAATAAAAAGAACTAGCTGCTTGAGTCATTCCTCAAACTGGCAAATATGAAGGTTCAAGATTCTATGACACCATTATAGAATTATCTAATGGAATTGCTGTACTCTTACTTAAAAATCATGTAGGATTATACAAAATTCATATAACATGCAGCCTTTTACATGACGTTGATGAATGTTAAGATATTAAAAGAAAAACCGCCACCAGGTCATTTTTAACCTGTTCCTTTAGTTTACATATATTAAGGGATCTGTATTATTATTTTAAACCATTATTTCTGCAAAATTTAATTTAGAATGTTGCAATGTAATTTCTGTGAGTGCCAATGCATTTCCAAAATATTTTATTGCAATCAACATTTTTCCAATAGGCCCATCGTTATTTGTCCAAGTTTGTCAAACCTTCAAAGGACTTCTGGTTATTGGCTTTCATGGCTATGTTTTAAAATCAAACACAGAATTGTATTTATTGCAGACTGATCAAATACGTTGAATTATTTAGTAGCATGTATCAAATTATTAACTAATAATCTTACGCAAAGCCCTGGATTTTTAAACTTGCGCCTTAAACAAACATTAATGATATCTCAGCAAAACCTTCACAAGATCAAACATGGTAATTTCATTATGCTCTGTAAATATGCATAAACTTTTCAGTTAAAACTCTTAAGGTTCTTCTTGGATATTTCGGTGTAAAGGTACAGTAGCCACATTGCTCAATGCCAAATTCTGTATTATAATATTTATCTTCTAAATTGCTGTCAATTTGCAACATTATTCTTATTAACTCAGTCGCACTCTAGCCTATGAATTGGAAGATTATAGATTCAAACCCACCCCATATAATTGAGTGTTTTGAAAGAGTGATGCATTATCCAAGGTGCTGTCCTTTGGTTGAGACATTAAACTGAGGCTCTGTCTGCCTGTTCCAATAGTTCGGGTTCAGGTGGTAAAGACTCCCTGGCAGGAAGCCTAGAGGCTGCCTCCGAGCGGGTAAGTCCGCGGGATCAGCTCCCTGGTCGTCCCACGGGGGGTCCCCGCAAAGGGGAGGGGAGGGGCGAGTTCGCGGCAGGGGAAGCCTAAGATTTCCTGGCCCCACAAGAAAATAATAAAAATAAAATCAAACTTACCCTTATGAGCCTCTTCCGGCGCTGATCCATTCCCGTGGGAAACGGATATTGCGGTCGGGTCCCGATGACGTCATCGGGACCTGATATGCGTATGCTAAAAAAAGAACTCTGCCTGATTTGGGCAAATGTCTGTAACACCTGCGGTGAAAATCCCAGGGGATCAGCTCCCGGGAGCTCCAGGGCAGGTAAGTGACCTGGGGGATTTTAACCACTCGACTAAGTAGTTTCTGCCAGGTGAGCAGGGTTAAAATCAGCCTATAGGCTCTGAAACAAGGCTAATATTCATCTCCAGCAATAACCTTGGTAGGAGACTGGCAGAAATCCCAGAGAAACTACATTAAAAGCTGAAAACAGCCAGGAATGGATTCAGAATAGCTTCAATGTGAAATCACCAGCGCAGGTGCAATAAGCCAAATGTTGAAATTTCTATGCTTCTATCAAAATTCCAGAGAAAGGGTGAATTGAAGAGTGAATGAAATGGGTAATTTTGCTGGAAACCCCTCAATAAAAATTCTGAAGAAAAAATAATAACTTTGCAAGAATATTGCACAAAAATCTTAGCATTTGTGTATGCTGCAAAATGTATTTCCACTACATAAACTGTACATGGCCATATAGATCAAGAAAAATGGTGCATTACAGAGAGAAAGAATAGCAGACTGAGCAGACACGACCCACTTCAAGTCTTACTATCGACTGACATTAGTTTGGCTTGGAAGAGTATTTTATGAGTTGTATTTCAAGCTTTGGATTGGCATTACCACAATAAGAGAAGAGTGTAACAGCAAGTGATAAAAAGTAAAAATAATCTGGAAATAAAGAAAAGAGGAAAATGCTGGAAATGCAAAGCAAGTCCAAATGAAAAAGTGAAAGTTAATATTTTAGCCATAACCTTTCATCTGATTTAATAGTTCTGACGCCCAAAACATTAGCATATCTCATTGCAGTGGAGTTATTCATAGGAGCAGGAGTAGGCCATTCAGCTCCTCGAGCCTGTTCTGCCATTCAATTAGATCTGTATCTTAAATCCATTTACTCGTCTTGGTCCCATATCCCTTAATACCCTTACCTAACAAAAATCTATTCAACATAGCAGGTACAAAGATATCATGCTACTTACAAGACTAGTCTTTGTTAATGTAGTTTGCTATACCGAACTTGCTGAATTCAGCGTGACTAAGCAGCTACAAGGCAGCTCTTACAGGAAGCTTTAAGACAAAAAAGGTTTATTACCACCTTCCAAGCTTTTACAAGTACCCAACCTGAGTAGCCAGGGGTACCACTTGAAGGTTATACATAAGATAGTTGCCATCTAACCAAAGAAGAATTCTTGATTTCAATTAATGCGATATTCAAGAATTCTGCCAAGGTTCAACCAAATGCTTCAACTGAACAGTTATCACTGAGGTGTGAAAATACCAGCTGAAGGTTTCAACACTGCTCATCAAGCTGAGTGAGCCTGTCAGGCTGCCAGAATAATTTCACCTACTGTGTCACCTTTTCAAGCCCTTGGATGTTCCATCTGTACAACCAGCCAATGCAGTATTCAACAGTGATCAACTTTTATTCAACGCTATTCAGGGTAGCTGTAGCAAAGGTTGATTGATTGCAGCTGGATGTAGAGTACTCATTTGGTTACTGCTCTCCTTGAGTTATATTTCCCTCTGTGGATAAAGCTGAACAAAATAGCAGTTGTGAATAATGTAGGTTTCTGTCATTACTTTTCTATACCATCTTGCTTAGTGTTTGCAAAAAGAAAAAAGAAATGCTTCTTAAGGATAAGCAAACTCTTGTAGTTTTGTTTAGGGTATGATAAGTGGGAATAGTGAGTTCTTTACTCACTGTGAGTTAGTTTTAGGAAGAAAGTTTCAACAGACTCTTACACAGTAGCAGGATATGCTTCTTTGATATACCCTCTGTTCCTCTTTTTAGACAACCTAACATGGCATTTGCTTTCTTGACAGTAAGGAAAGAAAGAACTTGCATTTATATAGCATCTTTCATAACCTCAGAATATCCCAAAGTGCTTCACAGCTTTGAATTCCAGATCCCTTTCTTGAATCGTCTTTGCCGTCTATTAATCCGATATTTCATTTGCTTAGTTTTACCCATTAGTGCAAGACTTTACACTTATCCACAGTAAACTACATCTGCAAATTCTCCACCCATTTCTCTAAACAGGCCAAGTCCCCATGTAGCTTGTCTGCATCTTCCACCATATTAACCACTCATGCTATTTTGGTGTCATCCACAACCTTTGAGATAAAGCCACTGGTGCCTTCCTCCAGATCCTTTTGAAAATGTTGAAAATTACATGTCCTGACATCAAGCCCTACCGGACACCATCTGTCACTCTCCTCCAGCCAGAATACTTCTCGTTCACCCAGACCTTCTGTTTCCTATCATCCAGCCATGATGTGATCTGCCTTAATGCACTGTATCCAAAACTGTGCCTGTTAATTTTCTGTGAGACATCTCATCAAAAGCTTTACTAAATTCCAAGTAAACAATGCCATCCCTGTATATATCCTTAGTTATTTTAATAAAGCTTCTACTAAATTGCTCTGGCACAATTTGCCTTATATATTTCCCTAAATGTTCCATCAGCTTAACTTTGACAATCGATTGTAGAATTTTCCTTGGTTCTGATGTGAGAATAACTGGTCAATATTTTCCCAGATCCCTCAGATTCTTTTTCCATTGCTGTGCATCAGCGCACACTTCCATAGGTCAGTGGCCACCAACATGGACACGTGGGCAGGAGCACAGAACAGGCAGCGAGCTCTCAAGCAGCCACCCGTTCCGAGTCAACACCTCTGGATAAATGAGAGGAGAAGGATCACAAAGCGAGCAAGCTGGAATAGGACAATCTATTCCTAATACATAGGCAGGGCCATCAGCGTTTACAAGCTGTTGGATTACTTGGCCACGGGGATCACAAACAGGTCCTCAGCAGACATCAGGAAATATCTACACTTATTCCTTTAAATGTTATTTATTTTTTAAAATCTTATTCTCAGTATGGGTGTGACACTGACAAGGCCACATTTATTGCTCAGCCCTAGTTTCCCTGAGAAGGTGATGGTGGGCCTTCTCCTTGAACCTCTTCACCTGATGAATTTAAAATAGTAAATTTTAAATCTGGCCAATTACCACCCCATCATCAGCAAAAGTGATGGAAGGTGTTGTCGACAGTGCTATCAAGCGGCACTTACTCACCAATAACCTGCTCACTGATGCTCAGTTTGGGTAGTCCTTGTGCTGATGGTGCTGTCTCAATGGCATTAGAAAGGGAAATCTAGGATACTGATATTAAGTAGTACAATAGAAAGATCACAGTACACCAGTATAGGGAAAGCAAAGCAGCTCGTGATAAAGACATAAAAGTTTTTCAGATAAACAGCAGTAATAAGAAATCATTAGTTTAAAAAAAACAGAAGATTATGTCCAATTAAATATAATAGCAGACTTCAAGGAAAGAAGATCTCAACCAGAACATATTGAACCTCTGCTGCTTCCTGCAATAGTTGCTTTGCTTCTTTCTCCTGTGCCACTCCTTGTCAAGCTGAAATCCAATCTATAGTAGGGCTTGAACCCACAGCCTTCTGATGTCTTTCAGTGGTTGTATTATGCAGCAAATAGCACACCATTGTCACTCTGCCAGCTCTCTTTGGGGCATATTGTATGAACCCTTTTGTGTGGTCCAAACATTAGAATCATTGTTTCAGCAAACCAAATGTCTGCCCAATGTGCATCCTGCATCTTGAATGTGCCTTGTTGTACACGCTTTGTTAGGGGTACAATTTGGATGTTCGTAGAGTGGAATCATTCTCTGTTGAATGTCATGGAACATTCCAGAGGTGCAGTTGATAACACCTTCTACCTTGGAAATGTCACAAAAAGACTGTTAGCCTCTTCACCTGATGAATTTAAAATAGTAAATTTTAAATCCGGCCAATTACCACCCCATCAGTCTACTCTCAATCATCAGCAAAGTGATGGAAGGTGTTGTCGACAGTGCTATCAAGCGGCACTTACTCACCAATAACCTGCTCACTGATGCTCAGTTTGGGTACCGCCAGGACCACTCGGCTCCAGACCTCATTACAGCTTTGGTCCAAACATGGACAGAAGAGCTGAATTCCAGAGGTGAGGTGAGAATGACTGCCCTTGACATCAAGGCAGCATTTGACCGAGTGTGGCACCAAGGAGCCCGAGTAAAATTGAAGTCAATGGGAATCAGGGGGAAAACTCTCCAGTGGCTGGCGACATACCTAGCACAAAGGAAGATGGTTGTGGTTGTTGGAGGCCAATCTTCTCAGCCCCAGGACATTGCTGCAGGGGTTCCTCAGGGCAGTGTCCTAGGCCAATCATCTTCAACTGCTTCATCAATGACCTTCCCTCCATCACAAGGTCAGAAATGGGGACGTTCGCTGATGATTGCACAGTGTTCAGTTGCAACCCCTCGGATAATGAAGCAGTCCGTGCCTGCATGCAGCAAGACCTGGACAACATTTAGGCTTGGGCTGATAAGTGGCAAGTAATGTTCGCGCCAGACAAGTGCCAGGCAATGACCATCTCCAACAAGAGAGAGTCTAACCACCTCCCCTTGATATTCAATGGCATTACCATTGCCGAATCCCCCACCATCAACATCCTGGGGGTCACCATTGACCAGAAACTTAACTGGACCAGTCACATAAATACTGTGGCTACAAGAGCAGGTCAGAGGCTGGGTATTCTGCGGCGAGTGACTCACCTCCTGACTCCCCAAAGCCTTTCCACCATCGACAAGGCATAAGTCAGGAGTGTGATGGAATGCTCTCCACTTGCCTGGATGAGTGCGCTCCAACAACACTCAAGAAGCTCGACACCATCCAGGACAAAGCAGCCCCCTTGATTGGCACCCCATCCACCATCCTAAACATTCACTCCCTTCACCACCGGCGTAGAGTGACTACAGTGTGTACCATCCACAGGATGCACTGCAGCAACTAGCCAAGGCTTCATCGTCAGCACCTCCCAAACCCGCGACCTCTACCACCTAGAAGGACAAGAGCAGCAGGCACATGGGAACAACACCAGCTGCACGTTCCCCTCCAAGTCACACACCATCCCGACTTGGAAATATATCGCCGTTCCTTCATCGGCGCTGGGTCAAAATCCTGGAACTCCCTTCCTAACAGCACTGTGGGAGAACCGTCACCACACGGACTGCAGCGGCTCACCACCACCTTCTCAAGGACAATTAGGGATGGGCAATAAATGCTGGCCTTGCCAGCGACACCCACATCCCATGAACGAATAAAAAAAAAGTAACCAGCACGTCAAAACAGGACATCCTGTTTTCTTAATAATGCAATAATTAAATTCAAACTGGCTAGTTGTTATCTGCCTGGTAGAGCAAGTGGCAAAAATGCTGAGTACCACCAACACTTCTGCCCTTACTGGCAGCACACTGCTGATATTTTTCCTTGCCTGAAAGCCTGTTTCCAAGGGACAGTAGAATTCATTAATGGCTCCCTGGATGTGAAGACCTCTTCACAAGCTACTTCTCAGTGTGCATTAGGTAATTCTGTTGCTTGCAGCGGACTCTCTGTCTAAGATAATAGCAGCTTCTGGTGGTTCTCCTCAGACCTATTTAGTCCTTCTAAGCTGCTCCTCCTCCAACAAAATAAGACTTGGTGATGCACCCATATTGCTGTCTGGATTGAAAGAATTGAAATGGTCCTTTCAGTGTTTCCTACTATACATGGTGCTGGACCTTTTCTGACTGCACTGTCTCAACGTGAACTTTGATGTAAATGCCATTAATGCCACGTGCTTTTCAAGGCTAACATGAACATGTATGCACATTCACCATTAATTTTGCTTAACAAGACCATAACAAAGAAAAGTAACTGTTCATGACAGGTTTGTGCATTAACTTACATTAAACCAGTTTACTCCTGATAGCAATTGTAAAGGAAAGCTTAGTGACTACTTCTTTATTGTTAACACAGAGAATTACTGCACCTAGCACTTGTGCTAACTTTAACTCAAAGTGGAGCTTCATCTCTGAAAAGAGATAAATGTCAGCTGGGCTCAGTTGACAGTAGTCTTGCCTCTGAGTGGGTTTAAGCATTATGTAGGCTGATGCTTCAGTGAAGCCCTGAGATAGTGCTGCATTATCAGAGGTGCCATTATTTTGGATGGCATTACAATTAGGCCCTGTCTGTCACTCAGGTGAGCATAAAAGATCTCATGAAGAGCAGAGAGTTCTCCAGGTGTCCTGTCCTCCCTGCTCCCAGCACTCCCAGCATAGCATGAGTATTACAGCAGGGCAGCAGAAAAATGTTTAAATGAGCTGGCCCTGCATTATGGGGTGAGGTCAGCTCATTCATCCAAATATAAATGCAGCACCTAACAGGCAGTGGTCCCAGCAGCTCATCAACCCAAACGTTTATTTTTCACCAGTTTGAGCCAATGTTCCCTTGTGTTACTGTCATGGCCTAACTTTAACTGGTGTTCTTCCGGATTTACCTGCTCTTTACTGTTTAATATCTTACCATGCTAGTGACTGCCTTACAAAATTAAACTAGATTAGTCAGACATGACCTACCCTACAATAAATCCCTGCTGAATCTTTGATCAGCTCCTACTTGATAATGCTGTATTATGACTGGCAACTTATGTTAATCTAAATCCATCTGAAGGTGTGAATTTGTATAGGGAAGGCACTCTAGTCTAGCCTGACTAGGATCAGCTGTTTGATTCTAGTTATATTAGCAACAATGCCAAGTTAAAATGTTTCTTTTTCTGAAGAAGGGCCCAAGGGAACCAGTTCAAATAAAAAACCTTTTTTCCCCTCTCTATTCTTACCTGTTACACTACGAGGGAAAGCTATTAGTTCATCTCTGAAATCAAAGCCATTTATTGAGACACCTCAGCAGTGTGCAGCTGATAGAAGTACATTTCCCCGCGAGTGTTAGCAAAAAGATTGCTCACTTTCGCTGTGTGATCAGGAATTATATATCAAAATGTGCAGTTAATAGGCTTGAGCTATTTTATATGCAAATAATTCAGAACATTCACTTAATGTCTACACATTTTTTTTAATGTAACTGCCCTCTACAAGATGATCAGTTACTTTACAAAATTGCTTTTTAAATTTGCACTAATATTTATCATTTTTTTTTCTAATTCTGATTTGTAATATGTAAAGCCTGACCTTTTCACTTAGGACATTCATTGGCTGACAGAATCTACAAGAACAATAATATCTAGTATCAGGTAGTCATTCACCGTACATGGTATGTTTATCAGATAAAGTCCTTCACTGTTTGCTAAATGTGAAAGTTCTTCAAATAAATGTTCAGTTCCATTATATTTTTGAAGCCTAGAAAATGCTGTCGGTGATATTAATAGACGAAAAGTGCAAAATAGGTAGGTGGATTTTCTGTTCAACACAGCCAGTGGTCTTGAGAAGTGGCCTGAAGTGCTCTTTCACAAGCTGTGCGAGAGATTCATTTTAATGTAACAATGTTTAATAATGAGATGAAAATTGGCACAGGCACAATTCTCCAATTTTCTCACAGAATATACTGTGTGTGCAGATCACTATGCAAAATATAAAAAGGGGGCAATCAGGGATAGGTATGTTTTGAGCTGTAAGGAGACAGGCCATATTTTTTATATGGAACATTTATGAAAGTGAACTTTTGAGTGCGTGAGATTTGAATTTTTATTTTCGGCAGTTTTTCTCTGCAATAACTCAACTACCATTCCTTTCATCTGCTAACAGCTTATTCAAAACCATTCCCCAAAAAAAGCCTTGGAATTAAAAAGACCGGTTCCATCATCCGAGTGGGGAGCCATGCTTGGAGAAAGCAAAGCTATTAAATGTTAATTAGGTGGAAAATCACGCACTGTGTGTCCACAATTTGCTGTGAAATGCTCCCAGAGAGTATAAAATCGGCCATAAAATACAACCACATTTAGTAACAACAACAACTTGCATTTATATAGCACCTTTAATGTAGTAAACGTCCCAAGGCACTTCACAGGAGCGTTATCAAACAAAACTTGACACCGAGCTACATAAGGAGATATTAGGACAGGTGACTAAAGGCTTGGTCAAAGAGGTGGGTTTTAAGGAGCATCTTAAAGGAGGAGAGAGAGGTAGAGAGGCGGAGAGGTTTAAGGAGGGAATTCCAGAGTTTAGGGCCTAGGCAACTGAAGGCACAGCTGCCAATGGTGGAGCGATTAAAATCGGGGATGCGCAAGAGGCAAGAATTGGAGGAGAGCAGAGATCCTGGAGGGTTATAGGGTTGAAGGAGGTTACAGAGATAGGGAGGGGTGAGACCATGGAGGGATTTGAAAATAAGGATGAGAATTTTAAAATTGAGGTGTTCCCAGACCGGGAGCCAATGTAGGTCGGCGAGCACAGGAGTGACGGGAGAACGGGACATGGTGCGAGTTAGGATACAGGCAGCAAAGTTTTGGATGAGCTCAAGTTTATGGAGGGTGGAAGATGGGAGGCCAGCCAGGAAGGTATTTGAATCGTTCAGTCTGGAGGTAACAAAGGCATGGATGAGGGTTCCAGCAGCAGATGAACTGAGGCGGGGTGGAGACAGGCGATGTTACAGAGGTGAAAGTAGGCGGCCTTGGTGATGGAGCGGATATCTGGTCAGCAGCTCATCTCAGGGTCAAATAGGATGCAAAGGTTGCGAATGGTTGGTTCAGCCTCAGGTAGTGGCCAGGTAGAAAGATGGAGTCGGTGGTTAGGGAACGGAGTTTGCAACGGGGACCGAAGACAATGGCTTCGGCCTGCCCAATATTTAGTTAGAGGCAATTTTTGCTCATTCAGTACCGGACAAGCAATGAGAGACAGTAAAAAGGTGGAGGGAGGTGGTTGTGAGGTAGAGCTGGGTGTTGTCAGCATACATGTGGAACCTGATGTGTTTTTGGATGATTTCGTCGAGGGGCAGCATGTAGATGAGAAATAGGAGGGGACCAAGGATAGATCCTTGGGGGGACTCCAGAAGTAACAGTGCGGGAGCGGGAAGAAAAGCCATTGCAGGTGGCTGGATAGATAAGAATGGAACCAGGCGAGTACAATCCCACCCAGCTGGATGACAGAGGAGAGGTGTTGGAGGATGACGGTGTGATCAACTTTGTCAAAGGCTGCAGACTGGTCGAGAAGGATGTGGAGGGATAGTTTACCATCATCATGGTCACGTAGGATGTCATTTGTGACTTAATTGTGTTTGTGGCTAAGGTTTTTGGTTCCTGGTCCTCCTTGGTGGTGATGTACATTTGGTGTGCTCCAGAATTTCCAGCGGCTTGTGTAAATGAGGTGTCTGGTTGCTGGGTGTCAGTATAAGCCTCATGGGATGAGATAACCTTCTGCCCTCTTGTGCTGGGTCATAAGATGCTGCTCCAACTCCTTGGGGTAAATTTTAATCCCCAAGAACGGGTGGGGTGGGTGGGGAATAAAAATTCTGCGTTTTCGGAGCGGAACCGCATCCCAGCTCCAACGCTTCTACTTCTGGTTTTGACCCAGATGCGGGACACTTAAAGCGGGCGGGACGATATTTAAAGGGCCAATTGAGGTACTTAAAGTCCTTAAAGCTGTTAACTTTTTGTGTATTGACCTACACAAGCCATTTTAACTTCTACTGAATGTGTCTCCCGTGGCCTCTGAAACACACCATGGAAATGGAGGCGAGTTGCAGCCGACCCTCATTTGGACCTTTAAACCAGTGGTTGACACGTCAAAAAAAGGTGAGTATTTGCAGCAGGGCAGTCAGTTCTCTTGGACAAACCTTTCGCTGGGAGTTTTTTGTGTTTAGACTGAGGTTTCTGTGTTCATGCTCAGAATTCTTGTGTACACACATATTCACCTACATTTTGAACCCCCTCAAACTGACAACATCAGGATGGGGGGGCACATTGGATTTATTCCACAGTATATCTGAGGAGGAGGCAGATCATCATCCAGGGCAGGCACGGCGTGCAGTTCTGGGAGTTGTAGGTCCACAAGACAGATGGGCACCACAAGGACCTGCAGAACAGCAGAGAGGAGACCAACGGATGTACCAACGTTGCAAGAGGCACTACGCACATGAGAGGGTTTACGGACAGTGGCTGAGCTTCCTGGACATCTCTGAGCAGCAGTGCCTACGCAGGCTCAGATTGAGTTGCCAGGTGGTCACAGACAGCTGCAGTCTCCTTCATGCAGAGTTTCTCCCGGCTGGGTCTGGTGGCCATGCATTCCCCATTGTGGTAAAAGTTGCCACAATTTCTTCCAGGGCACCAACAGTGACATCTCTAGGGTCTCTAAGTGGTGTGCACTTAAGTGTATATGATAGGTCATGGATGGCTTGTTTGCCAGGGCATCCGGCTACGTCAACTTCCCCTGCGATGACATCAGCCAGACTGCGAGGGCAGTGGGTTTCCACTCTCTGGCTGGATTCCCACGGGTGCAGGGCTCAATTGATTGCACACACGTAGCAATCCAAGGACCTGCACATGAGCCAGGACTGCTCATCAACCAAGAGGGGTATCACTCCATCAATGCACAGCTGGTTTTCGACCATTGGTCGAGGTTTCTGTAGGTGTGTGCCAAATTCCCTGGCAGTTGCACAGATTCCTTCATTTTGCATGATTCCAACACCCTGGCCCTCTTCCACGCACAAGAGAGACTTAAGGGCTGGCTCCTTGGAGACAAGGGATGACTCCCTGCAGACCTGGATCATGACACCTGTGGGAAACCCCACCAATGAGGCACAGCAGTGGTACAACGACAGTCACATCACCACCAGGTCTGTCAATGAACAGGCCATTGGAATGCTCGAGGTGCGCTTCAGGTGCCTGGATCGAACTGGGGGATCCCTTCAGTACTCACCAGTGAGGGTGTGTAGAATAATAGTCGTGTGTTGCGTCCTGCACAACATCGCTCGACAGAGAGGGTTACAAGTGAGGAGCTCCCATGCGCTCATGAAGTATCCGCATCTGCCGGCATCATTGAAGAAGGCGAGGAGGAAGACGAAGATGGGCAATCCATTGGCAGAGCAGTGGCACACACGCTGCTCGTGATGCCAGGGAGTCACTCATATCTGATAAGGAGATCTGCAAACTGAAGGTCGAGTGAATAAAAATTTCAACTAATTAAAACAAGGTTAGATAGAGATGGCAGGGCAGGTGGTGTGTCGTAACTGCAGCAAGTGGGAGTTGGTGGAGACCAGCGAGATCCCGAACAACCAAATCTGCAGTAAGTGTCTGCAACTCTAGGAACTTCGGCTCAGAGTTGTTGAGCTGGAGTTCAAGCTGCAGACATTGTGATGCATTAGGAAGGGGGAAAGTTATCTGGACACTTTGATCCAGGAGGCAGTCACACCCTTTAGGTTAGGTAGTAGTTTAGAAATGATCAGTGGTCAGGAACAGGAGGATGTGACTGCAAGTCAGGCAGGTATGGGGACCCAGGATGCAGTGATGGAGGAGCCTCAGCCTTTGACCTTGTCCAGCAGGTACGAGGTACTTGCTACCTGTGTGGATGAGAACAAAGACTGGAGGGAGGATGGGCAAATTGACCACGGCATCATGGTACAGGGGACCATTCAAGTGGGGGGAGTAAAAAGGAATGTGGTAGTGTAGGGGCTATGGGGATAGTATAGTCAGGGGGATAGATATTGTTCTCTACAGCAATGACCGGGATTCCGGAAGACTGTGTTGCCTGCCCAGTGCCAGCGTTATGGATATCTCCTCATGGCTGGAGAAGAACTTGGAGCATGAGAGGGAGGATCCAGTTGTCGTGGTCCACATAGGAATTAATGACATAGGTAGAACTAGGAATGAGGTTCTGCTGAGGGAATTTGAGGAGCTATGGTCCAAATTAATAAGCAGAACCTCAAAGGTAATAATCTCTGGATTACTACCTGAGCCATACACAAATTGACATAGGGTCAAACAGATCAGAGAGTTAAATGCGTGACTCAAAGAGTGGTGTGGGAGACAGGGGTTTCAATTCATGGGGCACTGGCACCAGTACTGGGAAAAGAGGGAGCTGTTCCATTGGGAGGCGCTCCACTTAAACCAGGCTGGGACCAGTGTCCTGGCAAATCAAATAACTGAGGCAGTAGATAGGGCTTTAAACTAAAAAGGAGTGGGGAGGGGTGGGGGGGAGGGTTCAGGTAAGGGTAAATTTATAAGTCTAAAGAGAAAAGTCAAAGCCATAGAGCAGTGTAGTGATTTGGGTAAAGATGAGCAGAGTGTGTCAGGAAAGGACAGAGAGTTTAACGGTAATAGTGCATCAGTGAATAAGGTCAAATCAGGATAAAATAGTAAAAAGTTAAAATTAAAGGCACTTTATCTGAATGCACGAAGCATTCATAACAAGATAGACAAATTAATGGCACAAATAGAGATAAATGGGTTTGATCTAGTCGCCATTACTGAGACGGGGTTGCAGGATGACCAAGTTTGTGAACAAAATATTCCAGGGTACTTGACTTTTTGAAAAGACAGACAAATGGAAAAGGAGAGGGGAGGGGTTAGCCCTGATAATAAAGGATGAGACAAAGACAATAGTGAGAAAGGATCTTGATTCAGAAGATCAGGAAGTAGAAACAGTGTGTGTGGAGATAAAAAATAACAAGGGGCAGAAAACATTGGAGGGAGTAGTTTATAGACCCCCTAACAGTAGTTATACTGTTGGTCAGTGTATTAATCAAGAAATAAGAGGAACTTGTCACAAAAGTAATCCAATAATCATGGGGGACTTTAATCTTCATGTAGACTGGGCAAATCAAATTAACAAAAGTAGTTTGGAGGACAAGTTCATGGAATGCATCCAAGACAGTTTCCTAGAACAATATATCATGAAACCAACCAGGGAACAGGCTATTTTAGACCTTGTCTTGTGTAATGAGGCAGGGTTAATTCGTAATCTCATATTAAGGGATCCTCTTGGGAAGAGTGATCATAATATGATAGAATTTCACATTGAGTTCGAGAGTGATGTGCATAAGTCTGAATCTAGAGTCCTAAACTTAAACAAAGCGAATTGCATAGGTATGAGGGGCGAGTTGGCTAAGATTGATTGGGAAATTAAATTAAAAGATATAACAGTAGATAAGCAATGCCGAACATTTAAAGAAATATTTCATATTTCTCAACGAATGTACAGTCCATCGAGGAATAAAAACTCCATGGGTCAAGTGATCCACCCATGGCTAACTAAAGAAGTTAAGGATAGTATTAGATTAAAAGAAGAGGATTATAATGTTGCCAAGAAGAGTAGTAAGCCTGAGGATTGGGAAAGTTTTAGAAACCAGCAAAGGATGACCAAAAAATTGATAAAGAGGGAAAGAATAGAATATGAGAGTAAACTAGCAAGAAATATAAAAACAGATTGTAAGAGTTTCTATCTTGATTGAATTTTTTGAAGCGGTAACAAGGAGGGTCGATGAGGGTAGTGCATTTGGTGTAGTCTACATGGATTTTAGCAAGGCTTTTGACAAAGGACCTATTTCCCTTAGCAGAGAGGTCAATAACCAGGAGGCATAGATTTAAAGTGATTGGTAGAAGGATTAGAGGGGAGCTGAGGAAAATATTTTTCACCCATTGGGTGGTGGGGGTCTGGAACTCACTGCCTGAAAGGTGGTAGAGGCAGAAACCCTCAACTCATTTAAAAAGTATCTGAATGTGCACCTGAAGAGGCCTGACCTACAAGGCCATAGACCAAGTGCTGGAAAGTGGGAGTAGGCTGGGTGGCTCATTTTCGGCTGGTGCGGGCACGATGGGCCAAATGGCCTCCTTCTGTGCCGTAAATTTTCTATGATTCTATACAAGTATGTAAAAAGGAAGAAAGTAACAAAGGTAACTTTGGGTCCCTTAGAGTCTGAGACAGGAGAAATTATAATGGGGAATAAGGAAATGGCAGAGATGTTAAATAAATATGTTGTACCTGTCTTCACAGTAGAAGACACAAAAAACATACCAGAAATAGTGGGGAACCCAAGGGTCTAATGCGAGTGAGGATCTTAAAGTAATTAATATTACTAAAGAAAAAGTACTGGAGAAATTGAAGGGACAAAATGCCAAAAAATCCTCTGGACCTGATATCCTTCTTCCTAGGGTTCTAAAAGAGGTGGCTGCAGAGATAGTGGATGCATTGGTTATGATCTACCAAAATTCCCTAGATTCTAGAATGGTCCCAGAAGATTGGAAGTTGGCAAATTCAACCCTGCTATTCAAGAAAGGAGGGAAGAGAGAAAACTGGGAACTACAGGCCAATTAGCCTGACATCAGTCATTGGGAAAATGCTGGAATCTATTATTAAGGACGTGGTAATAGGGCACTTAGAAAATCATAATATGATTAGGCAGAGTCAACATGGTTTTATAAAAGGGAAATTGTGCTTGACAAATTTATTAGAGTTTTTTGAGGATGTAACCAGCAGGGTAGATATAGGGGAGCCAGTGGATGCAATATATTTGGATTATCAAAAGGCATTCGATAAGGTGTCACACAAAAGGTTGTTATATAAGATAAGGGCTCATGGGGTCGAGGTTAATATATTAGGATGGATAGAGGATTGATTAATGGACAGAAAACAGAGAGCAGGAATAAACGCGTCATTTTCAGGTTGGCAGGCTGTAATTAGTGGAGTGCCACAAAGATCACTGCTATTTACAATCTATATTAATAACTTAGATGAAGGGACTGAGATGAAGGAGGTCACATTAAGGGCCTTCAACTGAGTCGCAATTGCTCGAGACAATGCATGAAAATGTTTTCCGGGTTTCTCACACGCTGAGTTCCCGCCGGTATGTTAAAATTTACCCCCTCGTGTCACATCCAATAATTCAGTGGCTGTCCACTCCTGCCTGCTTTCTATCGAAATTTTTGTCACTTGTGGAGGAGGTGGGGGATGTAGAGGGATTGGATCTGGTACCACTCTGTTCAAATTCTCAGGACTCTTGTTCCTAAGGAAGGAAGTGAGTTGATCTTGTGGCCAGCAGATTCTTGTTCCCTCACTGCCACCCCATCTGTTCCTTCTCACTCACTCCTTGTATCACGTGGTGCACCCACTGAGTGATATAAAGAGCATAAGTGAGTAGGAGCAGATAGGAGTGTAAGGGGTAGAAATTCGTTCGTGCTGGCCTATGAACGGCGTTTGTGTCATGGTTGTTTGCTGGAATGTAAGCACGAGAGCAAGTGAGTGACCACAATGATAGCAAGTTCCCACTGACAGGCCAAATCTGGGCTGACAATTCACTGTCATTGCATAATTAGGCCGACTTCAGGAAATCCTAATATGTCAGCAAGTGCTAAACTTACTTCTCATCAATCCCAACAATTTAGTGGTGGGACCAGCAAATGTTCCCAATATTTCCTTGTGATAACAGACAATATTCCTTCACTGGACACAGGAAACGCAGAAGGGAACATAAAATCACAAAATTGATACAGGTAGGAAGACCAATTTGTTTGCCTTATTTTATCTGTCCAGAATAAACAGCTTACAATCCCCATCACAGCATCCAGCACAGGTGTTAACCCATTACTTTAAATGGGTTAATGCCTCCACTAAATTAAGTGAGCGAGCAATGTCAGATGAAGATATTAAGTGTTCACCCTTTATTATTACAATAATTTCTAGGCCTTAATTTCTGGGAATTCAAAAGCTCCCTGATTCACATATCCACAATTTTCCATTTGTTAAAATGACCTGATGAAGACAATAATTTACCCCAACATTTTAATATATTTCAGAAAATCAATTTCTGCAGCTTTCTAAAGAGAAATATTGGAATGTAGAATTGAAGAAATATGCAACTAAAAACATTTCTTAATTCATAATATTCTTGGAAGGTTTTTTTTCAAGCTATTTGACCTCAATGAAAAGAAAATCGGGCGGAGTGTAAAACAGGCCACCGATTCACAATCGCCCATTTTTGCACAACCATCCAAGACATGGATTTTAGCAAGGCTTTTAACAAGGTCCCACATGGCGGATTAGTCAAAAAAGTTAAGGCCCATGGGATCCAAGGGAATGTGGCAAATTGGATCCGGAATTGGCTCAGTAGCAGGAAGCAAAGTGTAATGGTTGACGGGTGTTTTTGCGACTGGAAGGCTGTTTCCAGTGGGGTGCCGCAGGGCTCAGTTCTAGGTCCTTTGCTTTTTGTGGTATACATTAACAATTTGGACTTAAATGTAGGGGGAAGATTAAGAAATTTGCGGATGACACTAAGATAGGCCGTGTGGTTGATAGTGAGGAGGAAAGCTGTCAACTGCAGGAAGATATCAGTGGACTGGTCAGATGGGCAGAAAAGTGGCAAATGGAGTTCAATCTGGAGAAGTGTGAGGTAATGCATTTGGGGAGACCAAACAAGGCAAGGGAGTACACAATAAATGGGAGGATACTGAGAGGTGTAGAGGAAGTGAGGGACCTTGGAGTGCATGTCCACAGATCCCTGAAGGTAGCAGGACAGGTAGATAAGGTGGTTAAGAAGGCATATGGAATGCTTTCCTTTATTAGCCGAGGCATAGAATATAAAAGCAGGGATGTTATGCTGGAACTGTATAAAACACTAGCTTGAGTACTGCGCTCAGTTCTGGTCACCACATTACAGGAAGGATGTAATTGCACTAGAGAGGGTGCAGAGGAGATTTACGAGGATGTTGCCAGGACTGTAGAATTTTAGCTATGATGACAGATTGGATAGGCTGGGGGTAGTTTTCCTTGGAACAGAGGAGGCTGAGGGGTGATTTGATTGAGGTGTATGAAATTATGAGGAGCCTAGATAGAGTGGATAGGAAGGACGTATTTCCCTTAGCGGAGGGGTCAATAACCAGGGGGCATAGATTTAAAGTGATTGGTAGAAGGATCAGAGCGGAAATTAGGAAATTCTTTTTCGCCCAGAGGGTGGTGGGGGTCTGGAACTCACTGCCTGAGAGGATGGTAGAGGCAGAAACCCTCAACTCATTTAAAAAATACCTGGATGTGCACCTGAAGATCCGTGACCTGCAGGGCTACGGACCAAATGTGGGAAAGTGGGATTAGGCTGGGTGGCTCATTTCTCAGCCAGCGCGGACACGATGGGCTGAATGGCCTCCTTCTGTGCCGTAAATTTTCTATGATTTTATGATTAATTCATACCCAACTGTCTCCTGTTAGTGGTTTTCCACCATTCATCAAAATTTAATTTAGGTGACTTTTACATCTAAATTACACTACACAGCTTGCATCAACTTTGAGCCAAAACCACTATTCATTGGTACTAAGTGTGTAATAAAGCTGACCTTTAAATGGATGTTAGTAGTAGCCACCAATATGATTTTGCTTGTTAAAGTAATTTCTGATGGCTTAACAACACTGTTCAATAAGAAAGTCTTGGTGAGCAAAATAAATCGAGGTGTTTATAACTAAATAGTGCTCATGCACCACAAATCATCAGCTCCAGCCATGTATTAAGTTATTATCAATTGATTCCTCGCTGAATGAGAACTTTTCCTAACATCCATTAGCGACAGATTTTTTTAAACCCGACCCATTAAAGCTTTTTGAATTGCACCTGCTTCGCTCCAGGAAGGAAACTGCCCGATAACTGTATTTATAGCATTGTACAGAATGTCCTTCTGCTGTTATAATAGGTATGCAGACAGAAGTTTTTCAGGATGGTTGATAAATTTTACGAATTGGTTCAGATTTGAAGGCTTCACAATGGGGTGCCATTTTAGTTATCAATGGAATAAAGGAAGTCTGGAGACATCATTGAATTTCAATGACAGTAAGGCCATGAAGGAGATTCTTCTGCTGATGGATATCCTCTTTACCTCCAGAGGAAGTCATAAAAAAAAGTTTTGCACAGAGGGGTGGTTGGAATGTGAAATTTTCTGCCACCAACAGTTGTTGAAGCAGAGTCTATAAATCTTTTTTTTTTCAGAGGGGATTAGACAGCTGTTTGAAAAAGAGGAATATTAAAGGGTATGGATAATGAGCAGGAAAATGGGATTCGTCAAGGGGGAGAAATTGGATCTCGCTGCGCCCATTTGTTGTGCACGGAAGGAGGCCAGAAAGCACCAATTTCATGGTGCTGAACCACAAAAACAAATATAATACAACAAACTATATGACTAATAGATCTGCACCCGCAGATACCTCAACCACTTAACTCAATCATAATACGTTCATATTCCGCATGCAAGTGGTAAATATTTTCAACAAAAGTACAAATTCCTTCTATTTACCGAAACTAGTGTCACAATTCCTAGTAACCAATGGTCTAAATATCCAGGTGCCTCAAAGCCGCTTGAACTATACCCAATCCAATTTGGGTCGGACAATTTTTCACAAATCCCTGGAGGCTGCCTAAAACAGGTGTTAGAAAGAAAGACTTGCATTTATATAGCGCCTTTAACAACCTCAAAGCTCTTTACTTCCAATGAAGTACTTTGAAGTGTGGTCACTTGCAATGTAGGAAACGTGATAACCAATTTGTGCACAGCAAGCTCCCATAAACCGCAATGAGATAATGACCTGATCATCCGTTTTTAGTGATGTTGGTTGAAGGATAAATATTGGCCAGGACACTGGGGAGAACTCCCCAGCCCTTCTTCGAAATAGTGCAATGGGATCTTTTACGTCCACCTGAGAGAGCAGACAGAGTCTCGGTTTAACATCTCATCTGAAAGATGGCACCTCCGACAGTACAGCACTCCGTCAGTACTGCACTCGAGTGTCAGCCTAGATTTTATGTTCAAGTCTCTGGAGTACTAATTACCCTTTGAGAGTGCTACCAACTGAGCCAGGCTGACACTATTCTATTCACCAGCAGTACTTTTCCTCCACATCCCCATCTCTCCCTCCCCCTATTCTCATTTAATTGCTGCAATCTCAGTTGTGTCCCCTATCATGATACTGACTTCCCAAATGTAGCCTGTCCACTAAATGATAGCTCAGAGCAGAATCTGCCCAATTATTTCAATTACACTTCACACTGTGCTGAGGATGAAGTGAACATAATAATATTCTGTGCAGCTCAGTTCGTACTGTCAGATCCAAAAATGTCAGGATTTAATCCCGAGGCTGATGATATGTTACGAAATACTTCATTCATAGAAAAAGAACGATTTATCAGCTTTATACAAAGCACTTTTTAATTCAAGTCTTAAATTGCCAAAGTAACCAATAATATTACACTATCAAAATCAAAATACTGCAGATGCTGGAAATCTGAAGTAAAAACAGAAAATGCTGGAAATACTCAGCGAGTCAGGCAGCATCTGTGGAAAAGAAACAGAGTTAACGTTTCAGGTCGATGACCTTTCGTCAGAACGGGAAGAAGTTGAAGATTAAACAGTTTTTAAGCAAGTATAGACTAGGGAATTGGGGGAGGAAAGGAAGGGGAGGGGAGGAAAGAACAAAAGGGAAGGTGTCTGATAGGGTGGAGGTAGGGAGTGATTAAATGACAAAAGGGTTGATGGTGCAAAGCAAGGAAGGTGGTTTTCTATTTTTATAATAATATTATAATAACTTGAATTACTTCAGGTGTTGTCTACTTTTAAAGAGGCAGAATGCGAACTTCTTGGACCATCAGTAAAAGCAGCATAATTCAAATGCCAAAAAATCTACTTCTGTTTAATTTCATTCTGTGACTTTTATGTTCAGCTGTTGTCAGCTAGTGGTGTCACCAGCTGCCTCACATGGTGTTTGGTTGATGTTTGCTCTGCAGTTGGATATTTTATTGTGTTAGTTGGATTCCTGGATCTGGCTTTTTTGATGTGCCCATGTTTTCGTATCTCTGTCAATGTTGTTGATGGCTGGCCCTTATTTCACTTGTCGGTACATTGCCTAACAGAGTGAAGAATTTCAAGCCCTCAGAATTTAAAGAAAATAGGCTTGAAATTGCTATTTAAAATACATTCATATGGTATTTGTATGTTCGCTATTTTAAACCAGGCATTAAACCATTTAATGTCTCCATTAAAATAGCTTTCTGAGAGAGTTATCACTTAGTCCCATTTTCCTGTTCTTTCCCATAATCTTTTAAAATTTTATTTTACAAATATTTATCCTAATAGTAAAACACAAACAGTAATTTCTGGGCTAATTATTGTTATAAATATTATATATATTATAAATAGGGATTCTTAGCCACCTTGACATTCAGAAATAAATATTCTTTCAAGATAAGTGTCAATCTCAATAACCAAGGCCACTGGATGGGCCTCCCCTTTGCGTTAAACTGCCAGTTCAGGAGAAAATTAATTTGTACTTTCCCCAGCAAGCAGGAATCCAGCTACACTGAGGTGAACTGTCGAGGTTTTCCCCGTCTCTTGTCTTCCTTTTTCTCCAGAAGGTGCTGATTCTCGCTGTGGTACAGTTCCACTAGCACTGTCCTCCCTCTGTTACCTCAACAAAGCACCTTCCTTCCTGTATGAGCCTAGACAGTGAGTGTTGGCCATTCGATCACAGAAGTTATTGCAGTTGAGCCAGATCCTGACCACACCTAATATCCACGTATGTGGTGGTTATTGGATTTCGATCACAAGCCAGAACCTTGGCTGATTCTTTACCTTCCCAACGTCACAACTGCAATGCCAACTCAGAACAAACTAGGAATCGAGTTTTGGAATTTCTGGCCTGGCTTAATACCATGCCGCTATGTTATCAGGGGAGCAATCAGCAAATATTAATGAAAATACTTTTAAGAATGTTTTTCAAAAATTAATTCCCTTTAGTATTGTTGTCACAGCTTCATAATGAACCATGTAAGATCGTATTAAGTCATATATATGTACACTACTACGAAGTATGGAAAATGGGTGCAAGTGCAAACAGAAATCCATTTGTCCCATTGCATTTGTGTGCTATTTTCAAAAAGGGAACATGAACTCTCAAGCAGCCTCAATTTAGATCTTCCTGAATAGACTTCAAGTGGCCAAACTTGGGCTGCTTTGGGCTTTCAGTGCAGTACTGTTCTTCATCAATCATTTGAATATTACTACAGCTGAACAAAACATTAAAAGCACCATTCTGCCTTGAAGCACCATTCTGCCACTGATGATACTTTCACCTTTCAGTGCCATATGAAAAAGTTATAAGGGGGTACTTTATTATGCGTTCTATATTTTAAAGGGACACTATTACTGCATGCTATACTTTATTATCTGTAGTGCAATAAATGTGCTAAGGTGGTTGAACATTTTACTTTCTAATATATTAATATTGAATAGTAGGTTATTAGTGTGAAAAATCATTTATATGGAAACTAAAAGCACATTAAGATGCCAAATGATATATATAAAATATATAAAATATTTTAAAAATAGTTATCTTACAGTATCAGAGATGACAGATCTTTTTATATTAGCAAGCAGGCTGAATATTTTAAATGTCACTCATTTTTTTGTGCATTGGGTTTTTATAACATAATTATCTGTGCTTTTTAAATACAAAAACAGATGTGGTAATTGAATTTTGACCTAAGTTTATTCTATTAATCGGATAGTTTCTCTTCAATTGAAATCAATCAACTCTTTCCTTCCAGGGAGTTTTCAAATAAGATACAAACTGGATAATGATAAAGATCCTGTTTTCTTCAGCATTGATACCAGAAACTGGGCAAATGGCCAGCTTCACAGTGTCAAAATCGATCGAGAAGGGAAGGACGTCTACATTCAGGTAATGCATAATATAAGTCGTACAATTTTTAAAAGAATATTTGATCCCACAGGCTTCAGCAATACAATGGTTATTCATATAATATAAGATGTTATTTTTGTCAGCTGTACAATCTCCAAATCCTTAGGGTTTTGCGGCAGATAATTGAGGCAGACCTGAAGGGTGAGCAACTTGGGTTAGTGCACTAAAAGTAATTAAATGCACTGAATTTGTGCTTTGGGATGTATTGAGGTTGTGAAAGGTGCTATATAAATACAAGTCTGTCTTTCTTTTCTTCCTTCCTTCCTTCTTTCTTTAAGACGGTAAAACTTTCTCTCAGGCAGTGTGGTTGCCTGGAGCTCTATCCTTTGTAATCCAAATTTCAAAAATAGAAATAACTGGCACCTGCTGATCCAGAGTTGTTGAAATATGTTCCAGATAATGATTAAACTACAGGAAGGCTCCTGTAGTTTACCCCATTGTACCCAAACATTAAATCTCACAGCCTTTGTGCTTTCAACAACAGCCAAGATTGGCTTTGTGAGACATTTATCAATGTGACAGCTGCCTTCAGCTGCTTGCACCCTGTAACCATGCTACTTAATATAAAAAAATGACAAAAGGAGAGTCCCCTGAAGGTACAGAGAAAAAGCCACCATCTCTGAACCTTACAGACCAAATGATCCCAGGTTAGATCCCTGATCTGTGCTGAGTGATGTGCAGGCTGTTCTGCATACGATAATAAGCATTCATTATACTACAAAAATAATGTATGTAGAACTTAGATAAGAGCTTTCATGTTAAAGCATGCACATTCATAAGCTTTACTAGTACATAGTAACTGTACAGAGAAGCATAGAAATAATTTATCCTTTTAGGATTGAGAAGGATAATGAATTTAAACAACTCCAATACTAATTTTATATAGCTATACTGGTTCAGAGAGCCACTAATGAAGATATTCCTGAGGAACATGGAGTGAGCGAGTCACATGATTGAGATAGTCCAGTGAACAGAGTCTGGCATGGAACTTACTGGGGAAAAGGGATGCTTAATATTTCATCAAACAATGGCCTTATCTTGGCTTTCATACAACGCAAAATCTAATTGTTCCATTTTCTGAAGTCAGTTAAGTAATGGTGTAGACATGATCTGATCCAATGTTGCTAGTACAGCTTAAAGGCTAGTGTGAATTATTAAAGGTAAAATACAGCCCAGTGGATGTTGTTAATTTTAATTGGAAAACTTTTAATTGGGAAGTTAGG
This sequence comes from Heptranchias perlo, assembly GCF_035084215.1. NCBI lineage: Eukaryota > Metazoa > Chordata > Chondrichthyes > Hexanchiformes > Hexanchidae > Heptranchias > Heptranchias perlo. The sequence goes on along the minus strand of NC_090331.1, from coordinate 15,409,441 downwards.
ACAGGAAGTCTCCAGAGGTGTGGTCAATATTGGCAGATGGTCTCCCACTCAGAGACATTTGCAAACCATTGACTTAGGGTGATTAGATCAAATAGCTGACTCTAATAGCCTATTACCTTAAGGTACAATAAGGCTATTGGTGATTGCACTTTGTGTGATGGTGATGTCGAACAGCAAAAGGTGCACTCAGGAGTATTTGAAGGAATGAAGTAAGGAGCCTTGGGCATTTTTTTCATGGCTTGTTGGGCACAGAAGGCAGCAGAAAACCAAAAAGTAACTAATGTTATTTCAGGCTTTAAAAAGTCAGAACCACGATCCTTGGAATTATAGTCGTGTTAGTCTGATATCTAAAATGGGGACAAAAATGATTTTATTAAGAAATGGAAATATTTCAGATTCAATGAGAATTATGCTAATAAATTCGAGGCATTATAGGTTTATGCAAGGCAGGACATGCCGAACAAATTTATTGGAAATCTTTGAGGATGTAATAGAGTTAGTGGATGATGGTAATATAATTGATCTTTTATATCTTGATTTTTGAAAAGCTTTTTAAAAGATCCCATGCAAGAGATCAAAGTAGAAACTCAAAGAAGGAAGATGTAAACTGAATAATGATTGGGTAGATAATATGAACCAGAGAGTACTTATCAATGATAATAGTTATATTAGGGTAGCTGTGATCAGCAGAGTTTCCTGAAGCTCAGGTCTGGGACCAATATTTCTACCACAGAATTTATTAATGATCTTGACAAGGGTATTGTGAGTAGGATTCCTGAATTTGTAGATCATGCCAAGCTTTGTGGGAAAATGATGCATTCCTGAGGAGAGGCATACAGATTAAACAGGCTTGGAAAGACAACAACTGTGCAAGTGAACAGCGGGATAGCAGTTAATATTGAAAATGTAAGGTTATTCTTGTTGGTGCTAAAAATGGGAACAAGAAAATCTTTGCATCATTATGGGACTATTGGGAATATTTAAAGTGCCTTTCTATTGTTATTTTATATAGATGATCTCATGCCCTTTATAGATGAAGTGGATTTTAAACAACAACAACTTGCATTTATATAGCACCTTTGACTTAGTAAAATGTTCCAAGGCACAACAGCTGACTATTCGCCTTCAAAGCAGCAGGGTGGAGTTTCCTCTTCGATGCACCTGGTGAATGCTCATTTTGCGGGTAGAGCAAAGAGGAAAAATGGGCAAAGATTGGTTACATCAGCTCTCCTTCCTCAGTACGTTGGCCTGAAATTTCCTGCGGCTTCCCAAAATAACGTGACTTGCCTTGCGCCCGGAGTAAAAGCAGGCCGAGCCTTGTAATGCTAATGAGGCAGGAAGTGGTGTTCCTGGCCTCCTGCTTCAATTTCCTCATCAGCAGACTGTTGGATGCCCCAGCGGAGGGATGTCTGAAGAAACCTGGCATTAGAGCTTGCACCAGGACCTCCATGCATTGGGGAGCCTGCAGAAGTCCCGTGGACAGGCCAAAGATCGTAGAAGAGGCAAGGATCTTTAGTGGCAAGGTGCTTACTTTTCCATCTCTTCACCCAAACAATCTTTGGATCTTTTGATTACTGCTCTCCATTAACAGCCAGAAGGCCCCAATGCTGGCAACAGGAGATCAGCCGCAAACCTTTCAAGCCTGCAACTGCAGTCCTGTTACCTGCACTGCTTTCTGCCGCTAGACCCATGCAAATGTCCTGGGAGAGGAAAATAGCAGGATCCTCTCCCCTGACAGTTGCTTTGCACCTCCAGGTACACTGCCAGTGTCAGGCATCCACTGGGCACCCAGAGAGGAAAATTTACCCTCGCACGCTTATTTGGAACACCTTCAGTAACAATTCCCATCGCTAGTTGACACTACTCTGTTCTTTTGCTATCACTACATATCCCCCAATTTTTGGTTTAAGCTTTTCTTTCTGAACAAACTTTAAGTAGTTCAACAACACCGATTGTATTGTAGTTCAAGTGCCCATTTGACATCATGTTACTTTATGATTCCGCATTGCACTTCTTGAGCTCATCGGTATTAATGGTAAGTCGCTTTGCTTCTGAAACTTAATCATAAATTCAAACCAACTTTGTGTGTGGTCACTTTGGGCTCGATTTTACCGGCGGGTTTCGTGTGTGTTTCCAGCGGGGGGGGCCCCGAAAATCCCGATATCCAGGCACATGACCGGATCGCGTCACGATCCCGCCCACTTCCGGGTTCCCCGATGATGTGCGGGGGTGCGTGCGTAGCCCCCGCTGGTGGGAATCCCGCAGGCAATTAAATCATTAACTGACCTGATTAAGGGACTGTGTGTGATTTTGGAGGAACATGGGACTGTTTCACACACTGGGGGAAACAGTCCTTGTTGAACTGGACGTGTTGCAGCCGTCAGCCTGTGGCAGCTGCAAAGGTCCATTTGACAGGTGGGGGGGGAGAGACCCTCACCCATTGCAGGATGCCGCTCTGTCACTTGGGACAAAGTGTGGCCTCCACCACCCCCCTCCTGACGGTCAAAGTCAACAACCTGCACACTCACCCCGGGGTCCGGAGACATGTGCCTACCTTGCGGACCCCCTCAGATGTACATATTGCGGATGGGGGCCATCGTAGCTGCAGTCATGACCCCCTCGGAGGGCGAACAGCATCACCAGCCTCGCCATCCACGCCGTCCACCTCTGACACGTGGAGCTCCACAACAGAGTGCTGTGACACATCCACCTGTACAGCAGGAGGGAGGGCTACCGCAGAGAGAGATGCGTCGCAGAGGGCACTACCCTCGCCACAGGGTCCACAGACCGAGGCGCAACTCCCCGGACCTCTCTGAGCAGCAGTGCACATGGAGGCGCAGATTCACTCGACATGTTGTCGTGGACATCTGCAGCCTCTTTCATGCCGAGCTGCTCCTGGCTCGCCCCAGCACCATCTGCTTACCTGTCGCTGCCAAAGTCACCACTGCCCTCCACAACTTCTCCTCCGCATCCTTCCAGGGTGCAGCCGGGTACACGGCCGATGTCTCTCAGTCGTCTGCGCGGAAGAGCCCTGCAAATACACCTGCACCTACTCTGCAGTGACACAATGGGTGGCATCAGTGGTGGGTCCTCATAGTGATCCTCAGGAGAGGGCATTATTGCACAAAACAGACAGGATTCGCGGAGACATGACGGTGGTGGTGCCAATATGATGTGTGATGTGAGTTGTTCTGAAATTCAATATAGGTAACACCCATGACAAACCCTCAAACACCCTTGTGCACCCCCTTCATGCTCACGACACGTTTGCCTTACGCTGCCTACTGCACATATGTGATGCATGCCCTGTGGCTGCAGCACAGGTGGTGGCAGGTTGAGTGAGGCTGGCCGTGAGGGAGATGCACGAGAGGGTGTGTATGGGATAGAGCCATGAGATTATATGAGGATTGGGTTGCGTGTTAGTGGCGGGGTGAGTACTGGCGAGGTGAGTAGGTGCAGGTAAGATGAGGATGGGGTTTGAGTGGGTATGAGTGGTGATGTGACAGAGTGGTGTTGGCGGTGCCGAAGGAGATGTGGGGTGGGGGCAGTGTTGTGGCAGACGGAGTGTAGGGGAAAGACTACGTGTTCTCACTGTGGCTGACCTACTGCGGTCATTGGAGCGCTTCCTGCACTGTATGCAGGTGGGCGATATGTTGGTGGTGCAGATGACCTCCTCTGCCACCTCGAGCCAGGCCTTCTTGGTGGCAGAGGCAGGCCGCTTCCTCCCGCCCGCCGGGTGGAGGAGCTCTCTCCTCCCCCTCCTCCTCACCCCATCTGGTGATACCTGGGGTGAGGCATCATTAAACTGGGAGCAGCCTTCCCCCTGGGCTGCTCCATGCTGTAATGTGTTCTATTGGTTGCAGCATCTGTCAGTGGAGGACTGCCCCTTTAACTAGAGAGCCTCCAGCTGACAGATCGTACTGCGCATGCGCAGCCCACCCGACGCGCAGACCAGCAGCGCGGAGCCCGGAGGAGCAGGTAATTGGATCCAATTAGTGGATTGCCTGTTACGATCGCGCGGGCAACCCACTAATTTCACTGAGCGTGTTGACCACGCTCCCGAAACCCAACCCGCCGGAAACCCGCAGGCCTGGTAAAATCAGGCCCTTTATCTTGCATGCACCCACCTTTTCTTTCCTTCCAAATTACTAACTTTAAGTATTATACGAACAAACTTTCTAATCCAGTGTATTGGTGTGAAGAAAGGCTGCCAGCACTTCTCTTGAGACGAATCTGTATCACTCATTTTTTTTCTGAGAGCATTTCAATCAAATAGTTTGGTTTCTTGACAACTCTCACCGAACAGAATTATTACTGAGATGTTTGAGTTTCACCACTGCATTGGTTTTCACTGCAGATAGCCTTGCGCTACCAGCAGGGAGATTTCCCCACTGGCTGTGCATATCGGGAAATCGAAGTTGGACTGCCCAGGATATTCTGTTTGTTAATTTTAATGCATGGAAAATCATGTGCAATGCACCCATGATTTCACAAGATGCACAGCTGTGTAGTGAGGCTTCCTACCTGTAGGCGCATTCAGAAAATCAACCCCCTTGTTTGATCTCTGGGATTCTGAAGTTTTACTTGATTGCTAGCCTCAGGGAGGGTCACAGTACACTTTTTTGTATTTCTGCACCAGCTTCTTCCTAATGATTTCTAAATCCTCTGAGTGAATCAAATTTTTCATTCATGGCCAGTTTACCTTGTAACTTCTGAGCAGTTCTGAGGGTGATTCACCACAATCTAATGGTGTGCTCCTGTAGATCAGAAGACACTTAATACGCACCTTGATCACTGTGTTTGCTTTCTTGATGAAGTTTATGATTGCATTAAATGTTCCTGTGAAAATTGGATTGGCACAATGTGGGCCAAAATTAGGCAAGCTAACTTTCCTCTCATTAACACCCGTGTGTGCCAAATTGTAGGCTTTAATGGCATGAAGGAAAGGGTGGAGGCACATGACTGGATTTCTACCCATTTTGCGCATGACATACATTTCGGTGACAAACAGAAGTCGGCCATACCTGAAATCAGTGGGTGCTTGCAAATGATGTGATAATTACCAAGAAGAGATGCAACTATGCCTTGTGCATAATTTTCCAACCTTTATTTTAGGTGCCTGTCATTTCTAATTACCACCAATGGAAGTGCGACAAGAGTTGCTAGCACTAATAGGAACCAATTCTTAGCAGCTTCTGGTCTGTTTTCTTTCTCTTTCTGCTGGCACTTGTGTCCCCAAGAGCCTTTGTTCCGATTTTTATATTTTTTGCCACAAGCAACTTTACTGGCATCAATGTGTTTCCCATACGGAATGCCCTTATCTGAGGAGCTGGCAACAAGAAGAGGAGAACCGGCTGATATACTGAAGAGATCTGAATTTGCAGGTTGAACTATGATTTCCTCACTTGAGAGTAGCTTTAAAAAGCTCCCCTTTTATGACTTTGTTAAGGTTTCTCAGAATATGACATTTTATTTGAAATAGCGCCAAGGTATCTTTTACGTCCACCTGAGAGGCCAGATAGGACCTCGGTTTAATGCCTCATCCGAAAGACGGCACCTCCGACAGCGCAGCACTTCCTCAGTACTGGAGTGCCAGCCTAGATTTTGTTCTCAAGTCTCTGGAATGGGACTGGAATCCACATCCTTCTGACTGAGAGGTGAGAGTGCCACCACTGCGCCATGGTTGACACCTTGCAGGTTTACCTGTACTTCTGAATCTAGTTTGAAATTAACTGTAGTGTTAAAGAAATCTATTTTCCTCCTTCTTTGTGTGTAATCACTTCTAAACCCAGTATCCATTGACCTCCTCCTTCACCTGTAAATGTAGTTACATTGCAATGTCCATTCTTGCCTTACTTTGCCTATTGCCTTGTCTATGTCCAGTGCCCATTCACCTCCAACTCCACCTGTTTTACTGGCACTTATGATGAGTTTCACAATAAGCAGGGATTGTGTCGTTTGTCATATTTCTTACTCTTGAACTTGCCTTTTATCTATTTTGCTGGTAGGCTGCTGCATTGTAGCAGGAGCCTTGAAGGGCTGAGGTGGCCCTTGTTTAAGGTGTGGTGCTAGAAGGACTAGCCTTCTCAATGCGCAGACATCGGAGCGGTCTGGAAGGAGGGAACAAATGTGCCACTGCCCTGAGAGACAAAGTCATCATGCATTCCCACACCTACCAGGCCACTGTTTGCTGAGCACTGGTTCAGATGGTCAGTGAGAGAGAAGACTCACTCAAGTCTCTGAAGACCCGAGAAGTAGTATTTTCAAGTCTGGCTGCCAAGACATCGATGCGAGTACTCACAGCTGCCATTTCCAGTCCTTAGCTGCCCTTCATGCCACAAATATCTCCTGAGATGCCACACCTTCCAGGGTTGACTGAATGACTTTACAAAGTCCCTCATGGTGGGGTAGTGAACTACTCCAACTTATTCACCATCTGCAGCACATTCTGGGACACCATCTTCATTGGCTATACATTTGTTTGATGCTCCAGAAGCATTTTCATTTGAATACCAGGCCTCTGAAATCTGGTCCCAAGGCTTCTCAGCAGAGGGCAGCCATTTCCAGAGCCTCTGGTCAGTGAGCCTCTTCTCATTCTCCACTCTCAGCTCCTCCTTGTCACTGGTGCTCTTTACACCACCATGTGACCTTCCCTCAGAATCACTAAGCAGTTCCTCCCGCTTGAGTGTATCTGGTCTGATGCTAGAATAAGTGAGATCCCAGGACTTGGCTAGTGAGGACAGCTATCAGGTTTCTCTTGACTTTCTTCCTCTGCTTGTTGTTGAACATCTAGGAGGATGGAAAAGGAAACACTGTAAGCAGGAGCTTATTCCATTTCTAATGACACTAAACAATCAGATGAGACCATCCATCGCCATTGCCACCTCCGCAATCCTGTTTGGTCTCCTTTCTTCCATTCCTAAGAGTTGGCCCCCACCTTGCTAATATCTCAGAGAGAAGAAACTCCACGGAAACACCTGAAATTTGTTATAACGTCAGCCGCTCCGACTCCGAGACAAAACTACAACTTCGGCACTGGAAGTCTCACCTGCCACTTGAAGCAGCTGCAGCAATTCAAATACTTCTGTTGCACTGAATTTCCTGCCCTGTCAGCCATTTAGGAGCAGGGTTACTGGTCTCAGCATGCCCTGAATAACTGACGAACCCAACCCACAGTGGCAAAACAGTCAGAGGAAAAGCCACCCTGCATGGTTTCTCATGATGCTATCATGAAGTAACAGCCCCCACCACTAGATGGAGGCGTATTCCTTTGCGATCACAATAGTCTATTGGGTTAGAGTATTGCACTTTCTCCGATTGCACCTGGGTTTGAATTAGCCCAGACTAGCGGGATAATCGTTTCCTCCGAAAGTAGGCTTTATGGATCCTACATGAAATGAGTGTGAATAGTATCAATCCAGTTTCTAGTGGATGGGCAACAGCACAAAATTCCTCACAAAGTACAACTAAATTCCAATTGCACACAGTCTGGCACTAATTTGGCAATCTCAGTTAGAGAAGCCGAAGTTGGGGGGGTGGGGGGGTTTAGGAAGCAGAAAATTTGGAAGGGTGCAGCAAAGATTGCTTATTTTGAGGTTGGGAGTTGCAAGAACAACAGCAATTTGCACTTATATAATGCCGATAAATCCCCTAGACCTAATGGCCTACATCCTAGGGTTCTAAAAGAGGTGGCTGCAGTGATAGTGGATGCATTGGTTGTGATCTTCCAAAACTCCCTAGATTCTAGAACGGTCCCAGCGGATTGGAAGGTAGTAAATATAACCTCGCTATTCAAGAAAAGAGGGAGAGAGAAAATAGGGAACTACAGCCCAGTTAGCTTGACATCAGTCATTGGGAAAATGCTGGAGTCCATTATTAAGGAAGTAGTAACAGGGGACTTGGAACATCATAATATGATTAGGCAGAGTCAACATGGTTTTATGAAAGGGAAACCATGTTTGACAAATTTATTAGAGTTTTTTGAGGATGTAACTAGCAGCGTAAAGGGGAACCAATGGATGTAGTATATTTGGATTTTCAAAAGGCATTCAGTAAGGTGCCACATAAAAGGTTGGAACCAATGGATGTAGTATATTTGGATTTTCAAAAGGCATTCAATAAGGTGCCACATAAAAGGTTGTTACGCAAGATAAGGGCTCATGGGGTTGGGGGTAACATATTAGCATGGATAGAGGATTGAACGGACAGAAAACAGAGAGTAGAGATAAACGGATCATTTTCAGGTTGGCAGGCTAGTGGGGTACTGCAAGGATCGGTGCTTGGGCCTCAGCTATTTACAATCTATATTAATGACTTGGATGAAGGGACCGAGTGTAGTGTATCCAAGTTTGCTGAAGATTAAAAGCTAGGTGGGAAAGTAAGCTGTGGGGAGGACACAAGGAGTCTGCAAAGGGATATAGACAGGTGAATGGGCAAAAAGGTGGCAGATGGAGTATAATGTGGGGAAATTTGAGGAAGAATAGAAAAACAGGAATTTTTTTAAAAGGTGAGAAACTATTAAATGTTGGTGTCCAGAGAGACTTGGGTGTCCTTGTACAAGAAACACAAAAATTTAGCATGCAGGTACAGCAAGCAATTAGGAAGGCAAATGGCATGTTGGCCTTTATTACAAGGGGGTTGGAGTATGAGAGTGAGGAAGTCTTACTAGAATTGTACAGGGCTTGGGTGAGACCTCACCTGGAACACTGCATACAGTTTTTGGTCTCCTTACCCAAGGAAGGATATACTTGCCTTAGAGGCGGTGCAACGAAGGTTCACTAGATTAATTCCTGGGATAAGAGGGTTGTCCTATGAGGAGAGGTTGAGTAGAATGGGTCTATACTCTCTGGAGTTTAGAAGAATGAGAGGTGATCTCATTGAAACATAGAAGATTCTGAGGGGGCTTTCAAGGGTAGAGGCTGAGAGGTTGTTTCCCCTGGCTGGAAAGTCTAGAACTAGAGGGCATAGTCGCAGAATAAGGAGTCGACCATTTAAGACTGAGATGAGGAGGCATTTCTTCACTCAGAGGGTTGTGAATCTTTGGAATTCTCTACCCCAGAGGGCTGTGGGTGCTGTGTCGTTGAGTATATTCAAGGCTGAGATAGATAAATTTTTGGACCTTAGAGGAATCAATGGATATGAGGATCGGGCAGGAAATTGGAGTTGAGGTTGAAGATCAGCCATAATCTGATTGAATGGCGGAACAGGCTTGAGGGGCCGTATGGCCTATTCCTGCTCCTCTTTATTATGTTCTTATGCCACGTCCCAAGGTGCTTCACAGGAGCGTTATCAGACAAAATTTGACACCAAGCCATATCAGGAGATATTAGGACAAGTGTCCAAATGCTTGGTCAAAGATGTAGGTTTTAAGGAGTGTCTTAAAAGAGGAGTGAGAGAAGGAGAGGCAGAAAGATTTAGGGAGGGAATTCCAAAGCTTAGGGTCTAGGCAGCAGAGGGCACGGCCACCAATAATGGGGTTAAAGAAATCGGGAGCAGAGCAGAGGGATGTTCACTCTGCAAATGTTCGTGTTGCAGCTTACCTGGGACTGTTTGATGCTGATACTAGAGCTTGGATTTACCTATTCTTACTGCCCAATTTTTAGATGGTATTCGCATGAGCAGTGGGTGGGAATTCAGGTCAGCATACCAGGTGAACTTCGGACTAATTTGTACATTAGAATAACATATGCTGAATTGAAACTTATATACCAGCAACATCAGACCTCCCATACATGCTGAAGTTTTGGATAAACAATTGTTAAGGATCACTACAATGAATTCTTCAATAGAGAGATTATTTATCTATGGATAAAAATAGTAGATAGTGTGCCCTCTTTATAAGAACATAAGAAATAGGAGCAGGAGTAGGCCATACGGCCCCTCGAGCCTGCTCCACCATTCACTAAGATCATGGCTGATCTTCGACCTCAGCTCCACTTTCTCTCCCGATCCCCATATCCCTTGATTCCCTTAGAGTCCAAAAATCTATCGATCTCAGTCTTGAATATACTCAACGATTGAGCATCCACAGCCCTTTGGAGTAGAGAATTCCAAAGATTTACCACCCTTTGAGTGAAGAAATTCCTCCTCTTCCCAGCCGTAAATGTCCGACCCCTTATCCTGAGACTATGCTCCCTAGTTCTAATCTCTCCAACCAGGGGGAAAAAGCCTCTCGGCATCTACCCTGTCAAGACCTCTCAGAATCCTATATGTTTCAATAAGATCGCCTCTCATTCTTCTAAACTCCACAGAGATAGGCAGTCAGTCTGATTTTGAAACCTACATTACACTAAAGCTGCCTTCTAATGGAATTGCCTTGTATATAAAGAGAAATGTTCTATATGCCAAAAGGGCTTCCGACACTGTCACTGAGAGTATTCCTACAGATAAGTTTCCACAGTTTGGAAAAAGAGTCCTGCCTGTTCTATATCCTTCAACTACCTTGTCCTGAATTTTAGTTTGGCAGTTCTGTGAGCTGATGCCACATTTCTGACTGCTACAGAGGTTCCAGATCTTTTGAAATGGATCTGAAAGCCTTACAGGAAGCCGTTAGCTAAAAGTTTCCCTGTAGCTTTGTCAGGGTAATGTTTAAGTAATGAGAACAGTGGCTCCAGTTTAATTGGTGCAGGTACCGATTCTGAGAACCTGCTATTCACTGACTTGACTTGCCATACCCTGAGGGTGTTTTGGGCTAATGAAACTACCTGCAGTCATCTGCGATGTACAATTTCCCACAGTTGCAGCATTCATGTCTATAAGAACCTAAATTTTGCCTGCACCGCCCCCCTGTCGAAATCTCAGCCGCCTCAATCCCTAGAGTGGCTAGTTATCTGATACCTGCACCATGTTCAAGTGATAGCGTGAAAACTGGGGCATTCGCTTTGATGGGGCTTGTTACAGTGACTGAACACACAGCGATGTTCCAGTCCCTTCAGAATTCAGAATTAGCAATAGTCAAAAAGCACAAATTAGCATCCACATAGGCATGTATGAGCGGCATCAAATGTCATATAACTCTATACATCACTGAGGTACTCCAGAAGCACCAACATCCAATCAGATGAGTTAAAAATAACCAATTCAGGTTTTAAGATGGAAGCAGGGCTGAAGAAGTAAGCTTCATTTCATTTAGTGACAGTTTATGAATCAGATGATGCAGAAAGAATTGTTTCACCGTGTTTTATTCTTTCTTAGTCTTTCTTAACCCCTCAAAGAAACGACTGATTTTAGTGGATCCTCCTACCTGCACAAATATCTCCTCCTCTACCAGCCACACCAGATTAAAAAAATTTAAATAACAGGGGATTAAAATTCGCCTTGTGCAGAAGTGAGAAACGGGTGCTATCAAACCGGCCGTCTGTTATACACCTTACCCGATATTCAATTCCTTTGAAGTTAATGGATGTGACTATCGTGCAGGGTGTCTCACGGTCACCGTCGCCACCAAATGTCCAGTGCAACTTTACTGCTCTGTCTCCCAATTGGCTGAGGATATGGACTAGGAAAGCAGTTTACAGGCAATCAGACGTGAAATTGTAAATCTTCAATCTTCAACTTTTTCCGGTTTTGACAAAGGGTCGTCGACCTGAGACGTGAACTGTTTCTTTCTCTATAGATGCTGCTTGACTTGCTGAGTATCTCCAGCATTTTATGGTTTTATTATGTGAAATTGTAAAGTTATCTGGTTCCAGATCCGACCATTGATAGTGGGTTTGCAGATGTAAAGGGAAACAAGGACATTATAGGACAAATTCAGACCAGGAAATGGGAAGTAGAAAAGTTAGTGACGTAGTTAGCGACTCAGAAAGGAAAAAGAAGCAAAGGTTAAATAGTGTTCAGCACAGGAATTTGACAGGATTAAAGGGTATATACTTCAATGCAGAGTATTACAAATAAAGCAGATGAGCTAAGGGCACAGATAGACACATGGCAGCATGATATCATTGCTATAATGGAAACCTGGCTTAAAGAGGGGAATAATTGGCAGCTCAATATCCCTGGATATAGAGTTTTCAGGCAGGATAGACTGGGTGATAAAAAAGGAGGGGGGTAGCATTATTGGTTAAAGAATCAATTACAGTTGTGAGAAGGGATGATATGCTGAATGGATCATCAATCGAGGCCATATGGGTTGAGCTAAGAAATAAAAAAGGGGCAGTCACACGACTAGGAGTGTACTATAGACCCCCCGAATAGCGAAAGGGAGATAAAAGAACAAATATGTAGGCAAATTTCTGAGTGCAAAAATAAGAGGGCAGTAATAGTAGGGGACTTTAACTACCCTAACAGTAACTGGGATTCAAACAGTGTGAGGGGCACAGAGGGTGCAAAATTCTTGATTGGTGTCCAGGAGAAATTTTTTAGCCAGTATGTGACAAGCCCAAAAAGAAGGGATGCAATTCTAGATTTAGTCCTGGGAAATGAAGATGGGCAAATGGGTGAAGTGACAGTGGGTGACCATATTGGGGATAGTGACCACAATTCAGTTAGTTTTAGCATTATTATGGAAAAGGACAGAGTTAAATCAGGAGTAAACGTTTCAAAATGGGGGAAGGCAAATTTTACAGAACTGTACAGAAGTGGCAGAAGTGGACTGGACACAACTACTTGAGGAGAAATCACTGGCAAGCCAGTGGGAGGAACTAAAAAGTGAAATTCTACGGGTACAATGCAGACACGTCCCCTCAACGAAAAAGAGTGGCACTGCCAAATTTAGAGCCCCCCGGTTGTCGAGAAGTATATGGGGTAAGATAAAGCAGAAAAAGAAAGCTTATGACTGTCACAGAAAACTAAATACTACAGAAAGCTTAGAGGGGTATAGAAAGTACAGGGACAACGTAAAAAAGGAAATAAGGAAAGCAAAGAGAGGGCATGAAAAAATATTATCTAGTAAGATTAAAGAAAACCCAAAGATGTTTTATCAGTACATAAGAACAAGAGGATAGCTAAGAAAAAGGTGGGACCTATCATGGATAAGGGTAACTTGTGTGTAGAAGCAGAGGATGTGGGTAGGGTTTTAAATGAATATTTTGTCTCCGTATTAACAAAGGAAAGGGATGATCTGGACGTAGTAGTTAAAGAGGAGAGGTGTGAAATATTGGATAAGGTAAACATAACGAGAGAGGAAATACGAGAGGGACTGGAATCCTTGAAAGTTGATAAGTCACCCAGGGCCGGATGGATTGTTTCCTAGGCTATTGAAGGAAGCCAGGGAGGAAACAGCGGATGCTCTGAGGATCATTTTCCAATCCTCACTAGATACAGGGGAGGTACCAGAGGACTGGAAGACTGCAAACGTAGTACCATTGTTTAAAACGGGTATAAGTGAACGGCCGAACAATTATAGGCCGGTCAGTCTTACCTTGGTGGTGGGCAAACTATTAGAATCAATACTGAGAGATAGGATAAACTGTCACTTGGAAAGGCATGGTTTAATCAGGGATAGTCAGCATGGATTTGTTCAGGGAAGGGCATGCCTTACAAATCTGATTGAATTCTTTGAGGAAGTGACAAGGAGGATTAATGAGGGGAGTGCAGTGGATGTTGTCTACATGGATTTTAGTAAGGCATTTGATAAGGTCCCACATGGCAGACTGGTCAGAAAGGTAAAAGCCCATGGGATACAGGGAAATGTGGCCTATTGGATCCAAAATTGGCTCAGTAACAGGAAACAAAGGGTAAAACTCGATGGATGTCTTTGCGAATAGAAATCCGTTTCCAGTGGTGTGCCACAGGGCTCAGTTTTGGGTCCCTTGCTGTTTGTGGCATATATTAATGATGTGGATTTGAATGTAGGGGGCATGATTGACAAATTTGCAGACGACACAAAAATTGGCCGTGTAGTTGATAGTGAAGAGGATAGCTGTAGACTCCAAGAAGATATCAATGGGTTGGTGGAGTGGGCGGAAAAGTGGCAAATGGAGTTCAACCCGGAGAAGTGTGAGGTAATGCACTTAAGGAGGGCAAATAGTAAAAGGGAATGTGCAGTAAACGGGAATATATTGAGAGGGGTAGAGGAAGTGAGAGACTTTGGAGTGCATGTGCACAGGTCCGTGAAGGTGGCAGTACAGGTAGATAAGGTTGTGAAGAAGGCATACGGAATGCTCTCCGTTATTAGCCGAGGTATAGAATACAAAAGCAGGGATGTAATGATGGAACCGTATAAAACACTGGTAAGGCCACAGCTGAAGTATTGTGCGCAGTTCTGATCGTCACATTACAGGAAGGACATAATTGCTCTGGAGAGAGTGCAGAGAAGATGTACGAGAATGTTGCCAGGGGTTGAAAATTGCATCAAGAGGAAAGATTGGAAAGATTGGATAGGCTGGGATTGTTTTCCTTAGAGCAGAGGAGGCTGAGGGGAGACTTGATTGAGATGTACAAAATTATGAGGGGCCCAGATAGAGTAGACAGGAAGTACCTGTTTCCCCTAGTGGAGAACTAGAGGACATAGATTTAAGCTGATTGACAGAAGGATTAGAGGGGATATGAGGAAAAACTTTTTTATCCAGAGGATGGTGGGTGTATGGAATTCGCTGCCTGAATTGGTGGTTGAGGCAGGGACCCTCAACTCTTTTAAAAAGTACCTGGACCTGCACCTAAAGTGCTGTAAGCTGCAGGGCTACGGACCAGGTGCTGGAAGGTGGGATTAGAATGGGCACCTGGTTGTTCTTCGAGCCGGTGCGGACACGATGGGCCGAATGGCCCCCTTCTGTGCTGTATCTTTTCTATGGTTCTATGGTTCTAAATACGTTGAACCGATCATGCAGTGCTTGGCGCCACTTGTGCAGCAGGAATTATGGGATGTTGTCGACTGACACCAGCTTCGTGTCCCGTTCATTTGGTGCGCACCGTAATGTCCCAAAGTGCCTCTGTTGCTCAGAGCCGGTGCAACTCCTGTGCGCTAAGCTTATTATGACCTCAGTTCTTAAGTAAAATTATGGGCTTTCCCAATTACAGTGCTCCAGACACACAGCACCTGCTTGAAACATAGGAATTACTAGATAAATAAGACCAAAGTCCATCTAGTTTGCCTTCTGCCATTCTGGTGGTCGCATGATACAATGATAATGGAGTTGTTGACTAATTATGGCAATCAATCTCTATCAATTAGTGTATGACAGACCCAGACATGACACGAGGAAAACCTTCAGTGGTGGAGAGCTTTCCAAAGTCACCTGTTCCTCCCAAGCATGCTACACTTACCATATGTCATTTCTCATACTGTTTCCCAAAATATAATTTCTGAAAGAAATCAATCTAATTTGCATTTGAATACATCAATACTATATGCTTCCACCATCTCCCTGGAGAGTCTGTTTCATTGATTTGCTGAAATAATAGCCCTGATATTTATGCGGAGGTGGGATGGGCCTGGGGTGGTGGGCGGGGGACACGGTAGCGTGGGAAAAACTTGGCAAGGCTGGGGACGTTGAGGTCCTAATGAATTTAACGGCAGGACCTCGTTATAATTTTTTTCTTCCGTTTCCTGCCCGGTTTAAATAACAGTGAACGGGGAAAAAAAGTTACAATGGGGTTGAATGTTTAGCATCAAAAAAAGGACAGATTAAAAAGCGCCAAAGGATAAATCTATCTGGATATTATTCTTGAACGGGAGGTTCTCTGCTGCCAAGTTAAGCTTCTACAGGGTAGAAATCATCTCCCTGTTTAGTGTATAACAAAAGGGATTCACCCAAAAGGCAATAGCATCAATGTATATGTAAACCCACCTCCCTTCCAATAAAAGTGGAAGCAGGATCCTTAAACTCCATGTGACTGCAACTCCAAATTGACAGGCTGGCCGGCTGCCGATTGGAAAAACCAGCTGCAGGAGGCCACAGCCGAGTACTCTTGGGGATGATGCCTGGCAATCAAGAGGGGGGAGGGAGCGAGAGATCGGGCTTGGAGGGGGGGTGGGGGTAAGTCAGCCATCGCAGGAGTGGGGGGGGGGAAACGAGAGACCGGGGCTGAAGGGAGGGGAGGTCTGCGATCGCGCCTGGGGGAGCAAGAGACCGCGATCGTAAGAGAGGAGGCCGAAGGCTTCCTTAAAGGGCCGGGCAGAGCACTCCTGCTCCTATTGGCCCACAAGGAATGCTATAAAAAGCACTTACCTTGTGGAGCCCGCAGCTCCGCCTCCCTTCCACTGCCAGGTTTCCCAAGCTCTGGAAAACCCGTGCGGCAACTGTTAAATTTAAATTAGGCTCCCAAATGCACTGTGGGAGCCTGATTTAAATATGTTAATAAAGTGTCCCGCCTCTCCACGGTAGGACACTTGGACGACACACGATGCGTTGGGGACATGTTCCCCGTTTTAAAATTTTTAACTCCCCTCGACCCTCTCCTGCCCATCGTGGGGGGTTAATGTTGAGACCAATGTTTCTGCTGATTAGTTTTGAAATTACCCCCCTCCTTCAAGTGCAGGTCGTGTCCTTTGGTTCTGCTGTTCTGGACAAGGTGAAACAGCTTGTCATGGTCTATATTATCAGTCTCTTTTGAATCCTAAAAACCGTAATCCCATCTCCTCTCAATCTCCCCTTTACCTGTGATTTTATATAGTGTCTTTAACATAGATAAACATGCCAAAATAATTTCATAGAGGCTTGAAGAGGAGAGATGCCGAGCCAAAGAAGAAGTGATTACATAGAATTACATAGAGTGTACAGCACAGAAACAGGCCATTTGGCCCAACAGGTTCATGCTGGTGTTTATGCTCCACACAAGCCTCCTCCCTGCCTACTTCATCTAACCCTACCAGCATATCCTTCTATTCCTTCCTCCCACTTGTGTTTATCCAGCTTTCCCTTAAATGCATCTATGCTAGTTGCCTCAACTACTCCTTGTGATAGCGCGTCCCACATTCTAACCACTTTCTGGATAAAGAAGTTTCTCCTGAATTATTTATTGGATTTATTAGTGACTATCTTATAGTTATAGCCCCCTAGATCTGCGCCCCCCCCCCCCCCCCCCGCCAAGTGGAAACATCTTCTTCACATCTACCCTTTCAAACACTTTCATAATCTTAGACCTCTATCAGGTCACCTCTCAGTCTTCTCTTTTCTAGAGAAAAGAGCCCCAGCCTGCTCAATCATTCCTGATAGGTATAATCTGATTAGGAGAGTGAACAAAAGCTTGGAAAAGAGTTGGGTTTTAAGGAGGGTCATAAAAGAGACAGAAGGATTTAAGGAGGGAATTCCAGGGACTGGAACCCAGGCACAGTGAGAGTGTTGGGGCAGAGAGAGGGGGAGATGCACAAGATGCCAGTGTCAGAAAAGTAAAGAGTTCATGGGATTGTAGGACTGGAGGAGGTTACAGAGATAGGAAAGGGGGTGACAATGGATGGATTTAAGCATTAGAATAATAATTTTACATGTGAAGTGGTGGGGGACTGGGAGCCAATGTAGGTCAGCGAGGACAGGAGTGAAGGGTGAGCATGTAGGATAGGATATGGGCATCTGAATTTTGGATGAGCTGATGTTTATGGAGGAAGTAGAATGGAGTGCTGGTCAGGAGACCTTTGGAGTGATCGAGTCTGGAGGTGACAAAGGCATGTATGAGGATTTTAGTGGGAGTTGGGCTGATGTAGGAGTAGAGGAGGGTAGAATGTGGCATCGAGGAGCCCTATTAAATTGAAGTCAATGGGAATCAGGGGGAAAACTCTCCAGTGGCTGGAGTCATACCTAGCACAAAGGAAGATGGTAGTGGTTGTTGGAGACCAATCATCTCAGCCCCAGGACATCACTGCAGGAGTTCCTCAGGGCAGTGTTCTCGGCCCAACCTTCTTCAGATGCTTCATCAATGACCTTCCCTCCATCATTAGGTCAGAAGTGGGGATGTTTGCTGATGATTGCACAGTGTTCAGTTCCATTCGCAACCCCTCAGATAATGAAGCAATCCTTGCCCACATGCAGCAAGACCTGGACAACATACAGGCTTGGGCTGAATGTTAAGGTGGTGGATGGGGTGCCAATCAAGTGGGCTGTTTTGTCCTGGATAGTGGACCGCAGAACACCAGCCTGATAAGTGGCAAGTAACATTCGCGCCAGATAAGTGCCAGGAAATGACCATCTCCAACAAGAGAGAGTCTAACCACCTTCCCTTGACATTACCATCAGCGAATCCCCCACCATCAACATCCTGGGGGTCACCATTGACCAGAAACTTAACTGGACCAGCCACATAAATACTGTGGCTACAAGAGCAGGTCAGATGCTGGGTATTCTGCGGCAAATGACTCACCTCCTGACTCCCCAAAGCCTTTCCACCAGCTACAAGGCGCAAATCAGGAGTGTGATGGAATACTCTCCATTTGCCTGGATGAGTGCAGCTCCAACAACACTCAAGAAGCTCGACACCATCCAGGACAAAGCAGCCCGCTTGATTAGTACCCCATCCACCACCCTAAACATTCACTCCTCCACCACTGGCGCACCGTCACCGCAGTGCATGCCATCTACAAGATGCACTGCAGCAGTTTACCAAGGCTTCTTCGACAGCACCTCCCAAACTCGCGACCTCTACCACTTAGAAGGACAAGGGCAGCAGGCACATGGAAACTCCATCACCTGCACGTTCCCCTCCAAGTCAAACACCATCCTGGCTTTGAAATATATTGGCATTCTTTCATCGTCGCTGGGTCAAAATCCTGGAACTCCCTACCTAACAGCACTGTGGGAGAACCTTCACCACAAGGACTTCAGCGGTTCAAGAAGGCGGCTCACCACCACCTTCTCAAGGGCAATTAAGGATGGGCAATAAATGCTGGCCTTGCCAGCGATGCCCACATCCCATGAATGAATAAAAAAAACTACAGAGTTGGTCTTGATGATGGAGAGAATATTGGGATTGGAAGCTCATTGTCAAGCAGGATGCTAAGGTTCTGAATCGTCTGCTTCAGCCTGAGGCAGTGACCAGGTAACGGGGTGGAGTTGGTGGCGAGGGTATGGAGTTTTGGCCAGAGACGATAATTTAGGTCTTCCCAATGGTTGACGGAAGGAAATTAAGGCTTATCTGAGATAGGATGTCAGACAAGCAATCTGACAGCATGGAGGCAGTGCAGGGATCGAGGGAGATGTGGGAGGGGTAGAGCTGAATATCATTGGCATAACATCAGAGACTCCAATGAACACCATCAGGAGATCACTGAAGACCAGATGTGTGCCTCTTCACACTCCAACAGAGATAGTCAACCCCACTATCCTTTTTAGAGGAATACAGCTACAAAGTGCTCACATGCCATTAGACAGCTGGTTTGAATGCATGAACTTAGGCAAGACAGACCTATTTGGAATAGATGCTGTAGACATAATTTACGCAATGTATGCCTTCAAAATTTGATTTTTTTCTTTGTGGTGACAGAAGGGGCTAAATATTTTATGGTCTTGTCAGACTTGTTTTATTGAACAATAATCTTGATTCAATTCATATTTGATGGGCAGCCTGCTGTATATCTTTAAAGAAAAGAATAACACTGTGTACATGGCTAGTAAATACTGCACAATAATTTGTTTGGAAAGAAATAAAATTAAATATTCTTAGGACCTATTTTTACTGGTTGCATTGGGCAGAAACGTTACCCACTTGATAGAATTTTCTCTCATCACAAGTGTAAGATAAAGTTTTTCCCCAGTTGCAATTTTATACCACTACCCTAATAGAACAGGTGTTAGAAATGTAATGGATACCAGCTCAAAGTCCTGGGTTCAAGTTCCCACTCCAGAGACTTGAGCACAAAATCTAGGCTGACACTCCAGTGCAGTTCTGACGGAGTGCTGTACTGTCGGAAGTACAGTCTTTCAGATGAGACGTTAGACCGAGGCCCTGTCTGCCCTCTCAGGTGGATATAAAAGATCCTATGGCACTGTTTCGAAGAAGAGCACGGGAGCTCTCCCTGGTATACTGGCCAATATTTATCTCTCAACCAACATTACTAAAAAACAGATTATCTGGTCATTATCACATTGCTGTTTCTGGGAGCTAGCTGTGTGCAAATTGGCTGCTGTGCTTTTTTTTATTCGTTCATGGGATGTGGACGTCGCTGGTGAGGCCAGCATTTATTGCCCATCCCTAAGTGCCCTTGAGAAGGTGGTGGTGAGCCGCCTTCTTGAACCGCTGCAGTCTGTGTGGTGAAGGTTCTCCCACAGTGCTGTTAGGAAGGGAGTTCCAGGATTTTGACCCAGCGACGATGAAGGAACGGTGATATATTTCCAGGTCGGGATGGTGTGTGACTTGGCGGGGAACGTGCAGGTGGTGTTGTTCCCATGTGCCTGGTGCTCTTGTCCTTCTAGGTGGTAGAGGTCGCGGGTTTGGGAGGTGCTGTCGAAGAAGCCTTAACGAGTTGCTACAGTGCATCCTATGGATGGTACACACTGCAGCCACAGTGCGCCGATGGTGAAGGGAGTGAATGTTTAGGGTGGTGGATGGGGTGCCAATCAAGCGGGCTGCTTTGTCCTGGATGGTGTCGAGCTTCTTGAGTGTTGTTGGAGCTGCACTCATCCAGGCAAGTGGAGAGTATTCCATCACACTCCTGACTTGTGCCTTGTAGATGGTGGAAAGGCTTTGGGGAGTCAGGAGGTGAGTCACTCGCCGCAGAATACCCAGCCTCTGACCTGCTCTTGTAGCCACAGTATTTATATGGCTGGTCCAGTTAAGTTTCTGGTCAATGGTGACCCCCAGGATGTTGATGGTGGGGGATTTGGCGATGGTAATGCCGTTGAATGTCAAGGGGAGGTGGTTAGACTCTCTCTTGTTGGAGATGGTCATTGCCTGGCACTTATCTGGTGCGAATGTTACTTGCCACTTATCAGCCCAAGCCTGGATGTTGTCCAGATCTTGCTGCATACGGGCACATGCAGGCATGTTTCTTACATTACAACAGTGACAACACTTCAAAAAGTACTTAATTGGCTGTAAAGCGCTTTGGGACATCCTGAGGTCGTGAAAGGTGCTATATAAATGCAAGTCTTTCTTTCTTCTTTCTTACCAAACGGCAAGTTATTCTTGGCCACTTCTGGGTTACATAATGAACAGTGGAGACCAGAAACATTTTGTCTGGCCATCCTTCAAGACAGGCATGGCGTGGACAGACCATAAAGATGAGAGACGAAGCAAAAGTTAGTAGGGTCATTTTAACCTAACCGACAGGAAACAGACGACATTCGATCGGCCATCTGCTTCATACCCCGCCTGATATCGGGCAGGGTGTAAAACCCCGTCAGTTTCCCGCTGCATAGGTTATGCATGAGAATTATCTTTGAGCAGGGAAATTATAGGGATTTTCAGGGAGTTTTGAGGAAAGTTCATGGTGAAATTAATCTATTACGAATCCACCACCTGAAAAAAAAATTGGTAAAAAAAATATTTTAATAATCCATAAGGATTAGCAGGTACAGTGGCCTGCTATAAAATGTCAGTGCTGTGACTTCAACAGATAATCATTGCTTGACCATCCAACTTTCTTCTTGATTAAAGCGTTGGCATAAATTACTGTCTGTGGTGCTTTAATGCAGATATTAACCTTCTTAAAGTAATTTATGCAAACATTTTAAGTGCTGTTTTAAAATTAGTGCACAAAGGAAATGAAACCAAATGGTTACCAGTGCTGCAGGCAAACAGTCCTCTCATAGACAAGTAGCTTAATGATTGCCAAAGGCACATGTTTCTGTCTCTGCCTGAGACTATTTGTATATAAGATATAAATAATCTTTTTCTCTCTGGTACCTAGAAGAAAAAATGGAGATTATTTCTTCTTGATTTTCCTGTATACTTACAACCTTCGGGAGATTCCGTCAATAATGTATTGAAGCATCAAGAGGTGGTCCATAATTTTTCCCTCCTTTAACCCCTCTTTCCTTAATCTCAAGGCACTGACTTTTTGCAGGGGTATATGGTTGCATGGGATCTTTTATGTTCACCTCAGAGGGCAGATGGGGTCTCAGTTTAATGTCTCATCTGAAAGGCAGCATCTCCAACTGTGCTGCTCTCCCTCAATACTGCGCTGGAGTGTCAGCTTGGATTATGGGCTCAAGTCTCTGGGGCCCGATATTAGGAGGGAGGCGGGTTGCCAGCGGGGGGGTCGACTGGACGCGTGGGTAACCCGCCCAGTAAAATCGGTGGGTTCCCCACACGATCGTAAGTAAATTGAAGCCACTTACCTTGGCTTCCGGGTTTCGCGCTGGAAAGCTGTGCAGTGGGTGGACTGCGCACCCGCATCATAGGCTGTCAGCTGGAGGAGCCCTATTTAAAGGGGCAGTCCTCCACTGACTGATGTTGCAGAAAGGAGCCAAAATTACAGCATGGAGCAGCCCAGGGGGAAGGCTGCTCCCAGGTTTGATGATGCCTCACTCCAGGTCCTACTGGATGGGGTGAGGAGGAGGGGGAGGACAGAGATCTTCTCCCCGGCAGACGGGAGGAAGTGGCCTGCCTCTGTCACCACGAAGGCCTTGCTCGAGGTGGCAGAGGAGGTCACCTGCACCACCAACATATCATGCACCTGCATACAGTGCAGGAGGCGCTTCAATGACCTAAGTAGGTCAGCCGAAGTGAGTACACTTACTCATTCCCCTACACTCCGTCTGCCACATCATCGCCCCCACCCCACACCTCCTTCTGCACTGCCAACACTACTCTATCACATCACTCCTCACATCCACTCAAAGCTTATCCTCATCTTACCTGCACTTACTCACCTCGCCAGTACTCATCCCGCCACTACCACTCAACCCAATCCTCATACAATCTCATGGCTCTGTCTCATATTCACCCTCTCATGCATCTCTCTCACAATCAGCCTCACCCCACCTGCCACTATCTGTGCTGCAGCCACAGGGCATGCATCATGTATGTGTAGTAGGAAGCGTAAGGCAAACGTGTCGTGAGCATGAAGGGGATGCACAATGGTGTTTGAGGATTTGTCATGGTTTTTACTTATATTTGATTTCTGATCAACTCACATTACATATTATATTGTCACCACTACTGCCACGTCTTGGCCATTCTTGACTGGCTTGTCCAATAATGCCCTTTCATGAGGTTCTCCATGAACACCCTTGATGCCACCAATTGGGTCACCCTACAGTGGGTGTATGTAGTTGCACAACTACTTTGTGCAGGTGCCTGTTGCGCACATTGTGTAGTGTAGCTCCACGTGGCGGAGGTGGACGGCATGCCTGGCGAGGCTGGTGATGTTGCTCGTCCTCTAATGGAGCCCCCCCACCATCCTGACAGTGTGAGTGTGAGGGTGTCCACAAAGTAGGTAAATGTGTTTGGACAGCAGAGTTTAGGATATGATTTCATAATTTGGAGTGTAATTTGGCAAGCAAAACTTTGTCTGAGGTGACAGAGTGCCCTGCTGCAATGAATGAGGGTTTACCCCGCACCTGTTAAATGGACCTTTGCAGCTGCCACTGGCTGCTGGATGCAACACGTCTGTTTAAACAGGGAGTGTTTCTCCCAGCATGGGAAACACGTTCTGGGTAGTCCAAAATCCGAATCCTCCTAAAATCTCCAATTAATGAGGTCTGTAAACGACCTCAAATACCCAGATAATGATCTTAAGTGGGATCGTGCCGGCTTTGATTGCCGGTGGGAGTCCCGCATGCGGGGTTGTGCGCGCACCGATTCGAGTCATTGGGGAACCCGGAAGTGGGCGGGTTGGAACCGGGCTCCGGACCCGCTCCGGGAATCCCCAATTTTAGAAGCCCCCCCCCACCACGAATGCACCCGCTCGGCCATCCGAAAACTCCCTGGAGTGGGACTTGAACCCACAACCTTCTGACTCAGAGGCAAAAATAGCACCCTGTCGGAAATCAGTACAAACCAGGGGGCTCCCAGACCTGCATGGCTCAGCTCTTTAAATGTAATATTTTGCAATGCCATTCCAACTGCCATAGATGATATGGTATTCAGATTTACAGCGACGTTGTGCTTTTGTCTTTTCATCGAAAGTTTTAAAAACCCAGAGAGATGGATGAATTGAAGTCTTGCTTTAAAATGAAAAACCAGTATTAGCGACATTGAAGAATCACTCCTAAAATTACTGTCTTAATACATATGTTGATCAATGCTAAATAATGCAGGATCAACGGAGAGCGTGCCACAGGAATACGATGTGACATTTAGTATTTCTACCCTTTATTTACAGATTGACCAGTTTGCTACCGTGAAATTCAGTCTCCCCTCTGTTACGGATCTGGAGTTCAATGCCATTAAATCTCTGATTTTGGGCAAGATTATGGGTAAGCAATTGAATGTTTTTGTTTTTGTTTACCTTGGTTATGGCATTAAATTTTTTTAAAATGTATTTGTTCTCGGGATGTGAGCGGTGCTGGCAAGGCTGCATTCAGACGCATGCCTAGTTGTCTTGAGCAAATACTCTAGGATTACACTTCAGTGCAGTACTGAGGGAGTGCTGTATTGTCAAAGGTGTTGTCTTTCAGATGAGAGGTTAAACTGAGGCCCCGTCTGCCCTCCCAAGTGGACATAAAAGATCCCATTGCATTATTCTGAAGAAAAGCAGGGGAGTTCTCCCTGGTGTCCCAGCCTATATTTATCCCTCAACCAATATTAATAAAACAGGCTATCTGGTCATTATCTCATTGCTGTTTATGGGATCTTGCTGTGTGCAAATTGGCTGCCACGCTCCCTGCATTTCAACAGTGACTGCACTTCAAAGGTACTTAATCGGGCTGTAAAGTGCTTTGGGACATCCTGAGGATGTGAAAGGCGCTGTATAAATGCAAGTTCGTACTTCTTTCTTTATGTTGCATTTACTGCACAGATATTTCAGCAACACTTCTGCAGAATTCCAACATGCCATAGAGGAATATTGTCAAAGCATTGCATGAAGCACTTCTCCTCATTATTGAAGCACTGCTCCTCATTAATAACCTCCATTGAGTCCCTGTAAGCTAATAGCCTGCGGGCCCTGCAACAGATTAACGTCTGAGCTTGGTCTTCTATTCAGATTGATCTTGCTCCTCTGCAACCACCTCCTTTTGCACCTCCTCATTTGTTTCTCCGGGAACTCCCCCCTGACCCTTCCTATCTGATTCCCACAAGATGGAGTTGTTATGATCTGGAATGCACTGCCTGAAAGGATGGTGGATACAGATTCAATACTAATTTTCAAAAGGGAATTGGATATATATTTGAAAAGGAAAAAAATTGCAGGGCTATTGGGAGTGGGACTAATTGGATAGCTCTTTCAAAGAGCCGGCACAGGCACAATGGGCCGAATGGCCTTCTTCTGTGCTGTATGATTCTATGAATACTTTTTTCTACTCGTTCATGGGATGTGGGTGTCGCTGGCAAGGCCAGCATTTATCGCCCATCCTGAATATATCTGATCTGGCACCTGTGTACTCAGGAGTGATGACAGATGCTTATGCTTGTTCTGGCGGCAGTTACCTTATCTTGGAGTGAATTCTACACGAAGAGAAAAGAAACATCTGGTCCCATTGTCCATGAAATGGCTGAACACACAATAGCAATGCTAATACCTCGAGTGCCATGCTGCTGCTGGACAAATGTGATGTCACGTTAGTAAGTCAATTTAAGTGAGGAGCAAGAAAAATAATTTGAAGAGTGGACCTTCGCAACTGCCTTCAGAAGCTGGTATAGAGAAAAAAAAGACGGTGGTATGCCTCTTTCTTCTCAGTGTAGCAGGCTGTGAAGATCCACCAGACTTCCAAGAGGACAGGAACATGGGATGTGAGTTGACAAGTGCCAGGCAATGACCATCTTCACCAAGAAAAGTTCCAAGCACCTCGCCCTGGCTTTCACCGGCACCACCATCGCTGAACGTCCCTCACCACCAATCTCCTGAGGTCACTATTGACCAGCTTAACCAGCACTATAAACTAATATAACCAGCCATATCAACACTGTAGCTTGCTTACCCAAAAGAATAAATTGAAATTGCTGTCATAGCTTTGCACTAATTGTTCTACTTTAAAATGAGTCCACAAACAGAGACACCAGAGACGAGTTTGCTTCAAATTAATGAAATAAACCCGTAACTGACAAGTGAAAAACAATTTATTTATAAATTAAGATTAAGGCAGAGGCATATCTTGTGTTGTTTATCCAACATGGAAAATCTGACAAAGCAGTAGCATTATTCCCATCAATATTTTTAACCTGTCAAGAATATTCTTAAGCAAATCTCGCTACTGTCAATAGTCAGAAAAGACCTTGTGTTCATTATTTTAAGTTGGCATTCATTCCATAAACACATCCTTGCAACTATTTAAACTATAGTACTGTCAACACAAACAGCAGGTACCTGGGAATGTGATAAATGGAGACTTCATACAGACAAACTATTTCTAAGGAATAATTAATGAAAAATTATTTGATTTCTGTGACTATGTTTCTTGTGGTTTCTAATATGTAAATATGGCATCAGCTATCTTCTGTTGAACAGGAAAATGTAAAAAAATTCCCACCTTCAGTTTTTTCTCTCTCTGTCAGTAAGAAGAAATGAAATATGCAAACAGCTGTTGGCTGTTTTAGTTGAATAATTGTTCCACTTCTCACTGCACAAAGATTCTTGTGTATTTGCCAAGCAAATTATAGTAGTTTATAAGAGATCCATTGAAGGTGTGTAGTGATTCATGAGTTTTGCTTATTCCATCAGCAGATCTATTAGCACGGGCTGTTAATGAACAGATTGATTAATCATTGCATTTCTAACAGTACGTTCCAGTCAGTGACATGTTTGTGAATATATGGCTAGGGACAAATTGACTGACTGTAATCTGTAGGTGAGGGGAGGGGCTACCTTTAGCCAGATGGCGATGAGTGTGAATGGTGGGCAAGGAAGTGAAACAGAAAGGCCTGGGTCTAGATAACCTGCTTTTGCAGAATTGGGGCACAACTTCAGCAAGGCAGGGCGCCTGCTTGTCATAAAGAAACATCCCTGACACTGGCTAATGTTCCAGCCTTGGCGTCGTTGACTAGCTCCTTGGCCTCACCAGTAAGTGGGCCTGTATTGGGGGTGGAGATTGGCTCCAAGGCTTCCTGCAATGTTGCGTTCCCAGTAGCCTGTGTAAATCAAAAAAAAAACAATATTTTGGGACTTGGCATCTAAGTACATGCAATCACTTGCTGAATGATTGATTGCATTGACTCTGGGGACATATTAATTGTAGATGTCCCCCTGCCATAGCAACGCTGAACACTTGGGATCAGCTGGCATCCAGCGCTGCAATGATGCAGATGGCAGAAAATACTTCCCTCATTTCCTGCCCGAGTCCAATTTAATTGCACCAGGGAGCCGATGTAATTCTTTGGTTGGTCGATGGCCTTGTCAGTGTAAATGCAGCACTAGTATCAATGTGAAAGGTTGAAGTCATGTGCCTTGATGATCTCTTTTGCCATAAGCAGTAAATACTTTTGGATTTGAAGTATAATGGATGTCTTTATCTGTAGAGGTGGCAGCAAGTCAGCTTTGATTTCAAGTGGATTGGGTGGTTTACAACCTAAAGTACCTTTGAACTGAAGCCAGGCCACTTAGTTTGATTATTTTCAGATCTATGGCAGGATAAAATGTATTTCCCTTTTTTGACACGCGATCACTATTTAATTCCTTCTTTTGAGAGTAACTTAGTTAAAAGACATAGAACAGTCCTGTAATCAATTGCAGGTTATTTCTCAATAAACATACAGAGATGACATTAAAAAATATTAATACCCTTTTATAATCCAATGTCAAGGCTATGATACACACTAACAACCTAGTGCTGGTATAAATATCATGTTGAATAGATTGCATCTCAACAACAACTTGCATTTATATACTGCCTTTAATGTAGTAAAACATCCCCAGGGGCTTCACAGAGGCGTAATCAGAGATAAATGACTTGTGAGCCAAAGAAAGAGACCAAAAGCTTGGTCAGAGATGGATTTTAAGAAATTTCTTAAAGGAAAAGAGGAAGTTAATAACTCGCTGTTTAAATTTCCAGACCCTCTAGAACATGCCGCCAAAAGAATAACAATGCAATACCAGAGAATACATTGAATTAGAATTGCTACAATATGCTTTCTCCCACCAGAAGGCCATGTAGTGTTAAGTTAACAATATGCAAGTACCTTACATATTACTGCCTCCCTCAGAATTACAAAGTGAAAATAATCATCTCAAAAATGAGCCTGGTTAACAGCCCAAAAACATCAGGTAAAGAAAGACAGCAACCACATCTTACAATAACTTGATAAAAAAAAACATAGAACTCTCCCGGTAATATGCAAGAAAGATGGGTAATGCCAACACTAGAATCATAATGAAAACCGTGACACTCATAACTATCTACAAGCCCAAACAATTTGGAGGTTTCCTTGACCTTTGAGGAGTAGGATTGACAGTGGGTGAGCTGGGACCAATATTAGCCATGATGTGGAGATGCCGGTGATGGACTGGGGTGGACAAATGTAAGGAATCTTACAACACCAGGTTATAGTCCAACAGTTTTATTTGAAAATCACAAGCTTTCGGAGCTTACCTCCTTCGTCAGGTGAGTGACTCACCTGACGAAGGAGGTAAGCTCCGAAAGCTTGTGATTTTCAAATAAAACTGTTGGACTATAGTCTGGTGTTGTAAGATTCCTTACCAATATTAGCAGCAGAGATGGTAACTTCTCAGCTTCAGTTTTAACACTGTCAGGGTTCACAACTTTCTTCAGAAAACGTGCTGGAGAGTTCACACCAGAATCAGGAACAGGAACAACGTCCTGGGAGGTGGTGAATTTGTTACACATGGGAATAGGTGAAATATCTGAAGCTTTCTGAGGAACTGTAACAGTTACTTGGGGTAGGTCACATACAACATTATCATTTAGTACATCAAAGGCAGTAGATCAACACAGTCTCAGAATTTAACCTCATGACACTTCCACAGCAAACCATCCACTGAAACTAAAAACCTAACAGCTCCAATATTCTGATCAATAACACCAACACTGCATTTTTTCACATTCCCATGGAAATCAAGGCATAATACTCTTTCTCCCAGGCGACATTTCTTCGCAGTTGGCAATTCAGCATTAAAAAGTTTCCTTCTCGACACTGATGTTTTCAAGTCAGGTTTAAAAGTACCAAAATTAACTTCCTTCCAGTGAATATCCTTCCATCAACATCCTGGGGGTTACCATTGACCAGAAACTTAACTGGACCAGCCACATAAATACTGTGGCTACAAGAGCAGGTCAGAGGCTGGGTATTCTGTGGCGAGTGACTCACCTCCTGACTCCCCAGAGCCTTTCCACCATCTACAAGGCACACGTCAGGAGTGTGATGGAATACTCTCCACTTGCCTGGATGAGTGCAGCTCCAACAACACTCAAGAGGCTCGACACCATCCAGGACAAAGCACCCCTCTTGATCGGCACCCCATTCACCACCATAAACATTCACTCCCTTCACCACCAGCGCACTGTGGCTGCAGTGTGTACAATCCACAGGATGCACTGCAGCAACTCGCCAAGGCTTCTTCGACATCACCTCCCAAACCCGCGACCTCTACCACCTAGAAGGACAAGGGCAGCAGGCACATGTGAACAACACCACCTGCACGTTGCCCTCCAAGTCACACACCATCGCTGGGTCAAAATCCTGGAACTCCCTACCTAACAGCACTCTGGGAGAACCTTCACCAAATGGACTGCAGCAGTTCAAGAAGGGCTGACCACCACCTTCTCAAGGGCAATTAGGAATGGGCAATAAATGCTAGCCTTGCCAGCGACGCCCACATCCCATGAGCGAATAAAAAAAAACTCATCAGGTTTTATTCTGGTAATGGTATGAGGTGTCGTAAGACAAAGCCAAAGGAATAGAGTGAATTTCTGATGTCTTGTGCAAGGATCTTGTAACACTTACTTTAGAGAAGTTCTGAATGTAGGTACAACCCTCTCAGTTTCTCCATTTGACCTTGGGTGTCCAGTTGGAGAAGTAATATGTGACGCACCATTCTTATTCAAAAATTGAGAAAAGTTGTATGACTGAGAAAGGTGGTCCATTGTCAGAGAACAGATCTTCATGAAGTCTTTCTATATCGGGCAAACATATACTGTGACACGTCAATCATTGCATCTGTTGATGACATAATAGTTAACGCAGCTCCAGTGTCCAATTCAAATTCATATTTAATATGTTCTATCTAGATGGGGACCATCATTTTGCATTGCCCCTTTCCTGTTATGGAACATACAAGAAAACGCGTCTCTTCTTTACTAGTCTCATCTTGTGGTACGGTTTTTCCCTCAAGTTCCTTGTCAGAATCGACATAATGAACACTGGATTTTTGTTTTTTCTCCTGTTGATTGCTCACAGCGTTATGATATGACTTGGGGACTTGTTTTCTTCTCCCTTCCTTCAATCTAACAGCACCTATTGGCTTCGGGCAACACTTAGCTAAATAGACCAATTCCATGCAGTTCGGAGATTTAACCTTCCTACAAAACCATCGGTCTGGATGATGATTATTTTTACCATACCTCTAACATGGTTGAGTGACTCTGTTCACTCCGGAGCTGTTGGACTCTGTGGCCTGTAACTCACTAGCATGCCTGGCAGCAGTCTCCATCCCAGGAGCTATTTCAGGAGCTCTAGCAGACATGAGTTTCCTCTGCTTCGAAGATTGCTTCAACCCACATCGTTAAGAAACACATTTGCAAGTTTCAGACAGTTTTCTCAGTTCTGCCACAAACTAAGAAACATTATCGTCATTCCTTTTGCCTCTTCTGGTTAAACTTCAACTGTTCTGCAATAACAAGGCTCAGATGTTCTTTGACCATTTGGACTAGCTCCTCATACGTTTTATCTATCGGCTGGTCTCATTTCATTACATATGATTCCACTGTGTTTTGACACGTCCACAGGTAGTTACAAAAAGCTCTTATCTGTTCCTCATACAATTCTAAGTTCTTTCAATTGCCATCATATCGATTCTTCATGTAGATGTTTTGGAAGAAGGTACTTGTACAAGAGTTTGTGATATGTGGGTCAAACTATTTTGTAAATGACACGTAACTGTTCTGTGATGAAACATTTCTAGATTTGCAACAAACGAGTTGTGATTTGTTTTTGTTAGTAATCCGTAGATATTCCTATAACAACAACCTAAAAATGTTAAAATCTACAAGAGGTAATAACAAAAAAATCTCAAATCACAGGTGTTTAAGGAGTTGCAACTCTATTAGGAAGTTGCAACTCCTTAAACACCTGTGATTTGAGACAAACTGGACAAACAGGGGACTCTCGGGGGGGAGGAGCTAAATACGATTAAAATCACTCAGGAGATGGTACTCAGTAAAATAATGGGACTCAAGGCGGATAAATCCCCTGGACCTGATGGCTTCCATCCTAGGGTCTTGAGGGAAGTGGCAGTAGGGATTGTGGATGCTTTGGTGATAGTTTTCCAAAATTCCCTGGACTCAGGAGAGGTCCCGGCAGATTGGAAAACTGCTAATGTAACACCGTTATTTAAAAAGGGTAGTAAGCAGAAGGCAGGAAATTATAGGCCAGTTAGCTTAACATCTGTGGTGGGTAAAATTTTGGAGTCTATTATTAAGGAGACAGTAACGGAACATTTAGATAAGCATAATTTAATAGGACAAAGTCAGCATGGCTTTATGAAGGGGAAGTCATGTCTGACAAATTTGCTTGAGTTCTTCGAGGATATAACGTATAGGGTGGATAAAGGGGAACCAGTGGACATAGTGTATTTAGACTTCCAGAAGGCATTCGACAAGGTGCCACATAAAAGATTATTACTTAAGATAAAAAATCACGGGATTGGGGGTAATATTCTGGCATGGGTGGAGGATTGGTTATCGAACAGGAAGCAGAGAGTTGGGATAAATGGTTCATTTTCGGACTGGCAACCAGTAACCAGTGGTGTTCCACAGGGGTCGGTGCTGGGTCCCCAACTCTTTACAATCTATATTAACGATTTGGAGGAGGGGACCGAGTGCAACATATCAAAATTTGCAGATGATACAAAGATGGGAGGGAAAGTAGAGAGTGAGGAGGACATAAAAAACCTGCAAGGGGATATAGACAGGCTGGGTGAGTGGGCGGAGATTTGGCAGATGCAATATAATATTGGAAAATGTGAGGTTATGCACTTTGGCAGGAAAAATCAGAGAGCAAGTTATTTTCTTAATGGCGAGAGACTGGAAAGTACTGCAGTACAAAGGGATCTGGGGGTCCTAGTGCAAGAAAATCAAAAAGTTGGTATGCAGGTGCAGCAGGTGATCAAGAAAGCCAACGGAATGTTGGCTTTTATTGCTAGGGGGATAGAATATAAAAACAAGGAGGTATTGCTGCAGTTATATAAGGTATTGGTGAGACCGCACCTGGAATACTGCATACAGTTTTGGTCTCCATACTTAAGAAAAGACATACTTGCTCTCGAGGCAGTACAAAGAAGGTTCACTCGGTTAATCCCGGGGATGAGGGGGCGGACATATGAGGAGAGGTTGAGTAGATTGGGACTCTACTCATTGGAGTTCAGAAGAATGAGAGGCGATCTTATTGAAACATATAAGATTGTGAAGGGGCTTGATCGGGTGGATGCAGTAAGGATGTTCCCAAAGATGGGTGAAACTAGAAGTAGGGGGCATAATCTTAGAATAAGGGGCTGCTCTTTCAAAACTGAGATGAGGAGAAACTTCTTTACTCAGAGGGTGGTAGGTCTGTGGAATTTGCTGCCCCAGGAAGCTGTGGAAGCTACATCATTAGATAAATTTAAAACAGAAATAGACAGTTTCCTAGAAGTAAAGGGAATTAGGGGTTATGGGGAGCGGGCAGGAAATTGGACATGAAGCTGAGTTCGGATCGGTCAATGCCCTGTGGGTGGCGGAGAGGGCCCAGGGGCTGTGTGGCCGGGTCCTGCTCCGACTTCTTGTGTTCTTTAGATTTGTGGTTGGGATCAGATCAGCCATGATCTTATTGAATGGCGGAGCAGGCTCGAGGGGCCGATTGGCCTACTCCTGCTCCAATTTCTTATGTTCTTATGTTCTTAGCACCTAATTTCAAACAAATGGGATTGGCGTCTGCCATATGATGATGCTGTTTTTATTACATAGAGTTACATAGAATGTAGAGCACAGAAAGAGGCCATTCGGCCCAACAGGTCCATGCTGGTGTTTATGCTCCACACGAGCCTCCTCCTACCTTTCTTCATTCAACCCCATCAACATATCCTTCTATTCCCTTCTCCCTCATGTGTTTATCTAGCTTCCCCTTAAATGCATCTGTGGGGGACTGGAGGATTGCAAATGTTACACCCTTGTTGAAAAAAGGGGAGAGGAATACACCCGGCAATTACAGGCCCGTCCACATAATGTCAGTGGTGGGGAAACTTTTAAAGATAATAATCCAGGACAAAATAAATTGGCATTTGGAAAAGTATGGGGTAATAAATGAAAGTCAGCATGGATTTGTCAAACGAAAATCGTTTTTGACTAACTTGATTGAGTTCTTTGATGAAGTAACGGGGAGGGCTTTTGGGGTTGATGATGTGTATATGGACTTTCAAAAGGGATTTGATAAAGTAACAACATAATACACATGTTAGCAAAATTAAAGCCCATGGGATTAAAGTGACAGTGGCACCGTGGGTACAAAAGTGGCTAAGGGATAGAAAGCAGAGAGTAGGGGTGAACGGTCATTTTTCAGACTGGAGGGAAAGTGGTGTTCCCCAGGTGTCAGTATTAGGATCACTGCTCTTTATGATATATATTAATGACCTGGACTTGGTATAGATGGTACAATTTCAAAGTTTGCAAATGAAACGAAACTCGGAAATGTAATAAACAATGTGGAGGATAGTAACAGACTTCAGGAGGACATAGACAGACTGGTGAAATGGGCAGACCCATGGGAGATGAAATTTAACGCAGAGAAGTGTGCAGTGATGCATTTTGGTAGGAAGATGGAGGAGAGGCAATATAAACCAAATGGTACAATTTTAAAAGGAGAGCAGGAACAGAGAGATCGGGGCTACACATACACAAATCTTTGAAGATGGCAGGACAAGTGGAGAAGGCTGCTAAAAAAGCACAATGCATCCTGGGTTTTATTAATAAAGACATAGAGTACAAAAACAAGGAAGTTACGCTCAGCCTTTATATAACACTGGCTAGGCCTCAGCTGGAGTATTGTGTTCAATTCTGGGCACCGCACTTCAGGAAGGATTTTTTTTCTTATTCGTTCATGGGATGTGGGAGTCGCTGGCGAGGCCGGCATTTATTGCCCATCCCTAATTGCCCTTGAGAAGGTGGTGGTGAGCCGCCTTCTTGAACCGC
Organism: Heptranchias perlo; assembly: GCF_035084215.1. Taxonomy (NCBI): domain Eukaryota; kingdom Metazoa; phylum Chordata; class Chondrichthyes; order Hexanchiformes; family Hexanchidae; genus Heptranchias; species Heptranchias perlo. Next base: position 15,375,140 of record NC_090331.1, on the reverse strand, counting down.
TGCAGTCCGTGTGGTGAAGGTTCTCCCACAGTACTGTTAGGAAGGGAGTTCCAGGATTTTGACCCAGCGACGATGAAGGAACGGTGATATATTTCCAAGTCGGGATGGTGTGTGACTTGAAGGGGAACGTGCAGGTGGTGTTGTTCCCTTTAGGAAGGATGTCATGGCCTTGTGAGGGTGCAGAAGAGATTGACTAGAACATTGCCAGGGATTAGGGATATCAGTTATGTGGAGAGACTGTAGAAGCTGGGGTTGTTCCTCTTAGAACAGAGAAGGTTAAAGGGAGATTTGATAGCAGTGTTCAAAATCAAGAACGGTTTTGACAGAGTAAATAAGGAGAAACTGTTTCCAGCGGCAGCGGTAACCAAAGGACACAGATTTAAGGTGATCGATTAAACAACCAGAGGTGACAAGAGGAAATATTTTTAACGCAGTGAGTTGTAATGATCTGGAATGCACTGCCTGAACGGGTGGTGGAATCAGATTCAACAGTAACTTTCAAAAGGGAATTGGATAAATACTTGAAGGGACAAGGGTCTAGACGGAGTAGATAGAGAGAAACTGTTCCCATTGGCGGAAGGGTCAGGAACCAGAGGGCATAGATTTAAGGTGATTGACAAAAGAACCAAATGTGATATGAGGAAAAACATTTTTGCACTGCGAGTGGTTGGAATCAGGAATGTACTGCCCGAGGGAGCGGTGGAGGCAGATTCAATCATGGCCTTCAAAAGGGAACTGGATAAGTACTTGAAAGAAAAAAATTTGCAGGGCGGGGGAATGGGACTAGTTGGACTGCTCTTGCATAGAGCCCGCACGGACTCAATGGTCTGAATGGCCTCCTTCCGTGCTGTAACCTTTCTATGATTCTATGATTCTAAAACATTACAGGGCTATGGGGAAAGAGCAGGGGAATGGGACTAATTGGATAGCTCTTTCAAAGAGCCGGTAGAGGCATGATGAGCCGAATGGCCTCCTCCTCTGCTCTACCTAATATAATACTATGTAATGGTGAATAACAGCAGTCCCAGCACCAATCCTTGTGGAACACCACTTCCCACCTTTTGCCAGTTTGAGTAACTACCTTTAACCACTACTCTCCGTTTTCTGTTTTGTAGCCAGCTTGCTATCCATTCTGCCACTTGTCCCCTGACTCCACATGCTCTGACCTTAGTCATGAGTCTACTATGCGGTACCTTATCGAAGGCCTTTTGAAAATCCAAATATAGACATTCCCTTAACATCACAACCAAGAAGTGTTAAAATCTACAAGCGGTAATAACAACAAAATCTCAAATCACAAGTCACAAGTGTGTTTAAGGAGTTTCAACTCTGTTAGGAAGTTGACACCTAATTTCAAACAAGTGGGATTGGTGTCTGCCACATGATGATGGAGTTTTTATAGAAACACTTTTGTCCTCTTACACAACCTCAATTCAATTGAGAGCGGTTCATGGGCTTAATAAGCTTACAGCTACAATGTGTGAGTGTTGAGACCTTCTTAAGTTGTGGTCACTGGTATTCCATTTTCTGCAGATTAAATGATCCCAATTCACTTGAGTCCTCAGCGCTAATCAGAAGACAACCTGCTGATGAGAGCATTATAACCAGATTTAACGTGTAAAAATCTGTACAAACAGCAATATTGTTAGTCATTTGGCTTATCCTTTGTTACTTCAATGAATTATCTAATTCTGAAATGACACTCCGAAGAATGAATTAGTGGGTATAGCATGAACCAGCACCAAGGCAGGTGTTTTATCAGATAGATGTAGCCTCAATCTAACCTTAAAATTGAAGAACTTCCACAGCATCCATCTAAGGTCATTCAGTGGCAAGTCCTCATGAATTTCATCCAAGATGAAATTGGCTTTGGGTGCCATCAATTAAAAAAGGTTTTCGAGAGAGTGAGAGAGAGAGAGAGAGAGGAGAAAAATTCTTACATGATTTAAGTCTATGCAGACATGCATCAGACATTGATTTAAAACATTCACGTCACATAAATACTCCAGCAATCTCTGCAATGCAAAGCACAATTTTTTCTGTTTTTTGTTACCTCTCCAATTTTCTCCCCTCCCCTAATGAGACGTTGGATTGTGCTGGTGCACGTGACTTCACTCAAGAAGTCATTCCCTATGTGAGCCTAAACAGAGCTTGAACTTGAGCAGCAACACAGGTGACCCAAAACTTGTCTTCACCTGATATGTGCATACACACACTTTCCAGAAGGAGCCATTGCACCGGATCTTGCTGGACAAATAATGGCATGTTAACAACACACGCCGTTATTGATGCACAAATTGGCCAGAAGGTTAAGGGGATTAACAGATACCCCATGAGTTGTGAATATTCGGAACTTGATGATCGATTCACGCCGTTCTGCCATTTGATTCGCATCTCGCTCTTAGCCTCCCCGTTATTTTTAAGAACTTGCTGGATGCACGTTGCATCACAATCAGAAGCAGGAACCTTGGACAATTTTATTCCCCCCCCTCCCTAGCCCAGAATGCTTAGGCCATGTCTAGCATTGTAAGGCCACCTCAGCTAAGATCAGCCAGCTCAGTAAAGACTCCAGTTGGATCAAACTCATTTTCAATTCCAGCATTTCCTGCTTTTATTTCAAATTTACACTATTTGTGGTTTGCACGTTATCTCTCCTCTTGCCGCTTGGTAACTAAGTATTAGGAAGTGTGCAAAAGTTGGCCATTTCCAAGAGGGGGCATGGGATACCTTTTCCCTCCAATCCTCCACCCCTCACTGTTTGAGAAATTACAGGCTCAAAATCCACATCCCACTGCTCTGCTAATGTGGTGTGATGGTGTGCTAGTCGGCCGGATTCTGCTGTGAGCAGTGAGCGAACGGCACCAGACATTTGATAGACTTGCACTTGCCCACAAACTGTCTACGAGCTTTTACACAGCAAGTTCATGTAAATTAGAGATCCATTCAACGCGGTGGGACCTGTGCGAACAGGGCAAGCAACTGTGTATCTCCTTCACCAATCAGATTGAAGCACCGTTAATAACAGCGCAGAGTCTGAACCAGGAAGCGTAAGCTGGAATAATGAATTCAATGTCAAATCAGGTACAGAGAATAAAATAGAGAGAGGGAAAGAAAGATTGAATTAAGAGACAGAGGTAAAAGAAACAGAAAGAAAAAGTTTTTAAAAAGTATTTACATTCTTTTTTAAATGTCCAACAATAATTAAAAGCTGCAGGAATGAGACTCCGCACTTGTAAAAATTAATTTTCAGTGCCAGAGAGGTTGTTTGGCAGTAACTGGCTCCAGAACTAGCTGCACCTCTAGCCAAGCTGTTCCAGTACAGCTACAACACTGGCATCTACCCGACAATGTGGAAAATTGCCCAGGTATATCCTGTCCACAAAAAGCAGCACATATCCAATCCAGCCAATTACCGCCCCATCAGTCTACTCTCAATCATTAGCAAAGTAATGGAAGGTGTCGTCGACAGTGCTATCAAGCGGCACTTACTCACCAATAACCTGCTCACCGATGCTCAGTTTGGGTTCCGCCAGGACCACTCGGCTCCAGACCTCATTACAGCCTTGGTCCAAACATAGACAAAAGAGCTGAATTCCAGAGGTGAGGTGAGAGTGACTGCCCTTGACATCAAGGCAGCATTTGACCGAGTGCAGCACCAACGAGCCCTAGTAAAACAGAAGTCAATGGGAATCAGGGGGAAAACTCTCCAGTGGCTGGAGTCATACCTAGCACAAAGGAAGATGGTAGTGGTTGTTGGAGGCCAATCATCTCAGCCCCAGGAGTTCCCCAGGTCAGTGTCCTAGGCCCAACCATCTTCAGCTGCTTCATCAATGACCTCCCCTCCATCATAAGGTTAGAAATGGGGATGTTCGCTGATGATTGCACAGTGTTCAGTTCCATTCGCAACCCCTCAAATAATGAAGCAGTCTGAGCCCGCATGCAGCAAGACCTGGATAACATCCAGGCTTGGGCTCATAAGTGGCAAGTAACATTTGCGCCAGACAAGTGCCAGGCAATGACCATCTCCAACAATGATGTGGAGATGCCGGTGATGGACTGGGGTTGATGGACTGGGGTTGCCGGTGATGGACTGGGGTTCCCTCCCAGTCGGGGAACACTTCAGCAGTCATGGACATTCATCCACCGACCTTCGGGTAAGCGTACTCCAAGGCGGCCTTCGAGACACACGACAACGCAAAATCGTCGAGCAGAAATTGATAGCCAAGTTCCGCACCCATAAGGACGGCCTCAACCGGGATCTTGGGTTCATGTCACGCTACACGTTACCCCACCAGCGAACAAATGTTATCTGTTTTTAATATAATGGGTCATTTGCTGGCTCTCTCTGCCTTCCGGATGTTTCTGCCTCTCTCTGTTTTTCTTCTCTGTTTTTTTTCCCTGTTTGTTTTTTTGTTGAATGTGTATTCGGGGGTTCTGCAGGTGACACCTCTCTGTCTGAACACGGTGATTGCCTTGGCAACGGGCAGTTGCAGGGGCAGTCTGTAAACACCATGTATTGTTCTATATGTATAAATGCGTAGGCTTCAAGGAGATCCTGAACATTTACCTGAGGAAGGAGGAAGTCTCCGAAAGCTTGTGAATTTAAAATAAAATTGCTGGACTATAACTTGGTGTTGTAAAATTGTTTACATCTCCAACAAGAGAGAGTCTACCACTTCCCCTTTACATTCAAAGGCAATACCATCACCGAATCCCCCACCATCAACATCCTGGGGGGTCACCATTGACCAGAAACTTAACTGGACCAGCCATATAAATACTGTGGCTACAAGAGCAGGTCAGAGGCTGGATATTCTGCGGTGAGTGACTCACCTCCTGACTCCCCAAAGCCTTTCCACCATCTACAAGGCACAAGTTAGGAGTGTGATGGAATACTTTCCACTTGCCTGGATGAGTGCAGCTCCAACTACACTCAAGAAGCTCGACACCATCCAAGATAAAGTAGCCCGCTTGATTGGCACCCCATCCACCACCCTAAACATTCACTCCCTTCACCACCGGCACACTGTGGCTGCAGTGTGTACCATCCACAGGATGCACTGCAGCAACTCGCCAAGGCTTCTTCGACAGCACCTCCCAAACCCACGACCTCTACCACCTAGAAGGACAAGAGCAGCAGGTACATGGGAACAACACCACCTGCATGTTCCCCTCCAAGTCACACACCATCCTGACTTGGAAATATATCGCCGTTCCTTCATCGTCACTGGGTCAAAATCCTGGAAGTCCCTTCCTAACAGCACTGTGGGAGAACCTTCACCACACGGACAGTTGAAGAAGGCGGCTCACCACCACCTTCTCAAGGGCAATTAGGGATGGGCAATAAATGCCGGCCTCGCCAGCGACGCCCACATCCCATGAACGAATAAAAAAAAATTAAGACTTACCGCACCGTTAAAAGGGTACTTAGACTTGAAATGATTCGACTTAACTTTCTGTGGTGACTTTAGTCCATATCTATGAGTTAAGTACAGGAACTTCACGGTGTTCAATATATTTGAACGGTGAGTCAGACAGCGAGATGTCATTTTTGTACAAATTTTGGAGGAGCAGCGCATCTAGAACAAACAACTTCCTGATTTCCGCGTTTAACTGCGCATGTGAGGTCGTCGGAAGTTACTGTCCAATTTGCACATAAATAACGGTGAGCACTGTTAGCCTCACCGTTATTATTACAGAAAAATCTGACCCTTTGAGTTGTGGCACAGATTAAAGGATTTGATTAGGTAGATAGAGAGAACCTATTACCTCTCGTGAGGGAATCCGGAACAAGGAGGCACAACCTTAAAATTAGAGCCAGGCAGCTCAGGGGTGATATCAGGAAGCACTTCTTCACAAAAAGGGTGGTGGAAATCTGGAACTCTCTCCACTAAAAAGCTGTTGACGCTGGGGATCAACTGAAAATTTCAAAACTGAGATTGATAGATTTTTGTTAGGCAAGGGTATTAAAGGTTACGGAACCAAGGCAAATAAATGGAGTTGAGATACAGGTCATCCATGATCTAATTGAATGGCGGAACAGGCTCGAGGGACTGAATGGCCTACTCCTGTTCCTGTGTATTTTTATCAGTCTGGTTTAAAGCAGTTATTCGGAAATATTTAATTTTATTTCAGCAACTTACCATTGAAGTAATAGGAATGTACAGGACCGGGAAAAACCATTGCTGTCCATCTAGAGGGTCTGTAAGATATTTTGGTCTGAAAAATATGGATACTTTAAACTAAAATGAAGAGCTTTCCATATCATTATGTGGCCAGGACAGTCATGATCCGACCACTCTGGAATTAAGTAAAAGTGCTTTCTTCTTTTTCTTGTCTTTTCCGCCATATTATTTTTTTGTATTATTTTAATGAGTATCACTAAAACAAATAAGCAGCAGCACCAGCAAAAACAGATCAACTGGTCATTCATCGCACTCATTTTTTGGAGAATTTTGCTGTGTGCAAAATGGCTGCCTACATAACTACATATTACTCTCAACATAATTCCTTCCATGCAGCAATTCAAGACATTTTTGAGAGATGTGTTAAAGTGCCATATAAAATACAAGTTTTTCTTTGAGGCGCATCTGTTGGACAAAGTCAGAGTCGAGAGAGCTTTACTCTGCATGTGGCAGGTTCAATAGTCAGATGCCAACACTGACTGGAAAATAGTGGAAAATGCGGCATTCCCCAGCGATCACATTCCATGCCAGTTAACCCAAAAAATAAGATAGCGTGAAGGTGAAGGTGCCGCCAATGCTCCCGCTGCTGCCATTTTTAAAGGGGCCTTCCCATGGACAGCCAGTGCCTTCCTTTGGCCACCCAGAAGTGAAAACCAGCCTCTTTCACAGCAATTTTTGTCAAATCAAAAATAAATTTCATTTCATTTTAAGTTTGCTTTGATTTCAGATTCTCCAAGTCCTTTGTTCCTGCATGTTATGCTCTTCAGCTGATATAGACATAACCAAACTCTATTGTTTGCTACTTAACACCTTAAAGAATCTTTGTAGCTGACTCTTGAATTCAAAGCTGTGAGAGGATTTGAAGTTTCTCTACATTCTTATCCCAAAAGCTATTAAAATTAGAGATTGAAGCAAGCAGCAAATGCAAACTTACAATGAAAGCTAAACATTCCAGCATTATAGTGAATTTCAGATTCAAATGAATCTATTTGGGATCTATTTAAGGTCAAAAGTTGACCCACATTCTAACCACTCCAGTGGCATAACTTTTCAGTTGATCTTTCAGATTTCCTTCTTGCTAGGGAAACACCTATTTCATATTCCATGGTTCTCAATTCTCTCAAACATTAAATGTAAAGATGTGTGCAGAGTGTGGTATGCTCCTGTAGTATGCAACAAAGTAATATCCAACATCAGTGCGGTCAAATCAAAGCATAAGTAAGAAAGCATTTAAGACAGGCAAATTATGCCCAGACGGTGCCGAGACAGCATGTTCTTAATCCAGCCTTGCTGGAATTCTCTTCACTGTTAATTTTCAAAAAAATCCATCACCAGGGTGACGGGAGTCAACTTTGGAACAACTAAGACAGATTAATACCAAGAGCACTGAAGGTTCATTTGAGTTCCTCATGAAAGAATAGGGATGTCTGGGGCTATTACCTCTATATTGATTCTCATTTATTCCCGTGGCATAATACCACTCCAAATCGTAGGATTCTATTGTGACGACACCTAGCACTTTCCCCTAGCAGAAAAAAAACTTACTGACAACAGCAGAAAATTACACCCACCCACAAATTTCAATTTTATCTTGTATAGAATAACACAGGTTGAATTGCATTTCAAGGATGTAACATATTTCAAGGTTGATAAATTGAGACCAAAAATACTGGAAATAGCCAACAGCAATTTCCGTTTTTATTTCAGTTTTCCAAAATTATGCAGCTAGTTTTTATGACCTGGAAGTATAGAAAGCATTTAGGAGTATAGAAAGTGCAGGGGTGAAATTAAAAAGGAGATTAGGAAAGCAAAGAGAGGGTATGAAAAAATACTGACAAGTAAAATCAAGGAAAACCCAAAGATGTTTCATAAATATGCAAAGAGCAAGAGGATAACTAAGGAAAGAGTAGGGCCTATTAGAGACCAAACAGGTAACCTATGTGAGGAGGTGGAAGGGTACGGTAGCATAGTGGTTATGTTACTGGACCAGTAATCTAAGAGGCCTGGACTAATTAATTCAGTGTCATGAGTTCAAATCCCACCACGACAGCTGGGGAATTAAAAAAATGGAATTAAAAAAAGAACTAGTATCAGTAATGGTGGTCATGAAACTACTGGATTTGTCATAATGCCCTTTAGAGAAGGAAACCTGCCATCTTGGTCTGGCCTATATGTGACTCGTAGACCTACAGCAATGTGGTTGATTCTTAATGGGCCTCTGAAATGGCCGAGCAAGCCACTCAGTTGTAAAATCTCGCAAAAAAAAAGTCATAATAAGAATATAACCGGACACAACAAAGGCAAACCAAGCCCAGTGGACCCTGCAAAGTCCTCCTCACCTAACATCTGGGGACTTGTGCCTAAATTGGGAGAGCTGTCCCACAGACTAGTCAAGCAACAGCCTGACATAGCCAGACTCACAGAATCATACCTTTCAGCCAATGTACCTGACTCCTCCATCACCATCCCTGGGTATGTCCTAACCCACCAGAGTGGGCAGTACAGTGATATACAGTCAGAAGGGAGTGGCCCTGGGAGTCCTCAACATTGACTCTGGACCCCATGAAATGTCATGGCATCAGGTCAAACATGGGCAAGGAAACCTCCTGCTGTTTACCACCTACCGTCTTCCCTCAGCTGATAAATCAGTCCTCCTCCATGTTGAGGACGCACTGAGGGTAGCACGGGCACAGAATGTACTCTGGGTGGGGACTTCAATGTCCATCACCAAGAATGGCTCAGCAGCACCACTGCTGATCGAGCTGGCCGAGTCCTGAAGGACATATCTACCAGACTGGGCCTGCGGCAGGTGGTGAATGAAGCCAACACGAGGGAAAACCTACTTGACCTTGTCCTCACCAATCTACCTTTCGCAGATGCATCCGTCCATGACACTATTGGTAGGAGTGACCACCACACAGTCCTCGTGGAGACGAAGTCCCGCCTTTGCACTGAGGACACCATCCAACGTATTGTGTGCTACCACCATGCCAAGATGGGATAGATTCCGAAGAGATCGAGCAGCTCAAAACTGGGCCCCCATGAGGGGCTGTGGGTCATCAGCAGCAGCAGAATTGTATTCCAGCACAATCTGTAACCTCATGGCCCGGCATATTCCTCCCTCTACCATTACCATACAAGCCAGGGGATCAACCCTGGTTCAATGAGGAGTGTAGAACAGCACCAGGCATACCTAAAAATGAGGTGACAACCTGGTGAAGCTACAACTCAGGACTACATGCATGCTAAACAGCAGAAGCAATATGCTATAGACAGAGCTAAGCGATTCCACAAACAACGGATCAGATCAAAGCTCTGCAGTCCTGCCACATCCAGTCATGAATGGTGGTGGACAATTAAACAACTAACTGGAGGAGAAGGCTCCGTAAACATCCCCATCCTCAATGATGGTGGAGTCCAGCATGTGAGTGCAAAAGACAAGGCTGAAGCGTTTGCAAACATCTTCAGCCAAAAGTGCCGAGTGGATGATCTATCTCGGCCTCCTCCCGATATCCCCACCATCACAGAAGCCAGTCTTCAGCCAAATCGATTCACTCCACGTGATATCAAGAAACGGCTGAGTGCACTGGATACAGCAAAGGCTATGGGCCCCGACAACATCCGGGCTGTAGTGCTGAAGCATTCTGCTCCAGAATTAGCTGCGCCTCTAGCCAAACTGTTCCAGTACAGCTACAACACTGGCATCTACCTGACAATGTGGAAAATTGCCCAGGTATGTCCTGTCCATTAAAAGCAGGACAAATCCAATCCAGCCAATTACCGCCCCATCAGTATACTCTCAATCATCAGCAAAGTGATGGAAGGTATCGTCGACAATGCTATCAAGTGGCACTTACTCACCAATAACCTGCTCACCGATGCTCAGTTTGGGTTCCGCCAGGACCACTCAGCTCCAGACCTCATTACAGCTTTGGTCCAAACATGGACAAAAGAGCTGAATTCCAGAGGTGAGGTGAGAGTGACTGCCCTTGACATCAAGGCAGCATTTGACCGAGTGTGGCGCCGAGGAGCCCGAGTAAAATTGAAGTCAATGGGAATCAGGGGGAAAACTCTCCAGTGGCTGGAGTCATACCTAGCACAAAGGAAGATGGCAGTGGTTGTTGGAGGCCAATCATCTCAGTCCCAGGACATTGCTGCACGAGTTCCTCAGGGCAGTGGCCGAGGCCCAACCATCTTTTTTTTTATTCGTTCACGGGATGTGGGCGTCGCTGGCAAGGCCGGCATTTATTGCCCATCCCTAATTGCCCTCGAGAAGGTGGTGGTGAGCCGCCTTCTTGAACCGCTGCAGTCCGTGTGGTGACGGTTCTCCCACTGTGCTGTTAGGAAGGGAGTTCCAGGATTTTGACCCAGCGACAATGAAGGAACGGCGATATATTTCCAAGTCGGGATGGTGTGTGACTTGGAGGGGAACGTGCAGGTGGTGTTGTTCCCATGCGCCTGCTGCCCTTGTCCTTCTAGGTGGTAGAGGTCGCGGGTTTGGGAGGTGCTGTCGAAGAAGCCTTGGCGAGTTGCTGCAGTGCATCCTGTGGATGGTGCACACTGCAGCCACAGTGCGCCGGTGGTGAAGGGAGTGAATGTTTAGGGTGGTGGATGGGGTGCCAATCAAGCGGGCTGCTTTGTCCTGGATGGTGTCGAGCTTCTTGAGTGTTGTTGGAGCTGCACTCATCCAGGCAAGTGGAGAGTATTCCATCACACTCCTGACTTGTGCCTTGTAGATGGTGGAAAGGCTTTGGGGAGTCAGGAGGTGAGTCACTCGCCGCAGAATACCCAGCCTCTGACCTGCTCTCGTAGCCACAGTATTTATATGGCTGGTCCAGTTAAGTTTCTGGTCAATGGTGACCCCCAGGATGTTGATGGTGGGGGATTCGGCGATGGTAATGCCGTTGAATGTCAAGGGGAGGTGGTTAGACTCTCTCTTGTTGGAGATAGTCATTGCCTTGCACTTATCTGGCGCGAATGTTACTTGCCACTTATGAGCCCAAGCCTGGATGTTGTCCAGGTCTTGCTGCATGCAGGCTCGGACTGCTTCATTATCTGAGGGGTTGCGAATGGAACTGAACACTGTGCAGTCATCAGCGAACATCCCCATTTCTGACCTTATGATGAAGCAGCTGAAGATGGTTGGGCCGAGGACACTGCCCTGAGGAACTCCTGCAGCAATGTCCTGGGGCTGAGATGATTGGCCTCCAACAACCACTACCATCTTCCTTTGTGCTAGGTATGACTCCAGCCACTGGAGAGTTTTCCCCCTGATTCCCATTGACTTCAATTTTACTAGGGCTCCTCGGCGCCACACTCGGTCAAATGCTGCCTTGATGTCAAGGGCAGTCACTCTCACCTCACCTCTGGAATTCAGCTCTTTTGTCCATGTTTGGACCAAAGCTGTAATGAGGTCTGGGGCTGAGTGGTCCTGGCGGAACCCAAACTGAGCATCGGTGAGCAGGTTATTGGTGAGTAAGTGCCACTTGATAGCACTGTCGACGATACCTTCCATCATTTTGCTGATGATTGAGAGTATACTGATGGGGCGGTAATTGGCCGGATTGGATTTGTCCTGCTTTTTGTGGACAGGACATACCTGGGCAATTTTCCACATTGTCGGGTGGATGCCAGTGTTGTAGCTGTACTGGAACAGCTTGGCTAGAGGCGCAGCTAGTTCTGGAGCACAAGTCTTCAGCACTACAGCTGGGATGATTGTCGGGGCCCATAGCCTTTGCTGTATCCAGTGCACTCAGCCGTTTCTTGATATCACGTGGAGTGAATCGAATTGGCCGAAGACTGGCTTCCGTGATGGTGGGGATATCGGGAGGAGGCTGAGATGGATTATCCACTCGGCACTTCTGGCTGAAGATGGTTGCAAACGCTTCAGCCTTGTCTTTTGCACTCACGTGCTGGACTCCGCCATCATTGAGAATGGGGATGTTTGCAGAGCCTCCTCCTCCCGTTAATTGTTTAATTGTCCACCACCATTCACGACTGGATGTGGCAGGACTGCAGAGCTTTGATCTGATCCGTTGGTTGTGGAATCGCTTAGCTCTGTCTATAGCATGTTGCTTCCGCTGTTTAGCATGCATGTAGTCCTGAGTTGTAGCTTCACCAGGTTGGCACCTCATTTTAAGGTACGCCTGGTGCTGCTCCTGGCACGCTCTTCTACACTCCTCATTGAACCAGGGTTGATCCCCTGACTTGTTGGTAATGGTAGAGTGAGGAATATGCCGGGCCATGAGGTTACAGATTGTGCTGGAATACAATTCTGCTGCTGCTGATGGCCCACAGCGCCTCATGGATGCCCAGTTTTGAGCTGCTAGATCTGTTCTGAATCTATCCCATTTAGCACGGTGGTAGTGCCACACAACACGTTGGATGGTGTCCTCAGTGCGAAGATGGGACTTCATCTCCACGAGGACTGTGCGGTGGTCACTCCTACCAATACTGTCATGGACAGATACATTTGCGACAGGTGGATTGGTGAGGACGAGGTCAAGTAAGTTTTTCCCTCGTGTTGGTTCGCTCACCACCTGCCGCAGGCCCAGTCTGGCAGCTATGTCCTTCAGGACTCGGCCAGCTCGGTCAGTAGTGGTGCTACCGAGCCACTCTTGGTGATGGACATTGAAGTCCCCCACCCAGAGTACATTTTGTGCCCTTGCTACCCTGCAGTGCTTCCTCCAAGTGGTGTTCAACATGGAGGAGGACTGATTCATCAGCTGAGGGAGGACGGTAGGTGGTAATCAGCAGGAGGTTTCCTTGCCCATGTTTGACCTGATGCCATGAGATTTCATGGGGTCCAGAGTCAATGTTGAGGACTCCCAGGGCCACTCCCTCCTGACTGTATATCACTGTACCGCCACCTCTGGTGGGTCTGTCCTGCCGGTGGGACAGGACATACCCAGGGATGGTGATGGAAGAGTCTGGGACGTTGGCTGAAAGATATGATTCTGTGAGTATGGCTATGTCAGGCTGTTGCTTGACTCGTCTGTGGGACAGCTCTCCCAATTTTGGCACAAGTGTTCAGATGTTAGTGAGGAGGACCTTGCAGGGTCGACTGGGCTTGGTGTTTTGCCGTTGTCGTGTCCGGTGCCTCGTGGTCCGTCCGGTTTTATTCTTATTATGACTTTTCGTAGCAAGATTTTACAACTGAGTGGCTTGCTAGGCCATTTCAGAGGGCAATTAAGAATCAACCACATTGCTGTGGGTCTGGAGTCACATATAGGCCAGACCGGGTAAGGGCGGCAGGCTTCCTTCTCTAAAGGACATTAGTGAACCAGATGGGTTTTTATGACAATCCGGTAGTTTCATGGCCATCATGACTGATACTAGTATTTTAATTCCAGATTTTATTTTAATTAATTGAATTTAATTAATTAATTCATTGAATTTAAATTCGCCAGCTGCCGTGGCGGGATTTGAATTCATGACTCTGGATTTAGTCCAGGCCTCTGGATTACTAGCCCAGTAACATAACCACTATGCTACCGTACCCAGTGGCTCATCAATGACCTTCCCTCCATCATAAGGTCAGAAATGGGGATGTTCGCTGATGATTGCACTGTTGCTTTCGCAACTACTCAGATAATGAAGCAGTCCGTGCCCGCATGCAGCAAGATCTGGACAGCATCCAGGCTTGGGCTGATAATTGGCAAGTATCATTCACGCCAGGCAATGACCATCTCCAACAAGAGAGAGTCTAACCACCTCCCCTTGACATTCAACGGCATTACCATCGCCGAATCCCCCACCATCAACATCCTGGGGGTCACCATTGACCAGAAACTTAACTGGACCAGCCATATAAATACTGTGGCTACAAGAGCAGGTCAGAGGCTGGGTATTCTGCGGCGAGTGACTCACCTCCTGACTCCCCAAAGCCTTTCCACCATCTACAAGTCACAAGTCAGGAGTGTGATGGAATACTCTCCACTTGCCTGGATGAGTGCAGCTCCAACAACACTCAACAAGCTCGACACCATCCAGGACAAAGCAGCCCGCTTGATTGGCACCCCATCCACCACCCTAAACATTCACTCCCTTCACCACCGGTGCACAGTGGCTGCAGTGTGTACCATCCACAGGATGCACTGCAGCAACTTGCCAAGGCTTCTTCGACAGGACCTCCCAAACCCACGACCTCTACCACCTAGAAGGACAAGGGCAGCAAGCACATGGGAACAACACCACCTACACGTTCCCCTCCAAGTCACACACCATCGCGACTTGGAAATATATCGCCGTTCCTTCATCGTCGCTGGGTCAAAATCCTGGAACTCCCTTCCGAACAGCACCGTGGGAGAACCTTCACCACACGGACTGCAGCGGTTCAAGAAATTGGCTCACCACCACCTTCTCAAGGGCAATTAGGGATGGGCAATAAAGGCCGGCCTCGCCAGTGACGCCCACATCCCACGAACGAAAAAAAAAAAATGGTTATGGTTCTTAATGCATACTTTGTGTCAGTCTTCACAAAAGAGGGGGACAATGCAGACATTGTAGTTAAGAATGAGGAGTGTGAAATATTGGATGCGATAAACACAGTGAAGGAGGAAATATTAAGGGGATTAACACCTTTGAAAGTAGATAAATCGCCAGGCCTGGATGAAATGTATCCCAGGCTCTTCAGAGAAGTAAGGGAGGAAATAGCGGAGGCTCTGACCATCATTTTCCAATCTTTTCTGGCTACAGGCATGGTGCAGGAGGATTGGAGGACTGCTAACGTTGTACCATTATTTAAAACGGGAGAAAACGATAGACCGAGTAATTACAGGCTGGTCAGCCTCACCTCGGTGGTGGGCAAACGATTGGAAACAATTCTGGAGACGGTATAAATTGTCATTTAGAAAGGCACAGAGTAATCAAGGACAGTCAGCATGGATTTGTTGAGGGAAAGTCTTGCCTAACTAATTTGATTGAATTTTTTGAGGAGGTAACAAGGAGGGTCGCTGAGGGTCGTGCATTTGATGTGGTCTACATGGATTTTAGCAAGGCTTTTGACTCAGTTCTAGGTCCCTTGCTTTTTGTGATAAATATTAATAATTTAGACCAAAATGTAAGGGGCATGATTAAGAAGTTTGCAGATGATAAAATTAGCTATGTGGTTGATAGTGAGGAGGAAAACTGTAGACTGCAGGAAGATATCAATGGACTGGTCAGGTGGACAGAAAGGTGGCAAATGGAATTCAATCCGGAAAAGTGTGAGGTAACGCATTTGGGGAGGGCAAACAAGGCAAGGGAGTACACAATAAATGGGAGGATACTGAGAGGTGTTGAGGAACAGAGGGACTTTGGAGTCCATGTCCACAGATCCCTGAAGGTAGGAGGACAGGTAGATAAGGTGGTTAAAAAGGCATATGGGATACTTTCCTTTATTAGCCGAGGCATAGAATATAAGAGTAGGGAGGTTATGCTGGAACTGTATAAAACACTAGTTAGGCCATAGCTTTAGTACCGCGTACAGTTCTGGTCACCACATTACAGGAAAGATGTCATTGCTCTATAGAGGGTACAGAGGAGATTTACGAGAATGTTGCCAGAACTGAGAATTTTAGCTATGAGGAAAGATTGGATAGGCTGGGGTTGTTTTCATTGGAACGGAGGAGGCTGAGGGGTGATTTAATTGAGGTATATAAAAATTATGAGGGGCCTAGATAGAGTGGATAGGAAGGACCTATTTCCCTTAGCAGAGGTGTCAGTGAACAGGGGGCATAGATTTAAACTAATTGGTAGAAGGATTAGAGGGGACCTGAGGAGAAATGTTTTAACTCAGAGGGTGGTGGGGGTCTGGAACTCTCTGCCTGAAAGTGTGGTAGAGGCAGAAACCCTCAACTCATCTAAAAAGTATTTGGATGTGCACCTGAAGTGCCATGATCTACAGGGCTACAGACCAAGTGCTGGAAAGTGGGATTAAGCTAGATAGCAGTTTCTTGGCCGGCACGGACACAATGGGCCGAATAGCCTCCTTCTATGGCGTAACTCTCTATGATTCTATGATTCTATGAATGCACTATCTGAAAAGATGGTGGAAGCTGATTCAACAGTAACTTTCAAAAGGGAATTAGATATATCGTTGAAAAGGAGAAATTTGAGGGCTCTGGGGAAGAAGCTGGGGAGTGGGACTAAATGGAAAACTATTTCAAAGAGCCGGCACAGACTTGATGGGCCAAATTACCTCCTTCTGGTGCTCTATGATTCTATGAATTTCCAGTGTTTCTATTAATGAAGCGTTCTAGCTTCCTTCATATATTTTGTGACATGACTTCATCCCCTCAATGTGCTATTACCTTGTGACACACTCCAGCCACTGAATTACCCTATAGGTAATCACAGTTACCTGTTCATTTGAGTAGGTTCTCAAATAAATCACCGTGAATCTACATTAGCATAAACTCCAATTGCATTCATTGTAACAAACCTTTCCTTCAGTCCTGTGCTGGTTCCATTACAACTAAAGTAGGTTCTCAAACCTGATTGAGATGAACTTTTAACAAGCACTGCCTTAGTGGTCCTGCAATTATTTCTGCGAATAAGATTCACTGTATAGCAGGACCTCCGTTATCTAATTTGAATTATCCGCCCTTCCAATCATCCATCAGAATTTGCACAGGACAAAAAATTGCGCAAGACATCAAGTCTACATAATGTTACTTTTGTTGTTTGTGTTTGATGTCTTTTACGTGGTGAATAAAATGACTTAATGGGAAAGGTTGCCTTTGTGTGTTACGTGAAGTGAAATCGTAAATGTGTTCTTTATAAATATGTTTATGATTTTGCTACAATAGCGCACAGAGGAAATCTTCCCCCAGTTTTTAAAAAATTAATCTTGTACTTATTTTCATTCTAAGCTAAAGTATTGCTGAATTCTAAGATAAAAATTAGAGAACCCCCCTCCCCCAGCCCCGAATCTTCCAGTTTCCTTTATCCACCAGTGTGGGCCTGTTACTTGCACATAATGAAGGATCCACTGTGCTAATAAACAAAACTTAGATTCAATCACATTTTATTCATACTATTCATCACTAAATACTCCATTTGATAATATTCCTTGTGCAATGACTTGATTCCAGAGGTTTGCCAAATAGCGCGATTTGTGCTTCTGTGTTAACTGGACAAAGCCCAGTAACAACAGCAGGTTGGTGTGTAGCAAGTGAGTGACTATGAAGCAGTACATAATTTTGGGAAGAGAAGCTCCTGGCAGAGATTGGGCCACAGATAGGTCACATGACATTATACAGGTGATTCTGAGACTTGAGTTGACCTCAAGCAGCACTTCACACTGGTAGTGGGACAATCTCAAAATTGGACCCAGTATTTTTTATACGCTGCATGGTTTTAAGGATGCCAGTGTTTGGTTATTATTAGCTTTCAAAACATAACAACTCATTTACATGTTTGAACGTTAAGAAAGCTGGTCTGAGCTGGATTTGTATCAAAGTTGGCTCATGCAAATATGCCTACTTGTTCTCAATGGTGTCAGTTTCAAGCTGTTTCAGCTTGTTTATTAATGAGGGTACTGGTTTGGGGAGTAGCAGCTGGTGATCGCCATTTCCTACTGCGAAGAAAGAGGTCAGAGTCGTGAATTCACCGGTGCGGCAGTTGTACTTTCAGCACGTTCCGTACTAAACCTTATGCCGTGGCGGTGCCAAAAATCTGGCATTGATGGAAGCAAAATAACCTCCAAGATGTCGTTTAGTTTTTGGCTTTGCATCTCACTGGCCCCAACTGCACAATATAGGGGTCATTTGCTGACTTCATGCTCCCAGCGGGCAGCCTGGGCAATTTGGACATGCGCTGTGCCCAGTTTTCAGATAGCTTAAAATCAATGGTTGTGCCCGAATTTTAAATATGTGCTCCTGACGGGCAAGATTCCCCATTGGGAGCACAACATCAGAAAATTAGGCCACGTGCTTTTATTCACTTTTATTTTCCAGCCAGTTTTGGAGGTATTTACTCTTCAAAGCGAATTAAAGCAGTTGACTATTCCAATAGGTTTTCTTGATGGAATTCCTTTCAATCAGCAGGCAGCATGACGACAGCAAAAGAGGCCAGTAAATCACATTCTGTTCAGGTGTACAGCTCCATTACCCTGTAGTAGCACTGTGAATGGGCCACTAGTCACACTAGTCGAACTGTGAGCAGTGAGAACTCACTGCTTGCATTACAGCCAGAATGGGACAATAGCTGATACTGTAACAGTATGCAAAGTACCATAGCAACATTAGGCAAAAGAAATCCTCCGCAGCTCAGCTACTTTCAAAGGCAGTGAGAAGACATCGGGGGTAACTTTTACTTTGTGCGATAGTGTAAAACGTATGATAGCGAACCGGCAGCCTATTTTACATCTGTCCCGATTTATTGGGGGTGCTGAGTTAACAAACAACATTGGTAAGCAGGTTCTGTGAGGTCCGGATCCCTGGGTTCAGCAGCAGCTGAAGCCCTCAAGCTGACCCTCTGGCCAGCAGGTTGCAGCTCCTCCTGCCACTTGCTCCTCCTCACTCGTGCTCTGTGATTTACCAACCACCCCTCCTGCAACTCACTAGCTGAGCCCCACCCACAGAGTGGATGTGTTTGATGGTGCGTGACCCTGTAACAGTGGGTGATGCAGGGTACTGTGAGATGCTTAGCTGAGGCTGTGCATTGGCCCACCTCTGACAGTTGGGGACTTACGGAGGAGCAGATTTTAGAATGCTGGCAGTAAGAAACCCTATTGAGAAAGAGGAAGACATTCCAATATGTTATGCTGTGGTGCTGTAGTGTATCCCTGTGTATGAGGGAGTGAATGAGTAAAGGGACAATGAATGAAAAACAAAGGATGATGTCGGCCATGAACCTAGGTGAAGCTTTGGACCTCACCCTCCCCAATCCTTCTATTGCTAGAACCTCCAGGGACTTCCTCTCATAAAGAGTCAAGGGTTATATGTTAGGTAACACCTGTTATGTGCAGGCAGGTAGAAAGTGGATATAATTTGAATGAGGAACCTGAGGGAAGATATCTGCCACCCAAGTGCTCAAGCCAGCAGCAACAGTGAATATACAGTATGCAAGTACCTTGTGTTGGCATTGGGTTTGGATGTATTCCCAGGGAGGAACCGAATTTAAAGGAAACATAGTTCGGAGAATTGGCACTATAGTGTTGTACCACTGTCTCTGACCTGCACTCCCTTCTTACTCAGCTCTCCGTTGCAGTGCCAAAGTTTTAAAGAAGGAAAGAAAGAAGAAACTTGCATTTATATAGCGCCATTCATCCCAAAGCGCATTATAGAAAATGAAATAGTTTTTGAAGTGTAGTCACAGTAATGTAGGAAATGTAGCAGCCAATTTATGCACAGCAAGGTCCCACAAACAGCAATGAGATAATGACCAGATAATCTGTTTTTAGGTGTTGGTTGAGGGATAAATATTGGCCAGGACACCGGGGAGAACTCCCCTGCTCTTCTTCAAAATAATGCCATGGGATTCTTTACATCCACCTGAGAGGGCAGATGGGGCCACAGTTTAACCTCCCACCAAAAATCTGACAGTGCAGCACTCCCCCAGTACTGCACTAGAGTGCCAGCCTAGATTATGTACTCAGGTCTCTGTAGTGGGACTTGAACCCATAGCCTTTTGAACATCAGAAGGCAAGAGTGCTACCCACTGAGCCAAGCCTGACATCGTAGTAATTGATAGCAATTATTTTTAACCTAATACTTTGTCATGTACGAAGGTGCCACTTACTAAATGCTTGCAACTGTGATCAGAATGGAACTACTTAAATAAGAGTCAGAAAGCATCAGGAAAAATCTATTTAAGACATCAGAGAAAGTGAGAGCTAGAAAGTGTCAACATTTAAAGAGCGGTGCTGGATTCCCTGAAGACTTATGACTCTCAGTGTTGATCTCCTGGAAGTAAACTTGATGATAAATGCTCTCATGATAGTAATTAGTTTCATCTGCTGATGGTCTAGGGATGTCACTGAGAAAGTAAGGATGACACACAGGTACGTTTGATTAAAATTCTGTGAATTTACAATTAAGTGACTACAGCCGGTGAAAAATTGACTTCAATGTTTTCTATTCTCCCCTAGGTCTAATTAACAATCAATTTCTAGTTGCACTCTGTGCACTCAGGGAATGGAGTGAATCAATGGAAGGGATGACAAAGTACATGAATAATTAAAAAATTCATTAAAAACTGGATTTACTTAAAACTTCATAACATCTAATTTCATTTTGTAGTGGAGGGGGTCATTTGATTTCTTTAAAAAAATTGTTCTGGTGAAAATTGTAGTTGGTTTCGGTAAGTAATGTGTGGGCAGCATATGTGTTAACAAGCTAATTAAACAAAAGTTGTCAACTTTTTTCATGTCCTGCAACTGCCCCAGACTAATTCCACATGATGTTTAATTCACATTGCAGACAGCGATAATCTAGATAAAGAGGTCCTGGGGGCAAACACGGCGGGCTACGTTGGCTGCCTCTCATCAGTCCAGTTTAATGGGATTGCTCCACTGAAAGTTGCATTGCATCATCCAGGCTCTCCTCCAGTCTCTGTGAAAGGGCATTTGGTTGAATCAAATTGTGGATCTTCAGTGACGAGTGAATCGACAGCAATCACCACATCGTACTCTTTAACAGGTATCTTTTTTCATCGGAACAACCAATCGTTTGAAGCTAATGTTTTTGAAACATGTACCTGGTTACAATATGGCAAGCAATCTTGTGTTGCACCATCGAGTACCTCCACTACCTCACCACTAATTGATTAACTTTGAAAGTGTATGCGTCTTCATTTTATATTATACTGAACCATATAAGACTTCAATTTTACTGCTGCTAGCGGCCCCCAAGGTAGGTCCTGGGAGAGGGGAGATGAATGGGAGTGCGCGAGCATGGGCTGTCAGCAGCCCGCAGTAGTGCTGCGGACAGAAGGAACACTCTTGCCCTTCCTGGCTCCACTTTCAGGTAAGTAAAAAAGAGAAACTTCTTCTTTAAAGGAAAGACTTGAATTTATTTATGATCTCGAGACATCTCAAAGTGCTTTACAACCAATGAAGTACTTTTGAAGTGCAGCCACTGGTGTAATGTAGGAAAAAGTGTTGTAATGTAGGAAACAGTAGCTTTCCTTTAAGGACCGCTGTTTAGGCCATTGTAAACTGAGGGGAGCAAGTACAGCACATGATCCATGCAGTTTTTGCCTAATGTAGCATCCTGATCCTGAAACAGACGTTAGACTCCAGATTAGCATAATCAAGGGGTCTAACGCCTGTTTTAGTCGTTGACTGGCAATTTGGAGGGGGTGGGGGTTCAAACATTGGATACTGCCACTCTAACCCATATTTTGTGTCCAGAAATCAGATGCGATGCATTCCAATATCTTCCCCAAAGTCTCGTTCAAACCCAAATGCCAGCAAGGAAGAAAAGTAAAACCAGGATCAAAAATTGTCCAGGAATAGCCCAGAATCAATTACCTACATTTTTTGCCTTTGAAATGACTTCCCTCCTGAAAGATCCACCCCTAACAACAGATGCAGGGTTTATGGGTGCGCGTTGGACTTGGTGTCCAGAACACCTGCCAGCCATGAATTTGAGCAGGCTATTTTCACGCTCCCTTTGAAATATGTAAATGATTTCCTGTTTGCCTCGGAACCATAGGAGAGAGAGGGAGAGAAAGAAAGACTGTCGTAAGGGAATGTGGCAGAAAATTTGCGTGAAGCAATGAGAATAACTAACACATTTCAAAAGTACTTCATTGGCTGTAAAGTGCTTTGGGACACCAGGAGATCTCCTTGCTCTTCAAATGGTACCATGAGATCTTTTACATCCACCTGAGAGGGCAAACGGGGCCTCGGTTTAACATTTTAACTGAAAGGTACCACCTCCAGCAGTCCAGCATTCTCTCAATACTGCACTCGAGTATCAGCCTAGATTATGTGCTCAAATCACTGGGATGGGACTTGAACCCACAACCAGTATTACCAGTGAACCAAGGCTGAGGCGGCGTTTGCATCGTTTTTCTTGGGTTTCCATGGCTCTTCCAACAAAGTTAGGTTGGACAATCAGACGAACCTCCACAGAATTTCATCCCCACGCTATGTATATATCAGGATGCTGGTATTTTAGCACAGCACATAGCATGGCGGTAGACAAACAACTCTATGGACGAAAGCATCAAATCCTTCAACACAACATTCACAGCAGGAGTAGTTAATGGAAATGGAAAAGAATATATTGGATTGTTGACAAGAGAACAGGTCAATGCCTCTTAGTAGTCAACTACCTAGCTCTATACTTGCAAAAATGATTTTTGTGCTAATTAATTAAAAAAATTGGCAACCTGAATATGCCCAGCCTGCCACTCTCATTCAACGTAGAACCTACGCAATCTGACAGTTCTCAAATTATTTTTTGTTACTTTGCATCAGTTGCAAGAATTGACAAGATTAATAGTGGAACATCAGCAATAATGACAATATTGTAATAGTCTTAGCCACAAACATTTTTTAAAAATTGTTCTTTTACATGGCAGTCTCACAAAATATAAGTCAAAGCTTGGTCTTGTAAACAGACAATGACACATATGGTCCACTTGTCAGCTACCAAACAATATGTCAGAGCTTGGTATATTAAACAGTCAATTACACTTGTCTCCTTTCCCTGTGTCGCTCCTCAAAAAATGATGTCAAAGCATAATTGTGTAAACAGATAACACATGTGGCATTGCCTGCCAGCCTGTCTAACAGGTTTCCCAAAATTCATAACTGTCTTAGAAACAGATAACACCACCTGGGGCTTGGTCTGTCTTCCTGCAAAACTGTTGTCAAAAGTTAGTCTTTTAAACAAAAAAAAAGTATTTGGAATTTGCTTGGCACACTCTTGTTCTAGTACACTCACTTTGTCATTATAATGGTGGGGAGGGGCGGTTTGATAGCAGATCATAGTGTCAATAGTAGGTCAAAGTGTCAGGGCAACTGAGATGACATATTAGCAATGTTTGGATTACCTGTCCATGAGTCATTCCACTTATTGTGTTTCCTCTTAAGTTGGCATACTTGTGGGCACCATTTTGTAATTTCATAATCCTGTGGTAGGTTTTTAGTTAGGAATATGGGAGGGGGTGAAATTCAACTTTGTTGGGGGCGCAAAACAGACAGCAGTTGATTAGCCGCCAGGTACAGCAGTCAATGGAAAGAAAAATCGGGTGGGGTGTATGACAGGCAGCAGACCCATTACTGTCCATTTCACACCCCGGAGAAGTTGAATTTCAGGGCACAGCAATGGTAAATCTTCAAATATGAATGAATGGGGTCTGGGGAAAACCTGAGGAAAGGAAGCCAGCTGCATTGGATAGGCCAGTACTAAAGAAGCACTTAACCTGCCCAAATTATGCAAATTTGGTGCCTTCCTGCTAAACTCATCAGTTCTGATGGAAATAGCACTGGACGGCACCTGCAGATACAATCCTGGTGGCTATGCCAGGATTGTGTCCTGTGGATTTTCAGGGCCACAATTTCCTGAAAGTGCAAGTGCAGGTAACTAAAGGCAATAAATAGGCCAGTTGAATTTTGGATTTTATAAATATGCTAGAGTACAGGACTAGGGAAGTAATGATGAATTTTATACAAAACATTGGTTAGGCCACAGTTAAAGTACTGAGTATAGTTTTGGGCACCTCGTTATACAAAAGACATTAAAGCCAATGGGATTATACAGCATAGACTCACCAGGGTGATGCCAGGGATCGGAAACTATAGTTATGATGAGAGACTTCGATACTGGGACTAATTCCACTGGAGCAGAGAAGGCGAAGTGGAGATTTAATATGGGTCTTTAAAATTACAAAGAGTTTGATAGAGTTAATAGGGAAAAACTGTTTCCTCTGGTTGGGGAGTCCATGACGAGGATTCATGAAATTTAAAATGATTGCATAAGGTTGAGGAGCAAGGTTAGGAGAAATTTTCTTAAGCAGAGGGTTAATGGAACATGGAATGCTTTGCCACAGGTAATGGTTGAGGCAGAGACCATTGCATCTTTTAATGGAAATGTGGATAACTATTTGAAGCAGAGAAAGATACATGGCTATGGGGAGAGAGTGAGGGAATGGGATGAGTTGTGGATTTCTCCACAAAGAGCTGGCACAGACATGAAGGACCGAATGGCCTCCTTCTGCACTGCTAATGTCTATGGTTCACTTTTCTGTTAGTATAAATTTGTGGGAATTACACTTATAGTGAAGCATGATTCTATGTAAGAAATAAAGAAGACATCCTCAGGACGTCTCAAAGCACTTTACATTCAATGGATTACTTTTCTGAAGTGTTGTCACTGATATATAGAGGTAAATATGACAGCCAATTTGTACATAACAAGGTTCCACAAACAGCAAATGAATGAATGACCAGTAAGGCTGTCTGTTTGGCTGGCATTGGTTGGGGGGAGGATGTTGGCAAGACCACCAGGAGAACTCACTGATCTTTAAATAGAGGTCAAGATTTTTTATATCCATCTGAGCAAACAGTGAGGCCTTGGTTATACATCTCATGTGCAATATGTGGCAACTCTGTTAATGATAACACTTCCTCAGCACTATACTGAAATATCAGCCTAGATGATTTGCTCCAGTCGGTATGGAGCTTGAAGCCATGGTCTTCTGATTAAGGCAAGAGTGCTACCAACCTAATGACGCTGACACTTTTTACTATTATGGTATATCTCAGAATATTTAATCAAGAAAGTCCATTGAACCATTGCTATTGTAATATATGCTAGTGTGTTCCCTTTGAGAAACCTCAGCTTTAGTAATTACATTGGGCTTCTTTGTAATGTGCCTTACAAATGGAAAATAATTTTTTGCTTATGATGTTATTGGCTGAAGACATCTGAGAATGCAAACAGACTAACCTGATTGTTTTTTTACAATAAATGTAGGTTTTTCATAGAATAGAATCATAGAATCATAGAATGGTTATAACACAGAAGGAGGCCATTCGGCCCATCGAGCCCATGTCGGCTCTCTGTAACAGCAACCCAGCTAGTCCCAGTCCCCCGCCCTTTCCCCATAGTCCTGCAAATTTTTTCCCTTCAAGTACTTATCCAGTTCCCTTTTGAAAGCCACGATTGAATCCGCCTCGACCACCCCTTCAAACAGTGCATTCCAGATCATAACCAATCGCTGTGTAAAAGAATTTTTCCTCATGTCGCCTTTGGTTCTTTTGCCAATTACCTTAAATCTGTGTCCTCTGGTTCTCAACCTTTCTGCCAATGGGAACAGTTTCTCTCTATCTACTCTGCCTAGACCCCTCATGATTTTGAACACCTCTATCAAACCTCCTCTCAATCTTCTCTGCTCTAAGGAGAACAACCCCAGCTTCTCCAGTCTATCCACGTAACTGAAGTTCCTCATCCCTGGAACCATTCTAGTAAATCTTTACTGCACCCTCTCTAAGGCCTTCACACCCTTCCTAAAGTGCGGTGCCCAGAACTGGACACAATATTCCAGTTGTGGCTGAACCAGTGTTTTATAAAGGTTCATCATGACTTCCTTGCTTTTGTATTCTGTGCCTCTATTTATAAAGCCCAGGATTCCTTATAGATTTTTAACTACTTTCTCAACCTACCCTGCCACCTTCAGCGATTTGTGCACATATACCCCCAGGTCTCTCTGTTCATGCACCCCATTTAGAGTTGTATCCTTTAATTTATATTACCTCTCCTCGTTCTTCCTACCAAAATGTATCACTTCGTGCTTCTCTGTTAAATTTCATCTGCCATGTGTCCTCCCATTCTAGCAGCCTGTCTATGTCCTCTTGAAGTCTATCACTATCCTCCTCACTACACTTCCAAGTTTTGTGTCATCTGCAAATTTTGAAATTGTGCCCAGTACACCCAAGTCCAAGACATTAATATATATCATGAAAAGCAGTGGTCCTAATACCGACCTTTGGGGAACACTACTGTATACCTTCCTCCAGTCTGAAAAACAACCATTCACCACTACTCTCTGTTTCCTGTCACTTAGCCATTTTTGTATCCATGCTGCCACTGCCCTTTTATTCCATGGGCTTCAACTTTGCTGACAAGCCTATTATGTGGCACTTTATCAAACGCCTTTTGGAAGTCCATATACACCACATCAACCCTCTTTGTTACCTCATCAAAAAACTCAATCAGGTTAGTTAAACACAATTTGCCTTTAACAAATCCATGCTGGCTTACCTTAATTAATCCACACTGGTCCAAATGACTGTTAATTTTGCCCTGGATTATCATTTCTAAAAGGTTCCCCGCCATCGATGTTAAACTGACTGGTCTGTAGTTGCTGGGTTTACCCTCACACCGTTTTTTGAACAAGGGTGTAACGTTTGCAATTCTCCAGTCCTCTGGCACCACCTCCGTATCTAAGGAGAATTGGAATATTACGGCCAGTACCTCTGCAATTTCCACCCTTACTTCCCTCAGCAACCTAGGATGCATCCCATCCAGACCGGTGACTTATCTACTTTCAGTACAGCCACCCTTTCTAGTACCTCCTCTATCAATTTTTAGCCCACCCAGTATCTCAATTACCTCCTCTTTTACTGTGACTTTGGTAGCATCTTCTTCCTTGGTAAAGACAGATGCAAAGTACACATTTAGTACCTCAGCCATGCCCTCTACCTCCATGCATAGGTCTCCTTTTTGGTCCCTAATCAGCCTCACCCCTCCTCTTACTACCCATTTCTGGTCAGTACAAAAAAAATCCAGTCCGGGCATGATGGGCCGAATGGCCTCCTTCTGTGCTGTATCATTATACGATTCTATGATTCTTTACAAATTACTTACGTATGAATACTATTATTATTTAATAATGTCATCTGTACATTAAGCATTTTCATATTTGATCAATTTAAAATATTACTGTTTTATTCATGATTATTAACAAGATTATCCTCTAAAAACATTGAAGATTAAAACTGAAAATGAATCCTATAAAATATCACAGCTATCAAGTAGTGCATCCAAACAATGGCAATATAAACACATTATATTTTATGGATGATGGGGAAAAGAGATAGAATTAAAATTACATTATGGCACACAAAAACTGATATAATGCAACATAATATAATCATTTTGCTACAAGTACTAGCCTACAAATATTGCTAAGGTACATGCATGACACCACAGAAAATCAAGTAAGATATATTCAGAATCCTCTGCTGTATAAGTCTGATGTGGGATTGATACCATACATGATTTGAGGTTGCCTTAGGGTATCTGCCTCTCCAGAAGGTACTTTGGTAATATCAAA
Source organism: Heptranchias perlo (assembly GCF_035084215.1). NCBI lineage: Eukaryota > Metazoa > Chordata > Chondrichthyes > Hexanchiformes > Hexanchidae > Heptranchias > Heptranchias perlo. The sequence goes on along the minus strand of NC_090331.1, from coordinate 15,347,679 downwards.
CAGATTACTGTGACATTGATAATCATTTTGATTGCTTTATCTCCAAATGCCTTTCTGGAATTCCCATCATCAAGAGCAGAATGAGTTAATGATTTGGATGTTCTGAGCCTGGAGCGCGAAGCTGATCAGACAGATCTGATCCGTACAAATGTAAATTAGACACAGTTAACAAATATGTAAAGAAGCAGCATGCGGAGATTATAAAATTGGCTTTGTCTAAACTTTAAAAGAAGGGTAACCCACTGACAGTAATGTAGCTTGCATCCATGTTTTCTTATTAACTCACTCTTTCTTTACCAAATGACAGTGAAGCAAGTGCAAATTATGTACTTCTATGTTTTCCATCTACTTAAATCAGAAGATTGAAAGTGATGGGATTATCCAGTGTAAAATTTGCTTATATGCTTGAACACAACAAACAATAACATTTAAGAATAAAAAGATTCAGTGATAAACCTAATCTCATTATAAGTCACTTGGTTGCTATTAATGATCAAACAATTCCTTCTTTAAAAAATCTTCCATCTTAGACAAGTCAACCAAAGATATTTAATGATGTGGAGATGCCGGTGATGGACTGGGGTTGACAATTGTAAACAATTTTACAACACCAAGTTATAGTCCAACAATTTTATTTGAAATTCACAAGCTTTCGGAGGCTTCCTCCTTCCTCAGGTGAATGTTGTGGAAATGAAATCCTTGAACCCTTCGCATTTATAAATCACAGAACAATGCTTGGTGATTACAGATAGTCTTTCCAACTGCGCGTTGCTATGGCAATCACAGTGTGCAGACAGAGAGGTGTTACCTAAAAGGCCACCAAACCACCAAAAAAAACAGAGAGAGAGGCAGAGACATAGAAAAGACAGCAAATGACCCGTTATATTAAAAACAGATAACATATGTTCGCTGGTGGGGCTACGTGTAGCGTGACATGAACCCAAGATCCCGGTTGATGCCGTCCTCATGGGTGCGGAACTTGGCTATCAATTTCTACTCGACGATTTTGCGTTGTCGTGTGTCTCGAAGGCCGCCTTGGAGTACGCTTACCCGAAGGTCGGTGGCTGAATGTCCTTGACTGCTGAAGTGTTCCCCGACTGGGCGGGAACCCTCCTGTCTGGCGATTGTTGCGCGGTGTCTGTTCATCCGTTGTCGCAGCGTCTGCGTGGTCTCGCCAATGTACCATGCTCTGGGGCATCCTTTCCTGCAACGTATGAGGTAGACAACGTTGGCCGAGTCACAGGAGTATGAACCATGCACCTGGTGGGTGGTGTCCTCTCGTGTGATCATCGACACAGATACCACCATCACACGAGAGGACACCACCCACCAGGTGCATGGTTCATACTCCTGTGACTCGGCCAATATTGTCTACCTCATACGTTGCAGGAAAGGATGCCCCAGAGCATGGTACATTGGCGAGACCATGCAGACGCTGCGACAACGGATGAACGGACACCACGCAATAATCGCCAGACAGGAGGGTTCCCTCCCAGTCGGGGAACACTTCAGCAGTCAAGGACATTCAGCCACCGACCTTCGGGTAAGCGTACTCCAAGGCGGCCTTCGAGACACACGACAACGCAAAATCGTCGAGCAGAAATTGATAGCCAAGTTCCGCACCCATGAGGACGGCCTCAACCGGGATCTTGGGTTCATGTCACGCTACACGTAACCCCACCAGCGAACATATGTTATCTGTTTTTAATATAACGGGTCATTTGCTGTCTTTTCTATGTCTCTGCCTCTCTGTCTTTTTTTGGTGGTTTGTATATTCGGTGGCCTTTTAGGTAACACCTCTCTTTCTGCACACTGTGATTGCCGTGGCAACGGGCAGTTGGAAAGACTATCTGTAATCACCAGTCATTGTTCTGTGATTTATAAATGCGAAGGGTTCGAGGATTTCATTTCCACAACATTCACCTGAGGAAGGAGGAAGCCTCCGAAAGCTTGTGAATTTCAAATAAAATTGTTGGACTATAACTTGGTGTTGTAAAATTGTTTACAAAAGATATTTAAAGCAGGGTCAAGTGGAAGATTCAAATTTAATATATAAGACAGTTTTTATACTGTTTCCATTCCAAACCTTTGCATTTGGTAACTATCGGGTTGGGTGCAGAACGGGTGCGATATTAGCCTATGCTACCCACCCAAAGCAGCAGTCGGGGAGGCTGTACCACTTTCAAGTTCGGGCCTCATTAACGTTTTCTCTGCAAGTTGCAGGCGCCAAACTGCTGTTGCCTGCCGGTTTCCTCAGGAGAAAACTCGGACAGCTATTCCACCCCACCGGCCAGCAGTTAAGGTCTGTTGGGGAGTAGCGGATATTGGGGGGGGCAGAGGGGAAGGGAGGCAGGGGTGCAAGAATAGGCCAGCAGCAGGACAGAAGATTTTTGTGGAGTCCGGAGGAGCACTCCTGTTACAAATTGGATAGCCAGGTGGCGAAGGATACAATACTAGAGCCTGATTTTCAGTTGCTTCCAAGCTTTTATCCACAGAAAATCCACGCGCCCCACACAACACCCTAGATCAGCTCTCTTATAAATGGATACAAGAGGGTTCCCAATTGATACGTACCACCGGAATACAATTAACACCAATTGATATAAATTGTATGGATACAATTAACATCCTGCCCCTCCTGAGCAAACCCAAAAATGTTACCTTTTGGAGAGGTTCCTTTAAAGATTGCCGGTTAGACCTCCCAACACCTGGAAAAATGGGACTGATATACGCTGCACATTTCCTGTTGAAAGTTGAATTCAGGCTCCTACAACAGGTGTAGGAACATCATTTATAGGAACATAGGAATATAGGAACAGCAGTAGGCCATTCAGCCCCTCGAGCCTGCTCCGCCATTTGATAAAATCATGGCTGATCTGTGATCTAACTCCATATACCTGCCTTGGGCCCATAACCCTTAATACCTTTAGATGCCAAAAAGCTATCTATCTCAGATTTAAATTTAGCAATTGAGCTAGCATCAATTGCCGTTTGCAGAAGAGAGTTCCAAACTTCTACCACCCTTTGTGTGTCGAAATGTTTTCTAATCTAACTCGTGAAAGGTCTGGCTCTAATTTTTAGACTGTGCCCCCTACTCCTGGAATCCCCAACCAGTGGAAATAATTTCTCTCTATCCATCCTATCTGTTTCCCCTTAATATCTTATAAACTTCAATCAGATCACCCCTTAAAACTTGGAAACTCCAGAGAATACAACCCCAATTTGTGTAATCTCTCCTCGTAACTTAACCCTTGAAGTCCAGGTATCATTCTAGTAAACCTACGCTGCACTCTTTCCAAGGCCAATATGTCCTTCCGAAGGTGCGGTGTCCAGAACTGCTCACAGTACTCCAGATGCGGTCTAACCAGGGTTTTGTATAGCTGCAGCATAACTTCTGCCCCCTTGTACTCTAGTCCTCCAGATATAAAAGCCAGCATTCCATTAGCCTTCTTGATTATTTTCTGCACCTGTTCATGACACTTCAATGATCTATGTACCTGAACCCCGAAGTCCCTTTGGACATCCACTGTCTTTAACTTTTTACCATTTAGAAAGTACCCTGTTCTATCCTTTTTTGGTCCAAAGTGGATGACCTCATATTTGCCTACATTGAATTCCATTTATCACAGTTTTCCCCATTCACCTAATCTATCAATATCCCTTTGTCATTTTATGTTTTCATCTACACTGCTTACAATGCCACCAATCTTTGTGTCATCGGCAAACTTAGATATGAGACTTTCTATGCCTTCATCTAAGTCGTTAATAAATATTGTGAATAATTGAGGCCCCAAGACAGATCTCTGCGGGACTCCACTAGTCACATCCTGCCAACGTGAGTACCTCCCCATTATTCCTACTCTGTCGCCTTTCGCTCAGCCAACTTCCTAACCGAGTCCGTACTTTTCCCTCGATTCCATGGGCTTCTATCTTAGCTAATAGTCTCTTATGTGGTTCTTTATCAAATGCCTTCTGGAAATCCATATAAATAACATCCAATGACATTCCCCTGTCCACTAGTTTAGTCATCTCTTCAAAAAATTCAATCAGATTTGTCAGGCACAACCTACCTTTCACAAATCCATGCTGGCTCTCTCTGATTAATTGAATATTCTCGAGATGTTCAGTAACCCTATCCTTAATTATAGACTCCAGCATTTTCCCCACAACAGATGTTAGGCTAACTGGTCAATAATTCCTCGATTTCCCTCTCTCTCCTCTCTTAAAAAGCGGAGTGACATGTGCAATTTTCAAATCTAGAGGGACGGTTCCTGAATCTAGAGAACTTTGAAAGATTATAGTTAGGGCATCTGCAATGTGCTCACCTACTTCCTTTAAAACCCTGGGATGGAAACCATCTGGTCCTGGGGATTTGTCACTCTTTAGTGCTATTATTCTCTTCATTACTGTTGTTTTACTTATGTTAATTTTATTGAGTCCCTGTCCCTGATTCAGTATTAGTTTTCTTGGGATTTCCAGCATGCTATCCTCTTTTTCTACTGTAATTACTGACGCAAAGTAATTATTCAACATGTCCGCCATTTCCCCATCGTCAATGACAATATCCCTACTTTCAGTTTTTAAGGGGCCAACACTGCTCCTGACCACCCTCTTTTTCCGAATGTAACTATAAAAGTTCTTCGTATTGGTTTTGATATCCCTTGCACGTTTCTTTTCATACTCTCTTTTTGTAGCTCTTACTATCTGTTTTGTGACCCTTTGTTGATCTTTGTATCTTTCCCATTCGCCAGGAATCTGTGCTATTTTTTGCCTTTTTGTATGCCCTTTCCTTATGTCTTATATTGTCCCTTACCTCTTTAGTTGCCCATCGCTGATTTTTTTTGGCAAGTAGAGTTCTTGCCCCTCAGGGGTATAAACAGATTTGCTTGCCTAAGCAGCCTCCCGGCTGTTTTCGGTGTGACTGCTGGTCGTCTATTTAAAGGCTTGCCCGAAAGTTTATTCAGATGGGAAAATGGGTGCATAAGTTTTTTAACTGCCGGTCGTTTGCTTTTCAGGTGACAAATGGGCGGCTAGCAGCTGTTTGCTTTCCCCATTGTGTAAGAATATACCCACTGAACCCCATTGCATAAATGACGATGCATGAATGGATGGACCGCCTCTGTGAAATTCAGCAGAGATCCAGTTGATTAAATGGATAGGCATAGATACGATTAGTCTCGTAATAAGTCTTTAATGAACATTGAATGTTATTTTTAAGATCCATACTCATTTAGTTATGAGAAATAGTTCTAAAACCACTTAGACTCATAGAATCATACTGCATAGAACAAGGCCATTCAGCCCATTCTGCCTCTGCCGGCTTTTTGAAAGAGCACTCCAATTAGTCCCACTCCCCCGTTCTTTCCCCATATCTTTTTTTTTATTCGTTCATGGGATGCGGGCTTCGCTGGCGAGGCCGGCATTTATTGCCCATCCCTAATTGCCCTTGAGAAGGTGGTGATGAGCCGCCTTCTTGAACCGCTGCAGTCTGTGTGGTGAAGGTTCTCCCATGGTGCTGTTAGGAAGGGAGTTCCAGGATTTTGACCCAGTGACGATGAAGGAACGGCAATATATTTCCAAGTCGGGATGATGTGTTACTTGGAGGGGAACATGCAGGTGGTGTTGTTCCTATGTACCTGCTGCTCTTGTCCTTCTAGGTGGTAGAGGTCGCGGGTTTGGGAGGTGGTGTCGAAGAAGCCTTGGCGAGTTGCTGCAGTGCATCCTGTGGATGGTACACACTGCAGCCACAGTGCGCCGGTGGTGAAGGGAGTGAATGTTTAGGGTGGTGGATGGGGTGCCAATCAAGCGGGCTGCTTTGTCCTGGATGGTGTCGAGCTCCTTGAGTGTTGTTGGAGCTGCACTCATCGAGGCAAGTGGAGAGTATTCCATCACATTCCTGTCTTGTGCCTTGTAGATGGTGGAAAGGCTTTGGGGAGTCAGGAGGTGAGTCACTCACCGCAGAATACCCAGCTTCTGACCTGCTCTTGTAGCCACAGTATTTATATGGCTGATCCAGTTAAGTTTCTGGTCAATGGTGACCCCCAGGATGTTGATGGTGGGGGATTCGGTGATGGTAATGCTGTTGAATGTTAAGAGGAGGTGGTTAGACTCTCTCTTGTTGGAGATGGTCATTGCCTGGCACTTGTCTGGCGCGAATGTTACTTGCCACTTATGAGCCCAAGCCTGGATGTTGTCCAGGTCTTGCTGCATGCGGGTTCGGACTGCTTCATTATTTGAGGGGTTGCGAATGGAACTGAACACAGTGCAATCATCAGCGAACATCCCCATTTCTGACCTTGCGATGGAGGGAAGGTCATTGATGAAGCAGCTGAAGATGGTTGGGCCTAGGACACTGCCCTGAGGAATTTCTGCAGCAATGTCCTGGGGCTGAGATGATTGGCCTCCAACAACCACTACCATCTTCCTTTGTGCTAGGTATGACTCCAGCCACTGGAGAGTTTTCCCCCTGATTCCCATTGACTTCAATTTTACTAGGGCTGCTTGGTGCCACACTTGGTCAAATGCTGCCTTGATGTCAAGGGCAGTCACTCTCACCTCACCTCTGGAATTCAGCTCTTTTTTTCATGTTTGGACCAAGGCTGTAATGAGGTCTGGAGCCGAGTGGTCCTGGCGGAACCCAAACTGAGCATCGGTGAGCAGGTTATTGGTGAGTAAGTGCCGCTTGATAGCACTGTCGACGACATATCCCTGCAATTTTTTCCTTTTCAAGTATTTATCCAATTCCTTTTTTACAGTTACCAGTGAATCTGATTCCACCATCCTTTCAGGCAGTGCATTCCAGATCATAATAACTCACAGTGTAACAAAAATCCTCCTTATCTCCCCTTTGGTTCTTTTGCCAATTATCTTAGATCTGTGTCCTCTGGTTACCAACCCTCCTGCCAGTGGAAAAAGCTTCTCCTTATTTACTCTGTCGAAACCCTTAATAATTTGGAGCAGCTTTATTAAATCTCCCCTTAACCTTCTCTGCTCTAAGGAGAAAAATCCCAGCTTCTCCAGTCTCTCCACATAGCTGAAGTCCGTCATCCCTGGTATCATTCCATTAAATCTCCTCTGCACTCTCTCCATTACATACATTTCTAATAGTTCCATCTAGTCATTAGCTAAATAATCTACTGCATATTTTCAATGTAACCTTAGGCTTATTTCTGTGAAGCTCCAACAAGATAGTTCATCACTTTTGATTCCTTTATAGTGGGTGACATATCTCCTTATTGCAACTGTAATCTGTAAAACAGAAAAATGTGATTAGGAAATAGCTAAATTTAATTTGCAGGCCATGAAATGACAGCCATTTATTATATACAAGTAGCAAACTTATAAAATAGTCTGGTTTATTGGCAGCCTTATGAAAAATGGTTTCATAATGAATCAGATTTTTTACCTCGATGAAAAAGTTACTATCTTATCAACTTGTGTGCATTTCCTTCCTAAATAGGACATATCTGAATTTGGGTTTGCTTTGCTCTGTTCTTCAATTAATCAGCTTTTTTATTGGTGATGGAAGAGTTAGTAAGATCCAGTATAATATGTACCCTGAAATGCAAGATGATATAATTTAAAATCCTACATTGTAAGAGTAAGCCTTGATTTCTTATGTAACGTCTTTAGTGGTTTATTACTATTTAATTCTTTGAAAAGTAGGTGGCAAAACTACAGGAATAATCCTCAAAATATAGTAAATGTTGGGTAAAATTATTACAAAGTATTACATAGAATTTACAGCACAGAAACTATGCCGGAATTTATGCTCCCTACGAGCCTCCTCCCACCCTACTTCATCTAACCCTATCAGCATAACCCTCTATTCCTTTCTCCCTCGTGTACTTGTCTAGCTTCCCCTTAAATGCATCTATGCTAATCGCCTCAACTACTCCATGTGGTAGCAAGTTCCACATTCTCGCCACTCTCTGAGTAATGAAGTTTCTACTGAATTCCTGGACTTCTGTCTATCTTGGTGTTGCCCCGTCTCAAATCCCGAGAACATCGGCAAGCACCCATGCCATTTATGGTGGTCCTTGGGGTCCACCTCGCAGGGATCCGGAATTTCAGTGTGGCACCTTGCCACTCCACTCTCTACCCCAGTGAATGTTTTTGCAGTCGGTCAGTTCAGGGCGGGAAAGAAGTGGGTAAGCCCCTCCACCGTCCATTTTAACTTCCAGAAACCAGGCAGGGCGAGTTAAAATCAAGGCCAAGATAACTGCTCTTGGCAGCAGAAGCATTTTTTTTCCATTTATTATTCTGTAAGTTTCTCAAGTGACAGACTATTAAAAAAACACAGTTTGGTAAAAGCACTTCAATTGTTCATCATATCATTGGAGCCAAAGAAATTATTTCGCTCTTTAATTGATTATGGGGAATAAGAAGCTTAGTTTCCTTCGATTGTATTCTTCAAACAAGTGATGCACTGTGTTTATAGAGTTGTTGATGAAAACAATTATACAACATTTGGACATTAAGCTATTAGTTTAAATTTATCGTTAGTTTCATGTGGTATCTTGTTCCATACTTCCAAAATATGAAAAAGGAAAACCCAGCCTTTTGTAAATTTAACAAGAGACCTTACTGAACCTTTATGTTTTCTAAATAAAAACAGTCTTTTTTTAACTATTTATTCTTTAAATAATAAAGGAATGTAACACATAATTTCACAAAGTTCTCTAGATTCAGGAACTACCCCTCTGGATTGGAAAATTGCACATGTCACTCCGCTTTTTAAGAAAGGAGAGAGAGGGAAACCAGGGAATAATAGACCAGTTAGCCTAATATCTGTTGTGGGGAAAATGTTGGAGTCTATAATTAAGGATAGGGTGACTGAACACCTCGAGAATTTTCAGTTAATCAGAGAGAGCCAGCATGGATTTGTGAAAGGTCGGTCGTGCCTGACAAACCTGATTGAATTTTTTGAAGAGGTGACTAAAGTAGTGGACAGGGGAATGTCAATCGATGTTATTTATATGGACTTCCAGAAGGCATTTGATAAGGTCCCACATAAGAGATTGTTAGCTAAGATAGAAGGCCATGGAATCGAGGGAAAAGTACGGACTTGGTTAGGAAGTTGGCTGAGCGAAAGGCAACAGAGAGTAGGGATAATGGGAAGGTACTCACGTTGGCAGGATGTGACTAGTGGAGTCCCGCAGGGATCTGTCTTGGGGCCTCAATTATTCATAATATTTATTAACGACTTAGATGTAGGCATTGAAAGTCTCATATCTAAGTTTGCCGATGACACAAAGATTGGTGGCATTGTAAGCAGTGTAGATGAAAACATAAAATTACAAAGCGATATTGACAGATTAGCTGAATGGGCAAAATTGTGGCAAATGGAATTCAATGTTGACAAATGTGAGGTCATCCACTTTGGATCAAGAAAGGATAGAACAGGGTACTTTCTAAATGGTAAAAAGTTAAAGACAGTGGATGTCCAAAGGGACTTAGGGGTTCAGGTACATAGATCATTGAAGTGTCATGAACAGGTACTGAAAATAATCAATAAGGCTAATGGAATGTTGGCCTTTATATCCAGAGGAGTAGAGCCCAAGGGGGCAGAAGTTATGCTGCAGCTATACAAAATCCTGGTTAGACCGCACCTGGAGTACTGTGAGCAGTTCTGGGCACCGCACCTTCGGAAGGACATATTGACTTTGGAGGGAGTGCAGCGTCGGTTTACTAGAATGTTACCCGGGCTTCAAGGGTTAAATTATGAGGAGAGATTACACAAATTGGGGTTGTATTCTCTGGAGTTTCGAATGTTAAGGGGTGATCTGATCGAAGTTTATAAGATATTAAGGGGAACGGATAGGATGGATAGAGAGAAACTATTTCCGCTGGTTGGGGATTCTAGGAGCAAGGGGCACAGTCTAAAAATTAGAGCCAGACCTTTCAGGAGTGAGATTAGAAAACATTTCTACACACAAAGGGCGGTAGAAGTTTGGAACTCTCTTCGTCAAATGACAATTGATACTAGCTCAATTGCTAAATTTAAATCTGAGATAGATAGCTTTTGGCAATCAAAGGTATTAAGGGATATGGGCCAAAGGCGGATATATGGAGTTCGATCACAGATCAGCCATGATCTTATCAAATGGCGGAGCAGACACGAGGGGCTGAATGGCCTACTCCTGTTCCTATGTTCCTATGTTTCCTATAATTTCCAATTTCAAGTAATTCTGTGTTAGAAGAGGGGAATGATGAAACATGAGGCATGACCTTAATTTTGCTTCCTCTTAGCCTTTTTAATGAGACCTTTGGAGATTAAAAGTTGTGATAACAGTGTGATGACTGATGGCTATTCATTAGAATGTCAATGTGATCAGATCTTAACATTTCATTTTTTAATTCAATTTTTGAACTAATTTTTTGTGCTACAATGATAGGAATAGCTCAACGTGGGAGTTTATACAAAAACATATCTGGTACTTGATTAACACCTCCATCAACAATAGCAGAAAATCTGTGCATTTTATAAAAGTTTTTTTCATTTGTTCATGGGATGTGGGCATCCCTGGCAAGGCCAGCATTTATTGTCCATCCCTAATTGCCCTTGAGAAGGTGGTGGTGAGCCGTCTTCTTGAACTGCTGCAGTCCGTGAGGTGAAGGTTCTCCAACAGTGCTGTTAGGTCGGGAGTTCCAGGATTTTGACCCAGCGACGATGAAGGAACGGTGATATATTTCCAAGTCGGGATGGTGTGTGACTTGGAGGGGAACGTGCAGATGGTGTTGTTCCCATGTGCCTGCTGCCCTTGTCCCTCTAGGTGGTAGAGGTCGCGGGTTTGGGAGGTGGTGTCGAAGAAGCCTTGCCGAGTTGCTACAGTGCATCCTGTGGATGGTACACACTGCAGCCACAGTGCGCTGGTGGTGAAGGGAGTGAATGTTTAGGGTGGTGGATGGGGTGCCAATCAAGCGGGCTGCTTTGTCCTGGATGATGTCGAGCTTCTTGAGCGTTGTTGGAGCTGCACTCATCCAGGCAAGTGGAGAGTATTCCATCACACTCCTGACTTGTGCCTTGTAGATGGTGGAAAGGCTTTGGGGAGTCAGGAGGTGAGTGACTCAGTTATTAGGATTAAAAATCTGAGTAATCTTCATTCAGTGAACAGAGATGACAAATAATTATTTTCTTTTACCCCCAATTTCTCTTTCATAATACATCTCCTGTATGGCTCCAGATTATTTTCTTGTGAATTGAAAGTGCACAATACAATAATAGTAATGATGCATTTGGATGAAATTCCTCTGCACTGTCTTAAGGAAGGCATTAGCTGGCTCATTTTAAATGGATTCATGTATTTTTTAAAATAATAAACAGGTGAATTTCATTTAAGAGCATTAATATGTCTTTTATTAATATCACACAGCATGATGTCAACCCTTTGCTTTTAACATTTGTTAGTAATATTTAACTGTGTGAGGAATGAAACATCCAGTGATCCATTAGTATTTTTAAAGGAAAAGTGATATATTTTGGCCACTTCTATCCCCTTACAGCTCCGATGCTTCTTTTTGAAGATGTGTTTCCTACAAAATAAATTATTTGCGAGCTGCTTCCTCTTCAAAAGGACTAGTGTTTTGTTCTAATTAATTGGATGTTTAATGCACTACACATTTTATGATGACATCTCATCTCATGATGACATATCGAATAACATCAGTTACTGATGTTACTCGAGATAGTACTGTTGGTGGGTTTGACCGGCAGTTACATTTCTTAAGTTACATTTCGTTCAATAAGAATCTTTGCTGTTATTAATTCTTGAAATGTTGCTATTTGAAATATTTGATCACTCCTAATACCCATTCGCTCCACCTATTCAACACTGCAAATTTAATCCATTGGGAGTGAACCTTATTGAGAGATCACAACCAGCAATGAAACAATTTAATTACATATAACTACATAATTTAATAAACCGCTTCTATGGACTATCTCCTACAGTGAAAATAGATCCAATCATCTAAACCCAAAGATTTACACATTCGCTGCAGTAATCTCCTCTGTATCAGTTTTAATTAATAGTGATTATGTACCGTAATATAGGATGTAAGTGTGTTGATTTTGTTAAGGATTTCATAATTTCTTTTATTAATATATTATAAAATGAAGAGGTCATTTATGTTAGGCAGCAAAAAAAAGGAAGTAAGTTAGGAGGGAAGGCTATAAACGTTGCCTGTTCCTCATTTTTGCCACTCTACAACTTGCCCTTGGCATTAATCTTGACAAGACCATCAGCCAAGAATATTGTACCATCATCTTAAACTTTCAAACTTGCTACCATGCCAGCTGAGAAATAGCAAACTGAGTTCTCTATCGCTTGAAAGTATTACTTGCTCCAATCAGATTGATTTGAAGTCTTGCTGAGAAACGTAAGATGAGCTAGCAAGCCGGGTGAATCTTCTCTTAACATTGCTATAATGCTTGCTTTTCTGAGCCATTCCAGCCAAATAATCTGAGTTTAAATGCACTCATTGATTCTCCTAAAATCATTCCTTTTTATCTCATAGAATCATCGAATCTTACAGTACAGAAGGAGGCCATTCGTCCCACTGTGCCTGTGCTGGCTCTTGAGTTTTTATGCCCAAAAAACAGGTGCAATGCATACTAATTTCTACTCCTGTAACTGGGACGAGGAAGAGGAGTTTGTGAAGGGCCAACAAATGGAGGTATAACAATAGCTGAGGCTATTGTTATACCTCCATTTTGACTACAACCCCAATTTGACTACACCTGTTACCCCGATTGCATGAAGTCTCCTGGGGAGACTGGAAAGGCTGCAGTAGCATGAACACTTCATAAATATTGTGGTACCTTTCACTTTTAGAGAAAGACCAGTCTTTAATCCAAATATTGTCTGCAGCTTATTGTACAACAGATGGCATAAAACTATAGACATTTCTCTTGTGAAGTGGAGACAGTGTAGGCAACTGTTCTCTGACATCTCCAGGTATAGCTGGAGGGTTTATAAATACAGATCCCAGGGTGTGGTCAAATAGCTCAGGTACAATTGTTATCTCCTCATGAACTCAGAAGAGTATCATCTTCATCTTCATCTCCATGAGGCTTATCAATTAGAGCAAATTGGGGAAATCAGCCAAGACAGGCACTCACAACTTGCTGCATAATTTGCAATAAAATTTATTTCCATGATGATTTTAAAATTATTTTTTATTTGCGGATGACTGAAGGCAATTTTCTTGCAAGTTCCCTCCATCTTTGATTCTCTTGGGTATGGCTGCTCTCTTCCGAGCTGTAGCTGTCTGGACTTACCTGAGTCCCGAAGTGATAAGCATAATTTCCCATAAAGATGTCATCATGTTAAAACGCTCACTGTTGTCTGTTTTCTTGTTGTAATGAAACAAATGACATTGAGGCTCTAAGATGATGTTTGCTTGACTGTTCGTTAAAAAAAGGAAGACATTTTTCAAAATAGAGGGAAAAAAACAGAGAAAGTATAAAGATTGCAAATTCCGGTTGCAAAATAAAGAATGACAGCCAGTGCCAACATTTCCGACTAATTTAAGATTCTGGCTCAGAAATTAAAAGTATCGAAGCAAAAAGGCTACATATTTTCATTTCTTTTATACTCCTCTCACTGTCTCCCTTTTTTCCCATTAACATGAATGATTTCAAAGACAATCCTTGCTGTGAAGCTTTTGAGTTTTATTGAAAATGTTATCCAATTCAGAAAACTCTGACACCAAACTGCCAAAAACATTATTAATTGTATAATACAGTGATAGGTTGTTTTATAATGAAAGCCAAAATAACTGAAACTGCAAGTCTAGGTTTAACAAAGAGCATTTTAATAAATAAAAGGCAAAAATACACAGCACTACTATAGTCTGTAGTTTTGAATGGAACTAAGCAGAGCACTAAGTACGTTTTGGCACAAAAGAAAACCAGCCCCCATCAACTGGAGAGTAATCAACTATGAACACTGACCTTATTTTAGGACTGTATGGTTTTCTGTACCTCATGGAGACTCACTAAAGTCATTCACATATTGCAAGATGCAAAATAGTGGAAACTTGAGTACAAACAGGCGCCTGGAATTACCACAGGGATTTCTTCTGATCTTCTCCAGTAACGTTGGCGAAACATTAGTGGACACCCTACCATTTCCATCGTTTCTCATTGGGTTTTCACTGATCTTCCCCTGAAGTTATGGCAGGAGATCAGGGAGCCTCTCACAGTATCTATTGATACCCCGGTATCTATGCTCAGTTTTTTCTTTGGCTGTTGTGAGGGCCAATGAATATTTAAAATATAGGGGGTATGTTTCTTTATTCATACCCTGCCTGCTGGGAGTGCTTATTGAAAATTCTGCCATACACTGTTCACAACTTTGCAACCGATTAATGTTACAAAGTCATGCACAACATGCGTTGGAAATTCCAACATACGCTCTTGGCAGGTGAGGCACCCACTCCGCAACACACAGTCAAATAACTACCCTTGAAACATTAATTGTCTTGTGCCTTTAGTGACTGTTTTAATTATTGCTCATGGAAGGAACGATACCAGGGATGAGGGACTACAGTTATGTGGAGAGACTAGAGAAGCTGAGATTGTTATAAATACCTCACATTGCTGTTGAGGAACATCACCGTCCCTTCTATTTCAGAGTCTTTTTAAAGGATAACATTGACTTGAGGAACCATGAATGTTGCAGTTACAAAAGGAGTTATTCGCCAGTAATTTCCACAGAGGTTCTACTGAATTCTCACTTCAACGTTGGTGGAGGACTGCACATGTATACTTTCCAGTAAGAGCCACTGGATAATAATGGGTGTGGGGGGAAGAATTGCACTTGTGGTTAATAGAGGAAAATCAGCTGGGCCCCTTCACAGGTATGGACTCGACCCACTCGATTTCCGATATCCGCTGGGTTCGGTTGAACCAAATTTCTCCTCGACAGTCTAGATTGACGTGGATCACGTTCTTTCTACTTACATCCACATGATACTTTGACTTAATATTGGGGTCACTTTTGATGTGTGGTGCATATCAGATGGGTGATGTGTGGAGTGATCGGAACGCCTGCTCGATGGCAACAGAGAGAGGCACGAACCAAATAATCGGGCCTCATTTGAATCTCATAGACGAGCTGTCAATGCATTTACAGTGCTGATTGGCAGCTCGTCGATCTGGAGGGTAGGATATCTGGCGGACCCGAAAATCATTTAAAGCTAAACCTCTTAAAGGAGAAATGTCATTTAACTTGTCACTTATTTCTTCCGTGAATTTCAAATCTTTGGGTGAGCTGTTTCCTGCCAAAGCACTACAATTTACTGATGTTGCGGTGGAGATCCTGGTTGAGCAGGTGTGGGGCCAGAGACAGGTCCTGTACCCCTCAGGTGGCAGACAGGTTCTCAGGCAGATGCTGTAGCAGGCCTGGAAAAAAAAACATGAAAAAGTGAATGCCAGAAGCATCATCTCCAGGGCACGGGTGCAGTGCCAGAAATCGGAAACCTCTATTAAATCTCCCCTTAACCTTCTCTGCTCTGAAGAGAACAATCTCAGCTTCTCTCGTCTCTCCACAAAGAAGTCTTTCATCTCTGGTACCATTCTGTGAGATCTCCTCTGAACCCTCTCCAAGGTCTTGACATCCTTCATAGTGTGTTGTGCCCAGAATTGGACACAATACTCTAGCTGAGGCCTAACCAGTAATTTATTAAGGTTTAGCATAACTTCCTTGCTTCTGCTCATGTTCTATTAGTGAAAAAATGTTGGGAAATATTGGTCGCTCCCTAGCTACATTGTTAAGTGAGGGGGAAAGGCTTTGTGATCCTGCAGAGGATTTTATTTACAATAAAAAACCTGCATTGATTTTGCCTAAGGTTTTATAACTCTTAGTAGACAGAGATATGTATAAATGCCATGGTGAAGTAAAGCTCAATCTTTTAATTTCCCAAATGTACTACTTTTTATTAAAGTAAAATATTTGATTTGTGATATTTTACTTTTTTCTAAAACTCACAGAAAGAAAAACCCATAAGAAGCGAATATTAAAATGAAAGCTTTCTTGATCTATATGACAGCAAACAAAGACACACTTTATAATAAAATCTTTTATGATTAAAATATAAATTCAATCTCTAGGCTTTCACCTGGTTGTGTTCAGTTCTCCGTTATTGTTCTTTCCCTGAAACCTAATAATGTTTTAAGACCATTTTCTACATTTCATTTACTTCTTTAATAAGTTCCTAGCAGAAAGGAACATCATTATGAAACTGGTTCTTGTGATGACGGGGCAAATTTTTGTCTTCCCCACATGGGTGATAATCTGGCTAAAGGGATCACTCATTTGTTATAGATTTGATTTCAACAGAATGAAAATCAGACGAGTTCCATAACAGATGGACTGTCCACTCCGCCCAGTCGATGAAGATGAAAATTTACTTTGATGTTTTAATATTCTGTTTAAAAGGTCCAGTGTTGTTTTATCCTTGAATGACAAGATTCCAGCTAAAAATTATGAAATTAAAAAAGCAGCTTATCAAGAGAGATGTTAGAAATATTCATATTTTTGGAAACTGGGTAGCACAGTAAGTTATATTGTCCTTTCACGTCTCAGAGTTGAATTGGATTCCAGTCCAGACTCAATCAAAAATAACACAGCTCCTTGAAGGAGAAGGAAAAATTGACATCTGGGCCCTCAAAGATATGAACTAAATGGCCCAGCCCTGGCTGATGATATCTCTGCACAGCTCCCATGTTCCAACAGAGCCCAAGTAGAAAGATACACATGGACAAACCAAATCACTTTCAATGGGCAACCATTTGAGTTGTTTAACTCATGCTTCAGATACATGGATGATGGAGAAACTGGGGCTGTGGGTGGAAGTGGTGACCTGGGACCTGGAATGAGGAAGCAGTAGGTTCCAAAACTGGGCCTGGGAGGACATAGGTGAGGCTGAAAAAGCACAGAGCACAACAGGAGCTGAGACCCAAATCTGGAGTAGGGAGGAAGTGCAATGAGGATTGAGGCCTGAAGCTGGAATGGGGAGAGTGTGCTCTGGGGCCTAAAGGCTAAAGCTGGAAAGAAGGTATTTGTGAGGCTGGTGTGTTTCTTTTGGGGGGCAATGTAGCACATAAGCATAGATATCAGTTAAGCTACACCTCAGTTGACGCTTTTAGGTACCACTTTTCCCAAACTCAAAGATTGGCTGAATTGCATTGCTGCTAGATGTGAACAAGGTGAATATTTTTGAGGAATTTCAATACAAATTTGGGGTATGTGCAGCTGCTATGAGAATACTATAAATATGCCACCTTACCTGAGTTGTGTATCCCCTGTGCATAATATTGAATGATTTTGTGCAGAAGTTGGGGGTAGGGATAGACATTTATTAAATCTCCACTGCATTTTGTAATTTTCTTTTGGTGTACCTCAATACAGCCTCAAGCAAAAGCTTTGAGAATGAATTGGTAGACAGAGCTAAACCACTGCCTTCAACGTCTTGAAATACAATTTCGGATTTAGTAGAAGGAAGAGAGATCAAGACAATTAATCACCAATGATTTTTAAGTTTTATAAGTAAAATAACCCCTGGCTCTATTGCTATGGTTCCATTGCTTAGTTCTGAGAATAAGTTATTTTTTAGTGAAGTGAACTAACCCAGGAAATATAACAATAGTGTTAATGGAGGCAAATTCTAAAATGGGCACAATGCAAATAATTGTTTGGTGTCATTTAACCCTTATCATGCTCATGATTTATGCATGTGACATTATGATTATGACGTTAATCCTATCAGGAAAAATTGAGCAGGTTGGGGTTCTTTCCTCTAGAAAAGAGAAGACTGAGGGGTGACTTGATAGAGGTCTTTAAGATTATGAAAGGGTTTGATAGGGTAGATGTAGAGAAGATGTTTCCACTTGCGGGGGAGACCAGAACTAGGGGCCATAAATATACGAAAGTCACTAATAAATCCAATAGGGAATTCAGGAGATAAAAACAGAAAATGCTGGAAAAGCTCAGCAAGTCAGACAGCATCTGTGGAGAAAGAAACAGAGTTAATGTTTCGGGTCGATGACCTTTCATCAAAATTGGAAGAAGTGAAAGATTTAACAGTTTTTAAGCAAGTGCAGAGCCAGGGAAAGTGGGCGGGGGGGGGGGGCGCGGAGGGGAGAAAAGAACAAAAGGGAAGGTCTGTGATAAGGTGGATGGCAGAAGTGATTAAATGACAAAAGGGATGATGGTGCAAGGCCAGGAGGGTGGTAATGGGACAAGTGAAGAAACAAAAGATGGGTCGAGAGGAGCTGTGAATGGCAACAGCAGAACCATTACCAGCACCATTGGAAGCAATGGTTTTAACCTGAAGTAATTGAAATCAGTATTGAGTCCGGAAGGTTATAAAGTGCCTAATGGAAAGATGAGGTGCTGTTCGTCGAGCTTCATTGGAACAGTGTAGGAGGCCAAGGACAGAAAGGTCAAAGTGGGAGTGGGACGGAGAGTTAAAATGGCAAGCGACTGGAAGGCCAGGGTCACGCTTGCAGACTGAGTGGAGGTGTTCAGCAAAGTGATCACCCAATCTGAGTTTGGTCTCCCCAATGTAGAGGAGACCGCATCATGAGCAGTGAATACAACATACTAAATTGAAAGAACTACAAGTAAATCGCTGTTTCACCTGAATGGAGTGTTTGGGACCCTGGACGGTGGGAAGGGAGGAGGTGAAAGGGCAGGTGTGCATCTCCTGCGCTCGCACGAGAAGGTGCCATGGGAAGGAGAGTGGGTATTGGGGGTGAAGGAAGAGTGGACCAGGGTGGCGCAGAGGGAATGGTCCCTTCGGAATGCTGAAAGGGGAGGCGAGGGGAAGATGTGTTTGGTGGTGGCCTCGCGCTGGAGGTGGCGGAAATGGTGGAGGATGATACGTTGAATGTGGAGGCTGGTGTGGTGGAAGGTGAGGACAAGGGGGACCCGATCGTGGTTCTGGGAGCGAGGGGAAGGGGTGAGGGCAGAAGTGCGGGAAATGGGACGAACGCGATCGAGGACCTTGTCAACTACAGTGGAGGGGAATCCTCGATTGAGGATAAAGGAAGACATATCGGACACTCTGGTGTGGAAGGTAGCATCGTCAGAGCAGATGCGACGGAGACGGAGAAACTGGAAGAATGGAATAGAGTCCTTAAAGGAAGCGGGGTGGGAGGAAGTGTAGTCAAGGTGGCTGTGGGAGTCAGTAAGCTTATAGCAGATATTGGTAGAAGTCGAGGAAGGGAAGAGTTGGAGATGGATCACGTGAAGGCGAGGGAAGGGTGGAAATTGGAAGCAAAGTTGATGAAATTTTCCAGTTTGGGGCAAAAGCAGGAAACAACACCGATACAGTCATCGATGTACGGAAAAATAGATGAGGGAGGGGACCTGAGTAGGACTGGAACGAAGAATGTTCCACGTATCCCACAAATAGCTAGGACCCATACAGTTTCCCATAGCGACACCTTTTATTTGGAGGAAGTGAGTGGAGTCAAAGGAGAGAGTCAAAGGGAATTCAGGAGAAACTTCTTTACCCCAAGAGTGGTTGTGATGTGGAGCTCGCTACCACAAGGAGTATTTGAGGTGACTAGCGTAGATGCGTTTAAGGGGAAGCTAGATTAGCATGAGGGAGAAAGGAATAGAAAGATATGCTGATAGGGTTAGATGAAGTAGGGAGGGAGGAGGCTCGTGTGGAGCATAAACACTGGCATGGACCTGATGGGCCGATTGGCCTGTCTCTGTGATGTACATTCTATGTAATGATCCTGATTGATTGAGGCTCACATCCAACCAAAATGGAATTGCTTCTTTTTGTTTACAAATACATTATTTACCACAGAAATATAAGATATTTATACATATAGAGAAAGGCAAAACTGATGTGAATAGTAGGCAGCCATTTTAATGTACTTAAACCATCCAGATGCAGTCACCCAAAAGTGACCTTAAACTAATTATCATACCTTTTTCTCTTTCCTCTTAGCTCGAACTATATGCCTGCAATTTGGCCCATGAGCCAAGTCAATAATTTAACACTTTCACAGATTACGAGCTGATATTTAGCTTGACAGGGTTTGGGATGGGTTAGATAAGAATCACATATAGAAGTATAAGCAGACATTTCACTTACACCTGCTTCTGTAAGCCTTTTGTACGGTTTATCTATAACTAAAGCACATAATATGTTGTAAACTAGACAACCTCACAGTAGCAGTGGAAATAAATATTTCAGAACATGACAAACTGTTTCGAGGAAGGAAAATAGGTACAACAGTTCTTTAAATACAAGTGTGAACAGCTCGCATGATGTGTGATAAGAAATGATACATTTACCAATGTCAGCTTTTACAGGACATCTATACTCACCAGTTAAGTCATAAACTAGAAAGTATATTTGTTTGGAATTTATTATGAGATGCACTATATTTATAAACACAATGACATTCAACCAGACCAGTAGCAAACCAATTGAATAACCCATTTCTGGCTGTTATCTGGGTTGGAATCATAGAATCATAGAAATTTACGGCACAGAAGGCCATTTGGCCCAAGGTGTCTGTGCCGACCGAAAAAGAGCAATTCAGCCTAATCCCACTTTCCAGCTCATAGCCTTGTAGGTAGCCTTGTAGGTTACGGCACTTCGATTGCATATCCAAGTACTTTATAAATGCGATGAGGGTTTCTGCCTCTACCACCCTTTCAGACAGTGAGTTCCAGATTTCCCCACCCACTGGGTGAAAAAATTTCTCCTCAACTCCCCTCTAATATTTCTACCAATTAATTTAAATCTGTGCACCCTGGTTATTGACCGCCCTGCTAAGGGAAATAGGTCCTTTCTATCCAATCTATGTAGGCCCCTCATAATTTTATACACCTCAATTAAATCTCCCCTCAGCCTCTTTTGTTCCAAAGAAAACAACCCCAGCCTATCCAATCTTTCCTCATAGCTAAAATTCTCCAGTCGTGGCAACTTCCTTGTAAATCTCCTCTGCATCCTCTCTAGTGCAATCACATCTTTCGGTAATGTGGTGAACAGAACTGTACGCAATACTGTAGCTTAGGCTTAACTATTATTTCATACAGTTCTAGCATAACCTCCCTGCTCTCATATTCTATTTCTCGGATAATAAAGGAAAAGTATCCCGTATGCCTTCTTAACCACCTTATCTATCTGTTCTGCTACCTTCAGGAGTCTGTGGACATGCATTCAAAGGTCTCTCTGTTCCTCTACACATCTCAGTATCCTACCATTTATCGTATATTCCCTTGTCTTGTTTGCCGTCCACAAATGCATTTTTTAAAATTCGCTCTTGGGATGTGGGCGTCGCTGGCAAGGCCGGCATTTATTGCCAATCCCTAATTGCCCTTGAGAAGGTGGTAGTGAGCCGACTTCTTGAACCACTGCACTCAGTGTAGTGAAGATTCTCCCACAGTGCTGTTAGGAAGGGAGTTCCAGGATTTTGACCCAGCGACGATGGAGGAACGGCGATATATTTCCAAGTCGGGATGGTGTGTGACTTGGAGGGGAACATGCAGGTGGTGTTGTTCCCTTGTGCCTGCTGCCCTTGTCCTTCTAGGTGGAAGAGGTCGTGGGTTTGGGAGGTGGTGTCGAAGAAGCCTTGGCGAGTTGCTGCAGTGCATCCTGTGGATGGTACACACTGCAGCCACTGTGCGCCGGTGGTGAAGGGAGTGAATGTTTAGGGTTGTGGATGGGGTGCCAATCAAGCAGGCTGCTTTGTCCTGGATGGTGTTGAGCTTCTTGAGTGTTGTTGGAGCTACACTCATCCAGGCAAGTGGAGAGTATTCCATCACACTCCTGACTTGTGCCTTGTAGAAGGTGGAAAGGCTTTGGGGAGTCAGGAGGTGAGTCACTCACCGCAGAATACCCAGCCTCTGACCTGCTCTTGTAGCCACAGTATTTATATGGCTGGTCCAGTTAAGTTTCTGGTCAATGGTGACCCCCAGGATGTTGATGGTGGGGGATTCGGCGATGGTAATGCCATTGAATGTCAAGGGGAGGTTGATAGATTCTCTCTTATTGGAAATGGTCATTGCCTGGCACTTGTCTGGCGTGAATGTTACTTGCCACTTATCAGCCTAATCCTGCATGTTGTCCAGGTCTTGCTGCATGCGGGCACGGACTGCTTCATTATCTGAGGGGTTGCGATTGGAACTAAACACTGTTCAATTATCAGCAAACATCCCCATTTCTAACCTTATGATGGAGGGAAGGTCTTTGAAAAAGCGGCTGAAGATGGTTTGGCCTAGGACACTGCCTTGAGGAACTCCTGCAGCGATGTCCTGGGGCTGAGATGATTGGCCTCCAACAACCACTACCATCTTCCTTTGTGCTAGGTTTGACTCCAACCACTGGAGAGTTTTCCCCCTGGTTCCCATTGACTTCAATTTTACTGGGGTTCCTTGATGCTACACTTGGTCAAATGCTGCCTTGATGTCAAGGGCAGTCACTCTCACTTCACCTCTGGAATTCAGCTCTTTTGTCCATGTTTGGACCAAGGCTGTAATCAGGTCTGGAGCCGAGTGGTCCTGACGGAACCCAAACTGAGCATCAGTGAGCAGGTTATTGCTGAGTAAATGCCGCTTGATAGCACTGTTGATGACACCTTCCATCACTTTGCTGATGATTGAGAGTAGACTGACAGGGTGGTAATTGGCCGGATTGGATTTGACCTGCTCTTTGTGGACAGAACATACCTGGGCAATTTTCCACATTGTCAGGTAGATGCCAGTGTTGTAGCTGTGCTGAAACAGTTTGGCTAGAGACGTGGCTAGTTCTGGAGCACAAGTCTTCAGCACTACAGCTGGTATCTTGTCAGGACCCATAGCCTTTGTTGTATCCAGTGCACTCAGCCATTGATATCACGTGGAGTGAATCGAATTGGCTGAAGACTGGCTTCTGTGATGGTGGGGATATCGGGAGGAGTCCGAGCTGGATCATCCACTCGACACTTCTGGCTGAAGATGGTTGCAAACTCTTCAGCCTTGTCTTTTGCACTCATGTGCTGGTCTTTGCCGTCATTGAGGATGGGGATGTTCACAGAGCCTCCTCCTCCTGTTAGTTGTTTAATTGTCCACTACCATTCACAACTGGATGTGGCAGGACTGCAGAGTTTTGATCTGATCCGTTGGCTGTGGAATTGCTTAGCTCTGTCTATAGCATGTTGCTTCTGCTGTTTAGCATGCATGGAGTCCTGAGTTGTAGCTCACACTTCTCCGGATTGAATTCCATTTGCCACTTTTCTGCCCACCTGACTAGTCCATTGATATCTTCTTGCAGTCTACAGCTTTTCTCCTCACTATCAACCACATGGTCAATTTTTGTATCATCTGCAAACTTCTTAATCACGCCCCCTACATTTAAGTCTAAATCATTGATATGTATCACAAAAAGCAAGGGACCTAGTACTGAGCCTTGCTGAACACCGCAGGTTGCCACACCAAATTAATTTTAGTTACTTATAAAGATATATTTTACATGTATAAAGTGTAACTTGCTACTTCTGGGGTAGTTGAGGCGAATAGCATAGATGCATTAAAGAGGAAGCTAGATAATAGATGAAGGAGCAATGATTAGAAGGGTATGTTGATAGGGTGAGATGAAGTAGGGTGGGCAAAGACTCGTGTGGAGCATAAACACCGGCATAGATTAGTTGGACCAAGTGGCCTGATTCTGTGCTGTAATTATTATGTATTACTATGTAATAAAGCAAAGCTTCAAAATTTGTATCAGATTATCAAAAATACTGGACCATCCAGTGAGATTATTTGATCTGCTACATGAATCACATTGTTTTTGTTTTTGTATTTTTAACAACTGGGGTCAATTATGTGAGAAATCTCCTTGTTGCCGTTACTGAGCCTCTGCTATTTCACATCAGTCCAGACTACCTAGTTTGCCACTTATGAGATGTTGTGCAGGGAGATCTCAACCCCGTTCGCATGCTGTCATTGCAGTCAGTGTCATTGAGCTCAAACTTGCCTCAGGTACCATGCGGGATGATCTTGCCACTGTGGCTGATGCTGTTGCTACTTTTGTCCGGCTTGGCTCCATAGTCTTTGTCTGACTTCGAAGTAACCACCAAAGCTTCTTCCTTCTTACACCATTCAAATTATTCACCAACAGACCCTGATAGTACAAGCGTAGAACTATAGAATCTCACAGCACAGAAGGAGGCCATTCGGCCCATCCTGACTGTGCCGGCTCTTTGAAAGAGCTGTCCAATTTAGTCCCACACCCCAGCTTTTTCCCCATAACCCTGCAAATTAGTCCTCTTAAAGTACATGTCCAATTGTCTCTTGAAAGTTCCTATGGAATCTAATTCCAACACCCTCTCAGCTAGTGCGTTCCAGATCTTAATAATCCTCTGTGTGAAAAAAATTCTCCTAATTTCCCCTCTAGTTCTTTTACCAATTATTTTAAATTTGTGACCACCAGTTACCAACTTGGACACCCCTACTTCTTTCACCCCCTAACCATAAGTGACACTCTAGTCGTAGCTAGTTCTCCATCATCTGATCTCCACATACTGGTCATTCAGCTAGATCAAAACTCAAATTGCAGCTGAAACCATTTTGAAAAATTAAGTTGAACAATGTGATTGCTTCATTATGTGGTAGCCTCTGCTACTGGATTGGTTACCAGAGAGAATATATAGGCAATTGATTTGGTTGGTTTTATGCAGCATCCTCATGCCTGATGGGCAGCTTTCTTGAGGTGTCTTTGAGCAAATTAGTATGGTTAACTTAACAGACAGGAGTTATTTGAGACAATCAGAAAAGCATACCAGTTGATTTTTTTTTTACACAGAAAAATATACTTTATTGTAAGTAATGTATACAAGAAAACACCATACAAAAATAGTGCCAAGTGACAGTCAGAATTTAACTATCCCTGTACAGTTGCCCTCTGTTAAACAGGGTTTGTAAAAGCAAATTTTGGGCTCCAACAATTATGCAGTTTATCCTGGAGGAAAGAAGGTAACCAGTATAGTCGATCAGTACTTCCCCCCAACATAATCATTAATCTCCAAATAGCCTTCATTTCTAATCACCGGCCATCTCTTGCATGCCAGTTGATTATTTTTGTGCTACAGATTTAACCTTACACATTTAATGTGTGACATGCCAAACCCGCGACCTCTACCACCTAGAAGGACAAGAGCAGCAGGCGCATGGGAACAACACCACCTGCACGTTCCCCTCCAAGTCACACACCATCCCGACTTGGAAATATATCGCCGTTCCTTCATTGTCGCTGGGTCAAAATCCTGGAACTCCCTTCCTAACAGCACTGTGGGAGAACCGTCACCACACGGACTGCAGCGGTTCAAGAAGGTGGCTCATCACCACCTTCTCGAGGGCAATTAGGAATGGGCAATAAATGCCGGCCTTGCCAGCGACGCCCACATCCCGTGAACGAATAAAAAAAAATGCAGGCTTTTCATTATTTAGACTAGCAGGTCTCCTACAGCATTGCTGATAATAAGTAAGATGATACACTGTCTTGTAAAGGACTGATATGTTATGTGACATATTGCACAGAGTTAATGTGAGGCTGTATTAATTTAAGGAGACAAAATCTTATTGTTGTTAAGTAAACATGGCTCAGGTCAATCAATGATGAAATGTTTGGCCAGGGACCTTTGCAAATTGGAAAGCGCTTACCAATTTCTGGCTGTCGGTCAGAAGCATCCAGCATTTTAAGATTGTTTTGCAACTAAGTGTGGCAACTAGAATCTGATGCCCGGGGTATGAAACCTGTGTGTTTGATCCATACCCTTTTAAATATATATCAGGATAGATTGTAAATTTACTTTTTTATTGCCTCATGCCGGGCCAAAACCTAATGTTGTGCCATGGCCATGGGCTGTAGGACCAGAATCTGTGGGCTGCTGAGCTTTGTGCACTTCCCCTCGCTACGGTCTAGGAAGAAACAATCTAATTCTACCAAAACAACTTTCGTAGATAGTGTAATTCCAGTCAACGCTGCTAGATGAGTGGACATCGTGCCCAAGATCAGCAGCAGATGTAAAAAAAAACAAACAATTACAAAAGCCATTTTGTAGAGTGTGACACTGCTATCAATGGTGCTTGGTTCAACATTTATTCTTTGAGACTGTCTTGAGGAACAGTAAGGTGCTGTATCTGGACGAGTCAATCCTTATATAACCTAAAGAGATAAAAAGGGTTACATACTCTTTATGTGATGACTTTTTTTTACACTGGACTTTCCCATCTGTGAAATTCATCTTTTATTCTCAATGTATTTGCAGAAGTAAATTCAAGACTCCATTATACAATTGGCTGTAGTGATGCTCTTCAAGCATTCCTCTATTCAGTTCTGCTTCTTCAAACCCAGTAAATATACTGGCCTATAAATTTGGTAGCGCAACGCCTGTTTCTCGTGGGCTTACCAAGCCCCCGATACAGGGGGCAGGAAGCGGCCGCACACTTCAGGCCGGAAGTGCGCCGCCCGCCATTTTGGTCTGGGGCCGGCAACATTCTAAGGCCTGCGTAATATATGTAAATTAGGATCCTGCGCTTCTTGCAGGACCCATTTACCATTTTCGATCGGCCCAGTGCTTCTTTCGCCACATGCTGACCTCACACAGCACAACATGGCGATAACCGGCAGGAAGGCCCCCACCCAAGCCAGCGCTATCTAAAGGCATCATGCAGTACTGAAAGGTTAGTTGGTGCTTTATTATTTCTGGCTGCTGCTTGACATCTAGCCGCTTTTTGCTGTGTTGCATCAAAATTCACTTTGTCTGTCTGTACAGAGAGAGGTTTTGCTGTTCTTGCGCTGTTGTTGTACTTTGCCTCACAAATAGTCTGGCTGCAGACATGGGCGGTCTCAGAGGTCTGCCTTTGGGGCTGGAGAATGTGGGAAAGTAGAAAGGAAGACACCAGAGCTGGAAAACCTGCCAGGAGAGGGAGGAGGAGGTGGAGGGAACTGCACGGGAAGCCATGTCCACAGAGGGTCTTCAGGGAGCACTTCTCCTACATCGAGTTTACTGAGGAGCAATGTACGAGGTGCCTTTGCTTCACCAAGGAGGCTGTCACCGAGCTATGTCGCCTGTTGTAGCCATGATTCGAACCACAAACCAGAACATAGACAGCACTGCCTGTGGCTGTCAAGGTCACTGTGTCCCTCAATTTTTATGTCACTGGCTCCTTTCAGGTTGCGGCAGGTGACATCAGCAACATCTCATAGTTGTATCGTGGAGGTCACCGAGGCTTTCCACACCAGGAGAAACACCTCCTTCTCCCGTCCCTTAACACTGGGTTTCGCACTCTTGGCAGGCTTCCCCAGAGTGCAGAGTGCCATTGACTGCACACATATTGCCTTGTCTACTCCCTATCACCAGCCAGTCATCTTTATCAATGGAAAGGCATTTAACTCTCTCAATCTCAATGTACAGCTGGCTTGTGATCACAGGCAGCGCATCAAACAGGTATGTGCCCACTATCTTTTGGGTTCTTGAGATTCAGATATACCTTCCTCCCTTGCCTTCTGAAACTATTTTACATTCCAGCCAAAAAATATAGCTGACAACAAAAACAAATATTTAAATATATGGAAGATAGAAGCAGTGGAGGATATATCTATTTCTAGCCAACAGTGGGAGTACGATTTGTTGTCCTGTCTTCAGATAGCTGAGGAAGCCAAGCAGAGACCTTGTCCATCGACATTGAACCAGACTGAAAAGACAGACAAGCAGAACAAATGACAACTGGAGCTACAAGTCTTTGCCAAATCAGGAACCTGCCTGCAAACTAAATTCTTAATCAAAAAATAATTAGCTGTATAAAATGTTGTTTAGTAATTAGATTACGGCCTCTCCATGGACGTAGGCGTTCCTTGCACAAAGTCCTCCCACACAACCTGACCCCTGTCATAAAACAATACATTGGAGACTAATTTATACAAATGCAAAACTGATGCAGTTCTAATTATTTCCCAGATTCTTTAACATATGCGAATTTAAAAAAAATAAACTTGTTAACTTATCGGGATTGTGCAATAAGAATGGCCGAGGATTTAAAAGTTAACTTAATATATTTATCACTTACAGCGAGATCTGAAAAAGTGACAATCCAATTTGTTGTGTGGTATCAACAATGATTGACAATATCAGAGAAACAATATGATATAATGTATGTATACTTTCCCATCTGGAGTGGGTCATTGTTATCCACCAATTGTGGGGAAGCAACCATTGAAAAGAAATGTTATTTCATGGTTGAACCTCATGCATGAAATAACACAAAGATGAGATTCTTTTGTTGGAATTCTCTTTTGTCCATGAGACCATAAAATTCGTTAAGCTCCACCATTTAAAACCTCCTGACAGTCCACAAATCCTCATGCACAATGATTAACAGGGTTCTTCCTCTGTTTACACTTATCCAGTGAAAGGAATCTCAGTGTGCCACGCTAAATTGTTTCCTCACCGCTTACCCGACGCTACGCTAAAATAAGTCCCCCCCTCTGCACCACAATTACCATTTAGAATGTCGGTAGATCCAGAGAAATGACAGTAGGCTCTAAGCCAGCTAGTTTCTTCAGGGGTTCTTCCAATACGTCCGTTCCTCCGAGGTTTCTGCGGATCTTCTGCCGAAGTTATGACAGACAACCGGGGAAAAACCCATGTGAAAATTTCACCCCATGTAGCATCGCAAAAAAAACCCCACTAATAATTATAGTTGAAAAGAAAACATTCAATTATCGAGAATTGGTTTAGAACTGATATACTAACCATATACAACTAAAATAAACACCTTGAAGGGCTCCTTCTATGGGTCAGAGAATTTATTCAATAGTATTTATAGACCAGAAGGGTCCCAGGTTTTCTGCATTAGCTGGGACAGCAGTAGTGGTAATTCAATTGGTCGCAGTGCTCTGTGTTAAGGAAGGGAAAACTGGCCAGGGTTCCTGCCACTGATCCATATCCAGTAATCCTGATTGGAACATGTGCATGTGCAGATATTCAATGAAGCTAGGATTGTACACATAGAAACATCCACTATTCAGGCCCTTGAGTCTGTTCCGCCAAACAATTAGATCATGGCATAACTGTACCTCAACTCCATTTAACCACCTTTGTTCCATGTCCCTTGATACCCTGACCTAACAAAAATACATCATAGAATCATAGAAAGTTACGGCACAGAAGGAGGCCATTCAGCCCATCATGTCCGTGCTGGCTAAAAAAGAGCTATCCAGCTTAATCCCATTTTCCAGCACTTGGTCCGTAGCCCTGTAGATCACGGCACTTCAAGTGCACATCCAAGTACTTTTTAAATGAGCTGAGGGTTTCTGCCTCTACCATCCTTTCAGGCAGTGAGTTCCAGATCCCCACCACCCTCTGGGTGAAAAAAAATCTCCTCAGCTCCCCTCTAATCCTTCTACCAATTACTTTAAATGTCCAGATTTCCACTACCCTTTGTGTGAAAAAGTGCTTCCTGACAGCAGCAGATGCCCTCACCCTGTCCCAATGATCGTGGCAGAATTGTGATTAGGTCAATTTTTATCTGATATTCTGATGTCAAATAGAGACCTGGTGCCACTTGATGAGTTTCCTCATCCATGACAGCAGCAGTCTAATGGTGTTAGATGATCTAGCTCAGCCAAGGAACATCAAGGGTTATGAATATGTACATTATACCATAAAAACTTGTAAACTGTGGTTATTTGTTGCACCGAGTGATTAGGCAACATTCAAATTGGCTCAGAAATGAGCTTTTTCACTATCTCTGGAAGTTTTATGCAAAATTGCAGTGCTACATACAGCAAATTGAGCGACATGTGGTGAATGTAGAAATTAGTGAGTTTTGTTGTGAAATGGTACACCACATCAAGGGGGTGATTTTAAACCCCAAGAACGGGTGGGTTGGGGGCGGGTGGGAGTTGAAAATAGTTGTTTTTTGGGTCGCGACCACAATCCGGATTTATTTCCGGGTTTAACGTCGGCACGGAAAAGTACAGGCTTCCCACTGGGAATGCCAAGTCTGGAAATTTAACGGTTGCAACTCAAAAAAACAACTATTTTCAACTCCCACCCGCCCCCAACCCACCTTTCTTGGGGTTTAAAATCACCCCCCAAAACTTTTATGTTTATCTAGAAAGATTGATGTGCTCCTTTGTTGTTAGGGAGTTTCTCAAAGGGGTCAGCAACAATGAATGCAGAGGATAGATAGCATTGTTCCAATAATGCCTGCTTGCTGGATAGCAGCTATCGGGAGTTAAATTGGATAACCCCCGGAAACGGACACTGGGATCGCGGTCCGCGATTAACCCGCGCCCGTTGGTTGCGATGCAGGCAGCACTTAACATTCGTGCTGCCTGATGATTTCAATGTTAGCTTGCTGCGTTGTTGATTGGCTGCACGCAGCAGCAGGGGGCCACGATATCGGGAGTGGTTTGTGCTACTTAAAGCAGCCTGGACCTCTTAAAGGAGAGGTGCACTGTGACTGCAAGAAGTGGTGAGAGTCGCGTGAGAAGTGATTCCTGAGCTGTAATACTTGGAAGAATGGCTGCGCCTGTGAGAGAGCGTGTACCGAGGTTCTCGGATGATGCACTAGAGACCTTGGTGGAAGAGGTGGAAAGAAGGAGGGCGTCATTTATCCGCAGGGGGGCAGGAGGCCCTCCAGACATATGCTCAAGAGGCAGTGGGAGGAAATAGTGGATGAGGCCAATGCCAGGAGCATCGTACCACGCACATGGATACAGTGCAGGAAGAAGTTCAATAATTTGACACGAATGTTCAAGGTGAGTGAGTTCAAGTTTCAAGTGGCATATCCTACCAACTGCACCACTACACCCATGCTCCAGGCACTACACCCTCCATCACCCACCTACCAACAAACTCTTTCAATCAGTACTCAACCCTTCAAGTCATATGCTTTATCACACCCTCACACATTACCACTGTTGTAAGCCGCACACCCACAACTCACAGATCGCACACACTGGCAGCTATTCAACCATGACAGCCACATCACCCAAACATCTTGCAGGACACTCACTGACATACTTCCCTCTTTCTTGCAGGATTAGGTGACGCACAACAGTAGGCAGCAGAAAAGAACTGGGGGAGGACAGGCATGCCTACATGTCCTCACCCCAATGGAGGAGACAGTGTTGTCGATCATTGGAAGGGCCATCGCTGACTGCTGCCTTAGAAGCTCAGACTGCTGCTATCATGACTCTGAGTACCACTGTTGAAAGGGGCTTCCAGGGCATCACAGCGCTCCAGCAATCTGTTCTCCAACAGATCACCAGGATTGTTGAGGCGCCGCCCCGGGAGAGTGGCAGTGGCGCCATGGAAGACGAACCTGTTGTCCTCTCTCAGGATGACAGCATTCCTGCGCCCACCCCAGCCACTCCGTCAGTGCCCTTGCTGTTGTCTGTCAGCCAGCCAGGTCAGACTGCTGCAGTCCAGACTGGGATGGTGCAGTCTGAAGCCGAGCCATCCCGGCCCAGAGCTGCTTGAGGTCATCCTCCAAAGCCGTCTGAAGTCTCCTCAATTGAAGATCAGCGGCCTTCCACCACCCAGGCTCCAGCCACTGGGAATGTGCTCGTAGGAAAGGTAAAGGCACACGAAAGACAGGGACGAAGGGAATGCACAAGGGTGAATAGTCTCATTTTGTTTGCATCATTTCATGTGTTCATTTATAAATGTGGATTTGAATTTGCATTTGGTGGTGGTTTATACTTCTGCGACGAGCTGAGGGAAGAAGCAATGTGTAATCATACAGGGCGATTTGATGGTCATGTGAGAGAGGAAAGGTAAGGAGTGTGGGACTGTTGGTGAATGGGGAGGTGTCGTTGAGGTTACTGGTATCATCATTAATCATCTGCTCACGCAGAGCCCTGGCAGACGGGGCCTGTCTACCTTGTAGCCTCCCTGCCTCTTCCTCCACTTCCTGTCGCACTTCCTCCTCCTCCTCCTCTTCCTCCTCCTCTGCCTCTTCGTTTTGCTCAGGTTCTCGCCTGATAGGCGGTGGCAAGGGCTGTTTTCTCATAATGGCGAGGTTGTGCAGCATGCAGCATTCAATGACAAATCTTGATACCCACTCAGCTGAGTACTGCAGGACTCCTCCAGAGTGGTCCAGGCAGCGAAGTGTTGCTTGAGGACGCCTATGGTGTGCTCTATGATGTTCCATGTGGCAGCATGGCTCTCATTGTAGGCCTGCTGTGCATGTATGCCTGCGTTCCAGACTGCAGTCATGAGCCATTTCATGAAGGGATAACACTTGTCGCCCAGTAGCCAGCCTTTGACTTGCCGTGCCGGTTGAAATATAGTTAGCACGTTGGACTGCCCGCAGAATGAAGGAGTCATGGCTGCTGCCAGGATAGCGGGTGATGCAAAATGAGACTATTCACCCTTGTGCATTCCCTTCGTCCCTGTCTTTCATGTGCCTTTACCTTTCCTACGAGCACATTCCCAGTGGCTGGAGCATGGGTGGTGGAAGGTCGCTGACCTTCAATTGAGGAGACTTCAGACGGCTTTGGAGGATGACCTCAAGCATCTGCATGATGCGCTGCTTGTGGTCGTACACCAGCTGCACATTGAGGGAGTGGAATCCCTTTCTGTTCATGAATATGGTTGAGTTGAGATGTGGAGCACGCAAGGCAATATGCATACAGTCAATGGTACCCTGCACCGTGGGGAAGCCTGCAATGCGAGCAAACCCTTGTGCTCGGTCCTGCTGCTTGTCTCCGGCAAGAAGGAATGAGATGAATCTGTTTCTGAGTGCGTACAGAGTCTCAGTGACCTCCCTTATACAGCAGTGCACTGCAAACTCCGAGATGTTGTTTATATCTCCAGCAGCAGCCTG
This sequence comes from Heptranchias perlo, assembly GCF_035084215.1. Taxonomy (NCBI): domain Eukaryota; kingdom Metazoa; phylum Chordata; class Chondrichthyes; order Hexanchiformes; family Hexanchidae; genus Heptranchias; species Heptranchias perlo. The sequence goes on along the minus strand of NC_090331.1, from coordinate 15,314,824 downwards.
AAAGGAACCAGAGCCGTAAAAATTAAGAGCCATGGTTACCTTGACAGCCACAGGCAATGCTGACCCTGACCTGCTCTGGGGCTGCAATTGTGGCTGCAGCAGTTGACAAATTTCAGTCACAACCTCTTTAGCAAACCATAGACATCTGATGCACTGGCCCTCGCTGAAGTTGAGGTAAGAGAATTGCTCCCTGAAGATCCCCAACCGATATGGCCTCCTGCTGATTGCCCTGCTCCTTGTCCTCCCTCTTCTCGCAGCTTGTCCTGCTCTGCATGGCCACTCTTCATTCTCCCAGTCATGTTTAATTCCCAGAGGAAGCCCTAGCAAGTCACCCATGTCTGGAAGCAACTTTTTTCAGCACACTATTTTAAATTCCACTAACAGTACTGCAAGACCAGCCAGACCACTCTCTATAGAATATTTTAACTTTAGTCAAGTATAGGAAACTTCCAAAAACACGTACAATTGCACCAGCAGCCAGAATAAATAATCTGTAATAAATAAGCTGTAACTCCTACATGACCCCTTTAAATAGCGCTGGTTGGGGGTCCTTCATGCCATTTAAGTCCTGTTCAGCTGTGCGAGGTTAAGTCAGTGCATTGGCTGGAGTGTGGAGTTCCAAAATGTCGCTGGCTGCTTCAACTCAGAGTTGCACACTGATTCACGTCATAATCTCCCTACTCTACATGCTGCCGGCGTTCATTAGGGGCGCGTGCGCAAACCCCTTTACCAAGATGGCACACTTCACGTCAGAAATGGACACCATTTTCAGGGCTTAGGTGTCCACGTAACGCCTACAAAATGGGCGCTACACAGCTCAATTTCGCCCCGATTGTCTTGAATGATGATATTTCTGTGGTCGGAAGCATAATTTGAGTGCAAGCCTCTTCTTTCCACGAAGACCTGTGTAAGTGCCAAAATACGTCCGCCAGGAACCCCTGGCGCTCAATCCTGCTGGAATTTTCAGTCACGGGACGATTCCCTAATTTTAATAATCTGGGTGGTGGTGCGTCTCAGGTGCCCACTAGTTGGGGAAGGCCGCAAAATATGGCAGAAGCTGCCTGCTCTGGGAGGGGTGCGTGTGCTGGGTCCATTCCCTGCAAATATGTGGACTGCCGCCCATCAGCCCAGTTTGTAAAGGGAGCCAAAGAAAAGGTAAAAATCTCCAGGGACTAGGCCAAGACTAGACTCCCAGTCGGATTTTCTTTCCGCCGACCGGTATGTTTCTTTTCACAGGGCACGTCGGTCTGCTGGCCGATTCCCAGACTGGGGCTGAGGAAACTTCTCTGAAGCAGGTGCCCTGTTTGGAGTGGACAGAGGATTTGCCCCAAGCAAATCCCTACGGAAACTGCCCAGGGAGGGCCAGGATCCGCATAGCTAGATCCCGGCTTAACTTGTGGCCCTTCCGCTGCACTCCCACTGGACTTATGGTGGGAGTGAAGCATAAAGACCAGGGATTTTTAGCCCTGAGGTTACTAATTATAGTTTGGTCAGTTCTCAATACTTCTACTTCTAAAGGTGAGGATATTGATGGCATTTAAGCCAAGGCTTGGAACTAGTCCTTATGCTTTCGGAAGCTATCTGAAGAAAATGAATGCTGACAAATAACGTGAGGATCTGATGGTTAATTTGGTCCTATTTACTGGTCGGAATCCTACTCTGGATCCATGTGTAGGTGAAAGCCATCTGAAAAGAGAAAGAAAAAACAAACAGATGTGGACTGTATAACCAAGGGCATTTGCACTTGATACTACACAGAGGTGGGACAGAAGAAAATGTCAGTAAAAGAGTTACTGACTTTGCAACCTACCAGACTCAACATTGATTTCAATAAATTTAGATCCTAACCACTGCTCCCATTTTTGCGGACAGCAGGTGCTGGTAATGGTTCTGCTGTTGCCATTCATAGTTCCTCTAGACCCATCTTTTGTTTCTTTACTTGTCCCATTACCACCCTCCTTGCCTTGCACCATCATCCCTTTTGTCATTTGATCACTCCTGTCCTCCACTCTATCACAGACCTTCCCTTTAGTTCTTTCCTCCCCTCTCCTTCTTCTCCCCACCCCCCTTTCCCTGGCTCTGTACTTGCTTCAAAACTGTTAAATCTTTAACTTCTTCCAGTTCTGACAAAAGGTCTTCGACCTGAAATGTTAACTCTGTTTCTCTCTCCACAGATGCCGCTTGATCTACTGAGTATTTCCAGCATTTTCTGTTTATATTATAGTAAAAGAGTTAGAATGGCCCCGATTTTCAATTGCGGGCGCCTTGGGGGTGGGAGGGCTGCGAAAATCGGGAAAATCCTGCGCAGGTTCGGAAGCCGGCCCCCATCCGCCAGCTTCCGGGTTTCCCACAGTTGCGCCTGTGTGCGCGTGCGCTTCCCGAATGCGGAAGTCCCGCCGGGAATTAAAGCCAGTAGGATGATAGTTAAAGAACCAAATGTTCATTGAGGTAGTTAAGGTATTTTATTTCTGACATAGTACATAATTAAATCGATTTTTAACTTACCTGGGTGGTTTTCCCACGGCTTCTGATTCACGCCTAGTAAAACCAGGCATGAAGGGCCGGATCAGGCAAAAATAAACTAAATGAATTAAATGAAAAAACCATTGCACAAAGTTAAAAAACAAAATAAACCTACCTTTCCACTGATGTCACCTGCAACCCCTGCTCCGATGTCCGATGTCTTCCTCTCCCCCCGATCTCCCCCTCTCCGCCCCGATCTTCAGCGCCCTCCACTCTGTTCCAGCAGCAGATGATCTCTTTCAGATGATCTCTTTCTCTCTCTCTCTCTCTCTCTCGCTCACTCTTTCTCTCCTCCCCCTCGGCGTTGCAGCTCCTGTCGGCAGCCAGTCTGTCAATCAGGCTGACTGCCGGGTGCGAAACCCAGAAACAACTTTAATCACCATCAATTACATCGCCATCGCGTCGGAAAAGGTAAGTTTTTTTTATTCGGGTTTGCCACGTGCACCTTCACCCCCCCCCCCCGCTGCCCATCCCGCCATCATTTTAAAATTGATCCTAATGTGTTAACCTCTTATAATTCTGACTTTGGTTTTCCTTTCAATTACAGATCATTCGGGGGCGATAGATGTGGGGGAACCATTAAAAAATTCAGTCAGAAGTGACTCAGCAGTCATTGGAGGTAAGGGTGTGAATTGGCTGTGAGACTCTATCATATTCTAATCTTTTAAAATTCCCATCCTTGTTTTCAAATCCACCCTTGGCCTCGCCCCCTCCCTATCTCTGTAACCTCCTCCAACCCTAGAACCCTCCAAGATCTCTGCGCTCCTCCAGTTCTGGCCTCTTGCGCACCTCCAGTTTTATTCGCTCCACCATTGGCGGCAGTGCCTTTAGCTGCCTAGGCATTAAGCTCTGGAATTCCTTCCCTAAATCTCCCCTCCTTTAAGGTGCTACTTAAACCTATCTCTTTGATCAAGCTTTTGGTCACCTATCCTAATATCTCCTTATTTGGCTTGGTATCAAATTTTGTCTGATAACGCTCTCCTGTGAATCCCCTTGGGACGTTTTACTACATTAAAGGTGCTATATAAATGCAAGTTGTTGTTGTTATTGAAAGTTGGTGTAAGGCAAATAGTTTGAAAACCAGGTTGTATTTACACATCTAAATAAATGTATAAAGGTGGGCAGAGTGACTCAATAAGAATGTTTTAATTTTTTTATTATTTGGTCTTGGGATGTGAGCAATGCCGCATTCATTGTCAAACCTAGTTGCCCATAAAAGATGGTTGTGGGCCTGGTCCTCGAACCGCTGCAGTCCTTGAGGCGATGGTCTTCCCATGATGATGTTAGGTAGGCATTTGAGCTGTTTTATAATCAGGGAACATGAATACGGTAGGAAATTATGAAGAGTTGATTTGGTATAATCACCAGACAAAGACATCTAAGAACTGAAGTCCTTTAAGATCTGCTGTTGAAAATTTCAAAGGAAAATTACTCATTTCAAGTCAATTGCTTTGACTTATAAGAAATGGATAACAGAGTTCAATTTGGAGTCCAGTGATATATTTTTATACTGTTTATAAACACTGGTACAAATTTTGGGTCTGCTCTAGACATTCTCTCAGGTTTAGTGTTACCACTCACTCCCATAGTCTTTTCTGTTCATGAAAGCCTTGGCATTGATATGACACCATACACTCAAGGGAAACTGCGACACAACTAAATCTGTGTGCCCTGTTCACTGGATGTACAGCACATTCAGAATCCCAAGAAAGACTTGCATTTATATAGTGCCTTTCATGACCTCAGGACATCCCAAAGCACTTCACAGCCAATGAAGTACTTTTGAAGTCTCATCATTCTTGTAATGTAGGAACACAGCAGCCAATTTTGCACACAGCAAGGCCCCACAAACAGCAATGTGATAATGATCAGATAATCTATTTTGGTGATGTTGGTTGAGGGATAAATGTTGGCCAGGAAACCGAGAGAACTTCCCTGCTCTTCTTCAAAATAGAGCCATGGGATCTTTTACATCCACCTGAGAGGGCAGATGAAAGACGGCACCTCTGACAATGCAGCACTCCTTCAGTACAGCACTGGAGTGTCGGCCTGGATTCTGTGCTTATGTCTCTGGTGTGGGGCTTGAACCCACAACCCTCTGACTCAGAGGCGAGAGTGCCACCAACTGAGCCATGGCTGATAACTAGGAAATAACCAAGTGAAGGAATAACTTTAGTTTTTTCAACCAAGCATAATGAAGCTACGTATTGTCGAAGAAAAAAAGACTAAAAGACGCAAAATGGAGGACCCAGGGAAACTAACTAATTCATGGTGCAAATAAAAAGTTGCATCAAAAGAAATCATCGTTTGCCTTTAAGTGGCCTACCTGAGCAGGCCAGTGCCCGGGGCTTCCTCTGTGCACAGTTTTTATGGGCAAGTAGAACATTGTGAGTGGATCCTTGCCCACAATTGCGAGACCTGCTGTGGGACCTTTGTTAGATGATATTTACATATTAAAATGGACCTCAGCATGCATGTGGTATGGCCTCACATTTTGGGCTCAAATTGTCCATCGGAAAATCAGGCGTCCTGTGAATTGGTCACATGAGGTCAAGTGCCCGATATCCCCAACTGTGGCATGTGAGGCCCCATGCTTCTGGTGGGGCTTCATAAAATCGGGGCTATTTATGCTACGATTCTTGCATAAAGAAAGGGAGAATGACAGGAGACATTTATAAAAGCAAAAAAAAGTACAGGTCAACAAATTTCATAAGCAAATTAACTTGTCAGTTCCAGGTTAACTGACAGTTTAAATGGACATTGTTTTGTGGATCACGGTTTTACTTAAAGGAAAATCTAGGAGGAATGCTTTTTAGACAAAAATACTCTCCCATCTCTCACATAAGACTTTGTTCTACAAGGTACCTAAATTGAAGTTATCTATCTTTGGCCTCATGAAGAGCCACTATTTTGAGCCTTTGCTCTCATGCTGAGTCGTTTTGCTTAAGGTGTATTATGGGAGCAATCTGCGCACATCTGGAGCAGCTGTATTGATTTTGATAGGAACTGGTGCTTTGCACTAGCCTGGAAACCAAAGTAGAGGTTCCTGACCCTGGAATGCTCAGTGTAGCGTGAGAATCCCCAGTGCCTCACTTGTACTGGTATCTCCATGATCAGGTGCTGCAGGCTGAAACAAAGTGCCAGCTCCTATAAAAATCGCTCTAGCATTTTAAGAGAACACACCCCCTGAAAACTGCGCCACGAGGGCAGCTGAAGGCCTGAAAAAGACATACCTCCCATGAATCCAAAAAATACATTGCTTTAATCAAGAATCCTCCTCGCATGCAGGAGATGCCCTTGATGTGAGCGATGAGGGAATATCTTGTGCAGAAAAAGTTCCTCTTGGCCTTTCCTTCTCCTGTAAATATCTTGCACAGATAAACATTATGTAGAAAAATAATGGGCCTGACCTTAAGTGGATGAACTTTATACCATACGTAAGCAACGGTCGCTTTCTCTCAGGAGCCACTGATAGGACTACTTATCGATTCTAGTGCAGCAAGCAGTATAAAACAAATGGCTTGCAAGCCGAAGCTGCCTCAGGGTACTGTGCTCCTACTATCTTATCTACTCATCCTTAAGGCCCCTTTGCTATGCTGTCCTGATGTCACTCAATAGCTTATTTTCCGATTAAGCACTGTTTACCATCATTTATACTTCAGGGACAGTTCCACAATCCTGTGCTTCCAGCAGGGACGTGCACTTGCAGGGAGTGTGGGTCGGATACAAGGCTAAAGCATTGTAGGCCTGATTCTCTGCTTGCGGCCTTTCCTTAACAGTAGAGACTGATGCTATTGCCTGTCCAGTTTTGTTCAGGACAGCCTTCTTTTTGAATGAGCTGTATAGATATTATCAAAATGTAAACTGGACATAAAGTATTGTTTTTAAAATGACATAAATCCTTCCCACACCCCCTCTCTTCTTTGTCATATGATGTAGAGACGTTAGATATTAAGGTTACTCGGGCTTTCACTGAATTTTCATCATCAGCAAGGATACACTAGTATTAAATGCCATGCACTGCTTCTATTCTTTGTCCATTCAGTTTTGAACTTAGCAAAAATTGGCAACACACTTTTAGGCAAAGTTACAAATTGGACTTTTGTGGATTCTGTACCATCCTGCTCCATGACACATCATGCTGTTACGCCAAAATATTGGGCATGATTTTAACATTGAAAAACGTGTGGGTTCGACTTGGGGGGGCATTCAAAATCGCAACCATTTCAGACCCGTCCCCAACCAGTCTCCAACCCACCCATTTCCGGTTTTCACTGAGGCGGGATGAGGGACAGGTGACCAACCCGCTCGCAGGAGGTGGGTTGGTGACTAAAACTTTTCAAGGAGGCTGCAGGCCTCCATTTTTGCAGAATTTTCAATTTCAACCCCTGGGGGCCTGGATTCCTGGGCCTTCTCCTTCACGCCATGTGAAAGAAGGCGAGAAGGCCCAACACTAATAGGCGAGTGCCTTTCTGGCACAGCTTGTGGGCCTGGAGGAGCAGGAGTGCTTTCCCCAGGCCCAAGAAGCCTACCTGCAATGACCCCATAATGATCGCGAGCCTCCCACCCCCCCCCCCCGCCCCGATCTCCGCCCTCCCCCACGAGCACGGAAGACCCCCCGACCCCACCCCGCAACGATTGCGGATCCCCCCCCGATCCTCGGCCCCCACACCGATGATCACGGACCCCCGTGATGACCCTCGACCCCTCCCCCAACGATCACGGGCCCCCGCGATGACCCCCGACCCCGACACCACCCCCCCATGACTGAACCCCGATCCCTCCCCCCATGACTGACTTCCCCCGTGACCCCCATGCCCACCGGTGACCTGGTGCCTCTTTGCCCATCCATGCCCACCAGTCACCCATGCCCACCAGTGCCCTGTGCCTCTCCATATCCTCCCCATCCATACAATCAAAAACTTACCTGAAGCAGTACTCTCCCTGGCTGCTCTCCCACTCGACTGAGACCAGCCTGTCAATCAGGCCGGTCAGTTGGATGGCAAACTAACAAAAATAAAAGACGTCCTTATGTTAAAATCATAAGGACGTCCGGGAAACCCATACTTCCGAGTTTCCCATCCGCAATTTGACCCACCTGCCCCCTTCCCGGCTCGGGGCCAAAATCATGCCCATTATATCTTGTCCCATGAAACCATCACCCAGGTGGTTGCTTGAGATTGGCCACAATTGGCTAGAGGCTTTTTCTGGGGGAGGGAAGGACAAAGGATGATTAGGTGACACAATGGAATCATGTACTGTCATTTTACCACTGTGACTTGGATTTAATTCCAGAAGGTACAATTAGGATGAAAGTCTCTCTCTGCTGGCTGTCAGGGCCTTATGTGAAATTAGCTTCATTAGTCTCAACCCAGTTCACGGTGGGCATGAGTTCATAATTTTCTCAGCCAGTTTAAAACAAATCTCCAACATTTGATACAAACATACAATAAATTCTCAGCTACACTCAGTAGAAGAAATAGTGCTATTCTGAAGTAGGAGTTAGGAGACAGTTTGGGCAAAGTAGAGTGAACTCTGTATCTGGCCTGCATTTTATATGACCTCAGAGCAGGTGTATAGTCATGGATATACAGGTGCATGTCCATTTTAAATTTTGGAGACAAGCAAATGCTCAGTTTTTGGCTGCTATCGACATCAGCATTAATTTTGTCATCTGTCTGATGGAATTATTCCTCTGCCACAGAAGTAAGGAAGCGGCAGTGGGAGAGATGCAAAAATCTTGAACGTGAGAGTGGCATTAGTTAATATGGAAGCCAACCATATTTAATGCACCTCTCACGAACCTGGTTTTTCCATCTTTCCAACTACACTCTAGCTACACTGTCATTTTGCTTGTTCTGGCCTGCTAGTTTTCCTTCCCTACTAGAAAGGTGACTCTTCCCACTCTTGAGTCTGCTCCCTCTCCCTCACTCCTCGTCTGCTGGTGCTGGTCTGTGAGCTGTCTCTCGCTGCTGCTCTGCTGCAGTGTGCCTACTTTTAAAGTTGTCATTCCACCACTGCCTGAGGGTATTTGATGCTGACGTTGGGGTCAAAAAGTGGTCAAATGTTCATTTTCTTAGTGCTGGAATACTTCATTTTCAGCAAGATATACCCAAAATTTGCTTTTAGTATTGTATACATTGGTACTTATTCCATTACCTGATTGACTGCTGGTTTTACTTTTCATTGGGACTGATACATCTGCTGCTATACCTGCTGCTCACTTACCTTTGCATCTTGAAATATTTTTTCTTATCCACAGGCGTGATAGCGATCGTGATCTTTGTCATCCTCTGTATCATTGCTGTAATGGGACGCTTGTTGTACAGACACAAAGGCACGTACCGCACCAACGAAACAAAGGGGACGGAATATGCTGAGAATGCAGACGCCACGCTGAAGAACAATGCCAATTACCAGGACTCCGTGAGCGAAGGCAAGAAGGAGTATTTCATCTGACAGCGATACGGGCCCTCCTCATTACTACAGTTACAACAGCAGATTAATAACACAACAGCCGAGACTCACTGTCTGTGCTATGAGTTAGCTACAGACTCTGCAGGCTGAATGGCCAAAAGTTATGTTCAAAGTACCCAGCATATGACTGGTTTACATGGTGGGGTGGGATAGAATTTATTGTTTCCTGTTAACTGTGGGTGAGCTCAGGGGAGTAGAAATACAAATTTTATAGAATTTCAAAAGGATTTAGAAGCAGCGATTGAAAGGTAAAAATCTTTTACTTTACTTTAATCGGTCCGAAGCAGATATCCTATTTATTTCAGAAGCATTATTTTAAAAGCTGACTGGATAAAAATAGTGGAAAGTTCCACCTAAGCAGTTGAGTGACATACAAAGAAACACAATTAAACTAAATCAGAGTCTTCAGAGATTCTGACCATCGTAATTTCAATATTGATTAAACTAATACAATTTTGATAGAAAGCCCCTCTTTTTATTCAGTGATCTGCTCCGATTGTTTTATGTAAGAAGGTTCCACTGATTTCTTCCTCCTGCGTTCAAGTTAATATTACAAAAACATCCTGGCCATTCCGTGCGTGCCTGTAATTGTAAAGGGATATACCAGGAAAAATTCGGTCTACTATTAGCGCAATAGCCAGAAAGGTGGTCAGATTTTATTTTCCGATGAAGTTGACGTTTGGAACAGTCAAAACAAAACAGAACTTGTACGACCGACTTTACAAACTGCACCTGGTGTGTTGTGAACAAAACATCAGCAAACAAACGCTAAATGTGAACACAGTCTGTTGTGCATGTGTTCCATACACAGCACAACTAACCATCTTAATACCATGGAGCGTTAACCACAAACCATCACTCGGTTCAAATAAAACAAAATTGTGTATTAGTCGTCTCAACCCAGTTTCCATAACCCAAAATTGCTCCGAATCCAATTCTAATTGGCACTGAACTGGCAATCTCATTCAGAGGGGCCACATGATAAGCGGTATAGAATCATAGAATCATAGAAGTTTACAACATGGAAACAGGACCTTCGGCCCAACATGTCCATGTCGCCCAGTTTATACCACTAAGCTAGTCCCGATTGCCTGCACTTGGCCCATATCCCTCTATACCCATCTTACCCATGTAACTGTCCAAATGCTTTTTAAAAGACAAAATTGTACCCGCCTCTATGACTGCCTCTGGCAGCTCGTTCCAGACACTCACCACCCTTTGAGTGAAAAAATTGCCCCTCTGGACCCTTTTGTATCTCTCCACTCTCACCTTAAATCTATGCCCCCTTGTTATAGACTCCTCTACCTTTGGGAAAATATTTTGACTATCTACCTTATCTATTCCCCTCATTATTTTATAGACTTCTATAAGATCACCCCTAAACCTCCTTCTCTCCAGGGAAAAAAGTCTCAGTCTATCCAACCTCTCCCTATAAGTCAAACCATCAAGTCCCAGTTGCATCCTAGTAAATCTTTTCTGCACTCTTTCTAGTTTAATAATATCCTTTCTATAATAGGGTGACCAGACTGTACACAGTATTCCAAGTGTGGCCTTACTAATGTCTTGTACAACTTCAACAAGACATCCCAACTCCTGTATTCAATGTTCTGACCAATGAAACCAAGCATGCTGAATGCCTTCTTCACCACCCTATCCACCTGTGACTCCACTTTCAAGGAGCTATGAACCTGTACTCCCAGATCTCTTTGTTCTATAAATCTCCCCAACGCCCCACCATTAACGGAGTAGGTCCTGGCCCGATTCGATCTACCAAAATGCATCACCTCACATTTATCTAAATTAAACTCCATCTGCCATTCATCGGCCCACTGGCCCAATTTATCAAGATCCCGTTGCAATCCTAGATAACCTTCTTCACTGTCCACAATGCCACCAATCTTGGTGTCATCTGCAAACTTACTAACCATGCCTCCTAAATTCTCTTCCAAATCATTAATATAAAAAACAAATAACAGCGGACCCAGCACCGATCCCTGAGGCACACCGCTGGTCACAGGCCTCCAGTTTGAAAAACAACCCTCTACAACCACCCTCTGTCTTCTGTCGTCAAACCAATTTTGTATCCAATTGGCTACCTCACCTTGGATCCCGTGAGATTTAACCTTACATAACAACCTACCATGCGGTACCTTGTCAAAGGCTTTGCTAAAGTCCATGTAGACCACGTCTACTGCACAGCCCTCATCTATCTTCTTGGTTACCCCTTCAAAAAACTCAATCAAATTCGTGAGACATGATTTTCCACTCAGAAAACCATGCTGACTGTTCCTAATCAGACCCTGCCTCTCCAAATGCCTGTAGATCCTGTCTCTCAGAATACCCTCTAACAACTTACCCACTACAGATGTCAGGCTCACCGGTCTGTAGTTCCCAGGCTTTTCCCTGCCGCCCTTCTTAAACAAAGGCACAACATTTGCTACCCTTCAATCTTCAGGCACCTCACCTGTAGCTGTCGCTGATTCAAATATCTCTGCTGGGGACCCGCAATTTCCTCCCTAACCTCCCATAACGTCCTGGGATACATTTCATCAGGTCCCGGAGATTTATCTACCTTGATGCGCGTTAAGACTTCCAGCACCTCCCTCTCTGTAATATGTACACTCCTCAAGACATCACTATTTATTTCCCAAAGTTCCCTAACGGTATGGGATTTTAAAAAACATCTCACTGATGCAGCAAGGGGCTGCTTCACACACTGCTGGTGCAGAGTGGAGGGAACTTGATCCTTGACCTAATGACCCTATACCTGAGCTGAGAGTGCTTGATGCTCGTACTGGGTATCTGAAATAGAAAGTGTTGCCTTCCCCAATACTAACAACCTGCAAATAAATGTGATATCAATTATAAAAAATGTGATTGTTAATAATGTGGTCTGGATTTACCAAGTGTAATAGTACATTCTGAATAGATAGTTTTCTATTTCAACTCTTTCATTATAATATATAATCTGTCCTTTATTATATAGTCTGTCTTTGTTTGGTAAATGCTATCACCGACATTTAAAGCCAACAATAGACTAATTTATAAGAATCAAAACCTTTTTCATTTCTAGAATGTGACTGAAGTGCTATGATGCGGAATTTAAAATGACTGCTGCAGCCTTACTGATATTTATAAAAGTGCTTTGTAAAGTCCTGTTATGTGTTCTGAATTCTTCTTGAAGTACCTCGCTGTGTGAAGGATTCATAGCTCTTTTGTAAAAAGAAAACGGAACATCCTAAGATGTGTTAACACTAATAATGGATTCAAAGTGGTCAAATGTAATTTCAGACAATGGTTGTCATCATCCTTGTATTTTACATCTACAAGAAATCTCTTACATTTCCAATTAAAGTAATACAATGGAAACTAACAATACAACATCCATAACCTTTTCAGTAATGGAATTTTCTTTTCATTTCTACTGGGCCTTGCCCAAAGGTCCAAGCATGCAATGAGTCAACAGAACTTGTTCAATTGATTAATGGGATAGTTTATTTGAAATTAAAACAACTTTTGCAGAAAATTGTGTGCTTGTGACAGTCTTAAATGCTACAGTGGTTCACTTACTCCATGCCCAGTTAACCTTATTGCAAACTGGATTTTGACTCACAGCAGACAAGATCCAAAATAGTGAGCCTGTTGTATTTGATCAAAGTTATTGGTAACTTGGGAGTGTTTTAACCAGTCAGAATACATGCTAGGGACCATCAAATGGGGAGAGAGAGAATCCTTCTAGGTCTCCAACTATTGCCATTTACATATATTTATCATTGGAGATGGAGGAGGCAAGTGAGGCACAAGAGCAAATAATTGCCATAATATTTTAAATTATACAAGTTAAAAATTATTTCTAATTGAACCATTCACCGTGCAGCCTCACTGACCAATTAAAAGTGTACAGATGATAACCATTTGGATTACCATAAATATTTATATTATCAAAGAACTCTGTGACCTTTCTCTCGCACTCTTTTTCTCCTCCAAGTCACACACCATCCCGACTTGGAAATATATCGCCGTTCCTTCATCGTCGCTGGGTCAAAATCCTGGAACTCCCTTCCTAACAGCACTGTGGGAGAACCGTCACCACACGGACTGCAGCGGTTCAAGAAGGCGGCTCACCACCATCTTCTCGAGGGCAATTAGGGATGGGCAATAAATGCTGGCCTCGCCAGTGATGCCCACATCCCATGAATAAATTTTTTAAAAATCATCCATTATAATAAAAACCAAAACATTACGTCATAGCACATAAGGGTGGAACAAAAGTCATATTCATATTACAAATAATCCAATCAAATATACATTTCAAAGGCTTTATTTCCTGCCACGAGGGAAGAACTGGGCAGGATTAATTGGACGTATATCACAGTATCATAGAATCATAGTATGGTACAACATAGAAGGAGGCCATTCGGCCCATCGTGCCTGTGCCAGCTCTTTGAAAGAGCTATCCAATTAGTTCCACTCCCCTGCTCTTTTCTCATAGCCTTGTAAACTTTTTCCCTTCAAGTATTTATCTAATTTCCTTTTGAAAGTTACTATTGAATCTGCTTCCAACACCTTTTCAGGCAGTTCATTCCAGATCATTACAACTCATAAAAAAATGTTTTCCTCATGGCGCCTCTGATTCTTTTGCCAATCACCTTAAATCTGTGTCCTCTGGTTACCGACCCTTCTGCCACTGGAAATGGTTTCTCCTTATTTACTCTATCAAAACCGTTCATGATTTTGAACACCCCTATCAAATCTCTTAACCTTCTCGGCTGTAAGGAGAACAAACCCAGCTTCTCCAGTCTCTCCACATAACTGAAGTCCCTCATCCCTGGTACCATTCTAGTAAGCCTCTTAAATGGGAGGAAAAGAGTTTTGAAAATAAAATGGAAAGTGTATAAATGAAGTGTGCAGCTTATAGAAGTGAAAGGTTAATACTCGGGCTTTAGTTCAAATGGCTGCCAAAGGAATGAAAATCAATTAGTAGATTGAGTAATCAATAAAAGGCCCAGGATAGTTGAAATATGGTAGTTAAACCAGCTCACATTCACATTCATAAACGACCATTGGGAGACCCAGGAGTCAATTTTCGGATGGCCGAGCGGGTGCGTTCGTGGCGGGGGTGCTCCTAAAATTGGGGACTCCCGGAACGGGTCCGGAGCCCGGCTCCAACCCGCCGACTTCCGGGTTCCCCAATGGCTCGAATCCGTGCGCGCGCAGCCCCCACATGCGGGACTCCCATTGGCAAACAAAGCCGGCCGGATGACAGTTTAGATAGGGAGGTACTTGATGTCATTGACAGACGTCATTGGGAAGAGATTTTAGCAGGGATGTGATTTTGGACTCTCCTCAGCGTGTTTCCCATGTTGTGGGAAACACTCCCTGTTGTTGCAGATGTGTTTCAGTCAGCAGCCATTGGGAGATGCAAAGGATTCCTTGACAGTTGGGGGGAATACCTCATTCATTGCAGCAGGGCATTCTGTCACCTCAGACAAAGTTTTGCCTGCCCCACCGTTGTCTCCACACTCCAAATTATTAAATCATACCCTAATCTCTGCTGACAAAACACATTACCTACTTTGTGGACCCCCTCACACTCACACCGGGTGGGGGGGCGGTGTCCATTGCTGCATTCATCACTCCATTGGAGGACGAGCAACATCACCAGCCTCGCCAGGCATGCCGTCCACCTCCGCCATGTGGAGCTACACAACACAGTGCTGCGCAACAGGCATCTGCACAAAGTAGTCGTGCAACTACACATACACCCACTGTAGGGTGACCCAATGGGTGGCATCAAGGATGTTCACGGAGAACCTCATGAAAGGGCATTATTGCACAAGCCAGTCAAGAATGGCCGAGATGTGGCAGCAGTGGTGACAATATAATATGTAATGTGAGTTGATCAGAAATTCAATATAAGTAAAAACCATGACAAACCCTCAAATACCCTTGTGCATCCCCTACATGCTCACGTCACGTTTGCCTTACGCTTCCTACTACACATATGTGATGCATGCCCTGTGGCTGCAGCACAGGTAGTGGCAAGTTGGGTGAGGCTGACCGTGAAAGAGATGCATCAGAGGGTGAGTATGAGATAGAGCCATGAGATTGTATGTGGATTGGGTTGAGTGGTAGTGGTGGGATGAGTACTGGCGAGGTGAGTAAGTGTAGGTAAGATGAGGATGAGCTTTGAGTGGGTGTGAGGAGTGATGTGATAGAGTAGTGTTGGCAGTACAGAAGGAGATGTGGGGTGGGGACGTTGATGTGGCAGACAGAGTGTAGGGGAATGAGTAAGTGTACTCACTTCGGCTGACCTACTTAGGTCATTGGAGCGCCTCCTGCACTGTATGCAGGTGGGCGATATGTTGGTGGTGCAGGTGACTTCCTCTGCCACCTCGAGCCAGGCCTTCTTCGTGGCAGAGGCAGGCCACTTCCTCCTGTCCGCCTAGGAGAAGATCTCTGTCCTCCCCCTCCTCCTCACCCCATCCAGTAGGACCTGGAGTGAGGCATCATTAAACCTGGGAGCAGCCTTCCCCCTGTGCTGCTCCATGCTGTAATTTTGGCTCCTTTCTGCAGCATCAGTCAGTGGAGGACTGCCCCTTTAAATAGGGCTCCTCCAGCTGACAGCCTATGATGCGGGTGCGCAGTCTGCCCGCTGCGCAGCTTTCCAGCGCGAAACCCGGAAGCCAAGGTAAGTGGCTTCAATTTACTTACGATCGTGTGGGGAACCCACCGATTTTACTGGGCGGGTTACCCACGCTCCCAGTCGACCCCCCACTGGCAACCCGCCTCCCTCCTAATATCGGGCCCCAAGTGTGCTTTCACATCAGTTGTTTTAGATGTCACCTCACAAGTAGCTTCATATGATTATCAGAGAAAACCCATTTTGTATTGTGTGGGCAGTAGGATCCATTTGTATTAAATTAAACAGACTATTAAATAGCAAGGAACCAGGTCAAATCCATCTACAAATGGTAATTAGGTACTTCCCAACATAAAAGACAATCGAATGCTTAAACATTTTAAGGTTTGAGGCAATGTAACTAGATTGGAAAGTATAAGAAACATATTGAAAATTACTGTAAGGATTGTAAAGGATAGAAGAAAGAATTTGCATTTATGTAGCGTCTTTCACATTTTCAGCATGTCGCAGAATGTTTCACAGCCAATTAATTATTTTTGAAGTGTAGTCACTGTTGTTTTGTAGGCAAACACGGCAACCAATTTGCACAGAGCAAGATATCACAAACAGCAATGGAATGAATGACCGAGTAATTTAGTTTTGTGATGTTGGTTGAGGGATAAATGTTGGTCAAGATATAAGGGAAAATCCCTTGCTCCTCTTGGAATAGTGTCATGGATGCTTTTACATCCACATGAGAGGGCAGATGGGACCTCGGTTTAACATCTCATCTCTCTCGTCTCACTCCCTCAGTGCTGCACTGGAGTGTCAGCCTAGATTTTGTGCTCAAGTCCTCCAGTGGGACTTGAAACCATGACCTTGACTCACAGGTATGAGTACTACCAGTGAGAATACTATAAGAAATCAACAAAGCTGAGTTTGTTACGACATGGCACAAAGCTATAGAGACCAGAAAGCTGCCAGGTTTAATCCTGTTACATAGAGTTACATAAAATTTACAGCATAGAAACAGCCCATTCGGCCCAACTGGTCTATGCTGGTGTTTATGCACCACATGAGTCCCCTCCCACCCTACTTTAACTGTATCAGCATATCCTTCAATCCTTTCTCCCTGATGTCCTTACCTAGCTGCCCCTTATTCGCCTGAACTACTTCATGTGATAGCAAGTTCCACATTCTAACCACTCTCTGGGTAAAGACATTTCTCCTGAATTTCTCATTGGATTTACTAGTGACTATCCTATATTTCAACCCTTAGTTTTGGATTCCTCCATAAGTGGAAACATCTCTACATCTACCCTATCAAACTCCTTCATAATTTTAAAGACCTCTATTAGATCACCCCTCAGCCTTTTCTAGAGAAAAGAGCCCAGCCTGTTCAGTCTTTCCTGATAGTTAGAACCTCTCAGTTCTGGTATCATCCTGGTAAATCTTTTTTGCACCTTCTCCAGTGCTTCTATGACCGTTCTATGCCTAATTCTTTGATCTGAGTCAGGGTGATGGTAGGAATTCTACAACTGGTCTTAGCAACTGTGGTCTATGGAGGGGAAAAATCGTTGCTCATTGCCACACCATGCCACTGCTAGGAAATGTATGCATGTGAAACTGAGGACAAGATCAGGCAGGGCTATGATATCCCTGCACTTCAGTTACCTGATATACAGAGAATGGCCACTTGAGTGAAGTGCTGGAGGGTGGCCAATGCCTTTGGAATCATACTCTAGCGTGTATCAGTGCTTTAAGAAGATGAGGGAAAGGAAAGATATGAAGCAAATGAGAACATACAACATACAATGGAAGAAGTCATACATGGTTTCGTACAAGAACTAGAGGACATAGATTTAAGCTGATAGGCGGAAGGATTAGAGGAGACATGAGGAAAAACTTTTTTACCCAGAGGATGGTGGGTGTATGGAATTCACTGCCCGAATTGGTAGTAGAGGCAGAGACCCTCAACTCTTTTAAAAAGTACCTGGACCTGCACCTAAAGTGCTGTAAGCTCCAGGGCTACGGACCGGGTGCTGGAAGGTGGGATTAGAATGGGCACCTGGTTGTTTTTCGAGCCAGCGCAGACATGATGGGCTGAATGGCCCCTTTCTGTGCTGTATCTTTTCTATGGTTCTATGGTTCTAAGATATGGTAACACTACAACAATTGAAAATAGTAGTTTCAAACTTCAAAAAAAACAATGGAAAGATCACCCTGGTAATTATAGTCCTGTCATTTTACAATCAATATCAGAAGGAAATGTAGAGAATTATTATAGTCAGGATAATCTGACAAGACTAGACATAATAAAGAAAAAAAGCAACAAAAAAAAGGACATAGAATCATGGAATCTTACAGCACAAATAAGTTGTCCAATTTAGTCCCACACCCCAGCTTTTCCCTCATAACCCTAAGACAATAGAGAGCCATATATCCAAGTTTGCTAATGACACAAAGATTGGTGGCATAGTAAGTAGTGTAGATGGGAGTATAAAATTGCAAAGAGAAATTGATAGATTAAGTGAGTGGGCAAAATTGTGGCAGGAGGATTTCAATGCAGGTAAGTGTGAGATCATCCATTTTGGACCAAAAAAGAATAGATCCGAGTATTTTTTAAATGGTGAAAAGCTCGGAACAGAGATTTAGGGATCACTAAAATGCAGTGGTCAGGTACAAAAGATAATCAAAAAGGCTAATGGAATGTTAGCCTTTATAACTAGAAGGCTAGAATGTAAAGGGGATGAAGTTTTGCTACAGCTATACAAAGCCCTGGTTAAACTACATCTGGAGTACTGTGTACAGTTTTGGGCACCCCACCTTAGAAAGGATATATTGGCTTTGGAAGGAGTGTAGCACAGGTTCATCAGAATGTTACCTTGGCACCAAGGGTTAGATTATAAGGAGAGATTACACAAACTAGGCTTGTATTCCCTGGAAAGTATAAGGTTAAGGGATGATTCGATTGAGGTTTTTCGGATTTTGAAAGGAATTGATAAGGTAGATAGACAGAAACTTTTTCTGCTGGTGGGGGAGTCTCGGACAAGGGAGCATAACCTTAAAATCAGAGCCAGGCCATTCAGGAGAGAAGTTAGGAAACACTTCTTCACACGGAGGGTGGTAGAAGTGTGGAATTCTCTCCCACAAAAAGCAGTAGATTCAAGTTCGATTAATAATATTAAATCTGAAACAGATAAATTTTTGCTGGTATTAAGGGAAATGGAGCCAAGGCAGATGGATGGAGTTAGGATACAGATCAGCCATAATCCCATGGAATGGCAGAACAGGCTTAAGGGGCTGAATAGCTTACTTCTGTTCCTATGTTCCAATACTCCAGCTGAGGCCTAACTAGTGATTTGTAAAGGTTTCGCATAACTTCCTTGTTTTTGTATTCAATGCTCCTATTTACAAAGCCAAGTATCCCATACTCTTTTTTTAACTGCCTTATCAACTTGTCCTGCCACCTTCAAAGATTTTATGTATGTGCACCCCCAGGTCCCCCTGCTCTTGCACCCCCCTCAAAATAATACCATTTAGATTGTACTGTCTCTCCATGTTGTTCCTCCCAAAGTGCATCACTTCACACTTATCCGCATTAAATTGCATCTGCCATTTTTCTGTCCATTTCATCAGTCTGTCTCTGTCCTCCTGAACTCTGCTACTATCCTCCTCACTATTTATTACGTTGTCAAGTTTTGTATCATCCGCAAACTTCGAAATTGTACTCCCAATACCCAAGTACAGCTCACTCATATATAACAAGAAAAGCAATGGTCCTAATACCGAACCCTGGGGACCCCACTGCATTTTTCTCTCCAGTCAGAAAAACATCGTTCACCACTGCTCTCTGCCTTCTATCCCTTAACCAATTACATACCCAAGTTACCACCATTCCTTTAATCCCATGTGCTTCTATTTTCCAAATAAGTCTTTATGTGGCACTTTATTAAATGCCTTTTGAAAGTCCATATATACGACATCTACTGCACTTCCTTCATCAACCCTCTCTGTTACTTCATCAAAGAACTCAATCAGGTTAGTCAGACCCGATTTGCCTTTAACAAATCCGTGCTGGCTGTCCCTTATTAACCCATGTGGTCTCAAAGTGAGAATTAATTCTGTCCTTGACAATGGTCTCTAGTAGTTTTCCCACCAATGATGGTTAGGCTGATTGGCCTATAGTTACCACTCTCCCCTTTTTTGACAGGGGTGTAACATCTGCAATCCTCCAGTCCTCTGGCACCACTCCCATATTCAAGGAGGATTGAAAGGTTGTGGTCAGAACTTCTGCTAGTTCCACCCTCACTTCCCTCAGCAACCTAGAATGCATCCCATCTCGACCGGGTGACTTGTTAACTTTGAGTGACACCAAACTATTTAGCACCTCCATTTCTATCTATTTTTATCCTATCCTATATCTCTACTCCCCCCTCTACTGCGACATTAATTTCATCCTCTTGTTTTGTGAAGACAGATGCAAAGTACTCATTCAGTACCTCAGTCATGCCCTCTGCTCCCACAAGAAGATGGCCTTCTTTGTTCCAAATTGGTCCCACCATTCATTTAACTATCCTTTTACTTTTTCTATGTTTCTAAAGTATTTTTGGGTTCCCTTTTATGTTACCCATTAAGTCTTTTTTCATTCTCTCTGCGCTTCTTATATCGTTTTTCAATTCCCCCCTGCACACTCTGTATTCTGCCTGGTTTTTGATTATATTCTGTATCTGACATTTGTCCTAAACCTTTTTTCTGTTTTATTTTAACCTTTATTTCCTTTGTCACCCAGGGAGCTCTAGCTTTGGATTCCCCATCTTTCCTCCTTATGGGACTTCTTAGCTAACAATTTTTTTTTGAGACTGTAACTGAGTTAGTCGACAGAGATAATGTAGTAAATAAATCTTAACTTCCGCAAAGCATTTGACAAGGTTTCTCACTGAAGCTAAAGTAAAGACTCAAGGGATCAAGAGAGAAGTTGCAAGTTGAAGAAAATTGCCTTGTCAATAGGAAACAGAGGATAGTTATAAACTGTGATCGTTTCAGTTGGGCAGCAATGACTAGTATAGTCCGAGAGGGATCAGCCCCAGACTTTCTGCTATTCACAACATTATTAATTATCTTGATAAAGAATCTAAGTCAAGTGTTGTAAACTTGCAGAAATTACTAAATTGAGAAGGCCAAATATGCTGCACAGTTACATATTATTCAAATGTCTTTACAGAGATTTGGGGTGCGATTTTTGTAGTGTATTGGTGTTGCCAGAGTAATCAAACCGTTTATAAGAGGATCAAACATTTGGGCTGGAACTTGCTGAAAAAATAACGGTGCGTTAATGACATACGCCGTTCTTAACGTGCAAATCGGCCAGCAAGTTCAGGGGATTAAGAGATACGCCGGGAGCTGCCTATCTCCAGGACTTGCTGGTCATTTTTTGCCCCTCTGCTGCTTATTGTGCACAAACAGCATCTCGTCTTTAGCCGCTCCGTTATTTTTAAGAACTGGATTTGCACATTAATTGCCCATTAAACTCGCCACAGAAAGATAAGTCTAGTAATTAATAGCATAGGTACCCTTTTAACGATGTGATAATTGTTAATGACTGCCAATCAACCTCTTTTGCCCTGAAAGTGAACAATTTAAACTGTGGAGTCTCATTCCTTCAGGTTGTGAATTGTTGTTGGAGATTTTAAAAATGTCAAATTTAACATTTTAATTGCTTTTTTATTACTTTTCCTTTCTGTCTCTTTCTTTTCTCTCTTAATCCAATCTTTCCGTCTCTTTATTTCTCTTTCTACACCTGATTTGACTCTAATTCACTCTCCTTCTCAGTCCTTCCTCTGCTTCTTTCTCAATCCTTAAATCTCATTAGTTAAGGAGACACACTGTTGGTCCCACCATTCACTAAGGTCCCAGATGCCCCATTGCCCTCACCATGCCGTTATCAGCTCACACTTCCAGCAAGTTAGGGCGCTAAAAATTTTTGAGCTGAAGGGTGCAGGAAAACGGCTAACTAACGGCGTACGCCACGAGATGCTCCACTCCAGTATGATCTGGCACTTTGTTTTGTAACTGCATAGAACAAATAAAATGGTGGATCTGACCTTTGACTTTCACACTTCATCCCTTCCTTTACCCCACACAACCCATACATGCTCATTAAGTCCAGTACCATATGATTCTTCACATCTTTCACTTTTTGCTTCACTCGATCATCACAATGTCCTTGAAGTGACAAGGCCGCTTTTCTGACCGTGATGGTCTTCCCTCCACATAAGTTCCTTCCTGGCAACTCGCCTCCTATCTCCCCTCGTGACTTTCCTTTGGCATCTGTTCGTCCTCTTCCTCAGTCCGCGACGGTTTGCATTCGGCTTGAGTCTATGCCTGATCATCCGCCTCTCCAACTAGCTTCTTTGGAATGACACGTTTCACGTAAACTTTCCCCAATTGGTGACTGTACAGCAACTTTCTCTCCCTTTCCTCCTTACATTGAAGACCAATGTAGATTTGAGGTTAGGATCAGATCAGCCATGATCTTATTGAATGGCGGAGCAGGCTCGAGGGGCCAATTGGCCTACTCCTGCTCCTATTTCTTATGTTCTTATGTTCTTAAGACCAGTGGCGCTGCAGTTCCGAGTTGCTTGCTTTTCACTCATAAAACACTCGGGATAAGTTATAACTGAGACTTATAAGGAGCAGCAAGTATCAGGATGAGCTGAAGTGAGGAGTACTTGAGAAAGGAGAGTCTGGAGAGTTTGAATAGCGATTTCTACAGCTGGGAAATGTCTTTTGCTATGATTTTTTTTCCCGGCCATTCTGCCTACAGCAACTGAACCTGCTTCTCAATTCTTCTGACAAGGTCACTGACTACTGACTGCTTTTGAACCTTGCATCCCTCACCCGCAGTGAGAGCTGTTCAGGAGCAGGTACAGCATTTCCAACTATCATGGAGGAGAAGGAGCAGCACAGGAAGGAGAGTCAGGCAGCATTTAAGGAGGTTGCTGCCCACCAGATATTAACCAACCCCTTATAGAATATATAGGTGGCACCTGTCATATGAGGGCCTTAGTGAGGAGATGTGTATAAGAGTGTGCTTCACCAAAGAGGCTGCTTTGTCAGCTACTGCGAGAACTCCAGCGGCCACACTCATCTGCCCTCACTGCTCTCTCTGTGGCGATGAAGGTGACTCAATTTATCTGAAGCAGGCATATTTCAGGCAACCCACTCATGGGCGATCTCTGCCATATCATCCAGACTACGGTGTGGGCTTATATTTATCGGGCCACAGGAGAGCTGACAAGTTTTGGCATCACAGCAAAGCACTGTGAGATAAGGCCGTCCATTTTTATGGGGTTTCTGGCTTCCCGAAGGTGCAATAAATGATACCCACGTTGCTATGTGGACTCCCACAGAGCACCCCCTCAACTACTTCAACAGGAAGGGCTTCCACTCCCTCAACATACAGATTGTGTGTGACAACATGCAGAGGATCCTACCTTTCAATGTCCAATATGCTAGAAGTTGTCACCATGTTTCACAATTTGTCCTCTGACCTCTTCAGGGAAGGAAATTGCGTCAATGGATGGATTTTGGGTACAAAGCCCCCGTGGATAATGACCTCGTTAAGAGTGGCCCAAATAGCAATAGAGGGGCATTTCAGTGAGGTACATGCCTCTACAAGATTGGTCACGGAGAGGACCATCACGCTTTCACTGGACAGGTCAGGAGGGATTCTACAGTGTGCTCCAGAGTGTGAGCCACAAATAATTATAGTTTGCTGTGCCCTTCACAACTTTTCAATACAGGAATGAAACCTCTTAAATATACAGTACTACTAAACACAAGTATTCACAAGTCAGTGAGCGGCGGGAAAGAGCGAGACCAGAGCGGGGATAAAAACAGCGCGGAGAGAGCGAGTGTCCAGTCGGTGAGCGGCGGGAAAGAGCGAGACCAGAGCGGGGATAAAAACAGCGCGGAGAGAGCGAGAGTCCAGTCGGTGAGCGGCGGGAGAGAGCGAGACCAGAGCGGGGATATAAACAGCGTGGAGAGAGCGAGACCAGAGCGGGGATATAAACAGCGCGGAGAGAGCGAGACCAGAGCGGGGATATAAACAGCGCGGAGAGAGCGAGACCAGAGCGGGGATATAAACAGCGCGGAGAGAGCGAGACCAGAGCGGGGATATAAACAGCGCGGAGAGAGCGAGACCAGAGCGGGGATATAAACAGCGCGGAGAGAGCGAGACCAGAGCGGGGATATAAACAGCGCGGAGAGAGTGAGACCAGAGCGGGGATATAAACAGCGCGGAGAGAGTGAGACCAGAGCGGGGATATAAACAGCGCGGAGAGAGCGAGACCAGAGCTTACTCTGAGAGCGAGACTCTGAGACCAGCGGCAGTTCGGGGTGATGTCACCAGTCAGAAAGTGACGCGGCACAGGGGAGGCAGCTGATTGGTGAGTAGGTTCAGGTGAGTATTTCTACCATTTTACTGTAAGTAAAGTAATAAGAAAGGAAAGATCTGCAGGTTTTATAGCAGATAGTGTTTTTTTAGTGAACCTAGGTCCCTGGTATAGTTAACATTTTCTAATTTCAACGTAATTTAAAAGGGGTAACTCAGCTAAGGCAAGTCATGGCAGCAGACCTCGCACCCGTGATATGCTCCTCCTGCAAGATGTGGGAAGTCATGGACACTACCAGTGTCCCTGCCGACCATGTGTGCGGGAAGTGTGTCCA
This sequence comes from Heptranchias perlo, assembly GCF_035084215.1. Lineage (NCBI taxonomy): Eukaryota > Metazoa > Chordata > Chondrichthyes > Hexanchiformes > Hexanchidae > Heptranchias > Heptranchias perlo. Next base: position 15,290,472 of record NC_090331.1, on the reverse strand, counting down.
CCTGCAGCTACTGACCGATCGTATCTCGGAGCTGGAGCTGCGGGTGGACTCACTGTGGAGCATCCGCGATGCAGAGAAACTCGTGGATAGCACGTTTAGCGAGTTGGTCACACCGCAGGTAAAGGGTATACAGGCAGGAAGTGAATGGGTGACCACCAGGAAGAGTAAGAGCTGCAGGCAGGTAGTGCAGGGGTCCCCTGTGGCCATCCCCCTCTCAAACAGATATGCCACTTTGGATGCTGTTGTGGGGGATGACTTATCAGGGGAAGGCAGCAGCAGCCAACTTCCTGGCACCATGGGTAGCTCTGCTGCACAGGCTGGGAGGAAAAAGAGTGAAAGAGCTGTAGTGATAGGGGACTCAATTGTAAGGGGAATAGACAGGAGTTTCTGCGGCCGCAACCGAGACTCCAGGATGGTGTGTTGCCTCCCTGGTGCAAGGATCAAGGACGTCTTGGAGCGGCGACAGAACATTTTGGAGGGGGAGGGCGAACAGCCAGCTGTCGTGGTGCACATAGGCACCAACGATATAGGTAAAAAAGGGGATGAGGTCCTAAAAGCAGAATATAGGGAGTTAGGAGGTAAATTAAAAAATAGGACCTCAAAGGTAGTAATCTCAGGATAGCTGCCAGTGCACGTGCTAGTCAGAGTAGAAATAGGGATTCAAATTCCTGGGACACTGGAAACGGTTCTGGGGGAGGTGGGACCAGTACAAACCGGACGGTCTGCACCTGGGCAGGGCCGGGACTGCTGTCCTAGGAGGAGTGTTTGCTCGTGCTGTTGGGGAGGGTTTAAACTAAAGTGGCAGGGGGTTGGGAACCTGAGCAGGGAGAGAGAGGAAAGCGTAACAGGAAGGGACAGAAGGTATGGAGTAATAGGTAAAGTGTTAAAAAAGGAAAAAGCAGGAACTAAGTGTCACAAAACAGATTTGAAAGTTCTTTATCTGAATGCACGTAGCATTCGTAACAAAATGGACGAGTTAACGGCACAAATAACTACGTATGGGTATGATCTTGTGGCCATTACAGAAACATGGCTGCAGGGTGACAACGACTGGCAGGAAGGAAGGGGAGGTGGGGTGGCTATGTTAATAAAGGAAGGAATCACTGTAATACAGAGAAATGATATTGGGACAAAGCATCAAGATAATGAAACAGTTTGGGTGGAGATAAGGAATAATAAGGGGAAAAAAACATTAGTGGGCGTAGTATATAGGCCTCCTAATAATTGCAACTCTGCTGGAAGAAGTATTAATCAGGAAATAGTCGGGGCATGTAATAAGGGAACAGCTATAATTATGGGGGATTTTAATTATCATATTAACTGGACAAATCAAATTGGGCAGAGCAGCCTTGAGGACGAGTTCATTGAGTTCATTGAGTGCATCAGGGATGGATTTCTTGAGCAGTATGTAACTGATCCTACTAGGGGGAAGGCAACCTTGGACCTGGTCCTGTGTAATGAGTCAGGATTAATTAATAATGTCCTAGTTAAGGATCCCCTTGGAACGAGCGACCACAACATGGTTGAATTCCATATCCAATTAGAGGGTGAGAAGGTTGATTCTCAAACAAGCGTACTGAGCTTGAATAAAGGAGACTATGATGGTATGAGAGCGGAATTGATTAAAGTGGACTGGGAAAATAGATTAAAGGGTAAGACGGTACATGAGCAGTGGTGTTCATTTAGGGAGTTATTTTACAACTTTCAAAATAAATATATTCCACTGAGGAAAAAAGGGTGTAAAAGAAATGACAGCCATCCGTGGCTAAGTAAAGAAATCAAGGATAGTATCCGACTAAAAACAAGGACATATAAGGTAGCCAAACTTAGTGGGAGGATAGAAGATTGGGAATTCTTCAAAAGACAGCAAAAAGTAACTAAAGGATTGATTAAGAAAGGGAAGTTAGATTATGAAAAGAAATTACCAAAAAATATAAAAACAGATAGCAAGAGTTTCTATAGTTATATAAAAAGAAAAAGGGTGGCTAAGGCAAACGTAGGTCCCTTAGAGGATGAGACCGGGAAATTAATGGTGGGAAACATGGAGATGGCAAAAATGCTGAACAAATATTTTGTTTCAGTCTTTACAGTAGAGGACACTAAGAATATCCCAACACTGGACAAACAGGGGACTCTACGGGGGGAGGAGCTAAATACGATTAAAATCACTCAGGAGATGGTACTCAGTAAAATAATGGGACTCAAAGCGGATAAATCCCCTGGACCTGATGGCTTCCATCCTAGGGTCTTGAGGGAAGTGGCAGTAGGGATTGTGGATGCTTTGGTGATAGTTTTCCAAAATTCCCTGGACTCAGGAGAGGTCCCAGCAGATTGGAAAACTGCTAATGTAACACCGTTATTTAAAAAGGGTAGTAGGCAGAAGGCTGGAAATTATAGGCCAGTTAGCTTAACATCTGTGGTGGGTAAAATTTTGGAGTCTATTATTAAGGAGACAGTAACGGAACATTTAGATAACCATAATTTAATAGGACAAAGTCAGCATGGCTTTATGAAGGGGAAGTCATGTCTGACAAATTTGCTTGAGTTCTTTGAGGATATAACGTACAGGGTGGATAAAGGGGAACCAGTGGACATAGTGTATTTAGACTTCCAGAAGGCATTCGACAAGGTGCCACATAAACGATTATTACTTAAGATAAAAAATCACGGTATTGGGGGTAACATTCTGGCATGGGTGGAGGATTGGTTATCGAACAGGAAGCAGAGAGTTGGGATAAATGGTTCATTTTCGGACTGGCAACCAGTAACCAGTGGTGTTCCACAGGGGTCGGTGCTGGGTCCCCAACTCTTTACAATCTATATTAACGATTTGGAGGAGGGGACCGAGTGCAACATATCAAAATTTGCAGATGATACAAAGATGGGAAGGAAAGTAGAGAGTGAGGAGGACATAAAAAACCTGCAGGGGGATATAGACAAGCTGGGTGAGTGGGCGGAGATTTGGCAGATGCAATATAATATTGGAAAATGTGAGGTTATGCACTTTGGCAGGAAAAATCAGAGAGCAAGTTATTTTCTTAATGGCGAGAGACTGGAAAGTACTGCAGTACAAAGGGATCTGGGGGTCCTCGTGCAAGAAAATCAAAAAGTTGGTATGCAGGTGCAGCAGGTGATCAAGAAAGCCAACGGAATGTTGGCTTTTATTGCTAGGGGGATGGAATATAAAAACAGGGAGGTATTGCTGCAGTTATATAAGGTATTGGTGAGACCGCACCTGGAATACTGCATACAGTTTTGGTCTCCATACTTAAGAAAAGACATACTTGCTCTCGAGGCAGTACAAAGAAGGTTCACTCGGTTAATCCCGGGGATGAGGGGGCGGACATATGAGGAGAGGTTGAGTAGATTGGGACTCTACTCATTGGAGTTCAGAAGAATGAGAGGCGATCTTATTGAAACATATAAGATTGTGAAGGGGCTTGATCGGGTGGATGCAGTAAGGATGTTCCCAAAGATGGGTGAAACTAGAACTAGGGGGCATAATCTTAGAATAAGGGGATGCTCTTTCAAAACTGAGATGAGGAGAAACTTCTTCACTCAGAGGGTGGTAGGTCTGTGGAATTTGCTGCCCCAGGAAGCTGTGGAAGCTACATCATTAGATAAATTTAAAACAGAAATAGACAGTTTTCTAGAAGTAAAGGGAATTAGGGGTTATGGGGAGCGGGCAGGAAATTGGACATGAAGCTGAGTTCGGATCGGTCAATGCCCTGTGGGTGGCGGAGAGGGCCCAGGGGCTGTGTGGCCGGGTCCTGCTCCTACTTCTTGTGTTCTTTAGATTTGTGGTTGGGATCAGATCAGCCATGATCTTATTGAATGGCGGAGCAGGCTCGAGGGACCGATTAGCCTACTCCTGCTCCAATTTCTTATGTTCTTATGTTCTTATGTAAACCCAATTATGATACTCCATGTAACCTTCTGGCAGGCGTTAACCCACTTAAAATATATATCACTAATAATTGCAGACATAACCCAATTACAATACTCCACACTGCTTTGAACAGGCATTAGCACATCTAAGATGCACAGTGCTACTTTAATGCAGGCATTAACCCATTTGAAATGCAGAGCACTCCTTTAATGCAGATGTTAACCTATTTAGGATTCACAACTCTCCTTTAATGCAGATGTTAACCTAGTTAGGCTGCACAGGACTCCTTTAATACAGACATTATCCCATGTAACATACGCATTAACCTATTTAAGATACGCAGTGCTATTTTAATGCAGTAATTACTAATATTAGATAACATAATTCAACCCACAGCTCACACGATCTGTCAGAATGGCAACTTGTGGAAATTTGTAATAATTTCTTGTTAGACTGTAAACTTCTAAAAACAGCCCAAGTAACATAACTTTATTTTTTATTGTGCAACTTTTATGTGAAATATCTAAGTTTCTATATCAATATTACTTTTTAAAAAACTCAAATGGGTTAAAAAGTTTCACATAAGACAGAAATTGCTGGAAATGCTCAGCAGATCAATCATCATCTGAAGGAAATAAGCAGGTTAATGTTTCCTATCTGAAACATTAATCTATTTCATCTTTCAGATACAAACTGACCTACACTGTATATTTCCAGAACATTGGCTCAAAAGTACGTTTGGTGGGGGGCGGAGGGGCAGGGCGCTTTGGTAGCTTCCTGACGTCCAGCCTGAACGCTTAGGTTCCCCCATCACCCCCTTTGGCCAGGTACGCCAGGTGAAATCATTTGCCAGGTCTTATCTGAGGGCCTAGTAGGGAGAATTCTTGACAGGGCCACCCTGGAGTAGCCAAGCCCCCGGGTGAGCATGCAGCGATTCCAGCGGAAGCCTGCCGGACATACAGCAGGGCATCCACAGCACGGCCATGGGTTTTTGGGTCTTTAGTAACATAGGAACAGGAGTAGGCCATTCAGCCCCTCGAGTCTGTGCCGCTATTCAATTAGATCATGGCTGACCTGTACCTCAACTCCATTCACCCACATTTGCTCCATTTCCCTTGATCCCCTTACCTAACAAAAATCTGTCAATCTCAGTCTTGAAGGTGCCAATTGACCCAGTGTTCACAGCCTCTTTGGGGCAGAGAATTGCAAATTTCTACCATCCTTTGTGTGAAAAAATGCTTCCTGATTTCTGTCCTGACCAGCCTAGCTTTAATTTTAAGATTATGTCCCCTCGTTCAAGACTCCCCCATCAGAGGAAATAGTTTCTCCGTATCCACCCTATCAAATCCTTTTAACATTTTAAACATATTAAACACCTCAAGCAGATCACCCCTCAATTTTCTAAACTCAAGGGAATGCAAGCCATGTTTCTACAACCTGGCCTCTTAATTTAACCCTCTCAGCCCTGGTATCATTCTGGTGAATCTGCGCTGCACTCCCTCCAAGGCCAATATATCCTTCCTGAGGTGCAAGATTACAGATTTTCAGCATTTCAGGTTTCTCAGCTTTATCTTTTTCTTTCCAAGTTTGACACCCTCCTTTCGACCTTGAGCAGCGATTCTGCCCATTTCTATGAATTTCATTCATTTTCTTCACTTCAGGTTGGTGCCGTCTGAAGAGCTACAAAGGAAATGATGAGGCTCCTGAGCTAAACAGAACCACATGAGGATCTGAATTACTGCTTGGAATCACTTGTGCTCAGGAAAGGCTATAACTATCTGGAAAGATTGAACAGGCTGGGACTCTTTTCTCTAGAAAACAGAAGGCTGAGGGGTGTCCTGATAGAGGTCTTTCAAATTATGAAGGGGTTTGATAGGGTAGAAGGTAGAGAAGATGTTTCCACTTGTGGGGGAGTCCAAAACTAGGGTCCATATATATAAGATAGTCACTAATAAATCCAATGAGGAATTCAGGAGAAACTTCTTTACCCAGAGAGTGGTCAGAATGTGGAACCTGTTACCACATGGAATAGTTGAGGCAAATCGCATCGATTTAATGGGAAGTACGTGAGGGAGAAAGGAATAGAAGGATATGCAGATAGGGTTAGATGAAGTAGGCTGGGAGGAGGCTCGTGTTGAGCATAAACACCGGCATAGATCAGTTAGGCCGAATGGCCTGTTTCTGTGCTATATGTTCTATGTAATTCTATGTAAGGCAGCTCTAATGCACCCTACAGAACACACTACCTTTCACACAGGATACTGGATTGCTCTAGGTTGCATCGTTTTATTTGTCTGTATTATTTTGACATATGGCCTTAACCAGCTACATTTTACCTTCAGGGCAATTTCAAATAAGTACGGCATCCGGGAATTCTTTGATTTGATTAGTAAATGTCATAGGATCTTGGTCTCCGAAAGCAGCATTCATCTCCGCATTATAGGATATGAATAAAATTGAATGAGTGTAATAGCTCCAAGTGGACCCAACGATTCGCATTGTGCATGAAATTAATGGGCCAAAACCAGGTAGTTCTACTAAATCAGTGGACTTGCAGTTAAACTGTGTAAGTGGCGTGATATGCAAATAATGCAATGAATCATCTGTCTGTTTTTTTCTCTAGTTTGCACCTGGTGAGATTGCTTCTTGCTCAGATATGTACAGATCAGTGTATTGATCCTCAGCACTATCTGGAGGCTGCAGCTGAATCCCAATCACTGTGCTCGTAACAACTGAATTAGCAGATGTGTGCTGTGACTAGCAATTAAACTATTGTGACTCACTTTAATTTTGTTACCTCTAGACTCGACTATTCCAACACTCTCCTGGCCGGCCTCCCATCTTCCACCCTCCGTAAACTTTAGCTCATCCAATGCTCTGCTGCCCGTATCCCAACTCGCACGAAGCCCCGTTCACCCATCACCCCTGTACTTGCTGACCTACACTGGCTCCCGGCCCAACAACACCTCAAATTTAAAATTCTCATCCTTGTGTCCCAAGCCCTCCATGATCTTGCCTTGTTGCTGTTAATTGTATTGCTTAATTACTGTGAAAGGAAAGACTGGTAGGTTAACTTGCTCTGCGCAGAGTTGTTGAAAATCTAACACTTATAATGTTCCTTCTGGTAAGATGCATTTTGAGATCACATTTCAATGTGTTGTGCCCTAAACTGTTACCAGTGTGAATGTCAAAGGGAGAATGTGTCTTTTTCAATATTTCGAAGTTACACAATTCCAGACGTAAACACAATTTCTGCTAACAGCTTGATGTGTTGATGGTTTTGAGAGGTGATTAGTTAGCAATTCCTTTTTAAAAAGCAATCAGCTAACCTTTCATTTCTACCTCATCTGTGAACTGGCTCTTCCTCATATCTTCAGAGGAAAAGATAGTCGGATAGAAATTACTGTCAGCAGTGTTTGACCTACCAAATTCATTTGCTCTTTTTATGGAAACGTTTAAAATAAAACCGGTTAACATCTCCTCTAAAAGTGCGAAGAGATAAATTTGGTTTGAGAGTATTAAGCATTTGGACAATAACATCACCAGCTATAATTTCAACAGTATTGTCTCAAAGCTGCTCTGCTGAATAGTTAACAATTCCGTTTTGTAACACATTGATAGAGATTGATAGTAAGGGGAATTGGTTGGAACAATGGGACCTGGGTTTAAATCTAGCCTAAAATAAATGAAAGCATCAATCTCTGAAAGCTATTAGGATCCTGCAACAGAATTAATTTGCCCATGCTCAATCCAAATCCTAGTGAGTATAGGCCTAAGAGCCCAATATTTCGGAATATTTCCATTACCAAGGCAATGATTGTGAAGATTTTTTCACTAACAGATCCATAGGATCTACCATAGAAGAGAAACAATTGCAGGAACCACTGAGCCCCAAAACGTTAACCACTCTATTATGTGACTATCGCAATGTGGTTGATTCTTAATTGCCCTCTGAAATGGCCTAGCAAGCCACTCAGTTGTAAAATCTCGCTACGAAAGTCATAATAAGAATAAAACCGGACGGACCACCCGGCATCGGACCACTAGGCACCGGACACGACAACGGCAAAACACCAAGCCCAGTCGACCCTGCAAGGTCCTCCTTACTAACATCTGGGGACTTGTGCCAAAATTGGGAGAGCTGTCCCACAGACTAGTCAAGCAACAGCCTGACATAGCCATACTCACAGAATCATATCTTTCAGCCAACGTCCCAGACTCTTCCATCACCATGCCTGGGTATGTCCTGTCCCACCGGCAGGACAGACCCACCAGAGGTGGCGGTACAGTGATATACAGTCAGGAGGGAGTGGCCCTGGGAGTCCTCAACATTGACTCTGGACCCCATGAAATCTCATGGCATCAGGTCAAACATGGGCAAGGAAACCTCCTGCTGATTACCACCTACCGTCCTCCCTCAGCTGATGAATCAGTCCTCCTCCATGTTGAACACCACTTGGAGGAAGCACTGAGGGTAGCAAGGGCACAAAATGTACTCTGGGTGGGGGACTTCAATGTCCATCACCAAGAGTGGCTCGGTAGCACCACTACTGACCGAGCTGGCCGAGTCCTGAAGGACATAGCTGCTAGACTGGGCCTGCGGCAGGTGGTGAGCGAACCATCACGAGGGAAAAACTTACTTGACCTCGTCCTCACCAATCTACCTGTCGCAAATGCATCTGTCCATGACAGTATTGGTAGGAGTGACCACCGCACAGTCCTCGTGGAGATGAAGTCCCGTCTTTGCACTGAAGACACCATCCAACGTGTTGTGTAGCACTACCACCGTGCTAAATGGGATAGATTCAGAACAGATCTAGCAGCTCAAAACTGGGCATCCATGAGGCGCTGTGGGCCATCAGCAGCAGCAGAATTGTATTCCAGCACAATCTGTAACCTCATGGCCCGGCATATTCCTCACTCTACCATTACCAACAAGCCAGGGGATCAACCCTGGTTCAATGAGGAGTGTAGAAGAGCATGCCAGGAGCAGCACCAGGCGTACCTAAAAATGAGGTGCCAACCTGGTGAAGCTACAACTCAGGACTACATGCATGCTAAACAGCGGAAGCAACATGCTATAGACAGAGCTAAGCGATTCCACAACCAACGGATCAGATCAAAGCTCTGCAGTCCTGCCACATCCAGTCGTGAATGGTGGTGGACAATTAAACAACGAACGGGTGGAGGAGGCTCTGCAAACATCCCCATTCTCAATGATGGCGGAGTCCAGCACGTGAGTGCAAAAGACAAGGCTGAAGCGTTTGCAACCATCTTCAGCCAGAAGTGTCGAGTGGATAATCCATCTCAGCCTCCTCCCGATATCCCCACCATCACGGAAGCCAGTCTTCAGCCAATTCGATTCACTCCACGTGATATCAAGAAACGGCTGAGTGCACTGGATACAGCAAAGGCTATGGGCCCTGACAACATCCCAGCTGTAGTGCTGAAGACTTGTGCTCCAGAACGAGCTGCGCCTCTAGCCAAGCTGTTCCAGTACAGCTACAACACTGGCATGCACCCGACAATGTGGAAAATTGCCCAGGTATGTCCTGTCCACAAAAAGCAGGACAAATCCAATCCGGCCAATTACCGCCCCATCAGTCTACTCTCAATTATCAGCAAAGTGATGGAAGGTGTCGTCGTCAGTGCAATCAAGGGGCACTTACTCACCAATAACCTGCTCACCGATGCTCAGTTTGGGTTCCGCCAGGACCACTCGGCTCCAGACCTCATTACAGCCTTGGTCCAAACATGGACAAAAGAGCTGAATTTCAGAGGTGAGGTGAGAGTGACTGCCCTTGACATCAAGGCAGCATTTGACCGAGTGTGGCACCAAGGAGCCCCAGTAAAATTGAAGTCAATGGGAATCAGGGGGAAAACTCTCCAGTGGCTGGAGTCATACCTAGCACAAAGGAAGATGGTAGTGGTTGTTGGAGGCCAATCATCTCAGCCCCAGGGCATTGCTGCAGGAGTTCCTCAGGGCAGTGTCCTAGGCCCAACCATCTTCAGCTGCTTCATCAATGACCTTCCCTCCATCATAAGGTCAGAAATGGGGATGTTCGCTGATGACTGCACAGTGTTCAGTTCCATTCGCAACCCCTCAGATAATGAAGCAGTCCGAGCCTGCATGCAGCAAGACCTGGACAACATCCAGGCTTGGGCTGATAAGTGGCAAGTAACATTCGCGCCAGATAAGTGCCAGGCAATGACCATCTCCAACAAGAGAGTGTCTAACCACCTCCCCTTGACATTCAATGGCATTACCATTGCCGAATCCCCCACCATCAACATCCTGGGGGTCACCATTGACCAGAAACTTAACTGGACCAGCCATATAAATACTGTGGCTACAAGAGCAGGTCAGAGGCTGGGTATTCTGCGGCGAGTGACTCACCTCCTGACTCCCCAAAGCCTTTCCACCATCTACAAAGCACAAGTCAGGAGTGTGATGGAATACTCTCCACTTGCCTGGATGAGCGCAGCTCCAACAACACTCAAGAAGCTCGACACCATCCAAGATAAAGCAGCCCGCTTGATTGGCACCCCATCCACCACCCTAAACATTCACTCCCTTCACCACCGGCGCACTGTGGCTGCAGTGTGCACCATCCACAGGATGCACTGCAGCAACTCGCCAAGGCTTCTTCGACAGCACCTCCCAAACCCGCGACCTCTACCACCTAGAAGGACAAGGGCAGCAGGCGCATGGGAACAACACCACCTGCACGTTCCCCTCCAAGTCACACACCATCCCGACTTGGAAATATATCGCCGTTCCTTCATTGTCGCTGGGTCAAAATCCTGGAACTCCCTTCCTAACAGCACAGTGGGAGAACCGTCACCACACGGACTGCAGCGGTTCAAGAAGGCGGCTCACCACCACCTTCTCGAGGGCAATTAGGGATGGGCAATAAATGCCGGCCTTGCCAGTGACGCCCACATCCCGTGAACGAATAAAAAAAATTTAAAAAAAATATATGATTTTATGACCATTTTTTCCAGAGAAAGGATTTGGAAAAAGAGCTACTCTTAAACATCATTTTTTTAAAGAAGAAAAGTGGATTCACACAAGTTTAAAATAAGCACGGAGATGAAAGGTGGTTAATATGCTAATAGACTAGACATTGAAGTTGTTTTGCTCAAAGACTATAAACAATAAGCAATTTGTCAGCTTGTCTCAGTAATCAAAAAACACCTCACGCCCATTGCACTGGAAAGTCTCTGGTCCCACGCACTCAGCAGGGGATTCTGGTGGACCTGTCTTTTGACAGTGAGCATCGGGACATAATAACAGAAACATTCACTATGTTAATTTGCTGTGAAACATCGCAGTTTAATGATTTGTATCGAGCCTCTTTTCTTCATCTGCCTTCAAAAAGATTGGGGAGGTATGTGGAGGCACATGGAAAATACATGAATATCCAATTCAAATCACAAGGGGGTATTGCTCCACCCTGGGTTATACTGTGGTATAAGCATATATGGGCCAGTACGTGTGTACTCCATCATGTAAGGGGTATGGAACACTCTTAAGATGATATCTGCAGTAGATCCAAGTTTATAACTGTGACCCATACATAATCGTACGTACAAATTCATACCCAACGTGAATAAACCAACTGCAGCGGCCACTCAGCTGTGCACCAGTACATGGCATGAAATCATAATAATAGCTTTAAGTAGAGAGTAAAGTTACAATTCTCATCAAAGAAGCAAATAACTCTGAATGCAAATCTACAAATTATTGCTTACATCATTAACGCCTTTAAAGTAAACAAGTTAATGCCTCTGTTAATACAGATGGCAGAGAAAGTTGGCCTTGAATGTTGCCCACAACAATTTCTAATCTATAGAAATGTAACTTTGTCCCCTGCCCTACAAAACACACTGAGCGCAAAATTGCACTTGGGCCCTGGATGCATCTCTGGTGTAACTGCTGGGGGGAGGGGGATGAAATGGGGCAGAATAGAGTTTCATCGAGAGTCTGCCCCAGAGAGAGAGACCGGAGAAGTTCTGGTAAGAGGGGGTGGAGAGCGACGTGCCTCCCCTGCCACACTAAGGAGGCATGACTGAGGGAGTTCATGGGGTAGTCTAGGAAATTCTGCCCAGTATCTGCTTGATAGGGCTAATGGGACTCATGCCTCCTGATGCCTCGTGGAAAGGGTAACCAATCCCAGAGCGAATTGATCATCTCGAAAGGACAGCCCAACAGCTCCTTTGGAAGGTAAAAACTTGTGCAGCTAGACAGCGGTTTCTCGAGCTGCTTGTGCTCCATCGGAGCTGGCATGGCACCTCTCATAACATACCAGGCCTCCATCAATACAGACACCGCTGATGTACCCTACAGGGGCAATACAGCTGCAATACAGCTGCCTTGACCATACTAATGGGCAGGGTCGGTGTCCTTCCGAGTCGGTGGACATAGGCCCTACCCCACCCACATTTCTGCCGGTGGAATTTCAACCACATTGTTCAGTGTTTATCTCTCCACCTTTTCAGTCACATTTCCTTCTTGCAAAAAAATATTTTTCTCCTTTGTTTCCCCCATTGTAGTCATAATGTACAGCTCGACCTCTACCTCAATACTTCTGGTTCGACTCTTCTTTCAGTTTTGTTTTGTTCCTTTCTCCTGCAATCCACAAACATCGATCAGTGATTCAAGGGACGAAGACAAGGGTGTTTGTACTGCAGTAATTTAGTTGCAAATTGCAAGCATTACTTCAAGAAAAGGACATTTGCTCCTAAATAGGTTCTGGTTTTTACCTTGGTTTCAAGCGTAAATAAATTGTAATTACATCATTTGCATTTCAATGTGATTTTTGTGTATTTCATAGCAGTTGTGCTAAAAAATTCTGAAACGTTGAAAACACAGAAGGTGTTACAGTGTTACCAGGAATTATGTAATTTTGTTGACATATATAAATCCCTGAAGAAAATAGGTTAAGATATTTCAAGATACTTACCATTATCTGTTTAAAAATGCAGGCCTCTGTTTAATTTATTGGGGCTGAAAATCTATGGTTCTTCCAGTACACTCCTATCTAAGTCCAGTGGCAATTCGGCAAAACAAAAACCACGCATTTATATAGCGTCTTTAGCGTAGAAAAATGTCCCTCGACAGAAGCGCAATCAGACAAAAATTGACACCGAACCAAAAGAAAAAAATATTAGGAGGGGCGACTAAAAGCTTGGTCAAAGAGATGGGTTTTAAGGAGGGTCATAAAAAAGGTGAGTGACATAGAGAGACAGAGAGGTTTAGGGCGGGAATTTCAGAGCTTTAGACCTAGATAGATGAAGGCACATCCGCTAACGGTGGGGTGAAGGGAGTGGGGAATGCACAAGAGGCCAGAATTGGAGAAACGCAGAGATCTCGGAGGGTTGTAGGGCTGGAGCAGGTTACAGAGTAAGGGAGAAGCAAGACCATGGAGGGATTTTTTTTTACTCGTTCATGGGATGTGGGCATCGCTGGCAAAGCCAGCATTTATTGGCCATCCCTAATTGCCCTTGAGAAGGTGGTGGTGAGCCGCCTTCTTGAACCGCTGCAGTCCGTGTGGTGAAGGTTCTCCCACAGTGCTGTTAGGAAGGGAGTTCCAGGATTTTGACCCAGCGACGATGAAGGGATGGTGATATATTTCCAAGTCGGGATGGTGTGTGACTTGGAGGGGAATGTGCAGGTGGTGTTGTTCGCATGTGCCTGCTGCCCTTGTCCTTCTAGATGGTAGACGTCGCGGGTTTGGGAGGTGTTGTCGAAGAAGCCTTGGCGAGTTGCTGCACTGCATCCTGTGGATGATACACCCTGCAGCCACGGTACACCGGTGGTGAAGGGAGTGAATGTTTAGGGTGGTGGATGGGGTGCCAATCAAGCGGGTTTGAATACGAGGATGAGAATTTTAAATTTGAGATGTTGTGAACCAATATATGTCAACAGGCACAAAAGTGAATGGGACTTGGTGCGGGATAGGATACAGCAGCTTTGAGTGAGCTGAAGTTTACAGAGAGTGGATGATGGGAGGCCAGCCAGGAGAGCTTTAGAATAGTCAATTGTGGAGGTGACAAAGGCATGGATGAGGTTTCGGCTGCAGATGGGCTGAGGCAGGGTCTGGGACGGGAGATTTTACGGAGGTGGAAGTAGGCGGTCTTGGTGATGGAGAGCATGTGGGATTGGAAGCTCAGTTCAGGGTCAAGTAGGATGCTGAGAGTTCGAACAGCCAGCTTCGCATTGAGTCAGTGAAGGCCCGGATATTAGGCCGAGTCCCAGATATGCCTTTCCTGCCAGTTTCTGCAGGGCCTTGATGAGTGTGGAGCTTCCGCCTCCCAAGATATGGACGGCAGCATCAGAGGGGGGCATGGCGAGGGGAGGGGACTCCCATGACAAGGGTTTCTTTGTCCCCAGCGAGGCGAAAGGGCGGGCTTACTGATTCGTCAAGTGGTTGGCATATCTGGAGGCCACCTGTGCGGCCTAGCCCTGGATCATAGTCTGGACCACTGGAGATACATCGTTTCAGTAAGCTTTTCTCAATCCCCCTATGAAGAGGGCTAATGGGCACACAAGCAGCATCTTTCTGGGATGGGGGCTGGGGAGAGGGTGGGAAGCCCCAGCCTCCCTTCCCAAAAGCACTTGCCTTACACTAGAAGTTTCAACCTCTGCGCTCTAGTGGGCACCACGAATATTTTGGCATGATCAGCGCCGCAGGACACAGAATGGCATATCCTAGCACTTACAGGGTTGTTGGGCCCGCAGATTTCTGGACCCTTAATGTCTAAGCTATGAACAAGGCCCTCCTCTCACTCAATGTAATCATCATCTTTGTGTTTCCAAAGCAGAGGCATGGAACATGAGGCTCTCTTTCGAGCAACTTGCTGCTCCAGTCTGCTTTCGGTTAGCTGTAGATGGGGGAGAGGGTGTACTAGGAGTAGAGGTTCCACAGTGGGAGGACAGCCACTGTTACAAATTTCTACAGGTCTACAGTAGATATTCTCTTGAGCTTGGAGTCAATGCTTACTCCCTTAAGCAGACCTCACTCCCACTGTGATCTGCAGTGCAACTTTACTGCCCAAAATCTAGTTAAACATGATCTAAGGATCATAATAATCGGCCCCTTGTTGCCTGCACCAGATACTATGATCTTGCACAAGCAGCCATTTGCACACAACTGTGGAGGGTTATCATGACCGAGGCCTTTCCTATATCTACCTGACTTTCTAGCCAGAGTCTCTTTGATAATGATTGGGAGAAGGACACTGGTGATTTCTTTTCCCCCTCTCTAGCCCAGGGGCACTAAGTCAGTTGTAACCCTACACAGAGTGGGTGGGGCCTGTATCTTATAGCTGAGTGTCATTATGGGGTCTTATTGTAATAATCTTCCTGACTGCTCTGTCTTTAACTGTCCTCTGCTTCATCTGTGTCTATTGCAGCATAATCATCCTGAGAACAGACGACATTTAATGGGAAGTGAAATTAATATTAAGCTTGTCACATCGCTTGCTCTGATTAGGGAAAGACTGAACAAGCTGGGGCTCTTTTCTCCAGAAAAGAGAAGACGCAGGGGTGACCTGATAAAGGTCTTTAAAATAATGAAGGGGTTTGATAGGGTAGATGTAGAGAAGATGTTTCCACTTGTGGGGAAGTCCAAAACTCGGGGCCATAAATATAACATAATCACTAATAAATCCAATAAGGAATTCAGGAGAAACTCCTTTACCCAGAGAGTGGTTAGAATGTGGAACTTGCTACCACAAGGAGTAGTTGAAGCAAGTAGCATAGATGCATTTAAGGGAAAGCTAGATAAACACATGAGGGAGAAAGGAATAGAAGGATATGTTAATAGGGTGAGATGAAGTAAGGTGGGAGGAGGCTTGTGTGGAGCATAAACACCGGCATAGACCAGTTAGGCCGAATGGACTGATTCTATGCTGTAAAATTCTATATAATTCTATGATCGGTGACACTGACTTGAAGCATCGTTGCTCATCTTCGTGACTCTGTATTAACATTGCTGAGTTTAAACTCATGTTACAAGCTTATGAGATCAGAAATAGCACATTCAAGTATGTAACCATCCAATTGAATGGAGCAATCAATGAATCTGATGGCACACGATAGAGAAGGTTCGAGGTCAACAGTACTGAAAGTGCATACGGGACAGGTTTACACAGAATAATACCACTGTAAATAATAGTATGTAATTACAGAGAATGCATCCTTTTTATATCCTGTTTGATTGTTCCACATGGCTTGAAATAACTAAAATAATTTCTGTGAGACACTTTTTTTTAAGTGTCTGCCATGATCCCATAATATTTAATAAGGTTTTGTTACAATCTGGTCTGATAACATCAATTTAAAATGAAAAGCTTTAAAGTGGCAATGTTGATTATGAATTTAGCCCAATTATTCACAGAGTTTAAAATATAATTTCACTATATAAGTTCTATAATTACACTAAAGCTGCTAAACTGTTTTCTTTATATGCACAAGAATTGGAAATACTGTATGATGACACAGTGTCACCCAATATTAGAACTGCTTCTAGGATTCATTGCAGAGGTTGTTACAGGCAGAGTGGACTCTTAACCCTTTCACAGGCCAGCAGTACTCATGCAGAATTTACCCAAATAACTTAAAGCTCTGGCTATTGTAAAGTTACTTTTAATTAGGCTTAAATGCACCCACCCTGACTGAGAAACTTCACCCCAATTTTTTTTTAAAGTTGTACTCAACAATCCATTTTCCAGTTGAATATTTGAGGAGAGATCCTCGCTAGGGCTTTTACCCTAAAGATTCCTTTATTGCCTTTGGAAGAGAAGTCCAATCAAAGGCGCCTGTAGGTTTGTGCCAGTGAAACAATTAATGCAGTTGCAAGTCTGAATCATTAATAGGTTGATGGGACTGCCTTTAAATTGTGTTTGCAAAAAGCCAGGATTTAGATACATGTGATCTTTAAGACTGTGTTGGGTGAAACAACATACAAGTATCAAATACTTCCTACATTACCCTGACAATAAAGTTGACCCAAAGCTCAGAACAGCATATTCTAGTCTACTAATTGGACATTTCCATTTCTTTCAACCCTCAGAAGTGGAGAAGGTTTTTACATGTTGCACCATTGCTAGTTAACACCGTAGACTGTGATGTTAACACAGCTCATCAACCACAAATTCTCTTGATTCATCCCTGTTATTACAAGTGCAGGGGAAGGGACAGTCTTTGCATACTTTGGTGGAGTCACTGACACTTCAGATCATTCATTCCAAGGGGCGTTATTGATCTTGCAGTCAATATGATCATTTAGGAAGCAGAACTGATCACCCCACAACTTACAATAAATAAAAATTTCCGACTCTCCAAACCTGACCTTGTACCATTTTGAGTGGCTTTTTGCTTCATCTGTTTTCTGTCTTCAGTTCCTTTAAAATTCTGGTGCCATTTTCAATCGGTTTTTGCATGGTACTTAGTTGTAATTCCTGTAAGATAAGATAAAAGCATGCTGGAAATTAATTTAATTAAATAATAAATAATTCAATAGCACAAGTGTGCTTAAGTGTCACAGAATAGAATTGAATTTTAGCACCAGGCTTCAATATCAATATAAATAGCACAAATAAAATAACTGTCTTTATTGTCTCTCCGAGTAGGATTAGCCAGGTATTACCTAAATATGTAATTCTGATAAAAGGCAAGTTTTGATGAATGGTTAATGACCTGGAACGTTGGCCCCGATATTTACGGAGAGACGGGGAGGATACAGGGGAGGCTGAAAACGGCCAAAAAACCCGGCAAGGCTGAACTTAATGGCAGGACCTCATTATCATTTTTTTGATCCGTTTCTCATTCGGCAGCGGTCAAATTGACAGCCTGGCCGGCGGCCGGGAGGGAAAACCTGTGCAGGAGGCCACAGCCGGGGACTCTTGGGCATGGTCCCCGGCAATCGGAAGGGGGGAATGGTCGGCCATCACGGCTGGAGGGAAAGAGAGGCCATCGGTGCAAGGGGGAAACAGAGGCCATTGGTGCAGAGGTGGGTCAGATCAGTGATCGCGGCAAGGCGGAGAGAGAGGTCACGATCGGGAGTGGGAGGCCGAAGGGTTCCTTGTGGGGCCGGGGTGGGGGGAGCACTTCTTCTCCTGCTGGCCCACTAGGAGTGCTGGAAAAGGCACTTGTGGAGCCAGCAGCTTTCACTGCCAGGTTTCTGCGCAGCAACAGTGAATTTTACATCGGGCTCCCAATTGCACTGTGGGAGCCTGCTTTAAATATGTTAATGAGGTGTCCCGCCTCTCTGAGACAGGACACTCAGACACCACGATATCCGCCGCTGTAAAAACGGCAACAGGCACGTGCACGGCGTGTTGGGGACGCATTCCCCATATTTAAGTCTTTAATCCCCCTCAACCCCGACCCTGTCCTGACCGCCGTGAGTTAGGGGGGAGGTTAATATTGAGGCCATCAACACTATTTCTCTCTTCACAGATGCTGCCTGACCTGATGAGTGTTTCCAGCATTTTCTGTTTTTAGGAACATAGGAATATACGAACAGGAGTAGGCCATTCAGCTCCTCGTGCCTGCTCTGCCATTTGATAAGATCATGGCTGATCTGTGATCTAACTCCATATACCTGCCTTTGGCCCACATCCCTTAATACCTTTGGTTGCCAAAAAGCTATCTATCTCAGATTTAAATTTAGCAATTGAGCTAGCATCAATTGCCGTTTGCGGAAGAGAGTTCCAAACTTCTACCACCCTTTGTAGAAATGTTTTCTAATCTCACTCCTGAAAGGTCTGGCTCTAATTTTTAGACTGTGTCCCCGACTCCGAGAATCCCCAACCAGCGGAAATAGTTTCTCTCTATCCACCCTATCCGTTCCCCTTAATATCTTATAAACTTCGATCAGATCACCCCTTAACCTTCTAAACTCTAGAGAATACAACCCCAATTTGTGTAATCTCTCCGTAACTTAACCCTTGAAGTCCGGGTATCATTCTAGTAAACCTACGCTGCACTCTCTCCAAGGCCAATATGTCCCTCCAAAGGTGTGGTGCCCAGAACTGCTCACAGTACTCCAGGTGCCGTCTAACCAGGGTTTTGTATAGCTGCAGCATAACATCTGCCCCTTGTACTCTAGTCCTCTTGATATAAAGGTCAGCATTCCATTAGCCTTATTTCTCTCTCTACAGATGCTGCCTGATCTGCTGAGTGTTTCCAGCATTTTCTGCTTTTATTACCCAAACAAAGATTGACTCATATTAAATATCAACAGTTGAAACATATTTTCCCAAAACACTTTCATTTTGATCAGAGAGAGGAGATCCTAAAGTTTCTGGGTAATGGTGGGAGATAGTTCAATGGACACCGCTACCCTTGAATATCTTGCAGATGTGGCCATTCTTCAAGTGTGAGCCTCGACAGTGAGTGAGCAGGATACTTGGTATAGGGGGGACTTTACAGATGAGCCTAATCCGGACTGCGGCGGTTCAAGAAGGCGGCTCACCACCACCTTCTCAAGGGCAATTAGGGATGGGCAATAAATGCTGGCCGCGCCAGCGATGCCCACATCCCATGAACGAATTTTAAAAAGTATATGACTCTCATACAACCCACTTTACTGCAGGGACCACTGAATAGCAAGCAGAAGTGGCTGCTTTTCCCTTCCCTCTTGCCCAGTGTCCCTGATGCCATTTGAGGAACCCTGATTTTTTTTTAATCGTTTATTGGATGTGGGGGTCGCTGGCGAGGCCAGCATTTATTGCCAATCCCTAATTGCCCTTGAGAAGGTGGTGGTGAGCAGCCTGCTTGAACTGCTGAAGTCCATCTGGTGAAGGTTCTCCCACAGTGCTGTTAGGAAGGGAGTTCCAGGATTTTGACCCAGCGATGATGAAGGAACGGCGATATATTTCCAAGTCGGGATGGTGTGTGACTTGGAGGGGAACGTGCAGGTGGTGTTGTTCCCATGTGCCTGCTGCTCTTGTCCTTCTAGGTGGTAGAGGTCGCGGGTTTGGGAGGTGCTGTCGAAGAATCCTTGGCGAGTTGCTGCAATGCATCCTGGGGATGGTACACACTGCAGCCACTGTGTGCCGGTGGTGAAGGGAGTGAATGTTTAGGGTGGTGGATGGGGTGCCAATCAAGCGTGCTGCTTTGTCATGGATGGTCATAGAGTCATAGAGTTATACAGCACGGATAGAGGCCCTTCGGCCCATCGTGTCCACGCCGGCCATCAAGCCCAGTCTAATCTAATCCCATATTCCAGCATTTGGTCCTTAGCCTTGTATGCTATGGCATTTCAAGTGCTCATCCAAATGCTTCTTGAATGTTGTGAGGGTTCCTGCCTCCACAACCCTCTCAGGCAGTGAGTTCCAGACTCCAACCACCCTCTGGGTGAAAAAGTTCTTTCTCAAATCCCCTCTAAACCTCCCACTTTTTACCTTGAATCTATGTCCCCTTGTT
The DNA here is from genome assembly GCF_035084215.1 of Heptranchias perlo. NCBI lineage: Eukaryota > Metazoa > Chordata > Chondrichthyes > Hexanchiformes > Hexanchidae > Heptranchias > Heptranchias perlo. Next base: position 15,270,145 of record NC_090331.1, on the reverse strand, counting down.
ATAGAACCCTCAACGAAGGGAAAAAGCTCCTTAGTATCCATCCTATCTATGCCCCTCATAATTTTGTACACCTCAATCATGTCCCCCCTCAGCCTCCTCTGCTCCAAGGAAAACAAACCCAATCTTCCCAGTCTCTCTTCATAGCTGAAGCGCTCCAGCCCTGGTAACATCCTGGTGAATCTCCTCTGCACCCTCTCCAAAGCGATCACATCCTTCCTGTAGTGCGACGACCAGAACTGCACACAGTACTCCAGCTGTGGCCAAACCAGTGTTTTATACAGCTCCATCATAACCTCCTTGCTCTTATATTCTATGCCTCGGCTAATAAAGGCAAGTATCCCATATGCCTTCTTTACCACCTTATCTACCTGTTCCGCCGCCTTCAGGGATCTGTGAACTTGCACAGCAAGATCCCTCTAACCCTCTGTCTTGCCTAGGGTCCTCCCATTCATTGTCATAGAGTCATAGAGTCATACAGCACGGATAGAGGCCCTTCGGCCCATCGTGTCCGCGCCGGCCATCAGCCCTGTCTACTCTAATCCCATATTCCAGCATTTGGTCCGTAGCCTTGTATGCTATGGCCTTGTTAGTCCCTCCAAAGTGCATCACCTCGCACTTTTCCGGGTTAAATTCCATTTGCCACTGTTCCGCCCATCTGACCAACCCATCTATATCGTCCTGCAGACTGAGGCTATCCTCCTCGCTATTTACCACCCTACCAATTGGTGTCGAGTTTCTTTAGTGTTGTTGGAGCTGCACTCATCCAGGCAAGTGGAGAGCATTCCATCACACTCCTGACTTGTGCCTTGTAGATGGTGGAAAGGCTTTGGGGAGTCAGGAGGTGAGTCACTCGCCGCAGAATACCCAGCCTCTGACCTGCTCTTGTAGCCACAGTATTTATATGGCTGGTCCAGTTAAGTTTCTGGTCAATAGTGACCCCCAGGATGTTGATGGTGGGGGATTCGGCGATGGTAATGTCAAGGGGAGGTGGTTAGACTCTCTCTTGTCGGAGATGGTCATTGCCTGGCACTTTTCTGGCGCAAATGTTACTTGCCACTTATCAGCCCAAGCCTGGATGTTGTCCAGGTCTTGCTGCATGCGGGCACGGATTGCTTCATTATCTGAGGAGTTGCTAATGGAACTGAACACTGTGCAATCATCAGCGAACACCATTTCTGACCTTATGACGGAGGGAAGGTCATTGATGAAGCAGCTGAAGATGGTTGGGCCTAGGATACTGCCCTGAGGAACTCCTGCAGCAATGTCCTGGGGCTGAGATGATTGGACTCCAACAACCACTACCATCTTCCTTTTTGCTGGGTATGACTTCAGCCACTGGAGAGTTTTCCCCCTGATTCCCATTGACTTCAATTTTACTAGGGCTCCTTGGTGCCACACTCGGTCAAATGCTGCCTTGATATCAAGGGCAATCACTCTCACCTCACCTCTGGAATTCAGCTCTTTTGTCCATGTTTGGACCAAGGTTGTAATGAGGTCTGGAGCCGAGTGGTCCTGGCGGAACCCAAACTGAGCATCAGTGAACAGGTTATTGGTGAGTAAGTGCTGCTTGATAGCACTGTCGACGACAACTTCCATCACTTTGCTGCTGATTGAGAGTAGACTGATGGTGTGGTAATTGGCCGGATTAGATTTGTCCTGCTTTTTGTGGACAGGACATACCTGGGCAATTTTCCACATTGTCGGGTAGATGCCAGTCTTATAGCTGTACTGGAACAATTTGGCTAGAGGCGCAGCTCGTTCTGGGTCACATGTCTTCAGCACTACATCTGGGATGTTGTCGGGGCCCATAGCCTTTGCTGTATCCAGTGCACTCAGCCGTTTCTTGATATCATGTGGAGTGAATTGAATTGGCCGAAGACTGGGTTCTGTGATGATGGGGATATCGGGAGGATGCCGAGATGGATCATCCACTCGGCACTTCTGGCTGAAGATGGTTGCAAACGCTTCAGCCTTGTCTTTTGCCCTCACGTGCTGGACTCCGCCATCATTGAGGATGGGGATGTTTGTAGAGCCTCCTCCTCCCGTTAGTTGTTTAACTGTCCACCACCATTCACGACTGGATGTGGCAAGACTGCAGAGCTTTGATCTGATCCGTTGGTTGTGGAATCGCTTAGCTCTGTCTATAGCATGTTGCTTCCGCTGTTTAGCATGCATGTAGTCCTGAGTTGCAGCTTCACCAGGTTGGCACCTCATTTTTATGTACGCCTGGTGCTGTTCCTGGCATGCTCTTCGACACTCCTCATTGAACCAGGGTTGATCCCCTGGCTTGTTGGTAATGGTAGAGTGAGGAATATGCCGGGCCAAGAAGTTACAGATTGTGCTGGAATACAATTCTGCTACTGCTGATGGCCCACAGCATCTCATGGATGCCCAGTTTTGAGCTGCTAGATCTGTTCTGAATCTATCCCATTTAGCACGGTGGTAGTGCCACACAACACGTTGGATGGTATCCTCAGTGCGAAGACGGGACTTCGTCTCCATGAGGACTCTGCAGTGGTCACTCCTACCAATACTGTCATCGACAGATGCTTTTGCGACAGGTAGATTGGTGAGGACAACGTCAATTAAGTTTTTCCCACGTGTTGGTTCGCTCACCTCCTGCCGCAGGCCCAGTCTGGCAGCTATGTCCTTCAGGACTTGGCCAGCTCGGTCAGTAGTTGTGCTACCGAGCCACTCTTGGTGATGGACATTGAAGTCCCCCACCCAGAGTATATTCTGTGCCCTTGCTACCCTCAGTGCTTCCTCCAAGTGGTGTTCAACATGGAGGAGGACTGATTCATCAGCTGAGGGAGGGCGGTAGGTGGTAATCAGCAGGCGGTTTCCTTGCCCATGTTTGACCTGATGCCATGAGATTTCATGGGGTCCAGAGTCAATGTTGAAGACTCCCAGGGCCACTCCCTTCTGACTGTATATCACTGTACCGCCACCTCTGGTCGGTCTGTCCTGCCGGTGGGACAGGACATACCCAGGGATGGTGATGGAAGAGTCAGGGACCCTGATTGCTACCCTGGCTAAGATCAGTTCTGGAACAATCTTACTGAAATTTATGGCACTTTGTACACTGTGATAAAATGATTATCAAGGGTAGACAAGCTGGCACTGTGGGGTACCATAGTCGGTTTCAACTATGGTACCAGAATTTGAATCCTGCCTGACTGATATGATTATAGTCTGGTTTTTCTGCTGGCTATAATGGTCCTATATAAAATTAGTTTTGGTAGCCTCCATCTAATTCCTAGCAGGTGTAAGGCCACAGCCCCAATTGGCCCCGAGATCTATAATTATTGATAGTGAATTGGCAATCTCCCTGAGAAAAGGCAAGGGACAGCTGGCATAAGAAATTAAAAATGGTGCAGTAGGGACTCTTTTGAACATGAGGCTAAGGCACATTTTTGGAGCAAAGTAGAGAAAGCATAATCTATCCCTAATTGTGCTTCACTTTACTTGGCAGTGCTTGACACTAACATTGGATACCTGAAATGGGAACTATTAATGGGGTAAATTTTTGTCTTCACCACCTAGCCAGTAATCTGGTGGAGTGAATCTCATGCCCTTTTTTAGATCCTGTCCCTGATTTGCTATTGATTTGAATGGAATGAAAATGATATGGGTTCTATAAAGGGCATCCAATCGGCCCTGTCAGATTACCGTTCAGGTGGTGAAGATGAAAATCTACTCCAGTGTCGCTGGGGTAGAAATTCGGGCGTATTCCCTGCGTTACATGCCCTGCTTCTGAATGGTGAGGCCCGAGGCGCCCCCAATATTGGGCCTTGAGCATCATTTCTGTCAAGCCGGCATGGTGCAAAGAGCCAGCCCTGGGGGGGCATGGAGTTGAGGAAGGGAGATCAGAAGCTGGGTTGGGGGGAATGGCGGCAATCGGTGGTGGGGGGAGCAGCAGCCCGCGTCCTTTAAATATGGGGCCGGGAGGAGCATTCCTGCTCTTCCCAGCTCCACATTCAGTTAAGTATATTTCAAAATCTTACTGCTAACAGGTAGTCCCAAGGTATTGTTATCGTCAGGGCAAACCAATCTTGCGGTGGGGGTCTCCAACATGAGTTAGGCCCCTTATTTGCATATTCAAAGGGCCTAACAGCTGTTTGAGGTGTGGGCACTGCACGATGATATTATGTCCTTTCCCAACGTGGTGGGTGGCGCACCTCCGGCTGGAAATATGCGTGTGCTTCTTGCCCAATACATTGGGAGCTTAGTAGGCCCATTAGTGCCCAAAACACGGGCACTGTACAGCCAAATTCATAGGCTTATATCTTTTAAAGAGACATGTCAAGAAAGAAATAACAGAGTTGGCATTTTGAGAATATTGGAGCTTGTATCACATACAGTTACTGACAAAAAGGTTTAATTCTGTTCTCTCTGGTTTAAGAAGCATAGATTTTTTACAGCACAGATTTTTTGGCCCAATGTTTCTCTTTGCTAGAGAAATTTAAAACTGATCCCACTGCTCTGGCCTCTTCCCATCGGCCTGTATCTTCCTTGGCTTCAATTATTTATCCGCCTTTTTCTTAGAAGAGCTAAGTGGCCTCTCGCTCAGCCACTCCTTGTGGCAAACAGTCCATGCTCTAACAATCCTCTGTGTAAATAAATTTTCACCCAACCTCTCTCTCTTATTAAATTGATATCTGCTAATTCCTCAACAAAAGGAAATAATCTTTCCCTCTTTTTCTTAACTATAAAAATAATTATCTGTATATTAAATAACCACTGCATCATTTTTGTCCAATGCTAACAATTTTTTCAGACAGAATATCTCTGCAGTTTTTTTTGCATTTCTTGCTTCTATTTCCAACTATTGATAATGTAAGATATAATGGGATGCTCAAAATTTTCTATCCTAATCATTGCCATGTCCAAACTTATTATTACCTTTGTACTTAAGCAAAGCAAATTGATTACAGATGTACTTCTAGGCAGTAACCAATGATCACACAGCATTCTTACAGCGACATTACTAATATGTTGGACATAGTAGGGAAGTATTCCATTCTGAAGCATTAACATCCCTCACCAAAATGAGCTAAGAAAACATCAGTCAAATCCTCAGTCCTTTATTTTGCAGACTGATAGAAAAGCCAATATTGTTTTTTCTTTTACTAGGCCTGGGATCTTTCAGTTCTTTTTTTCTTTTTCCATCTACACCGTGATGCAAAAGCTTGTCACTAATTTACGATCCACAGCCATTACAAACAACTGTACTTATGATAAAATCAGAACAGACGTTCAAGATAAAGCTGCTCTTTCATAGAAGCGCTATGATTGCATCTCAAATGCACTCAGAATAGTTTAGTATTTTGCCATTGTGCCTTTGATCAAATACAGTAATGTTATTCATTGTATCACTTGCGATAAACATTGCTCTGTGATTAAACGGCGATTTGCTCTGAGGGGCTTTTTAGCTGCACTTACACATATTGTGAACCATTTTCCTTGTTTGAACATGAAATGTTGGTAGCTGCTGATGTAATGCTCCAGTTAGGCATTTTTCATTATAGCATTTATTCTCTTCTGTCAAATTTGCTACTGTCACAATCAGGAATTTGTGCTTTTAATTTCATGGTGTATAAAAATCATGAATATAAAAATATCAGTTTTCAGGATTAACAAAATTAACTTTGTTTTTTTATGTACTTGAAAGAGAGTTAAATTGGCTTTAGATCTTGTAAAGGAGATGAGGCAGCTATTCATAAATTGAGTATTAGAAGCTTTTCAAGTCAATTATATTATATTTTGTATATGACAATGGGCCGGAAACTGCTTAAAAAAGAACGGTTGTTAGTGGCAAAATCGAGGAGCAAGTTCTGGCATTTGCACATGCGCAGTCGTACGCAAAAATCAGGAACTTGCTCCTCCTGGTTCGCGGCGATACGACAGCTTTGAATTAAAGGGATATCGCCGTCCGGAATCAGTGGAAACAAGGGACCGGTGCCAACTTGCTCATCTGCCCAGCTGTAAGGTAAGTAATATCGCCAAAAAACAGGTATGCTTAAAAATACCAGGTCTAAACTAAGTTTTAATGAGTCTTAAAGACTGCCAAACAACTAAAAATGAACTTTTAAAAATGTGTTGAGTCTCACTACTCCTTATTTTAATAGTTTTAGGTTATTAAGAAAACTTTTTTTAAATTAAAAAATTTAAGTTTTTTTACAACTTTCTCCTTCTGCCTATTATTTAATTTGATTATTTCTTACCCTCTCTTTTTTTCGCAATCTATAATTGTTTTTACGAATGACTTTAATGTTGCACATTTCAGTTCCTGGATTTTACGTTCCAACTTGCAGAAACTCTTCGCAGCTTGTCAAAAATGCTGCAATCTAATTGGTCGAGGAGAGAAATCGATCCTCTCGCTTCTCCTATGGGGCCTAGCTTCGCTGGGCTCTTCTCCGCTTCCTATTCAAGGAAGTGCACCTAGTAAAGTCCGCGGTAAGTTAGTGGGTTAGTATAAATCTATGGAGCGGCGAGCACTGTTGGCTTGCGCTTCGAGCAGTTTCTGGGCCATTCAATGACTTGTGTCAGGTTTCAGTTACTACAGCGGTCAGATTGAACCTATTGTCCATATTTCAATGGAATCCAGCTGCTTCTTTCTAATTGACGTAATGGTCTTTATTTGAAAGCAATCTCCTCACCAGTGTGAAACCTTGTATCCAGTAATAGCCAATAAATGTGTGTATCTGCAGTTCTGTGTGTAAGTAGATTGTTATATTTTGTTGTCAAACAGGAATGTGATTTCTGATTGTTAAAATGGTTGATTTCTATGTGTAAAAGCTGTGTATGGTGAGCTCTGGTTCCACAATTAAATGCCCTCTCATTGCACCATTGGTGAGTAATAACATCATGGGATGTCCAGGGTCCACAGTAATTGAATTGCTTGCCTCTTCAAAGAAATCAATGAGGATAAAAGTCAAGTTCCTGAATTCTTACTGGATCTTTGAAAGTTGTTAATGTGAAAGATGTCTATGCCTTTGTTACCTCTAGACTCCACTATTCCAATGCTGTCCTAGCTGGCCTCCCACCTTGCACCCTCTTTAAACTTGAGCTCATCCAAAATTCTGCTGCCCATATCCTGACTTGCACCAAGCCCCGTTCAACCATCATCTCTGTGCTTGCTGACCGACATTGGCTCTCGGTCTAGCAACATCATGATTTTAAAATTCTCATCCTTATTTTCAAATCCCTCCATGGCCTCGACCCTCCCTATCTCTATAACCTCCTCCAGCCCTACAACCCTCCGAGATCTCTGCAGTCCTCCAATTCTGGCCTCTTGTTTATTCCTGATTTCCTTCGCTCCATCATTAGCGGCCGTGGAATGTGGAATTTCCTCCCTGATCCTCTCTGCATCTCCACCTCACTCATCCTTTAAGAAACTCCTTAAAACCTCATTGTTTGACCAGGCTTTTGGTCACCTGTCCTAGTATCTCCTTACGTGGCATGGTATCAAAAGCGCCCTGAGGCATTTTACTATGTTAAAGGCGCTAGTTATTTTGTTGTTGATCATTCAGCTCATATACTGAATAGGAAACCCTCAACGTGAAACAATATTTATTGCAGAAGAATTTCAAGAGACAGGGCTGAAAAGAGTTCTGAAGAGGCTATCTGTATTTGTGAATTTATTCATTACTTTGTACTTTATAATATATACCTAATATCTTTGTCTCTGTATATTACTTAAGTGTAAATAAATTCAATTAGATGTTTTAGCCTATACAAATCTGATTTTGTTTATAATATTTTTTACCATCAGATAGATTGAAGAATTAGTGGGATTTTGACATAAAGTCATAATATGCAGATTACTGCAATCATAGTTAATTGTTAGACTTGGGCTATGTTAACTCTGCAAGAGTAAAATGTCTCATGTTTCAGCAGGAGAAAGAACCATTCTCCTTACAGAAACTGCCATTGGATTGTTTGAGAAAATGCCTGAACTGTAACAACTATTTTGGGTCAATCATGTGTGTCATTCTACTGTCCTGTAAAAGCTCAGCCCATCACATTCAAGATCAGCTTGAGGCTTGTAATTTTATAAATCTATTCGTAGTGCTGCTAAATGAAATTTTATTGCAAAGAAACACCAACTACTGGCTTCCTGTCCTTCCAGTAGCCACTCCTTCATTGTCGCTGCTTCTGTGAATCTTCTTTTCTATCCCTCTTCCACTCCGATGATATCATTTTTAGCCCTTCTAAAGAGAAAGCTAAACTTTGTTGCTCACTTTTCTCCTTCAATTGTGATCTCGATGATTTTGGTGAAGAATCTTCATTCTGCTCAACCAATGTGATCCACATGAAGATTTATACTCAAAGGGTCGGTCAGATCTTCTGCTCTCTGGACTCCAATAAGACTTTTGGTACTAGTTGGACCCTTTCCATTATCCTCTAGATATTTGGCTCTGAACATATCAGTGTCCTAGGCTGTGTCTTACTTCCAGTGTGCATTTCCTTCTCCTAGGTGTTTTGCTCATGTTCATCCTATCCCTGAGAAAGGTGCCCCCTTTACTCTTCTGCTAAGGTTATAGAAGCTATCAATGCTCAAATTATCTATCATCGTGAAGGTTTTAGTACAATCCACAAACACGAATGGCAAAACCATTCCATTGGTGATTTTGTCTGTGTTGCACACCTCTGGAACTTTGCTGGTGAACATTTTGACATTGACTTGGCCATCTCCAAATCCTTTGACAAGGTTTGGCACAATGTTTTTCTAAACACATTACCATCACATGATCACCCAGCAAAGCTCTCTGGTTTATTCTCAAATCATTCTATCTGTAGGATGGCTCATTTTCTGATTTTTTTTTTCCTTAGGCACTGTAATCTCTCCCACTCTGTTTCCTTCATCATTTAAGTAACCTCCTCCACTCATTATTCAACCATGATGATTAAGTTCTGCAATCATTAGTTTCCTTCAGATTGCGCACACTCAATGTCTACAGCCTGCAATGTTCTTGCAGAGCAGTGGCTGAATTATTACATCTGGATGTTCTTCAAAAGGGCAATGAAAATCTAGTTTCTTTCGATTCTTGAAAGACATGCATGGCCTGGATTTTAACTTGGAGCCGGGAAGAGAGCCGGAGAAGGGAAGTTAATCAGACCCAAAACCCGGAAGTGAAGTTGGCGGGTTGGAATCTGCGATCGCAACTTAATTGATGGATAAAGATTTTAGTTCCGGATTTCGCATCCGGCAGCCAGCCAGGCTGGCTAGCCATCGGGTGGGAAGGCCTGCGGGAACAGGTCACAGCCAGAAACGGGAAAGGAGGGAGGGAGGGAGGGAGAGATCATGGGGTGTGGAGAGCTTGTGGGGGTCGTAGAGGACATCGGTGGGGGGGGGGCCATGGATGACATCGGGGCAGGGGGTGCCGATTGCGGGGGTCCGATCAAGGCAGGTAAACTCATTGGGCCTGAAGGAAATGCTCCTGGTCCTCCTGGCCCACAAGCAGTGCAATAAAGGCAATTACCTCACGATCCGTCCCTTCTTGACTCCTTTTCACTGGCGAGATTCACAAGCCCTGGGAAACCCGCGCTGGAGGCGTTACATTTAAAGTTAAGTCAAATTCAATCTAAAAAGATCTACATAACGTCTCACAAGGATGTTAATTGATGCTATGAATACCCGCCCGTCTGAATTAATTAAGGTCACGACAGCGACGAATAAGTTACTTGCACGCATCCAAACTCACCTGGGTTAAACCCGGAAGTGGGCGCGTCGAAGCTGGGTTGCGGTTGCGCTCCAAAAATCAATTATTTTAACTATCCACCCGCCCCTAACCCACCCGTTCTTGGGGGTTAAAATTGCCTCCACAGACACAGTTTATTAATGTCACTGCCAGCTCCCACCTGTTATCCTTGGTACAATTACACTTACTCCTTGGACATCTATTAACATTCTTGATCTCACTATCTTCACTAAGGGGAACAGATAGGGTGGATAGAGAGAAACTATTTCCGCTGGTTGGGGATTTTAGGAGTAGGGGGCACAGTCTAAAAATTAGAGCCACACCTATCAGGAGCAAAATTAGAAAACATTTCTACACACAAAGGGTTGTAGAAGTTTGGAACTCTCTTCAACAAACAGCAATTGATACTAGCTCAATTGCTAAATTTAAATCTGAGATAGATAGCTTTTTGGCTACCAAAGGTATTGAGGGATATGGGCCAAAGGCAGGTATATGGAGTTAGATCACAGATCAGCCATGATCTTATCAAATGGCGGAGCAGGCACAAGGGGCTGAATGGCCTACTCCTGTTCCTATGTTCCTATGTTCTCAGATGTCAAATGTAATTCCCACATCCCATCTATTGACGAAACTGCCCCCCAGTAGCTTGGTTTACTCTTTCGTGCCAAATGCTTCTTCTCAAGACTTGAGTTCTGGCACTCATCTTGCCCCCGGATGGGATGCAAGAATAAAAAATTGTCATCTGATATTTAAGCTCTCTATCGTAACTAGACTCCAAATTCTCCTTTTGGCCATGATCTTGACCACTCACTAAAAAAAATGATTAAGCTTAACTATAAAACAGTATTTTCTGCATTTTAAAACATGTTACGCTGGGCCTCTCTGAGGACCTAGGGCTTGAGATGTTAACTGAAAGGACAACAACCACAGCTCTCAGAAAGCACCTGTGCTTAGCCATCCCAGCCTGCTGCAATCTGAGTTTGTGCACAATGGAGAAAGCTCCCAGTATGTACCAGTGTGATAACAGAGTGCCACGATAAAGAAAATGTTGTGTGTATGGATTTTCAAAAGGCATTGGATAAGATGCCACAAAGGAGGCTTGTTGATAAATTAAATCATATGACATTAAAGGGAATTCAGTACCATGATGCAAGTGGGTAAACAGAGAATAGTGGTTAATGAACGACTTGGGTATGGGGGAACAATATCAAAATTTGCAGTCTACGCACAAACGGGGAGCATGGTTAACTGCGAAGAGGACTTCAGGAGGACATATTTTAGTAGATTGGGTAGGAAGATGTCAGATCAAATTTAATTAGGAGAAATGTGAGGTGATACATTTTTTGGGGGCGGAGGGGAAAGAATAAGCTGAAATTGTCTTTACGCAGGTTAACAGAGATAGATAATCAACACTTTCATGGTATAAAGGGCATGTTTTTTTTTATTCGTTCATGGGATGTGGGCGTCGCTGGCGATGCCAGATTTTATTGCCCATCCCTAATTGCCCTTGAGAAGGTGGTGGTGAGCTGCCTTCTTGAACCACTGCAGTCCGTGTGGTGACAGTTCTCCCACAGTGCTGTTAGGAAGGGAGTTCCAGGATTTTGACCAAGCGACGATGAAGGAACGGCGATATATTTCCAAGTCGGGATGGTGTGTGACTTGGAGGGGAATGTGCAGGTGGTGTTGTTCCCATGTACCTGCTGCCCTTGTCCTTCGAGATGGTAGAGGTCGCGGGTTTGGGAGGTGCTGTCGAAGAAGCCTTGGCGAGTTGCTGCAGTGCATCGTGTGGATGGTACACACTGCTGCCACTGTGTGCAGGTGGTGAAGGGAGTGAATGTTTAGGGATGTGGATGTGGTGCCAATCAAGCGGATGGTGGAAAGGCTTTGGGGAGTCAGGAGGTGAGTCACTCGCTGCAGAATACCCAGCCTCTGACCTGCTCTTGTAGCCACAGTATTTATGTGGCTGGTCCAGTTAAGTTTCTGGTCAATGGTGACCCCCAGGATGTTGATGGTGGGGGATTCGGCAATGGTAATGCATTTGAATGTCAAGGGGAGGTGGTTAGATTCTCTCTTGTTGGAGATGGTCATTGACTGGCACTTGTCTGGCGCAAATGTTACTTGCCACTTATGAGCCCAAGCCTGGATGTTGTCCAGGTCATGCTGCATGCGGGCTCGGACTGCTTCATTATTTGAGGGGTTGCGAATGGAACTGAACACTGTGCAATCATCAGCGAACATCCCCATTTCTGACATTATGATGGCGGGAAGGTCATTGATGAAGCAGCTGAAGATGGTTGGGCCTAGGACACTGCCCTGAGGAACTCCTGCAACAATGTCCTGGGGCTGAGATGATTGGCCTCCAACAACCACTACCATCTTCCTTTTTGCTAGGTATGACTTCAGCCACTGGAGAGTTTTCCCCCTGATTCCCATTGACTTCAATTTTACTAGGGCTCCTTGGTGCCACATTCAGTCAAATGCTGCCTTGATGTCAAGGGCAATCACTCTCACCTCACCCCTGGAATTCAGCTCTTTTGTCCATGTTTGGACCAAGGCTGTAATGAGGTCTGGAGCCGATGGTCCTGGCGGAACCCAAACTGAGCATCGGTGAGCAGGTTATTGGTGAGTAAGTGCCGCTTGATAGCACTGTCGATGGCACCTTCCATCACTTTGCTGATGATTGAGAGTAGAATGATGGGGTGGTAATTGGCTGGATTGGATTTGTCCTGCTTTTTGTGGACAAGACATACCTGGGCAATTTTCCACGTTGTCGGGTAGATGCCAGTGTTGTAGCTGTACTGGAACAGCTTGGCTAGAGGCGCAGCTGGTTCTGGAGCACAAGTCTTCAGCACGACAGCCGGGATGTTGTTGGGGCCCATAGCCTTTGCTGTATCCAGTGCACTCAGCCGTTTCTTGATATCATGTGGAGTGAATCGAATTGGCTGAAGACTGGCTGCTGTGATGGTGGGGATATCGGGAGGAGGCAGAGATGGATCATTCACTTGTCACTTTTGGCTGAAGATGGTTACAAATGCTTCAGCCTTGTCTTTTGCACTCACATGCTGGACTCCGCCATCATTGAGGATGGGGATGTTTACAGAGCCTCCTCCTCCCGTTAGTTGTTTAATTGTCCACCACCATTCACGACTGGATGTGGCAGGACTGCAGAGCTTTGATCTGATCCGTTGGTTGTGGAATTGCTTAGCTCTATCTATAGCTTGTTTCTTCCGCTGTTTAGCATGCATGTAGTCCTGAGTTGTAGCTTCACCAGGTTGGTACCTCATTTTTAGGTACATCTGATGCTGCTCGTGGCATGCTCTTCTACACTCCTTATTGAACCAGGTTTGATCCCCTGGCTTGTTGGTAATGGTAGATTTAGGAATATGCTGGGCAAAGAGGTTACAGATTGTGCTGGAATACAATTCTGCTGCTGCTGAAGGCCCACAGCACCTCATGGATGCCCAGTTTTGAGCTGCTAGATCTGTTCTGAATCTATCCCATTTAGCACGGTGGTAGTACCACACAACACGTTGGATGGTGTCCTCAGTGCAATGATGGGACTTTGTCTCCAGGAGGACTGTGCGGTGTTCACTCCAACCAATACTGTCATGGACAGATGCATTTGCGACAGGTAGATTGGTGAGGACAAGGTCAAGTAAGTTTTTCCCCTCGTTTTGGTTCGCTCACCACCTGCCGCAGGCCCAGTCTGGCAGCTATGTACTTCAGGACTCGGCCAGCTCGGTCAGTAGTGGTGCTACCAAGCCACTCTTGGTGATGGACATTGAAGTCCCCCACCCAGAGTACATTCTGTGCCCTTGCTACCCTCAGTGCTTCCTCCAATTGGTGCTGAACATGGAGGAGGACTGATTCATCAGCTGAGGGAGGGCGGTAGGTGGTAATCAGCAGGAGGTTTCCTTGCCCATGTTTGACCTGATGCCATGAGATTTCATGGGGCCCAGAGTCAATGTTGAGGACTCCCAGGGCCACTCCCTCCTGACTGTATATCACTGTACCGGCACCTCTGGTCATTCTGTCCTGCCGGTGGGCCAGGACATACCCAGGGATGGTGATGGAAGAGTCTGGGACATTGGCTGAAAGGTATGATTATGTGAGTATGGCTATGTCAGGCTGTTGCTTGACTCGTCTGTGGGATAGCTGTCCTAATTTTGGCACAAGTCCCCAGATGTTAGTGAGGAGGAATTTGCAGGGTCGACTGGGCTTGGTTTGCCTTTGTCGTGTCCGATGTCTAGTGGTCCGATGCCGGGTGGTCCGTCTGGTCATTATAAAACAGAATCTCCTCTAACTTATTGAGAGCATCGCCACAGGACGTCCATTAAATTATGCAGTAATTCTTCACGGAACGAATTCTCATCCTCACTCTATACATGTCCAGACACATGTAATCTCTAGCAGTGAAGGTCTACACAAAGAAATGAAATGGTTCTAATGATGCCTACTAAGATGATCCTTTATTATCCTGCAACATTTATTTTACCTTTGGCATAAATATTTATTCACAAAACTTTAAATTAAATAACTGAAACGTCTGAAATGAGATTGATGGATTGATTGTGAAGTCCTTTCAACCAGAACTAATGTGAATTCCTTTCACCTCAGCAGAACTAAATTCAATTTTAGCCTTGTAAAAGTTGAATCCAGTCAGCTAGCATTGTGTCAGGCTGATGCCACATAACACAGTTTGCTTGTAATTTTTGAGAGCCTTCAGCTGCACTTTGCTTCTATGAGTTTATATTTTCCCAAACATAAGGAAACACAGATCAAATGAATCTGCCATTTGGCCCATCTAGTCCGTTCTTTTCACTTCATCGCAGACCCAACCCAACTAATTGGACGAAAGGTTATTCAAGATGTTTGTGTCCTTTCCTCAAAAAGGCGAATGAAGCAAATCTCCTGGATATCTATTTAATCTTATGTTCCAACATTATTCATCCCTGACCAATCATCTTTACATGCAATTTCCATACTGGCAGTAGCTTAGAGATCAACTTGTCTATTTTACTCTATCTAGATTTATCCCGATAACATTAAATTCTGTTGCAAATCAGATATCCATCCAATCCTTTATCAACAGTATTAATTGACACAGAATTACGTAGGGCATTCCTTATTTCCCGTGATTCTTGAACACTTGAATAGTCAAGCAAAGAAAGTCACCCTCACTCACAGTAGTTTCGTTAATCAAAAGTAACTATTTAATGATGTTGTCATTCATACGAGCATTTATGAAGCAAAATCAAACCGTACATATGACTTTCCTTTATAAAATCCTGCTATACACTTAATAATTCGCAACATTATGATGTAATGACTTAACAAATCATACACACACCAGGCAAATCATTAATACATCTACAACCTTTAAACCAAGGATTTTGCTCATCGGGCCTGAAGGTTGATCAGCTCTTCAGTTCTCTTCTTCTTGCGTGATGTTCAACTGCAGTATGCGTTCCCTGTGACTATTGGGCGGTGATGAGGCCGTTCTTCTCTCAACGTCTTTTTATATTTTTTTTTAACCAATAGCTGTAGGATTGGGGAGTGTCATTTTTTTTGTCCAATCTCTCCTTGTTGCCATGCCTCAATCATTAACATACCTCAATGATTTTTTTTTTATTCGTTCATGGGATGTGGGCGTCGCTGGCGAGGCCAGTATTTATTGCCCATCCCTAATTGCCCTTGAGAAGGTGGTGGTGAGCCACCTTCTTGAACAACTGAGTGGCTTGCTAGGCCATTTCAGAGGGTGATTAAGGATCAACCACATTGCTGTGGGTCTGGAGTCACATGTAGGCCATACCGGGTAAGGACGGCAGGTTTCCTTCCCTAAAGGGCATTAGTGGACCAGATGGGTTTTTATGACAATCTGATACATGGCCACTGATACTAGTTTTTTTTTTATTCCAGATTTTTATTTAATTAATTGAATTTAAATTCCCCAGCTGCTGTGGCGGGATTTGAACTCATGACTCCAGAATATTAGGAAGATTCGTGGTGATATGCCGCATGCTGCACAACTTAGCCATCATGAGGGACCAGCCCTTGGAGAAAACCGTGAGCCAGGGGTGAAGGAGGAGAAGGAAGAGGCTGAGGAGGAGGAGGAGGGGGGGGGAGCCAGAGGAGGAAGTGGAGGAAGACGCAAGGGTGCAACAGGGAACACATGCCTTGTCTGCAAGGGCTCTGCATGCTCACCTGATCCGTGCCCGCTATCAATGATGTCAACCACATCCCCAAACTCAACAACAGTCCTACACTCCCCACCTATTAGCTCCCACATGATCATCAAATCGCCCTCCAACTGATTTCACATTGGTTTCTCCCTCAGCTCATCGCACAAAAAAACCCACCACCAAATGCAAATTCAAAGTCACATTTATCAATTAACAAATAAAATTAAGGAAACAGAACAGAACTATTCACCCTTGTGCATTCCCTTAGTGCCTGTTGTCAGTGTGCCTTTACCTATCCTAGTGCTGCTATGAGGTGAATCCCCTGTGGCTGGAGCATGGGTGGTGGAAGGCTGCTGGCCTTCAACGGAGGAGCGTGCAGATGGCCTTGGAGGACAACCTCGAGCAACTCTGGGCTGGGAGAGCCCAGCTTCAGACTGCACCATCTCATCATGGACTGCAGCAGTCTGGCCTGGCCGGCTTATAGGCAACAACAAGGGCACTGGTGGAGTGGCAGGCGTGGGAGCAGGAATGCCGTCATCCTGAGAGAGGACAAGCAGGTCCGACTGCCATGGCACCACGGCCACTCTGCCGGGGCGGCGCCTCAGCAATCCTGGTGATCAGCTGGAGGACGGATTGCTGGAGTGCTGTGACGCCCTGGAAGCCCTTCACCACAGTGGTCCCCAGAGCCACGATAGCAGCATTCTGAGCTTCCATTGCAGCATTCTGAGCTTCTATTGCAGCAGTCTGAGCAGCAATCATAGCTAGCAGACCTTTGATTACATCAGTTGGTGCTGCAATGGAAGCCGCGACATCAACCATCAGGCGCTGCATCATAGTGGGTTCCACGTATGTGCTGATGGAGGTGACCACCCGTTCCATGTTGGAAAGGATGGGCTCCAAGCTCTGCGCAAAGCCCTGTGCCAAGTTGGAGCTGAAATCCTCCATGCCTCTCGTCATTGTGCACAGGCTTTCTAGCGCACCAAGCATTTGGTGGTGTACGCCCATCAGCCGTCTTCTGCAGCATGGCCCATTGAAGTCCTCATCTGGCTCCTCTGCAGCAGAACTAGTGAGCGACCTCGCCCTGCGGCGAGCTGGCACCTGTGGTATCCATTCCCCCCGCCCCGGCTCCTCCGCACTTGTGCCCACATGCAGATCCCTCCTCTAACCTGGTCTCTAAAGGACGTGCAATGTCAGTCTCTGAGCTGTTGGATGCCAATGTCAGATCGAGTGATGGTGTGCCTTCATTGACTCCCTCCTCCTCCTCCTCTTCCTCGGACGGTGCCACCACGTGTTCTTGGGTATCTGCAATGACAATGGAAAACAGGTTGAATTGTGGAGCGGGGAGAGGAGCAAGTAAGATGTGCGTGCCGACAGCATCTCCAGAAATGAGTCAGAAATTATTATGGGAGGAGGGAGATGTGGGAAACGAGAAGGAGCACTCGATATGCAGAGATCCCCTTCACCGGGACCTCCAGCGGCATGTGGTCACGGCTGCAGCGACGGCCCGCCCAATGATCCTGAGGAGGGTCTCCTCTAGGGGGGGTGAGGACGTGCCTGTCCTCCCATCGGTCTCTCCTGCTGTCGGCTGTCATGCACCACCTTCCCCTGCAAGACAGAGGGCAGTGTATCAGTGAGTATCCTACAAGGTGTCTGGGTGATATGCCTATCATGGTTGAATAACTGCCAGTGTGTGTGACCAGTGGTGGTTGTGTGGTCTGCAGGTGTAGTACTATGTGCAGGTGAGATGCAGCATGCCGAGTGCAGCATTGCATGTGGATGGGCAGTGTTTGTTGGTGGGTGGGTGACAGGGGTTGTGATGTGTGGAGCAGTGGTGCAGTTGGTAGGATATGTCACTTGACACTTGCATTCACTTACCTTGACCACTTGTGTCAAATTGTTGAACTTCTTTCGGCAATGCACCCACGTGCATGGTGCAATGCTCCTGGCATTCACTTCCTGGGCCAGAGCCTCCCAATGCCTGAGGAGCTGGAGTCCGGAGGGTCTCCTACCACCCTGCGGGTACATATTGGCCCTTCTTTCGTCCACACCTTCCACCAGGGCCTCCAGTGCATCATCAGAGAAGTGTGGTGCCCACTCTCGTACTGGTCCTGCCATCCTTCTGGCCATCTTTCCCTCCTCCCTGTGAACTGTGCTTGTGCCATTTAAAATGTGCAGCTGTACCTTTAGGACTGCCGATGACATGAGCTGAGCACGCCCCGTTTCAGACTTCCTCATTCTCTGTGCAGCCTCTCAGCAGCGTAGATAGCAGTGGCTGCACGAAGCTATCATACTAATTAACAGGCAGCATGAAGTTCACATGCTGCCTGTGTAGGGGTCATCAGGCGAAGGTTAATAGCAGATCGCGCTATCTGCACCCCATAATAGGCCTTATCCAATTTTTTTTTTCCCCTATGTGATTTGAAAGCCTGACAATGCTTTAAGCTCAATATTATCCATTTAGTTTATTGATTTAATAATCTAGATATCTATCCGCAGTACAATGTCTTTGATCCCGAAAATCATACTTTTCCAATGCCATCAGCATCACTGAGGGAAAAAACAGATTTGTGAGAACAGAGTTTACCACATTATTGCGTTTGCAGGTTTTCAAATGTCTTTGTTTATTGGGGGTACAGTTAACCCTTTCCTTTAAATGTCTTGTGTTAAAGGGGTTTTGAACCCCACAATTCCCTACTTCATCTAAGACTTTGTTCCGCATAACCAAATTTGGTTGGAGCATAGGAACATAGGAACAGGAGTAGGCCATTTAGCCCCTCAAGCCAGTTCCATCATTCAATGAGATCTTGGCCAATCTGTGACCTAACTCCATATACCCGCCTTAGCCCCATACCCCTTAATACCTTTGGTTAACAAAAATCTATCAAACTCAGATTTAAAATTAACAATTGAGCTAGCATCAACTTCAGTTTGCGGAAGAGAGTTCCAAACTTCTACCACCCTTTGCATGTAGAAGAGTTTGCTAACTTCACTCCTAAAAGTCCTGGCTTTAATTTTTAGGCTCTGTCCCCTAGTCCTAGACTCCCCAACCACCGGAAATAGTTTCTCTATATCTACCCTATCAGTTCCCCTTAATATCTTGAAAACTTTGATCAAATCACCCCTTCATTTTCTAAATTCTAGGGAATACAACCCTAGTTTGTGGAATCTCTGAGCTGCAACCATAGCGAATACTTCAATCAATCACCCCTTAATATTCTAAATTCCAAGGAATTTGTGTAATCTCTCCTTGTAATTTAACCCTTGGAGTCCAGGTATCATTCTAGTAAATCTACGCTGCACTCCCTCCAAGGCCAATATATCCTTCCTAAGGTGCGGTGCCCAGAACTGAACACAATACTGCAGGTGTGGTCTCACCAGGGCTTTGTATAGCTGTAGCATAACTTCTACCCCCTTGTATTCTAGTCCTCTAGATATAAAGGCCAACATTCCATTAGCCTTTTTGATTATTTTCTGTATCTGTCTATGACATTTTAATGTTCTATGTACATGAACCCCTAAGTCTCTTTGGACCTCCATTGTTTCAAGCTTTTCACCATTTAGAAAGTACTCTGATCTATCCTTTTTAGGTCCAAAGTGGATGACCTCACACTTGCCTACATTGAAATCCATTTGCCGCAGTTTAGCCCATTCATTTAATCTATACAAACTCGCTGTGATTTTATGCTGGATAGACCACACCTGGAGTACTGTGTTCAGTTCTGGGGACCGCACCTTAGGAAGGATATATTGGCCTTAGAGGGAGTACAGCATAGCTTTACTAGAATGATACCTGGACAATGTGGGGTTCAAAACCCCTTTAACATAGATATTTGAAGTAAAGGGTTAACTGTACCCCTTTTAAACAAAGACACTTGAAAACCTGTAAACACAGTAATGTGGTAAACTGTGTTCTTGTAAATCCTGTTTCTCCCTCACTGACACTGATGGCATTGGAGAAATATGAGTTTTGGGATCGAAGATATCGTACTATGGATAGCTATTTAGATTATTAAATAAATAAGCTAGATGGATAATACTGAGCTTAAAGCGTTGTCAGGCTTTCAAAATGTGGAGATGCCGGTGATGGACTGGGGTTGACAATTGTAAACAATTTTACAACACCAAGTTATAGTCCAGCAATTTTATTTTAAATTCACAAGCTTTCGGAGATTTTCTCCTTCCTCAGGCAAATGTTTCAAGATCTCCTTGAAGCCTACGCATTTATACATATTGAACAATAATAAATGGTGTTTACAGACTGCCCCTGCAACTGCCCGTTGCCAAGGCAATCACCGTGTTCAGACAGAGAGGTGTTACCTGCAGAACCTCCGAATACACATTCAATAAAAAAACAGAGAAAAAAGAAAAAAAAAACACAGAGAGAGGCAGAAACATCCGGAAGGCAGAGAGAGCCAGCAAATGACCCATTATATTAAAAACAGATAACATTTGTTCGCTGGTGGGGTAACGTGTAGCGTGACATGAACCCAAGATCCCGGTTGAGGCCGTCCTCATGGGTGCGGAACTTGGCTATCAATTTCTGCTCGACGATTTTGCGTTGTCGTGTGTCTCGAAGGCCGCCTTGGAGTACGCTTACCCGAAGGTCGGTGGATGAATGTCCATGACTGCTGAAGTGTTCCCCGACTGGGAGGGAACCCTCCTGTTTGGCGATTGTTGCGCGGTGTCCGTTCATCCGTTGTCGCAGCGTCTGCATGGTCTCGCCAATGTACCATGCTCTGGGGCATCCTTTCCTGCAACGTATGAGGTAGACAACGTTGGCTGAGTCACAGGAGTATGAACCATGCACCTGGTGGGTGGTGTCATCTCGTGTGATGGTGGTATCTGTGTCGATGATCTGGCATGTCTTGCAGAGGTTACCGTGGCAGGGTTGTGTGGCGTCGTGGACGCTGTTCTCTTGAAAGCTAGGTAGTTTGCTGCGAACGATGGTCTGTTTGAGGTTGGGTGGCTGTTTAAAGGCGAGTAGTGGAGGTGTGGGGATGGCCATAGCGAGGTGTTTGTCCTCATTGATGACATGTTGAAGGCTGCGGAGAACATGGCGTAGTTTCTCCGCTCCGGGGAAGTACTGGACGACAAAGGGTACTCTGTTGGTTGCGTCCCGTGTTAGTCTCCTGAGGAGGTCTATGCGATTTTTTGCTGTGGCCCGTCGGAACTGTCGATCGATGAGTCGAGCGTCATATCCCGTTCTTACTAGGGCGTCTTTCAGCGTCTGTAGGTGTCCATCGCGTTCCTCCTCGTCTGAGCAGACCCTGTGTATTCGCAGGGCCTGTCCATAGGGGATGGCCTCTTTGACGTGGTTAGGGTGGAAGCTGGAAAAGTGGAGCATCGTGAGGTTGTCCGTGGGCTTGCGGTAGAGTGAGGTGCTGAGGTGCCCGTCTTTGATGGAGATTCGTGTGTCCAAGAAAGAAACTGATTCTGAGGAGTAGTCCATGGTGAGCTTGATGGTGGGATGGAACTTGTTGATGTTATCGTGTAGTCTCTTTAGTGATTCCTTGCCGTGGGTCCATAGAAAGAAAATGTCGTCGATGTATCTGGTGTATAGTGTTGGTTGGAGGTCTTGTGCAGTGAAGAAGTCCTGCTCGAACTTGTGCATGAAAATGTTGGCGTATTGGGGTGCGAATTTGGTCCCCATGGCTGTTCCGTGTGTTTGGGTAAAGAACTGGTTATCGAAGGTGAAGACATTGTGATCCAGGATGAAGCGGATGAGTTGTAGGATGGCTTCCGGAGATTGGCTGTTGTTGGTGTTGAGTATTGATGCTGTCGCAGCGATGCCGTCATCGTGGGGGATACTGGTGTATAGTGCCGAGACGTCCATCGTGGTGAGAAGTGTTCCTGGTTCAACTGGTCCGTGGGTACTGAGTTTTTGTAGGAAGTCTGTAGTGTCACGACAGAAGCTGGGGGTTCCCTGTACGATGGGTTTCAGGATGCCCTCGATGTATCCAGAGAGGTTCTCACACAGGGTTCCGTTGCCTGATACGATGGGACGTCCGGGTGTGTTGGCTTTGTGTATCTTTGAAAACACACAGGCGTTTGGAAGCACAAGCTTTTCAACACAGCAGGGGGTAATGTAAGAAAAGGCAACAAGGACATACATCAAAGGCTTTGGTTCAGGAAAGCACTGATAGGTGTGAAAAAAGCATGGGCCTCTCATTCCTATCTGGTAACCTGTTCAAAAGAACTGGGATTTGTAAACATCAAACAGTGCTGCATCCAGCATATGGTCAAATGGTATAAGGAATGGATTTGACGCCATTGAAGTAAACAAAATTGGAGACGCAAGAACCATTAAGAATGTCTGGGTATAGAAATGTAGTGGAGATGCCGGTGATGGACTGGGGTTGACAATTGTAAACAATTTTACAACACCAAGTTATAGTCCAGCAATTTTATTTTAAATTCACAAGCTTTCGGAGGCTTCCCCCTTCCCCCTATGGACAGGCCCTGCGAATACACAGGGTCTGCTCAGACGAGGAGGAACGCGATGGACACCTACAGACGCTGAAAGACGCCCTAGTAAGAACGGGATATGACGCTCGACTCATCGATCGACAGTTCCGACGGGCCACAGCAAAAAATCGCATAGACCTCCTCAGGAGACTAACACGGGACGCAACCAACAGAGTACCCTTTGTCGTCCAGTACTTCCCCGGAGCGGAGAAACTACGCCATGTTCTCCGCAGCCTTCAACATGTCATCAATGAGGACAAACACCTCGCTATGGCCATCCCCACACCTCCACTACTCGCCTTTAAACAGCCACCCAACCTCAAACAGACCATCGTTCGCAGCAAATTACCTAGCTTTCAAGAGAACAGCGTCCACGACACCACACAACCCTGCCACGGTAACCTCTGCAAGACATGCCAGATCATCGACACAGATACCACCATCACACGAGAGGACACCACCCACCAGGTGCATGGTTCATACTCCTGTGACTCGGCCAACGTTGTCTACCTCATACGTTGCAGGAAAGGATGCCCCAGAGCATGGTACATTGGCGAGACCATGCAGACGCTGCGACAACGGATGAACGGACACCGCGCAACAATCGCCAAACAGGAGGGTTCCCTCCCAGTCGGGGAACACTTCAGCAGTCATGGACATTCATCCACCGACCTTCGGGTAAGCGTACTCCAAGGCGGCCTTCGAGACACACGACAACGCAAAATCGTCGAGCAGAAATTGATAGCCAAGTTCCGCACCCATGAGGACGGCCTCAACCGGGATCTTGGGTTCATGTCACGCTACACGTTACCCCACCAGCGAACAAATGTTATCTGTTTTTAATATAACGGGTCAGTTGCTGTCTTTTCTATATTTCTACCTCTCTATCTCTGTTTTTTTTTGTTTGTTGTTTTTTTTTTGGTGATTTGTATATTCTGTGAGACCTGGCAGGTAACACCTGTCTGTCTGCACACTGATTGCCTTGGCAACGGGCAGTTGAAAAAACTGTCTGTACTCACCAAGCATTGTTCTGTGAATTATAAATGCGATTTCATTTCGAGGATCTCATTTCACATCGTTCACCTGACGAAGGGGGAAGCCTCCGAAAGCTTGTGAATTTAAAATAAAATTGCTGGACTATAACTTGGTGTTGTAAAATTGTTTACAATTATAGAAATGTAAGGAGCCTTTTACAACTCATTGTTTGAACACATGGTCTTTTCTACATCAAAGGGTCTCCTGTCACATGATCAAAGCCTAAACTGTCAATCATTGAAGTATGTTAATGATTGAGGCATAGCAACAGAGAACGATTGGACAAAAATAACCCTCCCCAATCCTACATCCTGTTGGTAAAAAACAATATAAAAAGAAGACATTGAGAGAAGAAGGCTCTCTCTCTCTTCACTACCCGGCAGTCACAGGGAACGCACACTGCAGTTGAACATCACGCAAGAAGAAGAGGACCTCGTGTTCTGAATAGCTGATCAACCTTCAGGCCCAATGAGAAAAATCCTTGGTTTCAAGGTTGTATATGTATTAATGATTTGCCTGATGTGTGTATGATTTGTTAAGTCATTACATAATAACATTGCGAATTATTAAGTGTATAGCAGGATTTTATAAAGGAAAGTCATTTGTATGGTTTGATTTTGCTTCATGAATGCTCGTATGAATGATAACATCATTAAATAATTACTTTTGATTGACGAAACTACTGTGAGTGAGGGTGATTTTCTTTACATGACTATTCGCCCAGGGTCCAAGAATCACACAAAATAAGGAATTCCCTACAACTCCAAGGGTTAAATTACAAGGAGAGATTACACAAACTAGGGTTGTATTTCCTGGAATTTAGAATATTAAGGGGTGATTTGATCGAAGTTTTCACTGGACTACTTCAAGCATTAGCACCCTTCTCTCCATCACAAATCCTTTTTCACCTAGAATGTGGTGTGTGTCTGGAACTCACTGCCTGAAAGGGTGATAGAGACAAAAAAACGTCATCTCATTGAAATAGTACTTGGATGTGCACTTCAAATGCCGTAACCTCCAGGGCTACGGACCAAGTGCTGGAAAGTGGGATTAAGCTGGATAGCTCTTTTTCAGCCGGCATGGACACGATGGGCCGAATGGCCTCCTTCTGTGCCATAACTTTCTATGATTCTATACTTCAGGATCATCCTTGAGGCAACAAGAACAAGTCCTCTTCTCTATGACACACCATTTCCTCAAATCCCCTTCCCTCGCACTTTCCCCGCTCACCTCTTACACAAAGTGCAAATAGCTCACAGATTTCTTAATTTCAAAGATAAAGAATATTAGTACAGTTGCATCAGACGGCACTTCCCTCTCCTACACCCACATCCAGCTGACAACCGCTTCCCAACGCTTCACACACACCAACCCCAATCCCCATCAGGCTACAATGCCTTTCCCATCTTCCTCCAATGAGACCCACTTCCTGCTCCCTTGAGCCCCTCACTACCCAACTCCCAACCACTCACCAACCTTTGCTGACCCCAACGCTCACTGACATCGTTATTGGCTTCTGTTCAGGCAATGTCAACTCTCCTTTCCAAAACCACCACCATCTCCTCAAAAAGCCCAACCCTGACCTATGTGTCCCCTCCAACTACTTCCCAATTCCTAACCTACTTTTCTTCTCCAAGGCCCTTGAAAATATCATTGCCTCCTAGCCGCATGCCCACCTTTGAGGTTTCATGACTCCTCGTTCGAATCCCTTCAGTCTTATTTCACCTGTCCACAACACCGAGACCTCCCTGATCAAAGTCCTTAATGATGTCCTCCATGACTGCGACCATGATGTTTTATTCCTCCGTGACCTCTGCGCAGTGTTCGACACAGTTGTTCATGCCATCCTTCTCCACCACCCCTCGTCCACCTTCGTGGGACTGCCCATATATGGTTCCAGTCCTAACTAGCCCAACACAACCAGCTCATCTCCAGGAATTGGCTTTGCCCCCACCTCTGACACAGCTACCCCCAGAATTCTCCAAGGACAAATATTTGGCTTCCTCTTCCTTATCTACGTGCTGCCCCTCGGTGTGTAATAGTATACAACATCTCTGTTCAAAAAGGGAGAAAGGGATAAACCAGATAACTATAGGCTTGTCAGCTAACATCAGTAAGTTTTTAGAGGTCATAATATGAGAAAAAAATTAATTCTCTCTTGGAGAGGCATGGTTTAATTAAGGGCAGCATGCAGGGATTTGTAAAAGACAAGCTGTATCTGACAAATTATTAACAGAGTTCTTTGAGGAAATAACAAAGTGAATTGAGAAAGGAAATGCAATATATATTGTGTATATGGATTTTCAAAAAGCTGCATTTTGTAAGGTGCCACATTGGAAGCTTGTTAATAAAATTAAAGTATATATATAGAAAAAAACCATTTCCTCTGGTGGGGAAGTCCAGAACAAGGGGGCATAACCTTGAAATTAGAGCTAGGCCGTTCAGGGGTGATGGCAGGAAGCACTTCTTCACACAAAGGGTAGTGGAAATCAGGAACTCTCACCCCAAAAAGCTGTTGAGGCTGAGGGTTAATTGAAAATTTCAAAACTCAGATTGATAGATTTTTGTTAGGCAAGAGTTAGGGAACCAAGGCGGGTAAATGGAGTTAAGGTACAGATCAGCCATGATCTAATTGAATGGTGAGACAGGCTCGAGGGGCTGAATGTCCTACTCATGTTCCTATGTTCCATATGGTATTAGAGTGAATGTGGCAGCATGGTACGGAAGTTGGTTAAAGGGGAGAAAACAGAATAGTCGTTAGTGGGTGCTTTTCAGACACGGGGGATGTAAACTGTGAAGTCCCCCAAGGATGTAAACTGTAGAGTCCCCCAAGGTCAGTGTTAAGATCATTGTTCTTCTGAATATATATAAGTGATCTGGACTTTGGTACAGAGGCAAAATATTAAAATTTGCAGACAACACAAAAATAGAAAAAAAAACTTTATTCGTTCATGGGATGTGGGCGTCGCTGGCAAAGCCGGCATTTATTGCCCATCCCTAATTGCCCTTAAGAAGGTGGTGGTGAGCCGCCTTCTTGAACCACTGCAGTCTGTGTGGTGAAGGTTCTCCCACAGTGCTGTTAGGTAGCGAGTTCCAGGATTTTGACCCAGTGACGACAAAGGAACGGCGATATATTTCCAAGTCGGGATGGTGCGTGACTTGGAGAGGAATGTGCAGGTGGTATTGTTCCCATGTGCCTGCTGCCCTTGTCCTTCAAGGTGGTAGAGGTCGCGGGTTTGGGAGGTGCTGTCGAAGAAGCCCTGGCGAGTTGCTACAGTGCATCCTGTAGATGGTACAAACTGCAGCCACGGTGCCCCAGTGGTAAAGGGAGTGAATGCTTAGGATGGTGGATGGGGTGCCAATCAAGCGGGCTGCTTTGTCCTGAATGGTCCAGTTAATTTTCTGGTCAATGGTGACCCCCAGGATGTTGATGGTGGGGGATTCTGTGATGATAATGCCATTGAATGTCAAGGATAGGTGGTTAGACTCTCTCTTGTTGGAGATGGTCATTGCCTGGCACTTGTCTGGCTCGAATGTTACTTGCCACTTTTCGATCCAAGCCTGGATGTTGTCCAGTCTTGCTGCATGTGTGCATGGACTGCTTCCTTATCTGAGGGGTTGCAAATTGAATTGAACACTTTGCAATCATCAGCGAGCATCCCCATTTCTGACGTTATGATGGAGGGAAGGTCAGAGACTGTGATTAACTGTGAAGACAACTTGAGGAGGACATAGACAGATTAGTAAATTGGGCAGATAGATATCAGATGAAATTTAATGTGGAAAAATGTGAGATAGTATATGGAAGATGGAAGAATCAAGAGAGGACTTCAACTCGAAATTCTATTCACTTCACATGATATCAAGAAACGGCTGAGTGCATTGGATACAACAAACCTACAGGCCCCGAAAACATCCTGGCTGTAGTGCTGAAGACTTGTGCTCCAGAACTAGCCGCATCTCTAGCCAAACTGTTCTGGTACAGCTACAACACTAGCATCTACCCGACAATGTGGAAAATTGCCCAGGTATGTCCTGTTCACAAAAAGCAGGACAAATCCAATCCGCCCAATTACCGCCCCATCAGTCTGCTCTCAATCATCAGCAAAGTGATGGAAGATGTCGTCGACAGTGCTATCAAGTGGCACTTACTCACCAATAACCTGCTCACCGATGCTCAGTT
Organism: Heptranchias perlo; assembly: GCF_035084215.1. NCBI lineage: Eukaryota > Metazoa > Chordata > Chondrichthyes > Hexanchiformes > Hexanchidae > Heptranchias > Heptranchias perlo. The sequence goes on along the minus strand of NC_090331.1, from coordinate 15,242,576 downwards.
TGGGTTCCGCCAGGACCACTCGGCTCCAGACCTCATTACAGCCTTGCTTCAAACATGAACAAAAGAGCTGAACTCCAGAGGTGAGGTGAGAGTGACTGCCCTTGACATTAAGGCAGCATTTGACAGAGTGTGGCACCAGGAGCCCTAGTAAAATTGAAGTCAATGGGAATCAGGGGGAATACTCTCCAGTGGCTGGAGTCATACACAGCACAAAGGAAGATGGTAGTGGTTGTTGAAGGTCAATTATCTCAGCCACAGGACATTGCTGCAGAAGTTCCTCAGGGCAGTGTCCTATGCCCAACCATCTTCAGCTGCTTCATCAATGACCTTCCCTCCATCATAAGGTCAGAAATGGGGATGTTTGCTGATGATTGCACAGTGTTCAGTTCCATTCGCAACCCCTGAGAAAATGAAGCAGTCCGCGCCCACATGCAGCAAGACCTGGACAACATCCAAGCTTGGGCTGATAAGTGGCAAGTAACATTCGTGCCAGACAAGTGCCAGGCAATGACCATCTCCAACAAGAGAGAATCTAACCACCTCCCCTTGACATTCAACGGCATTACCATCGCCGAATCCCCCACCATCAACATCCTGGGGGTCACCATTGACCAGAAACTTAACTGGACCAGCCATATAAATACTGTGGCTACAAGAGCAGGTCAGAGGCTGGGTATTTTGCGGCAAGTGACTCACCTCCTGACTCCCCAAAGCCTTTCCACCAACTACAACGCGCAAGTCAGCAGTGTGATGGAATACTCTCCACTTGCCTGAATGAGTGCAGTTCCAACAACACTCAAGAAGCTCGACACCATCCAGGACAAAGCAGCCCGCTTGATCAGCACCCCATCCACCACCCTAAACATTCACTCCCTTCACCATTGGCACATCGTGGCTGCAGTGTGTACCATCCATAGGCTGCACTGTAGCAACTCACCAAGGCTTCTTCGACAGCCCCTCGCAAACCTATGATCTCTACCACCTAGAAGGACAAGAGCACCAGGCACATGGGAACACCACCACCTGCATATTCCACTCCACGTCACACACCATCCCATCTTGGAAATATATCGCCGTTCCTTCATAGTCGCTGGGTCAAAATCCTGGAACTCCCTTCCTAACAGCACTGTGGGAGAACCGTCACCACACGGACTGCAGCGGTTCAAGAAGGCGGCTCACCACCACCTTCTCAAGGGCAATTAGGGATGGGCAATAAATGCTGGCATTGCCAGCAATGCCCACATCCCATGAATGAATAAAAAAACAACATAAAATGGTAAAACTTTAAAAGGAGTACAGGAGCAAATAGATTTCAGCTACACGAATCTTTAAAATTAGGAGCACAAGTTAATAAAGCTGTTAAAATAAAAGCAGACAGGATCTTAGATTTAATAAATAGAGGCTTAGGATACAAAAGGAAAGATTTAATGCGAAATCTATACAAAGCTTTGGTTAGGCTGTAGTTAAAATATATGGGCTGATTTTACCTTTCAGCAGTGGTGGAAAATGGGTGGTAGCTGATCGGCTGCATGTTATATACCCTATTCAATTTTGCATTCCATTGACTTAAAGGAAAGGAAAATCAGTCAGGGTGGTTAATGGGCAGTTGATCAGCTACTGCCCATGATCTGCCATTGCCAAAAGTTGTGTCCACTTGTGGGCATCATACTATGGGATAGATGTTAAGACCATGGAGCGGGTCCAGAGGGGACTCATTATGATGATACTAGGGCTGATAGGCTGTAGTTATGATGACAGACTAAGGAAACTGGGGCTCTCTTTATTAGAACAAAGAAGGTGAAGAGGAGACCTAATTGAGGTGTTCAAAATTTTGAGAGGTTTTGATGGATTAAGTCAGGAAAAACTTTTCCACTTCTCAGTGAGTCAGTAACTGAAAGACATGAAATTAATCAAATCAGCAAAAAAAAGCTGAGGGGAATTCTTCTTATGCCAAGAGTTCTTAGAATGCCCAGAAACAGTGATGGAAGCACAATCAATAATACTTTTTGAAAAGAAAGTGGATAAATATCTGAAACAGAAAAACATAAAAGGATGTGTGTAAAGGCCAGAGGAATGGAACTAAGTAGATAGCTCTTTCAGAGAATCAGCACAGCATGATGGGCAGAATGGCCTCCTTTTAGAGTCATAGAGTCAAAGAGTTATACAGCACGGATAGAGGCCCTTCGGCCCATCGTGTCCGCGCCGGCCATCAGCCCTGTCTACTCTAATCCCATATTCCAGCATTTGGTCCGTAGCCTTGTATGCTATGGCATTTCAAGTGCTCATCCAAATGCTTCTTGAATGTTGTGAGGGTTCCTGCCTCCACAACCCTTTCAGGCAGTGAGTTCCAGACTCCAACCACCCTCTGGGTGAAAAAAGTTCTTTCTCAAATCCCCTCTAAACCTCCCGCCTTTTACCTTGAATCTATGTCCCCTTGTTATAGAACCCTCAACGAAGGGAAAAAGCTCCTTAGTATCCATCCTATCTGTGCCCCTCATAATTTTGTACACCTCAATCATGTCCCCCCTCAGCCTCCTCTGCTCCAAGGAAAACAAACCCAATCTTCCCAGTCTCTCTTCATAGCTGAAGCGCTCCAGCCCTGGTAACATCCTGGTGAATCTCCTCTGCACCCTCTCCAAAGCGATCACATCCTTCCTGTAGTGTGGCGACCAGAACTGCACACAGTACTCCAGCTGTGGCCTAACCAGTGTTTTATACAGCTCCATCATAACCTCCTTGCTCTTATATTCTATGCCTCGGCTAATAAAGGCAAGTATCCCATATGCCTTCTTTACCACCTTATCTACCTGTTCCGCCGCCTTCAGGGATCTGTGAACTTGCACACCAAGATCCCTCTGACCCTCTGTCTTGCCTAGGGTCTTCCCATTCATTGTGTATTCCCTTGCCTTGTTAGTCCCTCCAAAGTGCATCACCTCGCACTTTTCCGGGTTAAATTCCATTTGCCACTGTTCCGCCCATCTGACCAACCCATCTATATCGTCGTGCAGACTGAGGCTATCCTCCTCGCTATTTACCACCCTACCAATCTTTGTATCATCAGCGAACTTACTGATCATACCTTTTACATTCATATCCAAGTCATTAATATAGACCACAAACAGCAAGGGACCCAGCACCGATCCCTGTGGTACCCCACTGGCCACAGGCTTCCAGTCACAAAAACAACCTTCGACCATCACCCTCTGCCTTCTGCCACTAAGCCAGTTTTGTATCCAAAGTGCCAAGGCACCCTGGATTCCATGGGCTCGTACCTTCTTGACCAGTCTCCTGTGGGGGACTTTATCGAAGGCCTTACTGAAATCCATGTATACCACATCCACTGCGTTACCCTCATCCACACGCCTTGTCACCCCCTCAAAAAATTCAATCAAATTAGTCAGACATGATCTTCCCTTGACAAAGCCATGTTGACTATCCCTGATTAATCCTTGCTTCTCCAAGTGGAGACTAATTTTGTCCTTCAGAATTTTTTCCAATAATTTTCCTACCACTGATGTTAGGCTCACTGGCCTGTAGTTCCCCGGTTTTTCCCTACTCCCCTTCTTGAATAATGGTACTACATTAGCGGTTCTCCAGTCCTCTGGCACATCCCCTGTGGCCAGAGAGGTTCTGAATATATGTGTCAGAGCCCCCGCAATCTCCTCCTTTGCCTCACACAGTACCCTGGGATACATTTCGTCCGGGCCTGGGGATTTATCCATTTTTAGGCCTGCTAAAACCGCCAATACCTCCTCCCGCTCGATGTTAATATGTTCGAGTATATCACAGTCCCCCTGCCGTATTTCTATGTCTACATCGTCCTTCTCCATAGTGAAAACAGATGCAAAAAATTCATTTAGAACCCCTCCTACATCTGCCGGCTCCACACACAGATTGCCATTTTTGTCCCTAATGGGCCCTATTTTTTCCCTAGTCATCCTCTTACCCTTAATATACTTATAAAACATCGTAGGATTTTCCTTTATTTTGCTCGCCAGTGTTATTTCATGGCCCCTCCTTGATCTCCTAATTTCTTTTTTAAGTATCCCCCTGCACTTTTTGTACTCCTCTCGGGCTTCCTCCGTCTTTAGCCTTTTGTATCTGCCAAAAGCCCTCCTTTTTTTCCTAATCCATTCTCGTATATCCCCTGACATCCAAGGTTCCCTGGAGTTCTTGGAACCACCCTTGACCTTTACGGGAACATGTTGCCATTGTATGGTCTCAATCTCCCTTCTGAAAGACTCCCATTGCTCCGATGCGGATTTTCCTACAAGCAGCTGATCCCAGTCCATTTTGGCCAGATCCTGCCTTATCCTATTAAAATCGGCCTTCCCCCAATTTAGAACCTTTATTTCCGGCCCATCCCTGTCCTTTTCCATGACCACCTTAAATCTCACCGAATTATGGTCACTGTCACCAAAGTGCTCACCTACTAGCACTTCTTCCACTTGGCCGGCCACATTCCCTAGAATTAGGTCCAGTACCGCCCCCTCTCTTGTAGGACTTTCTACATGCTGGCTCAAAAAGCTCTCCTGGATGCACGTTAAGAATTTTGTACCCTCTAAGCCTTTTACACTCTGAGTATCCCAGTTAATATTGGGGAAGTTGAAATCACCCACTATTATTACCCTATTATTTGCACAATTTTCTGAGATTTGCCTACATATCTGTTCCTCTATCTCCCCCTGACTGTTTGGGGGCCTATAGTACACTCCCATCAAAGTGCTTGCCCCCTTTTTGTTTTTAAGCTCCACCCATATGGCCTCATTTGAGGAACCTGCTAATATATCATCCCTCCTTATGGCAGTAATTGATTCTTTAATTAATATTGCGACCCCCCCTCCTCTTATACCTCCCCCTCTGTCTCGCCTGAAGATTCTGTACCCCGGAATATTGAGCTGCCAGTCTTGCCCCTCCCTCAACCATGTCTCTGTGACAGCAACAATATCATACTCCCATGTGTTTATCAACACCTTCAGTTCATCCACCTTATTCGCAAGACTCCTTGCATTAAAATAGATGCCATCCAGCCTTGCCCTCACATATTTGCCCTGTCTTCCAAGCTGACTTGTTTTTTTCTCTATATTTGGCTGCACATCACCCCCTATTGTAGCTCCACTCTGTATCCCATCCCCCTGCCAAGTTAGTTTAAACCCCCCCCAACAGTGCTAGCAAACCTCCCCGCAAGGATATTTGTCCCGCTCTGGTTCAGGTGCAACCCGTCCGACTTGTACAAGTCCCACCTTCCCCAGAAGCAGGCCCAGTGATCCAGGAAACTGAAACCCTGCCTCCTGCACCAACTCTTTAGCCACGCATTCATCTGTTCTCTCCTCCTATTTCTATACTCACTAGCCCGTGGCACTGGGCTATAAAGTTTTATGATCCTATAAAACAAATCATCAGCATATTTAAACCAAATAGCAATGAATTAATGTTGCCGACATTACTTCTCTACTACTTATTTCAATAAGCTTTTAAATAGCAAAAAACACTTGTGCTTTAAAATACAAACTTTTGTATCAGTACCAGCACAAAGAACTCCCAGGTCAGATAAAAATCAGGCCAATGCAAAGTAACATTTTCTCTATTCTGCCCCAGCAAACTTGCCTTAAACCCAAATCAAAACAGCACTCCCATGCCAACTGGACTGATGCTATCCAAACCCATTTAGGACACTTCAACTGTCAATGTAAAACAACTTTCAGCCCAGCAGTCTGAGCTGGATGTAGTATATTTGGATTTTCAAAAGGCATTCGATAAGGTGCCACGCAAGAAGTTGTTGTACAAGGGCTCATGGCATTGGGGGTAATATATCAGCATGGATTGAGGATTGGTTAACAGTCAGAAAACAGAGAGTAGGAATAAACGGTTCATTTTCGGGTTGGCAGGCTGTAACTGGTGGGGTGCCGCAAGGATCGGTGCTTGGGCCTCAGTTATTTACAACCTATATTAATGACTTTGATGAAGGGACTGAGTGTAATGTATCCAAGTTTGCTGATGATACAAAGCTCGGTGGGAAAGCAAGCTTTGAGGAGGACGCAAAGAGTCTCCAAAGAGATATAGACAGGTTAAGTGAGTGGGCAAGAAGGTGGCAGATGGAATATAATGTGGGGAAATGTGAGGTAATTCACTTTGATAGGAAAAATAGAAAAACTGAATAATTTTTAAATGGTGAGAAACTATTAAATGTTGATGTTCAGAGGGGTTTGGGTGTCCTTGTACATGAAATAGAGAAAGTCAGTATGCAGGTACAGCAAATAATTAGGAAAGCAAATGTTATGTTGGTCTTTATTGCAAGGGGGTTGGAGTACAAGAGTAAGAAAGTCCTGTTGCAATTGTACAGGGCTTTGGTGAGACCACACCTGGAGTACTACGTACTGTTTTGGTCTCCTTATCTAAGGAAGGATATACTTGCCTTAGAGACTGTGCAACGAAGGTTCACTAGATTGATTCCTGGAATGAGAGGGTTGTCCTATGAGGAGAGATTGAGTAGAATGCGCCTATACTCTCTGGAGTTTAGAAGAACGAGAGGTGATCTCATTGAAACGTGTAAGATTCTGAGAGGGCTTGACAGGGTAGATGCTGAGAGGCAGTTTCCCCTGGTTGGAGAGTCTAGAACTAGGGGTCATAGTCTCAGGATAAGGGGCCAGACATTTGGGAATGAGATGAGGAGAAATTTCTTCACTCAGTGGGCGTGAATATTTGGAATTCTCTACCCCAGAGGGCAGTGGATGCTCGGTCGTTGAGTATATGTAAGACTGAGATCGATAGATTTTTGGATTCTAAGGGGATCAAGGGATATGGGGATCCGGCGAGAAAGTGCAGTTGAGGTCGAAGGTCAGCCATGATCTTATTGAATGGTGAAGCAGGCATGAGGGGTCGTATGGCCTAGTCCTGCTTCTATTTCCTATGTTATGTTCTTAAATGATATTCTTTTTTAAAACAAAATAGCCAAAGAAAAGAAATTGCTTTGCTTTATAAAGTGTGGTTAATCGCTAATTCATTTCCAAGTGTTTTTCAGTGAAATGCCCCAGAACAAGCCGTGCCCTTAGCTAAGCTGTTCCAGTACAGCTACAACAATGGCATCTACCTGACAGTGTGGAAAATTGCCCAGTTATGTCCTGTCCATAAATAGAAGGACAATCCAACCCTGCTAATTACCACCCTAACAGCCTACTCCCAATCATCAGCAAAGTGATGGAAGGAGTCGTCAACAATGCTATCAAGCAGCAATTACACACCATTAACCTGCTCATTGATGCTCAGTTTGGGTTGTGCCAGAACCAATCAGCTCCAGACCTCGTTGCAGCCTTGATGCAAACATAAGACCTCAATTTCAGAGGTGAGGTGAGAATAACTGCCATTGATATGAAGGCAGTATTCAATCGAGTGTGGCACCAGGGCGCCATTGCAAATCTGAAGTCAATGGTGATCAGGGGGAAAATTCTCCAGTGGCTGGAGTCATACCTGTCACAAACAAAAATGGTTTTGGTTGTTGGAGACCAATCATCTCAGCCCCAGGAGTTCCTCAGGGCAGCATCCTAGACACAACCATCTTCAGCTGCTTTATCAATGATCTTTCCTCCATCGTAAGGTCAAAAGTGGTCACTGATGATTGCAGAGTGTTCAGCTCCATTGGCAATTCCTCACATAATGAAGCAGTCCATGCCGCTTACAATAAGACCTGAATAACATCCAGGACTGGGCTGATAAAGTGGCAGTAACATTTGAACCATACAAGTACTAGGTAATGACCATCTCCAACAAGAAGAAACCTAACCACCTCTCCTTGACATTCAATTGCATTACCACTGCCAACTTCCCCACCATTAACATCCTGGGAGTCACCATTGACCAGAAACTCAACTGGACCAGCCACATAAATGCTGTGGCTACAAGAGCGAGTGACTCACCTCCTGACTCCTCAAAGCCTCTCCACCACCTACAGGGGACAAGTAAGGAGTGTGATGGAATACTCTGCATTTGTGTGGATGAGTGCAGCTGCAACAACACTCAAGAGGTTCAACACCATCCAGGACAAAGCAGTCCATTTGATCAGCATTTCATCCAATAGCCTCAACATCCACTGCCTCCACCGCGGCGTACCGTAGCTGTATGTGTACTGTCGACAGAATACACTGCGGCAACTCGCCAAAACTTCTTCGGCAACACTTCCCGAACAGACAAGGGCAGCAGGTGCATGAGAGCACCAGCACCTTCAAGTTCCCCTCCAAGTCACACACATATATTGACTTGGACATATGTCTCCATTCGACGCTGAATCAAAATCCTGGAACTGTCTACCTAAAAGCATTGTGGAACGTCTTCACCACATGGACTGTAGCTGTTCAAGAAGAAGGCTCACTACCACCTTCTCAAGGGTGACTAGGAATGGACAATAAATGCTGGCCTTGCCCATGACTCTCAAATCCTGAGGATGAATTTTAAAAAAACTTCTTCACTTTCTACCAAGAGGAAAACTTAAAAATAAATGTATTTGTTTATGTTTCTTTAAGCCTATCAGACTTTAGCTCTTGAGCTAGCCATAATGGCATTAAGGAATAACATATGTGGGAGTACATTTCTGCCAATTTGACAGTAATTATGTAGATTGAGTTTGATCAGGCTAATGCTCAGTACTGCTCCGCTATCCTCAAATGAACAGCATTGAACTCCCTCACGTCCATTAATGATATTCATCCATCTTCGTCTGGCTTGGAATTTCTTTCCCCTTTATTTTGCACATGAGGCACTGCTATTGAAGCAGCCTTTACTGCCTGCTCCATTAAATAGATTGTTAACATTATCTGAACCCATCAGGAAATCTTTAAATTATATTTTTGTTCTATATATATATATATATATATATATAATATATATATATATATATATATATAAAAATATGAAAACAGAAAGGCTGTTACTTGGCAACAACACAAGGAGGCAATCAGCTAACATCATAAACCACCAAAGTGACGCTGGAGCAGTTTATCAATGTCATCTGAACCCCAAGATGTGTATGTCCTTGAAACGTACTCCAAGATGTGTTATTCTATAAACCATAAACTACTGGACATCACAAAGCAGCTTTATTCTGTTTGCAGCAATCTCCTTTTCTTTTGGCTTGAATAGATCACATGAATTGAACTGCATTGAGATCAAGTTTTATTTCACAGCACATTATAGGGGCATACAGTGTCTGATACACATTGTACAGATTACACCCTAAACAATGGCAATTGCCTCAATAAGAAGATATAAGTCAGGCTCAGTTCCAGGAACAACCAATAACACCCCAGTGTTGCTAACACAGGCTGAATGATACAGCACAGAAGGAGGCCATTTGGCCCATCGTGCCTGTGTCAGCCCTTTGAAAGAGCTATCCAGTTAGTCTCACTGCCCTGCTCTTTACCTATAGCCCTGCAAAATTTCCCCCTTCAAGTATTTATCAAATTCCCCTTTGGAAGTTATTATTGAATCTACTTCCACCACCCTTTCAGGCAGTGCATTCCAGATCATAACAACTCGCTGCATAAAAAAAAAAATCTTCTCATCTTACCTCTGGTTCTTTTACCAATTTTCTTAAATCTGTGTCCTCTGGTTACCGAATTGTCTGCCACTGGAAACAGTTTCTCCTTATTTACTCTACCAAAACCCTTCATGATTTTGAGCATCTCTTTTAAATCTCTCCTTCTGTTCTAAGGAGAACTATGCTAAGGAGAACAACCCAGCATCTCCAGTCTCTCCACGTAACTGAAATCCCTCATCCCTGGTACCATTCTAGTAAATCTCTTCTGCAACCTCTCTAAGGCCCTGACATCCTTCCTAAAGTGTGGTGCCCAGAATTGGACACAATAATCCAGTTGGGCCCTAACCAGTGATTTATAAAGGTTTAGCATAACCTCCTTGCTTTTGTACTCTGTGCCTCTGTTTATAAAGCCAAGGATCCTGTATGCTTTTTTAACAATATTTACTTGTGAATTTTGTGATTTGTGGTGAGCTTCTTTAATGGTCACACCTTACATGGGGAATTTAAACATAGAAGTTTGCAGCACAGACGAAGGCCATTTATTCCATCATTTCCATGCCAGCACTTTGCTAGACCAATCTAAAACTAATCCCACTACCTTACTCTCTCCCGACAGCCTTGAATTTTCCTCTGCTTCAAATATTTATCCAACTTTCCTTTAAAACTTGCAGTGGTATCTGCCTCGAACATTCCCTTGGCTAAGCATTCCACGCTCCATCAGCCCTCTGCGTAAATAAATGTCTCTTAATCTCCCTCAGTCTCTTAATGATAATGTTAAGTTAATGACCCCTCATCTCTGAGGCTCCAACCAGAGGAAATTATCTTTCCCAATTTACTCTATCAAATACGCAGAGCCCTACGTTTAAATTTACCATATGGAGTGCGGGCATTTAAAGAAGAAAATGCTGCAGATCACATGACTTGCGAGCAACTCCAGAGACTCATAAGTAAATTGTGGGTGTAAGTGTTGCTGACACTCTAACTCTAAATTTCCACTGACGCACTGCGGTTGATGTAGTAGCACGTTCACATTACCGCAGACAATATCTATGCTACAATAATGTATAGGGTTTATTTTAAAGTTATTTCAGTTTTGATTCAAGATAATTTTTTAGCACTGCCTACGTATTGCTGCTCCTTTTCATTGTTTACTAACCTGGTCAATTGATTTCAAACATAAATTGTCAAATTAAAAAAAAGTAAAATCTGCTTGACTGACGTGGTATTTGTATATCGTCCATCACTTTTCATCTCTTTCAAGCCTTTAAAAAAAATCTGTCCGCAAGCTTTTAATGATAATTAATTGCCTCTTTGTACTAGTAGTTAACATATTAGCATTGTGAGTTTACTCTGTGAACTCTTGGGTAGGTCCTATCGTGCAAAAAATATATATTTTTGTCCCCTTTACTGTCCTTCAAATACTGAACGCCTGTCCCTAACAAGCCTCCCTCGAGTCCAGCCTTCAAATGATGCAAATCATAGGGAATATGTAGGAAGACGTATTTCCACGATTAGCGTTTCGCTGTAACACGACCACTCATACTGTCCGCTACCAGGCCCAGAGAACGGGAATTGGAGGGATCGCAGGAGGAGGCAGGAATGTCCTCGAGCAACTATCCGACCCCGCCCTCCCAAGATCCACCATAAAAATTGATGGGGAGCGGGAGGAAATTCCAGGCCTATGATACCCATCTCATGAAAGGGCTCCTCTTTTTTTTTCAGCTGTGATGTGTTTATATCTGATAAGTTAACCCTTTCTATTCTTGGTAGATATTGACATACATCTACACTACTTACAATTTTGCCTATCTTTGTGTCATCAGCAAACTTGGATATGTGGCTCTCTTTCCCATCATCTAAGTTGTTAATAAACACAGTGAATAGTTGAGGTCACAACACAGAATCCCTGTGGGACACCACTGGTCACATCCTGCCAATTTGAGTACACACCCATTAACCCTACTCTCTGTCTCCTGCCGCTCAGCCAATTTCCCAACCAGGTCAATAATTTGCCCTCAATTCCATGAGCTTCACCTTTAACTAACAGTCTCTTAAGAGGGACTTTATTGAATGCCTTCTGGAAGTCCATATAAACAACATCCATAGAATTCCCCTGTGCACTACTTTAGTCACCTCTTCAAAAAATTCAATCAGGTTCATCAGGCATGACCTACCCTTTACAAATCCAAGCTGACTCTCTCTGATCAGCTGAAAATTTTCAGTGTTCAGTCACTCTATCCTTAATTATAGATTCTAGTAATTTCCTGACAATAGATATTAGGCTAACTGGTCTATAATTCCCTGGTTTCCCTCTCATCTTTCTTAAATAGTGGAGTGACATGTGTAATTTTCCAATCTAAAGGAATGGTTCCTGAATCGAGAGAACTTTGGAAGATTATAGTTAGGGCATCTGCAATGTGCTCACCCACTTCCTTTAAAACCCTGGGATGGAAACCAACTGGTCCTGGGGATTTGTCAATCTTTAGTGCCATTATTTTCTTCAGTACTGTTAATTTGCTTACGTTAATTATGGTGAGTCCTCGTCCCTGATTCAAAATTAGTTTCCTTGGGGTGTCCGGCATGCCATCCTCTTCCTCTACTTTAAATACTGCGCAAAGTAATTATTTAACATGTCCGCCATTTCCTTATTTTCATTTACAATATCACCAGTGTCAGTTTTTAAGGGGCCCACATTGCTCTTGACCACCCTCTTTTTCCTAATATAATTGTAAAAAATGTGTTGATTTGGATATCCCTTGCAAGTTTCTTTTCATACTCATTTTTTGTAGCTCTTACTATGTTTTGTCACCCTTGGCTGTTCTTTGTATCTCCCCCAGTCGCCAGGATCTGTGCTATTTTTGTATGTTTTCTCTTTTCGTTTTATGTTGTCCCTTACCTCTTTTTTCGTCCATGCCTTTCTTTTGGCAAGCAGGGCTCTTGCCCCTTAGGGGTATAAACTGGGGTTAATATTTTGGACTGTTGTGCCTCCAAAGGCAGCTCACCCGTGTCAAGAGATCCAATTTTGGCCTGCTTGCCTCATTATTATTTTAATAGAGCCAATAGCCTATTTAAAATGAACAGGTTAGTCCTTGTTAAAATAGATGGGCGAGAATTTGATAGGAGTGTTTTAAGCATTTGTGCAGTAACATCGATCAAAGTAATTTCCATGCTTATATCATTATTATTTACTGCACTAAAAATAGTTTCAAATAAAAACTTGATCGTGCCGGAAGCAAATGTGAATCGAGGAACTTTTAACAAGTATTAAAAATCCCATAGTGGAATCATCACCGAATTAAGCTTTGCTCAATCCTAATATGTACTGATCCCAAGCTGGGTATTTACTTTTTTCATAACATAAAAAAAGCATAGTCATTTCTTTGGGTGGCCATATAAACTACATGAATAAGATATTTTCTTAAACCAAGGTATGGTAGCATAGTGGTTATGTTACTAGACTAGTAATCCATAGACTGTGAGTTTAATTCCCACAAAGGCAGTTTGAGAATTTGAATTTCAGTTTAAAAAATTCTGGAAATAAAAAGCTGGTATCAGTACAAAAAATGACAATGAAGCTGTCAGATTGTTGTAAAAACCCAACTACTTCACTAATGTCCTTCAGGGAAGGAAACCTGCTGTCTTTACCCCCTCAGTCCCACACCAATATGGTTAACTATTGACTGCCCTCTGAAACAGCCTAGCAACTAGGGATGGGCAATAAATTCTGGCCTTGCCAGTGACACCCACATCCTAAGAATGAACATTAAAAAAATGTTTTTGACAGGGACAAAATAAATCCATACTTTGGTGATATTTAGCCAGAAGGTTGCAGAGAATATAACATTTAGCAGATGTCCACCTGGGGGTGCTGCTAATCTTCCTTTAAAACAAACTAATGCGTGAGACCGATCTTTTCTATTCCCCTATTTATTTTTTATTAGCTTGTTGTGTGATATTGCATCGAATGAGAATTAACCCCATAGCTGCTGAAAATTACTTTTTTCATTTACTCCGTTTTCTTTGAATATCCGTTTGAAACCCCATGGAGGTTACACCTATATAATGTCTAAATGGTTCTTTTTAAGAGTCTTGACAACATCAAATGGCCCATATTTGTTTATGAGTCGCTGCTATAGATTAAACAAATTATTAAACTGTTGAAGTTGCCATTTAATGTAACAAAATTATTCATTAAAAAAAATATTTGCAGTAAGACTGTTTTACTGAAACTGAACTTTCCCCCACATTTCCTCTCCTAAAGCCCACAAGGATCAAAGAAAGACAATATATAAACGGCCCGACATTCACATCGATAGAAGGCAGTTTCAGGTCTCCATCAACACAGAGGTGGCAGTCTGACTCCCAGGTGCACTAAAGCAAGAGGTGCGAGACCAGCTGAAGTAAGTGATCTCGCCGTTTGCGACAAGTGCAATATAATTCCAGTCAGTATGAGGCATCCAAGACGATTGTCTTAATGTTACGAGAAAGTGGAAAGTCTGGCCTGCGCTCTCATGACCAATCACACGTGCAGTGCTCCATGGTTGTCCAGCTCAGCCCGAGGCATACTCAGTAGTATTATCATGATCTGCTGACTGAGCATCGTACTCTGCAGATGCCAGTATGAGACCAGAGTCTGTAATGTAACTGACGAAATGCGTGACCTGTACTCAGCTTAAAAACAAAAACAAAACGGTAATCTTTGCTCTTCTGAATTGCAACACGATGACAAGAAACAAGAATTTTAAAAAGTCATTTTAAAATGTACTCAGGCAAATCCCCATTTTTCTATCAGAAATAAGTGGACTCAAAAATGCAAATTTTTGCTGGAGCATCTTATTTGCGTTAATATTATGTTCTGTTAAATACAACTGTGGAGCAATGGAACTAGTGATGCATCGGTTAACACTGATAAAATAAAGATACCAGTAATAGTTTAGGGGAAATTAAAGCTTCTAAAAAATGAATAAAACATTGTGGGTAGGTGATATTTCAATGACGTTCTTCAGAGAACCTTATAAGTGCCATCTTCTGTAGATATGTTCATTTGTTTTTTTTCACATTTTCAGTGTCTTTTTGATCACCTCTCACATAATCATTTTAATTAGCACTTTATCTTTAATAATTCTGATTTAAGGGAGCGATTATCTGTTATGTTTCTGTCACAATTGCAATTTCCAGATCTCTAATTCAGAAAGTGTTATAGTTCCAATAGGTACAAATGCTTAACACACCTGTACTATATGTGTGTCTGTGTTATTGGATTAACCCATGGGTTAATCCAATATGTACAAAGAATGCAAGCAGAAATATACAACTGCATTTGCGATTGGAATTTCTACCCTAGTAAATTAGTTTTTCAAGTGTTGAAACACCACAGGAGCACAATTGGAGTCAAATGGGAGTCATGATCTCAATGCCAGTTAGAGTAGGGCTCCTCTCAATAAATGATATCCTCCTTTGTACCTGGGTAAGTCTCATTGCAGACAGTTATTCTAATTTGCAGTTAGGCGACTGTCGCACTCTTTGATTCAAATCCTCCACTGCCACATGTTACCTTAGTTAAGGCTAGAAAAATCAAATTATTGACCCAAGGTTGGTGGCAGACTTCCTTCCCCATAGCCACTTAAAGCTTCATTACCCTTAATAATGTCCTACATGACCTGTTGGCCTCCAGTGAAGTAGCAAACAGTGACCCAGCTGTGTGATCAGTCCTCTTCTGCAAGCACCATTAGAACAGGAACTACTCTGGGCAACTCCCAGAATCTGTAAAGCCAGGTTGATTTGGCAAGAGGAGGTCACATGGCTCAGCCCAGAGTCATCTCAGACCTTCCTGTTTAGAAACAGCCTAAAGACAGGAATTGTGTAAATTGATGGGGCAGAGAGTACACACATCATTCAAGGTCATCAAATAACTTGAATAGATACTTCAGCTTTTGTGTCTTAGTGGGCTAGACATTCCAGTCTCTTTGCAAATGCTTTCAGAAGAATAGTCTCCACATAATAGCTGATGAACTAAACTGTTGGTGTAGAATATGAAATAGTAATTGGGACTCATTTAAATTGGATTTAGTGTGCAGCAAGTTTATGACATTGGCATACATAGATAAGAACTGATTGTTGTTCACAAAAGAGGAAAAGAAATATAAAAGAATTCAAAAATGGCTAAAAGCTATTAAAAATGTTAAATGCTTTTATAGTATTGCAAGATGCAATAGGAACAACCTATTGGAATTAAAGGTCTACACAGCATGCAAATTATTGACATTATTGGCATCACAGCAACATGGTAGTAAAGAGAGATAGAACTAAAAAAGCAGAAAGCTTTGTAAAAATGAAGCTAGGTGAAGGAATGGCTTATTTGTAACAGATGAGATAACAGTTATGAAAGGAGTTAAAATAATGGTACAAGAGAGGATGGCAGAAGTAATTTGGTTAAAATTTGCAATGATAAAGGAAATAAGGTATCAGAAAAAGAAATTGCATTTATTAGCAACTGCTAGCAGCCACCAAGGTAAACAGCTAAGCAGTGAATAGCTTGGGCAAGTAAGAGAGGTTTTAGAGAATTTTAATGTGGTAACCAATGTCGGAAAGGCAAAGTGGCCAAAATAAAGCAGTGAGTGAATAAGCAAAGTCTAGACTCAACAAGAAGCAGGGTGTTAGAGTGCATGCTATATTATATTAGATAAGAACTTGTTAGAAACCTGGAATGAGCGAGCATTTAGGTACTAGTTATAATTGTATAGTAAAATTTGCTTTCACAATTAAGACTAAAAGTAACAATTTTAAGATGCTTAAAACCTCCGCAGTTGAATCAAGATGAATAAGGATATAAGAAGAAATCTAGGGATGATTAAATCAGCACCAGAAAATAAAATGCAGGGAAAATAATTAATGATAGAATGGTTCCAGGGATGAGGAACTTCAGTTATGTGAAAAGACTGGAGAAGCTGGGGTTGTTCTCTTTAGAGCAGAGAAGCTTGAGAGGAGATTTAATAGAGGTGTTCAAGATCATGAAGGGTCTAAATGGAGTAGATAGAGAGAAACTGTTTCCATTAGCAGAAGGGTTGAGAACCAGAGGTCACAGATTTAAGGTAATTGGTAAAAGAACCAAAGGCGACATGAGGAAAAACTTTTTTATGCAGCGAGTGGTTATGATCTGGAATGCACGGCCTGAAAGGGTAGTCGAGGCGGATTCAATTGTGGCTTTCAATAGGGAATTGGATAATTACTTGAAGAAATTTGCAGGGCTACGGGGAAAGGGTGGGGGAGTGGGATTAACTGGATTGCTTTTGCAGAGAGCCGGCACGGGCTTGACGGGCTGAATGGCCTCCTTCATTGCTGTAACCGTTCCATGATTCTATGATTTTTAAGATGTAATGTATGTAAAAAGGGAGTATTGAGATATAAGGAGAATCATAACAATACTAAGATTATAGTGATTGAACAAAATGGTCAAGAATAACTTTAGGGTTAGGAAGATTCATTTTAGAAGAAACAAGAAATCTTAAAGTAATGAGGAGTGAGATACAAAAATCAATCAAGGATAACAAAAATGAGCGCTAGAAGGAATATGATAATAATGGAAAGGTGGATTTCCAGCAATGACGAGAGATCTAAAGAGCTCTTTTTTTTTGCAGTGTGTGAAGTGGGCAGAATGTTAAGGACCTGATAGGTCATCTAAGGGGTAAAGCTGAATAGAAATATCATTGAGGATCATGAACTGGCAGATCTGTTAAATGAATTATTCACATAGTTTTTCACAAGTGAAGACTGAGGACAAATTTCAGATCTCGTCAAATTGGCATGGGAATCTGTAATATATGCAGAGGTCAGTGAAGTACGTGTTGTGAAGAACTTCAAAAAAATATAGGGTCGGCATTCCATAGGATGTTCATTTTTTATACTAGCTTACCATTACATAGTAAATTAGCCCTTCTGTCCTTGAAGAGCTGCTCTGGTTCCCAGTCTCCTCCTCATCATCTTCAAATCCCTCATGGCATTGGTCCACCCTACCTTTGCAACGTCCTCCAGACTTACTTTTCCCTCTGCACCATTTGGTCTTCTGAATCTGTATTCTGTGCATCCCCCCCTCTCCCACCATTCCGACCCACCACCAATAGCAGAGATTTCTTTTTTTTATTATTCATTGCTAGAATATGTTTGCCGTTGGCAAGGCCAGCATTTATTGCCCATTCTTAATTGCCCTTGAGAAGGTGGTGGTGAGCCGCCTTCTTGAATCGCTGCGGTCCGTCTGGTGAAGGTACTGTCACAGTGCTGTTAGGTAGAGAGTTCCAGGATTTTGACCCAGCAATAATGAAGGAACGCCAATTTGTGTCCAAGTCAGGATGGTGTGTGGCTTGCAGGAGAACTTGGAGGTGGTGTTGTTCCAATAAACCCGCTGCCCTTATCTTTCTAGGTGGTGGTGGTCGTGGGTTTGGGAGGTGCTACCGAAGAAGCCTTGGCAAGTTGATGCAGTGCATCCTTTAGATATTATACACTGCAGTCACAGTGATCAGGTGGTGGTGGGAATGGATGTTTAAGGTGGTGGATGGGCTGCTGGTCAAATGGACTGCTTTGTCCTGGATAGTGTTGAGCTTCTTGGAGTTGCACCTATCCAGGCAAGTAGAAGATATTCCATCACAGTCCTGACTTGTGTGTTGTAGATGCCTAGGCCCTGCTCTCTAGAACTCTCTCCCTCTATCCGTCAGCCTCTAATTCTCTCTCCTGCTTTAACAACATTCTCGAAAGTCATCTTTTCACCTAAGCCTTCAAATGTCCCTCCTAAGCTCTGTCCCATGGCTCAGCATTTCTGTTCCTTTTACTACTAGTCTGGAAAGTTCCTTGGGATGTTTTATATGTTAAAGGCATGATATAAATGCAAGTATGTCATTGTTGTAAGTGGCAATTCTGGCTTTAAAGCTAAGTTTTGCAGTATTAATGCCAGTTATTGTATCCTGATGTAGGTTTAACGTGGTGGTTAATGTATTATGTTGTTGGACTAAAAACACCAAGTGAGCTAATTATTGGAAGACAAATCCAATTAATTTAAATCACATTGAATATTCCACTTAGTAAAATGATATAGTCCACCAATGTCATAAGACACAATCAGACTATACTTTAACAATGGCATCAAGTAAAGACTGGCTTCTTTGATACTGACAGGTTGACATTTTCACTGCTAGAAGCAGCAACAGATCTCTCAGATGTGGAGAAGGAAGAAAGGAGCATATATGCATTGTAAAAACAGCAATGAGAAGAAGTAGTTACCTTAGAGAGAGCCTGTCATGTCAAATCCATGCATATTGGTGAAGCATTGTAAATGGAGGCTCAGACTTTACGGGGAGATATTTTCCTGAGGTAGGTACAATGCTGAAAACTCATCAGAGTGTCTGCTGACACCACTGTGTAAGCCAATGAGTTGCACTGTATCAGCCATTGAGTTGGAGATGGGGCAGGACTTACTGCAGGACTCACAGTAAACAGTGTACTTTACAGCAAAGTCTATTTACTCAGCAAACAGAGTTTGTTTAAACAGCGCACTCCAGCAAACAGTCTACAGAGTCTATTTAAGTGATTGACGGGGGAATTAAACAATCCTCTCCATTCTGGCCAGGAATAGTGAATATTCAGCCAAAACTCATTGAAAGGAATCATCATCACCACTAAATACTCTGCTACGACTATGAGAATGACAACTTTGGGACTCTGGATTCTTCCAAGCGCCAAAGGGCATTTTTTTTATCAGATACTGAACTGGCACCATGTCTTGCTTGTGTTCAAGAGGTGACTGGAGCACTGTTCCAGAAGGCTTGCAGGCTCATCTATTCCTAAAGGAGTGTGAAGGATCAGTTAAGGACTCAGCACAATTCTACACTCTTATTGGCTTCCCCAAAGTCTTGAATATGATTAACTGTGCACACGTGCTGATATGACACCCTGAATGAAACTCAAGCTGTAAGCCATTCAAAAGAGCTTCGATTCCATAAAAATGGAGGCAGTCTGTGGTGTCGAGAAAATTGTCTTCATAACGTGTGCGCTATACTTAGGGTTGCCCCATGACTCTATCATCCTCAGCTAGTCGTATGTGTTAGTTTGTTTAAATGGAAGGACTGACTGCAAGGCTAGCTTTTGAAGCAATCAATCTATGGTCTGAAATCGTTGGCACATTAGAATAGAATCATAGGGGGAAATATTCGATAGGGGCCGTTTTTGGATGCGGGTAGTGTGATATGCTTTTAAACCATGCCCAATGGCCGCTGCGCAGGCAGGACTCAAGTTTGGACCCACCGGAGCACTGACCTGCAATCAGCATTTTGTTCCAGGCCTTGCACGTGGAATCAATGCAATTCGCACTTTCCACCAACAGAGCGAACTCAATCAATTAAAGGGAGGATGTTTCTTAGAAATCTCTTAAAGCTGGTACCTGTTGTTTGCTGAAAATAACAGTCTACTGTCTGCACGGAGTCTGAACGGAGATCAGACATTGCACACGTGAAACACATATGCAGGTCCCATCCCTATGTTTACACATTGATGAGTTATGTTAAAACATTGAATAAAGGTTGTGCACTACTAAATCCCACATCCTCCAATCTGCACACCAGACCTCACCAATCTGCTGATCTGAGTTGGTACCAGGCCTGCGAGAGTGCATGCACCAAGGTTCTCTGCTGATGCACTAGAGACCTTGGGTGCAAGAGGTGGACAGAAGGAGGGACATCCTATATCTGCGGGGGGGGGGAGGGGGTGGGGGGGCAAAAGGCCCTCCAGACATATACTCAAAAGGCAGTGAGAAGCAACGGGGGACGGAGTCAATGCCAGGTGCACAGCATCATGAGCATGGATGCAGTGCAGGAAGAAGTTCAATGTTTTGACATGAGTGGTTAAGGTGAGTGAGGTCAACTGTCAAGTGTCGTCTCCTACCAACTGCACCACTAGCCACATCCACTGCTCCATGCACTACAGCCCCCATCCCCCACATACCAACAAACTCACTCTTTCCATCAGTACTCAACTCTTCAAATCAGATGCTTCCTCTCACCCTCACACATTACCACTGTTTCAAACCGCCCACCCACAACTCACAGGCCACACACACTGGCAGCTATTCAACCATGACAGGCACATCACCCAGACACACGTCCCGCTTTCTTGCAGGAGAAGGTGGCGCATATCAAGAGGCACCAAGTGACAGTGGCATTCAGCCCGTCGAGCCTGTTCCACCATTCAATGAGATCATGGTGGATCTGTGACCGAACTCCATATACCCATCTTAGCCCCATATCCCTTAATACCCTTGGTTCACAGAAATCTATCAATCTCAGATTTAACAGTCACAAGTGAGCAAGCATCAACTGCCGTCTGCAGAAGAATGTTCCAAACGTCTCCCACCCTTTGCATGTAGAAGCATTTCCTAACTTCACTCCTGCACATCCTGGCTCTAAATGTTAGGCTATGTCCCCACGTCCTAATATTGAAGTCTAGGCAACCTCCAAAAACAATTACAAATGTCTTGGCAGCCAGAAGCAATAATTCAGCCATTAACCTGTAAATCCTACATGGTCCCTTTAAATAGTGCTGGTGAGGGGTCCGCCAGGCACTCTAAGACATGTTCAGATGGTCGGGGTTAAGACTGTGCGTTGAATCGAGCATTAAGTCCCAAAATGGTGTCTATCACTTTAATTCAGCGTTGCATACTGATTGAAGTCATTTTCTCCCTACTTTACATGATTCCAGCGTTCGTTATCTGCGCCTGCGCTAACTCCTATACCAAGATGGCGTCTGGCACACGTCACTCAGTAAACATACGTGCACATCCAAGACGCCATCTTGGATGTCGGAGAGGCTGTGTAGCGCCGAAACAATGGGCGCTACACGGCCCAATTTAGCGCCCATAGAATCATAGAATGATTACAGCACAGAAGTCGGCTATTCAGCCCATCGAGCCCGTGCTGGCTCTTTGTAAGAGCAATCCAGTTAGTCCCAATCCCCTGCTCTTTCCTCATAGCCCTGCAAATTTTTTCCCTTCAAGTATTTATCCGATTCCTTTTTGAATGCCACGATTGAATCTGCCTCCACCACCCTTTCAGGCAGCGCATTCCAGATCATAACTACTCGCTGCGTAAAAAAGTTTTTCCTCATGTTGCCTTTGGTTCTTTAGCCAATCACCTTAAATCTGTATCCTCTGGTTCTTGACCCTTCCACCAATGGAACAGTTTCTCTTTATTTACTTTATCTAAACCCTTCATGATTTTGAACACTTCTAACAAATCTCCTCTTAACCGTCTCTGCTTTAAGGAGAACCCCAGCTTCTCCAGTCTATCCATGTAACTGAAGTCCCTCATCCCAGGAACCATTCTAGTAAATCTTTTCTGCACCCTCTTATGCCTTCACATCCTTCCTAAAGTGCGGCGCCCAGAATTGGACACAATACTCCAGCTGTGATCAAACGAGTGTTTTATAAAGGTTCATCATAACTTCCTTGCTTTTGTACTCTATGTCTCTATTTATAAAGCCCAGGATCCTGTATGTTCTTTTAACTGCTTTCTCAAACTGTCCTGTCACATTCAAAGGTTTTTGCACATATACCCCCAGATCTCTCTGTTCCTGCTCCCCCTTTAGAATTGTACCATTTAGTTTATATTGCCTCTTCTCATTCGTCCTGCCAAAATGTATCACTTCGCACTTCTCTGCATTAAATTTCATCTGCCATGTGTCCACCCATTCCACCATCCTGTCTATGTCCTCTTGAAATCTATTACTATCCTCCTCATTGCTTACTACACTTCCAAGCTTTGTGTTATCAGCAAATTTTGAAATTATGCCCTGTACACCCAAGACCAAGGGCCCGATTTTAGCACCCTCTATCGGGTGCGTTCTCGGTGGGGGGGGGCCTCGAAAATTGCGAAATCCATGATCCCGACCGGATCCAGCCTTGATCCCGCCCACTTCCGGGATTCCCCGCTGACGCGCCGGTGTGCGCGCGCAGCCCCCGCTGGTGGGAATCCCGCAGGCAATTAAAGCCAGCGGGATGCCACTTGAGAGTATTTACTTAGCTATTTCATGTCATTGACTGACCTGATTAAGGGACTGTGTGTGATTTTGGATCAACATGAGACTGTTTCCCACACTGGGGGAAACACTCCCAGATCGAATGGACGTGTTGCAGCTGTCAGCCTATGGCAGCTGCAAAGGTCCATTTGACAGGTGCGGAGGGGGAGAGACCCTCACCCATTGCAGGAGGCCACTCTGTCACTTGGGACAAAGTTTGGCCTCCATCACCCTCCTCCTGATGGTCAAAGTCACCAACCTGCACACTTACCCCGGGGTCCGGAGACATGTACCTACCTTGCGGACCCCCTCAGATGTACATCTTGCGGATGGGGGCTGCCGTAGCTGCAGTCATGACCTCCTCGGAGGGCGAACAGCATCACCAGCCTCACCATCCACGCCATCCACCTCTGACACGTGGAGCTCCACAACAGAGTGCTGTGACACATCCACCTGTACAGCAGGAGGGAGGGCTACCGCAGAGAGAGATGCGTTGCAGAGGGCACTACCCTCGCCACAGGGTCCACAGACCGAGGCTCAGCCTCCTGGACCTCTCTGAACAGCAGTGCACACGGAGGCTCAGAGTCACTCGACATGTAGTCGTGGACATCTGCAGCCTCTTTCATGCCGAACTGCTCCTGGCTGGCCCGTGCACCATCTTCCTACCTGTCGCTGTCAAAGTCACCACTGCCCTCCCGAACTTCTCCTCCGCATCCTTCCAGGGTGCAACCGGGGACATCGCCGATGTCTCTCAGTCGTCTGCGCAGAAGAGCCCTGCAAATACACCTACACCCACTCTGCAGTGACACAATGGGTGGCATTAGTGGTGGGTCCTCATAGTGATACCCAGGAGCGGGCTTTATTGCACAAACCGGACAGGATTGGCGAAGACATGGCAGTAGTGGTGCCAATATAATATGTGATGTGAGTTGTTCTGAAATTCAATATAAGTAACAACCATGACAAACCCTCAAACACCCTTGTGCATCCCGTTCATGCTCACGACACGTTTGCCTTACGCTGCCTACTGCACATATGTGATGCATGCCCTGTGGCTGCAGCACAGGTGGTGGCAGGTTGAGTGAGGCTGGCCGTGAAAGAGATGCACGAGAGGGTGAGTATGGGATAGAGCCATGAGATTGTATGAGGATTGGGTTGCGTGGTAGTGGCGGGGTGAGTACTGGCGAGGTGAGTAGGTGCAGGTAAGATGAGGATGGGGTTTGAGTGGGTATGAGGGGTGATGTGACCGAGTAGTGTTGGCAGTGCCGAAGGAGATGTGGGGTGGGGGCAGTGATGTGGCAGACTGAGTGTAGGGGAAAGACTACGTGTACTCACTGTGGCTGACCTACTGAGGTCATTGGACCGCCTCCTGCACTGTGTGCAGGTGGGCGATATGTTGGTGGCGCAGGTGACCCCCTCTGCCACCTCGAGCTAGGTCTTCCTGTTGGCGGAGGCGGGCCGCTTCCTCCCGCCCGCCGGGGGGAAGATCTCTGTCCTCCCCCTCCTCCTCACCCCATCTAATGATACCTGGGGTGAGGCATCATTAAACTGGGAGCAGCCTTCCCCCTGGGCTGCTCCTTGCAGTCATCTTTGCTATTGTTTGCAGCATCTGTCAGTGGAGGACTGCCCCTTTTAATAGAGCGCCTCCAGCTGACAGATCTTACTGCGCATGCGCAGCCCGCCCGACGTGCAGATCAGCAGCGGGGAACCCGGAGGAGCAGGTAAGTGAATCCAATTAGTGGGTTGCCTGCTGCGATCGCGCGGGAAACCCACTAATTTCACCCGGCGCGTTACCAACGCGCCCGCTTGCCCATCTGCCGGGAACCCGCACCCCTGGTAAAATCGGGCCCCAAGTCATTACTATATATCAAAAAAAGCAGTGGTCCTAGTACCGACCCCTGGGGAACACCACTGTATACCTTCCTCCAGTCCGAAAAACAACCATTCACCACTACTTTCTGTTTCCTGTCACTTAGCCACTTTTGTATCCATGCTGCCACTGCCCCTTTTATTCCATGGGCTTCAATTTTGCTGTCAAGCCTATTATGTGGCACTTTATCAAACACCTTTTGAAAGTCTGTACACACAACATCAACCGTATTACCCTCATCAACCCTCTCTGCTACCTGCCAGTTTATACACAGGTACAACCATGCACACAAAACAATGTGCTCAAAATGATTGGTGTTTGAATCACTCCAAGGTGATTTTCAGTACCGGTCACCAATGTGTAGAAGTTAGTTGTAATGTGGAATTCTACATACTGCATAACTGTGCCATTTGGATGGGTATCCACTTAGATATCACTGTGCGATGGTGCATTGCAATGGCTATGGATGAAGAAGGATGCCAAAAGCCTGCACCTGACAGAAGACGGGCCAGTATTAGGATAGACATTTCATGGGACATTTATTCCAGTTAAGAGAATCTTCCATCCCAATTCGATTGCAGTTCTCCATATGTCCTATTCATTTCATGTCACCCAAAATCACTAATCAATCAATCACTGCTGAAATATATATATATCAAGCCTAACTTTCTCCATCTGAAAAGACCAATACCAAAGGCAATTCTTCCAATAAATTCAATGTACAACTGCAACTTTTGCCAATTAAGGAATTGGCAAAAGAGCCGGAGATGAGAGGAGGAGATTTTTTTTAATGCAGTGAGTTATTATGAACTGGAATGCATTGCCTGAAAGGGTGGTGGAAGCAGATTCAGTAGTAACTCTTAAAAGTGAATTGGATAAATACTTGAAGGGGAGAACATTGCAGGGCTATAGGGAAAGAGCAGGGCAATGGGACTAATTGGATAGCTTTTTCAAAGAGCCGGCACAGGCACGCGATGGGCTGAATGGCCTCCTTCTGTGCTATAAGATTCTATGATGCTATAATTCAACAAATGAATGGAACATTTGCATTTCTTAAAAATAATGTGCACAAATGTCTTTACTATGTGTATTGAGTTGTTTTAGCCTATGAGTTGGCTGCGATCACTCCAATACTCCTACCTTGATGACATCCAGCTGCTCGTCTCCTGTCACTACATCCTCGCAGTCAGTACTCATCGCCCTGATACTGTCAAAGGCAGAATGCACTAAGGAAAAAAGAAAGACAGGCAAGCCTACATCTATATGGTGCATTTCACATCATCAGGACATCCCAATGTGCTTAACAGCCAATGGATTACATTTGAATTGCCATCACTGATGATTTGAAGGCAGACGTAGCAGCCAATCTATGCAGAACAAGGTCCCACAAACAGCATTGAGATGAGCGACCAGTTGTTCCGTTTTGTTGCTGTTGGTTGAAGGATGAACATTAGCCAGGACACTGGGAGAATGATTAATTATCCAAGATAGCTGTCCCTTTTCTTTTTTTTGCCAAAAAAGAAACTATAGACTATCGCAAGGCATTGCCGAAGAAAACTCCAGTAGAGATTGGTTGATTATTGATCCCTGGGTGAACTTTTCAGACACTGTAAGACTTCATGATGATCGCATTGATATTAGGCACTAATGTATTAATGCTTGGAGTAGAGGTTTATAGATGTTTAGCAAACACAAAATAGCTGGGTATTTAATTTAGAAACAAATTGGGAGTGAGGTTTCCGCTTGTTTATGTCAGTAATTTCAGCACAATCCGGGCAGAATCAGCGCAAAAGATCGGGGAATTTTAAACATAAATGAATTACATTCAAAACCAATTACTTTAGGGTTTTCTGCGATCTTTTACGTTGGTTCAAAATTCAACCCGTCCACACAATTGGCCATGCCGTCAATTCAACATTAAAGATAGAGACGCAGGTTAATAAGGGCATAAGAAAGCAAATCAAGCATTAAGATTCATTTCAAGAGGGGTAGAATTGAAAAGCAAAGAAGTTATGCTAAACTTGCGTAGAACCTTAGTTAGACCACACTTGGAGTATTGTGCACAGATCTGGTCTCCATATTATTGAAAGGATATAGAGGCATTGGAGAGGGCGCAAAAAAGTTTCACAAGGATGATACCAGAACTGAGGGGATATCCTTATTAGGAAAGGCTGAATAGACTGAGGCTCTTTTCTCTAGAAAACAGAAGGTTGAGAGGTGACCTGATAGAGGTCTTTAAGATAATGATAGGGTTTGATAGGGTTCATAAAGTAAATGTTTCCACTAGTGGGGGAGTACAAAACTAGAGGTCATAAATATAAAACAGTCGCTAACAAATCCAATAGGGAATTCAGGCGAAACTTCTTTACCCAAAGAGTGGTAAGAATGTGAAACTCGCTACCACGAGGCAAATAACATAGATGCATTTAAGGGGAAGCTAGATAAGCACATGAGGGAGAAAGGAATAGAAAGGTATGCTGATAGGATTGGATGAAGTAGGGAGGAGGCTCATGTGGAGCACAAACGCTAGCATGGACCAGTTGGGCCGAATGGCCTGTTTCTGTGCTGTAGCTTCGATGCAACTCAGTGTAACATTGCAAGTTTCTGCCATTTGTGATGGTTAGGGAAGGCTCTTCAAATTGCGCCCATTTTCTTAGACGCACAGGCACTAGTAGCCACGTTTTAAAAGAATTTACATGTCAAAAAGTATTTAATTTTCTAAGAAACTGACCAGTGTACACCAATGAAAGTAGTAAATGGTTCAGTATAGCTTTTTTTAAAAGACATTTTCAGTGATTTAAAATCAGGTTACTCACAGACGGAGGACTAGAGACTTTTATTAAAAACCCATTTTCAGCTATATTAATAGAACTGCACCAGGTTGCCACTCTTAAATACATCAATGAATATTTTTTAATGCAAAGAAAAAAAAGAAACAATTATGTTCTATTACACTGGTTCGTGGAAGATTTTACGTTTGTGATTATGCAAATACTTTTTAACGGAAATTTGAACTGTAACCTAACCAGCACAACTTCAGGCGCATTTTGGACGCAATTTCCCGATTGCACCCAAAGCGGAAAGTCTAACCTGAGATGTTTTGATGAAACATTCCTGAACTTTACTATTAACATTTTCAAGATTCTTCATGACATCACTCAAAGATATGATGGTACTTATTTCTAATTTGCATAACACTAATTTTACTGATTAGAGTAAGTACTGTGGGATTGCAGAACATTAGCATAGAGTTCAAACATCAATTATCCCAACCCCTCAGCAAGATGGAGATGAAGCTCATGTCATGATGCGGCAGGTTGATTTTACTCTAGGTCATCGTTGCATAGTAATGGTAGCACAACTGACTTGAGGCTGCTACTTTGCTCTGTTGACGAGCACAACCTGATATCATTAGCTCTTTCTTCCCCTATTTTATACATGCTTCATTGGTGGGTCAGTTAGAGTTCACCAGATTTTTTTTCTTCCTATCCCTTCACGTTCTCAGTTTCAGTTGGGGACACATTTTAGATGCTCAAGACACATGGGACATGCCTGAAGTGACAGTCAATGGGTCAATTACTTACTTTAAATAATAAAGCAGTACTTTTAGCGTAGAACATTGTGTTTACTTTCTGGGGATCTTTTTTTAAAACTCATTCTCGGGGTATGTGCATCGTTAGCAAGGCCGGCATTTATTGCCATCCTTAGTTGCCCTTGAGAAGGTGATGGTGGGCCTACTTCTTGCAGTGCGTGTGGTGTAGGTGCGCTCACAATACTGTAAGGTAGTGAGTTCCAGGATTTTGACCCAGCGACGATGAAGGAATGGCGATATGTGAAGGGATATGTCCAAGTCAGGATGATGTGTGACTTGCAGGGGAACTTGGAGGTGATAGCGTTCCTATGTGCCTGCTGCCCTTGTCCTTCTAGGTGGTGGAGATCACGGATTTGGGACATGGTGAGCCAGTGATGGAGGGAATGGGTGTTCAAGGTGTTGGATGGGCTGCCGATCATGCAGACCTTTTGTCCTGGATGGTGTTGAGCTTCTTGAGAGTTGTTGCAGCAGCACCCATCCAGGCAATTGGATTCCTCCCTTGTGCGATCCAACATTTTTTGTCACTTTTAATGTCCAACTTGTCTCATAGAAATATTTCCATCTGAACTTCTTGATCAGCATTGTTGAACTATATAATTGCCCACCACCATATTTTTTTGTAAATTTTGTTCTTACCAAAGTTGTTGCTGTGTAATGGAACACTTTCCATGTTGGCCCTCGGTGTCAGCAACAAACACCTCCACTTCAGGTATGGTATGATTAGCTCCTCTTTCTGCTCCGCCCCACGAATATGCCTTAGCTGCAATCTCAGAAAAAAAGGACCTAGACTTGGGTATACAGGGTATAATTTCAAAGTTTGCACTGATGAAGAAAATTTAAATATTTAAGTTCTGTGACATTTTTCCATTTCAAGCACCCGCCACCTGTGGTCCCAATGACGGAGATTACTACTGAGGGGCCTACTGGTGTCAAACAAGGGGTATTTTTGTAGTGTTGACTTGTAACACTGGGAACTAGAATGAAGATGGCCAAACTCATTTCATTTAGGGCTTTTACAGCTAGCAAAGAGGAGACTTTGATTCTATTGATCTGGGCTGGATTTGGACGTAGGCTGAAAGGCCAGTGTCTAAGCCACTGCACTGAAACAATACTTTATCGTAGAATCATAGAATGATACAGCACAGAAGGAGGCCACTTGGCCCATTGTGCCTGTGCCGACTCCTTGGTAGAGCTACCCAATTACTCCCACTTCCCTGCTCTTTCCCCATAGCCCTGTAAATTTTTCCCTTCAAGTATTTATTCAAATCCCTTTTGAAAGTTACGATTGAATCTGCTTCCACCACCCTTTCAGGCAGTGCACTTCAGATTATGACAACTCGCTGCGTAAATTTTTTTTCTGCACATGTTGCCTCTGATTCTTTTGCCAATCACCTTAAATCTGTGTCCTCTGATTACCGACCCTTCTGTCACTGGAAACAGTTTCTCCTTATTTACTCTATCAAAACCCTTCATGATTTTGAAAACCTCTATCAAATCTTCTCGTAACTGTTTCTGCTCTAAGGAGAACAACCCCAGCTTCTCTAGTCTCTCCACATTACTGAAGTCCCGCATCCCTGGTATCATTCTAGTAAATCTCTTCCGCATCCTCTTTAAGGCCTTGACATCTTTTCTAAAGTGTGGTGCCCAGAATTGAACAGAATACTCCACTGAAGCCCAACCAGTGTTTTATAAAGGTTTCGCATAACTTCCTTATTTTTCTACTCTATGCCTCTATTAATAGAGCCAAGGACCCATATGCTTTTTTAACAGCCTTTTCAACTTTTCCTGCCACCTTCAAAGATTTGTGTGCGTACACCCCAGATTTCTCTGTTCCTGCACCCCCTTTAAAATTGTACCATTTAGTTTATATTGCCTCTCCTCATTCGTCCTACCAAAATGAATCACTTCACACTTCTCTGCATTAAATTTCATCTGCCATGTGTCTGCCCATTTCACCAGTTTGTCTATGTCCTCCTGAAATCTGTTACTATCCTCCATTCTCCTCATTGTTTACTACATTTCTGAGTTTTGTGTCATGTGCAAACTTTGAAATTATACCCTGTATACCCAAGTCTAGGTCATACATATACATAAAAAAAACAGTGGTCCTAATACCGACCCCTGGGGAACACCATTGTATACTTCCCTCCAGTCTGTAAAACAACTGTTCACCACTACTCTCTGCTTTCTGTCCCTTAGCCAATATTGTATCCATGCTGCCACTGTCTGTTTAATCCCATGGGCTTCAATTTTGCAAATAAGCCTATTATGAGATACTTTATCAATGTCTTTGAAAGTCCATATACACAACATCAACTGCACCACCCTCATCATATTTCACTTACAATGATGAAACGATAATGATGAAGTCAATGATTTTTCATCTCTTTAGCTACTGGATAGAAAATAGATACAAGGTAAACAATGTTAGATTACTGCCGTACTGAATCATTCAGATTAATAGGATGAGCTGTACTCTGTTACTCAATGAACTAAAGTTACAACATCAATTTTGAATTGTGTTACAGGTTATAGCATTAGGTAAATAATTTAGAAAACAATTACCATTCTAATGCAAAAAAATCTCATTCTTCACCTTTAAAAATACAACAGCAATCATGAATAGTAATACTCTGACATTTATATTAATACTAATATATCAAATCCAAAAATCTATGGCAATGTTTCCACTTTCTCCTTTATTTTGTAGGATGTATTTATACAAGGAATACTCATTTGGTTCCTTGAGTTTTCTTCCTTATTCAGCTTTCAATATTCAGTGTTGCAACAGTAATTATTTCAGATGTAGACGATGTGTCTTTGCAGCCGGGGGATTATGAGAAATATATTTGACTATATCACGCTGAACATGTTATGGTCAGCCCTATGAATAGAGGTATTTTTCACATCTCATTACTGGCCATGGCACATTCTGTTTGTAGATTGCATCTAAAATGCATGCTGAGAAAAGAACAAAAAAATTGCATTTATAGGAACAGAAGTAGGCCATTCAGCCCCTCGAGCCTGTTCCGCAATTTAATTAGATCATGACTGATCCACATCTGAACCTCATTTACCTGCCTTGGTTCCACATCCCTTAATACCCTTATATAGCATCGTTCACATCCTCAGGACGTTTGAAAGCACTTGACAGCCAATGTATTGCTTTTTTCCTGAAGTGAAGTTACTGTTGTTCTGCAGGCAAACTCGGCAGCCAAGTTGAGCAGAGCATAAAATGTCAGTTAATCTATTTTGGTGCAGTTAGTTGAGGGATAAATACTCGGCGATGCATAATGTTGGTCAGAACTTTCCATTCTTCCTAATGGTGCGATGGGATCTTTTACATCCACCTGCACAAGCAGACAGGGCCCAGATGGTGAAGTTGAAAATTACCCCTGGGGCCTCCAACAGTTTAGCTCTCCCTCAGTATTGTACTGAAGTGTCCGACTAGATATTTTTTTATTCATTCATGGGATGCGGACGTCGCTTCCAAGGCCAGCATTAGTTGCCCATCCCTAATTGCCCTTGAGAAAGTGGTGGTGAGCCGCCTTCTTGAACCGCTGCAGTCCATGTGGTGAAGGTTCTCCCACAGTGCTGTTAGGTAGGGAGTTTCAGGATTTTGACCCAGCGACGATGAAGGAACGGCGATATATTTCCAAGTCAGGATAGTGTGTGACTTGGAGGGGAACGTGCAGGTGGTGGTGTTCCCATGTGCCTGCTGGCCTTATCCTTCTAGATGGTAGCGGTTATGGTTTGGGAGGTGCTGTCGAAGAAGCCTTGGTGAGTTGCTGCAGTGCACCCTGTAGATGGTACACACTGCAGCCACGGTGCACCAGTGGTGAAGGGAGTGAATGTTTAGGGTGGTGGATGGGGTGCCAATCAAGCGGGCTGCTTTGTCCTGGATGGTGTCGAGCTTCTTGAGTGTTGTTGGAGCTGCAAGTGGAGAGTATTCCATCACACTCCTGACTTGTGCCTTGTAGATGTTGGAAAGGCTTTGGGGTGTCAGGAGATGAGTCACTTGCCATAGAATACCCAGCCTCTGACCTGCTCTTGTAGCCACAGTATTTATGTGGCTGGTCCAGTTAAGTTTCTGATCAATGGTGACCCCAGGATGTTGATGGTGGGGGATTCGGTGATGGTAATGCCGTTGAATGTCAAGGGGAGGTGGTTACTCTCTCTTGATGGAGATGGTCATTGCTGGCACTTGTCTGGCACGAATGTTACTTGCCACTTATCAGCCCAAGCCTGGATGTTGTCCAGGTCTTGCTGCATGCGGGTACGGATTGCTTCATATTCTTAGGGGTTGCAAATGGAACTGAACACTGTGCAATCATCAGTGAACATCCCCATTTCTGACCTTATGATGGAGGGAAGGTCATTGATGAAGCAGCTGAAGATGGTTGGGCCTAGGACACTGCCCTGAAGAACTCCTGCAGCAATGTCCTGTGGCTGAGATGATTGGCCTCTAACAACCACTACCATCTTCCTTTGTGCTAGGTATGCCTCCAGCCACTGGAGAGTTTTCCCCCTGATTCCCATTGACTTCAATTTTACCACGGCTCCTTGGTGCCACACTCGGTCAAATGCTGCTTTGATGTCAAGGGCAGCCACTCCCACCTCACCTCTGGAATTCAGCTCTTTTGTCCATGTTTGGACCAAGGCTGTAATGAGGTCTGGAGCTGAGTGGTCCTGGCGGAGCCCAAACTGAGCATCGGTAAGCAGGTTATTGGTGAGTAAGTGCCGCTTGATAGCACTGTCGACGACATCGTCCATCACTTTGCTGATGATTGAGAGTAGACTGATGGGGCAGTAATTGGCCGGATTGGATTTGTCCTGCTTTTTGTGGACAGGACATACCTCGGTAATTTTCCACATTGTCGGGTAGGTGCCAGTGTTATAGCTGTACTGGAACAATTTGGCAAGAGGCGCGGCTCGTTCTGGAGCACAAGTCTTCAGCACTACAGCCGGGATGTTGTATACTCAAGTCCTGAAATGAGGTTTAAACTCACTTTTGGCTGAGAGGTCAGAGGTCAGAGGGCTACCAACTAAGGTAGACTGACACTTTCAGCTGCAAATGCTGACAATGCTGGACTAGTTTTCATCAGTGCAATGAGTGGATGATCCTTCTTGGCCTCCTCCTGAGGTACCCATCATCACAGCATTGTGGGAGCACCTTCACTACATGGACTGCAGCAGTTCAAGGAGAAGGCCCACGATCACCTTCTCAGGGCAACTAGTGATGAGGCAATAAATGCAGCCATGCCAGAATATCACTCATATTCCATGGACAGGGAAAGTGGAGGGTAAGTACTGACCCAGACTGGTTGGGCCGAATGGCCTGTTTCCGTGTTGTAACTTTTAAGTAACTATGTATTAAAGTAAAAAATAAATGCACAGCATGTCTATCAGCATCTGAAAGAGAAAAGACAGATTATTGTTCCTGGTGGGAATGTTGCATCAGAATGGATCCCTACCTAGGTGATGATGAGCCAGCTGTCCACTTACTGCATTTTCTGTTTTTTTTACTTTAATTTTCCAGCATTTGCAGTGTTTTATTATTATTTTCAAACTATTAATCAGTTGTGTACCTTGAAAACTGCAATGTGAACGTGTTACTTGGTCAATTAGATCCGCTTAGTTTTTATGAAAAGTCATTATTTCACGTTCTGTTGGCACACACGCTGAATAAACAGGAATAATCAAACGTTTGCTTGACAGGTAGCCTGGCAGTCACAGTTTGTATCCCACCTGCTTCAGAACCAGATGGTCCGTGGATCAAATCTCCAAACAGCCTGCCTTTTGAACTATCTCACTGCTTGTTAAGGAAAGGGGCCTTTTGATGCTGTGTCAGAGAATTATATCTGAGTAAGATGGAAAAAATTAAAGAATGCACTCACTTTAATGTAGCGCCTTTCAGGACACCCCCAGCGCTTTATAACCAATGAAGTATGCTTTTGACATGTAATCACTGTTGTAATGTCGGAAACACAGCAGCCAATTTGCACACAGCAAGCTACCATTAACATTAATGAAATAAATTACCAGATTATCTGTTTTAGGTGTTCATTGGCACTGGGAGAACTCTGCTGCTCTTCTTCAAATACTGCCCTGGGATCTTTTACATCTACCTGAGAGGACACTTTAACACTTACATCTGAAAGATAGCAGTACTTCCAACAGTACAGCACTCTCTCACCACTTAGCACTGAAGTATCAGCCTGGATTATATACTCAAGTATCTGGAGTGGGATTTGAACCCTCAACTTCCATGAACTCACAAGGCAAGAATGCTACCACTGAGCCACAGCGCAGATCAAAGCTTACCAACTTTTTGCCTACTGAAAGTGTACCTAACATTAACCAGATGCAATATTAGCATGGATGATAATCACAGAGCAACCTGTAACCAGCACACCAATAACTAATAGTAAAGAATCAAAGAAAGAAAGAAAGTAGCAGAGATTCCAAGTGTTACTAGTTTTTATACTGACACTGGCATTAACACCAACTCACATATTCAACCATAGCTTTCGCACAACATTGTTGGTGAGGTAATAACACCAACTTAGCTAATTATCAGAGGTCAGATCCAATTACGATGCAGGTACAGTGCTACTTTTACATCGATGTGAGTTTAACGGAAAGGTGGCAGTGCAACTTGGAATCAGTTTGGTGAGGAGTGAAACAACCTCTGTTCTGCTATGTGCAGACAGCAATAACACAGCATACTGTGAATTTAAAAATAGCTACACACCAACAGTGCTATGCGTCACACACAGGCCAGGCTTTATTACTACCAACAGACTTAAGTCAGTGCGCTATAATTCATTTTTATCTGACATCTGATAGAATTTACAATCTAATATGAGTGTGTACACTGTGCTGATGTTTAATATTGCTAAGTTTTTCCACAATGCTGTGTGGCAAATTCTTCTTTTTGTTGTGTTTTATATGGCTGCATCATTTCGATCAGACACTTGGAAATGGGCGAAGGTACGACTGAGGTGTTTGCTTGGCTCGATTGCCACCACTCTTGCCTATGCGGCAGACAGTTTGTGGGTTCAAGCCCCAAGTGAAGAACTTAAGCACATAATCTAGGCCGATACTTCAGTACTGAGGAAGTGCTGCATTGTTAGAGATGCTGCATTTCAGGTGAGATTTCAAACCAAGGTCCTTGCCTGCCTGTTTAGATGGATAAAAAGCATCTCATGGGAATATTTAAAGAAGATCATGAAGTAATCCCAGTGCCCTGACCAAAATTTATCCCTCAAACAAAAACAGATGAATTGGTCTTTCAGTTCGTTTGTTGTGTTGTGGGATCTTACTGTGTGCCATTGGCTTCTGCATTTACCCATCTAACATAAGACGCTGCATTTCAAAAAGTAACTCATTGGCTGGGAAGCTCTTTGGCAGTGATAAGATGCTATATAAATGCAAATTTTTTCAATGTACATGGAAGAATTTATCTGCTCCAACTGACACAAGTGAAATATTCATGACTATATTAATGATAGCAGGACCCCCTGGAGAAACTAATATTATGCACGACTGAGCAATGAAGGGACTTAAACAGCTGCCCCTAGGAAAGTGAACAGGAAAGAGTGGGAGAACAGAAAGTAAAAAGATACAACTAAAACATACTGAAATTCTACTTGTATTGTGATTGTTCCTGGTTCATGAGGTGCTCGTATGAATAATTACACAGCCCCAGCAACAACAACAACTTGCATTTATATGGCGCCTTTAACATAGTAAAACATCCCAAGGCACTTCACAGGAGCGTTCTCAAACAAAATTTGACACCGAGCCACATTTTTTTTTATTCGTTCACGGGATGTGGGCGTCGCTGGCAAGGCCAGCATTTATTGCCCATCCCTAATTGCCCTCGAGAAGGTGGTGGTGAGCCGCCTTCTTGAACCGCTGCAGTCCGTGTGGTGACGGTTCTCCCACAGTGCTGTTAGGAAGGGAGTTCCAGGATTTTGACCCAGCGACAATGAAGGAACGGCGATATATTTCCAAGTTGGGATGGTGTGTGACTTGGAGGGGAACGTGCAGGTGGTGTTGTTCCCATGTGCCTGCTGCTCTTGTCCTTCTAGGTGGTAGAGGTCGCGGGTTTGGGAGGTGCTGTCGAAGAAGCCTTGGCGAGTTGCTGCAGTGCATCCTGTGGATGGTGCACACTGCAGCCACAGTGCGCCGGTGGTGAAGGGAGTGAATGTTTAGGGTGGTGGATGGGGTGCCAATCAAGCGGGCTGCTTTATCTTGGATGGTGTCGAACTTCTTGAGTGTTGTTGGAGCTGCACTCATCCAGGCAAGTGGAGAGTATTCCATCACACTCCTGACTTGTGCCTTGTAAATGGTGGAAAGGCTTTGGGGAGTCAGGAGGTGCATCACTCGCCGCAGAATACCCAGCCTCTGACCTGCTCTCGTAGCCACGGTATTTATATGGCTGGTCCAGTTAAGTTTCTGGTCAATGGTAACCCCCAGGATGTTGATGGTGGGGGATTCGGCGATGGTAATGCCGTTGAATGTCAAGGGGAGGTGGTTAGACTCTCTCTTGTTGGAGATGGTCATTGCCTGGCACTTATCTGGTGCGAATATTACTTGCCACTTATGAGCCCAAGCCTGGATGTTGTCCAGGTCTTGCTGCATGCAGGCTCGGACTGCTTCATTATCTGAGGGGTTGCGAATGGAACTGAACACTGTGCAATCATCAGTGAACATCCCCATTTCTGACCTTATGATGGAGGGAAGGTCATTGATGAAGCAGCTGAAGATGGTTGGGCCTAGGACACTGCCCTGAGGAACTCCTGCAGCAATGCCCTGGGGCTGAGATGATTGGCCTCCAACAACCACTACCATCTTCCTTTGTGCTAGGTATGACTCAAGCCACTGGAGAGTTTTCCCCCTGATTCCCATTGACTTCAATTTTACTAGGGCTTCTTGGTGCCACACTCGGTCAAATGCTGCCTTGATGTCAAGGGCAGTCACTCTCACCTCACCTCTGGAATTCAGCTCTTTTGTCCATGTTTGGACCAAGGCTGTAATGAGATCTGGAGCCGAGTGGTCCTGGCGGAACCCAAACTGAGCATCGATGAGCAGGTTATTGGTGAGTAAGTGCCGCTTGATAGCACTGTCGACGACACCTTCCATCACTTTGCTGATGATTGAGAGTAGACTGATGGGGCGGTAATTGGCCGGATTGAATTTGTCCTGCTTTTTGTGGACAGGACACACCTGGGCAATTTTCCACATTGTCGGGTGGATGCCAGTGTTGTAGCTGTACTGGAACAGCTTGGCTAGAGGCGCAGCTAGTTCTGGAGCACAAGTCTTCAGCACTGCAGCTGGGATGTTGTCGGGGCCCATAGCCTTTGCTGTATCCAGTGCACTCAGCCGTTTCTTGATATCACGTGGAGTGAATCGAATTGGCCGAAGACTGGCTTCCGTGATGGTGGGGATATCGGGAGTAGGCTGAGATGAATTATCCACTCGGCACTTCTGGCTGAAGATGGTTGCAAACACTTCAGCCTTGTCTTTTGCACTCACGTGCTGGACTCCGCCATCATTGAGAATGGGGATGTTTGCAGAGCCTCCTCCTCCCGTTAGTTGTTTAATTGTCCACCACCATTCACGACTGGATGTGGCAGGACTGCAGAGCTTTGATCTGATCCGTTGGTTGTGGAATCACTTAGCTCTGTCTATAGCATGTTGCTTCCGCTGTTTCGCATGCATGTAGTCCTGAGTTGTAGCTTCACCAGGTTGGCACCTCATTTTTAGGTACGCCCTGGCTGCTCCTGGCATGCTCTTCTACACTCCTCATTGAACCAGGGTTGATCCCCTGGCTTGTTGGTAATGGTAGAGTGAGGAATATGCCGGGCCATGAGGTTACAGATTGTGCTTGAATACAATTCTGCTGCTGCTGATGGCCCACAGCGCCTCATGGATGCCCAGTTTTGAGCTGGTAGATCTGTTCTGAATCTATCCCATTTAGCACGGTGGTAGTGCCACACAACACGTTGGATGGTGTCCTCAGTGCGAAGACGGGATTTCATCTCCACGAGGACTGTGCGGTGGTCACTCCTACCAATACTGTCATGGACAGATGCATTTGCGACAGGTAGATTGGTGAGGACGAGGTCAAGTAAGTTTTTCCCTCATGTTGGTTCGCTCACCACCTGCCGCAGGCCCAGTCTAGCAGCTATGTCCTTCAGGACTCGGCCAGCTCGGTCAGTAGTGGTGCTACCGAGCCACTCTTGGTGATGGACATTGAAGTCCCCCACCCAGAGTACATTTTGTGCCCTTGCTACCCTCAGTGCTTCCTCCAAGTGGTGTTCAACATGGAGGAGGACTGATTCATCAGCTGAGGGAGGACGGTAGGTGGTAATCAGCAGGAGGTTTCCTTGCCCATGATTGACCTGATGCCATGAGATTTCATGGGGTCCAGAGTCAATGTTGAGGACTCCCAGGGCCACTCCCTCCTGACTGTATATCACTGTACCGCCACCTCTGGTGGGTCTGTCCTGCCGGTGGGACAGGACATACCCAGGGATGGTGATGGAAGAGTCTGGGACGTTGGCTGAAAGATATGATTCTGTGAGTATGGCTATGTCAGGCTGTTGCTTGACTAGTCTGTGGGACAGCTCTCCCAATTTTGGCACAAGTCCCCAGATGTTAGTAAGGAGGACCTTGCAGGGTCGACTGGGCTTGGTGTTTTGCCGTTGTCGTGTCCGGTGCCTAGTGGTCCGATGCCGGGTGGTCCGTCCGGTTTTATTCTTATTATGACTTTTCGTAGCGAGATTTTACAACTGGGTGGCTTGCTAGGCCATTTCAGAGGGCAATTAAGAATCAACCACATTGCTATGGGTCTGGAGTCACATATAGGCCAGACCGGGTAAGGGCGGCAGGCTTCCTTCCCTAAAGGACATTAGTGAACCAGATGGGTTTTTACGACATAAGGAGGTATTAGGAAAGGTGACTAAAAGCTTGGCCAATGAAGTAGGTTTTAAGCAGCGTCTTAAAGGAGGAGAGAGAGGTAGAGAGGCAGAGAGGTTTACTGAGGGCATTCCAGAGCTTATTGCCTGGACAGCTAAAGGTACGGCCGCCAGTGGCGGAGCAATTAAAATCGGGGATGCGCAAGAGACAAGAATTGGAGGAGCGCAGAGATCTAGGAGGGTTATAGAGCTGGAAGAGGTTACAGAGATAGGGAGGGAAGAAGCCATGGAGGAATTTGAAAACAAGGATGAGAATTTTAAAATCGAGACATTCCCCACTGGGAGCCAATGTAGGTCAGCGAGCACAGGGGCGATGGGAGAACAAGACTTGGTGTGAGTTATGATATGGGCAGCAGAGTTTTGGATGAGCTCAAGTTTATGGAAGGTGGAAGATGGGAAGTCAGCCAGGAGAGCATTAAAATACTCGAGTCTAGAGGTAACAAAGGCATGGAGGAGGGTTTCAGCAGCAGATGAGCTGAGGCGGGGCAGAGAAGGGCAATGTTACGGAGGTGAAAGTAGGCGGTCTTGGTGATGGAGTGGCTATGTGGTCAGAAACGCATCTCAGGGTCAAATAGGATGCCAAGGTTGCGAACTGTCTGGTTCGGCCTCAGACAGTGAGCAGGGAGAGGGATGGAGTCTGTGGCTAGGGAACAGAGTTTGTGGTAGGACGAAAGACAATGTCTTTGGTCTTCCCAATATTTAGTTGGAGGAAATTTTTGCTCATCCAGTACTGGATGTCAGACAAGCAGTGTGACAAATAAGAGACAGTGGAGGGGTCGAAAGAGGTGTTTGTGAGGTAGAGCTGGTTGTCGTCAGTGTACATGTGGAACATGATGTGTTTTCGGATGATGTCGCTGAGGGGCAGCATGTAAATGAGAAATAGGAGAGGGCCAAGGATAAATCCTTGGGGGGCTCCAGAGGTAAAGGTGCGGGAGAAGGAAGAGAAGCCATTGCAGGTGACTCTTTGGCTACGACTGGATAGATAAGAATGGGACCAGGCGAGGGCAGTCCCACCCAGCTGGACGACGGAGGAGAGGCGTTGGAGGAGGATGGTGTGATCAACCGTGTCAAAGGATGAGGAGGGATGGTTTATCATGGTCACAGTCACATAGGATGTCATTTGTGACATTGATAAGGGCAGATGTGTAGGTGTGAAATACCTCCAATTACTCCCACTTACTTTTTTTCTGTCATTTTTTAAAATTCATTTTCGGGATGTGGGCATTGCTGGAATGCTGGCATTTATTGCCCTGAGAAGGTGGTGGTGGGCCTTTTTCTTGAACCGCTGCAGTCCGTGTGGTCAAGCTGCTCTCACAATACTATTTGATACAACTGAGTGGCTTGCTAGGCCACTTCAGAGGGCAGTTAAGAATCGACCATGTTGGTGTGGGACTCGAGTCACACATAGGCCAGACTGGGTAAGGACGGCAGGTTTCCTTCCCTAAAGGACATTAGTCAACCAGTTGGGTTTTTGACGACAATCCGACAGCTTCATGGTCACTTTTACCGATACCAGCTCTTTATTTCCATATTGTTTTTTTAAAACTGAATTCAAATTCTCAAACTGTCTTGGTGGGATGTGAACTCACATTCTCTGGATCAACGGGTCCAGTTACATAACCTCTATGCTACTATACCCCATCTGTTAATTCTGTATTTCTCTATCAAGCTGTAATTGTTTATTAATAGTGCAGCAATTTATTTGTGCATTTTATTTGAGTCCTCTGTCACACAAAATATACTGCACACAAATTATACTCATTTTACAGTATATTGGATGACCTGAGTTTGCATGACAAAAATAGCTCTCAGAAATCCATAAGCACCCTGAGCTGTAGCTTAATCGTTTATTTAATTTTATTGAGAAAACAAAGTGAAGGGAAAGCCATACTGTGCAGGCACTACTCAGGTTAAAAAAACATTAGAGAGAAGATGAGCTAAAGTAGCGATTGGGTGACATCAAGATTAAATTGTAAAAGTTTGAAGCTTGTCGGAGGAAGGATAATCTGAGGGAGGCAATTACTGCCACTGTTTTGAGTTCCATGCAAAAAATGAGTTAGAGCAGGAGACTGTGCAATGAGTCTTGATTTCAATGCAGCGAGAATGTAAGGAGGAAGAGAATGTAAGGAGGAAGAGAATATCAGGTGACATATTTATAATAACAACAACTTGAATTTATATAGCACTTTTAACGTAGTAAAATGTCCCAAGGCGCTTCACAGGTGCATTATCAGACAAAATTTGACACCGAGCCACGTAAGGAGATATGGCGACAGGTGACTAAAAGCTTGGGCAAAGAGGTAGGTTTTAAGGAGCGCCTTAAAAGAGGAGAGAGATGGATAGGCGGAGAGGTTTAGGGAGGGAATTCCAGAACTTATGGCCTAAAGGTGGAGCGAAGGTAATTTCCAAGAAAGAAAATTCAAAGGAGCTCGGGGCATAGTGGTAATAATAAAGAGGGCAAGAAGGAGGGTGGGACAGAGAGAGAGAGAGAGAGAGAGGTTAGAGGCTAGAAGCTAGAAGGGAGAGTATGACTGCCCATCAGAGCACAAGCTTTTTTCGGTATCCTGTCGAGCAGTACGACAGAGATGTCAACAGTCCCTTTCCAGATATGGGAGCAGCATTCTAATCTTTGATGGTCTTAGCATTTCTATAGTTTTAAGAGTTGGTGAGAGGAGTTATTCTTGATAACCTTGATAGTAATTAGACAAATCACTTTATTATAGCATTTCACATTATGATTATTAGGACACAGAGATAACTGATAACTAAATCCATGAAGCTCTATTAGATTAAAATCCTATACTACTCGTATTTCAATGCGATCTTAACACAGAACATAGAAATAGTAGGTAAATTCCCCAATGCCATGCTTCCAGCAGGGAGCCAAACTAAAAGAGGATGCAGATTGGCAATAGAACTACAATAATGTCCAGATCCTGTGACTCACGCTACTTTTGAGCGTGGTTTCCTGTTGGCAGCATGGGATTATTGTGCCTAATGGTTATGATTGTTTTTCTGAGTTCGGGTTGCTGAAGCGTAAAAATGAAATCGTAAATGTCATCGGGAGATTTAAGCCACAACATGACTTAAACTGTTTTAGTCAACAATCTATGCAATGTGTCAACTTGGCGAAGTTGGTAGTACTTTTACTTCTGAGTCAGAAGGTTGTGGGTTCAGGCTCCACTCTGAGGCTTCATACCATAGGCCTAGGGGCGCAATCGGGAAAATGCGCCCGGAATGCGCCAGGCAGCGTCGGTTTTGCAGAGGTGAAGTTACGCTCAAGTTTCTGCTTGAATAAGCCCGAACGATAAATCTCCCATGAATCAGCGCAATCGAGCAGCGTTATCGTATTCGATTATTGACTAGAACATGGCCAATGGGACCTCAAGATTACTGAATGAAACTAATTCAAACTGAACATTTGTTCAAATAATTGCTGCAGCTGAAGAAACAAGCCAAACAGTGGTTTCAATTGGTCTTATGCAAGCTAACAGTTCAGTGCAGTACTGTAAGAGTGCTGTATTGTTGAAGGT
Organism: Heptranchias perlo; assembly: GCF_035084215.1. Classification (NCBI taxonomy): domain Eukaryota; kingdom Metazoa; phylum Chordata; class Chondrichthyes; order Hexanchiformes; family Hexanchidae; genus Heptranchias; species Heptranchias perlo. Next base: position 15,200,011 of record NC_090331.1, on the reverse strand, counting down.
GCTGCGTTTCAGATGACATCTTGAACTGAGAACCATGACTGTCTGTTCCTTTGGTTCAGGTGTATGTTAAAGCATGGCACAACTCAAAGAAGAGCAGGGAGTTCTGCTGACCAACATTTTCTCCCCTCAACTATCACCACTAAAAATAGATTAAATGGCCATTCATCTCAAAGGCTGTTTGTGGGAACTTGCTGTCAATAATTAGCTGCCCGGTTTACCTAAATAACAGCAATGATTGCATTTCAAAAGTAATTCCTTTGTTGTGAAGTGCTTTGAGATGTCGTGAGCGTATTCTATTATTAAAACAATCTTTTCAGTAATGATCAAGCTAACTATATGTTTGTTTCCTGCCATTGAACAACTTAAAAAGAAAATGAGGGCAGGATGGGTGGCATAACACATACCAGCTTCATTGTGCTGTGCTTTAAAATGCAATACAAAGGTTTATACCTATCATTATCCACATGGTAAGTACCTGGTTGGCACTCAACAAAGAGCAGGTACCTTCAGATGGAAGGACAATCACTTGAGACTCTATTATACTATCCTCTTAAGGAAAGAAATTGGCAGAGACCTGACATCTTTTGGCCTGTCATCTTTTTTTTTATTCGTTCACGGGATGTGGGCGTCGCTGGCAAGGCCGGCATTTATTGCCCATCCCTAATTGCCCTCGAGAAGGTGGTGGTGAGCCGCCTTCTTGAACCACTGCAGTCCATGTGGTGACGGTTCTCCCACAGTGCTGTTAGGAAGGGAGTTCCAGGATTTTGACCCAGCGACAATGAAGGAACGGCGATATATTTCCAAGTCGGGATGGTGTGTGACTTGGAGGGGAACGTGCAGGTGGTGTTGTTCCCATGCGCCTGCTGTCCTTGTCCTTCTAGGTGGTAGAGGTCGCGGGTTTGGGAGGTGCTGTCGAAGAAGCCTTGGCGAGTTGCTGCAGTGCATCCTGTGGATGGTACACACTGCAGCCACAGTGCGCCGGTGGTGAAGGGAGTGAATGTTTAGGGTGGTGGATGGGGTGCCAATCAAGCGGGCTGCTTTATCTTGGATGGTGTCGAGCTTCTTGAGTGTTGTTGGAGCTGCACTCATCCAGGCAAGTGGAGAGTATTCCATCACACTCCTGACTTGTGCCTTGTAGATGGTGGAAAGGCTTTGGGGAGTCAGGAGGTGAGTCACTCGCCGCAGAATACCCAGCCTCTGACCTGCTCTCGTAGCCACAGTATTTATATGGCTGGTCCAGTTAAGTTTCTGGTCAATGGTGACCCCCAGGATGTTGATGGTGGGGGATTCGGCAATGGTAATGCCGTTGAATGTCAAGGGGAGGTGGTTAGACTCTCTCTTGTTGGAGATGGTCATTGCCTGGCACTTATCTGGCGCGAATATTACTTGCCACTTATGAGCCCAAGCCTGGATGTTGTCCAGGTCTTGCTGCATGCAGGCTCGGACTGCTTCATTATCTGAGGGGTTGCAAATGGAACTGAACACTGTGCAGTCATCAGCGAACATCCCCATTTCTGACCTTATGATGGAGGGAAGGTCATTGATGAAGCAGCTGAAGATGGTTGGGCCAAGGACACTGCCCTGAGGAACTCCTGCAGCAATGCCCTGGGGCTGAGATGATTGGCCTCCAACAACCACTACCATCTTCCTTTGTGCTAGGTATGACTCCAGCCACTGGAGAGTTTTCCCCCTGATTCCCATTGACTTCAATTTTACTGGGGCTCCTTGGTGCCACACTCGGTCAAATGCTGCCTTGATGTCAAGGGCAGTCACTCTCACCTCACCTCTGGAATTCAGCTCTTTTGTCCATGTTTGGACCAAGGCTGTAATGAGGTCTGGAGCCGAGTGGTCCTGGCGGAACCCAAACTGAGCATCGGTGAGCAGGTTATTGGTGAGTAAGTGCTGCTTGATAGCACTGTCGACGACACCTTCCATCACTTTGCTGATGATTGAGAGTGGACTGATGGGGCGGTAATTGGCCGGATTGGATTTGTCCAATCTCAACCAGGCACAGAAGTGTGGCACTTTTCATTACTGAGGAATCCTTGTGAAGGTCTAAGGTCATAATGCAAGATCCCACAAGGTTCAAAACAGTAGGAAAGAAAGCAAGATAAATTAGGAAGCAGTAGTTAGAAGACGCGACACTTGAATTTTAAGTGAATGTATTATAGAAGGAAACAAATACTGAGGGAGTTTTGAGAGCTTGGAAAGAACATCTAAAAAGCATATTTGGAACTGAAGAGGAATGTTCAAAGGAGTACTGAAAAAGAAAAAAGAATTTGCTTTTACGTAGCATCCTTCACATCCTAAAGAAAATGTTGGCCAGCAGAACTCCCTGCTCTTCTTTGAGTTGTCCTGAATATGGTATTGAGATAGAGGATCAGCCATGATCATACTGAATGGCGGAGCAGACTCGAAGGGCCGAATGGCCTACTCCTGCTCCTATTTTCAATGAATTATTTTTGAAGTGTAGTCACAGTAAGAGGCCCGGGATGGGCACCAAGGCCTTAAAAGGAGGTCCACACCAGCAGGAAGACCTCAAGATGAGGTCTATAAACTTAAATCTACAGGGCCTCAGAAGGCAGCCTGGTAAAGGCAGCAGAACCACAGTAGGAGGCTCGGGAAGGGTAGCATGACCACAGCAGGAATTATTTATCTTTTAAAACAAAATCTTGATAAGTTATGAATTTGACTCTATTTATTCCTTAAAAACTGGAGAGTGCTCTTCACAGTGACAAAGGCATATTCAGCCCAGAGTGAGAACCACAGAACCGCTCCGGCATGTCAAAATAACACATATACTAAATCCGTACCATCTTGGCATACTTCTGTGCAAAACAAAGCCATAAGCAACACCATTTTAGAAAATGTAGCAAATGGTGATCTTATTTCTTTGTTCACATTGATGATGCTTGGAGTACTGATGATACCTTGCTCATATTCAAATTATGAGCTACTTGCTTAGGTTATTTCCACCCTTTCCCATATTTGACCCTAACAATGACAAACACACAGAAAATTGCCTTTTTCAATGATAATCTCATCTCGTGCACAGAACCTCTATGAGATCTATGTTTATTATTCTACCCATGGTGGACCTGGAGACAGGACGTCAGGACCTTTCTGACTGAGATTGCCCCTGAAGGAGGCTGAAAACTATACCACAATATTTATTTCTCAACTGAAAACCAAAAAGCATTTGAGAAGACAGAAATCCCAATTCTGTTATTCTTCAATATCTAAGCATTAGCTTAAATCTACAGGGATGACTGATGCCCAGAGCTAAAGAAACACAATTAGTGACTTCCTAGTGAACAAGGTCAGCAGATGATAGAGTGGACAGCTGAATAAGTGGACTGTTTGACAACAGCAAGCAGATCATCAAAGGAAGTACCAGCACAGATTTATAATTCAACCATTTATTGCTTTCCACTTGATTAATGGCTGAGAGTACGTTAACACAGAACAAAAACAAAAGATAAAGGAAATGTTAAATATTACATGTAAGTTGATACAATGAAGACTCTGGGAGGAATAGACGTGATAGAAAAGTGAACAACAACACTGAGTTGAGTAAAAAGGCAGTGCTTTGCAGCTCTAGAGACCTGGGGGGGCGGATTTTAACTGCTCGCCTGGCTGAAACGGGGAGCTAGTGGTCTTCAAATGGAGATGGTAGACTTGCCGCTATGTTCCTGCCCTGCTGCCATATATCCTGTGGCCTTCTGCTGAGCAGCCGAGGTGCCCACCTGAAGCAGACAGAGACCTCATTAATCTACGCAAATCGGGGTCGCATGATGTACGTAGGACTGCAATGCCATTTTAACTGCCTGCTGTGCGGAACATCAGCTGAGGACGCTCTGCTCAGTAAAACCTGGCAGTACAGCATAAGAGGTCCGAGAAGGTAAGTGGCAACATTATTTTTGTGGGGCAGCTCGGAGTTTTGAAAAGCTTGGGTGCAAGAGGCACAGGACTGAATATTTTGTTGAAAGATTGTCACCAGATGGTCAAATTGGCAGCAGTTTAAGGTGGAAGTCGGGAGAAAGGCCAACTGATACCTACCTTTTGAGTACTGTCAGCAGCCACAGACTGGGAGGACATTCCATTGCTTTCTTCAAAATGTTGTTGTTTTCCACAATGTCCTCATACTTGAAAAATGTTATCAAAGTTGGAATGGGAAAAGGCCACTCAACTTCTCAAACTCACTCCACCATTCAGAGATGATTTTCTTTTTAGTTAAATTTTTACATGCTTTCTCAGGATATGGTTTGATCCAAAACATGTGCTGTGGTACAGATACTTACAGTGAGGGTCACTGTATACATTAGAGTACTCAGTGACAAGGCCAGGGTCCTTCCTGTCAAAGTGGCTGGGGGCTCTTGCCTTATTTCTAAGACCATAGAATAAATGTGCCTCTGATTGTTGGTGTGAGCTAAAATATTCAGGGCACCTATATAACAGGGAAAGTCATTTTATACTTTCACTGACATTTTGCAATCATTAGCAACTGGAACAAAATACACCCTAATAGCTCTTTACTGTCTCTTGAGTCAGGAATATTAATGAGCATGTGAGTTTAAAATCCACAAAGCAAAAACCAATGGCAGGGTTGGGCCTTTTTATTTCCTTACACACCAATAGCCATTGCATTCATTGCAATTGATGCATGAAGGAGTATTGATAGAAAGAAAGAACGTGCATTTACATAGCGTCTTTCACAACCTCAGGACATTGCAAAGAGCTTTACAGCCAATAAAGTATTTTTTTTAAGTATTGTAATGTAGGAAACGCGGCAGTCAATTTGCGCACAGCAAAGTCCCACAAACAGCAATGTGACAATGACCAGATAATCCGTTTTAATGGTGTTGGTTGAGGGATAAATATTGGCTAGGGCACTTGGGAGAACTCCCCTGCTCTTCCTCGAATAGTGCCGTAGGATCTTTTACGTCAACCTGAGAGGAGAAACGGAGCCTCGAGTTAATGTCTCACCCAAAAAATGGCACCACCGACAGTGCAGCACTCCCTCTGCAGTGTCAGCCTAGATTTTGTGTTCAGTTCTCTGGAGTGAGACTTGAAACCCTCAACCTTCTAACCCAGAGGCAAGGGGGCTGCCACAGAGCCATGCCTAACATTACTGATTGAAACGTACTCCCTGGTACTATGTTGAAAACTAATCAACTTAGTATATTTAATATGCCAGTTACACTCCACGGCTATAAATTGGGCCGCATAGCACTCGTTTTGTATGCGCTATGCGGCCTCCTGAGCACCCAAAATGGCGGCCGGAATGCACGTGCACGTTTCTAGCGTGACGTGCGCCAGATGTCACCTTAGTAAAGGCGTTTGCACAAGCGCAGATAACGAATGCGGGAAAACAGAAAAGTAAGAAGAATATGTGTTAGATCAGTGTGTAATGCTGACTTAAAGGGACAGATACAATTTTCGAACTCCACGCTCCAGCCAACACACCTTGCACAGCTGAAGAGGATGTAAACAGCATGGAGGAACCCCCCCCTCACCCCACCAGCGCTGTTTAAAGGGATCATGCAGGATTTACAGGTTAGTTTCTAGATTATTGCTTCCGGCTGCTAATGTATTTCTATCTGTTTTTGGAGGTCTCCTATACTTGCATACTAGGACTAGGGGATATACCTAAAAATTAGAGCCAAGACTTGCAGGAGTGAAGTTAGGAAACGCTTCTACACGCAAAGGGTAGTAGAAGTTTGGAACTCTCTTCTGCAAAAGGCAGTTGATGCTAGCTCAATTGTTAATTTTAAATCTGAGATTGATTTTGTGAACCAAAGGTATTAAGGGATATGGAGCTAAGGCGGGTATATGGAGTTAGGTCACAGGTCAACCGTGATCTCATTGAATGGCGGAACAGGCTTGAGGGGCTAAATGGCCTACTCCTGTTCCTATCTTCCCATGTTCCTATAATAAAGTTTCAATGACTCTATAGGGAGTGAGCTGGTTAGCTGACAGGCAACAGAAAGGGCACTGGCGGAGTGGCAGGGGTGGGACAGGAATGCTGTCTTCCTGAGAGGGGACAGCAGGTTCATGTTCCATGGAGCCACTTGCTGCCTCCTGTTACGCGCCATCTTCTCCTGCAAGAAAGCGGGACGTATGTCGGTGAGTTTCAGGCGGGTCGGGATGTTTGGGTGATGTGCCTGTGATGGTTGAATAGCTGCCAGTGTCTGTGCCTGCGAGTTGTGGGTGTGCAGCTCGCAACAGTGGTAAAGTGTGAGGGTGAGAGGAAGCTTCTGATTGGAAGAGTTACATACTGATTGAAAGAATATGTGGGCAATGGGGGGGTGTAGTGTTTGGAGCAATGGATGTGGCTAGTGGTGCAGTTGGTAGGAGATGCCACTTGACAATTGACCTCACTCACCTTGACCACTCATGTCAAAGTATTGAACTTCTTCCTGCACTGCATCTATGTTCATGGTGCAGTGTGCCTGGCATTGACTTTGTCCCCTGCCTCTTGAGCATATGTTTGTAGGGCCTCTTTCTCCCCTGCAGATATAGGAGGCCCCTCCTTCTGTCCATCTCTTGCACCAAGGCCTCTAGTGTACCAGCAGAGAACCTTGGTGCATGCTCTCTCGCAGGCCCGTTTCAAACTCAGATCGGCAGATTGGAGGATGTGGCATTTGGTTGTGCGTGACCTTTATTCAATGTTTTAACATAACTCATCAGTGTGTAAACGTAGGGATGGGACCTGCATCTGTGTTTTATGTGTGCGATTTCTGACCTCCGTTCAGACTCTGTGAGGACCCGTATCTCATATTTTGCAAATAAGAGGTGCAGGCTACTTTTAAGAGGAGCAGGCTGCCTTTAAGGGACGCAGGCTGCCTTTATGTGGTAGTAGCCACTCGCGATATCGGGGCCCCGCTGCAGGTGAGCAGCCACTCAACAGCGCAGCTAGGCCTGGCTGCTTGCAGATATCAGGTAAACGACCAGGCAGCACGAATATCACGACCCCTGCGCCCAGATTCGGGGTTTATTGAATTTAATCCCCCACAATCCTTGCCGATGCAAATTGGTTTTGGCTTTGCATTGACGTGTACTGTGTCGTGTGATTCATGTATAAAGCCATCCAAATCACATTGAGGCGAGTGGAGTGAGACCAATTCCAGGAGGAAGTCTCATACCACTTCAGCCTCCTGCATACACAGATCTCCATTTTCCTTTGCTAGACCGTGATGTGTCAGCTAACAATCTAACTTGAGTCTGCCAGTCACAACGTTGCTCTTTACAGGTTTAAGACTGACATCTTTTGAGAACCTTAAGTGAAGGAGTTACACAATGCAATGCTTGTACTTGTGCATGTATTTGTGTGTGTATATGTGGGGCAGCCCTACAACCGTCCAAGAACTCTGCGTTCCTCCAACTCTGGCCTCTTATGCATCTCCCACTTTCTTTGCCCCCACCTTCAGCTCCGGAATTCCCTTCCCCAACCTCTCTGCCTCTCTCTTCTCTTTTAAGTCGCTCCTTAAAACCTACCTCTTTGACCAAGCTGTGCTAATGTCTCCTTCTTTGGTTTGGTGTCAGTTTTTGTCTGATTACGCTCTTGTGAAACGCCTTGGGATGTTTTACTACATTAAAGGCAAGTTGTTGTTGTTGTTGAGAGTATTCTAAATAGTTCAAGTTCAAGTATATTATTAAGAGAGAGTAGCGGAGTTCTACATTACAGCTGATGCGAGAGAGGCAGAGCCAGTGGTTACAAAGGGGAAGCTTTTTCCATTTACCATTGAAGTCACCCTTCAAAGAATTGGCAAACAAATTTTATGTCTCATAGGATGTTTAAGGATGAATAAATGCTGATAATGCTGCACAGGGCAGCAGGAGATAAAGCATGTAACAGATGCGTCAGATTTGTATAGTCTTAATCGACCCAAATCAAATAATTGGATCCTTCTATAGCTCTCTTTATGTAATCTGTACTGCCACGCTTTCATTACCATATGGCTATCTGATAATTGTACCCTGTGGAAAATAGCACCAGCAACGGGCTTAGTATTTAGAAAAACTTGCGCTATTGACAACCTGTGAAAGAGGGCCAACTGTCAGCTGTGACTGCAAAACCTTGGATCCAATATAATCCCCTCTGATTCGAGTGCAGCAAAGCTGTGAACAGTGGCCATCTGTAAAATGTGACCTTGGCCATAACGTGATGGTCCCATCTGCAGTCCTACTGTAACCAAGAACCCATCCATGGAGACCAGCCTGTCCAGTGTGATGAGCACGTGGCAGTAGATTGCTCCCAAACCGTGGCATGTGTTCAGTTGCTAAGGATATATTTCTTGATGTTGAAAATTAGAATTAACGTGGCAGATTGAAAATAAAAGTCGGTGAGACGTTTTGCCTTATAGTACAAAAGTGGTAATATAGTTATCCGAGCATTAAACTGCTTGAGGAAGACTTTTAATTTATAACTCTGTAGAGGCACCACAATAAATATTAAATCCATTTTTTATTGGAACTGTATTATTGGCAGGTTTTGCGTCATTGACTGACAAATTGGAATAGTTTTAATTCAGATCAGATTCATACAACTGCAAGCAGATTCAAAAGAAAGAAACTACAAATGTGGAAAACTGGAATATAAACAGAAAATGCCAGAACTAAACAACAGGCCTGTCAGCATCTGAGAAACGAAAAGAAAGTTAACAATTTGGATGCAGATACTTCATCAGTCTTCTGTCAAAGGATCTACACGAAAAGCATTAACCCACCTTTCTCTTTACTGATGGACTGCTGTGTATTTCTAACATTTTCTGTTTTTGTACCTTTGCTGAGTGATGCTGTCATTTTCGGGGACATACAAAGATAACTCTGAAGTAAAGACTTGAGAATTTTCAAATGTAAGGCACAAACGCAAGAGCTTTCAATCCACTCAGTATCATAATAATGACTTTCCATCAAATTTATGGTCTGAAACACAATAGATCGCTGCAATGAATACATCAATATATGTCAACAGCAACAACAATAACTTGCATTTATATAGTGATTTTAGGGTAAAATTTCCCAAGGCGCTTCACAGCAGCGTTATCAAACAAAATGTGACACTGAGCCACGTAAGGAGATATTAGGGCAGGTGACCAAAAGCTTGGTCAAAGAGGTAGGTTTTAAGGAGCATCTTAAAAGGGGGTGCGAGAGGTAGAGGGGGGGAAGAGATGTTTACTGAGGGTATTCCAGAGCTTAGGGCCTAGGCTTTTCTCCTTTTACTCTTCAAAATACAAAGATTTTAAGTGGTCGTAGCTTTGGTTACGTGGTACCATACATTATACTTTACTGATCTGCATACTTTATGGGATTACACTTTTTGATACGTGTAGTAACATCATAAATTGCATAAAGAGTATAGCTTGAAAAAAAGTACCATGTACCAAGCTTGTCCATAAAATTGGTCTCGAGCAGAGAGTCACTACTTCTGATCAGCATCCTACCTGCCAATCAAAATATCTGGACTTCACCTAAAGTAGCAGCCATCAACACTTTGAGAGCATCCTGGTCTCATTGAAAAGCTGGCCTCTTTTGGAAATGTGGATTATCTGTGAGTAGTTGAAAGTGATAAGTGGCTTCCCTAGAGGATCAGCAACAGGTCATAATGAATAACCACTTATCTTGGTATTGCAATACCTAATCAGCAATCTCTCGGGAAAGGGCACTTGAACACACTTTGTTTTTTCACCTTCATCTGCAGCTTGGTAAGTGTCACTAGAAGTGACATTGCTCTGTTTCCTGATGAAACCATCCTCTACAGACTGGTTAGCTTCACGTCTAAAAGACAAGAAGTGATTGAGTAACTGTGGGTTAATATGCGTGAAAAACCACGAGTGTTGAATGGCTGATACAAAAAAAACAGAAAATGTTGGAAATACACAGCCAACCTCTGAAAGAGGAAGACAAGTTAATGTTTAGGATAAGAGCATTCATCGTATCAGGTAGTCACGAGGTCAGCCTCGTCACAGAACTAATTGGTTGGTAGCCAATCTTTCGCTGTGGCTCAGTGGTTGCAATCTCATCTCTGAATCAGAAAGTTGTGAGTTCAAGCCCCATTCCAGAGACTAAAGCACAAAGTCTAGGTGGAACTCCAGTGGAGTACTGCACTGTCAGAGTTAAACTGAGGGCCTATGTGCCCACTCGGGTGGACGTAAAAGATCCCATGCCACGACTTCAAAGAAGAGTGGGGGATCTCTCTCTGGTGTCCTTACCAATATTTATCCCTCAACCAACATCACTAAAAACAGATTAGCTGGTCATCATCACATTGCTGTTTGTGGGACCTTGCTGTGTTTTCTACATTACAACAGTGACGGCACTTCAAAAGTACTTCATTGGCTGTAAAGTGCTTTGAGATGTCCTTTGGTTGTGAAAGTCGCTATATAAATGAGAGGTCTTTCTTTCTTTTCTCTTTCAAATTGGTCACTAACCTGCTGTATTGAAGATACATACATTTTTGCCTGTTGGCATCTATTCCTTGCATGCAAAATTATAATTTCAAAGTTAAACACCATTTGGTGAACCAAGATTGCCCACTGTTGTCGCAGTGCAATTTTCACACTTCCAGCAACCACCAAGGTTATGGTCGTGAGACGTCTGTCCTTGTTTCAGTAGTCTGCAACTCCCATCCTTGTGATGGTGGAACCTGATGTATAAAAAACTAAAAGGTTGATAAGAACATAAGAAATAGGAGCAGGAGTAGGCCACATGGCCCCTCGAGCCTGTTCCGCCATTCAATCAGATCATGGCTGATCTTCGACCTCAACTCCACTTTCCTGCCCGATCCCCATATCCCCTTGATTCTCCTAGAGTCCAAAAATCTGTCTATCTCAGCCTTGAATATACTCAACAACTCTGCATCCACAGCCCTCTGGTGTAGAGAATTCCAAAGATACACAACCCACTGAGTGAAGAAATTCCTCCTCATCTCAGTCTTAAATGGCTGATCCCTTATCTTGCGACTATGCCTCCTAATTCTAGACTTTCCAGCCATAGGAAACAACCTCTCAGCATCGACCCTGTCAAGCCCCCTCATAATCTTATATCTTTCAATTAGATCACCTCTCATTCTTCTAAACTCCAGTGAGTATAGACTCATTCTATGCAACCTCGCCTCATAGGACAACCCTCTCATTCCAGGAATTAATCTAATGAACCTTCGCTGCACTGCCTCTAAGGCAAGTATATCCTTCCTTAGATAAGGAGACCAAAACTGTACACAGTACTCCAGGTGAGGTCTCACCAAAGCCCTGTATAATTGTAGTAAGACTTCCTTACTCTTGTACTCCAACCCCCTTGCAATAAAGGCCAACATGCCATTTGCTTTCCTAATTGCTTGCTGTACCTACATGCTAACTTTCTATGTTTCTTATACGAGGACACCCAAGTCTCCCTGAACACCAAAATTTAATGGTTTCTCACCTTTTAAAAAATATTCTGCTTTTCTATTCTTCCTGCCAAAGTGAATAACCTCACATTTCCCTACATTATACTCCATCTGCCACTTTCTTGCTCACTCACTTAACCTGTCTATATCCCCTTGCAGACTCTTTGTGTCCTCCTCACAGCTTACTTTCCCACCTAGCTTTGTATTGTCAGCACACTTGGATACATTACACTCGATCCCCTCATCTAAGTCATTAATGTAGATTGTAAATAGCTGAGGCCCAAGCACCGATCCTTGCAACACCCCACTAGATACAGCCTGCCAGCCTGAAAATGATTCGTTCATACCTACTCTCTGTTTTCTGTCTATTAACCAATCCTCTGTCCATGCAAATATGTTGCCCCCAACCCCATGAACCCTTATCTTGTGTAACAACCTTTTCTGTGACACCTTATCAAATGCCTTTTGAAAATCCAAATATACGACATCCACTGGTTCCCCTTTATCTAACCTGCTAGTTACATCCTCAAAAAACTCTAATGGGTTGGTCAAACACGATTTCCCTTTTATAAAACCATGTTGACTCTGCCTAATCATATTATGATTTTCTAAGTGCCTTGTTACCACTTCCTTTATAATGGATTCCAGCATTTTCCCGATGACTGATGTCAGCCTAAATGACCTGTAGTTCCTTGTTTTCTCTCTACCTCCTTTCTTGAATAGTGAGGTCACATTTGCTACCTTCCAATATGCTGGGACCATTCTAGAATCTAGGGAATTTTGGAAGATCATAACCAATGCATCCACTATCTCTGCAGCCACCTCTTTTACAACACTCAGGTGTAGGCCATCCGGTCCAGGGGATTTATTGGCTTTTAGTCCCATTAGTTTCTCAAGTACTTTTTCTCTACTGATATTAATTACTTTAAGTTCCTCACTCTCATTAGTTGGTTGGTTCCCCACTATTTCTGGTATGTTTTTTGTGTCTTCTACTGTGAAGACAGATACAAAATATTTGTTTAATGCATCTGCCATTTTCTGATTCCCTATTATAATTTCTCCTGTCTCAGCCTCTAAGGGACCAACTGTTTACTTTTGCTACTGTCTTCCTTTTTACAAATGCCTTGATGCAAATGAGTTTATATTTTATGAGAGTTAAATGGCAGGTTTACTGCATTAAATAGGAGAATATTTAATTCAGGACTCATCTCAAAGGATGGTAACTTAATTCAGATCAAATTTTCATTTAATGCAAATATAAACAAGGCTTGTGACTTCCTTAGCACATGTGTCATACAGTAGCTGAAGGGGAGCTGATTAAAGATGTTGAATTATACATGCAAATTGCTGTATTTGCAGAATTCACTGCACACCTGATCACGATGATAGGTTACATTTATAACAGACAATTAGTCTGTATAAAAGAAGACAAATTATTACCACCTCAGCACTCAGTAACAGACAATGCTTCTAACATTTCCAAACATGTATTCAATTATAGTGACAATCTGAGGGCTTGTTTAGAACATGCTTAGCCCATCATGTGTAAATTTAAGACTCAATGCTTACACCAATTTACCACTTGTGTGTCAGGAATCTGTTGCCTTTTCCAGTTAGCTGAGCTGTTGATTCTTTGCATTGCATTTGTTTCCATGACAGAAACAGTTTACTCTCATTGAAAGTAAAGGTGAATTAGCAGTGCCAAAGCTGACTCTTACAATTCCAATCTTAGCTCAATCTTTCCAAAATAAAACTTGGTGAGAGTTTGCTACTTTGCTTGTAGCATTAAGGAAGTTATATAATAATACAAAATGCTATCATTGGATCATCAACCAAAATATTTGTAATCAAAACACTTGGCAAAGCAAGTTTAGAATGAACAAGCAGAACTGCCGTGTACACTAACGTAATGGCTGTGGTAACGGACTAGCAATCTAAACGTTGTAAGTGCAAATCGTATCTTTGTAAGTTATGACATGGAATTTAATAAATCTGATAATTTGTAGGCTAGCACCAGAAAAATGATTATGAAGGATGCAACAGATTGTTGTTACAAACCCAACTGATTCACTAACATTCTTCAGGGAAGGGAAGCTGTCACCTCTGGCCTACATGTAAGTCCAGTCCCACAGTATATGGTTGACTCTTAATGCCCTCTAAAGTGGCCTAGCAAACCATTCATTTTAAGGACAAGTAATGGCCCAGAATTTACTCCAAAAATAATAGAGAGCCAAACAGTGCTAACCCTTATTTAAGGGCAAATGGAAGAGTAAGTGCCAGCGCGCATGAGCAGTCAAACGTGCAAATCCGGAAATTGCTCTGAGGGATTCTCTGCTCGTTTGAAATCTGTGTGGAAAGGACGGCTCGCCGGTGAAATGAATGGACCAACACAAAGTTACTGCACTGCCCAGCTTGAAGGGGGCTAATCGGCACAGAAAAAGGTACGCTGGGTTTTTAAGGTCTAAACTAATTTTTAACGGCATGGTAAGTCTTAATGATTGGCAAACAACCTCTCTGGCACTGAAAGTTAACTTTTAAAAATGTGGAGTCTCATTCCTTCTGATCTTAATTGTTGTTGGAGATTTAAAAAATTTTAAAAAAATTTTATTTTTATTTTGTTACTTTTTATTTCTGTCTCTTTTATCTCTGAATTTTAATTTGATATTTCTTATTCTCTCTTTATTTTGCTTTCTCCAACTGATTTTACATTGAATTTACTATTGTAGCTTTCACTTCCTTGTTCTGACTCTGCATGGCTTGTCAAGGATGCTTCAATCTGATTATTGAGGGGAGAGAGGGATCCTTTCCCCGCTCACAGATTCCCGGGAAAGACCGCTGCACTTTTTCCAGCTCCTCATTGAAGCAAGTTGCCGCCCAAAAGCCCGCAAATAGTTTGTGGGTGAGTTTATAACTAACGAGTGGCGGGCGACATTCGTTCGCCACTGAGAGAAAATTCTGTGCCAATAACTGGCCTTGCCACCATTGCCTACATACTGAAAAAAAATATAGAAAAATAATGTTGGTTTTATAATCAATGCAAATTATGGCAGTTTAAGATGTAGGGAGTTAATTGTCAGGTGCATTGATGGGAAAGTTCCACGAAACAGCATTAGAGAAAGGAGCATAATGATAGGGGCTGTCAAATAGGCTTACAATCTTTAATGTTTTCTGTTATGGTTAAGTTTAGTATTAGTTACATTTGATAGAGCTATGGTAGGGGGAACCAGTTCGAGTATCTTGCATAATGGACTTGAGCTACTCTGACTTTAAACAATTTTACTAACCAAATATAATAATTACAAGATAGAATGATGTATGTGTTTTTTTCCAGCCTTTTCTGTCAAGTTCCTTTCCATCCCCCTCTCCCAAAGCTACTGACTCACAGTGAGGTACAGTCCCACCAGTGCTACGCACCCTCTGGTACCTCACTCAAGTGGCCTTTCTTCATGTGTGGTCCTAGATAGTGAGTGTAAGTGGGCTATGTTATTATTAATGGAGGGAGGATCACATCCAACCCAATCCTATTCTCATCTGATGTCCACGTACCTGAACTTCCCATCAGGGGTCCAGTGGAAAAACAATCAGGAGAGGGAAACCTGGCAGCTTCTCCCTTCTCTAAAAGCTGCCCTAGGTAAGATCAGCTAACTCAGTGCAGACTGGGGATTGAACCCGGAAACTTCCTGGTGTGCATGTTTGGTTACTGGTTGCTTCACTCAGCTGGGTCGTCAGGTAAGCCTAATGTCACGGGTTTGAAAAGAGGGTAGATTTTTCATCTTCATTACAAAGAAAAAATTAGGGCAGAGTCCCATTGTGATGTAATAGTATCAGCCTTGGCTCAGTGTGCAGCACTCTCACCTCTGAGTTAGAAGGTTGTGGGTTCGAGACCCACTCTAGAGACTTGAGCACAAAATGCAAGCCGACACTTCAGTGCAGTACTGAGGGAGTGCTGCACTGTTGGAGGTGCCATCTGTCAGATGAGATGTTAAACTGAGGTCCTGACTGGCCTCTCAGGTGGATATTAAAAATCCCATGACACTATTGATAGAAAAGCAGAGGAGTTCTAGCCAATATCTATCCCTCAACCAACATCACTAAAACAAATTGTCTGGTCATTTATCATATTGCTGTTTGTGGGACCTTGCTGTGAGCAAATTGGCTGCTGTGTTTCCTACATTACAGCAGTGACGACATTTCAAGAAGTACTTAATTGGTTTTAAAGTGCTTTGGGTCAGCCTGCAGCAGGGCTCCTTTTTCTCCCCTGATCCAGTGCAGGGCCCTTCTAGTGAATGGACATGAATGAGGAGGGCTAGGAAAATTCAACGGACTCTTCCCCTCTTAGATACAGCACACCTCTGGGATGCTATGCCTGTCAGAAGCACAGCAGTGGACTAGAGAAAAAAACAAATCACCACTTTAATGTTTTTCTAACAATTACATAGAATTTAAAGCACAGAAATAGGTCATTCGCCCAACAGGTCAATGCTGGTGTTTATGCTCCACATGAGCCTCCTCCCTCCCTACTTCATCTAACCCTATCAGCATATCCTTCTATTCCTTTCTCCCTCATGTGCTTATCTAGCTTCCCCTTAAATGCATCTATGCTAGTCGCCTCAACTAATCCATATGACAGCAAGTTCCACATTGTTACCATTCTCTGGAGATTCTCCTGAATTCCCTGTTGGATTTACTAGTGACTCTCTTATATTTATGGTCCCTAGTTCTAGTCTCCCCGGCAAGTGGAAACATCTTCTCCACATCTACCCTGTCAAAACCTTTCATAATCTTAAAGACCTCCATCAGGTCACCCCTCTGTCTTCTCTTTTCTAGAGAAAAGAACCCTGCCTGCTCAATCTTTCCTGATATGTATAACCTCTCAATTCTGGTATCTTTTTGCACCTTCTCCAGTGCCTCGATATCCTTATTCACCTGCGTTGCTACTTTTATTGATTTGTGTATCTGCACTCCCAGATCCCTTTGTTCCTCAACCCTATTTAGACTCTTAGGGCCCGATATTACCTTGGTGGCGGGGGGGCGATTGGGCGCGTGGGTAACGCACCCTGTGAGATCAGTCTGCCCCGCGCGCAATCGCAGGCTGATTGGATCCACTTACCTCTTGTTCCGGGTTCCCCGCTGCTAAGCTGCGCACCGGGCAGGCTGCGCATGCGCAGTAAGGTCTGTCAGCTGGAGGAGCTCTATTTAAAGGGGCAGTCCTCCACTGACTGATGCTGCAACAAATAGGAAAAATTACAGCATGGAGCAGCCCAGGGGGAAGGCTGCTCCCAGGTTTAATGATGCCTCAATCCAGTTATCATTGGATGGGGTGAGGAGGAGGGGGAGGACAGAGATCTTCCCGCCGGCGGGCGGGAGGAAGCGGCCTGCCTCTGCCACCAAGAAGGCCTGGCTCGAGGTGGCAGAGGAGGTCACCTGCACCACCAACATATCGCCCACCTGCATACAGTGCAGGAGGCGCTCCAATGACCTAAGTAGGTCAGCCAAAGTGAGTACACTTACTCATTCCCCTACACTCCGTCTGCCACATCACCACCCCCACCCCACATCTCCTTCTGCACTGCCAACACTACTTTGTCACATCACCCCTCACACCCACTCAAGCCTCATCCTCATCTTACCTGCACTTACTCACCTCGCCAGTACTCATCCCGCCACTACCACTCAACCCAATCCTCATACAATCTCATGGCTCTATCTCATACTCACCCTCTCGTGCATCTCTTTCACGGCCAGCCTCACTCAACCTGCCACTACCTGTGCTGCAGCCACAGGGCATGCATCACATATGTGCAGTAGGCAGCGTAAGGCAAACGTGTCGTGAGCATGAAGGGGATGCACAAGGGTGTTTGAGGATTTGTCATGGTTGTTACTTATATTGAATTTCTGATCAACTCACATCACATATTATATTGGCACCACTACTGCCACGTCTTTGTGAATCTTGTCTGGTTTGTGCAATAATGCCCTTTCCTGAGGATCACTATGAAGACCCACAACTGTTGCCACCCATTGTGTCACTGCAGAGTTGGTGTAGGTGTATTTGCAGGCCTCTTTTGTGCAGACGACTGAGAGACGTCGGCAATGTCCCCGGTGGCACCCTGGAAGGATGCGGAGGAGAAGTTGTTGAGGGCAGTGGTGACTTTGACAGCGACAGGTAAGAAGATGGTGCTCGGGCCAGCCGGGAGCAGCTCGGCATGAAGGAGGCTGCAGATGTCCACGACTACATATCGAGTGACTCTGAGCCTCCGTGTGCACTGCTGCTCAGAGAGGTCCAGGAAGCTGAGCCTCAGTCTGTGGACCCTGTGGTGAGGGTAGTGCCCTCTGCGACACATCTCTCTCTGTGGTTGCCCTCCCTCCTGCTGTGCAGGTGGATGTGTCACAGCACTGCGTTGTGGAGCTCCACGTGTCAGAGGTGGACGGCATGGCCAGTGAGGCTGGTGATGCTGTTTGTCCTCTGAGGAGGTCATGACTGCAGCTACGGCGGCCCCCATCCGGAAGATGTACATCTGAGGGGGTCCGCAAGGTAGGTACATGTCTCTGGACACCGGGGTAAGTGTGCAAGTTGGTGAATTTTATTGTTAGGAGGAGGGTGGTGGAAGCCAAACTTTGTCCCAAGTGACAGTGGCCTCCTGCAATGAGTGAGCGTATCCCCCACCCCCCCAACCTGTCAAATGGACCTTTGCAGCTGCCACAGGCTGATAGCTGCAACACGTCCATTTGAACTGGGAGTGTTTCCCCCAGTACGGGAAACAGTCCCAGTTGTTTGTAAAATCCCAACCCTCCTAAAATATCTCATTAATCAGGTCTGTAAACGACCTGAAATACCAAAATAAATACCTTAAGTGGCACCCCGCTGGCTTTAATTGCCGGCGGGAGTCCCACATGCGGGGGCTGCGTGCGCATGTCAGCGCGTCAGTGGGGAACCCGGAAATGGAACGGGTTGAAGCCGGGCTCCCGACCCGCCCCGGGAATTCCCGATTTTCGTAGCCCCCCCCCCGCCAGGAACGCACCTGATTGCGGGTGCTAAAATAGAGCCCTTATTATCCAAACTGTATGTGGCCCCCTTATTCTTCCTACCTAAATATAATACCTCACACTTATCTATATTGGAATTTATTTGCCAATTACACGCCCATTCTGCAAATGTATTAATGTCTTTCTCTGTGTCACAGTCCTCCTGCCCCTTTATTTTATATTACCGGTTGACTAGAATTGATTTTTGTGTTACATTTGACAACCTTTGTCTAATCACTTCACAAGCCAAGATTGTAATATCTAAAATCAAAAGCTCTTTGCTTCCTTTCTGCAAAGGTTAAATAATGTCACCCTGAACGGTGCAATGAGCTACACTGAGAGAGCACTGAAAAAAAAAGTGTGAAATCTGAAAGTTGCATCTTCCTGAGTGCTAATGAGCTAAACTTCGACAGATGTGATTCCACCTCCCCTCTGCCCTGAGAATGACATGGGCTGCCAATCAACTAAGAACACGCTTGTGTATGAAATTTGGTCTCATTTTGTTGAACAATGTCACTTCCTACCCAGTCAGTACTCTGTTGGTGTTGTACAATAATGATCATCACATTGATTAACCCATTTTGATATTACATAAATGAACATTCCCTATTATTTTGTATCTATGTACACTAGCTGTTTTTTTTTTATCTATTCATTCTTGGGATGTGGGCATTTGTACGAGGAATGTGGCCCACAAATGATTTGCTTGCTATGCCATGTCAGAGGGCAGTTGGTGTGGGACTGGAGTCACATATAGGCAAGATTGGCAAGGATGGCAGGTTTCCTTCTCTAAAGGACATCAATGAACCAGTTGGATTTTTATGACAATCCGACAGCTTCACGGTCACATTTTTTTTAACTGATTCCAAATTTTTATTCCAGGATATTTTAAACTGAATTCAAATTCTCAAACTGGCATGGTGGGATTTAGAACTCTAGTTCTCTGGATTACCAATCCAGTGACATATCCACTACACTACTGTAATCATCTTTTTAATTAATGTGCATTAATATAGCACCTTCAATGTAGAAAAAAGGCACTTCACAGAGGTGTATGGAAAAAAAAAGTCGGACACAGAGCCAAAGAGGGAGTTGTTAAGAAGTGTGTCCAAATGCTTAGTCAAAGAGATGGATTTTAAAGAGAGTCTTAAAAGAGTGGGGAAGTGGTGAGGTGGAGAAGTCTTAAGAGGTGATTCCAGAACATGGGGTCTAGGAAGCTGAAGGCACTACTGCCAATGTTGGGGGAAGGGAGACAGGGATGCAGAGAAACAGGCCAGAGTCGGAGGAATAAAGAGTTCGGGTGGTTGTAGCCGAGATACAGGAGAATACCTTTTTATTTATTCTTGCAACGTCGGCGATGCTGGCAAGAGCGCATTTATTACCCATCCTTAGTTGCCACATAAAGATTTTGGTGGGTGTTTTCCTTGAATCACTGCAGTCCTCGTGCTGATGTGCTCCCAGGATGGTGTTAGCTTCGAAATTCCAAAATATTCATCCAATGGCAATGGTGAAATGGCAATTCATGTCTAAGTCTGGATGGTGTGTGACTTAAAAGAAATAAAGACTTGTATTTATATGGTGCCTTTCACGACCTCATGGCGTCCCAAAGAGCTTTACGGCCAATGAATTATTTTTGAAGTGTAGTCACTGTTGTAATGTAGGCAGCCAATTTGTGCACAGCCAGGTCCCACAAACAACAATGTGTTAATGAGCAATGTGATAATCTGTTTTAATGATGTTGGTTGAGGGATAAATATTGGCCAGGACACCTGGCCTTGCCAATGCTAGCCTTGCCAGTGACGCCCACATCTCATGAATGAATAGAAAAAAATACCATGGAGAGCTCCCCTGCTTTTCTTCAAAATAGTGTCATGGGATCTTTCATGTCCACCTGAGAGGGCAGACAGGGCCTCAGTTTAACGTCTCATCCACAAGGTGGCACCTCCAACAGTGCAGCACTCCCTCCCTACTGCACTGGAGCGTCAGCCTAGATTTTGTGCATAAGTCACTGGAGTGGGAATTGAACCCACAATCTTCTGACTCAGAGACAAGAGTGTTACCAGCTGAGCAACAGCTGACACATGGAGCCAAAGCTGACTTGGAGGAGAAACTGCAGGTGAAGGCATTATCACAACATTACCGCCCTTGCCCTTAATGAAGTTCTATCAAATGCCTATCAAAATACCTATCTAAATTATCATCCTCTAATATGCATCCTAGACCAGTTCCTTTCATGGGCATGGTCCTCCACAGTCCCAACAGCTCATAAACTATCGATGATCTCTATCTATATTTATTTTGTTCCATGCTCACAATTCAAGCTTTCATCTATGTTATCCATTTCTCTTAGAAGCTCAGATCAAAACACAAGAAAAATATTATAATACGCAGGAAAGCTCTGATCTTCATCTAGTCACGCTATGGGACTCAGACCCCTGAGGTAAAGGAAACCTGTGCATCACTCAGATCCTTAAGGCTCAGCCTAAACCCAAGTCCCTTCCTGATGTTGGAAACCAACGGAAGCCTGCTTGATATTTGACACATTTGGACGTGTCAAACTTCTCATACAAGATTCCATTGGGAAAGTCTGGGTTTTATGCCAAAAGAAAGAATGAGGCAGATTTCATTAAATATTGATAATATCAGGACCTCTGACTGGAAGTCCAACATCAGAGTCATAGAGTTGCCCATAAATAAATATTTAAAAGAACCCAGGTTCAGATGTTTGTCCTTCAGTACACCCAATGCTGCTATATTTTGATTATTAACATTCAGCTTTGAACAGATTTTAATAACTTTGAACCCCTTCCAAATAACAGCAAGCATTTTATTAATATTTATTTAGACGACAGTCAATGCAGTTGATCTATAACTGAAAAATGAAGTGGAAAAGATTTAGCCGCCTGTCAACCATTTGATATATAACAGCAGAAAAAAAACAATTATTAAACAAAACTATTTTCTGCGGAGCTACCTGGTATGGAAGTGAAGAAGAGAATAAACCTTTTGTTTGAAAACCTTATGCCATCGGGTACAAGTTACAGACGATCTACTTCAATAAAAATGAAGTGTTTGATTAGTAAAGTTGTTAACCAGCAAGGAATTAACCCGTTTGAAACATTCCATAGCTTTTTATAAGACAGAATAGAATAATTAATGAAGTCATTATCCTTTGTCTGATTTGATACTGTGTTATTCTCAATTGCTTTCGTTGTCAAGGATGTGATATCTGTTGTATAATTCTTGCCAGTTGGTGGCAATTTGCATTTTAAATGCGATTTTATTAAGCGATTTATAAAATACTTCTTTAATGGGAAGTTAGATTGCTATCCATGATGTTGTGACACTTTCAGATGCAAGTGATTGAGTTTCCAGAAGACTGCTGCAAAACACAGATTAAAGGCATTTTGTAGAGGTGTAACAATTCATGAGTTGGCATAGATTAGTCACACTGTCAAACTCTTGATTGTACATAGAACCTGAAATATATTAGAAAAGCCCGTTTTCTACTTCTAACCAATTTACAGCTAGCCCTTTGCAAAAATGATGAAGGGAGTTGATGGGTATTAAAGGACTGTTCAGAAACACAACACAGTGAACTCTCCAATATGTCATCACCTTTGATACAACCAGTATACTTTATGGCTCCCCTGTTAACAAAGCACCATATAAAGTACCTCTCTATAATACCTCCTCAATCCATGGCAGCTTTTGATGTTACTCCCAAAGGCAGTGTTAAATGGAAGGCATAATGTCAGCACATTTTACAAATAAATAAGCTGTTTAGTGATGAAAAATAACTTCATGGCAATATTATATGTACACACTCGGGTGGACGTTCCAATTGGTAATGCCCAAGGCAGGAGTTATCAATTAGAAAATTGGTTATGCTGAGACTTTGACCAATTTTCATCCCATCTGATTTTGCGATGGGATTTGCAATGTCCTCAGTTAGCACCCACCAGTTTGTGGGCAGAACCATGCAAATGATATTATGCGTCCGATTTTCCATAATTTCTGCCAGTGTAGGACTGTACAACCCATCTGCATTAAATAAGGCCCTGAAATTCTACAGGGATACAGCAGGGAAGCTGCAGAACCCCTAGGGACATGGAAAAAATGGAGTTTCAGCAAGAGATCAGGAGAATCACCGCAGAATTTCAGGGCATAGGCGTCCCAGGATATTAGACACTGAGCTGTATCTGGAGGTAAGTTTAAAGAGCTTAGCCCTGTACACTTTCTGACACATATGTAGTTATAAGAGGGGGCTGGCAAAATGGTCTGTTGCAAGAGGGGTGGAGGATTAGGGGAAGGCTTCAGATGGCTGTGGAAAAGAGTTAAACTTGTGAGAGATGTGGTCCGATAGAATGAGGAAGTATTTTTCCCCAGAAAAGGAATTTAAGGAGCTCTGTATTAATATACCATCAATAACGCTGAGATGTAACTGTGTTGTTCTCATTCAAATTAAAGGATTTAATAGAATATTTGTACCGTGATGTGTAAATTGTGCTGACAGATGATCGATAAATACTGATCTGAAACCCACTGTATGAAAACAGTGACTGCCTTTTGACACACAGCTGGTTTCAGCTGTAATTGACTGGCTGGCGTCATAGTTTTGGCATCTTGTGATATACAGTCAGTGTCCATCAGGACATGATGGAGACTTAGTGCATAAAAATGAAATGCAACCCCATAAAATGAGTGAGTTGTGTGGCAGAAGCTGGCCCCTTTGTATGATAAAGGGGCACAGCAGCATCATCCGTGCAATCGGCCTAATGTGTGACAGCTCATTGTCCTTGGCCATGCGAGGGCTGATTCCCTGATCATCACAGGTCCGCTTTCCTGATTTGGTGCTCCCAGCGATTGGTGATGACTGAGGAAAATCGTGAAGCATCAAGTCCCGTTCATCCATCATCCCCGTGTTCACTGAACTACATTGGCACCCTGTCCGGTAATGCCTGGATTTTAAAATTCTCATCCTTATTTTCAATTCCCTCCATGGCCTCGCCCCTCCGTATCTCTGTAACCTCCTCCGGCCCAACAACCCTCCAAGATCTCTGCACTCCTCCAATTCTTGCCTCTTGCGCATCCCTAATTTTAATCGCTCCACCATTGGCAGCCATGCCTTCAGCTGCCTAGGCCCTAAGCTCTGGAATTCCCTCCCTAAGCCTCTCCGCCTCTCTACCCTTCTCTCTCCTCCTTTTA
The DNA here is from genome assembly GCF_035084215.1 of Heptranchias perlo. Classification (NCBI taxonomy): domain Eukaryota; kingdom Metazoa; phylum Chordata; class Chondrichthyes; order Hexanchiformes; family Hexanchidae; genus Heptranchias; species Heptranchias perlo. The sequence goes on along the minus strand of NC_090331.1, from coordinate 15,176,388 downwards.
AGACACTCCTTAAAACCTACCTCTTTGACCAAGCTTTTGATCACCTATCCCAATAACTCCTTATGTGGCTCGGTGTCAAATTTTGTTTAATAACGCTCCTGTGAAGCACCTTGTGACGTCTTACTACGTTAAATGTGCTATATAAATGTAAGTTGTTGTTGTTATGACCTTGCAGACCTCGATTTTCCACCCATTTAAATTAACAGACAGAAAATCAGAAGCTGTGAGATGGTTACATCTTGAAGCTCCGTTCCTTACCTGGTAATGTCCGATTGGGGAATCAGCTCTGAGGTGACCCTTGACCCTTTGAAATGGTCAGAAACCTATGCAGTCGACTCCTCCTTCCACACAGAATCAAGATAATTTGTAATCGGGTAACTGTTCCAAGTGCATAACCATAACTTTGTACAAAATCAAATTGAGATATGATTTTACCAGAACAGGTAGGAGGGAGCCTTTGGCTTAGTGGTAGCATTCCCACCTCTGAATCAGAAGGCGCAGGGTCCAAACACCATGCACCAGACAGTCGCAGCGAGCAGAGAGTTCTGGGTTGACATCCAGTGGGATATTGGTGTCTGGTGGGAGCGTCCCCACCCATCATCCTATGGGTTGCGGGAGCCCACAAAATCCTTCCGCTGTATAGGACTAACCATCCTATCGGTAGGTATACAGATCGTTACGGCCATGGGAGGAGCGTTCTCGTTGTGGCCTGTCATACTGTTAATCACCCTGCAAATCCTTTTGCCACTTCACACTATTCTCCAAGAGAAGTTATAAAAACATCAACCAGAATAGGGATATATTTATCAGAAGGAAAAGATTATTCAATAATGTCAATATATTGATTTTTTTTCCCCCTTTGCTATAAGATACATTTAAGGGAATGCTAGATGAGGGAGAAAGGAATAGAAGGATATGTTGATAGGGTTAGATGAAATAGGGTAGGAGGAATCTCAGTGTAGACCAGTTGGGCTGAATGGCCTGTTTCTATTCTGTTTACATTCTCTGTCATTCTATGTAACTATTGAACATGTATATGTATTTTTGCAGTTAATTCATTCAAAAAAATATTTGCTATCTCAAATTCTACATATAACACGTTCAAAGCGTTTCTAAATTATCTACATGAAATATTTAATAAATAACAGTTAAATTGATGTAATTGATGTAGAAACAACAGTACGTCAACAGCTTTTCAAAATGTGGTGGTGCAAATATATTATTTATCATCATTATTAATTTATCGGGATCATTTTTAAGATAATTATATTCTATTTTACATTTTCATACTTTGATTTCATTGACAAAGCTAAAGGACTGGTCAGCACTAATAATATTATTTCATAAACAGTCCAATGTGTGACTTAATCTAATTTAATTTGAAAAGCAACTTCTGCTCAACCTGCAATATTTAGCCTTGTTGTAATCTATTGCCTCTTCTATACAATGGCAACAACTTTTATTTATATCGCACCTTTGATGTAGAAAAACATCCCAAGGCACTTTACAGAGGGAAAAGTAATAAGGAATGGTAGGACGTTAAGGAGAAGGGATTGAAACATTAGTTAAAAAGATAGGTTTCAAGTAGAGAGAAAAGAACCGGGGCAGAGGGGTTTAGGGAGGGATTTCCAGAGTTTGGGACCACACAGCTGTAGGCTACAGCCAGTAATGGTGAGGTGAAGGGAGGAGGAGTACACTGAAGGTCAGAATCAGGGGACCGAACGATGTGGAAGGGGACGTAAGATGGTTGTAAAGGTAGGGTGGGGCATAGCCATGGAGGGATCTGAAGATCATAGAGTCATAAAAATATATTGCACAGAAGGAGGCCATTCAGCCCATCATACACATTCTACACACAAAGGATGGTAGAAGTTTGGAACTCTCTTCCGCCAACAGCAATTGATACTAGCTCAATTGCTAAATTTAAATGTGAGATAGATAGCTTTTTGGCAACCAAAGTTATTAAGGGATATGGGCCAAAGGCAGGTATATGGAGTTAGATCACAGATCAGCCATGATCTTATTAAATGGCGGAGCAGGCACGAGGGGCTGAATGGCCTACTCCTGTTCCTATATTCCTGTGTTTCCTATGTTCCTTATACCTGTGCTGGCTCGTTGAAAGACCTATCCAATTAGTCCCCCTCCCCTGCTGTTTCCCCGTAGCCCTGCAAATGCTTCCTTATCAAGTATATAATCCAACTCCCTTTTGAAAGTTGCTACTGAATCTGCTTCTACTTCCCTTTCACGCTGTGCATTCCAGATCATAACAACTCTCTGTGTAAAAAAAATGTCTCCTCATCTCCCCTCTGGTTCTTTTGCCACAATGAAGATGGGGTTTTTAAATTCAATGCATTGGGGAACAGGGAGCCAAAGTAGATCAGTTAGGGCAGGGGTGATGGGCGAGCAGGAAATAGTGAAGAATGCAGGTATCATTGTTTGAACGAATCAGAGGTTATGGAAGCAGAGAATGCGAGGCTAGCAAGGAAGATAGTGGAGAAATCCAGTCTAGAATGATAAAGGAGTGGATATTGGTTTTAGCAGCAGTCGGGGTGAGGTAGGGTGGAGTCGAACAATGCTTCAATAAACAGTCTTGGATAGGAAGTGAGGTTTGAAACTCAACTGTGGGTTGAACAGGGTGCTTAGTTTTTGCATTGAATGATACAGACTGAGGAAATAGCTGGAGAGGGGGTTGGGAGAAAGAAAGAAAGAAAGGAAGTCTTACATTTATATAACGCCTTTCATGATCTCAGGATGTCCCAAAGCACTTTACGACCAATGAAGTACTTTTGAAGCGTAGTCAATATTATAATGGAGGGATGAGCGACAATGGAGTGTAGTTTATGGTAAGGGCTGAAGACGATGTGTTTGGTCTTCCTGACGCTCAGTTAGTGGAACATATGATGCATGCATGATGCAGTCTGACAACACAGAGGTGGTCATGGGTTGAGGGGAATGGTGGAGAGGTAGAGCTAGGTGCTGTCAGCATGCATATTTGAAGATAGCCCCATGCTTGTGAATGATGTCACTGAGGGGCAGCATGTCAAAAATCAGTCACATTCAATAGCGGGCAATATGCATTGCCAGATTATCATCCAGGCGGTGAAGGCTAAAATTTACCCTGGTGTTATTTACTCTTTGTTTGAAGAAGAAGAGGAAACATCACCTCATAATTTCCAGATACATCCATTATGCTTTCATGGGAGAGGATGTCAAGACATTTAGACATAATGCTAAGACTTCCCTGTATTTCCCCAATATGGAGGCAGAGTTTTCCGGTACTGCACCTGGGAACACTGGATCACCTGAGTGCGGCATTTAGAGGAAAATCAAGTGATGTGGGGAGGGGAATACCATACCTGTAAGGGAGCCCACCTAATACACCCAAGCACAATGAGAGGAAAATGCCCTGTGATCTTTTCAGGACCGGGTAAAACTTGGTATAATCAGTTAGAACATCCTTCTGACTCTTTTTTAGAGACTTGGCCAGCAAGAAGTATTACTTACTGATCTCCATTGCAGCTATGCATTCCTAGTATTGTGGCTCAGCACTTGTTGGGAATCAAGTAGTCATAACAGTACAACTGTTTTCCAGATGGACCCAACAGAGATGAGATATCCACAAAATAACCGAACTAAAGAACCCAAAACATGCTGGGGGACAAATTGGATAAGGGTCCATTCTGGGCGATGTTAATGTGCTAACATCCCGCGCCCGACAGACCCTGGGCAGGCAAGACGCAAGTTTGGTCCCAAGGGAGCATTTACCTGCAATCGGCGTTCCTTTCCAGGCCTTGCACATGGAATGAATGCAATTTGCACTTTCTACCACCAGAGGGTGCTCCATCTCTTAAAGGGAAGATGGTTCTTAGAAATCTCTTAAAGGTAGCTTGTACCTGTTGTTTGCTGAAAATAACAGTCCACTGTCTGCATGGAGTCTGAACAGAGATCAGACATCGCACACGTAAAACACAGCTGCAGATCCCATCCCTATGTATATATACTGATGAGTTATGTTAAAACATTGAATAAAACAAAACATTGATTAAAGGATGCGCATTACTAAATCCACATCCTCCAATCTGCACACCAGACCTCACCAATCTGCTGATCTGAGTTGGTACCAGGCCTGCGAGAGTGCATGCACCAAGGTTTTCTGCTGATGCACTAGAGACCTTGGGTGCAAGAGGTGGACAGAAGGAGGCCCTCCAGACATATACTCAAAAGAAAGTGGGAGGCAGTGGGGGACGAAGTCAATGCCAGGCCCACAGCATCATGAACATGGATGCAGAGCAGGAAGAAGTTCAATGCTTTGACATGAGTGGGCAAGGTGAGTGAGGTCAGCTGTCAAGGGGCGTCTCAAACCAACTGCTCCACGCACTACACCCACCATCCCCCACATACCAACAAACTCTTTCCATCAGTACTCAAGTCTTCCCATCAGATGCTTCCTCTCACCCTTACACATTACCATGTTTCAAACCACCCATCCACAACTCACAGGCCACACACATTGGCAGCTATTCAACCACGACAGGCACATCACTCAGGCACATGCCTCGTTTTCTTGCAGGAGAAGGTGGCGCAAATCAAGAGGCAGCAAATGGCAGTGGCATTTAGCCCCTCGAGCCTGTTCCACCATTCAATGAGATCACGGTGGACCTGTGACCTAACTCCATCTTAGCCCCATATCCCTTAATACCCTTGGTTCACAGAAATCTATCAATCTCAGATTTAACAGTCACAAGTGAGCTAGCATCAACTGCTGTCTGCAGAAGAATGTTCCAAACATCTCCCACCCTTTGCATGTAGAAGCATTTCCTAACTTCACTCCTGCACATCCTGGCTCTAAATGTTAGGCAATGTCCCTGCATCCTAGTATTGAAGTCTAGGAGACCTCCAAAAACGGTTACAAATGTCTTGGCAGCCAGAGGCAATAATCCAGCCACTAACCTGTAAATCCTGCATGGTCCCTTTAAATAGCACCGGTGGGGGGTCCTCCAGGCACTCTAAGACATGTTCAGATGGTTGGGGTTAAGACTGTGCATTGAGTTGAGCGTTAAGTCCCAAAATGGTGTCTATCACCTTAAATCAGCATTGCACACTGATTGAAGCCATTTTCTCCCTACTTTACATGATTCCAGCGTTCGTTATCTGCGCCTGCGCAAACTCCTATGGCATCTGGCGCACGTCACGCGAGAAACGTGCGTGCATCCAAGACGCCATCTTGGATGTCAGAGAGGCCGTGTAGCGCCGAAACAATGGACGCTACACGGCCCAATTTAGCACCCACTGTATATTATATCAATATTGAATGCAGTTGCAGGTTATCACAGATGAATATTAACCCAAAGGTTTCAAAAGTGACCAAGAGTAATTGCATATTCTCTATCACCTCTGTAATCTCAGAAGCAATGATTTGCAAATGTTCCCAAACTGCAGTCAATATTCGTTTTATGGTACTATCATTAAATTTGAATTTATTTTTAAATAAGACGGAGAACAAAGACTGACTGTCCATGTTTTACTGGCCACCAATATCATTCACTGAAGCTGGAAATAGAAACATTAAGCAAGTCCAGTCTCCTAAAGTTCAACTTTGGAGGTAGGAGGAGGAAGGGAACATATAATAATTTATATGAAACTCTCATAAACCCTTTATATGCAGAAAGATGCATTCAAGCCAGTTCTTCAAGAGCAAACTAGATAAAAGAAAGTTTGAGCCATACGTTTAGTTCCTCATTTATTTTTATAACACAAATTCTCATTTAATTTTTTAAAATTTATTAAATGGGCATCGCTAGCAAGTCCAGCATTTATTGTCCATCCCTAGTTGCCCTTAAGAAGGTGGTGGTGGGCCTTCTTCTTGAACCGCTGCAGTGCCTGTGGTGACCGTACTCCCACAGTGCTGTTAGGCAGGGAATTCCAGGATTTTGACCCAGCGACGATGAAGGAACTGCCGATATATGTCCTAGTCGGGATGGTAAGTGACTTGGAAGGGAACTTGGAGATGGTGGTGTTCCCATGCACCTGCTGCCCTTAGGTGGTGGAGGTCGCGGGATTGGGAGGTGCTGCCAAAGAAGTTGCCAAGTAGTTGCCTTTACCTTTTCTTTCCTTTTTCTTAAATATATGTTTCCCCTCCACTCCAGATTCATGCAAGCTTTTGGTTCTGAGTGAGCTCCTCAGTACCTCATTCAGACAGACATTCTTCCTGGGTGAGCATGAACAGCGAGAAGTGACAGACAATGTGATTATAATGCTCAACATGGCAAAGAGTGTTCCAATTTGTAATTGAAACTATAATTTAATATTATAAATTGTAATTATATTTTTGGACTCTAGGGGAATGAAGGGATATGGGGATCAGGCAGGAAAATGGAGTTGAGGTCGAAGATCAGCCATGATCTGATTGAATGGCGGAGCAGGCTTGAGGGGCTGTATGGTCGACACCTGCTCCTATTTCTTATGTTCTTATGATCTTATGAAAAGGAATTACCAGGTTATAAGGTCTATAGGAAGGATCGGGAAACTTGTAGAGGGGGAGGAGTAGCCGTAGTGATTAAGGATGAAATTACTTCAATGATAAGAGAGGATATAACACAAAGTAAGCAAGCAGTAGAGACTTTATGGGTAGAACTAAGAAATAGAAAAGGATTTATGACTGTAGTGGGAGTTGTGTATAGGCCCCCTGGTAGCAGCTGTGAAGTGGCAGAATGTATAAATGCAGAGATTAGACAAGCATGTAGCAAAGGCAGAGTGCTTTTAATGGGAGATTTTAGCTTTCATATTGATTGGGATAAGCAGACAAGCTCATGTCAGAAAGGTAGCAAATAACTTGAGTGTGTTCAGGACAGCTTTCTGCAACAATTTGTCCTAGAACCAACAAGGGGGCAGGCCATATTAGATTTAATAATAAGTAATGAGCCAGATTCAGTTAACAACTTAACAGTGCGTGAACAATTATCTAATAGCGATCATAACATGATCAAGTTCAACGTTGTGTTTGAAAGGGAGAACCCAAATCAGCTACTAAGATTCTAAATTTAGTTGAGGCCGGCTTCAATGGGAAGAGACAGAGATGATCCACAGTAAACTGGGCAAATCTGTTAATGGGTAAAATGACAGAAGATCAGTGGGAGGTGTTCAAAAAAGAATTTAACGTGATCACACCCTGGTCGAATTTAAAATTCTCATCCTCATGTTCAAATCCCCCCATGGCCTTGCCTCTTCCTGTTTCTGTAACCTCCTCCAGCCCAACAACCCTCCGAGATCTCTGTGATCCGCCAATTCTGGCCTCTTGTGCGAACCCAATTTCCATCGGCCCACCATTGGCGGCCGTGCCTTCAGCTGTCTAGGCCCTAAGCTCTGGAATTCCCTCCTTAAACCTCCCCACCTCTCTACCTCTCTGCCCTCTTTTAAGACACTCTTTAAAACCTACCTATTTGACCAAGTTTTTACTCACTTACTTACGTGGCTTAGTATCAGATTTTTTATGATAACGCTCCTGTGAAGTGCCTTGGAACGTTTTACTATGTTAAAGGTACTATATACATGCAAATTATTGATTTCTCCTCTCCAACCCAGGGGCATTGCAGCCTTCCTTTTTCCCCTCAACTGTTGCTCCATCTAAGACCAGCTAACTCAACACAGACCAGGTATAGCTTTTGAGGCATTACATAGGAACGTAAGAAGTAGAAATATACAGGAGCAGAAAGGACCAGTGCTGGTCCATCTGGTAGTTCCTAAAATTAAAAGAAATTACCATACTACACTCTGGGGTAGATTTTCAATTTGCTGCCCGGGTTTAAGACTAGCATTGTGGAACAGCCGCCCATTAAAATCAATGGAATTGAAATTCGGGCGGTTTCTCTAACAGGCGGTCGATCCGCAACGCTAGTTTTACGCCCGGGCAGTAAGCTGAATATCTACCTCTCTACCTCTTAGACTCCTTGACTGTTTCTTTCTCCACAAAAATCTACCAGCTGACTCTTGAATTTACCCAGTGCTATTCACCTCTGCTGTCTCCCAGGGCATTCTACGCCGCACATTCACCAAACCTAACTAGTCATAGCAAACTGTCAGTTCGCCTCCTCTCTTCTAAGTTTGAGTCCGTGACCCCTGCTGACATAGCTTGTAGTCTATTCTTGGTCTTGATGAAGTACATTCCTTTTAATTGACAACTGCTGCAATTTTCGGCTCTAGTATAATGAATGGTCCAAGGAGGGGAATTTTCAATCTTTTTAGTCAATCTATTCGAGCTAACATCCCCAAGACTTGGCATAATTTGTACTATTAAAAACCAGTATATAAAATCATATCACTGCATTTATTTCATTAGAAAATAAGAACATTTAAAAACATTTAAAATTTAAATGCTGAAGTGCACAAAAATGATTTAGTTTCTTCCACAATGTGACACAACGGAGGAAGCATTCTAATATAATAAAATAATTATACTAATGAGAGAGGTAGCATCACTACCTTGAAGCAAGGGTAGAAAGTTCTGGACAGTGCATGGCTAGGATCAATGCAAATTGTGGTGTGTCTGTTTGCTGCAAAACTGGTTTCTAATAAAAAAGAAAGACTTGCATTTATATAGCGCCTTTCACGATCTCAGGATGTTCCAAAGTGCTTTACAGCCAATAAAGTAATTTTTGAAGTGTAGACGCTGTTGCAATGTAGGAAATGCGGCAGCCAATTTGCACACACAGCAAGCTCCCAGAAACAGCACTGTGATAATAACCAGGTAATCTGTTTTTTAATAATGTTGGTTGAGGGTTAAATATTGACCAGGGCACTGGGTAGAACTCCCCTGTTTTTAGTTGAATAGTGCCATGCGATCTTTTATAAATGAAGACTCGTACAGGTAAGTAGTATCACACAATGTTAGCATCTAAATTGCCAGCTAATAGAGGCCCGAATACTTCTGTGAGCAGTTTATTTTCCCTCAAACTCCTGTGCTGAAGCATCATTCACTTTTAAAGTACTTAAAGATGGGAATACAAATACTCAACAAATGTGCTTACTTTTAATCTAATTGACACAGTAAGTACTCTAAATAGGTTGCTCACAGGATTGCAATTAAAAACTAAAATTTGTCTTTCGACCAACTATTTTGCGATTAGGCAGACTGCACTTGAGTGACAAAGTCCATTATGGCCATCATCTTGTAATGGCCCTCCTGTAAAGACTTAGGCTCACCCTGTGAGCTATTTTCTAGCATACCAATTAACAAAAGTGCATAAATTGCTATTTGTGCTTTTTCAATGCACAAATTAACCTGTATAGAATAAGTGGTTTAACAACTGCACTAAAATAGTGCAGACTGGAATTTCTCTGTACAAGGTCATTGCTGTGTTAAAAATAATTGTAAACAATTTTACAACACCAAGTTATAGTCCAAGTTAAAAATAGCACACGGAGCAGCAGTGCTGTGCTCGAAGGATAGAATGGGACTGCATGATGCTGCCCAAAAAAAAATAATAGGGCCTTTTTGGAACATGAGCACTCCTACGACCTCTCTTGGCAGTAACCACTGCAGGCTTAAATATGTGTGCAACATTGACTGCTTATTCAACTGTGGAAGGCATCAGAGCCAAACCGGGTCCTATCTTTGCTTGACATCTATAACTCAGTACTTTCTGGTGAGGCCATTGGATAGTTGTCCAGAGTGGGAAGCCTGGCTGACATCATTCCTGTCCTAGCCTAGCAATCCTGAAGCCAAATATAGGATAATAACTGCTGCTGTGGCTGACATTAACTGATTGAGCACAGACTAAAGATTTTGCTGGAGCAGGTCAACTCGCGGGGTGCCCCGTTAGTTAGACTTGCTCATGCAGGTTTAGGTTTTAAAATTTTTTGCCCACAAAGTTGCTGGAAGTGTGATGATGATGACGTAGCGAGAGTAACAGGGCATCTGGGACCTTGGTGAACAATGGGACCAACAGTGTATCTCCTTAATCAGTGAGATTTAATGATTGAGAAATAGATAGAGGAAGGATGGTGAATTAGAGTGGGTGAATTCAATGTCAAATCAGGTACAGGAAGAGAAATGAAGGAAGGGACAGAAAGATTGGATTAAGAGAGAGACAAAAAAGAGACAGAAAGGAAAAAGAAAAATAAATTTAAATTTAAAATTTGACATTTTTAAAATCATCTGAAACAATTCACAACCTAAAGGAAAGAGACGCCACACTTATAATTGTTCACTTTCTGGGCAAGAGAAGTTGATTGGCAGTCATTAACAATTACCATGGTGTTAAATGGGTAATTACGCTGTTAATTACTAGACTTAATTTTCCGTGACGAGTTTAATGGGCAATTAATGTACAAATGCAGCAACTTCATGAAAACCACGAGGAGGTTAAGGACGAGTTGCCGTTTTCACAAAGCTAACGACGGAGCTGCGAAATCGTCCAACAACTTGTAATTCACGATTCATAATTCACGGGGTACCTCTTCCTCACCACAAGCTGCTGGCCGATTTGAGCATTAATAACGGTGTGCGTCATTCACACACCATTATATTTTCAGCAAAATCTGATCCAGTAATACATTTACGCACTAAAATGTTTTTAATGTCCGCTCAGGAATTTCTTGGGATTTTAGCTGCTCCAGTTGAATGATAGATTGTACATTTTTGAGCTTCTATACAAAGAGCTTGGAAACTGCATACAACAATTTAATCCTTCTGTGAGATTAATCAGTTATAACTGCATTCTACAGTAAGAAAAATATCGGCAGTTCTCCCGATTGTGTTTTATCTATTGAACTAAATATGGAGCTGAAACAGATAGCAATAAACTGACCAAAACCTCTTTCAGAGTCAGTGATACTTTCTGCAATTCCGATACCAAGATATATAACTCTTACTGATCTGAGGAGGGCCTAGACAGTGCAATATTTTTCCCCTGCCTCTTTTATAATACCAGCCAGAAATGCTACATATTTCATTCTTTTGTTATCTTATGCTGTCTCGGATGAATTGGAAAACCTCTCAAATAGCTACACTGGAAAATATATCTCAATCTCATCCTCTGGCATTAAAGGGGATTCTAATAGGGATGAACATTTGGATTAATTTCAGTTCAGCTTTACAAACTGTACAATTCAAAGGATTCACAGAGCTGATAGCTAATCCCGGTAATGCAAACCAGTATGGAACTCTTACTAAGCCATCAGGACGCAGATCCTTGCAAAGTTCCACCAAGAAACTCTAACTGGCTCAGAAATAAAGAGGTAAAATTAATGGTTGGAAAATTGTGGGTTGGGAGTGTGCAATTTTGTGATGTGCTCTCATGAGCACACCGGAAGTGCAGAAGTGGAATCTTGACCGTTCTGGTTCTGAGCCATATGTACCAGGAAGGCCCAAGGTTTGATTTCCAGTTTGTGCTAACTTAGCCGATCACAGTTAGGGAGGGAAGCAGCAGGAGCACAACAATAGGCCGGAATGCCCCATGGGCTAAGGAAAGAAAGGCTTGCATGTACAGGGAGCTTTTTACGACCTCAGGATGTCCCAAAGTGCTTTACACCCAATGAAGTATTTTTGAAGTGTAGTCAATTTGCTCACAGCAAGGTCCCACAAACAGAAATGTGATAATGATCAGATAATCTGTTTTAGTGATGTTGGTTGAGGGTTAAATATTAGCCAGGACACCAGGGAGAACTCCCCTGCTCTTCTTCAAAATATATCAATCTGAAGGGGCAAACAGGGCCTCAGTTTAACATCTCATCTGATAGCACCACACTCCCTCAGTACTCCATTAAAGTGTCAGTCTAGATTTTCTGTTCAAGTCTCTGGAGTGGTACTTGAACCTATAACCTTCTAACTCAGAGGCCAGAGCGTTACCATTGAGCTACAGCTGAAGCCATGGAAGGGAAACATTGGCCAAGGTTCATGCCCCTAATCTTCTACATCATGAGGACAACATCAGGCTCAGCTGTCAAGTACTCTATGGCTGAATAGCCAGACAGTAATCAGTATCAAGCCTCACACATCAATATATGAACCTGGGTGTTACCTGGTAAAACTGTAATCCAGTGAGAGAGTATATATGATGTTATTTTTCTTTAAAAATCCTTATCATGTAAATAACAATAAAATGAATGCTTTTAATAATAACAATAAGGTAATAATCTAATGGTGATATCACAATATACTAACAAAAATTATACATCAAGAATACCAGCGACAAATGAACAAGATTACAAGCTAGAAGCTAATCAATCAAATACAGCACGCTGACAGGAAGCCAATATGAGCGCTATAATGAGGCTCTTGAAATGAATTGGATTAATAGCAAGTTACCTCAAGTATCAACTTCTTTCTAAATTTACAGTCACAGAAAGGTGAAATCCCAATAGGAGCAGTTTTAGTTAAAGATGTGCTGTTTTTATTAAAGAACATTAGCAGATTTTGATTTTAATGGGTCTAGGTGACAGGATAAGACTGTTGTTTGTTTATGTGCGATCACAATGATGAAAATGATGTAAAAATGTTCAGCTATTTCTCTCAGTTTTTTTTTGCCACAAGTTTCTACAAGCTATTAAAAATAATAGATTCTACATAACTAAAACACATTGTATGGATTAATGGTACCCGTGATATGGTCAGGGCCTGCCTAACCTTTGATATGTATGGTATTTGTATCTTGTTATCTGAATACTATATGGCTCCCTGATGGGAGCAAGTGCATTTCCACCATCTACAAGGCACAAGTCAGGAGTGTGATGGAATACTCTCCACTTGCCTGGATGAGTGCAGCTCCAACTACACTCAAGAAGCTCGACACCATCCAGGACAAAGCAGCCCGCTTGATTGGCACCCCATCCACCACCCTAAACATTCACTCTGGCGCACAGTGGCTGCAGTGTGTACCATCCACAGGATGCACTGCAGCAACTCGCCAAGGCTTCTTTGACAGCACCTCCCAAACCCACGACCTCTACCACCTAGGGGGACAAGAGCAGCAGGTACATGGGAACAACACCACCTGCACGTTCCCCTCCAAGTCACACACCATCCCGACTTGGAAATATATCGCCGTTCCTTCATCGTCGCTGGGTCAAAATCCTGGAACTACCTTTCTAACAGCACTGTGGGAGAACCTTCACCACATGGACTGCAGCGGTTCAAGAAGGCGGCTCACCACCACCTCCTCAAGGGCAATTAGGGATGGGCAATAAATGCCGGCCTCGCCAGCGATGCCCACATCCCATGAACGAATAAAAAAAAATTGTAGCAATTACACTCCAATGTCTTCTCTTGTACTGCTTTTGTTACTCGTTGACAGGAATGTTCCAGAGGGCCTGGAAATAAAAGCAGCTAGTTATTACCTCACCAATTAGAGTATTTATTTGGATGTAACGACCTTGACTATGGCTCACAATGGACTTGCTTCTGGGCCTACATTTGCAGTTTGCTGGACCTGTGGATGCCAACGGCACCCAGTGAGGAGGGGGGCAGGCAAGTCGGGGAATGTCCTCATGGGTCTGCTCTCGGACCTGGCTAAAGTTGCCATCCACAGGTCCAGGTTAGGCGCGGCCTGTGGAGGCAGTCGCTCTGACTGTCTGCCTCTCTTCCGCGGCATTCTCTGCGCCCAGTTGGCCATGGAGAGGGAGCACGCGGTCTCTGCCGGTACGCTCGAGGCTTTCTGCGATCGGTGGGCACCGCAGGGACTGGAGTGCATCCTCGATCGGGGGAATGAGATTATTATTTGACCTCGTTTATTCGGGTTGATGGGTCTGATTTGTGGGTTTTATATAAAAAAAGAAAAACAATTATTAAAGTTAATCTTTAACCCCCCTTCCTTCTAAAAAGTGGGCCTGAATTAAAAGAGTGGATGCTAACAGTGTTGAGATTAAATGCTGCTCCTGCTTCTTTTCTTGGTACGAGGAAGCAAAGACAAGAATACCATTGAGAGGTAGGGTTATCTTAGCTTCCAATGAGCAAGAAAAGGTGACAGTATTAAAATAGAACTGTTTAATAGCACTATTGGCCCCATAGTATTTTTTTTCCCTATGGGGAGTTATCTGGCTTCCACTTCGGCAGCTGCCCACAGTGCAACATAAGGTTCCCAACCCTCCAGGATTATCCTGGAGTCTCCAGGCATTAAAGATTAATCTCATGGACACTGCTTCGAGCAACCCAGGAGAAAAAAATAATAGGGACATTCTTTTGAAAAGTGCTTTTTTTCCCACTTTCTTTGAACACTTTCATTTATTAGTTATAAAAATATTGGAGAGGGTTTAAAGAAAAAAAAACGTTTGATTGGGCGAGGCAGTTGGGGGGTGGGAGGTCATGTGATGAAGCCTCCAGGAATACGTCCGGCCAGAGTTGGCAATCCTAGTGCAACAGCTGAAATCAGGATACCACTATGTGAAGAATCACACATTCAGGCCCACTCCCCATTGCTCCATGGTGTGGTGTGTGTTGGAACATTTCTGAGAATCCCTCTTGAGCAATACACGCTTAGGATTGTAGCCCTCAACCAGATATTGGTAAGTTGGACGTTACTGTTACAGATAGTGGAAGGTGAATGTGTGCAATCATCACACATGATGTGGAGATGCCGGTGATGGACTGGGGTGGACAAATGTAAGGAATCTTACAACACCAGGTTATAGTCCAAAAGTTTTATTTGAAAATCACAAGCTTTCGGAGGCTTTCTCCTTCGTCAGGTGACGAAGGAGAAAGCCTCCGAAAGCTTGTGATTTTCAAATAAAACTTTTGGACTATAACCTAGTGTTGTAAGATTCCTTACAATCATCACACATGGTTACCCTTCAACCATAAATGAAGACTGTGGGTATATTCCCACAAACAGGCTACCTTTGCAAGATATAAAGGTTAACCCCTTGTATTATACAGGGGCAGTGCCAGAGCGTACATTTATTATTAAATGGACTGTGCATCACAATTCTTCAGGCATGTTCCATCTTAAATATTTTGTATTACCATACAATTATACCTGTAAGATTTCTCACTCTGAGGAAAAAAAATATTTTTTTTTGAAAATTATTTTGCTCTCATAATTCATCACTGAAATTTCCCAACCTTTTTTTTGTTATCTGTGGCACTCATGAATCTTGTATCTCTGCTCCTTGGGCCTTGGGCCCGAATATTTTTTTCAAAGCACATTGCTCAGTCTTACTCTAACCTTATTTTTCTTTATTTATAACTCACAGTCAGTTGTTAAAGATCATCTATGGCAGCGCGGAATGAGCCTTGTCTCCTTGCTGAGCTTAACAATCCATCATTCAATCCTTGGAAGACCTTTATAGGACAACAGCGTCAGATGGATTCTTTTCAAAAGGTTTCCTCATGCCTTAATCTGATGTTCAATGGGTCTTCTTTTAAGAAACGCTGCCAAGTCTGCTGTAATCCCTGGATAGGCTGTTATCTGAAACTTATTAAAATTTCCACTTTTTTTTCTATTGCTGATCTTCCCAGATGGTAATTTAAAGCCCATCAATTTCCAAGCCAGTGGAACTCGAAGATGGTGTGTCCCGGTGACTGGTCAAAACCAATAAGCATTTCCCTTTGGGGTATACCTAGCAGCACTGTCTCTGCAATAACAGTTATTTTCATGTTGTTTTCTTTAAGTGCCTTGGGATGTTTTACTACGTTAAAGGAGCTACATAGTTGCAAATTGTTCGTGTTGTTTACCGCGTTCACTATCATCGTTTATGTTTCACGGCAAGACTGATCGGCCTAGAAATCCGATGGGGCAAGAACTGTGCACGCCTGTTACAACTCTCTCAGGCTACGCGTAATATTTATGCTGCCTGATCATTGGCTGCACTCCTGGAAGAGGTTGGAGGGGCGGAGAGCGGGCATCCATGACGCCACTTAAAGGCAACCAGCATCTCTTAAAGTGGAGGCGCATTATAGCTTCAGACACCAGCAGGACACTATTGGAAGAAAAGATATGGCTGAGGCAAGTGTTGAGAGAATACAAGGATGCTGCCTTGGCATCCCTGGTGCAGGCAGTGGACAGGAGTAGGGACAACCTCTTCACCCTCATGGGGCAGGAAGACCACCAGGCATCAACTCCACCAATAGTGAGTGGAGGTTGCAGAGTATATGAATGCTAGGAGCCTAGCACCCAGGACATGGCTGCAGTGCCGGAAGAAGTTCAATGACCTCACTGGAGTTGCTAAGGTAAGGACACTGCTCTCTCACTCTTCACAGCTCCACCACTTACAGCCTTCCTCGTCACAAGACTCACAGCATTCACGAGACTCCCCTCCCCTGCTTCCCTCCACCCTCTTATAATCACTGCACCACACTTCAACACACTGCCGTCTCCTCACACTCACACACTCACCACTATTACAACTCTCACTTATCCACAACTCACATCTTACACACAGACTACTAGCCATTCCACCATGAACAGGCACATTCTCCAAACACCTCACGAGACTCTCAGTAACACCCACCTTTCTTTCTTGCAGGTGAAGGTCGCACACAACTCCAGGCAGGCTGGCTCTGGAGGAGGAAGGGCCCGCCTGCACACCTTCTCCTCCCATCTTTTGTCTTGTTTTTTTGTCCTGCACACGGTAAAGGATATCGAGGCTCTGGAGAAGGTGCACGGGAAGGCCAGCAGACTGATATTTCACTATAGGGCTCTTAGTTATCAGGATAGAGTCCAAGATTTAAGGCTGTTTTACTTTGCAGAAATATAGGCTTAGAGGGGACATGTTTAAGGTTTTTAAAACAACAGAGGGATTGGATTCAATTTGGTTAGATAAGGTTATTTGAGACAGATAGGAAAGGTAGGACTAAAGTGCATGCATATAAAATTCTTCGGCAAAGAATTATCTTAGATGCCAGGAAGTAATGGGGCAGAAATTACTCATCTGACAATGGAGTACCTCAATGGCGTCCTCTGCCTCCGCTGGCGAATTGAAGGAGCAAGTTCCCGCGTTTGCACATGCGCACTAGAACCTGGGAATCATGAACTTGCTCCTATTGGTTCACCGGCGATTTGACAGCTTCGAATTAAAGGGGCATCGCACGCTGCAATCACGGAAATCACTGAAAAATTGCAAACTTGCTCATCTGCCCGGTTGGGACGTAACTACTTACACCACCAAAAGGTACGCTGAAAAATACCAGATCTACACTACTTTTTAAAAGCGCAATGACTCTAAATGACTGCCAAACAACTAAAAATGTGGAATCTCATATTGCTCCTTATTGCAATATTTTTTGACCATTAAAAGAAAATTTTAAAAATTAAAAATTTATTTTCTTACTTTTTCACTTCTATCTCTAATTCAATTCAATTATTTGTTTGGCTTTTTATATAAAAAAAATGTTAAATTTTTATTTACAATGATACACAGAATGCTGACTTTAAATGAATGCAGTCTGCTAGTGGGCGTGACTTCTCCTCCTGACAGATTCTGTGGGCGAGTCTTCCATTCCCACAGACTGTCCCATGCGAATCAGCTTACATTGAATTGACAGCGCACAATGTCATGAAACTTTAAGATCAAGCAAGTGGATGTCGCGGAGCCCGCAGTAAGTACATTCGTTCTTTTAGTTCGCAGGAGCTGCGGAGAGCCTTGCCACACCACTCTGCGCTCTTCCTGGCTCATTTATTTTCCTAGAGCGTCTTCGCCCTCTGGAACAGACTTCCTGAATATGTGGTGGGGATGGATTCAGTGCAGTCCTTTTCAAAAGGGAACGAGATAAGTTCTTGAATGAAGTGGATGTTTTCAGTTGTAGGGGGTAAGTTGTTAGCTGGGATGAGGAGGCTCTGGAGAAGGTACAGAGGGAGGCTACCAGATTGATATTGGGATGAGTAATGGGCTATCAGGATCACCTGGGGCCTTGCTTGATTGTCTTAAGGGGTCGGAGAGGAATTTCCCGGAGTTTTTCCTCAATTGGCTGCAATTTCCTTCCTCTTGTTTTGTTCTTGCCTCCCCCAGGAAATCATGTGGTTAAAGGCTGGGTAAATCATGTATGTGACATCCTGGTATTTCATTGAGAGGGGACTCTTTGGCGTGATGGTCTTTTCCTGTCCTTTTTTTTCATACGTTTGTAGGCGTTCTACTGCTTTTCATAAAAAGAGAAATTCTCAGAATTTCAAACTCGCACATTCCCAACTCCATTAGTGAATTATAGAGATAAACAGGCTTTCTATTGTTTTTCATTGAAACAGAAATCCCCCTTTTCCTCCCACAATGGTTTTTAGTTCTGGAGTTTTAGGGTCCATTTCAACAAAACTGATAGAAATAAAAAAAAAAGTGATTAACGTAACAATAGAACCAATGGATTTATTTAGCAATGACGTGCTTACAACATATAATACAAGTGAACTGCCACTGATAACTGATTAGACAAGTATTCAGAAAGAGCAGCAGAAGCTATTTGATGTAATTACTGGTTGATGCAATCATTATGTTAGTCCCAACACTCGTAAAAGAAAAGACATTTTTCTTGTTCTTATATCTGCTTGTGTGCTCCCGTCTCCATTAATTTACTTGCTGCAGCATGTTTTTCCACTACTTAAGAGCTGTACGAACAAATCGATTTCAGGGTTTGTGTCTGTACTGAAAACTTTATTTAAGGGTACAGTTAAAACTGCTACTTTCACATTGATGCAAAATGATTTTGAGTGCAGATTGATGAGACGGTGGTAGTACAACTCCGGAATCGGATTCCGGCTGACAGTCAAGTGCACTAAAGCCAAGTGGTGTGAAACCTGCTCCAGGAGGCTGGCCTCAGTCTGATTTGAGTTTGAACTATCTGCAGTATTATGAGTTGTGAAGCCTCATTTAAAACGAAACAGTAGGCCCGTCCCTCAGATGTCTTCTCCGGCCCCCCTTCCCTCACAATTCACTCTACTAACAGTAAAAATGAGCTGCCCCTGGAATGGACACCTACAAACGCATGAACAGGACTCTTTTGTCATTGTTCCTAAAAGGGTGAGCTGTGGCTCAGTGGGTAACACTCTTGTCTTTGAGTCAGGAGGTTGTGGGCTTAAGTGCCACTCCAGAGATTTAAGTTCATAATTCAGTCTGACACTCCCGTGCTGCATTGAGGGAGTGCTGCACTGCCAGAGGTGCCGTCTTTCGGATGAGACACCTAAACCAAGGCCCCGACTGCCATCTCAGGTGGACGTAAAAGATCCCATGGCACTATTTTGAAGTAGAGCGGGGGAGTTCTCCCTGGTGTCCTGGCCAATATTTATCTCGAAACCAACAGCACTAAAACAGATTATATGGTCATTAGCTCACTGCTGTTGTGGGACCTTGCTGTGTGCAAATTGGCTGACGCATCTTCTATATTACAACAGTGACTATGCTTCACAAAAGTACTGCATTGGCTGTAAAGTGCTTTGGTGCACTCTGTGGCCGTGAAAGGCGCTATATAAATTCAAGACTTTCTTTTTCTAGAACATAAAGGGATGCACAGAAACCAGTATAATCCCAGTCTGTTGAGTATACCTGTACTGCAAGTCTGATAGCAGTAGCTGTAATATAACTGCATCTTATGATCTACCTGAATCTACAATGAAAATAAATTGTAATTATATATGTTTATGATGGTTATAGAAACATATGCCTAGAAAGTAACTTGCCGATATCAGCGGAATAACGCTTGATGTGTTATCACAATACTCCATGTCTGTTAATTTAGTGGAGGCATTAACCCATTTAAAATAAACATGTTGTGTTAAAATGGCCACCAGTGGAATGTCACACCAATGTGTTACACATTCATGCATTAATATTACTAATAGTAATTTCAAACCATGGTTTTTTTTTTGTTTTAACATGAATCAAGAGTGCCAGAAAGTGATGTAGAGTTCTTGAAGGCTTATAGGGGTTACATTGGTTAACTCCCGAAAACGGGCGCTGGAATCATGGGCTGCGATTAACCCGCGCCCGTTGGTTGTGATGCAAGCAGCATGTAACATTCGTGCTACCTGATGATTTCAGTGATTGCTGCGTGCAGCCAGCACTACCTGCGCTGTTGATTGGCTGCACACACCAACAGGGGGCCCCCGATATCGGGAGTGGTTAGCATTACTTAAAGGCAGCCTGCACCTCTTAAAGGGGAGGTGCACTGTGGCTGCAGGGAGAGCTGAAATTTATTTGTCGACCAACTCTGTGCTGCAGGAAAGTGAGGAATGGCTGCGCCAGTGAGAGAGCGTGCACCAAGGTTCTCAGACGACTCGCTGGAGGCCTTGGTAAAAGAGGTGGATGCACGGAGAGGTATCCTTTTATCCACAGGGGGGCAGGAGGCCCTCCAGCCACATGCTGACGAGGCAGTGGGAGGAAGTCATGCATGATGTAAATGCCAGGAGCATCGCACCGTGCACATGGATGCAGTGCAGGAAAAACTTCAATGATTTGACAGGAGTGATCAAAGTGAGTGAGTGAGCCTGGCAAGTGGCATCTCCTACAAACAGCACCACTAGCCTCGTCCACTGCTCCACGCACTACACCACCCCCGTCACCCACCTACCAACAAACTCTTTCCATCAGTACGCAACTCTTCAAATCAGATGCTGCATCTCACCCTCACGTAGTACCACACTTGCAAGCCGCACACACACTGGCAGCTATTCCACCATGACAGCCACATCACCCAAACATCTTGCAGGACACTCACTGATACACTTCTCTCTTTTTTGCAGGAGAAGGTGGTGCACAACAGCAGGCAGCAGGAAAGACCTGGGGGAGGACCTCCCCTTTAAGAGGTGCAGGCTGCCTTTAAGTAATGCTAACCACTCCCGATATCGGGGGGCCCCTGTTGGTGTGTGCAGCCAATCAACAGCGCAGGTAGTGCTGGCTGCACGCAGCAATCACTGAAATCATCAGGTAGCACGAATGTTACATGCTGCTTGCATCACAACCAACGGGCGCGGGTTAATCGCAGCCCATGATTCCAGCGCCTGTTTTCGGGAGTTAACCAATGTAACCCCTATAAGCCTTCAAGAACTCTACATGTCCTCACCCCCATGGACAGTGTTGTCGATCATTGGGCGGGCCATTGCTGAGGCCGTGGCCACTGGCGGTGATGGAGGTATCAATGATGAGGGTCTCTGCATACCTAATCCTCCTTCTTGCTTCCCACTTCTCCTTCATCCCTCAATCTTTTCTGACTCATATTCTGCAGGTGGTGTGAGCACGCACGTCTTACTTTTTCCTCTCCCCTCATCACAATTCACCCCGTGTCATTTCAGATACCCAAGAACTGGAACCTGCCCAGTCAGAGGAGGCAGAGGAAGATGACTGTGATGATGCAGACACACTGTCACTTGATCTTACACTTGCAGCCACCAGCTCAGAGATTGAAACTGCACGTAGTTTAGAGGCTAGGATAGAGGAGGGATCTGCATGTGGTGAGACACCGGGCACAAGTGCGCAGGAGCCGGGGTGGGGTGAACGGTGCCAGCTTGCTGGAGGGCGAGATCGCACACTAGTGCTGCTGCAGAGGAGTCAGATGATGACTTTGAAGGGCCAGGCTACAGAAGAAGGCTGATGGGTGTACACAGCCAAATGCTTGGTGCACTGGAAAGCCTGCCAGAAATCCTGCACACACTGTCAAGGGGCATGGAGGAGTCCAGCTCCAATTTGACACAGGGATTTGCACAGAACTTGGAGCCCATCCTTTCCCACATGGAACTGGTGGTCACCCCCATCAGCACACCTGTGGAACCCACCATGATGCAGCATCTGATGGCCGATGTCACAGCTTCCATTGCAGCACAAACATCTGCCATCCAAGGTCTGACTGCTACATTTGGAAGCTCAGAGTGCTGCTATCATGGCTCTGAGTTTCACCGTGGAGCGGGGCTTCCAGGGCATCACAGCTGTCCAGAAATCTGTTTGCAAGCAGATCACCAGGATTGCTGAGGCGCCGCCCTGGGAGAGTGGCAGTGGTTGCATGGAAGACAAAGCTGCTGTCCTCTCTCAGGATGACAGCATTCCTGCTCCTCCTTTACCACTCTCCCAGTGCCCATGCTGTTGCCTGTCAGCCAGCCAGGCCAGACTGCTGCAGCCCAGGCTGAGATGGCGCAGTCTGAAGTCGGGCCCTCTCGGCTGAGAGCTGCTCGAGGTCATCCTCCAAGGCTATCTGCACTCTCCTCAATTGAAGGTCAGCAGTCTTCCACCACTCATACTCCAGCCACTGGAGCAGTAGGAAAGGTAAAGGCGCATGGACGACAGGCACTAAAGGAATGCACAAGGATGAATAGTCTCATGTTATTTCAATCATTTCATGTGTAAATTGATAAATTTGGATTTGAATTTGCATTTAGAATCATAGAATCATAGAATGGTTACAGCACAGATGGCAGCCATTTGGCCCATCGAGTCCACGCCGGCAATCCACCAGCAATCCAGCTAGTCCCATTCCCCCACCCTAGCCCCGTGGCCCTGCACATCTTTTCGTTTCAAGTACATATCCAGTTCCCTTTTGAATGCCATAATTAAATCTGCCTCCACCACCCCCTCGGCCAGTGCATTCCAGATCCTAACCACACGCTGTGTAAAAAAGTTTTTCCTCATGTCACGTTTGGTGGTTTTTATTTCTGCGATGAGCTGAGGGAGGAAGCAATGTGTAATCATAAGGAGGACAATTTGATGGTCATGTGGGAGAGGAAAGGTAAGGATTGTGGGAGAGTTGGTGAATGGGGAGGTGTCGTTGAGGTTACTGGTATCGCTCATTAATAATCTACCTTGTTGCCTCCCTGCCTCTTCCTCCTTTGCCTCTTCCTCCTCTTCCTCTACCTCTGGCTCAGGTTCTCGCCGGATAGGCGGTGGCAAGGGTTCTTCTCTCATAATGGCGAGGTTTTGCAGATTGCAGCGTACAATGACAAACCTTGATACCCACCCAGCTGAGTACTACAGGGCTCCTCCAGAGCGGTCCAGGCAGCAGAAGCGTTGCTTGAGGACACCTATGGTGATGTTCCATGTGGCAGCATGACTCTCATTGTAGGCCTGCTTTGCACGTGTGCATGCATTCCAGACTGTAGTCATGAGCCATTTCATGAGGGGATAACCCTTGTCGCCCAGTAGCCAGCCTTTGACTTGCCGTGCTGGTTGAAATATAGTTAGCACGTTGGACTGCCGCAGAATGAAGGCGTCATGACTGCTGCCAGGATAGCGGGCATTGACCTGCATGATGCGCTGCCTCTGGTCGCACACCAGCTGCACATTGAGGGAGTGGAAACCCTTTCTGTTCATGAATATGGCTGAGTTCAGATGTGGAGCACGCATGGCAATATGCGTACAGTCACCATGGGGAAACCTGCATTGTGAGCAAACCCTCGTGCTCGCTCCTGCTGCTTGTCTCTGTCAAGAAGGAACGTGATTAATCTGTTTCTGAGTGCGTACAGAGTCTCAGTGACCTCCCTTATACAGCAGTGCACTGCAAACTCCGAGATGTTGCTTATATCTCCAGCAGCAGCCTGAAAGGAACCAGAGCCGTAAATATTAAGTGCCACAGTTACCCTGACAGCCACAGGCAATGCTGTCCTTGCCTTGCTCAGAGGCTGCAGTTGTGGCTGCAGCAGTTGACAAATCTCAGTCACGACCTCTTTTGTGAACCGCAGCCGTTGGATGCACTGGTTGTCACTGAAGTTGAGCTAAGAGAATTGGTCCATGCAGGCCCTCGTTGGATATGGCCTCCTGCTGAGTGCCCTGTGCCTCCTCCTCCCTCTTCTCGCAGCTTGTCCTGCTCTGCGTGGCCTCTCTGCATGCTCCCAGTCATGTTCAGTTCCCAGAGGAAGCCCTAGCAGGCCACCCATGTCTGGCGGCAACCTTATTCAGCACACTATTTTAAATTCCACTAACAGTACTGCAAGATCAGCCAGGCCACTCTCTATATAATATTGCAACTTTCTCCAAGTATAGGAAACTTCCAAAAACACACAGAATTATACCAGCAGCCAGAATAATTAATCCAGCAACTAAACTGTAACTCCTGCACGCTCCCTTTTAAATAGCACTGGCGGGGAGTCCTTCATGCTCATTAACTCCTGTTCAGCTGTGCGAGGTTAGGACAGTGCGTTGCTTGGAGTGGGGAGGGGCTCGGAAATGCCGCCGGCTGCTTCAAATCAGCGTTGCACACTGCTTATCGGCATAATCTCCCTACTTTACATGCTCCTGAACATTTACCTGAGGAAGGAGGAAGCCTCCGAAAGCTTGTGAATTTAAAATAAAATTGCTGGACTATAACTTGGTGTTGTAAAATTGTTTACAATTGTCAACCCCAGTCCATCACCGGCATCTCCACATCACTTTACATGCTGCCAGCGATCGTTAGGCGCGCGTACACAAACGCCCTTACCAAGATGGCGTCCTGCGCACGTCACGCCGGAAGTGTGCGTGCGCATCTCGGACGCCATTTTCAGGGCCTAGCTGTCTTCGTAGCGCCTACAGAATGGGCGGTACGCAGCCCAATTTAGCCCCCAAGGTCTTTTCAAATGGGGCTTTTTGTCATTTAAGTATGTGGTTATGTTAATATGTCAGCTGTACGAGTTACTATCCAGAGGACTGAAAGCCTTGTGATTATATATTGAGAGGAAACGAGTCATCTACATGCCAATTACTGCAGCAGCATGACCTCTCCAATAGTCAAAGGTTAACCGAATCACAGTCGTATTTATTCTGTGTGAAAAGCTTGATGGATGACCTTCAAATTCCTTACTTCCCTCAGTCGTCCTTTTTCTCTCCAATCCACAGGATTTTGGAACAGAAGATTAACATCGTCTGGTCACTATTTCTTGAATTACATCGTCTACCCGCCTACTCCTTTCAGTCCTTCATCCAGGTCTCTCAATTAAAAATAAACTAAGTCAACAAATGCTTCGTTGAAAAAAAAAATTAGATTTGAGGAAAAGCAAATGCTACATTATTTGCACAATGGCACAAACAAATCAGGCGTGGGACAGATTGGAAACTGTTTAAGTTGGTTGTTTAAATAAAAACAACCAACATCACCTTGCTTTTGTATAGCGCCTTTAAATTAGAAAAATCTCACAGGGTGAGGAACCAAAAAGGTTAGAAAGGGTGCTCGAAAACTTAATCAAAGAGATGGGTTTTGAGGAGAGGGAGATGGAGAGAGGGAAGGGCTTAGGGAAGGAATTAAAGAGAGAAGGACCCAGAAGACTGAAAATACAGCCATTGATTGTGTGCTAATGTGTCTGTAAGGCTAATTTAGTGAGTACTATTTTTTTTTCTGTCACACACTAAGATTGGTATTACTTTCCAAGCTATTACAGGACAACAGTGAGTAAAATAAATCTGAAAACATGCCGGATAGCAGCTCAGTGCTAATATGGACCTTTTTTTTAACAATGTAAGACATTGAGGACAATGAACGCAAAGCAAGAGTTCAGCTTGCAATTTGTGAAACAATCCTGAAGTACCACAACATGACAGCAACTCTAATTAAAGAATCTGAGAAGCAATCATTGGTTCAGCTCATTGAACATCAAATCCTCACCGACAAAAAGACAGTCAGAAGAAAAATATCTGATCATTCGACTGGAGCATGTACTGGAATAAGACAGATGCAGATAACCAAATATACCATATAATCTTTTTCACTGAAGATTTGAGTACAGTTAAGGTCAGGGATTTGGCTTCAGAGGCTTTACTAAATTATAGACAATATAAACTAAATGGTACAGTTTTAAAGGGAGTGTAAGAACAGAGAGACCTGGGGGTTTAACGTACACAAATCTTTGTAGGTGGCAGGACAAGTTGAGAAGGCTGTTAAAAAAGCATATGGGATCCTGGGCTTTATAAATAGAGATATAGGGCCCGATTTTAGCACCCGCTCTCGGGTCCGTTCTCGGCGGGGGGGGCCTCGAAAATCGCGAAATGGAGGAACCCGACCGGATCCCGCCTCGATCCCGCCCACTTCCGGGTTCCACACTGACGCGCCAGCGTGCGCGCGCAGCCCCCGCTGGTGGGAATCCCGCAGGCAATTAAAGCCAGCGGGGTTCCACTTGAGAGTATTTATTCAGCTATTTCAGGTCATTAACTGACCTGATTGAGCTGTTTTATTAGGAAGGATGGGATATTACCTTGAACTGAGACTGTTTCCCATACTGGGGGAAACACTCTCACTCCAAACGGACATGTTGCAGCCAGCAGCCTGTGGCAGCTGCCAAGGTGCATTCCACAGGTTGGGGGGGAGAGCCTTCACCAACGCAGGAGGCCACTCCGTCACATAGGGCAACGCTTGCCCTCCACCACCGCCCTCCAAGCAAGAAGATTCACCGACGTGGAACCGCAAACCCGGTGCGAGGACACACTTTTCTCCCGTGCACAACCCCTCAGACCTACAGCTGCCAGATGGGGGCTGCCTTGACATCCTCGGAGGGCGAACAGCATCACCAGCCTCACCAGCCTCGCCATCCACGCCGTCCACCTCTGACACGTGGAGCTCCACAACAGAGTGCTGTGACACATCCACCTGTACAGCAGGAGGGAGGGCTACCGCAGAGAGAGATGCGTCGCAGAGGGCACTACCCTCGCCACAGGGTCCACAGACCGAGGCTCAGCCTCCTGGACCTCTCTGAGCAGCAGTGCACACGGAGGCTCAGAGTCACTCGACATGTACCCGTGGACATCTGCAGCCTCTTTCATGCCGAACTGCTCCTGGCTGGCCCGTGCACCATTTTCCTACCTGTCGCTGTCAAAGTCACCACTGCCCTCCCGAACTTCTCCTCCACAGCCTTCCAGGGTGCAACCGGGGACATCGCCGATGTCTCTCAGTCGTCTGCGCAGAAGAGCCCTGCAAATACACCTACACCCACTCTGCAGTGACACAATGGGTGGCATCAGTGGTGCATCCTCATAGTGATACCCAGGAGCGGGCATTATTGCACAAACCGGACAGGATTGGCGAAGACATGGCAGTAATGGTGCCAATATAATGTGTGATGTGAGTTGTTCTGAAATTCAATATAAGTAACAACCATGACAAACCCTCAAACACCCTTGTGCATCCCCTTCATGCTCACGACACGTTTGCCTTACACTGCCTACTGCACATATGTGATGCATGCCCTGTGGCTGCAGCACAGGTGGTGGCACGTTGAGTGAGGCTGGCCGTGAGAGAGATGCATGAGAGGGTGAGTATGGGATAGAGCCATGAGATTGTATGAGGATTGGGTTGCGTGTTAGTGGCGGGTGAGTACTGGCGAGGTGAGTAGGTGTAGGTAAGATGAGGATGGGGTTTGAGTGGGTATGAGGGGTGATGTGACAGAGTAGTGTTGGCAGTGCCGAAGGAGATGTGGGGTGGGGGCAGTGATGTGGCAGACTGAGTGTAGGGGAAAGACTACGTGTACTCACTTTGGCTGACCTATTGAGGTCATTGGACCGCCTCCTGCACTGTGTGCAGGTGGGCGATATGTTGGTGGCGCAGGTGACCCCCTCTGCCACCTCGAGCCAGCCCTTCCTGGTGGCGGAGGCGGGCCACTTCCTCCCGCCCGCCGGGTGGAAGATCTCTGTACTCCCCCTCCTCCTCACCCCATCTAATGATACCTGGGGTGAGGCATCATTAAACTGGGAGCAGCCTTCCCCCTGGGCTGCTCCATGCAGTCATCTTTGCTTTTGGTTGCAGCATCTGTTAGTGGAGGACTGCCCCTTTAAATAGAGCGCCTCCAGCTGACAGATCGTACTGCGCATGCGCAGCCCGCCCGACGCGCAGGTCAGCAGCAGGTAAGTGAAACCAATTAGTGGTTTGCCTGCTACGATCGCGTGGGAAACCCACTTATTTCACCGGGCGCGTTACCAACCCGCCTGCTTGCCCATCTGCCGGGAACCCGCACTCCTGGTAAAATTGGGCCCATAGAGTCTAAAAGCAAGGAAATTATACTGACCCTTTATTAATCACTGGTTAGGCCTCAGCTGGAGTATTGCCTACAATTCTGGGCACCACACTTTAGGAAGGATGTCAAGATCTTAAAGAGGTTGCAGAAGAGATTTTACTATAATGGTGCTAGAGATGAGGGTCTTCAGTTATGTGGAGAGACTGGAGTAGCTGGAATTGTGCACCTTGAAGCAGAGAGGATTAAGGGGAGATTTAATCGAGGTATTCAAAATTATGAGGGGTTTTGATAGAGTAAATAGGGAGAGACTTTCCACTGACAGGAGGGTCGATAACCAGAGGAGACAGATTTAAGGTAATTGGCAAAAGAACCAGAGGGGACATGAAGAGAATTTTTTTTACACAGTGAGTTGTAATGATTTGGAATGCACTGCCTGAAAGGGTGGTGGAAGCTGGTTCAATAGTAACTTTCAAAAGGAATTGGATATATACTTGAAGGGAAAAAATTTGCAGAGCTATGGGGAAAGAGCAGAAGAGATGAACTAATTGGATAGCTCTACTAAAGAGCCGGCACAGGCATGATGGGCCAAATGGCCTCCATTTGTACTGTATGATTCTATGATTTATAGCTTTCATAATTGGAGCAGTAGAGAAGGAGGCCATTTGGCCCATCATGCCTGTGCCGGCTCTTTGAAAGAGCTATCCAATTAGTCCCACTCTCCTTCTCTTTCCCCATAGCACTGCAAATTTTTCCCCTTCAAGTATTTATCTAATATCCTTTTGAAAGTTACTTTTGAATCTGCAACCTTCCAGATTATAACAACTCGCTGCATAATTATTTTTTTCTCATATCGTCTCTGGATCATTTGCCAATCACATTAAATCTGTGTCCTCTGGTTTTTGATCCTTTCGCCAATGGGAACAGTTCCTCTCTATCTATTCTGTCTAGATCCTTCATGATTTTGAACACCTCTATCAAACCTCCCCTTAACCTTCTCTGTTTTAAGGAGAACAACCCCAGCTTCCCTGATCTCTCCACATAACTGAAGTCCCTCATCCCCAGCATTATTCTAATGAATCTCTTTGCACCCTCTCCGAGGCCTTGACATCTTTCCTAAAGTGAGGTGCCCAGAATTGAACACAATACGCTAGCTGTGTTCTATAAAAGTTTAGCATAACTTCCTTGCTTTTGTACTTTATGCCTCTAACAATAAAACCCAGGACCCCGTATGCTTTTTTAACAGCCTTCTCAACTTGTCTTGCCACCTTCAAAGATTTGTGTACATAATCCCTCGGGTCTCTCAGTCCTGCAATCCTTTTAAAATGGCACCATTTCGTATATATTGCCTGTCCTCATTCTTCTTACCAAAATTTATCACTTCACACTTCTCTGCGTTAAATTTAATCTGCCATGTGTCTGCCCATTTCACCAGTCTGTCTATGTCCTCCTGAAGTCTGTTACTATTCTCCACATTGTTTACTACATTTCTGAGTTTTGTGTCATCTGCAAACTTTGAAATTATATCCTCTATACCCAAGTCCAGGTCATTAATATATTTCAAAAAGAGCAGTGGCCCTAATACTGGCCCCTGGGAACACTTCCCTCCAGTCTGAAAAACAACCGTTCACCACTACTCTCTGCTTTCTGTCCCTTAGCCAATTTTGTATCCATGCTGCCACTGTCCCTTTAATCCCATGGGCTTTAATTTTGCTAACAAGTCTATTATGTAGTACTTTACCAAATGCCTTTTGAAAGTCCATATACACTACATCAACTGCACAACCCTCATTCACACTCTCTGTTACTTCATCAAAGAACTCAATCAAGTTAGTCAAACAACTCCTTATCTGAGGAAGGATGTCCTTGCCATGGAGGGAGTGCAATGAAGGTTTACCAGACTGATTCCTGGGATGTCAGGACTGATGTGTGAGGAGAGATTGGGTCGACTAGGCTTATATTCACTAGAGTTTAAAAGAATGAGAGGTGATCTCATCGAAACATATAAAATTCTAACAGGACTAAACAGATGAGATGCAGGGAGGATGTCCCCGATGGATGGGGAATCCATAACCAGGGGTCACAGTCTCAGGATACGGGGTATGCCATTTAGAACCGAGATGAGGAGAAATTTCTTCACTCAGAGGGTGGTGAACCTGTGAAATTCTCTACCACAGAAGGCAGTGGAGGCCAAGACATTAAATATATTCAAGAAGGAGATAGGTATATTTCCTAATGCTAAAGGGATCAAGGGTTATGGGGAAAAAGCGGGAACAGTGTACTGAGTTAGACGATCAGCCATGATCATTTTGAATGGCAGAGCTGGCCCAAAGGGCCGAATGGCCTACTCTTGCTCTTATTTACTATGATTCTATGATTCTATGATATTCCTTTAACAAATCCATGCTGACTTTCTTTTCCAAGCGCCAATTAATTTTGTCCCGGATTATTGTCTCTAAAAGTTTCCCCACCACCGACATTAGGCTGACTGGCCTGTAATTGCTGGATTTATCACTCTCCCCTTTTTTGAACAGGGGTGTAACATTTGCAATCCTCCAGTCCTCCGACACCGTCCCCATTTCCAAGGAGGATTGGAAGATTGTGGCCAGAGCCTCCGCAATTTCCACCCTTACTTCCCTCAGCATCCTAGGGTGCCTCCCATCTGGACTGGGTGACTTTTCTACTTTGAGTGCTGCCAATCTTTTAAGTACCTCCTCTTTATCTATTTTTATCCTATCCAATATCGCTACCACCTCCTCCTTTACTATAACAATGGCAGCATCCTCTTCTCTAGTGAAGACTGATGTGAAGTATTTATTGTTTTTCAAAAAATATACTTTATTCATAAAATTTACAGCAATACATACAATACAGTTGTCATATCACATTCCAAACGTACACAATACAGATTATACAATTTGCAGGTTACATCAGGTACAGTTCAATGAACGCATTATACATAATTACAGTTCATGACAGTCTAGGGTGCCTCATTGCATTACACTCAATACAGATTATTGATTACAGATTCATTACAGGTACATTACAGATTCATTATAGGTACATTACATCAATTTGAATTTTACATTCTGCCCGAGGGGTTTTTCCTGATTTCAGCCCCTTGGTATACAATGGCGGGAAGGCTCTAAACGGTTGCCTTTCCCCACAGAGCCTTTGCGGCGGTCGCACCCAGACTCAGTGCGTCCCTGAGCACGTAGTCCTGGACCTTGGAATGTTCCAGTCTGCAACACTCAGTCGAGGACAACTCCTTGCACTGAAAGACCAGCAAGTTTTGGGCAGACCAAAGGGTGTCTTTCACCGAGTTGATGGTCCTCCAGCAGCAGTTGATGTCTGTCTCAGTGTGCGTCCCCGGGAACAGCCCATACAGCACAGAGTCCTGTGTTACGGAACTGCTCGGGATGAACCTGGACAGATACCGCTACATCTCTCTCCAGACCTTCTTTGCAAAGGCACATTCCAGAAGGAGGTGGGTGACGATCTCGTCTCCACCGCAGCCTCCTCGGGGACAGCGCACGGTGGCGCTGAGAGTCCGGGAGTGCATGAAGGATCTGACGGGAAGGGCCCTTCTCACCACCAGCCAAGTTAGGTCTTGGTGCTTGTTTGAAAGCTCTGACAATGAGGTGTTCTGCCAAATGACATCGACGGTCTGCTCGGGGAACCAACTGACAGGATCCACCATTTCCTTTTCCCTCAGCGTCTCGAGGACATTGCGTGCGGACCACTTGCTGATCGCCTTGTGGTCAAAGGTGTTTTTTTGTACCTCAGCCATACCCTTTGCCTCCACAAGAAGATCTCCTTTTTTGTCCCTAATCAATCCCACCCTTCCTTTGACTCCCCTTTTTACTATTTATATAGTAATATTGGATGTCATATTTCTTCCTGCTCTTGTGGGTGGAAGCAAATTCTGTATGACCACAAGGCATTGAAACGTTTTGCTTAAATGAAATTAAAGGTAACATCTTCTCAGATAACAGATTTGCAGTCGTATGTAAATATTGATCCATATATTACCGTGACAGCCCACTAAATTACTGGAGCATAATGTTTTTGCAAACATCCCACGTCTAACACAAAGTTCGCTGTCAATATTTTCGAACAAGAATTCATCAGTGCTGACGAGCTCAATGTTTCTGTAAGACACATGATAATGCTGAAGGTGTGAACCTACCAATTCAGATTAAAGAAAGTTTTCCTTCCCCCACAATTTATCCTGTACAGCTCACACTCTGCAGTTTGCTGCCACTGCAGCATTTAATCGACAAGTAATAAGCAAAATGACTGATGTTGCCTAAAGATTTGTTGGGCACTTTGGATACTCTATGTTGCAGACAAGTGAACTGAGAGAGATGTAGAGTCAGGACTTTCTTGAAAC
The DNA here is from genome assembly GCF_035084215.1 of Heptranchias perlo. Classification (NCBI taxonomy): domain Eukaryota; kingdom Metazoa; phylum Chordata; class Chondrichthyes; order Hexanchiformes; family Hexanchidae; genus Heptranchias; species Heptranchias perlo. The sequence goes on along the minus strand of NC_090331.1, from coordinate 15,144,189 downwards.
CGGTTAATTACTAAAATCAAAGTTGCAAAGAAGTAAGCAAGATAAAAAGAACTTGTATTTACATAGAAACATATCCCACCTTTAGGGCATCCCAATTCACTACCAACAAACTGTGACATTGTGAGAAAAATACTCGATCAAAGTTTCTTTTGCATTATTTACCAACTGATAAACAGTTTTGTGATAGATGTACAAAAATCTAAATTTGCAAATACATATTATGAGCCACATTGTCCTCTCTTTGATAATGTTAGTGAGAAAAAAATGATTCAAATTAATTAATTATTACTTTTTAAAATTAAAATTAAAATTAAAAATTTCTAATCAACTATGGCCCCACTATTTGCTGGGGAGGGGAGGGGGAGCAGGATGGGGTTATGGCAGGGAGGCTGGTGCCTTGCATCTGGGAAACCCGCAAATGCTGGTAACCCGGAGGTCCTGAATTTAACAGCAGGACCTCATTTAGATTTTTTTGTCTTTGTTTCCTGGCCGGCAGCCAGGCAGATTAAGAGGCCGGCTAGCTGCCGCGCGGAAAGGCCTGCAGCACCAGGCCGCATCCGGAGAGCGGAAAGAAGCGAGGGAGGGGGGGATGGCGAGATCATGGGTCGGGGGAGACATCGTGAAGAAGATCGCGGGGAGGATATCGGGGGGCAGGGGGCTCCGATCGAGTGTGGAGGGGGGTCCGAACGTGGGGTTCCGATCACGGGGAGGGAAGCAGGTTTGCTTGGTGGGCCAGGGGGGTGAAGCACTCCTGCTTCTCCTGGCTCACAAGCAGTGCTGGAAAGGCACTTAACTGCTGGATCCGGCCGTTCTCGCCTCCCTTAAGCTGCCGGGTTTCCCGAGTCCTGGGAAACCGGGCCCGCAGATGTTAAAAGTAAAACTCTGGTTAAATTTGAGGCACGCAGCCACGTTAAAATATTTAATGACGGACCCGCCTCTGGAGAGCAGGTTAGACACCCGCCTCCGTTAAAATCGGAAATGGGCGTGTTGGAGACGGGTTGGGGGTCGAGTTTCCAATTTTTTGAATTTTTAATCTTCCCCCCGTCCCTCTCCCGCCCATCCAGGGGGTTGAAATTACCCCCATTAAAAGTTGATTCATTTTAATCAATTGTTCCAGTGCTTGTTGTGTGATGTGTTTAGTATATTCCGCTGGTGTGTTGGCCCACTGTGTGGAGAACTTCTTGCATGCTGGTTGTCGATGTGGCCTACTGCTAGTCACTCCTCTAGCTGAGGAAGTAGCACTGGTGTGGGACTGTGTAGATATCTGACAAGCTGGTTGGATGCAGAAGGATTCTCTACCTGCATCATTAACCGACCGTAATGCGTTTGAATGCATTGGTGCCAGGGACAATAGAATCAATCTTCATCCAAATCATGAAGATGTCACTGTGAAAAGAAAAGAAAGACTTGCACTTAACAATAATACAATCAAACACTACTTTAAGGCATGTTTTGGAAAGCAATGGGGAAGGGATTGAGTTAGTGAGGCTGAGATTCTCTATTCCCGTTCTGAAAGTGAGTGATGATATTATTAAGCATTTTGTGCGCAGTGGCCATGATCAGCCAACCCAGAGACTCTTCAAATGATGCTTCCTAACCCAGAACTACTTGTGCATGAAGGGCAGAACTTGAAACTTAAAAGGATTAAGAAATCAAAAGCAAGAATTATGGCAGGCTGCCAATAAGCTAGACAATCAAATGCTCAAGAAATGAAGTTCAAAGAGGTGGACTGACCATGTCCACCAAATAAATCAAATTAAAAGTTTAATTCCGCTCGGTTGGAGCTGGTTGATCTCACTCGGGGCAGTGAATGGGATTCTACGAGGCCTCATCGTCCCTGGGGTAGTGGTGAGGGCGGGGTGGGTGGGGGGGAGCTCACTCAGGGTTCCCTCTCCTATTCTCTCAATAACTCCTGCAGAAATATGACCATTTATGGATGTTGGGTAAGGGCAGGATCAGGCTGTGATGCACTTCACAGTTGAACAGCCCGTTGACGTCTAGGCTCATGTTAGAAGAATGGCCACTTGGAGTAAGATACTGAAGGGCTGTTCACACAGGACCAAAACCCTGTGAGAGGCAGCACCTTCAGGAGAGGGGGGGGGGATTTTTTTTAACATTTAATTGCCCTTTTTTTGTGATGATAATAACTTTATCATCATTTACTGCAACTGTTTGCAAATTGTGCAATGAAAGTTCAGCAGCCAGCTAAATAACTTGATCTGATTAAGTTTTAAAGGTTATTTCTAATCTGTGATAAACAGTTTCACCCAAAAACAAGAGCAGAATATTAATTTCCTTAGCTGCAGGAAAGTACGGTTTAAAAAACACACTGCACGTGACTATTTGGCTTATAGGTTGACTAAATATTGGACAAAGGAAAGCAAACATAGTTACTATTTATCAAAGCTCGTACATATCACAATTCACATCATCCTGTTGATGCTTTTCCCACCGAAAGAACTGGAATGCATCAGTTATGAAGTAAATCAAAAGCAAAATACTGTGGATGCTGGAAATCTGAAATAAAAACAGAAGGAAACAAAGTTATCTGAAATGTTAACTCTGTTTCTTTCTCTACAGATGCTGCCTGATTTGCTGAGTATTTCCAGTATTTTCTGTTTTTATTTTAGTTATGAAGCAAATGCTGATTAAACTGTGTGGACTGTTTCCCTTCTGTTCCCCCCGCCCCCCCGAAACTTCACAGCAGCTATTTATCTTGCTTCAGCTATCTTAATGCAAATGTTTAGCCTTCAACAGCTCCATTTACACCCGCTAATTATTTCACCCTGTGCTGAGGTCTCTTGCCACCCTCAAGGCCAGGAGAGCACTGGGTTAATTATTTTTGGATGCTGCGTTAAGAATTTCTTTTTTCTCTGCAAGGTCCAGTACTAGATAACAGGCTGGGTAGATGCTGGAATCATGACTTCATGATGTAAGGTTTTCTTTGGTGAGGATGAAAACCTTAATAATATCAATGACTAAAACTAAATACTTGAAAAGGAAAAAAATTGCAGGCCTATGGAGAAAGAGCAGGGGAGTGGGATTAATTGGATAGTTCTTTTCAAAGAGCCGGCACAGGTATGATGGGCTGAATGGCCTCCTTCTGTGCTGTAGGATTCTATGATAAAACCTTCACATTGTAAGTGGGAAAAAATGATTTACATTTTTAAAATATGTCTTGTGGTGCCCATTTGTTACTTGTACAGTGTTAAGCTTCGCACATTCTGTTGTGCTTTTTGGTAACCACGGGAACTACTTTATCACCAGTAGGGTTTATTATTTTCGACAGCTATACTTTGTACCATTGCTTCCCTAATAAATTTTATTCTGGAAATACTGCTGTGACAGTCTGATGTAAACAGTAAGAGACGGTCTCATTTATACAATCTATTTCCAGGCCTTTTAACAACACTGATGTCTCTGTGAAGGTATCTTGCAGTCCTCTGGTACGAAGGAGGCCGTCCAGTAGCCAATGGGTTGGCAAGGCAGCTGTGGATATCGATGGGAGGTAAAGAGGACAACGGTGTATGAGGTCGTGGCAGGCCTGGCGCCAAGAGAGAGAAAAGCAGGAGCCAGATGGGGACACAGAGGAGGCAGGAAGTCTTTACTTAAAATTAGTAAAACGGTAGATGCTAATTAATATTCTGCCTACTTCGTAGCAGCAGCACACAGGGAACTCGCATTGTGGCTGATTGCACAAAAAATTATTTTTTGTGGATTGTGTTTGGTTCAGTCACAAAAACCACCAATCAGAAAAGTCACTCTAGATGCCAATCTCAAATACTAAAAACAAGCGTAAGGAATCTTACAACACCAGGTTATAGTCCAACAGTTTTATTTGAAAATCACAAGCTTTCGGAGGCTTTCTCCTTCGTCAGGTGAGTGTGGGATTCCATGGAAGGTACTGCATATATAGTCAGAGAACAATGCCTGGTGATTACAGATAATCATTCCAACTGCCCGTGTAGCGTGACGCAGACTTCAACATGTCATCGATGACGACGAACACCTCGCTAAGGCCATCCCCACGCCTCCACTGCTCGCCTTCAAACAGCCACCCAACCTCAAACAGACCATCGTTCGCAGCAAATTACCCAGCTTTCAGGAGAACAGCGTCCACGACAACACACAACCCTGCCACAGCAACCTCTGCAAGACATGCCAGATCATCGACACAGATACCACCATCACACGAGAGGACACCACCCACCAGGTACATGGTTCATACTCCTGTGACTCGGCCAACGTTGTCTACCTCATACGTTGCAGGAAAGGATGCCCCGGAGCATGGTACATTGGCGAGACCATGCAGACACTACGACAATGGATGAACGGACACCACGCAACAATCATAGAATCATAGAATCATAGAAGTTACAACATGGAAACAGGCCCTTCGGCCCAACATGTCCATGTCGCCCAGTTTATACCACTAAGCTAGTCCCAATTGCCTGCACTTGGCCCATATCCCTCGATACCCATCTTCCCCATGTAACTGTCCAAATGCTTTTTAAAAGACAAAATTGTACCCGCCTCTACTACTGCCTCTGGCAGCTCGTTCCAGACACTCACCACCCTTTGAGTGAAAAAATTGCCCCTCTGGATCCTTTTGTATCTCTCCCCTCTCACCTTAAATCTGTGCCCCCTCGTTATAGACTCCCCTACCTTTGGGAAAAGATTTTGACTATCGACCTTATCTATGCCCCTCATTATTTTATAGACTTCTATAAGATCACCCCTTAACCTCCTACTCTCCAGGGAATAAAGTCCCAGTCTGTCTAACCTCTCCCTGTAAGTCAAACCATCAAGTCCCAGTAGCATCCTAGTAAATCTTTTCTGCACTCTTTCTAGTTTAATAATATCCTTTCTATAATAGGGTGACCAGAACTGTACACAGTACTCCAAGTGTGGCCTCACCAATGCCCTGTACAACTTCAACAAGACATCCCAACTCCTGCATTCAATGTTCTGACCAATGAAACCAAGCATGCCGAATGCCTTCTTCACCACCCTATCCACCTGTGACTCCACTTTCAAGGAGCTATGAATCTGTACTCCTAGATCTCTTTGTTCTATAACTCTCCCCAACGCCCTACCATTAACGGAGTAGGTCCTGGCCCGATTCGATCTACCAAAATGCATCACCTCACATTTATCTAAATTAAACTCCATCTGCCATTCATCGGCCCACTGGCCCAATTTATCAAGATCCCGTTGCAATCCTAGATAACCTTCTTCACTGTCCACAATGCCACCAATCTTGGTGTCATCTGCAAACTTACTAACCATGCCTCCTAAATTCTCATCCAAATCATTAATATAAATAACAAATAACAGCGGACCCAGCACCGATCCCTGAGGCACACCGCTGGACACAGGCATCCAGTTTGAAAAACAACCCTCGACAACCACCCTCTGTCTTCTGTCGTCAAGCCAATTTTGTATCCAATTGGCTACCTCACCTTGGATCCCATGAGATTTAACCTTATGTAACAACCTACCATGCGGTACCTTGTCAAATGCTTTGCTGAAGTCCATGTAGACCACGTCTACTGCACAGCCCTCATCTATCTTCTTGGTTACCCCTTCAAAAAACTCAATCAAATTCGTGAGACATGATTTTCCTCTCACAAAACCATGCTGACTGTTCCTAATTAGTCCCTGCCTCTCCAAATGCCTGTAGATTCTGTCCCTCAGAATACCCTCTAACAACTTACCCACTACAGATGTCAGGCTCACTGGTCTGTAGTTCCCAGGCTTTTCCCTGTCGCCCTTCTTAAACAAAGGCACAACATTTGCTACCCTCCAATCTTCAGGCACCTCACCTGTAGCGGTGGATGATTCAAATATCTCTGCTAGGGGACCCGCAATTTCCTCCCTAACCTCCCATAACGTCCTGGGATACATTTCATCAGGTCCCGGAGATTTATCTACCTTGATGCGCGTTAAGACTTCCAGCACCTCCCTCACTGTAATATGTACACTCCTCAAGACATCACTATTTATTTCCCCAAGTTCCCTAACATCCATGCCTTTCTCAACCGTAAATACCGATGTGAAATATTCATTCAGGATCTCACCCATCTCTTGTGGTTCCGCACATAGATGACCTTGTTGATCCTTAAGAGGCCCTACTCTCTCCCTAGTTACCCTTTTGCCCTTTATGTATTTGTAGAAGCTCTTTGGATTCACCTTTGCCTGATCTGCCAAAGCAATCTCATATCCCCTTATTGCCCTCCTGATTTCTCTCTTAACTCTACTCCGGCAATCTCTATACTCTTCAAGGGATCCACTTGATCCCAGCTGCCTATGCATGTCATATGCCTCCTTCTTATTTTTGACTAGTGCCTCAATCTCCCGAGTCATCCAAGGTTCCCTACTTCTACCAGCCTTGCCCTTCACTTTATAAGGAATGTGCTTACACTGAACCCTGGTTAACACACTTTTGAAAGCCTCCCACTTACCAGACGTCCCTTTGCCTGCCAACAGACTCTCCCAATCAACTTCTGAAAGTTCCTGTCTAATACCATCAAAATTGGCCTTTCCCCAATTTAGAATTTTAACTTTTGGGCCAGACCTATCCTTCTCCATAGCTATCTTAAAACTAATAGAATTATGATCACTGGTCCCAAAGTGATCCCTCACTAACACTTCTGTCACCTGCCCTTCCTTATTTCCCAAGAGGAGGTCAAGTTTTGCCCCCTCTCTAGTCGGGCCATCCACATACTGAATGAGAAATTCCTCCTGAATACACTCAACAAATTTCTCTCCATCCAAGCCCCTAATGCTATGGCTGTCCCAGTCAATGTTGGGAAAGTTAAAGTCCCCTACTATTACCACCCTATTTTTCTTGCAGCTGTCTGTAATCTCCTTACATATTTGCTCCTCAATTTCCCGTTGACTATTTGGGGGTCTGTAGTACAATCCTATCAAAGTGATCTCTCCCTTCTTATTTTTCAGTTCTACCCATATGGACTCAGTGGGCGAACCCTCGGATATATCCCCTCTCACTACTGCCGTGATGTTCTCCCTAATCAAGAACGCAACTCCCCCTCCTCTCTTACCTCCTGCTCTATCTTTCCTATAGCATCTGTACCCTGGAACATTGAGCTGCCAGTCCTGCCCCTCCCTTAGCCATGTTTCAGTAATAGCTATAACATCCCAGTCCCATGTACCCATCCATGCCCTGAGTTCATCTGCCTTGCCCATCAGACTTCTTGCATTGAAATAAATGCAGTTTAATCTAGTCTTCCCTTGGTCTTTGCCCTGCTTTCTCAGACCATCTGTCCGGTCATGTTCTGTACACTCTCCCTTACTGCCTTTTGTTTCTGTCACCACTTTATTTCCCACTGACTTCCTGCATCGGTTCCCATCCCCCTGCCACATTAGTTTAAACCCTCCCCAACAGCACTAGCAAACACTCCCCCTAGGACATTGGTTCCAGTCCTGCCCAGATGCAGACCGTCCAATTTGTACTGGTCCCACCTCCCCCAGAACCGGTTCCAATGGCCCAGGAATTTGAATCCCTCCCTCTTGCACCATCTCTCAAGCCACGTATTCATCCTAGCTATCCTGTCATTCCTACTCTGACTAGCCCGTGGCACTGGTAGCAATCCTGAGATTACTACCTTTGAGGTCCTACTCTTTGGTTTAACTCCTAACTCCCTAAATTCAGCTTGTAGGACCTCATCCTGTTTTTTACCTATATCGTTGGTGCCTATATGCACCATGACAACTGGCTGTTCACCCTCCCCCTCCAGAATGTCCTGCAGCCGCTCCGAGACATCCTTGACCCTTGCACCAGGGAGGCAACATACCATCCTGGAGTCTCGGTTGCGTCCGCAGAAACGCCTGTCTATTCCCCTTACAATCGAGTCCCCTATCACTATAGCTCTGCCACTCTTTTTCCTGCCCTCCTGTGCAGCAGAGCCAGCCACGGTGCCATGAACCTGGCCACTGCCACCTTCCCCTGGTGAGCCATCTCCGCCAACAGTATCCAAAACGGTATACCTGTTTTGGAGGGAGATGACCGCAGGGGACCCCTGCACTGCCTTCCTACTCTTCCTCTGTCTGTTGGTCACCCATTCACTATCTCCCTCAGTAATTTTTATCTGCGGTGTGACCAACTCACTGAACGTGCTATCCACGACTTTCTCAGCATCGCGGATGCTCCAAAGTGAGTCCATCCGCAGCTCCAGAGCCGTCAAGCGGTCAAACAATAGCTGCAGCTGGACACACTTCCCGCAGGTGAAGGAATCAGGGATACAGGAAGGAGCCCTGAATTCCCACATCCCACAAGAGGAACATGACACGGCGCTGGGATCTCCTGCCATGACTTAACCCTTAAATTAGCTTAAGAACAACTACAATGTCAAGAGAAAAAAAAAGGAAAGAAAAACTACTTACCACTCCCTTTAAGGAGTTTACTCCTTTAAATTGTTCTCAATTTAGAGAATGTTAACTACACTAGGGACCTTGATTCACTAAAAAATAAACGCTACTTCCTATAAGACCTGCAGACCTTCCCTTTCCTTTTACTTCAGTTACTGTAGATAAGGAGAAATACTCACCTGAACCTACTCCCCAATCAGGTGCCTCCCCTGTGTCGCGTCCCGATCTGATTCCTGACGTCACTTCGAACTCGGTCGCAGCTCCGCTCGGCTCCTCTCAGCTGTTCTCAGCGCTCTGAAATCCCGCCTTTTATCGGACGCTCCCTCCGCTCGGCTCGGCTCCTCTCAGCTGTTCTCAGCGCTCTGAAATCCCGCCTTTTATCGGACGCTCCCTCCGCTCGGCTCGGCTCCTCTCAGCTGTTCTCAGCGCTCTGAAATCCCGCCTTTTATCGGACGCTCCCTCCGCTCGGCTCGGCTCCTCTCAGCTGTTCTCAGCGCTCTGAAATCCCGCCTTTTATCGGACGCTCCCTCCGCTCGGCTCGGCTCCTCTCAGCTGTTCTCAGCGCTCTGAAATCCCGCCTTTTATCGGACGCTCCCTCCGCTCGGCTCGGCTCCTCTCAGCTGTTCTCAGCGCTCTGAAATCCCGCCTTTTATCGGACGCTCCCTCCGCTCGGCTCGGCTCCTCTCAGCTGTTCTCAGCGCTCTGAAATCCCGCCTTTTATCGGACGCTCCCTCCGCTCGGCTCGGCTCCTCTCAGCTGTTCTCAGCGCTCTGAAATCCCGCCTTTTATCGGACGCTCCCTCCGCTCGGCTCGGCTCCTCTCAGCTGTTCTCAGCGCTCTGAAATCCCGCCTTTTATCGGACGCTCCCTCCGCTCGGCTCGGCTCCTCTCAGCTGTTCTCAGCGCTCTGAAATCCCGCCTTTTATCGGACGCTCCCTCCGCTCGGCTCGGCTCCTCTCAGCTGTTCTCAGCGCTCTGAAATCCCGCCTTTTATCGGACGCTCCCTCCGCTCGGCTCGGCTCCTCTCAGCTGTTCTCAGCGCTCTGAAATCCCGCCTTTTATCGGACGCTCCCTCCGCTCGGCTCGGCTCCTCTCAGCTGTTCTCAGCGCTCTGAAATCCCGCCTTTTATCGGACGCTCCCTCCGCTCGGCTCGGCTCCTCTCAGCTGTTCTCAGCGCTCTGAAATCCCGCCTTTTATCGGACGCTCCCTCCGCTCGGCTCGGCTCCTCTCACCAGACAGGAGGGTTCCCTCCCAGTCGGGGAACACTTCAGCAGTCAAGGACATTCAGCCACCGATCTTCGGGTAAGCGTTCTCCAAGGCGGCCTTTGAGACACACGACAACGCAAAATCGTCGAGCAGAAATTGATAGCCAAGTTCCGCACCCATGAGGACGGCCTCAACCGGGATCTTGGGTTCATGTCATGCTACACGTAGCCCCACCAGTGAAAAAAGAGTTATCTGTTTTTAATACAACTGATCATTCTCTCTCTTTCTCTTCCTTTCGGATGTTTCTCTCTCTCTCTGTCTTTGGGCTCTGACCGTTTGTATATTCAGTAGTCCTGTATGTAATGTCTCTCTGTCTGAACACTATTCAACTCCTTTGATTGCCTTGACAATGGGCAGTTGGAAAGATTATCTGTAATCACCAGGCATTGTTCTCTGACTATATATGCCGTACCTTCCATGGAATCCCACACTCACCTGACGAAGGAGAAAGCCTCCGAAAGCTTGTGATTTTCAAATAAAACTGTTGGACTATAACTTGGTGTTGTAAGATTCCTTACATTTGTCCACCCCAGTCCATCACCGGCATCTCCACATCATGACTAAAAACAAGCAATCGACTAGAAAGGTCCTGCATGAGACTTTGGACGGAAAGATATTAAAAAAAGTATGGATTTATATTGTGCCGATCAGAATAACAAAGGGACATTTGGACAATTGTGCCTGTTCTGCAATTTTTTTCAGCCATAGTAGTTCTTTATCTTTATAATCCCAATTCCCTACCTTTTCTCCATCTCCTGTAACACCTTAGTAACTACTATTTAAACACCCCAGTTGATTCTGCATCTATCCAGAAAAGTGCATTCCATGTTCTTACAATCTGTTGTGTAAAGTATGTTTTTCTGGATTCACTTTTAACTGGCTTAGTTCTAATTTTAAAATAACGCTCCTTGTTCTGGATTCCTCGAATAGAGAGAAGGTGAGATTGTTATCTGAACTGGCAATTCCCTCATTTATTTTAAACATTTCCATCAGATCACAACTTAACCAGCTCATTTCTAGTTATCAGTTAGTTATCAGGCAGTAGTTGGTAGCCTGGTGCATTGCTTTATGTTTTTCATTCTGGCATGGTTCCAGGGATGAGGCGGTGACATATGAGGAGAGGTTGAGTAGATTGGGACTCTACTCATTGGAGTTCAGAAGAATGAGAGGCGATCTTATTGAAACATATAAGATTGTGAAGGGGCTTGATCGGGTGGATGCGGTAAGGATGTTCCCAAGGATGGGTGAAACTAGAACTAGGGGGCATAATCTTAGAATAAGGGGCTGCTCTTTCAAAACTGAGATGAGGAGAAACTTCTTCACTCAGAGGGTAGTAGGTCTGTGAAATTTGCTGCCCCAGGAAGCTGTGGAAGCTACATCATTAAATAAATTTAAAACAGAAATAGACAGTTTCCTAGAAGTAAAGGGAATTAGGGGTTACGGGGAGCGGGCAGGAAATTGGACATGAATTTAAATTTGAGGTTAGGATCAGATCAGCCATTATCTTATTGAATGGCGGAGCAGGCTCGAGGGGCTGATTGGCCTACTCCTGCTCCTATTTCTTATGTTCTTATGTATAAGAATGCATCTTACAATAGTATCAGGAATTTTAAAAAGCAGTGTTTGTGTGGAGGAGTTACTGGATCATATGTAGGATCCAAACATCTATTTAGAAAAACATTATTATGATTTGTAGCATTTTATGGAGTTACAATTGTTTCCTAAAATCACCATTGCCCAGATGTGAATAAATGGATTATATTATTTTGTTATGGGTGGAATAGACACAGTCCTTATTGACTCCAGTTTAAATACAATAGTGTATACAAAAACTGCTTGTGGTTTTGGCACATTGGCTAAACATCCTGGCCTACTGCATGTTTGGCAGGGTTAGATTTTCACTCACCGTGAGGTAAGCCCTGACCCTGGTCAATTTTCTAGCTTCAGGGTCTTAACAATCCTTCAGGCAGGCTCCGTTGTCTCTGCTAATGATGGAGTGTAGAGATTGGCTGTAGCAGGTCCTGCAGTGCTATGATAAATTAAATGTCACCTGTGGAAAACAATTAACCAGGGACCAAATAGTGGTCAGGTGCAGATATTTTTGCTTTTGTTTTGCGTGGGGGGGAGAAACAGGGAGAAATTTTGCACAATTTTTCCTCGAGATTAAATGAGGGCATTGGAGTTCTCCCTGATAGGGTATTAAGGGTTACGGAACCAAGGTGGGTAGATGGAGTTAAGATACAGATCAGCCGTGATCCAATTGAATGGCGGAACAGGCTCGAGAGGTTGAATAGTCCACTCCTGTTCCTATGAGAGCACAACTGTGGAAGGAGGAGGCGAGATGGGAAGAATAGCCTATTTTTTGCTTCATGCTTTATATTCTTGTTTTATTGGGCTTTGCTTTAGGATTGTGAAGCAGTTTTTGTTTTGCAAACCACTTTCTACATCCAGGCCAGGCATCAATGGCAGCATTATCTCCAAGGATGCTTGGGACCTTGGGTCACTACAGTGCCCTTGAAGGAGCCTTTTAAGTAAATTTTCCTTTTAGTCTATGTCTAAAGTCTTTATGCCTTTGCACGTACTGTTTCCAAATTTCACATTCAAAGGAGCTGGGAAATCATTGCACCAACACAATCAGCCTCAGTTGGTTTTTCTTTTAACCTGGTTTGGTTCCAAATGAGGCTTCATAACCTCAGTCATCAACATTCCTTTAGGTGCTATGGAAAATAGCCACTCTGTGTTTGTAGTCAAAATAAGGCAATGCATCGATCTTAAAATTCTCATCCTTCGACCCCCCCTATCTCTGTCACCTCCTCCAGCCCTACAATCCTCCGAGATCTCTGTGCTCCTCCCATTCTGCCTTCTTGCACATCCCCGATTTTAATCGCTCCACCATTGGTGGCTGAGCCTTTAGCTGCCTAGGCACTTAGCTCTGGAATTACCTCCTTATACCTCTCCGCCTCTTTACCTCTCTCTCCTCCTTTAAGACGCTCCTTAAAATCTACCTCTTTGACCAAGCTTTTGGTCACCTGTCCTAATATATCCTTATGCGGCTCGGTGTCAAATTTTGTTTGATAATGGTCCTGTGAAGCGCCTTGGGACGTTTGACTAAATTAAAGGCGCTATATAGGGAGGGCTCAGGTGGGGCAAAGTTTAGATTGATAAAGAGAAAAGACAAGTAAGTAGTACAGGAAAGTGATGGGAGTAATGATAAACAGTGTGTGTCAGGAAGGGATAGAGCACACAAACATAAGAGTGCACTAGCAAATGGGGCCGGGATAGGAAAGAATGGTAAAAAGATAAAATTAAAGGTTTTTTATCTGAATGCGCGCAGCATTCGTAATACGATAGATTAATTGACCGCACAAATAGAAACAAATGGGTATGATCTTGTGGCCATTACAGAGATGTGGTTGCAAGGTGACCAAGGTTGGGAACTAAATATTCAGGGTTATTTAACATTTCGGAAGGATAGGAAAAAAGGTAAAGGTGGTGTGGTAGCTCTGTTAATAAAGGATGAAATTGGTATAATAGTGAGAAATGATCTTGGCTCAGAAGATCAAGCTGTCGAATCAATTTGGATGGAGGTAAGAAATAGCAAGGGAAAGAAATCACTGGTGGGAGTAATATATAGGCCCCCTAATGGTAGCTACACTGTAGGGCAAAATATAAATCAGAAAATAAGGGGGGCTTGTAAAAAAGGTAATGCGATAATCATGGGCGATTTTAACTTTCACATAGATTGGACAAATCAAATTGACAAAAATAGCCCTGAGGAGGAGTTCATAGAGTGTATTGGGGACTGTTTCTTAGACCAATACATTGGGGAACCAACGAGGGAACAGGTCATTTTGGATCTGGTAATGGGTAACGAAACAGGATTAATTAATGATCTCAAAGTAAAGGATCCCTTGGGAAGCAGTGATCATAACATGATAGAATTTCACATCCTGTTCGAGAGCGAGGATCTTGGGTCTGAAACTACTGTATTAAACTTAAATAAGGGCAATTATAAAGGAATGAAGGTGGAATTGGCTAAAGTGGACTGGGTAAACAGATTAGATGGTATGATGGTGGATAAGCAGTGGCAAACATTTAAAAAGATATTTTATGACTTGCAACAAAAATATATCCCTGTGAGGAGGGAAGACTCCTCAAAAAGGGTGAACCAACCATGGCTAACTAAGGAAGTCAAGGATGGAATCAGGTTAAAAGAAAAAGCATACAACATGGCAAAGATTACTGGTAAGCCCGAAGATTGGGAAAACTTTAAAAACCAGAAAAGGATGACTAAAAGAATAATAAAGAGGGAGAAAATAAATTATGAGAGTAAACTAGCAAGAAATATAAAAATTGGCAGTAAAAGCTCTACAAGTATATAAAAAGGAAGAGGATAGCAAAAGTAAACATTGGTCCCTTAGAGGATGAGACTGGGGAAATAATAATGGAAAACAAGGAAACGGCAGAGAAATTGAACAGATATTTTGTATCAGGCTTCACAGTAGAAGACACTAATAACATACCAATAATAGTAGAAAATCAAGCGGCAAAGGGGAGGTAGGAACTCAAAACAATCACTATCACTAGAGAAAAAGTACGAGGTAAACTAATGGGTCTAAAGGCTGACAAGTCCCCTGGACCTGATGGCTTGTATCCGAGGATCCTAAAGGAAGTGGCGACAGAGATAGTGGGTGCATTGGTTGTAATCTTCCCGAATTCACTAGATTCTGGAAAGGTCCCAGTGGATTGGTAAACCGCAAACGTAACACCCCTATTCAAGAAGGGAGTGAGACAGAAAACAGTTAACTATAGACCAGTTAGCCGAACATCTGTCATTGGGAAAATGCTAGAATCCATTATTAAGGAAGTAGTAGCAGGACATTTGGAGACTCATAATACAATCAAGGAGAGTCAACATAGTTTTATGAAGAGTAAATCATGTCTGACAAATTTATTAGAGTTCTTTGAGGAAGTAACGGGCAAAATGGATGAGGGGGAACCAATGGATGCAGTATATTTGGACTTCCAAAAGGCATTCGATAAGGTGCCACATAAAAGATTACTGCACAAGATAAGAGCTCATGGTGTTGGGGGTAATATCCTGGCACGGATAGAGGATTGGCTAACTAACAGAAAACAAAAAGTCGATAAAAGGGTCACTTTCAAAAAGGCAATCTGTAATTAGTGGGGTGCCGCAGGGATCAGTGCTGGGGCCTCAACTATTTACAATATATATCAATGACTTGTATGAAGGAACAGACTGTCTTGTGGCCAAATTTGCTGATGATTCAAAGATAGGTGGAAAAGCAAGTTGCGATGAGGATACAAAGGGCCCGATGTTAGCAGGGCTGCGGGTTCTTGGCGGGGGGGCTATCGGGCGCGTGGGTAACGCGTCCGGTGAAATTAGTCAGTTTCCCGCGCGATCGTAGCAGACAATTCACTAATTGGATCCACTTACCTGCTCCTCCGGGTTCCCCACTGCTGATCTGCGCGTCGGGCGGGCTGAGCATGCGCAGTAAGATCTGTCAGCTGGAGGCGCTCTAGTTAAAGGGGCAGTCCTCCAATGATTGATGCTGCAACAAATAGAAAAAATTACAGCATGGAGCAGCCCAGGGGGAAGGCTGCTCCCAGTTTAATGATGCCTCACTCCAGGTATCAATACATGGGGTGAGGAGGAGGGGGAGGACAGAGATCTTCCTCCCGGCGGGCAGGAGGAAGCGGCCTGCCTCTGCCACCAGGAAGGCCTGGCTCGAGGTGGCAGAGGAGGTCACCAGCACCACCAACATATCGCCCACCTGCATACAGTGCAGGAGGCGCTCCAATGACCTCAGGAGGTCAGCCAAAGTGAGTACACATAGTCTTTCCCCTACACTCCGTCTGCCACATCACTGCCCCCACCCCACATCTCCTTCGGCACTGCCAACACTACTCTGTCACATCACCCCTCATACCCACTCAAACCTCATCCTCATCTTACCTGCACCTACTCACCTCGCCAGTTCTCATCCCGCCACTACCACTCAACCCAATCCTCATACAATCTCATGGCTCTATCTCATACTCACCCTCTCGTGCATCTCTTTCACGGCCAGCCTCACTCAACCTGCCACTACCTGTGCTGCAGCCACAGGGCATGCATCACATATGTGCAGTAGGCAGCATAAGGCAAACGTGTCGTGAGCATGAAGGGGATGCACAAGGGTGTTTGAGGGTTTGTCATGGGTGTTACTTATATTGAATTTCTGAACAACTCACATTACATATTATATTGGCACCACTACTGCCATGTCTTCGCGAATCCTGTCCGGTTTGTGCAATAATGCCCGCTCCTGAGGATCACTGTGAAGACCCACAACTGATGCCACCCATTGTGTCACTGCAGAGTGGGTGTAGGTGTATTTGCAGGGCTCTTCTGCGCAGACGACCGAGAGACATCGGCGATGTCCCCGGTTGCACCCTGGAAGGATGCGGAGGAGAAGTTGTGGAGGGCAGTGGTGACTTTGACAGCGACAGGTAAGAAGATGGTGCTGGGGCCAGCCAGGAGCAGCTCGGCATGAAAGAGGTTGCAGATGTCCACGACTACATGTCGAGTGACTCTGAGCCTCCGTGTGCACTGCTGCTCAGAGAGGTCCAGGAGGCTGAGCCTCGGTCTGTGGACCCTGTGGCGAGGGTAGTGCCCTCTGCAACGCATCTCTCTCTGCGGTAGCCCTCCCTCCTGCTGTACAGGTGGATGTGTCATAGCACTCTGTTGTGGAGCTCCACGTGTCAGAGGTGGACGGCGTGGATGGCGAGGCTGGTGATGCTGTTCGCCCTCCGAGGAGATCATGACTACAGCTACGGCGGCCCCCATCCGCAAGATGTACATCTGAGGGGGTCCGCAAGGTAGGTACATGTCTCTGGACCGCGGGGTAAGTGTGCAGGTTGGTGACTTTGACCGTCAGGAGGAGGGTGGTGGAGGCCAAACTTTGTCCCAAGTGACAGAGTGGCCTCCTGCAATGGGTGAGGGTCTCCCCCCCCCACCTGTCAAATGGACCTTTGCAGCTGCCACAGGCTGACAGCTGCAACACGTCCATTTGACCTGGGAGTGTTTCTCCCAGTGTGGGAAACAGTCCCATTTTGTTCTAAAATCCCACATAGTCCCTTAATCAGGTCAGTTAATGGCCTGAAATACCTAACTAAATACTGTCAAGTGGCATCCCGCTGGCTTTAATTGCCTGCCGGATTCCCACCAGCGGGGGCTGCGCGTGCACGCCGGCGCTTCCGTGGGGAACCCGGAAGTGGGCGGGATCGAGACGGGATCCGGTCCCACTCCGGGATTCCCCGATTTTCGTGGCCCCCCTGCCGAGAACGCACCCGATAGCGGGTGGTAAATTTACCCCCAAAGTGTATGCAAAGGGATATTGACAGGTTAAGTGAATGGGCAAAAATTTGGCAGATGGAATATAATGTGGGAAAATGTGAAGTCATCCACGGTGTGAGGACAACACAGTGTGCTGAGAGTTCGGTACGTGTGGGAGTTTGGTAAAGTGGGGGAAGGAGGTGCTGCTTTGCCTTGCTTTTCCTGCAGAGCGGTAGTGGACCTGAGAGCGGTGAGCGGCGGGAGAGAGCGAGACCAGAGCGGGGATAAAAACAGCGCGGAGAGAGCGAGAGTTCAGTCGGTGAGCGGCGGTAAAGAGCGAGACCAGAGCGGGGATAAAAACAGCGCGGAGAGAGCGAGAGTCCAGTCGGTGAGCGGCAGTAAAGAGCGAGACCAGAGCGGGGATAAAAACAGCGCGGAGAGAGCGAGAGTTCAGTCGGTGAGCGGCGGGAGAGAGCGAGACCAGAGCGGAGATATAAACAGCGCGGAGAGAGCGAGAGTCCAGTCGGTGAGCGGCGGGAGAGAGTGAGACCAGAGCGGAGATATAAACAGCGCGGAGAGAGCGAGAGTCCAGTCGGTGAGCGGCGGGAGAGAGCGAGACCAGAGCGGGGATATAAACAGCGCGGAGAGAGCGAGAGTTCAGTCGGTGAGCGGCGGGAGAGAGCGAGACCAGAGCGGGGATAAAAACAGCGCGGAGAGAGCGAGAGTTCAGTCGGTGAGCGGCGGGAGAGAGCGAGACCAGAGCGGGGATATAAACAGCGCGGAGAGAGCGAGAGTCCAGTCGGTGAGCGGCGGGAGAGAGCGAGACCAGAGCGGGGATATAAACAGCGCGGAGAGAGCGAGACCAGAGCTTACTCTGAGAGCGAGACTCTGAGACCAGCGGCAGAGTTCAGGGTGACGTCACCAGTCAGAAAGTGACGCGGCACAGGGGAGGCAGCTGATTGGTGAGTAGGTTCAGGTGAGTATTTCTACCATTTTACTGTAAGTAAAGTAATAAGAAAGGGAAGATCTGCAGGTTTTATAGCAGATAGTGTTTTTTTTTAGTGAACCTAGATCCCTAGTATAGTTAACATTTTCTAATTTCAACGTAATTTAAAAGGGGTAACTAAGCTAAGGCAAGTCATGGCAGCAGACCTCGCACCCGTGATATGCTCCTCCTGCAAGATGTGGGAAGTCATGGACACTACCAGTGTCCCTGCCGACCATGTGTGCGGGAAGTGTGTCCACCTGCAGCTACTGACCGATCGTATCTCGGAGCTGGAGCTGCGGGTGGACTCACTGTGGAGCATCCGCGATGCAGAGAAACTCGTGGATAGCACGTTTAGCGAGTTGGTCACACCGCAGGTAAAGGGTATACAGGCAGGAAGTGAATGGGTGACCACCAGGAAGAGTAAGAGATGCAGGCAGGTAGTGCAGGGGTCCCCTGTGGCCATCCCCCTCTCAAACAGATATGCCACTTTAGATGCTGTTGGGGGGGATGACTTATCCCCCCCAACTTCCTGGCACCACGGGTAGCTCTGCTGCACAGGCTGGGAGGAAAAAGAGTGGCAGAGCTATAGTGATAGGGGACTCAATTGTAAGGGGAATAGACAGGCGTTTCTGCGGCCGCAACCGAGACTCCAGGATGGTGTGTTGCCTCCCTGGTGCAAGGATCAAGGATGTCTCGGAGCGGCTACAGAACATTTTGGAGGGGGAGGGCGAACAGCCAGCTGTCGTGGTGCACATAGGCACCAACGATATAGGTAAAAAAGGGGATGAGGTCCTAAAAGCAGAATATAGGGAGTTAGGAGGTAAATTAAAAAATAGGACCTCAAAGGTAGTAATCTCAGGATTGCTGCCAGTGCCACATGCTAGTCAGAGTAGAAATAGGAGGATATTTCAAATGAATACGTGGCTAGAGGAATGGTGCAAGGGGGAGGGATTCAAATTCCTGGGACACTGGAAACGGTTCTGGGGGAGGTGGGACCAGTACAAACCGGACGGTCTGCACCTGGGCAGGGCCGGGACCGCTGTCCTAGGAGGAGTCTTTGCTAGTGCTGTTGGGGAGGGTTTAAACTAAAGTGGCAGGGGGTTGGGAACCTGAGCAGGGAGAGAGAGGAAAGCGTAACAGGAAGGGACAGAAGGTATGGAGTAATAGGTAAAGTGTTAAAAAAGGAAAAAGCAGGAACTAAGCGTCACAAAACAGATTTGAAAGTTCTTTATCTGAATGCACGTAGCATTCGTAATAAAATGGACGAGTTAACGGCACAAATAACTACGTATGGGTATGATCTTGTGGCCATTACAGAAACATGGCTGCAGGGTGACAACGACTGGGAATTAAATATGCCAGGGTATTTAACAATCAGGAAGGACAGGCAGGAAGGAAGGGGAGGTGGGGTGGCTATGTTAATAAAGGAAGGAATCACTGTAATACAGAGAAATGATATTGGGACAAAGCATCAAGATAATGAAACAGTTTGGGTGGAGATAAGGAATAATAAGGGAAAAAAAACATTAGTGGGCGTAGTATATAGGCCTCCTAATAGTTGCAACTCTGCTGGAAGAAGTATTAATCAGGAGATAGTCGGGGCATGTAATAAGGGAACAGCCATAATTATGGGGGATTTTAATTATCATATTAACTGGACAAATCAAATTGGGCAGAGCAGCCTTGAGGACGAGTTCATTGAGTGCATCAGGGATGGATTTCTTGAGCAGTATGTAACTGATCCTACAAGGGGGCAGGCAACCTTGGACCTGGTCCTGTGTAATGAGTCAGGATTAATTAATAATGTCCTAGTTAAGGATCCCCTTGGAACGAGCGACCACAACATGGTTGAATTCCATATCCAATTAGAGGGTGAGAAGGTTGATTCTCAAACAAGCGTACTGAGCTTGAATAAAGGAGACTATGATGGTATGAGAGCGGAATTGATTAAAGTGGACTGGGAAAATAGATTAAAGGGTAAGACGGTACATGAGCAGTGGTGTTCATTTAGGGAGTTATTTTACAACTTTCAAAATAAATATATTCCACTGAGGAAAAAAGGGTGTAAAAGAAATGACAGCCATCCGTGGCTAAGTAAAGAAATCAAGGATAGTATCCGACTAAAAACAAGGACATATAAGGTAGCCAAACTTAGTGGGAGGATAGAAGATTGGGAATTCTTCAAAAGACAGCAAAAAGTAACTAAAGGATTGATTAAGAAAGGGAAGTTAGATTATGAAAAGAAATTAGCAAAAAATATAAAAACAGATAGCAAGAGTTTCTATAGTTATATAAAAAGAAAAAGGGTGGCTAAGGCAAACGTAGGTCCCTTAGAGGATGAGACCGGGAAATTAATGGTGGGAAACATGGAGATGGCAAAAATGCTGAACAAATATTTTGTTTCAGTCTTTACAGTAGAGGACACTAAGAATATCCCAACACTGGACAAACAGGGGACTCTACGGGGGGAGGAGCTAAATACGATTAAAATCACTCAGGAGATGGTACTCAGTAAAATAATGGGACTCAAAGCGGATAAATCCCCTGGACCTGATGGCTTCCATCCTAGGGTCTTGAGGGAAGTGGCAGTAGGGATTGTGGATGCTTTGGTGATAGTTTTCCAAAATTCCCTGGACTCAGGAGAGGTCCCAGCAGATTGGAAAACTGCTAATGTAACACCGTTATTTAAAAAGGGTAGTAGGCAGAAGGCTGGAAATTATAGGCCAGTTAGCTTAACATCTGTGGTGGGTAAAATTTTGGAGTCTATTATTAAGGAGACAGTAACGGAACATTTAGATAAGCATAATTTAATAGGACAAAGTCAGCATGGCTTTATGAAGGGGAAGTCATGTCTGACAAATTTGCTTGAGTTCTTTGAGGATATAACGTACAGGGTGGATAAAGGGGAACCAGTGGACATAGTGTATTTAGACTTCCAGAAGGCATTCGACAAGGTGCCACATAAAAGATTATTACTTAAGATAAAAAATCACGGGATTGGGGGTAACATTCTGGCATGGGTGGAGGATTGGTTATCGAACAGGAAGCAGAGAGTTGGGATAAATGGTTCATTTTCGGACTGGCAACCAGTAACCAGTGGTGTTCCACAGGGGTCGGTGCTGGGTCCCCAACTCTTTACAATCTATATTAACGATTTGGAGGAGGGGACCGAGTGCAACATATCAAAATTTGCAGATGATACAAAGATGGGAAGGAAAGTAGAGAGTGAGGAGGACATAAAAAACCTGCAGGGGGATATAGACAAGCTGGGTGAGTGGGCGGAGATTTAGCAGATGCAATATAATATTGGAAAATGTGAGGTTATGCACTTTGGCAGGAAAAATCAGAGAGCAAGTTATTTTCTTAATGGCGAGAGACTGGAAAGTACTGCAGTACAAAGGGATCTGGGGGTCCTAGTGCAAGAAAATCAAAAAGTTGGTATGCAGGTGCAGCAGGTGATCAAGAAAGCCAACGGAATGTTGGCTTTTATTGCTCGGGGGATAGAATATAAAAACAGGGAGGTATTGCTGCAGTTATATAAGGTATTGGTGAGACCGCACCTGGAATACTGCATACAGTTTTGGTCTCCATACTTAAGAAAAGACATACTTGCTCTCGAGGCAGTACAAAGAAGGTTCACTCGGTTAATCCCGGGGATGAGGGGGCGGACATATGAGGAGAGGTTGAGTAGATTGGGACTCTACTCATTGGAGTTCAGAAGAATGAGAGGCGATCTTATTGAAACATATAAGATTGTGAAGGGTCTTGATCGGGTGGATGCAGTAAGGATGTTCCCAAAGATGGGTGAAACTAGAACTAGGGGGCATAATCTTAGAATAAGGGGCTGCTCTTTCAAAACTGAGATGAGGAGAAACTTCTTCACTCAGAGGGTGGTAGGTCTGTGGAATTTGCTGCCCCAGGAAGCTGTGGAAGCTACATCATTAGATAAATTTAAAACAGAAATAGACAGTTTCCTAGAAGTAAAGGGAATTAGGGGTTATGGGGAGCGGGCAGGAAATTGGACATGAAGCTGAGTTCGGATCGGTCAATGCCCTGTGGGTGGCGGAGAGGGCCCAGGGGCTATGTGGCCGGGTCCTGCTCCGACTTCTTGTGTTCTTTAGATTTGTGGTTGGGATCAGATCAGCCATGATCTTATTGAATGGCGGAGCAGGCTCGAGGGGCCGATTGGCCTACTCCTGCTCCAATTTCTTATGTTCTTATGTTCTTATGTTCTTAAAAATAAAAAATGAAAATATTATTTGAATGGAGAAATACTACAAAATGCTGCGGTACAGAGGGATCTGGGTGTCCTCGTACATGAAACACAACAAGTCAACATACAGGTGCAGCAGGTAATCCGGAAGGCAAACGGAATAATGGCCTTTATTTCTCGAGGGATGGAGTATAGAAGCAGGGAAGTCATGCTACAACTGTACAGGGTGCTGGTAAGACCACACCTGGAATACTACGTACAGTTCTGGTGCCCTTGTTTAAGGAAGGACATACTTGCATTGGAGGCAGTTCAGAGAAGGTTCACTAGGTTGATTCCGGGTATGGAAGGGTTGTCTTATGAGGAAAGATTGAACAGGTTGCGTCTATACTCATTGGAGTTTAGAAGAATGAGAGGAGATCTTATTGAAACATACAAGATTCTGAGGGGACTCGATAGGGTGGATGCTGAGAGGATGTTACCCCTCATGGGGGAATCTAAAACTAGGGGGCATAGACTCAGAATGAGGGGTCACCTGTTTAAGATGGAAATGAGGAGGAATTTCTTCTCCCAAAGGGTCGTGAATCTTTGGAATTCTTTACCCCAAAAAGGGGAGGTTGAGTCATTGAATACATTCAAGGCTGAGTTGGACAAATTTTTGATCATCGAGGGAGTCTAAGTTTATGGGGAAAGGGCGGGAAAGTGGAGTTGAGGTAAAAATCAGATCAGTCATGATCTCACTAAATGGCAGAGCAGGCTCGAGGGGCCGAATGGCCTACTCCTGCTCCTATCTCTTATGGTCTTCTATAAATGCAAGTTGTCGTTGATTTTACAGATACATGTGCATAAGTAAGGCTATGATTTTATGTATGATTAACATCTGCTTCAGATATAAAAGTAGAAAAATATAAAGACTTCATTGCATAATCATGCCTGTGTTAACAAAATTGTTTCTGGACATAATTACATCATCCATGTTAGAGTGGTTTGCAAACTTGCTTTTGCTCCTTCAACCCTGTCTAAATTTTTGTGGTAAATAATGTAGTTTCATTTTCTTCAGGCACAACAATAGCCTGTAGCACCAGCTTTCTGTCCATTTTTATGAATCATGTTTTAAATTCAATTCCCCCAAGAAAGAACTGTCCTGTTTGACAAGCTTGTGGGAGCAGCTTAGAGAACAGGATTGACTGGCAGGAGTTTCGAGCCAGGCTAACCTGACTAAGGTGCAAATAGACATTTCACACTGACAGGCTGGGTGGAAGGGAACTCAAGCCGATTGACGTTATCAACTTTTAACATAATTACTGGGAACAATACCTCGAGAGGGAACTCAGAGACACTCAGTCCCAACTGAAACTGGAAGGCAGGAGATGGCCGGGCCATTGTCTTCCAGGAGAGAAGCCAGTTAAGCAAAATCGGTTTGAAATCGAAACCCATTACATGCTAATGGGAGCCATCAGCTCAGGAAACGACAGACACCCTGTAATCATCACCCATTGTCTCTCCAGGTGCAAGGCCTGGTAGTGGGCTAATGAAATAGCATTTTTGACAAAGATTTCAAAGGTTTTGAGTCACTGGTGAGCTCTGGTCTCTGTTCTTTTCCTCTCTCCTCCTCGGCATCAATCTACAGCAAGTCTCCCGAGTGAGGCTCGGCTCGATTCAACGGAACACCGCCAGAAGCTGAGCGCTGCTCTTTATCCCTCATCAACGGACTGCGACTCAAACTGGAACTTGGATACTGCGTCGGCGGTACGGAACCATGAGCGAGACGTGCAGGAAGAAACTGCAATCAAGACAACGGGCAATCGGGATGAGCATATTAGGAACATAAGTAAGGAGTCTTACAACACCAGGTTATAGTCCAACAGTTTTATTTGAAATCACAAGCTTTCAGAGGCTTCCTCCTTTGTCCACCCCAGTCCATCACCAGCATCTCCACATCATAGGAACATAAGAACATAGGAATATAGGAACAGGAGTAGGCCATTCAGCCCCTCGTGCCTGCTCCGCCATTTGATAAGATCATGGCTGATCTGCGGTCTAACCAGGGTTTGAATAGCTGCAGCATAACTTCTGCCCCCTTGTACTCTAGTCCTCTAGATATAAAGGCCAGCATTCCATTAGCCTTATTGATTATTTTCTGCACATGTTCATGACACTTCAATGACCTATGTACCTGAACCCTTTGGACAGCCACTGTTTTTAACTTTTTACCATTTAGAAAGTATCCTGTTCTATCCTTTATTGATCCAAAGTGGATGACTTCACATTTGTCAACATTGAATTCCATTTGCCACAGTTTTGCCCATTCACCTAATCTATCAATATCACTTCGTAATTTTATATTTTCATCTGCACTGCTTACAATGCCACCAATCTTAGTGTCATCAGCATACTTAGATAAGAGACTTTCTATGCCTTCATCTAAGTCGTTAATAAATATTGTGAATAATTGAGGCCCCAAGACAGATCCCTGCAGGACTCCACTAGTCACATCCTGCCAATGTGAGTACCTACCCATTATCCCTACTCTCTGTCACCTTTCGCTCAGCCAACTTCCTAACCAAGTCCGTACTTTTCCCTCGATTCCATGGGCTTCTATCTTAGCTAACAGTCTGTTATGTGGGACTTTATCAAATGCCTTCTGGAAGTCCATATAAATAACATCCATTGACATTCCCCTGTCCACTACTTCAGTCACCTCTTCAAAAAATTCAATCAGGTTTGTCAGGCACAACCTACCTTTCACAAATCCATGCTGGCTCTCTCTGATTAACTGAAAATTCTCGAGGTGTTCAGTCACCCTATCCTTAATTATAGACTCCAACATTTTCCCCACAACAGATGTTAGGCCAACTGGTCTATAATTCCCCGGTTTCGCTCTCTCTCCTTTCTTAAAAAGCGGAGTGACATGTGCAATTTTCCAATCTAGCGGGACAGTTCCTGAATCTAGAGAACTTTGAAAGATTATAGTTAGTATAATTATAGTATAATTATAATTATACTGCCTGCGCCCACACATCCACAAGCCCACTTAGCTGTGTGAGGGGGTGATTGTAAGTCCCAACCAAACCTTAGAGGGTTTTAGTGCTGGGAGGGTCCTGTGTTAGTTTATTTCACGAAAGGGTTTCTCTTATTAGGCCGTGGTAATTTAGCACGGTAGGGCTTATTGGACAAGCCAGGGTTATACGGTTTGTACTATTTACTAGTGTCATTGTTAATCTTATTAAACACAATATGGTTGAGCCTGAAAACGTGTGTCCGAGTCTGATCTGTCCTTATAATCCCTATCGCTCCAGAATTTATAGTAAGAGGTGTGTTTTCGGTACGCCCGAGAAAACCACTTAAAAGCTGAGATTCTCAAAAAAGTCATTAATTGTGCCCTTCTGTTTCCTTCTGTTAGGTGCTTTCTTCATATTTTGGCTGTTTCTTTCGGATGAATGAAAGTTACTGCAGGCTTATCCAGTCATGGTTCTGCATGATCCTAATCGCACATCATGCTTGATGAGAAATCCCAAAGTAAGACGCAATTTCTCCAACAAAATAGGCTTCACTCAGCACTGGAACTGGGATGGGTGGGTGGGGGAGCAGTATTTACACTGCAGTCTGAGACCATGGGAGTAACTTTCACCTTCACCGCCTGGGTGGTAATCTGGCGGAATGGATCACATACCTGTTGTATAAGCCACCGGGTTTTCATCCACCGCAATCACTGGAATGAAAATTGACCGTGTTGTACAATGGGCAGGTCATAGAATCCACTCCGCTACGTTACCCCCTAGGCGGTGAAGATGAATACTAATTACCACCATAGCTGCAGTTCAGGTTCCAACCAGGCAGAAGTCTGTCTCCATTACTTGGCTACTGCCTTGCTGAAACTTCGCAACCCCTCAGATAATGAAGCAATCTGTGCCCGCATGCAACAAGACCTGGACAACATCCAGGCTTGGGATGATAAGTGGCAAGTAACATTCACACCAGACAAGTGTGCCAGGCAATGACCATCTCCAACAAGAGAGAATCTAACCACCTCCCCTTGACATTCAACAGCATTACCATCACCGAATCTCCCACCATCAACATCCTGGGGGTCACCATTGACCAAAAACTTAACTGGACCAGCCACCTAAATACTGTGGCTACAAGAGCAGGTCAGAGGCTGGGTATTCTGCAGCGAGTGACTCACCTCCTGACTCCCCGAGGCTTTTTCACTATCTACAAGGCACAAGTCAGGAGTGTGATGGAATACTCTCCACTTATATGGATGAATGCAGCTCCAACAACACTCAAGAAGCTTGACACCATCCAGGACAAAGCAGCCAGCTTGATTGGCACCCCATCCACCACCCTAAACATTCACTCCCTTCACCACCAGCGCATCGTGGCTGCAGAGTGTACCATCCACAGGATGCACTGCAGCAACTCGCCAAGGCTTCTTCGACAGCACTCCCAAACCTGCGACCTCTACCACCTAGAGGGACAAGAGCAGCAGGCACATGGGAACAACACCACCTGCACGTTCCCCTCCAAGTCACACGCCAACCTGACTTGGAAATATATCGCCGTTCCTTCATCGTCACTGGGTCAAAATCCTGGAACTCCGTTCCTAACAGCACTGTGGGAGAACCTTCACCACACGGACTGCAGCAATTCAAGAAGGAGGCTCAACACCACCTTTTCAAGGGCAATTAGGGATAGGCAATAAATGCCGGCCTCGCCAGCGCGCCCACATCCCATGAATGAATAAAAAAAAACTTTAACTGCTGCGTTTAAGAGAGAACTGGGTATATACTGGAAAAGGGAATTGGATATATACTTGAGAAAGGAAACATTTGCAGGGCTATGGAGAAAGGGCAGGAGAGTGGGACTAATTGGATAGCTCTTTGAAAGATCCGGCATAGGCACGATGGGCCGAATGACCTCCTTCTGTGCTGTATTATTCTATGATTCTTTGAACTCTGCACATGAATGCACACAGTTGTTTGCAGAAATTTGGAAACTTAAATGTTTAGAGCTTGGGGAGGGAAGAATCTTCACTCTCAAAGCACTGAAATTAAATCGGTTTAAAAAGTATCCAGGGATATTAAATGGAACTCCTGAACACTTAGCAAACAAGATTTGACATTGCACTTGTGATGTAGGAAATGCAGCAGCCAATTTACAAACAGCAAGGTCCCACAAACAGCACTGTGATAATGACCGGATAATCTGATTGTGATGTTGATTGAGGGATAAATATTGGCCAGGACATGGGGAGAAATCCCCTGCTCTTCTTCGAAATAGAGCCATGGGATCTTTTACGTCCACCTGAGAGGGCAGACGGGGCCGTGGTTTAACATCTCATCTGAAAGACGGCAACTCTGACAGTGCAGCACTCTCTCACTACTGCACTGGAGTCATGATGTGGAGATGCCGGTGATGGACTTGGGTGGACAAATGTAAGGAATCTTACAACACCAGGTTATAGTCCAACAGTTTTATTTGAAAATCACAAGCTTTCGGAGCTTGTGATTTTCAAATAAAACTGTTGGACTATAACCTGGTGTTGTAAGATTCCTTACATTACTGCACTGAAGTGTCAGCCTAGATTTTATGCTCAAGTCTCTGTAGTGGGATACTCTCCATGTGATGTCAAACCCAAGCCGGGATTCTCACTCTGTTTCCCTCTGGAGTTAGGTCAAGCCCCAACTCTGGATTTGCACTGCCAGTTTAGCATTGGTGTGAGGCTGAAATTGCTTTGCTCCAACGCTAAAATTGCAATGTAATTGCATCCTTATTTATGTGGTCAACACATAAGGTATCCTATGTGAACCAGCTTAGGCAATCTTAGCACAGTTCCTTGTGATTGCAAGCCCACGGCACAAAACTCTCCTTAATTCTGCATGTTTCAGCACTAAATTATCATCTTCGCTGAGGCCACTAAAACTGCTGGTACGGGAAATAAAAATGTAAAACTGGAGCAGTAATTTGAGGTTGGAGTATGTAGAATGTTTTACTCTACATGTTATACCGGACCTGGGAATGCTCAGTCCAAAAGACAGAAAAGGAGTTTTCTACCAACAGTTCTGAATTACCTCATCCCAATGAGTACAAAAGAGAGAGATCTAGTACAAATACAAGTCAAAAACACCTTCAAGGTTCTGTTGAGCTAAATATAAACTCCCACGGGCCAGGAATGATTGAAAAATGCTGCGGATGTACCAGTCCAAGAATCCTCACAGCCAACACTATATCCATTTTCCTATAAATTCCGACCTGGAGTGGCAAGGACATATCTTGTCCTGTGGGCTTTCTTGATTGGTAATGCAAGGAAAAAGAAGTGAAGAGATCTTGACCTGTTGCATTTCAATGTAATCAAATTAACATCTCATAAACCGAACATTCATTGGAAGAAAAACACATCGGGTGCTAATTTGGGCCGTGTCGCGCCCGTTGTTTTGGCGTTACGCGCCTGACGCCAGATGCCATCTTGGTATAGGAGTTAGCGCAGGCGCAGTTAACGAATGTTGGAATCATGTAAAGTAGGGAGAAAATGGCTTCAATCAGAGTGCAATGCTTATTTAAAGTGATAGACACCATTTTGGGACTTAACGCTCAACTCAACACACAGTATTAACCCCGACCATCTGAGCATGTCTTAGAGTGCCTGGAGGACCCCCCCACCGGTGCTATTTAAAGGGACCATGCAGGATTTACAGGTTAGTGACTGGATTATTGCTTCTGGCTGCTGAGACATTTGCAACTGTTTTTGGAGGTCTCCTAGACTTCAATACTAGGTCGCAGGGACATAGCCTAGCATTTAAAGCCAGGACGTGCAGGAGTGAAGTTAGGAAATGATCCTACATGCAAAGGTTGGGAGAAGTTTGGGAAGCTCTTCTGCAAACGGCAGTTGATGCTAGCTCAAATGTGAATTCTAAATCCGAGATTGATAGATTTCTGTGAACCAAGGGTATTAAGGGATATGGGGCTAAGGTGGATATATGGAGTTAGGTCATAGGTCCGCCATGATCTCATTGAATGGTGGAACAGGCTCAAGAGGCTAAAGGCCACTGCCAGTTGCTGCCTCCTCATATGCGCCACCTTCTCCTGCAAGAACGCGGGATGTGTGTCTGGGTGATGTGCCTGTCATGGTTGAATCGCTGCCAGTGAATGTGGCCTATGAGTTATGGGTGGGCGGCTTGCAACAGTGGTAATGTGTGAGGGTGAGAGGAAGCATCTGATTGGAAGAGTTGAGTACTGATGGAAAGAGTTTGTTGGTAGGTGAGTGATGAGGGCTGTAGTGCGTGGAGCAGTGGATGCGGCTAGTGGTGCAGCTGGTAGGAGATGCCACTTGACTGTTGACCTCACTCACCTTGACCACTCATGTCAAAGCTTTGAACTTCTTCCTGCACTGCATCTATGTTCATGATGCTGTGCACCTAGAATTGACTTCATCCTGTAATACCTCCCACTGTCTTTTGGGTATATGTCTAGAGGGCCTCTTGTCCCCCAGCCCCACCCCATGCGGATATATGATGCCCCTCCTTCTGTCCACATCTTGCACCAAAGTCTCTAGTGCATCAGCAGAGAATCTTGGTGTACAAACTGTTGCAGGCCTGGTATAAACTCAAATTGGCAGATTGGTGAGGACTGGCGTGCAGATTGGAGGATGTGGGATTTAGTGGTGTACAACCTTTATTCAATATTTTAACTTAACTCATCAGTGTTTAAACATAGGGATGGAACCTGCATCTGTGTTTTACATGTGAGATGTCTGATCTCCGTTCAGACTACGTGCAGATAGCCGACTGTTATTTTCAGCAAATAACATGTACCAGCCACCTTTAAGAGATTTCGAACAAATAGCCTGCCTTTAAGAGATTGGCGCTCCCCCTGCTGGTGGAAAGTGCAAGTTGCATGGAATCCTCATTCAACGCTGATTTCCAATGCAGTTTGCAGGTAAGTCCTCAGGCCTGACGAAAGTCTTGTCCTGTCTGCGCAGGGGCCATTGGGCGCGGGGTAATTGTGATGGTGCCACCCCCGTCCAAAAACAGGCCCTATCCAATTTTTCCCCCATCATGTGTTAACTTTTCAGCCCATGAGAACATGTTTAAGGCATTAGTCCTTGGTTCTCTGTCGGCGAGATCATGCATGGGAATGATATGTTTGGTGGTGCAGATCAGAAAGAAGAATTTATTTGAGGTACAAGGTTAAATTAAGGTAAAAATAAGATACATTTAGAACTGCTGCAAACAATTAGGGATGGGCGAGTGAGGAAGAGACCAAGGAAAATTGAAGGAGTGCTGTACTATTTTTCCAGTTTGTTTTTTGCAATTGTTTTACTATAATATTACAAGGAAAGTTAATTGGAATATTTAAATATTATTACTGTAATATTATGTGCAATCACAGGCCCTGAAATTACACGTGGGTTACTAGCATTAAAACACTGAGCACATTCTTCTGGAATGATTCTTGCCACTATTTTAGTGGCGGTGTAAACTTGAATTGTGTTAACACCTCCGCTAAAATAGCAGGGAGAGGAATATCTGATGAACATATTAAGCATTTGTATGTTGGTATCTCACATTGTAATTTAAGAGCCACAAAAGTTACTGCAACAAGTGTTCTGCAGGTTCGACAAAATCTTTAAAACTGGCTGTCCCGAGGAGTACCACATATGATTGAGGTGCTGGAGCTGGTGACATTTAAAGTAATGTTACTCATGATACAATCTGTGTGCCAACTTCAGCCCACGTCTCCCTTACCTAGGTTCATCAGCATATTTGCTGCTTCAAAGGCCTCTCTCCACAACAACCTGCCAACTCTAAGATGTTGCCTAAGGTGGGGGCATAGAAAGACTTGCATTTACATAGAGCCTTTCACGACGTCCCAAAACACTTTACGGCCAATTAAGCACCTTTGAAGTTACATTGAGTTACATTGAGTCTACACCACAGAAACAGGCCATTCAGCCCAACTGGTCTATGCTGGCGTATATACTACACACGAGCCTCCTCCCACCTTACTTCATCTTACCCTATCAGCATCCCCTCTATTCCTTTCTCCCTCGTGTGCTTATCTAGCTTCCCCTTAAATGGATCTATGCTATTTGCCTCTAGTGTCGTCACTGTTGTAAGGTAGGAAACATGGCAGCCAATTTGCACACAGCAAGGTCCCACAAACAGCAATGTGATAATGACCAGACCATCTGTTTTAGTGGCGTTGGTTGAGGGATAAATATTGACCAGAACATTGAACTCCCCTGCTCTTCTTTGAAATAGTGCCAAGGGATCTTTTACGTCCACCTGAGAGGGCGTTGATTTAATGTCTCATCCAAATGACAGTGCAGCACTCCTTCAATACTGCACCGAATCGTTAGTCTAGATTTTGTGGTCAAGTCTCTGGACTTGAACCTACCGCCTCCTGACTCAGAGGCGAGAGGGCTACTAACTGAACCATGGCTGACACCCAAACAGATTAGGATTGTGGTCCTCAGCAAAAAGATAGTGAGTAACTGGCTCAACATACTTATATGGTATTCACGTGTCCATCTTGTATTGTGATGCTACTCAGTATCTGCCACTACATGGCCTCTGTGAACTATGCAAATATGAAAGTTTTCTCCAGTCGTTAAAGGATACAGATGGTGCACATTTTAAGATTACTACACAGGTATCTCAGCCTTGTGGATTGGTATTCTCACCAGAGCCTGCCTCTCACATAGCCCGTTCCAGGTCTTTGACCTTCGAGCTGTAGAATATTCCATTCCTTTATTAAAATTTCAAAGGTGTAGAGGGTCCAGGTTAGTAATAGTGTGTCCATTGACACATTGCATGGAACTGTACTCCCTTGAGATAGATAGTGTATTCCATTCCTGCATGATGATTTGCGATGGTTACTGCTTTTAGGAACTGATTGCCATATCATTATTCAGTTGTATAAAATTATTAATGCAACAAAATGTGCTTGGCACATGGGAGTGTGTCAACAAACAAGGATATTTTTAGAAAACATTTTTGTGTACAGTAGAACAATTTGCAAGTTAATGTGCCATATCAATTAGCACAGTGGGCATTTGAATCTCTGTCAGGGTGATGTGAGGCTATAAAACATGCAGCACCTGGGATCCTTTTATTTGAAAACAGATGGCAGAGACAGATTAACCCTCCTGGTTACATTAACCAGGCCCAAGGAGTAAAAGATTTGATGATGTTATCTGTTGAATGAACAATCACTTAGCTGATCTCAGAGTATTAAAGAAAGAGAGAACTTTATAGCACCTCATCCTGTCTTTCAGGGCATCCCAAAGTGCTTACAGCAAGGTCCCACAAACAGCAGTGCGATGAATGACTAGTTAAGCCATTTTTTTGATGGTATTGACAGAGGGAGAAATGCTGGCCAGGAGACCAGGAGAATACCTTACCCAACATTTACCAGCCAAGTCCTGGAGCAGGGTTTGAACCCACAACTTTCTGAAGAGGGGACAGTGCCACTAACTAAGCCAAGCTGACATTATTAAAGTATTAGAGAGCCCAAATAACAGAAAGCGTGTTCTGTAGGTTCTGTCAAGGATAGGCTTTGGGCCCAAGAACTTACTATTCACAGGTGTAGATATTCATCACTCCATTATTTCCAAATGAGCCAGTAAGCTCACAACTGCCTTGGTTCACGTCAATGACTATTATGTCCATCTCTGCTTCACTCCCGGTCCATTTGGCCTTATCTACCTTGAAATAATACTTTGACCCATACCATTTAATATTTTACTAAAATCTCCTGTATCACTGCTCAGGGCTCAGAGCACAATTTCCCTGATTTTTACCACAGTCTTCGCTGAGCTCCAGGAAATAAAAAGCATTTATATAGTGCCTTTCACTACCTCAGGGCGTCCCAAAGAGCTTTACAGCCAATGACGTACTTTTGAAGTGTAGTCACTGTTGTTCTAATATAGGAAAATGTGGCAGCCAATTGCATACAGCAAGGTCCCAAAAACTGCAATGAGTTACATGACCAGACAATGGGGTAGAAATTGGGCACAAACTATACCAATTTAGCAACAGCACGGCCTGCGCCCTGTGAGGAGCAGGAGTGCACCTCCTGACTCCACAATGCTAGCGATCGGTCTCCCCTGTTACCAGCTCCAACCCCCCTCCCGAAAGTTACTTGGTACTTTCGTGTGACCCAACATGCACCCAAAATTTCTTTTCATCAATTCAAAAGTGGTATTTTTAATGCAACTTTATATTTATTTTCCTAGTCTACCACTTACTACTCTTACCGTTCTTTAATGGTCTTCATTGCTACTGTGCTTACATTTTGGCTCTAGTTTCTTAGTACTGTTTTTACTTTTTTCTTTAATTCTTTTTAAATCATTGATTTTGCATTTTGAATTCTGTCTTTCACACTTCTTTTGACATTTTTCCTCCTCTACCTTTTTGCAATCCTTGTCTCTTTATTCCTGCATGGACAGGGGCTCCAAAAAGATTGTAAATAAAGGCCTAAGTCAACAATGGCAGCTCCAGGTAGAGAACATAATGTAAGGCCGAGGCTGATGAGAGATGAGCCCATGATGGGGTTAGGAAGACCAGAAAGGGTTCCTAAACAAACACGACAGCAGAGGACAGGAAAGGATAGAGACAGGTCAGGGAATGAACATGTTCATGCTTGGGTGTCCCTAAAATGGTGGGTGGTGGGGTAGACTTAAATGAGGGGCAGCCAGAAAACTGTGTCCTGGCACCCAAAGGCTTTTCTCTATTCGGGAGGTGGGGGGGAGCATTTAATTTGTACCTTTGTCTGTGAATTGAATTTATTGTTATAATGAAGCGCACGGAGTATATAAGTGAGTGTTCAAGTGTTTTTCGATTGCTGCTCATTAGTGAAAGTGGCATTTGAGCTAATCAAGATGCTACATGACCTGTCAACACATTGGCAGCTTTTCCACACTCTACAGATATGCCAGACATGCTCCAGACACATAATTTTTAATTATATAGATATACCTTGATGAGAATCCTCCCCACTTCACTCCAGGAAGCTTATAGAATTGTTCCTTGTTCTTCATCCATTTTACACTTGCATCATTCTTGCTGCTCCTCTCTGCACCACTTGTCCTTTTTGATGCATAGTGACAAAAGAAATCTACACGGTACTCCAAGTCTGACCACTGTATTATAAAGCATCAGCATAATTCTGTAGACTTAAATTTGATTTGTCTATGTATCCCAACAT
This sequence comes from Heptranchias perlo, assembly GCF_035084215.1. NCBI lineage: Eukaryota > Metazoa > Chordata > Chondrichthyes > Hexanchiformes > Hexanchidae > Heptranchias > Heptranchias perlo. The sequence continues at coordinate 15,109,785 of NC_090331.1, read as the reverse complement.
TCTATTTGCATTTTTAATTATTTCTAAAAAAGCAAAATATTATTTGAATGGAGAAATACTACAAAATGCTGCGGTACAGAGGGATCTGGGTGTCCTCGTACATGAAAGTCAACATACAGGTGCAGCAGGTAATCCGGAAGGCAAACGGAATATTGGCCTTTATTTCTATGGGGATGGAGTATAAAAGCAGGGAAGTCATGCTTCAACTGTACAGGGTGCTGGTGAGACCACACCTGGAGTACTGCATCCAGTTCTGGTGCTCTTATTTAAGGAAGGACATACTTGCATTGGAGGCAGTTCAGAGAAGGTTCACTAGGTTGATTCCAGGTATGGAAGGGTTGTCTTATGAGGAAAGATTGAACAGGTTGGGTCTAAACTCATTGGAGTTTAGAAGAATGAGAGGAGATCTTATTGAAACATACAAGATTCTGAGGGAACTCGATAGGGTGGATGCTGAGAGGATGTTACCCCTCATGGGGGAATCTAAAAGTAGGGGGCATAGACTTAGAATAAGGGGTCGCCCATTTAAAATGGTAATGAGGAGGAATTTCTTCTCCCAGAGGGTCGTGAATCTTTAGAATTCTTTACCCCAAATAGCTGTAGAGGCTGAGTCATTGAATACATTCAAGGCTGAGTTAGACAAATTTTTGATCAGCAAGGGAGTCAAAGGATATGGGGAAAAGGCGGGAAAGTGGAGTTGAGGAAAAAATTAGATCAGCCATGATCTCATTGAATGGCGGAGCAGGCTCGAGGGGCCGAATGGCCCACACCTGCTCCTATCTCTTATGGTCTTATGGTCTCCAATAACTGGCTTCATTGTTACTCCCAGGTATTTTTCTGAGGTTCACAGTGATAATTCTACTCCTTTATTGGGCATGATTTTGACACTGAGCTGGGAAGGGGGCCGGGGGGGGGGTGTCAAATTGCGGAGGGGAAACCCGGAAGTACAGGTTTCCCGGACGTCCTTACGATTTTGACATAAGGACGTCTTTTTTTTTGTCAGTTTGCTGTCCGACTGGCCAGCTGATTGACAGGCTGGTCTCAGTCGGACGGGAAACCAGCCAGGGAGAGGACCTGTTCAGGTAAGTCTTCAGGTAAGTCTTTGTTTGTATGGATGGGGGGAGGCATTGGGGTCAAGGGAGCATGGGTATCATGGGTGGCATGGATGGGCACGGGGGCATAGGTTGGCATGGGACATAGGTTGGCACAGGGGTCATCACTCATGGGGAGAGTGATCGGGGGTCAGTTACAGGGCGGGTGTCGGGATCGGGGGTCATCGTGGAGGTCCACAATTGTTGGGGGGGAGGATCGGGGTCGAGGGTCCGCGATTCTTGTGGGGGAGGATCGGGGATCAGGGTCGGGGGTTTGCGATCTGCGATCGGGGTTGGGGGTCCGCGATCAGGGATCGTGGCGAGGGGTCCGCAATCGTTGTTGGGGGGGGGTCACAGTAGGTAGGCTTGTTGGGCCTGGGGGTAGCACTCCTGCTCCGCCCGGCCCACAAGCTGTGCCAGAAAGGCACCTACCCGTTAGTCTCGGGCCTTCTCGCCTCCTTTCACGAGGCGTAAAAGAGAAGGCACAGGAATCCAGGTCCCCGGGGGTTGAAATCAGAAACTGTGGGAAAATAGAGGCCTGAAACCTCCTCGAAAGGATTTAAGGCCCGAACCACCTCTTGAGAGTGAGTTGCCTGCTGGCCCCTCATCCCGCCCCGGTGTAAACCGGAAATAGGCGGATTGGAGGTGGGTTGGGGGCGTGTTTGAAATGGTTGCAATTTTGAATGCCCCCCGCCCCCAACCCACCATTTTTCACTGTTAAAATCGTGTCCATTGTATACCTATCCCCATCTTTTTTTTTTGGCCGATATGCAATGCTTTAAATTTCCCACTATTGCATTTCATTTGCTATTTCTCTGCCCAGTGTATAACAGATCTTTTTCTGCATATTGTTTATTGTGCTTTCTCCCCTGAACATTTCCGTATTTTCATTTTATAAGCTTATCATCGCTTTCTGCAACAGGGGTCTAAGCACTGATTCCTCTGGTACTCCACTTAAAACCTCCCCCCGCCCGACCCCATGTATTTTTCATTCAACTTCTTATGCAGTCTCATGTTCCATTCTGGATTCTCAGTTTTATTAGAAGTTTTTCATTATTCTTAGTTTAGTTCTTCCTTCAATCCTTTGAAGTCTGCCTCCCTGAAATCTTATATTTCTCTCCTGGTCCTTGCTTGGCACTGTTTGTCAGGTGATCTCGAATTTATTCACTTGTCCCCAGAGATCCCATCACTTCTATAATATGGATGTTGTCCTGATTACCAGGGATGAGGGACTTCAGTTAGGTGGAGAGAGGAGAGAAGCTGGGAATGTTCACCTTCGAGCAGAGAAGGTTAAGGGGAGATTTAATAGAGATGTTCAAAATTATGAGGGGATTTGAAGGAGTAATTAAGGAGAATCTGTTTCCACTGGCAAGAGGGTCGGTAACCAGATAAATTTAAGATAATTGGCAAAAGAACCAAAGGGGAGATGAAGAGATTTTTTTTTACGAAGAACTAATTGAATAGCTCTTTCAAAAAGCCAGCACAGGCACAATGGGCTGAATGGCCACCTTCTGTGCTGTAAGATTCTATGATACTTGTAAGAACCAGACATAGCTGCAACTTTCCCCAGTCAGATCCATAACACACTTGGATTTAATTTCTTCTGTGTGCTATTTTAGCACATTAGTTAATTTATTTGAATGAATTTCTGCCAGCACTATTTTTAACACAAGTCATTAAGTGATTTAAATAGTACACGGAGGAAATTAAACCTAATGAGTATCATAAAGCAATCTTGTACCACATTTACTCATCCTGATTCTGTCACCACACTGTCATTAGAGCATTTCCTGGATTGGTTGAAATTGGCGATATTTATTACATTTTTATCCATACGTATCTTTCTCATTTCAAAGGTTAAAATGCTGGTCTTCCTTCACCAGTCATGTGGTCAGTTGTTAGGGCTGCCTGTTCTCTCATTTCCCCTGAAATATAAAGGGCATGAATTTCAAGGCTCCAATACCAGTGTGAAGCCTCACTAGATGTAAACATGGTCTGGAGATTGGACTACAACAGTATAGCCCCGATTGTGCAGCCTGTGCTTTTGTCTATCCAGGTTCTGGGCGAGCAGCATAACCTTGCAATTTTTAACCTATAATAGCAACTTGCTGAACTTTCAAGTTATCCTAAACATATAAAACGACCCATCCTGTCCTCCTAGCATCTCTCTTTTCCCTATATTACAACAACAACTTGCATTTATATAGCACCTTTAACGAAATGACCCAAGGCGCATCACAGGAGTGATTATCGAACAAAATTTGACACCGAGCCACATAAGGAAATATCAGGACAGGTGCCAAAAGCTTGGTTAAAGAGGTAGGTTTTAAGGAGCGTCTTAAAGGAGGAGAGAGAGTTAGGGAGGTTTAGGGAGGGAATTGCAGAGCTTAGGGCCTTGGCAGCTGAAGGCATATAGAATATGCCTTTGCAGATGGAATCCACTCCTATCTTCTGGGTGAGACGTGTTTCCATAATCCCAATGCTATCATAATTTCCTTCGGTTACATAAAATCATAAAAGCTTACAGCACAGAAGAAGGCCATTCAGGATATTCCCTCTGATTTCTTTCGACAGCCTATGTTGTATACCTAACTAGGCCCGGTGACTTATTAACATTGAGTCTTGCTGATTTTCTTTCAGAAGCAATTCCTTTTGTACAGTTAGCTCTATCAATCATTCCATATCTTCCTCTAGAACAGCTATATTATCTCTTCTACCATCATTTGTAAAAATTGAAACAAAATTTTATTTCATATCTCCACCTTCAACCTCTACAACTAGATTTTCCCTTTTATTCTTTTGCTTTTTATTTGCTGATAAACCCTTTAATATTTCCTTTTTGTATTCACTTTTGGCCCTTCTTACCTTCAATGTCAGCATTTTTTCTAAGTGCTTTTAGGAATCATGTAAAAGAACTTAATTATGACCATTGCTCCTAACGCAGATTTTTGAGCCTCCATGTTGATTTAATTTGCCGACATTTATTTTCTGTTTTGTATTTGTTTGTACTTCCCTCTGATTAGTTTCCATGTTCTGCTTATCCATAGTTAAAGTCTAATTTCTTCACCCCTCCAAATTTAGTTTTAAAAAGCCTAATTTCTTCTTCTGTGTTCTTTTGGATCTTGGCTCTTTGTTTCTACCTTATTTAGATGCAACCCATCTTTCCTGTATTAACTAGCTTTACCAAAAGATAGTACCAATTAGAAGTATGTAATTGGCTGTAAAGCACATTGGGACATCCTGAGGTTCTGAAATGCACTATATAAATGCACGTACTTCTTTCTATCTACGAAATCAACACAATATAACCTCCCCCCAAATAGTCAGTCACTCAATTGCCCCTATAATTCTACTTCTGAACTCATTACTTCTACCAAATCCTGTCAGTAACTTGGACACACCATTTTAGAACCCTAAATTTCCAACATATCAAAATTTATTTTCAGTCCCTTTAACTTCTCCTTCCATCTGTCACTTAATCCTAATGGGACAGCCACCACTACTTTATCTGAAGGCCTTTCCAGGAATTCATCACATTGAATTTTTTACCCAACAGCCTGAGACAATTTTTGATGAAACCATATCACTTTGATCAAGGTTGGTTCCAAGATTTTCATTTTAACATTTTTAGGAAAACTTCAAGCAGCTGTCAATAAAGATAGGAGATAGAGATTGATATTTCACAATTGATATATGAAATGATCAAATATATCCAAAAGTCCCGTTAGGACTGTTTTATTCTTGGAAGGAATATAATAATTATAACTTTTTTTAAATTCAGAGAGACTTTTGAGGGCAATACAAAAGAGCTCATTCCACATTACTTTGTCATTTTAATGGAATGCAAAAATGGCACTGATTGGCAGCAGGACATATCTGAATTTAAGGTTTCCTACAATGTGTCTGTAAAATGGAAATTTGATGAACAGTGAAATCATCTTAATTTCAAAAAGTATTTCACCTTTTTTACAGCTTCGTGCAATGTGCAAAGACCTTCTGATAGTGGCAGAATGGTGAAGCCTTTTGCTTGTACAGATGATAAGTAAACGCCAATCGACAGTTCCTTTGCAACAAATTGAATCCATTCGCCTTAGTAAATCATATTAGAAAAGTGCCCGGCAGGTTTTAAATAGTCAAGAAAGTAAAATTAAAGTGTTTTTTATGTAACTAAAATGTGTCACTTTTATTATTCGTTCATGGGATGTGGGCGTCGCTGGCGAGACCAGCATTTGTTGCCCATCCCTAATTGCCCTTGAGAATTATGAATTATGCTTCAAAATATTTAGTTCAAGCATATATTGAATAAACTTCAAATACACTACTACTATGAAATAAAATCCTTTGCTTCCTATGCGTCAGTTGTTTCTCTTCAGAGATAAAACGTGCTATCTTTATATTGATTTTCTTTCCCCCATATACACCTGCAACCATCCATTATCCTATCAACCGCCAACCCGATTATCTGTCGGAATTTTCCACCCTACCTCTTACAGTGCATTGCTGCTCCAGCATGCCGACCCATAGTTCATCTGCACTTTTGAAAATACCATGGTTTCATTGGATATTTGGATGGCTTAATAAGTAACCTGTAGACCTGTAATGTGGCTCTTGATAAATAATGGATGAATCGCTCATTCAAATATAACTAGTTTTAATAGAATTTGATCTATCATACTTTGAAATATAGAAACATAGAAACTTGGAGCAGGAGTAGGCCATTCGGCCCTTCGAGCCTGCTCCGCCATTCAATATGATCATGGCTAATCCTCTATCTCAATACCATATTCTCGCTCTCTCCCCATACCCCTTGGTGCCTTTTGTGTCTAGAAATCTATCTAGCTCCTTCTTAAATATGTTCAGTAACTTGGCCTCCACAGCCTTCTGTGGTAGAGAATTGCACAGGTTCACCACCCTCTAAGCGAAGAAATTTCTCCTCATCTCAGTCCTAAATGTCCTACCCTGTATCCTGAGACTATGACCCCTCATTCTGGACCCCTCCGCCAGGGGAAACATCCTCCCTACATCCAGTCTATCTCGTTCCGTCAGAATTTTATATGTTTCAATGAGATACCCTCTCATTCTTCTAAACACTAGTGAATAGAGGCCTAGTCGACCCAATCTCTCCTCATACGACAGTCCTGCCATCCCAGGAATCAGTCTGGTGACCCTTCGCTGCACTCCTTCTATGGCAAGTATATCCTTTCTTAGGTAAGGAGACCAAAACTGCACACAATATTCCAGGTGTGGTCTCACCAAGGCCCTGTATAACTGCAGTAAGACATCCTTGATCCTGTACTCAAATCCTCTTGCAATGAAGGCCAACATACCATTTGCCTGCCGAACTGCTTGCTGCACCTGCATGTTTGCTTTCAGTGACTGGTACAAGGACACCCAGGTCCCTTTGTACATCAACATTTCCCAATCTATCACCATTTTAATAATACTCTGCCTTTCTGTTTTTCCTTCTGAAGTGGATAACTTCACATTTATCCACATTATGCTGCATCTGCCATGTATTTGCCCACTGGCCCAATTTGTCTAAATCGCCTTGAAGCCTCTTTGCATCCTCCTCACAACTCACGATCCCACCTAGTTTTGTGTTGTCAGCAAACTTGGAAATATTACATTTGGTTCCCTCATCCAAATCATTGATATATATTGTGAATAGCTGGGGCCCAAGCACTGATCCCTGCGGTATCCCACTAGTCACTGCCTGCCAACCCGAAAAAGACCCATTTATTCCTACTCTGTTGCCTGTCTGTTAACCAATTTTCAATCCATGCCAGTATATTATCGCCAATCCCATGTGCTTTAATTTTGCACATTAACCTCTTATGTAGGACTTCATCAAAGGCCTTCTGAAAATCCAAATAAACCACATCCACTGGTTCTCCCTTATCTATTCTACCAGTTACATCCTCAAAAAACTCCAGTAGGTTTGTCAAACACGATTTCCCTTTCATAAATCCATGTTGACTTTGTCTAATTCCGTTGATATTTTCTAAGTGTCCTGTTATCACATCCTTTCTAATAGACTCTAGCATTTTCCCTACTTGCATGATGAAAGAATGGCTAACCTTCCTTTATTCAACTTCTGAAGGAAGTTTTTTTTAAATTGAGAAGCCTAGATGAAGGGTCAAGGCCGGCAGTGATCGTAGTCGAAGAGTAAGAAAGAAGACGGAATAAATTAAGAAGTAGTTACGTGATATCAGGGGCTCGATTTTGGCGTCGGGTTTCCGGCGGGTTTCCAGCGGGGGGGCCCGGAAAATCCCGATATCCGGTCATGTGACTGGATCGCGACGAAATCCCGGCCACTTCCGGGTACCACGCTGACGTGCGGGGCTGCGCGCGCAAGCCCCGCTGGTGGGAATCCCGCAGGCAATTAAAGCCAGCGGGGTTCCACTTGAGAGTACTTACCTTGCTTGTTGAGGTCAGTTAATGAGCTGAAGCAGCTGTCAAAAGAGGAAGTGTGGGATTTTAAGTTCAAGGCAGTGAGTTTCCCACACTGGGGGAAACAGTCTCTCTCCAACCAGGCGTGTTGCAGCCAGCAGCCTGTGGCAGGTGCCAAGGTGCACTCCACGGGGGAGAGCCCTCACCCACGCAGGAGGCCACCGCGTCACATAGGGCAACCCCTGCCGCCCACCACCCCCCGCCAAGCCAGAGGACAGACCGACACGAAACCGCAGCCCCAGTCCGAGGAACCACCCACCTACCCTGCACAACCCCTCAGACCAACACCTGCCAGATGGGTGGTGTGTGGACACCCTCGGAGGACGAAGAGCATGACCAGCCCCAGCAGCCTCGCAGTCCACGCCGTCCGCCACAGAGACGTGGATCCCCCCAACACGGTGTTGTTGCACGCCCACCTGCACAGCAGGAGGGAGGGCTACCGCAGAGAGAGACGCATCGCAGAGGGCACTACCCTCGCCACAGGGTCCACAGACCGAGGCGCAGCTCCCCGGACCTCTCCGAGCAGCAGTGCACAGGGAGGCGCAGATTCGCTCGACATGTAGTCGTGGAGATCTGCAGGCTCTTTCATGCCGAGCTGCTCCTGGCTGGCCCCAGCACCAACTGCTTACCTGTCGCTGGCAAAGTCACCACTGCCCTCCACACCTTCTCCTCCGCATCCTTCCAGGGTGCAGCCGGCTACACCGCCGATGTCTCTCAGTCGTCTGCGCGGACGAGCCCTGCAAATACACCTGCACCTATTCTGCAGTAACACGATGGGTGGCATCAGTGGTGGGTCCTCATAGTGATACCCAGGAGCGGGCATAATTGGACACAACGGACAGGATTCGCGGAGACATGGCAGTGGTGGTGTCAATATAATGTGTGCTGTTTGTTGCTCTGAAATTCAATATAAGGTAACACCCATGACAAACCCTCAGACACCCTTGTGCACCCCCTTCATGCTCACGACACGTTTGCCTTACGCTGCCTACTGCACATATGTGATGCATGCCCTGTGGCTGCAGCACAGGTGGTGGCAGGTTGAGTGAGGCTGGCCGTGAGGGAGATGCACGAGAGGGTGAGTATGGGATGGAGCAATGAGATTGTATGAGGATTGGGTTGCGTGTGAGTGGCAGGATGAGTACTGGCGAGGTGAGTAGGTGGAGGTAAGATGAGGATGGGGTTTGAGTGGGTATGAAGGGTGATATTACAGAATAGTGTTGGCGGTGCCGAAGGAGATGTGGGGTGGGGGCAGTGTTGTGGCAGACGGAGTGTAGGGGAAAGACTTCGTGTTCTCACTGCGGCTGACCTACTGCGGTCATTGCAGCGCCTCCTGCACTGTAAGCAGGTGGGCCATATGTTGGTGGCGCAGGTGACCCCCTCTGCCATCTCGAGCCAGGCCTTCTTGGTGGCAGAGGCAGGCCGCTTCCTCCCGCCCGCCGGGTGGAAGATCTGTGTCCTCCCCCTCCTCCTCACCCCATCTGATGATACCTGGGGTGAGGCATCATTAAACTGGGAGCAGCCTTCCCCCTGGACTGCTCCATGCTGCAATTTGTCCCATTGGTTGCAGCATCTGTCAGTGGAGGACTGCCCCTTTAACTAGAGAGCCTCCAGCTGACAGATCGTACTGCGCATGCGCAGCCCGACCGACGCGCAGGCCAGCGCCGTGGACCCCGGAGGAGCAGGTAATTGATTCCTATTAGTGTGTTGCCTGCTACGATCGCGCGGGCAACCCACTAATTTCGCCGAGCGTGTTGACCACGCTCCCGGAGGACCACCCGCTGGGAACCCGCAGGCCTGCTAAATTCGAGCCCCAGGTTTGGGTTTTGAAAGCCTGGAGATTATTAGCAGGAAGGGACAACTCAAGAAGGCAAAATGATAACCTTTTTGGTTTCATTGATTTCTGTTTTATCTGTACAATGAAAGAGATGGATTATGATGCTTGAATCCCTCAAAGCTACACTGCTATCACAAAATGTATTTATTTTCCTTCCAGTAAGTTATACTGATTTATTTCAAGCATAATCTATAATGAAAATTCATAAGTTGTCACAGAAGAAAGTTGAATTCAAAATCTCAACAATCAACCCATGCCATGAACCTGCCCTTCACTTCTGACCTCCTGCCAATCCTGAAGCTAGAACCAGGAAGCAAAAATACCCGTTGGCCTCCCGAAATGGACCTTCACTGCGAAGACTTCAGTATCTTAAAACAGACAATGCCAAGGGAAAAATATATTTATGGGGTTGTTTCTTTAGGTCGCTGCAACTGCTGTGTGACATTGCAGCATTGATATAGCAAAGATGTTCCACATATTCATCTCGGGGAACGTAATTGCTGATGAGTAGCCTCATTGAAACTGCAAGACATTCTGGAAACCTTCCCTGGCTCTGCACTTACTTAAAAATGGTTAAATCTCTAACTTCAACCAGTTCTGATGAAAGGTCATGGATCCGAAAGGCCCGATGTTAGCAGGGCTGCGGGTTCTCGGCGGGGGGGCTATCGGGCGTGTGGGTAACGCGCCCGGTGAAATTAGTGAGTTTCCCGCGCGATCGTAGCAGACAAACCACTAATTGGATCCACTTACCTGCTCCTCCGGGTTCCCCACTGCTGATCTGCGCGTCGGGCGGGCTGCGCATGCGCAGTAAGATCTGTCAGCTGGAGGAGCTCTATTCAAAGGGGCAGTCCTCCACTGACAGATGCTGCAACAAATAGAAAAAATTACAGCATGGAGCAGCCCAGGGGGAAGGCTGCTCCCAGTTTAATGATGCCTCACTCCAGGTATCAATACATGGGGTGAGGAGGAGGGGGAGGACAGAGATCTTCCACCCGGCGGGCGGGAGGAAGCGGCCTGCCTCTGCCACCAGGAAGGCCTGGCTCGAGGTGGCAGAGAAGGTCACCAGCACCACCAACATATCGCCCACCTGCATACAGTGCAGGAGGCGCTCCAATGACCTCAGTAGGTCAGCCAAAGTGAGTACACGTAGTCTTTCCCCTACACTCTGTCTGCCACAGCACTGCCCCCACCCCACATCTCCTTCAGCACTGGCAACACTAATCTGTCACATCACCCCTCATACCCACTCAAACCTCATCCTCATCTTACCTGCACCTACTCACCTCGCGAGTACTCACCCCGCCACTACCACTCAACCCAATCCTCATACAATCTCATGGCTCTATCTTATACTCACCCTCTCGTGCATCTCTCTCACGGCCAGCCTCACTCAACCTGCCACTACCTGTGCTGCAGCCACAGGGCATGCATCACATATGTGCAGTAGGCAGCGTAAGGCAAACGTGTCGTGAGCATGAAAGGGATGCACAAGGGTGTTTGAGGGTTTGTCATGGGTGTTACTTATATTGAATTTCTGAACAACTCACATTACATATTATATTGGCACCACTACTGCCATGTCTTCGCGAATCCTGTCTGGTTTGTGCAATAATGCCCGCTCCTGGGTATCACTATGAGGAGCCACCACTGATGCCACCCATTGTGTCACTGCAGAGTGGGTGTAGGTGTATTTGCAGGGCTCTTCTGCGCAGACGACCGAGAGACATCGGCGATGTCCCCGGTTGCACCCTGGAAGGATGCGGAGGAGAAGTTGTTGAGGGCAGTGGTGACTTTGACAGCGACAGGTAAGAAGATGGTGCACGGGCCAGCCAGGAGCAGCTCGGCATGAAAGAGGCTGCAGATGTCCACGGCTACATGTCGAGTGACTCTGAGCCTCTGTGTGCACTGCTGCTCAGAGAGGTCCAGGAGGCTGAGCCTCGGTCTGTGGACCCTGTGGCGAGGGTAGTGCCCTCTGCGACGCATCTCTCTCTGCGGTTGCCTTCCCTCCTGCTGTACAGGTGGATGTGTCACAGCACTGTGTTGTGGAGCTCCACGTGTCAGAGGTGGACGGCGAGGATGGCGAGGCTGGTGATGCTGTTCGACCTCCGAGGAGGTCATGACTGCAGCTACGGCGGCCCCCATCTGCAAGATGTACATCTGAGGGGGTCCGCAAGGTAGGTACATGTCTCCGGACCCCGTGGTAAGTGTGCAGGTTGTTGACTTTGACTGTCAGGAGGAGGGTGGTGGAGGCCAAACTTTGTCCCAAGTGACAGAGTGGCCTCCTGCAATGGGTGAGGGTCTCCCCCCCCCCTCCACCTGTCAAATGGACCTTTGCAGCTGCCACAGGCTGACAGCTGCAACACGTCCATTCGATCTGGGAGTGTTTCCCCCAGTACGGGAAACAGTCCCATTTTGTTCTAAAATCCCACATAGTCCCTTAATCAGGTCAGTTAATGACCTGAAATACCTAAATAAATACTGTCAAGTGGTATCCTGCTGGCTTTAATTGCCTGCGGGATTCCCACCAGCGGGGGCTGCGCGCGCACGCCGGCGCGTCAGCGGGGAACCCGGAAGTGCGCGGGTTCGGGGCGGGCTCCGGTACCGCGCCGGGATTCTCCGATTTTCGGAGCCCCCCCGCGGGAAACACACCCGATAGCTGGTGCTAAAATAGAGCTGTTTCTCTCTCACAGGTACTACCTGACCTGCTGAGCGTTTCCAGCATTTTCTGTTTTTATTCTGCAAACCTTGCATGGTTTATCATTTTAAAGCTCTTTCCCACTGTTGATGATCAACGATTTGCAATGGAGCTGTTTTATCCAAAAGGGCAACATGGCCAGAACCAAATTATATTCAACAGTCTGGAGATAATTTCCATGCAGAGTTCATTAAGGAGTGAACCTGAGACATGAGAAGAATGTGTGAATGAAACAGGAATGTTCTATTTTAACATTTTGACAGAATGCTAATTGAAAAGAACAAGTAGGGGTAGTCTTAGAGCATGATTCATACACAGTTGATGGCTGCATTAACAAATGATTGAGTTGCCATTGTCAGCAGCAAGGTTTGCCCCATCCTGTACTGCTTCTTATTTTAAATAACTGAAAAAATACACAATTTAGCAAAGCTAATGAAAACACTTAGTTTTCAAAAGAACTTTATATTTTTCCCATTTCTTTCATGCTTTGAGGATATTACATTTTCAATAGTATATGTGATCCATTGTGTTCCTAGTAGTGTTTATAATAGGAATAGCACAATTAGAGTAGGAACATTGCTGATGCCGTATAGCCATTGATGAAGAGGAACGGATGGGCATTAAAGAATCTGATAGGTCATCATTGGATTGGTGTCTTAAAATGTTTGCAGTGCGGCGGGTGGGAAGAAAGAACTGTTTATATGCAAATATATTTGCATATATCAGAGTTACACAAACTAATCAAATTTCTATTAAGACTTATATAAGCAGCGAGAATGTGGATGTAAACTGTATACAGCCAGGATTTGAGGACACCAGAGTTGCATAAAGGTAAAGTTGACTATGTGGAGGATACACAAGGAGCCAGAGCAAATTATGACATCTATCAGCAAAGTAAGCAAAGATCTAATAACCATAAGGGTGTTTGTCATTGTTGTGTTGACACATACCCAAAGCTCTAATGCGTCGTATTTTATGCCATAGTAAAAACTATGCATAACAACAACAACTTGCGTTTATATAACACCTTTAATGTAGTAAAATGTCCCAAGGTGCTTCACAGGAGCGTGATTTCCTCCATTGAATAGACAATGGGTTCGGTCCCTACCACAGACTTTGTTCACCAGCAACCAATTCCATCCCTCTCCCTGGCCACTGTCTGAGCTAAACCAAGTTGTTTGCAACCTTGGCATTGTATTTGTCCCTAAATTGAGCTTCCGACCCCATATCCTCTCCATCACCAAGTCATCCTACTTCCACCTCTGTAACATCGCCCGTCTCCGTCCCTGCCTCAGCTCATCTGCTGCTGAAACGCTCATCCATGCCTTTGTTACCACTAAACTCGCCTATTCCAATGCCCTCCTGGCCGGCCTCCACCTTGCACACTCCATAAACTTCAGCTCATCCAAAACTCTGCAGCCCGTATATTCACTCGCACCAAGTCCTGTTCATCCATCACCCCTGTGCTCGCTGACCTACATTGGCTGCTGGTCCAGTAGCACCTCAATTTTAAAAATTTCATCTTTGTTTTCAAATCCCTCTATGGCCTCACCCCTCCCTGTCACTGTGAACTCCTCCAGCTCTTCAATCCTCCTAGATCTCTGCGCTCCTCCAATTCTGGCCTCTTGCGCATCGTTGATTTTAATCGCTCCACCATTAACGGCCATGCCTTCAGCTGCCTGGGCCTTAAGCTCTGGAATTCCCTCCCTAAACCTCTCCACCTCTCTCTCCTCCTTTAAGATCCTCCTTAAAATCTGCCTCTTTGACCGAGCTTTTGGTTACCTGTCCTAATATCTCCTTATGTGGCTCGATGTCAAATTTTGTCTGATAACACTCCTGAGAAGCACCTTGGGAAGTTTTACTACGTTAAAGGCACTATAGAAATGCAAGTTGTAGTTTCTGTGTCATCAGAGAGGGACAAGAAGAAAATTGGGTTGAACGATTGGATGAAGGACTTGGATAGGAAGGAGAAACATTCCTTTGTGAACGACTGGAGAACATTTTTTGGTGAAAACAAGCTTTTCAGGAAATATAGGATGTATTTGAGCCATTAGGAGTCCACAAGTTGGCCGAGAATGTAGAAGGAGCTGTTGAGTGGTGTAACTAAGTTGTTGTAGTTGACTCTGAGTGTAAGTCCTTTAGGACAAGAAACCAGAACACAGCTGTTACCAACACTCAAATCTCAGCTAGATTTAACCATAGGCATTGGAACGAAGAAGAGGGAATTTATAAGCTGTAGGTTTATAGGAATTTGAATAGTTCTTTGTTAATGCTAGAAGCATCAGAAATAAAATGTTAGAATTACAGTCATGTTTAATATGGAGAAATTAGATATGATGGGTATCTCTGAGTTGCAAATGATGGGGCAGAATTTCAGTTAAAGGGATTTAAGGGATTTCAAAACGACAGAATGGGACAAAAAGAAAGGAGGCTTCTTAGAGAGAACTTAATTGTTCTTGAGAGAGATGAGGCATGATTTTAGCTGGGAGCCGGGAACCCAGCATTTCAGTAAATATTCGCGTGGGGAACATGGAAGCCAAATGAGTGCGTTGCAATCTGTGATCACAACTCAATTGAAGGTAAGTATTTGTGCTTTCGGGTTTCTCACGCGCCAGGCAGCCAGATTGACAGGATGGGCTGTGGAACAAATCGGGGGGGACGGGGGAGGTGGGGGACATGGACGACATCGGGTTGGCCTTGAAGATCGGAGGGGGTCCAGCACGGGGGGGTTGTTCAGCATTGGTGGGGGGTCGGCCGATCGAGGCGGTCCTGTCACGCCGGGTGAGCTTATTGGACCTGGAAGAAGCATTCCTGTTTCTCCCGGCCCACAATGCACTCATGGGTCGGGCCCTTCCTACCTGCTTTCACTTGACATGAATCAGAAGCGATGGGAAACCCGACCAGGTAAGGTTAAATTCATTTTACTTTTGTAATAGACAAAAAATGAAGTACCTCAACTATCGCAATGAGGTACAGTGCCCCTTTAAGTATCGGCCCGCCGGCTTTAAGGGGGACGGGACTTCTGGGTTTCTGTTGCGTGCGCGCATCCAAATGCGCCTGGGCCAAACCCGGAAGTGGGCGCATTGGAGCCGGGATGCGGTCCCCGCTCTGAAAAGCTATTACTTTAACCACCCACCCGCACCCCCAACCCACCCGTTCTTGGGGGTTAAAATTACCCCCATGATATTGGTCTATAGGGGATAGCTGAAGCAACTTGTATACGTTTGAATCAAGCTGTTGGTCCACAATTTATCATTGGTGCCTACTGTAGGCTTCCAGGTCAAGGGCCTATCAGAACGAAGCACAAATTAAAAGAGCAACAGAATTAGATTATGTTTTTGTTGTGGGGAATTTTAATAGTCCCTGGTATCCAATGATGGTTAATCAATCATTGAGGGGGGGTAGGGCTGTAATATTTGTAGGTGTATTAAATACTTTGTTTCCCTCCACAAAACGTTAGAGAAAACACTAGGGAAAATCATGTATTAGACCTAATTGTTAGCAGTAACCCCAATTATGGTATCTGACCTCTGTTGTGGCAAACACCTGGGCAACAATGGCCATAACATAACTTAGATTTAACTTGATCAGCCAAGCTAACACTGCTGAAAATGTAATGTTAGTGCCAGATTATAAGAGTGCTAGATTTACAAAAATGACAGAGGGCTGGAGTAAGGTTGACTGGAAGATCCTCATGGTGGGAATGATTGCAGCTAAAATGTAAAATGGAGTACTTTTAAAACCATTCTTAAACGTAAACAATCCTTGCATGCCCCTTGGATTAAAAGAATGGCACATGGCAAAACAAAACATAAAGTAGCTAAATGGTAATGTCCAAAGTCAAATTAAAGTAGAGCAAGAATGTTTTACTAGGTACAAAGTAAACTACTCAAGAGAATATGGATAGGTATCAGATTTAGTTGAAGGCAACAAATGTTGTGCATTAGATTGATCAAAAGAGCAATGGACAAGAGGATGGTGGATAGATGTGGTCATGATAAAGCCTGTTACTCACTCGAGGTTGCTGAGTGGGAGAAGGACCTGGTTCTGGTAGTTCTTGAAACATTGAAGGTCCATAATCTATGTTGTGAGTCTGTTGCAAAGGTATATAGGGTATTAGAATGTATACCTAGGACAATTAAATCTAAAAACTAGATGTATAATTCTTGCCTTGTACGAGGCCTTGGTCCAGCTGCTAGAATACAGGGCCCAGTATTGGTCCCTTCGGTCGGCAGAGGATATTGAGGTCATGGAAAAGGAACGGAGGAGGGCCTTGATGGATTGATACCTACTTTCAGGGCCCTTACCAAGTTAGGCTTGGGTAAGTGGAGCATTTTACTCTGGAAAAGCACAGGCATCAAAGGGATAGGATTGAGATCTTTAAAATAAGGAAGGGATTAGATTCTGTCCAAGTGAACAGATTATTTGAGCTAGATAGGCAGGGGAGGAGTAGGGGGCATCAGTATAATTTACATAGTTTACATAGAATTCGGTCAGATACCAGGAAGTTGTTTTTGCAGAGAGTCGTTGACCTCTGGAATGGGTTTCCAGTCCGTGCAGTGAGTGTGGATTTCAAAAGCCACCTGGACGAGTTCCTCCGAGTGGAAGGCATCTCGAGTAGAAGGTCGGGCGTGAACTGGTATTAGTGATATTAGTCACTATGGTTTCCTAGATCTGGCCTTCAGGGGTTGGAGTGGAATTTCCAGGAGTTTTTTCCTAAATTAGCTGAAGGTTCTTTTTTCTCTAGCTTTTGCCTCGCTCAGGAGGAGGGGGGTGGGGTGGGAGGTAGAAATGATGGTGTGTGTGGGTTGCATCATGTTGGAATGGGACACTCTTAATGGAGCAATTAATTTTTTCCAGTTCTCTTTTTTGTATGTTCATATATATGTATATTCATACCAATTGCTTATCTCACTACTACACTTGTAACATGATGACACATGCCCATTATTACTTTATCTTTCAAAGCATATAGATGGTATTTATATACTTAGATGTTACTGCTGTGAAAGTTTAGACAGAATAATTGTTGATAAATTCATCTTGGAATGCATTAATAGGGTTATTTTCTGACTTCATGCTACTGTGTGACTAATCTAGTTAAATTTTGTGAGGAAGTTACCAGTATGGTGGATAGAGAGAGTCTATGGATGTTCCCTAAATGGACTTCCAGATCCAAGTCATTTGACAAGGTTCCGCACAAGAGATTATTAGCAAAGATGAAGGCGCATGGAATTGAAGGTAACCTTATGACATGGGATAGTCATTGGTTGGCAGGCAGGAGACAGAGAGTAGAGATAAAGGGAACGTTCTCTGATTGGCGGGATGTGACAAATTGTGTTCCCCAAGGATGTGTACTGGGGCGTCAGCTTTTCACCATATATATGAATGACTTGGATGAAGGAGTTGTATATCCTAGTTTGCAGATGATAGTATTAGGAGGCACAGTAAATTGTGTGGATGGGAGCAGGAAGTTACAAAAGGACATAGACAGACTAAGTGAGTGGACAAAACTGACAGATGGAATTCAATGTCAGAAAATTTGAGGTCATATACTTTGGATCCAAGGAAGACAAATCAGAATATTTTCTTAATGATGAGAGACTAAGAGCTGTGGAGGAGCAAAAAGATTTAAATATCCAGGTACATAAATCATTAAAAGCTAGTGCACAGGTACAAAAGGCAATCAAAAAGGCTAATGGAATGTTGGTCTTTATCTCAAGCAGGTTGGGATACAAAAGTGAGGAAGTAATGCTTCAGTTGCACAGTACCTTGGTCAGACCCCATCTGGAGTACAGCGTTCAGTTTTGGGCACCGAACCTCAGGACATATATATTGACATTGGAGGGGATACAGCACAGATTTACCAGAATGGCTTAAAGGACAGGACAGGTTACATAAACTTATATTGTATTCCCTTGAGTATAGAAGGTTGACGGGTGATGTAATCGAGGTGTTTGAAATGATAAAGGGACGCAATAGGGTATGTACAGAGAAATTATTTCCTCTGTTGGGAGAATGCAGAACAAGGGGGCATAATTTTGAAATTAGAACAATGCCTTTTTGGAGTGAAATCAGGAAGCACTTTTTCACACAAAGGATGGTGCAAATGCAGAACACTCTCCCTCAAAAGGCTGTGGCTGCTGGGTCGATTGAAATTTTCAAGACTGAGACTGATAGATAAGGGTATCAATGGATATGGAGCAAAGGCAGATAAATGGAGTTGAGGTGCAGATCAATTATGATCTAATTGAATGGCGCAACTGGCTCGAGGGGCTGAATGGCTTACTCCAGTTCCTATGTACTGGCGGAGACCCTCCTCCGTGAAAAGCACATATCAGAAACGTGGCTGGTCATGATTTTCGAGCCATTGACTTAATGGGCTCGATTTTAGGGTCGGGTTACCTGCGGGTTTCCAGCGGGGGGGCCCCGAAAATCCTGATCTCCGATCACGTGACCGGATTCAGACGAAATCCCGGCCACTTCCGGGTACCGCGCTGACGTGCGGGGCTGCGCGCGCAAGCCCCGCTGGTGGGAATCCCGCAGGCAATTAAAGCCAGCGGGGTTCCACTTGAGAGCACTTAACTTGCTCGTTGTGGTCAGTTAATGAGCTGAAGCAGCTGTCAAAAGAGGAAGTGTGGGATTTTACGGTCAAAGCAGTCAGTTTCCCACACTGGGGGAAACAGGACCCTTCAAACCAGGCGTGTTGCAGCCAGCAGCCTGTGCCAGGTGCCAAGGTGCGCTCCACGGGGGAGCGCCCTCACCCACGCAGGAGGCCACCGCGTCACATAGGGCAACCCCTGCCCTCCACCAACCCCCGCCAAGCCAGAGGACAGACCGACACGAAACCGCAGCCCCAGTCCGAGGACCCACCCACCTACCCTGCACAACCCCTCACACCAACACCTGCCAGATGGGTGGTGCGTTGACATCGTCGGAGGACGAACAGGATGACCAGCCCCAGCAGCCTCACAGTCCACGCCGTCCGCCTCGGAGAGGTGGGGCCCCCCAACACGGTGCTGCGGCACACCCACCTGCACAGCAGGAGGGAGGGCAACCGCAGAGAGAGATGCGTCGCAGGAGGCACTACCCTCCGCACAGGGTGTACAGAGCGAGGCTCAGCTTCATGGACCTCTCCGAGGAGCAGTGCATACGGAGGCTCAGAGTCAATCGCCAGGTAGTCGCCGACATCTGCAGCCTCCTTAACGACGAGCTGCTCCCTGATGGACCAAGCAGCATCTTCTTACCTGTCGCCGTCAAAGTCACCACTGCCCTCAACTTCTTCGCATCCGGTTCCTTCCAGGGTGCCACCGGGGACATCACCGGGGTCTGTCAGTCCTCTGCACACAAGTGCATAAGGCAGGTCACCGATGGGTTGTTCCGCAGGGCCTCCCACTACATCAACTTCGCCATGGACGAGCGCAGCCAGATGGAGAGGGCGGTTGGATTCCATGCCATGGCCGGCTTCCCACGGGTGCAGGGTGTAATCGACTGCACCCACATCGCAATACGGGCACCTCCGCATGAGCCAGGGCTGTTCATCAACAGGAAGGGGTATCACTCCATGAACGCCCAGCTCATCTGTGACCACCGCCAGAGATTCCTACACGTGTGCGCCAGATACCCCGGCAGCTGCCACGATGCCTTCGTCCTCAGGGAGTCCGCCGTCCCGCCCATCCTGCAGGCACCCAACGCCGGCAACGGCTGGCTCCTCGGCGACAAGGGGTATCCCCTCCACACGTGGCTCATGACACCTCTGAGGAACCCCATCACCGAGCCGGAGCGTCGGTACAATGACAGCCACACTGCTACCAGGTCTACAATTGAGCAGACCATAGGGCTTCTCAAGATGCGCTTCAGGTGCCTTGATCGTTCTGGGGGAGCGCTCCAATACACACCATTCAGAGTGGGACGAATCATAGTTGTCTGCTGTGCCCTGCACAACATGGCCCAACAGAGAGGGGTGCCGCTGGAGGAGGCCCCATCCACACCCGCCACCCACATTGAGGAAGGCGAGGGCGAGGAGGAGGAGGAGGAGGAGGAGGAGGAGGAGGAGGCGGAGGCGGAGGAGGAGGAGGAGGACGCGCCCGAGGATGTTGGACGACCCATGCGCCGAGCCGCGACTCACCGGGATGGTCGCCGGGCCAGGGACGCACTCATACGTCAACGGTTCTCCTAGAGTCAGACACTGCGAGGCGCTCGCATCTCCTCACCTGCACATGCGAGCGGCCATACCAGCCCCCTCCACTGAAGAGTGCTGCCAGTAATCCTGCACCCACAGCAGTGTGCCCAATGGGTGGCAGCAGGTGTTCGCCGTCATGATGGCCTCCACGGAACGCAACTACTGCACAAGCCGCGGAAGAATGGACGAGAGGTGGCAGGAGTGGTGAGAATAGACTATTTAATATGTGGAATGTGACATCATTTAAGAAACAAAGTACAAAATAATAAACACCCTGGTGTATTCCCTTTGTGATTATAAGGCCTTTGGAATTCTTCTCCGGGAACCCCTACGTGGTGCTACCCCTGTGGCTCCAGCAGAGGTAGTGGCAGGTTGCTCGTCTTCTTGCCTTGACCGGGTAGATGCTTTTGGCGGACGGCCCCTGGGTTTCGGTGCCCGTGAGGGCACCTCCACAGACTGCTCCTCCTGCACCGGGGCAGGGGCAGACTCGGCCACCTGGAGAGGAGGCACCATTGCGGGTGCTGGTTGAGAGGTGGGCGACGGGTGGGACGTGGGGACGCCTTGAGAGGCGTCCCCGCTTCCATGTCCCCGGTCACCATCATCCCTCTCTTGGCCTCGGCCCACATCACCCCTTCCACCCTGCTGGACGGCAGTTTGGATGGCATGTGTGAGGCCTTGCAAGGCCACCCCTAGTGTATCCCTCAGCCTGTTGGTGGCGTCGGAATGTTGCTCACCCTGAATCCGTACAGACGTTGTGAGGGCCTGCAAGGACTCGAAGTGGAGCTGTGCGTGACGCTCGAGGGAGGCCAGCCTGTCCTCCACCGCAGACAGTCCCGCACCTACCTGCGACACTGTGTCGTCGGTACCCTCCTGTGCCTGCGCCACCAATGCCCACATGCAGGAGGTGGACTCCTCCATCGCCTGCGCTATTGTGGACAATGCGCGCGGCACCTCTGCCAGCACCTCAGCAATTAGCTGGTGGCCCTCGACGACTCTCCTTTTCTCTGGTGGCCCCCTGGGTTCAGCATCTGGGTCCGGCTGAGCAGAGCCTGGAGATGAGTGCTCCCTCCGTCGCGGACCCTCCGCGGCTGCCCCTGCCACCAGGGTCTGCTCATGCTCACTCGTGCGCAGTGACTCACCAAGTGCTACCCCAACTAGTTGGCGAGGGGGACCCACCGAGGTGCGTGTCTCTGCGCTGGTGGATGGTTGGCTCTGATGTGACGATGCACCCTCAGAGACCGCCATGTCCTCTGAGGAATCGCCCTCCATGCTCGCTTGATCCAAAGACGCACCTGCAAGAGAACAGAGGGCACTTTGAGGCATGTGGACCAACTTGACAGTGCGCCTGATGGCAGGTGATGATACGGTCACTCGCGATCATGGGTGTTGAGTGTCAGCTTTCCCTTACCGCCCATTTCGGCAGCGACACACTCGCCATCGGCCACCGACAGGCAATGTCGCGTGCGGGCGAGGTCGAGCGCCTCCACCTCTGCGTCGGTGAGCTCCACCACTTGCGGCGGCCCACCTCCGGTGCGTGCCCTTTCGCGGTTGTTCTTGCTCCTCTTCTCCTGTGAAGGCAAAACACAGATGTGTGAGTGGGTGCGTCTTGCATCGTGAGACGCATCGAGCATCGGTGTGGTTGGGTTGAGCGTGGCGCGGAACGGATGGGAGGAAGTGTGGGCCACGTGCCCATCCCATTGCATGGGGATTGGGGTGTGTGGTAGTGTTCGGGTGGGGTCAGGGACGGTGGGTACTTGCGTGCACGGCGAGGATGGTGAATGAGTGGCTGTGAGGATTGCTGATGGAGCGCAGTGGTGGCTGTGCAGGAGGGGGTTGTGATCTGCTTGGCGTGATGGTGGGGACGGGATGTGGGAGGGTGCGTTGGTGTACTCACCTTGCCAGACCTAGTCAGGTCATTGAAGCGCTTGCGGCACTGCTCCCAAGTCCTTGGGGTGTTGCCCCTGCTGCTCACCTCCGCCGCCACCTCTGCCCATGCCTTCCTGGTTGCGGCGGCAGGGAACTTGCGCCCATCCTCAGGGAAGAGTGTTTCCCTCCTCCTCCTCACGCCCTCCAGCATCAGCTGCAGTGCCAGATCTGAAAAACGGGGCGCAGCCTTTCCCCTTGGTTGAGCCATTCTCCCAGACCTCTTGCTTGCAGCAGGAGGGGCTTTGGGAGACTGCCCCTTTAACTGGAGCTCCTACATCGCGTCGACGGTACTGCGCATGCGCAGCCGGCCGGCACGCAGCTGGGGAGCGCAGAACCCGGAAGCAGGCCTTAATGGGTCCAATTATCCCGCGATCGCGTGGGGGACGCGAACAATTACCCGTCCGCGTTTTCGACGCTCCCGGAGGACCACCCGCTGGGAACCCGCAGGCCTGCTAAATTCGAGCCCAATGTTTACACAGTGCACGTCTCAAGCTTCATTACACCGGCTTCGCAATGTCAGAAATTACCACTCAGAAACAGTGAACAGATAAAATCTTTGCAAATGTCTTTACACTCTCAGTGAGCAGAAAGACCAGAGGATTTCTTACCCCCAGATTGTTTACAAAATTCCAAAAAAGTTACAACATTCAACAAAAGTTTAGCACTTAAAAATAGGGTAAGTGGTGACCACTCCTGAATGATAGAGGTTTCAATTATATTATATTTGTGAGAATTGGGGTCAAATAGCATGCCACAGTTTCAGCTGTTAAGGTCAATTTGCTGAAGTTACAAGCTCATTATACATGCATGGTGTTTAATGCGTAGCAGCAGTGGTAGAAATAGCCTGATTTGTTTGCTGTATTTGAAAGACATTGTGAAATATGTCTGCATAACATCTTAGCACGTTTATTAATCATTTGGATGTTTGTATGTCAATCCGACACTGAATGATCTCAGGAATGTTCTATTATTGTGTAAAACAGACGGCAAAATCTAGGTTTTCTTTAAGTGTATTTTCACTTTTTGTGTATGGTAATTCAGCTACTGCTTTCTGTAGCTAACTTGAATCGTATGTGTCCCTTGACTTTTTCCAATGTTTGTTTAAATTACTGTCCCTCTCTTATCCATTGGTAATTCAAAGCAAGCACATAAAAGAGTTGCACTTCTCCATACAAATGCCAGGAGGCCCACATTTAATTTTTAATTAAGATCAATGACCCACCAGATCTAATGCTGTATTATTGTTTTCATCCGAGTGTTCCATTCCAGCAGTTACTGGTACATTTTGCATGTCCATTCGATGAATAGAAATCTTAAAATACTCTTAACTACAGAAAAATGCAAACTTATAATTCCATTGTACCACATTATTCTCAATCACTCCTATTATATAAAATGCAGAATATTAATCTTTGGTTATGGAGTGGGAAGGAGAGAACAAGATTTTTCTTTATAGGATCCAAGGGAGGGGAAGAATTCAGAGATGCCACTTTGGTACACTTTATATTTGAGGGTAGGAGAAGCTAGAAAGGTGGAGAAAAGATGGCAAAAGAAGGATTTTGATAAAATCATTAAAGCGGCATATGCCTTTAAGCGGCATACCTCACCACAATCCAACTATTACTAAGAGGCTAAGATGGTAACCCTTTCATACGAACATCCAAAATTGATGGTCAGGAAAAGACCAGGTGCTCCATCAAGCCTATCCCACACCACAATAGCTGGTGGCACCACAATTCCCCCCTCCCTCCCCCATCTCCCCTTCATTTTCTCTTGGATCTCTGTATCAACCCATTGTGAAGTGTACGACACTGGCATTAGATGACTCAGCCTCTGATTTTTTTTAAGCAGTACATAAAATTTCACCTCGAGACAGCATCGTGTTTTAGAAGCCTGGTCATTTTTGGAAACTTGTTTTCTAATATTGAATGTTTTTTGCTAACTCTTGTTTGGATTGAGTTTCTGAACAATTGCTTAAATTGGCTTTGATACCAAGGATTTAAAATTGGCTGTTTTTTTTCAGGTAGGGTTTCAACAGCCTCTGTTCCAATTATAAATCTGATTCAAATACAAAGAAAATCTTCATAAGTCAACAATGGCTTTATCAATATTCAACAGTACCATAAATTTCTTGAAGCAACAGATAAGAAACTTACTTCTCTAATGTAATGACAGAACATCATGAAAAAAATGGGTTAATGCTTCAATTAAAGTGGCAGGCAACACTATTGCAAAGCATCTGAAAGGTAATGTTTGCAAAACATAATTTTAAAGCCATAGTAGATAACGAGCTGTTTTCGCTCCATCAAGCATGTATTAACAGGTTCATATTTCCCCTGATTTTACTGGTAAAACAGTAGTAGTTGGTGCTTTAAGTGTCAGGAGTCCTTTCAAAATGTCTGAGTTAATCACATTTTGGTGACAGTGTAAGCAAATTCCTCACCAGCCCATAGTTTCGCACTCCAGTAACAGTAAAAAACTCTGCTCTCCTCATCACCAATTTCATAGATATTCACAATTCAACTATGCTCAAAACATTAGGTAATAAAGTAAATTCTGGGATACCATCCCTGATAACAAGGGCAGGACAACCTCAGTCATGCCTCCAGCAACTACCATGATATCTTGTTGAATATTGATAAAGCTATTGTTGACTTATGAAGATTTTTTTTTTGTATTTGCATCAGATTGGAACAGAGGCTGTTCAAACTGTACATGAAAAAAAAGCAGCCAATTTTGAATCCTTGGTATCAAAGCCAATTTAAGCAATTGTTCAGAAACTCAATCCAAACAAGAGGTAGCAAAACACATTCAAGATTAGAAAACAAGTTTCCAAAAATAAGCAGGCTTCTAAAACACGATGCTGTCTCCAGGTGAAATTTTATGTATTGCTCAAAAAAAATCAGAGGCTGAGTCATCTAATGCCAGTGTTGTACACTTCACAGTGGGTTGATATTCTAAGTATATTTCTTCCCTTGGTGTGCTTTATTGTCTTATATCAATTTGTCCATCATTATACCATGCTTTTTTTCTTTCCCTCCTCAACAATAACAACTTGCATTTATATAGCGCCTTTAATGTAGTAAAATTTCCCAAGGCGCTTCACAGGAGCGTTATCAGACAAAATTGGCCACTGAGCCACATAAAGAGATATTAGGACAGGTGACCAAAAGCTTGGTCAAAAATGTTGTTTTTAAAGTGTGTCTTAAAGGAGGAGATAGAAGGATAGAGGTTTAGGGAGGGAATTCTAGAGCTTAGGGCCTCGAATGCCAATGGTGGGGTGAAGGAAATTGGGGATGCACAAGAGGTCAGATTTGGAGGAACACAAAATTCTCGGAGATTTGTAGGGTTGGAGGAGGTTATAGAGATAAGGAACGGCGAGGCCATGGAGCGATTTGAACACAAGGATGCTAATTTTAAATTTGAGGTGTTGCTGGACTGGTAGCCAGTGAAGGGTAAACGGGATTTGGTGCGAGTTAGGAAAAGGGCAGCAGAGTTCTTGATGAGTTGAAATTTATGGAGGATGGAAGATGGGAGGCCAGCCGGGAGAGTATTGAAATAGTTGAGTCTAGAGCAAAGGAGTGGGGCTAACTGAATAGCTCTTTCAAAGAGACGGCACAGGCATGATGGACCGCATGACCTCCTTCTGTGCTGTATCATTCTATGATTCTTCATGCACCAGAAAGGCTTGCTGTATGGCAATGAGGGGGCAGAAACCTTGGTTGATTTTTCTCTTCCCTAACCTTGGGACAATAAGACCAGGATAACTATTACCACTTGCTTGAGATCAGCTGAGCCAACTGAGTATAGACTAGAGATTGAATCTAAGGCCTTTCTAGTCTGTATGACTCCACTACTAATTGGTGAAGCTTGCTGAGCCATTGTTCTCAAGCAGGTGAAGGTAGGGATCCTACAATCAATTTTATTGTTCCAAGGTGAGGGAGAAGAAAAATCGTCACAGTAATATATAAATGTCCCCTGTAATGTTTGTTGGTCTTTTCCATCCTATTTACTGCAGATGTTTTTGGTCTCATATTTTAGATTATCCTCACAGGTGAGTCCCAACTCCTTATGCCTTCAAGAGTATCTTCACCAGACTTGATATCTAAGTACTGGAAGTATACTATGCTTCCATAGAATCATGTTACAGTCTATGGTGAATGATAGAGCATCATAACAGCAGATCTGGTTTTAAATTGAAATTATTAAGCAAATTTAGTTTGCAAAAATTGAGCAAGCAAATATCTAACAGTGATAAAATATATACATATATTTATAATATAGAAATCCTTCTATCTATCTCCTCAAAACAAAAAGAAGGCAAGGTCCCAAAGCCTTTCTTCAGAATATTGTTATATATGCACATAGTGTTTCTGGAGTCGATACGGGCTTAATCTATTTTCTGGAGAATACTAAACTTCAACCAGCTCAACTCAGGTTAATGAAGATATCCAGCCACTTATGTACCCTTTCACCAGTTGCGAGGCTTGTTTGGATTTCTCTAACTGACACTCAGATTCAAAAATAATTGGCTGTGTCTATTTAACCGACCAAATTACATGGTGTGTATTTGTTCAAAAATACCTGCCTTCAAGCTTACAGTTTGAAAACTAGATGGAATAATCTCACAGGATAGGTATTAAATTCGGCTAGAACATTGGCTCTAAGCACCTTATGAATTGTGACTATATTTAAAGGGACAGCGATCAAGTCAAACTGAGGCAAACAAACAACATCATTACATTTTTGTCACATTCAATTTTACTTATTTACTATCCTTAAAATACTTAAAATATCCTATGTAGCAATGATGTCTTCACAATTTAGATAAAATATAGTATCTCTACCTTCCAGTTACAGTATTGTCCTTCAACAATTTTGTTACACATGTTTTAACATTCTTTCTATGATATGAATTGCAGAAGGGAGCATTCAGATTGGAAAAAAAAAAATCACAATTTATTTGCACCAAGGCATCGGTTATTTGTGCGCTTTTCCGCAAAATGAGTGGTGTCACCCGATTTCACAGGGCGAACCAGACATTTGATAGCAATCTGATTGGGAAATGAGGCAGGATGGGAGATAGCAGGGAGAGGCATTCATCATGGAGATAGCCTGGTGGCCAGTTTAGGACATATGATTAAATATGCTGCTGCTACATTTGTCTACAATCTCCACTCATCATGTTTTTGCTGGAATAAACACACTTCTCTTAAGCCATTATATTAGTAAAGCACTCATTTTGTTATTTATGATTCTTACGAATTTAACATGTGAATTATGGAAAGGGAGTGACATTCCTTAACTGGGAAGGGAAGTGATGTCATATAGAAATTTTCCTCTTCGTTTTGCCTAACCGAGCATAGTTAATGAAATCTGTCATCATAGAATCATAGAATGGTTGCAGCACAGGAGGCCATTCAAACCATTGAGCCCAAGCCAGCTCTTTCTAAGAGCAATCGAGTTAGCCCCATTACCCTGCTCTTTCCCCGTAGCCCTGCAATTTTTTTCCCTTCAAGTATTTATCCAATTCCTTTTAGAAAGCCACAATTGAATCTGCTTCCACCAGCTTTTCAGGCAGCGCATTCCAGATCATAACTACTCGCTGCATAAAAAAGTTTTTCCTCATGTCGCCTTTGGTTCTCGACACTTCCGCCAATGGGAACAGTTTCTCTTTATTTACTTTATCTAGACCCTTCATGATTTTGAACACTTCTAACAAATCTCCTCTCAACCTTCTTTGCTCCAAGGAGAACAACTCCAGCTTGTCCAGTCTATCCACGTAAATGACGTCCCTCACCCCGGAACCATTCCTGCACCCTCTCTAAGGCCTTCACATTCTTCCCAAAGTGCGATGCCCAGAATTGGATGTCAGACAAGCAGTGTGACAAATAAGAGACAGTGTAGGGGTCGAGAGAGGTGGTTGTGAGGTAGAGCTGGGTGTCGTCAGCGTACACGTGGAATCTGACGTGTTTTCGGATGATGTTGCCGAGGGGCAGCATGTAGATGAGAAATAGGAGGGGGCCAAGGATAGATCCTTGGGGAACTCCAGCGGTAACAGTGCTGGAGCGGGCTACGACTGTTAAGAATGGAGCCAGGCGAGCGCAGTCCCACCCAGCTGGACGGCAGAGGAGAAGCGTTGGAGGAGGATGGTGCGGTAAACCATGTCAAAGGCTGCAGACAGGTGGAGAAGGATGAGGAGGGATGGTTTACCGTGGTCACTGTCACATAGGATGTCATTTGTGACTTTGAAAAAGGCCATTTCAGTACTGCGGCAGGGGCGGAAATCTGACTGGAGGGATTCAAACATGGAGTTGCGGGAAAGATGGGCACAGATTTGGGAGGCAAGAACAGTTCAAGGACTTTGGAGAGGAAAGGGAGGTTGGAGATGGGGCGGTAGTTTGCAAGGACAGAGGGGTCATGGGTGTTTTTTGAGGAGGGGGGTAATGACGGCAGATTTAAAGGGGAGGGAGACAATACCTGAGGAGAGGGAACTGTTAACAATATCAGCTAACATGGGGGCCAGGAAGGGAAATTAGGTGGTCAGCAGTTTGGTGAGAATAAGGTCGAGGGAGCAGGAGGTGGGTCTCATGGTCATTTGAGCTTGTAGAGGGCATGAGGGGCGATAGGAGAGAAAGAAGATGCATGTTCAGGGCTAGGACAGGGGGCAACCTTATGGGGAATTTGGCCAAGTGGGCTAGGGGAAGGTACGGAAACAGCAGAAGCAGCTGAACAGAGGCAGATGGGCCTAAACTTTAACTCCGAGCCAGGAAGAAGGCGCTGGGCTGGATTTCCTGACTGGAAACCCGGAAGTACGGTTTCCCGGACGTCCTTACGATTTTGACATAAGTTCATCTTTTTTTTTGACTGTTTCCCGCCTGACAGGCCTGCCTGATTGACAGGCTGGCCTCAGTCAGACGGGAAGAAAGGAAGGAAGAGGATGCGAGAAGGTAAGTCTTAGATGGGGTGGGTTCGATCATGGGGGGGGGGGTGTCGTAGATCGTGGGAGGGGTCAGAGATCGTGGGGGGAGGGTCGGAGATTGTGGGGGAGGTCACTGCAGGTAGGCTTGTTGGGCCTGAGGAAGTACTCCTGCTCCTCCAGGCCCACAAGCTGTGCTAGAAAGGCACTTACCTGCTGATTCGGGCCTTCTCGCTTTTAGTGACCAATCCGCCTCCTAAGAGCAGGTTGGTCGCTCGCCCCTCGTCCCGCCTCTGTTAAAACTGGAAATGGAGGTGGGTTGGGGAGACGGGTTTTAGATTTTTAACATTTTTACTGCCCCCCGCCCACCCCCACCATCCCCAACCCACCTGTTTTTCTGAGTTAAAAATCATGCCCAAGGTCTCAATCTCAATCTTAGTGACAAAGAAAACCATGAGCTCCTCGCACTTTTCATTGGCGGTGCCGGTGGAGTGGGCAGGGGAGAGGGGTTTAAGAAGACGGTTTGTGGTGAAGAGAAGCCGGGGGTTATCTTTGCATTCCAGGATGATCCTGGAATAGTGAGCAGTTTTGGCAGAGGAGATCAGGACCTGATAGTGCTTTATGTGATCCAGCCAGATCTGGCGATGAATGGCTAAACCAGTTATCCGCCATAAACTGCTTACCTGCAAGAATAGATTATAAGATGTAATGCATACTTGTGTCATCTGCTTGCTTGTAATGTAAGATATGTACATACTATGATGTATTGGATTGGGCCTTGCACAGTGGTGTGAAACATGCAGTGTTTGTATTGCTTGCTTGTTCACTGTTGCTTCCTTTTAATAAATTCCTTACTTTACACAGAAAACGTTGACACAAGTAAGCATTCAGAAATTTCATTTGGTAAAATAATTAGTGTTTACCCTCACTGCTATCGATTATAACAAGTATTTGTCAGCCAAGACGAAGTATGCTGTTGATAGATGGCTCACAATTAAAAGTACAGGCAACATATCAGCATCTCTGCTCTGGTGGCCAATGTAATACTGGTAGTTTTACCTTGAAGGTGCAGCTCTGATGGAAGCTGAAAGACATCTTGGGGGTAATTTGAACCCCAAGGTTTGTCTGCATGTGCGCAGCAGACACCGGGAAGTCCCGTCATCACTTAAAGCCGGTGGGCCGATACTTGAAATACTTGAGATACTTAATATTTTGTGTATTGGAAAACTTAAATGAATTTAATCTTACCTGTTCAGATTCCCCATCGTTTCCGATTCATGTCAGGTGAAAGCAGACGGGAATCGGATCCATGAGGTGAGTGCCTTTATTGCACTGCTTGTGGGCCCAGAGGAGCAGGAGTGCTTCATCCAGGCCCAACAAGCTCATCTAGCTGACAGGACCCCCGTGATCAGCTGACACCCCCCACCCCCCCACAATGCTGGACGTCCCCCCGATGCTAGACTCCCCCACCCCAAATCTCCAATGCTGGCTGATTCCTCCCTCCCGACAATTTCCGTTACAGACTGGACCCCCCAATGTCGTCGCTGTCTGACCTCCCCTCGATCTCTGATGCTGGCTGACCACCAACCCGATGTCCAATACTGGCTGACCCCCCCCCAAGTATCGTCGCTGGCTGACTCCCCTCTTCCCCAATGTTAGCTGCCCCTCCCCCGCTGATGTCGCCCACGTCCCCCCACCTCCCTCCCCGCCCCGATTTTTTGCAGTACCGATGATCTCTCTCTCCCTCCTGCCCTCCCCCCGCCTTTCTGATTTGCGGCTCCTTTCACTGCTGACAGCCTATCAATCTGGCTGCCTGGCGCGAGGGAAACCCAGAAGCTCAAATTGCAACGCACTCAATTCGCTTCCAGGTTCCCCATGTGAACATCTGCGGACGCGCGGGGTACCCCGGCTCCGAGTAAAAATCCTGCCCCTTGCGACAATGCAGTCTGGCACTGCCAATGACTCCAACCAAACCAGGTAAAAACTTTGCTTTCCTAACAAAAAAAAGTCCTGGATAATTTGTGTTCTATGGGTTCTTAATTGTTGTCATCACATTTTGGGTGGATTCAAAGCTCTTTCTCACTAAACTAAATTTGCACTTCTCCCCTATTGAATTTGTTCAAATTAAATACCACACAGAAGCAGGTTTTTTTTTAATATTTGTTGGCCATATAATGAACACCAGAGAAAAATTGGATAATAGTTGCAGGGCAAAAGGCAAACACCTCGATATCCCAAAAAATATAACTTATGCTACTGTAGATGAAATGAACAACATTACCACCATTGTGATAGACACAGGAATCTATGGAGGGAAGGAAAGAAAGAACATTTATGTAGTGCCTTTCACATCCTCAGGATACCCTAAAGTGCTTTACAGCCAACAAATTACTTTTGAAGTGTAGTTGCTGTTGTTATGTAGCCAAAGATGACAACCAATTTGTGCACAGCAAGGTCCCACAAAAACAATGTGATAAATGTCCAGTAAATCCATTTTGGTAATCCATTGTTGATTGAGGGAGGAATGTTGGCCAGAGCAACTGCCTTGATCTTCTTTGAATAGTATTACGGGATCTTTTACTTACAACCGAGGAGGCATGCCTCCTTGGTTTAACATTTCATTCTTAAGATGATACCTCCGATAATACAGTACTTCCTTCTTCCTGCACATTGGGTATTGTGCCTGTTTAGCGACAACAATGACAATAAGCATCTTTACAATTTTTAAAAATTATTATTTGCACTCAGAATGTGGTTCTGCATTAATTGCCCATTGCTACTTTCCCTGAAAAGGTGGTAATGAGCCTTCTCCTTGCTATCAAGGAACTTGGCTATCAATTTCTGCTCTACGATTTTGCGTTGTCGTGTGTCTCGAAGGCCGCCTTGGAGTACGCTTACCCGAAGGTCGGTGGCTGAATGTCCTTGACTGCTGAAGTGTTCCCCGACTGGGAGGGAACCCTCCTGTTTGGCGATTGTTGCGCGGTGTCCGTTCATCCGTTGTCGCAGTGTCTGCATGGTCTCGCCAATGTACCATGCTCCGGGGCATCCTTTCCTGCAACGTATGAGGTAGACAACGTTGGCCGAGTCACAGGAGTATGAACCATGCACCTGGTGGGTGGTGTCCTCTCGTGTGATGGTGGTATCTGTGTCGATGATCTGGCATGTCTTGCAGAGGTTACCGCGGCAGGGTTGTGTGGTGTCGTGGACGCTGTTCTCTTGAAAGCTGGGTAATGGGTGCGGAACTTGATAGCCAAGTTCCGCACCCATGAGGACGGCCTCAACCGGGATCTTGGGTTCATGTCACGCTACACGTTACCCCACCAGCGAACAAATGTTATCTGTTTTTAATATAACGGGTCAGTTGCTGTCTTTTCTATGTTTCTACCTCTCTATCTCTGTTTTTTTTTGTTTGTTGTTTTTTTTGGTGATTTGTATATTCTGAGACCTGGCAGGTAACACCTGTCTGTCTGCACACTGATTGCCTTGGCAACGGGCAGTTGAAAAAACTGTCTGTTATCACCAGCATTGTTCTGTGAATTATAAATGCGACTTCATTTCGAGGACTTCATTTCCACATCGTTCACCTGAGGAAGGAGGTAGCCTCCGAAAGCTTGTGAATTTAAAATAAAATTGCTGGACTATAACTTGGTGTTGTAAAATTGTTTACAATTGTCAACCCCAGTCCACCACCGGCATCTCCACATCAGTCTTGGAGGGGGTCTTGAAGGTGATGATGTTGCCACAACATCGCTGCTCTTGTCTTTCTCAAGGGTAGAGGTCACAAGGGAAGAATGTGCTGTTGAAGTAACCTCAGTGAGTTGTTGCAGTTCATCCTGTAGATTGTACATACTGCAGCTACGGCGTGCCAGTTATAATAGGGAGTGGATATTGAGTCCAATGGGCAGGATCACCCATCAAGTGAATTGCTCTGTCTTGGAATGGTGTCTAGCTTTTTGACTGTTGTTGCGGTAACCATTCAGGCAAGCAGTAAGTATCTGTTCACAAAACTGATTTAAGCTTTTTAGATGGCAGAGCCTTTAAGTGGTCAGGTGATGAGTTGCTTGTTGCAGAGTACCCAAGCCCTGTCCTGCTCTTGTAGCCACAGTGTTGATATGAAGGTATCAGGTCAGCTTCTGGTTAATGGTGATCCCTAAGATTTTGATGGTGGGAAATTGTCAATGTTGAAAGTCAAGGGGAGATGACTGGGCTTTCTTTTGTTCACGATAGTCACAACTTGGCACTTGTTTGGCATGAATGTTACCTGCCAATTGTCAGTTCAAGACTGAATGTTGTCAAGGACCTGCTATAGGCTGACATGAGCTGCTTCAATATTGGAAGGATTGTGAATTGACTTCAACAGTGTAGAATCATCTGCGAGCAGCCTCACTTCTGACCTTCTGATGGAGGGAAGGTCATTGGTGAAGCAGCTAAAGATAGTTGGGCTGAGGAACTCGCACTGATCTCCTGAGCTGCGATGACTGGTCTCCGATATCCACAAACATCTTCCTTTGCATTAGGTATGACTCGAGTCACTGAAGAGTTTTCTCTTTGACCCCCAACAGCTTTAGTTTTGCTAGAGCTCCTTGCTGCCACACTCAGCCAAATACTGTCTTGATGCTAAGTTCACTTCCTTCTGGCACTCAACCCGTGCGTTCATATCTGGATCAAGGCTTTGATGATGCCAGGTGGTTCCGGCAGAACTCAAATTAATTATCAAGGAGGAGGTTATTGGTGAGCAGGTGTTGCTTGATGACACTATTGAAGACTTCTTCCATCACTTTATTAATGATTGGGAGGAGGCTGATAGGATGGTAATTGGCTGGGTTAGATGTTTCCTGTTTTTTGTGGATAAGGCAGACTTGGGCAATCATCCACATTGTTGGGTAAATGGCAGTATCATAGCTGTAATGGAATAGCTTGGCTAAGGGAGTGGCTAGCTCTGGTGCATAGCTCTTCAGCACTACAGCTGGGATGTTGTTAGGGCCCATCACATTTTCTCTGTTCAAAACACTTGGTCAATTCTTAATGTCACGTGAACTGAGCTGAATTAGCTGGACACTAGTATCTATAATGGCGGGGGCAGCGGGAGGAGGCCAAATAGGATCAGCTACTTGTCAATTTTGATTGAAGGTGCTTACAAAAGTTCAGCCTCGTCTCTTGTTCATGTAACCTCCTCCTCTTGTTAGTTGCCTGGTTGTCCACCACCATTCTTAATTGGATGCGATAAGGCTAAAGAGTTTTGCTCTGATCTGTTGGTTGTGGGAACACTTAGCTGTGTCTACAACCTGCTGCTTTTGGTGGTTAGCATGAAAGTATCTCTGTGTAATAGTTAGCTTTATACCTCATTCTAATGTATGCCTGGTTCTGTTCCTGGCACTCACTTCAACATTCTGCATTGAAACAAGGTTGGATTGCTGGCTTCATGTTGATCAAGAAATGAGGATGCGCTGGGCCACAAGGTTACTGATTGTGGTGGTATACATTTCTGCTTCTGTTGATGGCCCACGGTGCCTCTTGGATGCCCAGTTTTGGGTTGTTAGTTCTATCCTTAGTCTATGCCACTTACCACGATGGGGATGGAACCAGGAGTTTGGCAGGAGGGATGGGGAGGCGACAGGAGGTGTGATCAAAGATGTAGGTTTTTGAGCAAGTTTTTGGAAGTGGGGAGTGATGCAGCCAGGCAGAAGATTTTTGGAAGGGAATTCCAATCGCATGGTCCTGATGACTGCAGACTCTGTCACCAGTGGTGGAGCAGAGGGAGGGAGCTCCTAGAAGAGTGCAGAGTGCAGACAAAGGGAGGATGGAGCAAGATGAGGGAGGGGTTTATAAGTTCAGACAAGAATTTTGAAATCAATGCATGGAGGGATATGGAGGGATATGGAGCCAGTAGAGTTCAATGAGATCAGGAGTGATATTTGCACAGCACTTAATATCAGATACGATGTGGATTTACACTTTTAGTCACCGAGCTGACACCTTTCATTCTGTGGTTGGCTGATGTTATTAGCAGCAAATTTTTGAAGATGAAAATTGTTGAGTTTAATGCAAGCCTGTCCTGACTGGCTAACCTTCCACCAATACATTGCCTTATTATTGTTGGTATGTTGAGTTGAAGATACAGTGCTGAACCTGGAGATTTCTTAGTACTGGTTTGTACAACATTACATTATTTCAAAAGGCTTTTCCCCTAAATATTTTGATTTCATAAGGACCAATTTAAGATGAATTCTGAGGAGTAACAAAAGCCATTGTATAGCCATGTTAGATTGTATAGTTGCTCTCTTGATGCAGCAGGTCTTTGTCAGAAGTTGGAAAGAAGCGTTGATAGAAAGTGTGAAGGTCTGAAATAAACACTAAATAAAACATGACAATATAGGTACTAAAAATTTAGGTAGCACAATAACTGTTTCAAATCTGAATATAATGTTAAACACAATAAATGTTTCTAGTTTATATTGATGTCCCTCTAAGTTCTGTAAATTTCACAGGCTATAAATGAAAAATTATGGAAACAAAAATCTACTCAAAATTAAATTCTGAGAAACATGCAACAGCAACACAGTATTACTGCTCCTCAGCGGGCAACTCCAGATATGTCATTCATGATTATGAGCCAGCACACTTATTAAAGCAGCTAAATGATGCTAATAAAACATTCGTCCGGTCTAGAAATGTCAGACTAAAGTAGCACAAAAGAAAATCTCTCCTTCGCTTCGTGTCTTGTGTTCTCAAGCGAGTATGTCAAAAACTTTGCAATGCTATGCTAGCCAGTTACAATGCTTACTCCAATCTCAATGGACTCTAGTCAGAAGGTTGTGGTTCAAGTCTCACTCCAGAGATTTTAGCACATAACCCAGGCTGTCACCTCAGTGTATTACTGAGGAAGCGCTGCACTGTTGGAGTTGCCATCTTTCAGCTGAGAAGTTAAACTAAAAAAATGATGTATTAGTACACGTCAGTCCTCTCAGGTAGACGTAAACGATCCCATTGAACTATTCATCTAAGTACTATCAGTCTTAAATTTTCCTTTTACCGGTTTGAACCCGTGGCCACTTTTACTACTCTTGCAATTTAAAGTAATTATTCTGGATTGATCTTTTCCATACTGTTAACAATATTTTATACCTCCATATGACCACCACTCAGATACCTCCTTTCAAGGGTGAAAGATCCAAGATTCTCCAAGCTTGCCTTATAACTCAGAGCCCTGACACCAGGGATCAGCCGTTGGCTGTTTTCTGCACCGTCGCAAATGCTTGAATGTCTCCCTCGTGTCTCATGACCAGAACTGGACACAGTACAGAAGGTGTGGCCTGAGCAGAGTACTGTGTAGTTTGATCATGACTTCCTCTGACTTGTATTTTACTGTTTTGGCTCGACAGTTTAACATTCAATTGGCTTCATTGACTACTGATCTTGCTTTGGTTGAATCTGTTGCGTGTCGAATCCATTAAATCTCATGGGTAACTTTTAATTTCATTCTTAGCTATTTCAACACCATTCTTGGGGTACATGTGCTGTCCATTTATCCTGCCATATGCAGTACTTTGTTGATGACCATATTAAAATTCATCTGCGATTGTCCTGCCCACTAACAGATTTTGCAATTTCTGAGGTGTCTCCTCTGATTCCACTGCCCCTCTTAGTTTGGTATCATGTGCAAATTGTTCGATTTGCATTGAGTTTCTGGATCTGTCATTGATGTAGATTATAAACAGCAGTGGTCCCAACACCAACCCCTGGGGCACCCATCATTTATACCGTTCCATTGATTTTATGAAGATTTTATTCATCTCGTTTCCCCACACAAAAACTACATTTTATGAATAAAGAACCCATTGGCCTTGTGGGATAACAGAATGCCAACACAATGGCCCAGAATTTGCTGGAGTGGAGCATCTCACAGCATGCCCCCTTAGTTAGAATTTTTCCCTCACCCTTCAGCTGAAAAATCTTTTGTGCTGCAAATTGCTGGAAGTGCGAGATGATAACGAGGTCAACAGGGCATCTGGGACCTTGGTGAGTGACGGCACCAACAGTCTATTTCCTTAAACAATGAGATTTAAAGATAGAGGAAGAAACAGAGGAATGACGGAGAAGGAAGTAAGGGCAATTCGAGTCAAATTAGTTACAGAAAGAGAAATAAAGTGAGGGAAAGAAAGATTGGATAAAGCGAGAGAAAAAAAAAGTAAGAAAAAATATAACATTTTACAAAACCTCTGGGAACAATTTACTACCTGCAGGAGTGAGATTCTACAGTTTCAATTGTTCCCTTTCTTGATCAGAGAGGTTGAGTGACATTGCAGGAACATAAATCTCGTCATTAAAAGGGTCCTTGCTTCGTTAAGTACCAGCCCTAACTTTCTACGGCCCCTCAATTTGCTTTGACAGTGCAAACACAGAAATTCCTTGAAATTCACGGGGAGGTTGATGGCAAGATCCTGTTTTTGCGAGGCTAATGGCAGAGCGGGGCAAATTGTCCAGCAATTTGTGGTGATTAGCAACTAACTCACTGCGTATCTCTTCCTCGCCACAAATTGCTGGATTTTTTACACACTATTAATGGCATGCACATTTAACTTGCCGTTATTTTCCTTGCAAATTCTGGGCTAATACATTTGTCTGAAATTCCTATTGCTATTTATCAGATGCATTTACCTCTTTAAAGTAAATGGGTTGACAGCTCCTCTAAAATAGCGGACAGACAAATTTCAGACAAACGCATTAAACATTAGTGTACTATCATCCCATAGCATAACTTCTAGGTCGCTGTTTATATACTTCAACACACACTTCAGGAGGCCTTCAAAGGAAGAACCAAGTCTTTAAGACTTTAAACAGAATGACATTATTGTGGAACTTCCTCAGAATGTTTAACAACTTTCTTTGTTACTGCAATACAATCAAGCTTCCAAGCTTCTACAGTAGACTTTATTTAATCTAGATTAGGGACTTTTCTGTATTGTCAAATTTTGTAATTGTCTAAGTATCATTCAGATAGAGGCAAACAATTATACCTACGAGTCATTTAGTAGAACATCAAGCAAACCCCTCCATCATATACACAGCTCCACTAATGAGTTCCTTAATAGGTCAGACGGAACAACAAGCTCTATATAATTAACTAGAACTTTTTGTAACTCAATGAAATAGCCAATGGAACAGCTATTAATACTTACCTCAGCTACCGTAAATGTCATATGATTAAAAAAAGGGAGACTTACATTTGCATTTTGTCTTATCACATTTCTCCTAAAATCCAAAAGCACTTCACACAAGGAATTACTTTGAAATGCAGTGATTATTGTCCAATGGGTTTTTAGATTATGCCGTTTTTGTGCTTTTATATTGCTTAGATTAAAAAAGTGTAATTCAAATAGAATTACCTTTTCGGCCTTTTCAATAAAGAGCATACTGTGTAGGGGTTTAATATTGAAAAGTTAGTTTTACACATCGGCAAATAAAAACTTGCAATTCTCGTCCCATTTTACATTATTTATTTTCATATAAATTATCTTGGTTGTGCTGACACATTTTGATGAGAATCAAGTTTACAGTTCAGTGGAATAGGCAAAGAAAGGCTATCACAGTAACATCATTTTACGATATGGAATTGTGCAACTATTGAAAAAGCAACAACATTAAAATTCTTTTATGTACACAACATAGGAAAACATAAGAACAGGAGTAAGCTATTCAGTTCACTGAACCTGCTCCACCATTTTGTTAACTGTGGAACCATTTTATTTTTTTAATCCCAATTCCCGCCCTTTCTCCACGGATAGATTTTACCGAATTATCATTCCCAGCAGAGAGCTTCACATGACGGAGCACACATCCGGAATTTGGGTATGGAAATTAATGAACGGAAAATCAGAGAAAGAGGGGTATAATTGGAGTTGTATTGGAACATTTGTTCCTTGCTTTGTGCGAGACTAATGCCTTGCATTTGGGACTTCAATTTGTTGCTTGCAATTGTATCTGAAATATATTACATTTTATTCCTAAAAAAAGGATATCCAATATTTTTTACCAACATATGCAATATAAAAAAAGGAAGCAAAATTATTCTCCAAGAATTTAAGGGAAAAACAAGAATCTAATCTTTAAAATCCTTCTCTTCAATCCTAGTGGGTAGTTATCTAACTGTCGCCATAATTACTTGAAACAAACTTCAAACCTCATGGTGCTGTTCCTACAATAATGAGTTAATACAATTAATAATTCCACTGAGAAACCTGTATACTACTCAAGGACATAGGCAGATTAAGATTATCACCAAAATAAAACAGACGTTAGGAATTTTTTTTTTATGCAGAAGATTCTCAGAAACAGTATTAGAAGCAGAATCTATAATAAAAATGCTTTTTAAATGTCAGCCTCAGCTCAGTGGTGGCTTTGAGTTAGAAATTGTGAGTTCAAGTCCCATTATGGAGACTTGAGCACATAATCTAAGATGATATTCCAGTGCAGTACTATGGGAGTGCTGTATTGTCACAGATGCTGTCTTTCAGATGAGACGTCAAACTGATGCCCCATTTGCTCCCTCAGGTGGATGTAAAAGATCGCATGGCACTTTTTGCGAAACACAACAAATAACAATAAGGACAGAACACATGACCTTAAATATGGGGACTGAATTACATCTGTGCACTCTGGTGCAATTATCCCTTCTCCCCAAAACATGCGTCATCTGAAGACCTCACATGGTTTAGATGCCCACCTCCCCCCAGAAATGTCATATATCTCTCGAGATACATTTTAAGTTGTGTTTTGTTATAAAATATATTTTGCTTTGCTATTCTGATCTTTGTACTATCCACAGATGCAATATAAAATTAAATAATGAAAACATAAATAAAGACCATTCAGCCCCTCAAACCTGCCCTTACACAGACCTTGTACAATTTACCATTTCATGAATTCTACCTCACCTGCTTAATCACTTCAGTAAATGTTCTTTATAAATACTCCCCGATCCTCAATGGTAATTAAACAAATCACCAGGAAGTTCATCCATCTACATATCTCCATTCGTCAGCTCTGGATTACTGCCCTCCCCAGACCCAACAGCACAGCAATCATCATATCCCTTGAAGTATTTGATCATCTTATTCTATATCTGTCCTTATCATGCTCTTTTGAAGGAGTTAACACAGCAGTAAC
This sequence comes from Heptranchias perlo, assembly GCF_035084215.1. NCBI lineage: Eukaryota > Metazoa > Chordata > Chondrichthyes > Hexanchiformes > Hexanchidae > Heptranchias > Heptranchias perlo. Next base: position 15,069,519 of record NC_090331.1, on the reverse strand, counting down.
TGCTTTTGTTAGAAAGTCTATTCCACATATCTACTGTTCTGTGATGGAAAAAATATATACTTTTTATTTTGCCAGCGAATGGGAATCTACCTAAACAAAGCAGTTGGACTGGCAAACACCACATGAGGTGAAGTCTGAGATGAGCATTATTCAAAACATGCAGTGCAAAAACATAATTGATGTTGCACTGCACATTATTAATAAATGCTAAATATATGCAATGGTTTAACAGTAGAATGATTTAGAAGTACTGTTCAATTTGAACTGAGTACTTGCTCTAATATAGAATTGTGTTTATAGTTGGTGCCTTAACATCCGCTTTTTTTTTAAGATAACATCCAACCTGCACATCGTAGACAATGAAGGAAAAGCTAGCAGCCCGAGAGCAGCATCTTGTTTGATCTGAACCGAAACCAACTCAGTGTATTCATCTCTGGTGTCAGGTCAGGTGCTAAAGCCTTCTGCCATGATGACAGTAGGTGGTACTACCTGTAATTGTTCAAGGCCGAGTACTGGCCAGTGGTTAGGTAACCTGGCTGCCTGCGGAAAGTGCAAAGGCTTCGGGTTGACGGGTACCTGGGGGAGGCTGGTGGGACTCTCAATGGAGGAAATGCCATCAAAGGACAGGTGAGCTAATCCCTGAATTGGCCAAAGGCATCTGTGACCTGGAAGCTGTGACGCAGCCGCAGTACAGAACAATTCAATGAAAGAGCAACCATGGGCAGTCCGAAAGACAACACCAGGGTTCAAGTCCCTGCCTTAAAGAGGAGTGGAGGACAGACAGTTGCACCGACTGATGATGATGATGTATCTAACTCAGCTGAATCCAAGTGGCAGCCTCTCCTCTGACTCAGTGTCGACATAGAAACTTGGGTCGGTAACAAGTGAAGCTTCTTCTTTGACAATTTAGCAGCTCTTTATTTTGGGTTGCGAGGGGGGAAATCCATGTGCTGGTCCCCCCACGTTTAAATTGCTGCAACCAGGTCCCTCATCCTGGTGGTAGAATCATAGATCCACATCTTAGAGAGAGAGAGAAGGGAGTGGGCACCATGCTGTGATGGGAGAGACCATAACTGAAAGCAGGGTCACAATTTTAATGGATGAGGAATCCAGCAGAGCCCACTGCCATCCACGGCACGATTACTGATGAGCTCTCCCGGTGGACAAAACTTTGCGCAAGAGGTGCAAATTCATGAAACAAACCCTTATACGAGTGCGACTGACAGAGCCAGACATTTTAGTGGGTTGAGAATGCTGCCAGATGAGGGAGGCAGGCTTGATTACACTATACAGTGCAGCTGATGGGGATGGGGTCTCTCTTAGTAATTATGCCATGGAGGTCAGAGGAACCTGCAAAATTCTCCATCCATTAACATAGTGATCCTGCTTTCAGTCACCAGTCTTAAACTCTCTCTTCAAGGCGTATAGTCCGTTCCCTTATCTAACTTTTTTGAGATGTGCTTGGGACATTTTTAACATTAAAGATGCTATATAAATGTAAGTTGCTGTTGTAGAGGGGAGACTTTGAGGGTATTCTAGTATCTCGACACAATTATAATCACTTAAGTGCCACCATAGTAAATTCTCATCTTTCAACTATTAAACTAATCAGGATTCACACAGTAAACATGGTGCAAGAAGGATTGAATGTATTTGTTCCCGAACGTAAGATTAAAATATTAATTAATCGTTTCATGGGCACATAATATGTCATTGAATAAACTTTAAAACCTTATATAACTGTATACGGTTGCTGAAGGTGTTCTTCATATTAAGAATATATGCAAATCTGCCTTCCTTCCCCCTCATCATATAGATCATAAATTTACAAGTGCAGAACCAACTAAACAAACACTTTAATAAAGCGTTATTTGTTTTAGTTATGCACTCCCTACCTATGCCAGTGACTTAACCTTTTTTTTATCAAATCAGTCCTGACAATTCTTCAAGTAAAACCATGAAAAGCAATAACATCTGCAGGTTGCTAAGCAACAGAGACCATTGACATTGATACTGTGCTCTTTTTATTGTATATATGACTTTTCAGGCATATGTGAAATAGCCTCTCCATTTAGAAAAATAAATCATCCACTTTGGGGTTTTCGCAATTGATGTATTTATTCTCCTTGTATGATGAGCTACATGTAATATTTATGCTGTTTTGTAAGAGTTTTGTAACTATTAGCATAAATTATATTTTAAAAATTGCAATCGGTGATAGCTCCCAACATAAATGTAACAGTATAAAGCAGCAGTCTGGTACAAATAAGTTTAGAGTACATCAGTTACAAAACATGAATTTATATAATTCATAGAACTACGGTTCCTTTTTGTAAATTAAGGAGGGCTCGGTGCGGTTGATGGGAGTAAAACAGGAAGCAATGGTGCGAGAACGAAGTGGGAGGTTATGGTAGTGGGAGGCTTGATAATGTGAAGTACGGACAAATCTTTCTGTCATGGAGAAAAGGCTAGTGGGGTGGCAATTTGTCTCCTGGACACAGAATTTGGGGACATGGAGGAGAAGATAGGTAAGTTAGCACAAAGAGCAGAAGATGAGGCAGCATTGACTGTACATGTGAGAATTAACAACATAAGAGAGAGACAGTAAGAAGTGACCAAATGTAGTTTTAGGCATTTTGTCTACAAAAATCCAAATTATTATTAATCTCTGGTCATAGAGTCATAGAGTTATACAGCACAGATAGAGGCCCTTCGGCCCATCGTGTCCGCGCCGGCCATCAAGCCCAGTCTAATCTAATCCCATATTCCAGCATTAAGATGTAAAACCCTGTGGAGAAAATGAATTGGAAAATTTTAAACAGAATTTATTGTTCAGGTAAAGGTAAGGAATTAGGAAGTTTGGATAAGAAGGGAAGGCAAGCTTCTCCGTTGGCTGAGTAATTCTAGCAAGTTGTTGGACTATGCAGACCAGGAATGTCCTACATTCAATCCCTGGTCTGTGCTGAGTTAGCTATCTCAGGTCACAGCAGCAGTAATGATGCATCAATTGGCCATGGAAGAGAAAGATGGGCTAGCATTCCCACTCCTAATCAGAATCCAGTGTTCTTCTACCGGATGTGTGTGTGGCTCTGATGTGAGAGCAGATTCTGCCCTCCCTCCCCCTCATGCAACCTCATCAAATGGCTTCCTGACTTTCACTGACCTGACTCATAACTAACAAACTAGCCTCTTGTGCATCCTCGATTTCCATTGCTCCACCATTGGCGGCCGTGCCTTCAATTGTCTAGGCCCCAAGCTCTGGAATTCCCTCCCTAAACCTCTCTGCCTCTCTACCTCTCTCTCCTCCTTTAAATCGTCCCTTAAAATCTACCTCTTTGACCAAGCTTTTGGTCACCTGTCCTAATATCTCCTTATGTGGCTCGTTGTCAAATTTTGTTTGATAACACTCCTGTGAAGCGCCTTGGGATGTTTTACTACGTTAAAGGCGCTATATAAATGCAAGTTGTTGACTGAACCAGGAGTTAATGAGTAGAGATAAGGAATGGGAACCCTTTCCCCTTCCTAGATGAGGAGGCCAATTGTAGTCCCTCTGCCGCTGCCGCAGTTGAGATCGGCTCGCTCAACACATGGGGATGCATCTTGGAATCTTCCAGATCTGCATGATTCTGTACCACATCATGTTCATTTTCAGTTCTTACTTTCTGAAAATGAATTTTACTGGGACAGAAACAATAGTTCAAAATCAAAATCAAAATGGAAAACCATCTGAACAATAAATTCTGTTTAAAATTTTCCAATTCATTTTCTCCACAGGGTTTTACATCTTAATGCACACTTGAACCAAACATCTTCTAATCGTGCTGCAAAATATAAAGAAATGGCTCTGTTTCTTCAAAGACAATTGCTGTACTCCAAATTTAAATGGAGTGATTTTCTACAGTAATGCAAAAATAGCATCAAATTTTCCAGCCCCATTCACAATTACTTAGAGACAGGAAAATTACATGAATAAATAGCTTCTTCCCCCCCCCCCCACCAGAAATGTTCAAATCATCTGACAGTAAATGGCAATGATAGGAACATTTTTTTAAGCTCACTTATAAGTTGCTTTTAGATATTCAATTGCTCCATACTAATTTATATACGTGGCTTTTCATTGGCACGTAATGGAAGCTCATCAGAAATACAAATGCTTCAAAATAATCAATTGAATCTTTTCAGAAGGAGGAGGGGGAATGTAGGACTTTGCTTTACTCTTTTTATAAAGTCAGGTCTGATATCCACTGCTGTGCTAGTTGGCAACTCAACTTCCACAGTCGTCTCTTGAGACACAAGGTAATATCAAGCACAGGGAAAGGAAACAAAGACTCCTTTTCACCGATGGGGATTAAGAATTTCATGTCTGATTGTGTTTTGGAAGTCTAGACTTAGTCCCCAATGAACACCCCTCCACAGTGCAATACTGCCCCCTGTTTGGAATCTAATTTTCCAGTTCTATGACCCAGAATATTGAGACTAGAAAAGTCGTGCTACAATCTGTAACACTTTAAATGCATGAAAGTCCAATCATCTGATTGTGAATGAGTTAATCAGAATCAAAAAGCCAGTTATGTGATTCGATGGTTCGAATCTAGCTTCTACATTGTTAAGCATTTGTGCAAAACTCAATAGTTCTTGGAGATAATGGAAATGATACCATTTTTTTTACATGATGTGGAGATGCCGGTGATGGACTGGCGTTGGCAATTGTAAACAATTTTACAACACCAAGTTATAGTCCAACAAATTTATTTTAAATTCCACAAGCTTTCGGAGGCTTCCTCCTTCCTCAGGTGAATACCGTTCACCTGAGGAAGGAGGAAGCCTCCGAAAGCTTGTGGAATTTAAAATAAATTTGTTGGACTATAACTTGGTGTTGTAAAATTGTTTACAATTTTTTTTACAGGCAGTTGGTGTTGGGGTGGGGGGTTACTAGTGCTCCTGATCAAAATCATGCTGAAAGCAAGTATACTTGTATATTAATCTTAGATAAGTGGAGCAATTATTTAATTATTTGTAGCCTCATCATCATGGCACTTAATTTTCCTTACTGTTAGTTTTTTTTTACTTTGCAATTTTAATATTTGTATGTTTCACAGCCTTAAAAGATAAAGTTTTGAAAACAGTTTTGGGTTTATAATCAGAATATTATGTATTTATAATAGAGATATTATATAATTATTATAGAGACACAAATCAGCCTTTAATAAATGACGACTACTTTAAGTAGAAAGTTCTATATTTCCTTAGTGTGCTGCATAAAGGAAAGTCCTGCAATACAACCTATGCCACTTTCCATACAGCTTAAGAAAGAACTTGAATTTATATAGCGCCTTTCACAACCTCAGGATGTCCCAAAGTGCTTTACAGCCAATGAAGTACTTTCGAAGTGTAGTCACTATTGTAGTGTAAGAAACGCAGCAGCCTATTTGCGCACCGCAAGGTCCCACAAACAGCAATGAGATAAATGACCAGATACTCTGTTTTAATGATGTTGTTTGAGGGATAAATATTGGCCAGGACACCGAGGAGAACTTCCCTGCTCTTCTTCGAAAGAGTGCCATGGGATATTTTACGTCCACCTGAGAGGGCCTCGGTTTAATGCCTCATCCAGAAGATGGCACTTCCAATAGTGCAGTACTGCCTCAGTACTGCCTAGATTTGGGCTCAAGTTACTAGAATGGGACTTGAACCCACAACCCTCTAACCTAGAGGCGAGAGGGCTACCAACTGAGCCAGGGCTGACATGGCATAAGAAAGTAATCTTTTTCCCTTAAAAAAAATCTTGGTCTAATTGATTTAATTATTCCATTTGTCAGATAATTTATGGAGTATTATTAAAGCATTTATTACATCAAGACCATTAAATCTTCATACCTGAAATGATTTAAACATTATTGCTTCAATGTGACGTTGTTGATTTACATCCAGCTTATACAAGATTCTTTACCTCCTGCCATGCAATTGTACTTAATCTGTGATGTGACCAAACTTTGCTTTCCACAGACTTAACATGCAGCTGGTAAAAGATGGATAGCACACCTGTGCTGAAGTATTTGCTGAGATAAATTAGAGGAAAGGGCAAGAACTGTCTAAATACATTCATGTTGTTTCTTAGCACAGAGAATCTGAATAAATTATTTCATTGATTTTCACAGCGAGTTAAAGCCTGAATAGAGTCAGTTTGGACAAACCAAGACATGAAACTGAACGTGATGCTCTATCGTTCGGTGAATGAGCAGGAGGATCCTTTGTGCAATGTATTTGTCTTTCTTAAACAGGGACTGTGGGGCCTTTACGAATGTGGCCTATTTTTTCAAACCTCGGTCAGCATATATAGTAGGGTTTTGCAAATTTTATTTTTCCTATGGAAGGTGAAAAGAAATAGAAGAAGAGTTTCTGTTCAAAATACATCCAACCCACAGCACACATGTCAGAAAGTGTTTGCAATGTTTATTAGATGCTTGACAACACTTTTTTAATAATTTGCCTCGCAATTCCTTGGTGATCCAGCAGCCTGCTCTAGTCTACAAATTTAACATTTTTTCCTCTTACGTTTTCCAAGCCAGCAAGTGTTCCCTTCTCACGTCTGCGATTTGTCGATCAGTTCCTCCATCGCACATGATAATGCAAATAATACAAATGATACATTCTTGTACCAGATTCTGCAAATTTGCATAAATACACATCCATTAATTCTGCAGAAATCTAATACAGTACTGAAAATAGCAATGGTGGCAGCAATTCTGCACTGGAATGTAGTACCTGATCAAATGGAGGAAAGAGGTTTTCAAAAATAGACTACTGGATTTATGTTTTTGTTTTGAAAGTGAAAACAGCAAAGCCCCCTGAACATTCTTGGCCTGATCTGGGTAGTCTACTCAAGGCAGTAATTAGTGGGCCGGCTGAAAAAGAAGCATCAGAAGATATCTGGAAAGGAGGGTGTCGGTCAAAGAAGACATCAGAAAGTAGATAATCGAGAAACTCATGGGAAACAGAAGCATCTGAAGGTGCTACTCAATTAGCATTGCACCAAAACATTAGGGAAAATCAATTCTCGTATTTGCAGCAGTATTCAGCAGTTTAGGCTTTGATTACAAGTTCCATGTGCAAAACTGTCCTTGGAACCGAGTGGCAGAAACCAGTTTCTAATCGCAAAATTGTCAGAAACCAATCTCTATTTTAATAACAACAACAACTTGCATTTTTATAGCACCTTTACCGTAGTAAAGCGTACCAAGGTGCTTCACAGGAGCGTTATCAAACAAAATATGACACAGAGACAAAGAGATATCAGGACAGGTGACTAAAAGCTTGGTCAAAGCAGCGTCTTAAAGAAGGAGAGAGCAGTAGAAAGTTGGAGAGGTTTAGGGAGGGAATTCCAGAGCTTAGGGCCTAGGCAGGTGAAGGCCTGGCCACCAATGGTGGAGCGATGAAAATTGGGGATGTGCAAGAGGCCAGAATTGGAGGAGCGCAGAGATCTCAGAGGGTTGTAGGGCTGGAGGAGGTCACAGAGATAGGGAGGGTCAAGGTCATGGGGGGATTTGAAAATAAGGATGCGAATTTTAAAATCAAGGCATTGCCGGACCGGGAAACAATGTAGGTCAGCAAACATGGGTGATGGCTTGCTGCAGGTGCTGGAAATCTGAAATGAAACCAGAATATGCTGGAAACACTCAGCAGGTCAGGCAGCATCTGTGGAGAGACAGAGTTAACATTTCAGATTGATGACCTTTCATCGGAACTGGAAGATGTGCATAGCCAGGAAAAGGGGGGCAGGAAAAATAACAAAATGGAGAGGTCTGTCACAGGGTGGAGGGCAGGAGCGATTAAATGACAAAAGTGATGATGGTGCAAGGATGTTTCCAGCACTTTCTGCTTTTATTTCTTTTTTAAGGGAATGTTTCAAAATAACATATTCAAATTGATCGGAAACATTGGCGCTCAGTAAAGTTCATCAGTTTGATAGAAACTTTCTACAATCCGTGGGCAACACAGAGATTAAATGCATCATTGACCAAGATTTGACAATTGTTTAAAAAAATTACTGGACATGAATTTTAGCTTGTACGCATTGTCTGTTTTTATTTTTAGTGCTACCTTCCGTAACTTGGTGCATTATAGTTGCACTTATTAGTATACACAACACAGGACCGAGTTGATCAATTTGCTAGAAGCTTGTCACTACTGTGAACAGGGGATTTAGTGCATTATTGATCTGGAATTGACTCCACAAGCCCTGACCTTTATCATGAGGCTCTTAAGTGGCACCATATCGAAGGCCTTCTGAAAGTCCATGGGCTCGATTTTAGGATGGAGGCGGGTTGGCAATGGAGGGTCGACTGGGCGCATGGGTAACGCGCCCAGTGAATTCGGGGTGCTCTGCACGCAATCGCAGCCTAATTGAAGCCACTTACCTTGGCTTCTGGCTTTCGCGCTGGAAAGCTGTGCAGCGGGCGGACTGCGCACCCGCATCATAGGCTGTCAGCTGGAGGAGCCCTATTTAAAGGGGCAGTCCTCCACTGACTGATGCTGCAGAAAGGAGCCAAAATTGCAGCATGGAGCAGCCCAGGGGGAAGGTTGCTCCCAGGTTTAATGATGCCTCACTCCAGATCCTACTGGATGGGGTGAGGAGGAGGAGGACAGAGATATTCTCCCTGGCGGACGGGAGGAAGTGGCCTGCCTCTGCCACCACGAAGGCCTGGCTCGAGGTGGCAGAGGAGGTCGCCAGCACCACCAACATATCAAGCATCCGCATACAGTGCAGGAGGCGCTTCAATGACCTAAGTAGGTCAGTCGAAGTGAGTACACTGACTCGTTCCCCTACACTCCGTCTGCCACATCACTGCCCCCACCCCACATCTCCTTCTGCACTGCCAACACTACTCTCTCACATCACTCCTCACGCCCACTCAAATCTCATCCTCATCTTACCTGCACTTACTCACCTCGTCAGTACTCATCCCACCACTACCACTCAACCCAATCCTCATACAATCTCATGGCTCTATCTCATGCATCTCTTTCACAGTCAGCCTCACTCAACCTGCCACTACCTGTGGTGCAGCCACAGGGCATGCATCACATATGTGTAGTAGGAAGCGTAAGGCAAACGTGTCGTGAGCATGAAGGGGATGCACAAGGGTGTTTGAGGGTTTGTCATGGTTTTTACTTATATTTGATTTCTGATCAACTCACATTACATATTATATTGTCACCACTACTGCCACGTCTTTGCAAATCTTGTCTGGTTTGTGCAATAATGCCCTTTCCTGAGGATCACTATGAAGACCCACACCCGATGCCACCCATTGTGTCACTGCAGAGTGGGTGTAGGTGTATTTGCAGGGCTTTTTTGTACAGATGACTGAGAGACGTCGGCGATGTCCCCAGTGGCACCCTGGAAGGATGCGGAGGAGAAGTTATTGAGGGCAGTGGTGATTTTGACAGTGACAGGTAAGAAGATGGTGCTCGGGCCAGCCGGGAGCAGCTCGGCATGAAGGAGGCTGCAGATGTCCATGACTACATGTCGAGTGACTCTGAGCCTCCGTGTGCACTGCTGCTCAGAGAGATCCAGGAAGCTGAGCCTCGGTCTATAGAGCCTGTGGCTAGGGTAGTGCCTTCTGCGATGCATCTCTCTCTGTGGTTCCCCTCCCTCCTGCTGTGCAGGTGGATGTGTCACAGCACTGTGTTGTGGAGCTCCATGTGTCAGAGGTGGACGGCGTGGCTGGCGAGGCTGGTGATGCTGTTCGTCCTCCGAGGAGGTCATGACTGCAGCTACGGCGGCCCCCATCCGGAAGATGAACGTTTGAGGGGGTCCGCAAGGTAGGTAAATGTGTCTGCACACCAGGGTTGAGGTTGCAAGTTTGTGAATGTTATTGTTAGGAGGAGGGTGGTGGAGGCCAAACTTTGTCCAAAGTGACAGAGTGGCCTCCTGCAATGAGTGAGGGTCTCCCCCCACCACCTGTCAAATGGACCTTTGCAGCTGCCACAGGCTGATTGCTGCAACACATCCATTTGAACTGGAAGTGTTTCCCCCAGTACGGGAAACACTCTCAGTTGAGTTGAAAATCCCACCACTCCTAAAATATCCTACAAATCAGGTCTGCAAATGACCTGAACTATCTAATTAATTGGTTTAAGTGGGATCCCGCCAGCTTTAATTGCCGGCGGGAGTCCCACATGTGGGGGCTGCGCGCGCATGTAAGCACGTCATTGGGGAACCCGGAAGTGGGCGGGTTGGAGCCGGGCTCCGGACCTGCTCCGGGAATCCCCGATTTTCGGAGTCCCCGCCACGACCCCGCCGTCTGAAAATCGAGCCCCAGGTATAACTCATCCACTGTATTGCCCTTCTCTACTCTTTTTGATATTTCTTCAAAGAATTCAATAAGGTTGGTTAAACATGACCAGCCTTTTAGAAATCCATGCTGACAATTTTTTTATTATATCCGCATCTCTAAATGTTTTGTTATCTGATATTTGAGCAACGATTCTAGTATCTTCCCTACCACTGATGTTAAGCTAACTGTTCCATAGGTTAACTCTATCTCTCTTTTTGAAAATACAAATTATATTTGCTGTTCATGAGTCCTCTGGGACTATTCCTTTTTCTCTTGCATTTTTATATATGGATACTAGTGCTTCTGCTATCTCCTCCCTAGTTTCTTTGAGAATTTGTGGGTGCAATCCACCTTGTCCTCCCCAAGTTTGGCTAATTTGTCTAGTGTCTCCTTTCTTTCCATTTCAACTGTTGTAATATCCCTCTTGCCTTCTTCTACTTGTGTCATTTCCTCTTTGGTAGGCTGTTCAGTGAAAACTGAGGCAAAGTTTAGGTTCAGTATTGCTGTCATTTCAGTATCATCACTTATGAGTTTATCTTGCTCGTAACTTAGTGACCCTATCCCTATCTCAATTCTCCTATTTGCTATTTTGTTTTATATTCTTTAATATTTTCATTTCCCATTTCCTCTTTGGCTTCCTAATTGTCATTTAACCTCTTTCCTAAGCTCATCATGTTCCCATTTGTCATCCTCACCTTTATTATTTATGTACTTTGTGTATGCCTTTTTATTTAGATTCAATTTGATTCTCACCTTTTTAGTGGAATATATTTATTTTGAACTCTCTTGATGTCCCCTTTAAATATTGCCCACTGTTGTTCTACTTCTTTGTCTGTCGATACTTTTTCTCCAGTTTCCCTCCATTCTCATTTCCTCATAGTTTCCTGCATTTACGCCAATTCTGAACAAGCCCAAAAAGATCGGTGCAGCAGGACCCAAAGTCATCGGGTACAATTTTAATATGCCGGCGGTGAAGAGGCCGGGGGTGGGGGGTGATTTGCCGGCGCCAAACCCGGAAGGGAAGTAGGCGGGTTGTGATCGCAACCCTAATGAGGCCAATCAAAGCCTCTTCTGGGTTTCGCACCGCACATCCGAGGAGTCGGAGGGATGGTGGGGGGGAGAAAGAGAGAGAGAATCCTCATCTGCAGTTAGGATAGAAATGGGGGAGGTGGGGAAACAAAGGTTAGAGGGCAGATATCGGACATCGGGATAAGGGGGCAGACATTGGACTTCAGGATCAGAGTGGGGAAGGTCCAGGCAACATTGTTTTTTAAGGTACATTTATTTAATTTATTTGCAATGGGAAATGTAATTTTATTTAATTTATTTAGTTTATTTTTCACTGATCCGGCCCTTCCCGTCTGCTTTCACCAGGCATGAATCGGAAGCTGTGGGAAAGCCGCCCAGGTAATGTTAAAGTCTTTTTAACTATCCAATACACAAAAAATAAACTACCTTAAGAACCTCAATGAGTTACATTTGCTCCTTTAATGGTCATCCGGCCGGATTTAAGTGGGAGCGGGACTTCCTGGTGACTGGTCTACGCACGCACACAGATTTGCCTGAGTCTCATTCAAAAATATATGGGTTCCAGTCGGGATGTCTGCCCGCTCCTAAAAACAGTGGTTTTGATTGCCCCTCCGCCCCCAACCCACCCGTTTTTCCCTTTTAAAATCGTGCCCATTATTTCCGGTGTTATATTGAGATTTTTATTTTCGCATTTTTTATTTCTCTTTACTAAGACCTGCACTGTATCTTCTATATCTTTGAATATTTTTCATGGCATCGGAATCTGTTACGTTAAAAAGAGAAAAGCTTCCACAATTGCATTTTCTTAAACGTGCTGTGCTTAATGTGCATAAATGATGATGTGATGGCTTCAAACTTTAATTTTCATAACATCAATGAGATGAAGGGGGATTTTAAAGAATCCTTTAAGTTCACTTTCCGTGGGCCCCTATTGTTTACAGTAATTTCCGCTTTTTTTAAGTTCCGTGTGCGTTAATGAGATTCTCAGGAAATGTCGGGCGTTAGTTGCCGTCGGCAAGATCGGTGTAAAATTCGGCGTACTTTTGGCGTAAGTCTGATTGAGGAAATTCTGGCCCATTTTATCATGTCGCAAGTATGAAATATGACCCCCCCCGAGATTATATAATTTCCTGAAAATCCATTATTTTCATTCATGTATATACACACTCTGCAGAGTTAGCCATGCAATTTTATTTCATTTTCAAATGCCTTTTTTGTGTTGATTAATTTCATGTGGGCATTTAGTTGTATAGTTATTATTTTCATTGAAGCATTAATGATATTGATTTAATCACTGCAAGTTTACCCTGCAATAATCTGTAATTGATTACTTGTAAAAAAAATACAGCTGGTATTTATTAAATTAATGATGAGGGAAAATGATAATGAGAAATGGGTACAAAACTGTCATAAGGCAGATTTACTGTGCAGAGGGAACTGAGAGCAAATTTTCTCTCACGACCACTGTTGGTATGAAAAGACGATTTATATTGGCATTCCTAATTTAGTCAGGTTGTGATCCTGAAACCAGTTAACAGTTCATTTCCCGAACTCTTGACATTGGTGTGATAATGTGCTGAACATTGATGCCATTTTGAGCTGAACTTCTGGAAGTTCACTTCAGTTTCCAAGTGTGATGCAGGGTCATTACTCCCACGGCAACCACTTTGTTAAGGTGCCGAAGCCAAAGTGTAAAGAATACCCTTAAAAGAGCGCTACCAAACTCAATGGCCCCAATATTGCTCACCCTCCCCACCTTTCCTTGGGCACCAGTTGCCATGCACCCTTCACCCAACTCGTCTTTCTTCATGTGTGAACCTACACAGTGAGCGCCAACTGGCTATTTGACAATGGGCACATCACATCCAACTTCACATCTTTGCAGCAGGTATCACTGGATAATGATCAGCATTGGAGGGTCCCTGCCTGGAGGTTGAGGACAACTGGAGCATCCCCTATTGAGTGAGATCCATAACTCAGCACAGACCATGGATTGGACCTCGAATTTTCCCGATCTGTATGATGCAGTTCCCAATGGGCAGCGTACTTACCGACTGAGGCTTCAAGTGACTGCCTGACATTACATCACCTGCTCTCCTGGCTCTGCCTGCTATTTCCCCACTAGTAAATTATAATACTGAATGAATACCATTTGCTTCAAGACACATCATCGTTCAGTGTCTCCCAACTACCCCAGCATATTATATAGCAGGCAAGCATCATATTCTCAGTACGGGCAGGAAGCTCCCCCTGAATAGAATTACATGCAGAATTACATACAATGTACAGCACAGAAACAGGCCATTCAGCCCAAATGGTCTATGCCATTGTTTAGGCTCCGGAAGAGCCTCCTCCCATCCCTCTTCATCTAACCCTATCAGCATAACCTTCCATTCCTTTCTCCCTTACTTGTTTATCTAGCTTCCCCTTATATGCATCTATGCTAGTCGCCACAACTGCTCCTTGTGGTGACAGTTCCACATTCCAACCACTGTCCGGGTAAAGAAGTTTCTCCTGAATTTGCTATTGGATGTGTTAATGATTATCTTATATTTATGGCCCCTGTTTCTGGTCTCCCCTGCCAGTGGAAACATCTTCTCTATGTCTACCCTGTCAAACCCTTTCACAATCTTATAGAATAGAAAGGAAAGATTTATGCAGCAGTCTATACTGACATTAACTGGTCAGAGATTTGAGAGTTTGCAATATCCCTTTCTGTCTTTCCAGCTCAACGAGTTGGCAAAGAGCTGAGGAGAGGAAGCAAAATAAATAAAATTGTAAAAAAATTAGCTCAGTTGAATATTATTTATTTTCGACTGTTCTTTGGTAAACACAATATAGCAGATAAAGGGATTTTTAAAAGATGAATGAGTGTTACCCAACAATTAAAAGAAATCATACTCACCCAGGCTAAAGTCAGATTCATCTCATTTGTTAAGTTTTAGTTTTATTCTTGTTCCTTTTAAAATTGGTGATTTCTTTGTTCTTGACACCAAAAGACAAAAAAAACCATGCAAGCGAACCAACTTGTCAGAAAAACTAAATTATCATAGAAATTTACGGCATAGAAGGAGGCCATTTGACTCATCATGACTGTGCCGGCTGAAAAAGAGCTATCCAGCCCAATCCCACTGCCCAGCTCTTGGTCCGTAGCCTTGTAGGCTGCGGCACTTCAAGTACATATCCAAATACTTTTTAAATGAGATGAGGGTTTCTGTTTTTACCAGCCTGGGTTTCAGACCCCCCGCCATATAATTTATTTATATAAATTATATCATGGGTACGGTAGTGTAGTAGTTTTAATAGTTATGTTATTGGAATAGGTAAGCCTGGACTAATAATCCAAAGAATGTGAGTTCAAATCCCACCATGTCAGTTTGACAATTTGCATTCAACTTATTAAAAAAATCTAGAAATAAAAAACAAAAAACAAAATACAACCATTGATCGGATTGTCATAAAAACCCAACTGGTTCACTAATGTCCTTTAGGGAAGAAACCTAACGCCCTTACCTGGTCTGGCCTGTATGTGACACCGGTCCCACACTGCTATGGCTGAATCTTAACTGCCCTTGAAGTGGCCTAGCAAGCCACTCAGTTCAGGGCAACCAGAGATGGGTAGTAAATGCCAGCCTTGGCAGTGACGTCTGCATCCTGAGAATGAATAAAAATAATGATTGATTCAGGTTCACCATTTTCAAACTCTGTGGGGCTAGAGTTGCCTTAGCTCAAATTGAACTATAGATCAGCTATAAAAACAGAAAATGCGAAGAAACATACAGCAGGTCCATCTGCATCTATGATAAATCTCAGTTTGGTTGCACATTCCTAGTTCAATCATGTAAGATGTTACTTTGCAGGAATATTTCACACTCAAACTTCAGCAATGGTGAAACACTGCCTTGGATTCGCGGAGAGCCAATTTTTATCTGCATACATTACAGGTAGAACTCAAATGGCACTAAGGAAACATACCAGCTAGATCACATCAGTTTCAGATGTGAAGGAAGTCCACTAGTTTAATAATCTGAGTCTGCGATGCAACCATCTTCCATTCTTTTACCCATCCCTCCTTCTGATATTTTCCAGTTAGCAATTAGGAGCTTCAATGATTCCCTCTAGTTCTAGTGAGCTGATGTTAATTGGTGTCACTATGCATGCACTCAATTTGAGCACTGCATGCCTTGGGGTCAGACATTGCTACAAGGCATTCAGATCAAAAGGAAACATCACTAAATGCTAACTGAAGTGTACTTGTCACTATCATAGCATGGTATAGAACAGGAGGAGGCTATTCGGCCTATCGTGCCTGTGCCCATCTTTGAAAGAGCTATCCAATTAGTTCCATTCCCCTGTTCTTTCCCCATAGCCCTGTAATTTTTTTCCCTTCAAGTATTTATCTAACTCATTTTGAAAGTTACAATTTAATCTGCTTCCACCACCTTTTCAAGCAGTGCATTCCGGGTCATTACAAACTGCTGCTTAAAAAAATGTTTCCTCATGTCGTCTCTGGCTCTTTTGCCAATCACTTTAAATCTGTGTCATAGAAACATAGAAAATAGGAGCAGGAGTAGGCCATTCGGCCCTTCGAGCCTGCTCTGCCATTCAATATGATCACGGCTGATCGTCTATCTCAATACCATATTCGCCCTCTCTCCCCATACCCCTTGATGCCTTTTGTAGTGTCTTTTGGTTACTGACCCTTCTGCCACTTGAAACAGTTTCTCCTTATTTACTCTATCAAAACTGTTCATGATTTTGAACGCCTCTATCAAATCTCCTCTTAACCTTCTCTGCTCTGAGGAGAACAACCACAGCTTCTCCAGTTTCTCCACATAACTGAAGTGCCTCATCCCAGGTACCATTCTAGTAAATCTCTTAGCACCCTCTCTAAGGCCTTGGCATCCTTCTCAAAGTGTGGTGCCCAGAATTAAACACAGTACTCCGGCTGAGGCCTAACCACTGTTTTATAAAAATTATAACTTCCTTGCTTTTATACTCTATGCCTCTATTAATAATGCCAAGGTCCATATCCATTTTTAACAGTCTTTTCAACTTGTCCTGCCATCTTCAAAGATTTGTGTATGTGTACCTCCATGTGTCTCTGTTCCTGCACCCCCTTTAAAATTGCACCATTTAGTTTATATTGCCTTTGTTCATTCTTCCTACCAAAATGCGTCACTGCACAATTCTCTGCATTAAATTTCATCTGCCTTGTGTCTGCCCATTTCATCAGTCTGTCTATGTCCTCCTGAAGCCCATTACTATCCTCCACATTGTTTACAACATTTCTGAGTTTCATGTCATCTGCAAACTTTGAAATTATACCCTCTATATCCAAGTTCAGGTCATTAATATATATCAAAAAGAGCAGTGCTCTTCATACTGACTCCTGGGGAACACCACTGTAAACTTCCCTCCAATCTGAAAAACAATCTTTCACCACTACTCTCTACTTTCTGTCCCTTAGCCAATTTTGTATCCACGCTGCCACTGAACTTTTAATCTCATAGGCTTTAATTTTGCTAAGTCTATTATGTGTTACTTTATGAAATGTTTTCTGAAGGTCCATATACACATCAACCACACTACCCTCATCAACCCTCTTTGTTACTTCATGTAAGAACTCAATCAAGTTAGTCAAACACAATTTTCCTTTAACAAATCCATGCTGACTTTCATTTATTAGCCCATGCTTTTTCCAAGTGCCAATGAATTTTGTCCCAGATTATTGTCTCTAAAAGTTTCGCACCACCAACGTTAAGCTGACTGGCCTGTAATTGTTGGGTTTATCCCTCTCCCCTTTTGTGAACAGGGGTGTAACATTTGCAATTCTCCAGTCCTCCGACACTGTCTCCATATCTAAGGAGGATTGGAAGATTGTGGCCAGAGCCTCCGCAATTTTCATCCTTATTCCCCCCAGTAACCTAGGATGCATCTCATCTGGACCGGGTGACTTTTCTACTTTGAGTACTGTCAATCTTTTAAGTACCTCCACTTTATCTATTTTTATCCTATCCAATATTGCTACTACATCCTATTTTCTTGCTACAGTGGCAGCATCCAATTCTCTGGTAAAGACAGATGCGAAGTATTCGTTTAGTACCTCAGTCATGCTCTCTGCCTGCACAAGAAGATCTCCTTTTTTGTCCCTAATCAGTCCCACCTTTTCTTTGACTACTCGGCAATATTCTGCAATGATGCACATATATCTAGTCGCTTATGCAATGGATCAATATAATGCAAAGCCCCAATTGAAGAGACAACAAAATGTAGAAACCTTGAACTCAAAAACATGGAAGTGATGATGAATTTATGCAACAGATTGGTTGGACCACAGCTGGAGTACTGTGTTCTAATTTGGACAACCTGCTGTAGGAAGCACATAGTTGCCATGAAAAAGTTGCAATATAGATTAACTAGGATTTTTTTTTTATTCGTTCATGGGATGTAGGCGTCGCTGGCAAGGCCAGCATTTATTGCCCATCCTTAATTGCCCTTGAGAAGGTGGTGGTGAGCCGCCTTCTTGAACCGCTGCAGTCCATGTGATGAAGGTTCTCCCACAGTGCTGTTAGGAAGGGAGTTCCAGGATTTTGACCCAACGACGATGAAGGAACGGCGATATATTTCCAAGTCAGGATGGTGTGTGACTTGGAGTGGGACATGCAGGTGGTATTGTTCCCATGTGTCTGCTTTCCTTGTCCTTCTAGTTGGTAGAGGTCGCAGGTTTGGGAGGTGCTGTCAAAGAAGCCTTGGCGAGTTGCTGCAATGCATCCTGTGGATGGTACACACTGCAGCCACCGTGCGTCGGTGGTGAAGAGAGTGAATGTTTAGGGTGGTGGATGGGGTGCCAATCAAATGGGCTGCTTTGTCCTGGATGGTGTTGAACCTCTTGAGTGTTGTTGGAGCTGCACTCATCCAGGCAAGTGGAGAGTATTCCATCACACTCCTGACTTGTGCCTTGTAGATGGTGGAAAAGCTTTGGGGAGTCAGGAGGTGAGTCACTCACCGCAGATTACCGCACCTCTGACCTGCTCTTGTGGCCACAATATTTGTGTGGCTGGTCCAGTTAAGTTTCTGGTCAATGGTGACCCCCAGGATGTTGATGGTGGGGGATTCGGCAATGGTAATGCCATTGAATGTCAAGGGGTGGTGGTTAGACTCTCTCTTGTTGGAGATGGTCATTGCCTGGCACAAGTCTGACACGAATGTCACTTGCCACTTATCAGCCCAAGTCTGGATGTTGTCCAGGTCTTGCTGCATGCGGTCACAGACTGCTTCATTATCTGAGGGGTTGCCAATGGAACTGAACACTGTGCAATCATTCGTGAACATCCCCATTTCTGACCTTAAGATGGAGGGAAGGTCATTGATGAAGCAGCTGAAGTTGGTTTGGCCTCGGACATTACCTTGAGGAACTCCTGCAGCAATATCCTGGGGCTGAGATGATTGGCCTCCAACAACCACTACCATCTTCCTTTGTGCTAGGTATGACTCCGGCCACTGGAGAGTTTTCCCCCTGATTCCCATTGACTTCAATTTTACTAGGGCTCCTTGGTGCTACACTCAGTCAAATGCTGCCTTGATGTCAAGGGCAGTCACTCTCACCTCACCTCTGGAATTCAACTCTTTTGTCCATGTTTGGACCAAGGCTGTAATGAGGTCTGGAGCCGAGTGGTCCTGGCAGAATCCAAACGGAGCATCGGTGAGCAGGTTATTGGTGATTAAGTGGAGCTTGATAGCACTGTCGACGACACCTTCCATCACTTTGCTGATGATTGATAGTATACGGATGGGGCAGTAATTGGCCGGATTGGATTTGTCCTGCTTTTTGTAGACAGGACATAAATGGGCAATTTTCCACATTGTCGGGTAGATGCCAGTGTTGTAGCTGCACTGCAATAGCTTGGCTAGAGGCGCGGCTAGTTCTGGAGCACAAGTCTTTAGCACTACAGCCAGGATGTTGTCAGGGCCCATAGCCTTTGCTTTATCCAGTGCACTCAGCTGTTTCTTGATATCATGTGGAGTGAATCAAATTGGCTGAAGACTGGCTTCTGTGATAGTGGGGATATCGGGAGGAGGCAGAGATGGATCATCCACTCGGCACTTCTGGCTGAAGATGGTAATAATATCAGAGATGAAAGGATATAGTAATGCTGAAAGACTTTAAAAACTAAAGCTGTACTCACTAGAGCAGAGAAGGTTAAGGTGGTGAATCTAATAGAAGCAGTCAATATTATGGAAGGGCTTAAGAGGAAAGTAGAAAGATTAAGTCGGAGAATTGATAACAAAGCGGCATAAACTCAGGATCAGTAACAGAAGGGAAAATTAGAAGAAATGTTTAAATTCGCATGGCTATTCGAATACGGAATGCATTGCACTTGGCTTCCTAAGCACAGTCCATTATGGTATTTATGTAGGAATCAGATTAACACACTTGCTCGCTGACCTACATTGGCTCCCCGGCCAGCAATGCCTCAATTTTAAAATTCTCATCCTCGTGTTCAAATCGCTCCATGGCCTCACCCCTCTCTATCTCTGTTACCTCCTCCAACCCTCTGAGATCTCTGTGCTCTTCCAATTCTGGCCTGATGCGCATCCCCGATCTTCTTTGCTCCACCATTGGCCGCCGTGCCATCAGCTGCCTAGGCCCTAAGCTCTGGAATTCCCTCCTTAAATCTCTGCCTGTCTACCTCTCTCTCCTCTTTTAAGTCGTTCCTTAAAACCTACCACTTTGAGCAGGCTTTTGGTCACCTGTCCTAATGTCTCTTTATGAGGTTCGGTGTCAAATTGTGTCTGATAACACTCCTGTGAAGCGTCTAGGGATGTTTTCACTTCGTTAAAGGCGCTATATAAGTGCAAGTTGTTGTTGTGGATGAAAAATATTAAAGGGTACAGGAAAAGAGCATGGAATTGGGAATAGAGCAGATAGCTTTGGTGTAGAGCTAGCAGTGGCACAAATGGACCAAATGGTCTCCTGCTCAGATACTTACCTGGGAATTGGGGGTGAGGGTGAAAGCAGTATACTTGTTCATTATTTATATAATTCCTGTTGTCCTTCAATAAAGTTTGGCCTGTTTTCTCAATTGTACTGTTTTCTAATTCAATCTTGTTTAGGAGTCTACAGGTAATATACAGCAATAAACTGTGTGATGTTTACTGCAGTTAGGAGAAATATTACCTGTTTTTATAAAATCAAGTTAGCGATTCACTTAAGTTACAGATCATTATAGTTAATTGTCGCCCTGAGTACTGTTAGTCCACGTAAACAATTAAGTGATTTCCAAAGAACATCCTGAGTGAATTTTGTTCATGAAAAGGGGCAAACAAATAAGGTATTCACATTTTTATATGTCACTAAATGCCTGACATTCCTTATCCCAGGCTATATAAAATTCAGTACAGCCAACTTGTGCGCAGATAGACCAGTAAAGCTGCCTACTTGATAGGTTAATCATTTCCTAAATATAACATTATTTCTTTGTTTTTCGGAAGTCTTCTATCTTCCATGTAGTTCATGAAACAAAAACTCTGTGACTACACGCTGCTCAAAGATGAATTACTCCCCTTTTCACAATCTTTACAGTGTCTCAGCTTTCCTTCTCCTTGCCGTTATTTATATTACACACTTATAACATAATACCTAATCCTTTATCCCCCTTTCCAAGCAATAATGCCGTTTATTTCAGATTCTCTGTCATAAACTTCAGTGGAAATAATAGGGTCTCGGTTTTACTGACATTTGTCCATCTCCTTGAGTTAATTAAAATCACCTAAATGTCCACCCTCTCACAACTATAATTATAGTCCAGTCTTTTTGGAGGGATAGATATTGTCACGGATCTTAGTAACTCCACCTTCCTGTTCCTCAAGACTATGAATGGTCTGTATCCAGCTCCAGAGTACATTTGCCTTCTTTGCTTTAGTTATCCATGTCCTCCAGAGTGCTAAGTTTAGGCTTTCTGGGCCTATCTTTTACTGTTGGTTTGGCATATGAACGAGATAACATCTGTTTCTTCCAACAGAATAACTTTGTATTTGGATGATTAGGTTGTTGAGGCATCGTGTTGCATTTTTCTCCCTTTTGTCTTTGAATTTTTCTTCACTCAGATTTGGTAGAAATGATAGTTTTCCATCTGACATTGGCTAAATGTGGCCATTGAGGAGCACAATTTGCACTCATTATTCTAGAAACATTGTTCTTAGCCATCTTGTTATCGATAATTCTGTTAAGCTGCTGATACTTGCCAATGGTGTAGCATGTTACACTAAAACCACCAAGTAACGTCTGTGGATTTCTTCAGCAGATCCTTTCTGGCTTTCATTGCTTCTCCATTATTCTGAGTAAATCCATATTCCTCATGGAACTTCACAAATTCTTCTGCCAAAAACCGTGGTCCATTATCTGACACTACTCCTGCCAATATTCCATGGCAGGCATGTATGGAGTTCATTTGCATCACCGCTGCCTATGATGTAGTTTTCAGTTAACAGAGTGATTTCTGTAGAACATGAATGTCCACAATCAGTAGATACATAACTCCTTTCAATTCAAATAAGTCAGTTCTGATCTTTGGCTGCTCTAGCAAAACAAAAGGAATCATAGGTTCAGCTAACTTTGTTCTCTCCTGTGCACACCTGGGACAGTTCTTGATGATTTGGTCAAGCTGCTTGCTCAGGTTGGCCCACCTTGTGTTTTGTTTACCTTGTCCTCTGCATTTTTGGATCTTTTGATGTCTTGGATGTATTCTGTCCAACATCTCAGAGCGCAGTGATGTAAGAATCACCAACGGTGCCCTTTAAAAGGAGTTCATTTTGAACCATCGATTGTCCTGTCATTATCCAGTATGGTATCAGCCTAATATCCAGCTTGGATTTTTTTTTTGACCATCCCTCATATATTGCTCCATGATCAGCATACAGATCTCATCTTCTTGAAGCATGTCTTTGTTTTGTTCTGCAGCCAACCTGCTGTAGCTGGAATACTTGAGTGATGGCGTTATCAAAGGTTACCTCCAGGCCTAAATAGTATTTCATCCCATAGGCCCACTTCAACGCGATTATGGATCATTTTGTACGCAGATTACCATCAGCTTAATATTAAACCAAAGAATGTAAAACTGTGATGATACTGTCCACTGATTTGGTTTCTTCTTGTTTCCTTTGATTGTATTTAGCTTTTTTAAAGAATGGCTTGCTGTGGACTCCAAAATATTTTTTGAATCAATCTCGTACTGTTTTTTCAAAAAATATACTTTATTCTTAAAATTTGCAGCAAAACATACAATACAGTTATCGTATCACATTCCAAACATACACAATACAGATTATACAATTTGCAGGTTACATCAAGTACAGTTCAATGAACACATTGTACATAATTACAGTTCATGACACTCTAGGGTGCCTCATTGCTTTACATTCAATACATACTATTGATTACAGGTACGTTACAGATTCATTACAGGTACTTTACAGATTCATTACAGGTACACTACATCAATTTGAATTTTACATTCTGCCCAAGGGTTTTTTTTCCCTGGTTTCAGCCCCTTGGTATACAACGGCAGGAAGGCTCTAAACGGTTGCCTTTCCCCACAGAGCCTTTGCGGCGGCCGCACCCAGCCTCAGTGCGTCCCTGAGCACGTAGTCCTGGACCTTGGAATGTGCCAGTCTTCAACACTTGATCGAGGACAGCTCCTTGCACTGGAAGACCAGCAAGTTATGGGCAGACCAAAGGGCGTCTTTCACCGAGTTGATGGTCTTCCAGCAGCAGTTGATGTCCGTCTCGGTGTGCGTCCCCGGGAACAGCCCGTAGAGCACAGAGTCCTGTGTTACGGAACTGCTCGGGACGAACCTGGACAGATACCGCCTCATCTCTCTCCAGACCTTCTTTGCAAAGGCAAGTTCCAGAAGGAGATGGATGACGGTCTCGTCCGCACCGCAGCCTCCTCGGGGACAGCGCGCGGTGGCGCTGAGACTCCGGGAGTGCATGAAGGATCTGACGGGAAGGGCCCTTCTCACCACCAGTCTCGTACTGTTATATAAAAACCAGGTGGGGCTGATTTTCACTGCCCCCTGCTGGCTGGTAGCACTCCAAATATCACAGCACCAAACCTATCACCCAGCACCCCCATCTGATACGCCCACTGCTATTTCCAGAGCGGCTGCCTATTTCTGGTGGGCCCCTCATTGAGGCATGCAAATCAGGGTGCTGTGACGCAAGTGGGACGCCAGAACAATTTTCAGGAACCAATGTGCACTGCACATGCTTTGCCTATTGGTATTATGCGTACAGTGGCTCAGTCACTGGTCCTTCGAGGGCTGCTGTAGACCGTTCACGAAAATGGCAAAGGTAATTTTTTTTTTAAAAGATCTTCAAAAATATTTCTACCTGCTTCCAGTGCGTCCGTGTGCCCCTCACGTAATTGACCCCCTCCCTTTAACCTCTACCGTTAGGCTCGGCTGCATGGTGGAGACATTGGATTTCTTCCCTTCCCCCCACCACCATGAGTCGACGAACTGCTTGCGAGTGCTGACTCGCCGATTCCACCTGATCATTAAAATGACTCAAGCCTCTCGATGAGGTAATCAGGTCGGCACCACCCGCCCAAAGTTAAATCTGACCCCTGTCATTCTTGGGCAGTTGTAAAGAGCACAAAATCATCCATTGAGTATATCAATCTATTAATTTGATTCAGTTCTTTCTTATCTAACCCTGAAGCTGTACTAAATCTTTCAAATCACTGCATCCACCTTGTCCATCTTGCTGCCTTACTAAAATTAAATTGCAAGTTTATGCAGAAAGAAGCCATTTTTCTATGCTTTTAAATTTCTTCTCCTATGTATTTGTAGGCCTTGCCTTTTCCAAATCTTTTTTCTGTCTGGTCCCTCACAGATTCATTCATGGATTCCAGGTAATCATATTACCAAAGAACTACAAGCCAACAAGGTGCATTACGGTTCTTCTTAAATGGACTTAGATAGCAGGAGATTGCCTAGAAATAGCTTTAGTGTTCTTCAGGAGCTGACTAGATTCCAGCTAGACCATGAAAACTTTACAACTACCCACTATCCAAACTGGATTATACCTTCTTTCTCTTTCTTTGTGACTCAGCATCTCCCTACTGTCCTTTATTTACATTACGCATACACAAGAGCACCTAACCAAAAGTTTCAAACTTGTCTTTTTTTTGTAGACCTTCCAGAATCAAGCAGACAGCATCACAGAATTTACCAATGGTGCAACTTCAAAAAAATCTTGAATCTGTGATTGATTAATGTTAAAATAATCAAACTGGCCTGAGATTTTTGGAGGGACAATGGGGAAAACTATATTGAACTTTGGTAATGATATTGACCACTTAAAGTGATTAAACATTGACTGGATCCACTAAAACTTCATCAATTTTTTGGCAATTGGAAAGTATACTTTGTTTACAATTGCCAAACTTTATGGCTTTATCAAAAACTGTTCAAAGTGAAATAATTGGGAATTCAGAATTTGAATGGACTAAGAGTTAGAAATAAGCTTTAGTTGAAGCATCAGTTTTTTTTAATTGAGTCAACTAAGTGTAGGACTACACCATCCAACACCATACTGCAAGTCAACTCAAAATCTGGCAAGAGCAAGAGGGTATGATAGTGCAGTGATTATGCCACTAGACTAGTAATCCAGAGCATATGAGTTCAACTCCTACCATGGCAATTTGAGAATTTGAGTTCAGTAAAAAGCTGGTGGCCATGAAACTATCAAATTGTCACTAAAAACCACACTGGTTCACTAATGTCCTTTAGCGAAGGAAACCTGCTGTTCTTACCTGGTCTGGCCCATATGTGACTCTTAACTGGTCTCAGAAGTATGAAATGCTACCTCAAGGCAACTAGGGATGGACAATAAATACTGACCTTACCCCACTGATGTCACATCCTGAGAATGAATAAAAAGAGAGAGAAGTCAAGATCATACAGAAGCAGTGATGGGTGATGCCAAGTTTGGGCTCTAAAAGTTTGTAGGCAGTGAAGAATTCCCACAGTTTTGAGGTCCGAGGAAAAATGAGTTTGAGGAGGAGGAGATGATGGATTGCAACAAGAAGGAAAAGGATATAATGGCATATTTGGAGGGGAAACAAGTTCATAAAAAATGTTGCAAAATTCATGACTGAGAAGGAAATTGTTCATTTGTTTCAGCTTTTCACTGGTCTCCAGTTTGCATAGAATTGCATTGAATTTCAGCAGTTTTAAAAAGTTACCTCCATGTTTATTTAATTCTGCAAATAACCTTGTTTATTCTACATTTCAATGCAAACTGGTTTGTAGGGTGAACATCCTCAGTAGTTTGCAATACATAACAATGTTTTACAATGTTTTATCACAAGTCATTTTTTTTTAAGAATGTTAATGTATTCATGAAAAAGTTGGACAACTTTACAGACAGGGATATACTGCGTGCATACAGTAATTTGCTGTGTTCAATTACTTAATTTTTAATGGAAAAAGTTTGCGATTTGTTAGCTGCTTATGTTTAATAAAGATGGAATTAATAATACTAGTATCAGTAATGGTGGCCATGAAGTGAACGGATTGTCGTAAAAACCCATCTGGTTCACTAATGTCCTTACCCGGTCTGGCCTATATCTGACTCCAGACCCACAGCAATGTGGTTGATTCTTAATTGCCCTCTGAAATGGCCCAGCAAGCCACTCAGTTGTAAAATCTCGCTAAAAAAAGTAATAATAAGATTAAAACTGGACGGACCACCCGGCATAGGACCACTAGGCATCGGACCCGACAAAGGCAAACCAAGCCTAGTCGACCCTGCAAAGTCCTCCTCACTAACATCTGGGGACTTGTGCCAAAATTGGGAGAGCTGTCCCACAGACTAGTCAAGCAACAGCCTGACATAGAATCATACCTTTCAGCCAACGTCCCAGAATCTTCCATTACCATCCCTGGGTATGTCCTGTCCCACCACAGGACAGACCCATCTGAGGTGGCGATACAGTGATATACAGTCAGGAGGGAGTGGCCCTGGGAGTCCTCAACATTGACTCTGGACCCCATGAAATCTCATGGCATCAGGTCAAACATGGGCAAGGAAACCTCCTGCTGATTACCACCTACCGCCCTCCCTCAGCTGATGAATCAGTCCTCCTCCATGTAGAACACCACTTGGAGGAAGCACTGAGGGTAGCAAGGGCACAAAATGTACTCTGGGTGGGGGACTTCAATGTCCATCACCAAGAGTAGCTCGGTAGCACCACTACTGACCGAGCTGGTCGAGTTCTGAAGGAATTAGCTGCCAGACAGGGACTGCGGCAGGTGGTGAGCGAACCAACACGAGGGAAAAGCATACTTGACCTCATCCTCACCAATTTACCTGTCGCAAATGCATCTGTCCATGACAGTATTGGTAGGAGTGACCACCGCACAGTCCTCGTAGAGACAAAGTCCCGTCTTCGCACTGAGGACACCATCCAACGTGTTTTGTGGCACTACCACCGTGCAAAATGGGATAGATTCAGAACAGATTAGCAGCTCAAAACTGGACATCCATGAGGCACTGTGGGCCACCAGCAGCAGCAGAATTGTATTCCAGCACAATCTGTAACCTCATGGCCCGGCATATTCCTCACTCTACTATTACCAACAAGCCAGGGGATCAACCCTGGTTCAATGAGGAGTGTAGAAGAGCATACCAGGAGCAGCACCAGGCGTACGTAAAAATGAGGTGCCAACCTGGTGAAGCTACAACTCAGGACTACATGCATGCTAAACAGCGGAAGCAACATGCTATAAACAGAGCTAAGCGATTCCACAACCAACGGATCAGATCAAAGCTCTGCAGTCCTGCCACATCCAGTCGTGAATGGTGGTGGAAAATTAAACAACTAACGGGAGGAGGAGGCTCTGCAAACATCCCCATCCTCAATGGTGGCAGAGTCCAGCAAGTGAGTGCAAAAGACAAGGCTGAAGCGTTTGCAACCATCTTCAGACAGAAGTGCCGAGTGGATGATCCATCTCGGCCTCCTCCCGATATCCCCGCCATTAGAGAAACCAGTCTACAGCCAATTCGATTCACTCCACATGATATCAAGAAACGGCTGAGTGCACTGGATACAGCAAAGGCTATGGGCCCCGATTACATCCTGGCTGTAGTGCTGAAAACTTGTGCACCAGAACGAGCTGCGCCTCTAGCCAAGCTGTTCCAGTACAGCTACAACACTGGCATCCACCCGACAATGTGGAAAATTGCCCAGGTATGTCCTGTCCACAAAAAGCAGGACAAATCCAATCCAGCCAATTACCGCCCCATCAGCCTACTCTCAATCATCAGCAAAGTGATGGAAGGTGTCGTCGACAGTGCTATCAAGCAGCACTTACTCACCAATAACCTGCTCACTGATGCTCAGTTTGGGTTCCGCCAGGACCACTCGGCTCCAGACCTCATTACAGCCTTGGTCCAAACACGGATAAAAGAGCTGAATTCCAGAGGTGAGGTGAGAGTGACTGCCCTGACATCAAGGCAGCATTTGACCGAGTGTGGCACCAAGGAGCCATAGTAAAATTGAAGTCAATGGGAATCAGGGGGAAAACTCTCCAGTGGCTGGAGTCATACCGAGCACAAAGGAAGATGGTAGTGGTTGTTGGAGGCCAATCATCTCAGCCCAGGACAATGCTGCAGAGTTCCTCAGGGCAGTGTCCTAGGCCCAACCATCTTCAGCTGCTTCATCAATGACCTTCCCTCCATCATAAGGTCAGAAATGGGGATGTTCACTGAAGATTGCACAGTGTTCAGTTCCATTCGCAACCCCTCAAATAATGAAGCAGTCCGAGCCTGCATGCAGCAAGACTTGGACAACATCCAGGCTTGGGCTGATAAGTGGCAAGTAACATTCGCGCCAGACAAGTGCCAGGCAATGACCATCTCCGACAAGAGAGAGTCTAACCACCTCCCTTTGACATTCAATGGCATTACCATTGCTGAATTCCCCATCATCAACATCCTGAGGGTCACCATTGGCCAGAAACTTAACTGGACCAGCCACATAAATACTGTGGCTACAAGTGCAGGTCAGAGGCTGGGTATTCTGCGGTGAGTGACTCACCTCCTGACTCCCCAAAGCCTTTCCACCATCTACAAGGCACAAGTCAGGAGTGTGATGGAATTCTCTCCACTTGCCTGGATGAGTGCAGCTCCAACAACACTCAAGAAGCTCGACACCATCCAGGACAAAGCAGCCCGCTTGATTGGCACCCCATCCACCACCCTAAACATTCACTCCCTTCACCACCGGCGCACAGTGGCTGCAGTTTGTACCAACCACAGTAACTCGCCAAGGCTTCTTCGACAGCACCTCCCAAACCCGTGACCTCTACCACCTAGAAGGACAAGAGCAACAGGCACATGGGAACAACACCACCTGCTAGTTCCCCTCCAAGTCACACACCATCTGGACTTGGAAATATATCGCCGTTCCTGCATCGTCGTTGGGTCAAAATCCTGGAACTCCCTTCCTAACAGCACTGTGGGAGAACCTTCACCACACGGACTGCAGCGATTCAAGAAGGCAGCTCATCACCACCTTCTCAAGGGCAATTAGGGATGGGCAAAAAATGCCGGCCTCGCCAGTGATGCCCACATCCCATAAACGAATAAAAAAATAAATTTCAGTAGTGCATTTTAGTGTGTGTTCTGCACAGAAATCATTTTGCTATATTGCAACAAATATCAATCTGTTTTGTCAAGTGTCATCTACAAAATGACTTGGAAGCATTTGCTGCATATTCAGTCATGCTGCCTGCCTCGCATCATATCCACAATTTCTATTTTCCAGATTGGCAGATCACTATATTTTAACACTTTGCCTTTGGCTCCAATTTAATACTGGATTAGTTTACAAGACACTTTCCTTGTTGTTTATGCAGATACTGTTTTTAATTGCAGCTTTACTGAATGCATTATATGAACTGATTATCTTTGAAATATCTTTGTGACAATCCCATAATAATTAGTAGGTTTTTGTTTACGGATCTGAGTCAAATTAAAATCGTGTGCTGGTAGGATTTCCAGGGTTTCTCAAAGGCTGCTTTTATCCGGTGACTAACAGTCTGAATATTGATCCCAGCTTGGCTGTACCAAATTTATACTGACTGATTCCAAATCAAACTCTTGGGGCTTAGAGCTAGCTCTGCAACCAGCCAATAAATTTGAGAGTGCAGGTGGGTATTTTCACACTCTTTGAATATTACAAAAGACTCGGGTGACGTTTGTAAAGTGCCCAAGAAGTCCAACCCAAACACTTTGCTAAACCCAACATGTGGAGAATAGTAACAGACTCGTGAAACGGGCAGGCATTCGATAACGTTCCACATAAAAGGTTCTTACGCAAGATAAAGGTTCATAGGGTTCAGGGTAACATATTAGCATGGATAGAGGATTGGTTAACGAACAGAAAACAGAGAGTAGGGATAAACGGGTCATTTTCAGGTTGGCAGGCTGTAACTAGTGGAGTACCGCAAGGATCGGTGCTTGGGCCTCAGCTATTTACAATCTATATTAATGACTTGGATGAAGAGACCGAGTGTAAAGTATCCAAGTTTGCTGATGATACAAAGCTAGGTGGGAAAGTAAGCAGTGAAGAGGACATAAGGAGTCTGCAAAGGGATATAGACAGGTTAAGTGAGTGGGCAAGAAGGTGGCAGATGCAGTATAATGTGGGGAAATGTGAGGTTATTCATTTCGGTTGGAAGAATAAAAAAACAGAATTTTTCTAAATAGTGAGAAACTATTAAATATTGGTTTCCAGAGAGACTTGGGTGTCCTGGTACAAGAAACACAAAAAGTTAGCATGCAGGTACAGCAGGCAATTGGGAAAGCAAATGGCATGTTGGCTTTATTGCAAGGGGTTTGGAGTGCAAGAGTATGGAAGTCTTACTACAATTGTACAAGGCTTTGGTGAGACCTCACCTGGAGTACTGAGTCCAGTTTTGGTCTCCTTATAGAATCATAGAATCATAGAAAATTTACAGCACAGAAGGAGGCCATTCGGCCTATCGTGTCCGTGCCGGCTGAGAAACGAGCCACCCAGCCTAATCCCACTTTCCCGCATTTGGTCCGTAGCCCTGCAGGTCACTGCTCTTCAGGTGCACATCCAGGTACTTTTTAAATGAGTTGAGGGTTTCTGCCTCCACCACCCTCTCAGGCAGTGAGTTCCAGACCCCCACACCCTCTAGGTGAAAATTTTTTCCTCATTTCCACCCTAATCCTTCTACCAATTGCTTTAAATCTATGCCCCCTGTCCTATCCATTCTATCTGGGCCCCTCATAGTTTTGTACACCTCAATCAAATCACCCCTCAGCCTCCTCTGTCCCAAGGAAAACAACCCCAGCCTATCCAATCAACGGAGCATCATAGCTAAAATTCTCCAGTCCTGGCAACATCCTCATAAATCTCCTTTGTGCCCTCTCTAGTGCAATTACATCTTCCTGTAATGTGGTGACCAGAACTGTATGCAGTACTCAAACTGTGGCTTAGCTAGTTCCAGCATAACATCCCTACTTTTAAATTCTATGCCTCGGCTAATAAAGGAAAGTATTCCATATGCCTTCTTAACCACCTTATCTACCTGCCCTGCTACCTTCAGGGGTCTGTGGGCATGCACTCCAAGGTCCCTCACTTCCTCTACACCTCTCAGTTTCCTCCCATTTATTGTGTATTCCCTCGCCTTGTTTCCTCTCCCCAAATACATCACCTCACACTTCTCCGGATTGGACTCCATTTGCCACTTTTCTGCTCACCTGATCTGTCCATTGATATCTTCCTGCAGCCTACAGCTTTCCTCCTCACTATCAGTCACACAGCCTATCTTTGTGTCATCCGCAAATTTCTGAATCATGCCCCCTATGTTTAAGTCCAAATCATTAATGTATGCCATAAAAAGCAAAGGACCAAGTACCGAGCCCTGTGGCACCCCACTGGAAACAGCCTTCCAGTCGCAAAAACACCTGTCGACCATTACCCTTTGCTTCCTGCT
Organism: Heptranchias perlo; assembly: GCF_035084215.1. NCBI lineage: Eukaryota > Metazoa > Chordata > Chondrichthyes > Hexanchiformes > Hexanchidae > Heptranchias > Heptranchias perlo. The sequence goes on along the minus strand of NC_090331.1, from coordinate 15,038,113 downwards.
ACTGAGCCAATTTTGGATCCAATTTGCTACATTCTCTTGGATCCTTAGAGGCCGTGCAACGGAGGTTCATTAGCTTAATTCCTGGGATGAGAGGGTTGTCCTATGAGGAGAGGTTGAGTAGAATGGGCCTATACTCTCTGGACTTTAGAAGAATGAGAGGTGATCACATTGAAATATATAAGATTCTGAGGAGCTTGACAGGGTAGATGCTGAGGGGTTGTTTCCCATGGCTGGAGAGCGAAGAACTAGAGGGCATAGGTGCAGGATAAGGGGTCGGCCATTTAAGACTAAGATGAGGAGGAGTTTCTTCACTCAGAGGGTTGTGAATCTTTGGAATTCTCAACCCCAGAGGCCTGTGGATGCTGAGTTATAGAATCATAGAATCATAGAAGTTTACAACATGGAAACAGGCCCTTCGGCCCAACATGTCCATGTCGCCCAGTTTATACCACTAAGCTAGTCCCAATTGCCTGCACTTGGCCCATATCCCTCTATACCCATCTTACCCATGTAACTGTCCAAATGCTTTTTAAAAGACAAAATTGTACCCGCCTCTACTACTGCCTCTGGCAGCTCGTTCCAGACACTCACCACCCTTTGAGTGAAAAAATTGCCCCTCTGGACCCTTTTGTATCTCTCCCCTCTCACCTTAAATCTATGTCCCCTCGTTATAGACTCCCCTACCTTTGGGAAAAGATTTTGACTATCTACCTTATCTATGCCCCTCATTATTTTATAGACTTCTATAAGATCACACCTAAAACTTCCAACTCTCCAGGGAAAAAAGTCTCAGTCTATCCAACCTCTCCCTATAAGTCAAACCATCAAGTCCCGGTAGCATCCTAGTAATTCTTTTCTGCACTCTTTCTAGTTTAATAATATCCTTTCTAATATACTTTTGTGTTAACAAAATCCTTCACTATTTCCCTTTATGTCACTTGCCTGTCTTTCTTCATACCAGCCTTTCTAATAACTTTTTACTTCACCTCTATATTTTCTTTTGTATTATTAGCCCTAGATGTGTTATATGCCTTTTTGAATCTCATTTCATCATCCAAGGAACTCCATCTTTTGCTGCAAACTCTTTACCCCTTTACTTTTTGTGTGAATGGGCTCTATTTTAGCACCCGCTATCGGGTGCGTTCCTGGTGGGGGGCCTCCGAAAATCGGAGAATCCCGGCGCGGTAATGGAGCCCGGCTCGAACCCACGCACTTCCGGGTTCCCCGCTGACGCGCCGGCGTGCGCGCGCAGCCCCCGCTGGTGGGAATCCCGCAGGCAATTAAAGCCAGCGGGATTCCACTTGAAGGTATTTATTTAGGTATTTCAGGTCATTAACTGACCTGATTAAAGGATTATGTGGGATTTTAGAGCAAACTGGGACTGTTTCCCACACTGGGGGAAACACTCCCAGGTCAAATGGACGTGTTGCAGCTGTCAGCCTGTGGCAGCTGCAAAGGTCCATTTGACAGGTTGGTGGGGGGAGACCCTCACCCATTGCAGGAGGCCACTATATTCAAGGCTGAGATAGATAGATTCTGGGACTCTAGGGGAATCAAGGGATATGGGGATCGGGCAGGAAAGTGAAGTTGAAGTTGAAGATCAGCCATGATCTGGGGATGCAAAAACAGAAAGACTTGGGAGTAAACATACACAGTCTTTGAAAGTGGCAGGACATGTTGAGAAGGCTGTTAAAAAGGCATACGGGATCCTTGGTTTTATAAACAGAGACATGGAGTAAAAAAGCAAGGAAGTTATGCTAATCCTTTATAATCACTGGACTATTGTATCCAATTCTGGGCACCACATTTTTGGAAGGATGTCAAGGCCCTAGAGAGGGTGCAGAAGAGATTTACTAGAATAATACCAAGGATGCGGGACTTCAGTTACGTGGCAAGACTAGAGAAGCTGGGATTGTTCTCTTTCGAGCAGGGAAAGCTTAAGGGGAGATTTAATAAAGGTGTTCAAAATCATGAAGGGTTTTGATGGAGTAAATAAGGAGAAACTGTTCCAGTGGCAGAAGGGTTGGTGACCAGAGGGCACAGATTTAAGGTAAGTAGACAAAGAACCAAAAGCGAGATGAGGAGAATTTTTTTTACACAGCGAGTTGTTATGCTCTGGAATGCATCGCCTGAAAGGGTGGTGGAAGTAGATTCAATTATAACTTCCGAAAGGGAATTGGATAAATACTTGAAGGGGAAAAATTTGCAGGGCTATGGGGAAAGAACAGGGGGCTGGGGCCAATTGGATAGCTCTTTCAAAGAGCTGGCACAGGCAACGTGGGCCGAATGACCTCCCTCTGTGATTTATCATTCAATGATTCTGTGACACCTGATGAGAGTTATACTTCAAGCCATGTAAGCTGAACTTCCTGGGGGAGGGGTGGGGGATGCAGGGCATCTCACACTGCTGTGCTTTGGAATCAGAGCAGAACCCGACTATGGAGTTATGCTATTGCGTTGGCATCACTAAGAGACAGAGAACACACTTGGGGATTCTGCAAATTTAAAATGTGGATTAAAATTTACTGTAGACTAGTGACCCCAGGTTACGCAGAACCAGTTGTAAACGTCAGTATTAGGGACCTGAGTTCTTATTTTTTAAACAAGCAATGCCATTTAGTAAGGGGATTTGGAAGACCTTTTATCATATTTGTGAATGGAGGTGTGCAGCATATTTACATCATTTTTCATGTCTCCTTACTCTGACAGCCAACAGGGTGGACTTCCAGCTGTGATATCAAAGTGTCTTATTCCTCCTTGTTCCAGAAACTTGGCATGCTCGAAAACTCCTCTGTAAGGTGATAATTACCTCATTAACACATAGAATCAGCTCACTTGTGTACGAAGCATTTGGTCCACCCTTATATGGTACAAATGGACTCAGATATTTTATATTTGTAACCACATAGAGATCACTGTGGAGGAAACTTGTGTTTATATAACATCGTGGAACATCATAAAGTTGATCACATACAATAAATTAATTTGAAATGCAGTTATTGCTGGACTGTGGGAACACAGTTGGTTGAGGGAGGAATATTTGACTAGGAGACCTGGAAAACTTTCTGCTCTTCTTCAAATTGTGCCACAGGATCCTTAACATTCGCACGAAGAACCAGAACAGGTAGACAGGCCTCAGTTTAATGGACCTCTGACAACGCTGCACACCCTCAGTACCGCACTGAAGTGTCATCCTAGATTATGTGCTCGAGTCCTGGATTGGAGTTTGACATCCACAGCCTTCTGACTCAGAGGCCAGAGTGTTGCAAATTGAGCCAAGCTTGAGTTTAAAAGTGTGAAGGGATTCTAGTCCTTCTGTAACATCAAAGAGCATGATGGACTGCTTGTGTGCTATGTGCAGAAGCTTCTTGTCACAAGGTCACAAGAAAATGCTGAGACTTCAAAGCAAAATCAGTAACACAGAGAGCTAAGACTTCAAATCAAATAGGTGTTGAAGCCACATACAAGAATGCAATGGCCCAGATGATTATCAGAAGGAACTGCGTCAACAAACCCACGGCTGTGGTAAAGTAATGTCTTCAAGTTGACACCACTCGAATAAATTGGACAAAACAATGACGTTAGTCTATCCCTTTCTTCATCGGAGCTTGTTTGATGTAGACATGAAAGCAGAGATGAAGGATAAAGAAAGCATGACACCTAAGCTAAAGTGTGCACCCAGAATCAAGAGATTCTGAAGAAGAGGAGACGTCAGTGGATGTCTTGAAAACAATGGTAAAAAAGGAAACAGAAGTTAATGCGTCAGGTCTGCTCCCAAGACTGAGGATCCGATCAACCTGAGGTCTTGGAGTGCCACTCTCCATGTTACAGTTGTATTACTATCACTCATTCCATGTATAACCAGTGTCAGCTTCGTTAATAAAGTTGATCTTGAATTGACAAAGTAAAGTACGTTTAGCTCTCTCTCCATAATTGGTGGTCCCTACAGGTTGAACTTATGATAAGGAACGGATAGAAGTAATCTTTTATCTTTCAACTGTAACATTGAATGTACCAAGAATGAGTAAGTTGGCTTGGTTGTAAAGCAGAATGGCTTCTTGCAAAGTATTAACTTCTACCTCCGTAATGAGGTAATGAATAACCTAGAGAACATTCTATTCAAAGTCCTTTCAAAGAAATCATTGTATATTAAATAAATCTATCAAAACTAACATCAGCACTCCTCTGCCATTGTTATTTGAGTAGAGTAAATTACCCAAGGCAGGCTACACCAAACAGTTGCCAATTGTTCAGAAGTCAACAGCTGTACTAAGCTAACTAAAAACATATGTCCGAAAATCTTTTGCACAAAGATTAATGTTTTAATTGTTACTTTTGCACTTGTTCTCAAGATTATTAGAAAATGTAATTTATGCTCAACACGAGAACATTAGAAGTATAGCTGATTACACATCTCATTATGGACTTGAAACTACACTGCACAAAGATTAGCACATCGGCAATTCCTTTGTCTGCTGTTTTAGTGTTAGACCAGTTTACTTTAAACAGGCAACTCCTCCATCAAAATAGCAGACAAAGGAATCGCATAGAAATGTGCTGAGCACTCATATGCTAATCATCGTACAACATAATTTTAAGACCCACATTTTAAAAATCACTGCATATAGTGACACTACAAGTCCTGCCCGGAATGGAGATGATTGAGTAATTCCCCCATCAATCACACCTGGAGACTGCACTGCTGCAAGTAACTGGGATTGATTTCTTCCACTCATTGCATTTTGCTGGAAAAATAATCCTGCTGTACTTGGGAGACTCTGTTTGCTGTAGTTTTGGTCATGAGTTCGGAGACTCTGTTTGCTGTGTAAATAGACTGTGTTGTAGTAATAGTAAACAATTTTACAACACCAAGTTATAGTCCAGCAATTTTATTTTAAATTCACAAGCTTTCGGAGATTTTCTCCTTCCTCAGGCAAATGTTTCAAGAGCTCCTTGAAGCCTACGCATTTATACATATTGAACAATACATGGTGTTTACAGACTGCCCCTGCAACTGCCCGTTGCCAAGGCAATCACCGTGTTCAGACAGAGAGGTGTCACCTGCAGAACCCCCGAATACACATTCAGCAAAAAAACAAACAGGGAAAAAAAAGAGAAAAAAAAACACAGAGAGAGGCAGAAACATCCGGAAAGCAGAGAGAGCCAGCAAATGACCCATTATATTAAAAACAGATAACATTTGTTCGCTGGTGGGGTAACGTGTAGCGTGACATGAACCCAAGATCCCGGTTGAGGCCGTCCTCATGGGTGCGGAACTTGGCTATCAATTTCTGCTCGACGATTTTGCGTTGTCGTGTGTCTCGAAGGCCGCCTTGGAGCACGCTTACCCGAAGGTCGGTGGATGAATGTCCATGACTGCTGAAGTGTTCCCCGACTGGGAGGGAACCCTCCTGTTTGGCGATTGTTGCGCGGTGTCCGTTCATCCGTTGTCGCAGCGTCTGCATGGTCTCGCCAATGTACCATGCTCTGGGGCATCCTTTCCTGCAACGTATGAGGTAGACAACGTTGGCCGAGTCACAGGAGTATGAACCATGCACCTGGTGGGTGGTGTCATCTCGTGTGATGGTGGTATCTGTGTCGATGATCTGGCATGTCTTGCAGAGGTTACCGTGGCAGGGTTGTGTGGCGTCGTGGACGCTGTTCTCTTGAAAGCTAGGTAGTTTGCTGCGAACGATGGTCTGTTTGAGGTTGGGTGGCTGTTTAAAGGCGAGTAGTGGAGGTGTGGGGATGGCCATAGCGAGGTGTGGGGATGGCCATAGCGAGGTGTTTGTCCTCATTGATGACATGTTGAAGGCTGCGGAGAACACGCCATGTTCTCCGCAGCCTTCAACATGTCATCAATGAGGACAAACACCTCGCTATGGCCATCCCCACACCTCCACTACTCGCCTTTAAACAGCCACCCAACCTCAAACAGACCATCGTTCGCAGCAAACTACCTAGCTTTCAAGAGAACAGCGTCCACGACGCCACACAACCCTGCCACGGTAACCTCTGCAAGACATGCCAGATCATCGACACAGATACCACCATCACACGAGATGACACCACCCACCAGGTGCATGGTTCATACTCCTGTGACTCGGCCAACGTTGTCTACCTCATACGTTGCAGGAAAGGATGCCCCAGAGCATGGTACATTGGCGAGACCATGCAGACGCTGCGACAACGGATGAACGGACACCGCGCAACAATCGCCAAACAGGAGGGTTCCCTCCCAGTCGGGGAACACTTCAGCAGTCATGGACATTCATCCACCGACCTTCGGGTAAGCGTGCTCCAAGGCGGCCTTCGAGACACACGACAACGCAAAATCGTCGAGCAGAAATTGATAGCCAAGTTCCGCACCCATGAGGACGGCCTCAACCGGGATCTTGGGTTCATGTCACGCTACACGTTACCCCACCAGCGAACAAATGTTATCTGTTTTTAATATAATGGGTCATTTGCTGGCTCTCTCTGCCTTCCGGATGTTTCTGCCTCTCTCTGTGTTTTTTTTTCTCTTTTTTTTCCCTGTTTGTTTTTTTGTTGAATGTGTATTCGGGGGTTCTGCAGGTGACACCTCTCTGTCTGAACACGGTGATTGCCTTGGCAACGGGCAGTTGCAGGGGCAGTCTGTAAACACCATGTATTGTTCAATATGTATAAATGCGTAGGCTTCAAGGAGCTCTTGAAACATTTGCCTGAGGAAGGAGAAAATCTCCGAAAGCTTGTGAATTTAAAATAAAATTGCTGGACTATAACTTGGTGTTGTAAAATTGTTTACAATTGTCAACCCCAGTCCATCACCGGCATCTCCACATTGTAGTAATAGGTTCTGTATGTTGAGTAAATAGACCCTGTTTGCTGAGTAAATAGACTCTGCTGTAGTTTATGAGTAAATTAAAACCACAAGCCCCGCCCCAGCTCCAACTCATTGGCTGACACTGTGGTGTCAATATTCACTTTGTTTAAAAAAAAACTACTCAGGCAATCACAAGATCATTATGGTTCATCTTTGCTCCTCCATCCAGAATGACCCCAAGACTCCCCCCCCCTCCCCATTGCAGTATGCAATTGGTTCTTCAATGAATCCAGTGTTTTTGCCTCTGTTGCTCTATTCCATATGTCGATCACTTGTTGCATGAAGAAGAACTTTCCAATATCAATCCTAAATTTGCTTTTTAATAGTTTGAACCTGTGGCCCCTTTAATACCATCAGTTACCAATAAAATAAATGGATTACTGCATTTAAAAGAACACTGCTCAGAAAATCTACATTAGTGATTTTACTGGGCCATTGGGAGAATTTCAGCAATGCATTTAATACATAATTATCGCCAAAATTGTACTTACGTCTGTGTTTTTGTTGAAGGTCTATTGGAGGATCCCTTTCATATTGATTGTGCACATTACATCACTATCAATAAATTCAGTCAAACCACACACAAAAAGACTTTCAATATTTAAATTGTCATATTATTACTAATGCATGACATACACAAGGCCAGAATTGGATTTCTGTGCATGGGAGCACATCAGTGCCTATGTACATATTTATGACCTTGAATAAGCATTTGCAATAGTACAGACAAAAAAAAATGGGCCAATAGTTTAGGTTAAAAAAAGCTTACTTCATTTTTAGCAGATATTTCTAGCCTTTCCACTAAAACTCTATTGCAGTAACGAGGTGCTGTCTTTCAGGTGAAACTTTAAAATCATCTGTAAATCTAAATTAGGTGGATGTAAAAGATCCCATGGTACTATTTCAAAGAAGAGCCAGAGAGTTCTCCCTACTGTCCTGGCCAATATTTATCCCTTAACCAAAATCACTAAAAGCAGATTACCTGGTCATTATCTCATTGCTGTTTGTGGGTCCTTGCTGTGCGCAAATTGGCTGCTGCATTTCCTACATTATTAAAAGTACTTAATTGGCTGGAAAGTGCTTTGGGACATCCTGAGGTTGTGAAAGGCTCTATATAAATGCAAGTTCTTCCTTTCTTTCTGTGTTTCTATGAGAGCAATCATAGCGTTGTAGCATGATGTAGTTTGGTTTTTGTGTAGGTAGTCCAAGGTAAGCCTCAATAATGAGGAACATGTAAGGGATAGCGACTCCGTAATGTGGTCCAGGTGCATCACAGCCAGAATTGCTGCTATTCGAGTACTGGTCACGCCTACCCCTGAATAACCTAACCTTGCATTATGGGCCAAGATTCAGCTGCTTTGTATAATTTGACAACATTCTCAACACCCGCCGTGTGATGCGATGGCTGCATTACATTGGTCGGGGGCCAGTTACCAGCAAAGGACTGCTGCGTCCCCTAGGATTGCCATCATTTTTTGGCCAATTAAAAAGAGTTTGGGGCACAACCATCCCTTTCTTTGTTTGGTTACTGGAGGCCATTTGCAAAATCGGTCTGCCCTGAATGTAGCCAGCACCGGGCCAGCTTACATTCAGGAAAACATGGTCTGCATGCGGCCTAACCAACGGCCCTTAAAAGGACCGCTGGAGGTTGCCACCAAAAAGGAAGAAAAACTTGCCTGAATGTGGAGCCGAAGACAATTACCGGTTCCTGATTGGCCCCCTTCCCCCCACCATCCGATCACCCAGCATGCATCTGCAGCTTGTCGGTCTCATTTAAATGAGGCCCAAGGCCCAATATCGGGTGTACCACTGTTCTAAGCATTTATATAAACTCTCTCCTTTCGTTTTATACAGCGAAGGAGGAGAGGAAAGAAGGGCGACCTTTCTGGGAACAGAGGGAGGTAAACAAAAATGATCTCTGCCACCCTCCTCTTTCCAAACAGCCGCCGTGTTTCTGGAGTGCGGCTCGGGTACTCCCAGTCAGATTACAGGATAGTTTTTAGGGCTTTAATCAACCTTGCACTCCGTTGGTGTGCAGGCTACCAGGGCACCGTGTGCTTTCTGTTGCATTGGGAATTGCTGGGTGCATTTGCACCTAGGGGCCTTGCATATCCATACCAGATATTAAGGGCATTGGACATTGCACTACTGACCCCACTAGGTTATGCATCATATGGGAACTGTATAGCAATTGTATACTCTATTTGTATAGATGACGTGCAGTATTATAAAGCACCTGTGTAGATACAGTTCTGAGGAAAGGTCTTCGACCTGAAACGTTAACTCTGTTTCTTTCTCTACAGATGCTACCTCACTTGCTGAGCTTTTCCAGCATTTTCTGTTTTTATTATGTATAGATACAGTCCTTATCATAGAATTACATTGTATTTACAGCACAGAAATTGGCCATTCGGCGATGATTATGGTCCACACGAGCCTCCTCCCACCCTACTTCATCTCATCCGATCAGCATAACCTTCTATTCCTTTCTCTCTCATGTACTTATCTAGCTTCCCCTGAAAAGCATCCATGCTATTCGCCTTAAATCATCATCCAGTTCCGCATGCTATCAAGTGTTAGCTGCTCTGCTGTGATGAATATACAACTTATGCAGCTTACAGCAAACATATGGTACAAAGATATGCAGCGATCCTACAGTACCAGATGTGAGTGAGTTGTCATTTTCCTCCCCAGTGCACAGTAAGTGTTGGAACTTGCTTCTCATACACACAAAAAGTTAAACGGTTATTACCTATTAAAATATTGTAATTATATGTTGAATACATTATCAAACAGGAATCTTAATGGCTATTATTATGATTAACAGAGAAGTCCAGTTCAGTACAGTCAAGAAGCTCAAGGCTTTGCAGGAGGCACCAACTTGTTCTGAATGACTGATCATTATCTCCGTGAGATCAGATACACATTTGCTTCAAATCAGAGTATAAAATTATCGATGGGAAGCTTGATTGCTTATCACAGACTTTGTACAATGGTAGTGCAGGAAATATTGATGCACAGACAAATTGCATACAAGCAAAGCACAAGCTGGAAATATGCAACAGCATATAGGATACACTTCTATAGGACTTGTCCAAATTGTTAATATCGACTAAGACATGTAATTAGTCACCAATCGCTTGGGAGATTCTATTATAATTCACCTGCCCTTCACTGTTCTTTTGTACTATGATGTGGAGATGCCGGTGATGGACTGGGGTTGACAAATGTAAAGAATCTTACAACACCAGGTTATAGTCCAACAATTTTATTTGAAAATCACAAGCTTTCGGAGATTATCAGTGATCAAGGGATCCCACACTCACCTGACGAAGGAGATAATCTCCGAAAGCTTGTGATTTTCAAATAAAATTGTTGGACTATAACCTGGTGTTGTAAGATTCTTTACTTTTGTACTATGACTTTGCTTTTGTTTTACATACACCTGTAGTTGATTCGTAGCTGTATATGCCATTGCCCCTACTCAGTGAACTCCTAGTTTCAATATTTTAATTTGTATTAGTACAGTGGACCCAATTTGATAGTCTTTCACTGCATCAGCATAATCCTGACCCTTTTCCACTCTCAGAGATTGCTCGTGCGAGAATTTGTCATTTAAAATTGGGATTTGCCGTGTCACAGGGTTTCAGATGAACTGAATGCAAATACAGCATTTTTATCGTCGCTTTTTTTCCAAAAAAAAGGAATATGTACATTGAAAAAATGACTTAGAGCCATTCAAGAGCTCGTTCTGAAGAAAACAGTATTGTTTTCATCTAAAATTGGGGTCCTCAATTGATTGGCTTACACAATGAATTAATACACTGTTCTTTTGCTTCTGGAACTTGGAAACTAGACTGACAAGATGGAAGACTCTTCTCTCTCTTAGCAAAAAGGATATGAGAAATTAATTTGGGCCTTCTCAATGCCAGTTCCTAGTGGACACTAGTCCACTGCACAAATCGGTCATAATTTTGATGTCGATTGGCTTGAATGGACAATGTTGCTCAGGAGAGTTCATAAGAGAATTGGTGTAGAAAATGGAAATGCCACATTGTTATGTAAAGGGTCTTTGCTAAGGTTGCAGATGAGGTACATTGTTGAGGCAGAACAGAGGCCGTTTTACTCTGGAAAATCACTGGGGCTGGATGAAAAAGGCAATTCTGCTTATTTGATTGCATTCTTACAGAATAATAACCCTTCTTATTACAGCATCCAGCTGTTTGTTACGTATCCATTGTCTTGACTTCAACCACCCTTCCAGTTGTAGTGGGGGGGGGGGGTTCCACTGACAAAGGAGTCCCTCATTTGGTATTTTATGAGAGTCATTTAAAAGTCAAATGATTCTCCCATCAATTCTGAGATGTCACCTCCTCAAAAAAAATTCTATGAGGTCAGTCAGGATATATCTCCCCTTCTAAGCCTATGTCAAATGTAATGTATTAGATTAGTTTCATACAACTAAGCTTCAATTTTGCTTATGATTAGTAATTCCTTTAGTTTTCTGATTATTGATTTCACACTAATCGGTCTTTAGTTGCTAAATTGCTACACTTCCTGAATAGCGGCGTTAGACCCTTTACATATACAAATAAGGGGACGAACACCTGTTCGAGGCTCCTCTGCAAAATTGGACCGCCCTGCACTGGGCCAGCGATGTTCAGGAAAACTACATGTGGTATACATGTGGCCGAACCAGCGGTCATTAAAAGGACCACTAGAGGCCGCCACCAAAAAGGTAAGGTTGTTAATAAATACTTGCCTGAATGTGGAGCCAAAAGTTGTGTTTCTGCTTCTCCTGGCTCGATTGCAGTGCTGAAGTCCGTTACAAGCTCCCCATCGACCCCTTCAATCTCGAGCACTTAGCATGCATCTGCAGCTCGGCAGTCTCATTTAAATGAGGCCCGAGGCCCAATATTGGGTGCGGCTTGGGCCTACCCGTTCTGGCAGGCTGACGTGAATCAATTTCTAGGCCAAATCCCATATGATGTTGGATGGTGTCTTGTTCCTGGTTAAAAATCTCAAAGAAGCTTGATGATGATGAAAAAATTATTAGAACTAAAAGCTGACAAGTCCCCAGGTCCTGACAGACTTCATCCTAGGGTGATAAAAGAAGTGGCTGAGATAAGAGATAGCAGATGCATTGGTATTAATTTTCCAAAATTCCCTAGATTCTGGAAGGGTGCCATAAGATTGGAAAATAGCGAATGTAACTCCTCTATTCAAGAAAGCATGGAGACAAAAAGCAGGAAACTACAGGCCAATTAGCTTAACACCTGTCATAGGGAAAATGCTAGAATCTATTATTAAGAAGGTTATAGCAGGGCACTTAGAAAATCTCAATGCAATCAAGTAGAGTCAACATGGCTTTGTGAAAGGGAAATCATGTTTGACTAATTTATCATAGAATCATAGAAGTTTACAACATGGAAACAGGCCCTTCGGCCCAACATGTCCATGTCGCCCAGTTTATACCACTAAGCTAGTCCCAATTGCCTGCACTGGCCCATATCCCTCTATACCCATCTTACCCATGTAACTGTCCAAATGCTTTTTAAAGGACAAAATTGTACCCGCCTCTACTACTGCCTCTGGCAGCTCGTTCCAGACACTCACCACCCTTTGAGTGAAAAAATTGACACTCTGGACCCTTTTGTATCTCTCCCCTCTCACCTTAATTTTATGCCCACTCGTTATAGACTCCCCTACCGTTGGGAAAAGATTTTGACTATCTACCTTATCTATGCCCCTCATTATTTTATAGACTTCTATAAGATCACCCCTTAACCTCCTACTCTCCAGGGAAAAAAGTCCCAGTCTATCCAACCTCTCCCTATAAGTCAAACCATCAAGTCCCGGTAGCATCCTAGTAAATCTTTTCTGCACTCTTTCTAGTTTAATAATATCCTTTCTATAATAGGGTGACCAGAACTGTACACAGTACTCCAAGTGTGGCCTCACCAATGCCCTGTACAACTTCAACAAGACATCCCAACTCCTGCATTCAATGTTCTGACCAATGAAACCAAGCATGCCGAATGCCTTCTTCACCACCCTATCCACCTGTGACTCCACTTTCAAGGAGCTATGAACCTGTACTCCCAGATCTCTTTGTTCTATAACTCTCCCCAACGCCCTACCATTAACGGAGTAGGTCCTGGCCCGATTCGATCTACCAAAATGCATCACCTCACATTTATCTAAATTAAACTCCATCTGCCATTCATCGGCCCACTGGCCCAATTTATCAAGATCCCGTTGCAATCCTAGATAACCTTCTTTACTGTCCACAATGCCACCAATCTTGGTGTCATCTGCAAACTTACTAACCATGCCTCCTAAATTCTCATCCAAATCATTAATATAAATAACAAATAACAGCGGACCCAGCACCGATCCCTGAGGCACACCGCTGGTCACAGGCCTCCAGTTTGAAAAACAACCCTCTACAACCACCCTCTGTCTTCTGTCGTCAAGCCAATTTTGTATCCAATTGGCTACCTCACCTTGGATCCCGTGAGATTTAACCTTATGTAACAACCTACCATGCGGTACCTTGTCAAAGGCTTTGCTAAAGTCCATGTAGACCACGTCTACTGCACAGCCCTCATCTATCTTCTTGGTTACCCCTTCAAAAAACTCAATCAAATTCTTGAGACATGATTTTCCACTCACAAAACCATGCTGACTGTTCCTAATCAGTCCCTGCCTCTCCAAATGCCTGTAGATCCTGTCTCTCAGAATACCCTCTAACAACTTACCCACTACAGATGTCAGGCTCACCGGTCTGTAGTTCCCAGGCTTTTCCCTGCCGCCCTTCTTAAACAAAGGCACAACATTTGCTACCCTCCAATCTTCAGGCACCTCACCTGTAGCTGTCGATGATTCAAATATCTCTGCTAGGGGACCCGCAATTTCCTCCCTAACCTCCCATAACGTCCTGGGATACATTTCATCAGGTCCCGGAGATTTATCTACCTTGATGCGCGTTAAGACTTCCAGCACCTCTCTCTCTGTAATATGTACACTCCTCAAGACATCACTATTTATTTCCCCAAGTTCCCTAACATCCATGCCTTTCTCAACCGTAAATACCGATGTGAAATATTCATTCAGGATCTCACCCATCTCTTGTGGTTCCGCACATAGATGACCTTGTTGATCCTTAAGAGGCCCTACTCTCTCCCTAGTTACTCTTTTTCCCTTTATGAATTTATTAGAGTTCTTTGAGGAAGTAACAAGCAACGTGGGTAAAGGGGATCCTGTGCATGTGGTGTAGTTGGATTTCCAGAAGGCTTTTGACAAGTTGTCGCATCAAAGGCTACTACATAAAGTAAGAGCTCATGTGTAGCGGGTAACACATTAGCATGGATGAAGGATTGGTTAGCTAACAGGAAACAGAAAGTAGGCATAAATGGGTCATTTTCAGGTTGGCAAGAGGTAACGAGTGGATTGCCACAGGGTTCCGTGCTCGGGCCTCAACTATTTACAATCTATATCAAAGACTTGGATGAAGGGACCGAATGTATGGTTGCTAAATTTGCTGATGACACAAGGGTAGGTAGGAAAGTAAGTTGTGAAGAGGACATAAGGAGTCTGCAAAGGGATATAGATAGGTTAAGCGAGTGGGCAAAAATTTGGCAGATGGAGTATAATGTGGGAAAATGTGAACTTGTCTACTTTGGCAGGAGGAATAGAAAAGCAGCATATTATTTAAATAGAGAGAGATTAAAGAACTCTGAGGTACAGAGGGATCTGGGTGTCCTAGTACATGAATCACAAAAAGTTAGTATGTAGGTAGAGCAAGTGATTAGGAAGGCAAATGGAATATTGTCATTTATTGCAAGGGGAATGGAATATAAAAGTAGAGATGTTTTGCTGCAGTTGTACTGAGCATTGGTGAGACCACATCTAGAATACTGTGTGCAGTTTTGTTCTCCTTATTTAAAAAGGGCATAATTGCTTTAGAGGCGGTTCAGAGAAGGTTCACTCGACTGATTCCTGGGATGAGGGGATTATCTTATGAGGAAAGGTTGGATAAGTTGGGCCTGTATACATTGGAGTTTAGAAGAATGAGAGGTAATCTTATTGAAACATATAAGAACTTGAGGGGATTTGAAGGGGTAGATGCTGAGAGGATGTTTCCCCTTGAGGGAGAGACTAGAACTAGGGGCCACAGTTTAAAAATAAGGGGTTTCCCATTTAAGACGGAGATGAGGAGAAATTTTTTCCCTCAGAGGGTTGCGAGTCTGTGGAACTCCCTTCCCCAGAGAGTGGTGGAGGCAGGGTCATTGAACATTTTTAAGGCTGAGTTAGATAGATTCCTGATTAACAAGGGAGTCAAAGGTTATAGTAGGTAGACGGGAAAGTAGGGTTGAGGTCACAATCAGATCAGCCATGATCTTATCAAATGGCAGAGCAGGCTCAAGGGGCTGAATGGCCTACTCCTGCTCTTAAGTCGTATGTTCATATGACACTGGGTTTAAAAATGGAGAATATTCTATTTCAGAGTCTTTAAAATGGTCCTACATGGACAACACCTGATATTTGCAAGTCTACTGGGAAAAAGTGAGGATCAAGTCAAGTAGTACTTTCATTGTCATGTAACCAGAAGCAAGTCATCTGCCAACTTTCTTGATGGTAGAAAGATGTGCAGCGTAATTTAGAAAGGAGGAAGAAAAGCACCCTAAAAATTGGGGGAATAATCCATATATTATTACAAATCTTGTGTAGGGCACGCATAATCTTTGGTCATGCTTTTCTGTCAACATCTTCCAATGTAAATTAGTTTTTTTATTCATTTATAGGATGTGGGCGTCGCGGGCAAGGCCAGCATTTATTGCCCATCCCTAATTGCCCTTGAGAAGGTGGTGGTGAGCCGCCTTCTTGAACCATTGCAGTCCGTGTGGTGAATGTACTCCCACAGTGCTGTTAGGTAGGGAGTTCCAGGATTTTGACCCAGCGATGACTATGTCAACTTTTCCCATTTAATTTTGTTATGTCACAATGTAATTGCAAGATCTGGCCACAAGGTGGCTCCATGGGCTGAGTTTCTGAAATCTCTCTCGAAACTCTGTCAACATCTTGTATATTAATAAAATCTCATATTCATCAGCTGACCGTGGATAAATCCGTGGGAAATTATTAATATAACCAATGATGTTACAGCACTTTCTATGTGGAGTGGCAAAACTGCAGAATGTCACAGTGAAGTCAATGCATTTAACTTCACAGTATCAAGTTTGTAATATAAAAAGGTTACTTTCTGCCCGAACTATGAAATTGGATTATTTAATTATCTAGCTTTTTATTCTTCTCCTGTGTGTTTTATGAAATTACAGCTTTCACAAAAGTATTTTTAACAAAACCATTGACATAAGCACTTCCAGGTACCAAAGTTGACACCAGCCCTCATGAGAATAGAATCAGTTCTTGTGCAGCTCAATGTGCATCTAAATAGTGTTGTGTCGTTAGCTGATTACCAGTGAAGAAGAGGGTCAATCATCTGTGATTATAGAATGACTGATCACTTTTCGAGATTTCGTAAGGGAATTTGCATTTGCACAGGCATGATAACATGAATTCCTCCTCCTGTACCAACAATTCTCTAATTCTATAAACTTTCTTGTAATATATATAGTTCATGATCTTTTTGGGGCGAGGCAGAGAGGGTCTGCACTAGTTGACAGGACCTTAACTACCTATTATAAATATTTTCTTAAAAACTCTAAAACTTGTAGAAATCCTTATCCTTCTTCTGTAATTTACAGGCTTTCAACCCCCAAATTTGGCATCACCTAACCACTAGCATTTGACTTACCTCATTATCTCTCCTGCTTTTTAAATCTTGGTGGCATCCTATACTATGCACTTTGGCCTCTCTCTCTTTTCAGGGCTCTACATTTAACAAAAGAAAGTAAATAAGATGTATTACACTATGGTTTACAATACTCTGAAATTAACTAACTATCTATCTATCCATCTCAAACATACTAAAAGCCTTATGTATGGTGGACACTTCCTATACACATTCCACTTACTTCCTGCATCCCAATACTTTGAGTAACGCTTTTATGTCAATATTCAGAATGGGAAAATCCTCTGTCAACATTTGGCCATCGTATTGTAATTGAAGGGTTCCCCCCCCCCAACATTAAGTGGTGCTGCTGTGATTCCTTGATCACATTGTCCACACCTTCTCTATATGTTGACCACAAGAAATGAACTACAAAATCTCCTCTGCGTGACACACAGATCATGACTAGGAATGAGGACAGCATAAAAAGGTGAGTTTCCTTAAATTTTTGATATTTTCACAGCTCTCATTGGCTTTCAACTGTGATCTCTCTGAAATTTTAAGAATCATTCCACGGTCCTGTTGCCTCTGGCCCATGACTCTGCTCAGCACCCTTTGGGCCCCTCTATATCTGTCTTTCTCTTGCCTCCACACCCGGATCTGCCTCTGGCCATGCTTTCTGCCCTTTATACTTGTGAGGCCTATCCTTTTACTGCTCCCAACCCCTTTCTGTGTTCTACCTTGTTCCTTTTGGCCACCCTCATGCATCTATTCCTCTGTGTCCCTCCCAACTCTGTCTCCGATCCCGACTGCTGTTGAATATCCATATTCAATAACCCTATTGACCATCTTGACATATTGACCATTTTGACCATTATTCAGAGACTTTACAGCAAAAAATGAAGAGTGGTTACATATTAGGAGCTTTAATTTCTTCAGCAGTTACTCATCCAAATTTTATTCAAGGTGATTAACAATCATCTGCTGTTCTGCTGTTTTAAATCTCGGTGCAAAGCTAAGATCAGTGCAAACCTGCAGCCATTGAACATCCTCATAGTGCTCCAGATTTATCATTATTGCAGGTTATCTTTAGGACAATAAAATATGTTGCTCCTATTCCCTCTGCTGCCAAACATACGCAGCACCAAAAAACTCTGACACCTTATTGTGAGCAATGCCAGAGAAGATCCACTGATAGATAATTAAATGTTTCGCGTATAGGACATGTCACAATTTGAGTGTGTCCGTAGCACAAAACATTTCACACTTCTCTGATTGGTTTGTGCTCAAATTGAGATGAGTAGGAAAAGCTACCTGTGCTCGCACTGCTTCCTCACTCACCCTGCTATCATTTGTAACACAAAAAAACACATGCTAGATTCAACAATGCTGAGAAAACAAATACCATCTTAACATATGTTCACCAACTTTTGCCTCCAAAGGCCTCACCTCTCTCAGCAACCATGGGTTTACTTTGTGCTCAGATCTCCTATTATTCTCATCATCACCACTGTGCTAATTCTGTGCCTCTCTCAATGTTGCTCTTAGGGTTTTTCTGCATCCGTGACTGTTTCTCACTTCAATGCCTTTTGGGTATCACCAGCCACGAGACCGTTCACCTCTTTGCACATGCACACCCTCCCTGACATCCGGTCATCCATTTCTACAGAGAAAATGGTTACTTCTCTTCATGAGGGTCATTCACATCAGTCACATCTACTCTCCAATCTGGTATCATGATTCTCTAACTTTACATCCCTATCTCTAGCCCACCCACCAATGTGGTGGGTATCACACCGTGTCCACTCCTATGAGCAATGCTAATTTATATATAAAAAAGTATTGCATCTAGCATGAACTGACTATACTTTGGGTGTGACACTTCAAGGTGTCAGTAGTAATGAAAATATAAGAGAAAGACGTCATTTTTCTGACTTTGAGAACCTGGCCTCTCCCCAAGGGCAGGAGCTGAGGATTTATAAGCAATTGCCAATCCAGCAAAACATCCTTCAGCAATTATCTTCTAGTTGACCTCAGGATGTGCCTATGTACCTGAGCAGTGGCCTTAAACACTGCCACATTTCCCACATTACAACAGGGCCAACACTTCAATGGTACTGCATTGTGCTTCAGCTCCTGGCCGGCCACCCACCTTGCACCCTCCATAAACTTGAGCTCATCCAAAACTCTGCTGCCGGTATCCTAACTCGCACCTTGTCCCATTCACCCATCACCCCTGTGGTTCGCTGATCTATATTGGCTCCTGGTTTGGCAACTCCTCAATTTTAAAATTCTCATCCTTGTTTTCAAATCCCTCCATGGCCTCACCCCTCCCTATTTCTGTAACCTCCTCCAGCCCTACAGCCCTCCGAGATCCCCATGCTCCTCCAATTCTAGCCTTTTACGCATCCCTGATTTTAATCGCTCCACCATTGACAGTCGTGCCTTCAGCTGCCTAGGCGCTAAGCTCTGGAATTTGCTCCTGAAACCTCTCCGCCGCTCATACTCTCTCTCCCTCTTTAAGATGCTCCTTAAAACCAACTCTTACCTGTCCTAACATCTCCTTATGTAGCTCAGTGTCAAATTTTGTTTGATAATGCCCCTGTGAAGTGCCTTGGAACATTTTACTATGCAAGTTATTATATATTATACATTATTGGCTGTAAAGCACTTTGGGATGTCCTGGGGTTGTGAAAGGCGCTATATAAATGCAAGTTCTTTCATTTTTCTTTCTTTTTAAAGGCACAGATTAAGCTACACACCGCTCCATTTCTAGCAGTTAAACATCACAACCGTGTTCCAGATCCCAAACTACCCTTGAGCAATGCTATGGGAGATGGGCTAGTGTTGAAAATAATTTCTGCAATGAAAGAAAGGTTAACACTCTGAGACGAACAAAGAAAATAAAATATTTGTTTCATATTGCGATGGATACAGTCAGACTCCAGTCCTAGAAATTGTGGGTAAGATCTGAATGTATCAACAATGTGTGCCATTAGCTCTATGATTCTTGAACTGCAGTGTTACTGTGGATATAGTATCTAACCTTTGGGGCATGTTATGATAGATTCTCTGGCCTGTTGTTTAGTCTTCCAGATGAATGAAGGATGCATGAAGGTCAGTGGCTAATTGTGATGGATTGAGGGCAAAATGAGTTGAGTAAAGGCAATAAACTAGATTTGTTTCTTTTATAAAACAGTTACGAAAAAGTCAAATGTATTAGAATTTAACCCGCAAAAATGAGTACAAACTCACAGCAGAAAGCTAAATGCAAATGGATTTAATTTTTGTGCGATACACAATTTAGACTGAAGACATAAATCTTCAGGCACGTATTCTCAAAAGCTTAAAAAAAGTATTTCAATCAAAGGACTTGCCAGCACAATAGGTTAGAACATAGTGGATCTGAATCCAATCCAGGTTGATGGGGTGTATGCCATCTCTCTGTGCTGGTTAAAATACATAATTGAGGCTGAACAAAAGGAGCTTTACTTGAACCCATGTTATACCCGAAGTCTGATACAGTCACTAGATACCAAAAGAGGAAATGTTCCATTCCATAGCCTCCATTGATGCTGAGAGGAAATTCACCCACAAAATAAAAGAAACAATAGATCAGCAATACTAAAACTTACACCAGACATGAGGATTAGAAGGTTTGCTCTCATACTTCAAAGATTCAAATGTCTACATTCTACATTGTCTCAAATATATACATCAACTTCATCGGGGGCATAATTTCAAAGTTTGCAGATGACATAACACTTGGAAATGTAGTAAACAGCGAGGAGGATAGTAACAGGCTTCAGGGGGACATGGACAGACTGGTGAAAAGCGCAGACACATGGCAGATGCAATTTAATGCAGAGACATGTGAAGTGATGCATTTTGGTAGGACTATTAAGGACAGACAATATAAATTAAATGGCACAACTTTAAAGGTGATGCAGCAACAGAGAGACCTAGGGGTTCAAATACATAAATCTTTGTTGAA
This sequence comes from Heptranchias perlo, assembly GCF_035084215.1. Taxonomy (NCBI): domain Eukaryota; kingdom Metazoa; phylum Chordata; class Chondrichthyes; order Hexanchiformes; family Hexanchidae; genus Heptranchias; species Heptranchias perlo. The sequence continues at coordinate 15,017,458 of NC_090331.1, read as the reverse complement.
GGTGGCAGGACAAGTTGGTAAAACTGTTAAAAAAGCATACGGGATCCATGGTTTTATAAGTAAAGGCATAGATTACAAAAGCAAGGAAGCAATGCTAAACCTTTATAAATCACATGATTAGACCTCAACTGGAGTATTGTGTCCATTTCTGAGCATCACACTTTAGGAAGGATGTCAAGGCCTTGGAGATTTACCAGACTGATACCAGGGATGAGGGACTTCAGTTATGTGAAAGGGCTAGTGAAGCTGGGATTGTTCTCCTTGGAGCCGAGAAGGTAAAGGGAAGATAGAGGTGTTCAAAATTATGAGGGGTCTTGATAGAGTAAAAATGGAAAAACTGTTTCCACTGTCAAAAGGATCGGTAAGCAAAGGATACAGATTTAAGAAAAATAGCAAAAGAAACAGAGGAGAGATAAGAATTTTTTTTACACAGCGAGTTGTTATGATTTGGAATGCACTGCCTGAAATGGGGGAGGAAGCAGATTCAATCATAACTTTCAAAGGAAATTGATATATACTTGAAAAGGAAAAAAATGCAGGGCTATGGGGAAAGAGCAGGGAAGTGGGTCTAATTGGATAGCTCTTTCAATGACCCAGCACAGGCACAATGGCTCAAATGGCCTTTCTCTCTGCTGTATTATTCTATGATTCTATCTGCTCATATGTTTTGTCTTTAGGCTGGGCAGGAGCAATCAGACTCTTAATCAATGTATATGTTGCAGGTCCACTGGTAGTAAGAAACATTGCTGTCTTTTTGGCATCTATTGCGAGTTCATTTGCCTTAAAATAAAAATTAAGTCTTCCTACATACTCATTCCAGCTTGATCCCATTTGATACTTTCCAATTTTTCCAACTAACGGGGACATCTCTAGATTATTTCATCAAAGAATACAACAGAGTATAATTGCTACAATATGCTTACTCCCATTAGGAGGCTACCTAGTGTTCAGTCCAGAATATTCAAGTATCATACACATCAAAGGTCCATGTCCCAATCTTTAAAATAAAATTGTGCTTAGGATGTGGGTGAAGCTAGAAAGGCTGCATTTGTTACCTATCCCTAGTTACCCTGTTATGGTGGTGATGGGCTTTCTGTTGAACTGCTGCAGTCCTTGTGCTGCTGCTGCTCCCATAACAGAGCTGGGTAGGGAATTGCAGGATTTTGACTGGGCAACAATGAAGGAACAATGTTCAAGTCAGGATGCGTGTGACTTGGAGGGAGATTTGGAGGTGCTGGTCTTCCTATGATCTTGTTTTGCTTGTCCTTCTTGGTGGTAGAGACTGTCGGACTTGGAGGTGTCGCTGAAGGAAACATTTCTTGGAGTTGTTGGACCATATAAATGTTTTACCTACTTTTACCTCATTCTGTCCGTATCTCTTCACTGCTTTTGACTCTTTCCTGTTTTATGTGCAAGCATAGCTGCGAAGAGTCAGAAACACTGAGACTCAACTAAGTGGGCGAGTTAGCTAGTAAGAGGCAGCAGCATCAGAACTCAAACAAATGGGTTAGAAGCAGCAAGTCAGTGGTCACTGCACCCAGGGCATCGTGAGAAGGGATATTGACTCACTGCCATTTGCTTGGGGTGGGACCGTCTGAAAGACTCCTGGTCATTGGCCTAACCTGTATGAGTAATACGGCTGTCAACTGTGGTTTGGTATTCCTGGAGGTTTCATCACACGACCACCCACCTTCAACCGGCCCGTCCCCCGCTCCCACCATTGGTCGCGCGACATGTCCATCTTCGCATCGCCCCGCCTTCTCGTGCCAATTGGAAAGCAAATAGGCTCTTAATTACCTGATTTGTATGATCCTTGACTGTCCATCAATTGCCCTTTTTGACCCATCTCCAATATTTTTATAACTAATAATTGAAGATGTTCAAAGAAAATCAAAACAAATCACACGCAATGTTTTTTAATGTCCCTGTGATTTTTCTCCCGGGTTGCGTGCAGCAGTGTCCTGGAGATTAATCTTTAATTCCTGGAGACTTCAGGACAATCCTGGAGGGTTGGCAACCCTAACGAGTAAGTGCAGTCTATTGGGGGAGAAACTGGTGCTGACTACTCAAGAATCATAGAATCATAAAATGGTTACAACATCATGCCGGCTCTCTGCAAGAGCAATCCAGCTAGTCCCACTCCCCTGCCCTTTCCCTGTAGCCTTGCAGTTTTTTTTTCCTTCAAGTACTTATCCAATTCCCTGCTGAAAACCATGATTGAATCCGCCTCCACCACCTTTTCAGGCAGTGCATTGCAGATCATAATCACTCGGTGCGTAAAAAGGTATTTCCTCAGGTCGCCTTTGGTTCTTTTTCCAATTACCTTAAATCTGTGTCCTCTGGTTCTCGACCCTTCCGCCAATGGGAACAGTTTCTCTCTCTCTACTCTGTCTAGACCCTTCATGATTTTGAACATTTCTATCAAATCATCTCTCAACCTTCTCTGCCTTTTGACCAAAAAATGAGATCAACCCCAGCTTCTCCAGTCTATCCATGTAACTGAAGTCCCTCATCCCTGGAACCATTCTAAAAAATCTTTTCTGCACCCTCTCTCAGGCCTTCACATCCTTCCTAAAGTGCGGTGCCCAGAATGAGACACAATGCTCCAGTTGTGGCCGAGCCAGTGTTTTATAAAGGTTCATCATAACTTCCAGCAGCTTTGCGAGAGCCTTCTGGCATTTTTGTGTTTAACAACTATAACTGACGACAAATATCATAGTCATAGCATCATAGTATGGTTCAGCTCAGAAGGAGAACATTCGGCCCATCATGCCTGTGTCGGCTCTTTGGTAAAGCTAGCCAATTAGTCCCACTCCCCTGCTCTTTCCCCATAGCCCTACAAATATTTTCCCTTCAAGTATTTATCCTATTCCCTTTTGAAAATTACTATTGAATCTGCTTCCACCCCCCATCTCAGGCAGTGCATTCCAGATCATAACAACTCGCTGCGTAAAAAAACGTTTCCTCATCTCCCCTCTGGTTCTTTTGCTGATCACCTTAAATCTGTGTCCTCTGGTTACTGACCCTTCTGCCACTGGAAACAGTTTCTCCTTATTTACTCTATCAAAACCATTCATGATTTTTAACACCTCTATTAAATCTCCTCTTAACCTTCTCTGGTCTAAGGAGAACAATCCCAGCTTCTCCAGTCTCTCCACATAACTGAAGTCCCTCATCCCTAGAACCATTCTAGTAAATCTCTTCTGCACCCTCTCTAAGGCCTTGACATCCTTCCTAAAGTGTGGTGCTCAGAATTGAACACAATACTCCAGCTGAGACCTAACCAGTGTTTTATAAAGCTTGAGCATAATGTCCTTGCTCTTCTGTCACTGACTGCCTTTGGTAGTAGCAGGGACCCACTTTTGCGTTGTTCTGACTTAGGCTGGCCAGGCCTCTGATGGCAAACCTTTCAACTGCTCCAGCACAGAGCTACATGAATGAGGTGAGGACCACTAACAAAAAGTGCTCACCTCTGGAAAAACCTGCCAGCAGAAACCGCTGATCTGGCAGCAGGGGATAAAGCAGTCAGATCTCCACATGTGATCTGTTCTAATACAGTTTACTTTGTGAGTCCACTGTCCCATTCAGTACTGACAGGTAATTTCACACACAAAAGCTTTTGCCAAGAGTTGAAGAATTATTTCAAAGTTTGCACCCTGAAGTGAAAATTGGCCATTGCTCTTCAGTTGAAGACAGCACATGTTCAAATGCTGACAGCTAATCACATGGAGTCCTGGCTGACTGGTACAGTACTTTAAAGAAAAATCATGCTTGTCATTTTGACAGCATCTATTTGTAGTTATTATGAATTTCAATTTTTAGAAAACCCTGACTGATAATGCTGCCATCTCTTTCAGCTGGAGTGCTGCAGGCTGACACTAGTCTCTCCCCTCCAATTAGGTCTTGCTTTAGGAATCCTCGATAACTGCATAGAAACATAGAAACATAGAAAATAGGAGCAAGCGTAGGCCATTCGGCCCTTTAGGCCTGCTCCGCCATTCAAAATGATCATGGCTGATTGTCTAACTCAGTACCCTGTTCTCGCTTTTTCCCCATATCCCTTGATCCCTTTAGCATTAAGAAATATATCTATCTCCTTCTTGAATACATCGAATGACTTGGTCTCCGCTGCCTTCTGTGGTCGAGAATTCCATAGGTTCACCACCCTCTGAGTGAAGAAATTTCTCCTCATTTTGGTTCTAAATGGCATATCCCGCATCCTGAGATTGTGACCCCTGATTCTAGACTCCCCAGCCATCGGGAACATCCTCCCTGCATCTAGTCTGTCTAGTCCTGTTAGAATTTTATATGTTTCGATGAGATCACCTCTCATTCTTCTAAACTCTAGTGAATATAGGCCTAGTCGACCCAATCTCTCCTCATACATCAGTCCTGCCATCCCAGGAATCAGTCTGGTGCCTCTTGGAGGGGAGCCGTATGTGAAAGGATGGTCCATTGTAACCTCATCCAGCCCCTCTGAAAGAAAGAAAGACTTGCATTTATATGGCGCCTTTCACATCCTCAGTGCATCACAAAGCACTTTGCAGTCAATTATGTACTTTTTTGAAGCGTAGTCACTGTTGTAATGTAGGAAAAGCGGCAGCCAATTTGCGCACAGCAAGCTCCCACAAACAGCAACGTGATAATGACCAGATAATCTGTTTTTAGGTGTTGGTTGAGAATATAAATATTGGCCAGGGAACCAAGAAGAACTCCCCTGCTCTTTTTCGAAATAATGTCGTGGGATCTTTTACGTCCACCTGAGAGGGCAGACGTATCCTCGTCTACTGATCTGAAAGACGGCACCCGACAGTGCAGCACTCCCTCAGTAGGGCACTGAAATGTCGGCCTGGATTTTGTGCTCAAGTCTTTGGAGTGGGGCTTGAACCCACAACCTTCTAACTCAGAGGTGAGACTGCTACCACTGGGCCATGGCTGAAACCGGAGTTTCTGGATATTCATAGGAGAGATTGGTAACCTAATAGAAGAGAGGTGGCTGTGCAAGACCATCTCCTCAAAAGAATTAATTACTTGGTCTTCTCAGCTCTTGGACCAATTCTGTCTATATCTGACTAAAATGATTCAGTTCCTACTCTAGTTTAAGGTAGGGAGTTAATCATTGCCTGGTGGATGGTCTTTCAAGTAAAAACACCACTACTATTAATAAGATCCACCAAGTTATTAGCAAAGAGAAGGGTTGGAGTTGACAGCAGAAGCATTGAGAGCAGGGGCACAATTTTAATATGTCGGCGGGAAGAGTCTGGGGGCGGGGTGGTGATTTGCCGGCGCCAAACCGGGAAGGAAAGTAGGCGAGTTGCATCACAACCCTACCGAGGCCAATCAAAGCCTCTTCTAGGTTTCGCGCCTGGCAGGCAGCCTGATTGACAGGCTGGTTGCCAACAGGAGCTGCACATCCAAGGGTGGGGGCGAGAAAGAGAGAGAGAGACCTCATTGGCAGTTAGGATAGAGATTGTGGGGGGGGGGAACAAAGATTAGAGTGCAGCCATCGGACGTTGGGATCAGAGGGCAGACATCTGAAATCAGGATCAGAGTGGGGGATGATCCAGTCAACATTGTTTTTTACGGTATGTTTACTTAATTTATTTGCAATGGGAAATATAATTTTATTTAATTTATTTAGTTTATTTTTCACTGATCTGGCCCTTCCAGCCTGGTTTCACCAGGTGTGAATTGGAAGCTGTGGGAAAGCCGCCCAGGTAATGTTAAAATCCAATACACAAAAAATAAACTACCTTAAGTACCTCAATGAAGTACATTTGCTCCTTTAATTATCAGCCCGCCGGATTTAAGTGGGGGTGGGACTTCCTGGTGACTGCTGTACACACGCACACAGATTTGCCTGAGATTTATTCAAAAATATGCGGATTCCAGCCAGGATGTCTGCCCACTCCCAAAAACAGTGATTTTGATTGCCCCACCCGCCCCAACCCACCCGTTTTTCCCTTTTAAAATCGTACCCCAGGTATCAAGGGTTTGGATTTGAACCCTTCTTATTGATGAACATAAAGTTTGCTGCTTGCCTTTCAGGTGTGAAAACATGATTGACAGGCAATTTGAAAGAAATGAACATGTCGAGCAGCTACATCTTCAGGTACACGTACGAGAACTTAAACTTCTATTCTATTTTGACCAATAGTTTTTCTGCTTCTAGCTTCTGAAGAAACATTTAGCGTTGAATTAACTTTTGCAAATTCTGCTTTATGTGTAAATGCAGCAGCCATTTTACATATGGCAAGTCCTGCAAACAGCAATGCGATGAATGATTAGTTAATCTGTTTTTGGTGTTATTGAGTGAGGGTGGAATGTTGGCCAGGACACCAGGAGAACTCATGCTGTACTTCAAATAGCATCATCTTTCACATCTACCTTGAAAGGTAGACAGGGCCTTAGTTTAGCATATCATCTGAACGACAGTACCTCTGACAATGCAGCACTCTCTCAGTACTCCACTGAAGTGTCAGTTTAAATTATGTACTTAAGTCCTGGACCTTAGAACCTACAGCTTTCTCAATCAAGAGGTCAGAGTACCACCACTGTTCAAAATCTCGACTTTAACCATCGTGGTCTGGACTAGATTCCTTTGGATCATGGTCACAATCCAAGTGGATGATCCATCTTGGCCTCCTCCCAATATCCCCACCATCACAGAAGCCAGTCTTCAACCAATTCGATTCACTCCATGTGATATCAAGAAACGGCTGAGTGCACTGGATATAGCAAAGGCTATGCACCCCGACAACATCCCGGCTGCAATGCCGAAGACTTGTGCTTCAGAACTAGCCATGCCTCTAGCCGAGCTGTTCCAGTACATCTACAACACTGGCATCTACCCGTCAAAGTGGAAAATTGTCCAGGTATGTCCTGTCCACAAAAAGCAGGACCAATCCAATCTGGCCAATTCCCGCCATCAGCCTATTCTCAATCATCAGCAAAGTGATGGAAGGTGTCATCGACAGTGCTATCAAGCGGCACTTACTCACCAATAACCTGCTCAACGATGCTCAGTTTGGGTTCCGCCAGGACCGCTCAGCTCCAGACCTCATTACAGCCTTGGTCCAAACATGGACAAAAGAGCTGAATTCCAGAGGTGAGGTGAGAGTGACTGCCCTTGACATCAAGGCAGCATTTGACCGAGTGTGGCATCAAGGAGCCCTAGTAAAATTGAAGTCAATGGGAATCAGGGGGAAAATTCTCCAGTGGCTGGAGTCCTACCTAGCACAAAGGAAGATGGTAGTGGTTGTTGGAGGCCAATCATCTCAGCCTAAGGAAATTGCTGCAGGAGTTCCACAGGGCAGTGTCCTAGGCCTAACCATTTTCAGCTGCTTCATCAATGACCTTCCCTCCATCATAAGGTCAGTAATAGGGATGTTTGTTGATGATTGCACAGTGTTCAGTTCCATTCGCAATCCCTCAGATAATGAAGCAGTCAATGCTTGTATGCAGCAAGACCTGGACAAAATCCAGGCTTGGGCTGATAAGTGGCAAGTAACATTCACATCTGTCACGTGCCAGGCAATGACCATCTCCAACAAGAGAGAGTCTAACCACCTCCCCTTGACATTCAATGACATTACCATCGCTGAATCCCCCACCATCAACATCCTGGGGGTCACCATTGGCCAGAAACTTAACTGGACCAGCCACATAAATACTGTGGCTACAAGAGCAGGTCAGAGGCTGGGTATTCCGCAGCGAGTGACTCACCTCCTGACTCCCTAAAGCCTTTCCACCATCTACAAGGCACAAGTCAGGAGTGTGATGGAATACTCTCCACTTGCCTGGATGAGTGCAGCTCCAACAACACTCAAGAAGCTTGACACCATCCAAGACAAAGCAGCCCGCTTGATTGGCACCCCATCCACCACCCTAAACATTCACTCCCTTAACCACCAGCACACTGTGGCTGCAGTGTGTACCATCCACGGGATGCACTGCAGCAACTCGCCAAGGCTTCTTCGACTGCACCTCCAAAACCCGCGACCTCTACCAACTAGAAGAACAAAGGCAGCAGGCACATGGGAACAACACCACCTGCACGTTCCCCTCCAAGTCACACACCATCCCAACTTGGAAATATATCGCCGTTCCTTCATCGTCGCTGGGTCAAAATCCTGGAACTCCCTTCCTAACAGCACTGTGGGAGAACCTTCACCACACGGACTGCAGCGGTTCAAGAAGGCGGCTCACCACCACCTTCTCAAGGGCAATTATGGATGGGCAATAAATACTGGCCTCGCCAGCGATGCTCACATCCCATGAATGAATAAAAAAAGAAAAAGCTCAAGAAACTCTATGTAATATTATACCACCCCACTTGCATCTGCCACCGCGATTGCACTTCTCACTGGGGGAGCCTTTTTGCACGGTTTAAGTTCTCACACACCTTATACAGTTACCAACAGAAAGCATTTGTTGATGCATTTAAATAATTATGACACTTTATTTTCCCCTTTGTTTAGTATTTCAGAGATGTTTGGGAGCCGGGGGTAGGGGGGGGTTGTCTACGGCTATAAATGGGTATCACTACTGCATCTTCTAGCTTCATTCTAATCTCTCTGACTTGTAAAGTTGTGCAGAAAGCAGCCGACAGTAATGGTTAGGCACACATTTGGCATATTACCCCATCTGATTGGTCCAAGTAATGGAACCATTGTCGGAGTGTCCCAGTGTTGTGCTCCTCAGTGACTTGGGTGGGGATATGATTGAGCACTCCACTACTGGTCATTATCCTTGGTTGCAAATGTTAGTTCCTAAAGCTACCCAGATAATCTGTCACCACCTTCACACAGTGCAGGCTCTGTGGACTATGGAAGGAACACGGCTAATCCCTGGAGAACAGACATTAACATGCAGGATGACGCTGTGGTTGAAAACCACTTTACATTTATGGAGTAGTATGCCTTCCTGTTCACGTATGCCTTGAGTTTATCATGAGGGACCTTAATGGCTACATGGTTCCATTTATAACACCCTAAGGTCTTGGGAAACCTGCCTGGTTGTAAAGGTTCTGTGCCCTCCCAAACTGTTGAGCTGTTTTCCCTGATAAGTGATGAACATGGTCCCCTGGTCAGGCTTGTGGTCAGTCACATGCTTGAAGCAGGAATGAACAGCAGACAGGCTTATCTATCAGACGTCCCTGGCCATGGTCTAGCTTAATCCTACTGTATTGAAGCTTAATACCATGGTGACTTTGATAGCAATAGCAAGCAACGCTCCATTCTTGATGCTCTTGGCATCTGCAGTAAAGCACATCCACCAAAGGAGGGTTCATTTGGTCTGCACACATGGGTCCTGGGTTAGTGGTGGTTATGCACAAAGCACCTGAGGTTTCTTTGGACCGGCAGATGATGTCCCATCATGAATTAGTCCTTCTCATCCAGAGACAGATCCATCCTCACAACCTTCTTAGCCGCTACTGGATTGCTGCAGCTATTTGGCACTTTAAATACAAATGGTATCGGTTGTGACTCAGTGAGTAGCACACTAGCCACTGAATCAGAAGGTTGTGGGTTCAAGTTCCACACCAGAGACTTGAGCACAAAGTCTAGGCTATCATTCCAGCACACTACTGAGGGAGTCAGAAGTGATGTCTTTCAGATGAGACATTAAAATAAGGCCCTTTCTGCCCTCTCAGGTGCATGTAAAAGATCCAATGGTACTATTTCAAAAAGAGCAGGGGAGTTCTTCCTGGTGTCCTGGCCAATATTTATCCTTCAACCAACATCACTAAAAAACAGATTATCTGGTCATTATCACATTGTTGTTTGTGGGACCTTGCTGTGCCACATTGCAACAGTGACTTCACTTCAAAAGTATTAATTGGCTGTAAAACACTTTGGAACGTCCTGAGGTCATGAAAGGTGCTATATAAATGCAAATTCTTCCTTTGTTTCACATCAAAATTGAGCACTGTGCAAAAATGCAGGGATCTGGAGCAATAAATGCAGAACAATGATTGCACAATCTTCTAAATGCTCCCAGCAACAACAAAAACAAATTTCAAAATGTATCCAAAACAAAAAAGTTTTCTTAGGGCCGACAGAGCGTGTCTTGCCTATTCTAGTACTGATGCGACCAGTTTTTACAGACGAGGCTAACACTGCATGCAGCACTTCACCCAAATCCAGGAAATTCAATGAGGACCTGATTTCCTTCATTTAAACATTGATATGAGGCCATACTTGTCAGGTGTGTGGCCTTATTCAACACCTCCCAAGTCATGCCTCATCAAATGGGGCGAGGTTGCACGTCCAAGTCCATGACCCCCAGCATTCGAGGCTCCACCAGCAGCAGGGGGCTCTCTCAAAATCAGACTAGTACTTCGTTTCTCAGATTCTCTCTTTCCAGTATGATTAGATACAATAACCTAACCAGAATTCTTCCAAAAATACAATCCGATGTCAATGAAAAAATGGTGTCATGATGATATATAGCAATATTTAATGTGAAATGGGAAATAAGATATGGGTAATCTAAATGATGGTTACTCTGGTATAATATTAACTTCAGTGACATTCTTCTGGTAATTGGTTTCCAGAACTATTTTATAAAAAAAGTATTATCATAATTTAAATAATAATCAAACACAACCATAGCCCATTACAAATCTTAATTGGATAGTTTTTGCACTGGGGAAAATGTGGAGATTGGATGACTTGTACTATTTGTTTATATGATTCCATTAAACATATGTGAAGTCGTATGCACCACACAAAATATATTTGGCTTGTTATTAGATTTTAATGTTGTTGCATAACTGATTAGTTGCTACAATTATTTGACCACAAGGCTGTAATCATTTATGTTTTTGTTTGCACTAGAAAATGTACTTTAGTAAAAAACATTTCTTCGTAGTAAGGGAGGCTGAAAGCTTCATGACAAAACACTCAACACAATTTACAAGTATTGAACACAACCTTGTTTATTCTGCCTGCCTTGTAAGGTTAAGAATCTTGCCAAATTTTACAATGCCTGTCCTGTTGTTTTCATAAAACATCCTGAGGCAAAAGAAAGTGGTGAATTCAGGCAAAATCGTTTGGGAAGTAGGGTGACAAATATATGGAATGGACTACCAGCAGGGAGTATTATTAGTTGTTAGATTTGGACATCTATCAAGTTATTCTTGTGGGAAGTTGGATTGGTAGAGAAAGAAGGGCTACTTCTGCCTGAATCTTGTTAATATGTTACCAACATATTGGGGATTAATCATTACATTAGTAATGCTGAAAGGCAATGAACAAAAAGCTTGGCATGATGTTGGTCTTCTCCTGTGTGTGTGTATATAAATATATATATATATATATGTGAATCTTTTTGGTCAAGGATTATGAAGTGAGCTCCTACATTTACAGAACAGATTTTTTTAAAAATCTCTGCAAATAATTGTAGTTATGGAGGATTTGCTATCCGTGCTGGCTGTTAAAGTCCCCACTGTGCGAAGTAGACGTCGATACAACATAGTTTTAAAAAGGCATGGGACTTTGAGATTCTAAGAAGAAATCGAGAAAGAAGCCACTGGATGCATACCTTTTGCTTTGAAAAGTATGCTGACATTTCTGCACTGATGTTTTTAAAGAGTGTGCTTGTTTCATGGAGGAGTGATACCTGACACAAAGTAGTGATGTGATTCAATTTGACTTGTCACCAATGTACAAGTAGCCTTACAAGATAGGGTAGGTCATGTCACTCGTGCTGCTCTTTTCAATAGTAAATTGCATCGGAGCTATTGCATTTTTAATGCTGAGCTCGATAACTGCACCATCAAATCCAGCCAGACTGTGGCCAGTTTACATGGCCTGGTAAGTAAACATGTGGGCATGGAGTTTCCTCCATGGACGTAACCCGAAAATTGCACCCGAAGCTGTGCCCATTTTTGCCAATGTCAAGTTATGCCCAAATATCCTTCCAATCTCATTAGAATATGCCCGAACATAAAATGGGTGGAAACGGACATGAATCAACGTAAACAATCGCACAGCAGTATATTTCTTCTTTTGATTCTTAAAATTTAAGTTTTAGCTCATTTAACTCTCATTCATCAGGCCTACCATGTTTGTGAACCTGCAATCGGGGGAGGTTTTCAATTTATAATATGACTTGTACTTTACCATAAAGATGCATTAAATGAAACAGAAAATACAGAGCAGATCTCAGTGCGGAGGGTTTGATGGACCAAAGTAAAAGATCGAGGAGACCTGGATGTATTGTAGTTATGCAAGTAACTCACTTGCGCCCAGAACTCTGCCACCTTTGAAGCCACTTGATTTGTTTGTGCCCTGATTACGGCTATCTCTGGGCACAAATGCAGAGGAAACTCCAGGCCATGAACATTAACCCTCTTCTTCCAGCAGTTACATTGTAAATATTTGAATAGTGCGAGTGGTAGTGTCTGCACTGCCCAAACATGTTAATTAATTGCAGGTAGGTTTAAAAAGTGTCCAAGAAATCCAAAGGAATTCTTAAATCAGATTTGCACTCCATGTGGTGTCAAAACCCTTGTGCTGTAAGATTCCCTCCAGAGAGTCTCAGGGGTCGGGCGAGACTCCGACTGATTTTAGCGTTGGTGCGAAGTGGAAAGCTGACTGTAATATTGTCATAGTAACATGCCCTTAGACTGTAAGCTGTTAACGTATGGTGCTGCTTAGATCCAATTTACATATATAAATTAAGTTAATTGGAAAGTGGAGCTGCTCTTGAAACCAAGAAACTCTAGAAGTTATTGCGTTGCAATATTTAGAAGGTGCTCGTGTTTATTATTTGGGAATGTGGAGTTAATGAATTGTGCCAAATTAAACCTAATTTGCACATCCAAGGAAGATTAATTCAAAATTGACTTTCCAATATAATTCAAATTACCCTTTCCAGAAAGTTGAAATATAATTGTTATGATACTAGGGATATTATAAGAACAAAGCTAATTGGACCAAATTTGTGTATGTAAATCAGGTTATTATAAATCAGACTTTGACTTTAAATACTGAAAGAATGAAAGAATGAATCAGCCTATCAAACAGGAAGACTCCTTTGCAATGTCCTATTAATGTATTATAGGATCACTGGGTTTTAATGAAGCATTCTTGCAATTGTTATATGAATGAAAATGTGATTTAAAAGATGAAAAGTCCTTTCACTACTCAACAGTTAATATCTTGCTGGTTAGAGCTCCACAGAGATCCTCTGATACCTCAGCCAAGTAGATATCTGTCTGTGTGGGAGACAATGAAGGTCAAAAAGTAATTCTACTGCAGAAAGCATCACCATCAAGCTTGATCCTGTTATCACCTGTAATATGTAGAGTACTTGCATATTATTAACTGGACATAAAATAGCCCCCTAATAAGCACATTGTAGCAATTACATTCTGGTGCATTCTTTTGTTATTCTTTGATGGAATATTCTAGAGGATATGGAAATGAAAGCAGTTAGTTATTACCACAGCAATTCGAATGTTTCTTTGAACATAACAATGGCAACAAGGCCAAAGGACAGTGCGTTGTTAGAAAGATTGAATATCGGGCGTCTTTGTGACTAAGGTTGTGGTCTATCTTGTCACTAAAATGTTTCTTATCATTCGTTGAAAAAATAGTAGAATATTGAATGGGGTAGTGCTGAAGTGAGTATGTAGAAAGAATTAATTCTTATATTGAGGCAAATTACAAACAGAGTAGTTTTGCTTATGATACTTGGACCTGCAACATACACACTGATTAATAATCTGATCGCCACTGCTCAGCTTAAAGGCAAAACATATGAGGAGCTGGTCCAAGTGGTCAAAGAACATCTGAGCCTGAAGCCACTCGTTATTGTGGAACAGTTCAAGTTTAACCAGAAGAGGCAAAGGGATGATGAAAATGTTTCTCAGTTTATGGCAGAACTGAGGAAACAGCCTGAAATATGTGAGTTTGGTGGTTTATCAAAAATGCAATGCTTTGTCTGCAGTTTGAGGGAATCATTGATACAGAGGAAACTGTTGGTAGAAGCCAAACTCACATCTGCCAGAGCTATGGAAATATCACTTGGGATGGAGACCGCTGCCAGGCATGCTAGCGAGTTACAGGCCACAGAGTCCAACAGCACCCAAGTGAACAGAGTCAATCAACCATGTTGGAGGTTTGGTAAAAGTCATCATCATCCGGACTGAGGGTTTTGTAAGAAGGTTAAATGTCACAACTACACGGAATCGGTCCATTTAGTTAAGTGTTGCCCGATGCCATATGGTGCTATTAGATTGGAGTCAGGGAGAAGAAAAGAAGTCCCCAAATCATATCATAGTGCTGTGAGCAATCAACAGAAGAAAAGACAAAAATCCAGTGTCCATTATAGAATCATAGAAGAATCATAGAAGCATAGAACCAATACGGCACAGAGGGAGACCATTCAGCCCATCGTGTCCGCGCCGGTCGAAAATGAGCCACCCAGCCTAATCCCACTTTCCAGCACTTGGTCCCTAGCCTTGTAGGTTACGGCACTTCAGGTGCACATCCAGGTACTTTTTTAATGAGTTGAGGATTTCTGCCTCTACCACCCTTTCAGGCAGTGAGTTCCAGACCCCCACCACCCTCTGGGTGAAAAAAAAATTCCTCAGCTCCCCTCTGATCCTTCTACCAATCACTTTAAATCTATGCCCCCTGGTTATTGACCTCTCTGCTAAGGGAAACTGGTCCTTCCTATCTGCTCTATCTAGGCCCCTCATAATTTTGTTCACCTCAATTAAATCACTCCTCAGCCCTCTCTCTTCCAAAGAGAACAGCCCCAACCTATCCAATTTTTCCTCATAGCTAAAATTCTCCAGTCCTGGCAACATCCTCATAAATCTCCTCTGTACCCTCTCTAGTGCAATTGCATCCTTCCTATAATGTGGTGACCAGAACTGTACACAGTACTCAAACTGTGGCCAAACCAGTGTTTTATACAGTTCCAGCATAATCTCCCTGCTCTTTTATTCTGTCTCAGCTAATAAAGGAAAGTATTCCATATGTCTTCTTAACCACCTTATCTCCCTGTCCTGCTACTTTCAGGGATCTGTGGACGTGCACTCCAAGGTCCCTCACTTCCTCTACACCTTTCAGTATCCTCCCATTTATTGTGTACTCCCTTGCCTTGTTTGCCCTCCCCAAATGCATTACCTCACACTTCTCCGGATTGAATTCCATTTGCCACTTTTCTGCCCACCTGACCAGTCCATTGATATCTTCCTGCAGTCTACAGCTTTCCTCCTCACTATCAACCACACGGCCAATTTTTGTATCATCTGCAAACTTCTTAATCATGCCCCCTACAATTAAATCATTAATATATATCACAAAAAGCAAGGGACCTAGGGTACTGAGCCTTGTGGAACCCGACTGGAAACAGCCTTCCAGTCACAAAAACACCTGTAGACCATTACTCTTTGCATCCTGCCACTGAGACAATTTTGGATCCAACTTGCCACTCTGCCTTGGATCCCATGGGCTTGTACTTTTTTGACCAGTCTGCCACATGGAACCTTGTCAAAAGCCTTGCTAAAATCCATGTAGACTACAGCAAATGCACTACCCTCATCGACCCTTCTTGTTACCCTCTCAAAAAATTCAATCAAGTTAGTCAGACACGACCTTCCCTTAACAAATCAATGCTGAATGCCCTTGATTACTCCGGTCCTTTCTAAGTGACGGTTATTATATGTATTCTGTCGAAGAAACCATACCACAAGTTGAGACAGATGGAGAAGAGCTGTGTTTTCCTGTATATTCCAGCACCGGAAAGGAGCAAGGCAAAATTGTGGTCCTTCTCTGGGTAGAAGGAATTAAATGTGTATTTGAATTTTACATTGGAGCTGTGGTAACTATTAGTCATCAAAAATATATGAGGAAAAGTTTTGGAAAATTTTGCTACCTAAAAACATTTTACTGAAAAGATATTCTGGACACCCATTGGTAGTCCTTGGGAAACTAAAAGTCCAAGTCATAGAGTCATAGAGTTATACAGCACGGATAGAGGCCCTTCGGCCCATCGTGTCCGCGCCAGCCATCAAGCCCTAATCTAATCCCATATTCCAACATTTGGTCCGTAGCCTTGTATGCTATGGCATTTCAAGTGCTCATCCAAATGCTTCTTGAATGTTGTGAGGGTTCCTGCCTCCACAACCCTTTCAGGCAGTGAGTTCCAGACTCCAACCACCCTCTGGGTGAAAAAGTTCTTTCTCAAATCCCCTCTAAACCTCCCGCCTTTTACCTTGAATCTATGTCCCCTTGTTATAGAACCCTCAACGAAGGGAAAAAGCTCCTTAGTATCCATCCTATCTGTGCCCCTCATAATTTTGTACACCTCAATCATGTCCCCCCTCAGCCTCCTCTGCTCCAAGGAAAACAAACCCAATCTTCCCAGTCTCTCTTCATAGCTGAAGCGCTCCAGCCCTGGTAAAATACAAAAACCAGACGAAACGATTATCGGTAATTGTAGTCACAGGAAAAGGTCTTTATTGATTGGCCGAGGTTGGTTTCATAGCTTCTAGTTAAACTGGGCCAATATTAAGAAGACCGCCACTCAATGACCCTTGGATATACTCATGGAAGAGTACAAGCCTTTATTCAGTCAGAAACTTGGTACAGAAAAGGATATGTAGGTATATCTTAATTTGATGGAAGGGCAAAGCGAAAAATTTTTAAGCCAGAGTGGAACCAATGCTTTAAAGAAAAGGATATCAGTGGAATTAGATCACATGGAGCATGAGAACATAATGGAGTAAATCAACCACAGTGACTTGGCAAGCCTGATCATGCCTGTGCTGAAATCTGAATAGAATGGCTCAGAGGCTATTTCTGAAAGTGAAAGCACGAGACCTGCACCAAAGAAAGCTCTGATGACAATGTTGTTTCGAAGAAGAGCAGTGGAAATCACTCAATCCAGAGGGCAAGAAGCAAGATGACCGGCAATTACTCGGATTCCAGTTCATATCAGCCAGTATTCAGAAACCAGATCTGGAGCACGTATCTGCAGCCACCAATTTGCAATGTTAATCGTGACAAGATTAACCAGGCCAAACTAATGACGAACTTTGGACCTCTCATGAATGCTGTCCAGGGGCCCCAGACTTCACAATATCCCATGCAGATTTTAGAGGGCAGTCACAAAATGAACGAGAAGGAATTCCTGATGATCCTGAAATTTAAAAAAACACAGGAACTATTCCGAACAAGCTCACACCTCAGATGTTCCAACAGTTAATGGAGCAGGTTGTCGAAAACTTAATTACCTACTATACACAATGCATTAACTCCAAACACTTATTTTCAGACAAGTAAGAATTTATTAAGAAACTTGTACAAGTTGGAAGGTAGCTCAAGCAACGGTTGAGACTACGCCTTTGAAAGACAAAGGAATTAGCTTTCTTTGATACACTTAATTCAGTAATGTCTGTCTATCATTGAATATGGGCGTACATGTACACTCTCAGTGGTCAAGTGGTTCGTCAATCAAAAAATAGGGACCCACCCTCTGACATTCATAGCTCATTCCTGCTTTGGCACGTAGGCTTTACAGGCATGAGAGAACACTAACTCCCTAAATTCCGAGCTGGTTAATCACAGAGCTAAAGTCAGAATCAAGGCTACATGGCCTCTCAAGAAGCTGTATTCTCATTATATTGTAAGCCAGCAATACTCTTATCTACATGGGGGGAGGGGGGGAGGCCAGACAGTACCAAGCACCTGGACAGCCTACTTAATTATCAACGTACTAAGGACAATTGTGTCTTTCTGTGTGTGTGTGTGAAATTGTAACTACCCTATGTATTGTAAACAATTTTACAACACCAAGTTATAGTCCAGCAATTTTATTTTAAATTCACAAGCTTTCGGAGATTTTCTCCTTCCTCAGGCAAATGTTTCAAGATCTCCTTGAAGCCTACGCATTTATACATATTGAACAATAATAAATGGTGTTTACAGACTGCCCCTGCAACTGCCCGTTGCCAAGGCAATCACCGTGTTCAGACAGAGAGGTGTTACCTGCAGAACCTCCGAATACACATTCAATAAAAAAACAAACAGGGAAAAAAACACAGAGAAAAAAAAACACAGAGAGAGGCAGAAACATCCGGAAGGCAGAGAGAGCCAGCAAATGACCCATTATATTAAAAACAGATAACATTTGTTCGCTGGTGGGGTAACGTGTAGCGTGACATGAACCCAAGATCCCGGTTGAGGCCGTCCTCATGGGTGCGGAACTTGGCTATCAATTTCTGCTCGACGATTTTGCGTTGTCGTGTGTCTCGAAGGCCGCCTTGGAGTACGCTTACCCGAAGGTCGGTGGATGAATGTCCATGACTGCTGAAGTGTTCCCCGACTGGGAGGGAACCCTCCTGTTTGGCGATTGTTGCGCGGTGTCCGTTCATCCGTTGTCGCAGCGTCTGCATGGTCTCGCCAATGTACCATGCTCTGGGGCATCCTTTCCTGCAACGTATGAGGTAGACAACGTTGGCTGAGTCACAGGAGTATGAACCATGCACCTGGTGGGTGGTGTCATCTCGTGTGATG
This sequence comes from Heptranchias perlo, assembly GCF_035084215.1. NCBI lineage: Eukaryota > Metazoa > Chordata > Chondrichthyes > Hexanchiformes > Hexanchidae > Heptranchias > Heptranchias perlo. The sequence goes on along the minus strand of NC_090331.1, from coordinate 14,998,919 downwards.
GTGGTATCTGTGTCGATGATCTGGCATGTCTTGCAGAGGTTACCGTGGCAGGGTTGTGTGGCGTCGTGGACGCTGTTCTCTTGAAAGCTAGGTAGTTTGCTGCGAACGATGGTCTGTTTGAGGTTGGGTGGCTGTTTAAAGGCGAGTAGTGGAGGTGTGGGGATGGCCATAGCGAGGTGTTTGTCCTCATTGATGACATGTTGAAGGCTGCGGAGAACATGGCGTAGTTTCTCCACTCCGGGGAAGTACTGGACGACAAAGGGTACTCTGTTGGTTGCGTCCCGTGTTAGTCTCCTGAGGAGGTCTATGCGATTTTTTGCTGTGGCCCGTCGGAACTGTCGATCGATGAGTCGAGCGTCATATCCCGTTCTTACTAGGGCGTCTTTCAGCGTCTAGATTCATCAGCCGCACTCAGAATGCCAGATTCATCAGCCGCACTCAGAAGACAGTCCAGAATGTCACCCGAGCACAACGCAACGCCATCAACGCTCTCAAGACCAACCGCAACATCGTCATCAAACCAGCGGACAAAGGAGGAGCCATAGTCATACAGAACAGAACAGACTATTGCAAAGAAGCATACCGACAACTGGACAACCAGGAACACTACAGACGGTTACCCGCAGATCCGACCAAAGAACACACCCACCAGCTCAACAAACTGATCAAGACCTTCGATCCAGACCTTCAAAGCATCCTACGCATTCTCATCCCACGTAATCCCCGCGTGGGAGACTTCTACTGCCTCCCAAAGATACACAAAGCCAACACACCCGGACGTCCCATCGTATCAGGCAACGGAACCCTGTGTGAGAACCTCTCTGGATACATCGAGGGCATCCTGAAACCCATCGTACAGGGAACCCCCAGCTTCTGTCGTGACACTACAGACTTCCTACAAAAACTCAGTACCCACGGACCAGTTGAACCAGGAACACTTCTCACCACGATGGACGTCTCGGCACTATACACCAGTATCCCCCACGATGACGGCATCGCTGCGACAGCATCAATACTCAACACCAACAACAGCCAATCTCCGGAAGCCATCCTACAACTCATCCGCTTCATCCTGGATCACAATGTCTTCACCTTCGATAACCAGTTCTTTACCCAAACACACGGAACAGCCATGGGGACCAAATTCGCACCCCAATACGCCAACATTTTCATGCACAAGTTCGAGCAGGACTTCTTCACTGCACAAGACCTCCAACCAACACTATACACCAGATACATCGACGACATTTTCTTTCTATGGACCCACGGCAAGGAATCACTAAAGAGACTACACGATAACATCAACAAGTTCCATCCCACCATCAAGCTCACCATGGACTACTCCTCAGAATCAGTTTCTTTCTTGGACACACGAATCTCCATCAAAGACGGGCACCTCAGCACCTCACTCTACCGCAAGCCCACGGACAACCTCACGATGCTCCACTTTTCCAGCTTCCACCCTAACCACGTCAAAGAGGCCATCCCCTATGGACAGGCCCTGCGAATACACAGGGTCTGCTCAGACGAGGAGGAACGCGATGGACACCTACAGACGCTGAAAGACGCCCTAGTAAGAACGGGATATGACGCTCGACTCATCGATCGACAGTTCCGACGGGCCACAGCAAAAAATCGCATAGACCTCCTCAGGAGACTAACACGGGACGCAACCAACAGAGTACCCTTTGTCGTCCAGTACTTCCCCGGAGCGGAGAAACTACGCCATGTTCTCCGCAGCCTTCAACATGTCATCAATGAGGACAAACACCTCGCTATGGCCATCCCCACACCTCCACTACTCGCCTTTAAACAGCCACCCAACCTCAAACAGACCATCGTTCGCAGCAAACTACCTAGCTTTCAAGAGAACAGCGTCCACGACGCCACACAACCCTGCCACGGTAACCTCTGCAAGACATGCCAGATCATCGACACAGATACCACCATCACACGAGATGACACCACCCACCAGGTGCATGGTTCATACTCCTGTGACTCAGCCAACGTTGTCTACCTCATACGTTGCAGGAAAGGATGCCCCAGAGCATGGTACATTGGCGAGACCATGCAGACGCTGCGACAACGGATGAACGGACACCGCGCAACAATCGCCAAACAGGAGGGTTCCCTCCCAGTCGGGGAACACTTCAGCAGTCATGGACATTCATCCACCGACCTTCGGGTAAGCGTACTCCAAGGCGGCCTTCGAGACACACGACAACGCAAAATCGTCGAGCAGAAATTGATAGCCAAGTTCCGCACCCATGAGGACGGCCTCAACCGGGATCTTGGGTTCATGTCACGCTACACGTTACCCCACCAGCGAACAAATGTTATCTGTTTTTAATATAATGGGTCATTTGCTGGCTCTCTCTGCCTTCCGGATGTTTCTGCCTCTCTCTGTGTTTTTTTTTCTCTGTGTTTTTTTCCCTGTTTGTTTTTTTATTGAATGTGTATTCGGAGGTTCTGCAGGTAACACCTCTCTGTCTGAACACGGTGATTGCCTTGGCAACGGGCAGTTGCAGGGGCAGTCTGTAAACACCATTTATTATTGTTCAATATGTATAAATGCGTAGGCTTCAAGGAGATCTTGAAACATTTGCCTGAGGAAGGAGAAAATCTCCGAAAGCTTGTGAATTTAAAATAAAATTGCTGGACTATAACTTGGTGTTGTAAAATTGTTTACAATTGTCAACCCCAGTCCATCACCGGCATCTCCACATCATGACTACCCTATGTATGGGAGTCAAGGAGTTAACATTGGTCAAATATCCATCATGCTTTTCTCTTTTATGGTCAAGTAACTGTTCACGTATTTCTACATTAATGTGGTCTTTATAGTTTTCCACAAGGTTCAGGAGCTGGCAATTGATACTAAGGATGTAGCTGCTCCTCAGAAACCTTCAGATGTTTCACCTATTCCCATGTGTAACAATATAACCAGGACGTTGTTCCTGTTCCTGATTCTGGTGTGAACTCTCCAGCACGTTCTCTGAAGAAAGCTGCAAACTCTGACAGTGTTAAAACCTAAGCTGAGAAGTTACTATTTTTTGCTCCTGTTATTGGTCCCAGCTCACCCGTTGTCAATCCTACTCAAAGATATCCTGAAAGGGCAAGGAAACCTCCAAACCATTTGGACTTGTACATAGTTATGAAGTTAATGGAAATGAAAATCGGGAGAGATGTAAAATAGTCTGCCGACACGTTATCACCTGTTTTACACTATCGCACAAAGTCAAGATCTACCTTCCTGTGACTGTTTCCACAGCAGCCAGTGAAGGTAGATAAAGCCAAGAAAAAGCCCAGCAGCATTTTGTGTTTTGTAAATGGGAGCATGGACTCCAAGAGTAAAGTTGATTTGCAATTTTGGGTACCCATTATAGTATAGACAATAAAGCTACAGAAAGCTTTCAGTATAGATTCACCAGGATGATTCCAGGGGTGTGAAATTTCTCTATCCAGAGGCTTGTTGGAGCATGGAATGGGAGTGGTTGAGGCAGAGACCATTGTATCTTTTAAAGGAAAATTGGATAAATATTTGATGCTGAGGAAGATACAGCACAATGGGGAGAGAATGGGGCAATGGGATTATTCTTCACTTGCTCTAAAAGCTGGCACAAGGTTGGGAGATACGAAATTCGGAGATACTGACCTGTGATGATAAAGCGATGGTGATATATAACCAAGTTAGGATGGTGTGTGACATGAAGGGGAACATGCAGATGATGATGTTCCTGTGGTGTTGCTGCTCTTGTCCATCTTAGTGCTAGAAGTCACAGGGCTAGGCTGTTGAAGTAAGCTTAGTGAGTTGCTGCAGTGTACACTGATAGCACATAGTGCTGCCACAATGCATCGGTGATGGAAGGGACACTAAACATAACACATAAAAATGTCTGGGCCATTTTTGAAGTAGCCAACAGCAATATGTATAAGGACAGCTGGTTAGGCCACTCAAAGCTTTTTAAGTTATTAAGGGTTATGATAAAGCGAATAGAGACAGTAACCTCCTCCAGCCCTACAACCCTCTATGATATCTGCGCTCCTCCAATTCTTGTCTCTTGTGCATCCCCAATTTTAATGGCTCCACCATTGGTGGCCATGCCTTCAGTTGCATAGATCTTAAGCTCTGGAATTCCCGCCCTAAACCTCTCCGCCTCTCGATCTCTCTCTCCTCCTTTAAGACACTCCTTAAGACCTACCTCTTTGACCAAGCTTTTGATCACCTGTCCTAATATCTCCTTATGTGGCTCGGTGTCAAATTTTGTCTGATAATGCTCCTGTGAAGCGCCTTCGAACATTTTACTACATTAAAGGTGCTATATAAATGCAAGTTGTTGTTGTTGTTCTTGTGGAAAAAGATTACTTCCTCTGGTTAGGGGGTGAATAATGAGGGGTCATCAATTTCAAATTATCACAAAACGTCTGAAGAGAGGGATTAGGACAAATTTCCCTATCTAGAGGCTCGTTGGAGCATGGGATGCTTTGCCACAGGGAGTGGTTGAGGCAGAGACCATTGTATCTTTTAAAGGAAAATTGGAAAAAATATTTGAAGCCGAGAAAGATACAGCACCATGGAGTGGGGCAATGGGATTATTCTTAGGTTGCTCTAATTAAAAGCCAGCACAGACACCTTCTGTGCTGTAAACTTCCATGATTCTATTACCATTTACCAATTAAGAACATAAGATCTAAGAGCAGAAGTAGGCCATATGGCCCCTCGAGCCTGCTCCGCCATTCAATAAGATCATGGCTGATCTTCTACCTCAAATCCACTTTCCCGCCCTATCCCCATATCCCTTGATTCCCCTAGTGTCCAAATATCCATTGATCTCAGTCTTGAATATACTCAATGACTGAGCATCCACAGCCTTTAGGGGTAGAGAATTCCAAAGATTCACAATCTGGTTTTACACCCGGCCTGATTTTACTCTCCATGCACTGGGAAAGTTCCACAGTCGTGTTTTAACTTAAACTCCTGTCCCCTATTCCAGCACAGAACAATGTCATTTATACACTGTACCAATTAAAAAATAAATAAATCCGCTCTGCTATTTAAAGGTGAGTTCACTTTAGATGACAAACAAGTGAGCATGCATGGCATTCAGCAATTAGCAATCATGTGTGATGAGTAAAAATGTATTTTTTTTCTTGGAATGGGTCCAACGCCTGGGCTACTGTAAATCCCAAGCAACCTATCCTGAAATAACTGTTCTTTCTTATGCAATGTGATGGAGAAAATAAGATCATGGAGAAAGTAAGATAGTTTTTTCCTGAACCTTAAGGATCCATTTGTGGACCTCTGCAGGTTATTTCTCATCCTTTTAAAATTTATGATTTCCTACATTTGCTTTAATGTTCGTGTAAATGCTATGCTTCATTGAATGTGGTTTTAATTTGGTCATCTGTGCTTCTAAATCATAGATGCCAGTGAATAGTCAGCCTTATTTCAAACACTGATGACTAATACTTGTTCTCTTTCCATTGGAGGTAATTTTAACCTCACTCGCCGGGCGGGAAACTTCATTGACTTCAATGGAGAGTAAAATTGGGCGTGATGTAAAACCAACATTGCACCCGATCCCTTCAGTTTCCCGATGGGTGAGTTAGTTTAGAATCGCCCCCATTGTGTTTGTTGGAAGTGGATGTGAGGTGGGTGCAGGAAACCATCAGGTTTGGCTGGGATGTTCCCACTTACGCCAACAGTTGATAGGGAGAGAGAAACTATTTCCGCTGGTTGGGGAGTCTAGGACTAGGGGACGTAGCCTAAAAATTAGAGCCAGGACTTTCAGGAGTGACATTAGGTAAACAATTCTACATGCAAAGGGTGGTAGAAATTTGGAACTCTCTTCTGCAAACGGCAGTTGATGCTAGCTCAATTGCTAATTTTAAATCTGAGATTAATAGATTTTTGTTAACTGAAAGTATTAAGGGATATGGGGCTAAGGTGGATATATGGAGTTAGGTCACAGATCAGCCATGATCTCACTGAAGGGTGGAACAGGTTCGAGGGGCTAAATGGCCTACTCCTGTTCCTATGTTCCTAAGTTCCTAGCAACACCGAATGCCCAGGCTAACACGTGAAGAATAGCCATATAGGTGAGGCAGCAGACATCTGCCCTTACCCATGTAACTGTATGCCAGCATGAGCTGCCACCTTCAGCAGTAGTTGGGTAAGGGGAGCAAATCAGAGCCAAATAGGGGGAGAAAAAGATACCTCAGAATTGATCTCTACACACAAGAGTGACATTTGTATATCTTCATGATGTTCTGTAGGTGAAACCAGTTCCTTGTGACAGGGTTAGACAGACTGGATGCAGAGAGCATGTTTCCCCTGGCTGGGGGGGCCCAGATCGAGGTGTCACAGTCTCAGGCTACGGGGTAGGACATTTAGGACTGAGATAAGGAGACATTTTTTCACTCAGAGGGTGGTGAACCTGTGCAATTCTCTACCATAGAGTTATGTGGAGGCCAAGTCACTATATATATTTAAGAAGGAGCTAGATAGATTTCTAGACACAAAAGACATCAAGTGGTTTGGGGAGAGAGTGGGAAAATGGTATTGAGATAGAGAATCAGCCATGATCATATTGAATGGCAGAGCAGGCTCGAAGGGCCGAATGGCCTACTCCAGCTTCTATTTTCTATGTTTCTATCTATGTTTCATCAAAGTTTCTTTTGCTTCAATGGTCAATGAGAGAGAGCAGCTTTCGTGATTAATCATTACCAACAACTGAGTTTTGCTTGATTACCTCTTAGTGTCTTAACACCTCTTAATGTTAAGAAAAAGCTTGTTTCAGTCATTCGGAATGAAGAGGCTTTTGTGAGATTATAAACATTGTCACCATATCTAATACGTTAATGAGAGCACCAGTCTTGTAATTATTTTAGGTTTGTGTTTTTTTTTTAACTTCACTTTGTTGCTTTATTTTAAGCACCGGTTGCAATTTCTAATGATGTCACCAGAATATAAATAGTCTTGCTTTAGGGAGGAAGAAAAAGAAGAAAATATATGTATGCTGGAAAGTAAACAGTGGGTCAGTCAGCATCTATAAAGAGAAAATTAGATTTCATATTTTGGATGCAATCAGATGTAGCATAACAGGTCTTTCTCTTTTAGATCCTTTGTGATGTGTCAGTTTGGCTCAGTTAATAGCACTCTTGCTTACAAGTCAGAAGTTTGAGTTGAAGGCCCCTGAATTGAGCATCTAGGCTGACATTCCAATGCAGGTATTGCATTGTTGCGGTTGTCATATTTTTGGATCAGACGTTAAACTGAGGTCCTGGCTGCATATTTGGGTGGATATTATAGGTCCCAGAACACTATTTGAAGAAGAGCAATGCGATCTCCTGATGTCCTAGTTAACATTCTCCCCTCAACCAACACCACCAGAAATAGATTAACTGTTCTTTCACCTCATTGCTGTCTGTGGGATCTTTGCTGTGTGCAAACTGGCTGCCACTTTTGCTTAGATTGCATCAAATTACAAAGTAATTCATTGTACGTGAAGTGTTTTGAGAATTTTCTCACAGACGAGATAAGACGCAATTCAAGTGCAAGGGTTTTTTTGTGTATTTCTAGCATTTACTGTTTTGAATGGAAAATAAGGTTAATAAGGAAGAAATTAAAAAAAGTACAGCTGACCAGAAGCACAGTCACAGATTACTGGCTGTAAATTATTCCTGTTATATAGGAAAGCTACAGATAAAAGAGCATTCTTGAAGGAGGTTACAGGAATTTAAAAATGAGGGTAAAAAATAACATAATAGCAGACAAGAAGTTTCATTTAAGGAGCACAAGATAAAGCCTGAATGTTCTGCTTGAATTTCAAAATGAGCAAATACACTCACTGATAAAAATTCAACTTCAGCCTTTATTGTAATGGTGCAGTTTTCCTGAAGTCTGATATAGACCATGAAATATATAAAATGATGGTTTGTAATATGAAGCAATTTTCTTAATGTTTTATTCAAAAACGATAGACCTTAAACAGCATATAATCAAGAATTCTGTGGCCTGAGTGCTGTCTTGCACAAAGACTCACAGTCCCACCACCCCTGTCCTTATTAACCTCTGCTGGCTCCCTGACCCCCAACACAATGGGGTGGAAAATGTTTTCGGCCTGTTTTCGGGCCTGAACAAGGCAGTGCAGTGGGAGCCAGAAACCGAAGGCCAGAGGCTCACCCGAAATTGGGCCTCTGGCCTCATCAACATATTGCGGGCAAGCTGCGACGCTAATAAGGCGTCCAGAGGCAGCTTGCTGGTTTCACAAGGATAAAGTTGAGGCCGGCTGCCTCTCCCGGCAGTGGTCCTCAGGTAGGTCCTGGGAGCGGGGGGAGTGGGAGAGGGGGTGGGGGTGGTGGGGGGAGGCGATTGGGAGGGAAGATGCGATTGAGAGACAGGGGTGTGATTGAAATGGAGGGGAGGCAATGGGAAGGGGGCCAAGCAGGGGTCGGCAACAGTCTTTGGGATTGCTGTGGAGCCGGGAGGAGCACTCCTGCCTCCAGCTCCTTTAAGGACCGTTGGATAGGCCGCACGTAAACCATGTTTTCCTGAACGTAGCCGGCCAGGCGCTGGTTGCGTTCAGGAAAGCCCAATTTTAGGAAGGGGGCCTCAAACAGTCATTAGCCCACCTATTTGCATGTGCAAAGGGTCTAAGCCTCTTTCAGGCACGGACTCTGGACACGTATACTGGAGCCTTTACCAATGTGGCACGCTGCGCACTTCTGGTGTACAAGGCGCCTACTTTACACCTGGCGTCAATGAATTTCTAGGCCATTGACTTCATGGTCATCATTTTCAAATCCCTCCATGGTCTTGCTCCACCTAATGATCCCTCCACCTAGTGATCAGAGGCTGTACCTCATGCTCCTCTAACTCTGGATCATTGCTTCCTCCCCACCAACTGACAATATCTTCAAACACAATCTGGAGCTCACATTATCCACAGTGTTCAAACTGGACTTCACTCATCAAAAATCCCTTGTAGCTACAAAATTGTAATTATCCATCCATTAAGCACGCATAAAACCTAATGTAGCAACTGCAAACATATAACCTCAAGTAAACTTACCAAAGGCCAGGGCTGGTGTAAACTGACTCCAACTGACATCCCTCCTAGGTCACATCAGATGGAGCAGAACATGCAACTTCTGATGTTCTGGACTTCCTCGGCTTATGACAACCGACCACCTTTACCATACAACCAGCTTTATCCGGACAGGTTCCCTAGTGAAAGCAGTTAGTATTGATTCATTCAAATGCAAATTGGATAGATTTCTTTCAGAAAGTAACATTTTGGGATACAGTATATGACTAATTTGAGACATGACACATGATAAATGTAGCATGCTTGGGAGGAACAGGTGACTTTGGACCTAAGCTATTACTATTGCCAAATAACAAATGCTGCAAAGAAAGAGAAATTTAAGGATGTTGCATGAAGGTCATAAGTAAGATGGTTAATTACAGAGCAAACATTGTATAAAAATTGTCCCAAAGTTCACATTCAACTAACTTCCTTTTTTTTGTAAAATACGGTTCGACTTTCCAAATGAACTGAGACTGAAAAACAAATCATTTCTCTCTCTGCTGAAGCACTCATTCGATGTGTTCTTTCAGTTGGTGGCAGTCAGTGAAGACTTGTCACTTCAACTACTCCTTGTGGTAGCGTGTTCCACATTATAACCACTCTCTGGGTAAAAAGGTTTCTCCTGAATTCTCTATTGTATTTATTAGTGACTATCTTATATTTGTGGCCTCAAGTTCTGGTCTCCTCCACAAGTAGAAACATCTTCTCTATGACTCCCCTAACAAACCCCTTCATAATCTTAAAGCTCCCAAAGCTCTCCACCACTGGGGTTTTCCGCGTGTCATGTTGTAGACTAATTGACAAAGACTGAACGCCATAATTAGTCAACGACTCCATCATCATGACTACCAGCATGGTTAAAGGAGAACTAGATGGACCATGGTCCTTTGTCGTCTAGCAATTCCTCTGCTCCCGATCAAGGTAAAGTCAAGTGAGCCCTTATAGGCACTGTGGAAAGAAATGCTGTTAACTCCAATGTAAATAAAACAAAAGATTCCTGAAATATTATTTAACAGATTAGATAATGACGTATTTACTATTTTCCTCATCCCCATGAAGCCTCACACAAGAATTTGCAAGATTCCCCACCCTTCTAAAATGAACCGCCAAGACTTTCTGAGGGGTGACACATATATCCAGAAGAAAAATATATCCCATTATTATAAGAGGCTCCAGGAGGTGTCACATAACTATACATTAGCTGAGTGAATGCATAGAAAAGCATAGGCACTGACTTAAGGAGATCTGAGCAGCAACTTCTTCAATAACCATTTCGAGGAGATAATTCCACCCCCCCTCCCCCTCCCCCTCCCTCCCTCCCTCCCTCCACCATGCTGTGCTCTATTCAGACCTATTTTATTAGATATGTCCAATCTTTAATGTACTTCTTCACTGACTGCCACCAACTGAAAGAACACATCGAATGAGTGCTTCAGCGGAGAGAGGAATGATTTGTTTTTCAGTCTCAGTTAATTTGGAAAGTCGAACCGTATTTTACAGAAAAATGGAAATCATTTGACTAACTTTTGGGATGATTTTCATACAATGTTTGCTCTGTAATTAACCATTTTACTTACGACCTTCATGCACCATTCTTAAATTTCTCTTTCTTTGCAGCATTTGTTATTTAGCAATAATAATAGCTGCCCTTTGTATCTCTGATTTGTATTGCAAATAGAATTACATAGAATGTACAGCATAGAAACAGGCCATTCAGCCCAACAGGTCCATGCCGGTGTTTATGCTTCACATGAGCCTCTTCCCTCCCTACTTCATCTAACCCTATCAGTATATTCTTCTATTCCTCTCTCCCTCATGTGTTTATCTAGCTTCCCCTTAAGTACATCTATGTTAATTGCCTCAACTACACCTTCTGGTAGCGAGTTCCACATTCTAATCACTCTCTGGGTAAAAAGGTATCTCCTTAATTCCCTATTGGGTTTATTAGTGACGATCTTATATTTATGGCCGCTAGTTCTGATCTTTTCTGCAAGTGGAAACATCTTCTCCACGTTTACCCTATCAAACCCTTTCATAATCTTAAAGACCTTTATCAGGTCACCCCTCAGTCTTCTCTTTTCTAGAGAGAAGGCCCCAGCCTGGTCAATCTTTCCTGATATGTATACCCTATCAGTTCTGGTATTATCTTAGTAAATCTTTTTTGCACTTCTCCCAGTGCCTCAATATCCTTTTCATAATATGGAGACCAGAACTGTTCTCAGTAGCCCAAGTGTGGTCTAACTAAGGTTCTATACTTGTACTTGTAGTATTCTCCTGGAGAATTCTAGCTTTTATGACTGAATGTGTGCTCTTTGAAGGATGCAGCCCACACACATAACTATTTTTCACAGGGAAGAATGAGTGTACCGGATCCATCGCCTTGGGCTTGGCTGCTTCTTTTTGTTTCACGAGATGCATCCGTGCGATTCCTTATGACTGACGCTTCTTACTTAATGAGCAATAAAAATACAACTTAACAGAACAGGATCGAACAGCGATAATGATCAAAGCATGGGACTATTTACCATTTTGATGAAATTGTGTAAAAACAGAAAAGGCACACTTGAAACTTAATCTTTGGCATGTAGATTTTTGCAGCCAAAGTATTGCACGGTTTTAAGAGAGTATAATTTGAAATACATTGATCTGCGCTGGCTAAGCAAGCTTGGGAATTCTGGTAATGATTCCTATATGTGTCGATTAGACTTTAATTGGCAAAAAAAGCTCTAATTTCAGCAACCCAGCCTAAAAAAGTACTAAGTAATTGTTGCATTATCTGTAATGAACAAATCAGGCTCATAGGACCAAGGTCATTTGGCACAACAACAGCATGAGTCGGCAATTACGCTTTCAGTACCTGCACTTTCAGCTCAATTTAACATCTAATTTATAAATCTTTCTCCGATCTTTCTCAAAACCCTTGTAATATAATTAGCTGAACTGAACCACATTAGGAGCTTTCTTTCTTCACGCCCACTGGCAGGACAGGGATCATATCTCTTAAGTCACGTCAATTACATTTAATTGGACCAAAAAATGAAAGACGTCAACGTGAGTTTTGGAAGAAGCCAGGTCGTCATCTGCCTCAGTGGAAATCGCTAATAACTTCAACCAAAGCTGGGCGAGTCATAAGTTTCTTAAAAGGCTAGGGATAGCCTCATGAATGTAATTGGCTGCTCCCCCTTGGACCTCTAAAATAAGGATTATAACGCCTCCAATGCCTTGTAATGTGAGAACCCCCTTAATGAGACCTAACAGCAGCTGACAAACTGCGATGAAACAGGCCTACAGGGGAGCATCTACCAGATTTCGCTTGATGTGCAGTCTAATGTAAGATGCACTGTATTGCCTCCACAGTTGTGAAAGCCATATTTGGATCTTTAATGCCAGAAGGCCTCTGACCTATGTACTGATGTTTAAATTACTCCCAGCTCAATTTGTACATCATGAAACCTGCATGAAAGTATAAATGAGGCACTGTGTTGTGATGATAAATTTGATTGATATCCTAGATACTGACTCAGTTTTTTTTAAAAAACCAAGAGGTTCATCAAGGACACTATAGAAGAAAACATTGTCTTACCATAAAACAAAGAACCAATTGATATTGCAAACATCCACACAAGATTAAATTCAATGCCATGTTCCAGTTCCCACATCCTTCTCCAAATATGAGCACATGAAAACCTTGAAAATGAATAAGTACCCACTGTTGATAGAAGCAGATCATTTCTAAAATTCTATCTGGAGTTACATCTTCAAAACCTACTGCAAATCCACCAATCGCTCACAAGTACAAAATGTGGAAAATTTTAACTGTGAATATATATCGGTCAGCTTTTACCTGAATAAGTAGCTGGTGAGAGAATTGATAGAAGGGTAAGTGAGATATTATGGGAAATGATATTTGCTGGGCATTGGGGTATCGTCAGACACTGGTCATTTCTGGCCCTCTACATTCCTATGTTCCCATGTAACTTTTCTGTGCAAATCCACTCTATTTCCTTGATACAACTATGAGCAGTGCTCCTCTGAACATTACTTTATTGTTCCACTTATGCCGCAAATACACTGTCCTGCGTAATTCCTCCAGTTTTCTACATCTTTACTGAATTGAAATCAAGCTTCATTACATGGTCTCCTACTCTAAATCAGAACCGTAAAAACCATTGAACTCACCTCCATCTGCCTTCATTTCTTTCTACAATCTGCAGGTTTTTAAATCCTGGTGTCACCTCATCACTCCTTTCTAATTAGCTCCATCTTCTCTTGTACTCTCTTCAACCTTGCTAGTGTCCTGCACAGTGGAAACCTAATTTGCTTGAGGAAATAAAAACTTACCTCAGGTTACATTTGTAACTCAACCAGTAGCGTGTGTCCTCACTATAAGTATGCCCCATGTTCACTATCTCATGGGCGACATGCAGGTCAACATTCATCTAAATTATTCTGCAACCAAGGTAATTAAGATCTTTTGTGACAGTTGCAATGGCTAATAAAAACAACATGGTAGCACAAAAATAGCAAATGGCAAACGAGGAATTGAACTTCAATCGGAAACTGCACCGTGAGGACTGTAGCATTTCATGTCAATGAAGTGACAGTAATGCATAATATAGCTAAACAATTAGTATGTACACACTAGTGGAATAATTATAATATATGCCTGTTTGTCCAGTAAATAATTTAGCATAACATCAGTCTCAATAATTCATTATGTTCCCAGTCAATGTCAAAGAATTAATAACTACAATTTAAAGCACTCTAACAGAGCAACTAAGCTCAGGTTACTTATTTATAAAAAGGCTTGCATCTGGCATGCATCATTCATGCACCAGATACCACTTGCTTTTACAGATGCAAAATAATCTTTTTTTAAGGTCAGTCATTAGCCTGGAGGTCTGGTTCAATTAATGATCACCTTCCAAGTTGCAATTAAACTCTGAATGGCCTCACATTGTGTTAACAGCAATTAGATTTATGTCCTTAACGGAACACAGTTACACCCTAGCAGCGGAATAATACATAGTGCATTGCATGTACTAATGATTCTGCCCTTATAAAACAGCACATTATTTGAGTTTCCGTGGGAACTTGCACTTTTATAGCACCTTTCACGACCTCAGGACTTTCCAAAGCACTTTACAGCCATTAAATACAATTTGAAGTGCAGCCATTGATGTAATGTAGGAAATGCAGCAGCCAATTTACACACAGCAAGGTCCCACAAACAGCAATGAGATAACTGACCAGTTAATCTGTTTTTAGTGGTATTGGTTGGGGGATAAATATCGGATAGGTCAACGGGGAGAACTACCCTTGTCTTTTTGAAATAGTGCCATGCGATCTTTTACATCCGAGAGGGCAGACGGGGCCTCCGTTCAACGTCTCATTCAAAAGACAGCACCTCTGACAGTGCAATATTCCCTCAGTTCTGCACTGGGACAGTCAGCCTGGATTTTGTGCTGAAGTCTCTGGAGTGGGACTTGAACCCATGACCTCCTGACTCAGAGGCTGAAAGCTTGTCACTGCAGTTATACTGTCGTTTCTGCATTGATCCAGTGTCTCCAAAACTGTGGTATTATTTTGGCCGCCAAACTGATATTTTGGTGAGCAATGTGAGAGATCATCTCAAGGAGGAACATTATTTCAACTTTACTTTAAAGTAAAGCTGCAGCATTACTTTACAAAGTTCATAGTTATTTCATTGGATCGCCTGGGAACCCTTCAAAACTTCTTAATATTAGCCAAGAGCCATCGGCTCAACTGGTTTTTATCTAACATTAAAAGTTTAACCAGCATTTGGATGCCAGGGGAGCTTCACCTCCCCGAATTAAAGTGCGATGTGAGGCCAGTAAGCATAAGTGCTGGCTTCATAATAACTGTAAGCAGGTACCTGGATTAAAACTGCACCATTATACGCTAGAGCTGAATACATGGTCGGGTAATCCACGGAGGAGACCGCTGCTCGGGAAATCATGGGTCTGTGATTTCGTGATTTGCACTCTCTCTGAGTGCTGCCCCTTGCTGGGAACACCTGATTGTGGAATCAGCCCTACTATGTACATTGAGACCCATGTAGAGAGCTAGTGCCGTTTCAGGCTAACATTGTAAGTTGATCTATGACACTTTTTTTTCTTGATGCACAATAATTACACAGAATTACATAGAATGTATAGCACATGCATCCCAACTGGTCAATGCTGCTGTTTATGCTCCACACGAGCATCCTCCCACCCTTCTTCATCAAAACCTAAACCTATCAATGTGACCTTCTATTCCTTTCTCCCTCATGTGTTTATCTAGTTTCCCTTTAAATGTTTCTATGTTATTGGCCTCAACCACTCTCTGGGTAAAGAAGATTCTCCTGAATTCCCTATTGGATTTATTAGTGATTATCTTATAATTATGGCCCCTAGTTTTGGTCTCCCCCGCAAGTGGAAACATCTCTACGTCTACCTGATCAAACCCTTTCATGATCTTATTGACCTCTATCAGGTCATCCATCAGCCTTCTCTTTCATAGAGAAAAGAGGCCCGGCCTGTTCAATCTCTCCTGAATAGGTGTAACCTCTCAGTTCCAGTATCATCCTTTATTACAACTATATTGTACATAATCACACATGGATTGATGTTTCTCAACAGCAACACACCTGGGATCAAGGAGTCAGCAGTTTGGGAGGGTTGGAAGTTGAATTTGGGTCCCACCATTGCGTATTATAATTCCTTAGCTCTTCAACGATAACTCATATGCCTACGGAGCATGTTAAAAACATGGGTGAAGGGTACAACTCATACACTGAATTTTACAGTAAATAAATATTGATGTCTGCTTTAAGAGAGCACCCACACCAATAATTTTCTGTGTAGATGAATGGATTGCACTGCTGGGATGTGTGCTGATTAGCCCAGCTTACTAAGTAGAGATAATTATGTTACAGCTGCTTTAATGAGTTGTGCCAGTTCTTTGGAGTTCCGCAATGATTAGGATAAAGGGGTGCCAAGTTTCAGGAAAAATGAATTTAAAGAGATCAGTGGACATGAACCTAATCCTCAAACTGATCAAATTATTTATGAGATGTAAAGCATTAATATCACTGTTTACTTGTTGAGGGAGTTATTTCAACAGTTACATTGTTAAGTTTCATACTATTTTGGCACTTGCCAAATAAAAACTGTATACCCGAATGAAAAATTAGGGCATAGTTTACAGATTTTAAAAAAAGTGTGATTCTACATAAGTTTAATGAGGTCACAAAATCCGCTCTGGAAGAACAAAACTGGCTATATCCAGAATCAAGTCCCGGCTTTCTATTAGTGTTATTCCACCTGACTAGATAAATCAACTCTCAGGAAATGAGAGTCAATTGAAGACTTGAGGGAGATTTCAAACAAATATAGGACACGATAAACCTTCTATTTTGATATAAGCTTGCCCCAGATACTTTTTTCTTTTTATGCCCAATGCAAAAATCCACATCCGTAGGCAAACCCTTGTTTCCTATGAACCAAAACATGACTTTAAGTATTCTAGGACAGCGGGCCACAGGGCGAACTATGAGCCTTTTTTTAGTTGAAGGCATGCACTGGAAATAGTAGGAGATCCGCCATGCTCTCCTGATTTCTTTGACTGATGGCAAATACCACATTAACAGATCACAAGAGATAGGTTGAAAACTGCAATTCAGGTTTACTAAGAAATATGATTAATAGAAGGATATGGGATCTTTGGCTTTATAAATAGAAGCATAGAGTATAAAAGCAAGTAAGTTATGCTAAACCTTTATAAATCACTGGTTAGACCTCAGCTAGAGTATTGTGTTCAATTCTGGGCACCACACTTTAGAAAGACCTTTAAGAGGGTGCAGGGAAGATTTACTAGAATGGTACCAGGGATGAGAGACTTAAGTTATGTGGAGAGAATAAGGAAGTTGGGATTGTTCTCCTTAGGGCAGAGAAGGGGAGAATTAATAGAGGTGTTCAAAATTATGAGGGGTTTTGATAGAGCAGATAGGGAGAAATTGTTTCCACTGGCAGGAGGGTCAGTAACCAGAGGACACAGATTAAAAATAATTGGTAAAAAAACCAGGGGGGAGATGAAGAGAATTTTTTTTAACTCAGCGAGCTGTTATGGTCTGGAATGCACTACCTGAAAGGGTGGTGGAAGCAGATTCAATAGTAACTTTCAAAAGGGAATTGAATATACACTTAAGAAAGAATAATTTGCAGGACTATGGGGAAAGAGCAGGGGAGTGGGACTAATTGGTAGCTGCTTCCGAGAGCTGGCACGATGGGCCGAATGGCCTCCTTCTGCGGGGTATGATTCTATGATTCTAAGCAAGATTAAGAGCAACCAGCAGATTGAGCACAGTAAGAGAGTACTTAAGTCCCGATTTTAACCTAACCAGCCTTCTTCTTCTAATTTTGCAATACATTCTTACCTTTTATATACCTTTCTAACTACATTACTTCATATACAATCCATGACTTATATGCACTTTGCACCAGCTCATACCAGTCTTTATCAAGAAGTTCCAGGCTCTCTAAATATCTATCACTCTAGACGCTGTCATCCATGGTCCCAGGGTTTACCCAGAGCTGCTGGTGTTTAGGTTAAGCAAAGCATAGAATGTACATATTATGGCTATTCTACAGGAAGGTTGGCTCTAAGCCTGCATGAATTGTGAGAAAGTTCACAACTAAATAAACTCAATGTGTTGTTTAACTTCGAGATCAGGTTGTTTGTGACGACTGTGAAGACTGCAAGTGTCAGCAAAGTTCTGCAGGCTTTTAGCCTTCGGGGCTTAATACAAAATTGGGTCCTCACTTGCTCTTAATCCTTTAACAGATCCCCCTTTGTGGATCTTGGGAAACTCCCAAGATCCACACTTCATCCTGTTAACATCACATACTGACCTCGAGCCATTTACACTTCCAGCCTTCGCTTCACTTGTCTTACATTAAGCGCCATTACAAAACTAAGCTCCCCTAAATATTAGCGGATATAAAGAAATGATCCCCTGGACTTAAAAGATCCTCCAGCACCTTTTACTATTATCCATATCATGTATGATTTTAACCAAATGCTCTTTTCTTCCTGCCATTATTTGTTCCAATTTTAATGACAATTGTGGAACATCCACATTGAACCTATGGACTGTGAATTTGATATCACGATCAACTCCAATGTCCATCCCTCTAATTGTAAACAATTTTACAACACCAAGTTATAGTCCAGCAATTTTATTTTAAATTCACAAGCTTTCGGAGGCTTCCTCCTTCCCCAGGTGAACAAAATGAAATCCTTTAGTTTTGTAATGGCGCGTAATGTAAGAAAAGTGAAGCGAAGGCTGGAAGTGTAAATGGCTCGAGGTCAGTATGTGATGTTAACAGGATGAAGTGTGGATCTTGGGAGTTTCCCAAAAGCCACAAAGGGGGATCTGTTAAAGATCACAAGCTTTCGGAGGCTTCCTCCTTCCCCAGGTGAACGAAATGATTTCATTTCGTTCACCTGGGGAAGGAGGAAGCCTCCGAAAGCTTGTGAATTTAAAATAAAATTGCTGGACTATAACTTGGTGTTGTAAAATTGTTTACCATTGTCAACCCCAGTCCATCACCGGCATCTCCACATCATCCCTCTAATGGGAGTAAGGATCCCACAATAGCCGTCTCGTTGGTCTTGTTATTGAAAGTGGAATTGCTGATCGGACACACGGGGGTAATTTTAACCCCCTCCCCCCGGGGTGGATGGCGAGTTGGAAGGCGGATGGGTTAAAATTTCAAAAATGGGAAACCCAACCCCAACCTGCCTTCAATGCACCCACTGTCGGTTTTAAGGGAATTGTAAACAATTTTACAACACCAAGTTATAGTCCAGCAATTTTATTTGAAATTCACAAGCTTTCGGAGGCTTCCTCCTTCCTCAGGTGAATGTGGATATAAAATCCTCGAACCCTTCGCATTTATAAATCACAGAACAATGCTCGGTGATTACAGACAGTGTTAAGGGAGGCAGGTTTGGTTGCAGCTGAGTAATCCATTCTCGAGAGATGGGTCCATCATTACAATATGTTAATGAGGGTACTTTCATGAGATTTTGGCAGCGATTTGAAATTAACGCCTCCAGCACAGGTTTCCTGGGGCTCCTGAAACTCTGCAGTAAAACAGAGGTGAGATTGAGTGGCACTACATCGGGCTAGTTAAAGGTCAGTTGTCCCGATATGAATAAAGGCTCAGTGCTCACAGCTGCTTTCTCAGAAACCTCTGGTAATCAGTTTGCTGGGAGTTCTTGTGGTGACAGTCGAATTGGAGAACGTTGGAGGTTTTCAAACAGAGAACATCAGGATGGGGGGACATTGGACAAGGAAGAAAATCACCATCCACAGCTGTGGTGGGAGCTGCAGGTGGACAACTGGAGTATTGTGTCCAATTCTGGGCACCGCACTTTGGGAAGAATGTGAAAGCCTGAGAGAGGGTGCAGAAAAGATTTACTAGAATGATTCCAGAGATGAGGGACTTCAGTTACGTGGATAAACTGGAGAAGCTGGGGTTGTTCTTCTTAGAGCAGAGATGGCTGCGAGGAGATTTAATAGAGGTATTTAAAATCATGAGGAGTCTACACAGAGTAGATAGAGAGAAACTGTTCCCATTGGCGGAAGGGTCAAGAATCAGAGGACAGAGATTTAAGGTGATTGGCAAAAGAACCAAAGGCAACATGAGGAAAAACTTTTTTACACAGCGAGTGGTTAGGATCTGGAATGCACTGCCTGAGGGGGTGGTGGAGGCGGATTCAATCGTGGCTTTCAAAAGGGAATTGGATAAGTACTTAAAAGGAAAAAATTCGCAGGGCTACAAGGATAGGGTGGGAGAATGGGACTAGCAGGATTGCCCTTGCAGAGAGCCGGCATGGATTCGATGGGCCGAATGGCCTCTTTCAGTGCTATAACCATTCTATGATTCTATCATTCTAAAAGCAGGAGGCTCAGATTGACAAGGCAGGTGGTCGCAGACATCTGCAGCATCCTAGAAGAAGAGCAGCTCCCTGCTGGACCTGGCGGTCACACATTGCCAGATGCTGTGAAAGTCGCCACTGTCCTCAATTTCTTTGCCTCAGGCTCCTTCCAGGGTTCCACCGGAAACATAATAAGAGTCTCCCAGTCGGCCGCATATAAATGCATAAGGCAGGTAATGGATGGGTTGTTTGCCAGAAGTTGTTTTCTGTCAACTTCCCCAGCAACAAGAATAGCCAGAATGAGCAGGCAGTTGGATTTGCATCTCTGGCTGGCTTCCCACAGGTACAGGATGCAATTGATTGCACACATGTGGCAATCCGAGGACCACCTGACCAACCAGGAGCATTCGTCAACCGCAAGGGATTTCACTTCATCAGTGTGCAGCTGGTGTGCAATCACAAGGAAAGGTTCTTGCAGGTGTGCACCAGATTCCCTGGGAGCTGTCCTGATGCTTTCAACCTGTATCAGTCCAACAGTTCCACACCTCTTCGTACCAGGAGTCAGACTTAAAGGGTGGCTGTTAGGAGACAAAGGATACCCCCTTCAAACTTGGCCAATGACAACTGTGAGGAACCCCACCAATGAAGACCAAGAATGATACAACGAGAGCCACATCATCACCAGATGTGGCACCGAGCAAGCCATCAGCATGCTGAAGATGCACTTCAGGTGCCGAGACAGGTCGGGAGGCGCCCTTCAGTACTCACCAGCGGGGGTCTCCAGAATGATTGTGGTGTGTTGCGTTCTGCACAACATTGCGCAGCAGCGAGGATTAGAGTTGGAGGAGGAAGAAGGCGCTCATCGCTCATCATCTGATTACGATTCCGATGAAGAAGAGGAGGAGGATGAAGAAGATCGGACATCCAATTTCAGGCCAGCCGCTCATATTGCTGCATGGAATGCCAGGGACACCCTAATAGCTCGAAGGTTCAGTTAGTCACTCACACTGGACCAAAGTAACTATCACATCCCCTGCCCCCACTCCCCCCTCCCCTGCCCCCCACCTCTGACACAAAGCAGTCCTCTAACCAACCATCCACCCTTTGCACAACTCCCAATTGGTCCTGTCAATTCAAGTATTCACATTCATCACCAAGAAACTGTAAAGGCCAGTTGCCACTGGACACGCAAGAATGGGCAACACGGGGAAACGGTGCAAATTAATCAATTTTATGTGAGATAATAACAAAAGGAAACTTAATAAAATAACAATTTCACAAACACCCATGTCCATTCAATTAATGAATTAAAATGTATTTTTCTTAGTTTGCCTACCGTTCCTACATTGTGCAACCTGTGTGGCTTCAGCAGAGTTAGTGGCAGGCTGCTCAGATCCCTGCCCTGACTGCTGAGATGCTGTTGACCTACGACCTCTGGGTTTTGGAGCCCCTGAGGGTGCCACCAAAGACTGCTCCGCCTGCACCTGTGCAGAGGCAGAATCAGCCATCAGGAGAGGAGGCAGCATTGCGGGTACCGATTGGGGGGAGGCCGGGCAACGGGTGAGACGTGGGAGCGCTTTGAGTGGAGACCCCACTTCCATGTCCCCATTTGTCATCATCCCTCTCCTGGGCCAGCAACATATCAGTCCGACCACTCTGCTGGGGTGCAGCTTGGTGCAGATCAGTGACGCATTGAAAGGCCACCGAGAAAGAATCTGTCATCCTGTTTAAGGTGGCAGACATGTTGGCATCCAAAGTCTGGTATGCATGGACTGGTTTGATAGTCTCACTTGAAGTTCCATGGACCAGTGCCCGCCAGTGAGGCGGCCACTCTCCATGGCAGGCATTCTTGCAATGGCCTGAGATATCAATCCGCAAATGTTGGAGCTGGACTCCTCCATCCTCTCTGCTAGTGTGGAGAGTGTGCGTGGCACGTCTGCCAGTAACTCGTAAATTTGCTGCTGTCCCTCTATGATTCTCCTTTTCATCAATGGCCCCTGGGGTTCAGCATCTGTGTACAGCTGAGCAGAGCTTGGAGAGGACTGCGCCCTCCGACATGGACTCTCCATAGCTGTCCCTGCCACCAGTATCTGCTCATGCTCACTTGTGAACTGTGAATCACCAGGTGAAAACCCAACTAGCTTTGCAACTGGATTCACCGAAGTGTGAGTATCTGTGCTGGTGCCTGGTAATATGTCCTGTGATGGTGAACCTCAGAAGGAATCAGGGCCTCTGAGAAATCGTCCTCAGGAAAATTGACAGACTGATGTGACTGCTGCTCTACGCGTGAAGGCCCTGGAGGAGAGAAGAAACAGATATGAATTAATACCGGCAATGTAGCAATGTTGCCACTCAGCATATTTATGCTTATCATATTTCACTCGTTGCTGAAATCAAATCAACATGACTTAAGTTTTGTATGAGTCGTGGGCCAGAGATGTTTTTAATTCTATCACCAGGCAGCCTCAAAGTTCCTGTCCCTCCATATCCGATGCAGAAATGCCAATGATTTCCATTATCTCTTCCTCTGCATCTGTCAGCTGCACAATCTTTGGCAGGCCACCCCCAGTCCTCTCCCTCATTTCTCCTGCATCGGGAGAAAGAACAGACCTCTGAGCAACTGTAAGGCATGTGTTCACCCAATGGATGTCATGCATTCGGTGAGGGTGACTACCAGGTAGATGCATTACATTGTATAAGGATTGGGGTGAGTGGCAGTGGTGGGTGAATAAATGGGGAGGTGAGGAAGTGCATAGAAAGTGAACAATGGGTGCTCTTGAAACTTAAGTGGGTGTGAGGAGTGATGTGATGGTGTAGGCTTGACAAGACAGAGTGAGGGGGGAGTTTGTACACCACGGGATGTAGGTAAATCTGCAATTGTACTCACTTTTCCTGACCTGATTAGGTCATTAAAGCGCTTCTTGGACTGGATCCAGAAATGGGCCAAAATGCTCCTGCTGCTCACCTCAGTCACCTCCAACCACACTTTCTTCGTGACAGCAGCAGGTTTCTTCCTCCCGTTGCTTGGAAAGCGTATTTCCTTCCTGCTCCTCACTGCAATCCAGCAGTACATCAAGTGATGCATCGATAAATAGAGGCGCAGCCCTTGACAGTCGTGAATCCACGATGACACTTCTCCCTCTCCTTGCATAAACTCCTAACTCCTTCAAATTCCACCTTTGGTTTGGCCCTTTAATAGTCAAATTGAGATCGCGTCATGCAGGTGTGCATCGCGCCCACTGTCACACATTGGAGATGCGAAACCCGCAAGTGAAATTATAATTAAGCAGCCCTGTTGAAATCGGACTTTTCAACGCACCAAAACTTCTTCCGAGTTTTGGGTCCACTATGGCCCCCCGGTCAGAATCTGTCTCTGCGTTATTATGCTTAAACACTTCAAGGTTTGTGGTCAAAAACAAGTACTTCCATCTTCCTGACCAACATTAACCATGTCATTGTCCATAGTGGTCAGGACATGTTAGAGACCCGTTCTTCCATGTGGTTGGATTATCTTTACCGTGCATACCACACTCAGGCTGTTTCTCGTGGAATACATCACATCGATGTCACGTAGCGAAATCCCATACTGAAGTATCAGGTAGCAGCCACTTTTGCTGTCTTGAGTGGTACACAGTAAATCAGGTGTATGTAGGTACTTTCCCTTGCAGTGTCCCATTGTTCCTCACAACCATCAATCATTGGAAAATATCTTCACTGTGAAACAATGGCAGTGGGACAGTCATCTAGAGGAGGGAGCTGTCTTTCATGTATTTCCAGCCACACTCTCCCAACCGTTCCCCAAATTTTTGTCACTCTTGAGGACTGCACAATGCTGTCAGTGTCCGCCACTGCTGACTGCACGGAGTTGGCTCTTCTTTCTAGCCCTGGCCTCCTCTGGCAACCCCTGGCACGGTTGCCGAAACTCCTACATTTGTTACACCCATCCACGTAGGATATTCTTTGCCATTCTTGGATATCTGATTGTCCTTCACTCCCGTTGAGAGATGCTTGGCTGTTGCTGAGCACTTTCCCACACAATGCAGCGAAGAATAGGGGGTCAAAGGGGATGTGGAGGGATTTGAAGCTATATCTCTGATGCTTTTCCCTTTTGGAATACCTTTTGAAATTGGGAAAAGATAGTGACATCAAACCATGCGAAAACCACAAGTTCATACCCTAAACTGAAACAGTTTATTGCTTGTATATTGTTACTTAGTACACCATACCAGCTTCAAAGCCTGTCAAGATATAATGAATATTTGATTTGCACAGGTTTTGACAAGAAAGATCCATCAACATTTATTACTCAATCCTTTGTGTGAATGCCTAAAAGCAAAGTGTTTCCTAATAACATTAAAAAGTCTAAATTTGCACTGAAACAATAGATGGAAATAGCAGAAACTGATGGATAATTCTGAATATCAATCCCCAGTAATGTATTATAAATGGAAAGAAATGGGTGAGAGTAAAGCTTCAAACACATTTTCTTCAATTATCCAAATATATTACATCCAAGAATAAACATTTTAATATTAGGGTCACAGGGGAAGATTTCTTCTGCGTGCTATGTGTTAACAAAATGATAAAATATATAATTTGTATAGAAGGCTATTAAAAAAGCATACGGGATCCTGGGCTTTATTAATAGAGGCGTAGAGTACAAAAGCAAGGAAGTTATGCTGAACCTTTATAAAACACTGGGTTAGGCTTCAGCTGGAGCATTGTGTTCAATTCTGGGCACTGCAATTTAGGAAGAGTCAGCACAGGCACGATGGGCCCAATGGCCTCCTTCTGTGCTGTAACATACCATGATAATGTGTTTACAGTTTTGAGCAATAGCACGGGGAGGAAATCTTTCCTTAGTTTTAATTAATTCATTGTAAATTAGATAGTATGTGTGGTGTTTAGTTATATTCGAGCTCATATTGTAGGTGCCTGCAGAAATCAGTCTGATTTATTTTTCCCGATTCAATTCTTGGTTATTGTTAGGAATTCAGTGCCTGTACAACCTGTGGCAAAATTGCTGCAGGGTTATTCTAAAGTGGGAAGAAAATAGAAATACCCTTGATCACATCAAAATTTAAGACTAAACTACAACCTGAAGACTAAAGGAATAATGTACGTGCACACAAAAATTCAGCTTTATTTTGATGCCCCATAAGCTACAATGTGATGAGTTCTCATTAAGTTGTGCATGATTTCACAAATTTAGAATTTTAAATTAAAATGGTTCATCAGGCAGGGGCATCCATGTGAAAATACCAGCAGTCTAAGAATTAATATAGCCCACAACTTATAGTAAGTGACATACCATAATATTCAGTTTGTCACAATACAATTTAAAAACTGATGGGAATTAAACCTAGTATTTGGAATTATGATAAAGCCTTGCGAACTGGAATGTGAGGAATTATATGAAACAATTATAATCCGGACTATGTACCATTGTGCAGACAGTGGAAGAAACATTCAGGAATTGAAACTAATGAAGGCCTTGACTTACAGCCTCGAAGCTTGAATGGCCTTGAGATCTAACAATCAATTCTATGCAGTATTATTCTGCCAAGCAGCATCCAAGGTTACATAATGAATCCTTCAGGTAATTTTCTGTAATGAAACATTTTTTTAATCTTCCCCCTCTCCTGAAGATACTGACTCGAACGGGGATACAGTTCCACAGGGGCTGGTGTTTTTCTGACACCTTTTCCAAGTGGCCATTTTTTATGTCGGAGATGGAGAGTGCCCCAGCAAACTATATCACAGTAGGGGGGATGTAACTGTCCAGGTATGGTAGTGTAGTGTTTATATTACTAGACTAGTAGTCCACACACCTGGGCTGATAATCTAGTAGAACCGTGAGTTCAAATCCCACCTTGAGAATTTGAATTTAGTTTTAGAAAAATCTGGAAATAAAAAGCTGGTACAAGTCACCATGAAGTTGTCAGATTGCATGTAAAAAATCCATTAATGTCCTTTAGGGAAGGAAACCTACCGTCCTTATCAGGTGTGGCCTATATGTGACTCCATCCCACATCAACATTGTTGACTCTTAACTGCCACTCAGTTGTACAGGGCAACTAGGGATGAACAATAAATGATAGATTTGCCACCAACGTTCACATTCTGAGAATGAATAATAAAGAAAAAACAATCAACCTGATCGTATCCTCACTTGACCTTGTCCACACATGGACATTCCAAGGGAACCCTTGAATGCTTAGCTCAGGAGCGCTGAGGCCAATTTCACAGACCCTGCTGCTGCCCAAGCTGAGATCAACTAACTCAGCACAGATCAGGGATTGAACTTTTTAGGAATGCGCCACTTTGATTTTCATCTCTGGTGAGCAGAGTCTAAATTTATAAATGATATAATTGACACCTTTATTATCCATCTCCATTTTTTCCCCTTTAGTTCCTGAGTTCTTTTCACCCATGTCATGCATTGTTCCCAGCTAAAGAATGGACAGACTGCATGTTTCCAGGCTATTTATTGCCTGTGCTATTCCTGAGCTAACAGTTATTGGTTGCACTCAGGAGTTACTTCTTCCAACAACTTTTGCTTCCTCTTGTACGAAGAAAGAAAAAGCTAAATACAGTGCAATTTCTCAAAATGCAAACCTGGGGTGCACTCACAGTATAACTTTGTGTCAATGTGAAGCAGTTTTGCTTTGCTTTGAGCTTGAATCTGAGGCCAGGGCCCTAATGGACTCTGGAATGAAGTGGGCCAAGACTGCCTAGACAAGGTAATCCCACTCCACTTCATTCCAGGGCGATTTCAGGCCTTGACACCCGATTCATACTCCAGATTTAGCATCAGAGGAAGCCATTTTGGCTTTGCACTAATGATGCTAATATTGTGGACCATGAATTCACTATTGAAGTTAAATTGTCTCCACTGAAGAGCTTACAACCAAACAGTAGAAATGTCTATGTATTGCACGACAGCACAGGGCCTTTTAAATGGAGAATTTTGAGTCAGCTACTGAGCAGCTTGATAATGTTTTATTGACTGAGTAAGACTGGGATCTATGTGGTACAAAGTGCTGTATTATATTCATTGCATTTGCAACTGGTAATAAAAACAGAATTCTATTGAAAGAAAATCCATGACTCACTAGCAAATCTCCTGTGGCATTGCTTACGGGTAGCCCAGGATCTGGGGTAAGGTTTCTGATGTTTACTGAGGTCTCAAAGCAACCTAACTGTGACAGGACCTGCCCATTGTTGTAATGCAACAGACCTATTGAAGTAACATCTCTCTCTGACTCTGGTGCAAATAACAGTTCCCTAAGCAACACCAAAAATAAAATCTAATCTCAAACAACACTGTTAGCTCAAAATTTTTATTTAATAACTTAAATTGCATTAAATGCTGAGAAGAGGAAATCTTTTAACTTTTGACATTTCTTTTCTCTCTACCACTTATGCCTGACAGTTATTGTTTTATAATCTTATGTTTCATTCACACAGTACACTCCAGGTATTATATTTCCAAAGGAGCAGGGTGAAAACTATATTAACTCCCATTCTCTCTTTCTCTCACGAATGGTAACTTTGAATTAAAATTGAGGAACTTGATCACTGTATTTTTTTTGATTTTTCATTTATCAATCCTATTTTGTTCTCCTAGTGATTCGTTCCCATTTAGTCAATTGGATACCCCTCCTTTTCCACAAAATGGATCTCATCTCCCATGAATGCAGAAGCTATAGATTTCACATCGTTGCACTTGCTGTCTTACATGAAAAGCCATTCCGACAAAATATTGCCTAGCTACATGCTATTGATCAAATTTATTTGTAAAATTAAGCAGTGTGTTAAGTCAGGTGTTTAATATTACATTCACTACCTTTTAATTCCTTACTGCAAATTTGAACTCTCTCAAACTGGATACATCCATAGGTGAATGTCACCCTCCATCCAGATCCACAGCAGTGTCTTTCTCTCTCCTCGTGGCAAAGCAGTCTCCCATATGCATTTCTCTTGCTTCCATAATAGCCCAGGTCATAGAAAAGTTGAGAGGACACAGCCAGAACAATCCTCACGGGATATAATTCTTGGATCTGTGGCCTCGTGCGCACATCACCATTTACAAATAGCAGTCGTAAATAGAATAGGCAACTCTAAGGCCCCAAAATCAAGAGCTTGATTATCTGTCATGTGATATAGCACAAAATTGTCAAAATGAACTGCTCCAGCCACCAGTGGATGTAGTTATTACAGAATCATAGAATCATAGAATGGTTACAGCACAGAAGGAGGCCATTCGGCCCATCGAGCTCATGCCAGCTCTTTGTAGGAGCGATCCAGTTCGTCCCATTCCCCCGCTCTTTCCCCGTTGCCCTTCAAATTTTTTCCCTTCAAGTGTTTACCCAATTCCTTTTTGAAAGCCACGATTGAATCTGCTTCCACCAGTCTTTCAGGCAGCGCACTCCAGGTCATAACCACTCGCTGCGTAAAAAGGTTTTCCTCACATCACCTTTGGTTCTTTAGCCAATCACCTTAAATCTGTGTCCTCTACTTCTCGACCCTTCCACCAATGGGAACAGTTTCTCCTTATTTACTTTATCTAAACCCTTCCTGATTTTGAACACTTCTATTAAATCTCCTCTTAACCTTCTCTGCTCTAAGAAGAACAACCCCAGCTTCTCCAGTCTATCCACGTAACTGAAGTCCCTCATTCCTGGTACCCTTCTAGTAAATCTTCTCTGCACCCTTTCTGAGGCCTTCACACCCTTCCTAAAGTGCGGTGTCCAGAATTGGACTCAATACTCCAGCTAAGGCCAAACCAGTGTTTTGTAAAGGTTCAACATAACTTCCTTGATTTTGTACTCTATGCCTCTATTTATAAAGCCCAGGATCTTGTATGCTTTATTCTGGCTTTGAATTACCTACAGGGCAGTTCTCTGGGTACGCATCACCTGATTTTAAGGTTAAATAAGGTACTTCACGTAGTAAATCGTTGGCTAAACTCTCACTCCAGCACAGCATTTGAATTTAGTACTCTACGTGCTTGCTTCCTTTCAGCTGTCAAGAATACTAGACCTTAAGTTCACGTTAAATAATTTTACTACTGCACCTTATAGTTTTATGAAAGGGAAATCGTGTTTGACAAATTTATTAGAGTTTTTTGAGGGTGTAACTAGTAGGGTAGATAAAGGGGAACCAGTGGATGCAGTATATTTGAATTTTCAAAAGGCTTTCGATAAGGTGCCACATAAAAGGTTGCTACGTAAGATAAGGGCTCATGGGGTTGGGGGTAACATATTAGCATAGATAGAGGATTGGGTAACGGACAGAAAACAGAAAGTAGGGATAAACGGGTCATTTTCAGGTTGGCAGGCTGTAACTAGTGGGGTACCACCAGGATCGGTGCTTGGGCCTCAGCTATTTACAATCTATATTAATGACTTGGATGAAGGGATCGAGTGTAATGTATCCAAGTTTGCTGACAATATATAGCTAGGTGAGAAAGTAAGCAATGAGGAGGACACAAATGGCTGAATTTTCAATGTGAAAAAAAGGATGGGTTGGGGGCTGGGGGGGCAATGAAAATTGCCACCATTTCAGACATGCCCCCAACCCACCTCCAACCCGCCCATTTCTGGTTTTCACTGGGGCGGGTGACTAACCCACTCCCAGGAGGCAGATCGAGCCTTAAAACCTTTCAAGGAGGCTTCAGGCCTCCATTTTTCTCGAATTCCCGATTTCAACCCTGGGGGGCCGGGATTCCTGAGCCTTCTGTTTTATGCCTCGTGAAAGGAGGCGAGTAGGGCTGAGACTAACAGATAGGTGTCTAAATACGCACAGTTTGTGGGCCCAGAGGAGCAGGAGTGCTTCTCCCCAGGCCCAACAAGCCTATCTGCACTGACCCCCCCCCAACGATCGCGGATCCCCTCCCCCTCCCCCGATCCTAACCCCCGACCTCGATCCTCCCCCCCACTCCGATCCTCCCACCCCCGATCACCGACCCCGATCCTTCCCCCCATTTCAATCCTCCCACGCCCGACCCTGATCCCCCGACCCCCGACCCCGATCCTCCCCCTCAACCCGATCCTTCAACCCACGACTACCAATCCTCCCCCTCAACGATTGCGGACCCACCCCGATGACCCCCGATCCCGACAACCCCCCCCGTGACTGACCCTCGATCCCAACCCCCATGACTCATGACCCCCGTGCCAACCTATGCCCATCCCTGTGAACCTATGCCCACCTGCACCAACCTATGCCAGCCTATGCCCGTCCATGCCCACCCATGCCCCCGTGTCCACCCGTGCCCTTGTGCCTACCCATGTCCACCCCCATCCATACAAACAAAGACTTACCTGCAGATTTCTGAAGATGTACTCTCCCTGGCTGGTCTCCCGTCTGACTGAGAACCGTTTGTCAATCAGGCCAGTTAGTCTGAAGGGAAACCAACAAAAAAAAATAAAAGATGTCCTTACGTCAAAATCATAAGGACGTCTGGGAAACCCATACTAATGGGTTTCCCGACCTCAATTTGACCCCCTCCGGCCCCTTCCCCCCTCGGTTTTAAAATTGAGCCCAAAGAGTCTGCAAAGTTAGCTGAGTGGGCAAGAAGGTGGCAGATGGAGGATAATGTGGGGAAATGTGAGGTTATTAATTTTGGTAGGAAGAATAGAAAAATAAAATATTTTTTAAATGGTGAGAAACTATTAAATGTTGATGTCCAGAGAGGCTTGGATGTCTAGTACAAGAAACACAAAAAGTTAACATGCAGGTGCAGCAGACAATCAGGAAGGCAAATGACATGTTGGCCTTTATTGCAAGGGGGTTGGAGTACAAGAGTAAGGAAGTCTTACTACAATTGTGCAGGGCTTTGGTGAGACCTCACCTGGAGTACTAGCATTTCTGGGAAGTTATTTGTGTCCACTTCCGTGAAGACAGAACCAAAATATTTGTTTAATTGCTCTGCCATTTCCTTGTTCCACATTACAAATTCTCCCGTTTCTGACTGTAAGGGACCTACATTTGTCTTCACTAATCTTTTTCTTTTTACATACTTGTAGAAGCTTTTACAGTCCACTTTTATGTTCCTTGCAAGTTTACTCTCATACTCTATTTTTCCTCTCTTAATCAATCTCTTGGTCCTTTTTTGCTGAATTCTAAACTGCTCCCAATCCTCAGGCTTGCTATTTTTTCTGACAACATTATATGACTCCTCTTTGGATCTAATACTATCCTTAATTTCTTTTGTTAGCCATGATTGGGCCACTTTTCCTTTTGTGTTTTTGCGCCAGAAAGGAATGTATAATTGTTGCAATTCATGCATTTGTTCCTTAAATATTAGCCATTGCCTATCCACCGTCATGCCTTTTAATGAAGTTTCCCAATCTACCATTGCCAACTCACTCCTCATACCTTCATAGTTTCCTTTGTTTAGATTTAGGACCCTAGTTTCGGATTGGACTACTTCATTTTCCACCTTAATTAAGTATTCTATCATGTTATGGTCACTCTTCCCTAAAGGACCCCGCACAGCAAGATCATTAATTAACCCCTTCTCATTGCAACATACCCAATCTAGCTCGTGGCTCAGGTAATAATCCAGAGATTAAGAACATAAGAGCATAAGAAATAGGAGCAGGAGTAGGCCAATCGGCCCCTCGAGCCTGCTCCGCCATTCAATAAGATCATGGCTGATCTGATCCTAACCTCAAATCTAAATTCATGTCCAATTTCCTGCCCGCTCCCTGTAACCCCTAATTCCAATGACTTCTAGGAAACTGTCTATTTCCTCAACGTACTGGTCAAAAAAACCATCTCGTACACACTCCAGGAATTCATCCTCCACAGTATTATTGCTAATTTGGTTTGGCCAGTCTATATGTAGATTAAAGTCACCCATGATTACTGTAGTACCCTTGTTATATGCATCTCTAATATCCTGTTGATGTCATCCTCTTCATTACCACTACAGTTTGGAAGCCTATGGATAACTCCCACCAATGTTTTCTGCCCCTTGGTGCTTCTTAACTCCACCCAGAGTGATTCTACATCTTGATTTTCTGAGCCAATATCCTTTCTCACTATTGCTCTGATTTCATCCTTTACGAACAATGCCATCCCACCACCTTTTCCTTTTTGCCTGTCCTTCCTAAATATCGAATACCCTTGGATATTCAACTGCCAGCCTTGGTCACCCTGCAGCCATGTCTCTGTAATTGCAATTATATCGTATCCGTTTACATCTATTTGCGCTGTTAATTCGTTTACCTTATTACGAATGCTTTGTGCATTCTGATATAGTGCCTTTAGATTTGTCTTTTTAACATTTTTAGACATCTTAACTTTTTTTTGTACTATGGCCCTATTTGTCATATTACCATTTTTTCTTACCCGGACCCTATTTGTTAGTGCACTCTTTTAGTTGTACACTCTGTCCCTTCCTGACACAATCTGGTTATCCTTACACCAATCACTTTCCTGCACTGCTTCTATGTCTTTTCTCTTGAGCATTCTGGATTTCTCTCCACCGGGACCCTCCCCCCACTCCCTTATTAATTTAAAGCCCAATCTACCTCCCTAGTTATTCGATTCGCTAGAACTCTGGTCCCAGTATGGTTCAGGTGTAGTTCGTTCCAACGGAACAGCTCTCTCTTTCCCCAGTACTGGTCCCAGGACCCCACAAGTCAAAACCCACTTCTCCCACACCAATCTTTGAGCCACGCATTCATCTCTCTGATCTTATTTACCCTATTTGCTCGTGGCTCAGGTAATAATCCAGAGATTAAGAACATAAGAACATAAGAAATAGGAGCAGGAGTAGGCCAATCGGCTCCTCGAGCCTGCTCCGCCATTCAATAAGATCATGGCTGATCTGATCCTAACCTCAAATCTAAATTCATGTCCAATTTCCTGCCCGCTCCCCGTAACCCCTAACTCCCTTTACTTCTAGGAAACTGTCTATTTCTGTTTTAAATTTATTTAATGATGTAGCTTCCACCGCTTCCTGGGGCAGCAAATTCCACAGACCTACTACCCTCTGAGTGAAGAAGTTTCTCCTCATCTCAGTTTTGAAAGAGCAGCCCCTTATTCTAAGATTATACCCCCTCGTTCTAGTTTCACCCATCCTTGGGAACATCCTTACCGCATCCACCCGATCAAGCCCCTTCACAATCTTATATGTTTCAATAAGATCGCCTCTCATTCTTCTGAACTCCAATGAGTAGAGTCCCAATCTACTCAACCTCTCCTCATATGTCCACCCCCTCATCCCCGGGATTAACCGAGTGAACCTTCTTTGTACTGCCTCGAGAGCAAGTATGTCTTTTCTTAAGTATGGACACCAAAACTGTATGCAGTATTCCAGGTGCGGTCTCACCAATACCTTATATAACTGCAGCAATACCTCCCTGTTTTTATATTCTATCCCCCTAGCAATAAAAGCCAACATTCCGTTGGCCTTCTTGATCACCTGCTGCACCTGCATACTAACTTTTTGATTTTCTTGCACTCGGACCCCCAGATCCCTTTGTACTGCAGTACTTTCCAGTTTCTTGCCATTAAAATAATAACTTGCTCTCTGATTTTTCCTGCCAAAGTGCATAACCTCACATTTTCCAATATTGTATTTCATCTGCCAAATCTCCGCCCACTCACCCAGCCTGTCTATATCCCCCTGCAGGTTTTTTATGTCCTCCTCACTCTCTACTTTCCCTCCCATCTTTGTATCATCTGCAAACTTTGATATGTTACACTCGGTCCCCTCCTCCAAATCGTTAATACAGATTGTAAAGAGTTGGGGACCCAGCGGAACACCACTGGCTACTGGTTGCCAGTCCGAGAATGAACCATTTATCCCAACTCTCTGCTTCCTGTTAGATAACCAATCCTCCACCCATGCCAGAATATTACCCCCAATCCAGTAAGTTTGCTCTTCCTCCTCGCAGTCCCCGCACTTGTCTACAAGGGTTGCAAGAACCTCAATTCTATTGGACAAGCGCAGGGACTGAGACTTCTGCAATACTACCTCCTGGATCCCCGTACCTGCCTCACTCACAGTCACACCCTCCTGTCCCTGACCACGTGTCAATTCCACAGTATTTAGTCTAAGGGGCGTGACTGCCTCCTGGATCAAAGTGTCCAGGTAACTTTCTCCCTCCCTGATGTCTCGCAATGTCTGCAGCTCGGACTCCAGCTCCTCAACTCGGAGCCAAAGTTCCTCGAGCTGCAGACATTTACCGCAGATGTAGTCGGCCTGAACAAAAATGTCCACAAGCTCCCACATATTGCAACAGCAACACATCTCCTGTTCTCCCATTATTTTATTTATTTAATTAATTATTTTAGTGTTAATCAAATTATTTACCTCATTTATTTTATTAGTTTAATTAAATTGAGTTTAGTTTTTTAAATTTAGTTATATGCTATATGTTAACTTAAAACTTAGCCCACAATCACTTACCTGTCTCACCATTGACGTCACAGTGCAGTTTTCTCAAATGTCTGATATTCGAGTTCCAAAAGACTCTGGAAATTAGGGTGTGTCCTGTTCAGGCATTACCTTGTTTCTGACAGGAAATAACTTTTTCAAAAACAATCCTGTCTTAATAAGTACAGTGGAATAGGAGACTTGCAGAGATATTTGTGTCCTATGAAACAAAGACTAGGCTTCCCAAGTTCAAAATCACCAGCTTGCACGTTAGATCTGTGGCATCAATTAAAAGGGTGTTAGAATGCAGAAAACCTCAAGCCATTCTCTGCTAGGACAGTTTAACACTAGATAAAGCTGAGTTCTGGAGAAACCATACCTTTATTCTTATTGGTGTGCTTTAGCACAGTTTCTAACTTAAATATATCAGCCAAGCATTTACTAAATAGCAGCATTATATCCACAACGAGATCCCTCTGATGAACACAGCAATTGCATATCATCAACAACAGCAACAACAACTTGCATTTATATAGCGCCTTTAACATAGTAAAATGTTCCAAGATACTGCACAGGAGCGTTACGAAACAAAATTTGACACTGAGCCACATAACGTGATCAAAGGCTTGGTCAAAGAGATAGTTTTTAAGGAGCGTCTTAAAGAAGGAGAGAGGTAGAGAGATGAGAGGTTTAGGGAGTAAATTCCAGAGCTTAGAGCCTAGGCAGCTGAAGGCACTGCCGCCAATGGTGGAGCAATGAAAATCGGGGATGCGCAAGAGGCCAGAATTGGATGGATGCAGAGATCTCGGAGGGTTATAAGGCTGGAGGAGGTTACAGAGATGGGCAGGGAGGGATTTGAAAACAAGGATGAGAATTTTAAGATTGAGGCATTGCCTCATTACTATCTACTGTATATTGTAGTCCTGAACATTACATGGGCCATTCTTTAATATGTGACTTTACAAAACATCTGTAGAGCAGCCACATTGACTAACCTGCATAGACCTTATGACTGAATGGATGTGTGTTTTGACAGAGTGGTGCTAAGATTCACTGTAAGTTTCAAGTAAAGCAGTTCTTCCACCTTCTAGGAAGCATTGGTTTAGCTTAATTTATCAAAAGTATGTGGAGCACAATAATTAATGAAGGATGACTCTTCACCTTTGGTGCAGTATTTGTTCTTTGAATGTATATCCCATTTAATTACCCATTTAAATCCCATCTCACCCTTCTGCCATCTAGATCCCTGTTTTACATAAGTATGCCAATCTTTTATATTTAGTATATCAGTCTGTTTTATCTGGCCAAATAGATAATTCTAGCTAATCAAGTGCCTCATTTATGTTTAGTTTTAGGGTAACAGAAAACATGGTGGTTTAGTTTTACAACTTGATTCCATAATCTTTTAAAAAATAAGGTCTCTACATTAAGCACCTTTTTAGGATTCAAGTTTATAACATTAGCAATCAAAAAAGAAGTGAAAGTAATTGCTGGAAAACCCTCACAGCCATGAAGAGTGTGACTGTGAGTGTTGAATCATAGAATCATAGAATCATAGAAGTTACAACATGGAAACAGGCCCTTCGGCCCAACATGTCCATGTCGCCCAGTTTATACCACTAAGCTAGTCCCAATTGCCTGCACTTGGCCCATATCCCTCGATACCCATCTTCCCCATGTAACTGTCCAAATGCTTTTTAAAAGACAAAATTGTACCCGCCTCTACTACTGCCTCTGGCAGCTCGTTCCAGACACTCACCACCCTTTGAGTGAAAAAATTGCCCCTCTGGATCCTTTTGTATCTCTCCCCTCTCACCTTAAATCTGTGCCCCCTCGTTATAGACTCCCCTACCTTTGGGAAAAGATTTTGACTATCGACCTTATCTATGCCCCTCATTATTTTATAGACTTCTATAAGATCACCCCTTAACCTCCTACTCTCCAGGGAATAAAGTCCCAGTCTGTCTAACCTCTCCCTGTAAGTCAAACCATCAAGTCCCGGTAGCATCCTAGTAAATCTTTTCTGCACTCTTTCTAGTTTAATAATATCCTTTCTATAATAGGGTGACCAGAACTGTACACAGTACTCCAAGTGTGGCCTCACCAATGCCCTGTACAACTTCAACAAGACATCCCAACTCCTGCATTCAATGTTCTGACCAATGAAACCAAGCATGCTGAATGCCTTCATCACCACCCTATCCACCTGTGACTCCACTTTCAAGGAGCTATGAATCTGTATTCCTAGATCTCTTTGTTCTATAACTCTCCCCAACGCCCTACCATTAACGGAGTAGGTCCTGGCCCGATTCGATCTACCAAAATGCATCACCTCACATTTATCTAAATTAAACTCCATCTGCCATTCATCGGCCCACTGGCCCAATTTATCAAGATCCCGTTGCAATCCTAGATAACCTTCTTCACTGTCCACAATGCCACCAATCTTGGTGTCATCTGCAAACTTACTAACCATGCCTCCTAAATTCTCATCCAAATCATTAATATAAATAACAAATAACAGCGGACCCAGCACCGATCCCTGAGGCACACCGCTGGACACAGGCATCCAGTTTGAAAAACAACCCTCGACAACCACCCTCTGTCTTCTGTCGTCAAGCCAATTTTGTATCCAATTGGCTACCTCACCTTGGATCCCGTGAGATTTAACCTTATGTAACAACCTACCATGCGGTACCTTGTCAAATGCTTTGCTGAAGTCCATGTAGACCACGTCTACTGCACAGCCCTCATCTATCTTCTTGGTTACCCCTTCAAAAAACTCAATCAAATTCGTGAGACATGATTTTCCTCTCACAAAACCATGCTGACTGTTCCTAATTAGTCCCTGCCTCTCCAAATGCCTGTAGATTCTGTCCCTCAGAATACCCTCTAACAACTTACCCACTACAGATGTCAGGCTCACTGGTCTGTAGTTCCCAGGCTTTTCCCTGCCGCCCTTCTTAAACAAAGGCACAACATTTGCTACCCTCCAATCTTCAGGCACCTCACCTGTAGCGGTGGATGATTCAAATATCTCTGCTAGGGGACCCGCAATTTCCTCCCTAACCTCCCATAACGTCCTGGGATACATTTAATCAGGTCCCGGAGATTTATCTACCTTGATGCGCGTTAAGACTTCCAGCACCTCCCTCTCTGTAATATGTACACTCCTCAAGACATCACTATTTATTTCCCCAAGTTCCCTAACATCCATGCCTTTCTCAACCGTAAATACCGATGTGAAATATTCATTCAGGATCTCACCCATCTCTTGTGGTTCCGCACATAGATGACCTTGTTGATCCTTAAGAGGCCCTACTCTCTCCCTAGTTACCCTTTTGCCCTTTATGTATTTGTAGAAGCTCTTTGGATTCACCTTTGCCTGATCTGCCAAAGCAATCTCATATCCCCTTTTTGCCCTCCTGATTTCTCTCTTAACTCTACTCCGGCAATCTCTATACTCTTCAAGGGATCCACTTGATCCCAGCTGCCTATGCATGTCATATGCCTCCTTCTTATTTTTGACTAGTGCCTCAATCTCCCGAGTCATCCAAGGTTCCCTACTTCTACCAGCCTTGCCCTTCACTTTATAAGGAATGTGCTTACACTGAACCCTGGTTAACACACTTTTGAAAGCCTCCCACTTACCAGACGTCCCTTTGCCTGCCAACAGACTCTCCCAATCAACTTCTGAAAGTTCCTGTCTAATACCATCAAAATTGGCCTTTCCCCAATTTAGAATTTTAACTTTTGGGCCAGACCTATCCTTCTCCATAGCTATCTTAAAACTAATGGAATTATGATCACTGGTCCCAAAGTGATCCCTCACTAACACTTCTGTCACCTGCCCTTCCTTATTTCCCAAGAGGAGGTCAAGTTTTGCCCCCTCTCTAGTCGGGCCATCCACATACTGAATGAGAAATTCCTCCTGAATACACTCAACAAATTTCTCTCCATCCAAGCCCCTAATGCTATGGCTGTCCCAGTCAATGTTGGGAAAGTTAAAGTCCCCTACTATTACCACCCTATTTTTCTTGCAGCTGTCTGTAATCTCCTTACATATTTGCTCCTCAATTTCCCGTTGACTATTTGGGGGTCTGTAGTACAATCCTATCAAAGTGATCTCTCCCTTCTTATTTTTCAGTTCTACCCATATGGACTCAGTGGGCGAACCCTCGGATATATCCCCTCTCACTACTGCCGAGATGTTCTCCCTAATCAAGAACGCAACTCCCCCTCCTCTCTTACCTCCTGCTCTATCTTTCCTATAGCATCTGTACCCTGGAACATTGAGCTGCCAGTCCTGCCCCTCCCTTAGCCATGTTTCAGTAATAGCTATAACATCCCAGTCCCATGTACCCATCCATGCCCTGAGTTCATCTGCCTTGCCCATCAGACTTCTTGCATTGAAATAAATGCAGTTTAATCTAGTCTTCCCTTGGTCTTTGCCCTGCTTTCTCAGACCATCTGTCCGGTCATGTTCTGTACACTCTCCCTTACTGCCTTTTGTTTCTGTCACCACTTTATTTCCCACTGACTTCCTGCATCGGTTCCCATCCCCCTGCCACATTAGTTTAAACCCTCCCCAACAGCACTAGCAAACACTCCCCCTAGGACATTGGTTCCAGTCCTGCCCAGATGCAGACCGTCCAATTTGTACTGGTCCCACCTCCCCCAGAACCGGTTCCAATGGCCCAGGAATTTGAATCCCTCCCTCTTGCACCATCTCTCAAGCCACGTATTCATCTTAGCTATCCTGTCATTCCTACTCTGACTAGCCCGTGGCACTGGTAGCAATCCTGAGATTACTACCTTTGAGGTCCTACTCTTTAGTTTAACTCCTAACTCCCTAAATTCAGCTTGTAGGACCTCATCCTGTTTTTTACCTATATCAAAAATGTGTATTTAAAGGTAGAGTTTCCCCTGATTGAATTCCCGATCTATCTAGTGTTCAAAGGCCTTGCTCTTCCTATCTCTGTAATCTCCTGCAGTGCTACAATACACCTGCACAACTTCTCTGTTCCTCTGATGTCACCGACTTCTGCATATCCCCTTTCGCCTCATCATTGGCAGCTGTGTCTTCAGCTGTCTGTTCCCCATGATTTGAAATTCCCTCCTTAAACCCTCCATCACTCCACCTCCCTCTCCTCCTTTAAGACTGTTGGATAATTCCTTTACCCTCTTAAACAGATTCGAAAAGCTAGAGACAGTAATATGTCTGATAATTCACTTCATTTATTATTGAAAAAACATTAATCCCAAATACCCACAAAGAGCAGCGCACGTTAGCCTCATGTCTAATCACTCAGGTGCGTGGATTTAATGAGGCACTGTGAAGATGGCTTCTCCAAGCCTGTTCACGACACCGAGTCTTGAAGGTAGCAAAAGGTCTCTTTCCTAACTAAGTAAAAACATGGCATTTCTTCTTACTCCACTTGCTTTTCTCATCTACTTCCTGCTAGATGAAATACTATCTGCAATACTGATGTTTTACGAATCCCAGTTCTTTGAACAGATTACCGAATAGGAATAAGAGGCCCCATGCATTTTCACACCATACTGTTACTTCCTATCATTGCTTTCCCCAATTGTAAACAATTTTACAACACCAAGTTATAGTCCAACAAATTTATTTTAAATTCCACAAGCTTTCGGAGGCTTCCTCCTTCCTCAGGTGAATGGTGTGGAACTCCCCTGCACTTTTGCCATAGCCCTGCAAATTTTTCCTTTTCAAGTATAAATCCAATATCAAATATAAAATATATAGAGATAAAGGATGTTGGGATTGGATCAGGGAGATGAACGCATGGCTCAAAGATTGGTGTAGGAGAAGTGGGTTTTGATTCGTGGGGCACTTGCACCAGTACTTGGGAAAGAGAGGGCTGTTCCATTGGGACGGACTACACCTGAACCATGCTGGGACCAGAGTTCTAGCGAATCAAATAACTAGGGAGGTAGCTGGGGCTTTAAATTAATAAGGGGGGGAGGGTCCCGGTGGAGAGAAATCTAGAATGCTAAAGAGAAAAGACAAAGAAGCATTGCAGGAAAGCGTTTGGGGTAAGGATAACCAGATTGTGTCAGGAAGGGACAGAGCGTACAAACAAAAGAGTGCACTAACAAATAGGGTCCGGGTAAGAAAAAATGGTATTAAGACAAATAGGGCTATAGCACAAAAAATGTTAAGATGTCTAAAAATGTTAAAAAGACAAATCTAAAGGCACTGTATCTGAATGTACGTAGCATTCATAATAAGGTAGACGAATTAACAACGCAAATAGAATAAATGGATACGATATAATTGCAGTTACAGAGACATGGCTGCAGGATGACCAAGGCTGGGAGCTGAATATCCAAGGGTATTCAATATTTAGGAAGGACAGGAAAAAAGGAAAAGGTGGTGGGATGGCGTTGTTAGTAAAGGATGAAATCAGAGCAATAGTGAGAAAGGATATTGGCTCAGAAAATCAAGATGTCGAATCACTCTGGGTGGAGTTAAGAAGCACCAAGAGGCAGAAAACATTGGTGGGAGTTGTCTATCGGCCTCCAAACATTAGTGGTAATATAGGGGAGGGCATCAAACAGGAAATTAGAGATGCATGTAACAGGGGTACTACAGTAATCATGGGTGACTTTAATCTACATATAGACTGGCCAAACCAAATTAGCAATAATACTGTGGAGGATGAATTCCTGGAGTGTGTACGAGATGGTTTTTTTGACCAGTTCGTTGAAGAGCCAACCAGGGAACAGGCTATCCTAGATTGGGTCTTGCGCAATGAAAAGGCCTTAATTAATAATCTTGTTGTGCGGGGTCCTTTAGGGAAGAGTGACCATAACATGATAGAATTCTTCATTAAGGTGGAAAGTGAATTAGTCAAATCCGAAACTAGGGTCCTAAATCTAAATAAAGGAAACTACAAAAGTATGAGGATTGAGTTGGCTATGATCGATTGGGAAGCTTCATTAAAAGGCATGACAGTGGATAGGCAATGGCTAACATTAAAGGAATGAATGCATGAATTGCAACAGTTTTTTGAGGATGTAACTGGTAGAATAGATAAGGGAGAACCACTGGATGTGATGTATTTGGATTTTCAGAGGGCCTTTGATAAGTCCCAC
This sequence comes from Heptranchias perlo, assembly GCF_035084215.1. Lineage (NCBI taxonomy): Eukaryota > Metazoa > Chordata > Chondrichthyes > Hexanchiformes > Hexanchidae > Heptranchias > Heptranchias perlo. Next base: position 14,957,357 of record NC_090331.1, on the reverse strand, counting down.
ATAAGAGGTTACTGTGCAAAATTAAAGGACATGGGATTGGGGGGAATATACTGGCATGGATTGAAAATTGGTTAACAGACAGGAAACAGAGAGTAGGAATAAATGGGTCTTTTTCGAGACGGCAGGCAGTGACTAGTGGGGTACCACAGGGATCAGTGCTTGGGCCCAATTATTCACAATATATATCAATGATTTGGATGAGGGAACCAAATGTAATATTTCCAAGTTTGCTGATGACACAAAACTAGGTGGGATCGTGAGTTGTGAGAAGGATGCAAAGAAGCTTCAAGGCGATTTAGACAAGTTGAGTGAGTGGGCAAATACATGGCAGATTCAGTATAACGTGGATAAATGTGGAGTTATCCACTTCGGAAGGAAAAACAGAAAGGCAGAGTATTATATAAATGGTGATAGATTGGGAAATGTTGATGTACAAAGGGACCTGGGTGTCCTTGTACCAGTCACTGAAATCAAACATGTAGGTGCAGCAAGCAGTTAGGAAGGTAAATGGTATGTTGGCCTTCATTGCAAAAGGATTTGAGTACAGTAGCAAGGATGTCTTACTGCAGTTATACAGGGCCTTGGTGAGACCACACCTGGAGTACTGTGTGCAGTTTTGGTCTCCTTACCTAAGAAAGGATATACTTGCCATAGAGGGAGTACAGCGAAGGTTCACCAGACTGATCCCTGGGATGGCAGGATTGTCATATGAGGAGAGATTGGGTCGACTTGGCCTGTATTCACTAGATTATAGAAGAATGAGAGGGGATCTCATTGAAACGTATAAAATTCTGACAGGGCTAGACAGACTGGATGCAGGGAGGATGTTTCCCCTAGCTGGGGGGGTCCAGAACGAGGGGTCACCGTCTCAGGATATGGGGTAGGACATTTAGGACTGAGATGAGGAGAAGTTTCTTCACTCAGAGGGTGGTGAACCTGTGGAATTCTCTACCACAGAAGGTTGTGGAGGCCAAGTCACTGAATATATTTAAGAAGGAGCTAGATAGATTTCTAGACACAAAAGGCATCAAGGGGTATTGGGAGAGAGCGGGAATATGGTATTGAGATAGAGGATCAGCCATGATCATATTGAATGGCGCAGCAGGCTCGAAGGGCCGAATGGCCTACTCCTGCTCCTATTTTCTATGTTTCTATGCTTCAAATTGTACAATGGATGTAATTAAACTGCAGAGGTTTGCTGAAATCAGTAAGGATAGATTATAATGAGTGATGCGATATATATCTGGACCCAACAATAAAGAAATAGAGTCTTTTGTAATTAACAAAGACATAATAATTGTACAGTCACAATGTATAGCATGTGACTGTTCTCTTCAGGATCTTGAAAGTGAATGTAATTGTATTAGGACACTCAGGATTACTTCCACCAGGATAATACCAGTCCCACTGTGATCCAGCGTCAAGTGTGTAATGTTTTGGAACTGCCAATGCTTACCTATTATATGCCCAAAATCCCATATTTTCTTTCCAAACTGATGATATGATTCAGTGTATGTGCATTCGCAAAAACAAGACAAATTTCATCGACTTGTCTTCAGTTGAATAAATGTCAATTTATTTAACAGAGGTCTAGATATGTGTTGGTTTATATCATATTTTTACTATGCATCAACACGCATTAAGTAGAAAATAGCTGAAGCATAAGATACCTCAAAAATGCACTGAAGTGAAAATGTATCACAAACCCTCTTATTTTTCCAGTGAACGCCCCACCTTGGAAAATATATAGAAAATATAATCGCAGGACCTGAAGCTCTCTTTCTGGCAGGGGAAAATATTCTTTTAAATTATTTTATATTTTACCAGTACAGTTTAATGTTAGCCAGATTGATAGAATTCTTATTTTTTTAAATTCATTTATGGGATGTGGACGTCGCTGACAAGGCCAACATTTATTGCCCATCTTTAATTACCCTTGAGGAGGTGGTGGTGAGCCGCCTTCTTGTCCGGCTGCAGTCCGTGTGGTGAAGGTTCTCCAACAGTGCTGTTAGGTAGGGAGTTCCAGGATTTTGACCCAGCGACGATGAAGGAACTGTCATATATTTCCAAGTCAGGATGGTGTGTGACTGGAGGGGAACGTGCAGGTGGTGGTGTTCTCATGTGTCTGCTGCCCTTGTCCTTCTAGGTGGTAGAGGGCGGAGTTGGGGAGGTGCTGTCAATAAAGTCTTGGTGAGTTGCTGAATGCATCTTGTAGATGGTACACACTGCAGCCACGGTGCGCCAGTGGTGGAGGGAGTGAATGTTTACGGTGGTGGATAGGGTGTCAATCAAGTGGGCTGCTTTGTCCTGGATGGTGTTGAGCTTCTTGAGCCTTGTTGGAGCTGCACTCATCCAGGCAAGTGGAGAGTATTCCATCACACTTCTAACTTGTGTCTTGTAGATGGTGGAAATGCTTTGGAGAAGTCAGGAGGTGAGTCACTCACCGCAGAATACCCAGCCTCTGACCTGCTCTTGTAGCCACAGTCTTTATATGGCTGGTCCAGTTTAGTTTCTGGTGGAAGGTGACCCCCAGGATGTTGATGGTGGGGGATTCGGCGATGGTAATGCCGTTGAATGTCAAGAGGAGGTGGTTGGACTCTCTCTTTTTGGAGATGGTCATTGCCTGGACTTGTTTGGCGCAAATGTTACTTGCCACTTATGAGCCCAAGCCTGGATGTTGTCCAGGTCTTGCTGCATGTGGGCACAGACTGCTTCATTATCCGAGCGGTTTCAAATGGAACTGAACACTGTGCAATCATCAGCGAACATCCCCCATTAATGAAGCAGCTGAAGATGGTTGGGCCTAGGACACTGCTCTGAGGAACTCTTATCACTTTAGTTCTTCTGTTTTATATTGAACAATCAATGATAGAAGAATTATAAGGAATCTTACAACACCAGGTTATAGTCCAACAGTTTTATTTGAAAATCACAAGCTTTCGGAGGCTTTCTCCTTCGTCAGGTGAGTGTCGGATTCCTTGAAAATTACCGCATATCTAGTCATAGAACAATGCCTGGTGATTACAGATAATCTTTCAGTGGCTGATATGCCTCCATTCACTCAGCGTAGCCTCTGCCATTACAATGCCGGGTCCCAACTATTGGTCAGGAGTGGGACATCCCCACTTAGGGATCCCTGCTCCTGGACCCACTGCTGGCCCTCATTTACCTTGTAAGGAGTGGGTGGCAATCCACTAGGAAGGTCATCGAAAGAACCAACAGGGTGCTGAAGAGCTGCTTCGTGTGGCAAGTAGCGAGGATAGGAAAGGTTCTGGGGGCATAGTTCAGTACTCCCCGAGAGAGAGTAGCATGGATGGTCATTGTGTGCAATAGGGGTCATAAATATAAGACAGTTACTAATAAATCCTCCAAGGAACTCAGGAGAAACTTCTTCAGTCACAGAGAGCTACCACATGGAGTAGCTGAGGCGAATAGCACAGATGCATTTAAGGGGAAGCGAGATAAGTACACGAGGGAGAAAGGAATAGAAGTTTATGCTGATAGGATGAGATGAATTAGGGTGGGAGGAGGCTCGTGTGGAGCATAAACACCTGCATAGACCTGTTGGGCCGAATGGCCTGTTTCTGTGCTGTAAATTCTATGTACTTCACCATGACTTGGGGTCTTGACCTTGACATAACAGGAGAAGAGCCAATACAGGCAGAAAATCCTGCGCTGCGAGAGCTGGAACAAAGAGACGCGGTGTGTATTGGCGGGAGGGACCGCTTCGAGATGACAGGGCTGTCATAGTGCAGCTTGTGGTGCAGGGTTTCACCCAATGAGAACCCTCCCATAGAAATGGTGACCAGAAGGAGACTCAGACACTTATCTCTTCAAATTCAAATAACGTTTCATTACAAACATTTTGCAGTGCAAATTATTAACGACAAATACGAAAAAGATAAATATTTGTTAGAATTTTCAAGAAGTCTTCCATTATTATGCTATAAGAAACATTGAAATAACAAAAGTGTTCAATTTAAATGTAAATTTCTGTTTACAAAAATACAACTCTGAACAATAAGATCAAACATTCGAACAACTTTAAACCTGCGTCCAACAATATAAACCTTTGAACTTTTATGCAAAATTTTGCTAATTTAAATAAACATTTAACCGTATCAAACGTGTAACTTCTAATTATAGTAAAAAAAATCAAACACAACAAGCGAGACATGACGAAGACGGTCGATATCTCCAGCCTGGCATCTTCCCTCCTTGACAGAGAGCTGTGTGCTGCTTACCATGCACTCCCCAGCCTCACTCAGAAGGAAAACTTTTTTTCTCTTCGGCTTTTATAGTCCTCCACCCCAGCACCTCAAGTCCCCATTGGCCCACTTCCAATTACGTTTCAACCATGCTAGAATATTATACCGATTTACGTCTACTTTTAAGTCTGGGTGTATTCAAATTAGATTGCGAGATGTGACTTGATATCGGTGAAATGATCACAATAACTTTCGGGTTACGCCCACAGAGGAAACTCCAGGCCAAAAAAATCAAAGAAACTAAGTTTGCATTGAACTTCTGTTACACTCCAAAAAAAAGAAAAGAACTTGCATTTATATAGCACCTTTCACAACCTCAGGACGTCCCAAAGTGCTTTACAGCCAATGAATTACTTTTGAAGTGTAGTCATGTTGTAATGTCGGAAATTCGGCAGACAATTTGCACACAGCAAGGTCCCACAAACAGCAACGTGATAATGACCAGATAATCTGTTTTTTGCTGATGTTGGTTGGTTGGCTGACACTTTCCTTAACATATACATCTTCATAACCATAAACATATAGGGGTCTGCAACAGAAAATTAATGAAGAATGTATGCATGCCCATGGAAATGGAGGAACAAGAACTTCAACAGCCTGTTCCAAGGGTGAATCACCTTGGAATGAGGAATAATCTGCATTTCAGGTAAACCTGACAAGTTGGGGAATAAAAAATGCAAAAATCAAGATGCGAGAGAGAAAATAATTTTAGTACAATTGCACTCACTTTACTTGTGAGTGCAAATGATGAGGATTTAATGTCTTATTGGATCTGGAAGCTTTTTTTAAAGACTGTATTGATCACAATCCATTGCAGAGTTTAAAGAAATCATCAACCGCACATGTTGTAATCTAACTGATGCACCATTCCATAATGATATGATCAACTTTCATTGATTACTCTAAAGCTTTTGATTTAATCAGTCCTACCTTATATTGACCAATTTGAGAAATTATGAGATTAACTCTGCTTTGATGAATTGGTGTAAGGAATCTTACAACACCAGGTTATAGTCCAACAAATTTATTTTAAAATCACAAGCTTTCGGAGATTATCTCCTTCGTCAGATGAATGAATGAAAAGGTTCTCAAATCGCATATCTTATACTATGTTGGGACAGCATCACACCAATCAAAAGGTGTCGTTGTTATTCAAACAGGCCAGTCACGGAGAACAGCACGTCCCAGTACACTCGATATACATTGTGTCTATTACACAGGCAGGCAGAAAGAAACTCAAAATGGCAGAGAGAGAGAGAGAGAGAGAATTTTAAAAAACATATAAATTTTTTCCCCCTTTTTGCTGGTGGGGTTACGTGTAGCGTGACATGAACCCAAGATCCCGGTTGAGGCCGTCCTCATGGGTGCGGAACTTGGCTATCAACTTCTGCTCGACGATTTTGCGTTGTCGTGTGTCTCGAAGGCCGCCTTGGAGAACGCTTACCCGAAGATCGGTGGCTGAATGTCCTTGACTGCTAAAGTGTTCCCCGACTGGGAGGGAACCCTCCTGTTTGACGATTGTTGCGCGGTGTCCGTTCATCCGTTGTCGCAGCGTCTGCATGGTCTCGCCAATGTACCATGCTCCGGGGCATCCTTTCCTGCAACGTATGAGGTAAACAACGTTGGCCGAGTCACAGGAGTATGAACCATGTACCTGGTGGGTGGTGTCCTCTCGTGTGATGGTGGTATCCGTGTCGATGATCTGGCAAGTCTTGCAGAGGTTGCCGTGGCAGGGTTGTGTGGTGTCGTGGACGCTGTTCTCCTGAAAACTGGGTAACTTGCTGCGAACGATGGTCTGTTTGAGGTTGGGTGGCTGTTTAAAGGCGAGCAGTGGAGGCGTGGGGATGGCCTGAGCGAGGTGTTCGTCGTCATCGATGACATGTTGAAGGCTGCGGAGAACATGGTGCAGTTTCTCCGCTCCAGGGAAGTACTGGACGACGAAGGGTACTCTGTTGGTTGCGTCCCGTGTTTGTCTTCTGAGGAGGTCTATGCGATTCTTTGCTGTGGCCCGTCGGAACTGTCGATCGACAAGTCGAGCGTCATATCCCGTTCTTACGAGGGCGTCTTTCAGCGTCTGTAGGTGTCCATCGCGTTCCTCCTCGTCTGAGCAGATCCTGTGTATTCGTAGGGCCTGTCCATAGGGGATGGCCTCTTTGACGTGGTTGGGGTGGAAGCTGGAAAAGTGGAGTATCGTGAGGTTGTCCGTGGGCTTGCGGTAGAGTGAGGTGCTGAGGTGCCCGTCTTTGATGGAGATTTGTGTGTCCAAGAAAGAAACCGATTCTGAGGAGTAGTCCATGGTGAGTTTGATGGTGGGATGGAACTTGTTGATGTTATCGTGTAGTCTCTTCAGTGATTCTTCGCCGTGGGTCCATAGGAAGAAAATGTCGTCGATGTATCTGGTGTATAGCGTTGGTTGGAGGTCCTGTGCAGTGAAGAAGTCGTGCTCGAACTTGTGCATGAAAATGTTGGCGTATTGGGGTGCGAATTTGGTCCCCATGGCTGTTCCGTGTGTTTGGGTAAAGAACTGGTTATTGAAGGTGAAGACATTGTGATCCAGGATGAAGCGGATGAGTTGTAGGATGGCGTCTGGAGATTGGCTGTTGTTGGTGTTGAGTACTGAGGCTGTTGCAGCGATGCCGTCATCGTGGGGGATACTGGTGTATAGTGCCGAGACGTCCATCGTGGTGAGAAGTGTTCCTGGTTCAACTGGTCCGTGGGTGCTGAGTTTTTGTAGGAAGTCTGTAGTGTCGCGACAGAAGCTGGGGGTTCCCTGTACGATGGGTTTCAGGATGCCCTCGACGTATCCAGAGAGGTTCTCACACAGGGTTCCGTTGCCTGATACGATAGGACGTCCGGGTGTGTTGGCTTTGTGTATCTTTGGGAGGCAGTAGAAGTCTCCCACGCGGGGAGTACGTGGGATGAGAGTGCGTAGGATGCTTTGAAGGTCTGGATCGAAGGTCTTGATCAGTTTGTTGAGCTGGTGGGTGTGTTCTTTGGTCGGATCTGCGGGTAACCGTCTGTAGTGTTCCTGGTTGTCCAGTTGTCGGTATGCTTCTTTGCAATAGTCCGTTCTGTTCTGTATGACAATGGCTCCTCCTTTGTCCGCTGGTTTGATGACAATGTTGCGGTTGGTCTTGAGAGCGTTGATGGCGTTGCGTTGTGCTCGGGTGACATTCTGGACTGTCTTCTGAGTGCGCCTGATGAATCTGGCATTGACGCATTTCCTGACAGAATCATACAGAACAGAACGGACTATTGCAAAGAAGCATACCGACAACTGGACGACCAAAGAACACACCCACCAGCTCAACACACGGAACAGCCATGGGGACCAAATTCGCACCCCAGTACGCCAACATTTTCATGCTCAAGTTCGAGCACGACTTCTTCACTGCACAGGACCTCCAACCAACGCTATACACCAGATACATCGACGACATTTTCTTCCTATGGACCCACGGCGAAGAATCACTGAAGAGACTACACGATAACATCAACAAGTTCCATCCCGCCATCAAACTCACCATGGACTACTCCTCAGAATCGGTTTCTTTCTTGGACACACAAATCTCCATCAAAGACGGGCACCTCAGCACCTCACTCTACCGCAAGCCCACGGACAACCTCACGATGCTCCACTTTTCCAGCTTCCACCCCAACCACGTCAAAGAGGCCATCCCCTATGGACAGGCCCTACGAATACACAGGATCTGCTCAGACGAGGAGGAACGCGATTGACACCTACAGACGCTGAAAGACGCCCTCGTAAGAACGGGATATGACGCTCGACTTGTCGATCGACAGTTCTGACGGGCCACAGCGAAGAATCACATAGACCTCCTCAGAAGACAAACACGGGACGCAACCAACAGAGTACCCTTCGTCGTCCAGTACTTCCCTGGAGCGGAGAAACTGCACCATGTTCTCCGCAGCCTTCAACATGTCATCGATGACGACGAACACCTCGCTCAGGCCATCCCCACGCCTCCACTGCTCGCCTTTAAACAGCCACCCAACCTCAAACAGACCATCGTTCGCAGCAAGTTACCCAGTTTTCAGGAGAACAGCGTCCACGACACCACACAACCCTGCCACGGCAACCTCTGCAAGACTTGCCAGATCATCGACACGGATACCACCATCACACGAGAGGACACCACCCACCAGGTACATGGTTCATACTCCTGTGACTCGGCCAACGTTGTTTACCTCATACGTTGCAGGAAAGGATGCCCCGGAGCATGGTACATTGGCGAGACCATGCAGACGCTGCGACAACGGATGAACGGACACCGCGCAACAATCGCCAAACGGGAGGGTTCCCTCCCAGTCGGGGAACACTTTAGCAGTCAAGGACATTCAGCCACCGATCTTCGGGTAAGCGTTCTCCAAGGCGGCCTTCGAGACACACGACAACGCAAAATCGTCGAGCAGAAGTTGATAGCCAAGTTCCGCACCCATGAGGACGGCCTCAACCAGGATCTTGGGTTCATGTCACGCTACACGTAACCCCACCAGCAAAAAGGGGGAAAAAATGTATATGTTTTTTAAAATTCTCTCTCTCTCTCTGCCATTTTGAGTTTCTTTCTGCCTGCCTGTGTAATAGACACAATGTATATCGAGTGTACTGGGACGTGCTGTTCTCCGTGACTGGCCTGTTTGAATAACAACGACACCTTTTGATTGGTGTGATGCTGTCCCAACATAGTATAAGATATGCGATTTGAGAACCTTTTCATTCATTCATCTGACGAAGGAGATAATCTCCGAAAGCTTGTGATTTTGAAATAAATTTGTTGGACTATAACCTGGTGTTGTAAGATTCCTTACATTTGTCCACCCCAGTCCATCACCGGCATCTCCACTTGATGAATTGGGTTCGTGCTTTCCTAACAGAGCAGAGTGATTGAAAATGTGAAAATATCTGAATGGAATGATATCAATCAGAGGGGACTAAACTAAGCACTCTTCTTTTTTCCGTGCTGACAATTAATCTCAAATTAAACAATAGAAGGTTCAACAATGTTGATAGTGCACAAATTGAGAACATCAGTGATATCAAAATTTGGAGAGAGATTACAAATTTGAGTGATTTACTGAGTGATCCCATCAGTGTAACACAGAGGGTAAAGATCTCTTCTGGTCGTTACGTGTCAATAACATTATAAGTATGATGGAACGATTTCTTGCGTTGGCTATTTTTAGTGAAATTGTAAAAGAACTAATTCTAAAAGAATGTGTTTACCATTTTGCCAGATACAGAGATCAAAGGAAATCTTCCTCTTATTTTTACAATGTCACTCACACACCCTGACCAGTTGAAATGATTCCTATTATATTTACAATGACACTAATAAATGTGGATCAAAGGAAATCGTCCTGTTACATTTACAATGGGGGGAGAAGGACCCCAGTGGCATCTTAACGGCCTACAGACCCCACACGGAAAGTCTGGGCTTCCACTGCCCCGGGCTTCCCCAATTCCCCCCACCCTGCTGCCTTTCCCACCTGCGATCGGACAGTAATTTATACTGATAAGAATTTATTTTATCTAAGCTATTGAACATAATTATTTTAAGAAAATTGAATTGGAACGAATATGATGTTTATTTACAAAAACAGACTAATAAGTACCTGTCATGGCTTAGTTCACTAAAATGGACTCGCAGATAACAGTCTGATCCTTGTTTATATAGAATATCAAGTAGTAATTGATTGGTCCATACAAAACTGTAAACTGAGAAAAAAATATTCCTTAAATGGTTTCTGAACATCCGGAGAACAAAAACTGAACGACAGCTTTAAATTCATGACTGACTACTTGTTGAATAAAATATCTGCTGAATAATGTATATTTATATGATTAAAAGTCTGGCGCATCATGTGATTAAACATTATGTGTAAATTGGTGTATTAAATCTGCCTGTAGCAGAAAAAAAAATACATGTTGTGTTTCTCTGAATGGCTGAAATAAGTAATTTAAGCATACTGATTTGTTAAAATATAAATCAGTAAAGATCTCACAAGATCCCATGCAACCATTGCAATTTCAATGATATCAATTTTATATTTTCAAGTCAGTTCTGGCTGAATGTATATAAATAACATTTATAAGATAAGAAACACATAATAAACATTATAATTCCCCCAGAAACCAGATTCTTCCCTCTATGCTATTATATATCCCTGAGCTATTGTTTCTTTCCAGAGGCCTACCTATTTCTCGATGGCCCGGCACTCAGTTATCCTCCTTGCCTGAATCTTGACTTCTTCCCTGGGCCTTCATGCCGCTATTTTGTTGCCTTATAATCGCAGCCACCTTGCATTAGTGCAACTGGTCCTGACCTTGGGCATCATCCACATGTGCATGCTCCCAATAGTTATCAGAAATCTCTTCTTTGAAATTGTTTTGCCTTGGTTCCTTTTTTTCTTCCTCACTATAGTACATCTCTTCTCCCTACACATTTCCATTTTTTTTGTGCTGTCATTCAAATTTGGTTTCATCATACATGCTTCACCACTTCCATTTACTCCCATATAATCAATGTCATGAGAGGTGGACTAGTACATTCTTATAAAGTTTTTATATTTTTCTGGTCGAGCTGTAAGGTTTCTGAGCATGGTTATGCAGTAGAAGTGACATAATATAAATAAAAGGAAATAAAACTGATAGTGACTTAGCACCTGCAGGTACATGGGACCATGCAGAATGAAATTTCATTATGCAACATTAATAATGAACAAATATATGCATTCATATGGAATTTTTCTGTCTGCAATTTTAGCAAAGGCCTTTGATTCATTTAAAATAAATGAGTTAATGACCTTGTTGAAAAGAAAAGGCTTACTTTTTTTATAGCATTCTATTATATCTCTTAGAAACATCCCAAAGTGCTTTTCCTACAATGTACTGCTTTCCAGTCATTGACTGAAATCCAGTCATTGTTGTTATGTAAACATATGGTGTGGTCACTTTACACACATCAATGCCCACAGGTAAACAACCAGTTAATCTGTTCTGGTAATGTTGGGTCATCTTTAATGTCCACCTGAATTACCAGAACAGGCCGATGGGGCCTTGGTTTATCATCTGATCCAAAGGATGGCACCACCACAATATAGCTGTTCGGGAGTGTCGACTTAGATTATGTACTCAAATCAATGACAATCAGGCGGGCGATTGCTACCCCCTGTCTATGTCCCCGACCAATTTGAAGGTTCTGCCCTCTCTCTTTGGACTGGAGTTATCTTCTTTGGTCAAGCAGAACTCTGCTCAATGGCTTCCAACTGGCAGCAAAATTCCTAATGTTAGAACAAAGGCAACTCGACAAAGAGCTCTTTAATCATATTGGAAACATGCATGGTGGTCCGGGTAGGGTTTTCTGCTGGTATAACTGTAACCAACTGGGAAGTCAATTTTTGAAAGATTAAAAGAGGCGAGGCCGCCTTTAAGTTTGTTATGTTTGGAAACCGCTGGCTGTCCAGTTGGCCTTTTCCTAGCATTAGCTGTTTCACTGATGAGCCGAGTTATTGTGGCCAGAGAGCATTGTGAGTGGGGCAGGTACTGGTGTCAAACTGGTAGCTGTAACATAAACTTCAGGTATTCGGGTCTGAGTCTTTCCTAGTATCAAAACATACCCAAATAAAAACAGCTAATGCATTATTGTATGTAATATGATTAATTAGCTTTCTTAACACTGCCAGATTGTCCTCAGCGTTATCTAAACTGTCCTTGAATTTTACTTTTATTGACAAGAAAGGCAATTGTGTAGAATCCGCTTTTAGTTAAACATTTGAGAAGACCAGCTAGATGTGGATGAAACTAGCATTTAGTTCCTATATTTTATAATGTATCAGGTTAAGTCAGATTTTGTGTTGTGTTACTTTGGGGCTGGTAATAGCTCCAGGGGTGGTTTGAAGAGCACATTAATGTAACATGAGATTTAGGGAAGAGTGGAGAAAAAAAATTCCATTATTACTTGAATGTGATTTGAGTAATTGTGCCTATCCAGGAGACAGGTGGAACACATACTCATGGCATTCTCTGCCCAATCTTTTCTCTTGTACTCCTGAAGGAGCTGACTCCTGCTGGGGTAAGTTTTTAATGGCATTGACCACCTTCTGGGACATTGTCCTAGGCTGTTTCTTTATCTGTGAGCCTACAGAGTATCAGCAGGCTGTTCAATTATATAAGGCATCGCATCCTAGCTCAATATCCATCCTCACCCAATGCCCATGCACTTGCTAACAGCAGGCATCACTAAATACTGATGATTTTTTTGATTCATTATGCCAAAAGCACTTGAGGACAATTATACACCCCTAACGTTGCCCCAATTGAGATCAACATAGACTGGGCATTAAATTTGGGATAGAATCATAGAATCATAGAAGTTTACAACATGGAAACAGGCCCTTCGGCCCAACATGTCCATGTCGCCCAGTTTATACCACTAAGCTAGTCCCAATTGCCTGATTGGTATGGCTCAGTTTCAATTTAATAACTAGGCAAACACACACCTCTCCCTCAACATACCACAATGCAAACAGTTACGATTATCTTCAGACCTTTCTGATAGCCTAGAGGTCACATGCATGGATAGGCACAGAAAGCACCACATTGACCCAGGTGTACTTGTATGCCCCCTGCTCCAAGTACCTTGTGCATCCAGTCACTAATCCAGGGATCTAAACTCCTCTGAACATACAAGACTCTTCTGATTTGAGAATCTTACCTTAACTTCCAGCGTAAACACAGCATGTCCTCTGTGATTCTTTTTGAATTCAACAGACTCTTGTGACATAATGATAGTTTTCTCCACTTGATTGATAGTTTTCTTGTCATCAGCCCTTCAAATTTTTTACGCTACTTTTATACTGGGTCAGTTCCCGAAGCACAGGTCTCATGTGGCCGGCTGCAAGGTGATTGTAAAACTGCCAGAACTGGCTACAGCCAGCTGCGCAATACTCGTGTGCTGGAAACTGGGGCTCGTGCAATGTAAAAGCAGCATTTGATTACACATGGGATCATAAGCCATGGTGCTTGACCAAAAAAGGGGAAAAAAGTGGTGATGCCCTCCCCTAACTACACAGGCTTGCTACATTCTGTACTTATTATTGTAAAGCATTTATACAGTGAGTGTTTGAGCCATAAAATGAGGTGGAAGGCCAGGAATGCCCCCTCACACCTCATCCACATGGATTAGTTTGGCCTGTGCCTACTGCAGGCCCAGGGCAGCCCCCCCAGGAAAACCCCAGAAATGGCTGCCTGCAGTTAAACCACAAGTCCCGGCCAGAATGGAGATGATTGGGTAATTCCGCTGTCAATCAAGCCTGGGCACCGCATTGCTGTAAGTGACTGGGATTGATTTTATGCACATAATTTGTATTATGTAACTATCCTCCACTCATTGCATTTTGCTGGAGAAATAATCCTGCTGTACTTGGTTTATGAGTAAATTAAAATCCCAAGTCCCGCCCCAACTCCAACTCATTGGCTGGCACAGCGGTGTCAATATTCACTCCGCCCAGAAATACCGAGACAGCATAAAAGGCGTGCAGGTCGGGTGAAGCCATTCTCCCAACCTTTCTTCCTGACCTTTGGAACTGGGAAAATGGGTGTTACCCATGCCCAGAGGTGTCAGGAAACTCAGCCCGAAAACTTCCCCTAATTTATTATAATGCCATTCAAGACATTTTAATACAAGGCTCTGGGTGTAAATTCAAAACGTACAATATGCAAGAGAAAGGACAAGATAACTGTGCAGCCACTGAGTAATGTCCATTTACGTTAAGGTCAAATGGTTTCTGTGAGCTGTAATGATCAAATTGGGAATGTGAGTATTGAAATAACAGCAGCAAATCTTGACGTTCCCAAGCTGTAAGGGGATAATGTACAAATAAAACCATAGGAGACTGCGAATGATTAATGATGAATATTATGTTCTGATAATCATTACACAATTGGGACTTTCTGGTATTATGCTTTTGTATTTATGTGTGTGGTCTATGAACTGCACGGACACGTTGGGCTGAATGGCCTCCTTCTGTGCCGTAACTTTCCATGATTCTATGGGGGATAAATTAGATAAGGGTCCGTTCTGGGTGATGCGCCCCGCTCCTGATGGACCCTACGCAGGCAGCACGTGAACTTTGTGCTGCCTGCTACTTACCATGAAATCTCCGTCAGCAAAGCACAGCCCTCGCTGCTGAGAGGCTGCACAGAGAATGAGGAAGTTGGAAATGGGGCGTGCACAGCGCACGTCATCTGCAGCCTGCACTATTTAAAGATGCAGGCACATTTCAAATGGCAGGTACACAGCTAACTAGGAGAAGGGAAAATGGCATCGCGAGAGAGGGCTCCACGATTCTCCGACGATGCTCTGGAGGCCCTGGTGGAAGGCGTGGACCAAAGGAGGGCCAGCATGTATCCGCAGGGTGGCCGGAGACCCTCCAGACCATAGCAGCGTAGGCATTGGCAGACTGTGATGCAGGAGGTGAACGCTAGGAGCATTGCACCATGCACGTGGGTGCCGTGCCGGAAGAAGTTTAATGATTTGACACGAGTGGTCAAGGTGAGTGAATACAAGTGTCAAGTGGCACATCCTACCAACTGCACCAATACTCCATGCACGACTCCTCCCGTCACCCACCCACCCACCAACAAACACTGCCCATCCATACGCAATGCTGCTTCTCACCCACACATAGTACCACACTTGCAGGCCACACAACCACCTCTCACAAGTCACACAAACTGGCAGCTATTCGACCATGACAGGCACATCACCCACACAACTTGCAGGACACTCACTGACACACTGTCCTCTGTCTTGCAGGAGGAGGTGGCGTATAACACCCGCCAGTAGGAGGGACCTGAGACTGGAACGGCACTTCTGCACTTCCTCACCCCCCCAAGAGGAGATGGTGCTGAGGATCATTGGGCGGGCTGTCGCTGCAGCCGTCACAACGTGCCGCGCTGGAGGTCCCGGTGAAGGGGGTCTCTGCATATCTAATGCTCCTTCTCCTTTTCCATATATCCCTCCTCCCATAACCTTTTCTGACTCATGTGCTGCACATGCTGCCAGCACGCACCTCTTACTTGCTCCTCTCCCCACTCCACAACTCAACCTGTTTCACTTTGTCATTGCAGATACCCAAGAACACATGACGGCACCCGAGGAGGAGGAGGAGGAGGGGGGGCGGATACTGAAGCAACACTGTCACTCGATCTGACACTTGCTTCCACCAGCTCAGAGACTGATATTGCACGTCCTTTAGAGGTTAGGTTAGAGGAGGGATCTGCACGTGGTGAGACACCGAGCACAAGTGAGCAGGAGCCGGGGTGGAGGGAACGGATACCACAGGTGCCAGCTCACCGGAGGGCGAGGTCGCTCACTAGTTCTGCTCAGATAAGGACTTCGAAGGGCCAGGCTGCAGAAGACGGCTGATGGGCATACACCAACAAATGCTTGGGGCACTGGGAAGCCTGCCAGAAAGCCTGCGCACAATGAGAAGGAGCATGGAGGAATCCAGCTCCAACTTGGCGCAGGGCTTTGCACAGAGCTTGGAGCCCATCCTTTCCAACATGGAACGGGTGGTCACCTCCATCAGCGCACCTGTGGAACCCACCGTGATGCAGTGTCTGATGACTGATGTCACACCATCCATTGCAGCACAAACATCTGCCATCCAAGGTCTGACTGCTGCATTTGCAGCTCAGACTGCTGCATTGGAAGCTCAGACTGCTGCAATCGTGGCTCTGGGGACCACTGTGGAACAGGGCTTCCAGGGCGTCACAGCACTCCAGCAATCCGTTCTCCAGCCGATCACCAGGAGTGCTGAGGCGCCGCCCCGGGAGAGTGGCCGTGGTGCCATGGCAGTCGGACCTGCTGTCGTCTCTCAGGACGACAGTATTCCTGTTCCCACCCCAGCCACTCTGCCAGTGCTCCTGTTGTTGCCTCTCTGCAGCCAGGCCAGACTGCTGCAGCCCATCCTGAGATGGTGCAGTCTGAAGCCGGGCCCTCCAGGCCCAGAGCTGCTCGAGGTCGTCCTCCAAGGCCATCTGGACGTTCCTCCATTGAAGGCCAGCAGCCTTCATCACCCATACGCCAGCCACTGGGGAAGCATCTCGTAGGAGCACTAGGATAGGTAAAGGCACACGGACAACAGGCACTAAGGGAATGCACAAGGGTGAATAGTTCTGTTATTTTTGCATAATTTAATTTATTAATCCATAAATGAGAGTTTGATTTTGCATTTGGTGTTGGTTTTTATTCCTGCAATGAGCTGAAAGGGACACCAATGTGTAATCAGATGGAGGGCGATTTGATTGTCTTGTGGGAGGGGAAAGGTGGGGAATGTAGGACTGTTGGTGAGTGGGGGGATGTAGTTCCAATTATTGATAGCGGGCACGGATCAGGCGAGCACGCACAGCCCTTGCAGACAAGGCGTGTGGTTCCGTCACAGCCACAGGCAATGCTGTCCTCGCCCTGCTCTGAGGCTGCAGTTGTGGCCGCACCAGTTGACAGATCTCGGTGATGGCTTCCTTAGTGAACCTCAGGCGTCGGATGCAATCCTCCTCGGTCATGTTGAGGTAAGAGAATTGATCCCGGAAGGCCCTCATTGGGTAGGGCCTCCTGTTCAGTGCTGTGCGCCTCCTCGTCCTCCGTCTCCTCGCAGCTTGACCCGCTGGGCGTGGCCTCTCTGCATGCTCCCAGTCATGCTCAATGCCCAACGGGAGCCCCAGCAGACCGCTCATGGTTGGCAGGAATGTTGTTCCACCAGTGTTGTAACTTTCCGACCCGTAAGACAGTACCTGCCAAAGCACTCTCAAAAGTAGTGTAGGAACTCTCAATAAGAATAGGGAGCTTCAAAAAATATTTGCTACTCCTCCAACAGCCAGAAACAATAATCCATCAACTAACCTGCAACACCTGCATGGTCCCTTTAAATAGCGCTGGTTGGGGGGTCCTTCGGGCACTGTAAGAAACATTTAGATGGTCGGGGATAAGACTGCATTGAGTTGAGCGTTAAGGTCGAAAATTGTGTGTATCACTTTAAGTCAGCATTGCACACTGATTGCAGCCATTTTCTCCCGACTTTACATGCTTCCAGCGTCCGGTACTAGCACATGCGCTAACTCCTATACCTAGATGGCTTCTGGCGCACGTCACGCAGGAAACGTGCGTGCGCATCTAAGACGCCATCTTTGATGTCAGAGAGGCCGTGTAGCGCCGAAACAACAGGCCCAATTTAGTGCCCTATGATTCTAACCGGGTAATATAATTTCATCTGCTTGTATACCAATTTGGATATATACAACTTAGGAGGAGGACCCTGTTTGGGTCACGAGAATTTTCACATGTTAATATTTTGTTGTATTACTGTTTACAAGTAGCAGATATCTACTGGACTGCTATGGGTCACAATAAAGCTTTCTGACAGATTGTACATTTTTCCACTGCATTTTCCCGTGCTCTGCCTGTGTGTTATTTGCACACACAGAACAGGATTGATTGAAGTAATTAAACAATTAATGGAACTTAACCTTTAGCAAGCAACAGGCGAGTTTACTGTGATCTTACTTCGTGAGCTCCCGGCAAGTCTACTTTTCTGTCGCTGGCCCTTTCACTTAATCTGATACATCAGAGGTTGACGTAGCCACAACTATAAAACATCCATGTCAATCTGTTATGGTCTAAGAGTGCACACCTACACAGCATGATCTTCTGTTGGAAAACTTGAATTATACTTCTAATGGTACCTCATACTGAGGTCAGCGATAAATGAGCTCTGTATCTGTATGCTTGGATACACAGCCAGTGATCCACTCCCTAGGTGACTAATTTGCGAGGCTATGAGAGCTTGGACAAGACTAACCTTTCTATTGGAACATTACAGAGTCAAAAAGTAGGTTTTAGAAAGTCCCGAAGAGATTCAAAGAACTGTTCTGGTCACTTATAGAATGCAGATTGATCCCTGGAGTTATACTGCACCTGGTGTGAACATCAAATAATGTGAGATTACATATTAGAGGTGGTCTCACGGCCCTGCTTTAGTGCCTTTGGGGGTTACATTGCCAACCTGACTCCCAAGTTATACTGTCACTTTTGTATTAATATTCAAACTGTTTCACATTATGGCAATATAACTGCACCATAATCAATTGAAGTCACACTGTATGATACTAGTAAGAAAGCAATTAAACTTGCATTAATAAAGCATCTTACATGTCCGCAGGATGTTCCAAAACGGTTCAGAGAAAGTGAATTACTTTTGAATTGTAGTCACTGTTGTTATGTGGCAAATCTGGCCGCCAATTTGTACACAATCAGGTCCTATAAATGCAAATTAGGTAAATGGCCTGTTAATTTGTTTTGGTGGTGTTGGTTGACCGATGAATATTGGCCAGGACAACACTCCACTCTTTGAATACTGTCTGGAGATCTTTTATTTCCACTGAAACACGCAGAAAGGGCCTTGGTTTAATGACACAACTGAAAGATGGTGCCTCTGACAATGTAGCGTTCCGTCAGAGCTGCACTGAAGTCCTGTAGTGGGTTTGACTCCACAACCTTCTGACTCAGAGGTGAGAGTGTGACCACAAAGCCAGGCTGATCAAGTTAACACATTTGCATGAAATTTTTTTGCCTATTTATTTTAAGAAAGTTAATATTTACATTAAAATGGCAGGCAGTGAAATTTCATGTGATTGTGCTAATGCATGTGTTACTAAAATCACACATTACACTTTCATCCCAGAAGTATTTATTTGATTTCTATAGTGTTAATATTACAGGAGTAAAATTATTCCTTTAATAGTTGCTTTTTTTACATCACAGTGCATGAGTTGAAATCCTACAAATTCAGTCAGTCCAGGAGTTTGTTATTTCCTTGGACTTGTCTGTAGTCCACCAATTAGTTCATGGAAAATCATCTAGAAAATGCAAAAAAATACACACCACAGCAGAATCTCCATTATCCACAATCTGATTATCAAACATCCCAATTATCCACCAGAATTTTCACAGGGCTACATTTGCGTGAGACAGAACTTTGCTGCACAACTTATTTTGCGAGTTGTATTCATCTCCTGTTCTTGGTGAATAAAACAACAAATTAATACTTTTGATGTCTGAGTTAGGCTTGTCTTCATCTCCCGTGCCTAGGATATTGCTGTATTGTATGTGTGAGGCCAAGATTAAGTGGCTCTCCATTATCTGCCAATTGCCATAATTTACCGACTCCCCCCCACCTCACCTCTCCACGCCACCCGCCCCCCCCCCCCTGCTATTATTGTAGTGGATAATAAGAATAGTGGATTATAAGAATAAAACCGGATGGACCACCCGGCATCGGACCACTAGGCACTGGACAAGACAAGGGCAAACCAAGCCCAGTCGACCCTGCAAAGTCTTCCTCAATAACATCTGGGGACTTGTGCCAAAATTGGGAGAGCTGTCCCACAGACTAGTCAAGCAACAGCCTGACATAGCCACACTCACAGAATCATACCTTTCAGCCAGACTCTTCCATCACCATCGCTGGGTATATCATGTCCCACTGACAGGACACACCCCCAGAGGTGGAAGTACAGTGGTATGCAGTCAGGAGGGAGTGGCCCTGGGAGTCTTCAACAATGACTCTGGACCCCATGAAATCTCATGGCATCAGGTCAAACATGGGCAAGGAAACCTCCTGCTGATTACCACCTACTGCCCTCCCTCAGCGAATAAATCATTCCTCCTCCATGTTGAGCACCACTTGGAGGAAGCACTGAGGGTAGCAAGGGCACAAAATGTACTCTGGGTGGGGGACTTCAATGTGCAGCACCAAGAGTGGCTCGGTAGCACCACTACTGACTGAGCTGTCCAAGACCTGAAGAACATAGCTGCCTGACTGGACCTGAAGCAGGTGGTGAGTGAACCAACATGAGGGAAAAACCTACTTGACCTCATCCTCACCAATCTGCCTGTCGCAGATGCATCTGTCCATGACAGTATTGGTAGGAGTGAACACCGCACAGTCCTTGTGGAGATGAAGTCCCGTCTTCAAACTGAGGACACCATCCAACATGTTGTGTGGCACTACCACTGTGCTAAATGGGATAGATTCAGAACAGATCCAGCAGCTTAATACAATCAAGGAGAGTCAACATGGTTTTATGAAGGTGAAATCATGTCTGACAAATTTATTAGAGTTCTTTGAGGAAGTAACGGGCAGAGTGGATGAGGGGGAACCAATGGATGCAGTATATTTGGATTTCCAAAAGGCATTCGATAAGGTGCCACATAAAAGATTACTGCACAAGATAAGAGCTCGTGGTATTGGGGGTAATATACTGGCATGGATAGAGGATTGGCTAACTAACAGAAAACAAAGAGTCGGGATAAAAGGGTCATTTTCAAAATGGCAATCTGTAACTAGTGGGGTGCCGCAGGGCTCAGTGCTGGGGCCTCAACTATTTACAATATATATCAATGACTTGGATGAAGGAACAGAGTGTCTTGTGGCCAAATTTGCTGATGATACAAAGATAGGTGGAAAAGCAAGTTGCGGTGAGGACACAAAGTGTCTGCAAAGGGATATTGACGGGTTAAGCGAATGGGCAAAAATTTGGCAGATGGAATATAATGTGGGAAAATGTGAAGTCATCCACTTTGGGAGGAAAAATAAAAAAGCAAAATATTATTTGAATGGAAAAATACTACAAAATGCTGCGGTACAGAGGGATCTGGGTGTCCTCATACATGAAACACAAAAAGTCAACATACAGGTGCAGCAGGTAATCTGGAAGGCAAACAGAATATTGGCCATTATTTCTGGGGGGATGGAGTATAAAAGCAGGGAAGTCATGCTACAAATGTACAGGGTGTTGGTGAGACCACACCTGGAGTACTGCGTATGTACAGTTCTGGTGCCCTTATTTAAGGAAGGACATACTTGCATTGGAGGCAGTTCAGAGAAGGTTCACTCGGTTGATTCCGGGTAAGGAAGGGTTGTCTTATGAGGAAAGATTGAACAGGTTGGGTCTATACTCATTGGAGTTTAGAAGAATGAGAAGAGATCTTATTGAAACATACAAGATTCTGAGGGGACTCGATGGGGTAGATGCTGAGAGGAAGTTACCCCTCCTGGGGGAATCTAAAACTAGGGGGCATAGTCTCAGAATAAGGGGTCACCCGTTTAAGACGGAAATGAGAAGGAAGTTCTTCTCCCAAAGGGTCGTGAATCTTTGGAATTCTTTACCCCAAAAAGCTGTGGAGGCTGAGTCATTGAATACATTCAAGGCTGTGTTCGACAAATTTTTGATCAGCAAGGAAGTCAAAGGATATGGGGAAAGGGTGGGAAAGTGTAATTGAGGTAAAAATCAGATCAGTCATGATCTCATTAAATGGCAGAGCAGGCTCGAGGGGCCGAATGGCCTACTCTTGCTCCTATCCCTTATGGTCTTATGGTCTTATGGTCAGCTCAAAACTGGGCATCCATGAGGAGCTGTGGGCAATTAGCAGCATCAGAATTGTATTCCTGCACAATCTTTAACCTGATGGCCCGGCATATTCCTCACTCTACCATTACCAACAAGCCAGGGGATCAACCCTGGTCCATTGAGGAGTGTAGAAGAGCATGCCACAAGCAGCACTAAGCATGCCTAAAAAGGAGGTGCCAATCTGGTGAAGCTACAACACAGGACTACATGCATGCTAAACAGCGGAAGCAACATGCTATAGACAGAGCTGAGCGATTCCACAACCAACGGATCAGATTAAAGCCTCTGCGGTCCTGCCACATCCAGTCGTGAATGGTGGTGGACAAGCAAACAATTAACAGGAGGAGGAGGCTCCCTGAATATCCCCATCCTCAATGATTGCAGAGTCCAGCACGTGAGTGCAAAAGACAAGGCTGAAGTGTTTGCAACCATCTTCAGCCAGAAGTACCGAGTGGATGATCCATCTCGGCCTCCTCCCGCTATCCCCACCATCACAGAAGCCAGTCTTCAGCCAATTCGATTCACTCCACATGATATCAAGAAATGGCTGAGTGCACTGGATACAGCAAAGGCTATGGGCCCCGAAAACATCACGGCTGTAATGCTGAAGACTTGTGCTCCAGAACCAGCCATGCCTCTAACCAAGCTGTTCCAGTACAGCTACAACATTGGCTTCTACCCAACAATGTGGAAAATTGCCCAGGTGTGTCCTGTCTACAAAAAGCAGGGCAAATCCAATCCGGCGAATTAACACCCCATCAGTCTACTCTCATTCATCAGCAAAGTGATGGAAGGTGTTATCGACAGTGCTATCAAGCGGCACTTACTCACCAATAACCTGTTCACCGATGCTCAGTTTGGGTTCTGCCAGGACCACTCGGCTCCAGACCTCATTACAGCCTTGGTCCAAACATGGACAAAAGAGCTGAATTCCAGAGGTGAGGTGAGAGTGAGTGCCCTCGACATCAAGGCAGCATTTGACCGAATGTGGCACTAAGGAGCCCTCATAAAATTGAAATCAATGGGAATCAGGTGGAAAGCTCTCCAATGGCTGGAGTCAAAGCTAGCACAAAGGAAGATGGTGGTGGTTGTTGGGGGCCAAACATCTCAGCCCCAGGACATTGCTGCAGGAGTTGCTCAGGGCAGTGCCCTAGGCCCAACCATCTTCAGCTGCTTCATCATTGACTTTCCCTCCATCATAAGGTCAGATATGGGGATGTTCACTGATGATTGCACAGTGTTCAGTTCCATTCACAACCCCTCAGATCATGAAGCAGTCTGTGACCGCATGCAGCAAGACCTGGACAACATCCAGGCTTGGGCTGATAAGTGGCAAGTAACATTCGCGCCAGACAAGTGCCAGGCAATGACCATCTCCAACAAGAGAGAGTCTAACCACCTGCCCTTGACATTCAATGGCATTACCATTGCCGAATCCCCCACCATCAACATCTTGGGGTGTCACCATTGATCAGAAACTTAACTGGACCAGCCACACAAATACTATGGCTACAAAAGCAGGTCAGAGGCTTGGGTATTCTGTGGCAAATGACTCACCTCCTAACTCCCCAAAGCCTTACCACCATCTACAAGGCACAAGTCAGGAGTGTGATGGAATACTGTCCACATGCCTGCATGAGTGCAGCTCCAACAAGACTCAAGAAGCTCGACACCATCCAGGACAAAGCAGCCCACTTGTTTGGCACCCCATCCACCACCCTAAACATTCACTCCCTTCACCACCGGTGTACCGTGGCTGCAGTGTGTACCATTCACAGGATGGACTGCAGCAACTCGCCAAGGCTTCTTCGACAGCACCTCCCAAACCCGCAACCTCTACCACCTAGAAGGACAAGGGCAGCAGGCACATGGGAACAACAACACCTGCACGTTCCCCTCCAAGTCACACACCATCCTGACTTGGAAATATATCGCCGTTCCTTTATCGTCGCTGGGTTAAAATCCTGGAACTCCCTACCTAACAGCACTGTGGGAGAACCTTCACCACACAGACTGCAGCGGTTCAAGAAGGCGGCTCACCACCACCTTCTCAAGGGCAATTAAGGATGGGCAATAAATGCTAGCCTTGCTAGTGATGCCCACATCCCATGAACGAATAAAAAAAAAGGTCTCAGTATATATCAGCGAAACAAGGTATGTGCGAAGAACATGTTAACTTTGCCTCTCTTTCTGTAATCTTAAAAAAGCAAGATGTGGAGATGCCGGTGATGGACTGGGGTTGACAATTGTAAACAATTGTTGCATGAGGTAGTTGCAGGAAAGGATGCCCCAGAGCATGGTACATTGGCGAGACCATGCAGACGCTGCGACAACGGATGAACGGACACCGCGCAACAATCGCCAAACAGGAGGGTTCCCTCCCAGTCGGGGAACACTTCAGCAGTCATGGACATTCATCCACCGACCTTCGGGTAAGCGTACTCCAAGGCGGCCTTCGAGACACACGACAACGCAAAATCGTCGAGCAGAAATTGATAGCCAAGTTCCGCACCCATGAGGACGGCCTCAACCGGGATCTTGGGTTCATGTCACGCTAAACGTTACCCCACCAGCGAACAAATGTTATCTGTTTTTAATATAATGGGTCATTTGCTGGCTTTCTCTGCCTTCCGGATGTTTCTGCCTCTCTCTGTTTTTTTTTCCTGTTTGTTTTTTTGTTGAATGTGTATTCGGGGGTTCTGCAGGTGACACCTCTCTGTCTGAACACGGTGATTGCCTTGGCAACGGGCAGTTGCAGGGGCAGTCTGTAAACACCATGTATTGTTCTGTGATGTATAAATGCGTAGGCTTCAAGGAGCTCCTGAACATTTACCTGACGAAGGAGGAAGCCTCCGAAAGCTTGTGAATTTAAAATAAAATTGCTGGACTATAACTTGGTGTTGTAAAATTGTTTACAATTAAAAAAGCAAAGCAACAGAGAGATGAAAAACAGAAAAAAGTGAAAGATATTTTTGTTTCTTGTTCTTTAGTTTTCTTTTTTAGATGCTGAGAGCCTGTTCCCTGGTTGGAGAGTCTGGAACTAGAGTTCATAGTCTCAGTATAAGGGGTCAGCCATTTAGGACTGAGATGAGGAGGAATTTCTTCATTCAGAGGGTTATGAATCTTTGGAATTCTCTACCCCAGAGGACTGTGGATGCTCAGTCATTGAGTATATTCAAGACTGAGATTGATGGAATTTTGGACTCTAAGGGAATCAAGGGATATGGGGATAGGACGGGAAAGTGGAGTTGAGGTTGAAGATCAGCCATGATCTTATTGAATGGCGGAGCAGACTCGAGGGGCTGTATGGCCTACTTCTGTTCCTATTTCTTATTTTTTTATGTTCTTATGTTCTTTTTTACTGCAAATTCATTAGATTTTATGGTTTCTTTATTTGTTGTCTGATTTTAAAAGTCTTGTTTTTCTTTAACTTTCCATGGTAGATCTTTGTTTTTACCACATCACCTGGGTGGATCGCAGGTCAGAAAATCGGAGGGCAAGATGGAGCGCCCGTCACAGAATCAGTGTAATTTTCCTTCCATTTAAAATAATGAATGGAAAATCAGGGTGTGTCAGCTACAATGTGCCCTCCTCCCTGTTTGATTTTTGCCTCTGCATTCCACACAGAGGTAGAAGTTATGTTACAGTTGTATAAAGCTCTGGTTAGACCCCATTTAGAGTACTGCGTTCAATTCTGGGCACCACACCACAGCAAGGCTATATGGGGCTTGGAGGGGGTGCAGTGCAGTTTCACCAGAATGATACTGGGGCTAAAAGGGTTAAATTTTGAGAACAGGTTGCATAGACTTGGCTTGTATTGCTTTGAGTATAGAAGCTCTAATTGAGGTGTTTAAGATGATTAAAGGCGTTGGTAAGGTCGATGGAGAGAAACTATTTCCTCTGGAGGAGGAGTCCAGAACAAAGTGACATAACCTGAAAATTAGAGCTGGGCTGTTCAGAGGTGATGTCAGGAAGCACTTTTTCACATAAAGGGTAGTGGAAATCTGGAACTCTCTCCCCAAAAAGCCGGTGAGGCTGAGGGTCAATTGAAAATTTTAAAACAGAGATTGATAAATTTTTGTTAGGCAAGGGTATTAAGGGAAATGGAACCAAGTGTGGTAGATGGAGTTAAGATACATATTAGCCATGATCTAATTGAATGGCGGAACAGGCTAGAGGGGCTGAATGGCCTACTTCTGTTTCTATGGGCTCGATTTTAGCGTCGGGTTTCCTGCGGGTTTCCAGCGGGGGGGCCCCGAAAATCCCAATATCCAGTCATGTGACCGGATCGCGCCGAGATCCCGGCCACTTCCGGGTACAATGCGGACGTGAGGGGCTGCGTGCGCAGGCCCTGCTGGTGGGAATCCCGCAGGCAATTAAGGCCAGCGGGGTTCCACTTGAGTGTACTTACCTTGCTTGTTGAGGTCATTAAATGAGCTGAAGCAGCTGTCAAAACAGGAAGTGTGGGATTTTAGCTTCAACGCAGTGTGTTTCACACACTGGGGGAAACAGTCTCCCTTCAACCGGTCGTGTTCCAGCCAGCAGCCTGTGGCAGCTGCCAAGGTGCACTCCACAGTGGGTGGGAGAGCCCTCACCCACGCAGGAGGCCACCGCGTCACGTAGGGCAACCCCTGCCCTCCACCACCCCCCGCCAAGCCAGAGGACAGACCGACGTGAAACCGCAGCCCCAGTGCGAGGAACCACCTACCTACCCTGCACAACCCCTCAGACCAACACCTGCCAGATGGGTGGTGCGTTGACATCCTCGGAGGACGAACAGCATGACCAGCCCCAGCAGCCTCGCAGTCCACGCCGTCCGCCTCGGAGACGTGGAGCCCCCCAACACGGTGCTGTGGCACACCCACCTGCACAGCAGGAGGGAGGGCAACCGCAGAGAGAGATGCGTCGCAGGAGGCACTACCCTCCACACAGGGTGTACAGACCGAGGCTCAGCTTCATGGACCTCTCCGAGGAGCAGTGCATACGTCGGCTCAGAGTCAATCGCCAGGTAGTCGCCGACATCTGCAGCCTCCTTAACGACGAGCTGCTCCCTGATGGACCAAGCAGCATCTTCTTACCTGTCGCCGTCAAAGTCACCACTGCCCTCAACTTCTTTGCATCCGGATCCTTCCAGGGTGCCACCGGGGACATCACCAGGGTCTGTCAGTCGTCTGCACATAAGTGCATAAGGCAGGTCACCGATGGGTTGTTCCGCAGGGCCTCGCACTACATCAACTTCGCCATGGACGAGCGCAGCCAGATGGAGAGGGCGGTTGGATTCCATGCCATGGCTGGCTTCCCACGGGTACATGGTGTAATCAACTGCACCCACATCGCAATACGGGCACCTCCGCATGAGCCAGGGCTGTTCATCAACAGGAAGGGGTATCACTCCATGAACGCCCAGCTCATCTGTGACCACCGCCAGAGATTCCTACACGTGTGCGCCAGATACCCCGGCAGCTGCCACGATGCCTTCGTCCTCAGGGAGTCCACCGTCCCGCCCATCCTCCAGGCACCCAACGCCGGCAACGGCTGGCTCCTCGGCGACAAGGGGTATCCCCTACACACGTGGCTCATGACGCCTCTGAGGAACCCCATCACCGAGCCGGAGCGTCGGTACAATGACAGCCACACTGCTACCAGGTCTACAATTGAGCAGACCATAGGGCTGCTCAAGATGCGCTTCAGGTGCCTTGATCGTTCTGGGGGAGCACTCCAATACACACCATTCAGAGTGGGACGAATCATAGTTGTCTGCTGTGCCCTGCATAACATGGCACAACAGAGAGGGGTGCCGCTGGAGGAGGCCAAATCCACACCCGCCACCCACATTGAGGACGGCGATGAGGAGGAGGAGGAGGAGGAGGAGGAGGAGGAGGACGCGGACGCGCCAGAGGATGGTGGACGACCCATGCGCCGAACCACGACTCACCGGGATGCTCGCCGGGCCAGGGGGGCACTCATACGTCAACGGTTCTCCTAGAGTCAGACAGTGCGAGGCGCTCGCATCTCCTCACCTGTACATGCGAGGGGCCATACCAGCCCCCTCCACTGAAGACTGTTGCCAGTACTCCTGCACCCACAGCAGTGTGCCCAATGGGCGGCAGCAGGTGTTCGCCGTCATGATGGGCTGCACGGAACGCACCTATTGCACAGGCCGCGGAAGAATGGACGAGAGGTGGCAGGAGTGGTGAGAATATAGTATTTAATATAAACAAAAAGTGTACAAATTAATAGACACCCTGGTGCATTCCCTTTGTGCTTATAACGCCTTTGGATTTCTTTTGCGGGTACCCCTACGTGGTGCTACCCCTGTGGCTCCAGCAGAGGTAGTGGCAGGTTGCTCCTGTTCTCGCCCTGACCGGGTAGATGCTTTGGGCGGACGGCCCCTGGGTTTCGGTGCCCGTGAGGGCACCTCCACAGACTGCTCCTCCTGCACCGGGGCAGGGACAGACTCGGCCACCTGGAGAGGAGGCACCATTGCGGGTACTGGTTGAGAGGGGGGCAACGGGTGGGACGTGGGGGCGCCTTGAGAAGCGTCCCCGCTTCCATGTCCCCGGTCACCATCATCCCTCTCGTGGCCTCGGCCCACATCACCCCTTCCACCCTGCTGGATGACAGTTTGGATGGCATGTGTGAGGCCTTGCAAGGCCACCCCTAGTGTATCCGTCAGCCTGTTTATGGCGGCGGAATGTTGCTCACCCTGAATCCGTACAGCCGTTGTCAGGGCCTGCACGGACTCGATGTGGAGCTGTGCGTGACGCTCGAGGGAGGCCAGCCTGTCCTCCACCGCAGACATTCCCACACCTACCCGCGACACTGTGTCGCCGGTACCCTCCTGTACCTGCGCCACCAATGCCCTCATGCAGGAGTTGGACTCCTCCATCGCCTGCGCAATTGTGGACAATGCGCGCGGCACCTCTGCCAGCACCTCAGCAATTAGCTGGTGCCACTCGACGACTCTCCTTTTCACTGGTGGCCCCCTGGGTTCAGCATCTGGGTCCGGCTGAGCAGAGCCTGGAGATGAGTGCTCCCACCGACGCGGACCCTCCGCGGCTGCCCCTGCCACCAGGGTCTGCTCATGCTCACCAAGTGCTACCCCAACTAGTTGGCGAGGGGGACCCACCGAGGTGCGTGTCTCTGCGCTGGTGGATGGTTGGCTCAGATGTGACGATGCACCCTCAGAGACCGCCATGTCCTCTGAGGAATCGCCCTCCTCAATCGCAGCGCTCGCAGACGGCCCTGCAAGAGAACAGAGGGCACTATGAGGCATGTGCACAAACGTTACGGTGCGCCTGATGCCAGGTGATGATACAGTCACTCGCGATCATGGGTGTTGAGTGTCAGCTTTACCTTACCGGCCGTTTCTGCAGCGACAGACTCGCCATCTGCGACCGACAGGCAATGTGGCGTGTGGGCGAGGTCGAGCGCCTCCACCTCTGCGTCGGTGAGGTCTACCAGGTGCGGCGCGCCACCTCCGGTGTGTGCCCTTTCCCTGTTGTTCTTGCTCCTCTTCTCCTGTCAAGGCAAAACACAGATGCGTGAGTGGGTGCGTATTGCATAGTGAGACGCATCGAGCATCGGTGTGGGTGGGTTGAGCGTGGGGCAGATGGATGGGAGGATGCGTGTGCCACATGCCCATCCCATTGCATAGGGATTGGGGTATGTGGTAGTGTTCGGGTAGGGACAGGGACGGTAGGTACTTGAGGGCACGGCGAGGATGGTGAGTGAGTGGCTGTGAGGATTGCTGCGGGAGCGCTGTGGTGGCTCTGCAGGAGGGGTTGTGATCTGTTTGGCGTGATGGTGGGGACGGGTTGTGGGAGGGTGCGTTGGTGTACTCACCTTGCCGGACCTAGTGAGGTCATTGAAGCGCTTGCGGCACTACTCCCATGTCCTTGGGGTGTTGGCCCTGCTGCTGACCTCCGCCGCCACCTCTGCCCATGCCTTCCTGGTGGCGGCGGCAGGGCACTTGCGTCCATCCGCAGGGAAGAGCGTGTCCCTCCTCCTCCTCACGCCCGCCAGCATCAGCTGCAGTGCAAGGTCTGAAAAACGTGGCGCAGCCTTTCCCCTCGGGTGAGCCATCATCTCTAGCCTACTGATTGCAGCAGGAGTTGCTTTTGGAGACTGCCCCTTTAAGTGGAGCTCCAACATCGTGTCGACGGTACTGCGCATGCGCAGCCGGCCGGCACGCAGATGGGGAGCGGAGAACCCGGAAGCAGGGCTTAACCAGTTCAATTATCCCGCGATCGCGCGGGGGACGCACGCAATTAGTCATCCGCGTTTTCCACGCTCCCGGAGGACCACCCGCTGGGAACCCGCAGGCCTGCTAAAATCGAGCCCTATATTCCTGGTGATACTTAAGGCCCAGGCCTCATTACTTGAATTTATCTTTTGGTTACCACCTTTGCTTCTCACCTTCTTGGTCTCTCTCTTTGCTGCCTCATCAGGATTGTGTTTGCAACCTGAGCAGGAATACTTGCAGCTGCTGAGATTCTCAGAAAGTCTTGATGCCTATTTTGAAAGTGGACGGGACACATGGTATCGCAGAGCTTCACAGAACAGTGGAAACAGTATGTATGGTTCAGATAATCAGCAAAAATTTGTAAGTCGTCCAAAGAACTGATATACCCAACATTGTTGTGTTATCAGCAGCAGTTATACTTCTGGGATTTTGGCACATCAGTAGCTTTGTATTATTCATTCTCAGGATGTGGGCATCACTGGCAAGGCTGGCATTGATTACCCATCCCTAGTTGCCCAAAGTTTGATTAAACTGAATGACTTGTTAGGCCACTTCAGAGGGTAGTTAAGAGTCAACCACGTTGGTGTGAGACTGGGGTCACATATAGGCCAGATTGGATAAGGGCATCAGGATTCTTTCCCTAAAGGACATTAGTGAACCAGTGGGTTTTATGACAATCCGACAGCTTCATGGTCACTTTTACTGATACCAACTTTTTATTTCCATATTTTCTAAACTTAATTCAAATTCTGAAACTTTCATGTTGGGATTTAAAATCTCATTCTATGGATTATAAGACCAGGCCTCTGGATTACTAGTCCAGTAACATAACCATTACATTACTCTACCCCTGTACGGTAGGATAAAATGTTAAACATTGTACCCTAATCTCTGTGGATATTTGTGTTTGGGCTTCCCATACCCATTGAATGTTGATAAACTTAGCTCTTCCATCTGAGAGGGCATGGTAAAATATGCTGTATGGAATGAACTTTTAGTGTTTCATGTATCATTTAAGTGGGCTCCCAGAACATTGACAGTGAAGTATCAATGATCGGTACAAGTTAGATTGCCTGAGCAGATGACTCAGGACAATATTACATCAAGTTACAAAGAACTTGCAGCACAGAAACAGGCCATTCAGCCCAACTGGTCTGTGCCAGTGTTTATGCTCCACACAAGCATCCTCCCACCCTACCTCATCTAACTCTATCAGCATGTCCTTCTATTCCTTTCTCCCTCATGTACTTATCCAGCTTCCCCTTTAATGCATCAAATGTAGATATCAGAGAAGAAATGGGAAAAAAAATATATGGTCAGATATTTAAATATATGGCTTGAGCTATTCTTCTTAATTGGCCGTTTGTTTAATTTGTTTTATCACTCTATAATACGTCTTTCCTTTCCTGTGATAAACAGTTCACCAATCACATTCAACAGAAAAAAAAACTCACACAAAGAACAAATGTGTCTCGGTTGATAAATGTTCAGAACAGTTTTTAATAAGCCCCTCAGGGTGGTTGTTCTGTGTAATTAGATTGGATGGATGGTGCTTCTAAGTAACTCACTGAGGCTCATAGTCTGAAGGTCCTGGCTGGCTTACAACTTCATTCAGCTTTAAGATCACAAGGGATCTCATCAAATTTACGGAGCAGCAGATAAAATATAAATCCGTTTGCCAGGGATGGGGTGATTTCTGAGAACAGGCAAGTCTTCAGCACAGTTGGAACTTTGCTCTTTAAAATAAGCATATATTTTTGGAGGACATTCAATAACCTTTTGCAAGGTGTTTGAATTGTTTTTTTTTCTCCGTCAATTTTCTTCCTCCCCCTTCTCTCTTGATGGTGTTGACTTCATGCAGGGATTTGGGTCCCTGTGGCCTGATTGTCCTCTGATATGTCGGCCCAGTGGCCATTATTGATATGTGAGGCTGGACAGTGAGTACTAGCAGGTCATTCGGACAAGCCCGATCCTCTCCTCCTCTCCTCACTTGACATCCACAAATGCACCTCCATCAGAAGTTGCTGGATAATAATCAGGAAAGGGAACACCATCTGATTTCCCCCTTCCTAACTCAGGGCCGTGTGGGTAAATGGAGCCCGCCCTCCCCCCCTACCAACAACCTAGCTGAGACCAGCTAAGTCAGCACAAAGCAGAAATCTGAGACGAACCAGATTTGTCTAAACATACTTAGCAATCAGGGAGTTAAAGGGTTCTGACGAAACGTCATTGACCTGAAACGTTAACTCTGTTTCTTTTTCCACGGATGCTGCCTGACTTGCTGAGTATTTCCAGCATTTTCAGTTTTTACTCCAGATTTCCAGCATCCTCAGTATTTTGTTTTTGAGTTTAAGAGTTCATTGAGTGACTTGTAGAAATCTTATCTTATTCCTACACATCTGTTCTTGATAAATAAAATAATGACAATGTTTTGTTGTTAGCAAATGACAATTCTGCTTGCCAAATGGTTAAAGTACTCTTTATTTTTCTGTCGAAGATATTTTCAAGTTATTTGAAGTATCAAACATATTCACAGTGCACAGGAAGATAAAATGATGACACAGTGTAGGTATCACTGGACACTGAACAATCAAAGGAAAATGAAATAACTGGCACAAACTGCATTGCTAAGAGTCTGGGAAACGTTTGGCACTGTCAGCAACTATCATCATGATAGCTCATCATGCCATCATCTTGCTCTGCTATGGTACTAACTAAATGAACTGAAAATTCAGCTGAGTCTTCTGAGTGCATTTTACACTGGTCATTTCCTTTTGGATGATAAGTTTCCTGTGTTTCCCATACCCTGCTATCAGGGAGCAATATCAGCAGAGGCAAAAGTAATTCTAACATAAGTAAGATGTCAGCCTTGGCTCAGTTGGTAGCACTGTCACCTCTGAGTCAGAAGGCTGACACTCCAGCACAATCTGTAACCTCATGGCCCGGCATATTCCTCACTCTACCATTACCAACAAACCAGGGGATCAACCCTGGTTCAATGAGGAGTGTAGAAGAACATGCAAGGAGCAGCACCAGGCATACCTAAAAATGAGGTGCCAACCTGGTGAAGCTACAACTCAGGACTACATGCATGCTAAACAGCGGAAGCAACATGCTATAAACAGAGCTAAGCGATTCCACAACCAACGGATCAGATCAAAGCTCTGCAGTCCTGCCACATTCAGTCGTGAATGGTAGTGGACAATTAAACAACTAACAGGAGGAGAAGGCTCTGTAAACATCCCCATCCTCAATGATGGCGGAGTCCAGCACGTGAGTGCAAAAGACAAGGATGAAGCGTTTTGTTGACCGGAGGTCACCGGTTACGGTTATTGGCTTAGTACAAAGAGGAGACGAGTCAATTCTCTCTTAATTCTCAATTCGCTTTATTAACATTGTTAGATCATGTACATATAGCTTATATGTCTGGTTAGATATAGGCATGCAGTTTATAACAGGTTATAGAGTTTTATACCCAAACTAGGATTTAAACTCACACCCACTAGGTTTCTCTGACACTCCCTGAGTGGTCACAGAATAAAAAGGATATTATATTACCCGGAGAGCTGACGCTGGCCAGGCATTCCGTTCTCTCTCTCTTGACGTCGCCTCTACGTCCCTGACGTAGGGTCTCCCACTTTCGCGATGGTTAGTCTCTGGAGTTTTCGCACACACACAATGGCACCAAGCCTGCAATTCTTCAGTCTTATTTCCAAGTCTGTCTTTTCGAATGGTGTTGTCTTTCTCCTGTTGGCTTAGATTTCCTCGAGTGGTCGGTGTCATCCCCTGATTGGCTCTGTTCCAAGGGGTTAGGTAGCATCACCTCATTACTCCTTTTCTAAATAAGGACTGGTGTCTCATCACAGTCCCTTTGTCTCTTAGAAGCGTAACTAATTCAAACCGGTTCCGGTCAGCTCAGACCAGTGAATGAACTCCAGGTCACTTCAGTTCAAAAGTTAGTCTCTTTGCCTGAGTGTTAGCAATTCGAAATAAACTCAGTAGTTTTCTGCAGCCGCTGGCCAACAGTTTGCAACCATCTTCAGCCAGAAGTGCTGAGTGGATGATCCATCTTGGCCTCCTCCCGATATCTCCACCATCACAGAAACCAGTCTTCAGCCAATTCGATTCACTCCACGTGATGTCAAGAAATGGCTAAGTGCACTGGATACAGCAAAGGCTATGGGCCCCGACAACATCCCGGCTGTAGTGCTGAAGACTTGTGCTCCAGAACTAGCTGCGCCTCTAGCCAAGCTGTTCCAGTATAGCTACAACACTGGCATCTACCCAACAATGTAGAAAATTGCCCAGGTATGTCCTGTCCACAAAAAGCAGGACAAATCCAATCCGGCCAATTACCACTCCATCAGTCTACTGTCAATCATCATCAAAGTGATGGAAGGTGTCGTCGACAGTGCTATCAAGCGGCACTTACTCACCAATAACCCACTCACCGATGCTCCGTTTGGGTTCCGCCAGGACCACTCAGCTCCAGACCTCATTACAGCCTTAGTCCAAGCATGGACAAAAGAGCTGAATTCCAGAGGTGAGGTGAGAGTGACTGCCCTTGACATCAAGGCAGCATTTGACCGAGTGTGGCACCAAGGAGCCCTAGTAAAATTGAAGTCAATGGGAATCAGGGGGAAAACTCTCCAGTGGTTGGAATCATACCTAGCACAAAGGAAGATGGTAGTGGTTGTTGGAGACCAATCATCTCAGCCCCAGGACATTGCTGCAGGAGTTCCTCAGGGCAGTGTCCAAGGCCCAAACATCTTCAGCTGCTTCATCAATGACCTTCCCTCCATCATAAGGTCAGAAATGGGGATGTTCGCTGATGATTGCACAGTGTTCAGTTCCATTCGCAACCCCTCAAATAATAAAGCTGTCCGAGTCCGCATGCAGCAAGACCTGGACAACATCCAGGCTTGGGCTGATAAGTGGCAAATAACATTCGCCCCAGACAAGTGCCAGGCAATGACCATCTCCAACAAGAGAGAGTCTAACCACCTCCCCTTGACATTCAACGGCATTACCATCGTCGAATCCCCTACCATCAACATCCTGGGGGTCACCATTGACCAGAAACTTAACTGGACCAGCCACATAAATACTGTGGCTACAAGAGCAGGTCAGAGGCTGGGTATTCTGCAGCGAGTGACTCACCTCTTTGTTCCTGTTTCAGTCAGTCAGTTATCTTAACTAGACTGATTATGGACTCTGCAAGACCTTTGTCACCACACTTTTTGTTAATTGTAACCATGTGATTTATATCAATTAGTGTTAATTGTATTCAGGTGGTGCATATCAATGACCAGTGGAAGAATGAATTTGATATATGGACACGGGTTCCTACTCTGCCAAAGGGAAAACAAGGCATGGCCTTGGTGTTGTCGCTTTCTGAACAAAGTAAAATCGGAAGTAAACTGTTTTCTGAGATGGATGCAGATCTTTGGATAATGATGAATGTTTTTCCTTTCCAATAGAATTTCTGGATCAAATCTACAAGAAAGATGACCTGTTAAGTGCCTATGAGGCCTGGTCAGCATTTGATAGAATTCGGAAAATGGACGGTCATTCAATGGAAGAGTATATCATGGACTTTAACAAATTGTACAAAAGGTTGACAAAGTTCCAATTGGAAATCCCTCGATCGGTACTAGCATTTAAATTACTAGATTGTGCTAAGGTGTCCCATATGGACAGACAACTGGTCCTAACTGGTGTCCAGTTCTCAGACTCTGTTGGATCAAATGTCTGCTGCCTTAAAAAAATTCCTTCGGAAGCAGACATTCCCTTCAGCTATCATGGAAAAAATGAGGCCTTCCGCTGTGACACAAAGAATAGAAGATTCGATGGTTACCAGGTTTCGAAACGTTTTAGATACTAAACGCAGGTGCTAGACCAGGTTTCAAAATTTTCAAGAGACCGGACGCAGGCGTCAATATGACGGAAGGATTAAAGACAGCCAGATTGGTGATGAAAGCAGGAACAGCAAATCCAGTTATATCAACAGAAGACAAAATTGGAACAGTAATAATAGGCAGATGAATCCCAGGAATACCCAAGGAAAAATCAGTAGAAGCTTTAGATGTGATTCTAAGTAACATTATGAGGCGAATTGCCCAGAGCGAAGAAGCAGGGTCTTTGAAATGACTTATGAAGAAAGTAGTTCTGAGGAAGAAGATAAAGATAATGATGAATCTGAATGGATTATATTGGTCACAAGGTGTTTTAATCCTGTGATAAATGTATTAGTCACGGATTCGTTTAATTGTGCAGTGTTAGATAATGCATGTATTTCAACTGAATGCGGGGTAGATTGGTTAAAATGTTATCTTGATTCATTAAGTAGTGAGGATCGATGCAAGGTTAAGGAATATAAAAGTTCTACGTGTTTTAGGTTTGGAGATGACAACAACTTGAGGTCACTCAAGAGAGTGGTAATGCCATGTAAGATAGCTGCAGTGAGCCATTTTATAAGTACGGATGTAATCTCTAATCAGATACCTATGCTTTTGGGCAAACCTTCCATGAAAAAGGCAAAAATGAAACTTGACCTGGAACGCAAGGAGGCAATTATTTTTGGGAAATCGGTCGATCTGCAGTTTACACAGTCAGGGCATTTTTGCATCCCCTTAATAAAACCTGATGTTTTTCATCAGCATGTTACGCAAGTATAAATGGCATCAAGCGATAAGGATAAGAGAGAAAAAAAGCCCTACTTGTCAACGTTTAAAAACCCTGCTAAAAGATGCAGGTGTAGTTGTTGACGAATATATGAGGTTAATAGAGGAGATCAGTGAGAATTGTGAAATCTGTAAGAAGTAAAGACGGACGCACCCACGTCCTATTGTAAGTGTTCCATTAGCACGTGACTTTAACGAGGTAGTTGCCATGGATCTAAAGGCATGGGACAAAGGCAGAAATATTTTCATCTTATATTTTATTGACCTGGCTATGAGATTTAGTATTTCTACACTAATATATAGTAAGGAGAAAATGATTATTCTCGATAAAATTATGGAAAAATGGATGGGGACTGGACTTGGGACACCAGCAAAGTTTTTAACCAATAATGGAGGTGAATTTTGCTAATGCGGAGTTCAGAGATACTATGTGATAATATGAATATAATTGACATGAATACAGCAGCTGAGAGCCCTTTTAACAAGCTCTTTGTGAAAGGAATCATGCCGTGATTGATAGCATTGTGCATAAAATTTTGGCTGATCGAACAGTGTAAATTGTTAACTGCCCTAGCATGGGCAGTTCATGCAAAGAATTCTCTTCAGATGGTTGGAGGATATAATCCTTACCAACTAGTCCATGGGCGCAATTGCAAATTACCTTCTGCTCTTTGTGATAATCCTGCTTTAGAAGGTACTACAATTAGTGCCATTTTTTTCTGAACATTTAAATGTTATGTATGCAGTGAGACAGGCTTTTATCAAGGCTGAGATATCAGAGAAAATTTGTGGAGCACTAAAGCATCCTATTGGAGCATCTGAGACAGAGTTCCATTCAAGAGATTTGGTATACTATAAAAGAGAGGGTCATAGGGAATAGAAAGGCCCTGGTAAGGTAAGAGTTCATGATGATAAGACAGTACTTGTCCAACATGGCAATCAAACTGTTAAGGTTCATTCCTCACGATTAATTGGACTTAATTATAAAATCTCAGACTCTGAGCAGTTGATAGAAGTTCATGATTTTTTTGATGAGGTTCCTGAGGAACAGACTGAGGTGGATCAAGGGCTGGACGGTGGCAATGTCTGTGATCAAGAAACACATGACAGAGCTATCACATCCACAGAACGATTACCCAAAGTGGGTACACGGGTGACATATGTTCCAGAGGGGTCTAATGATGGGACGTGCAGGCAAAGCTACTGGTAGGTTTAAATACTGGTTGAATGTTCAAGATAATGGCCAAGAAACGAGGTCCATGGACGAGCAGAATGGGGTAAAAGAGTGGAAAATATGAAAGCGGATAGGCAGTCTGGGAGTGAATCTCACGTCAGAAAACGATCGCGAACTATAGATGAAAGAGGGAGATTGTGCAGTAGTAGTCCCCACAGACATAGAAGTGGAAGTAGAAGACATAGCTTGAATAGGTCAGACAATGAAACAAAGACCACAGAACAGGCAAGTAACAGAACTAGGAGCAGAAGTCCTCATGATCGTGAAATTTTGGTGGCTGCCAATAAGCTTGAGGATAAACAAGTAAGAGAGGCAAAACAAAGGGAGTTAGATAGTTGGAAAGAATTTGGAGTTTATTCTGAGGTAACAGATAAGGGTCAACCAGCTTTGTCGCATAGATGGCTTTGTACTGAAAAAGTCCTTGCAGATGGGACTTATAAGGATAAAGTGAGATTGGTAGCTAGGGGTTTAGAAGATTAACTGGGTGATACAGATGTTCGAGTGGATTCTCCCACTGCTGGAAAGATAATCTTAAAAATCTTCTTGGCTCTTTTAGCAACACATTCATGGGAGTGTTACTCCCGTCCCGGTGAATCGTACTAGGTCATCACAGAAAGGTGATGTTATATCTAAAGAAGAGACAGAGCAATTATGAAGCTTGATTGGTCAGTTAAACTGGTTGTGCACTCAGACAAGACCAGATGCTAGTTTTGATGTGTTGGAGTTAAGTACTTCAATGAAACACCCCATAATAGAGAATGTATTAGGGGCAAATAAACATTACAAAAATTAAATATAGATAAATGTGTACTTAAGTTCCCATCCTTAGGTGATCCAAAGAAAATGAAACTAGTTATCTTTAGTGATGCGTCACATGCTAATCTTCCTGATGGGTATTCTCATGCAGCTGGTTTCATAGTGTATCTAATGGGTGAGAATGGGAAATGTTGTCCTTTAGCTTGGGAAGCTAAGAAAATAAAAAGGGTTGTTAAAAGTACTCTGGCTGCTGAAACATTGGTTTTTGTAGACACAGTGGATATGGGATCTATTTGGCAAATATTTTGAGTGACATCCTGTACAATGGGAGTACTGAACATAATATATACCCATTGAGTGTTATGTAGACAATGGTTCATTGTGGGATAATGTACACTCTATGAAAAATGTGAGTGAGAAAAGATTACGGATTGACCTTGCTGGATTGAAACAAATGTTGGAGAGAAAGGAAATCTCTAAAATTAAATGGGTGGATTCAAGCCATCAACTGTCAGATTGTTTTACTAAAAGAAATACATGTACAAAGAAATTATTGGGGGTCCTGGAGAAGGGTCACCTCAAAATGTAATGCTTTGAATAATATTAGTTGTACCGAGATGGAAGTTCTTGATTTTTGAAATTTTTATTTGTATTGTATATATAAAGTTTAATTTTTTTATTTAAAGAGGGAGAAGGGAATCTATTAATTGTATCCATGTGATTTATATCAATTAGTGTTAATTGTATTCAGGTGTGCATATCAATTGGAAACTCTCTTGTATCCATTTATAAGAAAGCTGATCTAGGGTGTGGTGTGTGTGTAATGTGGAGCTCTGTGAATAAAGGCTTGGAAGCAACTGAAGATTAGGCTCTAGTATTCTATCCTTCACCACCTGGCTATCAGTTTATTACACTTTTCCGACTGCAATTTCACCTGTCTGTTGTCAACCTTCCATTCCATGATACCACTTACGCATGTGCTAACAGCTGAGATAAAACAGAAAGTGCTGGAAATACACAGTGGGGTAGATTTTGATCTGGGCCCGAAGCATATAAAATGCGAGTTGTGGGTACCTCCACAGCCAGCTCGCCTGAGCGAAGACATCAATACTGGGCCACCTGCCTCGCTAGCAGTGGGCCTCAGGTAACTCCCAAGAGGGGAGATTGGAACGGGCTATGGGGTTGGGGGGGGGGGGCGGTGACGATTACAACTCCTGTGGAGTCGGAGGGGCCCTCCTGTTAATCTTGGCTCCATGGGAATGGTTTATTTAAGAAGAAAAAAAAAATAATGGCCATTGGTTCTGGGGAATGATGCGAGCCAAGTAGAGCAAGTGCCAATGGGGGAGCATTTAGGGAGCAGCGATCATAGTATCAGAAGGTTTAGGATAGCTATGGAAAAGGACACGGACCAGTCTAAAGTAAAAATACCCAATTGGTGGAGGTCCAATTTCAGTAGGATGAGAACTGATCTGGCCTGGGTAAATTGGAATCAAAGATTGGCAGGCAAAACTGTAATTGAACAATGGGCGGGCTTTAAGAAGGAGATAGTTCAGGCATGGTCTAGGTACAGTCCCAGGGAGAAAGGTAGGACAATTAAAGCCAGAGCTCCCTGGATGACAAAAGAGATAGAGAGTATGATGAAGCAGAAAAAAGGGGCGTATGACAGATGTCAGGTTGATAACAAGTGAGAACCAGGCTGAATATAGAAAGTTCAGAGGGGATGTGAAAAAGGAAATAAGAGGGGCAAAGACAGAGTATGAGAACAGACTGGCGGCAAACATAAAAGGGAATCCAAAAGTCATCCATAAGCATGTAAACAGTAATCGGGCAGTAAGAGGAGGGGTGGAGCCAACGAGAGATCAAAAAGGAGATCTACTCATCAAGGCATAGGGCAGGGCCGAGGTACTAAATGAGTACTTTGCATCTGTCTTTACCAAGAAAGAAGATGCTGCCAGAGTCTCAGTAAAGGAAGATATAGTTGAGATACTGGATGGGCTAATAATTGATAGAGGAGGTACTAGAAAGGCTAGCAGTACTGAAAGTAGATAGGGCACCTGGTCCGGATGGGATTCATCCTAGGTTGCTGAGGGAAGTAAGGGTGGAAGTTGCAGAGGTACTGGCCATAATCTTCCAAACATCCTTGGATACTGGGGTGGTGCCAAAGGACTGGAGAATTGTAAATGTTACACCCTTGTTCAATAAAGGGTGTAAGGATAAACCCAACAACTACAGGCCGGTCAGTTTAACCTCGGTGGTGGGGAAACTTTTAGAAACGATAATCCGGGACAGAATTAGCAGTCACTTGGACAAGTGTGGATTGAATAGGAAAAGCCAGCATGGATTTGTTAAGGGCAAATCATGTTTGACTAACTTGATAGAATTTTTTTGAGGAGGTAACAGAGAGGGTTGATGAGGGCAATGCGGTTGATGTGGTGTATATGGACTTTCAAAAGGTGTTTGATGAAGTGCCACATAATAGGCTTGTCATCAAGATTGAAGCCCATGGAATAAAGTGGGCAGTGGCAGCATGGATACGAAATTGGCTAAGTAACAGGAAGCAGAAGGCAGTGGTGAATGATTGGAGTTTTTTGGATTAGAGGGAGGTGTACAGTGGTATTCCCCAGGGGTCGGTACTAGGACCATTGCTTTTCTTGATAGATATTAATGACTTGGACTTGGGTATACAGGGCACAATTTCAAAATTTGCAGATGATACAAAACTTGGAAGTGTAGTGAACAGTGAGGAGGATAGTGATAGACTTCAAGAGGATATAAATAGGCTGGTGGAATGGGCGGACACGTGGCAGATGAAATTTAACGCAGAAAAATGTGAAGTGATATATTTCGGTCGGAAGAACGAGGAGAGGCAATATAAACTAGAGGGCACAATTCTAAAAGGGGTACAAGAACAGATACATCTGGAGGTATATCTGCACAAATCATTGAAAGTGGTGGGGCAGTTTGAGAAAGCGCTTAAAAAAGCATACGGGATCCTGGGCTTTATAAATAAAGGCAAAGAGTACAAAAGCAAGGAAGTTATAATGAACTTTCATAAAACACTGGTTCGACCACAACTGGAGTATTGTGTCCAGTTCTGGGCACCACACTTTAGGAAAGATGTGAAGGCCTTAGAGAGGGTGCAGAAAAGATTTACTAGAATGATTACAGGGATGACGGACTTTAGCTACGTGGATAGACTAAGCTAAAGTTGTTCTCCATGTTACAGAGACGATTGAGAGGAGATTTGATCGAGATATTTAAAATCATAAAGGGTCCAGACAGAATAGATAGAAAGAAACTGATCCCATTGGCGGAAGGGTCAAGAACCAGAAGACATAGATTTAAGGTGATTGGCAAAAGAACCAAAGGTGACATGAGGAAAAACTTTTTACGCAGCGAGTGGTTAGGATCTGGAATGCACTGACAGGGTGGTGGTGGGGAGGGGTGGAGGCAGATTCAATCATGGCTTTCAAAAGGAGACTAGATAAGTACATGAAAGAAAAACATTTGCAGGGCTACGGGGATAGGGCTGGGGAGTGGGACTGGCTGGATTGCTCTTGCATAGAGCCGGTGTGGACTCGATTGACTGAATGGCCTCCTTCCGTGCGGTAACCTTTCTATGATTCTATGATTAGCGGCCATATACCTGCCTGCTCATCAATAGCTACTTTCTGGATGGGGTCCTTCAACAGACGTTAGGCCCCAAACTTACATACTTAAGCGACCTAACGCCTGTTGTGGGGTCTGCCCGAGATGCCTAAAAAAAGTAATCCACGAAATTAGCAGTGGGACCAACGCATGTGCAGATTGGGTGCAGGCTGTTCCTCTGCTAAATTGGTGTGCTTTGCGCCCCATTTAAGCGCAGAAAAACAGGCACATGGCATACCAATCTGCACTCCAGTGAGTCCAACAACATCTGGAGAGAAAAGACGGGTTAATGATTTGGGTAGTGATATGTTATCAAAACAGGATTGACAATACTCACAAAGGTTCTCCACTGGAAGCACTAACCTGCTTTTCCTCCTTTCAGATGCTAATGCATTGCCTGTGTTTGTTCGGCATTCAACAGAGGTTTTGATAGTGTAAATAAGGTGAAACTGTTTACACGGGCAGGAGGGTCGGTAACCCGAGGACACAGATTTAAGGTAATTGGCAAAAGAACCAGAGGGAAGATGAGAATTTTTTTACTCAGAAATTTGTTATGTGCTGGAATGCACTGCCTGAAAGGGTGATGGAAACAGATTCAATAGTAACTTTCAAAAGGAATTGGATAAATACTTGAAGGGGAAACAATTGGAGGGGTATGGGGAAAGAACACGAGAATGGAACTAATTGGATAGCTCTTTCAAAGAGCCGGCACAGACACAATGGGCCGAATGGTCTCCTTCTGTGCTCTATGATTCTATGAATTGTTTCTTCTTTTACCTTTATAATAGTTTAAGTTGTTTAAAATAAATCTTATTTTGAATGAGTTCAACGTTGCTTGACTAATTAGTTCATATCTATGCAGCCTTAGATTAATAATAAAATATTTGTCAATTAAAATACTAAAACTGTTCATTTGATATGTTTTTTGCTAAGCCCCACTTGCAAATGTTTTAAAACCCATTTTGAATTTGAATATACCCTTCAGCAAACTCTGGTTATCTTGAACTAGCGCTTGTTAACATTTTTTTTGCTGTCATATTTTCTTCACGTACTTCATTACTCATGCCAGGACACAATGCAATATCTTAAAACACAACTGCAATCCAAATATTGAGGTGTTAAATGTAAGTTCTTTCTTTATTTCTTCACTTTCTTCCCTTCAGCTGGTCTGGTGTCAAGGCTCCCAGCTCCGGATCATTTTTAACCACAATTTCCTAATCTAGCTTTAAACACATTTAGAAGCACTTTTCCTTTGCAATGTTAAAATTAAACTTAGCTTAAAACACATTAGGGTCGATCTTGGACTTTGTGCAATTGTGTAAAGTGGGTGGTAGCGAATCGGCAGCCCGTTTTACATCAATGGAGATAAAAATCGGGAGAGATGTAAAACAGGCTGCTGATTCTCTATCACCTGTATTACACTATTGCACAAAGTCAAGATCTACCCTCTTAAATCATTATGCTTCAGTTCCATAAAAGAACTGAACTGATTCATCGATAGTTGTAATTCACTGCTAACTTATATATGTTCATCGTGCATTATTGCATGTCACTAATAGGTCAGAAAAGAGTTCATGGGAAGTAAAAACTATTGACAAGGAAACTTTGGTCTGCAGGCCTCATGTAATGTACAAAGAAAATAACAGAAATGCAATTTAATAATCCAAAAGTAATAAGGTTCTCAAAGATTAATGCGGACCATTTCATCTCACCTTGTCTATCTTTCTGTAATGAGGATGGGAAGTGGGCTCTCCCAAAATTTGTATAGAGTTCTTTAGTAGAGTGATGAATCCTGGAAGCAGATGTTTTTCTGAGTCCAGCCTGCCTTACACTCAGATCCATAAAACTGAACTCCTCCCCAATTACACTCAGAAGCTCTAAAATTGAACTGATCTGTTGCTTTTATAGCTATTCCGTCCCTGTATGTCTCGGGACCATTATTCTGCCAACACTCATATGTGTGGGAATGTGTCTGTGTACACAAAGGGTCAGGAATGAAGAGAGGATCTCTTGATGCCCCCATTATAAAATTGGCTGGTAACATTCCCTCTACATGTCCCTACGTGATGAATGGCTGATTTGGTGAGTACCAGAAGGTGACCAGTGCCTGTGGAACCACAGCCAAGCACAGAGTCAGGATGGGGGAACTGGAGCTGTTTTAAGATGGATGAACGATGGCTCATGTGAAGCATAAACACCGACCTTGACCAGTTGAGCCGAATGGCCTGTTTCTGTGCTGTAAACTCTATGTAACTATGGCCATCCTCATCTGTATTGATCTTGTGAACTTGTGATTTATTTTGCTAATAGGAAAGTAGGCAGCTACTGGCCCTCAGCAATAGAGGAAGAGGTCTTTATGCTTTCAGTTCAACAACAATAAAAACAATTTTCATTTATACAGTGCCTTTAACATAGTAAAATGTCCCAAGGCGCTTCAAAGGAGCGTTATCAAACAAAATGTGGCACCGAGCCACATAAGGAGATATTAGGACAAGGGTCCAAAAGCTTGGCCAAAGAAGTAGGTTTTAAGGTGCCTCTTAAAGGAGGAGAGAGAGGTGGAGAGGTTTAGGGAAGGAATTCCAGAACTTAGGGCCTAGGCAGCTGAAGGCACGGTCGCCAACGGTGGAGCGATGAAAA
Source organism: Heptranchias perlo (assembly GCF_035084215.1). Classification (NCBI taxonomy): domain Eukaryota; kingdom Metazoa; phylum Chordata; class Chondrichthyes; order Hexanchiformes; family Hexanchidae; genus Heptranchias; species Heptranchias perlo. Next base: position 14,912,395 of record NC_090331.1, on the reverse strand, counting down.
TCGGGGATGCGCAAGAGGCCAGAATTGGAGGAGCGCAGAGATCTCGGAGGGTTGTAGGGTTGGATGAGGTTACTTCAGGCATCCGTTAAGTTTATCCAAGCTGTATGTGAGACCTGGCCTCACTGAAAAGAGAACTTATTTGAAACCTGAAACAGCATAAAACCTATCAACTAAATAAGCTAAAATCATTAGGAGTACAAGGGTTAAAAAAATCCACCATCTGTATTCACGATTCGCCAAACCTTAAATCATGTCATAAGATGGATGATGCATTGCGACCAACAACAGGAGGCCAAATATGTCATGACTATTCATAAGATGATGGGATAAAGCTACTCATAATTCTCTTGCAGTCTCCTATGAAATCAGTCCTGTTTTGCCTTCAGCAATTGAAAGGACGTGCTTCAAAGGAAACCCTTGCACTGACTATACATTTCCCTTTCTTGACTTTTTGCTTTAATGCTCATGTGTGGGATGCAGTATAACCTAGGCTGTTGTTTTGCTATTTTTTCTGAACTACCCTACTTAGCGGAAAGGCGATAAAAAAAAGACACAGCAGCAATTATCTGCTAGGCCTTCTCCCTGCAATGCTATTTCAAGGTGTAAAGATACATTCGGTGCTGCCAAGATCAAGGCTACTGCAGGTGTAATTAAAGAACAAGCAGCTGCTGACAAGCTTAGATCACAGTTGCTACAAGGAACTAAGAAGGGAATACAAAGAAGCTGATCCCATGTCTAACTCTTGTGCAAAAGCACCTCCAAAAGGAGGGGTTGGGAAACTTCTCTGGTCACATTTCTGGGATGGCTGGAGGCCAGAATAATCAGCAATGGTCATTGGAGACCGCCTCAGAGACAAAGAGGGTACATCAGCCGCCCATACATAATAAGCCCCTGCGCTAATGTTAAACCTGCCCCTTGTCTCTGACATGAGACTTGGCTATGACCTTATTTTAAGGCCCATTAATCCATCAATGATAAATTAAGGAAGGCAGAATACTTGTTGCCTCAGCTAGACTTCACCCAGTGCCAGCTTGAAGGCCATATCAGTCAATGACTCCATCAGCTTTTATCTCCTCGAGTCAGATCAGACTTGCAGCTTCAAAATCCTTCAGGCCTTCTCTACATTTCACAGGGATGTAAGGATTTATGAGTTCAAGGCCAGCATGAGAGCTCAATTCCTGCATTCCTCCAGGAATCATGTCTGCGTCTGCCTCATTTTCTAGATGGATTAGAGACGGCATTCACTTGTCATGTTCACCTGGCAGGAAGTCAACTCCAGAACTTACCAGTCAGAATCTGACCTTCGAATAAAGTTAGAGAAAGTAAATCCATCCTTAGGTGTTTTCAGTGCCTTTTCAATGATGTTTACCACACATGTTTACCACACACTGAGCAGTATGCTTTTTAAACTTTTGTTTCAGTTTGCTCCATATTTCCTTTTTTTGGTTGTGGTGGTTCACATTAACCACCATTCACTCACCTAGGGAGAGGGCAAGAAATCTGCTCCCAGATCTCTGCTAGTGCCACATGAGATCAGGAGCAGCTACTAGGAGATGTGTGGGAGTAGCTGAGGAGAACCTACCCCATGATTCTCTCTGCTTCCCTGTGGGAGGGCTCTTGGCCTCTGCTCTTCAGCTCCCCTGATGATATGAAATCAAGAAATTGTCATGTAAGGAATCACCACTTTGCATCCATGTCCTTTTACATTGTAGCACCAATAAGGTATGCCATTATTAAAAAAAAAGGTCTCATCCTTTGAATATTTTGTATGAATTTTTGTTGTTAATTAATTCTCAATGGATTCTGTTCTGTGGGATCACTATATACGAAATAACATTTCTACCAAATAGCATCATCTTTCGGAATAAAAGATAAAATTAGACCATAAAAATCTATTTGGTCATTTAAATTAAATGGGGGTAATTTTGACTTTGTGCAATAATGTAAAATGGGTGATATCAGATCAGTCGACCATTATACATCTCTCCCAATTTCCATTTCCATTGACTTCAAGTCAAAATTACCCTCAATATCTCTACATATCAACATCAGCTTTGTTTTTTGTGTCCTTTAAAAGAAGTCTTTATATATTGCAGCGTAGAGAGCAGTCACTGGGGACAGAAAAAAAAGTGATGTTACAAACAGGTTTATCAAATATGCAGTACACACAGTATGAGTGGTCTATGTCATAAATTTTGAAAATCTGTTTGACAGAATTAGTTGTGGCAAGCTGTCTTTCAGAAATGCTGATCAGATCTAAAGACTCTTCGCCAGAGAGGAGATCCCTACAGGGATTCTATATAATGGTCCCATTAGGGTTGGGTTGAAGGAAATATATATTAAAGTCAACAACTATACTCTATAGGACAGAATTGAGTCGATGGAAAAAATAAATGCATGAACCAGGAGAGGAATAAGCACACCCACGTTGTGGGAGTGATAATGCTAATTTGTTTAATTATCGATCCTGCTATAGAAATCTCACCAAGTGTCAGCTTGGCTCGGTTGGTCAAACTCTCACTTCGGAAGTTTGTAAGTTGTGGTTCCATTATGGATCTTAGGCCCATCTGCCAGCTTTGGTGGATCTAAAACATTTCAAGAACAGCAGAGAGTTGCCCGGGTCAACAACAACAACAACTTGCATTTATATGGCACCTTTAACATGGTAAAATGTCCCAAGGCGCTTCACAGGAGCATAATCAGGCAAAATTTGACACCGAGCCACATAAAGAGATATTAGGACAGGTGACCAAAAGCTTGGTCAAAAGGGTAGGTTTTAGGGAGCATCTTAAAGGAGGCAAGAGAGGTAGAGAGGCAAAGAGGTTTAGGGAGGGAATTCCAGAGCTTGGGGCCTAGGCAGCTGAAGGCCCATCCACCAATGGTGCGGCGAAAGAAATCGAGGATGCGCAAGAGGCCAGAAATAGGTCAGCATTCCTCTCTCAACCAAAAACAACATAAACAAATTAGCTAGACATTTGCTATTTTTGGGACCTTGTTGTGTTTACCTATAGAACAACGGTGAAGTAATTAATTGGTTGTAAAGTGCTTTGGAATGTCACACTATATATATATATATATATATGTATATATATATAAATGATGCCTTTGCTGGGAGATTCTGCTAAAATCGCAAATGCCCATTCAGAAGCCTTGAACTTAATCTAATTAATTTAACTGGACAGCATGCATAAACCATTCTGATTGAGCTATTTTCTGAAGAGTCTCAATCTGGACTGAGGCAGACCATCGTGGCTGCAGTATCTGATACCACATGATCATAATGCATCTCTATGCAATGTAGAGCAGCAGGTTAATAAGGCAACCTGTGACCTTGTCCAATGGTGCTCAAATCCCTTCAGATCAGATGCTGCCCTGCTCAAAGTACCAATAACACCTAGGACCGTGACAGTGACTTATCACTCCTTGTCCTCCCTGACCTCTCCACAGTATTTAATATGATCGATCAATCCATCCTTCTCTTTCTCCCCTCTTCCACCGTTCCAAAATTGAGGCCAGGGTATAGGTCACCCCTGCCCAGTTTTGCAGTGCATTGAAAAAATTTGCATGAAAGCCTTGATTGTCCACTACACTTTACGGCATGTAAATAAATGGTATGTTTAATCGCAGAAAGTATTTGACATAATGCATTTGTTCTGGGTCATCTAAAGTACACGTGTACAGGGGGTGAACATGTCATCCTCAAATCAGTTCAAGCAAAGCTGACTCATCCTCATTGACTCCAAAGCCAGTTGTGAATCATCCACACTGCTGTGGCAAAGTCAGTAAGAAAAATTAAAATGATTTTAGCTCCAAGTATTTTTCCAGGCATGGGTTTGAATTGATGAATGAGCTAAGAAAACAGACTTTTTAAATAATTTTAGCCTGGCATGATTGGACCAGACAAATGAAATAGACTTGACTTTGTATTTCAATGCAGCATTCACCTTGCTCGGCGTTACCCCTCATGTATGATGTTAATCGGTTCCACGGTATTATATGTTTCCACCTCTACATGACAACAAGAACAACCAATTCACGTTTATATAACATCTTTAATGTAGAAACCATCCCGAGGTACTTTAAAGAAGAGGGAGAAAAAATAAGATCGATAAAATAAGGGATGTTGAGCCCTAGAGGAAGAATTAGAGCAAAGATTTAGTTGAAGAGATGGGGTTTGAGAAGGTTTTTAAAAGTGGAAAGAGAAATAGAGAGGGGGGGGGGGGAAGAGTATAAGGAGGGAGTTCCAGAGAGTGGAACCCATTGAGCTGGAAGTTCTGCCACCATGGTGTAGATCAGTCCGACAAGACAAGACAGTGGCATCAATAATTTTAGTGATTACGGTACAACTAGCTACAAGCAATGACGAGGCAGTATGTACTGAGATGGATTCTACCCCAAACCTTTGGATAGCAGGCGATCATGTGTTGAAGCTCTTTGCTCTGTTGTTCTGACTCTGACTGCTCTGCCCATCCCCCCGAGACAGTACTTTATATACCTTCAACTCCATGCAGCATCCATGACCGTGACATTGTCCACCCTCAGCCAATCAGTGACACTGTAGCTCATTTAACCCATATAAGGACATGCTTCCATTTTGTTTCTCACTGGCTCTTTTCAGCAGTTTCTCAGCAGACACAATTTAAAACAAACTGCAGAAAGACAGTTTAGGATTACATTAGTGCGGCAAAGCAATGGGATGTGCACAGAAGGCGAGATTCGAAGGGTGCAGGAGGGAATTCAGAGCTGGGGACCGTTGCAGAGATAGGGTGGGTCAAGGCCATAGCAGGATTTGAGCAGGAAAGCTGTGGATGTGTTGGAGGACAGGGAGCCAATGCTGGTCAGTGAGGAAGGGAGTTGTAGGTGAGAGGGACCTAGGGGATAATTTTAACCAAACCAGCCCGGCGGGAAACCTATGGGATTGGATCGGCCGCCTGTTCTATACCCTGCCCGGTTGATTTCAATTGTTGTGTAAGGCAGGTAAGGGTGGAACAGTTTTGGACAATTTGGAGTTCATGGAGATTGGAGGATGGGAGGCCAGCAAGGAGGATATGGGAGAAACTGAGTCTAGAATGACAAAAGTGTGGTTAAGGGTCTCAGTGGGAGTGGGGTCATGTTAGGGGCAGAGGGAGGCAAAGTGGAGGAGGTGGAAGTAAATGTTTTTTGGTGACAAATAGGATGTTGGGTTTGAAGCTCAACTGTGGGTCAAACAAAATACATAATGACATAAAGCTATTCTGGGAAACAAAAAGAGGCTCAAGTTTGTTAAATGTTTAAAAATGAAATGATTGTGGTCACACAAGTATCTCTGATTTCTGACAAGCTCAGTTTATGGTGTAACAAACTGATCCAGGCCCGGCACCTAGTTGTCAATTAGACACGCAGACTAGATCTTAAAACAAGTGAGGTTTATTCGCTCACATTGGGGGTGATTTTAAACCCCAAGAACGGATGAGTTGGGGCGGGTGGGAGGTGAAAATAGTTGTTTTTTTGGGTTGGGTTGCAACAGCAAAATTTTCGGACTTGGCATTCCCAGTGGGAAGCCTGTACTTTTACGTTAAACCGAGAAATAAAGCCGGGTTGCGGACGCGACCCAAAAAACAACTATTTTCAACTCCCACCCACCCACCCACCCATTTTTGGGGTTTAAAATCACCCCACTGTGTCTTTACTTGCAACAATGAACAAGACCATGCTCGATTATAACTTTCTAGCCTGCCTACCTCTTATCCCTCTCACCAGCTGAGCTATTTCCCTGCCTTTTGTTTTTACAGGCTGGGAGTCATTCCTGATTAAAGGTCAATGATTTTTTAAAGCTATACCGTCATTTATATAACTTCTTAAAGTAGTATCCCTATCTCGGAGACAGAGCTCTCAACATGGCTTACATATTGTCCCTCTCTCATTCTGTTACAATGTGCCAGAAGAGGCTCAGAGGTAAGTTTTCTAACAGGAGAGCTTCCCTGGGTCCCACAAAGAGAGTTTAGGCCTCCCCTGCTTCCCCCCCCCATTCCCCCCGGAAACCCCTTCCATGCGACTTATCTAAGTATTGGGAATAATCGTTCTTTCGTTCTCTGCTGGCGGCCTCCTGTCATCTGATATTCCACTCCTGCCAGGTGGCACCCTGCCTCTTCCTGCAGCTTTCAGGCTGGCATCTAACCGAGGGCATTCAGATGAGGCCTGGGAGTTAAAATCACCCAGGCCTCACACTGCTGAGGTTGAGGTGGTGTGGGGGGGGTCAGGGATTGACTCTCGCCTCAGCCCCACCCCGTGTTAAAATTGGAGCTTAAAATTCACGACACTTCATTCCTCACATATCACTTTGTTTGATCATTGCACATTATATTATCAGGCACACAGCAGAAGAAAATGCTAAAAGTTACATTATAGTCAGGAAAAGGTGGGATTACCTCTGTAAAATTATTGTTTATGGTTTACAGTCATCCAGTGATAAGCATTTGCAGCCAGGGTACTTCTAATACACAGGATATTAAAACTAATGAATCATCTCCATCCTTTCCAGATCTGTTGGAAAGCAGAATGATATGATTGTAATTGCAATGACCTGAAGACAGATTGTTCACCACTCTGTACTTGTAGGTCATGCAGACAAATTGCCATTAAATCACTTATGAAACATTTTGTAGAACACAACCTTTTTTTATTAAGATCACTGGACTGTTCACCAACACAGTCTGATGCGCATTAACATGTCTCAAAATATCTTGAATTCCATTGGTGGACTGTACATTGATGGGTAATTAGTTTAATCTGCACTGCAGCAGACATGCATATTCAGTCTCCATCTCAACATATAAACAAATCAAATATTTTACTAAATTAAATTCGCTGTGATGGGTCTTGGTAAGTGGTCATTATCTATTGGAAAGCTGCTAGCGTTATGCCTAACCCACAGTGGTATGACATTTAACTGCATGGGGGAAACTGTTTATGGTTATGACCACTTTCTGGGTGCAGACAATGCGTGCTCCAACCCGGGAGGCCCGAGGCTTTCTTGAAATTGGGCCTCGGACCTTATTTCAATAACTTAGGTGATCTGCTGGCTCCTGTCGTGCCTCCAGAGGCAGCTCGCCCATTTGAAGAGGATGAATTTCAGGTCGCTTGTCTCGCCGGCAACGGTCTTCAGGTACGTCCCAGGGAGGGTGGGGGAAGAGAACAGGGGAGGGGCGGTGATCGTAGACTGGCAGCAACCCTTGGAATTGCTGTGGAGCTGGGAGGAGCAATCCTGCTTCTCCTGGCTCCACATCAAACTTTAAGATAAGAAAACTACTGACTTGTTTGTTGGCAGCCGTTGTTTAATCGCAGCGACCACTGGACTGCTCAGGGCCGGCCAATTTAGCAGGGGTGCAATTATAGGACTTAGCCACAACCTAGTAATCCACAAAATGAAAATGAAACTCTGCAAATGCAAACATGAAAGACAGATACAGTTCGCTTTTAGATAGTGCCTTTCACCTCCTCAGAACATCCCAAAGCATTTCACATCAATTGATTACTTCTGAAGTGTAGTCACTGTTGTAATATATGGAAATGCAGTATCCAATTGCCAAGGCCCCACAAACAGCAATGTTTTTTTTTTGGGTGGCATTGGTTGAGGGTTAAGTGTTGTTTGGAAACTCAGGAGAACTTTCCTGTTCTTCGACTAGTGCCATGGAATCTTTTACATCCACTTGAACAGGCAGATGGGTCATCAGTTTAGTTTCTTAACCAAAAGATGAAATTAGTGTTGCTGATAATAGCAGATGAATGTTTCATTTATCTGTATGATATTCTTTAGTCTACTGGTTTGGCAGAGATTTTAAACTGTTTTTAGTAATTTTTACTTGAAAGGAATAATGATAAGTTAAAGAATTGAAATAGAAAGAACTGGAATAGACAGTAAAATTGGAGAAGCAGAACAAGCAATGGGCAGGGAGGACTGCAGACTGTAATCACGATAAGAAAGTTTCCATCAGGCTGAGAAGGGCAAAGGTCAGTTCAAGACAAGAACATATTTTACTTTGGCTACAGGAGAAGGCAATTAGAAATATAAGCAAAAAAACACATGAGCTAACTTCAACTGTTACCAAGAAACGATTCAGCATCTTGTAGTTCCTGGCTTAGAGACCAAAAAAAATAGGTTTAATGGGACATGAAGAAGTGTCTAGTACACTATTTTTATAAAGAAGTAATGATCGAGACAAAATTAATCACTACAATGTGAAATCATCGCAGCACATAATCCTGGTATCTTCTTGACACAGATTAGATGCAGCTTTGGTGGTCCTTCTCCCTGGAACTAAAAGAAATCTTCCTTCTTTCCCTTAAAAAAACTGATGCAAGCTATAACCTGCCATCAGACTGGTTAGCCCATTCCCCGTCAAGGTGAATCAGGGACTGTAGCTGCGTCCATGAACTGTGACCTTTTGTTTTCTTTCCAATACTATTGCTCTTTGCTGTCTCCCTCAGCATAATTATAGCATTGAGAGGGCCAACATGAATTATCGGAAAATTATCACTGGGCTAAGGCACTTGTGCATGCAGCATGCTATTCCTTATAACTCAAAATGTTGGAGCTGTGACTATATATAAAATCTGATGAATTTCTGTCTGTTCGTGTCCTTGGTTTGTTTACTTGGTTATTTGTAATAACTGTACTTCTCAGAAATGATTAAGGATTCTTCAACTGTCAAATGACTTCTTCTTTGGGACCAAACTTTTCCAAAGGGGAAGGGAATTCACAGTCTCAAATAAAATCTTCAGATCTTCTCTCCATCCAGTTTTTTTCCCTCTCCACTCCTGAAGGTGTTCACTCATGTTCAGCATGGTCTATGAGCACTGATTAAATATTTGCAGTTCTTCATTTAAAGGAAACATTCACATTTCCAGCTACTTGCATCCTATGGTACAACTATCGATCGATCCAGTGGCTAATACCTCCCAGGTAAGAATTTTATATGATTACTTTCAAAGAAAGAAAGAACATGCATTTATATAGCTCCTCCAACTCCACAGGAGTTGCAATCGCCCCCCCCCCCATAGCCTGCTCTAAACCCTACTCTCCTGGGACTTTACCTGAGGGCTGCTGCCAGCACAATAGGTGGCCCAACATTGATGTCTTTGCTCGGACGAGCTGCCAGTGGAGGTATGACCAGCACCCACAGCTCACGCATTTTATGCTGTGAGGCCCCAACGACTGATTTCCATCAATCCTTGGGCCTCTCGGTTCGGGCCCAGGCCAAAAATCTAGCCCACTGTGTATTTCCAGCACTTTCTGTTTAAATGAAGAACAGCAATACGACAGATTGAAACATTCTCCACTTCTGCTCTGTTTACTAAGAGGTTGTACATCTTTGTAATCGGAAGCATTCTCGTTGTTGCGTGTAATACATTTGAAAGACTGCAGCTGGCTTTTTAAAACTCAGTTTTACAAACATCGGCCTTTACTAATTTCTGACAGACAGGCACTGATCACCCCATACAAATCCCCACAGCAATCAAATGGATATCAATAATGGACAATTTTGTTGCGAGCTCCTTTTATTAAAGGACAACTCATGCTATCAATCACGAGTAACCTACTATTAGCAATACGTTCATGCATCATCTAACTATATGACATTTAATAAAAGCAGAAGAATTATGGGTGGTCAACTTAGTTTACATAATTCATCATTTATGTCGTGCTCAAGTTTGCTGCTTGCAGAGGGGGTGTAGAAAGCCAATGTCAAACTTTGATGCTGTGTGACAAAGTTTTGTTATTAGCATGCAGTCTCTGATGTTTAGTCATGTCAAAGTGGCTGACAAACTGGTGCAAACAACGGATCACTCTACGCCGTATTAAATAGCATTGTTCATCATGGCTTGTCAGATGCTTTGCTGTAGAAAGTAGGGGAATACAGGGGAAAATTTCCTTCATTGTTATAGAGCAGTACTTTTCAACATTGCCTTAGAATACTTCTGTGCATCTTATTTTTGTGTGATCACATTATTGATGTGTATACTTTAATTGGTTCATTTTTGAGAGTTTGACCATTGTTGGTAATGTAGATGGATAATATATCACAACTTATAAGAGGGTTAAATAAGGACTATTTTCAGCCAATGGAAATCATTACACTAATAACAACTCCCAGCTAGGAAAAATCTGTGTGAAAAAAAAAAGCCAGTGATATTATTTTACTGAGACAATTTTACACCATAAACTCCACAAGCATAGCAATGATTGGCATAGCCATTGGTTTATCAGTGGTGATGTACATAGAGTAAAATTAATTGGGGTTGATATGAAAACATAATCTTAACTTTCTGAATTGATTCACCGTACCATTTTTCGAGATTTGCATCAGTGTTAGTGGGGGAGGGGAAAGGGGGTAGCGAGAACAACAATAAAGGGGAATGGCAGAAAGGAAGGACAACAAGAAATCAAAGAACCAGAGGAACGGCAGAAGAGGAAGCACAAAGAGAAAGGACTGAATGAATGAAAACACAAATAGCAGATAAGAAAGAAAAGAAGCAGAAATCCCAAGGAGAGAAATAGACCCACAAAAGAAACAAGGAAAATCAAAAAAAATGAAACAAAAGAATTGCATTTCAGTAGCAACTTATTGCATCTCTCAGATGGGTCTTACAGAGCTTTATATACAACAAATTACTCTAAAGGTCTGCACTCTTGTTTTGCACGCAAACACAGCAATCATTACATATACAAAAGGGTCCTACAAACAGCCATGATGAAAGGCGAGTTAACTTATTCTTTTGGTAGTGTCGGTCGAGGGAAGATTGTTGACCAGGACATTGGGAGAACTCCTTGCTTTTCTTTAAATGGTTCCGTGACATCGCACCCAAAGGACAGTGCATTAACAATGCAGCACCCACTCAGTACTCTACTAGATTGAGAAAAGAATATGACCAGTAAATTATCAATGTCGTAAAATAATCCTAGATTTTTAAATTAAGATTCCTGCATGCATACAAAGGAAAACACTAACTATGGAATAGCTGCCCTGCTTATTATTTTTTTTTTAAAAGTTCATTTGCAAGAAAATACAGAGTTAAACTTAAGTTTAAACTTAAAAATAATAGAATTGGCTGTTTCCCAGGAAGTTCAGTTAGCCTCCTGCCAGTTACTATGGGAGACCAGTAATTTCAGCCTGTGCAATTTCAGCCACTAATTTCCACACAGTAAAGATGCAGAGAGGAGGAAGAGCATAAGTTTATTGGCTAAGATCTTTCCAGTTCCCCTCACAAGTGAAAATAAATATTTTATTTTATGCAAAGCCATTGAATATGCTCTATTATCTTGTGCATAAAGATCCTATCTAGTCGTGGCCAGAGAATCTCCTGCAATGGCTTCCCTTCCTGCTCTTGTACCGTAACCTCTGGTGTCCCCCAAGTATTTATCCTTGGCCCCATCCTATTTCTCATCTATATGCTACCCCTTGGTGACATCATCCGAAAACACGTCAGGTTCCCTGATGTCAGGTACGCTGGCGACACCCAACTCTACCTCACCACTACCTCTCTCGACCCTTCCACTGCTTCAGTGCTTTCAATCTGCTTGTCTGATATCCAGACCAGGATGAGCTAAAGTTTCCTCCAATTAAAAATTGGGAAGACTGAAGCCATTGTCTTCGGTCCCCTCCACAAACTCCGTTCCCTAGCCATCGATTTGGTGAGTTCAGTGAGTTGGTCACACCACAGATAAAAATTACTGAGGGAGATAGTGAATGGGTGACCAACAGACAGAGGAAGAGTAGGAAGGCAGTGCAGGGGTCCCCTGCGGTCATCTCCCTCCAAAACAGGTACACCGTTTTGGATACTGTTGGGGGAGATGGCTCACCAGGAGAAGGTGACGGCGGCCAGGTTCATGGCATCGTGGCTGGCTCTGCTGCACAGGAGGGCAGGAAAAAGAGTGGCAGAGCTATAGTGATAGGGGACTCGATTGTAAGGGGAATAGACAGGCGTTTCTGCAGACGCAACCGAGACTCCAGGATGGTATGTTGCCTCCCTGGTGCAAGGGTCAGGGATGTCTCAGAGCGGCTGCAGGATATTCTGGAGGGGGAGGGTGAACAGCCAGTTGTCGTGGTGCATATAGGTACCAACGATATAGGTAAAAAACGGGATGAGGTCCTACAAGCTGAATTTAGGGAGTTAGGAGTTAAACTAAAGAGTAGGACCTCAAAGGTAGTAATCTCAGGATTGCTACCAGTGCCACGGGCTAGTCAGAGTAGGAATGACAGGATAGCTAGGATGAATACGTGGCTTGAGAGATGGTGCAAGAGGGAGGGATTCAAATTCCTGGGCCATTGGAACCGGTTCTGGGGAAGGTGGGACCAGTACAAATTGGACGGTCTGCATCTGGGCAGGACTGGAACCAATGTCCTAGGGGGAGTGTTTGCTAGTGCTGTTGGGGAAGGTTTAAACTAATGTGGCAGGGGGATGGGAACCGATGCAGGAAGTCAGTGGGAAGTAAAGTGGTGACAGAAACAAAAGGCAGTAAGGGAGAGTGTACAAAACATGACCGGACAGATGGTCTGAGAAAGCAGGGCAAAGACCAAGGGAAGTCTAGATTAAACTGCATTTATTTCAATGCAAGAAGTCTGATGGGCAAGGCAGATGAACTCAGGGCATGGATGGGTACATGGGACTGGGATGTTATAGCTATTACTGAAACATGGATAAGGGAGGGGCAGGACTGGCAGCTCAATGTTCCAGGGTACAGATGCGATAGGAAAGATAGAGCAGGAGGTAAGAGAGGAGGGGGAGTTGCATTCTTGATCAGGGAGAACATCACGGCAGTAGTGAGAGGGGATATATCCGAGGGTTCGCCCACTGAGTCTATATGGGTAGAACTGAAAAATAAGAAGGGAGAGATCACTTTGATAGGATTGTACTACGGACCCCCAAATAGTCAATGGGAAATTGAGGAACAAATATGTAAAGAGATTACAGACAGCTGCAAGAAAAATAGGGTGGTAATAGTAGGGGACTTTAACTTTCCCAACATTGACTGGGACAGCCATAGCATTAGGGGCGTGGATGGAGAGAAATTTGTTGAGTGTATTCAGGAGGAATTTCTCATTCAGTATGTGGATGGCCCGACTAGAGAGGGGGCAAAACCTGACCTCCTCTTGGGAAATAAGGAAGGGCAGGTGACAGAAGTGTTAGTGAGGGATCACTTTGGGACCAGTGATCATAATTCCATTAGTTTTAAGAAAGCTATGGAGAATGATAGGTCTGGCCCAAAAGTTAAAATTCTAAATTGGGGAAAGGCCAATTTTGATGGTATTAGACAGGAACTTTCAGAAGTTGATTGGGAGAGCCTGTTGGCAGGCAAAGGGACGTCTGGTAAGCGGGAGGCTTTCAAAAGTGTGTTAACCAGGGTTCAGGGTAAGCACATTCCTTATAAAGTGAAGGGCAAGGCTGGTACAAGAAGGGAACCTTGGATGACTCGGGAGATTGAGGCCCGAGTCAAAAAAAGAAGGAGGCATATGACATGCATAGGCAGCTGGGATCAAGTGGATCCCTTGAAGAGTATAGTGATTGCCGGAGTAGAGTTAAGAGAGAAATCAGGAGGGCAAAAAGGGGTCATGAGATTGCTTTGGCAGATAAGGCAAAGGAGAATCCAAAGAGCTTCTACAAGTACATAAAGGGCAAAAGAGTAACTAGGGCGAGAGTAGGGCCTCTTAAGGATCAACAAGGTCATCTATGTGCGGAACCACAAGAGATGGGTGAGATCCTAAATGAATATTTTGCATTGGTATTTACGGTTGAGAAAGGAATGGATGTTAGGGAACTTGGGGAAATAAATAGTGATGTCTTGAGGAGTGTACATATTACAGAGAGGGAGGTGCTGGAAGTCTTAACGCGCATCAAGGTAGATAAATCTCCGGGACCTGATGAAATGTATCCCAGGACGTTATGGGAGGTTAGGGAGGAAATTGCGGGTCCCCTGGCAGAGATATTTGAATCATCGTTAGCTACAGGTGAGGTGCCTGAAGATTGGAGGGTAGCAAATGTTGTGCCTTTGTTTAAGAAGGGCGGCAGGGAAAAGCCTGGGAACTACAGACCAGTGAGCCTGACATCTGTAGTGGGTAAGTTGTTTGAGGGTATTCTGAGAGACAGGATCTACAGGCATTTCGAGAGGCAGGGACTGATTAGGAACAGTCAGCATGGTATTGTGAGAGGAAAATCATGTCTCACGAATTTGATTGAGTTTTTTGAAGGGGTAACCAAGAAGATAGATGAGGGCTGTGCAGTAGACATGGTCTACATGGACTTTAGCAAAGCCTTTGACAAGGAACCGCATGGTAGGTTGTTACATAAGGTTAAATCTCACGGGATCCAAGGTGAGGTCGCCAATTGGATACAAAATTGGATTGACGACAGAAGACAGAGGGTGGTTGTAGAGGGTTGTAGAGCGGTGTGCCTCAGGGATCGGTGCTGGGTCCGCTGTTATTTGTTATTTATATTAATGATTTGGATGAGAATTTAGGAGGCATGGTTAGTAAGTTTGCAGAGGACACCAAGATTGGTGGCATTGTGGACAGTGAAGAAGGTTATCTAGGATTGCAACGGGATCTTGATAAATTGGGCCAGTGGGCCGATGAATGGCAGATGGAGTTTAATTGAGATAAATGTGAGGTGATGCATTTTGGTAGATCGAATCGGGCCAGGACCTACTCCGTTAATGGTAGGGCGTTGGGGAGAGTTATAGAACAAAGAGATCTAGGAGTACAGGTTCATAGCTCCTTGAAAGTGGAGTCACTGGTGGATAGGGTGGTGAAGAAGGCATTCAGCATGCTTGGTTTCATTGGTCAGAACATTGAATACAGGAGTTGGGATGTCTTGTTGAAGTTGTACAAGACATTAGTTAGGCCACACTTGGAATACTGTGTACAGTTCTGGTCACCCTATTATAGAAAGTATATTATTAAACTAGAACGAGTGCAGAAAAGATTTACTAGGATGCTAGCGGGACTTGATGGTTTGACTTATAGGGAGAGGTTGGATAGACTGAGACTTTTTTCCCTGGAGAGTAGGAGGTTAAGGGGTGATCTTATAGAAGTCTATAAAATAATGAGGGGCATAGATAAGGTAGATAGTCAAAATCTTTTCCCAAAGGTAGGGGAGTCTATAACGAGGGGGCATAGATTTAAGGTGAGAGGGGAGAGATACAAAAGGGTCCAGAGGGGCAATTTTTTCACTCAAAGGGTGGTGAGTGTCTGGAACGAGCTGCCAGAGGCAGTAGTAGAGGCGGGTACAATTTTGTCTTTTAAAAAGCATTTGGACAGTTACAAGGGTAAGATGGGTATAGAGGGATATGGGCCAAGTGCAGGCAATTGGGACTAGCTTAGTGGTATAAACTGGGTGACATGGACATGTTGGGCCGAAGGGCCTGTTTCCATGTTGTAAACTTCTATGATTCTATGATTCTATGATTCCATCCCCCTCCCTGACCATTGTCTGAGGCTGAACTAGACTGTTCGCAACCTCGGCATCCTATTTAACCCAGAGCTGAACTTCCAATCCCTTATGCCCTCCATCACAAAGACCGCCTACATCCACTTCTGTAATATCGCCCGTCTCCACCCCTGCCTCAGCCCATCTGTTGCTGAAACCCCCATCCATGCTTTTGTTACCACCAGACTTAACCATTCCAAAGCTCTCCTGGTCAGCCACCCCCATCAATTTAAGCTCATCTAAACCTCTGCTGCCCGTATCCTAACTCACACCAAGTCCCATTCACCCATCACTCCTGTGCTCGCTGACCTACATTGGCTCCCGGTCCACCAACGCCTCGAATTTAAAACTCCATTCTTGTGTTCAAATCCCTCCATTGCCTCACTCCTCCCTATCTCTGTAACCTCCTCCAGTCCTACAATCCTCGTAGAACTCTCCATTCCTCCAACTCTGGCCTTTTATGCACCCCCCACTTCCTTCGCCCCACCATTGGAAGCCATCGGCCTTAAGCTCTGGAATTCCCTCCCTTAACCTGTTTTCCTTTCCAACTGTCTCTCCTCCTTTAAGAACCTCCTTAAACCTACCTCTTTGTCCAAACTTTTGATCACCTGTCCTAATATCTCTTTCTTTGGCTCGGTGTCAATTTTTGTCTGATTATGCTTCTGTGAAGCACCTTGGGATGTTTTATTACGATAAAGGAGCTATATAAATGCAAGTTGTTCTTGTTGTTTAAATAACAGTTTGTTTGGTACAAAAATTACAAGGATAAATGTGCAAAATCTGTCAGACCCAGTTCCTTTTGTTGCACCCACGCACTTAAAATTCCACGGCCAAAATCTTTGCCAAGGAGCCGTCACACTTGGAAGTTACAAAGCTCGAGTCATATAGTCAGCAAAGGACAGAGAAATGAACACTTTAATTAAAACAATCCATTCTGCTGCTGGGCTAATGCCCTAAACTACTGTATGCAGATAGCTTTCAGTGTGAGACAGTTTCCTTACACAAGATAAATGTTCCAGTGATCTCCTGAAATCCAGATATACATTAAAGTATAAAATTAACAGTGGCATATGTCATTAACCTGACATTTTTAATTACGAGTGGAAAAATCCTGAAAAATCAGTTATTACTCCTATAAATGTTTCCCTGTCATTAATTTTTTGGATTAAAAATACTGCCTGCACTGCAGAAAGAAACTAACACTGGGTAGATGAAGTTTTGCATTATTATCAGTTTTTAATATTCACCATGTGCTTAAAGTCCTTATGTTTTTTTCATAATGCGAAGCCAGACTGTAGCATAAGGTGTGATTTATAGATAGTTAAGACAGGCAGGTCATTGCACTCTTCCCCTCTATCTTGAGAAACCTGAGCTTAAAGGTAAGCAAAATAGCGGAGTGGGAGGGGAAGGTTGGGGACGGATGATGGACACGTTTTACTGTAGCTTTGCCCTAAGTTTACTGACTTCAAATTAGTCCCTGGTGTAGGTGTATCTGAATTTGAATCTGAATTTGTAACCTTGATGCATTTTTGAAAAATGCTAATGGCACCCCTTGGGTTGTCGAACACTCTTCAACCAAAATGGGTTATAAATAATGATTAAGTGCCTATTATCAATGCACCTCCAGCTTCATAGCAATCTGCATGTGTGGAACTATAAGTGAATGGGTTTGAGATTTGGCCCAATAACCTGTACCATTGCCAGCAAGTCTAGTTATTGGTACAATTATAACAGGCAGGATCAATTAATAAGCTACCTCCTTGGTTTCCTTTTCTATTGATCATACTTACTTCTGCCACCATCATTTTTACATAGCATACATATATGGATGGTTTTGACGGTAGCTTGACTGCCTTAAGAAAACATTAAAGTTTAAAAACGAAATGTCAAGAAATATTTAAATACATATTTTGGCGAAGCAAGCAGAATTAGAAATTCTTCCGATATGGAGACACGAATGAATGTGTGCAGAAACTGGATTATGCATGTTTTAATATGTAACAATACCACCACCCAATGTGAATTGCCTAATTGGTCCTCAAACTGCCTAATTCCAACCTCCGTGAGGTCTTCTCAGGCTAAAAGTGCCCTTCATTTTAATCTGCAGCATAAGTCAACCATTAGATATATCTCTATATACCTTCGGGGTGACAAGGGAAACATTTCTGAATGTTCTGTATTAACCTAAGCACAATCTAACAACAGTAACATTATACCGTAGTTTGATTGAAGTCCTTTCATGGAATACGCAGCTCCAACAACAACTTTCACTTCTGTTGAGTGAAAGCTTTCACAACTCTTGGTTCTGTTCTCTTCTGAATCTGCTTCTTTCGAATCCTGAAATTGTTTACCTACCTATCAAATTCGATCTTTAAATGTGCAGGTAAATAAAGCCTGCAGCATATCCTCTTCACTCAGAGTTGCTTCGGTGAGCACATCAAATTGGGTTCTCTTCTGTGTAATCTTTGCTGACACAGCAGAAAAAATAGTTAATTACATTGTTGAAGGTAAATTCTCCCATCATTTTGCCTTCCTTGCACATATTTAATAATTTTCCATCTGTAAACTGGCTTGGAGGGTATATTCTAAACTAGAAGTCATAAATATAAGATAGTCACTAACAAATCCTATAGAGAATTCAGGAGAAACTTCTTTACTGAAAGAGTGGTAAGAATGTGGAACGCACTACCACATGGAGTGTAGTTGAGGTGAATAGCGTAGATGCATAGAATCACACAGACACATAATGTACAGCACAGAAAGAGGCCATTCGGCCCAACAGGTCCATGCCGGTGTTTATGCTCCACACAAGCCTCCTCCCTCCCTACTTCATCCAACATATCCTTCTTTATCTAGCTTCCACTTAAATGCATCTATGCTAGTCACTTCAACTATTCCTTCTGGTAGCGAGTTCCACATTCTTAGCAATCTCTGGGTAAAGAAGTTTCTCCTAAATTCCCTATTGGATTTATTAGTGACTATCTTATATTTATGGCCCCTAGTTCTGGTCTCCCCTACAAGTGAAAACATCTCCACGTCTACCCTATCAAAACCTTTCATAATCGTAAAGCCCTCTATCAAGTCACCCCTTAGTCTTCTCTTTTCTAAAGAAAAGATCCCCAGCCTGCTCAATATTTCCTGATAAGTATAGCCATTCAGTTCTGATATCATCCTAGTAAATCATTTTTTCACCTTCTCCAGTGCCTTTATATCCTTTTTTGTAATATGGAGACCAGAACTGTTCACAGTACTCCAATTGTGGTCTATCCAAGGGTCTATACAGGTTTAACATAACGTCTCTGCTTTTCAATTCTATCCCTCTAGAAATGAACCCCAGTGCTTGGTTTGCTTTTTTTTATGGTCTTATTAATCTGCATCGCTACTTTTAGTGATTTGTACCCCCAGATCCCTTTGCTCTTCTACCCCATTCAGACTTTTGTCATCCAAGCAGTATGTGGCTCCCTTATTCTTCCCACCCAAATGTAATACCTCATGCTTATCAATATTGAAATTCATTTGCCAATTACATACCCATTCTGCAAGTTTATTAATGTTTTCCTATATTTTGTCGCAGTCCTCCTCGGTATTAACTATACCCCTCAATTTGGTGTCGTCCACAAGTTTTAAAATTGTACTTCCTATTCCCAAGTCCAAATCGTTTATGTAAATGGTGAACAACATTGGTCCCAGCACTGATCCTTGTGGAACACCAATTTCCACATATTGCCAGACCCCTACTCTCTTTTTCTGTTTTGTAGCCAGTTGCTGTCCATTCTGCTATTTGTCCCCTGACTCCACATGCTCTGACCTTCGTCATGAGTCTATTATGCGGTACCTTATCAAAGGCCTTTTGAAAATTATACATTTAAAGGGAAGCTACATAAACACATGAGGGAGAAAGGAATTGAAGGATATGCTGATAGAGTTAAGTGAAGAGGGGTGGGAGGAGGCGCGTGTGAAGCATAAACGACAGCACAGACCAGTTGGGCCGAACGGTCTGTTTCTGTGCTGTAGATTCTAAGTAACTATGTATTCTAGTCCTGAACGACTCCCCAGTTTATTATTTTAAAAGTCCACTTTTTTTCCATTTAAAATTTCAATCATTTTAAAAGTCACTGACATCTTATTTCTTTACCAAAGCTATGATTTTCCTGCCTCGGACAGCTTCTGATAAATTGATGCTTTAATATCAAATTGCATCTCATTTAGCTCAACATTCTACTCCAGCTCCACAGGGCAAATTTCCCCTTTTCATGAATAATGCGTTAATTGCCCCTTTATTGTAAAAAAGAAACACAACAGACCTAAATCAAAATGATGGCAGCACGTCATTTTGCTTCTAAAGCTTCTGTGCAATCCAAAATCATTAGCATTAATGAAAGAAAATCAGTTCATCAGGGACCTGTAATAATGTTGCTTTCATATTTCTCAAACGCTATCCTGCTACATAAGTGATGAATACTTTGTATGCCCAACTGCACAGTGAATAAAAGTTATTCAAAATGGCCCAACGAGGAATTTTCAAAGATCATTTTAAGGCTGGGACATTGAGATCCTGTTAGATAGTGTGAGCTCGGGTGTCTGATGAATGTTCACAGGATACACTCACAATAGCAGAAAACCACTGCCCAAGCCAACTTGGGGTTCACAACTAAAAGGACCTGGGACGAGGTCAGCAAAAAATTCCTCAACATGCAAAAGGTGTCCAAAGGAAGAAAATCAGCCTCTTTTAATAGGACGTGGGAGGATGTATAAGGTAGGTGAAGCTGGCAGTGGGAGCTTTTTCAAAGTATGTGAATGGACAAATGGATGGATGGATGAAAATACTCACATACCAAATAAATGACTAATCATTCTACCATCACATGGAACATGAAGGTGTATATGAAGGATGAAGTTATAAATGGAAGTTATTTTTTTACTATATGAATGAAACAGATAAAATATTCACACAGTCAAATGAATGAATGTAATGCCAGGTGGAAAATCAGAATGTCTTATTAATTTGCACTGATGTTGTGTTTAAATGTAAAATAGGAGGGCAAGGAAAGAAGCAGAAGATGGGCTGCATCATAAGAGGTATGGGCAGCATGTCATGCAGTAGAAGTGTCTAGAGGTACTACCTCAGAAATCAACGTATGCCCAGCAACTTCTACAGTGGCCACTCTTGGCGGATACGTCAGATTTAGTCTCGGAGACAATCAGAATATTAATATTTTCTTCCACTCAAGCAGAAAAGGCCTCTTGAGTAATTTTCCCTCTTGGCACTTATCTGCAACGGAGCCTTCCCTAATGCCACATACGTTAAAATCTCAAGAATAGCAGGGACCATCCAAACAAACTGATCAGGCAGTCACACTAACAAGGACTGGCTGCCTCCCCAGCAAACTACTGATTCTCTTTATATAATATCAAAACTGAAACAAAAAAACTTAATAGGACCGATTTTCTGAATGCGGCCCCCAGTGCCAGCCTCACTGGTTTTCCGCACATACCAGGAAATCACATGCGCACTGCAGTCTCAGCCACAGCTGACTGAAGTCCGTTATAAATTAACATTACTTTGTCTATCTATAGACATATAAGATCATATCATGCAGAGATTTTCTGTATGACGCATGAGAGATCTCTGCTTTCAGCACAATAACAACTTCTAAAAAATTGCCTACACTGCCTGAGCAGAATTACAACTCACTGGGGTTAAATTGGATAATCCCCGAAATCGGGCGCAGGGGTCACGGTGCATGATTCACCTCCGCCCGGTCATTGAGATGCAGGCAGCATGTAACATTCGTGCTGCCTGGTGATTTACCTGATATCTGCGTGCAGCCAGCCCTACCTGCGCTGTTGAGTGGCTGCTCACCAGCAGGGGGCCCCAATATCATGAGTGGCTAGGATCACGCAAAGGCAGCCTGCACCTCTTATTTGCAAAATATGAGATACAGGTCCGCACAGAGTCTGAACAGAGATCAGACATTGCACATGTAAAACACAGGTGCAGGTCCCGTCCCTATGTTTACAAACTGTTGAGTTATGTTAAAACATTGAATAAAGATTGCACACTACTAAATCCCACATCCACCAATCTGCCGATCTAAGTTTGTACCAGGCCTCTGAGAGAGCGTGCACCAAGGATCTCCACTGATGCACTAGAGGCCTTGATGCAAGAGGTGGACAGAAGGAGGGGCATCCTATTTCCACAGAGGGGCAAGAGGCCCTCCAGACATATTCTCCCGAGGCAGTGGGAGGCAATAGGGGAGGAAGTCAATGCCAGGCGCATAGCACTACGGACATGGATGCAGTGCAGGAAGATGTTCAATGCTTTGACACGAGTGGTCAAGTTGAGTGAGATCAACTGTCAAGTGGCATCTCCTACCAACTGCATCACTAGCCGCATCCACTGCTCCACCCACTACACCCCCCATCACCCACATACCAACAAACTCTTTCAATCAGTACTCAACTCTTCCAATCAGATGCTTCCTCTCACCCTCACAAATCACCACGGTTGCAAGCCGCACACCCACAACTCACAGGTCACACACACTGGCAGCTATTCAACCATGACATGCACATCACCCAAACATCTTGCAGGACACTCACCGACACACGTTCCACTTTCTTGCAGGAGAAGGTGGTGCATAACAGGAGGCAGCAAGTGGCAGTGGCTCCATGGAACATGAAACCTGATGTCCTCTCTCAGGATGACAACATTCCTGTCCCACCCCTGCCACTCTGCCAGTGCCCTTGCAGTCAGCTAGCCAGCCCACTCCCTGTAGAGTATTGAAACTTTATTATAGGAACATAAGAAGATAGGAACAGGAGTAGGCCATTAGCCCCTCGAGCCTGCTTCGCCATTCAATGAGATCATGGTTGAGATCATGAGATCATGGCTACGTGGTCCAATTTATAGCCCACAGTCTCTATGTCTTTCCTGCTGGTGACCTAAAGAAAATGCCCACGGGTTTTTAAAGCCTATTTGGTGTATATTAGTACATCTCAGATCATTATCCTAAGTGAAACATTTCATTTTTGGATGGCAGCAGTGATGTGTATGGGGACAGATTTTCTTGTTACTGCACCTTGACTTATTGGATTTTCTGGGCACAGGATATAGAAGAAAACCGGGTGAAGAGGTTCGCATGCACCTAAGGGACCCTGCCCAATTTTCAATCCATTTGGATGGAATATCACGTGGACTCGCCGTCCAATTTTCTTCTTCCCAGGAGATTCAATACATCAACTACAGCAGGAGGAGTATCTGCCCCATCATGTTTTGAGACAATCTCTGAAACGGATTGGTTTAACAATCAATATGGAGATTAAGAGAACTTTTTTGTTTTCAATAGAATAGTAGAATAGGCTTCGAGCTAAAACAATTAATAATATATTGTTTTCCTCCTTAAAGGAGTTATGTAAATATCTGGCTGGGAATCGGATTGAAAGTTAAGTGGGATAAGGGCAGGGTGATGTGATTAAAGGTCCCCAGTAAATGATCACTTGTGGACCAGATTCATCGTTGAAGCTAGGGCATCATTGAAGTTGGAGCTAGGGTGTGAGGGCAGATATTGTATTTGGAGGACAGCAGTTAGGTGTTGTATACAGTACTGGACAAGGATAGGTTGCATGGAGTTTCACCCTGTACCTTTGGGGATCAGGGAATATTCTTACAGAACTTTCCCTTGGGAGATCAAAGTGGTGGAGTGATAATAGTGGACGTGGTTTTTAGAAAGAGAGGGCTCGATGGACTGCAAAGTTTTTTCTCACTCCATGCTTTCTTAAGTTGTGTTCCTCTCAATTCTTTCTCAGTTACCCAATCCTCCTTGGGTGTAACATAATAACTAAGTTACCTGATGGTTAGTTCCTTTAGTTTGATTTCGAACATTTTTAAAATCAGTCGTCATGAGCAAAAATATACCATTGTCTTTGATTTTATTCCATCAGACAACTGACTATTGCAGATTAAAGTTTATACATAGTATTGGATGTTGATGCACAGTGTTGTGTTGGGGAGCGATAGAGATAGTGAGAACTGCTCGTGTCTTTTGTCCACCTAGTTAATCTTAATTAAAGAATCACCCTTACGTGAAAACAATGTGGTTCCAACAGAAAGATGATTAATGACTTCTTGCCACTCTTCACTGGCATTTACTCTATTAATCAAACGTCCAAGCATTCAAATTCAATATTATTACTCAATAAAGCAACAAAATAAAAATACGAAGATCCTTTATTATTTAAACAGCAAATGCACTGCTTTTTATCGGCATGTGGTCTGATTTATTGATTCCTGGTCCTCCAAAGTTTGATCACATTACCTTTCAGTTTGTGGACTAGAAGCATCATTGAATCATTCTAGTTTAGCTGCTTGCTTCTCATTCTGCGGATGCCAGTAATTACATGCTGCATTCACTTGAGTATAACATACTATTAAAGCAAATTATGCAGCCTTGTCCCAGTAGGCAAACTCCCCTTTGAGAACTTTCTCCTCTAACCTTAAGTGACACTTAACTTTATCTAATATTATAGCTGTATGTGTGTTTTTGCTCTTGGCATTGTTTATGTAATGCAATAGGCAGCATTACCATACTCTGTAAATGTGCTTTTCACAGCTCACTGCATCAACCACTCATCTGCTTTTCATACTCGAGCATTACCTCTGGAATTACTGGTGTGAAGATGCAGGGACAAATTTCTGCAAAGGTCACAACATTTATATAGGAAATAACAATAAGCAAACTGTACAAAGAAGTGAAGCCAATAATCTCCCGTAATCTGCAGAGAACCAATTAACACCAAATTGGAAATGTATTCAACATGTAGCCTTTGTCTTTGAAATGTTAAAAGGATTGGATAAGAGTAAATTGTAGACTATCTCCAGAAAAGTAATCATAAAATCTGCCAGCTGGTTTACTAATGTCCATCAAGGAAGGGAACCTGCCACCAAATTTGAGGGGCATGACAGATAGTGACAATGGGAAAGGGCATAGACGAGCAACAAGCTCCTACGATTTAAACTTCTCGGCCTCATTTTAACATTCAGACCCCGACTCTCCGCCCGAACCCAACAGAAGTCACTGCCTGGCCAGCGGGCATGAGCAAGAGTTCGGGCTGCAGGAGGATGCTGCCGGGAACCCGCGGGAACAGTCTCCGGCAGTCAGGCAAGTGGTGAGGGCAAGGACTCCAATGTGATTGTGATCGGGGGGGGGCGGCGGGGTGCAAGGAAGGACCAAGATTTCCTTGTGGGACCCAGAGGATCACTCCCGCTCCTCCTGGCCCGCAGGGAAACTAAAACAAAATTAAAACTCGCCTCACTGGGCCTCTTCTGGCCCTGAATCCTGCTCCTGGCAGGTTTGGCCTGGTGGGGAAGCCACCACTGCTCCCCCGCTCTGGCCTCCGGTTAAAATAGCAGATTGGGCTCTGATGGCATAATCGGAGACCGATCTGCATATTTAAAAGAGGACCCTGCCGGCTTGGTGCAGATGTACTTGCTGCCTGCAATTTAAAATTGCAGTCGGTCAGATTGGGGAAGGAATAGAGTATTCATTTTATCCATTTTAACTCCCCCTTGCAACTGGTTTCCACCAGGCAGGAGGAGTTAAAATCAGGGCCGAGGATTGTGAAAGCCTGCAATTACAGTTCCATATAGAAAATGTGAATAAATACATTATGGAAGTAAGAATAGGGAAAGGAAATGCACCTTAAGGTGTAACATTTTAGATGGAGTAGTGGAACCGAGGGACCTTGGTGTGCTGATACACAAGTTATTAAAGGTGATAGCGCAAGTAGATAGCATTTTTTTTAATCATAAGACATAAAATACAAAAGCAAGGAGCAAATGTTGAATAGGCTAAAGTTAATGTACTGTGCGTCTCATCACATTAGAGGAATAATATAATAGCAATGGAAAAAGTGCAGTCAGATTCAGTGCAATGTTACCATGGATGAGGGGGTCACAGTTAAGAAGAGAGACTTGAGAAACTGGAACTCTTTTCACTGGAGCTGAGAAGATTAAAGGATGAACTGATAGAGATCTTCAAGATAATGCAGAGTTATGATAAGATAAATCATGATAGATTGTTTCCACTGGGCAGTGAGACAGTAATGAGATGGTGCAGATTTAAGACTAAAGGATAGGTTAGAAACAAATTGTTCATACAAAGGATGATTAGAGTGTGGATTTCTCCACTACTAACTGCTGTTGTTGAAACAGAGTCCATAAATTCTTCAAGAGGAATTAAATATTTGCTTGAAAATATTAAAGGGTATGGGGAGAGACCAGGAGAGTGTGATTACAATAGTGGAGAAAAATAACTGAACAGACTTGAAGGGCCGAATGGCCTGTTTCTGTGTGTTGTAATGCTCGATGATTTCGATAAGATAGAAACAGAAAGCCACCCTTAACCTACGGTAGAAAAGATCCTGACCAGGAGTTGGATGAGATGTCTGTTGAAATAACCTTCCAGCCATGAACAATCTTAATGTGGAGATGCCGGTGATGGACTGGGGTTGACAAATGTAAGGAATCTTACAACACCAGGTTATAGTCCAACTGTTTTATTTGAAAATCACAAGTTTTCGGAGGCTTTCTCCTTCATCAGGTGAGCGAGTGTGGGATTCCATGGAAGGTTACCGCATTTATATTCAGAGAACAATACCTGGTGATTACAGATAATCTTTCCAACTGCCCGTTGTCAAGGCAATCAAAGTGTTCAGACAGAGTGATGTTACCTACAGGACCACCGAATACACAAACGGCCAGAACACAAAACAGAGAGAGAGAGAGGGAGAGAAACATCCGAAAGGAAGAGAAAGACAGAGAATGACCCGATGTGTTAAAAACAGATAACATGAACGTAACATCCTGGTTAAGGCTGTCCTCATGGGTGCGGAACTTGGCTATCAATTTCTGTTCGACGATTTTGCGTTGTCGTGTGTCTCGAAGGCCGCCTTGGAGAATGCTTACCCGAAGACCGGTGGCTGAATGTCCTTGACTGCTGAAGTGTTCCCCGACTGGGAGGGAACCATCCTGTCTGGCGATTGTTGCGCGGTGTCCATTCATCCGTTGTCGCAGTGTCTGCATGGTCTCGCCAATGTACCATGCTCCAGGGCATCCTTTCCTGCAACGTATGAGGTAGACAACGTTGGCCGAGTCACAGGAGTATGAACCATGTACCTGGTGGGTGGTGTCCTCTCGTGTTCTCTCTCTCTCTCTCTGTTTTGTGTTCTGACCGTTTGTGTATTCGGTGGTCCTGTAGGTAACATCACTCTGTCTGAGCACTTTGATTGCCTTGACAACGGGCAGTTGGAAAGATTATCTGTAATCACCAGGTATTGTTCTCTGAATATAAATGCAGTAACCTTCCATGGAATCCTACACTCGCTCACCTGACGAAGGAGAAAGCCTCCGAAAGCTTGTGATTTTCAAATAAAACAGTTGGACTATAACCTGGTGTTGTAAGATTCCTTACATTGAACAATCTTAAGACTGACTCCAATAGACAACACTTTTAGTTGAGTATTAGTATTGTCTAAAGTATAAAAGCAATCCCACTTGTGCCTAATATCCTGTAAAAAAAAGTTTCCTGCCATATACCCCAGTCTTGCATCAAGACTGAATGGTGGGGGTGGGGTGGTAATTTTGAACTTCACTGCGTGGGTGGTAACCTGGTGGAGCAGATCGGCCACCCTTTATATAATCCACCCAGTTTTTGTTCCATTGATTACAGACTGTCCATCAGGGTGTCAAATGGCTTGACAAAATGCTGATGCTGAGTTATCAAACTACATTTGTTGGCAGATCCTGTAAGGTCTGAATCCGTGGGGCTAATAATAGCGGCTGAAGGAGCCTTGGCGCTGGTCCTGCAGGTTGTGGCTCCTCCAATGCCGCCAACACTTGTTCGTCCACCATAATGAAGGCCTCCCCATGGATAATGGAAATTAGCAGAAAATTGAGAGTTCCCAAATGTTGTTCTTACTTGTATAATATAGTAATACTCCAGAGATGTGAATGAAGACAAGAGCAATAATAAATAAAAACTTAAATAAATTGATTTTAATCTTTCTTGGGCTGTAAAGTTGATTTATGTCAGATAGGAGGAAATTGGTGTTTGCAAGCTGTGCAACATGGCCGTACCTTGTGCAAGACTTTGTCCCATGAAAATTCTGATGGATAATCAGGTTGGCGGAAAATTGGAGTGTGAACAATGGAGGTTACAGTGCAACAGTAATTTGTACTAGCTCAAAGATACTTTTATTGCTCCATGGCTTTCAGTCTGATAAGTCTGGTGAGCTGTGTAATAACATGATATGCCTTAATGAGTCTTTTACCCAAAAGAGATACCTCAATGCCATGCTATGCTGGCAGATTATTATACATGGAAGGTGGCAGTGAATATATATGTACAAATAGGAAAACCATCAATAGAAATCTTCTTGTCTTCACATTAAACAATGTGAGATCTGTTACTGTGAAGAATTCAATTGCACCTAATTTTAAAATAACCAATCTAAATATTGGGACATCCTCAAAAAAATGTCCATCATTTGGTGTGTACTGTTATATACTTGGTAACTTTAGTTTCCACTTGTGGGGAGTCCAAAACTAAGGGCCATAAATATAAAATAGTCACTAATAAATCCAATAAGTAATTCAGGAGAAACTTCATTGCTCGGAAAGTGGTTAGAATGTGGAACTCACTACCACGTGGAATGGTTGAGGCGATTAATACAGATGCATTTAAGGGAAAGCTAGATAAGTACATGATGGAGAAAGGAATATGTTGATAGATTGAGATGAAGTAAGGTGGGAGGTTTGTGGAGCATAAACACCGGCAGAGACGTGTTGGGCTGAATGGCCTGTTCCTGCGCTGTAAAATTCAATGTAATTTGATGTAAATTCATGTAGTACTGAAATCTTTGGAACTGTCTTTCGATATGCAGCTGGCCATTGTAAAGTTAAGGGAGGAGACAAATAATACAGCCTCAGGGAAAGGGCTAAAGTGCAATTCGCACTACTGCTGAAGCTATGGAGGCATCTGATATCCTTCTCTGCCAGGCCCCTGATCAGGTAGGTGAAGCTATGGTAATTCACTTAGATCTGAAGGTCTCACAACTTTACTGGCTTAATGGAACAAATAAGGTTGAAGATATTGAGCGAGTTCTTGTTTTCTTCTTGGGCAGACTTTACTACAAATTGATGTAGTTCAACTTAATGCCATCAAAAAAGTGATGGATAGTGAAGAACCTTTTGTGTTGTCAAAGATAATGGGGAGAGTGAGTTTGTCAGACAAGAACCAGGAGGCATATTGGGCTATGGCGCCATCTGACGAAGTGGCGATGCCCAAAGTGCTAGAAATCATCTAAGTCGTGAATAACACAATTCATTTATGATTTGTTTCAGGCTGCTGATTCAGGTAAGTTGCTGAATTACAAGATAATGAGCAGCTCATTATATTTACCTGTCAAATTAAAATGAAGCCCTGATCCTGTTAACCAAGGGGACTGAAGTAGAGATCTGAGGCTTTGGCTAATGGTGGCTGTTTGAGTGCTGGTGCAGATATCACTTGCACAGTGCATTTGGTAGAATTACCATGCGTGTAACTTTATTTCACAGCTCACTGCTCCATCTATTCCTTTCAGTACAGGAGCTTTAGAAACTTATCTATTAGTCTCTTATTTTCCAGTCCATTTATCCTGCTGCTATTTACCTGAGAAAAGCTTCAAGGGGATTTTATTCAAGCATTAAGGATCCGTCAGGGAATAGATAAATTGAACCCCAATAATACTTTTGAGCTTGCCACAAATTTTGAAGCAGGGGATAAAAGCTAAAGCTTAGAAAAGGGAGGGTGCACAGACAGTTTAGACTTTAACAATGTTATATACATAGGGAGGTGCACATATAGAACAGACTGCGCAGGAATGCTGTGTGGAAACATTTATGGGAGAATTGGACTAAAGAAAGAAAGAAGAAAGATTTGCATTTATTCACTGTTGTAATGGAGGAAGAAAGTGGGTGATTAAATGGTATTAGTTCTTGAGACCAGCCAGCTGGACTCCAATGTCTTTACCGCTCCTTTACTTTGCTATGTTCCTATGTACACACAGAGAATTTTGCTTCTTTTTTGAATCAGTATAGAATTACAGATAGTTAAAGCCCTCAATTAATTACTTTCTTATTTTCCTTCTCCCCTACATTTTGTTCCTATCTTTCCCCGCCAGGTGGGGGGTAGGATAGTTCAGCCTACACATGTCTCCATTTATGCAGACTATAATACATTTTAGTCAATCCACCTGCAAGGATAGCTTGATTAGTATGGAATGAGACTACTCCCAAGTGTTATTCTTCCTTCCAAAAATTAACCTCAACTTTCAAAAAAATGATGTGGAGATACCGGTGATGGACTGGGGTGGACAAATGTAAGGAGTCTTACAACACCAGGTTATAGTCCAACAGCTTTATTTGTTGGACTATAACCTGGTGTTGTAAGACTTCTTACATCTTTCAAAAAAAGTTTAAGTACAAATATCAATTGGGAGGGAATATTCAGGGTTAATGTACTGCTAGCATTGGTCAATAAAACAACTTAATTTCAACATTTCCAGGATAGAAAAGCTATTTGAATTCTCTAAAAAAAAATCTAATTTTCTTTTGTCGATGCAAAAATGTAACCCTCATCCTTGAGGGCGCCTCTCTTGTAATGGCTTCTCCTCTCACTCCTGCAGTTATCTCCAGTGTGTCCCAAGGTACCATTCATGGTCTCTCCTAACCTTGAGCTACTCACTGAGTGTTTCTCAAAGGTTAATTTTAGAGCAACATTGGTAAAAATCGAGGGCATTGCCCACCCTGTTAGATAAGTAAGATGCAAGAGCCATGGGAAATGACGAAATGGAGAAAATACCTTTAAAATGGAATACCACAGCCTAAAAAAGAGTGATATATATTACACAGATGTCAAGTTTTATGGTTTTAAGATATAGCCCAGCTTTTATAGGCCAATAAAAAAGGAAAGAGCATTACTGCCTCTTTAATCGCTTCACAATATTGAAGAGTTAAATTTACTTATCTAGTGAAAATCTTTATATTGCATCAAATCCTTTCAGCAATAAGAACTATTGGATGAAGAGGTCCAGTTGACAAGAACTTGCACATACAAAATACTATATGTAAATCATAACTTTTTTTTGATGTGCAATAGTGCATCTGATCTAATGCAGCGAAGGGACTATCAGCTTAATTTGCAAAAGGGCTCTTTATTGCTATGGTGTCCATAAGTTGGTAGAAATTATACCAGCTCTAGTTACTGCAATGCAATCCAATACAAACCATAAAAGTAGAAAACATATTGGTTGTTCATATCTCTGGAAAGATTTCAGTCCATCCACCACACAGTGCTTTCTGTTTAATGCAACAGTCCATCAGTATAATGGGACTTGCCTTCTATGTTGCACTACTTTTACTCTGGTGCAGAGTTTCAAAATGGCAACCAACACAAAGTAAGCAATCTGGGGGAGAATTTCCATGTGGGTTCTCCTAACCTCCCATTGTTAACTTCAGCGAAAGATGTGGTGGGAGATCGGCAGAATCCCCATGGAAATTCTGTGTTTTAACCAGAAGAGCCTGGATTTTTTAAAATTCAGGAACCTAAGGAAGGGCCAAGATCTATAGTCTAGGAGCAAGATTGAATAGAGTAGGAGAGAAGGAGAGGTAAATCAGAAAGATTTGGTTAGCCAAACCCAAGTTTGGGTTTTAAAAGTAAGGGGAAGAGAAAATTGAGTTATGTAAAAAGTTCCATAGTTTTGAGGTTCTGAGAAAGAATAAACTGGAGAAGTAGATCATGTGAATTGTTTTCAGTCAAAAGAGTAAGGATGCGAGAATGAAGATGAGCTTTATTCCTGGCATTTCCCATCACATACATTAACCAGCTGATTAAAATATGCAATTGATGAACTTTCACCCTCCCCAAAATTAGGATATTCCAAATCTGAGCATTAGCTGAGAAGTCCAAATCCACAAGCTATAAAGATATTGAATGTCACAAATACATCGTCCAGGCAAGGGTTCAAAGTTAGATCACCCTGTGGGAGGTTCAATAAGATACTAGATTGCCTCTATAACCACTTTTCTATTCATAGCCTGGAGAATTAATGAAGGTAGAAGCAATTATCGTGTGGACCAGTTCAGTTTCGTGACCACGGACTCTTGAAAGAGTGTTGCTATTATTCAGAAACACAAACCTTAATCTATAAACTGTTAGAAGATAATGCTGTATGTGACAACCAATTTGCGTGATGCGTTTGTAAAACGATAAGGTATCATATTGCACAAAACTAATTTTATTCTTACCATTCATTCTATTTTTTTTGTGAGCTTTAGGATAAATTATAATAGTGTGGCTCCTTTGGGCAAAATGGAAAAAATAAAAATCAATAATGGCATTTCATCACTTTTCATCACAAGTAGCAAAATGCCCTTGGTTTCTTTCAGTTCAATAAAAGGTATTAGTCATTTCTCATTGTTTGTTCAGCTGGCATGTTTTAAACATAGGTCAGATGGTCCAAGATATTTCTACGTCAGGGCAACTCTTCTGTCAGTGTCCGAGGAGGAAATTGTAAGAATTTTTGGGACCAAGAAGGAATCATTGGGGGGAAATTGGTCCTCATTGCGCCTATTTTCGAGACGTAAAACAGGGGCAACAGGGACAAATTTCAGGTTGCCATGCCCCGCGTCCGATCTGCGTCTGGGGTACGGGTGCCACCATGTTGGTGAAGACAGTTTCCCAGGCTTCCATGATGCCCACCTGAAATAGGCGTTAGACTCCTTACATATGTAAATGCCTGTGTCAAGACCCCTGCAGGAAATTTGGCAGCATAGAGTGGAGCAGGGGCTGAGTCTGCTCCACTACCTGGTCTACACAGAGCCTAACCAGTGGTTCTTAAAGAGACCGCTGAAACGGGCACCAAAAATGTAATTTTTTTTCATTTATTAACTTGAGGTTGAGCCATGGGGCAGGCTGGCCACATTACTCCAGGCCTCTATCAGCCCATGGTCAGCCCTTTCCTGTTTTCCTCCCCAACACCTCCCCCCCCGCCCCCCCATAATGATTTAGCTGAGGGCCACCGCAAGGCCCAAATTGTATCCTAGCAAATGAGCACGCTGCCTCTGGAGGCACGACAGGCACCGGCAGCATACCACTATTATTACAATGAGGCCCAAAGCCCAATTTCTGTCAAGCCTTAGGCCTCCCAGTTCGAGCACATGCTGAAAATGCACCGAATCATAGAATCATAGAAACTTACAGCACAGAAAGAGGCAATTCGACCCATTGTGCCTGTGCAGGCTCTTTGAAAGAGCTTTCTAATTACTCCCACTCACCTGCTTTTTCCCCATAGTCCTGCAATTTTTTCCCCTTCAAGTAATTATCCAGTTCCGTTTTGAAAGTTACTATTGAATCTGCTCTCACCATCCATTCAGGCAGTGCATTCCAGATCATAACTCGCTGCGTAAAAAAAATTCTCCTCATCTCACCTCCGGCTCTTTTGCCAATTATCTTAAATCTGTGTCCTCTGCCTATCAACTCTTCTGCCAATGGAAACAGTTTTTTCTTATTTACTCTATCAAAACCCTTCATGATTTTGAATGCCTTTATCAAATCTTCCTTTAACCTTCTCTGCTCTAAGGAGAACAATCCCAGCTTCTCCGGCCTCTCCATGTAACTAAAGTCCCACATCCCTGGTGCCACTCTAGTAAATCTCCTCTGCACCCATTTCAAGGCCTTAACATCCTTCCTAAAGTGTGGTACCCAGAATTGGACACAATACTCAGCTGAGGCCTGACTAGTGGTTTATATGCACCTGAACGTAGGCCATCAATATTTTCTAGCCCATAGGCTCAACAAATACTTTGCTTTTTGATTGATCAAACCCTCCTACTCACCTTCTCACCATATTTGTCAATCTCTTTTGTCTAATTGCCTCCTGAACCAATTGATACCATCTGCTTCATAGTCGTCCATGGTAATTATTTGACAATTCTATTACTCTTTGGGTGACAAAATTTTGATTGACTTCCCTTCTTGCATGTAACTTCCTAATCTTAACTCATGTTTGAACTCTTGTGGCAGTTTGATTATTGAAAGTTTATTTTATGTTAGTTCCTTTAATGGACATGCAAAGGTATGGATTGGACATGGAACTTGTAGAGATTCATATATTGACACAATGGCATTTGTTATCAGAACTGGAGAATCAGATCAAATAGGACTTACAAATTTTACAGGTCCTGAACATCTGAGTTGACACTAGTGCAGTACTGTGGGAGTACTGCACTGTAGGAGGTGTAGTCCCTCAGATGAGATATTAAGCCAAGACCCAGATTAACTGGTTGACCTCATTGCTGTTTGTGGAATTCTGCTGTGTACAAATGGCTGCCACGTGTGCCTACATAACAACAGTAACCGCATTTCAAAGTAATTTGTTGTATTTGAGGTGCTTTGGGGCATTTTTCTTTCTTTCTAAATAGTTTTGCTTAACAGCACCTTTGGTCTATATGTGCTGGTTGGTCCATGTCCAATGTACATGGACAGAATAATCAATATAGACACCCAATGATTTTGAGAGAGTAGGATCAAGGAAAAAGATGTCAGGATATAGGAGGTGATGAAAATGGTGTTTCTTTCAAACATTTGACGACTAAGGAGAGCTCACAAAATGCAATATGTACTTATTGATCTGCAACTTTTCAAATGAACCATTGCATTTTTTTTCCATGAATTGATACCATCACAACCTTGGTCAAAGGTTATAATCTTTCAAAATGAGAAGGTGTGCAGAAAAACTACACAGGAGTAGCAAGGACACCAATATAGACATTGAAATGGAAAAAGCTAACAAAACAAGCTAATTAAAATAAAGACTCATGTTTAGGATAAAGATTCAAAATGCCTGAGAATTAGTCCAAGGCTACACTATAGCAATCTGTTATTGTCTATATAATAAAAAGATCAATATTCAAGATTTCTTCATTGTTTCCTCAGGTAAGGAATACAGAGCCTTATTTTCAGACTATTAGGTGTAAAGCCACTTCAGGAAATTATTTATTATTGAGCCATTGATGCTGAATGCTGCAGTCCCCTATATTTAATTACTGCCAGAGATAAGTTGCCATCTAATCAGACACTAGTTGAAAATTACTTCAATTTTGGCTTTTATGTCAGTGAGCCTGTGAAAATAGAAAGACATGGGTTATCGCTGTTAAAAATAAATATCATGCAGCTCCTTTGAAAGCTGAGTGGGTAAATGCACTATCCTCCCTGTGCTCGTTGACCTACATTGGCTCCGAGTCCAGCAATGCCTCTATTTTATAACTCTCATCCTTGTTTTCAAACCCCTCCATGGCTTCGCCTCCCCCTATCTCTGTAACCTCCTCCAGTCCTCTGAGATCCCTGCGTTCCTCCAATTCTGGCCTCTTGTGCATCCCCGATTTTCTTTGCTCCACAATTGGCGGCCGTGCCTTCAGCTGCCCAGGCCCTAAGCTCTAGAATTCCATTCCTAAACGTCCCCACCTCGCTACTTCTCCTCCTTTAAGATGCTCCTTAAAACCTACCTCTTTGACCAAACTTTTGCTCACCTGTCCTAATATCTCCTTATGTAGCTCGGTGTCAAATATTGTTTCATAACGCTCCTGTGAAGCACCTTGGGACGTTTTACAACATTAAAGGAGTTATATAAATGCAAGTAGAAGTAGTAGTTGTTGTTATTGTTGTTAGTACAGGACTGAAGTGAAACGTGTGAGGTTCGATCCTTGCTCTATGTTAGTTAATCTCAGCCAGGGCATTGGTGGAGTTGAACAAAGTGTCTTCGAGAAAGGAAGGGAAAAATTCAGCCAAGGTACCTACTCGCAATTGCTGCCCAGTTACTATTGCTGGAAAGTACATACGTGTACACTTGTGTACGTGTCAGGTGAGGGCAGAAACAGACACATCAGCGATAACACCCACAGTTGAACAGCTTGGCAACACTCATTGCGTAGCTCACATTTGAATGGCCACTTGGACACTCATATCTCCTAGTGAACAGTTAAGTGCAGCATTGGCAGAAGTCTGGGAACAGATTGTCCATCCTAGCTCCTGGCTGCATGTCTTGGCAAAAACAGACAAGGATTTAATGATCTTTTAATTTGTCAAGGCAGGAACATTTTTTGAACATGTCTCCCAGATGGAGAGAGGGATTTAATTAATATTATTGAAACATAAGGACAGAGTAAAATTAAACAATAAAGTATTATATCTCTTTATAGGGAGGAACATTATAACTTGAGCAAGAGATTCCAATTCATGGAGGGAATGGTGACGTAACCTATTCTGGACAAGTAGTTTTACCATTAAGCTACAGATTATTTATTTGTTATTTGACTCCATGAGTAAAGTAAACGATTCCCATATAAGGTTTGTATTTGTAATTTGTGATGCAAAATTAAAATGTCTCGACCATTTGTTTTATCGAGAAATCTCGATGAAGGATCATAGTGCAGCACAACACTAAAAGAGTAGGAGAGATAATGAGATAAATCAAGAAGTGGTGGTTTCATTTTGTCAAACATGAATTTTAAAAGCCTGTGGGTTGAGGGATGTGAGGAGTTTCACCATTTTGAGATCCTGGAAAACTTTGCGTAGGAGAGGAGCCTCAATTTCAACAGTCAGGATGCAGGAAGGAGGAAGAGCATGTCAGATGGTGCACTTAGAGCTCAGGATGAATAAAGATGAAAGTTGACAATTATGAATAAGAAAAAGACTGTTGGCAGAAGGTGCACAGACAGATGATGGAGTGGCCACATCAGTGTTACACCGGTTGCATTAAAGTGAGTTAAACGTAGACATTATATCATTGCTTTACTAATTGGGACAGATATACAATAGAAGAAAGCAGAGAGAATGTATGTTGACACTGTAAATGTAGGACTTGATAGATGGTGGTTGACAGCCAATGAATAACTTTTGAAGTGCAGCAGCCAATTTGCACATAGCAAGGTCCCACAATCAGCAATGAGATTATTGAACTGTTGATCTGAAGGAAGAATGTTGGCCAAGATGCCAGAAGATTTCCCTGCTTTTTAAAAAAAAGCTGGGGCCTTTTATGTTCACCTGAGTAGGCAAACAGAGCCAAAACTTAACAACTCAGCCAAAGGATAGATTCTCTGACAACGTAGCACTTCCTCAGTACTTCACTTAAGTATCCACCCTGATTATGCAATAAAGTAGGTCTTGAACCCTCAACCTTCGGATTCAGAGATAAGAGTACTACCACTGAACCAAACTGATACTTTATGAGTGATTAGGGCACTAAACTGACTTGATAATGAGAATATTTTCTGGTTTCTCTGAGTCAGCCTTCAAATTGGGCCAATCCACATTCCGTAACATAACTATTAGCATCAAACTTAGATAACGTGAAGCATTTTTCTCCTAAAACACCAGTGGATAACTTATCCACACTCTCAAAGGACTTTAATTGTCACAAAGATCAATTTAACTGGACATAAAGCAACTGGAACAAATGGATCATTATTTTCCCAAGGCCACTTTCAGAAGCTGAATGCAAAATAGACGTTGGAAAGAAAAGTTCCCCTCCAAGTCGCACACCATCCCGACTTGGAAATATATTGCCGTTCCTTCATCGTCGCTGGGTCAAAATCCTGGAACCCCCTGCCTAACAGCATTGTGGGAGCACCTTGTCCGCTCACACTGCAGCGATTCAAGAAGAAGGCTCACCACCACCTTCTCAAGGACAATTAGGGTTGGGCAATAAATGCCGGCCTTGCCAGCGATGCCCAAATCCCCAGAATTAATTTTTTTAAATATTCAAACGGATTAGGAGAGAATCGCTGACAAAGTCTGTGACCAGGTACTGCTGGAGCTTATACATTTCTTAAAGGAATGAAAAGGAGCAAGTGTTCAAATGATGGAGTGAAAAAAGAGGAAGCAGTTGAAGGAGGGGAGATAATATAACCTTTCCCAGACATAACAAAGATTGACCATTAGGATGATACTTCAGGTGAAGAGAAGTTCCAAAATGATAGAGCAGCAGAATGTATGGCTGAAATAGAATTTGAATGATTTCATGAAATATCGAGAGTCTGGATAAGTGAGCCACCAATGATTCGGGGGGAGAAAAATGCTTCAAGATATCTAAGCTTAATGTTAGAAGTTATTTTGTAGAAAGCTCATCTATCCAATATTCTGATTGTTGATTTGGTGTCTTACCCTATAATTTAAAGGGAGAGGAGTGTCATATTGGGAATTAGAATCTGGCTCAGTTCCTGGAATAAGAAATGAGCTGCTTTGAATATTGTGATGGAGAATCATCAGGCTAGCCACTGTAACAAGATTACACTGCCATGTCTGCTGCATCTTTTGCATTAAGGTGTTTTTGATTGAGTTATTCACATTTTAACTTAGTTCTGGCTCCTGGCTGAGGTTTATTTTGATTTATTTATTTTGATGGTGACAAGAGACATTCTTGAAGGGATTAATTTTTTGAGGTTTTCCATTTATTATTTCATCTTTTATAGCACCCAAGAACATATGTACATCTCTGACAAACAACCTACCAAAGTACTCAATAAAAACTTCTGCTTTATTCTTATTGTCAAACCAGGGACTTAGCAAACAAACAATTCCCTTAAGAGTGCATTAATCCCTGGCCTGCTACCGGACTAAACAACCTTTACTCCTAAAATAAAAACAGAAAATGTTGGAAACACTCAGCAGGTCAGGCAGCATCTGGGGAGAGAGAAACAGAGTTAACATTTCAGGTCGATGACCTTTCATCAGAACTAAGTGCTTCCAGCATTTTCTGTTTTTATTTCAGATTTCCAGCATCCCCAGTATTTTGCTTTTGATTTAATCTTTTCTCCTATTTCCTCTTGACATGGGGAATGCTTGCCTGTTTACTTCCCGGCCACCATATGTCTTGACACTGTACCTTCCTCTCAGTAACATCCTCCTGCCTCTGCTTGCTTTTGTCATGGGCATTGAAGGAGATTAAAATTTCCAGCGGCTTTGCTAAGACGGCCAGGAAGTCCAACATCAGCAATTGGAGTTGTCGTTTACAGAGGGGATAGGTAGGCAGTAAGCAGAGGAGATGGGGGAGGGTAGGTATGTGCTCAAGGACAAATGGGGGTCAGGACCATCCTGGCATTATTGATGTTATACTTTAGCAGCAAAAATGTTTCTTTTGTCTTTAGCTGTAACTAAGGCCTTTCCGTGTAATATAACCACAGTCATGTAAATATTGTGGTGGTAGTATGCATGGATCCAGCAAAAATGCCTCATCCTCAGGTCCTTTAACAGGCCCTGGCCTAACCTTCCATACTCAATACCAGTGTATTTTATGCCTTTGTTTCAGATTGTGTCCCTCATTATATGGTCCATGATTATTTGAACTAGGTCGGTGACAAAAGGCAGGCCTGATGGACTCGGGGCTTCATTTCAGCCATTCAGCATAGTTTCGTGATCATCTCCTTGAACAGCAGAAATGACAGTCAGGAAGTTTCTGTAATGGGCGACCAATCTGCAATTCCAGTTTTACACTCGAGTGGAAAGCTAAAAATCTACCCTGTGGTCTGGCTGGCAGGTAAGTAAGCTGGAAGTGTTGTGACACAAAGTAAATTAATACCTCTGGAATCCTTCCTCCACACCTTATTTTATAATGCTATTATTGCTGCATCTCTCAAAACCTGACGTGCTTCCTCCATTCACTGGAGTGTTCAGGTCATAGAGCAAAGCTTGAGGTCACATCTTTTGGTGCTTCAGCAGGAAATCGGCAGATAGAGTGGTTTTTCCTTCAGCTTCACCATGACGACTGCAGAATGGGATACCGAGCAAAAGAAATTGAGGATCAACATCAACTTATCAACTTCTCAAAGATCAAAATTATATCCATAGTCTGAGGACAATGGAAACTTGAATGAAGAAGACATGATGCTGAGTAAGTGGAAATAGCATATTCCTGAAAAATAAATATGAGAAAGAGATTCATTGTGCTGAAATCATTCTGGAGAGGGATTCGTGAACAATGAGATGTGCAAATGAGAGTGCATGAGACCAGCATCCAGTTGATACCTCTGACAGGTGGATGAAGGAGAAAAGCAGATGCTGGATGTTTTAGGGTGGGGTGTGCAAGGAGAATACAGGTTAGCAACTGGCAGGGCAGTGACCAGGTGTGGAGTAATAAGAAGAGGTAGTCTGCATGCAGGAATAGAGCATGGTATGGTGAGAAGATTGCAACGGATTGGATAGGTGCCATAGGGCTGCAGACCAGTACCTTGGGAAGGTGATTTGATAGGTCCAAATTGGAAAAAGGCCATGCAGATGGCCAAAATTGACACACTGGGATAATGTAGGGAATGCCTTGAATGGAAGGAAAACAACATGTCGAACAAGATGTCACAGAAGTTACTAGCCGTGGCTCAATTGGTACCACTCTTGCTTTCGAGTCAGATGGTTGTGGGTTCTAGTCCCACTTTAGGGATTTAAGCACTATATCTAGGCTGACACTCTGAGTCAGTGTTGGAGGTGCTGTCTTTTGGTTGAGACATTAAACTAAGGCCCAATCTGTCCTCTCAAGTGGATGTAAAAGATCCCATGGCACTATGCAAAGAAGAGCAGGGGAGTTCTCCCTAGTGTCCTGGCCAATATTTATTCCTCAACCAACAACTAAATACAAATTATCTGGTTTTTATCTTATTACTGCTTGTAGGACCTTGCTGTATGCAAATTGGCTGCTTCATTTCCTACATTACAATGGTGACTACACTTCAAAAAGTACTTCATTGGCTGTAAAGCGATTTGGGACGTCCTGAGGTCATGGAAAGCACTGTATAAATGTAAGTCTTTTTCATTCTTTATTGCAAGAAGTGGGATGAGCATAATGGCAAGGTCTTGTGGCATCTTGGTTATAATCATTGGTTGACCAATGTGGTAAGTAAAAGGACAATGTGGTCACTGGGCCTAGTTACCGTAAGTTGTATTATTTTTGTTTTTTCTAACAAGTCCAACAGAGAAGCCACATACTTCTTGAACTGTTCCCCTTTTTTTTGATTTTCTCTA
Source organism: Heptranchias perlo (assembly GCF_035084215.1). Lineage (NCBI taxonomy): Eukaryota > Metazoa > Chordata > Chondrichthyes > Hexanchiformes > Hexanchidae > Heptranchias > Heptranchias perlo. The sequence goes on along the minus strand of NC_090331.1, from coordinate 14,871,827 downwards.
TCTTTACAAAAAAAGGAAAAAAAGATTGCTTTTCTACAGATCTGTCACTCAGAGCTCATTCGAACACAGTGTACTTACATTAAATAGAACATGTTGCAAAGACTGGTAACTAGGACAAGCTGAATTTCAATAATTATCTGAGTATGTGATATGCTTCAAATGATCTATGAACAGACGGGAATAAATTGAGATTTGTAAATTGACTTACAGCAGGGGCTTTCAAAGTCACAATGCGGTGAGCGATATGCCGTGAAAATTGCAAGTACTGTGATTGTGAATGTAATAAATAATTGCTGCAACAACATTATGACCCTATCATTTAGAATCATAACATTTACTCTGTGACAGACTGAAATACGTTCAATTGGCTGGGTAAATACTGTGTTGCTGTCTCGCTCTGCAAGACAACATCACTTCTAAACTGACCAACATCCTGGCAAATACACTCCAAAAGATGAATATAATTGAACAGGGATTTTGCTCTTTCTGCTTATAGATTTTGTTATTTCTCTTTCCCCCCACCCCTCCCCTTTCACAACTGTGGAACTCCTTACCTTGCATCTACAGTCTACAGGCATTTAAAACCCAGGCTTAGCATTACTTAACTGGGGGCGGACATATGAGGAGAGGTTGAGTAGATTGGGACTCTACTCATTGGAGTTCAGAAGAATGAGAGGCGATCTTATTGAAACATATAAGATTGTGAAGGGGCTTGATCGGGTGGATGCGGTAAGGATGTTCCCAAGGATGGGTGAAACTAGAACGAGGGGGCATAATCTTAGGATAAGGGGCTGCTCTTTCAAAACTGAGATGAGGAGAAACTTCTTCACTCAGAGGGTGGTAGGTCTGTGGAATTTGCTGCCCCAGGAAGCTGTGGAAGCTACATCATTAAATAAATTTAAAACAGAAATAGACAGTTTCCTAGAAGTAAAGGGAATTAGGGGTTACGGGGAGTGGGCAGGAAATTGGACATGATTTTAGATTTGAGGTTAGGACCAGATCAGCCATGACCTTATTGAATGGCGGAGCAGGCTTGAGGAGCAGGCTCCTATTTCTTATGTTCTTACGTTCTTAACCATTATTTCTTGATTTACACCATCTGCTCTTTCAAAGCTTGATGGTGACCTGCACAATGACCTTTGCCCCTTTACCTGTATGTATTTATGATTCTCAATAATGAAAAATGTTCAGATCAATTCTTTACATTAAACAATAGAATCATGGAATCATAGGGGGTTACACTGGATAACTCCGAAAAGCGGACTCAGGGGTCGCGGTGCGCAATTAACCCGCGCCTGGTCATTGAGATGCAGGCAGCATGTAACATTCATGATTTACTTGATAACTATGAGCAGCCAGGCCTAGCTGCACTGTTGAGTGGCTGCTCATCTGCAGGGTCTCCAGATACCGTGACTGGCTAGCACCTCTTAAAGGCAAAATATGAGATACGGGTCCGCACAGAGTATGAACGGAGATCAGACATCGCACACGTAAAACACAGATACATGTCCCGTCCCTATGTTTACAAACTGTTGAGTTATTTTAAAACATTGAATAAAGGTTGTGCAGTACTAAATCCCACATCCTCCAATCTGCACGCAAGACCTCATCAATCTGCTGATCTGAGTTTGTATCAGGCCTGCGAGAACCAAGGTTCTCTGATGATGCACTCGAGGTGGACAGAAGGAAGGGCATCCTATATCCGCAGTGGAGTGGGGGGGGTGGTGGTAAGAGGCCCTCCAGACATATGCTTCCGAGGCAGTAGGAGGCTGTAGGGGACGAAGTTAATGCCAGGCGCATAGCACCACAAACATGGATGCAGTGCAGGAAGAAGCTCAATGCTTTGACATGAGTGGTCAAGTGACATCTCCTACCAACTGCATCACGAGCTGCATCCACTGCTCCATGCACTACACCTCCCGTCACCCACCTACCAACAAACTCTTTCAATCAGTACTCAACTCTTCCAATCAGCTGCTTCCTCTCACCCTCACATATTATCACTGTTGCACGTCGCACGCCCACAACTCACAGGTCATACACACTGGCAGCTATTCAACCATGACAGCCACATCCCCCAAATATCCTGCAGGACACTCACTGACACACGTTCCACTTTCTTGCAGGAGAAGGTGGTGCATAACAGAGGCAGCAAATGGCAGTGGCTCCATGGAACATGAACCTGCTGTCCTCTCTCAGGATGACAGCATTCCTGTCCCACCCCTGCCACTCTGCCAGTGCCCCTGCTGTTGCCTGTCAGCTAGCCAGCCCACTCCCTGTAGCGTATTGAAAGTTTATTATAGGAAGATAGGAACACGAGTAGGCCATTTAGCCCCTCGAGACTGTTCCACCATTCAATGAGATCATGACTGATATGTGACCTATCTCCATATACCCACCTTAGCCCCATATCCCTTAATACCTTTGGTTAACAAAAGTCTATCAATCTCAGATTTAAAATTAACAATTGAGCTAGCATCAACTGCCATTTGCAGAACAGCATTTCAAACTTCTACTACCCTTTGCGTGTAGAAGCGTTTCCTAACTTCACTCCTGCAAGTCCTGGCTCTAATTTTTAGTCTATGTCCCTAGTCCTAGTATTCAAGTATAGGAGACCTCCAAAAACAGGTACAAATGCATCAGCAGCCAGAAGCAATAATCCAACAACTAACCTACAAGTCCTGCATGATCCCTTTAAATAGCATAGGTGGGGGGGGGTCCTCCATGCTGTTTACGATCTGTTCAGCTGTGCGAGGTTAAGACAGTGCGTTGGCTGGAGCGTTGAATTCTAAACTCGCATCTGTCCCTTTAAATCAGCTTTGCATACCGCATAGTCTCATACTTTACATGGTACCGGCATTCGTTATCTGTGTGTTCTCAAACGCATTTATCATCTTGGCGTCTAGCGCACGTCACGCTAGAAGCGTGTGCACGCATTCTGGACGCCATTTTGGTTCCTATGGAGGCCACATAGCGCCTACAAAATGGGTGCTATGCGGCCCAATTTATAGCCCATAGAATCTTACAGAACAGAAGAAGGCCATTTGGCCCGTCGTGCCATGTGCCTCTTTGAAAGAGCTGTCCAATTTAGTCCTACACCCCAGCTTTATCTCAATAATCCTACAAATTAGTCCTCTTTGAGACATGTCCAATTGCCGTTTTAAAGTTCATATGGAATCTGCTTTCATCACCCATCCGGATATTACGTTCCAGATCTTAGCAACCCTCAGTGTGAAAAAAATTCTCCTAATTTCCCCTCCAGTTCTTTTGCCAGTTATTTTAAATCCATGACCACTGGTTACCAACCCACTTGCCAGAGGAAACAATTTCTCCCTTCTTGCTCTATTGAAATCCCTCAGAATTTTGAATATCTCTATTTTAACCTTTTCATCTCTAAGCAGAACAGTCCCAGCTGCTCTAGCATCTCCACACATATGAAGTCCCTCATCTGTGGTATCATCCTTGTAAACCTCCTTTGTACTCTCTCTAAGGCCTTGACATCCTTCCTAAAGTATGGTAACCAGAATTGTACACAATACTCCAGCTGAGGCCCAACCAGTGAATTGTAAAGGTTTAGCATGACTTCCTTGTTTTTGTATTAAATGCCCCTATTACAAACCAAGTATCCCATATGCTTTCTTAACCGCCTTATCAACTTGCCCTGCCAACTTCAAAGATTTGTGAATGTGTATCCCAAGGTCCCTCTACTCTTGCACCCCCTTCAAAATAGTAACATTTAAATTATACTGCCTCTCCATATTGTTCTACCCAACGTGCATCTCTCCCCATTATCCACATTAAATTGCATCTGCCATGTGTATGCCCATTTCACCAGTCTGTCTGTGTCCTCCTGAAGTCTGCTACTATCCTCCTCACTATTTACTATGTTGCCAAGTTTTTTATCATCTGCAAACTTCAAAATTGTACTCCCTATAACCAACAGAGGAGCTATTACGCTATTGGGTGTGTACTATACATCACCAAATAGCGGGAAGGAGATAGAGGAGCAAATTTGCACGCAGTGATAATGGGGGACTTCAATTATCCCAACATAGACTGGGATAGTGACAGTGTTAAGGGCAAAGAGGGGGAGGAATTCCTGAAATGTGTAAAAGAGAACTTTCTTGATCAGTGTGTTTCCAGTGCAACAAGGAAGGAAGCAATGCTGGATCTAGTTCTGGGGAATGAAGTGGGGCAAGTGGGGCATGTTTCAGTGGGGGAGCATCTGGGGAACTGTGATCATAACGGGCTCGATTTTCAAATGAAAGTCCGGGTGCATTGGGGGAAGAGAAAATCAGTAAAATCCCGAGTGGATAAGGAGCCTGGCTCCAACCCACAGGCTTCATCTGTGTGCGCATGGGGCTCTGGAATCCAGAAGTCCCGCCGGCAATTAAAGCTGGCGGGACAATAGTTAAAGAAGCAAATGAAGGTAAATCAGTGTCAGAGCAGTGGGAGACATCCAAAGGGGTGATTCAAGAGGTTTAGGGTAAACATGTTCCTACAAAGAAAAAGAGAGGGGCTGCCAAATCTAGAGCCTCCTGGATGTCAAGAAGCATTCAGGGTAAGATAAGGCAGAAAAAGAAAGCCTATGATAGACACCGGGAATTCAATACTATGGAAAGCTTAGAGAAGTATACAGAGTGCAGGGGTGAAGTTAAAAAGGAAATTAGGAAAGCAAAGACAGGGCATGAAAAAATATTAGCAAGTAAAATCAAAGAAATCCCAAAGATGTTTTACAAATACATTAAGAGCAAGAGGATAACTAAGGAAAGAGCACGGCCTATTAGAAACCAAAAAGATAAACTATGTGTGGAGGTGGAAGATGTGGGTACAGCTCTGAATGAATACTTTGCGTCTGTCTTTACAAAAGAGGGGGACAATGCAGAGACTGTAGTTAAGGAGGAGGAGTGTGAAATATTGGATGGGATAAACATAGTGAGAGAGGAAGTATTAAGGGGAATAACATCTTTGAAAGTGGATAAATCACAAGGGCCGGATGAAATGTATCCCAGGCTGTTAAAAGAAACCAAGGAAGAAATAGCAGAGGCTTTAACAATCATTTTCCAAACTTCGCTGGATACAGGCGTAGTGCCGGAGGATTGGAGGACCGCTAACGTTGTACAAAAAGGGAGCGAGGGATTGACCGAGTAATTACAGGCCAGTCAGCCTAACCTTGGTGGTGGGCAAATTATTGGAATCAATTCTGAGCGACAGGATAAACTGTCACTTAGAGAGTCACGGACTAATCATGGACAATCAGCACGGATTTGTTAACGGGAGGTCGTGTCTAACTAACTTGATTGAATTTTTCGAGGTGGTGACAAGGAGGATCGATGAGGGTAGCGTAATTGATGTAGTCTACATGGATTTTAACAAGGCTTTTAACAAGTTCCCCCATGGCAGATTGGTCAAAAAAAGTGAAGGCTATGGGATCCAAGGGAATGTGGCAAATTGGATCCAAAATTGGCTCAGTGGCAGGAAGCAAAGGGTAATGGTCGATGGGTGTTTTGCGACTGGAAGGCTGTTTCCAGTGGGGTGTCGCAGGGCTCGGCACTAGGTCCTTTGCTTTTTGTGGTATACATTAACGATTTGGACTTAAACGTAGGGGGCATGATTCAGAAATTTGCGGATGACACAAAGGCCGTGTGGTTGATAGAGAGGAGGAAAGCTGTAGACTGCAGGAAGATATCAATGGACTGGTCAGATGGGCAGAAAAGTGGCAAATGGAGTTCAATCCGGAGAAGTGTGAGGTAATGCATTTGGGGAGAGCTAACAAGGCAAGGGAATACACAATAATTGGGAGCATACTGAGAGGTGTAGAGGAAGTGAGGGACCTTGGAGTGCATGTCCACAGATCCCTGAAGGTAGCAGGACAGGTAGATAAGGTGGTTAAGAAGGCATGTGGAATACTTTCCTTTATTAGCTGAGGCATAGAATATAAAAGCAGGGATGTTATGCTGGAACTGTATAAAACACTAGTTAGGCCACAGCTTGAATACTGCGCACAGTTCTGGTCACCACATTACAGGAAGGATGTAATTGCACTAGAGAGGGTGCAGAGGAGATTTACGAGGATGTTGCCAGGACTGGAGAATTTTAGCTATGATGAGAGATTGGATAGGCTGGGGTTGTTTTCCTTGGAACAGAGGAGGCTGAGGGGTGATTTGATTGAGGTGTGCAAAATTATGAGGGGCCTAGATAAAGTGGATAGGAATGACTTATTTCCCTTAGCGGAGGGGTCAATAACCAGGGGGCATAGATTTAAAGCGATTGGTAGAAGGATTAAAGCAGAAATGAGGATTTTTTTCTCACCCAGAGGGTGGCGGGGGTCTGGTACTCACTGTGTGAGAGGGTGGTAGAGGCAGAAACCCTCAACTCATTAAAAAATATACCTGGATGTGCACCTGAAGAGCCTTGACCTGCAGGGCTACGGACCAAATGAGGGAAAGTGGGATTAGGCTGGGTGGCTCGTTTCTCAGCTGGCGCGGACACGATGGGCTGAATGGCCTCCTTCTGTGCCGTATGTTTTCTATTCTATGATTTTAACGTACGTGCAGATTGGGCATTGGCTGATTCACTGCTAAATTCGCCATCGTCACGCCCATTTTAAACCTGAAAAACGGGCACAACATATACCAATTTCTGCTCTTGGGCCTCTCCAGTTTCCAAAACACTGCCTTCACATTATAGTGTTGATTACAAGGCACTATGAAACAAATTAGAAGGTTCTTATAGTCCAGTACGACTCAACATAATATTTACTAGTACATGGTACTGAGTACTGAAACATCACACCTTTGCAATTTGAATATTTTCTATTTTTTTCCTTGTGTTTAAGTATAGTCTAATTTGCTGACTCAAATTCACCAACCAAAAGTTTACCAAATAGCAACATTACATCAATGATTAGGTCCCTCCAATTGACACATACGTATTTACATATCATTACACAAGAAAGGAGAGGAAAGAAAGTAATAAGAAAGATAGTCTTGCATTTTCTATTACGTCTTTCACAACTTCAGGATGTCCCAAAGTGCTTTACAACCAATAAAGTACTTTTTGAGGTGGGGTCACTATTGTAATGCAGGAAATGTGACAGCCAATTTGCACACAGCAAGTTTCCACAAAGAGCAACGAGATAATGACCAGATAATCTGATTTAGTGATGTTCGTTTAGGGATAAATATTGGCCAGGACACCAGGAGAACTCCTCTGCTCCTCTTTGAATAGTGCCAAAGAATCTTTAACATCCACCTGAGAGGGCAGACAGGACCTTAGTTTAACGCCACATCCGAAGGATGGCACCACCGGCAGTGCAGCACTCCCTCAGTACTACACTGAAGTGTCAGCCTGGACTCTGGAATAGGACTTTAATGCACGACTGCCTGACTCAGAGGCGAGAGTGCTACTGCTGAGCCAAGGCTGACGCATTCAGCAGAGGCCACACTGCAAACAGACATTACCCATTTAAGATATCTAGTGGCAAATTAGGGGCAGTTTTGCATTGTGGATCCATGCCCACCAGCAACTGAATTGAAATGCCACAACTTACTTTATGTAGGGTCCTTACAGCCAACAGACTTTCATGCAATCAGTCTCTTTCCAGTGCTGAGAAACTAACTTTGCATTTCCTGCATTATTTGTGTTTATATAATTGGGGGTATTAGCCTGAAAAGGTTACTGAATTAACATAAACCATTACTGCCTGTGCTTCATTGTGTCAATGACTGTTTCTGCACGAAAGTTTAATCAGTTCCTTTTATGCTGTTGGCTCAGTTAACTCATTAAACCTAGTATACCCACCAATGTAATCATCATTCACCACTTAAAGAAAAAGTTATTAAAATAGGTAGAACAAGCAAATACTAATGGCAATCATAATGCTTTGTGACTGTTTAAAATTAATTCTGTTGGCGAAGCTCCCTCTTTAACCAAGCATGTGTAAATAAATGAACGTAGAGAAGAGAAGGTTGGAAATTTAATCTGGTGCCAATGGAGGAGGGGCACTGTCTATTTATTTTTGTAAATATTAAATCACACAATAGAATTGTGCAGTTTGTGTCAGGAGAATAAGGCTCCAATTTCACAATCATGGTTACATTCATTTTCCTGCACAAAGGGACTTATTTGCTTTTGCAAGACCCATGACCCATACTGCAAGACAACAACAAAATTCAAAAGGGTGAGAGAAGATGAGGCAAATCAAGTAATGGTTGAATCAGAATACAGTACTTGAGATTCTGAAAATCAGTAAGTAACACTTAATGGAACACAATGGTTCTTGCTCTTCTGGGAACATGTAGATGTTTCCTGTGGAATACAGCTGATCAGGGTTGAACAATGTAGATGATAATATTAAATATATTATCCTGGACATCAGCTATATTACTTCAGGAGGGAAGGTACAAATTTAATAGAGTTTTATCTTTTTGTAAGATTTACCTGTGGTTAGTTATTTTCTGAAAGAGATTAAGAAGTTGGATCAAGTCAATCATAAAGCGGATTATATATAATCTGTTGAAGTCAAGGGCTTGATGGGCTGCATGGCCTTTTCTTGGTCAAGACTTTCTCATGCCCTTGAATCTCTTCACATAGATTGTACATAACCTGATTGAGTGCTTTGATGAAGCGACAGAGAATGTTGATGAGGGTAGTGTAGTAGATGTTGTATATAGGGACTTTCAAAAGGTATTTGATAAAGTATCACATAACAGATTTATTCAGAAAATAGAAGCACATGGGATTAAAGGGATGGTGGTAACTTGGGTACGTAATTCGCTAAGGGATAGGAGGCAGAGAGTAGTGGTGAAAGGATGTTTTTCTGACTGGAGAAAAGTATGCAGTGGGGTCCCTCGGTGTCGGAATTAGGACTATTGCTTTTCTTGTTACATATAAATGTCCTGGACTTCATAGTATCAGGTCTCTCTGTTCCTGTACTCCCTTGAAAATTGTACCATTTAGTTTATATTGCCTCTCATCATTCTTTCCACCAAAATATATCACTTCACACTTCTCTGCATTAAATTTCATCTGCCATGTGTCTGCCCATTTCACCAGTCTATCTACGTCCTCCTGAAGTCTGTTACTAACCTCCACATTGTTTACTACATTTCTGAGTTTCATGCAAACTTTGAAATAATACCCTGTATACCATGTCCAGGTCATTAATATATATCAAAAAGAGCAGTGGTCCTAATACCGATCCCTGAGGAACACCACTGTGTACTTCCCTCCATTCTGAAAAACAACTGTTCATCACTATTCTCTGCTTTCTGTCCCTTGGCCAATTTTGTATCCACGCTGCCACTGTCCCTTTAATCCCATGGGCTTTAATTTTGCAAACAATTCTATTGTGTGATACTTTATCAAATGCCTTTTGAAAGTCCATATACACAACATCAACTGCACTACCCTCATCAACCCTCTCCATTACTTCATCAAAGAACTCAATCAAGTTAGTCAAACACGATTTTCCTTTAACAAATCCATGCTGACTTTCTGTTCCAATGTGCCAATTAATTATTGTCGCTAAAAGTTTCCCCACCACTGATGTTAGGCTGACTGGCCTGTAATTGTCGGGTTTATCCCTCTCCCCTTTTTGAATAGGGGTGTAACACTTGGAATCCTCCAGTCCTCTGGCACCATATCTAAGGTGAATTGGAAGAATGTGGCCAGAGCCTCCGTAATTTCCACCCTTACTTCCCTCAGCAATCTAGGATACATCCCATCTGGACTGGGTGACTTTTCTACTTTGAGTATTGCCAACCTTTTAATGCAGAGGCAAATAATTCATTTAGTACCTAAGTCATGCCCTCTTGCTCCACAAGATGATTACCTTTTTTGTCCCGAAATGGTCCCACCCTCCCTTTGACTTCCTTTTGCTATTTATATGTTTATAAAAAGACTTTTGGGTTCCCTTTCATGTTAGCCACTAATCTATTCTCTTACTCTCTCTTTGCCCCTCATATTTCCACCGTACTTTCTGTATTTAGCTTGTTTCTCTACTGTACTATTAACCATACATTTGCCATAAACCTCCTTTTTCTGTTTCATTTTAATCTCTGTGGGGGCTAAATTGAGCCGCGCAGCGCCCGTTGCGTAGGCACTATGCGGCCTCTTAAGGACCCAAAATGGTGTCCGGAATGAACACGCACACTTCTAGTATGACGTGCGCCGGACGCCATCTTGGTAAAGGCGTTTGCGCACGCGCAGATAACGAATGCCAGCACCATGCAAAGTAAGGGGAATATGCAATAGGTAAATGTGGAATGCTGATTTAAAGGGACAGATGCAATTTTGGAACTCAACTCTCCAGCCAATGCACTGAACTTCGCACAGCTAAGTATGCACTAACAGGTCTTAAACAGCATGTAGGACTCCCTCACCAGCACTATTTAAAGGGATCACGCAGGAGTTACAGGTTCATTGTTGGATTATTGCTTCTGGCTGCTGATGCATTTGTACCTGTTTTTGGAGGTCTCCTATACTTGAATACTGGGACTAGGGGACATAGTCTAAAAATTAGAGCCACGACTTGCAAGGGTGAAGTTAAGAAACGCTTCTACATGCAAAGGGTGGTAGAAGTTTGAAATGCTGTTCTGCAAACGGCGGTTGATGCTAGCTCAATTGTTAATTTTAAATCTGAGATTGATAGACTTTTGTTAACCAAAGGTATTAAGGGATATGGGGCTATGGAGTTAGGTCACAGATCAGCCATGATCTCATTGAATGATGGAGCAGGCTGGAGAGGCTAAATGGCCTATTCCTGTTCCTATCTTCCAATGTTCCTATAATAAAGTTTCAATACTCTACAGGGAGTCGGCTGGCTAGCTGACAGGTAACAGCAAGTGCACTGGCAGAGTGGCAGGGATGGGAAAGAAATGCTGTCATCCTGAGAGAGGAGAGCAGGTTCATGTTCCATGGAGCCACTTGCTGCCTCCTGTTATGCGCCATTTTCTCCTGCTAGAAAGCGGAACGTGTGTCGGTGAGTGTCCTGCAAAATGTTTGGGAGATGTGGCTGTCTTGAGGTGGTTGAATTGCTGCCAGTGTGTGTGACCTGTGAGTTGTGAGTGTGCAACTTGCAACAGTGGTAATGTGTGAGGGTGAGAGGAAGCACCTGATTGGAAGAGTTGAGTACTGATTGAAAAAGTTTGTTGGTAGGTGGGTGATGGGGGGTGTAGTGGGTGGAGCAGTGGATGCGGCTAGTAGTGCAGCTGGTAGGAGATGCCACTTGACAGTTGACCTCACTCAACTTGACCACTTGTGTCAAAGCATTGAACTTCTTCCTGCACTGCATCCATGCTCGTGGTGCTATGCTCCTGGCATTGACTTCTTCCCCTCCTGCCTCCCACTGCCTCGCAAGCATATGTCTGGAGGGCCTCTTAGTCGCCCCCCCAACCCTGCGGATATAGGATGCCCCTCCTTCTGTCCACCTCTTGCACCAAGGCCTCTAGTGCATCATCAGAGAACCTTGGTGCATGCACTCTCGCAGGCCTGGTACAAACTCAGATCAGCAGATTGGCGGGGTCTGGCGTGCAGAAAGGAGGATGGGGGATTTAGTAGCGCGCAAACTTTATTCAACGTCTTAAAATGACTCAACAGTTTGTAAACATAGGGACGGGACCTGTATCTGTGTTTTACGTGTACGATGTTTGATGTCAGTTCAGACTCTATGCGGACTCGTATCTTATATTTTGCAAATAAGAGTTGCAGGCTGCCTTTAAGTGGTGCTAGCCATTCACGATATCTGGACCCCCTGCTAGTAAGCAGCCACTCAACAGCGGTGCTGGGCCTGGCTGCTCGCAGCAATCAGGTAAATCACCAGGCAGCACGAATGTTACGTGCTGCCTGCATCTCAATGACAGGGAGTGGGTTAATTGCGCACCACAACCCCCGCACCCAGTTTCGGGGATTATCCAATATAACCCCCTTCCAGTCTTCCAGCCAGCTTTAGCTTTGGAGGTCCTTCCTTTGTTATAGGGGATTCGATAGTCAGAGTGACAGACAGGCATTACTGCAACCGCTGACGTGAGTCCGTCATGGTGTGTTCTGGTGCCAGGGTAAAGGACATCACTGAGAGGGTGCAGAACATTTTGAGGGGGGAAGTCGTGGTCCATGTGGGAACCAAGGACATGGGAAGGAAAAAGGTTGAGGTCTTGCAGTCAGAGTTTCACGAGCTAGGGAGGAAGTTAAAAAGCAGGACCTCAAAGGTAGTAATCATGAGAATGTGTCTACACTCTACCCGAACCAACTCCTCCTTGACGGCTTCCCATTGCTCAATTACTGTTTCACCTACCAATTTTTGATTCCAATCCACCTGGGCAAGATCCCTTTTTAACGCACTGAAATTAGCCCTCCTCCTGATAAGTACTTCCATGCTTGATTGTTCCTTTTCCTTTTCCATAATTATTCTAAGCATAAAGATATTATGATCACTGTTCCCCAAATGCTCCTCCACTGAAACATACTCCACTTGCCCCACTTCATTACCCAGAAATAAATCCAGCACTGCTTTCTTCCTTGTTGGGCTGGAAACTTACTGTTCGAGAAAGTTCTTTTGTACACGTTTCAGGAATCCCTCCCCCTCTTTGCCCTTTATACTGCTCCTGTCAATATTGAGATAATTGAAGCCCCCCATTATCTCTACTCTGTAGTTCTTGCATCTTCCTGTAATTTGCCTGCAAATTTGCTCCTCTATCTTCTTCCCACTATTTGGTGGCCTATAGTATACACCCAGTAGAGTAATAGCTCCTTTATTTTTCCTTAATTCTAACCAAAGAGATTCTGTCTTTGACTCCTCAACTACATCATCCCTTTCCAGTGCTATGATATTTTCGTTGATCAATACTGCCACCCCCCACTTTCTTTCCTTCAATATCTTGCCTGAATACCTTGTAGCCAGGAATATTAAGGACCCAATCCTCCACTTCTTTGAGCCAGGTCTCTGTTATTGCCACTACATCATCGTCCCATGTGGCGACTTGAGCCTGCAGCTCACCATCCTTATTTACCACACTACGTGCATTTATGAACATGCACTGCAATCTCATCTTGGACTGCCTCGCATTTGCCCCCTGTCTGATCCCTCCTATTTCTGAACTATTCTTTACTCCAGTGCTATTTGTCTTTTCCAGTCCTTTGTGCACCTTGTTTCTGTTTTCTAATGTTTCAGTCTGGTGCCCATCCCCCTGCCAAATTAGATGAAGCCCTCCCCCACAGCACCCGTTAACCTCCCTGTGAGAACATCAGTCCCAGCTCTGTTGATGTGCAACTCCTCCATCTTGAACAAATCCCTCCTGCCCCAGAACTGGTCCCAAAGCCCCAGGAATCTGAAGCCTTCCCTCCTGCACCATTCCTCCAGCCACAAATTAACCAGTTTTATCCTACTATTCCTATACTCACTAGCACGTGGCACTGGGAGTAATCCAGAGATTACTACGTTTGAGGTCCTGCTTTTTAACTTCCTCCCTAACTCCTGAAACTCTGACTGCAGGATCTCAACCCTTTCCCTTCCCATTTCATTGGTTCCCACGTGGACCACGAATTCTGGCTGTTCCCTTTACCCCCTCAAAATGTTCTGCACCCTCTCAGTGATGTCCAGGGAAGCCACATACCATACAGGACTCACATCTGCAATTGCAGAAACGCCTGTTTATTCCCCTAGCTATTGAATCCCCTATAACAACTGCATTTCCTGTGCTCCCCTGTGCAGCTGAGTCATCCCCAGTGTCGTGGATTTGTTCCTGACTGCACGCCCCCAAGGTATCAATACCCTCACTGGTATTCAACACTGAAAACCAGTTTGTGAGTGCCACACTCCCAGGGGATTCCTGCACTGCCAGCCTGTTCCTCCTAGTCTATCTGGTGATCACCCACTCCCTTCCTCCTGAACTCTCTGTACCTGCGGGGTGACCACCTCCTGAACTATGCTATTCACAAAACTCTCAGCCTCCCGTTTGCACTCTAGTGACGCCCACCGCCCCTCGAGCTCAGAAACTCTGAGCTCGAGCTCGAACAGTTGGCGGCACTTCCAGCACATGTGGTTTTCCAGGACAGATGACGTGTTCTGAACTTCCCATGTGGCATAGGATGTGCATGCGATGGGCCCCAGCTGTCCTGCCATGTTAGCTAACAGTTATTTAAACTGTTTGTTTAGCCTTAAGGCAAGTTACTGTTCAGCAAACACAAAAAACTAACCTCTAAAAACACTAACCAATCATTAATGGCACGAGCTACGAAGAACAACAATCACTAAAAACACTAATCAATAAACTAAATATTTATTGACTTACTTTCGACACTCCTCCTTTTGTTGTGACGTAGCTTTTTGACAGTTTCTTGATGTTTAGATTCCGCTCTCTCACTCCTCCTTAAAACTGGGCCGGGTCCACTCTCACTCCTCCTTAAAACTGGGCCGGGTCCACTCTCACTGCTCCTTTATACTGGGCCGGGGCCACTCTCACTGCTCCTTTATACTGGGCCGGGTCCACTCTCACTGCTCCTTTATACTGGGCCGGGTCCACTCTCACTGCTCCTTTATACTGGGCCGGGTCCACTCTCACTGCTCCTTTATACTGGGCCGGGTCCACTCTCACTCCTCCTTCATACTGGGCCGGGTCCACTCTCACTGCTCCTTTATACTGGGCCGGGTCCACTCTCACTCCTCCTTTATACTGGGCCGGGTCCACTCTCTCACTCCTTTATACTGGGCCGGGACCACTCTCACTCCTCCTTGATAGTGGGCCGGGTCCACTCTCACTGCTCCTTTATACTGGGCCGGGTCCACTTTCACTCCTTTATACTGGGCCGGGTCCACTCTCACTGTTCCTTCATACTGGGCCGGGTCCACTCTCACTGCTCCTTTATACTGGGCCGGGTCCACTCTCACTCCTCCTTTATACTGGGCCGGGTCCACTCTCTCACTCCTTTATACTGGGCCGGGTCCACTCTCACTCCTCCTTTATACTGGGCCGGGTCCACTCTCTCACTCCTTTATACTGGGCCGGGTCCACTCTCACTCCTCCTTTACACTAGGCCGGGTCCACTCTCACTGCTTCTTTATACTGGGCCGGGTCCACTCTCACTGCTTTATACTGGGCCGGGTCCACTCTCTCCCTCCTTTATACTGGGCTGGGTCCAGACTCTCTGCTCCTTTATACTGAGCTGGGTCCACTCTCACTGCTCCTTTATACTGGGCCGGGTCCACTTTCACTCCTTTATACTGAGCCGGGTCCACTCTCACTGCTCCTTTATACTGGGCTGGGTCCACTCTCTCACTCCATTATACTGAGCCGGGTCCACTCTCACTGCTTCTTTATACTGGGCCGGGTCCACTCTCACTGCTTTATACTGGGCCGGGTCCACTCTCTCCCTCCTTTATACTGGGCTGGGTCCAGACTCTCTGCTCCTTTATACTGAGCTGGGTCCACTCTCACTGCTCCTTTATACTGGGCCGGGTCCACTTTCACTCCTTTATACTGAGCCGGGTCCACTCTCACTGCTCCTTTATACTGGGCCGGGTCCACTTTCATTCCTTTATACTGGGCTGGGTCCACTCTCACTGTTCCTTTATACTGGGCCGGGTCCACTCTCACTCCTCCTTTATACTGGGCCGGGTCCACTCTCTCACTCCTTTATACTGGGCCGGGTCCACTCTCACTCCTACTTGATACTGGGCTGGGTCCACTCTCACTCCTCCTTTATACTGAGCCGGGTCCACTCTCACTGCTCCTTTATACTGGGCCGGGTCCACTCTCACTCCTCCATTATACTGGGCCGGGTCCACTCTCACTCCTCCTTTATACTGGGCCTGGTCCACTCTCACTCCTCCATTATACTGGGCCGGGTCCACTCTCACTCCTCCTTTATACTGGGCCGGGTCCACTCTCACTGCTCCTTTATACTGGGCTGGGTCCACTCTCACTCCTCCTTTATACTGGGCCGGGTCCACTCTCTCACTCCTTTATACTGGGCCGGGTCCACTCTCACTCCTCCATGATACTGGGCCGGGTCCACTCTCACTGCTCCTTTATACTGGGCCTGGTCCACTCTCACTGCTCCTTTATACTGGGCCTGGTCCACTCTCACTGCTCCTTTATACTGGGCCGGGTCCACTCTCACTCCTTTATACTGGGCCGGGTCCTTTCTCACTCCTCCTTTATACTGGGCCGGGTCCTTTCTCACTCCTCCTTTATACTGGGCCGGGTCCACTCTCACTCCTTTATACTGGGCCGGGTCCACTCTCACTCCTTTATACTGGGCCGGGTCCACTCTCACTCCTCCTTTATACTGGGCCGGGTCCACTTAAAATCCATTATACTGGGCCGGGTCCACTCTCACTCCTCCTTTATACTGGGCCGGGTCCACTCTCTCACTCCTTTATACTGGGCCGGGTCCACTCTCTCACTCCTTTATACTGGGCCGGGACCACTCTCACTCCTCCTTTATACTGGGCCGGTCCACTCTCTCACTCCTTTATACTGGGCCGGGTCCACTCTCACTGCTTATTTATACTGGGCCGGGTCCACCCTCACTGCTTTATACTGGGCCGGGTCCACTCTCTCCCTCCTTTATACTGGGCTGGGTCCAGACTCTCTGCTCCTTTATACTGAGCCGGGTCCACTTTCACTCCTTTATACTGGGCTGGGTCCACTCTCACTGTTCCTTTATACTGGGCCGGGTCCACTTTCACTCCTTTATACTGGGCCGGGTCCACTATCACTCCTCCTTTATACTGGGCCGGGTCCACTCTCACTGCTCCTTTATACTGGGCCGGGTCCACTTTCACTCCTTTATACTGGGCCGGGTCCACTCTCACTCCTCCTTTATACTGGGCCGGGTCCACTCTCACTGCTCCTTTATACTGGGCTGGGTCCACTTTCACTCCTTTATACTGGGCCGGGTCCACTCTCACTCCTCCTTTATACTGGGCCGGGTCCACTCTCACTCCTCCTTTATACTGGGCCGGGTCCACTCTCACTCCTTTATACTGGGCCGGGTCCACTCGCACTGCTCCTTTACACTGGGCCGGGTCCACTCTCTCACTCCTTTATACTGGGCCGGGTCCACTCTCACTCCTTTATACTGGGCCGGGTCCACTCTCACTCCTTTATACTGGGCCGGGTCCACTCTCACTCCTCCTTTATACTGAGCCGGGTCCACTCTCACTCCTCCTTTATACTGGGCCGGGTCCACTCTCACTGCTCCTTTATACTGGGCCGGGTCCACTCTCTCACTCCTTTATACTGGGCCGGGTCCACTCTCAATGCTTCTTTATACTGGGCCGGGTCCACTCTCTCACTCCTTTATACTGGGCCGGGTCCACTCTCACTGCTCCTTTATACTGGGCCGGGTCCACTTTCACTCCTTTATACTGGGCCGGGTCCACTCTCACTGTTCCTTCATACTGGGCCGGGTCCACTCTCACTGCTCCTTTATACTGGGCCGGGTCCACTCTCACTCCTCCTTTATACTGGGCCGGGTCCACTCTCTCACTCCTTTATACTGGGCCGGGTCCACTCTCACTGCTCCTTTATACTGGGCCGGGTCCACTCTCACTCCTCCTTTATACTGGGCCGGGTCCACTCTCACTGCTCCTTTATACTGGGCCGGGTCCACTCTCTCTCCTTTATACTGGGCCGGGTCCACTCTCTCACTCCTTTATACTGGGCCGGGTCCACTCTCACTGCTCCTTTATACTGGGCCGGGTCCACTCTCACTCCTCCTTTATACTGGGCCGGGTCCACTCTCACTCCTCCTTTATACTGGGCCGGGTCCACTCTCACTGCTCCTTTATACTGGGCCGGGTCCACTCTCTCACTCCTTTATACTGGGCCGGTTCCACTCTCACTCCTCCTTTATACTGGGCCGGGTCCACTCTCACTCCTCCTTTATACTGGGCCGGGTCCACTCTCACTGCTCCTTTATAGTGGGCCGGGTCCACTCTCTCACTCCTTTATACTGGGCCGGGTCCACTCTCACTGCTCCTTTATACTGGGCCGGGTCCACTCTCACTGCTCCTTTATACTGGGCCGGGTCCACTCTCTCACTCCTTTATACTGGGCCGGGTCCACTCTCACTCCTCCTTTATACTGGGCCGGGTCCACTCTCACTGCTTCTTTATACTGGGCCGGGTCCACTCTCACTGCTTTATACTGGGCCGGGTCCAATCTCTCCCTCCTTTATACTGGGCTGGGTCCAGGCTCTCTGCTCCTTTATACTGAGCCGGGTCCACTCTCACTGCTCCTTTATACTGGGCCGGGTCCAATCTCTCCCTCCTTTATACTGGGCTGGGTCCAGGCTCTCTGCTCCTTTATACTGAGCCGGGTCCACTCTCACTGCTCCTTTATACTGGGCCGGGTCCACTCTCACTCCTCCTTTATACTGGGCCAGGTCCACTCTCACTGCTCCTTTATACTGGGCCGGGTCCACTCTCACTCCTCCTTTATACTGGGCCGGGTCCACTCTCTCACTCCTTTGTACTGGGCCGGGTCCACTCTCACTGCTCCTTTATACTAGGCTGGGTCCACTCTCACTGTTCCTTTATACTGGGCCGGGTCCACTCTCACTCCTCCTTTATACTGGGCCGGGTCCACTCTCTCACTCCTTTGTACTGGGCCGGGTCCACTCTCACTCCTGCTTGATACTGGGCTGGGTCCACTCTCACTCCTCCTTTATACTGAGCCGGGTCCACTCTCACTGCTCCTTTATACTGGGCCGGGTCCACTCTCACTGCTCCTTTATACTGGGCCGGGTCCACTCTCACTGCTCCTTTATACTGGGCCGGGTCCACTCTCACTCCTCCTTCATACTGGGCCGGGTCCACTCTCACTGCTCCTTCATACTGGGCCGGGTCCACTCTCACTCCTCCTTTATACTGGGCCGGGTCCTTTCTCACTCCTCCTTTATACTGGGCCCGGTCCACTCTCACTCCTTTATACTGGGCCGGGTCCACTCTCACTCCTCCTTTATACTGGGCCGGGTCCACTCTCTCACTCCTTTATACTGGGCCGGGTCCACTCTCACTGCTCCTTTATACTGGGCCGGGTCCACTCTCACTCCTCCTTTATACTGGGCCGGGTCCACTCTCTCACTCCTTTATACTGGGCCGGGACCACTCTCACTCCTCCTTGATACTGGGCCGGGTCCACTCTCACTGCTCCTTTATACTGGGCCGGGTCCACTTTCACTCCTTTATACTGGGCCGGGACCACTCTCACTCCTCCTTTATACTGGGCCGGGTCCACTCTCACTCCTCCTTTATACTGGGCCGTGTCCACTCTCACTGCTCCTTTATACTGGGCCGGGTCCACTCTCACTCCTCCTTTATACTGGGCCGGGTCCACTCTCTCACTCCTTTATACTGGGCCGGGTCCACTCTCACTCCTCCTTTATACTGGGCCGGGTCCACTCTCACTGCTCCTTTATACTGGGCCGGGTCCACTCTCTCACTCCTTTATACTGGGCCGGGTCCATTCTCACTCCTCCTTTATACTGGGCCGGGTCCACTCTCACTCCTCCTTTATACTGGGCCGGGTCCACTCTCACTCCTCCTTTATACTGGGCCGGGTCCAATCTCACTCCTCCTTTATACTGGGCCGAGTCCACTCTCACTCCTCCTTTATACTGGGCCGGGTCCACTCTCACTCCTCCTTTATACTGGGCCGGGTCCACTCTCTCACTCCTTTATACAGGGCCGGGTCCACTCTCTCACTCCTTTACACTGGGCCGGGTCCACTCTCACTGCTTCTTTATACTGGGCCGGGTCCACTCTCACTGCTTTATACTGGGCCGGGTCCACTCTCTCCCTCCTTTATACTGGGCTAGGTCCAGACTCTCTGCTCCTTTATACTGAGCTGGGTCCACTCTCACTGCTCCTTTATACTGGGCCGGGTCCACTTTCACTCCTTTATACTGGGCCAGGTCCACTCTCACTGCTCCTTTATACTGGGCTGGGTCCACTCTCACTGTTCCTTTATACTGGGCCGGGTCCACTCTCACTCCTCCTTTATACTGGGCCGGGTCCACTCTCTCACTCCTTTATACTGGGCCGGGTCCACTCTCACTCCTGCTTGATACTGGGCTGGGTCCACTCTCACTGTTCCTTTATACTGGGCCGGGTCCACTCTCACTCCTCCTTTATACTGGGCCGGGTCCACTCTCTCACTCCTTTATACTGGGCCGGGTCCAATCTCACTCCTCCATTATACTGGGCCGGGTCCACTCTCACTCCTCCTTTATACTGGGCCGGGACCACTCTCACTGCTCCTTTATACTGGGCCTGGTCCACTCTCACTGCTCCTTTATACTGGGCCGGGTCCACTCTCTCTCCTCCTTTATACTGGGCCTGGTCCACTCTCACTGCTCCTTTATACTGGGCCGGGTCCACTCTCACTCCTCCTTTATACTGGGCCTGGTCCACTCTCACTGCTCCTTTATACTGGGCCGGGTCCACTCTCTCTCCTCCTTTATACTGGGCCTGGTCCACTCTCACTGCTCCTTTATACTGGGCCGGGTCCACTCTCACTCCTCCTTTATACTGGGCCTGGTCCACTCTCACTGCTCCTTTATACTGGGCCGGGTCCACTCTCTCACTCCTTTATACTGGGCCGGGTCCACTCTCACTGCTCCTTTATACTGGGCCGGGTCCACTCTCACTCCTCCATTATACTGGGCCGGGTCCACTCTCACTCCTCCTTTATACTGGGCCGGGTCCACTCTCACTCCTCCTTCATACTGGGCCGGGTCCTTTCTCACTCCTTTATACTGGGCCGGGTCCACTCTCACTGTTCCTTCATACTGGGCCGGGTCTACTCTCACTCCTCCTTTATACTGGGCCGGGTCCACTTAAAATCCATTATACTGGGCCGGGTCCACTCTCACTCCTCCTTTATACTGGACCGGGTCCACTCTCACTCCTCCTTTATACTGGGCCGGGTCCACTCTCACTGCTGCTTTATACTGGGCTGGGTCCACTTTCACTCCTCCTTTATACTGGGCCGGGTGCACCCTCTCACTCCTTTATACTGGGCCGGGTCCACTCTCACTCCTTTATACTGGGCCGGGTCCACTCTCACTCCTTTATACTGGGCCGGGTCCACTCTCAATCCTCCTTTATACTGGGCCGGTCCACTCTCTCACTCCTTTATACTGGGCCGTGTCCACTCTCACTCCTCCTTTATACTGGGCCGGGTCCACTCTCACTCCTCCTTTATACTGGGCCGGGTCCACTCTCACTGCTTATTTATACTGGGCCGGGTCCACCCTCACTGCTTTATACTGGGCCGGGTCCACTCTCTCCCTCCTTTATACTGGGCTGGGTCCAGACTCTCTGCTCCTTTATACTGGGCCGGGTCCAGACTCTCTGCTCCTTTATACTGAGCCGGGTCCACTTTCACTCCTTTATACTGGGCTGGGTCCACTCTCACTGTTCCTTTATACTGGGCCGGGTCCACTTTCACTCCTTTATACTGGGCCGGGTCCACTATCACTCCTCCTTTATACTGGGCTTGGTCCACTCTCACTGCTCCTTTATACTGGGCCGGGTCCACTTTCACTCCTTTATACTGGGCCGGGTCCACTCTTACTCCTCCTTTATACTGGGCCGGGTCCACTCTCACTGCTGCTTTATACTGGGCTGGGTCCACTTTCACTCCTTTATACTGGGCTGGGTCCACTCTCACTGTTCCTTTATACTGGGCCGGGTCCACTCTCACTCCTCCTTTATACTGGGCCGGGTCCACTCTCACTCCTTTATACTGGGCCGGGTCCACTCGCACTGCTCCTTTACACTGGGCCGGGTCCACTCTCTCACTCCTTCATACTGGGCCGGGTCCACTCTCACTCCTTGATACTGGGCCGGGTCCACTCTCACTCCTTTATACTGGGCCGGGTCCACTCTCACTCCTCCTTTACACTGGGCCGGGTCCACTCTCACTCCTCCTTTATACTGGGCCGGGTCCACTCTCACTCCTCCTTTATACTGAGCCGGGCCCACTCTCACTCCTCCTTTATACTGGGCCGGGTCCACTCTCACTGCTCCTTTATACTGGGCCGGGTCCACTCTCTCACTCCTTTATACTGGGCCGGGTCCACTCTCAATGCTTCTTTATACTGGGCCGGGTCCACTCTCTCACTCCTTTATACTGGGCCGGGTCCACTCTCACTCCTCCTTTATACTGGGCCGGGTCCACTCTCACTGTTCCTTTATACTGGGCCGGGTCCACTCTCACTCCTCCTTTATACTGGGCCGGGTCCACTCTCACTGTTCCTTTATACTGGGCCGGGTCCACTCTCACTCCTCCTTTATACTGGGCCGGGTACACTCTCTCACTCCTTTATACTGGGCCGGGTCCACTCTCACTCCTGCTTGATACTGGGCTGGGTCCACTCTCACTCCTCCTTTATACTGAGCCGGGTCCACTCTCACTGCTCCTTTATACTGGGCCGGGTCCACTCTCACTGCTCCTTTATACTGGGCCGGGTCCACTTTCACTCCTTTATACTGGGCCGGGTCCACTCTCACTGCTCCTTTATACTGGGCTGGGTCCACTCTCACTGTTCCTTTATACTGGGCCGGGTCAACTCTCACTCCTCCTTTATACTGGGCCGGGTCCACTCTCTCACTCCTTTGTACTGGGCCGGGTCCACTCTCACTCCTGCTTGATACTGGGCCGGGTCCACTCTCACTCCTCCTTTATACTGGGCCGGGTCCACTCTCACTGCTCCTTTATACTGGGCCGGGTCCACTCTCACTGCTCCTTTATACTGGGCCGGGTCCACTCTCACTGCTCCTTTATACTGGGCCGGGTCCACTCTCACTGCTCCTTTATACTGGGCCGGGTCCACTCTCACTCCATTATACTGGGCCGGGTCCACTCTCACTCCTCTATTATACTGGGCCGGGTCCACTCTCACTCCTCCTTTATACTGGGCCGGGTCCACTCTCTCACTCCTTTATACTGGGCCGGGTCCACTCTCACTCCTCCTTTATACTGGGCCGGGTCCACTCTCTCACTCCTTTATACTGGGCCGGGTCCACTCTCACTCCTCTATTATACTGGGCCGGGTCCACTCTCACTCCTCCTTTATACTGGTCCGGGTCCACTCTCACTGCTCCTTTATACTGGGCCGGGTCCACTTTCATTCCTTTATACTGGGCCGGGTCCACTCTCACTGTTCCTTCATACTGGGCCGGGTCCACTCTCACTCCTCCTTTATACTGGGCCGGGTCCACTCTCACTCCTCCTTTATACTGGGCCGGGTCCACTCTCACTGCTCCTTTATACTGGGCCGGGTCCACTCTCTCACTCCTTTATACTGGGCCGGGTCCACTCTCTCACTCCTTTATACTGGGCCGGGTCCACTCTCACTCCTCCTTTACACTGGGCCGGGTCCACTCTCACTGCTTCTTTATACTGGGCCGGGTCCACTCTCACTGCTTTATACTGGGCCGGGTCCACTCTCTCCCTCCTTTATACTGGGCTGGGTCCAGACTCTCTGCTCCTTTATACTGAGCCGGGTCCACTCTCACTGCTCCTTTATACTGGGCCGGGTCCACTTTCACTCCTTTATACTGGGCCGGGTCCACTCTCACTGCTCCTTTATACTGGGCTGGGTCCACTCTCTCACTCCTTTATACTGGGCCGGGTCAACTCTCACTCCTCCTTTATACTGGGCCGGGTCCACTCTCACTCCTCCTTTATACTGGGCCGGGTCCACTCTCACTCCTTTATACTGGGCCGGGTCCACTCTCACTCCTCCTTTATACTGGGCCGGGTCCACTCTCACTGTTCCTTTATACTGGGCCGGGTCCACTCTCACTCCTCCTTTATACTGGGCCGGGTCCACTCTCTCACTCCTTTATACTGGGCCGGGTCCACTCTCACTCCTGCTTGATACTGGGCTGGGTCCACTCTCACTCCTCCTTTATACTGAGCCGGGTCCACTCTCACTGCTCCTTTATACTGGGCCGGGTCCACTCTCACTGCTCCTTTATACTGGGCCGGGTCCACTCTCACTCCTCCTTTATACTGGGCCGGGTCCACTCTCACTGCTCCTTCATACTGGGCCGGGTCCACTCTCACTGCTCCTTTATACTGGGCCGGGTCCACTCTCTCACTCCTTTATACTGGGCCGGGTCCACTCTCACTGCTCCTTCATACTGGGCCGGGTCCACTCTCACTGCTCCTTTATACTGGGCCGGGTCCACTCTCTCACTCCATTATACTGGGCCGGGTCCACTCTCACTCCTCCTTTATATTGGGCCGGGTCCACTCTCACTGCTCCTTTATACTAGGCCGGGTCCACTCTCACTCCTCCATTATACTGGGCCAGGTCCACTCTCACTCCTCCTTTATACTGGGACGGGTCCACTCTCTCACTCCATTATACTGGGCCGGGTCCACTCTCACTCCTCTATTATACTGGGCCCGGTCCACTCTCATTCCTCCTTTATACTGGGCCGGGTCCACTCTCACTCCTCCTTTATACTGGGCCGGGTCCACTTTCATTCCTTTATACTGGGCCGGGTCCACTCTCATTCCTTTATACTGGGCCGGGTCCACTCTCATTCCTCCTTTATACTGGGCCGGGTCCACTCTCTCACTCCTTTATACTGGGCCGGGACCACTCTCACTGTTCCTTCATACTGGGCCGGGTCCACTCTCACTGCTCCTTTATACTGGGCCGGGTCCAATCTCACTCCTCCTTTATACTGGGCCGGGTCCACTCTCACTCCTCCTTTATACTGGGCTGGGTCCAGACTCTCTGCTCCTTTATACTGGGCTGGGTCCAGACTCTCTGCTCCTTTATACTGAGCCGGGTCCACTCTCACTGCTCCTTTATACTGGGCCGGGTCCACTTTCACTCCTTTATACTGGGCCGGGTCCACTCTCACTGCTCCTTTATACTGGGCTGGGTCCACTCTCTCCCTCCTTTATACTGGGCTGGGTCCAGACTCTCTGCTCCTTTATACTGAGCCGGGTCCACTCTCACTGCTCCTTTATACTGGGCCGGGTCCACTTTCACTCCTTTATACTGGGCTGGGTCCACTCTCTCCCTCCTTTATACTGGGCTGGGTCCAGACTCTCTGCTCCTTTATACTGAGCCGGGTCCACTCTCACTGCTCCTTTATACTGGGCCGGGTCCACTTTCACTCCTTTATACTGGGCCGGGTCCACTCTCACTGCTCCTTTATACTGGGCTGGGTCCACTCTCTCCCTCCTTTATACTGGGCTGGGTCCAGACTCTCTGCTCCTTTATACTGAGCCGGGTCCACTCTCACTGCTCCTTTATACTGGGCCGGGTCCACTTTCACTCCTTTATACTGGGCCGGGTCCACTCTCACTGTTCCTTTATACTGGGCCGGGTCCACTCTCACTCCTCCTTTATACTGGGCCGGGTCCACTCTCTCACTCCTTTATACTGGGCCGGGTCCACTCTCACTCCTGCTTGATACTGGGCTGGGTCCACTCTCACTGCTCCTTTATACTGGGCCGGGTTCACTCTCACTGCTCCTTTATACTGGGCCGGGTTCACTCTCACTGCTCCTTTATACTGGGCCGGGTTCACTCTCACTGCTCCTTTATACTGGGCCGGGTCCACTCTCACTGCTCCTTTATACTGGGCCGGGTTCACTCTCACTGCTCCTTTATACTGGGCCGGGTCCACTCTCACTCCTCCATTATACTGGGCCGGGTCCACTCTCACTCCTCCTTTATACTGGGCCTGGTCCACTCTCACTGCTCCTTCATACTGGGCCGGGTCCACTCTCACTGCTCCTTTATACTGGGCCGGGTCCACTCTCTCACTCCTTTATACTGGGCCGGGTCCACTCTCACTGCTCCTTCATACTGGGCCGGGTCCACTCTCACTGCTCCTTTATACTGGGCCGGGTCCACTCTCTCACTCCATTATACTGGGCCGGGTCCACTCTCACTCCTCCTTTATATTGGGCCGGGTCCACTCTCACTGCTCCTTTATACTGGGCCGGGTCCACTCTCACTCCTCCTTTATACTGGGCCGGGTCCACTCTCACTCCTCCATTATACTGGGCCGGGTCCACTCTCACTCCTCCTTTATACTGGGCCGGGTCCACTCTCACTCCTCCTTTATACAGGGCCGGGTCCACTCTCACTGCTCCTTCATACTGGGCCGGGTCCACTCTCACTCCTCCTTTATACTGGGCCGGGTCCACTCTCACTCCTCCATTATACTGGGCCGGGTCCACTCTCACTCCTCCTTTATACTGGGCCGGGTCCACTCTCTCACTCCATTATACTGGGCCGGGTCCACTCTCACTCCTCCTTTATACTGGGCCGGGTCCACTCTCTCACTCCTTTATACTGGGCCGGGACCACTCTCACTCCTCCTTTATACTGGGCCGGGTCCACTCTCACTCCTCCTTTATACTGGGCCGGGTCCACTCTCACTCCTCCTTTATACTGGGCCGGGTCCACTCTCACTCCTCCTTTATACTGGGCCGGGTCCAGACTCTCACTCCTTTATACTGGGCCGGGTCCACTCTCTCATTCCTTTATACTGGGCCGGGTCCACTCTCACTCCTCCTTTATACTGGGCCGGGTCCACTCTCTCACTCCATTATACTGGGCCGGGTCCACTCTCACTCCTCTATTATACTGGGCCGGGTCCACTCTCATTCCTACTTTATACTGGGCCGGGTCCACTCTCACTCCTCCTTTATACTGGGCCGGGTCCACTCTCACTCCTCCTTCTACTGGGCCGGGTCCACTCTCTCACTCCTTTATACTGGGCCGGGTCCACTCTCACTCCTCCTTTATACTGGGCCGGGTCCACTCTCTCACTCCTTTATACTGGGCCGGGTCCACTCTCACTGCTCCTTTATACTGGGCCGGGTCCACTTTCATTCCTTTATACTGGGCCGGGTCCACTCTCACTCCTTTATACTGGGCTGGGTCCACTCTCACTGTTCCTTCATACTGGGCCGGGTCCACTCTCACTGCTCCTTTATACTGGGCCGGGTCCACTCTCACTCCTCCTTTATACTGGGCCGGGTCCACTCTCACTCCTTTATACTGGGCCGGGTCCACTCTCACTCCTCCTTTGTACTGGGCCGGGTCCACTCTCACTGCTCCTTTATACTGGGCCGGGTCCACTCTCTCACTCCTTTATACTGGGCCGGGTCCACTCTCACTCCTCCTTTATACTGGGCCGGGTCCACTCTCTCACTCCATTACACTGGGCCGGGTCCACTCTCACTGCTTCTTTATACTGGGCCGGGTCCACTCTCACAGCTTTATACTGGGCCGGGTCCACTCTCTCCCTCCTTTATACTGGGCTGGGTCCAGACTCTCTGCTCCTTTATACTGAGCCGGGTCCACTCTCACTGCTCCTTTATACTGGGCCGGGTCCACTTTCACTCCTTTATACTGGGCCGGGTCCACTCTCACAGCTTTATACTGGGCCGGGTCCACTCTCTCCCTCCTTTATACTGGGCTGGGTCCAGACTCTCTGCTCCTTTATACTGAGCCGGGTCCACTCTCACTGCTCCTTTATACTGGGCCGGGTCCACTTTCACTCCTTTATACTGGGCCGGGTCCACTCTCACTCCTCCTTTATACTGGGCCGGGTCCACTCTCTCACTCCTTTATACTTGGCCCGGTCCACTCTCACTCCTTTATACTGGGCCGGGTCCACTCTCACTCCTCCTTTATACTGAGCCGGGTCCACTCTCACTGCTCCTTTATACTGGGCCGGGTCCACTCTCACTCCTCCATTATACTGGGCCGGGTCCTCTCTCACTCCTCCTTTATACTGAGCCGGGTCCACTCTCACTGCTCCTTTATACTGGGCCGGGTCCACTCTCACTCCTCCATTATACTGGGCCGGGTCCACTCTCTCTCCTCCTTTATACTGGGCCTGGTCCACTCTCACTGCTCCTTTATACTGGGCCGGGTCCACTCTCACTCCTCCTTTATACTGGGCCGGGTCCACTCTCACTCCTCCTTTATACTGGGCCGGGTCCACTCTCACTCCTCCTTTATACTGGGCCGGGTCCACTCTCACTGCTCCTTCATACTGGGCCGGGTCCACTCTCACTGCTCCTTTATACTGGGCCGGGTCCACTCTCTCACTCCTTTATACTGGGCCGGGTCCACTCTCACTCCTCCTTTATCCTGGGCCGGGTCCACTCTCACTGCTCCTTTATACTGGGCCGGGTCCACTCTCACTCCTTTATACTGTGCCGGGTCCACTCTCTCTCCTTTATACTGGGCCGGGTCCACTCTCACTCCTCCTTCATACTGGGCCGGGTCCACTCTCACTGCTCCTTTATACTGTGCCGGGTCCACTCTCTCTCCTTTATACTGGGCCGGGTCCACTCTCACTCCTCCTTCATACTGGGCCGGGTCCACTCTCACTCCTCCTTCATACTGGGCCGGGTCCACTCTCACTGCTCCTTTATACTGGGCCGGGTCCACTCTCACTCCTCCTTTATACTGGGCCGGGTCCACTCTCTCACTCCTCCTTTATACTGGGCCGGGTCCACTCTCACTGCTCCTTTATACTGGGCCGGGTCCACTCTCACTCCTCCTTTATACTGGGCCGGGTCCACTCTCTCACTCCTCCTTTATACTGGGCCGGGTCCACTCTCACTCCTCCTTTATACTGGGCCGTGTCCACTCTCACTGCTCCTTTATACTGGGCCGGGTCCACTCTCACTGATCCTTTATACTGGGCCGGGTCCACTCTCACTCCTCCTTTATACCGGGCCGGGTCCACTCTCACTGCTCCTTTATACTGGGCCGGGTCCACTCTCACTCCTCCTTTATACTGGGCCGGGTCCACTCTCACTGCTCCTTTATACTGGGCCGGGTCCACTCTCACTGCTCCTTTATACTGGGCCGGGTCCACTCTCACTCCTCCTTTATACTGGGCCGGGTCCACTCTCTCACTCCTTTATACTGGGCCGGGTCCACTCTCTCTCCTCCTTTATACTGGGCCGGGTCCACTCTCTCTCCTCCTTTATACCGGGCCGGGTCCACTCTCACTGCTCCTTTATACTGGGCCGGGTCCACTCTCTCACTCCTTTATACTGGGCCGTGTCCACTCTCTCTCCTCCTTTATACCGGGCCGGGTCCACTCTCACTGCTCCTTTATACTGGGCCGGGTCCACTCTCACTCCTTTATACTGGGCCGGGTCCACTCTCACTGCTCCTTTATACTGGGCCGGGTCCACTCTCACTCCTTTATACTGGGCCGGGTCCACTCTCTCACTCCTTTATACTGGGCCGGGTCCACTCTCACTCCTTTATACTGGGCCGGGTCCACTCTCACTGCTCCTTTATACTCGGCCGGGTCCACTCTCACTGCTCCTTTATACTGGGCCGGGTCCACTCTCACTTCTCCTTTATACTGGGCCAGGTCCACTTTCACTGCTCCTTTATGCTCAGAACATAAGAAATCGGAGCAGGAGAAGGCCAATCGGCCCCTCGAGCCTGCTCCGCCATTCAATCAGATCATGGCTGATCTGATCCTAACCTCAAATTTAAATTCATGTCCAATTTCCTGCCCTCTCCCCGTAACCCCTAATTCCCTTCACTTCTAGGAAACTGTCTATTTCTGTTTTAAATTTATTTAAATTTATTTATTACTGGGCCGCGTCCACGCTCACTGCTCCTTTATTTATTTTTTTATTCGTTCATGGGATGTGGGTGTCGCTGGCGAGGTCAGCATTTATTGCCTATCCCTAATTACCCTTGAGAAGGTGGTGGTGAGCCGCCTTCTTGAACCGCTGCAGTCCGTGTGGTGAAGGTTCTCCCACAGTGCTGTTCGGAAGGGAGTTCCAGGATTTTGACCCAGCGACGATAAAGGAACGGCGATTTATTTCCAAGTTGGGATGGTGTGTGAGTTGGAGGGGAACGTGCAGGTGCTGTTGTTCCCATGTGCCTGCTGCCCTTGTCCTTCTAGGTGGTAGAGGTCGTGGCTTTGGGAGTGCTGTCGAAGAAGCCTTGGCGAGTTGCAGCAGTGCATCCTGTGGATGGTGCACACTGCAGCCACAGTGCGCCGGTGGTGAAGGGAGTGAATGTTTAGTGTGGTGGGTGGGGTGCCAATCAAGCGGGCTGCTTTGTCCTGGATGGCGTCGAGCTTCTTGAGTGTTGTTGGAGCTACACTCCTCCAGGCAAGTGGAGAGTATTCCATCACACTCTTGACTTGTGCCTTGTAGATGGTGGAAAGGCTTTGGGAAGTCAGGAGGTGAGTCACTCGCCACAGAATACCCAGCCTCTGACCTGCTCTTGTAGCCACAGTATTTATGTGGCTGGTCCAGTTAAGTTTCTGGTCAATGGTGACCCCCAGGATGTTGATGGTGGGGGTTTCAGCGATGGTAATGCCGTTGAATGTCAAGGGGAGGTGGTTAGACACTCTCTTGTTGGAGATGGTCATTGCCTGGCACATGTCTCGTGCGAAAGGTACTTGCCACTTATCAGCCCAAGCCTGGATGTTGTCCAGGTCTTGCTGCATGCAGGCACGGACTGCTTCATTATCTGAGGGGTTGCGAATGGAACTGAACACTGTGCAATCATCAGCGAACATCCCCATTTCTGACCTTATGATGGAGGGAAGGTCATTGATGAAGCAGCTGAAGATGGTTGGGCCTCGGACACTGCCCTGAGGAACTCCTGCGGCAATGTCCTGGGGCTGAGATGATTGGCTTCCAACAACCACTACCATCTTCCTTTGTGCTAGGTATGACTCCAGCCACTGGAGAGTTTTCCCCCTGATTCCCATTGACTTCAATTTGACTGGGGCTCCTTGGTGCCACACTCGGTCAAATGCTGCCTTGATGTCAAGGGCAGTCACTCTCACCTCACCTCTGGAATTCAGCTCTTTTGTCCATCTGTGGACCAAGGCTGTAATGAGGTCTGGAGCCGAGTGATCCTGGCGGAACCCAAACTGAGCATCAGTGAGCAGGTTATTTGTGAGTAAGTGCTGCTTGATAGCACTTTCGACGACACCTTCCATCACTTTGCTGATGATTGAGGATAGACTGATGGGGCAGTAATTGGCCAGATTGGATTTGTCCTGCTTTTTGTGGACAGGACACACCTGGGCAATTTTCCACATTGTCGGGTAGATGCCAGTGTTGTTGCTGTACTGGAACATTTTGGCTAGAGGCGCGGCTAGTTCTGGAGCACAAGTCTTCATCACTATAGCAAAGATGTTGTCGGGTCGCATTGCCTTTGCTGTATCCAGTGCACTCAGCCGTTTCTTGATATCACGTGGCGTTATGCTGGGCATAAAAGCTCAGAGAGTGTTAAATTCGGAGACTGTTGTTTAAAAATCTTGTGATGAATTGAACCAGGGGACCAGCCTTCACTGCTGGATTAAAAGCTAAAATACTTTCAGACTAGGCTTTACCAGAGACGGATGTGAACAGTTCATTCAGAGAAGATGTGCCAAATCACATGATAGATAATCAATCTTGTGATTTTGGGATCGGTGGAGTGGGGCGAATTTGTATTAAGTATTTTGGAACAAAGCTACTTTAAAATGTTTTATACCTCAGAAAGATATATTACAGGGCTCACCCATGCTGGAATTCAGTCTGAAGGACTTCACACTGTAGTAAAGATTGACAATATACCCAGCGAAATATGAAACTTCCTGGCCATGCAATGCTTTAACCTAATTTAAAGTCCAAATATGTTCAAGTAATAAATTTGGAGCCTAGAGCATTGAAAGGCAGAATTTTTTTTTGGAAAGGCTTCTCATCTGAGACAGCAAACACAAAAAGACCGTTGTTTAGCGAGAGCAAAACAATGGCTGCCATAGGCTGCCTTATAAATAACAACAGTTTACAATTATACAGTGCCTCTACCGTAGAAAAAGAATCTCAAGACAGTGGCATAATCAGACAAAAATGGATGCTTCGGAGGTTGTTGCTCGTTATTGGTTCCTGGAAAATAGGAATTCCTGCTTTCTTTTGTGAAATAAATACTACTATTGCTTAAATAAATGTGCAACTTCCAAATTCTTTGCCTCTCTAGAATTGTAAATCAACACATGGCTGCTTTAATACAACAACTTGCATTTATATAGCGCCATTAATGTGAAAAAATGTCACAAGATGCTTCACGGATGCTGAGCTCAAAAAAGGTGATATTAGGAAGGGTGAACAAAAGCTTGATGAAAGAGGTGGGTTTTAAGGAGGGTTTTAAAGGAGGAGAGAGAGGCGGAGAAGTTTAGGGAGCGAATTCCAGAGTGGGGGCCTAGATGGTTGAAAGCACGGCTGTCAATGGTGGAATGAAGGTGGGGGTGAGGGGATGCACAAGAGGCAAGTGTCAGAGGGACGGAGAGTTCCGAGGGGGTTTTATAAGAAGGAAATGGTTGATCGAATAATCAGTGGCCTCAAAGTTTGCATTCTGGTAATTTCCATTGGTTGTATTAGCCATTTTTGTCAAGTAAAGAAGGTCAAATGAAGAGGAATTGCAATAATTTCTCTTACACGCAATCTTTTGTAGTCTGAAATTTTAATAGCACGACCTTAAAAAGGTGACTAAGCATGAAAGAAGATTCCATTTTTTTCACTGAAATACATTCTGTCATGCCCCGTATTGCAGAGGTTGCTAGGATACTTTAGTGCTATGTAATAGGGATGATCAAGGAAAGAATTAACCTGAATACTGTATTGAAAGTCACCTTTCTGTAAAAACATAGATTTTCTGTCCTGCTGGATGTTGTCTCATTGGTTCCTTTTGAATGCCATTCTGCTTCACTGACAATTGCAAATCTAATTAAACTGATTTTTTTTTTATTAAGAACCTCACACTTCAAATGAAATCAGCCCAGGTAGGTTTTCTTCGCACACTGACCACAATCCCATTTGAATAAGAAAATAATATTCATGGCTGGCTGAACATTTTTCATCAGAAAGTTCTGTCAGTGCATTAATATTTTTTTTAACCAAAGGCTGTCGCCTACAAATGTGCCTTCCCTCACAACCTTAGTCTTCAGATGCAGACCATCACTATCCTTGAGACTTGTGTCGCGACTGTACTACAGAGCTTCACCAGAGTGAAGCTGTGCTTGATAATAACCCTGGTGGCCCGATGGACCTTGTTGCATCGATGCACTGCTTGCGTTCTGGAGAAGTGTATAGGTGTCATCGGCCAGGTTTACAGAGGGTAGCCTTTATCTCTCAGGATCCAGCCGGCCGCTTGCCTTTTACTTTCAGTGGTTGATGACAATATGGGCAACCATCAACAACAGCAACTTGCATTTATATAGCTCCTTTCATGTAGTAAAACATCCCAAAGCGCTTCATAGGAGCATTATCAGACAAATTTTGGCACCGAGCCACATTAGGAAATATTAGGACAGTTTGGTCATAGAGGTAGGTTTTAAGGAACGTCTTAAAGTAGAAGAGGGAAGTAGAGAGGCGGAAAGGTTTAGGGAGGGAATTTCAGAGCTTAGGGCCTAGACAGCTGAAGACATGCCTGCCAATGGAGGGGCGAAGGAAATAGGGGATGCACAAGAGGACAGAATTGGAGGAAGGCAGAGTTCTCGGAGAGTTGTAGGGCTGGAGGAGGTTACAGAGATAGGGGAGGGGCGAAGCCATGGAGGGATTTGAACAAAAGGATGAAAATTTTAGATTTGAGGCGTTGCTGGACTGGGAGCCAATATTAGTGTAAAGGAATCATTGCAAGTTCCTTGAGAAATGAGCATTCACATGTTAGAAATATCCCTTAAAGTTAGCTTGGGAAAAACCCATGGCATAAAACACAGGCACGGCTGGTTACCCTGACAGCCATTGGCAGTGCGGTGAGTGTGTCGGAGAGGTTAGGCAGATTGAGCTGCAAATTGTAGCAAAATTACCTGGTGGCTTCCCTTGTGAAGTGGAGCCTCCCTCGAGCACTGCTGCTGGGTAAAGTGGAGGCAGGAGTGAAAATACAGATGTCTGGATCCTTCTGGGTGATTCTGAAAAGTCTCCTGTGCAGCCAGACCCACGTGCATTTGCTCTGATCCTCCTACTCTTCTTCTTGTAAGAAAGACAAGTATAATGGTATCCCCCAAAAGGGAATGCCCATAGTGCCTGGGCCGGAATGGGCCAAGGTATAATTTGTAGCCCATGCAGCAGTAAAGGTTGACCTTCAACAGTCTGAGAAAGCTTAAAAAACAGTTAAATGGTTCAAATGCCGAGATTTGCCAGTACTTTCAAAACCTACATGCCGTTTCAATTAGAAGGCACTTCTGCCTTGACTGCTGAGCCCAACATCATTTCTGTGGAAAATTGAATGAACACAAAAATGGATGGGGACTTGGTAGAATGTGTCCCTGACTTCCCCACAATTCTTGTATTCCCTCAAGTTTAGAAGATTAAGGGGTGATCTAATTGAGGTGTTTAATGTGATTAAAGGAATTGATAAGGTAGATAGAGAGAAACTATTTCCACTGGTGGGAGGAGTCTAGAACAAGGTGGCATAACCTTAATATTAGAGCTAGGCCATTCTGGCGTGATGCCAGGAAGCACTCCTTCACACAAAGGGTAGTGGAAATCTGGAACTCTCCCCCGAAAAGCTGTTGAGGCTGGGGGTCAATTGAAAATGTCTAAACTGAGATGATTAATTTTTTGTTAGGCTAGGGTATTAAGGGATACGGAACCAAGGCAGGTAAATGGAGTTAAGATGCAGATCAGCCATGGTCTAATTGAATGGGGGAACGGGCTCGAGGTGCTGAATGGCCTACTCTTGTTCCTATGTTCCTATGTTTCTAGCCCCTGCCTCCACCCCAGTAATGCTGTTAAATTGGCACAGGAAAGGTAGAAAATCTTACCAATTTGTGTAGGCTTTGCTGAAGTCTCCAAGCCAGCAGACGATTGTGTTGCTGGTCCTCGTCAGTGATTGGTGAGAGGTGCTAACTCATGGAACATTTTAGTAGTGCCAGTATAAAGACTTCCAGAACATATGTTGCATAGATTTGGTTCTGGTTAATGATCATTGCCTTGCAATTTCTGAAGAGCACCTTGCTGTACTGGCGTGACTTTTTAAATTTCCCTTACAAGTCATAGGAACATAGGAACAGAAGAAGGCCATTCAGCCCCTCGGGCCTGTTCAGCCATTCCATAGCTGATCTGCACCTCAACTCCATTTACCCACCTTAGAATCCATATCCCTTGATACACTTACCTAACAAAAATCTACCGATCTTAGTCTTGAAAGCTCCAACTGTCCTAGCATCCATAGCCTTTTGGGGGGAGAGAATTCCAGATTTCTACTACCCTTTATGTGAAAAAGTGCTTCCTGATTTCCCTCCTAAATGCCTAGGTTCTAATTTTAAGATTATGTCCCCTCGTTCTTGATTCCCCCACCAGAGGAAATAGTTCATATATCTACCCTATCAAATTCTTTTAACATTTTAAAAAGGCATCATTGTGCCCTGAGTAAAAATGTCAATTAACAGGTTGGGCTGTACGCTATTCGTGGGCTGTATTTATTGCGCTAAGTCACTGAGGTCATAGGGATCCCTGAAATTGCAATGTTTTACATTGATAAATTTCAAAGGACTCCCCCTACCTTCCTTCCTCCCCCAGCTGGGCAGCAATTGAAGAACTCTTCATGAGAAATGGAGATCTAATTATGGATTCGCTTTTACTAGGTATCAGGTTGGAAGGCCCGAATTCATTTCACTTTGGGTCATTGAGAGAAATTTGGTTCATTTGGTTGGTGAGAAATAATCTCATGAGTTTTGGTTGAATTAGATAACCTGGCTCCACTGTTGAAATTGATAGAAACCAGGGACAATGAACTCTTGGTCATTATATAAGAACATGGAAAACTTTATGGTGAGAAAAGACTACTTGGTCAATCGGAGCTCATCCTACTTATAGATTATCTCCACTATCCTGGCATCTGATTGTGTTTTGAATCACCCAATGTTTGCCTCTTCTACCTTGCTTTGTAGGTTATGCCAACATTAATCCTGGTTCAAAGAAAGAAGTTTTTCCTGATATCTGTTCTAAACTTACTTTTCACTAATTTCCTAATATTTGGAACAACAAATGTTTCCAGTCAATAAATTCTACATCTAATTGCTCACTCATTCTGTAAAAGGAATGGCCGGGGTGGAACTGATGCATACGGATTTGATCCCAGCTTTGATTGTTGGGCTTTGCTGAGTAAGTTGATCTTAGCCAGGGTTTCAGTAGAGATGCTAAGATTGATCTCAGCATCTCTAGGCAAGGTGGGGTGGGCGGGGTTGGGTGGTGGTATCATGCCTGGTCCTGTTCCTCATTGCTGTCTAGTGACACCTACTGGATTGTGTGTTGTGTGTGTTTTGTGTGAGTGTGTATGTTAACATCAGATGTGGGCAGATTCATGCCTGTCACGCTGGAGCAGCCTATTGTCAAACACAATTGCCTTACAATTAACAATGGATGGCAATTTGGGTGGGTTATAAAACATTTCAATCGTAACGAATTATTACTGGGAAATTTAACAAAGAATCAACTCCTAAAATAGACAAAGGTATGTATGAGGAGGGGGGAGAGTTACAATAGACAGAAGAGGAGCAGAGACAACAAGAAAGCAGAAAATGAAGCAAAGAAAGATCAGAGACAAAGAAAGACAATGCGGCATAAATTGTTCACCCGAGGATGCCTTTCATCAACGGCGTCCTCTCTCTCCGCCAGCAAAGACAGGGACCAAGTTCATGAATGTGCACTAAACCCAGGAAATCATGAACTTGCTCCGAATTGGCTTGGCGGTGGTTTTACAGGTCCGAATTAAAGGGCCACGCCACACTACAATCAATAAAATCATTAAACATTCGTAATCTTGCCCATCTGCCCAGCTGGAACGAAGATACTTACTCCACCAAAAGATATGCTGGAAAATACCAGCCCTACACTACTTTTTAAAAGCACGATGACTGTTAATGACTGTGAACCAACAAAAAATTAATTTAAAAATGTGGAATGTCAAATTACTCATTTTAATATTTTTTGATAATTAAAGAAAACCTTAAAATTAAAAATTTAAAACTTTTTTTTACTTTTAACTTCTATAAGTTTCATTACATTAAATCATTTTTTATAAGATATGTTAATTGTTTCTTTCAACTAACATACAGAAGTTTACTTTAAATGAATGATTTCTACTTGCCTGCTTGTGGACGTGACTTCTCTTCTTGACAGATTCTGTGGGCGTGGCTTCCATTCCCACAGTCTCTATTGGATCCGAGTGAACCTGCGCTGAATTCACAGCGCTGAACTTAAAAAGGGGGAGCAAGTGGACATCGGAGACCATGAGGTAAGTTTTTTGTGGTGTTTGTCCACAGGATGTGTGGACAGCCTTGTCACGCTGGTCGCAGCAAGTTCCAGCCCATTGATATTTGCTACATACAAGTCAATAGCTTTGCTTTTCACCTCAGAGTTGGTAAGTGTTATTTTCTTGCTGCAATGTAATGTTTCTTTAAATGAGTTTCCATCAAATGCGGTGAGAGAGGTAATTCCCTATGGTAACGAATATTTGTTTTATTTGTTCATGAGATGTGCGCACCACTGACAAGGCAGTATTTATTGCCCATTCCAAGTCGCCTTGAGGGCATTAAGAATAAAACACATAGTCACACGTAGGCCAGATTCCCTTCACTGTAGGATATTAGTCAATCAGTTGGGTTTTTATAACAATCCAACAGCTTCTATGGTCAATTTTCCCTGGTGCCAGCTCACAAATGACCAGATTTATTGAACTCACTTCCACCACTTCCTATGGTGGGCATTTGAACTCATGACCCCTGGTGTTACTAGTTCAATGCCAGAACAACTAGATGACCATGAACTTTCCCCTCATAATAAAGAAATAATAATTATAGTTGCATTTCCCTTTAACAAAGGAAATTGTGCTGCATGATATTTTTGTTCAAAGAATACAAATCACTCCCATGAGTATACTCCTGAGGTAAAATCATGCGCACGGCTAGTTATGCGATCCCTTGTGAGATCCCATCAGCAAATGATTCAGCTTAAAACTCGGAAAGGTGACCGATCAGAAACATCTGTGAGCGCAATTCTGTATTATGAATGGTGTTTACAACCTTCCATGTGAAGACGCTGTTCATTACTCATTATAATTGTACACATTTCCATGATTTCTTATGCATTGTGGTTGCACCAACCAATGTGCCCACTGTGATCGATAAAATACAGTGAAATATCTTATCATTTTAAAGATAACATTTCATTTCATTCACTTACATTTTCTTTTTGCTCCCAACTTTGAAACATGCCATATGAAGAAATTTGTAGATTTTTTAAAACCCTGGACTGATACTTGCACCTTGCAATTTCTGTCAATAAATAACTTTCTTCTGTGTACTCCTTGCAACCATCATAGAACATCAATTTTAAAAAAACACTTTGTTCTTTCATTTTTG
Organism: Heptranchias perlo; assembly: GCF_035084215.1. NCBI lineage: Eukaryota > Metazoa > Chordata > Chondrichthyes > Hexanchiformes > Hexanchidae > Heptranchias > Heptranchias perlo. The sequence goes on along the minus strand of NC_090331.1, from coordinate 14,833,418 downwards.
CGTCAATTATATTTAAAGATTCGGATCTTGTAGCTGGTTGAAAAAGTGAAGCACTTCCTCTGCTGACCAAATGAAGGCTCAGGAACGAAGAACATTGTACCTGAAATATGTTTTTGTTCTGTGCAGGATTCTGAACATTCATTAAAACACAGTAAATACTGGAATGGGAAACAAAGGCAGAGAACATTGGAAAAAAATCACAGCTGGCTAGTCAGTGTCAGAGAGAGAGTGAGTGAGAGAGAAAGAGACGGGTTAGTGTTTTGTGTGAGGCACCTCATCAGAAGTTTCAATGAAGTGTCTCCCCCAGCCTTTCTGTTTCAGATACTGCTGAAGCTGCTGTACATTTCTAACAGTCTCAGCTTTTATTTCACAAAGGAAGGCTTCAGCTGAAGTTCCATTTCCAAAGATCTGCAGCAGAATAGCTTTTGTTGTATTTAATTGATCAAGATCAGCTAATCTTGAAACTTGATGACTGCAGTGCCAAGTGTTTGGTCAGACTGAAACTCTGCAGCAAATGTGTCAAATTTTGCACCAACATTTGACATTTGATGAACCCATGATAAACTTGTAACATGAGTCATATCATGATGTTTAATTGCTTTGCATTCAATCTGATCGGTGAAAAGTGATTAGATCACAGAGCATACTGATAACATTCCTTTTGTAAATTTAATAAGTAATAAACAGAATGCAAATGTAATAACATATGAACATACGAAATAGACGGGCAGGAAAAGTTCAGCTGGTCCAACAAGCCTGCCCCACACGATGATGGCCAGGCCATCATGGCTGAACCACTTCCCACCCTCTCTCCCTGACCTCCCACCCACCCCCGCAGCCATCCAATCTCCTGGGAGAGGCAAAACACCAGAGAAAAAACCCAGGGCCAATAAAGGAAAAAAAAATACTCTGGAAAATTCCTCTCCTACCCCCTCAGGCAATTGAAACCAGTTGAGGAGAAATATGAAGCTTAAAGATGTACCTTACTGAGCTATCTCCACACCAATGTTACTGTTTTCATGGGCTCAATTTTAAAAGCAAAGTCCAGGTGCGTTGGGAGCGGGGGCGGGGAGGACAAAGAGAATCGTGCTTTTTCAGAGTGGGCAGAAACCCCGGCTCCAAGACGCTGAAGAACGCGCTGACCTAGAGTCATCTGGGTGCGCCCGCCGTTCCCGAACTCAGAATATTTAAAGCATCAATTGAACTAGTTGAATTGGTTTAAAAATGAATAAATGCAATTTACAATGAAGGCAAGCAATTTCAACGCTGCCTCAGCATGTTTCCCGGGCTGTGTGAAACACGCCATGGTGAAGGAGCCGTGTTTCAGACGGAGGCCATTTGGACATTTATATGCCTGTTTGACAGATGGAGATAAAAGGTGAGTTATTGCAGAAGGGCACTCATTTCTCTCAGACAAACCTTTGGCTGGGAGATCTTTGTGTTTAGACTGAAAATTCTTGGTTTATGCTCTGCATTGTTCTGTTTACACATACTTACCAACTTTCCGGACCCCCTCAAACTGACACTTTCAGGATGGGGGGCACGATGGCTGCATTCACCACTACATCCAAGGACGAGGAACATCACCATCTTCGCCAGGCACAGCGTGCACTTTCGCCACTTGGAGCTCCTCAACACAGTGCTGTATCACAGACACCTGCACAAGAGCATAGAGGGGAACAACAGAGGGAGCGATGTTACAGGAGGCACTATCCTCGTCGGAGGGTCTACAGACCGAGGCTCAGCTTCCTGAACCTCTCTGAGGAGCAGTGCATACGGAGGCTGAGAGTGAGTTGCCAGGTGGTCGCAGACATCTGCAGCCTCCTTCATGCCGAGCAGCTCCCGGCTGGGCCTGGTGGCATCTCATTACCCATCGCTGTTAAACTGACCACTACCCTCAACTTCTTCGCCTCCGGATCATTCCGGGGTGCCACCGGTGACATCGCCGGGGTCTCTCAGTCGTCTGCACACGGCTTGTTTCGTAGTGCCTCACAGTACGTCAACTTCCCCATGACCGACGTCAGCCAGACAGATAGGGCAGTGGGATTCCACTCTGGGGCTGGCTTCCCACGTGTAAAGTGTGCAATTGATTGCATGCATATAGCAATCCGAGCACCTCCACACGAGCCAGGACTATTCATCAACAGAAAGTGGTATCACTCAATCAACGCGCAGCTCGTTTGTGACCACTGCAAAAGATTTTTTCACGTGTGCGCCAGATTCCCTGGCAGCTGCCACGATTCGTTCCTTCTGAGGGAATCCAACATCCTGGACCTTTTCCATGCACCGAACATCCTTAAGGGCTGGCTCCTCAGGGACAAGGGATACCCCCTGCACACGTGGCTCATGTCACCTCTGAGCGTCATCAGCGAGCAACAGCATCAATACAACAACAGCCACATCGCCACCAGGTCTATAATTGAACATGCGATAGGACTGCTCAAGATGCGATTTCGGTGCCTCAATCTGGGGGAGCGCTTCAATATGCACCAGCAAGAGTGGGTCGCATTATAGTAGTGTGTTGTGTCCTGCACAACATGGTGTATCAGAGAGGCGTACCAGTGGAGGAGACCCCATCCCTTCATTCACCATCCACATCTGCCATCCAATTTGAGGAGGAGCAGGAGGAGGAGGAGGAGGGCAACGAACCCATTGGCAGAGCAGCAGCTCACCTGGCTGCTCGTGAGGCCAGGGAGTCACTGATATGTGAACTGTTCTCGTAAGATCAGAAAGTGCGAAGAGTCCAGTCCTCACACCACCTGGAAAGAGCAGCGCCAAAACCAGCGCACCCACCCCCCCACTCCCTGCACAAAACAGTCCTGTGACTACATATACACCCACTGTAAAGTGACCCAATGGGTGGCATCAAATGTCACCGTTCATGATGAAGCACATGAAAGGGCTCTATCACAAAAACCAGGCAAGAATGGATAAGATGTGGCAGTAGTGGTGAGAATAATAATACTTAATGTGACTTTAACATAAACCAAATATAAATGAAAAACATGACAGTCTGTCAGACACCCTTGTGCACACCCTTCATGATCACAAATCCTTTGCCTTTCCCTTCCTACCACTTCGACATGGCGCAGCCCTATGGCTGCAGCAGAGGTAGTGGCAGGTTGCTCATGTCCATGGCCGGACTGCTTAGATGCTTTGGGCCTACACCCTCTGGGTTTTGGAGCCTGTGAGGGCCCCGCCAAAGACTGCTCCACCTGCACCTGTGCAGGGGCAGACTCGGCCACCTGGAGAGGAGGCAGCATTGCGGGTACTGGTTGAGGGGGGCAACGGGTGAGACGTCAGAGCGCTTTGAGTGGTGTCCCCACTTCCATGTCCCCTTTCGCCATCGTCCCTCTCCCGGACCAGGCCCACATCACTCCTACCACCCTGTTGGAGAAGAGTTTGGAGGACGTGTATGTTGCCTTGAAAGCCCAGTTGTAAAGTTTCTGTCTGCCTGTTTAAGGCAGCAGAATGTTGTTCACTATGAGTCCGAACGGCTGTTGTTAGGGCCTGAATGGACTAATTTGTGAGCCATACTTGAAGCTCAACAGAGGCTAGCCTTCTCTCCATCGCAAACATTCCCGCACGTACATGCGACACTATCTCAGACATTTCCTCAGTTCCCTGCAACACTATCTCAGACATTTCAGCAGTTACATGCGACACTATCTCAGACAGTTGCTCAGGTCCCTGTGACACTATCTCAGAGATTCCCTTACATCCCTGCGACATTATCTCAGAGATTCCCTCCCGTACCTGTACCGCCATTCCACTAATCCAGGAGTTGGACTCCTCCATCCTCTGCGCTATTGTGGAGAGTGTGTGTGGCACCTGTTCCAGTACCTCGCAAATGTGGTGCTGTCCCTCGATTATTTTCCTTTTAAAGCATCTGGGCCCAGCTGAGCAGAGCCTGGAGAGGAGTGCGCCCACCAACGCGGACTCTCCACAGCTGCCCCTGCCACCAGTGTCTGCTCGTGCTCGCTTGTGTGTGCACTCACCTGGTGCCAACCCAACTAATTGACTACTAGGACTCACCGAGGTGTGATTATCTGCGCTGGTGGATGGCTCACTAAGATGTGACGGTGCGCCCTCAGAAGCCGGCAGGTCCTCTGAGGAATCGCCCTGTGCTGTCACTGTGGTCATTGAAGGGTCTGTAAGAGAACAGAAGGCAATATTAAGCATCATTGCAGATGTGTCATGTTGCGATGAGCATACTGAGGTGTTCACCATGGCAAGGCATTGTTAACATCAATTCATGTTGTTTTTGTTAAAATTGTTTCACCAGACGTTTGTGGGGTGCCAGTCTCGGCGTCCCCAACGGGCAGGCACTCGAGGGTGCAGCTGATCTGCAGGGCCTGCTCCTCCACCTCTGTGAGGACCACCATTTATTGTGGCCCCCTTCCAGTCCTCACCCACTCCCGTGCATTTTGCGCTCTCTTCTAGAAAGGGAGAAAGTACAGACGTGTGAATGAGTGATGGTGAAGTAGCCAGCCAATGAATGCATTGGTTTGGGTGAGGCTGACTGTGAAAGAGGTGCATCAGAGGGTGAGTATGAGACAGAGACATCACATTGGATCAGGATTGGGATGAATGGAAGTGGTGGGGTCATGAAGGGGGAGGTGAGGAAGTGCTGAGGAAGTGCAGGTAAGTTGAGGATGAGCTTTAAGTGGGTGTGAGGAATGATGTGATGGAGTAGTCTTGGCAGTGCAGAATGATATGAGGTTGAGGGGGGTGGGGGAGTGGTTGTGATGTGCATGGAATGCAGGAGAATCAGTAAGTGTACTCACTTTTGCTGACCTAGTTAGGTCATTGAAATGCTTCCTGCACTGGACCCTAGTGCGGGAGATATTGCTGCTGCTGGTGACCTCCTCTGCCACCTCGAGCCAGGCCTTCTCGGTGGCAGAGGCAGGGCACTTCCTTCTGTCAGCCGGGTAAAATAGTTCCCTCCTCCTCCTCACCCCGGCCAGTAGCACCTGAAGTGAGGCATCGCTGAATCTTGGAGCAGCCTTGCCCCTGTGCTGCTCTATTGGGTCTTCTTGCTCTTTGCTCCAGAAAAATCCATTGGAGCAATGGGCCTTTAAATCCAGACGCTCCAGCTGTCAGCCTGTCATGTGGGTGCGCAGTCTGTCCACCGCGCAGCCTTTGGGTGGCAAACCCGGAAACAAGATTAATGGCCACCAATTAAATCGTGATCGCGTGGAGAACGGTAAGTTTTTATTAGTCAGGTTTCCCACTCACCCATTGGCCACGCGCCCATTGACCGTGCCCCTCCCCCGCTGCCATCCTGCCGCCATTTTAAAATTGTGCCCCATGTCTTTTCATCTGGATGATCTTTAGTTATCACTCAGCAGATTTTCATTTCTTTTCAGCTTTTGGAAAAATGTGTTCACTGTCTTTTGGATGAAATATTAAACCAATGCCTGTTTAGGTGGATGTAAAAGATTTCATGGCAAATTAGCAAAGAACAGCAGGGAGTCCTCCCAGTGCCCTGGCCAAAATTTATCCATCAGCTACCACCACCAAAAACAGATTAACCGGTGATTCAACTCATTGATGTGTGTGGGACCTTGGTGTGCGAAAATTGCCCGCCACGTTAGCCCACAAAACAACAGTGACTGCACTTCAAAAGTAATCCATTGGCTATGGGGCACGCGGGGCCGTCCTGAGCTTGTGAAAGGTGCTTTATAAAAGCAAATTATTTATTTATTTTCTATCAAGCCCTCTTTGTGATGGTGCTAACCATTACCTGAATCTTATAGAATCATAGAATCATAGACGTTTACAACATGGAAACATGCCCTTCGGCCCAACATGTCCATGTCGCCCAGTTTATACCACTAAGCTAGTCCCAATTGCCTGCACTTGGCCCATATCCCTCTATACCCATCTTACCCTTGTAACTGTCCAAATACTTTTTAAAAGACAAAATTGTACCCGCCTCTACTACTGCCTCTGGCAGCTCGTTACAGACACTCACCACCCTTTGAGTGAAAAAATTGCCCCTCTGGACCCTTTTGTATCTCTCCCCTCTCACCTTAAATCTATGCCCCCTCGTTATAGACTCCCCTACCTTTGGGAAAAGATTTTGACTATCTACCTTATCTATGCCCCTCATTATTTTATAGACTTCTATAAGATCACCCCTAAACCTCCTACTCCCCAGGGAAAAAAGTCTCAGTCTATCCAACCTCTCCCTATAAGTCAAACCATCAAGTCCCGCTGGCATCCTAGTAAATCTTTTCTGCACTCTTTCTAGTTTAATAATATCCTTTCTATAATAGGGTGACTAGAACTGTACACAGTATTCCAAGTGTGGCCTTACTAATGTCTTGTACAACTTCAACAAGACATCCCAACTCCTGTATTCAATGTTCTGACCAATGAAACCAAGCATGCTGAATGCCTTCTTCACCACCCTATCCACCTGTGACTCCAATTTCAAGGAGCTATGAACCTGTACTCCTAGATCTCTTTGTTCTCTAACTCTCCCCAACGCCCTACCATTTACGGAGTAGGTCCTGGCCCGATTCGATCTACCAAAATGCATCACCTCACATTTATCTAAATTAAACTCCATCTGTCATTCATCGGCCCATTGGCCCAATTTATCAAGATCCCGTTGCAATCCTAGATAACCTTCTTCACTGTCCACAATGCCACCAATCTTGGTGTCATCTGCAAACTTACTAACCATGCCTCCTAAATTCTCATCCAAATCATTAATATAAATAACAAATAACAGCGGACCCAGCACCGATCCCTGAGGCACACCGCTGGTCACAGGCCTCCAGTTTGAAAAACAACCCTCTTGGTTTTTATCTGGGCCCAGAATTTGCTGCCAAAATACGACGAGTTTAATGGCACTCTTTCTCTTTTTCGATCCTTAAATCTCATACATTAAGGAGATAGACTGTTGGTCCCATCCTTCACTAAGGTCCCTGATGCCCCATTATCAGCTCGCACTTCCAGCAACTTACAGGGCAAAAAAAATTCAAACTGAAAGGTGAGGGAAAAAGTCTAACTAACGGGGTTCACCACGAGATGCCCCTCCAGCAAATTCTGGGCCCATCATGATTTCCCCTGCCTCAGTCACTTGTTTAGTCCTATAAAAAAGGTTTGTTTATCTTCCACTTTCTAGTCGTAATGAAGGGTCCACGCCCAAAACATTAACCTGTCTTTTCCTTTTTCAGATGCTGACAAACTTGCTTTATTTTTTCAGTATTTTCTGTTTTTATTTCAAAGAACCCATTCGTCTAGGTTTTGTAACAGTATTCGGTTGAGTACTCAGTCTCACAGTAAATCATAGAATCGTAGAATGGTTACGGCACAGAAGGAGGCCATTCGGCCCATCGAGCTTGCGCCGGCTCTCTGTAAGAGCGGTCCAGTTAGTCCCGCCACCCCCCCCCCACCCCGCCCTATCCCCGTAGCCCTGGAAATTTTTTCTCCTTCACGTACCTATCTAATTCCTTTTTGAAAGCCACTGTTGACCCTGCTTCAACCACTCTTTCAGGCAGTGCATTCCTGATCCTAACCACTTGCTGCATAAAAAAGTTTTTCCTCGTGTCGCCTTTGGTTCTTTTGCCGATCGCTTAAACCTGTGTCCTCGGGTTCGCGACCCTTCCGCCAATGGGAACAGTTTTTCTTTATTTAATTTATCTAGACCCTTCGTGATTTTGAACACTTCCATCAAATCTCCTCTCAACCTCCTCTGCTCTAAGGAGAACAATCCCAGCTTCTCCAGTCTATCCACGTAACTGAGGTCCCTCATCCCTGGAACCATTCTATTAAATCTTTTCTGTACCCTCTCTCAGGCCTTCACATCCTTCCTAAAGTGTGGTGCCCAGAATTGGACACAATACTCCAATTGTGGCCAAACCAGTGTTTTATAAAGGTTCAACATAATATCCTTGCTTTTGTATTCCATGCCTCTATTTACAAAGCCCAGGATCCCGTATGCTTTCTTAACCGCTTTCTCAAGTAAGAACAAGTTTATTCAAATCCCAGTAGACAGACACTTTCTCAGCCATCACTGCCATGCTAGATAAGGGTTGTTAAAAAAAAATTCTTATTGATTAAGCGATTTATGAAAACCTACCATTAACATGTAGTTAAACTCAGACTTAATATTTTATTGTAATTGCTGGCTTGTAGACTATAAAGGGAATAATTTGAAAAAAGACAATAAAGACTTATTTAAGAAAAATCCACGATAAGCTACCCCGCCACCTCTGATCAATCATAGCTGGGAGACACTTACATTATAGCCTGGAATGTAACTCCCAGAAAAAATGTATTCTGTTTCCATGGCAACTCTCAGACCTTAACGTTTAGTTCCAGTGATTGAGAACATTTTTCAAAATCTTCTCGAGCATTTAATTCATTTAGCCAAAGGTTAGGATTGTTAGAATAATTTTGAACCAAGTAATTTTAAATTATTTTAATCTATGAGCACTGAGCATGGTGGTTCTCTTTTAGTTGTGCCTTACAAATAATTTGTAATAATTACAGAATTGCATCTTTGTGCTGAGTTCTTTCTCAACTGTGTCCCATGTGATAAAACACTTCAGCTAATCTCTCCATTTTCAAGTATAAGAGGAGGTCTCAACACAACATGTACCATTTATGTACCATTGTGGAACTATGTCAGTGCTCAAATGATTGCAACAAGTAGTTGTGTTCCTCCAACTTCACTCATAGACTTTTTTGTCAGCAACCTGGAGACCATCCGTTCAGCTTCATCTGCTGCTTCTCCCCTTCTCTTTGGCCACCAAGGCAAATCTTCCCCCAGGCTGCCTCTTGCCCTAGCCCTGAACCCTCATTTCTCTCTCTAGTCTAGCTTCCATCTTTCCTCAAGCCCTCTCTTATCCATGTGAACTATTTGCTGCTCCCTTGACCCCATTGACCTGAACCGTTGACCACCCAATTTCCCTTCCTGCCCCCCCATGTGAGCTGACATTGTAAATGGTTCTCACTCCTCAGGCACTGTCACATTCACTTACAGAACTGCCATCATCACCCCCTCCTCCAAAAACCCTCCCTCAAGCCCTCTGTCCTTGCAAACTATTGCCCGGTCTCTAACTTCTCTTTCCTCTCCTTTAAAAATGTTGAAGAAGGATTGGATGGTGCAGGATGCTACACAATGACCCTTCACTTCCAGCAATGGGTTTGAATCCCACCCAAGCTGAATAGGAAAAAAAATTCATGCTGACAGTAAAGGTCCTACATAAAATGAGTTTGGGCTTTGAATTTTGCAGCGCAGAAGGAGGCTGTTTGGCCTATCGTGCCTGCGCTGGCTCTCTCAAATAACTATCTACTTAATCATTTTGCCCTGCCTTCTCCCCATACCTCTCACATTTTTTTATTCAAGTATTTATCAACTTCCCTTTTAAAAGCTCTTGTGGATTCTGCTTCCACTCTAGTTTCTGGTAGGGATTCATGTCCAAAGAATCCTCTGCATAAGAAAAATAATTGTCTTAGCCTCTTTCTCCACTCTTTTGGTGATGATCTTAAATTTATATCCTCTAGTTACCGACTCACTAACAAGTGAAAATAAATTATCCCCATTTATCTTGCTAAAACTCTTCATAATTTTCAGCATGTCTACCAGATCTCTGCATAACCTTCTCTGTTCTAATAAGTAGCTTGAACTAAGTTCCTAGCAGAATTCCACCTTACTGGCACTGAAATTGGTAATCTGACTCAGACTTAAGCTCATCCAAAACTCTATTGTCCATGTCGTAATTCGCACCAAGTCCCATTCACCCATCACCCCGCTGCTCGCAGACCTACATTGGTTCCCGATCCAACAATGATTTTGAAATTCTCATCCTTGTGTTCAAAGCCCTCCATGGCCTCGCTCCTCCCTATCTCTGCTACCTCTTCCAGTCCTACAGCCCTCCGAGAACTCTGCATTCTTCCAATTCTGGCCTCTTGTGCATCCCTCACTTCCTTTGCCCCAACATTGGCGGCCGTGCCTTCAGCCATCTAGGCCCTAAGCTCTAGAATTCTCTCCCTAAACCTCTCCTCCTTTGAGACGCTCCTTAAAGCCTACCTCTTTGATCAAGCTTTTGGTCACCAGTCCCAATACCTCCTTCTTTGCCTTGTTATCAATTTTTGTCTGATTATGTGAAACGCCTTGGGACGTTTTACTACATTAAAGACACTATATAAATGCAAGTTGTTGTTGAGAGACCCTAAGAATGTGTGAAATTGTGAAATAGAAGATGCCACACATGTCAGTAGAATAGAGGTAGCTGCTGAGCTATGCTGTTGGTGCAGAGTGGGAGTTGTCTTACTTTCTATTTGCTGTGCTATACTTGATCTGGGAATACTTGACACTAACACTAGGGCTGCCTGATACACTGTCACACACATTCCATATGTGTGACCAAAATAACAGCCTGTAAACTTGGCTTCTGAATTCTCAATCAAGTGTTCCATTTCCTAGTGCTAATATCTCTCAACTCGATGAAGACAAAAATTCATCAAATAGGTAGTTCTATTCCAAGAAAAAAATGCACATTTCATTCTAGGTGTCTTTATAACAGCCAGTAGAGAGCTGAATGTTCAACATGCCATTTTATTTATTTTAATTTATTTTTCCCTTCTTTTTTCTACCACTTTCAACTCTACCCCTCTTCTGAAAATGTCGATTCCATGCTGGGCTACAAATCCAAGATCTACCATTTGGTATCTCTTTATTCTTAATGTATGATCCCAGCCAGTGAGTGTTGGAATGCTATTCAACTGCAAGCAGCATCACTACTGAACCCAATCTTCTCCTGATCTAACATCCACACACACACAATTCCAGAAGCGGGAACCATAGCCAAATTCCCTATCCCTCCTCAAGATGTGGAATGGCCAATTATGGCCCAAGTACCACCCTGGCTGACATCAAGTAATTCAGCACAAGCTGGAGAATAAAGCTTGGGATCTTCCTGGCCTGTCTGGCTCAGTTGCTCACTGTTTTAATCATTTATGCGTTCTGGAGAGTACATCATTTTATTTCTAGGTGGATCTCAAAGAGGAATAATTGAATGAAATACTTTTGTCACAACATTGTCGGATATGTTGAGCTGAAACGCTACACTGTTACGATAGGATTCAGATGCTTAATGTCAAGATTAACACAAGCTCCTAAAAGGGGAACACACAAGTTTGGTATGTACAGTGTGAAGGAACAATTTGACATGGCTTAACATTCAGTGTTTAAAACAAGAGTCAATACAGTTAAAAGTCAAGATTGTTCTATTAGTCAGTATTATTGGGCAAATCAGCATCCGTCTGGTTTGTGTGTTTTAGCTTGTTCTTTTCCTTTGTATACACATTATCCTATTCGGAGGTAATCCCGAGTCAGTTATAGCACTGGCTTGCGATCGATCTGTGGATGACTTCACCACATTAACTCATTACAGCAGTCATTGCTCCCCATGACAATGTGGAGATTGTGCCAAATGATCATACAAAGCTTTCAAAATTGTTTTCAAAAATGAATAAATTAAAAATCAGCATCGGTGTAAAAGAAAAAAAGGCTTGCAGTTAGCTAGCACCCAACTTTTTCAATTAACGACTTTTTTTGAAATGCAGTCATTATTGTTTTGTAGTTCAAATGTGGCAACCAATTTGCGCACAGAAACATCCCACAAACAGCAATAAGATGAATGATCACTAATTCCCTTTCTGGTGGTGTTAGTGGAGATATGAATGTTGGCCACAACACTGGGAGAATGACCTGCTCTTCTCTTACATCCACTGCAACAGGCAGAATGGCTCTCAATTTAACATCTCATTTGGGAGATGGCACATCTGACAATGTAGCACTGAAATGTAGAAATATAATGGGCAGCAATTATCTTCTTATTTTCCCCCACTTTTCTACCCTGGCCTGCTCACATCATATATAGAATTGCAACCTTTTTACAGGCCGAAAACCAAACAGAGGAGGGAAGGGGGAGAGGGGGATGGGAGTGGATATCTGAATTCTGATATTTGCTTTGCTGCCAAGAAAATTCATTGGAATTTACTAATGCATCCACATTCACAAGACACAGAAAAAGAAAGCAAACTTCTATTTTAAAACTGGGCTTTGGCGTAGTGTTATATATAAAATTTTCAGACAGCCATTCGAAAAGCAAACTGTCATTTTGAAAATCGGACAAATGGCAGCTGTAACCACAAGAGATTGGCTGAGACAGTGGGGCAGTCACAACCCTTCACACATAATGTTCTCTGCTGGAATGATGGAGGTGCTTGAGAAAGGCCTTGGGATGATTGTCCGACTGATTTTCCTTATTTTCCTGTGAAGGGTTGCTATGCCTCCATTCGGCATTTCCTCACTGCAACACAACTGAAGTCAGCTACTTTGAAGAGTGAGACGCCAAGCCTTTTGAAACACCCACTGTCGCATAAAAATGCTTTCCAGCAGTGGTTATTGGACACCAATCAGTTGCAGAAACCTATCTAATTTTCAACCCTCCCTAGTCCAACTATGCTGAGGTTAATTGCAGCATCCATGCTGTCCTATTCCAACTCCACCTAAGATTATCTAACTCAACACAGATTGTAATTGGGAATTCCTTGGTCTGGATGGGCAGTGCATTAATCCATTGAACAATAGGAGGGTGATCCTATTTTATTTAACTTTTTCCCCTTAAGACTGGAGTGCAGTCTACAGGTCCCTTGTGCAAGTGACCATTCTTGATTTATGAAGAAAGAAAGAAAGAAAGAAAGAAAGAAAGAAAGAAAGAAAGAAAGAACAAACTTGCATTTATGTAGCACTATTCACATCCTCAGGATGTCCCAAAGCTCCTCAGGCAATGAATTACTTTTGAAGTGTAGTCACTGCTTTAGAGTAGGCAAGTGCGGCAGCCAATTTGCTCACAGCCCCACAAACAGGAATGAGATAAATGACCACTTAATGACTGGTGTTGGCTGAAGGATGAACATTGATACGGATAAGCTCCCCACCTCTTCTTCGAATAGTGCGATGGGATCTTTTAGGTCTACCTGAGCAGGCAGATGAAGGGCATCCCAGCCGTCCGTTCCTTTCACCTGACATCCGCAACTATGAGCTTCCTGACAGGGGGTGCTGGATCGATCATGAGTGGGAACCCGAGTTGGTGTTCCTCTCCCTTAACTCAAAGATGCTGAGCCAGTTGTAGCATCCTGACTACTGCCCCAGCTGAATCAACTAACTCAGCCTCGACCAGGGATTGTACCTGGGGATCTACTTGTGTCAGTCACACACTGTCGTTACCAACTGAACCATCAAAAAGGCCCTCTTCGCTTTTTTAATTAAAATATTCCAAGGTCAAAGTCTTCTGAAAATTAATGGGAACTCTCTCATCCTGCTAATGGTAAGCACATTACATTCAGTTATTGAGAATGTTTTAAACAGTAATTATTTGGAATCACAGGCAGCTATTGTTTCATATAATAGGCAAAACGTTGCTTACTGATTTTATACTTATTCTGATTAAAATTAGTAAAGTGATTTTTTTTTTAAGATTGTCCAAATTATCATGTTATTACAAAGTAATAGCCATCGGTAATTCTAATAAGGGAATGTTTGAAACTGAGGCTGGGTGAAGTTTAGGAAAGCAATTTAAAAATAATAATTCCACAGGAAAATTGGCAATAACAATTGCAGGTTTTCTTTTGCTGAATATGAAGGCTGCTGTAGAGACTTATTTGAAGTAGCCCTTCAGATTGTCCAGGCTTTTATGTATATGGTTCCATCACTTTGATTAAACATCTTGGCCAGTGGTCCCTGTATTTGTTTGGCACAAGGGCACAATTGGCACATTTATTTACTCTTGCGCTCCTGACAAGGCAGGTCATGAATCTCCTGTTCAGCTTGTTCAGCAGCTTTGAAGGTCTGTCTGGGATCAGGATTTGAGTTCCAGATGTTCTGAAGACTTGTCAGTGGTTTACAGTCAATACAATGAGTGATATAGTGGAATAAAATAGTTCAGAGTCTGATAAATTAAAATTTGGTACAGACATCAAAAGAGGCGCCATGGGCCCGTGCCTGAAACAGGCATTAGGCCTTTTGCATGTAGCAAATAATGGGCCTAATGCCTGTTCGATGGCTCCGTTACCAAATTAGTTTGCACTGAACGCTGCCAGCTGGGTCTACATGCAGCCTAACCGGCGGTCCTTAAAGGGACCGCAGCAGGCTTCACATTAAAACACCAGGCAGCTGCCAGTCACCACTCACCCCATTCCCAATTGCGACCTTGCCCCCCTTCCCAATCCCGATATTGCTGCCCCCTCCTGATCGTGACGTCCCCCCTCACGCCCGATCACTTTCCCCTTTCTGATCGCGACTTCGCCTAGAAACATAGAAACATAGAAAATAGGAGCAGGAGTAGGTCATTCGGCCCTTCGAGCCTGCTCCGCCATTCAATATGATCATGGCTGATCCACTATTTCAATACCATATTCCCGCTCTCTCCCCATATCGCCTCCCCGTCCGATCACTTACCCCCTCTCGACCGCAATATCGGCCCCCCTCCCGATTGTGACCTCACTTCCCCTCCCGATCACTTCCCCTCTCCTGATCGCGACATTGGCTCCCCCCTCCCGATTGCGACCCATCACTCCCCCTCCAGATCGTGACCTCGGGGCCCCTCCCCAGACACTCCACCCTCCTGATTGTCCGTCACTCCCAGTAGCACCCCTTTCCTGGTCACCTCTTCCTGATTGCCTCCCTTTCTTGGTCACCCCTCCCCCTCCTGATCTCCCCCCTCTCCCAGTTGCCCACCTCCAGATCTCCCCCCTCCTAATCGTAACCCTCTCCCAGTCGGCCCCCCTCTCCCTATCGCTCCCCCTCTCCTCTCCCAAAACCCACCTGGGGGCGCTGTCGGTGACGCGATGGCCCCGAAATTCGTATGGTCTTCGCAGGCAAGCTGCCTGGGGACACCCAGAGGAGTCTGCAGCTCGCCAGTCTGATGCGAATGATGCCGTGGCCCAATATCGGGTGGGCTTCGGGGTCTCGCGACTACCCATTCCGACGCAGGGAACGATCTCTGTGCCCAATTTCTGCCAGAGGGTTCGGCACGAACCAATTTCTAGGCTATCATATCAATAGCCAATAATAATACATATGGTGCATAGAAAAATAATGAACTGTTGGGCTAATGAATTTAGTTGAAACTTTTCAAGATATCTTGTTTTTATGCAATGCTCTGGACAAATATATTGGAGTAGTTTTCAGTTGGAAGGTGACAGCCCACTGTGTCTATGATGGTCGTACCTTGAGAAGCAGCAGGAAGCTTATTAGTGTTCTGTGCTGGTAAGCTGTGCAGTTTTAGCTGAGTAAACTCCATCAGCAGCCCTGTGCCTAGGTCCTGTGGGTACGGGTAAGTCTCTTTAAGAGACAGTGTGAACTCTATATCAAGCAAACAGAAGCTACTAATGTAGATTTTTCAGTCATTTTGAAGTTTAAGACGTTTAAGTATGTAAATTTAAGATAAGTATGGTGATATGTTTCCAGATACGTCAGATAAGCAGCTGATCAAAAGAAAATGTAAATCTGGCCCTATGATGAATGTTTTCACTACTATGGAAACAAATATTGCTTTGGAGGACTAGAAGTTACTTGTGCTGTCAAGTTTTTAGTTAATTTGGAAACTCCTGGGGACTGATGAAGGGAAGAAAGGGGGCAGGATTTTAAAAGGGAAAAATGGGTGGGTTGGGGGCAGGCAATCAAAATCGCTGTTTTTGGGAGCAGGCAGACATCCAGGCTGGAACCCGTCCATTTTTGAATGAGACTCAGGCAAATCTGTGTGCGTGCACACATCAGTCACCAGGAAGTCTCGCCCCCACTTAAACCCGGCGGGCTGATAAATAAAGGGTCAAATGTGCCCCATTGAGGTACTTAAGGTACTTTATATTTTGTGAAATTGGACACTTAAAATGATTTTAACATTACCTGGGCGGCTTTCCCACAGCTTTCGATTCACGCCTGGTGAAAGCAAAGGGGAAGGGCCAGATCAGTGAAAAATAAACTAAATAAATTAAATAAAATTACATTTTCCATTGTAAAAATAGTTGATAAACATACCTTAAAAATGATGTCACCTGGACAACCCCCACCCCCAATCATGATGTCCGATTTCTCCCTTCTGATCCCGATGTGCGATGTCATCCCTCTGATCTCCCCCCACTCCCCCATCCCTATCCCAATGGCCGATGAGGTCTCTCTCTCTCTTTCTCTCGCCCACCCCCCACCCTCAGACGTGTAGCTTCCGGGTGCGGAACCTGGAAGAGGCATTGATCGGCCTCATTAAGATCGCGGTCACAGGTCACGACACACCTACTTCCCTTTTGGGTTTCGCACCCGAAAATCCTCCCACCCCCCCGCATTCTTCCCGCCGGCATATGCCCAGGGAATTTTGTTCCCCCTCTGGTTTTCTCAGATTGGAGTTTGGAAATAGCTCTGAATTGCTACAGAGTTTGCAGTGTAAAAAATATTTTGTTTCTCTAAGTTGTGCGTCATACAACATTGCGATTCTGGCAACTGCCACTTTGGCAATGAGGTAGGTACCTTTTTTTAAGAGATAGGATCAGGGCAAGTGTAAGTCAAAGAAGAACAGACACTGAACGAGATAGAAAGGGAATAAAGCTAAAGAGGAATGGGACAGTCAGTAATTGAGACCAAAAAAACAAAATGTTGGGAAGGTGCACAGGCAGAGTTAAATGGAATGGAACTCATTTAGAGACAGGATAATGTAACAAAGATTTAAAAAGAAAGGATTAGAACGCAAGAGTCAGTGCTTAGCAAAGAACAATAACTGAGTTGGAAGAAATTGAGATCAAAATAGATGGGATTTTTTTCCCTTATTATCTATTGAGCCAGAGAAACATGCAATTCACTGTCATTGTCAACTTCAACACCGTAACATTGCAGGTATTATTTTTTTAATGTGGTGTCTATTGCAATGGTTTAAATTATATTCTGAATTATAAATCAAATATATTCTGGTCAACTAAAAAAAAGATACAATAGGAATGGTTTGAGAAAAGTTTACAAGTCATAAATCCAACAGTCATATCTGTAATACTATTATCCTGATATAACCTACTGAAAATCATGTGTTAGCACAAAACTAAAAATATGAAAAATAATAACAGAAAATGCGGGAAACGCTCAGCATGTCAGGCAGCACTGGCAGAGAGAACAGACATGTTAATGCTTCAGAGAAGGGTTCACATCTGCAATGTTACTCATCTGTTCTCTCAGAATGTTATGATTTTGTTTTTTGATATTTTATTTATAAAAATTAATAATTTTGTAATCTTAAAAAAAGAAAGAACTTGCATTTATATAGTGCTTTTCATGACCTCAGGATGTCCCAAAACACTGAAGTATTTTTGAAGTACGCACTGTTGTAATGTAGAAAACTCAGCAGTCAATTTGCGCACAGCAAGGTCCCACAAACAGCAATGTGATAATGACCAGATAATCTATTTTTAGTGATGTTTGTTGAGGGATAAATATTGTCCAGGATACTGAGGGAGAACTCCCCTGCTCTTCTTCGAAATTGTGCCATGGCATCGTTACCTCCACCTGAGAGGGCAGAGGGCATTTTGTCCTCTCTACATATGCTGCCTGGCCTGTTGAGCGTTTCCAGAATTTTCTGATTTTGCTTTGGATTTCCAGCATCTGCAGTTTTTTTTGATATTTTATAAAAATTAGTAATATTTGTAATCAAATATCTGTGTACCAATTATGTCACGAAGCAATACGGTTGGTAATGAGTAGAATGGAGATTGATTATCTTCAGAGAGATTTAGACCGATTATATAGATGGCTTTAGGGTAATACATAGAGGAACTAAATGGCTTTCACTGTCAAAGGTTGAGAAAGATTTGGATAGCCTAAAAGCACCTGTCAGTGTGCAGCAGTTATCAATACTGAATGCATCTGGAGGACATTGGATCATTTTGCAGAACAAGTTATAATGGCATTGTACCGATCAATGGTGAGGTCAGTTTAGCAGACTGGCACTACCTCAAAAAGGGTATAAATGTATTAGAAAGAATTGAGCAAAGAGTGAACAAGCTGATAACAGGCTGTACAGACAAACTAATGAGGAAAGGCTCAAGCACTTAGACTTAATTTCGTCTGAGAAAGGACTGAGGGTAGACACACATGATAATGAAAGGCATAGATAAGGTTGAAGTAAGCAAGCTATTTAACTCGGGCAATGAGCATAGGACTTAAGGACACTAGTACAAAATTCACAAGCTTGAGCAAAATTAGCGACTTGAAAAAAACTTTTTCCCCCCAGTGGATAGTGACTCTCAGAGAAGATTTCAGGGACAATTGACATCTTTATTAGGTAGCTGGAATGATATCTGTTGAGAAGGAGAATTGAGAGTTATGGAGCGATTCATTGAGGAAGGGGAAGGAACTTTAAATTTTGTAAAGTAGATGATCAACTCAATTTGGTTCTCTCACCGCCTGCTGCAAGCCCAGTCTGGTAGCTATGTCCTTCCGCACTCGGCCAGCTCGGTCAGTGGTGGAATTACCGAGCCACTTTGGTAATGGACATTCAAGTCCCCCACCCAAAGTATATTCTGTGCCCTTGCTACCCTCAGTGCTTCCTCCAAGTGGTGTTCAACATGGAAGTGCACTGATTCATCAGCTGTGGGAGGGCGGTCGATGGTAACCAGCAGGAAACCTTGCCCATATTTGACTTGAAACCATGAGACTTCATGGGGTCAGGAGTCAATGTTGAGGACTCCCAGGACCACTCCCGCCTGATTGTATACCACTGTGCCTCCACCTCTAGTGGGTCTGTCCTGCCGGTGGGACAGGACATAACCAAAGATGGTGATGGAGGAGTCTGGGGCATTGGCTGGTAGATATGATTCTGCGCATACGACTATGCCAGGCTATGCTTGACTAGTCTGTGGGACAGCTCTCCCAACTTTAGCGCTAGTCCTTAGATGTTAGTAAGGAGGACTTTGCAGGGTCAACTGGACTGGGTGTGGCCTTCTTCATGTCCAAATCCGATGCCTAGGTCACAGCCGAACGGTCTGCCCAGTTTTATTTTTCTTATCCTTTTTTGTAGCGGTTTGATATAATTGAGAGGCTTGCTAGGCGATTTCAGAGGGTAGTTAAGAGTCAATCACATTGAGCGAGATTAGAAAACATTTCTACACACAAAGGGTGGTAGAAGTTTGGAACTCTCTTTCGCAAACGGCAATTGATACTAGCTCAATTGCTAAATTTAAATCTGAGATAGATAGCTTCTTGGCAACCAAAGATATTAAGGGATATGGGCCAAAGGCAGGTATATGGAGTTAGATCACAGATCAGCCGTGATCTTATCAAATGGCGGAGCAGGCACGAGGGGCTGAATTGCCTACTCCTGTTCCTATGTTCCTATGTGGAACTGGAGTCACATATAGACCAGACCGGGTAAGGATGGCAGATTTCCTTCCCTAAAGGACATTAGTGAACCAGTTGGGTTTTTACGACAATCGGACAGCTTCATGGTCACTTTTACTGATACCAGCTTTTTACCATTGACTTCAATTGAGAATAAAATCGGGCGGGGTGTACAACCAGCATTGCACTCGATCCTGTCAGTTTGCCTAGTGTTTCTACACTTGTAGTTAGTGGAAACCTATAATCACAATTAACCAGTCACCCCCCCGCCCCCCCACCCCAACCTCCCAATAGAAGGCACAGCCGACTATTCTGTTTGCCCACCTCCAGAGTTCAAACTATTGGCACTTGAGAGTCATCTAGCATTTCAGTTGGCCGAAGGACTCAGTTCTGTTTCCAGCTCAGTCGTGCAGTTGACTGAAAGGCTAGTAGGCTGGGGAGATCTCTGAGTTAGGAAGATGGGCAAACCATCAACTATAAGACTCAGCTCTTGCGCACCAGTACAACAGTCTACCATCATTTCAGTCAGCTATGGGACTCGGTTGTTCTACCAGTGCACAAACAGAGCTGACTCTCAAAACCGTCGGGCTTTTCTCCGACCTCTCCTCCCGAGCAGCTTTTCAAACAGCAGATATTGCCCTTAACAGATGGACAGGATTAGTCTGCTCTGTTTAACCAGCTGAAACTCCATTAAGTGTTCAAATCCCTCCATGGCCCGCCCCTCCCTATCTCTGTAACCTCCTTCAGCCCTACAACGCTCCAAGAATTTTCCATTCCTCCAATTTTGGCCTCTTGTGCATCATTGGTGGCCGTGCCTTCAGCTGCCTAGGCCCTACACTCTGGAATTCCCTCCCTAAACCTCTCCACCTCTCTACTTCACTCCCCTCCTTTAAGACGCTCCTTAAAACCTACCTCTTTGACCAAGCTTTTGGTCACCTATCCTAATGACTCCTTCTTTGGCACGGTGTAAATTTTTTGTCTGATTACGTTCTTGTGAAGCGCCCTGGGGCATTTTACTACATTAAAGCTCTATGTAAATGCAAGTGGTTCTCGTTGTATGAAAAATCGTTTTTCTGTGAAACATCCCTTTAAAACGGACATCCATTTTATCCTCATCGCCTTTAAGTGTCTTCTGCCGTATTACTGAAATTAAAGGCAATTTCCAGAAATGAACTTCCCTAAGCATTGCTCCTCTGTGAATCAGATAATTTCATTAACATGTATCCTACATTCATCTGTGGTGACTAAATAATGAAGCATTAAAAGTGCAGGGGTTATTAGTTACTATTCATGTGTTGAATTTGACTTTGACCTGGTTGTGCTATTACAATTGCATTTTTTTACAATATTTCTGAAGTTTCATTTATATTCCTCCTTTTCCTTGAGGTGGATAATATTCAAATCAATCAAAATATTTCAGGTTTTCTTGTTAACATAATCAATCTACACAAGGCTGTAACATGAAAGAAAAACTAACTTAACTTTAAAAATAAAAATCTAAGATTTCACTTACAGTTGTGAATTTCTATTTGAAAACCAATACTCTTGGCACATGTTGCTAATCAGTGATTTCTATTTTCGGAAAGTTTAACTGTAATTGGAAAATCAAAACAGGAAATGACTTCAGCAAGTTTATCCAGTGAATTGCTGAGCCAAACAGTCCAATAAGGTCTCTGGTTCAATTCGAGTTCTGTTCGGAGTTAGCTGATCTCAGCGCAGATGGTGGTCGCAGTGCCACAATTGGCCTCAGCATCCCTCTGGCTTAGAGATGGGGAAATAAATCAACCCAGGTGACCATTCCCCACTGCAACTCGCCAAGGCTTCTTCGACAGCACCTCCCAAACCCCGCGACCTCTACCACCTAGAAGGACAAGAGCAGCAGGCACATGGGAACAACACCACCTGCACGTTCCCCTCCAAGTCACACACCATCCCGACTTGGAAATATATCGCCGTTCCTTCATCGTCGCTGGGTCAAAATCCTGGAACTCCCTTCCTAACAGCACTGTGGGAGAACCTTCACCACACGGACTGCAGCCGTTCAAGAAGGCAGCTCACCACCACCTTCTCAAGGGCAATCAGGGATGGGCAATAAATGCTGGCCTCGCCAGCGACGTCCACATCCCATGAATGAATTTTAAAAAATGACGATCAGCACTTCAATGAGATACCGGAGATTGCCCGGTGGGACTTGAGTCCAGCAAGGGAGCCAACAGCTATAGGACGGGTGAAATTAAGCAAGGACAATTAAACAGGAAGTGCTGGTGATACACGGGAAGTTGGTCAACAACTGAAAGAGAAAGATAGGCTCACGTTTCAAACCTAACCAATTCTGATGAAGGGTCAGTTCCTCCATTGTCACTAGATCGATATCTGGAATGCAATAGCTAACATCATTGTGGGACCACCATCACTACAAGGACCAAGTGGTTCAAGGAGAAGACCCACCACCACCACCTTCTTAGGGCAACTAGGGATGGGCAATAAATGCGACCTTGCCCGCTTTGCCCATATTCCAAAAGAAAATAAAGAAAAACAAAATCTTCCACAGAAACCTACAATAACCCCATCATAATGCTCAACTGCTTCTTGAATGACTCCAGAGCTTTTACCTCCACTATCCTACCTGGAAGATCATTTCAGGTATTAATGACTCTTTATGGTTGGCCATAAATATCAGATAGTCACCAATAAATCCAATAGGGAATTCAGGAATAATCTTTTTACCCAGAGAATGGTTAGAATGTGGAACTCACTACCACAAGGAGTAGCTGAGGCGACTAGCACAGATGCATTTAAGGGGAAGCTAGATAAGCACATGAGGGAGAAAGGAATAGAGGGTTGTGCTGATAGGGTGAGATGAAGAGAGGTGGGAGGAAGCTCATGTGGAGCATAAACGCCGGCATGGACCAGTTGGGCCAAATGGCCTGTTTCTGTGCTATAAACTCTATGTAATTCTATGTGTAGAAATGCTTTCTGACATCAGTTGTGAATTGCCTTTTACCAGTTTGTACATTTATCCCTTTTGTCCTTGTTTCTACGTCCTCTTGTCCCTGTTTTAACACAATCAGCCAAGTTACCCTCTTGCCTATATTAGGCTACTTCTACTGGCCAATCACACTCAATGCAGCCACCACACAACAGCATTAATAAACAGGAAATAAGTTTTAAAATAAAAGATTAAAAAATCAGCACATTCTATGCAGCAGTAAATAGCTCGCCCTGATCTTTAGGCTGCAATACTTCAATCACGGGACTGTACTGGTGATCATAAAACACAGAAGCTTTGCTCTTGCAGTTTGTGCTATCAGAACTCTTCAACTAATTTACAGACATGTCACTCAATTATTATCCTACAGAATCTTTTTAAATGAAAGATGAAAGAATGTATAGCATACTACTCTTCTCTACAAGTCTACTGGACAATATCTGTTGGTGTACTACAGTCCTTGTTCTATAGATTAAATATTATCAAACACTGATATACCCTTCTACTGATGCCATTTTGGCACTTCATTACAACAGTGACTACACTTCAAAAGTACTCAATTGGCTGTAAAATGCTTTAAGACGTCCTGAGGTCGTAAAAGGCGCTATATAAATATAAGTCTTTTCTTTCTTTTACATGCCTCTCCTGAAAAGAACCAAATTCCCCACCTTAAAGAGACAATTTGGTATTGTCAAAAGCACTCTGAGGTAATAATATGAATAATAAGAAATAATAAGACATATTATATATCATGCAAAATAAAAGATAATGAGGAGTTATATAGTAGCAACTGAACCTCTTTTTTCAAACCAATATTAATAAACTATAAGCTTTACAAGAATGCCTTGATGGAATCATTGCCTTGTAATGTACTCTCTGATGCCTATAATTTAGTAGCATATAATTCCCCGCATAATAAAGATTCTTTCAATTTCATCGTAGTGAAACCACATGACCCTCACCAGCTCTTATTTAGACTAAGAAATATTTAGGCTCTGAATGTATCCAACTTTGGTGCTCACAGTTGTTGAAGAGTCGCAAGGTCCCTTATCGGCAGATAAAACTCCTAAATGAGTTTAAGGTTCCCTAATCTGCGATTGCTGTACACATGCTGGTAACAGACTCTCTTAAATGATTGTAAACAATTTTACAACACCAAGTTATAGTCCAGCAATTTTATTTTAAATTCACAAGCTTTCGGAGGCTTCCTCCTTCGTCAGGTGAACGATGTGACGAAGGAGGAAGCCTCCGTTCACCTGACGAAGGAGGAAGCCTCGTTCACCTGACGAAGGAGGAAGCCTCGTTCACCTGACGAAGGAGGAAGCCTCCGAAAGCTTGTGAATTTAAAATAAAATTGCTGGACTATAACTTGGTGTTGTAAAATTGTTTACAATTGTCAACCCCAGTCCATCACCGGCATCTCTTAAATGAGAGAGTTAAGAATTGTAATAGTCAATGAACGTGGCAAGTGAGCACAAGCAGAAAATGACCTGACAAGTTGTGAGGAACAGACGGAAATTTATCTCCATAAATAATAAGCTGGGAAATTTTGTAGTAGTAAATCTCAGGCTATCTGCCAACTAGAATAAGTACAATATGGTTACACTACGTTTACAACTCTGGTTCATCCAGCATATAAAAAAAGATAGCACTGATCTTCAATTCCCGTAACACGTCATATAGAAAAGGAGATTAGGTTACATGACAAGTATTGTACTTTAATTCAATAAAATCCCTCTCATTCTGACTCTGTATAGTCTGGTTTCTTTCCTTCTCACTGTCTGTCTCTTCAAATGTGTATTGCTGTCACAGGTACCTATTGCTGAATACATTAACAGTGACCGCAAGCAAGGACTAGAGTCAGCAGATGTAAGGAACCTTACAACACCAGGTTATAGTCCAACAGTTTTATTTGAAAATCACAAGCTTTCGGAGGCTTTCTCCTTCATCACTCACCTGACGAAGGAGAAAGCCTCCTAAAGCTTGTGATTTTCAAATAAAATTGTTGGACTATAACCTGGTGTTGTAAGATTCCTTACATTTGTCCACCCCAGTCCATCACCGGCATCTCCACATCATAGAGTCAGCAGAGTTATGGGACATTATTTTAGGATTGGCAGTTAACTACATCTCCCCAATTGTGCGTGGTGTCCTACTATATTTTTCTCCTTCTGTACATTGTCAGAGCTATCAAGTCCCACCCGGGACTGAGGGGTAAGGGTTGGTGCTCTTTGCCCAGACACTGGGATGATTGCCTCTACCCTTAATTTTCTCTATTCTTCGCTTTGATGACTTCTCCTGGGATTAGCTTCATGACCTCAGCTGCTTAACTTCTCCAATCTCCTCTTTGAAACTCAGACCAACAAGGGTGGATTGTGGCCTACTTCACATTAGTCTTTGCATTAATCAACTTCAAAGTTGTCAAGATTTGTTCAAAATTGTCTTCTCCAGCTTCCTAACATTGAGATCTTGCTAATGTTGACCAAAAAGTCTTGGAGAAATAATACTGACTTTGATAGTCTAGTGCACTCTCTATCAATCCAGCTTAGCGCCTGAGCCTATACTGCAAATCTCTCAGCTTCCAGGAGTACAAAATTGCTCACAGTTTCATCCAATCCCACAATGCAATTACTGACTTCTAATCACTTCTATCCATTACCTATATAATTTTACAATGGCTCTCAATAATACTGCTGAATTCACATTTTGTTTCAAAGAAAAATGATTCGATAGTCTTCAAAATGTTCTTTAAACATATTTATGGTGGCATAAAAACTGAATGCTGGTAGAGATTACTATAATACATACAGATGTGTCTCTTGAATTTGACCTTGGCAATTGCCATGGTCCAGAAAGGCTTGGAGGAATTAAAGTAGAGTATCTATGGGGAAGTCACAAATTTCCCATAGTTCAATGGACTCTCCAACAACCCTGATTCAGCAGTGATGATTCACAATACTGTCCAAGGTAAGACATTCTTCCAAATAATCAGAATCTTTTAAAAATGAGCTGAATTTTTAAGCCAGATAGGGTAATATGCAGTGCAACATGGTAATGAGAAATAATAATCTTAACCAAGTATGTTGCAGAGTAGCACAAACTACAATTTCAAAGCCCATCGGGATTTTTTTTGTCTTTCAAAACAATTGAAGAGACAGACTACAACAAAACAAAAGGATTGAAATGCAAGTCTATAATATTTAGGATAAGTATATTATAAGTAGGATTGCGTATATCTTGAAGGAAGAGAAAATAAAATGCCAGAGAATTTAGTGCCTAATTCTGGTTTATTTTATGCATGCTGGCATACAATCAGAATTATATAGAAATTTGTCTTAATAAGGTACTATTTAGTCGATCATTCCTGAGCAATCTTGTTTTCTGTATCGTTCCAATTCACTCAGTTTATTTTTTTTTTCTTGACTGCATTTACAAGTCATATGCTAAGGGTTGGGTGATTCTTTATATTGGGAAGGTAAGGGGAGGGGTGTGTGTAATGTTTAACCCTCTGGTTCTTTCAATCATCAAAGGAAGGTCAGAGCGTGCATTTCCAACAGGAACACTATATTGACAAAGGCCTTTGCTGCCTAAGCCCATGCTTCCATCTATTACAATGATTAGTGCTGTATACATATAAATGTGCAGGAAATTGCTCACCTTATACACCAAATTGTGCTCTTCTCAGAGTCTGAAACGAAACAAATTGCTAAATGCTTCTGCAAAGTAATTCAGCTTACAGATAATGTGTATAGATCAGTGAAGAGATGTGAGTTCTGACGAATGGTCTTTGACCTGAAAGGTTAACTCTTTTTCTTTCTCCACAAATGCTGCCTGACTTGCTGAGCTTCTCCAGCATTTTCTGTTTTTATATAAGAGATGTAAGGAGGTATTTTACTTACCATTAGATCTTACACCTGGTTTACCTTTGAAATCTTCATAATAGATATACTTTTATTACACATGTTTCCTGATCTGAACTTGTTCTGATTGTATTTGTTTCACTATGGGGGAAAAATGTGTTTTTGATTATTATAAAAAGTTGTTTCTTTATATAAAGCCTGGGAGATGAACTTGGTGCATTTTCAATTCTTCAAGAACATTTTTATTGTGAGAAATATGAGGGATTAATATTTCTCCACTGTATTCAATGCACTGAGTAAATATTTTCGACGGGGAGGCTTTCTCAGCTGCTGTCATAATCATACAGCCTCCGCAGTCTTATACTTTGACGTACAGTTTGAGAAATGGAGTCAAAAACATGCATCCAAATTCTCACAACTTCTGCCACAAAGAAGTCAAACTACAAAGAAGATAAATGCATTATTGTCTTGTCAAAGCTTTCAATACTGGTGAATCATTCTGGCAATTTGAGAACTGTAGGAACTTTTATTCCACTTTCCTCTCCTGCACACACAAATACATATATATTTGAAACCTCATTATATTTTACTGCTTTGATGCTCTTCCCAGGAATCGACAGTCTATCAAATCCTTTACTTCTCTGAGTTATTGAAGTTAGAGATTTTTATCAATAAATATTCTGAGATGGGATATATTAAATGTTCCAAAACTGATTCCAACCCATTCCATAGCTACTTGCTGCGACTAATTTGAATGGGCTATTTCTCCTTTTATGTTCCTAAGCCTGAATTGTTCACAGCATCTTTAGGACCATCCCATCCATCTTCTTTCTTTTTCAAATAGAACCTACATTATTGGTAGTGGCTTGAGAGGATTTGTATGTTCTCCAGCTATCAATCTGGATTTGATGTAAAATTTCCCTAAAATTATAATTGGGACTGAAAACTCAGGTCCTTTCCAGCGCACTCCCTCTGTAATTCCTTGCAAGGGAACTCCCACTCAGCCATGTAAGCGGCAGAGCCTCCAGCTATCCCTTATAAGGCCAGTGATCCTAACTGCTTAGTCCATGGGGGGCAGGAACAATTCATGCGATCGGGTTTATCAGCCCTCTGAATGGCAGATGTGGGTCCCACCTGGGAGCACAGGCTAGGATCAGGGCCTGAACCCTGAAAGATTCAAGGGATGGAACACTGGGAGGAATGAGTTCTGCCAGGTGGGGCTCGAGACCTGGGTCCTGGCTTGGACCCCAAACATCAGATCCAATCATCCCCAATTACAGTGGGGACAAAAGGCCCTTTGAAATTCTTAAGTTGGACCAGCACAGCTAGGGAACCACTGAACGACTCACCAGCACCACATTACATGGCCACTCCCATCTGATGGGTGCCTCAGATGCACCCATAGTAACATGGGTACCGACCAGTAATATTTAATTTAGGGAACCTTCGCCCTAACCCAGTCACTCCAGTGGGGTCAATGGACAGGTTCCAAGAAGGCGCATCCCAGCATTTATGCTGGGATCAAAGTCCCATGGATTTTCAGGCCCCAGGTCACCTGTCCGTGACCAGACGTTTGGACAGTTCAATTCAACCAAGTTAGATGAATTTGTAAGGTAACCTTTGGCTTGAGAATGCAAAGGGAAAGCAACCCCATTAATTGGCAGAGGTTTATAACTGTGGTCAGTAGAACAAGAATGTAGTCACCATTGCATTCCAAAGTATTGAGGTCCTGGAAAAAGAAACAAGTTAGAGTGGGATGTTGTGCGTTGAATCTTGATTTCAACACAGTGAACACATAAGTTAAATCCTCAGACCATCCTTTTGTTTTATTTGTTTTGGGATGTGGATGACACTGGCAAGGTAAGTATTTATTGCTCATCTCTAGTCACGTTGGGCATTGAAAGTCAACCATATAGTATGGGACTGGAGTCACACAAATTATCAGATTTATTGAATTCAGTTTCACAACTTGCCATGGTGGAATTTGAACTAATAATCTTTGGGTTGTTAGTCTAGTACCATAGCCAATTAGTCTACTGTATCCTAATAGACTGAGGAAGGGACAAACTAACATGAAGACCTTCAGATGATTTTCATCGCCCCACCATTGGCTTCAGCTGCCTAGGCCCTAAACTCTGGAGTTCCCTGCCTAAACCTATCTGCCTCTCTACCCTCCTTTGAGATGCTCCTTAAACCTACCTCTTTGATCAAGCTTTTTGTCACCTGTCCTAATATCTCCTTACGTGGCTCGGTGTCAAATTTTGTTTGATGAATCTCCTGTGAAGCGCCATCGGATGTTTTACTACGTTAAAGCTGCTATATAGATGCAAGTTGTTGTTGTTGTTTAAATGGTATCGTGTCTATCCGGGATCTTCCGCTGATCGATCAATGGAATCCCTGAGTGATTTCTATATCTTATTAAAAATAATCCATAATCCCCATACTCAGTACAGCTTGCAGCCATTGCTGGCTCCTTTACCTGTCACATCACCTCATATCAGCCACCACCTCCCCCCCAAAGGAAAGAAGATGAGACGAAAAAGACAATGAGAGAAGTAATAAGGAGAGTTAAGAGCGTAAAGAAGAAAATGACAGAGACAGACATAAAAGAGGCAGGGAACCACTGAACGACTCACCAGCACCGCATTACATGGCCACTCCCATAAAAGAGGCAGACAGATAGAGACAGAAACGTGAAGACATCAGAGATAGGTAAGGGAGTGAATGGGTCAAATTTTGCTCTAGCAGGGGATCTAATGGCATCTGCCATTAGTTAGACTTGCCCCTGCATCTTTCAGCTCAAAACAATTTTGTCCACTAAGTTGCTGAAAGTGTGAGCTGATAATGGCGCAGCGAGGGAAACTGGGCATCTGGGACCTTGGTGAACAGGGCAAGCAACAGGGTGTCTCCTTAAACGAGAACTGAGAAATAGGGTGAATTAAAGGGGGTGAATTCAATGTCAAATCAGGTACAGAAAGAGAAATAAAGAGAGGGAAAGAAAGATTGGATTAAGAGACAGAGGAAAAAAAGAGACAGAAAGGAAAAGTAAGAAAAAAATTTTAAAATTTAAAATTTGACATTTTTAAAATCTCCGAAAACAATTCATAATCTGAAGGAATGGGACTCCACACTTATTATAGTTAATTCTCAGTGCCAGAGAGGTTGACTGGCAGTCATTAACACTTATCATGTCGTTAAAAGAGTACTTATGCTTGTAATTACTACCCTAAATATCCACGGTGAGTTTAGTTCGTATCTGCAATGCAAATACAGCAACTTCACGACATTCAATGCATGTCAATGGTGAGGCAGACAGCGGAATGCCATTTTCACGAAGCTAATGGTGGAGTGGCGCAACTTGGACAGCAACTCCTGGATATTCGCATTTAACTGAGCATCTGCCCCTCGCCTGAAGTTGCTGTACCATTTACGCATAAATAACGGCGAGTGCCATTAGCCTCACTGTTATTTTGACAGCAAAATCTGGCCCATTATATTATTCATCTTACCTTGTGCAGCACCAGAGGAGATCGACTAGTATTTGCTAAATATTTCTTATATTGAGGATTCAAGTGTTATATAATTAAAGCTTCAGTTTTTCAGAATGAGCTCTCAAAAGAATTTATTACTGATTAACTGGCAAGTATCATAATTGCCTTGTTTCACATTCTATTTCTGCCATTCACAATGGTAGCAGCAAGGTTAAATCTTGATTCTAGAGGTGCATCTAAAAGTATGGGATCAGTTGAATTATGAGAACACTATAAAACAAGTGTCAGAATAACCATATTGTATTTTATTGTGTATGTAATTAATCCAGTGATACTGCCCTGCAGCTAGGCAGTGAAGTTACTTGGCTCCTCTGTATGGAGAGGATAAACAGCTGTCACCCATTGTAAATGAAAACTATAGTACCAAAGGAATGTTATGTCACTTAGCAGATAATAAATGTCTATTTTATCTAAGCCAGGCAACTTTGTTGCTTTTGATAAATTTTGTATTAAATATTTAAAGGCGAAGCACCCTCTTGTTCAAATTCCAAGAACGTCACGTGGCTCACACATCCCAGTCGGTCCTGCGGGGGAATTTCCACCATCTTGAAGGCAAATGTCCACCATATGACTGATCAGGAAACTATGAGCTTTGGCGAGACAGTTGCTGGGAGCTATTACCTAGGTTTGGTTTGGCATCTACTATGATTGCAGCGAGGCAAGAAGTTGTCACTGAAGCGGTGTGAAAATTGGCTGCCACATTTGCCTACACAACAACAGTGATTACATTTCAAAAGTGCTCCACTGGCTGTAATGCACTTTGAGGTGTCCTGAGGACATAGACGGTGTCAGCCATGGCTCAGTGGTAGCACTCTCGCCTCAGAGTCAGAAGGTTGTGGCTTCAAGTCCCACTTCAGACAATTGAGCATAAAAATCTAGGCTGACACTGCAGTGCTGAGGGAGCACTGCACTGTTGGAGGTGAAGTCTTTCAAATGAGATGTTAAACCAAGGTCCCGTCTGTCCTTTCAAGTGGACATAAAAGATCCCATGGCGCTATTTTGAAGAAGAGCTGGGGAGTTCTTCCCGCATCCTGGCGAATATTTATCCCTCAACCAACATCACTAATACAGCTTATCTGGTCATTTTCACATTGCTGTTTGTGGGACGTTGCTGTGCGCAAATTGGCTGCAGCGTTTTCGACAGTACTTGACTTTTAGAAAAGATAGGAAAAATGGAAAAGGAGTCCTGGTAGCCCTGATAATAAAGGATGAGATAATGGCAGTACTGAGAAAGAGTTTTAGCTCAGAAAATCAGGATGTAGAATCGGTATGTGTGGAGCTAAGAAACAGCAGAAAACACAGGTGGGAGTAGTTTACAGGCCCCCTAACAGTAGTTATATTGTTAGACAGAGTATAAATCAGGAAATTAGAGGAGCATGTAACAAGGGTAATGCAATAATCATGGGAGACTTTAATCTTCATATAGACTGGGCAAACCAAATTGGCAAAAGTAGCTTGGAGGATGAGTTCATGGAATGCATTCGAGACAGTTTTCCAGAACAATATGTCAAGGAACCAACTAGGGAACAGGCTATTTTAGATCTAGTATTGTGTAATGAGACAGGATAAATTAGTAATCTTGTAGTTAAGGATCCTCAGGGGAGGAGTGATCATAATATGATAGAATTTCATATTGAGTTTTAGAGTGATGTAATTAAGTCCGAAACCAGGGTCTTAAATTTAAACAAAGCCAATTATGTAGATATGAGGGGGGAGTTGGCTAAGATAGATTGGGAAATTAGATTAAAAGATATGACGGTAGATAAGCGATAGTGAACATTTAAAGAAATAATTCATAATTCTCAACGAATATACAAACCTGAGGATTGGGAGGGTATTAGAAATCAGCAAAGGATGACCAAGAAATTGATAAAGAAGGAAAAAATTGAATATGAGAGTAAACCAACAAGAAATATAAAAACAGATTGTAAGAGCTTCTACAAGTATGTAAAAAGGAAGAGATTAGCGAAAGTAAACATGGGTCCCTTAGAGGCAGATACAGGAGAAATTATAATGGGGAATAAGGAAATGAAAGAGACGTTAAACAAATATTTTGTATCTGTCTTCACAGTAAAAGAGACGAAAAACATACCAGAAATAGTGGGAAACCAAGGGTCTAATGAGAGGCAGGAATTTAAAGTAATTAATATTTGTAAAGAAAAAGTATTGGAGAAAAAAATGGGATGAAAAGCCAAAAATTCTAGGGTTTTAAAAGAGGTGGTTGCAGAGATAGTAAATGCATTGGTTTTGATCTTCCAGAATTCCCTAGATTCTAGAACGGTTCCCAAGGATTGGAAGGTAGCAAATGTAACCCCGCTATTCAATAAAGGAGGGAGAGAGGAAACGGGGAACTATAGGCCAGTTAGCCTCCCATCTGTAGTAGAGAAAATGCTAGAATCTATTATTAAGGAGTTAGTAACAGGGCACTTAGAAAATCATAATATGATTAGGCAGAATCAATGCTGTTTTATGAAAGGGAAATTTTGTTTGACAAATCTATTAGAATTTTTTGAGGGTGTAACAAGCAGGGTAGAGAAAGGGGAACCTGTGGATGTAATATATTCGGATTTTCAAAAGGCACTCGATAAGGTACCACACAAGAGGTTGTTACACAAGATTAGGGATTGGGATTTATTAGCATGGATTGAGGATTGGTCAACGGAGGAGGACACAAAGAGGCCGCAAAGGGATATAGAGTAGGAGAACCTTCACCACATGGACTGCAGCGTTTTAAGAAGGGCGGCTCACCACCACCTTCTCAAGGGCAATTAGGGATGGGCAATAAATGCTGGCCTTGCCAGCGACACCCACATCCCATGAACGAATAAAAAAAATGACAGGTTAAGTTAATGTGTGAGTAGGTGGCAGATGGATTATAAAGTGGGGAAATGTGAAATTATCCACTTTGATAGGAAGAATAAGATAGGAAGAGACTAAGAAATGTTGGATGTCAGAGGGATTTGGGTGTCCTTGTACATGAATCAGAGAAAGTTAACATGCAGGTACAGCAAATGATATGTTAGTCTTTATTGCAAGGGGGTTGGAGTATAAGAGTAAGGAGGTCTTGCTGCAATTATCTAGAGCTCTGTTGAGACCACATCTGGAGTACTGTGTACAGTTTTGGTCTCCTTACCTAAGGAAGGATGTACTTGGCTTAGAGGGGGTGCACTGAAGGTTCACTAGATTGATTCCTGGGATGAGAGAGTTGTCCTATAAGGAGAGATAGATTAGAATGGGCCTACATTCTCTGGAGTTTAGAAGAATGAGAGATGATCTCATTGAAAGGTATAACATTCTGAGGAGGCTTGACAGGGTAGGTGCTGACAGGGTATTTCCCCGGGCTGGAGGGTGTAGAACTAGAGGGCATAGTCTCAAGATAAGGGGTCAGCCATTTAGGACCGAGATGTGGAAACATTTCTTCACTCAGAGGATTGAGAATCTTTGGAATTCTCTACCCCAGAGGGCTGTGGATGCTCAGTCACTGAGTATATTCAAGACTGAGATCGATAGATTTTTCAACACTAAGGGAATCAAGGGATATGGGAATACGGTGGGAAAATGGAGTTGAGATAGAAGATCAGCCATGATCTGATTGAATGGCAGTGCAGGCTCCAGAGGCCCTATGGCCTACTCCTGCTCCTATTTCTTATGTTCTAATGTTCTTATTACAACAGTGACATTTTTTTTATTCGTTCATGGGATGTGGGCGTCACTGACAAGGCCAGCATTTATTGCCCATCCCTAACTACACTTCAAAAGTACTTCATTGGCTGTGAAGCACTTTGGGACTATATAAATGCAAGTTCTTCTTTCAAGGGTCTCCATGCTGACAATAAAATTAATGTTTTTGAAAAACATCAAAGAAATTTAAGATTAGTCTATATTATGAAACAGAGGACTAATTTAAACAAAATGTTCTCCCATTATACTTTCACCTCTGTTTAACCATTTTCAAGAATTTGTTTTAAATTTTCAGACTTTCAAAATGTAAATGAAGACGGAGATGTTGGCCCTGTTCTCTCATCTGTACTGTGGCAGTAAACCCTGATCATGAAGGACGTAACTGGTCAGTTGTGGAGTATACCGAATGGGATGGTGGGAATACGAGGTAGCTGGGGAAAGTTATTTGGGTCCACTGATAAAGGCATCAAAGAATGAGGCTGGCGAAAGGAACTTCAAAGAGATACTGTATTCGTAGTGGGTTCAGACTTTGTTTTACGTTAATAAAGATTGCAACCCTGTGTAAACAAGAGTGGGAACTGCCATATAAATTGTGTGTACTGCATGGCAATTGTGTAAATTGCTATGGAGTTGTAATGTACAATTTGGAACAAAGGCAATAACAGTTACGAACATACGAAATTGAAGGGCAGGAAAAGACCAGCTGGTCCATCAACCCTGCCCCACCCCATGATGACCGGAGCATTATGACTAAACACTCCTTCCCTCCCCCCATCACCTCCCACCCACCCCTGCATCCATGTAATTTCATGGGAGAGGCAAAAAAACTGTGTTGAAGCTTATATTCAGTGGGTGATACTAAAGAGCTCCACCAGCTGTAACAAAAGGTTTGAGTGTTGATCACCAACTCAACTAGTCGCCTATTAGGTATTTTATATTGTTAATATTTTCTGTTGTCACCAGTGCACAACAATGACAAATTCAGGGCAAAATAAGTAATTAGACTCAGTGTAAACCATATTTAATACCTGGACTCAGTCCTTGAACGAAAAAGAGATTAGAATGAAAATAATTATAACAGGTCTTGTCAAGTTCAAAAAAAAAATCACATGGCGGAATCTTAGATAACAGATAATTGTTCTGAGATAAAGTCAAGGACCATCATAGACTTGACTGTGGAGTTTGTTCTGTTATTGATTAAGCTAATTGACTTGGCTGTGAAACATAAAGTGACAGTGCAGTCTGAACCATCCAAGCATAATTTCTTGCACTCTTTTTTTTGAGTATTTATCGTGGTCATACTGACAGCGTGCGCAGTGGCAGGAGAAGGCAGGGTAGTGGTCTGTTGCTGGTTTGAAAACCTTATTCAGGAAGACACTCTGCTCTCTTTTCTTTCTAAGGATCAAAGCCTTAAAGTAAGCCTGCAGCCTTTTGGATCAATGCCTGTGTTGCAGGTCTCTGTCTTGCAAGACTACTTCAAACATAGTACTATCCAAGTAAACAGATCAGCAACATAATTCCCTGAGATGATATTAGGTAAAAATCACTGTAAGGAAACGAAACAGAATAGCAGAAAATACAGAACAGTACCAGGTCAATGTTCATTTTTTTACAAATCTACTGGTCCTTTTTTATAATTATGATACCTCTGTAGTCCCAGACCATATACTATAAATAATTTGTAGTTGTATATGTCTTCAGGATGTCCCAAAGTGTTTCATAGACAATGAATTACTTTTGAAGCATGGTCACTGATTTTATGGACAAACATGGTAGCCGATTTGCGCACAGGGTCCCACAAGCAGGAAATGAGTTAATAGATCAGTTAATGTTTTGGTGTTGTTGGTTGAGGGATGAGTATTGGTCAGGGACTACATAAATAGAAAAAAATAATAATTCTAACATGTATTATTAATTTTATTATTACTACAGAATGCTGCAGAATTGATAAAGGGTCATTAATGATCAAAAATAATACTTTGCAATCACTAAATCTCCTACTAAATCTTGAAATGAACACTGGGCAAAAATGCAATGCCACAAGTTAGGCCAGTTCGATGATATGGTATATTTTACTGGATGTGGTGGAGCAGGATGTAAATCTGGCTTCCAGAAACCCGTGATAATATACAGTATCTCATTCATTAACCGGCTCCACCCTCATTGAACAAGAACAAAGCTGGAAAGTCTATCAGGTCGTGGTAGGGCAGCATTAGCTTGCGCAGAAAGGTTTCTTCGGAGCCGAAAGGTCAGATGACTTCACCCCAGGAGCAAACTTAAAATGCACTGAACCTCTCTGCCGCTGCCATGATCCTATTCAGCCTATGCCGATTGCTGTCATTCCGATGTGCTCTGACTGCTGT
This sequence comes from Heptranchias perlo, assembly GCF_035084215.1. NCBI lineage: Eukaryota > Metazoa > Chordata > Chondrichthyes > Hexanchiformes > Hexanchidae > Heptranchias > Heptranchias perlo. The sequence goes on along the minus strand of NC_090331.1, from coordinate 14,797,569 downwards.
AGTCCATTAGTCAGGCAGACAAGTGGGTCCTCGGAATGCATTGGCAGTCAGGTACTAACAATCTATAATGTTTTCTGTTCTATGACTCCATTACGAATATCTCTGGCTCCAAAATCTAGTGATGCACAGACACTTCTGAAGCAGAGGCCTGCTGTGGAACTGTCATTCAAGTCTTCAAAGATTTTATATGACTGCTAATAGCACAGCCTTTTGTCATTAGGTGCTGCAGGGAGGCGGCGGGGAGTGGGTTTTGGGCATTGGTTAAGACAGTTGAGAGTGAGGATCACAGTAAATGCACAAGGACAGCTTGACATCTAAAACATTTTTAAAAATATAATAGCTTCAATGCGGCAAAAAATCTTCCCAAATACAGTGAATCCCTTCATAAAAGCATTCTACTTTTCCGGGAAAATTTCCATTTAAAATGGAATGATCATTTAGCAACTATATAAGGTCATTTTACAGGCATTAGATCTTTTATGAAGATATTTAAGGTTGTGCGTAGTTTAAAGGAATTTTCATTTACACGTCATTTAAGAATTAGATGTACAGACTTTAGTACTAAAACATTTTTTTAGTATAGTTGTATGTGCTTCATAAAGGAATCATATCAGGTTAGGAAACCAGAATGCATCAATCCCATTGGAAAACAAAGGTGAAAAGTGATGAGAACAAATGTCTTTTGGAAGATATTGGCCCAGGCAGAGCCCAAGTTATAAGGTCCTGGAAGGTGGTAACAATGATGCTTCCATTCTATTTTTGTCCGGTTTTCTCCACTTCTCTACTCTTAAAGGTGCTGACTCACGCTGGTGCATGGTTCCATGGCTCTGGCAGCCCTCCAGTACTTTGCTCAAGTGACTACTCTTCAAGTGTGAAATTAGATAGTGAGGGCTAAATTTTCACCTTCACCTTTTGGCTGGCAATCTGGCGGGATGGAACTCATGGCCTCTGTAAAACCTACCGGGTTTTATTCCATCAAAATCAATGGGATGAAAATCAGGCGGGCACTGCAATGGGCGGGCAATCCGCTCCGCCAGGTTACCGATCGGGCGACGGAGATTAGAATTCACTCCTGAGTGTCAGCAAGCTATTTGGACAAAGAGGGCATCAGAACTGAGCCCAATCCTATTCACATTTCATGCTCACATCCCAGTGGGGTCATCAACAGTGATCAGGTTCAGGATTTTGGCTCTCTATCTCTCTTGGATGAGATCATCTAATTGAGCGTTGATTTAGGATCAATCCTGTACCTCCCTAGTCAATATTCCTTATTGCCACAACAAGCTATGCATTTATCCAGTAAGACATGGGGGAAGCTTTGACAATTGTTTCATAATCTGAAAAAAGTTGCACCTAGGCCTGGATTAATCCGATATTTACATTGTACCCTAAATTGAGTTTGAAATGACACAAGCAGACAGAGTAAGTTTATAAGGTGAATTCACCAATCCCATGGTCCCAGTGGTATGCCTTGCTCAAAAGGGCCATGGGGCAAAGCATCATCACGATAGTATTGTAGCCCAAGCTCCAACCCTCACTCCTATCAAGGACAGCTCCTTGCTGACAGTGCAGGATTGGTGAAATGTAGTGGCCATTCACACCGTTTCCTGTGGAAGGCCACCGGTCCAAGATTATAACATGATTGGCCGTGCATTTTCAGTTAATCGGATCAATGCCAAATATACGAGGTACCGAGCTGAACAGCGAAGAATTTTGTAGCTTTCTGTATTTGCGCATGTTATGGAGTGATCAACAAACCCTCTAAACCTCAGAAAACAAGACATTTTCTTCTCTTTTCTCTTTGAGTCATTTGAAGTCTTTGTGGAGCGGCAAGAATGCAGGTTAGGACTCTGAAAATACCACAAATGTGCAGTTAGTCAGTACTTTTTCAGCACAGCCATTGCAGCACCCAAAGAGGGGGCCAGGCAGTTAAAGGGACAGAAGTAACCCAAAGATGTGGCTGCCTTGTAGGCTGCAGCAGAGGATCAGGCCTACAAATCAAGGTAAGTTGGGGTCTGAATGGAGGGAGATGAAGCCACCACAAGGCTCTGTCCCTTCATGGGGGACCTCAAGGCCGCTACCACTGCTTCTCAGGGCCTATTGTGATCTTGCCATGGGGAGCATCAGTAACACAGACAGAATAGAGAACAAGGCTGAATATAGAAAGTACAGAGGAGATCTGAAAAGTGAATAAGAGGGGCAAAGAGAGAGTATGAGAATGGATTAGCAGCTAACATAAAAGGGAACCCAAACGTTTTTTATAAACATGTGAATAGGAAAAGGGTAGTCAAAGGAAGGGTGGGATTGATTCAGGACAAAAAAGGAGATCTTCTTATGGAAGCAGAGGGTATGGCTGTATCTCATCAGCCTTCACTAGAGAAGAGGCTACGGCCAATGTAGCAGTAAAGGAGGAGGCAGTAGCGATATTGGATAGGATGAAAATAGATAAAGAGGAGGTACTTAAAAGGTTGGCAGTACTCAAAGTAGAAAAGTCACCCAGTCCAGATGGGATGCATCCTAGGTTACTGAGGGAAGTAAGGGTGGAAATTGCGGAGGCTCTGGCCACAATCTTCCAATCCTCCTTAGATATGGGGATGGTACCGGAGGACTGGAGGATTGCAAATGTTACACCACTGTTCAAAAAAAGGGAGCGGGATAAAGCCGGCAATTGCAGGCCAATCAGGTTAACATCGGTGGTGGGAAACTTTTAGAGACAATACTCAGGGACAAAATTAATCGGCACTTGGAAAAGTATGGAATAATAAATGAAAGTCAGCACAGATTTGTTAAATCAAAATCGTATTTGTCTAACTTGATTGAGTTCTTTGATGAAATAACGGAAAGGGTTGATGAGGATAGTACGGTTGATGTTGTGTAAATGAACTTTCAAAAGACATTTGATCAAGTACTATGTAATAGACGTACTAGCAAAATTAAAGCCCATGGGATTAAAGGAACAGTGGCAGCGTGGATACAAAATTGGCTAAGGGACAGAAAGCAGAGAGTAGGGGTGAACAATTGTTTTTCAGACTGGAGGGAAGTATACAGTGGTGTTCTCCAAAGCTCAGTATTGGGGTCATTGCTCTTTTTGATATACATTAATGACCTAGACTGGGGTATAGAGGGTATAATTTCAAAGTTTGCAGATAACACGAAACTTGGAAATGTAGTAAACAATGTGGAGGATAGTAACACACTTCAGGAGGACATAGACAGACTGGTGAAATGGTCAGACACATGGCAGATGAAATTTAACGCAGAGAAGTGTGAATTGATAAGAAGAATGAGTAGAGGCAATATAAACTAAATGGTACAATTTTAAAGGGGGTGCAGGAACAGAGAAACCTGGGGGTGCACATACACAAATCTTTGACGGTGGCAGGACAAGTTGAGAAGGCTGTTAAAAAAGCATATGGGATTCTGGGCTTTATTTAAAGAAGCATAGAATACAAAAACAAGGAAGTTATGCTAAATCTTTATAAAACACTAGTTTGGCCTCAGCTGTAGTATTGTGTTCAATTCTGAGCACCACCCTTTAGGAAGGATGTCAAGGCCTTGGAGAGGCTGCAGAAGAGATTTACTAGAATGGTGCCAGGGATGAGGGACTTCAGTTATGTGGAGAGACTGGAGAAGCTGGGGTTTTTCTCCTTAGAACTGTTTCCAGTGACAGAAGTGTTGGTACCAGAGGACACAGATTTAAGGTGAACAGCAATAGAACCAGAGGCAACATGAGGAAACATTTTTTTATGCAGCGAGTTGTAATGATCTGGAATGCACTGTCTGAAAGGGTGGTGGAAGTAGATTCAACAATAATTTTAAAAGGGAATTGGAGAAATACTTGGAGGGGAAAAATTTACAGGGCTATGGGGAAAGGGCAGGGGAATGGGACTAATTGGATAGCTCTTTCAAAGAGCCGGCACAGGCATGGTGGGCCAAATGGCATCGTCCTGTGCTGTACCTACTATGATACTATGTGGAAAGGAAATCCATCTGGGGCTGGGGTCCCAACCCCTCTGCTGTCATTTGCAAGTGGCAAGCAGGAAAGAAGAGAGCAGCGGTGATCGTGGTGGGGCAGGGGCGGAGGGAGGGAATTGTTGGTCAGGGGGTAAGGTTCCCAGTAGGCCTCACCACCTTCATTTGTCGCTGTTGCCAAAATTCTAGTTATAAAAGCAGCATGAGTGTGAAGAGATCATAAATACTTTACTGACAATGGATAGAAGTGATGGCATTTATTTGGTGTATGTAGTCACATTTTGCCGATAGTGATCACAAAATGTTGTTATAAACTGGATATTCTTATAAATTATTAATTTGACAGAGCCGTAAAACAGACAGGTTAATGGGGGGAAAATGGAACTGCTAACAAAAAATGTCATTGTAAAAGTGGTGTTCATAAGTGGTGTTCATGTGTATGATGTTCTTGATCCTTTTTTTCATCTGTAACATTAAGGTCAATGGTAAATGGCCAGCTATTCCACTGAATTACTATTTTTAGCCCTAAGGCATAATTTCTCTAACAGCAATTGTGACCGTAACGGCAATAGAATTTAATGAAATCCAATGGAGGCAAGCTTCAATTAAGCAGTTGTGTATCTTGCACATCGTATTGATGAACTACTTGAGTAGTTAAATAAAAGATCTAATACCAAGCATGGGTAACTTATTGGTTTCTAGCCATGGGTACGGTAGCCTAATGGTTAAAGTACTGGACTAGCAACTCAGAGGAGAGTTGGCAAGTTGTGTTCAATAAATTTGGTAATTTGTGGGGTTGCACCAGAAAATGACCATCAAAGCTGTCGGATTGTCATAAAAAATGTCCAACTGGTTTACTGAAGTTCTTCCAAGAAGATGACCTGCCACCTTAACCAGTCCAGGCTACAAATGACTGCAGTCCCACAATGTAAGCTTGACTGGTAATGTCCTCTGAAATTACCTGGAAAGCAGCTCATTTGTAAAAGAACCACTGAAAAATAGAACAATGAGAAAAATATTGGACAATCCAATTAGCAATATCCAGGCACAGACCATCCTGACTTGGACACATACCTCCATTCCTTCGTCGCTGCTATATCAAATTACTAGAATTCCCCACTTGACACTATTGTGGAAGAACCATTAACGGTTCAAGGAGAAGGCCCACCACTACCTTCTCAGGGCAACTCGGGATGGGCAATAAATGCAACAATACAATTGAAATGAAATAAGTAAGCAAAGGAAAAGTAGACAGAGCTCAGCACTATGAGTCCAATGCATCTGAGTTTTTTTTTACAACAAAACCTTCCCTTCAACAATGGAAAGCACTTTCCCTCCAAACATGGAAACAGCAGCATAAATCCCATTACAATGAAATCATTCAAACTCACTCCATCACTGCACTGACAGTTCACTAATCTCTTTCCAAAAATATCTCATGTCCCTCAGTATATATTATTTTAATTCAAATTATGACTATCGATGCTGTAGATAGTACACATTGCAGTCATGGCACACACAATGTACTGTGGCAGCAGTATGTCATAGAATCATAAAAAGTTACGGCACAGAAGGAAGCCATTCGGCCCATCGTGTCCGTGCCAGCCGAAAAAGAGCTATCCAGCTTAATCCCACTTTCCAGCACTTGGTCCATAGCCCTGTAGGTTACAACACTTCAGTTGCACATCCAAGCACTTCTTAAATGAGCTGAGGGTTTCTGGCTCTACCAACCTTTCAGGCAGTGCGTTCCAGATCCTCACCACCCTCTGGGTGAAAAAAATTCTCCTCAGCTCCCCTCTAATCCTTCTACCAATTACTTTAAATGTATGCCCCCTAGTCACTGACCCCTCTGCTTAGGGAAATAGGTCCTCCCTGTCCACTCTATCTAGTCCCCTCATAATTTTATATACCTCAATTAATTCTCCCCTCAGCCTCCTTTGTACCAAAGAAAACAACCGCAACCTATCTACAGGATGTGTCCTATTTACCGGATGCACTACAGCAAGTCACAAAGGTTCTCAAACCCGCAACTTCCATCACCTAGAAGGTCAAGGGCTGCAGGGACATGAGAACATTATCATCTCCAAGATTCCCTCCTATTCACACACCATACTGACTTGGACATATTTTGCCCTTCCTTCCTTCATTGTTGCTGGGTCAAAATCCTGGAACTCCCTCTCTAACAGCACTCTAACATCACATGGACTGCAGCGGTTCAAGAAGAAGGCCCACCACCACCTTCTCAAGGGGCAACTGGGAATGGGCAATAAATGCCGGCCTTGCTGGGAATGCCCAGACATCCTGAGAATTAATAAATAAAAACAAAATTACAACATTTATTATGATAAATAGACCACAAACCAGAGTTCTATTGATTCTATTCTCCAACCTCGGCAATTCATAATGGTTCATTTGTGTATCAGGTTAGTTATATAATACCTTGCATGTATAACATTACTTAAGTGGTCAAGCTTGTTAATAATTACACTGCTAATTCTATATAAATAGAGCAACTCATCTGAAAACTCTTGTCACAAAATTTTACTGCTAGTAGTATTCAAGAGCAGTATTATTATTGGAGATTACTCCTAAACTCCAAATACAACTACATATAGTTCTTTGTCTTCCCTGCATCCTCACTGTGTTGAAATAAAGAATCATTGCACCATATCCTACTCTAACTCATTATTTCCCAGGACTTCAAGCTTGTGGAGCTCCTTACATCCCTTAGTCTTTCCTGGCACCTACATTCTCTTTTAAAGCGGGTAAATGGAGTTAAGATACAGATCAGCCATGATCTAATTGAATGGCGGAACAGGCTCGAGGGGCTGAATGGCCTACTCCTGATACTATGCCTAGGCTTCTTAATTTACCTCATCTTCTCTACTAGTCTCTTCATTCTTAGTTATATGGGCTTTAACCTTAACCTAGACTTCTTAATTTAAAACAAACTGCTCTTTATCAGCTGGTTTCTTATATCTCTGCGTTTTTGTAGTAAGGAGTAAGTCGTAAGGCTCTGGGAGAAAGACAGGCCAGTTAGCTTGAGAGAAGGTTGGCTGCACTATTGATTCCCTACCTGATCGTCTGTCCTCCCGAACAATACAGTCGGTGGGAAGCTGGTCCTTATCTCTGTCACTTCTGTAAATGTACACCCCTGATGCAGCAGTGATTGTGGCCTTGGAGTCCTGTTTTCCCTGAGGAACGGCTCTATCTATTCGTGTAATTTTAAAAAGAAAAATATTGATTTACCACAGGCAACTATCACTAATCCCATTGCTTCCTGCTGCCCTTGTGGTGAATAACTGCAAAGAACAGCCTCCACCGTCTGTGAAGTTTAACCAGTGAGAAATGCTGAGACTGCTCGCTTATTAAAAAGTTGGACATTTATACTATTGACAAAGAGGACATTACAATTTTGGGCAGTGCTAAATTTATTCATCAAAAAAGTGAGAGCGAGCAATTTAACATCGCCACTACTGATAGCAACTCCAGGGGCTCAATTTTAACCCTACTCGGCTGCTAGAAACTAGGCGGGTCGGCAGTTAAAAATGAGTAGGTTACTTACCTGCAGATGACGACCATTTCCAATATTAACCTATACGGTTTTACAGGTGGATGAGATGCCTGCCTAAATTTATGCAAGTCAGGACCCATAACCTCAACAGAACCCAGATGCAGTTCTAAACGGGCCCTGAGCGGGGAAGCTGCTGAGGTTTACCCACTGGGCAGAAGAGGTTCTTCAGCTCAGCCCGAGACTTTCCTTTGTGGGGCCAGGAAGAGCAAGATTGCTCTTCCGGGCCCCACTATGAATGTCGAGGCCTCTCCTGCCCCCCTCTGCTCCCCTTTTTCTTCTGTGAGATCCTCCCATCAATCTCTTCCCCTCCACCTACCTGGCAGCCAGTGGGAGGCCCCCAAACTTCGCCTGCCTGCAGACGCTCAGCACCCTCTTCACACCCGTTTTGGGTGGGAAGTAGGCTGGCAGCATTTAAAATTGCCGTAGCTCTGTCAGACGGGGAATCAACTCACCTGAGCAGAAACTGTTCTGAATTAAAATCCACCCCAATTATGCCTATCCCAGAGAAAACCATGGCCATAATTGTAATAAGTAACCACCATTTTAAGCATCCAAATTAGGCTGGAGCACCCCAGGGCAACTCAATCATGCTCATTCCAGACCTCAGTGATGATGATACTTGATTTCAACTTTGGTATCTTAAGACTGCCTGGTGTAAGCTTTATTTTCTTCCTACTCCTCAATAGAAATGATTACATGAACTGACCCTCTGAATTGGTTAACTTTCTCCCTTCCGATCTCTGAATGGAATGATTTCTTGGTTCAGACTGTGCTATCCAGTAGAGAATAGAATCATAAAATTTTACAGCACAGAAGGAAGCCATTCGGCCCGTTGTGCCTGTGCCGGCTCTTTGAAAGAGCTGTCCAATTTAGTCCCACACCCCAGCATTTTCCCATAACCCTGCAAATTAGGCCTCTTTAAGTACATGTCCCATTGCCTTTTGAAAGTTCCCATGGAAACTGCTTCCACCACCCTTTCAGGGAGTGCATTCCAGATCTTAACAACCCTCTGTGAAAAAAATTATCCTCATTTCCACTCTAGTTCTTTTGCCAATTATTTTAAATCTATAACCTTTGGTTACCGACCCACTTACCAGAGGAAACAGTTTCTCCCTATTTGCTCTATCAAAACCCCTCATTATTTTCAATACCTCTAATGGGTCTAACCTGCACTAAGGAGAAAAATCCCAGCTTCTCCAATCTCTCCACATAAGTGAAGTCCCTCATCTGTGGTATCATTCTGGTAAACATCCTCTGTACACTCTCCAAGGCTTTGACACCCTTCCTAAAGTGTGGTGCCCAGAATTGTACACAATAGTCCAGCTGAGGCTTCACCAGTGATAAGTAAAGGTTTAGCATGACTTCCTTGTTTTTGTATTCAATGCCTCTATTTGCATACGCTTTCTGAACCGTCTTATCAACTTGCCCTGCCACCTTCAAAGATTTGTAAACATGCACCCCCAGGCCCCTCTGCTCCTGTGCCCTGCTCAAAATAGTGCCATTTAGAAGATACTGCCTCTCCGTGTTGTTTCACCCAAAACGCTTCACTTCACACTTATCCGCATTAAATAGCTTCTGCCATGTGTTTGCCCATTTCACAGGCACGACAGGCTGAATGGCCTCCCTCTGTGCTGTAAGATCCTATGATTCTATCATTCTGGTGCCTTTAATGTCATCAGGATTTCTCAAAGTGCTTCAAAGCCAATGATTTATTTTTGAAGTGTAGTCACTGTTGTTTTGTAGATAAACAAGACAACCAATTTGCAAACATCAAGGCCCCACAGACAGCAAATTAGATAAATGATCAGTTAAACTGTTTTATCTGGTATTGGTTGAGGGATAAATGTTGGCCAGATTACAGAGAGAACGCCCCTGCTCTTCTTTGAATTGTGTCATGGGATCTTCCACTTCAACCTGAACTGACGATGCTTTAACTTCTTATCTAAAAGAGAGTACCTTAGAAAATGCAAAACTCTCACAGAACTGCATTCAAGTATTAGTTTAATCGTGGAGTAGGGATTGAATTTATAATAGTCTGTGTTAGAGGCAAGAATCAGATTACTAAGCCCAACTGATAATAAAGTAATTTCTGAAATGAATGTGCCATAATTCGAGGATTGAGGGGAAATCCTACATTGAGACACATGAATTCCTCGGTAACAATTAGATAAATTTCCATGTGGATTTTCCCGGTCGTCTGGCTTGGGTTTGGCAGAAGAGCCACCTAAATCTCAGAAAAATGGTGTGGAGATGCCGGTGATGGACTAGGGTGGACAAATGTAAAAATGGGGTAGACATTGTTTATCAGGGATTTCAGTAACTCTTCCGTTCAATTCGTTACAGCGATCGAGCGGGAGAACCCTGCGGAAATTCATCCTGGTTACTCCTGTTGCAGAGATGTTTGGGGAGGAACGAAAGCTGGAACATTTATTGAATATTTTCCGAAGTATTAGGTCATCAATTCACAGTATCTAGTCCAATCGAAAGATTTCCTCGTTTGGTGATAATAGTTGGCAAACTCGATTCAAACCACTTCTATGGCAAATAAAAATAGTTGTTACCACATTTTAGTGACATTTTTTTACATTCGTTTATGGGATGTGGGCGTCGTTGGCGAGGCCGGCATTTATTGCCCATCCCTAATTGCCCTTGAGAAGGTGGTGGTGAGCCGCCTTCTTGAACCGCTGCAGTCCGTGTGGTGAAGGTTCTCCCACAGTGCTGTTAGGAAGGGAGTTCCAGGATTTTGACCCAGCGATGATGAAGGAACGGTGATGGTGTGTCGGGATGGTGTGTGACTTGGAGGGGAACGTGCAGGTGGTGTTGTTCCCATGTGCCTGCTGCTCTTGTCCTTCTAGGTGGTAGAGGTCGCGGGTTTGGGAGGTGCTGTCGAAGAAGCCTTGGCGAGTTGCTGCAGTACATCCTGTGGATGGTACACACTGCAGCCACTGTGTGCCGGTGGTGAAGGGAGTGAATGTTTAGGGTGTGGATGGGGTGCCAATCAAGCGGGCTGCTTTGTCCTGGATGGTGTCGAGCTTCTTGAGTGTTGTTGGAGCTGCACTCAACCAGGCAAGTGGAGAGTATTCCATCACACTCCTGACTTGTGCCTTGTAGATGGTGGAAAGGCTTTGGGGAGTCAGGAGGTGAATCACTCTTCACAGAATATCCAGCCTGTGACCTGCTCTTGTAACCACAGTATTTATATGGCTGGTCCAGTTAAGTTTCTGGTCAATGGTGACCCCCAGGATGTTGATGGTGGGGGATTCGGCGATGGTAATGCCGTTGAATGTCAAGGGGAGGTGGTTAGACTCTCTCTTGTTGGAGATGGTCATTGCCTGGCACTTGTCTGGCGCGAATGTTACTTGCCACTTATGAGCCCACGCCTGGATGTTGTCCAGGTCTTGCTGCATGCGGGCTCAGACTGTTTCATTATCTGAGGGGCTGCGAATGAAACTGAACTCCGTGCAATCATCTGCGAACATCCCCGTTTCCGACCTTATGATGGAGGGAAGGTCATTGATGAAGCAGCTGAAGATGGTTGGGCTTAGGACACTGCCCTGAGGAACTCCTGCAGCAATGCCCTGGGGCTGAGATGATTGGCCTCCAACAACCACTACCATCTTCCTTTGTGCTAGGTATGACTCCAGCCACTGGAGAATTTTCCCCCCGATTCCCATTGACTTCAATTTTACTCGGGCTCCTTGGTGCCACACTCGGTCAAATGCTGCCTTGACGTCAAGGGCAGTCACTCTCACCTCACCTCTGGAATTCAGCTCTTTTGTCCATGTTTGGACCAAGGCTGTAATGAGGTCTGGAGCCGAGTGGTCCTGGCGGAACCCAAACTGAGCATCGGAGAGCAGGTTATTGGTGAGTAAGTGCCGCTTGATAGCACTGTCGACGACACCTTCCATCACTTTGCTGATGATTGAGAGTAGACTGATGGGGCGGTAATTGGGCGGATTGTATTTGTCCTGCTTTTTGCGGACAGGACATACCTGGGCAATTTTCCACATTGTCGGGTAGATGCCAGTGTTGTAGCTGTACTTGAACAGCTTGGCTACAGGCGCAGCTAGTTCTGGAGCACAAGCCTTCAGCACTACAGCCGGGATGTTGTCGGGGCCTCTAGCCTTTGCTGTATCCAGTGCGATCAGCTGTTTCTTGATATCACGTGGAGTGAATCGAATTGGCTGAAGACTAGCTTCTATGATGTTGGGGATATCCAGAGGAGGCCGAGATGGATCATCCACTCGACACTTCTAGCTGAAGATGGTTGCAAACGCTTCAGCCTTGTCTTTTGCACTCACGTGTTGGACTCCGCCATCATTGAGGTTGTGGATGTTTGCATGCAGTCCTGAGTTGTAGCTTCACCAGGTTGGCACCTCATTTTTAGATACAGCTGGTGCTGCTCCTCTAGACTTCTCATTTGAACCAGGGTTGATCCCCTGGCTTGTTGGTAATGGTAGAGTGAGGAATATGCCGGGCTATGAGGTTACAGATTGTGCTGGAATACAATTCTGCTGCTGCTGATGGCCCACAGCGCCTCATGGTTGCCCAGTTTTGAGCTGCTAGATCTGTTCTGAATCTATCTCATTTAGCACACAACACGTTGGATGGTGTCCTCAGTGCAAAGTCGGGACTTCGTCTCCACGAGGACTGTGCGGTGGTCACTCCAACCAATACTTTCATGGACAGATGCATTTGCGACAGGTAGATTAGTGAGGACGAGGTCAAGTAAGTTTTTCCCTTGTGTTGGTTCTCTCACCACCTGCCGCAGGCCCAGTCTGGCAGCTATGTCCTTCAGGACTCGGCCAGCTCGGTCAGTAGTGGTGCTACCGAGCCACTCTTGGTGATGGACATTGAAGTCCCCCACCCAGACTACATTCTGTGGCCTTGCTACCCTCAGTCCTTTTCAACATGGAGGAGGACTGATTCATCAGCTGAGGGTGGGCGGTAATCAGCAGGCGGTTTCCTTGCCCATGTTTGACCTGATGCCGTGAGATTTCATGAGGTCCAGAGTCAATGTTGAGGACTCCCAGGGCCACTCCCTCCTGACTGTATATCACTGTACCGCCTCCTCTGGTCGGTCTGTCCTGCCGGTGGGACAGGACATACCCAGGGATGGTGATGGAAGAGTCTGGGACATTGGCTGAAAGGTATGATTCTCTGAGTATGGCTATGTCAGGCTGTTCCTTGACTAGTCTGTGGGACAGCTCTCCCAATTTTGGCACAAGTCCCCAGATGTTAGTGAGGAGGACTTTGCAGGGTCGACTGGGCTTGGTTTGCCTTTGTCGTGTCCGGTGCCTAGTGGTCCGTCTGGTTTTATTCTTGTTGTGACTTTTTTTAAGTGAGATTTTACAACTGAGTGGCTTTTTCAGCTATTTCAGAGGGCAATTAAGAATCATATATAGGCCAGATCGGGTAAGGACGGCAGGTTTCCTTCCCTAAAGGGCATTGGTGAACCAGATGGGTTTTTATGACAATCCGGTAGTTTTCATCGCCACCATTACTGATATTAGCATTTTAATTCCAGATTTTTTTATTTAATTAATTGAATTTAAATTCCCCAGCTACTGTGGTGGGATTTGAACTCATGACTCTGGATTTTTAGTCCAGGCCTCTGGATTACTAGTCCAGTAACATAACCACTATTCTTCTGTGGATAACTGATAAAAGTGAGGAAGGGAAAGATTGAGAGAGTGTGAAAAAGAGATGATAAGAGGAAGGAAGTGTAAGTGAAAGCAGAAACACAACACAGAGTACCCATTAGGACAGGTGAGATTCACACTAGAATGTCAGAGTGCTTTTCCTCCTGTGACATTAGCTTTGAAAATGTGTCGTGATTTGATGCTTATTTTTTGCAGATGCTAGCAGGTAGAAATATTGCTTGTATTGAGTTACCGTTAGATCAACTTGAGTTAAAGAACTATTGATCATTTATCCTGAAATGACAGAGCATTCCATGCTTTTATTGCTCCTCCAGGGGCTGATGTAGGCACCTTTAGAAGTTGGAAAGTCCTAGAAAAGAGCATACGTTTATCCCTGGCATCATTTAACTCCAGCAATTTCTTATGTCCAAAATGACCTTGAGTTTTTAAGCCTAAATCTGATCTCTTGATAGTCTCTAAAGTGTAATGTAAACTGGAATAATCAATTGTGCACAAATCTTTTTATTGTTGAACAAGCTGCTTTGGCTCAGGTAATGTTTCAGAATGGGGGGGCGGGGGGTGATTCCATTATAAAAATGATTAGGCTTTTTTTAAAACCTAATCAAGCGGGTACACTGATGAGCAAAAAGATCATTCTGGACATCCAGAATTTAATTATGACAAAAAGTTACGGAAACAGGGCTTCTTCCCTTTGGACAAAAGAAGACTTCTGAGGACCTAGTTAAAGTTTTAAATATTTTGCCCCATCATTGACAGCCGTGCCTTCAGCTGCTTTGGCCCTCTTTGATCTGGAATTCCCTCCCTGAACCCCTCTGCCTCTCCAATCTCTCTCCTCCCTTAAGACTCTCCATAAAACCCACATCTTTGACTAAACTTTCGGTTACCCCTCCTAATATCTCCTTCTTTGGTTCGGTTCTTTTGATTATGCCATGTGAAGCACTTTGGGATGTTTTTCTACATTAAAGATGCTATTTACATGCAAGTTGTTCTTCTTGCTGTTTATTCTTTAGTGAATAGAAGATAGAGACATAATCAAACTGAATTTTTCAAGGTTACATAGAATTACTTGGAGTCCACACCACAGAAAGAGGCCATTCAGCATAATTGGTCAATGCTGGCGTTTATGCTCCACACGAGCCTCCTCCCACCCCTCCTCATCTAACCCTATCAGCATATCCTTCTATTCTTTTCTCCCTCATGTACTTACCTAGCTTCCCTTTCAATGCATTATGAGGGCAACTGATAAAACTCATCTAAATACATTGTACACTACGGTGAATGGTTCAATTATCACAGCAAGCTAGTTAATAGTTAGGAAGAACGAGTAAGAAGGCAAATCAGGCAGAACTTTTTCACTGAAAGGATAATAAATTTGTGGAATAAGTCACCAGGGAGGGCCATTCAAACAGATAGTATAGTTGTGTGGAAATTGAAGGAAGAAATACTTGCATTTATTTTACATCTTTCACGTTGGAACATCTCCTAGCACTTTACACAATTACTTTTTTGAGGTTATTACATAAGCAATTGGATCTCTAGAGGGGGAATGGATTGAGGGCTCTGATGAGAAGACTGGATAGGAAAGATTAATCTATGAAAATGGGTCGAGCTTGTCTGAGCCTAATAGCTTTTTCCTGTTCTGATTCTTAATTCGTCCACATACATTCATCCAATATATGCTCAAACAAGCTACATGCCCATATTCTCAGTACAACAGTAAACCTTGCCCTGGATTTCTCCATTGACACATCTCTATAAATGAATTCACTCTGCTTATGGGAATGTGAGGATGGAGTTACCACTTAAATAAATTTGGGCAGTTTCAATCCAGTGCATATAAAACCCAAACCTCTTGACTTTCAGCTGCCCCTCCTCTAGAGATGTAGGGCACATGGCCCCGATTTTCAAAGGAAATTGCAGGTGCGTTGGGGGTTGGGGGGGCTGCGAAAATCGGGAAAATTCCAAGCGGGTGAGGAAGCCAGTCCCAACCCGCCGACTTCCGGGTTTCCCACCGACGCGCCAGTGTGCGGCGTGCTTCAGGAATGTGGGAGTCCCGCCGGCAATTAAAGCCGGCGGGGTGATCGTTAAAGAACCTAATGTACCTCACTTAAGGTACTTTATTTCTGGCATAGTGCATAGTTAAACCGATTTTAAGCTTACCTGGGCGGTTTTCCCATGGCTTCTGATTCATGCTGGTAAAACCAGGCATGAAGGGCCGGATCAGGCAAAAATAAAGTAAATAAAAACCATTGCACAAGGTTAAAAAACAAAATAAACCTATCTTTCCACTGATGTCACCTGCTGCAATGTTCGATGTCTCCCTCTCTGATGTCTCCCCTGCCCCTGATGTCTCCCTCTCTAAGGTCCCTCTCAGCCCCCGATTACTTCCTCTCCGATCTCCCCCTCTCCCCCCCGGATCTCCCTCTCCCCCCCGATCTCTCCCCTCCCCCGATCATCCCCTCTCCCCCCAATCTTCTCCTCTGACCCCACCCTGATCTTCCACTCTTCCCCGTCCCGATCTTAACCTCTCCCCTCCCTACCCGATCTTCAGCATCCTCCACTCTCTGTTCCAGAACGAGCTGCGCCTCTAGCCAAGCTGTTCCAGTACAGCTACAACACTGGCATCCACCCGACAATGTGGAAAATTGCCCAGGTATGTCCTGTCCACAAAAAGCAGGACAAATCCAATCCGGCCAATTACCTCCCCATCAGTCTACTCTCAATCATCAGCAAAGTGATGGAAGGTGTCGTCGACGGTGCTATCAAGCGGCACTTACTCACCAATAACCTGCTCACCGATGCTCAGTTTGGGTTCCGCCAGGACCACTCGGCTCCACAGCCTTGGTCCACAGATGGACAAAAGAGCTGAATTCCAGAGGTGAGGTGAGAGTGACTGCCCTTGACATCAAGGCAGCATTTGACCGAGTTTGGCACCAAGGAGCCCTAGTAAAATTGAAGTCAATGGGAATCAGGGGGAAAACTCTCCAGTGGCTGGAGTCATACCTAGCACAAAGGAAGATGGTAGTGGTTGTTGGAGGCCAATCATCTCAGCCCCAGGACATTGCTGCAGGAGTTCCTCAGGGCAGTGTCCTAGGCCCAACCATCTTCAGCTGCTTCATCAATGACCTTCCCTCCATCATAAGGTCAGAAATGGGGATGTTCGCTGATGACTGCACAGTGTTCAGTTCCATTCGCAACCCCTCAGATAATGAAGCAGTCCGAACCTGCATGCAGCAAGACCTGGACAACATCCAGGCTTGGGCTCATAAGTGGCAAGTAACATTCGCGCCAGATAAGTGCCAGGCAATGACCATCTCCAACAAGAGAGAGTCTAACCACCTCCCCTTGACATTCAACGGCATTACCATCGCCGAATCCCCCACCATCAACATCCTGGGGGTCACCATTGACCAGAAACTTAACTGGACCAGCCATATAAATACTGTGGCTACGAGAGCAGGTCAGAGGCTGGATATTCTGCGGCGAGTGACTCACCTCCTGACTCCCCAAAGCCTTTCCACCATCTACAAGGCACAAGTCAGGAGTGTGATGGAATACTCTCCACTTGCCTGGATGAGTGCAGCTCCAACAACACTCAAGAAGCTCGACACCATCCAAGATAAAGCAGCCCGCTTGATTGGCACCCCATCCACCACCCTAAACATTCACTCCCTTCACCACCGGCGCACTGTGGCTGCAGTATGCACCATCCACAGGATGCACTGCAGCAACTCGCCAAGGCTTCTTCGACAGCACCTCCCAAACCCGCGACCTCTACCACCTAGAAGGACAAGGGCAGCAGGCGTATGGGAACAACACCACCTGCATGTTCCCCTCCAAGTCACACACCATCCCGACTTGGAAATATATCGCCGTTCCTTCATTGTCGCTGGGTCAAAATCCTGGAACTCCCTTCCTAACAGCACTGTGGGAGAACCGTCACCACACGGACTGCAGCGGTTCAAGAAGGCGGCTCACCACCACCTTCTCGAGGGCAATTAGGGATGGGCAATAAATGCCGGCCTTGCCAACGACGCCCACATCCCGTGAACGATTAAAAAAAAAAGAATGACGTCTCTCTCTCTCTCTTTCTCTCCCCCCACTCCCCTCGATGTTGCAGCTCCTGTCGGCAGCCAGCATGTCAATCAGAAACAACTTTAATCGGCATCAATTACACCGCGATCGTGCCGGAAAAGGTAAGTTTTTTTTATTCGGGTTTGCTACGCGCACCTTCCCCCACCCCCCCTGCTGCCATCCCGCCACTATTTCAAAATTGAGCCCCATAAGTCATTAAAAGCTGCTTCACAGGTGCAGAAAGTGATCAAGAATGCTAATGGGATGCTGAGCTTCATTGCAAGTATAGAATATAAAAGCAAGGAAGGATTGCTGCAGTTATACAGTGCAATGGCCAGATATCATTAGAGTCTTGTGTTCAAATTTGGGCATCCCACCTTAAGAAAGATACATTGGCCTTACAGGGCGTCCATGAAGATGCCCAGGATGAAAGGATGCGACACTGGGTTATATTTCCTTGAGATGAGAAGGTTAAAGTACAATATGATTGATATGTTCAAAATAATGACAAGGTAGAAATGGACTGATCTTTCCCTCTCGCAGATGAATTCAGAATCACGAGAAATAATTTAACTAAACCAGTTAAAAGTGAATCTCAAAAATCCAGAATCAATTGGGGTGTTTAAAGGGGAGGTAAATGCTTACTTGGGAGGAAGGGATATTAAAGGATATGGAGATAGGGAGGGAAATCGGGATTAAAAACAGTTACCATGGCTAAGAAAATGCTGGAGGAGATTCAATGAGCCAAATGTGTCTAGATCCCTTGGGTAAGGGGAGCACTACTCTTCATGTACCTCTTCATTACTCCTGACCTGGCTGACATTTTATCATGGCGGCGGGAAGAGAGCAGGTGGGGGGATTGAGGGTGCGAAACCCGGAAGGTCAGTGGGCGGATCACGATGGCAGATTGCGACCTTAATGAGGCCAATCAATGGCACTTCCAGGTTTCACACCCGGCAGCCAGCCTGATTGACAGACTGGCTGCCTGTCGGCAGTGAGAGGAACTGCTCATCAGAGGTGGGGGTGGGGGGGGGTGGTGCATGGTGGGGTGGGTGGGTTGTCTTCCAGCCGACATCGGAGACTGGGGGGGCGGGGGGGAGCGCGGGTGTCTTCCAGCCGACACCAGAGATCGGAGGGTGGGGGGGGGGATGTTGTCTTCCAGCCGAGAGAGGTGAGTGTGGGTGGGGCGCGGATGTCTTCCAGCCGACTCGGAGATCGGGGGCTCCAGGCAGCAACGGTTTTAAGGTTTTCTGTTTGTTAACTTTTTTTAGCATGGAAAATGTAATTTTAGTTAATTTATTTGGCGTATTGTTCATGGATCCGGCCCTTCCCACCTGCTTTCACCTGACGTGAATCTGAAGCGATGGGAAACCCAAACAGGTAAGGTTAAAATCATTTTAAGTGTCCAGTACACAAAATATAAAGTAGCTTAAGTATCTTAATTAGGTACATTGCCCCTTTAAGTACCAGCCCACAGGTTTTAAGTGGGGTGGGACTTTCTGGTGACTGCTTTGCACATGCGCACAGATCTGCCTGGGTCTAATGCAAAAATGGGTGGGTTGGAGCTGGGATGTCTGCCCGCTCCTAAAAACATTGATTTTGTCTGCCCCCTCCGTCCCCAACCCACCCGACCTAGGGGGCTATAATCATCCTCTAGGTGCCTGAATAGAAAAATGTTCTAGTTTTTTTTCCTACTTAATCTAACCTAATTTACCTTAACCTTTGGGGTTAGATGTTAAACTAAGGCCCTGTTTGCCTGTTTAGGTGGACGGAAATTATCCCATGGCAAAGGAGAACTGCGGAGTTCTCCCGGTGTCCTGAGCAAAATTCCACCCTCAACTTTACATTACAACAGTTTTTTAAAAATTCATTCATGGGATATGGGCGTTGCTAGAAAGGCCAGCATCTATTGCCCACTCCTAGTTGCCCTTGGTGGTGATGAGCTTTCTTCTTGAACCGCTGCAGTCCGTGTGGTGAAGATGCTCCCGCAATGCTCTTAGATAAGGAGTTCCACGAATTTGAACCAGTGATGATGAAAGAACAGACGATATATGTCCGAGTCAGGATGATGTGTGACTTGGAGGTGATGGTGTTCCCATACACCTGCTGCTCTTGTCCTTCTAGGTGGTGAAGGTCGTGGGTTTGGGAGGTGCTGTCAGAAGTGCTTCATTGGATGTGAAGCACTTTGGCATGTTCTGAGGACATAAAAGGCGGGAGATAATTGCACGTCTTTATTTAACCAAACCTAAACAAAATTCTCTTTCCTAGCATGTACTAACCAAAACTAAGTTTCCTCATAAAAAAGCTCTTACTACCTATTTTGCAAGTGAGAGCAACTGGTTAAGCCAACAGGATGGTTTTCAGTCAGTTGAATTCCAAAATATATCAGGATTGTCCTGGTCACATTGGAGATGTGCCCAAAGCAATCTTTGAGGAGCAATGAGAGTAGCTGCCCTCGACATCAAGGCAGCATTTGAACAACTATGGCACCAAGGAATCCTTGCAAAACCAAAATCAATGGGGGTCAAAGGGAAAACAATGAAATGGATGGGGTCATACCTGCGCAAAAGAACATGATTGCAGTTGTTGGAGGCCAGTCATCACAGCCCCAGGACATCACTGCAGGGGTTCCCCAGGAAAGTGTCCTGAGCCCTACCATCTTCAACTGCCTAACCAATGAACTTACCTCCATCATAAGGTCAGGCACAGGGCTGTTTGCTGCTAATTCAACATTTTGCAGCTCCATTCACAACTCCTCTGCGAAGCATGAAGCACGCCCATGCCAGTCTACAGCAGAACCTGGATAATATCGAGGCTTCAGCTGACAATTCCAGGTAGCATTCACACCACATAAGTGCCAGGTAAACAAGAAAAAGTCCAGCCATCTCCCCTTAACCTTTAATGATACCACCATTGCTGAATCCACTATCAATATCTTGGGGATCACCATTGACCAGAAACTGAACTGGACCAGCCATATCAACACCATGACCACAAGAGCACGGCAGAGGCTGAGTATCATGCAATGGATGGCTCTCCACCTGACCCTTAAAGCCTGTCGGCTGTCAACAAGGCTCAAGTCAGAAGTGTGATGGAATATTTGCCACTTGCCTGGATGGGTGTAGTCATAGCAATAGTCATAAACAATTGTCGTAAAAACCCATCTGGTTCACTAATGTCCTTTAGGGAAGGAAACCTGCCGTCCTTACCCGGTCTGGCCTATATGTGACTCCAGACCCACAGCAATGTGGTTGATTCTTAATTGCCCTCTGAAATGGCCTAGCAAGCCACTCAGTTGTAAAATCTCGCAAAAAAAAGTCACAATAAGAATAAAACCGGACGGACCACCCGGCATCGGACAACTAGGCACCGGACACGACAAAGGCAAACCAAGCCCAGTTGACCCTGCAAAGTCCTCCTCACTAACATCTGGGGACTTGTGCCAAAACTGGGAGAGCTGTCCCACAGACTAGTCAAGGAACAGCCTGACATAGCCATACTCACAGAATCATACCTTTCAGCCAACGTCCCAGAGTCTTCCATCACCATCCCTGGGTATGTCCTGTCGCACCGGCAGGACAGACTGACCAGAGGTGGCGGTACAGTGATATACAGTCAGGAAGGAGTGGCCCTGGGAGTCCTCAACATTGACTCTGAACCTCATGAAATCTCATGGCATCAGGTCAAACATGGGCAAGGAAACCTCCTGCTGATTACGACCTACCGCCCTCCCTCAGCTGATGAATCAGTCCTCCGCCATGTTGAACACCACTTGGAGGAAGCACTGAGGGTAGCAAGGGCACAGAATGTACTCTGGGTGGGGGACTTCAATGTCAATCACCAAGAGTGGCTCGGTAGCACCACTACTGACCGAGCTGGCCGAGTCCTGAAGGACGTAGCTGCCAGACTGGGCCTGCGGCAGGTGGTGAGCGAACCAACACGAGGGAATAACTTACTTGACCTCATCCTCACCAACCTACCTGTCGCAAATGCATCTGTCCATGACAGTATTGGTTGGAGTGACCACCGCACAGTCTTCGTGGAGATGAAGTCCCGTCTTCGCACTGAGGACACCATCCAACGTGTTGTGTGGCACTACCACCGTGCTAAATGGAATAGATTCAGAACTGATCTAGCAGCTCAAAACTGGGCATCCATGAGGCGCTGTGGGCCATCAGCAGCAGCAGAATTGTATTCCAGCACAATCTGTAACCTCATGGCCCGACATATTCCTTACTCTACCATTACCAACAAACCAGGGGATCAACCCTGGTTCAATGAGGAGTGTAGAAGAGCATGCCAGGAGCAGCACCAGGCGTACCTAAAAATGAGGTGCCAACCTGGTGAAGCGACAACTCAGGACTACATGCAAGCTAAACAGCGGAAGCAACATGCTATAGACAGAGCTAAGCGATTCCACAACCATCGGATCAGATCAAAGCTCTGAAGTCCTGCCACATCCAGTCGTGAATGGTGGTGGACAATTAAACAACTAACAGGAGGAGGAGGCTCTGCAAACATCCCCATCCTCAATAATGGCAGAGCCCAGCAAGTGAGTGCAAAAGACAAGGCTGAAGTGTTTGCAACCATCTTCAGCCAGAAGTGCCGAGTAGATGATCCATCTCGGCCTCCTCCCGATATCCCTACCATCACGGAAGCCAGCTTTCAGCCAATTCGATTCACGCCATGTGATATCAAGAAACGGCTGAGTGCACTGGATACAGCAAAGACTATGGGCCCCAACAACATCCCGGCTGTAGTACTGAAGACTTCTGCTCCAGAACTAGCTGCGCCTCTAGCCAAGCTCTTCCAGTACAGCTACAACACTGGCATCTACCCGACAATGTGGAAAATTGCCCAGGTATGTCCTGTCCACAAAAAGCAGGACAAATCCAATCTGGCCAATTACCACCCCATCAGTCTACTCTCAATCATCAGCAAAGTGATGGAAGGTGTCATCGAAAGTGCTATCAAGCGGCACTTACTCACCAATAACCTGCTCACCGATGCTCAGTTTGAGTTCCGCCAGGACCACTCGGCTCCAGACCTCATTACAGCCTTGGTCCAAACATGGACAAAAGAGCTGAATTCCAGAGGCGAGGTGAGAGTGACTGCCCTTGACATCAAGGCAGCATTTGACCGAGTTTGGCACCAAGGAGCCCTAGTAAAATTGAAGTCAATGGGAATCAGGGGGAAAACTCTCCAGTGGCTGGAGTCATACCTAGCACAAACGAAGATGTTGTGGTTGTTGGAGGCCAATCATCTCAGCCCCAGGGCATTGCTGCAGGAGTTCCTCAGGGCAGTGTCCTAGGCCCAACCATCTTCAGCTGCTTCATCAATGACCTTCCCTCCCTCATAAAGTCAGAAATGGGGATGTTCGCTGATAATTGCACAGTGTTCAGTTCCATTCGCAACCCCTCAGATAATGAAGCAGTCCGAGCCTGCATGCAGCAAGACCTGGACAACATCCAGGCTTGGGCTCATAAGTGGCAAGTAACATTTGCGCCAGACAAGTGCCAGGCAATGACCATCTCCAACAAGAGAGGGTCTAACCTCCTCCCCTTGACATTCAATGGCATTACCATCGCTGAGTCCCCCACCATCAAAATCCTGGGGGTCACCATTGACCAGAAACTTAACTGGACCAGCCACATAAATACTTTGGCTACAAGAGCAGGTCAGAGGCTGGGTATTCTGCAGTTGAGTGACGCACCTCCTGACTCCCCAAAGCCTTTCCACCATCTACAAGGCACAAGTCAGGAGTGTGATGGAATACTCTCCACTTGCCTGGATGAGTGCAGCTCCAACAACACTCAAGAAGCTCGACACCATTCAGGACAAAGCAGCCCGCTTGATTGGCACCCCATCCACACCCTAAACATTCACTCCCTTCACCACCGATGCACTGTGGCTGCAGTGTGTACCATCCACAGGGTGCACTGCAGCAACTCGCCAAGGCTTCTTCGACAGCACCTCCCAAACCCGCGACCTCTACCACCTAGAGGGACAAGAGCAGCAAGCACATGGGAACAACACCACCTGCACGTTCTCCTCCAAATCACACACCATCCCGACTTGGAAATATATCACCGTTCCTTCATCGTCGCTGGGTCAAAATCCTGGAACTCCCTTCCTAACAGCACTGTCGGAGAACCTTCACGACACGGACTGCAGCGGTTCAAGAAGGCGGCTCATCACCACCTTCTCAAGGGCAATTAGGGATGGGCAATAAATGCTGGCCTTGCCAGCGACGCCCACATCCCATGAACGAAAAAAAAAAGAAGCTCGACACCATCCAGAACAGAGCAGTTCACTTGATCTCGACCCCAGTCAATAGACACACTATCCACCCTCTCCATTACTGATGCACCGTGGCCACAGTATGTATGATCTACACGATGCACTCCAGCAACTCACTAAGGTTACTTCGACAGCACCACCCTCCAATATGACCTCTGCCACTGTGAAGGGAAAGAGCAGCAAAGTTGCGTGAACACCATCTCCAAGTCACACACAGAAGAACATAGGAACAGGAGCAGGCCATTTAGCCCCTCGAGCCTGTTCCACCATTCAATGAGATCATAGCTGATCTGTGACCTAACTCCATATACTCGCCTTAGCCCCATATCCCTTAATACCTTTGGTTAACAAAAATCTATCAATCTCAGATTTAAAATTAACAATTGAGCTCGCATCAACTGCCATTTGCAGAAGAAAGTTCTAAACTTCTACATAACAACATAAGAACATAAGAAATAGGAGCAGGAGTAGGCCAATCGGCCCCTCGAGCCTGCTCCGCCATTCAATAAGATCATGGCTGATCTGATCCTAACCTCAAATCTAAATTCATGTCCAATTTCCTGCCCGCTCCCCGTAACCCCTAATTCCCTTTACTTCTAGGAAACTGTCTATTTCTGTTTTAAATTTATTTAATGATGTAGCTTCCACAGCTTCCTGGGGCAGCAAATTCCAAAGACCTACTACCCTCTGAGTGAAGAAGTTTCTCCTCATCTCAGTTTTGAAAGAGCAGCCCCTTATTCTAAGATTATGCCCCCTAGTTCTCGTTTCACCGATCCTTGGGAACATCCTTACCACATCCACCCGATCAAGCCCCTTCACAATCTTATATGTTTCAATAAGATCGCCTCTCATTCTTCTGAACTCCAATGAGTAGAGTCCCAATCTACTCAACCTCTCCTCATATGTCCGCCCCCTCATCCCCGGGATTAACCGAGTGAACCTTCTTTGTACTGCCCTTTGTGTGTGGAAGTGTTTCCTAACTTCACTCCTGAAAGTCCTGGCTCTAATTTTTAGGCTATGCCCCCTAGTCCTGGACTCCCCAACCAGCGGAGATAGTTTCTCTCTATCTACCCTATCAGTTCCCCTTAATATTTTGAAAACTTCAATCAAATCACCCCTTAATGTTCTAAATTCCAGGGAATACAACCCTAGTTTGTGTAATCTCTCCTTGTAATTTAACCTTTGGAGTCCAGATATCATTCTAGTAAACCTACATTGCATTCCCTCCAAAGCCAGTATATCCTTCCTAAGGTGCAGTGCCCAGAACTGAACACAGTACTCCAGGTGTAGTCTAACCAGGGCTTCGTATAGCTGTCGCACAACTTCTACCCCCTTGTATTCTAGTCCTCTAGATATTTGACTTGAATGTATATCACCATTCCGTTATCATTGCTGGGTTAATATCCTGGTATTCCTCACCGAACAGCATTGTGGGTGCACCATCACCACAAGGGCAGCGGTAGTTCAAGGAGAAGGCCCACCACATTCTTCTCAGGCCAACTAGGGATGGATAATAAATGCAGCCTTGCCAGCATTGCCTATTAAAAAAAAACAAAAGAAAAATAAAACTTGTATCAAACCAAGAATGGTACTGGAAGCAAATCCATGGTATATTAATGGTTAAAGTTAATGACAGTACTTTGTAACTGTCTGAGTTTAAAAAGGGCACTGATGGTGACAGTAGTTCTTCAATTGAGTTAAAAGAAAACTTTCAATTCAAGACAGCAGACAGTGACATAGGCCCATGTTTCATTCATTGTTCTAAACTACAAAATCTTACAGACAGATAATTGCATCTTATTTCGTTCTATTACAAATTGTATAGCTCTGAAGCGGATCTGTGCCTTTGTAAATTTTTCACCATATCAGTAGAGCAGAAAATTGAAAGTTTGGAATTCCCTTTCCTGTAGCTCAGTATTGATGTTACCTAAAGAAGAGAGCATGATACTGGGGCTAAAAGTCAACCCTACTTTTTAATTGGTTTCCTTCAACCAGGTCTGGTCATAACTGAGTGCCAGGCTTCCCTAGGCCCAATTTGTGTTTTTCTAAATTGAGAAAAAAATCCAATATTATCCCATCTTATTCTGAAGGCCCTGCCTCTTGCTGGGAACAACCAACTTGTCCTTACTCAAGTAATCAATGTGTGAGTTTAAACAAGCAATAATAATAACTTGCATTTATATAGCGACTTTAATGTAAAAAAACATCCCAAGGGATTCCACAGAGTAGAAAAGAAGCTGGCTATCATAGATTTGGAAATGGACCCTGTATTTATGGATAATGGCACTGAGGTAGAGAAGGGGCCAAAGATGGATCCTTAGAAAATTCCAGAGATCACCGGACAGAAGCTGAAAGAGAGGCCATTGCTGAAGATGCATTGGCAGCACTGGGACAAGTAGGACTAAAACCATGCAAGGGACAGACCTACTGAGGTGGAACATGGAGGAGAGATGGTGGTAAGGACAGCATGTTTGGCCTTGCTGAACAATTCAGAGAGGTCAGGAGGGATAAAAAGCCACAGCAATAGTCACAGAGGATATTGTGATGATTGGCAAGCATGGAAGACATCAAAGCACAGCCTGATCCTGTCCTGATGTCCAAACATGTGTACTTTCCTGCAGTGGTCACTGAACAGCGATCAGGAGCAGTGTCCTGTTGGGTTCCTTCGCCTCTTTAGCCCTGAGAAGCTGAGCTCTATTTTAATGTCCCAATTACCACCCGAGCAAATATCAGCTCATTGAACGCAGACCAAGGATTGAATCTGGGACTTTTACTGGTCTGTATCTTTCACTACTACATGGATGGTACATTTACCCATTAAACCATCAAGGTATCTTAGATTAAACTATTGAGCTCCTATAACAAGCAAATGTATAAATAGAAAGAAACAAAGAATTTACATTTATATAACACCTTTCAGGACCTCACAAAGTGCTTTACGGCCAATTAAGTACTTTTGAAGTGCAGTCACTGTTGAAATGTTGGGAAATTCAGCAGCCAATTTGCACAAAGCAAAGTCCCACAAACAGCAATGAGATAACGACCAGATAATCTATTTTAGTGGTTGAGCGATAAATGTTGATGAGGACAGCGGGAAGAACCCTCCAGCTTATCTTCCAATAGTGCAATGGGATGTTTTACATTCATCTGGAGTGGGGCTTGAACACACAACCTTCTGACTAAGGGCTACCTCTGAGCCAAGGCTGACACTCGGTAAACAATTGATATTTCTCTAATTCTAATGACTTGAAACACCATGGTTACAGCTGTCTGAGAACCTACAGATGGCAATCAGGCAACTTGTTTCCAACCTCTTTGATTTTGAGCCAGATTGAAATTCAAGCTGCGATCGTTCGGCTCATGTTGAACCAACCCAAACACCTGAATTAACACCAATTTTTCAATTCTAATAGGTACAATACAACCAACTTGTAAATAGGACTTCAAAATATGACCTTGCTCCTATTTTTTTGCCAATTTTCTACCCGTATCTTTCTCTTTTGAAGGCACCGACTCTCGCTGGTCCCTGGCCACTGTCTGAGGCTGAACCAGACTGTTCACAACCTCGTGTCCTATTCTACCTTTCTCTCCTCCTTTAAGACGCTCCTTAAAACTTACCTCTTTGACCAAGCTTTTGGTCACCCATCCTAATATCTCCTTATGCGGCTCGGTGTCAAATTCCATCTGATAAATTCCATCTGCGCCTCCCTGGTGCAAGGGTCAAGGATGTCTCGGAGCGGCTGCAGGACATTCTGGAGGGGGAGGGTGAACAGCCAGTTGTCGTGGTGCATATAGGCACCAACGATATAGGTAAAAAACAGGATGAGGTCCTACAAGCTGAATTTAGGGAGTTAGGAGTTAAACTAAAGAGTAGGACCTCAAAGGTAGTAATCTCAGGATTGCTACTAGTGCCACGGGCTAGTCAGAGTAGGAATGACAGGATAGCTAAGATGAATATGTGGCTTGAGAGATGGTGCAAGAGGGAGGGATTCAAATTCCTGGGCCATTGGAACCGGTTCTGGGGGAGGTGGGACCAGTACAAATTGGACGGTCTGCATCTGGGCAGGACTGGAACCAATGTCCTAGGGGGAGTGTTTGCCAGTGCTGTTGGGGAGGGTTTAAACTAATGTGGCAGGGGGGTGGGAACCGATGCAGGAAGTCAGTGGGAAATAAAATGGTGAAAGAAACAAAAGGCAGTAAGGGAGAGTGTACAGAACATGACCGGACAGATGGTCTGAGAAAGGAGGGCAAAGACCAAGGGAAGTCTAGATTAAATTGCATTTATTTCAATGCAAGAAGTCTGATGGGCAAGGCAGATGAACTCAGGGCATGGATGGGTACATGGGACTGGGATGTTATAGCTATTACTGAAACATGGATAAGGGAGGGGCAGGACTGGCAGCTCAATGTTCCAGGGTACAGATGCTATAGGAAAGATAGAGCAGGAGGTAAGAGAGGAGGGGGAGTTGCGTTCTTGATTAGGGAGAACATCACGGCAGTAGTGAGAGGGGATACATCCGAGGGTTCGCCCACTGAGTCTATATGGGTAGAACTGAAAAATAAGAAGGGAGAGATCACTTTGATAGGATTGTACTACAGACCCCCCAAATAGTCAATGGGAAATTGAGGAACAAATATGTAAAGAGATTACAGACAGCTGCAAGAAAAATAGGGTGGTAATAGTAGGGGACTTTAACTTTCCCAACATTGACTGGGACAGCCATAGCATTAGGGGCTTGGATGGAGAGAAATTTGTTGAGTGTATTCAGGAGGAATTTCTCATTCAGTATGTGGATGGCCCAACTAGAGAGGGGGCAAAACTTGACCTCCTCTTGGGAAATAAGGAAGGGCAGGTGACAGAAGTGTTGGTGAGGGATCACTTTGGGACCAGTGATCATAATTCCATTAGTTTTAAGATAGCTATGGAGAAGGATAGGTCTGGCCCAAAAGTTAAAATTCTAAATTGGGGAAAGGCCAATTTTGATGGTATTAGACAGGAACTTTCAGAAGTTGAT
Organism: Heptranchias perlo; assembly: GCF_035084215.1. NCBI lineage: Eukaryota > Metazoa > Chordata > Chondrichthyes > Hexanchiformes > Hexanchidae > Heptranchias > Heptranchias perlo. The sequence goes on along the minus strand of NC_090331.1, from coordinate 14,768,971 downwards.
TGGGAGAGTCTGTTGGCAGGCAAAGGGACGACTGGTAAGTGGGAGGCTTTCAAAAGTGTGTTAACCAGGGTTCAGGGTAAGCACATTCCTTATAAAGTGAAGGGCAAGGCTGGTAGAAGTAGGGAACCTTGGATGACTCGGGAGATTGAGGCACTAGTCAAAAAGAAGAAGGAGGCATATGACATGCATAGGCAGCTGGGATCAAGTGGATCCCTTGAAGAGTATAGAGATTGCCGGAGTAGAGTTAAGAGAGAAATCAGGAGGGCAAAAAGGGGATATGAGATTGCTTTGGCAGATCAGGCAAAGGTGAATCCAAAGAGCTTCTACAAATACATAAAGGGCAAAAGGGTAACTAGGGAGAGAGTAGGGCCTCTTAAGGATCAACAAGGTCATCTATGTGCGGAACCACAAGAGATGGGTGAGATCCTGAATGAATATTTCACATCGGTATTTACGGTTGAGAAAGGCATGGATGTTAGGGAACTTGGGGAAATAAATAGTGATGTCTTGAGGAGTGTACATATTACAGAGAGGGAGGTGCTGGAAGTCTTAACGTGCATCAAGGTAGATAAATCTCCGGGACCTGATGAAATGTATCCCAGGACGTTATGGGAGGTTAGGGAGGAAATTGCGGGTTCCCTAGCAGAGATATTTGAATCATCCACCGCTACAGGTGAGGTGCCTGAAGATTGGAGGGTAGCAAATGTTGTGCCTTTGTTTAACAAGGGCGGCAGGGAAAAGCCTGGGAACTACAGACCAGTGAGCCTGACATCTGTAGTGGGTAAGTTGTTAGAGGGTATTCTGAGGGAAAGGATCTACAGGCATTTGGAGAGCCGGGGACTGATTAGGAACAGTCAGCATGGTTTTGTGAGAGGAAAATCATGTCTCACGAATTTGATTGAGTTTTTTGAAGGGGTAACCAAGAAGATAGATGAGGGCTGTGCAGTAGACGTGGTCTACATGGACTTCAGCAAAGCATTTGACAAGGTACCGCATGGTAGGTTGTTACATAAGGTTAAATCTCATGGGATCCAAGGTGAGGTAGCCAATTGGATACAAAATTGGCTTGACGACAGAAGACAGAGGGTGGTTGTCGAGGGTTGTTTTTCAAACTGGATGCCTGTGTCCAGCGGTGTGCCTCAGGGATCGGTGCTGGGTCCGCTGTTATTTGTTATTTATATTAATGATTTGGATGAGAATTTAGGAGGCATGGTTAGTAAGTTTGCAGATGACACCAAGATTGGTGGCATTGTGGACAGTGAAGAAGGTTATCTGGTTTGCAACGGGATCTTGATCAATTGGGCCAGTGGGCCGATGAATGGCAGATGGAGTTTAATTTAGATAAATGTGAGGTGATGCATTTTGGTAGATCGAATCGGGCCAGGACCTACTCCGTTAATGGTAGGGCGTTGGGGAGAGTTATAGAACAAAGAGATCTAGGAGTACAGATTCATAGCTCCTTGAAAGTGGAGTCACAGGTGGATAGGGTGGTGAAGAAGGCATTCGGCATGCTTGGTTTCATTGGTCAGAACATTGAATGCAGGAGTTGGGATGTCTTGTTGAAGTTGTACAGGGCATTGGTGAGGCCACACTTGGAGTACTGTGTACAGTTCTGGTCACCCTATTATAGAAAGGATATTATTAAACTAGAAAGAGTGCAGAAAAGATTTACTAGGATGCTACCGGGACTTGATGGTTTGACTTACAGGGAGAGGTTAGACAGACTGGGACTTTTTTCCCTGGAGAGTAGGAGTTTAAGGGGTGATCTTATAGAAGTCCATAAAATAACGAGGAGCATAGATAAGGTCGATAGTCAAAATCTTTTCCCAAAGGTAGGGGAGTCTATAACGAGGGGGCATAGATTTAAGGTGAGAGGGGAGAGATACAAAAGGGTCCAGAGGGGCAATTTTTTCACTCAAAGGGTGGTGAGTGTCTGGAACGAGCTGCCAGAGGCAGTAGTAGAGGCGGGTACAATTTTGTCTTTTAAAAAGCATTTGGACAGTTACATGGGTAAGATGGGTATAGAGGGATATGGGCCAAGTGCAGGCAATTGGGACTAGCTTAGTGGTATAAACTGGGCGACATGGACATGTTGGGCCGAAGGGCCTGTTTCCATGTTGTAACTTCTATGATTCTATGATTCTATGATTCTATAACGCTCCTGTGAAGCGCCTTGGAACGCTTACTATGTTAAAGGCGCTATATAAATGCAAGTTATTGTTGTGTAAAGTTCTGCAGGCACCAGTAGCTTTCCAGTACCTCATGAGATGGCCATTCTTCATGTGTAAATATAGAGAATGAGGATCCCAGCCAACCCCAATCCTGTCCTCATCCATATTCATGCTTTGCATATTTACCAGCAGGCGTTACTGGATAGCATTCAGAGACCTGGCCGATTTTCTTTGCCTCGCTAGACCGGGGGAACTGAGGCCAATTCTAACTCATTGGTCGATATCAGCAGATCCAGAACAAACTGGGAATCGAATCTGGCATCTTCCGCACTGTATGCCTCAATAACATGCCATGCGGCCTCTTCTTTTATAGTCATTTGTTGATACTTGGAATTCATCCAAGGTTTATGGCAAATTGTTCATGATCCACAGTTAGAGCTGTTAGATTCAACACATGTACAGGTAGTGCTTCTACTTTGAACTGATGGGATGGCAGTGTTATTAAATCTCACAAATACTCCCACACTTCAGTTCAAATCAGCTATTGAAACAGCCCTCATTTAGTCACACCAGTAGACCAGAAAATATGCAAGAGCCTCAGCTCTGGTTTAGTGCACTTTTCTCAGGCTGGCTCTGATCCTTCAGTTCACAACTGTAGCAAAGCACAGCGAAATTGTGCCGAGAAATTATTGCATTCTTTTGTCTCACATTGTAAAATAAGAGGAACGGAAGAAAAATCTTCAAAAAGGTGAACCACTTCTTTCCGAATGAAATGTAGTGGAGTGATTGCTATTTGAAAGATAGAACAGTCTGGGGCTCTCTTCTCTGGAAAAGGGAAGGCTGAGAAGTGACCTGATAGAGGTCTTTAAGATTATGAAGGGGTTCAATAGGGTAGATGTAGAGAAGATGTTTCCACTTATGGGGGAGAATAAAACTATGGGCCATAAATATAAGATAGTCACTAATAAATCCAATAGGGAATTCAGGAGAAACTTCTTTACCCAGAGAATGTGGAACTTGTTACCATAAGAAGTAGTTGAGTCGAATAGCACAGATGCATTTATGGAGAAACTAGGTAAACACATGAGGGCGAAAGGAATAGAAGGTTATGCTGATAGGGTTAGATGAAGTAGGGTGGGAGGAAGCTCATGTGGAGCATAGACACCGGCACAGACCAGTTGAGCTAAATGGCCTGTTTCTGTGCTGTACATTCTATGTAATTCTATGTAAATCCCAGCCTGTCTAAGTAAATGTAGTGTACATTCACCAATCCCATGCCCCCAGCGGGGAGCTTCACATAAAGAGAGTGCACGTCGGAGATAGGTCTGAATCACTCTACAAGTGTGGGTCCCTACTGGGAGAACAGGATCAGTCGATTAGCCTCATGTTTCCACTTTAGAGGGCCCAGGAGTAATTTTCCAAGTACATGCCGGTGACTGGGAACCTCGCCCATGGCTGATGTTTATTGGAAAATTGCGGGTGCTTGACCGTGATATTTCAACGTGCGCAGGCGGTGGGTGAGGATCGCCATCACAAGCACATACTCTGAAAACTTAGTTCATTATTCAACTTGAAGCAGAAATGTTGAGGTAACGGTAAACGTTAGCTCCTTATGCTTCCCACGTAGCACAGAGCTATACGCACCAGAAAGGCCACAAGTTAGATTTCTGGTCTGCACTGAGCTGGCTGATCTCAGCTGGGGTGGCAGTTGGGCCTCAATGCTCTTTTGGGGTAAGGAGTGGGGGGTCACGGCCAAAGTTTCCACTCTTGATCATTATCCCATGACCTTTGCGGGAAGGTGTTGAGTGAGGATATGAGCAGGTTCAACTGTGATTCCTCCCAAGACAAAGCAGGCTACCAACATTCTGGGCACTAAATTGGGCCATGTAGCGCCCGTTGTTTCATCGCTACATGGCCTCCCGTAGTGCCAAGATGGCGTCTTAGCTGCACACGCATGATTCCAGCGTGCCATGCGCTGGACACTTTCTTGGTATAGGAGTTAGCTGGCGCAGATAACGAATGCTGGAAGCATGTAAAGTAAGGAGAAAATGGATACAATCAGTGCGCAACGCTGATTTAAGGTGATAGACACAATTTTGGGACTTAACACTCAACTCAATGCACAGTCTTAACCCTGACCATCTGAACGTGTCTTAGAGTGCCCAGAGGACCCCCACAAGCTCTATTTAAAGGGACCATGCAGGATTTACAAGTTAGTGATTGGATTATTGCTTCTGGCTGCCGAGACATTTGTAACTGCTTTTGGAGGTCTCCTATACTTGAATACTAGGACTAGAGGACATAGCCTAACATTTAGAGCCAGGACGTGCAGGAGTGAAGTTTGGAAATACTTCTACACACAAAGGGTGGGAGCAGTTTGGGAAGCTCTTCTGCAAACGGCAGTTGATGCTAGCTTAATTGTGAATTCTAAATCCGAGATTGATAGATTTCTGTGAACCAAGGGTATTAAGAGATATGGGGCTAAGACGGGTATATGGAGTTAGGTCACAGATCCACCATGATCTCATTGAATGGCGGAACAGGCTCAAGCGGCTGAATGCCACTGTCACTTGCTGTTTCCTGATTTGCACTACCTTCTCCTGCATGAAAACAGGACATGTGTCTGGGTGATGTGCCTGTCATGTATGAATAGCTGCCAGTATGTGTGGTCTGTGAGTTGTGGGTTGGGACTTGCAACAGTGGTAATGTGTGAGGGTGAGAGGAAGCATCTGATTGAAGGACTACTGATGGAAAGAGTTTGTTGGTAGGTGAGTGATGGGGGATGTAGTGCATGGAGCAGTGGATGCGGTTAGTGGTGCAGTTAGTAGGAGATGCCACTTGACAGTTGACCTCACGCGCCTTGACCACTCATGTCAAAGCATTGAACTTCTTCCTGCACTGCATCCATATTCATGATGCTGTGCGCGTGGAATTGACTTCATCCCCTACTGCCCCCCAATGCCTTTTGGTATATGTCTGGAGGGCCTCTTGGCACCCCCCCCCACCCCCTCCTCCCCCCCCAACGTGGATATAGGATGCCCCTCCTTCTGTCCACTTATTGCACCAAGGCCTCTGATGCAACAGCAGAGAACATTGGTGGCCGCACTCTCGCAGATCTGGTACAAACTCAGATCGGCAGATTGGTGAGGTCTGGCATGCAGATTGGAGGATGTGGGATTTTGTAGTGCGCAACCTTTATTCAATGTTTTAACATAGCTCATCATTATGTAAACATAGGGACGGGACCTGCAGCTGTGCTTTACGTGTGAGATGTCTGATCTCCGTTCAGACTCAGTGCAGATAGCAAATAACAGTTACCAGCTACCTTTAAGAGATTTCCTTTAGGAGATGGGAGCTCCCCCTGCTGGTGGAAAGTGTGAATTGCATGGAACCCTCATTCAATGCTGATTTCCAACACAGATTGCAGGTAAGCCCTCATGCCTGACGAAAGTCTTGTCCTGCCTGCGAAGGGGCTATTGGGCAGGGGGTAATAGCGGATTGCACTACCCCTGCCCAAAAACAGGCCCTATCCAATTTTTCCTCCTCTAAAATAAAAGAACGGGCAAGGTACCAGCATGCTGCTATCATGGAACCATCCACCAGCAATGGTCAGCATCCTCAGGCGCAGAGAGGTGAAACATTGGTGAGGAACAGCCCCATAAAACTTTAGGAAGAACTTAGCTGTCCAATTGAACTTTTCTTATCATAAGTACAGTCATTTCGGAGTTTTCCTTCCACAAGGAAGAGATAAAGCAGGGGTTAATAAAGTTGAAGTGAAGCACAGAACAAAGGCAGCTTGTATTAAACTAGAAAGACAACAGTATATGCCAGATTGTTGTCCACTCCCTGTCAATGAACTAACATGCCCTTCTGTCACAATGACAATACCAGGGAGACCAGTAGCAGTCAGATGGACAGAAACCTTAAAAAAAATAAAATCCTTTGGCACTCGTACACTTCACATTTTGCACAGATTTCTCTACAGAATTCAGTTAGACAAGAGTCAGAAATGGTACGACAGGATTCTGACAGATTTAAGTTTAATGATGTCCTTTCCAATATGCAGATAGCTGGTAGGGGTAATAACTTCGATAATGAAATGATGAATAAAGATATTAAAGTTGTTACATCCTACAGGTTATTTTTGCAGGAGCAATTTGGTCTGACTCAATTTGTCCAAATTGAAAGCAATCCTGTATGTGAAGAAAACTGTGGAATATGCTACGACCATTGTTTATATATCATCAACAGAAAATGTTGTTTACTTTGCAAAACTGCTTAAAGATAAAAGCAAAGATTTTTGACATGCTGACAGTGTTTGGAAACTGTTACTGAATCACATTAAAAAAAAACTCATTACTGGATTGATAGAGTGAATGGAATCTTTAAATTCTAATATTTGAAATGAAGATTCCAGACTAAATGTTACTGAAATGATAATGATTTATCCGGAATTTCTTTGCCACATGAATACTAATGGATTGGAATTACAGAAATATATTGCTATTTTTTCCCCTCCAATGCCAATCATCTCCTGGATGTGCTTCATCATATTTGGGAAATTCTGCAACTTTGCAGAATTCAAACATCTTGTGAGGATTGATCAGACGTGTTATATGATGACATATTGGCTGTAATAGAGAGAAATGCATACTACTTATGCATAAGTCAAGGTCTCGAGGAATAAGTGCAGCATTTCAACTCTGGCAGATCAAGAAATCCTACAGGAAAAGTAAATCTAGCGGTAATGGAAGTTAATTGTAAAGCCTCAATAAGATCAATAGTATTTGGAAATATTTCCATTCTGAGTGAGAAGGTTATGACTTAAGCTTCAGTCAGTTGTGCAACAAATATATTCACAACGTAGCAATTTTAATTTTATTACATTATTAGATTTTTGCCTTTTGATGCTGAGTTTTAAGCAATTTAGAAATGGCTTCAATCAAGCTCTTCTAATGGGTTAATGGGTAAATACACTGCCCAGTATAATACTGAACCATATAGACCAGGAAAGTCCCAGGTTCAACTCTCATTTGTGCTGTGTTAGTTTATTTCAACTAAGGTGGTACAATTAACTTTGGAACTGATAGTGCAAGGAAGTGAAAATCAACCAGGGCTCTGGCTATTGATTGCTATCTAGTGATGTAAGCATATATGTGTAGCTGGTGGATACTAAAGGATTGGGCCTGACCTGTTGTGCCCCACAATTGAAAAGCCTGCTAAAGAATCATAGAAACTTACAGCACAGAAGGAGGCTATTAGGCCCATTGTGTCTGTGCTGGCCGAAAATAAGCTATCCAGCCTAATCCCACTTTCCAGCTCATGGTCCTTAGCCCTGTAGGTTACGGCATTTCAAATGCATATCCAAGGACTTTTTAAATGTGATGAGGGTTTCTGCCTCTTCCAACCTTTCAGGCAGTGAGCTCCAGCCCCCACCACCCTTTGGGTGAAAAGATTTCTCCTCAACTCCTCTTCAAATCCTTCTACCAATTATTTTAAATCTATACCACCTGGTTTTTGACCTCTCCGCTAAGGGAAACAGGTCCTTCCTATCCACTCTATCTAGGCCCCTCGTAATTTTATACCTCTCAATTAAATCTCCCCTCAGCCTCCACTGCTCCAAAGAAAACAACCCCAACCTATCCAATCTTTCCTCATAGCTATCACTCACTGCAGAAGCTCACACATGAAGTATGGCCACCTGAGCAAGGTAAAGAACTTTGTATTAGCACCTTCAGAAAAAAAGGGGGAAAAAGAAGAAATGGGGTAAAGTTCCCTGGAGCTTCTCCCAATCCACTGCTGTAACTTCGCCAGAAATGCAGTGGAAACCCAGCTTACGTGTGTTACAGTGGCAGAGCAGGAGAAGGTCTGCAAAACGTCACCCCCATAATGTTGGTCACTTACTGAAGATTAGTGTTAGGATATGATGGTAACGCCTCACAATGTGGGGGGAAAGCCTTTGTAAACGCAAATAAGAAAAAAGCATATTTTTGAAAATATTACACAAAATAGAAATCTGACTAGCACAACAAAGTTGCATACGTCCCGTTGCAAGAAGGCACTGCATGGTTATCCAACCAGTGCTGGAAATTGGGCTGCGATCCTTTCTATTGAGTACCTGGAGTACAGGCTCGAGCAGCTCAATGGCCTACTCCTGTTCCTGTGTTCCTGTGCACCTGCTGCGTTATCGCAGCCCGTGACGTTCCGGCTGGCAATTTAAGCCGGCCCAAAGTGCACTCAAACCAAACTTGTAAGAGCTTCATTTAAATATTAAAATGTATGTTAAAAACCTGCTCATGTTTCCAAGCACAATTCCCCACCCATTTCGCATGGGATTGCACTATGCACTCCGTTCATTTACAGGGAGCTTTACTCTCCTCTAACTGTACTGGAATTCCCTCCCTGAACCTCTCCGCCTCTCTACCTCTCTCCTCCTTTAAGAAGTTCCTTAAAACCTACCTTTTTGACCAAGCTTTTGGTCACCTGTCCTAATATCTCCTTATGTGGCTCGTGTCAAATTTTGTTTGATAGCGCCTTGGGATGTTAAAGGTGCTATATAAATGCAAGTAGTTGTTATCGTATCTGATCTGGGAGTGCTGGATGGTGACACCGGGTACCAAAATAGAGTGTTCCATTTCCAGACTTAATAATCCTCACTTCGATGAGCACAAAATTCACAAGGAAAGTTTAGAGTCAAGTTTGGATATCAGCAGCTGCACAAACTTGGCAGACTTTCTACTCTTCTTGGAACAGCCTGTCCCCGACTGTAATTTGAGCACAGCGGTTTATTGTCAATACGTTTGTGCAGACTGATAGGGAGCCATCAGTTTCCTTCTAACCGAGTCCCTGCTGAGGTTTGTCTACGAACACAGCACAGCTCAACATGAACTGCGTTTAAAAAAGAAACAGCTTCCCATCAGTCTTGAAACGAACCAATGACACAGAAATCGATGCCAGACAGTGGATGTGCGCTACTAATATCTGCTCCCAAGTCACTTCATTCAAAACTGTCTGTAGCCTGAGCTCTGCAGAGGACACCCAACTAAGGTTTTATCTGAAAACGAAGAGCCAGTTAAATAAAGCAGTGGAATACCTAAGGGAGCAAGTAATTTACTTTGACACCACTTACCCTTTAAAGCTAGCATCCCACTGGCATGCAGTATGTTCCTGCTTATCCTTTTCTTGTTAATAGGCAAACACTGTGGAAAGAATGGGAAATATGTCTGCACCCAAGCAATCATTCCTTTTAAGTGAATGTTTATGCTTAAATTAATGGGAATCTTTTATATTGCTCCTAAATATAGGTGACTACAATATATTGCCAGCATTGAAAAAATAACGCACAGAGCAATACTTTAGAATACTTCTCACTGTTTATCTGTAGCTTTACCTGTTAATAGTTGAGTCCACTTTACTGTGGTCAATTTATGTGTCAGCCCTTTTAAGTTTGCCTTACTTAAATTTAAAACCCTGGCTTTAAAACCCTTCTCCCTCTCAAACTTAATATCATTATTATGGTCACTGTTCGCAAGATGTTCCCTTACCATCAGATTGTTCATTAATCCTGGCTCGCTACTCATCGCTAAACCTAGTATGGCCTGTACCCTTGTTGGTTCTAAACCATATTGTTCCAGAAAACAATAATAGACAGCTCTTGTGCTATGGACTCATTCACAACGGGAATAAGACTGACTGAAATGTACATCTGTACATGGAGCAACTTGTTGCCTCAATTTTGTGGTAAATAGAACTAAATAGAAATTTTCTTTTGTAGCCAGAATCAACGAATCAATTACAGGAAACCAACAGATATTCAAATTACGAACTTGTAAATTTCTTTTTTTTTTGGCTTACTTTGGCTTACTTGGGGTTAATTACTTACCACTTTAAATATTCCACATTATCCTCTTAGGTTTTCCACTCTTTTAAATCCCCCATTGATACTTCATGTAACCATACTTTGCCTTTCAATCGAGATAAAAGTAACCTGATCTGCGCAGTTCACCATGACAACCGGCCCCGTAGTCTAGTAGATGGGGCACTTTTGCCTACTTTAGAGCTGTTTACTAATTTGTTTACATACCAATAATCACTGCATTTCAAGATAACACATTGTATGGGAAGCAGTTAAAGAGGTTTCTGATGTTTTGCAGATATAAATTACCGAATCATAGAATCATAGAAATTTACGACGCAGAAGGAGGCCATTCGGCCCATTGTGTCTGTGCCGGCTGAAAAAGAGCTATCTGGCCTAATCCCACTTTCCAGCTCTTGGTCCGTAGCCTTGTAGGTTGCGGCACTTCAAGTGCACATCCAGGTACTTTTTAAATGCAATTAGGGTTTCTGCCTCTGCCACCCTTTCAGCAGTGAGATCCAGACCCCCACCACCCTCTGGGTGAAAAATATTCTCGTCAACTCCCCTCTAATCCTTCTACTGATTACTTTAAATTTATGCCCCATGGCTTTTGTCCTATCTGCTAGGGGAAATAGGTCCTTCCTATCCACTCTATCAAGGCCTCTCATAATTTTATACACCTCAAATAAATCTCCCCGCAGTCTTATCTTTTCCAAAGAAAACAACCCCAGCCTTTTCCAATCTTTCCTCATAGCTAAAATTCTCCATCCTGCCAACATCCTCGTAAATCTCCTCTGTACCCTCTCTAGTGCAGTCACATCTTTCCTAAAATGTGTTGACCAGAACTGTACACTGTTCTCTAGCTGCGGCCTAACTAGTGTTTATACAGTTCTAGCATAACCTCCCTGCTCTTATATTCTATGCCTCGGCTAATAAAGAAAATTATCCCGTTTGCCTTTTTAACCACCTTATCTACTTGTCCTGCTACCTTCAGAGATCTGTGGACATGCACTCCAAGGTCCCTCTGTTCCTTTACATCTCTCAGTATCCTCCCATTTATTGTGTTCTCCCGTGCCTTGTTTGCCCTCCCCAAATGCATTACCTCACACTTCTCTGGATTGAATTCCATTTGTCACTTTTCTGGCCACCTGACCAGACCTTGATATCTTCCTGCAGTCTACAGCTTTCTTCCTCACTGTCAACTACACGGCCAACTTTTGTATCATCTGCAAACTTCTTAATCATGCCCCTACATTTTAGTCTAAATCATTGATATATACCACAAAAAGCAACGGACCCAGTACTGAATCTTGCGGAACCCGACCGGAAACAACCTTCCAGTCACAAAAACACCCGTCGACCATTACCCTTTGCTTCCTGCCACCGAGCCAATTTTGGATCCAACTTGCCACTTTCCCTTGGATCCCATGGGTTTTACTTTTCTGACCAGTCTGCCATGTGGGGCCTTTTCAAAAGCCTTGCTAAAATTCAAGTAGACTACATCAAACATGTTACCCTCATCGACCCTCCTTGTTACCCCCTCAAAAAATTCAATCAAGTTGGTCAGACAGGACCTTCTCTTAACAAATCCATGCTGATTGTCCTTGATTAATCTGTGCCTTTCTAAATGACGATTAATACTGACGGTCAGAATTTTTTCCAATAATTTGCCCACCACCGAGGTTCGACTGACTGGCCTGTAATTACTCAGTCTATCCCTTTCTCCCTTTTTAAACAATGGTACAATGTTAGCAGTCCTCCGGTCCTCCATCACCACACCTGTAGCCAGGGAGGATTGGAAAATGATGGTCAGAGCCTCCGCTCTTTCCTTCCTTGCTTCTCTTAACAGCCTGGGATACATTTCATCTGGGCCTGGTTATTAATCTACTTTCAAGGATGCTAAACCCATTAATATTTCCTCTCCTACTAAGTTTATCCCATCCAATATTTCACACTCCTCCTCCTTAATTACAATCTCTGCATCGTCCCTCTCTTTTGTGAAGACAGACGCAAAGTATTCATTAAGAACCATACCCACACCTTCGGCCTCCACACATAGGTTACCTTTTTGGTCTCTAATAGGCCCTACTCTCTCCTTAGTTATCCTCTTACTCTTTATGTATTTATAAAACATCTTTGGATTTTCCTTGATTTTTAACTTGTCATTATTTTTTCATGCTCTCTCTTTGCTTTCCTAATTTCCTTTTTAATTTCACCCATGTATTTTCTATACACCTCTAGGCTTTCTGTAGTATTGAGCTCTCAGTGTCTGACATAAGATTTCCTTTTTTGCCTTATCCTACCCTGTATGCTCCTTGACATCCAGGGGGCTCTGGATTTGGCAGTCACACCCTTTTTCTTTGTGGGAACATATTTGCTCTGAACCCTTACTATCTCCTCCTTGAATGCCTCCCACTGCTCTGACACTGATTTACCTTCAAGTAGCTGTTTCTAGTCCACTTTTGCTAAATCACATATCAGCTTAGTAAAATTGGCCTTTTCCCAGTTCAGAACTTTTACTCCTGGTCTATCTTTGTCCTTTTCCATAACTATACTAAATCTCTGGATTTATACTAAATGGGAATTATGATCACTTCCAACAAAATGCTCTCCCACTGATACCCCTTCCACCTACCCAGCTTCATTCCCTAAAACTAAGAACAGAACTGCTCCCTCTCTTGTTGGGCTTGCTACGTACTGGCTAAAATGTTCTCCTGAATGCATTTTAAGAATTCTGCATCCTCCATACCTTTCACACTGATTGTCTCCCAGTTAATATTAGGGTAGTTGAAATCCCTTATTATTACTGCCCTATTGTTTTTGCACTTCTCAGAAATTCACCTACATATTTGCTCTTCTATCTTCCTCTGTTTGCGGGCTCTATAATACACTCCCAGCAGTGTGATTGCCCCTTTTTTGTTCTTCAGTTCAACCCATATGGCCTCATTTGATGGTCCTTCTAACATATCATCATAATCACAAATGAATAAAAGAGCTTGCATTTATATAACGCCTTTCATGACCTCAGGACCTCCTATAGCACTTGATAGCCAAATGAACTACTTTGGAAGTGAAGTGAAGTCATCTGTTGTAAAGTATGGAAAAGCTGCAGCCAATTTGCATGCAGAAAGGTCCCACAAACAGCAATGAGTTAAATGACCTAATCTGTTTTAGCGATGTTGGTTGGGAAATTGTTTTCCTTTATATATTGCCATCGGATCTTTTACGTCCACCTGAGAGGGCAGAGGGGACCTCAGTTTAACGTCTCATCCTAAAGACAGAACCTCCAACAGCGCAGCACTCCCTCAGAACTGTATTGAAGTGTCAGCCTAGATCATGTGCTCAAAGTCCTGGAATGGGCCTTAAACCAATAACCTTCATAAGTACTATCGCTGAGCCAGTATACATATAAAATAAACTCTATGTTATACATGATTACATCCTCGTTTTTAAGTATTAGATTTAATGTGGTACATATTTAACACACAATGAAGCACCTACTTTATGGTAGGCAAAGCTCTCTTCACTGTTGGAGGATAAATGAGCAAGGACGGTGATAGTGGCTGGAAACAAGTCTACACCTGGACCAGTGAGCAAGTGCTGTTTGTAAAAGTCAGAACAGCAATTTTGCCAAGAGAAAGATGCTGGAAATGCGCATCAGGTTGGTCAGCGTCTGTATGAGAAATAAAACAACAACTTGCTTTTATATAGTGCCTTTAACGTAGCAAAACGTCCCAAGGCCCTTTACAGGAGCGTTATCAAGCAAAATTTGGCACCGAGCCACATAAGGTGATATTAGGACAGATAACCAAAAGCTTGGTCAAAGAGGTAGGTTTTAAGGAGCATCTTAAAGGAGGAGAGAGATGTGGAGCGGTGGAGAGGTTTATGGCAGCTGAAGGCATGGCCACCAATGGTGGATCGATGAAAATCGGGGAGCGCAAGAGGCCAGAATTGGAGGGGCGCAGAGATCTCGAAGGGCTGTAGAGCTGAAGGAGGTTACAGAGATAGGGAGGGGCGAGGCCATAGACGGATTTGAAAACAAGGAATAGAATTTTAAATTGATGCCTTTTAGATATTGCAATTAGATCAAATAGAAAAAAAAGCCATCTTAAAACTTAGAACACAAAATATCTTATTGGATTAATGCACTTTATAAACCATATATAATTATAAACCCAAATTGGAAATTTCTGTGTTTGGGAGTGATTTTAACCCTACCCACCCAGCAGCAGGTGGGTGGGGTACTTACCTGCTCTGAAGCCGTCAGGAATTGACTTTTGGGATTTAAACTTGCTCAGCTTAGCAGGCGACAAGAACACCCACCCAAAATGAGAGGCGATCTTATTGAAACATATAAGATTGTGAAGGGGCTTGATCGGGTGGATGCGGTAAGGATGTTCCCAAGGATGGGTGAAACTAGAACTAGGGGGCATAATCTTAGAATAAGGGGCTGCTCTTTCAAAACTGAGATGAGGAGAAACCTCTTCACTCAGAGGGTAGTAGGTCTGTGGAATTTGCTGCCCCAGGAAGCTGTGGAAGCTACATCATCAAATAAATTTAAAACAGAAATAGACAGTTTCCTAGAAGTAAAGGGAATTAGGGGTTACGTGGAGCGGGCAGGAAATTGGACATGAATTTAAATTTGAGGTTAGGATCAGATCAGCCATGATCTTATTGAATGGCGGAGCAGGCTCGAGGGGCCGATTGGCCTACTCCTGCTCCTATTTCTTATGTTCTTATGTTCTTATAAAACCGGCGAGGTTCTTTTTTACAATGAAGTCATCGGGACTCGACTGTTATTTTAGCTCAACCTTTTGAGTGGGAAGCCACAGTTGTTTTCCTGCCAGGTGAAGACAGCAGGGGAGAGGGTCGGGGCCATAAGAAGGCCAGACAGATATGTATTTTTTAACTTTCCTTGTGAGGCCTCGAGGAGCAGGAATGCACCTTTTTATTTGTTGGGATCCAGGATGCTTGCTTGGCCTGTACTCTGCCAGTGAGGCCTGCGTGCCCCCAGATGGAGATCAGCAGACCTCCTTTCTCTTAATGTACTGAGCACAATGATAACAATGTACTGATAACAATGGTGGGTCCCCAGTGAAACTCCCGCTTAGGAAGTCCCTACCCTTGGATCCGCCTCCAGTCCCACCCCTCAGTTAATCATTTGCCTTATAAGGGGTGGACTGAAGTTCCGCCCCTTACAAGGCAACTTCGAGAAATGCTGGGGACCTGATGTAACTGGATCTCTCCTGTTTCTTTAGGGAGTCAGTAGATCTCCTGCAATGGAATTTTGGGGCAATAGACTTTATCCACTGAAACTTAATTAGAAAACTAATAAGATTGATTGATTGAACGTGTGGTTGATAGCAAGGAGGAAAGCTGTAGACTGCAGGAAGATATCACTGGTCAGGTGGGCAGAAAAATGGCAAACAGAATTCAATCCGGAGAAGTGTGAGGTAATGCATTTGGGGAGGGAAAACAAGGCAAGGGAGTACACAATAAATGGGAGGATACTGAAAGGTGTAGAGGAGCAAAGGGATCTTCGAGTGCATGTCCACAGATCCCTGAAGATAGCAGGACAGGTAGATAAGGTGGTTATTAAGGCATATGGGATACTTTCCTATATTATATTCTTTTTTAGAATATAAGAGCAGGGAGGTTATGCTAGAACTGTATAAAACATTGGTTAGACCACAGCTTGAGTACTGTGTACAGTTCTGGTCACCACGTTACAGGAAAGATGTGATTGCCCTAGAGAGGGTACAGAGGAGATCTACGAAAATGTTGCCAGGGCTGGAGAATTTTAGCTATGAGAAAAGATTGGATAGGCTGGGGTTGTTTTCTTTGGAACAAAGGATGCTGAGGGGAGATTTAATTGAGGTATATAAAATTATGACGGGTCTAGATAGAGTGGATAGGAAGGACCTATTTCCCTTAGCAGAGGGGTCAGTGCCCAGGGGCATAGATTTAAAATAATTGGTAGAATGATTAGAGGGGAGCTGAGGAGAATTTTTTTCACCCAGAATGTGATGGGGTCTGGAACTCACTGCCTGAAAGGGTGGTAGAAGCAGAAACCCTCAACTCATTTAAAAATTACATGGATGTGCACTTGAAGTGCTGTAACCTACAGGGCTACAGACCAAGTGCTGGAAAGTGGGATTAAGCTGGATAGCTCTTTCTCGGCCGGCACGGACACGATGGGTCGTATGGCCTCCTTCTGTGCCATAACTTTCTATGATTCTATGATTGATGAAATCTAATGGTGAGTTTCACATTTCATTATGAGGTGCTCTTTATACACTCAAAGCATCTGATTTGTAATGAGAAACTTTCATTACATCAGCAACATTATAAATTGGAAATCATATCAAACAAAGAACGTTTATATGCAAAAATGGGTAACAATTAGCTAATTTTCCAGTATTAAACTAAATATCAAATATTTCCTTGTGACCCAGTATTTCAAAAGTTAAAACTTTATACTCCAACTTAGAAGCCTTTAAGGTAATATGATTAAACTTCGGTATAAGATTGTTGGAGTAAATTGTATATTTATTACATTTGGACAGATCTTTGTGAAATATGCTTTAGGTGGTTGATGTATGGGACCATTTTTCTAGGTCATACATTACGTGTTATGAATCTACTCTACTTGGTTTAATTCCCCCTATGCACTACTTTTAACCTCGACCGTTAACATGTTTGCATCAATTCCTGTCTGTGCTATTTTAAAGTGACCATTCACCACCACATAAAATAATGGCCAAAAAATGTAATGGCCCCTACAGAAGGGGCTAATCCTCAGTAAAGTAGTGCAACCTATTGTCACACACGTTCACTTTGAGAACTTGTCAAAACCTGCCTATTTCCCTCAACTCTCCCTTCCCCTTTCACTATCTGCAATGTGGTCAATCCATTGCTAAGAACCAGCAAAAACAAAGAAGAGCTCATGTACAAACGATTTCATAAAATCATAGAATCTTACAACACAGAGGGAGGCCATTTAGCCCATCATGTCTGTGCCGGCTCTTTGAAAGAACTATCCAATAGTCCCTATAGCCCTGCAATTGTTTCCTTTTCAAGTATTAATCCAATTCTCTTTTGAAAGTTATTATTGAATCTGCTTCCACCACTCTTTCAGGCAGTGCATTCCAGATCATAACAACTCGCTGCATAAAAAAACAATTCTCCTCATCTCCTCCCTGGTTCTTTTGGCAATTATCTTAAATCTGTGTCCTCTATTTATCGACCCTCCTGCCAGATTTCAGATACTTTCAGGCTGTATTATGGTACAGCAGTAGTAAAATGCTGCAGATCTGTAGAGTTACACTTCACCTAGTTCACTTAATCAATCCCTTCTCATATACAACAACAACTTGCATTTATATAGCGCCTTTAACGTAGTAAAACATCCCAAGGCATTTCACAGGAGCATTATCAAACAAAATTTGACACAAGGAAATATTAGTACAGGTGATCATATGCTTGGTCAAAGAGGTGGGTTTTAAGGAGCGTCTTAAAGGAGGAGAGAGAGATGGAGCGGTTCATGGCAGCTGAAGGCACGGCCGCCAATGGTGAAGTGATGAAAATCGGGGATGCGCAAGAAGCCAGAATTGGAGGAGCGCAGAAATCTCGGAGGGTTGTAGGGTTGGAAGAGGTTACAGCGATCGAGAGGGGTGAGACCATGGAGCGATTTGAAAACAAAGATGAGAATTTTAAAATCGAGGCATTGCCAGACCGGAAGCCAACATAGGTCAGTGAGCACAGGAATGATGGGTGAACGAGATTTGGTGCGAGTTAGGATGTGGATATATTATTCTGCAGTGTTGAAGAGAGTCTCAAAAACATCAGGTTATGTACCACTGACTGACGCTATAAAGTTATAACAGGAGTTGCTTTTGTTCTACTGACATAAATCATTCTCTTTTCCCTTTTGTAAGACTTTCCCTTCAGAAATTAGGATTCCTTTAGCTTCACTATCAAGTAATATATTTGCAAACATATATTTAAAAATATGCCATTGGCACTGGCAGCTCTATCTCTCAGTATTGTTTTACTTTGGCTGAAGTACAGAGAACTACTTCTAAATTAAGAGCCTTATTATAATTTTCTTAAGCTTGCACTTTTTTTCTACAATGCAAATAAAATCCTTCAAGTTAAATGACAGAACAGTATGTCATTTTCGAAATGGTTTAAAGAAAAACTTTCGACATTAATCATACTCATGGCAGTTGAATATCTAATGGTATCATAAGGGGATAAGATATGTATATATCAATGTAAATTGCGTTGATGTTAATTTAGAAAGCTAAAATGACCACTGGTTTAAGTAGATTGTCAAACAAAGTCACTGTGTGCCTGGAAGCCAAAAGCAGAATTAATAATTATGGGCGGCGAGAGAGGAAATAGGCAGATAAAAACAAAAAGAATTTTGTTCATTTTTATTGTCCTTACATAGCCATCAATCACCATCAGTGCAAGAGCCACAGTCTGTTGTCCTTTCGTAGCCTGACTGCAAATCCATAAACGCTGTCGGAAAATAAATCGGATTGAAGCTTGTATCTAGGGGTTTTATATGTGACACGTAATTTGGCTCTTCCATCGTACTGCATAAACTGACTCAAATAAAGTAACATGGCCATAGCTCAGTCACCAGTGTGAAGAAAATACATTGGAATATCATTAAGCACTTAGCTCACCTCAGAGATGTCATGGACTGGCCAGGGCACAACTCAATGTATTATTAGCAATGACTTTATTTACTACTAGAGTTGGTACCAATATAAGGGTCGATAGCAGTGATTACAGTATTGCGAAGGTAAATATATACTGGTCCCAGTACAGTGCCTATCAGAGACAATGGGCTTGATTTTACCACCCGCTATCGGGTGCGTTCTCGACGGGGGGGCCCCGAAAATCGGGGAATCCCGGAGCGGGACCGGATCCCGTCTCGAACCCGCCCACTTCCGGGTTCCCCACGGACGCGCCGGCGTGCGCGCGCAGACCCCGCAGGTGGGAATCCCGCAGGCAATTAAAGCCAGCGGGATGCCACTTGTAAGTATTTATCTTGCTCGTTCAGGTCGTTTACAGGCCTGATTGAGCTGTTTTATAAGGAAGGGTGGGATTTTACCTTGAACTGAGACTGTTTCCCATACTGGGGGAAACACTCTCACTTCAAACGGACGTGTTGCAGCCAGCAGCCTGTGGCAGCTGCCAAGGTGCATTCCACAGGTGGTGGTGGGGGGGGGAGAGCCTTCACCAACGCAGGAGGACACTCCGTCACATAGGGCAACGCCTGCCCTCCACCACCCTCCTCCTAGAAAGAAGATTCACCGGCGTGGAACCGCAACCCCGGTGCGAGGACACACTTACCTACCTTGCAGAACCCCTCAGACCTACACCTTCCAGATGGGGGCCGCCTTGACCTCCTCGGAGGACGAACAGCATCACCAGCCTCAGCAGCCTCGCCGGCCACGCCGTCCGCCTCAGCCACGTGGAGCCCCACAACACGGTGCTGTGGCACATCCACCTGCACAGCAGGAGGGAGGGCAACCGCAGAGAGAGATGCGTCGCAGGAGGCACTACCCTCCGCACAGGGTCAACAGACCGAGGCTCAGCTTCCTGGACCTCTCTGAGGAGCAGTGCATACGGAGGCTCAGAGTCACTCGCCAGGTAGTCGCCGACATCTGCAGCCTCCTTAATGACGAGCTGCTCCCTGATGGACCAAGCAGCATCTTCTTACCCGTCGCCGTCAAAGTCACCACTGCCCTCAACTTCTTCGCCACCGGATCCTTCCAGGGTGCCACCGGGGACATCACCGGGGTCTGTCAGTCGTCTGCACACAAGTGCATAAGGCAGGTTACCAATGGGTTGTTCCACAGGGCCTCGCACTACATCAACTTCGCCATGGATGAGCGCAGCCAGACGGAGAGGGCGGTTGGATTCCATGCTGTGGCTGGCTTCCCACGGGTGCAGGGTGTAATCGATTGCACCCACATAGCAATACGGGCACCTCCACATGAGCCAGGACTGTTCATCAACAGGAAGGAGTATCACTCCATGAACGCGCAGCTCATCTGTGACCGCCGCCAGAGATTCCTACACGTGTGCGCCAGATACCCTGGCAGCTGCCACGATGCCTTCGTCCTCAGGGAGTCCACCGTCCCGCCCCTCTTCCACTCACCCAACACCGGCAACGGCTGGCTCCTCGGCGACAAGGGATATCCCCTGCACATGTGGCTTATGACACCTCTGAGGAACCCCATCACCGAGCCGCAGCGTCGATATATTGACAGCCACATTGCTACCAGGTCTACAATTGAGCAGGCTATAGGGGTGCTCAAGATGCACTTCAGGTGCCTTGATCGTTCCGGGGGAGCGCTCCAATACACGCCACTCAGAGTGGGACGAATTATAGTTGTCTGCTGTGCCCTGCACAACATGGCACAACAGAGAGGGGTGCCGCTGGAGGAGGCCCCATGCACATCCGCCACCCATATTGAGGACGACGATAAGGAGGAGGAGGAGGAGGAGGAGGAGCAAGAGGAGGAGGAAGGACCCATGGGCCGAACACCGGCTCACCTGGATGCTCGTCAGGCCAGGGAGGCACTCATATGTCAACGGTTCTCCTAACATCAGACTGTCTGAGGCGTCCAGACCTCATCACGTGCACAGAGGAGCGGCCAGACCAGCCCCCTCCACAGAAGAGTGGTGCCATTACTCCTGCACCCACTGTAGTGTGACCCAATGGGTGGGACCAGGTGTTCGTCGTCATGATGAGCCCCACGAAAGGGACCCATTGCACAAGCCGCTCAAGAATGGACAAGAGGCGGCAGTCGTGGTGAGAACAATTGTGTTTATTGTGTATATGCAGTAAACGACTATAAATAAAAACATAACAAATTGTCATACACCCTGGTGCATTCCCTTTGTGTTCATAACACCCTAGCCTTACGTTTGCGGGAAACCCTACGTGTTTCTACCCCTGTGGCTCCAGCAGAGGTAGTGGCAGGTTGCTCTTGTTCGTGCCCTGACCGGGTAGATGCTTTGGGCCGACGCCCCCTGGGTTTCGGTGCCCGTGAGGGCACCTCCACAGACTGCACCTCCTGCACCTGTGCAGGGGCAGACTCGGCCACCTGGAGAGGAGGCACCATTGCGGGTACTGGTTGAGAGGGGGGCAACGGGTGAGACGTGGGGGCACTTTAAGTAGCGTCCCCACTTCCATGTCCCCGTTCACCATCTTCCCTCTCATGGCCTAGGCTCACATCACTCCTTCCACCCTGCTGGACGGCAGTTTGGATGACCTGTGTGAGACCTTGCAAGGCCACCTCTAATGTATCTGTCAGCCTGTTTATGGCGGCAGAATGTTGCTCACCCTGAATCCGAACAGCCGTTGTCAGGGCCTGGATGGACTCAATGTTGAGCTGTGCGTGACGCTCGAGGGAGGCTAGCCTTTCCTCCACCGCAGACGTTCCCGCACCTATCTCGCGGATACCCACCTGTACTTGTGCCACCATTGCCCTCATGCAGGAGTTGGACTCCTCCATCACCTGCGCGATTGTGGAGAGTGCGCGTGGCACCTCTTCCAGTACCTTTTTTTTTTATTCGTTCACGGGATGTGGGCGTCGCTGGCAAGGCCGGCATTTATTGCCCATCCCTAATTGCCCTCGAGAAGTTGGTGGTGAGCCGCCTTCTTGAACCGCTGCAGTCCATGTGGTGACGGTTCTCCCACAGTGCTGTTAGGAAGGGAGTTCCAGGATTTTGACCCAGCGACAATGAAGGAACGGCGATATATTTCCAAGTCGGGATGGTGTGTGACTTGGAGGGGAACATGCAGGTGGTGTTGTTCCCATGCGCCTGCTGCTCTTGTCCTTCTAGGTGGTAGAGGTCGCGGGTTTGGGAGGTGCTGTCGAAGAAACCTTGGCGAGTTGCTGCAGTGCATCCTGTGGATGGTGCACACTGCAGCCACAGTGAGCCCGTGGTGAAGGGAGTGAATGTTTAGGGTGGTGGATGGGGTGCCAATCAAGCGGGCTGCTTTATCTTGGATGGTGTCAAGCTTCTTGAGTGTTGTTGGAGCTGCACTCATCCAGGCAAGTGCAATGTGCTGGTGCAATGTGCTGGTGCCCCTCGACGACTCTCCTTTTGACTAGTGGCCCCCTGGGTTCAGCATCTGGGTCCGGCTGAGCAGAGCCTGGAGAAGAGTGCTCCCACCGACGCGGACCCTCCGCGGCTGCCCCTGCCACCAGGGTCTGCTCATGTTCACATGTGCGCGGTGACTCACCATGTGCAATCCCAACTAATTGAGGAGGGGGACCCACCGAGGTGTGTGTATCTGCGCTGGTGGATGCTTGGCTTGTGACGATGGACCCTCACCGGCATGTCCTCTGAGGAATCGCCCTCCACAGACACCGCGCTCGCAGACGGCCCTGCAAGAGAACATAGGGCAATATCAGGCATGTGGACAAATGTTGAGGTGCGGCAGATGCCAAGCGATGCTAAGATCATTCGCGATCATGAGTGCTGAGTGTCAGCTTTACGTTACCGGACGTTTCTGCAGCCCCAGCCTCGCCATCCGCCACGGACAGGCAATGCAGCATGTGGCTGATCTCCAAGGCGTCCAGCTCTGCGTGCGTTAGAACCACCTCGTGTGGCGGGCCCCCTCCGGTGCGTGCCCTTTCCCGGGCATTCTTGCATCTCATCTCCTGTCAAGGCAAAACACAGATGCATGATTGAGTGATGATTGCATTGTGAGACGCTTCAAGCATTGGTGTGGGTGGGTTGAGCGTGTGGGAGATGGATGGGAGGATGCGTGTGCCACATGCCCATCCCATTGTATGGGGATTGGGGTGTGTGGTAGTGTTCGAATGGGGACAGGGACGGTGGATACGTGCAGGCACGGTGAGGATGATAGTTGAGTGGCTGTGAGGATGGATGCGGGAGCGCTGTGGTGGCAGTGCAGAAGGGGTTGTGAGGTGTTTGAGGTGATGTGGAAGACGGAGTGTGGGAGAATGCGTTAGTGTACTCACTTTGCCGGACCTAGTGAGATCATCGAATCTCTTGCGACGCTGGATCCGTGTTCTTGTGGTGTTGCCCCTGCTGCTAACCTCCGCGGCCACCTCCGCCCATGCCTTCCTGGTGGCGGAGGCAGGGCACTTCCTTCCATCGCTGGGGAACAACGTCTCCCTCCTCCTCCTTACCCCGTCCAGCAGCAGCTGGAGTGAGTCGTCAGAAAATCGTGGGGCAGCCTTACCCCTGGGGTGCTCCATGGTGTGCTACTTGTTTGCAGCAGGAGGAGCATTGGTGGACTGCCCCTTTAAATAGAGCTCCACCATCACTCAGACGTCACTGCGCATGCGCAGGCCGCCGGCGCGCAGCTGAGCAGCGGAAAACCCGTAACCACAGGTAAATGACTTCAATTATCCTGTGATCGCACGGGGGACGCACTCATTTCACCGGGCGCGTGGATAGCCCCCCCCGCCGGGAACCCGCAGGCCTGCTAACATCAGGCCCAATGTTTGAAACACCTGGATAAAGATGGCCAACCAAATGAATGCAATCTCTCATATTCTTAGGTCATGGGAACATTTACCAAAAACAAAAGGTGCTGGGTCAATTGAATATTGAAATCGATAGTTTTTTGTTTGGTAAGGATATCAAGGGATATGGATCAAAGGCGGATAAATGGAGTTGAGGTAAAGATCATCCATGATCTAATTGAATCGCGAAAGAGACTTGAGAGGCTGATAGGCCTACATGTGTTTCTATGTTCTTATATATGAGTAAAAAGACCTGAGGCTTCAGGAAAATTGGCAAGGTCAGACTACCCAGAATGTGCCTACTCAATGTATATGGCCATTGGATACGTGGCACAATGAGTACAATCTCAACCTGGTAGAACCTCATTTAGGCAGTATGCAAAGCACGCTGGCAGGCAGCCTTTCAGTCCTTTGATACACACACATCCATGTCCATACTGCTGCAGGGCGAACATTGTTGGAGGCACTGAACTATGCTTCTGGGATCACACAGAAATTTTACAACGTGTGCCTATAAACTACTGGCATGCTGAATGTTCATGGACTTGTGCAGGTGGCATGTAATCTAGGCGCTTGAGGACATTGTCTCTGCCCTGCCAAGTTCCACATTTGCACTTTATGTATCTACTTATGGGAAAAGTCTGCAGATAACAGTATATTAGAGTGGAGCTTTCCAGCCATCAGTCACTGTCTCGAATTGAAAAGACTGCTCTCCAAATCATGGGACTGAAGGCCATATAAGGAGTAAGGCGGGTAGAGCTCAGCGGCTTTACCGAACCTCAGGGCAAGTATCATCCTTTCCTTTTTTCATCATCCTCTCCTTACATTCTCACTCACTCATTCACTCACCCACTCAGTAACACTCAGGCACACACAGCATGGCACATAACACATTGTCAATGTCCGCTCGGTTTGAAGGGAACCTTAATGTCACCATTCAAACACATTGTCCTGTTCTGTTTCCACAAGATAATGGCTGTGCCCGTAGTGACAGCAAATAATCCAGCACCTCAAAACAGCACATGTCATTCACTCCACCTGGTGGTATTACAATGTCACCAAGGCAAAACACTGTGATAAAATATATTAGTGACACATATCCTGCTCACTTGTAGGGAATTAAAATGGTTGCATTTTATTTCAGCTTGGCCCAGAGAGTTTGTTGCTGCTGGGGCAGCATAAAGTAACAGCACAATGGAAAGATGGCGTGTCCATAGCCATAGTCATAGGGTGGAATGATAATGGTGGGCATAGTGTTCACTGGGCCACTGAATAGGGCACAGGTTGACAGGATTGTTGTGCACTGGGTGACTTAGCCATTTAGGTAAATGTGCTGCCAGTGAGAGATTGATGCACTAGTCTTCTTGTCTGCAATTGAGTTTCATTTTCTATTTCTTCAGTCCCATAGGCAACCAGTACAGGACAGTGTATCCTTGTTCCCTGAGGAGCCATTGGCAAATCATTGATTGACATTTGTGTTCGAGAAAGGGACAGGATCATTGATTGGACAGTTTGGTGGCCAGAGTTCTCCAATTATGGGATTTTATTTTGCCTCCATGTACTTAGTTCAATATTCAGTCTAACAGTCCTTAGCTTTCAAACCAGAGACCTCTGTGATTATTTTTGTGAGTAGCTCGGTCAGTTAGAAGCAGTAGAATGCTTTAAAGCATCAGAAGTGTGCTTTTGTTTTACGGTCCACATTTAGGGAAAAAGTGAGTTATGTATCAAATAGAAATGTACGGCTCACTGTTTATATTGTACGCTGTTAATTTACCTGTTTTATTTAAATAAAGCCATTTGTTGGTTTAGAAGTTGAGTCTCAGTTTGGATAGATTCTATATTCAGAACACTTTTTGAAGTGAAGAGAATCAAGTGATACATTCCAGTAGTCAGTGCCAGCCAGAGTAAGGGTTTTCTGTTTATGATCCCTAAATCTCACTATCATTTATTTAGATATTAGGCAGGTTGAGGCACACTCCAGATCATAGGGGATGTAAGGTCCGCTTAAGGTGACTCTGAACTCGAGAAGCTGCCTAGTGTAAAAACTCAAAAACATGACAGTAATGATGGTCTAAATCTGCACTTCCAGTGGGAATGTTAATGGAATACACAATTCTACACTGTCAGTGTGGCTCAGTTGGTAGCATTCTTTCCTTTGAGTCAGACAGTTTTGGGTTCATACCCCACTCCAGGAAATGACTACATAACCTAGGTGGACATTTCACTGCAGTGCTGAGGGAGTACTGGATTTTGAGGTGATGTAAAAATTCCTTGGTACGATTTGAAGAAAAACACGGAGGGCTCATGGTAACCGAGCCAACATTCCTTTTTCCATCCAAAAACAAATTTGCTGATAACAGACATTGCTGTGTACAAATAGGTTGATGTGTTTACCTACATAACAACATTGATTACAATTCATTGGTTGTGAAGTGCTTTAGGATGTTCTGAGGATGTGACAAGGTGCTACATAAATACAAGCTTTCCAAAATTACTGAGCATTGCACCTCAATGGTTTTATGTATCAGCTGCAAAACCAGGTAAAAGAAATCTTTTTTTGTCTTAGTACAAACTGAGTATTGTCTCACACTATGCACCAACATCTATTGAAAATTAACTCTATAATTCACGTTAATATTTGAGTATCTCCTCCAGTGCTGCCTTCCATATCTTCATATTTTTTCAAAGGCCCTTCGTGTCTGTGCCGATTGTTTGAAAGAGCTCCGATTAGGCAGAGTCAACATGGTTTTGGGAAAGGGAAATTGTGTTTGACAAATTTATTAGAGTTTTTCAAGGATGTATCTAGTAGGGTAGATAAAGGGAAACCAGTGGAAGTAGTATATTTGGATTTTCAAAAGGCATTCAATAAGGTGCCATATAAAAGGTTGTTACACAAGATAAGGGCTCATGGGGTTGGGGGTAATATATTAGCATGGATAACGGACAGAAAACAGAGAGTAGGGATAAACGGGTCATTCTCAGGTTGGCAGGCTGTGACTAGTGGGATCAGTGCTTGGGCTTCAGCTATGTACAATCTATATTAATGACTGAGATGAAGGTACCGAGTGTAATGTATCCAAGTTCGCTGATGATACAAAGCTAGGTGGGAAAGAAAGCTCTGAGGAGGATACAAAGGGCTTGATTTTACTCATAAATTGCGGGTGCGTTTGGGGTGGGGGGGCTGCGAAAATTGCAGAAATGCAGAGCTGGTTCGGAAGCCGGTTCCAACCTGCCGACTTCTGAGTTCCCCACAGACGCACCGGGCATCCCGAATCCGGAAGTCCCGCCGGCAACTAAAGCTGGCGGGATGATAGTTAAAGAGCCAAATGTACCTTATTGAGGTACTTAAGGCACTTTACTTGTGACATAGTAGGTAGTTAGAACGATTTATAACTTACGTGGGCGACTTTCCCACGGCTTCTGATTCACGCCTGCTGAAGCGAGGCGTGAAGGGCTAGATCTGGCAAAAAGAAACAAAATAAATTAAACAACAAACCATTGCACGAAGTTAAAACACAAAATCAACCTAGCTTTCCACCCTGCTCCGATGACCGATGTCCGATGTCTCCCTCTCCGATCTCCCCCTCTTCACCCCACCGAAGTCCCCATGATCCCCCCTCTTCATTCCCCGATGTCCCCCCAATCTCCCCCTCTTCACGTCTCCGATGTCCCCCCAATCTCCCCTTCTTCACCCCCCACTGATGTTCCCCCAGTCTCTCCCCCTCCCTCCCGATCTTCCCCTCTCCCCCCCCCCCGATCTTCCACTCCCCCCCCCCCACTGATATTCTGTTCCAGCGCCAGGTGACATCTCCCTCTCTCTCTTTCTCTCCCCCCCCCCTCCCCCCGAACCTCGCGTTGCAGCTCCTGTCAGCAGCTGGGCGTGAAACCCGCAGAGAACTTTAATCACCATCAATTACGATGTGATTGCGTCGGAAACGGTAAGTTTTGTTTATTCGGGTTTGCCACGCCTTCACCTCCCCCCGCCCCCCCACCGCTGCCAACCCACCACCATTTCAAAATTGAGCCCAAAGGGCCTGCATAGGGATATAGACAGGTGAAGTGAGTGGACAAGAAGTGGCAGATGGAATATAATGTGGGGAAATGTTGGGTTATTCACTTTGGTAGGAAAAATAGAAAAACAGAATATTTTTTAAATGTTGAGAAACTACTAAATTTTGCAGTTCAGAGAGATTTGGGTGTCCTGGTACAAGTAACACAAAAAGTTAACATGCAGGTACAGCAAGCAATTAGGAAGGCAAACAGCATGTTGGCCTTTATTTCAAGGGGGTTGAAGTACAAGAGTAAGGATGTCTTACTACAATTGTACAGGGCTTTGGTGAGACCTCACCTGGAGTACTGTGGACAATTTTGGTCTCCTTATCTAAAGAACGATATACTTGCCTTAGAGCGGTACATCGGAGGTTCACCAGATTAATTCCTGGGATAAGAGGGCTGTCCTATAAGGAAAGATGGAGTAGAATGGGCCTATACACTCTGGAGTTTAGAAGAATGAGGGGTGATCACATTGAAACATATAAGGTTCTGAGGGGGCTTGATAGGGTAGATGCTGAGAGATTGATTCCCCTAGCTGGAGAGTCGAGAACCAGGGGGCAATGTCACAGGATAAGGGGTTGACTATTCAAGACTAAGATGAGGAGGAATTTCTTCACACAGAGGATTGTGAATCTTTGGAATTCTCTACCCCAGAGAGCTGTGGATGCTGAGTCATT
The DNA here is from genome assembly GCF_035084215.1 of Heptranchias perlo. Classification (NCBI taxonomy): domain Eukaryota; kingdom Metazoa; phylum Chordata; class Chondrichthyes; order Hexanchiformes; family Hexanchidae; genus Heptranchias; species Heptranchias perlo. Next base: position 14,740,683 of record NC_090331.1, on the reverse strand, counting down.
GAATATATTCAAGGCTGAGATAGATAGATTCTTGGACTCGAGGGGAATTAGGGAATACGGTGATCGGGGGGAATGTGGAGTTGAGGTCGAAGATCAGCCATCATCTTACTGAATGACAGAGCAGGCTCGAGGGGCCGTATGGCCTACTCATTCTCCTATTTCTTATGTTCTTATGTTCTTATCAAATTAGTCCCATTCTCCTGCTCTTTCCCCACAGCCCTGTAATTTTTTTTCCTTCAAGTATTTATCCAATTCCCTTTTGAAAGTTATTATTGAATCTGTTTCCACCACCCTTTCAGGCAATGCATTCCAGATCATAACAACTCACTGCATAAAAAAATGATTACTCATGTCTCCTCTGGTTGTTTTGCCAATCACCTTAAATCGGTGTCCTCTGATTCCAACCCTTCTGCTGCTGGGAACAGTTTCACATTCCACACTCTATCAAAAATGCTCATGATTTTGAACACCTCCATCGGTATTTCACATCGGTATTTACGGTTGAGAAAGGCATGGATGTTAGGGAACTTGGGGAAATAAATAGTGATGTCTTGAGGAGTGTACATATTACAGAGAGGGAGGTGCTGGAAGTCTTAACGTGCATCAAGGTAGATAAATCTCCGGGACCTGATGAAATGTATCCCAGGACGTTATGGGAGGTTAGGGAGGAAATTGCGGGTCCCCTAGCAGAGATATTTGAATCATCGACAGCTACAGGTGAGGTGCCTGAAGATTGGAGGGTAGCAAATGTTGTGCCTTTGTTTAAGAAGGGCGGCAGGGAAAAGCCTGGGAACTACAGACCGGTGAGCCTGACATCTGTAGTGGGTAAGTTGTTAGAGGGTATTCTGAGAGACAGGATCTACAGACATTTGGAGAGCCAGGGACTGATTAGGAACAGTCAGCATGGTTTTGTGAGAGGAAAATCATGTCTCACGAATTTGATTGAGTTTTTTGAAAGGGTAACCAAGAAGATAGATGAGGGCTGTGCAGTAGACGTGGTCGACATGGACTTTAGCAAAGCCTTTGACAAGGTACAGCATGGTAGGTTGTTACATAAGGTTAAATCTCACGGGATCCAAGGTGAGGTAGCCAATTGGATACAAAATTGGATTGTCGACAGAAGACAGAGGGCGGTTGTAGAGGGTTGTTTTTCAAACTGGAGGCCTGTGACCAGCGGTGTGCCTCAGGGATCGGTGCTGGGTCCGCTGTTATTTGTTAATTATATTAATGATTTGGATGAGAATTTAGGAGGCATGGTTAGTAAGTTTGCAGATGACACCAAGATTGGTGGCATTGTGGACAGTGAAGAAGGTTATCTAGGATTGCAACGGGATCTTGATAAATTGGGCCAGTGGGCCGATGAATGGCAGATGGAGTTTAATTTAGATAAATGTGAGGTGATGCATTTTGATAGATCGAATCGGGCCAGGGCCTACTCCGTTAATGGTAGGGCGTTGGGGAGAGTTATAGAACAAAGAGATCTAGGAGTACAGGTTCATAGCTCCTTGAAAGTGGAGTCACAGGTGGATAGGGTGGTGAAGAAGGCATTCAGTATGCTTGGTTTCATTGGTCAGAACATTGAATACAGGAGTTGGGATGTCTTGTTGAAGTTGTACAAGACATTAGTAAGGCCACACTTGGAATACTGTGTACAGTTCTGGTCACCCTATTATAGAAAGGATATTATTAAACTAGAAAGAGTGCAGAAAAGATTTACTAGGATGCTACCGGGACTTGATGGTTTGACTTATAGGGAGAGGTTGGATAGACTGAGACTTTTTTCCCTGGAGAGTAGGAGGTTTAGGGGTGATCTTATAGAAGTCTATAAAATAATGAGGGGCATAGATAAGGTAGATAGTCAAAATCTTTTCCCAAAGGTAGAGGAGTCTATAACGAGGAGGCATAGATTTAAGGTGAGAGGGGAGAGATATAAAAGGGTCCAGAGGGGCAATTTTTTCACTCAAAGGGTGGTGAGTGTCTGGAACGAGCTGCCAGAGGCAGTAGTAGAGGCGGGTACAATTTTGTCTTTTAAAAAGCATTTGGACAGTTACATGGGTAAGATGGGTATAGAGGGATATGGGCCAAGTTCAGGCAATTGGGATTAGCTTAGTGGTATAAACTGGGCGACATGGACATGTTGGGCCGAAGGGCCTGTTTCCATGTTGTAAACTTCTATGATTCTATATTCTGGTAAATCTCTTCTGCACCCTCTCTAAGGCCTTGATATCCTTATTAAAGTGAGGTGCCCAGAATTGAACACAATACTCCAGCTGAGGCTTAAGCAGTGTTTTATAAAGGTTTAGCATAACTTCCTTGCTTTTGTACTCTATGCCTCTATTAATGAAACCGAGGATCCCATATGCTTTTTTTAAACAGCCTTCTCAACTTGTCCTGCCACCTTCAAAGATTTGTGCATGTGCACCCCCAGGCCTCTCTGTTCCTGTTCCCCCTTTAAAATTGGACTATTTAGTTTATATTGCCTCTCCTCATTCTTCCTACCAAAATGTATCACGTCACACTTCTCTGCGTTAAATTTCATCTGCCATGTGTCTGCCCATTTCACTAGTCTGTGTATGTCCTCCTGAAGTCTGTCACTATTCTCAACATTGTTTACTGCATTCCCAAGTTTTGTGTCATCTGCAAGCTTTGAAATTATACCCTCTATACCCAAGTTCAGGTCATTAATATATATCAAATAGAGCAATGGTCCTAATACTGATCCCTGGGGAACACACTGTATACTTCCCTCCAGTCTGAAAAACAACCGTTCACCACTACTCTCTGCTTTCTGTCCTTTAGCTAATTTTGTATCCACACTGCCACTGTCCCTTTAACCCCATGGGCTTTAATTTTGCTAACAATGCCTTTTAAAAGTTCATATACACAACATCAACCGCACTACCCTCATCAACCCTCTCCGTTACTTCATCAAAGAACTCAATCAAGTTAGTCAAATATGATTTTTCTTTAATAAATCCGTGCTGACTTTCATTTATTAGTCCATACTTTTTCAAGTGCCAATTAATTTTTTCCTAGATTATTGTCTCTAAAAGTTTCCCCATCTCTGACGTTAGGCTGACTGGCCTGCAATTGCCGGGTTTATCCCTCTCCCTTTTTTTGAACAGGAATGTAACATTGGCAATCCTCCAGTCCTCTGGCACCACCCCTGTATCTAAAGACGATTGGAAGATTGTGCCCAGAGCCTCCATAATTTCCACCCTTACTTCCCTCAGAAACCTAGGATGCATCCCATCTGGACTGGGTGAATTTTCTACTTTGAGTACTGCCAATCTTTTAAGTACCTCCTCTTTATCTATTTTTATCCTATCCAATATCGCTACTACCTCCTCCTTTACTGCTACATTGGCAGCATCCTCTTCTCTAGTGAAGACCGAAGCGAAGTATTCATTTAGTACCTCAGCCATACCCCCTGCCTCCACAAGAAGATCTCCTTTTTTGACCCTAATTGGCCCCACCCTTTCTTTGACCACCCTTTTACTATTCATATGTTTATAAATGACTTTGGGTTCCCTTTTATGTTAGCCGCTAATCTATTCTCATATTCTCTCTTTGCCTCTTATTCTCTTTTTTAGATTGCCTCTGTACATTCTGTATTTAGCCTGGTTCTCTACTGTATTATGAACCTTACATTCGTCATAAGCCTCCTTTTTCTGTTTCAATTTAATCTCTACACCTTTAGTCATCCAAGGAGCTCTAGCTTTGGATGTCCTTGCTTTCCCCCTCATGGGAATGTGTCTGATCTATACCTGAACCATCTCTTCCTTGAAGGCCTCCCATTGTTCAATTACTGTTTAACCTATCAATTTTTGATTCCAGTCCACCAGAGCAAGATCCCTTTTTAACTCACTGAAATTAGCCCTCCTCCAGTTAAGTATTTTTACGCTTGATTGTTCCTTGTCCTTTTCCATAATTATTCTAAACCTAATGATATTATGATCACTGTTCCCCGAATGCTTCCCCTCTAAAACATACTCCATTTACCCCATTTCATTCCCCAGAGCTAGATCCAGCATTGCTTCCTTCCTCATTGGGCTGGAAACACACTGATCAAGAATGTTCTCTTGTACACTTTTCAGGAATTTCTCCTCCTCTTTGCCCTTTACACTGTTACTATCCCAGTCTATATTGGGATAATTGAATTCCCCCATTATCATTTGGTGATAAAAGTGAACATGGTTCTCACAAGTCAAACGTAGCTGCTATACCTCAAATTGTTGTTTTTGTATGTTGTGTCTGTAAATTGGCTCTGTGATTCTCTTCTGACATCTCAGGGAGAGAACTATATGGAAATGAATAGAAATTCATTGATGTTATGTACTTCTTGGGATTTTTTTTCAGGCTTACCGGCAGATATGTGACTTCAAGTATTGCTTTCAGCACATTGTTGTCTTTATAAATATCGTCCTGGGGGATGTAATAAAATCACAGATCTGTTAAATTGGTTGCAGCTTTTGTTGTTTCTTTATCTTTATTTTAGTATTCCTAGGTTGGTTTCCTTTGAAGGTATCGATCTGATGGAAGAATCAGAAGAGAACTTTCTTCTGATTTTCCAACTGTTCACACATTTCAAACAGAAATTGTACCAAATGTAACCCTAACCCTAACCCTAATACACAGACTCTAAATCATGTCACCTATTCTATTTTGCTTTTTCTCAGAACCATATGCCCCAGTCCATCATCTTATCAATCTAGTCTGCTCTCTTGAAGCATATTTAATTGGGCTCACTCATGATTTAATAGACAAATGCATCTTATGGTGTTTGCGATTTTGATACGGTAAATAGGGAGGTGCAACAGGCACTGAGTGCCATCTCCTCCACTCCAGGACCGCAGATCAGTGCTGAAAAAAGTTTAGTGGCCTCACTAGGCCTGGCAAGGTAACCCACTGGGTACTCTCTCATTTTTCCCTTCCCCACATTGGGCACCAGCACACACTTCACCCTCTTAAAAGCACAATTGCACAGCTAACCCTTCACACTGCACTCTGGTTAAGGGTGGCTAGAAGTCGGTATACTGCACTATAACAGCACAGTCCCCCTAACACCAATTATTTTCATGTACACCCCGAAAACACCTTCCACCACACCAACAGTCTCATTCCCCCACGGTACGGTAGCATAGTGGTTATGTTACTGCACTAGTAATCCAGAGGCCTGGACTAATAATTCCGGAGTCATGAGTCCAAAATCCCACCATGGCAGCTGGGGAACTTAAATTCAATTAATTAAATTCAATTAATTAAATAAAATCTTGAATTAAAATACTAGTATCAGTAATGGTGGCCATGAAACTACTGGATTATCGCTATAGACAGAGCTAAGCGATTCCACAACCAACGGATCAGATCAAAGCTCTGCAGTCCTGCCACATCCAGTCATGAATGGTGGTGGACAATTAAACAACTAACGGGAGGAGGAGGCTCTGCAAACATCCCCATCCTCAATGATGGCAGAGTCCAGCACGTGAGTGCAAAAGACAAGGCTGAAACGTTTGCAACCATCTTCAGCCAGAAGTGCCAAGTGGATGATCCATCTCGGCCTCCTCCCGATATCCCCACCATCACAGAAGCCAGTCTTCAGCCAATTCGATTCACTCCACGTGATATCAAGAAATGGTTGAGTGCACTGGATACAGCAAAGGCTATGGGCCCCGACAACATCCCGGCTGTAGTGCTGAAGACTTGTGCTCCAGAACTAGCTGCACCTCTAGCCAAGCTGTTCCAGTACAGCTACAACACTGGCATCTACCCAACAATGTGAAAAATTGCCCAGGTATGTCCTGTCCACAAAAAGCAGGACAAATCAAATCCAGCCAATTACCGCCCTATCAGTCTACTCTCAATCATCAGTAAAGTGATGGAAGGTGTCGTCGACAGTGCTATCAAGTGGCACCTGCTCACGAAGGTTCAGTTTGGGTTCCGCCAGGACCATTGGGCCCCAGACCTCATTTCGGCCTTGGTCCAAACATGGACAAAAGAGCTGAATTCCAGAGGTGAGGTGAGGTGAGAGTGACTGCCCTTGACATCAAGGCAGCATTTGACTGAGTGTAGCACCAAGGAGCCCTAGTAAAATTGAAGTCAATGGGAATCAGGGGGAAAACTCTCCAGTGGCTGGAGTCATACCTAGCACAAAGGAAGATGGTAGTGGTTGTTGAAGGCCAATCATCTCAGCCCCAGGACATTGCTGCAGGAGTTCCTCAAGGCAGTGTCCTAGGCCCAACCATCTTCAGCTGCTTCATCAATGACCTTCCCTCCATCATAAGGTCAGAAATGGGGATGTTCGCTGATGATTGCACAGTGTTCAGTTCCATTCGCAACCCCTCAAATAATGAAGCAGTCCGAGCCCGCATGCAGCAAGACTGGACAACATCCAGGCTTGGGCTCATAAGTGGCAAGTAACATTCGTGCCAGTCAATGACCATCTCCAACAAGAGAGTGTCTAACCACCTCCCCTTGACATTCAATGGCATTACCATCGCCGAATCCCCCACCATCAACATCCTGGGGGTCACCATTGACCAGAAACTTAACTGGACCAGCCATATAAATACTGTGGCTACAAGAGCAGGTCAGAGGCTGGGTTTTCTGCGGCGAGTGACTCATCTCCTGACTCCCTAAAGCCTTTCCAACATCTACAAGGCACAAGTCAGGAGTGTGATGGAATACTCTCCACTTGCTTGGATGAATGCAGCTCCAATAACGCTCAAGAAGCTCGACACCATCCAGGACAAAGCAGCCCGCTTGATTGGCACCCCCATCCACCAACGTAAACATTCACTCCCTTCACCACCGGCGCACAGTGGCTGCGGTGTGTACCATCCACAGGATGCAATGCAGCAACTCGCCACGGCTTCTTCGACAGCACCTCCCAAACCCGCGACCTCTACCACTTAGAAGGACAAGAGCAGCAGGCACCACCTGCACATTCCTCTCCAAGTCACACACCATTCTGACTTGGAAATATATCGCCATTACTTCATCGTCGCTGGGTCAAAATCCTGGAACTCCCTTCCTAACAGCACTGTGGGAGAACCTTCACCACACTGACTGCAGCGGTTCAAGAAGGCGGCTCACCACCACCTTCTCAAGGGCAATTAGGGATGGGCAATAAATGCGCCCTCGCCAGCGACGCCCGCATCCCATGAACATATAAAAAAAATCTCACTTCATCTCTCCTATGCCACTCAGTATACACTCTTCACCTACTACAGTTATTCTATCTTCTTGCAGGGCAAATTGGCACATAATGCCCAACAAAGGCAGGCCACCAGAAAGGGGTTGTCCACCCTCAAACCCTGCAGTTCTTTTGAGGAGAAGTGCATGGAGCTATTGGGCACTCACTCAGCTCTTGCCATGGGAGATGACAAGGTCACTGGCATCTTGTCAGTACCGGGTTAGCCACTTACATGCTCACCCCGGCATCCCTGTAAAACATTACACAGCCATAACCTTTAATCTTTTTTCTCTGACATGACGCTTTATTTTACAGGCGCACTTCTGTGGCACTGACATCGTCACTCAGGTGTTGATGGTTGGCATGGTCATGTAGGGGCAAAGAGGGCTTATGTGTTGTTACGTGATAGGAGGGTAGTGGTTTGAGGGAATTACCTTTTAGTCAAAAATGGGGCAAAAGAAGCTGAGGCTGTGGTATCACAAGTAGATTTTGTTCTACAGAAGAGAAGACTTCATTGATGACATGAGCTGTGATGCCTCTTGCAGTAAATGCTGCCTGAATCTTCTTTGCTCCATGCTGTGCTGCTCATCTGCCGCCACGATAATTGTTGTGACCAATAACCACTCCAGTTGGTGTGGTAATGTAATGGCTGCTTTTATTTCAAACTCTCTGGATCATTCCATCTGCTACCACAAGCAGTATAAGAAGAGACCTTGGTGTAATTGCTGCAATAGGCTTACTCCCATTGGTGGAGCCCTCTAGTGTTCAATCAGGCAATATGCAAGTACAGTACTTATCAGTCGTGGCATACAAGAATATACCCATAAGGAATGCCATTCCTATTCTTGAGAACCCCTGACATAAATGATTTGGACTCCGGAAATGGAAGTACAATTTCAAAATTTTGGTGTATACCTAATACTGAGGAAGACTGCGACAAAATGCAAGAAGATGTTCATAATCTTGCAGAATTGGTGTGTAAGTGACAAATAGATTTCAATATAGATAAGTGTGAGGTGGTGCATTTTAGTAGGAGGAATAAGGAGGCCACATACTGCTTGGAAAATAAGAGTTTAAAAGGGGTAGGGAGCAAAGAGATCTAGGGGTACACATTCACAGGGACACGGCCCCTCTCTTCTGCTTGAATCAGCTGATCCTGGCAGCTGCTGTGCCTCATGGCTCTCAGTCTAAGTTACACAGCGTGTAACGGGAGTATAAATCCAGGAAACTCGCAGCTGCTACGCCACTGACGTGTGCAAATGAGGCCAGTGAGGACTCACCAGGAGAATTGCGGGAAGGCTCAAAAAACGCCAGGGAACTTGGGAAATGCATTTTAAAGGCATACAAGTGGCAGAAACAACATCCACCTGAGTTTCTTCACTAAAAAAAACTCTTCTGCCGTTTATACATTAATTCACGCACTGAAAACAGCAAGGAGATTCACTCTCAAAATCTTAAGTGGGATTTTTTGGCCACTTGCAAGGTCAACTAAAGACTATTTGTTGCATTCCTGATGCCACTGCTGCTACCCTCTTTGCTGAATTCCCCTTAAATACTCCAGTCATCGTCTGCTTGTTGGAATAAAAATAATAGGAGTACAGCAAAGAGAATCAACAGCAATGTCAATGTTTCTTTATATTTAGTGCATAGGTGACAAGACAGAGGGAAGAAGCTATAGAGTACAAAACCCTTACTGCATAGGTTCGTCACAGCCCCTGGCATAAGCTACCCACAGGATATATTGCCTGAGGTGTAACTACCTGCTATCACTGCAGTTCAGTGCATGCAATGCCTGAGGATACCTAGGGAAATGGTTATTGAGTTCTGCCATCCAGGGGAGTGCAATTTACTGTACTTCCCTTTCTGTCAAGGTCCTTTCAAGCTGCCACAAGAGTTTTGACATGAGCAACACCATTCTTGGGGCATCAATGAACCTAAAACATCACTGAGGTCCTGCTAAGGTGTGCATCCTGACCGAGACACAGCTGTAGAAACCCAGGCAGCAAGGCTTCTTCGATATTGATGGCTTCCCGAGGGTGCAGACCTTCATTGGTTGCACACTTATGATTATTCGGGCTCCTTCAGTCCCAGCCATGCAATACAAAAATAGAAAGGGCTATTACTCAGCCAATGTGCAGATAGTATGTGAGGTCACTTTGAGCATTCTCCACATTAACACCATGTATCCTGCTACGATTCTCATATCCTGCAACATTCTAACTTTCAAGATTGCAAGGGACATAATAGGATACTTAGTGCTTGGAGAATTTCAGCTTTCCTCTTCAAACTTGGCTGATGACAGCAATCAACGTGAAAACCAGTAGAGCTAAGGAGTGTTCCAGTGAGATCCATGGGAACATTAGAGTGTTCATTGAGTGGTGTTTTCAAGTCTTCAAGCAGTAATTCCAATGCCTGGATTACTTTGGGACATTTTGCAATATGCCCCTGAGTGATGGCCTGCTGTACGCTCCATAATACCACAACTGAGAAGGACATCGGTATACAGGAGACCGATGAAGAGCAGCCTTCAGGAGAAGGACAGAACAAAGGGAGGATGTGGCTGAAGATGCTCTATCTTCTTCTCTGATGCGATATACTGGATCCGGGATATAACTTATGCCTTCAGTAAGTCATCTGCAATCTTCTCCCTTCCTGGTCATTAGGCATCTTCTGTTTCCCTAGGCACACATTGGAACATTTCATGATGTTTCCTAGGTTTCTAGAGCTTGTGCTCTGGAGGAGTTTTCTCTTTACTGAGCTGAGTTCTTTTGATTTTCTCCTAAGGGTTGTCTACAGTTGTGCTTTTGTCTTTGTCTTTCAAATGACCTCTGCTTATTTCTGAGGTCTCAAACCTCTTTAAAGCTGACATATTTTTCCTTTCCCCATTTTCTCTCCTAGTATTCTTTTCCAAGTGATCTACATTCTTCTAGTTGGTTTTGATAGCTTCTATTTCTACTTTTGTCTTCTCTCAAAACAATCTGCCGAACAATCTTCACATTTCTCCTACATTCTTTTCCAGCTCCTGTCTTCATTTGAAACAATCTGAAATCCAGACAAAAAACCTTTGTCTTTAAGTACTTTTTCCTTATCTAGTTGAAAACATTAAATCCAGCAGCCTAGCCATCAATCATTCTTCCTCAAGGTTAGGATTTTAATTAAAAGTTATATAGACATAACAGTCCAAATCTGGACATCCACAACTTGTTATTGTTGAGGCTAACCTTATCTCTACAGATGCTTCACATCCACAAGGTCATATATTATCATGACCAAACCATATATTATTTTTGATTGCGAAGAGAAAAACTCTTCTTAGTTGGATCTGCGCATTTCTGTGGAAGATTTGTTGAGTAGCAACGTCATGTAAGGAAATTACCTTGATAGTCAATCTCATTTTTCTCCCACTGGCTGATTCTCCTGATTACGGTCCTTTTAAAGAGCATTTATTTATAGCCAAAAAACTCTGCCAGTGTGCAAAGTACGCAGTCAGTTCCAGTCCATCTCACAACCTGACATTAGAGAAATGGGACATCTTTGTTGGATTAGGGAGTCAGTGAGAATGCAGCAATTGTGAGATGAGCCAACTATTTGTTGAACTTAATGGCTTGACCATTTTGTAAACTATCACCAGCGAATGCTCCTGGCATAGTAACACCCTGCTGTGTTCCGCAGTAATTTTTGTACAGAGGAAAAGAATCAAAGTAAATGAAACCTGAACATGTAGGGAAAGTCAGTTAAGTCACTTACGCTCAGCCACTACACCAATTGTTTAATGCATTCATTTTACAACTGTAGGGATTGGAGATCATTGTTTATTTGACTTCATCTATAAGCTTTGTTTGAGAGTTAACTTTAAACCTATATGTTTAGAAGCACCAGTATTTAGAATTTCATCCTGCTTTCGAAAGGCTGATGAGTTTCTGTTTATCGCGATGAAGGATATCAGTGCTGGCAAGTGGAATACTTTTCCATTTTTGAATTAAGTGTCAGCATGAAGTACTCCCTGGGTAAAGCTCCCTCTACACTACTCGAAAGTGCAGCTTTAGAAGAGCACCACTTACTGCATCAATGTGACACTTCCATTTCCCACACCTGACATCCCTGTGACCTCTGTGAGCGAAATTGTCAACTCCATACCACATTATGAGCAGTTTTTTGTGTTGTTGACTCGAATCCACTAGGAACTGTATTAACACTGTCTAAACTGATTTCATTTAGGGACCTTCATAGCTGACAGAGAGGAAGATTTCCATCCCATCAACTTGAGCTGAAATCAAACCCATATCCCTGAGGAGGAAAGCTAGTCTGCCAAGCCATTGCGCCACCTAGTCGCACCAGCTTTAGCCTATTGACATGTTGCAAATTATATTTAAGGTTGTTGTTGCTGCATTCAGAAGTGCAGTGAAAAGACATCTTTTCACAAAGTATTGAATATGAGAGGGGCTATAGTTGAAAGCAATCACAGGATAACATTTCCACTAAGAAAAGCCAAAGCTATCATTTGGCTGTAGAGATTGACAACTGAAATGTATTTTTGCACTTTATCTGCATGAAACAACCACAAATATCAATACTATCTATGTCAAAGTGACTGCAGTACAACTTTTCCCATGTTATTTGGTTATGTTTGACAATGATGTCGCTCTACTTCCAACTTTTCACAGAGTCATGAAATGTAATCCTGCCAATTGTCAGACATCTCTAAAATATTTTGGGAAATACAAGGGAGTCAAGTCATTACCCTCCTTTCCTATGATTTGCCACTTTGACAAGGCCTGTTTGACTCACTGACTGATGTAAATGATGTGGAGATGCCGGTGATGGACTGGGGTTGACAAATGTAAGGAATCTTACAACACCAGGTTATAGTCCAACTGTTTTATTTGAAAATCGCAAGCTTTCGGAGGCTTTCTCCTTCGTCAGGTGAGCTCACCTGACGAAGGAGAAAGCCTCCGAAAGCTTGTGATTTTCAAATAAAACAGTTGGACTATAACCTGGTGTTGTAAGATTCCTTACATGATGTAAATGATGCTGTTCATCGGCATGTGACTGAAGTTCTGCAGGACTGTTTGCATAATCTGAAACCAACACGTGAGAAGCACTAGGTTTGTTGTTAAATCAAGAGTTGGAATTACAGAGAAATTGAACGTCAAGAATAACCAAATAAGATGCAAAATTGAGCACTGGAGACTTATAACAGTATCAATCATCATGACGGGATCTGTGTTGGGAACTTTCCCTCTTCTTGCTGTTGTGACCATTCAGCTTCAATAGTCAATGGTTCTTTTTTTTGTAACTCCCTTCTTCTCTTGAAGGTTGTTACTAATGCCGGAGAATAATTTTTGCCAGCTACTCACTCAAGTGGTCATTCTTTATGTGTGAACCCAGAAAGGGAGTTTCGGCATGCTATTTCCCCCCTATATGGGAATCGCAGCCAAAACCCGATCCTGTCCTCAACTGATCATCCTAAACGTGCACTTTCCAGCAGGGGTCTCTTATATAGTAACTAGCAGCAAGGACCTGGTTGATTTTTCCCTTCCTTAGCATGGAAACACTGAAGCCAATTGTGGTGCCTCCCCTACCCTGGTTCAGATTAGGTAACTCAGCAGAGACCAGAGCTGAGACTCTAAACCTTCTTGATCTGCATGATTAGTACCATTCCATACAGTAGATTTAATTACTGGTCCATCAGGGAAGCCCAGCTCCATGAGATACCTGGTAAAAAGAAATGCAGGTGCATGTAGCTTAGATTTTTGCGATTTTTGAGAATATGATTATGTAATAAATCACTGGTTAGGCCTCAGCTGGAGTATTGTGTCCAATTCAGGGCACCACACTTTAGGAACAATGTCAATACCGTGGAGAGGTGCTGAGGAGAATTGCTAGAATGATACCAGGGATGAGGGACTTCAGGTATGTGGAGAGACTAGAGAAGCTGGGATTGTTCTCCTTAGAGCAGAGATAGTTAAGGGGAGATTTAATGGAGGTGTTCAAAATGTTTAAGAGCTTTGGTAGAGTGAATAAGGAGAAACTTTTTCCACTGGCAGGAGGGTCAGTAACCAGGGGACACAGATTTAAGGTAATTGGCAAAAGAACCAGAGGGGAGATGAGAACATAAGAACCAGAGGGGAGATGAGGAGAAATTATTTTATGCAGCGAGTTGTTATGACCCGGAATGCACTGCCTGAAAGGGTGGTGGAAGCAGATTCGATAGTAACTTTCAAAGGGAATAGGATATATACTTGAAAAGGAAAAAATTGCAGGGCTATGGGGATAGAGCAGGGGAGTGGGACTAATTGGATAGCTCTTTCAAAGAGCCGGCACAGACACGATGAGCCGAATGGTCTCCTTCTGTGCTGTTTGATTCTATGATTTTGTTAGCGGGCCATTAATTATGCAGTAAGACAAGCATTCTCCTGTTTTTTTCTTGTTAGCAGAGTTTAACCCTACCAGCTATCTATTTGATGGGCTGCCTGTCTATCATTTGGTCTCTGTAGAACACTTTGATGCAACGCCATAAATAATGCATGTAATTTGTTTTAGTGCAGTTCTTATTCTGTATGTAAGAAGTGTACTTTTGATATACTCTGGCACAGCTAAATGTATAATACATATTTTTCTGGAAATTGCCCAGAGGATTTACATTTCTGCTTTGGTAGTGTTTGGAAGAGGAGAAGCAACTAAGTCTTTGCTAATCTAATTCATAGCTGTACCCCCTGTGTATATGTGACAAGAAAACCCACTGAGTTTGTGTATATTTAATGCAATGGATAGAACATTCCGATTACAATGAGAAACATCCTGCTGATCACACCCTGTTAGTCTGTTATGAAAAAAAAAGCTGCCTGGTAAAGTGTTTGAAACATATTAACATAAACAGGCTCTCTAATATTGCAGTACATAATCAGCAAACTCAAAACCAATTTAAGCTTCTCATCCAAAGACTCCCTGAAGCACACAGGTGTTTAGTTTTTTTTCCCTATACTAAAACTAAGACTATTGGTCTTGTTTCTTTACATTTTATTTTCTGTTCCCTCTCCCATTTTGTACTTAATTTTTCTCCCGGTCTGTCGACAGAATGAATTCAGCCCCAAACAAAGAAGTCAACAACCCAACAGTTCCTTGGCGTCTATAAAACTGCTTTCCTTCCTAAATCGCACAAGGTGAAAGGCGCTTTTTAAATGCAAGTTCTATTTTTCTTTCTTTAGGATGTTACCAAGGATGAGTGGGGCTACAGTTATAAAGACTTGAGAAGTTCGGGCTTTTCTCACTTGAGCTGAGAAGGTTAAAATTTTGTGCTGGAACATTCTAGGGTTCTAAGTATTTCTGTTTTGGTCAGCCTGCATCCTTCCGTGTACTGCAACCCCTCACCATGCTTAAGAATCTCCAAACCAAACTACTGAGCAATCTGCGTAAGTAGGGCTTCCGTTTACCTGATGTCACTCTTTCCCCTTAGGAACGCATACCACTTTCCTAAGCCCAGAGAATTTAGATAAAAGTTAGCAAGAGCCCAGGGGTGAAATTAGACATGGGCAATGACGCAAAACATGCAATGGTTGCCAGTTATACTCTCCATTCTATACTCAGTTCCACTGACTTCAATAGATCAGAGTATCGGCTTGGTCTACAACAATCGGCAAATGCAATTCCGCAGGCTTTGCATCACCGCTGTCCAATTCCAATTTCAACCCCCCAGATGTGAAGGGGCATCAAGTGCATGCATGGTCGCTGCATGCGTTTAACCTCATTGAACTCACGCAGTTTACCAGAGCAGAACGGTGCTGCTTCTCCAATGGGGGGGGCCACTCTTCCTAAATTTAATGAGATTAATCAATCTAATGGCACATGTGTGATGAATGTTCAGAAAGGTGATATAATTAGAAACGAGTTTCTACAAGAATCATCTCTGAGGCAGATAACACAGCTGTTTCTTCAGCTCTTCTACCTAACTGTTCTTTAAATAAAAGAAATGTGAAGTTGAGCCCTCCAGATAAACTGGGTGTGTTTTGTTTTGTTCATTTAAAAGAAAACCTGTTGTTGAAGCCGTAGCACCATCAGGCCATTGCTGTTTCAATGTATCACTTCACTCACACCTTAGTGTAAATAGACTGAGCTCTTTTTTATTTTTCAAATCATCATTTTCACCTCAAATCCTACATAAGTTTGAGGTGCACTACATAATATTCACCTAATCATGCAAATCGTTATATATAAACAAACTTGCATAAAATGTAAGAGCAATCAGAATAAAGATACAAAGTAATACATTTTTTGGTACGGTTTACAATATTAAGGAAGAAAACAAGATACATTGCAAAATCAACCTCAGTGAAGGTAAAATGGACCTCATCATTGAAGAATTCCATTGATAATTTAATGCTCCTCTGTGGCTTAATGAGAACAACTTTGCTTTCAGGGGAAGAAAGAAAGTGTGGTCAATGTAGACCAAAGTGTCAGCTCAATTCCTTCTAAACCTTGTGTGTAACATGAGGAGAGAATGAGATGGCATGAAGGATCAGGCCAAGGAACAGTTGCCTCACGGTCAGTAAAACTACCAATTGATAACCATAGGAACATAGAACCATCTACCCAAGAGAAGCTCAGGAGAGGCACCAAGTGCACACCATGGCCAGACTATTGAGGGTATTGAAAGTTATGGAAATAACGGACTGATAATCACACAGAAAGACAGCGCCTATTTCCCTTGTATTTAACACTTTGTTCTATTAGGAACACAGGAACGTAGGAACAGGAGTAGGCCATTCAGCCCCTCGTGCCTGCTCCACCATTTGATAAGATCATGGCTGATCTGTGATCTAACTCCATATACCTGCCTTTGGCCCATATCCCTTTTGGTTGCCAAAAAGCTATCTATCTCAGATTTAAATTTAGCAATTGAGCTAGTATCAATTGCCATTTGCGGAAGAGAGTTCCAAACTTCTACCACCCTTTGTGTGTAGAAATGTTTTCTAGTCTCGCTCCTGAAAGGTCTGGCTCTAATTTTTAGACTGTGCCCCCTAAAATCCCCAACCAGCGGAAATAGTTTCTCTCTATCCACCCTATCTGTTCCCCTTAATATCTTATAAACTTCGATCAGATCACCCCTTAACCTTCTAAACTCCAGAGAATACAACCCCAATTTGTGTAATCTCTCCTCGTAACTTAACCCTTGAAATCCGGGTATCATTCTAGTAAACCTACGCTGCACTCCCTCCAAGGCCAATATGTCCTTCCGAAGGTGCGGTGCCCAGAACTGCTCACAGTACTCCAGGTGCGGTCTAACCAGGGTTTTGTATAGCTGTAGCATAACTTTTGCCCCCTTGTACTCTAGTCCTCTAGATATAAAGGCCAACATTCCATTTGTCTTCTTGACCAATTTGTCTGATTCCATTTACCCAGAAGGCTTAAGGAAATGCGGCTCAAATAATCAGCAGCTTATCGAGATCCATACTGGTTCCATAGACTGCAGGGAGGCTCAGGTGGTCCCCTTATTTGAAAAGAGGAAGAAATCGTAACCTGGTAATTTTAGGGCTATTAGTTTGACATCAGTTACAGGAAAACTGTTGGAAAGTATTACACGGGATGTGATTAATGGTCATTTACAATGTTCAGCAGTTATTAGGGATTCCTATTATGGCTTCAGGATCTGCCTGTTTGAGCTCTATGAGGAAGTGACCCTGAGTTGTTGATGAAGGTAGTCCTATAGCTGTTGCTCACCTTGTTGTCCAAAAAGCATTCAATAAACTACCACATAGATGGCTACTGGAAAACTAGAGATCATATGGGAGTATAGACAGCTGGTATGTTGGATGAGTAATTGGTGTTACATGGCACTACCGTCTCAGAGTTTCCTTTGTCCGACAAACAGTAGTCCTAGAACAATCCATACTTAAAACACTTCTTATAGTTTACGGAACACAAAACAAAACTACACAGCACATTCAATTCAGCAGGGCTGAAGAAAAAATCCCCAAATCCCAGTCTTCCAGTTTTTTCTACTTCTGTTGAATATCGCCCTTTTATGCAGGGGTGGTCTCCACCCACTCCAGTAGCAATCACCTCTTAAAGGCGAGGTTCTTAAAGGGGCAATACCCTTACTCTGGTCTCAGGGCCGTCATCAGCCTGCGGCTGATATACTGGCCATCGATCACCTTGTTACAAAGGTTAAAATCTCAGAGAGTTGTCACTAATGGGGCTGGATCTGAATGGGGCCTGGTCACAAGTCTCTGTGTTGGGACCATTGCTGTTCATGATTTTCATTAATGATTTAGATAAGGCATTAATGGAATGATTGATAAATTCACTGAAGACATGAAAATGTGCACGGTGGTGAGAAATTCAGACTTAATCAGCAGGTTGCAGGCTGATTAAGACAAGCCAGTGAGATGACCCTGTGTGTGACAGATTTCCTATAATGTGAACAAATCCATTTGGCATTAGGAAATTTCAGGCATGTTTATACCGCCCAGTGACACCTATTTAAAATAACAGATTAAGAAAGAGACTTGAAGATATTAAAAACAGAAAATGCTGGAAATATTCAACAAGTCAGGTAGCATCTGTAGGGAAAGAAACAGAGTTAATGGGGCAGATTTTTGGATGGCCGAGCGGGTGCATTGGTGGCAGGGGTCTCCGAAAATGGCAAAATCCCGGAGCGGGTTCGGAGCCCGGCTCCAAACCGTTCACTTGCGGGTTCCCCAATGATACGTTCGGGTGCGCGCGCAGCAATTAAAGCAGGCGGGATGATAATTTAGATAGTTATTTAGATAGTTGAGGTACTTGACAGACCTCATTGAGTGGAGATTTTGGCAGGGGTACATTTTTGAAGGCTCCTCAGCGTGTTTCCCATGCTGTGGGAAACACTCCCTGTTGGAGCAGACGTGTTTCAGCCAGCAGCCAGTGGGAGATGCAAAGGATTATTTGACAGGTGGGGGGAAAACCTCATTTATTGCAGCAGGGCACTCTGTCACTTCAGACAAAGGTTTGGCTGCAACACCTTTGTCTTTCCACTCAAAATTATTAATTTGTACCCTAAACTCTGCTGTGCAAACACAGTTACCTACTTTGCGGACCCCCTCAAACTCACACCGTCAGGATGGGGGAGGCGCCATAGCTGCATTCATCACTTCATCCGAGGATGAGCAACATCACCGGCCTCGCCAGGCACGCCGTCCACCTCCGCCACGTGGAGCTCCACAACACAGTGCTGCACCACAGGCACTTGCACAAAATAGTTGTGCAACTACACATACACCCACTGTAGGGTGACCCAATGGGTGGCATCAAGTTTGGGTGTTCATGGTGAACCTCATGAAAGGGACATATTACACATGCCAGTCAAGAATGGCCAAGACGTGGCAGTAGTGGTGACAATAATAATATTTAATGTGCCATTAACAAAAATCAAATAGAAATAAAAAACATGACAAACCGTCAAACACCTTTGTGCATCCCCTTTGTGCTCACAAAATCTTTGCCTTATGCTTATGAGTACTCCTACGTGGTGTTTCCCCTGTGGCTGCAGCAGAGGTAGTGGCATGTTGCTCTTGTTCGTGCCCTGACCAATTAGATGCTTTGGGATTATGCCCTCTGGGTTTTGGTGCCCATGAGGGCCCCTCCAAAGACTGCTCCACCTGCACCTGTGCAGGGGCAGACACGACCATCTGTAGAGGAGGCAGCCTTGCGGGTACTGGCTGAGAGGGGGGCAATGGGTGAGACGTGGGAGTGCTTTGAGTGGCGTCCCCACTTCCATCTCCCCTATCACCATCATCCCTCTCCTGGGCCAGGCCCACATCACTCCTACCACCCTGCTGGATGACAGTTTGGAGGACATGTGTGAAGCCTTGTAAGGCCAGTGCCAGAGTATCTGCCTGCCTGTTTAAGGCGGCAGAAAGTTGCTCACCCTGAGTCCGAAGGGCCAATTGTCAGGGCCTCAATGGACTCATTGGT
This sequence comes from Heptranchias perlo, assembly GCF_035084215.1. Classification (NCBI taxonomy): domain Eukaryota; kingdom Metazoa; phylum Chordata; class Chondrichthyes; order Hexanchiformes; family Hexanchidae; genus Heptranchias; species Heptranchias perlo. The sequence continues at coordinate 14,721,539 of NC_090331.1, read as the reverse complement.
GAGCCGTGCTTGAAGCTTGATGGAGGCTAGCCTTCCCTCCATCGCAGACATTCCCGCACTTACCCACAACACTGTTTCAGAGATGCCCTCACATCCCTGTGACAGTATCTCAGAGATTCCCTCCTGTACCTGTGCCACCATTCCACTCATGCAGGAGATAGACTCCTCCATCCTCTGCGCAATTGTGGAGTATGTGCGTGGCACCTGTTCCAGCACCTCGCAAATGTGCTGCTGCCCCTCGATCATTCTCCTTTTAAAGGATGGCCCCCAGGGTTCTGCATCTGTGTCCAGCTGAGCAAAGCCTGAAGATGAGTGCTCCCACTGTAGCGAACTCTCCACAGCTGCCCCTGTCACCAGTGTCTGCTCGTGCTCACATGTGTGTGGTGACTCACCATGTGCAATCCCAACTAACTAAGGACGGGGACCCACCGAGGTGTGTGTATCTGCACTGGTGGATGGCTCGATCAGATGTGACGGTGCACCCTCAGAGGCCGGCAGGTCCTCTGAGGAATCACCCTCCACTGTCACGGCGGTCACTGAAGGCCCTGTAAGAGAACAGAAGGCAATATTAAACATGATGACAGATGTTGAGGTGCTGAAGATGGCAAGGCATGTTAACACCATTTGCTATTGTGAGTGCAGAATGTTAAAGTTCTGTCACCAGCCGTTTGTCGGGTGGCAGTCTCGGCGTCCCCGACGGACAGGCGCTCAAGGGTGCGGCATAGTTCAAGAGCCTCCTGCTCCGCATCCGTGAGAACGAACTGATGTTGCAGCCCCCCTTGGTCTTCGCCCTCTCTCGTGCATTCTGGGCTCTCTTCTCCTATAAGGGGAGAAAGTAGAGAGGCGTGAGTGAGGGATGGTGATGTGGCCAACCGATTAATGCATTGGTTTGGGTGCGGCTGACCGTGAAAGAGACACATCAGAGGGTGAGTATGAGACAGAGCCATGAGATTGTATGAGGATTGGGTTGAATGGTAGTGGTGGAATGAGTACTGGGGAGGTGAGTAAGTACTGGTAAGTTGAGGATGAAGTTTGAGTGGGTGTGAGGAGTGATGTGATAGAGTAGTGTTGGCAGTGCCAAAGGAGTTGTGGGGTGGGGGCGGTGATGTGGAAGACGGAGTGTAGGAGAATGAGTAAGTGTGCTCACTTTGGCTGACCTAGTTAGGTCATTGAAGCGTTTCCTGCGCTGTATCCAGGATCGGGAGAGGTTGCTGCTGCTGCTGACCTCCTCCGCCACCTCGAGCCAGGCCTTCTTGGTGGCAAAGGCAGGCCACTTCCTCCCGTTCGCCAGGCAGAAAATCTCCCTCCTCCTCCTCACCCCATCCAGTAAGACCTGGAGTGAGGCATCATTAAATCTGGGGGCAGCCTTTCCCATGGGCTGCTCCAGGGTCCTGTGTGGTTCTTTGCTGCAGGATCAGTCATTGGAGGACTGCCCCTTTAAGCAGGGCTCCTCCAGCTGACAGCCTGTGATGCGGGTGCGCAGTCTGCCCGCTGCGCAGGTTTCCAACGGGAAACCCGGATCTCGTGGGGAATGGACGGATTTTACTGGGCGGGTTACCCACGCACCCAGTCGCCACCCCCCCACCCCCCCTCACTGCCAACCCGCCTCCCTGGTAATATCGGGGCCAATGTTTCAGGTCGATGACCCTTCGTCAGAACTGGAAAAAGTTGAAGATTAAACAGTTTTTAAGCAAGTACAGAGCCAGAGAAATTAAGGGCAGGGGGGAGGAAAGAACAAAAGAGAAGGTCTCTGATAGAGTGGAGGGCAGGAGTGATTAAATGACAAAAGGGATAATGGTGCAAAGCAAGGAGGGTGGTAATGGGACAAATAAAGAAACAAAAGATTGGTCTAGAGATGGCAATATCAGAACCATTACCAGCACTTGCTGTCAGAAAAAATGGGAGCAGTGGCTATAATTTGAAGTTATTGAAATCAATGTTGAGTCCGGAAGGTTGTAAAGTGCCTGAACAAAAGATGAGGTGCTGTTCTTTGAGCTTCCGTTGAGCTTCATTGGAACAGTGTAAGAGTCCGAGGACAGAGAGGTGAGAGTGGGAGTGGGACGGGGAATTAAAATGGCAAGTGACCGGCAGGTCAGGGTCACGTTTGAGGACTGAGTGGAGGTGTTCAGCAAAGTGATCACCCAGTCTGAGTTTGGTCTCCCCAATGTAGAGGAGGCCGCATCGTAAGCAGTGAATACAATATACTAAATTGAAAGAAGTACAAGTAAATTGCTGTTTCACCTGGAAGGTGAAACAGCGATTTAGATGACACCTTTCTGTCTGCTCACTGTGATTGCCTTGGCAACGGGCAGTAATCACCAGGCATTGTTATGTGATCTTAAAATGCGAAGGATTCGAAATTGTCATTTCCACACCGCCTGAGGAAGGGGAAAGCCCCCGAAAGCTTGTGGGATTAAAAATAAAATCGTTGGACTATAACTTGGTGTTGTAAAATTGTTTACAATTGTTAACCCCAGTCCATTACCGGCATCTCCACATCACCTGGAAGGAGTGTTTAGAGCCCTGGACGGTGGGAAGGGAGGAGGTGAAAGGGCAGGTGTTGCATCTCCTGCGCTCGCATGGGAAGGTGCCGTAGGGAGGAGAGCGGGTGTTGGGGGTGACAGAAGAATGGACCAGGGTGTTGCGGAGGAAGCAGTCCCTTTGGAATGCTGACAGGGGAGGGGAAGATGGGTTTGGTGGTGGGATCGCGCTGGAGGTGGCAGAAATGGCGGAAGATGATCTGTTGAATGTGGAGGCTAGTGGGATGGAAGGTGAGGACAAGGGGGACCCTATCATTGTTCTGGGAGGGAGGGGAAGGGGTGAGGACAGAAGTGAGGAAAATAGGACCGACACGGTCGAGGGCCCTGTCAACTACAGTGAAGGGGAATCCTCGATTGAGGAAAAAGGAAGACATATCAGAAGCATTGGTGTGAAAAGTGGCATGGTCAGAACAGATGTGACGGAGATGGAGAAGGGAATAGAATCCTAACAGGAAGCGGGGGTGGAAGGAAGTGTAATCAAGGTAGCTGTGGGAGTCGCTGGCCTTATAATAGATATTGATTGACAGCCTATCCCCAGAAATGGAGATAGAGAAGTCGAGGAAGGGAAGGGAAGAGTCGGAGATGGACCATGTGAAGACTAGGGAAGGATGGAAATTGGAGGCAAAGTTGATGAAATTTTCCAGTTCGGGCTGAGAGCAGGAAGCAGCATTGTTTCACAATGAATAACCCAGGCAAGATGAAGAAATACCATTTTTTCAGCAGCACACTCCCTCTGTGAGTCAGGGAACAAAACCGACAGCTGAAACGAGATAAGAATCAAAAACCAGGGGCTCGATTTTACAGTCGGGTTTCCTGTGGGTTTCCAGCGGGGGGGCCCCGAAAATCCCGATATCCAGTCACGTGACCGGATCGCGCCACGATCCCGCCCACTTCCGGGTTCCCCGATGACGTGCGGGGGTGTGTGCGTGGCCCCCGCTGGTGGGAATCCCGCAGGCAATTAAAGCCAGCGGGATGCCACTTGAGGTTATTTATTTTGCTTGTTCAGGTCGTTAACTGACCTGATTAAGAGACTGTGTGTGATTTTGGGGAAACATGGGACTGTTTCACACACTGGGGGAAACAGTCCCAGTTGAACTGGACGTGTTGCAGCCGTCAGCCTGTGGCAGCTGCAAAGGTCCATTTGACAGGTGGGGGCGGGGAGACCCTCACCCATTGCAGGAGGCCGCTCTGTCACTTGGGACAAAGTGTGGCCTCCACCACCCCCCTCCGGACGGTCAAAGTCACCAACCTGCACACTCACCCCGAGGTCCGGAGATATGTGCTTACCTTGCGGACCCCCTCAGATGTACATATTGCGGATGGGGGCCGCCGTAGCTGCAGTCATGACCCCCTCGGAGGGCTAACAACATCACCAGCCTCGCCATCCACGCCGTCCACCTCTGACACGTGGAGCTCCACAACAGAGTGCTGTGACACATCCACCTGTACAGCAGGAGGGAGGGCTACCGCAGAGAGAGACGCGTCGCAGAGGGCACTACCCTCGCCACAGGGTCCACAGACCGAGGCGCAGCTCCCCGGGCCTCTCCGAGCAGCAGTGCACACGGAGGCGCAGATTCACTCGACATGTAGTCGTGGAGATCTGCAGGCTCTTTCATGCCGAGCTGCTCCTGGCTGGCCCCAGCACCATCTGCTTACCTGTCGCTGCCAAAGTCACCACTGCCCTCCACAACTTCTCCACCGCATCCTTCCAGGGTGCAACCGGGTACACCGCCAATGTCTCTCAGTCGTCTGCGCGGAAGAGCCCTGCAAATACACCTGCACCTACTCTGCAGCAACACAATGGGTGGCATCAGTGGTGGGTCCTCATAGTGATACCCAGGAGCAGGCATTATTGCACACAACAGACAGGATTCGCGGAGACATGGCAGTAGTGGTGCCAATATAATATGTAATGTGCGTTGGTCAGAAATTCAATATAAGTAACAACCATGACAAACCCTCAGACACCCTTGTGCATCCCCTTCATGCTCACGACACGTTTGCCTTACGCTGCCTACTGCACATATGTGATGCATGCCCTGTGGCTGCAGCACAGGTAGTGGCAGGTTGAGTGAGGCTGGCCGTGAAAGAGATGCACGAGAGGGTGAGTATGAGATAGAGCCATGAGATTGTATGAGGATTGGGTTGCGTGTTAGTGGCGGGTGAGTACTGGCGAGGTGAGTAGGTGCAAGTAAGATGAGGATGGGGTTTGAGTGGGTATGAGGGGTGATGTGACAGAGTAGTGTTGGCGGTGCCGAAGGAGATGTGGGGTGGGGGCGGTGTTGTGGCAGACGGAGTGTAGGGGAAAGAGTAAGTTTTCTCACTGTGGCTGACCTACTGCGGTCATTGGAGCGCCTCCTGCACTGTATGCAGGTGGGCGATATGTTGGTGGTGCAGGTGACCCCCTCTGCCACCTCGAGCCAGGCCTTCTTGGTGGCAGAGGCAGGCCGCTTCCTCCCGCCCGCCGGGTGGAAGATCTCTGTCCTCCCCCTCCTCCTCACCCCATCTGATGATACCTGGGGTGAGGCATCATTAAACTGGGAGCAGCCTTCCGCCTGGGCTGCTCCATGCTGTAATTTGTTTCATTGGTTGCAGCATCTGACAGTGGAGGACTGCCCCTTTAACTAGAGAGCCTCCAGCTGACAGATCGTACTGCGCATGCGCAGCCCGCCCGACGTGCAGACCAGCAGCGTGGACCCCGGAGGAGCAGGTAATTGGATCCCATTAGTGGATTGCCTGCTACGATCGCGCGGGCAACCCACTAATTTCACCGGGCGCGGAGGCCACGCACCCGAAACCCAACCCGCAGGAAACCCGCAGGCCTGCTAAAATCAGGCCCCAGGAGTGGACAGCATTCTCATTTCTAACCCAATTACTATATCACATATCGTTACATCATTGAAGAATTTTAATGTATTTTTTGTTTTTTCAAATGATACCGAAAGGAGTATATTTTTACTGTTTGCTAAATTTAGTGAACAAATATAACGAAGGGAAACTTGCTTGATACTAATGAGTGGAATTTTTCTTCGCTAAAATTAGCAAACAGCAGAAAATACATCCCAAGTTTGTAGTGAAGGTGACTACACTGCTATGTGCATTAGTTTTAAAGTACAAATGAACATATATTTTATCTGCAATTGATGCAAGATATTTACTTTTCTCACTTCTGTTCCCAGTGTCTTCTTTCATAACCCCACCCCTCCCCCCACATGATAGTTTTTAAAATTCATATCATGCATAGATTCGAAGCCTGCAGCATGTCACCTGCTCATTCTCCTTACTGCTACTGTTATTGTTTCTGGAAAGTGCAGTTGCATGTGGCAAGTTTTTAGTATGTGGTTCCTGATATCTCTATTCTGATCGACGGTGGCTTGATTTGTGCCAAGTTCGCAGAAAAATTCATTCCTCCATATAAATGCTGTACTTCTATTCATGTCCAAGAGTGCTTTTATAATAATGCACTAATATAATGCAATCCCAAGGAGGTTTTTTTGGACCTGTTTCAGTGTACACCAATATGGGTGAAACCCATTGACATTAATGGATGATTAGAACATAAGAAAGTCTGGAATGAGAAAAGGCCATTCGACACACCAAGCTCACTCCATCCTGAGACCATGTATGATTATTCTATTATACATTTCATCATCATCACCTATCGATCTACTCTTTTAATAAACAATTCAAATAGATCGACCTGAAATATTGGGCCCGATATTAACAGGTCGGCGGGTTCACGGCGGGGGGTGCGGTGAAATCAGTCTGCCCCGAACGCAATCTCAGGCTGATTGGATCCACTTACCTCTTGTTCCGGGTTCCCCGTTGCTAAGCTGCGCGGCGGGCGGGCTGCGCATGCGCAGTAAGGCCTGTCAGCTGGAGGAGCTCTATTTAAAGGGGCAGTCCTCCACTGACTGATGCTGCAAGAAATAGCAAAAATTACAGCATGGAGCAGCCCAGGGGGAAGGCTGCTCCCAGGTTTAATGATGCCTCACTCCAGCTGTTATTGGATGGGGTGAGGAGGAGGGGGAGGACAGAGATCTTCCCCCTGGCGGGCGGGAGGAAGCGGCCTGCCTCTGCCACCAAGAAGACCTGGCTCGAGGTGGCAGAGGAGGTCACCTGTACCACCAACATATCGCCCACTTGCATACAGTGCAGGAGGCGCTGCAATGACTTAAGTAGGTCAGCCAAAGTGAGTACACTTACACATTCCCCTACACTCCGTCTGTCACATCACCGCCCCCACCCCACATCTCCTTCTGCACTGCCAACACGACTCTGTCACATCACCCCTCATACCCACTCAAACCTCATCCTCATCTTACCTGCACTTACTCACCTCGCCAGTACTCATCCCGCCACTACCACTCAACCCAATCCTCATACAATCTCATGGCTCTATCTCATACTCACCCTCTCGTGCATCTCTTTCACGGTCAGCCTCACTCAACCTGCCACTACCTGTGCTGCAGCCACAGGGCATGCATCACATATGTGCAGTAGGCAGCGTAAGGCAAACGTGTCGTGAGCATGAAGGGGATGCACAAGGGTGTTTGAGGGTTTGTCATGGTTTTTACTTATATTTAATTTCTGACCAACTCACATTACGTATTATATTGGCACCACTACTGCCACATCTTTGCGAATCTTGTCTGGTTTGTGCAATAATGCCCTTTCCTGAGGATCACAATGAAGACCCACAACTGATGACATCCATTGTGTCACTGCAGAGTGGGTGCAGGTGTATTTGCAGGGCTCTTTTGTGCAGACGACTGAGAGACGTCAGCGATGTCCCCGGTGGCACCCTGGAAGGATGCAAAGGAGAAGTTGTTGAGGGCAGTGGTGACTTTGACAGCGACAGGTAAGAAGATGGTGCTCGGGCCAGCCGGGAGCAGCTCAGCATGAAGGAGGCTGCAGATGTCCACAACTACATGTCGAGTGACTCTGAGCCTCCGTGTGCACTGCTGCTCAGAGAGGTCCAGGAAGCTGAGCTTCTGTGGACCCTGTGGCGAGGGTAGTGCCCTCTGCGACGCATATCTCTCTGCGGTTGCCCTCTCTCCTGCTGTGCAGGTGGATGTGTCACAGCACTGTGTTGTGGAGCTCCACGTGTCAGAGGTGGACGATGTGGACGGCGAGGCTGGTGAGGCTGGTGATGCTGTTCGCCCTCCGAGGAGGTCATGACTGCAGCTACGGCGGCCCCCATCCGGAAGATGTACATCTGAGGGGGTCCGCAAGGTAGGTACATGTGTCTGGACACCGGGGTAAGTTTGCAAGTTGGTGAATTTTATTGTTAGGAGGAGGGTGGTGGAGGCCAAACTTTGTCCAAAGTTGCCTCCTGCAATGGCTGAGGGTCTCCCCCCCCCCCACCTGTCAAATGGACCTTTGCAGCTGCCACAGGATGATGGCTGCAACACGTCGATTTGAACTGGGAGTGTTTCCCCCAGTATGGGAAACAGTCCCAGTTGTTTGTAAAATCCCAACCTTCCTGAAATATCTCCTTAATCAGGTCTGTAAGCGACCTGAAGTACCTAAATAAATACTTTAATTGGCACCCCGCCGGCTTTAATTGCCTACGGGAGTCCCACATGCGGGGGCTGCGCGCGCATGTCATCGCGTCTGTGGGAAACCCGGAAGTGGGCGGGTTGGAGCCGGGCTCCCGACCCGCCCCGGGAATCCCCGATTTTCGGAGCCCCCCTGCCAGGAACGCACCCAATCACGGGTGCTAAAATTGACCCCAAATTAACTCTGTTTCTCTCTCCACAGATGCTGCCTGACCTGCTGAGTGTTTCTAGCATTTTCTGTTTTTATTTCGGAGAATTCTAGTTAATGAAGATTAAATTAGCAGGTAAGAGAGGGATATATCTAAACCATGGACCCAACTTAAAATTATGCTCGTGATTTTTTATATAGCAAAGCAGGTATGCAATTATTATTGTGATTAATATTTCCAAAGTCTTTTTTGAAATGACAGGTCATTCATTCTGTTTGGTTATAACAGGCATTTATTTCATCATTTTGTTGGTCCTTTGAATGATTTGGGGATATCATAACAACCAAGAGTAAAGGAAAACAAACAGCAAAAAGGATAATATCATCTGTAATTTGCCTCAAGTCCCTAATGCTGCCATAGCAACAAGGCTCCACTACTGTGCAGCCTTGGGTGCACCCATTAGTGAGTTACCTTGTGGTGGGACCTGATAGTTCAATGTTGAACATTTTTGGATATTCTTGTACCTGGAGCAATTATTCTGAATAAATTGGTAGCTATTTAATGCAACCTTAATGCAGCATTTTGAATAAAATTAGTGACTATTGTCTTAATTAGATCAACTGAAGCAATTCAAGTCTCAGAGGATCCCTGCACTGCCTTTTGTTTCCTCTTCCCACTCTGAGGGATGGTCACCCACTTCCATTCCCCACTCACTCGTTCTGGCTATTGGATGACCAGCTCCTGGAATAGGAATTCCCTCAGCCTCCCTCAATTCCCCTCAGCCTCCCCTGTGATTTATCCAGCTTTTTTCAACTTGTGCCACGTAAGCTATGTACTTATTGCATTTAGAGTGCTTTGAAACAAAACTTCCCATTATTAATTCGAAATTGACTTGGTCACCATTACCCCACTATATATCACACTTGGAATCCTTGTTCTCAGAGCCCCTGGGAAATTTTGTATTCTAATAGCACTTTTATGTATCCCCTCTTTTTTAGAAAAAAGTACTGTGGAGATCTAAAAAAGGAAATAAGAAGGACAAAGAGAGAATCTGAGAATGGGTTAGTGGCTAACTTAAAAAGGAACCAAAAAGACTTTTATAAACATATAAATAGTAGAAGGGCAGTCAAAAGAAGGGTGGGAAAAATTAGGAACAAAAATGGAGATTTTCTTGTGGAGGCAGAGGGTTATGGCTGAGGTAAGAACATAAGATCATCAGAACATAAGAAATAGGAGCAGGAGGGTATACGGCCTCTCGAGCCTACTCCTCCATTCAATACGATCATGGCTGATTTTCGACCTCAACTCCACTTTCCTGCCCTATCCCCATATCCCTTGATTCCTTTAGTGCCCAAAAATCTATCGATCTCAGTCTTGAATATACTCAACGACTCAGCATCCACAGCCCTCTGGGTTAGAGAATTCCAAAGGTTCACAACCCTCTGAGTGAAGAAATTTTTCTTCATCTTGGTCCTAAATTGTCGACCCCTTATCTTGAGACTATGACCCCTAGTTCTAGACTCTCCAGCCAGGGAACCAGCCTCTCAGCATCTACCCTGTCAGCCCTCTAAGAATGTTATACATTTCAATGAGGTCACCTCTCATTCTGCTAAACTCCAGAGAATATAGGCCCATTCTACACAATCTCTCCTCATAGGACAACCTTCTCGTTCCAGGAATCAATCTAGTAAACCTTTGTTGCATCCCCTCTAAGGCAAGTATATCCTTCCTTAGGTAAGGAGACCAAAACTGTACACAGTACTCCAGGTGTAGTCTCACTAGAGCCCTAGATAATTGCAGCAAGGCTTCTTACTCTTATACTCCAACGCCCCTGCAATAAAGGCCAACATACCATTTGCCTTCCTAATTGCTTGCTGTACCTGCATGTTACCTTTCTGTGATTCGTGTACAAGGACACCCAAATCCCTCTGACTACCAACATGTCTTAGTCTCACACCTTTTAAAAAATATTCTGCTTTTCTATTCTTCCTACCAAAGTGGATAATTTCACTTTTCCCTTCCTTATATTCCATCCACCACCTTCTCGCCCACAAATCTGTCTATATCCCTTTGCAGACTCCTTGGGCACTAAATGTTGCCGTGTCGCGCGCGTTGTTTCTGTGCTACATGGCCCCTCCGACATCCAAGATGACGTCTTGGATGCGCACACACGTTTCCTGCGTGATGTGCACCAGACGCCATCTTGGTATGGGAGTTAGTACATGCGCTAACCCCGAACGCTGGAATCATGTAAAGTAGGGAGGAAATGGCTTCAATCAGTGTGCAACGCTGATTTAAAGTGATAGACCCCATTTTGGGACTTAATGCTCAACTCAACGCACAGTCTTAACCCCGACCATCTGAACATGTCTTAGAGTGCCTGGAGGTCCCCCCAATGGTGCTATTTAAAGGGACCATGCAGGATTTACAGGTTAGTGGCTGGATTATTGCCACTGGCTGCCAAGACATTTGTAACTGCTTTTGGAGGTCTCCTAGACTTCAATACTAGGACGCGGGGACATAACCGAACATTTAGAGCCAGGACGTGCAGGAGTGAAGTTAGAAAATGCTTCTACACGCAAAGGGTGGGAGACGTTTGGAATGCTCTTCTGCAGACGGCAGTTGATGCTAGCTCAATTGTGAATGTTAAATCCGAGATTGATAGATTTCTGTGAACCAAGGGTATTAAGGCATATTGGGCTAAGGCGGGTATATGGAGCTAGGTCACACATCTACCATAATCTCACTGAATGGTGGAACAGGCTCGAAGGGCTAAATGCCACTGCCACTTGCTGCCTCTTGATATGCGCCACCTTCTCCTGCAAGAAGGCGGGACGTTTGTCTGGGTGATGTGCCTGTCATGGTTGAATAGCTGCCAGTGTGTGTGGCCTGTGAGTTGTGGGTGGGCGGCTTGAAACAGTAGTAATGTGTAAGGACGGGAAGAAGCATCTGATGGGAAGACTTGAGTACTGATGGAAAGAGTTTGTTGGTATGTGGGTGATGGAGGGTGTAGTGCATGGTGCAGTTGGTAGGAGATGCCACTTGACAGTTGACCTCACTCACCTTGCCCACTCATGTGAAAGCATTGAACTTCTTCCTGCACTGCATCCATGTTCATGATGCTGTGGGCCTGGCATTGATTTCATCCCCCGTTGTCTCCCACTGTTTTTTGAGTATATGTCTGGAGGGCCTCTTGCCATCTTGCCCCCCCACCGCCACTGCGGATATAGGATGTCCCTCCTTCTGTCCACCTCTTGCACCCAAAGTCTCTAGTGCATCAGCAGAGAACCTTGGTGCATGCACTCTCGCAGGCCTGGTACCAACTCAGATCAGCAGATTGGTGAGGTCTGGTGTGCAAATTGGAGGATGAGGGATTTAGTAATGCGCAACCTTTATTCAATATTTTAACATAACTCATCAGTGTGTAAACATAGGGATGGGACCTGCATCTGTGTTTTACGTTTGTAAGCTACCTTTAAGAGATTTCTAAGAAATATCCTCCCTTTAAGAGATGGAGCTCCCTCTGGTGGTGAAAAGTGCAAATTGCATTCATTCCACATGCAAGGCCTGGAAAGGAACGCCGATTGCAGGTAAGTGCTCCGTGGGGATCAAACTTGCGTCTTGTTTGCCCAGGATCCAGGGTCCGTTCGGCGTGAGGTGGTTGTGCATCATGCTACCATCACCCAGAACGGACCCTTATCCAATTTTTCCCCCCTTGTGTCCTCCTCACAGCTTACTTTCCCACCTAGCTTTGTATTGTCAGCAAATTTGGATACATTACGCTCGGTCCCCTCATCTAAGTCATTGATATATATTATAAATAGCTGAGGCCCAAGCACTGATCCTTGCGGCATCCCACTAGTTACAACCTGCCAACCCGGAAATGACCTGTTTATTCCTACTTTCTGTTTTCTGTCCGTCACCAATCCTTAATCCATGCTAATAAATTACCCCAATCCCATGAACCCTAATCTTATGTTACAACCTCTTATGTGGCACCTTATCAAATGCCTTTTGAAAATCCAAATATACTACATCCACTGGTTCCCCTTTATCTACCCTGCTCGTTACACCCTCAAAAACCTCCAATAGATTTGTCAAACATGATTTCCCTTTCATAGAACCGTGTTAACTCTGCCTCACCATTTTATGATTTTCTAAGTGCACTGTTATTACGTTCTTAATAATAGATCCTAGATTCTCAGTACTAAATGAGCACTTTGCATCAGTCTTCACTAGATACGAGGATTCTGCCAATATAGCATGATAAAATAGAAATAAAAAGAGGAGGTACTTAAAAGATTGGCAGTACTCACAGTAGAAAAGTCACCTGGACCAGATGGGATGCATCCTAGGTTACTGAGGGAAGTAAGGGTGGAAATTGTGGAGGTTCTGGTCACAACTTTTAATCCTCCTTCGATATGGGACGGTGTCGGATGACTGGAGGATTGCAAATGTTACATCGCTATTAAAAAAAATGGAGAGGGATAAACCCAGCAATTACAGGCCAGTCAGCCTAATGTCAGTGGTGGGGAAACTTTTAGAGACAATAATCCGGGACAAAATTAATTGGCGCTTGGAAAAGTATGGGCTAATAAATGAAAGTCAGCATGGATTTTTTAAAGCAAAATGGTGTTTGACTAACTTGATTGTGTTCTTTGATGAAGTAACACAGGGTTGATGAGGGTAGTGGGGTTGATGTAGTGTATATGGAATTTCAAAAGGCATTTGGTAAAGTACTACATAATAGACTTGTTAGCAAAATTAAAGCCCATGGGATTAAAGGGACAGGGACAGTGTGGATACAAAATTGGCTAAGGGACAGAAAGCAGAGAATAGTGATGAACAGTTGTTTTTCAAACTGGAGGGAAGCATATAGTGGTGGTCCCCAGGGGTCAGTATTAGGACCACTGCTCTTTTTGCTATGTATTAATGACCTAGACATGGGTATAGTTTCAAGGTTTGCAGATGACATGAAACTCGGAAATGTAGTTAACAATGTGGAGGATAGTAATAGACTTCAGGAGGACGTGGACAGACTGGTGAAATGGGCAGACACATGGCAGATGGAATTTAATGCAGAGAATTGTGAAGTTATACATTTTGGTCAGAAGAATGAGGAGAGGTAATATAAACTAAATTATACAATTTTAAAGCAGTACAGGAACAGAGATATCTGGGGGCATATGCACACAAATCTTTGAAGGTGGCAGGACAAGTTAAAAAGGCTGTTAAAAAAGCAAATAGGATTCTTGGCTTTATTAATAGAGGCATAGAGTACAAAAGCAAAGAAATTATGATCAACCTTTATAAAACACTGGTTCGACCTCAGCTAGAGTATTGTGTTCAATTCTGGGCACCACACTTTAGGAAGGATGTCAGGCCTTAGAGAGAGTGCAGAAGAGATTTACTAGAATGGTACCAGGGATGAGGGACTTCAGTTATGTGGAGAGATTGGAGAAGCTGGGGTTGTTCTCCTCAGAGCAAAGAAGGTTAAGAGGAGATTTGATAGAGGTTTTCAAAATTTTAAACGTTTTGGATAGGGTAAATGAGGAGCAACTGCTCCCAGTGGCAGAAGGGTCAGCAACCAGAGGACACCGATTTAAGGTGATCGGCAAAAGAACCAGAGGCGACATGAGGAAACATTTTTTTACGCAGTGAGTTGTTACGATCTGGAATGCGCTGACTGAAAGTGTGGTGGTAGCAGATTCAATAATAACTTTCAAAAGGGAATTAGATAAATACTTGAAAGGAAAAAAATGACAGGGCTATGGGTAAAGAGCAGGGGAGTGGGACTAACTCTTTCAAAGAGCCAGCACAGGCACGATGGGCCGAATGTCCCCCTCCTGTGCTCTACCATACTATGATACTATCTGTTCTGCTGAAGTCTTGTAAATGGTTCAATTACAATTTTAAAATAAAATTGCTGGACTATAACTTGGTGTTGTAAAATTGTTTTCAATTACACTTGGCATTCTAATGATTTTGCAGACACATTCATCTTGTTTTGTTTCAAAATAAACATTTCCTACTGTTCTGAACAAAAAAAATGTTTCTCAAAATAACCATGGTTAAAGTGTAATGGGACTACACTACCTGCAGTTCTTAGTGCTGAGCTCAAACCCATTTTAATGGTTTCTATAGTGCAATTTATTAGAACTACATGGCTTCAATTATACAGCTCCACGAGCCATTAAATATGCACCAATGCTGCTCGCTTTACTGCTAGCTTGTAATTAAATTGTTCCTTTAATCTCTGCTGAGCACTTTAAGCCTTTTCTATCTGATATGTCATACATTCCTCTCTGTTAAATCAGTATCATAGTCAAATAATTCTGATAGACAACGTGAGAGTAAGGAATCCTCTGCTTCCTATGTACAGTGACAGCGTGAATGCATTTCCTCTATTTGGTATCTTGAGCTAAGTATTAAATGTGTTCCTTTTGGAACATGTTCATGATTTTGCTGATCATTGCACAGCGTTTAGCTCCATTCGCGTTTCCTCAGATAATAAAGCAGTCCTTGCCCGCACGCGGCTACCCCTGGATAATATCCTGGCTTGGGCTAATAAGTGACAAGTAACATTCATGCCACACCAGTGCCAGGCAATGACCATCTCCCACAAGAGAGAGAAGTTAGCCACCTCTCCTTGATATTCAACGGCATTACCATCATCAAGTCTCCCACCATCGACATCAACATCCTGGAGGTCATCATTGACCAGAAACTCAACTGGACCAGCTACATAAATGTTGTGGCTACTACAGCAGGTCAGAGGTTGGGTATTCTGCAATGAGTGGACCTGGATGGGACAATCTGATTCAGAGGCAAGATGTCAATCACACATAGTGACTCGAAGAATTGTTCCCTTGTAGCCTCTCTCTAACCAGACATCTGACCTTACTGTGACATTGTATGCCTGAGAGAGAAATGGAGAATGTACATGCACTGTGAGCAAACAACAGGACACAAGATGAATAAGCCTCAACCAAGACTTGAGATTAGCAGGAATTTATTTTTCCCACAGTTTTTGGATATGGTCGACGGGCGTTTTTGTGACTGGAAGGCTGTTTCCTGTAAGGTTCCACAGGGTTCAGTACTATGTCCTTGCTTTTTTGTGATATATATCAATGATTTAGTCTTAAATGTAGGGGGCATGATTAAGAAGTTTGCAGATGATACAAAAATTGGCCGTGTGGTTGATAATGAGGAAAGCTGTAGACTGCAGGAAGATATCAATGGACTGGTCAGGTGGGCAGAAAAGTGGCAAATGGAATTCAATCCAGAGAGGTTTGAGGTAATGCAATTGGGGAGGGCAAACAAGGCAAAGGAATACACAATAAATGGGAGGATACTGAGAAGTGCAGAGGAACAGAGGGACCTTGGAGTGCATGTCTACAGATCCCTGAAGGTAGCAGGACAGGTAAATAAGGTGGTTAAGAAAGCATATGGGATATTTTCCTTTATTAGCCAAAGCATAGAATATAAGAGCAGGGGGGTTATGCTAGAACTGTATAAAACACTGGTTAGGCCACAGCTAGAGTACTGAGTACAGTTCAGGTCACCACATTACAGAAAATATGTGATTGCACTGGAGAGGGTACAGAGGAGATTTATGAGGATGTTGCCAGGACTGAAGAATTTTAGCTATGAGGAAAGATTAGATAGGCTGGGGTTGTTTCCTTTGGAACAGAGGAGGCTGAGAGGAGATTAATTTGGGTGTATAAAATTAGGAGGGATCTAGATAGAGTGGATAGGAAGGACCTATTTCCCTTAGCAGTGAGGTGACTAACCAGGGAGCATAGATTTAAAGTAATTGGTAGAAGGATTAGAGGGGAGCTGAGGAGAAGTTTTTTCACCCCGAGGGTGGTGGGGGGTCTGGAACTCACTGCCTGAAAGGGTGATAGAGGCAGAAACCCTCAACTCATACACTTGAAGTGCCATAACCTACAAAATTACAGACCAGGAGCTGGAAAGTGGGATTAAGCTGGATAGCTCTTTTTCGGCTGGCACAGATAAGATGGGCTGAATGACCTCCTTCTGTGCCGTAAATTTCTCTGATTCTATGTGAGCAGAGTAGAGCTGAAGCAGTTAATACTGTGTTGATTAACACCTTCGAAAAATTAATATCTGGAAAGTAGCAGGATTGAGATTCTTAAGGATAAGTAGAGATAGAAGTGCATCTCTGGGCCCCACAAGGAAACATTGGGCCTCCTCTGTCTCAAGCTTCCCATCTCCTCCTACTCCCCTCCCGGAGCACTTACCTTGCGCCGGGGACCGTTCCACCGTGTCCCCCGCAGCGGTCTCCTGCCGCCCGATTTTAATGGCTGGGCAGGCGCTTCCTGTTGACTTCCCAATCGTTTTGGTCGGGAAGTCGGTAAACGGGACGTTACTATCGGCCCAGCCTCCCCTGCCACCGCTCCCGCAGGGCCCAGACACCCACTTTGCCGCGTTCCCGCCCAGGAGTTGAAATCAAGCCCAGTATGTGAAGCAGAATACTACAGAAGGTTCTAGATTAAATTTAAGGCTTGAAATTATGTTGTACAAATGCTCTTGTACAAACACTTAACACATATGTATGGAATTTCTCTTTTCACTATTTTAAATGAGGCATTAACATGTGTTTTTTTTAAATGGGTTAATGGCGCCATTAAAACGACAGATGAATGACTTTTATAGGGATGTGTTAAACTTCTGCAATATATCTGCACAGCATAATTTCCAGACCCAAAATGTTTAGCAGTCAACCGGAATGGATGTCGGTGAACAGCCTGGTTCGAGCTTCTAATGATCAATCTATCGTTAGACTTGATATGTTTAAAACTCAGGCCAAAAATAACAAGGCAGAGGACACAGGCTTAGCACAGCAGAGATTTAAGTGATGAGAAAAGCTGTAGGGGGGATTAAACGGGCAACAGAAATAGAAAATAAAACAAATGGAAGAAAAGTGGAATTTTAAAACTATTTCAAGGTTTCTGGATAGAAAATATCCCCAGAAGGGAAATAAACATCAAAAACTAGAAATACAATCACTAAATAAGGTTAAAGCCTAGCTTAAAGGCCAAACAGAAATACTTTTAATTATACAAGGCAGCAAAAAAATAGTGGGGACTCATAGAAAAGTCAGTTGAGGATAATTAAAGAAATATTTGATGAACTGGTTGGGTGTTGGAAAAATGGATTGTGAGTAAGAGCAAGAAGCATCCAAAAATGTTGGATATTTAATTAGCTGAGGTGCTGTTAAAGAATGGGGAGGTAGGAATTCCTTCTTGCCCCACCAATTTTTAGAACGTGAATTCAGCGTTGGATTTACAAATATCACCGTTGGACGCCCCACGCTGGAAGAGGGCACAAAACGTGACCGCCGCAATGTTGGTAAACGAGGGCATTAGGCGTCCCTGGAGGCTGACTGAAATGAACGCTAGCCTCAGTAAAACCTGTTAATAGGGGTCCTGTGCTTGAATTAGGACCCCTCCCCCCCTTAAGAAATTGACGCCTGCGAGATTTTAATTTGCGCTTTCTTGTGCCTGACCAGAAAAACATAGCACCAACACTCGGGAAGCTGGCCGAAGCTATTTGATGGAGTCGCCATCTCTATTAAGGTAAGTTGCTGGTAAGCCGTTTTTGGCTACTAGGGATTATCAGAGCTCTTTTTTTGTGGCTATTTTGGCTGATTTTTGCAGTCGTTCAGAGTACAGAGCAGTTGGACTGCTGACTTTTGGCTGCAGAATTGCACTGTTTGACTTCACTGGCTGCAGGACTACCAGATAAGATGGGCATAAGAACGTAAGAACATAAGAAATAGGAGCAGGAGTAGACCATTCGGCCCCTCGAGCCTGCTCCGCCATTCAGCAAGATCATGGCTGATCTTCGACCTCAACTCCACTTTCCTGCCCTATCCCCATATCCCTTGATTCCCTTGGTGTCCAAAAATCTATCGATCTCAGCCTTGAATATACTCAACCAGTGAGCATTCACAGCCCTCTGGGGTAGAGAATTCCAAAGATTCACAAACCTCTGAGTGAAGAAATTTTTCCTCATCTCGGTCGTAATTGACTGACCTCTTATCTTGAGGCTATGACCCCTAGCTCTAGACTCTCCAGCCAGGGGAAACAGCCTCTCAGCATCTACCCTGTCAAGCCCTCTCAGAATATTATACCTTTCAATGGGATCACCTCTCATTCTGCTAAACTCCAGAGAGTATAGGCCCATTCTACTCAATCCCTCCTCATAGGACAACTCAGGAATCAATCTAATGAACCTTCGTTGCAGCCCTTCTTCGGCAAGCATATCCTTCCTTAGGTAAAGAGACCAAAACTGTATACAGTACTCCAAGTGTGGTCTCTCCAGAGTCCTATATAATTGCAGCAAGACCTCCTTACTCTTATACTGAAACCCCCTTGCAGTAAAGGCTAACATACCATTTGCCTTCCTAATTGCCTGCTGTACCCGCATGTTAACTTTCTGTGATTCATGTACAAGGACACCCAAATCTCTCTGACTACCAACTATCTTAGTTTCTCACCTTTTAAAAAATATTCTGCTTTTCTATTCTTTCCACCAAAGTGGATAATTTCACCTCTCCCCATATTATACTCTATCTGCCACCTTCTCGCCCACTCACTTAACCTGTCTATATACCCTTTGCAGCCTGTTTGCGAATGTTGTGGGATTACTATCGAGGCGTGCCACAGAGGCGGCAACAGCAGGAACGGCAGCGAAGACCTGTGGAGGGCCAAAGAAGATGGGGAAGGAGGCAAGAGCCAAGGAGGCGTTACAGCATACAGTCAAGCCATAGGCATCCGGTACCTGGATCCAGTCCTGCCGTATAGCCCCAAGCGAGTCTCCAGACTTGTAATGGTTTGCTTGCAGGCTTCACAACTATGCCATTCGGAGGGGCCAAGTCACGCAGCCTCAACAGGAGGAAGATATGCAGGAGCAAGATAAAAGAAGGGGACGAGGTACGAGAAGATGAAGAGGAAGACCAAGGCCGAACAGTGTTGCCAGCTCCAGAGCTGTAAGGCAAAAAATTATTGAGGAGAAATTCTCCTAAGCAAACCCTCTCCCCAGTGTAGTGCAGTAATGCTCTATCCATGCTCTCCTTCATGGATTGAAAGGCTGATGAGTTGCGAGACCTCAGGGCCACGATGGCAGCAGTCTGAGCTCCCAGAAAAGCAGTACTATCTGTCACCAGATACACCATCATTGTGGGCCCCATTGCAGTGTCCATAGAGTTGACCACTCATTCCATGGTAGACTGCAAGGTCTCAATACCTTGCTTGACGACTCCACACAAGCTGGAGATGGGCTTTTTCATGCTCTGTGCTATTGTGTGCAAGCTCGCTGGTAGACTGCCCAGTGAACTTAAAAGGTCCTAGTGTATAGGGAGCAGTCTTTGAATGAATGTAGGCTGTGCCCCTGAGATCTTCATCTCTATCCTCTGCAGCATGGTTAGGATGCAAGTGCCCCCTCTGACTAGCTGCTTCCTGGACAGTCCCACCCCCCTGCCCATGCTGCTGCGCAATAGTGTTTGATAAGTCTTCCAATGCAGGCCCCTCGAGTCTATTCTCTAATGATGTGTAGTGTCAGTCTCTGAGCTGCTGCCTGCTAAAGCAAGGATATGCGATGCACTGTCATCTTCTATGATGCTTTCTGTCAGCTCCTCATCTTTTGGGCGCTCTACATTTTGTTTTCCTCAAAGGGAAGAGGGGGCAAGAACATAAGAACATAAGAAATAGGAGCAGGAGTAGGCCATATGGCCCCTCAAGCCTGCTTCACCATTCAATAAGATCATGGCTGATCTATGACCTCAATTCCACTTAGCCGCCCGATCCCCGTATCCCTTGATTCCCCTGAGTCCACAAATCTATCCAACTCAGGCTTGAATATATTCAATGACTCAGCATCCACAGCCCTCTGGGATAGAGAATTCCAAAGATTTACAACCCTCTGCGTGAAGAAATTCCTCCTCGTCTTAGTCTTGAATGGCCGACCCCTTATCCTGCATCTACGCCCCCTAGTTCTAGACTCTCCAGCCAGGGGAAACAATCTCTCAGCATCTACCCTGTCAAGCCGCCTCAGAATCTTATATGTTTCAATGACATCACCTCTCATTATTCTAAACTCCAGAGAATATAGGCACATTCAACTCAACCTCTCTTCATAGGACAATCCCCTCATCCCAGGAATTAGATTTTAGTGTAAAGAATAAACAGAGACAAATGAGTGGTTGTTGGAAGCAGCAGCACTTTGTCATGTGTGGTGTGTGATGGTGAGATCTCAATGAGAAAGGACAGGGTGAAAGATAACCAAGAACCCTGCAGGATGCATTCTCCAGCCTCACCGCTCAGGACGCCTCTGAATCACCCCATCCCCATGATGTGCATGACTTGTTCCTTGAGTGGGGAGAGGACCTGAATCAATGTGACTCCAGACCCACAGCAATGTGGTTGATTCTTAACTGCCCTCTGAAATGGCCAAGCAAGCCATTCAGTTGTACAATCCTGCTACAAAAAGACATAATAAGAATCAGTATCGGACCACTAGGCACCAGAAACGACAAAGGCACACCAAACCCAGTCAACCCTGCAATGTTCTCCTCACTAACATCTGAGGACTTGTGCCAAAATTGGGAGAGCTGTCCAACAGACTAGTCAAGCAACAGCCTAACAGAGCCATACTCACAATTATACCTTTCAGCCAACGCCCCAGACTCCTCCATCACTATCCCTGGTTAAGTCCTGTCCCACCGGCAGGACAGACCCACCAGAGGTGGCGGCAGAGTGGTATACAGTCAGGAGGGAGTGGCCCTGGGAGTCCTCAACACTGACTCCGGACCCCATGAAATCTCATGGCATCAGGTCAAACACGGGCAAAGAAACCTCCTGCAGATTACCACCTACCGCCCTCCCTCGGCTGATGAATCAGTCCTCCTCCATGTTGACCACAACTTGGAGGAAGCACTGAGGGTAGCAAGGGCACAGAATGTACTCTGGGTGGGGGACTTCAATGTCCATCACCAAGAGTGGCTCGGTAGCACCAGTACTGACCGAGCTGGCCAAGTCCTGAAGGACATAGCTGCCAGACTGGGCCTGCGGCAGGTGGTGAGCGAACCAACACTAGGGAAAAACTTAATTGACCTCGTCCTCACAAATCTACCTATCGCAGATGCATCTGTCCATGACAGTATTGGTAGGAATGACCACCGCACAGTCATTGTGAAGACTAAGTCCCATCTTCACACTGAGGACTCCGCTTATCATGTTGTGTGGCACTACCACCATTCTAAATGGGATAGATTCAGAACAGATCTAGCAGCTCAAAACTGGGCATTCAAGAGGCACCGTGGGATATCATCATCAGCAGCAGAATTGTATTCCAGCACAATCTGTAACCTCATGGCTCAGCATATTCCTCACTCTATCATTACCATCAAGCCAGGGGATCAACTCTGGTTCAATAAGGAGTGCAGAAGGGCATGCCAGGAGCAGCACCAGGCATACCTAAAAATACTGTGGCTAAAAGAGCAGTTCAGAGGCTGGGTATTCTGCAGCGAGTGACTCACCTCCTGACTCCCCAAAACCTTTCCACCATCTACAAGGCACAAGTCAGGTGTGTGATGGAATACTCTCCATTTGCCTGGATGAGTGCATCTCCAACAACACTCAAGAAAATCGACACCATCCAGTACAAAGCAGCCCTCTTGATTGGCACCCCATCCATCACCCTAAACATTCACTCCCTTCACCACTGGCGCACCGTGGTCGTAGTGTGTACCATCCACAGGATGCACTGCAGCAACTCGCCAAGGCTTCCTCCCAAACCCGCGACCTCTACCACCTAGAAGGACAAGGGCAGCAGGAGCATGGGAACACCACCACCTGCACGTTCCCCCTCCAAGTCACACACCATCCTGACGTGGAAATATATCACCGTTCCTTCATCGTCGCTGAGTCAAAATCCTGGAACTCCCTTCCTAACAGCACTGTGGGAGAACCTTCACCGCACGGACTGCAGCGGTTCAAGAAGGCGGCTCACCACCACCTTCTCAAGGGCAATTAGTGATGAGCAATAGATGCTGGCCTTGCCAGCGATGCCCACATCCCATGAATGAATAAAAAAATATATTTTGAAATGTTGACACCCTCTGACACCTGCTGCCGAGCAGCGTGGTGGGATAACTTCCTGCCGTTTGGTTGGAAGAGAATGTCCAAACCTTCTGCCGACCTTCTCCACCAGGACCTCCATTGTAGTGTCGGAAAAGCAAGGGGCCCTTGAAGTATCTGCTTCTCCTGCCATGTTTTGAGCTGCCTTCAGGTTGCTTACCGCCAAAGTGCACATCCCCTTTAAGAGGATCAGGCTGCCTTTAAATCATGGCAGGAACACCGCCATTGAAGGCCACCTCTACATGTTTAGCATACATGTGACTCTAGACCATGCGACATGGTTGACTGTTAATGCCTTCTGAAGCCACTCAGTTGTCACATAATTCCTTCTCAGAACATTTAGGGATGGGCAATAAATGTCACCCACATTCTGAGAAAAAATTATTAAAAAATAAGAAAAAGGTCAAATTCCAGATCCAGCTATCCTGACTCAGGAAATTATAACTTAAGAAGTGTGATAGTGGCCAGATGTCAGGCTCAGCAAAGGGCTTTGGACCCAGCCTTGTTGCTCAGTGTCGGCCCAGGCCTTCACAGGCCTTATGGGTGTCCTGAGCCTTTGAAAAAGAAAGGGAATGGCAGCACCTAACATGAGGCTGACAGACACCACTGTGGTCCAATCATCTGAATGGGGGAATGGCTCCAATCGGTGCGTTGTTGAGGGTGTAGGAACGATGAGAAAGCATAGGAATAAGCTGTCATGTATCTGTGATGGGACAGCGAGATTAAGGAAAGTAGTCGAAGAAAAAACAGACTCAATATGGAAAGAGTAGGTGAAAGATTAGTGGGGACAGGAAGGAAGACCTTAAAAGCGGGCAACAGCAATAAAGAGCAGCAAAGAGGCAATGGGAAGGCTGGAGAGCATTAGGGCAGCAGGGCAACTAGGGCAAAGGAGGTAGTGTTGGAGACAAAGTTGAGTGCTGGGAGACTAACAGCCAGGCAGAGAGAGGATAAGACTGAGGTTGAGTAATGAGGTGCAAATTGACATCGCAGACACATTTAGAGTCACAGTGAAAGGACAGGGAGTTGAGGCGATGTGTGAATATACAGAAGTGACAGAGATGAATGCCTAAAACAGAGTGCTACACAGCTGGGAACAGTGTGCCAGAGATCCCTGAGGCCTAGAGTGGCTGAGCCCAATGCTGTGTAAGAACAGCCAACATCCCCAGGAGCGGCTGGAGAGAGAGAGAGAGAGAGCAACGGAGGAAACTGAGCTGAGCAGCCCGGCCACACTCATTCATTTTCTAAAAGAGACTGATAACCAAACTGGTCAGCATGTCATCAGTCAGTAGGGATAGTCCAGGTGCTAGAGATTTGCAGGGACAAAAGTGGGTTAGGCCAGGCCTGGAACTAATGAGCTAGAGGCTACTGAACCACGTTAACTTGTAAAGTGTAGTGTGAGGATGTATGATTTACTGTGAAGCAAATTGCACTGTAGCAGGTGGAGAGCTCAGCCTGTAACTGCTGCTTGGCTTTAGACGATTGCCTACGGGACATTTGTTAATAAAGTTATTATTCTTTAACATTGCCGCCATGTGGTTCTTGACAAGTAGTTATTTAAGAATATTAATAGCTGACAGGGCAGGTAAGTGCATCACTGCCACAATCTGCGGAGCAACTAGAGCAGGTCAAGTGATTTGTTATTGCTCGAGTCTGCTCAGGAATCAGCACGGTAACTGCCTCCAGAATTCTTAAACAAAATTGTGGTAGTTGGACAACAAATGGCACTGCGTGAGGTAAGTGTAGAGATCTACAGTGTTTGTCGCAAGGCTTCATGCCACGCCAAATCGTAGAATCTTACACCACAACAGGAGGCCATTTGGCCCATCGTGCCTGTCCCGGCTCTTTGAAAGAGCTATCCAATTCGTCCCATTCCCCTGCTCTTTCCCCATAGCCCTGCAAATTTTTCCTTTTCAAATATATATCCAATTCCCTTTTGAAAGTTGCTATTGAATCTGCTTCTACCTCCCTTTCAGGCAGTGCATTCCAGATCATCACAACTTGCTGCTTAAAAAAATTCTCATTTCCCCTCTGTTTCCATTACCAATTACCTTAAATCTGTGTCCTCTGGTTACTGACCCTCCTGCCAGTGGAAACAGTTTCTCCTTAGTTATTCTATCAAAATCCCTCATAATTTTGAACAACTCTATTAAATCTCCCCTTAACCACCTTTGCTCTACAGAGAACAATTCCAGTTTCTCTAGTGCCTCCATATAATTGCAATCCCTCATCCCTGATACCATTCCAGTAAATCTCCTCTGCACCCTCTCCAAGGCCTTGGCCTTCTTTCTCACGCGTGGTGCCCTGTCGAGATCAGTGAAACATGTGCTGTGATAAAATGTCACGTGGGACACATCCTAGAATCCCCAAGCAAATAAGAGAGGAAATAGGTGAGGCTCTAATTAATATTTGTTATGAATTCAGTGGGGGTAAAATTCACATTCAGCGGGGGTGCAGAACGGCCGGTGATGGATCGGGCCACCTGTTATACAGCCAGCCCGATGTTCTTTTTTCATTGAAGTCAATGTGGGGTGTGTCACGGGCACCCAATCCACCCGTTTTACATCCCCCGCCAAAGTTGAATATTATTCCCAATGTGTTTGGAGGACAGGTTCAGTAGTCCCTGAGTGCTGAAGGAGCAGTTGAGGCAGCAGGCAGAGCTCGGAGAGCAGGCACTGCACCAATCTTCCACTGGGCTCTGTAATTTTCTGCGTTCAGTGAGTTGAACTGCTTATTTCCACATCACGTCTTAACTTCATTGCTTTTTAAACATTTATAGCATTCTTGATGTTAAGCCATCAGCAAATTTACAGTTTACTGAATCGCTGACTAATCAACACCCTCCTAACCTTCCTTCTTCGTCTCCACTGAGGGGGCGTCACATTACAGATGTATTGGTCTGAGGCAAGCCATTGTGGTTTCGTGCTAGGTCGAGCTCAAAGTTCCATGTTTGTTACGTTCATAGGATTGGGGTACTGCCACCAGTCATCCGTACTCTCTATTGTTATAAGTCTCACACTGGCCGCATTACCCTTAAGTTCGGGTCCATTGTACCATTTTGGTTGATTTGAATGAACCCAACGATCGTGGGATCGATGGGTAGGTCCTGGACAGTGTATTTTGTATACCTGTGGACTTAATTTGTCGATAATGGGATACGGGCCTTCAATTTTTGGACTGGGGTCATATTGGGTACAGGTGATACATTGGTTTACCACTTCCCCAACAACATCGCCCATTGCGGGCCACCCATATTCTGGAGTAGCCTCTGAATCAGGCCATCTCCCTTCTGATGTCCACTGGACGTATGAGTCCACCGGACAATTTCCGTATGTAGTGCGGTCGGAACTTCCCTGTAACCTATGGTCAAACGCCATGAACCGTCAGGTTTCCTGATTGGCCAGATTGGGGAATTACACACACTGGCCGTTTTGCGTGGTACACCCTGCTTGACTCGGGAGCGCACTATGGTCCTCACTGGCCCTTCCACCTCCCTGGGGAAGCAGTATTGCCTGGCTGGACCCGGGGGATCAGGTCCTGGTATCTGGACCTCGCGATCCACCCTACCGCGCTCGGACTTATGTGTGGCCCAGCAACCCGCATTCCTCAATATGGTCTCAAGGTCCACCTACTTATTTCGTAAAAGGCATCCCAGGTCATACATTTGTTTTGTCCCCACAGGCCAGATCTTCCCCCATATTTGATAACGATTCCTCCTTGTTTTGTCCCTTTTTCCACTTGCATGTAAAGTAGGGAGAAAATGCATGCAATCAGTGTGCAACGCTGATTTAAAGTGATACACACAATTTTCGACCTTAACACTCAACTCAACGCACAGTCTTATCTCCGACCATCTAAACGTTTCTTACAGTGCCTGAAGGACCCCCCCCACCAGCGCTATTTAAAGGGGCCATGCAGGTTTTGCAGGTTAGTTGCTGGATTATTGCTTCTGGCTGCTGGACGATTAGGAAGTGTTTTTTGAAGCTCCCTATTATCATTGAGAGTTCCTACACTACTTTTGAGAGTGCTTTGGCAGGTACTGCCTTACAGGTTGGAAAGTTGCAACCCTGGTGGAACAACATTCCTGCCAACCATGGCCGGTCTGCTGGGGCTCCCGCTGGACATTGAGCATGACTGGCACATGCAGAGAGGCCATGCGCAAGGAGATAGAGGATGAGGAGGCGCAGGGCACTGAGCAGGAGGCCCTACCAAATGAGGGCCTTCCGGGATCAATTCTCTCACCTGAACATGACCGAGGAGGATTGCATCCAATGCCTGAGGTTCACCAACGAAGCCATCACTGAGATCCGTCAATTGGTGCGGCCACAACTGCAACCTTAGAGCAGGGCGAGGACAGCATTGCCTGTGGCTGTGAAGGTCACCGTGGAGCTGAATTTCTACGGCTCAGGAGCATTTCAGGCCTCTGCTGGCAACATGTGCAACATTTCGCAGTATGCCGTGCGCTGCTGCATAAGGGAGTCATAGATGCACTATACCAGATGAGGAACAGGTTCATCATCTTCCCTCTCAACAGAGACAATCAGAACGAGCGAGCACGGGGGTTTGCCCGCATTGCTGGCTTCCCCATGGTGCAGGGTGCCATGGACTGCACACATACTGCCCTGCGTGCCCCGCACATCAACTCGGCTGTCTTCGTCAACCGAAAGGGCTTCCACTCCCTCAACGTACAGCTGGTGAGCAACCACACGCATCGCATCATGGAGGTCGATGCCCGCTACCCTGGGAGCAGTCACGATGCCTTCGTAATGCGGTAACCCAACGTGCCAGCTATCTTTCACCTGACTCGGCAAGTCAAAGGCTGGCTACTGGGCAACAAGGGCTATCCCCTCACAAAGTGGCTCATGACACCGGTCAGGAACCCACGCATACGTGCACAGCAGGCCTATAATTAGAGCCAAGCTGCCACACACAACATCGTGGAGCACACCACAGGCCTCCTAAATCAACGCCTCCGCTGCCTGGACCGGTCTGGAGGAGCCCTGCAATACTCCCCTGAGTGGGTGGGCAGATTTGTGGTGGTCTATATGCATGCTGCACAACCTCGCCATCATGAGGGACCAGCCTTTGCCACCAATGATTGCAGAAGATCCTGAGCCTGAGGTGGAGGAGGAGGAGGCTGAGGAGGAAAGGTGGAGGAGCTGGAGGAGGAAGAGGGTGAGGAGGAGGAGGAGGAGGAGGAGGGGGTGGAGCCGGAAGAGGAAGTGGAGGAAGATGCAAGGGTGCAGCAGGAACCACACGCCTTGTCTGCAAGGACTGTGCGTGCTCGCCTGATCCGTGCCCGCTATCAATAATTGGAACTACATCCCCCCACTCACCAACAGTCCCACATTCCCCACCTTTCTGCTCCCACAAGGCAATCAAATCGCCTTCCATCTGATTACACATTAGCGTCCCTCTCAGCTCCTTGCATAAATAAGAACCACCACCACCAAATGCAAAATCAAACTCTTATTTATGGATTAATAAATGAAAATATGCAAACATAACAGAACTATTCACCCTTGTGCATTCCCTTAGTGCCTGTTGCTCATGTGCACCTTTATGTAGTGCAGGCTGCTGATGACTTGCGCTGTCCACGCCCCATTTCCAACTTCCTCATTCTCTGTGCAGCCTCTCAGCAGCGAGGGCTGCGTTTGCTGCACGGAGATTTCATGGTAAGTAGCAGGCAGCACGAAGCTCATGTGCTGCCTACATAGGGTCCGTCGGGCGTGGGGTGTTAGCGCATCCATTGGCCAGAATGGACCCTTATCCAGTTTTTCTCCCATAGTGTTTTGTCGGCTAGTAGTTTCTGATTTTTTTTCCGCTTCTATTTCATGTTTACTTGATTCTGACTTTAACTTGCTCATCTGTCGAGTTTGCCACAGTAATAGGCCAGCTTTCCAACTGCCTTTCTTAAGTTTCCTTTCCTTAGTGAGGGTCCGTATCAGGACCTCCAAGTCTTCTATACTATCAATATCTCTTACCAGGGTTCTACATGACCCTAATTTACCGTCGACATACTTCTGAAGTGTCGACACCAAACCATTTTGCATCTTTGTCATGGTTTCCGTAAAGATATCTCCACCGAGGAATCAGTCATCGCTTTTCGGTTCCAAAAGTGTACTCATCTCAGATGTCTAATTTACCACGGAGTCGTCTTATAATAAATCTCACGTATTATAATCACTTAAAACTCGGGCCCATCCACGGATGCCAGGAATGTTGGAAATATGCTCTTATTAATGCTACCAAGGGTTGTTAATCCTTCTTAATAATAACTTCCACAATGATTTGGGCCTGAGCGTGACCGAACGTGCAAGCTTTATTTTAGATACAGGAACAATGTTCCAATGTGCTTATACCAAACAACAAGTATTTATATAACAACGTTCTAATACAGTTATATCAAATAAACAAGGATGGTACAACCTGTCCCTCGGAAGATTCAAGCTGATCAGGCCTGGTATCGTGGGATATGTGGACCTCCGCCGTCCCAAGAAACTGCATCTAACTTTAGTGGGATAGTGTCCCAGTTTATATATCTTTCTGAAGCATATTTGCTTCTGGTAGCTTAATGACATTAGCTCCTTGATGTCTTCTGTCCCAGACATCTCCCCGCAGGGTGCCCATTGTTCCAGACATCTTTATCCATTCTCTGGTGTTAACTTGTCCATTCTATCTATCGTACGGGAGAGGGACTTGCACTTATCTTTCTGTGTATTTGGATTGTTTGGGTGCAAACATTTAAGATGTCTCATCCTGCATATGCCAATCACGAAAGTTACCTAATTATTTGAACAAAGCTCCTGCAATTAACATAACAGGATTAGTCTGTGTCCAGGTCCTGAGTCTTTGATTATGCCTCGAGACATTTTGTTATTTGTTTCTGACAATTGGTCTTCAATGTGTCTGTTTTACAGTTTTATTGTCTCTGCAACATTCTCAATCACTTTGCCTGATGGCAGGCATATCATTTCCTGTGGGATGCTGGCTCCTTTTGTATTCTCACAGACACAAGGCCTGCGCTTTGCTTTTTAGCCAAGTGACGGAAGCTTTGCAGGACGGGGTACATGACTATGATTTGGTCTAGAAATCAATTATGTATCAATTATAATTATGGTTCCAGATTTATTACACAAGTATTAAATGAACACCTAGCACAAGTCTGCTGTATTTAGATTGTTTCTTTAAAAAAAATTTTAAGAACGTAAGAAATAGGAGCAGGAGTAGGCCATACGGCCCCTCGAGCCTGCTCCGCCATTCAATGAGATCATGGCTGATCTTCGACCTCAACTCCACTTTCCCAGTGAGCCATTTGGAATGGGCATACTGTTTAGTACTGTGTTTTTATTAGAGATTTTTCCCACTTAAAACATTTTTGTTTGCAAAAAAACCGAACATTTTTTAACTCCTTAAGGTAAATTTGTTTTTTAAACCACTTCAAATGCAACGTTTCATGGTCGAGGTGATACAACATGGAAAAGGCATTCCAGAAAAATCCACAGACACCATATCTAAAGACCTGGATATATTAACCCACCAGTGACCAAGGACAATTCCCTCAGTTTGTTCTGGGTCAGCGGGGCAGAGCTTTGCAATCTGCATCTTTCAGCATACATGCAGCCAACTTACAACACAGGAATGGCACTGCCAGTGGTTGGCAAGGGTGCTAATGCCCTCATCCAATGCCCTCATCTGTTATGCCTATGGTTCACTTCTTGAAAGGACTCCAGTATGAGCTAATATGCTTATCACACATGGGACTAACGCACTTTCTCATTGAATGGCATGACATGGCTATCCAATGTCACCACAATGGTTTATTTCCCAAAGGAGAGGGGGTCAATAATGATAGCCATGTGCACATCCTGGATGCCAGTAAGTAACCATTTTTCTGGTTCAATGTTGTGATGTGTGAAGCCATGGAAGATGTGAGTGTGACAAGGCTTTCACATCCACTTTGCCCTACTGAAGTATGAGTATTCATGAGATGCAGCGTCAGAGCTGTAAGGTTGTATGAAGGCTTGGCATGGCGAGCAGTAAATAAGGCACACATTGGCAGGCAACACTTCGTGGCATGGAATCTTGGCCCCATCCTCCTGGCACATGTGCTGTTGGTTAGTCTTACCTTGCCAGATTCCTTAACTTCTGCTATCTTTTCCCTCACTTGTTCCATGTCCTCCAGGTGCTGTAGACAACGCCGTCCCCGGCCACCACCTTGCAGCAGGTGAGGTGCACTGACGTTCTTCTGGGATGGTACCATGGAGTTCCAAGCAGCACAATTCTTGTATACATACCTCGTGCATCAGCATGTACTTTGCAAGCCGTCAAGTAGGGGATCAGAGTGAGCACCACCCTGCCACTTGCTGATACTCTCTGTTTGTGCCTCTACATTGGGTATTTAATCACTTTAATCTCACCTATTACTTCCTCACCCTTCCTTACCTATATAGGCTTTGTAAACGATGAAAATTCAAAATCATTTTTGACCCTTTAAAAGACTCCAATGTTTTTTTTCCAATATATGTGACCTTCAAGTCCTCGCAGTCCTTTAATTTTGAGCAGCAGCTCTTTAAGGGGTAATATTCTGCAGGGTAAAACAGTGCAGGGTTCATATGAAAATTATATTCATGAGCTGTCCTCATAGCAGTTGGCAAGACCAGCTCATTATTTTGCCAGCGTGTGACTTGGGCCAGGCGCACGGTTGCAGGCAGCTTTTTGGCTGGCATCACTGATTCAGAACCTGAAGCTGTACCTGATAATAGGAAATGAGAGCAATAATGATAGGGGATTCGATAGTTAGGGAAGCAGAAAGTTCAGAGGGGAAGTGAAAAAGGAAATAAGGGGGGGCGAAGAGAGAGTATGAAAATAGACTGGCGGCCAACATAAAAGGGAATCCAAAAGTCTTCCACAGGCATGTAAACAGTAAACGGGTAGTAAGAGGAGAGGTAAGCCAATTAGGGACAATAATGGAGATCTACTCATGGAGGCAGATGGGATGGCTGAGGTACTAAATGAGTACTTTGCATCTGTCTTTACCAAGGGAGAAGATGCTGCCAGAGTCTAAGTTAAGGAAGATATAGTTGAGATACTGGATGGGCTAAAAATTGATAAAGAAGAGGTACTAGAAAGGCTAGCTCTACTTAAAGTAGATAAGTCACCCGATCCGGATGGGATGCATCTTAGGTTGCTGAGGGAAGTAAGGGTGGAAATTGCAGAGGTACTGGCCATAATTTTCCAAACATCCGTAGGTGCGGGAGTGGTGTCAGAGGACTGAAGAATTGCAAATGTTAACCCTTGTTCAAAAAAGGGTGTAAGGATAAATCCAGCAACTATAGGCCAGTCAGTTTAACCTCAGTGGTGGGGAAACTTTTAGAAATGATAATCCGGGACAGAATTAACAGTCACTTGGACGAGTATGGATTAATTAGGGAAAGCCAGCACGGATTTGTTAAAGCAAATCGTGTTTAAATAACCTGATAGAGTTTTTTGATGAGGTAACAGAGAGGGTAGATGAGGGCAGTGCAATTGATGTGGTGTATAGGAACTTTCAAAAGGCGTTTGATAAAGTGCCACACGGTAGGCTTATCATCAAAATTTGCAGCCCATGGAATAAAGGGGGCAGTAGCAACATGGATACAGGATTGGATAAGGGACGGGAAACAGAGAGTAGTGGTGAATGATTGTTTTTCGGACTGGAGGGAGGTGTACAGTGGTATTCCCCAGGGGTCAGTGCTGGGACCACTGCTATTCTTGATATATATTAGTGACTTGGACTTGGGTTTACAGGGCACAATTTCAAAATTTGCAGATGACACAACCTTGGAAGGGTAGTAAACAGTGAGGAGGATAGTGATAGACTTCAAGAGGATATAGACAGGCTGGTGGCATGGGTGGACACGTGGCAGATGAAATTTAATGCAGAAAAATGCAAACTGATGCATTTCGGTAGGAAGAACACGGAGAGGCAATATAAACTAGAGGGCACAACTCTAAAAGGGGTACAGGAACAGAGAGATCTGGGGACAATGTGCACAAATCTTTGAAGGTGGCAGGGCAGGTTGAGAAAGAGGTTAAAAAAGCATACGGGATCCTGGGCTTTATATTTAGAGGCATAGAGTTCAAAAGTATGGAAGTCATGATGAACCTTTATAAAACACTGGTTCAGCCACAACTGGAGTGCTCCATCATTATTTAATTGGAGGGACCTCTGAAAATCTCACAAGGTCCCACAAACATCAATGAGAAAACTTACCAGATTTCTGCTTTAGTGATTGTGATTAAGGGATAAATATTGGCCAGAACAACTCCCCTGCTCTTCAAATAGTGCCATGGAGTCATGTACATCCACTTGAAATTTAACATCTCATCAAAAAGCTTGCATCTCTGATAGTACAGCACTTCCTTAGCACTGCAATGTCAGCTCATGTCACTGGACTGGGGCTTGAATCCACAACCTTCTGCCTCAGAAGCAAGATGATGAAATAATGCTGAGAAACAGTTGTCCATGAGAAATGCTAGTGTAAATTTGGTTATCATTCCAGAGGTTGTAGTTTCAAATCCCACCATGGGATTTCTGGGCTGACACAAGTAAAACAAATGATATGAAAGCTGTTGGATTGTTGTAAAAACCCAACTGATGCACTAATTATTCTTTTTCAGGGAAAATAGACCTGCCATCCCTATCTGACCTGCATGCGACTCCAGTCCCACACTATATGGTTGGCTCCCAATGCTCTCTGACATGGCCCAGCTAGCCACTTACTTGTAAAAGCAATTGCTATGAAGCAGGGGGTGTAGTGATTGAAGAAAGCACACCACAAAACATCTAGAGATGGGCAATAAATGTGGCCTTGGCAGTGTTGCTCACATCCTGAGAATAAATATAAAAAAGATGTTTGACCCTAATAGGAAACATATGACATTAGAATCATAGAGCACAAAAGATGGCCATTCAGCCTCTTTGAAAGAGCTATCTAATTAGTCTCATTCCTCCACTCTTTCACCATACAATATTTTCCTGTTCAACCACATATCCAATTATATTTCTAGTTTCTATAATATGGACCATTTAAATACCCACTGACATCCATTCAACCTGGTTCTATTGAGTTCAGATTTTACACAGTTCACAATGCCACACTTACAGAATTAAAAGAAAATCCGCAAAATGTTGCACCTGTCACTGTTCAGCTTCAAACAAAATTGATTCAGTAGAACACACAATAATTAATTTGTTCCTTTTGAACAAGAAGATAAAGCACATGTAACCTCAAAGCTGCCATCAGACAACGGTTCATAAAGGTATAGTAGATGGAATTTGGAAAAAATTAATGGTTGAACATCATCACATGTTTTTTCTGCTTGAGTATTGGGCTTATCAGGATCCCGTTTTATTAAGGATGTGCAGCAATTGTAATGTATTGGTAACTTATAATGTGAAGTGATTTCTAACATGATTTACATCCTTGGTGATTTGAATTGGAACTTACAGTTCAGATATGTACATTTTATCAGTATGTTTCTCTATATGTGTCCAACAAAATCAGGTATTGAATAGGATTTATCTGTTAAAAGTTATCCCTTGTCATTTGGTTCTTCTATATAGTCCAGCAGGATGTTGGCCAAACCAATGTAATGTGGATGCAATCCAAAGACAACAGGCTGAAGTTGCCCACTGAGCTTATCTGCGAGTCTCCATTAAGTGTTGTGTAGGCTTCATTGTATAGAATCAATGGCAGCGGTTTTATTTTCAGGCCTGCCCCTGTTGAGTTTTACTATTGGTCAGAAGACAACTTTACAAATGTCAGGTGCATTGGGTGGGGAGTCCTCTATCTGATACTTATAAAGAAAATTTCTGCTCAGTGAAAACAAGGGAGTTATGGGCTTTATGGAGATGAGAACCTTCAACTGAGGATACCTTTATAATGACAGGACTTACTTAAAACCTAACACTGAAAAATGTATGGAAGGATACATATCCAGAAACTCAACTGGACCAGCCACATAAATGCCGTGGCCATTAGAGCAGGTCAGCGGCTGGGTATTCTGTGTCGAGTGGCTAAGCCTCTGACTCCCCAAAGCCCCTCTACCACCTACAAGGCACAAGTCAGGAGTGTGATGGAATACTCTCCACTTGCATGGATGGGTGCAGCTGCAATAACATTCAAGAAGCTCGACACCATCCAAATCAAAGCAGTCTGCTTTATTGGCATCCCACCCACCAGCTTAAATATCCACTCCCTCCACCACTGGTGTACAATGGCTGCAGTGTGTACTATCTAGAGGATGTACTATAGCAAATCACCAAGGCTTCTTTGGCAGCACCTCCCAAACCTGCGATCTCCACCACCTAGGGATAAGAGCAGCAGCTGTATGGAAACACCATCATCTCCAAGTTTGCCTCCAAGTCACGCTCCATCCTGACTTGGACATATATCAACGTTCCTTCATAATCGCTGGGTCAAAATCCTAAAACTCTCTACTTAACAGCATTGTGGGAGTACCTTCACCACATGGACTGCAAAGGTTCAAGAAGAAGGCTCACCACCATCTCAAGGACAACAAGGGATAGTCAATAAATGCTAGCCTTGCCAACGACTCTCGTACGCTGAGAATGAATTCTTAAAAATCCTACAGGTAAAGTATATTGTGATGTTGCCCTTTATATAACATTCAGGGATGTTTGAAAAGAAGAAATATTTGATGCACGAATTCCCTCCATAGAAGCTATTT
This sequence comes from Heptranchias perlo, assembly GCF_035084215.1. Classification (NCBI taxonomy): domain Eukaryota; kingdom Metazoa; phylum Chordata; class Chondrichthyes; order Hexanchiformes; family Hexanchidae; genus Heptranchias; species Heptranchias perlo. The sequence continues at coordinate 14,686,392 of NC_090331.1, read as the reverse complement.
GGTACTATATACTTTAGACTAACCTAAGCAGTTAGACTTCATAAAATGGGTCATGAGGAGTCTGAAAACAACAGTGTGGTAATCAATTTCTTACGGGACTGCTGCTAACATTCTTTTCCACTCAAAGTTCAGAAAAACAATAAAGACACTAACAATAAACTTGAATGTAAAAATGCTGTCAAAGAACCTGAAGAACAACCAATCATTCAGAACTCACAATCAAACTTATTATTATCCATCCCTCCCTGGCCACTGTCTTAGGCTGAACCAAACTGTTTGAAACCTTAGCATCCTGTTCGATTACGAGCTGAGCTTCCAACCACATATCCTCTCCATTATAAAGACCACCTATTTCCAACTCCATTGTATCACAGTCTCGCCCCCTCCCTAACCCAACTGCTGCTGAAACTCTCATCCATGATTTACTTACCTACGGACTCTATAGGTTACATCTTAACTTTGTGTGCTAGTGTAAAATGGGTGATAGTGAGTCGGCAGCCCGTTTTACATCTCTCCCGATTTTTATTTCCATTGACTTTCCATTAATTTTGATTTCCATAGAGCTCTGGCTCCAGGCAACTGTTCGATCTCCCGCTTCCTCGCCATCTTCTATGTCATCAGTATCCTCACCTTCATTATACTCACGGTCTTCCTCCAATGGAGGCTGTATGTTAGAGTGCAGAGTTAGGCAGTTTACAGCAAATCACTATCATACAGGACACTCTTTCTGGGCTGTATTGCAGGATACCACCGTACCTGTTCAGGCATCTGAATTGTTGTTAGTGGACTCCAATGGTTTGCTCGATGAGGGTCCTAGTCAGCCCATGGATCTAATTGTAGTGGAGTTCCACTGCTGAGCATGGCTTCGTAAGCAGTGCCGTAAGCCAGGTGCACAAGGGACAGCTCTTGTTTCCAAGCAGCCAGCCTTTAACTTGCTGTGCAGAGCAAACATAGGAACAGGAGTAAGCCATTCAGCCCCTTGAGTCTGTTCCGCCATTCAATCAGATCTACATCGCACAGGGGGATGTTCTGTTTGAGGGAAAGTTGTCTATGAAGTGATGTTGCGAAGCTATGGGGGGGGGGGGATCTCCTTCGATTAAATTGGAATGATGAGGTTAATTAACCTATTAAAACCAGACTTTCATTGTGGCCACGGTGAAATTCTGGTTGGTGTAAATTTGTGTGGAGCTACTAGTCCGGACATGTGGCGAAACACAGCAACAATTAAGGGAACATGTATGGAGTTAGTTTGTAGTTAGTTTGCAGTGATGTCTGATGTTTTAACTCTTGTGATTCTGTATTAGGGAGAATCAAAGGGGGGACTGAAGGAGAATTATTAGCTGTCACTGGGACTGATAGAGATGTGTAATAATAAAGCTAATTGTTGCTAGACTAGATGTTAGGCTATTGCACAATGTGGCACCAGTGGGCAGCAGTGGGAGAAACCACTGTCAGCAGTCAAGCTGTGTATGTGCAGAACCCTCTTGAACTCGGCAAAAGTCTGCCCTTCGTCCAATCAGGATGCGACAGCGAATGACTCAGCTGTTGTAAAACCCAGGGGACCAATCACAGCATTACAACTCAGATCACCTGATGTCGGTAAGCCAATGGTATGTGTACTGTATGGAGAACACTGTATTCAAAATTTTTGTCAGTTAGTTTGTTGATGACTGCCACCATGACTGAAGTACTGTAATAAAGTTCACCTAAAATTACCATACCACCGGACTCTGAATCTTTTTTATGAGATCTTACAGGAATGGAGGACTGACAAAATCGAGGATTTCATTTCGACATCGTTCACCTGAGGAAGGAGGAAGCCTCCGAAAGCTTGTGAATTTAAAATAAAATTGCTGGACTATAACTTGGTGTTGCAAAATTGTTTACAATTGTCAACCCCAGTCCATCACCGGCATCTCCACATCAAAATATAAAAGCACCATGGCAGCTGCCAGGAAAGCTGGCATATGATGCCCCGGTCTCAACGGAATCTGTGTGAACCGCAAAACCCCATCCTGTTGCTCCCAGATGTCGATGGGGAAGTGATGAATGTGTTTGTTCTAGAAAACAAGGCATCAGTCGCTTGTTTAATAGAAGCATGAATTGAAGATTGATTCGTGCCATTGATATCCTCTGTCCATCTCCTCTTTAAAGGCCGCCCATTGTTCGATTATTCGATTACAGTCTTGCCTGCCAATCTTTTAATCCAATTTACTCGGGCCAGATCTGTTCTCAACCCACTGAAAATGGCCCTCCTCCAATTAAGTACTTTTACTCTAGATTGCTTCTTGTCCTTTTCCATAGCTAATCTAAACCTTATGATACTATGATCACTGTTCCCTAAATGTTCCCCCACTGACACTTGCTTCACTTGACCCACCTCATTCCCCAGAACCAGATCCAGCAATGCCTCCTTCCTCGTTGGACCGGAAACATACTGGTCAAGAAAGTTCTCCTGAACACACTTCAGAAATTTTACACTATTACTATCCCAGTAATCGCCCTGCAAGAGGCGAGAGATCAAAGGGAGAGGAAAAAAGAGGAAATATTCTCGTGTGGTAGGAGAATCCAGAGTCTGGAATGTGATGTAGCATTTTACCAGTCAGAAGTCGTTGAGCAAAGAAGATATGGAAGAGAAATTGAGGACATAAATCAGGAAACCCGGATCAGGTGTTCTTGGTTAAAGCAGAATAATGATTTGCAGGCCACTGTAAGGGTGCTGGGTGCGATGGTCCAAGAGGATAAAAAGGGAAACACGTTGTCCCACGTTGAATGTCAGAAACAGATACATCAGCTCCCAGTTGGGAGTTAAGGGTGATAGCATATTTACAATGAATCAAGTGGGTGGTAATGGAGAGGAGGTAGACGGGGAAGGGTTGGCAGAGGAGGCTGCCCAATTATCGCTCCCCAAACAACACAATAACACAAGGAGCCAATGATGAGGATAAAATGGATTGTGAAGGCTTAGATGAGGAAGTAGAAATGAAAGTCGCAGAAGTCAAAGACACATTTAAGCGTGTTGCAGGATACGAAACCAGAAGGGAGAGTATCATCTGTAGAGGTTCTGGAAAGTAAACCAGGAAATGTACTGGAACTCTCGACTGGGTCCCCAGTATCCCCTTCTCATCCATAATCTTTGTCATTATATGCCTTCCCTCCACCTACAGAGAAAAAGGAGAAAACGTTTAAACAGGAAAGCCAATACAAGCCTGATAACTGGTCTTTCCAACATGAGATTTTACATCAGTACAAAATTGAGTTAAGTAGGAAACTTCAGAGATTGAAAATTCAGTTGAGAGATAAAGGATAGATGATTTAAAACAGGGAGTCAGGGTGGGGGGGAATTGAAAAGGGAAGATTCCGTCTCTCCTACTGTTACAATCTACTGGATTTTTCTTCAGTTTTTAGTGTACTGTCTCTTTAAGTGCGTTGCAATCAGTAGCTTCCAAGCTGCAGCAGGCTGCATTCCCTCTTTTTTCATTAAACTGAAGCAGTGATCACCTTTTGTAATCCCGATCGTTTAGTATAAGCATTTCAATCATTGTGTTTTCTTTAAGCACACATGCTGCCTTACATTTGCTGATTGTTTTCTCTGTGCATGTGTTATTTTTGAGGTATTGGGGGTGATTTTAAACCCCAAGAATGGGTGGGTTGGGGGCGGGCGGGAGTTGAAAACAGTTGTTTTTTTGGGTCAGGACCGCAAAATTTTTGGACTTGGCATTCCCAGTGGGAAGCCTGTACTTTTCCGTGCCGACATTAAACCCGGAAATAAAGCTGGGTTGCAGTCGTAACCCAAAAAACAACTGTTTTCAACTCCCACCCGTCCCCAGCCCACCCGTTCTTGGGGTTTAAAATCACCCTCATTGTGTCCTTCTGTTTTTGGGTTTGAATTGGAGTGATTGTAGCTAACTGCAAATTATCGAATTCTGAAACTGGTTTTCTGTGGATGGCCACTACAGACAGCTGGTAATGCAAATTATGTGGATAAATCCTTAGGTGCGCAACTTGGGATTATCATGTAAAATTTGGTATTTTCAGAATTCATACCCATTACAGGAATCAATAATTTTAAGGTGCATGAAAGCGTGAATATGGATGTCGAATATGTTCATTTCAATTTAATATTGTGTCCCCAGAATATGGGAGATTTGACGAAAGCTTTTTGCTTTACATTTTAAATTGAAGATGCATGGCATGGATTTAAAAGCACTGTTTTTAAAATTTGGTTGCTGCAAGTTGGAGAACTGCTATTGTGCTGACTAAATCCTCCCACCCCCTAAGGTTTTCATGAGTAAGAAATAATTAACATTAACTCTTAATTTTGACTGCCAAATTGCATTGACACGCTGTGTTAGTATTTTAAGTGAAAAGAAGACTTTTTAGCAAACCCACATGGGGAGGACCGTATTTGATTATACAGAAAGCAAATGCTTTAGTTTATCTAGTGCGATTCGACAATGGCAAGTTGGGCACTGATAAATGGTTGCACAAGGTGCAGTTGACAGCATTTAAAGGTACTCTTGACTAAATTCATCAGGGGTTCCTAGAATTGCTGATGGTACTGTTCTTCTGTTTTCACAGGTGTCCGATGTGATACTTCTAAGCCTAAGCAGTGGGTGCAGGCTGGGGCCAGAAGTGGCAGGCGCCTATGCATATTAAAAATGAGGAGGTCCGGGGCATCATATACAATGTAACTAGAGGAGACCTATTGGTTCTTATCTGTATTATCTCTGGTCAAGGCCTGCAGGCAGATCTGGATGCGGCATTCTTTAAGAAAGGCTGTAAAAAGGAAAGAGTACTACTGACTCCTTGGGTGGCAAAACATTGACAAAGTCTGAGGATACGTGTAAGGAACAATGGAGTGTAAGAACTTTGAACTTTCCATTTTTCTGCAGATATGGGGGCCGCTATGGATGTTTCCCTGTACACATGCCTGAGTGCAGACAGTGTAGACGTGATCCAAAATTGAGACTAATGTGATTAAAACTTTAAAATGGGAGGCGCAGGAAAATATGTAAATTCCATGCCCACGCTTACGAAGGACCTGTGAATGAACCTGTGGTGACGCAAACACAAGAACAACATAAGAACATAAGAAATAGGAGCAGTAGTAGGCCATAGGATCCCTCGAGCCTGCTCCGCCATTCAATAAGATCATAGCTGATCTTCTACCTCAACTCCACTTTCCCGCCCTATCATCAGATCCCTTGATTCCCTTAGAGCCCAAAAATCTATCGATCTCAGTCTTGAATATACTCAACGACTGAGCGTCCACAGCCCTCTGGGGTAGAGAATTCCAAAGATTCACAACCCTCTGAGTGAAAAAATGTCTCCTCATCTCAATGGCCGATCCCTTATCCTGAGACTGCTCCCTAGTTCTACACTCTCCAGCCAGGGGAAACAGCCTCTCAGCATCTACCCTGTCAAGCCCTCTCAGAATCTTATATGTTTCAATGAGATCACCTCTCAATCTTCTAAACTCCAGAGAATATAGGCTCATTCTCCTCAATCTCTCCTCATAGGTCAACCTTCTTATGCCAGGAATCAATCTAGTGAACCTTCGTTACACCACCTCTAAGGCATGTATATCCTTGCTTAGGTAAGAGGACCAAAACTGTACACAGTACTCCAGGTGTGGTCTCACCAAAGCCCTGTACAATTGCAGCAAGGGTTCCTTACTCTTGTACTCCAACCCTCTTGCAATAAAGGCCAACATACCATTTGCCATCCTAATGGCTTGCTGTACCTGCATGTTAACTTTCTGTGTTTCGTGTACAAGGATGCCCCAGTCCCTCTGAACACCAACAATTAATAGTTTCTCACCATTTAAAAAATATTCTGTTTTTCTATTCTTCCTACCAAAGTGAATAACCTCACATTTCCCCACATTATACTCCATTTGCCATCTTCTTGCCCACTCACTTAATCTGTCTTTATCACTTTGCAGACTCCTTGTGTCCTCTTCATTGCTTACTTTCCCACCTAGCTTTGTATCATCAGCAAACTTGGATACATTACACTCGGTCCCTTCATCTAAGTCATTAATATAGATTGTAAATAGCCGAGGCACCAGCACTGATTCTTGTGGTACCCCACTAGTACAGCCTGCCAACCTGAAAATGAATCGTTTATTCCAACTCTCTGTTTTCTGTCCATTAACCAATCCTCGATCCATGCTAATCATAGAATCGTTACAGCACAGAAGGAGGCCATTCGGCCCAACGAGCCCGTGCCGGCACTTTTTAAGAGCAATCCAGTTAGTCCCATTCCCCTGCTCTTTCCCCGTAGCCCTACAAATTTTTTCCCTTCAAAATTTATTCAATTCCTTTTGAAAGCCATGATTGAATCTGCATCCAGCACCCTTTAAGGCAATGCATTCCAGATCATAACTATTCGCTGCGTTAAAAAATTTTTTTCTCATGTTGCCTCTGGTTCTTTTGCCAATCACCTTAAATCTGTGTCCTCTGCTTCTCGACCCTTCCGCCAATGGGAACAGTTTCTCTTTATTTACTTTATCTAAGCCCGTCACCCCCAACCCCATGAGCCCTTACCTTGCGTAATTTGCAGTTAGAGATTATTCCTGCTCTGTGAAATTTTTCCTTTTTCTACCTTTTGTCTTCTGATTTATGTAATTGAATGTACGTAGATTTTTATCACGCTAAGAGAAATGGTACACATATTTTTATTAAGCGCAATCAGGAAGCGATTTAGGTGAACTCACATCGAGACAATTGGAACATGATAAAACACTGCACAAGCAATTAGAGGGATTACTTAAATGAATGTAAGGCAGATGGGGGACATTATATCAGAACAAGGAGAGTCTCTAGTTTTAATAAAAGAACTGTCAGAGAGATAGGTTAAGGATATTTGTAATCATTTAGAATAACAAAGATTAAGGATCAAATGATCTTAAAGGCAATTATGTATGGAGGGTTTTTATAATGTTCAGATTCGATAGGGGGTTAAGTGCTATAAAGCACAACTGGATCCCAAATTTTATATTGGACAAACAAGTGAAAATCTGAAAATCAGATGGGACTATGGATTGGTGTAAGGTGTGAAGAATTAGATTAGTTTATTATGCCATGAAGCTTTGCAAGCAGAGTGACGTTATTTCAAGACTGATTCCTGTGGTAGTGGCAATACCACTGCTATCTGCTGATGTAAATCTGATGAAAGTTTTTAAAGTGGAATCGATGGGCTTGTTGGAGGATGATATACATAAGGAATTTGTAAATTACCCGAAGATTGAGGATATCAGTAAAGGGGAAAAAGAAGGGTTCTGGATTGTACCAGACACTTCATACTATTCTAGGAAAAAGTGGATCCTGGTTGTGCAGATGTGACGTTCTACAAAGAGCACTGCCAGCTTGTGGTTTCACCCTGGATGAAGAATCCCCTATTGTACAATGGAATTCGAAAAGGATCAACGTCGTTTATTCGGAGAGAGGAAGGTATTGCGTTACAACTGATAAGAAGTACTACGCACAAGGCGACACTATGGGCATGATTTTAGCAAGGAGGCGGAAACTTCTGAGTAAGTAATCGCATGGGAAACCCGAAAGTAATTGGAGTGTGTATGATTATCCGATCACAACTCAATTGAAAGCACTTAGTGTTACTTCTGGCTTTCACGTCTCCAAGCTATGCAGCAGGCGTACTGCCCACTATTTAAAGGGCCAATGCAAAAATGGATTTTGAAGGAGATAGAAGTAAAAAGCAAAATGGAAAGACATAGAGAAAAGTCAGCACCCAGGTTCTCAGACACCTCCCTTGAGATAATACTGGCTGCTGTGAGAAGTAGGAGGAAGGTGTTACACCCAGGTGATAGGAGGAAGAAACCTGCTTCTGCCACCAAGAAGGCCTGGCTGGAGGAGGCAGAAGAGGTGAGCAGCAGGAGCATGGTGCCCAGCTCTTGGCTGCAGTGCAGGAAGCATTTTAATGATCTAACCAGATCAGGAAAAGTGAGTACATTTGCTGGTTCACCCATATCGTATATAATGCATCATCTCCCCCACTCTCACTCTGTGTTGGCGTGCCCACTCCATCGCATCACTCCTCACGCCCACTTAAGTTTCAGCATTAACCATCCTTCACTTTCTATGCACTTTCTCAACTCCCCATTTATGCACCCACCACTGCCACTCACCCCAATCCTGATGCGATGTGATGAATCTGTCTGATAGCCACCCTCTGATGCATCTGTTTTATTGTCAGCCTCACCCAAAGCAATGCATCCATCGGGTGAATACGTCACCTTCAGTCACTCACAAGTCTGTTCTTTCTACCCTTGTAGGAGAAGAGAGCATAAATCGCAAGAGAGAGGACCAGAACTGGCAGTGATCCACCACATATAGTGCAGCTGACAGATGTGGAGAAGGAGGCCATGGAAATAAGTGGGTCATTGGTATCCCTATCCATTGGAGATGGAGAGACTGGGAACCCGCAGATGGCTGGTGACACACATGACAAATTGATTTTATCAGTGAGTGAACTGTGCCAGACCTCAATACGGTCATTGGAAAGATTGTCACTTTTCCGATGAATAATTCATATCACTTTCTGTTGCCTGCCAGAGCCCTCACGACTTCAAGAAGAATCAGGGGAAATGGAAGACATCGATTCCACAGAGGAGCTCATTCCGTCTGAGGGTGCACTGTCACATGACATAGAGCAATGCACCAGCGCAGATACTCGCACTTCAGTGGGTCATGTTAGAAAGTTAGTTGGGGGTCACCTGGTGATTCGCCACTCACAAGTGAGCACGAACAGACACTGATGAAAGGGGCAGCTGTGGAGAGTCCACGTTGGGGGGATACACTCCTCTCCAAGTTCTGCTCAGCTGGACACAGATGCTGAACCCCGGGGGCCATGGTTGAGAAGGAGAAAGATTGAGGTACAGCTGCAACTTTGTGAGGTACTGGAAAATGTACCACACACATTCTCTACAATAACAGAGAGAATGGAGGAGTCCAATTCCATCGCTAGTGGATTATTGTCGCAGGTAAGTGTGATAAAGGCTACAAAGGAGAGAGTGGCAGCCTCCATTGAGCTTCAAGCACAGCTCTCGAATGAGTTTATGCGGGCCATGATAACGGCCGTGCAGACTCTGGATGCCAACATGTCTGCTGCCTTAAACAGGATGACAGTTACCTTATCTGCGACCTTACAACGCGACACATCTGTTCACCGACCTGCTGGCCAGCAGAGTGGTTGGACTGATGTTGCGCTGGCCCAGGAGAGGGATGATGGCAAAAGGGGACATGGAATTGGGGCCTCCACTCAAAGCAGTCCTACATCTCACTCGTTGCCTTCCCCCTCAACCAATACCCACAATGCAGCCTCCTTTCCCAATAGCCGAGTCTGTCCCTACACAAGTGCAGGTGGAGCAGTCTTTGGCAGGGCACTCAAGGATTCCAAAATCCAGAAGGCGCAGGCCAAGAGCATCTCAGCAGTCAGGGCAGGGATCTGAGCAACCTGCCACTACCTCTGCTGAAGCCACAGGAGATGCATCACGTAGAAGCTGCAAAAAGAAAAAGGCTAAGCAATTGTAGTTCACCAAGGGTATGCACAAGGGTGTTTGATGAAATGTCATGTTGTTATGCCACGTTAAATTTAATCATTATCCCCATTACCACGTCTTGCCCATTATTGCGTCCCATTTGTGAAGTCGCCCTTTTATTTGCTTCATCATAAATGCAAAGACATGACGACACCCATTGGGCGGGTGTGCAATGGGTGTATGTGTGGTTGAAGGACCGTTTAGTGCAATGGGAGGTGGGGGGAGGTGATGCTGGCAGTGGTTGTTCCAGGTGGCCAAAGAATGTCAAATTCTTCACATTACATATCTCATTATGAGAACCGGTTAGAGATGAGGGCGTCATGGGCAGCATTGTGCGCAGCTGCTTTGGCAATGGGTTCCCCATCTTCATTTTCCTCCTCCTCCTTGTCCTCATCCTCTTCCTCTTCTTTAATATTGCTGCCAGATGAGTACTGAAGGGCTCCCCCAGATTGATCCAGGCACCTGAAGTGCATCTTCAACATGCCTATGGCTTGTTCAATGACGCATCTGGTGGTGATGTGGCTCTGGTTGTGCCTCGTTGGTGGGATTTCTCACAGGTGTCGTGAGCCACGTCTGCAGGGGCTATCCCTTGTCTCCAAGGAGCCAGCCCTAAAGTCTGTCTCCTGTCTGGAAGAGGTCTGGAATGTTGAACTTGTGCAAAATGAATGAATCATGACAGCTGCCAGAGAATGCGGTGCACACCTGCAGAAATCTCTTCCGGTGGTCGCACACCAGCTGTGCATTGATGGAGTGATAGCCATTTTGGTTTACGAACACACCTGGCTCATGTGGAGGTCCTCGGATTGCTATGTGTGTGCAATCGATTATGCCCTGGATCCATGGGAAGCCAGCAAGAGAGTTGAAACCCACTGCCCTCTCATTCTGGCTGATGTGATCGCGGGGGAAGTTGGGATAGTCGATGCCCTTGGAAAACAAGCCATCAGTCCCCTGTCTTACACACTTATGTGCAGATGACTGAGAGACCCTGATGATGTCACCGGTGGTGCTCTGGAAGGATCCAGAGGTGAAGAAATAGAGGGCAGTGGTGACTTTAACTGGGCAATGCGTGGCCACCAGGTCCAGTCGGGAGCAGCTCTTCTTGAAAGAGCCTGCAGATGTCTGCGACCACCTGGTGACTCAATCTGAACCTGCGCGGGCGCTGCTCCTCAGAGAGGTCCCGGAAGCTCAGCCTCTGCCTGTAGACCCTCTCAAGTGGGTAGTGCCTCCTGTGGAATCAGCCCTTCTATTGGTCCCTTCTCTGCTCTTCTCCAGGTTCTTATGTACCTCTGTCTTGTGCACCTGAAGATCCCAGAACTGCACAACATGCCTGCCATGTGCCTCCTCCTCAGGTGTACTGCAGAGTACATCCATTGCGTGCCTCCCCCCACCCATCCTGATGTTGTCAGTTTGAGAGGCTCCAAAACGTAGGTAAATTTGTGTGAACACAAGAATTCTCAGTCTCAATCAAGAAATCTCGATCTAAACACAAAGAATTCCCAGCCAAACGTTTGCCTGAGAGAACTAAGTGCTCAGCTGCAATAGCTCACCTTTTATTGAGATGTGTCAATCACTGGTTTAAAGGGCTGAATGAGCTTCGGCTGTATCTCGCCTCAGTTTCAGTGGCGTGTTTCAGAAGCCACAGGAGACACGTTCAGGAGAAGTTAAATCCGTTTCTGTTGCAGAATCCACAAAAAGTTAATTACCTAAAGTGTTTAAAGTACCTAAATTGGCCCTTTAACTATCGGCCCGTCAGCTTTAAATGGGGACGGATCATCTGGGTTTCTGTTGTGCGTGAACATCCTAACACGCCTGGGTGAATCCCGGAAGTGGGTGTGTTGGAGCAGGGCTGCAGTCTAGCTCCAAAAATCAACGATGCTTCCTGCCCACCCACCTCCAGCTCTACTGTTCTTGGGGGTTAAAATTACCCCCGATTTGGCGGTTAACATTTTGCGTAACACCAACCAGATTGACTAAATTGGGGCTAAGATATTGGTGCCTGTTACAGCCCACATTGTTACAAAAATGCAAGTAAACATTACCTTCCGGACAGAAAACTTACGTGTGGTTGTAAATTTTGGACGCAAAAGCATTATGTGTCCTTAAACGTGCTATCAGGAAAGTTGGATGGTGCAGGGCCACCTGGAACTGACAGCCTTATTGAAGGATAGATGAGAGATCGAAAACCTTAGGGTTTTCCGGCTCTCAAGGTGGGGAATCTGTAAAAATAAAGGGAATAGGGACAAATTGACATCATTTTCTTAATGCTATTAACTATTATGCCCTGCAGGCTGTGCTGCTTATTTTGCTGAATTGCTACCTTTGGCTAATGACTGAACCTTGTCATCCTCACTGTGAGGCAAGACAGCTGTGTGATAGAAAGAGGAACAATGATACAAAGATAGCGATAAGAATGGGGCATTGGCTAGTCAGCTAGGTGAGTAAGGGTAAACAAGCTGGCCAGCTTGAATTCTGATCCTTATAGACTCTTTTAAATGAATAAGGGTCTTGTGAATAACAACTCCATATATGGTACGGGCACTAAATTGGGCCATATAGCACCCGTTGTTTCGGCGCTACACGGCCTCTCCGACATCCAAGATGGCGTCTCGGATGCGTCCGCACGTTTCCAGCGTGAACGCTGGAATCTTGTAAAGTAGGGACAAAAAGGCTTCAATCAGTGTGCAAGGCTGATTTAAAGTGATAGGCACCATCTTGGGATTTAACGCTCAACTCAACATGTGCCTGTCATGGTTGAATTGCTGCCAGTGTGTGTGGCCTGTGAGTTGTGGGTGGGTGGCTTTAAACAATGGTAATATGTAAAGATGAGAGGAAACATCTGGTTGGAAGATTTGAGTACTGATGGAGTGAGTTTGTTGGTATGTGGGTGATGGGGGTATAGTGCGTGGTGCAGTTGCTAGGAGACGTCACTTGACAGTTGACCACACTCACCTTCACCACTCATGTCAAAGCATTGAACTTGTTCCTGCACTGCATCCATGTTCATGACGCTGTGCGCCTGGCATTGACTTCGTCCCCCGCTGCTTCCCACTGCCTTTTGGATATGTGTCTGGAGGGTCTTTTGCACCCCCCCTCCCCCCCCTGCAGATATAGGATGTCCCTCCTTCCGTCCTCCTCTTGCTCCCAAGGTCTCTGGTGCATCAGCAGAGAACCTTGGTGCATGCACTCTCGCAGGCCTGGTACTAACTCAAATCGGCAGATTGGTGAGATCTGGCATGCAGATTGGAGGATGTGGGATTTAGTAATGCGCAACCTATATTCAATGTTTTAACATAATGCATCAGTGTGTAAGCATAGGGATGGGACCTGCATCTGTGTTTTACGTGTGCGATGTCTGATCTCCATTCAGACTCCGTGCAGACAGCAGACTGTTATTTTCAGCGAATAACAGGTACCAGCTACCTTTAAGAGATTTCTAAGCAACATCCTCCCTTTAAGAGGTTGAGCTCCCCCTGCTAGTGGAAAGTGTAAATTGCATTGATTCCATGTGCAAGGCCTGGAATGGAACACTGATTGCAGGTAAGTCCTCGGGTGGGTCGAAACGTGCACCCTGCCTGCACACGAGTCATTGGGCATGGGATAATAGCACTTCATGCTACCTACGCCCAAAAACAGCCCCATCCAATTTTTCCCCCTACGTCAGTGCAGAGGATCCAGAGAAGGACATCTAGCTGTCCGAAGACTGCCCAACTGTTGAAACAACCACGCCACCTCTGCCTAGATATCAAACAAGGTTATATTGTTTTAATCTCTGTATTATTACTGTCTTCTAATATTAGATATTTTTACATGCTTGATTAAATTATTAATCATTGAGATATTAGGAACATAGGAACATAGGAACAGGAGTAGGCCATTCAGCCCCTCGTGCCTGCTCCGCCATTTGATAAGATCATGGCTGATCTGTGATCTAACTCCATCTGGCGTGACTTCCGAATCTGTTACATATCAAGCCTGCCCCACACTGATGATGGCTGGAGCCTTACGACTAAACACTTCCTCCCTCCCTCCCTCCCTCCTCCCCGGCAGCCATGCAATCTCTTGGGAGAGACAAAAAATTGTAGTTACATTCTCTAGAAATACTGACCAGAGTATGTCTGCATGGTCACATTAAAGCTGCTCCTAACATATTTATGGCAATTCATCCCACATATTACAAATAACCAACACAATTAGGTATTTCTTGGTAATAGGACTTTTTTATTGAACCTCATAAAAATTGTAAACTATGTGCAGTGGGGTAATCAGTTAAACCCCAGTGGAAGAGTAACCCCTTTGAAAATGTTATTTGATAGTTTCACAATCATTATGAAATAAAAAAATATTTTCTTATTTTTCTCTTTTTCTAGGCTGTTTGCCATGACACATCCTTCTTCAATGGCAGTGTCGAATAGAACAGGCCACTAAACTTACCCATGGCATCAAACAATGCTGATGTGCTATCAGCTGACAAAAGCACAATTGCAACAGGGTGAGCTTGATGATGCCTTTGGAACCTCCCCAAAGAAGGAATACCTGGCTTCGCTTGACATCTGTCTCACAACCTGACTAAGAATGAGCAATATTCGCCCAACCACGACAGATAAGTTCAAGTGTGAAGCAGCACAGGGACTTGAGTCATAACCTGGAAGTTAACTGCTCAACCGCCTGATCTCTATCCAGTGTTTCAAAAACCACTTGGAAATCTATTCTTTTCATCATCGCTTAAAATTGCTATTTTCTGCCATTTTCTCCATGTGTTCCTTAGGTTTCTCTAAGATGCTCTTCATTACCTGACCAAATCATTGGGTGAGGTCTTTTCCCATGTCAGTCCTGCTAACTAACCATATCCTGGGAAGTGGGCAAGAATGTCATCGGTTAAATAACTCTCCTCCCTCCTTCGGGAAAACACTTCACTTCTGCTTGGTATCTCTCCCAGACAACCCAGTTAAAGGTCATGAACGTGAGGACCATTTAGCACCATTTTTATTTTTTTTTTGCAAAACTTTAAAACCACCAAAGGACTTTCTTTTTAAAGCAGTTTGATGATTTCAGCGTGGCTGAAATTGAAATCAGTAATGATTGACAACTACTACCATTTATGAAGGACTTGTATATCTTTTACACCTTTATCTATCTATTAGTGCTTATATGTAACAGCACTTTAGCTAATGGAGCACCTTGAACCATTATATGACCATATAAATTTACTTTTTTAACCACTCCACTACAAACAGGAGTAGTCTGCTGTTGTATCTTCAGTTTTGGATCATGCCTAATCGATGCATATGTTTCCACAATGTATAACACCTTCAAAAATCCTGTTTGTGTCTTAACCACAATGTAAGTGTATCTGTGCACATTTGCTGCTTGTAATGATCCAGTGCTACAACCAGGATCATGCTGCAAACAAGACTTGGCAACTCAGCTGCAAATCGTAGCAAAACATGTCAAAGTAAATGAGTGCGCAGTAGAAATATTTTATATGACAGGACTTGCAAAACATCCAGTGCAACTCAGTTTGTCAGACATGGGTTCACCAGGGATACATCAGTGCCATCATTTTGCAGTTCAATTGTCTTTTAGATGGTCAATGAATCAGAATTTTAATCAGACTTACTTGTCACTGCAAAGAAGAAGTAATTTGCGTAGCTAAATATTTGCCTGTACATCTTTAACTCCTTAAGGACCAGTGATGATTGAAGTCATTATACATTCTTTGCTTTTCATTCCAGGTCACAGGACTACCGAATGGTTATGTTTATTCTCCGATGGGAGAGCTGAAAAGCATCTACAAAACCAAACAATATCAGATTTTTATCAGTTTCAGATAAGGCTCTTCAAAATTCTAGCCCACTTCAATCCACAACCAAAACATGTCTTAATAATTGAAGACTTCTATCATGACAACAAGCAGAGAATTGGATGAACCACAAAGAGAAATTAACAACAGTATCTTTTTTTTACGGAATCTGTTAATTTATTCCCAGAACACAGCTTGAAGATCATTTTGATTAACAAACTGAGGTTGAAGCCAATATCAATGAGAAGCTATGATTTCCCACTATAAGCCTAATGGCAGAGACCACAGCACAAGCACAGATTCTTGCTGAACTGACTGAAAACTACCTGCTCAGGATGTGGATAAGAGGTCACTGAGGATAAACTAAAGTCGATGCACAGCAAGCTGTAAGAGTGGTTCATGGTGATTGACTTCCAGTTGCAAAGTTAGGGAAATCTAAATATCCTGAGATAAAAGAAAAAGAAAGAATTGCATTTATATAGTGCCTTTCATGATCTCAGGACCTTCTAAAGCGCTTTACAGCTAATGAAGTATTTTGAAGTGTAGGCACTGTTGCAATGAAGGGTTTTGATAGAATAAATAAGGAGAAATTATTTCCAATGGCAGAACGGTAGGTAACCAGAGGACACAGATTTAAGATAACTGGCAAAAGAACCAAAGGCAACACGTGGAAAAAAAAAATTACAAATTGGATAAATACTTGAAGGGAAAAAAATTGCAGGGCTATGGGGAAAGAGTAGGGGAATGGGACAAATTGGAAAGCTCTTTCAAAAAGCCAACACAGGCACAATGGGACAAATGGCTTCCTTCTGTGCTGTATCATTCTATGATTCCATGATAATGCAGTCCTTGTGCAGTTTTAGGAGTTTTGAAGCAATGTTTGATTTTTTTTTATAATCTGACTGCATTGAATTTAAGCTATACAATCCAGATAAAGTGGCATTAACAATTGTGATATAAATAGAAATTGCACATTATTCAGATAAATAATTACATGGCACAAAGCAAACCAATTTTTACAGGTGGATGCCAACGAAATAAGGGCACGACAAATTTGACAGAACTTTTCAGAAAGAGGAAATGCAGAACATAGAACCTCAAATCACTGCCCTCAGCACACTAAGAATGGCCTGGATATTAACTCGGAACCAGGAAGAGAGCAGGGGGGAAGAGGGGGGGAGGTTTCTCGGATGGGAAACCCGGAAGTGAGGGTCCCCGCACATCATGACGATTTTGACGGTAGGACGTCTTTTACATTTTTTCAACAGTTTTCGCGCCCGACAGCCAGACAGATTGACAGGCTGGGAAAGCAGCCTCGGAGAGATCGGGGTTTTTGGGATTTGGATATGGGTGGGTCTGGGAGAGATCGGGGTCTTCGGGGTTTGGATGTGGGGGGGGGGGGGCGATAGAAGAGGGCCGGTTGGGGGAAGTCAGACATCATGGTGGAGGGGGGGTGCGCATGGGATATCATAGGGGGCAGGGGTCGGCCGATGGCGGGGTGTTTAAAAGGTAAACTTGGTGAGCCACGGTGAAGCACTCCTGCTCCCCCTGGCCCACAAGCAGTGCAATAAATGCACTTACCTCGTGGATCCGGCCCTTCTCTCCTCCTTTCACCTTGCTGCGATTCCCGTGGCCCGGGAAGTCTGTGCTGGATGCGTGAAATTCTAATGCCTGTTAAATTCAATTTAAAATCGCCTGATTAACATGTGGTAATGATGTAAATTGCTTTGATAATTACCCACCCAACTGCACTGATTATCCACCTACCTCCAGCGAGTCAGTTACCCACACGCAGCCAAACGTGCCTCTGTTAAACTCGGAAGTGGGCACGTTGGAGCCGGGTTGCAGTCGCGCTGCAAATTCTATTATTTTAACTTCCCACCCGCCCCCTAACCCACCCGTTCTTGGGGGTTAAAATTCCCCCCAATGTGGTATCCTCGTCCATTTCTAGTCCTTCCTTCTGCATGTGGGAAAAACGCATTAAAGATTAACAGATTGATTTCTATGATGTCCTGCGGCGGGACAGAATTTTAAAGACATGAAGGAGAAGTCATATTCTTTACACGTTACCTCTTTCAGTTTTAATGCCAGTTGTTTAAGCACAGTCTCTAACTTGTTCAATCACATACATTAGCCGAGAGTGCACCAAATACCAGCATTCGACCCATGCCCAGCTCCCACTGATGGACACATACATTACACATCATTACCATTTTTTTGTAAGAAGTTATTATTGACACCACTGTTCATCAATATGCAGCCTTTTTTATATGAGGTATCTGATGATTTAAGGTTGCTCCAAACACGTTTCCCTCATGCCTAATGCAAAAGTACACTTCTGAAGGCAAGCCCTTGCTTCCTATGAAGGATAACATGACCTTACGCACAAAATATTCTGGGATAGAAGGCTATAGAGTGAGCATGTAACCCTATTGACCGACATGGTCGATACTGGAAATGGTATGAGATCCTATTGTATTCACAATCTCTCAAACTGATAGCAAATACCGCACTAGCAGACACAGGAATTAGAAAGAAAACTACGAACCAATCTTGCTAAGAAGTAAGATTAACAGAAGTCAGTATCAGTATAGGCTCAATGGTAGTACTTTCACCTCTAAGTCAGAAAGTTATAATTCAAGCACGACACCAGAGACATGAGCACATAATCTAGGCTGACACTTCAGTACAGTATCAAGAGATTTCTGCACTGTCAGAGGTGCCGCCTCTCAGATGAGACATTAAACCAAGGCCCTCTGAGGTGGTTGTAAAAGATGCCATGATGGCATTTGAAGAACAATGGCCAACATTTATCCTTCAACCAATCTCACTGAAACAGATTATGAGATCATATATCTGATTGCTGTTTGTGGGACCTTGCTGTGTACAAATTGACAGCTGCGTACAGTGGCTATATATCAAAAAGTACTTCATTTGCTATGAAAGGCATCATAAAAAATGCAAGATATTTCTTTGCTCTTTAAGATTTCAGCAAATTACATTACAAGATGTCATACTTTCAAAAGGCGTTTGATAAAGTGCCACATGGTAGACTTATCATCAAGATTGCGGCCCATGGAATAAAGGGGGCAGTAACAGCATGGATATGAAATTGGCTAAGTGACAGGAAACAGAGTAATGGTGAACGATTTTTTCAGACTGGAGGGAGGTGTACAATGGTGTTCCTCAGGGGTCGGTGCTGGGACCACTGCTTTTCTTGATATATATTAATCATAGATTCATTGAAAGTCACGGCACAGAAGGAGGCCATTCAGCCCATCGTGTTAGTGCCAGCCGAAAAAGAGCTATCCAGCTTAATCCCACTTTCCAGCATTTGGTCTATAGCCCTGAAGTTTACGGCACTTCAAGTGTTCATCCAAGTACTTTTTAAATGAGCTGAGGGTTTCTGCCTCTACCACCCTTTCAGGCAGTGAGTTCCAGATCCCCACCACCCTCTGGGTGAAAAAATTTCACCTCAGCTCCCCTCTAATCCTTCTACCAATTAATTTAAATCTATGCCCCTGGCCACTGACACTTCTGCTAAGGGAAATATGTTCTCCCTATCCACTCTATCTAGACCCATCATAATTTTATATACCTCAATTAAATCTCCCCTCAGCCTCCTTTGTTCCAAAGAAAACAACCCCAGCCTATCCAATCTTTTCTCATAGATAAAATTCTCCAGCCCTGGCAACAAATTTAAAACAGAAATCGACAGTTTCCTAGAAGTAAAGGGAATTAGGGGTTACGGGGAGCGGGCAGGAAATTGGACATGAATTTAGATTTGAGATTAGGATCAGATCAGCCATGATCTTATTGAATGGCGGAGCAGGCTCGAGGTGCCGATTGGCCTACTCCTGCTCCTATTTCTTATGTTCTTATGCTCTTAACATCCTCATAAACCTCCTCTGTACCCCCTCTAGTGCAATCACATCTTTCCTGTAATGTGGTGACCAGAACTGTACACAGTACTCAAGCTGTGGTCTAACCAATGTTTTATACAGTTCTAGCATAACCTCCCTGCTCTTATATTCTATGCCTTGGCTAAAAAAGGAAAGTATTCCATATGCCTTCTTAACCACCTTATCTACCTATCCTGCTACCTTCAGGGATCTGTGGACATGCACTCCAAGGTCCCTCTGTTCCTCTACACCTCTCAGTATCCTCCCATTTATTGTGTACTCCCTTGCCTTGTTTGCCCTCCCCAAACGCATTACCTCACACTTCTCTGCATTGAATTCCATTTGCCACTTTTCTGCCCACCTGACCAGTCCATTGATAATTTCCTGCAGTCTACAGCTTTCCACCTCACTAATCAACCAATTTTTGTATCATCTGCAAACTTCTTGATCAAGCCCCCCACATTCAAGTCCAAATCATTAATATATACCACAAAAAACAAGGGACTTGGTACTGAGCCTTGCCGGACCCCACTGGAAACAGCCTTCCAGTCGTAAAAACACCCATCAACCATTACCCTTTGCTTCCTGCCACTGTGCCAATTTTAGATCCAACTAGCCACTTTCCCTTGGATCCCATGGGCTTTTACTTTTTTGACCAGTCTGCCATGTGGGACCTGGTCAAAAGCCTTGCTAAAATCCATGTACACTACATCAAATACGTTATCCTCATCGACCCTCCTTGTTACCTGCTCAATAAATTCAATCAAATTAATCAGGCACGACCTTCGCTTAACAAATCCATGCTGACTGTCCTTGATTAACCCGTGCCTTTCTAAATGACGATTTATGCTGTCCCTCAGAATTGATTCCAATAATTTGCCCACCACCGAGGTTAGACTGATTGGCTTATAATTATTCGGTCTATTTCTTTCTCCTTTTTTAAAAAACGGTACAATGGTGGCAGTCCGTTATTCCACCGGCACCACGCCTGTAGCCAGGGAGAATTGGAAAATGATGGTCAGAGCCTTCGCTATTTTCTCCCTTGCTTCTCTTAACAGCATGGAATACATTGGGCCTGGTGAATTATCTACTTTCAAAGATGCTAATCCCCTAATACCAGCATATAGGACAAAGCAGCCCGCTTGATTGGCACCCCATCCACCACCCTAAACATTCACTCCCTTCACCACCGGCGCACTGTGGCTGCAGTGTGTACCATCCACAGGATGTACTGCAGCAACTCGCCAAGGCTTCTTCGACAGCACCTCCCAAACCCACGACCTCTACCACCTAGAAGGACAAGGGCAGCAGGCACATGGGAATAACACCACCTGCACATTCCCCTCCAAGTCACACACCATCCCGATTTGGAAATATATCGTCGTTCCTTCGTCGTCGCTGGGTCAAAATCCTGGAACTCCCTTCCTATCAGCACTGTGGGAGAACCGTCACCACATGGACTGCAGCGGTTCAAGAAGGCAGCTCACCACTACCTCCTCAAGGGCAATTAAGGATGGGCATTAAATGCTGGCCTCGCCAACGATACCCACGTCCCATGAATGAATTTCAAAAAAATACCTAATGACTTGGATTGGGTATACGGGCACAATTTCAAAATTTGCAGGTGACACAAAACTTGGAAGGGTAATGAATAGTGAGGAGGATACTGATAGACTTCAAGAGGATGTAGACAGGCTGGTGGCATGAGTGGACACGTGGCAGATGAAATTTAACGCAGAAAAATGCGAGGTGATGCATTTCAGTAGGAAAATTGAGAAGAGGCAATATAAACTAAAGGGCACAATTCTAAAAGGGGTAAAGGAACAGAGAGATCTGGGGGTATACATACACAAATCATTGCAAGTGGCAGTGCAGGTTGACAAAGCAGTTAAAAAAGTGTATGGGATCCTGTTCTTTATAAATACAGGCATAGAATACAAAAGTAAGGAAGTCATGATGAACCTTTATAAAACATTGGTTCGGCCACAGCTGGAGTATTGTGTCCAGTTCTGGGCACCGCACGTTAGGAAAAATGTGAAGGCCTTTAAGAGGGTGCAGAAGAGATTTATTAGAACGATTCCAGGGATGAGGGACTTTAGTTAAGTGGTTAGACTGGAGAGGTTGGGATTGTTCTCCCTGGAACAGAGAAGGTTGAGAGGAGATTTGATAGAGGTATTCAACATCATGAAAGGTCAAGACAGAGTAGATAGAGAGAAACTGTTCCCATTGGTGGAAGGGTCAAGAACCAGAGGACATAGCTTTAAGGTTATTGGCAAAAGACCCAAAGGTAACATGAGGAAAAACCTTTTTACACAGCGAGTGGTTAGGATCTGGAATGCACTGCCTGAGGGAGTGGTGGAGGCAGATTCAAACATGGTCTTCAAAAGGGAACTGGATATGTACTTGAAAGGAAAAAATTTACACGGCTACGGGGATAGGGCGGGTGAGTGGGACTAGCTGGATTGCTCTTGCATAGAGCTGGCATGGTCTTGATGGGCTGAATGGCCTCCTTCCATGCTGTAACCTTTCTATGATTCTACACACAATCTCCCTTTGAAACTAAAGTAAAAGTCAATAAACCTTGAGTCGTTCGCTGCAGCACTTTAATCACTTTACCACAGGTCCTTGATGTAAAGATTTTTAGCTGAGAATGAGCCCCACAGAGTCCTTCATCGGCATTACACTGGGAAGAGAACTGAAGAACCCACGGCCTAGTGCCAATCATACGATTTTCTTCCCTTTGATCCAGGTTGGTGCAAAATGAGGATAGATGGATATTGTTCACTCATCAATCAAACAGGTTTCACTGGTATCAGAGTGGTCTCCCAAAAAAAACAGACAAGTAATTTACACAACTTCAGAAGCTAGCCACGCTGCGAGAGTTTTTCTCACAGGATAACCTGATGGGACATTGCAAAGGCCATAGATGGAAATAGAAGTGATGAATAGCCTGCTGATCAATATTAATTATTTCTATCAGCTGGTGGACTCTGCGGGACTGATCTTTGTCCACTGGCATAATTCAGTCCTGAATGATTAAGAACTAGTGCAAATCTAACCAGAATGAGATTTGTGCTAATAGCATACGATTTTCTGGTGTCATCTTATTTGCATAATCATTTACAGATAAGAGTGCATATTTAATCATATGCAGGGCAGGTAGCCTAGTGGTGGAACTTGCATATAGGCGAAATTTAAAAGGGATATGAACAATTAAAGGGAAGTGTCAAGAATGCAGACAAAAATTCTTGCAGCCTTTGGAAAGGTTCAAAAAGGCAATGCAACCCATTGGGATCCTTTTCCTTTCAACGAGAAGAATGCTAAGAAGAGGGAAAGGGCTAGGAAGTGACAGGAAAAGTGATGGAGGGAGAGTAGCAAGAAGCAGCAGATACAATGAAGGGAAGAGAAAACCAATGTGGAAGGTACGAGTCTGCAGGCAAATGGTGGAGCAGGCCAGCACCTGACTGTATTCGAGGGCTGCTGAAGTGGATGTGGTGGTTGTAAAGAGAGTAGCCTTGTTTGCAGCTCCATGGTTCAATCCCTATTGGCTGGAATCGCAGTGTGCCCGGGTGAAGGTAGAGGCAGGTTTGTGGTTTCAGTTTATCTCTGTAACCCTATCCTGCCTTACAACCCTCCGAGAACTCTGCGTTCCTTCAATTCGAGCCTCTTATGCATCCCCGATTTCCTCCGCCCCACCATTGGCAGCTGTGCATTCAGCTGTTTAGGCCTCAAAGCTCTGTAATTGCCTTCCTAAACCTCTCTGCCTCTCTACCTCTCTCTTCCTTTAAGACGCTCCTTAAAACCTACCTCTTTTACCAAGCTTTCAGTCACCTGTCCTAATATCTGCTTATGTGTCAAATTTTGTCTGATAACCCTGCTGTGAAGAACCTTCAGACATTTTACTATGTGAAAGTCACTACATAAATGCATGTTGTGTTGTTGTTGCTGTTGTTGTTGTTGTTGTTGTTGTTAATTAGCACTACTGTGCTAGCCCCATGATGCATGTTATTTGCAGATGTCCTTGCAGCAGATGACACAGCTTTGTATCTAGCTGTCTGTAGACCCAGACCCTGTGAAGACAGCTCCACAATATTGTTGCCATGTAATGTGCCAGTGACTTTAGATGTGGTTGGCAGCATCTTTGTGGATGCAGCCGAGCTGGCTATGCAGTCTGCTTATCAACCTGACATGCCTTCTATCATATAGTACCACTTAAGACTGTGGGCACTAAATTGGGCCATGTAGCGCCCGTTGTTTCGGCACTGCATGGCTTCTCTGACATCCAGGATGGCATCTTGGATGCGTATGCTCGTTTCCAGCATGATGTGCGCCAGACGCCACCTTGGTATAGGATTAGGTCACAGGTCCACCATGATCTCATTGAATGGCGGAACATGCTCGACGGGCTAAATGCCACTGCCGCTTGCTGCCTTCTGATATGCACCACCTTCTCCTACACGAAAGCGGGACGTGTGTCTGGGTGATGTGCCTGTCATGGTTGAATAACTGCCAGTGTGTGTGGCCTGTGAGTTGTGGATGGGAGGTTCGAAACAGTGGTAATGTGTAAGGGTGAGAGGAAGCATCTGGTTGGAAGAGCTGAGTACTGATGGAGTGAGTTTGTTGGTATGTGGATGATGGGGGGTGTAGTGCGTGGTGCAGTTGGAAGGGGAGGCCACTTGACAGTTGACCTCACTTACCTTGACCACTCATGTCAAAGCATTGAACTTCTTCCTGTTCTGCATCCATGTTCATGATGCTGTGCGCCTGGCATTGACTTTGTCTCCCGCTGCCTCCCACTACCTTTAGGATATATGTCTGGAGGACATCTTGCCCCCCCCCCAACCCCCCTGCAGATATAGGATGTCCCTCCTTCTGTCCACCTCTTGCACCCAAGGTCTCTAGTGCATCAGCAGAGAACCTTGGTGCATGCACTCTCGCAGGTCTGGTACTAACTCAGATCAGCGGATTGGTGAGGTCCAGTGTGCAGATTGGAGGATGTGGGATTTAGTAGTGCGCAACCTTTGTTCAATGTTTTAACAAAACTCATCAGTGTGTAAACATTGAAATGGGACCTGCATCTGTGTTTTACATGTGCGATGTCTGATCTCCGTTCAGACTCCGTGCAGACAGTGGACTGTTATTTTCAGCAAATAACAGGTGCCAGCTACCTTTAAGAGATTTCTATGAAACATCCTTCCTTTAAGAGATTGAGCTCCCCTGGTGGTGGAAAGTGCAAATTGCATTGATTCCATGTGCAAGGCCTGGAATGAAACGCTGATTGCAGGTAAGTCCTCGGGTGGGCCGAAACTCGCGTCCTGCCTGCACAGGGGCCATTGAGGTGGGGTAATAGCACATCATGCTACCTACGCCCAAAAATGGTCCCTATCCAGCTTTTCCCCCTGTGACTCTAAATAGCCATCCCACATTACATTTAGTAATGCTTTCACACACTATCTTTGTGCCAAGAAATCTGCTACATGGTCTCCTTTGGGAATTGGAGCCTCTGCATGTATCAACCCTCTGCCAAAGAGAGATGCGTGCAGCTTTGACTATCGACATGGATGTGTGAGTACCAGTGGGTGGCTATAGAATACCTACAGCGCAGCCTGACTTGCCAGTAGTCCCTCCATTGGGTCAAGTTTATAGAGGTTCCCATTGGGAAATCCATTGGTAGCGCTAATGGAACTCAATGAAAATATAAACTGTCACAAAGCCTCCCAAAAACAAAGTCCCCCTGAAAACCTAAGTAACAGCCGAAAGAAGAAACAAAAAATGGAGAAGAAAAGAACTCCAGAAATTGCCAGACAATCTTTCACTGAATCCTGCTACAATACCCTTTCATTGAACTTCCCGATAGAGCTCAGTGCCTAGCAACCCTGGATACCCATTATATATAGGCCTGAAGAACAGTGTGTGTGGTTGGCAGTAGTACATTGGAACATTGAGTGTACATTGAAATAATGCTACTCAGCCTTCACTTTAATATTACTATGAAGCTCCCATCTATTTCACAGCAAGAAATGTGTGTGTACTGCTAACCTGACGGAGATCCAGTGAAAGGGATAGGGTTAATGAGTGAAAGGTTGGAAGTAGGTCTCATTACATATAAATGATTTGGACTTGGGGATAGAGAACACAACATTGAAATTATTGATGACACAAAAGTTGAGGGCGAAGCAAATAATGGTGCAGACTGTAAAAGACTACAGAGAGACAGGTTAATAGAATGGGCAGACAAGTGGCAGCTGTAATTTAATGTGGAGAAGTGTAAGGTAATACATTGTGGATAGGAAAAAGAAGGTACAAGAGTACACACCCAATGGAAGAACACTGAAGGGTTTGGATGATCAGAACGACCTAACAGTGCAGATACCTAATTCTTTGCAAGTGCTGGTAGATAAAACTGCAAAAACACTAATGCAATATTGGGTTTTATAAACAGGGGAATAGAGTACAAGAGCAAAGAAGTAATTTTAAATCTGAACAAGGCAATGGTCGGGCCACAATTAGAGTACAGTGTGCAATTTTGAGTGAATGCATTAAAGGATATTAAAGCCATTGAGACCATGCAGTGTAGATTCACTTGAACTGGGAAATTATAATTATAAGGAGGGACTTGAGATACTGGACTATTTCCATTGGAGCAGAGAAGTTGAAGAGGAGATGTAATAGAGATTTTCTTCTAATTATAAAGGGTTTTGATAGAGTGAGTAGTTAAAGGCTGTTTCCTCTGGTTGGGAGTGAGTGATGAGTAGTTCTCTATTTAACATTGTCACCAAGAGAGTGAGGAGTGAGATTAGGAGAAGTTTCTTTCCATGGAGAGGCATTGGAGCTTGGGATATTTTGCCATAGAGAGTAATTGAGGCAGAGACCATTACATGTTTTAAGGGAAAAGTGGATAAATATTTTAAGTAGAATAAGATAAAGGGATATAAGCAGAGAGTAGATTTCGATAGTCTAGCAAAGAGTCAGCATAGACATGATGGGCTGAATGGTCTCCTTCTTTGCTACAAGTTTCTAACAAATAGCTGCCAAATTTTCTGTTCCCATTACCTTGCGCGCAGAGGGTGCAATGGAGGTGAAAATCTGCCTCTGTATCTCCAAACATCTACTAAACAGTCTGTACCAACAGACGTGAAAAAAGAAGGAATTTGCATTTATATAGTGCCTTTCACAATGTCCAGAGCACTTTGCAGCCAATTAAATACTTTTGAAGTGTTGTTACTGTTGTAATGTAGGGAAACGCAGCAGCCAATTTGGGAGGATGAAGAGAAGAGGTATTTGGATGATTTTAAAATAAAACCGTGGCTAAAATGAATAGAATACATACATGACTGGGAATTCCTCCACATGCAACATTTATCCCATGAGCAAAGTCATAGTGACCTTTTCCCATGGGATGAATGTAACTTGCGGTGGTGATTGGGGCGGGGGGGTGAATTTTCAGCCATATGTCACTTAGAATATGAGTAAAATTAAAATAAGACAATGAGAGAGAAGAGGGGGCAAATTTTACAAACTTTTCTGTCATAATGCCCTGGGGCAGGCTTGATGGACTTGCTGGTCTTTTCCTGCCCATCAATATTTGCAATTTCCAAAATGCACTCCCATCGCATGGAGCTCTGTGCTGAGAGCACTAACTCAGAAAATTTATTGCTAAGAGTGACAGAACAAAGAGGACAAAGGGATGCTAGGGACAGCAGAATCAAAGTATTTTTTATTTAAAGCTGTTTTTAGTATTTATCTCAGTACTTTTAGTTAATCTTGCAGCAGTAATGCTGTTCCAGATATTTGATTTGGCATTATTTTCATCAAAACTGATCATCCCAGGGAAACAGGAGTCTCCAGGATCTGATGGAAACCTAAAGATCGGATGTAATGCAAACATGTTTCCTGTAATTGAAGAGGAAAAAGGGCTGAATGCATAAATGCTGAAGGATTGCTTTTAATTTAATGAGCCTTCAATTAAAAAAAGTAAACACATAATATTAATATTTGAGTAAAGCCACAAACTGAGCAAGATTTAGAGACGGAACTTGCAATCTCCCTGATCAGTATGGCTTTGTGGTGAATTTACCCACTGAACCATTAGGGAGCTTTATATCTGTATGTGCAGTACTGGTGATACCTCATATGACAATCAATCAATCAATCTATCTATCTATCTATAAATGATCCATCTATCTATCTATCTATCTATCTATCCATCTCTGATCCATCTTTCTATCTATCTATGATCCATCTATCTATCCATCTATAATCCATCTATCTATGATCCATCTATCTATCTAATCTATCTATTTCTCTGTCCATCTATTTCTTTGTCTATCTCTCCCTCTCAAGTTCTGGAACCTTAGTGATGTGTTGTTTATTATAAATTAACTATAATTGGTGATTAGTTTTATACTACTTAAAAAAAACCCTGTTACTTCAGGGTTCCCTCATACAACAGGGATTTGCATAGAAATCACTAAGTGAAACATTGTTCTTCATTGGGACAAACATCCTTATCAATACTGATTGACCTCCTGTGTGTTTCTAGCATTTCTACTCTTGTTTTCTGATTTCTTGTATTTTCAGGTTTTTTTCTCAATTTATCTTCCCCCACTGCAATTTCTTCTTTCCCTTAGCATGCACTCTGTTGATGTTATCAAGCATATATATTTTTTTGGTTTACCATAACATATGTTATCAGGGCAGAGTGCTGAGATTTGCCTCGCTGGGTTCGTTCTGCGTTATGGGACGTGAGTACGTCAGCTAAGAAGGGATTGCCTATGCAAGGTCAGCATTCCCTTTTCATTGCATTCCTCGTCACAATTGAGGATTCCTTATGCAAGTGGTTTCTGAAGCACTTGAGGCTCCCTGGGTTCAAATCTTCCATGATAGGCATTAATATTGATTTTGTTTTTAATTCGTGCTTTTGTTTTTTCTGGCATAAGATGAGTTGCGTAATTTTAATATTTTATTTTACATTGTCCTTTTTTTCAAGAAGGAGGAGAGATTTTTTTAAATACGTTTTTTTTGGAGTAGTTAGGGAGAAAGTGTTTCCACTGGCAGGAAGGTCAGTAACCAGAGGACAGATTTAAGATAATTGGCAAAAAAACCAAGGGGGAGATGAGGAGAATTTTTTTTACACAGCGATTTGTTATGATTTGGAATGCACTGCCTGAAAGGGTGGTGGAAGCAGATTCAATAGTAACTTTCAAAAGGAAATTAGATATGTACTTGAAAAGGAAAAAATTGGAGCGCTATGGGGAAGAAGCAGAGGGAGTGGGACTAATTGGATAGCTCTTTCAAAGAGCCGGCACAGGCAGGATGGGCAGAATTGCCTCCTTGTGCGCTGTATGATTCTATTCTACGACAGAGTCCCACAACTATAGGGTCCTGCACAGGCTCAGCTTACAAAGGAATGTGGTTGTCCATTATTCCACCTGCAAAACACAAAGGCATAAGTGTCAGGGGTCTGGACTTACCCACTCACCCCTCCACACCAGAACTTGAGACAAAAGGAAATAAGTAATGCCCCACATACTCAGAACAATGAAAATATCTTTACAGATGGAATCTGCTGTACAGACTACCATTATTAGCTGTGCGACAACAATGGCCCTGAATTTGCTGGAAAAATAACAGCAAGCTAACAGCACACGCCGTTATTGGGCATAAAAAAACAGCAATTGGTGGTGAGGTAGACATATGCCACGAGTTGCGAATCGCCACAAATTGCTGGACGATTTGCACCACTCCGCCCTTAGCCTCACAAAAAATGGGAGCTCGCCCTCAAACTCTCCGTGTGTGTCAGGAAATTGCTGCATTTGCACTGTAAATACGAATTAACCTCGCCGCAGAAAGCCGGGGCTGCTATTTCACGACGTAAGGATCCTTTTAATGACGAGATTTATGTTCCTGCAATGTCACGCAAACTCTTAATTTCTCATTCTGTGTCTAATTTCACTTTAATTCACTCTATTTCCTTCCCTGTCGTTCGCTCTGTTTCTTTCTCTATCCTTAATTTTCATTGGTTAAGGAGCTAGGCTGTTGGACCCATCATTGACCAAGGCCCCAGGTGCCTTGTTGACCTTGCAGTGCCGTCATTAGCTCGCACTTCCAGCAATTTACGCGTAAGAATAATTGGAGCTGAAGGGTGAGGAAAAAAATCCAACTCACGTGGCAGCCGTGAGAGGCCCCTCTCCAGCAAAATCTGGGCCAACATGTCCTTAGCTCACATTAAACAAGTTGCCTGGGTACAGATCACTGAGCGGGTTGTTTTCCCCTCAACCTACTAATTAAAGGCACTCACCACTATGTGCCAAACTGGTCCGTGCAAGTCCTTGCATGTGACCATTCAGATCTTCCTGATGTCCTCTGACAGTCAGCACAGTGCAAATGCTGAATGCTGAGTGGTTAATACAGCACTTCTCTAAGAGACTGATTCTGTAGAACATCCTTGTTGCAATGGTTCCTCCTAAAGTTCAAATACAAGTACTTCAAAGCTTGTATAAAGAGATAATCAGCATTTTACTTCGTTGTTCTATAATTTTTTTAAAATTACATTCCACCTCATCTACAGCCATTGCCTTGAGGTCATTCATCCATTCACAAGAGTGTTATGGTGTTTATGTAATTTTCAATCCGTTGCTAATTTTATAACTCTGGGCCGGAATTTGTTGAAAAAGTGACTGCGTGTGAACAATGCAGGCGGTTATTAACGTGCAAATCGTCCAGCAACTTGATACACGTGAATTACAAATCGCCACGAGTTGGTGGACGATTTACGCTGCTCGTCCGTTAGCTTCGCAAAAACGGCATCTCGCCCTTAGCCTCACTGTGAGTTTCATGAAGTTGCTGCATTTGCACATTAATTGCCCATTAAACTCGCCACAGCAAGTTAAGTACCCTTTTAATGATATGATAATTGATAATGACTGCTAATCAACCTCTTTGGCCCAGAAAGTGAACAATATGTGGAGTCTCATTCCTGCATGTCATGAATTGTTGTTGGAGATTTTTAAAATGTCAAATTTTAAATTTAATTTTCTTTTCTTACTTTTCCTTTTTTTTAAATTCGTTCATGGGATGTGGGCGTCGCTGGTGAGGCCAGCATTTATTGCCCATCCCTAATTGCCCTTGAGAAGGTGGTGGTGAGCTGCCTTCTTGAACCACTGCAGTCTGTGTGGTGATGGTTCTCCCACAGTGCTGTTAGGTAATGAGTTCCAGGATTTTGACCCAGCGACGATGAAGGAACGGCTATATATTTCCAAGTCGAAATGGTGTGTGACTTGGAGGGGAACGTGCAGGTGGTGTTGTTCCCATGTGCCTGCTGCCCTTGTCCTTCTAGGTGGTAGAGGTTGTGGGTTTAGGAGGTGCTGTCAAAGAAGCCTTGGTGAGTTGCTGCAGTGCATCCTGTGGATGGTACACACTACAGCCACAGTGCGCCGGTGGTGAAGGGAGTCAATGTTTAGGGTGGTGGATGGGGTGCCAATCAAGCGGGCTGCTTTATCCTGGATGGTGTCGAGCTTCTTGAGTATAGTTGGAGCCAACTCATCCAGGCAAGTGGAGAGTATTCCATCACACTCCTGACTTGTGCCTTGTAGATGGTGGAAAGATCTTTGGGGAGTCAGGAGGTGAGTCACTCACCGCAGAATACCCAGCCTCTGACCTGCTCTTGTAGCCACAGTATTTATGTGGCTGGTCCAGTTAAGTTTCTGGTCGATGGTGACCCTCAGGATGTTGATGGTGGGGGATTTGGCGATGGTAATGCCATTGAATGTCAAGGGGAGATGGTTAGAATCTCTCTTGTTGAGACGGTCATTGCCTGGCACTTGTCTGGTGCCAATATTACTTGCCACTTATCAGATCACGCCTGGATATTGTCCAGGTCTTGCTGCATGGTGAAGGGAGATAAATTGCTCAGTGCAGAGAAGGTTTCAACTTTGAATGATTGTGCATCTACTTCTAAAGCAAATGGTCTTTCCACCAGTGCTAAATGGAAAACATATATAATACCCATACAAACTCAATAGACTACCATAGTCCTCAGAACTAAATGTTGAACATTTCGCTAAATTAAATCCAGCTAAGGCTGTATGGCTGCAATGAGTTGTGTCATTTTATATGTTATATCAAAATATGATGTGATTATCACATTGATAATCAGGTTATCTTTGCATGTGTAGAGTACTGAACAAATAATGTTAGAGATACAACTCTTACCAGCATTAATTTTTTGATATTTCCACATTCGGACTGCTTCATTATCTGAGGGGTTGCGAATGGAACTGAACACTGTGCAATCATCAGTGAACATCCCCATTTCTGACCTTATGATGGAGGAAGGTCATTGATGAAGCAGCTGTCTCTTTTTCTCTCTCTCTTAATCCAATCTTTCACTCTCTTTATTTCCCTTTCTGTACCTGATTTGACTCTAATTCACATTTCTTCACAGTCCTTCCTCGGTTTCTTTCTCAATCCTTAAATCTCATTGGTTAAGGAGATACAGTGTGGTCCCGTCGTTCACCAAGGTCCCAGATGCCCTGTTTCCCTCACCGCGCTGATAGCAGCTCGCACTTCCAGCAACTTACAGGGCAAAAAAATTTTGAGCTGAAGGGTGCAGGAAAAAGTCTAACTAACCGGGCACGCTGTGAGATACCCCACTCCAGCAAATTCTGGGTCATTATTTTTCTGCTTTTACTCTTCGGTAGTTAGTAGAATTGATTCAGTTCCAAAACAAGGATCTTGAGATTTGAAGAAACGCTTGAAGAAAATAAACAGTAAGGAATATCACCTTTGCACTTTAGTCATGTGCATCTTGTAGGAATCATTAATGTGTACTTAGGGTTAATGTGTGATGCTGCATTTAGATAACTCAAATAGAAACATAGGAGTCGCCTCACCAGTCTGTTCCGCCATTCAGTTAGCTTATCTGTACCTCAACTCAATATACCTGCCTTTGTTCCATATCCCTTCATATATTTACCCAACAAAAATCTATTAATCTCAATTGAGCCAGTGTCCAAAGGCTTTTGGGGGAGCAAGTTTTAGGTTTCCACTACCCTTAGTGTGAAAAAGTTCTTCCTGATTTCACTCCTAAATGGACTAGCTCTAATTTGAAGATTATGCCCTCTTGCTGTGGATTCTCCCACTTGAGGAAATAGTTTCTCTGTATGTATCCTATTGAATCCCTTCATCATTTTAAACACCTAGATTAGATCACCCCTCAACCTTCTAAACTCAAGGGAATACAAGCCAAGTTTACACAACCTGCAATTGCAATTTAACCTTTTAAGACCTGGTATAATTCTGGTGAATCTGCGCTGTGCCTCCTCCAAGGTCAATATATCTTTCCTGAGGTTCGGTGCCCAAAACTGAACACAGCACTCCAGATGGAGGCTGGGCCCGGTTCTGTACAATTGAAGCATCGCTTCCTGACTTTTGAATTCTATTAACTTGGCCAAAATAACATAAATTTTTTTTGAAAATCTGCCAACATCTTGAGTAAATTACAGCATTGGTTGAATGCGGAAATATCAAAAAATTAATGCTGGTAAGAGTTGTATCTCTAACATTATTTGTTCAATACTCTACACATGCAAAGATAACCTGATTATCAATGTGATAATCACATCATATTTTGATATAACATATAAAATGACACAACTCATTGCAGCCATACAGCCTTAGCTGGATTTAATTTAGCGAAATGTTCAACATTTAGTTCTGAGGACTATGGTAGTCTATTGAGTTTGTATGGGTATTATATATGTTTTCCATTTAGCACTGGTGGAAAGACCATTTGCTTTAGAAGTAGATGAACAATCATTCAAAGTTGAAACCTTCTCTGCACTGAGCAATTTATCTCCCTTCGCCATATGCTGGTTATGTCTCTGCAACTTGTTGTTTATGACATCAAGGTTATGCCTTTTGTGAGTCAGACAACTTTTCAGTTTCTTTTTAACTTTTACTCTATATTTCTTATACTTTGAGATATTCTGTTACTTCTGGACGCATCTGAAAAGAACATAGAGAAATACTCCAAAAGATTGAAGACAAAATTGCCTTTCCTATACACAAGGATTTAAAAAAATACCGCAGGCAATTTGACCTATCAATCCAATTTCACCAATTGAAACCTTCGAGCCTTATATCTACTGAAAGGATATTTTCATGTTCCCATTAGTCTGGATCAGCAGTTCACCCCCACTGACCACAGAAGCCACATTTAAGATGTTTTCACAAGAAGGTCTCCTTATTAAGGATTACCACTTACTGGCAAAAGTTGTAAACTGCATAAGGTAAGATCTTTTAGCTGAGGTTTAAAAAAGCTTTTACAGGAACCATAGCAGTTTATGTGCTCATCAATTAGGAAATATGTTCAAAGTTGAAAGGTCAGAGAAGCTTTTCTTTTCAATCTTCCTTCTTTTCCATCGAATCTATTTATTCATTGCACCTAGCGTGATCAGGCTGTCAGTGTCAGTACTTCAAACACAGGAACAGTCTTGTAGTTACATGCCAGCTTCTCTTGTGCCACATCATCTCTAGGCCCAGACAACTGGGGTATAGACTCAAAGGAATATGATTGACATCTTTAAAATAATGAAGGAATTCGATTCTGTCCAAGTGGACAGGTTATTTGAGCTATATAGGCAGGGGAGGACTGGAGGGGCTTCAGCACTAAATAACAGATTTAGGTTACAGCTAGGAAGTACTTCCTTTGACAAAGAGCTGTTGATCTAAGGAATAGGTTGCCAGTACTTGTGGTGAATCAGGTCTTCAAGAGGGAGCTGGGTGAGTTTCTGTGAGTGGAAGACATCTCGAAGTCTAGAAGGTAAGAGGGTTAACTGAGACTCCTGATATCGGTCACTGTGGTCTTCTAGAGCTTGCTTGATGCTCTTCAGAGTCAGAGAAGAACTTTCCTAAATTGCCTTAAGATTTTTTTCTCAATTCTATGACTGTGGGGGGAAGGGGCATAGGACTGATAGTGTGCATAGTTCACATCATGTAGGGTTGGGACAGACTTTTCCTGTCCCTTTTTCACATGTTTGTATATTGTGGATTCGCCAAGCAATGGGAAACTGCACATGTACGAGATTGAGACAAGCTCCAGAGTTCTGAAATTCTCCCGTGTGCAGTTAG
This sequence comes from Heptranchias perlo, assembly GCF_035084215.1. Classification (NCBI taxonomy): domain Eukaryota; kingdom Metazoa; phylum Chordata; class Chondrichthyes; order Hexanchiformes; family Hexanchidae; genus Heptranchias; species Heptranchias perlo. Next base: position 14,651,993 of record NC_090331.1, on the reverse strand, counting down.
CATAAAGTTGCATTAACATCTTTGCCAGTCTGGCTGTTACCTTCGCTGGTGCTGCAGTTATTGGGACAAGCAGTTTTTGGTGAGGAGAATTTTGGTGGCCATTTCTTGGGGCGGGATTGTAGAAAGCCACACCACTGAACTTTACTCATTTTTCCCCTCAAAGCCATCCGTAAATGCAAGGTACCTCAAAGAAAATCTTCAAAGGAGGATTTTGACATTACAGGGATAAATAGCACCAGCACAAACGTTATTATAGAGTTAGCAAGATAGCATAAAAGTTGTGATATTTTTCATTTCCCTGGCTTGCATATAGCTCTTGATAATATTGTGGGAAATGTTTACAACCACACAGAAACATGCAAGAAAAGTTTGGCAAAAGCCTGATCAGGAGCTGGAAGCAAATTCTGTACTTTAGCACATGCATTTCCGTGGCACTTGCTGCAAGGAAATGGCTTTTGAAACTTACAATTTTCTCCTTCAATCAGCACTTTCAGTAAAGTACTGTATGTATACTCACACAATCGCCCAAAACCTGTTTCACACTTGTATGGGGTTCAAAAAACATTTTGTTGCAGTTATCACGAGAGTAATAAAATCATACATAACAAAAGGTTACTGAATTGCTGATTTCCCATAAATGCACCTTACATTAACTTTGGATATCTCAACTTACCGTCAGTAGTATAAATGGCATTTTACAAGGGTCAGACGGCAACTGTACTTAATTTTCATTCATTTAACTCCCAAATAGGTGTGATGGCCACAGATAGGATCATCTGACTACAAGATGCACTGCAGCAACTCACCAAGGCTTCTTCGAAAGCACCTCCCAAACCCACGACCTCTACCAGCCAGAAGGACAAGGGCAGCAGGCGCATGAGAACACTACCACCTGCACGTTCCCCTCCAAGTCACACACCATCCTGACTTGGAAATATATCACCGTTCCTTCATCGTCGCTGGGTCAAAATCCTGGAACTCCCTACCTAACAGCACTGTGGGAGAACCTTCACCATACGGACTGCAGCGGTTCAACAAGGCGGCTCACCCCCACCTTCTCAAGGGCAATCAGGGATGGGCAATAAATGCCGGCCTCACCAGCGACGCCCACATCCCATGAATGAATTTTTAAAAAGTTGCCCCAATAGTTGGTGTTGAAGGAGTTAAACTCTTTGGCCCTGAAATTCCATCGGGGAAAGGAGAAGGGTCCTCTAGTCTCCCGCTGTAGCTTCTGCAGGAGACCAACATCATTAAAACAGATGACCTGGTCATTATCTCATTGCTGTTTGTAGGATCTTCCTGTGTGCAAGTTGGCTGCCACATTTCCCTACATTACAACAGTGACAATACACCAAAAGTCTTTATTAGTTGTAAAGTGCTTTGGGACATCCTGAGGACCTGAAAGGCGCCTTATAAATGCAAGTCTATATTTATTTATTTTCTTTCTCATAGAATATCGGGGCCTTTATTGTTTCATTCCAAGACAGTTTTTGATGTAATTTATTCCTAATTTAGAAAGAAAAAACATCCATTTATATAGTACTTTTGAAGTTCTCAGGACGTCGCAAAGTGCTTCACAGCCAATGAACTACATTGAAGTGTAGTCACTGTTGTTATACAGGCAAACATGGCAACTAATTTGTGCACAGCAATGAGACAAGTGACCAGTTGATCTGTTTTGGTGGTGTTGGCTCAGGGATAAATATTGGTCAGGGCAGTGGGAGAACTTCCCTAATTTTTAAACATGTGATCTGAATGATGGCACCTTTGACAATGCAGCATTCTCTCAGGACTGCGCCGAAGTGTCAGCCTGGATTCATGATCAAGTCCTGCTGTGGGGTTTGAATCCACAACAGTCTGACTCACAGGTGAGAAGACCAACACTGAGCCAAGCTGGCACTTATTATGAAGGATGTGATCTATCTGTAATGAGATTTTAAAGAAAGAAAGAATCTGCATTTATTAAAGCACCATTCACGACATCCCAAATCATTTTGCAGAATCATAGAATGGTTACAGCTTGGAAGGAGGCCATTCAGCCCATTGAGCCCGCGCCGGCTCTCTGCAAGAGCAATCCAGTTAGTCCCACTCCCCTAGCCTTTACCCGTAGCCCTGTGAATTATTTCCCTTCACGTACCTTTACAGCCAATAAAGTACTTTTGAAATGTAGTCAGTGTTGCAATATAGGGAATCGCAGCAACCAATTTGCTTACAGCAAGCACCTACAAACAGCATTAAGATAATAATCAGATAATCTGATTTTGGTGATGTTGCTTGGTTGTGGGATAACTATTAGGCAGGACATCAGGAGAACTCCTCTGCTCTTCTCGAATATTACCATGGACTCTTTTATGTCCACCTGAGGGGGCAGATAGTGCCTCGATTTAGCATCTCTTGTAAAAGCTGGCACCTCCGACAGTGCAGCACTCCCTCAGTACTGCACTGCCATGTCAACCTGGATTACATACTCAAGTCTCTGGAGTGGGACTATGAACCATCGACCTTCTGACTCCAAGGCAAGAGTGCTACCAATGAGCCAAGGCTGACACCACAGAGCACAGCGATTTTGTATATTTGAACTATCTACATGACTATCCTGAATTATATTGTCTCAAAACTGTAGCAGGTAGCTACAATTCTGAAAATGTTGACATGGTTAAGAGCCTCTGAGGTGTGTGTGTGTGTGTCTGCGTTCCAGGTACCTGGCACCCTACGACATTTTACTATGAGCAAACAAAACAAGAAAAGAACAGTTGATCTTAGCCAGATTTGACTGTAGTCTCTTTTTCTGGTTCCTTCCATTCCTCCATTGACTGCTGGGTCATGTTGATTCTCATGCTGGGATCGTGTTGCATGTCATGCTGTCCCCCCTTAATTGACAGCTCATCTTCTGTATCATACTGTATACCACTGTTGACTGCTTGCTTTTGCACTCGCTTGACCGTGCTACCCTTACCTAAAACAAATAATTGATATCAGAAATGTTAAAATTCATCAGCTAATTTTAGGGATCAGTTGATAATTTTTGTCATATTAATCAGCAAAACAGCAAACCTATATAGAAAACGTTTTGATATCTTTTGGTGAGTATTTTACAATGAAATATATCCCATGGTTTTTCTTTCTCCCCCACCTCTCTCCTAGTTATTGGTTTTCTTGTATTTGAACATAATGATGGAACAAACTGTAGGACATGGATCACAAGCCTTGATTTCCATTCCCAGCCGTGTATTTCCCCCCTCCTTAAAATTGCTGTGGTCTGTAATTATTTTATTATGACCTGCACCTGTTGCTCAAGAAACTTCCATTATCTTTTATTTTCTCAAAAAGAAAAAAATGAGTTCTATTTGTAGATCATTGGTAAGTTGGTCCAATTACCATCACTTGGAAGGTTGAATTTTAGGTGGTCAGGGTACATTTTAAATATTTAGCACAAATGCACATATTTAGAATGGGTTTATCATCTTAGTGTGACCCATGAAGAAAATGCTAGAATCCATTATTAAGGAAGTAGTAGCAGGACATTTGGAGACTCATAATACAATCAAGGAGAGTCAACATGGTTTTATGAAGGGGAAATCATGTCTGACAAATTTATTAGAGCTCTTTGAGGAAGTAACGGGCAGGGTGGATAAAGGGGAACCAATGGATGCAGTATATTTGGATTTCCAAAAGGCATTCGATAAGGTGCCACATAAAAGATTACTGCACAAGATAAGAGCTCATGGAGTTGGGAGTAATATACTGGCATGGATAGAGGATTGGCTAACTAACAGAAAACAGAGTTGGGATAAAAGGATCATTTTCAAAATGGCAATCTGTAACTAGTGGGGTGCCGCAGGGATCAGTGCTGGGGCCTCAACTATTTTGTTCTTCATCTGAATGCGCGCAGCATTTGTAATAAGATAGATAAATTGACGGCACAAATAGAAACAAATGGGTATGATCTCGTGGCCATTACAGAGACATGGTTGCAAGGTGACCAAGATTGGGAGCTAAATATTCAGGGTTATTCAACATTTCGGAAGGATAGGAAAAAAGGTAAAGGTGGTGTGGTAGCTCTGTTAATAAAGGATGAAATTGGCATAATAGTGAGGAATGATCTTGGCTCAGAAGATCAAAATGTCAAATCAATTTGGGTGGAGGTAAGAAATAGCAAGGGAAAGAAATCACTGGTGGGAGTAATATATAGGCCCCCTAACAGTAGTTACACTGTAGGGCAAAATATAAATCAGGAAATAAGGGGGGATTGTAAAAAAGGTCATGCAATAATCATGGGCGATTTTAACTTTCACATAGATTGGACAAATCAAATTGGCAAAAATAGCCCTGAGGAAGAGTTCATAGAGTGTATTAGGGACTGTTTCTTAGACCAATATGTCGGGGAACCAAACAGGGAACAGGCCATTTTGGATCTGGTAATGGGTAATGAAACAGGATAAAGTAATGATCTCAAAATAAAGGATCCCTTGGGAAGCAGTGATCATAAAGTGATAGAATTTCACATCCAGTTTGAGATCGAGGATCTTGGGTCTAAAACTAATGTATTAAACTTAAATAAGGGCAATTATAAAGGAATGAGGGCAGAATTGGCTAAAGTGGACTGGGTAAACAGATTAGATGATATTATGGTGGATAAGCAGTGGCAAATATTTATAAAGATATTTTATGACTCACAACAAAAATATATCCCTGTGAGGAGGAAAGACTCCACAAAAAGGGTGAACCAACCATGGCTAACTAAGGAAGTCAAGGATGGTATCAGGTTAAAAGAAAAAGCATACAACATGGCAAAGATTACTGGTAAGCCCGAAGATTGGGAAAACTTTAAAAACCAGCAAAGGATGACTAAAAGAATAATGAAGAGGGAGAAAATAAATTATGAGAGTAAACTAGCAAGAAATATAAAAACTGACAGTAAAAGCTTCCACAAGTATATAAAAAGGAAAAGGATAGCTAAAGTAAACGTTGGTCCCTTAGAGGATGAGACTCGGGAAATAAGAATGGAAAACAAGGACATGGCAGAGGAATTGAACAGATATTTTGTATCTGTCTTCACAGTAGAAGACACTAAAAACATACCAATAATAGTAGAAAATCAAGGGGCAAAGGGGAGGGAGGAACGAAAAACTATCACTATTACCAGAGAAAAAGTATTAGGTAAACTAATGGGTCTAAAGGCTGACAAGTCCCCTGGACCTGATGGCTTGCATCCGAGCGTCCCCAGAGATAGTGGATGCATTGGTTGTAATCTACCAGAATTCACTATATTCTGGAAAGGTCCCAGCGGATTGGAAAACTGCAAACGGAACACCCCTATTCAAGAAGGGAGTGAGAGAGAAAGCAAGTAACTATAGACCAGTTAGCCTAATATCTGTCATTGGGAAAATGCTAGAATCCATTATTATGAAGTAGTAGCAGGACATTTGGAGACTCATAATACAATCAAGGAGAGTCAACGTGGTTTTATGAAGGGGAAATCATGTCTGACAAATTTATTAGAGTTCTTTGAGGAAGGGTGGATAAAGGGGAACCAATGGATGCAGTATATTTGGAATTCCAAAAGGCATTCGATAAGGTGCCACATAAAAGATTACTGCACAAGATAAGAGCTCATGGTGTTGGGGGTAATATACTGGCACGGATAGAGGATTGGCTAACTAACAGAAAACAAAGAGTCAGGATAAAAGGGTCATTTTCAAAATGGCAATCTGTAACTAGTGGGGTGCCGCAGGGATCAGTGCTGGGGCCTCAACTATTTACAATATATATCAATGACTTGGATGAAGGAACAGAGTGTCTTGTGGCCAAATATGCTGATGATACAAAGATCGGTGGAAAAGCAAGTTGCGATGAGGACACAAAGTGAAGGCAAATGGAATATTGGCCTTTATTTCTAGGGGGATGGAGTATAAAGCAGGGAAGTCATGCTACAACTGTACAGGGTGCTGGTGAGACCACACCTGGAGTACTGCGTACAGTTCTGGTGCCCTTATTTAAAGAAGGACATACTTGCATTGGAGGCAGTTCAGAGAAGGTTCACTAGGTTGATTCTGGGTATGGAAGGGTTGTCTTATGAGGAAAGATTGAATAGGTTGGGTCTATACTCATTGGAGTTTCGAAGAATGAGAGGAGATCTTATTGAAACATACAAGATTCTGAGGGGACTCGATAGGGTAGATGCTGAGAGGATGTTACACCATATGGTGGAATCTAAAACTAGGGGGCATAGTCTCAGAATAAGGTTTTTTTTAAATTATTCGTTCATGGGATGTGGGCGTCGCTGGCGAGGCCGGCATTTATTGCCCATCCCTAATTACCCTTAACAAGGTGGTGGTGAGCCGCCTTCTTGAACCGCTGCAGTCCGTGTGGTGAAGGTTCTCCCACAGTGCTGTTAGGAAGGGAGTTCCAGGATTTTGACCCGGCGACGATGAAGGAACGGCGATATATTTCCAAGTCGGGATGGTGTGTGACTTGGAGGGGAACGTGCAGGTGGTGTTGTTCCCATGTAACTGCTGCCCTTGTCCTTCTAGGTGGTAGAGGTCGCGGGTTTGGGAGGTGCTGTCGAAGAAGCCTTGGCGAGTTGCTGCAGTGCATCCTGTGGATGGTACACATTGCAGCCACTGTGCGCTGGTGGTGAATGGAGTGAATGTTTAGGATGGTGGATGGGGTGCCAATCAAGTGGGTTGCTTTGTCCTGGATGGTGTCGAGCTTCTTGTGTGTTGTTGGACCTGCACTCATCCAGGCAAGTGGAGAGTATTCCATCACACTCCTGACTTGTGCCTTGTAGATGGTGGAAAGGCTTTGCAGAGTCAGGAGGTGAGTCACTCGCCGCAGAATACCCAGCCTCTGACCTGCTCTTGTGGCCACAGTATTTGTATGGCTGGTCCAGTTAAGTTTCTGGTCAATGGTGACCCCCAGGATGTTGATTGTATGGGATTCGGCGATGGTAATGCCATTGAATGTCAAGGGGAGGTGGTTAGACTCTCTCTTGTTGGAGATGGTGATTGCCTGGCACTTTTCTGGTCCCAATATTACTTGCCACTTATCAGCCCAAGCTTGGATGTTGTCCAGGTCTTGCTGCATGTGGGGATGGACTGCTTCATTATCTGAGGCGTTGCGAATGGAATTGAACTTTGTGCAATCATCAGCGAACATCCCCATTTCTGATCTTATGATGGAGGGAAGATCATTGATGAAGCAGCTGAAGATGGTTGGGCCTAGGACACTGCCCAAAGGAACTGCTGCAACAATGCCCTGGGGCTGAATGATTGGCCTCAAACAACCACTACCATCTTCCTTTGTGCTAGGTATGAGTCCAGCCACTGGAGAGCATTCCCCCTGATTCCCATTGACTTCAATTTTACTGGGGGTCCTTGGTGCCACACTCGGTCAAATGCTGCCTAGATATTCATTCGTGAATGGTGGTGGACAATTAAACAACTAACGGGAGGAGGACGCTCTGGAAACATCCCCATCCTCAATGATGGCAGAGTCCAGCACGTGAGTGCAAAAGACAAGGCTGAAATGTTTGCAACCATCTTAGCCAGAAGTGCCGTGTGGATGATCCATTTCGGCCTCCTCCCAATATCCCCACCATTACAGAAGCCAGTCTTCAGTCAATTCGATTCACTCCACGTGATATCAAGAAACGGTTGAGTACACTGGATACAGCAAAGGCTATGGGCACCGACAACCTCCCGGCTGTAGTGCTGAAGTCTTGTGCTCCAGAACTAGCTGCACCTCTAGCCAAACTGTTCCCGTACAGCTACAACACTGGCACCTAGCCGTCAATATGGAAAATTGCCCAGGTATGTCCTGTCCACAAAAAGCAGGACAAATCCAATCCGGCCAATTACCGCCCCATCAGTCCACTCTCAATCATCAGCAAAGTGATGGAAGGTGTCGTCAACAGCGCTATCAAGCGGCACTTACTCACCAATAACCTGCTCACCGATGATCAGTTTGGGTTCTGCCGGGATCACTCGGCTCCAGACCTCATTACAGCCTTGGTCCAAACATGGACAAAAGAGCTGAATTCCAGAGGTGAGGTGAGAGTGACTGCCCTTGATATCAAGGCAGCATTCGACCGAGTGTGACACCAAGGAGCCCTAGTAAAATTGAAGTCAATCGGAATCAGGGGGAAAATTCTCCAGTGGCTGGACTCATACCTAGCACAAAGGAAGATGGTAATGGTTGTTGGAGGCCTATCATCTCAGCCCCAGGACATTGCTGCAGGAGTTCCTCAGGGCAGTGTCCTCGGCCCAACCATCTTCAGCTGCTTCATCAATGACCTTCCCTCCATCATAAGGTCAGAAATGGGGATGTTCGCTGATAATTGCACAGTGTTCAGTTCCATTCGCAACCCCTCAAATAATGAAGCAATCCGAGCCCGCATGCAGCAAGACCTGGACAACATCCAGGCTTGGGCTCATAAGTGGCAAGTAACATTCGTGCCAGACAAGTGCCAGGCAATGACCATCTCCAACTAGAGAGAGTCTAACTACCACCCCTTGACATTCAACAGCATTACCATCGCTGAATCCCCCACCATCAACATCCTGGGGGTCACTATTGACCAGAAACTTAACTGGACCAGCCATATAAATACTGTGGCTACAAGAGCAGGTCAGACGCTGGGTATTCTGCGGCGAGTAACTCACCTCCTGACTCCCCAAAGCCTTTCCACCATCTACAAGGCACAAGTCAGGAGTGTGATGGAATACTCTCCACTTGCCTGGATGAGTGCAGCTCCAACAACACTCAACTCCAACAACATCCATGACAAAGCACCCCGCTTGATTGGCACCCCATCCATCACCCTAAACATTCACTTCCTTCACCATCGGCGCACTGTGCCTGCAGTGTGTACCATCCACATGATGCACTGTTGCAACTCGCCAAGGCTTCTTCGACACCACCTCCCAAACTCGCGACCTCTACCACCTTGAAGGACAAGAGCAGCAGGCACATGGGAACAACACCACCTGCACGTTCCCCTCCAAGTCACACACCATCCCGACTTGGAAATATATCGCCATTCCTTCATCGTCGCTGGGTCAAAGTCCTGGAACTCCCTTCTTAACAGCACTGTGGGAGAACCGTCACCACACCGACTGCAGCGGTTCAAGAAGGCGGCTCACCACCACCTTCTCAAGGGCAATTAGGGATGGGCAATAAATGCCGGCCTCGCCAGCGGCACCCACATCCCATGAACGAATAATAAATAAGGGCAGTTAGTCTCACCTCACCTCTGGAATTCAGCTCTTTTGTCCATGTCTGGACCAAGGCTGTAATATTTGAAGAGAAGAATTGAGATTTGAGTTGAACCATTGTGAAGTTGAGAAAATCGATGCGTTATTCTCCAGAAAACAGTCTAAGCCTGTTTCAGCTCCAACAATGGTAAGAAGTATGAGAAAATAAACAATGTGTGCATCTAAAAGAATAGCTTGACATTAGATTGTGACCTTTTATTGTTCTCATTTGGAGGACATACAAGGCTTTTGACTGTAAATATTTCCCATAGTTATTTGCTTCTTCGTCTTTGGAAAGTAAATTTGCTTAACATTTGAAATGTCTCCTGCTCCTCTGTTGTTATTTCCCTCCCTATTAAAATTTCAATCATTACCCCTTCAAAAAAAAATTACCCTCAACATCACTGTCATTGCAAATTACTGCCCCCTCTCCAACCTCTCTTTCTTCCCCTAAGCCCGTGAACGTGTTGTAGCATCCTACATCCATGCCCATTAATCTCGCAACTCCATGTTTGGATCACACAGGCCCTAACTGAAGTCACAAATTACATTTTCTGTGACTGTGATCGTAGTTCATTATGCCTTCTTGACCTCTCTGCAACCTTTGGCACAACTGATCACACCATTCCTCCTCCATTGCCTATCCTCCTTTATCCAGCTTATTTGGATTTCCCTCACTTGGTTTCAACTCAACTGTAGCCAGTGCATCTCCAGTAATGCCTTCTCTTCTCATTCACTCCTGCTCTGCCTCACTCACCTCCCATTTGCTGATCTACATCGGCTCCTGGTCCTCCAAAACCTCAAATTAAAATTCTCATCCTTGTGTTTAAATCCCTCTCTGAAACCTCTTCCAACTCTACAAGCTCCCACTCAGCCTTCCTGTTCCTCCGACTTTGACCTCTTGTGCATCACTCCTCCCATTGCCCCACCATTGATGGCTGTGCCTTCAGTCGTCTAGGTCCCACGCTCTGGAATTCCCTACCTGAACATGCCCGCCTCTCCAACTCCTGCCCTTCCTTTAAAACCCTCCTTGAAACCCATTTATTTGACCAAGCTTTTGGTCACCTCTCCTAATATCTTATTCTTTGGCGTCCATTTTTGCCTGATTATGCTTCTGTGAAGCATTTGGGGGCATTTTTCTATGTTGAAGGCACTGTATAAATTCATGTTATTGTAATAATTTAAAGTTAAAACGAGGTCTGATGTTGCGATGGTCTGTCAATCACCAAAAACTGGAGTATGATCGTCTCGAGACACATGGGGTGAATTGGTCTATACCCATAGCGTGAAATTGGCTCATAGCGATTCAGCAGCCCTTTTTGACACTCTGCAAGATAGGAACATAGGAACAGGAGCAGGCCATTCAGCCCCTCGAGCCCGCTCCACCATTTGATAAGATCATGGCTGATCTGTGATCTAACTCCATATACCTGCCTTTGGCCCGTATCCCTTAATACCTTTGGTTGCCAAAAAGCTATCTATCTGAGATTTAAAATCAGCAATTGAGCTAGTATCAATTGCCGTTTGCGGAAGAGAGTTCCAAACTTCTCCCACCCTTTGTGTGTAGAAATGTTTTCTAATCTCACTCCTGAATGGTCTGGCTCTAATTTTTAGACTGTGCCCCCTACTCCTAGAATCACCAACCATTGGAAATAGTTTCTCTCTATCTACCCTATCTACCCTATCTGTTCCCCTTAATATCTTATAAACTTCAATCAGATCACCCCTTAACCTTCGAAACTCTCGAGAATACAACCCCAATTTGTGTAATCTCTCCTTGTAACTTAATCCTTGAAGTCCGGGTATCATTCTAGTAAACCCACGCTGCACTCCCTCCAAGGCCAATATGTCCTTCCGAAGGTGCGGTGCCCAGAACTGTTCACAGTACTCCAGGTGTGGTCTAACCAGGGTTTTGTATAGCTGTAGCATAATTTCTGCCCCCTTGTACTCTAGTCCTCTAGATATAAAGGCCAGCATTCCATTAGCCTTCTTGATTATTTTCTGCACCTGTTCATGACACTTCAATGATCTATGTACCTGAACCCCTAAGTCCCTTTGGACATCCACTGTTTTTAACTTTTTACCATTTAGAAAGTACCCTGTTCTATCCTTTTTTGGCCCAAAGTGGATGACCTCACATTTGCCTACATTGAATGCCACAGTTTTGCCCATTCACCTAATCTATCAATATCCCTTTGTAATTTTATGTTTTCATCTCCACTGCTTACAATGCCACCAATCTTTGTGTCATCAGCAAACTTAGATATGAGACTTTCTATGCCTTCATCTAAGTCGTTAATAAATATTGTGAATAATTGAGGCCCCTGCGGGACTCCACTTGTCACATCCTGCCAATGGAGCTGGATGATGGGAGTTCCTACCCATTATCCCTACTCTCTGTCGCCTTTCGCTCAGCCAACTTCCTAACCAAGTCCGTACTTTTCCCTCGATTCAATTTACGTCAATGGAAAAGAAAATCGGGTCTCTTGTAAAACTGGCTGCTAACTCGCTATGAGACCATTTTGCGCTACTGGTATAGACCAATTTCATCCCATAGTATAATTTTAGTAGCTAAAAACAATTAACAGGTTGTTCTGTTCGTTACCCTAGGCACAATAGCAAAAGCTTACCTACATATTCAAGGCTAGTGAAGATACTTTCAAAGATGTGGGTAGCTGGGATTCAATTACGAGAGTGATCTAAGATATGACAGATGAAAAGTCTAGAGTTAGAAGGATGTAAAAAAATCAAAAATATTACAATAGAGAGTTTGCAGGCTGGAAATGAAAGAGACTTTGCCTGCAGACAACAAGATTTTTCTTGTATCCTGTCCAGTGAGAGAGAAGTGCCAGAAGACCAATCCTAAATAGGGGAGCAGTATTCGAGTCTTGTATGGACCAGGCCTTTAAAGAGAGTTAAGATCTCTTGAGGGAAAAAAAAAACATTTTTTGCCATGAGAAAGGAAATTGAGTTTCTTGGCAGTTTTAGCAATTAAGGAGATGTGAAAATTCAATTTGAGGTCAGAGGAAATAATGAGGTTAAAAATCTTGATACATAAATAAAGACTAAGATTGGGGCCACAAAGGCTTGTAACTGTTTGCTGTATTTTGAAAGGATTCATTTTATTTTTGCACCATTGAAGGGCTTGGAGAAGATCAAAATGTGATTCAGGCCCTGCACTGTGAGAAGTTTGGAGGCTATGAACACTGAGGGCATGCAAGCTGAGGTGGGTTGGTGAATGTAGAATTCAACCATCAGCAAAAGAGTGGATGGAGCTGGATGATGGGTGTAGAAGCTCATTGATGTGAGGAAGAAACAGAGTGCGAGAGGGGACAGAGCCTTGAGAAATCCCCAAGTTAATGGAAGAAAAAGCCAGAGCAGCAACCATCGACTACTGCACTGATAAACCTATGTGAGAATAAGCTAGATAGCCATGAATAATGCTTTGGTGTGAGGCTGATAGTGATGTTATTTGGAAGGTTTTTTATTACTGCAGTGTTTAAAATGGTCAGTTATGAAAAGTTTGCAAGTGGGGAAAAATAAGCTATTAGGACCAAGCCACTGTCTATCTGAATATGTTAATGGAAGCAGGAGTTAGGCGATAAAAAGATGTTGCATGTGAAAGAAAGGAGGGTGAACAGGCAACATGCTGGAGGTTTTCAATGTGTAAATGAAATGGGAATTAAGAACTGTCATGGAGGAGATGGAAAAGATACTGGACAATGAAGCGACCACAAAAAAAATTAGTAAAATAACCACATAAAGCTTAACAGGCAAATCATTTATCTTATGCTTAAAATGCATGCCCATTAAATGTAGCTTGTTAATTTTGCGCTCATGTTGTATGCTTACTTTGAAAGTTAAATAACCTACTTATGTCTATAATATCTGATCCATGTTCATTTTAAAGACTTGAATCATATCTTTGATCCACCCCTCACCCATCATCTTTTCCCTGTAAGATTAGTTGCTTCAAAAAAGAACTTGATAAACATCTGGTACAGAATGGTACAGAATGGGTGAGACAGATATTCTGGAAATTTGCTGGATTATTTTTGAAGTCAGGGAAAAAATGGGACTTTCAGTAAATTAAACAAGTTCAGTAGATCTATGATAGAGTAGATTATACATGAACTGTAGGAGTCTGGTAGATCTATGATAGAATAGATTGTACACAACCTGGAGGAGTGGAGTAGATCTATGATGGAGTACATGGGCTGTAGGAATGGGGTAGATCTATAATAGATTGTACATGGGCTGTGGAAGAAGTGGAGTAGATTTATGAATAATGGATTGTACGTGGCCTGCAGGAGTGGGGTAGATCTATGATAGAATAGATTGCCCATGGCCTGCAGGAATGGGATAGATCTATAATAGAGTAGGTTGTTCATGGGCTGTGGAAGGAGTGGGTTTAATGTTGTTTTTTCTCATTTCTTTTTTATGTTCTTAAATTTCAATTTCAATATTGCCAAGCACCTGACTGATGAGTTTCAGTGTCATTAGTGTCATTCAGTGGTTTGGATGCTAGCTGGCACCGAGTGTGTCCGCCGAATTAGTTAAGGAGCTTGTTCAGTCTCCAGCAACAGCTGTGTCCTCATGAGCTGATTTATTTTGTTGGTGCACAGATGGGATTACTTTGTGGGAAACTCCAATTGTCCCTTTTTTGTGAAATGATATACATGTACAATTCTGTCACCCATTCCATTGATCACTCTGTCTTTGTGAACGATGCACCCATTGGTTTTAGGATTACTTTGTATGCATTCTGCCTCTATTATGCAAAACAATTTCAAGTTCAAACTTTGTTAAACTTAAATGTGAATGTTCTTATTTTTTGGGGACAGCACATTATCCTAACATTAAACATCACACAAACAGCAAAACTGCTGTTTCCTACACCATGCACATCAATGGGTGTCATTAGGCAGCATTGCAGTTTCATCCCCTAAAACATGGTGCAGAATTGTGACCTCAGTCATGGCTAAACATCTAAATAGCACCAAAAGCGAATAGAAGTTCATGACGTCGACTCCTTGGGACAATGTGATAAGTTGGAGCACGTGGCATGCGGGTCAGAGGTCACAGAAACGGCAAGGTTTCTTGGCGTCCCAAGTTGGCATCATCACAGTATGCCAGCGCCCGCCTGCTCAGTCTGTGGGGCCAGCAAATGAAGTCTTCACTCCCTCCTAATGTAAAGTTCAACAAATAGGCAAACACAAAATGGAAAGAAGCACTATAGCTCAAGTCTGCCAGATGCACATCGTGCAGCTGTGGCTCAGTGGTAGCACTCTTGCCTCTGAGTCAGAAGGTTATGGGTTCATATCCTGCTTCAGAGACTTGAGCCTAAAATCTAGGCTGACCTTTCAGTACCATACTGAGAGAGTGCTGCACTGTCAGACATGCCATCTTTTGGATGAGATGTTAAACCAGGGCTCTGTCTGTCTTCTCAAGGCACTATTTTGAAGAAGAGCAGGAGAATTCTCCCCAGTGTCCTGTCCAACATTTATCCCTCAACCAACATCACTAAAAAAACAGTTTATCTAGTCATCATCACATTGTTGTTCGTAGGGACATTACTGAGAACAAATTGTCTGCCGCTTTTCATTACAACAGTGACTTCATTTCATAAGTACTTTATTGGCTGTAAAGAGCTTTAGGACGTTCTGAGGTTGTAAATTGAGTTATATAAATGCAAGTTTTTCTTTTTATTACAGATACCGGTCAGAGAATGGTCATTGGGCCGGAACTTGCTCCGACCGGCGTGGCAAGGCTGTCCGCACACCTTCCTTCAGATCGATAGAGACTGTGGGAATGGAAGCCACGCCCACAGAATCTGTCAAGAAGAGAAGCCATGCCCACAAGCAGGCAAGTACAAATCATTCTTTTAAAGTAAACTTCTGTATGTTAGTTTAAATAAAAAATAACATATCTTATTATAAAAAAAACAAGGAAATAATTTAATTTAATGAAACTTATAGAAGTTAAAAGTAAAAAAAATTAACTTTTAAATTTTTTAATGATCAAAAGATATTAAAATGAGTAATGTGACATTTCACATTTTTAAAATTTAATCTTTTGTTTGTTCGCAGTCATTAACAGTCACCGCGCTTTTAGAAAGTAGTGTAGGGCTGATATTTTCCAGAGTACCTTTTGATGGCGTAGGTTTCTTCGTTCCAGCTGGGCAGATGGGCAAGTTTATAAATGTTTAATGATTTCTATGATTTTAGCGTACTATATCCCTTTAATTCGGAACTGTCAAACTGCCGGCAAACCAATGGGAGCAAGTTCGCGATTTCGGGGTTTTACTGCACATGTTCGCGTTCACAAACTTGCACATTCGATTTGCCAGCAAAGAGAGAGGATGCCATTCAGGGACGGTGTCTGTGTCTCCTAAAGAACTCATCCGAGCACTAACAATGCAAACTACCCCAAATCTGGTTGGCATGTTCCCTCTAATACATGTACCTAGGAATGAATAGAAATTTTGGAAGGAATCACTGAAGCCAAAATCACCCATTTAGGTACATTTTGAGTTGATGCCGGGTTGTACTGACATCATCACAGGTGTAGCAAAAGTAAGTTCTCTGCAATTTGATGGTCTTACAATGCAGGTCTAAGTCGAATTTGCCATACTTTGTGCTGATATCGGGAGCCACCGCCAACCCAGGAACAGATTGCACTAACAGGTGCAAATTATTCTGAACAAACAAGATCCTCATTAATCAATCATATTTAGACAGTGACGTAGGTATGATGGAATTAATTGATCAGGGATTGGAATCAGAAATGTTACAGTCTTTAATGCTGTGTGCGTCCTGTACCAGTGCAAGATTTGCTTATCACCTGCATATCATCAAACAAATTAACAGACATCTGGTTTGTTGTTTGATTTACAGGAGATGTTAATTTGTCACTGATTTGTAGTAGCATGTTTAATATCAAAATATCTACAATTTTAATTTTATTGGAAAAATAATTAATGACTGTTTTGACGATTACTGATTGACGAAATTACTAAAACTGTTTGTAGAGATGCAAAAGAAAACCGTGACTGTTGAAAATCTGAGTTAAAACTAGATGTTGGAAATATACAGCAGGTCCACCAGTATCTAAAACTGAAAGATAGGTTAAAACATCAAGTGTAATCCTTCATCGGAAACACAACCTTCCTTTCTCTTTCCTTGGACCTTAGAAATATGGACCTCCTCAGCCTTTTCTCCTTCATTATTTTGAAGTTGAATTTATTACCATTTTCTGGTTTATTCTAAGCTTTTAGCTTCTGTAGGAAACACAAAAACAAAAATGTATGCCATTCTGCATTCTCTCCCAGCCAGCAATTTTAGCAAAAAGGAATTGGGAGGGAAGAGTTGGCGAACATGAGATTGAGATTGACTCACTGTTACTTTAGCTTTCTCCAGTGCAGCACTGAGGGAGTGCTGCACTGTCGGAGGTGCCATCTTTTGGATGAGATGTTAAACCGAGGCCCCGTCAGCCCTCTCAGATGAATGTAAAAGATCCCTTGGCTCTATTTGAAGAAGAGCAGGGGAGTTCGCCCCGGTGTCCTGGCCAATATTTATCCCTCAACCAACATCATTAAAAACAGATTATCTGGTTATTACCACATTGTTGTTTGTGGGACTTTGCTGTGTGCAATTTTGGCTGCCGCGTTTCCGACATTACAATGGTGACTACACTTCAAAAGTAATTCATTGGCTGTAAAGCCCTTTGGGATGTCCTGAGGTGGTGAAAGGTGCATATAAATGCAAGTCTTTCTTTCTTTCCTTTCTTTTTGATTCAGTAAATAATTGAGGAGATTTTTTTTCTCAAACAAACTATTCATAGTGTAAGTTCTGTGGGCTTACTCACGATGCTTCTCCTCCTCCTACACCGTGGCTGGTGGTATATACGCACACGTGCACACACATACATATGGAGAGGTAATTGTTCAGTCTATGCTCTCGGACTTTATACTCAGTGTCAATATCTAAGTTACCTTCTAAAATCTAGCAATTTAACCTTGCTGCAATTATGCTCCATAACCTATTTAAAATGTGACTACTTTGTCTCTCAGTGAGAAGATTCAGGTTTGCTTCCCAATGTTAAATGACATTCATACATGTTCAAAAGTATAAGGGGTTTTGATAGAGTAGATGGGGCAAAACTGTTTCCACTGGCAGGAGGGTCGGTAACCAGAGGACACAAATTTAAGGTAATTGGCAAAAGAAACAGGGGCGAGATGAGGAGAATTTTTTTTACAAAGCGAGTTGTTATGATCTGAAAGGGTCGAGGAAGCAGATTCAATAGTGACTTTCAAAAGGGAATTGGATATGTACTTGAAAAGGAAAATAAATGCAGGGCTATGAGGAAAGAGCAGGGGAGTGGGACTAATTGGATAGCTCTTACAAAGAGCCAGCACAGGCATGATGGGCCAAATGGCCTCCTTCTGTGCAGTATGATTCTATGATACTTGCCTGTCCTCATCTGATGTAGTTCTGCTGTATTCACCCAGTCTTTGGATGGAGCACCTTCTGATAGCTGTGTCTTACTTTATTAAAGTTAAGACGAGTTTCATCCCACAGAAACACACACCACTGACAGCATTTCTGAAGAGCTCTGCCACCCAGAGCATTTAACCGCCTCCCCATTACTGCTGATGCCTCTGACAAGAATGTGGCAATAGTGAGCATCTAAAAAGCAAAGAGAAAAAAGTGAAAGAAGAGTTTAAACTGATTAAAACTAAATCCATGAAGCCAACATAACTGAGGGAAGACCTTGTGAGTATTTTTCCATGTGATCAAATTCTGCACCACAGAAGGAGGCGGTAACATTACACAAATGTAGCTTAATATTCACCAGTACTCCTATAGTCCTGGTCAAAGATTTATGTAAGAACAAGACATGCATTGCTCAGACACTTGAGACATGAGATATTGTAATGTGATCATGAAAGAGTGCTCTGCCTGTCTCAATCATGCCACCTTCTGCTTACTCATTTACTCACACTGTGCATGAGGCACTCCACCAAGTTTCATTTTGGATATGAGTAAGTTCTCCTTAACAGCAAGATAGATGCATGCAGAGTTCTTATTTTTCCCTTATTCGTTCCTGTCCACTAAGGCTAGGCCATTTCATTTATAAACCAGGTTGTCTCCAACTGCAGTGCACTCGTGGATCAAAGGTGGTGTTGCACCATTTTGTCATGTCGTCCACATCATTCGTCACCCATGAGTGGCCCAACGTCGCAAAGACAACACCTCCTGAATTTGTTAATAGTCCACACTTAACCTTTAAAGTGCAAGCCATTCAGCATTGTAACACTGCCAGTGGCTGATCGGGCTTCTCGCACACTCAGTGTAGAGTACATCCAGACTCACTTCAGACTTTCCTGCTCTCTGATTCTGCATCAGCCCAATCTCCATCGACAAATAAATGAGCCAACTAAGGATAAATACAGAATCCAATGGGTACAACAGGGAAGTGGTGAGCTTGTTCAGGACAAGCTAAATTAAATATCAGGAGCTAAGTAACAGGAATTTGAAAAATAATTTAGAATCATAGAATCATCGAAAGTTACGGCACAGAAGGAGGCCATTCGGCCCATCGTGTCCTTGCCGGCCGAAAAAGAGCTATCCAGCTTAATCCCACTTTCCAGCCCTTGGTCTGTAGCCCTGTAGGTTACGGCACTTCAAGTGCACATCCAAGTACTTTTTAAATGAGTTGAGGGTTTCTGCCTCTACCACCCTTTCAGGCAGTGAGTTCCAGACCTCCACCACACTCTGGGTGAAAAAATTTCTACTCAGCTCCCCTCTAATCCTTCTACCAATTACTTTAAATCAATGCCCACTGGTCACTGACCCCTCTGCTAAGGGAAATAGGTCCTCCTTATCCACTCTATCTAGTCCTGTCATAATTTTATATACCTCAATTAAATCTCCCCTCAGTCTCCTTTGTTCCAAAGAAAACACCAGCCGATCCAATCTTTCCTCATAGCTAAAATTTTCCAGTCCTGGAAACATCCTCCTAAATCTCCTCTGTACCCTCCCTGGTGCAATCACATCTTTCCTGCAATGTAATGATTAAAACTGTACGCAGTACTCAAGCTGTGGCCTAACCAATTAATTATACAGTTCTAGCATAACCTCCCTGCTCTTATATTCTAAAAAAGAATATAACAAAGAAAAGTATCCCATATGGGTTTTTAACCACCTTATCTACCTGTCCTGCTACCTTCAGGGATCTGTGGACATGCACTCCAAGGTCCCTTTGTTCCTCTACACCTCGCAGTATCCTCCCATTTATTGTGTACTCCCTTGCCTTGTTTGCCCTCTCCAAATGCATTACCTCACACATCTCTGGATTGAATTCCACTTGCCACTTTTCTGTCCACTTGACCAGTCCATTGATATCTTCCTGCAGTCTACAGCTTTCCTCCTCACTATTAACCACACAGCCAATTATGTATCATCTGAAAACTTCTTGATCAAGCCCCCCACATTTAATCTAAATCATTGATATATATACCACAAAAGGAAAGGGACATAGTACCTAGCTTTGCAGAACTACACTGGAAACAGCCTTCCAGTAACAAAAACACCCATCAACCATTACCTTTTGCTTCCTGCCACAGAGCCAATTTTGGATCCAACTAGCCACTTTCCCTTGAAACCCATGGGCTTTTAATTTTTTGACCAGTCTGCCATGTGGGACCTTGTCAAAAGCCTTGCTAAAATCCATGCACACTACATCAAAAGCGTTACCCTCATCAACCCACCTTGTTACCTTGTGATGGAATACTCTCCACTTGCCTGGATGAGTCCAACAACACTCAAGAAGCTCAACACCATCCAGGACAAAGCAGCCCACTTGATTGGCACACAAACCACCACCCGAAACATTCACTCCCTTCACCACTGGCGTACAGTGGCTGCAATGTGTACCATCCACAGGATGCACTGCAGCAACTCACCAAGGCTTCATCGACAGCACCTCCCAAACCCGCGATCTCCACCACCTAGAAGGACAAGGGTAGCAGGCACATTGGAACAACAGCACCTGCACGTTCCCCTCCAAGTAACACACCATTCCCACTTGGAAATATATCGCCGTTCCATCATCGTCGCTGTGTCAATATCCTGGAACTCCCTACCTAACAGCACTATGGGAGAACCTTCACCACACGAACTGCAGCGGTTCAAGAAGGCAGCTCACCACCACCTTCTCAAGGGCAATTAGGGATGGGCAATAAATGCTGGCCTCGCCAGCGACGCCCACATCACATGAAAAAATTAAAAAAAAGAATTCAATCAATTTAGTCCTACACGACCTTCCCTTAACAAATCTATGCTGACTTAGGAACATAGGAACATAGGAACAGGAGTAGGGCATTCAGCCCCTTGAGCCCACTCCGCCATTTGATAAGATCATGGCTGATCTGTGATCTAACTCTATATACCTGCCTTTGGCCCATACCCCTTAATACCGTTGGTTGGCAAAAAGCTATCTATCTCAGATTTAAAATTAGCAATTGAGCTAGTATCAACTGCTGTTTGCGGAAGAGAGTTCCAAACTTCTCCCACCCTTTGTGCATAGAAGTGTTTTCTAATCTCACTTCTGATAGGTCTGGCTCTAATTTTTAGACTGTGCCCCCTAGTCCTGGAATCCCCAACCAGCGGAAATAGTTTCTCTCTATCCACCCTATCTGTTCCCCTTAATATCTTATAAACTTCGATCAGATCACCCCTTAACAATCTAAACTCGGGAGAATACAACCCCAATTTGTGTAATCTCTCCTCGTAACTTAACCCTTGAAGTCCAGGTATCATTCTAGTAAACCTACGCTGCACTCCCTCCAAGGCCAATATGTCCTTCCGAAGGTGCGGTGCCCAGAACTGCTCACGTTACTCCAGGTGCGGTCTAACCAGGGTTTTGTATAGCTGCAGCATAACCTCTGCCCCTTTGTACTCTAGTCCTCGAGATATAAAGGCCAGCATTCCATTAGACTTATTAATTATTTTCTGCACCTGTTCATGACACTTCAATGATCTTTGTACCTGAACCCCTAAGTCCCTTTGGACATCCACTCTTTTTAACTTTTTACCATTTAGAAAGTACCCTGATCCAAAGTGGATAACCTCACATTTGTTTACATTGAATTCCATTTGCCACAGTTTTCCCCATTCACCTAATCTATCAATATCCCTTTGTAATGTTATGTTTTCATCTACACTGCTTACAATGCTACCAATCTTTGTATCATCGGCAAACTTAGATATGAGACTTTCTATGCCTTCATCTAAGTCGTTAATAAATATTGTGAATAATTGAGGCCCCAAGACAGATCCCTGCGGGATTCCACTAGTCACATTCTGCCAATGTGAGTACCTACCCATTATCCCTACTCTCTGTCGCCTTTCTCTCAGCCAACTTCCTAACCAAGTCCGTATTTTTCCCTCAATTCCATGGGCTTCTTTCTTAGCTAACAGTCTCTTATGTGGGACTTTATCAAATGCCTTCTGGAAGTCCATACAAAAAACATACATTGACATTCCCTTATCCACTACTTCAGTCACCTCTTCAAAAAATTCAATCAGGTTTGTCAGGCACGACCTACCTTTCACAAATCCATGCTGGCTCTCTCTGATTAACTGAAAATTTTCGAGGTGTTCAGTCACCCTATCCTTAATTATAGACTCCAGCATTTTCCCCACAACAGATGTGAGGCTAACTGGTCTATAATTCCCTGGTTTCTCTCTCTCTCCTTTCTTAAAAAGCTGAGTGACATGTGCAATTTTCCAATCTAGAGGGACGGTTCCTGAATCTAGAGAACTTTGAAAGATTATAGTTAGGGCATTTGCAATGTGCTCACCTACTTCCTTTAAAATCCTGGGATGGAAACCATCTGGTCCTGGGGATTTGTTACTCTTTAGTAATGTTATTTTCTTCATTACTGTTGTTTTACTAATGATAATTTTATTGAGTCCCTGTCTCCAATTCAATATTAGTTTTCTTGGGATTTCCGGCATGCTATCCTCTTTTTCTACTGGAAATACTGACGCAAAGTAATTATTCAACATGTCCGCCATTTCCCCATTGTCAATGACAATATCTCCACTTTCAGTTTTTAAGGGACCAACACTGCTCCTGACCACCCTCTTTTTCCTAATATAACTATAAAAGTTCTTCGTATTGGTTTTGATATCCCTTGCAAGATTCTTTTCATACTCTCTTTTTGTAGCTCTTACTAACTGTTTTGTGACCCTTTGTTGATCTTCGTATCTGTGCCATTTTTTGCCTTTTTGTATGCCCTTTCCTTATGTCTTATACTGTCCCTTACCTCTTCAGTTGTCCATGGCTGTTTTTTTTGGCAAGTAGAATTCTTGCCCCTCAGGGGTATAAACCAGTTCTGTACCACGTTAAATGTTTCTTTAAACATTTCCCACTGATCATCAGTCGTTTTACCCATTAACAGATTTGCCCAGTTTACTGTGGACAGTCTCTGTATCATCCCATTGAAGTTGGCCTTACCCAAGTCCAGAATCTCTGCAGCTGCTTCACTTTTTTCTCTTTCAAACACTACCTTGAACTCGATCATGTTATGATCGCGATTGGATAGATGTTCACGTCCAGTGGCATTTAAACAATGGTATAATGTTAGCAGTCCTTCAGTACCACGCCTGTAGCCAGGGAGGATTGGAAAATGATGGTCAGAGCCTCCGTTATTTCCTTCCTTGCTTCTCTTAACAGCTTGTGATACATTTCACTCAGGCCTGGCGATTTATCTACTTTCAAAGATCCTAAACCCCTTAATATTTCCTCTCTCACTATGTTTATCCCATCCAATATTTCACACTCCTCCTCCATAACTACAATCTCTGCATATTTTTTTTATTCGTTCATGGGATGTGGGCGTCGCTGGCGAGGCCGGCATTTATTGCCCATCCCTAATTGCTTTTGAGAAGGTGGTGGTGAGCCGCCTTCTTGAACCGCTGCAGTCCGTGTGGTGACGGTTCTTGTGCTGTTAGGAAGGGAGTTCCAGGATTTTGACCCAGCGACGATGAAGGAACGGCGATATATTTCCAAGTCGGGATGGTGTGTGACTTGGAGGGGAACATGCAGGTCGTGTTGTTCCCATGTGCCTTCTGCTCTTGTCCTTCTAGGTGGTAGAGGTCGCGGGTTTGGGAGGTGCTGTCGAAGAAGCCTTGGAGAGTTGCTGCAGTGCATCCTGTAGATGGTACACACTGCAGCCACAGTGAGCCGGTGGTGAAGGGAGTGAATGTTTAGGGTGGTGGGTGGGGTGCCAAGCAAGCGGGCTGCTTTATCTTGGATGGTGTCGAGCTTCTTAAGTGTTGTTGGAGCTGCACTCATCCAAGCAAGTGAAGAGTATTCCATCACACTCCTAACTTGTGCCTTGTAGATGGTGGAAAGGCTTTGTGGAGTCAGGAGGTGAGTCACTCGCCACAGAATACCCAGCCTCTAACCTGCTCTCGTAGCCACAGTATTTATATGGCTGTTCCAGTTAAGTTTCTAGTCAATGGTGACACCCAGGATGTTGATGGTGGGGGATTCGGCGATGGTAATGCCGTTGAATGTCAAGGGAGGTGGTTAGACACTCTCTTGTTGGAGATGGTCATTGCCTGGCACTTATCTGGCGCGAATGTTACTTGCCACTTATCAGCCCAAGCCTGGATGTTATCCAGGTCTTGCTGCATGCGGGCTCGGACTGCTTCATTATTTGAGGGGTTGCGAATGGAACTGAGCACTGTGCAATCATCAGCGAACATCCCCATTTCTGACCTTATGGTGGAGGGAAGGTCATTGATGAAGCAGCTGAAGATGGTTGGGCCTAGGACACTGCCTTGAGGAACTCCAGCAGCAATGTCCTGGGGCTGAGATGATTGGCCTCCAACAACCACTGCCACCTTCCTTTGTGCTAGGTATGACTCCTGCCACTGGAGAATTTTCCCCCTGATTCCCATTGACTTCAATTTTACTAGGGCTCCTTGGTGCCACACTCAGTCAAATGCTGCCTTGATGTCAAGGGCAGTCACTCTCACCTCACCTCTGGAATTCAGCTCTTTTGTCCATGTTTGGACCAAGGCTGTAATGAGGTTTGGAGCCGAGTGGTCCTGGCGGAACCCAAACTGAGCATCGGTGAGCAGGTTATTGGTGAGTAAGTGCCGCTTGATAGCACTGTTGACGACACCTTCCATCACTTTGCTGATGATTGAGATTAGACTGATGGGGTGGTAATTGGCCGGATTGGATTTGTCCTGCTTTTTGTGGACAGGACATACCTGGGCAATTTTCCACATTGTCGGGTAGATGCCAGTGTTGTAGCTGTACTGGAACTGCTTGGCTAGAGGCGCAGCTGGTTCTGGAGCACAAGTCTTCAGCACTACAGCCGGGATGTTGTCGGTGCCCATAGCCTTTGCTGTATCCAGTGCACTCAGCCATTTCTTGATATCACGTGGAGTGAATCGAATTGGCCGAAGACTGGCTTCTGTGATGGTGGGGATATCTGGAGGAGGCCGAGAAGGATCATCCACTCGGCACTTCTGGCTGAAGATGGTTGCAAACGCTTCAGCCTTGTTTTTTGCACTCACGTGCTGGACTCCGCCATCATTTACGACGGGGATGTTTACAGAGCCTCGTCCTCCCGTTAGTTGTTTAATTGTCCACCACCATTCACGACTGGATGTGGCAGGACTGCAGAGCTTTGATCTGATCCGTTGGTTGTGGAACCGCTTAGCTCTGTCTATAGTATGTTGCTTCCGCTGTTTAGCACACATGCAGTGCTGAGTTGTAGCTTCATCAGGTTGGCACCTCATTTTTAGGTACGCCTGGTGCTGCTCCTGGCATGCTCTTCTGCACTCCTCATTGAACCAGGGTTGATCCCCTGGCTTGTCGTGATGGTAGAGTGAGGAATATGCTGGGCCATGAGGTTACAGATTGTGCTGGAATACAATTCTGCTGCTGCTGATGGCCCACAGTGCCTCATGGATGCCCAGTTTTGAGCTGCTAGATCTGTTCTGAATCTATCCCATTTAGCACGGTGGTAGTGCCACACAACACGTTGGATGGTGTCCTCAGTGTGAAGACGGGACTTCATCTCCACGAGGACTGTGCGGTGGTCACTCCTACCAATACTGTCATGGACAGATGCATTTGCGACAGGTAGATTGGTGAGGACGAGGTCAAGTAAGTTTTTCCCTCGTGTTGGTTCGCTCAGTCTGGCAGCTATGCCCTTCAGGACTTGGCCAGCTCGGTCAGTGGTGGTGCTACCGAGCCACTCTTGGTGATGGACATTGAAGTCCCCCACCCAGAGTATGTTTTGTGCCCTTGCTACCCTCAGTGCTTCCTCCAAGTGGTGTTCAACATGGAGGAGGACTGATTCATCAGCTGAGGGAGCACGGTAGGTGGTAATCAGCAGGAGGTTTCCTTGCCCATGTTTGACCTGATGCCATGAGATTTCATGGGGTCCAGAGTCAATGTTGAGGACTCCCAGGGCCACTCCCTCCTGACTGTATATCACTGTACCGCCACCTCTGGTGGGTCTGTCCTGCCGGTGGGACAGGACATACCCAGGGATGGTGATGGAAGAGTCTGGGACATTGCCTCCCTCTTTTGCAAAGTATTCATTAAGAACTATACCAGCATCTTCTGCCTCAATACATGGGTTAACTTTTTAGTCTCTAATAGGCCCTATTCTTTTCGTAGTTATCCATTTGTTCTTTATGTATTCATAAAAGATTTTTGGGTTTTCCTTAATTTTACTTGCCAGTATTTTTTCATGCACTATCTTTGCTTTCCTAATTTCCTTTTTAATTTCACCCCTGCTCCTTCTGTACTCCTCTAGGCTTTCTGCAGTATTGAGCTCTTGGTGTCTGACATAAGTTTCCCTTTTTTGCCTTACCTTACCCTGTATGCTCCTTGTCATCCAGGGGACTCTAGATTTGGCAGTCCCACCCTTTTTCTTTGTGGGAACTCTCCCTTGAATCTCTCCCTTGAATGCCTTCCACTACTCTGACACTGATTTACCTTCAAGTAGCTATCTCTAGTCCACGTTTGCTAAATCACTTCTCAGCTTAGTAAAATTGGCCTTTCCCCAATTTAAAACTTTTAGTCCTGTTCTATCTTTGTCCTTTTCCATAACTACTAAATCTGACTGAATTATGATCACTACCACCAAAATGCTCTCCCACTGATACTCCTTCCAGTACCCAGCTTCATTCCTTAAAACTAAATCCAGAGCTGCACCCCACCCCCTCTTGTTGGGTTTGCTGTGTACTGGCTAAAAAAGTTCTCCTGAATGCAATTTAAGAAATCTATGCCCCCTATACCCTTTGCACTGATTGTATCCCAGTTAATCTTAGGATAGTTGAAATCCCCTACTATTACTGCCTTATTGTTTTTGCACTTCTCAGAAATTTGCCTACATATTTGCTTTTCTATCTCCCTCTGACTGTTTTGGGGTCTATTGTACACTCCCAAAATTGTGACTGCCCCTTTTTTGTTCTTTAGCTCAACCCATATGGCCTCATTTGATGATCCTTCTAGCATATCATCTCTGCTCACAGCTGTAATTGTTTCTTTAACCAATATTGCCACCCCCCCTCCTTTTTTACCTCCTCTTTATTTTATCTGAAAACCCTGTAACCAGGAATGTTGAACTGCCATTCCTGCCCCCCTTTAAGCCATGTTTCACTAATAGCTAAGATATCTTCCTTCCACGTGTCTATCAGATCATCTGCCTTATTCACGATACTCCTTGCATTGAGGTATATACCACTGAGCACTGCCAAACTCCTTTGTTGTCTAGTTTCTAACCTTTGTTTCCTCTGCCTTCCAAACTCACTTCCTAATTTTCTGCTTTCCATTTCCAGCTCTGCTTCTCTCCCTTCTGAACCTACGCCCGGGTTCCCATCCCCCTGCCAAGCTAGTTTAAACCCTCCCCAGCAGCACTAGCAAATGTCCCCCCGAGGATATTGGTCCTGGCCCTGTTGAGGTGCAACAAGTCTGGCTTGTACAGGTCCCACCTCCCCCAGAAATGATCCCAATGCCCCTTATATTTTTACTTTAATTTTTAGAATTGTGGCTGGGACCTTCAGGAGAGGAACTTTCAGTGTCAGGGGTTTGAATTCAAATCCCCACTATACCTTCTTTGTATTAATTCTCAGACCTGTTACTAAGTTCAGTTGACAAATTTAGTTTCCTATTAGTGGGCTCTAAGGGGAATTGGCTCATTTACACTGCTGACCCATGGTGGGGCAACTTTTCTATTTGCACAAGTTTACATACACAATGTTGCATATGTCAGCAGCTGCATGTATGTTCTGCAAATACTGCACACATGTGCTTGCAAAAGCAGGTTGATATATATATGTATATAAACATAGGAATTGCTAGACGAGAAAGACCAAAGTCCACCTAGTTCACCTTCTACCATCCTGGTAATCACATGATACAATGATATTGGAATTTTGATTAATCATAGCAATCAATCTCTATCAATTAATCTACAACAGACCCCAATGAAAATTCCAGTGGTTGAGAGCCATAGGTCCAAAGTCACCTGTTTGTTCCAAGCACACTACACTTACCACATTTTGCGTCTCAATTGCAAATATGCTGTATCCCAAAATATATATATCAATCATGGAGGGTAGAATGAATACAAGAGTGAATCATGTGATCATTTGCATTGCATTGACTGCAGATTGACATGAAACTTCCCCTAGAGGTGGTATCACATTATGCTGGGACTGAATCAGAGTACAGAATTCCATTTTATAGATAGCAATTAGGTTTAGTTAGAAGCTACATCGGCTCTGATTTCCAACCAGTAGTGGTAAGAACATAAAGTTTGTTTAGATGGATAAAAACGGGAAGAGATAAATCCCAAGCAGATGATCTTTTGTGAGGTTGCAAAAATCAAACTGCTCCTTCTCTCCAGTTCCTCTGCTCACACAGGATAATGCATCAGCTACAACCAAGAAGGCAGAAACATCTTTATCCTTGGGCTCCTCCAACATTACATTCAGCTTGCCACCAGGAGACGTATAACAGCAGTACAAGAACAACTCATTTCCCCTTTCCTCTTCACTGTTTTTATTAACAACTTAGATGACGGGATACAGAGCCACATATCCAAGTTTGCCGATGACACAAAGATAGTTAGCATTGTAAGCAGTGTGGATGGAAGCATAAAATTACAGAGTGATATTAATAGATTAAGTGAATGGGCAAAACTGAGGCAAATGGATTTCAATGTAGGCAAGTGTGAGGTCGTCCACTTTGGACCTAAAAAGGATAGATCGGAGTACTTTCTAAATGGTGAAATGCTCGAAACAGTGGAGTTCAAAGAGCCTTAGGGGGTCCATGTACATAGATCATTAAAATGTCATGGACAGGTACAGAAAATAATCAAAAAGGCTAATGGAATGCTGGCCTTTATATCTAGAGGACCAGAATACAAGGGGGTAGAAGTTATGCTACAGCTACACAAAACCCTGGTTAGGCCACACCTGGAGTACTGTGTTCAGTTCTGGGCACCGCAACTTAGGAAGGATATATTGGCCTTGGAGGGAGTGCAGCGTAGATTTACTAGAATGATACCTGGACTCCAAGGGTTTAATTATGAGGAGAGAAAACATAAACTAGGATTGTAATCCCTGGAATTTAGAAGATTAATGGGGAACTAATAGGGTTGATAGAAAGAAACTATTTTCGCTGTTTGGGGAGTCTAGGACTAGGGGACATAGCCTAAAAATTAGAGCCAGGATTTTCAGGCGTGAAGTTAGGAAACACTTCTACACACAAAGGGTGGTAGAAGTTTGGAACTCTCTTCTGCAAACGGCAGTTGATGCTAGCTCAATTGTTAATTTTAAATCTGAGATTGATTGACTTTTGTTAACCAAAGTTATTATGGGATATGGGGCTAAGGTGGGTATATGGAGTTAGGTCACAGGTCAGCCACGATCTCATTGAATGGCAGAACAGGCTTGAGCGGCTAAATGATCTACTCCTGTCCCTATCTTCCTATGTTCCTCTTGTGATCAGCTGCTTAAAATACCACTTTAAGTCTTACTGCAGTTGCAAAAATCAAACTGTTCCTGCTCTCCAGTTCCTCTGGTCACATTGGGCAAGGAACATATCCTTGGGGATCTGAAAGATAATAACAGGAACTCTGGAGTTCCCTCAGTGGGCCTACAATTCTGACAATAGTTCAATGGGAGATATTTTCTGGTGATGGGGTTGATGAGCAGCACATTTCAGAAGAATATGGGCAAGCAGTGTTCTATCCATTGAAACCAGTGTGCCTCTGATTATCTGATATGCAATGGCCTTGCCTACAACTAGTCTGTACTCAGAAAATTATCCCAATGCTCCTGTTGTCAATAATGGTAAAAGATGTTTTATACAATAGCCAGGCTGTTAAACCTTTGGGTCCCCCATACTGGCTTTCAAAAGTTCTGAGATGTCTCCTCGTGAAGAGGGGTCAGTATTTTCAGGGGATCTCCCAAACTGTTGGATGAATGAGAATTAAGCAATAGTCTTGTGTTCAGCAGGCTGTGAGATTCCAGTCATGTGTTTAGTGGGCAGTGAGATTCCAGTCATGTGTTTAGTGGGCAGTGAGATTCCAGTCATGTGTTTAGTGGGCAGTGAGATTCCAGTCATGTGTTTAGTGGGCAGTGAGGTTCCAGTCATGTGTTTAGCGGGCGGTGAGATTCCAGTCATGTGTTTAGCAGGCTGTGAGATTCCAGTCATGTGTTTAGCGGGCGGTGAGATTCCAGTCATGTGTTTAGCAGGCTGTGAGATTCCAGTCATGTGTTCAGCAGGCTGTGAGATTCCAGTCATGTGTTCAGCAGGCTGTGAGATTCCAGTCATGTGTTCAGCAGGCTGTCAGATTCCAGTCATGTGTTTAGTGGGCAGTGAGATTCCAGTCATGTGTTTAGCGGGCTTTGAGATTCCAGTCATGTGTTTAGCAGGCTTTGAGATTCCAGTCATGTGTTTAGAAAGCTGTGCGATTCCAGCCTTGTATTCAGCAGGCTGTGCGATTCCAGCCTTGTCTTTAGCAGGGTGTCTGATTCCAGCCTTGTGTTTAGCAGGCAGTATGATCCCAGCCTTGTGTTCAGCAGGCTGTGTAATTCCAGCCTTGTGTTCAGCAGGCTGTGTGATTCCAGCCTTGTGTTTAGCAGGCAGTATGATCCCAGCCTTGTGTTCAGCAGGCTGTGTGATCCCAGCCTTGTGTTTAGCAGGCTGTGTGATTCCAGCCTTGTGTTTAGCAGGCTGTGTGATTCCAGCCTTGTGTTCAGTAGGCTGTGTGATTCCAGCCTTGTGTTCAGTAGGCTGTATGATTCCAGCCTTGTGTTCAGCAGGGTGTCTGATTCCAGCCTTGTGTTTAGCAGGCAGTATGATCCCAGCCTTGTGTTTAGCAGGCTGTGTGATTCCAGCCTTGTGTTCAGTAGGCTGTGTGATTCCAGCCTTGTATTCAGCAGGCTGTGTGATTCCAGCCTTGTGTTTAGCAGGCTGTGTGATTCCAGCCTTGTGTTTAGCAGGGTGTCTGATTCCAGCCTTGTGTTTAGCAGGCTGTGTGATTCCAGCCTTGTGTTTAGTAGGGTGTCTGATTCCAGCCTTGTGTTTAGCAGGCTGTGTGATTCCAGCCTTGCGTTCAGTAGGCTGTGTGATTCCAGCCTTGTGTTTAGCAGGCTGTCTGATTCCAGCCTTGTGTTCAGCAGGGTGTCTGATTCCAGCCTTGTGTTCAGTAGGCTGTCTGATTCCAGCCTTGTGTTTAGCAGGGTGTCTGATTCCAGCCTTGTGTTTAGCAGGGTGTCTGATTCCAGCCTTGTGTTTAGCAGGCTGTGTGATTCCAGCCTGGTGTTCACAGTGCAGTGGCTGAGGGTGTTCCAGTGAAGGTCACTCTCTTGTAGCTAACGTGAAAGTAAAAGGAGGTTAAAAATGAAACTCAAGGAAGGAAATAAAAGACAATAAATCAGGAAAATGGATTTAATCTAAAGTCAAAGAAAAAAAAGGAAAAACTAAATAAAGGCAACACAGACACAGCAAATGGTGCCAACTAATATTTCAGATGACCAGGGTGTTCAGGCCCACCTGCTCTGCAACTTGTGTGCTTATTTTTTTTAAAAATGTGTTGACCAATATTCTGTGCATAAATAAAATTAAAGTCATAAGACATGTGGTATAATATGGCGATGGCTATTTATATATTCAATATAAATAAGTTAGAATAGTTTACAGAACCGATTAAACACAACTTCATCTCTGGACTCATAACCCAGGATACAAAGAATATTCAGGAATTGCACATCCTGATCACTGATCACTTTGGGCCAGGATTTGCTGGAGTGGGGCAACTTGCAGCGTGCCCCATGAGGTGGATTTGTTTTCCTTACCTGCAAGAATATTGGAAATAGGGAAAAATTGACATCTTTTTCCTAAAGCTACTAACCATCATGCTTTGCAGGCTGTGCTGCGTATTTTGCTGAGTGTGCGGCTTAATTTGCTGAATTGTAAACTGTCGACCTTTGACTAGTGACTGATCCTTGTTACCCTAATTGTGAGGCAAGGCAACTCCGTGATAAAAGAGGAATAATGACCCAAAAAGCAGAAAAATAATCGAAAGACCAGGATCATGCGACAATGCGATCAAACAAACTGGCCACCTTGAAAAACTAACTTGAAAAGAGTCCTGTGGTTAAATTAGTAATGTTAAAATAAGCTGACTATTTGAATTCTTTGAAAAGCAACTTTGTTAATCTATAAGGGTTTTAGGAGTGTTGTTCCATATGTAGTGCGAGTTTCCTGCCAGGGGGGGACATAAAAACCCAATGTCAGGGCAGAGGAATCAACGAAGTCCACCCAGCTGTCAAAAGAACACATGGCTGTCTAAAGAAACACCGCAGTCAGAAGGACATCTGACTATCAGAAGACTTTGGGAAAACTTGAAACAACCACATTGCCAAATTAATTACGAGCACTGCCCAGAGATCAAACGAGGTAATATTGTTTTGAGCTTTGTTGTAAATATTTGATACCTTTACATGTTTGATTTAATTATTAATAAGTGAGACATTGATTAACTATTGGTGTCATGTCCGAATCTGTTACACATCCTACAGCTCGAATAAAATTTGTGCCCCAAATTGCTGGAAGTGCGAGCTGATAACAGTGTGGCGAGGTTAATGGGACATCTCGGACCTTGGTGAATAACAGGACCAACAGTCTATCTCCTTAACCAATGCACCTTAAGGATAGAGAAAGAAACAGAAGAACAACAGAGAAGGAAATAGGGTGAATTTGAATCATAAGAACATACGAATTAAGAGCAGGAATCGGCCATTCGGCCCCTCGAGCCTGCTCTGCCATTTGATAAGATCATGGCTGATCTGATTGTGACCTCAAACCTACTTTCCCGTCTACCTACTAAAACCTTTGACTCCTTTGTTAATCAGGAATCTATCTAACTCAGCCTTAAAAATATTCAATGACCCTGCCTCCACCGCTCTCTGGGGAAGGGAGTTCCACAGACTCACGACCCTCTGAGAGAACAAATTTCTCCTCATCTCTGTCTTAAATGGGAGACCCCTTATTTTTAAACTGTGGCCCCTAGTTCTAATTTCTCTCACAAGGGGAAACATTCTCTCAGCATCTATCCCTTCAAGTCCCCTCAGGATCTTATATGATTCAATAAGATCACCTATTATTCTTCTAAATCCTGTGAATACAGACCCAACTTGTCCAACCTTTCCTCATAAGATAACCCCCTCATCCCAGGAATCAGTTGAGTGAACCATCTTTGAACTGCCTCCAAAGCAATTATGTCCTTTTTAAATAAGGAGACTAAAACTGCACACAGTATTCTAGATGTGGTCTCACCAATGCCCTGTACAACTGTAGCAAAACACCTCTACTTTTATATCCCATTCCCCTTGCACTAAATGACAATATTCCATTTGCTTTCCTAATCACTTGCTGTATCTGCATATTAACTTTTTGTGATTCATGTTTTAGGACACCCAGATCCCTCTGCACCTCCAGAGTTCTGCAATCTCTCTCCATTTAAATAATATACTGCTTTTCTATTCCTTCTGCCAAAGTGGACAAGTTCACATTTTCCCACGTTATACTCCATCTGCCAAATTTTTGCACACTCACTTAACATATCTATATCCCTTTGCAGACTCCTTATGTCCTCTTCACAACTTACTTTCCTACCTACCTTTTGTGTCATCAGCAAATTTAGCAACCATTCATTCGGTCCCTTCATCCAAGTCATTGATATAGATTGTAAATAGCTGAGGCCCAAGCACAGATCCCTGTGGCACTCCACTTGTTACATCTTGCCATTTATGCCTACTCTCTATTTCCTGTTAGCTAACCAATCCTTTATCCATGCTAATATGTTACCCCCTACACCATGAGCTCTTATTTTGTGTAGTAACCTTTGATGTGGCACCTTGTCAAAAGCCTTCTGGAAATCCAAGGATCCTCTTTATCCACGATGCTTGTTACTTCCTCAAAGAACTCTAATAAATTAGTCAAACACGATTTCCCTTTTACAAAGCCGTGTTGACTCTGCCTGATTGCATTGCGATTTTCCATGTGCCCTGCTATAACCTCCTTAATAATAGATTCTGGCATTTTCCCTATGACAGATGTTAAGCTAACTAGCCTGTAGTTTCCTACTTTCTGTCTCCCTCCTTTCTTGAATAGAGGAATTATATTCGCTATTTTCCAATCTGATGGAACTCTTCCAGAATCTAGGGAATTTTGAAAAATTAATACCAATGCATCTATTATCTCTGCAGCCACTTCCTTTAAGACCCTAGGATGAAGTCCGTCAGGACCTGGGGACTTGTCAGCTTTTAGTTCTAATATTTTTTCAAAACCTTTTCCCTGGTGATTGTAAATGTTTTAAATTCCTTCCTCCCTTTCACCTCTTGATTCACAATTATTTCTGGAATGTTATTTGTATCCTCTACAGTGAAGACGGATGCGAAATATCTGTTCAATTTATCCGCCATTTCCTTGTTCTCCATTATTAATTCCCCAGACTTTCTCTCTAGTGGACCAATGCTCACTTTACGTACTTATTTCCTGTTTTAATATTTCTAGCTAGCTTTCTCTTGTACTCTAATTTCTCCCTCCTTATTATTCTTTTAGTCATTCTTTGCTGTTTTTTATATTCTGACCAATCTTTTGACCTGCCACTAATCTTCGCGGAATTGTATGCTTTTTTCTTTCAATTTGATACTATCTTTAACATCCTTAGTTAGCCACGGATGTTATGTCCTTCCCCTTGAGTCTTTCTTTCTCACTGGAATGTATCTTTGTCGAGTGTTATGAAATATCTCATTAAATGTCTGCCACTGCATCTCTACTGACATATCCTAAGCTTAACCTAAGCTCCCAGAGTCAAATTAGATACAGAAAGAAAAATAAAGTGAGGGGGAAAAAAGATTGGATTAAGAGAGAGGGGGAAAAGAAGCAGAAAGGAAAAGTAAGAAAACAATTATTAAATTTTAAAAACCTCTAGGAAGAATTTATTACCTGCAGGAGTGAGACTCCATAGTTTCAATTGTTCCTTTTCTGGGCCGGAGAGGTTGAGTGGCATTGAAGTAACATAAATCTCGTTGTTAAAAGGGTCCTTACATTGTTAAATACCAGCCCTAACTTTCTGCGGCGAGTTTAATTCATATTTATAGCGCAAACTCAGCAATTTCTTGGGGAAATTGACAGTCAGATCCTGTTTTCACAAGGATAATGGCAGAGTGGTGCAAATCATCCAGCAATTTGTGGTGATTTGCAACTCATGGTGTATCTGTTCCTCACCACAAATTACTGGATTTGTTTTACACAATAATAACGGCATGCCAATATGTTGCAAGCCAATTTTGGCCCTATGTACATACCCTCAGCAGACTGAAAGCTGCCATACATTAACAAGCCATTCACTTATCTCTTGGGGGGAAAAACAAGTTTGATTTTATTAGATCATTCCACTTTTCTCTGGTCTACTGGAAAAAGTGTCCAATGATTAGATAATTTTGCAGAAGCTAAAAGTTGCATTTTTTTTCTCAGTTTTTTTACTGAAACTATTAGCAGCATCTGATTCAGCACCACAGAAAGAGGAGATTGTTTGTACTGTGGAAATTCAAACTACTAATGGTTAATCGCAACTATCACCAATTGTCCCAGCTTTTCCAATTACTCCGACGATCACCGAGTACCCCAGTTATCGCCAATTATCCCAGTTATCACTAATTACCACAGCAATTATCATTTTGTTTTACCCCAGCTATCATTGATTAAAGCAGCAATCATCAATTACCCCAGCTATCAGATTACCACAGCTATAATCAATTAATGTTATCACTGATTACCACAGCAATCATTAATTATCTCATTATCTTAAATTATCCCAGTTATCACTGATTACTGCAGCAATTACCAATTACCTCAGCTCCCACCTATTAAAGCAGCTATCACCAATAACCCTAGTTATTATTGATTACCACAGCTATCAACAATTACACCAATCATCACGGAGTAGCCCCAGTTATCACCATCTGCCCCATTCATTGGTAATTACTGCAGTAATTGGTAACTACCCCAGTTATTACCAACTGCCCCATTCATTGGTAATTACTGCAGTAATTGGTAACTACCCCAGTTATCACCATCTGCCCCATTCATTGGTAATTACTGCAGTAATTGGTAACTACCCCAGTTATTACCAACTGCCCCATTCATTGGTAATTACTGCAGTAATTGGTAACTACCCCAGTTATCACCATCTGCCCCATTCATTGG
Source organism: Heptranchias perlo (assembly GCF_035084215.1). NCBI lineage: Eukaryota > Metazoa > Chordata > Chondrichthyes > Hexanchiformes > Hexanchidae > Heptranchias > Heptranchias perlo. The sequence goes on along the minus strand of NC_090331.1, from coordinate 14,615,907 downwards.
TAATTACTGCAGTAATTGGTAACTACCCCAGTTATTACCAACTGCCCCAGGGATTTGCATTTCTCGCAGTTATCACCAGTTCTCTATCTATCACCAATTACTCCAGCAATGACCAGTTCTCCAACTATCACCAATGACCCCAGCTATCCCAGTTCCCCCTCTAATTTTTAACCGTGGAGTTACATCTCATTCCAAGCGCTTATTATTCAGATGTCTAGCTCTGATTAATTAGACTTTATGTATTTACAAGAAGAAATGAACTGCCCACCGAGTGGTGGGAGGTTGAGTGTTGATGAGATGTTGAATTTTGCAGTGTGGAAATAAAAACTTTATTAATTAAATATACAGTTAATATACCAGTTATATGAGCGGAAATTGGCGGTATTTCTGCAATCAGCCTGAAATCTAATAGTTTAACAATATGCCTGTTAATCCACATTGAAAATAAAGAATGAGGCACACATTTTGAGTAAATCGGTTGAATTTGCAGAGTCGATTTCTTAAAGAGTTGTATTGCAAATTGTTCCGAGCCGACCTCACGAAAAGCAAAGTACTGATCACTATAATTTTGGACAGTCGTAATATCTGTGTGAACGCTGGTCAAATGGACATTCTCCTAATGGCATCTGTTTCTTGACACTCGCTGCCCATATATGTGAAATATCTCTCTAAATTAGCACATGGACTGTGTTGTGAATGTAGGAAAGCAAAATTTCCGACGACGCAGCTTAAGCAGAAAATCTTGCCTTTTAAACAAAAAAAGTTACGAAGAATTCCGACCCACTTTGATTTTGTATAATTTCTATTTTATGTAAATCTGCCCAGTGACGAGGGTTGAAATACTGTCTTGGAGACAGTACTGAGTCTGACAGTGTGAGGAGGCTGAATTAACACCAGCGGTTGACTGTTTTATTGCTGACAGAAAGATTTAACCCAGGATTCTGCAGCAAGACGCAACTTTAAATATTCTTTGGCTATAATCGCACTGTCCCTCTCAGCAATCCTTCTCAATGATAGCTTCAGCATTCTCTGGTGAAATTATTGCAGTTCAGCCCGACTTTCCTCCCTCCCCTTAATTGGTTGTAAATACCTGCAGAACGGTCCCTGCACTTCAAAAACGAAGAAAGCGCCTTTGGACATTTATTATGAATGAGCATCGATGGTGAAACTCTTAACTAATCCATCCCCAAGAAATGAATAAGATTACTCTCAAATGTCAGAATTGAATGCAATCTAAAATACCTGCTTCGGAAGGCTTCGCAGGCTGAATTGAAAAGGGATCTTGGTGTTTTGTTTGGGCGCTAGATTATTAATAATAAATTCAATGCGAGTGTTATATTCACACGGACTGCGAGGAGAGGCCCATACAGTCATTATTAATTGGGACTTTTTCCTCAGCCTGCCTGAGTTTAGCTTGTTATCTGATTTTTTGTAATTTTTAATGCGGATGTACGTTTTCATTCAATGCCACAATGTATAAATCGAAGGGAAAAGGCGTGGCTAATTAATATAGAACAGAAATCATTGGAGATAGATTGGGAGTCACAGGAAAGTTTCACGATACCCATCGCTGGGCTGAGTGGATATTTGGTATATGGCGAGAAGGTGCTACAACAAATATTTAATAATGATGAATAGTAAATATTCGGATTAATTATTGTTTAAATGTTAGTGTTAAAACTTTTAGCTAACAAGCATAAAAAATCTGTGTGCGGATTTTAAGCAAATTGTACGTTAGTGGTTTTTTCCCCCTACTTCACGTTTTTTAAACGAGTGGTGGATTTAGCACTAGAAGAAAGTAACCTATGCACGGAATATACAGCAGTTCCTTTCCGAGAGGTATTTGTGTGGACCATCTGTGCCTCCTCCAGCACAGTCTGGGAACATGAATAATACGCACACAGGGACCATCCTCTCCTCTCCTCTCCTCCCCTCCCCTGCACTCCCCGATAGCAGCTCCCTGTATCTTTCGCTTTACGTCCGTGATTCCGGATGCACTGGTTGGCGCAGGAGAACGTGTAGCGGCGGGATGGCGTGAACGAGCAGCTGGTTAAGAAAGAGGAGGAGGCAAAAGAGAGAGAGAGAGAGAGAGGGAGGGGGGGAAAAAGGAGAAAAGAAGAAGGAAAGGAACAGCAGGATATCAGATGCGCGCTGACATGGTGAGGAGCAGAGAGTTACTGTCCTGATCGCTCTCTTTCTACCCTCTCGGTCCTGTTTGAAAATGGACTCGCTCGCTGGTAGCAAGCTCTTCCTCGCCCTCTCTCTATCCATCAGCCTGTGGATATGCATCACCACCGCTTATTCCCGTAAGTGCAGCTTCTGTGTTATTACAGAGCCTCAAATTTTAAAAAGTGCCGTAACGGACCTGGTGTTATTGAGAGAAGGTAGCAGATTATTGTATATATTCGTTATATAGCGTTGGAGACACAGTACTTGGAAAGTGAGAGACTCTAATACCAGACCGGGAGGGTGATGTGTGTGTTTCATAGCTGCCTCTTATTCCCTACCGTGCAGTGTCATACTCCCGAATTTACTGCAATATTCAAATATAATATAGTTTTACACTTAATTATCCAATTAGTTGGGTTTTTTTTTCTTGTCGGTAACTTTTGTGTTGTAAATGGAAAGCGAGCGGTCGGTGTGATTTTAGAAACGTGTTCCAAGTGAAACTGTATTTTAGCATCAGTAACTTGCGGCCAGACAGCGTGCTGGTGTCTGTTACCCGTTTCGATCTCGCCACTTGCAAGCCGGGTGAGAAGCTGTAGTTACTGGGAACCCTCTGATCTGACTGGACTGGCTTCTCGCAAATGTAGGCGAGGCAGCAATTGAAGGGTGAATTTGCCAGTTAGAGAAATGCGATTCCACTGAATTATGACCAACGAGGATAAAGTGAAGATTCCCCCCCCCCCCCAAAAAAAAATAAATGAGGATTAACTCTGTATCAATTGAAATCTCAATACAAGCAATGGTATTTCCAGGTACTGTAATGTACCATGGTTAGAGAAACACATCTTGGGACATCATCAGATTGGCAAATGAGTCGTTTTTAAGAAACAACAGAAAACTTATGGGGATGTCCATTTTAGTAGAATTCACTGAACCAGGTAATATCACACCAAGTTGCGTTGATGCCGAGCTCTTCAGTCGACTTGTCTATTTATCTTTGAGCAAGTCCCTTCCTAGTTCCACATTCGCGAGGTTACAAACAAGTGTCCACTCTTTACCCTCCAGGTGGTCCATATTTTGCTTCCTGACAGGAAAGTTGCAGGAAACCTAGAGCGGGGCCAGTACATGTAAATTTCAGAGAGATAATTAAATGGACTGGTGATGTCCTGAGTTAGGACAAAATTTTCAACCTCCCTGATCTTTTTCAAATCCAGGGAACAACAGACTGCCTCAATATTTTGATTAAACTTCTCCAGTGCATCACACATTTCTCTTTGCATTTTCTGGGTGTTTTTTTATGTATACTCTCAAGCACTTATAGTGTATACCATGAAAATGTAAAAAGTATGGGGATTATGATATATTGTCCCCTTTTCTTGTTCTATTTTAGTTTTCAGGTTTAAAAAATGAAGCAAGATGGCAACACGTCTAACTCAACTATTTCACAGCTCTTGGTTAGACCTTTCCTGTAGACTGCGCACTTTTCCTAAGTTCCCTTCATGATTTTTCTTTCTCTCTCTCTTGCAGTTTCCCTATATAATGCCAGCTTCCCTTTTTTTTCAATCTCTATACAGGATGTGTTTTCCTGTAGAGTATGAGAACTCGCTTAATAAGCAATTGTATTTACCGTGTCAATGAGCAAGCCTGCACTGTTGTGCAGGCTTGCTCATTGACACGGTAAATACAATTTCCCAAGCCCTCCTGTAGTCCTATAAACTACCGGGATCAAACTTATTACAAGCGCCGCCGCCCCAAAAAAAACCCACAGGTAACCAATTTCAAATGCCCATAGAGCAAGTGACAATCGACCATTAAAGCCTAACGTGGTGGTTTTGAAATATGAACGACAAGTGATCACAATTAGTAGAGAGTGATGTGACAGAGGAAATGCATGCAAACGCTGGCATGTTGTAGTCACACGCCTACAGGCGATGGCAATATGTCTTGTTACGAGAAAAGTCTAACTTTAAGAAAGATTTCCAAAGTTCATTCAATTGAAACGTTGCCAAGCGGCTTGCTTTTTTTTTGCATACATCGGCTGAGATAACAGTCAGTTATTGCGGAGCCAGAAGACAAGTCGTTCAGTCTTTAAGCAACATCCAGTCTGCAATTGCCTTACCCAGGGGTGTTCAGCTGACACAACTTTGGTGCTTCGCTTGAAGTATAAAGCACGTTCTGTTTGTACAGCAGTGTATTGTGTTAACATTTCCCTGTGCTGCAGTTCTCTGGCTGACTTACAGATGTCACTACAGAGCAGATGTTGCTCAGACAAGTTGCGAAGGGCCATAGTAAGCCAATATTGGTTTAAAGCTACACGTTAATAATTTTTGTAGAAACCAAAAGTATTCATCAAAATAGGAGGCCCACAGCACAAAGAAACGTGATTTGAATGCGACTTGACTTATTCTTGTGTGGACCTTTATATTTGGGATGTGGCCTCTGCCTTACCTCAAAATTTGAATTATTGGAATTGTTCCTGTCTTGTTTATTAAAGATGTGAAATGAGAGGCATTTAAGCTCAGTGTGGTGAAATTTTAACCCCACAAAATGTAATCTATTTAAGGTACATATGTTCCAACAATAATTTAAAAAGTTCAGGTTTGATTGAATTTAAAGTGGTCAATTCTGTTGCTCACTGCTCATGAGAAATTCCTGGCATCTGCTGTTTGTCTAGCGAGGGCTCAAACCTGGCTAATAGCTAACTAGCGATTATCCTCTTGAGAGGGAGGTAGGCAGTATTTGGGTTTGAGTTGGCTCCAAGATGGAGGTGGAAGCTGGGAACCAAGTCCACACTCTGTAGTAGACTCTGTAATCTGACAACTGAGCCAGGCAGGTGCGCAGAACTCCCGGGGCACCGCTCCTGACTGATCAGCCAGCCTGGGACCTAGAGAGGTGAACCTACTACTGGGAGCTGTGATTCATCCCATTCAGCTACAGATCTAAACAAAAAATTGTAATCTAATCATAGCTCAGATTCAATTGAACACATCCCACATTCTGAGGCTTAACCTATAATATTTGTAGCTCTGTAGAACTTTCAATTTTATTATGGTCTCACTGAAAGGACAACATAACTGATTGCAGCAGTGTCGAACAGATCCAAGCCTCCTTCCCATACAGCGCATATAATTAGCTTACTGTCTTATCACAAATTTAGCTCTGCCAGTTGCCCATTAGTTTTCCAAAATAGAGCAACCTTTGGCTGTTGTTCTCAGTTTGCAGAATTGCAATTGCCAGCAACATTTTTAAGCAATCTGTTATCAACCATGGTGATCCTTGTTCAATGTCATATAAGTTTTTTTTTGTTCTGGGTGCAACTGGCCTAACTATTCTGCACCCTGGGATCTGAGGTATTGTCTCAGGTTGGATGTAAAAACAAAATTCAGATCCTATGCTTGTAGTTCATAGTATCCCATCTTGAGGCGGGAAACTCAGGAATGCTGTTTTTTTTAATTGGTCTTGTTCCTTGTGCCCTCTCAGAATGATGCCAGGGCTTAGAAGGTTAAATTATGAGTACAAGTTGCATGAATTTATTCCCTTGATATAAAAGATTGTGGGATGATCTGATCAAGGTGTTTAAAATGTTAAAAGGATTTGATAGGGTAGATACAGAAAAACAATTTCCTCCGGTGGGGGAATCAAGAACAAGGGTCATAATAAAATTAGAGTTAGGCCATTTAGGAGGGAAATCACAAAGCATTTTTTCACATGAAGGGTAGTAGAAATCTGGAATTCTCTCCTAAAAGTCTGTGAATGCTGGAACAATTGGAGCTTTCAAGACTGAGATCGATAGATTTTTGCTAGGTAAGGGTATGAAGGGATATGGAGCTAAGGCAGGTAAATGGAGTTGAGGTACAGATCAGCCATGATCTAATTGCTCGAGGTGTTGAATTACCTACTCTTGTTCCTATGTTCCTAAATCTTTAGTAACCTTGCTGCATTGCTGGTGGATGTGATAAGACCACATAATATTGATGATACTGTGTAACTGCCTCAAATTTTAGTCAGAAATTTTCTGGGGTTGGTGGGGGATTTTGAGAAGCTTTGAACATTTATAGGCACAGTTGAGGAAATCAGGAAGCATCTTTCTTTTTGAAGAACTGATCGTTAGGATTGGAACTCAACCTTCCTGTCAGATGTCTCCTGAGGGGAGTGAGCTACTAAGATATAAATTTTATCCCAAACCTGAGCAAGAAGGTTTCACAAAAACACAAGTCCCTTAATAAACAGAACAGAGGTGACCAGGCTAGTTATGAGGGAAAAATACAGTTACATGAAGTAAAATGCCAAGATGGGATCTAAACTTTGTAAAATTAGATACGGTAAGATCTTCTTGTATCTGCCATCAATGAAGCAAGGTTGCTAAAGACTTAACATAGGAACAGGAGTAGGCCATTTAGCCCCTCGAGCCTGCTCCACGTTTCAATTAGATCATGACTGATTTGTGTCTCAACTACATTTACCTGCCTTAGCTCCATATCCCTTGATACCATTACCTAAATATTTGTGTTTTTATTTATGGGATTCCTCCCATTCGGCTTCAGATGAGCTACTGATTCCCCTGCTGTGCAGTTATGATGCAACAACTAGCTTGACACCAGTACCACTTTTAGATTATTACAAGGAGGCAGTTAAACTATCCCGTTACCTGCTTAGGCAGTACAGAGCTGCTTATACGCATACTTAAGTGCACGCACAGAGATTCTCCTCCCTGACAACTGACTGCCAGTGAGGTTTCTATTGCTGGAAAAAAAATTGACAAGATAATTGGTGTTTTTCAGAAAAAAAGTCAAAATTTTCCAAGTCAATTTTGAAACTTAAGTTTAGAAAGAGACCATTGGCCTGCTTAGTTTCTTTCTAGCCATAAGCTTTGAAATTGAGTTTGTATCGATTTGGGTTGTTTGGTGTAAAGCTGAACTGTGCGAGATTACCAGCTCCAGATGATCTCACACTTGACGTGAGATTGCCAACAGTCACAGTTTGAACAATTTATTGATTCTGTGTTACTGTTGTAATATGCGCGATACACCGGGACAGAAGGTAAAGAAAGAGATCACTTTTCTAGTGTCTTCCCCCTTTTTATCCCCACAAATTAACTCTTTGTGTGAAATTGCTAAATCATTAATAAGTGTTGGCGATGCTACTGATGTAAACCCCAAATCTGAAGCAGGTTTAGTTGCAGTTGTGATGCTCATCATAAATTGTGCAATATAGAAAGTGGTTTGTAACACTGCAGGATGTATAGTAACTGAAGGACATAGGTCTGACAAGCCTTAAATTAATAACTTGGAATGCATGCCTTCAACTACTTATCCCTTATCTCACCAAGCCTGTCACTCCTTTTTGTTTCACCTGATCCCTCAGGGCAAAATATTGTCCTTGCATGAACATCTTTATCAGCGAGCTCTATGAGAATGTGATATTAATATATAATTCTAAAATGCCATGTAAATACAATGTATAACATCTTAGATACCTGGTATGTGTAAAAGGTGCTTTTATTTTAATCTGTTTCTTCTCTTTGTAATCTATCATCTAATAGTGTTGTTTCTGGGCCTATGGGAACAAGAAAAAGCATTTGAGTTAAAAGCTTTAATACTGTTTAATGTGCTGCTTGTGTGAATCTCGGAATCATCACTTTTAATTCATTCCACCAGCAGTGCCTATGAACACTCATTCTTGTCCATAGTATATACACAATGCATGCCACTTATAACAAATTTATCTGTATGTAGATAATTTATCCATTATAAGTGTCTCTCCAGTATAATCCTAAAGAGTGATCTATGGGTTTCTATTACTCCATTTCTGTCCTGGGTTTCTCTGCATCCTGGGATGATCGTAGAGCATGTATGCTCCACTCTTGTTGTTTAAACTGGCGGGCTCTTAATTGATTTTGAAGTCGTCAGCTTTAATGAGACCGGTGTTGTGGAGCAACTGAGTTTAAAATCAATGTGCAGAGCCTGTTTAATTATGTGTCTGAATTCCCCTCCCTATCTCTCTAACTTCCTCCAGCCCTTCAACCCTCCGAGATCTCTGAGCTCCTCCAATTCTGGCCTCTTACGTATCCCAGATTTTCACCTCTCTACCTTTGGTGGCCGTGCCTTCAGCTGCCTAGGTCCTAAGCTCTCGAATTCCCTCCCTAAACCTCTCTCTTCCCTCTCTACCTCTCTCTTCTTTTTAAGATGCTCCTTAAAACCTAACTCTTTGACCAAGCTTTTGGTCACCAGTCCTAATATCTTCTTATGTTGCTCAGTGTCACATTTTGTTTGATAACACTCCTGGGATGTTTTACTACATTAAAGGCACAATATAAATGCAAGTTGTTGTACTGGTGAACAGAGTGTATGTTAAATCTAAGACAAGCCAGTAGAGCAATGGACTGGCATTAGGTTCAGCGCCCACTCCGCTGTCCGGCACAGGAGCGAGTTCAAACAGCCTGTATCAGGAATGGAACAGGCAGGCTCTAAATTCATCCAGCATCAAGATGTAGTGACAGAAATTCAAGTCGGTGGGGGGAAACGATAGCAACACTATTATCAGATGGTAGATTACAAAGAGAAGAAAGGGATAAATTATGGTGTAGCACGCTGCTGATCGTATAGCTAACTGCAAGATGCAAGTGGAAGATGTGCTTTGGTTTGGAATTCCAGGTTTATTCTGCCATAAATGCTTGTTCACTATGTCGGGGTTTGATATAAGTAGAATCGATTGTAATTCAAATACACTCCAGACAAAATCCAAGTTCATGGAATCATACAGCACAGGAGGAGGCCATTCTGCTCGTCATGCCTACGCTGGCTCTTTGAAAGCTATCCAATTAGTCCTTCTCCCCTGCTTCTTCCCCGTAGCCATGCAAATTTTTCCTTTTTTAGATATATATCAAATTCACTTTTGAAAGTTATTATTGAATCTGTTTCCACCACCCTTTCAGGCAGTGCATTCCAGGTCATAACAACTCGCTGCGTAAAAACAATTCTCCTCATCTCCTTCCTGGCTTTTAAATCTGTGTCCTTTGGGTATTGACCCTCCTACCAGTGGAAACATAGTAGATGGAGAGAAACTATCAAAACCCTTCATAATTTTGAACACCTCCATTGAATTTTCCCTTCACCTTTTTTGCTCTGAGTTCAGAAGCACAAAAATGTATAATTGTGGATGTTTTTCTACAGTTCAAATGGAAGTAAGCACCTTGGGACATTTAGCTGTGTTAAAGACACTATATAAATGCAAATTGCTTTTGTTGTAGAATAAGAGGTTTACATCCCCACCATAACACTTCACTGACATTCTAATGACAGGGCTAGATAGACAATAAGAATATTATAGAATCATAGAAGTTTACAACATGGAAACAGGCCCTTCGGCCCAACATGTCCATGTCGCCCAGTTTATACCACTAAGCTAGTCCCAATTGCCTGCACTTGGCCCATATCCCTCTATACCCATCTTACCCATGTAACTGTCCAAATGCTTTTTAAAAGACAAAATTGTACCCGCCTCTACTACTGCCTCTGGCAGCTCGTTCCAGACACTCACCACCCTTTGAGTGAAAAAATTGCCCCTCTGGACCCTTTTGTATCTCTCCCCTCTCACCTTAAATCTATGCCCCCTCGTTATAGACTCCCCTACCTTTGGGAAAAGATTTTGACTATCGACCTTATCTATGCCCCTCATTATTTTATAGACTTCTATAAGATCACCCCTTAACCTCCTACTCTCCAGGGAATAAAGTCCCAGTCTGTCTAACCTCTCCCTGTAAGTCAAACCATCAAGTCCCGGTAGCATCCTAGTAAATCTTTTCTGCACTCTTTCTAGTTTAATAATATCCTTTCTATAATAGCGTGACCAGAACTGTACACAGTATTCCAAGTGTGGCCTTACTAATGTCTTGTACAACTTCAACAAGACATCCCAACTCCTGCATTCAATGTTCTGACCAATGAAACCAAGCATGCCGAATGCCTTCTTCACCACCCTATCGACCTGTGACTCCACTTTCAAGGAGCTATAAACCTGTACTCCTAGATCTCTTTGTTCTATAACTCTCCCCAACGCCCTACCATTAACGGAGTAGGTCCTGGCCCGATTCAATCTACCAAAATGCATCACCTCACATTTATCTAAATTAAACTCCATCTGCCATTCATCGGCCCACTGGCCCAATTTATCAAGATCCCGTTGCAATCCTAGATAACCTTCTTCACTGTCCACAATGCCACCAATCTTGGTGTCATCTGCAAACTTACTAACCATGCCTCCTAAATTCTCATCCAAATCATTAATATAAATAACAAATAACAGCGGACCCAGCACCGATCCCTGAGGCACACCGCTGGTCACAGGCCTCCAGTTTGAAAAACAACCCTCAACAACCCCCCTCTGTCTTCTGTCGTCAATCCAATTTTGTATCCAATTGGCTACCTCACCTTGGATCCCGTGAGATTTAACCTTATGTAACAACCTACCATGCGGTACCTTGTCAAAAGCTTTGCTAAAGTCCATGTAGACCACGTCTACTGCACAGCCCTCATCTATCTTCTTGGTTACCCCTTCAAAACACTCAATCAAATTCGTGAGACATGATTTTCCTCTCACAAAACCATGCTGACTGTTCCTAATCAGTCCCTGCCTCTCCAACTGCCTGTCTCTCAGAATACCCTCTAACAACTTACCCACTACAGATGTCAGGCTCACCGGTCTGTAGTTCCCAGGCTTTTCCCTGCCGCCCTTAGATAATGAAAGTGAGAACATTATTCTTGACTTGCGCTATTTTATGCTACGTTTCCATAATCTAATCTGATTAAGACTGTTGGGACTATGCAAAGTTATCCTGCATTGTCAGAGGTGCTATATTTTGAATGAGATGTTAAACTGAGCTTCTGTCTGTCTCCATTAGTTTAGGCGGATGTTAAAAATCCTATGACATCATTCAAAGAAGAGCAACAAGAACAACTTACATTTATGTAGCGCCTTTAACATAGTAAAATTTCACAGGAGCGTTATCAAATAAAATTTGACATTGAGCCACAGAGATATTAGGATAGGTGACCAAAAGCTTGGTCAAAGAGGTGGGTTTTAAGGAGGAGAGAGAGGTGGAGAGGTTTAGGGAGGGAATTCCAGAGTTTAGGGCTTAGTCGACTGAAGACACGGCTGCCAATGGTGGGATGAAGAACGTGTGGGATGGACCAGAGGCCAGAGTTGGTTGAATGCAGACTTCTCGGAGGGTTGAAGGGCTGGAGGACATTACAGAGATAGGGATGGGCGAGGCACTGGAGGGAACACGAGGAAGACAATTTTAAAATAGAGGTGTTAGGGAACTGGGAGCCAGTGTAGCGAGCACAGGGGTGATGGGACGTGATGTGAGTTCGGATACGGGCAGCAGAGTTTTGGATTTTCTGTAGCTATCGTGCATATAGGTGAATGTTCATGTATATTCTTTGATGCTATTGTATGGTTAAGGATACATTCACATTTATATTTTAAAAGGAACATGTTAATGTCCCTACACACAGTGACCAGAGAAGTATTTCCAATTAGGTGATGTTGAAAGTCGATATGTTAAACTTGTATGCTACACACTTTAACTTTCACCCCCTTACCAACCCCAAAATAACTAACATAAACTCATCAGTGCACTATGGTGCAACAAAATTGCAGCTTCTCTCAGCAGTGCTAGTATTTGTGGAATTACTTTACCAAATTCAGCAAATCTCTTTAACTATTAAAGTTAAGTTTAAAAGGTGAAAATTGTGTGTGAGCTGAGCATGGACTGTGATTTTATGTCGGTATTAAGTTGAAGGCTTACCGTTTGAATTCCATTAAGTGGGTTATTGAAAGTTCACAGATGCATATTATATCCTTATTATATATAGATGAGAAATCAGTGGCAAGCCATTGGGAGGCACTAAAAAGTGAAATTCTACTGGTACAATGCAGACACGTCCCCTCAAAGAAAAAGGGTGGCACTGCCAAATTTAGAGCCCCCTGGTTGTCTAGAAGTATACGGGGCAAGATAAAGCAGAAAAAGAAAGCATATGACTGTCACAGAAAACTAAATACTGCAGAAAGCCTAGAGGAGTATAGAAAGTACAGGGATGATGTAAAAAAGGAAATAAGGAAAGCAGAGAGGGCATGAAAAAATATTAGCGAGTAAGATTAAAGAAAACCCAAAGATGTTTTATCAGTACATTAAGAACAAGAGGATATAGCTAAGGAAAAGGTGGGACCTATCAGGGATGATAAGGGTAACTTGTGTGTAGAAGCAGAGGATGTGGGTAGGGTTTTAAATGAATATTTTGTCTCCGTATTCACAAAGGAAAGGGATGATCTGGACGTAGTAGTTAAAGAGGAGAGGTGTGAAATATTGGATAAGGTAAACATAACGAGAGAGGAAATACGAGAGGGACTGGAATCCTTGAAAATTGATAAGTCACCCAGGGCCGGATGGATTGTTTCCTAGGCTATTGAAGGAAACCAGGGAGGAAACAGCGGATGCTCTGAGGATCATTTTCCAATCCTCACTAGATACAGGGGAGGTACCGGAGGACTGGAAGACTGCAAACGTAGTACCATTGTTTAAAAAGAGTACAAGGGAACGGCCAAACAATTATAGGCCGGTCAGTCTTACCTTGATGGTGGGCAAACTATTAGAATCAATACTGAGAGATAGGATAAACTGTCACTTGGAAAGGCATGGTTTAATCAGGGATAGTCAGCATGGATTTGTTCAGGGAAGGGCATGCCTTACAAATCTGATTGAATTCTTTGAGGAAGTGACAAGGAGAATTGATGAGGGTAGTGCAGTGGATGTTGTCTACATGGATTTTAGTAAGGCATTTGACAAGTTCCCACATGGCAGACTGGTCAGAAAGGTAAAAGCCCATTGGATACAGGGAAATGTGATGAATTGGATCCAAAATTGGCTCAGTAACAGGAAACAAAGGGTAAAAGTCGATGGATGTCTTTGTGAATGGAAATCCATTTCCAGTGGTGTGCCACAGGGCTCAGTGTTAGGTCCCTTGCTGTTTGTGGTACATTTTAATGATTTGGACTTGAATGTAGGGGGCATGATTGGCAAATTTGCAGATGACACAAAAATTGGCCGTGTCGTTGATAGTGAAGAGGATTACTGTAGACTCCAAGAAGATATCAATGGGTTGGTGGAGTGGGCGGAAAAGTGGCAAATGGAGTTCAACCCAGAGAAGTGTGAGATAATGCACTTAAGGAGGGCAAACAGTAAAAGGGAATACGCAATAAACGAGAATATATTGAGAGGGGTAGAGGAAGTGAGAGACCTTGGAGTGCATGTGCACAGGTCCCTGAAGGTGGCAGTACAGGTAGATAAAGTTGTGAAGAAGGCATACGGAATGCTCTCTGTTATTAGCAGAGGTATGGAATACAAAAACAGGGATGTAATGATGGATCTGTATAAAACACTGGTAAGGCTACAGCTGGAGTATTGTGTGCAGTTCTGGTCATCACATTACTGGAAGGATGTAATTGTTGCTCTGGAGAGAGTGCAGAGAAGATTTACAAGAATGTTGCCAGGCATTGAAATTTGCAGCAATGAGGAGAGATTGGATAAACTGGGATTGTTTTCCTTGGAGCAGAGGAGGCTGAGTGGTGACTTGATTGAGGTGTACAAAACTGAGGGGCCCAGATAGAGTAGACGGGAAGTACCTGTTTCCCCTAGTGGAGAGTTCAAGAACTAAAGGACATAGATTCAAGCTGATTGGCGGAAGGATTAGAGGGGACATGAGGGAAAAAAATTTTACCCAGAGGGTGATGGTGGTAGAGGCAGAGACCCTCAACGCTCTTTTTTTTAAAAAACAAAGTACCTGGACCTGCACCCTAAAGTGCTGTAAGCTACAGGGCTATGGACTGGGTGCTGGAAGGTGGGATTAGAATGGGCACCTGGTTATTCTTCGAGCCGACGCGGACGTGATGGGCCGAATGGCCCCTTTCTGTGCTGTGTCTTTTCTATGGTTCTATTATATCCTTTCTGGAAAGTAAGACTCAATTGGATAACTTGAAAGTTCCATTTGTTAATTGTCCAATTAAACTTTTTTATTTTCTCGTTTTTGACTCCCATGTTTTCCTTTGTGCAGGGCTCCACCCCAGATAATTAAAATATGCATAAAATCTTGTGTGGAATATATTTTGCCAGATTTTTAATGTATCTTCAATTCTCCCCCTTTCCTGGGTTTGAGACCAAGGGCCATTTGTGGCTGGGAGGACAGGAAGGCAACCTGATTCAAGACTCTGCAGGCATACAGACTGGGAAGGTGCTGAGTACAATTTCGAGGTTGAGTTGATCTTAGCAGTGCTTTGAGACCTGCCCAGTCTGGCTTTTTTGGAGTAAGATTTACTCATACAGGTTTAAAAGTGGTATCTCTATTAAAATAAATACAACACAAAAGGTCATAAAAAGGGTGAACGAGACTCTAGGTTTTATATAATAAAAGAAAAATATGCTTTTGTGTTCTCTCTCTTTCTTCGCTTTCTCTTTCATTACAAAAGCACAGAAGACATTGTTAGGCCAGGCCAGAGTTCATGCAGTTTTAGGCATCCCATTAAAGGAAGGACATTGGAGCCATGGAAAGGGCACCTTGAAGATTCATTAGAATGGAACCAGAAATTAGAGGTTACATTTCCAAAGAAAGGCTTGAAACATTGTATTTTGTTAACTGGAACAGGGAGCCTAAGAGGGATCTAACAGAGATTTTCAAGATTATGAAATGTTTTGAAAGGATAAATAGTGAAAGATTGTTTCCTCTGGTTGGCATACAGACTGGGAAGGTGCTGAGTACAATTTCTAGGTTGAGTTGTTATTATGGACAGAGGATTATTAAGGAGAATGAAGGGGAAAGTTAGAAGAAATGTTTTTTATACAAGGGTTATTGGAACACAGAATACTTCACTGTCAGTTGCTGTTGAGACGGAGACAACAGCATTATTGAAAAGTGAATTGGATAAGTATTTTAAAAGGATGCGGGGATGTGGCAGAGAAATTGGATCGAGGTAGATAGTGCCAGTTGAAGAGATAACATCAGCACAGACACAGTGGGCCAAATGGCCTCCTTCTGTGTTTTAATTTTTCTGATTCTATAATATGGATTGTGATCTACCTTTTGATCACAAATCTCAGTTCTAAAATTTCTCCAGTCTCTTACACTGCTGGCAGAAGGTGTGTGTGAGAATGACTTGTGGTGACTATGATTCTTTTAGAGTCATAGAGTCATAGAGTCATACAGCACGGATAGAGGCCCTTTGGCCCATCGTGTCTGCGCCGGCCATCAGCCCTGTCTAATCCCATATTCCAGCATTTGGTCCGTAGCCTTGTATGCTATGGCATTTCAAGTGCTCATCCAAATGCTTCTTGAATGTTGTGAGGGTTCCTGCCTCCACAACCCTTTCAGGCAGTGAGTTCCAGACTCCAACCACCCTCCGGGTGAAAAAGTTCTTTCTCAAATCCCCTCTAAACCTCCCGCCTTTTACCTTGAATCTATGTCCCCTTGTTATAGAACCCTCAACGAAGGGAAAAAGCTCCTTAGTATCCATCCTATCTGTGCCCCTCATAATTTTGTACACCTCAATCATGTCCCCCCTCAGCCTCCTCTGCTCCAAGGAAAACAAACCCAATCTTCCCAGTCTCTCTTCATAGCTGAAGCGCTCCAGCCCTGGTAACATCCTGGTGAATCTCCTCTGCACCCTCTCCAAAGCGATCACATCCTTCCTGTAGTGTGGCGACCAGAACTGCACACAGTACTCCAGCTGTGGCCTAACCAGTGTTTTATACAGCTCCATCATAACCTCCTTGCTCTTATATTCTATGCCTCGGCTAATAAAGGCAAGTATCCCATATGCCTTCTTTACCACCTTATCTACCTGTTCCGCCGCCTTCAGGGATCTGTGAACTTGCACACCAAGATCCCTCTGACCCTCTGTCTTGCCTAGGGTCCTCCCATTCATTGTGTATTCCCTTGCCTTGTTAGTCCCTCCAAAGTGCATCACCTCGCACTTTTCCGGGTTAAATTCCATTTGCCACTGTTCCGCCCATCTGACCAACCCATCTATATCGTCCTGCAGACTGAGGCTATCCTCCTCACTATTTACCACCCTACCAATCTTTGTATCATCAGCGAACTTACTGATCATACCTTTTACATTCATATCCAAGTCATTAATGTAGACCACAAACAGCAAGGGACCCAGCACCGATCCCTGTGGTACCCCACTGGCCACAGGCTTCCAGTCACAAAAACAACCTTCGACCATCACCCTCTGCCTTCTGCCACTAAGCCAGTTTTGTATCCAAAGTGCCAAGGCACCCTGGATTCCATGGGCTTGTACCTTCTTGACCAGTCTCCTGTGGGGGACTTTATCGAAGGCCTTACTGAAATCCATGTATACCACATCCACTGCGTTACCCTCATCCACACGCCTCGTCACCCCCTCAAAAAATTCAATCAAATTAGTCAGACATGATCTTCCCTTGACAAAGCCATGTTGACTATCCCTGATTAATCCTTGCTTCTCCAAGTGGAGACTAATTTTGTCCTTCAGAATTTTTTCCAATAATTTTCCTACCACTGATGTTAGGCTCACTGGCCTGTAGTTCCCCGGTTTTTCCCTACTCCCCTTCTTGAATAATGGTATTACATTAGCGGTTCTCCAGTCCTCTGGCACATCCCCTGTGGCCAGAGAGGTTCTGAATATATGTGTCAGAGCCCCCGCAATCTCCTCCTTTGCCTCACACAGTAGCCTGGGATACATTTCGTCCGGGCCTGGGGATTTATCCATTTTTAGGCCTGCTAAAACCGCCAATACCTCCTCCCACTCGATGTTAATATGTTCGAGTATATCACAGTCCCCCTGCCATATTTCTATGTCTACATCGTCCTTCTCCATAGTGAAAACAGATGCAAAAAATTCATTTAGAACTCCTCCTACATCTGCCGGCTCCACACACACATTGCCATTTTTGTCTCTAATGGGCCCTATTTTTTCCCTAGTCATCCTCTTACCCTTAATATACTTATAAAACATCTTAGGATTTTCCTTTATTTTGCTCGCCCTTCTTTCCTTGCACAATGGCACTTCACTTCATCTCAATGCCACCTTGTGCAACCCAGCTGAGATCAGAAGTTCAGTGTTTCAGGAAGTGTGGATACTTCTCATTCAAGTAGCCTTGGGCTCTAACACGCTGCACTACTGTTTTCCTGATGTGGAGATGCCGGTGATGGACTGGGGTTGACAATTGTAAACAATTTTACAACACCAAGTTATAGTCCAGCAATTTTATTTTAAATTCACAAGCTTTCGGAGGCTACCTCCTTCCTCAGGTGAACGATGTTCCTGACCTTGACAAACTCATAGCAACTAGTTACAAATGATTCAATCAGCTGGTGTATGCAGAGCTCACAGATGGTTTAAAAAAGATAGTAAGACAACTTCAGCGATCTTGTTAAAGCACTTTGACATCGCAGTGGGCCCCAGCAACCTATCCCTGCCACTCCACTCCTGGAATGAAATCCCATTGTCCACACATGCGTGAATGGACTACGATACTTTGATATCTATGAATGATTGATGTGATACGGTGACATCACCACGTTGTAACGTTAATTGTGCCCTAAGCCCAGTGATGCCTTAAACCGACTCGGCACCCTCCCACACAGTTGAATAGCCTGCATTCACAGGCAAGGCTTGTTAATGAATAAAGTCACTTGTTGAGGTACCAGAGGACACCTGTCATCCATAGAAGTATAACTCAGCATGGAAGCCACAATTTCAGGAGAGAAAAGAAAGGGAGGAGACAAAATTGGCAAAGGGAAAAAAATCTACCATTAGGCATACAATTAAGAACTGTCTTGTGCATCAAGGGACTAAGGTAATTGGAAACCCACCTACAGCACTAGAGGACATGCTCTTATCCAAAGTGAGTGTCGTGGATGATACTCCATGTGATGACTTTTGATAAGCCAAATCTATATCACCGACTGATCTATTTGCTCATGGTCACCTCTTGATTGACCTGATCATGGCTCTTGGTCCAAGCAATCAATGTAAAGTGTTGCGCTCTTTGCATGAAGATTGCGGTCATAAGACTCTCTGGTGGTCTTGCTGACTCCAGTTGGTCCAAATCTATTACTTGCTGGACTTTGGTGTTGGTGGTAGAGTGTAATTCATGTAAGTGCTCAGTCCACTTCCTGCGTTCACCTTTAATATAGAAGCTCATCATACCATGCAGTATTTTATTCACCCACTCTATAAAACTGACCTGGGCAACTTCACTGAAGTCAAGTTCTGAATTAAATCTCTGGTCATGATGCACATGGGCCAAGGCTCACAAAATGTATTTCTTGATCATGCAGTTTTGTATTGTGCTGTTCTCCACTGGAGAAAGATATGACTTGCTAGATGTTTGGCAACCACGTCAGGAGGCTTCCTTATTGAAGAAAAATTGAACCCATTTTGTTTAACAGTGAAGAAAGATTAACAGATGTAGATTGCTCTGAGAACTCACTGCAAATGGGTCTATAAGATCAATCGTAAGCATCTCCCAAAGCTCATTTGCTTCAATGCACTGCATCAAGTCAACAGACTTCATACTCTAGCTCAAATATTTGACAGGTCAGGCATTTGATATTGTGAAGCATTTTTGGATGCAATGATTTTTCTGTACATATTTGCTAAAATGTTTTGTCTTAATTCAAGATGCCCAGATAGTGGGATATCATTTGAGACTTGTGTTACTTATAGTATATACATGGGTGGTGTGTAATATTGGCTTTCCATCCACTAAAATCAAAATTAGAAAGAAAACTG
Organism: Heptranchias perlo; assembly: GCF_035084215.1. NCBI lineage: Eukaryota > Metazoa > Chordata > Chondrichthyes > Hexanchiformes > Hexanchidae > Heptranchias > Heptranchias perlo. Next base: position 14,596,908 of record NC_090331.1, on the reverse strand, counting down.
TAGCTACTGAAAATAAGAAACCAAATAGAAAGTATTGGAAACTCATGGTGGATCAATCAACATCTGAAACATAGATTAATATATTAGGTGGGACCTTTGTCTTGAATTTAGATGCAGTGCCAGCAATTTTTATTTTTGTTGCGTAGTTTTTTTCAGTGTACCATACCATTTCTCAGGATGTATTGGTGACTCCTTCTTGAGATGAAAGCTTTTCAGGATGATATGACAACAATCATCCTTAGGTGGAGCTTGACGAATCAGGAAAAATCTAAAGATCTGAATTCAAATTCCTTTTGGATGAGTCAGGACTCCGAATCATTACAGCCAGTAAAAGATATTAAATGGGTTCCTATCTTTAAATGCTTGTCTGGCAGAAAGTATTAGATGCAAAAGATATGATTAGTTTTCTACCTATAGTTATATTGCAGGATTTTCCACCATAGCTCAGCATCTGATCAGCCTGCTTTTGATTGTTTGCAAGCCCCCTTATTTTGGTTCATTGGCAAATTTTGACAGCTTTGTCTCTATCTCCACTTCCAAACCCTGGATATACAATGCCAATTGCAAAGGTCCAAGCACAGATCCTTGGGCTACCCCACTAGTCACTCCCACCACTCTGATGCAGCTCCATGATTGACCACCCTCTCTGTCTCCCTTGATGCAGCCAGTTTTCAATCCACTTCAACAACTGTTTAACTATGTTTTTCCTCCTTATGAAGCAGCCACTAAGGAGACTTTCATCCCACTGGTCTGGGCTAAATTCAGGTGTCTAATCCACTGCACCACCAGCTCTCTATGGTCATTACACCATGAGCACATCACAATAAATTCTTTAGTCATCAATACTGACTACATTACATTGCACCAATATCCCTATTTTCTGAGATATGCAGACTAAAATTATTATTTTGATAGTGCCAGTACTTGAATTATGTTGTAAAATGTTGTGTGAGGCTGAGATGAGAGATGTAATTATGTAGTCATAATTTACTTTATCCAATTTTGTAATGTACTTTCATTACTGTAGCCTATTCTGTAGGACTCTGACTAAAATCACTATTATTAGATAAGATGTACACTTTGAAATTGGGGCTTCCTGAATAGTGGTGCAGCACTACTTAAGAGATGCCAAGCCATTTAAAATAATTGACCTAATATTGAAAGAGCCGGATTTTAAGTCTGCAATGTGTTACAGCACAGGATCACATTAATGGGTTGAGGTGGTGGCATAATGTATTAGAGCAAATTCTGAGTGGTTTACTGACCATGTATCATGTTTTAACATATTTGTTTCCCCTTTGCTTGTTTGGTATAAAGGAGACCAGCAAGAAATGTTTGGCATCTGTGATTGATTTGACAAGTAGTGATGCTGAATGATACTGGGGGATAGCATAGCTTCTGGTATTACAATACTAAGCAAGGGTTATCTGTAACTCAACAGTGTGGGATTATTGTATTTACAGCTAAGCTAAAGGCTAACATGAACCTTTCACACTGAATGACAGATCTGGCTGAATCTGATCTCAACCCCAAAAGTAATAAGTTTTGCCACAGTAATCAAGTACGAGAAATGCAGCGGTGGAATCTTAACCAAATCTGTTTGTGGCGTACAAAACCAGGATATATTTGTTCACGTCATGCCATTTGCTGCCAGAGAATGGAGCTGTTGTACTATGCAAATTTCCCAGTGATTAGTTCAGTGCAAAAACATAGGTGCTCATTAAATATTTTAATATTTATTTGCTTAATTTTATTCATTAAAGAAAAAAAACTCCAACTACCTGGCTATTTTCATTTAAATTTACCTTCAGTTTGCCCTTTTGTTGATTAAGAAAAGAGGAGTTGCATTATGTATTTTGTTCCTCTGCCTTGGGTCTCCCATGATGTGGAGATGCCGGTGATGGACTGGGGTTAACAATTGTAAACAATTTTACAACACCAAGTTATAGTCCAACGATTTTATTTTTAATCCCACAAGCTTTCGGGGGCTTTCCCCTTCCTCAGCCAAAATGTAAAGGTGGGTGGGGGGGTTGTGGTGGCTCGGCATATTCCGAGTCCTCCATTAAAGCTGCTCTGAAACTCAGGAGGAGGGTGAGATTACCCCATGCATCACTCCCCCTTTTGATTTATCTCTCTCTCTCTCTCTCTGTGAGGAAGTATCTGACCTGTGTGTGGTACCACCCCATGAGAGTGTGACTAAGATCAGCAGTTTAAGACAATGGGTGCAAACCACTACGTGGAATAATGCATCAGAGCTCCCATGCACTACATTGCTTCTCAACCTAGCTTGTATGATTTTCAACCAGTGGTTTAACCTGTGCTAACGCTTCCCACGTGATCTAATTTTTCTATTTCCTCATTGTGGATCACTCACCATTGTTCCTAGTCCTTCTCTATACAGGGTCATAGAATGGTTTGATTCATAACTTTTCTCGTGACTCCAATCAATACGACACTATGATCAAGTAACATTGTTCATAGATGTTTTTCTTTAAATTTGAGAAGCCTGAGTCACAAGATTACAAGATAATTACAAATGTGTAAGCCTATTCCATTCATCTTAGTTTGTCCATCCAGACAATTGTAGCACCCCCACTGTTTTCTTGAATGATTCCAGGATCTTTTCCTCCTTTCTGCAAATTTATTCTACATGTTGATCATGCTTCATGCAAAGAAAAATTTCCTGATATCAGTCATAAAGTTACCTTTACCAAGCTTGAACACGTGTTCCCCAGTTCTGCTTCTGCTAGTTTAACCTGAAATAAAAATCTAGGTTAACTGCTTCTTCGTGGTTAAAACATTGGTTTGGCCCCAGCTGGAGTATTGCGGTGAATTCTGGGCACTACACTTTAGGAAGGATGTCAAGGCCTTAGAGAGGGTGCAGAGGTGATTTACTAGAATGGTACCGGGGATGAGGGACTTTAGTTACATGGAGAAACTGGGGCTGTTCTCCTTAGAGCAGAGATTTGATCGAGGTGTTCAAAATCATGAAGGGTTTTGGTCGAGCAAATAAGGAGAAATTGTTTCCAGTGGCAGAAGGGTTGGTAACCAGAGGACACAGATTTAACGTGATTGGCAAAAGAACCAGAAGTGACATGAGGAAAAACTTTTTTATGCAGCGAGTGGTTATGATTTGGAATGCACTGCCTGAAAGAATGGTGGAAGCAGATTCAATAACTTTCAAAAGGGAATTGGATAAATATTTGAAGTGGAAAAGTTTGCAAGGCTATGGGGAAAGAGCAGGGGAGTGGGACTAATTGGATAGCTCTTTCAAAGAGGCACGATGGGCTGAATGGCCTCTTTCTATGCTGTATCATTCTATGACTCATTGTCGCTGGATCAAAATTGTGGAATTCCCCACCTATCAGCAGTGTGGGAGTACCTTCACAAGGCAGCCCACCATCACCTTCTCAAGTGCAGCTAGGGGTGGGCAATAAAGGACGGCTTTGTCAGCAACGCCCACGTCCCGAGAATGAATAGAAAAAAATAAAAGGATAAAAGCTCTAAGCGCACAACTGTTTTTCGATTAAGTGGACACGGTATGAAAATTTCACACGCCCACCATTACATTTTTCTGAAATCCTGTTAACAGCACTCTTGACTTCTGTGCAGTTAAATTTGAACCTGCATCCCACAATATTGCATTACATCTGTAACTATGTGGCTCATTCTCAGCTAATGCATTATAAAGATGAAGTTTGTGAGATCTCATTCTTGCACACTTTCCCACGCACTCAGCATTTCGATTATGGCCCTATGTATTGGCTTTCATTAGCTGTGGCAGGGGATCTAATGGCGTCTGCCGTTAGTTAGACTTGGCCTTGCCCGTTTAGGTTTTTACATTTTTCGCATGGCAAGTTGCTGAGAATGTGAGCTGATAACGCCGCAGCGAGGGAGACAGGACAAGCAACAGGGTATCCTTCTTCTTAACCAATCAGATTGAAGGATTGTGAAATTTACAGCACAAGGACTGAGAAGGAAGTGTAAATTAGGGTGGGTGAATTTAATGTCAAATCAGGTACAGAAAGAGAAATAAAGAGAGGGAAAAAAAAGATTGGATTGAGAGAGAGGAGTTAGAAAGGAAAAGTTTTTTAAAAATTATATTTTTAAAATCGCCAACAACGATTAAAACCTGAAGGAACGAGACTCCAGACTTGCTATTAATTTTCAGTGCCAGAGTGGTTGACTGGCAGTAATTAACACTTATCACACCGTTAAAAGGGTGCTTAGATTGAAATAGACAAGACTTAACTTTCTGTGGCGAGTTTAGTTCGTATCCACTGCACAAATACAGCAACTTCACGCCATTCCATGCGTTTCAATGGTGAGGCAGACAGCGAGATGCCGTTTTCACAAAGCTAACGGTGGAGTTGCGCATCTCTGACAGCGACTTTTGGATATTCGTGTTTGACCGTGCATCTGCCCCTCGCCTAAAGTTGCTGTACCATTTGTGCATAAAATGCAGCGGGCGCCATTAGCCTCACCGTTATTTTGACAAAATTCTGGCCTAATTTGTTAGTATCTTTCATTGCACCGACTGACACAAAGCAGAGAGCAGCAAGCTTCAGCAGTGTGATTACTTTCCTGCAATCCTCAGTTTTGCTTGAAAGAAAGAAAATCAGAGGAAACAAGCCACAGAACTAACAATTTAATTCAGTAGCCAGGAAACTGATTTCAACATTCATATTTACAGCACAACTAAAGCGGACAGAGCTTTCATTACCAGTTGGTCTGGCAGTGTCAGCACATGATGGTATTCCACACTTTTTTGGTGGAAACAAACAATTAAATATGGAGAGAGTTTTGCAGTGATTTTACATGATCTTATGTGATACGCAATATATATGTTTTTGTAAATTATAGACAAAATTAATCGTGTTGGCAAATTTAGGAGGAAGCTGGAAATATTTTTTGGGTGAAAGAATTGATTGAAGGTTGAGGAAACTATAACTAACTGGAGATATTTGACTTACTGGGATTATTTCCACTGAAGCAGTGGAAGGTGAGAGGAGACATGTAGGTGGGGGGAGGGTTAAAATTGTGAAAGGTTTTGATAGTGAATAGGGAAAGAGTATTTCCTCTGGTTGAGGTATCAGTGTTGAGAGCTTACTAAACAATTTTGTAAATTTAAAATAAAATTTGTAAATTTAAAATAAAATTGCTGGACTATAACTTGGTGTTGTAAAATTGTTTACAATAAACAATTTTCAACCTTGAAAGAAGAGTGGACTTTATATAGGTCTATAAAGTGCTAAATGGAGTAAGAATATAGGTTGGTACACCACTAAAAACAGATTGCCTGGCCACTTACTTCATTGGTGTTTGTGGGACCTTGCTGTGTACAAATTGGTTGCTGCATGTGCCATTATTACTGCACACTAGTGTGCAAAATATAGTCAATGTGTCGTATGTGGGGGTTATTTCGGACCATTTATCAGTCATCGACTTTTTGACCACACACAGTTTTACTTGCCTCTCCCTGGATTTCATAGTTTTCGTTCACAGCCATACTGCAGTTTTAAAGCCAAGCATTAACTGTTGAATTATTTTCATATCTTGTTGAGAACAGCAAGGCTAAACTATTGATCCAGGAGCAACCAGTAAAACCTTTTATTGTGCCTCATGCCTTTCATGTACCAAATTATTTTTTCTATTAACCAGCAATTATATTAGAACCCACAAACGCCCCAGTAATCGCGCCTACAATACAATTCAATTCAAAGCCTCTATTTATCATCGATTGTTAAAAGATAATACATATGACTTAATACACCTTGGTCCAACAAAGTCTACAGGTGCAAATCTTGTGGAAATCAACAGATCTCTTCTAGTTGTTGGATATAACCAAAATGTATCATCTCTGGAGGATGCATGACTTTGAAAATGAAGGACATGAAACTTCCATTGTGTCTATAGAATTTAAAACATCTAAGAGTTTTATTTTGGTGTCAAGTTTTTACCTTTGACATGTCACTGATGGAAAAGTTTACAGTAGTACCACAACCTGTTTATTGAGATTCTAGACATCAAGAAACATTGATCTAATATCTGGGGTAAAAGGGCCTTTGTGGTATTTTCTGGGAGAATTCAGATTAGGGTTTGAACCTGAAACAGTTTTCTCTGAAAACAGTTTTATCACTGCCTTAGTATCCACCAATGAAATTTATACATTAGATACAGTATCCATGGTAGCCTAATCATTTAATGAAATCAACCAGAACAACAACAACTTGCATTTATATAGCGCCTTTAACATCGTAAAACGTCCCATGGCACTTCACAAGAGCGATTATCAAACAAAATTTGATACCGAGCCACATAAGGAGATATTAGAAATAAAACAAAATGCTGGAAATACTTAGCAAGTCAGGCTGTGGAGAAAAAAACAGAGTTAACGTTTCAGGTCGATGACATTTTGTCAGAACTGGAAGAAGGTACAGAGCCAGCCAAAGGGGAGGGTGGAGGGGAGGAAAGAACGAAAGGGAAGGTCTCTGATAAGGTGGAGGGCAGGAGTGATTAAATGACAAAAGGGATGATGGTGCAAGGCAAGGAGGGTGGTAATGGGACAAGTAAAGAAACAAAAGATGGGTCTAGAGGAACTGTAAATGGCAACATCAGAATCATTACCAGCACCTGCTGTCTGAAAAAATGGGAGCAGTGGTTATGATCTAAAGTTATTGAAATCAATGTTGAGTCCGGAAGATCGTAAAGTGCCTAAACAAAAGATGAGGTGCTGTTCCTCAGATAAGGAGACCAAAACTCTACTCAGTACTCCAGGTGAGGTCTCACTGAAGCCCTGTACAACTGTGGTAAGACTTCCTTACTCTTTTACTCCAACCCTCTTGCAATAAAGGTCAACATGCCATTTGCTTTCCTAATTACTTGCTGTACCTGCATACTAACTTTTTGTGTTTCTTGTACAAGGACACCCAAGTCTCTCTGAACACTGACATTTAGTAACATTTTCTGTTTTCATTTCAGATTTCCAGCATCTGCAGTTTTTTGCTTTTGATTTAAGGAGATATTAGGACAGGTAACCGAAAGCTTGATCAAAGAATGTCACCAAAAAGCAGTGCTAAACAATTTTCAATGCTGGTGGTTGTATCCCTTTAACTGAGTGATTTCCAACAATGGTGCTAATATATTTCATTTTGCTTTTTTTTAAAACTGTACTATTCAAGTGTTGGATGTTAATGCGGATGAAATGGGACGCTTTCCACTTGCATCCAGTGAAAGCATCAAACACTTTCAGGTTAGGGATAGCATGGTTAGATGCAATGTAAAGTTCTTTCTACTTGGCCTTAATGAGGTGCCTCAGCTCTAGCCATGGGAAGTGTGCCCATTTTTATGTTTTCCACTCTCGCTACCTGTGGCCCCTCTGAGTGAGACTGCCGATCTCGTGCCAATTCAAGCCTAATTGAGGCCCATTTTGAGCCGAATCAGGGGCCACTTCGTGCTGTAAGCTTGTGTAAACATAAGAAATAGGAGCAGGGGTAGGCCACACGGTCTCTTGAGCCTGCTCCGCCATTCAATAAGACCATGGCTCATCTTCAACCTCAACTCCACTTTCCTGCCTGATCCCCATATCCTTTAGCTTCCCCAGAGTCCAAAAATCTATTGATCTCAGCCTTGAACATATTCAACAACTCAGCATCCACAGCCCTCTGGGGTAGGGAATTCCAAAGATTCACAACCCCGAGTGAAGAAATTCCTCCTCATCTCAATCTTAAATGGCCGACCCCTTATCCTGAGACTACGCCCCCTAGTTTTAGACACTCTAGCCAGGGTAAACAACCTCTCAGCGTCTACCCTGTCAAGCCCCCTCAGAATCTTGTATGTTTCAATGAGATCACCTTTTATTCTTCAAAACTCCAGAGTATATGCCCATTCTACTCGACCTCTCTTCATAGGACAACCCTCACATCCCAGGAATCAATCTAGTGTTCACTGGAAATTGGATTATGACTGCCCAAAGCCTATCAAACAGAGATTCACCCTGTCAGTGTGGGAAACTAAGGTATTTTAAAAGAACAGTAGGCCGGATTTTGCTTTGAGAATAACGGCCAGGCTAACAGGGCTCACCGTTACTTCAGCGCATCTAGTACAGCAACTTCCGGTGACCGCATGTGCGCAGTCCAGAAATCTGGACATTGCTGTACCGGATGCCCTGCGCCTCTAAGCTTCACGAGAATGACATCTCGCTGGCTGACTCACCGTTCAACTGAATGGAATGGTGTGAAGTTCCTGCACTGACCGACCTGATGGATACAAACTAATCTTGCCAAAAAATTTAAGTCTAAGCACACTTTTAACGGTGTGGTAAGTCTTAATGACTGCCAAACAACGTCTCTGGGACTGAAAATTAAGTTTTAGAAATGTGGTGTCGCATTCCTTCAGATTTTAATTGTTGTTGGACATTTTTTTAAAAAGAAGTTTTAAATTTTTTTTTACTTTGTCGTTGTCTCTTTTATCTTTGTCTCTTAATTCGATCTTTCTTACCCTCTCTTTATTTTGCTCTCTGTTCCTGATCTGACATTGAATTCACTATTCGAACTTACACTTTCTGGTTCAGACTCTGTGCTGCTTATTAACTATGCTTTAATCTGATTGGTAAGGGGATAGACAGTTCCCAGAAGCCCGGGATTGAGTACCCCATGAGAGGAACCTGCTGTGGGGGAAAAAAACAAGAAAAGTTTACAGGCACATGGAAGTCTAACGAGCAGTGGGCGCCGATCGTTCGCCACTCAGAGGAAAATCCGGGCCAATATGCACTGGCCGATCAATGCAGACTGCGTCTCAAAACAGCCGCAAATTTAAAATATTTATTTCCTTCTTAGAGGGTTTACCAGTCAAAGCTACTTGATACCAAACATTGATGTATTTTCTCATGCACCAACCCTTTGATATAAACATCATGGGAGCTTAATTCCCTTTGCACTCTATTTAGCACACCAGTTAATAGGTTTGTGGTAGATTCCTTTCTGTGTTGTTTTGCTGCTGTTTAAAATAAAATAAATAGGTTAATGACCATTCACAGAGAGAATTAAATACTGTAGTTTACAATTTGCACTGAAAACTTATCATTGCAGTCTTGAAATTGTACCACAAAAGCTTGCAACATGATTCAGATTCCTCTTAGAATGTACCAGAAAGCAAGCTCTTTGGCAGTACAGTGGCAGCAATGGTAAGATAAGGATCATAACAATGTCTGCTCTAATCCTGTTAGGCAGATTGGCGACAACAGAGTTAAGAAAGAAAGAACTTGCATTTATATAGAACCTTTCACATCTTCAGGACGTCCCAAAGTGCTTTACAGCCAATGAAGTATTTTTTGAGGTGTAGTCACTGTTATAATGTAGGAAATGCGGCAGGCAGTGCGCACACAGCAAGATCCCACAAACAGTAATGTGACTGGCGGATAATTTGTTTGTGATATTGGTTGAGGGACAAATAGATGCTAGGATACTGGGGAAAACTCCCCTTGCTCTTCTTTTGAACCTTTTACGTCCACCCGAGAGTGCAGATAGGGCATTCGGTTTAACGTCTCATCCGAAAGATGGCACCTCCAACAGTGCAGCGTTCCCTTAATGCTACATTGAAGTGTCAACTTAGATTATGTGCTCACGTTTCTGGAGTGGAAACATAAGAAATAGGAGCAGCAGCAAGCCATTCGGCCCCTTGAGTCTGCTCCGCCATTCAACAAGATCACGGCTGATCTTCGACCTCAACTCCACTTTCCCGCCCGATCCCCATATCCCTTCATTCCCCTAGAGTCCAAAAATCTATCAATCTCAATCTTGAATATATTCAACCACTGAGCGCCCACAGCTCTCTAGGGTAGAGAATTCCAAAGATTCACAACCATCTGAGTGAAGAAATTCCTCCTCATCTCAGTCCTAAATGTCTGACCTCTTATCCTGCGACTATGCCCCCTAGTTCTAGACTCTCCAGCCATGGAAAACAGCCTCTCAGCATCTACCCTGTCGAGCCCTCTTAGAATCTTATATGTTTCAATGAGATCATCTCTCATTCTTCTAAACTCCAGACAGTATAGGCCCATTCTACTCAACCTTCTCATCCCAGGAGCGGAATCAAAAATGAGGAGAGGTTTACAATGGGTGGCTGAACCGATATCACCCATTTTACGTTATCGTCTAAACTCAAAATTACACCCCCACCGACTCCAAGAATGCAGCACTCCAGGGGATTTATGTGCTAAAGTCCTGGACTGGGACTTGAACTCACAAACCTCTGACCTGGAGGAGAGAATGCTACCACTGAGCTAAGCTGACAAATACTCCATCCATCATGTAATATGAAACTCTCGTGCACAGCATTATGCAGCCAGTGCTAAACTTTACCCTGTCTTTCTGGACAGGTTCAAGTCAGCATTCAGAGTAAGTCCTGAATTCCATTTTCCAGGTTTTCTTAATGGAGCCAGCAATTCACACACTTGCATCCGACATCAGCTGATGTCAAACAAGTAGCTCCCTGGTGCAAGGAAAGGCCTGAAATGGAAGGGTCTGTATGAGTAGATATGATTTTAAAAATAAGAGTATTTTGTATTATGTATTATAAATTGTACAGTTTCTTTATACTGTATTGATGAAGAATCTATATTTGTGTTTCTGTTATCCCACCCTATGCTTTAACATTGTTCTGATAGTGGGACATAGTATTTGGTGAATCGTGTGCTTCTTTCATATTGTGTGGTAACATTTGGGCTAATCTCCTAACAATAAGTTACAGCTGAAGCATTGTAGCTTGATGTCACCATTTCTAAAAATAATGGACTGTAGTAGTCTTCACTTGATATTAAAAGAATGACTTCTACTTGAAGTGGTTCTGTACTGAGCTGGACTCTTGATATGACCACTTGTATTGCAATGCTGATTCCACCACACAACTGGCAGTTGAGAAACAAATGGATTTTGTTTCCTGACCACGCACCATTCCCCCACGGGAAGGTTCATACAGGCAAAAAGTGCATTGCTCTCTTTGGGCCAAGGCTAAATGTTCATCCTAACTGCGGCAAGCAAAAAAACGGAGGTCAACATCGCCAATGATGGCCGTTTACATTCAATACTATTCCAACACTCTCCTACTCGGCCTCCCATCATCCATCCTCCATAAACTGATGCACTTCCAAAACTCTGCTGCCCATATCCTAACTCGCATAACGTTCCCTTCACCCATCACCCTTGTGCTCGCTGATCCACGTTGGCCTGAGCGCCTCCATTTTAAAATTCTCATCCTCATATTCAAATTGCTCGATGGCCTCACCCCTTCCTATCTCTGGAATTTCCTCCAACCCTTCAACCATTCCTCCAACTCTGGCCACTTGTCCATCACCGCCCCCACTTCCTTCACCCCACTATTGGCGGCTGTGCTGTCAGCTGTCTAGGCCCTGAATTCTGGAATTCCCTCCCAAAACCCCTCTGCCCCTCCACCTCTCTCTCATTTAAGATTCTCTTTAAAACCTTTACGAAACTTTTCATTGCCTGTCCTAATGTTGCCAATTTTTGTCTGATTACGGGCCTGTGAAGTGCCTTGGGGCCTTTAACATAGTAAATGTAAGTTGTTTTTGTTGCTGAAAAGCAGCTTCAGAGGGAGTTTTTGGCTTCTCTAGCCTCATGTCCACGACGGTGCTGCTTCTGAAGTCAGGGTTGCTGTCTCTGGCAATCCTGTGATATGAAGGAAGCATAAAGAGGATACAATTCTGACTTCAGAAAAATTTCGTAAGAATCCAGAGTCTGTGCCATTTCCTGAAAACGGTTATGTACTTGGATTGGACATCATCACATTATGTTCGTTCTTGTTTTATTCACTTACACTTTATGCCAAGTACAAGAAACATATGGAAACTGCTTGAAAGATGTAATTTAATAAAAAAAAGAGTGCACTAGAATGGGAGTACTGAAAAGATTACAATCAAAGTGATTGCATTTTTGTGCAATGACTCTCAAGTCTGACTCTAAATGCAATACCGGAAATAGGCACCGGGCAGCTTGTGTTTCTGTGCTTCACATATAATTGTAACTAAGGTTAAAGGAGAAAGCCCATCTCAGGGCACCAGGGATGGGCAATAAAAATGCAGTCTTGCCAGCGTCACCCACATCCCAAGAATAAATGAAAAGAAAATTGTACCTGGCTTTGAGATCCCTCAGAGACATTTCCTGTTCTAATTTATATTTAACTTTGAAGCTCTATTCTCCCGCCATATTGCATTCCAATTACTGAAACTGTTTCTGATCTGTCGTGAATAGTTAAAGCATTATTTTTGTTTTCCAATTTCCTCTTTTTTTTCTATTTGTCTTCATTGCTGTAAACCACAGAGGAGGGTGAAAAAGTTTAGATTAATTACCTAATGCAGAGGAGGGTAAATGTATGGAATGGACAGCCTAGAGAGATAGGAGGGGGCTGATGGTATCAATGAATTCAAGAAATTCAAATTTGATGGGATATGATATTTCCTGGCCATAATCTTTTCCAGTCCTGTACTTTGTTATATTCTTATAATTTACTTTCTTTAACTCTACCTACTTATTTTCTGATATTCTGAAACTTCGGACAAAAGTATAAAGAGAGAATTAAATTTACAATTTATTTTAAACAAGCATTCCTGCCACTGGCTAATTTCAAATCATGGACTCTTGATATAAAAGGAACTGAACAGCAGACCCCTTAGCTCTATTTCTTTTATGGTCCCTCTTTATAGGCTCCATTTTCTCAGAACACAAAACAATATTGTATGATTAATCTTCCATTGAGGTTAAAACGAACCAAATTATATGCACTGGTGTTTTTCAAAGCATTGAGATGACGGTATTTTGCCTTTTGTTAATCAACGGTAAAATGATTTTTTTTTTTGCTTTGTGTTTGGCATCTAGTAATTAAAACTCCTAAATTAAACGAGGTTTTCTTGTGGATTTTATGGATTGTTAATAAGTAGGTATTGATGGCGGAGAAGGTTCCTGAGGTACAAAGATTAGAAATTGCATTTCATAAAGAAATGTTACAGCATCAATTTTACAGTCAATAACTTCAATTAAAAGGAAACTTTATCGTCCTTGTACGTACAGGTAAAAGTTGATGAAGTGCTTTATAGCCTAGCTTCATTATGCATGCATTTCTGGACTACATTCAGGATTTGTGTTTGTATCTCAGCGGCAATTAATTTACAATTTCCTGCACTGAAATTCCTGGAGCACTAATTAAAGTGACATTATTTCTGTAAACAAATTAACATTAAACTAATTTGCTGTGCAACTGCTTTAGAATTTCTCTGCAAAATTTTCCATATAATTAATTTGGAACCGGTAATAACTTCGGGGATTTAGAAACTTATCAGTTGCTTACCATTAGTGGATGTTATGCAAGGTCAAAATTGTTAGCACCATAAACCAACCAGTAGTTCGGTTGTACGACAGGTTCTGAGATCTGCATACATTTGCAGAGAATTGTTTCCCTTGACCAGTAAATAATGTTGGATTGGCAGTGTAACTAATGTCTACCTGCCTCTCGTTGCTCTAAATAGGTACTAGTAACAAACTGGGTCCGATGGTATATTAGTGCGTTAAGGATGTGCTTTTGCCTTTTTATGAAGAGAGCTAATCACACTTTTACAAAATCAATTTTTTATGAAGTCAAATCAAAATGGCATGTGATTTAGCTGTGGGTGACCTTATACACTGTTAGTCCTTTTCAGGAACAAAAGAGGATCACGGGACACGGTTTTAACTTTGAAATCTGGTGGGGGGGGCAAGCGAAATCGGGCATTTCTGGGGCGGGAAGGAATCCTGGCTCCAACCCGCCGAAAAACGTGGACGATCCAGATCCATCTGGGTTCATGAACCCAGAAGCGCAGGTGGGACGATTTTTAAACCAAGAATTAAACTACTTAAAGTACTTTAACTACATTAATGACGATTTCACCATGCTGGGAAGTGATTTCAACACTGCCTCAATGTCTTTCCCGTGCTGTGTGAAGTATGCCATGGGAAACTAGTAGGGTTGCAGCCATTTGGCCATTTAAATGCCAGTTTGAGAGATGGGGATAAAAGGTGAGTAATTGCAGCAGGGCACTCAGTTCACTCAGACAAACTTTTGGCTGGGAATTCTTTGTGTTTACATTGAAAGTTCTTGGTTCACACTTAGAATTGTTCTGTTTACACATATTTACCTACTTTTTTGGACCCCCTCAAACTGACTATCAGGATGGGGGGGGGGGGGTGGGAGGAACGCAATGGCTGCATTCATCACAACATCCGAGGACGAGGAACATCACCATCCTCACCAGGCAGGGTGTGCACTTCTGCCATTTGCAGCTCCACAACATAGTGCTGCACCACAGGCACCTGCACAAGAGTAGAGAGGGGCACAACAGAGGGACCGACGTCGCAGGAGGTACTACTCTCGCCAGAGGTTCTACCGACCAAGGCTGAGCTTCCTCGACCTCTCTGAGGAGCAGTGTATAGGGAGGCTGAGAGTGAGTCACCAGGTGGTCGCAGACATCTGCAGCCTTCTTTCATGCCGAGCTGCTCCTGGCTGGGCCTGATGGCATCGCTTTGCCCGCGGCAGTTAAAGTGACCACTGCCTTCAACTTCTTCACCTCCAGATCATTCCAGGGCGCCACCGCTGACATCATCGGGGTCTCTCGGCCGTCTGCCCACAAGTGCATAAGGCAGATCACCGATGGATTGTTTTGCAGGGCGTCCCACTACGTCAACTTACTCATGGACAACCTCAGCCAGATGGAGAGGGCAGTGGGTTTCCACTCTGTGGCTGGCTTCCCAAGGGTATAGGGTGCAATTGTATATAGCAATTCGAGCACCTCCACATGAGCCAGGACTCTTCATCAACAGAAAGGGAAAAAACTCCATCAACGTGCAGCTCGTTTGTGACCACTGGAAAAGATTTCTTCACTTGTGTGCCCGATTCCCTGGCAGTTGCCATGATTCACTCATTTTGAGGGAATCCAACATCCTGGGCCCTCTTCCATGCACCAAACAGCCTTAAGGGCTGGCTCCTCTGAGACAAGGGATACCCCCTGCACATGTGGCTCATGACACCCGTGAGAAACCCCATCAGCGAAGAACAGCATCGATACGACGACAGTCACATCGCCACCAGGTCTGTCATTGAACATGCGATAGGACTGCTGAAGATGCGATTTCGGTACCTGGATCGGTCTAGGGGAGCTCTTCAATACACATCAAGAGTGGGTAGAATTACAGTCCTCTGTTGTGTCCCGCGCAACAGAGGTTTTCAGGTTGATGAGGCCCCATGCCCTCATACAGCACCCACATCTGCCATCAACATTGAGGAGGAGGAACCCGTCGGCAGAGCAGCGCTCACCTGGCTGCTAGTGAGGCCAGGGAGTCACTTGTATGTGAACGACTCTCATAAGGACATCTGCAAAGTAAGGACAGTCTAGTCCTCAGACCACCTGGAAAGAGCAACACCAACACCACCTCCCCCCCCACCAATCCTCGCACAAAACAGTCCTACAACTACACATGCACCCATTATAAATGCACCCATTGGGTGACATCAAGTGTCACCAGTCACGGTGAAGTTCATGAAAGGACACTATCACAAAAGGCAGTCAAGAATGGGCAAGACGTGTGAGTAGTGGTGAGAATGATAATATTTAACATGACTTTAACAAAAAAAAAATATAAATGAAAAACGTCAGTCTGTCGGACACTCTTGTGCATACCCTTTGTGATCCCACAACCTTAGCCTTTTGCTGCCTACTACTTCTACGTGATGCATCCCCTGTGGCTGTAGCAGAGGTAGCGGCAGGTTGCTCATGTTCATGCCCTGACTGCTGTGATGCTTTGGGCGCATGCCTTCTGGGTTTTGGAGGCCGTGAGGGCCCCGCCAAAGACTGCTCCACCTGCACCTGTAGCAGGGGCGGAAGCAGCATTATGGGTATTGATTGAGAGGGGGACAATGGGTGAGACATGGAAGCGCTTTGAGTGGAGTCCCCACTTACATGTCCCTTTCACCATTATCCCATTCCTGGTCCCGGCCCACATTACTCCTACCACCCTGCTGGAAACAGTTTGGAGGGTATGCATGATGCTTTGGAAGCCCAGTTGTAAAGTTTCTCTCTGGCTGTTTAAGGCGGCAGAATGTTGTTCACCCTGAGTCTGAACGACCATTGTCGGGACCTGGATGGACTCATTTTGTGAGGTGTGCTTGAAGCTCGATGGAGGCTAGCCTTCTTTCCATTGCAGACATTCCCACATGTACCTGTGCCACCATTCCACTCATGCAGGAGATGGACCTCTCCATCCTCTCTGCTATTGTGGAGTGTGTGTGTGGCCGCTGTTTCAGTAACTCTATCATTCTCCTTTTGAAGGATAGTCCCCGGGGTTCAGAATCTGCGTCCAGCTGAGCAGAGCCTGGAGAGGAGTGTGCCCACCGACGCGGACTCTCCACAGCTGCCCCTGCCACCAGTGTCTGCTCATGCTCATTTGTGTGTAGTGACTCACCAGGTGCCAACCAATCTAACTTCACCCCTCAGTAGGTCCTAGTAGGAGTATCGGGCTGGTGGATGGTTCGTTAAGATGCGACGTTGTGCCCTCTGAGGCCGGGAGCTCCTCTGAGGAATCACCCTCTCCTGTCACATGGGTCACTGAAGGTCCTGGAATAGAACAGAAGGCAATATTAAGCATCATCACAGATGTGTCATGTTGCGATGAGCATGTTGAGGTGTTCAACATGAAAGCATTGTTAACATCAATTCATATTGTATGTCATGAATGTTAAAGTTGTCACCAGATGTTTGGGATGCCAGTCTCTGCGTCCCCAATGGACAGGCACTTGAGGTGCATCTGATCTGCAAGGGCTACTCCTCCACCTCTGTGAGGAACGCTATTTGTTGTGGCCCCCCCCCACCCCCACCTCCAGTCCTCGTCCTCTCCCACGCTTTTTGTGCTTTCTTTTCTCCGACAAGGGGAGAAAGTACGGACGTGAGAGTGAGTGAGGGTGAAGTGGTCAGCCGATGAATGCATTGCTTTGGGTAAGGCTAACCCTGAACGATGTGCATCAGAGGGTGAGTGAGACTGAGACATTACATTGGATCAGGATTGGGGTGGGTTCACAATTGGGGAGGTGAGGATGAGCCTTAAGTGGGTGTGAGATGTGATGTGATGGAGTGGTCTTGGCAGTGCAGAATGGTGTGGGAGGGGGAGTGATGTGGAACACGGAATGCAGGAGAATCAGTAAGTGTACTCACTTTTGCTGACTGAGTTAGGTCATTGAAATGCTTCCTGCACTGGACGCAAGTGTGGCAGATGTTGCTGCTGCTGGTGACCTCCTCTGCCACCTCAAGCCAGGCCTTGGTGGCAAAGGTAGGGCGCTTCCTCCTGTTGACCATGTAAAATAATTTCCTCCTCCTCCTCCTCAACCCGGCCAGCAGCACCTCAAGTGAGGCTTCACTGAGTCTTGAAGCTGGCTTGCCCCCTCTGCTGCTCCATTCTGCGTGCTTGCTCCAGCAAAAGTCATTGGTGCAATGGGCCTTTAAATCCAGACCCCAGCTGACAGCAGGTCATGCGAGTGCGCAGTCCGACTGCTGCGCACCTTTCGGATGGAAAACCCGGAAACAAACCCAGCTGACCCCACTCCACTGGCTGCCATACCGCCGGCAGTTTAAAATAGTGTCTGTGATGTTTCTGTGACAAAACTGTATTACACTTCTCAAATAGCTAATTAGTCACTTAACAGCTTTTTATTTGTTCATGGGATGTGGGCTTCGCTGGCAAGGCCAGCATTTATTGCCCATCCCTAATTGCCCTTGAGAAGGTGGTGGTGAGCCGCCTACTTGAACTGCTGCAGACCCTGTGGTGAAGGTTCTCTCTCAGTGCTGTTAGGAAGGGAGTTCCAAGATTTTGACCCAGTGACTATGAAGGAAAAGCGATATATTTCCAAGTCGGGATGGGGTGTGACTTGGAGGGGAACGTGCAGGTGGTGGAAGAAACATAGAAAATAGGAGCAAGAGTAGGCCTTTCGGCCCTTCGGGCCTGCTCCGCCATTCAAAATGATCATGGCTGATCGTCTAGCTCAGTACCCTGTTCCTGCCTTTTCCCCATATCCCTTGATCCCTTCAGCATTAAGAAATATATCTATCTCCTTCTTGAATCCATCTAATGACTTGGCCTCCACTGCCTTCTGTTGTAGAGAATTCCACAGGTTCACCGTCCTCTGAGTGAAGAAATTTCTCCTCATCTTGGTTCTAAATGGCAGACCCCGTATCCTGACACTGTGACCCCTGGTTCTGGACTCCCCAGCCATCGGGAACATCCTCCCTGCATCTAGTCTGTCTAGTCCTGATAGAATTTTATATGTTTCGATTAGATCACCTCTCATTCTTCTAAACTCTAGTGAATATAGGCCTAGTCGAACCAATCTCTCCTCATACGTCAGTCCTGCCATCCCAGGAATCCGTCTGGTAAACCTTTGTTGCACTCCCTTCATGTTAAGGACATCATTCCTCAGATAAGGAGACCAAAACTGCACACAATACTCCAGATGTGGTCTCACCAAGACCCTGTATAACTGCAGTTAGACATCCCTGCTCCTGTACTCAAATCCTCTTGCAATGAAGACCAACATACCATTCGCCTTCCTAACTGTTTGCTGCACCTGAATGCTCGCTTTCAGCGACTGGTGTACAAGCACCTCCCCTTTTCCCAATCTATCACCATTCAGATAATCTGCCTTTCTGTTTTTACAATCAAAGTGGATAACCTCACATTTATCCACGTTATACTGCTCTGCATGTTCTTGCCCACTCACCCAACTTGTCCAAATCACATTGGAGCCTCTTTGCATCCTCCTCACAGCTCACATTCCACCCCAGCTTTGTGTCATCTGCAAACTTGGAAATGTTACATTTAGTTCCCTCATACAAATCATTGTGAATAGCTGGAGCCCAAGCACTGATCCCTGCAGTATCCCACTAGTCACTGCCTGCCACCAGAAAAAGACTTGTTTATTCCTACTCTCTGTTTCCTGTCTATCAACCAATTCTCAATCTATGCCAGTATATTCCCCCCAATCCCATGTGCTTTAATTTTGCACACTAACCTCTTGTGTGGGACCTTATCAAAAGCCTTCTGAAAATCCAAATACACCACATCCACTGGTTCTCCCCTATCTATTCTACTAGTTACATCCTCAAAAAACTCCAGTAGATTTGTTAAGCATGATTTCCCTTTCATAAACCCATGCTGACTTTGTCCAATCCCGTTAATGCCCTCCGAGTGTTCTGTTATCACATCATTTGTAATAGACTCCAGCATTTTCCCCACTACTGATTAACTGGTCTGTAATTCCCTGTTTTTCTTTCTCTCCCTCCTTTTTTAAATAGTGGGGTTACATTTACCACCCTCCAATCTGTAGGAACTGTTCCAGAGTCTGTAGAATTTTGGAAGATGATCACCAATGCATCCACTATTTCCAGGGCCACTTCCTTTAGTACTCTGGGATGTAGATTATCAGGCCCTGGAGATTTGTCAGCCTTTAGCCCCATTAATTTCCCTAGCACTATTTTTACTAATACTTGTTTCCTTCAGTTTCTCCCTCTCACCAGACCCTTGGTTCACTAACATTTCTGGTAGGTTATTTGTGTCCTCCTTTGTGAAGACAGAACCAAAGTGTGTGTTTAATTGTTCTGCCATTTCTTTGTTCCCCATAATAATTTCCACCATTTCTGACTGTAAGGGACCTACATTTGTCTTCAACGTTTTCTGCCCCTTGGTGTTTCTTAGCTCCAACCATACAGATTCCACATCGTGATTTTCCGAGCCAATATCCTTCCTCATTATTGTATTGATTTCCTCCTTTACTAACAATGCTGCCCCACCTCCTTTCCCTTTTATCCTGTCCTTCCTAAATACTGAATACCCCTGGATTTTCAGTTCCCATCCTTGGTCACCCTGCAGCCATGTCTCCGTAATCGCAAATATATCATAACCGTTAATATCTATCTGCGTTGTTAATTCATCTAGCTTATTGCGAATGCTCCGCGCGTTAAGACACAATGCCTTTAGACTTGTCTTTTAACGATTGCTAGTTATCTTAATTTTATTTTGCACTGGCCCGATTTGTTTTTTGCCCTTGTTTTCTTTGCCTTCCACTATTGCTTCTTCCCTTTCTGTCTTTTGTTTCTATCCTTGGTTCCCCCTCCTGTCTCCTTGCTCAGGTTCCCATGTGTTCCCATGCGCCTGCTGCCCTTGTCCTTCTAGGTGGTAGAGGTTGCGGGTTTGGAAGGTGTTGTCTAAGGAGCCTTGACGAGTTGCTGCAGTGCATCCGATAGATGGGCAGTGCATCCGATAGATGGTACACACTGCAGTCATGGTGTGCCAGTGATGAAGGGAGTGAATGTTTTGTGTGGTGGATGGGGTACCAATCAAGCGGGCTGCTTTGTCCTGGATGGTGTTGAGCTTCTTGAGTGTTGTTGGAGCTGCACTCGTCCAGGCAAGTGGAGAGTATTCCATCACACTCCTGACTTGTGCCTTGTAGATGGTGGAAAGGCTTTGGGGAGTCAGGAGGTGAGTCACTCGCCGCAGAATTCCCAGCCTCTGACCTGCTGTTGTAGCCGCATTATTTATGTGGCTGGTCCAGTTAAGTTTCTGGTCAATGGAGACCCCCAGGATGTTGGTGGTGGGGGATTCGGCAATGGTACTGCCGTTGAATGTCAAGGGGAGGTGGTTAGACTCTCTCTTGTTGGAGAGGTCATTGCCTGGCACTTATCTGGCGCGAATGTTACTTGCCACTTATGAGCCCAAGCCTGGATGTTGTCCAGGTCTTGCTGCATGCAGGCTCGGACTGCTTCATTATCTGAGGGGTTGCGAATGGAACTGAACACTGTGCAATCATCAGCGAACATCCCCATTTCTGACCTTATGATGGAGGGAAGGTCATTGATGAAGCAGCTGAAGGAGGTTGGGCCTAGGACACTGCCCTGAGGAACTCCTACCGCAATGTCCTGGGGCTGAGATGATTGGCCTCCAACAATCATTACCATCTCCAGTGGCTGGAGTCATACATAGCACAAAGGGAGAGTTTTCCACCTGATTCCCATTGACTTCAATTTTACTAGGGCTCCTTGGTGCCACACTCGGTCAAATGCTGCCTTGATATCAAGGGCAGTCACTCTCACCTCACCTGGAATTCAGCTCATTTGTCCACGTTTGGACCAAGGCTGTAATGAGGTCTAGAGCCGAGTGCTCCTGGCAGAACCCAAACTGAACATCGGTGCGCCCGTTATTGGTGAGTAAGTGCACTGTCGACGACACCTTCCATCACTTTGCTGATGATTGAGAGTAGACTGATGGGACGGTAATTGACCGGATTGGATTTGTCCTGCTTTTTGTGGACAGGACATACCCGGGCAATTTTCCACATTGTCTGGTAGATTAGGTGTTGTAGCTGTACTGGAAAAGTTTGGCTAGAGGCGTAGCTAGTTCTGGAGCACAAGTCTTCAGCACGACAGCCGGGATGTTGTCGGGGCCCATAGCCTTTGCTGTATCCAATGCACTCGGCCGTTTCTTGATATCACGTGGAGTGAATCGAATTGGCTGAAGACTGGCTTCTGTGATGGTGGCGCTATCGGGAGGGGGCCGAGATGGATCATCCACTTGGCACGTCTGGCTGAAGATGGTTGCAAATGCTTCAGCCTCCTCTTTTGCACTCACATGCTGGACTCCACTATCATTGAGGATGGGGATGTTTACAGAGCCTCCTCCTCCCGTTAGTTGTTTAATTGTCCACCACCATTCACGATTGGATGTGGCAGGACTGCAGAGCTTTGATGTGATCCGTTGGTTGTGGAATCTGTTAGCTCTGTCTATAGCATGTTGCTTCTGCTGTTATAGTTATGCAATTGCGTGCACAAGCTTATATGCAACAACACCAAGTCAATGAAAAAATATAGGCTGATTAACCAACAAGGCTTAGACTTTCCTATAAAATCCTGACTGGATCTTCTGATCCGGTGGGAATCCCATAGGAGAGGAGTACTGACCCTGATGAATCTTGTCAGGTCTGCACTGTTGGCATAATTTTTGGCAGTTTTCCTTGTTCAGGGGAGGCAGACGGTAAAAAGGTCTGCTGCATCCCCCAGCCAGCTGCCGACAGTGTTACATAGCTGTGTTGCCCTGTGGGGAAGCTGGAGATGGATGAAAAATATGGGCAGATTCAGACCTCAAAGAGCCAGTATTATTAAACTATTCATGATTTGGATGATGTCATATTCCCATCATTTGAATACATCCATTTAGGTTCAGGGCAGAAGGACTCCATGCCCAGTGGAAGTGGAGCCATCTGTGGGAAGCTGACAAAATTGCTCGTTATCACATTTCCTACCTCCACAATCTACCCATCCACACCATTTCCCCCCCCCCCCCCCAAAATCCCCAACTATCTTGTGGTAACAGCATTGAAAATTTCCTGCCATGACTGAAAGTGATCATGTTCTTCTAGTTTACGGAGATACTATTCCTCAGGCCACAACAATGACTACTTGCACGTCCATCGCGCCTTTCGATATAGCAAAATGCCTCAATGGTGTTTTACATTTGGAAGGGTGTGGGTGTCCGATCAAATGCAGAAGCAAATTACGGGAGGTAGCTACTAAAAGGCATGGTCTAAGATGTAGGCTTTAAGAAAGAAGCAACTTCCGTTTATAGAGCATCTTTCACACTCTCAGGGCGTCCCAAATGCTTCATAGCCAATGAATCGCTGTTGAAGGGTAGTCACGGTTTTGTAGGCAAATGAGACAGCCAATTTGTACACAACAAGGGACCACAAAAACAAGTGAGATAAATAACCAAATAATCTGTTTCTGGCGATGGTGGTTGAGGGATAAATGTTGGGCAGGACACCAGAACTAGCTTGCTCTTCAAATAGTGCCATAATTTTTAATGTCCACCTGAGAGGGCAGATGGAGGGCTTCCGTTTAATGTCTCATTGAAAAGTCAGCACCTCAGTCAGTGCAGCATTCACTAATTAATTCACTGAAGTGTCAGCCCAGATTATGTGCTTAGGTCTTGAAGCGGGGCTTGGAACCAGAACCTTCTGACTCCGAGGCAAGATTGCTACCACTGAGCCAGGAATGACACCTAGGATAGAGACCGTACCTCCGCAACACCCTGTCCACTCTTCCATCACGCCCAACACCCGCTCTCCTTTCCACGGTACCTTCCCATACAAGCACAGGAGATGCAACACCTGCCCTTTCACCTCCTCCCTTCCCACCGTCCAGGGCCCGAAACAGCGATTTACTTTTACTTTTTTCAATTTAGTATACTGTATTCGCTGCTCATGATGCGGTCTCCTCTACATTGGGGAGACCAAACACAGATTGGGTGATCACTTTGCCAACACTTCCATTCAGTCTGTAAGTGTGACCCTGACCTTCCGGTCACTTGCCATTTCAATTCTCCATCCCACTCCCACTCTGACCTCTCTGTCCTCGGCCTCTTACACTGTTCCAATGAAGCTCAACGGAAGCTTGAGAAACAGCACCTCCTCTTTCAATCAGATACTTTACAACCTTCCGGACTCAACATTAATTTCAATAACTTCAGATAGTAGCCACTGCTCTCATTTTCTCGCTCAGCAGGTGCTGGTAATGGTTCTGCTGTTGCCATTTACAGCTCCTCTAGACCGATCTTTTGTTTCTTAACTAGTCCCATTACCACCCTCCTTGCCTTACACCATCATCCCTTTTGTCATTTAATCACTCCTGCCCTCCACCTTATCACCGACCTTCCCTTTTGTTCTTTCCTTCCCTCCCCTTCGCCCCTCCTGCTTTCCCTGGCTCTGTACTTGCTTTAAAAACTGTTACATCTTTAACTTCTTCCAGTTCTAATGAAAAATCATCGACCTGAAACGTTAACTCTTTTTCTCTCTCCACAACCTGACTTGCTGAGTATTTCCAGGATTTTCTGCTTTTATTTCATCTTTCCAGCATCCGCAGCATTTTGCTATAGATGACACCTAGGAAGCTTTTTAGAGCGGGGGAGACTTGCAGCCAGATGGTGGGGTTTGGAAAGGAGATCCAGAGCTTGGGGCAAAAAGGCTGAAGGTTCTATCACCAATGGTAGAACATGGAGGGGAATGCATAATAGACCAAATATGGAAGAGATGATAGGATGTTGCAAAGTCGTGAGGCCATGGAGAGATTTACAGACAAGAATAAGGATTTTGAAGTTTAATCACTAAGGGATAGAGAGCCATTGGAGGTCGGCAAGGACAAGAGAGATAAGTGAGTGAGGCTTTGTGCAGGATAGGCTGCATTTGTTACTTGTGGAAAACTCTATGGACACTTTTTAAAAATTAAATTCAAATCTATATATAAACTTGCCACAGTTTTCACTGGCCTAGTGGAGTTTTCAAATTGCCATAGCACAATATAGTAACTGTTTATTTTAATATTGCATATTGACACATGATGGTCTTTTGTTTTTAAAAAAAAGTTATTTATTTCAACTGACAGCAATTTCAAAAAACTTGGCTAGGTCAGTAAAAGACCAATCTGTAGTAAATTTCAAGAGCTTACTTGATTAATGATAGGATTCTTAAGGTGACATAGAAGAGGTGATCTGAACAGTAGATCAAAATTTTTCGATTTCAATTAAATTGGATTAAATCACACCTAGGACTGTTGATGAAAGTGTAAGAATTGCAAATGCTATTTTGATTGTACTTCGGTATATAATTGATCATATGTGCTTTACATTCATTTTTAAATGACAAATACCCAAAGCACAAATTTCAGAAACAGAACTGGCAGTGCTTAACAATCTACTATTCACAAGATACTTACAGAAGTCGTAAAATCTTTTGGTCTCCAGGACTTAAAGTATACTGAACAGTGCTTTATCCACTTAGCCAAGGGGAGTGGCGGGGGTACTTGAGAGAAACTGCTTAATCTTGGCTGGGAAATGTCTCCTAGTCTTGAGATCACATCTCTTGGTCTATAATTTAGCGGTAATGCAAAGCTTCTACTGCCTTCTCTTTTATCATTAACATTTTAACTTGAATTATGCCTCTCTTCAGTCTTGCAGTCAGAACAGCAATCAGACCTCCATAGCCTGGGTTTGTGACACAGCAGTTCAAATCGAAGAATAATTCTTATTGCCTTCCCTGTCCCCATTAATGTCCTCTTTTGTGGTTATGGATATCGGAACAGTGTTCATTACTGAATGGAGCCCGTCATTGACGTGAACTAATTACTAAACTGTGGAGAATAGCCACTTTAAATTAGGTACATTAACCTACCAACATAGCTTTAATCTTCACAAATGGAGAGGTATTGGGAAACAGTTTCCATTAACATCTGTCCTTATTAGTAATGAAAAAAACCTTTGCTCTTTAATTTTTAAGTTTCAAAAACAACACTGACCCTGAGGTATTGGTACATGAATTTCATTCATGTTGCTTTATAATCAGGCAGAGAAAAAAACAATCTTAGAGTAAATAAGGAGAAACTAATTCCACTTGCAGAAGCATCGGTAACCGGAGGACACAGGTTTAAGGTAATTGACAAAAAAGCCAGAGGGGAGATGAGGAGAAATCTTTTTACATAGTGAGTTATTATGATCAGGAATGCGTTGCCTGAGAGGGAATTGGATAAATAGTTGAAGGAGAGAAAATTGCAGGGCTATGGGGAAAGAGCAGGGGAGTGGGACTAATTGGATAGTGCTTTCAAAGAGCCGGCACAGATGCAGTGGCTGAATGGTCTCCTTCTGTGCTGTATGATTCTAGTTCTGTAATAAATAAAAAGCAAAATACTGCAGATGCTGGAAATTTGAAACAAAAAGAAATGGTTGGCAATGCGCAGTAGGTTAATCAGCATCAGGACAGAAGGTTGATGTTTTGGGTGCAGTATCTCCTCAGATGGTGATGGACCTGCTGTGTGTTTCCAGCTTTAGCTTGTTTCTATAAATGTTGTGGTTTCTGTCAGCTGCAGATGTAGGTCTCCAGTCGTTGTACAGTTTATGTTTCCTTGTTACCTGTGTGGAGGTACAAGGTATGGTGTTTGCTTGAGCTAGTCTGTGAAAAAGCTTGCCCCAGAAACTTACTTTGTGCGGGGGTTTAGTGCCACCAGGTATATGTCCTTGCACTTATTGGTTAAGATGTAATCCATAACTGCCATCTCACCCAACTCCTTCTAACAGTTTAAAATAAAAGCATATTGTGTTAAAAAGTAGCTCACATTATCTTTTCAACAAGATGAAACCTATTGTTGCAGTATTAACAGAGCTTGAATTGGACTGATGATAAATGATGTGGCAGACTGTACAACTCCCTCATGAAATGGTTGCTCTTGAATTGTTACATTGCACAAATCTAATATAATAAGTACCCCATCAATTCCTCATCGAATGTCCTGTGTTTATAGTGTGCAAGTTGACAAGCAAACCAGTGGTTCACAGAAATCTATCAATCTCCAGATTTAGTACTGACAATTGAGCTAGCATCAACTGCCGTTCGCAGAGGAGCGTTCCAAAGTTCTCCCACCCTTTGCGTGTAGAAGCATTTCCTAACTTCACTCCTGTATGTCCTGGCTCTTAAAGTTAGGCTCAGTCCTAGTATTTAAGTATAGGATACCTCCAAAAACAGTTACAAATGTCTCGGCAGCCAGAAGCAATAATCCAGCCACTGACCTGTAAATCCTGCATGGTCCTTTTTAAATAACGCCAGTGGGGGTCCTCCAGGCACTCTAAGACACGTTCAGATGGTTAGGGTTAAGACTGTGTGTTGAGTTGAGCGTTAAGTCCCAAAATGGTGTCTCTCTCATTAAATCAGCGTTAAATCCTGTACCAAGATGGTGTCCAGCACACGTCACGCTGGAAACGTGTGTGCGCAGTCAAGACGCCAAATTGCATATCGGAGAGGCCGTGTGGCACTGAAACAACGGGCGCTACAGGGGCCCAATTTAGCGTCCTGTATGAGGTAACAACTACTGGAAGAAGTCACTAGGAAAGGCCATTGGGGCAGACAGTACAATTGGATTCAATTGACAATTAGATAATCTTCTGGAGAGAGAAAGGATTGAAAAAAGAAAACTTGCGTTTATTTCATGACTTTCACGACCGCAGGAGGTCTGAAAGTACTTTTCAGCCAATGAAGCACTTTTTAAAGTGTATTCACTGTTGTCATGTGGGAAATGCGGGAGAAAATTTGCGCACAGCAAGGTCCCGCAGCAGTAGTGATAATGACCAGATAATCTGTTTTTAGGTGATAAATATTGACCAGGACACTGGGGCGATCCCCCCTCATTCTTCTTCAAAATTGTGCCATGGGATCTTTTATGTCCACCCACGAGGGCAGACGGGGCCTTGGTTTAACGTCTCATCCGAAAGACGGCACCTCCTACATTTTGTGCTCAAGTCCCTGGAGTGGGACTTCAACCCACAACTTTCTGATTCAGAGGCGAGAGTGCTACCACTGAGCCACAGCTAACACACTATATGACGAGTGTGGTGAGACGGTGGATAGATGACATCGGTCCATCAAAAAAGGATAGACTTTTTGAGCCGAATGACATTTTCCTGTTGGGAAAAATCCATACTGATACAAAAAACAAATCCGCAAAGTCCTAATGAAAGTATGGCCCATGCAATTGGGACACTGTAAAATAATTAATTATTCTCATAGAAAGAATCATAGGTCTGCTTCCGTGCTGTAATCTGTCGGCCCATCGAGTCCGTGCCGGCTCTATGCAAGAGCAATCCAGCTGGTCCCATTCCCCCGCCCTACCCCTGTAGTCCTGCAAATTTTTTCCTTTCAAATACTTATCCAGTTCCCTTTTGAAGGCCATTATTTAATCTGCCTCCTCCACCACCTCGAGCAGTACATTCCAGATCCTAACTCGCTGTGTAAAAAAAGTTTTTTCTCATGTCACCTTTTGCCAATCACCTTAAACCTATGTCCTCTGATTCTTGACCCTGCCGCCAATGGGAACAGTTTCTTTCCATCTACTCAGTCTAGACCCTTCATGATTTTGAATACCTCTATCAAATCTCCTTGCAACCGTCTCTGTTCCAAGGAGAACAACCCCAGCTTCTCCAGTCTATCCACGTAATTAAAGTCCCTCATCCCTGGAATCATTCTAGTATATCTCTTCTGCACCCCCTCTCAGGCCTTCATATCTTTCCTAAAGTGCGGTGCCTAGAACTGGACACAATACTCCAGTTGTGGCCGAACCATTGTTTTATAAAGGTTCTTCATCACTTCCATACTTTTGTACTCTATGCCTCTATTTATAAAGCCCAGGATCCCGTATGCTTTTTTAACCGCTTTCTCAACCTGCCCTGCCACCTTCAATGATTTGTGCACATATACCCCCAGATCTCTCTGTTCCTGTTAGAATTGAACCTTCTAGTTTATATTGCCTTTCCTCACATTTCGGTAGGTAGAACATCACTTCGCATTTTTCTGCATTAATCTGCCACATGTCCGCCCATGCCACCAACCTGTCTCTATCCTCTTGAAGTCTATCACTATCCTCCTCACTGCTTAATACCCTTCCAAGTTTTGTTTCATCTGCAAATTTTGAAATTGCACCCTGCACACCCAAGTCCAAGTCATTAATATATATCAAGAACAGCAGTGGTCCCAGCACTGACCCCTGGGGAACACCACTGTACACCTTCCTCCAGTCCGAAAAACAACCGTTCACCACTACTTTCTTACCTGTCATTTAGCCAATTCTGTATCCATGTTGCTACTGCCCCCTTTATTCAATGGGCCACAATCTTGATGACGAGCCTATCATGCTGCACTTTATCAAACGCCTTTGGAAAGACCATATACATCACATCAACTGCATTGGCTTCATCTACCTCATTAATTACCTCATTAACTAATCTGAGAGAGTTTTTTGAACACGATTTGCCTTTAACAAATCCGTGCTGGCTTTTCCTAATCAATCCACACTCATCCAAGTGACTGTTAATTCTGTCCTGGATTATCATTTCTAAAAGTTTCCCCACTACCGAGGTTAAACTGACTGGCCTATAGTTGCTGGGTTTATCCTTACATCCTTTTTTGAACAAGGGTGTGACATTTGCAATTCTCCAATCCTCTGGCACCACCACCATATCTAAGGATGTTTGGAAAATTATAGCCAGTACCTCTGCGATTTCCACCCTTACTTCCCTCAGCAACCAAAGATGCATCCCATCCGGACCAGGTGACTTATCTACTTTAAGTACAGCTACCCTTTCTAGTACCTCTTCTTTATCAATTTTTAGCCCATCCAGTATCTCAACTATATCTTCCTTTTACTGAAACGTTGGCAGTATCTTCTTCCTTGGTAAGGACAGATGCAAAGTACTCATTTAGTACCTCTGCCTCCATGAGTAGATCTCATTTATGGTCCCTAATCGGCCCCACCCCTCCTTACTACCCGTTTGCTCTTTACATGCCTATAGAAAACTTTTAGATTCCCTTTTATGTTGGCCGCCAGTCTATCCTCATACTTTCTCTTTGCCCCTCTTATTTCCTTTCTCACTTCCCCTCTGAACTTTCTATATTCTGCCTGGTTCTCACTTGTTTTATCAACCTGACATCTGTCATACGCCCCTTTTTTCCACTTCATCTTACTCTCTATCTCTTTTGTCATCCAGGGAGCTCTGGCTTTAGTTGCTCTACCTTTCTCCCTCATGGGAATGTACCTAGACTGTACCTAACCATCTACTCCTTAAAGGCCACCCACTGTTCAATTACAGTTTTGCCTGCCAATCTTTGATTCCAATTTACCCGGGCCAGATCTGTTCTCATCCCATTGAAATTGGCCCTCCTCCAATTGAGTATTTTTACTTTAGAGTGGTCATTTTCCTTTTCTATAGCTATTCTAAACCTTATGATACTATGATCGCTGCTCCTTAAATGCCGCCCCCCCACTGACACTTGCTCCACTTGGCCCATCTCATTCCCTAGAACCAAGTCCAGCAATGCCTCCTTCCTCATTGGATCGGAAACGTACTGGTCAAGTTATCTAGAACACATCTCAAAAATTCCTCCCCCTCTTTGCCCTTTATAATATTATTATTGTTATCCTAGTCGATACAAGGATAGTTGAAGTCCCCCGTTAATACTACTCTATAGCCTTTGCACCACTCTGTAATTTCCCTGCAAATTTGCTCCTCTATACCCTTCCCACTGGTTGGTGGCCTACAGAATACACCTAGTAGTGTAATGGCACCTGTATTGTTTCTTAACTCTAACCAAATAGATTCTGTCCTTGACCCCTCCAGGACATCCCCTCTCTCCAGCACTGCAATATTCTCCTTAATCAATACGGTCACCCGCCTCCTTTCTTTCCTTCCCTATCTTTCCTGAATAATTAGTATCCAGCAATATTTAGTACCCAATCCTGCCCTTTTTTGAGCCAGGTCTCCATTATCGGCATGACATCGTATTCCCATGTAGCTATTTGCGCCTGCATCTCACCAGCCTTGTTTACCACGCTTTGTACGTTTACACACATGCACTGCAAACCATTCTTAGACTTTCTTGTACTCTCTCTTAGTCTGCTCCCACCGAATAGCGTACTATTTCTTGCTCTAGTGCTATCTTTCTCTCCTGATCCTTTGCACCCCTTGTTTCTCTTTTCCAATGTTACATCCTGGTGGCCATGCCCCTGCAAAATTAGTTTTAACCTCCCCACAGCACTAGCGAACCTCCCCATGAGGACATTGGTTCCAGCTCCATTGAGATGCAACAGTCCGGCCTGTGCAGGTCCCATCTCCCCCGGCAACATCTCTCCAGCCTTGCATTCATCTGCCCTATCTTCCTATTTCTAAACTTACCAGCGTATGGCACGGGGAGTAATCTGGACATTGCTACCTTTGCGGTCCTGCTTGTTAACCTCTTTCCTTAACATCTGCCTGCAGGACCTCATCCCTTTTTACAACTATGTCTTTGGTACTGATATGTACCACGACCTCCAGTTGTTCATCCTCCCCCTGTAGAATACTCTGCAGCCGCTCAGTCACATCCTTTGACCCTGGCACCAGGGAAGTAACATGCCATCCTGGAATCACATCTGCAGCTGCAGAAACATCTGTCTGCAACCCTAACTGTAGAATCCTCCTGAAGGACATAGCTGCCAGACTAGGCCTGTGGCAGGTGGTGAGCGAACCAACACGAGGGAAAAACCTACTTGACCTCGTCCTCACCAATCTACCTGTCGCAAATAAGAACATAAGAACGTAAGAAATAGGAGCAGGAGTAGGCCAATCGGCCCCTCGAGCCTGCTCCGCCATTGAATAAGATCATGGCTGATCTGATCCTAACCTCAAATCTAAATTCATGTCCAATTTCCTGCCCACTCCCCGTAACCCCTAATTCCCTTTACTTCTAGGAAACTGTCTATTTCTGTTTTAAATTTATTTAATGATGTAGCTTCCACAGCTTCCTGGGGCAGCAAATTCCACAGACCTACTACCCTCTGAGTGAAGACATTTCTCCTCATCTCAGTTTTGAAAGAGCAGCCCCTTATTCTAAGATTATGCCCCCTAGTTCTAGTTTCACCCATCCTTGGGAACATCCTTACCGCATCCACCCGATCAAGCCCCTTCACAATCTTATATGTTTCAATAAGATCGCCTCTCATTCTTCTGAACTCCAATGAGTAGAGTCCCAATCTACTCAACCTCTCCTCATATGTCCGCCCCCTCATCCCCGGGATTAACTGAGTGAACCTTCTTTGTACTGCCTCGAGAGCAAGTATGTCTTTTCTTAAGTATGGACACCAAAACTGTATGCAGTATTCCAGGTGCGGTCTCACCAATACCTTATATAACTGCAGCAATACCTCCCTGTTTTTATATTCTATCCCCCTAGCAATAAAAGCCAACATTCCGTTGGCCATCTTGATCACCTGCTGCACCTGCATACTAACTTTTTGATTTTCTTGCACTAGGACCCCCAGATCCCTTTGTACTACAGTACTTTCCAGTTTCTCGCCATTAAGATAATAACTTGCTCTCTGATTTTTCCTGCCCAAGTGCATAACTCACATTTTCCAATATTATATTGCATCTGCCAAATCTCCGCCCACTCACCCAGCCTGTCTATATCCCCTTGTAGGTTTTTTATGTCCTCCTCACTCTCTACTTTCCCTCCCATCTTTGTATCATCTGCAAACTTTGATATGTTACACTCGGTCCCCTCCTCCAAATCGTTAATATAGATTGTAAAGAGTTGCGGATCCAGCACCGACCCCTATGGAACACCACTGGCTACTGGTTGCCAGTCCGAGAATGAACCATTTATCCCAACTCTCTGCTTCCTGTTAGATAACCAATCCTCCACCCATGCCAGAATATTACCCCCAATCCAGTGCTTCTTTATCTTGAGCAATAATCTTTTATGTGGCACCTTGTCGAATGCCTTCTGGAAGTCTAAATACACTACGTCCACTGGTTCCCCTTTATCCACCCTGTACGTTATATCCTCAAAGAACTCGAGCAAATTTGTCAGACGTGACTTCCTTTTCATAAAGCCATGCTGATTTTGTCCTATTAAATTATGTTTATCCAAATGTTCCGCTACTGTCTCCTTAATAATAGACTCAAAATTTACCCACCACAGATGTTAGGCTAACTGGTCTATAATTTCCAGCCTTCTGCCTACTACCCTTTTTAAATAAGGGTGTTACATTAGCAGTTTTCCAATCTGCCAGGACCTTTGCCGAGTCCAGAGAATTTTGGAAAATTATTACCAAAGCATCCACAATCCCTTCTGCCACTTCCCTCAAGACCCTAGGATGTAAGCCATCAGGTCCAGGGGATTTATTCGCCTTGTGTCCCATTAATTTACTGAGTACCAATTCCTTAGTGATTTTAATCATATTTAGCTCCTCCCGCCCCCAGAGCCCCCTGTTTGCCCAGTGTTGGGATATTCTTAGTAAGATGCATCTGTCCATGACAATATTGGTAGGAGTGACCACTGCACAGTCCTCGTGGAGACAAAGTCGCGTTATCGCACTGAGGACATCATCCAATGTGTTGAGTGGCACTTTCACTGTGCTAAATGGGATAGTTTCAGAACAGATCTAACAGCTCAAAACTGGACATCCATGAGGTGCTGTGGGCCATCAGCAGCCACAGAATTGTATTCTAGCACAATCTGTAACCTCATGGCCCGACAAGTCAGGGGATCAACCCTGGTTCAATGAGGAGTGCAGAAGAGCATGCCAGGAGCAGCACCAGGCGTACCGAAAAATGAGGCGCCAACCTGGTGAAGCTACAACTCAGGACTACATGCATGCTAAACAGTGGAAGCAACATGCTATAGACAGAGCTAAGCAATTCCACAACCAACTGATCAGATCAAAGCTCTGCAGTCCTGCCACATCCAGTCGTGAATGGTGGTGGACAAATAAACAATTAACGGGAGGTGGAGGATCTGCAAACATCCTCATCCTCAGTGATGGCGGAGACCAGCACGTGAGTGCAAAAGACAAGGCTGAAGCGTTTGCAACCATCTCAGCCAGAAGTGCCGAGTGGATGATCCATCTCTGCCTCCTCCCGATATCCCCACGATCACAGAAGCCAGTCTTCAGCCAATTCGATTCACTCCTCGTGATATCAAGAAACAGCTGAGTGCACTGGATACAGCAAAGGCCATGGGCCCCGACAACATCCCAGCTGTAGTGCTGAAGTCTTGTGCTCCAGGATTGGCTGCGCCTCCAGCCAAGCTGTTCCAGTACAGCTACAACACTGGCATCTACACGAAAATGTGGAAAATTGGCCGGGTATGTCCTGTCCACAAAAAGCAGGACAAATCCAATCCGGCCAATTACGACCCTATCCGTCTGCTCTCAATCATTAGCAAAGTGATGGAAGATGTCGTCAACAGTGCTATCAAGTGACACTTACTCACCAATAATCTGCTCACCGATGCTCAGTTTGGGTTCCGCCAGGACCACTCTGCTCCAGACCTCGTTACAGCCTTGGTCCAAACATGGACAAAAGAGCTTAATTGCAGAGGTGAGGTGAGAGTGACTGCCCTTGACATCAAGGCAACATTCGACCGAGTGCGGCAGCAAGGAGACCTAGTAAAATTGAAGTCAATGGGAATGAGGGGGAAAACTCCAGTGGCTGGAGTCATACCTAGCATAAAGGAAGATGGTAGTGGTTGTTGGAGGCCAATCATCTCCGCCCCAGGGCATTGCTGCAGGAGTTCCTCAGGGCAGTGTACGAGGCCCCACAATCTTCAGCTGCTTCATCAATGACCTTCCCTCCATCATAAGGTCAGAAATGGGGATGTTTGCTGATGATTGCACAGTGTTCAGTTCCATTTGCAACCCCACAAAGAATGAAGCAGGCCAAGCCCGCATGCAGCAAGACCTGGACAACATCCAGGCTTGAGCTCATAAGTGGCAAGTAACATTCGTGCCAGACAAGTGCCAGGTAATGATCATCTCCAACAAGAGAGAGTCTAACCACCTCCCCTTGACATTCAATGGCATTACCATCGCCGAATCCCCCACCATCAACATCCTGGGAGTCACCATTGACCATAAAATTAACTGGACCAGCCTCATAAATATTGTGGCTACAAGAGCAGGTCAGAGGCCGGGTATTCTGCGGCTCGTGACTCACCTCCTGACTCCCCAAAGCCTTTCCACCATCTACAAGGCACAAGTCAGGAGTGTGATGGAATACTCTCCACTTGCATGGATGAATGCAGCTCCAACAACACTCAAGAAGCTCGACACCATCCAGGACAAAGCAGCCCGCTTGATTGGCACCTCATCCACCACCCGAAACATTCACTCCCTTCACCACCAGCGCACAGTGGCTGTGGTGTGTACCACCCACAGGATGCAATTCGCCAAGGCTTCTTCGACAGCACCCTCCGAACTTGCAACCTCTACCACCTAGAAGGACAAGGGCAGCAGGTACATGGGAACAACACCACCTGCACGTTCCTCTCCAAGTCACACACCATCCCGACTTGGAAATATATCGCCGTTCCTTCATTGTCGCTGGGTCAAAATCCTGGAACTCCCTTCCTAACAGCAATGTGGGAGAACCTTCACCACATGGACTGCAGCGGTTCAAGAAGGCGGCTCACCACCACCTTCTCGAGGGCAATTAGGGATGGGCAATAAATGCCGGCCTCGCCAGCGCCGCCCACATCCCATGAACGAATATTTTTTTTTCTCGCGACCTTTCTCCTCTCCACTGTGGAGCTGAGCCACCTGTGGTGCTCTGGTCTTGGCTCTGGCTGCACTCTGCAGAGGAACCCTCTCCCCCACCACCGGTTCGGGAGTTAGATGTCCTCAGTGGACTCCTGCACTACCTGCCTGGTCCTCCTTGTCTGTTTGGCAGTCACCCTGTCTCTCTCTGCCTGCCTTCTCTTGATCTGCGGGCTGACCACCTCCAGAAACGTGCTATCCATGTAGCTCTCAGCCTCCCTGGTGCACTGCAGTGACGCCAGCTGCTGCTCAAGCTCAGATCCTGACCTTGAGCTCCTCCAGCTGTCAACACTTCCTGCACCTGTGGTTGTCCAGGACATGGGAAGCATCCTGGTGTTCCCACATGGCACAGGATGTGCATTTGATGGGTTTGAGCTGCCCTACCATGCCTCTATTTATTAGATTACAAACTCACTTAACAGAAATAAACTAAAGACTTAAAATACTCTTAGTTCACTTCATGTTTACTTACCCCGATTTTTAGTTTTTAGTTTTCCAGCTCTTAGTTTAAACCAATGCCCAAGTTTAGAGAGAAAAAAAAGGTAATACTTACCAACCAATCACTTAACTGCTGTCCTGTGACGTCGCTCCTTGGTTTTCTGTTGTTGTTTTTGATCCGCTCGGGTCCTCCCCCGATCTGGTCTCGGGCCTCGGTTCTGCCGCCTCTCTGTTCTCTGGTCCTCCGCCGATCTGGTCTCTGGTCTCGGGCCTCAGGTCCGCCGCCGATCTGGCCCGCCGCCTCTCTGGCCTCGGGCCCGCCGCTCTTTATGCCCCTGCTCTCGGGCCTCTCTCCTCTGGGCCCGCTCTTGTCTCGGGCCTGAGGTCTGCTCTGCTCTGGTCTCTCGCCCCTGGGTCTGCTCCACTCTGGTCTCGGGCCTTGGGCCTGAGGTACGCTCCGCTCTGGTCTTGGACCTCGGGTTGCCGCTCCTTATATCCCCTCTTTTTGGTCTCTCGCCTTTGGTTCCACTCCAGTCCGCTGCCATGTATTCTGTGGTCATCCATCATGTATTCTAAATGGAACTAGGGGCATCAAATTTTTCAGAATGACTATTTATTTTACAAGAATCCTTTACTAACAAAAGCCTTTTTTTCTAGTGACAATCACAATAAACAACTTGAATTTTGGCTAATATAATTGGAAGATTGAAATCATTTTCTGAATTGAAAAAATAAAGTGGATTTTTAAAAAATCCATGAGCAACTGTTCAGCATTACTTGATTTTTTTTACCCTGGGTTTCTTATCTGCCCATTTCTTAACAACTGGCTTTAGTTTTTTATCAAGTTCCCATTGATTGCTAAACAGTTTTGCCATTGTTTTTTTTACCATAATAACAATGTAAACTCGACCTTCAAAGGTGATATGAGTCTCCAGAAGGAGTAAGATCTCGGGAAGTTCTCAGATAGGGAAATCATCAGTGATTTCACTTGAAGTTGGCATTGTTTTTATGGCGAGAAGTTGGTCATTAATATGATAATTTCGATCGATTTTTAGGTTAGAAAGTACTGGGGCTCTAAGAGGCAATTGCAAAATAGTAGACATTTATTGGAGTTGCACATCTCCAGGGATTGTAAAGGTGAAAGGGACACTATGATCTGTGAATTGATTAGAAGGAAGATGAACTTAAATTATAGCTCTTTTTAGCTAAATCGATAATAATTAAGGTGAGGCCTATATCATACATACTTAAAAGATTATATAAACATCAGCACTCATTTAGTCCCGAAGCACATTCTGTGCTTTGTATCACCAAGCAAGTTTGGCAGTACATCATTTTTGAGACAATACAATTTGGGGGTGGGGGTGGGTTGATACTGTTTGTAAAATAAAAAATGGTGGCAATATGTAGCAGGTCCTTGCATCTGAAAATGGAAAAGACAGGTTGACACTTTAGGTGGAGACTCTTCATCAGAACAGGGTGATAAAAAGAATTTGCATTTATATGGCACCTTTCATGACCCCAGGACATGTCAAAAGTCCTTCACAAACAATGAATTACTTTTTGAATTGTAGTCACTGTTGTAATGCAGGAAAATGCAGCAGTCAATTTGTGCAAAGCAAGGTCCCTCAAACACCAATGAGTTAAATGACAAGATAATGGCGATTGAGGGATCCATGTTGGCCAGGACACCAGAAGAACTCCCTTGCTCTTCACTAAGTAACACTGTGAGATCTTTTGCAGATGGGGCATTGGATTAATGTCTCATCCAGTAGTGCAGCCCCCTTCAGTACTGCACTGAAGCATCA
Organism: Heptranchias perlo; assembly: GCF_035084215.1. NCBI lineage: Eukaryota > Metazoa > Chordata > Chondrichthyes > Hexanchiformes > Hexanchidae > Heptranchias > Heptranchias perlo. The sequence goes on along the minus strand of NC_090331.1, from coordinate 14,559,423 downwards.
ACCTAGATTATGTGCTTAAGTCCTGGGGTGGGGCTTGGATCCACAGCCTCTGATTCAGATGTGAGAGTGCTACCGTTACGCCAAGGTTGACACCTTGGTGGGACACATCTGTCGGATGAAACACGAACCTGACTTTTCTCATTCAGCAGCTGCTTGTACCTTTTTGTGCAATTCCAGCATTTTCTAGATTCATTTTATCTTAAAACATCTAGTTAATTGAAGCGGAGTTCCTACTTTTTGCAATTACTCTTTGGTTCTAAACACATAACGTTCATAGTGTGCAATATGTATGGTACAGTGTACGTGGTATAAAACCTACCTCTTTGACCAACGTTTGGTCACCTGTCCTGATATCTACTTATGTGGCTCGGTGTTGAACCTATATAAAACACAGGTTTGGCCACAACTGGCATATTGTGTCCAATTCTGGGCACCGCAATTTAGGAAGGATATAAAGTACAACTTGCGTTTATACAGTACCTTTTAACGTAGTAAAACATCCCAAGGCTCTTTACAGGAGCATTATCAAACAAACTTTGAGACGTAGAATCACAGATTGCTTACAGTACAGAAGGAGGCCATTTGGCCCTTCGAGCCCGTGCCGGCTCTTTGTAAGAGCGATCCAGTTAATCCCATTCCCCGGCCCTGCAAATTTTTTCCCTTCGATTATTTATCCAATTCCTTTTTGAAAGCCACGATTGAATCTGCTTCTATCATCCTTTCAGGCATCGCATTCGAGATCATAACTAGTTTCTGTTTTTCCTCATGTCACCTTTGGTTCTTTTGCCAATCACCTTAAATCTGTCCTTTGTTTCTTGACCCTTCCGCCAATGGGAACGGTTTCTCTTTATTTAATTTATCTAAACCCTTCATGATTTTGAACGTTTCTATCAAATCTCCTCTTAACCTTCTCTGCTCAAAGGAGAACAACCCCAGCTTCTCCAGTCTATCCACGTAACTGAAGTCCCTCATCCCTGGAACCATTCTAGTAATTTTTTTCTGCACCCTCTCTAAGGACTTCACATCCTTCCAAAAGTGTGTTGCCCAGAATTGGACACAATACTCCAGTTGTGACTGAACCAGTCTTTTATAAAGGTTCAACACTGAGCCATGTAAGGAGATATTAGGACAGGTGACCAAAAGTTGGTCAAAGAGGTAGGTTTTAAGGAGCATCTTAAAGGAGGAGAAAGAAGCGGAGGGGCTTAGGGAGGGAATTCCAGAGCTTGGGGCCTAGGCACGGCCACCAATGATGGAGTGATTAAAATTTGGGGTTGCTCAAGAGGCCAGAATTGGAGGAACGCACAGATCATGGAGGATTGTAGGGCTGGAGGAGGTTACAGAGATAGCAAAGAGCGAGGCCATGGAGGGATTTGAAAACCAGCTTGAGAATTTTGAAATCGAGGTGTTGCCGAACTAGGGGCCAATGTAAGTTGGTGTGCACAGGGGTGATGGGTAAATGGGACTTGGTGAGTGAGACATACAGGGAAGCTTGTGGATGGCCTTGGAGCCTGATTGACTATAGGGTGCATAGTTGGGTTCCTTCATTGAGTCATCGTTGGCTGGGGTTTTTTGATTACCACCATGCACCTTTTGAGGATCACTGTACTTGTTTGGGGGTGAAGACCATCCCTCCCAACATCCTTCAATGTTGACATTCATGCCAGGCAATGACCATCTCCAACAAGAGAGAGAGTCCAACCACCTCCCCTTGATATTCAATTGTAAACAATTTTTCAACACCAAGTTATAGTCCAACAAATTTATTTTAAATTTCACAAGCTTTCGGAGGCTTCCTCCTTCCTCAGGTGAATGGTGTGGACACCATTCACCTGAGGAAGGAGGAAGCCTCCGAAAGCTTGTGAAATTTAAAATAAATTTGTTGGACTATAACTTGGTGTTGAAAAATTGTTTACAATTGTCAACCCCAGTCCATCACCGGCTTCTCCACATCATTGATATTCAATGGCATTAGCATCGCCGAATCCCCCACCATCAACATCCTGGGGGCCACCATTGACCAGAAACTTAACTGGACCAGCCACATAAATACTGTGGCTACAAGAGCAGGTCAGCGCCTGGATATTCTGTGGCGAGTGACTCACACCCTGACTCCTTAAAGCCTTTCCACCATCTGCAAGGCACAAGTCAGGAGTGTGATGGAATACTCTCCAACTGCCTGGATAAGTGCAGCTCTGACAACACTCGAGAAACTCGACACCGTCCAGAACAAAACAGCCTGCTTGATTGGCTTCCCATCCACCACCCTACATGTTCATTCCCTTCACTAACGGCGTACTGTGGCTACAGTGTGTATCACCTATAGGATATACTGCAGCAACTCGCCAAGGCTTCTTCAACAGCACCTCCCAAACCTGTGACCTCTACCACCTAGAAGGACAAGGACAGCAGGCATATGGGAACAACACCACCTGCACATTCCCCTCCAAGTCACACACCATCCCGACTTGGAAATATATCACCGTTCCTTTATCGTTACTGGGTCAAAATCCTGGAAATCCCGACCTAACAGCACCGTGGGAGAACCTTCACCACATGGACTGCAGCGGCTCACCACCACCTTCTCGAGGGCAATTAGGGATGGGCAATAAATGCTGGCCTTGCCAGTGATACCCACATTCCATGAATGTATTTTTTTTTAAAAATGACAGCCAAAACCTATATTTATAGCAATAATAAAAATCACCACCAATGAAAACTTTCTGTGAAGGAAAGCTCAAATCATTTCATAAGCGAAATAAAATTACGGCGAAACAATCATTAATTAAATCTGAAAACTAAATGGAGACTGCTCACATGCTCGTGCAACTCTTTAGGGAGTGCTTGCTGCTGGGTCGGCCAGGCACTGGCAGTAGGCCAAGAATGGAAATTGGATTTTAAAACAAAAAGCTCCCCCTAATTCAGCCATTCGTATATTTTCTTTAATAATAATCACCCGTCGGAATTGCCAGAAACATGTAGGTTACCATTTTGTCACTGGATCAACCGCACTTGATTAGTTTTATGATATTCATTGGATCGCAGTATAAATATGAATGAGGAAGGCCATTTGTCCCTTGCTAGCTCATCCATCCTGAAAGAAATGAGTCCCCCTGTGACCACATCCATCTGTTTCTTATGTAATTCTGGGGTATTTGCCTCCACTATCTCACCTGGGATTCCTATTTGAAGCAAGTGTTCTTAATATATTTTCTGTATACTGTTTATTCCCTTGTATTCCAACCAGACAATGGGCCCGATTTTACCAGGGGTGTGGGTTCTCGGCGGGTAACGCGCCCGGTGAAATTAGTGGGTTGCCCGCGCGATCGTAGCAGGCAAACCACTAATTGGATTCACTTACCTGCTCCTCCGGGTTCCCCAATGCTGATCTGCGCGTCGGGTGGGCTGCGCATGCGCAGTAAGATCTGTCAGCTGGAGGCGCTCTATTTAAAGGGGCAGTCCTCCACTGACAGATGCTGCAACAAACAGAAAAAATTACAGTGTGGAGCAGCCCAGGGGGAAAGCTGCTCCCAGTTTAATGATGCCTCACCCCAGGTATCATTAGATGGGGTGAGAAGGAGGGGGAGGACAGAGATCTTCCCCCCGGCGGGCGGGAGGAAGCGGCCTGCCTCTGCCACCAAGAAGGCCTGGCTCGAGGTGGCAGAGGAGGTCACCAGCACCACCAACATATCGCCCACCTGCATACAGTGCAGGAAGCGCTCCAATGACCTCAGTAGGTCAGCCACAGTGAGAACACGTAGTCTTTCCCCTGCACTCCGTCTGCCACAACACTGCCCCCACCCCACATCTCCTTCGGCACTGCCAACACTACTCTGTCACATCACCCCTCACACCCACTCAAACCCCATCCTCAACTTACCTGCACCTACTCACCTCGCCAGTACTCACCCCGCCACTACCACGCAACCCAATCCTCATACAATCTCATGGCTCTATCCCATACTCACCCTCTCGTGCATCTCTCTCACGGCCAGCCTCACTCAACCTGCCACCACCTGTGCTGCAGCCACAGGGCATGCATCACATATGTGCAGTAGGCAGCGTAAGGCAAACGTGTCGTGAGCATGAAGGGGATGCACAAGGGTGTTTGAGGGTTTGTCATGGTTCTTACTTCTATTGAATTAAAGAACAACTCACATCACACATTATATTGGCACAACTACTACCATGTCTTCGTGAATCCTGTCTGTTTTGTCCAATAATGCCCGCTCCTGGGTATCCCTATGAGGACCCACCACTGATGCCACCCAGTATGTCACTGCAGAGTGGGTGTAGGTGTATTTACAGGGCTCTTCTGCGCAGACGACTGAGAGACATCGGGGATGTCCCCGGTTGCAGCCTGGAAGGCTGTGGAGCAGAGGTTCGGGAGGGCAGTGGTGACTTTGACAGTGACAGGTAGGAAGATGGTGCACGGGCCAGCCAGGAGCAGCTCGGCATGAAAGAGGCTGCAGATGTCCACGGCTACATGTCGAGTGACTCTGTGCCTCCGTGTGCACTGCTGCTCAGAGAGGTCCAGGAGGCTGAGCCTCGGTCTGTGGAACGTGTGGCGAGGGTAGTGCACTCTGCGACGCATCTCTCTCTGCGGTAGCCCTCCCTCCTGCTGTACAGGTGGATGTGTCACAGCACTCTGTTGTGGAGCTCCACGTGTCAGAGGTGGATGGCGTGGATGGCGAGGCTGGTGAGGCTGTTCGCCCTCTGAGGAGGTCATGACTGCAGCTACGGCGGCCCCCATCCACAAGATGTACATCTGAGGGGGTCCGCAAGGTAGGTACATGTCTCCGGACCCCGGGGTAAGTGTGCAGGTTGGTGACTTCGACCATCAGGAGGAGGGTGGTGGAGGCCAAACTTTGTCCCAAGTGACAGTGCGGCCTCCTGCAATGGGTGAGGGTCTCCCCACCCCCCCCCACCCCACCTGTCAAATGGACCTTTGCAGATGCCACAGGCTGACGGCAGCAACACGTCCATTTCAAGTGGGACTGTTTCCCCCAGTGTGAGAAACAGTCCCATGTTTATCCAAAATCACACACAGTCCCTTAATCAGGTCAGTTAATGACCTGAACAAGCAAAGTAAATACACTCAAGTGGCATCCCGCTGGCTTTAATTGCCTGTGGGATTCCCACCAGTGGGGGCTGCGCACGCACCCCCGCACATCAGCGCGGAACCCGGAAGTGGGCGGGATCGAGGCGCGATCCAGTCCCGCTCCGGGATTTCGTGATTTTCGGGGCCCCCCCGCCGAGAACGCACCCGATAGTGGGTGCTAAAATCGGGCCCAATGCCTTTACTACTTTCGCATCTCACCCTTGACCTTTTGTTTCTCTCCTTGCTTTCCCCCACGTGCCCAGATTCATAGGGTTGCCAATCCTCCCGGATTGCCTGGGACTCTCCCGGAATCGGAGATTGGTCCCACAGGTGTTGCTGTTGGTGACGTGGGAGAAACATTCCTCGTATGCCCAGTTTGCGCATGTGCACACCATCCTGGCTGGTCTTCCCTTTCAGCCAATCAGCGACGCATTCCCTGGACCCTGCAGGTTGCCGCTCCACTGGAATTGTGGCTTGCTGCACTTCCAGTGAAGTTATGGTGGAGGAGGAGGACAGGAAATTTTGAAGAAAGAGGATTGCAAGGACCCGAGTGCTAGGATGGTCCTGATAAAGATCTTGGTGCACTGTATGTAGCCAGTCCAGAGAATAAATACTTACCTGTCCACTGCCTTTCATAATTTAACTGGGATTATCTTTAACTTGGGGAGGAATATTAGCCAAGAAATTCAATCGCACCATTCCTGTTTATCGAGAGCTAAATGGGTGCAGAAGCCTCCAATATGGCACGCTCGTTTCGAGCCGGAGGTGCGCTGCACGCCATATTGAATCCATCTTCTCCGTAGATATTCGGAACGCACGCCTGGACTATTTAAAGCAATGAATAACTTATGTAAATAAGGGCCCTATGCTTGATGGAGGACTGTTTTCCAATTATGTTACGCCCCAACTCCTGACTCGCCACGTGCTAAGCTCGCCCAGAAAAATGGCGTTAAGAGGCAGAAAGGACTCTTTGCCAGAGTTATTTGAAGGGAGCATGCAGTACTTACAAGTTAGTTGCTGGTTTGTCCTTTCAGGCTGCTGGTTAGATTCTGGGTGCTTTTTTGGCCTGTTTTCTGACTCTGCAAAGTCGTGTTTACCTGCTGAGAAGAAGATTTTACCGATGCTGCACTGTTTTTGACCGCCTTATGAACAGTTGTACTGCAGTCACGGGTGGCCTGGTAGATCCTCCTTCAGGGTTGGAGGATGAGCGGGAGCAGCAAGGAAGAAAGCAGAAGTGGCTAGGCCAACAGGTAGGAGGAGGAGGGCACTGCGCAGGAGGCCATAACCCACAACGGGTATTCAGGGAGCACATCTCCAACATGTACGTCACCGAGGAGCAATGTATGAGGCGCCTTTGCTTCACAGAGGAGGCAGTCACTGAGCTACGTCACCTGCTGCAGTCACATCTCGAGCCTCGCACCTGGGAGAAAGGTACTTACGTACGCGTGGTTTGTGCCTGCGCGCATTTGTGGCCTGGACTTTCAATTCCCACCCGTCACCATCCTGGCTGTCTTCAGTTTCAGCCAATCAGCCATTCATTCAAAGATGGTCGCCCCACTGCCGAAAATGCGAAGTTACGGTGCTCATGTGATTGACTATCACATGATTGAGTGCCGTGTGATCAAACCTCCAGGAGTACTTCCAACCAGAGTTGGCAACCCTACGAGTTCAACACTCCCCTCCAAATTGCAGGTCTCCCTTTCTCTAAGTGCAGGAAATTTTGAAGTGCCTTGGGACGTTTTACTACGTTAAAGGCGCTATATAAATGCAAGTTGTTGTTTGTTTAACAATGAAAAATAACCTGTGCTGAACCTCTAGGACATTTATGGCAAGGCCTGCATATTTACAGCTTGTGAATCTGTTGATTCTTGTTCTGCATGGTGAGCATTGATTGACTTAATCAAGGTTAACCCGTCTACAACACAGTCGTCTACAGTGCAATACCAAGTTCCGTTGGTTTTACAGTCACCTCCAAATGATGCTATTGTCCGGTAATTATAATTATTTTCATTTTGCGAAGATATTTATTGCATTGTATTCATTGTGTTCATAAAATGATAACAACTGTAAAATATTTTAATGAAACAATAAATCCAATAATGGCACAAACAGAAATGTATGTTATGATGTCTGGGGGCCAATTATTTTCAAACCTGAGTGTAGATTTGTGGCAGTGAAGTGGATTGTCAATATCTTGGGGAAGAAAAGAGGTTTAGCAGATGATCCATGCTTCACGAGTGTTGAATTTAAGCACACTAGTGCGTTTCGTTGTAAATTATGCAACTTTGTTGAATGTTTCAAAACTTCATTGACAATGGGGTAGATAATGGCCCGTTTCTCAGGTGCAGAATGGGACCAAAAAGCACCAGTTTCCCAGTGCTGTCTGCCATGCCCCCGAGGGCATCTGGAATGTGCCCGATGGCGTATTGAGTTGGACAATATTCAGGCGTCTCTGACGGCCCCCTAAAACAGGCAGTAAGGCTCTAGCATGTGCTAACAAGTGGCCTAATGCTTATTTCAGAACTTCTCCTGGAAATTCGGCAGCACCCAGCCGGTTTATTGGTTCCTTCTGTGGCCTAACCCTGCATTGGCTTAACCTTAAAGGGGCCCTTAGAAGCCGCCCCCAAAGAGGTAAGCATTTTTTAAAAAACATATCTCTATATGCTCCTCCTGGCTCCACAGATCTCCCATGAGCTGCTGCCAGCGAGGCAGCTGGCTCAAATTGGTGCTCCGGGATCCAGCAAGCTGCCTCTGGATATCTGATTGACATCGCAGCTTTCCAGAAATTTTGCTCGGGTCTCGGGCCTCAGGCTTCTGGCGTGCTCCCCTAGTGTGCTAACCGTCTGCTCCCGAAAGCTGGCAAAGAACAATTTCTAGGCCACTGTCTCTTTATGGGTACTTTTTAATGAATAGTGTCACTGGTCAAGTTTCCCCCTCCCCTTATAATTAATGGGGAATTGATGGACAATACTGGAACATTGTAAAACCATTACTCTGTAGTGACACTAACAATTTCCCCATCCTCTGCTGGAAAGACCAGGGCACTATATATAATTCGAGGTCCAGTTGGAGAACTGATAATTGTGTTTGCCTCTTGCACAGTAGGACAGACTCTCAACTCAGGTACTGTTTCCCCCATGATTACATCCAATTCAGAATTTTCATGCCTTCATGCACACAGATGTTGGGAGGTAAGTGTTAGGATCCTTGCAATGCAATGGTTAGAACCCAAATGAATTATATGTGATGAGATTCAAATTTCCCCTCATCTGAGGTGCAATATGGCAGTGTGCATTGCGGCTTCAAAATTTGTGCTCATGATTTGAGTTCACACCCACGATGCCTCGTACAGTGAGCTCTGGCTCTTAGCCATGCCCCAGGGAAGAGATGCTGAGTGGAGGTCAAACTCTTCACAGTTACTCAGGATCTCTTGCACATATCCTGTTATCCATGTACAGAGTATCAGAGTTGTAAGAGACGGTGGTCATGTGCCCATTCTCGTGGTCTTGGTTTGGTATGTATGGCAGGAAGACCTAAAGAGGTGATCGGAAGAAAATACAAAACAACTTGTATTTTGCTGGAGAAGTAGTATTGTGAAGCATGTAGCTCTAAGTGGGGAAAGTGGAGCCCTGTCCCAGCCAGGTCAAAAGTCCAAGAAATGCCAGTTCTGTTTCAGGAAAACATTTCAAATTTTGCATTGTAAAGGCAGGAGCTGCCTATGTGTCAATTAGCCTTCATCTCAACTTCTATAGCACTATCCTGCTATGCATAACTGAAAAAGTAGTCACTCTGAATGTCCAAATGTGGACATGTCCCTCTCATTATAACTGAATTTGCACATTTAGCTTTTATTTGCATTTTAAGCTCCTGCCCCTGATCTTCCAGTGAAAAATCTGAAAATTGAATGTGGAAGCAAATTGTGTACAGAGTTTTGTATTCATTCTTATACTCATTACCCCACCATATTGTGATTGGGAGATCTAGATGTCAGCTCAAAGTTGAGGATTTAATTTGTCTTTGATCTCAGCAATACATTTCCAAATGGCTCGTTTCAAATAAATCACCCATGGCTCCTGAAATGTCATCAGTCAGTGATAATGACCTTTGGCACTTGGATGATCTGAGGATTGCCACTGTCTTGAATTGCTCATCATTCATTCGAGCAGGATAGATTTCAGGATGGTTAACTTTCCAAATAATAACCCTGTGGTTGTACAATTTCCTGTTTTGATAGGGAAAAAATAATTGCTGGTTTCAGCAAGGTTCAAAGTGCATGTGTCGTAATGAGTTGGCTTTAACAATAAAACTGACTGTTACGTTGTAGCCTGGTAGAGTGTATTTTCCAATCTCCGATTGCTATAGGACATTTAATATGAGGCAAATATTTTTTTTAAATAGTTATAGATGCAGTATATTATTAATATGGATGATCTTCAAAGCATGGATCTGATTGCCTATGACTCAACTGAGTCTGTGCTATTTCCTAATGGCTCAGCAGTTCAAAAGGGGTGAATGTTAAATGAGGTATTTACTGTAAATGACTGTCATGAAATTGATACCCTAGGAGTAATGAGGGCCTTTATGAAAGCTTGACATAACCTACGCAATGTATGGTAGTAATTGATTGTGATTCTTTTCAGAATACATTGTCCTGATTTTTGACCTGTCAGTGGATGAATTTCATTTGGGGGGAAAAAAGAAGATTTTTCATTTTTTGGCTGAGGACTGTCCCAAAGCTACGTACTTGTGTAGAATTTCCAATCTGCAAAATTCATCTCCGCATGTTAACACTTGTATAAAAATAATGCTCACGAACGTAATAGGGTTTGTGCGAACCTCTTTGCAATCCTTACTCGAAATAACAAATTTCTTTTATAGATTATTTTGTTCACCAAGCTAATATATAATTTGTGGAAATCAAGCCCTTCCTCATTTAATCTTGATGACCGTCCGTGTCTTGTTATTTATTGCATCAAGTCACTTGAATGTGAAGGGAAAATAGAATTTGCTGGGTCATTAGCAGAAGAATCGACATTTAAAAACTTCAAGAGATCTGTTGGCAGCCTTCACATGGAAAATGTAATAAGCTAAAAGAGGTTTCTCAGGAGACACACCATGTATTATTGTCCAGCCATGTAAGTAACTATGATTCTGTATGATGTATTAAAGAGGAAGTTAAAATGCACTATAGATGTATAAGTATTGGTTTTTATTGTGTAATTAAAACCATGGGCCCGATGTTAGCAGGGCTGCGGGTTCTCGGCGGAGGGGCTATCGGGCGCGTGGGTAACGCGCCCGGTGAAATTAGTCAGCTTCCCGCTCGATTGTAGCATCCAATCCACTAATTGGATCCACTTACCTGCTCCTCCGGGTTCCCCACTGCTGATCTGCGCGTCAGGCGGACTGCGCATGCGCAGTAAGATCTATCAGCTGGAGGAGCTCTATTTAAAGGGGCAGTCCTCCACTGACAGATGCTGCAACAAATAGCAAAAATTACAGCATGGAGCAGCCCAGGGGGAAGGCTGCTCCCAGTTTAATGATGCCTCACTCCAGGTATCAATACACGGGGTGAGGAGGAGGGGGAGGACAGAGATCTTCCTCCCAGCGTGCGGGAGGAAGCGGCCTGCCTCTGCCACCAAGAAGGCCTGGCTCGAGGTGGCAGAGGAGGTCACCAGCGCCACCAACATATCGCCCACCTGCAATACAGTGCAGGAGGCGCTCCAATGACCTCAGTAGGTCAACCAAAGTAAGTACACGTAGTCTTTCCCCTACACTCCGTCTGCCACATCACTGCCCCCACCCCACATCTCCTTCAGCACTGCCAACACAACTCTGTCACATCACCCCTCATACCCACTCAAACCTCATCCTCATCTTACCTGCACCTACTCACCTCGCCAGTACTCACCCCGCCACTACCAGTCAACCCAATCCTCATACAATCTCATGGCTCTATCTCATACTCACCCTCTCGTGCATCTCTTTCACGGCCAGCCTCACTCAACCTGCCACTACCTGTGCTGCAGCCACAGGGCATGCATCACATATGTGCAGTAGGCAGCATAAGGCAAACGTGTCGTGAGCATGAAGGGGATGCACAAGGGTGTTTGAGGGTTTGTCATGGGTGTTACTTATATTGAATTTCTGACCAACTCTTATTACATATTATATTGGCACCACTACTGCCACGTCTTCGCGAATCATGTCTGGTTTGTGCAATAATGTCCTCTCCTGAGGATCACTATGAGGACCCACAACTGATGCCACCCATTGTGTCACTGCAGAGTGGGTGTAGGTGTATTTTTAGGGCTCTTCTGCGCAGACGACTGAGAGACATCGGCGATGTCCCCGGTTGCAGCCTGGAAGGATGCGGAGGAGAAGTTGTTGAGGGCAGTGGTGACTTTGACGGCGACAGGTAAGAAGATGGTGCACGGGCCAGCCAGGAGCAGCTCGGCATGAAAGAGGCTGCAGATGTCCACGACTACATGTCGAGTGACTCTGAGCCTCCGTGTGCACTGCTGCTTAGAGAGGTCCAGGAGGCTGAGCCTCGGTCTGTGGACCCTGTGGCGAGGGTAGTGCCCTCTGCGACGCATCTCTCTCTGCGATTGCCCTCCTTCCTGCTGTACAGGTGGATGTGTCACAGCACTCTGTTGTGGAGCTCCACGTGTCAGAGGTGGCCGGCGAGGCTGGTGATGCTGTTCGCCCTCCGAGGAGGTCATGACTGCAGCTACGGCGGCCCCCATCCAGAAGATGTACATCTGAGGAGGTCCGCAAGGTAGGTACCCCGGGGTAAGTGTGCAGGTTGGTGACTTTGACTGTCAGGAGGAGGGTGGTGGAGGCCAAACTTTGTCCCAAGTGACAGAATGGCCTCCTGCAATGGGTGAGGGTCTCCCCCCCCCCCCCCCCCCCCCCACCTGTCAAATGGACTTTTGCAGCTGCCACAGGCTGACAGCTGCAACACGTCCATTTCCATTTGACCTGGGACTGTTTACCCCAGTGTGGGAAACAGTTTGCTCTGAAATCCCACCCCTCCTCACATAATCCCTTAATCAGGTCAGTTAATGACCTGAAATACCTAAATAAATACTTTCAAGTGGCATCCCGCTGGCTTTAATTGCCTGTGGGATTCCCACCAGCGGGGTCTGCGCGCGCACACCGGCACGTCAGCGGGGAACCCGGAAGTGCGCGGGTTCGAGGCGGGCTCCGGTCTCGCGCCGGGATTCTCCGATTTTCGGAGCCCCCCCGCCAGGAACGCACCCGATAGTGGGTGCTAAAATGACGCCCCATTGGTATGCTACTGATGGACTTTCTGTACACTTTTTATATAACAAATTATCATGAGCAAAGTAACGATAACTGTGGAGAGGCTTATTGTCGGAGCTGAAAACAAATGTACTTTGATCTCAAGACCATCAGTTCTCACTTTGACTGGAAATAATTCCTCAATGTTAATCCCCCACAACGGGTCGGAGAGGGTCGGGGTGGCGGTGGGTTTAAACTGTCAAATGTGTGAAACGCGTCCCCAGCCATGTTCGCACCTATTGCCGCTTTTACGGTGGCAGATATCATAGCGTCCGAGTGTCCCATCATGGAGAGGCGGGACACTTCATTAACACATTTAAATCGGGCTCCCGCAGTGCAATTGGGAGCCCAATTTAAAGTTAACTGCTGCTGCACGGGTTTCCCAGAGGCCTGGAAACCCAGCAGTGAAAGGGAGGAGGAGCAGCCGGCTCCACAGGGTAAGTGCCTTTTCCAGCACTCCTCGTGGGCCAGGAGGAGCAGGAGTGCTCCCCGCGGCCCCTGAAGGAAGCCTGTGGCCTCCCCTCTGCTGAGCGCGCGGCATCTCTCTTCCCTCCACCTCACCCCCTTCAACTGCGATGTCCTCTCTTTCTCCTCCCCCTCACTATATCCTCTCTCTTTCTCCCCCCCCCAACCCCCGATTGCTGAGGGTCATCCCCAACGGTTCCCGGCTGTGGCCTCCTGCTGGTTTTCACTCCCAACCATCAGCCGGGCTGTCCATTTCATCGAATCATCGGAGGTTACTTCATGGAAGGAGGCCATTCGGCCCATCAAGTCCACGCCGGCTCAATGCAAGAGCAATCCAGCTAGTCCCACTGCCCTGGCCTATCCCCGTAGCCCTGCACATTTCTTCATTTCAAGTATTTATCCAGTTCCCTTTTGGCCCACTGCTGGGTGGGAAACACATCCAAAAGACAATAATGAGGTCCTGTCGCTAAGCTCGGCAGGACCGTTTTCAGCTTTCCCCGGCTCCCCGTAAATATCGGGGCGGTTGTGTTGTATGCGTTTTAATCGTGGTTCCGTTTTCTGTCTCTGTTTTATTGTCCAATGTACAATATGAGTACCTTTCTGGCTGGGATGGTTGTTGCCTGCAATACATTCCCCCAGTTTTGTAGGGGTTTTTAGGCCTCTTGTTCAGTTTTGGATTTTATCCACATTATATAGAGTTTGGATTGCAAGTCTCAGTTTGGGTCAGTTGATAGTACCCTGTAGAAATGCATAAAGAGTTACTTGACCATGTTAATGTAGAAATGCATGAACAGTTACTTGACCATAGTAAAGAAGAAATGCATGATGGATATTTGACCAATGTTAACTCCTTGGCTCCCATAATGGGATAGCTACAGCACACACACACACAGAAAGACACAATTGTGTAATTATGTTTAAGTCTTGGTATGTTGATAATTAAGTTGGCTGTGCAGGTGCTTGGTACTGTCTGCCCCCCCCCCCAGCAGATAAGGGTATTGCTGACTATAAAATATAATGAGAATACAGTTTCTTGAGAGGCCATGTGGCCTTGAGACTGACTTCAGCCCTACTGATAACCAGCTTTAGAATGTAGGGAGGATAGTGTTCTCAGGCCTATGTGCCAATATAGGAATGAGCTATGGACGTCCAGAGGGGGCAGGCTCACTACTTGATTGACCAACTACCTGAACCAATAAAGAATGTACATGTATGCCCATATTCTATGACAGGTGGGCATTGCTAATTAAACTGTATAAATGTGAACTGTTTCCTTTGTTCAGTGAAGAGGTTGTTCTGACCATTGTTCAGAATACAGCTTCCCTTGTATACAAGTCAATTAAAGTAAAACTTTTCCCTTTGTGATACTGGTCTGAGTATGTTAGTGCATTGGTATAGTGTTAAGTTTCGACAACCCTTGACTCTGAGTTAGAACGTTGTGAGTTCAAGCCCCCTTCCAGGACTTGTAGATATAATTTAGGCTGCCACTTCATGCAGTACTGAGAGAATGCAACACGGCTGGAAGTGCTATCCTTCAAATGAGATGTTGTAAACCAAGGCTCTCTGTGTCTCGTCTCCTGGTTTAATTTTTTTTACTCTGTTTCCTGCCCGGCAACTGACAAGATAGAGGCCTCCGGCAATTTGAGAAGATCAGGGATCGGTGGTGGGGGGATGGGTGGGGAGGCTTGGAGCGTGGCAGCGAGGAGGGAGGGGGAGATCGCAGAGTGGGCGTGGGGGTGGAAGAGATCGCGGTGGCAGGAAAGAGATCATGGGCGAGGGGGGGGCACATGGGAGGAATGATCGCGGGGGAGAGGGTCGGAAGATCACAGGGAGGGAGAGATTACGGGGCAGAGATGGAGAGCGCGGGAGGTCAGAAGGGATCGCGGCAGAACATGTGCTTGGAGGGCCATGAGAAAGCACTCCAGCTCCTCCTAACCCACACGCAGTGTTGTAAAAAGCACTTACCTGCTGGATCCGGCAGTTCAGCCCTGGGAAACCCGGCTTGCAGGCATTAAATTCAAATGGCTGCCTAAGTCTGAGGAACGCAGCCTCATTTAAATATTTATAATCATAGACCTGCCTCTCCAGAGTGGGTTGCTCGACCGCCCACCGACCCACCGCGGTTAAACCATAAGTAAGCGCGATCGTGGCGGGTTGGGGCAATTTAACCCTGCCCCGACCCTCTCCCGCCTGCCATGGGGGACTAAAATTACCCGCCACCCCCATCCCACTCTGTCTTTTTGGATAATAAGGACTGTTTTTGGAATAGGTGATATGTCAAGGGAGTTGATTGAAAAAGGTTAGATTTCCAGTTGTTATGTGGCTTGGTATCCTCATACAGAGCTTATGAAATGATTTTTGTGGTCTATCTCTACCTGTTTGTAGATTTGTGGCGAGAGTTTACTTCTTAAATTTCTTCTGCACAGCCAACAAAAACACGACGAGGATTGAGTTGTATGAAGTCGATGACGTTGGTTTCTTTATTGATGTTTGTCAATGAAATGGTGGAAATCTTTAGAATTTTATGGCATGTAAAATTGGCTTTGTTTAAAGTACTAGGCTGCAAAACAATCACAATAGCTGTATATGTCCCACTCCCAGGTTTACAGGTTCTGAGCGGCTAGCTGGAGGTATGAATTACGTACTGGATTTTTATGGTCTGTTTCATTAAATTGGAAGCCTGTAAAAGACTTGCTTATTACATGTAGACAAATCTGACTTATTGATAAATCTTGACTTTGCCCAATGCCCGGTTCCTTGAGTGGTTAAGAGCAACATACTCTGAAAAAGTAGGTGTTGCCTCACCATGTTGGATCACAGAATTGGACAGCATAGAAGGAGGCCACATGACCCATCATGCTGTGCTAGCTCACTGAAAGAGCTATCCTCCCAGTTCCATTTCCCTGCTTTTACCCCAGGGCTGCTCTCTCATGCCTTCGAGCTGCTTTCTCGCAATATCCTTTTACATTTTTCTTTTTCAAATATTTATCCACTTTCCTTTGGAAAGCTATTATGTATGCTGCTTCCACTATTGTTTCTGGTGAGAAATTCCACGTACCAACAATCCTCTGCATTTTTAAAAAAAGAAATCCTCCTAGTTTTCTCCCTTTGTTCTCTTGGTGAAGATCATAAATTTATGTCCATCAGTTATGACGCACTGACCAGTGGAAGTAGTTTTTTTTTCTTGATTTACTTCATCAAACCTCACCTAATTTTTAACACCTCTATTCGATTTCCTCTTAACCTTCTTTGCTCTAATGAAAAGAGTCCCATCTGATCTAGTCTCTCTGCATAACTAAAGCCCGTCATCTTTGGCATCGCCTTAGTCAATCTCTTCTGCATTCTCTCCGTGGCCATGACATCTTTCCTAAAATAAGGCACCCAAAACTGGGCTCCATATTCTAATTGTGGCCAAACCAATGATTTTTATAGTTTTATCTTGGAAGACATCAGGGTTGGTATTCTTGAAGGATGAGATCAACTGGGCTGAAGACCCTTCTTCATTCAAATTGATCTTGAGTGTTTGTAGCACAGGAGACACAATTCAGGGTTGTTGCTTGCAATTTTTAAGTTTGTACATACACCAACCGTTGACCTCCTCCTCCTCCCACCTCAGCCCATTGTCACACGGCCCTGAACGCAGACATCAACCTCATGGACATTATGGTACGTGCTGCTCTCTGACCTCTAGGTCAACAGATTTTACTAAAAAAAAAACCACAAAATTGTATTGAACAAACAACACTCTAAATCCCTCTGATTGATTTCCCCACGACTGAGATGATGCTGAATTCAATTTGTACACATCTGTGTACATTCTATGTGCCTTTGGTGCAGTTTCAATAATATTTTCGTGGCTCCAGTTAAAAATAGTTGGAATGCCTGATATATTTGCCATTACATCCAACACCGTCTTTTGCCTTTCACGTCATTGTATTTTCCTTTGCCAGTGCATGAGTTAATGTAATGCCGCCATGACAACACCGGCCCGTTAAATGTTCTTTCCTTGTTGTCACTATTTTTTCTAGACAATTTTCAAGAAGCCCTTTTGAACAGCGAACTGCATTTGTGGAAAAAAGATGGAAAATCATTATTGCTTTTTTCTTTTTGTGTTTATTATCCCTCTCTCTTTCTTGCCTGCTTCTGCCTATTATCTTCCCCCTTCTGAAATCCTGGGGTCATGCACCTCCTGTGATCAGAAGTGCGCCCAGCCCTCTTCCTGGGCTGCTCTTGAACTGGCAGCGAGAAAGTGTGCAAGAGCAGCTTTTGGTGATGATGTTCCCTTCTCCCTCATCCACTTCTCTGCAGTGAAACAATTGGGATTAATAACTCAACCTAACGCGAAAGGGATCAAGGGATATGGGGAAAAAGTGGGAACAGGGTACTGAGTTAGACAATCAGCCATGATCATTTTGAATGGCGGAGCAGGCCCGAATGGCCTACTCTTGCTTCTATTTTCTATGTTTCTATGTTTCAACGACGTATAAGGATCAACTCAGCTTCACACCATTGCTGCCACTGGAATCGTATTTCAACTCTTCTAGGCTCTTTAAAAGAACATAAATTGGATTCTACAACTTGTGGCAAACATTTGATTCCTAATTAAAATTGTGCTCATGACTGCAAGTAGCTCCCAAATTACCTTGTCCAATAATCATTAATCAAACATTCATTGCATGCTCTCTTCTCTTATCTTTATTAAAAGCAGTTAAAATCAGTCCAGTAAATGTGAACTTTAAGGGCGTTAAGTAGTTAGACAATTGCTTCAGGCAATCCAGATCAATCCAGTTCAATTCAGTTCTGTTTCAATGCCATCTCCACTGTGGGTTGACGTTGGAGCAATAATTATTGAAGACCCAATAGAGGCAGTAATAATAATTGTGTGAGGTCACAACCAATGAAGTTGAATATTGCTGAGCGCCTTCGCACTGAACCAAATGTGGAAGGTATTACCACTAAATCAATGCGGCAAACAATTTTAGCGGTCTGGCAGTAAAAGGCTTTAGCTCGAGATGGAATCGTATTCTGTCGACAATTACTGAAACTTTTATGTGAGTGATTATCATAATGTCCTAATGTTTCACATCGATTTAGAACAAGGTGAGCAGCATTCACACATGAACTCAGCAGATAACTATTGCCCATGCTGACCAGGGAGGTCCCAGGCATGATCGCTGGTCTGTGCTGAGTTAACTGATCTTGGGGAAGGTGGTGATAGGAGAGCTACAATCGCCCCATGCATTCTTTGGGCTAAGGAGGAGAATAATGAGTTCCTGCTCCCAATTGCTATCCAATAATTCTTACTGGGAAATAAGAACTTAAGATAGAAGGGGCAGTAGTAGGCCATACGGCCCCTCAAGCCTAATCCGCCATTCAGTAAGATCATGGCTGATCTTTGACCTCAACTTCACTTTCCCACCCGATCCCCATCTCCCTTGATTCCCTTAGTGTCCTAATATCCATCGATCTCAGTCTTGAATATACTCAACGACTAAGCATCCACAGCCTTCTGGGATAGGGAGTTCCAAAGACTCTCAACCCTTTGAGAGAAGAAATTTTTCCTCATCTCAGTCCTAAATTTTTTTTTATTGGTTCACGGGATGTGGGCGTCGCTGGCGAGGCCGGCATTTATTGCCCATCCCTAATTGCCCTTGAGAAGGTGGTGGTGAGCCGCCTTCTTGAACCACTGCAGTCCGTGTGGTGAAGGTTCTCCCACAGTGCTGTTAGGAAGGGAGTTCCAGGATTTTGACCCAGCGACGGTGAAGGAACGGCGATATATTTCCAAGTCGGGATGGTGTGTGATTTGGAGGGGAACGTGCAGATGGTGTTGTTCCCATGTACCTGCTGCTCTTCTCCTTCTAGGTGGTAGAGGTTGCGGGTTTGGGAGGTGCTGTCGAAGAAGCCTTGGTGAGTTGCTGCAGTGCATCCTGTGGATAGTACACACTGCAGCCACGGTGCGCCGGTGGTGAAGGGAGTGAATGTTTAGGGTGGTGGATGGGGTGCCAATCAAGCGGGCTGCTTTGTCTTGGATGGTGTCGAACTTCTTGAGTGTTATTGGAGCTGCACTCATCCAGGCAAGTGGAGAGTAATCCATCGCACTCCTGACTTGTGCCTTGTAGATGGTGGAAAGGCTTTGGGGAGTCAGGAGGTGAGTCACTCACCGCAGAATACCCAGCCTCTGACCTGCTCTTGTAGCCACAGTATTTATATGGCTGGTCCAGTTAAGTTTCTGGTCAATGGTGACCCCCAGGATGTTGATGGTGGGGGATTCGGCGATGGTAATGCCGTTGAATGTCAAGGGGAGGTGGTTAGACTCTCTCTTGTTGGAGATGGTCATTGCCTGGCACTTGTCTGGCGCGAATGTTACTTGCCACTTATCAGCCCAAGTCTGGATGTTGTCCAGGTCTTGCTGCATGTGGGCTCGGATTGCTTCATTGTCTGAGGGGTTGCGAATGGAACTGAACACTGTGCAAACATCAGCGAACATGCCCATTTCTGACCTTATGATGGAGGGAAGGTCATTGATGAAGCAGCTGAAGATGGTTGGGCCTTGGACACTGCCCTGAGGAACTCCTGCAGCAATGCCCTGGGACTGAGATGATTGGCCTCCAACAACCACTACCATCTTCCTTTGTGCTAGGTATGACTCCAGCCACTGGAGAGTTTTCCCCCTGATTCCCATTGACTTCAATTTTACTAGGGCTCCTTGGTGCCACACTCGGTCAAATGCTGCCTTGATGTCAAGGGCAGTCACTCTCACCTCACCTCTGGAATTCAGCTCTTTTGTCCATGTTTGGACCAAGGCTGTAATGAGATCTGGAGCCGAATGGTCCTGGCGGAACCCAAACTGAGCATCAGTGAGCATGTTATTGGTGAGTAAGTGCTGCTTGATAGCGCTGTCGACGACACCTTCCATCACTTTGTTGATGATTGAGAGTAGACCTGAGACTGTAACCTCTAGTTCTAGATTCTCCAGCCAGGGGAAACAGCCTCTCAGCATCTACCCTGTCAAGCCCTCTAAGAATTTTATACGTTTTAATGAGATCACCTCTCATTCTTCTGAACTCCAAAGAATTTGGGCCCATTCTACTCAATCTCTCCTCAGAAGACAACTGTCTCATCCCAAGAATCAATCTAGTGAGCCTTTCTTGCACTACCTCCAAAGCAAGTATATCCTTCCTTAGGTAAGGAGACCAAAATGGTACACAGTACTCCAGGCGTGGTCTCACCAGAGCCCTATATAATTGCAGCAAGACCTCCTTACTCTTAGCCTTTATTGCAAGGGGACTGAAGTATAACATTCCATTTGCCTTCCCAATTACTTGCTGTACCTGCATGTTAACTTTCTGTGATTCATGTACAAGGATACCCAAATCCCTCTGACTACCACCATTTCTTAGTCTCTCACCTTTTAAAAAATATTCTGCTTTTCTATTCTTCCAACCAAAGTGGATAATTTCACATTTCCCCACTTATACTCCATCTGCCACCTTCTCACCCGCTCACTTAACCTGTCTATATCCCTTTTCAGTCTCTTTGCTTTCTCCTCACAGCATACTTTCCCACCTAACTTTGTATGTTAATGTTTGGACATCTGGTGAGCTCAGGATCACACTCTTCCATGATGCATTCTTTGGTTAAAAAGCTTAATGACTCCCATTCTTTAGGTTTATACGAGTCATTGGGCTGAGAAGCGAAAAGGGGAAAATTAGAGTGGGGGAAGAAATGAATTCCGCCTCAATAGTTAGTAAATGGTGATTTTCTTTTTCTTGCTAAAGGAGGATTTGGCCAGACGTTGCTGTGAGTGGCGCAGGGTGCTGCTCGTTAGACTTACACTTGCCTATAGACTTACCGATTTGGGGTTTTGAACAGCAAGTTGCTATCTCTACAGGGCATCTGGGGCCTGTGTGAACAGGGCAAGCAACTGTGTGTCTCCTTAATCAATCAGATTGAAGAATCGTTAATGAGCAATGCAGAGTCTAAACCATCAAGCGTAAGTTAGAATAGTGAATTCAATGTCAAGTCAGGTACAGAAAGTGAAATAAAGAGTGAGAAAGAAAGATTGGATTAGGAGAGAAAGAAAGACGAGACGGAAAGAAAATGGTAAACAAAAAATGTATTCAAATTTTTAAAAAATCTCCAACATAATTAAAAAATTAAGGAATGAGCCTCCAAACTTGTAAACGTTAATTTTCAATGCCAGTGAGGTTGGTTGGCAGTAATTAAGACTTATCACACTGTTAAAAGGGTACTTAGACTGGAATGGACAAGCCCAAACTTTTTGTGGCAAGTTTAGTCTGTATCTACCATGCAAGTACAGGAACTTCACAGTCGTTCAATACATTTGAATGTGGAGCCAGGTGGTGAGATGCCGTATTCGCACAGCTTATGGAGGGGGCAGCACATCTCGGACAGCAACTTCCAGATTTTCTCGTTTAACTGCGCATGTGCGCTCGTTGGAAGTTGTTTGATTTGCGCGTAAATAACGGTAAGCGCTGTTAGCGTCTGTTATTTTCACAGCAAAATCAGACCCATTGTTTTTGTTAAAAAGTGTTGAGGGTGAAGAGACATGTACAACTTTCCGAGTGATAGCTACGTGAGAAAGTGTCGCACTGACGCATTAAGATGTAGTGTATATTCTGCAATGTGCTAGAAAAACAAGCAGTTTAAAAAAAGATTTTCAAGCAATTTTTTTGAGAAGGTTGTTCCCCTTTTTTTAAAAAAAAGAAATGCTGCACTGAAGCTTTGAAATAAGGCCAAAAGCAACTTGGATTTTTGATTAAATCTGATGCGCGTCAAGAGGTCCATGCACGACAGGGAAAAGCTTTAAACTTGCTTGTCCTTAAGCGATGGCTTCTGATGTAAAACGCTGTTAGGTTTTGTAGGAAATGCTTAATGTTCAATCAGTGGTAAAACGTCAGTCTGATTAAGAACGTATTGGTGTCAGTTTAAATCTTGACATGGGAGGGCTGTAAATTCTAATAGTTTTCACATTTCCTCTGAATTACAGTACATTGCCCAGGAGGAATGAGGAAGGGGAAGGAATTTAGGACAGTGAAAATAACTGCAAGAACAGCAGTGGTCCTTAAGATAGATGTCTTAAATTGAATGTGCAAGACAAATCCTGTATTCCTAGCTTTTTGCACATAACTTATAATGTCAGCAAATCATTAATTATAGGTTGATGTTTTTCCATTACAGCAAAAGTCCTTCAAATGTGCAATGTTTAATAAATAAAACTTAAAGTAATTAATATTAGTAAAGAAAAAGTGCTGGAGAAATTAATGGGACTAAAAGCCGACAAATCCCCCAGACCTGATGGCCTACGTCCTAGGTTTCTAAAAGAGGTGGCTGCAGAGGTAGTGGATGCATTAGTTGTGATCTTCCAAAATTCCCTAGATTCTAGAATGGTCCCAGTGAATTGGAAGCAAATGTAACACCGCCATTCAAGAAAGGAGGGAGAGAGAAAACAGGGAACTACAGGCCAGTTAGCCTAACATCAGTCATCGGGAAAATGATGGAATCCATTATTAAGGACATGGTAACAGGGCACTTAGAAAATCATAATATGATTTGGCAAAGTCAACATGGTTTTATGAAAGGGAAATAGTGTTTGACAAATCTATTAGAGTTTTTTGAGGGTGTAACTAGCAGGGTAGATAAAGGGGAACCAGTGGATATAGTTTATTTGGATTTTCAAAAGACATTCGATAAGGTTCCATACGAAAGATTGTTACATAATATAAG
Organism: Heptranchias perlo; assembly: GCF_035084215.1. Taxonomy (NCBI): domain Eukaryota; kingdom Metazoa; phylum Chordata; class Chondrichthyes; order Hexanchiformes; family Hexanchidae; genus Heptranchias; species Heptranchias perlo. Next base: position 14,536,811 of record NC_090331.1, on the reverse strand, counting down.
AGCTCATGGAGTTGGAGGTAAATATATTAGCATGGATAGAGGTTTGGTTAATAGACAGAAAACAGAGAGTAGGAATAAACAGGTCGTTTTCAAGTTGGCAAGCTGTTACGAGTGGGGTGCCGCAAGGATCGGTGCTGGGGCTTCAGCTATTTACAATCTATATTAATGACTTGGATAAAGGGATCGAGTGTAATGTATCCAAGTTTGCTGATACAAAGCTAGGTGGGAAAGTAAGCTGTGAGGAGGACACAAAGAGTCTGCAAAGGGCTGTAGACAGGTTAATTGAGTGGCCGAGAAGGTGGCAGATGGAATACAATGTGGGGAAATTTTATTTTATTCATTCATGGGATGTGGGCATCGCTGGCAAGGTCAGCATTTATTGCCCAATTCTAATTGCCCATGAGAAGGTGGAGGTGAGCCGCTGCCTTGAACTGCTGCAGTCCGTGTGGTGAAGGTTCTCCCACAGTGCGATCAGGGAGGGATTTCCAGGATTTTGACCCAGCGACGATGAAGGAACGGCAATATATTTCCAAGTCTGGATGGTGTGTGACTTGGAGGAGAACGTGCAGGTGGTGTTGTTCCCAAGTGCCTGCTGCCCTTGTCCTTCTAGGTGGTAGAGATCGCAGGTTTGGGAGGTGCTGTCGAAGAAGCCTTGGCGAGTTGCTGCAGTGCATCCTGTGGATGGTACAAACTGCAACCACAGTGCGCTGCTGGTGAAGGGAGTGAATGTTTAGGGTGGTGGATGGGGTGCCAATCAAGCGGGCTGCTTTGTCCTGGATGGTGTCGAACTTCATGAGTGTTGTTGGAGCTGCACTCATCCAGGCAAGTGGAGAGTATTCCATCACACTCCTGACTTGTGCCTTGTAGATGGCGGAAAGGCTTTGGGGAGTCAGGAGGTGAGTCACTCGCCGCAGAATACCCAGCCTCTGACCTGCTCTTGTAGCCACAATATTTATATGACTGGTCCAGTTAAGTTTCTGGTCAATGGTGACCCCCAGGATGTTGATGGTGGGGGATTCGGCAATGGTAATGCCGTTGAATGTCAAGGGGAGGTGGTTAGACTCTGTCTTGTTGGAGATGGTCATTGCCTGGCATTTGTCTGGCGTGAATGCTACTTTCCACTTATGAGCCCAAGCCTGGATGTTGTCCAGGTCGTGCTGCATGCGGGCATGGATTGCTTCATTATCTGAGGGGTTGCGAATGGAACTGAACACTGTGCAATCATCAACAAACGTCCCCATTTCTGACCTTATGATGGAGGGAAGCTCATTGATGAAGCAGCTGAAGATGGTTGACCTAGGACACTCCTGCAGCAATGAACTGGAGCTGAGATGATTGGCCTCCAACAACCACTACCATCTTCCTTTGTGCTAGGTATGACTCCAGCCACTGGAGAGTTTTCCCCCTATTTCCCATTGACTTCAATTTTACTAGGGCTCCTTGGTGTCACACTCGGTCAAATGCTGCCTGATGTCGAGGGCAATCACTCTCACCTCGCCTCTGGAATTCAGCTCTTTTGTCCATTTTGGACCAAGGCTGTAATGAGGTCTGGAGCCGAGTGGTCCTGGCGGAACCCAAACTGAGCCTCGGTGAGCAGGTTATTGATGAGTAAGTGCCGCTTGATAGCACTGTCGACGACACCTTCCATCACTTTGCTGATGATTGAGAGTAGACTGATGGGGCGGTAATTGGCCGGATTGGATTTGTCCTGCTTTTAATGGACAGGACATACCTGGGCAATTTTCCACTTTGTCGGGTAGATGCCAGTGGTGTAGCTGTACTGGAACAGCTTGGCTAGAGGGGCAGCTAGTTCTGGAGCACAAGTCTTCAGCACTACAGCCGGGATGTTGTCGGGGCCCACAGCCTTTGCTGTATCCAGTGCACTCAGCCGTTTCTTGATATCACGTGGAGTGAATTGAATTGGCTGAAGACTGGCTTCTGTGATAGTGGGGATATCGGGAGGAGGCCGAGATGGATCATCCACTCGGCACTTCTGGCTGAAGATGATTGCAAACGATTCAGCCTTGTCTTCTGCACTCATGTGCTGGACTCCACCATCATTGAGGATGAGGATGTTTACAGATCCTCCTCCTCCTGTTAGTTGTTCAATTGTCCACCACCATTCACGACTGGATGTGGCAAGGCTGCAGCGCTTTGATCTGATCCGTTGGTTGTGGAATCGCTTAGCTCGGTCTATAGCATGTTGCTTCCGCTGCTTAGCATGCATGAGTTGTAGCTTCACCAGGTTGGCACCTCATTTTTAGGTACGCCTGGTGCTGCTCCTGGCATGCTCTTCTACACTCCTCATTGAACCAGGGTTGATCCCCTGGCTTGTCGGTAATGGTAGAGTGAGGAATACGTCGGGCCATGAGGTTACTGATTGTGCTCGAATACAATTCTGCTGCTGCTGATGGCCCACACCACCTCACGGATGCCCAGTTTTGAGCTGCTAATCTGTTCTGAATCTATCCCATTTAGCACGGTGCCATACAACACATTGGATGTTGTCCTCAGTGCGAAGACCGGGCTTCATCTCTATGAGGACTGTGCGGTGGTCACTCCTACCAATACTACCATGGACAGATGCATCTGCGACAGGTAGATTGGTGAGGACGAGGTCAAGTAGGTTTTTCCCTCGTGTTGGTTCGCTCACCACCTGCCGCAGACCCAGTCTGGCAGTTATGTCCTTCTGGACTCTGCCTGAAATTATCCACTTTAGTCGGAAGAATAGAAAAGCAGAATATTTTTTAAACAGGTGAGACTAAGAAATGTTTGTAGTCAGATGGATTTGGGTGTGCTTGTACCTGAATCTATGAGGAGAGATTGAGTCGAATGGGCCTATATTCTCTGGAATTTAGCAGAATGCGAGGTTATCTCATTGAAACGTATAAAATTCTTAGAGGGCTTGACGGGGTAGATGCTGAGAGGCTGTTTCTCCTGGCTGGAGAGTGTAGAAGTGGGGGTCATAGCCTCAAGATAAGGGGTTGGCCATTTAGGACCGAGATGAGGAAAAGTTTCTTCACCCAGAGGGTTATGAATCTTTGGAATTCTCTACCCCATAGGGCTGTGGATGCTCAGTCACTGAGTATATTCAAGACTGAGATCGATTGATATTTGGACTAAAGGAATCAAGTAATAACTGGATAGGGCGGGAAAGTGAGTTGGAGTCGAAGATCAGCCATGATCTGATTGAATGGCGGAGCAGGCTCGAGCGGCCGTATGGCCTACTCCTGCTCCTATTTCTTATGTTCTTAAAACACGCAGACTCAGTGATATCTTTACATTATAGGGAGAAACGTTTCCTCGGGAGATGCGGTGGATAGGGTACATATTAGAATGGGTTGTCCATGGTCCACAGAAGGAAGTTGCTTAATGGGATGAATGGCCTGTTTGTCATCACATACTTTCTTACAAAGCATTTGCTTTGGATTGTCGGTGGCAAAATTAATATGAGAAACAAAATGAACGTCATAAAATTTATTCTATTTACTCTGTACAGACTTGGGGGGTGAAATTGGGCCGTGTAGCGCCCATTTTGTTGGCGCTACATGGACTCCTAAGTCCTGAAAATGGTGTCTGAGACGTGTGTGCACGCTTCGGACGTCAAGTGCGCAGGATGCCATCTTGGTAAAGGTGGGTACCTAACGAACGCTGGCAGCTTGTAGAGTAGGGAGATTAAGACGTAAATCAGCTAATTTGAAGCAGCCGGCGGCATTTTGGAACTCAACGCCCAGCTGAACAGGACTTAAACGACATGAAGAACCCCCCCACCCCAACCCCCACCAGTGCTATTTAAAGGGATCATGCAAGACTTACAGGTTAGTTACTGGATTAGTTATTCTGGCAGCTGGTGCAATTGTATGTGTTTTTGGAGGTTTCCTAGTCTTGGACAAAGTTGCAATATTCCATAGAGAGTGGTCTGGCTGGTCTTGCAGTACTGTTAGTGGCATTTAAAATAGTGTGCTGACCAAAGCTGTTTCTAGACATGGGTGGCCTGCTAGGGCATTCTCTAGGAATTGAACATGACTGGGAGCAAGCAGAGCAGGTCAAGCTGCTAAAAGAGGGAGGAGGAGGTGGCGCAGGGCACTCAGCAGGACGTCATTTCCAACTAGGGCCTTCAGGGACCATTCTCTTACCTCAACTTCAGCAGCGACCAAAGCATCAGACGGCTGCGAAGCTGGACTCTGCCATGCCCCTTGACATTGTGCGGAGGCTTTTTGGCAGGCTTTCCCGTGCACCAAGCACCCATCAGCCTCCCTTCTGTAGCTTGGCCCATCAAAGTCATCAGCTGATTCCTCTACAGCAGAACTAGTGTGCTACCTCACCCTACGGTGAGCTGCAGTATCCGCTCCCCCCACCGCCCCGGCTCTATCCTAGCCTCTAAGGTACGCAAAGTGTCAGTATCTGAGCTGGTGGCTGCGAGTGTAAGATCGAGTGACGACATGTCTGCGTTACCACTGTCATCTCCCTCTGCCTCCTCTGACTGGGCAGGTTCCAGTTCTTGGGTATCAGAAATGACAAAGGTACACTGATTCAGTTATGGTGTGGGGAGAGGAGAAAGTAAGATGCGAGTGCTGACACCATCTGTGGCACATGAGTCAGAAAAGATTGTGGGCTGAGGAAGAATTAGGAAGCAAGAAGGAGGATTAGGTATGCAAAGACCCTTATCGATACCGCCAGTGGCCATGGCTGCAGCAATGGCCCGCCCAGTGATGGGACAGCACTGTCTCCTCAATGGGGTGAGGACGTGTAAGCGTGCCTGTCCTCCCACATTTCTTTCTTGCTGCCTAGTGTTATATGCCACCTTCTCCTGCAAGAAGGAAGTATGTCAGTGAGTGTCCTTCAAGATGTTTGAGTGATGTGGCTGTCATACTTGAATAGCTGCCAGTGCGTGTGACCTATGAGTTGTTGGTGTGCGGCTTGCAACAGTGGTAATGTGTGAGGGTGAGGTAAAGCATATGATTGGAAGAGTTGCCGACTGATTGAAAGAGTTTATTGGTAGGTGGGTGATGGGGGGTGTCGTGCGTGGTGCAGTTGGTCAGAGACGCCATTGACAGTTGAAGTCACTCACCTTGACCATTCGTGTCAAATCATTGAACTTCTTCCTGCATTGCATCCATGTGCATGGTGCGATGTTCCTGCTATTTATCATGTCTGGAACAGCCTCCCAGTGTATGACTGGAGGGCCTCTTGCCCCCCTACAGATATAGGATGGCCCTCCGTCTGTCCACCTCTTCCACCAAGGCCTCTAGTACACCGTTCGAGAACCATGATGCATGCTTTCTCCCAGGCTATCTATCTTCACTATCTTCCAGCACAGTGGCTGCAGTGTGTACCATCCACAGGATGCACTGCAGCAACTCGCCAAGGCTTCTTCGACAGCACCTCCTAAACCCGCGACCTCTACCATCTCGAAGGACAAGGGCAGCAGGCACATGGGAACAACACCACCTGCACGATCCCCTCCAAGTCACACACCATCCCGACTTGGAAATATATCTCCGTTCCTTCATCGTCACTGGGTCAAAATCCTGGAACTCCCTTCCTAACAGCAATGTGGGAGAACCTTCACCACACGGACTGCAGCGGTTCAAGAAGGCGGCTCACCACCACCTTCTCAAGGGCAATTAGGGATGGGCAATAAATGCCGGCCTCGCCAGCGGCGCCCACATCCCATGAATGAATTTTTTTTTTTAAAGTTACTTCCCGCAGCCACAGTACTCCTCCCCTTTAAGAGGTGCAGGCTTCCTTTAAGTAGTGCTAGCTACTTCCGATATCGGGGCCCCCCCTGGTGCGTGCAGCCAATCATTTAAATCACCAGGCAGCACGAATGTTATGAGCTGCCTGCATCGCTACGACTGGGCATGGGTTAATCGCGCACCGCGACCCCCGCACCCATTTTCGGGGATTATACTATATAGACCCCTTGATGTCCAGCAAAACTGGGTTATTTCTTGCATATTCTGCAAGATCACGAGAAAGCTTAATTCAAAAAAGAAACCTGTAGGAATGTAGGAAAACTGAAATAAATTGGTCCAGTTCAGCATGACTGAGGATAATTATCCCCAATGTTCTTGCAAATGGGGTCCTATGCCAAAAAAACTAAAAACTCTTAAGAAAGAGAACTTCATACTGACTGCACCATTGGGAATCTGAGGTGGACAGTGTTGGACGGAGAAGTCCCATCTCACAGGTTTTTAAGCCAATTTACGGACTCTCACACCACCTGTAACCTTTGCAGCCTGGACTAGACTGTGTTCCGTATTTTTGTCCAATGTGAGAGGTTGCGGTCCCTCTTCCACTATTTGAATGGATTGCTCCTGAACTTCTGGCTCCGTTTCGGTCCCACACTCCCGCTCTTTGGCCACCCAGTGCAGAGGCAAGCGGGCAAGTCGGAGGACCTCCTCGTGGGTCTGCTCCTTGGCCTGGCCAAGGTGTTCATCAACAGGTCCAAGTTGGACGCAGCCCATGGGGGTGGTTGCTCCGACTGCCACAGATGAGCCACAGTCTTGAGAAAAAACTGTAGAAAGGTGGCCTCTTCAGCCTTGCGCGGAGGTATGTAAGATAGATAAATGGTATGGAAAAGGTTAATCTGGAAAATTACTATAAATAGTGACAGTGGGACAAGGGGGTCACAGATTTAAACGAGTAAAGGCCAAATTTCGGACTGATAGCAGGAAACTTTCTTCATGTAAAGAATGATCTACACGTGGAATGGACTCATGAATGTAGCAGTGGAAGTTAAAAACTCTGGAATCATTTAATAAGTAATTGGATCTTAGGACAGCTGGAGCTTCCAGGACTGAGACAGATAGATTTTTGTTAGATCAGGGAATCATGGGATATGAAGCGAAGACGGGAAAATGGAGTTGAGGTGCAGATCTAATTGAATGGCATAGCAGGCCTGAGGGGCTGAATGGCCCACTCCTGTTCCTAATGTTGCTATGTTCCTAGATGCTGCAATGGAGGGATTGAGGGTCATTCTGGATGGATAAGCTCAGTTGGGGCAAATGACCTTCCTCATCTGTAATTATCTTGTAATCTTTTGAAGTCCTAACATAGGGATTGGACCGACAAAATTCTGATTCGCAGGCAAGGCTGCTCCCAACTGAGCCAAGCTGACACAAATGTGTCCAACTCTCTTGCAATGACCAGTGTTTGAGCAAAGAATACTACTGACAGTAACCTCTCCGTCAGGGTGTGATACTTTGCATGAGGGAGAACCAGTACGGGGGTGGGGGGGGGTGAAATAAGAAACAGTATGCTGGAGTGCTTTTATTAGGTATGTGTATATATAGGGCCATGTTGGAGATCTACCGCATGTACTGAGGCCCCGATATTAGCGGGGAGGGCAGTGGGGAGCACGATAGCGCAGGGAAAACCCGGCAAGGTCGGGGACGTGGAGACCCTGCCGATCTTAACGGCAGGGCCTCACTTAAATAATCTCCTACAGACTCCCGCCCACTAGCCTAGCCGGCGGGCGGGAGTGGGAATTTGCCGCAAGCGGGGAACTGTGGGAATAGTCCTCGGCAGTTAGTTGGGGAGGGTCTGGCCGTGATCAGGGATGCTTGCAAGGTCTCCACCAGGTGGAGGCAGTTAAATTCAGGGCCTGAGTGTCTCTGTCTGACACTGCCCCAGTGCTCTTTCATTCTTACATTATTTACTCTTCGATTACAGTCTGTATTTGCCAGCTGTGACAACTGCCTCTGAGCTAAATACAAATTTCTATTCCAAGCCTGGTGCTACTGGGGAAAAAAACATTTAATTGTAGCCCTTGTCGAGACCGAATACTGTCTCTGCCTACAGTCCAGGTAAAAGCTTTCTGGAAGATTTTGACAAGTTGATTGGAGCAAATCAAAATCACAATCAACATTTCGATCTGCATAGAAAGGTTTGGAAGTGTTGAGTAGTTGTCTTTATTCGATATTCTGACTACATCCAATTCAATCACAGTTGTAGTTCAGGACCAAAACTAGCAATACGCACAGATTCAATCCCGCGAATTGATTCAACTGCATTGGACAATCTACGTGAATGTTTTTAAGTGCAGCTGCTAGGCAATGTGTAGTCAGCACAGGTTTTTCAAGGTTACTATCGTTCCAAACACTTTGAATTATATTGTTTTAAATATGGAGAGCTACAGACTGTAGCTGTATCATGATTAGATTCACCCTTGATATTTTTATCTCTCAGCTATAGTTTTTGGCTGATCAAAATGAATGCCCCTTTACCTTGTGAAGTACGTACAGTCGAAGGACTCCTGTGGGAGATGCTCATCTTGGCTATAAGATCCAACTGTGACATCGTCTGTGAATTTTCTCAGATCTAAGTGAAGCTTTACTCTCGAGATTTGTTTTTCCACCAGATTTGCTGCCTCCCTCTCCTCACCTCCACAGGAGATGTTGAGTCCTGACTGTAATATGGCTCTTGAGGACTAGCTGCTTCCTGGCACCTCATCCAAGTGGGTGTTCTTCATGTGTGAGTCTAGGTGACAAGTGCCTGGTAGATTAGTCAACTGTGGGGACATTGCAGCCAAGCCTGATTCTGCCTCCACCCAATATCCACACACATGTACTCGCCAGCAGAGGTCATTCAAACGAGATGAGCTCCATCTAGTTGCTCTCTAGCGCAGAAGCATTGAGGCCCATTGTGGCTCCAGTAGCCTCGCCCCATATGAGATTGGTAATAATGGAGACTGAGGGCTGAACCTGGGACTTTACTGTTTTGTGTACAGTGGCTTTTTCACATTTCAACTTCAATTCTAATTTTTTTTTGTTAGTAAAATCAGAAATCCCTTGGTGAGGTGGGTGGGGGGAAGGTCTACAATTAGAAGTTAGATATCTGTTGTCTGTCAACCATCATCTGTCCATTTGGCTAAAGTGCATTTACCCACAAAGCCAACACCCAGTATACACACATGACTTGATCACTGGCAGCACATAGAATGACATAGAATGTACAGCACAGAAACAGGCCATTCGGCCCAACAAGTCCATGCCCATGTTTATGCTCCCTATGAGCCTCCCCCGACCCTTTTTTCATCTAACCCCATCAACATATCCTTCTATTCCTTTCTCCCTCATTTGTTTAGCTTCCTCTTAAATGCATCTATGCTAGTCCCCTCAATTACTACTTGTGGAGCGAGTTCCACATTCTAACCACTCTCTAGATAAAGAAGTTTGTCCCTGTTGGGTTTATTAGTGACTACCATATTTATGGCCCCGAGTCCTGGTCCCCCTCACGGAGTGTAGGAAAAGTTTTAGTTGTAAGTGTTGATGAGTCACCTAAAAGTGTAAGCAAAATCTGTCTGAACGGAGATTCTGTGATTCAAATCTCATAACAGCGGCCAGAGGTCGAAGTGAACAGCCTATTGTTTAATATGTGCTTCTTCGACAGCACCAACCAAACCTATGACCTCTACCACCTAGAAGGACAAGGGCAGCAGGTTCATTGGAACACCATCACCTGCATGTTCCCCTCCAAGTCACACGCCATCCTGACTTGGAAATATATCGCCTTTCCTTCATCATCGCTGGGTCAAAATCCTGGAACTCCCTACCTAACAGCAGTGTGGGAGAACCTTTACCACAGCATTTCAAGAAGGCGGCTCACCACCACTTTCTTCTCAAGGGCAATTAGGGATGGGCAATAAATGCTGGCCTTGCCAGCGACGACCACATCCCATGAATGAATTTAAATAAAAATTACTCATTGCATTTGAAAGTATGTTATTTGTTTATTTATATCTTTCTATCTATCTTTCCATATTATTTAATTTATAAAATTTACAGCTATAAAACTTGAATGCTCAATTTGCTCTAAGATTTTGAGGCTAAAAATGATTTTATCTATTATCAAGCCAGGCTTACTTCTTAGTTCACACTTCTTCAGCATATTTACCCCATTCTTCTTTGCCTGAGATTTCTCCTTTTGGTTGCCGTCTTAATGAAATCTTTAAACTTGTCAAAACGAAGATCCTGCCATTTGCTGCCGCTGAAGGGAATGAGATTTCAATTATCAAAATAACCTAGAATCTAGTTAAAGCTGATCAACAGCTTCAGAAAAAAATCTACCAACGGAGGAGCGATTAAAATCAGGGATGCGCAAGAGGCGAGAGTTGGTGGAGCGCAGAGATCTCGAAGGGCTGGAGGAGGTTGCAGAGATAGGGAGGGACAAGGCCATGGAGGGATTTGAAAGTGTAGGTCAGCGAACACAGGGGTGAGGGGTGAACGGGTCTTGGTGCGAGTTAGGATACAAGCAGCAGAGTTTTGGATGAGCTCAAGTTTGTGGAGCTCAAAGATCCTGAGGATGATAAATTCTGGACCAATTGCGATGAGCTGTCCTTTTGTACGTCAAGATGTAGTTCATTACTCCACATAGCTGCAGGTGCAATGAAGCAATTAAGAATGAAAGAGTGAGCCTTGTGATAAACTGCTCATTCTTGAGCTCTTTATTCACATTAGATTCCCAGTGCTCAACAAGATCAATATTTCCCCATTTTGCTGACAGAACTAACTTGGGGCTGATCATAAATTTTAGTTCAGCTCACAACCCACTTAAATTCGGAATCCTCTTCATCTATAATCCAGTATTGAGAGTGACAACAATATTTCCCAAAAATGAGAAAAACAAAATCCCTTTCCAATTCACAGTTCATCTGATTAATTTCAGTTTTAGATTTTGTCATGTTTCACTGAGCTAAAGGTCTTTAACTTAGGTGCAAATGCTTAAAATAGATGAATCTGACATGTTTATTCAGTATGAAAGAGAGGGCTTTTCGACAACTCTAACTGCAAAACAAAGCAAAGTTATTTGATCAGCCTCTCAGCCTTGGGATAAAAATCATACTCGCTGTTTCAATATCTTTAGTGACTTCTGTTACAAGAGGAAGCTTGTCATCTAATGGGTCATCCTACTTTGCTAGCATCCATTCGCTCTCTATGGCAATTTTTCTTGTCGCTCTGTTTTATTGATACTGCTGTGGTCAGTGATCCTGCAAGGGTCTTCTTAGCTCAGTTGGTAACACTTGTCTCTGGTTCAGAGGGTTGAGGGTTCAAGCTACACTTCAAAACTTGAGCACATAATCTAGGCTGACACTTCAATATAATACTAATGCATTGTCGCGGGTGCCATTCTTTGGATTACATGTGAAACCATCTGCTCGTTCAGATCATAGAATGATACAGCACAGCAGGTGGCCATTCAGCCCATCATGCCTGTGCCGGCTCTTTGAAAGAGCTATCCAATTAGTCCCACTCCCCTGCACTTTCTCCCCATAGCCTTGCAAACTTTTCCTTTTCATATATATATCAAATTCCCTTTTGAAAGTTACTATTGAATCTGGTTCCACCACCCTTTCAGGCAGTGCATTCCAAATCATACCAACTCGCTGCGTAAAAAGAATTCTCCTCATGTCCTCCCTAATTCTTTTGCCAATTATCTTAAGCCTGTGTCCTTTGGTTACCAACCCACCCATCAGTGGAAACAGCTTCTCTCCATCTACTTGTTCAAAATCCTTCGTAATTTTGAACACCTCTATTAAATCTCCCCTTTAACTTCTCTGCTCTAAGAACAATCCCAACTTCTCTTGTCACTCCAGATAACTGAAGTCCCTCATCCCTGGTGCCATTCTGGTGAAAATGGATGTTAACAATACTATGTGAAGATGAGCATAAAGTTTTTCTGGCTTTTTTATTCATTCATGGGATGTGGGCGTCGCTGGCATTTATTGCCCATCCCTAATTGCCCATGAGAAGGTGGTGGTGAGCCGCCTTCATGAACCGCTGCAGTCCTTGTGGTGAAGGTTCTCCCACGGTGCTGTTAGTAAGGGTTCCAGGATTTTGACCCAGCGACGATGAAGGAACGGCGATTTATTTCCAAGTCGGGATGGTGTGTGACTTGGAGGGGAACGTGCAGGTGGTGTTGTTCCCATATATCTGCTGCTCTTGTCCTTCTAGGTGATAGAGGTCGCGGGTTTGGGAGGTGCTGTCGAAGAAGCCTTACCGAGTTGCTGCAGTGCATCCTGTGGATGGTACACACTGCAGCCACAGTGCGCCGGTGGTGAAGGGAGTGAATGTTTAGGGTGGTGGATGGGGTGCCAATCAAGTGGGCTGCTTTACCTTGGATGGTGTTGAGCTTCTTGAGTGTTGTTGGAGCTGCACTCATCCAGGCAAGTGGAGAGTATTCCATCACACTCCTGACTTGTGCCTTGTAGATGGTGGAAAGGCTTTGGGGAGTCAGGAGGTGAGTCACCCGCCGCAGAATACCTAGCATCTGGCCTGCTCTTGTGGCCACAGTATTTATATGGCTGGTCCAGTTAAGTTTCTAGTCAATGGTGACACCCAGGATGTTGATGGTGGGGGATTCGGCGATGGTAATGCCGTTGAACGTCAAGGGGAGGTGGTAAGACTCTCTCTTGTTGGAGATGGTCATTGCCTGGCACTTTTCTGGCACGAATGTTACTTGCCACTTGTGAGCCCAAGCCTGGATGTTGTCCAGGTCTTGTTGCATGCGGGCGTGGACTGCTTCATTATCTGAGAGGTTGCGAGTGGAACTGAACATTGTGCAATCATCAGCAAACATCCCCATTTCTGACCTTATGATGGAGGAAAAGTCATTGATGAAGCAGCTGAAGATGGTTGGGCCTAGGACACTGCCTTGAGGAACTCCTGCAGCAATGTCCTGGGGCTGAGATGATTGGCCACCAACAACCACTACCATCTTCCTTCGTGCTAGGTATGACACCAGCCACTGAAGAGTTTTCCCCCTGATTCCCATTGACTTCAATTTTACTAGGGCTCCTTGGTGCCACACTCTGTCAAATGCTGCCTTGATGTCAAGGGCAGTCACTCTCACCTCACCTCTGAAATTCAGCTCTTTTGTCTATGTTTGGACCAAGGCTGTAATGAGGTCTGGAGCCGAGTGGTCCTGGCGGAACCCAAACTGAGCATCGGTGAGCAGGTTATTGGTGAGTAAGTGCCGCTTGATAGCACTGTCGACGACACCTTCCATCACTTTGCTGATGATCGAGAGCAGACTGATTGGGTGGTAATTGGCCGGATTGGTTTTGTCCTGCTTTTTGTGGACAGGACATACCTGGGCAATTTTCCACATTGTCGGGTAGATGCCAGTGTTGTAGCTGTACTGGAACAACTTGGCTAGAGGCGCAGCTAGTTCTGGAGCACAAGCCTTCAGCACTACAGCTGGGATGTTGTCAGGGCCCATAGCCTTTGCTGTATCCAGTGCACTCAGCCGTTTCTTGATATCACGTGGAGTGAATCGAATTGGCCGAAGACTGGCTTCCATGATGGTGGTGATATCGGGAGGAGGCCGAGATGGATCATCCACTCGGCACTTCTGGCTGAAGATGGTTGCAAACGCTTCAGCCTTGTCTTTTGCACTCACGTGCTGGACTCCGCCATCATTGAGGATGGGGATGTTTACAGAGCCTCCTCCTCCCGTTAGTTGTTTAATTGTCCGCCACCATTCACGACTGGATATGGCAGGACTGCAGAGCTTTGATCTGATCCGTTGGTTGTGGAATCGCTTAGCTCTGTCTATAGCATGTTGCTTCCGCTGTTTAGCATGCATGTAGTCCTGAGTTGTAGCTTCACCAGGTTGGCACTTCATTTTTGGGTACGTCTGGTGCTGCTCCTGGCATGCTCTTCTGCACTCCTCATTTAACCAGGGTTGATCCCCTGGCTTGTTGGTAATGGTGGAGTGAGGAATACGCCGGGCCATGAGGTTACAGATTGTATAACGCCTCAACCCACACCATCAGAAATAGACCAACTGACCATTCACCTTGTTGGGTGCAAAATTGGCTTCCATGTTTACGTACATAACAACAGTCACTACACTTCTAAAGTGATTCATTGCATGTGAAGTGCACTGGGGTGTACTGAGACATGATAAGGTGCTATTTCAATGCAGTTTTTCTTCTTACGAACATACAACAATGACAGACAGGAAAATACCCATTGGTTCATCCAGCCTGTCCCATACAACTGCGATGCCTTCTGCATCAGAATAGATACACTCTCACCCCACCTGAAAGCCATGTAATCTCCTGGGAGAAAATCCAGATTAAAAACCAAGGCCAATTAGGGGGGGAAAAATCTGGAAAATTCCTCTCCGGCCCCTTCGACAATTGAAGCTAATCCAGGAAACCACTCTGTCCCTGATTAATGTCATACAGTACCTGCTGTTTATACAAGGTGATCTCCACCCCAGCCGGAAACAGGTCCAGGTCCAGCTCTCTCTTGAAGGAACTTGGCGAATCAACATTCACCGCACGAGCTGGCAGTCTGTTCTGGGAAAACATCCACCTCCTCCTAACATCTAACCTAGTTCCGGCCTTATATAATTTGAGATTGTTTCCATTCTTGCTTCTCCTTTGCTCCAAATAAGCTCTCATACATGCTCGTCATCCCCACCGTACCAAAATCAAAATTCAATTAATTTATTCCTCTTCATACTTCACCTGGAGCTCACTTTACCTCCCTCAATCTTCACTTCCTCCATCTTCATTCCCTCCTTCAATCTCACAGGCTTTTAAAACCCAATGCAACTTAATCGGCTGCATATAGCAACACTACAAGTCCTGGCCAGAATGGAGATAATTGGGTAATTCCCCCATCAATCACGCACTGCTGTAAGTGACCGGGATTGGTTTTACGCACATAATTCATATTGTGAAACTATCCTCTACTCACTGCATTTTGCTGGAGAAATAAACCTGCTTTTATCAGGAGACTTTGCTGTAGTTTCGGTCATGAGTTCTGTTTGCTGTAGTTCGTCGAGGTTCTGTTTAAATAGACTTGGTTTGCTGTAAAATAGACTCAGTTTGCTGTAAGTCCTACCATAAATCCTGTCCCGTCTCCAACTCATTGGCTGACACAATTGTGTCAATACTCACTCCGTACTTAATTTATGTCATTGTTCCTCCTAATATTTTGGACTTTGGTGTCCAGCACTGTGGGGCTTGACCCCATTACTTAGCTTTCTCAATTAGATGATGTACAAAGAGGATGAAAAATAATTTGTGCAGCAACTGTGCACAGCAAAAATGGACACTGTGGCAAATAACTGGTACCCAGCATTGAGAAACCACCACTGGGAGAGAAAGGAGAAAAAAAAAAAGCTCACACTCACCTGGAATAAATCAGGTGTTTGTGATTTTACAGTGGAAACATGTTGAAGCTCGTTCGATGCCTTTGATTTCAGAATAATCTCTAGTCTTTGGTTTAATACCTGTACGATTTGCACATCAGCTGGGAGCAGGTTGTATATGGCAATTCTGCATATAAAAGAAGATGGCACTTGTTTGTTTTTACTGAAGAGATTTACCACCAATTGCCTTTATTTTTTTATTTCTTATTATATGGTGTGCAAGCACTAATATTAGCATCAGAAATATTACTTTTAAATATTAAGTAGGAGCTAAATTCCTCTAAATCATTGAAAAAAATGGAGCCTGCTAGTGTATATAATACTTCAAAGAAAACAGCTAAAAGTGGGAATAAATTAGCACATTGATAATTGTAATAATGGTTTATCTAAAATTTCCAGTTGCATTATTTTATCAGCAGGCAATAAGAGTTTCACTGCAGATTGGAAGCCCTTCAAGCTATGGTTGTCGGTGATCTGTGATGTTATCCGCCCTCATGGGAAGAATACTTCTGGTATTTACTATCAAACCAGGATTCGTTTATAGGCAAAATAATAAAAAAAAGCAAGAAGGAGTTGTTCATTTTTAGAAGAAAGTTAATCTTAGATTTCAATTGATTGATATGCTTGTAAAAGGATGCACTAAGAGGCTAGCGGGGAGTAGTATGGTATAAGTAAGGCACAATTCAACTAATTTACCAGCTTGTAATAGATGATCCTCTTTCTCTATTGATTAGACCTTTGGTCACTTTTGTCTGGGCAAATAGGTTGTCTCTGATTGTTTATGCTAGCTGTCTGCTGGTGATTATTTACTGCCCTGCAACATTTTGCTGTCCTTAATTATTGGGAAAGCCAGGTGAAGGATCAAGGTCAATAGCCACGGAGATTGAAAAGAGCAGGAGAGAAGATGAGGTAGATCAAGATATAGTGGTTCGATGACACCAAACTTGGATTTTAAAAGTGAGTAAAATATGAAAAAGTTAAAATGTAATGATTCGTTAAATGCACACAGTGATGAAAGCTGAATCTTTGAACTGACTTGGACTGAATTTGGCAGAAGCAACATGGTTAATTTAAGGGTAAATGCAATATAAATGTTGTTGTTTGAAGTGGGGAGGGAAGGGAGACATAGTATAAAGTGGGTTGTAGCAAAATGCAGATTTCCAATGGACTGTGCTATAGATTGTAAGAAGAAGCAAGGACTGAGAACAGCAAAGAGATTTACAGTCCAGACAAAGAATGGCATCGTTATTAATCCCCTCACCATTGACGGGCAGGAGAGGGTCAGCGGGGATTAAAGAATTAAATATGGGGAATGCGTCTCCATCACGCCACGCACGCGCTCACTGCATTTTTTATGGCAGAGGATATCGGGGTGTCCGAGTGTCTCACCATGGAGAGGCGGGACACCTCATTAGCATATTTAAATCGGGCTCCCACAGTTTGGTTGGGAGCCCGATTTAAAATTCATTGCTACTGGAACAAAAAAAATGTTAATGAGGTCCTGCCATTAAGTTTGGCAGGACTTCTGTGTCCCCAGCCTTGCTGGGTTCTTCTGCCATTTTCGGCCTCCCCATAGTTATCAGGGCCTATGAGTTAGGAGACTTAAAGCAAGATGGTTGCTGTTCATGGAACGAAAGGAATATGGGAGAGCTCAGCGTCACTTTTCTTGCATATGAAGTGCATTTTCTGTAATTGTTTTTAATTTGGGGACATGTACTTTCTTGCTATGAGGTTACACAGTGCTCTTCTTCCCATTTGCCTCCGGCCTGGACATAACCCTCTGAGACTGCGTTGTGAAGGGCAGTTTTGGCCTTTCTAGTCTTCATTCCCAATGCAGAATAAGCTTATGGCATGTGTGATGTGTCGAAATGGTCATCTTTCATGGTTCCAGCTTCTGAGATGTGCAAGCGAAAGGCCCATGTGTGAGATCCTCGACAAAGTTGTGAGGTGGGTTTGTGGCAAAAAGGGGAAGTGGCTGCAGTGAGGGAGGGCTTGGGCCTACACTGACATGTCACCAAGTGCTCTGAAGGGAGAGTCAGCCTCATGGTGAGCATGCCTCTTTGCTAAAGACCCTCAGTTAAGATTTGGATTAAGCAGTTGGAGATGCGTAAGTGTGCTATGTGGCATGACGTAAGTTGCTCTAATTAGGTCTTTCAACTGCTCTGAAATTGGATGGCTGTTGTGTAGCTAATGAGGAAAGTCTTGAGATTTGGGGTGATAGCTGTTGGAAGGCATTATCTAGAGTGTGGGTGTGAAAACACATGCTCATATATCCAGGGCTTGGGTCCTTCCACGATTGGGTTGTAGAGAGGTAAGCAGACACAGCTGAAGCTCTACAACTCCAACTGGTGGCACCACCTTTCAATGATGTCTGATGTGTGTCCATGCCGTGGTCAGGAGGATGATGGTAATGCACTCACACATCTTACGTTGAGTTGTGCTGTTCACCATGTCAATTCTGAGGAGCTTTTGGGACCTGCTGTCCATTTAACGAAGGTCCAAACCTGCTCTTGTCAGTTGTCTGATCAACTAATTTCCTTTTGGTTCAGTTTTAGGCAACAAGCCCCTGGAAAGATATATTGGCCTTGGAAGGCGTTCAGTGCATATTCACCAGAATGATACCAGGTCTTAAAGGGTTAAATTGGGAGACCAAGTTGCATATACATGTCTTGTATTCCCCTTAGCTTAGAGGGTTGAGGGGTGATCTAATCAAGGTGTTTATAATGATAAAGGGATTCAATAGGATAGATGTAGAGAAATTATTTCTTCTGGTGATTCTATTCTATGATTCTTATTCTGAATTCCCCCACCATTGAGAGCATAATAAAATTAGCACTAGGCCATTTAGGAGTGAAATCAGGAAGCATTTTTTCACACAAAAGGTAGTGGAAATCTGGAACTCACTCATCCAAAAAGCTGTGGCTGTTGGGGGTCAATTGATATTTTCAAGACTGAGATCAAATGTGGGATGTGGAACAATGGCGAGTAAATGAAGTTGAGTTACAGATCAGCCATGTTCTGGTTGAATGGCGGAGCAGGCTTGAGGGATTGAATGGCCTACACCTGTTCCTATGTTCTTATTCTCTTGGGAGGGAAATGTAAGGGGTTTCTTTTTTACTGTTTCTCGGGCTTATAATAGGTCAGCCAGTTATGTTTTCCTGAGCTGCCCTGCCCGCAGTGCGGTTGCGAATCGCTTACCCCTTCCTGATTCTGAGCTGAGGACTTATCGAGTGGTAACAAAGACAGACAAACAGACCAGTGGATTGGTACAAGGAAAACCAATGTTTATTAATAAGAAAACTAAAACTACAAGGTAAACAGTATAATACAGAAGATAAAGAAATCGCTATGGATGTAATACAGTCTTACGCTTATCGGGTTGAAAGAAACGGACACATCGAGGGAAAATTCTAAAATCACAAGTTTAGCAATATCCCTTAACCCCCAACCTTACACTTATGCTAGGTTGTCTTGTGGCGGCCAGAAAATTAATGCTCACCGGTGAAACAGATGAAAAGGCCTGGCCTCCTGCTGCGTTTGCGAGGATTTTCTGGATGGCCTTCCTTCTCAAGTCTGAGCTAGTGAGCAGCAGGACCCCGGCCACCAGGCGAAGAGAGCAGCTAGAGAGAGATACTGGGCAGCCCCAGTTATACCCTCTTGGTAACAGGTTTTTTCATACCTTATCAGCTTGCTTCATTGTTTGATTTAAGCACGAAACGTAAGACAAAGGACCCCATCTCTGGCCCATTTACATTAATGGCCATTTCCTGTATCGATCTGTTCGCTAACTGCTTTACCATTGTTCCGAATGTACCTTGATGGTTCACCTTTTGTCCTGCGATCACTTCCTGCTCGAATTTTGATGTGTTGGCCGGCCATGTTGATAGCTTGCCTCAGGGCTAGAATGCAGCTGCATTGTTTAAAGAAACCTGTCTGAGACACGAAGCCTGCCGAGTTGTTGAGAATGCAATTTCAAATCTGCCGGTCCTCGGCCATGTGTCTGACTGCAGCCATTTTGAGAGACCTTGGATTTTTTAAAACAGTCACACCAGGGTTTCTTTAATAACTCCAATAAATCTTCGGGGTGGGGGGGAACATGTGAAATTTTGCGAATCCCTTCAGAAATTGACATGAAAAAAAATCAAAATGTTCTGCCTATCTTCTTAAAAATTAAAACTTGTGCACAATAAAGAATCCCGTCTCTGCCCCTGCCCCTGCCTCAGCTCATCTGCTGCTGAAACCCACATCCATGACTTTGTTACCTCTAGACTGGACTATTCCAATGCTCTCTTGGACGGCCTCCAACCTTGCATCCTCTGTAAACTTGAGCTCATCCAAAACTCTGCTGCCCGTATCCGAACTCGCACCATGCCATCACCCCTGTGCTCGCTGACCGACATTGGCTCCCGGTCCGGCAACGCCTCGATGTTAAAATTCTCATCCTTGTTTTCAAATCCTTCTATGGCCTTGCCCCTTCCTATCCCTGTAACCTCCTCCAGCCCTATAACCGTCTCAGATCTCTGCACTCCTTTGATTCTGGCCTTTTGTGCATCCCCGATTTTAATCATTCCACCATTGGCGGCAGTGCCATCAGTTGCCCAGGCCCTAAGCTCTGGAATTCCCTCCTTAAACCTTTCCGCCTCTCTACTTCTCTCTCCTCCTTTTAAAATGCTCCTTAAAACCCATCTCTTTGATCAAGCTTTTGGTAAATTGTCTTAATATCTCCTTATGTGGCTCGGTGTCAAATATTGTTTGACAACACTCCTGTGAAGCATCTTGGGATGTTTTACTACATTAAAGACGCTATATAAATGCAAGTAGTTGTTGCTGTTGTACCCCCCTTTAAATTTTTTGAAATATATTCTCAAGATGTGGGCAATGCTGCCCGCCCTTAGTTGCCCTGAGAAGATAGTGGACGGAGAAGATATCAGGCTACACCTCTGGTCTGTGCTAAGTTAGCTGATCTCAACCAGAGTGCTAGTGGGACCACCGCAGTCATCACTGGGTGAGGGTGGGAAAACAAATTGATCATGGTTCTCATTTCCTGATCGATATCCAGAGGGACCTCTGTTGAAAAGTGGACATTGGGTGAGGACAGGATTGGGCTCATTTTTGATGACCGCCCCTGTCCTTGAATAGAATGCCAACATTATCCATGAAGAGTGGTCACTTGAGTAATGTGCCTGAGGGCTACCAGCTCACCAACACCCCCCCCCCCCCCCACACTCTGTCTCCCTCCACACCCCCTGGATTATTACTGCAGCATGAATCAGGAGACCAGTGGAGAAAATTTGAAAACCAAAGAATCAGCATTTAGAGTCATGAAGGATGAACTAGTTAACGTGGATTTCCCAGGAACAGCTCATACCAAACTATATATTTTTTTTATTTCCAAAGTGTCACAGCTGTCGTGTATGAAGGGAATACAGATGACAGAGTTTATTTAGATGTTCAAGAACCACTGATAAAACTGCTCCATAAGAGACCAATTACTGGTAAGATAAAGGCCTGTGGTACAGAGAGATGTGGCAAATTGGATAGAGAATTGGTCTGAAAAGAGAAAGCAAAAAGACTATTACAGGGATGCTTCAAGTGGAGTCAGGTAGTTGTAGAACACTGCAGAGATCAGTTGTGGGCCCATAGCTCATTTGCTAATGACCTGCAAGTGGGAATATCAAGTAGGATACCTAAATTTGCAGATAATTCAAAATTGTATGGGAGAGCTAATAGAGTTGAAGAGGCAATTATATTCAGAAGGATTTTATAAAGCTTACTGCTTGAAGGGATGATTGGCAAATGACCTTCAACATGGATGAATATAAAGATTTGCATATTGAATCTGAAAATATTAATTATGACTATAAAATAAGAGGGAATGTGGATAAACCACTCGGAAAAAATAAAGCGCACAAATGGATGTAGAAAAATCATTGAAACCAGCTGATTAGCAATGATATATTGGGGCAGTGTAGTGGTGATTGGAGCAGGATGCTGGTTCATTGGGACAGCATTAGGGATCCTTAGCTTTATAAATCGAGGTATAAAAGTAAAGGAATTTTGTAAACCTTTATAAATTACATGCTAGGCCTCAATGTTCAGAAGGAATTGTGTCCAATTCTGGGCAGCACACTTTAGGAAGGATATCCAGGCCTTAGAGGGTGCAGAGGTGATTTCCCAGAATGGTACCAGGGATGAGGGACTTCAGTTATGTGGAGAGGCTGGAGAAACTGGGATTGTTCTCCTTAGAGCAGAGAAGATTAAGGGGAGATTTAATAGAGGTGTTTAAAATTCTGAGGGGTTTTGATAGAGTAGATAGGGAGAAACTGTTACCACTGGCAGGAGGGTCGGTAACCAGAGGACACAGATTTAAGATAATTGGCAAAAGAACCAGGGGAAATGAGGGAAACATTTTTATTCAGCGAGTTGTTATGATCTGGATTGCACTGCCTGAAAGGGTGGTGGAAGCACATTCAATAGTAACTTTCAAAAGGGAATTAGAATATATACTTGAAAAGGAGAATTTTGCAAGGCTACGAGGAAAGAGCTGAGGGAGTGGGACCAATTCGATAGGTCTTTCAAAGTGCTGGCACAGACACGATGGGCCGAATGGCCTCCTTCTGTGCTGTATGATTCTATGATGGCGGCCCAATACACCGTGCAGCAGATTGTTAGGATCCTCATTTGCTGAGCTTTCAGTCTCTGCAGTACTCTGAGGGGGAAGTGTAGAACAATGGCCCAGCCGAAGACACAAGGAAAATCGGAATGGAGTCACTGCCAGCCACTCAGACATTTTTGAGCAGCTCTCTAAACAGTGACATTGGCAGAGTTTTAGGAGCAGGCTGCCTGAATCATTTCTTAGCTGAATGGGGCAACACAAAAGAAATAAGGATAGTGAACAGTGGTTATTGGTATGCTTTTGCCTACATTCTCCCTACGTGCTACGTTCCAGAGATCAGGAACAATGCTATATGAAATTGAACAGTGAAAGCCAGGCATGTCCCCAATGTAAATGAATCAAATAGACCCTACCCAAATGTATTTATTTTACCAGTGAAGGTTTCCTGCAAGCTTCTGTTTAGGAACATAGGAACAGGAGTAGGCCATTCAGCCCCTCAAGCCTTTTCCGCCATTCAGTCAGATCATGTTAACTCCATCTATCCACCTTGGTGCCATATCCCTTAATTCCATTACTTAACAAAAATCTATCTATCTCAGTTTTGAAATTTTCAATTGACTCTCAGTCTCAACAGCTTTTTGGGGGAGAAAGTTGCAGATTTCCACTACTCTTTGTGTGAAGAAATGCTTCCTGGCATCACCCCTGAATGGCCTGGCTATAATTTTAAGATTGTACCCCTTTGTTCTGGACTTCCCCCATCAGAGGAAATAGTTTTTCTCCAGCTACCCTATCAAATCCTTTAGTCATCTTAAACACCTTAATTAGATCACCCCTTAATCTTCTATACTCAAGGTAATACAAGCCTAGTTTGTGCAACCTGTCCTCATAATTTAAAGCTTTTAGCCCCAGTATCATTCTGCGCTGCACCTCCTCCAAGGCCAATATTTTCTTCCTGAGGTGCGATGCCCAGAAATAAATGCCGTACTCCACATACAGTCTAACAGTTAATCAAGCAAAAGTTTTGAATCTCAAACTTTAAAACCTACATCATTCAAATTTGACTAGTTCCTTTCTATGACCCCACAGTTCCATGCCCCGAGTCCATGGGATATTTCCATTCGCCTGAATCATTTCTATTTACACTTACAATCTTTAATCTCATTCATAACCAAATACTTATTCAGCTCTTTTTTTAAAAGAAGAAATTAACACAGCACTATCATCTTTTGGAGAAAGTCTGTTTTGCACATAGGAACACACATACTAGACAAGACTATTCATCAACCTCGATCCCATCCCTCCATTCAATTATAAGGAATCTTACAACACCAGGTTATAGTCCAACAAATTTATTTTAAAATCACAAGCTTTCGGAGATTATCCCCTTCGTCAGGTGAATGGGATAATCTCCGAAAGCTTGTGATTTTAAAATAAATTTGTTGGACTATAACCTGGTGTTGTAAGATTCCTTACATTTGTCCACCCCAGTCCATCACTGGCATCTCCACATCCATTCAATTAGATCATGGCTGATCTGTCTATTACTCTGTGGGAGATCTTTTCTCCCCTAATTTCTGGTCTTGCTTGCGATTTGTTAATTTTGTACACAAGTCCTGAGCTCACCGTCCAAGTTAAGTAACCTGTTTCCTTGCCTCCTAGCATTTTAGAGATCCAGGTCAGGTCATCTCTATCTTTTTTAAATTAAACTAAGTTCATATCTGTGAATCTGTTTTCACAACTTAGAATCAAACTTATTTTTAGATGCCTAGAGTTCAGCGCCACTGGGTACAGTCATTGAATTAATGATAGTTTAGTAAATACAGTATTTGTTTCAAGGATTAATAACGTGCAAGCTCAGAATCAGAAACAGGATGACAAACATAGGCTAGCACATAATGTAATGGATATGACAGGAGTAGAGTACAATGATTGATCCAATGACTGGGATCAAAGAGGATTGTACGAGATGGGATTTATGTCTTTGATGTTATCTTCATCTCATAATGTTCTTGTGAAACCTGTTATTGAAAAGTAACCCCTTATTTTAGTGGGGACTTTGGAAAAGATGTATTTTTATTATTAAACAGAAAATTCTGGAAATACATAGTGGATCTCTCACCATCTGAAGAGAGTCAAGACAAGGAAGGTCAGAGGCAGGCCCTTTGTCTTGATCGACACGCAAAAGACTAACCCGATGGACCTGTTGTGTATTTCCATTATTTTCTCTCTTATTCCTTTCAGAGGCATTTTTAGGTACAGTAGTGTGTGTAGTGGTTATGGTGTTCAACTAACAAACCCGGGACTCCCAAGTTCAAATCCCGTGAGTTGAAATTGAATTTAAATCTGGTTATTTGTGGGCTAGCACCAGAATGAATGACCAGGAAAGATTGTCGTAAAAACCCAACTGGTTTATAATGTCTTGTGTGCAATATCCCACAACAGTAATGAGATATGACCAGTTAATGCGATTTTTTTTTGATGGTTTTGTTTGAGGGAAGAATGTTGGTCCAAATATAAGAAAAACTGCCCACTCTTCTGTGAACGGTGCCATCTTCAACATCCATTCAAATCACAGGGACAGACATACAAAGATAGTTTAACATCCCATCTGTACCATGTAGAACCAAGAATATTGGCATTATAGTATTGTTATAATTAACATGCAACCAATACTTTAATTTTACAAGGTAGTACAAGGCAGAAAAGATTTACTAGAATGATTCCAGGGATGAGGGACTTCAGTTACGTGGATAGACTGGAGAAGCTGGGGTTGTTCTCTTTGGAACAGAGAAAGTTGAGCGGAGATTTGATGGAGGTATTCAAAATCATGAAGGGTCTAGATAGAATAGATAGAGAGAAACTGTTCCCATTGGCGGAAGGGTCAAGAACCAGAGGACATAGATTTAAGGTGATTGGCAAAAGAACCAAAGGTGACATGAGGAAAAACTTCTTTATGCAGCGAGTGGTTAGGATCTGGAATGCATTGCCAGGGTGGATGCAGATTCAATTGTGGGTTTCAAAAGGGAACTGGATAAGTACTTGAAAGGAAAAAATTTGCAGGACCACAGGGATAGTGTAGGGGAGTGGGGTTAGCTGGATCGCTCTTGATTAGAGCCGGCACGGACTTGATGGGCCGAATGGCCTCCTTCCATGCTGAAACCTTTCTATGATTCTATGATTCCACAATCTAGAGTTTGGAGAATTTGTACTTTATGATAAAGAGGAGGTACTTAAAAGATTGGCAGTACTCAAAGTAGAAAAGTCACCCGGTCCAGATGGGATGCATCCTGGGCTACTGAGGGAAGTAAGGGTGGAAATTGTGGAGGCTCTGGCCACAATCTTCCATTCCTCTTTAGATACGGGGGTGATGCCAGAGGACTGGAGGATTGCCAATGTTACATTCCTGTTCAAAAAAAGGGAGAGGGATAAACCCGGCAATTGCAGGCCAGTCAGGTTAACGTTGGTGGGAAAACTTTGAGACAATAATCCGGGACAAAATAAATTGGCATTTGGAAAAGCATGGGCTAATAAATTAAAGTCAGCATGGATTTGTTAAAGGAAAATCGTGTTTGACTAACTTGATTGAGTTCTTTGATGAAGTAACGGAGAGGGTTGATGAGGGTAGTGTGGTTTATGTTGTGTAAATGGACTTTCAAAAGGCATTTGATAAAGTACCACATAATAAACGTGTTAGCAAAATTAAAGCCCATGGGATTAAAGGGACAGGGACAGCATGGATACAAAATTGGCTAGAGGACAGAAAGCAGAGAGCGGTGGTGAACGGTTGTTTTTCAGACTGGAGGGAAGTATACAGTGGTGTTCCGCAAGGGTCGGTATTAGGATCGCTGCTCTTCTTGATACATACTAATGACCTGGACTTGGGTATAGAGGGTACAATTTCAAAGTTTGCAGATGACACGAAACTCGGAAATGTGGAGGATAGTAAACAATGTGGAGGATAGCAATAGACTTCAGGAGAACATAGACAGACTGGTGAAATAGGCAGACATATGGCAAATGAAATTTAACACAGAGAAGTGTGAAGTGATGCAGTTTGGTAGGAAGAATGAGAAGAGGCAATGTAAACTGAATGGTACAATTTTAAAGGGGGTACAGGAACAGAGAGACCTGCGGGGTGTATGTATCTTTGAAGGTGGCAGGACAAGTTGAGAAGGCTGTTTTTAAAAAAAAATAGCATATGGGATCCTGGGCTTTATTAATAGAGGCATAGCATACAAAAGCAAGGAAGTTATGCTAAATCTTTATAAAACACTAGTTAGGCCTTAGCTGGAGTATTGTGTTCAATTCTGGGCACCTCACTTTAGGAAGGATGTCAAGGCCTTTGAGAGATTGCAGAAGAGATTTACTAGACTGGTACCAGAGATGAGAGACTGGAGAAGCTGTGGTTGTTCTGCTCAGAACAAAGAAGGTTACAGGGAGATTTGATAGAGGTGTTCAAAATCATGAACATTTTTGACAGTAAATAAGGAGAAACTGTTTCCAGTGGCAGAAGTGTCGGTAACCAGAGGACACAGATTTACGATGATCAACAAAAGACCCAGAGGCGAACATGAGGAAACATCTTTTTTATGCAATGAGTTGTAATGATCTGGAATGCACTGCCTGAAAGGGTGGTGGAAGCAGATTCAATAGTAACTTTCAAAAACGAATTTGGATAAATACTTGAAGGGAAAAAATTTACAGGGCTATGAGGAAAGAGCAAGGGAATGGGACTAATTCGATAGCTCTTTCAAAGAGCCGACACAGGCACGATGGGTCGAATGGCCTCCTCCTGTGCTGTACCTACTATGATACTATGATGATTGTAATGATGTTAAGTTGTAATTTGAACAATCGGGACATTGATCACCAACAACTTCAATTTCTCTCCGAAAAGGAAGCAGGTGATGGACTGAATGAGCGAGCGCGAAGCATTTGAAGCACTTTGTTCTCCTCACAAAGTTCCTTGCCAGGGGTCAATGGAAACACTAAAGCTGTGCAGCCATCCTCAATGGAGAAAACAACTATCAAAAGAAAAACATCAAACACATTTATAGGGACCTTACCAGAGAGAACAAAGTCCTGTGTCATTGTGCTTTGCTTTCTTTGATTAAAATGGCCATGCTACAACTTGGAGGGTTGTATAAAAGGTGGGAACCTGAAACTCTTTGACTGCTAACGTGATGCTCGGTGCCTGTAATGCTGATGCTCATAAGGTGCAGGCGACTCCTATTATTGGGCACTGAGGCGAGAGAACTGCTGTGTGCCCATTGCGCAGAGCACAGTGTAACGTGGAGAAGAAGTGCCTATGTCACTGAGGACCTGAAAACATGGCCATCGTTTGCCTCATTAAGTCAACAACAAAATTGTTTGAGAATATGGTTCACAATGTGGTCTCAATAACCGATCAGAGCTCAGTGCCCCGTCTTCTGATCTCATAGGTTCCCATGACACGGAGATCCCAGAAGCAATGTGCTCCCAGTCCCAGTGTTTCACAGCATTCAGGCCTGCAGCAGGAATCAACAGCACGGGCGAATCAACAGCATGGGCACATCAACTTCAGGAGCTGCGATGCACTGGCTGGAGATTGAGAACATTGATATTGCAGGGATTCAACAACCTCAGTGTGACAGGAACATAGGAACAGGAGTAGGCCATTCAGCCCCTGGAGCCTGTTCCGCCATTCAATTAGACCATGGCTGATCTGTATCTTAACTCCATTTACCCGCCTTGGTTCCGTATCCTTTAATACCCTTGCCTAACTTAAATCTATCAATGTCGGTTTTGAAGTTTTCAATTGACCCCCAGCCTCAACAGCTTTTTGGAGGAAAGAGTCCCAGATTTCCACAACCCTTTGTGCGAAGAAGTGCTTCATGACTTCACCCCTGAACGGCCTAGCTCTAATTTTAAGGTTATGCCCCCTTGTTCTGGGCTCCCCCACTGACAGGCAACAATAATTTTATCTGGACTGGACTCCATGCCTCTTCCTCCTCCAAAACCAGCAGATAGAAAGAGGCCAACCATTAGGATACCCGTAAGGTTTAAGGCAATGTTCAATTACAGTTCCATAGGATAACACCCACAAATAATAGGGTTGCAGCTTTAAATGAATGGCGGAACAGGCTTCAGGGACTGAATGGCCTGCTGTTCCTATGTTCTTGGGGCAGTGGATGATTGGCCAATTTCAGCCATGTTCTTTAAAGGGGAGTCTGCATGATACCTGCATCAAGTAGCTGCATGTTGACCCTGTGGTTCTATTGTTTATTTCATGGTGTTTTAGGTCTAACAACTGCGACCATTCATAGGAAGATATACGATCTTCACAAGAAGATATATGTTACAATGCTGCCAATAAGACACCACTTCAAATAGCTTACTTGGCAAGATATTTGTTTCAATGCAGGCCACCTTCTGTTTGAATAAGTCAGTGGGTGGGTTGAGGAAAAAAGATTAAAACACAAAGCATGGTACTAGTCCCAGTGTTGGGGATAAGCCTGCAATGATTTCCTTTCTCACTCCTATGATTGCCTCCAGGCTCGTCTGCAAATGTTGTCTTTTGGTAAGGCACCACCTGGCCCCTTTCACTGAATTACCAGTGAAAGTATTCAGATAAATTAAACATTTTTACTTAACTGGGTCTCTCCTGGCGCCGGCCTCCCCAGGTGCAACTGTGTGACAGTTGCGCACCCCAGGGTTAAAATAACATCAGATTCCGACTTTTGAATCTCAACGAAACCCTCGCCTACCTGGAGCAAGGGCCTCCGTTGCTGCCCAAAATGTGCCTGTTAAAATGGCACAGGTTGCCAGTGCGGCATGGGCAAGGTGAGTGCCAAACTGTCGATATTTTCACCACCCGCACACATTGTTCTCGTTGGACGCAGGGGGTTAAAATCAGGCCTTTGGTGCTGAAGCTATAAAAGAAAGATAAAAATTAGATGAATATGAATGATAGGACAATGCAAGTGAGATGTGTATAGCCTGATAAGATGCTATTTAAATGATCTGAAAGGAACATGAGATTGAAAAATATGTCCAGTTGTGAAGAAGCGTCTGCACCCGAAGCATTAGCTCATCTCGATTTTAAAATTCTCATCCTTGTGTTCAAATCTCTCCATCTCTGTAACCTCCTCCAGCCCTACAACCCTCCGAGATCTCTGCGCTCCTCCAATTCAGGCCTCCTGCGCATCCCCGATTTTCATCGCTCCACATTGGCGGTCGTGCCTTCAGCTGCCGAGGCCCTAAGCTCTGGAATTCCTTCCTTAAACATCTTTGCCTATCTACCTGTCTCCTCCTTTAAAACACTCCTTAAAACATACCTCTTTGACCAAGCTTTTAGTCCTAATATCTCCTTGTACGGCTCCGTGTCAAATTTTGTTTGATAATGTACTACGTTAAAGGCGCTACATAAATGTAAGTTGTTGTCTGGTCTGCGCACACGTGCTGACTGAACTGCTGTGTGTTTCTGAGATTTTCTTTTTGTTTTAGATTTCTAACATCTGCAGCATTGTGCTTTATAACCTGAAGAAAACGTCAGCTTCTTCAGCATAAGACTGCATGATGGGTGTGCAGCAGGTTTTAAAATATGTGTGGGATAAAGTCTTTTTCTGGAGTTGATCCTGTATAGGGATAATGTTAGCCCACTGATTTAAAATATGCTGCTTCTTTGTCCCACAGATAATTGCGACAATCATCTTGTGTCTGGCTTGACTCAACCAGCATTCCGTTCCTCCTCTGCGCTATCCAGCAGCCACAGCCCTGGGTTTGCAAAGCTGAACAGAAGGGATGGTAAGGCGCAAGCTTTCTGTTAATGATCAAGCAAATTATTCATTCTCAGCATGTATCTGCATCATAAATGCAAATGAAAACTCAAGTACGTTTTATTTTCACTGGCGAAGAAATATCTCTCCAAGAAATGGATCAACTGTCATATATCACGTTGCAGACTGTCAGTGTGCTGGTATTTACAGTCGTGCTGTGGTTGTCAAGTGCTGTGGTAATGGTTTGTTCCCCAGGGTACAATAGACCCTGGATTAACGATGATATGTAACAGGTTAAAGCTTTCTCATACAGATAGGAGAGGTGCAGTTCATCAAAAAGGTATTACATTGAAATCTTATTGGTTATTTCAAGCAAGTGGTAAGCTTGCAAACCTACTTAGTGTTCTACTGATATTTCACATTCAACTATTGCACTCTTACACGTCACAGTTCTATAATAGGTATTGTGTTTGCAGACCTCCCGTGGCATTGCTCATGCTGAGTCCAAGTGGAAAGGGGCAGTTCCCGACAAGGGCATGGTGCTGAATTACCAGTGAAAGTATTTGGAAAGACGTTTGAGAGATGTGTTCATTGACAGTGAAACAAGTGTTTTTTGACTAGTTCCTTGAAAATAAATAATGTTTAACATATCCCACTGCTGGTAGATAATAAATAGAGCATAAATTGCACAAATAAACAACTTTTTTATACATCCTGCCAGGAAAAAAGTTGTTTTCATGCTTCTAATTAACAAAGAAACATTTTTTTTCAAAGCTCTAATAATCGTTTCCTTACTTTGTGCTGCCAGTCCCTTCCTATCATTGGACAGGGAAGACAGGATGCAAGTCCCGGCATGCGCTGTGAATGCCCAGTCTTGCCCTTAGTTAACATGAATTCTGGCAGTTATATGCTCAGATGCATGCTGGGCGTTAGCCTGTTACCTTGTTGAGACTCTTCTGACATTGGTAGCTCTGGGAAGCCCAATGAACTCGAGCCCTAGACTTCTCTGAGAGACACAGGGCTCCAACAGAAGACGTCAGACGTCATAAACAAAGATTATGCTACTGCACAGGCAAATTTAATTATTTTCTTGCAAATGTTTTGATGTCTTATTATGTTACAAACCTTATTAAGTTTCTCAGATAGTGAGAGTTTAAGATGGTGGCTGAAAGGATTTAAAAGAATGTGCTTGGAGAAACCTCTTTAATTCTACTTTTTAGTTTTTGCTGCATGTTCATTATTTGGTTCTCTTCCTATATCCTCAATGGTTTTTCATTGGAAGTTAATTACACATTTTGTCTCTAATTGGCAATAAAAATAATTACGCTACATGATTAATGTATGTGCACACCCACACACACAACAATTTACAATTATACAGCACCTTTAACATAGTAAAATGTCCCAAGGCACATCACAGGAGCGTTATCAGACAAAATTTGACACCGAGCCACATAAGGAGATAGTAGGACAGGTGACCAAAAGCTTAGTCAAAGAGGTAGGTTTTAAGGAGTGACTTAAAGGAGGAGAGAGTGGTAGAGAGGCAGAAAGGTTTAGGGTGGGACTTCCAGAGCTCAGGGCATAGGCAGCTGAATGCACGGCCGTCAATGTCGTGGCGAAGGAAAACGGGGATGCACAAGAGGCCAGAATTGAAGGAAAGCAGAGATTTCGGAGATTTGTAGGGCTGGGGGCGGCTACAGAGATAGGGAGGGGCAAGGCCATGGAAACTCACTCACATCAGAGGGAAAGAAAGCTAGTCATTTCTTGGTGTTTTCTGGAAGCTTCGTACACCTGGTTTCTTCCAAAGAGCCAAGCTTCTACTAAAGTGGAGACAAACCTCCCTTAGCAATAATAATTAGACTCTAATGGATCTCAATTTGCCTTCATTGAACATTTCCCCCACAGGAGTTTAAGGAAGAGTTTAAGCAGGTTAAACATAGCTCCATCATAGCAGCAGACAGTTGGGTCACAACAGACCCTTAGATCAATTAGGAAAGGCCTAACAAGGGATGAACAGTCCCTCATCTTATATGTTTTATGTTATATGGTATAATACATCTGTCATTATGAAGCAGCATATCCTCTGACTCATTGTGAGGTACAGGTGATCTACTAGTAAATTTATAGCAAGCATCTTATTCCTGTGAACTTTTTTCAGATTTGATAATACCCATGGATAAATAGTAAAGGGTTTAGTATTCAGGGCTGAAGCATTTTCCTTGTGATATCCTTGGGTGAAATGATGCCTGGACCATGCTGTCCAGCTTTGAACCTCATGCTCGTGCTTTCACTCCAGCTCTCACTATCTCCTCTTCACTTATTTCTTCTCTGCTCTTCTCTCTTTTCCACCTCCTCTTCTTGTCCTCCACTTCTCTTCTACTCGTCTCTCCATTCTCGTCCCCTCTTCTTCCTCCTCGCTCTCAACA
Organism: Heptranchias perlo; assembly: GCF_035084215.1. Taxonomy (NCBI): domain Eukaryota; kingdom Metazoa; phylum Chordata; class Chondrichthyes; order Hexanchiformes; family Hexanchidae; genus Heptranchias; species Heptranchias perlo. Next base: position 14,504,841 of record NC_090331.1, on the reverse strand, counting down.
GTTTTTTGCCCTTTTCTTCATTATGGTGAAATGTATTTCGTATTTGTCAGCATAGAAAAGAAAGAAAGAAAGACTTTCATTTATATAGGGCTTTTCATAAACCCAGGACATCCCAAAACATTTTACAGTCAATGAAGTACTTTTTGAAGTGTAGTCACTGTTGTAATGTAGGAAACGCAGCAAACTCCCATAAATAGCGATGCGATAATGACCAGATAATTTTTTTTTAGTGATACTGGATGAGAAATAAATATTGGCCAGGACACCGGGTAGAACTTCTCTGCTCTTCTTCAAAATAGTGCTGTGGGATCGTTTACTTCCACCTGAAAGGGCAGACGGGGCCATGGTTTAACGTCATCTGAAGAACGGCATCTCCAACAGTATAGCATTCCCTCAGTACTCCACTGGGGCATCAGCCTAGAAGGTACGGTAGTTTAGTGATTATGTTACCGGACTAGTAATCCAGAGACCTGGACTAATAATCCAGGTAACACAAGTTCAAATCCTACCATGGCAGTTTGACAATTATAATTAAGTTTAATAAAAAATAACAGTAAAGGTGACCATGAAGCTATCGGATTGTCACAAAAAACCAACTGGTTTACTAATGTTCTTTTAGAAAAGGAAACCTGATGTCCTTACCCAGTCTGACCTATATGTGACTCCAGTCTTACACCAATGTGATTGACTCTTAACTGCTTTCTGAAGTGGCCTAAAAGCCACTCAGTTGTATCAAACTGCTACACTAGAAGTTCCTACCTAACAACATTGTGGGAGCACCTTCACCACACAGTCTGCAGTGGTTTAAAAAGAAGACCCACCACCACCTTCTCAGGACAACGAGGGATGGTCAATAAATACTGGCCTTGACAGCAACGCCCACATCCTGAGAATGAATATTTTAAAAATTGATCAGTTTGAGAATGTATTTTAGAAACATTCCCCTTAAAAAATCAGCACCTGACAACTAGGCAACAGATTTGATCCAGACTGAAGCTGAGGAGTCAGCTCGAAGGCTGAGCGTGCTATTTTTTCATTTGATTTTGTATTATTATAAGATCATAAGAAATAGAATCAGGAGCAGGCTATACGGCCCCACGAGCCTGCTTCGCCATTCAGTAAGATCATGGCTCATCTTCGACCTCAACTTCACTTTCCCGTCCGATCACCATATCCCTTGATTCCCTTGAGTCCAAAAATCTATCGATCTTTGTCTCGAATATATTCAACGACTCAGCCTCCACAGCCTTTTGGAGTAAAGAATTCCAAAGATTCACAACCCTCTGAGTGAAGAAATTTCTTCTCATCTCAGTCCTAAATGGCCGACCCCTTATCCTGAGACTATGCCCCCCAGTTCTACATTCTCTAGCCAGTATAAACAGCCTCTCCGCATCTACCCTGTCAAGCCCGCTCAGAATATTATATGTTTCAATGAGATCACCTTTCATTCTTCTAAACTCGAGAGTATAGGCCCATTCTACTCAATCTCTCCTCATAGGACAACCCTCTCATTCCAGGAATCAATCTAGTGAACCTTCGTTGCACTACCTCTAAAGCAAATATATCCTTCCTTAGGTAAGGAGACCAAAACTGTACACAGTACTCCAGGTGTGGTCTCACCACAGTCATGTACAGTCGCAGCAAGACTTCCTTACTCTTGTACCCCCTTGCAATAAAGGCCAATGTACCATTTGCTTTCCTAAATCCTTGCTGTACCTATACGTTAACTTTCTGTGTTTCGTGTACAAGGACTCCTAAATCCCTCTGAACACCAACATTTAATAGTTTCTCATCATTTAAAAAATATTCTGTTTTTCTATTCTTCCTACCAAAGTGAAAAACCTCACATTTCCCCACGTTAAACTCCATTTGCCACCTTCCTGTCCACTCACTTAACCTGTCTATATCCCTTTGCAGACTCTTTGTGTCCTCCTCACAGCTTACTTTCCCACTTAGCTTTATGTCGTCAGTAAACTTGGATACATTACACTCTGTCCCTTCATTTAAGTCATTGATATAGATTGTAAATAGCTGAGGCCCAAGCACTGGTCCTTGCGGCACTCCACTAGTTACAGCCTGCCACCCTGAAAATGACCCATTAATCCTTACTCTCTGTTTTTTGCTGGTTAACCAATCATCTATCCATGCTGATATATTACCCCAACCCTATGAGCCCTTATCTTGTGTAACAACCTTTTGTGTGGCATTTATCAAATGTCTTTTGAAAATTCAAACATACTATATCCACTGGTTCCCCCTTATCTACCCTGCGAGTTACACCCTCAAAAAAACTCTAATAGATTTGTCAAACACGATTTCCTTTTCCTAAAACAATGTTGACTTTGCCTAATTATATTATGATTTTCTAAGTGCCCCATTACCACGTCCTTAATAATAGATTGCAGCATTTTCCCGACTAATGTCAGGCTAACTGGCCAGTAGTTCCCTGTTTTCTCTCTCCCTCCTCACTTGAATAGCAGTCTTACATTTGCTACCTTCCAATCCACTGGGACAGTTCTAGAATCTATGGAATTTTGGAAGATCTTGACCAATGCATCCATTATCTCTGCAGCCACCTCTTTTGGAATCCTAGGATGTAGGCCATCAGGTCCAGGGGATTTGTCGGCTTTTAGTCCGATTAATTTCTCCAGTACTTTTTCTTTACTAATATTAATTACTTTAAGTTCCTCAGTCTCATTAGACCCTTGGGTTCCCCACTATTTCTGGTATGCTTTTTGTGTCTTCTACTGTGAAGACAGATACAAAGTACTTATTTAATGTCTCTGCTATTTCCTTACTCCCCATTATAATTTCTCCTGTCTCAGTCTCTAAGGGACCAATGTTTATTTTCGCTACTCTCTTCCTTCTTACATACTTGTAGAAGCTCTTACAATCTGTTTTGATATTTCTTGCAAGTTTACTCTCATTCTATTTTCTCCCTCTTTATCAATTTTTTCGTCATCCTTTTCTGGTTCTAAAACACTCCCAATCCTCAGAATTACTACTATTCTTGGCAACATTTTAAGCTGCTTCTTTTAATTTAATACTATCCTTAACTTCTTTAGTTAGCCATGGATAGATCACTTTTCCCATGGAGTTTTTATTCCTCAATGGAATGTATATTTGTTCAGAATTGGGAAATATTTCTTTAAATGTTTACCATTGCTAATCTACTGTCATATATTTAATCTAATTTCCTAATCAACCTTAGCCAACTCGCCCCTCATACCTAGGTAAAATTGGCTTTGTTTCAGTTTACGACTCTTGTTTCGGAGTTAAGTACGTCACTCTCAAACTCAACGTGAAATTCTTCATATTATGATCACTCTGCCCCAGAGCATCCCATACTATGAGATTACTAATTAACCCTGTCTCATTACACAAGACAAAATCTAATCTAGCCTGTTCCCTGGTTGGTTCCATGAGGTATTGTTCTAGGAAACTGTCTCCAATGCACTCCATGAAATCGTCCTCCAAACTACATTTGCCAATTTGATTTGCCCAATCTGTATGAAGATTAAAGCCCCCCACGATTATTGCATTACCTTTGTTAGAAGGTCTTTTATTTTTTGATTAATACTCTGTCTAACAGTAAAACTACTGTTGGGGGTCTCTAAACTACTCTCACCAGTGTGTTCTGCTCCTTTCTTATCTCCACTGATTCTACTTCCTGATCTTCCGAGGCAAGCTCCTTTCTCACTACTGTCTACATGTCATCCTTTATTATCAGGGCTATCTGCACCCCCCCCCCCCCCCGGCTCCTTTTTGAAAGATGCAAAGAATGCATCGTTCAAAAGGTTCAAGTAAGAATTTTACAAAAGAAATCCATCAACTAATTGAATAAAACCAAAGTCCTAATCTTCCTTCATTCCAGTTTGTATCTAGACACCATGTGTGTTTATTAAACATAACCACTCCTTGTGGGCTGTGTGCATGTTCACAGCCCCTAATCTATGTCTTCATTCTTTTTGTTGCTCCCGACTCTTATTCCCTCTCCAGCTGCTCACTCAGGCTGAACCAAATGGTGTGCAAACTGAATGTCCTGAGCTTCAAACCCTATATTCTATTCATCATCAAAACATCATATTTCCACCTCCTACAGCAATGCCTGCCTTCACTCCATCTCTTCCGAAACCCGCACTGAAACTTTTGTCACCTCAAGGCTCGATTTCTCGGAACGGACACGATGGGCCGAATGGCCTCCTTCTGTGCCGTAAATATTCTATGATTCTCAATTGACACCATCCCGAACTCCTCCCTATATAAACTCTAACTGGTCCAAAACTCCACTGCCGTCATTTTGTGTCTTGTTTCCCCATCACCCCTGTCTGCTCTGACCTTCACTGCCTCCCTATCTGCCAATGCATCGAATTCAAAATTCTTGTCCCATTTACAAATCCCACCCTAGATATGGAAACTCCTACAGCTCACATCATTGCAGTTCTCCATCACTGGATGCCTGTGCATCCTGTTCCCTCTGGCATTTCTCACTTAATGGCACAACTTTCAGCTCTTTTGGCCCCACCATACGGGTAGGGTAGTGTAGTGGTTATGTCATTGAACTAATACTCCAGAGAACTTGAGTTCAAATCACACCATGGCGGTTTGAGAATTTCAATTCAGCTTAAATAAAAAGCTGGTATCAGTAAAAGTGTCGGATTGTTGTAAAAACCCAACTGGTTCACTAATGACCTTTTTTAAGGAAGGAAACCTGCCCTCCTTACCCGGTCTGTCCTACACGTGACTTCAGTCCCACACCATCGTGGTCTACTCTTAACTGTCAAGCCACTCAGTTGTATCACACTGCTAACTCTTTGTCTAACAGCATTGTGGGAGCACCTTCACCACGCCAACAGCAGTGGTTCAAGAAGATGGCCCACCACCATCTTCTCAGGGCAACGAGGGATGGGCAATAAATGCTGCATTGCCAATAATTCCCACATCTCAAGAATGGAAAAAAAAAACCCTCTGGGAATCTCTTCGTTTAAATCTTGTCACCTTGCTTCTTCCCTCCCTGTCATTTAAAACACTATGGGCCAGAAATCGCGCAGAACGGCAAGGTAACGCTCACTGCAGCTCCTGTGAATTAAATTAACGAAAATGCTTACTGCGGGCTCTGTGGCGTCGAATTGCTTGAATTTGAACTTTTGGCAAAATGTGCACTATCAACCCATCCTCTGAGCAGCGTGAGTTGCTGTGCGGCTGGTACAGTCTGTGAGGAGAAGACACGCCCACAAAATCTGTCAGAAAGAGAAGTCCCATCCACAGATTCAGGCTGCATTGCTCAAGCAGGCAAGCAGACTTCATTCGGTGAAAGTTAATATTCTGAATGTCATTGTAAATAAAAAATGTTAATATTTTTATAAAAAGCCAAAGAAATAATTGAATTAAATTAAAGGAACGGAAGGGAAAAGTTTTAAAAATTTTGCATTTTAATTTTTTTAATGACCAAAAACTATTAAAATAAGGAGCAACATGAGACTCCTTATTTTTAAAAGATAATTTTTAGTTGTTTGACAGTCATTAAGACTAACTGCACTGTTAAAACTTAGTTTAGACTTGGCATTTTTAAGAGTACCTGTTTGATGGTGTAATTAGTTCCTTTCCAGCTGGGCAGATAAGCAAGTTGGTGCTTTTTCAATGATTTCTCTGATTGCAGCGTGCGGTGGCCCTTTAATTTAATTGTAAACAATTTTACAACACCAAGTTATAGTCCAGCAATTTTATTTTAAATTCACAATTTCTATGTTTCTACCTCTCTATCTCTTTTTTTTTCAAAATCATGGCCTTTAATTTAAAGCTGTCATGTTGCCGGTGAACCACTAGAGGCAAGTTCTGGATTTCTGCGTTTCACTGCACATGTGCAAACGCGGGAACTTGCTCCTTCAATTCACCACTAAAAACTGAGAGCGCTATTGAGCTCCCCCATTATTTCGGGAGCGATTTCTGGCCCAATATTTTTGAATGTGCTTTTGATCAACTCTCCTAAATTCTCGACCACTCGGTCCACCTCTCTCCGCTGCGTGTAGTGCCTTGCGACATTTTATTACGTTAAAGATGCTATACAAGTACAAGTTGTGGTTTCCTCATTGAATTAGACTCATTCACCTGGTAAGAGAGCAAGATGTAATGGTATTCTCTATTTAATAACTTCAAACACTCAAGTAACCAAGGATTTTGCTCCAGGGCTGTGGTGTCTATTCAGAAGAGCAGTCCTTAAATGGCTCACTTTGAAAGAAAAGAAAGAACATGCATTTATATAGTGCCTTTTACGACCCCAGGATATCCCAAAGCGCTTTACATCAATGAAATACTTTTGAAGTGTAGTTATAGCTGTTACTCAGGCAAGTATCGAGACATGAAAGAACCCTCCCCCTGGACCCAACATGCAAACACTTGAATTATGCCTCTGGTGTCTACTTCTATCTTTAGGTTCAGGTCACTTTATAGGTCTCTGTTAATGATGAAAAATTAATAAATTAGCAAGAAGCAGCATGGAAAATGCCTGTGACTAGCCCCCCTAAAGATCACTGTGCTACAGTCCCTGAGGATGGCACAGCAAACACTAATACCATTGCTCTGCTGCCAAGAGAGCTGAAGGCAATATTCCTCATCATCCTGCCGACCCATGCTTTGGCTACGACAGGATGAAAGTCTGGTGCATTAAAGCATATTAGATGCAGTACTGGTGTTGACTAGTCGTTACTCCCTATTTTTGGCCCATGGGTTTGAATTTAACTTCAAAGATCCTGAATTTGAGTACTTGTGAATTATTAAAATGGCACGTGTTGGTGGCATACCCTGCACAAAACTGTGCACTTAACGTCAGCCAACCGATAGAGCCATTGCAACAAAGGTAGTATATGTAAAATGGTGGTGTGCCTGTACAGATGGACTTTCTGTACGTCTGCCCAGGGGCAGATCTGTCCCTTCATTCCAAAATAAACTAAATTGAGCAAAGTTCATGGATTAAATAAGATCCTTAAATGCCAAGTCCCGCGATGGATTTAATTCATCGAGTTATGTCTTAAGTTCCATTACAGCACACATTTAAATATATCATTTAAAAGCAAGGAAAGACTATCTACCTAGTATCTGATCACATCTCTCAGATATACCCCAAAAGTGTTTCAGGTACAATGAATTACCTTGAAGTCCAGTGGCTATTGTGTAAGCAAATTATTTATCAGTCGTACTTTTAAGTTTAAAAAAAAACTTGAAAAACTGAACATATTTTGGTCGTGTTGATTTGATTTGCATCCTGCAGTGGAAGGTGCAGTGGCAGCCAGTCCCATAAGGATATTCTTAGTTGAGTCATGGTATCCTTAACTGAATGTGAAAAGAAGGGTGGAATACAATTAGGCTGCAGCTTGCCCTCAATGTGATCAAATTCAATTCTGGTTGCTGGGGTAGAGTCTAGCCTTAGTAGAACAGCTTGCTGGATAATGAAAGTGAGGAACATGAGAAATTAAAATCCTGAGGTCATTGTAATGACATTGCAAGAAAACAAGTTTACGTAGTTAATTACCAGCTTACTCAGAACAAAATGGTGAGGGACTTGCACAGGTCAAATATGAAGTAGTCAACGAAGAGGACACAATGGGGTAGAAATTGGACTTTGTTGCACCTGTTTTTCAGGCTCGAAATGGAGGCAAAAAGGTTCTATTCATGGGGCTATGTCCTGCACCCCAGGGGCGTCTGACGCCATGTTGAAGGCCGCCCGTAATAGGCACTAGGCCTCTTGCATATGTTATTAGGCGCCTGTTTAAGAACCCCTCTGGGAAATTGGTCAGAGCTGAACCTTCTGCGGCCTAACTAGTGATCCTTAAAGGAAACTAGAGGATGACACCAAAAACATAATTGTTTTTTAAAAGACAGGAATGCTCCTCTGGCTCCACAGCACTACTGCAGGCCACTGCTAATCTGTGCTCACCCCTCCTGTTCTCCTCCACACCTCCCCCCACCAGGACCTACCTGAGGGCCACTGCTGGCGGGGCAGCCAGCCCAAACTGGAGCTCCAGAGACCGGCGAGCTGCCGGTGGAGGCCCAATAGGTGCCCGCAGCTTGCCAATAATATTAAGACAAGGTCAGAGGCTGAATTTCGGACAAGCCTTGGGCCTTTAGCTTCTGGCGCGTGCTCCGAGCACATCGCACGTTCCCGCACCCGAAAACAGGCCAAAAACCAATTTCTAGGCTAATTCTGTATTTGGAAGTTGCTTACAATGTAAGTGCGACTGGATTGTACCTGCTGTTATTTGGAAACGTTCTGAATTTTGCTGCCAGGTTTGGCCTTGAAACATCCAGTCGAGACTTTTGAACTTGCCGTACATGATGGTCAAATGTTTATACACATGTAAAGTACATCGGATTCAAGTCGAAAAAGACACATGACATTGGTCGTTCCAGCACCAAGGCATCTCTCTACCTTTCAATTAGCTGTTTTCAACAGTGAGCAGAATACGTGAAAAGTGGATGGCTAATTCTGGTCAATCTTTCTCATCCTATAGGACGGATCTAGCAATATTCTTCAGCAGGTGTAGGTGTTTCATAACTGTCTGAGGCAACTGTGTATGTCCCTCGAAGGAAAGAAGAAAATACTTGATGTATTTTGAACAGCTAACAAGAAATTGGGCAGGAGTTAATCCGTTTTACATGTCAGGGTTACCAACAACCAATGAAAATAGATTTTTAAAAATATAATTATACTATTAGGCAGAATTATAGGAGGTAAGCTCCGAAAGCTTGTGATTTTCAAATAAAACTGTTGGACTATAACCTGGTGCTGTAAGATTCCTTACAGGGTTAGATGAAGTAGGGAGGGAGTAGGCTTGTGTGGAGCATAAACACTAGCGTGGACCAGTTGGGCCAAATGACCTGTTTCTGTGCTCTGTAATTCTTACATGCTGTTGCCATGTATTTTGCTTTATAAGATCAGACATCTGAATTATGGTTACAATTTCTACCAGAGATTACATTCCAGTTATCAATCACTGTTTGAGATTTTGCAACATTTTCATCAGATTTGTTCATTCTTTGGTATAGATGTCATGAAGCACCAACAAAAAAATTGGAACACTGCTCCTTCGCCATCTGCTATGAGTGACAATGCCAGTAAATAAAATAAGATGGTGAACGGGAAAAAAAACACTTCCGTGACCTTCAAAGAATATGCCATAAAAATAATGGATACTTTGAAATAATTTGAAAGCTGTAATCCGTCTCTAGGTGCGGATAGTGTGTTCAGTCTCGCAGTTCAGGACAATGTTTCAACTCACAGAAGAGATTATTGCCTTGAAATTGCTTCCTCATATCCAAATTTGACCTATAATAAGGCAGAAAAAGGTATAAAGGCGTCCTTTCTTGACCTCATGGTTTTTTTAATGCAACAAACTTAATATTGACAGCAGAAGGCCTTCATTATAACACCGAGTGTGGCAGAAGGCAGTGATGCTCAACCTGGTATTCCTGACCCTGGCCCTGGCATTCCAGCCCTTGAGGCCCAGGCAACTCAGTCCTATCTGTATTTATAATCTTTGGATTATCCTGATTGGACTTTTTGGGCCTGGAGGTCTGTAAAAGCCTGTTTTTTGCAATGTCGCCTCGTCGGTCGATAAAACCTAATCAGAACATCAAAATCTCTTTATATTAGCTATGTGAGATATATGAAAATTAATGGGCAGGCTTATTCAAACTTTATATTTGGCCACCAAAATAGGCACCTACAGAGCTCAAAAAGACAATAACTTGGACACCTCCGGCCTAACATCTTCCACTGGTCTGGAGTCCTTGCAACATCTGCTTTATGAATGATGTTGTGATATAGGTGATTGCCTCAGCAATACTTGTATTTATTTTAATATCACCACAGCAATTTCTGATCAATGCCAGTGTCACAGCAGACACTGCAAACAGAAGGGAGATGTTTTCGATGCCCTTTAAATCTCTAGAAGCCACAGGAAACTTCTCAGCCCCACAGTAGTGGGACTCTGCTAATAGTTTAAAATGCTCCTAAAGACATGAGCTGGCTTCTACGGCCAAGGGTATTTAAAAATGTCAGTCATTAGTAGGAAGCCATCTGCTACAGAGAGGTCTCCATGCATTTCTATACTTGGATAGCAGGCTCATAAGGGCACACTCCAGTGCAGTAGCAATCAGACTAGGAAAACAGACTCGGGCAGTTGTGTCTCATAATGAATCTGGAGAAATCCCAACTGTGTTAGAACTTCTTTTTAAAAGGTCACCTCATGCACAATCCGTCTGTCGTAAATGTTCCAAAGGATTAGTCGCCGAACTTCAAGCTGCTGATACACAGTTTTCACTCGGGAAGCAAATCCTCCAGGACCTGGGGCTAGTAGGATTAACTGACTTTTTGGACATGCCATGCCAGACTCTTTTGGCACACCATCCATCATCACCTTGGAAAACGCTCTTCAAATTCTCCAGTATAGACGTGGATTTCATTTAATTAGGATCTGGATGCCAATGCAGAATGGTTAACTTGATTTAAGAAATGACATGTTCATCATACGCGGGGTTGGTGCACATCTCTGAGATGCTGGTGTTGGAGCTACATGCAATTCATCAAGTGCTGTTAAAAAGAACTGAGACTTTTGTCCAAGCTACCTTAAGAGATCAGGCAACCTTTGGATTGAAAAATTCATAGTCGCGAGATAGACAAACAAGCAGTACGGTAGAAATATCTGTAACACTGCTTGGGAAGGTAATGGATATTTCTGGCACAGATGCATAAGTCAAAAGATTTCAGCTGTCACCCTGCTACGTTCCAAAGAAGAACAATGAATATTGCACTTGTAGAGTCCCTCAGCAGCATGCTCTACACCCACATGAATTGACTCCTTACCAAGACATTTTTTGATTAGAATCCTTTGGCTATTAGAAATTCTAGAAATAGACTGTCAGGGCACAAGACGTGTGTATTGCATTATCATTGGCTGTGGGTCCGCCCTCACCATTTGCCACAAGATTAGTTTCCCTGCAGCGAGGGGGAATTTTCAGGAATTCAGCTGCAAGTGAATATTCCTGGAATAGAAAATCACTCTTGCCCAGCTAAAACTGGAGTGCACCGGAAAATTTGGCCTCATGTTCTGACAGTCTTGATGCACAGGCTCTTCCAAAAATTAATTTTGTTCCTCTTTACGAGTATATTGCAGACATACTACGTACTCCAGTTCAGGGCTTATCACTGATACTGAATGTGGCTTCATTAAGGTTTGCTACAACTATAATTGTGAAAGATTAATAAGCGTACCCTGGTATTGGGAGCACGTTGCGACAGTCGCTCTTGTATGCATACAAACATCCCTGTACAAAGAATTACAAAGAATGTACAGCACAGAGCAGGCCATTTGGCCCAACAGGTCCATGCTGGTGTTTATGCTCCATGTGAGGCTCCTCCCACCCTTCTTCATCTGACCTTATCAACATATCCTTCTATTCCCTTCTCCCTCATGTGTTTAGTTAGATTCCCCTCAAATGCATCTATGTTAGTCACCTCAACTATTCCTATTGGTAGCAAGCTCCACATTCTTACCACTCTGGGTGAAGAAGTTTCTCCTGAATTGCCGTTTGCTAGCACTGTTGACGACTCCTTCTGTCACTTTGCTAATGATTGAGAGTAGGCTGATAGGACCATAATTGATCGGGTTGGACTTGTCCTTTTTGTGGACAGGACATACCTGGCAATTTTCCACGTTGCAGGATAGTTGCCAGACTTGTAGCTGTACTGAAACAGCTTGGCTAGAGCTGTGGGTAATTCTGGAACAAAGGTCTTCAGCACTACAGCCAGAATGTTGTCGGGGCCCATAGCCTTTTTTGTGTCCAGTGCAGTCAGCCATTCCTTGATGTCATGTGGAGTGTGTGAAATTGGCTGAAGACTTACATCTGTGAGGTTGGGGACCTCAGGCATAGGATGAGAAGGATCATCCACCATAGCACTTCTGGATGAAGATGGTTGCAAACGCTTCACCTTGTCTTTTGCATTTACGTGCTGGGCTCCACCTAAGTTTGTGCACACAAACAATGGGAGAAAATAAAGTCTGACTGACTCCAGTCCTACCATCCAATTGATTTAATAGGTTCTCCAACCAATCCAATTGGTTCTAACAATAGGTTCTCTAACCAATCCAATTGGTTCTGACAGTCTCCAGTCCAGCATCCTAATGATATGGTTGGTTGATATTGACAATCTCCAATTCTAGTGAGAAAAACTAATTCTTCTTTTAAAGTGGAGACAAACTGACATGAGTTAAGACGTTGTGGACTTTAAATGGCGACAGTGAGCATGTGGAGCTTTTATAAATGACGATTGAGGCAGAGACCGCAACGTAATTTAAAAGGAGATTGGATAAGTGAAGAAAATATCGAGATGGGGGAAAGGCAGGGGAATGGAGTTTGAACAGGTAGCTCCAGCTGAAGAAGTAGTACTGCCACAGTGATGTTGAGCCAATTAACCTCCTTCTGTACTATCATATCTTTGGTTGTATGATATGTGACAACTCTTCAACCCATTCACATTTAGTTTTTCAACCTGCGCTGTAATACATGCATTGCTTCATTGTCTTTCCTTCTCATAAATACGTACACCAGAGATTTTATATTTGACACTTCATAAGAAAAATAAAGCGACATATGAAAGAGCCACAACCTAATATTTGCATGACATGATTAATTGCTGAAGTTGTCAAAAGCTTTGAATTGTACAAGAGCTCTCATTTGCTATAATTATTTCTGAAAAGACTTAAATGGGTTTCAATTTTAATAAGGGGGTTAGCCTGAGACTATTTACTATACCACAGCTTTGCTGGTAATAACTGACTTAAATTTAGTTTTTTTTTCCACTGAACACTCTGTAAAATTGTATAATCGTTTACATACCGATATATGAAGCACTTACTCGTAAACACACCTTTTTGGTAAATTTTGCAAGGCTGTGATCACGGATGGCAAAATTGGACACCCAATCTCACGTACCTGATTTGCAGAGCAGCAATTTGGGGCCAAAGAAATGAGGCCATGCTACTGACTTGATGGGCATCAGTGGTAGCACTCTCGTCTCTTTGTCAGAAGGATGTGGGTTTAATTTCTACCCTAGAGACTTGAGTGCATATTCTAGGCGAACACTTCAGTGCACTACTGAGGGAGTGCTGCACTGTCGGAGGTGCCGTCCTTTGGATGAGACGTTAAACCGAGGCTCCGTCTGCCCTCTCAGGTGGATGTAAAAGATCCCATGGCACTATTTCAAAGAAGGGCAGCGGAGTTCTCCTGATGCCATGCCCAATATTTATCTCTCGACTAACATCACTAAAACAGATTATCGGGTTATTATCTCATTGCTGTTTGTGGGACCTTGCTGTGTTCAAATTGGCTGCTGCGTTTCCTAAATTTACACTTCAAAAGTACTTCATTGGTTGTAAAGCGCTTTGAAATATCCTGAAGTCGCAACATGGTGTAAGGTTAAGTATGCAACCAAAGGCATACCAGACACTTTGGTCCCACTATTTACCGGGAGGTAGGGAGGGCGCATGTCAGCGGCCGGGAAGGCGGAGGTTCTGCTGAATTTAACGGCAGGACCTCATTAGAATTTTGTTACTCCATTTCCCACCCGGCCAGATTGAGAGGCTGGCCAGCTGTCAGGTAGGAAAGCCTGCGGCACAAGGCAGCAGCCGGTGACCGCCGGGGACGGTCCCCGGCAATCGAGATGATCGGAGGTTGGTGGGGGGTGCGGGGCTCGGAGTGCGGCGGTGAGGAGGGCAAGAGGGAGGGAGTCATTGTCGGGGGGAGGAGACTTCGTGGGGCGAGACATCACTGGGAGGGGGTGTCGGCCAATCACGGGGAGGGTTGACCGATCGCGGGAGGGTCGGGAGATCGCTGCAGGTTTTCTGGGGGTGTGCTGGAGGGTGGGGAGAAACACTCCTGTTCTTCCTAGCCCACAAGCAGTGTTGGAAAAGCACTTACCTGCTGGATCCAGCAACCCCCGTCCCCCATTAGCTGCCAGATTTCCTGAGCCCTGGGAAACCCGGCCTGCAGCCATTAAATTTGAATGGCTGCCAAAATCTGAGGAATGCAGCCTCATTTAAATATTATAATTATGGACCCGCCTCTCCAGCGTGGGTTACTCGGCCGCCCTCCAACCTGCTGGGGTTAAATTGGAAGAAGACGCGTTCGCGGCGGGTTGGGTTCGGGTTTCCCGTTTTTTTAACAATTTTAACCCTCTCCCGCCCATCGTGGGGGGGTTAACTTTGCAGTTCCAGTTTTAGGACAGCAATCCTCTACTCACTGCCCTGGGTCACTCCTCGTTCACATTCTCACTTTTGCTGTTCTCCATCAGAAGACGGGCAGAAGCAGAGTTGACGAATTCATTGACTATTCACAAAACCCACAAAAAAAAGTGCTTGAGTTGTCGGCTACACTTCCATAACATTAAAACACCGAAATGCTCCAGCTCTGCTGCACTCTTGGGAGTGGTGCCGTGCCGACAGCTGCTGCAATCTGGCTCCAAAAATCTAGCCAAACGGCTCTGGTGTCATCTCAAGCAACTTGTACCTGCACACATGAGACCAGCAAGAGCTTGTCATTGTCTCGTGTTGTACTCACTGCAGTAGAAGTGCAAGCTGAGATCTCAATATAGTGGTGTCAAAGATTAACACAGTAATCAGATAGTGTCAATGTCATTCTCCTCAGAGCCAGCACTTGTGAATCGTCTCCAGGTCTAAACACCCAATGAAGCGTTACTTTATGAGCAGTCTGTGGGGTTCTAAAGAACTATCATCATCTCTAGTGGTATAGGGATAGAACCAGAATGGTAAAAGTACTTGGAGACAATTGCAGGACAGCTGTTAGAAGCTCATCTTTTCCAACTTTGTTGCAATCCATGAAGAAGGACAGTAGTATGAAATGTACCAAAATCACCTTGTTAAAAAAAATTATTCTCAGATTGTGGGCAAAACCAGCAAGGCAGTATTTAATGCCCATCCCTTGTTGCACTGAGGGCATCTAGTGAATCATATAAAGTGGGAATGGGATCACAGATTCCCTTCCTTGAAGGATAATAATCCAGCAGCTTTCATGGTCATATTCTGTTGCTAGCTCAAAAATTACCAGATTTATTGAATTCAGTTTACAACTTGCCATGGTGGGATTAGAAGTCACTGCTCCTCGGTTGCTCGTCCACTACAAGAATCACTAGGCTACTGTGCCTATTTAGTTGTACTAGCCAATGGATTTCAGAACTGAAGCAAAAGACCCTGGAAGGGGCGGTGGGGGGGTTGAGGATCAAGGTCCTCTTGCAGTGCAGGTAATTAACAGTCTGAGACCACATTTGGTGTCCTGATCAAAACTGACAGTCCCTTGGGAGACAAGGTTAGGGGTCACAAAAAGATTACTGGTGTCAGCTGTGGCTCAGTAGTAGCACTCTCGCCCCTGAGTCAGAAAGTCATGGGTTCAAGTCCCATTCCAGAGACTTGAGTACAAAATCTAGGCTGACACTCCAGTAAAGTACTGCACTGTTGGATTTGCCAATTTGCGCACAGCAAGGATGAGGCACTAAACCAAGGCCCCTGCTGCCGTGTCTGGTGGGAGTAAAAGATCCCATGGCACTATTTCAAAGAGGAGCAATGGGAGTTCTCCCCAGTGTCCTGGCCAATATTTATCCCTCAACCAATATCACTTAAAAATAATGATCTGGTCATTATCACATTGCTGCTTGTGGCACCTTGGTGTGCACAAATTGGCTGCCATTTTTCCTACATTACAACAGTGACGACACTTCAAAAAGTACTTCATTGTCTGTAAAGTGCTTTGGAATGTCCTGAGATTGTGAAAGTTGCCATATAAATGCAAGTCTCTTTCTTTCTTTCTTTCTCTTTCTTTCTTTCACAAAATAAAACTGAGTTGGTGGCAAGAATGCAGGAATATGGGGTTGCAAGTGTGAGATCCACATGGTGGAGACAGGGTGTTGGAGAATTCTGAGAACATGGATGGAAAAGTGCATAGATCTCCATCTCCACCAGCCCTGAACTGTGGTCAATTGAAAAATTAAAAACTGAGATTGGTAGATTTTTTTGTTAGGCAATGGTGTGAAGGGTCAGGAAACCAAGGTGGGTAAATGGAGCTAAGATACAGATCAGCCATGATCTAATTGAATAGCGGAACAGGCTCAAGGGGCTGAATGGCCTACTCCTGTATCTATACTCCTATGACCTGTGCAAGAGCACTTCCTATCTGTCTCAGCTTCAGCTGTTGGCATCAGTCACTCTCCGAGCTCTTCTACCGAGAAAGAAGCAGTGTTGTAAGAAGATGCAGTCATTGATTGTTTGTAGCAACGTATTACAAGCATGTGAAAATATTGCCAGTTATGTTTCCATAGCTTAACACCATTGCCTGGTGGAGGACACCCGACAGGGTGCAGCAAACCTTCCCCAGGGGCTGGCCTGTTTGCATAGGTTCCTTGGTGCTTTCTGGTATGACAGTGTTTTGTCATCTCTGAAATTCTGCCAGAGCATTTTTAGATGAAATGATGTAATAAGCAGGTTGTCGGAGCTCAGCACTTTGTAATGCAGTTTAAAATGAGTGAGAATAAAAGACATACAATAAACAACACCAAGGTTCCAGTTGAAGGAGACACTTCAGATCTGGAATAGACAGACCCCTCCAACCGACAGAGTGAAGCAGAGAGAGGAGGGCCAAATCTTCATAGGATGTCTCCGGAAGGTTTCTGTACCCAGATCAACCAAAGAAGCTTGGTTCTCAAACAAGCGTACTGAGCTTGAATAAAGGAGACTATGATGGTATGAGAGCGAAATTGATTAAAGTGGACTGGGAAAATAGATTAAAGGGTAAGACGGTACATGAGCAGTGGTGTTCATTTAAGGAGTTATTTTACAACTTTCAAAAAATATATATTCCACTGAGGAGAAAAGGGTGTAAAAGAAATGACAGCCATCCGTGGCTAAGCAAAGAAATTAAGGATAGTATCCGACTAAAAACAAGGACATATAAGGTAGCCAAACTTAGTGGGAGGATAGAAGATTGGGAAGTCTTGAAAAGACAGCAAAAAGTAACTGAAGGATTGATTAAGAAAGGGAAGATAGATTATGAAAATAAATTAGCAAAAAATATAAAAACAGATAGCAAGAGTTTCTATAGTTATATAAAATGAAAAAGGGTGGCTAAGGCAAACGTAGGTCCCTTAGAGGATGAGACTGGGAAATTAATGGTGGGAAACATGGAGATGGCAAAAATGCTGAACAAATATTTTGTTTCAGTCTTTACGGTAGAGGACACTAAGAATATCCCAACACTGGACAAACAGGGGGCTCTAGGGGGGAGAGGAGCTAAATACGATTTAAATCACTAAGGAATTGGTACTCAGTAAATTAATGTGACTCAAGGCGGATAAATCCCCTGGACCTGATGGCTTACATCCTAGGGTCTTGAGGCAGTAGGGATTGTGGATGCTTTGGTAATAATTTTCCAAAATTCTCTGGACTCGGCAAAGGTCCCGGCAGATTGGAAAACTGCTAATGTAACACCTTTATTTAAAAAGGGTAGTAGGCAGAAGGCTGGAAATTATAGACCAGTTAGCCTAACATCTGTGGTGGGTAAAATTTTGGAGTCTATTATTAAGGAGACAGTAGCGGAACATTTGGATAAACATAATTTAATAGGACAAAGTCAGCATGACTTTACGAAGGGGAAGTCATGTCTGACAAATTTGCTTGAGTTCTTTGAGGACATAACGTACAGGGTAGATAAAGGGGAACCACTGGACGTAGTGTATTTAGACTTCCAGAAGGCATTCGACAAGGTGCCACATAAAAGATTATTGCTCAAGATAAAGAATCACTGGATTGGGGGTAATATTCTGGCATGGGTGGAGGATTGGTTATCTAACAGGAAGCAGACAATTGGGATAAATGGTTCATTCTCGGACTGGCAACCAGTAGCCAGTGGTGTTCCGCAGGGGTCGGTGCTGGGTCCGCAACTCTTTACAATCTATATTAACGATTTGGAGGAGGGGACCGAGTATAACATATCAAAGTTTGCAGATGATACAAAGATGGAAGGGAAAGTAGAGAGTGAGGAGGACATAAAAAACCTACAAGGGGATATAGACAGGCTGGGGGAGTGGGCGGAGATTTGGCAGATGCAATACAATATTGGAAAATGTGAGCTTATGCACTTTGGCAGGAAAAATCAGAGAGCAAGTTATTATCTTAATGGCGATAGACTGGAAAGTACTGCAGTACAAAGGGATCTGGGGGTCCTAGTGCAAGAAAATCAAAAAGTTAGTATGCAGGTGATCAAGAAGGCCAACGGAATGTTGGCTTTTATTGCTAGGGGGATAGAATATAAAAACAGGGAGGTATTGCTGCAGTTATATAAGGTATTGGTGAGACCGCACCTGGAATACTGCATACAGTTTTGGTGTCCATACTTAAGAAAAGACATACTTGCTCTCGAGGCAGTACAAAGAAGGTTCACTCGGTTAATCCCAGAGATGAGGGGGCGGACATATGAGGAGAGGTTGAGTAGATTGGGACACTACTCATTGGAGCTCAGAAGAATGAGAGGCGATCTTATTGAAACATATAAGATTGTGAAGGGGCTTGATCAGGTGGATGCGGTAAGGATGTTCCCAAGGATGGGTGAAACTAGAACGAGGGGGCATAATCTTAGAATAAGGGGCTGCTCTTTCAAAACTGAGATGAGGAGAAACTTCTTCACTCAGAGGGTAGTAGGTCTGTGGAATTTGCTGCCCCAGGAAGCTGTGGAAGCTACATCATTAAATAAATTTAAAACAGAAATCGACAGTTTCCTAGAAGTAAAGGGAATTAGGGGTTACGGGGAGTGGGCAGGAAATTGGACATGAATTTAAATTTGAGGTTAGGATCAGATCAGCCATGATCTTATTGAATGGCGGAGCAGGCTCGAGGGGCCGATTGGCCTACTCCTCCTCCTGTTTCTTATGTTCTTATATTCTTATGATTACCTTACCTCCCCCTCAGCAAGTCAGGCATCATCTGTGGAGAGAGAAACGGAGTTAACGTTTCAGGTTGCAGTCTTTCATCAGAGCTCTAACTTCTCATGGTATTCCTGGCCAACATTTCTCCTCAACCAATGCTATCAAAAACTGATTGACTGGTTACTCACCATGAGAAGTCAGAGTCTGATGAAAGGTCATCGACCTGAAATGGTAACTCTGTTTTTCTCTTTCCACAGATGTTGCCTGACCTGCTGAGAATTTCTAGCATTTTCTGTTTTTTTTGTTCAGATTTCCAGCATCTGCAGTGTTTTGCATGTAAACTAGAGCACAGTTTGAATTCTGGTTGGTTAAACAAACAAATTCAAAATGTGCCTGCGAACAAAGCCTTGGAGTAAATCATCATTCTGGACCAGGGTTTAAGATTGATTCATGGGAAAGGTTGCCTGAGACTGTTACTTTGTATTGCAGTCTGCTGTGTTCTGGTATGTTGGGTATTATTGTGTGAGTATTAAGTTCTTTTTTCATAATTTTTTTTTTCTTCCAAGTGTTCCTATTAAATACTGATCTGTATCGTATGAACTGTGTGCTTTACTTTTAAACAGTAACTAAATTTAGGTTTGATGGTCTTGCATTTTAAATCAAAACTGCAGCGAACCAGAGAGTAATGGATACCCAGGAGTGGAGACTGCAATCTCAGCGAGGGGTTCAAATGAACTCGTAAATCAAGAAAGAAAGAACTTGCATTTATATTAGCACCTTATCATGTCCTCAGGATGTCACAAAGCACTTACATCAATGATTACTTTTGAAGTGTAGTCACAGTTGTGATGTAACGGAATGCAGCAGCAAGTTTGCACACAGCAAAATCTCACAAACAGCAGTTGAGATGTATAACCAGTTAACCTGATGTGTTGGTGCTGGTTGAGTGGGGGTGGGGGGGGACATGTTGGCCAAGACATCAGGAAAACTCACTGTTTGTCTTTGATTAGTGCATGGGATGTTTTGCGCCCACCTGAGCAGGCACACGGGCTGCAGGGGTTCAAGAAGTAGGCTCACCACCACCTTCTCGAGGGCAATTAAAGATGGACAATAAATGCTGGCCTTGCCAGTGACGACAATATCCCAAGAATGAATGAAAAGAAACAGGGCCTTGGTCTTAATGTCCCATCTGAAATTAGGAGTGTGATATTTAATCAAGGGTCAACTTAACTCTGATACTTCTGCATAGAAAATGACTTCCATGTATCTGTAGTCATTCAGAATGTAAACAGATGAACTTTTAGGGGTTGCTT
Organism: Heptranchias perlo; assembly: GCF_035084215.1. Lineage (NCBI taxonomy): Eukaryota > Metazoa > Chordata > Chondrichthyes > Hexanchiformes > Hexanchidae > Heptranchias > Heptranchias perlo. The sequence continues at coordinate 14,484,546 of NC_090331.1, read as the reverse complement.
GACTCCATGGCTGGCTTAATGTTTGAGATTGGCTGCATATAGTGACACTGCTATTCCACGCCATTATAGAAATGATTAGGTAATTCCCCCGTCAATCACTCCTGGAGAGCGCATTGCTGTAAGTGACTGGGATTGATTTTACACACACAATTTGTATGTAACTATCCTCCACACACTGCATTTTGCTGGCAAAATCACCCTGCTTTTATCGGCAGAAGTTGCTGTAGTTATGGTCATGAGTTCTGTTTGCTGTGGTTCATAGAGACTCTTTTTAAATAGACTCTGTGGACTGTTTGCTGTAGTTTGTTGTTTAAACAGAACCTCAAAGGTAATAATCTCTGGATTACTACCTGAGCCACGTCCAAAATGGCATAGGGACAAACAGATTAGATGGTTGAATGCGTGGCTGAAAGAGTGGTGTGGGAAGCACCAGTACTGGGGAAAGAGGAAGCTGTTCCGTTGGGACGGGCACCACTTAAACCGGGGTGGGACCAGTGTCCTAGTGAATCGAATAACTAGAGCAGTAGGAAGGGGCTTAAACTAATAAGAGGAGGGCAGGGTTCAAGTAAGGGTCATTTTATCAGTCTAAAACGAAAAGTCAATGCTGTAGAGCAGAGTAGTGATTTGGGTAAAAACAAGCAGAGCGTGTCAGGAAGGGACAGAGAGTTTAACAAAGGTAATAGGGCATTAGTGACTAGGATCACATCAAGGAAAAAAAATAAAAAGTTAAAATTAAAAGCGATGTATCTAAATGCATGAAGCATTCGTAACAAGATCGATGAATTAATGGCACAAATAGAGATAAATGGGTTTGATTTTGTAGCCATTACTGAGACGTGGTTGGGAACTAAATATTCCATGTTACTTGACTTTTAGAAAAGATAGGCAAAATGGAAAAGTGGGGGGGGGCGGGGGTAGCCCTGATAATAAAGAATGAGATAAAGACAGTATTAAGGAAGGATCTTAGCTCAGAAAATCAGGATGTAGAATCAGGATGGGTGGAGCTCAGAAATAACAAGGGGCAGGAAACACTGGTGGGAGTAGTTTACAGGCCCCCTAACAGTAGTTATAGTGTTGGACAGAGTCTAAATCAGGAAATTAGAGAAACATATAACAAGGGTAATGCAATGATCGTGGGAAACTTTAATTTTCATATCGACTGGGCAAAACAAATTGGCAAAAGTAGTTTGGAGGACGAGGTCCTGGAATGCATCCAAGACAGTTTTCTAGAAAAATATGATGAGGAACCAACGAGTGAACAGGCTATTTTAGATCTAGTATTGTGTAATGAGACAGGATAAATTAGTAATCTTATAATAAAGGATCCTGAGGGGAGGAGTGATCATAATATCGTAGAATTTCAGATTGGGTTTGAGGAGTTAAGTCCGAAACTGGAGTCTTAAATTTAAACAAAGGCAATTATATAAGGATGAGGGGCAAGTTGGTTAAGATAGATTAGGAAATTGTAATAAAAGATATGATGGCAGATAAGCAATGGCAAACATTTGAAGAAATAATTCGTAATTCCCAATGAATAAAATTCCCAGGAAAAGTGATCCAACCGTTGCTCACTAGAAAAGTTAACGATAGAATTAAATTAAAAGAAGAGGCTTACAATGTTGCCAAAAAAGAATAGTAAGCCTGAAGATTGGGAGGGTTTTAGAAATCAGCAAAGGATGACCAAGAAATTGATAGAGGGAGAAAATTGAATATGAGAGTAAACTAGCAAGAAATATAAAAACAGATTGTAAGAGCTTCGACAAGTATCCAAAAAGGAAGAGATTAGTGAAAGTAAACGTGGGTCCCTTAGAGACAGAGACAGGAGAAATTATAATGGGGAATAATGAAATGGTAGAGACGTTAAACAAGTATTTTATATCTGTCTTCACTGAAGAAGACACAAAAAACATATCAGAAATAGTGGGGAACCAAGGGTCTAATAAGAGTCAGGAACTTAAAGTAATTAAGATTAGTAAAGAAAATGTTTTAGAAAAATTAATGGGACTAAAAGCTGACAAATCCCCTCGATCTGATGGCCGACATCCTGGAGTTATAAAAGAGGTGGTTGCAGAGATAGTGGATGCATTGGTTTTGATCTTCCAGAATTCCCTTGATTCTAGAATGGTCTCCATGAGAATCCCTACGTGGTCAGTTTTCAGTAAAATATTAAGATGCCTACGTGGCAAAGAAGCAGAATGCAAAATGGTTAGAAAGGGTTAATTAGTTAGTAACTGAGATTGGTACAGGTGGCCTGGCCTCCTGCTGGGCCATATGTTTGCGTAGTCAGCAGGTTTGCATGGTCTTAGCAATGTAGAGTCTTTGATGTGTTTCAAGGACTGGTCTGAATGTCTCCATGTTTATGGCAGATCAATATAGGTAACGAGCTTAGCCAAAGTTGAAAGATATTCCAGGTTGGGAGATAACGAACAGAAGGGACAGGGAAGAACATTCCAAGTTGGAAGGTGAGGAAGTATCCCCTTTGATGTCTAACAGCAACATGGTCAGCACATGATTATCTATGATTGGCCGGAAATAATGTAACCTCGCATGGCAACCTGTGCCCGGCTTATGATTGGTGTTGACTCTCGTTAAGTATGTTCCAACCCCTATTGATTGTATAAAAACGTGTGGATTTCTGTATGTTTTTGTTCTTGCTCTGCCAGCATAGAGGGACTCTATCAGGAGTCCAAATCCATGCTGCAGACTAAGAACCCTGCTATTAAAGATGTGCTGAACTTTAAAATGTATTCGACTTCAGTTATTACTGAACCAGACTGAGGGGAAAGAATCCGGATCGTCATCCATAGATTGGAAGGTAGCAAATATAACCCTGCTACTCAAGAAATGAGAGAGAGAGAGAAAAGAGGGAACTATAGGCCAGTTAGCCTGACATCATTCCTCTGGAAAATGCTAGGATCTATTATTAAGGACGTAGTAACAGGGCACTTAAAAAATCATAATATGAGTAGGCAGAGTCAACATGGTTTTATGGAAGGGAAATCATGTTTGACAAATCTATTTAGGTTTTTTGAGGGTGTAACTAACAGGGTAGACAAGGGGGAACCAGTGAATGTAGTATATTTGGATTTTCAAAAGGCATTCGATAAGATGCAACAGAAGAGGTTTTCTTTTTATTCGTTCATGGGATGTGGGCGTCGCTGGCAAGCCCAGCATTTATTGCCCATCACTAATTGCCCTTGAGAAGGTGGTGGTGAGCCACCTTCTTGAACCGCTGCAGTCCGTGTGGTGACGGTTCTCCCACTGTGCTGTTAGGAAGGGAGTTCCAGGATTTTGACCCAGCGACGATGAAGAAACGGCGATATATTTCCAAGTCGGGATGGTGTGTAACTTGGAGGGGAACGTGCAGGTGGTGTTGTTCCCATGTGCCTGCTGCTCTTGTCCTTCTAGGTGGTAGAGGTCGCGGGTTTGGGAGGTGCTGCCGAAGAAGCCTTGGCGAGTTGCTGCAGTGCATCCTGTGGATGGTACACACTGCAGCCACTGTGCGCCGGTGGTGAAGGGAGTGAATGTTTAGGGTGGTGGATGGGGTGCCAATCAAGCGGGCTGCTTTATCTTGGATGGTGTCGAGCTTCTTGAGTGTTGTTGGAGCTGCACTCATCCAAGCAAGTGGAGAGTATTCCATCACACTCCTGACTTGTGCCTTGTAGATGGTGGAAAGGCTTTGGGGAGTCAGGAGGTGAGTCACTCGCCCCAGAATACCCAGCCTCTGACCTGCTCTTGTAGCCACAGTATTTATATGGCTGGTCCAGTTAAGTTTCTGGTTAATGGTGACCCCCAGGATGTTGATTGTGGGGGATTCGGTGATGGTAATGCCATTGAATGTCAACGGGAGGTGGTTAGACTCTCTCTTGTTGGAGATGGTCATTGCCTGGCACTTATCTGATGCGAATGTTACTTGCCACTTATGAGCCCAAGCCTGGATGTTGTCCAGGTCTTGCTGCATACGGGCTCGGGCTGCTTCATTATTTGAGGGGTTGCGAATGGAACTGAACACTGTGCAGTCATCAGCGAACATCCCCATTTCTGACCTTATGATGGAGGGAAGGTCATTGATGAAGCAGCTGAAGATGGTTGGGCCTCGGACACTGCCCTGAGGAACTCCTGAAGCAATGTCCTGGGGCTGAGATGATTGGCTTCCAACAACCACTACCATCTTCCTTTGTGCTAGGTATGACTCCAGCCACTGGAGAGTTTTCCCCCTGATTCCCATTGACTTCAATTTTACTAGGGCTCCTTGGTGCCACACTCGGTCAAATGCTGCCTTGATGTCAAGGGCAGTCACTCTCACCTCACCTCTGGAATTCAGCTCTTTTGTCCATGTTTGGACCAAGGCTGTAATGAGGTCTGGAGCTGAGTGGTCCTGGCGGAACCCAAACTGAGCATTGGTTATTGGTGAGTAAGTGTCGCTTGATAGCACTGTCGACGACACCTTCCATCACTTTTCTGATGATTGAGAGTAGACTGATGGGGCGGTAATTGGCCGGATTGGATTTGTCCTGCTTTTTGTGGACAGAATATACCTGGGCAATTTTCCACATTGTCGGGTAGATGCCAGTGTTGTAGCTGTACTGGAACAGCTTGGCTAGAGGGGCAGCTAGTTCTGGAGCACAAGTCTTCAGCACTACAGCTGGGATGTTGTCGGGGCCCATAGCCTTTGCTGTATCCAGTGCACTCAGCCGTTTCTTCATGTCACGTGGAGTGAATCGAATTGGCTGAAGACTGGCTTCTGTGATAGTGGGGATTTTGGGAGGAGGCCGAGATGAATCATCCACTCGGCACTTCTGGCTGAAGATGGTTGCAAACGCTTCAGCCTTGTCTTTTGCACTCACGTGCTAGACTCCGCCATCATTGAGGATGGGGATGTTTACAGAGCCTCCTCCTCCTGTTAGTTGTTTAATTGTCCACCACCATTCACGACTGGATGTGGCAGGACTGCAGAGCTTTGATCTGATCCGTTGGTTGTGGAATCGCTTAGCTCTGTCTATAGCATGTTGCTTCCGCTGTTTAGCATGCATGTAGTCCTGAGTTGTAGCTTCACCAGGTTGGCACCTCATTTTTAGGTACGCCTGGTGCTGCTCCTGGCATGCTCTTCTACACTCCTCATTGAACCAGGGTTGATCCCCTGGCTTGTTGGTAATGGTAGAGTGAGGAATATGCCGGGCCATGAGGTTACAGATTTTGCTGGAATACAATTCTGCTGCTGCTGATGGCCCACAGTGCCTCATGGATGCCCAGTTTTGAGCTGCTAGATCTGTTCTGAATCTATCCCCTTTAGCATGGCGGTAGTGCCACACAACACGTTGGATGGTGTCCTCAGTGCGAAGACGGGACTTCATCTCCACAAGGACTGTGCTGTGGTCACTCCTACCAATACACAAGATTAGGGCTCATGGGATTGGGGTAATATATTAGCATGGATTGAGGATTGGTTAACGGACAGAAAACAGAGAGTATGAATAAACGGGTCATTTTCGGCTTGGCAGGTTGTAACTGGTGGGGTGCCGCAGGGATCAGTGCTTGGGCCTCAGCAATTTACTATCTATATTAATGACTTGGATGAAGGGACCGAGTGTAATGTATCTTAAGTTTGCTGATGATACAAAGCTAGGTGGGAAAGTAAGCTGTGAGGAGGATGCAAAGAATCTGCAAAGGGATATAAACAGGTTAGGTAAGTGGGCAAGAAGGTGGCAAATGGAGTATAATATGGGGAAATGTGAGGTTATTCACTATGGTAAGAAAAATAGAAAAACAGAATATTTTTTTAAATAAGGGGTTAAGGATAAATAAATTGAAGGGATAAGGGGTCGGACATTTAAGACTGAGATGAGGAGGAATTTCTTCACTCAGAGGGTTATGAATCTTTGGAATTCTCTACCCCAGAGGGCTGTGGACGCACATTCGTTCAGTATATTCAAGACTGAGATTGATTGATTCTTGAACTCTAAGAGAATTAAGGGATATGGGGATTGGGTGGGAAAGTGAGGTCCAAAATCAGCCATGATCTTATTGAATGGTGGAGCAGGCTTGAGGGGCCATATGACCTACTCCAGCTCCTATTTCTTATGTTTCTTATGTTAACAGACTCTGTGTGCTAAGTAAATAGACTTTGTAGCGGTGTGTCCTGTCATAAATCCCACCTCACCTCCAACTCATTGGCTGACACAGTGGTGTCAGTCAACACTCTGGCTAACGTGGTTTGAGCCTCTGATGTGTGTTGAATAGATTAATGATTGTGATTAAATCACTCCAAGTTTACTGAGTGTTAATTGCCACTTAATTACCAGAGAGTGATAGTGTATAATACAATATGACATACTACAAAAACAGTGGATCTCTGGATTACATTTTTTTTCACAGCCCCACTTGCCATGTCTCTCTGTGAAAGAATTGAAAACGACACTGTAACAGATTGCTTGCATTGTGTTCGTTAAAATTTTGATTAGAAAGTTAAATATGCTTTTAGAAAAAAAAATTCTCTCATCCTTATAACGACTTCCCTAACTCCAGCTGCTCTGAAACAGAGAATTGTAAACAATTTTACAACACCAAGTTATAGTCCAACAAATTTATTTCAAATTCCACAAGCTTTCGGAGGCTTCCTCCTTCCTCAGGTGAATCGTGTCGAAAATGATTTTCATGGGTACTGGCAGCCTACCTCTGCCGCACTTCAGTGACCACAAGTAGCCATTTTTAGTATGGAGCTGTAAGAAATACGATTTCTAGACCAAGTCATAGTCATGTATCCCATCATGCAAAGCGAGGCTATGGGCCGACCTTGCGTCTGTGAGAATACAAAGGGAATCACCATCCCACAGGATTCGACACGATTCACCTGAGGAAGGAGGAAGCCTCCGAAAGCTTGTGGAATTTAAAATAAATTTGTTGGACTATAACTTGGTGTTGTAAAATTGTTTACAATTGTCAACACCAGTCCATCACCGGCATCTCCACATCCTGAAACAGAGAGAAACTGAAGAAATAAAATTGACTTATTGTAGTAACCACTCATTAGCAAACAAGATCGGATTATATCCTGTAAAATTTAAGTGCCTTTTGAATCACTCCCATTCAATAATCCTTTATTAAATGATTATTTTTTAATGCTTATGGTTTTTTGGCATTTTCCCTACGGGGAAAAAAAACGCATTAAAATTTGCATCGAACAAGACACCAAAAGCTGTCTTCGGTCGTCAGCCCCACTGGTTTAGTATCAGGTCTGCACTCTAAATTTAGCATTTAATTACATATCATATCCCACAGATTGTGACAGTAAAGGTCTGAAGTTTATCATTACTTCAATTTTTCTGCTGTGTTAGTTTCAGATATCGTTTAAAGTGTTACCTTATGTGTGTGCCCATATCTAATTTGTGCGACAGCAATTCCCCTAATTAGTGTCGATGGTCTGGGGATGTGGTTTACATACATTAAGGGAAGATCCTATAAGAACATAAGACCATAAGAGATAGGAGCAGGAGTAGGCCATTCGGCCCCTCGAGCCTGCTCTGCCATTTAATTAGATCATGGCTGACCTGATTTTTACCTCAAGTCCACTTTCCCGCCTTTTCCCCATATCCTTTGACTCCCTTGCTGATCAAAAATTTGTCTACCTCAGCCTTGAATGTATTCAATGACTCAGCCTCCACAGCTTTTTGGGGTAAAGAATTCCAAAGATTCACGATCCTCTGGGAGAAGAAATCCTTCCTCATTTCCATCTTATGGAGATGCCGGTGATGGACTGGGGTTGACAATTGTAAACAATTTTACAACACCAAGTTATAGTCCAGCAATTTTATTTTAAATTCACAAGCTTTCGGAGATTTTCTCCTTCCTCATTTGCCTGAGGAAGGAGAAAATCTCCGAAAGCTTGTGAATTTAAAATAAAATTGCTGGACTATAACTTGGTGTTGTAAAATTGTTTACAATTTCCATCTTAAACAGGCGACCCCTTATTCTGAGACTATGCCCCCTAGTTTTAGATTCCCCCTTGAGGGGTAACATCCTCTCAGCATCTACCCTATCGAGTCCCCTCAGAATCTTGTATGTTTCAATAAGATCCTACAGTTCTACATGTAAAAAGAAAGCTAAATTTCCATGCTGAAGCAGCTAATTGAGAGTTAACAAGTAGGTTCCTGGAGCAATGCTATCTTGTGTACAAGCTGAGCCATTGCCTACACCTGTGTGTGTGTGTGTGTGTGTGTGTGTGTATATATATATATATATATATATATATATAGATAGTCATTGTGAGAGCTGGCTGCAGCGATCAAGTGATACAAATAAAAAATCATGCAAGTGTGTTTGTATGAAACCCTTTGCTATTTTACAAACATACAAAATTGACGGGCAGGAAAAGACCAGCTGGTCCATCAAGCTTGCCCCTTGGCTGGAGCATCATGATTAGATAATTCCTACCCCCACCCCACCACCCCTCGCAGCCTTGTAATCTCCTGGGAGAAGCAAAAAAAAAGAGAAAAACCCAGGGCCCATAAGGAAAAACTTACTCTGGAAATTTCCTCTCCGACCCCTTCAGGAGATTTTAGTGTTAGGTGGTTTATTTGATACTAATAACATTAATATGTTGTTCACTAACATTGCATAGAGCAATTTCAACCCAGAGGTGTTCTTGCATGGAAAGCAATGTCAGCTTCTGACATTTCCTTGATGATATGAATATCCAGAGAGGTAAAACAACAGGCATCACCCTCTGATCTATCTCAGTTGCCAATTTTACCTTGTGCATTGGTACTTGGGAGTCTAACCTTCATTTTAGATATGGTGACTGCTGCACTTCAAGGGGAGTAATCCACCTGCTTCATTGAGCCACTTGATTGGCTGCACTTACAGGATTGATCTGTGATGGGGAATCAATATTGTGCATGCTGGCTGATTCTAAAATAGTGCCTTAGGGCCAGGAGTGACTATTTTGTGTATCGGACCTTTTCCAAATCATTTTCACCCTTGTGGTTAGTGGCAAATGTTGACCAGAAGCAATAATCACAAATAATTTTGGTTGCATTCTCTCCCACTTTCTCTCGATTGTCGATTTAAACTTTTCAGAAATAAGAAGGACATAAAGTAGCAAATAATCTCTCAAACTGAAGACCCTCTTGTACTGCAGGTACCAGTTTAACACTTTAGAACAACCTGGGCCAAAAGCATTGACACATGCTGCTGGCTGTGTATTGCTCTGTTTCCATGCAAAGTGGAGCTCTGAACATACCTGTTCAAACACACAAATGCACTCGCCCCCTTCACTCAGGAACGCAGTAACATTTTTAAAGTAGTGATGATCTAGTGTCAACTCTTGTTCAAGATTAATACGTAGGGGTGAAATCTCACTGTACGTTTAGAGCTAAGGAACACACGGTGCGTAATAATTTTATCGTTTAGCATTAATAGAGCATTCACTAATTCACATGCTCCAGAAATTCCTGCAGGGAGCAATTCCGAACAGCTAGAGCAGGCCATTTGGCCCATCAAGCCTCCTCCACTATTTTGTTAGCCACAAAAGCTCTTCATCTTAAATCCCAACTCACTGCCTCTTTTTTTAATATCCCTTAATACCCTTACTTCCCAAGTAAGTAGCCATCTCCCTCTGACTGTCCCATGACATTCTGCAACTTCAGCAGCGCTGCTAAATACCAATACGAAGTTCGGAGTGTAAATCGGGTTTGGAGGCCCGAACTGACTCCAAAGCAAAACAGGGTGAGACTTCTTCCTCCAAGGAGTCTCGCTCTGCTTTATTCTGGTGTCAGGTGAGACTCTTACTCTGGATTTAGTGCAGTTATAATGTAAAAACGGCCTATCAGCGAGAAGTTAAACCGCTTTGCACTGACGTTGCAGTTATAGTGTAAATGCAACCCTCAACTCCTCAAATGATTCTGCATCGATAACATTCTGGGTCAGTACATTGCACGTTCTCACAACACTGTGCAACTCATTTGTTTCGCTGGAATCACCTTTCACTGGGTTAATGCTAATTCTAAGATTATGTCTCATTCTATGATTATGTCTCCTTATTCTGAATTGCTCTCCTAGAGAGAAGAATAATTTCCTATAGACTTTTGTCAATTCCCTTGATTATTTTGATCACCTCAATCAGATCAGTCTTTAACCTTCTCATTCTCCAGGGATTATAACTCAAGTTCACCATGCCTAAAGTCTGTATAAGCAATTCTAAATTGGTTGTCTCTACATTCGGAATCCAAACTGATGTTGTGAATTGTTTACTCCGTGACAAACTGGTTAAGTGTTGGGGCCGCACGTCACAGCATGAGGTTGATTTCTTATTTAGCAAAGTCTCATCACAGAATATCTTATTTTTCCCAAACCTGATGCTGTTTAAACAAAATGAAAACAGATAAAGAAAAAAAATCAGGATATTACTTGCTTGGAGCACAGGATGAACCTGATTGTGATCCATCATACACGATCTGTTGGTATTTAACTTGCAGATTTTTTTGTAAATTAACAATGGATTTCTTTACCCACAAGCAGAGAGTTGCAGACTTTGAACATTTTAATTTTCATTTTGATAATTTTTTTTCCTCAATTCTTCTTTGAAGGTGCCGGTGGATGGTCCCCAATGGATTCTAATAAATACCAATGGTTACAGATAGACCTCGGTGAGAGAACAGAAATCACTGCCATAGCAACCCAAGGCCGATATGGGAGTTCGGACTGGGTGACGAGTTATGTGCTGATGTTCAGTGACACTGAGAGAAATTGGAAGCAGTATCGCCAAGAAGACAACGCTTCGGTAGGCAATTTACATGCGCTTATTACAAGTCAGCATTAATAAGAAAAATGATAGTAATTCTCAACCATCATGTGTGTGATGCTGCATTAGATAGTAACAAAACACAACACATTTTCTGAATTCTTATGAACATTATTGAACATTTATTTTTCTGCCTTTTGATGGTGCATTAAGGAGGTTAACTAGTACATGACTCACACACACATTGAATAAGAAAAGCCGAACTGCAAGTAATGTTGAATTGTATTTGGTGGGAATGTGAAACTGCTGCAAGACCTTTTAGAAACACGTCAAAAAGCCCTGTTTCTGGGGTTTACGAGAGGTGTTCAATCACTTTCAGTCTTGGTTGTTCAAGATATACTTCTCTGCTGACAGCTTGCCAAAACATTTCCTGAAGACATTACATTATCGTGTGCTGTGATTTCTGGTGTGGAAGTCGAACCTTCCAGCATGTTTTTTTTTTCTGAGGGAGAGATTTATTTAGGACTTTTGCTGAAGCGAAAATTTTAAAATTGAGGAGGGACTCGCACACTAACCCTTTTACAAGCAAAACCCTATCCTTAGAGTCGGACTCTGACTCGCTCTGTTCCATTGATGCAAGCTTTGGAGTGGGGGGGGGGGGAGAAATTTAAAAAATGGGTCCAATACTCCCAAATCTTTGGGTGTAGGTTATTTCCTCACAACAACCTCCCCCCATCCACTCCAAATCCTATAATTGCCCCCGAATGCCCCCAAACACTTTATAGGTGGATGGACCTCTTCTCTATGATTCAGATGGTAAAGGAACCATCCAGTGTAGAATTGAACCATACATAGGACATAGGAACAGGAGTAGGCCATTCAGCCCCTCGTGCCTGCTCCGCCATTTGATAAGATCATGGCTGATCTGTGATCTAATTCCATATACCTGCCTTTGGCCCATATCCCTTAATACCTTTGGTTGCCAAAAAGCTATCTATCTCAGATTTAAATTTAGCAATTGAGCTAGTATCAATTGCCGTTTGCAGAAGAGAGTTCCAAGCTTCTACCACCCTTTGTGTGTAGAAATATTTTCTAATCTCGCTCCTGAAAGATCTGGCTCTAACTTTTAGACTGTGCCCCCTGCTTCTAGAATCCCCAACCAGCGGAAATAGTTTCTCTCTATCCACCCTATCTGTTCCACTTAATATCTTATAAACTTCGATCAGATCACCCCTTAACCTTCGAAACTCCAGAGAATACAACCCCAATTTGTGTAATCTCTCCTCGTAACTTAACCCTTGAAGTCCGGGTATCATTCTAGTAAACTTACGCTGCACTCCCTCCAAGGCCAATATGTCCTTCCGAAGGTGCGGTGCCCAGAACTGTTCACAGTACTCCAGGTGCGGTCTAACCAGGGTTTTGTATAGCTGCAGCATAACTTCTGCCCCCTTGTACTCTAGTCCTCCAGATATAAAGGCCAACATTCCATTTGCCTTCTTGATTATTTTCTGCACCTGTTCATGACACTTCAATGATCTAATTACCTGAACCTCAAAGTCCCTTTGCAGATCCACTGTTTTTAACTTTTTACCATTTAGAAAGTACCCTGTTCGATCCTTTTTTGATCCAAAGTGGATGACCTTACATTTGTCTACATTGAATTCCATTTGCCACAGTTTTGCCCATTCACCTAATCTATCAATATCGCTTTGTAATTTTATGTTTTCATCTACACTTCTTACAATGCCACCAATCTTTGTGTCATTGGCAAACTTAGATATGAGACTTTCTATGCCTTCATCTAAGTCGTTAATAAATATTGTGAATAATTGAGGCCCCAAGACAGATCCCTGCGGGACACCACTAGTCACATCCTGCCAATGTGAGTACCTACCCATTATCCCTACTCTCTGTCGCCTTTCGCTCAGCCAACTTCCTAACCAAGTCCGTACTTTTCCCTTGATTCCATGGGCTTCTAACTTAGCTAACAGTCTCTTATGCGGGACCTCATCAAATGCCTTCTGGAAGTCCATATAAATAACATCCATTGACATTCCCCTGTCCACTACTTTAGTCACCTCTTCAAAAAATTCAATCAGGTTTGTCAGGCACGACCTACCTTTCACAAATCCATGCTGGCTCTCTCTGATTAACTGAAAATTCTCGAGGTGTTCAGTCACCCTATCCTTAATTATAGACTCCAGCATTTTCCCCACAACAGATGTTAGGCTAACTGGTATATAATTCCCCGGTTTCCCTCTCTCTCCTTTCTTAAAAAGTGGAGTGACGTGCAATTTTCCAATCCAGAGGGACAGTTCCTGAATCTAGAGAACTTTGAAAGATTATAGTTAGGGCATCTACAATGTGCTCACCTACTTCCTTTAAAACCCTGGGATGGAAACCATCTGGCCCTGGGGATTTGTCACTCTTTAGTGCTATTATTTTCTTCATTACTGTTGCTTTACTTATGTTAATTTTATCGAGTCCCTGTCCCCGATTCAATATTAGTTTTCTTGGGATTTCCGGCATGCTATCCTCTTTTTCAGCTTAGTAAAATTGGCCTTTCCCCACTGTAAAACTTTTACTCCTGTTCTATCTCTCTCCTTTTGATTTGACATGAGCCACATAAAGACAGGCGACCAAAACCTTGGTCAAAGAGGTAGATGTTAAGGGCCATCTTAAAGGAGGAGTGAGAGGTGGAACAGTTTAGGGAGGGAATTCTAGGAATCCAACTCCTGACCACTACATTGGAGAATGCGAGTGTGTGCGTGATATTACCAGAGTAATTTCAACCCTTATATGAATTTGCTCTTTGCTCCTCCCAAAAGCCAGAAAGAGCGACAAAGGAATGTCCAGCTTTCTTGACATGAACATGACATTACATAAAGCGCCTTGGGGGAAGATGTCAGTGTTTTTATTATGTGTGTTTTCATTCTGTCAGCACCAGAATTGGTTGTCATCCAACTAATTGCACTCATGCACAGTATACTTAATGAGGTGTGCGAATGGCTTCTCGGAATCGTGTAAAAATAATATACTCTTAAGTAATAGAAACATGCAGCTTTAGAATGTATTTCACATTTTGTTTGGATAGTCCTTTAATTCTCTAGTGAATGTTGCTTGACCTGTGCTGCAAGCTAAGATTGTGCGTAACTTCATGTCAGTGAAGAAAGACTGACTGAGTTTGAGTATTGTACCTTTCGCTCCAAAATATGTTGGATTGCAGTGACACATGCGGTAGATGGACAGTGAAACTCGTGTTAAATATCACAGTGCACAGTCCCCATGAAATGCTAGATCCAGCAATTTATTAGATTCCAACTTGCATAAAGAGACTATGGCCACGATATTTAGGGGGAGGGAGCTGGGGGGAGACGCAGTTCCGGGTTTCCCGGAGGTCCTGCCGAATTAAACGTCAGGACTTGATTTAAACTGTTGGACTCTGTTTCCCGGCCGGGCAGCCAGCCAGATTGAGAGGCCAGCCTGGCTGCCGGGTGGGGTGGCCTGTGGCACCAGGCTGCAGCCGTGGAGTGGAGGGAGGGAGACATCGGGGGAGGGGGGCTGGAGACATCGGGTGAGGAAACCGTAGATAAATCGCAGGGATCCAATCGCAGGTTGGGGGTGGGTCGGTCAATCGCGGTGGTGGGGGGGGTCCGATCGCAGGGGAGGGAAGTAAGTTTGCTTGGTGGGCCGGGGGGGCGGGATTCACTCCTGCTCCTCCTGGCTCACAAGCAGTGCTGGAAAGGAATTTACTCGCTGGATCCAGCCGTTCTCGCCTCCCTTCAGCTGCCAGGTTTCCCAAGGCCTGGGTAACCCGGCTGGCCAGGGTTAAACCTGAAACAAAGGTGAAATCTGAGGCATGTAGCCTGATTAAAATATTTAAATTAGGGAGGTTAGTCGCCCACCCCCCCAACTTGCCTCCGTTAAAACCGGAAGTGGGCGCGTTGGAGGAGAGTTGGGGTCGGGTTTCTCATTTTTGAAATTTTAACCACCCCCGCCTTTGCCCACCCCCCCGCCCATCCTGGGGGGTTAAATTGCCCCCAATTTGTCAATAAGGATGACCTGAAAAGGACTGGTTGAAGTAATGGAGGTTGTCTCCTTTCCCCTTGGGTTCTGGCTTTAATTTTAGTCTGGGCTGCAAACCAACAAAGATGGGACTTTCATCCTATGAGTGCCGTAAGTGAAACGAGCTCAGCCAATCTCCTATCCAAGGCACAAAAAAGTGTACAGAATTTGACACAAATAGACAGTCTCAGTTCAGAAAAGGCTGGTGCAGAAAATGGAAAAAATACACCCTGGTATGGGTTAAGGAGAGTTCATCAAAGTTGACAGCTTGGGGGTAAGAAGCACTGTTGGTTCAGATTAGAAGGAGCATTATCCTGCATCTAACCTGTGCCGTTTCTGTGCTAAGAATGCTTCATTCTAACAATGGGAGCAAGAAGTGTTCCATTTCCCAGAACTGACATTCTCCTCCTTGATGAAAATCAGATTTGTTTGGCAGTAGCTCTGAAAGAGATCGCTGTGCAGAGGTTTCCCTGCGGGTGTTAAATGCGTGCTTTTAACCCTCAGCACTGGTCAATTTATAGGCAATGCCACTAGATTTTGGGTTTGACAAAAAAACAAAATGTGGGATCCTCAAAACAGTGGGATCCTCAAAACAGTGCCATAAATCCTTTAATTGCTTACTATTAATGGCCTACTCCTGCTCCTATCTCTTATGGTCTTAAGTTAGATTCTAACTTAAGACCATAAGAGATAGGAGCAGGAGTAGGCCATTCGGCCCCTCGAGCCTGCTCCGCCATTCAATGAGATCATGGCTAATCTGATTTTTACCTCAACTCCACTTTCCCAACTTTTCCCCATATCCTTTGACTCCCTTGCTGATCAAAAATTTGTCTAACTCAGCCTTGAATGTATTCAATGACTCAGCCTCCACCGCTTTTTGGGGTAAAGAATTCCAAAGATTCACAACCCTCTGGGAGAAGAAATTCCTCCTTATTTCCGTCTTAAACAGGCGACCCCTTATTCTGAGACCATGCCCCCTAGTTTTAGATTCCCCCATGAGGGGTAACATCCTCTCAGCATCTACCCTATCGAGTCCCCTCAGAATCTTGTATGTGTCAAGAAGATCTCTCATTCTTCTAAACTCCAATGAGTATAGACCCAACCTGTTCAATCTTTCCTCATAAGACAACCCTTCCATATCCGGAATCAACCTAGTGAACCTTCTCTGAACTGCCTCCAATGCAACTTATTTATCATACGAGTTTGAACTATTGTACTGGGTTTGAACTGTTCTACTGATTTAACCTGTGCTACTCGTTTAACTTGCTCCACTGGTTTGAACCGTTCCACTGATTATAATAAAAACAGAAAATGCTGGAGAAGCTCGGCAAGTCAGGCAGCATCTGTGGAGAAAGAAACAGGGTTAACGTTTCAGGTCGATGACCTGTTGTCAGAAGTGGAAGATGTTAAAGAGTTAAAGTTTTTAAGCAAGTACAGAGCCAGGGAAAGGTGGGTTGGGGGGTGGGGGGCAGTGAGGGGAGGGAAGAACAAAAGGAAAGGTTTCTGATAGGGTGGAGGGCACGAGTGATTAAATGACAAAAGGGTTGATGGTGCAAGGCAAGGAAGGTGGTAAAGGGACAGGTTAAGAAACAAAAGATATGTCAGGAGTAGGTGTAAATGGCAGCAGCAGAACCATTACCAGCACTTTCTGTCCAAAAAATGGGAGCAGTGGTTATGATCTCAAGTTATTGAAATCAGTGTTGAGTCCGGAAGGTTGTAAAGTGCCTAAACGAAAGATGAGGTGCTGTTCCTTGAGCTTCACTGGAATAGTATAAAAGGCTGAGGACAGTGCTACTGATTAAATCTGTGCTCCTGATTTAACGTGTGCAACTAGTTTAACCTGTTCTACTAGCTTTGAACTTTTCTACAGGTTTAACCTGTGCGACTTGTTTAATCTGGTTCTACTGGGTTTGGACTATTGTATGGGGTTTGGTCTCTTGTACTGGGTTTGGACTGTTCTATTGTATTGTGCTGCATATAAATGATAAAGTCAAAATTGAAATAATATAATAAGGGAAAGTTTTCCTATTTGGTGCTCTGAAGGAACTTTGTGGCAGGGGTACATATTTGGAAATTGAAGGGTGGAGACCATTAAATTTAATGGTGGAAATCCCCATTAGCGTCCATTAACCTCAATGCCTGAATTGCTGATATGTACTCCTGACTTCACCTGATGAAGGAGCAAAGCTCCGAAAGCTTGTGATTTCAAATAAAGCTGTTGGACTATAACCTGGTGTTGTGCGACTCCTTACATTTATCTTATTTATGGCCCCTAGTTCTGGTCTCCCCCGCAAGTGGAAACATCTTCTCTACATTTACCCTAACAAACCCTTTGATAATCTTAAAAGACCTCTATCAGGCCACCCCTCAGTCTTCTCTTAAAAGAGCCCCAGCCTGTTCAGCCTTTCCTGATAGGTATAACCTCTCAGTTCTGTTATCATCCTAGTAATTTTATTCTGTATAATTGCTTCACATAATAACAGTTTTTCAATAAGGCCAAAAATTAGTGAGGTTGAAAGGCTTCTCTGCTGGGCTGCTTTCTCTGCCTTTGTTATCAGTGATGGTAGATCAATAAAAATGAAAATCAGACTTAAGTTCTAACATTCTTGTCTTACACTTGCACACCACTCTTTTATTCTATTGTGGCGTCAGCAATGTAAGAATCAAAACAAATCAAAGATGGAGCCATTCTGACTGGATTTGTTTACCAGTTGTAATCGTTTGTTGTTTCACAGCACAACATGATATCCTAAGGCATTATCAATCAGATACATGTACTTTGAAATTGGGCTGTTTTGAAAATGCGTATGTTGTGCATGCATGAAATGCTTTTGTTATTTAACAGACAATAACCCATTGAGATGAGATAATGGACAAAGAGCATTACTGCTCCTGCACAAATTTTTGAAGAGCCCTATTTCAAGGCAAATTAGATAAAAACGGATGGTGAAAGTGGGGTGGCATCAAGGAAAGCATTGGAGAAGTTCAACTGTGAGTTGATAAAAATGTGGATTAGAGTTTCAGCGGCAGAATAGGGGAAGAGAGGAGTGAAGGTAGGCAATGTTTCAAAGGGGAATGAAAGCAGTTTTCTGATGGGGAAGGAATCTGAGGTTGGGGTCTAGCAGTAGTTGATGGCCAAAGAGGTAGTTTGAGTTGAAGCTGGAGACAGGCAAGTGTTTGTGGGAGCTGAGGTTATAGCTCCTGTTGGGCTTTAGTTTTGCCAAAATTTGGCTGGAGGAAGCTTTGGCTCATCGTTAATGTCGGATAGGCAGGTGGAAATGGTGGCAGCAGCTATGGGGTTCATGGCGAGGAGGAGCATACATGTGAAAGCTGATCTCGTGTTTCTGGGTAACATTGACAAGGAATAGAATATAAATGATAAAGAGGAGGGACCAAAGATCAAACTTGGGGTTATACCAGAGGAGAATCATATGAGTATAGGAGAAAAAAAGCACTGAAGCAATGTAGTCTCTTAATAAGTTAAATTGACTAAGATATCTTTTGAGCAAGGTGAAACATTCTAGAATTCCAAAGGAGACCGGGGATGGTATTGGTTAGCATCATGAAAGAATCAATTAGCACTGGTGCGGTTCCACAGATGCAAGAAAGCAAATCTAGTGCTTATATTTAAAATAGTTGACAAATATGATCTTAACAAAGAACTTACAATTATATAGCACCTTTTACAACATCCCATAGTACTCTACAGTCAATACAGTACTTTTGAAGTGTAGTCACTATTGTAAGGTAGGGGACGTGCAATTTACACAGAGCAAGGTCCCACAAATAGCAGATATAAATGACCAGATAATCTGCTTTTGGTGGTGTTGGTTGAGGGCTACATGTTGGCCAGGACATCAGGATAACTCCCCTAGTCTGCTTCGAATAGTTCCATGGGATCCTTTGCATCCACCTGAGAAAGTAGATGGGACCTCAGTTATACATCTCATTCAAATGATGGCATCTCCAACAGTGCAACACTCACTCAGTGCTGCACTGAATTGTCAGCCTAGGTTATGTGCTCAAGTGCCATCAAGTGGAGCTTGAACTCACAGCCTTCTGACCCAAAGGTGAGTGTACTACCATTGAGCTAAGGCTGATCCAGACAACTGAAAGCCCATTGACCTAACATCAGGTAAAGTAGTGGAAATATTCTGAAGGATACATGAGCGGAGCACCTGTATAGTAATAACCCAGTAAGAAATAATCAGCATGAATTTAGATGCCTGACAAATTTTCACTTTTTGAGGATATTACAGATGAAGTAGATATGGAACTCGCTGTGACATTATTTGGACTTTCAGAAAATACTTGACATTGTTTCACATGAAAGACTCCTAGTAGAAGATAGAAAATGGGACTTGTTAAGAAGTTGGTTAAAATAGGAAACAGAAAATACTTATGAGAGGAATAATGTCAGACTGAGGTGAGGTGTTGACTGGAGATCCACAAGGGTCTGTGGGTGCTTCCTTGTTAATTTTAATCTACATTAGCAATCAGGATATTTGAATCCAAAGATAAGCTTAAAGACACAAAATCAGGGCGAGCAGTAGAGTCAGGATACAGCAAAAGATTTAAGAACATAAGAACATAAGAAATAGGAGCAGGAGTAGGCCAATCGGCCCCTCGAGCCTGCTCCGCCATTCAATAAGATCATGGCTGATCTGATCCTAACCTCAAATCTAAATTCATGTCCAATTTCCTGCCCGCTCCCCGTAACCCCTAATTCCCTATACTTCTAGGAAACTGTCTATTTCTGATTTAAATTTATTTAATGATGTAGCTTCCACAGCTTCCTGGGGCAGCAAATTCCACAGACCTACTACCCTCTGAGTGAAGAAGTTTCTCCTCATTTTCAGAAGGATTCTGATCAGCCAAATAATTGTGAAAACAAATGATAAATACAATTAACGCGAGGAATGCAAAAATGTTGCACATTGTTGCATGTTGGTCAAGTCTACAATGAATTGGATTGAAGAGACAGGAGGAGATTTAGAAAGCGAGTGATGTGGCAAAGCGATTTAAAAAAAAACAAATGGAATGATGAGGTATATAGCACGAACAGTGGAGAACAAGTCTCCAGAGATCATTCACTTTACAGTACACTAGCCACACCACACATGGAGCACTATGATCAGTCTGGTCACAAATAACATATACATGCAATGGTGAAGGTGCAGAGAGGAGCAACAAGACTGATCCCAAGTATAAAGAGGATGAACTACGAGGACAAAATTATAGATGCCCATGCTCTACAATCAGGAAAGAAAGTGGTTAATGGGGAGCTCTCATCTAGGCATATAAAAAATTAACAGCTATTGAAAGGTAAACTCAGAAATTTCCTTTAAATCAATCCAGGAAATTTGGAGCAGAGGATATAAATTCAAATGAGTGAAAAGTAAATTTAAAACAAATATTAGATTGTAGTTCTTCACTCAGAGTGATAAATATTTAATCGGCTGCGGGAAGTGATAGAGATATTAGGGCTGTTTGAAATGCAGTTGGATGTTATAATGGGAGAGCTGGGATACGACAGGGTGAGCTTCAACAGGTTGAATGGCCTTATCCTGCCCTTGACTTTTCCTATGTTTTTAGATTTGACTTCATTGTGGCAATGCAGATTAAGATCTTGCAACACCAGACCTTGCTTGAATGAAATGGCTAAGGCACAAAAGAGAAAGATCAATGCAACCTGCTGTTGGAAATGGTTTTCTTTCATGTCTTTCAGCTGCTGTGAATGATTTCACCCCCCTCCCCCCAACCCCCCAGCTACTTCCCAATGTTGCATTATGTCATCAGGTTGTAGAATTATTGGCCAGAAAGCCAACTATCTTGTAGTAATGGTTCCTTCAAAATTAAATCAGGTCCAATTCCTAAGGGAAAGATTTTGCCCATTTAACCTCTTTTTTTTAATTGTAAACAATTTTACAACACCAAGTTATAGTCCAGCAATTTTATTTTAAATTCACAAGCTTTCGGAGGCTACCTCCTTCCTCAGGTGAACGATGCGGAAATGAAGTCCTCGAAATGAAGTCGCATTTATAATTCACAGAACAATGCTGGTGATAACAGACAGTTTTTTCAACTGCCCGTTGCCAAGGCAATCAGTGTGCAGACAGACAGGTGTTACCTGCCAGGTCTCAGAATATACAAATCACCAAAAAAAACAACAAACAAAAAAAAAAACAGAGATAGAGAGGTAGAAACATAGAAAAGACAGCAACTGACCCGTTATATTAAAAACAGATAACATTTGTTCGCTGGTGGGGAACAGCAGACAGAGGTATCCGCGGTACAGCAACCGAAGAGGAAAGAGTCAAACTGGACTCCTCCAGAGGGTCACTGCCCTCAGCTGGACATGTATGCTCAAGCTGTCAGGAAATGCGTCAATGCCAGATTCATCAGCCGCACTCAGAAGACAGTCCAGAATGTCACCCGAGCACAACGCAACGCCATCAACGCTCTCAAGAACAACCGCAACATCGTCATCAAACCAGCGGACAAAGGAGGAGCCATAGTCATACAGAACAGAACGGACTATTGCAAAGAAGCATACCGACAACTGGACAACCAGGAACACTACAGACGGTTACCCGCAGACCCGACCAAAGAACACACCCACCAGCTCAACAAACTGATCAAGACCTTCGATCCAGACCTTCAAAGCATCCTACGCACTCTCATCCCACGTAATCCCCGCGTGGGAGACTTCTACTGCCTCCCAAAGATACACAAAGCCAACACACCTGGACGTCCTATCGTATCAGGCAACGGAACCCTGTGTGAGAACCTCTCTGGATACATCGAGGGCATCCTGAAACCCATCGTACAGGGAACCCCCAGCTTCTGTCGCGACACTACAGACTTCCTACAAAAACTCAGTACCCACGGACCAGTTGAACCAGGAACACTTCTCACCACGATGGACGTCTCGGCACTCTACACCAGTATCCCCCACGATGACGGCATCGCTGCGACAGCATCAATACTCAACACCAACAACAGCCAATCTCCGGACGCCATCCTACAACTCATCCGCTTCATCCTGGATCACAATGTCTTCACCTTCGATAACCAGTTCTTTACCCAAACACACGGAACAGCCATGGGGACCAAATTCGCACCCCAATACGCCAACATTTTCATGCACAAGTTCGAGCAGGACTTCTTCACTGCACAAGACCTCCAACCAACACTATACACCAGATACATCGACGACATTTTCTTTCTATGGACCCACGGCGAGGAATCACTGAAGAGACTACACGATAACATCAACAAGTTCCATCCCACCATCAAGCTCACCATGGACTACTCCTCAGAATCAGTTTCTTTCTTGGACACACGAATCTCCATCAAAGACGGGCACCTCAGCACCTCACTCTAACGCAAGCCCACGGACAACCTCACGATGCTCCACTTTTCCAGCTTCCACCCTAACCACGTCAAAGAGGCCATCCCCTATGGACAGGCCCTGCGAATACACAGGGTCTGCTCAGACGAGGAGGAACGCGATGGACACCTACAGACGCTGAAAGACGCCCTAGTAAGAACGGGATATGACGCTCGACTCATCGATCGACAGTTCCGACGGGCCACAGCAAAAAATCGCATAGACCTCCTCAGGAGACTAACACGGGACGCAACCAACAGAGTACCCTTTGTCGTCCAGTACTTCCCCAGAGCGGAGAAACTACGCCATGTTCTCCGCTGCCTTCAACATGTCATCAATGAGGACAAACACCTCGCTATGGCCATCCCCACACCTCCACTACTCGCCTTTAAACAGCCACCCAACCTCAAACAGACCATCGTTCGCAGCAAATTACCCAGCTTTCAAGAGAACAGCATCCACGACACCACACAACCCTGCCGCGGTAACCTCTGCAAGACATGCCAGATCATCGACACAGATACCACCATCACACGAGAGGACACCACCCACCAGGTGCATGGTTCATACTCCTGTGACTCGGCCAACGTTGTCTACCTCATACGTTGCAGGAAAGGATGCCCCAGAGCATGGTACATTGGCGAGACCATGCAGACACTGCGACAACGGATGAACGGACACCGCGCAACAATCGCCAAACAGGAGGGTTCCCTCCCAGTCGGGGAACACTTCAGCAGTCAAGGACATTCAGCCACCGACCTTCGGGTAAGCATACTCCAAGTAGGCCTTCGAGACACACGACAACGCAAAATCGTCGAGCAGAAATTGATAGCCAAGTTCCGCACCCATGAGGACGGCCTCAACCGGGATCTTGGGTTCATGTCACGCTACACGTTACCCCACCAGCGAACAAATGTTATCTGTTTTTAATATAACGGGTCAGTTGCTGTCTTTTCTATGTTTCTACCTCTCTATCTCTGTTTTTTTTTGTTTGTTGTTTTTTTTGGTGATTTGTATATTCTGAGACCTGGCAGGTAACACCTGTCTGTCTGCACACTGATTGCCTTGGCAACGGGCAGTTGAAAAAACTGTCTGTTATCACCAGCATTGTTCTGTGAATTATAAATGCGACTTCATTTCGAGGACTTCATTTCCGCATCGTTCACCTGAGGAAGGAGGTAGCCTCCGAAAGCTTGTGAATTTAAAATAAAATTGCTGGACTATAACTTGGTGTTGTAAAATTGTTTACAATTGTCAACCCCAGTCCATCACCGGCATCTCCACATCTTTTTTTTAAAGTAGTGAATAACATAAGGCATGTAATTGCTTTTATAGCTTAATACATTTTTTAAAAAAAATTCTGCATACAGTTTTTTGGTTTTGCAGTTGCAGCAAGTATCAAATAGGCAGTTAGGAGCAATTAAAAATTCTGCATCATTGTTTTCTCAAGCAACTTCTTTCTAAAAAAAGTTTTTTAAAATTGCAAATGGTGCAATACCACCTCGAAGGATAAGGGCAGCAGGTGCCTGGAAACACCCATCACCTCCAGTTTCCCCTCTGAGTCAAGCACCATCCGGAGGCTTGGACATATATCGCCATTCTTTCATCATCGCTGGGCCAAAATCCTGGAACTCCCGACCTAACAGCACTGTGGGAGTACCTTCATCAGAGCAGTTCAAGATGAAGACCCACCACCACCTTCTCAAGAGCAGCTAGGGATGGGCAATAAATGCCAGCCTTGCCAGCGAAGCCTGTATCCCCAGAATGAATTTTTTTAAAAACCTAGATGCAGTCATGATTTTACACTGAAAATAGATTTCTCAGAGTTACAGGATATATACTTTGTGCTTTGACAGCTCAATTAAATTTAGAAGGTAATTCAACCTTAATTATTACAAATAAAATATGAGTTTTTCTTCTTCCCCTCACCACAGGGAAACCCATCACCTTGTTGGTTGGAAAGTTAATGGGGCAGATTTCAAAATGCTTCCCACCTTTGAGAATCCACTCCCTGCATGCCAGACCATCCACGCATTGTAATATGGGTGAGCTGAGCTACAGGCTTAACAAAATCTTGGTAGTTTTACTGAGGTCTACACTGGTCAGCATGGCTTTGTAGAATCAGGGTTATAATGCCTACTATTCTGCCAGTGTCGAGGTTTTACATCTGGCGAGTAAAGGCCTGAGCAGACTGTAGTTGTGCTGTCCTGCATATTTGCAGTCTGACTCCATTTTCCAATTGGCATGTAATAGCATCAGCCAAGTTAGGCTCAGTGATGTGGAGGAGGGATGTGAGCTAATGAGACTTTTGGGATTGATTTCCTAATTGTGAAGAAAATAAAATAAATGAAGTAACAGCACCCTCAAGCTATAACATAACATGTTGTCTTTGAGTCCCTCACTCGCAGCTACTGGACGTATTTGTAATGCTCCTGGCCTTTCCTACCGCGCAAAATAAACTCTTCCCTCTTTCATTACCACTAGCAAGTGCGCTTCCATCAACAAGGTCAGATCAAAAGGAAAGAATGAACATTTCCATTTCCTCCTGCTGTATCAGTGTACAACATTATTTTTACCAGGCGGAGACCAATTCTCAAGTTGTACGCTGCAGGCCAGCACTGACTTTCACAAGTTTCCACATGTAGAATATTACTGTTTCTTTTCAAATACAACCCTCTGGTAGGTCCAATGCCACTAGCTTTGTTTTGAAGTTGTGTTCTCTTGAATCAGTCCCATGCAAGCTGCAGCTCCTGCCTCTCCTCTCAGCCTAGATACCAATACTGAGGTCTTAACGGTACAAGGGCAAGCCATAAAATGAGGCCGTTCCCATTGCCATGTACTCTGGGGAGAGGAATGTACAACCTGATATCATGCAAGTCAATCCATCCTTGACAGAAGTGAGTATTGATGGATTCTGCCCTGAAACCACCTATAAATCTCACTTTATTATATATTATATTTATATTCACAGGAGGAAAGCATTTAGGAGTTTGTAGAAACCAGATTTTTTAAAATTGAGAAATGGAGTGGACGGGCTAAGGTCTTTTGAGGAGGGGATGTCTATGAGGTCAAGGTGGCTAAGTGTTGATATGCCCGGCAAAGAAAGGTCAGAATCAAGTGATCGCTCCTCTGGCAGATTTTTTAATTCAGTACCTCAGCCAGGCGGGCTGTAGTACTCCAAGGTACTGCTGTTGATAGACCTGCCTGCCTGGCTTACTAATGGGCCAGAGAGGGAGAGACCTGTCATTGGATATTGGCATTGTTCCTGCTCAGCTCCAGACAACCCTGCAAGCCAATGCTCTAATGGGTAGGGTTGTTATGGTTGAATGAAAATGGAAAATATACCACTGCTCTTTGCTCGCAGGCTTCAAGGTTTTAAACAACAGCAGGTCCCTGCACATACTTGGGGGGTACCTAGGCCTTTTACCTGCCAAGCTAAGGTCTTTGAACTTGGATAAATGGGGCATGTCCTTAAGAGGAAAGTATGTACAGTCCATGTCAGGCAAACACAAGCACAATGCAGCCTACATGGATTTTTCTGTAGCTTGATTTGGAGATTCTTAAACATGGTGATGGGTTTCCTTTTGTTCCCACTGATCAAAAGCAAATTGCCATCAACAAGATTGAAAAGAGTAGGAGAGAACAGATCATCAATCAAGAACTAGTACTTGGGTGATACTATGAGAGGAATTTTAACTTGCGGGCAGGAAAGCGACCTATCGAGCCTTCAGCCCGTCTGGTAGCGGGAGGCCGAGCAATTTTAACGGCCGGATCACATTATCATGCCGCTGGCCGCCTTTGTGACCAAAGCGGCTAGCAGGTCGGCAGGAAGTGGCTGCCCGGCTGTTAAAATCGGATGTCTTGGAAGCTGGTGGCCAGGCCCTAAAGTAAATGGGGAGGGATGAGGGAGTCTGGGCAGGTATGGCCTACACTTCCCTTGTGGGGCCTAGAGGAGCACTCCTGTTCCTCTTGACTCCATAAAGGAATGAAATAAACTTACCTGAAGGGATAAATGTAAGGAATCTTACAACACCAGGTTATAGTCCAACAAATTTATTTTAAAATCACAAGCTTTCGGAGATTATCCCCTTCGTCAGGTGAATGAGTGAAAAGGTTCTCAAATCGCATATCTTATACTAGGCTGGGACAGCATCGCACCAATCAAAAGGTGTCGTTGTTATTCAAACAGGCCAGTCACAGAGAACAGCACGTCCCAGTACACTGGATATACATTGTGTCAATTACACAGACAGACAGAAAGAAACCCAAATGGCAGAGAGAGAGAGAGAATATTAAAAACATAACTTTTTTTTCCCCCTTTTTGCTGGTGGGGTTACATGTAGCCAAGGCAATCAGTGTGCAGACAGACAGGTGTTACCTGCAAGGTCTCCGAATATACAAATCACCAAAAAAAACCAAAAACAGAGATAGAGAGGTAGAAACATAGAAAAGACAGCAACTGACCCGTTATATTAAAAACAGATAACATTTGTTCGCTGGTGGGGTAACGTGTAGCGTGACATGAACCCAAGATCCCGGTTGAGGCCGTCCTCATGGGTGCGGAACTTGGCTATCAATTTCTGCTCGACGATTTTGCGTTGTCGTGTGTCTCGAAGGCTGCCTTGGAGTACGCTTACCCGAAGGTCGGTGGCTGAATGTCCTTGACTGCTAAAGTGTTCCCCGACTGGGAGGGAACCCTCCTGTCTGGCGATTGTTGCGCGGTGTCCGTTCATCCGTTGTCGCAGTGTCTGCATGGTCTTGCCAATGTACCATGCTCCGGGGCACCCTTTCCTGCAACGTATGAGGTAGACAACGTTGGCCGAGTCACAGGAGTATGAACCATGTACCTGGTGGGTGGTGTCCTCTCATGTGATGGTGGTATCCGTGTCGATGATCTGGCATGTCTTGCAGAGGTTGCCGTGGCAGGGTTGTGTGGTGTCGTGGACGCTGTTCTCCTGAAAACTGGGTAACTTGCTGCGAACGATGGTCTGTTTGAGGTTGGGTGGCTGTTTAAAGGCGAGTAGTGTAGGCGTGGGGATGGCCTTAGCGAGGTGTTCGTCGTCATCGATGACATGTTGAAGGCTGCGGAGAACATGGTGTAGTTTCTCCGCTCCGGGGAAGTACTGGACGACGAAGGGTACTCTGTTGGTTGCGTCCCGTGTTAGTCTCCTGAGGAGGTCTATGCGATTCTTCGCTGTGGCCCGTCGGAACTGTCGATCGACAAGTCGAGCGTCATATCCCGGTCTTACGAGGGCGTCTTTCAGCGTCTGTAGGTGTCCATTGCGTTCCTCCTCGTCTGAGCAGATCCTGAAGGGGCCTTTTCTCCTGCTGACCCACCTGTGGCAGACCTGCTTCAACCTGTCCGGAAAGCTGTAGCCACTTCCCCACTCATGCCATGGTTAAAATGGCAGTTGGGTTCCCAATGACATAATCAGGACCCGATCTGCATTTTTAAAGAAGGAACCCACCGGATTCCTTGGCACTTATAATTTAAAATTGCCATTGGCGGAATCAGGGCAGGAGGCCAGTGGGTAATTCTCCCATGCCTTTTTAACCGCCAGGCAGGGGGAGTTAAAATTCCCCCTTCTGTCAGCTTGGAGATTAACACAGCGAGAATGCAGGGCCATTAGCCTAATGCAGAATTATTTCATTATACCACTCATGGGTGTAATTCCTCAGAATCTCCTGTAGGATCTCTGCTGTTCCTTGTGTTCCGAGATAATATAGAACAAAATGCAACCTTAGGCAACCTGACTTCAAAAGGCCACCCTCAGAGAGAGTGTAAAGAAAAGTGCAAGGGCAATTCTGGGACAAAAGACACTTACTTATACTGCAGCATCATCGTGAGGCAGTTTCCACCTCGCAGTGGTGCTAAAGTGCACCATAAACCCAGAGCTTGATCCAGACCTGACTCCAGAGAGAAGTTGTACGAGACCTGGAGGGCAAAGCCTCACACTGCATGGGTGTGACACTTTTTAATCCTTCCTGCATTTCATTCAATGTTTAGAGAATGCGGACTTTGCTGCCATCTGCGTTGTCTAACATTTCAACTGTCTCACGGGCCAAAAACTTGCATTTTCACCTTGACAATAAGAATGAGGCACTACTTGGCTGGATCCTATACTCAGATATCAACCAGTGCAGCATAGGTCGCTCTTCTTCCATGCTTTACGTTCTTCTGTTTGCATAACTCACTCATTAGTTTGTTGATTGAGTCTCACTTGAGAAGGGACCAAGGGACAGAAATTGGAACTCATTGTGCCTGTTTTACAACAAAGCCCAATTTCAGGGTCCAACGTCCTGTGTCTCAAGAATGCCTGAAAACATTCGACTCAAAATTCGACTCAAGTGCCCGGGGCGGCCGCCTAAAACAGGCATTATGCTCCTTGCACTCCTGACGGCCTCTAATCGCCATGATCAGCCCTCTCCCGCTGTCCTCCCCGCCCCCCCCCAGCCACCCATAGGACTTACCTGAGAGCCATTGCCAGTGAGGCAGGTGGCCCAAAATTGAATTCTTCAGTCAGGCAAGCTGCCGCGATTATATAGTGAGGTCTAATTTGTGGCGATCTTCGGGCGCAGGGATCATTCTATGAGCCTTTGGCACTTCAAAAACTGACCTAAAGTAATTTCTAGGCCCAAAACTGCATCACGTCTCCGGTCATAAGTATCTTTTGACTGTACTTCAGAAGAATTCTTTATTTGTCTATTTGTTGATGATATGCTATTCTTACTCAATGCTCTCCATCCAGTGTGAAGCACATCTTATTTTGTCATTACTTTCAGAAGTTTGATCTAATGTATTACGTTAGCAGGATAGCTATTATTGTATTACAGCTCCTAGCTTGGTTTAGTAGCACAAACTGGGCAGTTCAATATTTCATAACTTGTTAGTCAATAAAAATACTGAAATGCTGTTGTGATTTATATGGTGCTGTGGGGTTTCTACACTGGGGCTGCAGAGAATTTAAACAAGTTTCTTTCACTTTATTTTCTTTTGTTTTGTCCAATTTTCTCTTCTCCTTTCCTGAAGGTGCTGGCTCATGCTGGGGTTTCTTTCTTTGGCTGCTGGTTGTTCTCTAGTATCTTGTCCAACTATAACTATTCTTCATGTGAGACTTAGACTAGGCAGGCTATTTGACTACACAAGGGGACATTGGACCTGAACCCAACCCTGCCCTCACCCAACCACCACAAATGCTCATTTTCCCAGCAGAATTCACTGAACAACCATTGGGATGCAGGAACCTTGGTTGATTTGTCCAGTCCCCAATATCCCTAGACCAGCAGGACTGA
This sequence comes from Heptranchias perlo, assembly GCF_035084215.1. Taxonomy (NCBI): domain Eukaryota; kingdom Metazoa; phylum Chordata; class Chondrichthyes; order Hexanchiformes; family Hexanchidae; genus Heptranchias; species Heptranchias perlo. The sequence goes on along the minus strand of NC_090331.1, from coordinate 14,455,057 downwards.
GACTAATTGTTGAACTCCAACTGCAGGCCTTGCCAAGATTAGCACAGATTTTGGATTGAACTTTACAGATAATACATGGTCCAGATAATCTCCTGGGCTGGTTTTGATTGCCTGAGAGGAATTTTCCAGAGTATTTCTTTTCCTTATTGGCCCTAGGTTTTTCTCCTTTTTTTGCCTCTCCAAGGAGATTACATGTGTGGGGGGAGCAGGGTGGGGGGGGGGGGGGGAGAAGAGAGAGGATGTGTTTAGTCTTAATGCTCCAGCCATCATGAGTGTAGGGCAGGCTTGAGGGACCAGCTGATCTTTTCCTGCCCATTAATTTTGTATGTTCCTATGTTTGTATGTAACTTGAGACTATACTGACCCATATGGCGATGTACTTACCCAGTAACTGGGGAAATTGCGCCTTTTATTGCTTTACAAAGCAGAACATTAGTCAACCTTTTTCGTTTGAGCCAGACACCACTGGGATTGACACTGTACTGATGACTTGGATGACCAACATTTTAACTTATACTGAAGGAATAATAACATAAAATTAAGTATTGATACAACGTCAGACTGGTTGAATCCAGAATATAGTATACAAGGCCTAGAAAGCCACCACCTAGATACTAACTAATGTAGCGGCATTATCCCCTTTATAAAACAACTGTCCAGGCTACTAGGTACCCAGATTATTCAAAGGCCAACATTTTTGACCAGTCTGGAGATGCATTCTGCACCATTAGTTTTAAGATCAGACCATAAAATGTAATTGGTTGAATTTGTTTTTATTTCAATTAATAACTAGTTCAAAATGGGGTGGAGTGCCACAAGGATCAGTGCTTGGACCTCAGCTATTTACATTCTATATTAATGACTTAGATGATGGGACCGAGTGTAATGTATCCCAGTTTGCTGACAATACAAAACTAGGTGGGAAAGTAAGCTGTGAGGATGATGCAAAGAGGTTGCAAAGGGATATAGACAGGATAAGTGTGTGTGCAAGAAGGTGGAAGAGGGAGTATAATGTGGGGAAATGTGAAATTTTCCACTTTGGTAGGAAGAATAGAAAAGCAGAATGTTTTTTAAAAGGTGAGAGACTAAGAAATGTTGGTAGTCAGAGGGATTTGGGTGTCCTTGTAAATGAATCACAGAAAGTTAACAGGCAGGTAGAGCAAGCAATTAGGAAAGTAAATGGTATGTTATACTTCAACTCCTTTGCAATAAAGGATAAGAGTAAGGAGGTCTTGCTGCAATTATATAGGGCTCTGGTGAGACCACACCTGGAGTACAGAGTACAGTTTTGGTCTCCTTTCCTAAGGAAGGATATACTTGCCTTAGGAGCAGTGCAACAGAGGTTCACTAGATTGATTCCTGGGATGAGAGGGTTATCCTATGAGGAGAGTTTGAGTAGAATTGGCTTATTCTCTGGAGTTGAGAAGAATGAAAGGTGATCTCATTGAAATGTATAAAATTCTTATAGGGCTTGAAAGGGTAGATGCTGAGAGGCTGTTACCCCTGGCTAGTGAGTCGAGAATAAGGGGTCAGCCATTTAGGGTCGAGATGAGGAACAATTTCTTCACTCAGAGGATTGTGAATCTTTGGAATTCTCTACCCCAGAGGGCTGTGAATGCTCAGTCGTTGAGTACATTCAAGACTGAGATCGATGGATATTTGGACACTAAGGGAATCAAGGGATATGGGGATAGGGCGGGAAAGTGGAGTTGAGGTAGAAGATCAGCCATGTTCTTATTGAATGGCGGAGCAGGCTCGAGGGGCCATATGGCCTACTTCTGCTCCTATTACTTATGTTCTTATATTCTTAAAATCTTTTAGGATACAATCACACTACAAGTTTAGCATAGATACAAGGCAGTTTTAGCTTTGCTTCGATGCTGAACTTGTCATGAAAATTGGATGTTGAGGCCCAAACATAATCTGACATGCAGCATAAGTGAGATTCCCTCCTTTTTGACTCTGGATTCAGGCTGCATTTACACTAAAACTGCTTTGCAATGACAGTGCAGTTCCAGTGTGATGGAACCCATGATGGCAACCTAGATATGAAGTGACAGAACTGAATTTGTTTTCATTAATAAAAAGAAAGATTGAGAAGAAACACAATTCAGGACTTTAAAATGCAGAGAGGAATAAATGAAGTAAAATTGAGCATTTTTTTTTACTTGGATTGTGGCTGCAGAACTAGAGGGCATGTAAACAATATTAGAACACCTCAAGTAAGACTAGAAATTAGAAGAAATACCATTCTTCCACATATATGGAACAGACTGCAATGCTCATTGAATTCCTTTATGAAGAGCTGGTTAATTGTATGGTGAACAATGGGATTGAAAGTTCTAAGGATAAATATGGACATCGATGATTACATTCCTTCTGAAACACAGTGATTTTTCTGCTGCTGAGGCAATGAAAATCATCTGTTAAATACAACTAGCTTTGTTTTGAACAACATAGATTGTAAAGAAAGGCTTGCATTTATATAGCACCTTATCACGTCTCTCAGAAACGTCTCAAAGTGCTTCATAGAAAGTGAGCTCTTTGAAGTGCAGTGACCATTGTTCTGTAGCAAGTGCATAACGATCTTATATAAATTGGGGGTAATTTTGAAGTTGGGTGATGGTGTAAAATGGGCACTATCAATTCAGCCGCCCATTATAAATAGCCTTCCATTGAAGGCGACGGAAAAGAAAAATGGGGAGAGATGTATAACGGGCGGTTGAATCGATAGTGTCCGTGTTACACTACTGCTCAAAGTCAAAATTACCCCCATTGAGTTCTCACAAACAGCAATGTGATGAATGACCAGTTAATTTTCCATGTAATCATACTCCACTAAGAAGTCAATGCTTTGAGGAGAGGAGGGGAGAAAAGTGATGCATAAGCAGTGATATCCAATCCAATTATGCATACATGCATCTGGGTCTTGGCAATTAAATCATCATACATAAGCTGAAGTGAACATGATTTCTGCTATCCTCAGAACACTAAATGAATAAAATGGGAGGATGTGGTGTAGTTTAAAAACTATGAAAGTCAAAGTCTACAGAACTTTGTTTGCCCTGCTTAATAGGGGAGACCCAGCTTAGTCTCCAGAAGTCTGCATTTTGGTGATGAACATTGGTCCCCTTCTGTGAAATATCAGTCCACCGTGCCTGTGTCGGCTCTTTGAAAGAGCTATCCAATTAGTCCCACTCCCCCCTCTTTCTCCACAGCTATGCAAATTTTTCTCCTTCAAGTATTTATCCAATTCCCTTTTGAAAGTTACTATTGAATCTGCTTCCACCACCATTTCAGCCAGTGCATTCCAGATCGAAACAAAATTCTCCTCATTTCCCCTCTGGTTCTTTTGCCGATTATCTTAAATCTGTGTCTTCCAGTTACCAACCCTCCTGCCAGTGGAAACAGTTTCTCCCTATCTGCTATATCAAAACCCCTCATAATTTTGAACACCTCGCTTCTCTCCTAAAAGGGATAATAAACATAGTAGTCCCAGGTTTAAAATGAACTGAACCTTAATTTTATTGTCCTGGGGACACAGATGGACGACAATTTATAAACGCTGCTTAAACCTTTTGGCGCAAGTAAAAAATATAGCAGTTGAACTGAGGTCTTCAATTCCATAGAATGATCTAGTTACAGAAGAAAAAGAGACTTCAATATTTCCTTTTTAAAGCAGAAAAAAACCCAATTTACCCTAAGGTTAAATCGGTTAGCAGCGTGACAGCTTTGAACATCTTTTCACAGCAGAAATAGTTATTTCATTGTTATCTCAGCTTCAGTGTAATGACCTAAAGCCAAATTGAAATGATGTTCTCAATAATACAGGAAGGATAAAAATGTCTGTAAAAATTCATAAGTGAATAGGAGGTGTTTTATGAAGAAGTGACATGTTAGTAGTAACTGTATTAGGCTTGTGGGGGTAGAAATTGGTATGCATTGCCCCCATTTTTTGGCCGTAAAAAGGCACAAAGCATACCATTTTAGCAGTGGTACAGCATGCGCCCAGTTTGTGCAGGCGTTGGTCCCACTGCTGAATTCACTGATGGCTATTTTGTAGGCGTCATGGGCGGACGACTAAAACATGCTCTGGGCCCCTTAAATATGTTAATGAGAGGCCTAATGCCTGTTGGATGATCCCTGCACAAAATTTGTTACCAATGAGCAGGACAGGCATCGGGCCTGCCCCGCTTGGGATTATTCAGCGGCTGCCAACTAAATTTATCTGAGGGCCGCTGCTAGCAGCCCAAAATTCATTTTTCTCATCGTGAAGATGTAGACCGAGGCCCAATTTCAGGAGAGCCTCAGACCCCTCTGTTCAGGCTGAATGTAAAGTACATCATTGCAAATAGTACTTTTTCCCCTAATCTGTTTATTTCTCAGTGTTGCACATTTCTCAGCAATCAATAAGTTTTTAAAAAGTGATCCGCAACACATTGTACAGCTAAGGCATTACAAGAGGATGAAGGAGAGGGTGGCAAAAAGTACACAGGCAGTTTGGGAACTGGAGATGGCAGGTACGTGGGATAAAGGGGCAGAGGGTAGGCAGCAGCTCAACATGGTGTGCGAGGACTTGGCCACGTGTCACTCTGTAATATCAGGTTGACTAATCTTCAGCCTCATCCAAACCATAGAAACCCTGGGTGCTTGACTACAAGGCTCTGTGGTGTTAGTAGTTCAGAAAGAGAAGTTGCTTTGATCTGCTTAGTCCATTATCGGTTCTAGTATAGTTTTTTGTTTGTTCTGAGCTGTTTGATTAAGGAAATTGTTGATTGATAATGTAGAAAGAATTCCTTGGGATGTTTTGAGTTTTTAAATCAGCTGACTTCAGCGTCAATATGACTCATTTGATAGCGCTGTCAAGGTTGTGGGTTTAAACCCACTCTAGATCTTCAACACATAACCTGACACTCCCATGCTCTACTGAGGGACTGCTGCATTGTCAGAGATGCCGTCTTTCAGATGAGAAATTAAACTGAGCCCCTTCTGCTTTTTCATTTGGCTCCAGTGATGTAAAAGATTTTGTATCAATATTTAAAAAGGGAACGGTATCCTTCTGGTGTCCTGGTTAACATTCCTCCCTCAACCAACACCACCAAAAACAGATTAAAGAAACAAAGAAAGCCTTGCATTTACATAGCACCTCTTCAGGACATCCCAAAACACTTTACAGCCAATGAAGTACTTTTGACATGTCATCACTGTTGTAATGTAGGAAACACGACAAACAATTTGCACACAGCAAGGTCCCACTAACAATAATGTGATAATGACCAGATAATCTATTTTAGTGATGTTGGTTGAGGGATCAATATTGACTGGACACCGGGGAGAATTCCCCTGCTCTTCTTCAAAATAGTGCCGTGGGATCTTTTATTCCCATCAGACATGGCAGAAGGGGCCTCGGTTTAACATCTCATCTGAACGATGGCACCTCCGACAGTGCAGCTGTCCCTCAGTACTGCAGTGAAGTGTCAGCCTAGATTATGTGCTCAAGTCTCTGGAGTGGGACCTGAACCCACAACCTTCTGACGCGAGATTGTTACCACCGAGCCACGGCTAACATCATGTCCTGGTGTCCCAGCCAACACTACCAAAAACAGATTAACTGACCATTCATCTCATTTGCTGTTTGTGGGACCTTACTGTTTGTAAATTAATTGCTATGTTGGCCTATATCAACAACAGTGACTACACTTCAAAAGTAATTCATTGCTTCTGAAGTGCTTTGGGACATTTTGAGAACATGAAAGGTGCTATATAATTGCAAATTATTTATTTCTTCTAGATTTCTAAATAGCAGTTACAGTTCTATAATCACTTTTGAAATAGTTTCTTGATATTGAACTTAATTCAATGCAACTTCAATTATTCATATGATGAACTAAAAATAGGACAAAAGTCTCCAGTTGATTTAGTTCAGCAAACTGAGAGATGTTAGCTTATAATGGATGCTGCAACTTTATATAGAATTATAGATTAGTTACAGCACAGAAGGAGGCTATTCGGCCCATCAAGCCCGTGCCGGCTCTTTGTAAGAGCAATCCAGTTAGTCCCATTCCCCCGCTCTTTCCCTGTAACCCTACACATTTTTTCCCTTCAAGTATTTATCCAATTCCTTTTTGAAAGCTATGATTGAAATTGCTTCCATTACCCTTTCAGGCAGCGCATTCCAGATCATAACTACTCGCTGCGTAAAAAAGTTTTTCCTCATGTCGCCTTTGGTTCTTTTGCTAATTACTTTAAATGTCTTCTGGTTCTCGACCCTTCCACTAATGGGAACAGTTTTTCTTTATTTACATTCTCCAAACCCCTCATGATTTTGAACACTTCTATCAATTCTCCTCTCAACCTTCTCTGCTCTAAGGAGAAACAGCAAACAAAACCTGTTTATGGTAACAAATTAATGCAAATTGTGTCTGACTCCTTCAGAATTAGTTCTTATTATCTGTTAGCAGCTGTAAGAAAAGAAGTGCTGGTGTATTACCCCAGAGAGAAGAGCCAGAAGCTCAATTCTACTCTTTTTTTTGTAGAAAGTAGTTTGTTCAGACGAATTGTCACGTCTTGATCGATGACTTTCAGGCACAATAGGAGCTGTCAGGACAAAGCATTTTTACACCAGTCCTATAGTTAAATATTTAACCATGATCTACAAAATGTTCCAAAGGGGCAAACATTTAAAAGTGGCAGGAGATGGTTAACTTGAATCGCATTGTGTGATAGTAAAGGGAGGACTGTTGGAACAGTATGTTAGCTAGTTTTTGGTCATATTTATTAAGGACAAGGTGTTGCATGAACTTGCCGTGAACCATGAAATATATTTTTAAAAATGTATAAAAACCATGTCATTTTGCTCCAGAACGCACTAAAGCCAAGTGATTTGAGACACTCTCTTAGAAATCACCTCACATCACTTTGAGGTTGCACCAGTTCAGTATAACTTGAGTCCACTGCCAAGTAGCATTTCAAGAATGCCTAGACCTTGGAACTTTTGACACTCCATTGTCGCTGCAGCTCGATGCCAGTCAGACTCTGGCCCATCTGCAACATTTCTCCGGTCTGCCAACTCCGCACCAGAACCACGGTACCTGTCTCGGGTTGGTAGCTGCAGCATAAGCCCATGTAGAAACCAAGTTTTTTTTTATTCGTTCACGGGATGTGGGCGTCGCTGGCGAGGCCAGCATTTATTGCCCATCCCTAATTGCCCTCGAGAAGGTGGTGGTGAGCCGCCTTCTTGAACCGCTGCAGTCCGTGTGGTGACGGTTCTCCCACAGTGCTGTTAGGAAGGGAGTTCCAGGATTTTGGCCCAGCGACAATGAAGGAACGGCGATATATTTCCAAGTCGGGATGGTGTGTGACTTGGAGGGGAATGTGCAGGTGGTGTTGTTCCCATGTGCCTGCTGCTCTTGTCCTTCTAGGTGGTAGAGGTCGCGGGTTTGGGAGGTGCTGTCGAAGAAGCCTTGGCGAGTTGCTGCAGTGCATCCTGTGGATGGTACACACTGCAGCCACAGTGCGCCGGTGGTGAAGGGAGTGAATGTTTAGGGTGATGGATGGGGTGCCAATCAAGCAGGCTGCTTTATCTTGGATGGTGTTGAGCTTCTTGAGTGTTGTTGGAGCTGCACTCATCCAGGCAAGTGGAGAGTATTCCATCACACTCCTGACTTGTGCCTTGTAGATGGTGGAAAGGCTTTGGGGAGTCAGGAGGTGAGTCACTCGCCGCAGAACACCCAGCCTCTGACCTGCTCTCGTAGCCACAGTATTTATATGGCTGGTCCAGTTCAGTTTCTGGTCAATGGTGACCCCCAGGATGTTGATGGTGGGGGATTCGGCGATGGTAATGCCGTTGAATGTCAAGGGGAGGTGGTTAGACTTTCTCTTGTTGGAGATGGTCACTGCCTGGCACTTATCTGGCGCGAATGTTACTTGCCACTTATGAGCCCAAGCCTGGATGTTGTCCAGGTCTTGCTGCATGCGGGCTCGGACTGCTTCATTATCTGAGGGGTTGCGAATGGAACTGAACACTGTGCAGTCATCAGCGAACATCCCCATTTCTGACCTTATGATGGAGGGAAGGTCATTGATGAAGCAGCTGAAGATGGTTGGGCCTAGGACACTGCCCTGAGGAACTCCTGAAGCAATGTTCTGGGGCTGAGATGATTGGCTTCCAACAACCACTACCATCTTCCTTTGTGCTAGGTATGACTCCAGCCACTGGAGAGTTTTCCCCCTGATTCCCATTGACTTCAATTTTACTAGGGCTCCTTGGTGCCACACTCGGTCAAATGCTGCCTTCATGTCAAGGGCAGTCACTCTCACCTCACCTCTGGAATTCAGCTCTTTTGTCCATGTTTGGACCAAGGCTGTAATGAGGTCTGGAGCCGAGTGGTCCTGGCGGAACCCAAACTGAGCATCGGTGAGCAGGTTATTGGTGAGTAAGTGCCGCTTGATAGCACTGTCGACGACACCTTCCATCACTTTGCTGATGATTGAGAGTAGACTGATGGGGCGGTAATTGGCTGGATTGGATTTGTCCTGCTTTTTGTGGACAGGACACACCTGGGCAATTTTCCACATTGTCGGTAAAGGTAAAGTTAAAATAATAACAAAATGGAAGAACAAAAATGGGGAAAGAGAGAAGATGGTAAAGAAAATATCAGGGGGTGGGGAGAAAGGACCGTTTAGTTGCTATATGTAATGACGCAAGTCCTAACGGAAAGGCCACATCTACAATGTTGCTATCGGATGGGTTTTAACAATTGGACGGTCGAATGGCGGAGCCCTCCACCCGGTCCCTGACGTGAGAGGCCTGGTTCAGGCCTCATCAACATGTGGCAAGTTGCATGTCCCGAACAGGTGTCCCGATGCAGCTCATTGGTTCCAAGCCGGCACAATATTGGGTTGTCTGGAAGCCAAACCAGTCCGGAAAAACGTAGGTCTGGGGAGGGGTGGGGTTGTTTGGAGGAACCTGGGGTGGCAGTGGCCCACGCTATTCCTGTAGAACACGAAGGAACATTCCTGCTCCTCCTAACCCCACAAAAAGAATTTAACCACTTACCTTTAAGGGCCCTCTTCGGTACCGCCAAGTTTTACTGAGTGGCGCGTCATGCCTTTATGTGTCATCACCAGAACGATTCTTCCCCCAGGGTACTCTATTCTTTGAAACCCTTTCTAAGCATTTTTCTGTTAGTGTTGCGTGTATGTGTTTATTTCAGCATCAAAGTTACACGAAGGCATTTCTCTTTTAAAACAGCCAGCTCAGGGAATTTGGAATTCTCTGGAGCTGCTGATAAGAGTTGAGGCTTAAAACTGCTCAATGCTGTGATACTGGCTCTGTACACCGCCTGGGAAAGTAACAGCTTTGAAGTCCAGAGGTCGGTGTGTCAGAAGCTCCTTAGCATTTTCCCACCTGCTGGTTACAAGTCAAGCAGTTCGATGCAAATCTCATTTATTTCTTTCTGGGTAAATGTAATTGGGTAAATAGGTAATACATGCTGCTTGTTCTGCTTAGTCTTCTCAGTTTAGCATTAATATGTGTGGTTCTAACAGATCCCTAATTGATTTGATTAAATAAGCAGATGGGCTTCCGTTCTCAAAATCCCCATGGTGTTCTCTTTTAGTGTTAAACTGCATGTGTCTTTTCCAGTTTGTCTGACATTCTGATCCTTTTTTTTGCATTCAGTTCAATTCCTTCTGCCACTTGGCCGCAGACTTACAGCTGATGAGTGTACAGGCCACTTAAATATTCCGAAACTGCAACGTGGCTGCAATTTAATTGGATCCTCTGTCCAATTAACGGCCTTAATTGCCGTCTTCCCGATGGTGTCAAAAACCCATTGTCAGCTGTTTCAAACCTATGTCAGAAACCAGGAGCCTTCAACTGCACAAGATGGCATATTACACTGCTGTTTTCAGGTGTCATTACAACACTGGCAAAATTACTGACAGCCCAAAACCCATCTCCTGTGTGTTACTTGCACAGGTCATGTTGAACTAAACACAAATCGCCACTTCCTCTCAGTTGAGGAATTCACCTTCTGTACTAACCAGTCTTTAAAACTGTAATGGCTCCTGGGCTTATGTTTCAAGCTCTCTCTTGTCTACTTCAGTTCGATTATGTATTTTTTTATGTCTGTGTTAAGTTAGAATTTATTTAATGGTAGTTAGTAATGTGAAGCACTTTCATCCACCTGGTTGCATTTTCTCGCTGGTCCTAGACTGTTTATATTCATTCTTGTCAGTTGTTCATCGGTTCTCTCAAGTCATAATGTTTCAATAATATTGTATAGTGATTCACCAGTGCTGTGATATCTCTGCTTGGATGCTCCTCTGTAAAAACCATTACTATTTGGCTGGTTTAGTGATGGTAAATGAACGGAAACTGGGGATAGGGAGGCGACAACCCATCCTCAAAATCGTATTTTGCCCCCAGAACTGCCAGTGACTTTGATCAGCCACCCTGAACCTACCCTGCCACATGTAAATGGCAGGGGTGTGGGCATGGTTTAATGAAACCCGTTATGTCCCTTTTGCTTTTGCCCCTATAAGCCCCCCGACCCCCCCCCCCACCCCCAGAAATAATGCCACTGCAAATGTGACATTGTGAAGGCCAGTACAGTGTCCCTGAGGTACAGGGGGCCATGGCTTTTGGAATATTTGCTTAGTTGCAGGCCTTTCAGAGACAGAGAGGGCCTATGAGCCATTTAACTTCTTAGGCACTTCATAGAAATAAAGTGAGTACAGAAAAATTTCAATTTTGGGGGAAAATAATGGAAATACCCTTATTCCTTTGTTGTGAAAAAATGGATGACAAAGATATGGTGGAAGCAAAGATGCAGGCTAGGAGAGAGAGACATCACAGGAAATGTCCACAGCCAACCCATCGATACCCAGGGTTCACCTTGACTTGACATGTGGATAATGCTTCAGTTGGCTACCACTGGAGAGATATCGAGTTACATCGAGTCTTCAGCACAGAAACAGGCCATTCGACCCAACAGGTCTATGCTGATGTTTATCTTCCATACGAGCCTCCTCCCACCCTACTTCATCGAACCCTATCAGCATACATCATCTATTCCTTTGTGAGATTTTACTCTCAGTTGCCAGTAAATGACCTGACTCCAATTTGCTAAAAAGGTGCTTTAATGAAATTCACAAAAGGACCAACACACGCAGTGTTGGGACAATGGTTTATAATGCAGAGCAAGGGATTATATCACCCGGTCCGCACTGGGTAGAGTTGTGTCCACCTCAGGAGTCTTGAAGAAAGCGCACTTTCCACCCCGGCTGGGGTATCCTCGTCAATTCACACGTCTTCTGCCCCACCTGGGGTGACCTCTTGGACTCCTCGTCCTCAGTCCTGCTCCAACTGGAGCCTCTTCTCGCTGTTTGGTGGGCCTCCAAAGTCAGCCATAGTTACTTTCCTCTTGCTAAGTCTCTACAACCTGATATCAGTACAGAGTGCTCCTTTTATGCCACTTTTGGGGGTGGACCCAGGGTTAGCTATTGACCTGGGCCCTTGGTGTCCAATGGTGCCTCGAGTCCTTTGTTTATTTGAGAAAAAGGGGTCAGCCTCCCCTGTTATCTTCCACCTTTCAGGGGGCTTCAAAAACAGCTTGTGTCCCACCTCTGGTCTTAACCAATCATGACTTTACACAGTGGCTAGAGACTGTTCTTGCCTCACCTTATCGGGTCTTGCCCCTGTGTCAAGGCTGGGAATCCATGGTTCCTCCGGCCTCACCTAACTCCCTCAAATTCCAGGCCAGTTCCTCCCTTGACTACTTCAAATTCCAGGCCAGAGGCTATGGACCAGCCTCTGAGGTTCCATTATTTACGACTACACAGCATCTGATCAGGGTCCCAGACCTACCTAATTCAGGAGTGAATGTTGTTTCATCCATTAATTGGTTCGTGATAGCAAGCCTTTCTTGCAAGTTGATAGTTTTAAGAGCTCCCTGCTCTGATATCAGTCCCACTTGGTTTATACATCCAGCACCATAGCATTTAGTCACACAAAATTATATAAATGTCATGTAGAAACAAAATACACACATAGACATCGTTATAGTAACTCTACTTGCCTGCTATACTATTGGGCAAGAAGGGTACGATCTTACACCTTTCTTCCTCATAGGAATATAGGAACAGGAGTAGGCCATTCAGCCCCTCGTGCCTGCTCCGTCATTTGATAAGATCATGGCTGATCTGTGATCTAACTCCATATACCTGCCTTTGGCCCATATCCCTTAATACCTTTGGTTGCCAAAATGCTATCTATCTCAGATTTAAATTTAGCAATTGAGCCAGTATCAATTGCCTTTTGCGGAAGAGAGTTCCAAACTTCTACCACCCTTTGTGTGTAGAAATGTTATCTAATCTCGCTCCTGAAAGGTCTGGCTCTAATTTTTAGACTGTGCCCCCTACTCCTAAAATCCCCAACCAGCGGAAATAGTTTCTCTCTATCCACCCTATCTGTTCCCCTTAATATCTTATAAACTTCGATCAGATCACTCCTTAACCTTCGAAACTCCAGAGAATACAACCCCAATTTGTGTAATCTCTCGTAACTTAACCCTTGAAGTCCGGGTATCATTCTAGTAAACCTATGCTGCACTCCCTCCAAGGCCAATATGTCCTTCCGAAGGTGCGGTGCCCAGAACTGCTCACAGTACTCCAGGTACAGTCTAACCAGGGTTTTGTATAGCTGCAGCATAACTTCTGCCCCCTTGTACTCTAGTCCTCTAGATATAAAGGCCAGCATTCCATTTGCCTTCTTGATTATTTTCTGCACCTGTTCATGACACTTCAATGATCTGTGTACCTGAACCCCTAAGTCCCTTTGGACATCCACTGTTTTTAACTTTTTACCATTTAGAAAGTACCCTGTTCTATCCTTTTTTGATCCAAAGTGGATGACCTCACATTTGTCTACACTGAATTCCATTTGCCACAGTTTTGCCCATTCACCTAATCTATCAATATCGCTGTGTAATTTTATGTTTTCATCTACACTGTTTACAATGCCACCAATCTTTGTGTCATGTGCTTATCTAGCTTTCCCATAAATGCATCTATGATATTTGTCTCAACTACTCCTTGTGGTAACGAGTTCCACATTCTAACCACTCTCTGAGTAAAGAAGTTTCTCCTGAATTCCCGATTGGATTTATTAGTGACTATCTAATATTTATGACCCCTAGCTTTGGACTTCCCCACAAGTGGAAACATCTACCCTATCAAACCTTTTGATAATGTTAAAGACCTCTTTCAGGTCACCCCTCAGTCTTTTTTCTAGAGAAATGAGCCTCAGCCTGTACAGCATTTCCTGATAAATATATCCTCTCAGTTCTGGTATCATTTTTGTGAATCTTTCTTGCACCTTCTTCAGTATCTCTATATCCTTTTTATAATATGGAGATCAGAACAGTGCACATTACTCCAAGTGTGGTCTAAGAGGAGAGGTGGGGCTGATTAGGGACCATAAAGGAGATCTACTCACTGAGGTAGAGGGGATGGCCGAGGTACTAAATGAGTACTTTGCATCTGTCTTTACCAAGGAAGAAGATGCTGCTAGAGTCTCAGTAAAGGAAGATATAGTTGAGTTACTGGATGGGCTAAAATTTGATAAAGAAGAGGTACTAGAAAAACTAGCTGTACTTAAAGTAGATAAGTCACCTGGTCCAGATGGGATGTATCCTAGGTTGCTGGGGGAAGTAAGGGTGGAAATTGCAGAGGTACTGGCCATAATCTTCCAAATATCCTTAGATACAGGGTGGTGCCAGAGGACTGGAGAATTGCAAATGTTACACCCTTGTTCAAAAAAGTTGTAAGGATAAACCCAGCAACAATAGATCAGTCAGTTTATCCTCAGTGGTGGGGAAAAGTTTTGAAACGATAATCCGGGACAGAATTAACAGTCACTTTGGCGCGGATGGATTGATTAGGGAAAGCCAGCATGGATTTGTTAAAGGCAAATCATGTTTAACTAACCTGATAGGGTTTTTTGATGAGGTAACAGAGAGGGTAGATGAGGGCAATGCAGTTGATGTGTATATGGACGTTCAAAAGACATTTGATAAAGTGCCGCACGGTAGGCTAATCATCAATATTGTGGCCCATGGAATAAAGGGGGCAGTAGCAACATGAATACAGATTGGCTGACAGACAGGAAACAGAGAGTAGTGGTGAACGGTTGTTTTTCGGACTGGAGGGAGGTGTATAGTGGTGTTACCCAGGGGTCAGTGCTGGGACCACTGCTTTTCTTGATATGATTTGGACTTGGGTGTACAAGACACGGGGGCAAAATTTCGATTGGGGCTGTTTTTGGACGCGGGTAGCATGATGTGCTATTACCCCGCGCCCAATGGCCCCTGCGCAGGCAGGACGCAAGTTTGGACCCACCGGAGCACTTACCTGCAATCAGTGTTGCATTCCAGGCCTTGCATGTGGAATCAATACAATTCGCACTTTCCACCACCAGAGGGAGCGCAATCTCTTAAAGGGAGGATGTTTCTTAGAAATCTCTTAAAGGTAGCTGGTACCTGTTATTTGCTGAAAATAACAGTCTACTGTCTGCACGGAGTCTGAACGGAGATCAGACATCGCACACGTAAAACACAGATGCAGGTCCCATCCCTATGTTTGCACACTGATGAGTTATGTTAAAACATTGAATAAAGATTGCGCACTACTAAATCCCACATCCTCCAATCTTCATGCCAGACCTCACCCATCTGCCGATCTGAGTTGGCACCAGGCCTGTGAGAGTTCTCTGCTGATGCACTAGAGACTTTGGGTGCAAGAGGTGGACAGAAGGAGGGCCATCCTATATGCGCAATAGGGGTGGGGGCATTGGGCAAGAGGCCCTCCAGACATATACTCAAAAGACAGTGGGAGGCAGCGGGGGACAAAGTCAATGCCAGGCATACAGCATCATGAATATGGATGCAGTGCAGGAAGAAGTTCAATACTTTGACATGAGTGGGCAAGGTGAGTGAGGTCAACTGTCAAGTGGCATCTCCTACCAACTGCACCATGCACTACACCCCCATCACCCACATACCAATAAACTCTTTCCATTAGTACTCAACTCTTCCAACCAGATGCTTCCTCTCACCCTTACACATAACCATTGTTTCAAGCTGCCCACCCACAACTCACAGGCCACACACACTGGCAGATATTCAACCATGATAGGCACATCACCCAGACACACGTCCCGATTTCTTGCAGCAGAAGGTGGCGCATATCAAGAGGCAGCAAGTGGCAGTGGCATTTAGCGCGTCAAGCCTGTTCTGTCATTCAATGAGATCATGGTGGACCTGTGACCTAACTCCATACACCCGCCTTAGCCCCATATCCCTTAATACCCTTGGTTCACAGAAATCTATCAATCTCAGATTTAACAGTCACAAGTGAGCTAGCATCAACTGCTGTCTGCAGAAGAGAATTCTAAATGTCTCCCACCCTTTGCGTGTAGAAGCATTTCCTGACTTCACTCCTGCATGTCCTGGCTCTAAATGTTCGGTTATGTCCCCGCGTCCTAGTATTGAAGTCTAGGAGACCTCCAAAAATAGTTACAAATGTCTCGGCAGCCGGAAGCAATAATCCAGCAACTAAACTGTAAATCCTGCATGGTCCCTTTAAAGAGCACTGGTGGGCGTCCAGTGACACGTTCAGATGGTCGAGGTTAAGACTATGCGTTGAGTTGAGCATTAAATTCCAAAATGGTGTCTATCATTTTAAATCAGCGTTGCACACTGATTGAAGCCATTTTGTCCCTTCTTTACATGATTGCAGCTTTCGATATCTGCGACTGCGCTAACTCCTATACCAAGATGGCGTCTGGCATACGTCACGCAGGCAACGTATGTGCGCATCCAAGACGCCAGCTTGGATGTCGGTGAGGCCGTGTAGCGCCGAAACAACAGGCGCTACGCGGCCCAATTTCGCGCCCACAATTTCAAAATTTGCAGATGACACAAAATTTGGAAGGGTAGTAAACAGTAAGGGGAGTCGTGATAGACTTCAGGAAGATATAGACAGGTTGTTGGCATGGGCAGACTCGTAGCAGATGAAATTTAACGCAGAAAAATGCAAAGTGATACATTTTGGTAGGAAGAACGAGGAGGGGCAAAATAAACTAGTGGGCACAACTCTAAAAGGGGTACAGGAACAGAAAGATCTGGGGGTGTATGTGCATAAATCATTGAAGGTGGCAGGTCAGGTTGAAAAAGCAGTTAAAAGGCATACGGTATCCTGGGCTTTATAAATAGAGGCATAGAGTACAAAACTGTGGAAGTCAAGATGAACCTTTATAAAACATTGGTTCAGCCACAATTGGAGTACTGGGCACCGCACTTTAGGAAAGAAATGAAGGCCTTAGAGAGGATGCAGAGGAGATTTACTAGAATGATTCCAGGGATGAGGGACTTTAGTTACATGGATAAACTGGAGAAGCTGGAGTTGTTCTCCTTAGAACAGAGAAGGTTGAGAGGAGATTTGATGGAGGCATTCAAAATCATGAAGGGTCTAGACAGAGTAGGTAGAGAGAAACTGTCCACATTGGCGGAAGGGTTCAGAACCAGAGGATGTAGATTTAAGGTGATTGGCAAAAGAACCAAAGGTGACATGAGGAAAAACGTTTTTACACAGCAAGTAGTTAGGATCTGGAATGCACTGTCTGAGATGGTGGTGGTGGAGGCAGATTCAATCATGGCCTTCAAAAGGGAACTGGATAAGTACTTGAAAGGAAAAAATTGCAGGGCTACAGAGATAGGATGCGGGAGTGGGACTAGCTGGATTGCTCTTGCATAGACCAGGCACGGACTCGATGGGCTGAATGGCCTCCTTCCGTGCTGTAACGTTTCTATGATAACCAAGGTTCCATACAAGTTTAACATCTTTGCTTTTCAATTCTAGAAATTAACCTCTGGAAATGAACCTCAGTGCTTGGTTTGCTTTTCTATGGCCTTGTTAACCTGCGTCGTGACTTTTAGTGATTTGTATATCTGTACCCTGAGATCCCTTTGCTCCACTACTCCCGTTAGACTCTTATTATCCAAGCAATATGTGACTTGCTTATTCTTCCTACCAAAACACACCACCTCACATTTATCTATATCTAAATTAATTTGCCAATTACACACCCATTCTGCAAGTTCATTAATGTCGTCTTGAATTTTGAGTTATGCCAGCTGCTGGCTAGAGTGGGTGAATACAGAGTGGGCAATTTCAAAATATTGTACTGTCAGCAGCAAGAGAAACGTTTGTGTTGAAAACGGCATCAGCAACAGCAGCAGCAAACAAGTGACCTACCCAGGGTGCTTGTATATAGATGGGAAGTCCTGTGCTTCATGAATTGGACTGCTTAACTATATGTAAGCCCATAGAGAAAAACAACACACCACCAGTTATCTTCATGACTAATGGACTACCAAGCATATCTCCCAATTTCCTTCAAATCATTGGAAATTAAGAGGAGTCGGTGATATAGTGAGGAGTTGTATTTTCACGAGGAAAGGCAGTTCATCTAGTTGAACCCTGTGCTTCCATGTACAATCTACATTATTGTGGATGTTCTCTAACTTATTTAATCTCCTCAGCCGAGTAAACAGCCACACACAAATCATCCGAGAAGATAAAATCTTTAAATTCTTCCTCGACTCCCACAAGGGCTCCAGAGCAGACTAATGCGCCAGGTATATTTCTAATGTCAGGAATGAGCTAATGAAAGAAAGACTCACATTTATATCTGACCTTATCGCATCATTCAGAAAACATCTCAAAGTGGTTCACATACAATGAATTACCTTGAAATGCTGCGACTGTTATGTAGACAAATGTAGGCAGCTATTTTTTTACACAGCAAGATGCCAGAAATGGCAGTGATGTGAATGACCAGTTAATCTTTTTTTTGGTGGTGTTGGTTGAGCAATGTGGGCCAGGATTTGACCAGATGAATAAAGCCGCCTGCATACATTTAAGAACGTACTTGCATCTTTATAACACATCCTCAGAATGCTCCAAGGCACTTCTCAGCCAATGAATTACCTTTGAAGTGTAGTGATTTTGTTTCATCAGAATGTATAGTTCATTATGTTAGACAAGTATAGTTTTAATGCCTACCCCTCCTCTGTTGTACAGTTCTTCTGCATTTTAAACTCCAGTAATCAGAGCTAGTCCCTGCGTTTTTCTTCTAATTTTCTTTCCATTCACTTTTGAAATGGAAATGTTAAGTATTTTCTGTGGAGGAGGGGCAGTTACAACTGTTTCAATCTTACCATTGGGTCTGCAGAGTATTGCAATGAATATACAATATGCGCACAGATTTTCCTTGTCTCTAGGGCAATTAGGGATGGGCAATAAATGCTGGCCTCGCCAGCGACACCCACATCCCATGAACAAATAAAAAAAAGATTCTCTTTCCCCTCCCCGTCACCATCCCTCCATCATTACCTCATTTTTGTTCTCTCCGCTTCTAGGTAGTTGATAGCTGATGAGTCATAATTAATCTCTCATTTTGACAACCCTCTGCTGTGTAACCACTTAAGTGATCTCTTACATGGGGCGGGAGGGACAACTTTAATCTTCCCAGTGAGGATAATGCTGTTCTTGTAACAGAAAAAGGACACATCCTTGCACAGTGTAGAAAATAACATTAATAACTTCTGTCTTTGACTGATGAAGGAAGTATCCATTTTAGGCATATAATCTGACAAAGCAGATAAGTAAGGAAGGTAGTTCCTCTCCGTCTTACCTCAAGCAAGATATGATCTAGAAGAGCAACTGTACTGCTTCCTCATTTGTCGAGAGCAGAAAGGCTAATCTTGAATAAACATCTGACCCCAGCATCTTTCATTCTGCTCTCGATGATCAAAGTCTCAGTGAATGAAAAACAGACTTACAGTAGCTTTTTTTAAATTGTGAAACTTAGGTGGCGGTACAGTGATATACAGTCAGGAGGGAGTGGCCATGGGAGTCCTCAATATTGACTCTGGACCCCATGAAATCTCATGGGCAAGGAAACCTCCTGCTGATTACCACCGACCGTCCTCCCTCAGCTGATGAATCAGACCTCCTCCATGTTGAGCACCACTTGGTGGAAGCACTGAGGGTAGCAAGGGCACAGAATGTACTCTGGGTGGGGGACTTCAATGTCCATCACCAAGAGTGGCTCGGTAGCACCACTACTGACCAAGCTGGCCGAGTCCTGAAGGACATAGCTGCTAGACTGGGTCTGCGGCAGGTGGTGAGCGAACCAACACGAGGGAAAAACTTACTTGACCTCGTCCTCACCAATCTACCTGTTGCAAATGCATCTGTCCATGACAGTATTGGTAGGAGTGACCACCGCACAGTCCTCGTGGAGATGAAGTCCCGTCTTCGCACTGAGGACACCATCCAACGTGTTGTGTGGCACTACCACCGTGCTAAATGGGATAGATTCAGAACAGATCTAGCAGCTCAAGACTGGGCATCCATGAGGCGCTGTGGGCCATCAGTAGCAGCAGAATTGTATTCCAGCACAATCTGTAACCTCATGGCCCGGCATATTCCTCACTCTACCATTACCAACAAGCCAGGAGATCAACCCTGGTTCAATGAGGAGTGTAGAAGAGCATGCCAGGAGCAGCACCAGGCGTACCTAAAAATGAGGTGCCAACCTGGTGAAGCTACAACTCAGGACTACATGCATCCTAAACAGCGGAAGCAACATGCTATAGACAGAGCTAAGCGATTCCACAACCAACGGATCAGATCAAAGCTCTGCAGTCCTGCCACATCCAGTCATGAATGGTGGTGGACAATTAAACAACTAACAGGAGGAGGAGGCTCTGCAAACATCCCCATCCTCAATGACGGCGGAGTCCAGCACGTGAGTGCAAAAGACAAGGCTGAAGCGTTTGCAACCATCTTCAGCCAGAAGTGCCGAGTGGATGATCCATCTCGGCCTCCTCCCGATATCCCCACCATCATGGAAGCCAGTCTTCGGCCAATTCGATTCACTCCACGTGATATCAAGAAACGGCTGAGTGCACTGGATACAGCAAAGGCTATGGGCCCCGACAACATCCCGGCTGTAGTGCTGAAGACTTGTGCTCCAGAACTAGCTGCGCCTCTAGCCAAGCTGTTCCAGTACAGCTACAACACTGGCATCTACCCGACAATGTGGAAAATTGCCCAGGTATGTCCTGTCCACAAAAAGCAGGACAAATCCAATCCGGCCAATTACCGCCCCATCAGCCTACTCTCAATCATCAGCAAAGTGATGGAAGGTGTCGTCGACAGTGCTATCAAGCGGCACTTACTCACCAATAACCTGCTCACCGATGCTCAGTTTGGGTTCCGCCAGGACCACTCGGCTCCAGACCTCATTACAGCCTTGGTCCAAACATGGACAAAAGAGCTGAATTCCAGAGGTGAGGTGAGAGTGACTGCCCTTGACATGAAGGCAGCATTTGACCGAGTGTGGCACCAAGGAGCCCTAGTAAAATTGAAGTCAATGGGAATCAGGGGGAAAACTCTCCAGTGGCTGGAGTCATACCTAGCACAAAGGAAGATGGTAGTGGTTGTTGGAAGCCAATCATCTCAGCCCCAGAACATTGCTTCAGGAGTTCCTCAGGGCAGTGTCCAAGGCCCAACCATCTTCAGCTGCTTCATCAATGACCTTCCCTCCATCATAATGTCAGAAATGGGGATGTTCGCTGACGACTGCACAGTGTTCAGTTCCATTCGCAACCCCTCTAATAATGAAGCAGCCCGAGCCCGCATGCAGCATGACCTGGACAACATCCAGGCTTGGGCTCAGAAGTGGCAAGTAACATTCGCGCCAGATAAGTGCCAGGCAATGACCATCTCCAACAAGAGAGAGTCTAACCACCTCCCCTTGACATTCAACGGTATTACCATCGCCGAATCCCCCACCATCAACATCCTGGGGGTCACCATTGACCAGAAACTTAACTGGACCAGCCATATAAATACTCTGGCTACAAGAGCAGGTCAGAGGCTGGGTATTCTGCGGCGAGTGACTCACCTCCTGACTCCCCAAAGCCTTTCCACCATCTACAAGGCACAAGTCAGGAGTGTGATGGAATACTCTCCACTTGCTTGGATGAGTGCAGCTCCAACAACACTCAAGAAGCTCGACACCATCCAAGATAAAGCAGCCCGCTTGATTGGCACCCCATCCACCACCCTAAACATTCACGCCCTTCACCACCGGTGCAGTGTGGCTGCAGTTTGTTCCATCCACAGGATGCACTGCAGCAACTCGCCAAGGCTTCTTCAACAGCATCTCCCAAACCCGCGACCTCTACCACCTAGAAGGACAAGAGCAGCAGGCACATGGGAACAACACCACCTGCACGTTCCCCTCCAAGTCACACAGCATCCTGACTTGGAAATATATCGCCATTCCTTCATCGTCGCTGGGTCAAAATCCTGGAACTCCCTTCCTAACAGCACCGTGGGAGAACCGTCACCACACGGACTGCAGCGGTTCAAGAAGTCGGCTCACCACCACCTTCTCAAGGGCAATTAGGGATGGGCAATAAAAGCTGGCCTCGCCAGCGACGCCCACATCCCGTGAACGAATTTTTTTTTTTTAATTGCTTTTTGTGGTATATATCCATGATGTGGACTTGAATGTCGGGGGCTTGATCAGGAAGTTTGCAGATGATTCAAAAATTGGCCATGTGTTTGATAGTAAGGAAGAAAACTGTAGACTGCAGGAAGATATCAATGGACTGGTCAGGTGGGCAGAAAAGTGGCAAATGGAATTCAATCCAGAGAAGTGCAAGGTAATGTATTTGGGGAGGGCAAACAAGGCAAGGGATACATAATAAATGGGAGGATACTGAGAGGTGTAGAGGAACAAAGGGACCTTGGAGTGCATGTCCACAGATCCCTGAAGGTAGCAGGACAGGTAGATAAGTTGGTTAAAAAGGCATTCGGAATACTTTCCTTTATTAGCAGAGGCATGGAATATAAGAGCAGGGAGGTTATGCTAGAACTGTATAAAACATTGGTTAGGCCATAACTTGAGTACTGTGTACAGTTCTGGTCACCACATTACAGGAAAGATGTGATTGCACTAGAGAAGGTACAGAGGAGTCATAGAGTCATAGAGTTATACAGCACGGATAGAGGCCCTTCGGCCCATCGTGTCCGCGCCGGCCATCAAGCCCTGTCTACTCTAATCCCATATTCCAGCATTTGGTCCGTAGCCTTGTCTGCTATGGCATTTCAAGTGCTCATCCAAATGCTTCTTGAATGTTGTGAGGGTTCCTGCCTCCACAACCCTTTCAGGCAGTGAGTTCCAGACTCCAACCACCCTCTGGGTGAAAAAGTTCTTTCTCAAATCCCCTCTAAACCTCCCGCCTTTTACCTTGAATCTATGTCCCCTTGTTATAGAACCCACAACTAAGGGAAAAAGCTCCTTAGTATCTATCCTATCTGTGCCCCTCATAATTTTGTACACCTCAATCATGTCCCCCCTCAGCCTCCTCTGCTCCAAGGAAAACAAACCCAATCTTCCCAGTCTCTCTTCATAGCTGAAGCGCTCCAGCCCTGGTAACATCCTGGTGAATCTCCCCTGCACCCTCTCCAAAGCGATCACATCCTTCCTGTAGTGTGGCGACCAGAACTGCACACAGTACTCCAGCTGTGGCCTAACCAGTGTTTTATACAGTTCCATCATAACCTCCTTGCTCTTATATTCTATGCCTCGGCTAATAAAGGCAAGTATCCCATATGCCTTCTTTACCACCTTATCTACCTGTTCCGCCGCCTTCAGGGATCTGTGAACTTGCACACCAAGATCCCTCTGACCCTCTGTCTTGCCTAGGGTCCTCCCATTCATGTGTATTCCCTTGCCTTGTTAGTCCCTCCAAAGTGCATCACCTCGCACTTTTCCGGGTTAAATTCCATTTGCCACTGTTCCGCCCATCTGACCAACCCATCTATATCGTCCTGCAGACTGAGGCTATCCTCCTCGCTATTTACCACCCTACCAATTTTTGTATCATCAGCGAACTTACTGATCATACCTTTTACATTCATATCCAAGTCATTAATGTAGACCACAAACAGCAAGGGACCCAGCACCGATCCCTGTGGTACCCCACTGGCCACAGGCTTCCAGTCACAAAAACAACCTTCGACCATCACCCTCTGCCTTCTGCCACTAAGCCAGTTTTGTATCCAAAGTGCCAAGGCACCCTGGATTCCATGGACTCGTACCTTCTTGACCAGTCTCCTGTCGGTGACTTTATCGAAGGCCTTACTGAAATCCATGTATACCACATCCACTGCGTTACCCTCATCCACACGCCTAGTCACCCCCTCAAAAAATTCAATCAAATTAGTCCGACATGATCTTCCCTTGACAAAGCCATGTTGACTATCCCTGATTAATCCTTGCTTCTCCAAGTGGAGACTAATTTTGTCCTTCAGAATTTTTTCCAATAATTTTCCTACCACTGATGTTAGGCTCACTGGCCTGTCGTTCCCCGGTTTTTCCCTACTCCCCTTCTTGAATAATGGTATTACATTAGCGGTTCTCCAGTCCTCTGGCACATCCCCTGTGGCCAGAGAGGTTCTGAATACATGTGTTAGAGCCCCCGCAATCTCCTCCTTTGCCTCACACAGTAGCCTGGGATACATTTCGTCCGGGCCTGGGGATTTATCCATTTTTAGGCCTGCTAAAACCGCCAATACCTCCTCCCGCTCGATGTTAATATGTTTGAGTATATCACAGTCCCCCTGCCGTATTTCTATGTCTACATCGTCCTTCTCCATAGTGAAAACAGATGCAAAAAATTCATTTAGAACCCCTCCTACATCTGCCGGCTCCACACACAGATTGCCATTTTTGTCCCTAATGGGCCCTATTTTTTCCCTAGTCATCCTCTTACCCTTAATATACTTATAAAACATCTTAGGATTTTCCTTTATTTTGCTCGCCAGTGTTATTTCATGGCCCCTCCTTGATCTCCTAATTTCTTTTTTAAGTATCCCCCTGCACTTTTTGTACTCCTCTAGGGCTTCCTCCGTCTTTAGCCTTTTGTATCTGCCAAAAGCCCTCCTTTTTTTCCTAATCCATTCTCGTATATCCCCTGACATCCAAGGTTCCCTGGAGTTCTTGGAACCACCCTTGACCTTTACAGGAGATTTAGGAGGATGTGGCCAGGGCTGGAGAATTTTATCTATGAGAAAAGATTGGATAGGCTGGGGTTGTTTTCTTTGGAACAAAGGAGGCTGAGGGGAGATTCAATTGAGGTGTATAAAATTATGATGGGACTAGATAGAGTGGATAGCAGAGATGTCAGTGACCAGGTGGCATAGATTTAAAGTAATTGGTAGAGGGATTTGAGGGAAGCTGAGTGGAAAATTTTTCACAAAAAAGGTGATGGGGGTCTGGAACTCACCGCCTGAAAGGGTGGTAGAGGCAGAAACCCTCAACTCATTTAAAAAGTACTTTGATGTGCACTTGAAGTGCCGTAACCTACAGGGCTACGGACTAAGTGCTGGAAAGTGAGATTAAGCCGGATAGCTCTTTTTCGGCTGGCATGGACACGATGGGTCGAATGGCCCCCTTCTAGGCTGTAACTTTCTCTGATTCTATAGTGCAGGACACCACCAAGATTAAAACAAGCATGGAGCACATTCTTTTTGAAGCTTAAGAGGAAAGTTCAGAGGGTCAATGACTGCAGTAGTATGCATAAAATAGAGAGAGGCGGACAGACAAAAAAGTTGGAATGTAAAGAGAGAGGGTGGAGGCTGGACGTGGGAGGGTGCGATGGGTTCATCAGATAAGGGTTTTCTTATACCCTGTCCAACAATGCATAAATATAAGATAGTCACCAATAAATTCAATAAAGTATTCAGGAGAAACCTCTTTACCCAGAGAATGGTTGGAATGTGGAACTTGCTACCACATGGAGTCGAGGTGAATAGCATAGATGTCTTTAAGGGGAAGCTAGGTAAGTACATGAAGGAGAAGGAATCAAAGGTCATGCAGATAGAGTTAGGTGAAGTAGGGTGGGTGGAGGCTTATGTGGAGCATTAACACTGGCACAGATCATTTGGGCTAAATGACCTGTTTCTCTGCTGTACATTCTATGTAATGCAGTATAATGCGAGAGAGGTGCTTTAGGCTGCCCCAGATACAGGTGGAGTGCTTGGACATAATTGAGCTTTATAGAGAGTTAAGGGTTGTAGAGCAGAAAAGAAGTGTTTGGCATGAAAGAGGAAATTCCGCTTCTTGTGCACAGTTTATTCTTTTTGGATAGCAATAAAATCAAGACATATTGCCAAAGGACATGCTGTTTTGTGTTGCCTGAGGGCTCTTTGTAAAATCTTAATGGCTTCATTCTTTTGTACTTTCTTGCGGTTCATCACGTCCACTGCACTATCAATGCCTTTCTGGTAGTTCCATCTCTGTGAATCATTGTTCTGGATATAGAATGTTAATATGGAGGCATCAGGAACATCTTCAGGTCAAGGCAGCTGGAATCTCATCATTGAACTAGGGAAAATTACAACTCTACACTGGTGAAAACATCAATTCTAACATGTTACCTGAGCTCACCACCCTCCTCCTCTGTTCCTTCCCTCTTTCCCACCAAAGATAGACGCTGAGTCCACTAGGACATCGTCTGCAGTGCCAGCTAAAGCAAGATGAGCTGGGCAAAGTTCACACACGATATATGGTTGCCGTTTGCAACAATTACTTATGACGCTTGCGACAGGTTGAAGCTGCTGCAAAGGACTGTGCTTAGAATCATCTGCAACAGAGTCGCAAAGGGATTTGAAAGTGGGAGAGGGAAATTAGTACAGCTCCATCCAATCCCATAAAGCAATAATCATTCAGGTTTATTGCCTGATCCTTTCAAAATCCTGATGGATCAGGAACATGATTGGCAACCCATGGGCATGTTGCACAGAGTCTCCATACTGCTCAGTATATATAAATAGAATCATTTTTCTCTGAAACAGTGCTTTCCAATCCTTGTGAGTACAAGTCCTCCTTAAGTTAACAAGGATGAAAATAAAACTTACAAGAATACCACAAGGCAACGCAATGAAAATGAATGTAACTGCCTGTGAGATGTACATGTAAATGGGCAGGAACTGTCAGAGTAAGCACTTGAAATTCTACTGACTGTAAATGGGTGTTACAGGCCCACATCAAGGGCACAATTTTAAAAGAAACCTGTGGGTCTGTTGGGGGCAGGGGAGTAAAGAAAATCATGCTTTATTGGAGCGGGCAGAAATCCCGGCTCCAACCCGCCGAAGAACGCACACGACCCAGAGCCGTTCCCGAACCCGGAAGTCCCGTCAGCAATTAGGTATGAAGGCAAGTGATTTGAACGCTGCCTCAGCGTGTTTCCCGTGCTATGTGAAACACGCCATGATGAAGGAGTTGTGTTTCGGCCGGCAGCCGTTTGGACATTTAAATGCCTGTTTGACAGATTGGGATAAAAGTTGAGTTATTGCAGCAGGGCACTCAGTTCTCTCAAACAAACTTTTGGCTGGGAGATCTTTGTGTTTAGACTGAAAATTCTTGGTTTCCACTCATAATTGTTCATATTTACCAACTTTTCGGACCTCCTCAAACTTGACACCATCAGGATGGGGCGGGGTGGGGGTGCGATGGCCACATTCACCAGTACATCAGAGGACGAGGAACATCACCATCCTCGCCAGGCACGGTGTGCACTTCTGCCACTTGGAGCTCCACAACACAGTGCTGTATCACAGACACCTGCACAAAAACACAGAGGGGAACAACAGAGGGAGCGACATCGCAGGAAGCACTACCCTCGTCAGAGGGTCTACAGACCGAGGCTCAGCTTCCTGGACCTCTGAGTTACAGTGCATACGGAGGCTGAGAGTGAGTCGCCAGGTGGTCGCAGACATCTGCAGCCTCCTTCATGCCGAGTTGCTCCCAGCTGGGCCTGGCAGCATCTCATTACCCATTGCAATTAAAGTCATCACTGCCATCAACTTCTTCACCTCTGGATTGTTCCAGGGTGCCGCTGGTGATATCACCAGGGTGTCTCAGTCATCTGCACACAAGTTCATAAGGCAGGTCACCGACTGCTTGTTTCACAGGTCTCGCAATATGTCAACTTCCCCATGGATGACCTCAGCTAGTTGGAGAGGGCAGTGGGATTCCACTCTGTGGCTCTCTGAGTCCAAATGGCTGTTGTCAGGATGTGAATGGACTCATTTGTGAGCCGTGCTTGAAGCTCAATGGAGGCTAGCCTTCTCTCCATCACAGACATTTCAGCAATTACCTGTGACACTATCGCAGACAGTTGCTCATGTCCCTGTGAAACTATCTGAGATTCTCTCCCGTACCTGTGCCACCATTCCACTCATGCAGGAGTTGGACTCCTCCATCCTTTGCGCTATTGTGGAGAGCGTGCATGACACCTTGCAAATGTGCTGCTGTCCCTCGATCATTCTCCTTTTAAAGGATGGCCCCTGGGTTTAGCATCTGCGTCCAGCTGAGCAGAGCCTGGAGAAGAGTACGCCCACCGACGCAGACTCTCCGCAGCTGCCCCTGCCACCAGTGTCTGCTCGTGCTCACTTGTGCGGTGACTCACCAAGTACCAAACCAACTGACTGACTATCAGGACACACCGAGGTGTGAGTATCTGTGCTGGTGGATGGCCCACTAAGATGTGACGGTGCACCCTCAGAGGCCGGCAGGTCCTCTAAGGAATCGCCCTCTGCCATCATTACGGTGGTTGAAGGGCCTGTAAGGGAACAGAAGGCAATATTAAGCATCATCACAGATGTCATGTTGCGATGAGCATACTGAGGTGTTCAACATGCCAAGCGTTGTTAACATCAATTCATGTTGTGTGTGATGAATGTTAATGTTGTGTCACCAGATGTTTGTGGGGTGCCAGTCCTGGCGTCCCCGACGGACAGGCACCCGAGGGTGCGGCTGATCTGCAGGTCCACCACCTCCACGTCTGTGAGGACCACTATTTGTTGTGCCCCCCCTCCAATCCTCGCCCTCGGGCGTGCATTTTGCGCTCTTTTCTAAAAGGGGAGAAAGTACAGACGTGTGAGTGATGGTGAAGTGGCCAACCGATGAAAGCATTGCCTTGGGTGAGACTGACTGTGAAAGAGGTGCATCAGAGGGTGAGTATGAGACAGAGACATCACATTGGATCAGGTTTGGGGTGAGTGGCAGTGGTGGGGTCACTCAGGGAGAGGTGAGGAAGTGCAGGTAAGTTGAGGCTGAGCCTTAAGTGGGTGTGAGGAGGGATGTGATGGAGTAATCTTGGCAGTGCAGAATGAGTTGGGGGAGGGGGAGTGATGTGGAACACGGAATGCAGGAGAATCAGTAAGTGTACTCACCTTTGCTGACCTAGTTAGGTCATTGAAATGATTCCTGCACTGGACCCAAGTGCAGGAGATATTGTTGCTGCTGGTGACCTCCTCTGCCACCTCGAGCCAGGCCTTCTCAGTGGCAGAGACAGGCACTTCCTTCTGTCAGCCGGGTAAAATAGTTCCCTCCTCCTCCTCAACCTGGCCAGTAGCACCTGAAGTGAAGGCATCGCTGAATCTTGGAGCAGCCTTGCCCCTGTGCTGCTCCATTGGGTCTTCTTGCTCTTTGCTGCAGCAAAATCCATTGGAGCAATGGGCCTTTAAATGCAGACGCTCCAGCTGTCAGCCTGTCATGCGGGTGTGCAGTCTGTCCACCGCGCAGCCTTCAGACGGCAAACCTGGAAACAAGATTAATGGTCAACAATTAAGTCACGATCGCGTGGAGAACGGTAAGTTTTTATTAGTCGAGTTTGCCACGTGCCCATTGACCACGCCACCCAGCTGCCATCCCGCCGCCCTTTTAAAATCGAGCCCCAAATGTCAACATTTCATCCCTCCCTTGTTCCATCCTCCAGTATCACATTCTATAAATTAATCGCACATGTCCATCCGTATCCAATGAAGGCCCAATATGATGCTTCTTCTGAAAATGCAATCTGCTTTGTGCAGCAATCATGAAAAAACATTTTATATAAGGGAAGCAAAAAAGACTTGGGATCACCATTTTGAAAATGTCGCATTGCACAAATATAGTACACCAGTAAATCTCCTATGGCAGCATTCACAGTAAGTTAGATGACGACGTTGTTTTTTAAGTACAGGAACATCATACTATGTAACGGACGATGTATTATTGTGCTGCTAAAGTGGCATTGTATGTAAGCTGGCATGACCCTTGGGCATTGTGGCAGAAGTGGGCATCTGTCCCGTTTCAAGTAATGATATTTCTATGTTCTGTCCTTTCATTTAAACTGTAGTGAGGTCAGGCCTGCAATTGTTAAAATGGAGGCTGCATTTATGTCAAATTCTGTTTTGTCCTTTAGAACCTAGAAATTTCATCGCTTGAAACGGGATAGATGCCCACTTCTGTCATCGTTCCCAAGGGGCATGCCAGCTTATATATAGTGTCACCTTAGCAGCACAATAATACATTGTCCGTTACATAGAGAGCCTGTAGGTGAATTCACACATGCTGCCCTTTTTGGAGCAACAACAGCCTGTGAATTTGACTAACTTTATGGATCTTTTTATAGGACAACAGTTAGTGATTTTTTTTTAAGAAGCGATACTCACCCCATTGTCCTGCAAAACCTTTGATTTTGCCCTACAGCCTTTTGTACCGTCAACACGTGCAATTTTGGCCATACTGTTCATTCAGGAAAAATGATCATAGTAGGATTTTTCGTAATGACTGGGGATAGCATTTAGTAAAGTTAATCACATCAGTATTTTTTTTAAATTAAGGAGAATCAATTCAGTAAATTTTCTCAGTGAAAAATATGCAATGGAATTTCAGCCCATTGTAACTTCTGTAAACAATTTTACAACACCAAGTTATAGTCCAGCAATTTTATTTTAAATTCACAAGCTTTCGGAGACTTCCTCCTTCCTCAGGTAAATGTTCAGGATCTCCTTGAAGCCTACGCATTTATACATATAGAACAATACATGGTGTTTACAGACTGCCCCTGCAACTGCCCGTTGCCAAGGCAATCACCGTGTTCAGACAGAGAGGTGTCACCTGCAGAACCCCCGAATACACATTCAACAAAAAAACAAACAGGGAAAAAAAACAGAGAAGAAAAACAGAGAGAGGCAGAAACATCCGGAAGGCAGAGAGAGCCAGCAAATGACCCATTATATTAAAAACAGATAACATTTGTTCGCTGGTGGGGTAACGTGTAGCGTGACATGAACCCAAGATCCCGGTTGAGGCCGTCCTCATGGGTGCGGAACTTGGCTATCAATTTCTGCTCGACGATTTTGCGTTGTCGTGTGTCTCGAAGGCCGCCTTGGAGTACGCTTACCCGAAGGTCGGTGGATGAATGTCCATGACTGCTGAAGTGTTCCCCGACTGGGAGGGAACCCTCCTGTTTGGCGATTGTTGCGCGGTGTCCGTTCATCCGTTGTCGCAGCGTCTGCATGGTCTCGCCAATGTACCATGCTCTGGGGCATCCTTTCCTGCAACGTATGAGGTAGACAACGTTGGCCGAGTCACAGGAGTATGAACCATGCACCTGGTGGGTGGTGTCCTCTCGTGTGATGGTGGTATCTGTGTCGATGATCTGGCATGTCTTGCAGAGGTTACCGTGGCAGGGTTGTGTGGCGTCGTGGACGCTGTTCTCTTGAAAGCTAGGTAATTTGCTGCGAACGATGGTCTGTTTGAGGTTGGGTGGCTGTTTAAAGGCGAGTAGTGGAGGTGTGGGGATGGCCATAGCGAGGTGTTTGTCCTCATTGATGACATGTTGAAGGCAGCGGAGAACATGGCGTAGTTTCTCCGCTCTGGGGAAGTACTGGACGACAAAGGGTACTCTGTTGGTTGCGTCCCGTGTTAGTCTCCTGAGGAGGTCTATGCGATTTTTTGCTGTGGCCCGTCGGAACTGTCGATCGATGAGTCGAGCGTCATATCCCGTTCTTACTAGGGCGTCTTTCAGCGTCTGTAGGTGTCCATCGCGTTCCTCCTCGTCTGAGCAGACCCTGTGTATTCGCAGGGCCTGTCCATAGGGGATGGCCTCTTTGACGTGGTTAGGGTGGAAGCTGGAAAAGTGGAGCATCGTGAGGTTGTCCGTGGGCTTGCGGTAGAGTGAGGTGCTGAGGTGCCCGTCTTTGATGGAGATTCGTGTGTCCAAGAAAGAAACTGATTCGTGTGTCCAAGAAAGAAACTGATTCTGAGGAGTAGTCCATGGTGAGCTTGATGGTGGGATGGAACTTGTTGATGTTATCATGTAGTCTCTTTAGTGATTCCTTGCCGTGGGTCCATTGTAACTTCAACACCTGTCATTGTGCTGAAGGGTTGAACTGGGTTTATCAGGGGTGCAGGTTAGGAATGTAGAAACAGGAATAGACCATTCAGCCCCTCGAGCCTCTTCCGCCATTCAGTTAGGTCATGGCTGATCTGTATCTTAACTCCATCTACCTCCCTTGGTTCTGTAACCCTTAATACCTTTGGCTAACTAATATCTATCTCAGCTTTGAAATTTCCAATTGACCCCCAGCCTCAACAGCTTTTTGGGGAAAGAGAGTTCCAGATTTCCACTACCCTTTGTATGAAGAAGTGCTTCCTGGCATCACCCCTGAATGGCCTAGCTCTAATTTTAAGGTTATGCCCCCCTGTTCTGGACTCTCCCACTCTCTCTTATTAAAGCCATGTATTAACTGTACCAATGTGGATGAGTCCTGTCAGATTGGTGGAGTGTGCTGGGCAACTGAGAGCAGGTGAAAGATCATTCAGAAACAAGTCCAACCTAGTTATATACAGTGAAAGGCTACATTTCTGCTGCAGACGTTGTTCTCTGCTAGTATTCTCCGTTGTATATCAGGGATTTGTACAGCTCACAGCAGTAATGGAGATTTTGACCACCCTTGTTAACCCGCAGTTAGAACTCAGGGTCACGCACAAAAGGGGATGCCCCTGAGCATAGGAGTAAAGCTACTCAGAGCGTTTAGAGAATGATGCAAGATAGAAAAGCAGAATAAGACAGTGGCTGTCGGGGGAATGGAAGGAGCACAGTGAGGAAAGCTGGCATTCTGCCTACAAAGAAATGAAGACAATTTTCATGAAAAATGGGCCAAAGGCAGGTATATGGAGATAGATCACAGATCAGCGATGATCTTATCAAATGGCGGAACAGGCACGAGGGGCTGAATGGCCTACTCCTGTTCCTATGTTCCTAAAATGGCACCATATTGGCAGAAGCTCCTTAAATTCACGTCCCCCCTCCCCACCCCACCCCACCCCATTTTGACACAGGAATCTTGTAGGTGTTCAGTCAGGCTTTTACAAATTCTGTAAAAACATAAATACAAGTTAGTCACTGATAAATCCAGTAAGGAATTCAGCAGAAATTTCTTTACCCAGAGAGTGGTTAGAATATGGATCTTGCTATTAAATGGAGTAGCGAATAAGAACATAAGAACATAAGAAATAGGAGAGGAGTAGGCCATACGGCCCCTTGAGCCTGCTCCGCCATTCAATTAGATCATGGCTCATCTTCAACCTCAACTCCACTTTCCTGCCCGATCCCCATATCGCTTGATTCCCCTAGAGTCCAAAAATCTATCTATTTCAGCCTTGAACATATTCAATGACTCAGCATCCACAGCCCCCTGACGTAGATAATTCCAAAGATTCACAACCCCCTGAGTGAAGAAATTCCTCCTCATCTCAGTCTTAAATGGTCGACCCCTTATCCTGAGTCTATACCCCCTAGATCTAGACTCTTCCACCAGGGGAAACAACCTCTCAGCATCTACCCTGTCAAGCCCCCTCAGAATCTTTTATGTTTCAATGAGATTACCTCTCATTCTTTTAAACTCCAGAGAGTATAGGCCCATTCTACTCAATCTCTCCTCATAGGACAACCCTCTCATTCCAGGAATCAATCCAGTGAATCTTTGTTGGACTGCCTCTAAGGCAAGTATATCCTTCCTTAGATAAGGAGACCAAAACTGTACTCCAGATGAGGTCTTATCAAAGCCCTGTACAATTGTAATAAGACTTCCTTACTCTTGTACTCCAACCCCCTTGCAATAAAAGCCAACATGCCATTTGCCTCCCTAATTGCTTGCTCTACCCGTATGCTAACTTTTTGTGTTTCTTGTACGAGGACACCCAAATTTCTTTGAACACCAACATTTAATAGTTTCTCACCATTTAAAAAATGTTCTGTTTTTCTATTCTTCCTACCAAAGCGAATAACCTCACATTTCCCCACACTATACTCCATCTGCCACCTTCTTGCCCACTCATCTAACCTGTCTATAACCCTTTGCAGACTCTTTGTGTCCTCCTCACAGCTTACTTTGCCACCTAGCTTTGTATTGTCAGCAAAGTTGGATACATTACACTCGGTTCCTTCATCTAAGTCATTAATATAGATTGTAAATAGCTGAGGCCCAATCACTGATCCTTGCAGTACTCCACTAGTTACAGCCTGAAAATGATTAGTTTATCCCTACTCTCTGCTTTCTGTCCATTAACCAATCCCCTACCCATGCTAATATATTACCCCCAGCCCCATGGGCCATTACGTTGCATAACCACCTTTTATGTGGTGCCTTATCGAATGCCTCTTGAAAATCCAAATATACTACATCCACTGGTTCCCCTTTATCTACCCTGTTAGTTACATCCACAAAAAACTCTAATAGATTTTTCAAACATAATTTCCCTTTCATAAAACCACGTTGAATCTGCCTAATCATACTTTGATTTTTTAAGTGCCCTGTTACCACTTCCATAATAATGGATTCCAGCATTTTCTCGATGACCAATGTCAGGCTAACTGGCCTGTAATTCCGTTTTCTTTCTCCCATCTTTCTTGAATAGTGGGGTTGCATTTGCTACCTTCCAATCTGCTGGGACCGTTCTAGAATCTAGGGAATTTTGGAAGATCAGAACCAATGCATCCACTATCTCTGCAGCCACCTCTTTTGGAATCCTAGGGTGTAGGCCATCAGGTCCGGGGGATTTATCGGCTTTTAGTCCCATTAGTTTCTCCAGTACTTTTTCTCTACTGATATTAATTACTTTAAGTTCCTCGCTCTCATTAGCCCCTTGGTTCCCCACTATTTCTGGTATGCTTTTTGTGTCTTCTACTGTGAAAACAGATACAAAATATTTGTTTAACGTCTCTGGTCTTGCCTCATTACCCATTATAATTTATCTTGTGTCAGCCTCTAAGGAAGTAATGTTTACTTTTGCTACTCTCTTCCTTTTTACATACTTGTAGAAGCTCTTACAATCCGTTTTAATATTTTTTGCCTATTTACTTTCATATTCTATTTTCTCCCTTTTTATCAATTTTTTTGGTCATTCTTTTCTGATTACTAAAACTCTCCCAATCCTCAGGCTTACTACTCTTCTTGGCAACATAATAGGACTCTTCTTTTAATTTAATACTATGCTTAACTTATTTAGTTAGCCACAGATGAATCACTTTTCCTGTGGAGTTTTTATTTCTCAATGGAATGTATATTCAATGAGAATATTGAAATATTTCTTTAAATGTTTGCCATTGCTTATCTACTGTCAAAACTTTTAATCTAATTTCCCAGTCCTTAGCCAACTCCCCCCTCATACCTATGTAATTGGCTTTATTTAAGTATAAGACTCTAGTTTTGGAATTAAGTACGTCATTCTCAAACTCAATGTGAAATTCACGATATTATGATCACTCATCCCCAGAGGATCTTTTACTGTGAGATTACTAATTAGCCCGCTCTCATTACACAATGCAAGATATAAAATAGCCTGTTCCCTGGTTGGTTCCAGGATGTATTGTTCTAGGAAACTGTCTCGAATGCATTCCATGAACTCGTCCACCAGACTACTGTTGCTAATTTGATTTGTCCAGTCTATATGAAGATTAAAGTCCCCCACGATTATTGCATTACCTTTGTTACAAGCTCCTATTATTTCTTGATTAATACTCTGTCCAATAGTATAGCTACTGTTAGGGGACCTATAAACTACTCCCACCAATGTTTCCTGCCCCTTGTTATTTCTTATTTCCAACCATATTAATTCTACTCCCTTATCCTCTGAGCCAAGATCTTTTCTCAACACTGTCCTTATGTCATCCTTTATTATCAGGGCTACACCCCCCCCCCTCTCCCGCCTTCCTTTTCTATTCTGCCTGTCTTTTTGAAACATCAGGTACCCTGGAATATTTAGTTCCCAACCTTGGTCACCTTGCAGGCATGTCTCTGTAATGGCTATTATATAAAACCATTTATCTCCATTTGTGCCACGAAGTTGTCTATCTTGTTACGAATGCTTCGAATGTTACGAATAGCATTGATGCCTTTAAAGGGAAGCTAGTTAAATTCATGAGGAAGAAAGGAATAGAAGGATATCTGGTTGGGCTAGATGAAATAGTGTGGGAGGAGGCTCATGTAGAGCATAATCACCGGCATGGACCAGTTGGGCCGAATGGCCTGTTTCTGTGCTGCAAATTCTATGTAATTCTATGTAGAATTTGTAAATATTCTTTCAGCAACAGCTGTGCTAGACACTCCCATAAATAATCAGAGAGTGTCTTGAGTTTTGGGGTATTCATGTACTGTCCAATATCTAACTATATCTTCATGTAACCTAGGAGTGTAACAATAGTACCCCTTTCATGACGTGGACTGGATATTCAAATATTTTGCACGTGCCTTCACTTCCCTCTCCAATCGTCTCAAAAGCATGTCAAGAAGATACCTAGTAAAACAAGTCCTGATACAAATCATTAGGCCACTTTACTTCTAAACATATGATTATGCAAAGCAACAGTTATGATCAGTAAAACTTGCCTTATATAACAATAGAAAATAATGAACAAGCTATGTGTCCCCACATCAGTGGGTCGTCATACTTGACTTAAACAAAATAAACACCTGCCTGTATACTAAACTTTTGAGTGTGGACACAGATTGGCCTCATAGTATTTTTGTTTTAAAAACCTGACTGCATGACTGTGTCTCTGAGGGCTATTTTAACCCTACCCACCTGGCAGGTAGACAGTTAAAATTGACCGGCTGACTTACCTGCCGATGTCCCTCCAGGATCCAACTTTAATCACACGTCTCCCATTTTAAACGACTCTCCTAAGCAGGCAGCAGAGGTCTGAAGGCAACAAGTTCCAATTATGTCAGTGGGCCGCACCTGCAGTTTTAACTCTGGCCTGAGTGGGGAACCACTGCAACTTTCGCAGCAGGTAAACACAGTGAGAAGTAATTCCGGGACAGAAGAGACTATTTAAGGTAATTTTAATGACTTTCCTTGTGTGGGCCAGGAGAGCAGCTTCTGGCCTCACAAGGAAAGTTTAGACCTCCCCTGCCCTGGGCTCCCCTCACTTCCCTCTCACAAGACACTCCCGAAACCTCGCCCTGCGACTTACTTTTATGCTAGTGAGCCTTTCTTGGTGCTTACCGTTGGTCTCCTGCCATCTGAACTTCTACTCCGCTCTGGTAGACAGTTGCCGTTTCCCACCTGTTTTGAGTGGGCAACTGACCGGTGGCATGCAGGTGAGGGTAAGCAGTTAAAATCACCCGGGCTTCACAGTGCCGAGGTTGGGCGCATTTGCTGCTCACCCCGTCTGCCTGAATCTTACTGCCAGTTAAAATTCCTCTTGTCCCTGTTTTTATTAGCGTGTTCACAGCCAGAAGAGAAGGCCTGCTAGGACGCTCCCTGATCCACCGAGGATCAGAGACGTCCCAACACACTGGGTGTGAAATATGTACCAATTACTGAAACAAGCTAACAAATTGCTTATTACTGATGGTCTTTGGGAAAGCTACATCAAAGCTTTAACCATTTAATATTGTAATTTGCCTTTTTTAAAAAAAACTTTTAAACCCCAACATTTAAACATAACTTTTTTTTGAACCCCAAAATCCTTTCTGTGGAAAAATGGTCAAACGTCACAGAATGTGACACAGTCAAACATCTTGAAGTTCAATATGGGCACATGAACAATGACTTGCAATACTATCATCTCTGACTCATTTCTGTCTATTCTGCTATTTTTTAAATGCAGTTTAAAAAAAATAATCAATGGTTCAATGATACATTCAATTGGTGCAGAATACGAGTTTCTGTGCCAACATTATGTCCATTGCCTGGTTACTACTTGGTCGA
This sequence comes from Heptranchias perlo, assembly GCF_035084215.1. Classification (NCBI taxonomy): domain Eukaryota; kingdom Metazoa; phylum Chordata; class Chondrichthyes; order Hexanchiformes; family Hexanchidae; genus Heptranchias; species Heptranchias perlo. Next base: position 14,417,856 of record NC_090331.1, on the reverse strand, counting down.
ACTGAATACTGTGCAACATAAACCTTAAAAATCCAATCTGATCATACAAGGTTTTTTTTTAGTACTTATTGAGCATTCATGGATGCCTGGATAAATGCAACAGAAAAAAATTCCAGAGAACAAATCACTAATTGATACTATAGTTACACTGTAGGTACCAGGCGCAGATAATTCCTTTGACCTACAACCCTCCGAGATCTCTGTGCTCCTCCAATTCTGGCCTTTTGCGCATCCCCAATTTTCATCACTCCACCAATGGCTGCCTAGGCCTTAAGCTCTGGAATTCCCTCCTTAAACCTCTCTAACTCTCGATCTTTCTCTCCTCCTTTAAGACGCTCCTTAAAACCTACCTCTCTGACCAAGCTTTTGGTCACCTGTCTTAATATCTCCAATGTGTCTCAATGTCAAATTTTGTTTAATGACACTCCTGTGAAGCACCTTGGGACATTACACTATGTTAAAGGTGCTATATAAACACAAGTTGTTGTTGTTAAAATGTAATGTGTTGTATTGCTCCTCCCGCATTCCGCTTTAGTCAGGAAAAGCACAGCTGTGCTCCGTGGCCTCAGGCTGCTGCTGGAATGCTGGGAATCTTAAGTCTGTCCACTGGGACTCCTTTTTCCCAAACTTTGAACATTTGATCCTGCAACAGTTACAAACCTTGGGTCACAGAAACATGGCGACTGTGTCTTTTTAAAAAAAAATTGATTTATTTATAAAAAACAAAGAAACTTAATGGGATTTCATTTCCACTGGTTAATGAGCTTGTGTGAAACTCCTTGATGCACTGTTTCAACACAGTTGTTAACCCAATTATTTTAAACAGGTTAATGACTGCCTTAAAATAGCTCACAAAGGAATCTTATACAAACTCATTATCCAGACGAAATAAAACATAATTTACAACTTCAATCTTTACAGGAAAAGGAGCTATTAGTGGGGAGGGGTTGTTGTGTCAGGGACCAAGGATAGGGTGTCACATGATGGGGAGCAAAGAAATGGCTGTGTGGTGTAGAAGCACTTGTGAAGGGCAGTATAAGGGTCTGGGAAGTCTGGGGGGAGGAGTTGTGGAGTCTGGGAGAATTGAGTGGGGGTAAGGTGAAAGAAAGAAAGAAAGAACTTGGATTTATATGGCATCTTTCATATCTCCTGAACGTTCCAAAGTGCTTCACAGCCACTGGAGTACTTTTGGAATGTGTGGTCACTGTTGTTTGGTTGCCAAACACAGCAGCCAATTGTGCACAGCAAGGTCCCACTAAGAGCAATGAGATGAATAGCCAGTTAATCTGTTTTTGGTGTTGGTTGAGGGATACATTTTGGACAGGACAAGTTCTCTGGTCTTCCTTAAATGGTACCGTGGAATCTTTCACATCCACCTGAGCAGGAAGATGGTGCCTCAGTTCAATAGGTCATCTGAAAGGCAGCACCTCTGACATAGCATCAGTACTGCACTCAAGTGTCAGCCTACGTTATGGGCTCAGGCCCTGGAATGGGGCATGAACCTACAGAAATCTGACTTAGGGGCAGGAGTGCTACCACTGAGCCATGGCAGACACTGTGGAACTTTTGAGATATAGTAGCATAGGGGGTAACTGTGGTCTTGTAGTCTTTTGGTGGGGTTCAGAAGAATGGAGGCTACAAGCCTTCATCAACTACCTGCCTCCAAGAATTTTTTTTTAAAAAGGGGGCTTTCTCGTCACTGAGTTGGGAAACCTATTGTTTAAAGCACATGGTATGCAATTACTATAATTACTGACAGAGTTGGAAATTATATGCACTCTTAAGTGCTTTAGAAGGTATAAGGCAGGCTTTCCAGCCAATGCTGCGAAACCCTTTAAGGAATCCCACCCCAATTTTAACTATCTTAGTCAAGGCCTCAGGTGGATTGGCGTTGTGTGGAACAGCACCACAGCGCCACCTGCCTTGGAGATAAAACCTAGCAAGCCTCAATGAGAAGCAAGTCTAATAAATTGGAATGTTTTGAAAAGTGACAGAATTAGCATAACAGGAAGAGGTTTCAGGAGGTAAGTGTTACTCTGACAGGAAATGTGCACTATATGCAAGTCTTCAGGCTTTAATCGTTAATTATCAATGCTCAGTTTCTGTCTTTTCAGTTTTTTTTCAGTTTGTAATTGCATAGCATGTAATGTCCGTGCATAACTAATAGAATATCTTATTCCAATTAAGAATTGTAAACAATTTTACAACACCAAGTTATAGTCCAGCAATTTTATTTTAAATTCACAAGCTTTCGGAGATTTTCTCCTTCCTCAGGCAAACGTTTGCCTGAGGAAGGAGAAAATCTCCGAAAGCTTGTGAATTTAAAATAAAATTGCTGGACTATAACTTGGTGTTGTAAAATTGTTTACAATTGTCAACCCCAGTCCATCACCGGCATCTCCACATCAATTAAGAATTGGCCTTGTTTAAAGGTTTGTGATTAGCATAATAAGAGAATTCTGATAAACAAAACGCAATATAAACAAGTCAGATACAATCTCTATCCAATCACACCAATTCCCAGTTGTTTACTGTAAGAAGCTGGCAATTTTCAGTCACAGTTTGTAGTGGATCCTGTATCCAGTTTATAAATAATTTTATACAAAATGTATTTCGATAATTATGTGTGTATGTGTCTATATGTGTATATATTATACATGTGTATATATGTATGTTACATTTGTATGTATTATATATGTTTATGTTATATGTATGTATATTATATAGGTATATGTTATATGTATATATACACCTTTAGTAGGGATGAGCACAACTACTGGTTGGACACTTGAACTAGCCCAAGTTTAGTCAGATCAATTGGTTAAGGTTTGGTTTGCTTACAAAATAACAGAAATCTCTGTTCTACAAGAAATTTGAGAGGGAAAAAACCCAAAGATTAAACCATCCGTAAGTGAGCCAAGTTTTCGCTTTCACTCGGATATAATTTCAGTGGTTTGCATATTGTGCTTAATTTGATGCAATGGCATTCAAAGTCACATTAAACAGAGGGAGATTCGCTGGTTTCTAATTGAGTTTTATTTCCCAGAATTTACATTGGATTATATGGGTGAATTTGTGGAAATTTTATATGGCAACTATAGAAGTTATTTTGCTATAAATGAGTCTGTTGGTGTAAGTAAATATATTAGTATAAAAGGCAATGAGAAAAGGCCATTTGAGCCATTAAAGGCTGCTCCACCCAAAGCTCTTCCATGATTATTCTGTCACAGATTGGGCACGATTTTAACAGTGAAAAATGGATGGGTTGGGGGCGGGGGGACATTCAAAATTTCAGACCCACCTCCAACCTGCCCATTTCCAGTTTTATCAAGGCGGGGTGAGGTGCGGGCGACTAATCCACTCCCAGGAGGCGGGCTGGGCCTTAAAACCATGCAAGGAGGCTTCGGGCCTCCATTTTCCCACAGTTTCTGATTTCAACCCTGGGGGGCCGGGATTCCCGGGTCTTCTCTTTTATGCCTCGTGAAAGGAGGTAAGAAAGCCCGAGTCTATCAAGTAGGTACCTTTCTGGCACAGCTTGTGGGCTGGGAGGAGCAGGGGTGCTTCCCCCAGGCCCAACAAGCCTACCTGCAGCGACCCCCCCACCCCCCAACGATATAGTGGACCCCCCCCGATCCATGATTGCGGACCATTGACCCCGATTGCCGATTGTGGACCCCTGACCCTGATCGTAGATCCCTGACCCTGATCCTTCCCTCCCCCAACGATTCCCCCCCCCCCCCCCAACGATTGCGGACTCCTGCGATGACCCCCAATCCCGACACCGTCCCCCCGTGATTGACCCCCGATCCCTCCCTCCATGACTGACGACCCCATGCCCACCCTTGTCCCTGTGCCCACCCATGCCTCTTCCCCCCCCCCCCCCCACCCCCACCCATCCATACAAACAAAGACTTACCTGAGGACTTAACTGAAGATGTCCTCTCCCTGGCTGGTCTCCCGTCCAACTGAGACCAGCCTGTCAATCAGGCTGGTCAGTCGGACAGCAAACTGACAAAAAAAAAAGACGTCCTTATGTCAAAATCGTAAGGATGTCCGGGAAACCCGTACTTCCGGGTTTACCGTCCACAATTTGACCTCCCAGCCCTCTTCCTGGCTCGGGGTCAATATCATGCCCTTTTTACCAACACCAGATGATCCATTATTTTAAGGAACACTTTCTTCCCCTCCCTCCCCAGAAAAGAACAAGCAGTATGATTAATATCTCTACGACCATCAATCCTTTCTCAACAGTTATCAATCCAGTTCCCTTTTAAAGGTGTCAGTTGAGTCCAAATCAATTATATTTCAGCATCAGTGTGAAGCATCTTGCACACTTCAAGGTGGGAAAAGAAGCATAGAAGTTACTCTGCTCTATCTTGGAGTGGTATTGGTATGGTTCGCTGTTCTGATAGCATCTGGAGGTATCCTCCAGTCTTTCTTTTGGCGTCAGTCTTTTGTTTTCCTCTGGGGGACTGGGTGTATTGTGGAATTGCTGAGAAGCATCTTTTCTACGTTTTAACCCTGTCAGCTGAAAGTAGACTGCTGTGTGATGCAGAAAAGAGAATACAAATGGTGCAATTTATCTATACTGAACTGATTATGCTTTATAATGGCTGCCTTGCTGATGCAGGTTAAGGTGTGACTCATTGAGTTCATACACACATGTCTTGCATTGGCGATTTGACTATGTAAAGATAAATGTTTCATTTTCCTGCCTGGTAAAGCAACAGCCTAGGTGCATAATCAAAATCTCTCCCATAAGAAATTGAGAACACAACACCATTGTCGTGGAATTAAAGAGAGGGAGAAATATTATCAATGGGATACACATTGACAGGCCCCTGTTGACTGGTATTAGTCCAGTGTATATTACATCCTTGGGCTAAATTCAATTCAAAGAAAGGTTTAAATGGGTAGCAGTCTGTGCTGTGCAATGTCAGCAGCAAGTTTCACACATTGATCTCACTGACATAAGGCTCTTGATTGCAGAAATGAATTAGGAAGCAATGGTTCCAAATTATTTTTGCCACACAATCACTTTTCAGTTTGCAGTGTTTGGAACAAAAGTTACTCCGTCCATGGTCTTGAAGTAGGAATTAGATTGGCTAAAATGTAGTCACATGTCCTGGAATACAAAAGGTCTCACTATTGCCTGCTGTCTTTTTAATACTTAACAACCTGAAGTGTATCAGTGCTGGGGAATGGAACATATCACCTTTGATACACATCAAATTCTCCCAGTTCAGGCATGACAAAGCAGATGACACGCGGTGTCACCAACAAACTCTGCCAGGTCAGGCAGGACAAGACCGGAGGCAGAGCAAAGTTTCCTCCTCTATCTCCCCCTGTTTAATTGCTTCGCTCTTTGTCCTTCTCTCATCTGCCTGCCTGCCGCCGTTTGATCGATTGCCGATCTGCCAGGCTCATGTCAGCGTTTCACTGACTCAAGCTGTAGTCTAGCTTGTATGTGAATGCAACAATAATAAAAGTTGTCGAGATCCTCCAAATGATCATTTTTGTAAAATCAAAGAGCAAAGTGAAGTACGGTATTCAGAGAGTTTGCCATTTGTCATCCTGGATCTCTGCTTAAGCTGGGATTCCCATTCAGTTAAATCCCTACAGATATGGAATGCTAAAATTGTACATCTTTATGGCAACATATTATTGTTCCAGTCTGGGCATGGATATCTTTCATGCAGAAGTAGAATAAAAGATTTTCAGTGCTTTGTGCAATTGAATGCTGTTGGTTAGAAACCGGAACAGTTCCCATTTGTAGCGTAATCGAGTTCCCAAATGACGATATAATGCCCCAGGCTCTTTACAAGACCAAGTAATCATTGCTGGTCTGCAGAATCAGCGACAGGTTTGAGATGAAGCCGGAGTCCTCCTGGATCCACTCAACTCATGGGAGTTTTCAAGAATGTGAAGGTAACTGACAAAGTTGATGAGGTAAATTGTTTCACTGTGGCAAAGAGTTAATTCAAGTAAAAAAAATTGGGAAGTTCTACCACCATCATGGTGGGCTTCATGTCAGCTACACTTTAGACAAGGCAGCTGCAGTACGTCTCATCAGTTGATTGACACCAGCCTTGGGCCTACCTTATCTCGCCAGCTTTGTCTAGAAACTGAATGCAGCCCATTACCAGCCATTAAGCTTCTCTTGCTGTGATGGGAACAGATCAGCTCCAATATTTAACGTCGTTATTGTGAAAACTCACAAAATAGCAGCGGCGACTTCAACACCCCATAATGTCAGATACTTAGAAAGTTCGCTGGGCTGTGTTTTTATGCAACAATGTTTTGTTGCTCAGTGGTTTAATTAAAAACACAGTGTGGAGCACCACATTTGAGCACTGAAATAATGCTAAAAATATATTGGTGCTGACAGAAGTAGTGAAAATGTATCACTGCTATAACTGTCAATAACAATAAACACAGTGGGAAGTTAACTAGTAACATTTGGTTGCTTGTTCCATAAGCGACAATAATCTCTAGCATGAGTCATAAAACACTGCAATTTTCAAATATTTAATTGCTACTAAATAGATAGAAGTACATTCGCTTTATAAACTATGACACATCAAGAAAATTGATGATTACAGATATTTGCGCTTGGTGAATTTGATAGAAGCAATTGTTTTTAACCATTTCATCGGCCCTTAATTTCTGATTGGATCATTGAAGAGGCTCTATCTTGGTTTGGGAACCTATTCTCATTTGTTTACAAACATAAGAGCCAATGAGGTAAATCCAACCCAATTAGGTGTGTTCCTGGAGAGACAATGTTAGTTGTTCAACATAGGGAAACTTCAAATGCACACCATGAAGGAGTTAGGGGAGAAGAGTGGAAGCTTGTCTGAAAAGGGAGGGTTTTGAGAAGGCTTTTGAAAGTGGAGCGAGATATAGCAAGCAGTTTGGGAAGCAAATTCCAGAGTGCAATGGCATGACAGTTGAAGATTGTCACCAATGGTGGAGTGGAAGGAAGGGGATTCATAGGAGAGAATCTGAGGAGCAAAGGAAATCTGAAAGCTGGAATGTAGAGTTGAAGAAGGCTACAGAGGTAGGGTGGAGGGAGACCATAGATAGATTTGCAAATGAGTGCAAGGAATTTGAAATAAATGCTGGGAAGTCAATGGGATTTGGCGAGGACAGAGGTGATCAGAACAGGATAGGATGCTAGTGTTGGAGTTCTGGAATGCGTCATCACTTTGCATGATGTCACTATAATGGAAAAATGATGCATGATTCTTCTCACCCCCTGAAAGACTTGACAAGGACATTTCCATAGTGTTGTTATTCCTCTAAGCTCACAGGATGTCGTAGATGAAATGGTCATACTTTCTACGATATTTCAAGTGTAATTGAAAATTCGTACAGTGTGCGAGATACATGCAAGCACTGGTGGTTTATTACGAAATCTATCACCAAGTGATAGTGAGAGCATTAACTCAGTTGCAGGCCTGATATATGAAGTGAATTATTTCCAATAACCAGCGCCCCCATCATATATAAATTGAAGGTCTATATTCCTGGCAGCTGTTTCATGTCAAATCTGTGAAACTATAACATCAGTGCTTAGCTTAAAGAAAGGTATGGCACTGAATTATATTGGCAGACAGACAGCACACAAATCTAAACTGGTTACATTGTAAAAGTGTACTGTATTAGTCAGTCTGCATGTCTGCAATTCTAATTTAATCTTAGGAAATATATTACTACCCTTAAGGGGGTGGGGAGGTAAGAAATGATAATGATTCTGGTGTCAGAATTGGAGGATACGTTCAGGAAGTTGGACTGGCTTTCTTTGTAAAGCGGAGGTGTCAAGGTGACCCAATTTGAAGTTTTGACGACAAAGCCGAGTTTTAACAGGCAAATTGCTCACTATGTCAGAGGATCCAAATACTAAGGAACATGATCTGATTTTAAGTAGGGGATATGGGAAAACAGTTTCGCACAAAATATAATTTTTTTTTGCAATAAGTCGGAAGGGTAGAATGGTGAAGCAGACAGTATAAATGGGTTCAAGAGGCAATTAAATTTTAGGTGGAGATCGAGATTGAGGTATTGATAGAGAAAGATTGAGGCTTATAGTTGGGGGCAGGGGAGGTCGTTGTCACAGAATGGGTTTTTTCTGTTATGTTTTTGTCACAATACCTTTCTAGGAAAGGATGAGGGTGGGGATATGATAACATTGACTAACATGCAGTGCATCTGCCAAGCACTACAGGGCAGGGCAGGTCTCGCCTCGCCTCGCCTTCAGTTCCTGGATCATTGGCAAGAAGTCAAATCTCTTGCTTGGATTTACAGTGTGGACCATATGTGTTTGTAAATTCTTGTGGAATTAGATAAAGCAAGTCATTGGCAGTAACCAGATCTTGCAGGACCTTCTGGACGCAGCTCACATTAGCACAATAACACCAGAAGGCTTGTGCGATGAAAGATGAAATAGCTGCACGCTACCAATTAATAAACTAAGACTGTGTGCGATCAATTTTTATTTTTGTCTGATTGTTATTTGTGTATGGATCAAAAATGGATATAGTCATCCTCCAAAACCTCTCCCATCCTTCATGTGTTAGCCCAGATGAGTGACAGTCATCAGGCTATTTGACCACTTGGGGCATCACAATCAAGCCCAATTCTGTCCTCACCCATCTGCGTGTACGCACCTTTGACTAGGTGTCATAGGGTAATTGTGTCTGATTTTACCCTCCGCAAGCCAGAGGTGCCAAGGTCAACTGTAGTATCCTATCTGTTGCCCCATTGAGATTAGTTAATGTATTTATTACATAGAATTTATGGCACAGAAACAGGCCACTTGGCCCAACTTGTCTATGCCGGTGTTTATGCTCCACATGAGCCTCCTCCCACCCTACTTCATCTCACCCTATCAACATAACCATCTATTCCTTTTTCCCTCATGTACTTATCTAGACTCCCCTTAAATGCATCTATTCCATTTGTCTCAACAACTCCATGTGGTAGTAAGTTCTACATTCTAACCATTCTCTGGACAAACAAGTTTCTCCTGAATTCCTTTTTGGATTTATTAGTGACTATCTTGTATTTATGACTCTTAATTTTGGACTGCCCCGTATGTGGAAACATCTTCTCTATGCCAGCAGATTCCCTTCCTTGAAGGACGTGTAGCAGAGATTGGGGATCAAATCTTGCTCTACTGGCTCAGTTCCATTCTAAAAAGTGAACGTACTTATGAGCCCTCTGAGGAACGATGAGATATAAATGGTACAGGCACCAACAATCTAATGAAGCAAATTAACCATGCAAACTGCAATGTAGCTTTATGCTACACTGGATGTATTTTGTTCAAATCCAAGTATAGCATCCTGAAATGTGAAGGTTCAAAGCTCCAATTGACTGTGCCCAACACAATACCATTTGTGCAAACATTAGGTCATATGAGCAAATAATCTGCATAAATTTCCAGCTACTTCTAATAACCTGCATTTTGGAAGGACAGAGAGACCTGGGGATTTATAGACACAAATCTTTGAAGGTGGCAGGACAAGTCGATCAAGTGTTCAGTTTTGTATAAAAAAGAGTCGAAACAGCAAAACTCTGGTCTTTATCCGACAAGCTATTTACATGACCTTGCTTGACGACAGTATCCACACTGATGTATACAACTTTTTTGTCCTGTTTGTACATGTCAATATAAGTAAGAAATGTCAATATTTGCCAATTCTCCCCAATTCTTTGGTGCAGTGAGTGTGTGTACATGACAGTTTGCCAATACATTGACATTGAAACTGGTATTAGCACAGACGGCTTTGCTTGGTGCTGATGTTCTGACAACAGCATTTCTTATAACAGCTGGCATTAGATTCACAAGCCCCATCAGAAATTATCCTCTCATTGCTGCCTTTGTTGAAATTGCAGCAGAGTGTGATGATGAATTAACAAACTGGACTCTTCATCAATCAAAAACATTCAAATTTGGTAATACTGCCACGTCATTTGCTAATATTGAACACATTTCTATCGGATGCCAAGATTGTTCAAACCGCAGCTTCTTTTTGAGCAGACCATGTCTTTCCTAGCCTTAAAGGTGCAACTATTACAACCTGGAAGGCTGTTTCCAGTAGAATTCCGCAGGGCTCAGTACTAGGTCCCTTGCTTTTTGTGATATATATTAATGATTTGTATTTAAATGTAAGGGGCATGATTAAGAAGTTTGCAGATGATACAAAAATTGGCCGTGTGGTTGATAGAGAGGAGGAAAACTGCAGACTGCAGAAAGATATCAGTGGACTGGTCAGGTGGGCCGAAAAGTGGCAAATGGAATTCAATCCAGAGAAGTGTGAGGTAATGCACTTGGGGAGGGCAAACAAGGCAAGGGAGTACACAATAAGTGGGAGGATACTGAAAGGTGTAGAGGAAGTGAGGGACCTTGGAGTGCATGTTCACAGATCCCTGAAGGTAGTAGGTTAGGTAGAAAAGGTGGTTAAGAAGGCATATGGAATCCTTTCCTTTATTAGCCGAGGCATAGAATATAAGAGCAGGGAGATTATGCTGGAACTGTATAAAACACTGGTTAGGCCACAGCTTGAGTACTGCGTACAGTTCTGGTCACCACATCACAGGAAGGATGTGATCGCACTAGAGAGGCTGCTGAGGAGATTTACGAGGATGTTACCAGGACTGGAGAATTTTAGCTATGAGGAAAGATTGGATAGGCTGGGGTTGTTCTCTTTGGAACAGAGGAGGTTGAGGAGTGATTTAACTGAGGTGTACAAAATTATGAGGGACCTAGATAGTGTGGATAGGGAGGACCTATTTCCCTTGGCAGAGAGGTCAATAACTAGGGGGCATAGATTTAAAGTGATTGGTAGAAGGATTATAGGGGAGCTGAGGAAAAACTTTTTCACCCAGAGGGTGGTGGGGGTCTGGAACTCACTGCCTGAAAGGGTGGTAGAGGCAGAAACCCTCAACTCATTTAAAAAGTACCTGGATGTGCATCTGAAGTGCTGTGACTTACAAGGCTACGGACCAAGTTCTGGAAAGTGGGATTAGGTTGGGTGGCTCATTTTCGGCTGGCGTGGACATAATGGGCCGAATGGCCTCCTTCTGTGCTGTAAATTTTCTATGATTCTAGGTGTTCCCGAACCGTTTGCTAACAATTTTTCAGAGATGTGCAGATTGTATTGAGAAGGTACACTGCACCATATAGTTTATTAGAAGTAGCTGGAAACATTTACAGATTGCTTGTTCATATAACCTAATATTTGCACAATTGAACCATAGAATCATACAGCACAGAAGGAGGTCATTCAGCCCATCGTGCCTGTGCCGGCTCTTTGAAAGGGCTATCCAATGAGGCCCAGACCCCTGGCCTTGACGCATAGCCCTGCAATTTTTTCCTTTTCAAGTATATATTTAATTCCCTTTTGGAAGTTCATAGTGAATCTGCTTCCAACACCCATTCAGGCAGTGCATTCCAGATCATAAGAACTTGCTGCGTAAAACAGTTTCTCCTCATCTACCCTCTGGTTCTTTTGCCAATTACCTTAAATCTGTGTTTTCTGGTTACCGACTCTCCTGCCAGTGGAAACAGTTTAACCTTATTTACTCGATGAAAACCCCTCCTGATTTTGAACACCTCTATTAAATCTCCCCTTAACCTTCTCTGCTCTAAGGAGAATAATCCCAGCTAATAGTCTCCCCACATAACTGATTCCCGCATCCGTGGTACCATTCTGGTAAATCTCCTCTGCACCCTATCCAAGGCCTTGACGTCCTTTGTAAAGTGTGGTAGTCAGAATTGAACACAATACTGTAGCTAAAGTCTCACCAGTGATTTATAAAGGTTTACTACAGCTTCCCTGCTCTTGTACTCAATGCCTCTATTAATAAACCCAAGGATCCCATATAGTTTATTAAGTAATTTCTAGCAGAACTCCAAGATACCTCTCTTACCTTGCATTCTTCCTTCCCAAGATATCTTTCATAGTCCCAGCAGCTCTGGAATTTTTATCTTCTCAATAACCATGTCTTTTTAGCCTTCGGTCATTCATTAAGCTCTCATTTAAAAAGTGTTATCACATCATTAACATTAAAAAAAAATTGGGTAAGGAAAAGGGCTCAAGTCCCAAACCCTTTTTCATAATTCCAACTACCCACCTTTATACCCTATCCTTCAATCGCTTCAACAGTTTCAGCGGGGAGTTTATTCTGCATTTTCACTATCTGTGCATGGGGTGGCGGGTTGAAAAATCCTTAAAATCATAACTTTTGCTTGAAATTTTCATTTGATTCCCAAATCAGTAAGCCTAGTGGGTAACGTTTCTTCTTCCCTGATAACGGGGTAAGGTTTCCTCTGTGTGATCTGTGTAATGAAGTCATAAACTTGTTCTTTATAAATGAGTTTACAATTTAATTACAAATCGAATGCAAAAGAATACCAACCTGTGAAGAAAGATCTCCTCCTCTGCTAGTATGAATATTTCCATTTCCCAAACCAAACATGCTTAAAGTTTCTCCCATATTTGCCAACTATTCCACAAGAACAGGAGTTCCCACCTACAGTAAGAGGTGGTTGGAATCACTTCATGTAGCAGAAAGACTTGGGGAATGAGCAACAGTGAGAGGAAAAGGAAGGGAGGGAAGCAAAGGAGAGGGGGGAAGTGGAAGGAAGAGGGATGAACCTAGTGCTCCTTTGGGAAGGAAGAGGGGAGAAGCACAGCGTGGTGCTTTGGGGGTGACGGGTGCTAGAACATAAAGTTAGGAGTGGTGCTTTGGATTGGGGGGGTGGGTGGCGGTGGGTAGAAGAAGCCAGGAACAGTCCTTTGTGGTGGGAGGTAAAGGTTACAAGGGGGCAAGGGAAGGAAAGTGCCAGCGTAAAGTGGGAGATGGAAACCAGCTTACTCGGAGGGGAGGGTCTGGATGGATCAAATGCTAGGTTTAACTGAGGAGGTTTCAGTAGAAAAGCGTACCAGCATGAACTGGGGACAAGGTGGTAGAAGAAAAAAATCAGGTTGTATTGAAGGGGAAGAGGGAGAAGAGAGACATTATGGACTGGAATGGTTGAAAGAGGAGGAAGTGTCGCTGTGAACGGATAGGACATTTGTTAGTGTACAGTGTCTCTGAGAAGGGGCTCTAGGGGGGTAAAGTGCTTCTACAAACTGGAGCAGTGGTGGACACGGGAGAGTGATTGTTGAGGTTAGTTTAGGGGAAGTGACAACCAGATTGGTCTGTTGAAATTCCAATTGTTATTTTGCTTTTCCTTTTTCTTAGACTAGTTCTTTGGTTAAGTAAAGGAGAGGGTTGATGAGGGTGGTTTGGTTGATGTTGTGCATATGGTTTTTCAAAGGTGTTTGATTACGTACCACATAATAGACTTGTTAGAAAAATTGAAGCCCATGGGATTAAAAGGGCAGTGACGGCATGAATACAAAATTGGCTAAGGGACAGAAAGCAAAGAGTAATGGTGAACGGTTGTTTTTCAGACTGAAAGGGGGTATACAGTGGTGTTCCCCAGGGGTTGGTATTAGGACCACTATTCTTTTGATATATAGTAATGACCTGGTCTTGGGTATACATGGCACAAAGATAGGCAAAATAATGGAATCTTTACTCAAAGGTGTAATAGAAAAACATCTAGAAAATGAAATTATAATAGAGTGCTTAGCACAGATTTCAGAAGAGAAAGCCATGCTTGGCCAAATTTATTGGATCCTTTGAAGAAGTGACAGAAAGAGTAGACAAGGATAAAGTAGATGTAATATATTTGGATTTCCAAAAGGCCTTAATAAGCAACTGCATTGTAGACTCATGACTAAGGTCAAAGCATGTGGAGTCAGGGGAAAGGTCGCAGAATGGATAGCAAGCTGGCTATAAAACAGAAAACAGAGAGTAGGGGTTAAGAATAGATACTCAGACTGGCAAAAGGTGGGAAGTGGTGTTCCACAGAGTTCTTTGCTGGGACCACACTTGTTCACAATTTACATCAATGATTAGGACTCAGGAATCGGAAGTACAATTTCAAAATTTGCGGATGACACGAAATTCGGGGGTGTAGTTAATACAAAGGAAGAACCTGTTAAAATGCAAGAAGACATTAATAAACTTGCAGAACGGGCGTGTAATTGGAAAATGAATTTCAATATAGATATTAAAAGTAGCGACCCAAGTTAATAAGGCCATAGAAAGGCAAACCAAGCACTGGGGTTCACGTCTAGAGGGATAGAATTGAAAAGCAGAGAAGTTATGTTAAACGTATATAGAATCTTGATTGGACCACACTTGGAGTACTGTGCACAGTTCTGGTCTCCATATTATAAAAAAGATATAGAGGCACTGGAGAAGGTGCAAAAACGATTCACACAAATGATACCAGAATTGAGAGGATATACTTATCAGAAAAGTCTAAACAGGCTGGGGCTTTTTTCTCTACAAAAGAGAAGACAGAGGGGTGACCTGATGTAGGTCTTTAAGATAATGAAAGGGTTTGATCGGTTGTACGTAGAGAGAATGTTTCCTCAATATAAGTTAGTCACTAATAAATCTAACAGGGAATTCAGGAAAAACTTCTTTACCCAAAGAGTGGTAAGAATGTGGAACTCACTACCACAAGGAGTAGTTGAGGCAGATAGCTTGGATGCATTTAAGGGGAAGCTGGATAAGCACATCAGGGAGAAAGGAATAGAAGGGTTTGCTGATCGGGTTAGATGAAATACGGAGGGAGGAGCTTCATGTGAAGCATAAACACCGGCATTGACCAGTTGGGCCGAATGGTATGTTTCTGTGCTGTAGACTCAACATAACTCAATAATTTCAAAGTTTGCAGATGACACGAAACTCAAAAATGTAGTAAACAATGAGGAGGATAGTAGGACATAGACAGACTGGTGAAATAGGCAAATACATGGCAGATGAAATTTAACGCAAAGAAGCGTGAAGTGAAACATTTTGATAGGAAGAATGAGGAGAGGCAATATAAGCTAAATGGTACAATTTTCAAGGGGGTGCAGGAACAAATCTTTGAAGGTGGCAGGACAAGTTGAGAAGACTGTTAAAAAGGCATACGGGATTCTTGGGTTTATAAAGAGAGGTATCGAGTACAAAAACGAGGAAGTTATGCTAAATCTTTATAAAACACTGGTTAGGCCCCAGCTGGAGTATTGTGACCAACTTTGGGCACCACACTTTAGGAAGAATGTAAAGGCCTTGGATATGGTGGAGAGGAGATTTACTAGAATGGTAGCAGGGATGTAGGACTTCAGTTATTTGAAGAGACTAGAAAAACTGGGATTGTTCTCCTTAGAGCAGAGAAGGTTAAGGGGAGAATTGATAGAGGTGTTCAAAATTGGATAAATACTTGAAAGGGGAAAAGTTGCAGGGCGAAGGGGAAAGAACAGGGGAGTGGACCGAATTGGATAGCTCTACTAAAGAGCCGGCACAGGCAGGATGGGCTGAATGGCCTCCTTCTGTGCTATATCATTCCATGATTCTATGTGCAGTGGTGAAAAGGATCTTTTGGAATGTATAGTTTGAGGGAAAGAACTATCCAATTAGTCCCACTCTCCTGCTTTTTCTCCAGAGCTCTGCAAATCTTGCGTTTTCAAGCATAGATCCAATTGTTTAAAAAGTACCATTGAATTTGCTTCCACCACCCTTACAGTCAGTGCATTCCAGATCATAATAACTCACTGCGTAAAAAAAATTCTCCTCCTCTCCTGCCTGGTTCTTTTGCCAATTATTTTAAATCTGTGTCTTCTGGTTACTCACCTTCCTGCCAGTGGAAACAGTTTCTCCCTATCTGCTCTATCAAATCCCCTCATATACTTAAGTTTTTGTTCCCTTCAATACAAGTGAAGGAATGTTGGGTATGTCTACAGTTTAAGTTACAAACTCCTGTGTCACAATGGGCCGATAATCAGAGCCCTTCTTGAGTTGACCGCTTACTGACCAGTTTTTGCTAGCTTTCTAGTTTTGCACATATGTTCTGTGCATGAAATTGCCAATTTACTGCCCATTAGTACCAAGTTATGGACACAATTTGTGCTGTGGACTAGTGTCCACTGAGAGCTGAGGTGAGTCTGTCTTCTGCGCATTTCACACGGAAACGTTACAGGGAGCAAATGCAGACCTTCACCCCATCTACCTTAATTGGCATTGATCCCAAGTACTGGAGTTGACTGTATATTGTGCTACCCAATCCCTATAACAATAGCTGGTTGAATTCCATGGTTGAATTGATCTTTGTAATATATTGAAGTAGATTAGAGCACCGATCTTTGCAAATTGGTAATTTGACACAGAATGGTCCTGTGTGAATTTCCATGCACTGAAACTAAATGGACAGAAGTTCATGTGGGGGCACATTGAAGTCGACTCCTGTATTCCTGATATGCATTCCCATAGTGAAAAGCTCTGAGCTGGGAGTGTTAATTCATAAAATCTACCCCTAGTACTAAATACGTACATGAGGGAGAAAGGAAAAGAGGGATATGTTGACAGATGAAGAAAGGTGGGAGGAGGCTCGTGTGGAGCATAAACACCGGCATGGACCTGTTGGGCTGAATGGCCTGTTTCTGTGCTGTACATACTATGTACTGAGTAAACCAAGGATTAATACTGTAGTGGGAGGTTAGAAAAAATGATGTCGTGCAACGCATTACCGCAATTGGGAATTGAAATCACATTGATCACAATCTTTGAGGAGGAATCAGGTAAACAGTTGAAAAAGAATCTTAAAAGGATACAAGGAAAGAGTAGGGAATTGGGATTAGAGATTCGAGTGGCTCTGGTGAGGGAACTGTCATGAGCGCAGTGGGCTGAATTACTGCCTTCTGTGCTGAAATGTGTAAGAGCTATGAAAGAAGCTAGATCGAATCGGGCCAGGACCTATTCCGTTAATGGTAGGGCGTTGGGGAGAGTTATCGAACAAAGAGATCTAGGATTACAGGTTCATAGCTCCTTGAAAGTGGAGTCACAGGTGGATAGGGTGGTGAAGAAGGCATTCAGCATGCTTGGTTTCATTGTTCAGAACATTGAATACAGGAGTTGGGATGTCTTGTTGAAGTTGTACAAGACATTAGTAAGGCCACACTTGGAATACTGTGTACAGTTCTGGTCACCCTATTATAGAAAGGATATTATTAAACTAGAAAGAGTGCAGAAAAGATTTACTAGGATGCTACCGGGACTTGATGGTTTGACTTATAGGGAGAGGTTGGATGGACTGAGACTTTTTTCCCTGGAGAGTAGGAGGTTAAGGGGTGATCTTATAGAAGTCTATAAAATAATGAGGGGCATAGATAAGGTAGATAGTCAAAATCTTTTCCCAAAGGTAGGGGAGTCTCTAACGAGGGGGCATAGATTTAAGTTGAGAGAGGAGAGATACAAAAGGGTCCAGAGGGGCAATTTTTTCCACTCAAAGGGTGGTGAGTGTCTGGAACGAGCTGCCAGAGGCAGTAGTAGAGGCAGGTACAATTTTGTTTTTTAAAAAGCATTTGGACAATTACATGGGTAAGATGGGTATAGAGGGATATGGGCCAAGTGCAGGCAATTGGGATTAGCTTAGTGGTATAAACTGGGCGACATGGACATGTTGGGCCGAAGGGCCTGTTTCCATGTTGTAAACTTCTATGATTCTATAAGCTGCATACAAGCTATTGATTCATGCATTAAATATACAAGTTTGAGCTAAATCAGCACTAGTTACTGAATGAAGAACACAATACTGTCAGGATGTAGTTCAGAGGTTACAAACTAATCATTCGGCATCCGTTCAAGCTTCTCTGTCAATATCAATACACAAAACAATTCAACAATAGGAAATCCAACAAGAAGAATTCCCTCTTTAAGTCGAGCTTTGAATATCTGCATGTTTATGCATTAAAATGCCTGAAGTGTGCTGATTGTGTTTTTGCCCTTTGCATCTGTATCATTGATGGAGAATTGCAAATTCCCCACAGAATCACACTAACAAGTAAAATAACAATATTTGCCAGGGTTCACAATCCCTGTAGTTTTGCTTTGTTCATCACCTTATTTTTCCAGAATATCATAATAAAAGAGAGACTGCTTCAGTATGAGGCTAATGCAGCGGAATCTTAAAATATCTCCTCCCTATTTTTCTGTCCATAGTTTGTATGGGAAGCTGGCTTAAAGTATCTGTTTACAGGTCACTTTATAAATATTAGAAAGAACTTCATAGGATCATCGGAAATCTATGGGACAGAAGGAGACCATTCGGCCCATCGTGTCCGCGCAGGCCGAAAATGAGCCACCCAACCTAATCCCACTTTCCAGCACTTGGTCCATAGCCTTGTAGGTCACGGCACTTCAAGTGCACATCCAGGTACTTTTTAAATGAGTTGAGGGTTTCTGCCTTTACCACTCTTTCAGGCAGTGACCCCTACCACCCTCTGGGTGAAAAATATTTTCCTCAGCTCCCCTCTAATCCTTCTATCAATCACTTTAAATCTATGCCCTCTGGTTATTGAGCTCTCTGCTAAGGGAAATATGTCCTTCCTATCCACTCTATCTAGGCCCCTCAGCCTCCTCTGTTTCAAAGAGAACAATCCCAAGCTTATCCAATCTTTCCTCATAGCTAAAATTCTCCAGCCCTGGCAACATCCATGTAAATCGCCTCTGTACCCTTTCTAGTGCAATTACATCCTTCCTGTAATGTGGTAACCAGAACTGTACGCAGTACTCAAGCTATGGACTAACCAGTGTTTTATACAGTTCCAGCATAATATCTCTGCTCTTATATTCTATGCCTCGGCTAATAAAGGAAAGTATTCCATATACCTTCTTAACCAGCTTATATACCTGTCCTGCTACCTTCAGGGATCTGTGGACATGCACGCCAAGGTCCCTCACTTCTTCTACATCTTTCAGTATCCTCCCATTTATTGTGTACTTGTTTGCCCTCCCCAAATGCATGAACTCACATTTCTCCGGATTGAATTCCTTTTGCCACTTTTCGGCCCATCTGACCAGTCCATTGATATCTTCCTGCAGTCTACAGCTTTCCTCCTCTCTATCAACCACACAGCCAATTTTTGTATCATCTGCAAACTTCTTAATCATGCCCCCTACATTTAAGTCCAAATCATTAACATATACCACAAAAAGCAAGGGACCTAGTACTGAGCCGTGCGGAACCCCACTGGAAACAGCCTTCCAATAACAAAAACCCCTGTCGACCATTACCCTTTGCTTCCTGCCACTGAGCCAATTTTGGATCCAACTTGCCAATCTGCCTTGGATCCCATGGGCTTGTACCTTTTTGACGACTCTGCCATGTGGGACCTTGTAAAAAGCCTTGCTAAAATCCATGTAGACGACATCAAATTCACTACCCTCATCGCCCCTCCTTGTTACCTCCTCAAAAAATTCAATCAATTTAGTTAGACATGACCTTCCCTTAATAAATCCATGCTGACTGTCCTTGATCACTCCGTGCCTTTCTAACTGACGGTTTATCTTGTCCCTCAGAATTGTTTGCAATAATTTGCCCACCACCGAGTATAGATTGATTCGCCTGTAATTACTCGGTCTATCCCTCGCTCCCTTTTTAAACAATGTTAGCAGTCCTCCAATCCTCCGGCACCACGCCTGTATCCAGTGAGGATTGGAAAATGGTGGACAGAGCCTCCGCTATTTCCTCCCTTGCTTCTTTTAAAAGCCCGGGATACATTTCATCCAGCCCTGGTGATTTATCTACTTTCAAAGATGCTACTCTCCCTAATACTTCCCCTCTCAAGTTTATCCCATCCAATATTTCACACTCCTCCTCCTTAACTACAACGTCTGCATCGTCCCTCTCTTTTGTGACGCAAAGTATTCTTTAAGAACCATACCAAAATCTTCTGCCTCCACACATAGGTTACCTTTTTGGTCTCTAATAGGCCCTACTCTTTCCTTAGTTATCTTCTTGCTCGTAATGTATTTATAAAACAACTTTGGGCTTTCATTGAGTTTACTTGCCAATATCTTTTCATGACCTCTCTTTGCTTTCCTAATTTCCTTTTTAATTTCAACCCTGCACTTTTTATACTCCTCTAGGCTTTATGTAGTATTGAGTTCTCTGTGTCTGACATAAGCTTCCCTTTTCTGCCTTATCTTACCCTGTATGCTCCTTGACATCCAGGGGGCTCTCGATTTGTCAGCCCCACCCTTTTTCTTTGTGGGAACACGTTTACTCTGCACCCCTTGAATCTTCCCCTTGAATGCCTCCCACAGTTCTGACATTGATTTACCTTCAAGTAGCTGTTTCCAGCCCACTTTTGCTAAATCACTTCTTAGCTCTGTAAAATTGGCCTTTCCCCAATTGAGAACTTTAACTCCTGTTCTATCTTTGTCCTTTTCCATAACTATGCTAAAACTAACTGAAGTATGATCACTACCACCAAAATGCCTCATTTTGCCCCAACTTGCATTTATATAGCATCTACCATGATCTCAGGACATCCCAAAGTGCTTTACAGCCAATTAAGTACTTCTGATGTGCAGTCACTGTTGTAATGTACAAAATGCTAATTAGCCAATTTGCCCACAACAAGGTCCCCACATCTGATGATAATCAGATAATCTGTTTTTTTTAGTGTTGATTGAAGGATAAATATTGGCCAAGACAGCAGGGAGAATTCCCATGCTATTTTTTTTGTTATGTCCACCTGAGAGGGCAGATGGGGCCTTGGTTTAACATCTCATCCGAAATACAGCACCTCAGTAGTGCACTGGAGTTTTAGCCTAGATTTTAAGCTCAAATATCCAAAGTTGGATTTGAACCCACAACCTTCTGAATTAGAGGTAAGAGTGCCAGCAACTGAACCACAGCTGACAAGTGGATGTCAGGTAAGTACAGGATGCCCCCGTAGTTGAATATCTGGCTGATCCTCGGTGGGCACACACATGAAGAATGCCCTTGGAGTCAGTCATTCGTGACTCAACTCCTTCTCGCTTTAATTTTGCACAGTTGAAATTCTGTCCATGTGTTGTTTATTAATATAAATATTACTGAATGCATTTGTTTTTCATAAATAATATTGACAAATAGACTGCTTCTAGAATTTCATCAAAATGCGTTAGAATTTTAAATGCACATTTAATGTTAATTAAAGCAATTTTTTTTGACACATTTTATTTATTCATTTTCTGTAATACCATGGAAATGTCCTTGGGTTTTGTCGCACATTTACAATGGCCCTGGAGTAGCATTAGACATTCCAAACTGGTGTGACTAATGCACAGAGAGAGATTACAATAGTCAGTATTCATTTAGTTATGGGTCTAATGGTTTCATTGATAATATAAGCTTTTTGATGTTACAATTCAAGTACTAATGCAAATTTTCAAGGTGCAAATTGTACTTAGCTCCCAGATAGGCACTGCTTAAAATGGAACTGAGCCATCCAAAACATGATTATCCCAGGTTTGATCTGTGTTCTATATTAAGTTTAGCGGACCTCAGATAGTGCACTGACAGGTATGCAACAATCGGCATAAGGAAACAAACAGTCAGCTGGGGTTCCCGCTCCTGACGGCAATCCAGTGAATCCTGCTGTTGTGAACAGGGTAAAACCTTGCTGTGATTCGCCCCCTTGCCATGACAAAATAGTCTGCTGTCACTCATCGAGCTCACTTATGAAGAATGATCGGTTATTTGATGGCAGGCAGCAGCTGTGGAAGCGTATCCCAGCCCATGTCAGTGCCTTCAGTGTATAAAAGTGTGAGCAGGAGATTTAGTTCTAGGCTTTTGTCCCTGCTGATCTTGAGCTGGATGTTGCCCAAGTGGTTAAGAGGTGACCCCTTCTGGAAATTCCCTCCCTTTCCATGGAGAAGTTACTGACATCTGCCCTGTGATGGTCAGGATGAGGAACTCATTGTGGGGAATCAAACTTGCAAAACCATGCCATACAACTGTGTGGCACAGCATATTGGAGCCCTTATACACACCACCAGTTGTGTCTCTATCTAAGTGTAGTATTTTTTTTAAAGACTACATCCTCCTACCTTTGCCCCTTAACTTCTGTGGAAGGGCTTCCAGTCACTGTTAAGTGTACAGTTTTGAAGTCCAGAAACACTGGGCTCATTTTCTCACAGGCATTGATTACCTCAGTTTTCAGCTTTACAAACACCAACCCATTTATTACTCAGCTAAATGTGTCAGTTTAATATCTCATCACTCACTAACTATTTGTATGCAATTTTAACCTAACCCGCCCATCAGGAAACTGACGAGATTGGGTGCAATGCTGGTTTTACACCTTGCCCGGTTTTATTCTGCATTGAATTCAATGGAGAGTAATATCGGGAGGGGAGTAAAACTAACGTTCCACCCGGTCCTGTAGGTTTCCCATCGGGTGGGTTAGGTTAAAGATTTTGAGTCGTTCTCAGACTATATTCCATCATGCTCTTCAACTGAGCAAATATCACGGATGAATTACCCAAAATTGCAACAAAATCATTTGCAACTTCAGGGTGCCCATTGTACCTGTTGTCTTGTAAAAATTAAGAGGGATTTTCTTTTTCCCCTTTACCTCCTGAATCTGCCAGAGTATGAGCCAGGAGCACTAGCAAATCTCCAGTACCTCATCCCATGTGCGTGAGACTCGGCAGTGAATGTCAGCAGGCCACACACAACCTTGGGAGGCATTACAACTGAGCCCAATAGCCAACTCAGCCCATGTCTGCACACATGCAGCTTCCAGCAAGGGATTGCTGGATAGTGATCAGGTGCAGAGATTTCAGCTGGTTTTGTTTTTCTCCTTTCTAGCCCAGGGGCACTGGAGCACGCTGAAGCCTTTGTTGTGCCCCTATATATATTTATATATATTACATAGAATTTACAGCACAGAAACAGGCCATTCGGCCCAACAGGTCCATGCCGATGTTTATGCTCCACACGAGCCTCTTCCCACCCTACTTCATCTAACCCTATCAGCATAACCTTCCATTCCTTTTTGCCTTGTGTACTTATCTAGCTTTCCCCTTAGATGCATCTATGCTATTTGCCTCAACTACTCCATGTTGTAGCAAATTCCACATTCTAATCAGTCCCTGGGTAAATAAGTTTCTCCTGAATTCCTTATTGGATTTATTAGTGACTATCTTATATTTATGACCCCAAGTTTTGCATTCCCCCTCAAGAGGAAACATGTTCTCTATGTCTACCCTATGAAACCGCTTCATAATTTTACCAACCTCTATTAGGTCACCTTTTAGTCTTCACATTTCTAGAGAAAAGAGCCCCATAGAGTGTGTGTACATATTTTTTTAAAAAAATTATGAAATCACTTAGAATGGTGTACAAGCAAGCTACACAAAGTGTTTAGATTAATAAGAATAAACGAATGAGTCAGGTCTTTGGGGTGTTGACTTGTAAGCCTGATCTGACTTAAGGATTCATTTTTCAGTAAAGCTTCAAATCTCACAGTGTGGCCTCTGTGTCTACCTAATTCTGAGTAGCTTATTCTGAAGCAATAGCATAGCCAGAGAATTATATTATATACAGAGGGAACAGCAGCAGCATAGAGAAACACGCCCTGGCATCCGAGAGAGTTACTGTCTCTCTCTTGTCCTACTTGCTCTTTTTAAATGTATCTAACTTCTGATGCCAGTAAATGGAAGCCTGGGTCAAGTCTCACATCGTGTGGCTGAATGTGCTAAAATTATGGACGTGAGGAAGGATGAAGAGGGAATTTTGTTTTTATTTCTTTGTTCTTGGAATGTGGGCCATGCTGGCAAGGCCACATTGATTGCCCTGAAAAGGTGAAGATAGGGGCATTTGCTTTTCAGTTGTTCCATGACCTGTAGGCCACTTCGAAAGGCATTGATAGTCAACCATATATGGTGGACTGGAGTCATGTGTCGGCCAGGCTCACCTCTCTAAAGGACATTACTGAACCATTTGTTTTTTTGACAACTCTGCGGCTTTATTGTTCATTTTTTTTATGGTGCTAGCCCACAACTTCAATTTCACAACTTGCTTTGGTGGGATTTGAACTCTCAACCATTGGATTGTATATCAAGTACAATAACCAGTACGCTACCATGTGTGTGGAGGGGGGTTGGGGGGTGAAGAGTGAGAGAAACCAGAAAATAACAAGAGTGAGGAAACATAGGAGGGGAAAATGAAAAGGAGGCATTAGAGAAAAATAAAGGGTAAAGGAAAAAAAATACAAAATTCCAAAATCCCCCGATACAATATGTTAAAGGTGAGTGTGTATTAGGGTCAAATCTAGTTGTTTACTCAAAAGACAATTTTTCAAATGCAGGTGTCTTTATCAGAGTAGAAAGAAGTGTGTAAAACTTATTGTGTAAATGGTATAAGGCACTGCAATTGGGGCGAGTAATAAAAGCACAGAATAACAAACAGAGACACACCGAGAGGGAGAGAGGAAGAGACAGGGAAAGGACGAGAGAAGTAAATACAAAGAAAAAAGAGAGAATGAGAGAGAGAGAAAAGGGATAGGCATAGAGTAAAAGAGATAAAAGGGATAGGCATAGAGTAAAAGAGATAAACTCGCAGAAATGGATAGAATAAGAGAGACCGAGAAAGGGGAGAGTGATGCAATATTGGAGGAAAGCAGAAAAAAGGGAAGAGAGTAAGAGACATAGGGAGAAAGTTACAAAAACACACAAAAAAGTGGGGGAGTAATAAGAGAGAAAAATATCAACTGGCCCTTTGGAAAAACAGGGCTGAAGTGTAATTTGATCTGGAGCTCCGTAAGATTGATGAATCAGCTAAGTGGACCTTGTCTGAATATAATCGGAAACTCTTGATCTATTGGGAGGAGGGTATATATTCACATAGCTGTCCTACCAGACAGGGCTCAAAATGGAGGAAGACAGGAAGCTGTTGTACAGCAGTAGCCATTGTGGATTATTTTTAATTTTTATTATTTAGGTGGACTGCATGATTGTAAAAGGAAGTGAGAGTATGGCTTGGCCAATTTTCAGAAAACGCATCGCCAGAATCGCTTTGAGTTCTGCCTGGCTGCTTATCAGTGGTGCAGCTCTAATGGTCTACCTCAAGACTCCGACTGAAATTCGTAACTGTTTGACACTAAAGAACATCAGTCTCACCCCATCCTGTAAAATGATCTAATCGTGATTAAAAAATGAGATAGATATTCATTTTGCACTCTAATTTAAGCCTGCATTTTCACACTGAGACAATTAATATTCGAGACATACTTAAATATTTATCCACTTCCTTTTCAGTCTTAAGTCAAACAGCTGGATAATATCTAAGCACGTTTTGGGGGGA
Source organism: Heptranchias perlo (assembly GCF_035084215.1). Lineage (NCBI taxonomy): Eukaryota > Metazoa > Chordata > Chondrichthyes > Hexanchiformes > Hexanchidae > Heptranchias > Heptranchias perlo. The sequence goes on along the minus strand of NC_090331.1, from coordinate 14,392,607 downwards.
AAATCTTCTTAAGGTCAAATTGTGATAATGTACCACAAAATTTAGTTTATTCCATTATTATGCTTAAAATATGAAATGCAATTTATTTTTTTCCTTTTCTATGTTAAAAAAACGAATTGCTTATTATGAAAGAAATCAGGATGAATGGCTCTTATGTGCACAGTGGTGATCTTACTTTAATTGTTCATTATGCAGCACTTGCTCAGTCCATTAAGCTGGTCCAGCTCCGTGAAGAATAAATGGGCTCCAGTTCTGTTAAAGAACCATTTGTCAGGCACCCATTCAGTTAAAAGTCTGACTGCATGCCGAGATCCTGTTATCCATTTTCACCATATCCCCTCGTTATAAATTACAAACAAGCAATATAAATTCATTTAGAACCAGAGTAAACACACATGCAAATCCAAATATGGCACACCTTAAAGCATATTGATAGGCCATTAAATTTTTTATCATGCCTTTTCCGGTAGCTAATTTAACGGTGGGTCGGGCCTCATGCTCAACCCCTAGCCTGTGCTGAATTAGCTGATCTCAGTCACGGTGATAGTTGTTGAACAGGTAATTGTATTCAGTGAAAGGCAACAGGACAAAGGCTGTTGGCTGCTAATGTAAGAACATGAGAAAAGGTCATTCATCCCAAACATCGCAAGTCTTGGATTATGGCCTACACTGAACATGTGATTTTAAAAAAAGTGCGCTTACTACACCACAAGGAATCATAGAATTGTACAGCACAGAAGGAGGCCATTTGGCTCGTCATATCTTTGCCGGCTCTTTGAAAGAGCTGTACAATTAGTCCCACACCCCATCTTTTTCCCCATAACCCTGCAAATTAGTCATCTTTAAGTACATGTCCAATTGCCTTTTGAAAGTTCATATGGATTTATCCTTTCAGGTAGTGCATTCCAGGTCTTAACAACCCTCGTGTGAAAACATTTCTCCCCATTTCCCTTCTAGTTCTTTTGCCAATTATTTTAAATCTATGACCCCTGGTTACTGACCCACTTGCCCGAGGAAACAGTTTCTCCCTACTTGTTCTATCAAAATCCCTCGTAACTTTGAATACCTCTATTAGGTCTTCCCTTCTCCTTCTCTGCTCTGAGGATAACAATCCCAGCTTCTCCAATCTTTCCACATAACTGAAGACCCTCATCCCTGGTTGCATCCTGGTAAACCTCCTCTGTACCCTCTCTGAGGCTTTGACGTCCTTCCTAAAGTGTGGTGCCCAGAATTATACACGACACTCCAGCTGAGGCTTAAGCAGTGATTTGTAAAGGTTTAGAGTAACTTCCTTGTTATTGAATTCGATCCCCCTATTTACAAAGCCAAGTATCCCATACGCTTTCTAACTGCCTTATCAACTTGCCCTGTCACCTTCAAAGATTTGTGAATATGCACCCCCAGATCCCTCTGCTCTTGCACCTCCCCTCAAAATAGTACCAAACAGATGATACTGCCTTTCCATGTTGTTCCTCCCAAAGTGCATCACTTCACACTTATCCAATGAAATTGCATCTGCCATTTTTCTGCCCATTTCACCAGTCTGTCTCTCTCCTCCTGAACTCTGCTAGTATCCTCCTCACTATTTATTAAGTTGTCAAGTTTTGTATCATCCACAAATTTGGAATTTGTACTCCCTATACCCAAATCCAGGTCATTTATTTATATAAAACAAGAAAAGCAATGGTCCTAATACCGAGCCCTGGGGGACCCCACTGCATACTTCTCTATAGTCAGAAAAACATCCACTCACCACTATGCTCTGCCTCATATCCCTTAACCAATTACGTACCCAAGTTACCGCCATCCCTTTAATCCCATGTGCTTCTATTTTCTGAATAAATCTGTTATATGGCACTTTATCAGATGCCTTCTGAAAGTCCACATATACAACATCTACTGCGCTACCTTCATCAATCCTTTCTGTTACTTCATCAAAGAACTCAATCAGATTACTCAGATATGATTTGTCGTTAACAAATCCGTGCTGTCTGTCCCTTATTAACCCATGTTTCTCCAAGTGAGAATTAATTCTGTCCTTGACAATGGTCTCTAGTAGTTTTCCCACCACTGATATTAGACTGACTGGCCTGTAGTTACCAGGTTTATCACTCTCCCCTTTTTTGAATAGGGGTATAACATTTCCAATCTTCCAGTCCTCTGGCACCGCTTCTATATCCAAGGACGATTGAAAGATTGTGATCAGAGCTTGTGCTGTCTCCACCCTTGCTTCCCTCAGCGCCCTAGGACCGGGTGACTTGTTAACTTTGAGCGATGCCAACCTTTTTAGCACCTCATTTTTATCTATTTTTATTCTATCCAATATCTCTACTCCCTCCTCCTCTATTGCGATATTATCTTCATCCTCCTCTTTTGTGAAGACTGATGCAAAGTATTCATTCAGTAACTCAGACATGCCCTCCGCCTCCACAAGAAGATTCCATTTTTTGTCCCAAACCAGCCCCACCTGAAGGGAAATGAGACCCACTGTTTCTGTGTGTATGTTTATACTTCATTTACTTATATTTAATCACAGTTAGTCATAGAGTCATAGAGTTATACAGCACGGATAGAGGCCCTTCGGCCCATCGTGTCCGCGCCGGCCATCAAGCACTGTCTAATCTAATCCCATATTCCAGCATTTGGTCCGTAGCCTTGTATGCTATGGCATTTCAAGTGCTCATCCAAATGCTTCTTGAATGTTGTGAGGGTTCCTGCCTCCACAACCCTTTCAGGCAGTGAGTTCCAGACTCCAACCACCCTCTGGGTGAAAAAGTTCTATCTCAAATCCCCTCTACACCTCCCGCCTTTTACCTTGAATCTATGCCCCCTTGTTATAGAACCCTCAACGAAGGGAAAAAGCTCCTTAGTATCCATCCTATCTGTGCCCCTCATAATTTTGTACACCTCAATCATGTCCCCCCTCAGCCTCCTCTGCTCCAAGGAAAACAAACCCAATCTTCCCAGTCTCTCATCATAGCTGAAGCGCTCCAGCCCTGGTAACATCCTGGTGAATCTCCTCTGCACCCTCTCCAAAGCGATCACATCCTTCCTGTAGTGTGGCGACCAGAACTGCACACAGTACTCCAGCTGTGGCCTAACCAGTGTTTTATACAGCTCCATCATAACCTCCTTGCTCTTATATTCTATGCCTCGGCTAATAAAGGCAAGTATCCCATATGCCTTCTTTACCACCTTATCTACCTGTTCCGCCGCCTTCAGGGATCTGTGAACTTGCACACCAAGATCCCTCTGACCCTCTGTATTGCCTAGGGTCCTCCCATTCATTGTGTATTCCCTTGCCTTGTTAGTCCCTCCAAAGTGCATCACCTCGCACTTTTCCGGGTTAAATTCCATTTGCCACTGTTCCGCCCATCTGACCAACCCATCTATATCGTCCTGCAGACTGAGGCTATCCTCCTCGCTATTTACCACCCTACCAATTTTTGTATCATCAGCGAACTTACTGATCATACCTTTTACATTCATATCCAAGTCATTAATGTAGACCACAAACAGCAAGGGACCCAGCACCGATCCCTGTGGTACCCCACTGGCCACAGGCTTCCAGTCACAAAAATAACCTTCGACCATCACCCTCTGCCTTCTGCCACTAAGCCAGTTTTGTATCCAAAGTGCCAAGGCACCCTGGATTCCATGGGCTCGTACCTTCTTGACCAGTCTCCTGTGCGGAACTTTATCGAAGGCCTTACTGAAATCCATGTATACCACATCCACTGCGTTACCCTCATCCACACGCCGAGTCACCCCCTCAAAAAATTCAATCAAATTAGTCAGACATGATCTTCCCTTGACAAAGCCATGTTGACTATCCCTGATTAATCCTTGCTTCTCCAAGTGGAGACTAATTTTGTCCATACTGCATATCTACTGCATTTCAATGTGTAACCACAAACATTTAACCAAATCATTTATTTAGCATGTTAACCAGACAATTGTGCAGGTAGTTTGATCAAACAAATGACGTGCGATTTAAACTTAATCATAATAGCCTTCAGCAGCTTGAACCATATAATTACGTGCGTAGTTGCACATGCTTTCGGATACCTCTGTAATGCATTCATAAGCATAATTCTTCTTTGTAAGTTTTGTTAACGTATAAGAGTCTTGTAGGTCTGGGAAAAGACAGGCTGTCCTCCCCAACAGAGATAGGGCGAGCAGGTGCAATCACAGCCTTGACAAGACAGTAACTCACAGAGGCCTATGTCTGGAAACAGACATGGCTACGTGCTTAGCAGTTGTACAAAAACTGCAGGGTCTGGAAGACAGTTGAACAAAGAAAAGTTAAAGGTCAACAACTTAGAAGGAGGTAACGCTTGGGCACGTAAACATCACCAGCCCAGAGCCCACTGTTGGCAGCCCTCCATTGGCCCACTCTAATTAGAGATAGGGAAAAGTAACCTGAATGCCTGTTGATCATCAGGCTTCATTCCTACTATAAAGATGAGCCCAAAACTCATGGTTTTTGTAGAGAAATAGTGTGACTAGGGTGCGACAGTCTGGAACAACTGCCCTGGTGCCAGAATACAAACTTGCCCTGAACATCACCCGGGTGAGTTTTGCTTTTGTTTTTCAGTATAAATCGCTGTTTACTGTACTGTGTGTACGCGACTCTGTTCTTATTCCAAATTAGTTACTCAACTGTTACCAATTGGTTCATGTCAGGCTTTCCTAGACTTTAGGGATTCCCACAGGCTCACTGTTGTGTGACCTAGGCAAGCCGTTTTCGTGGCCTCCAACGGGAATTCTTACACACCGTTCCTTTAACTATCCTTTTACTTTTTTTATGTTTATAAAAGACATTTGGGTTCTCTTTTATATTACCTGCTAATCTTTTCTCTTATTCTCTCTTTGCCCTTATCCACTTTACGCCTGCACTCTCTGTTTGGTTTTCTATTGTATTCTCTACCTGATATTTGTCATAAACCTCCTTTTTCTGTTTTATTTTAACCGCTATTTCCTTTGTTATCCAGAGTGCTTGTAGCTCTGGATGCCCTATTTTTCCTCTTTATGGGAATATGTTTGCTTTGTGACTGAACTATCTCTGCCTTGAAGGCCTTCCATTGCTCATTTACTGTTTTCTTGGCCAATCTTTGTTTCCAGTCCACCCGTGCTAGATCCCTTCTCAAATCACTGAAATTGGCTCTATTCCAGTTGGGCATTTTCACCTTCAATTTTTCTTTGTCCCTTTCTGTAACTACTTTAAACCTAATTATATTATGATCACTATTACCCAGATGTTCTCCTACTGAAACACACTCCATTTGCCCTATTTTGTTCACCAGAACTAGATCCAGCACTGCTTCCTTCCTCGTTGGAATAGAAACATACTGATTAAGAAAGTTCTCCTGTATGCATTTTAGGAATTCTTCACCCACCTTGCCCTTTACACTTTTTTTCTAGTCTATATTAGGGTAAGAGAAGTCTCCCATTATTACAGCTCTATTATTTTTACATTTCTCTGAAATTTGCCTACAGATTTGCTCCTCTATCTCCTTCTCACTATTTGAGGGTCTATAGTAAACGCCCAGCAATGTAATAGCACCTATTCTGTTGATTAACTCTAACCAAATAGATTTACCCATTGAACTCTGTAGGTTCGTTGCTAGCAGCTCAAAACTGATTCATCTCCAACATGCATAATATTTATTTCACTAAACTACTTGCCAGATTAGACTCTGAAATGGAAGGGGGAAAAAAAGGGGACAAATGAACCAATAACTCAGTGGGTACATGCACCGCCCAATAAAAAGGGTATGGAGGCACTGGAGAAGGTGCAAAAAAGATTCACAATGATGATACCAGAACTGATATCATAAAGGCTGAACAGGCTGGGGCTCTTTTTTTTAGAAAAGAGAAGGCTGAGGGGTGACCTGATAGAGATCTTTGAAATGATGAAGGGGTTCTATAAGTTAGACATAGAGAAGATGCTTCCCCTTGTGGGAAGACCAAAACTAAAGGCCATAAATATAAGATAGTCACTAATATATCCAATAAATAATTCAGGAGAAATTTCTTTACCCAGAGTGTGGTTAGAATGTGGAAATTGCCACCACATGGAATAGTTGAGGTGAATAGCATAGATGCATTTAAGGGGAAGCTAGAAAAATACATGAGGGAGAAAGGAATAGAAGGAATTGCTGATAGGGTGAGATGAGGTAGGGTGGGAGGAAGCTCGTGTGGAGCATAAACACCGGCATGGACCAGATTGGCTGTGTTTCTGTGCTGTAAATTCTATGTAATGTCGGACCAAATAGTAAAGACCCAGGTTGAATTACTGTTCTGTGCGAAGTTAGTTGATCTCAGTCACGGCCGCAGTAAGGACGCTACAATTGGCCTCAGCACTCCTGGGCAAGGGAGGGTCAAAATCAGTAAATGATCTTGCTCACGACCATCTGGTGGTTACTTCTGGAAAGTCCACATGTTTGGATATTGGCTGAGAACAGAATCTGTTACAGCAGTGAAAACCAATGTAATCCAACCCATTATTTGCACAAACCCATGACCCTGTGGAACTGAGGGGTGCAATTTTCATTTCCTTCTCCCGCTCCACTAAATTCTCAGAGGTGGAGTCACTTCTGGGCAGCTGTAGCTGAAAGTGGCAGTCATGGTAGCCTGAGGCCAGGTTTGCTGCAGGAGATACATTGCCCACTTAGACCTGTGCTATAGAGAACTGAAAGGGCTTCATAGGTTTGAAAAATAAACTGCACTGCAGTTACTATAGCATCAGCATTACACATCAAGCCCAGGAGTCATTCAAAAGTAACTTCTATACAATTATCAACTGTAGTTGAGAGATATTATGCCTTCAGCTGTCTAGACTCTAAACTCTGGAAGTCCCTCCCTAAACCTCTTCACCTCTTTACCTCTCTCTGCTCCTTGAAGACGCTCCTTAAAACCTACTTCTTTGACCAAGCTTTTGGTCACCTGCCCCAATATCTCCTTATGTGGCTTGGTGCCAAATTTTGTTTGATAACTGTCCTGTGAAGCTTAGATGGGTTACAAGGCCCAAAGTTGAATATTGAGGACATTATGGTTACATCATGGTCACATGTATAGCCCAAGGGGCAACGGTTTACATTATAGCCTGAAAATTTCAGCCCACTTTGAGGGGGGGGTGGTGTGTGGAGGGGGTTTTGCTCATGGATGCACATGCATTTCCAAGAAAAGGAAACCTTTTGTTCTTGTCAGTGAGGACAGCGTTTGATTTGGAGTCTCAAAGCTGAGAGGCAGATAATCGCAAGCACTGTGCTGGCCAAAGTGAGTTCCAGCTCTACAACTGTATGTTCCAAAGAGGTCTTTTAAGAGATACCGACCTGTGGAGAATTGACTGGTTTTATATTACTGTTAAATAAACGAGATGAAGAGCCAAAGTCCATTGTGCAGAATACCATCAAATTTGAAAACAGGAGACACAAAACTTAAGCATTGAAAAACCTGTAGATTGTAGAAGAAAGTAAAGACTTTAAGAGATAAATAGTTCCACACTTTTGAATTCCTGGGAGAGAATGAGTTACAGTAGGAACATGTAATATGATGCATTTGGAGCTTAGAAGGAACAGCAAAAGGTTCAGAGGAACATTGATTGTAGAAGTATTGACAAAATAGAGATAGGTTATGACAGAGAGAGATGTGAGATTATATAGGTGAGCAAGGGATTATCATTCAGAAGACTAGCCTTTTCTAATATCCTATCCTGCAGTGCGACAGATGCTGGGGGAGCCTCCCCAGATATGGGAGCTGTATTAAAGTCTTTGATGGACTTGGATTTAATAGAAGGCTAAGAGTTGTTGTGAGGAACCGAAGTGTTTGGCATCAAAGAGGAAATTGAACTGCCTGGAGGGAGCTTTAGCAATGGAGGAGATATGGGAATTCCATTTTAGACCAAAGGAGATAGGGAGGCCAAAAATGTCAATAGAAGAAGGGCTAAGATTGAAGTCATCAAAGGTAAGAGGCAGTCACCATCGGATTTGCCAGAGACATGAAGAAACTGTGGCTTTGAAGAAGTGATAGAAGATTTACAATGCCCTTCAAATTCGTAAGACTTCTTCCCAGTGTAATCTCCTCCTTGGCATTACAAGCATTTAAGGATGTAAAACAAAATAGACTGGGAAAGCGTAGCAGTTCAGCCAGCATCAAAACGATTCTGATAAAGATTTGCACTTGTAAAGTTAAACTGTCTTTGAGACAATGACCTGTTCAAGTGCAAATTTTCCGGGTTTATTTAAGACCTCCAGCATTTGTATTTTTTTTTGTCCCTGCAGCATTCCTCCCTTCATCTCTCTATACATTCATACTGGATATTGTTTCACTTCCAGACCTTCCTGCTATACCTCACTTAAGTGACCATTCTTTGTGTGAGGCCAGGTGGTGAGCGTCGGCAAGCTGCTTGATTTTTGGGGAGCATCATGTCTAAAACCAATCCTGTTCTTACCAGATGTCCACTTTCTAGCAGTTTGAACTCTTGTGATAGTTTTGCTTCTTAGCTCAGCGGCATTATGCCCAATTATAGCACCCCTACCATTGTCCCAGCTGAGAACATCTAGCTTAGCACATACTGGAGTTAAACCTGATCAGTATGGCTCAGTGCCACACCCGGCAGAGTCTTTACTGATTGAAAAGCAGGACAAATCCAATCCGGCCAATTACCCCTCCATCAGTCTATCCTCAATCATCAGCAAAGTGATGGAAGTTGTCGTCTACAGTGCTATCAAGCTGCACTTACTCACCAATAACCTGCTCACCGATGCTCAGTTTGGGTTCCACCAGGACCACTCGGCTCCAGACCTCATTAAAGCCTTGGTCCAAACATGGACAAAAAAGCTGAATTCCAGAGGTGAGGTGAGAGTGATTGCCCTTGAGATCAAGGCAGCATTTGACTGAGTGTGGCATCAAGGAGCCCTGGTAAAATGGAAGTCAATTGGAATCAAGGGGATAACTCTCCAGTGGCTGGAGTCATACCTAGCACAAAGGAAGATGGTAGTGGTTGTTGGAGGCCAATCATCTCAGCCCCAGGGCATTGCTGCAGGAGTTCCTTAGGGAAGTGTCCTAGGCCCAAACATTTTCAGCTGCTTCATCAAACTTTAAACTTTCAGTCCTTCTACCACCAGCACACCGTGGCTGCAGTGTGTACCATCGACAAGATGCACTGCAGCAACTCGCCAAGGCTTCTTTAACAGCACCTCCCAAACCCGCAACCTCTACCACCTAGAAGGACAAGGACAGCAGGCGCACGGGAACACCATCGCCTGCACCTTCCCCTCCAAGTCACACACCATCCTGACTTGGAAATATATCGCCATTCCTTCATCGTCGCTAGGTCAAAATCCTGGAACTCCCTACCTATCAACACTGTGGGAGTACCTTCACCACACGGACTGCAGTGGTTCAAGAAGGCGGCTCACCACCACCTTCTCGAGGGAAATTAGGGATGGCCTTGCCAGCGACGCCCAGGTCCCATGAATGAATTTTTAAAAAATGAGCAATCAGCTGAGGTTTGGTGGGGTGTTGCCGGCTGTGACTCGGATGTCCAAGTTTGGTGAAATACATGTTATGTTCATTGGAGATTAATCCGTTTTCAACTGTTGCCTAGCAATCCACAGAGTTCAGTGAGTAAATTGATAAATAAGAAACACACTTTTAGAAATGGAAAGCATTTCCATCACGTTTAGCACAGGTTGCAGCCTGAGATTTGTGATGTCTGGGATGAATGGAGCCGTCTCATTCTTGCACTCTGCTATGTTCTTACATTAACTGCCTATGGCATCTTTCACTGAAGGCAGCAGCTTGCTGAGATATATTACAAAGCCCTGGGATGTAAGGATGGCGGAGGGAAGTCTGGAAGATGAGGAAGAGTAATATCATTTTGTAAAAAAGGTCATAATTATGGTCCGAGGAATTCTAATAGGAAAGGACAGTAATAGTCCTAATTGGGCAGCCGACACTAATGGAATCCCTGAGGGGTTATTCCTGGGAACTCTGCTGTTCAGAATATTTATTAACGATCTTGATGGTGGTAGATTGTGTAGTTTTCTAAGCTTGCAGAAGAGTTCAAATAATGTGGGAGAGCTAAGTGTTCAAGCAGAGGGCTATTTTTCAGAGAGATCTACATGAATGACAAATTGGATTTGATATCACGAAATGTAAAATAATGAGTATTGATACTAAAATAGCAAATATGAATAAACATTGATGGGCATAATATTAAATATAATGAATCAATGTAAGAATTGGGTGTGGTAGCTAAACAAATAGCAATATCATCGCACTGAAGGGTAACAATTGTCAGCTGAGGAGAATATTAGGATATCCAAGCTGCTTTTCCCTCTAATTTTCTTCCGTCCTCTTCTGAAGACACTGCTCAGACTGGGGTACAGTTCCATGGTTGGCAGCATCCTCCTGTTTCTTGCCTAGGTAGATATTTTTTTATGGGTGAATTTCAGCAGATGATTCAGGGAGGTGAAGGTTAACTCACTCTTTCCTTACCCAATGTCCACACATTTGCACTTTCTGTACAATAAGCCCTGGCTAATTATGTTACTCTCTTTCCCTAGTCCAGGAGCTCGTGGGTCAGTTATGCCACCTCTACTGTTGCCCCCCAAGCTAGGATCAGCTAACTCGGCGCAGACTGGGGATCGAACCTGGCAACTTACCTGCACCAGCCTTCCCCCGCACAGGCCTGCTCTTCTCTTCTCTCTGACTCTTTGGGTTGAGTTCTGCTCTGTTGTCAGAGCTGATGGTCTTCACCTCTGTTTCCTCGCTGACTGCTTTTGAGATCCAGCTTCTTGAAGCCATTGATCAGCGTTTGTTAGATTTCTAGCTTGGCATTTGCAAAATTGGAAACTGCCACAAACTGTACTGAGAGCGAAAAAAGGTGGAAATCACACTCCTTTTTTGATTTTGCTCTGGTTCCCGTGGAACTTCTTGCAGCATTAGTTATAGGTGATTGTCAGTGGAGATTGGCAAGTGATCAACTTCAGACAACAGATGTTGCTGTCAAGCTACCTGACCCAAGGAACAAAATGCAGTTCAAGGACAGCAGCTAGCTTTTTTGTTTGCTCTCTTACTACAAGATAATTTGAGGCAATTTTTTAAAAATTCATTCTCAGGATATGGGCATCACTAGCATTTATTGCACATCCCTGGTTGCCCTAAGAAGGTGGTGGTGAGCCGCCTTCTTGAACCGCTGCAGTCCATGTGGTGAAGGTACTCCCACAGTGCTGTTAGACAGGGAGTTTCAGGACTTTGGCTCAACGACGATAAAGGAATGGCGCTTTTTTTACGTCCAGGTCAGGATGGTGTGTGTGTTGAAAGGGAACTAGGAGGTGGTGGTGTTTCCATGCACCTGCTGCTCTTGTCCTTCTAGGTGGTGGAGGTTGTGGATTTGGGAGATGCTACTGAAGAAACCTTGGCAAGTTGCTGCCACGCATCCTGTGGATAGTACACACTGTAGCCACGGTGCGCTGGTGGGGGAGGGAGCGCATGTTTAAGGTGGCGGATGGGCTGCCGATCAAGTGGACTGCTTTGTCCTGTATGTTGTCGAGCTTCGTGGCTGTTGCTGCAGCTAAACCCAGGCAAGTGGAGATTATTCCATCACACTTCTGACTTGTAGGTTCTGACTTAAAGGGCTTTGGAGAGCCAGGATGTGAGCCACTCACCGCAGAATACCCTGCCTCTAACCTGCTCTAGTAACCACGGCATTTATGTGGCTATATATTGTTAACATTATACCATTTCTAAGTGTGAGCTTTCCAATTGTGAGACATGTGTCCCAGACCTTGCCTCGTGTCAAAAGCATGAATGTGACTATAAACAGCAAACTGAATCTGTCATGAGCTGGATGGAGTTCACTGTCCTATTAAACCTAATGTGACTGTTTTGACTCACTGATTTTACAAAAGATAAATACACTACACATCCCAATGTCATTCATGTATTTTTTAAAGAACTCTTAGGATGGATCATGGATTATGCAGATGAATCGGTGTAATGTAGTTATATTGTACAAGGATTTAAATTACTGACCGTGTTACCACTTGAAACAAGATAGAGGCATAGAAATGTAAAGGAGCAGAAAAGGACATTGCATCTGACTGGTTTCAAACCCTACGCTATTCAATCATCTCCTACCCCTCAGTGATATCTACCACCAAGAAAAAACAAACTCCTTTTGGAATTAGCTGACACTCTCTATCTCCGCTGTCTCCCTGGACAGTCCTTTCCTCACATTTACCAACTCCTATATGGGGCAGTTGAATAGTCTACTCACCTTTCCTCCTCTGGGCTTGAGTCTGGATAGGGAGACTAAAATACAATAAGTGTCCATGTTTGTAGCACAATATCTGCTGTGGTAGGATCCCAATACATTAAATCAAGGAGATGGGAGCCTTAACCTAGTGCCTTAGACCCTTCAGCCATGCTACCACTTTCATCATTTAAAGAGCACTATCTATACCAAGGGCTGTAGACTTTGAAAAACAAATTGTGGTCTTTACCTAGAATGAGAAAATCATAGAAACTCAGAGAACAGAAGGAGGCTATTTGGCCAATCATGCCTGTGCTGGCTCTTTGAAAGAGCTAGCCAATTAGTCCTACTCTCCCGCTCTTTCCCCATTCCTCTGACATATGATAATTAAAACCATGGAAGGCTAAACCTACCAATGCTTTTTCTGGAAATGTCCTTCAGCTAGATTGTCCAATGGTGTTATTTTAACACTGGAGGTTTAATCAGTTTAAAATCAATTAAATCTTGGTTCTTGTCTTTGTGATGCATTCCCAGGAGAGGTACAGCGCGGGTTAGATACAGAGTTTTAGATCCAAGTTTGCTGATGACAGCAAGTTAGGAGGCACAGCAAATAGTATAGATGGGAGCAGAAAGTTGCAAAAGGACGTTGATAGATTAAGTGTGGCAGATGGAGTTCAATGTGGAGAAGTGTGAGGTGGACCTAAGAAATATAGATCAGAGTATTTTCAAAATGGGGAGAAGCTAGGAAATGTGGGGAAGAAGAGAGATTTAGGGGTCCAAGTACAAAAATCGCTAAAAGCTAGTGGTCAGCTACAAAAAAATATTTTAAAAGACTAATGGAATGTTGGCCTTTATCTCAAAAGGAATACAAAGGGTGGAAGTTATGTTACTGTTATATAAAGCTCTGGTTAGATCCCATCTGGAGTACTGTGTCCAGTTCTGGGACACGCTCCTCAGAAAGGATATCGTGGCTTTGGAGGGGGTGCAGCACAGACTCACCAGAATGATACCGGGACTAAAAGGGTTAAATTATGAGGACAGGTTGCATAGACTAGGCTTGTATTCCCTTGAGTAGAGAAGACTAAGGAATGATATAATTGAGGTGTTTAAGATGATTAAAGGAGTTGATAGGGTAAGTAGAGAGAAACTATTTCCTCTGGTAGGGGAGTCCAGAACAAAGGGGCATAACCTTAAAATTAGAGCTAGGCCATTCAGGGATGATGTCAGGAAGCACTTCTTCACATAAAGGGTAGTGGAAATCTGGAACACTCGCTCAAAAAGCTGTTGAGGCTGGGGGTCAATTGAAAATTTCAAAACTGAGAAAGATATTAGATAGGCAAGGGTATTAAGGATTACAGAACCAAGGCAGGTAGATGGAGTTTAAGATACAGATCAGCCATGATATAATTGAATGGCGGAGCAGGTTCGAGAAGTTGAATGGCTTACTCCTGTCCTGATGTTCCTAGAGTAAACCTCCCATGTCATTGGGAACTATCTATGTAATAGGTATAGTGGGATTCGATAGGTAAACATTTTATAACGGGAAAACTGTATCTAAACATATTGTTATGTTGGTTTGTTGAAGAACCAATCAAATTACTCAAAATCCATCTTGAGAAAATTATTGGCCACCATTTCAAAAGTCCAAAATAAAGTTTTAACCAAAATAAAAAATTCAGTAAGTTACATATTTCACAATAATATGACATTTACCTGCCTGAATTTTCCTTTGTGCCTTTCAATAACTTCATTGAATTTTTTACTTTTAAGGCTCAAAAATCTGGGCTTCAACTGGACATTTATACCTCACAGCAGTCGGAGACAGCTTTCAGCCACACTTCTGAGCATGTGCAGTATCCAGAATTTCCCAGCATGCAATCTATGCATGAACAGAAGTTGAAGGGCAGAAGGCTGAAATGTTCTTTTATGAACTGTTCAGATAAAGAACAATGTGGTCAGCAATAGTTGTGTTTATGGTTTATTTGTTGCTGATTACAAAAGAAAACAAAAAGAATACATTTTAGTAAATACTGTATAAATTCCCTTTATTGTATTAATTAATGCCCCTGATAATACTTGCCATGTCACTCTGTTCTTATAATCCCCACCCCGACTCACCATGAGCAAGATCATGAGAGATGGCCTAGTGCTTATAATAAATATATTGCAATCTGCTTGTAGTGATCACCACTTGTAATGATCACACAGATGCACAAGTCAGATCCAATTTGCCAAAATCCATTTACATTAAACCTGCATTTGTCCATCAGTACAAGTTGGCTGTACTGAACATTTTGTTTTGAGGGAAAGATGCCATTTCTGGGTAAGAAGGCAGTGGTCTTAAGATGCCCTGTGCGACAGCTGTCAAACCAAAAGCCAACCCTTTGAACAGACCCATAGAATATTTTTTAATTTGAGGAGATAGTTTTGATTCTGAGCAATTTGGTTTTCATCCATTTTTTTTTGCTGGCTGTGTCAAGTTTGATGGTCCTGTCGTGCTTGAATCTGATCCTTGTTGACCAAGAGTTTGGCACAGAATTCCTTTGTCTAAGCTGGCATGGATTCACTTTTGTCCAGGTTGGCACACATCCTTCACTTCCTCCTATTCCTTATCCATTTGCTGTTCCTCAGCAATATTATCTGTAAGCATGCGGTCAGCTTCTGTATGTGTGCTAATGACACCCAACTCTAACCCTCCACCACCATCCTTGACTCCACAACCACCGTTGTGTTTGTTCAACATTGAGAAGTGGATGAGCCAGGACATTCTATAGCTTAATATTGACAAAGCCAAAGCCAACCCGTATGGTGGAAGGAGGTAAGGAGTTCCACAATGTTGAGGACCTGGAAAAGAATGAGATGGGGTGAGAGACAGTGTCGGGAATCTTGGTTTCAACACAAGGGGAAGAACTTGTGTGATGACCTAGTTGTAGCTTAGGAGGAACGAGAGAGGAAATTTCAGAGAAGCAATGCCTGTAGCAATATCGAGAAGATAGGGAGATAAGAACCATTCCAATGGAGAGAGAAAGATTGAAGGGTCGATGTGGGTAAAGGATCACCTATCAGTCGGCAAATTTTCAAGGATGCTTCTTAGCAAACTCTTGTTTTCCTGTCTTGTGGGTTGCTTACTTCTCGTTAGTTACTGAAACGATTATACCCTGTGCCCTTTGGAGTCAGCAGCAACATCATTAAGCTGCATCATCAGCTTCAGTGTTGCAATTGTCGCCTGTACACGGAGCAAATATTGTACCACAACGGTTAATGATTACCCAAACACTAAAATTGGATCGCTGCCTGAAGTTCTCTTGGAGGGATGTGTTGCAATGTGATGGGTTTTTTTGTTTCAGGCGTATGTCTGATGTGGAGGTTCTACAGTGCCATTTAACAATTGAATTATATGAAGATTCATCGTCTTGGATGTATTATAAATCAGAAATTCACTCAAGGCTGGAAGAACTTTTCAAAGAGCCAAAAGGTTTAGCTTAATTTCTAAAACGTTAGTTGTGAAAGGATTCCCCATTCCCAAGTGAATTGTCTTAACTGGTAATTTACTGCCTGATTACTTTATATGGAAGTTAAACGTTCCAAGCTGTGTTCCTTCTATATGGTGTTAACTATTAAATAGGATGTTAGTATCAATAGATTTATTTTTTAAAGTTAATTTTCCCTCCTCGCCTGAAGGTTGCTGAAGTATGGTTCAAATGGAGCCAGCAATCTACTTGTACCTTGTGCCACTGGCCACTCTTTAGATATAAGCCCAATTGAGACAGTGAGAATCAATAGGCTGTCCAGGTGTCCACACAAGCACAATCAGGAGCGGGCATCCCATCAGATTTGTTCCCTCCCGAGTCCAGATGTGCCCCCCGGCCCACCTGGAGGAGATCTCGTAGTTGCCAAAATTCTGAACTTCATGTGGATGTCTGCATTTCTAGCCCCCTGTTTGCACAGGAGAGGAGCCAAAAAAAATCACTTCTTGTCAGGCAATGTAAATCATCCCACTTATGGGGGAGACCAGAACAAGGAGCCATAACTATAAGATAGTCACTTATAAATCCAAAAAGAATTCAGGAGAAACTTCTTTATCCAGTGAGCGGTTAGAATCTGGAACTCGCTACCACAAAGTGTATTTGAGGCGAATAGCATAGATGCATTTAAGGGGAAGCTAGATAAGCATTTGAGAGAGAAAGGAATAGAACGATATGTTGATGGGGTTAGATGAAGTACTGTGGGAGGAGGCTTGTGTGGAGCAGAAACACCGGCATGGACTTTTTGGGCCAAATGGCCTGTTTCTGTATTATACATTCTATGTAATTCTATGTACTGCACCGTGGGCTAATTCTTCTGCAGATGCACAGAAGAGGAAGCTCATGATGCATTATGGGCTAGCCCAGACAGCCAATAGCAGAAACAGGGCTTAAAAGTTGACAGTTATGGTGTGGTTGTTGGCTTATTCTAAAGAGAAATTAACCTGGCGCAGCCTCCTACAGAAGCTCAAATGGAAATAAAGGTCTACGGGGCTCTTAAAATGCACTTAAAGCCTCCTAGAACTGTAAACAATCGAGCACAAGAAAAAGGTTAAAGCAGGATCGTCCACAAATTAATTAATTTCATTTTAAAACTTATTAAAATACTTTTACATGATTTGTTTCAGGGAAATTTTCTTTCTAAATAAAATTTGGATTCCACACAACATGGATTAAACATTCCAGTGTCCACATAAGGAATCCAGTATGTGGTCGATCCCACACTGAACCAAAGGGGAGATTTTCCTTTTTGGGCGGAGTTACAGAGCAGGACCTCCACCGGACACTCCATACCCGCCCAGCCCAATCCCATTTTCCTGGGTCAGGGTTCACGAAGCATGGATGGAGAACGCCTGACAGGATTCAGGCCCTCAAGAGGGAGCCCGTCAGTAAGGAACGCTCTGGTGGTGCTGCAGCAAATAGAGAACCCAGTGAAGGACCTTAAAGTGGCAGAAGCTCCCCAAATGTCAGAAACCAGGACCCACCGAAGGCCTTGGCAGAAATCGGGCCTCCATTGAGCACAGAATGGAGAGGGAGAAGCCTGCTACAAGGCCTTCTTTCTCTATGGGAGCACCTTAGCATCAGTTGCCGCCTCTTCCCATGGCTCACTGTCACATTCCCCATGCCGGCCCGGGAAGCGATGGTAACACAGTCGGAAAGAAGGAAAATGCGCTAGACCCAGCATGTGGCAGGTGGGGAAAGTGGGTGATGGTTCCAGTGGGGAAACTTCTCCCCCAAACCCAAGTATTCTAATTGATAAAAAGATAGTCTTTAAAAGTAGGGTTTGGTCGCTGAAATTGCTTTTAAACAAACACACTATACAAGTCAGTGCGGTTCGGGACTTTTTGAACAGCTGAATTGCTGGAACAAGCAGAATTGTCACGTACCGAAAACTTAGGTTAGATTTTAGTCACGCCAACAGCTTGTGCTGCAGCTGATCTTAAATATACCTTATCACATTACCTGTTTGTTGTGTGTGTTTTTTGGGCTAAAATTTTAAAAAAGGTCGCTCGAGTACCATCATTTACAAAGTTGGTGACCAACGATCAGCTGAGTTGGTTGGGAGGAAAGGTCAGAGCCAACTGGTGTACATCTTTAAAAAGTGCACCCAGGAAAGGACGATATAAAAGGGACAGCTGGGTAGGCAAAGAGGTGAGTTTGTACCTTAAGAGCTTTCAGAAAATCAGAAACCAAGGAAGTGCTGGGGAGACAATCAATGGGAGACAACAGGTAAGTGCAAGAGAGAAAGAAAGACTTACATTTATATAGTGCCTTTCATGACCTTAGGGTGTCCCAAAGCACTTTACAGCAAATTAAGTACTTTTGAAGGGAATTCGTTGCTGTAATGTAGGAAATGTGGCAGGCAATTTACGCAAAGCAAAGTCCCGCAAACAGCAATAAGATAATGACCAGATAATGTGCTTTATTCATAAAAAGAATCATCATAGAAAATTTACAGCACAGGAGGCCATTCAGCCCATCGTGTCCACGCTGGCTAAAAATGAGCCACCCAGCCTAATCCCACTTTCCAGCACTTGGTCCGTAGCCCTGTAGGTTACAGCACTTCAAGTGCATATCCAAGTACTTTTTAAATGTGGTGAGGGTTTCTGCCTCTACCACCCTTTCAGGCAATGAGTTCTAGACCCCACCACCCTCTGGGTGAAAAGATTTGTCCTCAGCTCCCCTCTAATCCTTCTAACAATCACTTTAAACCTATGCCCTCTGGTTATTGACCTCCCTGCTAAGGGAAATAGGTCCTTCCTATCCACCGTCTAGGCCCTTCATAATTCTGTACACCTCAATTAAATCACCTCCCAGCCTCCTTTGTTCCAAAGAGAACAACTCCAGCCTATCCAATCTTTCCTCATAGCTAACATTCTCCAGTCCTGGCAACATACTCGTAAATCTCCTCTGTACCCACTCTAGTGCATTTACATCCTTCCTGTAATGTGGTGACCTGAATTGTACACAGTACTAACCAGTGTTTTACACAGTTCCAACATAATCTCTCTGCTCTTATATTCTATGCCTCAGCTAATAAAGGAAAGTATTCTGTATGCCTTCTTAACCACCTTATCTACATGACCTGCTATCTTCAGGGACCTGTGAACATGCACTCCAAGGTCCCTCACTTCCTCTACTTCTCTCAGTATCCTCCCATTTATTGTGTATTCCCTTGCCTTGTTTGCCCTCCCCAAATGCATTACCTCACACTTCTCCAGATTGAGTTCCATTTGTCACTTTTCTGCCCACCTGACCAGTCCATTGATACCTTCCTGCAGTCTACAGCTTTCCTCCTCACTATCAACCACACGGCCAATTTTTGTATCATCTGCAAACTTCTTAATCATGCCCCCTACATTTAAGTCCAAATTATTAACATATACCACACAAAGCAAGGGACCTAGTACTGAGCCGTGCGGAACCTCACTGGAAATAGCCTTCCAATCACAAAAACATCCATCGACCATTACCCTTTGCTTCCTGCCACTGAGCCAATTTTGGATCCAACGTGCCACTTTCCCTTGGATCCTATGGGCTTGTACTTTTTTGACCAGTCTGCCATGCGGGACCTTGTAAAAAGCATTGCTAAAATCCATGTAGACTACATCAAATGCATTACCCTCGTCGACCCACCTTGTTACCAACTCAAAAAATTCAATCAAGTTAATCAGACATGACTTTCCTTAACAAATCCATGCTGACTGTCCTTGATTAATCCTTGCCTTTCTAAGTGACAGTTTATTTAGTGATGTTGGTTGAGGGATAAATACTGGTGAGGACACCAGGGAGAACTCCCTCTGCTCTTCTTTGAAATTGTGCCGTGGAATCTTTTACGTCCACCTGAGAGGGCAGATGGGGCCTTGGTTTAACGTCTCATCCAAAAGACGGCACCTCCGACAGTACAGCGCTCCCTCAGTACTGCGCTGGAGTGTCAACCCAGATGGGCTCAGGTCTCTGGAGTGGGACTTGAACCCACAACCTTCTAACTCAGAGGCAAGAGTGCTACCACTGAGTCACGGCTGACGGGAACAAGGGAGAGAGATGCAAAGAGTTAGTGGAGGAAATGAGGCACATGCCAACATGGGAGTTGTGCTTAGAATGATGGTAAAGGGAGCAGAGAGGGATGATGATTACAACTGAGAGTGGTTTAGAGCCTGGACTGGTTAGCTGAGGCATGGGGGTCAATTTTCAAATTAAAATATGGGTGGGTTGGGGGCAGGGAGGGCATTGAAAATTGCCACTATTTCAGACCCGCCTGCAACCCACCCATCTCCGGTTTTCATGGGGCAGGACGAGGGGCGGGCGGCCAACCCGCTCCCAGGAGGTGGGTCGGGCCTTAAAAACCTTTCAAGGAAGCTTCAGGTCCTCATTTTTCACTAATTCCTGATTTCAACCCCAGGAGGCCGGGAATCCTGGGCCTTCTGTTTTCTGCGAGAAGGCCCGAGACTAACAGGTAGGTGCCTAGAAAGGCACAGCTTGTGGGCCTGGAGGAGCAGGAGTGCTTCCCCCAGGCCCAACAAGCCTACCTGCACTGACCCCCCCCCCCCCCAACAACAAGCTTACCTGCACTGACCCCTCCTCCACCCAACAACAAGCTTACCTGCACTGACCCCTCCTCCCCACAACGATTGCGAACCTCCAACCCCGACACCCGATCGCTGACCGCTGACCCCTGACCCCTATCCCTCCGATCTCCGATTCCCTGACCCCGATACCCCCATCACGGAGCCCCGACCTCAATCCCCTGACCCTGCTCCTCCGTCCCTCCCCATATCAATCGCAGACGCCTGCGATGAGCCACGATCCCGGCTCTCCCCCCGCCGTGACTGACCCCACAATCTCACGCAACCCTGTGCCCACCCATGCCCCCATTCCCCATGCCCACCCATGCCCCCATTCCCCATGCCCACCCATACACCCCCGTGCTCAACTATGCCCACCCCCCCCATCAATGCAAACAAAGGCTTACCTGCAGACTTACCTGAAGATATCCTCTCCCTGGCTGCTCTCCCATCCGACTTAGACTATCCAGTCAATCAGTCGGACGGGAAACCGACAAAAAAAAAGACGGCCTTACATCAAAATCGTAAGGATGTCCGGGAGACCCGTATTAATGGGTTTCCCGACCTCAATTTGAATCCCCCGCCCCCTTCCCGGCTCCTTTTTAAAATCACCCCCATGATGTCAGAGACGGAGAGCGAGTGTGAGGAAGTGTCAGGGATTGAGAGTCAGAACTGGACGGGGACGAGCAAGGCAAAGATCCCCGAGTGCTGGAGAGGCTGAACCACTAGTGCAGAGAAGCCTGATTTTGCCTGAGCAAAGAGAGAGAACAGCCCAGAGAAAAGGGGTCATAGAAGCAGTTCAGCAGGATGTGCAGTGAACCCAAGAAAACCAGCCTGAACATTCCTACCAGAAAGTGGTCATGTTTGAAACTGACAGCCGGGTCAGGTCACTGCATTATTGGATGGTTGGTTATTTGAAACATTCAGGTACATAAAGGAGGTTAATTCAAGCTTGGAACTAAGGTACTGCAGGTTACTGAACTATATATAACTTTGTGAAGTGCAAGGATGTATGATATTATGTGAAATAAGCTGTACTATAATATGGTAACTGGTTGACTTCTCACTAATTTAATTAAAGTAATCTGGAATCTCTTACAGGCCATGTGTTAAAGTTAATACTCTCCAAAGTCACTGCTGCATGTTTTTTTATGAATAGACATTTTGGAACATTACTAGGCTCAGGGCAGCTAAGTGCTCTAGAAAATTATAACCTATATGAAGGACCAAGGCATTGTTGCAGATTTGTCCACTAAAGCTGTAGCAATAATAGTCTGCTCAAGTGAATTTTGAAATTTAGTCGCTTCTCAACTGGGAAATTTTCTGAGTGGAATCAACAATGCAAATCTAACGGAGAATATCACCAAAACTGGAATAAGTAGGAGAGAAGACAAGGTAGATTAAGAAATTGTAATTAGGTGATATCACGCTTGGGTTAAAAGCCTGCAGATTATAGGAGGTAGGAAAGGTTTTCTAATTCCAACCCCCCCCCCCCCTTTCCTTCGCTCCACCATTACTAGCCTTTAGGTCCCACTCTCTGGAAGTTGCTGCCCAAATCCCTCCACCTCTCTGCCTCGCTCTCCTCCTTTAAGACCCTTATTAAAGCTCACCCCTTTGACCAAACTTTTGGTCACCCCTCCAAATCACGCATTCACTAGTCCTTTGCCTTGGCATCTGTTTTCCTTGTGCCTCTGTGAAGCCCCTTGAGATGTTAAAGGCGCTATATAAATGCAAGTTGTTGTTGTTCGTATGGCTCAATAACATATTGAGCAGTGTATTTCGCACCTGAGCCAATTGCTAAAGGCACTGCACTACTGGGCCGGGTTTATCACAACAGTGCCTGCTGGTAGATCTACAGCACCACTGTTGTAGAAACAACAACAACATGCATTTAAAGAGTGCCTTTAATGTCCCAAGGCAGTTCACAGGAGTGTAAATCAAACAAAATTTGATGCCAAGCCACATAAGGAGATACTAAGACAGGTGACCAAAAGCTTGGTCGAAGAGGTAGGTTTTAAGGAGTGTCTTCAAGGAGGAGAGAGAGGTTGAGAGGCAGAGAGCTTTAGGGAGGGAGTTCCAGAACTTATGGCCTAGATGCACCTTAAAACCTTCCTCTTTGACCAAGCTTTTAGTCATCTGTCCTAATATCTCCATGTGTAGCTCAGCGTCAAATTTGGTTTGATAACACTCCTATGAAGCATGTTGGGACATTTTACTACATTAAAGGCGCTATATAAATGCAAGTTGTTGTTGTTGACAACTGAAGGCACGGCTCCCAGTGGTGAACAGCGATTTCTGCAGCAATAGCGCATGTTGGTAGAATTGTGGTAACAAGACCCCATCAGTGCAGTACACTCGCTGCCTCTCCACTGTACAATAACTCAGTGATGTTAATGAAACCCTTCACATCATTGGCATTCTTCAGCTTTATAGCATGTGCTTCCAGCTTTTATAGTGCTCTACAGAAAGATAATCAGATTGTCGATGATGTGGCAATTGGTGGCTATTAAATAAAACATTACCGCAGTGTCGTAAAGCACATCTGTCTGTGAAAATTATAAACAATTTGGTAATATATTTCATAAATGTTTATAACTGTGCCTTTCTCGTCATTTTCCCAGGATTACTGTTGATTTTTCTATTAGAGATATTGTAATAATTGTCTGCTCAAGTGACAAATGTAGTTTGGAATTCAGTCATTTCTAAATTGGATAATCCTCTGAGTGGGAACAATAAAGCAAACCTATATTCTTAGCCATACAGCCACCGATAGTGTTGTGAAGAGAGATCTGGGGAAGCCTTGCATTCTTCAAACTAAAGCTTCTACACGGCTTAATGAAATGCAAAATAGACAATAGTCCTTTTACTGTTATGTTAAATATCTTCTGTGTCAAAAAAAATCCATTGCACAAGAGGTACAAAAATCCAAGCTAATGGCCCAAGCCCCGTAGCTCGATCTAAACCGAATGAGATTCTCCCCCTAGGATTTACACATGGCTTCGGGGGTTGGAGAGAGGTGGGTCGTTCTGGCTGCCTGCCTCTCTTCTGCGGTCTGGTCCATGCCCAAGTGGCCCTGGAGAAGGGGCATGCGGTGTCCACCGGTACGCTTGATGCCTTCTCCGACCGATGGGCACCACAGGGTATAGAGTGTCTTGTAAACATTGATAATAAAATCCTGATTTAATTGGGAAGGTATCCCTTTGTTTTTGGTTGCACTTCATGCGTATGTTGCCATCTTCTTTAGTTTGATTGGACCATCCAATATTAGTGGTGCCCTAAAAGGGGCACTTGTTGTGGTGATTTTTGTTTGGTGATCCTGGGGCAACCCGGTGCCCCCATATTTGTCCACCAAAAAAGGGCCAGAATTTACACTCCAGGTTTCCCCCAAGCTAATTCTCGTGATGGGGGCGTGGGGGGTGGAGGGGGTTGGTGGGGAGGTAATTTACCTGCCTTGTACATACGCCCAAGTTTTGATTAACAAGTTGAAATTCGCTGGAGAGCTGCTTGAGTTCCAATGTGAATCTCCTTCATCACAGATCCAAGCACAGTCATCGGCCCGGTTTGGAGGTTATTGCCACAGGTCAGAATCACTTATTTTCACGGGAATGCTTACACATCCAAGCCTTGACTGCAGTGGCTGCGTATTCTCCTAATCTGCCGAGCAAATGGGACACAAGGGAGTCTGAAACAAGTGAATTAAATCGGTGCTCTCTCGAGCTAATATTATACAGATAGTATGCTGTAGGCAGCATGTGTGCAGTACTCCTGCTGGTCACAGCTCACTGTAATGCAAAGCAGGCAGACTAGACTCCACACCTCCAACGGTGCCTGTCACCCAGTTCCCCATAGGCTCCAAAAGCAGAGGTTGGAGTTAAGGAGAACGCCGACCACCAATGGTGGCATACAGGCGGAAAGCACCGTCTGAGGGTGCTGTCCTCCCCTTGAACATTACTCTCCCGCAGCCTGACCAGAAATGCACATGATCAACTCCATGAGTGACATGGCTTGGGTCTGATCAATTTCTGAGTCAAAAGGTTGTGGGTTCAAGCCCCACTCCAGAGACTTAAAACACAAAATCTAGGTTGAATCTACTTCAGTGCAGTACTGACGGAGCGCTGCACTATCGGAGGTGTCATCTTTTGTGTGAGACGTTAAACCAAGGAACAGTCAGCCCTCTCAGGTGGATGTAACAGACTCCGTGGCACTATCTGAAGCGGAGCAGAGGAGTTGTCCCGGTGCCCTGGCCAATATTTATCCCTCAGCCAACACCTAAAAACAGATTATCTTGTCATTATCACATTGCTGTTTGTGAGACCTCGCTTTGCACCAATTGGCTGCTGCGATTCCTACATTACAACAGTGACAACACTTCAAAAGTATTTCATTGCCTGTGAAGCTTTGGTACTGCCTCAGGTCGCAAAAGGCGCTATATAAATGCAAGTCTTTCTTTTAATTTGAACAGCCATGCCTGTTACCCCTTTGGAATATATTTCTTTTTGCTTTTACTTTGAATGGACTTAGTAATTATGGTTAAATGCAAACATTGTTATAATTACCCACTGTATGTATTGCAAGATGAACACTAGTACCTGTGTTTCCAGTATACCTTATGTCAAACCGAAACCTGTTTAATATTGTGGTGTGATGACCTGTGCTAATGGTACCTGCTCCCAACACTCATGTCTTGCACAGATGACTAACTTGAAAGTAAACTTGCAAGGATTCATTGGATCTTAGCAAATCCTGGCATGTTTATATTTGGGTGGGAGCCAGGAACACTGGCACAATTCTTAGTGCAATATAAGCCATCTTATTCAGGTCTTTGTGAATTAATAAACCCATTTACTTCATTCACATATTACTGTTTGTAGGACCTTGCTGTGCGCAAATTGGCTGCCACGTTTCCTACATTACAGCAGTGACTACACTTCAAAAGCACTTCATAGGCTGTAAAGCACTTTGGGACGTCCTGAGGTTGTGAAAGGCGCTATATAAATGCAAAACTGTCTTTCTTTCTTTCTTAAGCATGTTAAGGATCATGTGCACTGAAGAATTCTGTCACGAGGTTGTTCTTACTTCTGAAATAGATAAGTGCAAAGATCTGAGAGAGGGGAGAAAATAATACTTGCTGCATTGAAGGGAATGGTTACCTATGTGTATACAAAAAAGTTAATCGGCAATATATTTTAATTTGCTATCGATGATCTTATGAATATTCAAGTGTGTTATGTGAACACTGCAAATGCCAGAGTAGGCCTTGAATTTGACTGAGAACAAGCTGCTGATTTGTCCATCTGAAGAGTTAAGAGCCTGTTATGGGAGAAATTATTTTCAGCATTTTCTTCCACAAGCAGTCGAAGATGGAGGCGGAGAGTTTCTGATGAAGGATGTCTCATAGCCAGGTGAAAAGTGCCATGAACAGTGAAAGACTAGTTTGTAAAACTTTGATGTAGGAATGTGCTGATATACCCTGTGTGTGAAGGATCTGAAGATTAGTGAGGGAATTTGTGACATGTTTCCTACATTTCAGAGATGAAATGATGCAGTGTAGGTGGTTTAAGCAGAGTTTTTTTCTGAATCTGGTACTGCTGTCAGCTAAATATGGAACAATGTACATGCAAGCAAGGTGGGTCTGTTTCTTGGCTTGGAAAAATCTTCTGATCTGACAGAGTTGGACAATCCAACCTTCTCCCTCATGTTGGAGGTCAGTTCTTGGTCCAAGACAGCCTAGCTTTTTCTAGCCGATGAAAAGAAACCTATATAACTATGAGCTGGAATAAGCACAACATGAGTTTATAGTTGACTTGAGATTTTCAAATTATCTATTCACTTCTAATTTTCCTTTTCAATCTTTTCCCTTCCCTCAGGGCATTGACTTTTTCTGGTGATTGAGGCCTTCCAGTACTGTTCCTAAGTTATTCATATGAGAGTCTTGACAGTGAGAACTGGCAAGCTATTTTGTCACAGGTGGCATCACAATCTAACCTCAAACTGCCCACAGGAGACATCCATGCGTGAACACTTCCAACAGGGTGGCTGATTAGGGATCAGGAATAGCACATTTGGCAGATTTTCCCTCTCCTGGCACTGAGGCTAGCTTTAGGGCCCCTACTGCCATCTCGGCCGAGATCAACCAACTCAGTACAAACTGGAGATTGAATTTAGGGCTTCCTTGGCTCAACGGCTCAGTGGAGAAACTTGTTGAACCAATTAGGTAACTGGAACTTTTGAATTACGTCAAAAAAATTGCTTTACATAGGAAGTAGTTTTCAAATAAATTAACTTCCTTAGATTGTTGTAGCATCAATAGAATCAGACCCATCATGCGATACAATGGTTAAATCCTTAATTATGTAACTTTGCCCCATTAATTTCGAGGTACTTCATTATTTGTTATTTTAGTGTATATTAAAATGTTAAGACTTGAGATAGTTCTGTTTGTGAGTGCAGTAACACACACCCAATGGTTACCTTTACTGCCCAAACAACTTATTCTAATGCAATGTTGAACACTTAAAAACCAAGTAAGTTTTTACAGTGAGATTTAGGAAAGATTGACTCCAGAAACATTCATTGATTTTGTTTGATGCGATACGAATATATCTGATAACAACTCTTAAACATTGCATGAATTCAACAATACTTAATGTGCTTATTCCAATTCATAGTTATACAGATTTATTTTTATTGGCTAGAAAAAGCTAGGCTGTCAGGAACCAAGAACTGGCCTCCAACATGAGGAAGAAGGTTTGATTGTCCAACTCTGTCCGATCAGAAGATTCTTCCAAACCAAGAAACAGACCCACCTTGCCCCCACTTAAGGAACACTTAGTGCTCTGTCTATATTATTAGAAAGGAATGGACAGCCATGAGATGAGTTAGAAATGAATGTGGTCTATTTTGTCTTCACGCAGTTGTGTGAACACGTCCATGTCAGTTCCGCTAATGGATATCAGCATATAAGTCAGTCAGTTAGTTATCACAACCAGGCTGATCATAGATGTCACCCAGACCGTGGCATCATGCTGCCTCCTCTGCCAATCCCTGCACAGTCTGTCCATCGCTGCTTTTCCATTTGGGCCTTTCCTTACACTCCCACTGTCTCAGCTTAGTCCTGCCAAATCATTTTGTTTAAAGAAAAATAAATGGACAGAAACAAAGGCTATTGAATTTAATCATTTTTTGTAACTTTTCAAAAAAGGGCATTGTTTAATTATTAGTGAATTCATGCAATGTTTAATAAGAGTTGTTATCAGATATACTTGTATCGCATCAAACAAGTTTACTAATGTTTCTTGAGTCATTCTTTCCTAAATCTCATTGTAAAAACCTACTAGTTTTTTCCCCTCCCCATTGTGTTGGTCTTTTAGAGAAAAAAAATCTATTAAAGATTAAAGAAACAAACTCCCATTTTCTTCAAATTGTTCTACACCTCTGTCAATATTTCCTAATTGTAAACAATTTTACAACACCAAGTTATAGTCCAGCAATTTTATTTGAAATTCACAAGCTTTCGGAGGCTTCCTCCTTCCTCAGGTGAATGTTGTGGGACAACATTCACCTGAGGAAGGAGGAAGCCTCCGAAAGCTTGTGAATTTCAAATAAAATTGCTGGACTATAACTTGGTGTTGTAAAATTGTTTACAATTGTCAACCCCAGTCCATCACCGGCATCTCCACATCAATATTTCCTAACACTTCAAAGGAACGTCAGAGTCAGTTGAAACGTTACTTGATGGTCCGTTTGATAATTTTGCGCTTTTGCTTTCAACATCTTTTGTAGTCTGTAGGAAATTCACCAGCATGGAGAGAGAGAGAGAGAAAAAATACAATGGTGTAGTTCCTGCTGCCTGACTTAGCTTATTGTCAAGTCTCAATAGGATTCTCAAAGGATACTGATTACTTTGCAGTTTCAGGTGATAGCCTTCCTTTTGTGCCTTGTTACATTTTTGATAACAGACTACCTTTAATTGAGAAAAGAAAAAAATGGATTTGTTTATCTGATTGTGTGAAATCAGCAGTATAATGCATATGCAGAGACTATTGACACTTCTACTCCCTATACAGCGAATACAGAGCCATATTGACACATTGTTCCCCGGACAGTTAATGACTACAGTGGTTTCATTCTTGTTTTTCTGAAGCATGTAACAGTGGTAAATTGTTCCACTTCACATTGTGGCTTGTTTATACTTCATTTATGCCTTTCCTAAATAAACCAATAAAAGGAGGGACTGGGTTGTTCCAGTGACATCAAACAAAAGTGCCTCCTTTTTCAGAGAGGCACAACTAATAAAGAACTAAATCATAAAAAACAAAGGAAACTAATAAAATTAAATAATATTATCGATGTCCACTATGCACTCCAGTGCCCACTGGCCGCGGAAGGCTTAAAGCATATGGGCTCCTTCTCTAGGGCTACCTGAGTGTGGAGAATGCCGCAGAAGAGAGGCAGGCAGCCAGAGCGATCACACCCACGTGCCGCGTCCAACCTGGACCTGTGGATGGCTAGCAGTCAATGCATCAAATTTCTCAATTGGTCCAATTGAGTTTGCTTTGTAGTGAAATGAAGAGGGTTTTTGCAGATCACTGTTGGTAGGTGAGTGCTGTTGGGCAGTGGAGAACCTGGTTTACAAGGAAAAGGTGGATTGTTTCTCTGCACTGGTTTACCCCTCAAATCTCTAGGTACACTTATTTATTTTCCTCTACTGTCCTGAACCGGGACCGTTCCATGCAAGTTCTCTGGTACCTCACTCATTTTTCAGGTGCAAAGCCTGACATTAACTCTGGGATGTAACAGAACTCATGCCCTGTGCAGGCTATGTGACCATGGAGAGCATCATAGCTGATGGTGTCAGCCTTGGCTCAGTGACAGCACTGTCTCCTCTGAGACAGAGGGTCATGGATTAAAGCCCCACTCCAGTACTTGAGCGCATAATCTCGGCTGACACTTCAGTTCAGCCTGAGGTAGTAATGCACTGTCGGAGGTGCCATCTTTCAGATGAAACGTTAAACTGAGACCTTGTCTGCTTTCTCAGGTGGACGTTAATGATCCCATGGCACTATTTAAAGAAGAACAGGAGAGTTCTTCCAGTGCCCTGGCCAATATTTATCCCTCAACCTACATCACTAAAACTGATTATCCAGTCATTTATCCTATTGCTGTTTATGGGACCTTGCTGTTCATGAATTGGCTGCTGCAGTTGCTATCACTGAGCCCTGGTTAGACCGCACCTGGAGTACTGTGAGCAGTTCTGGGTACCGCACCTTCGGAAGGACACATTGGCCTTGGAGGGAGTGCAGCGTAGGTTTACTAGAATGATACCTGGACTTCAAGGGTTAAGTTACGAGGAGAGATTACACAAATTGGGGTTATATTCTCTGGAGTTTCAAAGGTTAAGGGGTGATCTGATCGAAGTTTATAAGATATTAAGGCGAACAGATAGGGTGGATAGAGAGAAACTATTTCCGCTGGTTGGGGATTCTAGGAGTAGGGGGCACAGTCTAAAAATTAGAGCCAGACCTTTCAGGAGCGAGATTAGAAAACATTTCTACGCACAAAGGGTTGTAGAAGTTTGGAACTCTCTTCCGCAAACGGCAATTGATACTAGCTCAATTGCTAAATTTAATCTGAGATAGATAGCTTTTTGGCAACCAAAGGTATTAAGGGATATGGGCCAAAGGCAGGTATATGGAGTTAGATCACAGATCAGCCATGATCTTATCAAATGGCGGAGCAGGCACGAGGGGCTGAATGGCCTACTCCTGTTCCTATGCAGTTCCCTACATTACCCCAGTGATTACACTTCAAAAGTATTTCATTGGCAGGAATGTGCTTTGGTACATCTTGAGGATATGAAAGATGCTTTATAAATGCAAGCTTGTTTCTTTTTCTTCTCTCCACTATTATCTGATGATGGCACATATAAACGTTACATGTATATGGAATATCGGAGTCGTCATGTAGCAAACAGGAATAGAAACCCTCGATGATTTCTCTTCTCCCTTCCCCCAGGCCAGGGCCAAAGGGGCCAATTTTTTAGTTAAGTTAATGCAGATTAGGCATCCTGAGATTATTTGGAACGTAGGAATAGGAATAGGAGGAGGAGGTCATTCAGCCCCTCAACCCTAATTTGCCATTCTATTAGAGCAGGGCTGATCTGTACCTCAACTCCATTTACCTACCATTGTTCCATATCCCATGTCACCCTTATCTAACAAAAATCCATCGATTTCAGTCTTGAAAATTTCAATTGACCCATCATCCACAGTCTTTTGGAGGAGCAGGTTCCAGGTTTAAACTATCCTTTGTGAGAAAATGCTTCCTCATTTGACTCTTAAATTTTAAGGTTTTGCCCTCTTGTTTTGGATTCCCCCACCAGAGGAAATAGTTTCTCTTTATCTATCCTACTTATCCTTTAATCATTTTTAGGAACCTCGATTAATTCACATCTTCTGGCTTCCAAATTTGGCTTGTATCCCAAGTTTATGCAATCTGTCCTAGTAATTTAACCCTTTCAGCTCTGTTATCATTCTGGTGAATCAACGCTGTACCCCCTCCAAGACCAATATATCTTTCCTAAAGTTCAGTGCCCAAAACTGAATGCAGTACTCCAGATGGGGTCTGATCGAGGCTCTGTACAACTGAAGCATCACTTTTGAATTCCAATCCCTTTGAGATAAAGGCCAATATTCCATTAGCCTTTTTGATTACATTTTGTATCTGTGCACTAGCTTTTAGTGATTTTTTTAATCCATTACAGCAATTTAGATGATATCATCAACCTAGAGCCTCATGGGATATCAAGCTATGATGAAGGACCTTGTGGAATTTCAAGTTGTGATGTAGGAATGCACAGAATATTGAACTATTCTGCAAGGTGAAACAGAACAAATGATCATCTTTTAATTAATATTTATGTTATTATCTTTTTTCTGTGTGTTGGAATGTTCATGTGTACACTTCCTTTCACAAGAAGGGAAAAGGAAGAGAATTGAGGCTAAGTGTGGAACTATGTATAAAAAGCAAGCCCACCCAATATCAACTGGGGAGTCCAGAGTGTAGCTGTTCTCTTTCCTTCACTTTCTCCTGTCCTTTAGCTTCCTCCTCCAAAGGTGAGCAAAATGTCCCAGCAAAAAGGCAGCTAACTATCCTGATTCCAAGTACACTGGTAATACCAACTTACAGGAGGATCATGAGTAGTTATGAGTCAACGACCCATTTAATTTTCCCTCCCTCTCTAAGGAAATGCCTTATTTCTCTTCATCATCTTCCTCTGGTGGTCAGGCTGAGATTGGGAACTCGCCAAAAGTGAAATATATTCTACCCTGTATAGTGTTATTGCTGTTTATCTTTCTGTCATAATAGGGGGATTGGGAGAGTTTTAGAAACCAAAGGACAACCAAAAAATTGCTAAAAAGGGAGAAAATAAAATATGAAAGTAAACTAGCAAGAAATATAAAAACGGATTGTAAGAGCTTCGACAAGTATGTAAAAAGGAAGAGAGTAGCAAAAGTAAATGATGATCCCTTAGAGGCTGAGACAGGAGAAATTATAATGGGGAAATCAGGAAATGGCAGATGAGTTAAACAAATTTGTCTTCACAGTAGAAGACACAAAAAAATATCAGAAATAGTGGGGAACCAAGGGTCTAATGAGTGTGAGGAACTTAAAGTAATTAATATCACTAGAGAATAAGTACTTGAGAAACTAATGGGACTAAAAGCCGACAAATCCCCTGGACCTGATAGCCTGCATCCCAAGGTTCTAAAGGAGGTGGCTGCAGAGATAGTTGGTGCATTGGTTATGATCTTCCAAAATTCTCTAGATTCTGGAACAGTCCCAGTGGACTGTAGGATGGCAAATGTTACACTACTCAAGAAGGGAGGGAGAGAGAAAACAGGGAACTACATCGGTAGCCTGACATCGGTGGTCAGGAAAATGCTAGAATCCATTATTAAGGCAGTGGTAACAGGGTAGTAAGAAAATCATTAAATGATTAGGCAGAGTCAACGTGGTTTAATGAAAGGGAAATCGTGTTTGACAAATTTATTAGAGATATTGAAGATGTAACCAGTAGGGTAGATAAAGGGGAACCAGTGGATATAGCATACTTGGATTTTCAAAAGGCATTCGGTAAGGTGCCACATAAAAGGTTGTTACACAAGGTAAGGGCTCTTGGGGTTGGGGGTAATATATTAGCATGGATAGAGGATTGGCTAAAGGACAGAAAAGAGAGAGTAGGGATAAATGGGTCATTCTCAGGTTGGCAGTCTGTAGCTAGTGGGGTGTCACAAGGATCGTTGCTTGGGCCTCAGCTATTTACAGTCTATATTAATGACTTAGATGAAGGGACCGAGTGTAATGTATCCAAGTGACGGTACAAAGCTGGGTAGGAAAGTAAGCTGTAAGGAGGACACAAAGAGACTGCAAAGGGATATAGACAGGTTAAGTGAATGGGCAAGAAGGTGGCAGATGGAGTATAATATGGAGAAATGTGAGGTTATGCACTTTGGTAGGAAGAATAGAAAAACAGAAGATTGTTTAAATGGTGAGAAACTATTAAATTTTGGTGTTCAGAGAGACTTGGGTGTCCTCGTACAAGAAACACAAAAAATTAGGAAAGCAAATGGCATGTTGGACTTTATTGCAAGAGGATTAGAGTACAAGAGTGAAGAAGTCTTACTACAATTGTACAGGGCTTTAGTGAGACCTCACCTGGAGTATTGCGTACAGTTTTGGTCTCCTTTATCTAAGGAAGGATATACTTGCCATGGAGGCGGTGCAACAAAGATTGACTAGATTAATTCCTGGGATGAGAGGGTTGTCCTATGAGGAGAGGTGAGTAGAATGGGCCTATAGTCTCAAGTTTAGAAGAATGAGAGGTGATCCCATTGAAACATATAAGATTCTGAGGGGGCTTGAGAGGTTAGATGCTGAGAGATTGTTTCCCCGGCTAGAGAGTCTGGAACTAGGGGGCATAGTCGCAGGATAAGGGGTCGGCCATTCACGACTGAGATGAGGAGGAATTTCTTCACGCAGAGGGTTGTGAATCTTTGGAATTCTCTACCCCAGAGGGCTGTGGATGCTCAGTCATTGATATATTCAAGGCTGAGAGATAGATTGTTGGACTAGGGGAAATCAAGGGATATGGGGATCGGGTGGGAAAGTAGACTTGGTCAAAGATGAGCCATGATCTTACTGAATGGTGGAACAGGCTCGAGGGGCCATGTGGCCTACTCATGCTCCTACTCATGCTCCTATTTCTTATGTTCTTATAATACATTTGGGTTAAAAAAAAAGTTATCTCACAGAAAATGGCCTAGATTGTTTTGAAGCACAATTATCATAGATTATATCTATTCCAGACATTCAATTCAAATACAAGCATTTTATGACTTTTGTTTGAACACATGTTTGATCAGCAGCTCTTGTTCAGTTGGAGATCCATATTTAAATTTCTGTTGTCCCAGTCCAATTTTGAAAATAATTTCTCAACCTATCTTGTTGCAAAGGAAAACTCTGTCTGGGGCCTTCAGAGAGAGATAGGTTAGCTGGAGAGACTCTGTGAGCACTTACTAATAGACTGCTGCATATGGTTAATATTCGGTGATATTGCGTCACATCCAGCTTGATCTGCAATTTAATGCATCCGCTGCAAATGCTTGTTATTTACTATCTTCTGAGAACAATTAGTTATACCTGTAATAAGTGAAAATCTACAGTGTGCCATTGCTTCTGTTCACTTATCCATTTGCAGTTTAATGAATCTGTTTGACAGTTTATAAGCCATGGCCGAGAAGAATGGTAATTCTACCACCTTCCATGGTTGAGGAAGATCATGAGAGTGTACATGAAATAACCTGTTAGCCAAAATACAGCCACAAGGGTAATCTGTTTTATCACTGGGCTCACTATAAATTACTTACATATTGGACAGGTAAAAGCACTCCAGAGAGTAAGGGCTCGTTTATGGGAGGGATCGGAGATGCTTAACTCGAGAAAAATATGTGGGAAAAGATCCAAAAATGCGACCATGACCTTGATTTTAAAATTCTCATCCTTTTGTTCAAATCCCTCTATGGCCTCGCCCCTCCCTATCTCTGTACCCTCCTCCAGCCCTACAACCCTTCGAAAACTCTGCGTTCTTACAGTTCTGGCCTCATGTGAATCCTCGGTTTCCTTCGCCCCTCCATTGGTGGCCGTCTAGGCCCTAAGCTCTGGAATTCCCTCCCTAAACTTCTCCACTACTCTACCTCTCTGTCCTCTTTTAAGAAGCTCCTTAAAAGCTACCTCTTTGACCAAGCTGTTGGTCACCTGTCCTAACATCTCCTTGTGTGGCTCGGTGTCAAATTTTGTCTGATAACGCTCCTATGAAGCACCTTGGGATGTTTTACTATGTTAAAAGCGCTATATAAATGCAGGTTGTTGTTGTATACTCAGTGGCACAAAGCACTGGTGCATCAACGTGACTGGGCTGCCTCGCAAAAGGATAAGTGAACAGAAGCAATGGCACACTGTAGATTTTCACTTATACTTTTTCTGTGGCGGCTTTATAATTCTCTTTGTAAAAGTTTTAGGCAAAGCAAAATAGGTTGAGCATCTTTCATAATTAACATTTCTTGGCCCCTGTTGAATAGGGAATTAAATTTCTTAGCTTCATATCACAGAATCCCTGCAGCACAAACCACTGGGACCTCTGGATCAGCATATGCAGTATCGTGGCAGATAACCAAATTTTCTAATTACCTTTAGTGCAGAAATAATTATCAAGCCCTTAGTTGTGCATCACTTCATTTTGTATGAACACTGTACTAATTGCTAAATAAATATAATATCTAGGCAAATCCGCAAAGGATTTTGTCAGTTAGGTGGAGGGAAGAACAGCACAGTGTGATGTGTGATGGGGTGACCATTGAGCTACGGAAATGACCTAAGATGAAACCTGTAAGTAGATGGAATGGTGGCAAATGAGATTTAACATGGACAAGTGGAAGGAAAGTACTTCTACGCCATTTACCAGTGCATACCCTCGACCATGGATGTGTACTTGATGACTGGTGTTGAAGTAACTAAAGTGGAGTTGAAAGAGGTTGAAGGCTATTATGAGGCTCCATACTTTACCTTTCCAGTTATTGTGGAGCAGCAATCAACAAAGA
Source organism: Heptranchias perlo (assembly GCF_035084215.1). Taxonomy (NCBI): domain Eukaryota; kingdom Metazoa; phylum Chordata; class Chondrichthyes; order Hexanchiformes; family Hexanchidae; genus Heptranchias; species Heptranchias perlo. The sequence goes on along the minus strand of NC_090331.1, from coordinate 14,357,095 downwards.
AAATGGATTACAGAACTATGTAGCTAAATCAGTGGTACAAGTCAGAAGATGCCATGCTAAAATTGTACAGTGCTCTGCTCAGTCTATACCCAGGGATGAGGGATTTCAGTAATTTGGAGAGACTAGAGAAGCTGGGATTGTTTGCCTTAGAGCAGAGATGGTTAAGGGGAGATTTAACAGAAGTGTTCAAACTGATGAAGGGTTTTGATAAGGAGAAACTGTTTTCACTGGCCGGAGGGTTGGTAACCAAAGGACACAGATTTAAGATAATTGGCAGAAGAACCAGAGGGGAGATGAGGAGAATTGTTTTTAAGACAGTGTTGTCATGATCTGGAATGCACTGACTAAAAGGGTGGTGGAAGCAGATTCAATAATAACTTTCAAAAGGGAATTGGATATATACTTGAAAGGAAAAAATTGCAGGGCTTTTGGTAAAGAGCAATGGAGTGGGACTAATTGGGTAGTTCTTTCAAAGAGCTAGCACAGGCATATGGACGGAAAGGCCTCCATCTGTACTGTATGATTCTATAATTCTATGGTCGAGGGTTTGCACTGGTAAGTGGCGTATAAGCACATTAAATTTTTGCAGGCATGTGTGCAGTCACCTTTTGGCTACTGTGAACGTCAGTATAAACCTTACTCAATCACCTACCTGACAGAATTCTATCTATGTTGTAGAATCAGCAGGGGAGGGAATGCTGTGGCAGAAGGAGATGATAAAATAAAGAGTGGGAGAGATGTACATGTTACAGTCATCCTTTTAGTTCTTAGTTATTAAAGAATGCTTGTGGTCTCACTGATGCTCCTGCAGGACCTCTGAGTGAACTAAGAACTAAAAGCTGACTTGTACGCTGTGCACTTCTGCTCCTGGCAATGCTCCAGCTGTAGATTCTGATAATTTTCCACTTGTCGTTCTCCCATTGTCAAATCCTGTCCTGCTTCTGCTGCATCTCCCACACTTAATCCCATTGTCAAATCCTCTCCTGCTCCTGCTGCATCTCCCAAAAGACCATAAGACATAGGAGCAGGAGTAGGCCACTCAGCCCCTCGAGCCTGCTCCGCCATTCAATGAGATCGTGGCTGATCTGACTTTTACCTCAACTCCACTTTCCCGCCTTTTCCTCATATCCTTTGACTCCCTTGCTGATCAAAAATTTGTCTAACTCAGCCTTGAATGTATTCAATGACTCAGCCTCCATAGCTTTTTGGGGTAAAGAATTCCAAAGATTCACGACCCTCTGGGAGAAGAAATTGCTCCTCATTTCCATCTGAAACGGGCGACCCCTAATTCTGAAACTATGCCCCCTAGTTTTAGATTCCCCCATGAGGGGTAACATCCTCTCAGCATCCACCCTATCGAGTCCCCTCAGAATCTTGTATGTTTCAATAGGATCTCCTCTCATTCTTCTAAACTCCAATGAGTATAAATGCAACCTGTTCAATCTTTCCTCATAAGACAACCCTTCCATACCCAGGATCAACCAAGTGAACCTTCTCTGAACTGCCTCCAATGCAAGTATGTCCTTCCTTAAATAAGGGCACCAGAACTGTACGCAGTACTCAAGTTATGGTCTCACCAGCACCCTATACAGTTGTAGCATGACTTCCCTGCTTTTATACTCCATCCCCCCAGAAATAAAGGCCAATATTCCGTTTGCCTTCCGGATCACCTGCTGCACCTGTATGTTGACTTTTTGTGTTTCATGTACGAGGACACCCAGATCCCTCTGTACCGCAGCATTTTGTAGTATTTCTCCATTCAAATAATATTTTGCTTTTTTATTTTTCCTCCCAAAGTGGATGACTTCACATTTTCCCACATTATATTCCATCTGCCAAATTTTTGCCCATTTACTTAACCTGTCAATATCCCTTTGCAGACACTTTGTGTCCTCATCACAACTTGCTTTTCCACCTATCTTTGTATCATCAGCAAATTTGGCCACAAGACACTCTTCCTTCACCCAAGTCATTGATATATATTGTATATAGATGAGGCCCCAGCACTGAGCCCTGCAGCACCCCACTCATTACAGATTGCCATTTTGAAAATTACCCTTTTATCCCGACTCTTTGTTTTCTGTTAGTTAACCAATCCTCTATCCATGCCAAGATATTACCCCCAACACCATGAGCTCTCATCTTGTGCAGTAATCTTTTATGTGGCACCTTATCGAATGCCTTTTGGAAATCCAAATATACTGCATCCCATTGGTTCCCCTTTATCCACCCTGCCCTTTTTTTTATTCGTTCATGGGATGTGGGCGTCGCTGGCGAGGCCGGCATTTATTGCCCATCCCTAATTGCCCTTGAGAAGGTGGTGGTGAACCGCTGCAGTCCGTGTGGTGACGGTTCTCCCACAGTGCTGTTAGGAAGGGAGTTCCAGGATTTTGATCCTCGAAGAACTCTAATAAATTTGTCAGACACGATTTCCCTTTCATAAAACCATGTTGACTCTCCTTGATTGTATTATGAGTCTCCAAATGTCCTGCTACTACTTCCTTAATAATGGATTCTAGCATTTCCCAATGACAGATGTTTGGCTATCTGGTCTATAGTTACCTGCTTTCTGTCTCACTCCCTTCTTGAATAGGGGTGTTACGTTTGTGGTTTTCCAATCCGCTGGTTTCTTTCCAGAATCTAGTGAATTCTGGAAGATTGCAACCAATGCATCCACTATCTCTGCAGCCACTTCCTTTAAGATCCTCGGATGCAAGCCATCAGGTCCATGGGACTTGTCAGCCTTTAGACCCATTAGTTTAGCTTGTACTTTTTCTCTAGTGATAGTCATTGTTTTGAGTTCCTCCCTCCCCTTTCCCTCTTGATTTTCTACTATTATTGGTATATTATTGGTGTCTTCTACTGTGAAGACAGATAACAAAATATCTGTTCAATTTCTCTGCCGTTTCCTTGTTTTCCATTATTACTTCCCCAGTCTCATCCTCTTAGGGACCAATGTTTACTTTAGGTTTCCTTTTCCTTTTTATATACTTGTAGAAGCTTTTACTGTCAGTTTTTATATTTCTTGCTAGTTTACTCTCATAATTTATTTTCTCCCTCTTTATTCTTTTAGTCACCCTTTGCTGGTTTTTAAAGTTTTCCCAATCTTCGGGCTTACCAGTAATCTTTGCCATGTTGTATGCTTTTTCTTTTAACCTGATACTATCCTTAACTTCCTTAGTTAGCCATGGTTGGTTCACCCTTTTTGTGGAGTCTTTCCTCCTCACAGGGATATATTTTTGTTGCGAGTCATAAAATATCTTTTTAAATGTTTGCCACTGTTTATCCACCACAATATCATCTAATCTGTTTACCCAGTCCACTTTAGCCAATTCCGCCCTCATTCCTTTATAATTGCCCTTATTTAAGTTTACTACAGTAGTTTCAGACACAGAATTTCACATTCAGTTTGAAAGCGAGAATCTTATCATGTTATGATCACTGCTTCCCAAGGGATCCTTTACTTTGAGATCGTTAATCAATCCTGTTTCGTTACCCATTACCAGATCCAAAATGGCATGTTGGTTGGTTCCCCAATGTATTGGTCTAAGAAACAGTCCCTAACACACTCTATGAACTCCTCCTCAGGGCTATTTTTGCCAATTTGATTTGTTCAATCTATGTGAAAGTTAAAATTGCCCATGATTATTGCATTACCTTTTTTTTTACAATCCCCCCTTATTTCCTGATTTATATTTTGCCCTACAGTGATTTCTTTCCATTGCTATTTCTTACCTCCACCCAAATTGATTCGACATCTTGATCTTCTGAGCCAAGATCATTTCTCACTATTATACCAATTTCATCCTTTATTAACAGAGCTACCCCACCACCTTTACCTTTTTTCCTATCCTTCCAAATTATTAAATAACCCTGAATATTTAGCTCCCAACCTTGGTCACCTTGCAACCATGTCTCTGTAATGGCCACGAGATCATACCCATTTGTTTCTATTTGTGCCGTCAATTCATCTATCTTATTACGAATGCTGCGCGCATTCAGATAAAGAACCTTTAATTTTGTCTTTTTTCCATTCTTTCCTACCCCGGCCCCATTTGCTAGTGCACTCTTATGTTTGTGCACTCTGTCCCTTCCTGACACACTCTGTTTATCATTACCCCCATCACTTTCCTGTACTACTTCCTTGGCTTTTCTCTTTATCAATCTAAACTTCGTCCCACCTGAGCCCCCCCCCCCCCTCTATTTAGTTTAAAGCCTTCTCTACCACCCTAGTTATTCAGTTTGCCAGAACACTGGTCCCAGCATGGTTCAGGTGAAGCCTGTCCCAACGGAACAGCTCCCTCTTACCCCAGTACTGGTGCCAGTGCCCCATGAATCGAAACCCACTTCTCCCACACCAATCTTTGAGCCACGCATTCATCTCTCTGATCTGATTTACCCTGTGCCAATTTGCTCGTGGCTCAGGTAATAATCCAGAGATTATCACCTTTGTGGTTCTGCTTTTTAATTTAGTCTCTAGCTGCTCAGACTCCCTCAGCAGAACCTCTTTCTTAGTCCTACCTATGTCGTTGGTACCTACGTGGACCATGACAACTGGATCCTCCCCCTCCCACTCCAAGTTTCTCTCCAGCCCTGAGGAAATGTCCTTAACCCTGGCACAGGGTAGGCAACACAGACTTTGGGTCTCTTGCTCTTGGCTGCAGAGAACAGTATCTACCCCTCTAACTATACTGTCGACTACTACAACCACATTCCTTTTCACTCCCCCCCCCGCCCCCCCCCCCACTTGAATGGCCCCCTGAACCACGGTGCCGTGGCCAGTTTACTCATCCTCCCTGCAGTCCCTGCACTCATCCACAAGGGCTGCAAGAACCTCTTATCTATTGGACAAGTCAGAGGCTGAGGCTCCTGCAATGTTACCTCCTGGATCCCCTACCTGCCTCACTCGCAGTCAAACCCTCCTGTCCCTGACCACGTGCCAATTCTACAGTATTTAGTCTAAGGGGCGTGACTGCCTCCTGGATCAAAGTGTCCAAGTAACTTTCTCCCTCCCTGATGCCTCGCAATGTCTGCAGCTCGGACTCCAGCTCCTCAACTCGGAGCCGAAGTTCCTCGAGCTGCAGACACTTACCCCAGATGTAGTCGCCCTGGACAAAACTGTCCAGTAGTTCCCATATATTGCAGTTGCAACACATCTCCTGCCCTCTCATAACTCTTATTTATTTATTTAATTGATTACTACAATGCTAATCAAATTATTTTTAGGCTGAACCAAGTACTGGCTTTGTTTAATTTATTAAATTAAGTTTAGTTTTCTTTTTATTAAAAAAAATAGTTTTATGCTATAAGTTGCTTAGCCCACAGTCCTAAGAAAGAAGAAAACAGAAGAGATGCTCACCACCAACCACTTCCCTGTGACATCACACTGCAGTTTGGTTTTGTTGTTGCTGTGACCCGCTCGCGGGACGCTCCTCTTCGCTCTGCTGTCTAAACAAATGCCCCTCGCCCCTTACTGCACCGAATCCCCTCACTCACCAAATTCCCAATTACAGACTCTGTTGAGACCAGACTCCGTCGATAGCTCCGTTCTCCCTCACTTTATCTTTATCTTTATCCCACTGCCAAATACTCTCCTGCTCCTGCTACCCTTTCTTCTCCTTCTCCCATTGCTGAATCCTCTCCTGCTCCTCCTGCCTCACCTGATGGCCCATTACTCCTGTTCCCTTACCCCACTCTCTGGTGGATGGATGGCTATGGTTTAGTAGGTTTCTAGTAGCCGACTGTTAGTGGTGACTGGGTGAATTAGAGTGACTGTGCATTTTAGAACTATCATGAAGTAGTTTACACATCATCAAATATTTATAAATCTATCAACAGTCCACTTGAAGATGCTGGAAAATAGACCTGGATGAATTTTTACCCCAATGTCTCTGCTATGTGATATAGGATTCCTGGTTCCAATAACCTGTGTGAAAATGTTTATTTTAGCTTCCCCCTTCGTTCTTCCAGCGATAGTCAAGAGTCTATGCCTTTTGTTACTGATTCACCAACTAATGAACATAAGCTTGAGCTATTTACCCTTTTGCAACCTTTCATAATTTTGAAAACCTCTATTACATCCCCTGAATCTTATTTCCTCCAGTCAAAAAGTCCCCAATATTTTGAGCCTTTTGTGGTAACTGTAACATCTTCCTTCTGGTATTATTTTATTCAATTCTCATTTTACCCTTTCCATGGCTTTAATATCCTTCCTATAATGGGGGTGCCCAGAATACACACAATATTCCAAATAGGGCCGAACCAATGTCTTGTACAGATTCTTTGTCTCTTTCCTTTATACTGAATTTTTTAAACACTAAGGGAATCAAGGGATATGGGGATAGGGTGGTAAAGTGTAGTTGAGGTGGATGATCACCCATGATCTTACTGAATGGTGTAGCAGGCATGAGGGACTGTATGGCCTACTCCTGCTCCTATTTCTTATGTTATAGTCTTATGAATGCGCCTATGTATAAAGCGCAGAATCCTTTTTGTTTTGTTTTTTATGATCTTTTATGATGGCAACTTGACCTGTCCAATAGTTCTCTCTTGCCCTCATGCTTTTAAGGATGTTCCCATTCAAAATATAATTCCTTTCACTGTTTTTCCAAAATATACCACTTTGCATTTCTCTGCATTGAACTGTACCTGTCGTTTCTCTGCCCACTCCACTAACTTATTTTGTCCTCCTGGCATTTTTCCTATTAGTTTGCCATACCTGCTAATTTGGTAGATCAGCAAATTTTAATATTTTTCTGGTGCCTTTTTCCGAATTACTTATGTAAGCAGAAAACAAAAGGGGTTCCATTACAATCCATATCCCACCAATCTGGAAAACACAAATTTAGTCGTATTCTATGATTTTTGTTGCCCATACACCTGTCCATCTGTGTGATTATATTCCCTTTTATACCATGTGCTACCTTCTTCATAGCAAGTATCTTACTTGGCACCTTAACAAATACTTATGAAAATCACTGTGTACAACATCCATTACATTCCCATTATCTACTTTGATTTCCTCAAAAAATTTCAATTAAAGTAGTCAGGAATGACATGCCCTTTACAAACCCATGCTGGCTGTCCCTTATTAGGCAATGCCTCTCTAACTGTTCATTCATGTTATTCTGAATCATGGGCTGTGCAAGTTTACCCACAACTGAAAACTAACTGACCTATAATTTTCCGAGCTTATCACATCCTCTTTCTTGAACAGGGCTGTAAGATTTGTTACCTCCTACTCCTTTGACACAATTCCCATTTCTGGAATTTTGGGGGAAAATTGCAATTTTCAGTATTTAGTAGTCTCCTTCAATATTCAGGGGTGCATACTGTCTGCACCTGGTGATTTTTCTAACTTTAGTCCATTTGTTGTTACACAGTTTCCGTTTGAATATCGATCTACTAATGGCTTTCCCATATTCTCCACAAGTACTTTTATAGTCCCACTTTTACCTTCCTCTGTTATATATGATGGAAAATACCATTTCTTCACTCAAATACAAGATGGCCCCTTCATCTCTAAGTGGTTTCACCACTTCTTTGACGAACCTATTACTTATTATGCAATTCTAAAAAGAATTTGCTATTTCTCTTTATGTTGCCTGCCAGTCGTCTTTCATATTCTCATCACCTTCCATTTTGCTTCCCATCTTTTTATGTTCTTCATTTTTTCCTATATTGTCCTTTCCATACTTATCACACATCACTTTTACTTGCTCTAACCTCTCTAGCCATGTAATTCCGGCCTTTTGATTTATCCCCTTCTAGTTGAATGTGTTCAACATGTATCTCATCTGCCTTATATTTAAATATTTCCCATTCCCGGCCCTTCGCTTGATCTGCCACTTTGCCAACCAATTAATCTGGGCTGGGCCCCCTTGCCTGAGACCAGCTAACGTGGCATAGGACAGAGATCCAATCTAGAACCTTCCTGATCTGTATAGCTGAGTATGTCGCCTGAATCCACTTACCCTTTGAAATTGTGAAACAGCAGCAATAAGAGTCTGACAACCAATTGTTTGCAGGTGAAATACCTTGCGAATTCTGCATGGAGCTACCTGTGTCCAGGTACCAGCTGATCATGTCCCTCAGAATGGACAATCGTGCATTCTTGTAACATCTGGAAACTGTTCTTTTATGGAGTTTACAGAGTGGTAAGATATAAATCTGTGGAGATCATGGGTCTGTGGAGGCAGCACAACTGTAATGGAAATAATCAGTGCTAGCATCAGGCCAGTTGAAGAAAAGGATTGATTAGTCATTGATTAAATCAGACGGTTTCGGAGGCGCACTGAGATACTTAATAGATCAAGGAGCATTTTGAGATCAAGTTTGACAAGATCATTTATACAATGACAGTCATCCTGCGGCTGATGTGACGACAGGTTTTGTAGAATGGTAAAGGACCTTAGCGATGTAGCATAGCAAAAGTGCATCTTGACTTCTGAAACCCGCTGCAAGAATCCAAGGAAACAAGTGCCAAAACTTCAGTTAAATTAAAATATAAATTCGGAGAGGAAGAGTATAAGAGAGGGAAAGAATGGCTGACACTTTGTATTAACAGTGCACTCGTTGTGATAAGATTTATATGACTCGTGGACTGGAGGTCAGGTACCTAGTGACATTAATACACTAGTAGCCACGGGGCATTCTCTGCTCCTCATTTAAGAGCATAGTCAATGTGTCAATCCTGTAACAGATATTCATTCTGATTTTTTTTAAAACCTGGAGAGGAGGATAAATAAGATCAGGCGAATCTAATCTATGGAGCTTGGGTTCTTTGGCGTTGGCTTTTGAAGTCTCACACAGCTTCGATTGAAATTAAAATCATTGAAAGTATAAGAGGCGTGTTAACTGGATGAAAATGTCATCATTTACCATTTTCATTGAATTGCCTAAAGATTTATTGGCCTTCTATTTCATTAAATGAATCCAATTCTATCTCATTTCCAACGTTGTTACTTTTAAAAGTTATCCAGAGGGGGCATGAATTCAGATAACTTAATTTGAAAGATCATTCGATGGGATAATGTGCTTTAAGCAGGGATTCTCAATTTATCTGGGAATTCAATCAAATGGTGAGGTTTTAGTTTTTCATTTTAAGTATAAGCTTATTTTTATACAGCATAAAGGTGGAACACTAAGGCCCGATTTTAACTGGAAGTGAGCACCGAGTGTGGGGCGCACTGCTGTGAGGCCTGAGCCATTTTAACACCCTGGCCTCATTTTAAATATATCAGGCCTGACTCCCTGCGTCAATGATGTCAGGTCGACAGACGGGAGTCAAGCGAGCTTGGCTGGAGGCTGCAGTCGAGTCCCGCGGGAACATTACCCGGCAGTCGGGTAAGTGGATCGGTGGAGGGGGGCGGGGGGGTGGCGACTACAGGGATCGGGAGAAGTAATGGGGGGTGGCCCAGGGCAGGGGAGGCCCAAGGTTTCCTTGTGGGGCCTGGAGGAGCACTCCTGCTAAACCTCTCCACCTTGTCCCTTCTCAGGTTTTGAGGCTTTAAAAGTTATCTGTTCAAAGATGCATTTGGTCATTTCTCTTAAATCTTGCACTAAAGTTCGCTGATGATACAAAAATTGATAGGGTGGTAAATAGCGAGGAGGATAGCCTCAGTCTGCAGGACGATATAGATGGGTTGGTCAGATGGGCGCAACAGTGGCAAATGGAATTTAACCCGGAAAAGTGCGAGGTGATGCACTTTGGAGGGACTAACAAGGCAAGGGAATACACAATGAATGGGAGGACCCTAGGCAAGACAGAGGGTCAGAGGGATCTTGGTGTGCAAGTTCACAGATCCCTGAAGGTGGCGGAACAGGTAGATAAGGTGGTAAAGAAGGCATATGGGATACTTGCCTTTATTAGCCGAGGCATAGAATATAAGAGCAAGGAGGTTATGATGGAGCTGTATAAAACACTGGTTAGGCCACAGCTGGAGTACTGTGTGTAGTTCTGGTCGCCACACTACAGGAAGGATGTGATCGCTTTGGAGAGGGTGCAGAGGAGATTCACCAGGATGTTACCAGGGCTGAAGCGCTTCAGCTATGAAGAGAGACTGGGAAGATTGGGTTTGTTTTCCTTGGAGCGGAGGAGGCTGAGGGGGGACATGATTGAGGTGTACAAAATTATGAGGGGCACAGATAGGATGGATACTAAGGAGCTTTTCCCTTCGTTGAGGGTTCTATAACAAGGGGGCATAGATTCAAGGTAAAAGGCGGGAGGTTTAGAGGGGATTTGAGAAAGAACTTTTTCACCCAGAGGGTGGTTGGAGTCTGGAACTCACTGCCTGAAAGGGTTGTGGAGGCAGGAACCCTCACAACATTCAAGAAGCATTTGGATGAGCACTTGAAATGCCATAGCATACAAGGCTACGGACCAAATGCTGGAATATGGGATTAGATTAGACAGGGCTTGATGGCCGGCGCGGACACGATGGGCCGAAGGGCCTCTATCCGTGCTGTATGATTCTATGACTCTAAAGCTCTGTGAAACCACTTGGTACATTTTCTACCTCAAAAGAGCGCTATAAATGAACATTATTGTTTTAGTAGTGGTCTAGTTTGCCTAAAGCACATGACATCTCAGGGAATAGAATTTTCACCTCGTAGTATCATAGTAGGTACAGCACAGGAAGAGGCCATTCAGCCCATCATGTCTGTGCCAGCTCTTTGGTAGAGCTATCCAATTAGTCCCATTCCCCTGTTCTTTCCCCATAACCCTGTAAATTTTTTCCATCCAAGTATTTATGCAATTCCCTTCTGAAAGTTATTATTGCTTCCACCACCCTATCAGACAATGCATTCCAGATCATTAATGTTTCCTCATGTCGCCTCTGGCTCTTTTGCCGATCACCCTAAATCTGTGTCCTCTGGTTGCCGACACTACTGCCACTGGAAACAGTTTCTTCTTATTTACTCTATCAAAACCGTACATTATTTTGAACATCTCTATCAAATCTCCCCTTAACCTTCTCTGTTCTAAGGAGAACAACCCAGCTTCTCCGGTCTATCCATATAACTGAAGTCCCTCATCCGTGGTACCAGTCTAGTAAATCTTCTCTGCACCCTCTCTATGACCTTGACATCCTTCCAAAAGTGTGGTGCCCAGAATTGAACACAATACTCCAGCTGAGGTCCAACCAGTGTTTTACAAAGGTTTAGCATAACTCCCTTGCTTTTGTACGCTATGCCTCTATTAATGAAGCCCAGGATCCCTTTTGCTTTTTTTTTTAAACAGCCTTCTCAACTTGTCCTGCCACCTGCAAAGATTTGTGTATGTGCACCCCCAGATCTCTCCATTCCTGAACACCTTTTAAAATTGTGCCGTTTAGTTTATATTGCCTCTCCTCATTCTTCCTACCAAAATGTATCACTTCACACTTCACTACGTTAAATTTCATCTGCCATGTGTTTGCCCATTTCACCAGTCTGTCTACGTCCTCCAGAAGTCTGTTGCGATTCTCCACATTGTTTACTACTTCCGAATTTCCTGTCATCTGTAAACTTAGAAATTCTACCCTCTGTACCTAAGTCCAGGTCATAAATATATATCAAAAAGAACAATGGTCCTAATACTGACCCCTGGGGAACACCACTGTATACTTCCCTCCAGTCTGAAAAACAACCATTCACCACTATTCTCTGTTTTCTCTCCCCTGGCCAATTTGTATCCACACTGCTACTGTCCCTTTAATCCCATGGGCTTTAATTTTGCGAACAAGTCTATTATGTAGTACTTTATCAAATGCCTTTTGAAAGTCCATATACACAACATCAACCCCACTACCCTCATCAACCCTTTCCGTTACTTCATTAAAGAACTCAATCAAGTCAGTGAAACACGATTTTCCTTTAACAAATCTGTGCTGACTTTCATTTATTAGCCCATACTTTTCCAAGTGCCAATTAATTTTGTCCCAGATTATTGTGTCTAAAAATTTCCCCACCTCTGACGTTAGGCTGACTGGCCTGTAATTGCTTGGTAGATCCCTCTTCCCCTTTTTAAACAGGGGTGTGACATTTGCAATCCTCCAGTCCTCCAGCACCGTCCCCGTATCTAAGGAGGATTTGAAGATTGTGGCCAGAGCCTCCACAATGTCCACCGTTACTTCCCTCGGTAACCTAGTATGCATCCCATCTGGTCCGGGTGATTTTTCTACTTTGAGTACTGCCAATCTTTTGAGTACCTCCTCTTTATCTATTTCTATCCTATCCGATATCACTACTACCTCCTCCTTTACTGCTACAATGGCAGCATTCTCTTCTCCAATGAAGACGGACGTGAAGTATTCATTTAGTACCTCAGAATGCCCTCTGCTTCCATCAAAAGATCTCCTATTTTGTCCCTAATCAGTCCCACCGTTCCTTTGACTACCCTTTTACTATTTATATGTTTATAAAAGACTTTTGGGTTACCTTTTAAGTTAGCCCCTAATCTATTCTCAAACTCTCCCTTTGCCAGTCTTATTCCCTTTTTTTAGATCTCCTCTGTACTTTCTGTATTTAGCCTGGTTCTCAACCGTATTATGAAGCCTACATTTGTCATAAGCCTCCTTTCTCTGTTTCATTTTAATCTCGATATCTTTAGTTACCCAGGGATCTCTAGCTTTGGATGCCCTTCCTTTCCCCCTCGTAGGAATGTGTCTACTCTGTACCCAATCCAACTCCTCCTTGAAAGCCTCTCATTGTTCATTTACTGTTTTGCCTGCCAATTTTGATGTAAATCCACCTGGGCAAGATCTCTTTTTAACTTATCTAAGCCTATTTACTTCAATTGCTGCATGACTGCAGTCAGACTATGGCTGAAGAAACATGATAGTGAATATCCTGCGCTGACGTCATCCCTGGAAAAGTTCCCAATTCCAGAAGTTTAATACGTCTGACTGGTCAGTAATTGGCTGGCTAATTAGCAAATATTGCCAGCCCAGATTAGCAAAAGAACAAACCCAAGAATAATGCATGCTGGAGAGATAAACATTTTATAGTCGACACAAATAAATACATTTCTTAATTGCATTTTCAGCAAAGAATTAATACTAAAAATAATAATGAATGTTTTTATTTGAATTTAATCTCGGAGGAAGTCATCAGCGCTAATACAGTTACTGATCCAGAAAACCACCTCCCTACGTATCTCCCATTTCTTGTAATACTCCGGGACCTATCATATTCCCTGTGTTTCTTTGCCACTCAGGCAATTCTCTTTAAGTTTACAGTTAATTGTTTTTCAATTTCTAAACAATGAGGACAAATGAGACTATTGTTTCACATTTGCTGGGGAGAGGAGAGCTCCCGATGCTTCACTTGCAATTGCCTCCAATAAATGCAGATTTTTGTGCCTTTTGTCTAATTGTGCAGGGACTGGGCCTAATGTAAACTGGTTTTGCGATTAGGTACTACACCATACGAGTGTGTAATTGCTTGTGTGGTCTTCATCACTGGGCCTGTCAGTATTTATCAGCCAAGTAAATAATGTTATAAGTTGGCGCACTAAGGCATTAGAATTTTAAAAGCTGAGGGAATAAGCTCCAATGCCAATTAGGTTGACTTGAATAGCCAAGGTTAGTGCTATTCTTCCTAACATAAGTGGATGGCAACTGGCATCCTTACTAAATGTGACATAGTATAGTGAGCCGATTTATCAAATGGAAAAGCAGAATTATAGACTTCAGGACTACATTAAGATAAGCCAGTTCATTAGAACAAGAGTGTACAGGCTAAAATTGGGGAAAGGAAAATTTAGGGCAGAGGTCAGGGAGAACTTCTTCACTCAAAGATTGATCAACACTTGCAATGGTCTTCCGGATTGAGTAGCGAATGCAAAAACATTAAAATAATTCAAAGTTAGCCATTTAAGTGACATGATTGAGAGGGAAGATAAATTATTTTTTTACTCTGGGTAGATAAGTTAAGGTGAACTGAAAGGTTTCCCTCATCTGCATCAATCTTTTGATTTTGTGGATCAAAAACTCTGAGATTGTTCCAAAGGTCGGTCGATATTACACTGGGGCTACTGAATGGAAGGATGAGCTTGCTGGGCTGAATGACTTTGTTCATTGGCTTACGATTGTAATATTTGTGAAACATTTGCATTAACGATGCAACCTATCCCTTTGGTGGGAGGTGTATTTTTACTTGTGCTAGTGGAAAGTTATTGGTTGAAGCCATATTTGGCTACATAAAGGATGTAACCAGGGTTGACTTGAGCTTATCCAAAACTCTGCTGCTCGTTTCCCAACTCGCACCAAGTCCCGTTCGCCCATCACCCCTGCGCTCGCTGACCTACATTGGCTCCTGGTCCAGCAATGTCTCGATTTTAAAATTCTCATCCTTGTTTTCAAGGCCTCGCCCCTCCCTATCACTGTAACCTCCTCCAGCCCTACAATCCTCCGAGATCTCTGCGCTCCTCCAAGTCTGGCCTCTTGTGCATCCCCAATTTTAATCGCTCCACTATTGGTGGCCGTGCTTTCAGCTGCCTAGGCCCGAAGCTCTGGAATTTCCTCCCTAAACCTCTCAGCCTCTCTACCTCTCTCTCCTTTTAAGACGCTCCTTAAAACCTACCTCTTTGACCAAACTTTTGGTCACCTGTCCTATTATCTCCTTATGTGGCTCGGTGTCAAATTTTGTTTGATAATCGTTCCTGTGACGTGCCTTGGAACGTTTTACTATGTTAAAGGCACTATATAAATGCAAGTTGTTGTTGTTGAATGAGAAAAGGCCAATTGTGCATTAATCCCACTGTTTCCACACACAGTGTACAATCTAACCTCTCTTAGATTCTACTACACCCACCTTGGTCCACTCTGAGAAAGTTCTACATAAGACCTCATTGGTCACAGCAGTATTCAAACAAAAACACCCAAAGGTTCACCCATCTTAACATTACAATTTAACGTTGGTCCACCTTCCTCCAAACAATATTTCTCCCTCCCCTAAACCAACACTTAGACTGGAGACCATCATATCTCATGGTATATTTGATCATCTCAGCCTATATCTCTAATGTCAATCAATGCCATTTCCAGCCATATATTTATCCAGAAGCAAAATACTGTGGAAGTTGGAAATCTGAAATAAAAAAAGAAAATGCTGGAAACACTTAGCAGGTAAGGCAACATCTGTAGAGAGAGAAACAGAGTTAACGTTTCAGGTCGATGACCTTTCGTCAGAACTGGAAGATGCTGGAGACGAACAACTTTTAAGCAAGTACAGAGCCAGGGAATAGGGGGAAGGGAAAGAATGAAAGGAAGAAGTCCGTGATAGGGTGGAGGGCAGGAGTTATTAAATGACAACAGTGACGGTGATAATGAGACAAGTATAAAAAGAAAAGATGAGTCCAGAGGAGGTATAAATGGAGATTAGCAGAGGGGGATTTTCCATCTTTTTAGGTGGGTTAACCGTATTAGCCCCAATGCATTTGCTGGGTTCTATTCCACAAAAATAAATTACGGGGGAAAGTGAGAGGTAAGCTGCATGATTGAAGGCAAATGCAGCATCACAGCCCTCTTCCCAAGTGGTTTAATTTGTGGGACACTGTTCATGTTTCATAAACCACCCAATTCCTGATGTGTATTTATTTTAACGTTTTTGATTTTCTTTAAAAATCCTTTTATTTTCTAATTTTTCTCCTGTTCCAAACACGTTGAATCTCGTTGTTTGGTTCAATGGAAGCAGTCTTGCTGTACTGCAGTCAAGTGGTCTTCTTCATGTGCGAGTCATTGCAGTCAGTGTCAGACGGCTGTTTGTGGACAGAATTGCAGCTAAACATGGTCCTTTTCTCACTTGACAAGCAGAGATCAATGAATAACATTCACAGCTAGGAACCCTGGTTGATATTTCCCTCCCTTCTTAGCCCAAGGACAATGAGGCCCACTGCAGTGTTCCAAATGCTACCTATTCTGAGATCAACCAACTCAACACAAAGCAGCAAAACAAACTGGGATCTTCTGCCCTGCATGGCTTAGCACCATGTGCTCATTTTTCACTCAACGCTGCAAACTTACCTGTGTAAGGTCAACTTTCCTCATTACAACAATGACTACACTTCAAAAAGTACACCATTGGCAGTTAAGCATTTTAGGATGTAGGAACATAGGAACAGGAGCAGGCCATTCAGCCCCTCGTGCCTGCTCCTCCATTGAATAAGATCATGGCTGATCTGTGATCCAACTCCATATACCTGCCTTTGGCCCATATCCCTTAATACCTTTGGTTGCCAAAAAGCTATCTATCTCAGATTTAAATTTAGCAATTGAGCTAGTATCAATTGCCGTTTGCGGAAGAGAGTTCCAAACTTCTACAGCCCTTTGTGCGTAGAAATGATTTCTAATCTCGCTCCTGAAAGGTCTGGCTCTAATTTTTAGACTGTGCCCCCTACTCCTAAAATCCCCAACCAGCGGAAATAGTTTCTCTCTATCCACCCTATCTGTTCCCCTTAATATCTTATAAACTTCGATCAGATCACCCCTTAACCTTCGAAACTCCAGAGAATATAACCCCAATTTGTGTAATCTCTCCTCGTAACTTAACCCTTGAAGTCTGGGTATCATTCTAGTAAACCTACGCTGCACTCCCTCCAAGGCCAATATGTCCTTCCGAAGGTGTGGTGCCCAGAACTGCTCACAGTACTCCAGGTGCGGTCTAACCAGGGTTTTGTATAGCTGCAGCATAACTTCTGCCCCCTTGTACTCTAGTCCTCTAGATATAAAGGCCAACATTCCATTTGCCGCCTTGATTATTTTCTGCACCTGTTCATGACACTTCAATGATCTGTGTACCTGAACCCCTAAGTCCCTTTGGACATCCACTGTTTTTAACTTTTTACCATTTAGAAAGTACCCTGTTCTATTCTTTTTTGATCCAAAGTGGATGACCTCACATTTGTTTACATTGAATTCCATTTGCCACAGTTTTGCCCATTCACCTAACCTGTCAATATCGCTTTGTAATTTTATGTTTTCATCTACACTGCTTACAATGCCACCAATCTTTGTGTCATCGGCAAACTTTGATATGAGACTTTCTATGCCTTCATCTAAGCCGTTAATAAATATTGTGAAGTTGTGAAAGGTGCTATATAAATGCAAGTCAGTCAGTTTTTTTAAATTCTTTCCTTCTTTCCTTCCTCATTGATGAAGGGATCGAGTGTAATGTATCCAAGTTTGCTGACGATAGAAAGCTAGGTGGGAAAGTAAGCTGTGAAGAGGCTGCAAATGGATACAGACAGGTTAAGTGAGTGGGCGAGAAAGTGGCAGATGGAGTATAATGTGGGGAAATGTGAAATTATCTACTTTGGTAGCAAGTATAGAAAAGCAGACTATTTTTAAAAAGGTGAGAGACTAAGAAATGTTGGTAATCAGAGGGATTTGGGTGTCCTTGTACACGAATCACAGAAAGCTAACATGCAAGCAATTAGGAAGGCAAATGGTATGCTGGCCTTTATTGCAAGGGGACTGGAGTATAAGAGTGAGGAGGTCTTGCTGCAATTATACAGGGCTCTGGTGAGACCACATCTGGAATACTGTGTACAGTTTTGGTCTCCTTACCTAAGGATATACTTGCCTTAGAGATGGTGCAACGAAGGTTCACTAGATTAATTCCTGGGATGAGAGGGTTGTCTTATGAGGAGAGATTGAATAGAATGGGCCTATATTCTCTGGAGTTTAGAAGAATCAGAGGTGATCTCATTGAAACATATAAAATTCTTAGACGGCTTGACAGGATAGATGTTGAGAGGCTGTTTCCCCTGGCTGGGGAGTCTAGAACTAGAGGTCATAGTCTCAAGATAGGGGGTCAGCCATTTAGGATCAAAATGAGGAAATATTTCTTCACTCAAAGAGTTGTGAATCTTTGGAATTCTCTACCCCAGAGGGCTGTGGATGCTCAGTCACTGAGTATATTCAAGACTGAGATTGATATATTCCTGGACACTAAAGGAATCAAGTGAAAAAGGAACAGAGCGGGAAAGTGGAGTTCAGGCTGAAGGGGTCATATGCTGATTCCTGCTCCTATTTCTTATGTCCTTATTTTCCTTCCTTCCTTTTCTTCTGCCCAGTTAGTGAATAAAGCAATTATGACACTGTGCTGTGGGGCCTGTATAGATCAAAATTCTACGATGGTGTAACACATTTTACAAAGCATTATGAGCAGTGATTTTGCTTTGTCATTTATATACAGTTTGTTTTCAAGTTTAAAATGCACCCACCAAAAACTAAATGCATTGCCTCGAACACTGCAATTTGGATTTGCTGCTCACAGCATTATTTATGTGACATGATTGGTGCTCATGACAGTTTTTAAAAAAAACATTTCATAAATAGACGACAGTGAGGATAAAACAAAACTATAAATGCCGCTATATTACATAAAATAATTTCTGTCTGTACTGTGTGATTTCCAGCTATAATATTTTACCAAACAATCCCCAACTGATTACAGTAATTTCTGTGTGTTTGTACGAGGTGGGGTGGGGTGGGGGGGTGCGGGTTCGGATTTGTGGTAACCATGTTGATGATGACTTAGTTGGAGAGAATGCAGTGGATGTCTTTTCCATTGAGGTTCCCAAACCACACAATCTGCACTCCTGAGTAAGATATAAGAAAAAACGTTTTTCATCTAATAGACAATCCTTCTCTCATGTCCAGCCTCTCTCTCTGTTACCACCTTATCATAGAATCATAGAATGGTTACAGCACAGGAAGAGGCCATTAGGCCCATCGAGCCCGTGCCGGATTTCTTCAAGAGCAATCCTGTTAGTCCCACTCTTCCGTCATTTCCTCGTAGCCCTACTGTCTGTTCCTTTCTACTCTATTGATGCCACTACAGCAAGCTCTCCTTTGAACCTTCCACTCTTGTTCCTTCTAAGCTGCAAATATACCACCCTGAACACTCTCTTCCTTCTCCTTACATCCTTATTGTGTTGAAAAAGGTTCATTGCACTTTCGCACTCTATTCGTTCTTGCCCAAAAACTTAGAACTGTGGAACCCCTTAGCTCCCTCAGTCATCTCTCCTCCCTACAATCAACAAGCTTTCAACACACAATCATAGGAATATAGGTACAGGTGTAGGCCCCTCTCTCTCCGTTACCACCTTGTCATAGCATCATAGAATGGTTACAGCACAGAAGGAGGCCATTCAGCCCCTCGAGCCCGTTCTGTCATTCAGTGAGATCTTGGCTGATCTGTATCCTAACTCCATCCACTCACCTTGGCTCCATATCCCTTAATACCCTTGGCTAACAAAAATCTGTTGGTCTCAGATGTAAAATTATTAATTGAGCCAGCATCTGCTGCTTTTTGTGGGAGAGAGTTCCACACTTCTACCACCCTTTGTGTGAAGAAGCGTTTCCTAACTTCTCTCTTAAATGGCCTGGTTCTGATTTTGTCCTAGACTCCCCCACCAGCGAAAAAAGTTTCTCTCTAACTACCCTATCAATTCCTTTCAATATCCTAAAAACCACAATCAAATCACCTCTTAACCTTCTAAAAGCCAAGGGATGCAAGCTTAGTTTATGAAATCTCTCCTCATAATCTAACCCTTGGAGCCCTGGTAACATTCTGGCGAATCTGTGCTGCAGTCCTTCCAAGGCCAATATATCCATTCTAAGGTGCGGTGCCCAGAACTGTACACAGCACTCCAGATGTGGTCTAACCAGGGCTTTGTAGCTGTAGCAAAACCCCTTCCCCTTTATATTCTAGCCCCCTAGTTATAAAGGCTATCATTCTATTAGCCTTTTTGATTATATTTTGTACCTGACCACTACATTTTAGTGATCTGTGTACCTGGAGCCCTAAATCTCTTTGGACCTCCACTGTTCCTAACTTTTCACCATTTAAAAAATACTCGATCTATCATTTTTTGGTCCAAAATAAATGACCTCATGCTTAGTTGCATTGAAATCCACAGTTTTGCCCATTCACTTACTCTATCACAGGGGGCAAAATTGGGCCATGTAGCGCACCCGTTTTGTAGACACCACACAGACTCCTAAGCTTCGAAAATGGTGTCCGAGATGCACAGGCACACTTCCGGTGTGACGTGCGCAGGATGCCATCTTGGTCAAGGTGGTCGCGCACGCGCACCCAGCGAACACCGGCAGCATGTAGAGTAGGGAGATTATGACATAAATCAGTGTGCAACTCTGATTTGAAGCAGCCAGCGACATTTTGGAACTCCACGCTCCAGCCAACGTACTGTCTTAACCTCGCACAGCTGAACGGGACTTAAACGGCATGAAGGACCCCCCCCCCCCTACCAGCGCCATTTAAAGGGATCACGCAGGAGTTACAGGTTAGTTGCTGGATTAGTTATCCTGGCTGCTGGTACAATTGTATATGTTTTGGAGGTTTCCTATACTTGGAAAAAGTTGCAATATTCCAGAGAGAGCAGTCTGGCTGGTCTTGCAATACTGTTAGAAGCATTTAAAATAGTGTGCTGACCAAAACTGCTTCGAGACATGGGTGGCCAACTAGGGCTTCCTCTAGGAATTGAATATGACTGGAAGCATGCACAGAGGCCACGCAGAGCAGGACAAGCTGCCAGAAGAGGGAGGAGGAGGAGGAGGAGGAAGAGATGGAGGAGGAGGAAGTAGAGGAAGAGGCAGGGAGGCAACAAGGTAGATAGGCCCTGTCTGCCAGGGCTTTGCGTGATCAGATGATTAGTGATGATACCAGTAACCTCAACGTCACCTCCCCATTCACCAGCAGTCCCACACTCCTTACCTTTTCTCTCTCACATGACCATCAAATCATCCTCCTTATGGTTACACAAAGCTTCCTCCCTCAGCTCATCGCAGAAATGAAAACCAACACCAAATACAAATCCATAACCACATTTATAGATTTACACATCAAATGATTCAAACAAAGTGATACTATTCACCCATGTGTATTCCCTTAGTGCCTGTCGTTTGTGTGCCTGTGCCTTTACCTATCCTAGTGCTACTACGAGGTGCATCCCCAGTGGCTGGTGCATGGGTGGTGGGAGGCTGCTGACCTTCAATGGAAGAGACTGCAGATGGCCTTGGAGGGTGACCTCGAGCAGCTCTGGGCCAGGAGGGCTCGGCTTCAGACTGCACCATCTCGGCCTGGGCTGCAGCAGTCTGGCCTGGTTGGCTGACAGGCAACAGCAAGGGCACTGAAGGAATGTCGGGTTGGAGCAGCACTGCTGTCATCCTGAGAGAGGACAGCAAGTTCGTCTTCCATGACGCACTGCCACTCTCCCGGGCCGGCGCCTCAGCAATCTTGGTGATCTGTTGGAGAACAGATTGTTGGACTGCTGTGATGCCCTGGAAGCCCCGTCCACAGTGGAGCCATGATAGCAGCAGTCTGGCTTCCACAGCAGCAGTCTGAGCTCCAAATGCAGCAGTCAGACCTTTGATGGCAGCTACTTGTGTTGCAATGGAAGCTCAGACATCGGTCATCAGACGCTGCATCATGGTGGGTTCCACAGGTGTGCCGATGGAGGTGACCACCCGTTCCATGTGGGAAAGGATGGGCTCCAATCTCGGCGCAAAGCCCTGGACTCCTCTATACCCCTTGACATTGTGCGCAGGCTTTCTGGCAGGCTTTCCAGTGCACCAAGCATTTGTTTGTGTACGCTCATCAGCCGTCTTCTGTAGCCTGGCCCATCGAAGTCGTCATCTGACTCCTCCATAGCAGTACCAGTGTGCGATCTCGCCCTCTGGTGTCTTACTGCATGCAGATCCCTCCTCTATCCTAGCCTCTAAAGTATGCACAGTGTCAGTCTCTGAGCTGGTGGCTGCGAGTGTAAGATCAAGTGACAGTGTGTCTGCATCATCAAAGTCATCTTCCTCTGCCTCCTCTGACTGGGCAGGTTCCAGTTCTTGAGTATCTGAAATGACAAAGGGACACTGGTTGAGTTGTGGTGCGGGGAGAGGAGAAAATAAGACGTGGGTGCTCACACCACCGGCAGCACGTGAGTCAGAAAAGATTGTGGTTTGAGGGAGAAGTGGGAGGCGAGAAGGAGGATTAGGTAGGCAGAGACCTCCGATGAGACCTCCAGTGGCCATGGCTGCAGTGACGGCCCATCCAATGATGGACAGCACTGTCTCCTCCATGAGGGTGAGGACATGTAGGCGTGCCTGTCCTCCCCCAGTTCTTTCCTGCTGTCTACTGTTGTGCATCATCTTCTCCTGCAAGAAAGAAGGAAGTGTTGTCAGTGAGTGTCCTGCAAGATGTTTGGGTGATGTGGCTGTCATGGTTGAATAGCTGCCAGTGTGTGTGACCTGTGAGTTGTGGCGGCTTGTAAGAGTGATAACGTGCGAGGGTGAGGTGTAGCATCTGATTCACAGAGTTGTGTACTGATTGAAAGAGTTTGTTGGTAGGTGGGCCACAGGGGGTGTAGTGGTGGAGCAGTGGATGAGGCTGGTGGTGCAGTTGGTAGGATGTGCCACTTGACTGTTGAACTCACTCACCTTGACCACTCGTGTCAAATCACCGAAGTTCTTCCTGCACTGCATCCATGTGCATGGTGCGATGCTCCTGGCATTTACCTCATTCGCCACAGACTCCCAGTGCCTCTTGAGCACATGTCTGGAGGGTCTCCTGCCCCCCTGCGGATATAGGATGGCCCTCCGTCCGTCCATCTCTTCCACCAAGGCCTCTAGTGCACTGTCTGAGAACACCATTGCACGCTCTCTCACAGGGCAGCCATTCTTCAATATCTTCCAGCACTTCCCAAAGAACTTCCTGCAGCCACACTGCACCCCCCACTTTAAGAGGAACAGGTAACACCGGCTGCACGCAGCAATCAATGAAAACACCAGGCAGCAAGAATGTTACGTGCTGCCTGCATCACAACCAAGGGGAGTGGGTTAATCGCGGACCACGATCCCAGCGCCCATCTTCGGTGGTTATCCAATATAACCCCCAATGTCTCTTTATAATTTTATGCTCCTGTCAACATTACTTTCTGTGCCACCAATCTTTGTGCCATCGGCAAACTTGGATATTTGGCTCCCTATTGTGTTATCTAAGTCATTAATAAATTTAGTGAATAGTTGAGGCCTCAGCACAGATCCTTGTGGGACACCACTAGTCACTTCCTTCCAATTTGAGTACATCCATAGACATTCCCCTGTCTACTACTTTAGTTACTTCCTCAAAAAATTCAATTAGGTTTGTTAGACATGACCTACCCTTTACAAATCCATGTTTGGCTCTCCCTAATCAGCTCAAATTTCTCTAAGTGCTCAGTCACACTATCCTTAATTAGAGATTCCAATAACTTCCCCACAACAGATGTTACACTAACAGATCTATAATTTCCTGATTTCTTTCTCTCACCTTTCTTAAATAATGGAGTTACATTTGCAATTTTCCAATCTAAAGGGACAATTCCCGAACCGAGGGAGCTTTGAAAGATTATGGCTAAAGCATCACAGTTTCTTCACCACTTCCTTTAAATCCCTGGGGAGGAAACCATCAGGTCCTGGGGATTTAGTGCCATTGTTTTTTCTAATTCTGTTTTCTTGCTTACATTAACTTTAGTGAGTTCCAGTCCTTGATTCATTATTAGTTTCCCTGCAATGTCAGGTATATTATCCTCTTCCTCTAATGTGAAGACTGACACGGGGTAATTATTCAAGTCTGGCATTTTCTTATTTTCATTTGCAATATTACCTGCATCTGTTTTTAAAGGGCCAGCATTACCCTTGACTACCCTTTCTCTTCCAATATAATTGTAAAAACTTTTTGTGTTAGTCTTGATATCCCTCACAAGTTTCTTTTTGTATTCCCTTTTTGCAGCACTTATTATCTTTTTTGTCATCTTTTGCTGTTCTTTATATCTCTCCCAGTCCCCTCGATCTACACAATTGTTGGCACTTTCGTATGCTCCCTCCTTCAGTTTTATGTTATCTCTTACTTCTTTTGTCGACCATGGCTGTTTTATTTGGTAAGTACAGGTCTTAACCTTTAGGGTATATTAATTCTTTTTTGAACCCCTCCCACTGTTCATCACTAATTTTACCCAATAACAGTTTTGACCAGTTTGCTGTTGTCAGTCTCTGTCTCATCCCGTTAAAGTTGGCCTTACCAAAATCTAGAATCTTTGTAACTGTGTTAAGTTTCTCCTTTTCAAATCTAACATTGAATTCAATCATATTATGATTAGTGTTAGTTAAATGTTCCCTTACTGTTAGATTATTAAGTAAGTCTGGCTGATTACTCATTACTAAATCTACTATGGCCTGCCCTCTTGTTGATTCTAGAACACATTGCTCCAGAAAACTATCTTGAATGCACTCAAGAAATTCATTACCTTTCTGACTTGAGCTACTCTACCCTTCCCAGTCTATATGAAAATTAACATCTCCCATTAAAACGACACTGCTTTTGCTACAAGCCTCTCTAATCTCTGAATTAATACGTTCTGCCACTTCATTGCTGCTATCAGGAGGCTGGTAGAAATCTCCCATTACAATCATATGATCATCTAATTAAGTTATCTTCTCTTCTGCTCTTTTCAACCTTGGGAGAGTTCTGCACTGTGGACTTTGGCCCTTCACCTAGGTTTCTTAACAAAAATAAATTGAAAACTCATGCCTGTATATTTTGGGGGAAACTATACAATTCCAACTACCTGCTTTATGGATATAGTCAATTTCTCCTCAAAACACCAAAGAAAAATCAGTTTTTATGTAAAACTGATAAGATTTAAAATGCAACTGCACAGTGTGTTGTGATTAGGTTTTTTTCATGTTTTTTCAATGTTTTAATTGTTGAAAAGAGTTCCTAGCAGAATGACAGACCCTGCATTTCCTTAGACTTTCTGCCACTGAAGGCATGACTTTGCCGGAAATGTAGCGGAAACCCCTCATTTACACGCGGATACTGGGTTTCCACCATAATTGCAGTGCAGATGTGGCAATGCAGCGGCAGAGAGATTTCAGGACAGAAAGAGACCATTCAGCCCATCTTGCCCTTAACATTTCTCTCCAAATGTTTATCTAAGTCCGGCTTAAATGTCTTTATTGGCTCAGTCTCAGCAGCCATTCGCCAAATCCTACAAACTCTTAACGTGAAGAAAGTTCTTTCAACTTCCCCCTTTATGCTTCTTGTACTAATCCTAGGTTGAGTATGACTCATACAATGTTGTAATCCAGGCACTAATGGTCAAGAATCTCCAGATGGTAGGATGGGAAGGACGATGTAGTTGGTGCATAAAACTTTGTCATAGTGTTTACCGAATAACAGATTGCACTGTAAAATATTTCTGACATATTCGGGCGATATTGATAGTCCTTTGTAAATCACTTGATCCTTGTTCTTTCAGTCTGAGAATCATCGTGTCACAAACCATTGGGATTGATCATGACAGCTGCTACTGACTAAAAAGAACTTGGAAAAAAAGCACTAATTCTTTCCTAACTCCATAGTGCAATTTGAAAACGATAATCTGCGATCATGGTTATAAACCATTCAAGCGTCACTGTTGAGGTTCATGGTATTCTCTGAACTCTTCAACAAGATTAGCACCCAGTGACTTCTGGGTGTACACTGTTATAATGCAAACACGACTCTGATTAACTAACTCTTAAACTGTACACTGACCATGTTTAGATTCTGGGGATGAGTTGCGTAATATGTTACTTCAGTTATGTGCTGTGTGTCACATAGTTTGCTGGTCACTAAACGGCTTCATTGCACAGATTCTGGATGCAGAATTTCAATTGGTACTTCTAATCTATAAATGTTGTGGTCAATTTGATTGAATACAGTCCAATTGACATCGTCAAAAGTTAAGATCTCACAGGCCTAACATTTTTCTATTTAGCCAACCTGTTACTGGCAGATGAGGGGGCAAAGAGATCAGAAATAGATTGAAGCCAACAAATGCAAGCAGACAAATGAGGGAGTGCAAAGTGATGTGGCTTGGTCAGGCTGTCAGAATGACTGATACATAAATACCCAAACAAGCAGTCAACTGACAGCCTGAAGCAAGATGTCTCAAAAACATCCACCAGTGAATGGGACAGTGGGACATGGAGTGAAGTGATATCAAGAGACAAGTGGTGAGATGAGTAATGAAGGATGACAAGAAACCTTTGCACCTGTCAACGTTGGATGGCGTATTTAGTTTCATTTGTTTTACTGAAAAACCTCATTTTTTAGGCTGGCATTTATTTCTGAAATGGAGTGAATAAAAACCTCTGATAATGAAAGACTTGCATTTATATAGCACCTTTCATGACTTCAGGATGTTCCAATGCGCTTTACAGCCAATTAAGTACGTTTTGAAGTGTCGTCACTGCTGTAATGTAAGAAATGCAGCCAAGATGCGCACAGCAAGGTCCCACAAACAGCAATGTAGTAATTGACCAGATAATCTGTTCTAGTGATGTTGGTTGAGGGATAAATATTGTCCAGGACACTTGGGAGATTTCCCCTGCTCTTCTTCGAAATAGTGCCATGGGATCTTTTATGTCCATCTAAGAGGGCTGATGGGGCCTTGGTTTAACGTCTCATCTGAAAGACGGCACCTCCCACAGTGCAGCACTCCCTCAGTACTGCACTGGAGTGCCAGCCTAGATTTTGTGCTCAAGCCTCTGGAGTGGGACTTGAACCCATGACCTTCTGACTCAGGCGAGAATGCTACCAATGAGTCATGGCTAACACAATGCTGTTTCCTATTATTATGTCAAATTCCAATATTACTAGAAAATATAGGTAATATACTCAAGGAAAATTGTGAAAATAATGGCTCTCAATTAAAATAAAAATCAAGTTATGCTTATTGAATATTATATGAAAGTAAGCACTATTTATTGATATCCTACAGTGATTGCCATGCTATGTAAACTATTTTTTTCCACAAGATAAGTTCAGATGACTACAGCCCTTCAGCCCATTTAAGGTCAGCCTTCCAGAATACCAGCCCACCTGTCCTCTCAGTGCCGAATCAAACTGTTTTGTAAATGAGTCTAATGTCAACCTTCCTTCTTGGCAACCCTGTAGCTACTGTGATAAAAAGAAATATATCTGAGTATCTGCCATTTGCATTTAAACCTTGAAAGCTGGGGAAAGTCTGGTCTTTAATGTTAATGGGAGTAACAAATCCTGCTGGTTTATTTGTGATTTTTGTTGTTTTCAGGATGTCGGCTAAAATATTGGCTATATCGCCAGAGCTGCAAGCCAGCCAACCAAAAGCAGCTCAATTAGTCGTAGGCGAACCCAGATATTTACTGGGTGTAGCTGATATAGAAATGGGCACTGAACAGCGAGGGAAGGCAGGGTTATGGGTCAGGCACTGCAAATCCTACATGCAAGGAGTCAGGGAGGGAAGCCTGATTCTTTATGATGACCACCCCACTTCCTTCAATCGCTTGGTGCACTAAGCATTAGAGAAGATCGTCTGACTGCTTTCTGCTAAGGTTCAGCAGGGAAGCAATGACCAGGGCAGGAGGACATGACTGAAGGGTTATCAGGAGACAAGTGGAGAGAATAGGTAGTGGGAGGTGATCAGAAGCTTTTCCAACTGTCAGTGCGGGATGGACATTAGCTTCATTTTATTTTTAACTGCAAGGCCTTTTTTGCAGGCCAACTTGTTCATTGTGGAATTTGAATCTGGCATTGAAGGGAATGCATTTTACTGTTGTTCGGTTAAATGCGCTGCATGTTAGTAAAAAATATAGCTAGTGTGCTGAAAGAAAATAGCGTTAGCTAACTATCAGTTAAAATAGATTTATAAATTTATTACAGAAATCGTTTCATATAGCTTGCCTTGGAATTAATTGGTACTTAGTTGTATGTGTGATTCGGTTGCTCTGCGACAGTCTACACTTAGTTCGAATTATCTGATCATTTAAATGTTTTAGCAATCAATTGCCACTTTGCTGTGTTATTTAGGTTGCTTAATTCAAATTATCACGCTGACTTTGACAGCCCCTGGCAGTGCCAGACAGATGTCGCT
Source organism: Heptranchias perlo (assembly GCF_035084215.1). Taxonomy (NCBI): domain Eukaryota; kingdom Metazoa; phylum Chordata; class Chondrichthyes; order Hexanchiformes; family Hexanchidae; genus Heptranchias; species Heptranchias perlo. The sequence continues at coordinate 14,329,158 of NC_090331.1, read as the reverse complement.
TGCTGTGCTGAGGACTTCCTGATGGGGATGGAATAGCTATCAATGGCCCCTTGCTAAACCTCACCTCATTAAGCATAACTCTACTGCCAGGGAGCTGAGCCTGGCATATGGGCCCCTGCCATGTAGCGGAGCAGTCGGACTTGACATAGGGTTGCCAACCCTCCAGGATTGCCCTGGCGTCTCCAGGAATTAAAGACTAATGTCCAGGACACTGCTGCGAGCAACTCAGGAGAAAAATCATAGTGCCAATAAAAAGTTGTTTTGTTTTGAAATAGTCTTTGAATACTTTTGTTTATTAGTTGTAAAAATATTGGAGATGGGAAAAAAGGCTGTTGACTGACAGTGAAGAATCATCCAATCACTTTCCGATTGGCATGGGAAGGTGGTGCGCTGCAAGGATGGACATGTCAGGTGACAAATGGCGGGTGTGCAGTGGCGGGGCAGCTGGAGGCAGGAGGTCATTTGATGAGACCTCCAGGAATATGTCCCACCCATAAGGTAACCCTACTTGACAGTGCACAACATGCGCCATCTAATGTCATGGGCATCGCTTTCCTGTGTTTGATTGTGCCAAGTCCAGCGCTAGTGGAGCACTGAATGCAAATGCATCATGCACAATAACCTAGAATACGGAAAGAAAAACTTGCAGAGGCTCACCTTTAAGTGAAGGCTCCAGCTTTCTCGCTGCAGGTTCTCGAGCAATGACTTTTCGCTCTGTACGTGAGGGTGAACTCATTGTACCTGCAAAGTGTTACTGGTGTGATATTGGGCACTTCCCTCCTCGGTCCACCATCTGTTGACTTAATTGCCCTAACTCAGAAATTTAGGGCATTGGTGCTTACACCTCTAATTCTCCGTTTAGCAATTTTGTTAGTGTCAGACAGTTAGGTCTATATCGCAGTCCTGGCATTGCGGGCTGCGATTGGACAGTTGCTGCTGAAGGAAAGTTTTATACTGAGAGCAATTTTTAGGCTTAAGAATTTTTCCAAAGTAGCTCTTAAACTAGCCAGGGCTGATTTAGCTACATGAGACCTCAGAATACTAGAAAATAGGAGCATAGGAACAGGAGTGGGCCACTCAGCCCCTCGAGCCTGTTTCACCATTCAATCAGAACATCTCTAGAGTTGCCCAAGTATCGCCCTTTGAATTCTCCCCCAACCCCATATTTCAAACAAAATCTACAGCATCATCCACCAAAAAGTAAATAAGATCCAGTAATGCCTGCCGAATAAACCTTGGAACGTCTCTTCTAAAAAAAACAGTAGAGTGTGTGTGTGTTTGCATGTGTGTGTGTGCATGCATGCATGCGGGTGTACGTGTGTGTGTACGTGCATGTGTGTATGTGAGGACAGAATCTGGCTCAACTGTGATGTGCTTTATCACCAATAGTCTCCTGACATTCAATGTCTAGATTTACACACGAGGAATGCCACCCCTTGGGTGAGTTAACAGAGGGCTACGATTGCCTGTGGAATGTTACCATAACTTTTAGAAGAGAAGGCAAAAGAATTGGGAATTTTAATATTCAGAGAATCCCTTTGATTTTTGGTTATACGTTTCTTTTTGACATTTTTGTGTAGTTTGCAGAACATCGGTCTCCCAAATCATGGGTTGTTGATATGGTTACTTGTGCAGAGCAAATGCGTCGGTCTAAAAATTGAGATAAATGGTGAGGCAGCACTGGTGAAATGAATACATATGTGTCTTCGAAAATGTTTTCACCTCCGTTTTGGTAATTGTGTTGCCCCCAGGGAGAAGCACATCATAAAGGCTGTCTCTCCGAATTAAACTTCAATCAAAGGTGGGGTGTCTGTATCCCAGTCATTAGCATATCCTGCAGAGTGAATACTGACAAGGAGTATAGCTCAGACATTGAGGGAAACAGCTTATAGGCAACAAGGAAAATAGATGATAATTACATACACTGATTAGCAACCTAATTATTGTTTGGTTTGGATAAGATTATATACCTGCCAACCAGGAAGGAATACACTTTGTGTGAGGATGTAATTAAAAGGTATCGGGATTCTTCATTCGCTCAGCAAATCTATCTGAGTCAGACAGACCAGAAAGGTCTCAAGCTTGATCCATGTTCTCGTCCTGGTCTTGTGTCTGGTCTGTGTTATCTAATCTCGGTCAGGAAGCAGTATCTCAGCCAAAGCAGAGGTAAGGCTACTACAGTCGACCTCAAAGATCCCGAGCCAGGAAGGGTAAAACCGGCCATGGTTCCTGCTTCCAATTGCTTTAGAGAAACCCTCTGCTGGAAGTGTGGGTATTGAGTGAGGACAGTATTGAGATTGGCTGTGATGTTCTTACTGGTCGAATGGTCTGCTGACGCCCACTATCGTGGCTTACGCAAGAATAATTGACAGTTGGGTGAGCTACTGGAGGGTGACAATTGCCAGATGAACGACACTAAATCAAACATTCGTTGCCTTAAAGTGATGAGGGGAGAAAATTGATGTAGGTCTGGGGGTAAAGAAATCCATTAGTTGCCATAATTGATAAACCACGCACAAGAATGTGATGCTCATCTGTAGGTTCTGAGCCTGCTAACTTAAAACATTACATTAAATGTGAGCCCTGTGTATATTCTATTGCTGCCTCCATAGACAACAACATGCATTTATACAGTGCAATTAATGTCGTAAAACATCCCAAGGTGCTTCACAGGAATGTTATCAAACAAATTTTGACAACGAGCCACATAAGGAGACATTAGGACAGGTCAAAGAGGTAGGTTTTAAGGAGCGTCTTAAAGGAAGAGAGAGAGCTCGTGTGACCTCCTCCAGCCCTCCGAGATCTCTGCGCTCCTCCAATTCTTGCCTCTTGTGCATCCCCGATTTTCATCACCTCGCCATTTGCAGCCAGGCCTTCAGCTGCCTAGGCCCTAGCTCTGGAATTCCCTCCCTAAACCTCTCCGCCTCATTACCTCTCTCTCGTCCTTTAAGATGCTCCTTAAAACCTACCTCTTTGACCAAGCATTTGGTCGCTTGTCCTAGTATCTCCTTATGTGGCTCAGTGTCAAATTTTGTCTGACAACGCTCTTGGGACGTTTTACTATGTTAAAGGCACCATATAAATGCAAGTTGTTGTTGTTAAATGGCGCAGTGGTTTGTGAACATGCAAAAATGCTAGCCAAGGATCTAGTGCGGCCTGATAAAAGCTGCTGACCTCAGGGGTACACTGTGCCGGCAAGTTTATTGAATTTAAAAAAAAAACTGCATGTGGGAATTTGAAGAATTAAAATGTCTGCAGCACTGATATTTAATTTCAACATTCAGAATACAAGCAATGTACTGGCACCAGTAAAATCCATGGCAGCAGACGAGACACTATTGAACAGCTGAGATATAATACAGAGGAATGGATCTTTAAATAAGCGAGTACTAATTGCAGCAGCCACTGTTTCTGCCCACTCACTTTCTACTGAGATTTAACGATTTAGATTTAATGGAGAGAGTGGCAGCAGCAAGAAATATGGAGGGAAAATATATATAATCGATAAAACGGCCTAAATATATATATATTAGCAATAAGCTGGATTCATTCTATTTGGCGCTGTTAAATTATATTTCTTTGCAATTGACATTTATTAGAACTGTATCAATCGGAGTTTCTTAGTAAAGGGCATATAGTTCATTCTTGCATATAGTTCATTCTTGCTCTACAACTAAGTAGAGTCCCATGAATCTAACCAGCAGTAGCCCTAGAATTCATTGTACCCTTTTATCTTCCAACACAGAAGGCTGCATGGGAAAGATTGAATTAGGATGCCACAACGACAGGAATTCTGCAAACCGCCAAGGGCACATTGTCAATGAGTGCCTTTTCTCTTGTCATTGTTTTCAAGGTATTAATGGCTAAAGGTCTCGCTGAGCGCAGGAGCATAGCTTGGGAGTTCATTGGGGGCCATTTGACACCCTGCCGACTTTATTTTTCCATACTTTATAAAGTTAGGGGAAAGCAGATAATCCGGTCATCAATAGGTTTTACAGATCAGCCAAGATCTAATGGAATGGCGGAACAGGCTCGAGGGGCTGAATGGCCTACTCCTGTTCCTATGTTCCGATGAGAAAATGAGTTGTACGGGTGTTTGTGTGTGTGTGTGTGTGTGTGAGAGTGTGTGTGTGTTTGTGTGTTTGTGTGTGTGTGTGTGCATGTCACCCGTGCGTAAGCATGTGTGCATACAACTCCCTTGACACAAAGCAGTTACCGGTGTAACTGCAGTTTGTCAGTTGTATATCACAGACCAGTGTTTGCTGTCTAACTGAAGCCTAAGTAAAGCTACCCAGTTGTCCATTTGAATTGAGTCTGAAAGTACTGCAATGTAGTGATATTGAGAATTCACTGTCACCTAGGCTCAATTTGGTTTCTCCCTTGCCCCGCTCCAGGGGCATGATTTTAACAGTGAAAAATGGATGGGTTGGGAGTGGGGCGGGGGGGGGCATTGAAAATTGCAACCATTTCAGACCCGCCTCCAACCCGTCCATTTCCGTTTCTCATCAGGGTGGGACGAGGGGCGGGCGACCAACCCGTTCTCAGGAGGCGGGTCGGGCCTTCAAACCTTTCAAAGAGGCTTCAGGCCTCCATTTTTCTACAGTTTCCGATTTCAACCTCGAGGGGTCGGGATACCCTGGTCTTCTCTTTTAAGCCTCGTGAAAGGAGGCGAGAAGGCCCGAGGCTAACAGGTAGGTGCCTTTCTGGTACAGCTTGTGGGCCAAGAGGAGCAGGAGTGCTTCCACCCGGGCCAACAAGCCTACCTGCATCGACACCCCAATGATCGCGGACCCCCCCTTCCGATCCCCGATCGCGGACCCCCCCCCCCTTGATCCCCGATCGTGGACACCCGACCCCGATCGCCGATTGTGAACTCCCGATCGCCGATTGTGAACTCCCGATCGCCGATTGTGAACTCCCGATCGCTGATCGTGGACCTCCGGTCCCGATCCTTCCACTCCCAACGATCACGGACGCCTGACACCCCCCCCCCCCCCCCCACCCCAACTATGACTGACCCCGATCCCTCCCCCCATGATTGACAACCCTCGTGCCAACCTATGCCCCGTTCCAACCTTTTCCCCGTGCCAACCTATGCCCACCATTACCTCCGTGCCCACCCAAGCCCCCAATGCCCCCGCCCATCCATACAAATAAAGACTTATCTGAAGACTTAACTGAAGACATCCTCTCCCTGGCTGATCTCCCGTCCAATTGAGACCAGCCTGCCAATCAGGCCAGCCAGTTGGACGGCAAACCGAAAAAAAAAAATAATGACGTCCTTACCTCAAATTGTGCCCTGATAACAAAGAGTACTGCTGACATGCTTATCACTAACGTTTTCCAGGAGGGCAATAAATGATTATGGCAACTTTATAAATCATGATTTTAAAAAAACTGAATATCAAGTAACTAAAGTTTTAATGGTTTTAATTAAAGATTCATGCCACTAAGTATAATCCTCCTGCTTTTCATATTCTGTCATCTAACACTCCGGCCCCATTATCTTCCCTCCATTACAGTTGTCAATAATTAGACAGCTGCACTGACAGCAACTTTACGTTATCGATATTAGCACTTTCATTGCGGTGATTATACTTGGAGAATGACGGTGTGAAAGTGCTGCTAAGGTTGGACCAGTGGAGAACAGTTAGAACTTCAAGACCATGTCACTCTACTTGGTCCCAATCTAAACTGCTTAGGCCCTAAGCTCTGGAATTCCTTCCCTAAACCTCTCTGCCTCTCTACCTCTCTCCTCCTTTAAGACGCTCTTTAAAATCTACCTCTTTGACCCAGCTTTTGCTCACCTGTCCTAATCGTAGAATCATAGAATGGTTACAGCACAAAAGGAGGTCCTTGCTGGCTCTTTGCAAGAGCAATCCAGCTGGTCTGACTCCTCCGCCCTTTCCCCATAGTCCTGTAGTTTTTTTTCTTTCAAGTACTTATCCAATTCCCTTTTGAAAGCCACGATTGAATCTGCCGCTACCATCCTTTCAGGCAGTGCATTGCAGATCTTAAACATTCACTGCGTAAAAAAGTTCTTCTTGTTCTTCTTCATGTCACCTCTGGTTCTTTTGCCAATCACCTTAAATCTGTGGCCTCTGGTTCTCGACCCTTCCGCCAATGGGAACAGTTTTACTCTTATCTCCTTATGTGGCTCGGTATCAAATTTTGTCTGACAACGCTCCTGTGAAGCACTTTGGGATGTTTTTACTACGTTAAAGGCGCTATATAAATGCAAACCGTTGTTATACTGGGCAGAGTATTGTAAACTGTGGCGAGGTGCCTCCCTGCAAAAGAGAGAAGGGAAATCAGAAAGGGTATCACCAGGATACTGCTGCCTACCACCTGGCAGCTCGCCAGAGGTGCGTTGGCAGTGCTCTGAGAACAGACCATCTAACTAACTACTTACTTGGCCGCAGAGACACCTGAGCTTCCAAGAGCAATATGAGTAGTAAGGTTTAAGTGGGGAATATTTTTTGTTGGAGGGTAAATACCTGCAGACTGAACAAAAATCTAATATCTGACTAAGGGATCGCTAGTTAATTAAATTTCAAGCCATTTCTCTCTGCCTACTATTCCAGTGTAACTCCTTCTGGATTCTTAATTATTGCTTTAATGGGACAAGTAAAATCTCTATACATTATTTGATAGACACAAACTGCCTTTACATTTAGATGATCTCAGACAGGGATGGCAGGCAGAAAATGTAATATTGTGCACACTTTTCCTAAATAAACTCCTCTCCTGCCATCCCCACATCCATTAGTGTACACTATTGGGGGGAGGGAGAATGACCATCCAAAAAATATAACATTTTTACCATAAAAATGGTGCGTTCTAGTATCTTTATAATCAGTTTTCTATTTCTCAATTATTGGATTTTAAATCTGAGAGAAAAAAAAGTAGGATAAGTAAGTGCCATTTGAATTTATCCATTTTCAACAGACCCACCTGACTATTACTTCCCCAAAGGATTCTTCAACAGTTACTCCCCACCTGAGAGCGGCATTCTGCACTCCCCAGACTTCATACCTGGGATTAAGGGTCTGAGTTATGAGAGACTGGATAGACTATGTCCTCTGGAGAGGAGAAGGCTAGGGGGTAATCTGAGTTGTTAAAAATAAAGAAAGTAATTGGTAGGGTGGATAGGGAATGACAGTCATCTAATAACTTAATCCAGAAGAAAGGGGCAAAATCTTACAAATTCAAGCTAAACCTACTAAAAGTGAACCTAGGAAAAAGCTCCACACAATATGTGAGTATGTGGAATGCACTGTCTCAGAATGCGATAGAGGCCAATTGAGCTGTATAAAGATGGATAGGTACTCACTTGGTAAGTAAGTGTATTGAGGTATGGAGAATAGTAAAAATGTAAAGAGCCAACATGGCTAATACAATGGACTATAGCTTACTTATATCCCTACATGATGTGGAGATGCCGGTGATGGACTGGGGTGGACAAATGTAAGGAATCTTACAACACCAGGTTATAGTCCAACAAATTTATTTTAAAATCACAAGCTTTCGGAGATTATCTCCTTCGTCAGATGATTGAATGAAAAGGTTCTCAAATCGCATATCTTATACGATGTTGGGACAGCATCACACCAATCAAAAGGTGTCGTTGTTATTCAAACAGGCCAGTCACGGAGAACAGCACGTCCCAGTACACTCGATATACATTGTGTCTTTTACACAGGCAGGCAGAAAGAAACTCAAAATGGCAGAGAGAGAGAGAGAGAGAGAATTAAAAAAAACATATAATTTTTTTTTTTCCCCCTTTTTGCTGGTGGGGTTACGTGTAGCGTGACATGAACCCAAGATCCCGGTTGAGGCCGTCCTCATGGGTGCGGAACTTGGCTATCAACTTCTGCTCGACGATTTTGCGTTGTCGTGTGTCTCGAAGGCCGCCTTGGAGAACGCTTACCCGAAGATCGGTGGCTGAATGTCCTTGACTGCTAAAGTGTTCCCCGACTGGGAGGGAACCCTCCTGTTTGGCGATTGTTGCGCGGTGTCCGTTCATCCGTTGTCGCAGCGTCTGCATGGTCTCGCCAATGTACCATGCTCCGGGGCATCCTTTCCTGCAACGTATGAGGTAAACAACGTTGGCCGAGTCACAGGAGTATGAACCATGTACCTGGTGGGTGGTGTCCTCTCGTGTGATGGTGGTATCCGTGTCGATGATCTGGCAAGTCTTGCAGAGGTTGCCGTGGCAGGGTTGTGTGGTGTCGTGGACGCTGTTCTCCTAAAAACTGGGTAACTTGCTGCGAACGATGGTCTGTTTGAGGTTGGGTGGCTGTTTAAAGGCGAGCAGTGGCGGCGTGGGGATGGCCTTAGCAAGGTGTTCGTCGTCATCGATGACATGTTGAAGGCTGCGGAGAACATGGTGTAGTTTCTCCACTCCAGGGAAGTACTGGACGACGAAGGGTACTCTGTTGGTTGCGTCCCGTGTTTGTCTCCTGAGGAGGTCTATGCGATTCTTCGCTGTGGCCCGTCGGAACTGTCGATCGACAAGTCGAGCGTCATATCCCGTTCTTACGAGGGCGTCTTTCAGCGTCTGTAGGTGTCCATCGCGTTCCTCCTCGTCTGAGCAGATCCTGTGTATTCGTAGGGCCTGTTCATAGGGGATGGCCTCTTTGACGTGGTTGGGGTGGAAGCTGGAAAAGTGGAGCATCGTGAGGTTGTCTGTGGGCTTGCAGTAGAGTGAGGTGCTGAGGTGCCCGTCTTTGATGGAGATTTGTGTGTCCAAGAAAGAAACCGATTCTGAGGAGTAGTCCATGGTGAGTTTGATGGTGGGATGGAACTTGTTGATGTTATCGTGTAGTCTCTTCAGTGATTCTTCGCCGTGGGTCCATAGGAAGAAAATGTCGTCGATGTATCTGGTGTATAGCGTTGGTTGGAGGTCCTGTGCAGTGAAGAAGTCGTGCTCGAACTTGTGCATGAAAACGTTGGCATATTTGGTTGCGAATTTGGTCCCCATGGCTGTTCCGTGTGTTTGGGTAAAGAACTGGTTATCGAAGGTGAAGACATTGTGATCCAGGATGAAGCGGATGAGTTGTAGGATGGCGTCTGGAGATTGGCTGTTGTTGGTGTTGAGTACTGAGGCTGTTGCAGCGATGCCGTCATCGTGGGGGATACTGGTGTATAGTGCCGAGACGTCCATCGTGGTGAGAAGTGTTCCTGGTTCAACTGGTCCGTGGGTGCTGAGTTTTTGTAGGAAGTCTGTAGTGTCGCGACAGAAGCTGGGGGTTCCCTGTACGATGGGTTTCAGGATGCCCTCGACGTATCCAGAGAGGTTCTCACACAGGGTTCCGTTGCCTGATACGATAGGACGTCCGGGTGTGTTGGCTTTGTGTATCTTTGGGAGGCAGTAGAAGTCTCCCACGCGGGGAGTACGTGGGATGAGAGTGCGTAGGATGCTTTGAAGGTCTGGATCGAAGGTCTTGATCAGTTTGTTGAGCTGGTGGGTGTGTTCTTTGGTTGGATCTGCGGGTAACCGTCTGTAGTGTTCCTGGTTGTCCAGTTGTCGGTATGCTTCTTTGCAATAGTCCGTTCTGTTCTGTATGACTATGGCTCCTCCTTTGTCCGCTGGTTTGATGACGATGTTTCGGTTGGTCTTGAGAGCGTTGATGGCGTTGCGTTGTGCTCGGGTGACATTCTGGACTGTCTTCTGAGTGCGCCTGATGAATCTGGCATTGACGCATTTCCTGACAGCTTGGGCATACATGTCAAGCTGAGGGTAGCGACCCTCCGGAGGAGTCCAGTTTGACTCTTTCCTCTTCGGTTGCTGTACCGTGGATCCCTCTGTCTGCTGTTCTGGATCATTGATTGTCTCATTGGGTTCACTGTTGAAATCTTGGGGTTTGTGGTAAAATTCCCGGAGCCTCATTCTCCTGATGAATTCCTCTGTGTCCGCCGCGAGACTAATGTATATCGAGTGTACTGGGACGTGCTGTTCTCCGTGACTGGCCTGTTTGAATAACAACGACACCTTTTGATTGGTGTGATGCTGTCCCAACATCGTATAAGATATGCGATTTGAGAACCTTTTCATTCAATCATCTGACGAAGGAGATAATCTCCGAAAGCTTGTGATTTTAAAATAAATTTGTTGGACTATAACCTGGTGTTGTAAGATTCCTTACATATCCCTACAGCCAGAATGAAGCAAGCTCACATCATGGAGATAGTCTCACTTGCACCACTAGTGACACATGACTGGCAGCCTTCTAGTATACCTTTGGTATGAGCGTCCAAAAAGAGCTTGGAGGTATCAAAGATACAATGTAACAACATTAATGTGAAAAGAAATGCATTTATTTTTGGAGCTAAGACAGGAAGTACTGACCATGTTGGTGCTCACACAGTTAGACGTTGTTACACGTTTTCACATGTGTGGGACCATTTCTTATTTTTTCCATTTTAACCTGGAAATTCTGGTCATGTTTGGTGTTCAGTTTGATTAGGGCCTCATACCAAGTTCTTAATGCAGAGTTTTAAAAAAAATCTAATTAAAGAAGCACCATGTTGATGACAGAGATTGTAGCAATTTTTGTTCTTTGTTTATTACATAGAATTACATAGAATGTACAGCACAGAAACAGGCCCATTCGCCCCAACATATCCATGCTGGTGTTTATACTCCACATGAGCCTCCTCCCTCCGTACCTCATCTAACCCTATCTGCATATCCTTCTATTCCTTTCTTCTTCATGTGTTTACCTAGCTTCCCCGTAAATGCATCTATGCTAGTCACCTCAACTACTCCTTGTGGTAACAAGTTCCACATTCCAACCACTCTCTGGGTAAAGAAGTTTATCCTGAATTCCCTATGGATTTATTAGTGACTATCTTATATTAAAGACCCTTAGTTCTAGTCTCCCCTGCACGTGGAAACATCTTCTCCACGTCTACCCTATCAAACCCTTTCATTATCTTAAAGACCTCTATCAGGTCACCCCTCAAGTCTTTTTTTCCAGAGAGAAGATCCCCAGCCTTCTCAATATTTCCTGATAGGTATAATCTCTCAGTTCTGGTATCATCCTCATAAATCTTTTTTGCACCTTCTCCAGTGCCTTTATATCCTTTTTTTTATAATATGGAGACCAGAACTGTTCACAATACTCCAAGTGTGGTCTAACCAAGTTCCATACAAGTTTAACATAACTTCTCTGTTTTTCAATTCTATTCTTCCAGAAATGAACCCCAGTGCTTGATTTGCTTTTATGGCCTTATTAACCTACGTCATTAATTTTAATGATTTGTATCTGTACCCCCAGATCCCTCTACTCTTGTACTCCATTTAGACTCTTATTATCCAAAGAGTATGTGGCCCCCTTGTTTATTCTGCCAAAATGCATCACCTCACACTTATCTATATTGAAACTCATTTGCCAATTATGCATCCATTCTGCAAGTTTATTAATGTTTTCCTGTACTTTGTCACAGTCCTCCTTGATATTAACTATAACCCCCAATTTGGTGTCGTCCACAAATTTTGAAATTGTACTTCCGATTCCTGAGTCCAAATCATTTATGTAAATGGTGAACAACAGTGGTCCCAGAACCGATGCCTGTGGAACACCACTTCCCAATTTTTGCCAGTTTGAGTAACTACCTTTTAACACCTACTGTCTGTTGTCTGTTTTGTAGCCAGCTTGCTATCCATTCTGCTACTTGTCCCCTGACTCCACATGCTCTGACCTTAGTCATGAGTCTACTATGCGGTACCTTATCGAAAGTCCAAATATATTACATCTACTACATTACCTTTAACCTTTCTGTTACTTCCTCAAAGAATTCAATAAGGTTGGTCAAGCATGATCTTCCCTTCTGAAATCTGTGCTGACTATTCTTTATTATATTTTCGGTTTCTAGATGTTTTTCTATTACATCTTTCAGTAAGGATTCCATTATCTTTCCGACCACCGACGTTAATTTAATTGGTCTATAGTTCCCTGGACTGGTTCGTTCTCCCTTTTTAAATATAGGAATCACATTAGCTATCCGCCAGTCCTCTGACACTGTTCCCTTTCCTAATTAATTTTTATATATATGTAATGGTTCCACTGCTATTCTTCCCTAACTTCTTTTAATATGAAGATACAATTACCTCGCCCCTCCCTATATCTGTAACCTCCGACAACCGTCTAAGATCTCTACACGGCTCCAATTCTGGCTTCTTGCGCATCCCCAATTTTCATCACTCCACCATTGGTGGCTGTGTCTTCAGCTGCCTAGGCCCTAAGCTCTAGAGTTCCCTTCCTAAACATTTCCGCCTCTTTACCTCTCACTGCACCTTTAAGACGCTCCTTAAAACCTACCTCTTTGACCAAGCTTTTAGGTCACCTGTCCTAATATCTACTTATGTGTCAAATTTTGTTTGTTAATGCTCCTGTGATGCGCCTTTGGAAGTTTTACTACGTTAAAGGCGCAACATAAATGCAAGTTGTCTTTTTTTATTCGTTCATGGGATGTGGGCGTCACTGGCTAGGCCAGCATTTATTGCCCATCCCTAATTGCCCTTGAGAAGGTGGTGGTGAGCCGCCTTCTTGAACCGCTGCAGTCCGTGTGGTGAAGGTTCTCCCACAGTGCTGTTAGGAAGGGAGTTCCAGGATTTTGACCCAGTGACGATGATGGAACGGCGATATATTTCCAAGTCAGGATGGTGTGTGACTTGGAGGGGAACATGCAGGTGGTGTTGTTCCCATGTGCCTGCTGCTCTTGTCCTTTTAGGTGGTAGAAGTCGTGGGTTTGGGAGGTGCTGTCGAAGAAGCCTTGGCGAGTTGCTGCAGTGCATCCTGTGGATGGTGCACACTGCAGCCACAGTGTGCCGGTGGTGAAGGGAGTGAATGTTTAGGGTGGTGGATGGGATGCCAATCAAGCGGGCTGCTTTGTCCGGGATGGTGTTGAGCTTCTTGAGTGTTGTTGGAGCTGCACTCATCCAGGCAAGTGGAGAGTATTCCATCACACTCCTAACTTGTGCCTTGTAGATAGTGGAAAGGCTTTGGGGAATGAGGAGGTGAGTCACTCGCCGCAGAATACCCAGCCTCTGACCGGCTGTTGTAGCCACAGTATTTATATGGCTTGTCCAGTTAAGTTTCTGCTCAATGGTGACCCCCAGGATGTTGATGGTGGGGGATTCAGCGATGGTAATGCCGTTGAATGTCAAGGGGAGGTGGTTAGACTCTCTCTTTTTGGAGATGGTCATTGCCTGACACTTCTCTGGCGCGAATGTTACTTGCCACTTATCAGCCCAAGTCTGGATGTTGTCCAGGTCTTGCTGCATGCGGGCACGGACTGCTTCATTATCTGAGGGGTTGCGAATGGAACTGAACACTGTGCAATTATCAGTGAACATCCCCATTTCTGACCTTATGATCGAGGGAAGGTCATTGATGAAGCAACTGAAGATGGACACTACCCTGAGGAGCTCCTGCAGCAATGTTGACATAAATCCTGAGCAGCATTGTCACTTCACTTGAACCTGTCATTATTGTAATAAAAATGATGCACAGCTCTTCTGGATTTTCCTCATCCATCCCCTTCCTCCCAAAATGTTGTTAAACACTTTTTTCCCCCTCCTCTATAGGCACTGACTGTGGTGAGATAATTCTAACAAATTTCTGCATTTGCTGTAATAAAGGAGCAGTGAAAATGCTGGTGTCTGAGTGATTTGACACAAGAAATCATTTGCCTTAATTATTGCCCATGAAAAAGTACAGAGAGAAGTAAAAGAATAAAACGGTTCCAAGGACAAGAATTTAAGCGATGAGGTAAAGTTAAGGAAGTTGTTTTTCTTTTTCCTTTGGGGAAAAAGACTTTTGAAGTTTTCAAGGCTATGATGGGATTAGACTTAATTGATCCCGACAAATTGTTAATTCCTCCAAATGACAGGGAACACAAGTTTAAAATTAGACAGCTGGGAGGAAGAAGGGAAATTAGGCAGGGCAGTGAAATCAGTTACTAGGTTACTACTATTATAGTGAGCAGTGTAAATGAGTTGAAGTAATTGGATACAATGAGAGAGAATGAATTAAGAGATTTGGTGAGAAGGTGGTAGGTTTTCACAAAAAGGATAGGTTTGTTGGCATGAATGGATTTCTTCCTGACCGTACATTCTTGTACCTGAACCACATAGATCGACCTTACAGTTTAAAAGCTAAATAGGTCCATCTGAATCTTTGCAAATCCAGAGCTATTTTTCAATGTTAGCACAATTTGGAAGAGAGATTGTATGTTGGGGAGGAAGATTAAAGCTATATTAAAAATACCTTCAGGTACTGTTAGCTTTCATTGTTATATCTTAAGTGGAGAAAAATGATTAGATGAATATTGCATTGTGTCAATGATCTATCATGAGAGTCAGAATACTGTCTTTTGAATATGAATTTCACTAGGAGCATTGGATGAAATGAATTGAAGGTTATTACTTCAGCATGGGTCATTAGTTAACATTATACAAATGATTATTGACTTATTCGCTTATTCCTCACTTATACAAATAGAAATTGATTGCTCCTTCATGAGAAATGTAGCTCTTTTACCGTAAGTTGGAACCATTACTGTGTGCAGCAAAAGGAGGTCAATTTTCAGCAATATTCAGCCTTTGACTTTGATGGATTAATCAATAAAGTTGCAAAGCATAATTGTGAGTTTAATTTTCAGATTTACAGATCATTGCAGTAATCTACAAGGCTGCTTGGCCATTATTGCTTTCGGATAATTGCTTGTGGAAATCTCTGTTTTCTGACTAGTTCGCCAGCACTTAATTAGAAAAGAGGACAGTTTGGAGCCATTTAGTAATTAGTTTAATGTATTCTACCCTGATGCACACATATGTCGATGCTAGACGCTGTTGTGGTTACATATGAATGATTTCACAATAAAGTTAATTTGTTAATTATTAAATATTCAGAACTTGATGGAGAAGCTGACTTTTGACTTAACCAGTCATGAGCAGGATATGAATTCAAATAAATTTTGCATTCAAATGTGACAAATTCTTTTTTTTTAAACAGGTCTTTCAATTAAATAGACTCAAGCCATGCTTGGTCATCTAAGCAAAATCATATTTGTTAAAATATTAATTTATGGGGAACTTTGCAGTGGAGTTGAAAAAAATATCACACTGGTGCATAGAGGCTGGGGCCGAGGTACATTACTGGGGCAGAGTAGTTTTGTTCTGCATCTGGCTGTGCTACACCTGACCAGGGAGTGCTTGATGCTGACACGGGGGGGCGGGGAGTGGGGAGTGGGGGGAGGGGGTGGTCTAAAATAGGAGCCGTTGCATTACCCACACTAATAGCCCATAGAGCACCATTAAAAATAAATGGCATATTTACGAGTAATGTGAAGATGATCTCAGAGATCACTCTTGTGGTTGTTTTTTTTTCCCTTTTGGGTTGGAGTTGACTGGTGGTTAGGTCATTACTTCCTGAAGGAGTCCAGGGAGCCAAGTCTTCATGCATAAGATGCATTAATGGTTATTTCTGACCTTGGTTCCCTCTATGTAGCTATGGGATGAGGTAAGCTTGTTGTTCAAAATGAAGAATGTCTAGACAGAAGCTATGCCCCTGGATCACCCTCTTCCATCCTCACTGACCTACAATGGTTTCCTGTACTCCATCAAATGTAAAAGCCTCCTAATCATCTATATATCCTCATCCCGCCCTGCCTCTGCAACCTTCTCCAACACAATATGTACTTGGGGAGGCCTGCTTTCTTGGTCTATATCACTCTCTTTGCTGGCCTGCGTTCCTCTATCTTCCATAAACATCAAGTTGTTCAAAACTTTTGCCACACATATCTTGTCCCTCTCACCCATCACCATCATCCTTGCCGACCTACACCGGCTTCCCTTGACGCCACATGTTAAATTTAAACTCTTTACCCTTTTCTGCAAATCCTTTCATGACCTTATCACACCCTATATCCCTTCCCAGACACTCTGCTCCTTGCTCTCACTGAGTTGGATGAGCCTATTTTAATTGTACCAGTAGGCATAGTGCTAGGAACCATGGTGTCACCGGTCAGCACCACAAGTGCCCCTCAGGAGGACACCACTGATAAAATAATCTAACCCAAAGTCCAATCAAACTGAAAGAAGCGTAGCCCAAGCTAAATCAGTATTTTGTTATTGTGGTAAATAAGGCCCATGTGCACCATGGACACCACATGGTCCCTCTCGTGGACGCCATGTGCACTGGACAAGTCCGTGGAAGAGAGGCAGGCAGACAGAGTGAGCTTCCCTGCAGGTCCCACACATCTTGGACCTGTGGATAGCTATTTGGCCAGGCCCAGGAGCAGACCCACAGGAAGGTCCTCCAATTTCCTCCCCACCCCCGCGCCCATACCACGTGACCGATGATCAGAAACTTGGGACTGAAATGAAGTTAAAAGTTGACAAGCACCCGCCTTAAGCAGCAGAACAGGGGCAGCAAACTCTCACACTCCATGTACATGTGGAATCATTGCGTCCAGGTCACAAACATTACAAGCAGCCTGGATATCAATGAAGTGGCTCAATAATAGGTTGAATGTTCCGTGCAACACTCGCCACCCCAGGTCCCCAATATGCAAGAGCAACCTTTTACAGGAAATCCCTCCATGCCTGATGGAGTGGCACAGAGGGAAATTCTGAAAGACGGCTCAAGTTGTAAGGGAGGTTTAGAGGCCTTGCGCCAATGAGAAGTTCTGTCTTTAAAATTCTCAAACCTGTGTTCAAATCCCTCCATGGCCTTGCCCCTCCCTATCCCTGTAATCTCCTCCATCCCTACAACCCTCTGAGATCTCTGCACTCCTCCAACTCTTTCACATCCTTGATTTCCTTCATTCCACCAGTGGCGGCCGTGCCTTCAGCTGCCTAGCCCCAAGCACTGGAATTCCCTCCCTAAACCTCTTTGCCTCTCTACCTCTCCTCCTTTAAGACACTCCTTAAAACCTACCTCTTTGACCAAACTTTTGGTCACCTGTCCTAACATCTCTTTATGTGGCTCGTGTTAAGTTTTGTCTGATAATGCTCCTGTGAAGCGCCTTGGGATGTTTTACTACGTTAAAGACGCTATATAAATGCAAGTTGCTGTTTAAATGGGGGTACGGTCGGATGGAATCACTCCACGTGCTTGAGCCTCCTTAACACATCGAATGGAGTCAGGGCTGAGTGCAACTTTCAGCGTCTGAATGGCTTTGACCGCAGGCCGGACAAAGCACCAGGACATCCAAGCAATGCCTCTGGGTACATCCAGTCCACTCCACTGCCATCCAGTATGTCCCTGATTCTGGTTACCTTCGCAGCTAGGGCCCTCCACTCCGCCAGCCGTGTGCCAACAAAGCCGACAACGCAGAAGTGCGCTTGGGGAGTACAGGCTCCGACAGGATGGCCGCTCCCTCTAACAGGGGAAAGGTCCTGCTGGAGGCAATCATGTTCCGGACTCTGATCAGATCAAGTTGGATTAGCGGATTGCTTGTTTTAATGGAATGCCAAATGATTTCCAGAGACAGAAAGAACTTGCATTTATGTAGCACCTTTCACGACCTCAGGACATCCCAAAGCGCTTCACAGCCAATGAAGTACTTTTGAGTTGTGGTCATTGTTGTAATGTAGGAAACACAGCAGCCAATTTGTGCACAGCAAGGTCCCACAAACAGCAATGTGATCCTGACCAGATAGTCTTTTTTTGTGATGTTGGTTGAGGGATAAATATTGACTAGGACACGGGGGAGTACTCCCCTGCTCTACTTCAAAATAGTGTCATGGATTTTTTACATCCACCTGAGAGGGCAGGCATCAGTTTAACTTCTCATCCAAAATATGGTACCTCCAAAATGCCATGTCCCTCATTACTGCACTGGAGTGTCTGCCTAGATTTTGTGCTCAAGTCTCTAGAGTGGGATTTGAACTCATGACCTTCTGACTCAGAGGCAAGAGTGCTAACAACTGAGCAACAGCTCACATGCAAAGTAAGCTTAAAAGAGCAAACCCATCTCCCTGAGGGTCACTTGTAGTTGGGGACATATCAGAGATCTCTCCCACCCTTTTCCCATTATAAATCTCTCTGTATCTCAGTAAGGTTGATTGCTTGACCTAGATGCAAGCAACTTCCACGACATCAATTAGAGCAGATTATCTGCTTGTTAAATCAGGCTAAGTGCCTTCAGGTTTGGTAAGCTTTTCTTGAATGCTGCTCGAAGATAACAAAAAACACTCCAGTCATAAGTAGTAAAAGGATCTGGAATTCAGATGAAGGAATAATTCATACAATCTGTTATATCAAGCTGTGAAGAGTTGGATGATGCTCAGTGGATGACCTCTTCTTTTCCATTTCATTACTTTTCTTTCCCCTATTATTAAGCTTCTCCTAACAAGTGGCCATAATTCCATCTTGTACTCTGGACCAGATGCTAGTCTAAATAAATGAGTAGAAAACACAGCCTTAAATCTGGCCACCATTTGAGAAGGCTGTGGAAATGTTGAACAACTCACCAAGGTTTGTAAGTTTGCCTTCCAAGTTTCTCAGCAGCGCATAGGATGTACAGTCCCACGATTTGTGCTTTTTCTGTAATGTGATGTTTACTGAAGGCTATTTTCAGAAATGTTTTAAAATCAAAATGTATTTTAAAAAAAATGTTAAGAACATTCTTAAAATTGGAATATAACTGCTGCAAATGCGGACTCTGGACAAGATCCAATCTAGACTGCCCAGATAAAATCTGATCATGTGTGGCATAGGTGTATGTAATTCTCCTGGGTCCCATTACTCTGTGCTACTTTTAGAAAGTTTATTGCACTCTCTATGGTGCTTCTTGTTCTCAAGCATGAATTTCAATTGCAAATATTATCCAACAGCTTCGATGCACCCCCAGGGAAGCTGCATTGTTTCTGTGTACCTTGCAGATTATTTGCATGCCTTTGAACATCTCCACTCTGGGAATTCAGAAGTTTCAATCTCAGCTTCAGCTTGTCTTTTGAGCTCTTCTTCCTTCAGTGGGTTAATTGAGCTCAATTTTGACATAAATTACCAGATGTAATCCAATGCAATATCTTGGATGAGGTTGTGGATGATTTCTTTGTGTCTGTATTTGCAAATGAATCTGAGGACTGTCTTTCCTATATGGGGTTGGATTGTAATGGGGAAGAGGATGAATTAAACTGATAGAGAAATTACCCGCAACACATGATAGACTAAGGACATTGAAAATGAGTAAGACACCACCCTTACAGACTTTAAAACAAAAGTTTAAAGGAGGTGGTAAATTAAATCAGTCACATCTAGAGAGATATAAGGGAATCGCTAAATACAAAAGTTGTGCCAAGGGATTGGAGAAAGGAAAATGTGGTGCCAATTTATTAAAGGAGACAGAAGGAGAATCCAGGGAACTATAGATCTGTGAACTTGGCATTAGCAATTGGAAAATAATAAAAATATCCCGAAAGATAAAATAGGAAAAATATGTTTTTAAAAAGTGGTAAAAAGGCTTTACAGGTGATACATCTTACTTGACAGAAATACTAACTAACAGAAAACAAAGAGTCGGGATAAAAGGGTCATTTTCAAAATGGCAATCTGTAACTAGTGGGGTGCCGCAGGGATCAGTGCTGGGGCCTCCATTATTTACAATATATATCAATGACTTGGATGAAGGAACAGAGTGTCTTGTGGCCAAATTTGCTGATGATACAAAGATAAGTGGAAAAGCAAGTTGCGATGAGGACACAAAGTGTCTGCAAAGGGATATTGACAGGTCAAGCAAATGAGCAAAAATTTGGCAGATGGAATATAATGTGGGAAAATGTGAAGTCATCCACTTTGGGAGGAAAAATAAAAAAGCAAAATATTATTTGAATGGAGAAATACTACAAAATGCTGCGGTACAGAGGGATCTGGGTGTCCTCGTACATGAAACACAAAAAGTCAACATACAGGTGCAGCAGGTAATCCGGAAGGCAAACAGAATATTGGCCTTTATTTCCAGGATGCTGGTGAGACCGCATCTGGAGTACTGCGTACAGTTCTGGTTCCCTTATTTAAGGAAGGACATACTTGCATTGGAGGCAGTTCAGAGAAGGTTCACTAGGTTGATTCCGGGTATGGAAGGGTTGTCTTATGAGGAAAGATTGAACAGGTTGGGTCTATTCTCATTGGAGTTTAGAAGAATGAGAGGAGATCTTATTGAAACATATAAGATTCTGAGGGGACTCGATAGGATAGATGCTGAGAGGATGTTTCCCCTCGTGGGGGAATCTAGAACTAGGGGGCATAGTTTCAGAATAAGGGGTCACCCATTTAAGACGGAAATTAGGAGGAATTTCTTCTCCCAGAGGGTCATGAATCTTTGGAATTCTTTACCTCAAAAAGCTGTGGAGGCTGAATCATTGAATACATTCAAGGCTGAGTTAGACAAATTTTTGATCAGCAAGGGAGTCAAAGGATATGGGGAAAAGGCAGGAAAGTGGAGTTGAGGTAAAAATCAGATCAGCCATGCTCTAATTAAATGGCTGAGCAGGCTCAAAGGGCCAAATGGCCTACTCCTGCTCCAATGCCTTATGGTCTTACTAGAGTTCTTTGAGGAAATTATGAATTAGTTCAACAAGAGAGCTCAGTAGATTTAATACAGCAAAAAAATCCTTTTGATAAAATGCCATATAGGAGATTACTTTTAAAAAGTCGAATAGCACACAGGAAGAGGGAAGCTTTGACATGGATAGCTGGTTGAGTCAGATGGTGTACAGTTATGGGAGCCACTTTTAATAAAAAGAAATGATTGCTGGGTTACCACAGGAATCAATTCTGAAATACTGTTGTTTGCAATGTAAATGAATGATTAGAAGGTACGAACAGTAATAAAACTCTCCACGTTTGCTGACACCAAATCGGGAAGCATGGTAAAGAAGAAGAAAACTAGTTACAGAGTGATGTGCACAGGTTGGGATTGAGGCCAAAAAGTGGGAAATGTTGTTTAATATAAAGAGATGCGAAGTTAGGAAGCTGAGAAATCATAGAAATTTATGGCACAGAAGGAGGCCATTCGGTCCATTGTGTCTGTGCTGGTCAAAAAAGAGCTGTCCAGCCTAATCCCACTTTCCAGCTCTTGGTCTGTAGCCCTGTAGGTTACGGCACTTCAAGTGCACATCCAAGTACTTTTTAAATGTGATGAGGGTTTCTGCCTCTACCACACTTTCAGGCAGTGAGTTCCAGACCCCCACCACCCTCTGGGTGAAAACATTTCTCCTCAACTCCCCTCTAATCCTTCTACCAATTACTTTAAATCTGTGCCTCCTGGTTATTGACCCGTCTGCTAAGGGAAATAGGTCATAAGAACATAAGAAATAGGAGCAGGAGTAGGCCATTTGGCCCCTTGAGTCTGTTCCGCCATTCAATTCGATCATGGCTGATCTTCAACCTCATTTCTGTTTTCCTGCCCGTTCCCCATATCCCTTGATTCCCCGAGTGTCCAAAAATCTATCAATCTCCGCCTTGAATATATTCAACGACTCAGCATCCACAGCCCCCTGAGGTAGAGAATTCCAAACATTCACAACCATCTGAGTGAACAAATTCCTCCTCAACTCAGTCTTGCTTGGCTGACCCCTTATCCTGTGACTGTGCCCGCTAGTTCTAGACTCTCTAGCCAGGGGAAACAACCTCTCAGCATCTATCCTGTCAAGCCCTCTCAGAATCTTATATGTTTCAATGAGATCACCTCTCATTCTTCTAAAATCCAGAGAGTATAGGCCCATTTTACTCAACCTCTCCTCATAAGACGAGCCTCTCATCCCTGGAATCAATCTAGTGAACCTTTGTTGCACCGCTTCTAAGGCAAGTATATCCTTCCTTAGATAAGGAAACCTAAATAGTATGCAGTACTCCAGGTGAGGTCTCACTAAAGCCCTGTACAATTGTAGTAAGACTTCCTTACTCTTGTACTCCAACCCCCTTGCAATAAAGGCCAACATGCCATTTGCTTTCCTAATTGCTTGCTGTACCTGCATGCTAACATTTTGTGTTTCTTGTACGAGGACACACAAATCCCTCTGAACACCTACATTTAATAGTTTCTCACCTTTTAAAAAATATTCTGTTTTTCTATTCTTCCTACAAAAGTGAATAATCTCACGTTTCTCCATATCATACTCTATCTGCCACCTTCTTGCCCACTCACTTAACGTGTCCATAACCCTTTGCAGACTCTTTGTGTCCTCCTCACCGCTTACTTTCCCACCTAGCTTTGTATTGTCAGCAAACTTGGATACATTACACTCGATCCCTTCATATAAGTCATTTATACAGATTGTCAATAGCTGAGGCCCAAGCACTGATCCTTGCGGCACTCCACTAGTTACAGCCTACCAACCTGAGAATGACCCGCTTATTCCTACTCTCTGTTTTCTGTCCATTAACCAACCCTCTATCCATGCTATTATCTTACACTCAACCCTATGAGCCCTTACCTTGCGTAACAACCTATTATGTGCCACCTTATTTAATGCTTTTTGAAAATCCAAACATACTACATTCACTGGTTCCCCTTTATCTATCCTGCTAGTTACATCCTCAAAAAACTCTAATAAATTTTTCACACGATTTCCCTTTCATAAAACCATGTTGACTCTGCCTAATCATGTTATGATGCTCTAGGTGCCCTGTTACCACTTCCTTAATAATGAATTCCAACATTTTCCTGATGCCTGATGTTAGGCTAAGCGGCCTGTATTTCCCTGTTTTCTCTCTACCTCCTTTCTTGGATAGCGGGGTAACATTTGCTAACTTCCAATCTGTTAGGACCGTTCTAGAATCTAGGGAATTTTGGAAGATCATAACCAATGCATTCACTATCTCTGCAGCCACCTCTTTTAGAGCCTGCAGATGTAGGCCATCAGGTCCAGGGGATTTATCAGCTTTTAATCCCATTAGTTTCTCATGTACTTTTTGTCTACTGATATTAATTACTTTAAGCTCCTCAATCTCATTAGCCCCTTGGTTCCCCATTATTTCTGGTATGCTTTTAGTGTCTTCTACTGTGAAGGGAGATACAAAATATTTATTTTACATCTCTGCCATTTCCTGATTTTCCCATTATAATTTCTCCTGCCTCAGCCTCAAATGGACCAACATTTACTTTTGCTATTATCTTTTTACATACTTGTAGGAGCTCTTACAATCTGTTTTTATATTTCTTGCTAGTTTACTTTCATGGTCTATTTTCTTCCGTTTTATCAATTTTTTGGTCGTCCTTTGTTGGTTTCTAAAACTGTCCCAATCCTCAGGCTTACTACTCTTCTTGGCAACATTATAAGCCTCTTCTTTCAATCTAATACTATCCTTATCTTCTTTAGATAACCACGGATAGATTACTTTTGATATTGAGTTTTTATTTCTCAATGGAATGTATATTTGTTGAGAATATTGAAATATTTCTTTAAATATTTGCCATTGCTTATCAACTGTTATACCCTTTAATTTCCCAATCTACTTTAGCCAGCTCACCCTTCATACCTATGTAATTGGCTTGGTTTAAGTTTAAGACTCTCATTTCTAACTTAATTACGTCACTCTTGAACTCAATGTGAAATTCTATCATATTATGATCACTCTTACCCAGAGAATTCTTTACTGTGAGATTTCACAATATAAGATTTAAAATAGCCTGTTCCATGGTTGGTTCAATGAAGTATTGCTCTAGGAAACCGTCTCAAATGCATTCCATGAACTCTTCCTCCAGACTACTTTTGCCAATTTGATTTGCCCAGTCTATATGAAGATTAAAGTCCCCCACGATTACTGAATTACCTTTGTTACAAGCTTTCATGATTAATACTCTGTACAACGGTATAGCTACTATTAGGGGGCCTATAAACTACTCTCACCAATTCTGCCCCTTGTTATTTCTTATCTCCACCCATATTAATTCTACTTCCTGATCTTCCGAGCCAAGAAACTTTCTCACCATTGTCTTTATGTGGTCCTTTATTATTAGGGCTACACCCCCTCTTTTTCCACTCTGCCTGTCTTTTCCAAAAGTCATGCACCCTGGAATATTTATTTCCCAACCTTGGTCATCTTGCAACCGTGTCTCTACAATGGCTATGAGATCAAACACATTCATCTCTATTTGTGCAACTAATTCATCTATCTTGTTACAAATACTCCATGCATTCAGATAAAGAGCCTTTAATTTTGACTTTTTACCATTTTTTCCTGCTTTGACCTTATTTGCTGATGCACTATTACTAGTAAACTCTCTGTCTCCTCCTGCCACACTACACTGTTCTGTTGCCTTTACTTTTCTCATTAGATTTCCAAATTTCCCATCACCTGACACCTCCTGCCTCCTTTTTAGCTTAGAGCCATATATACAGCCCTAGTTATTTGATTCGCCAGGATGCTGGCCCCAGTCCCTTTTAAGTGGAGCCCGTCCCAACGGAACAGCTCTCTCTTTCCCTGTACTGGTGCCAGTGCCCCACTCTATCTAGGCGCCTCATAATTTTGTACACCTCAATTAAATCTCCCCTCAGACTCCACTGTTCCAAAGAAAACAACCCCAACCTATCCAATCTTTCCCCATAGCAAAAATTCTCCAGCCCTAGCAACATCCTCATAAATCTCCCCTGTACCCTCTCTAGTGCAATCACATCTTTCCTGTAATGTGGTGACCAGAACTGTACACAGTTCTAGCTGTGTCCTAACTAGTGTTTTATACAGTTCTAGCATAACCTCCCTGCTCTTATATTCTATGTCTCAGCTAATAAAGGCAAGTATGCCATATCTACCTGTCCTGCTACCTTCAGGGATCTGTGGAGATGCACTCCAAGGTCCCTCTGGTCCTCTACACCTCTCAGTATCCTTCCGTTTATTGTGTATTCCCTTATGTACATACGAATTAAGAGCAGGAGTAGGCCATTTGGCCCCGTAAGCCTGCTCTGCCATTTGATAAGATCATGGCTGATCTGATTGTGACCGCAACCCTACTTTCCCGTCTACCGACTACAACCTTTGACTCCCTTGTTAATCAGGAATCGATCTAACTCAGCCTTGAAAATATTCAATGACCCTGCCTCTCTGGGGAAGGGAGTTCCACAGACTCATTTCCCTCTGAGAGAAAAAATTTCTCCTCATCTCCATCTTAAATGGGAGACCCCTTATTTTTAAACTGTGGCTCCTAGTTCTAGTCTCGCCCACAAGGGGAAACATGCTCTCAGTATCTGCTCCTTCAAATCCCCTCAGGATCTTATATGATTCAATAAGATCACCTCTCATTCTTCTGAACTCCAGTGTATACAGGCCCAACTTGTCTAACCTTTCCTCATAAGATAACCCCCTCATCCCAGGAATCAGTCAAGTGAACCTTCTCTGAACCACCTCCAAAGCAATTAAATAAGGAGACTAAAACTGCACAGAGTATTCTAGATGTGGTCTCACCAATGCCCTGTACAACTGTAGCAAAACATCCCTACCTTTATATTCCATTCCCCTTGCAATAAATGACAACATTCCATTTGCCTTCCTAATCACTTGCTGTACCTGCATACTAACATTTTGTGATTCATGTACTAGGACATGCAGTTCCCTCTGTACCTCCAGAGTTCTGCAGTCTCTCTCCATTTAAATAATATACTGCTTTTCCATACCTCCTGCCAAAGTGGACAAGTTCACGTTTTCCCACATTTTACTCCATCTGCCAAATTTTTGCCCACTCGCTTAACGTATCTATATCCTTTTGCAGACTCCTTATGTCCTCTTCACAACTTACTTTCCTACCTACCTTTTGTGTCATCAGCAAATTTAGCAACTATACATTTAGTCCCTTCATCCAAGTCATTGATATAGATTGTAAATAGTTGAGGCCCAAGCACTGATCTCTGTGGTACTCCACTCGTTACATCTTGCCAACCTGAAAATGACCCATTTATGCCTACTCTCTATTTCCTGTTAGCTAACCAATCCTTTATCCATGCTAATATGTTACCCCCTACACCATGAGCTCTTATTTAGTGTAGTAGCCTTTGATGTGGCACCTTGTCAAAAGCTTTCTGGAAATCCAAGGATCCCCTTTATCCACGTTGCTTGTTACTTCCTCAAAGAACTCTATTAGTCAAACACGATTTCCCTTTCACAAAGCCGTGTTGACTCTGCCTGATTGCATTGAGATTTTCTAAGTTCCCTGCCAAAACTTCCTTAATAATAGATTCTAGCATTTTCCCTATGACAGATGTTAAGCGCACTGGCCTGTAGTTTCCTGCTTTCTGTCTCCCTCCTTTCTTGAATAGAGGAGTTACATTTGTTATTTTTCAATCTGATGGGACCCTTCCAGAATCTAGGGAATTTTGGAAAATTAATATCAATGCATCTACTATCTCTGCAGCCACTTTCTTTAAGATCCTAGGATGAATCTGTCAGGACCTGGGGACTTGTCAGTTTTTAGTTCTAATATTTTTTTCAGAACCCTTTCCCTGGTGATTGTAAATGTTTTAATTTCCTCCCTCCCTTTCACCCCTTGCTTTGTTTGCCCTCCCCAAATGCATTACCTCACACTTCTCTGGATTGAATTCCATTTGCCACTTTTCTGCCTAGCTGACCAGTCCATTGATATCTTCCTGCAGTCTATAGCTTTCTTCCTCACTATCAACCACACGGCCAAATTTTGTATCACCTGCAAACTTCTTAATCATGTCCCCTACATTTAAGTCTAAATCATTGATATATACCACCAAAAGCAAGGGACCGAATACTGAGCCCTGCAAAACCCCACTGGAAACAGCCTTCTGGACACAAGAACACTCATCGACCATTACCCTTTGCTTCCTGCCACTGAGCCAATTTTGGATCCAACTTGCCACTTTCCCTTGGATCCCATGGGCTTTTACTTTCCTGACCAGTCTGCCATGTGGGACCTTGTCAAAAGCCTTGCTAAAATCCATATAGACTACATCAAACGCTCTGCGCTCATTGATCCTCTTTGTTATTTCCTCAAAAAATTCAATCAAGTTAGTCAGACACGACCTTCCCTTATCAAATCTATGCTGATTGTCCTTGATTAATCCATGCCTTTCTCAATGACGATTAATGCTGTCCTTCAGAATTTTTTCCAATAATTTGCTTACCACCAAGGTTAGGCTAACTGGCCTGTAATTACTCGATCTATCCCTCGCTTCCTTTTTAAACAGTGGTGAACCAACTGATCGCAATTTTAATCTGCTCAACTGAGCAGGCTGCAGGGACACCTGACCAAAGCCAGGGTGGGGTGGGGGGGGGGAGATGGTCTTTTAATACATGCATATCAGATCCCGATTATGTCTTCGGGACCCAACCTGAAATTTTAAACAATGGCACAAAATTGGCAGTTTTCCCGCACCATGCCTGTAGCCAGAGAGGATTGGAAATTGATGGTCAGAGCCTCCGCTATTTCCTCCCTTGCTTCTCTTAACAGCCTAGGATACATTTCATCTGGGCCTGGTGATTTATCTACTTTCAAAAATGCAAATCCGCTTAATACTTCCTCCCTTACTATATTTATCCCATCCAATATTTCATACTCCTCCTCCTTAACTACAATGTCTGCATCATTTCCCTCCTTTTGAAGGCAGGCGCAAAGTATTCATTAAGATCTATACCCACATCTTCTGCCTCCAGACACAGGTTATCTTTTTGGTCTCTAATGGGCCCTATTCTTTCCTTCGTCATCCTCTTGCTCTTTATGTATTTATAAAATATCTTTTGGTTTTCCTTGATTTTATCTTGCCAATATGTTTTCATGCCTTCTCTTTGCTTTCTTAATTTCCTTTTTTAGTTTCACCGTGTACTTTTTATACTCCTAGGCTTTCTGCAGTAGTGAGCTCTCGGTATCCGACAGAAGCTTCCCTTTTTTGCCTTACCCTACATGCTCCTTGTCATCCAGGATTTGGCAGTCCCACCCTTTTTTCTTTGTAGGAACATATTTGCTCTGAACCCTCACGATCTCCTCCTTGAATGCCTCCCACTGCTCTGACACTGATTTACCTTCAAGGAGCTGTTTCTCATCCACATTTGCCAAATCACACCTCAGCTTAGTAAAATTGGCCTTTCCCCAGTTGAGAACTTTTACTCCTGTTCTATCTTCGTCCTTTTCCATAACAATGCTAAATCTGACTGAAAAATTTCTCATTCAGTATGTGGATGGCCTGACTAGAGAGAGGGCAAAACTTGAACTCCTCTTGGGAAATAAGGAAGGGCAGGTGACAGAAGTGTTAGTGAGGGATCACTTTGGGACCAGTGATCATAATTCCATTAGTTTTAAGATAGCTATGGAGAAGGATAGGTCTGGCCCAAAAGTTAAAATTCTAAATTGGGGAAAGGCCAATTTTGATGGTATTAGACAGGAACTTTCAGAAGTTGATTGGGAGAGTCTGTTGGCAGGCAAAGGGACGTCTGGTAAGTGGGAGTCCTTCAAAAATGTGTTAACCAGGGTTCAGGGTAAGCACATTCCTTATAAAGTAAAGGGCAAGGCTGGTAGAAGTAGGGAACCTTGGATGACTCGGGAGATTGAGGCCCTAGTCAGAAAGAAGAAGGAGGCATATAACATGCATAGGCAGCTGGGATCAAGTGGATCCCTTGAAGAGTATAGAGATTGCCGGAGTAGAGTTAAGAGAGAAATCAGGAGGGCAAAAAGGGGACATGAGATTGCTTTGGCAGATAAGGCAAAAGTGAATCCAAAGAGCTTCTACAAATACATAAAGAGCAAAAGAGTAACTAGGGAGAAAGTAGGGCCTCTGGAGGATCAACAAGGTCATCTATGTGCGGAACCACAAGAGATGGGTGAGATCCTAAATGAATATTTCGCATCGGTATTTACGGTTGAGAAAGGCATGGATGTTAGGGAACTTGGGGAAATAAATAGTGATGTCTTGAGGAGTGTACATATTACAGAGAGGGAGGTGCTGGAAGTCTTAACGCGCATCAAGGTAGATAAATCTCCGGGACCTGATGAAATGTATCCCAGGACGTTATGGGAGGTTAGGGAGGAAATTGCGGGTCCCCTAGCAGAGATATTTGAATCATCCACCGCTACAGGTGAGGTGCCTGAAGATTGGAGGGTAGCAAATGTTGTGCCTTTGTTTAAGAAGGGCGGCAGGGAAAAGCCTGGGAACTACAGACTGGTGAGCCTGACATCTGTAGTGGGTAAGTTGTTAGAGGGTATTCTGAGAGACAGGATCTACGGGCATTTGGAGAGGCAGGGATTGATTCGGAACAGTCAGCATGGTTTTGTGAGAGGAAAATCATGTCTCACGAATTTGATTGAGTTTTTTGAAGGGGTAACCAAGAAGATAGATGAGGGCTGTGCAGTAGACGTGGTCTACATGGACTTTAGCAAAGCCTTTGACAAGGTACCGCATGGTAGGTTGTTACATAAGGTTAAATCTCACCGGATCCAAGGTGAGGTAGCCAATTGGATACAACATTGGCTTGACGACAGAAGACAGAGGGTGGTTGTAGAGGGTTGTTTTTCAAATTGGAGGCCTGTGACCAGCGGTGTGCCTCAGGGATCGGTGCTGGGTCCGCTGTTATTTGTTATTTATATTAATGATTTGGATGAGAATTTAGGAGGCATGGTTAGTAAGTTTGCAGATGACACCAAGATTGGTGGCATTGTGGGCAGTGAAGAAGGTTATCTAGGATTGCAATGGGATCTTGATAAATTGGGCCAGTGGGCCGATGAATGGCAGATGGAGTTTAATTTAGATAAATGTGAGGTGATGCATTTTGGGAGATCGAATCGGGCCAGGACCTACTCCGTTAATGGTAGGGCGTTGGGGAGAGTTATAGAACAAAGAGATCTAGGAGTACAGGTTCATAGCTCCTTGAAAGTGGAGTCACAGGTGGATAGGGTGGTGAAGAAGGCATTCAGCTTGCTTGGTTTCATTGGTCAGAACATTGAATACAGGAGTTGGGATGTCTTGTTGAAGTTGTACAAGACATTAATAAGGCCACACTTGGAATACTGTGTACAGTTCTGGTCACCCTATTATAGAAAGGATATTATTAAACTAGAAAGAGTGCAGAAAAGATTTACTAGAATGCTGCCGGGACTTGATGGTTTGACTTATAGGGAGAGGTTAGATAGACTGGGACTTTTTTCCCTGGAGAGTAGGAGGTTGAGGGGTGATCTTATACAATCTATAAAATAATGAGGGGCATAGATAAGGTCGATAGTCAAAATCTTTTCCCAAAGGTAGGGGAGTCTATAACGAGGGGACATAGATTTAAGGTGAGAGGGGAGAGATACAAAAGGGTCCAGAGGGGCAATTTTTTCACTCAAAGGGTGGTGAGTGTCTGGAACGAGCTGCCAGAGACAGTAGTAGAGGCGGATACAATTTTGTCTTTTAAAAAACATTTGGACAGTTACCTGGGTAAGATGGGTATAGAGGGATATGGGCCAAGTGCAGGCAATTGGGACTAGCTTAGTGGTATAAACTGGGCGACATGGACATGTTGGGCCGAAGGGCCTGTTTCCATGTTGTAAACTTCTATGATTCTATGATCACTACCACCAAAATGCTCTTCCACTGATACCTCTTCCACTTGGCTAGCTTCATTCCCCAAAACTATGTCCAGAACTGGCCCCTCTCTTTTTGGTCTTGCTACATATTAGCTAAAAAAAGTTCTCCTGAATACATTTTAAGAATCCTTCGCCCTCTTTATCTTTTACACTGAATCTATCCCAGTTATATTAGGGTAGTTGAAATCCCCAACTATTTCTGCCCTGTTGTTTTTGCACTTCTCAGAAATTAACCTGCATATTTGCTCTTCTATCTCCCTCTGACTATTTCTTGGTCTGTCGTACACTTCCAGCAATGTGATTGCCCCTTTTGGGAACACACAGTGGAAGTACAAAGTAAATAGTAACAGTCTACAGGACATGACATTGGAGAAAGATTTGGGGTTTTAGCAGTTCTTAAATTGTTAGCGCAATGTGCAGATGTGAAAAGGGCAAATGGGATCTTTTGGAATATATGACTTGAGGAATAGAGGCTAAGTACTTGGATAAGATGTTTAGCTTATACTAAACTTTAACTCGTCCCCATCTGGGCACCATACCTCAAGCCAGACATCCTGATCTTGCAGAGAGTACAAAGAAGGGCAAATAAGTTGATAAGTTGTATTGAGGACCTAAAGAAAAATGAAGGTTGGCAATAGTTTTAATGGGAATAAAAATAACACCTTAGAGGTAACTTGACATTCGGTATTTAAAATCTTTAAGGGAATTGATGAACTGGATCCAGAAATGATCAACATTAAAACAAGATCTTGGTCAAGGTCACATGAATTCAAAAGAGAAAAGGTGAATGTACAGATATGCCATAATACCTTCATGCACAGCGTGGTAAATATGTGGAATAGCCTACCCAAAGAGGCAGTGGAAGCATTGCATCTTGAGAGGGTGGTGGATACATTTTCGGCAGACAGGGCTATTGAAGGATATTAGAACTTAGATGGGACCTCATGGGAGGGTGGAGCTGGTCCTGTATCGTTTAATATTCTTAAGGAAATTTGCTAGTAAGGGTCGGTTAGTTTAAGCATGCCAAATAATGTGACAAATAACTATAGCATTCTGGACCTTGCATGTCTGCCTTAGGAAGTTGAGGAGGAATTTTGCAGACATTTTTCTGAAATTGGCCTTTTTTATTTGTTGCTCCCTCAAGAGCGAGCATTGCTGGTGGTTGGGTAAAGTGGAAATGGCTGCACTGATTAATGGACAGGGTGAGCACTAGAGGCACTGTTGGTCTTTTCTCACCTTTTCATATGCATTTATGTAGGGTGGAGGGTTCAGTAGTATCGGTGACTAAGCAGACATCCCAGACATTTTTTAAAAATTCGTTCATGGGATGTGGGCGTCGCTGGCAAGGCCAGCATTTATTGCCCATCCCTAATTGCCCTTGAGAAGGTGGTGGTGAGCCGCCTTCTTGAACTGCTGCAGTCCGTGTGGTGAAGGTTCTCCTACAGTGCTGTTAGGAAGAGAGTTCCAGGATTTTGACCCAGCGACGATGAAGGAACGGCAATATATTTCCAAGTCTGGATGGTGTGTGACTTGGAGGGGAACGTGCAGGTGGTGTTGTTCCCACGTGCCTGCTGCCCTTGTCCTTCTAGGTGGTAGAGGTCATGGGTTTGGGTGGTGCTGTCGAAGAAGCCTTGGCGAGTTGCTGCAGTGTATCCTGTGGATGCTACGTCATATTTAAAGCAGCCCCTGTCAAATATCTAGAGAGAAAGTGTATTTTACTAAACTGTCATATGTATTTCTGAATGTTACAAAAGGAGATATCTGTACATTTACTACTCCCAGTCAATGATTGTCCTTGTGTTTCGTGCTTTCAAACTCCTGAGAAAATATGGGAGCAAGCATTTTGTACAGAAACTTCTCCTGAGAGTTGGTGTCACCAGAGATTGGTATTTAGGTTAAAAAGTCTACCTGAAGGGTTTTTTCAGCTTTAATAAACTCTATAAAATGTGACAATAGTGAAACTATAGTCTAGTGAGGCAATATTTTAATCCATTCTTTGTTTTGTGATGGACATATTTGTTCCATGTTTTGTAATCGATATAATCAGGTAACTAAGACAATAGTGCAGAGCAGTGTATAAACTAGGAGCACATGGCTGGAAAAGGCTGGAAAACTAAGCTGTAGCTCAGTTGTGTGCATCTACAGGATACACTGCAGCTACTCGCCAAGGCTTCTTCGACAGCACCTCCCAAACCCATGACCTACCACCTAGAAGGACAAGGGCAGCAGGCGCATGGGAACAACACCACCTGCACGTTCCCCTCCAAGTCACACACCATCCCGACTTGGAAATATATTGCCGTTCCTTCATCGTCACTGGGTCAAAATCCTGGAACGCCCTACCTAACGGCACTGTCAGAGAACCTTCACCATACGGACTGCAGCAGTTCAAGAAGGCAGCTCACCACCACTTTCTCAAGGGCATTTGGGGATGGGCAATAATTGATGGCCTTGCCAGTGACACCCACATCCCATGAACGAGTAAAAAAAAAAGTTGGTAGCACTCTTGCCTCTGAGTCAGAAAGTTGTGGGTTTAAGTCCCACTCCAGGGACTTGAGCACAAAATCCAGACTGACACTCCACTGCAGTATTGGGGGGGTACTGCACTGTCGGAGGCGCTGTCTTTCAGATGGGACATTAAACCGAGGCCCTATCTGCCCTCTAAGGTGGGTGTAAAAGATACCATGGCACTATTTCGAAGTAGAGCAGGGGAGTTCTTCCCGATGTCATGTCCAATATTTATCCCTTAACCAAATATCACCAAAACAGATTATCTGGTCATTATCACATTGCTGTTTGTGGGACCTTGCTGTGCTCACTTCAGCAGCCCCGTTTCCTACATTACAGGACTGACTATACTTCAATGTACTTCATTGGCTGTAAAGCACTTTGGGGCATCCTGATGTCATGAAAGGTACTATATAAAAGCAAATTATTTTTCTTCTTTACTGGGGCTGCCACCTTTTTACATTGGAATACAAGGGGCCCAAAAGAAAATGCGGCCGACAAAGGGGTCCAGGCACTTTTCTCTTTTGACTGAGAAATTAGGTTTCCAACATAGCCCTAATGCACTGTAAATTTGTGCTATTAAAAAACAAATGTTCAGTCACCCACCTTGTAATATTGTTTACACTCAATTCATTCTATGCAATAAAGCAAAAATACAACAAAAATATTTTTTTTAAAAGTGCAGACAAGATTAGTCCACAAATCCTAACCTTGACCACTGTTAATAAATAATACCTGAATAAAAGAAAGGAGGCAAGAATAGAAATACTTACATGCACTTGGATCTACAAATTAGCCCCCTCAAGTGCTCCCATATTTTGTTTGTACTTAGTATTAAAAGAGTGAAGTACGAACAGTTAGCATTTACCAGACTTTTTCCACTCTGATACAACACCATCGCTCTACCAGGTAAATAACAGTCTTATTGTTTACATACCTAAAAGGAAATGAAAACTTACAAATATTCCATTGCATTTTCTTTCCTGGCAACAAACCAAGTTTATGATAATGGGAGTTATCAATTGAGATTCAATCAATTGAGACAGAATAAGACAATAAAGTTGGAGAATATATCATAGTATTGAAAATAAGCAGACACTATGGGCTCTATTTTAGCACCCGCTATCGGGTGCGTTCCTGGCGGGGGGGGGGGGCTCCGAAAGTCGGGGAATCCCGTTGCGGGTCGGGAGCCCGGCTCCAACCCGCCCACTTCCGGGTTCCCCATAGACGCGCCGACGTGCGCGCGCAGCCCCCGCATGTGGGACTCCCGCAGGCAATTAAAGCCAGTGGGGTGCCACTTGACAGTATTTACTTCGGTATTTCAGGTCATTAACTGACCTGATTAAGGGAATATGGGAGGAGGGGTGGGATTTTATAGCAAACTGGGACTGTTTCCCATACTGGGGAAAACACTCCCGGTTCAAATGGACCTGTTGCAGCTGTCAGCCTGTGGCAGCTGCAAAGGTCCATTTGACAGGTGGTGGGGGGGGGGGTGGGGAGACCCTCACTCATTGCAGGAGGCCACTCTGTCACTTGGGACAAAGTTTGGCCTCCACCACCCTCCTCCTAACAATCAAAGTCACCAACTTGCACACTTACCCCGGGGTCCAGACACATGTACCTACCTTGCGGACCCCCTCAGATGTACACCTTCCGGATGGGGGCCGCCGTAGCTGCAGTCATGACCTCCTCGGAGGGCGAACAGCATCACCAGCCTCGCCATCCATGCCGTCCACCTCTGACACGTGGAGCTCCACAACACAGTGCTGTGACACATCCACCTGCACAGCAGGAGGGGGGGCAACCGCAGAGAGAGATGCGTCGCAGAGGGCACTACCCTCGCCACAGGGTCCACAGACCGATGCTCAGCTTCCTGGACCTCTCTGAGCAGCAGTGCACACGGAGGCTCAGAGTCACTCGACATGTAGTCGTGGACATCTGCAGCCTCCTTCATGCCGAGCTGCTCCCGGCTGGCCCGAGCACCATCTTCTTACCTGTCGCTGTCAAAGTCACCACTGCCTTCAACAACTTCTCCTTCGCATCCTTCCAGGGTGCCACCGGGGACATCACCGGCATCTCTCAGTCGTCTGCACAAAAGAGCCCTGCAAATACACCTACACCCACTCTGCAGTGACACAATGGGTGTCATCAGTTGTGGGTCTTCATTGTGATCGTCAGGAAAGGACATTATTGCACAAACCAGACAAGATTCACAAAGACGTGGCAGTCGTGGTGCCAATATATGTATGATGTGGAGATGCCGGTGATGGACTGGGGTGGACAAATGTAAGCAATCTTACAACACCAGGTTATAGTCCAACAGACGAAGGAGGTAAGCTCCGAAAGCTTGTGATTTTCAAATAAAACTGTTGGACTATAACCTGGTGTTGTAAGATTGCTTACAAATATAATATGTAATGTGAGTTGGTCAGAAATTCAATATAAGTAAAAACCATGACAAACCCTCAAACACCCTTGTGCATCCCCTTCATGCTCACGACACGTTTGCCTTACGCTTCCTACTGCACATATGTGATGCATGCCCTGTGGCTGCAGCACAGGTAGTGGCAGGTTGAGTGAAGCTGACTGTGGAAGAGATGCATGAGAGGGTGAGTATGAGATAGAGCCATGAGATTGTATGAGGATTGGGTTGAGTGGTAGTGGCGGGATGAGTACTGGCGAGGTGAGTAAGTGCAGGTAAGATGAGGATGAGCTTTGAGTGGGTATGAGGGGTGATGTGACAGAGTTGTGTTGGCAGTGCAGAAGGAGATATGGGGTGGGGGCAGTGATGTGGCAGATGGAGTGTAGGGGAATGAGTAAGTGTACTCACTGTGGCTGACCTACTTAGGTCATTGCAGCGCCTCCTGCACTGTATGCAGGTGTTCGATATGTTGGTGGTGCAGGTGACCTCCTCTGCCACCTCGAGCCAGGCCTTCCTGGTGGCAGAGGCAGGCCGCTTCCTCCTGCCCTCAGGGGGGGAAGATCTCTGTCCTCCCCCTCCTCCTCACCCCATGTATTGATACCTGGAGTGAGGCATCATTAAACTAGGAGCAGCCTTCCCCATGGGCTGCTCCATGCTGTAATTTTTTCTATTTGTTGCAGCATCTGTCAGTGGAGGACTGCCCCTTTAAATAGAGCTCCTCCAGCTGACAGAGCTTACTGCGCATGCGCAGTCTGCCCGACACGTAGATCAGCAGTGGGGAACCCGGAAGACCAGGTAAGTGGATCCAATTAGGCTGCGATCGCGCGAGTGGCAGACTGATTTCGCCGGGCATGTTACCCACGTGCCCAATAGCCCCCCCGCAGCTAACCCGCAGCCCTGGTATGTTATATGCTAAAACTTTTAACCAGAGCTAATTTGAGGACAAACTGGGGGAAAATGGTAAGACAGCAACCTGTGATTTGATTTCATATTGATTTTGTGCTGCTGTCTTTTGAAGTTTGTTTCATAACACAGTGGCAAGCTAAACTTACTGGGCTTTCTGAGATCTATGGCCAGGAAGTCCCATTTTTATTTTACTGGGCCATCCTAACTTCCTGCAGTGAACATCCTAAATTGCTTCGGTTGGAAGCATGATCCTTGAAAGAAAGATTGACATTTATATACCTTTCACGAGGGGCTTGACAGGGGAGATGCTGAGAGATTGTTTCCCCTGGCTGGAGAGTCTTGAACTAGGGGGCATAGTCATAGGATTAGGGGTCGGACATTTAGAACTGAGATGAGGAGGAATTACTTCACTGAGGGTTGTGAATCTTTGGAATTCTCTACCCCAGAGGGCTGTGGATGCTGAGTCGTTGAATATATTCAAGGCTGAGATAGATAGATTTTTGGACTATGGGGATCGGGCAGGAAAGTAGAGTTGAGTTTGAAGATCAGCCATGATCTGATTGAATGGCGGAGCAGGCTCGAGGGGCTGTATGGTCTACTCCTGCTCCTATTTCTTATGTTCTTGTGACTTCAGGACATCCCAAAGTGCTTTAACCAATGAAGTACTTTTGAAGTGTAGTCTCTGTTTTAATGCAGGAAACGTGGCAGCCAATTTGCGCACAGCAAGGTCCCAAAAACAGTAATGCGATGATGTGCAAATAATCTGTTTTAGTGGTAATGGTTGTGGGATAAATATTGGCCAGGACACCGGGGAGAACTCTTCTCCTCTTCTTCAAATAGTGCTGTGGGATCTTTTACGTCCAGCCTAATGCTGTAATACATTTGTTCCTATAGTATGACTTGTGCATTTTGAATATCATGATGTCACTTGTTGCTGACATTGCCTTGGGATGTTATACTACGTTAAAGGCGCTATAAAAATGCAAGTTATTGTAACACAGTACTGTGTGTGTGTGTGTGTGTGTGTGTGTGTGTGTGTAAACAGTCATGGTAAGTTTGATGCTGCATCATTCAGTGGACACATGACTTAAGGTCAGAGCATGTGGAGTCAGGGGACAGTTAGCAGAATGGATAGCAAGTTGGCTACAAAACAGAAAACAGAGAGTAGGGATTAAGGGTAGCTACTCAGATTAGCAAAAGATGGGAAGTGGTTTTCCACAGTGATTGATGCTGGGACTACTGTTGTTCAGAAGTTACATAAACGATTTGGACTCGGGAATCGGTACTACAATTTCAAAATTTGCGGACAATACCAAATTAGGGGATATAGTTAATATTGAGGAAGAATGCTACAAAGTACAAGAAGACATTCATAAACTTGCAGAATTGGCGTGTAATTGGCAAATGAATTTAAATATAGACAAATGTGAAGTGGTGCATTTTGGTAGAAAAAATAAGGAGGCCACATACTGCTTGGATAATAAGAGTCTAAATGGGATAGAGGAGCAAAGGGATCTGGGGGTACAGATACACAAATCACTAAAACTGTGACGCAAGTTAATAAAGCCGTTTAAAAAAAAACAAGCACTGGGGTTCATTTCCAGAGGGATTGAATTGAAAAGCAGAGAAATTATGTTGGAGTACTGTGCACAGTTCTGGTCTCCATATTATAAAATGGATATAGAGGCATTGGAGAAAGTGCAAAAAAGATTCACAAGGATGATACCAGAACTGAGAGGATATAATTGTCAGGAATGGCTGAACAGGTTGGGGCTCTTTTCTGTAGAAAAGAGAAGACTGAGGGGTGACCTAATAGAGGTCTTTACGATTATGAAAGGGTTTGATAGGGCAGATGTGGAGAAAATATTTCCATTTGTGGCTGAGTCCAAAATTAGAAGTCATAAATATAAGATAGTAATGAATAAATCCAATAGGGAATTCAGTAGAAATTTCTTTACCCAGAGAGTGGTTAGAATGTGGAACACACTACCACAAGGTTCCTTCATCGTCGCTGGGTCAAAATCCTGGAACTTCCTACCTAACAGCACTGTGGGAGAACTTTCACCGCACAGACTGCAGCGGTTCAAGAAGGCGGCTCACCACCACCTTCTCAAGGGCAATTAGGTATGGGCAATAAATGCTGGCCTTTCCAGCGACGCCCACATCCCATGAACAAATTTTTTAAAAAGCTGAGGCAAATAGCATAGATGCATTTAGGGGGAAGCTAGAAAAGCACGTGAGGAAGAAAAGAATAGAAGGAAGTGCTGATAGGGTTAAATGAAGAGGGGTGGGAGGATACTCGTGTGGAGCATAAATGCCGGTATAGGTCAGTTGGACCGAATGGCCTGTTTCTATGCTGTAATACATATTGGGAATCACATGGAGACTGGCTGCACAACTGGGAAATAAATGAGGCAGACTGGCACAGTTAAATTGCTCTCTCAAGACCCAGGCTGCTATGTCAAAGCAGCTTAGATCATAAATACAATGTAATTGTGGCCTACAGTAGCTTGCAGTTGTTGATTTGGAAATTTAGTTCATTAAGAGGGGGAGAGGAAAATTGAAAAAATATATGCTTATCTATTTCGACTGACTAACTCTAGTAGTCAATATATTGAAATTAATCAGCCTTGTGGCATTGGCCTATAAATATAATAGATACTCATTGATATCATCTTGTTTGCCAAAGTGTCATCCAATTAGAACCTGGCTAATTGACTATTATTAATGAACAATCTGCTTCAGTTCCAGTGAATCAATTTGCTGTGTTGTTTGCATGAAAGTAAAGAGTGATTCGAAGGCTCCCTAACCCAAAGAAGGTGCAACATTCTCCACTGCTTAATGTCATGCTCAAGGCCGCGGCCTTGAGACGGACTACATGTTTTGTAATAAGGATTTAGATTTTGAGACTCCGTTTTCATTGTAGCTGAACTCAAATGATCACTGAAGTCCAATTAAGACAAACGGTGCATAAGAAAGAGGTTAAATGCTCTGTGCCTGGTGGCATTGATTCTCGTGGCGAATTCTTTTGCTTTTTGTGGGCTAAACATTGGAAGAGGTATGCTCATGATTATTGCTATGAACAGGTGGTAATTTCACAATGACAGGTGCATAATTTCATTCACTTACACGCTAAGTGAATTGAGACTTTGAAGTTCCTGCTGTTATCAAGAGTTTCATCTTAACCAAGCTCATCATTTTTAATCTTGATTCATTTCCAGAAAGTCTGTATTGAGTTGGCTGATCTCGGGTGGGAGGACAGAAGGGTCTTCACAACTCCTTCATTAAACCTGGGTTAGCAGGAAGGGGGGAATCAGCCAAGATTCCTGCTCCTTTGTATTGTCCAGGTGACCTCTACTGTGTGCGTGTGACATTGGGTGAAGACAGCATCTGGCCCAACTGTGTCTCATTTTCACCCTTGCTAAGACAAATAGCCTGTTGACACTCAATAACTATAAAGGTTCGCAGGGAATGGCAACTTCGGTGAGGTACTGGAAGGTGAGTGCTGCCCGTGATACTGTACCCCAACAAGGAGTCAATGCTTTCAGAGATGGTCAACTCGAGGTACATCACAGATGAATGTGGTCACCATGCAGCTGCGGCCAGTTGTCAAGCAACTTGTGACCTGAGCTACTGACTGACATTGACTTAACAAGTAAAAACTGCAACATTTCAAATGTTGGAACCCTTCTGATGCTGTTGACCTCTGGCTAGAGGTTGCAGCTAGGACTCAATCTATAGCTGCTTAGACACGATTGGGGTAGTGCGATTAGTGTTGGATTGCCAGAGCAAAGAATTGGCACAGATGCAGTTGGATTGAGTGGTCTCTTTCTGTGCAGTAAGCCTCCATGGTTCTATGAGAGTTAACGCCTGACTCAGCAATTGTTCATGTAGAACAGTTGGAGATTGCAAAGACTTATGAGACTTCTACTGAATTCAAGTTAGGAGGAAATTGGCTGAAAAAGGCATGATGGGCTCACTCCTGAATGCATCTAAAACTGCCTTACAATTACACTTATTATCACTGGCATCTGATTTGGGAGTGTTGCATAGCCAACCAGTCATCTAGACTGGTTGAGGCTGGGAAGATCCAGCTCTTCCTATTCATTGGCATTAATGCAAACTTAGTTGTTGCTAGCAACTGCATGAGACACATGCGTTGGGAGCTGATAGCACTGACATGGCACTAAGTCCGTTAATTAAAAATGGCTAAAGTCACCAATGGCCATCCATTATCCTATGCATAATCGATGGTTAATTACAATACATTGTACAGATAAGTGAGTTTGAGTACTTAACTATGAAATGCATTAAGGGAAAGAGCAAGATTTGCCACTGAGTAGTTATTTGTATTTTACACTGATAACCCAACCTATACTATTGGTAGATTTTGACATCATTCAATACCAGCAATAAGATACTGTTACTATTAACCAATTGTCTTCATGACTGGATTACAGGACACATTGTATTGAGCTGCTTTAATCCTTGGAGAAAGATATAAAGTATTGTGTGATGTAACTGCATCAAATATTGATTAGAGTGACCTTGTGTTTACTGGGTCTTTCTCTGACTCTGGTTATATCAATAAGACGTCAGGATATCATACATCAACTTAACAGACCTCATAAATGCTTGCAATTGATGTATTGATGGAATGATATGTCAACTTTCATTGTCTATCACTCCTTGTTTGTATGACAATGACTGAACAATTTTAGATAGAAACAAATGGGTTTGTCTTGTCCTTATCAGATTGGATGTAATAAAATAGCTTCCATCTACATCGTACTGAGTATATCAGAAACATGTAGAATGTTGAGTGCCCAACACAGTTCAGCCGATGGCTAGACTGAGTTTCATTACACATTAACTTCAACAAAACTGTTCAGCTGCAAAATAATTGTTTGGTTTTCAGGGAATCCAGAACATGGATGAGTTGATGTACTGTCCTTTCACTTTTGGCCTGGGTTCGATTATAGCTCAGACAAATGAGATGAAAGTCTTCTTTCTCTGCTGCATATGAAACTCCAGAAGGAATGAAGTCAATGACTGGATGCCCAAACTTGACACCAAATTGACTAGCCTCAATTAAAAAAAAGACACATCAAGGGATAGCTGGAGTGGAACTAAATTGCACAGGTGTAGTAAATTGCATATTATGAATTTGGGTTAAGATACCATCTTATAAAGGATTGGCAAGCTTGAATCTGACAGCCTGGAGAAGGTGAAAGGGAGCATTACTCTTCATTCAGTGCTCTAGCTCACCTGAAAGAGCTATAACCTGATACTCTGTTCCCAAAATGGAAAGGCATTCCATTCCTCGGAGGTGATATCATCAACCTTGACCAACACAAAAAATAGCCAAAAATACAAAATAAAATCGAAATAAGTAGGGTTCCTGTGATGTTTTTTGCCACACTAAAGGTACTAGACAGACTGGATGCAGGGAGGATGTTTCCCCTGGCTGCGGGGTCCAGAACGAGGGGTCACAGTCTCAGGATATGGGGTAGGACATTTTATTATTCGTTCATGGGATGTGGGCGTCGCTAGCAAGGCCGGCATTTATTGCCCATCCCTAATTGCCCTTGAGAAGGTGGTGGTGAGCCGCCTTCTTGAACCGCTGCAGTCCGTGTGGTGAAGGTTCTCCCACAGTGCTGTTAGGAAGGGAGTTCCAGGATTTTGACCCAGCGACGATGAAGGAACGGCAATATATTTGCAAGTCGAAATGGTGTATAACTTGGAGGGGAACGTGCAGGTGGTGTTCTTCCCATGTGCCTGCTGCTCTTGTCCTTCGAGGTGGTAGAGGTCGTGGGTTTGGGAGGTGCTGTCGAAGAAGCCTTGGCGAGTTGCTGCAGTGCATCCTGTGGATGGTACACACTGCAGCCACAGTGCGCCGGTAGTGAAGGGAGTGAATGTTTAGGGTGGTGGATGGGGTGCCAATCAAGCGGGCTGCTTTGTTCTGGATGGTGTCGAGTTTCTTGAGTGTTGTTGGAGCTGCACTCATCCAGGAAAGTGGAGAGTATTCCATCACACTCATGACTTGTGCCTTGTGGATGGTGGAAAGGCTTTGGGGAGTCAGGAGGTGAGTCACTCGCTGCAGAATACCCAGCCTCTGACCTGCTCCTGTAGCCACAGTATTTATATGGCTGGTCCAGTTAAGTTTCTGCTCAATGGTGACCCCCAGGATGTTGATGGTGAGGGATTCAGCGATGGTAATGCCGTTGAATGTTAAGGGGAGGTGGCGAGACTCTCTCTTGTTGGAGATGGTCATTGCCTGGCACTTGTCTGGCGCGAATGTTACTTGCCACTTATCAGCCCAAGCCTGGATGTTGTCCCAGGTCTTGCTGCATACGGGCTGGGACTGTTTCATTACTTGAGGGGTTGCGAATGGAACTGAACACTGCGCAATCATCAGCGAACATCCCCACTTCTGACTTTATGATGGAGGGAAGGTCATTGATGAAGCAGCTGAAGATGGTTGGGCCTAGGACACTGCCCTGAGGAACTCCTGCAGCAATGTCCTGGGCTGAGATGATTGGCCTCCAACAACCACTACCATCTTCCTTTGTGCTAGGTATGACTCCAGCCACTGGAGAGTTTTCCCCCTGATTCCCATTGACTTCAATTTTACTAGGGCTCCTTGGTGCCACACTCGTTCAAATGCTGCCTTGTTGTCAAGGGCAGTCACTCTCCCCACACCTCTGGAATTCAGCTCTTTTGTCCATGTTTGGACCAAGGCTGTAATGAGGTCTGGAGCCAAGTGATCCTGGCGGAACCCAAACTGAGCATCGGTGTGCAGGTTATTGGTGAGTAAGTGCCGCTTAATAGCACTGTCAACGACACCTTCCATCACTTTGCTGATGATTGAGAGTAGACTGATGGGGTGGTAATTGGCCAGATTGGATTTGTCTGCTTTTTGTGGTCAGGACATACCTGGGCAATTTTCCACATTGTCGGATAGATGCCAGTGTTGTAGCTGTACTGGAACAGTTTGGCTAGAGGCGCAGCTAGTTCTGGAGAGGACTGAGATGAGGAGAATTTCTTCACTCAGAGGGTGGCGAACCTGTGGAATTCTCTACCACAGAATGCTGTGGAGGCCAAGTCACTGAATATATTTAAGAAGGAGTTAGATAGATTTCTAGACACAAAAGCCATCAAGAGGTATGGGGAGAGAGCGGGAATTTGGTATTGAGATAGAGGATCAGCCATGATCATATTGAATGGCGGAGTAGGCTCGAAGGGCCGAATGGCCTACTCCTCCTCCTATTTTCTATGTTTCTGTATTTCTAAATAATTGTTATCTTTGCCTATACTACAGTCCCATTCCTAATCAGATATATATCCAGTTTTGAATTTTCTCGTGCCTACCCTTACCACTGGGTGCTTCATCTCACCCAAGTGTCAGCAGCTCCGTCATGGACAAGGTGTCTCATCCGTGATACACTAAGGGTTAACATTGGGTTTCAGTTGAAAGTCCATGTGGCGATGACATCCTGAAGGAGAAAAGTTCAGTAGTTTTATATTCATTCTTATATTAACTTGCCTACAAAACGCACATGAAGGTTTGATCTTCTTTTGACAACACAGCCACATTTTTAAAGGAGCACTCGCCATCACTAAGGATGATGGAACAGCTGGACATTGCTGTAATTTTCATGGCATTGTGATGCAGTTTACATCATGTTGAGTGTTTAACTTTTGGAACAAAGATGGTGGCCTCCTAAATCCTTATGTTTTTGCAAAATACATTTGGATAACTAAAATGAACACCTTTTAGTATTGACCAGTATTTTTTTTGAAAGAAACAATTTGGCTTAGGGTCGGACTTCTATCCATGATTCTTCATGCGGCAAAGTCCGAGACAGCTGGACAAGGTGGGAATGCCCATCAGGGAGAGACATTTGGAGAGCAAGTCACCCATAGGTGTTACAGATCACCAAACAACTTGATCAAGAATGGGGCAAGTGACTTGTTGGAGTGAATTATTTCTTGTTGCTCAGATTCACTAGGAAAAAGACATTTTCACCACCTCTGCGACATTTAGTACAAAATCGAGGCACTCGGGCAGCCAGTTGAGCCACATGCCATGTGTGTAAAAACTCATGGGATTGTTGCAGGATGTCACCCTTCAATAAATCACTTGCCCTAATCATCAGGATTGGCAAGGAATGCAAAGAGTAATATGGTGAAGTAAACAATTCACTACAAAACAGTCACTTCTCATCTTTTCATGCTTGTTCACAGGTGACTTATAATGGCAACTGGCTACATCATAATGTTCAAGTACTGTAGTTACCTCATCGTTGCAATCCCTCTTGAAGCTATATTTATTTCAAGCATATAGATATAGCCTTTACAACCATCCAATGGCTTACTAGCTTAGAGTGCCAGCATGTCCTGTAGAGTAAAAAAGAAAGACTTTATATATATAAAGCATTTATATAGCACCTTTCACAACCTCAGGGAGTCCCAAAGCGCTTTACAGCCAATGAATTACTTTTGAAGAGTACTCACTGTTGTAATTT
The DNA here is from genome assembly GCF_035084215.1 of Heptranchias perlo. Lineage (NCBI taxonomy): Eukaryota > Metazoa > Chordata > Chondrichthyes > Hexanchiformes > Hexanchidae > Heptranchias > Heptranchias perlo. Next base: position 14,284,260 of record NC_090331.1, on the reverse strand, counting down.
AGGAAATGCGGCAGTCAATTTGTGCACAGCCAAGCGATATTGACCAGATAATCTGTTGTAATGGTGTTGGTTGAGGGATAAATGTTGGTCAGGACACCAGGGATAACTCCCCTGTTCTTCGAAATAGCGCCATGGGATCTTTTATGTCAACCTGAGAGGGGGGAGGGGACCTCGGTTTAACATCTTATCTGAGATATGACACCTCCGACAGTGCAGCACTCCCTCAGTACTGCATGGAGTGTCAGTCTGGATTATGTGCTCAAGCCTCTGGAGTGGGCCTTGAACCCACAACCTTCTTGACTCAGAGGTGAGGGGGCTACCAACTGAGCCACGGCTGACACTCAGAGTAGGAGATTGTAGGCTTGTACTGTAATTTCCCACATGGTAAGTCCCTGATCTTGGTTGACTCATCTGACGTAAGCTGGAGGGAGACATTTCTCCGGGGCACTCTGTCACACCTCACACCAGCTGGTTTCAGCACTAATCAGAAATCAAATATTTGCATAATATATCCTGATCCAATATGTGTGGAGTGAAAGCTGAGAAATGGCACTAAGATGGTGACGCTACACAGTACGCAATCATTAGCAGGCTGTATGTATTTTTAATACAATCTACTTAACCCACTGGCCTGAGTTATTTTTCAGGCAATGTTTACCAATGCCTGATGATGATAAAACCAAACAGTGGCGGTGAACGCATGGCCATGTTCCATCAATTGTTGCTCGCTAGTCCAGCAGAGTTATTCACTGTTTGGCTACTGTCCCAAACTAGTCCTCCCTGTGAAATTTCCAATGATGTGCAACAAAGTATTATTAGATCTTAATTTTGATTATAGTTTGACAGTGATGAATATTCTGTTGTCGCCTTGTCTTGAACCAAATTCAATTATTTCTGTATGTTCTCTGATGGATTACTGCAGCTAACTGTTTTTGGCAGCGGTCTAACATCGCTGGCATTGGAAGAGCTGGAAACATTTGGTACCACTTTCTTCCATGGCATTTTATCTCCTGGCATCAAGTACTTGTATTTTTAATGTGCTTTGAATTATTTTCTATTATGATGTCTTGTGCCGTTTATTATTATTGAAGGGGAAACTGGCAGCTTGTCATTCTCAACAAATAAATCTTGAATTATTAAGGATCACTGGGGCTTTTCATTGCCACTTCCACATTTCTCACATTATTCATACCGCTCTCTTAATGCAGTTTTAACCCTGCAGGAGTCTCATTTATTAAAACATTTGGAAATTCTTAATGAAAATTGAAGTCAGTCTAAGGGTTATTGTCAGGTCCTCACCTAGTAGCAGGGTTCCATTGAGAACCACTCAGCCATGAGGTATCTGCTCCTGTTGGGAAGGTGCAGGAAATCAGCTCTGATCTGGAGATATCAGTCATGTTTAAGTCATTATTGAAGAGTGACTGGAGAAATACCACTATGCTCTGTGGCTTGTACCTTTTATGAGTTTATAAACTAATGGCAAAAAAATAGAAATTAAAAGGGCAGTATCTTCGAAAATGTTTGTCGAGCCCCTTTTTCTGTCACGGGTGGAAGAAAAGCTATGGTTATTTTTGTCGTGATTAGAGCCATACTTTTTCTTGTGGTGGTACATAATTTTATCCACAATTGGTGAAGCTCTGCTCAGTCAAGAGAAGCCTTATGGTTTGCAAAGTTGTCTCCAAAAATCCACGCAAAACACTTCTACATAACTCTGTCCCTTCATGAAATAGAAATGGGGAGATGCTACTGGTTCTGATGAAAGGTCAATTGACCTGCCATGTTACGCCTACCTTGCTTCACAGATGCTGCCTGACCTGCTTGAGTGTTGCCAGAATTTTCTGTTTTTATTTCACCTTTTCAGCATCTGCCATATTTTGGTTTTGTTTTATCGTGTCCTTTCACCTCTGTGCAACTTCAGGGACTCCACAGATGAAAGGCAATAGATGCTGCACACAATGATGCATTTTGAAACAAATTACACCACACGGTGAATACATTTGTTTGTTTACACTTCTTCATGGAGACAGTGTCACTTTTCAAATCCCCTGGTTCCTTGAAAGCCGAGCTGGTGATACAGGACAAACCTTCATCTTTGTTAACAATGTGGAAAAAACATTTTGATTGGACTAATTGTGATTAAAGAGAATAAATTATGTCTTGACAATTGCTGAATCTGCACTGGCACAACAGTGAGAGCTGGAGCCATCCTTGTGCTTCTCATCCCACCCATGCCTGGTACCATTCAAGTCCCTCTTAATGCATGCTGTACTGGCAGTGTCATCTCACACAGCGATCAAAGCATGCATGTTTCATCCTGGTCCTTGAAAACGGCTGAAAATGTTGAAATCACTGCATTAATACAGTGAACTTGAAGACAAACCTTGTGCTTCTATGAATGAAATTGCGAGCTGATAATTCCGTGGAAATGTTAAAATACAAAAGTAATTCAAATTGATCCAATCTGTAGCTTAGTGAGCAGAGCCAAGTTGCACATGAGACAAAATTACATGATTCTCTGCTTTCTCACCACTTTTGTTTCCACTGGTAATTAGGAATGAGCACAAGATTTGGGTTTTACTCTCGTAATGGCATTCACCAGATCTCTTCTAATCCGGCGTTTCCAAGCTGTAAAGTGACCAGTAATAAGATCGAAGCTGCAAGCTGCTCAGTAGCATTACATGTCGCAGTATCAATGGGCCGGAAATTGCTCTGAGTGGCAAACACGTGTTGCCTGCCAATGGTAAGTAACTAACTCACCCACAAACTTTTCGCAGCCTTCTGGGCACCAACTTGCTCTAATTGAGAGCAGCAGGAAGAGCAGAGGTCGATCCCGGGCTTCTCTGAATGGTGAGACCGAGGAAAGGCACTCCCTGTCCCCTCCGCCAATCAGCTTGAAGCAAGCTACGCTGTGAGAACCAGGAAGTGAAGCTCATTCACAAACCGCGCAGACTAAGAACCAGGAAGTGCCAGATAAGATTAGTAAATGTACTATAATATCAGATAGAGAAGGTAAGATTAAAAGATGGAGGTAAGAGACAGAAAGAAAAAGTAAAACAATAAAAAATTTTAATTTTTTTAATTAATTTTTTTTTAAATGTCCAAGAACGATTAAAACCGGGAGGAATGAGACTCCACACTTGAAAATTCTGACACCCGGCTATCAGACTTTTTTAAACAACTCTCTGACAGTTAAAAAGCTCCTTCCAGCTCATTCCTGGCTTTGTTAATTGTGCACGAGATTAACATGGCAGGACAGAGCAGCCCTAACTTCATCAGTCTATTTTAGTGGCCACTTACTGCGTTCCAGTAGCAAGTTCACGCCAATGATTTCAACGGAGAGCCAGCCAGCGAGCTGTCGATCCGCGGAGCTTTCAGATCACCGGTGAATCAGGAAGTACAAGTTCAGGTTTTCCGCGTTTGACTGCGCATGTACGATTGCTGGAACTTGCTCTTCGATTTGTCCATTAGTGACGGTGAGCGCTGTTAGGCTCACCGTTATTTTACGAGCAATTTCCGGCCCAATGTGTTATGTCATGGAGAGATGGTATTCAAATGTATTTGTATGTATTTCCTTCATCTGTTATCTTAAAGAGGCGTTAACACATTAATATAAACAAACTAATGTCTGTTACAATAGTCGACAAAAAAATTAATGCATGTGTTGAGAGTTTGCATGCTAATATTCACACAAGGTAATTTGAAGGCTGGTGTTTTTTCTTTAAATGGTTAAAACTCACTTCAGTTCCCATGGGTATAAGAGGAGTCCAACCAGCCATAATATAATCGGTTTGAATAAAATTAGGCTTTTATCATACTTAGAGGGACAGTCACTAGGTTGGACACATGTGACATCTGTTTCTTCCATCCGTAGTGAAAGTAGTGCCTACACACACACTCCTGGCTCACTTAAACTGATCTTGATGGATATCTGTGAGTGATCAGGAAGCAGTAATCTCAAGAGATGAAAACAGAAAATGCTGGAGAAGTTCAGCAAGCCAGGCAGCATCTGTGGAGAAAGAAACAAAGTTAATGTTTCAGGTTAAAGACCTTTCAGCAGAATTGGACGATGTTAAAGTTTTTAAGCAAGTACAGAGCCAGGGAAAGGGGGGTGGGCAGGGAGGGGAGGAAAGAACAAAAGGGAAGGTCTCTGATGAAAGGGTGGAGGGCAGGAGTGATTAAATGACAAAAGGGATGATGGTGCAAAGCAAGGAGGGTGGTAATGGGACAAGTAAAGAAACAAAAGATTGGTCAGGAGCAGCTGGAAATGGCAGCAGCGGAACCATTACCAGCACTAACTGACCGAAAAAATGGGAGCAGTGGTTATGATCTGAAGTTATTGAAATCAATGTTGAGTCCGGAAGGCTGTAACGTGCCTAATCAAAAGATGAGATGCTGTTCCTCGATCTTACGTTGAGCTTCATTGGAACAGTGTAAGAGTCCGAGGACAGAGAGGTCAGATTAGGAGTGGGAGGGGGAATTAAAATGGCAAGCGACTGGCAGGTCAGGGTCACGCCTGCGGACTGAGCAGAGGTGTTCAGCAAAGCAATCACCCAATCTGTGTTTGGTCTCCCCAATGTAGAGGAGACCACATCGTGAGCACTGAATATAGTATACCAAATTGAAAGAAGTACAAGTAAATTGCTGTTTCACCTGAAAAGAGTGTTTGGGGCTCTGGATGGTGGGAAGGGAGGAGGTGAAGGGACAGGTGTTGCATCTCCTGCGCTCACACAGGAAGTTGCCGTGGGGAGGAGATCGGATGTTTGGGCTGATGGAAGAGTGGACCAGAGTCTAGCAGAGGAAGTGGTCCCTTCAGAATGCTGAAGCGGAGGAGAGGGGAAGATATGTTTGGTGGTGGGATCGTGCTGGAGGTGGCAGAAATGGTGGAGGATGATATGTTGAACGTGGAGGCTGGTGGGGTAAAAAGTGAGGACAAGAGGAACCCTATCATGGTTCTGGGAAGGGAGGGAAGGGGTCAGGGCAGAAGTGCGGGAAATAGGATGGACACGGTCGAGGGCCCTGTCAACTATAGTGGAAGGGAATCCTCGGTTGAGGAAGAAGGAAGACATATCGGAAGCACTGGTGCGCAAGATAGTATAGTTAGAACAGATGTGACGGAGACAGAGAAACTGGGAGAAGGGAATAGAGTCCTTACAGGAAGCGGGGCGGGAGGAAGTGTAATCAAGGTAGCTGTGGGAGTAGGTGGGCTTATAATAGATATTGGTTGACAGCCTATCCCCTATCAACTAGTAGTCTCAAGAGGTTTAGATCATGGCTGTAGCTTTGTACCACTGTCTACCAAACCCTGATACAAGATTCTACCTTACAAACTAATCCCAGTATTTTTTTTAAACAGTACGTAATGTGGATTTCATAGGTATTTTAAATCTTTTCTTTGTTCATTTATTGTTGCCCGCAGCGGGTATCATTGTGGACATTGACAGTGACAATTTTTCACATGAGTGCAGAGTTACAAAGCTGTGTGTTCAAAGCTCTGTATAAACCTAGCCACATGATCTAGGCCGACACTTCCAGTTCAGCACTGAAGGAGTGCTGCATTGTTGGTAGTGCCATCCTTTGGATGAAATATTAAACCGAGGCCCCATCTGCCTGTCCAAGTGGACGTAAAAGATCCCATGTTGCTATTTGAATAAGAACAGGGAGTTCTCATAGTGTCCTGGACAGCATTCCTCCCTTCACCGCATGACTAAAACAGATTAGTTGGTCTTTCATTCATTTGCTGCAGTGCCATCTCACTGTGTGAAAATTGGCTGTGGTGTTTGACCACCTAACAGTGACTGCATTTCAAAAGTGATTCATTCGTAGTGAAGCTCTTCGAGATGTTCTGACAGTGGGGAAAATGAAAATACTGATGCATTGAATCCAACCTATGTTTCCATCCACAAAAGAAATTTGGGCCGATCAAGATACATGTGAAAGTATACAATTAAAAAAGGCTTATCAACCCTGCTCCTTCCGCAGCCTATGCATGATTTCCTCAATCGTGGATTCTTTCTCTCTCTTTCAAGGGATGTGGTGCAAAGGCGGGTAAATGGATTTGAGGTACAGATCAATCATGATCTAATTGAATGGTGGAACAGGCTTGAGGGGCTGAATGGCCTACTGCTATTCCTTTGCCGCCCCCCCCACCGCCATTCCAAGCCAAGATCTCTACACTCTCTACCCCCATGTGAGTCACACAGATCTATTAACACCTCCTCAATCCCTGTTCTTGTAAGGTATTTATCTAATTCCTTTCTAAAAATATCAATTAACCAAGAATTAATTATTTTTTCTGTTTGGTCTTCGATTTCGATACCTACCTCTTTTTTTCTGCTGCTCTTTTATTTTCGGTATTTTCATTCAATTATACAGAAATTCCCAGACTTCGAGGTTTGTGATATTTACCTAATTCATCGATTAGCCATTTGCCTTCAGAGCATCATTCTAACCTATATCATTAAAGGAAAGTGTATTCGATTTGATCTTATCCACCCTATTACATTTACACAGTGTGCATCCGATTTGCCTGCTGGATTACATTTCTATAAATTGCCATCTCGCACAGCAGGATGGGAGTTGGCATTTCGAGCTGAGAATTCTCCTCCTATTTCTTTTGACTTGAGCTCCTGCCTGAAATCAATTTTAGATGTAGTGTAACTCTGATTCTGTAAAATATTTAAACATACCTATAATGCAGATTTGAAAAATAATAGCATTGATATTTTATTCTGCACTTGCAGATCATTAAAGCCAATGTTGTGATACTGCACACACTCGAGACAAATAACGGGCTTAAAATATAATAGACCACGTCTCCTACCATGCTTCCATTTGAAGTTAAGCAATTTTGGATGTGAATCAAGCCAATACTTACGGTAGTAACTTGTGTGACAGGTTAGTTATCTGTGCTGAGAGTGTTGGGGAGTTGGTGTCAACACTTGGACTTCACACTGGGTAGAGTACAACTGTAGGCTGGTTCAATGCCAAATATAAAATTAATTTTCTAATGTTGGTAGATCAACAACAACAACTTGCATTTATATAGCATCTTAACATCGTAAAAACGTCCCAAGGTGTTTCACGGAAGCGTGCCACATAGAGATATTAGGACAGGTGACCAAAAGCTTGGCCAAAGAGGTAGGTTTTAAGGAGTGTCTTAAAAGAGGAGAGCGTGGTAGAGAGGCGGAGAGGTTTAGGGAGGGAATTCCAGAGCATAGGGCCTAGGCAGCTGAAGGCACAGCCGCCAATGGTGGAGCAATGGAAATCGGAGTTGCACAAAAGGCCAGAATTGGAGGAGCGCAGAGATCTCACAGGGTTGTAGGGCTGGAGGAGGTTACAGAGATGGGGAGGGGCAAGGCTATGGGGGGATTTGAACACAAGGATGAGAATTTTAAAATCGAGGTGTTGCTGGAACAGGAGCCAATGTAGGTCAAGGAGCACGGGGATGATGGGTGAATGGAACTTAGTGCAAGTTAGGATGTGGGCAACAGCTCGCTTCTAACTTCAGACGAGGGACAAAGTCTACAAAATCTGGGGGCAAAACCAATTGCGTGGTGTAAAGGATCGCGGAAGTTTGGGCATACGTGAGTTATACGCGTAACTACAATGTGCCCAAGTCTCCTCGATCTTTTACGCATGTCCATCAAACCTTCCGTCCGAACAAATCTCCGCACACAATGCTGGCCACGTCCCCAACTCTCAAATGCGAGTATTCTCCAATTGCATTTCTTCAGAGGGTCTCTCAACATTGTGACCAGATTTTCAGGCGCATTTTTCTGGTTGTTTATTTTCAATTTTTTTGAACGTTTTAATAAGAATTATCCTCATTGAGACCTGTTTTGTATTTTCTGTTCCTTTTAATGTATTTTTATGGCATGAGTATAAGTCACTTTTAAAAATTGAAAACTTCCCCCGATGGTGGGATGATAACTAAATGAGCTAAAACTTAAATTTTGTGAGTCACAGAAAAAAAAGGTTGGAACAAAAGTGAAATACTGCGGATGCTGGAAATCTGAAATAAAACAGAAAATGCTGGAAACACTCAACAGGTCAGGCAGCATCTGCGGCGAGAGGAACAGAGTTAACGTTTCAGGCCGATGGCCTTTCATCAGAACTGGAAGAAGTTCGAGATTTAGCAGTTTGTAAGCAAGGTGCAAGCCAGGAAAAAGTGGCGGTGGGAAGGGAGGGGATAAGGCAAGACCAAAGGGAAAGGATGGAGGGCAGGGGTGAATAAGTGAAAAAAGGGATGATGGTGCAAGGCAAAAGTGTGCGGTAATGGGGACAAGTAAATTAACAAAAGATGGGTCCAGAGGAGGTGTAAATGGTTACAGCAGAACCATTACCAATAACTGCTGTCTGATAAAATGGGAGGAATCTTACAACACCAGGTTATATATAAGAATATATATAAATATATATAAATGTTCCTTACATTTGTCCACCCCAGTCCATCACTGGCATCTCCACATCATGATAAAATGGGAGCAGTGGTTATGATCTAATGTTGTTGAACTCAATGTTGAGTCCGGGAAGGTTGTAATGTGCCTTCAAAAGATGAGATTCTGTTCCTTGAACTTGAGATGAGCTTCATTGGAAAAATATAGGAGGCCGAAGACTGAGGTGGGAGTGGCAATAATTAAAATGGTAAGTGACTGGAAGCTCAGGGTCACACTTGCGGACTGATGGAAGTGTTCAGCAAGGCAATCACCTAATCACCCTCTCTGCAAGAGCAATCCAGCTGTCCCACTCCCCCGCCCTATCCCCATAGCCCTGCAATTTTTTTCCCTTCAAGTACTTATTCAATTCTCTTTTGAAAGCCATAATTGAATCTGCCTCCATCACCCCCTCAGACAGTGCATTCCAGATCACAACCACTCGCTACATTAAAAAAACATTTTCTCATGTCGCCTTTGGTTCTTTTGCAAATCACCTTAAATCTGTGTCCTCTGGTTCTTGACCCTTCCACCAATGTGAACAGTTTCTCAACCTACTTTGTCTAGGTGTGGAGATGCCAGTGATGGACTGGGGATTGACAAATGTAAGGAATCTTACAACACCAGGTTATAGTCCAACAGTTTTATTTGAAAATCACAAGCTTTCGGAGGCTTTCTCCTTCGTCAGGTGAAGTCACACTTCACCTGACGAAGGAGAAAGCCTCCGAAAGCTTGTGATTTTCAAATAAAACTGTTGGACTATAACCTGGTGTTGTAAGATTCCTTACTTTGTTTAGAACCTTCATGATTTTGAACACCTCTGTCAAATCTCCTTTCAACCTTCTCTGCTCTAGGGAGAACAAGCCCAGTCTATCCACGGAACTGAAGTCCCTGATTGCTGGAATCATTCTAGTAAACCTCTTCTGCACCCTCTCAAAGGCCTTCACATCCTTGCTAAAGTGCGGTGCCCAGAACTGGACACAATACTCCAGTTGTGGCCGGAACAGTGTTTTATAAAAGTTCATCATAACTTCCTTGCTTTTGTACTCTATGCCTCTATTTATAAAGCCCAGGATACCCTATGCTTTCTTAACCGCTTTCTCAACCTGCCCTGCCACCTTCAACAATTTGTGCACATATATCCCCAGATCTCTGTGTTCCTGCACCCTCTTTAGAATTGTACCCTTTAATTTATATTGCTTCTCCTTGTTCTTCCTACCAAAATGTATCACTTCACGCTTTTCTGTCTTAAATTTCACGTGCCATGTGTCTGCCCATTCCACTAACCTGCCTATGTCCTCTTGAAGTCTATCACCGTTCACTATCCTTCCAAGTTTTCTCATCTGTGCCCTGTTCACCCAAATCCAAGTCTTTAATATATACCAAAAAAGCAATGGTCCTAGTACCGGCCCCTGGGGAACACCACTGTATAATTCCCTCCAGGCCGAAAAACAACCGTTCACCACTCTCTGTTTCCTATGACTTAGCCAATTTCGTATCCATGCTGCCACTGCCCCTTTTATTCCATGGACTTCAATCTTGATGACAAGCCTATTATGTGGCACTTTATCAACCCTCTCTGTTACCTCATCAAAAAACTCAATCAAGTTAGTTAAATGTGATTTGCTTTTAACAAATCCGTGCTGGCTTTCCTTAATTAATCCATACTTGTCCAAATGACTGTTAATTTTGTCCCGGATTATTGTTTCTAAAAGCTTCCCCACTACCGAGGTTAAATTAACCGGCTTGTAGTTGCTGGGTTTATCCTTACACCCTTTTTTGAACAAGGGTGTAACATTTGCAATTCTCCGGTCCTCTGGTACCAACCCCCGTATCTAAGGATGATTGGAAGGTTATGGCCAGTACCTCAGCAACTTCCACCCTTACTTCCCTCAGCAACCTTGGATGCATCCCATCAGGACTGGGTAACTTATCTACTTTAAGTACAGCTAGCCTTTCTAGTACCTCCTATTTATCAATTTTTAGTTTGTCTAGTATCTCAACTATCTCTTCTTTTACTGTGACTTTGGCAGCAATTTCTTCCTTGGTAAAGGCAGATGCAAAGTACTCATTTAGTACCTTAGCCATGCCCCTGGACTCTGAGTAGATCTCCTTTTTGGTCCCTAATCGGTCCCACCCCTCCTCTTACTACCCATTTACTGTTTACATGCCTATAGAAGACTTTTGAATTCCCTTTTATGTTAGCTGCCAGTCTATTCTCATACTCTCTCTTTGCCCCTCTTATTTCCTTTTTCACTTCCCCTCTGAACTTTCTGTATTCAGCCTGGTTCTCACTTGTATTATGAACCTGACATCTGTCATCTGCTCCTTTTTTCCTGCTTCATCTTACTCTCTATCTCTTTTGTCATCCAGGGAGCTCTGGTTTTAGTTGCCCTACCTTTCTCCCTCGTGGGAATGTACCTAGACTGTACCTGAACCATCTCCTCTTTAAAGGCCACCCATTATTCAATTACAGTTTTGTCTGCCAACCTTTGATTCCAATTTACCCGGGCCAGATCTGTTCTCATCCCACTGAAATTGGCCCTCCTCCAATTGAGTATTTTTACTTTACAGTGGTCCATGTCCTTTTCCATAGGTCATCTAAACCTTATGATACTTTGATCACTGTTCCCTAAATGTTCCCCCACTGACACTTGCTCCGCTTGGCCAACCTCATTTCCCAGAACCAGATCCAGCAATGCCTCTTTCCTCATTGGGCGGGAAACCTACTGGTCAAGAATGTTCTCCTGAATACACTTCAAAAATTCCTCCTCTGCTTTGCCCTTTACACTAATACTATCCCAGTCTATATTAGGATAGTTGAAGTCCCCCATTATCAGTACTCTATGGTCCTTGCACCTCTCTGTAATTTCCCTGCAAATTTGTTCCTTCATGTCCTTCCCACCAGTTGGTGGCCTATAGAATACACCCAGTAGTGTAATGGAGTCTCTCTTGTTTCTTAACTCTAACCAAATAGATTCTGTCCTTGACCCCTCCAGGACATTCTCTCTCTCCAGCACTGCAATATTCTCCTTAATCAGGACTGCCACCCACCACCCCCCACCCCCGTCTTTCTTCCCTTCCCTATCTTTCCTGAGCACCTTGTATCCAGGAATATTTAGTACCCAATCCTGCCCTATTTTGAGCCAGGTCTCTGCTATTGCCACAACATCATATTCCCACGTGGCTCTTTGTGTCTGCAGCTCAGCAACCTTGTTTTTTTTTTATTCGTTCATGGGATGTGGGCGTCGCTGGCGAGGCCAGCATTTATTGCCCATCCCTAATTGCCCTTGAGAAGGTGGTGGTGAGCTGCCTTCTTGAACCGCTGCAGTCCGTGTGGTGAAGGTTCTCCCACAGTGCTGTTAGGTGGGGAGTTCCAGTTTTTTGACCCAGCGACGATGAAGGAACGGTGATATATTTCCAAGTTGGGATGGTGTGTGACTTGGAGGGGAACATGGTGTTCCCATGTGCCTGCTGCCCTTGTCCTTCTAGGTGGTAGAGGTCGTGGGTTTGGGAGGTGCTGTCGAAGAAGCCTTGGCGAGTTGCTGCAGTGCATCCTGTGGATTGTACACAGTGCAGCCATGGTGCACCGGTGGTTTATCACACTTCGTGCGTTTAAACACATGCACTGTAAACCTATCTTAGTCCTTCTTGTATTCTATCTTAGTCTGATCCCATCTAATACCATACTCTTTCTTGCTCTAGTGCTATCTGTCTCTCCCAATCCTTTGTGCACCTTGTTTCTCCTTTCCAATGCTGCATCTTGGTGCCCAACCCCCGCCAAATTATTTTAAACCCTTCCCCACAGAACTAGCGATCCTCCCCACAAGGACATTGATCCCAGCCCTGTTCGAGGTGCAACCTGTCCGGCCTGTATAGGTCCCACTTCCCCCACAATTGTTCCTAATGTTCTAGGAATTTAAATCCCTTCCTCCTGCACCATCTCTCCAGTCATGCGTTCATCTGCCCTATCCTTCTATTTCTAGCATGTGGCACCGAGAGTGATCCGGAGATTACTACCTTTTGAAGTCCTGTTTATTAATCTCTTTCCTAACTCCCTAACTCTTCCTACAGGACCTCATCTCTCTTTCTACCTCTGTCGTTGGTACCAATATGGACCACGACCTCTGGCTGTTCACCCTCCACCTGCCAGGCAATGACCATCTCCAACAAGAGAGGGTCTAACCACCTCCCCTTGACATTCAACGGCATTACCATCGCCGAATCCCCCACCATCAACATCCTGGGGGTCACCATTGACCAGAAACTCAACTGGACCAGCCATATAAATACTGTGGCCACAAGACCATATCAGAGGCTGGGTATTCTGTGGTGAGTGACTCACCTCCTGATTCCCCAAAGCCTTTCCACCATCTACAAGGCACAAGTCAGGAGTGTGATGGAATACTCTCCACTTGCCTGGATGAGTGCAGCTCCAACAACACTCAAGAAGCTCGACACCATCCAGGGCAAAGCAGCCTGCTTGATTGGCACCCCATCCGCCACCCTAAACATTCACTCCCTTCACCACCGGCGCACTGTGGCTGCAGTGTGTACCATCCACAGGATGCACTGCAGCAACTCGCCAAGGCTTCTTCGACAGCACCTCACAAACCCGCGACCTCTACCACCTAGAAGGACAAGAGCAGCAGGCACATGGGAACAATACCACCTGCACGTTCCTCTCCAAGTCACACACCATCCCGACTTGGAAATATATCGCCGTTCCTTCATCGTCGCTGGGTCATAATCCTGGAACTCCCTTCCTAACAGCACTGTGGGAGAACCTTCACCACACGGACTGCAGCGGTTCAAGAAGGCGGCTCACCACCACCTTCTCAAGGGCAATTAGGGATGGGCAATAAATGCTGGCCTCGCCAGCGACGTCCACATTCCATGAACGAATAAAAAAAAAACCCTCCACCTTCAGAATGTTCTGCAACCGCTCAGTGATATTATTGACCCTGACACCAGGGAGGCAACATACCATCCTAGAAACATACCATCAGAACTGAATACTGGTTAGAGAGTGAGATGCCCTCGGGAATCCTGCCTGCCTTTTCCTCCTTGTCTGTCTGGCAGTCACCCAGACCCTCTCTGCCTGCAGTGTCTTAAGCTGTGGCGTGAGCACCTCCAGAAACCTGCTATCCATGTAGCTCTCAGCCTCGCGGATGCACTGCAGTGATGCCAGCTGCTGCTTGAGCTCCTCCAGCTGATGACGCTTCCTGCACCTGTGGTTGTCCAGGACATGGGAAGCGTCCTGGAGTTCCCACATGGTGCAAGATGTGCATTCGATGGGACTGAGGTGCCCTGCCATGCCTCTATTTATTATATTATTAACTAAACTTAACAAAAATAAACTGAAGACTTAAAAAACACTCACTTGCTACCGATCAATCAGCTGTTAAGCTCTGCCCCCGAACTCTTTCTGGTCCGCTCTCATTACCTTCAGGCTCTCTGAGGCCTACTCCCAGGGTCTCGCTCTTTATTCTCTCCGGCGCTACGCCCTCAAACTCTTTCAGGTCCGCTCTCCTTACCTTCAGGCTCTCAGGTTTACGCCCATTTTAAGTTTGGGCGTACTCTACTGAGATTGGGAGGATACTTGGGTGTAATTTGACATCGGCAAATCGGGCGCGGATTCAGGCTCAACTTCTGGGTTGCGCCCAAGGAGGAAACTCCAGGCCGAGTAGCTTACTGCACGTGTGCAGGTGGTACCAAATGTATTGTTCATCTCAGTTCATAAAACCAGGCTAGGAATACATCTATTTCCCCTGCCTTTCTTTTGTGCAAGACTGATATATTTCACCAGTGAATGGTAATGCTAGAATGCATTTTATTTTTTGTTCCATTAACACAGAAGCACAAAACACTTTTCCAAAAACCTTGCCAGCTTTTGTACGAAAAGAAAAGCTGCTTGAAGCAGTTTATTTCTGTACAGCAGGCCATCGAGTGCTGTAAATCTGTGGTGTACAGGCACTTTTGCCATAGCAGCACAAAACCTATAGCCTAATGTATGGGACTAATGTGGTAAGATATAGGCTTTCTTTCTGTGTGTTTGTTTTGAATCCCAGAGCTAAGGATTTATGTTGGCTTTGTGGCTCAGTGAAACGAGAACTATTTGGTTCTGAGATGGGCCAGTGAATTTAGTGTTATATCTCTGCTTAACCAATTTGAGAAATGACAAGCCAGTCATCTTGAAAGAAAGCTCATTGGACATGTGTTAAAGTCTCTGCTGCGGTTTGGATAAGCTTCACTAAAACAAAATTAAAGATAAAAAGGTAATGGTTTTATAAATAGTTTTTCTTCCAGTATTTCCATGCTCTCCAATCCATTCAGCATATACCCCAGGTTAAAGGGAGTAGATGACCTTTTTTTAGACCTCTACCAGTTTACCTTGTAACTACCTGGTAGGCAGTGCACAAGAATAGTTTACAGTCACTCACCCTCTTTCCACCCTCCCAGGAAGTGTCTACCTTTAACTTGGGGAATCTTCCCAATATGATGCCCAAATTTAGGAACTCCCCTCATTGATCACATTCCATTGAAGCTAAGAGACCATGTGAACTTTAACTTTTTTAAGCCCCTCCTCCATGTGTTGTACAAATATAAGACACAAAAGAGGCAGTGGATTAGCCAATTTATCTGACTCAAAGGTATGCCCTTTATAACTAACTTTAGGAATAAAGCAGTTATTTTTCTGGTTTCCATTGGATCTAATCCTTCTGTAAGAGTCTGTGGTAAATCAGAGAGTACTAACGGGATGGACCATTGTATTTTCAAAGCAAGAGAGTCTGTGTTTGGAGGGGAGAAAGTTGTGGAAACTTCAGAGATAAATATTAAGTTCATCTCCTGAATTTTTGCTGATCTCCCTTCTGATGTAGCTGCATGTGAAATTGGATTCCAAATACTAAGTCATGCCTGTCAGGAGCTAAGCAAATTCCGCGAGCCATGGGAG
Source organism: Heptranchias perlo (assembly GCF_035084215.1). NCBI lineage: Eukaryota > Metazoa > Chordata > Chondrichthyes > Hexanchiformes > Hexanchidae > Heptranchias > Heptranchias perlo. The sequence continues at coordinate 14,268,873 of NC_090331.1, read as the reverse complement.
ATAGTAAATTCACGTCTGGTACATATGAATGCAATATATGAATAACTCAAAAGCCCAGTCATTTTAAAAATGTATAGGGAATGGACAAGCTAACTACCCACCTACATTCATCACTCAGTCATTGTTTATTTCATAAATGTGTGCGACAGTGTTTTTCACTGTTTGAATGTGTTCAGTCTTTTTCAACAACTTGCATTTAAATAGCATCTTTAATATAGGAAAGTGTCCCAAGGTGCATCACAGAGATGTGAGAAAAATGGAAAGAACCAAAGAGAGCTTAGGAGGGGTGGCCAAAAGCTGGATTGAAGAGTTGGGATTTAAGGAGGGACTTAAAGCCATAGAAACATAGAAAATAGGAGCAAGAGTAGGCCATTCGTCCCTTCAGGTCTGCTCCACCATTCAAAATGATCATGGCTGATCGTCTAACTCAGTACCCTATTCCCATTTTTTCCCCATATCCCTTTAGCATTAAGAAATGTATCTATCTCCTTCTTGAATACATTTAATGATTTGGCCTCCACTGCCTTCTGTGGTAGAGAATTCCACAGGTTCACCACCCTCTGAGTGAAGAAATTTCTCCTCATCTCGGTTCTAAATGGCATACCCCGTATCCTGAGACTGTGACCCCTGGTTCTGGACTCCCCAGTCATCGGGAACATCCTCCCTGCATCTAGTCTGTCTAAGAGAGGGAGGTGGAGAGGTATGGGGGTTTAGGGAGGACATTCCAAAGTGGGGAACTTGGGTGGCTGAAGGCATGGCCATCAATAAGGCATAACGAGGAGGTGGGGGTGGGGGGGAGTGTAAAAGAGGTTGGAGTCAGAGGAATGGAAAGTTTGGTGGAGTTGGTAGGACTAAAGGGGATTATGGAGAGGGGTGAGATCATGGTGAGATTCAAAGACCACTGCAAGAATTTTAAATTTGAGGAATTGGAGGACAGGGAGCCAATGCAGGTCAGCAAGGACATGCTGATGAGTGAGTATCTCTTGGTGTGGGATAGCATATGAGTAACAGAGTTTTGGATGAGCTGAGTGTTATGAAGGGTGAAAAATGGGAGGCCAGCAAAGAAAGCATTAAAGTAATTGAGCTTGGAGATGAGAAAGGCAGTATTGGGATTTCAGTGACTGAGCCACTATCAGTGATGAAAGACAATGGACAAATCCTAAAGTAAGCATTCATCAACAACAACAACTACTACATCAATTATATCGTGCTTCTAACGTTGTAAAACATCCCAAGGTGCTTCACAGGAGCGTCATCAAACAAAATTTGACACCAAACCACATAAGGGGATACTAGGACAGGGGACCAAAAGCTTGGTCAAAGAGGTAGGTTTTAAGGAGCGTCTTAAAGGAGGAGAGAGAGGTGGAAAAGTTTAGGGAGCGAATTCCAGAGCTTAGGGTCTAGGAAGCTGAAGGCACGGCTTCACTGAAAGGGAACAGAAATATTTTGTAACGTTATGGTATTGCGGTCAAAAAATAAGATCACAAGATAGATTTGGGTGAAGGAAGGTCTTTGGCTCATTTGATCTCAGTCTTTTACAATACCAACCCTACTCTCTTCTCATTACAGCATCTACTCGTTTATTAAATAAAGCCTTGACCACCTGTCCCTACTGTTAATCACCTGCACATAACGGAATACTCCTGGTATCGGTCATCAACTTGGTCTTCACTTGGCTTTATAAATAGAGGCATAGAGTACAAACGCAAGGAAGTTATTCAAAACCTTTATAAATCACTAGTTACGCCTCAGCTGGAGTATTATATCTGATCCGAGGCATCACACTTTAGGAAAGATATCAAGGCCTTGGAGCGGGTGCAGAGGAGATTTACTAGACTGGTACCAGGGATGAGGGACTTCAGTTATGTGGAGAGACTAGAGAAACTGGGATTGTTCTCCTTAGAGAAGAGAAGGTTAAGAGGAGATTTAATAGAGGTGTTCAATATTATAAGGGGTTTTGATAGATTAAATAGGGAGAAACTGTTTCCACTGGCAGAAGGGTCAGTAACCAGAGGTCACAGATTTAAGTTAATTGGCCAAAGTACCAGAGAGGAGATGAGGAGAAATGTTTTTACGCAATGATGGTATGATACTATGGTGCAGCACAGAAGGATGCCATTCTGTCCATCCTGCCTGTGCCGGCTCTTTGAAAGAGCTATCCAATAAGTCCCACTCCCCTGCTCTTACCCCATAGCCCTGTAAATATTTTCCCTTCCAGTATTTATCCAATTCCCTTTTGAAAATTATTATTGAATCTGTTCCCACCGCCCTTTCAGACATTCCGGACTTCTTGTGTTTTAAAAAAAAGTTTCCTCATGATGCCTCTGGCTCTTTTGCCGATCATAAATCTTTGTCCTTTGGTTACTGACCCTTCTGCCACTGGAAACAGTTCTTCCTTATTTACTCTATCAAAACTGTTCATGATTTTGCACATCTCTATCAAGTCTCCTTTTAATCTTCTCTGCTCTAAGGAGAACAACCCAGCTTCTTCAGTCTCTACACATAACTGAAATCCCTCATCCTAGTACTATTCTAGAAAATCTCTTCTGTACCCTTTCTAAGTCCTTGACATCCTCCTTAATGTGTAGTGCCCATGAGTTGTTATGACCTGGAGTGCACTGCCTAAAGGGTGGTGGAAGCAATTTCAAAAGGGAATTGGATAAAATCTTGAAAAGGAAACATTTGCAGGGCAATGGGGAAAGAACAGGGGAGCGGGACTAATTGGATAGCTTTTTCAAAGAGCTGTCACAGGCACGATGGGCCGAGTGGCCTCCTTCTCTGCTACATGATTCTATGATTCACAGTCCTGAACTATAACCCTCTTGTCCTGCTGTCTTGGCATATGTATCGGTCTGGATCCAACCCAAGCTCACGAGCAATTTGGAGTCACTAGTTAGCTGGCTGTCCCTTAAAAGTAATGCACTGTATATCTATACTGTATGCCATAATGGATGCATGTATTTATTTTTAAGCTCTTTTTAATGTTTACATGTCATGTATTACAAAACAGCAATGTACAGCAGTACAGTCAGTACCAACGCACAGTGCTTTGAATGAGTGCATTGCTGGAATGTTAATACTTTAACGGAAACACATGGGATGTGCTAGAATAATTGGTTAAACCACATTAAATATATTTTGAGTATAAGGTGAGACTTGAGTGTTGGCAAAGCCAATTGCATTATCATAAAGTGCATTAATCATGAATCACTGAAATGGATTTTGTTTTATTCCATTATTGCTTTTGCAGTAATGTCTCAGAGCATCTAGCTTCCTCTTTATTAGTAAATAAGTTAGATATTCTGACAATGTATAACATGTTTTATCATACTCACTACTTCAATCAATTGTGTTTAGCAAGCCACTGAAGGTGTTCTAAATGATCTCATTCTATTTCCTTTTATGCTATCCATCCTCAGCCCTTAATCAGGTCAACTTTTATTGATATGGTTGTGATATTAAGTAAATTGCTGGGATTCCTTTCAGCAATAATGCATCTTGGATCTGCATTGATGTAAATGACCAAACCAAATGCAATTTATGGTATCATTGACTCACCCACCAGGCATTAGTAATGGCCTGGCTTTCTGTGTAGATTATTCTCATTCTTCAGTGTAAGGTAAATAATCATTCTTGTGACAAAAACCTTAAAGCATTTTGAATAAAAAATGCTTCCAAGCCAGCACCGGCTGAAGTTCCAAAGGAAATTACATTTGTGTCCAAAGTGCCTCCATTGAGAATAAGTCAATAGGCAGCCATTTCTATGCCCATGAGCCTGAATAACTTGGAAGTGACAATGAGACCGATGGCATGCTTCTCAAATTATTTTGTTGTGTTGATTTTAATACTGTTTTATCTTTTATTGTACCTACATTTCACCACGAAAAGTGATCGTTTTGAAGAGTGCTTGTACCTCATGGGACCTATGAATGAGTCACAGAACCAAATGCTTTAACTTGGTCACTGATCAAGAGTAAAGACAACACTCCCAGTTTAGGAGGTGCCAACGATGGCAGCAGTATGTGCCATGGCCCTTTGTACAGGATCTTTAGTTGTGGGGGGGTGGGGAAGAACAATTGCTGATAGAAACTACATCTGTGCCTGCACTCCTCCTCCCTTTCCAAAATACAACTACTTTAGCAGGTAGGAAGGGAAGGGCTAAGAGCAGTTTGAGTCAGAAATTATGTTTTCCAAGAAACCTGCTTGAAAGATCAACGTTCGTGGTTTCAACACCAAGGCTGAAAAGATTAGAAGATAAATCAAGAAGTGGTGATTTTAAGATTGAGGGAAAACCTGACCACTACTTGAACACTTGGACATATGTTGTTTCTCAACACTTTAAACTTAAACTCTTCAGTCTCATCTTCAAATGCCTCCACAGCTTTTCAAACCCTATATCTGTAGACTTCTCTAGCCTTGTAACCTGCCCCCCTGCACCTTTCACTCCTTTGACTCTCTAGCTTTTTGAGTTCCTCACCCCTTGCCCTAAGTTGGTGGTCGAGCTCTTAGCTGCCTTGGCTCCATCACATTTTGAAATTTGACTTGGGAGAAATTTGGGGTAATTTATATTAAGATGTTGCTATTCAGTTAAATTTAATTCACAGATGGAATTTTCAGAACACGCATGTTCTGGGAGTGCAAATTTGACACCACTGGCATTGATGCATTTAGATAGCCCCTTTCATGACCTCAGGACATTTCACAATGCTTCACATCCAATGAAGTAATTTTGAAGTGCAGTCACTGTTGAAATCTGGCAACCAAATTTTACATAGCGAGGCCCCACAAAGAACATGGAGATAAGGGATCAGGTAATTTTTTTTTTAGTGGTGTTGGTTAAGAGAGGAATGTTGGCCAGGACACGAGGAGAACTCTCCCGCTCTTCTTTGGATAGTGCCATTGGATCTTTTATGTCTACCTGAGAGGGCAGATGATGCCTCGGTTTAACACCTCATCCAAAAGCTGGCACCTCTGACTGTGCTGCACTCCCACAGTACTGCACTGAAGTGTCAGGCCAGATTATGAGCCCTGGAGTGAACCCAAGACATTCTGACTCGAGGGATAATAGTGCTACTATCGAGCCAAGGCTGACACCTGATGGCAATTGTAAACAATTTTACAACACCAAGTTATAGTCCAGCAATTTTATTTTAAATTCACAAGCTTTCGGAGATTTTCTCCTTCCTCAGGCAAATGTTTCAGGAGATCCTGAAACATTTGCCTGAGGAAGGAGAAAATCTCCGAAAGCTTGTGAATTTAAAATAAAATTGCTGGACTATAACTTGGTGTTGTAAAATTGTTTACAATTGTCAACCCCAGTCCATCACCGGCATCTCCACAACCTGATGGCAGGCAGAGAACAAGCAACAGCTATTTGTAGTTAGATTCCAATCAATGAGGTTAGGGCTTTTTTTTAAAAGGACACATTGAAAAAGACTCCTGAAGGCTGGCAATCTAATTGGAGATTCCTGATCGTAGTGTTCGTCTTCTAACAAAAAATGAGACGATGCCTGTCTTTGTCTGTAATTAACAGCTTGGTAATAACATCTCACTCCCTCAAATCACTTGGTTCAAAGCCAATTTTGTACCTTCATTTGTGCTAATTATTGAAGAAGACCCACACATTCTGTTTTTTTGGGAGGAATTTTGCCCCCCTACTTCCTGACAGGGAGATCCTTGATCTTTGACCAGCTCATTTGGGGGCAGGGGTGGGAGTTGGGAGAGCTGCTGTTTTTGGACAGGAGCCAGAAGGCCCCACAGCCAGTGTCCATCACCTCTTGGTCTTGCAGCGAACACATAGGAACATAGGAACAGGAGTAGGCCATTCAGCCCCTCGTGCCTGCCCCGCCATTTGATAAGATCATGGCTGATCTGTGATCTAGCTCCATATACCTGCCTTTGGTCCATATCCCTTAATACCTTTGGTTGCCAAAAAGCTATCTATCTCAGATTTAAATTTAGCAATTGAGCTAGTATCAATTGTCGTTTGCGGAAGAGAGTTCCAAACTTCTACCACCCTTTGTGTGTAGAGATGTTTTCTAATCTCGCTCCTGAAAGGTCTGGCTCTAATTTTTAGACTGTGCCCCCTACTCCTAAAATCCCCAACCAGCGGAAATAGTTTCTCCCAATCCACCCTATCTGTTCCCCTTAATATCTTATAAACTTCAATCAGATCACCCCTCAACCTTCGAAACTCCAGAGAATACAACCCCAATTTGTGTAATCTCTCCTCGTAACTTAACCCTTGAAGTCCGGGTATCATTTTAATAAACCTACGCTGCACTCCCTCCAAGGCCAATATGTCCTTCCAAAGGTGCGGTGCCCAGAACTGCTCACAGTACTCCAGGTGCGGTCTAACCAGGGTTTTGTATAGTTGCAGCATAACTTCTGCCCCCTTGTACTCTAGTCCTCTAGATATCAAGGCCAGCATTCCATTAGCCTTATTGATTATTTTCTGCACTTGTTCATGACACTTCAATGATCTATGTACCTGAACCCCTAAGTCCCTTTGGACATCCACTGTTTTTAACTTTTTACCATTTAGAAAGTACCCTGTTCTATCCTTTTTTAATCCAAAGTGGATGACCTCACATTTGTCTACATTGAATTCCATTTGCCACAGTTTTGCCCATTCACCTAATCTATCAATATTGCTTTGTAATTTTATGTTTTCATCTACACTGCTTACATGGGTTCAGATTAGCACAGGAAGTGCATACTTTTGATGTACTCTGCCTGACTTGTGCCCGGGCGGAGAGAAGGGGAGATAAATGGCAAGGTTCGTCTCCATTTATAGTGTGCACTCATCTCTGCTACAGTGGATCAATTTTGCCTGGATAATTAAAGCGGGTATAAGATTTATTGCTTTGTCAAGGCAAATTAGCTCATGTGCAGCGAGTTAGTTGGTCTAGATGCTGACTCCAGACCTTGCTGCAGGCTGCAGTTCCTGACTCTTCTCTAGGGGCCAACTCTCTACAATCCATTAGATCTGATTTGGACATACCTAACATTATCAGGATTGCATGGATGGACATAGAATCATACAGCACAGAAAGAGGCCATTCAGCCCATCGTGCCTGTGCCGACTCTTTGAAAGTGCTATCCAATTAGTCCTACTCGCCTGCTCTTTCCGCATAGGCCTGCAAATTTTCCCCCTTCAAGTATTTATCCAAATCCCTTTTGAATGAACATGAACACTTTGCACTGTATTGGAATATTTACTGTTTCACTTTTGGCATGAGGTAATCATTACGTTTATAACCCCAATGTAACTATATACTTACCATCTTGTTTATTATTGGGCCATTCATCTAACAATACTGCCATTAAATCTCCCATCCCATATGTTAAATAATACTAGCAAATGAGTACTAAACATTGAAAAATGAAGTAAAAATGGAAATGAGCAGATCAATATGAAGCGGATTGAGACCTTCCATTGGCCTCTTACCCTGAGGCAGAATCTATTATTACTGTTTGAGCAACAGCATTGTTTTTCTGGACCTGTGCAGCTCTCAAGAATCATTGCCGTCAAGCTCAAACAGTAAATGAGAACTACTCACAGACGCTGACACACTGAAGAGTACAACTGGTTGACATCCACTCATGTGTCAGTGTCCCTTGAGTTTAATCTCAGTCAGGCAACAGTTTGCACATGCCATGGTAAACGGATGCCTTTACCTACGTTAGCAGAGCTGGGTCCGTTTTTGTGCCCGGCTTTGCATTGTGGCAAAGCAATTGTTGACTCGTGACAATCAGATGCCTTCTCATTCATGAAATAAAAACGGAAAATGATGGAAATGCACAATAGGTCGCTCCACATCGGAAGAGAGAAAAAACTGGTTAATGTGTTAGTCAGAGACACTTTGTCAGAACTGAACTGTTAGCCTGTCTGTTCTCTTTTCAGATGTTGATGATCCTGCTGTGTATTTCCAGCACTTGCAGTTCTTTACTTTTCACTCTTTCTCGCTCTCATTAGTGTAGAAATAATGAAGCCAAGACTAAATATCGCGTTGTAGCGAGCTCTCCTGGGGACTCAAATGAGTAGATGCACTGTATGTTACTGGACCGTGCTCATCAGCAGGATCCCAGATTCATTCCCTGGTTTGTGATGAGCTGCCAATTTTAGTTAGGATTTTGGAATCTCAAATCTTGGGGCTAAAACGGACCGTACAATTCCTGGTTCAGGAATGGGGAAAAATATCAGCAGGTTTCCTCTTCTGATAACTGTACGATGAATGAGTGGGTGGTTTTGTAATTGGTTACCTGTGGAATATTCTCCTTTTCGAGTTACTCCCTACAGGGGAAAGGGAGACAAAGCATTGAATATCGAACACTATAAATTATTCTAAAAATGAGTGCAAGAGACGATGGGGGCAATCCTAACTTCAGGTGATAATGTAAAATGGGCGATAGTGGCTCAGCCGCATGTTATACATTCCCCAAATCGGCAGATCCTCCATCACCAGTTTTACACTATCCCTCAAAGTCAAAATGACCTCCACTTTTCTCAAATGTAGAGCTTCTGAACTGATGGAAAATTGTCAATAAAATGAAAGAAAAAAACAATATTTGAATGATCAGACTGTCTACAGAGATAATATGTATTGGAAAGATTATTTCAAGCAATTTTGTGCTCAGCTAAGCTAAGCATTGTGATAATCAAGTGGAATCCTTATACTAAGCTTTTAATCTCCCTGTAATTACATCATTGAACTGGAAAACACAATTCCTATTATTTGTGATTATTACTGTGCAGTTACTATACCATCACACTGAACAATAGCACAACTATTACATTTTTTATTCGTTCATGGGATGTGGGCGTCGCTGGCAAGGCCAGCATTTATTGCCCACCCCTAATTGCCCTTGAGAAGGTGGTGGTGAGCTGCCTTCTTGAACCGCTGCAGTCCATGTGGTGAAGGTTCTCCCACAGTGTTGTTAGGAAGGGAGTTCCAGGATTTTGACCCAGCGACGATGAAGGAACAGCGATATATTCCCAAGTCGGGATGGTGTGTGACTTGGAGGGGAATGTGCAGGTGGTGGTGTTCCTATGTGCCTGCTGCCCTTGTCCTTGTAGGTGGTAGAGGTCGCGGGTTTGGGAGGTGCTGTCGAAGAAGCTTTGGCGAGTTGCTGCAGTGCATCCTGTGGATGGTACACACTGCAGCCACTGTGCGCCGGTGGTGAAGGGATTGAATGTTTAGGGTGGTGGATGGGGTACCAATCAAGCAGGCTGCTTTGTCCTGGATGGTGTCGAGCTTCTTGAGTGTTGTTGGAGCTGCACTCATCCAGGCAAGTGGAGAGTGTATATGGTGGAAAGGCTTTGGGGAGTCAGGAGGTGAGTCACTCGCCGCAGAATACCCAGCCTCATACCTGCTGTTGTAGTCACAGTATTTATATGGCTGGTCCAGTTAAGTTTCTGGTCAATGGTGACCCCCAGGATGTTGATGGTGGGAGATTTGGCGATGGTAATGCTGTTGAATGACAAGGGGAGATGGTTAGACTCTCTCTTGTTGGAGATGGTCATTGCCTGGCACTTGTCTGGCGCGAATGTTACTTACCACTTCTGAGCCCAAGCCTGGATGTTGTCCAGGTCTTGCTGCATGCGGGCTCGGGCTGCTTCATTATTTGAGGGGTTGCGAATGGAACTGAACACTGTGCAATCATCAGCGAACATCCCCATTCCTGACATAGAGAATTACATAGAGTCTACAACACAGAAACAGGCCATGTGGCCCAACTGGTCTATGCCGGTGTTTATGCTCCACACCAGCCTCCTCTCACCCCTCTTCACCTAACCCTAACAGCTCCTCACTACTACAGCCCAGTACAATGCAAAGTATATATTAGGAATTAAGTGTGAGAATATTTGTGACCAAGCAAAAATAACATTTGGTTGAACCTCCATGTTCATTCCTCCAGTCTTCTTCCCTTTTCCCTCCTTCTCCTGAACTTGCTGAAGTATAACTCCAAGGTTGTCAACCACCCATTGGTACCTGTCCCAAGAGTTCACTCGATGTGCACCTGAGACATCATAGTTGAGTCCAATCCTACCCTCACCTGACATCTATACACTTAACACAATGGGTCACTGCATAACATTGAAGAGCTGGAATACTGGCAGAATTGTTTCCCCCTCCCTGGGCCAAACTTGCTGAGGCTAATTAGTGCACAGACCTGAGATCGAACCTAGGACCCTCCTGGTGTTTATGCCTCAGCACAACATTGGGCAGTTCATTTATTCACCAATCCATGAGGGGAGCTCATGCAAATTTAATCTCTGGATCCTAATCATATACATAAACAAACTTAAAATGAAATTCCCTTACTTTGTCAATTAATAATCGCCTTGCAGCTCTTTGTCATGTATTATTCGTATGATCTGCAATAAGTTATAAAATCAAGCGATTTGCTTGGAAACAGACTTCAAATAGAAATAGGTGCAATCTGTCTCATTGAATTGGAAACAACTTGGGACTTTTTCTAGATCAGGTCCTGCTTTGTATTTCCACCATATTCTATTTTTATTTGGTTAGACTGTGTTTGAGGATTTACCAGCATTATTCACCCACCCATTTATTCAATTTGATGTTAATATTTTTCTCTGATAAATAGCACATTGAAGCTATTGAGATATCAGTGAATTCCAAAATCTGCCCACTAAACAGTATAAGCCAGTAATTGGTGCAGTCAGTATATATTATTAATATTGAATGTTTAGTTGGTTTATTCTTTGTAGAGATTGTCCGTATCTGATTTCTTTGTGCATAATAAATATACTAGCAGTTATTAAAAAAACATGGTGCAATATTTTTCCAGTTGCTTCTTCTTCTCTTTATTATTTTATTGTCATTGCTTTATTCTTGAATTTGTAATTCCAGAGTAAGTATTTATTCTAGCGAGATACAGTTGCTTCATCTTTTATTTCACGGATTTGGCAACAGAAGAAGCTGAAAGAACTGAGCTCTGTTGATCTTTTTTTAAAATGAGAAGCAAATGTGAAGGGCCAAGGCTCATAATGCAGGATACCATCAAGTTTAAACAGAATAGTGAAGTAAACAAGATGAATCAACAAGCAATGATTAGGTTTGCCAAAATTGGATTTTAAAATCCCGTCGATTGTAAGAGCAAGGAAGACTAAAAGAGGTAAAAAGTTCCATAATTTTGTGGTCATGAGGAAAATATGAGTTCGGGTAGGAGATAGTGTGATGAGTACTGGTTCCAACATAGTGAAGGTGGAGGGGAAGAGGAAGAATAAGTAGGATGGTATATTTGAAACTTGGGAGGAAATTTCTAAGCAGCACTGACCACAACAGTATTGATAACATTGAGAGAGAGAAGAAAAATCACAATGGAGGACGAGAGTGAAGAGATGGAAGCTAGAGCTGAGAAAAGGACTGCTCATTGAATGACTAGCAATTTCTTGCATCCTGCCCAGGAGTGTGAGGGAGATGTTACCTTACTGTCATATCAGGTTACTATACTGGCATCAAAAAAGTTTTTAATGTTGCCCCGTTTTTTCCTCTCCTGAAGGTTTTGATTCCAAGCTGGGATATAGTTCCACATTGTACTTTGTCCAAGTGAACATTCTTCATTTGTGAATGTAGACAGTGAGCATTGGCAAACTTTTCCCAGCTGAATCTGATCTGATCCTCTCTGGACATCCACATAGATGTACCTTCCAGGATAATGATCACGAATAAAGATACTGGCAGGTTTCTTTCTCCCCCTCCCTAGCCCACTATTAACACTATTTGTAGCACCAGGATTGTCATCGTGGCTGAAATCAGCCAACTGAGTACAAACCAGGAATCAAGCCAGAGACCATTATATTCCACTGACTCCATATCCTACCTCTTCCAGATCTAATCACTCCAGAGTTGGCTGGGCCTTAGAATAGAATCATAGAAAGGTTACAGTATGGAAGGAGGCCATTCGGCTCATCAAGTCTGCGCCGGCTCTATGCAAGAGCACTCCAGCTAGTTCCAATCCCCCACCCAATCCTTGTAGTCCTGAAAATTATTTCCATTCAAGTAATTATCCAGTTCCCTTTTGAAAGCCACATTTGAATCTGCCTCCACCACCTCCTCAGGCAGTGCATTCCAGATCCCAATGACTCACTGTGTAAAAAAAAGTTTTTCCTCATGTCGCCTTTATTTCTTTAGCCAATCACCTTAAATCTATATCCTTTGGTTCTTGACCCTTCTTCCAATGGGAACAGTTTCTCTCTATTTATTCTGTCTAGACCCTTCATGATTTAAAATACCTCTAGAAAATCTCCTCTCAAACTTCTCTGTTCCATGGAGAACAACCCCAGCTTCTCCAGTCTATCCATGTAACTAAAGTCCCTCATCCCCAGAATCATTCCAGTAAATCTCTTCCGCACCATCTCTAAGATCTTACATCTTTCCTAAAGTGCGGTGCCCAGAACAGGACACAATACTCCAGTTGTGGTCGAGCCAGTGTTTTATAAAGGTTCATCATGATTTCCTTGCTTTTGTACTCGATGCCTATATTTATAAAGCCCAGGATCCCGTATGCTTTTTTAAACGCTTTCTCAACCTGCCCTGCCACTTTCAATGATTTTTGCACATATACCCCCAGATTTCTCTGTTCCTGTACCTCTTTTAGAATTGTGCCCTCTAGTTTATTTTGCATCTCCTCATTCTTCCTACCAAAATGTATCACTTCACATTTTTCTGCGTTAAATTTCATCTGCCACGTGTCTGGCCATGCCACCACCCTGTCCCTATCCTCTTGAAGTCTATCATTATCCTCCTTACCGTTCACTACACTTCCAAGTTTTGTATCATGTGCAAATTTTGAAATTTTGCCCTGTACACCCAAGTCCAAGTCAAGAAAAGCAGTGGTCCTACTACCGACCCCAGGGGAACACCCCTGTACACCTCCCTTCAGTCCAAAAAAACAACCGTTCACCACTACTCTCTGCGTCCTGTTACTTAGCCAATTTTGTATCCATGCTGCTACTGCCCCCTTTATTCCATGAGCTTCAATCTTGATGACAAGCCTATTATGTGGCACTTTATCAAATGCATTTTGAAAGCCCATATACATCACATCAACTGCATTGCCCTCATCTACCCTCTCTGTTACCTCATCAAAAAACTCAATCAAGCTAGTTAAACACAATTTGCCTTTAACAAATCTGTGCTGGCTTTCCCTAATCAATCCACACTTGTCCAAGTGACTGCTAATTCTGTCATGGATTATCGTTTCTAAAAGTTTCCCTGCCACCGAGGTTAAACTGATTGGCCTGTAGTTGCTGGGTTTATCCTTACACCCTTTTTAAAACAAGGGTGTAACATTTGCAATTCTCCAGTCCTCTGGCACCAACCCTCGTATCTAAGGATGTTTAGAAGATTATGGCCAGTACCTCCCTAATATCCACCCTTACTTCCCTCAGCAATCTAGGATGCATTCCATCTGGACCGGGTGACTTCACTACTTTAAGTATAGCTAGACTTACTAGTACCTCCTCTATCAATTTTTAGCCCATCCAGTATCTCAACTACATTTTCCTTTACTAAGACTCTGGCAGCATCTTCTTCCTTGGTAAAGAAAGATGCAAAGTACTCATTTAGTATCACAGCCATGCCCACTGCCTCCATTAGATCTCCTTTTTGGTCCCTGATCAGCCCCACCCCCTCCTCTTTCTATCCATTTATTGTTTACAGTCCTAGAGAACACTTCTGGATTCCCTTTTATATTTGCCACCAGTCTATTCTCATACTCTTTTTTTGCCCCTCTTATTTCCTTTCTCACTTCCCCTCTGAACTTTCTATGGTCAGCTTGGTCCTCACTTGTGTTATCTACCTGACATCTGTCATATGCCCCTTTTTTCTGCTTCATCTCACTCTATCTCTTTTGTCATCCAGGGAGCTCTGGCTTTAGTTGCCCTACCTTTCTCCCTCGTGGGAATGTACCTAGACTGTGCCTGAACCATCTCCTCTTTAAAGGCTGCCCATTGTTCAGTTGCAGTTTTGCCCTGACAATCTTTGATTCCAATTTACCTGGGCCAGATCAGTTCTCATCCCACTGAAATAGGACCTCCTACAATTGAGTATTTTTTACTTTAGAGTGGTCCATGTCCTTTTCCATAGCTGTTCTAAACCTTATGATACTATGATCGCTGTTCCCTAAATGTTCCCCCACTGACAATTCTCCACTTGGCCTGCCTCATTCCCCAGAACCAAGTCCAGCAATGCCTCCTTCCTTGTTGGGCTGGAAACATACTGATCGAGAAAGTTTTCCTGAACACACTTCAAAAATTCCTCCCCCTCTTTGCCTCTTATTATTACTATCTCAGCCTATATTAGGATAGTTGAAATTCCCCATTATTAAAACTCTATGGCTTTTGCACCTCTCTGTAATTTCCCTGCAAATTTGCTCCTCTATATCCTTCCCACTAGTTGGTGGCCTACAGAATACACCCAGTCGTATAATGGCACCTCTTTTGTTTCTTAACTCTAACGAAAAAGATTCTGTCTTTGACCCCTCCAGGACATTCTCTCTCTCCAGCACTGCAATATTCTCCTTAATCAATACTGCCACCTCCCTCCTTTCTTTCCTTCCCTATCTTTCCTGAACACCTTGTATCCAGGAATATTTAGTACCCAGTCCTGCCCTTTTTTGAGCCAGGTCTCCGTTATCGCCACAACATCATATTCCCATGTGGCTAATTGTGCCTGCAGCTCACCAACCTTGTTTAACACGCTTTGTACATTTACACACATGCACTGTAAACCTATCTTAGATTTTCTTATACTCTCTCTTAATCTGGTCCCATCTGCTACTGTACTATTTCTTGCTCTAGTGCTATCTTTCTCTCCCAATCCTTTGTGGCCTCCTGTTTCTCATTTCCAATGCTACACTCTGGTGGCCATCTCCCTGCCTAATTAGTTTAACCCCCCACCCCCCAACACAGCACTAGCGAACCTCCCCATGAGGACATTGGCCCCAGCTCCGTTGAGATGCATCCCGTTATGCTTGATTTGGTATTGAACAAATTCCACATTGACTCAGGATTAAAAGGTTCACCAGAAATACACTACTTGTGAAAAGGTGACAGACCCCAGAATACCTTTGGTATTATTTACTGTCGATATATTGTCACAGCTGAACTTGCATATTATTTATCAGTATTCTCTTGTGAGCAAACAATACAATAGTGCACGGTAATGCACATTGCAAGTTCTTACAGATTACACTACTCTGTTGTTCTTTCTAGGTTTAACAGAAGACTTTGTAATTCCCGTGCATCCTCATTTAACCAGTTCACAGATTTGAGAGTATATGGGGCCCAAACTATGAACCAGGAGTCGGGAGATAGAAGAAGAGAATAAGGAATATAATAAAAGATATTAATACAAGACAAAAGTAAAATTAATAAAGGCTCAAAGAAAAGGAAAAAAAATGATATAATGAAAAAAGGAAGAGGAAAAATTAGCCAGTTGCAACATTTGGAAGGAACAAAGAGAATTGGGAGCATAAAATTGAGGCAGGAATAAAGGCAAATAACAGTGATAAGGAAAATATTGAGGAAAGAACGAGAAGTTTTCCCCTGATCACCATGTTTAATGACACTGTAAGCCAGTTTACGAAGAATAAGTTTATTCAATTGTTACATATAACACACAAAAGAAATCTTCCTCCATAGTGGGTAATGTGTTGCAAGTGAAATCTTCAAACATTTTTATATGATTTGCCTTGAAATTAGGATAGAAAGCTGTGTTTGCAGTGTCACTAACACACTGAAATGAAAGAGTAAAAAAAGGAAGTATAGTAAACAGAAAATAAGGCTAGAGATCAATGCACTTTTCTTCAGAGAAATCCTCTGAGCTTGAAGAAAACAGTAACATTAACTCCCAGCAGAAATGTCCTATTGCTACTCTTGGGCATAAGGAGCCATTAAGGAATTATTGATTGAAAGTTGTCATTATTAATCTCTTTCTTTCTTCACAGGCTTTTCCAGGAAACTCTAATGCAGACACTGTTGTGCACTACAAACTGCAGTACTCCATCAGAGCCAGATTCCTTCGCTTTGCCCCTCTCGAGTGGAATCCCAACGGTAGAATAGGAATGAGAGTTGAGGTTTACGGATGCTCCTACAGTAAGTACAAGTTATCAAAGGAAATGAGTGCGTTTGTTTTCAAGTGACTATTTTCACCGAGAATGGGGATGTCCATCACATGACAATGAGGTACTTTGTATGATGTTAGAGAGTGAGAGACAAAGACGTGCATTATCGCATCAGCATATCTCTCAGGAATGTCTTGAAGTGCTTCATATGCCAAGAATTACTTTTGAAGCGCGATCACTGTTATGTACTAAACACAGCCACTTTGCACACAGCAAGGTCCCACAGAGCAATGAGATTAATTCAGTTGGTCTGTTTTCAGTGGTTGAGAGAAGAATGTTGGCCAGGTCACTGGGAGAACTCCCTACTCTTCTTCAAATATTGCCACGGGATCTTCAACAGCATTGGTGTAACATCTCATCTGAAGGACAGTGCCTCCAGCAATGCTGTCTTCCCTCAGTACTATGCCAGAATGCAAGCCTAGATTATGTGTTTTATTTTTTCAAAGCTTGAAAGGACAACAGTTAAAAATATTAAATTGGGCAGTCAACCCACAGCACAAAACAGCCTCTAACTTGATATTCTCACAGAGCCCATCAAGTGGCTAGTGTGGTGAGATGAAAAATGTTCAGTGAACTCTAGAATACTTCTCGGAGCCTGGGACTGAGCACATTATTTGGACAGAACAGAGGAGCTTCATTCTGTATTTAGCGGTGCCTGAAATGGAAAATGCTCATTTCCTCAGCACTAACATCCCTTGCTGCTTTTTGTTTTGATTTTTTAGCACATTAAAGAAAATCGAAAACAATATATGAAATGTTAAAAAATGTTACAAAGAAGATGGAGATTGGGCGATATTGTGATGTAATTCGTTTTGTGAATGAATTGCGGCCAAATGGAAATATTTATCAAATGATGCAGTCTTTTTCTCATTTATCTATTTCAATATTTAAAAACTTTTAACAACTTATTTTAATTAATGTTAATAAGGACAGTTATGAGTGTAATGGGTGCTTTAATATTCCTCATTATGTCAACTGGCATGCCTCTCGCATCTTTCCAAGGTACCTGTGGAAATCTCAACAATCCTCTAAATGGGGATTTAATTTAATTTACATTTCTGCCCAAGCCCCTGATATAACTTTGATTAAGGAGTGATTTACAGAACTAATATGAATTCAAACCCTATTTACAACTTTGATTATATATAATTTATGCACATAGGGCACAACATGTTTAAGAAAAGGGTCTATGCAACTGAATCTTCATTACCTCACTTTTGTATTCTAGTCCCCTTGAGATAAAGGCCAACATTTCATTAGCCTTTTTGATTGCTTTTTGTACCTGTGCATTAGCTTTTGTGGTTTTGTATATGAACACCCAAATCCCATTGCTCCTCCAAAGCTCCTAGGCCCCGATTTTAGAATGGCGGGGGAGTGGAATGGGGGCGTGGGTAACCTGACTGATAAAATATGTCCGTTTTGCATGCAATCACAAGTGAATTGGCGCCACTTAACGTGGCTTCTGGATTTGCCGTCCAAAAGCTGCTCAGTGGGCGGACTGCGAACCCCCATGACAGGCTGTCAGCTGCAGCGGTTCTATTTAAAGGGCCATTGCTCCAAAGGCTTTTGCTGCAGGAAAGACCAGAAAACACACAATATGGAGCAGCACAGGGGCAAGGCTGCTACGAGATTTAGCAATGCCTCACTGCAGCAGCTACTGGACGGGGTGAGGAGGAGGGAAGTCTTTTACCACGCGGACGGGAGGAAGTGCCCTGCCTCTGCCACCAAGAAGGCCTGGCTCGAGGTGGCAGAGGAGGTCACCAGCGGCAGCAACATATCCCGCACCTGGATCCAGTGCAGGAAGCGTTTCAATGACCTAACTACGTCAGCAAAAGTGAGTACATTTATTGATTCTCCTACATTCCGTGTTCCACATCACCTCCCCACCCCACCCCCACCCCCCAAAGTCACTTTGCACTGCCAAGACTACTCCATCACATCATTCCTCACACCCATTTAAAGCTCATCCTCAATTTACCTGCACTTCCTCACCTCCCCATTAGTCATCCCACCACTACCACTCATCCCAATCCTGATCCAATGTGATGTCTCTGTCTCATACTCACCCTCTGATGCATCTCTTTCACGGTCAGCCTCACCCAAAGCAATGCATTCATCGGTTGGCCACTTCATCACTCACTCACTCACTCACTCACTCACTCACTCACTCACATGTCTGTACTTTCTCCCCTTGTAGGAGAAGAGAGCGCAAAATGCATGCGAGAGGGCGAGGACTGGAGGGGGGCCACAATAAATAGTGGTCCTCACAGACATGGATCAGGAAGTGTGGAGATCAGCCGCACCCTCGAGTGCCTGTCCGTTGGGGACGCTGAGACTGGCACCCCACAAACATCTGGTGACACAACTTTAACATTCATCACACACAACATGAATTGATGTTAACAATGATTGGCATGTTGAACATCTCAGTATGCTCATTGCAACATGACACATCTGTGATGATGCTTAATATTGACTTCTGTTCTCTTACAGGCCCTTCAACGACCGCAGTGACGGCAGAGGGCGATTCATCAGAGGACCTGCCGGCATCTGGGGGTGCACCGTCACATCATAGCGAGCCATTCACCAGCGCAGATACTCATACCTCGGTGGGTCCCAGTAGTGAGTTAGTTGGGTTGGCACCTGGTGAGTCACCACACACAAGTGAGTACAGGCAAACACTGATAGCAGGGGCAGCTGTGGAGAGTCCGTGTCGGTAGGCGCATGGCTCTCCGGGCTCTGCTCAGCTGGACGCAGATGCTGAACCCCGGGGACCATCCTTTAAAAGGAGAATGATCGAGGGACAGCAGCACATTTGCGAGGTACTGGAACAGGTGCCACATGCACTCTCCACAATAGTGCAGAGGATGGAGGAGTTCGACTCCTGCATGAGTAGAATGGTGGCACAGATATGTTAGGGAATCTCTGAGATAGTGTTGCAGGGATGTGAGCAACTGTCTGAGATAGTGTCGCAGGTAAGTGCGGGAATGTCTGCGATGGAGAGAAGGCTAGCCTCCATTGAGCTTCAAGCACGGCTCACAAATGAGTCCATTCAGGCCCTAATAATGGTCGTTCAGACTCAGGGTGAACAACATTCAACCGCCTTAAACAAGCAGGCAGATACTTTACAACTGGGCTTCCAAGACATCGTACATGTCATAGAAACATACAAAATAGGAGCAAGAGTAGGCCATTCGGCCCTTCGGGCCTGCTCCGCCATTCAAAATGATCATGGCTGATCGTCTAACTCAGTACCCTGTTCCCGTTTTTTCCCCATATCCCTTGATCCCTGTAGCATTAGGAAATATATCTATCTCCTTCTTGAATGCATCTAATGACTTGGCCTCCACTGCCTTCTGTGGTAGAGAATTCCACAGGTTCACCACCCTCTGAGTGAAGAAATTTCTCCTCAAGTTGGTTCTAAATGGCATATCCCGTATCCTGACACTGTGACCCCTGGTTCTGGATTCCCCAGCCATCGGGAACATCCCTGCATCTCGTCTGTCTAGTCCTGTTAGAATTTTATATGTTTCGATGAGATCACCTCTCATTCTTCTAAACTCTAGAGAATATAGGCCTAGTTGACCCAATCTCTCCTCATACATCAGTCCTGCCATCCCAGGAATCAGTGGTAAACCTTCGTTACACTCCCTCCATGGCAAAGACATCCTTCCTCAGATAAGGAGACCAAAACTGCACACAGTACTCCAGATGTGGTCTCACCAAGGCCTGTACAACTGCAGTAAGACATCCCTGTACTCAAATCCTCTTGCAATGAACGCCAACATACCATTCGCCTTCCTAACTGCTTGCTGCACCTGAATGCTCGCTTTCAGCGACTGGTGTACAAGGACACCCAGTCTCATTGCACCTCCCCTTTTCCCAATCTATCACCATTCAGATAATAATCTGTCTTTCTGTTTTTACAACCAAAGTGGATAACCTCACATTTATCCACGTTATACTACATCTGCCATGTTCTTGCCCACTCACTCAACTTGTCTAAATCACATTGGAGCCTCTTTGCATCCTCCTCACAGCTCACATTCCACCCCAGCTTTGTGTCATCTGCAAACTTGGAAATGTTAGATTTAGCTCCCTCATCCAAATCATTGATATATATTGTGAATAGCTGGGGCCCAAGCACTGATCCCTGCAGTACCCCACTAGTCACTGCCTGCCACCGGAAAAAGACCCGTTTATTCCTACTCTCTGTTTCCTGTCTGTCAACCAATTCTCAATCCATGCCAGTATATTCCCCCCAATCCCATGTGCTTTAATTTTGCACACTAACCTCTTGTGTGGGACCTTATCAAAAGCCTTCTGAAAATCCAAGTACACCACATCCACTGGTTCTCACCTATCTATTCTACTAGTTACATCCTCAAAAAAACTCCAGTAGATTTGTTAAGCATGATTTCCCTTTCATAAACCCATGCTGACTTTGTCCAATCCCGTTAATGCCTTCCAAGTGTTCTGCTTTCACATCTTTTATAATAGACTCCAGCATTTTCCCCACTACTGATGTTAGGCTAACTGGTCTATAATTCCCTGTTTTTTCTCTCCCTCCTTTTTTAAATAGTGGGGTTACATTTGTCACCCTCCAATCTGTAGGAACTGTTCCAGAGTCGATAGAATTTTGGAAGATGATCACCAATGCATCCACTATTTCCAGGGCCACTTCCTTTAGTGCTCTGGGATGTAGATTATCAGGCCCTGGGGATTTGTCAGCATTTAACCCCATTAATTTCCCTAGCACTTTTTTTTTACTAATACTGATTTCCTTCAGTTCCTCCCTCTCCTTAGACCCTTGGTTCCCTAACATTTCCGGGAGGTTATTTGTGTCCTCCTTTTTGAAGACAAAACCAAAGTATGTGTTTAATTGTTCTGCCATTTCTTTGTTCCCCATTATAATTTCCCCCATTTCTGACCGTAAGGGACCGACATTTGTCTTCACTAATCTTTTTCTCTTGACGTATTTATAGAAGCTTTTACAGTCAGTTTTTATGTTCCCTGCTAGTTTACTCTCATACTCTTTTTCCCCTCTTAATCAATCTCTTTGTTCTCCTTTGCTGAATTCTAAACTGCTCCCAATCCTCAGGCTTGCGGCTTTTTCTGGAGCGATAGGGATTATAAGGACAGATCAGACTCGGACACACGTTTTCGGGCTCAAACGTATTCGTGTTGAATAAGATGAATAATGACACTAATAAACAGTACAAACCGTACAACCCTTGCTTGTCCAATAAGCCCTTATGTGCTAAATTACCCCGGCCTAATAAGAGAACCCTTCCATGAAATAAACTAACACAGGACCCCCCGCCCCTCCCCCCCCCCCCCCCCGCCAGCACTAAAACCCTCGAAGGTTTGGTTGGGACTTAGAATCACCCCCTCACACAGCTAAGTGGTCTTGTGGATGTGTGCGCACATGCAATTTGCTCACCCCAATTGCCCATTGTTGCTTGCAGTTTCTTCCTGCACGTCTCGCTCCTGGTTCCATACCGCCGATACAGTATCCAAGTTCCAGTTTGAGTCGAGGTCCGTGGATGAGGGATGAAGAGCAGCGCTCAGCTTCTGGCGGTGTTCCATTGAATCGAGCCGAGCCCCACTCGGGAGACTCACTGTAGACTCACTGGGGCATCCGCGATGCTGAGGAAGTCGTGGATAGCACGTTCAGTGAGTTGGTCACACCACAGATAAAAATTACTGAGGGAGATAGTGAATGGGTGACCAACAGAGGAAGAGTAGGAAGGCAGTACAGGGGTCCCCTGCAGTCATCTCCCTCCAAAACAGGTATACCGTTTTGGATATTGTTGGGGGAGATGGCTCACCTGGGGAAGGTGACAGTGGCCAGGTTCATGGCACCGTGGCTGGCTCTGCTGCACAGGAGGGCAGGAAAAAGAGTGGCAGAGCAATAGTGATAGGGGACTCGATTGTAAGGGGAATAGACAGGCGTTTCTGCGGACGCAACCGAGACTCCAGGATGGTATGTTGCCTCCCTGGTGCAAGGGTCAGGGATGTCTCAGAGCGGCTGCAGGACATTCTGGAGGGGGAGGGTGAACAGCCAGTTGTCGTGGTGCATATAGGTACCAACGATATAGGTAAACAACGGGATGAGGTCCTACAAGCTGAATTTAGGGAGTTAGGAGTTAAACTAAAAAGTAGGACCTCAAAGGTAGTAATCTCAGGATTGCTACCAGTGCCACGGGCTAGTCAGAGTAGGAATGACAGGATAGCTAGGATGAATACGTGGCTTGAGAGATGGTGCAAGAGGGAGGGATTCAAATTCCTGGGCCATTGGAACCGGTTCTGGGGGAGGTGGGACCAGTACAAATTGGACGGTCTGCATCTGGGCAGGACTGGAACCCATGTCCGAGGGGGAGTGTTTGCTAGTGCTGTTGGGGAGGGTTTAAACTAATGTGGCAGGGGGATGGGAACCGATGCAGGAAGTCAGTGGGAAGTAAAGTGGTGACAGAAACAAAAGGCAGTAAGGGAGAGTGTACAAAACATGACCGGACAGATGGTCTGAGAAAGCAGGGCAAAGACCAAGGGAAGTCTAGATTAAACTGCATTTATTTCAATGCAAGAAGTCTGATGGGCAAGGCAGATGAACTCAGGGCATGGATGGATACATGGGACTGGGATGTTATAGCTATTACTGAAACATGGCTAAGGGAGGGGCAGGACTGGCAGCTCAATGTTCCGGGGTACAGATGCTATAGGAAAGATAGAGCAGGAGGTAAGAGAGGAGGGGGAGTTGCGTTCTTGATTAGGGAGAACATCACGGCAGTAGTGAGAGGGGATATATCCGAGGGTTCGCCCACTGAGTCTATATGGGTAGAACTGAAAAATAAGGATGGAGAGATCACTTTGATAGGATTGTACTACAGATCCCCAAATAGTCAACGGGAAGTTGAGGAGCAAATATGTACGGAGATTACAGACAGCTGCAATACAAATAGGGTGGTAATAGTAGGGGACTTTAACTTTCCCAACATTGACTGGGACAGCCATAGCATTAGGGGCTTGGATGGAGAGAAATTTGTTGAGTGTATTCAGGAGGAATTTCTCATTCAGTATGTGGATGGCCCAACTAGAGAGGGGGCAAAACTTGACCTCCTCTTGGGAAATAATGAAGGGCAGGTGACAGAAGTGTTAGTGAGGGATCACTTTGGGACCAGTGATCATAATTCCATTAGTTTTAAGATAGCTATGGAGAATGATAGGTCTGGCCCAAAAGTTAAAATTCTAAATTGGGGAAAGGCCAATTTTGATGGTATTAGACAGGAACTTTCAGAAGTTGATTGGGAGAGTCTGTTGGCAGGCAAAGGGACGTCTGGTAAGTGGGAGGCTTTCAAAAGTGTGTTAACCAGGGTTCAGGTTAAGCACATTCCTTATGAAGTGAAGGGCAATGCTGGTAGAAGTAGGGAACCTTGGATGACTCGGGAGATTGAGGCCCTAGTCAAAAAGAAGAAGGAGGCATATGACATGCATAGGCAGCTGGGATCAAGTGGATCCCTTGAAGAGTATAGAGATTGCCGGAGTAGAGTTAAGAGAGAAATCAGGAGGGCAAAAAGGGGACATGAGATTGCTTTGGCAGATAAGGCAAAGGAGAATCCAAAGAGCTTCTACAAATACATAAGGGCAAAAGAGTAACTAGGGAGAGAGTAGGGCCTCTTAAGGATCAACAAGGTCATCTATGTGCGGAACCACAAGAGATGGGTGAGATCCTAAATGAATATTTCACATTGGTATTTACGGTTGAGAAAGGCATGGATGTTAGGGAACTTGGGGAAATAAATAGTGATGTCTTGAGGAGTGTACATATTACAGAGAGGGAGGTGCTGGAAGTCTTAACACGCATCAAGGTAGATAAATCTCCGGGACCTGATGAAATGTATCCCAGGACGTTATGGGAGGTTAGGGAGGAAACTGCGGGTCCCCTAGCAGAGATATTTGAATCATCGACAGCTACAGGTGAGGTGCCTGAAGATTGGAGGGTAGCAAATGTTGTGCCTTTGTTTAAGAAGGGCGGCAGGGAAAAGCCTGGGAACTACAGACCGGTGAGCCTGACATCTGTAGTGGGTAAGTTGTTTGAGGGTATTCTGAGAGACAGGATCTACGGGCATTTGGAGAGGCGGGGACTGATTAGGAACAGTCAGCATGGTTTTGTGAGAGGAAAATCATGTCTCACAAATTTGATTGAGTTTTTTAAGGGGTAACCAAGAAGATAGATGAGGGCTGTGCAGTAGACGTGGTCTACATGGACTTTAGCAAAGCCTTTGACAAGGAACCGCATGGTAGGTTGTTACATAAGGTTAGATCTCACGGGATCCAAGGTGAGGTAGCCATTTGGATACAAAATTGGATTGACGGCAGAAGATAGAGGGTGGTTGTAGAGGGTTGTTTTTCAAACTGGAGGCCCGTGACCAACGGTGTGCCTCAGGGATCAGTGCTGGGTCCGCTGTTATTTGTTATTTATATTAATGATTTGGATGAGAATTTAGGAGGCATGGTTAGTAAGTTTGCAGATGACACCAAGATTGGTGGCATTGTGGACAGTGAAGAAGGTTATCTAGGATTGCAACGGGATCTTGATAAATTGGGCCAGTGGGCCGATGAATGGCAGATGGAGTTTAATTTAGATAAATGCGAGGTGATGCATCTTGGCAGATCGAATCGGGCCTCCGTTAATGGTAGGGCGTTGGGGAGAGTTATAGAGCAAAGATATCTAGGAGTACAGGTTCATAGCTCCTTGAAAGTGGAGTCACAGGTGGATAGGGTGGTGAAGAAGGCATTCAGCATGCTTGGTTTCATTGATCAGAACATTGAATACAGGAGTTGGGATGTCTTGTTGAAGTTGTACAAGACATTAGTAAGGCCACACTTGGAATACTGTGTATAGTTCTGGTCACCCTATTATAGAAAGGATATTATTAAACTAGAAAGAGTGCAGAAAAGATTTACTAGGATGCTACCGGGACTTGATGGTTTGACTTATAGGGAGAGGTTGGATAGACTGAGACTTTTTTCCCTGGAGAGTAGGAGGTTTAGGGGTGATCTTATAGAAGTCTATAAAATAATGAGGGGCATAGATAAGGTAGATAGTCAAAATCTTTTCCCAAAGGTAGGGGAGTCTATAACGAGGGGGCATAGATTTAAGGTGAAAGGGTCCAGAGGGGCAATTTTTTCACTCAAAGGGTGGTGAGTGTCTGGAACGAGCTGCCAGAGGCAGTTGTAGAGGCGGGTACAATTTTGTCTTTTAAAAAGCATTTGGACAGTTACGTGGGTAAGATGGGTATAGAGGGATATGGGCCAAGTGCAGGCAACTGGGACTAGCTTAGTGGTATAAGCTGGGTGACATGGACACCTTGGGCCGAAGGGCCTGTTTCCATGTTGTAAACTTCTATGATTCTGTGATTCTGTGATGCTGAGGAGAAGAGCGCATAGCAGACCGCAGCCGAAAGCAGAGCCCAGCCGATACTGATCGATGTATTGACTCAGGTGATCTGTCTGGACGCCCCCCCACCACACCCCCCCACCCCCCCCCACCGTGGCCTAGAGTGACTCAAAACCTTTGAAATCTTTGTGAAAAATGCTATTTTGTTATCCTGCTCCCAGGCCTTGCACCTGGCGAGACAATGGGTGCTGATTACTGGGTGTCTGTCGTTTCCTGAGCTGATGGCCCCCATTAGCAGGTAATGAGTTTCGATCTCAAACCTATTTTGCTGAACTGGCTTCTCTCCTGGAAGACAATGGCCCGGCCATCTCCTGCCTTCCACCAGTTTCGATTGGGACTGAGTGTCTCTGAGTTACCTCTCGGGATATTGTTCCCCGTAATTATGTTGATTACATCAATCGGCCTGAGTTCCCTTCCACCCAGCCTGTCAGTGTGAAATGTTTGTTTGCATATGAATGCACCTTAGTCAGGTTAGCCTGGCTCGAAACTCCCGCCAGTCAATCCTATTCCCTAAGCCATGCCCACAGGCTTGCCAAACAGTACGGTTCTTTCTTCGGGATATTGGATTTAAAACATGATTCATAAAAACGGCCAAAATGCTGGTGCTTCTTTTGTTAAAGTCATATCAAATGGTATCATTCTCACCACTACTGCCATGTCTTGCCCATTCTTAAGATGGGTAAGATGGGTATAGAAGGATATGGGCCAAGTGCAGGCAATTGGGACTAGCTTAGTGGTATAAACTGGGCAACATGGACATGTTGGGCCGAAGAGCCTGTTTCCATGTTGTAAACTTCTATGATTCTATGATTCTTGACTGGCTTTTGAGACAGGGCCCTTTCATGACCTTCAATGTGCACACAATTAAGCACTTCAAGTATTTCAACTATCTAAATAATTCTCTTAAGTATCACCCCGCCGGCTTTAGTTGCCGGTGGGACTTTTGCATTCGTGAGGTCCTTGTGCACCCAGACGTGTCAGTGGGGAACCCGGAAGTCTGCAGGTGGAGCTGGGTTCCGAACCCGCTTGGGATTTCCCCGATTTTTGGAGCCCCCCCACCCCCACCCCGTCCCCAACGGACCTGTTATTTCATTCTAAAATCAGGTCCCTAAACTCTCTCAGAAAATATTCTAACTTGTCTTTCTTGGGTCTAAAGTGGATGACTTTCCCCACACACACATTGAACTCTATCTGTCAGAGTTTTGCTGACTCACTGTAGTCTGTCTTTGTTCCTTTGTAACTTCCTGCTCCCATCCACACAACCAACTATGCCTCCAAACTTAGCATCATCTGCAAACTTGGATATCCAACCTCTCTATTTCTTCATCCAAGTCATTAATATATATAGTGAAAAGCTGAAGCCCCAGAACAAGTCCTTGGGGAACACGTCACATCCTGACAAGAGAAAACATTCCCTTTACCCCCACTCTCTATCTTCCACCTCCCAACCAATTACTAATCTATGTAACAGGGTTACCTCCAATTCCGTGCACTTTCATTTTTGCTAATAATTTCTTGTGCGGAACCTTATATGCCTTCATAAAGTTCGTGTAGATAACATCCATAGACGCTCCCTACATACCATGGGAGTGGCCTCCTCAAAAATTCAACTAGATTAGTTAGACATGACCTACTCTTCATAAATCCATGCTAAATCTTTGATATTCCAGGCAACTAATGTGCACCTAATGATGGCTTAATGGCTTCAAACTTTAATTTTCATATATAAAGGGACTTAAAGAAGGAATATGGTGTAGGTTCCATGCTTTCCTTGTGCCCCAACGGTTCATGGTAATTTCCACTTGGTTATGCTGGTTTTTATGTGATAATGAGATTGGCAGGAAATGCTGGCATAAGTACTGGTTTGCGTGATCGGTCTAGAAATCAGTGTAAATTTTTGCATAAATTGCCAGTTATACCATTTCAGGAAATTTCGGGTCAATATTCCCTTCTATTTGCTGAAATTTTCCTTTCCTTCACATTGTTTTAGATGAATGAGTTTGGGTGAGACAGTCACTGTTTTATCTTGGTTCGCCACTAAAAATGTCAATCCGAATGCAAGGAAGTCGAAAAATGGGGTCGCCCAGCAATTAAATCTTTTTATCAGAAACCGAAAATTGATAAATAAGATCTTGTGTGCCAGGAGAGGAGAGTACAGAACTTTGATTCTCAATGGATTAGCAGTGCTGTGGCAAGGATGATTAGTGCAATCATTCCTTCTGCTGCAATACTAAAACATCAGTATATAATGAAAAGGGGGAGCAAGAAAGATTTTTAATTGTTCCATACAGATTATTTTTACATACTGGAGACATGCTGGGAATGGGATAGGATTTTGGCCTTGCCAAAAAAGGGATAGTTTTAGCATCTTGCATCATATTATCTTCAGCTGACAGGTTGGTCACCATAGCATGTGGAGTACCTAGTTCTCATAAAGGTAGTAACAAGCAAACAGAATGTAATGCCAAGGAAGGGTGAGACAGTTACCATTGTGTCTTGGTTCTCCACAAGAAGTGTCAATCCAAGTGCAAGGAGCTAGAAAATGGGGTCACCCGCAATAAGTTTTTTTTCCAGAAACAGACAATCTCCCCGTGTGAAATTCCTATTTTCCTGTTGTCGCTGTAAGGCTTGAGTGTAGAAGATTGAAATAAAGGTCTAAACCCCAGTTCATCAGGGGGCATGTAACAGCTGGATAGTCACTTCATTCTCCCTTGGAAAGGATTCAGTTGGGAATGACAAGGCCAAGTTTATAAGAGGAACTGGAAAGTTAGTTTTTCTCACAAACCCCATAGCTTTGATAGAACAAAAGAATAGAATTTAATTATATAATTGGAATATTGTTGATTGGATTTTACTCAGACTGAAATGTACTTATGATGAAATTTTAAAATTTTTATTTGAATATGTTATGTACGTCTAGGGTTCTAGTGACTATCACATTTGGCAGCTCAACTCAATGGAAATGCTCACATTTAAAAGCATTGCAACTGATCTCTGTTGGTACTTAATGTTTTCCTCAGTTACCGCAGAGCTGCATGGCACTGGACGGTGCACCACTGAGGTTTCATAGAATCATAGAATGGTAACAGCACGGAAGGAGGTCATTCGGCCCATTGAGTCCATGCTGGCTCTCCACAAGAGCAATCCAGCTTGTTCCACTCCCCCACTCTTTCCCCGTAGCCCTGCAATTTTTTTCCCTTCAAGTACTTATCCAATTCCCTTTTGAAAGCCACGATTGAATCTACCTTCACCAACCACTCAGGCAGTGCATTCCAGATTATAATCACTCATTGTGTAAAAAAAGTTTTTCCTCATGTCGCCTTTGGTTCATTTGCCAATCACCTTAAATCTGTGTCCTCTGGTTCTTGACCCTTCTGCCAATGGGAACAGTTTCTATGTATCTACTTAGTCTAGATCCTTCATGATTTTGAATACCTCTATCAAATCTCCTCTCAACCTACTCTGCTCTAAGGAGAATAACCCCAGCTTCTCCAGTCTATCCACATAACTGAAGTCCCTCATCCCTGGAACCATTCTAGTAAAACTTTTCTGCACCCTCTCTAAGGCCTTCACATCCTTCCTAAAGTGTGGTGATCAAAATTGGACACAATACTCCGGTTGTGGCCAAACCAGTGTTTTATAAAGGCTCATCATAACTTCCTTGCTTTTGTACTCTATGCCTCTATTTATAAAGCCCAGGATCCCGTATGCTTTTTTAACCACTTTCTCAACCTGCCTTGCCACCTTCAACGATTTGTGCGCATAACAGATCTCTCTGTTCCTTCACCCCTTTTAGAATTGTACCCTTTAGTTTATATTGCCTCTCCTCATTCTTCCTACCGAAATGTATTACTTCACACTTCTCTGCATTAAATTTCATCTGCCTACGTGTCCGCCCATTCCACCAGCCTGTCTATGTCCTCTTGAAGTCTATCACTATCCTCCTCACTACCACTTCGCTACACTTCCAAGTTTTGTGTCATCTGCAAATTTTGAAATTGTGCCCTGTACATCGAAGTCCAAGTCAATATATATCAAGGAAAGCAGTGGTCCTAGTACCGACCCCTGGGGAACACTACTATATACCCCTCTCCAGTCTGAAAAATAACTGTTCAACATTACTCTCTATTTCCTGTCACTTAGCCAATTTCGTATCCATGCTGCCACTGCCCCTTTTATTCCATGGGCTTCATCTTCAAGCCTATTATGCGGCACTTTATCAAACGCCTTTTGGAAATCCAAGCACACAACATCAAATGCATTGCCCCCATTGACCATCTCTGTTACCTCATTAAAAAACTCAATCAAGTTGGTTAAACATGATTTGCCTGTAACAAATCCGTGCTGGCTTTCCTTAATTAATCCACAGCTGTCCAAGTGACTGTTAATTTTGTCCCGGATTATCCTTTCTAAAAGTTTCCCCGCCACCGAGGTTAAACTGATTGGCCTGTAGTTGCTGGGTTTATCCTTACATCCTTTTATGAACAAGGGTGTAACATTTGCAATTCAGTCAATAAGCTTTCCAAGTTTCTCAGTGATGCAACAGCTGAACCCAGCTAAATTGCAGGAAGCCATCTGAAAAAAAAATCTTCCACTTCACAAGTGTCTCTCTGTGAAAATGTTTCAGAAGTTTTTAGATGCAGGCATTTATAGCAATTCCTGTGTATTTATAGTAATAGTGTGTCAGCCATGGCTCAGTGGGTAGCATTCTCACCTATGCGTCAGAAGGTTGTGGATTGAAGTCCCACTCCAGAGGCTAGGGTACAAAATCCAGGCTGATACTCCAGTGCAGTACTGAGGGAGTGCTACACTGTCGGTGATGCCGTCTTTCGGATGAGACCTTAAACTGAGGCCTCGACTGCCCTCTCTGGTGGACGTAAAAGATCCCATGGTGCTATTTTGAAGAAGAGCAGAGGAGATCTCCCTGGTGTCCTGGCCAACATTTATCCCTTAACCAACACCATTTAAACAGATTATCTTGTCATTATCACATTGCTGTTTGTGGGATCTGCCTGTGGGTAAATTGGCTGCCGCGTTTCCTATATTTCAGCAATGACTACACTTCAAAAATTAATTAATTGGCTGTAAAGCGCTTTGGGACGTCCTGAACCTTCCAAATCTTCCTTCGTTCTTTTGTAACACCTTAGAAGTCTCTCTCTCATTCAGTCTTTCTCTTCCCACGACAATCACCAGGCTTTTAAAAGCCAAGCTTTGTGTCATCTGAACATTACTTCTTGATATAACTTGTCCTCTCGCAATCTTTTCAACCTTAATGCACTGTACAGGCCTTGGTGCTTTTCTTAGGTTTTTCCATGACAAAAAAAGTCATCAACGTAGCAGCATAGGATTATTGGAAAGATATATGGGAGTACAGTGCTTTTGGTTCCTCAATCACTTTTAAATGCAAGCACTGCTTCTAGGCACAATTGGCCAAATGACCTTCTGAACTATAAACTACTATTGTTCTTCATTTCAGCCGTGCCAGCAGGGGGAGTCACTGTGCAAGGGTGAGGGTCTTAGTTATAGAAAGAGAGTGGAAAATCTGGAAGACCTTTATCTAGAACTTACCCACCTCCTACCAGCTACAGAGCAACATTGGTGTGATAACCTTAAAGAGGGCATGGAAGCTTAACTGGACCAGCCACATAAATACTGTGGCTACAAGAGCAGGTCAGAAGCTGGGTATTCTGCAGTGAGTGACTCACCTGACTCCCCAAAGCCTTTCCACCATCTCCAAGGCACAAGTCAGGAGTGTGATGGAATACTCTCCACTTGCCTGGATGAGTGCAGCTGCAACAACACTCAAGAAGCTCAACAGCATCCAGGACAAAGCAGCCCGCTTGATTGGCACCCCATCCACCACCCTAAACATTCACTCCCTTCACCATCGGCTTACCGTGGCTGCAGTGTGTACCATCCACAGGATGCACTGCAGCAACTTGCCAAGGCTTCTTTGACAGCAACTCCTAAACCCGCGATTTCTACCACCTAGGACAAGGGCAGCAGGCACATGGGAACAACACCACCTGCACGTTCCCCTCCAAGTCACACACTATCCCGATTTGGAAATATATCACCGTTCCTTCATCATCGCTGGGTCAAAATCCTGGAACTCCCTACCTAACAGCACTGTGGGAGAACCTTCACCAAACAGACTGCAGCGGTTCAAGAAGGCGGCTCACTTCCACCTTCTCAAGGACAATTAGGGATGGGCAATAAATGCTGGCCTCGCCAGTGATGCCCGCATCCCATGAACGAATGGGAAAAAAAAGCAAAAATATAACATAAAAAAAATCTGAAAAAAGATGTAGCTGAAGCTATTAAGTCCTTCATTGGGTCTGTGTGGAATTGGGGACAAGCTCTTTCAGTATGACATCAGTAGAACTCTGAAGAACAATTCTAATCAGAACTTTGAGTCCCATTAATTTATTAAGCCCTCAGAAGCTGAAATTTAAATCATGAAATACCTTGACGCATTTGGCTTCAGATGCCCAAAACGCTGAATTATCTTCCACAGGGCATTCATTTGCTCTTACAGCGCAGAAGGAGGCCATTCGGCCCACCGTGCCTGTGCCAGCTCTTTGAAAGAACTATCCAATCAGTCCCACTCCCCCCTCTGCTCTTTCTGGCGATAACGGTTGAGGGATTGGCCCCCGTTCCTCTTTGAAATAGTGCAATGTGTCTCTTTCATTTGTGCATTCCAAGTAGAAATGTCGGAAGTATAATTTTTTACCCTTATCACAAAATAAGTATTGTTTTTAAGCCAGATTTTGGAATTAATTTATCAGGGGTAATATCAGGTTCCATCTAATTTCAGAAGGTCACTTCATAATCATCAAAAGGCTTAGAATTTATCTATAAATTACTGAATGGCTGCAACTATAAAATTTAAATTGCCCTGGAAATATTTTTCAATTCATGGGAAATTATTGATACGTGCTAAGGGATGTTTGGAGACAAATGAAAAACTGGTGCATTTAGGAAATGTTACTAAAGGTGATATAATACAGAAGTATGACAGTAGAACAATTTAATGTAAAAGCTTCCATAATGACTGTAGAATTTTACAATGGATTGGTGGATTCATAACCATTTTGGGAAAAAGTTATTAAAATGCATTACAAACCTCACTGGAGACTGTCAGATTAATATCCTTTCTCGGAAATTTATACAGTTAAAATTTCTTGATGTTAGAGACACTTACAAGTTGCAGAATGTACTGGTTTGGGGACTAAAAATATTACAGAACTCGGGCTTAATTTTAAAAGGCCGTCAGGAAGAGTTCCGGGGGGCGGGGTGGGGGTGATTTGCGGGTGCCAAACCCGGAAGGGAAATAGGTGGGTTGATCGCAGCACGAATGAGGCCAAATAAAAGCCTCTTCCGAGTTTGGCGCCTGGCAGCCAGCCTGATTGACAAGCTGGCTGCTGACAGGAGCTGAACATCCGGGGGGGTGGGAGGGAAGAAAGAGAGAGAGAGACCTCATCAACTGTTGGGGGGGGGGGGTGGGGGAGACAAAGATTGGAAGCGGGGGGAAGACATCAGAGGGGAGAGACAATGAACGGAGTTGGGGGGAGATATCGGAGAGGGCTGCAGGTGACATCGGACATCGGAGGGGGAGTACAAGTGACATTGGACATGGGCGGGGGGGGGGCGCGGGTGCAGGTGACATCTTTGTAAAAAAATAAATAAACATACCTTCCAATGTGAAATGTAATTTTATTTAATTTATTTGGTCTATTTTTCACCGATCCGGCCATTCACCAGGCATGAATCGGAAGCCGCCCAGGTAAGTTCAAAATTGTTTTAACTGCCCAAAAGACAAAAAATAAACCACCTTAAGTACCTCAATGAGGTATATTTGCTGCTTTAAATATTGTCCCGCTGGCTTTAATTGTCGGCAGGACTTATGGGTTCGGGAACGGCGCGCGCACCCAGATGACTCTGGGTCACATGTGGAAGTCGGCGGGTTGGAGCCGGGATTCATTCCCGCTCTGGATTTCTCT
Source organism: Heptranchias perlo (assembly GCF_035084215.1). Classification (NCBI taxonomy): domain Eukaryota; kingdom Metazoa; phylum Chordata; class Chondrichthyes; order Hexanchiformes; family Hexanchidae; genus Heptranchias; species Heptranchias perlo. The sequence continues at coordinate 14,235,252 of NC_090331.1, read as the reverse complement.
GATTTTCTTTGACCCCAATGCACCCGGACTTGGCTTTTAAAATTGAGCCCCATGAGTGGCCATTTAATACAATCATATTTCAGTAGCTCCCTGGTTTATTGTTTTTTTTATTCATTCTTGGGATGTAGGCATCGCTGGCAAGGCCAGCATTTATTACCCATCCCTAATTTCCCTTCTTGAACTGTTGCAATCCATGTGGTGAAGGTACTCAGTGCTGTTAGATAGGGAGTTCCAGGATTTTGACCCAGCGACAATAAAGGGACGGCGATATATTTCCAAGTCAGGATGGTGTGTGACTTGGAGGGGAACGTGCAGGTGGTGGTATTCCCATGTGCCTGCTGCCCTTGGTGATAGAGGTTGTGGGTTTGGGAGATGCTGTCAAGGGATCTGTTGTAGAGCAGCTTTGACTGCTTCTCAGTCAGTCAAATCCACACTGGCTATGTAAACTACTTAATAGATGCAGTATCCTTTGAACTCCAGCAACAACAATCAATACCATGATCACCGCTTAGCTCTTGCCTTGCATACCAGTATTCACAGGGTTACTGCTGGAGTTTAACTAGCCTTCCAGCACAAAACACTGATAAGCAGTCTCTTGTTCTGCAGCCAGGATTATTCTACATGTTAGGGCATCGGCTTGAAGAGTTATCTGAAGCTGAATGGCCAGAATCCTAATTTTCTGTCACAGATTCCATTAATGAGTCAGGCTAGCTGGTCAATGGTCAATAATACTCTGAAGTAGTTGACTCCAATATCGGATGATTGAGTCAGCTACAGAGGGCTGATCTGGTACACCAGGCATCTCACCGCTGCCCAAAGAGACCTACTTACCCCTCTCCCTTTGCTTAAGTTTGAAGACTTGTTAAGTGGATAGAAAATACCAAGAGCTTCTCTCAAGCAGCATGATGACCAGCACACTTTACCATAAAAAGTATGCATGCATTGCTATGAGTCCCCTGACCACAGCATAGCCATACACCATAACCAGTCATAGTTTTACCAGTAGGGGTGTAGCGCATCTGCAGTATCTCATTCTTTCTTTGCAACCCAATGATGGTCGGCACTAAATCCTGGATAGAACTCACCACCATATCCCACTGGTTAGCCCATTGCTCAAGATCCTGAGTAAAGCACACTCGATCCCAGGTGAGTCTCCAACAACACAATGTCATCCATGAAAACAAGCATCTCAACTCCTTTAGAAATATCTGCAACAGGCACTCCTAGGCCATCCCTTCTGATGTTGCCCAAGAATTAATTGCAGACAACAAATAGGATGGAATAGGGAAAACGATCTATTCCCCAATTATATCATCTGGCTATTTTGAATGAATCAAAGGTGTTTGCTTCCACTGCCTTACACGGAAGACCGTTCCAAATGATGGTCACTCTGCATGGAAAAGTTCTTCCTCAGATCTGTCCTAAATTAACATTTCACCAGTTACTTGTGCCCTTTTGTTCAACAGTTTTGGCTTATTTTAGGGTATCGCACTGCATTTTGACTTACTTTGATTTTCCAATTAAAACCCAATATTATTCTGAATGTTTGTTTTATTCCAAATGTTTTATGTTTGATCAACTGATTTCACCCTATTTTTTGGGCTGCAATTAGAGAAAAAATAAAATCCTATAATCAGAAAACTTAATTATAACAGTTGAGTAAAATTTATGGTGGTTTTTAAAAATTCAGTTTGTCATATTTAGAACACTTGTGTTGTTATAGTCCCTTATCCCATCTCAATGTGCTTCACACAATGAATTACTTTTTGAAGTACAGTGACTGTGAATATTTAAGCATATATTTTACCATCATATGGTACCCAAGTAACACACAAAACACTAGTTTGATTTAAATAGCAAGTTTATTACATAACTGTGCACCTGTAATGACGATGAATGTTTCTTATGGTCATTTTACAAGTCCAATCCCTCAGCAGTGAGCTTTGCCTACTGGAAGCATATTACTCATAATTTTCTGACCATTAAAATGAATTTAAAATTTGAGCTGTTGGCGGATGAGCCTCCTAAGATTACCCCCTATATTTATAATGTTTACGCATTTCTGTATCCAAACCATATCATTTCCCAGTCATCGAATGTAAATCGTTTATTTTTGCACATCCCCGCACACCAATTTTCTCCACTCCTCTCCTAAGAGGTGCTGGCTCATGCAGTGATTTGGGTACTAACACCCCCGACCCCCCCCCCCATCTCCAATGACGGGGAGTGTTCCCATGCATCCTGGCTTGTCTCCATTAGAAACAGCGGAGGAACGCAACTTCAATCCAACCTGAGGGCTACTCTAGAATGGCCTCAGCCTAGAAATCCACAGTGCAGGATGGGTTATCTAAGTTTACCAGTGGCGGTTTGGTTTCCCAGGCTTGGGTCAGTCTGAAGTGACTCTTGGGCCAGTTTGAAGTCTCCTCCAGCCTGAGCTTTCTAGTGAAGCCATTAAGATACGGTCAGTTATACACAGGGACATGGTGTGTGTTTGACACTAACAGAGCAGTCCAGCACAGAGGCAAAGCCTATTGGAGGGTTTCCGTATCGCCAGAAAAATTGACATTTTCAGGGGGCAATAAAGTAATATCTATTTCAGAAGTATTTCCCATTCTCTTGTATAATAAACAAGAATCCTTCCCCTTTAATGACAAGGAGCTGACTGCTATATAAATATCATTGATAGGTGTCCCTAACTGAATAAATTGAACCCCAACATCTGCAGTATATGTTCATCATTTTAAAAACAAACACCAGTAATCTTAAGGCAGTAATTTAATCTCCGGTTCTGATGCCATTTCTAAATTGCTTGAGCTTCCCTCTCTGTCTCTTTTACCACCTGTACACAAAGATTAGATTGCCGCCTTGTAATCATTTTCGGGTATCCATTACTCTCTATCTAATCGGAAGGGCTTGTTGTATTAGTTGCAGTGATTGGCAGCTTTAGTAAGTGATCTTGAAGGCTCCAAAGATACATTTCTTCTTTCTCCTGTAATTCTGCTTGCATTATTAGAATTCGACCAGCAGTAATACGATAGAAAGGAAAGTGAGTGTGCTCATTAAGCTAATTAGTAGAAGAGTGCGTTAAGTAACGGCTGCAAGATTCATGTTTCCAGAACGGTCTTTGTCGCACAAGCAGGAGAGATGGTGAGAGGAGACTGGATGCTTAGTCATGCGAAGGTGTGTTAAACTTGGAAAGTGAGTCTTGGCCGCCTTTTTGTGGATTGCCCATCAGCTAGGTTCATGATAGTGTCAGCAGTGAGCTGATAGCGACTTGATTGCTCACTCCAATTGTGGCCAATTGTTTTGTTTTATTTTTATTTACTTATCAGCAATTGCCAGGAAACTGTGCTGTGGATAATCATGCAGGAAAGCACAGTGTGTTTGTTTGAAATTCCTCTTTTAACTGAGGTATTAACATATTGATATTAAACTGGTTAATGACTCTATTAAAATAGCAGGCAAAGGAATTTCAGATGAATGTGCTAAGCATTCCTGTGTCTTTATCCAACAAAGAAGCCCATAGGATTAAAGGGACAATGGCAGCGTGGATACGAAATTGGCTGAGGGACAGAAAGCAGAGAATAGAGGTGAATGGTTGTTTTTCAGACTGGAGGAAAGTTTACAGTGGTGTTCCCCAGGGGTCAATATTAGGACCGCTGCTGTTTTTGATATACATTAATGACCTAGACTTGGGTATACAGGGTATAATTTCTAAGTTTGCAGATGACACGAAACTCAGAAATGTAGTAAACAATGAGGACGATAGCAACAGACTTCAGGAGGTCATAGACAGAATGGTGAAATGGGCAGAGATTAAATTTAACGCAGAGATGATACATTTTGATAGGAATGTAAACTAACAATTTTGGTAGGCAATATAAACTAAATGGTACAATTTTAGAGAGAGTGCAGGAACAGAGATACTTGATGGTGTAGGTACACAAATCTTTGAAGATGGCAGGACAAGTTGAGGAGACTGTTAAAAAGCAAGGAAGTTATGCTAAACCTTTATAAAACACCGGTTAGGCCTCAGCTGGGGTATTGTGTTCAATTCTGGGCACCACACTTTAGGAAGGATGTCAAGGCCTTACAGAGGGTGCAGAAGGGATTTACTAGAATGGTTCCAGGGATGAGGGACTTCGGCTATGTGGAGAGACTGGAGAAGCTGGAGTACTTCTCCTCAGAGCAGAGAAGGTGAAGAGGAGATTTGATAGAGGTGTTCAAAATCATGAACGGTTTTGATGGAGTAAATAAGGAGAAATTGTTTCCAGTGGCAGAAGGGTTGGTAACCAGAGGACACAGATTTAAGGTAATTGGCAAAAGAACCAGAGGCGACATGAGGAAACATTTTTTTTTACACGGCGAGTTTTTATGATCTGAAATGCACTGCCTGAAAGGGTGATGGAAGCAGATTCAACAGTAACTTTCAAAAGGGAATTGGATAAATACTTGATGGGGGAAGAAAATTACAGGGCTATGGGAAAAGAACAGGGGCGTGGGACTAATTGGCAAGCTCTACCAAAGAGTCGCACAGGCAGCTTGGGGAGAATGGCCTCCTGTGCTGTATCATTCTATGATTCTATCTAGTTTCAAGATCAGTGAGTGCAGAATTGCTCCCCCTTTTTCTCCCTTCCTCCCCTGCTGGTGTTGACTCTTGCTGGTGTATGGTTCCATGGGAGTGGCAGGCGCCAATAGAGGCATTCTTCAGGCATGGATCATGGCACTGAATGTTGGTAGGCTAATCCATCGTGGAAGTCAGCACTGCCCAGCTCCACCTTGTCCTCAGCAAAGATCCACTTACGCGTTCTTTTCAGGAAGGGCCATTGAATTGCTTTCAGAAGCAGGAACCCTTTCTTTGTCGTTGTTGTCCTCTCCAGCCCAGAAGCACTGAGGTCAGTTGTGGAGTCGCAACTTCCATTTTGATTAAGATCAACTAATTTAGCACAGACCAGAAATTGAACCTGGGATTGTCCGAGTAGGTATGGCTAATTACCACATCAGCTGACGCATTTACCCACTAATCCAACAGGGAAGCTACTGATGATCAATTTCTATACTAATTGATGTGGAGATGCCGGTGATGGACTGGGGTTGACAATTGTAAACAATTTTACAACACCAAGTTATAGTCCAGCAATTTTATTTTAAATTCACAAGCTTTCGGAGGCTTCCTCCTTCGTCAGGTGAACGATGTGAAAATGAAATCCTCAGGTGAACGATGTGAAAGTGAAAATTTCATTTTCACATCGTTCACCTGACGAAGGAGGAAGCCTCCGAAAGCTTGTGAATTTAAAATAAAATTGCTGGACTATAACTTGGTGTTGTAAAATTGTTTACAATATACTAATTGAAGGTGACATCTGAGTGGGCCTTTGTCAACGACAAGCAACCTTATAACTTCGGTCATGTCTAATTAGAAAAAGGACATGAGAAACAGAATAACATTCAGACATATAAACTGGAGCACTTGGAAATTTATTTGGCAGGTCCAGTCTTCCAGTAAAGAATAGGACAGACCCATGTACTGCATCCGAATATTAAGAGGTCATGAGTTAGAAATGTCAATCAATTCCACAAAATCTGCTGAGTCTTTTTGATATTGGGAAACTTTGATGAAGGGCCAAGCTCTATCATGCAAGACACCACCAAGGTTGAAAAAAGCAAAATAGAAGAAGAGAAATGGTGATTAAGTGATGCCGAGGTTGAACTTTAAAAGCTTGTAGATTTATGGGAGGAAGGAAAGACTGAGGGAAGTAAGATAGTTCCACAATTCTGAAGTCCTGGTAAAGAATTTTTTAAAATTCGTTTATGGGATGTGGGCATGGCTGGCGAGGCCAGCATTTATTGCCCATCCCTGGTTGCCCTTGAGGAGGTGGTGGTGAGCCGCCTTCTTGAGCTGCTGCAGTCCGTATGGTGAAGGTTCTCCCACAGTGCTGTTAGGAAGGGAGTTCCAGGATTTTGACCCAGCGATGATGAAGGAACGGCGATATATTTCCAAGTCGGGATGGTGTGTGTCTTGGAGGGAAACGTGCAGGTGGTGCTGTTCCCATGTGCCCGCTGCTCTTGTCCTTCTAGGTGGTAGAGGTCGTGGGTTTGGGAGGTGCTGTCGAAGAAGCCTTGGCAAGTTGCTGCAGTGCATCCTGTAGATGGTACATACTGCAGGCACAGTGCGCCAGTAGTGAAGGGAGTGAATGTTTAGGTGGTGGATGGGGTGCCAATCAAACAGGCTGCTTTGTCCTGGATGGTGTCGAGCTTCTTGAGTGTTGTTGGAGCTGCACTCATCCAGGAAAGTGGAGAGTATTCCATCACACTCCTGACTTGTGCCTTGTATATGGTGGAAAGGCTTTGGGGAGTCAGGAGGTGAGTCACTCGCTGCAAAATCCCCAGCCTTTGACCTGCTCTTGTAGCCACAATATTTATGTGGCTGGTCCAGTTAAGTTTCTGGTCAATGGTGACCCCCAGGATGTTGATGGTGGGGGATTCAGCGATGGTAATGCCGTTGAGTGTCAAGGGGAGGTGGTTAGACTCTCTCTTGTAGGAGATGGTCATTGCCTGGCACTTGTCTGGCATGAATGTTACTTGCCACATATCAGCCCAAGCTTGGATGTTATCCAGGTCGTGATGCATGCGGGCTCCGACTGCTTCATTATCTGAGGGGTTGAGAATGGAACTGAACACTGTGCAGTCATCAGCGAACATCCCCATTTCTGACCTTATGATGGAGGGAAGGTCATTGATGAAGCAGCTGAAGATGGTTGGGCCTAGGACACTGCCCTGAGGAACTCCTGCGGCAATGTCCTGGGCTGAGATGATCAGCCTCCAACAACCACTACCATCTTCCTTTGTGCTAGGTATGACTCCAGCCACTGGAGAATTTTCCCCCTGATTCCCATTGACTTTGATTTTACTAGGGCTCCTTGTTGCCACACTTGGTCAAATGCGGCCTTGATGTCAAGGGCAGTCACTCTCACCTCACCTCTGGAATTCAGCTATTTTGTCCATGTTTGGACCAAGGCTGTAATGAGGTCTGCAGCTGAGTGGTCCAGGCGGAACCCAAACTGAGCATCGGTGAGCAGGTCATTGGTGAGTAAATGCCGCTTGATAGCACTGTCGACGACACCTTCCATCACTTTGCTGATGATTGAGAGTAGGCTGATGGGGCGGTAATTGGCCGGATTGGATTTGTCCAGCTTTTTGTGGACAGGACATACCTGGGCAATTTTCCACATTGTCGGGTAGATGCCAGTGTTGTAGCTGTACTGGAGCAGCTTGGCTAGAGGCGTGGCTTGTTCTGGAGCACAAGTCTTCAGCACTACAGCCGGGATGTTGTCGGGGTCCATAGCCTTTGCTGTATCCAGTGCACTCAGCTGTTTCATGATATCACGTGGAGTGAATCGAATTGGTTGAAGACTGGCTTATGTGATGGTGGGGATATCGGGAGGAGGCTGAGATGGATCATCCACTCGGCACTTCTGGCTGAAGATGGTTGCGAATACTTCAACCTTGTCTTTTGCACTCACATGCTGGGCTCTGCCATCATTGAGGATGGGGATGTTTACAGAGCCTCCTCCTTCCGTTCATTGTTTAATTGTCCACCGCCATTCACGACTGGATGTGGCAGGACTGCAGAGCTTTGAATGTGAATTAGAGTATGAATGAATTAGAGCACACCTGTAGGGTGAAGGTATATCATCGTTCCATCATTGTGGCTGGGTCAAAATCCTAGAATTCCCTACCTTACACCATTTTGGGAGTACCTTCACCACATGGAGTGCAGCAGTTCAAGAACATGGCTCACCATCACCTTCTCAAGGGCAACGAGGGTTGGGCAATAAATGCCAGCCGTGCCAACAACACCCGCATCCAGAAGAATGATTTTAAAAAAACAAGACAACTCTCCAATTTGAAGAGGTGGTGCACATGTAGGATGGTGTATTTGGAGCTTAGAATGAGCAAGAGAAGAAGGGAAAATAATTTAAAGCCGCATAAAATAATTGAGATCAGCTGATTAATTTTATGGTTCTCACTGTAAGAGGAAATAAATACCAAATCTGCCGAAGGAGGGTTGGGATTTTGCAAACAACTGGGACTGTTTCCCGTACTAGGGGAAACACTCCCAGTTCAAATGGACGTGTTGCAGCCACCAGCCTGTGGCAGCTGAAAAGGTCCATTTGACAGGTGGCGGGGGTGAGACCCTCACTCATTGCAGGAAGCCACTCTGTCACCTTGGACAATTTTACAACACCAAGTTATAGTCCAGCAATTTTATTTTAAATTCACAAGCTTTCGGAGGCTACCTCCTTCCTCAGGTGAACGATATTTTCCACATCGTTCACCTGAGGAAGGAGGTAGCCTCCGAAAGCTTGTGAATTTAAAATAAAATTGCTGGACTATAACTTGGTGTTGTAAAATTGTTTACAATTGTCAACCCCAGTCCATCACCGGCATCTCCACACCTTGGACAAAGTTTGGCCTCCACCACCCTCCTCCTAATAATAAAATTCACCAACTTGCACACTTAACCCAGGATCCAGACACATGTACCTACCTTGCGGACCCCCTCAAACGTACATCTTCCGGATGGGGGCCGCCGTAGCTGCAGTCATGACCTCCTCGGAGGGCGAACAGCATCACCAGCCTCGCCCGCCAAGCCGTCCACCTCTGACACTTGGAGCTCCACAACACAGTGCTGTGACACATCCACCTGCACAGCAGGAGGGAGGGCAACCGCAGAGAGAGAAGCGTCGCAGAGGGCACTACCCTCGCCACAGGGTCCACAGACCGAGGCTCAGCTTCCTGGACCTCTCTGAGCAGCAGTGCACACGAAGGTTCAGAGTTACTCGACATGTAGTCGTGGACATTTGCAGCCTCCTTTTTGCTGAGCTGCTCCCGGTTGGCCCGAGCACCATCTTCTTACCTGTCGCTGTCAAAGTCACCACTGCCCTCAACAACTTCTCCTCTGCATCCTTCCAGGGTGACACCGGGGACATCGCCGAAGTCACTCAGTCGTCTGCACAAAAGAGCCCTGCAAATATACACCTACACCCACTCTGCAGTGACACAATGGGTGGCATCAGTTGTAGGTCTTCATTGTGATCCTCAGGAAAGGGCATTATTGCACAAACCAGACAAGATTCGCAAAGACGTGGCAGTAGTGGTGCCAATATAATATGTAATGTGAGTTGGTCAGAAATTCAATATAAGTAACAACTATGACAAACCCTCAAACACCCTTGTGCATCCCCTTCATGCTCACGACATGTTTGCCTTAAGCTTCCTACTGCACATATGTGATGCATGCCCTGTGGCTGCAGAACAGGTAGTCGCAGGTTGAGTGAGGCTGACTGTGAAAGAGATGCATGAGAGGGTGAGTATGAGATAGAGCCATGAGATTGTATGAGGATTGGGTTGAGTGGTAGTGGCGGGATGAGTACTGGCGAGGTGAGTAAGTGCAGGTAAGATGAGGATGAGGTTTGAGTGGGTGTGAGGGGTGATGTGACAGAGTAGTGTTGGCAGTGCAGAAGGAGATGTGGGGTGGGGGCGGTGATGGGGCAGACGGAGCGTAGGGGAATGAGTAAGTGTACTCACTTTGGCTGACCTACTTAGGTCATTGCAGCGCCTCCTGCACTGTATGCAGGTGGGCGATATGCTGGTGGTGCAGGTGACCCCCTCTGCCAACTCGAGCCAGGCCTTCTTGGTGGCAGAGGCAGGCTGCTTCCTCCCGCCCGCCGGGGGGAAGATCTCTGTCCTCCCCCTCCTCCTCACCCCATCCAATAACAGCTGGAGTGAGGCATCATTAAACCTGGGAGCAGCCTTCCCCCTGGGCTGCTCTATGCAGTAATTTTTCCTATTTCTTGCAGCATCAGTCAGTGGAGGACTGCCCCTTTAAATAGGGCTCCTCCAGCTGACAGACCTCACTGCGCATGCGCAGCCCGCCCGCCGCGCAGCTCAGCAGCGGGAAACCCGGAACAAGAGGTAAGTGGATCCAATCAGCCTGCGATTGCACGCGAGGCAGACTGATTTCACCGGGCGCGTTACCCACGCGGCCAATCGACCCCCCGCCGCGAACCCGCCACCATGGTAATATCGGGTCCTTATAGTGGCAGTGCCCAGGAATAATGTTTCTTATTATGAACCCATCACTTTAAGATCAGTACATCAAGCCATCAGTTACCATATATTAGGGCAGAAAGGGTACAGGGACTTCCTGATTTGGATGGTAGGCTTAATGGACAAACAGTTTGAGAGACAAAGTTGGCATGGAAGAAATAAGGGCCAAACTACAATGCTGTACCCTCAGTGAGTCACTCCTTTCCCCACCCTGCTTCTTGCCAAGACTAAATATGCACATTGAATGGATGTAATACGTTTTTCCCTGCTATAGTTCCCAGTTTCAATGCAGCATTCTTCCTTTCACTGAAATAAGTATTTTCTTTTATTTTTTTACATTACTGTGACTGTGAAATCTTTTTTTCAGTCTGTAAATGTGATGAGAAAGATATTTTCTTCGAATTAAAATTATCTATGTTGGAATCTTTCCTCGGAGAACCCCAGTTCATTTCTTTACAATCCCTAAATGTCAGTCTTCTAACGATTTATTATTTTGAAAGCAAACTACTTCTTGCAGCTTCTGTCTTTTTCTTTTAAACTGAAACCTTTTTCATGACTTTTCTTATCGCACTGCATGTCAACACTGCTGGTTGTCACAGGCCTTGTTAATCAGTGATGTAGCCAGGTATATCCCCTGGGGCGGGATATCAGCTGTTAAAGTGCAAATTCACACTTCAGTAGCTGACTTGCTGCCCTAGGGGATAAGGCTGGGAAATTGCAGCACTCCTTCACTGGTATTCTTCTCCCTGCCGCTCTGGCTGCAGCTCATGTTGGGGGCTGCTCCTTTGTCCTAGGATCCGACTCCGTGCTGCAAGTGGGAATCCCTGGTGTGAAGATTCTGGTCCACAATGCCTCAACTTTAAAATTCTCATCCTTGTGTTCAAATCCCTCCATGGCCTTGCCCCAATCCTATCTCTGTAACCTCCTCCAGCCCTATAACCTTCTGAGATTTCTACTCCCCTCCAATTCTGACCGCTTGTGCATCCTCGACTTCCTTCGCCCCACTATTGGCGGCCGTGCCTTCAGCTGTCTAGGCCCTAAGCTCTGGAATTCCCTCCATAAACCTCTCCCTGTCACTCTCCTCCTCTAAGGTGCTCCTTAAAACCTCCCTCTTTGGCCAAGCTTTTTGTCACATGCCCTAATATATCCTTAAGTACTCGATGTCAAATTCTGCCTCATTCGAACAATAACGGACAGGAAAAGACCCTCTGGTCCATCCAACCTGTCCCACACAATTGTGATATACAATATACGCACTCCCCACCCCACCCAAAATCATGTGATCTCCAGGGAGAGGCGAAAAACTGGATAGAAACCCAGGCCAATTTGGGTGAAAAAAAATCTGGGAAATTCCTCTCTGACCCCTTTGGCAATCAAAACAAGTCCAGGAGATCACTCTGGTCTTGATAATTCTATGCTGTACCTACCTTTTGTAAGAGGTGATCTCCGCCCCAGCCAGAAACAGCTCCAGCTCTCACTTGAAGGAATTCAACAAATCGGCGTCCATCGCATGAGTCGCCAGCCTGTTCCAGAGATCCACTATTCGCTGGGAAAAGAACCAGTTCCTGACATCAAACTTAGGTCTGGCCTTATATACAACTTAAAATTGTGGCCCCTGGTCCTCCCCAACTTATTTAATTGGAACAAACTGTCAGATCGAACACAATCTATTTCTTTCATCATCTTATAAACCTTGATCAGATCACCCCTAAGCCTATGCTTCTATAAAGTGTAGAGTCCCAGCTCTTTTATCCTATCTTGATAACCAGGATGCTTTAAACTGGGAATTAGTCGAGTGGCCCTCCTCTGCACCCTTTTCAAAGCCTCAAAAACACCCACCATGTGAGAAGACCAAAACTAGACACAGTATTCTAACTGAGGCCTGACCAAGGTCTTGCACAAGAACAAAATAATACGCTTTGTCTTATGTTCATTTGTCCTATAAATGCACCCCAACACCCTATTCTCTCTAGCTATGACTTCATGGCATTGCTCATGAACCTTTGGAGATCTATGCAGGACAACGCCCAGATCTCTTTCCAGGTTTCCAGGAAATTTTGGGCCAATGCCTCTTCCTGTTAATACAGGGTCTTCAATGTCACATGAATGCTATTAATGTTCAGCCGCACCTAAGGGAATGCTGCTAATTTACATCACCACTTGCTTTCATTACTTGGAAAGGTCCATGGAGAAGGTGTTAAACTGAGACTCCTGGCTGAATAGATCATCTGTGACCATCTTGATACAGTGGTGCACAGTGGATTGACTGCTGTGACAGAGGTCACCAGAAGGTGCCTGAGAGAACACGGTGGTGCAAGGGCTCACTGCTTTGATCACTTTAACAGCCATCAACAAGGCTGTCTTTTTTTATTGAATTGGACTGCAAGTCTATGGCCAATAATTGGTATAGCTCTCAAACAGCATCCTGGAAAAGTGCAACATCTAACCCAGAGCCTCTGTGAAAAGTCATGGAATAACCTCCTAGATCTGTGTGCGCTTTGGAAAGAGTATCTACAGGTTGGATGTTGCTGTCTTCTATGATGTCTCACTCTCCTGGCTTCTGTTCTCTCCTCCATATCTTTGTTATCCTCCCTTTCATGACATAGGAACCAGAGTATTTCTGTAAGGAAATCCATTACTTTCCAGAACAGGTTTTACATGTTGAAGTTTTTTTCTAAAGTTCTGCCCTGTTAAATGCCTAAAATGTAAATTGGCTCCATAAGTCACAGTCCCTCTCCGTCTGTAAAAGGCCTGCAGGTTTAAAGCATTGCCTGAAGCTATGGCCAATACCATGCTTCCTACTGGCCTTCCCAATGCCACATTTGTAGTGGCACTATTTCCTGAGGATGGGTAGAGGGGCATAGATCAAGGAAAATAACGGGGTCAACTAAACCATGCCCACCCGTCCTTTTCTACATGAGGATGGACAACCTCACTCACTAGCAAGTTCCCTAGATGAAAATTTGCAGTACTGAGGGAGTGCTGCACTGACGGAGGTGCCGTCTTTTGGATGAGACTTTAAACTGAGGCCCTGTCTGCCCTCCCTATTGGACGTTAGAGATTCCTTGGCACTATTCGAAGAAGAGCAAGGGAGTTCTTCCCGGTGTCCTGGCCAATATTTATCCCTCGACCAATATCACTAAAACAGAATATCTGGTCATTATCACATTGCTGTTTGTGGGAGCTTGTTGTACGCAATTTGGCTGCCGCGTTTCCTGCATTGCAACAGTAACTACACTTCAAAAGTTTGCCATTGGCTGTAAAGCACTTTGTGACTTCCTGAGGTTGTGACAGCTGCTATATAAATGCAAGTCTTCCTTCTTTCTTTCTATCTAGGAGGGTCTTGAACCTGGCCCTGACCACTGACGTTGCAGGTTGCCAGCAGCATGGAGAAGGCTGGGCTGCTCCTAAGCTACAAGTTACTTGCGACTGATAACGTGCCACACTGTGTTATAAAAGGTGGCTTATCGTAGTAAGATTGAGAGTTAAAGCAGGATACTATGGGACACATACAGTATATAGTGCGTGCCATAATTAGCAACCATGATTTAGGATTCCTGCTGCTTTCAAAAGACTCTGAAGAATTAAATTTGACACCTTATATCTCAACGATATGGTAATGTGACTTTGAAGAACTTGCGCTTAATCTTAAACCACCATTAAGCTTTTTTACATATTTTACATAATTATTTTTCGTTTACCCTCTCCACCCCTCCCCCACAATTTGTTCTTCGACTTTATTTTTCAGCAAAATTGTAGGGTTATATATGTGCTGCACAAAAAGGTATTAACTATCAAACTACATTCACTCAGATTGCTACTTTTTAATGAGACAAAAGTCGGCAATTAATTGAATGAAAATTAGTGCAGAGAATAGAAGTGCAATTGGGTAGAGTATGCTTTGTGCAGGAAACAACAACAACTTGCATTTATATCACACCTTGAACGTAGTAAAACGCCCCAAGGCGCTTCACAGGAAAGTAATTAGACAAAATTTGACTCCGAGCCACATGAGATATTAGGACAGGTGACCAAAAGCTTGGTCAAACACATAGGAAGGAGAGTGTTATGTGGCATTCAGGGGCTCAGATGATATGAATAGCAAAGTAATGGCTCGTTTCTCAGGGTTATCTGAACCTTGAATTTCTTGTTGTTGAAACCCAATCCAGTTGATGATATAAAAACAGAAAATGCTGGATATATACAGCAGCACCTAAAGAGGAAGGAAAGTTATTGTATTGGGTAGAGACCTTTTGTCAGAACAAAGACCAGACCCTTTTATAGGACTGATTGATATAAACAGGGGAAGGAGGAATATCCGGCTGAGGTCACAAGTCAAATATGTCAACTAATATGCCTCCAATTCCGGGCTTTTGGGCATCCCCGATATTCATCGCTACACCATTGGTGGCTGGGCCTTCAGCTGCCTGGGCCCTAAGCTCTGGAATTCCCTCCCTAAACTTCTTCGCCTCTCTACCTCTCTCACCTCCTTTAAGGTCACCTGTGCTAATATCTCCTAATGTGACTCGGTGTCAAATTTTGTCTGATTATGCTCCTGTGAAGTGCTTTGGGATGTTTTACTGTGCTGAAGGTGCTATGTAAATGCAATATAAATGGAGTATTGTGTACAATTTTGGTCTCCTTACCTAAGCGAGGATATACTTGCCATAGAGGGAGTGCAACAAAGGTTCACCAGACTGATTCCTGGGATGGCAGATTGTCGTATGAGGAGAGATTGAGTAGACTAGGCCTGTATTCTCTAGAGTTTAGAAGAATGAGAGGTGATCTCATTGAAACATACAAAATTCTTACAGGGCTCGACAGAGCAGCTGCAGGGAGGATGTTTCCCCGGCTGGGGAGTCTAGAACCAGGGGTCACAGTCTCAGAATAAGGGGTCGGCCATTTAGGACTGAGATGAGGAGATATTTCTTCACTCAGAGGGTGGTGAACCTTTGGAATTCTCTACCACAGAGGGCTGTGGAGGCTCAGTCATTGAGTACATTCAAAACACAGATCAATAGATTTCTAGATATTAAAGGCATCAAGGGATATGGGTTCAGTGCAGGAAAGTGGCGATGAGGTAGAATATCAGCCATGGTTGAATGGCGGAGCAAGCTCGAGAGGCCGGGTGGCCTACTGCTGCTCCTATTTCTTATGTTCTTATATAAGTTGTTGTTAAGAACATAAGAACATAAGAAATTGGAGCAGGAGTAGGCCAATCGGCCCCTCGAGCCTGCTCCGCCATTCAATAAGATCATGGCTGATCTGATCCCAACCACAAATCTAAAGAACACAAGAAGTCGGAGCAGGACCCGGCCACACAGCCCCTGGGCCCTCTCCGCCACCCACAGGGCATTGACCGATCCGAACTCAGCTTCATGTCCAATTTCCTGCCCGCTCCCCATAACCCCTAATTCCCTTTACTTCTAGGAAACTGTCTATTTCTGTTTTAAATTTATCTAATGATGTAGCTTCCACAGCTTCCTGGGGCAGCAAATTCCACAGACCTACCACCCTCTGAGTGAAGAAGTTTCTCCTCATCTCAGTTTTGAAAGAGCAGCCCCTTATTCTAAGATTATGCCCCCTAGTTCTAGTTTCACCCATCTTTGGGAACATCCTTACTGCATCCACCCGATCAAGACCCTTCACAATCTTATATGTTTCAATAAGATCGCCTCTCATTCTTCTGAACTCCAATGAGTAGAGTCCCAATCTACTCAACCTCTCCTCATATGTCCGCCCCCTCATCCCCGGGATTAACCGAGTGAACCTTCTTTGTACTGCCTCGAGAGCAAGTATGTCTTTTCTTAAGTATGGAGACCAAAACTGTATGCAGTATTCCAGGTGCGGTCTCACCAATACCTTATATAACTGCAGCAATACCTCCTTGTTTTTATATTCTATCCCCCTAGCAATAAAAGCCAACATTCCGTTGGCTTTCTTGATGACCTGCTGCACCTGCATACCAACTTTTTGATTTTCTTGCACTAGGACCCCCAGATCCCTTTGTACTGCAGTACTTTCCAGTCTCTCGCCATTAAGAAAATAACTTGCTCTCTGATTTTTCCTGCCAAAGTGCATAACCTCACATTTTCCAATATTATATTGCATCTGCCAAATCTCCGCCCACTCACCCAGCCTGTCTATATCCCCTTGCAGGTTTTTTATGTCCTACTCACTCTCTACTTTCCCTCCCATCTTTGTATCATCTGCAAATTTTGATATGTTGCACTCGGTCCCCTCCTCCAAATCGTTAATATAGATTGTAAAGAGTTGGGGACCCAGCACCGACCCCTGTGGAACACCACTGGTTACTGGTTGCCAGTCCGAAAATGAACCATTTATCCCAACTCTCTGCTTCCTGTTCGATAACCAATCCTCCACCCATGCCAGAATATTACCCCCAATCCCGTGATTTTTTATCTTAAGTATTAATCTTTTATGTGGCACCTTGTCGAATGCCTTCTGGAAGTCTAAATACACTATGTCCACTGGTTCCCCTTTATCCACCCTGTACGTTATATCCTCGAAGAACTCAAGCAAATTTGTCAGACATGACTTCCCCTTCATAAAGCCATGCTGACTTTGTCCTATTAAATTATGCTTATCTAAATGTTCCGTTACTGTCTCCTTAATAATAGACTCCAAAATTTTACCCACCACAGATGTTAAGCTAACTGGCCTATAATTTCCAGCCTTCTGCCTACTACCCTTTTTAAATAACGGTGTTACATTAGCAGTTTTCCAATCTGCCGGGACCTCTCCTGAGTCCAGGGAATTTTGGAAAACTATCACCAAAGCATCCACAATCCCTACTGCCACTTCCCTCAAGACCCTAGGATGGAAGCCATCAGGTCCAGGGGATTTATCCGCCTTGAGTCCCATTATTTTACTGAGTACCATCTCCTGAGTGATTTTAATCGTATTTAGCTCCTCCCCCCCGAGAGTCCCCTGTTTGTCCAGTGTTGGGATATTCTTAGTGTCCTCTACTGTAAAGACTGAAACAAAATATTTGTTCAGCATTTTTGCCATCTCCATGTTTCCCACCATTAATTTCCCGGTCTCATCCTCTAAGGGACCTATGTTTGCCTTAGCCACCCTTTTTCTTTTTATATAACTATAGAAACTCTTGCTATCTGTTTTTATATTTTTTGCTAATTTCTTTTCATAATCTAACTTCCCTTTCTTAATCAATCCTTTAGTTACTTTTTGCTGTCTTTTGAAGAATTCCCAATCTTCTATCCTCCCACTACGTTTGGCTACCTTATATGTTCTTGTTTTTAGTCGGATACTTTCCTTGATTTCTTTACTTAGCCACGGATGGCTGTCATTTCTTTTACACCCTTTTTTCCTCAGTGGAATATATTTATTTTGAAAGTTGTAAAATAACTCCCTAAATGAACACCACTGCTCATGTACCGTCTTACCCTTTAATCTATTTTCCCAGTCCACTTTAATCAATTCCGCTCTCATACCATCATAGTCTCCTTTATTCAAGCTCAGTACGCTTGTTTGAGAATCAACCTTCTCACCCTCTAATTGGATATGGAATTCAACCATGTTGTGGTCGCTCGTTCCAAGGGGATCCTTAACTAGGACATTATTAATTAATCCTGACTCATTACACAGGACCAGGTCCAAGGTTGCCTTTGTTGTAGTACAAAGAGACAGCTAATAGATTCAAGAGCCTGTGAACAGATTTTTTTTAAAGGCTGTAAAAGAGGTTGAAGGTGTTGTTATACAGAGTTCACTTTAGTCAGGCTGTGAGTGATGACAAAGGATGAGTAAAACAGCTCCAAAATAGAAGGGAGTAGAATGAACGAGAAAAATGGGGAGGGAAATGGAGGAGACAATTCAGGTCTTAAACTGCTAAATTCCAGACAACACTTTGTTAGAAGTTTTGCCTATAGAGCACACTTCCTGTAATTGTTGCAGTTACTTCCTGCAACATTTTGGAGGAATCACACCTATCTGTACACTTGAAAACTTACCAATGTATTTATTGCTCTCCCAATGTTTCCTCCCAGCTGTTGTCTTCAAGGCAACATCACAATATATGCTGCCTTCATAGCACCACTTGGATGAGGCCGACTAAGATCGGGCTGGTCACCCAAAGGTTCCTCTCTATTGCCAATACTACAGCTGCAAGCTCAGAGCCGTCATTTCCCCCCCCCCCCCCCCGCCCCACTTTGTTCCCTGTGGAACGTTCGGGTGACCTGAGGGCAGGGTAGGTCAGGCCACAGCAGGGGTGGCATTAGTGGTGTGCCACAGGGCCCTGAGCCAATCTCGGCTCCCTCAAGCAATCCCTGCTGCATCCACTCCACGTCACAAATCTGATTGGTGTTATGCCATTGGACCCTCTGCCCTCGCTATGGACAGACACTGGTACCTCCCTCACGACAGCATCCTCTCCACTCCTGATATTTCCTGGAACCCTCTATTCCCAGTGTTAAAAGAAAGAAAGACCTTGCATTTATATAGCACCTTTCACAACCTCAGCACGTCCTAAAGCGCTTTACAGCCAATGAAGTGTAGTCGCTGTCGTTATGTAGGAAATGCCACAGCCAATTTGTGCACAGCAAGGTCCCACAAATAGCAATGAGATAATGACCAGATAATCTGTACATTTCACGTTCCATTTCCTCCCACTTCTTGAGTGTCACACTGCTATCGTACATCAGTATCACACTTTCGTATGTGCAAATCTCTTGTTTCCCAATTTTTTAGTAGTTGGTGAGTAATGCAAATTTATTCTGCCTTAATGCAAATTAGTCTATCCTGATGCAAATTACTTCCAGCAGATTGGATGATATGCAAATGTATTAATTGTGGCTGAAATTTATTAATTGTGATTTCAATCACATGTAAATCACTGAAACCACTTGTTGCTGAATTTTTAAATTTTTATCTGTCATTTTCTCTCCCCCTCCAAATGACTACAGACTTGTGCTGTGGTACAAACATAAAAAATACATGTTTCTCAATACAGTAATGTGTTTAAACTTTATTCAAAAAATGGTCATGTACATCACTGAATACTTTTGTGAATATTTTTATGTGAAGCCTCAGCCTCTCTCAAAGACCTGGCCTTGGCTTGAAATTTTTTGCCCAAACCTATGAATCTGTCAGCAGAAGGTCCAGCAGTCTGAGTGTGTGCACAGTTTCCCTAAGTTGCGTCCATAGGATTTTGTCAACCTAAATGGAGTACGTTAGACCATTGTGACCCTGAATGTGACCTGCGCCATTAACGTGTCCTAGTCATATTCCTTGGTGGATTCTGGCACAGCCACGTGCTGGGAGTTGGCAGACATGGCTGCCAGCCTCAGGTCCTTGAACAGCAGCTAGAAGACTTGAAGGCCAAAGATAATCTGGGTACCAGCGAAAGAAAGTCAAAACTTATCTCTTACGGTCCTCTTTTCTTTGCTGTTGGGCCCTCTCTGATCTTCTGGTCTCACGGGGTGGGGTGGGCTGGCACAAGGCCCAGCACATGCTCCCTGTGACACCACACACAGATCACAGAATGGTTATAGCACAGAAGGAGATGATTCATAGAATCATTGGGCTCGATTTTACCACCCGCTATCGGGTGCGTTCTCGACGGGGGGGCCCCGAAAATCGGGAAATCCAGGAGCGGGACCGGATCCCGCCTCGATCAAGCCCACTTCCGGGTTCCCCGCTGACACGCCGGCGTGCGAGCGCAGCCCCCGCTGGTGGGAATCCCGCAGGCAATTAAAGCCAGCGGGATGCCACTTGACAATATTTAGTTAGGTATTTCAGGTCATTAACTGACCTGATTAAGGGACTATGTGGGATTTTGGAACAACATGGGACTGTTTCCCACACTGGGGGAAACACTCCCAGCTCGAATGGACGTGTTGCGGCTGTCAGCCTGTGGCAGCTGCAAAGGTCCATTTGACAGGTGTGGGGGTGGGGAGACCCTCACCCATTGCAGGAGGCCACTCTGTCACTTGGGACAAAGTTTGGCCTCCACCACCCT
Organism: Heptranchias perlo; assembly: GCF_035084215.1. Lineage (NCBI taxonomy): Eukaryota > Metazoa > Chordata > Chondrichthyes > Hexanchiformes > Hexanchidae > Heptranchias > Heptranchias perlo. The sequence continues at coordinate 14,215,142 of NC_090331.1, read as the reverse complement.
TCTCCTGACGGTCAAAGTCACCAACCTGCACACTTACCCCGGGGTCCGGAGAAAAGTACCTACCTTGCGGACCCCCTCAGATGTACATCTTGTGGATGGGGGCCGCCGTAGCTGCAGTCATGACCTCCTCGGAGGGCGAACAGCATCACCAGCCTCACCAGCCTCGCCATCCACGCCGTCCACCTCTGACACGTGGAGCTCCACAACAGAGTGTTGTGACACATCCACCTGTACAGCAGGAGGGAGGGCTACCGCAGAGAGAGATGCGTCGCAGAGGGCAGTACCCTCGCCACAGGTTCCACAGACCGAGGCTCAGCCTCCTGGACCTCTCTGAGCAGCAGTGCACACGGAGGCTCAGAGTCACTCGACATGTAGCCGTGGACATCTGCAGCCTCTTTCATGCCGAGCTGTTCCTGGCTGGCCCGTGCACCATCTTCCTACCTGTCGCTGTCAAAGTCACCACTGCCCTCCCGAACTTTTCCTCCGCAGCCTTCCTGGGTGCAACCGGGGACATCGCCGATGTCTCTCTGTCGTCTGCGCAGAAGAGCCCTGCAAATACACCTACACCCACTCTGTAGTGACACAATGGGTGGCATCAGTGGTGGGTCCTCATAGTGATACCCAGGAGCGGGCATTATTGCACAAACCGGACAGGATTCGCGAAGACATGGCAGTAGTGGTGCCAATATAATGTGTGATGTGAGTTGTTCTGAAATTCAATATAAGTAACAACCATGACAAACCCTCAAACACCCTTGTGCATCCCCTTCATGCTTATGACACGTTTGCCTTACGCTGCCTACTGCACATATGTGATGCATGCCCTGTGGCTGCAGCACAGGTGGTGGCAGGTTGAGTGAGGCTGGCCGTGAGAGAGATGCAAGAGAGGGTGAGTATGGGATAGAGCCATGAGATTGTATGAGGATTGGGTTGAGTGGTAGTGGCGGGATGAGTACTGGCGAGGTGAGTAGGTGCAGGTAAGATGAGGATGGGGTTTGAGTGGGTATGAGGGGTGATGTGACAGAGTTGTGTTGGCAGTGCCGAAGGAGATGTGGGGTGGGGGCAGTGATGTGGCAGACGGAGTGTAGGGGAAGGACTACGTGTACTCACTGTGGCTGACCTACTGAGGTCATTGGACCGCCTCCTGCACTGTGTGCAGGTGGGCGATATGTTGGTGGCGCAGGTGACCCCCTCTGCCACCTCGAGCCAGGCCTTCCTGGTGGCGGAGGCGGGCCGCTTCCTCCCGCCCGCCGGGTGGAAGATCTCTGTCCTCCCCCTCCTCCTCACCCCATGTATTGATACCTGGGGTGAGGCATCATTAAACTGGGAGCAGCCTTCCCCCTGGGCTGCTCCATGCAGTCATCTTTGCTATTGGTTGCAGCATCTGTCAGTGGAGGACTGCCCCTTTAAATAGAGCGCCTCCAGCTGACAGATCGCACTGCGCATGTGCAGCCCGCCCGATGCGCAGACCAGTAGCGGGGAACCCGGAGGAGCAGGTAAGTGGATCCAATTAGTGTGTTGCCTGCTACGATTGCGCGGGAAACCCACTAATTTCACTGGGCGCGTTACCCACGCGCCCGCTAGCCCATCCGCCGAGAACCCGCAGGCCTGCTAAAATCGGGCCCATTGAATCATAGAAAGGTTACAGCACGGAAGGAGGCCATTCGGCCCATCGAGTTCGAGCTGCCTCTATGCAAGAGCAATCCAGCTAGTCCCACTCCCCCGATCTTTCCCCATAGCCTTGCAATTTTTTTCCTTTCAAGTACTTAACCACTTCCCTTTTGAGGGCCATGATTGAATTTGCCTCCACCACCCCCTCGGGCAGTGCATTCCAGATCCTAACCACTCGGCCCATCGAGCCTGTGCCAGGTTGAGGTGATGGAGCTAAAAATGCTCCCTCCCACTTTATTTACATTGGAGCTGGGCCGACACCTGCTCAAAGTTCATACCCCTTTGGAATTGCCATGGGAATCTCATGTCATCCTAAAGGAGACGGATACCCACGAAACAGATCCCTTCCCCCTTTTCCTCTCCGAAGAACCTGAGAAATGAGCATAATTCAGGCATTGCAAAGAGGAATGTCGGGGCTTATAACTCTAGCCCATACGAATGTGTATCCATTTATTTGTATTTCCAACTTATTTGAAGAAAAGTCAGAGGGTAAATTTCAAAAGCTTTATTCAGGTCAAGCCACAATTGAGTGTTTTTTTTAAACTACAGGCTGGTTGTGTGTGACAGACACAAAGAAACCACTTCAAACATAATGGATAGTCCTGACTGCACAGCTACAACTACTGTTTTGATCTCTGAATTCCAAAATGATGTATATTTTTCTCAAGTGGAAAAGTCAAATTGCACCTTTGTGTATTACAGTTTGTGTGTTGTTGAAAATGACTTGATGCGGCTTTCAAGCCCCCCGCCTCCCCCCCCCCACCACCTCCACGTCACTTCCACCCCAGCCTGATCAGATCATTTTCAGTACAGTACAGAGAGTGCGGAGCTGTCGGAGGTGCCATCTTTCGGATGAGGCGTTAAACCGAGGCCCCGCCTGCTGTCTCAGGTGGACGGAAAAGACCCTATGTCACTATTTCGGTGAAGAGCAGGGGAGTTCTCCTCGGTGTCCCGGCCAATACTTGTCCTTCAACCAACACCACTAATTAGCTGCCACTTTCCCCTACATTGCAACAGCAATGCTCTTCAAAAGTGTTTCATTGGCTGTGAAGTGCTTTTGGATGTTCTGAGTTTGCAAAGGTGCTATATAAATGCAATTTCCTTCCTTTAAATCTTGAGTCTAGTTTGTCACCAGATGTCAAATTTTCAAGTGCTACACTTTATAACAGGTGCAAAATAAATCTTTTATATTAAAAAAGAGTTATGGATTTGGAGTCTCCACTTGACCCGTGAATAATCTCAGCAGTTTATAACTAGCTATAAATACCCTACATTCACCTTCTTAGTGCAGCAGCCCGAAAACGAGAGGCCAATTTAGAAGCTAAATATCACGACGGTGCTCTTTTTTATTTGTTCATGGGATGTGGGCGTCGCTGGCGAGGCCGGCATTTATTGCCTTCCCTAATTGCCCTTGAGAAGGTGGTGGTGAGCCGCCTTCTTGAACCGCTGCAGTCTGTGTGGTGAAGGTTCTCCCATAGTGCTGTTAGGAAGGGAGTTCCAGGATTTTGACCCAGCGATGATGAAGGGACGGCGATATATTTCCAAGTCTGGATGGTGTGTGACTTGGAGGGGAACGTGCAGGTGGTGTTGTTCCCATGTGCCTGCTGCCCTTGTCCTTCTAGGTGGTAGAAGTCGCGGGTTTGGAAGGTGCTGTCGAAGAAGCCTTGGCGAGTTGCTGCAGTGCATCCTGTGGATGGTACACACTGCAGCCACAGTGCGCCGGTGGTGAAGGGAGTGAATGTTTAGGGTGTTGAATGGGGTGCCAATCAAGCAGGCTGCTTTGTCCTGGATGATGTTGAGCTTCTTGAGTGTTGTTGGAGCTGCACTCATCCAGGCAAGTGGAGAGTATTCCATCACACTCCTGACTTGTGCCTTGTAGATGATGGAAAGGCTTTGGGGAGTCAGGAGGTGAGTCACTCGCTGCCGAATACCCAGCCTCTGACCTGCTCTTGTAGCCACAGTATTTATATGGCCCCCAGACTACCTGTGAGCAATGCCACAGGAAAACAGTTTGTATAAATATCAACAAGTGCAGCCTGTGGGAGAAGACCACTTTTTCCAGATCATTCCTAATGGCCACTGGGAGGAAAATGTCCTCTGGTCGCTATCGCTTAGCAATACCGTAAATACAGCTGGAATATTTCCTCTGGTCACTATTTCTAGCAAAACCATAAGCTTCTCAGAATGCTTTGGCAACCATTAGAATTAGTCAACAGAGGAAGTCTTTCCACTATGTTCAGGATGTTGCCAAATGCATTAGCTGCCAGATTGAATTGTGTTCCCAGGATATGCGACTCAGATCGTCTCACAATAACTAATGAAACCCAGTGACTCAGAACAGTTGTATCATTAGTAACAGGATTGCTAACCCAGATTAGAGCAAGAACAGACCGTTTCCTGTTGAGGGTGGTGTATGTAGTTCATCGCCTTTAGTCATGTTTATAATTTTGACAGGAGGCAATGGCTCAAGTACTTAGCTCGCTTGATAAATCATGAACAATCTCACACCTATTGCCTGCTCTTGTTTTCAAAACCCTCGATGGTCTCACCCCTCCCTATCTCTGTAACCTCCTACAGCCATACAACCTCCGAGTTCACTGCGCTCCTCCAATTCTGGCCTATTGCGCATCCCTGTTTTTCATCGCTCCACCATGGGCGGCCGGGCCTTCAGCTGCCTAGGCCCTAAACTCTGGAATTCCTTCCCTAAATCGCTCTGCCTCTCTTTCCTCCTTTAAGACGATCCTTAAAACCTATCTGTGTGACCAAGGGTCATCTCTCCTAATATCTCCTTATGTGGTTCGGTGTCAAGTTTTAGTTGATAATGCTTTGGGATGTTTTACTATGCTAAAGGCACTATATAAATGCAAGTTGTTGTTGCTCAACAACGAGAGCTCTGTGAAACTATCAACTTAAAAAAAAAATTGTTGGCTTACCTAAGAGTCAATGTTTAAAAAGCGATTGCATAGAATCTTAAACCAACCCTCATCAAATCACAAGTAACAGAGTTCAGAAGCCATGTGAATCAAATCAAAAAATAGGAGATATGAATGATTATATATAGAAAATGATACAGTGCAAGTATCAAAGGAAGAAAAAAATTAGATTTAAGTGGAGTCTTATGTCATTGATTCATCTCAAAGTGATTCACAGAATTAATTAATGTTTTTGCAGCGCATTAACTACTGTTATGTTTAGAATCAGTGCGGTATCAAGGTTGCCATTAAACTGATGGTTTATAAGGTGGTTGTCTTTCCAGTTCCCACCACACACAGTGGGCCTATTCGTGCGAACGTGAATTGCCTGCTATGCGCGATGGTCAGTAAATCCATCAGACTCCCTAATGCCTAAGATTTTGAAGAGGTGAGGATCTAGGATACCTTATCCAGTAACAAGCAGTAGGGACTGTATTGCATGATGTTAAATTGATCCAAAATCGGATAAGGATTTATTTAAATGGACACCGACAGATCATCTGTATTTAGCGAACAGCTGATTGAAGCTGCTTGAAGTCTCCATCAGCTGTTCACACTGTTCAGAAGATGGAGACTGCTGGCACCTTCGATCAGCTGTTCCTGGGACATTGAAAACTGATAAAAGGGGTGGACAGTGCTCAGAGGCACTCAGCTCCTCAGGTGAATAGTTAACAGTACTTAATCGCACTTTAACGAGGTGCGGCAAGTTTATTTCATTGCCCAAAATAGTCGGCATACTTAATGTGTTATAAGCGGCATCTTTGTAATTGAATTCAGTGGTAAAGAGAAACTGTTCCCATTGGCAGAAGGGTCGAGAACCAGAGGATTTAAGGTGATTGGCAAAAGAACCAAAGGCGACATGAGGAAAACCATTTTTACACAGCGAGTAGTTATGATCTGGAATGCACTGCCTGAGAGGGTGGTGGAAGCAGATTCAATCATGGCTTTCAAAAAGGAATTGGATAAATACTTGAAGGGAAAAAATTTGCAAGGCTACGGGGAAAGAATGGGGGAATGGGACTAACTAGATTGCTCTTACAAAGAGCCCGCACAGGCTCGATGGGCGAATGGCCTCCTTCTGTGCTGTAACCATTCTATGATTCTATAATGGCAAATGGTTAGAGTCATTTGCCCGATATAGGAGGCTGCCTGGGATAAGCAGGGACGATGTAAGTGGTGGGGACCGTACCAATCGCCTGTGTGGATGTGAAACATGGACACTCTATAGAGGCACACTCGACAGCTGAAGAGGTTTCACCAAAGACACCTTCACATCTTACTTTGCATTAGGTGGCAGGAAAAAATCGCAAACAACAAAGTGATGGAACGTGCTGACAGCACCAGCATTGAGACTATGATAAACAAGGCTCAGCTCCGTTGGGCTGAACATGTTGTTCAGATGGATGACGTATGGTTGCCGAAGCAGGTGCTTTATGGAGAACTGGTGGGCGGCCAAAGAAACCAGACAGAACAACAAGGGTGTTACAAAAACATCTTGAAGATTCGTTTGAAGCAGTGCAACATGGTTGTTGACTGTTGGGAAACCCTGTCAGACCGACGAATGGCAATGGTGTGTTGAAGTGTGAGAAGGAGTAAAGGGCTTTGAGCTGTAATGCTGTGCCAGTGTGGAGGTGAGATGCAAGATACAGAAGGATCAACAGGAGAACCCCAACCCCAGTGATGTGGTTGTGTGAGGCTTCTCGTCGATATTGTCCATCACGTATTAGCCTGCATAGTCCTCAGTGCACCCGTCCACCATGAACTTATGCTCAATGTTGGCACAGCCATCCTCTAGTATGAGGGACACATTACTAACAACTGTTGTGTATGAAAATCGAGCAACACCCCAAAAATGTACTGAGATTTAAGGAGCAAACAATCTGTGTTTTTTTTTTGGTGGAGTTAGTTGAGGGAAGAATGGGATCTATTTTCCACTTGAACAGGCAGACAGGACAGTACCTTCAACATTGTAGCAGTCCCATAGTGCTGCACTGCAAAGTCATCTTAGGGTGCACTTATACTGCAACTTTAGAATTGCTGCCTGGTGATTTCTGCAGCATTGCTAATATTTGCAGCATAAATCGAGTCAGGACCTGAAGCGACTTCAGAGAGAAGCAGTGTGAATTGGAAAAGCAAGCTTCATACGTTTTTGGCTGGAGTCATTGACACTGGGAATCAGCCTCATGGCTCTACTTTGCACAGAATTGGGTTATGCAGAAAGACTGGAGAAACTTGAGCTTTTCATCCTGGAAAGAAGGTGGCTGAGAGGTAGACTTATAGAGGTATATGATAGTTAAGGGAATTGTTACAAATATCGGGTATATCCTAGTTATTCTCTTGGGTTAGCATCATCAGTCTCTTCCCATAAGCGGACCTGCATTCCTCAAGACCGGGAGTTTACTTTTATTATGCAACAGCCAGACAGAAGATAGCACGACTTGGGGTTGTAAGAATGAGATACCCTTACCAAATGGAGTGGATGTTGTAATTCTCCATGTGTCTTCACATACGCTTTTCCAATCTTCCAAAAGGCGGAACTGTTAAACTGGTGAGATAAGATGAATCTAAAATCAAGATGTGGAGATGCCGGTGATGGACTGGGGTTGACAATTGTAAACAATTTTACAACACCAAGTTATAGTCCAGCAATTTTATTTTAAATTCACAAGCTTTCGGAGGCTTCCTCCTTCGTCAGGTACATTTACCTGACGAAGGAGGAAGCCTCCGAAAGCTTGTGAATTTAAAATAAAATTGCTGGACTATAACTTGGTGTTGTAAAATTGTTTACTAAAATCAAGAGGCTGGTTTATTTTACAACATACATATGTTTGAACAGAGTAGAAGTTCCATACTCTTAACTTCTTTCTTTGATCATGCTTCTCATAACATGCAAAACAACAAAGCATGCTATGTTATCCCAATTGGTAGGCTAAATGCTCCCTTTTCTATCTTTTTCTGGTCATCCCTAACGGAAATCCGACTGGCTTTTATCTTATTTTCTGGCTTAGGCCTTGATATGCCTCTCAGGTGACCATGAACACACATTTCTTTCTTGCCTTTGTTGCCTGTGTGTGTAAGAAGCTTAAAGTTATTTTTCTAACTCCTTGCCTGCCCGTGGGTTTGGATAGCAAAGCTACCAATTTCCCAGCTACTGCCCTCCCCCTTTAACCCCACCTTTTACTGGGAGGGGGATAAAGAGCCAATCAAAATATAAAAATGCTGCCGTTGCCAAGCCGATCTAACCAATCACGATCCGCTAACAAAAATATTATTGGTGCAGAACTTGCTCCCAAAATGACGGAGGAGCTCAACAGTGCTCTCCGTTTTTAGTGGTGAATCGAAGGAGCAAGTTCCCATGTTTGCACACGCGCACTAAAATGTGGAAATCGTGAACTTGCTCCTATTGGTGTGTCGGCAATTTGACAGCTTTGAATTAAAGGGCCATCGCACACTGCAATCATTGAAATCACTGAAAAATCGCAAACTTGCTCATCTGCCCAGCTGGAAAGTAACGAATTACGCCACCAAACAGGTACGCTTAAAAATACCAAGTCTAAACTAAGTTTTAAAGCGCGGTTAATCTTAATGACTGCCAAACAACTAAAAATTAAATAAAAAAAACGTGGAGTCTCCTTTTGCTCGTTATTTTAATAGTTTTTAGTCATTAAAAAAAATTAAAAATTAAAAAGTTATATATTTTTTTACTTTTCCCTTCTGTCTCTAATTTAATTCAACTGTTTCTTTGGCTTTTTATATAAAAAAAATTTTTTTTTATTTACAATGACTTCCAGAATACTAACTTTAAATGAATGAAGTCTGCTTGCCTGCTCGTGGGCGTGACTTCTCTTCCTGACAGATTTTGTGGGCTTATCTTTTATTCTCACAGACTGTTCCATGCACATCAATTTACTCTGCTCAGAGTTGATGGCGCACCAGTTTTTAAAAGTTCAAAATCAAGCAAGTCGACGCCACAGATCCCGAGGAGGAGCTGCGGCAAGCATTGCCACCCGCCCTGCGCAGGTTCTGGCCCATTGTCTCTGAGGAAGGGGCGGGGGCAGTTTGGTTTTTCTGCCTTGTTGGGTGGTTTTATAAAACCTTTTCAAACAATCGCTGGACGATGAGACGTAAGTTAATCTGCATAATATTAAAATACAACAAAGCACCTACTATTCCACTGGTTGCCCAGTAATACGGCGTATTTAATAATGGGAAAACAGTACAGGTTAGCGGGCATTCTAAACGTCACAGTGACATACGATGGCGCAAACCCGCTTCCATATTTAAGAACATAAGAACATAAGAAATAGGAGCAGGAGTAGGCCAATCGGCCCCTCGAGCCTGCTCCGCCATTCAATAAGATCATGGCTGATCTGATCCTAACCTCAAATCTAAATTCATGTCCAATTTCCTGCCCGCTCCCCGTAACCCCTAATTCTCTTTACTTCTAGAAAACTGTCTATTTCTGTTTTAAATTTATTTAATGATGTAGCTTCCACAGCTTCCTGGGGCAGCAAATTCCACAGACCTACTACCCTCTGAGTGAAGAAGTTTCATCTCAGTTTTGAAAGAGCAGCCCCTTATTCTAAGATTATGCCCCCTACTTCTAGTTTCACCCATCCTTGGGAATATCCTTACCGCATCCACCTGATCAAGCCCCTTCACAATCTTATATGTTTCAATAAGATCGCCTCTCATTCTTCTGAACGCCAATGAGTAGAGTCCCAATCTACTCAACCTCTCCTCATATGTCCACCCCCTCATCCCCAGGATTAACCGAGTGAACCTTCTTTGTACTGCCTCGAGAGCAAGTATGTCTTTTCTTAAGTATGGAGACCAAAACTGTATGCAGTATTCCAGGTGCAGTATTTGCTTCTAGGTTGCTCACAGCAGCACGCGGGAGATTTATTTTCCATTCCGGGAGACTCCCAGAGAATCCAGGAGGGTTGGCAACCCTAGTAAGCACATACTCTCTGGTGGGCAGGAGAATAGCCGTTTGAGTTATGCAATATAAATAGCTTGGTGAGTGGCTGGTACAGATACGAGAGCTTCTGTTGTCAGGTCAACAACTATAGTATGAATGCAGCAATAGATAATGCATTCCTGATATTGGTCTCTAGCCCACATCCTTTTGACCTAAATGTGAGTGTCCTACTAACTGAGCCAAGCTGACATTGTACGTGATTTAAAACTTCCCTTCAAAGTATTAAAGCTATCAAAGCTTCATTTATGAAAAATAGAAAATGCTGGAAACACTCAGCAGATCAGGCTGCATTCGTGGAGAGAGAAACAGAGTTAATGTTTCGGGTCGATGACCTTTCATAAGAACATCCCGTCTGAGAGAAGAGCAGAACTGCTTCAAGGTGCTTTTGTTTTATTTATGAAAATATGACTTGCACAAATTTTGGTGTTCATGAATTCTCCCATTTGCAAGTGATGGCTACTATAGAAGGGGTGTTTTCAAGATAATAGTTATGCAAGCTCTATATCAGTTTTTTATATTATTGGTATCGAGCAGTTGGTGGAAAAATATCAATAATCCCTGGAAGAGGATTGAACCCCTGTAGTGACCTTTTTCACTGTCGATGCCAGTAAGTTTTTCTTTTCTAAAACAGCAACAATTTCATTGATAAATGGAGGCTATGTCATTGGCAGCCAAGTGAGACAGACCAGATAACTCACGTGTGACAAAATATGTGGAACAGCAATTGAGAGAACTGTAGTTTCCTTCCAAATTGTGGTTTAAGATAGTAGAGAGTACATGAAGAAGAGGAGGAGGAGGAGGTGGCATGATTATCTTGTTGTCATCCATCAAGGACTTACTAACTGGTTGTTCAGGATCCTGGACAGTCCTGCAGGTCTGAATAGTCAGATTAACCTCGGTGGTGGGGAAGCTTTTAGAAACGATAACCCTGGACAAAATGAATAGTCACTTCGACAAGTTTGGATTAATAAAGGAAAGCCTGCATGGATTTGTTAAAGACATATCGTGTTTAACTAACTTGATTGAGTTTTTTGATGAGGTAACAGAGAGGGTTAATGAGGACAATGTGGTTCATGTTGTATTTATGGACTTTCAAAAGGTGTTTGATAAAGTGCTACATAATAGGCTTGTCAGAAAAATTGAAGCCCACAGAATAAAAGGGGCAGTGGCAGCATGGATACGAGATTGGTTAAGTGACAGGAAACAGAGAGTAGAGGTGAACGATTTTTTTCAAACTGGTGGAAGATATACAGTGGTGTTCCTCAGGGGTCGGTACTAGGACCACTGCTTTTTTTGATACATATTAATGATTTGAACTTAGGTGTACAGGATACCATTTCAAAATTTGCAGATGACACAAAACTTGGAAGTGTAGTAATAGACTTCAAGAGGACTTAGACAGGCTGGTGGAATGGGCGGACACATGGCAGATGAAATTTAACGTAGAGCTGGACGAAGTGATACATTTGGCAGAAAGAATGAGAAGAGGCAATATAAACTAAAGGGTACAATTCTAAAGAGGGTGCAGTAACAGAGAAATCTGGGAGTATATATGCACAAATCTTTGAAGGTGGCAGGACAGGTTGAGAAAGTGGTTTAAAAAGCATACGGGATCCTAGGCTTTATAAATGGAAAATGTAAGGAATCTTACAACACCAGGTTATAGTCCAACAGTTTTATTTGAAAATCACAAGCTTTCGGAGGCTTTCTCCTTCGTCAGGTGAGTGAAGTTCGTCACCTGACGAAGGAGAAAGCCTCCGAAAGCTTGTGATTTTCAAATAAAACTGTTGGACTATAACCTGGTGTTGTAAGATTCCTTACATTTGCCCACCCCAGTCCATCACTGGCATCTCCACATCATTTATAAATGGAGGCAGAGAGTACAAAAGCAAGGAAGTTATGCTGAAACTTTTATAAAACACTGGTTCGGCCACAACTGGAATATTGTGCCCAATTCTGGGCATCGCACTTTAGGAAGGATGTGAAGGCCTTTGAGAGGGTGCAGAAAAGATTTACTGGAATGGTTCCAGGGATGAGGGACTTCAGTTACGTGGATAGACTGGAGAAGCTGGGGTTGTTCTCCTTAGAGCAGAGAAGGTTAAGAGGAGATTATATAGAAGTGTTCAAAATCATGAAGGGTTTAGATAAAGTAAATAAAGAGAAACTGTTCCCATTGGCGGAAGGGTTGAGAACCAGAGGACACAGATTTAAGGTGATTGGCAAAAAAACCAAAGGTGACATGAGGAAAACCTTTTTTATGCAGCGAGTAGTTATGATCTGGAATGCACTGCCTGAAAGGGTGCTGGAAGCAGATTCAATCGCGGCTTTCAAAAAGAAATTGAATAAATATTTGAAAGGAAAAAATTTGCAGGGCTACGGGGAAAGAGCGGGGGAATGGGACTAACTGGATTGCTCTTACAAAGAGCCGGCATGGGCTCGATAGACCAAATGGCCATTTCTGTGCTGTAAGCACTCTATGATACTATGATTTAAAGAGTATATGTTTTTAAAAAAGTATATTGAAAAAAAGAGTCCATTCTTCGACAGACGATGTAAAATCCATTCTGATAAATGATCCTTCCAACCCATTCAGGGAAAGTTAATTGAGTGAATCTGCAGAACATCAGTCCAACTATTTTACTTAGTTTTCATGAAGATTAGTATTTGTCCAAGAATTGAATTGTTTCACTGGCAGACCGATTAGTCTGAAGGTTGGGTACATCACCATCAACAACAACAACAGCAACAACTTGCATTTATATAGCACCTTTAACATCGTAAAATGTCCCAAGGCGCTTCACAGGAGTGATTATCAAACAAAATTTGATACTGAGTCGTATATTAGGAGATAATAGGACAGGTGACCAAAAGCTTGGTCAAAAGAGATAGATTTTTAAGGAGCGTTTTAAAGGAGCAGAGAGAGGTAGAGAGGCGGACAAGTTTAAGGAGGGAATTACAGAGCTCAACGTCTAGGCAGCTGAGGGCACATCCACCAATGGTGGATTGATTAAAATTGGGGATGCGCAAGAGGCAAGAATTGGAGGAGCACAGAGATCTTGGAGGGTTGTAGGGCTGGAGGAGGTTACAGGGATGGAGGGTGGGGTGGGGGTGGGGCGAGACCATGGAGGGATTTGAAAACAAGGATGAGAATTTTAAATTTGAACCATTCCCGGACTGAGAGCCAGTGTAGGTCAGCGAGCAGAGGGGTGATGAGTGAACTGGACTCGGTGCACGCTAGGATCCGGGCAGCAGAGTTTTCGATGAGCTCAAGTTTATGGAGGGTGGAAGATGGGAGGCCGACCAGAAGAGCATTGGAATAGTCAAGTCTAGAGGTAACAAAGGCATGGATGAGGGTTTCAGCAGCAAATGAGCTGAGGAAGGGGCGGAGATGGGCGATGTTATGGAGGTGGAAGTCGACAGTCTTGGTGATGGAGCGGATATGTGGTCTGAAGCTCATCTCAGGGTCAAGTCACCCAAAGGTCACATTCCACGATCAGTAGAGATACACATGTCTTTGTAGATTATGTCCAGATATATGGTCAACAACACTTCTGTTTCTTAGTGAATAGAATGTGTCCTTCAGCCAAGGCACGGTTGAATCTTTTAAATGTTAGAGTAAAGTAAACTATCCTGTCAGTTCTTTGAGTACAGTATAAACTTATGATGTGGAGATGCCGGTGATGGACTGGGGTTGACAATTGTAAACAATTTTACAACACCAAGTTATAGTCCAGCAATTTTATTTTAAATTCACAAGCTTTCGGAGGCTTCCTCCTTCGTCAGGTGGAAGGAGGAAGCCTCCGAAAGCTTGTGAATTTAAAATAAAATTGCTGGACTATAACTTGGTGTTGTAAAATTGTTTACAAGTATAAACTTAAGCAGAGCTCTGCAAATGTATGTATTAGCTTGACTAGAGAGTGGTACATACTTGAGTATATCTTAATGCTACTGCTATACACTACTTCAATGCTGATAATGATGTTGACTGGGATATTTTATTTACTATCTATATATATATATATATATATATGTATATATAGAAAGAAAGAAAGAGGGCCCTCCCGTTGCACTGAGGATCTAAAAGGTATGATGAATCAGGTCTAGCTTTAATGAAATGATTTGTGAGCACTCTTCTTGCATGTTTATACACATCACCTCATGTCTCCAGCTTGCTGCTGGATTCAGCTGATCTAGCAAAGACATTTTTACCTCCAGAGTTGTTGCATGAGTCTCGGGCTCTCAGCGCCACTTACAAATTTCAAGTACCCAATCCTCAGACTTCTAATATCGCAACCCCAGATTTTTGCTATGTATTATTGTGGTTCAACCATGTATGAACAGCAATGGCTCCCAATCTTGCGTGACACATGTGATTTGGAAAATTGATTTTTTTTTTAATGAACTAGAAGGGGGGAAGTTTGATGAAGAATTCAGCCTGTATTTTTGTTGTCATGTCATGATATCAGTTCCCTCTCCCACTCCCTCTTGCACAACCATAAGCCTGTGCAAAGTACAAATCCTCATTTTTTTAAAAAAAGCCTGTGATGGGCTTGATTTAGAGTGGGGCACAAGGTGACGAGTCTCCAATTGGGCATCATCCTTCTGGGGCCCCATATTCAATTGGAAGACCATCATAATTTCCCAGAAGAATTGCCATTCCTGTGTAATAAGAAGCTAATTTCTAATGCACGATCTTGGGATGTGGTTCGGTTTATATATGTTGTAGATAACTGATGTAGGATTGGTTGATAAGTGTTCTTTTGTGTATGTTCCCTTTGGATTGATGGCTGTGGCTGATAGTTCTAAATGAGAATTTAATTGTTCCTTTTTATAAGAACCTCTCTACTCCTTTTATCAGCAGTCATCATTTTGTTAAGCCTCAGGAGTGATGTGTGTATTCCCAGTTTGGTCCATTGTTTCCTTATTTCCATCAGATTACTTTTTTTTCCCCTTTGTTTGTCTTTTCATACAATATAGGAACATAGGAGTAGGCCATTCAGCTTCTCGAGCCTGTTCCGCCATTCAATTAGCTCATGGCTGATCTGTATCTCAACTCCATTTATCCGCCTTGGTTCTGTAACCCTTAACACCCATGCTTAACAGTCTCAACAGCTTTTTGGGGGAGAGAGTTTCAGATTTCCACTACCCTTTGTGTGAAATCATAGAAAGGTAGAATCATAGAAAGGTTACAGCACGGAAGGAGGCCATTCGGCCCATCGAGTCCGTACCGGCTCAATGCAAGAGCAATCCGGCTAGTCCCACTCCCTGTCCTTTCCCTGTAGCCCTGCAAATTTTTTCCTTTCAAAAACACTAACAAAAACACTTTCCTTTCTAAAACACTAAAATAAATTCCAGAAACGTGACAGGCTTTTGAAAAACATTTCACTTGTAACCAATCATCATTACAAGAGCCATTTCTCCACTGTGTCTTTATTCACCTACATTTTTGCCGAGTTCCAGGAGAACTGCTATCGTGAAATGGTTGTTAATGGGCATGTCACTGAAAGCGTCCGGGATTTAATGACCAGCTATGAAGAAGTGCTTCCTGACATTACCCCTGAACTGCCGAGCTCTCATTTTAAATTATCCAAACATTTTCTATTTGTGGCCCAATCAGGGTCAGGGGTGGGGTGGGTTGGGGGTGGGGTGGGTTGGGGGTGGGGTGGGGGTGGTTTCCTCGGACCACACGTGTATTATATTTTGTTTTGATCAGCTGGGTGACTGGCATTGGTATAAGATTCTCCAAATCAAGCTACTGAGAAATCTAAACAGTGTAGGAACACACCTCACTTACCTAAGTCTAGAGTACTTGGGTGCAGGTTGGTAAAAACTAAAGCTTGAGGTCCCTCAAATGTGCGTAGGGGCATTGCGAAGTTCAAGCAGCTAAAACCATGCAGCTTTTAGCAAAGGGCACTGATAAGCTTCTCGCTGCTTGTCCACCCAGGCCCAACCTAGCTATTAAGCGCATTGTGGGGTTATTTGAGCACCATATAATCATAACTCATCAAATTCAAGGAATACTTTAATGAATGCAATACCACTTTACTACAAGAACAACAGCAACAACAACAACTTGCATTCATATAGCACCTTTGATGTAGTAAAACGTCCCAAGGCGCTTCAAAGGAGTGGCAAAATTTGACACCGAGACACATAAAAGAGATATTAGGACATATGACCCAAAGCTTGTCCAAAAGGTGATCAAAAGCTTAGTCACTCCTGGAAAGATGGCAAAATTAGATTAAAACAGTTTTATCATTTCTCTGTCATCAGTAGTCACTAAGTTTTGACAATGAATTGATTGTAACTAGTTTCCTTCTTCACGTTCAACTGGGGTGTTTTTATATATTGAAAGTTTTCGCAAACACGATAAAAATTAAGTTGATCCTTGCCCATCATTTTTACTGGCTGCCTGCTCCCTGTCAATACTATTCATTGGTCCTGCTGCCAACGTTCCCTGGTCTCCCCTGTGGGTAATCCTTGCTGCTAGTTGGTTTAACAGTTCTCACCGATCTTTCTCCTGGTCGTCTCACTCTCCCACTGGTCCTCTCGCTGTCCCACTATTGCTTCTCATTCTCCTCTTGGTCCTCCCACTGGTGCTTTTCATTCTCCTGATCCTCGGGAATGTAAACCAGCCACGATAAATCTGTTTCTTTTTTTAAGTAAAATAAATATAGATGAACGATATAAGAGAATGAATATAAATCAGGTGTTTCCTGAAAGATTGAATATATAATATTTTCCCATTTGCTCCTGGGTCTTATGCTGTGGATGTATTAATTAATAAAGTTAAATCGTCTTCAACAAAGCAAACGTTGGCGCTCAATCCACAACCTCTTTCCTGTCCCTTTTCCACCCTCATCCCATTTTGAACTCAGTGAAAAGTGCTACCTCTGGGCACTTGATGGATTTGCTTTCATTCAATAAAATTGCGCTCATCTTTCACAGAGGGCAAGATTATAGAAAGGCCTAGTGATATTGAGAGAGCAGTTAATGATCTATGTAGTAGTACCAAACTTTAATGAATAGTTAATTTGTGCTTTCTACTAGGCTGTTACTAAGCAAGGCAATAAGGCCTCTTATGACTGATTTGAAGATGAAAATTTATAGATATACATATGACCACGAAACAAATATTTTACTGGACTGATTAATTGTTGTGAAACATTTTAGGAAGCCCAAAGACCCTCAGAATACGAGCACCCTTATGAGCACTCCCTTCTGGTTGGAGGAGTTAGAGCAACAGCTGTTGGAGCCACAGAGGAGGCCACGGAGGTGGGGGGGTGGGGAAGCAACAAGAATGTATCCATACGCACCACATAGGGTATACAGATCCAGAGTGATGTACCTACAGGTTAATGAGGAACATGTGTTTCAGGGCACTTTGATTCAACAGAGAGATTGTGACTACCCTATGCCACCTGCTCCAGCAAATCCTCCACCAGAAACCTGGTTGCCTTTGAACATGCCATCTCTCACTGAATGTACAGCAGCAACAATCACACAAACGCGCTATAAAAATGAAAAGAAACCTCAATTCAAGAAGTGCAACCTCGTTTTAAATAATTACCAAGCCCTCTGGACATCCTGCCCTCCTTATAGGCAGGTGAGGTAGAAGATCAGCCATGATCGTATTAAATGGCAGAGCAGGCTCGAGGGTAATATGGCCTACTCCTGCTCCTTTTTCTTATGTTCTTACTCTCTTACTGAGTACTGCGTACAGTTTTGGTATCCTTACCTAAAGAAGGGTATACTTGCCTTAGACGGTGTGCAACGAAGGTTCACTAGATTGATTCCTGGGATGAGAGTGCTGATCTATGAGAAGAGATTGAGTTAAATGGGCCTACATTCTCTGGACTTTAGAAGAATGAGAGGTGATCTCATTGAAACATATAAAATTCTTAGAGGGCTTGACATGGTAGATGCCGAGAGGTTTTTTTCCTCTGGCTGGAGAGTCTAAAACTAAGGGTCATAGTCTCAAGACAAGAGGTCGACTATTTTGGACCAAAATGAGGAAAAATTTCTTTACTGAGGGTTGTGAATCTTTGGAATTCTCTACCCCAGAGGGCTATGGATGCTCAGTCGTTGAGTATATTCAGTAGTGAGATCGATAGATTTTTGGACACTAAGGGAATCAAGGGATATGGGGATTGGGCAGGAAAGTAGAGTTGAGGTAGGCGATCAGCTATGATCCTATTGAATGGCAGAGTAGACTTGAGGAGCCATGTGGCCTATTCCTGCTCCTATTTCTTATGTTCTTATGTGCTGCCGGTTGGCATGCCAAATGAGGCCCGACCATCAAATTGATTCGGTGAGAGGCCCAAACCCATTGGGCAAACGTCCTACATGCCCCGCCCCCCCAGGTGCCAAACAGCCCAGACCTGCAGGAACCATTTAGTGTTTGAGCAACAAATCTTAACTATTTTAAATACAAATGACCTCAGCCTCTTTTTTCCCAACCCCAGTGATTTCTTTTTACTCCATTTTAAACTTGCAATTTTTTTATTTTAACTTTTTAATTATTTTTATTCCCTCTTTCGGCCTCCCTCGCCATGCAGACCATACCTCTTCTCTCTTTCAGTGATGCTGTCTTCCTCAGGGGAGGTAGTTGTGGGAAATGGCTTCAGTTAGTACTTCCCTGCGACAGGCTGCCTGGGAGTAGGAGTAGTTGTGTGAGGAATCATGCATGTAAACCCATGATGGGTAGTATCTGCTAATTCTATGAGCAAATGGATAGATGTTTAGCAGAGAATGGAATTGAGGAGTATGAGAGAGCGAGATTGTACTTTGCAAAGCTCGGACCAGATTTATGGTCATTTACATTCCTATATCCTCACTCCACAGTTGTTTTTTGGTATTCTAACATAGGGATGTCCAAACTTTTGTCTTTGTGGGCTGTATAGGTTCATACAATAGAGCCTCACGGTCTATATATACATGGTGGTGAAATCCATGTATTAATGTGCATGTATCTCCAGTTGCTGATATTAACTGATCTTGTTATCTACTACTGAGGCATCAGCGCTAAAATCAGCCCTTTGCTCCAAGCTCATAAAACCAAGAACTATAAGGCACATAAAGCATAATTGTCTCTGCTTGAAGAGCTGAATTAACCACGGCCACTGATTTAACACCCCTGCTTCAACATGACACTGAACACATACATTAAACTTAAAACAAGCTATCCCTTAAAAGAAAATGCCAGCTGAACGGCACCTGAACTTACTGGCATTGAATGTAACCATTCCTCCCTGTTGGTGTAGATCAAAGTGCCAGCCTTGCCATCTAAAATTACCAGAAACCTTGCCAGTTGCTCATTTTAACAATAAAATGCATGATTGCCATTCACAAGAGACAATGGATTTTTGTTCCAATGGAAAGCGGTGTACGTACACTGAGCTAGCGCTGGTGATAATTGTGCTTTTAAAGTGAGTTACATCACACAATCTGGACGAAGGCACCTCAGTGTAATTCTAATTCTAGCCTACTATCTCAATACACTTACCTCATAAAGGATTCATGGTCAATGTAGAAAAATACTTTTATTTCAACTTTAGTTACCTGCTTATCAGGTTTAACCATGTTTATTCTGAACTTGCGTCCTAGGTTTTTAATTGTATAGAAGTCAAGCTGGTGGTACTAGATTCTTAGATAAACTCTTTCTCCAACCGTGTTAAATTGTTTCATCTATATCAAGGAACGGGCTAAGAGCTATTACTTGACTTTTGGATGGACACATAACACTACATAACCATCACATGTCACGGGAATCAGATCGAAGCACATTCTGCACAAAACCATACACACCTTCACAATCTGATCTCCCAAGTAAACGAACTGGACAAAATTAAGATCTTTAAATGAATATAAACGGTCCAAGTGGAATTCCTGCAGGCTGCACATTACATAGCAATCTACCTCAGAACATTACACTGAAAAGCCCACAAACTGGAGGAAATCAAAAGCATTCAACTACCGGGATATATTTCTCTTCGCGTTCACAGGCAGAGTTTGGTTATATATTATATGTGCAACTGGAGAAAAGAGGCTTTATTTTTGGCTCCAATATGTAATTAGAACTATGCAGTTACCGTATGTTAGACAGAAACTCCATTATTTTATATATTTTTCTCAATGAAATCAATTTGGTATTGACTGACCTCCCATTCTTTACAATTAACATTTGAAACTAAAGGAGAATTTGCATTGATATGAGCTATGGTTTCACCAGCCGGCCTTATTACAGCAGTTTTTTTAAAAAAAATAACTCACTGGAATTAGTCGCGGTTTGCAAAATGTTACTGTGCTGTTCCCTGTCCGTGCGTGATTATAAAAATGCCAAAAGGATCCGGATTGCATTGTAATCGCATCCTCGTAGACAACATGCAGCCCATGTAAGAACAATGATACACAAATTTTGATCTCATTTCAAGAATAATTATTGCATGATCTTGCTGCGATAGCAGTAATACTTGGGTTGTCGGAGATATGAATTGTGCATATATAGGAAGACCGTACATATATGTCTGTATTAACCCACAGAGAGCTGTACCAAATTATAACCTATAGAGAAAATATGTTTAATGTATGTTTTGCATTAATATTTTGTATTTTATATATTTATACTTTTTAATTGAGATGTGAAGGAAAATAAAACCTGACACAATCATAAT
This sequence comes from Heptranchias perlo, assembly GCF_035084215.1. NCBI lineage: Eukaryota > Metazoa > Chordata > Chondrichthyes > Hexanchiformes > Hexanchidae > Heptranchias > Heptranchias perlo. The sequence continues at coordinate 14,194,845 of NC_090331.1, read as the reverse complement.
TCAGTATTTATAACTAATTGATGCAGAAATCTTTTAGCTGTTGCAAATACTCGGCTATTGTGTCAGGGGGGATGTTGCTGAGTCAGAGAGGGCTCAGAATTGGGAGAATCAGCTGTGGAGTTGGAGCAGACAGGAGGAGGTGACTGGGTAACTCGGAATTGGGAGAATTATCTGCGGATCAGCAGTGGGGACAGGGAAGGCGGTGGTTCAAAAGTAGGACTCATTGCTGTAAGTGCAGCAAAATAATACACGTGTCATCTGATGAACCTGCTCAAAGGAGCCGATGTTACATGTATTACTTTTATTGTATTTGGTTTGGGCAGACACAGTTTGCCCGACTGTCCAGACAAAACTGCAACTGCTTCGAAGTTGAAGTGTAAATATCGTAGGTGAATGGACACTTTGGGATCCCCTGAATGCTCAATTGATAAATGCCTGGCCTAACAGGGAACTGAGCCACACAGATCTCAGTTCGATCCTCAGTCTATGTTGGGTTAGCTGATCTCATGAAAATGTATGAAGCTACTGCTGAATTGAAAATGCAGAATTTATCTTTGCCCTATTGGCTTTACTGATAATTCCTCATCTCAGGATCTTGATGATTAACTGAAGCAAATATAGAAATGGTTACTAGCTGTAATTAATTGCAGCTTGATGGTGTGCGCCACATGATCAGTTCCAGGTTAAAAGCAAACCCGTGGAATAAATTAAAAATCATACCATGTTTGGCCCAGTACAGGAGTTCTGTCACTTCGGAGAAAAACCACCATAACTAACTTACACACACAGTTCTCGGACTCTGTTTATATTCCCAAAAGACCTTCATTGAGTCCCATCCCAGCTGTGTAATTTACATTCCAACACTAAATGTTTTGTGTATGCGACTGATTCGACATCGAGTGTTAGTAGGCTATTCGACTATGATGAGCATCAGAGCCGAGTCCGATCCTGTTCTCGCTTGGCATCCATGTACTTTTAAACGGATTATCTGTTCATTTATCTTATTGCTGTTTGTGGGATCTTGCTGTGCACAAACTGGCTGCCGCGTTTCCTACAGTACAACAGTGACTACACTTCAAAAGTAATTCATTGACTATAAAGCGCTTTGGGACATCATAAGGTCATGAAAGGTGCTATATAAATGCAAGTCTTTCTTCACATATACTTTTCATCAAGATACCGATCAGGAGAGAAGCCTTTGTGGGATGTTTCTCTACATTAAATGTGCTATATAAATGGAAGTTGTTTATATTTCCCCCTCCTTACCTGGGGGTACTGAGCACAATTCCAGCTCCCTTCAGATGAATCACTACTGAGATCAGCTAACTAGATGTAAATCGAGAACTGAAGCTTGGATTTACATAGCCTGCATCCTTGGCACCATGAGGTTCAAATTTTTCAATACTTTCCTCCCCAGCCCCTCCAACTTTGCCCTAGATAAAATCCAACACATCTAGAACCCTTTGGCCCATATCTTATGTCACACAAGGTCCCACAAAACTGACCTCCACTGCCTCCCTATCTCCCATATATTGATTTCAAAATTTGCATTCTCACTTTCAAATCCCTCTGTGGCCTTTCTCCTCCCAATCTTTACAATCTTCTCAAGCCGCAAATCTTAGTAAGCATCGTTATTTGCTCTTCCAATTCTGGTCTACTGAGGATTTCCCCTCACCATTGTTAGCAGAGTCTACAGCCCTCAAGTCCCTGCACTCTGGAATCCTGTTCCTAAACCCCTACTACCCCTCTCCCCCCACCTTCAAAAGCCTCCTCCAAACCTAACTCTTTAACAATGTCTTCAGTCACCCCACCTAATGTCTCCCTTACTGCCTGCTCAGTCTTCACTGCTTTCTCTGTAAAATGCCTTGGGACATTTCGTTACGTGAAAGACATTACAAAAATATTAGTTGTTTAGATTCTGCACTGAGTAATGTTGTCCTCATAGCAGTGGATTGGAACAGTATTAAAAATGTGATCTACACTGTGCCTTTGAAGCCATTACCCCTGCCCCTGCCCCCTCCCTCTCCCCTCCCCCTGCTCACCCCCCATCCCAAAAAATAATTTTTGATGACAATGCACTTTGAAATGCAAGTAGAACAAAGTAGAATTGAAGTGCAGATCAGTTCTCCCAGAATGAAGAAAGAACTGGCATTAATATAGAGCCTTTTAAATTGTCGGGACATCCTGAAGCACTTCACAGCAAACGAGTTACTTTTGAAGTGCAATTACTGTAGTGATGCAGGGAAATAGAAGCAGCCAAATTGCACACAGCAAGGTCCCAAAAACAGCACTGAGATAAGTTGCCACATAATCTGTTATTTTTAGAGGTGTTCCTTAGAGATAAATGTTGGCCAGGACACCAGGAGAACTCTCTTGTTCTTCTTGGAATTGTGCCATGGAATCTTTTACATCCACCTGAGATGGCAGACAGGATCTCAGTCGTTGTCAACGGCAACACATATAAAGCTCCTTTAATGTAGAACAACTTCCCAAGGTACTTCACAGAAACGTAATCAGACAATAATCGATGCCGAGCCAAAGAAGGAGTTATTATTATGGGTGGGATTTAAGGAAAGTCTTAAAAGAGGAGTTAGAGTTAGAGGGGTTTAGGGAGGGAATTCCAGAGCATAGGGCCTACACGGCTGAAGGCACTTCTCTCAATGGTTTAGTGAAGAGGGTGGGATGTACAAAGGGTTACAGTTGGAGGAATAATGAGCTCTCAGAGGGTTGTCAGGCTGCAGAAGGTTACAAAGATAGGGTGGGGACGAGGCCATCATGGGATTGAGACACAAGGATGAGACTTTTAAATTTGAGATGTTGCAGACAGGGAGCCAACAAGGGCAGGGGTGATGGATGAGTGGGACTTTCGGATGAACTGAAGTTTATGGGATGGTGGAGGATGGGATGCTGGCCAGGAGAGAATTGGAATAGTCAAGTCTGGAGGTGACAAAGGCATGGATAAGACAGGGGAGGAGATGGGCAATATTTTGGATTTGTGTATATATTTATACATACACACATACACATATATATATATATATATATATACACACACAAATGTATTGATATATAATATAAAATCATATTTTAAAACGTCAGCAGACTCTTTAGCTGAATGGAAAGTAATGCTGTGAGAGTGAAGAACTAGATATCGGCTGGGAACATCATTTATATTTTATCTGCTGTACAGAATGCATGATGTCAATGACAGCAACTTGCCCTCGATCCATGTACTATGGCTATGAGGTTTAATGCCTTGTTTCAATACCTCAGAAATATTGTACCAAAATGATATGCTATTGCTTACGGGAATAATGAAGTGACACCGCAGTGATCCAATGTAATAAAGGAGATGCAGGGTATCAAAATTAATAGAGATACGTTACAGGGCATTTTGATAATGTGCCTTCAGCAGCTCCCTCGATGTCATCTTCAATTTAATTAAATTCACACATGCTACTTCATTTTATGTTCATGAATGCAAAGAATTAGCCTGTGCATGCTTGCCCCCTCTCCTGTAATATTCTTAACACCTTATGGTCTCTTTTCGTTTCACTGTGCAATTTTATGTCAAACAATCTGAGCAAAATATTAATTTCATAGCAGCTCCAAGAACAATGATTAGCTGGTGTTGGCAAGAGGGGGAAATTTTTTTTCCAAGGGAATGACCTACTTTTTGAGTTTTATGGGATAGTATAATTAACATAATACTCTGCTCAAAACCGCCACATTTTTCAAGCTTATCTCTAACTGAGAGATTATCTCTCAGTTAATCCTTTTTTTTTCAAAGGTTTAGAATTCTTTATTGGATTTAATGCTACAGTTCAGTAAACAATATTGCCTGGATAGTCAAGTGGCAGCCTTAGCTCATGTGTAGCGCTCTCCCTCCGTCAGAAGGTTGTGGGTTCATGTTCCACTCCACAGGCTTGAGCATATGAACTAGGCTGGCACTTCAGTGCAGTACAGAGGGATTGCTGCACTGTCAGAGGAATCATCTTACGCATGAGACACCCCTTCTCCACCTTCATCCTTTTCGACCTCTCTGTAGTCATTGATGTGGTTGTACTCACCACCCTCCTTGCTGAAATCCTCTTCGGATCCCTAAGTTGCATCTGTGTCCCCTTTTAAGGCCATAGATTCTAATTATTAAGTAAACAAAGCTTGAGGTCAGAGTTTATTTGTTCTTTACTTAGGGAATGGTACAGATTGGTCACAAGAACCCAGAAGGACATAACTGGCTTCCTGGTGTATGATGAACAAAATACATACCAGATGCAATGACTTATATGTCAGTATTAAAAATTGTACATCTGCATGCACTTCCTGTCTACAAAACCTCCCTGTTATCACATTTGTGACCCACTTTTAAGTTAACTTTGCCATTATAAATTCTAATGTCCACATTTATATTGGAAACTTCTTATGTAAATGTGTCATGCTGTAATAACAGCATTCCACTAATGGTGGTGTTCCACCACCTCAGTCTTGTGTCTTTTCCCTCCTCAGCCTGTACTACAGAGAAACTCCTGTGTTCCAACCAACTCTACCTCTACGCTTCCCAAATTGCCTTCGATTTTGCTATTTATGTGATGTGTCAGCTGTGGCTCAGTTGGTAGCACTCTCGCGTCTGAATCAGAAGGCTCACTCCGGAGACTTGAGCACAAAATTCAGACTGACACTCCAGTGCAGTACTAAGGGAGAGCAGCACTGTCGGAGGTGCCGTCTTTTGGATGAGACGTTAAACCAAGGCACCGCCTGCCTTCTCAGGTGGACGTAAAAGATCCCATGACACCATTTCAAAGAAAAGCAGGGGAATTCTCCCAGTGTCCTGGCCAATATTTATCCCTCAACCAACATCATGACAAAAAAAAACAGATTATCTGGTCATTATCACATTACTGTTTGTGGGATCTTGCTTTGCGCAAATTGGCTGCCGTGTGTCCTACATTACAACAGTGATTACACTTCAGAAGTACTTCATTGGCTGTAAAGCACTTTGGGGCATCCTGAGGTCGTGAAAGGCGCTATATAAATGCAAGTCTTTCTTTCTTTTACTATAAAAATAGTATAAAATCAAAATATTATATAAAAGTATGAACAAAATGTGTGACTTTATAATGAGGACTGAATTTGAAATGTTTCGCTGGTACAATTGTCCCATCCTCAAACTCCACTTCACCTGAAGATTGCATTTGGTCTTGACTGCCTGTGTATAACACCTTGGGGGAAGAACTAGCAGCATAATATGGGATAGATGGAGAATAAGCAAACAACCTCGCACATGGATTTACGCTTGTAGAAAAGGCAAAAGGAAGGCACTGAGAATTTATAACCCAGAGGTGGGGAGTCAGGTTTTATCATCCGCCATCATAAAAACATATTTAATGCAGTTTCATTGACCTCTGATGTGGAAAATTCATCATGGACTATTTCCATTGATCCTGCACATCAGCATTAAAATTATACTTTTAAAAAAAATTATAAAAAAACAAATTATGCTTAAAATGTATTGACTTAGAGTCTATTAAGTCATCAGTTAATATTACTTATTGAATTCTATGCTAAATGCGTGGGTGTATAATTGCCCAGTTGATTTAGTTTAAAAGGCTACATTTCAGTTAGTGGAATGTTATACTTGTTGTTCCTGTAACTGGGGTAGTGGCACAACATAAGAATGTAGGAATAGCTAGACTATAAAAGACCAAGGTCCATCTCGTTCACCACCTATCCTCCTGGTAGTCGCATGATACAATGATACTGGAGTTGTTGACTAATTATACCAATCAATTAGTCTACAACAGACCCAGACCTGACACAAGGAAAACCCCAGTGGTGGAGAGCAAAATACTGCGGATGCTGGAAATCTGAAATAAAAACAGAAAATGCCGGAGAAGCTCAGCAAGTCAGGCAGCATCTGTGGAGAAAGAAACAGAGTTAACGTTTCAGGTCGAAGACCGTTCGTCAGAACTGAAACGTTAACTCTGTTTCGTTCTTCGCAGATGCTGCTTGATTTGCTGAGCTTCTCCAGCATTTTCTGCATGTATCCCACTGGTGGAGAGCTTCGAGAACTATAGGTCCAAAATCACATTTTTCCTCCCAAACAAGCAACACTTATCACATTTCGTGTCTCAAATTACTGATATACTGTATCCCAAAATGTTATTTCCTGAAAGAAATCTCATTTGCATTTGAATTAATCAACACTAACTGCTTTCACCATCTCCCAAGGAAGCCTGGTCCATAGATTGACCACACAGTCACCGGAATGATGTTTCCTCAGATTACCTCCACCCACCCCATTCCACCCCCAGCGATCTCTGTCTACTCAGCCCCCCGCGATCTCCAAATGCTCACCAGCCCCACGATGTCCGAAATCCGCCCCCCCCCCGATCTCTGACTGCACACACCACCGCCCCCCCACCCCCACCGGCGCTGCCTGACTCTCCCCGCGGTCGGCCCCCACCCCACCCCGTAAACTCCGACTTACCATGCATCTGCTCCCCAGCTACTTTCCCACCCGACAGGCAACCAGCCTGTCGATCAAGCTGACTATCGGGCGGGAAACCTATTGAAAAATGTTAAAACAGGACGCCCAGTTAAATTCAGTAGGACCTGCAGGAAACCCATTCTTCCGGGTTTCCTGTCCGTAAATCACCCACCGCTGCCAACCCCCCCGTCCTCCGCTCTTTTCCCGGCTCCATGTGAACATTGTAGCCATAGTGTTCTAATCATGTCACTTACAAACATACTAACTGGTGACCATGCCTTAATTAACAATGATTGCATGGTGCTGCCTCCAGCTGTAAGGCTGCAGCCTTCAGGTATACAGGATTTTCTCGTCCTGTACAACGTGTGATGCTTACAGGCTTCTGATCTCCAAAATTAGCACGGTTAACATAGATGGCCTTTATCTGCTGATCAGCAAGATAAAATAAAAGCGCGAATGAAAACACTGTTGAAGATTATAATGTATGTTTTTAGAGTCCCAGTTTTTTGTTGTTTTCTTTAAAACTCTCATTGCTGTAAAGAACTTGCATTTATATAAAAACATAAGGAGCAGGAGTAGGCCATACGGGCCCTCGAGCCTGCTCTGCCATTCAATAAGATCATGGCTGATCTTTGACCTCAACTACACTTTCCTGCCTGATCCCCATTTCCCTTGCTTTCACGAACTCAGGATGTCCCAAAGCGTTTTACAGCCAATGAAGTACTTTTGAAATGTAGTCACTGTTGTATGTAGGAATTGTGACAACCAATTTGTGCACAGCAAGGTCCCACAAACAGCAATCTGATAATGACCAGATAATCTGTGTTAGTGATGTTGGTTGAGGTATATATATATTGGCCAGGACACCGGAGAGAACTGCCCTGATCTTTTTCAAAGTAGTGTCATGGGATCTTTTACGACCACCTGAGAGGGCTGCTGGGCCCTCGATTTAACGTTCATCTGAAAGACGGCACTGGGAGTGTCAACCTAGATTTTGTGCTGGAACAGGACTTGAATCCACGACCTTCTGACTCAGAGGCGAGAGTGCTACCAACACCTGCATCATTCCCTGAGTCCGAGGGCAAATTGGCAACCTATGAGGTATCTACCAGTGCCTCTGTTGAGGCAAACGGTTTAAATGGTACAAAAGTGATTTCAGATGACTCTCATTTTTGTTTAGTTCATGCATATCTGTGGAGAAACACCATCTTAACTTTGGAAGTTCACCGCGATGAAAATCGGGCAGGTTCTACAATGGGTGGGCGATCCGTTCTGCCAGATTACCACCTGTCCGATGAAGATGGAAATTTACCCCAACAATAAGTAAATATTAGTGATGTAAGGATCCAAAATGTTACTTTCTCCAGTCCCTGTGAGTGATTGCTGCCAATGTAAAACTTTAAAAAAACACTGCTCGTTTTCCTTTTGAAGTTCAGGCTGATGATGTCTTACAGAGACATTGAAACGCAGAGGAGATTATTTGGAATTCAATTCCCAACCTGTCATCAGGCTTTAGCTGTGGTTCATTTATAAAGTTGAAGGGGGATAAGAGGAGAAGAGAGAGAGAGAGAGAGAGATGCAATCTACGGAACTCCTAACCCTGTGTGCTCATGTTTTTGTAGAGTCGGACATGGCTGATTTTGATGGCAGAAGCTCCCTGCTCTACAGATTCAACCAAAAGAGCATGAGAACGGTGAAGGACATGATCTCCCTGAAGTTCAAGACGTTACAAAGTGATGGAGTGATCCTGCACGGAGAGGGTCAACGGGGAGATTACATCACACTGGAGCTGAAGAAAGGCAAACTCTCGCTGCAGATCAATTTAGGTATGAATCTTGTTTTATTACTTGAGGGGTTTTTAGCCTTCTGAGATTTGGAGCTTCTCTGGGTATAAACATAAGCCCAAGAAACCCCCCCCCCTACCTTTTCCAGGAAAGATGTAATAAAGAGCAGGATCTTGAGGATGCCTTAGTCTTTCAAATAAACCTTGATCTAATCTCATCCCTTCTACTGGTCACCTTGAACATATTATTTTCATATGCTGCTGGTAGCCTTCTATCTTGCTTGGCATACATAAAAAAGTTAATTAACTGAAACTTTGTGATTTACATGAAATAATTAAACTTTGCACTAGTTTCCCCTCAAACTACATTACCGTCTGCACAAAGTTAAAAGCCATGTTCACCCCGCAAGACAATCTGGATTTGAAAGATATGACAAAATAGGAAGGGATATGACCTCTGCCGAATACAAAGTTTGCCAAATGTGTCTCGCTGGCTCGAAGTTAATGGAGGCTGAGGGATTTTAGAACTCAATTTAGTCAACATCATTTCTGATTTTGAAATAAAAACAAAAACATGCAAGAATGCATAACAGGATGATCAGCATCTGAGAGAGAAAGCTTAATTTTTTTATGTGGCAATTATTCATCAGAACTGGCACCATTTGGCAGGATAAGCCCCTTTCAATAGGACTGGTGATGGGTGAAACGAGAACGAGGGGGCATAATCTTAGAATAAGGGGCTGCTCTTTCAAAACTGAGATGAGGAGAAACTTTTTCACTCAGAGGGTAGTAGGTCTGTGGAATTTGCTGCCCCAGGAAGCTGTGGAAGCTACATCATTAAATAAATTTAAAACAGAAATAGACAGTTTCCTAGAAGTAATGGGAATTAGGGGTTACAGGGAGCGGGCAGGAAATTGGACATGATCTTATTGAATGGCGGAGCAGGCTCGAGGGGCCGATTGGCCTACTCCTGCTCCTATTTCTTATGTTCTTATGGTGATGAAACGCCCAAGAAAATATAGAGGAGAGCAATAGGTGGAGGTCAAAAGTTGAGATCCGTGAACAGCTTTCACACAGTGGCACCTAAAGGCTTGATTAGTCTCTTAACTGATCTGTAACACTGGAAAGATGTGATATGCACCATAAAATGGCTGCCTTTGGCAAGGCCACACTTTGCATTTCTAGTATCATTTGTTTTCAGGTTATTAGTGTGTACAATTTCTGTTAAATTTTATATTTTCTAATTTTCTCCTTTGTTCCCTTTGGTACACCCTAGGTGATGCCAAGCTGCGATCTGTTAATGGTCACACCTCAGTCACACTGGGGAGTCTGTTGGATGATCAGCACTGGCACTCTATTACAATCGAACGCTACAACAAGCAAGTGAATTTCACCGTGGATAAGCACACACAGCACTTTCGAACTAAAGGAGAGTTTGATTATCTGGATATTGATTACGAGGTACTTTTAATCTATCATGATGATAGATATAATGCTTTCAATTTACATCAAACCCAAATACACCTCTTAAAGCTACTTGTAGCTCAAAAATGTATCTCCTTGTGAAGTTAGACTTGTGAGAATATATAGAGTTCATGAATTGTTTAACGAGAGGTGTGCTTAATCTTAGTCTTAAGTTGCCGTATGATCTTAAAATATGTGGTAGAAAGTGTGAGAAAACAGATGAAACGTTCATAAGACAGTTCTGGATGAAGAAGGGCCTTAGGCCATTTGATTTTATCCTTGACACTAAACTTGGAAGGGTAGTGAACAGTGAGGAAGATAGTGATAGACTTCAAGAAGATATAGACAGGCTGGTGGCATGGGCGGACACGTGGCAGATGAAATTTAACGCGAGGTGATGCATTTCGGTTGGAAAAATGAGAGGCAATATAAACTAAAGGGCACAATTCTAAAAGGGGTAAAGGAACAGACAGATCTGGGGGTATATGTGTACAAATTGTTGAAGGTGGCAGGGCAGGTTGAGAAAGCAGTTAAAAAGCATATGGGATCCTGAGCTTTATAAATAGAGGCATAGAGTACAAAACTAAGGAAGTCATGATGAACCTTTATAAAATATTGGTTCGGCCACAGCTGGAGTATTGTGTCCTGCTCTGGGCACCGCACTTTCGGAAAGATATGAAGGTCTTAGAAAGGGTGCAGAAGAGATTTGCTAGGATGATTCCAGGGATGAGGGACTTCAGTTACATGGGTAGACTGGAGAAGCTGGGGTTGTTTTCCTTGGTACAGAGAAGGTTGCGAGGAGATTTGATAGAGGTATTCAAAATCATGACGGGTCTAGACAGAGTAGATAGAGAGAAACTGTTCCCATTGGTGGAAGGGTCAAGAACCACAGGGCATAGATTTAAGGTGATTGGCAAAAGAACCAAAGGGAACATGAGGAAAAACTTTTTTACAGAGGGAGTGGTTAGGATCTGGAATGCACTGCCCGAGGGGGTGGTGGAGGCAGATTCAATCATGACCTTCCAGAGGGAACTTGATAAGTACTTGAAAGGCAAAAATTTGCAGGCCAAGGGGATAGGGTGGGGGAGTGGGACCAGCTGGATTGCTCTTGCGTAGAGCCGGCCTGGACTCGATGGGTCGAATGGCCTCCTTCCGTGCTGTAACCTTTCTATGATTCTAGAATGCCAACCCCACCAGCTTCCTATTACATAATTTAGCTGTCTCTTAAATGAGTCCTCCAGTCTCCTTGTTCTAAGGAATGCTGTGCTGTAGTCATTCGGATTACAATGAAAAACAATCTTGTTGGAAAGAACATGCTGGTAGATCCTTGGGCTGATTCAAGAGGATTCTTTTTGTTGAAATCTGTGCTTTTGACACAGTCAAGATATGATGCTCTTGCCATGGCAATCTAGTATTACTGTTCCTGTGCTGGGATTGATTCGAAGGATACTTCCCAGGAATCTTCATGTCATTTATATTTTAAACTATATATTAAAATCACTGCCAAGAGATAGTTGTCCAAGGAGGTCACAAATGTGCTGTAAACAATGCACTGTGACTTTTTGAGGACCGGTTTAACAGGAGTCTGGAGCTTAATCACATTTATTTTCTTCTATTTTCCACTAGAATGAGATGAAATCCATTCATTTCTGTGTGAATCTTTACCCTTCAGTTGGTTGAGCTTTAAAGGCCATCACTGGAGATGCAAAGTAACAACAAATATGCTCTGGAATTGCCTCCCTAAACCTCTCCGCCTCTCCACCTCGCTCTCCTCCTTTAAGACATTCCTTAAAATCTGCCTCTTTGACCAAGCTTTTGGTCACCTGTGCTAATACCACCTTTTGTGGTTCATGTCAAATGTTGTCTGAACACTCCTGTGAAGCACTCTGGGGCATTTTAATATGTCAAAGGCACTATATAAATGCAAGTTGTTGTTGTTATATGTTGCATTCATCATTGGTGTGGCACAAAAGGACTGTGCAATACTGGTGCAAGTAAAGTGGGGAATTCAACGGCAAATTATACAATTACAACAGCAACTTGCGTTTTATGTAGTGCTTTTACTGTAGAAAAACATTCCAAAATGCTTCACAGAGCCATAATCAAAATTTACATGCATGTAGAGTGAAGAAAGAAAGCAAAATATTATGTTTTCTGTACACAGTTACTTTTAGCCAATGAAACCTGCAATTATGTGATGTAACTATATAAAGTAATAGAAAACAAGCTTGAATTATCCCAATTGGACAATATTCTGTGCATTGACTCAAATTGTACATAGTGAGAGCACAAAAAGGTTCATATTTTCTGTTTTCAGGCAGGCATTTTTAAATGCCAGTCAGTGCGGGGTTAAAACATGGTATCATTAAAAATACCAGTCAATGTGGGGTTACAATATGATATAATTAAAAGTACCAGTCAGTGTGGGCATGGGGAGAAATTAGCTCCACACAATCCTATATTTCAAATTGAAAATAATTTCTACCGGCATATCTCAGTCTTCACAGTTTCTTTATAATTTATAATTTATCCTCCTCCCACTCTTTACTTCTTGAAGTTTTTCCATATCACACACATTCTGTAGCTGAGATTGCTTGGAAGATATCTGCTGACAGGCTTCTCCCGATGGAACTTTCAATGGTTAAGTGTATGAAAGTGATGGGAGTTGACGTGACTTTTGTTTTTCTTTCCCTTTGTCTTCATGATGAACCTCCACTGTGATGAGGGATGTGAGGATCGGGCGGGAAAGTGGAGTTGAGGCCTGAGACCAGCCATGATCTTATTGAATGGTGGAGCAGGCTCGAGGGGCCATATGGCCTACTCCTGCTCCTATTTCTTATGCTCTTATGGCTTTATTTAAGAAAGCACAGTTCTGGTCAGGAACTTGGGTGGAGGAACAAAGAGACCTGGGGATATATGTACACAAATCTTTGAAGGTGGCAGGACAGGTTGAGAAAGCGGTTTAAAGAAAGCATACAGGATCCTGGGCTTTATAAATTTACCTGAGGAAGGAGGAAGCCTCCGAAAGCTTGTAGATTTCAAATAAAAATCGTTGGACTATAACTTGGTGTTGTAAAATTGTTTACAATTGTCAACCCCAGTCCATCACCGGCATCTCCACATCATCACCTTTATAAATAGAGGCATAGAGTACAAAAGCAAGGAAGTAATGTTGAACCTGTATAAAACACTGGTTCGGCCACAGCTGCAGTATTTTGTCCAATTCTGGGCACTGCACTTTAGGAAGGATGTGACGGCCTTAGAGAGTGCAGAAAAGATTTACTAGAATGGTTCCAGGGATGAGGGACTTCAGTTACATGAGTAGACTGGAGAAGCTGGGGTTGATCTCCTTATAGCAGAGAAGGTTAAGAGGAGATTTGATAGAAGTGTTCAAAATCATGACGGGTTTAGATAAAGTAAATAAAGAGAAACTGTTCCCATTGGCCGAAGAGTCGAGAACCAGAGGGCACAGGTTTAAGGTGATTGGCAAATGAAGCGACATAAGGAAAAACTTTTTTATGCTGTGAGTAGTTATGATCTGGAATGTGCTGTCTTAAAGGGTGGTGGAAGCAGATTCAATCATGGCTTTCAAAAGGAATTGGATAAATACTTGAAGGGAAAAAATTTGGAGGGCTACGGGGAAAGACTGGAGAATGGGACCAACTGGATTGCTCTTACAAAGAGCCGGCACGGGCTCGATGGGCCGAATGGCCTCCTTCTGTGCTGTAACCGTTCTATGATTCTAAGTAGAGAAACACAGGCACAAGCCAATATCTGTTTGCTATTCAATGTGTTGTTAAAGAGGATAGGTATGTTATTATTTATGATTTACTTCAAATCAATAGGGTTCGTAAACATTGAATATCAGGTGTCACAGATTTATTAAGTGTACAGTACTTAAGCATACACTTGAAAGCAATACTTATGACAAAACCTTGCGGTTCAGTCGGGGGACTCAAACGTATCACCGTTCCGAGCTCGGTATTTAGGTTGATCAGACTTTAATCGAATCCAAATACTCATTACAAAGAGCCAATTTTTATACATTTCTCCTACTCCCTCCATGTGATAATCCACACAATTCTGCATTACATAATACAACTCCATATAAGGAGAATTTAATTGTCTTGTCTTTTATCAATAACTTTAGTTTCAATGAGTTCTTTTTCTGTAAACTGGTACAACTGCCCTTCTTTGTTATCTTATCGATAGTTTCACTCTTGTTGCAAAAAATTGCTAATCCACCAAGTTAAACGTTTAATTATAATTCTGTCGTTGTTTTGGTACCATATCATACCACAACAGCAGTCTTTTAACTAACTTTTTCCTTCTCTTGTTATCAACTGATTAAAGTCCCCTGAAATATATGAATCAATATGCACTGGCATGTCTTTTAATTCGGTTCACTGAAGTGACTAAACTGACCATTGCTTTAAGGTCAGCCCTGGTTCAATGGCCCAGTGGTACTTTAAATTGACTTAAACTTTCCTGCTTAACAGGCAAAGGCTAAAGGTTACTAATACTACAATATAAAGAGAAATCAATAGCAGTATAACATTAGCAGACTTCAGGACAGTCTAATTAACCCTTTACTTACAGTGTGTACTGTGATACCATGCCCACCGCGATTTGGTTGTACAAAAATGAAACGCGTTTAAGCGTGAAATCTTCACGTTGGTGCTCAGCTACGGAAGGAACTTATATCTGGCTCTGCATAGCACTGCCAGGAAGATTTTTTATTGTTATTGCACTATGCACTCCTGCTCCTCCTGGCTCTACTTAACTCATAAACTTACCTGGCCGACAGCTAGAAAACCTGAATACGGCAGCCCAATTTGGCATTAGCATATGCAGAGGTCCTAATGCCTGTTTTAGGCAACTGCTCTGGATGAGTCGGACATTATCCCGGCGTCCTTATGGCATAGGACGTTAGGCCACAAAATTGGGCCTCATTGTGCCCACTTTATGCCTGTAAAACAGGCGCGGTGAGGTTCGGTTTCTTACACGTGGCCCTTTTAAGTTGGTAAAGGTGAGATACTGAGTCTATGAGTCAACAAAGATATCGTATTTTCCCTTAAATTACCCCACAGAAATAGGGCAAATCTAATGATTAGTCCTTGGAGACAGAACATAAAGAACATAAGAAATAGGAGCAGGAGTGGGCCATTCAATTGGATCTTCGACTTCAACTCCCTTACAGTCCAAAAATCTATCGATCTCAGCCTTGAATATACTCAAGGACTGAGCATCCAGTCCTCTGGGGTAGAGAATTCCAAAGATCCACAACTCTCTGAGTGAAGAAATTTCTCCTCATCTCAATCCTAAATGGCCGATACCTTATACTGAGACTATGCCCCCCTAGTTCTAGACTCTCAAGTCAGAGGAAACAGCCTCCCAGCTTTTACCCTGTCAATTCCTCTCAGAATCTTATATGTTTCAATGAGACCATCTCTCATTCTTCTAAACTCCAGGACTGCACCCAAGTGCTAGTATACTCATTTGGTAGTGCTTTCGACTCTGAGTCAGATGGTCCCGTAGTCCTATTCTAGGACTTGTTTCATCCTAGTTTTATGCGCTCTCCAGTGCAGTATTGAGGGAGTGCTGCTTTGTCGGAGGTGACATTCTTCAGATGAGATATTAACACAAGGCTCCATCTGTCTGTTCTAGTCGTTCAGATGGATGTTAAAGAGCCCATGGCGCTATTCAAAGAAGAACGGAGAGTATTCTACCAGTGTCCTGGACAAAATCCCTCCCTCAACCAACACATAGGAACATAGGAATTACTAGATGACAAAGGGCCACGGTCTATCTAGTTCACCTTCTGCCATCCTGATAGTTGCATGATACAACAATAATGGAGTTGTTGACCATTCATGGCAATCAATCTCTATCAATTAGTGTACGGCAGACCTAGATATGAGGTGAGGAAAACCCCCAGTGGTAGAGAGCTTTGGGAACCATAGATCCAAAGTCACCTGTTCCTCCCAGGCACTTACCACTTGTCATTTCTCACATTACTCATATTCTATATCTCAAAATATCCCTAAAACACCACCATAACAGATTAACTGGTTATTTTTCCAATTCCTGTCTGTGAAATTTTTCTATGTGCAAAATGGCCAAATACAGGGCTACGGACCAAGTGCTAGAAAGTGGGATTAAGCTGGATAGCTCTTTTTCGGCTGGCACGGACACAATGGGCTGAATGGCCTCCTTCTGTGACGTAACTGTCTATGATTCTATGAACAGAGAAATGTGGTGTACACATCTTGCTAGACTCCGAGAGAGATTGCATGCACAACATACCAGGAAAATGTCAACAGAAAAAAGATATCAGTCAACTGTCACTCCTGTTCTATTGTTGTCACAAGAAGCTCATGTTAACTGTCAACACAGTACAATGCTCGATGATGCGTAGCCATCAACTTTTGGAATAGAATTCTGCCAAGGGCAGTTACTGCTGGTTCGGTTGCCATATCCAAAAGGGAATGAATCAATTCCTGATTCAATAAAGGGATGAGTTTGGGATGAAAACTGGATGAAATTAGCCTTTTTCGAGCCCTGAACTAGGACCTGAATGACATGTTGCAAATTGGATGGACTTTTAGTTGCTGTGTTTTTATAGTCTTGTGTGGTGCATGCACAGAACAGACACCAGCTAGGAAAATAGTACCATGCACTGGACTACTTCTGAATTAAGAAATTATTGACTGCTTTGGATTTATGCCAAAGGGCAAAAGAGATGCAGATCCTGAGTTTGTAGTTGCAGCTAAACACATCTCAGCACCTTGTAGTTTGTGATCAAGTACATGGGAGAGGCAAAAAAAAAACACAAGCAAAGGCATGCCTGCAGTTTTGCATTGAAACTGCAGACATGCCTTGAGATAGCTGGCACCCCATTTTGGTGTCCATGATTTCTCAAATGGTGAATTGCTAATCTCAGATGCCCACCAGAAAGCATCAGTTCTACCAACAAGAATCAAAGCAACATGAAACAATCATCATTCCCTGTGATTGTCATAGAATGATGGAGTGGGTGGGGGAGATCTAAGGCAGGAAGAGGGAGAAATTAACAAATGGGATTTTTTTTTTGTGGCAATTTATTTACTAGTTGGTAAGTCTTGAAGGTGACTCTCCCTTCCTTAGATAAATATACAAATATAAATTATCATTCTTAGGAGATTTACAAGAATGGTACCAGGGATGAGGGACTTCAGTTATGTGGAGAGACTGGAGAAGCAGGGATTGTTCTCCTTAGAGTAGAGAAGGTTAAGAGGATATTTAATAGAGGTGTTCAAAATTATGAGAGGTTTTCATCGAGTAAATAAGGAGAAACTGTTTCCACTGGCAGGAGGGTGGTTAACCAGAGGACACAGATTTAAGACCATTGGCAAAAGAACCAGAGGCGACATGAGGAAACATATTTTTACGCAGCGAGTTGTTATGATCTGGAAAGTACTGCCTGAAAGGGTGGTGGAAGCAGATTCAATAGTAACTTTCAAAAGGGAATTAGAATATACTTGAAAAGAAAAAATTTGCAGGGCTATGGGGAAAGAGCAGGGGAGTGGGACGAATTGTATAGCTCTTACAAAGAGCCAGCACAGGCACAATGGACCGAATGGCGGCCTCCTGTGCTTTATGATTCTATGATTCTCTACAAGCAACAATTGTCATGACTACTGGGAGCACCAGATTAGTAAATAGGGCTCTGATCCACAATGATTCAAAACACTGAGTGATTTTTCTTTCTTGTGTGAGGATTTAAAAAAAAATCCTGTTGGACTTCTCAATATGGGGGCGTTATGCTTGAAAATGGAACACTTTTTTCACATTACAGTCACCCAATATTGACATAAAGCACTTCCAGCTCAAGCATGTTGCTGGCACAAAATAGAAGGAGCTTTAAATTGTACCCAACCTATATAACAATAACTTGCATTTATATAGCACCTTTAACATAGTAACAAGGCGCTTCACAGGAGCATTATCAAACAAAATTTGACTCTGAGCCGCATAAGGAGATATTAGGACAGATGACCAAAAGCTTGGTCAAAGAGGTAGGTTTTAAGGAGCATCTTAAAGGAGGATAGAGAGGCAGTGAGGTTTAGGGAGGGAATTCCAGATCTTAGGACCTAAGCAGTTGACGGCACGGAAGAGGCCAGAATTGGAGGATCTGGGAGGATTGTAGGGCTGGAGGAGGTTACAGAGCTAAAGCGGGGCGAGGCCATGGAGGGATTTGAAAACAAGGTGAGAATTTTAAAATCGGAGAACTCGTGCTAGTTTCTATGTGCGACAACAGCCATGCTTGACGTCTCCAATCAGTGCCAAATTAAGTGCCAGCTGGGTTTGGAACTATCCGAAACTATTTCCTGCAGAAATCTTGCAGACAACGGAGCGAAAAGTGATTTTGTCAGTCATGGCTGGATTTGACCCGACACCTCATGATAGTGTACTCAGCCACTTTACCGCACAGTGCCGGTTGTTTTAATGAATTGTTTCAGGTTTCCATTCTGCTTTCTGTACGTTCTTTCTGCAATAATCCAATTGTAAGGCAGACTGATTTAAGCTTGTGTTGCCTTGCACCTGGTGGGAAAGAATAGGATTACGTTGGAACTTATTACTTCACTGTAACGACTCCCTATTTTCCTTGAATCACTAATTCAGGGAAACGTGTCCACTCCCTGTGTTTTGTTGGCTTCCATATCAAACCAACTGTTGTGGGAATAAAAAAACAGAAATCTATTTCCTTCCAAGTGTGGTCTTTGCCCCACACACAATTCACGGTGTTTATTTGAACGTGATTCATACAATTTTGCTCGATTTGAAAAAGGCTGAAGATTATAATAAGCTGTAGTTTATCAGAAGCTTCATATTTGAGCAATGCAAACAGTGCCCAGCCAGTATTTAAATATCAATGTATAACAATTGGTGATGAGCTGCAGTTTACCAGAAGACTTCAAATGGTTTCAAAATGACAACTCGAGCAAAATTAAATAAAACATAAAACCTTTGTGAGAATATTAAAAGAGGCACTTCTTCTGCGAGAAGCAGGAGATTAATTATTAATCACTTCTGTGCTACGATTATATGCTGAGAGCTCATGTTTTGAGCATCCAAGTGTGAACTCAAGCTCCTGGTGGCACTTTGGGCTTTTTGCGCTGATTGCATTTTTGAGTTGCAGCACATAGGGCAATTCGAGACGACTACACAAGGTTACAGGTTGGGAATCTTAACCAGTGGTAGCACAAGCAGAGTTCAAAAAACTCCAGATATCGAATGTGCAAATTACTGGGAGTACCACACATGGCATGGTAAAGCATAATCCCTTGCTTACAATTCATAACAAAATACTGATTTCAAATGTGACATATTGGGAGATGCCAAACAGAAGCCAGGATTTCCTTCTCATCTCCTCCCCTCTCCTACCCTTTGCTACCCCACTTCCCCCAAGGAGAGATGCAAAGTCAGCAGGGGATTCACCCCGGATCGTTCTCATCCTCCTCCGAATCTCTATAAAGATTTTGTACCTTGCTCTTTTTGGCGTCGTGTTTTTGAATATTGGAATTCTGTCCACACTGACAACTTAGAACTAATCCTGAGAGGTCACTGACTTTTCCTGCTTAATTAACCAGAGGAAAAACAAGTAATGATGGAAGAGGCCATTTGGCCCATCGAGCTCATCTTACCAGAGAAACAGAATTTTAACTGTGAACAACGGGTGGGTTGGCAGTGGGGGGGCTTTGAAAATTGCAACAATTTCAGACCCGCCTCCAACCCGCCCATTTCCGGTTTTCACCGGGGCAGGACGAGGGGTGAGCAACTAAAACCTTTCAAGGACGCTGCGGGCCTCCATTTTGAAAGGTTTCGTGATTTTAGCCCGTGGGGGCCGGGATTCCCGGACCTTCTCCTTCACACCACGTGAGAGGAGGCGAGAAGGCCCGAAACTGCAGCTAAGTGCCTTTCTGGCACAGCTTGTGGACCAGGAGGAGGAGGAGGAGGAATGCTTCCCCCAGGCCCAACAAGCCTACCTACCACCGACGATCGCAGACCCCACCCCCCAACGATCGCAGACACCCTCAACGATCATGGACCCCCGCGATGACCTGCAATCACAACCCCCCCCAACTTGGTGACTGACCCACCAGTGACTGACACCCAATCACCCCCCCATGACCCCCGATTGCCACCCCCCCCCCGCCCCCGAATGACTCCCCGGTGACTGACCTCCGATGACAGATCAGGCAAAGGTGAATCCAAAGAGCTTCTACAAATACATAAAGGGCAAAAGGGTAACAAGGGAGAGAGTAGGGCCTCTTAAGGATCAACAAGGTCATCTATGTGCGGAACCACAAGAGATGGGTGAGATCCTGAATGAATATTTCACATCGGTATTTACGGTTGAGAAAGGCATGGATGTTAGGGAACTTGGGGAAATAAATAGTGATGTCTTGAGGAGTGTACATATTACAGAGAGGGAGGTGCTGGAAGTCTTAACGTGCATCAAGGTAGATAAATCTCCGGGACCTGATGAAATGTATCCCAGGACGTTATGGGAGGTTAGGGAGGAAATTGCGGGTCCCCTAGCAGAGATATTTGAATCATCCACCGCTACAGGTGAGGTGCCTGAAGATTGGAGGGTAGCAAATGTTGTGCCTTTGTTTAAGAAGGGCGGCAGGGAAAAGCCTGGGAACTACAGACCAGTGAGCCTGACATCTGTAGTGGGTAAGTTGTTAGAGGGTATTCTGAGGGACAGAATCTACAGGCATTTGGAGAGGCAGGGACTAATTAGGAACAGTCAGCATGGTTTTGTGAGAGGAAAATCATGTCTCACGAATTTGATTGAGTTTTTTGAAGGGGTAACCAAGAAGATAGATGAGGGCTGTGCAGTAGACGTGGTCTACATGGACTTCAGCAAAGCATTTGACAAGGTACCGCATGGTAGGTTGTTACATAAGGTTAAATCTCATGGGATCCAAGGTGAGGTAGCCAATTGGATACAAAATTGGCTTGACGACAGAAGACAGAGGGTGGTTGTCGAGGGTTGTTTTTCAAACTGGATGCCTGTGTCCAGCGGTGTGCCTCAGGGATCGGTGCTGGGTCCGCTGTTATTTGTTATTTATATTAATGATTTGGATGAGAATTTAGGAGGCATGGTTAGTAAGTTTGCAGATGACACCAAGATTGGTGGCATTGTGGACAGTGAAGAAGGTTATCTAGGATTGCAACGGGATCTTGATAAATTAGGCCAGTGGGCCGATGAATGGCAGATGGAGTTTAATTTAGATAAATGTGAGGTGATGCATTTTGGTAGATCGAATCGGGCCAGGACCTACTCCGTTAATGGTAGGGCGTTGGGGAGAGTTATAGAACAAAGAGATCTAGGAGTACAGATTCATAGCTCCTTGAAAGTGGAGTCACAGGTGGATAGGGTGGTGAAGAAGGCATTCAGCATGCTTGGTTTCATTGGTCAGAACATTGAATGCAGGAGTTGGGATGTCTTGTTGAAGTTGTACAGGGCATTGGTGAGGCCACACTTGGAGTACTGTGTACAGTTCTGGTCACCCTATTATAGAAAGGATATTATTAAACTAGAAAGAGTGCAGAAAAGATTTACTAGGATGCTACCGGGACTTGATGGTTTGACTTACAGGGAGAGGTTAGACAGACTGGGACTTTATTCCCTGGAGAGTAGGAGGTTAAGGGGTGATCTTATAGAAGTCTATAAAATAATGAGGGGCATAGATAAGGTCGATAGTCAAAATCTTTTCCCAAAGGTAGGGGAGTCTATAACGAGGGGGCACAGATTTAAGGTGAGAGGGGAGAGATACAAAAGGATCCAGAGGGGCAATTTTTTCACTCAAAGGGTGGTGAGTGTCTGGAACGAGCTGCCAGAGGCAGTAGTAGAGGCGGGTACAATTTTGTCTTTTAAAAAGCATTTGGACAGTTACATGGGGAAGATGGGTATCGAGGGATATGGGCCAAGTGCAGGCAATTGGGACTAGCTTAGTGGTATAAACTGGGCGACATGGACATGTTGGGCCGAAGGGCCTGTTTCCATGTTGTAACTTCTATGATTCTATGACTGACCCACCCCCCCCTCGTGATCCCCTTGCCCCCTGGTGCCCCCATGCCCACCGATGCCCCCATGCCCCCTCATCCATACAATCTAAGACTTACCTGAAGACTTACCTTTTCACTTTTTGTCAGTCAGGCCGGTCAGTCAGACGGCAAACCGACAAAAAAAAAATGTCCTTACGTCAAAATCGTAAGGACGTCCGAGAAACCCGTATTTCCAAGTTTCGACCCTCCTGCCCTCTTCCCGGCTCCAGGTCAAAATCCTGGCCATGGTCTCCGTCACAGGTACCATTCCTGGTTTTGATCACACTTTACATGGATAGTTCTATGGTTCTACTACCAAAACATCACCCGTCTCTGCCCCTGCCTCAGCCCATCTGTTGCCAAAATGCTGTTCCATTGATTTGTCACCTCCTGACTCAACTATTCCATGCTCTCCTGGCTTGCATCCTATCCCTCACCAGCCTTAAACTTCAGTTCATAAGAACATAAGAAATAGGAGCAGGAGTAGGCCATATGGCCCCTCGAGCCTGCTCCGCCATTCAATCAGATCATGTCTGATCTTAGACCTCAACTCCACTTTCCGGCCCAATTCCCATATCCCTTGATTCCCCTAGAGTCCAAAAATCTATCTGTCTCAGCCTTGGATATATTCAACGACTGAGCACCCACAGTCCTCTGGGGTGGAGAATTCCAGAGATTCACAATCCTCTGAGTGAAGAAATTCCTCCTCATCTCAGTCTTAAATGGTCAACCCCTTATCCTGAGACTATGCCCCCTAGTTCCAGACTCTCCAGCCTGGGGAAACAATATCTCAGCATCTACCCTGTCAAGCTCATCCAAAATTATGCTGCCTGTATCCTATCCCTCACTCTCCTGTTCACTCATCACCCCCGTCCTTGCCGACTTACGTTGGCTCCCGGGCCTTCTATGCCTCAAATTTTAAATTCTCATCCTTATGTTTAAATCCCTTCATGGCCTCTCCCCTCCCTATGTCTGTAATCTCCCCCAGCCCTACAACGCTCCCAAATTTTTCTGTTCCTCTGTTTCTGGCCTTTAGTGCCAAACCGTTTGCTCTACCATTGACGTCTGTGCTTTCAGCCATCTATCCCCCATGGTCTGGAATTGCATCTGCCTCCACCTCCTTATTCTCCTTTTGAGACCCTCTTTAAACCTACCTCTTTGATCAAGCTTTTGGTCATCCCTCATTCTTTGGCTTGGCATCGACTTTTGTCTAATTATGCCTCTATGAAAAGCCTTGAGATGTTCTTCTGTGCTAAAGGTGCTATGACAATAGAAGTTGTTGCTGATTACTGCCCTGCACTGATTAAATATGCTAAGTCTACTGTCACACCCATATCTTTCGGCCACTCCTCTAGGTCATTCACTATACCGGTCGTGTTTGTCCCATTCTTTCTTCTAACGTGTAATGCCTTGCACCTTCATCTGTATTGATTTCATCTGCCCAATTCCAATTTCTTTCCAGATTTTATCTAGGTGCTTCCATGGTTGCTTGGCTATGAATGGACTGTTTTCTTGCCCCCAGCTTAATATCATATTAGTGATTTCACCAAATTGTACTTTATTTCTGAATCCAGGTTGTTTGTGTAGATTATGAAAAGTAAAAGCCCAGAGCCTGGAGACTTCCTTTAACTAATCGCAGCTGTTTCTTTCTCAACCAATTATTTATCCTCCTCCAGGTTTAACCTTGATAACCACTGCCTTAAGCTTTTTGAAAAGAAAGATAGAATATAACGCTGTTCACATCTTCAGGACATCCCAAAGTGTTTCACAGCCAATTAATTACTTTTATGAAAGTGCAATCACTGTTGTTTTTGTAGATGAACAGTACAGCCAATTTGTGCACAGCAAGATCCCACTAACAGCAGTGACATGAATGACCAGATCATCAGTTTGGTGTGTTGGTTGAGGGATGAATATTGGCGAGGATACAAGGAAAAACCTGTGATCTTCTTTGAAAAAGTGTGATGGAATATTGTATATCCACCTGAACAGAGAATCAGGGCCCCAGTTTCATGTCTTATCAGCATCTCTGACAGGCAGAACACTTTTGTTCTGTACTGGAACGTTTGCCTAGATTATGTGCTTATGTTCTGCAGTAGGATTTGTACCCGCTGTCTTTTGACTTGGATGCAAGAGCGTTACCACTGAGCCAACTGACACTCAACACTTAACCATGTAGCAATCCTTCATGGAGACCAACACCTAAGATTATAAGGTTGAAATTATTTTAATGGAAAACAGGACAGTCACATTCTCAGAAATCTCCTAATTTTGTAAAGGAGCCGGGTAAAAACTATAAATGATGTTATGAATAGCAGGTTGGCTCTCCAATTCACAACATATTGATTACAAACTCCTTGCCTTTGTTTACAAATCCCTCCACATGCACGTCTCACCCTGCCTCTGTCACCTTCGCCAAACCCATTTCCCAAACCGTACCCTCCACTGCTTTGATGCTACCTACTGTAAAATTCTCCTGTCCCTTCAGCTATCCCATCCTCACACTCTGGAATACTCTTTCGAAATCCCTTGTTGCATTTTTTCCCTCAAAATTCAAAGGCCTCTTCGAAATCTTTCTCTTTGACCTGACCTTCAGTAATTCTCCTTTGATTCTTCCTCCGAACTCTTGCTTGCTGTCCATTACCTACACATTCTTATGTGCAGCATTGTTATGTGAAAGCTGATAAATAACTGGAAGCTACAGAGACCTCATTAGGAACCAGGTCACCTGCTTTGCCTTGCAGCGTGCGGTGGTGTACGGTGCATTGAGAATAGAGTAGAAAGGATGAAAAATGAAATACATCAAAGTAGAATAGATAAGATTTAACATTTGCACTTCACTTAATCATGGATCAAGTTCTGTGCGTACGTACTATCCATATTCTTTCAAAAATATGTATTTTAAGTGAATTCATTTATTTTAATTAATGTTCATATTCTTAATGCTCCAAACCACTAAGCTGTAGGATGTAGATTTAGAGCCATTCCATTCATTTATATTCTCTTTCTCTCCCTCGAAAAGGGAAGAGATCTTGGGAAAAAAATGACACATAAGCGTACCTTGTATTTAAGGGTGGGATGATGTCTATCACAGGGAAGCCCCCTAAACCAGGCTGATAATCAGCTGTATGGGCATTAAAAAGGATTGGCAGGAACAGCTGGACTGATTGTCAGCCTGATGTTAACAGGTTACAAAAAGCTTTATTTCCCTGTACAAGCATCAACACTGTGATGTCAGCAAATTAAATGGTGCCACCAGAGGCCTGCATCTGACATTTTTAAAAAAAGTCAATATGAAGTAGTCAGTTCTAATCATTTTTTCATTAAAGGCATGAAAAATAACTGGGCGATATTTATGTTGGAAAACATCTTATTTCCTGCACTTTCCTTCCCCAGTATTTTCTTTGGCCTTGTTTTTGGATTTAACTCCTACTTTGACTCCACCAGGAGTATTATCATTCAACAACAACAGCAACAACTACTACTACTACTACTACAACTACTACTACTCGCATTTATATAATACCTTTAACGTAGTAAAACTCCCCGAGGTGCTTCGCAAGAGCATAGTCAGACTAAAAATTGACACTGAGTCAAAGAAGGAGACGTTAGGACCAAACGCTTGGTCAGAAGAGGTAGCTTTTAAGTAGCGTCTTTAAGGAGGTGGAGAGACGAAGAGGGATTTCCAGAGCTTAGGGCCTCTACGGCTGAAGGCATGGCCGCCAATGGTGGGGTGAAGGAAAAGGCTAGAGCTGGAGGAACACAGAGTTCTTGGAGGGTGGTAGGGCTGAAGGAGGTTACAGAGATGGGGTGGGGTACAGAAAGCAAATTAAAGATGTGACGGTGTAATGAGTTGAAATATCCTCGAACCCTTTAGATACTAGGACTATTTCCACTGCAGAAAGCTGGGTAAGAGATTTAATGGAACTTTTTAAATTATGAAGGGTTTTGAAAGGGTGAATGGGGAAAAAACTATTTTCTCTGGTTGGGGAGCTAGTAACAAGGGATCATCAATTTAAAATTGTCACTGAGAGGGGTTAGGGGAAATTTCTTTATGCAGAAAGCTGTTAGAGGATAGAATGCTTTGCCACAGGGAATAGTTGATGCAGAGACCATTGTACCTTTTAAGGGAAAAGTGGATAAGTAGTATCAAAGTTTATGATCAAAGACGGGTAAGTGGGGTTGATGTACGGATCATCCATGAATGAATAGGCTCGAGGGGTTGACTGATCTACTCCTGTTCCTTTGTTCTTCTCCAATATACATATTCAAGTGATTTAAAATGAAAAGAAACCAAATAATTCAATTTTAATTTCATGTAGCTAGTCTGAAACCAAATAAATAATTAGATTCCAAAAATATAGGATAATATGTAGGGGTCCATTAATGTGGAATAATTATGTAAGTAAAGAAAAATGAAATGTAAATTCAAAATGGCAAGACACTGGGATGAAGTTGATTAATTTGCTCGCAGTGACATACATTCCAGGATATCATTAATAAGCTTTCTTGTGTTTGTACATGCGCACATTATTATATTGTGTATATATACCCCTAAAGAGCCAACACAGTTGATTTGTTTTGACAAGTTTATTGAAATATAATGAGGTTATTTGTTTTAGATCTGAGTCGGTTTCATATTTCCTCTGGGTTCCCTAAAACATTTGGATTTATAGAGGAAGTTTTCAATGAAAGGAAACTCAATATACGGTTGAATTGAATAGCTGAATCTGTGATAGTGGTTGGCGTGTCTCTGTGTAATTTAATTTATGAAGTATTGACAGTGCGTGCGGAATATTGAAGTAGAGTTTGAAGTAGTGAGGGATGGATTTAATCTGCTGTGTTAAAATCAGTTTAACTTCATAGAATCATGGAATGGTTACAACACAGGAGGAGGCCATTCGGCCCATCGAGCCCATTCTGGATCTTTGTAAGAGCAACCCAGTCAGTCCCATTCCCCTGCTCTTTCCCCATAGCCCAGCAAATTATTTCCCTTCAAATATTTATCCAATTCCTTTTTGAAAGCTATGATTGAATCTGCTTCCACCGTCCGTTCAGGCAGCGCATTCCAGAGCATAAAAAAGATTTTCCTTATGTCATCTTTGGTTCTTTTGTCAATCACTTTAAATCTGTGTCCTCTGGTTCTCAACCCTTCTGCCAACGGGAACGGTTTCTCTTTATTTACTTTAAAGATTTTGAACACTTCTTTCAAATCTCCTCTTAACCTTCTCTGCTCTAAGGAGAACAACTCCAGCTTCTCCAGTCTATCCACTTAACTGAAGTCCCTCATCCCTGGAATCATTCTAGTACATCTTTTCTGCACCCTCTCTAAGGCCTTCACATCCTTCCTAAAGTGCAGTGCCCAGAATTGGACACAGTACTCCAGTTGTGGCCGAACCAGTGTTGTATAAAAGTTCAACATAACGTCTTTGCTTTTGTACTCCATGCCTCTATTTATAAAGCTCTGGATCCTGTATGCTTTTTTAACCTTCCTCAACCTGTCTTGCCACCTTCAAAGATTTGTACACTATTACCCTGAGGTATCTCTGTTCCTGCACCCTGTTTAGAATTGCACCATTTAGTTTGCATTGCCTCTCCTCGTTCTTCCTGCCAAAATGTATCACTTTGAACTTCCCTGCATTAAATTTCATCTGCCATGTGTCCGCCCATTCCACCAGCCTGTCTATGTCCTCTTGCAGATTATTATTATCCTCCTCACTGTTCACTGCCCTTCCAAGTTTTGTGTCATCTGCAAATTTTGAAATGGTGCCCTGTACATCCAAATCCAAGTCATTAATATATATCAAAAAAAGCAGTGACCCCAGTACCAACCTTTGGGGAACACTGCTGTATACCTTCCTCCAGTCCGAAAAACAACCATTCACCACTACTCTCAGTTTCCTGTCACTTAACCAATTTCGTATCCGTGCTTCCACTGCCCCATTTATTCCAAGGGCTTCAATTTTGCTGAGAAGCCTATTATGTGGTACTTTATCAAATGCCTTTTGAAAGTCCTCATCAACTCTCTCTGTTACCTCATCAAAAGACTCAATCAAGTTAGTTAAACACCATTTGCCTTTAACAAATCAGTGTTGGCTTTCTTTTATTAATCCACACTTGTCCAAGTGACAATTAATTTTGTCCCGGATTATCGTTTCTAAACGTTTCCCCACCGAGGTTAACCTGACCGGCCTTAGTTGCCGGGTTTATCCTTAAACCCTTTTTTGAACTAACACATTCTACAAGATAGAATCTTGTTAGGTTCAAGGTTCTATGCACTTCTGGCTGTTCTATTTGTGCGCGCTCTTCATAGAAAGGGAACTGCTTCTATATTGCACTTGTGTGCTGCAGAAATGAATGAAAGGAGAACTTAACATTACAAGGACAAAAACGCCAACTTGCATCAGAAAGATTTCTCTGAACACTTCACAGATTTGCTACTAAAGTGGGTGGCATGCAGGAAGGAAGCAAACATGTCGAATGGAGTTAAGAGGAAGGCCTGAAAGAGCAGTTGAAGAGACAAGTCTTTAATAGGCTTTTGAAAGCAGGGAAGAGGAGGGAAGGGAGATGGATATTGGGAAGGAGTTCCAGAGGGTGACAGCAACAACAACTTGAATTTAAATAGTGCCTTTAACATAGTAAAACGTCCCAAGGTGCTTCACAGGAGCATTATCAGACAAAATTTGACACCAAGACACATAAAGAGATATTAGGACAGGTGATCAAAAGCTTGGTCAAAGAGGTAGGTTTTAATGAGCGACTTAAAGGAGGAAAGAGACGTAGAAAGACGGAGAGGTTTAGGGAGGTAATTCCAGAGCTTAGGGCCTAGGCAGCTGAAGGCACAGCCACCAATGGTGGAGCAAAGGAAATCAGGGATGCACAAGAGGCCAGAATTGGAGGAGCTCAGAGATCTCGGAGGGCAGAAGCATAATACTGAAACAGCAGCTCAGAATGATGGACTGAATTGCAACAGAGCGGGGAATAGACCAGTATTAGACAAGCAAAGGTATCAGCAGGGAAATAGGGCTGAGCTAGGTTGAGGTGATGGTGTGGAGCCTTTTGAAATGGAAATAAGGATCTTCACATTGATTCATAGGAGCAAGGTGAGTCAGTGTAGCATTGTGAGGAGTGATGTTACAGAACTGCAGAGCTTTGAGCAGGTAAGGACAAAGGCAACAGCATCCTGAATGAGTTATAGTTCATTGAAGGTGAAAGCAGGGAGACTAGCTAGGAGCGCATTAGAGAAGTTTAATTTTGAGATGAAATAAGCATGGATTAGAGTCTCAGTGACAGTGATGGAGAGACAGGTAGGATTGGAGAGGGGAAGTGGAAGGTTGTGGTCTTGGTCACAGAACAGATATAGATTGGAAACTCAGCTCAAGATCAATAAGGCAGCATGTCCGGGTTCTGCACCACCTGAGGTAAAACCACCCACCTTAGGAAAACTGATAAAGTCGAGGGCAGTGGCATGTAGAAGCTGATAGGAACCAAAAGGATGGTTTCAATTTTGCCTACATTAAGCTGGAGGACATTTTGACTCATGTAAGACAAAGTCAGACAGACAGTAGGAGACCCGAGCCAGAGCTTTGAAATCAAGAGAGGAGACACAAACATGAATCACCAGCATGCATACAGAGCCTGATCCTGTGCTTTTGGATACACCAGTGGTCATTCTGTGGGGATAGGAGGAAAAACCATTGGAGGATTTGTAGTGTCATTGTTGGGACAGGTATGAATAGAACCAGGAAAGAGCAGGGCCATGAAGGTAGACGACCAAGGAGAGATATTGAAAGAGAGTAGAATGGACAACAGTGCCAAAAACAGAGGTGAGGTCAAGAGGGATGTGCTGAGGTACAGAACCTAGATCCAAGTCACCGAGGATGCCATTATCGACTTTGACGAGCGGTGTGGGTGAGGCCGTGACCAATTGCAGGGTCTCAAACAGGAAGTGGTAAGAGAGACGACCACATAGTTGTGAAATAATGCAATCTAAGACTTTGAAGTTGAAGGAAGTTTTAGAGATGGAACAGGAGTTTTCAGAGGATTGTGGGGTTTAACATTTTTTTTAAGGAGAGGGGTGATTTTATTGTGGCGGTGTGAGGGATGATGTTGGCAAGCAATGTGTTGAGGAGGTCAAGAGCTGGGAGGGAAGAGGGTTTAGGGAGAAGATAGTGGAGTTTGTGGACAACATGAATTTGGTGAGCATAGGGGGAGATGAAATCCAAGAGTATGGAATAAAGATGAAGTGAGGTACAGGTTAGAAGAAATAATGAGCATGGAATTGGAGAAGGTAGGAGGGAAGGAAGAGGCACTACCATGGAAGAACCTACCACCTCTACCTGGTTGTGACTCCAGTCTCTCATTACATAGTTGACGCTGAATAGCCTCAGAGCAACAAGAAATGGGCAATAAATTGTGCCTTGACAGTGTCACCCGCATCCTAAGAACAATTAATTTTTTTAAATCAGTTTTTCCCTGGGTGACATTGTGTGCCATATTTGAAGCAATTTTAATATATAAATTACTCACACAGGCAGTGTGGCCACAATTGTGCATCTGTGATGGAGGAGCTTCCCAGCAAGTATGTTCAGCTTGAAAAATCTAGATGCAGGCATACTTCAAAGTGCACATTTAAATTGTCCGTGTCTATGAGTATAACATAAGTCAATTGAAACTGTCAACATATTACAACCAGGCAACCCATGCATAGTGCCCAGAGCTACACCAAGTCTTCCAAGGGCCTCAGATGATGGAAAGGTGAGTCACAGTGGTATAATGTTTACCAGTGTTTTTGGTGGTGGGAAAGTTCTGTCATGCCTATTGGCATTTCAGTGTGAAATCTTCAACTCCTCTTCTACTCCTCAGAACAACAACAACTTGCATTTATATAGCGCCTTTAACATTGTAAAAGCCCCAAGGCATTTCATAGAAGCGTTATCAGACAAAGTTTGACACCGAGCCACCGAAGTAGATATTAGGACAGGTGACTAAAAGCTTGGTCAAAGAGGTAGCTTTTAAGGATCGTCTTAAAGGAAGAGAGAGAGGTAGGGAGGGTTAGGGAGAGAATTCCAGAGCTTAGGGCCTAGGCAGCTGAAGGCACGGCTGCCAGTGGTGGGGCGAAGAAAATCGGGGATGCACAAGAGACCAGAATTGGAGGAGCACAGCGATCTCGGAGAGTTGTAGGGTTGAATAAGCAGAGTTAGATGAGTCACATCATTGTTACAGTTGATGCACCTTAGTGTTATGCCACCTGCAATGTTACTAGCACTTGTGATTTCCAGAGGCAAATGGGAATATTGAAGTAGTGCTGAAGGAGATGCTGCTTTGGCGCTATCTCAAGAGTCCCGCTTGGACATTGATTCAGGATGGCCTTTGAGAACTGCAAGTGTTGGCAACGGTGCAAACATTACACAGGAACAAAGGACAAAAGCTTGCTTTGCACCATTACACTTTAAAGCACAAACAGTTTGTTATTGATCTGAACACATTTAAACCTTGATTCCTTGCCACAATGATTTTTTTCTTCTCCATTATCAGCAAATAACATAATAACCTCTTTATCTATTCTTTTATCTTTCAAAGCTCAGCTTTGGAGGCATTCCAGTTCCAGGCAAATCGGTGACATTTCTGAGGAAGAACTTTCATGGCTGCATTGAAAATCTCTATTACAACGGAGTGAATATTATTGATCTGGCCAAGAGACGCAAACCTCAGATACACATTGTGGTAAGTTGCTTCTTTCAGTTCAGAAAAGAGAAGCTATTTATCTATAGGACTGAATTAAAAATTAAACTGCGGCCTATAGAACTGATCATGATGAAACCAGATACAGCTGAATGCAATAGAGTTTGATGGAAAACAGGTACATTTTATTTTATATCATTTTAATTAGGCAAATCCGATAAACACTCTCTGCTTGTAGATGAGTTATCTTCTATCTGCTTAGCCAGCCTATTGATGCTAGGGAGAAGGTAACTTGTCCCTCGGTAATGATCTTAGTTTGATGCCGGAAAAATTCACCCAGATAATAATACAATTCCTAATCAATGTTGGCCCACAGCACAAAATTGACCCTCATTTGGCAAACTCATGCAGGGACGCTAGCTGGCTGGTGTGGGAAATAGGAAAATATCACAATAGTGCAGTAGGAGTAAACGTCGGAGGTTGGGACTAAGGCACATCTTTAGGGCAATGTAGAAAGTCTTACACTCCGTGCTAGAGCTGAACTAGGAGAGCTTTGATATTGGCTGAAAGTGCCTGAAATGGGAAACTCTTTTTCCAAAGATATCCATTACCTTGACGAGCAGAAAATTTATCATGAAAAAGTGGTTGACTTTCAACTGCCCTCTGAAGTGGCCTAGCAAGATACTCGAGTTGTAGCAATCCACTGCAACCACACGAACTGCAGTGGTTCAAGAAGGTGGCCCACCACCATCTTCTAAGGGCAACTAGGGATGGGCGATGAATGCCAGCAACGCCCACGTCTGGAGAATAAATTTATTTTTCAAAACAATAGTTAACCTGATTATGTCTATGGCATAAGAACTAAGAAATAGAAGCAGGAGTAGACCATAAGCTATCTCAAGCCTGCTCCGCCATTCGATAAGATCATGGCTGATATTCTACCTCAACACACTTTCCTACCTTATCCCCATATCCCTTGATTCCCTTAGTGTCCAAATATCCATCAATCACAGTCTTGAATATACTCAACGATTGAGTATATATTGCAACATTGCTGCAGGAGTTCCTCAGGGCAGTGTCCTAGGCCCAACCATCTTCAGCTGCTTCACCAATGACCTTCCCCCCATCATAAGGTCAGAAATGGGGATTTTCGTTGATGATTGCACAGTGTTCAGTTCCATTCGCAACCCCTCAGATAATGAAGCAGTCCGTGCCACATGCAGCAAGACCTGGACAACATCCAGGCTTGGGCTGATAAGTGGCAAGTAACATTCGCACCTGACAAGTGCCAGGCAATGACCATCTCCAACAGGAGAGAGTCTAACCACCTCCCCTTGACATTCAATGGCATTACCATCGCCGAATCCCCCACAATCAACATCCTGGGGGTCACCATTGACCATTAATACTGTGGCTAAAAGAGCAGGTCAGAGGCTGGGTATTCTGTGGTGAGTGACTCACCTCCTGACTCCCCAAAGTCTTTCCACCATCTACAAGGCACAAGTCAGGAGTGTGATGGAATACTCTCCCCTTGCCTGGATGAGTGCAGCTCCAACAACACTCATGAAGCTTGACACCATCCAGGACAAAGCAGCCCGCTTGATTGGCACCCCGTCCACCACCCTAAACATTCACTCCCTTCACCACCGGCACACAGTGGCTGCAGTGTGCACCATCTACAGGATGCACTGCAGCAACTCACCAAGGCTTCTTCGACAGCACCTCCCAAACCCGTGACCTCTACCACCTAGAAGGACAAGGGCAGCCAGCTCATGGGAACATCACCTGCACGTTCCTCTCCAAGTCACACACCATCCCGACTTGGAAATATATCGCCGCTGGGACAAAATCCTGGAACTCCCTTCCTAACAGCACTGTGGGAGAACCTTCACCACACGGACTGCTGCAGTTCAAGAAGGTGGCTCATCACCACCTTCTGAAGGGCAATTAGGGATGGGCAAAAAATGCTGGCCTTGCCAGCGATGCCCACATCCCATGAACGAATAAAAAAAAAGCATCCACAGCCCTCTGGGGTAGAGAATTCCAAAGATTCACACCCCTCTGAGTGAAGAAATTTTTCCTCATCCCGGTCCTAAATGGCCAACCCCTTACCTTGAGAAATGACCCCTAGTTCTGGACTCGCCAGCCAGGGGAAACAGCCTCTCAGCTTCTACCCTGTCAAGCCCTCTAAGAATTTTATACGCTTCAATGAGATCACCTCTCATTCTTCTAAACTCCAGAGAGCTTCTTCTAAACTCCCGCATGGCCATGTCAATCATCTCAATATTACTGGCACAGAAACAAAGGAGCTGCTGCCTTTCCCATCCGTCCCCTGGGTAGAAACAATTTATCAAATTTATGTGGTTTTAAATGATTTCTGCTTCAATTTTATGAGGAGCAAGTCTGCAGCAATTGTTCATTATGTAATTGATTGTCACCATTAATCAATCATTTGTTTGCTAAGCGTTGCCTACATTTCTGTTGTATAAGTTTTATCTTATTTTCACTCCCACATCTTTAGACGGTACCCCCCCCCCATGACTGATGCCAAATGTCAGTCACCAATGATTTCAGCTGTACATGATAGCATATTGCAAAGCAATTTAATTATTATGATTAATCACCCATTAAAATGTTAATCAACTATGGTTGATTATGTGGCTGCCAGTTGCAGTTGTCATGAAGAGTTGCCATGCTATGTTGCCATAAATGATATCATTTCACTTCTGCCATGGATGTGCGCTGAATAAATGTCAGATTATCAGCGTGCTGCCAAGAATCTCATATTCCTGTACGAGTCAATGGTCAGCAGTGGGACTGTGGAGTTATCGATCAAAGATTCAGGTAGTCCAGATTCAGGTAGTCCCATGGTACAGTAAAAGTCTTCCATCAAACTGAATGTATGTAACAGATGTTTTGAGAACATCTTTTAATCCAAAAGAATCTATTACATTCTAGTGTGTTTCAAAATTTACTGCACTATGCGATAACCTTGTAGCTCAAACGATCTGGCCCTATGGTAAAGTGCGAACTAAACCACATGATTCCCGATGAGGCAGTTCCTGAATTTAGCCGTGCTGTCAGGCAGAGCTGGTGAAATCGATATTTCCCCATAAAAAGGGTGGAACGGGCAGAGGGTGAATTGTAGCTGGACAGTTTTTGTCCATTTACTCATGGCCAACTCAAGAGTAACACGGGAATAGGACTGGGAACCCACCCTGATGGTCAAGGAATGACGTGGGATGTAATGGAAGGCAGAAAATGGAAAGAAGATAAAATCATGCTGTTCAGTAATGTTTTATTACACTTTACCAAGATCCTATTTGACCCATGGAAGGGATGCTATATTGATCACTTTCCTCATGCAATGCATAGATGCAGTCCAGACGCATGGGCCTAGAAATTTGATGGCGCCGGTGCTAAACAGGCGCCTAAGACTTCAATATGGTGGGCAGGAAGCACATGCTCATTCCGAGCCTGTAGCGCGCCGGCCGCCATATTGGTATAAGCAAAAAAAAGGCGTCCGGTGCCCACCCCTGAAACAGTCTCGGGTCCCTTTGCATATGCAAACGAGGGACCTTACACCTGTTTAAGACCCCCTGTGCAAGATGACTTTGAGCACAGCCGGCACCTTAAAGGGACAGCCACTACCAAGAAGGTAAGATTGCAAGAAAAAAACTCGTACCTGAATTTGGAGCCAGGAGGTGCAGGAGTGCTCCTCCCAGCTCCACATTAAAACCACTGGCCGCTGCCAGCCACCGTATCCACCACAGACCGCGCCCCCTCCACCCTCCGATTGCAAGCTCGGCTTCACCGATCGTGCCACCACCTCCCCCGATCGCCAGCTATACCCACCTCCCAGTCATCCCCCTCTCCCGGTCACTACCCCCCTCCCCCCACCACCGTCCTGGTTGCCCCCCTCCAAGCCGCCTTCCATTCCCCTTTTAATGACTTAGCTGAGGGTCACAGTCAGCGATGCAACAGCACGGTATTCTAGGTCTCTCCACCGGCAAATTGCCTGTGGAAGCCCAGTACGTGTCCCCAGCTTGCCAGTGTCGTTTAAATGAGGCCCGAGACCCAATATCAGGCGAGCCTTGGGCTTACTCATTCAGATGCAGGGATTGATCTCATGGAATTCAACAGAAGCTAGAGATTCAGGGAACCCATCTTCACACCTCGTTGAGGAGCGGTGTTTCCCCGAGCCCTCCAATCTGCCTAATTGTTTCTGAGTGGTCCCTTGACTGCCTTAATCTATGTTAAATCCTTGCCCAATTTTATTAATCTCATTGATGCCATTGGACTGTAGCTGGACCAAAGCTTTCAGATGGCTTATGGAAACAGTTGCACTTTTAAGTTGTAACATAAGATCAGATGTATGAATGATATTTCGCTTGTGTTTTCTTTCTTGTGTTCACTCTTGCTCTTTCTCACACACACACACACACACACTCACTCACTCACTCACTCACTCACTCACTCAGTCTCTATCTCACTTTCTTTCGCTCGCACTCTTCCTTTCACTCTCTCTCTCTCTCTGCCCTTCATTCTCTCTCTTTCTCATATTTTGGCTACTGCTATCATCGTTTTTACTTTATTGTTAGATGCTTGAATCCCCTGGCTTTGAACCATCTGTTGCTTCAGTACAAATAAATCTGTCTCATAACATAGTGCTTAAAGCTGTCCAGTTGCTTTTGTAATTCAGTGTGTGTGATCGAAGACTTCTTTGTAATATCATTCTCATGCTGTGGACGATGTGTGTTATTGATTGTTCCGTAACTCTGAATAATTACAAATGAGAAGTTTGGGGGAAAACACAACTATTGTGTTTTCTCTATTTACTGGAAAGTAAAAAATAATGTGAGCATTCAGGATCTGGAATTAGATAGTCACAGTCAAATTGTTCCAGCTAGTTCAACCCACAACTTAGTAAAATGAATGTTGGCTTGAAAATTCTCTTGAACCCATCTGCATGTCACTGAAGTCAAGTTAATTCAGAATGCTCGGTCATACTTGTGAAATAAATATGTGAAGTAGCTTGTTTACTATTTCTAATGAGAGTGGGGGGGCAATTGTAACTTTGGGCGATAGTGTAAATTGGATCAGCCGCCCGTTATACACCTCTCCCCATTGACTTCAACCATTGGTGCTTTTTTTTCTGCCCAGGTTCCAGGGCCACTGGTGCCTGTGTTGTCAGTTTGCTGTGCTTCCATTTTCACCTGCCTTATCCCACACCTCTGGAGCTATTTGCATGTTCTTCATGACTCGTGCATATCTTTTATTTCTATACCTTCTCTGTGTGTGTGTGTGTGTGTGTGTGTGTGTGTGTGTGTGTGCGTCTTTTTCTACTCTCCTTCCCTTGCTCTGTTCACTTTTAAATGCTGTTCATCTGTAATATCTTCCAGTTCTGACAAAGGGTCCACACTTGAAATGGCAACTTATCTGTTCTCTCCACAGACGCTGCCTTAACTGCTGAGCGTTGCCAGTATTTTCTGTTGTTTTGTTCTCATCTTTGCTCTTTGTTTCACGCCTTCCAGCCATCTCTATCCACGTGGCTACTTTCCCTTTTATTCCATGAGCCATAAATCCTTTAGCTGGTACCTTTTATCATGCTTATTGAAAATCCATACAAACCGCATCCTCTTGCCATTTTCTTTTATTCATCCTCGGTTATTTCTTCAAAGAGTTCTGAAGGTGGGTCAAGCATGACCTGCCTTTTAGAAGTCAGTGCTGACTTGCCCAGACCAACTCTCGTTTCTCCAAGTGCTTTGTCATTTTATCCCATTTTATAGTCTCTCTGGGCGTAATTTTGAGTGATTACAATGACAAAAGCTACAATTATAATATTTATCAAGAGTCTAATCTAAAAATCAAACGAGTGATTCTTTGCTTTGAAATAGTTCTGAAGGCTGCCAGGGATAATCTTGAGTTTTGTTAATGGACAGAATACTTCTAGTTATTGAGTCACAGGCAAGAATTGTGCCTTCTCTTCTGTAAACTGCATTACAAGCCCAATTGTAACATTTGAGCCGATATTTTTATATTGATCGGTAATCAGAACCCGTTAACCTTTTAAACAAATGGGGCAAGCCATGAGATGTCCTGCTCCAGCAAATTCTGGGCCATTATTTATCACTGGTCTAATCGGAACAGGCTCGAGGGGCTGAATGGCCTATTCCTGTTCCCATGTTCCAAAGAGGTTGGAACGTTTAACTTGAATATTATTCTGCTGTTAAGTTTGTTTGTTCTCTGACCCCCCCCACCCTTTCTTCCAGGGGAACGTGACATTTTCCTGCGCGGAGCCGCACATCGTCCCAGTCACGTTCATGACTTCCAGTAGTTACTTGCTGCTGCCCGGGAAGCCTCAAATGGACGGGCTGTCTGTCAGCTTCCAATTCCGCACCTGGAACAAGGATGGTCTGCTGATGTACAACCAATTCCATGAAGCATCTGGAGTTCTACAGATTTACCTCAACAAGGGGAAGCTGAAAATAAATGTTCATAAATTATCATGGAGCCAAGCTGACATCACCACAGGTAATTGCAATAGTCAATTTTGCTGCCATCCGTGACAGCGGGAGGAATTGTTAGGAATAAAAAGAAACACTTATCTCCAAAGGCAAGTCATTTTAAGCAGCTAATTATCTTCTGAAGCACAGCACACTGAGTCAAGGAAGATTAGAGTTGAGAGGGAAAAGGGGAGATTACAGTTCAGTGGAAGAAGAAGATTAGAGTCTAGAGGAAGGAAAAGATTATCAGTAGTTTGATTAACTTTTAGAGGAAGAGAAACAGACGAGATTAAAGGAAGGGAATTTGTCTGACATTTAATGATTATAAAAATATACGGTTATATGGAAATGTTGTACCCAATTGTGCAGAAATTATCAGTTGTTGGGAACAATGGTTGAGATCAACACACTGGACTCATTTAAGGAACAGGTTGATGCTATAATGGGGAGATAGTAAGGTTGCTGTTCTGGATGGA
This sequence comes from Heptranchias perlo, assembly GCF_035084215.1. Classification (NCBI taxonomy): domain Eukaryota; kingdom Metazoa; phylum Chordata; class Chondrichthyes; order Hexanchiformes; family Hexanchidae; genus Heptranchias; species Heptranchias perlo. The sequence continues at coordinate 14,156,346 of NC_090331.1, read as the reverse complement.
TGATATTAGATAGGTTGGGATGAAAAGCGTGTTTAGCTTATCTTGTGGGGAGCATGTGTGTCATGTTTATAATGCATTAAACGTCTTGCGTGTAACAAACACTTCGTGCAAGAGTCGCACTTGCTTCTCATCATACTTGAGCACTTCATCTAGATTGATACTTCATAGAAAACATAGAAACATAGAAAATAGGAGCAGGAGTAAGCCATTCGGCCCTTCGAACCTGCTCCGCCATTCAATATGATCATGGCTGATCCTCTATCTCAATACCATATTCCCGCTCTCTCCCCATACCCCTTGATGCCTTTTGTGTCTAGAAATCTATCCAGCTCCTTCTTAAATATATTCAGTGACTTGGCCTCCACAGCCTTCTGTGGTAGAGAATTCCACAGGTTCACCGCCCTCTGAGTGAAGAAATTTCTCCTCATCTTAGTCCTAAATGTCCTACCCCATGTCCTGAGACTGTGACCCCTCGTTCTGGACACCCCCAGCCAGGGGAAACATCCTCCCTGCATCCAGTCTGTCCAGCCCTGTCAGAATTTTATATGTTTCAATGAGATCCCCTCTCATTCTTCTATAATCTAGTGAATACAGGCCGAGTCGACCCAATCTCTCCTCATACGACAGTCCTACCATCCCAGGAATCAGTCTGGTCACCCTTCGCTGCACTCCCTCTATGGTATATCCAAGTATATCCTTTCTTAGTTAAGGAGACCAAAACTGCACATAATACTCCAGGTGCGGTCTCACCAAGGCCCTGTATAGCTGCAATAAGACATCCTTGCGACTGTACTCAAATCCTCTTGCAATGAAGGCCAACATACCTTTTGCCTTCCTAACTGCTTGCTGCACCTGCATGTTTGCTTTAGTGCACTTCAGTGCAATACTGGGAGGGAGTGCCGCACAACAACAATAACAACAACTTGCATTTATATAGCACCTTTAACGTAGTAAAAGGTCTCCCAAGGCGCTTCACAGGAGTGTTATCAGACAAAATTTGATGCTGATCCACATAAGGAAATATTAGGACAGGTGACCAAAAGCTTTGGCAAAGAGTCAGGTTTTAAGAAGCATCTTATAGGAGAAGAGAGAGGTACAGAGGCGGAGAGGTTTAGGGTTCCAGAGTTTAGGGCCGAGGCAGCTGAAGGCTGCCAATTGTGGAGCAATTAAAATCGGGGATGCGCAAGAGGCAAGAATGGGATGAGCGCAGAGATCTCAGAGGGTTGTGGGTCTGGAGGAGGTTACAGAGATAGGGAGGGGCGAGGCCATGGAGGGATTTGAAAACAAGGATGAGAATTTTAAAATCAAGGCGTTTCCGGACCGGGAGCCAATGTAGGTTGGCGAGCACAGGGGTGATGGGGGAACAGGACTTGGTGCGAGTTTTGGCAGCAGAGTTTTGGTTGAGCTCAAATTTATGGAGGGTGGAAGATGGGAGGCTGGCCAGGAGAGCATTGGAATAGTTGAGTGCAGAAAAGATTTACTAGGATGCTACCGGGACTTGATGGTTTGACTTACAGGGAGAGGTTAGACAGACTGGGACTTTATTCCCTGGAGAGTAGGAGGTTAAGGGGTGATCTTATAGAAGTCTATAAAATAATGAGGGGCATAGATAAGGTCGATAGTCAAAATCTTTTCCCAAAGGTAGGGGAGTCTATAACGAGGGGGCACAGATTTAAGGTGAGAGGGGAGAGATACAAAAGGATCCAGAGGGGCAATTTTTTCACTCAAAGGGTGGTGAGTGTCTGGAACGAGCTGCCAGAGGCAGTAGTAGAGGCGGGTACAATTTTGTCTTTTAAAAAGCATTTGGACAGTTACATGGGTAAGATGGGTATCGAGGGATATGGGCCAAGTGCAGGCAATTGGGACTAGCTTAGTGGTATAAACTGGGCGACATGGACATGTTGGGCCGAAGGGCCTGTTTCCATGTTGTAACTTCTATGATTCTATGATTCTATGAGTCTAGAGGTAACAAGGGCAGAGGTGAGCTGAGGCAGGGGTGGAGATGGGCAATGTTACAGAGGTAGAAATAGGCGGTCTTGTTGATGGAGCTGATATGTGGTCGGAAGCTCATCTCAGGGTCAAAAAGGATGCCAAGTTTGCGAACCGTCTGGTTCAGCCTCAAGTAGTGGCCAGGGAGAAGGATGGAGTTGGTGACTAGGGAACAGCAGAGATGAAAGACAATGGCTTCGGTCTTCCCAATATTTAGTTGGAGGAAATTTTTGCTCATCCAGTACTGGATGTTGGACAAGTAGTGTGACAAATCAAAGACAGTGGAGGGGTCGAAAGAGGTGGTGGGGAGGTAGAGTTGGGTGTTGCCAGCGTACATGTGGAATCTGGATGTTGTGTTTTCAGATGATGTCACCGAGGGGCAGCATGTAGATAAAAATTGGAGGGGGCCAAGGATAGATCCCTGGGGGATCCCAGAGGTAATGGTGTGGGAGCGGGAATAGAAGTCTTTGCAGGTGATTCTCTGACTATGACTGGAGATCAAGGAGGGGCCATGAAATAACACTGGCGAGCAAAATAAAGGAAAATCCTAAGATGTTTTATAAGTATATTAAGGGTAAGAGGATGACTAGGGAAAAAATAGGGCCCATTAGGGACAAAAATGGCAATCTGTGTGTGGAGCCGGCAGATGTAGGAGGGGTTCTAAATGAATTTTTTGCATCTGTTTTCACTATGGAGAAGGACGATGTAGACATAGAAATACGGCAGGGGGACTGTGATATACTCGAACATATTAACATCGAGCGGGAGGAGGTATTGGCGGTTTTAGCAGGCCTAAAAATGGATAAATCCCCAGGCCCGGACGAAATGTATCCCAGGCTACTGTGTGAGGCAAAGGAGGAGATTGCGGGGGCTCTGACACATATATTCAGAACCTCTCTGGCCACAGGGGATGTGCCAGAGGACTGGAGAACCGCTAATGTAGTACCATTATTCAAGAAGGGGAGTAGGGAAAAACCGGGGAACTACAGGCCAGTGAGCCTAACATCAGTGGTAGGAAAATTATTGGAAAAAATTCTGAAGGACAAAATTAGTCTCCACTTGGAGAAGCAAGGATTAATCAGGGATAGTCAACATGGCTTTGTCAAGGGAAGATCATGTCTGACTAATTTGATTGAATTTTTTGAGGGGGTGACTAGGCGTGTGGATGAGGGTAACGCAGTGGATGTGGTATACATGGATTTCAGTAAGGCCTTCGATAAAGTCCCCCACAGGAGACTGGTCAAGAAGGTACGAGCCCATGGAATCCAGGGTGCCTTGGCACTTTGGATACAAAACTGGCTTAGTGGCAGAAGGCAGAGGGTGATGGTCGAAGGTTGTTTTTGTGACTGGAAGCCTGTGGCCAGTGGGGTACCACAGGGATCGGTGCTGGGTCCCTTGCTGTTTGTGGTCTACATTAATGACTTGGATATGAATGTAAAAGGTATGATCAGTAAGTTCGCTGATGCTACAAAGATTGGTAGGGTAGTAAATAGCGAGGAGGATAGCCTCAGTCTGCAGGACGATATAGATGGGTTGGTCAGATGGGCGGAACAGTGGCAAATGGAATTTAACCCGGAAAAGTGCGAGGTGATGCACTTTGGAGGGACTAACAAGGCAAGGGAATACACAATGAATGGGAGGACCCTAGGCAAGACAGAGGGTCAGAGGGATCTTGGTGTGCAAGTTCACAGATCCCTGAAGGCGGCGGAACAGGTAGATAAGGTGGTAAAGAAGGCATATGGGATACTTGCCTTTATTAGCCGAGGCATAGAATATAAGAGCAAGGAGGTTATGATGGAGCTGTATAAAACACTGGTTAGGCCACAGCTGGAGTACTGTGTGCAGTTCTGGTCGCCACACTACAGGAAGGATGTGATCACTTTGGAGAGGGTGCAGAGGAGATTCACCAGGATGTTACCAGGGCTGGAGCGCTTCAGCTATGAAGAGAGACTTGGAAGATTGGGTTTGTTTTCCTTGGAGCAGAGGAGGCTGAGGGGGGACATGATTGAGGTGTACAAAATTATGAGGGGCACAGATAGGATGGATACTAAGGAGCTTTTTCCCTTCGTTGAGGGTTCTATAACAAGGGGACATAGATTCAAGGTAAAAGGCGGGAGGTTTAGAGGGGATTTTAGAAAGAACTTTTTCACCCAGAGGGTGGTTGGAGTCTGGAACTCACTGTCTGAAAGGGTTGTGGAGGCAGGAACCCTCACAACATTCAAGAAGCATTTGGATGAGCACTTGAAATGCCATAGCATACAAGGCTACGGACCAAATGCTGGAATATGGGATTAGAGTAGACAGGGTTGATGGCCGGTGCGGACACGATGGGCCGAAGGGCCTCTATCCGTGCTGTATAACTCTATGACTCTCTGAGATAAGAATGGAACCAGGTGAGTGCAGTCCCACCCAACTGGACAAAGGAGGAGAGACTTTGGAAGACGATGATGTGGGATCCTTCATCATGGTCACAGTCACATAGGATGTCATTTGTGACTTTGATAAGGGCCGTTTCAGTGCTGTGGCAGGGGCAGAAACCCGATTGGAGGGATTCCAACATGGAATTGCAGGAAAGATGGGCACGGATTTGGGAGGCGACAACACATTCAAGGACTTTGGCGAGGAAAGGGAGGTTGGAGATGGGGCAGCACTTTGCAAGGACAGAGGGGTCAAGGGTGGGTTTTTTGAGGAGGGGGGTGATGATGGCAGATTTGAAGGGGAGGGGGACAGTGCCTGAGTAGAGAGAACTGTTAACGATATCAGCTAACATGGGGGCCTGGAAGTGAAGTTGGGTGGTCACCAGTTTGGTGGGAATAGGGGCAAGGGAGCAGGAGGTGAGTCTCATGGTCAAGATGAGCTCGGAGACGGCATGAGGGGAGATAGGAGAGAAACTAAAGAAAGTTGGGAGTTCAGGGCTAAGGCAGGGGGAATCTTAGGGGAAGTTTGACTTGGTGGGCTAGGGGAAGGGAGGGAAGCAGCAAAGGCAGCTGAACAGATGGTCTTAATCCTAGTGATAAAGAAGTCCATGGACTCTTCGCACTTTTTGTTGGAGATGAGGGTGGCCTTAAGGGAGTGGTGGTGAGTGCCATACCAGGGGGAATGACCAGGGTGAGAGAGAGTAATGGTTTTACTGGGGTCAAGGGTATCAAAGGTGGAGGTGAGGGTGTGATTGAGCAAATCAGTAGCTGCAGAAATGTCATGATGAATGGAGGGCCAAAGGTTGGACAGTTGGGAATTTGAAAGTGCAGTTTTAAGTGACTTGGAGGAGAGTATTTTCCACAGGCGGACGCAAAAGGAAGTGGGGTTGGGAGGGGGAAGGGTGTGGAGAGGGATACAAGGAAGTGATCAGAGATGGCCTTATCTGTGATGGACACGATGGGAGTAGAGAGGCCATGAGAGATGGCAAGTTCGAAGGGGTGGCCGTGAATATGGGTAGGGGTGTTTATATGGAGGGAGAGATTAAGGGAGGATAGGGGGGCAGTGAACTCAGAGGAGAGAGAGCATGATGAGTTGAGATGGAGGTTGAAATCACCACGGATGAGAAGTCGCTCGGTGCAGAAGCTGAGGGAGGAAAGCAGTGACGATATCTCGGTGAGAAACTTGGCATGGTACTTGGGTGGGTAGTAGAGAATGAGGATTTTAAAGGAGGTGAGAGGGGTTTAAACAAGGTGAAGTACTCAAAGGAAGAGAAGATGCCAGAGGAGTAGGGGGACAGACCAAAGTGTACAGTCGGAGGTGCCTTCATTCAGATGAAATAATTAACCAAGGTCTGCCTATTCAGGTGGACCTAAAGATCCCATGTCATGTTTGCAAAGAAGAGCAGAGAGTTCTCCTGGTGTCCTGGACAACATTCCTCCCACCAACCAATGCCACAGCAGATTAGCCAGCCATTAATCTCATTGTTGTCTGTGGGACCTTGCTGTGCTCAAATTGGCTGCTGTGTTTCCCTACAAAACAATACTGACTACACTTTTTTTTAAGAAAGGAATATATTGGCTGTTAAGTGCTTTGGGATGCCTTGAGGATGTAAAAGGTGCCAGACAAGTGCAAGTTCCATTTTTCTTACTTCAAATGTCACACTTTAGCATATCCTCTGACTCACTGTAAACAATGCTGTGAGAGATCTGATATTTAATGAAGAAACATCAGAGATGGTGCTACTTGTGGCAGCTAGAAGTTTTATTACATGCTTCACTGTACGACCACTAGTTTGACTGTGTTCTCCCTGGTTATCTATTTAAGTAAAGCCTGTAGATTACAGATGTGACAGAATGCAGCGATCCCAGAGAATTCTGAAAGCAACATTATCAAAATGCTGGACGTTACATGGAATAGAAAGGAAGAAAAGATTTGTATTTAGATAGCGCCTTTCATGAGCTCAGGATGCCCCACAGCACTTAAAGTCATTGAAGTACTTTTGAAGTGTAGTCAATGTTGTAATGTAGGAATAAAGTACTGTAATATAATACTGTAAAAAGCAGAATGTTGTGGTACTTTATATAAAGAGGAAAGAATTGGAATACTTCATGAGACTTCAAGAACAATGGTAACTTATGGGGTTCAATTTTAAAACCGAGCTGGGAAGGGGAAGGGTGTTAGTATGGGTTTCCTGGACGTCCTTACGATTTTAACGTAAGGACGTTTTTTTTTTGTCGGTTTCCCGTCCGACTGACTGGCCTGATTGACAGGCTGGTCTCAGTCAGACGGGAGACCAGCCAGGGAGAGGACGTGTTCAGGTAAGTCTTTGTTTGTATGGATGATGTGGAGATGCCGGTGATGGACTGGGGTTGACAATTGTAAACAATTTTACAACACCAAGTTATAGTCCAACAAATTTATTTTTAATTCCACAAGCTTTCGGAGGCTTCCTGGTGTGGGTCCACACCACCTGAGGAAGGAGGAAGCCTCCGAAAGCTTGTGGAATTAAAAATAAAATTGTTGGACTATAACTTGGTGTTGTAAAATAGTTTACAATTTGTATGGATGGGGGAGGCATGAGTGAGCACAGGGGCCATGGGTGGGCATGGGGTCACGGGTGGGCATAGGTTGAGTGAGTCATGGAGGATGGGATTGGGGTCAGTCACGGGGTGGGGGGGGGCAGTGTCGGGATCGGGGGTCATCGCGGAGGTCCGTGATTGCTGAGGGGGAGGGTTGGGGGTCGGAGGATCGGTGTGGGGGAGGATCAGGGGTCGGCGGTGGGAGGATTGGAGTGGGGCGGAAGGATCGGGGTCGGGGGTCGGAGGATCAGAGTGGGCGGAGGGTCGGGGGTCGGAGGAGGAGGGGGAGGGGAAGGGGGGTCCGCGATCGGGGGTCGGGTGTCCACGATCGTTGCAGGTGGTGCAGGCAGTCTTGTTGGACCGGGGGAAGCACTCCTGCCCACAAGCTGTGCCTTTCTAGGCACCTACCTGTTAGTCCCGGGCCTTCTCACCTCCTTTCACAAGGCGTAAAACAGAAGGCCCAGGAATCCCTGCCCCCTGGGGTTGAAATCGGGAATTCGAGAAAAATGGAAGCCTGAAACCTCCTTGAAAGGTTTTAAGGCCCGACCCCACTCCGGGGAGTGGATTGGTCACCCGGCCCTCTTCCCGCCCCAGTGGAAAAACAGAAATGGGCGGGTCTGAAATGGTAGCAATTTTCAATGCCCTCCCCCGCCCCCAAACCACCCGTTTCTTTACTTTGGAAAACTAAGCCCATGGAATCCTTCAGGTCAATTAGCCATATTTTCCTGAATGGGATAGGATGCAATTGCAAGGGGTAAAACAAAATAGAAAAGATTTTGTCCTTCAATTTACTTTCTTTCACAATAAGTCCTTTTATTCTACTAGTGCATATATACATTAGATATGTAAGTACTTTTTTGTTATTTCTGCTGTTTATCCCTAGTTGTGTAATGCATTGTTTGCACTCGAGTTCTGATAGATCCTACCACTAATACAGTAAGATGTCTCCAAGGTCCTAGCACCAGCTGTCCCAGTAGTACTTAAATTGTTAATGTGGGTCAAGTTTTGCTCCCACTGGCTTTTTAGATGAATAATTAAACAGATCGAGAGGAAGATAAACAAATTCACTCCTGTCTTTGTTATGTTCAAATTTCTATGCCAGGTTACATTGGTTGCAAAGTAAGCTTGGCATGAGAACCTTGGTAAAGAGCAGATGAATTGCTTTGCCTCCAGCCCATTTCACCCAAAATCTCTCTTAAGATTCCAGTACATCACATAGACCCAGCATCAGAACACCAGAAAGTTTTCTCTGAAATGCAGAGCACGTACAATGGTTATCGCAAGCACTGCTGATTAGGGCAAGTGTAACCTTACCAGTGTGAGTGAGACAGCTTTGTTTAAAGCTCCTCACCCATGGGGAGTCTATGCTATAATGAGTGCATCAATTAGCTCTACTCTTGTACATTGTGTCATAGCAAGATTCATAGCTTTGTATAGCAATATAAAATAAATTACAAGGAATATTAGACAGAAACTGTATGAAATTAACACCAACAAAATAATTATTTTTTTCAAAACGGTTGAAATGTTGAAAATGCACAGCAGGTTAACCAGCATCTGAAAGGGATCATTTCAAGTGTAACCCTTCATCAGGACTAAAACTATCCTCTCAGCATTACGTGATACCCATTCATGAAAAAATGGTCGAAGATATAAAATTATAGGCTCCCCTGAAGGGTAGCTCAGCCACACAAAGCAGAAAGGTCCCAAAAATTGATTCCCGATCTGTGCTAAATTAGCTGATCATAGAAGGAACAGCAATTGGGATGCTTCAGTGCCACTGGGTTTGAGGGATAAAAAACAACCAGAGGTGCTTCTGATAAATGGACATGGAGACCGTAGAATCATACAGCACAGAAGGAAACCATTCGGCCCATTGTGCTTGTTCCAGCTCTTTGAAAGAGCCACCCTATTAGTCCCACACCCGTGTTCTTTCCCCGTAGCCCTGCAAATTTTTTGTTTGCATTTCTTTATCCAATTCCCTTTTGAAAGTTATTATTGAATCTGCTTCCTTTTCAGGCAGTGCATTCCAGATCATTACAACTTGCTGCATAAAAAAAATTCTCCTCATCTCCCCTCTGCTTCTTTTGCCGATTACCTTATCCTGTGCCCTCTGCTTACTGACCCTCCTACCAGTGGAAACAATTTCTCCCTATCTACTCTATCAAAACCCCTCATAATTTTGAACACCTCTATTAAATCTCCTCTTAACCTGCTCTGCTCTAACTGAAGTCCTTCACCCCTCGTACCATTCTAGTAAATCTTCTCTGCACCCTCTCAAAGGCCTTGACATCCTTCCTAAAATGCGGTGCCCAAAATTGGACACAATACTTCAGCTGAGGCCTCATCTCCCCTCTGCTTCTTTTGCCAATGTTTTCTTTTCAACTACACATCCATTCCCTTTTTGAAAGTCATTATTGAATCTGCTTTCACCACCCTTTCAGGCAGTGCATTTCAGATCATAACAACTCGCTGCATAAAAAGAATTCTCTTCATTCCCTAGCCCCCACACCCCCACTTCTTTTGCCAATTATCTTTAAATCTATATCCTCCAATTACCTCCTGCCAGTGGAAACAATTTCTCCCTATGTACTCTTATCAAAACCCCATTTTATGAGAATGGGATTGCTTTTGGTTGGGAGTAGATGTGGAGGCAAATAGGCTCAGACATGAAGATTGGCCACTTTAGATGAGGTTATTCAAAGGATGCTGGCACTCATGGAACTGCACCCCATCATGTGTCAGCAGTCTTCGAGTGGAAATAATTGGGAAAGAAAATCGAACAGTTCTGTGTCTGAAGAACACCAGGGAAAAGACCTCAGACATTTAGGCAGTGTTTTTTTTTTGCAGGATATTTTCTGTCATCTTCGCAGTTTTACAATATCAGACAGCTGCTTAAGATTTTGAAAGGAAAAAGTGCTTTAACAATACATTTTTGGCAGTTTTGTTTGGCCACTTTATGTCACGTCAAACTGTAGCTTTGGCTTTTTGACTCCGCGCTTCTTCATAAGTAAAATCCAAGCCACAATTGGAACAAAAGGCCTTTGTAGCAATAGCAAAGATTTACTGTTTCAATTCAGGACTTCTGACTGATCCTCTCCAGTGCTGTTGTCGTGACCGTTTACAAAGCTTAGTAAGGTTCACCCAGTCAGCAATAGTAAAATACTTTGGCAGTTTCGTTCTACTTAAATTGTTCACTTACTGTAATAATGCAGCCTCGATATTTTGCATAAAGGTATTGTGATCAATTGAAAGCAGTCCTTTGCTAGTTCTGTGGTAGACTGAAAGAGTTCCTTTGGTCCTTTAATCTTCATCTGCATGGCTGATCTCTTTACTGCTGAATTTATATTGCATCCAATGTTGTGGCAAAGTGATGGGGACTAGATGGTAAGAATATTTGAATTATAAGCCTAGAAATTACTGTTGGTGATTGTAGCAAATAAACGTTTAATATTTCCATTATCTGCTTTGCAAACCAATCATTATCCTGTTTAATGGGTTCCACTAAAAGAGCAGACAAGGAACATCATATGAATGCATTAAGCATTTGTCCACTGATGTAGCTACAAGTGATTTCCAGTCCACATTATTTTATTGGTAAGCCATGGATAAGATGTGATAAATGTTTTCACTGCAATTAGTATCGTTAATTCTGAACGTGGGCCATCGGGTAAAGGATATGTCAGTGTATAAAACATCTTTGGGTATATTATTCTCTATTTAATGTTGGTGAAAAAGTTAGCATGAGTGTAAAGTAAGTTCCTCTGTATTATACCCATGCTGGATTTTAAGTTACATTAGTAAATGGAGGAAAATATACCCTCAAAAATGTGAAGGGAAATATGAAGGACCAGCAGACCTCCCGTGACATTGCTCACAGTGAGCTGGAGGAAATGTTGTTTATCATTAATGGTGTTGTCAACACAGTGTGATGGGGAAAATGATAGAATCATAGAATTGTACAGCACAGAAGGAGGCCACTCGGCCCATCGTGCCTGTGCCGGCTCTTTGAAAGAGCTATCGAATTATTCCCACTCCCCTGCTCTTTCCCCATAGCCCTGCAATTTTTTTCCTTTTCAAGTATATATCCAATTCCCTTTTGAAAGTTACTATTGAATCTGCTTCCACCACCCTTTCAGGCACCACCTCCTTAAGGGCAATTAGGGATGGGCAATAAATGCTGGCCTCGCCAGCGACGCCCACATCCCATGAACGAATTTTTAAAAAGTGTATTCCAGATCTTAACAACTCGCTGTGTAAAAACATTTCTCCTCATCACCACCTTGTTCTTTTGCCAATTATCTTAAATCTGTGCCCTCTGGTTACCCACCTTCCTGCCAGTGGAAACAGTTTCCAGTTTCTCCCTATTTACTCTATCAAAACCCTTCATAATTTTGAACACTTCTTTTAAATCTCCCCATAACCTTCTCTGCTCTAAAGAGAACAACCCCAGTTTATCCAGTCTGTTCACATAACAGAAGTCCCTCATCCCTGGTACCATTCTAGTAAATCTCTTCTGCACCCTTTCCAAGGCCTTGACATCCTTCCTAAAATGTGGTGCCCAGAATTGGACACAACACTCCAGCTGAGGCCTAACCAGTGTTACAGGAAAAATATTTGACACTTAGGCATGCTACAAGCACGACTTGGGGCAGGACTACCAACTTTGGAAGGCATAACACAAATGGTAGCAGATTATCCACCCGTTATAAGCCCGTCCAATGTTCCTTACCATTGAAGTGAATATATAAAGACTTAGCACATAGATGAGGGGTTGCTAATGACAAATAGCGATGAAATGAAATACCCTTATATCTAGAGGACTAGAATACAAGGGGGTAGAAGTTATGCTACAGCTATACAAAGCCCCGGTTAGATTACACCTGGAGTACTTAGTTCAGTTCTGGGCACCGCACCTTAGGAAGGATACATTGGCCTTGAAGGGAGTGCAGCTTGGATTTACTAGAATGATACCTGGACTACAAAGGTTAAATTATGAGGAGAGATTACACAAACTAGGGTTGTATTCCCTGGAATTTAGAAGATTAAGGGGTGATTTGATTGAAGTTTTCAAGATATTAAGGGAAACTGATCAGGTGGATAGAGAGAAACTATTTCCGCTGGTTGGGGAGTCTAGGACTAGGGGACATAGCCTAAAAATTAGAGCCAGTACTATCAGGACTGAAGTTAGGAAACACTCCTACACGCAAAGGGTGGTAGAAGTTTGGAACTCTCCTCCGCAAACGGCAGTTGATACTAGCTCAATTGTTAATTTTAAATCTGAGATTGATAGATTTTTGTTAACCAGAGGTATTAAGGGATATGGGGCTAAGGCAGATATATGGAGTTAGGTCACAGATCAGTCATGATCTCACTGAATGGCGGAACAGGCTCGAGGGGCTAAATGGCTTCCTCCTGTTCCTATCTTCCTGTGTTCCCTGAAATATCTTTGCAATAACATCTGCTAAAAGCTTACTCCTAGTAGGATACTTAAAGATGGACTAGATTCCAAACCATCAGTATCTCTTTAAAAATCAAATCCTTGCAGGAATATTGGAAACACATTAAGTTGCAAGAAAGCTGTAACTTGATTGGTGATTCAGTACAATTTCTCTACATTTTTCTCTGCTCCCAGCAACTACCAGGGTCAATTTCATGAGACAGCTTCTCTAACTGCACTTGACTGCACCCTGTTTTTTTTTTCTGCTGTACAAAATATTGGTTGAACTTGAAGATTATTTTTAAATGGTAGATGATGAAGAGCTCATCAGAGAAAAGGCTTGGAGGAGTTACAGAACTCAGCAGTGTGAGTAAGCTTAATTAACATACAGTGGAGATGTCAAGATCGTTGAGGAAGCCTGAGTGAACGATTGTGTCAACTGGTGTTAATTGAATTGGCCCACACTGTCAGGCTCACTAACATCATCCAAGTAGTCTTCAAGATGTCACCAAGATCCACCATTTATTTGAATACCTCCTTTTCTACAAGAAAATAAATGAGTCCATGTAACGAGTCAAGATGGAGATGAAATGATTTGAGTAGGTGAATTGTGTGCTCAGCAATGTGAGGGGTATTCATTTTGTCACTCAGTTTCAGTGTCTGTAGTATGTCGGATGTAAGGGTATATTTGGATTTTCAAAAGGCATTCAATTAGGTGCCACACAAAAGGTTGTTATACAAGATAAGGGCTCATGGGGTTGGGTGTAATGTATTAGCATGGATAGAGGATTGGTTAATGGACAGAAAACAGAGAGTATGAATAAAGGGGTCATTTTCAGATTGGCAGGCTGTAATTAGTGGGCTGCCACAAGGATCAGTAATTGGGCCTCAGCTATTTACAATCTATATTAATTACTTAGTTGAAAGGACCGAGTGTAGTGTATCCAAGTTTGCTGATAATACAAAGCTAGGTGGGAAAGTAAGCTGTGAGGAGGATGCAAAGATGCTGCAAAGGGATATAGACAGGTTAGGTGAGTGGGCGAGAAGGCAGCAGACAGAGTATAATATGGGGAAAGACTAAGAAATGTTGGTAGTCAGAAGGATTTGGGTGACCTTATACACGAAGCACAAAGTTAGCATGCAGGTACAGCAAGCAATTAGGAAGGCAAATGGAATGTTCGCGTTTATTGCAAGGGGGTTGCAGTATAAGAGTAAGGAGGTATTGCTGCAATTATATTGGTGAGACCACACCTGAAGTACTGTATACAGTTTTGGACTACTTACCTAAGGAAGGATATACTTACTTTAGAGGGAGCGCAACAAAGGTTCACTGGGTTGATTCCTGGAATGAGAGGTTTGTCCAATGAGGAGAGATTGAGTAGAATAGGCTTATACTTTCTGGAGTTTAGAAGAATGAGAGGTGATCTCATTGAAACGTATAAAGTTCTTAGAGGGCTTGACAGGGTAGATGCTGAGAGGCTGTTTCCCCTGACTGGATTCAGTAGAACTAGGGGCCATAGCCTCAGGATAAGGGGTTGGCCATTTAGGACTGAGATAAGGAAAAATTTCTTCACTCCGAGGGTTGTGAATATTTGGAATTCTCTACCCCAGAGGGCTGTGGATGCTCAGTCATTGAGTCTATTCAAGACTGAGATCGATAGATTTTTGGACTCTAAGGGAATCAAGGGATAAGGGGTTAGGGCGAGAAAGTGGAATTGAGGTTGAAGATCAGCCATGATCTTATTGAATGGCAGAGCAGGTTCGAGTGGCCTAATGACCTACTCCTGCTCCTATTTCTTATGTTCTTATTATACGTAGGACCATTGCAGTTGGCAAAGAAGGGACACCTTCTTCTCAATCAGTTTGGATTGAATTTGAACCCAGATCTCAGAGTAAAAAGGCAGTATTCATTGGAACATAGGAATTGCTAGATGAAAAAAGACCAATATCCACCTAGTTCACCTTCTATCATCCTGATAGTCACTTGATACAATGATAATGGAGTTGTTGACTGATCATACCAATCAATCTCAATCAATTAGTCTACAACAGACCCAGACATGACGCAAGGAAAATCCCAATGGTGGAGAGCTTTGGGAACCATAGGTCCAAAGTCACCTGTCTTCACCCCTCCCTCCCACCCACCCACCACCCCCCCAAGCATGCTATACTGAACACCTGTCATGTCTCAAATTACTCTTATACTGCATCCAAAAATATTATTTTCTGTAAGAAATCTATCTAATTTGTGTTTGAATAACTCAATATTAACTGCTTCCACCATCTCCCTAGGGAGCCTATTCCTTAGATTGAACTTGCTCACTGAAATGCACTGCTTCACTCAGTTCTGCACATTCTTGACTTAATTTTAATCATTTTTATCAACTAAAGAAATACGGATGGCAAGATGGAAACTTGTATTTTTAAAATTTATTTACAAACACATAAGTCATTATCACCAATTGAAATACCACATTTGCATGATGCAATAAAAATCATTGCTGCTTTACATCTTAAGCGTTTTTATCCAGAAGAAAAAGTTTGCCGAACGCTTTTTCACAAAGGCAAGCCTCATTAACTATAGATGTATATTGTTAACGGGTATTGCTTGATTTCACGCAGAAGGATCAGTGAAGCGATATTGTCAAATTAGTCTCAAAGTTGTGGATGATGTGTTATTAAAGAGGACTGTTCATTACCGATGGTACAGCATCAAAAAAAAAGGGTCAGAGCAACTGAATAAATTGCAGGTGACTGCTACATATAAAGGCAATGCGAATCAGGAAGAAGCCGAGTTTGAATGTTTGATTCATTTTGATCAAAACAGGCCTAAGGCCATTGAACCCAATGTCAAAACTGAACTGCTAAATTCAAAGTCCTGATTTTCTATATAGCAATCAAAGGGCACATTTCTCAGAGAACACCTATTGTGACAACATTTTACTGTGGACACAAACCCAGTGTTGCCATTTAATTGTCCTGCATCTCAATTTAAGCTACATAGGGCTATGGGGAAAGAGCGAGGGAATGAGACTAACTGGATTGCTCTTACAAAGATCTGGCACGGGGTTGATGGACCAAATGGCCTCCTTTTGTGCTGTAACCATTCTATGATTCCATTGGAGGAGGAGTAGGCTATTCAGCTCCTTGAGCCAATCAGATTTTGGGTGATCTGTATACCAACTTCATTTCACCCACTTTTGACCCATAGCCCTTGATACACGTAGCTTAAAAAATTTTTTATCACTCTCCATCTTGAACATCTGAATTGACTCAGTAGTCATAGCTTTTTGGGGGAGAGGGTTCCACTTTTCCACTATATGTGCTCCTTGTTGTCTTCATTAGGGCTCTTTCATACTGCAGAAATAGTTTATTTTCTTCTTTAAGGGCCTGTCTACATGCCCCTTTTATTTGGCAGTCAATATAACATAATTTGTAGCCTAAGTCAAATATTATGTGTTGTTTTAGCAAAAGTTTCTCTTGTAACTGAAAATTTGGTAGCATAGTTATGATGATCTTTAACATCTGATTATATTAACTTCATTCTGCCTGTCAATTTTCTTATCCCTTTCTTATCCCAAGTACCAACAGAAATACCTATACCAAAAATAAAAGTGTTAAATGGATCTATTAGGATGTTGTCACATAAATGAGAGTGAGTGAGTGAGGGGGAGCTGTCTTAGAGCAAAGGAACATTACCTTCTCAATTGGTGGTGACTGCTGCCGGTAATTGCTGGCTTAGTTGAGGAATGAAGAAGAGCCAATTTCAGAATGGATGTCAAAGAGTAAGGATAGCTTACTGATAAAACTACACATCAGTGAACAAATTAAAACCTCGACTTTTACATGATGAAGTGGAGAAGTTACCATCGAAGTGATGTGGAAGTGACATTACTTCTGATTTGATATTAAGTGACTGAACGACGAGTGACATTGCTGATCACAGCCTGGTTAGAAAAGGAGAAGGAGCAGATTGTGAAACTGATCAAAAAAAAAGCATCAACCTGGCTCAGTGGCAGCACTCTCACTTCTGAATCATAAGATTGGTGATTCAAAGCCCCGTTCCAGCACATAATATAAGCTGACACTTTGGTGCGGTACTGAGGGTGTCTTGCATTTTCAAAAGATCCGTCTTTTGGATGAGACATTTTGAAATAAACACAAAAGATCCTGAGCACTTTTCTGAAGAAGAAAATGGAGGTGTCTGGGCGAATATCCCTCAACTAACTATACCAAAATAGATTTATCTGGTCAATCATCTCATTGCTGCTTGTGGAACTTTGCTGTGTACAAATTGGCTGCTGTGATTGCCTAGAAAATAACAGTGACTACATTTCAGAAGTAATTCATTGGCCATGAAGTGCTATGGGACATCTTGAAGAATGCTATACAATTGTAAGTTTGTTTGATCTTAAGATATCAGGGCTCACAATTGCATTGATATTTTATGGTTGACGTTGCATTGATTTTTTTTTTTAAAGTGAGAGTAGCTCTTGGAGAAATAACAGTTGCTTGGTAAAGTGATTGATTACCACATTAGCCTGGTTAAGTGCTTGCTATCCCTGACTCTCTGGGGATAATTTTAACCCAAAGAAAGGGTGGGTTGGGACGGGTGGGATGTTAAAGTAACAGCATTTTGAAGCGCGAGCACAACCTGGCTGCAACGCGCCCACCTCCAGGTTTAACCCAGGTGCGTTTGGATGTGCGTCCACATCCGAAACCCAGCAGTCTCGTCCCCGCTTAATGATTGTTAAAGGGGCAATTTACCTCATCAAAACTTAATTTTTTGTGGATTCTAAGCCTGAAACCAATTTAACCTCACCTGCATGGGTTTCCCATGACTCCTCAATCTCACTAGTGAAACGGAGACGCGATTCATACAGAAGTTAATTTTGCCCTTTAAACCTGTGATTGACACCTCGAAATAAAAGCTCAAGCATTGCAGCTGGTCTCTCAGTTCTCACGGGCAAACGTTTGGCTGAGAGTTCTTCTAGTGTTGAGACTGAGAATTCTTTGTTGAGGGAGCTTTAGGAAGACTTTGGAGCCTCTCAATCTGACAAGATCAGAATGGGGGGGGGGGGGGGGAGCAATGGATGTATTTGAGAGGACATCTGCGGAAAAGGAAAATGAACATCCACGCAGCCATGTTGTGCTGTGTTGGGATCTGCTGATGTACAAAACAGAGGTGCACAACAAGGACCTGGAGAGCAGCAGAGAGGGGCCAACGTCACAGGAGGCACCACCCATGTGAGAGGGTATACAGACAGAGGCTGAGCTTCCTAGATCTCTCTGAGGAGCAGTGCCCAGGCAGGCTCAGATTGAGTCGGTAGGTGGTCGCAGGCACCCGTAGCCTCCTTGAAGAAGAGCTGTTCCCTGCTGGACCTGGTGGCCACGTATTGCCCGTTGCAGTAAAAGTAACCACTGCCCTAAATTTCTTCGCCATTGGGTCCTTCCAGGGCGCCATCGGTGACATCTCCAGGATCTCTCAATCATCTGCACATAAGCGTATAAGGCGGGTAATGGATGGCTTGTTTGCCAGGGCGTCTGATTATGTGAACTTCCCCCACGCCGACGTGTTGAAGATGCGCTTCAGGTGCCTGGATAGATCTGGAGAGGCCCTTCAGAACTCGCCAGTGAGGGCGTTCAGAATAATCGTGGTGTGCTGCGTCCTGCACAACATAGCGCGGCAGAGAGGGTTACAGGTGGAGGAGGACAAAGGCATTGATCAGGCATTCACATTTGGCGGTAACATTGAAGGAGAGGATGAGGAGGAGGAGGAAGAAAAGGAAAATGAAGATGGGACACGTATTGGCAGAACATCCACACACATTGCTGCCCGTGATGCCAGCGATGCCCTCATCCCTCACAGGTTCTCATAATGAGAGTTGCAAAATAAAGAAATTGAGATACTCAGGCCGCCTAGAACAACCACCATCAGCACCACTAACAAACCCCCCCTCCCCCCTCACTTTGCACAAAACAGTCCTTCAACCACGCATATACCCATTGCACATTCGTCCAATGGGTATCGTCATGTATTGGCTTTCATGAAGCAAATGAAAAGGGCGACTTGACACTCGGGACACAATAAAGGGCAAGACTTGGAAGTAGTGATAATCAATCAATGTAATGTGCTAAAAAAAAGGAGAATGAACAACATGATATATCTTCAAACATTCTTGTGCATATCCTTGGCAAACCACAATTGCTTTAACTTATGCTTCCTACCACTTCTATGTGGTGCATCCCCTTTGGCTTCAGCAAAGGTAGAGGCAGACTGCTCAGATCCCTGCCCTGATTGCTGAGATGCTTTGGGCCTACGACCTCTGGGTTTTGGAGCCTGTGAGAGCCCCTCCAAACACAGCTCCACCTGTGCAGGGCCAGAATCGGCCATCTGGTGAGGAGGCAGCATTTCGGGTACTGGTTGAGGGGAGAGGCAACCGGTGAGCCGTGGGAGTGCTTTGAGTGGCATTCCCACTTCCATGTCCCCTTTTGCCATCACCCCTCTCTTGGGCCAGTGCCACACCACTCCCACTACTCTGCTGAAGAGCAGCTTGGTGCAGAACAGAGACACATTGTAAGGCTACGGATAAGGTATCTGTCATCCTGTTTAAGGCAGCAGACCAGTTGGCATCCAAAGTCTGCACAGCCATGGTCATGGCCCACATAGACTCATTTGAGAGCTGTGCCTGAAGCTCAATGGAGGTGGCCACTCTCCCCATTGCAGACATTCTCGTACTTACCTGTAACAATAATCCACTAGCTTTGAAGTTGGACTCCTCCAGCCTCTCTGCTATTGTGGCCAGTGTGCGTGGCACATTTTCCAGTACCTCGCAAAGGTGCAGCTGTACCTCAATCGTTCTCCTTCTCAACGATGGACCCTGGAGTTCAGCATCTGTGTCCAGTTGAGCAGAGCTTGGAGAGGAATGTCCCCCCGCACTGATGTGGACTCTCCACAGTTGCCCCTACCAGCAGTGTCTGCTCGTGCTTGTAAGTGATGAATCACCAGGTGACAACCCAACTGCCTGGCTAACATGACTCACCGAAGTGCGAGTATTTGTGCTGGTGCATGGCTGTACGTCCTGCGACAGTGCGACAGTCAGAAGGAATGAGGTCCACTGCGGAATCGAAGTCTTCCATCTCACCACATTCTTCTTGAGCGCGTGAAGACAACAGAAAGCGATATTAATTATTCATCAGCAAAGTGAGAATCTTGCCAGTCACCATGCTGAGGTCTGTCACAGTTCAGTGATTGATGTAATAACGTCATCATGAGCGTGAAAAATGTTAAAGTTCTGTCAGCAGACATCTGTTGGTTTCCAGTCTCTCCATTTTCGACGGATAGGGATGCAGCTGTCCCACTTATCTCCATGGTCTTCTCCTTCACATCTGTGAGCTGGACTATCTGAGGTGGTCCACCTCCAGTCCGCTTCCTCTCCCTTGAGTTTTGTGCTCTCTTCTCCTACAAGGGGAGAAAGAACAGACCTGTGAGTGACTGAAGGTGACGTATTCACCCGATGGATGCATTGCTTTGGGTGAGGCAGACTATGAAACAGTTGCATCAGAGGGTGACTATCAGACAGATGCATCACATTGCATCGGGATTGGGGTGAGTGGCAGTGGTGGCTGAATAAATGGGGAGGTGAGGAAGTGCATAGAAAGTGAAGGATGGTTGATGCTGAAATTTAAGTGGGTGTGAGGAGTGATGTGATGGAGTGGGTGTGACAACACAGAATGAGCGGGAAGGTCTTGCACAACACAGGATGTGGGTGAATCAACAAATGTACTCCTCTTTCCTGACCTGGTTAGGTCATTAAAACGCTTCCTGCATTGCAACCAAGACCTGGGCACTGTGCTCTTGGTGCTGACCTCTTCTGCCACCTCCAGTCAGGCTTTCTTAGTGGCAGAACCAGGTTTCTTCGTCCGATCACTTGAGTAAATGACCTCCCTCTTGCTTCTCACAGCACCCAGCAGTACTTCAAGTGATATGTCCGAGAACTTGGGTGTTGCCTTTCCTCTATGTCCATCCATCGTTTCACTTCCTCCTTTCTCCTCCAAAATCGATTTTTGCATTGGCCCTTTAAATCGTGGAGTTCAGATCGCATCATGCTGGTGTGCATTATGCCTTCCGCGCAGCTTGGAGATGTGAAACCTGGAGGTAAAATTAAGTGCCTTCAGTAGAATTATGATTGCAGATTCCGACGCGTTCACTTCACTTTCAGGTTTCCCGTGCGATTATCTACCCACCCGCTGAGTTCCCGACTCCAGGTAAAAATCGTGCCCACTCTCTTCCCCCCAGCACTTCCCAAATGCGCTAAAATATGCATTCACCTGAATGATTCACTGAAAATAATAGAAAAGCATTCAACATATCGTATTAATTTTGGGGGGAAAATATTGATAGGACTCATATCTAATGACTCCAAAATGAGGAGAACATCTGAAGAACCTGAAGGGAGGTTATAACATAGTGGAGGCAAAAAGTCTGGAAATAGGCAATTAGGTAATGGGGGAGGGGGGAAATTCAATTGGTTTCTTTACAAATATAAGCTAAAATGGTCTTATCTATACTTATATTTTAAAAAACTTGAATTTTATTAGGCTGCTTATGTCCTCAGGATGCCCCAAACTATTTAACAACCAATTAATTACTTTTGAAGTGCAGTAGTATTGTACGCAAACACAGCAGCCAACTTACACACAGCAAGGTCCCAGAAAAAGCAAAATGAGGTAAATTATCAGATAATTTATTTTGGCGATGGTATTTGAAGGAAGACAGTTGGCCGGGACAACAGCAAAGTCCCTGCTCGTCTTTGAATAGTGCCATGAGATCTTTTAAAACCACCTGACCATGAAGAATGGGACTTGCTTTATTGTCTCTTAGTGATTGACTTTGTACATGCTTTCCTTGGATTATTCTGAGTGCTATGTTTATGCATGAATAGTACCAGCAAACTTAGGACTCACAGCTAAGGACAATGTTGAAAGGGTTTCTAGTAGATTTGATGCTTAATATATCCAGCCAATGTTGAGTAGTAATCAAAAATGCAAATAGAATGTTGAACTGTATAACCAAAACAGGAGAGTACAAGTTGGAGGAAGTCATGCTCAAACTGTATAGTGCTCGGGTCATGCCTTACCTTGAGTGCTGTGTCTAGTTCTTTTCATCCAGACACAAAGATATTAAAGCACTCGTAGTAGTTCAGAGAAGAGCCAAAGGCTGCTCATTAGCATCAGAAGGCTAAGGAATGAGGAAAGACCAGAGAAACCTTCTGACCTTATCGAAGTGTATGTAAATTTGTAAATGGTATGGAAAAGATAGATCCTAAAAAGTACTTCAAATTAATCCATGAGCAGCCAGAGGATACAGATTTCAGGTAATTGGTAAAGAACCAGGAGGAGATGAGGAGAGATGTTTTTACGCATCATAAAGGTATAGAATCATAGAATGGTTATAGCATGGAAGGAAGCCATTCAGCCCATTGAGTCCATGCTGGCTCTCTGCAAGAGTAATCCAGCTACTCCCACTCCCCTGCCCTTTCCCCGTAGCCCTGCAAATTTTTTCCCTTCAAGTATTTATACAATTCCCTTTTGAAAGCCACAATTGAATCTGCCTCTAGCACCTCTTCAGGCAGCGCATTCCAGGTCTTAACCACTTGCTGTGTAAAAAAGTTTTTCCTCATGTCGCCTTTAGTTCTTTTGCCAATCACCTAATTCTCTGTCCTTTGGTTCTTGACCCTTCCACCAATGAGAACAGTTTCTCTCTATCTACTCTGTCTAGACCCTTCATGATTTTGAATACTTCTATCAAATCGCCTCTCAACCTTCCCTGCTCTAAGGTGAACAACCCCAGCTTCTCCAGTCTATCCACATAACTAAAGACCCTCATCCCTGGAACCATTCTCTTCTGCGCCCTCTCTCAGGCCTTCACATCCTTCCGAAAGTGTCGTGCCCAGAACTGGACACAATAATCCAGTTGTGGCCAAATCAGTGTTTTATAAAGATTCATCGTAACTTCCTTGCTTTTGCACTCTTGCCTCTATTTATAAAGCCCAGGATCCCGTATGCTTTTTTAACCGCTTTCTCAACCTGCCCTGCCACCTTCAAAGATTTGTGCACATACACCCCCAGATCTCTCTGTTCCTGCACACCTCTTAGAATTTTACCCTTTAGTTTATATTGCCTCTCCTCATTCTTCCTACCAAAATGTATCACTTTTCTGCGTTAAATTTCATCTGCCACGTGTCTGGCCATTCCACCAGCCTGTCTTATATCCTCTTGAAGTTTATCACTATCCTCCTCACTGTCCACTACACTTCCAAGTTTTGTGTCATCTGCAAATTTTGAAATTGTGCCCTGTACACCCAAGTCCAAGTCATTAATATATATCAAGAAAAGCAATGGTCCTAGTACTAACCCCTGGGGAACATCACCGCATACCTCCCTCCAGTCCGAAAAACAACCGTTCTCCACTACTCTTTGTTTCCTGTCCCTTAGCCAATTTCGTATCCATGCTGCCACTGCCCCTTTTATTCCATGGGCTTCAACTTTGATGACAAGCCTATTATGTGGCACTTTATCAAACGCTTTTTGAAAGTCCATATACACCATGTCAACTGCATTGCCCTCATCAACCCTCTCTGTTACCTCATCGAAAAACTCAATCAAGTTAATTAAACACGATTTGCCTTTAAGAAATCCGTGCTGGCTTTCCTTAATTAATCCACACTTGTCCAAGTGACTATTAACTTTGTCTTGGCTTATGGTTTGTTAAAATTTTCTCTATCGCCAAGGTTAAGCTGACTGGTCTGTAGTTGCTGGATTTATCCTTACACCCTTTTTTGAACAAGGGTGTGACATTTGCAATTCTCCAGTCCTCTGGCACCACCCCCGTATCTAAGGATGATTGGAAGATTATGGCCAGTACCTCTGTAATTTCCACCCTCACTTCCCTCAGCAACCTAGGATGCATCCCATGCGGACCGGGTGACTTATCTACTTTAAGTACAGCTAGCCTTTCTAATACCTCTTTATCAATTTTTACGCATCCAGTATTTCAACTACCTCTTCTTTTACTGAGACTCTGGCAGCATTTTCTTCCTTGGTGAAGACAGGTGCAAAGTACTCATTTAGGACCTCAGCCATGCCCTCTGCCTCCATGCATAGATTTCCTTTTTAGTCCCTAATCAGTCCCACCTCTCCTCTTACTATCAATTTACTGTTTATCTGCCTACAGAAGATTTTTGGATTCCCTTTTATGTTGGCCACCAGTCTATTCTCATACTCTCTCTTTGCCCCTCTTATTTCCTTTCTCACTTCCCCTCTGAACTTTCTATATTCAGCCTGGTTCTCACTTGTGTTATCAACCTGATATCTGTCATCCGCCCCTTTTTTCTGCTTCATCTCACTATCTCTTTCATCATCCAGGGAGCTCTGACTTTAGTTGCCCTACTTTTCCCCTCGTGGGAATGTATCTAGACTGTACCTGAACCATTACTTCTTTAAACGCCGCCCATTGTTCAGTTACAGGTTTGCCTGCCCGGGCCAGATCCGTACTCAACCCACTGAAAATGGCCCTCCTCCAATTGAGTATTTTTACTCTAGATTGCTCCTTGTCCTATTCCATAACTAATCTAAACCTTATAATACAATGATCGCTGGTCCCTAAGTGTTCCCCCATTGACACTTGCTCCACTTGGCCCACCTCTTTCCCCAGAACCAGATCCAGCAATGCCTTCTTCCTTGTGTGGCCAGACAAGTGCTGGTCAAGAAAGTTCTCCTGAACACACTTCAAAAATTCCTCTCCCTCCTTGCCCTTTACACTATTTCTATCCCAGTCTATTTAGGACAGTTGAAGTCTCCCATTAGCGCTACTCTATGGCTTTTGCACCTCTCTCTAATTTCCCTGCAAATTTGCTCCTCCATACCCTTCCCACTCGTTGGTGACCTATAGAATACACCCAGTAGCATAACGGCACCTCTATTGTTTCTTAACTTTAACCAAATAGGTTCTGCCCTTGACCCCTCCAGGACATCCTCTCTCTCCAGCACTGCAATATTCTTGAGTTGTTATGAACTGGAAGCACTGCCTGAGAGGGTGGTGGAAGCAGATTTAATAGTAACTTTCAAAAGGGAATTTGATGTATACTTCAAAAGGAAAAGTTTGCAATATTTCAAAGAGCCGGCACAGGCATGATGGGCTGAATGACCTGCTTCTGTGCTGTGTGATTTTATGATCTTGAGTGCCTGCTACTAGTTGGGGGAGGAAGAGGTGCCACTGGAAGGCCAGCTCGGTGTTAAAACAGGCACTGATGTTGAAAATGAATCCCCTTTGTAAGAGGGCTGATTTCATTGTGCTTGCTTGTAGTCTTCTAGAGTTTTCCAGGCCAACAACCATGACTGGAACAGCCCTATGGGTCCCACTTGTACCCCTCCGTTGACCCAGAAGCTGGTATTTTTCTGGCCTCGAGGTTGCTGGGCACTCTGGAAGTGGGAACATAGGAAGGAACATAGGAACAGAAGTAGGTTGTACAGCCCCTCGAGCTTGTTCCACCATTCAATTAGGTCATGGTTGATCTATACCTTAACTCCATTTACCCGCCTTGATTCCGTAACCCTTAACACCCTTGCCTAACAAAAACCCATCAATCTTGGATTTGAAATTTGCAATTAACGCTCAGCCTTAACAGCTTTTGGGGGAGAGAGAGTTCCAAATTTCCATTACCCAATGAAGGAATGTTTCCTGACATCACCCCTTGAACGGCCTAGCTCTAATTTTAAAGTTATGGCCCCTTGGTTCTGGACTCTCCCACCAAAGGAAATAATTTCTCTCTATCTACCCTATCAAATCCTTTCATCATCTTAAATACCTCTATCAGATCACCCCTTAAGCTTCTGTGCTTGAGGGAATACAAGCCTAATCTATGCAACCCATCCTCATTATTCAAAACTTTTAGCCCCGGTAACATTCTGGTGCATCTACGCCGCACCCCCTCCAAGCCCTCGGGAGACCTGAGTGTTGCCTTCCTGCCAGCTGTGTGTCCTTTTCAACATCAGGCCATTGATGGAGTGGCTGGAACTCTTTTGCTGCCTCAGCCCCCAGCAGGAATTCCCATGAGATCTTCTTCAGTGTTGAAGGTGTGGCATTTCCAAATTCCACTTGATTTTCTGCCCCATTTTCTCTTCCAGCTTCTTTATTCCAGAATTGTGCCCCAGCCCCTGAGAAAATTCAGGGCCCTAGTATTTAATAGTACTGAAAAGGAAGAAAGCACTTGAGGGGGAAAGTTGACACAAAAGCTGTGACAAAAACCTGAGACTAGGAAGTCAAGTTGTGTTGACAGGAATTGCACACAGATGTAAGATTTTTAATAAAATATAGATGGATTTTGTAATTTTGCTTTACAAAAGCAAACTAAAAAACATGAAAGGCTAAATACTTAGAATGGTTTTAATCAGAAAACTTATCAAAATGTATTCGGGGATGTTTAAAATATGAAAATATAAATAAAACATTCAGAAATTTTTATGAGAAAATATTTTGTAATAATGTTAAATACACACAAAAGATTGAGCAAGAGATGAAAGCAAGATGATACCAGTCAGGACCTTGGATTTATAATCAGGATGTGTGTAATTAGTGATAAATGCATTCATAGGAAATTCTTCTGTCTTATTTGAATGCAGGTGTTAACTCACTTATTTGAATTGGATTAACACTTTTGCTAAAATAACAGAGAGATCCAGTTCATAAAAATGTTTTAACGTATTCATTACCAATGTCACACTGTGCAATTTCAATCCCATAGTTTTTCTGATAGATTGGAATTAAATTGTTAATATATAATGCACTATGGTATCCAGTTAGATTACTTATTAACTGAATGATGATTCCAAAATTAAACACCAATGCATGCAGAGTTAGTTAACTGAACCAATTAATACATTTGAGTGAGCGGCAGAATTTGTGCTGTACATTCTATGTAATTCTACGTTCCCACTGAATCCCTCAACCTTGCTTCCTCTTCTTCCCTCCTTCATGAACCTCTGAAAAATATATTTCAGTTACCTCTCCGAATTTTCTCCTATAATCACCAAAGACATCCTGTGTGACCATAACAGTGACCATAGCTTGCAATCCCTTCTCGTGCTCCTCTCCCTCCCTATTGCTTTCAAGCACTCTGTCTCCCTTGAACATCTCTCCCCCACAGTCCACTCCCTCAATTAAAGCCTCCAAGGAGGCATCACAGAATCATGAGGCAGCCTTTCTTCTCATCCTGGCTGCCAGAAAGCGTTTTCCAACAGTTTTGACACAGGAATCAACACTAAATTCGGTGGCACATTAAGGAGTGTAGATAGGAGCAGAAAGTTGCAAAGGGACATTGATAGATTTATTGAGTGGGCAAAACTGTGGCAGATGGAGTTCAATGTGGGTAAGTGCGAGGTCATCCATTTTGGACCTAAGAAAGATAGATCAGAGTAATTTCTAAATGGGGAGAAGCTAGGAACTGTGGAGGAGCAGAAAGATTCAAGGATCCATGTACGGAACTCACTAAAAGCTAGTGGATAGGTACAAAAAATAATTTAAAAAGCTAATTGAATGTTAGCCTTCACCTCAAGTGAGCTGGAATAAAAAGGGGTGAAAGTTATGCTGCAGCTGTATAAAGCTCTGGTTAAACCATATCTGGAGACTGCGTTCAGTTCTGGGCACCGCACCTCAGGAAGGATATATTGGCCTTGGAGGGGTTGCAGCACAGATTGACCAGAATGTTACCGGGGCTAAAAGGGTTAAATAATGAAGACAAGTTGCATTGACTAGGCTTGTATTCCCTCGAGTACAGAAGATTAAGGGGCGATCTGCTTGATGTGTCTAAGTTGATTAAAGGATTTCATAAGGTAGATAGAGAAAGGCTATTTCCTCTGGTGAGGGGAGTCCAGAACAAGTCGGCATAACTTTAAAATAAGAGCTAGGCCGTTCAGGGGTGATGTCAGAAAGCACTTCTTCACACAAAGGATAGTGGAAGTCTCGAACTCTCTCCCCAAAAAAAGCTGTTGAGGCTTGAGGTGAACTGAAAATTTCAAAACTGAGTTTGATAGAATTTTGTTAGGTCAAGGGTATTAAGGGATATGGAACCAAGGTGGGCAGATAGAGTGAAGGTACAGATCAGCCATGATCTAATTGAATGGCAGAACAGGCTCGAGGGGCTGAATGGCCTACTCCTGTTCCTACGTTCCTATGAAATGAAAGCGGGGAATACATCTCTGCTTTAAGTACAGTGGGGAGTCGTACCGGAAATAGTGCATGGAAGGGGAGGTGGGATGCCCAGGATATTCTAATGAGGCCCAGGAGGTAAAATGGACCGGGCCCCACGTTCTACTCTCCATGGGAGATTCCCGGCCGCGTCACATCCCCTACACCCTGAATGTTCCCCCGAGTTAAAATCAGGGCTCTCGTATCTAAACACTGAGTTATGAGGGGATAGGGCGGGGAGTGGGACTAGCTGGATTGCTCTTGCATAGAGCCGGTGCGGACTCGGTGAGCCGAGTGGCCTCCTTCCATGCTGTAACCTTTCCATGATTCGATGAGGGAAAGTTAGAAAAACTTGGACTTTTCAGCCTTGAAAGGAAGCAAATCAGAAGGGCCCTTATAGAGGTATATATGAAAGGAAGAAGTAAATCCAAAGCAACACATCAATTAAAGCATGACAGTAGAGTAAGGAGACATTGGTACAAATCTATAAAAGTCAATTCAGGACTGATGCCAGGAGGACTTCTTAAAGCAAAGCGTGATTAACACTAGAATGTCTTCCGGGTATGGAAGTGGATGGGGGAATTCTGGAATAAAGAAAGAACTTATGACCTTTCATGACCTCAGGACATCCCAAAATGCTTTACAATCAACAAAGTGCTTTTTGGTGTGCGGTCACTGTTGTAATGTAGGAAACACGGCAGCCAATTTGTGCACAAGTGCCCACAAACAGCAATGCGATAATGACCAGGTAATCTATTTTATTTGGTGGTGTTGGTTGAGGGACAAATATTGGCCAGGATACTGGGGAGAACGTCCCTGTTCTTCTTCAAAATATTGCCATGGGATGTTTTACATCCACCAGAGAGGGCAGACGAGGCCTCGGCTTAACGTTTTATTGGAAGGACACTGCAGAACTCCCTTAGTACTGCACTGAAGTGTCAGCCTAGATTTTGTGCTCTGAAATGAGTCTTGAACCCACAACATTCTGACTCAGGCGAGAGTGCAATCAATGAGCCATGGCTGACACCCATATACAATAGGCCTTGCTTGGGCATGCATTTCTATGGAAGAATTCCTCCTCTAGATTTATCTTTGTGAAAGGGGCTGAAGGGCCTCCTTCACTTGAACCTAACTTCTGATCTTGTGGATTGACTATGCTGTAACATTGGTAAAGTAAAAGCAATATTAAGGGTTATGTTACATTACTGGCTGTTTACTTTTTCGTTACAGCAGGCCAGTATGTAATAGATGGCCACCTGTTGGCTATGTTCTGACCTGAAGTCATGGCTTTGGTGTACGGACCTGATCTGTGCAGCCTGTACCTTGGTTCCGCCACCACTGTGGGAATGGCAGGTTCCTGTTGACTATGGCTGTGTACTGCTGTTGTGTGAATATGCCTGAGTGGCAGCCTGCATTGACCAGGAAAGGATGGCTCGTCCAGCACTGGGGGCTGAGGAGCTGGCTTAATGTCAGACATTTTGAAGCTGAGTTTGAAGCTCAAGTCAAAAGAACATCTAATCTCTTTTGCACCCTAAGGATTTAAGAGCAAGAGATACTTGCAGTTATACATGACCTTAGCATGCCATTGAAACATCTCAAAGCGCATTGCTTTTGCAATGGCAAAGTAATACATTCTTGATAAAGTTCTGAAAAGTTTTACTAAATTGATATGGTAATAAGCAGTTTTCTGATGATCTCCTGTTGGGCCACTTGTCGTGGCTTTTTTCCTGTCTTTCGACCAATTTCTCTTCAGTCTTTTTGCACACTTCATCTGATATTCCTTCTGCTAACTCCACAAAAGAAATTTCCTTAATTGAATCGATTCCAACTATTCAGTTAGCTTATGTTAAAGCCTTTCTAAGCTCCTTTGGCATTAAGCTACCTTTCTAATGTTATCTCTTTACTTTTGTCTGCATTTTCTTGCACTTTAATTGACTTTTTTTTCCGACTGCTCTTCTAAATTCTTTTTGTTCTGCCTTTTCTTCCGAATTCTTTTTTTCCTGATCTTCTGATCCCTCTTGTCTGATTTAATGTGCACACAGGGAAGGTTATCCTTAACCTCTGTTCCTCCTATTACTATCTCTAATGTTTTTCTGCATTGGCGTTTCCTTCGTTCCTGTGCTTCCTTCTTTTAAATAATAACCCCAACTAATTTCCCTATCTTCGCTGGCTTATTATTCACGAGCTGCTTGCTGTTTGATCTGATTTCTGTTCTTTCACTCTGTGTCATTGGGGGCGTCATCCCTTACTTTCTTTGTAGCTTTCTATTTTCCCCCCTTTACTTTTGAGACATTCTTTTCCTTGAGCCCGGAATCTTCTAATCTCCGACCTTGCATGTCCTGTGCTAAGCCTATGCAGGCTCTTGTATCATTCCAACACTGAGCTCTGGCCAAGTTTGTTGTGGCTCCATTCCCAGCCCTTCAATACTAACCATTGTCATTCTTAGTCAGTGCTGGCATGCGAGCAAACCCCACACCTGTATCTCCACTCACACACCCGATGATGGCTTGTGTGCCGTTCTGGCACTCCTGCTCAAATCTAGCTGCTCCGACACCATACTCACTTGGTTTAAAGTTGAGAATCTGGCGAGTTCTCTCTGACAATCTGTATATATATATATATATATATTTTTTAACCATGCCTGTCTATCTCAGCAAACTAGAGAGCAGTCTTTTACACTATAAATGTCTTGCCTCGTGAAAGAATCGTGTTGTTTCCCTGTTAATCAGGCATCTCATTTTTCTAGGTGTCAATCTAAATGATGGACTGTGGCATTCTATTAATTTGAACGCCAGAAGGAATCGCGTTAGCATCATATTGGACAATAATGCTGCCTCAACCTTTCATTCAACTATCCAGATACAGATTTACTCTGGAAACAGCTATTATTTTGGAGGTAGGTGTTTATCAGCATATTGCATCTTTTCATGTGTAGTCATTCTCAGTTAATTTACTTTTAACATGCCCCATTTCTCACTTCTGGTATTCCATTAAGCACCTCAGAAATCTTCTTTATTAGAATGTGTGAGCACATGAGTCACAATCTTATCTCTTGTTTGTGTTTTG
Source organism: Heptranchias perlo (assembly GCF_035084215.1). Lineage (NCBI taxonomy): Eukaryota > Metazoa > Chordata > Chondrichthyes > Hexanchiformes > Hexanchidae > Heptranchias > Heptranchias perlo. Next base: position 14,125,607 of record NC_090331.1, on the reverse strand, counting down.
ACACTGAAAGCTCACAGATGGGTTTTTAAAAAATTAAAATGTTACTGTTGTTGTCAAGCAATATGGATAACCGTTCCCTCAGCATGTAATCTTCCTTTATTTCACAAGTCAGGTGCAACGTATAACTGATAAATATTTAATGTTCTTATGCGTTGAACCTATCTTCAAATGTAATCATCAAAAGATTTGGTGGCATAAATCTCTGAACAACTTGAACTAATCTGGTGAATGAAATATTCACTTAGCAACTTTCAGTCATGCAGCATCCTTAACAGAACAAAACTTCCAAAGGCACTTTCTAAATGGATTGGTGGAAAGTCAAGCAGGGAGTAGGGGAAAAGGTTACAGGAAGTGACCAAAGGTGTGTTTAAAAAGGTAGGTTTTGCCAAAGTGTTGAATGATGAGAGAGAGATGAAGGATTTAGGAAGAAAATTCCAAGAGTTCAAGGGCATGCTAACTGAAGGATATGCCACCAATAGGGTTGTGGGCAGAGTTCTGAATGTGTTGGCCCAATACATATTTTCAAGAGTCAACAGCATTTTCTGCTGTTGAGAGTAATTTTCTCTTTACTTTCCCCTCCTTAACTCCCCGGCCCTGTGATTGATGGTGGAGAAAGATTAGATGGGCAGCTGCAGGACTCTGGCACATTGTCCACTCTTCATGTGTGAAACCAGACAATAAGTGTTAGTGGGCTATTCATCCACATGGACCTTGACAGCCAAGTCCAATCTGGTGTCCAAATATGTAGCAGGAGTTCACGGATAGCAATGGCCAGTGGGCACATAAGAACATAAGAAATAAGAGGAGTAGGCCATGTGGCCCCTCGAGCCTGCTCTGCCATTCAATGAGATCATAGCTGATCTTCTACCTCAACTCCACTTTCCTGCCCAATCCCTATATCCCTTGATTCACTTAGTGTCCAAAGATCTATCGATCTCAGCCTTGAATATACTCAACGACTGAGCATCCACAGTCCACTGGGATAGAGAATTCCAAAGATTCACAACCCTCTGAGTAAGACATTTTTCATCATCTTGAATCGGCCATTTACGAACCTTAACTTGAGATGATGACCCCTAGTTCTAGATTCTCCAACCAGGGGAAACGGCCTATTATTTTTTCTTCTCCCTAGTCTGGGGACAATGAGGCCAAATTGGGATGAGAAGATTGTCCTATGAGGAGAGATTGAGAAGAATGGGCCATTCCGGTCAATTACCGCCCCATCAGCCTACTCTAAATCATCAGCAAAGTGATGGAAGGTGTCGTCGACAGTGCTATCAAGCGGCACTTAATCACCAATGGCCTGCTCACCGATGCTCAGTTTGGGTTCCGCCAGGACCACTCGGCTCCAGACCTCATTACAGCCTTGGTCCAAACATGGACAAAATAGCTGAATTCCAGAGGTGAGATGAGAGTAACTGCCCTTGATATCAAGACAGCATTTGACCGGGTGTGGCACCAAGGAGCCCTAGTAAAATTGAAGTCAAGGGGAATCGGGGGGAAATCTCTCCAGTGGCTGGAGTCATACCTAGCACAAAGAAAGATGGTAGTGGTTGTTGGAGTCGAATCATCTCAGCCCCAGGACATTGCTGCAGGAGTTCCTCAGGGCAGTGTTCTAGGCCCAACCATCTTCAGCTGCTTCATCAATGACCTTCCCTCCATCATAAGGTCAGAAATGGGGATGTTCGCTGATGATTGCAAAGTGTTCAGTTCCATTCGCAACCCCTCAGACGATGAAGCAGTCCGTGCCCACGTGCAGCAAGACCTGAACAACATCCAGGCCTGGGCTAAGAAGTGGCAAGTAACATTCGCGCCAGACAAGTGCCAGGCAATGACCATCTCCAACAAGAGAGAGTCTAACCACCTCACCTTAACATTCAACGGCATTACAATCGCCGAATTCCCCACCATCAACATCCTGGGGGTCACCATTGACCAGAAACTTAACTGGCCAGCCACATAAATACTGTGGCTACAAGAGCAGGCTGGATATTCTGTGGCGAGTGACTCACCTCCTAACTCCCCTAAGAACATAAGAAATATGAGCAGGAGTAGGCCAATCGGCCCCTCGAGCCTGCTCCGCCATTCAATAAGATCATGGCTGATCTGATCCTAACCTCAAATCTAAATTCATGTCCAATTTCCTGCCCGCCCCCCGTAACCCCTAATTCCCTTTACTTCTAGGAAACTGTCTATTTCTGTTTTAAATTTATTTAATGATTTAGCTTCCACAGCTTCCTAGGGCAGCAAATTCCACAGACCTACTACCCTCTGAGTGAAGAAGTTTCTCCTCATCTCAGTTTTGAAAGAGCAGCCCCTTATTCTAAGATTATGCCCCCTAGTTCTAGTTTCACCCATCCTTGGGAACATCCTTACCGCATCCACCCGATCAAGCCCCTTCACAATCTTATATGTTTCAATAAGATCGCCTCTCATTCTTCTGAACTCCAATGAGTAGAGTCCCAATCTACTCAACCCCTCCTCATATGTCCGCTCCCTCATCCTCGGGATTAACCGAGTGAACCTTCTTTGTACTGCCTCGAGAGCAAGTATGTCTTTTCTTAAGTATGGAGACCAAAACTGTATGCAGTATTCCAGGTGCGGTCTCACCAATACCTTATATAACTGCAGCAATACCTCCCTGTTTTTATATTCTATCCCCCTAGCAATAAAAGCCAACATTCCGTTGGCCTTCTTGATCACCTGCTGCGCCTTTCCACCATCTACAAGGCACAAGTCAGGAGTGTAATGGAATACTCTCCACTTGCCTGGATGAATGCAGCTCCAACAACACTCAAGAAGCTCAACACCATCCAGGACAAAGCAGCCCGCTTGATTGGCACCCCAACCACCACCCTAAACATTCACTCCCTTCACCACCGGTGCACCATGACTGCAGTCTGTACCATCCACAGGATGCACTGCAGCAACTCGCCAAGGCTTCTTCGACAGCACCTCCCAAACCCATTATCTCTACCACCTAGAAGGACAAGAGCAGCAGGCACATGGGAACAACACCACCTACACATTCCCCTCCAAGTCACACACCATCCCAATTTGGGAATATATCGCCATTCCTTCATTGTCGGTGGGTCAAAATCCTGGAACTCTCTTCCTAACAGCACTGCGGGAGAACATTCACCACACGGACTGCAGCGGTTCAAGAAGGCGGCTCACCACCACCTTCTCATGGGCAATTAGGGATGGACAATAAATGCTGGCCTTGCCAGCTACACCCACATCCCATGAAAGAATTTTTAAAAAAAATTCTTGAAAGCTTAGAAGAATGAGAGGTGAAAATTCTGAGAGGGCTTGACAGGGTAGATACAGAGGGACTGTTTCCCCTGACTGGAGAGTCTAGAACCAGGGGCCACAGTCTCAGAATAAGGGTGGGCGATTTTGATAGGGGTGTTCAAGGCTGAGATCGATAGATTTTTGGACTCTAAGGGAATCAAGGGACATGGGGATTGGGCGGGAAAGTGGAGTTGAGATCAAAGATCATCCATGATCTTTTTACATGGCGAAGCAGGCTCGAGGGGCCGCATGGCCTACTCCTGCTCCTGTTTCTTATGTTCTTATTAATTGGAGTTCACCCACTGCTGCTCTGGCTAAGACCAACTAACTCAGAATAGACCAAAGATTGAAGCTGCACTTTCGTAGTTTGTTGAGTACCATGCCACGCAGTACACTTGCCTATGGAGGCATTAGGGCAGGAGGTAGTTGTACGGTAAATAAAAGGGCACGACCATAATTAAAATCATTCTTGTTTCATTACCAAGTCTACAGGAGCTCGATAATCCTCTTCACCCATAAATTGGGACAAATGCTCGTTTCCCCGCCCCCTCCAAAAGTTAATAAACTGCTATTGAAATTGCAAGACCCAATGTGGGTTTGAAGTATTCAATTTGTGAGAATTGAATTTTGTTATCAGCAACAAAAATGTCGTCATACATTTTGATATGAAGTGATTTGAAGTGATACATTTTGGTAGGAAGAATGAGGAGAGGCAATATAATCTAAATATACAATTTTAAAGGGGGTACAGGAACAGTGACCTGGGGGGTGTATGTACACAAATCTCTGAAGGTGGCAGGACAAGTTGAGAAGGTTGTTAAAAAAAGCATATGGGATCCTGGGCTTTATTAAAAGAGGCATAGAATACAAAAACAAGGAAATTATGCTTAACCTTTATAAAACACTGAATAGGCCTCAGCTGGAGTATTGTGTTCAATTCTGAGCACCACACTTTAGAAAGGATTTCAAGGCCTTAGAAAGGGTGCAGAATAGATTTATTAGAATGGTTCCAGGGATGAGGGACTTCAGTTATTGGAGAGACTGGAGAAACTGGGATTGGTCTCCTAGAAGGTTAAGGGGAGATTTGATAGAGGTGTTCAAAATCGTGAACGGATTTGACAGAGTAAATAAGGAGAAACCGTTTCTAGTGGCAGAAGGGTCGTTAACCAGAGGAAACATATTTAAGGCGATTGGCAAAAGAACCAGGGGCGACATGAGGAAACATTTTTTTTGCACAAATTTTGTTTTGATCTTGAATCTACTGCCTGAAAGGGTGGTGGATGCAGATTGAATAAGAAATTTCAAAAGGGAATTAGATAAATACTTGAAGGGAAACAATTTATAGGGTGATGGGGAAAGAGCAGGGGAGTGGGAGTAATTGGATAGCTCTTTCAAACAGCTTGCACGGGCACGATAAGGGCCGAATGGCCACCTTCTGTGCTGTAACATATTATGATACTGTGATGATTAACAGCAAACCTGCACTTCTTTAAACGCTTCGTAAATAGCTAAGTAGAGATCGGATTCTTTCCCGCACGTGGATTAGATCAAATTTTTAACGGGGATAGGATTCTCGGACTTGTGTTACCTCCAACTGTTAGACTGAAACTAAAACTGTGCGACTAGACTGCCAAGATGCTTACTTGGATGGGTCTTGGTGGAGTCAGTGTTATCAAATAGAAGTGAGATTCATCTTCTCTGGTAACTGAAGCTGCTGGAGGTATAAATGTCGCAAAAGAAATCATGGTATAATCAGAGCAGGATAGAGAGCTGGACAAAAGGGTGAAGTCAGCAAGCTTTACAGTGGGCAGTTGCACTTGAAGGGATCGTGATTCGGAGATGAGGCTACGACACCTGAGCACCGATTAATCCGTTCCGCATCCGCATTGAGCTGGGAGTTCAGTACACGGTATCAGTGAATTTAGCCTTGCATTTAGTAAAGCTGACTTCAAATAAACACTGCGGATATTAGAATTTCAATTTGTAAAACTCCATCTCATTCCCCTGCATTTCCTTTATATAAAAGTCATACGCTGATCACAACACTTAAATAAAAGAATTTTAATCTAAGCATAAATGTTCATAATTAGCTTATTACGTTGTTATGTACTGTATCACCAAACTGTCAGATTCAACTAAAAGACAGCGGCATGTTTTCGAAAACTGACTTATTTAATATAGCTTCTTGTTAAGTGTTCTGTGGTAGTTTTATATTTAATTGCTTAATTAATGACAGAATGGGTTGTTGCATGAAGTTTTCCCACATAGCTGTTTCTATTTGCATATTTTGTACATCCTGATCTGAGCCGACACTAATTCTAACAATAACATTTCTTGTAAAGAAGAGTATGTCTTTACCAGGGTTCAAATGAATATCATTTTCCAGTGAGAGCCAGTGCATGGTGATTATTGGTATTGACATGACAACGTGCTTGTCCTTATCCTCATTGATACATCACTTCATGGCCTCGCCCTGCTCTACTTCTGCAACCTCTTCCAGACCTGCAGTCGACTTGCACATCCTGCTGTTCGATGTCTGTGCCCTGTTACACCAGTACATCTTTGGTAGAGCCTTCAACCATCATTACCTTGATGTCTGGAACATTTTCCCTGCATTAAAACAGTGACTACACTTCAAAATAACTTTGTTGGCTGGAAAGCACTTTGGGATATCCTGAGATTATGAATGGCGATATATAAATGCAAGTCTTTCTTTTCTTTTCATTCTTCCGACATTTTTCCACATCTTCAAAAGCTTCCTTGATGATGACTTCAGTTACCTCCTCTGACGCTTTCAACTCGTGCTCAGTGTCCGCTTCCCCCTCTACCCATTTGAGATACGCCTTGGGATGTTTATGTTATATTAAAGATGCTACATAAGTGGTTACTGTTGAGAGATCAAGACTGTAGTGAAAATATCATTAAAACCTATGCAGTGTTAAGGTGTGTAAAAGATTTACCCTTGGATTGCTGTCCTAAACATTATTTTTTTATTCGTTCATGGGATGTGGGCATCATTGGTGAGGCCAGCATTTATTGCCCATCCCTAATTGCCCTTGAGAAGGTGGTGGTGAGCCGCTGCCTTGAACCGCTGTAGTCCATGTGGTGAAGGTTCTCCCACAGTGCTGTTAGGAAGGGAGTTCCAGGATTTTGACCCAATGACGATGAAGGAATGGCGACATATTTCCAAGTCTGGATGGAGTGTGACTTGGAGGAGAACGTGCAGGTGGTGTTGTTCCAATGTGCCTGCTGCCCTTGTCCTTCCAGGTGGTAGAGGTCGCGGGTTTGGAAGGTGCTGTCGAAGAAGCCTTGGCGAGTTGCTGCAGTGCATCCTGTGGATGGTACACACTGCAGCCACTGTGCGCCGGTGGTGAAGGGAGTGAATGTTTAGGGTGGTGGATGGGGTGCCAATCAAGCGGGCTGCTTTATCTTGGATGGTGTCGAGCTTCTTGAGTGTTGTTGGAGCTGCACTCATCCAAGCAAGTGGAGAGTATTCCATCACACTCCTGACTTGTGCCTTGTAGATGGTGGAAAGGCTTTGGGGAGACAGGAGGTGAGTCACTCACTGCAGAATACCCAGCCTTTGACCTGCTCTTGCAGCCACAGTATTTATATGGCTGGTCCAGTTAAGTTTCTGGTCAATGGTGACCCCCAGGATGTTGATGGTGGGGGATTTGGCGATGGTAATGCCATTGAATGTCAAGGGGAGGTGGTTAGACTCTCTCTTGTTGGAGATGGTCATTGCCTGGCACTTGTCTGGCGCGAATGTTACTTCCCTTTTATCAGCCCAAGGCTGGATGTTGTCCAGGTCTTGCTGCATGTGGGCACGGACTGCTTCATTATCTGAGGGGTTGCAAATGGAACTGAACACTTTGCAATCATCAGCGAACATCCCCATTTCTGACATTATGATGAAAGGAAGGTCATCGATGAAGCAGCTGAAGATGGTTGGGCCGAGGATACTGCCCTGAGGAACTCATGCTGCAATGTTCTGGGGCTGAGATGATTGGCCTCCAACAACCACTACCATCTTCCTTTGTGCTAGGTATGACTCCAGCCACTGGAGAGTTTTCCCCATTGACTTCAATTTTACTGGGGCTCCTTGGTGCCACACTCAGTCAAATGCTGCCTTGATGTCAAGGGCAGTCACTCTCACCTCACCTCTGGAATTCAGCTCTTTTGTCCATGTTTGGATCAAGGCTGTAATAAGGTCTGGAGCCGAGTGGTCCTGGCGGAACCCAAAACTGAGCAACGGTGAGCAGGTTATTGGTGAGTAAGTGCAGCTTGATAGCACTGTTGACAACACCTTCCATCATTTTGCTGATGATTGAGAGTAGGCTGATGGGGCAGTAATTAGCCGGATTGGATTTGTCCTGCTTTTTGTGGACAGGACATACCTGGACAATTTTCCGCATTGTCGAGTAGATACCAGTGTTGTAGCTGTATTGAAACAGCTTGGCTAGAGGCGCGGCTAGTTCGGGAGCACAAGTCTTCAGCACTACAGCCGGGATGTTGTCGGGCCCATAGCCTTTGCTGTATCCAGTGCACTCAGCCATTTCTTGATATCACATGGAGTGAATCGAATTGGCTGAAGACTGGCTTCTGTGATGGTGGGGATATCGGGAGGAGGCCGAGATGGATCATCCACTCGGCACTTCTGGCTGAAGATGGTTGCAAACGCTTCAGCCTTGTCTTTTGCACTCACGTGCTGGACTCTGCCATCATTGAGGATGGGGATGTTTACAGAGCCTCCTCCTCCCGTTAGTTGTTTAATTGTCCACCACCATTCACAACTGGATGTGGCAGGACTGCAGAGCTTTGATCTGATCCGTTTGTTGTGGAATCACTTAGCTCTGTCTATAGCATGTTGCTTCCGCTGTTTAGCACGCATGTAATCCTGAGTTGTAGCTTCACCAGGTTGGCACCACATTTTTAGGTATGCCTGGTGCTGCTCCTGGCATGCTCTTCTACACTCCTCGTTGAACCAGGGTTGACCCCCTGGCTTGTTGGTAATGGTAGAGTGAGGAATATGCCAGGCCATGAGGTTACAGATTGTTCTGGAATACAATTCTGTTGCTGCTGATGGCCCACAGCACCTCATGGATGCCCAGTTTTGAGCTGCTAGATCTGTTCTGAATCTATCCCATTTAGCACGGTGATAGTGCCACACAACACGTTGGATGGTGTCCTCAGTGCGAAGACAGGACTTCATCTCCATGAGGACTGTGCGGTGGTCACTCTTACCAATACTGTCATGGACAGCTGCATCTGCGACAGGTAGAATTGGTGAGGACAAGGTCAAGTCGGTTTTTCCCTCGTGTTGGTTTGCTCACCACCTGCCGCAGGCCCAGTCTGGCAGCTATGTCCTTCAGGACTCGGCCAGCTCAGTCAGTCGTGGTGCTACCGACCCACTCTTGGTGATGGAGATTGAAGTCCCCCACCCAGAGTACATTCTGTGCCCTTGCTACCCTCAGTGCTTCCTCCAAGTGGTGCTCAACATGGAGGAGGACTGATTCATCAGCTGAGGGAGGATGGTAGGTGGTAATCAGCAGGAGGTTTCCTTGCCCATGTTTGACCTGCTGCCATGAGATTTCATGGGGTCTGGACTCCCAGGGCCACTCCCTCCTGACTGTATATCACTGTACCGCCATCTCTGGTGGGTCTGTCCTGCTGGTGGGACAGGACATATGGTGATGGAAGAGTCTGGGACGTTGGCTGAAAGTTATGATTCTGTGAGTATGGATATGTCAGGCTGTTGCTTGACTAGTCTGTAGGACAGCTCTCCCAATTTTGGTACAAGTCCCCAGATGTTCGTGAGGAGGACTTTGCAGGGTCGACTGGGCTTGGTTTTCCTTTGTCGTGTCCGGTGCCTCGTGGTCCGTCCGGTTTTATTCTTATTATTACTTTAGCGAGATTTTAAACTGAGTGGCTTGCTAGGCCATTTCAGATGGCAATTAAGAACCCATTGCAGTGGGTCTGGAGTCACATATAGGCCAGACTGGGTGAGGATGGCAGGTTTCTGTCTCTAAGGGACATTAGTGAACCAGATGGGTTTTTTCGACAATCCAGTAGTTTTATGGTCACCATTACTGATGCTAGTTTTTTAAATTCCAAATGTTTTTTTTATTTAATTGAATTTAAATTCCCCAGCTGCCGTGGTAGGATTTGAACTCATGGTTCCGGATTATTGGCCTAGGCCTCTGGATTACTAGTCCAGTAACATAACCACTATGCTACCGTCCCCTATACATGCAACAATCATATATTAATGATTGATATGCTTTAAATACTTATGAAAGAATAATTATATCTGCCCAGAGCCCTGTTGTGTCCTCTCTAGCTAATCATCAGCTGTCAAAAAGGAATAAGGTCGTTGGGCCGTATAGCCTTTTGCTGTTCGCAAACAATTCCTGTCTTCCTTCTATTTAATATGTGTTTTCTCCTTCAAAGGTTGCCCTGAAAATAGCAGTGACGCTGATTGTTTAAATCCCTTCGGTACGTTTGAAGGCTGTATGCGGCTCATATTGATAGACAACCAAGCAGTGGATCTCATATTGGTGCAACAAAGCTTGCAGGGAAACTTCACTGACCTACATATAGATTTGTGTGGTATCCAAGACAGGTAATTGTATTGCTCTCTCTAACAGTGAATAATTATGTGCAATGTAACTTCTCCTTTGTATGAATGTTTCTAGAGGTAATCGTTTGCTACTGTAAAGATTGTGGTTGTTTTCCTGAATTATATTGGAAAGTTTAAGTCGGAACGGAGTTATCTGAGTTTCAAATGGTTCTTCAAACTCATTTAAATAAGTGATGATAGTGTTCTACCTCACTTTACTGAGTGACAATATCATGCACTCTTGGGCCACGAGCAATGTGTCAACCGGTAAAGCTGAACTTTTTATATCACCGCATAGTATTGGGACTGCAGAACCTGAAGCCTTCTTGGACCCCCACCCCCTTTGAAGGTTCTGACATGTGTTGAGTTACAGTTCCACAGGTTCTGGACAAGTTCCATCACCCTGCCTTGGTAGCCATTGCTCAGACAGTGAGCGTTGGGGATAACACGGCCAATCCCGATTCTGTCATCGCCCAAAGGTCACATCAATACACTTTCAGCACGGACTCACTGGATATCGATCAGCGCCAGGAGTTTGGCTTATTTATTTATTTTTGCTGTTTGCCCCCCTCCCGTCGAGGTCTGAATGAATACAACTGCAGTCGCTCCATCACCACCCCATATGGCTGTAATTTTGGTGGGGTTTGTCTGTATGTGGAGACAAGGCTCTGTGAACATTCTGTGAGTGGTGTGTACATTATTCACTGTTACCGGATTCAAGTTGGGTGTGAGAGTGTGAGGAATTTTAAGACCTTGTTTTTCTCCTTTGAGCTTTGAGTCGTGATGTATATTTTGATTGCTTTTACTAAAGGCAGAAAATTTATGTGTGCAATAAATTGGAGATTGGTTCATACTAGTGCTGCAGAACAGTTTTTATCTGCAATGTATTTGTACATTATTTGTATATATAACACATTCAAAGCTGCAGTTTAAAAAGAAATTCTTAAATTTGACCTGGGTCATCTTCATATCATTTGTCCTTCACACAAGGGAACATATTCCTGTAGTTTTCCTTCTCCTGTTCACCCCTCAGGTCTTTGAGAAAATACAGAGAGAGATGTCACCAAATTGGCCAAACCAGTAATAGGTTTCAAAATGTGTGATCTTCATGGTGTCGCTTTCATTGCACCTACCTAAGAATGATTTGTTTCAGATAGATTCTTTACCTGAATCAACAACAAGAGCTTGTATTTATATCGCGTCTTTAATGCAGTAAAACCTCCCCAAGATGCTTCACCGGAGCGTTATCAGACAAAATTTGACACTGAGCCAAATAAGGAGATATTAGGACAGGTGAGGTCGGTTTTAAAGAGCGTCTTAATGGAGGAGAGAGAGGTGGAGAGGTTTAGGGAGAGAATTCCAGAGCTTAAGGTCTAGGCAGCTGAAGACACGGCTGCCAGCAGTGCCTTCTCACATTGAAATACATCTAAGTGCTTTATGCAATGCGTTACTTTTGGTGTGCACTGACTGCTGTTACGTAGGTAAACACAGCAGCCACTTTGTGTGAACCACATTCCACAAATGGCAATACAACAGCAGTCTGCACTTAAGTTTTTCTACATGAAATATAGTTGAGTTAAAGGCCCTTCAATGAAAGGGGAGGGGAACAGTCATCATGCAGGAGTTGGATTTGGTGACCGAAAGCTTGGTCAACTTGATGGGCTTTGAGGAGATTTTTGAAGATGGGGAGAAATGCAGCATGTAGAGTGGTTTCGGGAAAGAATTCCAGAGTGCAGAGCTTTCTTGGGCTGAAGGCTCTTCTAGTGGTGGAGCAGAGGGAGGGAAAGCCATAGTTTGAAAAGGATGGGAACTAGGATGTAGAACAGGTGCAAGTTATAGAAGTAAAGGGGAATGAAGCCATGGAGCAAATTGTATATGAGGACAGGATATTGAAGTCAGTGTGCTTGGAGAGGGAAATCATTGGAGGCCGCTGAAAGCAATGGTGATGAATGAATGGCATTAGCATGGGATATAATGTGGCAATGGAACTTTATATGAATTGTGCAGGGTAGAGCTCAGGATACTTGTTGATAAAATGGAACAAGCAATGAATAAGCAATTAACCTGTTTGGTGGTACTGGTTGAGGAAGAAATATTGGCACTCGGAGAACTTCCTGCTCTTCGCAAAGTGCCGTAAGTTCTTTAAATGGAAGGTGGCATCATGGTTTGAGGTCTCACCTGAAGGACGGCACCTCCAATACAACATACCCTCGGTGCTGAGCTGGAGTGTCAGCCTAGATTATGAGCTCGAGTCTTGATGTGAGACTCAAACCCATAAACTCGTCAACGAGGTGAGGGTGCAACCTAGGGAAGAAGCCAAACTGACACAATAGGCGTTGTGATTAACTGCATTGTGCTGTTACCTTTTGGCTTTTCTGGCATACTCACATTTCACTGGATTATAACGTACATTTAAATTACTGAAAATAAGTCCATATCATTTGTGTACCTCCACATATCGCATACAGCACTAAGAATGAACTTACATAGAATTAACTGCACAGGAACAGGCCATTCGGCCCATCAGGTCGATGCCGGTGTTTATGCCCCACAAAAACCTCCTCCCTCCTCCCACCCTACTTCATCTAACGCCATCAGCACATCCTTCTGTATCCTTTCTCCCTATTGTACTTAGCTAACTTCCCCTTAAATACATCTATGCTATTCGTCTCAGCTACTCCATGTGGTAGCAAGTTCCACTTTTAACCACTCTCTGGGTAAAGAAGTTTCTCCTGAATTCCATATTGGATTTATTAGTGACTATCTTAAATTTATGACCCTTAGTTTTGGATTCCCCTACATCTTCTCTATGTCTATCCTGTAAAAACCCTTCATAATTTTGAAGACCTCCATTAGATCACTCCTCAGCCTTCTCTTTTCTAGAGAGAAAAGCCCCAAACAGTTCAATCTCTCCTGATAGTTATAACCTCAGTTCTTGTATCATCCTTGTAAATCATTTCTACACCTTCTCCAGTGCCTCAATATACTTTTTGTAATATGGAAACCAGAACTGTGCACAGTCCTCCAAGTGTGGTCAAACCAAGGTTCATAATGCCTTTCACGACCTAAGGAGGTCCCAAAGTGTTCACAGCTAATTAAGTACTTTTAAAGTGTAGTTACTGCTGCAATGTGGGGAACAGACAACGGCAATGAGATAAGTCACGAATTCATCTGTTTTAGTAATGTTGATTGAGGGATAAATGTTGGCCAGGACACTGGAAGAATTGCTCTGCTCTTCTGTGAAATAGTGCCGTGGAATGTTTTGTGTCCACCTGTGAGGTTTAACATCTCTTTTTAAAGATGGCACCTCCGACAGTGTAGCACTCCCTCAGTACTACACTAAATTGTCAGCCTAGATGATGTGCTCAGAGGTGAGAGGAGTACGACTGAGCTAAGGGTGACACCACATGTACTTAAGGGGCTTGGTCGGGTGGATGCGGTAAGGATGTTCCCAAGGATGGGTGAAACTAGAACTAGGGGGCATAATCTTAGAATAAGGGGCTGCTCCTTCAAAACTCGGGGGCTCTGTAGGTAACACCTCTCTGTCTGAACACTGTGATTGCCTTGGCAACGGGCAGTTGCAAAGACTGTCTGTAATCACCATGTATTGTTCTGTGATTTATAAATGCGTAGGCTTCGAGGAGTTCCTGACATTTACCTAAGGAAGGAGGAAGCCTCCGAAAGCTTGTAAATTTCAAATAAAATTGTTGGACTATAACTTGGTGTTGTAAAATTGTTTACAACCTTCAAAACTGAGATGAGGAGAAACCTCTTCACTCAGAGGGTAGTAGGTCTGTGGAATTTGCTGCCCCAGGAAGCTGTGGAAGCTACATCATTAAATAAATTTAAAACAGAAATAGACAGTTTCCTAGAAGTAAAGGGAATTAGGGGTTACGGGGAGCGGGCAGGAAATTGGACATGAATTTAAATTTGAGGTTAGGATCAGATCAGCTATGATCTTATTGAATGGTGAAGCAGGCTCGAGGGGCCGATTGGCCTACTCCTGCTCCTATTTCTTATGTTCTTATGTACTATGCAGAAAAATCTGCATCCAATTTTATAGGTTCAGAGAGCAAAATTATCCTATTATCTCAATGCCCAAAATGAGTAAATTGGAATATCAAAGCAGGTTTCTTGGGGAGGAATATTTAAGGTCTGGGTGAGTCAATGTACAATTTTGCCCCTTTTTGTCATTTAAATAATACTCTTAACAATATAGAAACTCTACCTCTCTCTCCTCCTTTAAGACACTCCTTAAAACCTACCTCTTTGACCGAACTTTTGGTCACCTGTCTTAACATCATTCTCACATAGCTCAGTGTCAAATTTTGTTTGATAGCACTCCTGTGAAGTGCCTTGGAATGTTTTTACTACATTAAAGGCACTATATAAATGCAAGTTGCTGTATATAAACAGATCATGAAGTCAAAACCCGATAAAACGTCATTCCGCCTATTAAGGGATTGAGGTGGAAACTATTGCACTAAGGGTGATATTATTCTTAACTAATTTTACCAGAAATGTAGGTATGAGCTCAAAGCAGGGGAAAAAAAATTGTTTGAACACAAGAACTGAAATGATAATTGTCACGGAATGAGTTGGAGGCAATTCTTCATCTGTGTCTGAGGTTGCACTGCCACTGACACAGACCAAATATACCCAGAAACAGGATTCATGGAAGGAGTGCAAAAAAGTAGTGCTTCTCATAATGCTGGATAGGAACAGGAGTAGGCCATTCAGCCCCTCGAGCCGGTTCTGCCATTTTCTTAGATCGTGGCTGATCTGTATCTTAACTCCATTTACCTGCCTTTGTTCTGTATCCCTTAATACCCTTATTGAAACAAAAATCTATCAATCTCAGTTTTCAAATTTTCTATTGACCCCCAGCCTCAACAGCTTTTTAGGGGAGAGACATCCAGATTTCCATTACCCTTTGTGTGAAGAAGTGCTTCCTGACATCAACCCTGAATGGCCTTGCTCTAATTTTATGGTTATGCCCTCTTGTTCTGGAATTCCTCACCAGAGGAAATAGCTTCTCTCTATCGACCTTATCAAATCCTTTAATCATCTTAAATACCTCAATTAGATCACCCCTTAATTGTCCAATCCCTAAAAATTAAAAAGAAAAGAATGATGAAAAATACATATGGTAATTTGAAGGAGGGTGGGAAATGGAGGCTGCCAATCTATTTATATTAGCCTGGCTTAGTTGTTATCATTCTTGCCTCTGCACCAGCAGGCTGTGGATTCGAGTTGCATACCAGGATTTGAGCTCTTAATCCAGGCTGACATTCCAGTGCATTGTTGAGGGAGTACTGAAACATAAGAGGTGCTGAGATATTGAACCGAGATGTGGTTTGCCTTCTAACACTTGAGCTGGATATTTTAATAAAATCCTTTGGTGCTACCTAAAGAACCATAGAGCATTGTCCCAGTGATTTAGTGAAGTACTCCCTTAACCAATACCAGAAAAAAAGCAGATTAACTGGCCGTTTATATGAAATTGGTGCCACACAATGGCTGCTCCATTTACCCACACAGCAGTCATTGCACTTCAAAAACAATTCATTGTGCCAAACACTTTGAGATGTTTCAATGACTTGATAAGGCGCTGTGTAAATCAAGCATTTGTATGTTCCAAAAAGCACAACTGAAAAGGATTAATTTGCTTTTGTACCATACATATTTGTAATTCTTGAGAGAGAACTGTGTGGAATATTCAGCTTTTCACATCTACTTGTACAAGTAGACGGCTAGAATTAAAATGTTTTGTCACTTTAAATAAATACTCCTAGCGCTGGCCTTTTCAGACTACATTTTTAAAAATATCTCTTGCTGAATGGTACACTAGTCCTTTATTATAAAGCCATCGAGCAGATCATTATATGGGCGTAGAGTTTCTGCTTTGGGCGCAATCGGGAAATTGGGTGCAAAATGCTCTTGAAGTTGCGCTGGCTGGGTTACAGTTCAAGTTTCCACTAAAATGCATTTGCATAATCACAAACATAAAATCTTCCATGAACCAGCGCAATCGGGCTGCGTAACAGAATGTAATAGTTCCTTTTTTTCTTTTGCTTTCAAAAATACTCATTAATGTACTCAAGAGTGGTAACCTGGTGCAGTTTTATTAATACAGATGAAAATGGGTTTATCACAAGAAATAAGCATTTTTAAAAGGAGTGTCTATTTGTCCATCTGTGATTTTAAGTCACTGAAAATGACTTAAAAAACTATACTGAACTATTTACTAGTTTCATTGGTGTCCGCTTGTCAGTTTTTGAGTAAATTAATTATTTTTGATCGTTTAAAACATGCCTACCATTGCCTTTGCGCCTAAGAAAACAAGCTTAATTTGAAGACCCTCCTAGACTGGCTGCAAATGGGTGGAAACTCGTCATCCTCGTTTTTTCGATCTGGGGGCGTGGCCAGTTTTGAGGGCGGGGCGGGCTTAGGGCGCGATGATTTTTAAATCAGCGTTAAAGATCGCAGAAGTTCGAGCAGAACTAACACTTGAGTTTCTGCCACCTTTTGCACTGGTTCAGCCGACTGCGACCGGATTGCACTGATAAAACCAGAGTAAACTAACGGAAACTCTAGGCCATGATGTTTTGTCACAAATTATATAATTATTTTGCATTAATGAAATCTAGAGCCTAAGAATGGGGAATCACACCAAGAAAATCTGTGTATTTTTGCATTTATTGTTGGTTCTGTCTAATCAGCATTGCCTGTTGCTGCAGAAGGGCAAATAAGAAAAATGTCACTTCCATATTCATCGACTCTATCACATTCATTCTCAGTTGATTGGTTGGTGTAATTCACCTTGTAACAAAGATATTGAAGTCATCAGGAGTCAGGGCCTTCACTAGAGACGGGCTAAACCAAACTGAGAATCATTCGTGATCTGATTCAGGCAGCTTTTCATTGGATTGTGAAAACTTGAATTTGAACTAATTTTGACTTCACACACCCTGAGCCTTGTCAGTTAAATAGAAGGAGGAAGTTGTGTCCAACTATGTCCTTGGTCGATGGTGATCCATCATGGCTTGCAACAATCGCCCTGGTGGGCTAGTGCCAGTATACATCAGTCATTCTAGGGGATGGTAGCAGTATGCATCATTCACCTGGGGGATGGTGGCAGCACGCATCATTCACTCGAGGGAGCTAATTCCAGTGTACATCCTCGGCCGTAGTGGGCAAATTCCAGTATGCATCATTCACTCCAATGGGCTAGTGACTGTATGCATCATTCACCGCAGTGGGGCCAATGGAAGAATACACCATTTACCCTGGCGGGCTAGTGAACATACACCCTCCTGGACTGCTGGCAATATGAATCAATGTCTCTGGTGGGTTACTTGCACTTGTCATCATTCCCCCTGCTGCTATCATGATAGCATATTAGGCTAGCACTAATGTGCATCAGTGTCCCTGGTGTCCCTGTGGGCTGCAGGTGTTGGTGTCATTGAATTAATAGCAGTTTTCATCATAGTCACTGGTAGCACATTTCCAGTGTTCATCAATGTCCTTGATCATTTGGTGGCAACGCACAATAGTGTCCTTGGTGCTCTAGGGTCCATATGTATCTGTGTCCCTGGTAAGTCAGTGAGGTAACACCCCACAGTCAGTGGTGATGTAGTAGCAGTAAATGCCAGTGTCCTTACTAGGTTGTTCAGTTTGTATGACCGTACCTGCTGAACTTAAGATGGTGTTCATCAGTGTCCTTTATGATCTAATGTCAGTATGCATCGCTGTGACTGCTGGTCAGATCATGGCCTCGAGTTTCAAGCCTCACAAAGACCTATACTTTGGCTTCTCCCTAAGTTGATGTCTGAGTAAAGCTGAATGCTCATATCTAGTTTTCAAATTCACAAGAGGAAATGTGAGAATGTTTTGTTAAACATTTATTTCATTTGCTATTGCTGTTTACGGCCATATTCAGGGCTGCAGAAATTTTTCACAGCATAAGACTGTGTCAAATAATTTCTAAAAATCAACAGAAGGAAAGATAGAGCAGGAGGTAAGAGAGGAGGGGGAGTTGCGTTCTTGATTAGGGAGAACATCACGGCAGTAGTGAGAGGGGATATATCCAAGGGTTCGCCCACTGAGTCTATATGGGTAGAACTGAAAAATAAGAAGGGAGAGATCACTTTGATAGGATTGTACTACAGACCCCCAAATAGTCAACGGGAAATTGAGGAGCAAATATATAAGGAGATTACAGACAGCTGCAAGAAAAATAGGGTGGTAATAGTAGGGGACTTTAACTTTCCCAACATTGACTGGGACAGCCATAGCATTAGGGGCTTGGATGGAGAGAAATTTGTTGAGTGTATTCAGGAGGAATTTCTCATTCAGTATGTGGATGGCCCGACGAGAGAGGGGGCAAAACTTGACCTCCTCTTGGGAAATAAGGAAGGGCAGGTGACAGAAGTGTTAGTGAGGGATCACTTTGGGACCAGTGATCATAATTCCATTAGTTTTAAGATAGCTATGGAGAATGATAGGTCTGGCCCAAAAGTTAAAATTCTAAATTGGGGAAAGGCCAATTTTGATTGTATTAGACAGGAACTTTCAGAAGTTGATTGGGAGAGTCTGTTGGCAGGCAGAGGGACGTCTGGTAAGTGGGAGGCTTTCAAAAGTGTGTTAACCAGGGTTCAGGTTAAGCACATTCCTTATAAAGTGAAGGGCAAGGCTGGTAGAAGTAGGGAACCTTGGATGACTCGGGAGATTGAGGCCCTAGTCAAAAAGAAGAAGGAGGCATATGACATGCATAGGCAGCTGGGATCAAGTGGATCCCTTGAAGAGTATAGAGATTGCCGGAGTAGAGTTAAGAGAGAAATCAGGAGGGCAAAAAGGGGACATGAGATTGCTTTGTCAGATAAGGCAAAGGAGAATCCAAAGAGCTTCTACAAATACATAAAGGGCAAAAGAGTAACTAGGGAGAGAGTAGGGCCTCTTAAGGATCAACAAGGTCATCTATGTGCGGAACCACAAGAGATGGGTGAGATCCTAAATGAATATTTCACATCGGTATTTACGGTTGAGAAAGGCATGGATGTTAGGGAACTTGGGGAAATAAATAGTGATGTCTTGAGGAGTGTACATATTACAGAGAGGGAGGTGCTGGAAGTCTTAACGCGCATCAAGGTAGATAAATCTCCGGGACCTGATGAAATGTATCCCAGGACGTTATGGGAGCTTAGGGAGGAAATTGCGGGTCCCCTAGCAGAGATATTTGAATCATCGACAGCTACAGGTGAGGTGCCTGAAGATTGGAGGGTAGTAAATGTTGTGCCTTTGTTTAAGAAGGGTGGCAGGGAAAAGCCTGGGAACTACAGATCGGTGAGCCTGACATCTGTAGTGGGTAAGTTGTTCGAGTGTATTCTGAGAGACAGGATCTACAGGCATTTGGAGAGGCAGGGACTGATTAGGAACAGTCAGCATGGTTTTGTGAGTGGAAAATCACACAAATTTTATTGAGTGTTTTGAAGGGGTAACCAAGAAGATAGATGAGGGCTGTGCAGTAGACGTGGTCTACATAGAATTTAGCAAAGCCTTTGACAAGGTACCGCATGGTAGGTTGTTACATAAGGTTAAATCTCACCGGATCCAAGGTGAGGTAGCCAATTGGATACAAAATTGGCTTGACGACAGAAGACAGAGGGTGGTTTTAGAGGGTTGTTTTTCAAACTGGAGGCCTGTGACCAGCGGTGTGCCTCAGGGATCAGTGCTGGGTCCGCTGTTATTTGTTATTTATATTAATGATTTGGATGAGAATTTAGGAGACATGGTTAGTAAGTTTTCAGATGACACCAAGATTGGTGGCATTGTGGACAGTGAAGAAGGTTATCTAGGATTGCAACGGGATCTTGATCAATTGGGCCAGTGGGCCGATGAATGGCAGATGGAGTTTAATTTAGATAAATGTGAGGTGATGCATTTTGGTGGATTGAATCGGGCCAGGACCTACTCCGTTAATGGTAGGGCGTTGGGGAGAGTTATAGAACAAAGAGATCTAGGAGTACAGGTTCATAGCTCCTTGAAAGTGGAGTCACAGGTGGATAGGATGGTGAAGAAGGCATTCAGCATGCTTGGTTTCATTGGTCAGAACATTGAATACAGGAGTTGGGATATCTTGTTGAAGTTGTACAAGACATTAGTAAGGCCACACTTGGAATACTGTGTACAGTTCTGATCACCCTATTATAGAAAGGATATTATTAAACTAGAAAGAGTGCAGAAAAGATTTACTAGGATGCTACCGGGACTTGATGGTTTGACTTATAGGGAGAGGTTGGATAGACTGAGACTTTTTTCCCTGGAGAGTAGGAGGTTTCGGGGTGATCTTATAGAAGTCTATAAAATAATGAGGGGCATAGATAAGGTAGATGGTCAAAATCTTTTCCCAAAGGTAGGGGAGTCTATAACGAGGGGGCATAGATTTAAGGTGAGAGGGGAGAGATACAAAAGGGTCCAGAGGGGCAATTTTTTCACTCAAAGGGTGGTGAGTGTCTGGAACGAGCTGCCAGAGGCAGTAGTAGAGGCGGGTACAATTTTGTCTTTTAAAAAGCATTTGGACAGTTACATGGGTAAGATGGGTATAGAGGGATATGGGCCAAGTGCAGGCAATTGGGACTAGCTTCATGGTATAAACTGGGCGACATGGACATGTTGGGCCGAAGGGCCTGTTTCCATGTTGTAAACTTCTATGATTCTAAGAGAAACAAAATGAGCTCTGCTCCTATTACAAGATGACTTTTAAAGGCACAACATTGAAAAACCCTGTAATGTACAACAATATCACAATACCAGATGATGCACAGGTATGAACTTTTTCAGAGGGAGGTGGTCTGAAGTCATTGTCCCAGAATTTGCTGGAGTGGGACATCTCACAGCATACCCAGTTAGACCTTTTCCCGCACCCTACAGCTCAATTTTTTTTTTGCCCTGTAAGTTGCTGGATGTGCGAGCAGATAACAGGGCATCTGGGACCTTAGTGAATGACTGACCAACAGTGTATCTCCTTCACCAATGAGATGTAAGGATCGAGAAAGAAACAGAGCGAACGATGGAGAAGGAAACAGGATGAATTCGAGCCAAATTAGATACAGGAAGAGAAATGGAGAGAGAGAAAGAAAGATTGGACTAAGAGAAAGAGACAAAAGGAAAAGTAGGAACAACATTTTAAAAATTTAGATTTTAAAAACCTCTCGGAACAATTTAGTACCTGCAAGAGTGAGACTCCATAGTTTCAACTGTTCCCTTTCTGGGCCTTCGAGGTTGAGTGGAATTGCAGGAACATAAATTTCGTCATTAAAAGGATCTTTATGTCGTTAAATACCAACCATAACACTCTGCGGCAAGTTTAATTTATTTTAACAGCGCAAATGCAGCAATTTCTTGAAACTCGGGGGTGGTTGAAGGCAAGCTTCAGTTTTTGCATGGTTAACGGAAGAACGGTGTAAATTGTCCAGAATTTTGTGATGATTCACAGCTCTCTTCCTCGCCACAAATTGCTGTTTCTTTTACACAATAATTACGTCATGTGCATTTAACTTGCCGTTATTTTCCCAGCAAATTCTGGGTCAATATCTTTTTCACACATCATCCTGGGCTGCATTTATACTGAAACTTTAGCACTACTGCTAAGTGGTTTTGAGTGTAATTTGACACAAACTCAACGGGAGATAGTGAACTGGCAGCCCGTTTTACATCTTCCCCGATTTTTATTTCCGTTGAAGTCAACAGAAATAAAAATCAAGAGAGATGTAAAACGGGCTGCCGACCTGCTGTCACCTGTTTTACACCAGCGCACAAAATCAAAACCTATCCGATTGTATCCAGGAATCCGTCTCACAGCGACAGTGGAATATAACTGCAGTCTCGAGGGGGAGAGAGAGAGATTTTTGCTAATGTACCAGAGTTCTGATCTGACCCACTTTAATCACTGATACTGCCCATCTTGCTCACCCTCTAACAATAGGAGTGAGTAACAATCAATTTATTCATTATTTTAATTAGGGGTGAGTTGTCTTTTAAAACAAAACTATTGCACGGTGGAGCAGAAAAATGGAGAAACAAACTTTTACAAACCAGTGACCAATAACAAATTACCTTTACCAAGACTATAATTTCCCAGCAGTTGGAGATTCAGTGCGCTGTTTGTTCTAGCTAAAGCTCAATTTAACAAATTATAGAAATGGGTTGATTACTCGTTGTGACAATTCTGTGCTCACTGAACGAAGGTCTTCTTCAAACACAACAAGCACACTCTTGGGACACCAGGATCTGCCTCAAACACATAGAGAGAATTCAGAGATGCAGTGTGCACTTCCCATATGGCCTCCTTCTCAAGTGCCTATCTATATAATCCCTACCCAGTGGATGTAAGTCAGCATTTTTTCAGCTGCTGAGTTAAACTTCGGTTCCCCGAAAAAAACTTCATGTGTGTGGGGAAACTCTTACCTCAGAGAATCCAGGTTACCGTGGCGAATAATCGTTCTCTCAACTCCAGTCCAGATCGTCTGCCTGTGTGAATGAACTACTTCAGCAAAAATAAAAGATGGGAGGAAGGTCCCAAGTATTCAGAGGGGAAAAACACAAAAAATAAAAGTTATTTTAACAGTAACAACACTGCCTTCAAACAAAGGTTTGATCCTCAAGTATAACTCCTCCAGTGGACTCGAAGCCAAACTGGCCACTGATTAAGAGTGATAGATTAGTCCGTTATTTATAAAATAGTAGAGTGTGATTTAACGTTCTCTATGTCCTTAAGCTCACAAACAGAACAGTGACCTGCATTCATTATTGATTGCTTTAAGTAACCTGCTGAGGAATGTTCAAGTGCTTTTATTAACAATTAAAACATCAACAGATAATTTACTTCTTTTTTAAAAAAACACACAAATTAACAGAACAGTGCCTACTTTAATTAAGTAAATAAAATATACCTGCCAAACAACTTTAGCTCTTCAAAATTCTCTAATGGTTTACAATTTATTTATAAATGCCACTGGTTCATTGCTTTCCCTCCAAAAGACAGGAAGGATTTTTGGATTTTTCATATTTGCAAATTTTTAATCTCAAATCAGAAATCATGATAATTTTTAAAAATGCACCATTAACTCAGTACGAAACTTCAATCAAACAAAGCAGTTATCAGAGAACAGAGAGCTCTGCCAACATATCAGGTGAAGGACAGTTAATGCAACAGAAACCAGGAACATTGAGAGAGTAAATCCTAGAGACCCTGCCTCGAGCTTTTGGGGAGAAGTGGGACAGAAAAAATGCACAACTCTCAGAGAAACTGATGGAGCTGAGCAAGCCCACTCTCATCCAAGTCTACTTGGGATACTGAATGAGGCAGACCATCAGTGATTAGGCTGCACCTGCCCCCCGCCCCCAACCTGGAATGCCAGTAATACTAACTTTCATAAGGACTGCAAGGAATTATGAACAGATCACATGCACAACCCCCAGGACCAAGATAGAGATTAAATAGATAATCCACTCGACTGTTTAGTTGATTTCAGGATAGCTAAGACATCACGGCCTTGGAATTGGATTACGATGCGCCCGTTTTACAGGCGTGACATGGGTGCCTGAGGCTCCAATATGTCGGGCAGCGTACACGTGCGCTCATTTCGTGCCAGAAGTGCACTGCCCACCATATTGGTAAATGCTCTTCCATCGGCGTCTAGTGGGCATGCCTGTAACAGGCGTTAAGCCCTTTGCATATGCGATTTGGACTTGGAAATCACAAATACAATTTCAAAAATTTAAGGATGATACCAAATTGGGGGGTATGGTTAATGCTGAGAAAAAAATGTGACAAATTACTAGAGGCATTAATAAACTTGCAGAATGGGCGTGTAATCGGCAAATTAATTCCAATATAGATAAATGTGAGGTGATGCATTTTTGTAGGGAGAATTAGGAGGTCACATACTGCTTGGATAATAAGTCTAAATTGGGTAGAGGAGCAAAGTGATCTAGGGCTACAGATACACAAAATCACTAAAATCGACGCAGGTTAATAAGGCCATAAAAAAAGCAAACCAAGCACTGGGGTTCATTTCTAGAGGGATAGAATTAAAAAGCAGAGAAGGTATTTTAAACTTGTATAGAACTTGGTTGGACCACACTTGGAGTACTGCACACAGTTCTGGTCTCCATATTATAAAAAAGGTATAGAGGCACTGGGGAAGGTGCAAAAAAGATTCACAAGGATGATAGCAGACCTGAGAGGATATACTTATCAGGAAAAGCTGAACAGACTACGGCTCTTTTCTCTAGAAAAGAGAAGGCTGAGGGGTGACCTGATGGGGTCTTCAAGATTCAACAAATCCGATAGGGAATTCAAGAGAAACTTCTTTACCTAGAGTGGTAAGAATATGGAACATGCTACCACAAAGAGTAGTTGAGGCGAATAGTATTTAAGGGGAAGGTAGATAAGCACATGAGGGAGAAAGGAATAGAAGGATATGCTGATAGGGTTCGGTGAAGAGGGGTGGGAGGAGGCTTGTGTGGAGCATAAATGTCGGCATTGACCAGTTGGGCCAAATGGCCTGTTTCTGTGTCATGGACTCGATGTAACTCTATGAATAGGGGGCCTAACCCTTGTATGAGGTTCCCGTTGCAAAATTTGATCGTGCATGACAACAGCATGCGCCGCGCATAGTGCTGTCAGCTTCTTCAGGCGCTTGGCAGCCAAACCAGCAGTCCTTAAAGGAACTGCTGGAGAAAGGTTAGTTTGTATTTTTTTACTTGCCTTATTGTGGAGCTGGGAGGAGCAGAAGTGCTCCTCTGGGCTCCACATTAAATCCACGAGCCACTGTCGGCCACTGTTTGCACCTCCCCTCCACTCCCCATTGCCCACCTAACTCTCCTAATGATCTCGGCTGGCTTCTGAGCTGGCCAATCTTCCTGCACCCCACCCCAGGACTGGTGAGCTGAAACTGGTACCCATAGCTCACTGGTAATAAGCAAATGAGGCCAGCAGACTAATTTGATGTGATGCTGCGGCATGGCCTCATTAGGTTCAATCCAATTTCTAGGCTCACCAAGTAAAATGACTTCTATTACAGTTACGTAATGCCTAGCAAAATGCTGCCTGCAGGAAGAGATGAAGCTGAAGGCGGAATCTGACAGCTTAACACCGAAGAGAATTGTAACTCTAGAGATAAATATTGTGACTATCAAATACATATCCCTAGATTTGCCCCTGCGTTTTGTTTTGAAACCAATGATTTTACAGCTGTTCTGTGTGGAGCAAGTATTGATACAAGAAGGGGAGTAGGGAAAAACCGGGGAACTACAGGCCAGTGAGCCTAACATCAGTGGTAGGAAAATTATTGGAAAAAATTCTGAAGGACAAAATTAGTCTCCACTTGGAGAAGCAAGGATTAATCAGGGATAGTCAACATGGCTTTGTCAAGGGAAGATCATGTCTGACTAATTTGATTGAATTTTTTGAGGGGGTGACGAGGCGTGTGGATGAGGGTAACGCAGTGGATGTGGTATACATGGATTTCAGTAAGGCCTTCGATAAAGTCCCCCACAGGAGACTGGTCAAGAAGGTACGAGCCCATGGAATCCAGGGTGCCTTGGCACTTTGGTTACAAAACTGGCTTAGTGGCAGAAGGCAGAGGGTGATGGTCGAAGGTTGTTTTTGTGACTGGAAGCCTGTGGCCAGTGGGGTACCACAGGGATCGGTGCTGGGTCCCTTGCTGTTTGTGGTCTACATTAATGACTTGGATATGAATGTAAAAGGTATGATCAGTAAGTTCGCTGATGATACAAAAATTGGTAGGGTGGTAAATAGCGAGGAAGATAGCCTCAGTCTGCAGGACGATATAGATGGGTTGGTCAGATGGGCAGAACAGTGGCAAATGGAATTTAACCCGGAAAAGTGCGAGGTGATGCACTTTGGAGGGACTAACAAGGCAAGGGAATACACAATGAATGGGAGGACCCTAGGCAAGACAGAGGGTCAGAGGGATCTTGGTGTGCAAGTTCACAGATCCCTGAAGGCGGCGGAACAGGTAGATAAGGTGGTAAAGAAGGCATATGGGATACTTGCCTTTATTAGCCGAGGCATAGAATATAAGAGCAAGGAGGTTATGATGGAGCTGTATAAAACACTGGTTAGGCCACAGCTGGAGTACTGTGTGCAGTTCTGGTCGCCACACTACAGGAAGGATGTGATCGCTTTGGAGAGGGTGCAGAGGAGATTCACCAGGATGTTACCAGGGCTGGAGCGCTTCAGCTATGAAGAGAGACTGGGAAGATTGGGTTTGTTTTCCTTGGAGCAGAGGAGGCTGAGGGGGGGACATGATTGAGGTGTACAAAATTATGAGGGGCACAGATAGGATGGATACTGAGGAGCTTTTTCCCTTCGTTGAGGGTTCTATAACAAGGGGACATAGATTCAAGGTAAAAGGCGGGAGGTTTAGAGGGGATTTGAGAAAGAACGTTTTCACCCAGAGGGTGGTTGGAGTCTGGAACTCACTGCCTGAAAGGGTTGTGGAGGCAGGAACCCTCACGACATTCAAGAAGCATTTGGATGAGCACTTGAAATGCCATAGCATACAAGGCAACGTTCCAAATGCTGGAATATGGGATTAGAGTAGACAGGGCTGATGGCCGGCGCGGACACAATGGGCCGAAGGGCCTCTATCCATGCTGTATAACTCTATGACTCTATGACTCTAACATCCAAAAGATAGTATCAGTTACCCAAAGGAAAACAATGCTATCATTGAAGGAACTGTTTTTATTAGAACACAGGAACAAATAACATGCTTGCAAATCAGCAATACAGAAATCTGTAAGCGGATAAAAATCTAAATACCTTAGGGACCTACTTGATCCCCTCATGGGGCCCGGTTTGAAAACTTATATGCTTTAAGCAGTAAAGCAGATGCGCTCCAGTGGGATGTCCTTGTTTGACACCAGTTAAGCACAACTACTTCAAACCATTGTAGTATCATAGTATGTTACAGCACAGAAAGAGGCCATTTGGCCCATCTTGCCTGTGCTGGCTTTTTGAAAGAGCTATCCAATTACTCCCACTCCCCTGCTCTTTCCCCATAGCCCTATATTTTTTTTTCCCTCCAAGTATTTATCCAATTCCCTTTTGGAAGTTATTATTGACTCTGCTTCCACCACCCTTTCAGGCAGTGCATTCCAGATCATCACAACTCGCTGCGTTAAAAATAATGTTTCCTCATGTCGCCTCTGGTTCTTTTGCCAGTCTCCTCAAATTTGTGTTCTCTGGTTACCGACCCTTCTACCACTGGAAACAATTTCTCCTTATTTACTCTTATGTAAATGGTTCATGATTTTGAACACCTCTATTAAATCTCCTCTTAACCTTCACTGCTCTAAGGAGAACAACTCCAGCTTCTCCAGTCTCTCCACACAACTGAAGTCCCTCATCCCTGGTACCATTCTAGTAAATTTCTTCTGCACCCTTTCTAGGGCATTGACACCCTTCCTAAGTGTGGTGTCCAGAATTGAACACAATACTCTAGCTGAGGCCTAATCAGTGTTTTATAAATGTTTAGCATAACTTCCTTGCTTTTGTACTCTATGCCTCTATTAATAAAGGCCAGAATCCCATATGCTTTTTTAACAGCCTTCTCTACTTGCCCCGTCACCTTCAAAGATTTGTGTACATACACCCCCAGATCTCTCTGTTCCTGTACCCCCTTCAAAATTTACCATTTAGTTTATATTGCCTCTCCCCATTCTTCCTACAAAATATATCACTTCACACTTCTCTGCATTAAATTTCAACTGCCATGTGTCTGCCCATTTCACCAGTCTGTCTTTGTGGTCCTGAAGTCTGTTACTACCCTCCACATTGTTTACTACATTCCTGAGTTTCGTATCATCTGCAAACTTTGAAATTATGCCCTGTATATCCAAGTCCAAAAAGAGCAGTGGTCCTAATACTGATCCCTGAACAACAGCACTGTATACTTCCCTCCAGTCTGTTCACAACCGTTCACCCCTACTCTTTGCTTTCTGTCCCTTAGCCAATTTAGTATCCATGCTGCCACTGTCCCTTTAGTCCCATGGGTTTAAGTGTCTGTGTTTGGATTAAACTCAACATAGCCTCTGTGTAGAAAGACATGTCTTAATGGAAGAGACAAACTCCTGTCACCTGCAGTAATTGGATGTGCTTAAGTAGGATCAACATGATTCCATTAAAGAGGCCTAAATGGCAATTATTTTAAGATAGCGTTTGAATGTTGTGGATGATTACTAGGGATAAGTAACGTTCACAGTATTTAACCAATAGTTACCTTCTTTAATCCATGTGGACGTTAGAAGAGCAGCACTATTATCCCAATAACAGCTGTCTAGGTCCTAAGCTCTGAAATTGCCCCCCCCCCCCACCCTGCCACAAAGCCCCTCTGTCTCTCCACCTCTCCCTCCTCCTTTAAGATGTTCTGTAAAACCTATTTTGACCAAGCTTTTGTCACCTGTCCTAATGTCTCCTTATGTGGCTTGGTGTCAAATTTTGTCTGATAATACTCCTGTGAAGCGCTTTGGGACATTTTACTATGTTAAAGGCGCTATATAAATGCAAATTGTTGTTTTTGATTCAGGTAGAGAATCTATCTGAAACAAATAATTCTTATGTAGGTGCTATGAAAGCGACACCATGAAGATCACACATTTTGAAACTTATTGCTGGTTTGGCCAGTGTAGAACATCTCTCTCTCTATTTTCTCAAAGACCTGAGGGGTGAACAGGGAAATGAAAACCATAGGAATATGCTCCCTCATGTGAAGGACAAACCATATGAAGCTGATCCAGGTGAAAATGCTAGAGGAAAAGCTGGAGTTTCTGTCCAAAATGAAGACATTTGTGGATGGGATGAGTTGGACCTGTGGATGACTTGTATGACAATTTTCCTGCACAAAGGAAAATTTAAATGACCATATTTGAAAGGGCTAAGTGAATATATACCTATTGAGAACTCTTGAGTACAAATGGTATAAAAACCCTAGTTGGGGTGATGGACAGTTATCCTCTATGATGGCAGTAAGGTGCTTTTGGCAGTACAAATGTGTCACATTTACTGCTGGTCAGTAACTATGGTACCAAATGGTAATCTACTGCCAATGAAATTTAACCTGTCCTCTCATACTTGAGATGAAACTATTACTTTACCACTTCAGCAGCTGGAGATTAACCACTTGACCTTTGTTAGTCTTAGTGAGTCTGCCTCAATATCTGTTGCTAGTAAATATACCAAGATGATATGCAAGACTAAACTCACCATGTAAACTCTGCTGCAGTAAAGCCAAATTGAAGATCTCATCCCGGATTTTTAAAAAGGGTAGGCTAGTGTTACAGGGAACCAAGCAACTGACCTGTTATTATATCAATATCAAACATTTCAGCTCAAGCAATCAAAGAGGTTAACAAAATGCTCCTTGCAATTGGAGATACCAGAAGAGTGTAAAAGGTGGGTCAATGAATTGAAGCTGATGGTTAGACTCCAGGGAACACGCAACCAATAAAAAACATTCAAACGGGTCCTCCTCCCCCATAAAAGTTTGGGATCTGCTTGTGATAGATCAGATATGGATCTTGCTTCAAATGATAAAAGGCTCTAAAATGAGGCCTCGTCTGTCCTCTCAGGTGAATGTAAAGATCCCATGGCACCATTCGAAGAAGAGCAGATGAGCTCTCTCCTATGTCCTGGCCAATATTTGTCCGTCAGACAACATTGACAGATTATCTGGTCATTTATCTCGTTGTTTGTGGGATCTTGCTGTGAGCAAAGTTTTCCCTACGTTACAACAGTGACTATACTTCAAAATTGCTTCATTGGCTGTGAAGCGCTTTGGGATGGCCTGAGGTCATAAAAGGTGCTATATGAATGCAAGTTCTTTCTTTATTTCTCTAAGGCCCCAATATGCAAGACCCGTGATCAAATAGTGATGCCTTTCCACTGTATTCCAGTTTATAATACGTGCTGCTCCTTTTTTTGGTAGGCAGGTGAATATCCACCCAATCAGACAAAGGCTCAGGCTATGTACCAACATACAAATTTACTTAACTTTAGTACTTTCAATGCTGCACTGGAGAGTCAGCCTTCTTTATGCAGTCAAGTCGCCTTGTAGGATAAGAACTCACAAACTTCTGCCCCAGAGACAAGAGCGCAACTAAATGAGTCAAAACTCATCTAACACTGCTCAATTCTTTTAAATTATGTTTTCATGCAGCATTCTATGCGACTTCTTTTACCATATTTACCATGAGTTCTTTATCTTTTTGTTGAAAATTTGTTAAATAAGTGTCGTTTTCATCATTTCTATTCCAGAATTATTTCCTCAATGCAGAGTTTCAGTTAGCACTTAATATAGGACGAATATGTTGCTGAATAATCTCAGCAAAAGGAATCCCAAATGGGTCCTCAGGATTTCCCTTATTATGTCAAAATGTCTCAAAGTGGTTCACACAATGGATCTTTTTTTGGAGTGCGGTGTCTAATGTCTGTAAACCTATGCTGCACCCATAATGACAATGGGATGAATGAGCAGTTAACATCTGTTGACTTGAGCAGTTAACAAAGCCTGATTGCTTTGCACCATCGTTAAATTTGTTGTGTAAAGATGCAAGCAGGTTATTGAATATGGATTGTAAATTCAAAACTATAGTACAAAGTTAACAAGTCTCGTGTAAGATGAGATGAGAATAAATTATTTCCGACAGCCCAGTGGACATGTGTAATATTCTCTCAGCCAAAACAAATTAAAGCTATAAGAATTATTGTCCCAGAATTTGCTGTAGCAGGCTTTTGTCCATTTAATCTCGATGATGTTTTGCATGGCAAGTTGCTGAAAGTGTGAGCTGATAACGTCGCAGCGAGGGAAACAGGGCATCTGGGACCTGAGTGAACAGGGCAAGCAACTGGGTATCTCCTTAAACAATGTGATTGAAGGACTGACAAGGCAGTGTAAATTAGAGTGGGTGAATTCAGTGTCAAATCAGGTACAGAAAACAAAATAAAGAGAGGGAAAGAAAGATTGGATTAAGAGAGAGAGAAAAAAAGAGACAGAAAGGAAAAGTTAAAAATGAAATTTTATTTTTTTATTTTATTTAAATTTCCAACAATTAATACAGTTAATTTTCAGTGCCAGAGAGGTTGACTGGCAGTAACTAACACTTATCACATTGTTAAAAGGGTACTTAAACTTGAAATGACTTGACTTAACTTTTTGTGGCGAGTTTAGTTTGTATCTGCTATGTAAATACAGCAACTCCACACCATTCAATGCATTTCAATGGCGAGGCAAACAGCGAGATGCCGTTTTCACAAAGCTAACGGCGGAGCAGCGCATCTCGGACACCGACTTTTGCATTTCCGCGTTTGACCGTGCGTTTGCCCTCACCTGAAGTTGCTGTACCATTTGCGCATAAATAACGGCGAGCCCCATTAGCCTCACTGTTATTTTGACAGCAATATCTTTTAAAGAAAAAAGAGCTAGATGAATATTTATTTGGCTGGAGATGGACTGGAGGGCTGCAAGAATAGATGACAATTTCTGTGCAGATATTAAATCAGCTGGTGTTAAATAGGATGTTTAAGTTTGTGCCTGCTGCACAATGTTGTACTGATGTAAAAATAGGACCTTGAATGCTAAAGTAACAAGAGGACCGGAGGCGTTTGAGTTATGATCCTACAGATGTGCTAAAAATTAGGTAGGCAGGAAGAATGACTAATGAGAGAGTCCTTGAACTAGCGCAAGAAGAGAGAAGTGATGATTATGATGAGAAAAATGCCTTACTCTGGGCACATTATTCAGGAGTCACAAGGAAAGATGGGCTGTTACTTCCTGGAAAATTGATGGTAATAGATTAAGTGACAGGAAAAGAAGAACATGATTAGGTAATATGCTGGAATGGGTAGGTGTATCATTATGGGCTGCTACAATCCACCTACGCTGTGATTGGGAGAGAGAGAGACACTAATTCTGTGTGTGTGTGTGTGTGTGTGTGTGTGTGTGTGAAAACGTAACCGAGAGAGAGAGAAAAATATGTGTTTTCTAGGAGATAAAATGGGTTAGTTCGAATCCATGACGGCAGATTGTACATGATCAGTAGAGGGAATAGGCTGATGGGTTGAATGGGTTTTTCTCATTCCATACTGCCTGACATTTATGGAATTTGTGGAAGCCTTCTGATTTTGGGGTTTCACTCAATGACATCTGATAATTCCCCCCCCCCGAAGAATGAATTCCAAAATTTACAATGAAACACAAACATTGGGCTCAATTTTAAAATTAAATTGCGGATGTGTTGGGGGTGGAGGAGGCAGGGGGTGCGGGGGTGTGTGAAAATGGCGAAAATCTCAAGCGGATTCAGAAGCCGGCTCCAACCCGCCGACTTTCGGGTTTGCCACAGAAGCGCCTATGTGCGTGCATGCTTCACGAATCCAGAAGTCCTGTCGGCAATTAAAGCCGGAGGGATGATAGTTCAAGAACCAAATTTATCTCATTGAGGTACTTAAGGTACTTTATTCCTGACGTAGTAAATAGTTAAAACGATTTTAAACTTACCTGGGCTGCTTTCCCACAGCTTCCGATTCATGCTTGGTTTCAGGGCCGGATCAGGCAAAAATAAACAACATAAATTAAATAAAAAACCATTGCACAACGTTAATAAACCAAAATAAACCTACCTTTCCACCATGCTCTGATGTCTCCCTCTCTGATGTCCCTCTCAGCTCCCAATGTCCCTCCCGATCTCCCCCTCCCCCCCGATGTCCCTCTCCGATCTCCCCCTCCCCCCCAGATGTCCACCCCGATCTTCCTCTCTCCACCCCCCCCACCCCGACCTTCTGCGTCCTCCACTTTCTGTTCCAGCGTTGGATGACGTCTCGCTCTCTCTCTTTCTCTCCACCCCCCACCTCGGCATTGCATCTCCTGTTGGCAGCCAGCCTGTCAAATCAGGCTATCTGCCTGGCGCGAAACCCGGAAACAGCTTTAATCTCCATCAATTACATCGCAATCGCGTCAGAAAAGGTATTTTTTTAAATTCAGGTTTGCCACGCACACCTTCAGCACGCCCCCCCCCACCCCCCCCCCGGTGCCAACCCGCCACCATTGTAAAATTGTGCCAAATGTCTTCAAAGGGACTAAAATCTTAAGATAAAATGACTTCGCCTCCCCCTTACATAAGCATCCCATGGCACATGACATGCCACTTCCCTTTGCAAATAGATAGATTCTCACTCATTGATTCAACTGAAGCCGCTGTGTTGTTATGAAGTGCTGTGATTTCCCACATTAAACATACAGTTTGTTCATTACAAACACCACTTCAGATCTGAAAAAGCATGTTTTTTCTCACACAGCTGATTTCACTGAATGTTTTGACCCAAATTCAGGAAAGCACAAAATCCTGATAATCAGAAGGACCACTAACGTTTGCATGAGTACAAAACTTGGATTAATGTTCAATTTTGACATGGCATGTACTACCAGTCAGGACCATCCAGTGCGCGCTCTGTTCAAACTGATGGCTAGTTTTCTATCTAGAGCCTTTCTGATATTTGCGACATCCTTTTAAACAAGATGGTTATCATAACGTCAACTCTTGTAATTGTAGGTGTTTACCAAATTATTGTGAGCACGGTGGAGAATGCTCTCAATCCTGGAGTACCTTTTACTGTGATTGCGCTGGGACTGGCTACACTGGAGAAACCTGCCACAGCTGTGAGTAACACTGGCATTACTTATTTTTCTCTTTGGAGTATGAAGGTGTAGTGCCTTTTTTTTGCAAAAAGGACAATTAATGCAGTTTAAGTTATACTTTGATAATTCCAACCCCAGCTCATGATCTTGAGGAAGATGTTAGTGCATATACCCTAATGGAAAAAGAAGAATTGTCCTGGTCAATTCCTTTAGCCACTTAGACGGTCAGTTGTTCTTTACAGTTGACGCTGCCTATGTTGTTACTACCTGATTTTAAGTCCAAAGCATCACATGAACTGAAGAATTTAATGACGAAACTGGACATATTTTATTGCTTGAAAATGCATTGGTTTTTACCTCAGATTAAAAGGAGGACAGCCTTTTCCATAAGGATAGTCTCTAGCATGTATGAAAGGACAACTGGGAGCCAATTAGAATGTGTGACTAGCCACAGATGCAGTTAGAAATCTGTGTTACTCCTCTGGCTGTTCCTTGGAGCTCATAAATGTAATGAAACTACAGACAATGAAAAACTTATCAAGTGAATATGTTGAAAGATACTGTATAGCTTAACAATGCTTTCAGACTTTGCTTAGCTTTTGGTGATTTAATGGTGAGATTATGAACAAAGTAACATAGGAACAGAAGTAGGCCATTCAGCCCCTTGAGCCTGTTCTGCTATTCAATTAGATCATGGCTGATCTGTATCTTAACTTCATCTACCCACCTTGGCTCTGTAACCTGTAATACCCTTGCCTAACAAAAAGCTACCAATCTCAGTTTTGAAATTTTCAATTGACCCTCAGCCTCAACAGCTTTTTGGTGGAGAGACTTCCAGATTTCCACTCCCTTTTGTAGACTGAGTATTCTGTTGCTAAAGTGTGAAGTTTATAGAAAGCTTTCCCTTGTGCTCATAAATGTGCAATACCTTGATACTATTCATACCACAATCACAGCATCATTGCATCGCTTCTGTGTAACATCACTGCACTTTCTGTGTCTTTCCTCCTTTTAGAATAGCAGGTACTAAGTTTAACCAAAAGTGCAACAATATTGGGAACAGCGGTTTGCTCGGCAGACCCTATGGGTGACTGACTTACTTATTTGAAAGCAGCTAGGAGTGATGTGTGGGGTTTCCCAATGCAAATACATGGTTTTGTGTGGAAAGGGGGGCGAACGTATGAAAATATTGGACAGGAGAAAGGGCGACTGGTTCAAAAAGCCTGCAGCATGCGGTTATGTTGCAACTGGGCATCAGGGCCCCCAATGTTCCCACCCACCAGGAGCATGTAATCTCCTCAGAGAGGCAAACAAAAATCAATGGAAATGAAAATGGGGAGAGATGTATAACGGGCATCTGATCCGTTATTGTCTGTTTTACACTATCGCCCAAAGTCAAAATTAACCCCAATAGCTCTTGCTGCCTCATTCATTAGAGCTAAAATCTTTTCTAGCCCTGAACCAGTGATCGTCGATGTTACCTCAGAAAACAATGAGCCAATCCACCTTGCCATGAGAGGCAACATAAAACAGATGAAAAAACAATACCCTAGGCCAATTCAGGGGAAAACAGGAATTCTGCTCATGAGTCACATCACCCAAGATACCACCTACCTCTTGTACGCAGAGCTATCACCCACAGCCAGGAACTTGCCCAGCTGTCTTTTGAACACTTGCAGTTAATCCACACTCGCGGCACAAGCCAACAACTCGTTCCAAAGGTCAACGACCCTCTGCGAGAAGAAAAGCACCCTAACCTCTAACCCAGTTCTGTGCTTATGTAACTTAGGTTAGGGTTCATGGGGGGACATGCATCTATCTAATTCAAAACCCAGTATTTTTGGAACGTCATCATCCCCCTGATATTACCTGTCCTTGTTAACCCATGTAATTCAGACGGTCACACAGAAGCATCGTGTTCACAAGATGGATACAAATGGGGAAAGTCATTCATTGCATTTCAACTCCTCCATTCACAAAGAACTTACAGTTCACAACTCCCCCTCCCCCCAGCAATCTGCTTCCCCATCATCACAACATTTACTCTTAAGCATTTGTAGAGTGTTTTCCTTTACTACCCTACCATTGTTCATCCTCGTCACTCTTTGTGTGAAGAAGAACTAAGTTTACCCTTCTGTAGTTTGAACCAGTGCCCCCTTCTCCTGCTATTACACTATCATGCTTAATTATTAAATCATAGAAATTACAACACAACCTAGGATGCCCATCATGCCTGTGCCAGTGCTTTGGCCCTCAACTGGAGCTATCTACTCTAATCCTATTTCCCTGACCTTTCCCCATATTCTTTTATCATCTTCCTTTCAAATACTTCCCAATAGCTTCAAGTTAAATACAGTGCTCTAATGCCAGTTGAAGTCAAATTTTACTCAACCATACACTTTTCACTTGACTGAACTCTCACAAAGTAATAGCCC
Organism: Heptranchias perlo; assembly: GCF_035084215.1. Classification (NCBI taxonomy): domain Eukaryota; kingdom Metazoa; phylum Chordata; class Chondrichthyes; order Hexanchiformes; family Hexanchidae; genus Heptranchias; species Heptranchias perlo. Next base: position 14,089,536 of record NC_090331.1, on the reverse strand, counting down.
CTTTTGTACCACGTACTCAAACCCACTCAAAAACATCAGCCAGCACAATCAACCACTTGAAACACAGCCACTACTTTCAAAGCAGCCAATCAGCATTGCATCCAGAATACCTAATTAAATGTTAGGTTATTAGTAAAACTAGAAGTCACTGCTTGCAAAAACAAGCACCAATTCAATAGCTCCTGTCTAACATCTAACTGGTCAGAAAATATAATTTAGTGTTCGTTCTCATTCACTCACTCTCACTCCCTCAACTCACACTCCCTCAATTCACTCACTCACTCCCTCAACTCACTCGCTCAACTCACTCACTTCCTCAACTCAACTCAACTCACTCACTCCAGTCATGTCCAAACATTCTCTAGTCAACGTGTGGGGCCTTCTCACGCTGGACTCTCATGTTTACTGCTCTGGATATGCCTTTTCTGTACCCTTCAATATTGTAAATCTCTGATTCTATCAGATCTGCTTTGTGTGAAAAGCTCTGTTATGCTAACTAATGTTTAATGGCCCCTTTTCCACTGTGTTTCCATGTGTGTGAATCCCGAGGTCGGGGATGGCGTGTGGATTCCAGAATTCCAGTGGAATGTGTAATATTGCACGTGGACAGGTTTTTAAAAATCACGGCTGTGAATTTTGTTTTGTGGCTACAGGGTTTTCCTGATGTCAGGTCCTAAAAACTGCATGGCTGGCCTGGGTGCATGAGCTGCTCAGTGATTTAGTATGGACTTGCTCCCATGAGAACGTGGATTCAGTCTAGACCCAGATTCTAATGGGACAAGTTCACAGCAAATAGCTGCCATATTTCAACAGTAATTGGCCAGGCGCGTTGAGATTCAAGATTCTTGTGGAATGCAGTGGTTGTTTTTAATGCTTGAGATTCACACAGGAAAGAGAAAGAAAGAACTTACATTTGTATAGCACCTTATACAACCTCAAGACAAACCAAAGTGCTTTACAGCCAACAAAGTACTTTTTTGAAGTGTAGTCACTGTTCTAATGTGGGAAACACGTCATTGTTGGCAAAAGAACCAAAGGTGACGTGAGGAAATACTTTATCACACAGCGAGTGGTTAGAATCTGGAATTCACTGCCAGGGGGGTGCTGGAGGCAGATTCAATCATGGCTTTCAAAAGGGAACTGGATTAGTACTTGAAAGGAAAAATATTGCAGTGCTATGGGGATAGGACAGGGGAGTGGGACTAGCTGGATTGCTCTTGCATAGAGCTGGGCACAGACTCAATGAACTGAATGGCCTCCTTCTGTGCTGTAACCTTTCTATGTTTTTAAATATTTGCGCACAGCAAGGTCCCACAAACAGCAATGTGATCCTGACCTGATAACCTGATATTGGCCAGGAATCCCCTGCTCATCTTTGAAATAGTGGCGTGGGATCTTTTACATCGACCTGAGAGGGCAAACGGGGCCTCAGGTTTAAAGTGTCATCCGAAAGACGACACCTCTGACAGTGCAGCACTCCCTCAGTACTGCACTGGAGTGACAGCCGAGATTATGTGCCCAAGGCTCTGGAGTGCAACATGAACCCACAACTTTCTGACCCAGAAGCGAAATGCTACCACTGAGTCATGGCTGACACCTATGAGACGTCACCTGAGCAAACAGAATACACTAATATATTCCAACATATGAATAATAGAATTCATTATTAAACCTGACGATTGTGATAAATTACTCATGATGGAAAGGTTGCGATATCTATCCGACCTTTGTATTTTGAATTAAAAAATAATGAAAATGATTTAAATAAAAGCACTTTCTTATGTATGTTCTTAGTTACCATACTGTTTCATGGAATTTTAAGGCAGTCGCTTTGAGTTTTTTTATCTGGCATGGGAATAAGTAGGGAGCAGTAGCAGTAAGAGTTTTATAACCTTACACTCAAATTTAAGCAGGCTTGTTAGTTTTTGCTGTATTTAGAGGAGTTAATGTTTAGTTTGTCTGAAAGCAATCACAGAATAAACACAGCACAAGTGTATTTAGAGTGGTGGGCAGTGATAGCACCCTCGTGTTGAAAACAGAAGGTTGTGAATTCAATCCTCACCCCAGGACTTGAACATATAATGGAGGCTGACAAGCCAGTACAGTAATGAGCGAATGTCTCATTTAAAAAGATGCTACTATTTGGATGAGATATTTAACCCAAGAACCAGTCCATTGGTGCAGGTGGATGCTTAATATCACATGGCAGCATTTGAAGAGGAGCATGGAGTTGTTTTAATGTCCTCCATTGGTGGTTGTGTCAACCAGCTGCCTAGGCCCTAGGCTCTTGAATTCTCTCACTAAACCTCTCTGCCTCTCCTCTTCTAAGACTCTCCTCAAAAGCCAAGCTTTTGGTCACCTGTCCTAATGTCTCCTTCTTTGGCTCAGTATCCAATTTTGTCTGATTACACTCCTGTGAAGCGCCTTGGGACCTTATACTATGTGAAAAGCACTATATAAATACAAGTTGTTGTTCTGGTAAAATATTCCTCCCTCAGTCAACATCACCAAAAACAGGTTAATGAACATTTTCATCTCATTATTCTTCATGGGATGTTGTTATGTTTATCTTTATTCGTTCATGGGATATGGGCATCGTTTACAAGGCCAGCTTTTATTGCCCATCCCTAATTGCCCTTGAGAAGGTGATGGTGAGCTGCTGCCTTGAACCGCTGCAGTCCGTGTGGTGAAGGTTCTCCCACAGTGCTGTTAGGTAGGGAGTTCCAGGATTTTGACCCAGCGACAATGAAGGAATGGCGATATATTTCCAAGTCGGGATGGTGTGTGACTTGGAGGGGAACGTGCAGGTGGTGTTGTTCCCATGTGCCTACTGCCCTTGTCCTTCTAGGTGGCAGAGGTCGTGGATTTGGGAGGTGCTGTCGAAGAAGCCTTGGCGAGTTGCTGCAGTGCATCCTGTAGATGGTACACACTTAAGCCACGGTGAGCCAGTGGTGAAGGGAGTGAATGTTTAGGGTGGTGGATGGAGTGCCAATCAAGCGGGCTGCTTTGTCCTGGATGGTGTCGAGCTTCTTGAGCATTATTGGAGCTGCACTCATCCAGGCAAGTGGAGAGTATTCCATCACACTCCTGACTTGTGCCTTGTAGATGGTGCTTCTATACCTACATGACAATTCTGACTGCAATTCAAAGTAATTCATAGTGTGAACTGCTTTAAGGTATCTCTGAGGTATGTTATAAGCCACTATATGAGTATAAATCTTTCTTTATTTCATGATAGGCCTTAAAATATAACAGACATATTCAGCTATTGTATTACAAGCTGATGACCTGTGATATTGCTCATGGACAAATAAAAAGTTCCCTCTCTTCCTGTAACTGAGTTTCTACTTATCTCTATATCTTCCCCTCTATCTTTTTATCTTACACTTTTTCTATCTCTTTCTCACACATACACCCAGTCCACCTCTGCATTTCTTTTCTCACTTTGTCCATTTCTTCAAATCTCTTGCTCATTCTGTTTCTCTCCTGAATATCTCTACCTTCTCTGTATATCTCTGATTTTTAAAAAATTCTCTTTCTATGTCTGTGTGTTTCTTTCCTCTCTCCTCTCTGCATTTCTCTTACTCCGTCCTTTCCTTCTCGACTCCCATGCAAATCTGTAGCCAGATTTGAGACACCAAGCTTGATATTAGTATGAACTATCTTGTGTTTTCTCCGGGTATTGGGTTAATTCTCAACCTTCTTTTGTAGTCTGATCAGAACAGAAGTTCAACCAGACACTGACTGATTTGTCGAAGATAAATTTGTCATAGATAAACGGATATGGCATATTTGTTTCCTAGTCTAATTATGAATGGATCTTTTCTGGTCTCTTGCCTCTCATCTCTTTTGAGATTGGAGTTTGTTGAATGTTGTTGGAAATATTGAAATATTAGTGTGTGTATTGGGAACAACACTTCCTCTACATTAACTAATTTGTTGTGTGATCTATAAACAGGGGTCTTTTGTACATTGAATGATTATGAGGTCCTGAACTATTTTTCATTATTTTTACAAGGTTGCCTTCGGTTTGTGTTATTCTGTTCTTACCTGTCCCCTACCTCTGATTTGCAACTCCTGGAATGTTGAAGGATGCAGCTTTGTGTTTCACTGGGTCTTTCTGTGAAATCTCAAGCCTCAGTCCTGCAATCTGGCCCCTCCACTCTCTTCCCCATTTCCTTTCTCTCAGGGTAGACCTGGCCGCTCACTGAGCCTTGTTGTGAAATCTCAATTCTAGGTCGTGAACTTCCACACAACAGGAGGTCAGGGGCAAGGGTCAGGATTGCACAGAACGATTTAATGAAGCTTAAAAAGCTACAAACGGGCCTTGAAATGTCGCTAAGCTAGTGTCGCGACGGAGCATCGAGGTCAAATCCGTAGCTGGAAGTCTAGAGGCCGAGTCCATTGCCAGGAGGAAGCGGAATGGGCGAATTGGAGGCTTGGAGATAGCGGAGATGCTGAATCTGGCCGTAGACGGCAATGGAACAAGCAGAAGTGAAGCTGATGTTGCACATACATGCCAGAGATAGGGAGGATGGGTAATGACCAAGAAGGAATGCCAAGGACAATTGGGTGAGGTCAGCTAATGGAGCGGCACACACTGTCAAGATCCTTTAGAAAGGCATGGAATATTTGGATTTGGAAGGGGTCTAGAAATGACATTCTGGATGGGCCCCAGTCAATAGAATGCTAGGGTGGATGATTAATAGAGATGAGGAAAGAGGTTGAATTTTGTTTCCCCCAAAGATCTAGTTGGTTGGTGTCTTTATTTATTTTAATACGTGGGTTGATGGAGTCTGGGATACTGGTTGACAGATATGATCTGATGAGTATGTCTGTATTAATTAATTTCCCTCTTTGCAGAGTGCCAGCATTCCTCAGCTTTTAGTGAGGACAGGTTCAGCTGGGCTGAGATTGTCTGAGTCACGTCCTGCTGGGGCTGTCTGCTTTTTTTCTTATGACTGAATTTGCAGCGGTTGTTTGCAACAGAATGGCTGGCTTTGCCACTTCAGAGAGCACTAGCCTGTAGAGTAGACTGGCAGGTGTTTCATGGTCGTTTTTTTCCTGGTGCTAGTGTCACAAACCTATTGAATTCAATTTCATAATTTGTATCTTGGGATTTGAACTTTCAACCTCTTGGGTTGCTGGTGGAGGACCATAACCACTACCCTACTGTGCCCTACCTTCCCACCTTGGAAACACTGAGAAGACGGTGATTCCCAAATATATCAACAAAGTGCTGGAACTTTTCAAAACAGAACTAGCGTGCCGTTGGGGTCATCACAAGCATGGCTTCCAGAGAACAATGTCCCTCTTCAACCCCTAGGCAACCTGCTGATATTCTCACCGAGCTTTCTTCTAAGGGTATAAGTGCTGCTACAATACCAGATCTGAGGGATTCAGACACGTATTCAACTGAATGCCAGGCCCACTGCTCAGCCAACCCTGTTACGGCAGATGTCAAATTCATCAATTAACTGGGAGAAACATGTTCCTAGGATGAATGCTTTACAGATGTGTTCAGAGTACAGAGTACTAAGTTAACCTTTCAGCTCAGCATTTAGCAAGAACAGACAACATTGTAGCCAGTCCATTCGCCCAAAGAGGTACTCAACCAGAAAGGGGAAGAGAGAGAGAGAGATAACTGTACCTGTACCTGCATTACCTTTGTTGTATTATTTGACTGCTTCTGTTTTCAGCTACATTTTTGCTGGATACTAATAAAAAGGCCTAGACGTGCCTCAGTTTGAAGGCTCAGTTCTTAGGATGAAGAACTGCACCTGCATTTGAATGGATTCCTCTTCCTCCTCCAAATCCAGCACTGCTGATGGAATTCCCATGCTGAACACTGTAGTCACTGCTAACTAAAAGCAGCTGTTATCAGCAATAACGTAATAGAAAAAGAATATTGCAATGTCTTCCTCAAGTCGGGATTTGTCTTAAAATCGATCTATTTATAACACATATAAGTGCGCTGTCCCACAAACTCTGCTCAGGGAATCAGATTCACAGGCCCGGCACCATTCTTAATTAAACAGGCCTTGCCAATTGTCACTCGTTGGGAGTGACAAACACTCGTTCTGTTATTGATAATGTAAGCTATTTTGATGTTTAAATGGGCTTTGCAATCAGAGTCACTCTTAGTGATACAGTACCATAGTAACCGTTTCAGGCAGGAGAAGACCTTCGGTCCATCTAGCCCACCTATCCACAGTATTCCCTTGGTGCATTTCTAATAACTCTGAATCCCATTTGTTGACGAGAACTTGTCTAGTTCCTTCGCGAAACCAATTAAGGTTTCTTGTTCCACCAATCATGCCAGTAATTTGTTCCACTAATATCTGTGGATTTTGAACTTTTCTATAAATAGGGAACCCTGGAAATAATGATGCCCCTGGAGACTCACTATAAATATTGGCATACTCCAGGGGACTCCTGTCTTAATTTCCAAAAGATCATATCAGCGATGCAAAGGAAAACAGAGGCATTGTTGCAGAAAACATTTTTTATCCGTATACATAGAACAGAACCAATGTAAGTGCTAGTTCTGTACCACCTCGAAAGCTATGTATTGATGTGTCTAATCTGCTTCTCTCTAACATTTCTTTGCATACGGCACTGGGAATAATAGCCTTGAGGTCCTGGTCTTTAACCTAGAACCTACACCCTCTTTAAGAACTACATCCTAATTCATTGGTTCCCATGTGAGGCTTTTCCACCCATTCTGTTATGACTATTTACCCTGGCACCTGTGAGGCTACAGCCTTAAGGACTGCTGGCCACACAAGAAAAATCACCCTCAAATGCAACTTTCCTGCTCTTGAGTTCCCCTGCTTTTCCTTCCCTTGTGGGTGACCACTTGCTCGCCAGTTCCATCGCACATTTGTATTTGCATTCCCCTGTGCTAATGTCCTCATCCACATCACGTGGGTGAGTTGAAGTTTTTGCAGAAAGCAGCGACAACAACAATTTTTAGAGTGCCCCTCAGGTAAGGAAATGTCTGATTGCTTTACAGGAGCGGAGGATGTTGAGTGGAAGGCAGGAAAGGTTAAGTGCAGCATTAAATGGACAATTGAAGATATTGGTTTTTAAAAAGCTTTTAAAGGAGAAAGGTGGCAAGGCAGAAAGTCCAAAGAGCAAAAGCAAGGGTGAAGTGACTGAAAGAATTGCTTATGATGATGGGGTGAAGGGAGCTGGGGATGATCACCGAGGGGGAAGAGCAGATCATGTGGGTTGAGACATGTGATTAGCAGTTGTTTCTCATTTCAATTTGATACATGCTAACCTCCACTGGTTCTACTCCTGCTTCTGGTGAACATCAACCAAGATACATAACAATTGTGATCCAAGTCCAGCATCGTCAATACTCTTGACTAGAAAGTGAAACAACAATGGTGTTTGTCCAAAAAGTTGAAACCTTCCAAATAGGATCCACAGCAATAAAATTTTGTTTTACCTGGTCAGGTTTCAAGTAATTTGTGTATAAGAGAGAAAGAAAGACTTGCATTTATATAGCGCTTTTCACGACCTCGGGACGTCCCAAAGCGCTTAGAACTGGGCTGAAAACTTGCTTAAGTGTAGATCTCAGTCATTGTGGCGTATAGTGCAGTTGTACAACACATCTTGTGTCAGTTTCGCATCACACCAACATAACATGAAAAGCAAAGACTTGCATTTATACAGCAGTACATCGCATTCCCTCCGAAACATCTCTGAAGTGCGCTGACTTGTGTAGGCAACTGTAGCAGCCATTTTGCTCATAACAAGATCTCACAACAACAACTGTCTTTTTGGTAGTGTTCATGGATGTTGACCACGATATGGGGATTTCTTTTAATAATCATGGAACCTTTAACATCCACGTCAACCACCTTAGTTTAATACCTCATAGAAAAGACAACACCTCTAATAATAGCACTGAAGTGTCAGCCTACACGATGACTCAAGTCCTGGAATCGGACTTGAATCCACAACCTTCTGACTGACTCGAGAGGTCTATCAATTGACCCAAGCTGACACTCGGCTTAACGACAACATAAGTCTACCAAGCCTCTGAATATTCAACATTTTATTGAACTTAAAACTGAAGCTTGGTCAGTGAGATCAACTAAGTTTCTAGTTTCCTGGCCAATATTTATCCTATATTTATCCCTCAATGAGCATCATTAAAGAACAGATTATCTGGTCACTATCACTTTGCTGTTTGTGGGACCTTGCTCTGCGCAAATTGGCTGCCGCATTTCCTATATTACAACAGTGACTACACTTCAAAAGTACTTCATTGACTGTAAATCGCTTTGGGATGTCCCGAGGTTGTTAAAGGCGCTATATAAATGCAAGTCTTTCAAATCTGTCTTTCTTTTCAGTGGTTTAAAAAAAACATAATTGATTATCCTGTTGAGTCTTAGAAATTTCAGCAACAGTCGAAGGCCTGTAACTGGACTTCTGCACAAGTCTTTAAGTAGATTAACATGGAGCAGTGAGAATGCGCAGGAAAACTGCTATTCACTCGTGGTATTCCAAATAGAGTAGCAGCGCACCAATAGTTATAATCAAGAGCAAAGTTTAAATCTTTGTAAGATATTGTATTGTAGCAACAGTGGTGTAGCAGCAGCTGTTGTGAGATTGTAGCAACAACTGCACCATCTGCCCAATAGGACACTTCTGCGAGCTTAACCTCTCATGGTTTTCATGGGACTGAATTACCTCTGGTTCAATATCCAGATGGACCTGGCAGTTCATACAGACAGGAAAGATGGAAAGGCAGAATCAGACAACCTCAAAGCTGGGAGATAGAAGGCAATGATGAGAAATGATTGAGGGTGAAAAGCATGCAGAAACAAAAAGTGAAGACAGTAACAATAGAAATAAGGAGACGGAAATAATAAAATAGAGTGAGGAAAATGGGAACATAGGAAGGAACATGTAGGCCATTCAGCCCCTCGAAGCTGTTCCGCCATTCAATTAGATCATGGCTGATCTGAACCTCAATTCCATTTCCCTGCCTTTGCTCCATATCTCTTAATACACTTATCTAAAAAAATCTATCTATTTCAGTTTTGAAATATTCAATTGACCCCCAGCCTCAACAGCTTTTTGAGAGAGAGAGCTCCAGATTTCCACTACCCTTTGTGTGAAGAAGTGCTTCCCGACATAACCCCTTAACATCCCAGATCTAATTTTAAGGCTATGCCCCCTTGTTCTGGATTACCCCACCAAATGAAGTAGTTTCTCTCTATCTACTCTATCAAATCCATTAATCATCTTAAATTACCTCAATTAGATCACCCTTTAATCTTCTCTATGCAAGGGAATACAAGCCGAGTCTATGCAACCTGTCCTCATAATTCAGCCGTTTTAGCACCAGTATCATTCTGGTGAATCTGCGCTGCACTCCCTCCAAGGCCAGTATACCCTTCTTGAGGTGCGGTGCGTAAAACTGAATGCAGTACTCAGGATGCAGTCTAAACAAAGCTTTATGCAACTGTAGCATAACTTCCACCCCTTTGTATAACAGCCCCTTTGAAAATAAAGGCTAACATATTAAATTATTTTTTGTACCTGTCCACTAGCTTTTAGTGGTTTTTGTACCTGGACCCTTATATATCTCTGCTTCTCCACAGTTCCTAGCTTCTTACCATTTAGAAACTATCTTTCTTAGATGAAAAGAGCAGGGTTACCAACACCTGTGATTTTGAAAGGGAAGGCGGGGACAGCATCCAAATGGCAGTCTCGAGGTAGCGGCAAAGTAAGGCCAGAATAGTCAGGAGATTCATTTTAATCATTTTCTGGCTGAATTGCATTCACAACTAAAAATTGAGTTGTGAGCATTGCAAATCACATTGTCGACAACACTGAAAAAGAGAGAAATAAATAGAGAGGTGCAGGAGAAAGAGAATCCGACATTGAGAGATAGAAGAACAGAAAACATAACTTTAATGAGAGGAAATTATGAGTGCAAAGAGATTAGAGAATAAAAGAACAGGAAAAATCATTTTTTTATTATAAATGAAAAAGTCACACCTCTCAAACATCTCAAAGCATTTCATGCAAGATTAATTACTTTGATAGCAGGGACTGTTGTTATGTAGGTGTACTTGGCAGCCATTTTGTACCTAGCAAGATCCCACAAACAGCAACAACTTGTTATTTTGACTGGATATTCTGTTTTTGGCATTGTTGGTTGAGATAAGACACTGGGAGAATGTTCTGCCCATCTTCAAATAGTGTTTTGGGATTTTGAATGTGAACTTGAACTACTAGACCAAAATTCAGTTTAAAAGCTCATCCAAAAAATTTGTATTTATATAGCGCCTTAATATATCTCTCAGATCATCTCAAAGTGCTTCACAACGAATTAAATACATCTTGAAGTGCAGTAACTGTTGTTATAACCTCCTGCGAAGGCTCAGTGCTTGTTTTCCTCCTCTGAAGTGCCTTGAGAGTATTTTTCTACATTAAAGATGTTATTTAATTATAAGTCATTGTTGTTATGTAGACCAATAAAGCAGCTGCTTCATGCAGAACAAGGTCCCACAAGCAGAAAATAAGACCAATGACCAGTTAATCTGTGTTTAATAGTATTCGTGAGAGAGGAATGTTGATTAGGAAAACAGAAGAACTTCGTTCTCCTCTTCAAATAATATCAAGGGATCTTCTAGCCTTCCAGTCAGTCTAACCTCGGTGGTGGGCAAATTATTGGAATCAATTCTAAGGGACAGGGTAAACCGTCAGTTACAAAGGCATGGATTTGTTAAGGGAAGGTCGTGTCCGACTAACATGATTGAATTTTTTGAGGAGGTAACAAGGAGGGTCGATGAGGGTAGTGCATTTGATGAAGTGTACATAGATATTAGCAAGACTTTTGACAAGGTCCCACATGGCAGACTGGTCAAAAAAGTACAAGCCCATGGGATCCAAGGCAGAGTGGCAAATTGGCTCAGTGGCAGGAAGCAAAGAGTAATGGTTGACGGGGGTTTTTGTGACTGGAAGGCTGTTTCTAACTGGGTTCCGCAAGGCTCAGTACTAGGTCCCTTGCTTTTTGTGATATATATTAATGATTTGGACTTAAATGTAGGGGGCATGATTAAGAAGTTTACAGATGAAACAAAAATTGGCCTTGTGGTTGATAGTGAGGAGAAAAACTGTAGACTGCAGGAAGATATCAATGGACTGGTCAGGTGGGCAGAAAAATGGCAAATGGAATTCAATCCGGAGAAGTGTGAGGTTATGCATTTAGGGAGGGCAAACAAGGCACGGGAGAACACAATAAATGGGAGGATACTAAAAGGTATAGAGGAAGTGAGGGACCTTGGAGTGCATGTCCACAGATCCCTAAAGGTAGCAGGACAGGTAGTTAAGAAGGCACATGGAATACTTTCCTCTATTAGTCGAGGCATAGAATATAAGATCAGGGAGGTTATGCTGGAACTGTATAAAACACTGGTTAGGCCACAGCTTGAGTACTGAGTATGGTTCTGGTCACGACATTACAGGAAGGATGTAATTGCAGTAGAAAGGGTACAGAGGAGATTTATGAGGATGTTGCCAGGACTGGAGAATTTTAGCTATGAGGAAAGATTGGATAAGCTGGGGTCATTCTCTTTGGAACAGAGGAGGCTGAGGGGTGATTTAATTGAGGTGTACAAAATTATGAGGGGCCTAGATAGAGTGGATAGGAAAGACCTATTTCTCTTTGCTGAGAGGTCAGTAACCAGGGGGCATAGATTTAAAGTGATTGGTAGAAGGATTAGAGGGGAGCTGAGGAGAATTTTTTTCACCCAGGGAGTGGTGGGAGTCTGGAACTCACTGCCTGAGAGGATGGTAGAGGCAGAAACCCTCAACTCATTTAAAAAGTACCTGGATGTGCACTTGAAGTGCCGTGACCTACAAGGCTACGGACCAAGTGCTGGAAAGTGGGATTAGGCTGGGTGGCTCATTTTCGGCCAGCGTGGACACGATGGGCCAAATGGCCTCCTTCTGTGCCATAAATTTTCGATGATTCTACATCTGCCTGAATCAGCAAAACAATCAAACAGAACCTTAGGTTAACGCCTCACCTGAAGACAGCACTTTTAAGAATGCAGTGCTCCCTCTCAGTACTGTACTTGAGTCTAACATTATGTGCTCAAGTTCTGAGGTGAGCCTTGAACCCACAACCTTCTGATTTGGAGCGATGCTCCAACTCAACTAAGCTGGCACATTAAAAGGAGAGGGATCTGACCCACCAGGAATTCATCCACGTTGTAGAATAAGCGCTTGCTCCAAAAAAAAAGAAAATGATTTAAACATTCATAAAACTTCAAACTGTGGTAGTGATTCATGTTTTCCTTTTTAAATAATTTATTTTTTGAACAACGGATAAAGAGAATTAATTTTCCCAGGCCATTAGAAGCTGAGCCATTTCAGTCTGTAATGTAATTGGATTTTTCAAAACAAATTAACTGATAAACCCCAAACAGTAATTTGCGGATTCGAAATGTGTTCTTTGTAGATGATGTTAATTTTAAAATGTGAGAGGGAACAATGGGATGAACCAAAGATGTTTGCCACAGAAGGGATATTAGACCAAGGTCCTCTTTACTTGTTTCAGTGCTTCAGTTGGACATTGAAGATCCCATGTCACCATTTGAAGAACAGCAGTCGAGTTCTCCGAGTGTCCTGGTCAACATTCCTCCCTCAACCAGCACCACCAAAACAGATTTAACTGGCCATTCAGCTCATCGCTGTTTGCAGAGTCGCGCTGCGCACAAAATGGCTGCCACGTTTGCCTACATAAAAAGTCACTGCACTTCACCCCATGTAAAGAATTTTGTGAGGTTTTTGATAAATGCAATGAGATGCTGTGTCAGTGGGAGTCTTTTTCATGTTGTCAGAATTAGAGATTAAAATAAATTGATAAACTTAAGAAAGGTTGTGACAAATGATGCAGCATCAATAACTTGATTCTGTATTGAAGTATATAAGAACATCAGAAAAATGAAACAAGGTACAAACCATTTGTCCCTTTCAGCTCATTCCATTCACAAACCATGTTCAATTTGCATTATCATGGACTCCATCCAACTCACTGAATCTCCCTAGGGAATTGACCAACACATGTGAACCCTCCAACAAGTTAAAACTGAAGCTTTATCTCAAACCAGGAATGTAATGAAGAAACCCCAGGATACTAATTCAATCCTACAACCAATGCACTATTACATTATAGTGGTGCAGGTGCGCAGGTCTTCCTCAGTCAACTGCACAGTGTAAACAAGCCCAGGGTTGAGGAATCCATGGCTTCCTCGACCCGCTAAAACGTACATCCTACAGTTCTGTCACTGGGATAATGGAGCCACATTTGGTAACGCAAAAATGTGCGGAGTCAGTTCTGCAGGTAAATCTGTACGGGTTGCCACGTAACAGCAGAGCCTAGCACCACTGCAGAATCAGCTACTCTGTCCAAATGTAACAGTGGGAGAGCAATGCATGGACATTGCTCTCCCAAATTGGATGCATCACAAGTCCAAGTATAAAAGTGGCTTGATTCAACTCTGAAGAGTCGCATTCCATAGTTGATTCACCCATTGTTCCGGAGACCGAGCGGACAATTTTAACCTAACCCGCCCGTCGGGAAACTGACACGGATTGGGTGCAACGCTTGTTTTTTGCAGCCAGCCCTAGGCCCCAAGCTCTGGAATTCCATCCCTTAACCTCTCTGCCTCTCTACCTCTCTCTCCTCCTTTAAGACGCTTCTTAAAACCTACCTCTTCACCTGTCTTAATATCTCTTTATGTGGCTCGGTGTCAAATTTTGTTTGATAATCACTTCTGTGAAGCGCCTAGGGATGTTTCACTATGTTAAAGGCACTATATTAATGCAAGTTGTTGTTGTCGTTGCCCAATTTTACTCTCCATTGAAGTCAACGGAGAGTGATGTAAAACCAGCATTCCACCCAACCCTGCGGGTTTCCTGCCCGGCGGGTTAGGTTATAATTACTCCCCAAGTGTCCACAACAGTATTTACTTATCTACATCTGGCCTTATCCTTATAATATTTAAATCTTATTCCTAAACAGATATTCGTCTAGCTTTTTTTTGTAAGGAGTTAATTGACCTATCAATAACTGCTTTTGCCAAGAGTTTGTTCCATACATCTGCTGCTCTCTGGGGAATTGCTGTAATCTCTCGTCTTGCTTGAGGCTATTTTGTACTCTGTCCTCTATTTTTGCGATTGTTGTCTAAAGGTGCTTTGACACTTGTAGTTCGGTGGCTGGTTTTAACTACGTGAAGAAGGGGAACATCACTCCTGTGACTCAACAAACCAAAGTGCCAAATCTAAAAAGCACTTTAAGTAACTTCTTTACATTAACACTGTCCCTGCCTCAGCATTTTTAAATGACCTGGATCTGTCCCAAAGGTATAATAGACAGGTTACAGCAGTGTAGTGGTAATGGTACTGGACTAGCAGCCCAGAAGTTGAAAGTTAAATCCCACCATGGTAAGTTATGAAACTGAACTCAATAAATGTGGGCTGGCACCAGGAGAAAATGACCACAAAAGCTGTCAAATTGTAAATTCCCAGCTGCTTCACTAATGGGAATGGGACCTAGTACCCCTATACGTGCCTCCAATCCCACTCTCAGTGGCCTCTGCAGTGGCTTAGCAAAAACAGGGTAATAGGGATGGGCAATAGATGGTCTTATCACCATCACATACAACCCTGTAATTAATTATGCCTTTCACATCGAAACGTTACAATGAGCAGACGTCCCATATCATCGGACGTAGAGATCTGAAGTCACTAATTCCCAGGGACGAGGGACTTCAGTTGTTAGGAGAGACTAGAGCAGCTGGGATTGTTCTCCTTAAAGCAGAGAGGGTTAAGGGGAGATTTAATAGAGGTATTCAAAATCATTAAGGACTTAGATAGGGTAAATAAGATTAAACTATTTTCATCGGCAGAAGGGTAGGTAACCAGAGGACACAGATTTAAGGTAAATGGCAAAAGAGCCAGAGGTAAGATGAGTTTTTTTTTACGCAGCAAGTTGTTATGATCTGGAATGCACTGCCTGAAAGGGAGGTGGAAGCAGATTCAATAGTAACTTTCAAAAGAGAATTGGATAAATACTTGAAGGAGAGAAAATTGCAGGGCTACAGGGAAAGGGCAGGGGAATAGGACTAATTGGATAGCTCTTTCAAAGAGCCGGCACAGACAGCATGGGCCGAGTGGCCACCTTCTGTGCTGTAAGATTCTATGATTCTATGATTTGGAACGGGTACCTAGGGAGGGAAGAAATTTAGCAACGAGGAGACCTTCTCCCTAATATAGGGCCACGGACCAGTATCTGCCACTTTTCTTCAGCCTTCATTGGCCCACTACAGCAGCGAGGAGACTCAAGTCCCTAGAGGCTGTGAGAAAAAAAAAACAATGGCAGCAACGTTTGAGCAGCTGGAAGCCCAACACTGACAGCTGTCGCCTGACATTTTGGACCCAGCCCTCGTGGCATTCCCATTGTGCCAATGTGTCAGGATTGCCAATTAAATATTTAAATGAGCTGGCCTTGTTTTACGATGCTCAGTCCGTTCACCAGTGTGCAGGTGCACAAAGCAGCAGAGACCTATTATTAGCCCCGGGGTGGTATTTTTTGAGGTACAGCAATAGTTGTTAATGAGGCTGTTTAATTGTGGAACAGTGTTCCGTTCGAGAATGGAAGGGAGGGATCGGATGAGAGAAATGGAGCTGGAGGATAAGAGAGGAGGGGAGGATATAGGAATATAGGTGCAGGAGTAGGCCATTCAGGCCCTCAAATGTGTTCTGCCATTCAATTAGACCATGGGGAAAGAGGGAGAGAAAGACAGATGTTGGAAGGGATTGAGAGAGGGAAGGAGTGATGAGAGAGAAGGATGGAAGAAAAAAAGCAATTGTCAGGTGGAGATTGGTTAGCCAGTTGAGTTTTTATAATAGAACCTCAGCTTTCATGATCATGAAAATTACTAGATTCCTGGAAATTAATTTCATAACCTGTCCTGAGATTTGAACTCATGGGGCTCGATTTTAGGATCGTGTTTCCGGCGGGTTTCCAGCGGGGGGGCCCCGAAAATCCCGATATCCGGTCACGTGACCGGATTGCGACGAAATCCCGGCCACTTCCGGGTACCGCGCTAATGTGCGGGGCTGCGCGCGCAAGCCCCGCTGGTGGGAATCCCGCAGGCAATTAAAGCCAGCGGGGTTCCACTTGAGAGTACTTACCTTGCTTGTTGTGGTCAGTTAATGAGCTGAAGCAGCTGTCAAAAGAGGAAGTGTGGGATTTTCGGTTCAAGGCAGTGAGTTTCCCACACTGGGTGAAACAGTCTCCCTCCAACCAGGCGTGTTGCAGCCAGCAGCCTGTGGCAGGTGCCAAGGTGCACTCCACGGGGGAGAGCCCTCACCCACGCAGGAGGCCACCGCGTCACATAGGGCAACCCCTGCCCTCCACCACCCCCCGCCAAGCCAGAGGACAGACCGACACGAAACCGCAGCCCCAGTCCGAGGAACCACACACCTACCCTGCACAACCCCTCAGACCAACACCTGCCAGTTGGGTGGTGTGTGGAGACCCTCGGAGGACGAAGAGCATGACCAGCACCAGCAGCCTCGCAGTCCACGCCGTCCGCCGCAGAGACGTGGATCCCCCCAACACGGTGTTGTTGCACGCCCACCTGCACAGCAGGAGGGAGGGCTACCACAGAGAGAGACGCGTCGCAGAGGGCACTACCCTCGCCACAGGTTCCACAGACCGAGGCGCAGCTCCCCGGACCTCTCCGAGCAGCAGTGCACAGGGAGGCGCAGATTCGCTCGACATGTAGTCGTGGAGATCTGCAGCGTCTTTCATGCCGAGCTGCTCCTGGCTGGCCCCAGCACCAACTGCTTACCTGTCGCTGGCAAAGTCACCACTGCCCTCCACACCTTCTCCTCCGCATCCTTCCAGGGTGCAGCCGGCTACACCGCCGATGTCTCTCAGTCGTCTGCGCGGACGAGCCCTGCAAATACACCTGCACCTACTCTGCAGTAACACGATGGGTGGCATCAGTGGTGGGTCCTCATAGTGATACCCAGGAGCGGGCATTATTGGACACAACGGACAGGATTCGCGGAGACATGGCAGTGGTGGTGTCAATATAATGTGTGCTGTTTGTTGCTCTGAAATTCAATATGGGTAACACCCATGACAAACCCTCAGACACCCTTGTGCACCCCCTTCATGCTGACGAGACGTTTGCCTTACGCTGCCTACTGCACATATGTGATGCATGCCCTGTGGCTGCAGCACAGGTGGTGGCAGGTTGAGTGAGGCTGGCCGTGAGGGAGATGCACGAGAGGGTGAGTATGGGATGGAGCAATGAGATTGTATGAGGATTGGGTTGCGTGTTAGTGGCAGGGTGAGTACTGGCGAGGTGAGTAGGTGGAGGTAAGATGAGGATGGGGTTTGAGTGGGTATGAGGGGTGATGTGACAGAGTAGTGTTGGCGGTGCTGAAGGAGATGTGGGGTGGGGGCAGTGTTGTGACAGACGGAGTGTAGGGGAAAGACTTCGTGTTCGCACTTTGGCTGACCTACTTAGGTCATTGCAGCGCCTCCTGCACTGTATGCAGGTGGGCGATATGTTGGTGGCGCGGGTGACCCCCTCTGCCACCTCGAGCCAGGCCTTGGTGGCAGAGGCAGGCCGCTTCCTCCCGCCCGCCGGGGGGGAAGATCTGTGTCCTCCCCCTCCTCCTCACCCCATCTGATGATACCTGGGGTGAGGCATCATTAAACTGGGAGCAGCCTTCCCCCTGGGCTGCTCCATGCTGCAATTTGTTCCATTGGTTGCAGCATCTGTCAGTGGAGGACTGCCCCTTTAACTAGAGAGCCTCCAGCTGACAGATCGTACTGCGCATGCGCAGCCCGCCCGACGCGCAGGCCAGCGCCGTGGACCCCGGAGGAGCAGGTAATTGATTCCTATTAGTGGGTTGCCTGCTACGATCGCGTGGGCAACCCACTAATTTCGCCGAGCGTGTTGACCACGCTCCCGGAGGACCACCCGCTGGGAACCCGCAGGCCTGCTAAATTCGGGCCCATGATCTCTGGTTTGCTAATCTAATGCCATAACCACTAGGCTACCATCCCCATCACATTTATTGCGATTCTTGTGCAGTGTGGATTTACCCCTCTTGCAGTAACTTGTTGGCAAAAGAATGACATTTCTCCTCCATGTAAGTAAAGTATCCTTACATTATGTTAATGTCTACAAACTGGACTTCCTCTGCTGCAAGGGGGACATTAGATATCAGAAAAATCCCAGGGAGGACCAAGAGGTAACTGAGCCTTTGTGCAGCATGCAAACCACTTACTTGCATATTTTTTCAAAAAGTCCATTCCTGCTGAGGAAAAGCCTCTAGATTATATCTGTTTACTAGAGAAAAAGGAGCAGAGTTTCTGGTAACTGTCAGAGATATGACAGCTTCCATAAAACAAGCCTTTAATCTGAAGTTGCACCCTGGCCTTATTATCTTTGTTGAATCTCTATATGTACATATTGGCTTGTGTCCATTGTCAAGTAATTGCCATCCACTCTTTTGGGTTGGATGCTCTCAATTGAGTGCTGGAATAAACATCACCTTGCAGTGGCACAAAGGGACAAAAGAAAAGCTGTCATGAAAATAGTTTTTGATTAATACTGTTTGACGGTAACTACTGTGTATGATTTAAAAGAAAAACATCAAAGCTCCCTCACTTCTACATACCCTGCAGCTCTTGTGGCCCCGATGGATGCATACCCCACAGCTTTCGCAGTCCCGCTGAAAAGCGTCCTGATCAGCCTCAGAAAAAGTGCTTAAAAAAAACTCATTAAAAAAAAAGACATCCATGAACTCCCAAAATCTGAAATGAAAACAGGTCGATCGGCACCTGAAAGACAAAAATAAGTTAACGTTTCAGATGTGAACCTTCACCAGACTAGCAACTTCCCACACAGAAGCTGTAGTGAAGGGCTGAACCTGAACCGTTTACCTATCTTTCTCTTCGAGATGCTGAGCGGCCATCTTCTGTCTCTACGCCTCATCAGAGCCCAATCATCACCAGAGGCCAAACCGCTGGATCAGTAAGCTGCAATCTAACTCCCCTTGTTTTTCTCTAAAATGTTTTTGAGTGGGGTTGCTTGAATTTTAGAGTGACATTATGTTGGGTTTATTTTGTCACAGTGATTGACAGCCCAGGATAACAGTAAAAAAAAGGAAATACCAATTTTATGGTTCGGATTTAGAGCTGATCGTTTGACACTAGAAAAGAATGGATTCTATTGCAGCTGTTGAAATGATCTGTGTAATGTGTGCAAGTGTGAGTGTTTTTTATGCATTGCTTTTTTTTATCTTCAATTTTCTCCTCACTTGTCATAGAGGTTATCTGAAAGAAAGAAAGAACTTGCATTGATATAGCGCCTTTCACAACCCCTCAGGATATTCCAAAGCACTTTACAGCCATTTAAGTACTTTTGAAGGGTCGTCATTATTTGTAACATAGGAAACGTGGCAGCCAAATTGTGCACAGCAAGCTCCCAAAAACAGCAATGAGATAATGACCAGATAATCTGTTTTAGTGATGTTGGTTGAGGGATAAATATTGACCAGGTCACCGGGGAGAACTCCCCTGCTTTTCTTAAAATCAGTGCCGTGGGATCTTTTACGCCCACCTGAGAGGGCAGATGGGGCCTCGGTTTAACATCTCATCCGAAAGACAGTGCAGCACTCCCTCAGTACAGCACTGGAGTGTCAGCCTAAATTTTGTGCTCAAGTCAATGGAGTGGGATTTCAATCCACAACCTTCTGAATCAGAAATGAGAGAGCCACGGCTGACACACGCACCATGCACAAATATCACAATGTGAACTTTTTGAATATAAATGGTATCTGTGATTACCTCATCTAGTAACGATCATAACATAACTAACAGATGCACTTCAATAAGAACAAACTTCTTGCCGACTTGTAAAACACGATGTAAACACGCAACAATATGCGATCTGCGATCTGCTGGTAGGAGAGACAAAATAGAGGTTCCTGGAGGAGAATTCACTTTCTATTCATGTTACCAGAGGCCAAACAACTGGATCGGTAAGCTGCAATCAAACGCCCCTTGTTCTTCTATAAAAATGTTTTTGAGTAATGTTGCTTGAGTTTTAGAATGACATTAAGTTGGGTTTATTTTGTCACAATGATTGACAGCCCAGGGTAGCAATAAAAACAAAGAAATACCATTTTTATGGTTTGGCTTTAGACCTGATCGTTTTGAGACTAGAAAAGAATGGATTCTATCACAGTGGTTGTTGAATTGATCCATGTAATGTGTGCAAGTGTGAGTGTGTTTTTTCAATCGCATCTCTCTTCTTCCCTCAATTTTTCCTCTCTCTTTATGAAGGCAATTACATAGGTTACTGTGGGTTCTAAGGCTGTCTGTTGGTACTTTGCCCACTTGCCCATTGTTTGTGTGATCACGGAGTCAGGGGTTCTGGGCCGGCAGTGACTCCGAGTATTTTTTTGTGGGGCCCGGAGGAGCACACCTGTTCATTTGTGGGCCCCACGAAAAACAATTTCAAACTTATCTTTTTGGGCCCTCTTCAGCTCTACTGCCAGTTCCGACCTAAAATGACTGGGACCATGATTTGCATATGGTAAAATGGGCCGACCGCCTGAAACAGGCAGACGCTTTGGGCACCCAAAACCTTTCAAAATGGCCCCTGCCGCCTTGGCGGGGTTAGCAGCGCAGTAACGCTACCAACCCCGTTTTGAAGCTGTTAACCCCAGGCGCAACAAGTTAAAATCATCCCATGATTCTGAAAGATCCCATGACATGATTCAGAGAAGAGTAGGGAGGTCTCCTGCCCAATGTTTCTCCTTAAATGATCAACACCAAAAGTAAATGATCTGGTCATTATCACACGTGCTGTTTGTTTCACTTCACCATGCAAAAATTGGCAAGTTTGTTCATTCATTCATTCTTCTGCTTGGTAGACTGCAGCTAAGCCTGATCCTTTCCTCACTGAATCTCCATAAAACCAAAGACAAGGTCACTTAATACCAATCAGGACTGGAAAACCTACAGATTTCAACCCTACCCCTATCTATAGCTGTCTTTTGGATGAGACTTTAAACCTCAGGTGGACGTATAAGATCCCATGGCACTATTTTGAAGAAGAACAAGGAAGTTGCCCCGTTGTCCTGGCCAATATTTATCCCTCAACTAACATCACTAAAACAGATTGTCCGGTCATGATCACATCGCTGTTTGTGGGACCTTGCTGTGCACAAATTGGCTGGCATGTTTCCTACATTACAACAGTGACTACACTTCAAAGCGCTTTAGGACGTCCTGAGGTTGTTAAAGGCGCGATATAAATGTAAGTCTTTCTTTCTCTCTTTCTTTCTGTGCAGAGGGAAAATATGGCCTCCTTCAACCATTAACCCAGCTCAGATCAATTAACACCGCACAAACTGACAATTGAATGTGTGACCGTCCCAATCTATATGGCTCAATCTCTCTTTGAGCTTTCAAGGGAGTTTGACGCTTTTACACAATGACATAGATTCAGGAAAAACAAAGAGATGAACTGTGGAAGGATTAGAGTGTTTTTGCAAAACTGTAGCACAATCGACACATCTACCTTACATACGTGGAGGCCGTCAATCCTTGGACCCGTTTTGCCCATGACCTTTGGTGTATCCAGGGTCAGGGTGGGGTTAATTAAATTGAATATTTCCTGCATGGGTACAGCTTGGGTGCTTGCTGGAAGAGGAAATAAGATGTGCCACTGATGAGCTACCAGGGGGAGGGGGGGGTGGGACAAGTTGGCACCACCAGCTTCAAAAGCCACTGAGATTGTTTAATTAGCCTCCTTTCGAAGAGTGCTGATTTAAATTAGCCTTGTCGCTATCTCCACAGGTTACCCAGGCCTTGAGTCTGGGCTGGAGACATTGGTGGGCCCCAACTGCACCCCTCCAAGTGCTGATTTCCTTCCAGCATCCAGGTTGCAGGGCACAAAGGAGCCCAGATCCATGGGTACCCTGACAGGGGAAGCCACCGCACTGACTCCATCTGTTTCCGATTCTGTGGGGCGGACGGAATTACCATTAGCCCCGGCGGAATTTCTGGGTGGCTCCTCTTCTAGGCTGAGACCTGGCATTCCCAAATTCTACCTCCCCCTCCACCGCAGGCCCCAAGGAAATTTGGACAGTGGTGAACTACATGGGACGTACAGGTGGGGGGGGTTTTGCTTTTCTGTAAAATGGACTCTCTGCCTGATGCACACTGCTGACACGACATGGTGATAGCTTCAGAACCTGTTGTCTCTATTATGCAGATTAGGTGCAAATAAAGCACTGTCAACATCAAAGGCCATTACTCAACATTGATTAAATCAGCGTGAGCGCGTGTCGGTCTCACCACACAAAAAAAAACAATGTGTAAAGATATATTTGAGAAGAAAAAAATACCTCATTTAGAGCCCAAAAACAAAATAATCCTTTCAAAATTATATTTAATCATTTGAGGTTTTTCCAAGCTGGCCTCAATGTGTGTGTGCCTGCGCGATATCAGTTCATTGAAGATCTTGGATCGCACGTCTTCCTTGTAGAGGCTTCACAAGCCTACCGTGCCTTTAATCTTGATACTTAACATTTCAATCAGTATTAGGTCAAATGTTAAAGGACAAGAAGTGGTGGCAAAGCATGATAGATGGCCTCGGGACTCTTTATGTTCGGCAGAGATAACGGGGAGTACCAATTGTAGTGGTTTATCTTGCACAATTAAAATAAGCTGGGTTTAGGGTTTTGCTTTTTAACTTGTATCCTGAGGTAAGTGGGCTTGTTTCCTTACTGTAACACTGGACAGTCTGTCTAGTTGTCGTAATCATGCAGTGGGGGTGGAGCCTAAGTGCTTCAAGTACATTGAAACCACGGCGATACAATTAATTATCTTTATTGGAAACACCTCCCAGTCATGGTTAATGAGTAATAATTGAAAACTTCATGAGAGGGGTTAACAAAAATAGTTTGAAAGTAGAGATAAGGGAAGGAATGCAGAGAATGAACCTTGAATTAGCTGAAGTGAGTAATGGTTTGGAGGTACAGCTGAATAGAGGTTTTGGGGCTAATTTATAACTTTGCCACCTTGTGCAGCAGATTTCCTGCCCTTTATAGAACCCGCCTGATTTTCATTTCATTGATTTCATAGTCTTTTTTAATGATACCAATTTTTTTATCTGCAGATTCTTTTTTTAATTGAATTCAAATTCTCAAAATGCCACGGTGGGATTTTATTCTCGCATTCTCTGGATTATTAGACCAGTAACATAACCGTTATAATATCGTACCTCTATCGAAGGACGGTGCACAATAATTCCTAATTGGACCTCGGATGCTGTAACATATACAGTGAGAGGCAACAACAACAACAATTTGCATTTATGTAGCACCTTTAATGTAGTAAAACGTCCCAAGGCGCTTCATGGGTGCGATTTTTCAAACAAAATTTGACACCGAGCCACATAAGGAGGTATTAGGACAGGTGACCAAAAGCTTGGTCAAAGAGGTAGGTTTTAAGGCGTGTCTTAAAGGAGGAGAGAGAGGTAGAGAGGTGGAAGGAATTCCACAGCATAGCGCCGAGGCAGATGAAGGCACTGCTGCCAATGGTTGAGCGATTAAAATTGGGGATGCACAAGAGGCAAGAATTGAAGGAGCGCAGAGATCTCGGAGGGTTGTAGGGCTGAAGGAGGTTACAGAGATAGGGAGGGGCGAGGCCACGGAAGCATTTGAAAATAAGGATGAGAATTTTAAAATCGAGGTTCCCATACCGGGAGCCAATGCAGGTCAGCAAGCACAGGTATGATGGGTGAACGGGAGTTAGGATACGGGCAACAGATTTTGGATGAACTCAAGTTTGTGGATGGTGAATCTTGACATTTTAGAATAATAATGAGACACTAATCAATGTGGTTTAGTTTCAGTTTGACTCGATCGCTAGAAATTTGAGTCCCAAGTTGTGGGTTTAAGCCCTATGCTAGGATTTGGAACATTAGTTACAGGAGTAGGCCATTCAGCCTCTCGAGCCTGCTCCATGATTCAAATGGATTATGGCTGATCTGTACCTCAACTCCATTCACCCGCCTTAGCTCCATATCCCTTGATACCCTTAACTAACAAAAATCTATCTATCTCAGTCTCCAATTGACTCAGCAGCCATAACCTTTTGGCGGAGAGAGTTCCAGATTTCTACTACCCTTTGTGTGGAAAAAGTGCTTCCTGATTTCACTCATGCATGGCCTGGCTCTAACTTTAATATTATGTCCCCTTATTCTTGATTCCCCCACCAAAGAAAATAGATTCTCCATATCTACCCTAGCAAATGCTTTTAACACCTTAAACACCTCGATTAGATCACCCATCAATCTTCTATACTCAAGGGAATACAAGCCAAGTTTCTGCAACCTGCCCTGATAATTTAACCATCTAAGTCTCGGTATCATTCTGATACATAATCGTCACATAATGAAGTGCTGTACTGAGAGGCTTGTACAATGTTGGAAGAGTTGGCTTTCAAATGAATCATTAAACCAAGGACTGTCTGTGATTCAGTTGGACATTTGTCTAAAGAAGCACTTAAAATGTTTCTGAGAGAGGTGATGAGAACAATGCCAGTCTTTCTTTCTGGCTGAAGTTTGCAGGTACTTGATTGATTAACTGAAGTGAATTTTAGTCAACCTTTGATGGTGTACAAATTGGTTACATTCTGGAAATGTATGGGGAGTTTTACCTGAAGTTATTGTTCAAAATCATAAAAGTTTTAATGAAAAAAGAAGTGGGAAACGAAAACTGAAGACGAGAGAAAATATAAACATGAAATTGCTGGAATTGCACATCTGGTCAGTCGGCATCTGTAAAGACAGAAGATGGGTTATGACATTTTGGGTGTTGGAGCATGGAATAGTAGATGTGAAGGAGTTACAAAGCTGAATTCCAGTTGTGTACCCTCATCTTATCTGAACATTCTTCTCTAGCCTGCGCCCTGTGCTCCTCCAAGTCTTACTGCTCCCTTTGCTTCACCATTCCTTCAGTCTATGAGCTTTTTGGAACCCTCTCTGTAACCTTCTCTGCCTTGCTACTCTCTCCCTTCTTTCAAAAGGCTCTTAAAAACCTTTGTCTGCAGTGTCCATCTACAGCCTCCTGCTTGGTGTCCTCTGCTCCTCCTTGTACAATAATAACAACAACTTGCATTTATAAAGCATCTTTAATATACCAAAACATCCTAAGGCACATCACAGGAGCAATTAGCAAACAAAATTTGACACTGAGCCACATAAGGAGATATTAGGACAGGTGACCAAAAGCTTGGTCAAAAAGGTAGGTTTTAAGGAGTGTCTTAAAGGAGGAGGGAGAAGCAGAGAGGTTTAGGGAGGGAATTTCAGAGCTTAGAGTCTAGGTAGCTGAAGGCACGGCTGCCAATGGTGGAGCGAAGAAAATCGGGGATGGGCAAGAGGCGAGAATTGGAGGAGCACAGAGATCTTGGAGGGTTGTAGGGCTGGAGGAGGTCACAGAGATAGGGAGGGGCGAGGACATGGATGGATTTGAACTCAAGGATGAGAATTTTAAAATCGAGGTGTTGCTGGACCAATGTAGATCAACGACCACAGGGCTGATGGGTGAATACTCTTGGACGTCATCCTAAAAATACCATCTCGGGGAGGACTGTTGGTGATATCAGCATACAAATGCTTAATGCATCCTTATAACATTCTTCCATTTAAACATTGGACAAAGGAGTGTCATATATACAGTGATATCACCCTCACTAATAATCTAACCTATAAGCTACTGCATTTATAGGCTTTTTTTAAACTTTCGATTCTACAACTGGGAGTTTATTCAGATTCCCATTCTGGATTAAGGGAGTCAAGGTAAAAAGATAAAGGTGCTGTAATGGTTGTCTGCCTCCAGATATATTTAGCACACTGTGAATAATGTACCGGATATAATGTAGTCCTGTACCCGCTGGTGATATTTACTGGGCCAACTTTTCTTTTATAAACTGCCCAATTTCTATGGTAACTATTATTTTAAATGAAGCGAGAAAGCTTAAGGGCCACTGTACCCAAGCAAACAACATTATCCCATAATGTTCAGTGAAATGAAAGCATATTTTGTGATATTCACATTCACTGCAGTAGGAGACAAGATTCATTATCCCCCAGTCCAAGTTGCATTTTATAGTTAAGGGTTCTTTCTGCTGAGGATCTTCGTGTTAAACTACTATCATTTATTATAAAATGACAAGTACTCAGTGCACCAAGAATCTTTCTTTCAGACTATATTTTATAAGAATGTTATGGGAAGAGTGTAATACTGCAGGTACTAGATTGGCATCAGACACTTGGTTTGAGTGGTCTCAAATTTTGTTTTACCATGCCTTGTTGACTCTTCACTGGCATTAACTGGTATATGTAGGCAGAGCCCTAGGGTGACTGGCAGTGACTAGAGAACAACACACAGCCAGCAGTATAGCCATGACGCTGTTTAGCACCATTTTCAAGCAGTTACCTGGTGCCAAACCAATACCTGCAGTATTACAGAGCCACTATTCTCAACACTATATTCTCCTAAATAATTTTAAGCAAAATTAAATTGATAAAGAGGAGGTGGAATTATTTTTACAGCGAGTTGTTATGATCTGGAATGCACTGCCTGAAAGGGCGGTGGAAGCAGAATCGATAGTAACTTTCAAAAGGGAATTGGATAAATACTTGAAAAGGAAAAGTTTGCTGGTCTGTGGGGAAAAGAGCAGGGGAGTGGGACTAATAGGATAGCTCATTCAAAGAGCTGGTACAGGCTTGGTGGGCAGAATTGGCTCCTTCTGTGCTGTATGATTCTATAAACTAAACATTTTGAAAGAAAGCTTCCTGGTGCACCAAGAGGCACGTGTGTTTAGTAATAATTGGCACAGTTTAACGTCAAGATCCTCAAAGCTACAACGAAAACAAGCGACTGATTAGAGAGCAGAGCTGAGTATAGCTGCAGCTCCAAAGCTGCAATGTCTTGAAAGAATGCAGTTTTGAATAGGTAGATGCTTGAAGTGGGAGCACAATTTTCCATAGATCCTGCGAATCAGCTGATGTCGGCAGATTGGGAGCCTCGCGCACGACTCGTGCTTTTCTGAATTGTGCTGTTGAATGATGGGACATCCCAATTAAAGCAGGGCAGCTGATCGATATGGGCCTCCATTTTCATGGTGCGGGGAGAGGTGGGGGTGGGTGGGTGCGGGAGGGTGCAGGGGAACCCGGTACCAGGGGAGGAACCCAGCAAGGCCGGGGACGTGGAGGCCCTGCCTTCACTGCTCCCCATCTCAGGCCTTCAACTAAAATTGCAGATTAGGTCCAGGTGACATCATCCGACCCGATCTGCATATTTAATGTAAGACCCCGCTTCCTTCCTGCGTTTGTCATGCTCGCCTGCTCAAAAAAGCAGGTTAATATCGGGACACGGCGGGAAGGTAGCGGGATGTGAGGGGGTAAGTTACTTGCCTCATTTTAACTGCCCACCCAGTTTCCGCCAAGTGGGAGCAGTTAAAATCGGAGCCATGGCAACAGCAGAGGTACAGTACAGGAAAAGGGGCCTAGCAGAAAAAGGCACTAATGTGGTACATTTGGCTCTCATTAGAATCTGATGCTCCTTGCGGCTAGTTCCCTGCAATACTGTTTATTGGTCATAAAATCATTCGGTGCCACTTCATTACGAAAGTCTTTCTGTGGCTTCTAATAAAAAGATAGCTTTTGATGAGAGCACCAGGCGGATCCTGGGCAGATATGTTAGCATGCAACATTAGTTTCATTTTTGCTTCCTTATCTATCATGACTTCATGATGTGGATTTTACATTACTAGGCTAAGTCCCAGAATATGTCAGAAGCCTTAACATTAATTTTGAATGCACTATTAGCATTCAGCTTCATGGTTATGGAGAAAGCATTCAATTTATGCTTTAGAAAAAGGAAAGAAAATAACAGAAAAGATGTGCAGCAGGCTGTTTTTAAAGAGGGAAAAAAAATCTATGGAGGTACACCTTTCAATCAAATTACTCCTCAAATGTTTATCTGCAATACTATATATACATTTTTAAAAGAAAAACTTGGATATTTTTTGTAAAGTCACATTTAATAGAGACCAAAACTTCAGAAAAATCACACTGCAGTCTGCATACTTTGCATATATAACCAGCAGTTTGTTTTATCACATCAGATGGCTTTGCATTGGCTGTTGGTCCAGGATGGAAGAAGCTCCTCCCCTTAAGTGACATCACAATGGCAGTGTAAAAGAAAGGAGACCTAAAAAGGTCTTTAAAAAAAAATCAAAGAATATATTTCTTATACCGACAATGTACAGTTTGGGTTCCGCCAGGACTACTCGGCTCCAGACCTCATTACAGCCTTGGTGTAAACAAGTTCACACGATCTGAATTCCAGAAGTAGGGTGAGAGTGAGTGCTCTTGACATCAAGGCAGCCAGCAACCAAGTGGCAGTGAGGAGCCTGTGTAAAATGGGGATCAGTGGTTGGAGTCATATCTGGCACAAAGAAAGATGGTAGTGGTTGTTGGAGGCCTATCATCTCAGCCCCAGGTCATCGTTGCAGGAGTCCCTCAGGGCAGCATGCTAGGTCCAACTACCTTCATCAATGATTGACTCTCCGTCATAAGGTCAGAAACGGGGCTGTTCACTAATGATTGTACAATGTTCAGTTCCTTTTGCGATTCTTCAGATAGAGAAGCAGTCCGTGTCCCTATGTAGCAAGACATGGACAACATCCAGGCTTGGGTTGTTAAGTGGCAAGTAACATTCGCGCCAGACAAGTGCCAGGCAATGACCATCTCCAACAAGGGAGAGTCTAACCACCTCCCCTTGACATTCAACGGCATTACCATCGCCAAATCCCCCACCATCAGCATCCTGGGGGTCACCATTGACCAGAAACACAACTGGAACAGCCACATAAATGCCATGGCTATTGGAGCAGGTCAGAGGCTGGGTATTCTGTGGCAAGTGGTTCACTTCCTGACTCCTCAAAGCCTCTTCACCTCCGACAATGCATAAGTCAGGAATGTGCTGGATTACTGTCCACTTGTCCGGATGAGCGTTGCTGCAACAAAACTCAAGAAGCTTGTCAGCATCCAGGACAAAGCAGTCCGCTTGATCGGCACTTCATGCACTAGTCTAAACACCCACTCGCTCCACTGGTGTAGTGTAACTGCAGTGTCTACAGGATGCACAAACCCACAACCTCCACCACCTAGAAGGACAAGGGAGAGCAGGTTCCCCTCCAAGTCATGCATATGACCTGGATGTATATCATCATACCTTTATCATTGTTGGGTCAAAATCCTGGAACTCTCTACCTAACAGCATTGTGGGAGCACTTTCACCACATGGACTGCAGCGGTTCAAGAAGAAGGCTCACCACCACCTTCTCAAGGGGCAACTGGGGATGGGCAATAAATGCCGGCCTTGCCAGCAATGCCCAAACCCTGAAAATGAATTTTTAAAAAAACAATGAGGACGTCCTTTGAACAAAAAGTACGCTCTGTAAACTCTCCTTTTCCTTTAAGAGTTTCAGCCTACAACAAGCCCAATCAGCTGAAAAGTGCTTCATCCGCTAAATGCATTGATCAGAGAACCTTGTCTGTGTATTGCACACAACGTGTAAATCTGAATGTGAACAAAAGATTTTCTCTTTGTTTACTGGATTTACAATGGAATCAATACTGAGAAATTCCCATTTTCACATATATTTATACTGTTGGTTAAAAAAAGTACTGTTCAAGCAAATAAATACTTCCAAATATTGGAGTAAGCAGAACGTCTAAATAAATTCAACTGAAGCTTATTTTATTGCAGTTTAAAGTACCAGTGAGCTTAGTTCTAGGAGATATTATGATATATCCTTTCCTCTCCAGTTTTACCCTTTCTTTCCTGAAGGTGCCATCTGCCCTTCCAGTACCTCACCCCAGTGGCTATTCTTTGTGTGTGCCTAGATAGAGAGTGTCGGCAGGTTATTTAACCATGGGAAACCATCACTGTTGACCCCACATCCAGTCCCCTTTTAACGATCACACATGCCCACTTCTATCACTGGTCACTGAATTGTGATAGGGCAGAGGAAGCTTTAGCCTAATGGTACTGAGGCTAATTATAACAATATTCTGTAACAATCAAATAATATCTCATTAATAAAGATACATAAAATACTGAGGGGAATTATATAATGTGCAAAACAATATGTTTATATATATATAATATAAAAATAAGATCTCATTAATATAAATATATTAATTACTGAGGGAACCAGTATAATTAATGTGTAAAATATCACTTTAGTATGAAATATAAAAATAATATCTGAATATGAATATATAAATGACAATAATATATGTAATACTAATATCTTATTGATATAAATATAAAATAATGTCACATTAATATAAATAGTGAGGGGAATTATATAATTAATTTAAGATTCAGCGTTATTAGAAATGCACCAAGGGATAGAGACTTGAGCACCAAATCTAGGCTGACACGTCAGTGCAGTGCTGAGGTAATACTGCACTGTTGCCTTTTGGATGAGCCATTAAACCGAGGTCCTGCCTGCCATCTCAGGTAAAAGATCCCATGGCCCTATTTTGAAGATGAGCAGGGGAGTTCTCCTGGTGTCCTGGCCAACAAATATCCCTCAACCAATATCACTAAAACAAGATTATCTGGTCATTTATCTAAATGCTGTTTGTGGGACCTTGCTATGTGCAAATTGGCTGTCATGTTTCCCTACGTTACTTCATTGGCTGTGAAACACTTTGGGACATCCTATGGTCATGAAACAAACTATATAAATGCAAATTCATTCTTTCTTAATACCAGCTCAACTGATATCAGACCAGGGATCAAAACTGTACTCTTGCTGGTCTGTCTGGTTCAGTGCCACATTGTTTATTGCATTTACCCACTGGACCATGAGGGGAGCTGTTTGTTCTTCTCAACATCATTGGTGATAAAAGTATTGATTTAAACCAGAATTCTAAAAGTTCTTGGTCTAGAAATTTGATGGTGCCACACCCATTTTATGGGCACCAAATGGGTGCCTAAGCCTCCAATAGTGTGCTGCCCGCCATATTGGCACAGGCAAAAAAATAGGTGTCCGGGGCCCGCTCTTTAAACATGCAGTGGGAACTTTGCATATGAAAATAAGTGGCCTAACACTTTATGCAAAATTGGAGTGCCCTGAATGCAGCCAGAGCCAGGCCGGCTGCGGTCAGGAAAACCTAGTCTATATGCGGTCTAACCTTAAAGATACTGCTGCAGGTGGCCACCAAAAAATTAAGCTAGTACAATATACTTACCTTAACGTGGAGCCCGGAGGAGCCAGTGACCTCTCACCCCGCCTCTCGAAGACCACATCGCCCCCATGACCTAATAGTTCTCCGTTCCATTGTCTCGATCGACCCTTATCCAGTTAGAGCCCACCCCTCACCACTCCCTTTCCCGGTCATCATCCCTCCCAGTCGCCCACCCTTTCTCTATCGCCCCCTCCCTGCTGGTGACGCAGTGGTCTGAAATTTAGGAACATAGGAACATAGGAACAGGAATAGGCCATTCAGCCCCTCGTGCCTGCTCCGCCATTTGATAAGATCATGGCTGATCTGTGATCTAACTCCATATACCTGCCTTTGGCCCATATCCCTTAATACCTTTGGTTGCCAAAAAGCTGTGTATCTCAGATTTAAATTTAGCAATTGAGCTTGTATTTTAAATTGAGCTAGTATATTAAATTTAAAGCCTCATCTTGGCCCAATATCAGGTGCACCTCCGGTCTACCCATTCAGGCGCAGGGATCGTTTCCTGCGTCCAGTTGTCGACGCAAACTCATTTCTAGACACTTGTTTCTTTAATAAGAGGTGGTGTTAGAGTCTTAGATGCTTGTCGTTTAAAATGCTCTCTTTTGTTTTTGTAGCTTTATATGAAAAGTCTT
Organism: Heptranchias perlo; assembly: GCF_035084215.1. Classification (NCBI taxonomy): domain Eukaryota; kingdom Metazoa; phylum Chordata; class Chondrichthyes; order Hexanchiformes; family Hexanchidae; genus Heptranchias; species Heptranchias perlo. The sequence goes on along the minus strand of NC_090331.1, from coordinate 14,057,486 downwards.
GTGAAGCATACAGGCACAAAGGGCGGATGTCAGACTTCTTCTCCATTGATCCGGACGGCAGTGGTCCATTGAAATCCCTTCTGGTGTACTGTAACATGACAGGTGAACTGACCCCTTTGTACTTTTAATCAGATCAAAACATATTTATCGTAACAAGATTTATAATGTTGATAATTGTTGGTCATTTAACTGTTTGAAATATATGCAAATCCAAAATCAGAAAAGAGCATCATTGCAGCTAAAATGGTTATTGGTCTATGGAACCAATTTGTCGTGCGCCTGTGTTAATTGTTAAAAACAGAAAATGAAGGTTCTTTAGTGCTGTGTGTAAAGATAATATACACAACATTTTAACCTGAGCATCAAATGAGCTATATCACGTGTCTAATATAAACTTCCTGCTGGTCACGCTTACTTCCTGTGTGACGATTTGATCACGCTTGTGTCCCGATTTGATCACGCTTGTGTCACGATTTGATCACGCTTGTGTCACGATTTGATCACGCGTGTGTCACGATTCCATCATGCCTGTATCATGAGTTTGTCATGCCTGTGTCACGATTTTGTCATGACTGGGTAACACCTAGATATCCTTTGAAACCCTTCAGTACTCTTTGTTATTTTCCTTGCAAGCCTCCCATGCTAGCTGGCACTGTTGCCTCAGCAACAGCAGCTCCTCGCTGCATCCACAGCCAGCTGTCCTGAGTATAAGTCTCTATTTCTTGTTTTCCATGATTCTTTCCTTTTCAGGCCTCATTGTATTTGATTACTTCTTCACGGGTAGCTCTCTCATGCTTCTGCTTACCGTGACTTTGTCTGCTCCCCCCGTCGGATTGCAAGCCCATTCCCCGGTTAGGCTATCGTTGCCTCGCTCCATAGCTGCCCCCAGTCCCAGTCCTGCTCCTGCTTCCTATCCCACCTTTGGTCTGCACCATGCTAGCCACATTTGCTGTCAATAGCAGGAAACTGGGCACTGTCTTTTTAAAGTGCTTATGGTGCTATGAATAGTAGAGATCTGGAATTCTCTCCCACAAAAGGCTGTGGATGCTGGGACAATTAGAGCTTTCAAGTCCGAGATCGATAGATTTTTGTTAGGTAAGGGTATCAAGGGATATGGAGCTATGGCAGATAAATGGAATTGAGGTACGGATCAGGCATGATCTAACTGAATGGCGGAGCAGGCTCGAGGGACTGAATGGCCTACTCCTGTTCCTATGTTCCCATGAATATATTGTAAGGTTCTAATGTCTTCAGAAAATATATGCCATCGTGGACGGTGGGTTCACATCAAACAGTGCTGACACAGCAGGCCAAAGGAGGGAGAGAAAGCAGGACTGAGACTGGGCAAGCGAGTCTGATAGCAACTGACTCGAGCGGGATTAGGCCAATGACAGGCTAGGGAGGCAGGCCATGTGAAACTGGACCAGCCAATTGGGGTGGGCAACTTCAAGCACTACACCCTGAAGGTAGTTGTGTAAAAATGTAATTCAAAATTTTCAAAAATTATTTTGTTTCTAAAAATGTCCCTGCATTGTCTCACCACCCACTAGAGCCGCAGTTGGTTCCCGCCTTCCTTTGCCTTTCAGTACCTAGGTTTTGGCTGCCCTTTGTCCCCTGCCAGTTCGCAACTTCCCACCCCCAGCCCTTTCTTGAACATACCACCCCACACACATCACTCTCCCACCACCCCACCCCAACCACCCCCCCCCACCATCCCCCCAAACGATCAAGCCTTCGGCCACTGTGCTTCAGCTGTCGTTTGAAGCCCCCACCCTCTACCATTTTATCTTCAATGGTTTCCTGGTTCTTTGTTTTGAGAAGTGTTTATTATGCTTGTCTGCATACATGATGGCTGGAAAACAATAACTTTTAAACACAAAGAGGCAAGAACTAGTGAAGATAAAGCAGCGGACTTGTGGGGGGTGGGTGTTGTTAGAATATGGCAGTGGATGGAGGGGATGGCAGCAGGCGGAGAGCAGGGGAAAGTAGGGAAGGCTGCGAAAGGAGAGAATGGAGTGGGGGAACGTGGCATTGGAAGTGAATGAGATGGATGTGGGGAAGGGAGGAGACAGTGCAAGAGGGTTGGGGGGGAAGGTTCAGGGGTAATGTTATAAAGGGATGGATGGGGAGAACATGGAGGTGCAGGAGCAAAGGGCAAAAGCAGGAAGGGCATAGGGGCAGGGGAATAAAGGAGGTGGAACTCAGGCAATGGAAAGGTTGTTTTCCAACCCATCCCTCAAAAAAAAAGACAAACCACTTATCCCCATCTCTCTTCATGTGCCTGCCATCACCAACATTGTTTCGTCTCACTGCCCAGAGACAACCAGCCACCGAACTATTAAACAGTGGCATCAGTGAATGGCACAGGAGGACTCTAGTGAGAGTGGAAGATTGGGGTGGAGACCATTGCAGGTGGAAGGTCAGACAGGGGGAAGAGAAAACACAGTGATTTTCTGGCCACTAACTAAGCAACGCCACAGGAGATCTAGAAATAAAAAGTGGAGTCAGGTTGTCCCATCTGATCATTGTCCTTGAGCCCACTGCACAGTTTATAGCAATGAGCTTGAGCTGTTTTACAGTGTATACTTCACTCAAGTGGCCATTGTTCAAGTTTGAGTCAGCAGGCTCCTCGATCATTGGTTTCAACGATAACTAAGCCCAATCCTGTCCTCACCCCCCACATTCTCAAGTGACCAGGAGCAGAAACTCTTTCTGATTCCCCCTCCCCCTCCACAAATCCCTTCATCCTTAGCTCCAGGATAAAATATATATTTGGAAATGGCTATGAAGTGAACCTAGCCCTTTAAGGGGCATCTGCTTGATGTGGTTCCTCTGATAGCTTTCTCTCTTAAGTTTTACTGTCAGATATTTTCCACATAAGCCCATGAAAGGTTTGATGGGAATACTCCAGAATCGGAGCTATTTTATTATTAGCAGTTTAGAAAGAAAAATCAGAATGAAACCATCAAAGAAACGGCATCAAAACAAATGCTCATTAAAGGCAAGTCAAAGGAAAGTATTCATTCAAGTGTGGAGTGCTGGTTTTATTATTCAAACTAAGCTAAAATATATTTTCTCATTCTGGTGATGGTATAATAATGTAAAAAAACAAACCTTTACAGACTGAATAATAGATAGATAAAAATATACTATTAAATTTTGTCCTTTTTAAAATAACAAAGCAACACTACATATCCATTTGAGTTCAACAATATCATTTTCCCCCCAATTTTCTATGACCTATAATAATTTTGAGACTCTTGTATGGCTGCACAACAGCCATAACAGTGGACATTTAATCTAATGTCAAGTCTGAACCTTCTATATTTTCTCATTGCACATAATAACTGCAAGTGGGACATGCAATGTCAATGCTGCATCGTGTTATCTAAATCTGGATTGTACTCCACACCTGGTGCTCACAGAGATGAAACTAAAAAGCTCTCATTTATATATTTTACACTTACATAGCTACATAGAGTTACATAGGGTCTACAGCACAGAAACAGGCCATTTGGCCCAACAGTTCTATGCCAGCGTTTATGCTCCACATGAGCCTCCTCCCACCCCTCTTCCTCTAACCCTATCAGTATATTCTTCTATTCCTTTCTCCCTCATGTGCTGATCTAGCTTCCCCTTAAATGCACTTGTCAAAGTAAAGGATATCAACAGGGGAATGAGATTTGATTTCCCACTTTTGACGGCCAGAGTCAGCATCATATACGCCAAGGTTAAGATGGGTTAGGCAAAACTACCTTTGCTTTGACCCAAGAATGCAGTTTAGACTTATCCTTGAAACAGCACCCTCCTCTATAGTAAAGTAAAATTCTCTCATTTCCTATTCCCATCCTTACAGCCTCTCCAATGGCTGTGTTTTCCTCTGAGAATTTTTTCTAACTCATTCTTGGGATGTGGGCATTGCTGGCAAGGCTGGCATTTACTGCCCATCCCCAGTTGTCCGGTGAAGGTGGCGACACAACTGAGGGCAGTTAAGAGTCAACCACATTAGTGTGGGACTGGAGTCACATATAGGCCAGACTGGGTAAGGATGGCAGGTTTCCTTCCCGAAAGCACTCTAGTGAACCAGTTGGGTTTTTAATGACAATCTGAAAGCTTCATGGTCTTACTTTATTTCCAGATTTTTTTTAACCTGAATTCAGATTCTTAAACTGCTATAGTGGGATTTGAACTCACGTTCTCTGGAATATTAGTTGAGGATTAGTCTGGATTACGGGTCCAATAACATAATCGCAAGGCTATCGTAATGTAGTACAATAAAAAAGAAAATAGAATCGAGGAAAGGTTACAGCACGGAAGGACGCCATTCGACCCATTGAGTCTGTGTCAGCTCTATGCACGAGCAATCCAGCTAGTCCCATTCCCCGCCCTATCCCCTGCAAGTTTTTTTCCTTTCAAGTACTTATCCAGTTCCCTTTTGAAGGCCATTATTGAATCTGCCTCCACCACCCCCTCGGGCAGTGCATTCCAGATCCTAACCACACGCTGTGTAAAAAAGTTTTTCATCATGTTGCCTTTGGTTCTTTTGCCAATCACCTTAAATCTATGTCCTCTAGTTCTTGACCCTTCCACCAATGGGAACAGTTTCTCTTTTTCGACTCTGTCTGGACCCTTCATGATTTTGAATACCTCTATCAAATCTCCTCTCAACCTTCTCTGTTCCAAGGAGAACAACCCCAGCTTCTCCAGTCTATCCACGTTATTAAAGTCCCTCATCCTTGGAATCATTCCAGTAAATCTCTTCTGCACCCTCTCTAAGGCCTTCATACCTTTCCTAAAGTGCAATGCCCAGAACTGGACACAATACTCCAGTTGTGGCCGAACCGGTGTTTTATAAAGGTTCATCATGACTTCCTTGCTTTTGTACTCTATGCCTCTATTTATGAAGCCCAGGATCCCATATGCTTTTTAACCGCTTTCTCAACATGCCCTGCCACCTTCAATAATATGTGTACATATACCCCCAGATCTCTATGTTCCTGTACCCCTTTTAGAATTGTGCCCTTTAGTTTATATTGCCTCTCCTCATTCTTCCTACTGAAATGTGTCACCTCGCATTTTTCTGCCTTAAATTTCATCTGCCACGTGTCCGCCCATGCCACCAGCCTGTCTATATCCTCTTGAAGTTCATCACTATCCTCCTCACTGTTCACTATCCTTCCAAGTTTTGTGTCATCTGCAAATTTTGAAATGGTGCCCTGCACATCCAAGTCCAAGTCATTAATATGTATCAAGAAAAGCAGTGGTCCTAGTACTGACCCCTGTGGAACACCATTGTACACCTCCCTCCAATCTGAAAAACAACCGTTAACCACTACTCTGTGTTTCCTGTTAGTTAGCCAATTCTGTATCCATGCTGCTACTGCCCCTTTTATTCCATGAGCTTCAATCTTGATGACAAGCCTGTTATGTGGCACTTTATCAAACGCCTTTTGAAAGTCCAAATACACTACATCAACTGCATTGCCCTCATCTACCCTCTCTGTTACCTCATCAAAAAACCCTATCAAGTTGGTTAAACACAATTTGCCTTTAACAAGGCAAATCCCTAATCAATCCACACTTGTCCAAGTGACTGCTAATTCTGTCCCTGATTATCATTTCTAAATGTTTCCCCACCACTGAGGTTAAACGGACTGGCCAACAGTTGCTGGGTTTATCCTTACACTCTTTTTTTGTACAAGGGTGTAACATTTGCAATTCTCCAGTCCTCTGGCACCACACCCATATCTAAGGATGTTTGAAAGATTATAAGAACATAAGAACATAAGAAATGGGAGCAGGATTATGCCATATGGCCCCTCAAGCCTGCTCCGCCATTCAATCAGATCATGGCTGATCTTCGACCTCAACTCTACTTTCCTGTCTGATCCCCATACCCTTTAATTCCCCTAGAGTCCAAAAATCTATCCATCTCAGCCTTGAATATATTCAATGACTCAGCATCCACAGCCCTCTGGGGTAGAGAATTCCAAAGAATCACAACCCTCTGCGTGAAGAAATTCCTCCTCATCTCAGTTTTGAATGGCCAAACTCGTAACCTGCGATTATGCCCCCTAGTTCTAGCCAGGGGAAACAATCTCTCAGCATCTACCCTGTCAAGCCCCCTCATAATCTTATATGATTCAATGAGATCACCTCTCATTCTTCTAAACTCCAGAGAGTATAGGCCCTTTCTACTCAACCGCTCTTCATAGGACAACCCTCTCATCCCAGGGATTAACCTAGTGAACCTTCGTTGCACCGCCTCTGAGGCAAGTATATCCAAAGGTGTCCAAAACTCTATGCAGTACTCCAGGTGAGGCCTCACCAATGCCCTGTACAAATGTAGTAAGACTTTCTTATTCTTGTACTCCAACCCCCTTGCAATAAAGGCCAACATGCCATTTGCCTTCCTAATTGCCTACTGTACCTGCATACTAAGTTTTTGTGTTTCTTGTACAAGGACACCCAAGTCTCTCTGAACACCAACATTTAATAGTTTCTCACCATTTAAAAAATATTCTGTTAAAAATGTTATGGCCAGTACCTCCGCAATTTCCACCATTACTTCACTCAGCAACCAGGTTGCATCCCATCCGGACCGGGTGATTTATAAACTTTAAGTACAGCTAGCCTTTATAGCACGTCCTCTTTCTCAATTTTTAGCCCATCCAGTTTCTCAACTACATCTTCCTTTACAGAGACCCTGGCAGCATTTTCTTCCTTGGTAAAGACAAAAGTACTCATTTAGTACCTCAGCCATATCCTCTGCCTCCATGAGTAGATCTCCTTTTTGGTCCCTGATTGGCCCCACCCCTCCTCTTACTACCCATTTACTGTTTACATGCCTGTAGAAGACTTTTGGATTCCCTTTTATGTTAGCCGCCAGTCTATTCTCATACTCTCTCTTTGCCCCTCTTATTTCCTTTATCACTTCCCCTCTGAACTTTCTATATTCAGCCTGGTTCTCACTTCTGTTATTAACCTGACATCTGTCATCCGCCCCTTTTTTCTGCTTCATCTTGCTCTCTACCTCTTTTGTCATCCACTGAGCTTTGGCTTTAGTTGCCCTGCCTTTCTCCCTCGTGGGAATGTATCTAGACTGTACCCGAACCATTTCCTCCTTAAGGCCCGCCCATTGTTCAATTACAGTTTTGCCTGCCAATCTTTGATTCTAATTTACCCGGGCCAGATCTATTATCATTCCACTGAAATGGGCCCTCCTTCAATTGAGTATTTTTACTTTAGAGTGGTAGATATTCATGACCCTGGCACGAGGAAGACAACATACCATCCTGGAATCACATTTGTGGCTGCAGAAAAGCCTGTCTGTTCCCCTAACTATAGAAACCCCTATCACTATTGCTCTTCTGATCTTTGTCCTCCCTCCCCCCCCCCACCCCCGTACACCTGAGCCACCCATGGTCTTGGCTCTGGCTGCGCTCCCAAGATGAACCCTCTCCCTCACCAGTATTCAGAACTTAATACTGGTTAGAGAGCGAGATGCCCTCAGGGGACTCCTGCACTACCTGCCTGGTCCTCCTTGTCTGTCTGGCGGTCACCCAGTTCCTCTCAGCCTGCACTCTCTTAAGCTGTGGGGTGACCACCTACTGAAACGTGCTATCCATGCAGCTCTCAGCCTCGCGGATGCACTGCAGTGACGCCAGCTGTTGCTCAAGCTCCGAAACCCGGAGCTCGAGCTCCTCCAGCTGATGACACTTCCTGCACCTGAGGTTGTCCAGGACATGAGAAGCGTCCTGGAGTTCCCACATGGTGCAAGATGTGCATTTGACAGGTCTAAGGTGCCCTGCCATCCTTTTATTTATTATATTATTAAATAAATTTAAGAGAAATAAACTAAAGACTTAAAAAAAACACTCACCAGATATTCACCAATCAGCTCCTTCCCTTGAGCTGACGTCACTTTGGGTTTTCTTTCCTTCCTTTCTCCCTGACGCTCCGACTCCCTCCGGGCTCCGGCTCTGTCTCCTCAGCTGATCTCGGGCCTCCGACTCCCACTCCCACTCCCTCCGGGCTCCGGCTCTGTCTCCTCAGCTGATCTCGGGCCTCCGACTCCCACTCCCTCCGGGCTCCGGCTCTGTCTCCTCAGCTGATCTCGGGCCTCCGACTCCCACTCCCTCCGGGCTCCGGCTCTGTCTCCTCAGCTGATCTCGGGCCTCCGACTCCCACTCCCTCCGGGCTCCGGCTCTGTCTCCTCAGCTGATCTCGGGCCTCCGACTCCCACTCCCTCCGGGCTCCGGCTCTGCCTCCTCAGCTGATCTCGGGCCTCCGACTCCCACTCCCTCCGGGCTCCGGCTCTGTCTCCTCAGCTGATCTCGGGCCTCCGACTCCCACTCCCTCTCCTCTGCTCTGTCTCCTCAGTTGATCTCGGGCCTCCGACTCCCACTCCCTCTCCTCTGCTCTGTCTCCTCAGCTGATCTCGGGCCTCCGACTCCCACTCCCTCTCCTCTGCTCTGTCTCCTCAGCTGATTTCGGGCCTCCGACTCCCGCTCCCTCTCCTCTGCTCTGTCTCCTCAGCTGATCTCGGGCCTCCGACTCCGACTCCGACTCCGACTCCCTCTCCTCTGCTCTGCCTCCTCAGCTGATCTCGGGCCTCCGACTCCCACTCCCTCTCCTCTGCTCTGCCTCCTCAGCTGATTTCGGGCCTCCGACTCCCGCTCCCTCTCCTCTGCTCTGTCTCCTCAGTTGATCTCGGGCCTCCGACTCCCGCTCCCTCTCCTCTGCTCTGTCTCCTCAGTTGATCTCGGGCCTCCGACTACCATTCCCTCTCCTCTGCTCTGTCTCCTCAGCTGATCTCGGGCCTCCGACTCCCGCTCCCTCTCCTCTGCTCTGTCTCCTCAGCTGATTTCGGGCCTCCGACTCCCGCTCCCTCTCCTCTGCTCTGCCTCCTCAGCTGATCTCGGGCCTCCGACTCCCGCTCCCTCTCCTCTGATGTCTGCCTCAGCTCGATATGAATAAACAGGGAGGAAGTCTGGCATAAAATGCTAATGGACTGATCTCTACTTTTGTTTTCATGCTAAAATGTATTTAGAAAAGTTAGCCAACCCAAAAGGGGAAATAAAATGATCATTAAGGATTTATTAAAAGGCATTGGGCTAATGTTTTTTGGTGGATCTGGGCAGTATGGAGTCTTCCACCATGTTTCTAGCCATTGGCATTGCAGGAACATGGGTCAGAGGGTTTCTAGTATCTAGCATTCAGAGATTGGTGGAGGGACACCACCAAGGCAGAACTGAAAGAGGAGCCGATGCACATCCACTGCGCTTTGCCTTGCACGGGTCCCACCAAAAGAAATTTGGAGTGTTTTTTTTTGCACAGACACTACGCTGGCTTCCTCCTTCACCCCACAACACATTTCCAACCCCTGACCGGCACATCTCCCTGTCGGGCAGCCCGCCTGCCTTATGGTAACGATGCTGAAGACAGAAATGCTGCCAAGTCAAGGGGGCGTCACTGGGGCAGGTGGAAATACCAGCATCACCTCTGTTGCCACAACAACCCATCAAAAACTAAATCCTTATTAAAAGGCAATCCCACAATGACTTTTAGACAGAAGAATTTTTTGCCTTCTACTAGTTCCTCTTCTTTCAAGTCATGAGACTCCTTGCTCACTTCTTCCCAGTGACCTACTCTGAGTTTACCCAATTGGTGACATACTGCCAGACTCTTTGTATTGGTGCAGAATTATGGGCCGCCTTCCTCTCAAAATTCAAAAGTTCAAAATGATATATATTAATGATTTGGACTTGAATGTGGGGTGGGGGGGGCTTGATCAAGAAGCTTGATACAAAAATTGGCCGTGTGGTTGATAGTGAGGAGGGAAGCTGTAGACTTCAGGAAGATATCAATGGACTGGTCAAGGTGGGCTGGAAAGTGGCAAATGGAATTCAAACCAGAGAAGTGTGCGGTAATGCATTTGGAGAGGGCAAACAAGGCAAGGGAGTACACAATAAGTGGGAGGATACTCAGAGGTGTAGAGGAACAAAGGAACCTCGGAGTGCAAGACCACAGATCCCTGAAGGTAGCAGGACAGGTAGATAAGGTGGTTAAAAAGGCATATGGGACACTTTCCTTTATTAGCCGAGGCATAGAATTTAAGAGCAGGGAGGTTATGCCAGAACTATACAAAAACATTGTTTGGGCCACAGCTTGAGTATTGCATACAGTTCTGGTCACCACATTACAGGAAAGATGTGATTGCACCAGAGGGGGTACAGAGGAGATTTACAAGGATGTTGCCAGGGTTGGAGAATTTTAGCTATGAGAAAAGATTGGAGAGGCTGGGTTTTTTCCTTTGGAACAAAGGAGGCTGAGGGGAGATTTAACTGAGGTATAAAAAATGATGATGGGACCAGATAGAGTGGATAGGGAGGACCTATTTCCCTTAGCAGAGGGGTCAGTGACAAAGGGGCATAGATTTAAAGTAATTGATAGAAGGGTTAGAGGGGAGCTGAGGAGAAATGTTTTCACCCAGAGGGTGGTGGGGTTTGGAACTCACTGCCTGAAAGGGTGGTAGAGGCAGAAACCCTCAACTCATTTGAAAAGTACTTGGATGTGCACTTGAAGTGCCGTAACCTACAGGGCTATGGACCAAGTGCTGGAAAGTGAGATCAAGCTGGATAGCTCTTTCTCGGCCGGCATGGACACGATGGGCCGAATGGGCTCCTTCTGTACCATAACTTTCTATGATTCTATGATTCAAGGTGCTTTACAAACACGCTGTCAATCAGGACATCTGTGTCCCACTCCTAGTAATGAGCCTCACAACTTGGGGAAAGAGCAGGCAAATGGGTCTAACAGGATAGCTCTTTCAAAGAGCCGGCACAGGCACGATGGGCTGAATGGCGTCCTTCTGTGCTGCAAGATTCTACAATTCAATGAGTCCTGTTAAAGCACTATTATTATAGTTGTGTCCTGGCTGGATGGAACATTTTAATTCACACTAACGGTTATGATTTGTGCAAAAACTTTGGCAGCATAATCGATCAGACCTGGCACCTTGAATTTCTACAATATAGAGGTAATTAACGCTGTGTTTGGCAAAAGTACGAAATGTAGTCCTTAGTGAGATTGACCACTTAAGTGCCAGTTGTTGCTGTGGGCAGTTAGAAACTTGGATCTTATCTCTGCCAAGGAGCTATACAGAAGTATCATCAGCCGTTTCCAACAACATGATGTTTCTTCACTTATAGTGGAAAATATCACCACATAAACCATAGTATCGTACAATGAGAAACCCATTAGGTTAAAAGCAAAAGTTGAGATTGCCCGCCTGCTTTAAAATAGAATCACAGGCCAGGATTTTGACCTGGAGCCGGGAAGGGGGCGGGCGGGGGGGATCGAATCGCAGACGGGAAACCCAGAAGTACGGGTTTCTCAGACGTCCTAATGATTTTTACGTGAGGACATCTTTTATTTTTTTTGGTCGGCTGGCCGTCCGACTGGCCAGCCTGATTGACAGACGGGAGCGGAGCAAGGAAGAGGACATGAAAAGGTATGTCTTGAGGTAAGTGTTAGATTGTATGGATAGGAGAGGTGGGCATGGGCGGGCACAGAGGGGGGGGTGGGTGAGCAGGGGGCATGGGTGGGCATGTGGGTATCGATGCGCATGGGGGCACTGATGGACATGGGGCACCGATGGGCATAGGGGTCACGGGGTGGGGGGGTTAGTCAGTCATCGGGGGGTTGGGGAGGTCAGTCATCGGAGGAATCAGTCATGGGGGAGGTCATCAGGGTCATCCGCGATCGTTGTGGGGGGGCTGCGATCGCTGGGGGGTCGCTGCAGTAGACTTGTTGGGCCAGGGGGAAGCACTAATGCTCCTCCGGCCTCATAAGCTGTGCTATAAGGCACTTACCTTCAGTTTTGGTCCTTCTCGCCTCCTCTCGTGTGGCATGAAGGAGAATCATAGAATCATAGAATGGTTACAGCACGGAAGGAGACCATTTTACCTGTCGAGTCTGTTCCAGCTCTCTGCAAGAGCAATCCAGCTAGTCCCACTCCCCCACCCTATACCCGTAGCCTTGAAATTGTTTTCCCTTCAAGTACTTATCTAATTCTCTTTTGAAAGCCGGGACTGAATCTGTCACCTCAGGCCCGGGAATTCCGGCCCCCAGGGGCGGAAATCGCGAAACCTTTCAAAATGGAGGCCCGCAGCCTCCTTGAAAGATTTTAGTGACCAACCTGCCTCCTGGGAGCGGGTTGGTTGCACGCCCCTCATCCCGTCCCGGTGAAAACCGGAAATGGGTGGGTTAGAGGCGGGTTGCGGGCAGGTCTGAAATTGTTGCAATTTTCAATGCCCTCCCGCCCCCAACCCAGACGTTTTTCACAGTTAAAATTCTACCCATAGAATCGTACAGCACAGAAGGAGGCCATTCAGCCCATCATATCTGTGGCGACTCTCTGATAGAGCTACCAATTGTCCCACTCCCCTGCTCTTTCCCCATAGCACTGCAATTTTTTTTTCCTTTTTAAGTAGAGATTCAATTTCCTTTTGAAAGTTATTATTGAATCTGCTTCCACCGCCCTTTCAGGCAGTGCATTCCAGATCATAACAACTCACTGAGTAAAAGAAATTCTCCTCGTCTCCCACCTGGCTTTTTTGCCAATTATTCTAAATCTGTGTCTTCTGGTTACTGACCCTCCTGTTAGTGGAAACAGTTTCTCCCGATCTATTCTATCAAAACCCCTCATAATTTTGAACACCTCTATTAAATCTCCCCTTAACCTTCTCTGCTCTAAGGAGAATAATCCCAGCCTTTCTAGTCTCTCCAGATAACTGAAACCTCAAATCCCTGGTACCACTCTAATAAATCTCCTCTGCACTTTCTTCAAGGCATTGCCGTGCATTTTAAAGTGCGGTGCCCGGAAACGGACACAATACTCTAGCTGAGGTCTAAACAGTGATTAATAAAGGTTTAGCATAACTTCCTTGCTTTGTACGGCCCTGAGTTTTACTCCGGGCGGGTGGGTGGCGAGCTCTGTTGCAAACTCATCCGCTGTTGCGTAAATAAGGCCCGGACTACTTTAACTCCCGGGCCTCATTAACATGCTGCTGGTCCAAAATGGGCGGGAAGCGGCTGCCGACCTCTGGATAATCGGACAGCCCACCACCGGCACTCGGGAAGGGGGTTTCCAGGAGGGTCTTGTGGGAGGGAGTCTGGGGCAGGGAAGGCCTCGCGTTTCCTTGTGGGGCTCAGAAGAGTGTTGCTGCTCTTTCTGACCCCACAAAGGAGAGTAAGAAACTTAATATATTTGGACCTCTTAATCTTCCCGGCAAGTCTCGACCCCCTTCAGCAGCTTCCCCACTCAGGCCCAAGTTTAAATTGCTGTCGGGACAAATGACGCCCTCGACCCCAGATTTGCATACTTAAAGAAGGACCCCACTGACTACTGAGCTGCCCATTCTGAAGCCTGCCTAAAAATTGCAGTAGGTGGGATCCGGGCAGCTTGAGGGTGGGTAAGTAACTTGGGCAATTTTAACTTCCAATTCGCCTGGTTTCCGCCAGGCAGTTAAGGTAATAATCACTCTCACAGTCCTGCTATTGGTGTTGATTGCTTGACATTGTCACCTTAACCAGGTGAATACAGAGAAATTTTGCACATTCATTCAAAAGAATGCTTGGATCAGTAAAGATTTTACTTGAGAATTAGCTGACACTATCTGAAATTACTACCAAAAGCTTTGCTGTTGGATAATTGCTCAGGACTTCCTGATCTAAAGCTGGAGAAAGGGCACTTCGGTCAGGTTCTATCACCCACTTCACACCAATAGGTCACAACAGGCTCCGAAAAAGACATATTGGTAGAAAATTTAGTCAGGAACTTCTTCACTCAACTTCAAAATCTTCGGATTGAGTGAATCATCTGACAGCTCCCCTCATCCTCCTTTTCCCATTTTCTCTCCTCTCCTGCTGACCCTTGCCGGGTATGTGGTCCGAGACTCTAGGAGGCCACCAGTTTCTTTTTCTGACTGACTTATTTTTTCCTTCTCTCTATCATAGAAAGATACAAAATAGAAGCAGGAGTAGGCCATTCGGTCCTTCGAGCCTGCTCCGCCATTCATAGGAACAGGGGTAGGCATTCAGCCCCTTGAGCCTGCTCCGCCATTTGATAAGATCATGGCTGATCTGTGATCTAACTCCATATACCCGCCTTTGGCGCATATCCCTGTCGAAACTTAACACTATACCAATGAACTAACACACTCAGACCAGTATCACAAAGGGAAAAGTTTTACTTTAATTGACTTGTATACAAGGGAAGCTGTACTCTGAACAATGGTCAGAACAACCTCTTCACTGAACAAAGGAAACAGTTCACATTTATACAGTTTAATTAATAACGCCTACCTGTGTAGAATATGGGCGTACATGTAAATTCTTTATTGGTTCAGGTAGTTGGTCAATCAAGTAGTGAGCCTGCCCCCTCTAGACATCCATAGCTCATTCCTGTTTTGGCACGTAGGCCTCATAGGCCCGAGCACATTATCCTCCCTACATTCTAAAGCTGGTTATCAGTAGGGCTGAAGTCAGTCTCAAGGCCACATGGCCTCTCAAGAAACTGTATTCTCATTATATTTTATAGTCAGCAATACCCTTATCTGCTCGGGGGGGCCAGACGGTACTAAGCACCTGCACAGCCAACTTAATTATCAAAATACCAAGGCTTAAACGTAATTACACAATTGTGTCTTTGTGTGTGTGTGTGCTGTAGCTACCCCATTATGGGAGCCAAGGAGTTAACATTGGTCAAATATCCATCATGCATTTCTTCTTTACTATGGTCAAGTAACTGTTCATGCATTTCTACATTAACATGGTCAAGTATCTCTTGAGGCATTTCTACATCCCTTAATACCTTTGATTGCCAAAAAGCTATCTATCTCAGATTTAAATTTAGCAATTGAGCTTGTATCAATTGCCATTTGCAGAAGAGAGTTCCAAACTTCTACCACTCTTTGTGTGTAGAAATGTTTTCTAATCTTGCTCCTGAAAGGTCTGGCTCTAATTTTTAGACTGTGCCCCCTAGTCCTAGAATCCCCAACCAGCGGAAATAGTTTCTCTCTATCCACCCTATCCGTTCCCCTTAATATCTTATAAACTTCGATCAGATCACCCCTTAACCTTCGAAACTCCAGAGAATACAACCCTAATTTGTGTAATCTCTCCTCATAACTTAACCCTTGAAGTCCGGGTATCATTCTAGTAAACCTACGCTGCACTCCCTCCAAGGCCAATATGTCCTTCCGAAGGTGCGGTGCCCAGAACTGCTCACAGTACTCCAGGTACAGTCTAACCAGGGTTTTGTATAGCTGCAGCATAACTTCTGCCCTATTGTACTCTAGTCCTCCAGATATAAAGGCCAGCATTCCATTAGCCTTATTGATTATTTTCTGCACCTGTTCATGACACTTCAATGATCTGTGTACCTGAACCCCTAAGTCCCTTTGGACATCCACTGTTTTTAACTATTTACCATTTAGAAAGTACCTTGTTCTATCCTTTTTTAATCCAAAGAGGATGACCTCACATTTGTCTACATTGAATTCCATTTGCCACAATTTTGCCCATTCACCTAATCTGTCAATATCGCTTTGTAATTTTATGTTTTCATCTACACTGCTTACAACACCACCAATCTTTGTGTCATCGGCAAACTTAGATATGAGACTTTCTATGCCTTCATCTAAGTTGTTAATAAATTTTGTGAATAATTGAGGCCCCAAGACAGATCCCTGCGGGACTCCACTAGTCACATCCTGCCAATCTGAGTACCTACCCATTATCCCCACTCTCTGTCGCCTTTCGCTCAGCCAACTTCCTAACCAAGTCCGTACTTTCCCTTGATTCCATGGGCTTCTATCTTAGCTAACAGTCTCTTATGTGGGACCTTATCAAATGCCTTCTGGAAGTCCATATAAATAACATCCATTGACATTCCCCTGTCCACTACTTTAGTCACCTCTTCAAAAATATTTAATCAGGTTTGTCAGGTACGACCTCCCTTTCACAAGTCCATGCTGGCTCTCTCTGATTGACTGAAAATTCTCGAGGTGTTCAGTCACCCTATCCTTAATTATAGACTCCAGCATTTTCCCCACAACAGATGTTAGGCTAACTGGTCTATAATTCCCTGGTTTCCCTCTCTCTCCTTTCTTAAAAAGCTGAGTGACATGTGCAATTTTCCAATCCAGAGGGACAATTCCTGAATCTAGAGAACTTTGAAAGATCATAGTTAGGGCCTCTGCAATGTGCTCACCTACTTCCTTTAAAACCCTGGGATGGAACCATCTGGTCCTGGGGATTTGTTACTCTTTAGTGCTATTATTTTCTTCATTACTATTGCTTTACCTATATTAATTTTATCGAGTCCCTGTCCTCGATTTAATATTAGCTTTCTTGGGATTTCCGGCATGCTATCCTCTTTTTCGACTGTAAATACTGACGCAAAATAATCGTTCAACATGTCCGCCATTTCCCCATTGTCAATGACAATATCCCCACTTTCAGTTTTTAAGGGGCCAACACTGCTCCGGACCACCCTCTTTCTCCTAATGTAACTATAAAAGTTCTTCGTATTGGTTTTGATATCCCTTGCAAGTTTCTTTTCATACTCTCTTTTTGCAGCTCTTACTATCTGTTTTGTGACCCTTTGTTGATCTTTGTATCTTTCCCATTCGCCAGGATCTGTGCCATTTTTTGCCTTTTTGTATGCCCTTTCCTTATGTCTTATACTGTCCCTTACCTATTTAGTTGTCCATGGCTGTTTTTTTTGGCAAGTAGAGTTCTTGCCCCTCAGGGGTATAAACCGATTCTGTATCACGTTAAATGTTTCTTTAAACATTTGCCACTGATCATCAGTCGTTTTACCCATTAACAGATTTGCCCAGTTTACTGTGGACAGTCTCTGTCTCATCTCATTGAAGTCGGCCTTACCCAAGTCTAGAATCTTAGCAGCTGACTCACTTTTTTCCCTTTCAAACACTACATTGAACTCGATCATGTTATGATCGCTATTGGATAGATGTTCACGCACAGTTAAGCCGTTAACTAAATCTGGTTCATTACTCAATACTAAATCTAGTATGGTTTGCCCCCTTGTTGCCTCCAGGACATACTGCTGTAGAAAACTATCCTGAACACATTCAAGAAATTCACTACCTTTCTGACAGTTGCTAGTCTGCTTTTCCCAATCTATGTGAAGGTTAAAGTCCCCCATTAAGACCACTATGCCTTTCTTACACGCTTGTCTAATCTCTGCATTTATACAATCGAGCACTTCAGAGCTGCTGCCAGGGGTCCTATACACAACTCCCACTATAATCTTAGATCCTTTCCTATTTCTCAACTCAACCCATAAGGTCTCTATTGGCTGTTTACCTCTCGTTATATCCTCCTTTATCATTGAATTGATTTCATCTCTAATCATTAACGCTACTCCTCCCCCTCTTCCATTTTCCCTGTCTGTCCTGTGGACCTTATAATCCAGTATATTTAATTCCCAATCCTGACCATCCTGCAGCCATGTCTCAGTGATAACTATCATGTCATACCCTCCAATTTGAATTTGAACCTGTAGTTCTTTTAATTTATTCCTTATACTCCGTGCATTTGTATATAGAACTCATAGTTGGGCCACACACCCTAGCCTGACCTTCAGCTTTGATGCTGGGTTAATCGCCTTACAACCTTCTAGTTTTTACTTTATCTGTATTGTCTAAAGTACACTTTCTTTCTGCTGCTCTACGCTTTTCCCTTTCACTTGTTCTTGAACAACTGTTTGTACTATTTGTATTGTAAATTTCCCTTGGGCCTTCCCCTCTCTTGCTGCTCTCAACTTTACTCCCTTCTGACTGCCCTCTCAGGTTCCCATCCCCCTGCCACTCTAGTTTAAACCTTCCCCAACAGCACTAGCAAACACCCCCGCGAGGACATTGGTCCGGGTCCTGCTCGGGTGTAACCCGTCCCGCTTGTACAGGTCCCACCTTCCCCAGAACCGGTCCTAATGTCCCAGGAATCTAAATCCCTCATGGCTGATCCTCTATCTCAATACCATATTCCTGCTCTCTTCCCATACCCCTTGATGCCTTTTGTGTCTAGAAACCTATCTAGCTTCTTAAAGATATTCAGTGACTTGGCCTCCACAGCCTTCTGTGCAGGAGAATTCCACAGGTTCACCACCCTCTGTGTGAAGAAATTTCTCCTCATCTCAGTCCTAAATGTACCCCGTATTCTGAGACTGTGACCCCTGGTTCTGGACCCCCCAGCCAGGGGAAACATCCTCCCTGCATCCAGTCCGTCTAGCCCTTTCAGAATTTTATATGTTTCAATGTGATCCCCTCTTATTCTTCTAAACTCTAGTGAATACAGGCCTATTAGGTGATCAGGTGCTGAGGCTATTTGTAACATCCCAACGTTGCATCAGTTGCCGTGGGTTACTCAGCAAGAACCTGGATCAAGTCTGGGATCTCTCTGGTCGGTATGGCCCTGTACCATACCAGATTGTGCACTTGCTCACAGAGTCAGCAGGAGATCATTGGTTGTTGAGTGATGCTGTGTATCTCCGGAGATGAGAGAAAATGGAGGAGGGGCAGTGAAATAAACAGAGCATAAACATCCTTTCAGTTAATTCACTCACAACTGAAGATCTTGACATGTTCAGAAGGTCTTGAAGATACTTCTGCCAGTATGTATTTTCAGAGCCTGCGGACTGCAGCTTGCTCATTTATTACTACTACCACCACCACCACAACAACTTACATTGCGTTTAACTTAGTAAAATGTCCGAAGGCGCTTCACAGGAGCGATTATCAAATAAAATTCAACACTGAGTCACTTATTAGGAGCTATTAGGACAGGTGACCAAAAGCTTGGTCGAAGAGGTAGGTTTTAAGGAGAGTCTTAAAGGAGAGAGAGGTAAAAAGGCAGAGAGGTTTAGGGAGAGAATTCCACAGCTTAGAGCCTAGGCAGATGAAGGCACAGCCACCAAAGGTGCAGCAATTAAAATCGGGAATGCAGAAGAGGCGAGAATTGAAGGAGCGGAGAGATCTCGGAGGGTTGTAGGGCTGAAGGAGGTTACAGAGATAGGGAGGAACGAGGCTATGGAGGGATTTGAAAACAAGGATGAGAATTTTAAAATTGAGGCATTCCCGGACCAGGAGCCAATGTAGGTCAGTGAGCACAGGGGGTGATGGGTGAATGGAACTTGGTGCGAGTTAGGATACAGGCAGCAGAGTTTTGGATGAGTCAAGTTTATGGAGAGTGGAAGACGGGAGGCCGGCCAGGAGAGCATTGGAATAGTTAAGTCTAGAGATAACAAATGCATGGAGGAAGGTTTTAGTACCAGATGAGCTGAGGCAGGGGCAGAGACGGGTGATGTTAAAGAGGTGGAAGTAGGTGAGCTTGGTGATGGAACGGATATGTGATCAGAAGCTCATCTCGGTCAAATAGGATGCCAAGGTTGTGAACCGTCTGGTTCAGCCTCAGACTGTGGGCAGGGAGAGGGATGGATTAGGTGATAAAACCTCATCTAATTTTCCTTACTCGTGATTTAAATCAGGGTTGTCCTAGACAATTATCCAGCAGCAAAGATTTTTTTTGTGGTAATTTGTGTTTTGTATGGAATTAAATTAAATTTGACCTCACAAATTGATGGAACAAGGGATTGGGCGACAACACTGAAAATTGTTAAGCAGCGTCTGAAGTCATTTCTGGTTCTCCAATGACTGGAGGTGAACATGCTTTTGAGCTGGCAAGCAAAGTTATTGAATGCAAAGTCAGTGCCAGGTATGCTGATAAGTTGCTGAAAATCTGGAGGCCCCTGCTTACCTTTCTGATGATAAAACTAGGAGTCATAATTATAAGATAGTCACTAATAAATCCAAAAGGGAATTCAGGAGAAACTTCTTTACCCAGAGAGTGGTTAGAATGTGAAACTTGCTACCACATGGAATGGTTGAGGTATATAGCATTGATTCATTTAAGGGGGAGCTAGATATGTACATGAGGGAGAAAGGAATAGAAGGGTACGCTGATAGGGTGAGATTAAGTAGGGTAGGAGGAGGCTCATGTGGAGCATAATGACCTGTTTCTATGCTGTAATTTCTATGTAAAAGTGTTGAAATTTAGTTCTTTCAGAGATTCCTGCTGAGGCAAAGTATTGATCATCACCCTGGTAAAGCTATGCAATTACAGCCTCAATTGCCATCGTGCAGAGAGATCCAAAGCCCAATAGACGTGCCTTTTGTGGGTTGATATTAGTCATATTGGCCTCAAGAAAGTCTACAGCTCCTTCACAGTTTGAAAGAGAAATCAAATTTCACAAGCTGAAATCAATCTAAAATTATTTTCAACAGACAAATAATTGAAATTTAATTACATTGTGCAAATAAATCTGTAATTAAATCTTTAGATATGCTTGTGGTACATAATTTTAATTGAAGTTTGCCACAAAACTGAGCAACCTCAAGTCCAATTTAAAGGTATGTCAGTGCGCTGTTAGGAGCGGATTGAATGGAATCACAGTCCTACATCACAACGGTGACTACACTTCATATGTAATTAATTGGCTGTAAAGCACTTTAGGATGTCCTGAGGTTGTGAAAGGCGTTATATAAATGCAAGTCTTTCTTTATATGTATTTATATCACAACTGTAGCATAAGTGATCAAGGGTTTCGCTAATAAGACATAATGTAAATATGGAGTCAGGGCCCAATCCAATCTTGGAGTGCAACAGAGTAAGATTGACTTGAGTTTCGCTTGGCTTCACTCTAGAGACATGGCAGGCTCTGACTTTGGATTTGCACTGCAGCTTCAGAACGTTTAAACTGCTTCTCACCAATGGGACAGTTGTGGTGTAAATGTGACCATCATCGACTAGCACCAGGCACTCATTTGAAACTTCACTCCTATCAAGTGTTAAAGACTGAAGGGGTAAAATTGTTCTTCGCCAGCAGCGCGAAACAAGCTCATAGCGAATCGACAGCCCATTTTACACCAATTGGCTTTTCATTGACTTTGGTTATAAATAGACAAGCTCCCAATCCATAAGATGGGTGGGGGGAGGGGTGAACTCAGTGTGTAAGCAACCCTTGAAGGACCATAGTTAACACCTTGTACAGTACATGGGAACAGATGCAGTCGAAGATGGCACGTCTTTAGGAACCTGCCAACAGTACCATTGACCGGATAGATGACGTAAGCGTGCATGCCACAAAGTGTTATCTGCCAACCTGTTCCACATTTACTAATGGCCCATGTCAAACCCTAACACAATCTTACAATTCTTTCCTTGCTTATCATTTGTGCTTCTCACTCCAACAAGGTACACATTAAATCTACAGTTTACAACTGGCTCTGGTGCCTGCTGATCTCTCTAGCATGTCTTCTTTTATCCTTTGTAAACAATTTTACAACACCAAGTTATAGTCCAGCAATTTTATTTTAAATTCACAAGCTTTCGGAGGCTTCCCCCTTCGTCAGGTGAACGATGTGTCCTGTACCAGTTAATCAATGAAATATTGTATCTGGGGTACTTCAAAAGCAATCCCCATCATTAATTTGATCTTGACATGCTGACTGCCCCAGGACTCTTCAGTTCTCCTGAAGTCTTCTAAATGCTTCAATTACAATTGACTTTACAGTGAATTAGCAGACATTTTAGCTGTTTAGGAATCCACAAAAATATTAATACTGCTCAGAGGGGGGCAGAACCCCACAAAAAAATACATAAACATTTTTTTCGTAAAAATGGCAACAAAAAAAAGAAACGTAATTTAAAACTGGATTTTTTTTTTATAAACAGATCCTTTAGGAGTTCCATTGTCCATTGACCTTTCCTTTGACCCATTTCAGACGAAGCAGCCAGGCTAGGCTTAATTTAAATAGATTGTCATATTTAAATGAAGCCATGGCTCATTTTCGACAAGACCTCATTCCATGGGTTCAATGGGCCCACCGGAAGATTGCGCTCAGTGCAAAAGTGGCACCTTAATTGAGTGCCAGCCGTTCGCTGGTACCTCATTCTTTTGGCCATTCACGGTGCAGGTCTGACTACATGGATCTGAGATGGATTTTCCAGTGTCCGCAGGGCCTGTTCCATCCACGTGCAACTACAACAACCCAAAAATAAGAACATAAGAAATATGATCAGGAGTAAGCCATACAGCCCCTCGAGTCTGCTCCACCATTCAATAAGATCATGGCTGATCTCCTAACTCAATTCCACTTTCCTGCCCTATCCCCATGTCCTTTGATTCCCTTAGTGTCCAAATATCAATTGATTTCAGCCTTGAATATCTGACCATCCACAGCCCTCTGAGAATTCCAAAGATTCACAAACCTCTGAGTAAAGAAATTTTTCCGCATCTCAGTCCTAAGTGGCCGACCCCTTATCTTGAGACTATGTCCTCTAGTTCTAGACTCTTCAGCCTGGGGAAACAGCTGCTCAGCATCTACCTTGTCAAGCCCTCTAAGAATTTTACACGTTTCAATGAGATCACCTCTCATTCTTCTAAACGCCAGAGAATAAAAGCCCATTCTACTCAATCTCTCCTCATTGGACAACCCTCTCATCCCAGGAATCAATAACACTATAATGACCAGAGGGAATCGTTCCCCTCTCCCACCTCATTTTCACACACATACATGCACTTTTCAGGAAGAGACACTAATCAGTTATCAGGGGCATTGAGGATGCCGACTGAGTTCAATTAATTAGAGGACACAAATTCAAAATAGCCAACTAGAGAACGAAGGGGACAATTTAGGAGAATTTTTTTTTCTCACAGACGGTTGTTAAGACATAGAATGCCCTAGTGGTGGAAGCAGAATCCACAATAGCTTTTAACATGGAAGTGGATAAATATTTGAGAATGAAAAAAAAGAGGCATGGGGAAAGGGCAGGCGAAGTGGACAGCTCTTTCAGAGAGCCAGCACAGGCATGATGGACCGAATGGCCTCCTTCTCTACTGTAAAATTCTACAATTGATTGGAGATGAACCTGGGACCTCTCTGATCTGGTTAGCTCTGTTCCACTGTCCAGTTGAGCCATTGACTGAGAGCTCACTGCTGCTTTGTTTAATGGAGGGCTTGATACCATCCCACAATAAATCCTAACATTCCCGTTTACTGTGCACGTGAGATAAATTCAGACAGGTCAGGGGGTAGTTGGATACTGGCTACCTATCCTGCTCTTGGAGGAGACAATAGTCAACCTTGTCATTGTAGACAAATCCTCAGCAATCATCTTGCACCGCACAACATCAGCATCTCAAACTTTTGAGCAATGAACCTTGTAGCTTACAAAATTAAAGCTTTTTAATTATCTAAACTATTAATAAGACAAATGTAAAACTGTAATGTTAAATATTGCAAAGTACCATTAGAATGACATCGAGATTGGAAATTAACAGGGCTTCACCACAATATATATTATCGGGAATGGTCGTTTTTAGTTTTTGCTCCATTGGACAGGAAATGATTAAACACTAACAATTCATTGCACTGTAGAAGTGATATGGCTTTTTTCAAAGAGTTTAAAGAAAAATTGTGCTCACATGGATTTTTCAAGGTAGAGCTGGTTATTTCCGGAAAGTGGCGATTGGCATTTCACTTGCCAGAATAGACAGTATCACGTTGTCAAAACGTCAATTCCAGTAATTTTGCATTAAAACCCAAATGAAAAAAAAATCCAAGCTTAAATTGAACACGAACCGAATTATCCACACACTTGTGTAACTACAGTATAGATGGACAACTGTCAAACTTTGTTTCTTTCAGTAACAGTGAAGTTCATTATAACTCATGAAGAATTTTCCCTTTGTTGAGTCCTTTATAAAGCCCAAGTCCATTCAAGATTTGAATATTGCTCCCATATTGAAAGAGGTTCTTCCAGAATCTTGCTCACACTCATTGATACAAAAACTCATCAACTGTGATGCATATCCTGCTCTACCCTTCAAAAAAATCTTTCATTGGCACAACTTTGGTCAGTATTCCTCTAAATTCTCCTCTCTTGTCCCTCTTAAACTCTAAAAAGAAAAGCCATTCTAGATGCTACTATTCGTCCAGGTATCATTATTGTGTTGAAATCATATTTTCCTTTCCTTTTACAGCATTTAAAACCCAATCTAGCCAGCACTTCATAACTCCTCAATTTATTAGTCTTTTTCATTCTTTTCAACTTTGATGGTGTCCAGGACTATGGCTTTGACCCTTCATCTAAGCTTGTCAATAAACAAAACCTGATTATCTGTGTCTTTATCAATATGTAATGTGTTGGGCTGAAACACTACACTTAGCTCGAGACCTAGTAAGTGATGGCTACAGGCACTACAATAGAGTCTCCCACTTTAACACAAAGCAGAAGTGACAAGCTGTATCAGATATCTGACACTGCTTTAAAAAAGTGTGTGAAAATCAAAAACTAACCGCAGCTAGGAGACTACAGTACAAAATGAGTATTATTAATTAGATTCCAGACGTTACCTTAAGTGTACATAAAGACATCAGGCATTAACCATTTCACTAACTGTAAAGGGCAATTGCTCACTGCTGCAGGTCTGAACTTTACTGATTGAAAAACCTACGTGAAGGGCTAAGGTGACCAAGGAACCGACCAAGGTTAAAAAAGAGTAGAGAATCTTACAACACCAGGTTATAGTCCAACAATTTTATTTGAAAATCACAAGCTTTCGTAGGCTTTCTCCTTCATCAGGTGAATGTGGAAATCCTTGAACGTTTAGCATTTATATTCAGAGAACAATACCTGGTGATTACAGATAATCTTTCCAACTGTCCGTTGTCAAGGCAATCAAAGTGTTCAGACAGAGAGGTGTTACCGACAGGACCACCGAATATACAAACGGCCAGAACACAAAACAGAGAACGAGAGGGAGAAACATCCGAAAGGAAGAGAAAGACAGAAAATGACCCGTTGTATTAAAAACAGATAACTTTTATTCGCTGGTGGGGTTACGTGTAGCGTGACATGAACCCAAGATCCCGGTTGAGGCCGTCCTCATGGGTGCGGAACTTGGCTATCAATTTCTGCTCGACGATTTTGCATTGTCGTGTGTCTCGAAGGCCGCCCTGGAGAACGCTTACCCAAAGATCGGTGGCTGAATGTCCTTGACTGCTGAAGTGTTCCCCGACTGGGAGGGAACCCTCCTGTCTGGCGATTGTTGCGTGGTGTCCGTTCATCCGTTGTCGTAGTGTCTGCATGGTCTCGCCAATGTACCATGCTCCGGGGCATCCTTTCCTGCAACGTATGAAGTAGACATTGTTGGGCGAGTCACAGCGAAAAATCGCATAGACCTCCTCAGAAGACTAACACGGGACGCAACCAGCAGAGTACCCTTCGTCGTCTAGTGCTTCCCCGGAGCGGAGAAACTACGCCATGTTCTCCGCAGCCTTCAACATGTCATCGATGACGACGAACACCTCGCTAAGGCCATCCCCACACCTCCACTACTCGCCTTCAAACAGCCACCCAACCTCAAACAGACCATCGTTCGCAGCAAATTACCCAGCTTTCAGGAGAACAGCGTCCACAACACCACACAACCCTGCCACGGCAACCTCTGCAAGACATGCCAGATCATCAACACAGATACCACCATCACACGAGAGGACACCACTCACCAGGTACATGGTTCATACTCCTGTGACTCCGCCAACGTTGTCTACCTCATACGTTGCAGGAAAGGATGCCCTGGAGCATGGTACATTGGCGAGACCATGCAGACACTGCGACAACGGATGAACGAACACCGCGCAACAATCGCCAGACAGGAGGGTTCCCTCCCAGTCGGGGAACACTTCAGCAGTCAAGGACATTCAGCCACCGATCTTCGGGTAAGCGTTCTCCAGGGCGGCCTTCGAGACACACGACAACGCAAAATCGTTGAGCAGAAATTGATAGCCAAGTTCCGCACCGATGAGGACAGCCTCAACCGGGATCTTGGGTTCATGTCACGCTACACGTAACCCCACCAGTGAATAAAAGTTATCTGTTTTTAATACAATGGGTCATTTTCTGTCTTTCTCTTCCTTTCGGATGTTTCTCCCTCTCTCTCTCTCTGTTTTGTGTTCTGGCCGTTTGTATATTCGGTGGTCCTGTAGGTAACACCTCTCTGTCTGAACACTTTGATTGCCTTGACAACGGGCAGTTGGAAAGATTATCTGTAATCACCAGGTATTGTTCTCTGAATATAAATGCGAAACGTTCAAGGATTTCCACATTCACCTGACGAAGGAGAAAGCCTCCGAAAGCTTGTGATTTTCAAATATAATTGTTGGACTATAATCTGGTGTTGTAAGATTCTGTACATTTGTCAACCCCAGTCCATCACTGGCATCTCCACACCAAAAAAGAGTAGGCCAGAGGATGAGATGAAGCGGCAGGGACCAAGTGTTTCCAACCTTCGGTTTTAAAAGGCTGTGGATCGCAAAAAGAAGGGAGCTTCAATGTTCCTCTAATTTGAGAAAGAATGGGTTAGAATGAAACATGGTGGAATTGGTTTGAATTTCAACACAGCGAGGACGCAGAAGGAGGAAGGGTTGTAGAGCAGTTTATTTGGAGGTTAGGTTAAGCAAGGGGAAGGTTTAGAGGAGCTCTGGCTGTCGTAATCTAGATAGAATAGAGAAGGACAAGAAAGATTGGGCCATAATTTGCTGTAGCAGGGCATCTAACAGCATCTGCCGTTAGTTAGACTTGCCCTTGCACGTTTAGGTTTTTCAATTTTTTGCGTGGCAAGTTGCTGAAAGTGCGAACTGATAACGTCGCAATGAGGGAGACAGGGCATCTGGGCCCCAAGTGAAGAGGGCAAGCAACTGTGTATCTCATTAACCAATCAGATTAAAGGATTGAGAAATAAAAAGCACAAGGACTGAGAAGGAAGTGTAAATTAGAGTGGGTGAATTCAAGGTCAAATCAGGTACAGAAAGAGAAATAAAAAGAGGGAAAGAAAGAAAGGTTGGATGCCCTGCTACAGCAAATTATGGCCCAATATCTATTCATATGTCATTTTAAGTAGTAATGTGATACACAGTAAGCTAAACGAATATTTGTTGAGAGATGGGGGAGGGGGGAGGGTTTCCTTAAGGGTGAGATTGCTACTGAAAGTGGGTCAGATTGGAAATTCCAGCCACTGGTCCGACCCCACCATTTTTCTGGTGTAGGGTTTGTTTATACAAGCCAAACACCGGTCTTTAAGGTTGGTGAACTCGGGACGGTAACTTTTGGAAAAGTACTACACCAACAAATTGCTTTAAGGCTAAACAACTTTATTGGCACGTGTTTAGACAACCTTTCTGAAGTGGTCGTTAAGTTTTTCCAGGTGATCAGTCCGTTGCAATCAAGGCTGTTGTGTCTTCAATGTTGTCCTCCTTCTTGAAGTGAGTTGTTCTCATTCTGTCCTCCGACTGCAGTGTCAGTTCAGTCTTTTTATGTTGTTTTTGTACTTTGGAGCGCAAGTAAAATAGGGGAAGTGTCATTTTGTCCAATCACCTCCTGTGGCTAGGCCTCAATCACGACTAGGCCTCTATGATGGACAGTTACTTTGTTCAAAACCAGGTACAATTAGCTTGGCACTTTGGAATATGACAGGCCCCCTTATCTGTGCTCATTTAGTTTTGTATGGCCATGATTTTAATCATGGCCATACAAAACTAAATGGCAACAGTTCTGTGGTATGTTGACTTGTTTGAAACTTCTAGAAGCTTTCCCATACGAACTGCAGTTTTAAATTAATCAAAAGTCCAGCTGAACACAAGGACCATGGCAACAGCAGTTCTTTCTGGCTTTTTGGCTGATGCTGTATCTTTCAAGGCTATCCATTATTTCTCAAGTTAATGTCCAATTCTATAGTGCAAAAAGACACTCAAAGCTCAAACTGGGTTGGAGTCAATTACACATACAGGAAAGTCCCCCAGCAATATCTTCACTCTTCAAAAGGGAGTTCACCATTGCCAGGGAGGAAAATGTCATTATGCTATAGTGGGGCACTTGCTGCAGCACCTGAAATAGGCAGAGCAAGACTTAAATGGGACAGAAGATGCATTTTCAATATTTTAAATAGTCTCTTAATGAGCCTAGCAGCAGAAAAACCAGCAGTGTGGGGGATTAGGAAAGGGAGAGGTGACCAGATCGCTTACCTTTCATCCATTAAAATGATTCCTGCTGTCTCCTACCAACACAATCCCCCTACCACCTTCTTCATTATTTCCTTGTAAAAGAAAGAAAGACTTGCATTTATATAGCGCCTTTCACAACCTCAGGACGTCCCAAAGCACTTTACAGCCAATTAAGTACTTTTTAAGTGTAACCACTGTTGTAATGTAGGGAAGCGCAGCAACCAATTTGCGCACAGCAAGCACCCACAAACAGCAATGTGACAATAACCAGATAATCTCTTTTTCGTGACGTTGATTGAGAGATAACTATTGGCCAGGACACCAGGGAGGACTTCCCCTGCTCTTCTTCGAACTAGTGTCCTGGGATCCTTTACGTCCACCTGAGAGGGTATTGCCATCCAATGGCAGAACGGTGGCAGGAATGCAGGGAAATCGGCCTGAGTCCCGAGTCCCAAGTCCCATTCCCTCGCTGTTATTTGCATGCAGTAGGGTGGACAATGGACAGATGGCAGACATAAGCAGTGCAGGGGAGGGTAGGAAAAACGTCGGTGATGTTAGGGTTGGAGATGCAGTGACAGACCTGCTTATTTTCTCCCAGAATTGGGCAGATTCTGGAAGCACATCCTGTCCACAAACACAAGAATCATTCCTTCAGTTTTGCAAATGAGACACATTTGGTGATTTGAACTGAAAATAGAGAATGTTATTCCTCCTGTATGAAGGATTTTACTTCAGGAAACCCTGCAGAATAGATAAATCCAGTAAAATAAATATTTAAAAGTCAGTTGCAGGTATAAACAGATGGATCTCTGTGCATATTGCCACAGGACATAAAGTAAAGTGTCTAAAGGTCATAATTGTACCAATTGTAATTCTGAAGTTTGAAAAACATTCCTCATTACAATTTTAGTAATGAATCTCATGAATATTTTGCCTGGGGCCAATGTGAGTTGGTGGAAATAATTTGTTACATATCGTAACAATTATAGGGCTTTAAATGTTAATAACAACAGAATATTTTTTCTGAAATTGTTTTTAATCAAATGGAAAATTAGCAAAAGAACAAGGCACCAATGGGAGAAAATGAATGGCATAACAATGTTCTGTTAAACAGCATGGTCTTGTAGCAGATGCCCTTATATCTGGGTTGCATAATGCGAGAACACATTCATGGTACAAACAGGAATTAATAATTTAAGATGTACCTATATACTGAAGCGTGCAGAACTGAAGTATTGCTTGCAAGTGTGCATCAAGGTCAAGGTTGTATGATGTTGGATGTGAGATTGGATCGGTAATCTTGAATTTTGCTGGATTGAAATTTGGTGTGTTGAAAGTGTAGGGAAAACCTTTTATAAATCCTTTACTCTAGTTTGGGTAGAGTCTGTGATCTAGCATCTGTGGAAGAAACTGGCTTGATGGGCTGAATGGACTTTACTTGAATGGCTTTTGTTTTTAGAAGGCTAATATAAAGCATGGCACCAATTTGGCCTGTGGAGATGTACGGAAATTTGTGACTTGAATGGTCCCTTTCACTCTGGCCGATATTTCCCTTCCCAACAGAAGGGTAACGAGACCAATTGTGATGCACCTACTGCCTATCAGAAATCTCAGCACAGCCAGGGGCATCAAACCTGACTTCCTGCTCTGTATATCACAGCTACTCTCGACAAATAAACTCGCTGAGGAATCCGTGGAGCTATGCTCTTATTTTTATATCGATCTATAATTGTTAACAGTGCTGGGAATCGAGGTACTTTGCATAGCAAATGTATGATACCAGTAATAAACATCTCAGCCTTTAACCTTATATATAATCAGTGCCCGGAAGGCATTGCTTTATACAGTTTGGAATGATTGAAATTAGTGCTTCAATATTCTTAGGTTAACGTGGAGTCTGAACGTTCAATCCTAAACATGACACACTAGTAGAGATGGCTGTACCTTGCTTTTTTTTTTAAATGCAATAGGAAATATAGGAGCTGTCATTTAGTGAAGAGTTCAGGCTGTTTGAAGGCGGATAGTCCTGTTTTGTAGATTAAGCATCAATTATTCTTTAGTTCTTCAACTTGCTGAGCTGAGAAGGGATGTCAGTTGTTCAAATTGAACTAAATAATGCCTATTGTGGAGGCCTTCAGGAGTATCCTAATCATTGACCAATTTCACATGTGGCTACAACAACAACTTGCATTTATATAGCACCTTTAACATAATAAAACATCCCATGGCACTTCACGGAAGCGTAATCAGACAAGAGTTTGCACCGAGCCAAAGAAAGCAACATTAGGATAGGTGACCAAAAGCTTGGTTGAAGAGGTAGATTTTAAGGAACGTGTTAAAGGAGGAAATAGAGGTGGAGAGCCAGAGGTGGGAGAGAATTCCAAAGCTTAGGGCCTAGACGGCTAAAGGCATGGCCACTAACGGTAGGGCGAAGAAAGTGGTAGATGCAGAAGGGATCAGAGTTGGAAGAACGCAGAGTTCTCGGAGAGTTGTAGTGCTGGAAGAAGTTACAGAGATAGGGAGGGGTGAGGCCATGGAGGTGATTTGAACTCGATGATGAGAATTTTAAAATCGAGCATTGGTGGACATGGCTATCCTACCCAGTATGTGTGGTGCCATTTTTCTAGACTGCGTGCACAGTGCCATTTGGGCAGTAATGCACCAATTTCATCACCGTGAAAATAGACTCTTTGACGAAGCTTAATGTGTTTGAATGAAGTTGCACCAGCCATTATAAAATAAGCAGATTAAAAATTGTGTTAAAATATCAGGCAAAAGAATTTCATTCAATTAAGCGTTTGTACGCTAATAATTCAAAGACCCCAATTTCAAGGTGCATAATTCTCTATGGGCTTCAACTTCCAATTGGTATTTATTAAATTTTGTAAGTTTTAATGCTTGATGTAGTTGATCCATTCACACCATCTAATTTCTGTGTTTCAGTGATGCTCTAGAGTGTGTGTGTGTGTGTGTGTGTGTGTGTATAAATATCTGTTTAATTGGTGCTCATTTGTATATCCTTCTTAATGAGGTGCTTCCTTGCTGCCATTTTTATTTTGTTGGGGGACCTTGAAATCTTCACTTGTGAGTGCTCATCCCCACTAATTAGTTGTGTGCACTGCTAGCTGTTTTTCAGGGGTCCATTAAAATGTACTACTGTCTGTCTTCTTTGAAGGAGATTTTAAGGACACTGTGAACCATTTATGGATGTTAAGGTTTTCAAGAACAATAACCACACCAATATTCCCAAGTGGACACGAGTTCACAAAGAGCAACTGTTCTCAGTTTGTTGCTGACTTATACAATCGATGAGCAGTTCAAAATGTCAAACTACGGATGACATGTTGAACAGTATTCATGGAGGTCTCATAGGACTGATGATTCTGTTAGGTTCAAGTCAAATAATCCAAGCTGATTGACTTGACAACCAAATATCAAAATTTGAACTTCCTCTTGCCAATATTACAATTATCTAAAAGTCCTTAATAAAAAAAAAATACTCTGGTCTCTACAGCTATTCCCAGTTTAACACACTGAGGAATTTCTCCCATACTATGGACCCTTACAGTAGCTCAATAAAAGCCTTAAAGCTTCAATCCAGGCCTTACCTTTTTTTTTAATGCATTCTCGGGATGTGAGCGCCTCTGGCAAGGCCAGCATTTCTTGCCTATCCCTAGTTGCCTTGAAATGGTGGTAGTGGGCCTTCATCATGATCTGCTGCAAGCTTTGCAGCTGTTTGATATAAAGCTCGGCCACTGCAGAGGGCAGTTAAGAGTTAACCACGTTGGTGTGGGACTGGAGTCACATAAAGGTTAGACCGGGTAAGGATGGCCTATTTCCTTCTGTTAGAGAGGATAGGTGTGTTCTTACTTATAATTTACTCCTCAAATCAATAAACATTGAATGTCTGGTGTTCACAGATATTAAGCAGCACTCACGACGAAACCTTACTGGCTTAGTCAGGGATTCAAACCTGTTACAGTTCCAAGCACAGTATCTTAGGTATTTACAAATCCAACGTATCTGATCCAACACCCACCTTGTGCATCTTTTTCTTACCCACTCTCCGCGACAATCCATACGCTTCTACATTACATGATACAATTCCATACATGGAGCATTTTAATAACCTAATCCCTTCTCAATAACTTTAGTTTTAACGTGTTATTTTGCCGTACAACTCCCCTGCTTTGTTATCTTATCGATAGTTTCATTCTTGATTCCACGATGTGAAACTTCTAATTAAAAGTATGTACCATTCCACACCAATCTCCTGCTTCTAAAAAGGATGGTGTATTTGAAGATGTTTCCTTCAGCAGAACTAACTGTCTTAAATTTCTCTGAAATATATGAAGCATGTTTGATAATTGGGTTTACCGAAGGAACTAAACTGACCATTGCTTTACAGTCAGTTTTGGTTCAACAATTCAATGGTCACTACATCTAAATTGACTTATACTTCCCTGCTTAACAGGCAAAAGCTAAAGGCTAATATTACTACAACATAGAGAAATCAATAGCAGTATAACATTAGCAGATTTCAGGACAGTCTGATTAACCCTTTCATTACACTTCCCTAAAGGACATTAGTGAAACAGTTGAGTTTTTATGATCTATGATAGCTTTTCTAGTCACTTTTACTGATACCAGCTTTTTTATAACTGAATTCAAATTCTTAAACTACCACGGTGGGATTTGAACTCACATTCTCTGTATTATTAGTCCAAACTAATATAACCATTAACATAACCACTACACTACCTACCCATACTACCTAGTCCAACCCTATTAGCTGAGTGAAATCTCAAATCCGGGCTTCTTTAACCAAATTAATTTTAATGGGCAAGTTTAGCTTCTTGATCCACTTGCATTCTTATATCACTTGCATTATATATAAAGTTACAGCACAGAAGGAGGTCGTTCGGCCCATCGTGCCTGTGCCGGATCTTTTAAAAAGCTATCCAATTAGTCCTACCCCTTGCTCTTTCCCCATAGCCCTGCAAATTTTTCCTTTTCAAATATATATCCAATTCCCTTTTGAAAGTTACTATTGAATCTGCTTCCACCTCCCTTCTTGTCCCATAAAAAGGTACTTTCGAATTTCTGGGGTTTTCGATGGAGAAAAAGAAACATAAGAAAGACTTGCATTCATACAGTGCCTTTCATGACTTCAGGACATCCTAAATCACTTTACAGCCAATGAAGTACTTTTAAAGTGAAGTCACTGTTGTAATGTAAGAAACGCGGCAGCCAATTTGCGTACGGCAAGGTCCCACAAACAGCAATGAGATAATGACCAGATAATCTGCTTTGGTGATGGAAGATCTTCCCTACTTTTCTTCGAATAGCTTCATGGGATCTTTTACGTCCACCTGAGAGGGCAGACAGGGCCTCGGTTTAACGTCTCAACAGCAAGACGTCACCGCTGACAGTGCAGCACACCCTCGGTACTGCACTGAAGTGTCAGCCTAGATTTTGTGCTCAAATCTCTGGAGTAGGATTTGAATCCCACAACCTTCTGACTCAGAGGCGAGAGTGCTATCACTGAGCCACAGATGACACTTCAGTGAAGAACAGTGATCTTAGTGCACCACTCTCCCCCTTTTTATGCGTTCACTATTGGATATCGGTTTCCATTGTGTGCTGGACTCCATAGTATGTACTGGAGCCCCAGAATAGAAGCATGCGGGTTTGGCTGCCTGGACTTTACTTTCAAGAATCAGGTGCCCCTATCTTAATGGCAGATTCACAGACCCACCATTCAATGGGTTTTTGCCATCATTTTCCTGCGTCTCCCTTTTATACTAAGGAGTGTGTCGGACAGAGGGAGAACTGTGTGTTTGCAGCAGACTGACTCCCTGTAAAAGTGAAAGAGTCCATATGGAGAGCAGAGTGGTGCTTATATCGTTGGGACCAGAATTCTTCTGGGAAAGCTCCAGGCAGTATTTTTGTAATTGGAAGACGATTTGAATAAATGTAAAAGAAATATCATTGCAAACACTGGAGAAAGATGTGCTTTCATGTCCAGTAAAAATATTTAAACAAACAGCCATGGAATATGTTTAAACATGAACATCCTGAAACAGTATCAAAGAATTATTACTTATTAGAATATTTCCAACAGTAATGAGCTTAGATTAATCTGCATGCAAATTTCAGGATATAACAAAGTGAGGCAAATGTTTCTCTTTCCCTCTCTCTCATGTCTCTCTCATTTATCTCGCTCACTTACACATACACACATGTATACATGTAGTACACACCTTGTTACACAGCAGCCATGACACTTTAACCTAACCCCCTGGCGGGTAACTGACCGGATCGATCATCTACTTTACACCCTGTATGATTTTACTTTTCACTGAAGTCAACGGAAAGTCAAATCGAGCGACCAATCCGATCTCGTCAGTTTCCCAACGAGCGGGTTAGGTTAAAATTAACCTCTTCTTACAGCTGCAAAACAATTTCTTTTAAGAGAAAAGAAAGAAAAACAGTCAATTAATCCTGGTGTGGAGATGCCGGTGATGGGTTCATGTCACGCTACACGTAACCCCACCAGCTTAAAAAAAGAGTTATCTGTTTTTAATACAACTGGTCATTCTCTCTCTTTCTCTTCCTTGAATGGCGGAGCAGGCTCGAGGGGCTGAATGGCTTATTCGTGTTCCTATGTTCCCAATTTAAAATCACACTGGGGCCCTAATTCCATTATAGGACCTCGATTTTTGAATATTCGTGAGGCCCTCGCCCGCCTGCAGCGAAGCCCTCCCCCAAAACCCGGGAGTTAAAATGGCAGTGGGTGGGTGGGTGGGAGTAAGGCGTGAATGCAGAGGTATGGATGCTGCCTCAATTCCAACCCTCCGTATGCCCAGTTCTCAAGGGCGGGGGGGGGGGCGGAGTTAAAATCGGGGCTAGTCTTTCTAGAGCTTTGACATTATGGTGCACAAATTTTCACAAATTGAATTCTTTTCTTCGCACTAACTCTTCAGTTGAAATAGCAGAGAAAGGAATTTCATTCAAATGCCTTATGTACGCGAACATTCCCTCGATGTCCAGGTATGAGTGATTTTGATTTTAAAATTGCACAGGAAAATATTCTTTTTTTGGAGTTAGTATCTGAATTGGAACATTACTTACGGGGGGAGATTTTCACCGGCGGTGCTGGGTGGAAACAGGACGGTAGCACCGCTAAAATGGTGGGGAAAAGCTTACCGCCCCGTTCCCGCTCCCGATCCAGCCGACGCCAACCTCGGGAGTGCCCGCCTGAGTCAGATGGTTAACCCTATTAATATGCAAACCAGGTTCCTTTGACGCATTGGGCGGAGCATGCACTGTGCCTGCTCCGCACAGTAACAGCTGACAGTGTGGCTGAAGTGGAGGTCGGCAGGTAAGTTTTAATTCATTATTGTGGGTTGAGGAGGAGCAAGAGTGCTCCCCCCACCCCCCCCGTGCTCCACAAAAACAACCTATGCCTCCCTCGCACCAGGGTCTCCTCTCCCAAGAACGGACTCCCCCTGGACGTACCTACCTTCTTCCGGCCCAAAGGCTGGTCGAGCCACCCGATATTGGGCCAGCCAGGAGGCCCTCAAAATGGATCGGGCCTCCTGTCTGAATGATTAGGTGACTGGCTGGCTCTCTTCACCGGTCGGCTGCCCGACAGTTAGTAGTTATGAAAGACTGCTTAAGATCATATTTTTGTTGAGGTTTTATTTTCTAGTGGGACGAAGCAGAATTCAAGTGCCTTAGACCCATAGAATAATGTGGAGCCGTTAGCATTGCAGGTTTGTTAATTCTATGTGTGTTGGACTAAGACGTTGTGATTTACTTCTGGCTTTAGACTTTCATTCTGGTCATTTGGATGAATGCTGCATATCTTCTCAACAGTGGCAAATAAACTCGGCTCACAAGGGAACCGAGTTATATTTTCGCAGTCTTGACCTCAAAGGACGTACAAGTTCTAAATTCTCATTTTCAAAAAGTCCAAAGCGAATTGGCATTTGCACAAACTAGGCTTGTATTCCCTTGAGTATAAAAGATTAAGGGGTGATGTAATTGAGGTGTTTAAGATGATTAAAGGGGTCGATAGAGAGAAATTATTTCCTGTGGTGGGAGAGTCCAAATCAAGAGGGCATAACCTTCAAATTAGAGCTAGGCCACTCAGGGGTGATGTCAGGAAGCGCTTCTTCACACAAAGGGTAGTGGAAATCTGGAACTCTCTCCCCCAAAAAGGTGTTGAGGCTGGGGGTCAACTGAAAATTTCAAAACTGAGATTGGTAGATTTTTGTTAGGTGAGGGTATTAGTGGATACAGAACCAAGGTGGGTAAATAGAGTTAGGATACAGATCAGCCATGATCTAATTGAATGGTGGAACAAGCTGGAGGGGCTGAATGGCCTACTCCTGTTCCTTTGTTCCTATCAGAAACCCAGTTTCACTGTCAAGTCTCATATTCTATTGCTTCTCTTCCCATTTATTTGGTACTGGAACCAATGATCTTTTAAAATGAAAATCAAACAGAGTGTATCAAAGAGCAATCCCTTTCATTTTCATTTATTCAATAATTCTTCAGCGAACAACAAGGATGACTAACACTGCTTATCCCAGTCCTAAAGAAGAAACTTGTTTATAATTTTGTCATTGTAATACTGAACACATAGATTATCCGTCGCATGTAAAACGGACAATTGACTGCTTTACAATGCTCAGATTGAGTGAAAGAGATAAATTGTTAAGAATAAATTCCAGGCACAAAAACTGTGTTTACCTTAATTCTCAGACCAATATAAATTGTGCATCCTATTGTGCCTATTGAAAATTTGTCAGTTCATCTCAGAATGTAGTTCTAATAGTATATGCCTCTTTATGCAAACAAGCATTTTTGTCCACAGGAACAGTAATTATTTAATCAAAAAGTCGAGTTTGGGGAGTCTATGGACATCAGTATCGTATACCATGGTACAGAAGAGATGGAGATGGTTTAGACTGCACAGAAGGAGCTCCTTCTTTCATTGACTCAACTGTAGACTCTAAACCACACATTGAGTTCTTGGCTATACATAGTGTTTGATCAGAGAGATTAGTTCTGTGGCCTCATGCTTAGTTGATATCTCATTTTCACTCTTTTAACAGAAGACAAGACATGGACTGTAACACAGCACAACAACACAGAGCTAACCAAAGTCCAAGGCTCCAGTTCGGGCAAACCTCACATTGTGCACTTGAGCTACACTGCTAACACGGAGCAGCTGCAAGCCATGATTAACAACATGAACTACTGCGAGCAGGAAGTGTCCTACCACTGCAGAAAATCACGCCTTTTAAACACACCAGGTAAGTACAAGTGCCAAGTTCTACTGCATCAGTTGCATCAGAAATGTAAGTTATGAAGCTCATTAGGGGCAAGCTACAAGACGTGGTTCAATGAGCCAGGTCCATTTGATTTGATGTAGTAAGCTTTCTTTTAAACAATAAAATTAATTGCAGTTGTTTCTCAGTTATAATGCACAGCCATGCATTGCCTGTGATTCAGTGTGTCTAATAGACAGATGCAGAGTTTAAGGAGTGATGTATACATACCACATTAAGGGCATGGCACGGGATTGGATTCTGGTGAGTGATATTAGTACTTACGTGTAAAGCTGTGATGGTGTAAAGCTTGAGCGTAACTCTGGTAAATCTGACTTCTGCCCTTCCTCCTATACCAGAACTACACCATGTTTGCAACAAAACACAACTCAGAATTTCAAGCTAATGTGCTGTTTTTTGTTGAAAATATTACATTCAAAAAATAATTGTGAACATGCCCAACATGACAAAACTTTTGATCGAAACAGGACAAGGATCCTGTGCATTCGTCATGCATCTCAGTGTCAGCAGCAAGTATCCCCACTTCAGGAGTAACACAAGCCAAATGCTTTGAATGAACACAAAAGCTGTAGTGTAAATCTGGCGTCAGGCGTGACCTAACTGGAGAGTGGAGTGGGCCTCCCTGGTGGATGGGAGAGTCAGCCTGAGCCCTAACTCTACACTACAGAACTTCAGCATCATTGCACGGAAGAAACTTTGCACTGATGCTCCCACTATTTGTTGCCTCCAGACTCGACTATTCTAAAGGTCTCCCAGCCGTCGGCCCATCTTCCACCCTCCGTAAACTTCAGTTCATCCAAAACCCTGCTACCCATATCCTAATTCGCGCCATGTCCCATTCGCCCATCACCCCTGTGCTCGCTGACCTACATTAGCTCCCGGTCTGGCAACGCCTTGAATTTAAAATTCTCATCCTTGTGTTCAAATCCCTCCATGGCCTCACTCCTCCCTATCTCTATAACCTCCTCCAGCCCTACAACCCTATGAGATTTATGTGTTCCTCCAATTCTGGCCTCTTGTGCATCCCCGATTTCCTTCGCCATGCCTTCAGTTGCCAATGTCCTAAACATCTGGAATTCCCTCCCTAAACCTCTCTGCCTCTCTGCCTCTCCATCTCTCTCTCTTTCTTCAAGTCACTCCTTAAAACCTACCTCTTTGACCAAGCTTTTCTAATATCTCATTCTGTGCCTCGGTGCCAAATTTTCACTGATAAGGCGCCAGTGGAGCATATTGGGACGTTTTACAACAATAAAGGCTCTGTATGAATGCAAGTTGATGTAGTTGTAGTGAAAATACACCCTCTACTCCAACCCCAGAAAAAAACCCTACTGCCTTGAAGTGAATTTTCCCATTTCTCATAAGGACAGAAGAAATAGGAGCAGGAATGGGCCACATAGCCCCTCAAGACTGCTCCGCCATTCAATCAGATCATGTCTGATCTTCAACCTCAATTCCACTTTCCCACCCGATCCCCATATCCCTTGATTCCCCAACAGTCCAAAAATCTATCAATTTCAACCTTGAATATACTCAGTGACTGAGTATCCACAGCCCTCTGGCGTAGAGAATTCCAAAGATTCACAACCATCTGAGTGAAGAAATTCCTCCTCATCGCAGTCTTAAATGGCCGACCACTTATCCTGCGACTATGCCCCCTAGTTCTAGACTCTCCAGCCAGGGAAAACAACCTCTCAGCATCTACCCTGTCAAGCCCCCTCAGAATCTTATGTTTCAGCGAGATCACCTCTCGTTCTTCTAAACTCCAGAGAGTATAGGCCCATTCTACTCAACCTCTCCTCATAGGACAACCCTCTCATCCCAGGAATTAATCTAGTGAACCTTCGTTGCACCACCTCCAAGGCAATTATATCCAGTTCTCATTTCAACTGAACTGTGGCCTCTCTGGCTGCGATTGCTAATTTACATACAATTATATAGAATGTACAGTACAGAAATAGGCCATTCAGCCCAAAAGGTCTATGCTGGCTCCACACAAGCCTACTTCCTTCCTACTTCATCTAACCCTATCAGCATATCCTTCTATTCCTTTCTCCCTCATGTGTTTATCTAGCTTCCCCTTGAATGCATCTATGCGAACCGCCTCAACTATTCCTTGTGGTAGTGAGTTCCACATTCTAACCACTATGGGTAAAATAAGTTTTTCCTGAATTCCCTGTTGGATTTGTTAGTGACTATTTATGACCTCTAGTTCTGGTCTCCCCTGCAAATGGAAACATCTTCTCTACCTATCAGACCCTTTCATAATCTTAAAGACCTCTATCAGCTTACCCCTCAGTCTTTTTTCTAGAGAAAAGAGCCCCAGCCTGCTTAATCTTTCCTGATAGGTATTACCTCTCAATCCCGGTATCATCCTAGTAAATAAGAACATAAGAAATAGGAGCAAGAGTAGACCATACGGCCCCTCGAGCCTGCTCCGCCATTCAATCAGATCATAGCTGATCTTCTAACTCAACTCCACTTTGCTGCTCTATCCCCATTTCCCTTGATTCCTTTAATGTCCAAAAATCTATCGATCTCAGTCTTGAATATACTCGATGACTGATTATCCACAGCCCTCAGGGGTAGAGAATTCCAAAGAATCACAACCCTCTGAGCGAACAAAGTTTTCCTAATCTCAGTCCTAAAATGGCCCACCCCTTATCTTGAGACTATGACCCCTAGATCTTTTGTGCACCTTCTCCAGTGCCTCTATATCCTTTTTATAATATGGAGACCAGAACTGTTCACTGTACTCCAAGTGTGGTCCAACCAAGGTTCTATACAAGTTTAACATAACTTCTCTGCTTTTCAATTCTATCCTTCCTGAAATGAACCCCAGTGCTTTGTTTACTTTTTGAATGGTCTTATTAACCTGCGCTGCCACTTTTAATGATTTGTGTATCTGTACCCCTAGATCCCTCTGCTCCTCTACCCCATTTAGACTCTTATTATCCAAGCAGTACATGGCCCCCTTATTCTTTCTACTGAAATGTAATACCTCACAATTATCAATATTGAAATTCATTTGCCCATTCTGCAAGTTTATTAATGTCTTCCTGTATTTTGTTGCAGTCCTTCTGGTTAGTAACTATACTCCCCAATTCGGTGTAGTCCGCAAATTTTGAAATTGTACTTCCAATGCCAGAGTCCAAATCGTTTATGTAAATGGGAAACAACAGTGATCCCAGCACCAATCCTTTTGGAACACCACTTCCCACCTTTTTGCCAGTCTGAGTAACTATCTTTAACCCCTACTCTGTTTTCTGTTTTGTAGCCAGCTTGCTATCCATTCTGCTACTTGTCCCCTGACTCTGCATGTTCTGACCTTAGTCATGAGACTACTTTTTGGTACCTTATCAAAGGCCTTTTCAAAATCCAAATAGATTACATCTACATTATTCTTGCCCACCCTTTCTGTTACTTCTTCAAAGAAGGTCAAGCATGACCTTCCCTTTTGAAATCTATGCTGACTATTCTTTATTATATTTTCAGTTTCTAGATGTTTTTCTATTACATCTTTGAGTAAAGATTCAATTATCTTTCCTAACACTGACATTAAGCTAATTGGTCTATAGTTCCCTGAACTGGTTCTATCTCCCTTTTTAAATATAGGAATCACATTAGCTGTCTGCCAATTTAATGGAAGTTTTGTGCTGCTTAGAAAGAATTAGAATCCAGTCTGCCCAAGTTCAATTCATATCGGACCCTCCCAACTCTTTGAGTGCTCACTTCTATAAAGCAATGCAGAGAATGTCAATGAACGGTTGCTTTGCTTTGGAAACCATTTGCAGGTTTCTGCACTATGCCTGTCCCATTTGTCTAAATTCACGGGGCCCATTTCCTAGCCATCCGGCCAGGAGGGCACTTAAAACAGGCACTAAGCACCTTAAATATATAAATTAGGTGCCTAAAGCTTGTTAAAGGACCCCTTTTCCAAATTTGGCAGCGATGTGCCAGACAGGTATCAAGCCTGCAGCTCAGGATTCTTCAGCCGCCCTGGGGCTGCCTATGAGAAGTAAATAATCATTTATTTTTTAAAAACCCTTCCTGGGGAGCAGGGAGGTGCAGAAGTGCTCCCCAACTCCACAGGCATCGCAATCGCCGTTCACTCCAACCCCCCACCTCCCGGGACTTACCTAAGGGCTGCTGCTGGCATTGCAGTAAGCCTGTTCTACTGAACGCTAATAAATTTTCAGGTGAGGTCCTTAAACAGGAAATAGGCCCATCATTAACATATGCAACGTGCCTAACACCTGGTTTAGGCGGTCACCCAGAATGCCTGAAAATCCTCCACTGCCAATATGGCATGGGATGTACTTTAAGCATGCTTGGGGCGCAGGGCCTAGCCCTGCAAAAATTGATTATTTTTCATATCCCCCCACCTCCCCATTTTCTGCATCGAAAAGGGGCGCAGCAAGGACGTATAAGGATATACTTGCCTTAGACGGGGTGCAACGAAGGTTCAGTAAATTGATTCCTGGAGTTTAGAAGAATGAGAGGTGATCTTGTTGAAACGTATAAATTTCTTACAGGGCTTGACAGGGTAGGTGCTGAGCGGTTGTTTCTCTTGGCGGGAGAATTTAGAGCTAGCGGTCATAGTCTCAAGATAAAGGGTCGGCCATTTAGGACCGAGATGAGGAAAATTTTCTTCACTCAGTGGGTTGTAAATCTTTGGAATTCTCTACCCCTGAGGGCTGCGGATGCTCAGTTGTTGAGTATATTCAAGACTGAGATCGATGGATATTTGGATTAAGGGAATCAAAGGATATGGGGATAAGGCGGGAAAGTAAAGTTGAGGTCAAAGATCAGCCACGATCTTATTGAATGGCGGAGCAGGCTCGAGGGGCCGTATGGTCTACTCCTGCTCCTAATTCTTATGTATTTCTACCCCTTGATGGACTATGCTTTTTCTAGCCTGAATTCTGGACACTCAGACACAATTGTGATGATTTTATTCCTTCTCCTGCATTTTTAAATGTATTTGTTGTAATAATTTTATCAGCGTGATTTAGAAAGCCAAGTATATTTAAGATGGGAATTTAAAATCATTATATTGTTTTGGCACGGTAGGAGCAGGTAAAAGTGGCAGCAATTATTACCCCTACTGCTTAACATAAGAAAAACCACTGTATAACTTTAAATCATGGTTCATCTATGTAACAAAGCATGCACCCATTTTGGATGGTATACTATGGTTTAGGTATTTGGACTTTGGAAGTCTTGAATATGACAAACCTATACATAATTATAATTCATCAGGATGGAAAGTAACTTTATAACTGTACACTGTACACGTTCCTAACAATAAAGCAAGACAGGGTTAAAGTTGATAAGGGACTAAGCAGATATTTGAGCGATATGGTTTTCAGAAAGCATATATATTTTTCCATCCTGATGAATTATAATTATGCTTATCTAGCATAATTCCAACCAATTTAAATGTGCTATATAGCTTTGCCCTCTAAAACATCTCAAACATGCTTTGTTAAGACACAGGGACAATTTTATGAAGGAATGTGAGTGAAAGTTTTTGAAGTAAGTCTTAACAAGACAAAGCTAGTATTTGCTGGAGACAGTGATGAACTATACAGGTTGTTCCACTGTGCTGATGTGACGATATAATATGTTGTTATTATTACAATACAGTCTACATCCCTTATTTTCAAAGTTGCTTTAATGATAAATTAATTTTTAGCTTTAAATTTCTATTTTGTTGTGTTATTTACATTGCTTCATTCAAATTATCGGATCATTTGATTTCTTTAGTAGGATCAGACATTACAGAATTGCTGTAACACTGTCAGTGTTTTGTTTGATCAGCTGA
Source organism: Heptranchias perlo (assembly GCF_035084215.1). NCBI lineage: Eukaryota > Metazoa > Chordata > Chondrichthyes > Hexanchiformes > Hexanchidae > Heptranchias > Heptranchias perlo. Next base: position 14,014,143 of record NC_090331.1, on the reverse strand, counting down.
AGGATTGTTAACCACGCTTCTCAACTGCCTGTTTTAAGAAGGACGTCATGACATTATACAGCACCACTGTAAAAGCAGCAGCAAGGGGCAGGACTTCAAAACTGGCATAATCAGCTGATTAGCAAGTTCTACAGAAGTCACCCTGCTGCCCAAAGGGCAGAGCTGTATTTCACCCTTTCGACATCATGGCAGGTTGAGATGGGGACTGGTAATTCTTCATTTAAGAGAACTTAGGAAAGAAAAAACTTGCATTTTCACAACCTCAGGACGTCTAAAAGTACTCCAAAACAAACTTTCTGAAGTATAGTCACTGTTGTAACATAGGAAATGCGGCAGCCAAATTTGTGCAAAGCAAGGTCCCACAAGCAGCAATGTGATAATGACCAGATAATCTGTTTTAGTGATGTTGGTTGAGGGATAAATATTGGCCAGGACACTGGGGAGAACTCCCCATTCTTCTTTGAAACAGTGTCAGGGGTTCTTTCACGTCTACCTGAGAAGACGGAGCCTCGGTTTAACGTCTCATCCACGTCACCTCGACAGTGCAGCACTCCCTCGTATCATCTAGGCTGACAGTACTGAGGGAGTGCTGCACTGTCAAGGGTGCCCTCTTTTGGATGAGATATTAAACTGAGGCCCATCTGTCCTCATAGGTGGACGTAAAAGATCCTGTGACACTATTCAAAAAAAAAAGCAGGGGAGTACTCTTGGTGTCCTGGCAAATATTTATCCCTCAAGCAATATCACTAGAAATGAATAATCTATTAATTATCTCATTCCTGTTTGTGGGACCTTGCTGTGCGCCAATTGACTGCTGCATTTCTCCACATTGTAACAGTAACTACACTTTAGGAATAATTAATTGACAGTGGGGTTTCCCGAGGTCATGAAAGGTGCTATATAAATGCAAGTTCTTTCTTTCATGACCTCCTGTGGTGGTCCTGGAGTTCATCCTTCACCTGCTTTTGTAAATGCAAAGGTAAAATATTGGTTTTGGATCTCTGCCATTCCTGTATTTTATACCACAAGACTGTAATTTTCATTTCTTGAGTTCTCAACCTTTCTTTGATTTTATTCTTGCCTATAATGTGCTTAGAAAACTCGTGTTAGAAATATAGAAGTTTACAACACAGAAGGAGAGCATTCGGTTCTTTGTGCCTGTGTCAATTCCTTGCTAGGGCAATTCAAAACAAATCCTATTCCCTGTTGTCAACTCATAGTCCTGTATCTTCCCCTGTTTTAAATGTATAGAACCAAATGTTCATACCCTTGAATAATGACCTCAGTTTCTTCAGTATTTGTACTTTTTCGTCACCGTCTTCAGTTAATAATAAATCTCCTACAAATAAAATACCAACTTCAATTGTGTTTTGTAAAGTCCATTAATGTGTTGCCATTATATCCTGCATTAATAACAATGGGGAAAGAATATCACCGGCCACTGTGTATAGCAATATTCGTAAACGCGTTCTCTTTGAATGTTGTTGTGATGTTGCTACACATAGTAACGAGAACAATTACTTCCCCAATATTAGTTATTAATACTCATTTATTTGCTATTTGTATAAATGAGTTAGCTCTTTTTTTTCCCTCTCCTGAGGCAATTTTACCAGGTTACATAATTCATGTGTCAGTTATTCTTTGGTGCACTTGTTCATTTAATGATAGATGCTTCAATTAAAATAATAGTCACTGTGGCGCTTTACCTCAAGAGCTCACATTCCAAATCAACACTTGGTAACTGAGGGATGGTATAAAGCCTTTGTTTGTCATGTAGTGAAAAAAAAGCATTCAATGAGAATAACAAATCCCATGGTCCTGTTGGTAACCCCTCTTGAGAAGCTGAGGAATCAAGTGCCTGTGTGGGTGCATAATTACCATGCATCCTTTTCGGATTTACTTATGCCTTTTGACAGGAATGATACATCATTTCTTGATCTCTGTCAAACATGCCTTTATTTTCACCAACATAGAACCAAAACCACCATTCCATAGAGTGAGAAACTAAGAATAAAGGATGTCTGAATTGTCAGTTTTGATGCAGAACATGGCCATCTAGTCATTATCAACATTTAAAATAAACATGCTGACATTTCTCTAAATTAGGCTGATTCATTCCAGGGATTTAAACTAGATCTCATTAAAAAAAAGCGAAGAGCGTAACTTACTTGCTTTGCCATGTAAAGGGTATGTACGGACAATAACGCAATAAAGGCTGACTTCAATCATTCCAGTATAAGATAGGAATAGAAACAACAACTTGCATTTATATAGCGCCTTTAACATGGTAAAACGTCCCAAGGCACTTCACAGGAGCGTTATCAGGAATACCCAAATGGAAGTGAGGGAGCAAACTCAGAACCAGTGAATATCGTACAGGATTGCCTTCTGAGCCATTGTGTTTCAGACCCATCATCTAATCAGAGCTCTTACTGGCGGCCAGGATAACATCTATCATATAGAGGTGGTGGAGTCTTCGAAACTTAAGATTATCTGGTAAGGATCAGGACAAGGATACATGGGGTAGATTTTCAACTTGCTGCCCAGGTGCAAAACTGCCATTGCAAATCATACACCTGTTACAAGATACACCAAATTTTCATTACCATTGAAATCAAAGTTACATTGAGGTACATCGAAACTACAGCACAGAAACAGGCCATTTGGCCCAACTGGTCTATGCCGGCGTTTATGCTCCACACGAGCCTACTTCATCTAACCCTATCAGGATACCCTTCTATTCCTTTCTCCCTCGTGCTTATCTAGCATCCCCTTAAATGCATCTACGTTATTTGCCCCAATTACTCCTTGTGGTAGCGTGTTCCACATTCTCACCACTCTTTGGGTAAAGAAGTTTCTCCTGATCTCCCTATTGGATTTATCAGTGACCATCTTATATTTTATTGCTCAGAGGTATGCGTCTGGAGTACTGGGGCATGATTTTCACTCGGAGCTGGGAACCCAGTGCGACCGCAGATATTCGCGTGGGGAACCCGGAAGCGAATTGAGTGCGTCGTAATCTGCGATCGCAACTCAATTGAAGGTGAATATTTGAGATTCTGGGTTTCCCACGCACCAGGCAGCCAGATTGACAGGCTAGCTGCCTGTCGGCAGTGAAAGGTGCTGCAAATCAGAGAGCGGGGCGGGAGGGAGGGAGAGAGAAATCATCGGCAATGAAAAAAATTGGAGGGGGGGAAGAGGGAGATGGGAGGAAATGTGGATGACATCGATGGGGGGGGTCCAGCCAGCATCGGGGATCAGGGGGGGGTCAGCCACCGCCAACATTAGTTGGGGGGGGTCCATCATCGCTGGAGGTGGGGGAGAGGGGGGCGATTTTAAAAAGGAAATGAAAATTGTGCAGTTTCCAAAACAGGCAGCCAATCCGCATCATTTGTTTCAACTTGGAAATCTACTTCTCTGGATTTCAGAAAGCAAACTACAAAAAGCTGAATGAAAAGAGTTTAACTGGAAAATATTGCTGAAGAATAACTCAGTTGTGGAAACCAAACAGAACGCATTGCACAAACTAATGCTGAATATACAAGATTATATAAATACCCAAGAAAACAATTTCCTGGGTGGATGAAGAGGACAACTGAACAGGAATAAAACTGAAAAAAAAACTACACAGAGAAAGGCAGTTGGGTGTTGTGATGGTGGGGGGTTTGTAAGTTTCGATGGAAGGTTAAGCTAGATTGGCAAATAGCCTCCCTCTTCTGTACTTATCTTTGTCTATGTGACTTCAAGGATAAAGGTGGGTGAGAACATAGAGATACAAAAAGGTTATGGAAAAAACAAATGTGAAGCATAATACAAAAGATTCTTCCAGTAACATAAGAATAAAAGGGTAGTTAGAGAGTTTGAATTTTAAAAGATAAAAGTGGTAGTTGAATTGAGGACGGTGAAATAGTTAAAACATTAAATGAATATTTTTTCACCAGAAAATGACATTAAGTTGCTACCCAGTTTTTGTAATGAACCCAATGTGATGGCGGATTTTGAAGTTGGTGCGGTCGGGTGCTTGATACAAATCAAATTAATGCTAGCAAATCATCTGGCCTAGGTGGTGTGTATGCTATTTTTCTAAAGGAGACAATGGAGGATAATTACAAAGATCGAGTGATCATCATTGGCACTGGTGAAATTCCACATGACTGGCAACAGGCAAGTATAGGACCCAGATTTAAATAGGAAGAAATCTATGCCTAAAGTCTAGAAAGAGGATGGGGACTTCATCAAAGTATATGACACATCAAAATAGGGAAGGGATAAAGACCAGAGAATGTAAATTTAAAAACAAAGCAAAACAATTGGCAAAAGAACCAGAGGCGACATGAGGAAATAATTTTACGCAGCGAGTTGTTATGATCTGGAATGCACTGCCTGAAAGGGTGGTGGAAGCAGATTCAATAATAACTTTCAGAAGGGAATTGGATGAATACTTGAAGGAGAAAAATGTGTAGGGCTATGGGGAAAGGGCAGGGGAGTGGGATTAATTGGATAGCTCTTTCAAAGAGCCGGCACAGACACGATGAGTCAAATGGTCTCCTTCTGTGCTGTATCATTCTATGATTCTGTGAACATCTTTACTCGAAGCAGGAAATGTTTGGAATAATCTGCCAGTTCAGGTAATAAATGCAAGTATTAAGGATTTACAAATGTAACTAGATGCTATAATGGAAGATTGGGGAGCTAGAGGGACAGCTTCAATGGGCAACATTGCTTTCTCTAATCTTCGGCTTTTTACATAAGAACATAAGAAATAGAAGCAGGAGTAGGCCAATTGGCCCCTCGAGCCTGCTCCGCCATTCAATAAGATCATGGCTGATCTGATCCTAACCTCAAATCTAAATTCATGTCCAATTTCCTGTCCGCTCCCCGTAACCCCTAATTGGCAGCAACGGCCCACCCCCTCCCATCCCCAAAATGGAGCAGCAAGCTGAAGCTCTGATAGTCTTAATTACCCCTAATTTTTGTATGTTCTTACAGTCGTCCATACTTGCAGCTACCCCAAGTTACCATGAAAGGTAAACTGGATATCGTTGCATCCTGACATACCATCCCAGTGCTGTAGTAGTGGTGTCCCAGTGACTGCGACGAACATAACCTTCGGAGTGCTCGATTGCCTTTTTGGAAAGTGGCAATGGAATTCTTCCAACTTGTTTGAAGGATTTCTTGTGTCTTTTGGCAGCAACGGCCCACCCCCTCCCATCCCCAAAATGGAGCAGCAAGCTGAAGCTCTGATATTCCTCATTTCCTTCCTGCTACTCATGCACTCCCCCCCCTCCCCCCTCACAATGAGTTGGATCCCAAGAAGTGGCACAAGCTGTGCAGCTTTAATCCTCTTTCTGTTAATGATCCTGTTCCCTGAGGTCTAGAGTGAGATCAGCGCTGGGGATGAATGCGGGGCGGGGGGCAGAAGTCCTTCCCCACAGCACTTCCAGCGGCACAGCAACCTGTCAGGAATTTTGGGCCTTTAGTGTCTTTAGCATGCCAAAAGAGATAGGAAGGGGTTTCTACTTCTAGTTGGTCAGCTCTTGAGATGAGAAGATGGATCGACTGTAATTTAAATCTCCTATCCACCAGGAAGGGATATGACCATTGAGACACCCAACCATTGGGATTGGCTGCATGAAGGCTAAGGTTGCCAATTAGTTCTCCACCTTGGCTCACTCGGTAGCACTCGTCTTTGAGTTGGAAGATTGTGGGTTCAAGCCCCACTCCATCGTATCATCGAGGCTGACACTTCCATGCTAAGTTGACACAGAGCTGCATTGTTGGAGCTGCTGTCTTTCAGCTCAGAAGTGAAACCAAGCCCCTGTCTGCTTGTTCAGTGAACATGAAAGATCCATGGAACTATTTGAAGAGCAAGGTTTCTCTCGGTTTCTTGGCAAGTTTGCTCATTCATGTTTTGCTCCCTTTCAACACCAATTACAGCACATCCTCATTCTCTGGATAAACCAATCAATGCAGTCAAATGGACTGTGTGCTGGTGCATTAAGATGAAGTCCACCAGCTCAAAATTCCATTTACCTTGTCACAATTTAAAAAGGATGAGCAACTACTGGTAACTTTGTTGGCATTTTTCACAGGCTGCAGACACATTTGTGAAGTAATTCACTGTGTAAAGCACTTTGAGATGTTTTAACATGACAAGGTGCTATATAAAACGAATCTTATTACATATTTCTGCTGTGCGCTCTCATTATTTTACATGATTCATGTGGTGTCATCAAATCCCTTTTATATTTCCCTCTACAGATATCCAGCAATTGTTTCAAACCTTAACCACATTTGCCACAGCACATCTCACCAAAGGTCTGGGTCTTTTGTAATCCTTAACCTTCCATTCATATTGGTTATCAACGACTAGTACCTAGCATCACATATCTGCAACTGCATGTCCAATGATTGCTTGGCTTGTTTGAGTGGGTAGCAGGAAGTAATAATGTGCATTCTTACCTCTCAATTAACTCAGCATTTCCCATGTCTACCAGTACGCAGGTTCTGATCTTTTCTCACTTTAACATTGTAGTAACTCATGCTAATTAGCATGTAGCACATCACAACTCTGTAGGCTGCAGTTCTTCAGAGATTATGTCCAATTTCTCTGCTCTACACTGAGCTTTTGGTGCATATTTCTAAATTATGGTAAGACAACCGATGAAAAGCAGGCTGCTATTATTCTAAGGTGGAGTTATATTTTTAAGAGGCGGCTTATACCTTACATCACAGTAGCAATGCAAAGCCTCTTATTTGTTTTCTAATAAAAATAGAAAAAACTTGCATTTATATAGCACAGGATGTCCCAAAGCACTTTACAGCCAATTAATTACTTTTTGAAGTGTCGTCACTGCTGTAGTGTAGGAAACACCACAAAAATTTGCACGCGGCAAGGTCCCACAAGCAGCAAAGTGATGATCAGATAATCTGTATTTTTTTTAATGATGTTGGTTGAGAGATAAATATTGACCAGGATACCAGGGACAACTCCCCTGCTTTCCTTCGAAATAGTGTCATGGAATTTTTCACATCCACCTGAGAGAGCAGACGGGGCCTTGGTTCAACGTCTCACCCAAAAGACAGCATCTCCAACAGTGCAGCACTCCCTCGGTACAGCACTGGAGTGTCAGCCTGGGTTATGAGCTCAAGTCTTTAAAGTGGGACTTGAACCCACAACCTTCTGGTTCAGAGGCGAGAGTGCAACAAACTGAGACTAGTTCTACCAGAACTAAGTACACTGACTTTGCCCTTTATGAATTCTCCCACTGTTATGTGTGCTTCTGCTAAACCCACGCATTCACAGCTGAGTTTATTTCATTGTCATGTGAGACAGTGTAATTTTCCTGAACATTTCAATGTTCCTACCTTCTGGCATCCAATTTTAGCTGTTGTCAGAAACTTTCAGGTATTTTCTGACATCTAGATTTAATCACTGAATGAAGCAATCCACATGTCGTACTCACTGGTTCCCTAATTTAGAGAAAATCTGTCTGCATGTCTATTTTAATTCTGGAAAGTGACTACATGGCCATTTTCTGCACCACAGCTGCCAATGTTACAGCCTTTTTGCTTAGCTTTTCACACTTCTGAATCATGGTTTGATCCCATGTTGGCTAAAATGTGTCATGCTCAACAGAGATCAAGAAGTGATATATTATTCATGCCAGTATGTAGTCACATTGAAGCGTGTAAGACAAATATGTAACATTTTTGCTTCAAGCTGCGTCTTCCTAATATGGTGCAGGCTCCCAAATCACATTCAATGGGAGAACACAGCAAAAATCCAATGAATCAAATGACTACACAGTACTTTCTTTTTCTGTTCTCCTTCAAATCACTTATCTCCAAGCATCGGCCTTCAACCAGAAGGTCAATCTAGTGCATGCATTTCGCTAGGAATGCTATCTGTGCTTCTTCATGATTCCCCAATGGAATAAATGCTTCTTTTAGGGTTAAATGAACAGAGCTCCATATAGCTCAGCATGGAACTCGTAAAACAATTTCCTGATGCAAATAAAAATAGAGGATGCATAGGGGTCAATCAATATTGAAAGAGAAGGAAAGGTTAATGTTTTGGATATGGCCCTTCATCAGAACTGAAGTTAACAGAACATCTGCTCTGATGAAGGGCCAACATAAAATGTTAGCCTTTGTTTCACTTTCAGGTGCTGATTGACAACATCAAAAAATTGCATTTATATAGCGCCTTTAATGTAGTAAAACATCCCAAGGCGCTTCATAGGGGCGTAATCAGACAAAAAATTTGACACCAAACCAAAGAAGGAGACACTAGGACAGGTGATCAAAAACTTGGTCAAAGAGTCAAGTTTTAAGGAGGGTCTTGAAGGAGGAGAGAGAGATGGAGAGGTTTAGAGGGCCTGCATTATCTGATTAGATTTCAGATTTCCAGCCTTTGCAGCTTTTTTCCTTATTATCTCAATGTCCTGGTAATATGATCAAAAATTTAGCAGTGGTACCTCCTGGCCAGCAATTCCTAATTTTTAAAAGGTTAAACAGCAGCCAACTCTCCCAAATTAATTGGCACAGAGACCTGAACATCACACCACATTGCATGCATTTGACTTGGAACTAGAACTGAAGCAAGACATCTGCTGCAGATAACACTGGCCAACTCCTGTCATTCTCCAAAGCAAAAAGCTGAAAATGTAGAAGCAAAGAGGCGATAAGTGAATATCTCCTCTTCCCAATACACCAGGAACCTGCAGGGATAATTGTCCTCTTCGCCAACAAGAAATGCAATCTTAATGGATGTCCAAGTGTTCAACTTTCTTAGTGCTTCCCTCTGTCCCGGTCTCCACTGGTGCTGACCCCAATATACCCATCGGAGCACAAAGATGTCTTTTCCTGCACAGCTGTTTACTTTTATATAATTAGAAATGGCAACTAGCACCATGGGTGGGCACAAAATGCTATATTACGCCCCGAGGGCAAACTCCATCTATTTGGATTTTATTGCAATAGGTTTAGTGTTCCTTCAGTCACTAATCCAATGATGTAAACTGTGTGTTGTTTAAAATAGGATGGGCTATAAATTGGGCCGCACAGCGCCCGTTTTATAGGCGCTATGCGGCTTCCTAAGGATCCAAAATGGCATCCGGAATACCGCGTGCGTACTTCTAACATGACGTGCGCCGGATGCCAACTTGATAAAGGCATGTGCACACACGCAAATAACGAACTCCGGCAGCGTGTAAAGTAGGGAGAATATGTGGTAGATCAGTGTGTTATGCTGATTTAAAGGGATAGATTCAATTTTGGAACTCAACGCTCCAGCCAACGCATAGTCTTAACCTCGCACAGTTGAACAGGTCGTAAACAGCATGCAGAAACCCCACCCCGATCAGCACTATTTAAAGGGATCATGCAGGAGTTACAGGTTAGTTGCTGGATTATTGCTTCTGGCTGCTGATGCATTTGTACCTATTTATGGAGGCCTCCTATTCTTGAATACTAAAACTAGGGGACATAGCCTAAAAATTTAGAGTTAGGAAACGCTTCTACACGCAAAGGGTGGTAGAAGTTTGGAACGCTGTTCTGCAAATGGCAGTTGATGCTAGCTCAATTGTTAATTTTAAATCTGATAAATTTTTGTTAACCAAAGGTATTATGGGATATGGGGCTAAGGCGGGTATATGAAGTTAGGTCACAGATCAACCATGATCTCATTGAATGACAGAACAGGCTTGAGGGGCTAAATGGCCTACTCCTGTTCCTATCTTCCTACATTCCTTTAATAAAGTTTCAATTACGCTACAGGGAGTGGGCTGGCTAGCTGACAGGCAACAGCAGGGGCACTGGCAGGGTGGCAGGGGTGGGACAGGAATGCTGTCATCCTGAGAGAGGACAGCAGGTTTCATGTTCCATGGAGCCACTGCCACTTGCTGCCTCCTGTTATGCGCCACCTTCTCCTGCAAGAAAGTGGAACGTGTGTCAGTGAGTGTCCTGCAGGATGTTTGGGTGATGTGCCTGTCATGGTTGAATAGCTGCTAATGTGTGTGAAAAGTGAATTATGGTGTGCGGCTTGCAATAGCGGTAATGTGTGAGGGTGAGAGGAAGCTTCTGATTGGAAGAGTTGAGTACTGATTGAAAGAGTTTGTTGGTAGATGGGTGACAGGAGGTGTAGTGGGTGGAGCAGTGGATGCGGCTAGTGATGCAGTTGGTAGGAGATGCCACTTGACAGTTGATCTCACTCACCATGACCACTCGTGTCAAAGCATTGAACTTCTTCCTGCACTGCATCCATGTTCGTGGTGCTGTGTGCCTGGCATTGACTTCATCCCCCAATGCCTTCCACTGCCTCCTGGGCATACGTCTAGGGGGCCTCTTGCCCCTCCCACCCCATGGATATAGGATGTCCCTCCTTCTGCCCACCTCTTGCACCAAGGCCTCTAGTGCATCAGCAGGGAACCTTGGTGCACGCACTCCCGCAGGCCTGGTATAAACTCTCAGATCAGCAGATTGGTGAGGTCTGGCATGCAGATTGGAGGATGTGGGATTTAGTAGTGCGCAAACTTTATTCAACATAACTCATCAGTTTGTAAACATAGGGACGGGAGCCGCATATATGTTTTACGTGTGAGATGTCTGATTTCCATTCAGACTCTGTGCAGACGGCAGACTGTTATTTTTAGCAAATAACAGGTAGCGGATACCTTTAAGAGATTTTAAGCGGTATCCTCCCTTTAAGAGATTGGGCTCCCCCTGTTGGTGGAAAGTGTGCATTTCCTTGAAACATCGGGCTCGATTTTAGGGTCGGGTTACCTGCGGGTTTCCAGCGGGGGGGCCCCGAAAATCCCGATCTCCGGTCACGTGACCGGATTCGGACGAAATCCCGGCCACTTCCGGGTACCACGCTGACGTGCGGGGCTGCGCGCGAAAGCCCCGCTGGTGGGAATCCCGCAGGCAATTAAAGCCAGCGGGGTTCCACTTGAGAGTACTTACCTTGCTCGTTGTGGTCAGTTAATGAGCTGAAGCAGCTGTCAAAAGAGGAAGTGTGGGATTTTAGGTTCAACGCAGTCAGTTTCCCACACTGGGGGAAACAGGACCCTTCAAACCAGGCGTGTTGCAGCCAGCAGCCTGTGGCAGGTGCCAAGGTGCGCTCCACGGGGGAGAGCCCTCACCCACGCAGGAGGCCACCGCGTCACATAGGGCAACCCCTGCCCTCCACCAACCCCCGCCAAGCCAGAGGACAGACCGACACGAAACCGCAGCCCCAGTCCGAGGACCCACCCACCTACCCTGCACAACCCCTCACACCAACACCTGCCAGATGGGTGGTGCGTTGACATCGACGGAGGACGAACAGGATGACCAGCCCCAGCAGCCTCGCAGTCCACGCCGTCCGCCTCGGAGAGGTGGGGCCCCCCAACACGGTGCTGCGGCACACCCACCTGCACAGCAGGAGGGAGGGCAACCGCAGAGAGAGATGCGTCGCAGGAGGCACTACCCTCCACACAGGGTGTACAGAGCGAGGCTCAGCTTCATGGACCTCTCCGAGGAGCAGTGCATACGGCGGCTCAGAGTCAATCGCCAGGTAGTCGCCGACATCTGCAGCCTCCTTAACGACGAGCTGCTCCCTGATGGACCAAGCAGCATCTTCTTACCTGTCGCCGTCAAAGTCATCACTGCCCTCAACTTCTTCGCATCCGGTTCCTTCCAGGGTGCCACCGGGGACATCACCGGGGTCTGTCAGTCGTCTGCACACAAGTGCATAAGGCAGGTCACCGATGGGTTGTTCCGCAGGGCCTCGCACTACATCAACTTCGCCATGGACGAGCGCAGCCAGATGGAGAGGGCGGTTGGATTCCATGCCATGGCCGGCTTCCCACGGGTGCAGGGTGTAATCGACTGCACCCACATCGCAATACGGGCACCTCCGCATGAGCCAGGACTGTTCATCAACAGGAAGGGGTATCACTCCATGAACGCCCAGCTCATCTGTGACCACCGCCAGAGATTCCTACACGTGTGCGCCAGATACCCCGGCAGCTGCCACGATGCCTTCGTCCTCAGGGAGTCCGCCGTCCCGCCCATCCTGCAGGCACCCAACGCCGGCAACGGCTGGCTCCTCGGCGACAAGGGGTATCCCCTCCACACGTGGCTCATGACACCTCTGAGGAACCCCATCACCGAGCCGGAGCGTCGGTACAATGACAGCCACACTGCTACCAGGTCTACAATTGAGCAGACCATAGGGCTTCTCAAGATGCGCTTCAGGTGCCTTGATCGTTCTGGGGGAGCGCTCCAATACACACCATTCAGAGTGGGACGAATCATAGTTGTCTGCTGTGCCCTGCACAACATGGCCCAACAGAGAGGGGTGCCGCTGGAGGAGGCCCCATCCACACCCGCCACCCACATTGAGGAAGGCGAGGAGGAGGAGGAGGAGGAGGCGGAGGAGGAGGACGCGCCAGAGGATGTGGGACGACCCATGCGCCGAGCCGCGACTCACCGGGATGGTCGCCGGGCCAGGGACGCACTCATACGTCAACGGTTCTCCTAGAGTCACACACTGCGAGGCGCTCGCATCTCCTCACCTGCACAGGCGAGCGGCCATACCAGCCCCCTCCACTGAAGAGTGCTGCCAGTAATCCTGCACCCACAGCAGTGTGCCCAATGGGTGGCAGCAGGTGTTCGCCGTCATGATGGCCTCCACGGAACGCAACTATTGCACAAGCCGCGGAAGAATGGACGAGAGGTGGCAGGAGTGGTGAGAATAGATTATTTAATATTTGGAATGTGACATCATATGAGAAACAAAGTACAAAATAATAAACACCCTGGTGTATTCCCTTTGTGATCATAAGGCCTTTGCAATTCTTTTCCGGGAACCCCTACATGGTGCTACCCCTGTGGCTCCAGCAGAGGTAGTGGCAGGTTGCTCGTCTTCTTTCCTTGACCGGGTAGATGCTTTTGGCGGACGGCCCCTGGGTTTCGGTGCCCGTGAGGGCACCTCCACAGACTGCTCCTCCTGCACCGGGGCAGGGGCAGACTCGGCCACCTGGAGAGGAGGCACCATTGCGGGTACTGGTTGAGAGGTGGGCGACGGGTGGGACGTGGGGACGCCTTGAGAGGCGTCCCCGCTTCCATGTCCCCGGTCACCATCATCCCTCTCTTGGCCTCGGCCCACATCACCCCTTCCACCCTGCTGGACGGCAGTTTGGATGGCATGTGTGAGGCCTTGCAAGGCCACCCCTAGTGTATCCCTCAGCCTGTTGGTGGCGTCGGAATGTTGCTCACCCTGAATCCGTACAGACGTTGTGAGGGCCTGCAAGGACTCGAAGTGGAGCTGTGCGTGTCGCTCGAGGGAGGCCAGCCTGTCCTCCACCGCAGACAGTCCCGCACCTACCCGCGACACTGTGTCGCCGGTACCCTCCTGTGCCTGCGCCACCAATGCCCACATGCAGGAGGTGGACTCCTCCATCGCCTGCGCTATTGTGGACAATGCGCGCGGCACCTCTGCCAGCACCTCAGCAATTAGCTGGTGGCCCTCGACGACTCTCCTTTTCTCTGGTGGCCCCCTGGGTTCAGCATCTGGGTCCAGCTGAGCAGAGCCTGGAGATGAGTGCTCCCTCCGTCGCGGACCCTCCGCGGCTGCCCCTGCCACCAGGGTCTGCTCATGCTCACTCGTGCGCAGTGACTCACCAAGTGCTACCCCAACTAGTTGGCGAGGGGGACCCACCGAGGTGCGTGTCTCTGCGCTGGTGGATGGTTGGCTCTGATGTGACGATGCACCCTCAGAGACTGCCATGTCCTCTGAGGAATCGCCCTCCATGCTCGCTTGACCCAAAGACGGACCTGCAAGAGAACAGAGGGCACTTTGAGACATGTGGACCAACTTGACAGTGCGCCTGATGGCAGGTGATGAGACGGTAACTCGCGATCATGGGTGTTGAGTGTCAGCTTTCCCTTACCGGCCGTTTCGGCAGCGACACACTCGCCATCGGCCACCGACAGGCAATGTCGCGTGCGGGCGAGGTCGAGCGCCTCCACCTCTGCGTCGGTGAGCTCCACCACTTGCGGCGGCCCACCTCCGGTGCGTGCCCTTTCCCTATTGTTCTTGCTTCTCTTCTCCTGTGAAGGCAAAACACAGATGTGTGAGTGGGTGCGTCTTGCATCGTGAGACGCATCGAGCATCGGTGTAGTTGGGTTGAGCGTGGCGCGGAACGGATGGGAGGAAGCGTGGGCCACGTGCCCATCCCATTGCATGGGGATTGGGGTGTGTGGTAGTGTTCGGGTGGGGTCAGGGACGGTGGGTACTTGCGTGCACGGCGAGGATGGTGAATGAGTGGCTGTGAGGATTGCTGATGGAGCGCAGTGGTGGCTGTGCAGGTGGGGGTTGTGATCTGCTTGGCGTGATGGTGGGGACGGGATGTGGGAGGGTGCGTTGGTGTACTCACCTTGCCAGACCTAGTCAGGTCATTGAAGCGCTTGCGGCACTGCTCCCAAGTCCTTGGGGTGTTGCCCCTGCTGCTCACCTCCGCTGCCACCTCTGCCCATGCCTTCCTGGTTGCGGCGGCAGGGAACTTGCGCCCATCTTCTGGGAAGAGTGTTTCCCTCCTCCTCCTCACGCCCTCCAGCATCAGCTGCAGTGCCAGATCTGAAAAACGGGGCGCAGCCTTTCCCCTTTGTTGAGCCATTCTCCCAGACCTCTTGCTTGCAGCAGGAGGGGCTTTGGGAGACTGCCCCTTTAACTGGAGCTCCTACATCGCGTCGACGGTACTGCGCATGCGCAGCCGGCCGGCACGCAGCTGGGGAGCGCAGAACCCGGAAGCTGGGCTTAATGGGTCCAATTATCCCGCGATCGCGTGGGGGACGCACACGATTAGCCGTCCGCGTTTTCCACGCTCCCGGAGGACCACCCGCTGGGAACCCGCAGGCCTGCTAAATTCGAGCCCATCGTGTCAGGCTCAGTTTTTAACGCTGCTGTCAGGTAAGTCCTCAGGCCGGACGAATGTCTTGTCTTGCCTGCACAGGAAGCACCAGGCACGGGTTAATCGCGGATCGCGGAACCCACGCCCGGCCTATCATCTTAATTTGTGAATTTTGAAGTCAATGGAAATAAAAACCAGGAAATGTGTAAAATGGGCTGCAGATTCGCTTTCATCCATTTTGCACTATCACACAATGTCAGAATCTACCTAATTAACTCTCAGCTTAAAACTATGGTTGGATTCTCTCCCTGATCAATAATCTGTACCTAACTTAAAGGACAAGTAACATACTTCCAGGCGATCATCAATATCGTTTTGCGACTAGTTGCTCAGACGTGCTGAAGGTGACTTTCCCTCTGATTCCCTGCCTTTGAAACAATACCTGATCTGTGGCACCTTTCTTGAGGATGTGGTTGAGATCAGTAACTCATGGTGGGGAGGGGGGCGGCAGTATTATTAACTTCGGGCGATTGTGTAAAAGGGGAGATATCGGATCAGCCGCCCGTTATACATCTCTCCCATTTTCATTTCCATTGACTTCAACGGAGATCGGGAGAGATGTGTAATGGGTGGCAGAACCGATATCAGCCATTTTATACAATCGCCCAAATTCAAAATTACCCCCATTGTATAAGGCATGATCCCAGGCTCCACCATATTGGTTCAATATTGACCTGCACCACTGCACGGCTCTGTAAAAAGAACCTTGTTATATTTTACCATTTTTTTTCTGAACTGTGCAGTCTAATGAGCTGTTTAATGTAGGGCTCTGGGCTGATTAAGTCTATTACGTTGAGAAACAGGCTGTTTGGCCCATAAATTACAACAGCAAATAGGTACTTAAAGCAATTGCTGGCTTCTTTAAAACTGTGATTAAATACTAAATTATTTTGTGTTTAAAATAAATCCAACAACCGTTAATTGAATGGAGTAGTAGAGTATAGCAACCAGTATTGGTTATTTATAGGTTGCCTTATATCGCTGGCTTGCTTATCGTAGCACAGGTATTCAAACAAATAGGTTGACGCCACATTAAATAGTGGAGACAGGGATTTATGCAAATACATTAATGGGTGCATTAAAAATAGTGCACGGAGGAAATTAAACCTATATTAGTCTTAAGTTTTGTAAAGCTCTAATGTCTCCTGTTCTTCATCTTAAATACTATGTCGATATTGACTCTTACTCTACATCTGCAAATAGGCAAGTTCTTTGAGGCATAGATACTGGTTTCAGAGTAAGAAGTATTGAGGTTGATTTACAGCCAGTGTTGCATTTTTGGATTCAATGTTCTGGAAGAAGTGTTTGTCTGTTATCCATCTTCGCATGCTTAAATTTGTACTGAAATGTGATGCAGAGATAATTCTAGGGTGAACTCTGCAGTGTCAACTCCTGACTTGAGAATGAGTGCTATTGTGAAGGTGATCCCAATCTAACTCTGGAACCAAATTTAGATCACCTCTCATCTCTCTTCATAATCAAGGACAAAGACACCCGTGGGGTGTCAAACCTGCTGAATTGCTATCAGTGCTATCGATTTGTCGAGACTCCAGGAGCTGCAGTAGTGTTAATCTCAGCTCTCCTGATGGTATTGTGCAGAAATGCATCACATGGCATGGTCCTACAAACTCAGGAGGTGCTCAGTTAGGTGATCTCTGCTGTGGAAGCAGCTGGGGTGCTACAACTGGTCTCAGCACTCCTGGGAGTGGGAGGGCTGGGTTAAAGTCAGCCAAGGTTTGCACTATTGATTGCTACCTCACAGAGTAACATAGGGGAAGCTAGATAGGTACATGTGGGAGAAAGGAATAGAAGGTTATGCTGATAGGGTTGGATGAAATAAGATGGGAGGAGGCTCATGTGGAGCATAAACACCAGCACAGACCAATTGGGCTGAATGGCCTGCTTTGCTGCAAATTCTATGTAATTCTGTGATTGCTGTCCACTTACAGCTGCTGGAAAGTGTGGGTGCGGATGTCGGGTCAATACAGGATTGGGCACAGCTCTGATGCCTTCCATGATTGACTGCCGGTAGCCACTTCATGTCCAGATTCTCACATAAAGAGTGACGACTTGTGTTTGTTCTCTCGCACAATCATACTCCAGCAAGAGTCAATGAAAAGGTAGAGTGCCAGCCTTTGGAATAAATAAACTGAAGCTATGCTGCCTGCCAACCTGAGCACAGTACAATACGTGGCATATAACGGGTATAGTCGACAGTGATATAATTGCTGTGGAAATTGAGAACTCGCAATGTCTCTGTTTATTTTTAGACTATGGAGCTACATTGCAGCAATGTTTAGTCCTTGTAAATACTTAGTCAGAAACCAGCCTTCTCCATGGCATCATTTGTACCAATTTATAACCGTGTTGAGGATACAAATTCTAAACATTGGAATAGCTGAGCTGAAGGGACAGCTACTGATTTTTATGCTCGCTTAGCTGGACGTAAAGCCATTAAGCTAATCCATGATAATAAAGCTTCAGTTCTCCTTAAGTATTAACCGAATAGTCTTCAAGCAAATATGTAAATGAAAATAGGTTATCCAAAGGTCTAACTGTAAGTGGCATATTTTAAACTCCATTATGATGTTTATTCTTATTTTTTACAGACAACAATGCTACTTATGCTTCATTATATCTACTGTTTTTCCCTCGTTAAATTTCTCTCATCCATGAATACAAATTTGTTTCCTCATTAATGTACAAATGCTCAATCAGATTATTTTTCCCTGAGGCCTGGGAATTATATTCTCTTTCCCTTTAACTCCTCCTGCGTTATGCCAATGCACCAGCTGTGTCCAAATAAGCCCACGGCTCAACTATCTCCCCATGTCTGTGCCAATGGTAGGAACATTGTAAGAGTGGCATGTTTGCTCTTAACTTCCCATTATGTGCCCTCCAAAGATAGCCCAGTAGCCTCTGTCTGGAAACAGGGAATCACGAGGGTACAATGTGTGTCCTAGTACAAGTTGCTGACCTTGATGCATCAATAGGAACCGATAACGAGCAATAGGCCCATCAAAGCTTCAATAAATTCCTGTGTCTAGTTTTACATAGAATTACATAGAATTTACAGCACAGAAACAACCCATTCATCCCAACTGATCTATGCCGTTGTTTATACTCCACACGAGCCTCCTCCCAACCTACTTCATCTAACCCTGTCAACATGTCCTTCTATTCCTTTCTCCCTCATGTACTTATCTAGCTTATCCTTAAATGCATTATTGCTATTTGCCTCAACTACTCCATGTGGGCCTAAGTTCCACATTCTATCCAGTCTCTGGATAAAGAAGTTTCTCCTGAATTCCTTATTGAATTTATTAGCGACTATCTTATATTTATGACCCCTAGTTTTGGATTCCCCCACAAGTGGAAACATCTTCTCTATGTCTGCCCTATCAAACCCCTTCATAATTTTAAACACCTCTATTAGGTCACCCCTCAGTCTTCTCTGTTTTGAGAGAAAAGAGACTCAGCCTGTTCAGCCTTTCCTAATAGTTATAACCTCTTTGTTCTGGTATCATCCTTGTTGTTCTGATATCATCCAATTTGATTGCATGGTGTCAATAATGCTCCCCCCCCCCCAGTACTTGAAAGGAACATGTGGCACTAAAAAAAACAGGGCAGCCATAATTTTCACTACCACAGTAAAAGTAGTAGAACTTAAAGAAACCTAAATCTTTTTTCAGCAATCAAATCACATATCTCAGTGAGAACCTCCCTGCTTAATTTAAATCTCCTCCGATAAACCAACATAATTAGTATTTGACCTATAAATATTTTCATGCTTTCCTCAGAATGAACAAGCTATCTCAATCGAAGACATTGCCAGGAAAATAAGAATGGACTCAGGGATTCTATGTGGTTTTAAACTTGTTCTAATTAAGCATACAAAAATGATGGGCAGGAAAAGACCAGCTGCTTCACCGAGCCTGCTCCACACAAGTGATGGCTGGAGATCATGACCAGACGTTTCCTCTCCCGCACCCCCGACCGCACCCCCCCCCCCAGTAGCCATGTTATCACCTGGGAGAGGCAAAGTCCTTTTGGAAAGACAAGTTCTGTTTATACTTCTCCTGGCCAATATTTATTCCTCAACAAACATCATTATAAAACAGATTATCTGGTCATTATCACATTGCTGTCTGTGAGACCTTGCTTTGTGCAAATGGGCTGCCGCATTCCCTACATTATTACAGTGACTACACTTCAAAAGTACTTCATTGGCTAGGAAGCGCTTTTGGATGTCCTGAGGTCATGAAAGGCGTGAGATAAATGTAAGTTCTTTCTTTACTTGATTGGATGCTTACCTAGTCAGTGGTGATTTCGGGCATTGTATGAAAACATTTCCAATTAAAATAAACCGAGTAGAAAACCAGGACTTTCAGAAAAAGGGCCAAAAAATTATTTCAGCCAAAACTCCAATTTTCTGCCTGGCAGAGATCAGATGGAAAAGCTGTGAAAATGGCACCAATTATTTTAATTAACAAACATCAGAAAATAAAGTTTACAGAAAAGAACAGCAGGCTTTTAATTTTTTTTATTTTTCAATGGCAATTATACTCGCAAGCTCCAGTGAATTTTCGAATTTGGACGAGGTTTAAATGTATGGTTAGTGGCTCACTCACATATGCTTGGAATCTGCATACAAATCTGACACCTGTTCTCCTGTTGATTCCTAAAACTGCCGAGTTTACCCTGGGGCCTTTTCTTGTTCGGTGCTTTCCTGTGTCGTTTATCTTTAGTGATGAGGTGTTCAGGGCAAATCAAGCTTCGGGAATTTGGGTAGTTTTACCATAGGAAATGGCCATTCCATTCATCTGAGTTTACACGTGAATTCAGTGCCATTCTCGATAGTAAATGCAGTAAGAGATTCCATCTATTTGGAACAGGAAAGTTTTTGATGGCTTTAATGTTGTGGAATGAATTGGTACACATGTGTGTTGTATCATGGGGCTGGCAATGGGAGTCTTTTTATGAAAGAAAGACTTTCATCTATATAGCGCCTTTCATGACCTCAGGACATCCCGGAGTGCTTTACAACCAATAGTGTAATATCACTGTTGTAATGTAGTAAACACCGATTTCCTTCATTGCAATATTGAATTATAGTTCAAATTAGAACTGCTACAAAAGGGGGAGTTTTAACTCCCAGGCGAGAAGCCAGAGGAACGGAAGCTGCAGTTATAGGCCCATTTATAGGCTGGACCTCATTAACATACCACCGGCCAGCTGCCTGCCCAAAACAGACATCCAGAGGCAGCTCGCGGCTTTGGGCCAATGAGGATCAGACGGCAGAGGCCCAAACTTTCCTTTGTAGGGTCCTTGCTCCTCCAAGCCCCACAAAGATAAGTTTTACACATCCCTTACAGGCTCTCCATTGGGTGTCCTACTGAGCAACTAAGATCAAGTTGATGGGACCCTGATATGCATACATTTATGAGGCTCCCACCTGAGTCAAGCAGTTGCCACGGCTGCCCAAAAAAACAGTGGCATTAAAATAGCCGCGAGGTGGGAAATGAACTGGGCAACAAGAGTTCAAGTTCCTTGTAAAATACCAAAAGCGTTGTCTTAAACATGACTGCAACCATCTCTGAGGTGGTGTTTTCTTTGATAAAAACTATTGCTTGCCTCAATTTTACCACAAGATTAGATTTATGATGCATACAGCTAAACACGTTGAGAAACAAATTAGATAAGTAGAACAGCTTACCCGCGTGATTATCGAAAGCTTGCTGTTCTATTTTTACATGGCACACAGAGTGACATGTGTCATAATGAAGGATTATGGTGCCAAGTCATTCCTTATAACTGTTGTCTTGCTGTCGCGGTTCAGCAGAATGAAATATGCCTCCATGTTGAAACACCCTGGTGATTTTACACTTCACAAAGGCTGAGTACCAAAAGCTGTAAGAAATGTCACGCGATCGCCAATTATTGTGTCAGCTTGTTATTTCAGTCCGCTAACAGCCTTTTAGCTTCACAGGGAACGGGCTATGGATAAACATTAGAGATTTGTCCCATGAGCAAGGAATGATTGATGTGGTTTGTAATGAATATGTTCCAGTCAAAACATAAATAATAAGTAACCCTACTATGCTCCTTTTCTCAGAAGAAAAAAAATATTTTCGGTGTCTAAAGTGTTCTTATATATTTTTAACGTACCTAACAATCTACCATTGAATGATAAAGAACAAAACAACTAGATTTATCATTTGACAACAACATTACATTGACAGCATTTGGGATCTTGTTACTTGTTTACAAACTCCCTCTTGGAGACTGAAGCTTAACTGCGAATTATGATACTTAAGGGAGCATCTCTAAATGGTCATATTCATACTGATTACATTCAAATAAATCTCAAACGAATTTAAAGAGGATAGATATTGGCAGTGTTTCTGAGTTCTTAGCGATTTGAAGAAAACATACCTCAGTCTTCTGTCATAAAAGGCTAAGAACATTCGGACTGAGCCTTGATGTAATGCAGGATTGAATCCAAACATTTTAGCAGAAAAGAATCAACCTTTTCAGTTTATAATAATTTCTCCAAATATGTCTTTTTTTTTGAGTCCAAGTAAATCAATATTAAGGTAATGTTTTTTTTTACAGCTGAAATCGGTTGTCTCCAATAACAGAATAAAACTGCACCAACATAAAAATAAATATCGATTAATTTCCAGCACAGTATAAAACTTCACGCTCTTGCACTAATAGTTTGTGCCTGCAGTAATAAATAAAAACAGAATGACAACAAAAAACTGCAAATCTGGAATAATAAGGGAAAAATGGTGGAAATAGACAACTCATTGGTCACCATCTGGGTAAATGGTTCAGAGGGGACGCTTTATCAGATGGGTTCCTTTGAAGGGTTTATATCCATACCATGACCCTTTCTCCTTCAGATTTTGACTGCGTATCCCCAGCACTTTCTCTTTTTAATGTGTCAACAGCATTTTATACCGATTGTAAAAAGTCATCCATCAAGAATTTTGTATTTATTCTGGTAATGTATAATGTAAGGTTATTTTCTTTTGATATGTTTCTGTTCCCACAAGGCAGAAAGGTAGAGCAACTAAAGCCAGAGCTCCCTGGATGACAAAAGAGATAGTGAGTAAGATGAAATGGAAAAAAGGGGCGTATGATAGATATCAGGTTGATAATACAAGTGAAAACCAGGCAGAATATAGAAAGTTCAGAGGGAAAATAAAAAAGGATATAAGAGGGGCAAGGAGAGAGTATGAGAATAGATTGGCGGTCAATATAAAAGGGAATCCAAAAGTCTTCTACAGGTAGGTAAACAGTAAACAGGTAATAAAAGGAGGAGTGGGGCCGATTAGGGACCAGGAAGGCGATCTACTCATGGAGGCAGAGGGGATGGCCGAGGTACTAAATGAGTACTTTGCATCTGTCTTTAACAAGGAAGAAGATGCTGCCACAGTCTCAATAAAGGAAGATATAGTTGAGATACTGGATGGGCTAAAAATTGATAAAGAAGAGGTAATAGAAAGGCTATCCGTACTTAAAGTAAATAAGTCACCCGGTCCGGATGGGATGCATCCTAAGTTGCTGAGGGAAGTAAGGGTGGAAATTGCGGAGGTACTGGCCATAATCGTCCAAACATCCTTGGATATGGGGGTGGTGCCAGAGGACTGGAGAATTGCAAATGTTACACCCTTGTTCAAAAAAGGGTGTAAGGATAAACCCTACAACTATAGGCCAGTCAGTTTAATCTCGGTGCTGGGGAAACTTTTAGAAATGATAATCCGGGATAGAATTAACAGTCACTTGGACTAGGGTGGATTGATTAGGGAGAGCCAGCATGGATTTGTTAAAGGCAAATCATGTTTAACTAACCTGATAGAGTTTTTTGATGAGGTAACAGAGAGGGTAGATGAGGACAATGCAGTTGATGTGGTGTATATGGACATTCAAAAGGCGTTTGATAAAGGCTTAGCATCAAGATTGCGGCCCATGGAATAAAGGGGGCCGTAGCAACATGGATACAGAATTGGCTAAGGGACAGGTATCAGAGAGTAGTGGTGAATGGTTGTTTATCAGACTGGAGGAAGGTGTACAATGGTGTTCCCAGGGGTCAGTTCTGGGACCACTGCGTTTTTCATGATATATTAATGACTTGGACTTGGGTGTACAGGGCACAATTTCAAAATTTGGAGATGACACAAAACTTGGAAGGGTAGTGTACAGTGAGGAGGATAGTGATAGACTTCAAGAGGATATAGACAGGCTGATGGCAGGGGCGGACACATGGCAGATGAAATTTAATGCAAAAAAATGGAAAGTGATACATTTTGGTGGGAAGGACAAGGAGAGGCAATATAAACTAGAGGGCACAACTCTAAAAGGGGTATAGGAACAGAGGGATCTGGGGATATATGTGCACAAATCGATGAAGGTGGCAGGGCAGGTTGAGAAAGTGGTTAAAAAAGCATTCGGGATCCTGGGCTTTATAAATAGAGGCATAGAGTACAAAAGTATGGAAGTCTTGATGAACCTTTATAAAACACTGGTTAGGCCACAACTGGAGTATTGTGTCCAGTTCTGGGCACTGCACTTCAGGAAAGATGTGAAGGCCTTAGAAACGGTACAGAAGAGATTTACTAGAATGATTCCAGGGATGAGGGACTTTAGTTACATGGATAGACTGGAGAAGCTGGGGTTGTTCTCCTTGGAACTGAGATGGTTGCGAGGAGATTTGATAGAGGTATTCAAAATCATGAAGGGCCTAGACAGAGTAGATAGAGAGAAACTCTTCCCATTGGCGGAAGGGTCAAGGATCAGAAGACATAGATTTAAGGTGATTGGCAAAAGAACCAAAGGTGACATGAGAAAAAACTTTTTTACATATCATGTGGCTAGGATCTGGAATGCACTGCCTGAGGGGGTGATGGAGACAGATTCAATCATGATCTTCAAAAGGGAACTGGATAAGTACTTGAAAGGAAAAAATTTGCAGGGCTACGGGGATAGGGCGGTGGAGTGGGACTAGCTGGATTGCTCTTGCATAGAGCCGGCATAGACTCGATGGGCCGAATGGCCTCCTTCCGTGCTGTAACCTTTCTACGATTCTATGGACAAATCTTTGTTTTAGTCGGTGTGAAAGAATCACAGTGCTCCTTTTGTACTCTTGCACACCCAGGCACCTGCTCGATTGCGCTGGCTTTTTCAACGCAATCAAACCGGATCAGCGCAAAACATAGAGGAATTTCGATTTACACTGGGCGCAATTTACACCCAGCGTAATTAGAGCAGGCTAAAAAATAATCGCGCTGAAGCCGGCCCCGCCCGCAAAACTGACCACACACCATCTCCCCCACCCGCTCAAAACAATGAGGATGGTGAGTTTCCACCGATTGCACCCGCCCACGACTGTTGAAGGTGGGTTTTAAAATTAAGCTCGTTTTCTGAGGCGAAAAGGCACTAGTAGGCATGGTTTAAACGTTCTTTATTAATTTACTAGGAAACTAACTAGTGTACACCAATGAAAGTAGTAAATGCTTCAGTCTAGTTTTTTTTGAGTCATTTTCAGTGATTTTAAATCAGGTCACTCACAGGCAGAGGACTGGACACCTTTATTAAAAATGTTTAATTTTTGTAATAAACCCATTTTCAGCTGTATTAATAAAACTTGTCCAGTCTTAAATACATCAATGAATATTACTTAATTGAAAAAAAACTTTAACTCTATGTTAAGCTGCTGAATAACGCTGAAACATGGCAGATTTTACGTTTGTGATTATGTCAATGCATTTTAGCCGAAACTCTGCGATTCTCGGCCTAACTTGTTGCAGCGCAATTTTTTGGGTGCAATTTGCGCCCAAATGCTGATTGCGCCCAAAGCGGAAACTCCAGGCCACAGTGTGTCTGCATCAAATATTCCCAGATCGCAGAATAAAACATTTACTCTCCCCCTGATATCAGAAGCAGACTCCGTTATTGCACTCCATTACATTTCCCATCCTTGCCACCTTTGTGGCCTCCTTGTCAAAATGTCCAGTAATATCTGTCAAATTATAGCCTTTTTTTAGTTTGCTGTGGCACTTGGGTTGACACTAACAAAACAATTTAAAGAGAGGTCAACTTCATCCCATAAGAATGTTCATTTCACTGTACTTAAATTTTTCAACCATATAAAATCATCTCTCATTACACTGACAAGGCAATGCCATATAATTTTATTGTTAGATTAAAAAGCTTGAGCCTTTGAAACTAGAAAACTTGTAACAAATCTATGGAGAATTAATGGGCCATAATTTGCTGTGGCAAGGCAATTTTAGTTAGACTTGCCCGTTTAGGTTTTTAAATTTTTTGTGTGGCAAGTTGCTGAAAGTGTGAGCTGATAACGGTGCAGCAAGGGAAACAGGGCATCTGGGACCTGAGTGAACAGGGCAAGCAACTGTGTATCTCCATCACCGATCAGATTGAAGGATTGTGAAATTTACAGCACAAGGACTGAGAAGGAAGTGTAAATTAGAGTGGGTGAATTCAATGTCAAATCAGGTACAGAAAGAGAAATAAAGAGAGGGAAAAAAAGACTGGATAAAAAGAGAGAAAAAAGAGATAGAAAGGAAAAGTAAAAAAAAATGTAAATTTAAAAATGTTACATTTTTAAAATCTCCAACAATTAAAACCTGAAGGAATGAGACTCCACACTAGTAATAGTTGATTTTCAGTGCCACTGAGGTTATCATGTTGTTAAAAGGTATTTACACTGAAATAGGCAAGACTTAACTTTCTGTGGTGAGTTTAGTTCATACCTACCGCGCAAATACAGCAACTTCGTGCCATTCAATGCATGTCAATGGTGAGGCAGACAGAGAGAATGCCGTTTTTGCAAAACTAAGGGCGGAGCAGTGAATCTCGGACAGCAACTTTTGGATTTTTGAGCTTAACCTCGCACCTTCCCCTCGCCTGAAGTTGCTGTACCATTTGCCCATAAATAACGGCACGCGCTATTAGACTCACTGATATTTTGACAGCAAATTATGGCCTAATGTATTTTTATAAATAGCAGGTGCTCTGCACTAGTGGGCATATTGCACCAGCAAAGAAATCAACACTGCAGTTTTGTTCCTGTTTTGTAAATTCATGCCAGACTATGGTGAGATCATAGGTTCGATAAAAATAAAATGAAGGAACTCTACTCATACTACATTTGTGCTCTGAATGCTGTTTTCTGATTCTTTGTTTATTAGCTTATTGAAAAAGAGAACAAATAAACAGGTACCAAGCAGACTGAATCAAAGAAGGACGTGAGAATGGGAATAAAAGTGAGTTCAGCTTGCAGGGCAATTGATTCACTGAAGCACAGACGTTAGGAAGTTTAATGGCACACAGCTTATATTAATTCTGCAAACCATCAGGATTTTAGTTGTCCACATGTTGGGATCTCGATGATTGACCATTCTGTTAGCTGATGTTGGAGACGCTGTAGCTTCCCCCTTTCTTTCGAACCTCCAAACGACTCACTGTGATTGTCACAACAAGGACCAAGCCAATCACCAATGTACCAGGTCCACCTCTGCTTGAGTCTCCCATTTTTCAACCTGACTTATAACTATACAGGTTGCCCAGGTGTACAGACGTTAGCAGATGTAACACCACTTTGGTCACCTCCAGCTGTCTTTGCTACTCACAGCAGCACACTACATATCACCTACCACTTGCCCATTTTCACAGTGGCAATTTAGAAGCAGTTTCAGCTGCACCAGTATCCATCTTGCAAACTTGTAAACTCTTTAACCCCCCACTTCCACATTCACAGACTGCTCTCCTGATCTCAGAGTTCAGTTCTTGCGTATTGACATCCCTCTATATACAAATGGATGTCAACTGTGGCTCAGTTGGTAGCACTCTCACCTCTGAGTCAGAAGATCATGGGTTTAAGCCCTGTTTCAGAGACTTGAGCACATATCTAGACTTCAATGCAGTACTGAGAGAGTGCTGCACTATCAGAGGAGCCGTCTTTCAGATGAGGCCTGCTTTGTCGGAGGGGCCGTCTTTCAGATGAGACGTTAAACTGAAGTCCCATCTGCCCTTTCAGGTGGGCGTAAAAGACCTCATGGCACTGTTTCGAAGAAAAGCAGGGCATTTCTCCCCAGTGCCCTGGCCAATATTTATCCCTCAACCAAAACCGCTCAAACAGTTTTATCTGGTCATTATCACATTGCTTTTTGTGGGACCTTGCTGTGCACAAATTGTCTGCTGCATTTCCTAAATTACAACAGTGACTACATTTAAAAAGTATTTAATTGGCTGTAAAGCACTTTGGGACATCCTGAGGTCATGAAAGGTGCTGTATAAATGCAAGTCTTTCTTTCAAATGGTATATGTGCCCCTTGCACTGCAAATGCTTTACCATTTGAAAGAGAAAAAAATTGGAGACATATTTGATGCCTATCAATCTCGATACTTAAGGCCTGATTCTAGCTGTGCCTGCCACCATTTTGACTGCAAGTTTCCGGCAGCGTTGGGACTGCCCGCAGCAGGCACAGGCCCTCATCAGTTTTTTTTTGTTTCGGGGTCTGATGACGTAATTCAGACCCTGACTAGATCCAAACTGCCGATTGTGGCAATGATGCTATAACCTTGATAACGGCCCGGAATTTGCTCTGAGCGGCGAGCGAACGGCACCCGCCACTCATTAGATTTAAACTTGCCCACAAAAGAGCTATGGGCTTTAGTGCGGGAACGTCCTCTCATGGCGAGCTGCAAAAAATGCAGCCTCCTCTCCCGGGAATCTGTGAGCTGCGTGAACAGAAAAAGGATCTCTCTGTCCCCTCAACTAATCAGAAGCTACAACAGTAAATTCAATGTAAAATCAGTTAGAGAAAGTGAAATAAAGAGAGAGTAAGAAATATTGAATTAAAAGACAGAGATAAAAGAGACAAATAAAAAGTTTTTAAAAAATTTTAAAAGTTTTTTCTTTATAAATCTCCAACAACAATCAAATCGGAAGGAATGAGACTCCACATTTCTAAGAGTTAATTTTCAGTGCCAATGAGGTTGTTTGCCAGTCATTAAGACTTACCAAGCCATTAAAAGTTAGTTTAGAGCTAAGAAAACCCAGCATACCTTTTTCTGTGCAGATTAGCCCATTTCCAGCTGTGCAGTGCAGCAACTTCGCACTGGTTTATTTATTTCACCGGTGAACAAGCAGGGAATCCCTAAGAACAACTTCCAGATTTGGACGTTTGACTGCGTGCACACATTCGCCAGACGTTGCTCTTCCATTTGCCCTTAAATAAAAATGAGCGCTGTTCGTCTCTCCGTTATTTTTAAAAACATAAGAAATAGGAGCAGGAGTAGGCTATACAGCCCCTCGAGACTGCTCCGCCATTCAATCAGATCATGGCTGATCTTTGACCTCAACTCCACTTTCCTACTTGATCCCCATATCCCTTGATTCCCCTTGGGTCCAAAAATGTATCTATCTCAGCCTTGAATATATTCAACGACTCAGCATCCACAGCCCTCTGGGGTAGAGAATTCCAAAGATTCACAACCGTCTGAGTGAAGAAATTCCTCCTCGTCTCAGCCTTAAATGGCCGACCCCTTAACCTGTGATTATGCCCTCTAGTTCTAGACTCTCCAGCCATGGGAAACAACCTCTCAGCCTCTACCCTGTCAAGCCCCCTCAGAATCTTATTTTTTCAATGAGATCACCTCTCATTCTTCTAAACTCCAGAGAGTACAGGCCCATTCTATTCAACTCTCCTCATAGGACAACCCTCCCATCCTAGGAATCAATCTAGTGAACTTATGTTGCATGACCTCTAAGGCAAGTATATCCTTCTTAGATAAGGAGACCAAAACTGTACGAAATACTCCAGGTGAGGTCTCACCAAAGCCCTGTACATTTGTAGTAAGACTTCCTTACACTTGTACTCCAACACCCTTGCAATAAAATCCAACATGCCATTTGCCTTCCTAATTGCTTGCTGTACCTATATGCTAACTTTTTGTGTTTCTCGTACCAGGACACCCAAGTCTCTCTGGACACCAAAATTTAATAGTTTCTCACCATTTAAAAATATTCTGTTTTTCTATTTTTCCCACCAAAGTGAATAACCTCACACTTCCCCATATTATACTCCATCTGCCACCTTCTTACCATTCATTTAACCTGTCTATATCCCTTTGCAGACTCTCCGTGTCCTCTTCACAGCTTACTTTTCCACCTAGCTTTGTATCGTCAGCAAACTTGGATACATTACACTCGGTTCCTTCATCTAAGTCATTAATATAGATTGTAAATAGCTGAGGCATAAGCATCAATCCTTGCGGTACACCACTAGTTACAGCCTGCCAACCTGAAAATGAGCCGTTTATCTCTACTCTCTGTTTTCTGTCAGTTAGCTAATCCTCTGTCCATGCTAATATGTTACCCCCAACCCCCTGAGCCTTATCTTGTATAACAACCTTTTATGTGGCACCTTATTGAATGTCTTTTGAAAATCCAAATATACTACATCCACTGGGTTCCCCTTTATCTATGCTATTGGTTACATCCTCAAACACTCTAATAAATCTGTCAAACATGATTTCTCTTTCATAAAACCATGTTGACTCTGCCTAATCATATTATGATGTTCTAAGTACCCTGTTACCACTTCCTCAATAATGGGTGCTGCTGACTGATGTAAAGCTAACTGGCCTATAGCTCCCTGTTCTCTCTCTCCCTCCTTTCTTTGAATAGCGGGGTTACATTTGCTACCTTCCAATCTGCTGGGACCATTCTATAATCTAGGGAATTTTGGAAGATCATAACCAATGCATCCATTATCTCTGCAGCCACCTCTTTTAGAACCCTCGGATGTGGGCATCATAGAATCATAGAAGTTTACAACATGGAAACAGGCCCTTCGGCCCAACATGTCCATGTTGCCCAGTTTATACCACTAAGCTAGTCCCAATTGCCTGCACTTGGCCCATATCCCTCTATACCCATCTTACCCACGTAACTGTCCAAATGCTTTTTAAAAGACAAAATTGTACCCGCCTCTACTACTGCCTCTGGCAGCTCGTTCCAGACACTCACCACCCTTTGAGTGAAAAAATTGCCCCTCTGGACCCTTTTGTATCTCTCCCCTCTCACCTTAAATCTATGCCCCCTCGTTATAGACTCCCCTACCTTTGGGAAAAGATTTTGACTATCTACCTTATCTATGCCCCTCATTATTTTATAGACTTCAATAAGATCACCCCTAAACCTCCTACTCTCCAGGGAAAAAAGTCTCAGTCTATCCAACCTCTCCCTATAAGTCAAACCATCAAGTCCCGGTAGCATCCTAGTAAATCTTTTCTGCACTCTTTCTAGTTTAATAATATCCTTTCTATAATAGGGTGACCAGAACTGTACACAGTATTCCAAGTGTGGCCTTACAACTTCAACAAGACATCCCAACTGCTGTATTCAATGTTCTGACCAATGAAACCAAGCATGCTGAATGCCTTCTTCACCACCCTATCCACCTGTGACTCCACTTTCAAGGAGCTATGAACCTGTACTCCTAGATCTCTTTGTTCTATAACTCTCCCCAACGCCCTACCATTAACGGAGTAGGTCCTGGCCCGATTTGATCAGGTTCAGGAATTTATCGGCTTTTAGTCCCATTAGTTTCTCAAGTATTTTTTCTGAATTGATAGTAATTACTTTAAGTTCCTCACTCTCGTTAGCCCCTTGGTTCCCCATTATTTCTGGTATGCTTTTTGTGTCTTCTACTATAAAGACAGATACAAAATACTTGTTTAACGCATCTGCCATTTCTTGATTCCCCATTATAATTTCTCCTGTCTCATCCTGTAGGGGACCAACATTAAGTTTTGCTACTCTCTTCCTTTTTATATACTTTTGGAAGCTCTTACAATCCGTTTTTATATTTCTTGCTAGTTTACTTTCATATTCTATTTTTTCCCTTTTTATCAATGTTTTGGTCGTCCATTGCTGGTTTCTAAAACTCTCCCAATCCTCCGGCTTACTACTCTTCTTGGCAACATTATAGGCCTCTTTTAATCTAATACTATCCTTAACTTCTTTAGTTAGCCATGGGTGGAGCAAATTTTTGGAGCAAATTCAGGGTCATTATGTTCAAAAATTGCCGTAAACTGTAGAGCCAGGAGGCATGGGTGTAGAAGGTGGTGAATGTGCTAAATGCATCACCCAGAGAGGCAATAAAGACCGATGGTGTGGAAAATTGAAGGGGGAATTGGATAGACTTTTGGGAGAGAGGATGAAAGACAGTTAAGAGTTTTCAGGACCAGTCAATGTGCTGCGGAGTCGTTTCCAGTCTGTATTTATTCCAATGTTTCTGTTGCCTTGTTCATAAACAAATAGGAGATGAATCGATGAATAATTGCAAATGATTCAGTCCCTGTTTGCCGCTGGATTTAGTAAAGCAAAGAAAATTGTATGAAACAAAATCTACCTTTTTGGCATCTAAAGTTGGGAGGATAGTGATTTTGACTTCTGCCTACTATAAACTGAAGTTGAGGCAGCCAAAAAACATGGCCATTGACAGCCTAACTTCCTCCAATCTCCTGATTGTACCACAAGTGCAGTTGAAGTATTTTTCCTGCAAGGCTGCAAAAACATGCAGGTTTTAAAAAAAAAATACGAGGGATGTTGTTCATGAGTTGGTACAGGGTCAAGTGACAGATAAAACAATTGTTCTGACTGCATACCATCTGAACAGTTCATGATAAGACAGTAACTGGTCAATTTCTGAGTTAGCAACAGAGGCGAGAAGAATGTATGGTCCAGTTTTCCACATTTTGCCCTCTAGAGATCGAGTTACTGACAGGTCCTCTTAAACCTTGTAATTTGCATCTTGTTTATTTTCCTTTTGTGTGCTGTAATTTTGTGCCTCACCTTATATATTAATGACTTGGATGAAGAATTAGAAAGTTGTATATTCAAGTTTGCAGGTGACACTAAGAGCCACAGTAAATTTTGTAAATGGGAGCAGGAAGGGACACAGACAGACTAAGTGAGTGGCAGATGGAGTTCTACGTGGGGAAGTCATCCTCTTTGGATCTGAGAAAGACAAAACGGAATATTTTCTTGATGGCAAGAGACTAGGAGCTGCGGAGGAACAAAGGCATTTAGGTGTCCATGTACACAAATTACTAACAGCTAGTGCACAGGTAGAAAAGTTAATCAAATGGGCTGATGGAATGGTGACCTTTACCTCAAAGTGGCTGGAATACAAAAGTGAGGAAATGATACTTCAGCTGGACAGAGCCTTGGCCAGACCCCATCTGAAGTATTGCGTTCAGTTTTGGGCACCGAACCTCAGGAAGAATATATTGGCCTTGGAGGGGGTACAGCGCAGATTCACCAGAATGATACCAGGGCTTAAAGGGTTAAATTAACCTGCATAAACTTGTATTCCCTTGAGTTTAGAAGTTTGAGGGCTGATCTAATTGAGGTGTTTAAAATGATGAAGTGACTCAATAGAGTAGATACAGAGAAACTATTTACTCTGGTGGGGGATTCCAGAACAAGAAGACATAATCTTAAAATTAGAGCTTAGGCCATTTAGAAGTGAAATCACTAAGCTTTTTTCACACAAGGGCTAGTGGAAACCTGGAACTCCCTCCCCAAAAAGGCGATTGATGCTGGGTCAATTGAAATTTTCAAGACTGAGATCGACAGATTTTTGTTAGGTAAAAGTACCAAGGAATTTGGAGCAAAAAAAAGGTGGGTAAATAGAGTTGTGGTACAGATCAGCCATGATCAAATTGAATGATGGAACAGGCTCGTGGGGCTGAATGTCCTATTCAGCCAGAATGTTAAAGAATAATTTGTGACTGTGTGCTTTTTTTAAGATGACATTGATACCAGTTAAATAACATTGTGTAACTTTGCAATCGTACATTATTTCTCCTTGATAACTCAGCAGGTTTATCCTTAGGAACATAAGAACAGGAGCAGGCCATTCAGCCCCTCTAGCTTGTTCTACCATTCAGTTAGATCATGGCTGTTCTGTACTTCAAGCCCATTTACCTGCCTTTGCTCCTTATCCCTTGATACCCTTACCCACAAAAATCTATCGATCTCAGTCTTGAAAGTATTAATTGACCCAGCATCCACAGCCTTTTGGGGGAGATAGTTTAAGAATTCTACTACCCTCTATATGAAGAAATGCTTCCTGATTTCACTCCTAAAGGGCCTGGCTCTAATTTTAAATTATGCCCCTCCCCACCAGTAAGTAACTGAATGGGACCAAGAAGGTCTCAGGTTCAATCTCCAATCGGTGCTGAAGGTGACAAGTGGTATCGCAGTAATTGGCCTCATCACACCTGGATTAGGCAGGGGGAAATCGACCGCGATTGAACGCAATTCAGTGACCCCCTGGCTGGATGTATGCTTGCGTAATTGTTGGGTGGGGATAAGATTGGGCTCGGGGTCAAAAAGCCAGCTGATACTCAACCTCGAGGCTCCTACTTGAATAGCGGTCACTTGGGAAAGATACAGGAGGCATACAGGAGCGACCATGGACAATAGTCCAGCAGAGAGTTGAGGTTTTCAATAGGCAGGAAAATTGCCATGAAAAAACAAGTTAAGTTGCAACTTCAAAGTGGGTCTGAGGCACAGGGTGTTGAATGGCTGTTTGCTTTCTTTAACTTTACCAACCTCAAATAATGAGGCTTGCTTTTTTGTATAATACTAAATGACACCCAAATAAACATAAGAACATAAGAAATAGGTGCAGGAGTAGGCCATATGGTCCCTTGAGCCTGCCCTGCCATTCAATATGATCATGGCTGATCTTCTACCTCAACACTACTTTCCTGCCCTAGCCCCATATCCCTTGATTCCCTTCGTGTCCAAATATCCATCGATCTCAGTCTTGAAAATGCTCAACGACTGAGCATCCACAGCCCTCTGGGATAGAGAATTCCAAAGATTCTCAATCCTCTGAGTGAAGAAATTTTTCCTCATCAGTCCTAAATGGCCAACCCCTTATCTTGAGACTATGCCCTCTAGTTCTAGACTCTCCAACCAGGGAAATCAGCCTCAGAGCATCCACCCTGTGAAGCCCTCTTAAGAATTTTATACGTTTCAATGAGATCACTTCTCATTCTTCTAAACTCCAGATAACGTAGGCCCATTCTACTCAATATATAGGCCCATTCTACTCAATCCAGTGAAAGAAATGATATCTTGCTGGTCTGCCCAATACATCGTATCTAAGTAACATTGTCACATGACAGTGTCCTTGAGCATTATTTACTAGCAAGAAGTCATGTAGGTAACAAATGGCACCTAGAAAAGTGCTGCTAATTATTGATAATCCATTTTTCAGAATAATATAGATGATGGTCGATGAGCATTGCTCTTTGATGCTCGAGCAGGTCCAGATATTGTAATTATTGAGTTGCTAATATATCACATGATTGACCATCAATTATAAATTGGACCAGATGGTTAAAATTGCTGCTGTCAGGTGAGCTATTGGAGCTCCACTTTTTTTCTTGCTCTGTTGCTGAATTAAATCTATCTATTTGTATATGAAGAATGAGCTGCACTTTTCTTATGTAGACATTTGTTTACCAGAGCAATACCAAGAAACAAAATTCTTGATGTCACTCTGTACCTTTCTGACAAGGTTTTATTTCTAGTTTTTGTGACATGTAGTGCAGTGTGGACTCCAGTTCATAGATTTGCCAATGCCCAATGTGATTTGGTGGTAGGGTGTGTGCTGGAATACACTATTTTCCCACCAAGGTGTCTTGTCTCTTCTATAGTGCGTCTTATGACCCATTTAAAATCTGCAACTCATTGCCTGGGGAAAGCTGAAGTGTGAATCTCAGTTAAGGATAGATTTTTGCACCTGGAGCTCCTGGTCTACTGCCCACTACATCAGTGTGTTGCACCACTGAGTCCCAATACTAATCATACAGCAATAGTAATAAGACATCCCTTATAGTAATAGTAAGATATCCCTAATAGTAATCATACAACAATACAATAACAAAAACTTGCATTTATATAGCACCTTTAACGTAGTAAAACACCCATTAGCGCTTCATAGGGGTGATTATCAAACAAAATTTGACCCTGAGCCACATAGGAGATATTAGGACAGGTGACCAAAAGCTTGGTCAAAGAGGTAGGCTTTAATGAGCGTCTTAAAGGAGGAGAGAGAGTTAGAGAGGCGGAGAGGTTTAGGGAGCGAATTCCACAACTTAGGGTCTGGGTAGCTGAAGGCACGGCCTGCAATGGTGGAGTGATTAAAATCGGGGATGCGTAAGAGGCAAGAACTGGAGGAGCACAGAGATCTCAGCGGGTTGTAGGGCTGGAGGAGATTACAGAGATAGGGAGAGGTGAGGCCATGGAGGGATTTGTAAATAAGGATGAGAATTTTAAAATTGAGGTGTTCCCACACCGGGAGCCAATGTAGGTCAGCGAGCACAGGGGCGATGGGTGAACTGGATTTGGTGTGAGTTAGGATACGGGCAGCAGAATTTTGGATGAACTCAAATTTATGGAGGGTGGAAGATGGGAGGCCGGCCAGAAGAGCATTGGAATAGTCAAGTCTAGAGGTAACAAAGGAACGGATGAGGGTTTCAGCAGCAGATGAGCTGTAGTAGGACATCCCTAATAATAATCATACAGTAATAGTAACAATGTATCTGTAATAGTAATAATACCTACCTAATAATACAATATTAGTGACAATCTTTACATTAACGATTTGGACTCGGGAATCAGAAGTACAATTTCAAAATTTGCCGATGACAAGAAATTGGGGGGCACAGTTAATACAAAGGAAGAAAGCTTCAAAATGCAAGAAGACATTAATAAACTAGCAGAATTGACGTGTAATTGGCAAATGAATTTCAATATAGATAAGTGTGAGTTGGTGCATTTTGGTAGGAAGAATAAGGAGGCCACATATTGCTTGGATAATAAGAGTCTAAATGGGATAGGGGAGCAAAGGGATCTCGCGGTACAAATACTCAAATCACTAAAAGTGGCGTCGCAGGTTAATAAGGCGATTAAAAAAGGCAAACCGAGCACTGGGGTTAATTTCTAGAGGGATCGAATTGAAAAGCAGAGAAGTTATGTTAAACTTGTATAGAACCTTGGTTAGACCACACTTGGAGTATTGTGCACAGTTCTGGTCTCCATATTATAAAAAGGATATAGAGGTGTTGGAGTTGGTCAAAAAAAGATTCACAAGAATGATACCAGAACTGAGAGGATATCCATATCAGGAAAGACTAAAAAGGTTGAGGCTCATTTCTGTAGAAAAGAGAAGTTGAGGGGTGACCTGATGGAGGTCTTTAAGATAATGAAAGGGTTTGATAGGATAGACATAGAGAAAATGTTTCCACTTGTGGGGGAGTCCAAAACTAGAGGTTCTCAATATAAGATAGTCACTAATAAATCCAATAGGGAATTCAGGAGAAACTTCTTTACTCACAAGGAGTAGTTGAGGCAAATAGTATAGATGCATTTAGTGCTAGATAAGCACATGGAGGAGAAAGGAACAGAAGGGTATGCTGATTGGGGTAAATGAAGTAGGGAGGGAGGAGGCTTGTGTGGAGCATAAACGCCGGCACAGATCAGTTGGGCCAAATGGCCTGTTTCTGTGCTATAGACGCGATATAACTTTCTGTACTTCCCTAATAGTAATAATACAGTGATAGGAACAATATCTACATAGTGGTATTACAGAAATAGTAATACTTTCCTAATTGTAATAATATACCAATAGTAGTAATACCACAATTACAACAGGAGCCTAATAGTAAAATACAGTCAAAGTAACAATACATCTCCAAAATACAACAATAATCATAGATCCCTAATAGTATAATACAGTAAAAGTAACAATGCCAAATACAAGCTACTACAGGGATCCCTAATAATACAGTAATGGTAAGAATACATACCCAATGTTAATACCGCAATAGAAACTATCCATCCCTAATGGACGATTGATAGTCAAAATTTACTGTCAATAAAATCATCACAGCTCTCTAAAAGAGGCAATTACAATCCGGTAACTGGTTTCAGAGCAAATGCTTGTGTGCTGAAAACAATCTGAAATGGTGAACCTAGCTGATTTTATCATGTATTCTGCCGGTACCATCATCACCATCTCAGGAACCAGCAGTCTTAGGGTTAATCTTTCCAGAGTTTCCCCACCTGGAAGAACGTTCTTGCCTGTGACACTGGAAAAGTCCCTGTGAGGAATAATGAAGGCACTGGAATAAAAATGTGCGTATCACTCACAAGATGTGCGAGAGTTCGAAGGTCTGACTTTGGGACATTTGTGTGATAACTTACACAAAACATTGTGCTCCCAGATTAGTGCTTCCCAGTGTTTGTTCCCTTATTTCGTCTTTGTCTTTTAATCTTAAACCATCTCACCTCTGCTTTATTATGTGACAGCTATGAGAACGTCGTATTATTGGATATCAACAAATACTGTTGTGTATGTTGAGTAGTTAAATGAGTATTTCCAATTCTCATCAATTGTTTGTGCTTAATGGTTATCCCGAACTGGTAGCCTTGATCCATGATGGTGTAAGGTTTTTAATTCACTCTTTATGGTACAAGAGGTAAGAATCAACCAAAGCTGAAATACTTTTCTAAATAATTGGTTTTATTGATATTAAGACACAACTTTACAGATAAAGATGCTTACAACCTTATCTAGGTGTACAACTCAAGACTCAAATTGATCAATTCTTCTGCTTCAGGTGACTGAGGGGTTAATTCTTTGTTGACGTCTTCTTTGCACTACTTTTTCTGCTCTTAGAAATCACTATAAAATAACTGTTTTTAAATCCTCTTGCTGCTGCAAAACAGCTTGCTAATGTTTATGCCACTGTTTCACAGTTTCCAAGGTGCAGCCAGACAGCTGTCTTATCTTTAACCTCGTTCTTATCTTCCCGAAAGTACAGCAAGTCTCTTGAACAACACTTTCTCTCTTCACCGGTCTGAAGCAATAATAATATGCATGAACTTGGTCAAGCTTCCCAACATGCCTTCTGATTTTGGTCAAGTTTAACGGTTCTGTATTCTTTCCTTTGTTGTTAGTCAAATTCTGGTCTTTTATCTGGAACTCTCTTTCCTCAAAAAGCTGTTGAGGCTGGGAGTCAATTGAAAAAAACAAAACTGAAATATGCTAGATTTTTGTTAGGCAAGGGTATTAAGGGTTATGGAACCAGGATGGGTAGATGGAGTTAAGAGACAGATCAGCTTTGATCTAATTGAATGGTGGAACAGGCTTGAGGAACTGAATGGCCTACTCCTGTTCCTTTGTTCCTATGTTCCTAAGTGATCCAGGGTGTCTAGCCCATCCTTTTAGACTTCCTTAAAAGCTGATATTAAACATCCATGTTGAAAAGTCCAAAATCCTCCAATGTTATCCCAGCTCCCCACTCCCCAACTAGTAACTACTGAGAGGTTATAAAATTCAAAATAGATACTTGCAAGCTGAAAATCATACCTAGAAAGGTATGAAAATGAATGCATTAACCACACTCCACTAGGTTGCTCGTTCTTATTTTATTGTGGACAGCTATTTGCCTGCAACTTGCTGTGAACTGGAGTGCATTATCACTGCAGTATGAATCACGTGGTCTAATATTACTGTAGTCTGAGCTACATGACTCCACAGGAGTCTGCCTTTCATTTGAAATGGAACCACTACCTACTTTGCAGACTGAGCTTGAAATGGTGCAAAGTTACTAAATCTGTATAAATATTTTAAATAACAGCGTGGGCTGGAGTGTGCTCCAATGCAATAGGAACTCTTGTGATTTTTGACATCATTTTGAACCCTCAGTTTGTTGTTGCCTCATAGCTTGTGTTCATTCCTATGTGCTCCTTCTCTTTCTGTCTCATGAGGGTTATTGTTGAAACAAGACAACTGTTTTATCTTGCTCACCTGCTATGTGAAGCTATCTTACTGTGAGTGAACTCAAAAAGAAAACACTTCAGGGGTGGTGTCCAAAAAAAAGACTTGAATGCTAAAACGAGAGAAACGAGGTCTGTATTTGATATTGTTACAAAATTATGAAGCTTTGCTCTCATGATTTATGGTGTTATTTAAACGACTGGATTATATTACAACTTTATAATATGTACAGAACTTGCTTCAGGGTCTGAAGCTTGCAATCAATGCAAAACAGTTAACACTGTAGTTCAAATCATATGCTATGATATTGGTGC
The DNA here is from genome assembly GCF_035084215.1 of Heptranchias perlo. Classification (NCBI taxonomy): domain Eukaryota; kingdom Metazoa; phylum Chordata; class Chondrichthyes; order Hexanchiformes; family Hexanchidae; genus Heptranchias; species Heptranchias perlo. The sequence continues at coordinate 13,974,966 of NC_090331.1, read as the reverse complement.
AGTCCAAATTTGATGCAAACACACAAACAAAGACAGGCAGGAAAAGACCCTCTGGTCCATCAGGTACCAGCTCCCCCATTATGGGCACTGAGGCCTGATCCTCACCCATGCAGAATGTATGTGATTCCCGCCCCCCACCCCCCTCCCCGCTCCTGCCTCCAGCAAGTGCACCTGTACACTTGTTGTGTGCTAGCTCATTATGGGCACAAAAAATAAAAATGAGGGCTTGGGCCCATAATACTTTTGGGCCACTGAACCAATCTAGAAAGGTGTAAAAATAGATGCTGCTTTGGAGGCCTCGTCCCTAAAGTTGGGTCTTTGCTGTTAAAGGTACATTGCTAACTTTCTGGTTTCTGTGTAGCTGTTATTCACTGCCTCCGTGCTATATTGCTCTAGTGGGTGTTGGTGAAACTTATTGGAGTCTCATGAGAGCTTCTTAAAACTACAGTTATCTGTCCCTGTTTCCCCAGAGAATAATCATTGTGCGCTGCTTTGAGAGATGCTATGGGGATCCCCCTGGGGGTTCCTCTCTGTTTGCAGGTCCTGGAAGAGGAGACATGCCCAACAGTCATGCTTGCACCTCAGGAGTTTAATCAGGACCTGTCCTTATGCGGCAGCCAGATCTGCGAACCACTTCAGTAACAGGGGTGACTCCGTCATTAAAGTCAAGGTGACCACGGCCTTGAACTTCTATGCTATGGTCTTGTTCCAAGCACCTGCAGGAGATATCTGTCAAGTCTCCCAACCCGAGTGCACACTTGCATAATGCGAGTGTCACAGGGAGATTAGGCACTTTGACAGTGTGTATCTGGCCAGCTCTTTCTCTGTGCTTGCTCTTTCTATCTCTCCCTCTCTCTCTCCCTCTTTATCTCAATTAGGCAGAAGGGTCATCCAAACACGATTGCATTGAATCAGTCATGTTGCAAAAAACCAAATAAGAAAATCCAAGGGCAGGTGACTTTTTCCGACAAGCCACAAATAACAGATATTAAACAATCTACTTTAATATTCTTTCAATGCTTTCTCCACGTTTAGAGGCACAAGGTAGAATGTTCTGAACAAAAATAATACAAATTACAATACTTTCCCGAGAGAGTAAATAAACTTAGAACTCACCTGTAAAAAATGAAATAAGCAGACTGATCCATCAGGCTCGATGGTGAGTTTTTTTATACTGAAAATCAATAACCTAAAACTCAAGAAAATATGAAGCTAACTTGCAGCTCCTGTTCTTCTGCAACATGATATACTAATAATATAAAAAAATATTGATGTACCTCATCTAAATGCAGGACTTTTTATACAAAGTCCTCTCATTATTCAAATGATGTTACAATGCGTCCAGCATTTTACTCCTTTAAGTTAATTTTTTCTCTGCAGTTCTTGACTTTGTGTTTTAAATAGAAACATAGAAACTAGGAGAAAGAGTAGGCCATTTGGCCCTTCGGACCTGCTCCGCCATTCAAAATGATCATGGCTGATCGTCTAACTCAGTACTCTGTTCCCTCTTTTTCCCCATATCCCTTGATCCCTTTAGCATTAAGAAACATATCTATCTCCTTCTTGAATACATCTAATGACTTGGCCTCCACTGCCTTCTGTGGTAGAGAATTCCACAGGTTCACCATCCTCTGAGTGAAGAAATTTCTCCTCATCTCGGTTCTAAATGGCATACCCCATATCCTGAGACTGTGACTCCTGGTACTGGACTCTCCAGCCATCGGGAACATCCTCCCTGCATCTAGTCTGTCTAGTCCTGATAGAATTTTATATGTTTCGATGAGATCACCTCTCATTCTTCTGAACTCTGGTGAATACGGGCCTAGTCGACCCAATCTCTCCTCATACGTCAGTCCTGCCATCACAGATACATATCAATGAAAGGAATGCAAACATTCCAACAATTCGCAACATATTATAAAGTACACAAACGATAAAAAAAAAATTCAAATGCAAAAATTTCAACGTTCACACAGGGCAGCATTAAGAGTGAACAGCAGACTTTTAAGAGCTGCTGCTCCTGAAATTGTGGCCTCAGGCCCCGTTTTGCACTGTCAACACATCATGAGGCTGAGCTACTAAAAAATGTTAATGAGCTGACTTTGCATTATAACTTGAGATCAGCTCGTGTCATCGCTGGCACGCACAGCAGCCAAGGAGCAGCGATGCCACCATCACTACAACCTCATCTGAACTGTTAGTGCCTTCTAACACATGCCTGGCCGTGGCTATGTGTAACATACTCCAAAGCATCTATTGTTTTCTTTCTATTATCCAAGAGTGTGACTGTTAATGTAAAAATTGTTGTTGTAGCATATCCTTTTCACTTCACTCTAAAAACATTCAAATGGAGATATGTCTCAATGTCTAGACGTTCGTCGGCATGAATGTGAAGCAGAACTGTATTGTGCGGGGGAAGTGACTTCAGCAACAAAATATTTCTCCTTGTTAACTTCAAAGTTCAAGATCCTAAAAATAATCCCTGACCCATTCACAGAGATAATTAAAAGTGGAAGGGCAAATTGACAAAGCTGTTTTAAAACAAAAAGTGTAGGGGATCCTGGATTTTACAAATAGGGGCTTGAATAAATATTTTTTTAAAATTTAAAGGACATGGGGGAAAAGGACAAGGGTATGGAACTAAGAGGAGTTGGCAAAGGTGTATTGAGACAAATGGCGCCCTTTTGTTCTGTAAGGTTCATGGGTAGAATTTGAGCGCAGCACAGCAAAACCAAGAAAAGCCAATGGCCCTGATTTTATCGCGGGGTGGGATGGTTCTGTGCAAAGGGCCAGGTCGGGCAACAAGCTCGCATGTCAAAACCCAGAGGGATTTTAACACCTGGGCCTCACTTCCATGTCCAGGCCAGTATGACAAAAGACCAAGGTGGAGCTGCTTGCACTGATGGGATTAAATTAAAATTATAGTCTTATTGAAAATAATGGAGTAAATAAGAATAAAAAGAAAAGAATTGTTTTGTCGATGCCATACCCAGTCTGTGATTCCCTTCTTCCCTGGCTATGACAGCTCAAGACTTCCCCTATGATCCAGGTTATGACAGCTCAAGACTTCCCCTATGACCCTGGTTATGACAGCTCAAGACTTCCCCTATGACCCTGGTTATGACAGCTCAAGACTTCCCCTATGACCCTGGTTATGACAGCTCAAGACTTCCCCTATGACCCTGGCCATGACATGCTTAAGACTTCCCCTAAGACGCTGGCTATGACATGCCCAATCCATGTGTCTGCCTGTAGCCCTGCCTATGACATACCCAATCCATGACATCATTTGCAGCTTTACTATGACATGTCTAATCCATGACACCACCTGTAGCTTTACTATAACATGTCTAATCCATGACACCATATGTATCTTTACTATGACATGTCTAATCCATGACATCACCTGGAGCTTTACTATGACATGTCTAATCCATGACACCATATGTATCTTTACTATGACATGTCTAATCCATGATATCACCTGGAGCTTTACTATGACATGTCTAATCCATGACATCACCTGGAGCTTTACTATGACATGTCTAATCCCTGACACATGTAGCTTTACTATAACATGTCTAATCCATGACACCACCTGTAGCTTTACTATAACATGTCTAATCCATGGCACCACCTGTAGCCCTGCCTCTGACATCCTCAGCACCTCACTGGACACTTTGCAGTCCTTCGGTCTCAATATTGACTTTAACAACTTCAGACCTTAACTATAGCTCCTATATTCTTTCTGGTAGGAGATGCTGGCAATGTAGGATGGGTGTACTGGGGTATTCGGTGATGGAGGGAGATAGAATGAGTGGTTTGGTACTTGGAGTGGGCACCTCCAGTTGGAACATGATACTGGACAGATGGTCTGCACACCTGGTGTTGATCTTCTTCCTTCTTATGGGTTCCTCGGCCACTTTAATCTGCTCCTCTTTGATAGTTTTTCATACTCCCCTTTCAACAACAACAACAACAACTACTACTACTACTACTACTACTTGCATTTATATAGCGCCTTTAATGTAGTAAAACGCCTCAAGGTGCTTCACAGGAGTGATTATCAAACATAATTTGACACCGAGCCACAAAAGAAGATATGAAGACAGGTGACCAAAAGCTTGGTCAAAGAGATAGGTTTTAAGGAACGTCTTAAAGGGGGAGAGAGAGGTGGAGAGGCGGAGAGGTTTAGGGAGGGAATTCCACAGCTTTGGGCCTAGGCAGCTGAAGGCGTGGCCGCCAATGATGGAGCAATTAAAATCAGGGATGCGCAAGAGGAAAGAATTGGAGGAGTGCAGAGATATCAGAGGGTTGTAGGGCAGGAGGAGGTTACAGAGATAGGAAGGGACGAGGTCATGGAGGGATTTGAAAACAAGGATGAGAATTTTAAAATCGAGCCAGTGTAGGTCAGCGAGCACAGGAGTGATGGGTGAATGAGACATGGTGCGAGTTAGGATAAGGGCAGCAGAGTTTTGAATGAGCTCAAGTTTATAGAGGGTGGAAGACGGGAGGCCGGCCAGGAGAGCATTGGAATAGTCAAGACTAGAGGTAACAAAGGCATGGGTGAGGGTTTCAGCAGCAGTTGAGCTAAGGCAGGAGCAGAGATGGGCGATGTTACGGAGCTGGAAGTAGGTGGTCTTGATGATAGAGCAAATATGTGGTTGGAAGCTCATCTCAGGGTCAAATAGAATGCCAAGGTTGCAGATGTTCTGGTTCAGCCTCAAACAGTAGCCAGGGAGAGGGATGGAGTCAGTGGTTAGGGAACAGTGTTTGTGGCAGGGACTATCCCCCACTTAGCTATCCACACACTCTCTGTGCCCTGTATAATTCTTTTATTTCCTTCATTATGCCTTCTATTATTTTATTTCAATATTACTTCCACCATTTAGCCATCTCCTGTTCTTCACTTAGGCATGTTATAGGTCATTCTATTTGTTTTCCCTATCCCTTTCCGTTGTTCAGTTCCTGTAGATCCTGTTTCTGTAATATCTTCCAGTTCTGAAACACTCCATATCTCAAACACCTTTGGGTAGAAATTGTTTTTTGTTGCACCAGTTTTCTGGGCAGAAATTAATAATTTTGCAGGCCATATTGGTTTTGGACGATTATCAGGCATCCTGGGCGGCTGTCTTAAACAGGCGTTCGGCCCCTTGTATATGCTAATAACAATAACAATAACTTGCATTTATATAGCGCCTTTAACGTAGTAAAACGTTCCAAGGCGCTTGAGGGTCCGAACGCCTGTTTAGGGACCCCCTCAGCAAAGTTCATCAGCGCTGCGAGAAGCAGGCGCCAGGCCTACTCCACCCAGGATTTGGTGGGATTGCTGCGGCCTAGCAAGTTTCCGCCACCAAAAAGTAAGGTTCCTTTTTTTTTTACTTACCTTCCTGCGGAGCTGGGAGGAGCACTCCTGTGCCTGGTCCTCCCGGCACCACAGCACTCCTGAGGGCCACTGTTGGTTCGCGATCGCCTCCCTTCATCTTCTCCCCCCGCCCCACCCCTCCCCCACCCAGCTGCTGGCGAGACAAGCGGCCCAAACTGAATCGGGCCCCACAGGGGTGAGCTGCCACTGAAGGCGCGACAGGTGCTGGCAACGCATCGTACTCAATGCAATGAAGCCCTAAGCCCAATTTCTCATGTGTCTCGGGCCTCCCGGTTCAGGCGCTCGCTGGAAATGCGCCGTGGGTTGTGCACCTGAAATCGGACCATCGTGAATGTTTACCCCATCCCGTCTGTTTCTCTCTGCGGATGCTGCCTGATCTCTGAGTGTTTCCAGCATTTTCTGCTTTTGTTTCAGATTTCTGCAGTATTGTTGCTTTTTTGTGCTTAAAATAATACCGCCTTAAATCTAAACCAGAATGTTCAAAACTGGGAATATAAAGAGCAGAAAAAAAATACAGCCATTTCGCTCCTGTGTAACTAATATAAAGCCAATATAAGGCTCGGTTACCAAGCAACAATTTAAAATTTCATGCAAAATCCCCAGACTCTTGAGAAGCATGTCGAAATCAATAGTGACTTCAGTACACAACCCATCATAAAGAGCAAATATGATCTGACGTTATAAGAGCTTCCAATCTGTGCAGAAATGAGTCATTACATGACAAAGCCGTGAAAGCTGATCTGAGAGGGAAGGTTCAATGTTTGGATATAAACAGAAGCCCGCGTGTGTGGTCTCACTGCCCTATCACACAATTCCTCAGGTTCCAAAATTCCCCAGAGCTGTCACAGACAGTATTGAGTGCTATGCACTCTACTCATTTAAAACTTTTGAGTAAGATTTGGAGAAACTATGTGGTATCAGCAAATTCAAACGTAGAATCCTGGAATTTCACAGCACAGAAGGAGCCCCATTCAGCCATTGTGTCTGTGCTAGCTCTCTGGATCATAGATTCATACAACACAGAAGTAGGCCATTTGGTCCATCGTGCCTATACTGCCTCTTTGAAAGAGCTATCCAATTAGTCCCACTCCCCCCGCTCTTTCTCCATGGCCCTGCAAATTTCTCCTTTTCAAGAATATATCCAATTCCCTTTTGAAAGTTATTATTGAATCTGCTTCCACCACTTTTTCAGGCAGTGCATTCCAGATCATAACAACTCGCTGCGTTAAAAAAAGTCTCATTTCCTCCCTGGATTTTTTTCCAAATTGTCTTAAATCTGTACCCTCTGCTTATTGACCTTCCTGCCAGTGGATACAGTTTCTCCTTATTTACTCTGTCAGAACCACTCATAATTTTGAACTACTCTATTAAATCTCCCCTTAAACTTCTCTGGTCTAAGGAGAACAATCCCAGCTTCTCTAGCCTCTCCATACAACTGAAAAACATCATCCCTGGTACCATTCTGGTAAATTTTCTCTGCACCCTCTCCGAGGCCATAACATCCTTCAGTATATCCTGAAACATATATCCACATGTTACCATTCACCTGCCCTTTCCCATGTTTCTTTTGACATCCAAGAATGGACTATTATTTTAATTTATTGTTCACTAACTTATGAGAAGTGCCAATACAGGACACCACCAAATTTAGAATGATAGAATGATTACAGCACAGAAGGAGGTCATTCGGCCCATCGAGCCCGTGCCAGCTCTTTGTAAGAGCAATCCAGCTAGTCCCATCCCCCTGCTCTTTCCCCGTAGCCCTGCAATTTTTTTCCCTTTGAGTATTTATCGAATTCCTTTTTGAAAGCCACAATTGAATCTGCTTCCACCATCCAGACAAGCAACACATTACCGATCGTAACTACTCACTGCGTAAAAAGGTTTTTCCTCATGTTGCCTTTGGTTCTTTTGCCAATCAGCTTAAATCTGTGTCCTCTGGTTCTCGACCCTTCCGCAATGGGAACAGTTTCTCTGTATTTACTTTATCTAAACCCTTCATGATTTTGAACAGTTCTATCAAATCTCCTCTCAACCTTCTCCGCTGTAAGGAGAACAACCCCAGCTTCTCCAGTCTATCCACGTAACTGAAGTCCCTCATCCCTGGAACCATTCTAATAAATCTTTTTTGCACCTCTCTAAGGCCTTCACATTCTTCCTAATGTGCAGTGCCCAGAATTGAACACAATTCTCCAGTTGCGGCCAAACCAGTGTTTTATAAAGGTTCAACATAACTTCCTTGCTTTTGTATTCTATGCCTCTATTTATAAAGCCCAGGATCTTGCTTTTTTAACAGCTTTCTCAACCTGCCCTGCCACCTTCAACGATTTTTGCACATATACCTCCAGATCTCTCTGTTCCTGCACCCACTTTAGAATTGTACCATTTAGTTTATATTGCCTCTCCTCGTTCTTCCTGCCAAAATGTATCACTTTGCACTTCTCTGCATTAAATTTCATTTGCCATGTGTCCGCCCATTCCACCAGCCTGTCTATGTCCTCTTGAAGTCTATTACTATCCTCCTCACTGTTTACTACACTTCCAAGTTTTGTGTCATCTGCAAATTTTCAAATTGTGCCCTATACATCCAAGTCCAAGTCATTAATATATATCAACAAAAGCAATGGTCCTAGTACCGACCCCTGGGGAACACCACTGTATACCTTCCTCCAGTCCGAAAAACAATCGCTCACCACTACTCTCTGTTTCCTGTCACTTAGTCCAGTTTCGTATCCATGCTGCCACTGCCCCTTTTATTCCATGGGCTTCAGTTTTGCTGACAAGCCTATTATGTGGCACTTTATGTGGCCTTTTGATAGTCCAAAAACACAACATCAACCGTATTGCCCTCATCAACCCTTTCTGTTACCTCATCAAAAAATTCAATCAATTTAGTTAAACATGATTTGCCTTTAACATATCTGTGCTGGCTTTCCTTTATTATTCCACACTTATCCAAGTGACTATTAATTTTGTCCCGGATTATCATTTCTAAAAGCTTCCCCACCACCGAGGTTAAACTGACTGGCCTGTAGTTGCTGGGTTTATCCTTATGCCCTTTTTTGAATAAGGGTGTACCATTTGTAATTCTCCAACCCTCTGGCACCACCTCCGTATTTAAGGAGGATTGGAAGATTATACCTCTGCAATTTATACCCTTACTTCCCTCAGCAACCTGAGATGCATCCCATCCAGACCAGGTGATTTAACTACTTTAAGTACCGCCAGCCTTTCTAGTACCTCCTCTTTATCAATTTTTAGCCCATCCATATCTCATCTATCTCCTCTTTTACCGTGCCCTCACAGGTGGATGTACACGAGCCCATGGCACTATATCGAAGAAAGCAGAGGAGTTCTTCCCGGTGTCCTGGCCAATATTTATCCCTCAACCGACACTAAAACAGATTATCTGGTCATTATCTCATTGCTGTTTGTGTGATCTTGCTACGCCCAAATTGGCTGCCACATTTCCTACATTACAACAGTGACTACACTTCAAAAGCACTTCATTGGCTGTAAAACGCTTTGGGCCGTCTTGAAGTCGTGAAAGGCGCTATATGAATGCAAGTCTTTCTTTTTTCTTGGAGTTGCAGGCCTGCGCTCACTTTAAAGGTAAACATCTAGAATTTCTGTGAGGGGTCTCCCGATCTCCTGCTGCAACATGGGCGATGGACAGAAACTCTGCAGAAACGCTGTAACCGTCTGTTTGAGGTTTCTGCCAAGGTTACGGTAGGAGATCGGGAGAATCTGTGTGGAAATTCTATCCTTCAATCTTACGGTACAGAAAGAGGCCATTTGGTTCATTGCACTTCTGCCAGCTCTCTGAAAACAACCCCCTTAGTCCCATTACTCTGCCCTATTGCCCTATACTCTCTTAACTTTTATCCTTACTTCAGTAAGAAAATTTCTATTCACCTCACTGCTCAGGTCAATTGTAACAAAGTCCAACCACATTCCAAATCTTAACATTCAGGCAGCAGCTTTAGTCCATAATAATTTTCGAAGAAAGTCCCAGCCAGCTTTCCTGTTATTATTCATTAATCTAATTACCAAGTGAATATCTGCAGCTTTTCTAATCAATGGGAGAATGGTAGTCTGAAGTATTTTATGGTAAAATACTCTCCCTGTGAACAATGTGAGAAAATAGTTCTTAATTTGTGAATCCAAGGCTGGTACCAATGTATTTTTTTTTGGCTTTGGGGGGTTAAAATTAGCAATCAGGACTGGGAGATCTTCCAATTTTAGTCAATGTACAGAGAAACCAGGACAAACGGACACCTCCAAAAAAAAAAGGGACACTCATTGACAGTCCCAAATAAGTTACATCATAAAATACACAAGCTGCACCTTGAAACAAGGGACATTCACAAATTACGAACTGCGGACAGCCTTCAATGCACCAAATCCGTTTATAACTTGAAACACAGGACTCACAGGTGGCAGTGTGTGACGAAAATGGCTTTTGTGTAATGGCGATCTCTTTACTCAGCATCCATAGTAGCAGAGATACCTCTCTATCTCTGGGATTGAATGCTTGCATGGCTCTATCCCAGGGATACAGCAGTTTCTCTGCCGCTACGGGTGCTGGGTAAAGAATTCCCCATTACACAAAAGCCGGGAACTGTACCGAGCAACATCAAATCTCACTGGGGGAGTCAGGAGTCGGGAGCCCTGAAATCGCGGAGTGGGGATTGGGTGTATGGGTGGGACGGGAGGAGCCTGAAATCACATGGAGGGGGAGAGCAGCCTGAAATCACAGGGGGTGGCTTAAAAGTTGGGGAGTGTGGGGAGAGATGGAGACTGGGGAATGTGGGGAGAGATGGAGACTGGGGAATGTGGGGAGAGATGGAGACTGGGGAGTGTGGGGAGAGATGGAGACTGGGGAATGTGGGGAGAGATGGAGATGGAGACTGGAGAATGTGGGGAGAGATGGAGATGGAGACTGGGGAATGTGGGGAGAGATGGAGATGGAGACTGGGGAATGTGGGGAGAGATGGAGATGGAGATGGAGACTGGGGAATGTGGGGAGAGATGGAGATGGAGATGGAGACTGGGGAATGTGGGGAGAGATGGAGATGGAGATGGAGACTGGGGAATGTGGGGAGAGATGGAGATGGAGACTGGGGAATGTGGGGAGAGATGGAGATGGAGACTGGGGAATGTGGGGAGAGATGGAGATGGAGACTGGGGAATGTGGGGAGAGATGGAGATGGAGACTGGGGAATGTGGGGAGAGATGGAGATGGAGATGGAGACTGGGGAATGTGGGGAGAGATGGAGATGGAGATGGAGACTGGGGAATGTGGGGAGAGATGGAGATGGAGACTGGGGAATGTGGGGAGAGATGGAGATGGAGACTGGGGAATGTGGGGAGAGATGGAGATGGAGACTGGGGAATGTGGGGAGAGATGGAGATGGAGATGGAGACTGGGGAATGTGGGGAGAGATGGAGATGGAGACTGGGGAATGGAGGAGAGATGGAGATGGAGACTGGGGAATGGGGGGAGAGATGGAGAATGGGGGGAGAGACAAAGACTGGGGAATGGGGGCTCGGGGAAGAGATGGAGACTGGGGAATGGGAGAAGAGATGAAAACTCGGGAATGGGAGGAGAGGTGCAGACTGGGGAATTGGGGGGGAGAGATGGAGCCTGGGGGCTGGGGGGAGAGATGGGGACTGAGGAATTTGAGGAGAGGTGGAGACTGGGGAATGGGGGGGCGGAGAGATGCTGACTGGGGAGTGGGGGGGAGTGATGGAGACTAGGGAATGTGGTGACAGATGGAGACTGGGGAATAGAGGCTCAGGGGAGAGATGGAGACTGGGGAATGGGGGAGGGGGAGAGATGGAGACACGGGAATGGGGGGAGGAGGCGAGATGGAAGCTGGAGGGAGAGATGAAGAGAATGGTTTCCTCTCTTCGCCTGCTCACAGTTGGCCTCCTGGTTCTTGGAACTTCTCACACAACAGTTGCTGGAGCGAGATATGCAACTACAGTGAGATATCCCCCCCAATTTGACTGGGATCTCCCAGCCCTACAGCAGCCACATCGCCCTGTGCAGGCAGATCCCAGGATCGGGACATCCCTCCCTAAGTGGAAAAGGACGCTAGGATGGTAATGAACTGGGAAAACCAATGAACAGAAAATGAATTGAAATCACATCCAGCTGGCAGGACTCCAGAATTAGGCACGATTCCAGGTGAGGACGAAAGAAAAGATACAGCTAACCCCGGGATATTTGGCTCATCCGGTTTACTATACATAAAATGACCATTTTGAAAATAAGGACACCTGCAAATAAAGGACACCTGATGCAAGTCCCTTTGGTGTCGCTGATTTACAGGTTTCACTGTAATTAGAATTCGTTCTCTGACCTATATGAACAATGTCCCTGCGCTAAGGCCCATCATAATTAGTGTCCACCCAGCTCTTATGTGATTCTGGGAATATGAAATGTCTCAAGTTGTTAAAAAATCTATTTTTTTGACATTAGTTACAAGTGCAGTAGTTCTGGTTACTTAAATATCTATGTAAATGTAAATTGTCAAAATTGAGATTGATAAATTTTTGTTAAGCAAGGGTAATAAGGGTTACGAAAGCAAGCGGGTAGATGGAGTTAGGGTACAGATCAGCCATGATCTAATTTAATGGCAAAAGAGGGGCTGAATGGCCTACTCTTGTTCCTATGTGGGCTGCAGTGAAGTCTCCTTTAACATCTACAAGCAAACTAATCTGTTGGCTATTACTCTTCAATGCTCTACATAGTTACATGTTAATCTATTCATTGCATCGTCTCATTGAAGATCCTTGTTACTTGTGGTGCACTGTGTATTGGATTTTTTTTTCAGTTGGCACATTTCTTGCTGAGTGAACTTGACTTGATCCATTGAGCTTGTCTGATAGTCCTGAATTGAGCATTAATTTTAAGCTTGGATCATGGGACCTTGACAGTGAGTAGCTGAGTCATACAGAACTGGAAGTTTCAAGGTTTGGCCCGTAGTCTGCATTAAGTTAACTGATCTTACCTAGGGTAGTGGCAAGGGGCACCACAACTGACTTTAGTGTCCTTCTGTTAGAAAGGGGAAAAATTAACTTGGGATCTTGCTCCCGATTGCCAACCAGCAAGTGGTGCTGACCCTCAGATGAAGACAAAATCAGGCTTCCTGTAATGCCCCCTGCAGTCAAATAGACTGTCACTTACTATCTGAGCCCATGCATGAAAAATGGACAAGATACTGAAGGGCAATTGGGATCCATGGGGCTGAACCAAATGAGGAGTTAATGCTTTCAGTTGAGGGGAATGGGAGAACACTGATGAGAGAAGGAGAAAGAAAAAAATATCATCACATTGACTTGTGTGGAACATCTCTGGGGGTATGAGTTCCTGTGGGCACTGCGTATACAGCGACATAGGAAACACATTTGTTACAATTTCCTCTGTTCGCTATTTCAAGCAAAATATTCAGCACGTTTCTCTTAGAACGTTTTTCTACAATTTCTCGAAAAGTACCAAACATTTACAGTGTTGCTGTATAGAGTGACCAGAAGAACTCTTGCACTATGATGTCAGACTGTAGCGCATTCTGCGATGCATAGTTCCAAAAATGAAAGAACAGACTTGCATTTATTTAGCACCTTTAACATGCTCAGTATATCAAAAAGGGTCTAACATCTAATAAATTACTTTGGAAGTGTAGTCACTGTTGTTTTGTAGGCAAACTTGGCAGCCATTTTACAAATAGTAATATCCCACAACCAGGCAATGAGATGACTGACCCTAAGAACATAAGAAATAGGAGCAGGGGTCGGCCACTTGGCCCCTCGACCCTGCTCTGCCATTCAATCAGATCATGGCTGATCTTCCACCTCAATTTCACTTTCCTGCCCGATCCCCATATCCCTTGATTCCCCTAGAGTCCAGTAATCTATCTCTCTCAGCCTTGAATATATTCAACGACTCAGCATCCACAGTCCTCTAGGGTAGAGAATTCCAAAGATTCACAACCTTCTGAGTGAAGAAATTCGTTCTCATCTCAGTCTTAAATGGCCGATCCCTTATCCTGCGACTATGCCCCCTAGTTCCAGACTCACCAGCTATGGGAAACAACCTCTCACCTCTCATTCTTCTAAACTCCAGTGAGTATAGGCCCATTCTACTCAACCTCGCCTCATAGGACAATCCTCTCATCCCAGGAATTAATCTAGTGAACCTTCACTGCACCGTCTCTAAGGCAAGTACATCCTTTCTTAGATAAAGAGACCAAAACTGTACACAGTACGCCAGGTGAGGTCTCACCAAAGCCCTGTACAATTGTAGTAAGACATCCTTCCAACCCCACTTGCAATAAAGGCCAACATTCCATTTGCTTTCCTAGCTGTTTGCAGTACCTGCAAGCTAACTTTTTGTGTTTCTTGCACAAGGACACCCAAGTCTCGCTGAAAACCAACATTTAATAGTTTATCACCATTTTAAAAATATTCTCTTTTTCTATTCTTCCTACAAAAGTGAACAACCTCACATTTCCCCACATTATATTCCATCTGCCACCTTCTTGCCCACTCACTTGACCTGTCTATATCCCTTTGCAGACTCTTTGAGGGTGATTTTAAACCCCAAGAACGGGTAGGTTGGGGGCGGGTGGGAGTTGAAAATAGTTGGTTTTTTTGGGTCGCGACCGCAAAATTTTCAGGCTTTGCATTCCCAGGGGGAAGCCTGGACTTTTCCGCACCGACGTTAAACCCGGAAATAAAGCCGGGTTGCGGTCGCGACCCAAAAAACAACTATTTTCAACTCCCACCCGTCTCCAACCCACCTGGGTTCTTGAGGTTTCAAATCACCCCTTTGTGTCCCCCTCGCAGCTTACTTTCCCACCTAGCTTTGTATCGTCAGCAAACTGGGATACATTACACTCGGTCTCTTCATCTAAGTCATTAATATAGATTGTAAATAGCTGAGGCCCAAGCACCAATCCTTGCGGCACCCCACTAGTTACAGCCTGCCAACCTGAAAATGACCCGTTTATCCCTACTCTCTTTTCTGTCCGTTAACCAATCCTCTATCCATGCTAATATATTACCCCCAACCCCATGAGCCCTTACCTTGTGTAACAACCTTTTTATGTGGCTCCTTATCGAATGCCTTTTGAAAATCCAAATATACGACATCCACTGGTTCCCCTTTATCTATCCTACTAGTTACAGCCTCAAAAAACTCTAATAGGTTTGTCAAACACGATTTCCCTTTCATAAAACCATGTTGGCTCTGCCTAATCATATTATGATTTTCAAAGTGCCCTGTTACCACTCCCTTAATAATGGATTCCAGCATTTTCCCGCCGACTGATGTCAGGCTAACTGGCCTGTACTTCCCTGTTTTCTCTTTCCCTCCTTTCTTTATTAATGGGGTCACATTTGCTACCTTCCAATCGCTGGGACTGTTCTAGAATCTAGAGAATTTTGGAAGGTCATATCCAATGCATCCACTATCTCTGCAACCACCTCTTTAAGAGCACTCGAATGTAGGCCATCAGGTCCAGGGGATTTATCAGCTTCTAGTCCCTTAGACCACTTAATCTGTTTTGGTAGTGTTGGTTGACGGTAGGGTTGACAATCTCGAGTCTCCAGGAATTAAAGGTTAATCTCCCGCTGTGAGTAAAACTCAGGAGAAAAATCACAGGGGCACAAAAAAAATCAAGAGATGAGAAGAAAAGGCTGTTTAACTGACAGTCAAGAATGAGCCAACTGGGTGGCAAAGAGTCTGTTTGCTTTCCAATTGGCTTGGGAAGCGGATGGATTTGTCGGGCAACCAATGGCGGGAGATTGGGGGCGGGGCGGTTGGAGGCAGGAGGTCATGTGATGAAACCTCCCGGACTACGTCGAAACAGAGTCGGGAAATGTAGTTTAGTGATGAATGATGACCGGGGCACCAGAACAAACTCCCCCTCTTCTTTAATAAAAAGTGCCATGGGATCCTTTGGGAGTGCTAATATATTTGGTACAAGTTACAGTGTCAACCGAAAAAACAAAAACGAAAGGGGTACTCTGGTCTTGCCTCATTTAACCACCCAGATTTCAGTGATCATAGTGCACATTGAAATGAGGATTTTGTAACTGCTACAGTTTTGATGAGCATCATTACCAGTGTATTACAAGATGCACTGCTTCTGACTTCGACAAGCACCCTTTATTATAACGAGGTCTCCTTTAAGAAAATAATTTGACAACGGAAACATTTCCCCATCCCATTCCGAGGCTTCTATTCCAAAGTTTTACAGGAAGCTGTTCAGATTAAAGGGCCCTACAATTTGGCCAAGAATATCAGCACAAAAACACACTCAAACCCATTACTTACTTCATGACCAACAGAAAGTCGTTATTTTTTTGCTGCTATTTGCTTTACCCTTTCATCACTTATGAACTTAGGGCTGAATTTGGTGCTGTTGGAACATTATGCATTCACATCCAGTGAGCATTTGTTCAACGCCAGCAGAACTCAACCTATTTGTGGCCGTGATGCGGAGATACTGACTTTGAACTGTGGTCTCTAGAGGCAAGCGGCAATGAATAAGAATACAAGTCCTGCCCAGCTGCGTAACCCACCTCCAACCCATTAACATCTCATTTGCTTACACAACACTTCAAACTCATTCTGACAGCACTTTGCTGAACACTCTATTCCCTGGCACTCATCAGTATGTAAATTTTTCAAAACTTATTGAAAGTGCATGTCCGTTGGCTGTACTATTATGTCTATTGCCGATAAGCCGTTCTAACCCACACTTAATAACTTTTGTGGTATGATTACAGTGCCAGTCTGCACAGCTGTGTTTAGTTTCATTATTAACTAAAGCGTCCACTAAAGAACAATCTGCTCTCTAATTTATTTTTCACGTGGCAGGTTTAATTACTGTTACGTAGGGGGACCTAATGTTGAGAAACCAAGTAGCTAAATAAATTAAAACACCCAACAGCTGTTTGTTCATTTTGCAAGTGATTGAAACATTATGCTGAGAGTTTCCCAATTCTGGTCAGATTATGAATAGTCTTGTATTATGGTTACAGTGTATGGCAAGATGAGAGAACACTTTTGAGCTAATAATTTTACACAGGAATACAGCACACAGAGATGCAGCACAAGCTCAGTAATACAACAGAAGATAGGAAAAGTCAAGAATGAGTAAAGGCCATTTGTCCCAGAGTGGTTGTCCCTCCAGTATTGCACCTTACCCAAGTTAACAGCCATATGGGGTCATGAACCAGAGGACATAGAATTAAGGTGATTGGCAAAAGAACCAAAGGTAACATGAGAAAAAACTTTTCTATGCTGTGAGTGGTTGTGATCTGGAATGCACTGCCTGAGGGGGTGGAGGAGGCAGATTCAGTTGTGACTTTCAAAAGGGAATTGGATAAGTACTTGAAGGGAAAAAATTTGCAGGGCTACGGGGATAGGGCGGGGGAGTGGGACTAGCTGGATTGCTCTTGCAGAGAGCTGGCACGAGCTCGACAGCCCGAATGCTGTAATCATTCTATGATTCTAAATACATTTAGAATGCCCTAATTCCTTTGACTCTGCTACCATGCATGGTATATTCTTACAAACGTTTATTATCCTTTGAGTAAAGGTTTTTTTTCTAATGTCTACTTTGCTTATCACCTTGAAGTATTATTTTGGGTTATCTTACTTTCATGAGTATATGATTAGGCTCACCTTTCGGAACAGTACTGGGATAGTGCTGCAACGTCAGCGATCCTATCTGTTGGATGAGACATTAAACCACAGCCAAGTCTGCCTGTTCCGATGTTTCAGGTGGGAATTAACGATCCCATGGCACTTTGAGAAGCACTGTAAGTTCCTGTGGCCAATATTCTTCAGTCAACCAGTGGTATCAAAAGCAAATGAACTGCTCTTTCATGTCATTGCTATTTGTGTGACCTTGCCATGTGCAAAATAGTTTCCATATTGACCTACATAAGAACAATGATTGCACTTCAGAGCAATTCATTGTATGTGAAGCACTTTGGACTTTGACAAGCGTAAGTTTTTTTCCATTTTATACTTTCTAACCTCAACAAAGTCTTTGCCTAACCTGCTTTCTAGAATGCAGAGCTAATGCTTCTGTAATATTTCCTCACGGCTCGTCTCCTTTATTCATGTGATCTTTCTGAATCTGAACCCTCTTCTGTGCACCTTCTCCAATGCATGTAGACTACACAAATGTTTGGAGTTCCTACAGAAGTCTCCCATTGTGTTCATTTTCTTTTGTACTATACTTGTCTTTTTTCTTCACTGACCAGTCTTACCAGACTGTTGCATCTCTTCCCAGTCATCATCCTAGATTGTAACTAACCTCACCATTTACATAAATGATTTGGACTTGGGAATCGGAAGTACAATTTCAAAATTTGCGGACAACACCAACTTGGGGGTTTAGTCAATACTGAGGAGGACTGCGACAAAATACAGGAAAACATTAATAAGCTCGCAGAATGGATGTGTAATTGGTAAATGAATTTCAATATCGATACTTGTGAGGTGGTACATTTTGATAGGAAGAATAAGGAGGCCACATACTCCTTGGAAAATAAGAGTCTAAATGGGGTAGAGGAGCCGAGGGATCTGGAGGTGCAGATACACAAATCAATAGAAGTGGCGACGCAGGTTTATAAGGTTATCTTTTTAAAAAGAAAACCAAGCATTGGGGATCATTTCTAGAGGAATAGAATCGAAAAGCAGAGAAATTATGTTAAACTTGTGTAGAACCTTGGTTAGACCACACTTGGAGTACTGTGAACAGTTCTGGTCTGCGTATTATAAAAAGGATATAGACACTGGAGAAGGTGCAAAAAAAGATTTTCTAGGATGATACCGGAACTGAGAGGTTATAGATATCAGGAAAGGTTGAACTGAAAAGGCTGGGACTCTTTTCTCTAGAAAAGAGAAGACTGAGGGGTGACCTGATAGAGGTCTTTAAGATTATGAAAGGGTTTGATAGGGTAAATGTAGAGAAGATGTTTCCAGTTGCGGGGGAGACCAGAACTAGGCGCCATAAATATAAGATAGTCACCAATAAATCCAATAGAGAATTCAGAAGAAACTTCTTTACCCAGAGAGTGGTTGGAATGCGGAACTCGTTACCACAAGGAGTAGTTGAGGTGAAGAGCATGGATACATTTATGGGGAAGCTAGATAAACAAATGAGGGAGAATGGAATAGAAGGGTTAGATAAAGTAGGAAGGGATGAGGCTTGTGTGGAGCATAAACACTGGCATGGACCTATTGGGCTGAATGGCCTGCTTCTGTGCTGTACATTCTATGCAATTCTATCTATTGCTTTAAGTCCTCCCTGCCCACTTATCATTGCCACTTTGATGCCCAGGCCAGGACTACACCTCACTCCATGATCGCTGCTTTCTTCCGATTACTGGGGCTTCAATTCTCAATGCATTCTTTACCTCACGGCAGCTCAAAATATCAAGTAACAGTGATTCTCACCCACATGCAATACTGCACATGGTGCTACTACAGAGGCAGCCAGTCTCCAAGCTTGTTCTAATTCAATTAAAGCTAGGCTACAAAAAACCCATACTTAATAGTTCCACTTAACTTCACAATGGTGAACGAAGCCTGCATAACACACACACACACATGATTGCAGATCATTAATCCTGTATTTATCAGATTCAATGAGCCAGATTTTGCTGTCTAAAGTAACAGTGAAGCTAACGGCGCTCGCCGTTATGCGTGAATGGTACAGCAACTTCAGGCGAGGGGCAGATGCTCGGTTAAATACAAATATTCAGAAGTTGCTGTTCAAGTTGCGCCGCTGCACCATTAGCTTTGTGAAAACTGCATTTCACTGTCTGCCTCACCATTGAATGTCGTGAAGTTGCTGTATTTGTGTGGTAGATGCGAACTAAACTCACCGCAGATATTTAGAGCTAGTAATTACAAGCATAGGCACCCTTTTAACAATGAATAAATGTTAATGACTGCCACCCTCTGGCACTAAAAACTAACTAAAATAAGTGTGGAGTCCCATTCCTTCAGGTTACGAATTGTTTTGGGAGATTTTAAAAATGTCAAAATTTAAAATTATTTTTTTTTTATTTTTCCTTTTTGTCTCTTTTTCTCTCTCTCTTGATCCAATCTTTTTTTCCCTCTCTTTCTGTCCCTGAATTGACATTCAATTCATCCCCTTTCATTCACCCTCCTTCTCAGTCCTTCCGCTGTTTATTTCCCAATCCTTAAATCCCATTGGTTAAGGAGATACCCAGATGCTTGCCCTGTTCACTCAGGTCCCAGATGCCCTGTTCCCCTCACTGCACCGTTATCAGCTCACACTTTCAGCAACTTAGTGGGCAAAAATGTTTTGAGCTGAAAGGTGCAGGGGCCTGTCTAACTAATCGCAGACACCGTTAGACGCCCTGCTAAAGCAAAATCAGGCCCAATAGTTTAGTAAATCTCTGCAGCTATTCATCTCAGTGTTATTACGATCATTCAGTTATTCTTCATTTTGCTGTATTGACTGCATGTTTTTAACTCTCTTTTCTCTATCTACTTGTGCTGCAAAACACTGCATCTCTTTCTCTCTTTGTACTTTTTTTCTCTGTGTTCTTGTATTGCTAGACACTGCATCTCTTTTTCTCTGTGTTCTTGTATTGCTAGACACTGCATCTCTTTCTCTCTGTGTACTTGTATTGCTAGATACTGCTGTCTCGATTTAATCTCTCAATATCTCACAAGAGATGTTGAGCAGAATTGTAAAATATGTATCCATCCATATGTTTGCATTGTAGAACCCTTGCCTTCCACGGATAACATACTGCCCCAACAGTGCAGCATGCATTATGTTCAGAGGAATACTTGCTGATCTTCCATGGTGTTGCACACTGGGAATCAAGACCAAGTGGGCTTTGAGATGGTTGGCGCATGCAGATGTAATTCAGTGCCAATTTCAAAAGAAATTCGATTTTCCACCACCCAACTCGATTTCGCATTCCCGGCCGCCATAATATTTACGACGGCGATTCAGACCCTGGACGAGGCTCCGCTAAAAACAGGGGCTTACTTAAGATTCAAACGTCGCGGCCTGATGATGTCAATTTTAATGTCAACGCGTGGGCCAATGTAAGTTCTAAAATGCTCCCTCTTTTTGAATTCCTTGTGGGCCAGGAGGAGCAAGGAGTATTCTCCCACAGGCACTGCAACCAGCCCTGGCATTCCCTACCCCCCCCCCCCCACAACCCCCCGATCTACGGGGAATCCCCAGCTCTGGCACCCCCTGATCCCAACGCGAAAAGAGAATCCCCAGCCCGCCTCGACCTTCGAATGGGAAAAGGGAATCTGCAGGCCTCTCCATGATCCCCCCCCCCAATCACATAAAGGGAATTCCTCAGGCCTCTCCCCAATGCCAACATGATTGCACAGCAACCCCTTCACCCACTACGTGCCGGGGACTGTTCCCACTGGTCCCCAGCTGTGATCTTCTGCGGCCAAATTTCTGCTCCCGCCCGCTGGCCAGGTAATGAATCTGGTCGGTGTTGGGTGGGAATCTGGGAAGTTTTATTGAAATGAGGCTCTGTCGTTAAGATCGCCCTAATTCCCTGGGAGTTCACGTACCACATTCGTTTTGTGGATATCCTGTGTGTCCCTTTTTCTCCCCCCTGTGGAAACAGCAAGATGGCTTCTGGCTCTTAAGGATTACACTGTGCTACCATGGATCCACTGAG
This sequence comes from Heptranchias perlo, assembly GCF_035084215.1. NCBI lineage: Eukaryota > Metazoa > Chordata > Chondrichthyes > Hexanchiformes > Hexanchidae > Heptranchias > Heptranchias perlo. The sequence goes on along the minus strand of NC_090331.1, from coordinate 13,953,857 downwards.
GAACTCCCATACCATTTCAAAAACTTACTTTTGAGATCTTTGAGGAATGCTTCCATTACCTGGATTTGACGGGCGGTGGGGGGAGGGTGCAGCTTTGTCACATGCTTTGAATGTGTTGAATAGATCATGGTGGCCTGCTGCATGTATTTGTAATGCCTTCTGTTCCTCGTTACCTTAATGCCTGGCATGGATTGTCTCTGGATTAGCATTTAAGTAGGCAGAGGATGGTGAGGCACAGCGTTGCTCATTGATTTCCTCCCTCACTCGGTATTATTGAAGAATAACTTGTCCTAGACAGAGAATAACAATGTGCTTTCAATTGGAATGGTTGCAGTACATTCAGCAATCTGGTCCAAACTCTGATGTTTTGCACACAGGCTTGGTCTCCTTTGCTGAAGGTGCTGATTCTCACTGGGGCATGCATTTGTGGGCATCAGCTGCCCTTTGGTTACCTCACCTGAACCTAGATAGTGACTGCCAGCAAGCTATTTAACCGTGAAGGCATCAGTGTCGACCTGTACTGGGTGAGATTGTACTCATGTGCTTCCCGGTGATCTAAGTAGTGTGAGAGGGGGAAGCATTGTGATCCGCATCTATTCCTGGAAGGGCAAGTTGGAAATTGGAATATAACTTCCCTGAAAGGCAAGTGTGTTTCCGGGGCAAACCTGACCAACAATATGAGAAACACCACAGGCATGACTTCAAAATTCTCTCTTTTTCTCCCCTTCTATCTCTGTGAATCGGACGCATTAAGACAAGAGTGCAAAGCCAAGGGATCACTAATAGAAGAGTGAGCATTGGCAATGCTGTGCCTGTAATTATTTGGCTTTGCGAAAACCCACAGCTGAGAGGCTCCAAAGCCAAACACTGAAGCAAACTAAATGTTGATCCTGGCCCGCACCAAGCAGGAATAGGCAGAGAGCAAGTTTAGGGGAATGAGTGAGAAGGATAGTGCGACGGTTTCCAGCTGCTTGATACAGCAGATGTTGGGTGCTGTCAACTCGGCTGTGCTGTGGTTCCAAGTTGCAGGAAGACGCCAGATGGCATTTTTTTAACATCTCTTCAGATAGATAGTCCGTTTCCCAGGAGACACCAAATGGCGGCATTCTGAAATCTGCATATCTTAAAATGTTTGACTGACAGATATATGTGCAATGAAAGAGGAATTAAAGGACAAGGCAAAGCATAATTTGCATTAGATTTGAATATTTATGCCGATATAAGCTTGACTCAGACTGTGGGAATCCGAGATAAGTAAAAACCCTTCTCACAAGATAAATTTGGATAAAGAAGGCCTCTTGGCACATTTGATCTCATCCTTCCTCAATACTAGGGGATAGAGTTTCCGCCATTGGCGTAATCAGGAAATTGCACTGGTTAGGTTACAGTTTAAATTTCCGTTAAAATTCATTTGCATAATCACAAACGTAAAATCTTCCATGAACCAGCGTGAACATTTCTTTTTTTTTGTTTCCATTAAAAAGTATTCCTTGATGTATTTAAGAGTGATAACCTGGTGCAGTTTTATTAATACAGCTGAAAACGGGTTTATCACTAAAAATAAACATTTTTAACAATGGTGTCCAGTCCTCCACCTGTGAGTAAACTGATTAAAAATCACTGCAAATGACTTAAAAGGACTATATTGAACCATTTAGCAGTTTCATTGATGTACACGAGACAGTTTCTTCGTAAATTATTATTTTGATATGAGAAAACTTTTAAAACATGCCTACTATAGCCTAAGAAAATGAGTGCAATTTGATGAATCTTCACCATTCAGAACAATCGGTGGAATCTCGCAATTTCGACCTGGGGGCGTGGCCAGTTTTGTGGGCGGGGCCTGCTTCGAGCAAATCGAATCTTGAACCGGCGTAAAAATTTGCGGAAAACACGAGAGTGGTGTTCTTTTGGGCGTAACTTACGTTTTAAATTTCCCGATCTCTTGCGCTGGAATCTGAGCACAAAACTAACAGAAACAAGCAGAAACTCGACCCCGACCTACTGTGGAATTCAACCCCTAACAGCACCTGGACCAATCGGATTTGAGGCAACATCATTGGGCAAACCTGTTGACTTCAAAAGAAATATTATTAGCTCCCAGACGAAGTTTCCAGATCATGACACTTCTGTCACTTCCCAGTCAAAGTTACATTTTCCTAATAAATTTGGTTGTTTTTTTTAAAACCATAGGGCAAGTGATTTTGGTGTGATATCCCATGACAGCCCTACGAGTTTCTGTCGTTACTGCATGTAGCCAGAATATACCATAAATGTACTGGAGGCAACGAAAAGGCCGGCATCTGAGTGATAACAAAAGCACTTGTCCTATTCTAATTATATCCTGTTTCCGTGGCTTTTTCAGCAACGCCAAAACCAGTAACAAAGTAGCTCTGTTGCCATCAGAAACACGGCACACCATCAAACCAGTTGCTGTTGATCCATGCCTCTGACAGCAGTTCTACTTTAACTGCTGCATAAAGACTTGCCAGCAGAGGCAGTCACATTTGTTTGGCCCCTTATCCAGCCTATTGGGCAAGGCCCCCCTGACAAAAAGTCACAAGCAGCAACTTGAATGAAATGATTGTTCGTGAGACCCAATGCTGTGCGCGATATATCAGAGACTTGAGCACAAAATCTAGGCTGACATTCAGTGCTGCACTGTCAGAGGTGTCCGTCTTTCGGATGAGACGTTAAATCATCTCAGGTGGATGTAAAAGATCCCGTGGCACTATTTTGAAGAAGAGCAGAAGAGTTGTCCTCGGTGTCCTGGCCAATATTTATCCAACCAACAATTAAAAACCGATTATCTGGACATTATCACATTGCTGCATGTGGGACCTTGCTGTGTGCAAATTGGCTGCTGCATTTTCTACATTACTACAGTGACTACACTTCAAAAGTACTTCATTGGCAGTAAAGCGCTTTGGGATGTCCTGAGGTTCTGAATGGCACTAAATACAAGTCTTTCTTCTTCTTTCCTATATATATATATATATATATATATATCTTCCTCAAGCAGAAACCAACCTGTTCATATTGTGTGTTGACGTCAGATTTCTGTTTCCAACATTATTTCAAAGCAAGCTTGGTTCAGTTGGTAGCAATCTCACTCCTGAGTAGGAAGTTTGTGGATTCAAGCTCGATCCATGACTTGAACACGTAATCTAGACTGATACTTCAGTGCAGTGCTGAGTATTGGAGGTACCAACCTTCAAATGAAGTATTAAGTCAAGGCCCTGTTTGCATATTTAAAAAATCCTATGAAACTATTTAAAGATGAGGAAAGAATTATTTTACCTTGTGAAATATGAAAAAAAGGATAGCAATAAAGCCCTCAGCAAAGTAGAATTACAAGTTTATTAAGTGCAGCCTTGAAATAAAAAGTCTTGTATGGTTAAGGAGTTCTCCAAAGATATACTGATCCTTAATTTTGCTACTATAGTTGTTTTTATTACTTCTAACAGTGCAGACTAATTAGTCCCAGTTTACATATGTTTTAGCACCGTAACAGAGTAGAACAGATGTGGGGTTGTTAGACGTGATTGGCCAGCTGCCATGACCATAACTGCAAAACGGCTTTCTTTGGTGCTAAACCATCATTCTTTGAAATGTAACACCTGCTTTCCCTTCTGTAGTGGAGACTTCTAAATTACAGTTAGCCGTCTTTGCAGCTGCTGCAGTCAGGAGCAGCTCATGTACTGATGCAACTAAGTTTCATTATTACGCTATCAATTTAAACCAGAAATTCTGACTGATAGAAAGAGAGGTGGGGATCTCTGCTGATTGGTAGTTAACTGACTTGTAGTTGGTTTGTTAATGCCCAAGATTCCTCATATGGTGAGCACTCAGTAAAAGTTGGGGTCAGCAGCGAGGCTGTGAGTCCGGAACAGGCACAATGGGCCGAATGGCCTCCTTCTATGCTGTATGATTCTATGAGCAAAAAACATCTGGAGAGTGTTAATTTTAGCTATTCTCATATTTCCCGATCTCCTCCTCTATTCTCCTGACTCCATCGTTGAGTCTAATCATATCCTCATGCAACCTATATAGATACAAACACATACATGCACACACACACCCACCCCTATCTCTGTAACAGGGAGTACTCAGATATTAGTGATGAAAAGAACCCGAGCTACTCTTTCCCCTTCCTAACCCAGGGTGGTTGAGATTGATTGTAGCACTCCTACTGATACTTCAGTTGAGATCAGCTAACTCAGCACAGACCTGGGATTGAACCTGAACCCTCCCTAAGTCTGGCAGCTCGCTGCCGCACTGATCGGTGTTATTACCAACTCACCCATCAGTGGAGCTTAGTCTCAATTATCTAACAACTAAGTGGAGAGCAGCAATATCCAGAGTCTGTGAATAGATCACCTACTAGCCTTCTTGGAGAGAGAGAGAGAAAAAGACAACGTCCCAAGATTTTCCTGGTGACTTGCGCCATTGTAATGATGTCCTCTGGGACTGAGACCGTGGTGCACTACCCCCTCCTCATCATTCTCGACCTCTCTACAGCCTTTGACGTGGCCATCCATACCATCGTCCTCCAATGCCTTTCCTCGACTGTCCAGCTCAGTGGAACCGCCCTCGCTTGGTTCCACTCTTACCTATCCAGTCGTAGCCAGAACATCTCCAGCAATCGTTCCTCTTCCCGCCCCCGCACCGTTACCTCTGGAGTCTCCCAAGGACCCGTCCTTGGCCCCCTCATCTACATGCTACCCCTTGGCGACATTATCCAAAGACATGGGGTCAGGTTCCACAAGTATTCTGTCAGCACCCACCTCACCACTGCTTCGCACAACCTCTCTGCTGGATCTGTGTTGTGAGACAGCTTGTCCAACATCCTGTCCCGGGTGAACTGGAATTTCCTTCAGTTAAACACCGGGAAGAACAAAGCCATCATCTTCAGCCCCTGCCACAAACTCTGTACCCTCGTCCTCAATTCCATCCCTCTCCCCGGCCACTTTCTTGGGTTGAATCTGACTGCGTATATAGCTTCGGCATCCTATTTGTCTCTGATCTGACAATCCAACCCTCTCCATCATAAAGACCACTTACTTCTATCTCTGTAATATTGCCCATCTATACTGCTACCTTGGCTTATCTGCGGTTGAAATCCTCATTTATCCCTTTGTCCCCTCTAGACTTGACTATTCCAATGCTCCCATTGTCCTCCCTCCATCAACTTCAACTCAGCCAAACTCTGCTACCCATATCCTATCCTACAGCAAGTCGTGCTCACCCATCATTCCTTTGCTCGCTCGCTTACACTGATTGCTGGTCACCTAATGCCTCAAATTTAAAATTGACATCCTTGTGTTCAAACCCTTCATGGCCTTGCCCCGCTCTATAACCTTCTCCAGCCTCACAACCCTTCGAGAACTCTGAGTTCCTTCCTTCGCTCCATCATTAGCGATGATGCCTTTTAGGCCCTGCACGTTGCAATTCCATCCCTAAACCACTTCGCCTCTCTACCTCCCTCTCCTCCTTTAAGACCCTCAATAAAATCTATCTCTTTGACTAAGCTTTTTGTCATCCCTTCTAATATCTCCTCCTTTGGCTTGATAGTGATTTTTGTCTGATTACTGTTCTGTGAAACACCTTTGGACATACTTCTCTCTGCATGACTAAATTCACTCATCCCTGGTATCATTCTGGTAAATCTCCTCTGCACCCTTTCCAAGGCCTTAACATCCTTCCTCTAGTGTGGTGTCCAGAATTGGACCATATACCCCAGTTGAGGCCTAACCACTGATTCATAAATGCTTACCGTAACTTCCTTGCTTCTGTACTCTATGTCTTTATTTACAAAGTCCAGGATCCTGCATGCATTTTTTTTAAACTAGCTTTATTAACTTGTCCTGCCACCTTCAAAGAATTAGGAATTGTGAACCTCCAGGTCCCTCTGTTCCTGCACCCCCTTTAAAAGTGTGCCATTTAGTTTATGTTTACCCTCCTCATTCTTCCTCCCAAAATGCATCGCTTTACACACCTCGGCATTAAATTTTATCTGCATCACTGCATCCATTGCTGTTCCAATGTTTTTGTTCCCATCACCCTACTTGGAAGTCCATTCCATGCGTTGACCACTCTTGGTGTCAGCTGTGATTCAGTGGGTAGCACTCTCGCCTCTGAATCAGAAGGTTGTGGGTCCATGTCTCACTCCAGCACAAAAATCTAGGCTGACACTCCAATGCTGTAATGAGGGAGCACTGCATTGTTGAAGGAGCCGCCTTTCAGGTGAGACGTTAAACCAAGGCCCTGTCTGCCTTCACAGGTGGACGTAAAAGTTCCCAATGGCACTATTTTTCAATTGTAAACAATTTTACAACACCAAGTTATAGTCCAGCAATTTTATTTTAAATTCACAAGCTTTCGGAGATTTTCTCCTTCCTCTTGAAACATTTGCCTGAGGAAGGAGAAAATCTCCGAAAGCTTGTGAATTTAAAATAAAATTGCTGGACTATAACTTGGTGTTGTAAAATTGTTTACAATTGTCAACCCCAGTCCATCACCGGCATCTCCACATCATGACTATTTTTCAAAGAAGAGCAGGGGCATTATCCCCGGTGTCCTCGTCAATATTTATCCCTCAACCAACATCACTGAAACAGATTATCTGATCATTATCTCATTGTTGTTTGTGGGACCTTGCTGTGCGCAAATTGGTTGCCCTGTCTCCTACATTGCAACAGTGACGACACTTCAAAAGTACTTCATTGGCTGTAAAGGGCTTTGGGATGCCCTGAGGTCATGAAAGGCGCTATAGAAATGCAAGTTCTTTTCTTTCTCATGAAGTAGCTCCTGCCATCAGTTTTAACTTCGCTGTTCATAAATTTGAACTTGCCCTACCTTATTCCACTGTCACATGTTTAATTTAAAATAAGGTTCCAATTTTTTACCCGTTCTTTACTGATTACTATCTTATGCAAGTTTCCCTTTTCGAAGCTGCACAGCTCAAAGGTCTCCATTCTTTCCTCGTAACTTGCTCCTCTGACACTTGGGGTCGTCCAGGCCAATCCAGGCCAAGCTAGTTACTTTTTTTTTGCACAACGTTGAATATTCAAATCACAGCACTGCATAGGCAATCCATTTCAAACTCTCTGTTGCTTTAAAAAAAGTATTTAGCAGATAAATGAATAATCTCTCCAAGTCATGAATGATCAATGTAAGTTATTTAATCATTGTAATTAGGGTTTTAGAATGAGGTAACATTTCCACCTAATCAATTACATTCAGTCATCAATTTCCGACATGTTTCAAGTCCAGGTGTTCTCAGCTTTCTGGTGTCCTTTGCATTCATTCATGTTTGACTAACGACCTCCTTCTGCTCCGCTGCCCTGTAGCAGTGGGAAGCTTGCACGTTGCATTCATGCAGTTCTCCGTTTGATGTATATCTATCCTTGTGGAATTTGTTCCTTTTATCTGGCGAATGCAGTTACTGTGGATCCCATAAGAATTTTTTTTAATATATTGCCCATCAGTCGATTTAGGAGATAGTCAATAAACAGTCTGTGGAGGAATCTAGAATTCCTGATGGGTGTAATTTTCATGGCTGCCAGCCAAGGAAGGGCTGGATATTTTGAAATCCTGCCCCTAGCGAGGTTTTATAGCTCTTTGCTGGCAGTTGCCAAGTAAAAGATTCGAGAATGTCCAAGTTGGGTGAATGGAGTGTCTTGCTAGGAGCTGAGAGGAAGGGGTGGGGGGGTGGGTGGAATGTCAGAACCATGATCTCTACTTAGTGCAGTCAGCACATATTTTGCAGCAAGCAATTGTTTTGTCGATTGCCAGCATTTTCAACACCCTCTGCCCAGTGTAATTGTTTGTTTGGGCTATAGGGAGAGCCAAGCTGTTCCCAAAGATTTGACAAACCCATTCATTTTTCATCCTGCAAATGAAAATTAAATCACTGATAAATCATGCAGCACAATTTACATTAAGATAGTTGTAATGCCACTGTTTGCTAGTTGGAGATTAATAGATGGCAACATATGAATGAAGATTTAGCTGATGTTATAAACTATGATAGTAATTTCTAAACATCCCCTGAACCACGGGGACTATGTTGTGGCCTTGAACATGCTTGGCATTTTTGAGTGCTCACTAATATATGTACAATTTCACTTTTGGTTTCCCACATGGTCCTGGATTGGGGCTTCAACCAACAACCATCTGATTCAGAGGCGAGAGTGCTGCCACCTGAGCCAAGCACTTTCTCTTTGTTTTAATTCCTGTGCCTAGGGTATTGCTGTACTGTAAATACAAGGCCAAAATTTGGCTTGTTGTCAATTTCCACTATCCACTGTGAGGGTTTATGGTGAATAATAGAGGCTGCTCTGTATAGAGTAGAAGTTACTGACCATGTTGTTATCCTATCACAGCCATGCCAAATTCCCCTCCCTGCTATTTTTTAAAAAAAGTATCAAGCTATTTAAAATAATATGTTAATGGAATGGAATTTGATGTGAGTGCATTAAGCATCCATATGATAACATCATGGACAGTAATTTCAACCCTTATATCTTCTGCCTTTCAAATAGCTTAAATATTGTAGCAGTAAAAGTTATGGTACTGTAAGCTTAAGCTCAAACTAATGATGTTTTAAATCTATGATTAGTGTTCACACTTACCAGTTTTAAGTCATTTGTTTTTTTTTTGGAAAAGTGTAGACTAAAATGCTGCAATTCTATTAAAGGAAGAATTCACACTGAGGCCATGGGCTCAATTTCCCTTGAAGTGGGGAAAGAGTAGGAGAGTGGGACTAATTGGACAGCTCTTTCAAAGAGCTAGCATGGGCCAAATGGCCTCCTTCTGTGCTGTATCATTCTATGATTCAATGTCAGAATTCCAGGAGGAGTTTTGCAGCAACATCATTATATTTATTTGTTTGTTGCACCAAAATGTCTTCAACCAGGGCTGTGACTCTTCATATTCCAGTGAAATACTGTTTGAAATCTGCAGCTCTTCACCTCATGAGCAGCTTGGAAGTGAAGCCGGTTGTAGGCCCAATGTGCTTGACCACAGAATGGTGGGTTACAGATTCATGTCTGTAAATTTCCAAATCCCTAGAGTCAGTAGAGCTTTTTAAAGTATCTCAGATTGAGTCCAGTGTTTTTATTCTCTGGAAAGAATTGAAATTGAAAATCAAGTCTGACACTGTGAACCTTTTGGTAGTCTGCAACACTACGATGGAGGTCGTTAAGATTATGAAAGGGTTTGATAGGGTAGACATAGAGAAGATGTTTCCACTTGTGGGGGAATCCAAAACTAGGGGTCATAAATATAAGATAGTCACTAATAAATCTAATTGGGAATTCAGGAGAAACTCCTTTACCCAGAGAGTGGTTATAATGTGGAACTCGCTACCACAGGGAGTAGTTGAGGCAACTAGCATTTAAGGGGAAGCTAGATAAACACATGAGGGAGAAAGGAATAGGAGGTTATGCTTATAGGGTTAGATGAAGAGGGGTGGGAGGAGGGTCGTTTGGAGCATAAACACCGGCATGGACCAGTTGGGCCGAATGGCCTGTTTCTGTGCTGTACATTCTATGTAATACTAAAAGCCTTGAATGCTTGCCCCTCATCTGAGCAATAACGCCTGATATGTCCGGAGAGAACCTGAAAGATAAGTTGAGAGATTTGAATTCAATGTGTTGGGAACAGGGAGCCAATGGAAGATGATGAAGGCAGGATAACACACTAAAAACACTAGTTAGGCCACAGCTTGAGTACTGTGTACAGTTCTAATCGCTACATTATAGGAAAGATGTGATTGCACTAGAGAGGGTACAGAGGAGATTTATGAGGATATTGCCAGGACTGGAGAATTTTAGCTATGAGGAAAGTGCATGTCCACAGATCCCTGAAGGTAGCAGGACAGGTAGATAAGGTGGTTAAGAAGACATACGGGATACTTTCCTTTATTAGCCGAGGCATAGAATATAAGAGCAGGGAGGTTATGCTAGAACTATATAAAACACTAGTTAGGCCACAGCTAAAGTACTACATACAGTTCTGGTCTCCACATTACAGGAAAGATGTGATTGCACTAGAGAGAGTACAGAGGAGATTTACATAGATGTTGCCAGGACTGGAGAATTTTAGCTATGAGGAAAGATATGGGGTTGTTTTCTTTGGAACAGAGGAGGCCGAGGGGAGATTTAACTGAGGTGTATAAAATTATGAGGGGCCTAGATAGAGTGGATAGGAAGGACCTGTTACCCTTAGCAGAGAGGTCAATAACCAGGGGACATAGATTTAAAGTGATAGGCAGAAGGATTAGAGGGGAGTTAAGGAGAATTTTTTTCATCCAGAGGGTAGTGTGGGTCTGGAATTCACTGCCTGAAAGGGTGATAGAGGCAGAAACCCTCATCGCATTTAAAGGGTACTTGGATGTGCACTTGAAGTGCCATAACTTACAAGGCTACGGACCAAGAGCTGGAAAGTGGGATTAGGCTGGATTGCTCTTTACCGGCTGGCACAGACACGATGGGCCGCATGGCCTCCTTCTGTGCTGTAAATTTCTATGACTGATAGAGGAGTGGGACTTAGTAGAGTCCGGAATGTGGTAGCAGAGTTTTGGATAAGTGTATGTAGGATAGAACATGAGAAAGCTTGTTCCCATTGCAGAAGGAGGAGAGGAGAAGCATTGTAGAAATTGAGGCTGGAAGTGGGAAAGGTATGGATGAGGGTTCGGCAGGGGCACTTATGGGAATGGGATAAAATGCCCAGGATTAATTGATAATCATGGTATATTGCTCACAGGATAATACACCCACTAAGTTCTCTGATTTCTTCCACAGATGGAAAATCATTAGACAAGTGATTACAGGCTATAGCTACTTGATCAGGTTGATTTAGAGGTTAAATAATTAAGTTCACAAGGGTTATTCAAATTGTGGCCCAGAAGTTCCGGCTCCCTGGGAAGCAGAATTCAGGTACAGAAATTACTAAGAACGAGTGGACAGGTACAAAAAATAATTCAAAAGACTAATGGAATGTTGACCTTCATCTCAAGAGGGCTGGAATACAAAGAGATGAAAGTTATGCTGCAGTTGTATAAAACAATGGTTAGACCGTCTCTGGAGTATCGCGTTCAGTTCTGGGCTCCACACCTCAGGAAGGATATATTGGCCTTGGAGAGGGTGCAGCGCAGATTGACCAGAATGACACCGGGGCTAAAAAGGTTAAGTTATGAGGAAAGGTTGCATAGAGTAGGCTTGTATTCCCTTGAGTATTGAAGATTAAAGGCTGATCTAATTGAAGTTTTAAGATGATTAAAGGAGTTCAGAGGGTAGATAGAGAGAAACTATTTCCTCTTGTGGAGGAGTCCAGGATAAGGGGGCATAACCTTAAAATTATAACTAGACTTTTCAGGGGTGATGTCAGGAAGCATTTCTTCACACAAAGGGTAGTGGAAATCTGGAACTCTCGCTCACAAAGCTGTTGAGGCTGGGAGTCAATTGAAAATTTCAAAACTGAGATTGATAGATTTTTGTTAGACAAGGGTATTAAGGGATATGGAACCAAGGCAGGCAGAGAGGGTGTTAAGATTCAGATCAGCCATGATCTAATTGAATGGCGGAACAGGCTCGAGGGGCTGAATGACCTACTCCTGTTCCGATGGTCCGAAGATGTGGCAGACAAGGTCGGAATTTGGAGCAGAACCTGTATCTGTTGGGGTTCTACCCCGTCTAGCTTCCCCTGAAAATTGTAATCCGGGACGGGGGGTGGGGGGGTGGTGGGGAGGGAGGGAGGTGTTGGTGAAGTGCAGCACATCTTCTGCCCATCTCTTGCACTTCGCAGGAACGCCGCCCAAGGGCTGTTCTTCCCTCCAACGATATGCATGCCTGCTAAGATCACTCGTGGGCCTACAAACAGTCCAAAGATAAAAATCGAGAAAAGTAATCAATCCTTGAGGGATGTGGTAAATATTCCCTACGGAGAACAAAACATAGTTGCTTACTTGAATCTTTGGCCTGATATGGGCCTGGAGCTTGTCCTCCTGGGGCAGCCCAGTGGCAGGCCTAGGTTATGAATGTGGATTATTTTAATAGCCCTGTGTCACTGTGATTGGGGTCAGTTCCTCTCCCTGAATAGGTTCACAGAGATGCATTGTTTTTCATAGTCTGATAAGCAACAGGACTTTTGGATGAGACAATCAGGTTTGTTCCTTGGTAGACCTTTAAGGCAAGGTGCACTGTGTGGAGTTCCAATTTACCCTAAAACTAAAATTTAACAGCAGGGACTTGGTTTATGCCATGGAATTTATTTCATTGTTATAGCCACTTCTGTTCATGTAAAGGAACTGAGGGTTTAACATATCTTGTAGCTCTTGAGGTGAGGTGTTAATGTCTGGAATTTGCCATTTCCTACATTGATTTCCCCTCACTGGAGTTTCACCACTTTAATTGATTCCTCTAATGGCTCAGCGTTCAGTAATAATGAGATTATCTGAATCAATCTGCATATATTAACAATTCAAACAAACTGTTCCTACCATCAAAGCAACTTTTGATTTAATTGCTTTATGAACAAAGATATTCACTGCTTCCCACAGACACAGCATCTGCAGTCCTCCATTTTAAAACTTAGTGAGGGAGAAGAGCTTGCATTTTCAATCTAGTTATTTAAAAAAATTGTCCTTATTGTCACACCTTGCCTGAACGCAAGGCAAGAAATGTTAGGGAGAAGCCCAAAGACATATATATATGTATGTGTGGGTATGTGTGTGTATATATATGTACATGTGTGTACACATACATACAAAAGATGACAAAAGAGGTAGAAAGTAAGATGAAGCAGAAAAAAGGGGCATATGACAGATGTCAGGTTGATAATACAAGTGAGAACCAGGCTGAATATAGAAAGTTCAGAGGGGAGGCGAGAAAGGAAATAAGAGGGGCAAAGAAGAGAGTATGAGAACAGACTGAGTGAGGGAGCACGGAGCAGCAGCTATCGACGGAGTCTATAATTGGGAATTTGGTGAGTGAGGGGATTTTTAACTGTTGATCTTTATCTAAAATTTGACTAAGTATGGCATCAAGCATTTAACTTAAATTTAATCTTAACTTGCAGTTTTCAGTTAGTGGTAAGCAAGCAGAAGTGGCAGTTGGTCACCTAGTTAATTAGGTGACTGGTTAGAACTGGTAATCTACTGTCAGCTGGGGCTGACTCAGGTGATTGGCATTCCAGCTAGCATAAATTCAGAAGGGTTTTGCTAGCACACGGAGTAGCAGCTATTGATGGAGTCTGGTTTTGACAGAGTCTATAAAATTGGGAATTTGGTGAGTGAGGGGATTCGGTGTAGTAAGGGGTGAGGTGCATTTGTTTAGACAGCAGAGAGGAGCGTCCCGAGAGCGGGTCACAGCAACAACAAAACCAAACTGCAGTGTGACGTCACAGGTAGGTGGTTGTGGTGAGTATCTCTTCTGTTTTCTTCTTCTTTCTTAGGACTGTGGGCTAAGTAACTTATAGCATAAAACTAAATTTAAAAAAAATTAAACATAATTCAATAAATTAAACATGGCCAGTACTTGGTTCAACCTAAACATATTTTGATTGGCATTGTAGTAATCAATTAAATAAATAAAATAGTTATGACAGGGCAGGAGATGTGTTGCACCTGCAATATGTGGGAGCTACTGGACAGTTTTGTTCAGGGTGATTACATGTGCGGTAAGTATCTGCAGCTCGAGGAACTTCGGCTCCGAGTTGAGGAGCTGGAGTCTGAGCTGCAGACATAGCGAGGCATCAGGGAGGGAGAAAGTTACCTGGACACTTTGATCCAGGAGGCAGTCACGCCCCTTAGACTAAATACTGTGAAATTGGCACGTGGTCTGGGACAGGAGGGTTTGACTGCGAGTGAGGCAGGTACGGGGATCCAGGAGGTAACATTGCAGGAGCCTTAGCCTCTGCACTTGTCCAATAGATAAGAGGTTCTTGCAGCCCTTGTGGACGAGTGCAGGGACTGCAGGGAGGATGAGCAAACTGGCCACGGCACCGTGGTTCAGGGGGCCATTCAAGTTGGGGGGGGGGGAGGGGTAAAAAGGAATGTGGTTGTAGTAGTCGACAGTATAGTTAGAGGGATAGATACTGTTCTCTGCAGCCAAGAGCGACAGTCCCAAAGGCTGTGTTGCCTACCTGGTGTCAGGGTTAAGGACATCTCCTCGGGGCTGGAGAGAAACTTGGAGGGGGAGGATCCAGTTGTCGTGGTCCACGTAGGTACCAACAACATAGGTAGGACTAAGAAAGAGTTTCTGCAGAGGAAGTTTGATCAGCTAGGGACTAAATTAAAAAGCAGAACCACAAAGGTGATAATCTCCGGATTATTACCTGAGCCACGAGCAAATTGTCACAGGGTAAATCAGATCAGAGAGATGATTGGTGTGGGAGAAGTGAGTTTCAATTCATGGGGCACTGGCACCAGTACTGGGGAAAGAGGGAGCTGTTCTGTTGGGATGGGCTTCACCTGAACCATGCTGGGACCAGTATTCTGGCAAACCGAATCACTAGGGTGGTAGAGAAGGCTTTAAACTCAATACAGCGGGGGGAGGGCTCAGGTGGGACGAAGTTTAGATTGATAAAGAGAAAAGCCAAGGAAGTAGTACAGGAAAGTGATGGGGGTAATGATAAACAGAGTGTGTCAGGAAGGGACAGAGTGTACAAACATAAGAGTGCACTAGCAAATGGGGCCGGGGTAAGAAAGAATGGTAAAAAGACAAAATTAAAGGTTCTTTATCTGAATGCGCGCAGCATTCATAATAAGATAGATGAATTGATGGCACAAATAGAAACAAATGGATATGATCTCGTGGCCTTTACAGAGACGTGGTTGCAAGGTGATCAAGATTGGGAGCTAAATATTCAGGGTTAATTAACATTTTGGAAGGATAGGAAAAAAGTTAAAGGTGGTGGGGTAGCTCTGTTAATAAAGGATGAAATTGGTATAATAGTGAGAAATGATCTTGATTCAGAAGATCAAGATGTTGAATCAATTTGGGTGGAGGTAAGAAATAGCAAGGGAAAGATATCACTGGTGGGAGTAATATATAGGCCCCCTAACGGTAGCTACACTGTCGGGCAAAATATGAATCAGGAAATATGGGGGGCTTGTAAAAAAGGTAATGCAATAATCATGGGCGATTTTAATTTCCACATAGATTGGACAAACCAAATTGGTAAAAATAGCCCTGAGGAGGAGTTCCTAGAGTGCATTAGGGACTGTTTCTTAGACCAATACATCGGGGAACCAACCAGGGAACAGGCCATTTTGGATCTGGTAATGGGTAACGAAACAGGATTAATTAATGATCTCAAAGTAAAGGATCCCTTGGGAAGCAGTGATCATAACATGATAGAATTTCACATCCAGTTTGAGAGCGGGAATCTTGTGTCTGGAACTACTGTATTAAACTTAAATAAGGGCAATTATAAAGGAATGAGGGTGGAATTGGCTAAAGTGGACTGGTTAAACAGATTAGATGATATTATGATGGATAAGCAGTGGCAAATATTTAAAAAGATATTTTATGACTCGCAACAAAAATATATCCCTGTGAGGAGGAAAGACTCCACAAAAAGGGTGAACCAACCATGACTAACTAAGGAAGTCAAGGATGGTATCAGGTTAAAAGGAAAAAGCATACAACATGGCAAAGATTACTGGTAAGCCTGAAGATTGGAAAAACTTTAAAAACCAGCAAAGGATGACTAAAAGAATAATTAAGAGGGAGAAAATAAATTATGAGAGTAAACTAATAAGAAATATAAAAACTGACAGTAAAAACAAGTATATTAAAAGGAAGAGGGTAGCTAAAGTAAACTGGTCCCTTAGAGGATGGGACTGGGGAATTAATAATGGAAAACAAGGAAATGGCAGAGGAATTGAACAGATATTTTGTATCTGTCTTCACAGTAGAAGAAACTAATAATATACCAATAATAATAGAAAATCAAGGGGCAAAGGGGAGGGAGGAACTAAAAACAATCGCTATCACTAGAGAAAAAGTATTGGGTAAACTAATGGGATTAAAGGCTGACAAGTCCCCTGGACCTGCTGGCTAGCAGCCGAGGATCTTAAATGAAGTGGCTACTGAGATAGTGGATGCATTGGTTGTAATCTTCCAGAATTCACTAGATTCTGGAAAGGTCCCAGCGGATTGGAAAACCACAAATGTAACACCCCTATTCAAGAAGGGAGTGAGACAGAAAGCAGGTAACTATAGACCAGTTAGCCTAACATCTGTCATTGGGAAAATGCTAGAATCCATTATTAAGGAAGCAGTAGCAGGACATTTGGAGACTCATAATAAAATCAAGGAGAGTCAACATGGTTTTATGAAGGGGAAATCATGTCTGACAAATTTATTAGTTCTTTGAGGAAGTAACGGGCAGGGTGGATAAAGAGTAACCAATGGATGCAGTATATTTGGATTTCCAAAAGGCATTCGATAAGGTGCCATATAAAAGATTACTGCACAAGATAAGAGCTCATGGTGTTGGGGGTAATATACTGGCATGGATAGAGGATTGGCTAACTATAAGAAAACAAAGAATCGGGGAAAAAAGGGTCATTTTCAAAATGGCAATCTGTAACTAGTGGGGTGCCGCAGGGCTCAGTGCTGGGGCCTCAACTATTTACAATATATATCAATGACTTGGATGAAGGAACAGAGTGTCTTGTGGCCAAATTTTCTGATGATACAAAGATAGGTGGAAAAGCAAGTTGTGATGAAGACACAGTGTCTGCAAAGGGATATTGACAGGTTAAGCAAATGGGCAAAAATTTGGCAGATGGAATATAATGTGGGAAAATGTGAAGTCATTCACTTTGGGAGGAAAAATAAAAAAGCAAAATATCATTTGAATGGAGAAATATTACAAAATGCTGGGGTACAGAGGGATCTGAGTGTCCTCATACATGCAACACAAAAAGTCAACATACAGGTGCAGCAGGTAATCCGGAAGGCAAACGGAATATTGGCCTTTATTTCTAGGGGGATGGAGTATAAAAGCAGGGAAGTCATGCTACAACTATACGGGATGTTGGTGAGACCACACCTGGAGTATTGCGTACAGTTCTGGTGCCCTTATTTAAAGAAGGATATACTTGCATTGGAGGCAGTTCAGAGAAGGTTCACTAGGTTGATTCCGGGTATGGAGGGGCTGTCTTATGAGGAAAGATTGAACAGGTTGGGTCTATACTCATTGGAGTTTAGAAGAATGAGAGGTGATCTTATTGAAACATACAAGATTCTGAGGGGACTAGATCGGGTAGATGCTGAGAGGATGTTACCCCTCATGGGGGAATCTAAAACTAGGGGGCATAGTGTCAGAATTAGGGGTTGCCCGTTTAAGACGGAAATGAGGAGGAATTTCTTCTCCCAGAGGGTCGTGAATCTTTGGCATTCTTTACCCCAAAAAGCTGTGGAGGCTGAATCATTGAATACATTCAAGGCTGAGTTAGACAAATTTTTGATCAGCAAGGGAGTCAAAGGATATGGGGAACGGGCAGGAAAGTGGAGTTGAGGTAAAAATCAGTTCAACCATGATCTCATAGAATGGTGGGGCAGGCTCAAGGGGCCGAATAGCCTACTCCTGCTCCTATATCTTATGGTCTTATGGCGGCTAACATAAAAGGGAATCCAAAGGTCTTCTATAGGCATATAAACAGTAAACAGGTAGTGAGAGGAGAGGTGGGACCGATTAGGGACCAAAAAGGAGATCTACGCATGGAGGCAGAGGGCATGGTTGAGGTATTAAATGAGTACTTTGCATCTGACTTTACCAAGGAAGAAGATGCTGCCAAAGTCGCAGTAAGTGAAGAGGTGGTTGAGATACTGGATGGGCTAAAAATTGATAGAGGAGGTATCCGAAAGAAGGATAATTGGCAGTTAGTTCCTACTGGTTGTAGCTCCCCTTGGACCAGGGAGAATAAAAGAAAATCAGCCAAAGTTCCCACTCCTGGTCATGATGCAGTGACTCCCATTGGAAAGAGTGCATATGGACACTGCTGTGATAGTCTACTAACCCGCTCTATCTAAGTTCATACATGATGAATACCAACTTGGGTGAGGTAGCAGAGGGTAGTTGGTGTCTATCAGATTGTCTCCCAGCATGAATCGGGGTCTGCAGAAGTGGAGGGCAAAATGTTATAAACAACGACTGCAAATCGAATAAAGCAGCTCCCCTCTCGAAATTCTACAATATCTGGGGCAAGAAACAACAGATAAGAAGAAATATAGCTGAGGAGAATATAGATGAGGTGCATTTAATAATCATCTTCGTAACACTTTGATTTTTAAATTGTCAGCGATGTTCATTCACTCTTCAAGTGCACCTGAATGCACTTCAGGTCACATCTCAAACAGAATCATTTCCACGAACTCATAAAAATCAATTCTGTATTATCGGGATGTTTTGCCTGGGATATTTCAGAAATGATTGAAGCCCATTACATATTGATACCTGCAAGCTCGACTCTGATCAGTGGTTTTCCATAAGGATTTCTCGTAATAAGCTCCTTTTAAAAGGGAAGAGCATAAATTGCACAAGGATAAATGAATGCCTCAGAGTGACAGCCGGCCAATCAATGGGTCCAGAGAACACCATAAACCATTAGGGCAATGCTCCAGAGGGTTTATCAAGATCACGTGACATCCAAGGTTGGATTTATGTTTTATGATTTATTTGGAGTTATCACTTTGAAGATGATTCATTTCCCTTTTAAGCTGCTTCTATTAACCCAGTGCTATGACCCAATGATCCATTTGCTTGATGTAGGGGAATTTTTTTTGTTGTTGATGGGATTGAAATTGAAAGAGGATCACATGACATGAAAAGTACTCACCGTTCCTCAAAAACGAAGGTCTGTAAATAAAGAATCAGGATTTTCAGGAGATAAGTTAAGAAAAAAGAATGACTTGCATTCATACTGCACCTTTCATGTCTGCAGGACGCCCCAAAGCGCTCTCACAGCCAATGAAGTACTTTTTGAAGTGTAGTCACTGTTGTGATGTGGGAAACGGGACAGCCAATATGTGCACAGCAAGCTCCCGCAAACAGCAATGAAATAATGATCAGACAATCTCTTCTTGGTGGTGTTGGTTGAAGGATAAATATCGGCCAGGACACCTCCCTTGCTCTTCTTTGAAATAGTGCCACGGATCTGAGCAGGCAGGCGGTCTAGCATCTTATCCGAAAGTTGGCACCTCCGACAGTGCAGCGCTCCCTCAGTGCTGAACTGGAGTGTCAGCCTAGAGTTTGTGTTTAAATCTCTGGAGTGGGATTTGAGTCCACAACCTTCTGACTCAGAAGGGAGAATGCTACCACTGAGCCACGGGTGATACCTTGACAACAGACCTGCAGAAAATGTTATTTAATACTGAGAAATGTGAGCTAATTCAGATTGCTGCTAAAATAATAAATTTGGTTACAAAGTGAATGGTATATTGACAAACAAAATTATCAACTTGCCTCAGTTGGTAGCCTCTAGGTCAAACAATGTGTGCGTCCACTCTAGGGTTTAAGCATATAATCTAGGCTGACACTCCAGTGCAGGCCTGCGAGAATGATGTATTGTCAGAGGTGCTGTCCTGCAGATAAGATGTTAAACCGAGGCCCTGTCTGCCTGTTCCGGTAGCTCAAGTAGACATTAAAAATCTTAATACACTTCTTGAAGAAGAACAGGGAGTTCTTCTGGTTCCCTGATCAACATTCATTTCTCAACCAATACCACAGAAACAGAGCAACAGCCATAAGTCACTGCACTTTGAAGTAATTCATTTTATAGGAAGCTTTTGAGATCTTTAAGAGAGACACGTTAAACCATCCATTAAAATGAAAGTCTTTCATTTTTTTAGTGAATTAGGGAAGTGTTTGGGGAGCACTAAAATAATGCATATCAGGAGTTACAATGTCAATTAAAATGTTGGGGGTGTATAAATGTGCCAGAGATTATACGTCCATAAAAACAATATTGCCAATAAATTAAGTCCATTTATATTCACTTTACTTGGGAACAGATTGACATGCCTAATTTTGGTTGAATATGCAGCACCATTGCTTTTCTTGATATATATTAATGACTTGGACATGGGTGTATAGGGCACAATTTCCAAATTGACACAAAACTTGGAAGGGTAGTGAACAGTGTGGAGGATAGTGATAGACTTCAGGAGGATATAGACAGGCTGGTGGCATGGGTGGGTATGTGGCAGATGAAATTTAACGCAGAAAAAAGCAAAGTGATACATTTTGGTAGGAAGAACGAGGAGAGACAATATAAACTAGAGGGCACAATTCTAAAAGGGGTGCAGGAACATCGAGATCTGGGGGTATATGTGCACAAATCGTTGAAGATGGCAGGGCAGGTTTAAGCGGTTAAAAAAGCAGAAGGAATCCTGGGCTTTATAAATAGATGTGGAGATGCCGGTGATGGACTGGGGTTGACAATTGTAAACAATTTTACAACACCAAGTTATAGTCCAGCAATTTTATTTTAAATTCACAAGCTTTCGGAGATTTTCTCCTTCCTCAGGCAAATGTTTCATTTGCCTGAGGAAGGAGAAACATTTGCCTGAGGAAGGAGAAAATCTCCGAAAGCTTGTGAATTTAAAATAAAATTGCTGGACTATAACTTGGTGTTGTAAAATTGTTTACAATTTATAAATAGAGGTATAGAGTACAAAAGTATGGAAGTCATGATAAACCTTTATAAAACACTGGTTTGGCCACAACTGAAGTATTGTGTCCAGTTCTGGGCACTGCATTTTAGGAAAGATGTGAAGGCCTTAGAGACGGTGCAGAAGAGATTTACTAGAATGATTCCAGGGATGAGGTGCTTTAGTTACTTGGATAGACTGGAGAAGCTGGGGACAGAGAAGCCTTGGGACAGAGAAGGTTGAGAGGAGATTTGATAGAGGTCTTCAAAATCATGAAGGGTCTAGACAGAGTAGAAAGAGAGAAACTGTTCCCATTGGCGGAAGGGTCAAGAACCCAGAGGGCATAGATTTAAGGTGATTGGCAAAAGAACCAAAGGTGACATGAGGAAATACTTTTTTTACACAGCAAGCAGTTAGGATCTGGAATGCACTGCCCGAGGGGTTTGTGGAGGCAGATTCAATCATGGCCTTCAAAAGGGAACTGGATAAGTACCTGAAAGGAAAGAATTTGCAGGGCTATGGGGATAGGGCGAGGGAGTGGGACTAGCTGGATTGCTGTTGCATAGAGCCGGCGTGGACTCGATGGGCCGAATGGCCTCCTTCCGTGCTGTAACCTTTCTATGATTTTATGAGGAGCTAACTGCCTGCGGAAATAAGATAGGATCTCTACCTCAACAAAACAAAAGCAAAATACTGCGGATGCTGGAAATCTGAAATAAAAACAGATTTCCCTGAAGCTGCTCACCTCTGCTCAGTGACATGCTCATAGTATCGCTGCTTGTTGAATTAAGCAATAATTTGGCTGAAGGTGTTGGAAAGTGGAATGTCGTAAAATTGCACATTATACTATGTGCTATGGTATAAGCAGAATATTTGGAACAAACGGATCAAATCCAAAGCAATGGGAGGGAAGCTGTTGAAAAGGGATGCTTCAGACTCTTGTTTACATTGAAATAATCATGACTTATCATTAATGTTAACCAGCCTACATAGGTTTCATTTGATATTTTTTGTTAGAGTCTAGGGCTTTGAAATAAGACCACAGGATAGCAGCAGATGAATGCTTAATGAGTTTGTACAATTTTTTTTTTGGATGTTATTCTCGTGCCGATATTAATGTCGCTTCACTTAGCATAGTTGACAACAGAGGACATGGAGACATCGAGAGGAATTCTGGGATTTGAAGCAGAGAGGAGGGGAATAACACATGCCAAAAATTTGGACGTGGGGTGGGGGGGAGGGGAAATTTGTCTCCCATCCCCTCCCTACCCAGTCCACCATCCAAAATATCATGCTCCAAATCCGTCTCTGATGTTAGGACAGTTCAACATTAGGGAAATGCTAAGAGTGAGACTTATGATCAAAAGAGTAATGTAAACCCATTCACACCCCATTTACGTGTGCAGCGATGTTTATTACTCAGTGTGATACATCAAAATAAGTTCTAATTTTCAACGGAAAAAACAAAGTTTGACTGCTTCCAATTCAAGGTGAAACAGCTGCAATTGTTATATCACTCATAACCATTTTGAGGTAGGGTATTTTGGACAAGGTAGATTGGGAGCGTCTGAGTCTTGTGTCTGATTCATCACTGTGTGAGACAGGGTACTCCATAGGCCTCCCCTAAATGGCAGTCAGATCCAACCAAATTAACCAAAACCTGCCTTGGACCCTGGAAGCTTTGCCTAGGGCTGCATTTTGTGGGGAAGAAATTTGTGGTGGCACCTCCCTCTCAAAGGGAACAGTATTTATGGTGAAGTGAAGCAAAAAACAAAAAATGAAGCAGAAGAAAAAGTGATTGATGAAGTCACAGTGGACCCTTACACCCATAGTTAATGAGCTCTACACATATTGGAGCCAAAATTCCACAGAGATGCAATCCCTCTCAGCAATTATGCTGGGAGCATGTCCACTGGTGCCTCTGCCATCAGGGATACATTTGTGCATCCACCTATACCACAAGACCGTAAAATTCGACATAGTTGGGCGAGCGAAGTGGGGGGGGGTTGGATGATGAGGGCCCCCCCCCCCCCCCACATTGGATTCTGCAACCTGCGTCCAGAGTGACCTTGCCCCAATGGCTTAAGACTTTTCTCACCTAGTGCACCAGGCCTCCAAGCTTACTGCAGGTCGCTGTAAGACAGATGACATGTGAACTCCCAGCATAGAGAATCAGATCCTATGGCCCACCCCCTCTGGGACAGACAGCGGCTCCACCCCAAACAAAGGTGCAGGGAACTTCTGGGCAAGTCTGAGACCCATTTTGTCCAGGTCCCAGCAGAGATTTTGTAGCCGTTCTGGCAGACTTCATCAGAATTACAGCAGGAGTCTACCTGAATGGCCAAGCAATTTTGGTCCCAGTGTATCTTAAAATGTTTCTCCTTTATTTGCAGTATGTGGGAATCTAAACACATTGGTATGCGATAGACTCAGATATTACTGATAAATTCAATACCTGACCAAGAAAATGCCCTTGAGCAGTAGATAAGAGAAAAGTTCACCCTCTTATTAATTCCTGACTTTTTATTGATCAAATTAAGAAAAAAAAGATTGTATGTTATGTTACAAACTTCAGGGTACTTGCAGATAATATAACAACAGATAATTCTGTATCTTTGAATGGCATTACTTGTTGGCAGGGTCGGAGTTCAGTTTTATCAGAGGCATCGGTCAGGCAAGATACGTTGGATATTAGGTTCAGACAGTACATTGTCCTCAGGGTTGCTTAGAAGAGTAGTAAAATGCTGGGATGTCCCAGCTCATTTATGAGTCCAAGTGCATCTGGGCTGTAAGGGGGCCTGAGAGAGTGAGGCAGAGGCAGGTATAGGTGACATCTTTCAGGAATTGGGGAGATCATATGTTCTGGTAACTTTGGATGCAGTCTGTGCATCACTTGCTCAGATTGACAAATGTCCACACAGGTCTTTGCTGCCATGTTTCTTCTGAGGCACATGGACTACATCACTCTGGTTCAATAATATTTTCTGCCATTTGAGAAGGTTCTTGTTTTTGGTACATGTAGACACGGTCAATGTGCTCATGACTGAAGGAGCTGCATTTTACATAGAATTATGTAGAATTTACAGCACAGAAACAGGCCGTTCGGACTAACTAGTCTGTGCCAGTGTTTATGCTCCACACGAGCCTCCTCCCACCCTACTTCATCTAACCCTATCAACACATCCTTCTATTCCTTTCTCCCTCAAGTACTTATCTAGCTTCCCCTTAAAGGCCTCTATGCTATTCGCCTCAACTACTCCTTATGGTACCAAGTTCCACATTATCACTACTCTCTGGGTAAAGACGTTTCTCCTGAATTCTTTATTGGATTTATTAGTGACTATCTTATGTTTCCAGTCCCTAGTTTTGGACTCCCCACAAGTGGAAACATCTTCTCTACATCTACCCTATCAAACCCCTTCATAATCTTTCAATCTCAGAGTGAAGAATCTCCAATCCCAGAGCAGATTTTAATAAATGTGGGTTGTTTTTTTCGGGAAGGAGCGTCTAGATGGAGTTTCTTCTGTTAGAGTAATTTCCTATTTTATATTGTAAAAATATATTTGTAGCTCAAAAATACCTTTCGGCCTTTTTATGTGGCACTTATTTTAATACAGTATGATAAACTTTCAGTAAAATAAAGAAAGGGAAAAGAAAGACTTTCATTAATATAACACCCTGTTGTGTCTCTCAAAACCACCTTCACATACAATTAATCACGTTAAATGCTGTTACGTAGGCAATGTACTGTGAGGTAGGTTTTACCTGAGATAATATGTATTGAACTTTCATACCTTACTTATGAGTGAATAGTTACATTAGGAGTGGTCTTTAATTATCTCTTGGTTTGGATCTAGTCACATGTTAACCCTCTTTCCCACTTTGCTTTTCTACTTGGGTGCAGATGTCAACAAGATGGCAGATTCACCAGGTGGTGTTTCAGAAGTGTTTATTTCTGAGTCTAATTATAGCTATTAATCATCACATGGACGGTTACATTTTGTCTTGAGTCAAATTCAAGGCGAAGTCCACTGTTGAGTTTTAGCATAAAAAAACTCTCTGTAAATAGCAATGAAATAAGGCTGTGCCTTTTTTTATCAGCCGTGGCTCAGTTGGTAGCACTCGCGCCTCTGAGTCGGAAGGTACATGGGTTCAAGTCCCGCCCTAGAGACTGGAACACATAATCCAGGTGTGCTGCGCTGTCGGTGGTGCCATCTTTCAGAAGAAAGGTTAAACCAAGGTTCCGTCTGCCCTCTCAGGTGGACATAAAAGATCCCATGGCACTATTCGAAGGAGAGCTGTGGAGTTTTCCCCGGTGTCCTGGCCAATATTTATTCCTCAACCGACATCACTAAACTTGATTATCTGGTCATTATCACATTGCTGTTTGTGGGACCTTGCTGTGCACACATTGGTTGCCGTGTTTCCTACATTACAACAGTGACGACACTTCAAAAGTACTTCATTGCCTGTAAAGCACTTTGAGACATCCTGCGGTCATGAAAGGCGCTGTATAAATGCAAGTCTTTCTTTCGTTTATGTGGCGACACATCTCAATCTTAACATAAACAAGGAATATAATGAACAAAAAACATATTTTACATTTATTTTACTGGAAGTAATTTGATAGTCTGATGGATCATAGGAGTACCAATTTCACAGTCATTGGGGAACACTTCAAGATGTTGAGTTTTTTGAAGGGGTAACCAAGAAGATAGATGAGGGCTGTGCAGTAGACGTGGTCTACATGGACTTTAGCAAAGCCTTTGACAAGGTACCGCATGGTAGGTTGTTACATAAGGTTAAATCTCACGGGATCCAAGGTGAGGTAGCCAATTGGATACAAAATTGGCTTGACGACAGAAGACAGAGGGTGGTTGTAGAGGGTTGTTTTTCAAACTGGAGGCCTGTGACCAGCGGTGTGCCTCTGGGATCGGTGCTGGGTCCGCTGTTATTTGTTATTTATATTAATGATTTGGATGAGAATTTAGGAGGCATGGTTAGTAAGTTTGCAGATGACACCAAGATTGGTGGCATTGTGGACAGTGAAGAAGGTTATCTAGGATTGCAACGGGATCTTGATAAATTGGGCCAGTGGGCCGATGAATGGCAGATGGAGTTTAATTTAGATAAATGTGAGGTGATGCATTTTGGTAGATCGAATCGGGCCAGGACCTACTCCATTAATGGTAGGGTGTTGGGGAGAGTTATAGAACACAGAGATCTAGGAGTACAGGTTCATAGCTCCTTGAAAGTGGAGTCACGGGTGGATAGGGTGGTGAAGAAGGCATTCAGCATGCTTGGTTTCATTGGTCAGAACATTGAATACAGGAGTTGGGATGTCTTGTTGAAGTTGTACAAGACATTAGTAAGGCCACACTTGGAATACTGTGTACAGTTCCGGTCACCCTATTATAGAAAGGATATTATTAAACTAGAAAGAGTGCAGAAAAGATTTACTAGGATGCTGCCGGGACTTGATGGTTTGACTTATAGGGAGAGGTTGGGTGGACTGAGACTTTTTTCCCTGGAGAGTAGGAGGTTTAGGGGTGATCTTATAGAAGTCTATAAAATAATGAGGGGCATAGATAAGGTAGATAGTCAAAATCTTTTCCCAAAGGTAGGGGAGTCTATAACGAGGGGGCATAGATTTAAGGTGAGAGGGGCGAGATACAATAGGGTCCAGAGGGGCAATTTTTTCACTCAAAGGGTGGTGAGTGTCTGGAACGAGCTGCCAGAGGCAGTAGTCGAGGTGGGTACAATTTTGTCTTTTAAAAAGCATTTGGACAGTTACATGGGTGAGATGGGTATAGAGGGATATGGGCCAAGTGCAGGCAACTGGGACTAGCTTAGTGGTATAAACTGGGCGACATGGACATGTTGGGCCGAAGGGCCTGTTTCCATGTTGTAAACTTCTATGATTCTATGTTTTTAAGTGTTATGATGGGATGTGAAACTTAAGATAGCTGGAGTGAATGAAACATTATATTAAAAGCTGGGAGGACTCTACTTGGATAAGAATTATAATTGGCTGAGGCATGTGTTTATCTGGAGTTGACTGCATACAAAATGCCTGAACAGAGATGATACCGTGATAATGAGAGAGATTTTTGCATGGAATAATCCTATTCAGAGTTGAATGTCAAGTACCAGTTTGATGAAATGGAATTTTTTTTTAACAAGCCAACTTTTGTGTTTGGGATGATGATCATAAAATTGTTATTTTTATTGTGAAATTTCAAAAGGATTGCAGTCTATTGTCAAGAGAGTAGATTAACTGAAAGGTGAAAGGAAAAGGCATCTGTTAAACAGCAGCCAAAAAAGTTCCTCCAGCCACTGGCTTCATCTCCACGTAAAGACCTACTCTAAATTTAAGGGAAATCCTATAAGTAGAACAATGCTTTCTGCCTACCAATGACACTTTGCTGACCTTGTGCTACTCCAGCTATTTTATCGAAGGTTTAGGTAGCCAACTGTCTTTAGGAGCTTTTCGAACAAGAATAAGGTCATCCATTTTGTTCTTTGTTATCCTAATTTCTGATTCAGTATTACACCCTTGGAGGACTATGTTCAGTTTTGGTCACGGTGTTGCAAAATAGGACTTGTATGCATGGGAGAAGCTGTAGAGAAGTTGCAACCAGACTAATCCCAAGTGCAAGGGGTTGAATTATGTGGAAAGGTTCGAGAAGCTCAAGCTTCAGATACAGCTACTCTCCTTTGCTGCACCACCTGCAATAGGATATTCATTAAGTGGGGAGTTTGCTCCGCATCTTCTATTCTTCCAGACCATTTCAATTTCAAGTTAACATTGGCCTTGGCAAGTAGCAAATGTTCTTTTTGTCGGTCAGCATTGGTGGTGGGGGGGGGGGGTGGGTGTCGGTCAGCATTGGTGGGGGGGGGGGGTGGGTGTCGGTCAGCATCGGTGGGGGGGGGGGTGGGTGTCGGTCAGCATCGGTGGGGGGGGGGGTGGGTGTCGGTCAGCATCGGTGGGGAGGGGGGGTGGGTGTCGGTCAGCATCGGTGGGGGGGGGGGGGGTGGGTGTCGGTCAGCATCGGTGGGGGGGGGGTGGGTGTCGGTCAGCATCGGTGGGGGGGGGGGGGTGGGTGTCGGTCAGCATCGGTGGGGGGGGGGTGGGTGTCGGTCAGCATCGGTGGGGGGGGGGGTGGGTGTCGGTCAGCATCGGTGGGGAGGGGGGGTGGGTGTCGGTCAGCATCGGTGGGGGGGGGGGGTGGGTGTCGGTCAGCATCGGTGGGGGGGGGGTGGGTGTCGGTCAGCATCGGTGGGGGGGGGGGGGTGGGTGTCGGTCAGCATCGTCGGGGGGGTGGGGGGTGGGGGGTGTCGGTCAGCATCGGGGGGGTGGGGGGTGTCGGTCAGCATCGGGGGGGTGGGGGGTGTCGGTCAGCATCGGGGGGGTGGGGGGTGTCGGTCAGCATCGGGGGGGTGGGGGGGTGTCGGACAGCATCGGGGGGGTGGGGGGGTGTCGGTCAGCATTGGGGGGGTGGGGGGTGTCGGTCAGCATCGGGGGGGTGGTGGGGGGTGTCGGTCAGCATCGGGGGGGTGGTGGGGGGTGTCGGTCAGCATCGGGGGGGTGGTGGGGGGTGTCGGTCAGCATCGGGGGGGTGGTGGGGGGTGTCGGTCAGCATCGGGGGGGTGGTGGGGGGTGTCGGTCAGCATCGGGGGGGTGGTGGGGGGTGTCGGTCAGCATCGGGGGGGTGGTGGGGGGTGTCGGTCAGCATCGGGGGGGTGGTGGGGGGTGTCGGTCAGCATCGGGGGGGTGGTGGGGGGTGTCGGTCAGCATCGGGGGGGTGGTGGGGGGTGTCGGTCAGCATCGGGGGGGTGGTGGGGGGTGTCGGTCAGCATCGGGGGGGTGGTGGGGGGTGTCGGTCAGCATCGGGGGGGTGGTGGGGGGTGTCGGTCAGCATCGGGGGGGGGGGGTCGGTCAGCATCGGGGGGGGGGGGGGGGGGGTCGGTCAGCATCGGGGGGGGGGGGGGGGTCGGTCAGCATCGGGGGGGGGAGGTGGGAGTGGGGGGAGTTGGCCAATCACAGGGGACCTGTCAGCCAGGTGAGCTTGTTGGGCTTGGAAGAAGCACTCTGCTTCTCCGGGCCCACAAGCAGTGCAATAAAGGCACTCACCTCATGAATCCAGCCCTTCCCACCTGCTTTCACTTGACATGAATCAGAAACGATGGGAAATCCAAACAAGTAAGGTAAAATTCATTTTATATTTGTAACACACAAAAAGTTAAGTACCTCAACTAATGCAATGAGGTACATTGCCCCTTGAGGTATCGGCCCTCCGGCTTTAAGTGACTTCTGGGTTTCCGTTGCACGCGCGCGCATCATAACGCATCTGGTTCAAACCTGGAAGTGGGCACGTTGGAGCCGGGATGTGGTCCCACTCCAAAAACTAACTATTTTTACTGCCCATCCGCCCCAACTCACCTGTTCTTGGGGTTAAAATGACCTCCATGGTGTTCCCAGGGATCTGTACTGGGGCGTCAGCTTTTCACCATATAGGAACATAGGAACATAACATAGGAACAGGAGTAGGCCATTCAGCCCCTTGTGCCTGCTCTGCCATTTGATAAGCTCATGGCTGATCTGTGATCTAACTCCGTATACCTGCCTTTGGCCCATATCCCTTAATACCTTTGGTTGCCAAAAAGCTATCTAACTCAGATTTAAATTATACATTAACGACTTGGATGAAGGAATAAAGAGTTGTATATCCAAATTTGCAGATGACACTAAGTTAGCAGGCATAGTACGTTGTGTAGATGGGAGCAGGAAGTTACAGAGGGACATAGACAGATTAAGTGAGTGGGCAAAACTTTAGCAGATGGAGTTCAACATGGGGAAGTGTGAGGTCATCTACCTTGGATCCAAGAAAGACAAATCAGAATTTTTTTTTTATGTGGAGGAACAAATGGATTTAGGTGTCCACGTACAGGCTCCTGCACAGGTACAAAAAGTAATCAAAAGGCTAATGGACTGCTGGACTTTATCTCAAGGGGGTTGGAAAACAAAAGTGAGGAAGTGATGCTTCAGTTATACAGAGCCTTGGTCAGACCCCATCTGGAGCACTGCGTTCAGTTTTGCGCACCGAACCTCAGGAAGGAAAGATTGGCCTTGGAGGGGGTATGGCACAGATTCAATAGCATGTTACAGATCGTAAAGGATTAAATTATGAGAACAAGTTGCATAAACTTGGTTGTAATTCCTTTGAATTTAGAAGGTTGAGGGCTGATCTAATAGCAGTGTTTAAAGTGATGAAGTGATTAGATAAGGCAGATACAGAGAAACTCTTTCCTCTGGTGGGGGAATCCAGAATAAGAAGGCATAATCTTAAAATTAGAGCTAGGCCATTCAGCAGAGAAATCAAGAAGCATGTTTTCATACAAAGGGTAATGGAATTCTGGAACTTACTCCTCCCAAAAGGATGCGAATACTGGGTCAATTAAAATTTTCAAGAATGAGATTGATAGATTTTTTTTGTTATGTAAAGGTATCAGGATATGGAGCAAAAGCAGGTGAATGAAGTAAAGGTACAGATCAACCATGATCTAATAGAATGGCCGAACATACCTGAGGCTGAATGGTCTACTTCCATTGTTCTGTTCCTCTGTTCCTATAAAATATGGGGGAGGGGCCGGTTCCCTGCACTACTAGACAAGTCCACCTGCGCTACCGGCAGATCTAGCCCCAAACAGAAGATTGGGCTAACAACTGAATGGGTGTTCAAAATGCAGATGAATGCTTGGCTAGCGAGTTAGGGCACTAGCGGCATCAGCTTCATGGATTTAATGGCTTTTTTCTCATCCTTGAACCATTCTTATGTACGTCCTTACTATAATATCCTTGATGCTTATTTTATATCGTATATTAATATTTCTGAGGTTTTAATCTGGGCTTTGGCTTTCATACTCTAGATTCCAACAAAGCCAAAGGTTAACTAGTGGATTTTTCCAAACAAGGTTACTTTAACACTGGCAGTCACCCATTTTGAATAAATGGCCTTGCAGTAGTGTTAAAATAACACCAGTTGGACAATCTAAATGTAAGAATCAAGCTTCATTAATCAGAGAGCCTGGCTTTTCTCAAAAATGTTTGTAACGCAAGTGTCTGTGTGACCGAACAGCATGGATACTATTCGGAAGATGACTGCAACGTGATTTCAGCAGCCCAACAATGCACAATGAGCAATATAACTGCAGCCCAGCAGGCATATGTTCAGCATTTTGAATTGAGATGTGATAACTTTTGATGTGAGAGTCTCATGCCAGTTACAGTGTAAGGCCAACTTTTTAAGCTTTACAATTAAATTTGAAGAGTCTAGGTAGTTTGTGCTAGTCAGTCTTCAATATTTGTTGCCCCCTTTGTCCTTTTTCTAACATTGACTATGTTGCCACCACTCAGCAGATAAAACTTATTTATTTTAGTATCAAACTCTGCTCTACTTGTTTTGTATATCAAAATTATATCAGACAGCAACAATATTGCAGCACTGAAATTTATATTCTCTCTCCTCTCTCTTATTTTCTTGTCCTTTCCCCTGTATAAACATTGATTCCTTTTATTTCAATTTTTGGACGCAGCCTCAATTATATGCAAGAATTCAAGTTAGACCAGAAGAAAAGAAAGAAAGACTTGCATTTGTATTGTGCCTTTCACAACCTCAGGGTGTCCC
This sequence comes from Heptranchias perlo, assembly GCF_035084215.1. Classification (NCBI taxonomy): domain Eukaryota; kingdom Metazoa; phylum Chordata; class Chondrichthyes; order Hexanchiformes; family Hexanchidae; genus Heptranchias; species Heptranchias perlo. The sequence goes on along the minus strand of NC_090331.1, from coordinate 13,922,500 downwards.
AAAGCGCTTTACAGCCAATTAAGCACTTTTGAAATATTTCTAGACACAGAAAGCATCAAGGGGTATGGGGAGAGAGCAGGAATATAGTATTGAGATGGATCAGCCACGATCATATTGAATGGCGGAGTAGGCTTGAAGGGCCGAATGGCCTACTCCTGCTCCAATTTTCTATGTTTCTAAACATTGTTGTAAAGTAGAAAACGTAGCAGCCAATTTGCACACAATGAGCTCACACAAACAGCAGTGAGATAGTGACCAGATAATCTGTTTTTTTAGTGATGTTGGTTGAGGGATAAATATTGACCAGAAGCTGATTATCCAGCGAAAAGTGACCCTTTTCGATCATATTTAGCAGAAGAAAAAGTACACACATTGTGTGTTTTCTGCTTTCAACTCACATCTGCCGTTTCACTAAAAATAGCCCACAGAGGAAAATATAAAGGAAACGAACAATACCAAATGATCACCAGGAGGCAGGTTGAACAACTTTCACAAAACAAAGACCAAAAAATAACTCTTTCAAGATTGCCTTCAAAATGTACTTCACAACATTTACACCCATAGACCAAATAAATCCCTGAACCAAGCACAGTTACTGCAGTATTTTTGACCTGATTCTATTGTCAGTTAGCCACCAGGGAGAGATCTACAAGAACTCAATTGTATATTTTATATGGAGAAGTACAGAAAGATATTGAATGCACGTTCTGCATCAGCAGATTTTCCTTTATCAAAATCAGATGAGAAAGAAAAGAAAGGAAAGCATCAGATGATCAGTTGGTTCGCAGTGTAATAGTTACAATACCAGATACAAAGAACTAGAAATTGGCTCATGCGTTCTGCAGGCGTGAACTGGGCACAAGGAACAATCCCTGTGCTGGAATGGGTAGCCCCACAGCCCACTCGATATTACATAGCATTACATGGAATGTACAGCACAAAAACAGGCCATTCTGTCTAACTGGTCCATGCCGATGTTTATGCTCCACACAAGCCTCCTCCCACCCTACTTCATCTAACCCAATCAGGATAACTTTCTATTCCTTTCTCCCTCATGTGTTTATCTAGCTTCCCCTTAAATTCATCTCTGCTATTCACCTCAACTACTCCTTGTGGTAGTGAGTTCCACATTGTAACCACTCTCTGGGTAAAGAAGTTTCTCCTGAATTCCCTATTGGATTTATTAGTGACTATCTTATATTTATGGGCCCTAGTTTTGGTCTCCCCCACAAGTGGAACCATGTTCTCCATTTATTTTATCAAACCCTTTCATAATCTTAAAGACCTCTATCAGGTCACCCCTCAGTTTTCTCTTTTCTAAAGAAAAGATCCCCACCTGTTCAATCTTTCCCGATGGATATAACCTCTCAGTTCTGGTATCATCCTAGTAAATCTTTTTTGCACCTTCTATGTCCTTTTTATAATATGGAGACCACAACTGTTCACAGTATTCCAAGTAAGGTCTAACCAAGGTTCAATATAAGTTCAACATAACTTCTTTGCTTTTCAATTCTATCCCACTAGAAATGAATCCCAGTGCCTTGCGTGCTGTTTTTACTGCCTTATTAACCTTCATCGCTACTTTTAGTGATTTGTGTATCTGTACTCCGAGATAACTTTGCTCCTCTATCCCATTTGGACTTTTATTTTCCAAGGAGGATATTGGACTGCAAACACCAGTGTAAAACTTTCCACTTCCCACCCCAGTCATTCTACAGTCTTTTTGAAGGAGTCAGCCAATTAGTGTAACATTAGGGGCAGTTTTGTGTTATGGGCCCACACAAAGTTTGATCAACGTGTGCAATAAACTCCCAGATAAAGTAACGGAGGCTAAAACCCTGGAGTCATTTGACAATGGAAGTTATGAATAAGTTTTGATAAAATTTGAAAGAGTTCGTTGAGGCAGATGTGATTGGTGGCTCAAATATGAAATTCAATCTCTACATGAAAACCTGCGCTGACCCATCTCTGTCTTCTGCACCATGTAAAGGCTCCTGACTATACAACACTCCATTTACCCTTCTGTTCAACCAATTGCTCACCTTAGCCTCTTCAGTAAGGCGAGGAGTTTCCAGTTCCCCCTCAAACAGGTCAAAGTTCAGTGAACCATATCAACCTAGGCCAGGATTTCTTGCTTCTGCATTTGTTACGAGGACTTGAGTAATTATTTTGCTTATTACTTGTGGGGCCAGTGATTGGGCAACATTGCAATGTCCCATGACAAGCCCCACGAATAGCACAATTTGCTACCTGAGGTATAGCAGCTTTCCATTAAAAAGTCCTGGGGGTGATGGCAATACTGGATCCTGAGTGATAACAAATCACTTGTTTTAATTACTTGTAATGACAAGAAGTTCTCCGAAATATTGTCGCAAACATTATAATAACTGACTTCAAATATAATGCTGTTAACACTCACCTCTTCATGTCTGTTGGTATGATGAAGAGATCATACAGCTGCGACAATACTTTTATTTTTATTTCCACTATCTGGCAGTATTCCAGTTTCTCGTAATTGCTTGTAAAAGATCTTAAGTGGCTGTGTATTTCATGCATGAAGAAAATGTATGTTTGTAAAGGATTAATGAGACACAGTTCACACATGCTGCAACTTGAGTTCAGACAAAAGAAAGAAAAATGACTTGTGATATCTTTTTAATTTAACAAAACATTTCTTGGCCACAAAACTTATCCTCAAAGATTTTTAAACTGTTTCAAACCCTAATAACCCTGTCAAGTTTTATGATCTGTTTATATTTTCTTTCAGGCGGAACACCGTTCACCTGGTGGATTGGGAGGACCAATGAAAAGCAAACTTACTGGGGGGGTTCATCGCCTGGAGTTCAAAAATGTGCCTGCGGATTGGAGGAGAACTGCTTGGATACCAAGTATGACTGTAACTGCGATGCTGACAGAGATGAATGGTACTGTGACATTCTGAACCTATAGTGTGTCTTAACAGGTTTATTACACTAATGTATCAGTGTCTGTTCCCATGTTTCCTGTCATACCAATCATGTCTGTTCAATGCGGGCATTAGCGTTTCAAACTTAGGGCCCGAAATTCCGATCTGACCTAGGGCACAATTTGGGCGGATGACCCGATGGGGGACAGGAAACTGGAGTGGAACCTGGTTTTACTGGGATTTTGTCCCATTTAGGAATGCCAGCAAAATTTAAGTGGAGGTGCCATGGGCAAATCTTATGCTTGCCTCCCACCCCAATATTTTAAGGGGCAGTCGGGGGAGTTCCTGGGCTACCCGGGTATTGCATCTACTCCATCCTTAGTGGGCGTCAGCAGACTCTCACCAGCAGAACATGATGTGAGTCTCATGGGGGCTCTTGGAAAGGCCCCAGGAATGCACTAGTGAGAGGTAGTCAACCCCGGAGGGAATTCGTTACCGAATCCATTTGACTCCTTTGACTCCCGCAGGGAGAAGAGGACGGAACCTTTCTGCAATCCTGAGGCCATTCGATGGCATGGCACGCTCCCGATTGTCTGCGCTACTGTCAGGGTGAATCAGAGGTGCCCGCCCTAACAGATGCAGCTGGTCTGACCCGAATACGATGATGATCCAATCCCTGGGATTTGGAACGGGTCAGCATCTGTCACCATGGGGATGTGTGAATCCTGTTCTGCTGCCCTTATGCTGACAGAGACGGGATCATGGAATTTCAGGGGCCCCAGTGTCAATTGGTTTCTCCTTTCACCCCTACCTGAAGCTATTGCTCCAGGACATCATAACTCTGCTACACGCTGTGGGAGATAATTCTTCATCTTGCCAACCAAGAGTTTTTATCTGCTGGACAGCAGCTTTAGGTATAGGTGAGGGGAAGCATTGCTGTCTCTGAGCTATATCCGCGGCCTTGGCCTGCTTGCTCCCACTGTCTGGGCTCTTTCAGCCACCCATCCTCCCTCTTACCATGTGACCTCCATCAGCCTAATTCCTACCCCCATACAGCAGCTCAAACACTACAAGTAAAGCAGCAGAGAAAAAAAAAAGATGTAGGAAAAAGGGATTGTGAAAAATAAGAGATAAAGATGAAAGTTCTGGAAAGGAGGGGGAGAAAATCACAGGTGAAGGAAAGGACAGAAACAAGAGTAAAGGAGAGAGACAGTAACAAGAATGAATGGGAGAGCAAGATACAGGAGTAATGGGGAGCGGGAGAAATGGGGCCAAAGGGAAATGGCAAGAGGGAAGCAAGTGAAGAGGAAAGAGAAATAGGAATGATGGGAGTTATGATGAGGCTGTGGTGGATCTAGAATAATCCCTTCCCGTTTCCAAAAGCTTGTCCGTGCTTTTGTATGTTCTCAAGAATCCGGAAAGAACAGTGCAAATGTGAAGTTGGGGACAGGAAGTGAAGAAGAGAGAATCAGAGAAGAGTGCTAGGGTGAACTAGTGGGGAGGAGGGAGAAGGAGAGAACCAGTATAAACTGGTTGGAGGGATGGAAGAATGACACAGTGAGCTGGAGGAGGCAAAGAATGCATCCAAATCACAGTGAGAATTGTATAAACAATTTTAAAACAATTTAACAATCAGAACTAGCAACAGAAAGTACCACTAATTATCATACATACTTTTTTATTAGAAAGCAAGACGAAAGGTCAGGCTCATAGTGTAATTATGTATCAATCTGAATATGAGAATTTAAACATGTTCGCTTAAAATCAGTACTACATCAATGTAGCAGTTATGCAACAACTGGCATTCATACAGTGCCTCTAACCTCTAGACGTGGCTCAGTGGTAGCACTGAGTCAGAAGGCTGTGGGTTCAATGAACACTCCAGAGACTTGAGCACATAATCTAGGCTGACTCTCCAGTGCAGTACTGAGGGAGTTCTGCACTGTCGGAGGTGCCGTCTTTCAGATAAGATGTTAAACCGAGGCCCGATATGCCCTCTCAGGTAGACAAAAAATACCATGGCACTATTCGAAGAAGAGCAGGGGATTTCTCCTGGTCTTCTTGGCCAATATTTATCCCTCAACGAGCACCTAAAAGACAGATTATCTAGTCACTGTCTCATTGGTATTTGTGGGAGCTTGCTGTGCACAAATTGGCTGCTGTGTTTCCTACATTACCACAGTGACTACACTTCAAAAAGTACTTAATTGGCTGAAAAGCACTTTGGGATGTCCTGAGGTCATGAAAGGCAATATGTAAACGCATATCTTTCTTTCTTTCTAACATAGAAAAATGTCCCGAAGTGTATCATCAAGTTTTCAAATCAAAAACTTAGATCCATAAAGGAGAAAGGAAGAGAGTAGCAAAAGTAAACGTTGGTCCCTTAGAGGCTGAGACAGGAGAAATTATAATGGGGACACAGGAAATGGCAGATGCGTTAAACAAATATTTTGTACCTGTCTTCACAGTAGAGCACATAAAAAGCATACCAAAAATAGTGGGGAACCAAGGGGTAAATGAGAGTGAGGAACTTAAAACAATTAATATCACTAGAGAAAAAGTACTGGACAAACTAATGGGACTAAAAGCCGACAAATTCCCTGGACCTGATGGCCTACATCCTAGGGTTCTAGAAAAGGTGGATGTATTGGTTATGATCTTCCAAAATTCTCGAGATTCTGGAATGATCACTGGAAAGTAGAAAATGTAACCCTGCTATTCAAGAAGGGAGGGAAGAGAGAAAACAGGGAGCTATAGGCCAGTTAGCCTGACATCGGTTGTTGGGAAAATGCTGGAATCTATTATTAAGGAAGTGGTAACAGAGCACTTAGAAAATCACAATATGGTTAGGCAGAGTCAACATGATTTTATGAAAGGGAAATCGTGATTGACAAATCTATTAGAGTTTTTTGAGGATGTAACAAACAGGGTAGAACAAGGGGAACCAGTGGATGTAGTATATTTGGATTTTCAAAAGACATTCGATAGGGTGCCTCATAAAAGGTTGTTATACAAGGTAAGGGCTCATGGGGTTGGGGTAATATATTAGCATGGATAGAGGATTGGTTAAAGGACAGAAAACAGAGAGTAGGAATAAACGGGTCATTCTCAGGTTGGCAGGCTGTAACTAGTGGAGTGCCACAAGGATCAGTGCTTGGGCCTCAGCTATTTACAATCTATATTAATGACTTGGATGAAGGGACCGAGTGTAATGTATCCAAGTTTGCTGACGATACAAAGCTAGGTGGGAAAGCAAGCTGTGAGGAGGACACGAAGAGTCTGCAAAGGGATATCGACAGGTTAAGTGAGTGGGCAGTAGATGGCAGATGGAGTATAATGTGGGGAAATGTGAGGTTATTCACTTTGGTAGGAAGAATAGAAAAACAGAATATTTTTTAAATGGTGAGAAACTATTAAATGTTGGTGTTCAGAGAGAATTGGGTGTCCTTGTACAAGAAACACAATAAGTTAGTATGCAGGTACAGCAGGCAATTAGGAAAGCAAATGGCACGTTGGCGTTTATTGCAGGGGAGTTGGAGTAGAAGAGTAAGGAAGTCTTACGACAGTTGTACAGGGCTTTAGTGAGACCTCACCTGGAGTATTGCATTCGGTTTTAATCTCCTTATCTAAGGAAGGATATACTTGCCTTGAAGGCGGTGCAACGAAGGTTCACTAGATTAATTCCTGAGATGAGAGGGTTGTCCTATGAAGAGAGGTTGAGTAGAATGGGCTGATACTCTTTGGAGTTTAGAAGAATGAGAGGTGATCTCATTGAAATATATAAGATTATGAGAGGGCTTGATAGGGTAGATGCTGAGAGATTGTTTCCCCTGGGAAGATAGTCTAGAACTAGGGGGCATAGTCACAGGATAAAGGGTCGGCCATTCAATACTCCGATGAGGAGGAATTTCTTCATGCAGAGGGTTGTGAATCTTTGGAATTCTCTACCCCAGAGGGCTGTGGATGCTGAGTCATTGAGTACATTCAAGGCTGAGATAGATAGATTTTTGGACTCTAGGGGATTCAAGGGATATGGGGATCGGGGAGGAAAGTGGAGTTTAGGTCGAAGATCAGCCATGATTTTATTGAATGGCGGAACAGGCCATATGGCCTACTCCTGCTCCTACTTCTGATGTTCTTATGAGAAATCAGACAGCCTGCAATTTGGAGATTGTAAGGAACAGCTGAACATGAAGCTGTTTAATACAGAAATAAATCCAGTTGTTGTTCCTTTATTCTTCGATGCTGAGGTTTTAACAAGCCTAGGGCAGGATACCACCAACGCTGAAACCAGTAAAAGGGGAGAGGATATAAATCAGGAATTGGTTACAAACTGATGCCAGGTTTTTAGCAGCCTGATGATTGGATGAGGGAGGTAAGGATTCCACAGCTTTAAGGTCCTGAGAGAAAATTTGGGTTGATTTTCCCTCCGGTTTCTGCCTTTCCCTGTGAAGGAGCAGTTTGGCTCCAATTGATTTTTCCCTTGTCTGGCTGACTAATTTCTGGAACTTACTGAATCGGCTTGTACCCTCGTTCCACCACTCTACTGTGCAACATGATGGTACACTGCTATGGTCCATAACCACACTATGCTCCTATAATTTGAGTTTGTTTTTGTATGAAAGAGAACATCACTCTAGGGGGTAAAGTATCATAGAATCATAGAAAGGTTACAGCAAGCAAGGAGGCCATTCAGCCCATCGAATCCGTTCTGGCTCTATGCAAGAGCAATCCAGCTAGTCCCACTCCCCCACCCTTTCCCCGTAGCCCTGCAAATTTTTTCCTTTCAAGTACTTACTCAGTTGCCTTTTGAAGGCCATGATTGAATCTGCCTCCACCACTCCATCGGGCAGTGCATTCCAGATCCTAACCACTTGCTGTGTTTTTCCTCATGTCACCTTTGGCTCTTTTAATAATCACCTTGAATCTATGTCCTCTGGTTCTTGAGCCTTCTGCCAATGGGAACAGTTTCTCTCTATCTACTCAGTCTAGACCCTTCATGATTTTGAATACCTCTATCAAATCTCCTTGTAGCCGTCTCTGTTCCAAGGCGAACAACCCCAGCTTCTCCAGTCTATCCACATAACTAAAGTCCCTCATCCCTGGAATCATTCTAGTAAATCTCTTCTGCACCCTCTCTAAGGTCTTCACATCTTTCCTAAAGTGCTGTGCCCAGAACTGGATACAATACTCCAGTTGTGGCTGAACCAGTATTTTATAAAGTTTCATCATGAATTCCATACTTTTGTACTCCATGCCCCTATTTATAAAGCCCAGGATCCCGTATGCTTTTTTAACCGCATTCTCAACCTGCCCTGCCACCTTCATGATTTGTGCACATATACCTCCATATTTCTCTATTCCTGTACCCCTTTTAGAATTGTGCCCTCTAGTTTATATTGCCTCTCCTCATTCTTCCTACCGAAATGTATTACTTTGCATTTTTCTGGGTTAAATTTCATCTGCGACGTGTCCGCCCATGCCACCAGCCTGTCTATATCCTCTTGATGTCTGTCTCTATCCTCCTCACTGTTCACTACCCTTCCAAGTTTTGTGTCATCTGCAAATTTTGAAATTGTGCCCTGTACACCCAAGTCCAAGTCATTAATATATATCAAGAAAGTGCTGTCAACTTAAAGTGCTCCCCCTCCCTCTCAGGAACACTATTTAAAACTGTTGCTATAGGCTGGCATTTAATTGACACTTCAGTCTCAGCTAGTATTTATGTTCCAGTGCTGTGATTGGCATCCAAGAGGGGCAAGGATGCCAGTCCCCCACTGAGATAAATGGCAGCTGGAGACAGACCTGTCAGTTACATCATCTGCGTGGGCCTGTTTCGTTTGGGAAAGCTGACATGGAAGGTCTCCGAGATGCTCCAATTTGTAACACAAAACGTTAGATGTCTCCTATCAGAAAAATCTTCTTTTTTTAACATCAGACTGAAGTTCTTCCCTGTGGGGTGACGGTCCTTTCAACTATCCAAAAATATTTTTGTTAAATCAATACTACAGTTTCCCAATTGGTGCTCTACAACTAACTATTAAATTCCCCTCAGTCAGCTTAGCAGTGATGATGGGGCCAAATGAATTCACTGTGCTGTTGACAGTCTGAAGTAGCCTGGCCCGCTTAAGTCATCTGTATCACCTTCTATGACAAGTCACTCTTGACATTGTCTATCCAGTGATTCTTTGATCTTCCTCCATATGGAGGTAACTAACGTAGTAGATGAGGAGTGTCTGTGGATGTTATTTATATGGACTTTCAGAAGGCACTCGATAAGGTTCCACATAAGAGATCGTTTACAAAAATGAAAGCGCATGGAATTGGGGGCAACCTATTGACATGGGTAGTTGCTTCGGAGGTAGGAGACAGGGAGTAGGGACAATGTATGTACTCCAACTGGCAGGACGTGATCAATGGTGTCACCCAGGGATCTGTACTGGTGCCTCAGCTTTTCACTATATTTATAAATTACTTAGATGAAGGAATAGAAAGCTGTATATCCAAGTTTTCTGATGACCACAAGTTAGATGGCACAATAAATAGCATAGATGGGAGCAGAAAGTTGCAAAGAGAATAAAGGATACTAAATAAAATAAAAAGCTTTTCTGTACTTTGCCTCCTTTTCTTATGGATCGACGTCTATTAAACAACGACTCCCTTTTATTTATGGTGAGAGATCAGTTGTCAGAATAACTGTCTTGTACACAGCTGAGGAAAACTCTTGGGGCATGATTTTATCTCTGAGTCAGGTACCCCAAACGTCCTTAGATATTCGCGTGGGGAACCTGGAAGGCAATTGAGTGCATCGCAACTCAACTGAAGGTGAGTATTTGTGCTTCTGGGTTTCCCATGCGCCAGGCAGCCAGATTGGCTGGCTGGCTATCTGAAGGGAAAGAAGTGGTGAATCAGAGAAGGGGGCAGGAAGTAGAGAGAGATCGTGGGCCCTGGAAAAAAAATCAGTGTTGGGGGAGGGGACGACATCGGGAGTCCAGCCAGCATCGGGATCAGGGGGGGCTCTAGCCAGCATCAGGATCAGATGGGGGGGGTTTAGGTAGGATCGGGAATTGTGGGGGAGAGGTGTCCAGCTCGGATCGGGGATCGGGGGTGGGCGTCTAGCATTCTGGATGGGGAGGCGACCAGCTATCATTGGGGATCGGGGTGGGGGGGGGTGCTGTCCAGCCAGCATCAAGGATCGGGGGTTCCAGCATCCGGGGTTGGGGGGGGGCGTTCCACCATCAGTGGGGGCGGGGGTGACGGCCGATCGGGGGGGGGGGTCCTGTGAGCCAGGTGAGCTTGTTGGGCCTGGATGAAGCACTCCTGCTCCTCCGGGTCCACAAGCAGTGCAACAAAGGCGCTCACCTCATGGATCCAGCCCTTGCCGCCTGCTTTCACCTGATGTGAATCGGTAGTGATGGAAAACCCAAACAGGTAAGGTTGAATTAATTTAAGTCTTCCAGGGTCAAACCAGGCAAAGTGGGTGCATTGGGGGTTAACATTATCCCCTTGATGTTTCAGATTGTGTTTCGCTCTCTTGAATTTCAGAAGCCACGTTGATCATGTTTCCATCTTCTAATCATAAAATCATAAGGGGTGATTTTAAACGCACTCCCGAAGCAGGTGCGAAGACTGCTGTGCCCGCCCGAACCCTTTCACAGGAGGCCCCGAACTATTTTCAGATTCAGGGCTCTCGTTACAACACAGTCGGTGAGCTGCTCAGGTTCTTACTGCTTCTCCTGGCCCCACAAAACTACCCCCCAGAAAATATTTCAGGTCGTTTTTGGAGCCTCCTGCAGTCCCATTAAGGACCCCTGGTTAGGCTGCTCACCACCTGCTACACGCATACTCTGCCCGTTTGTACTTTAAAATTGCAAACCGGATCCTACAATCGGTGTAGAACCCTGATTTGCCTATACGAGTGGCTTCCTGCTTGAAGCCGAGCGTGCATTTAGAAGTCCGCCTGAAAATCATATTAGGTGTTGGGCATCCATATAAAGAACACATGTTATCAAATCCCTGTTTCATTTAGTTGAACTGTGGTAAACTTTCAATTACTGCACATTTAATATAGTTTTGTTTCTACAGACTTTAATTTAAATTTTCTTCGAATTATTTTAAAAATTCTACAACTTAATTTGCCTATTTGTAGGTTCATGAATAATGGGATATAATATATATATATATATATATATATATATATATTATATGGAACATGGGAACAGGAGTATGCCATATATATTTCACCAAATCTGTCCTGTGGAATCCGTCAATGGCCCATACAATCCTTAGTGGACCTTTAACTACCAACACAGCTGAAAAAGATCTTGCTCTTCCTCCCACATCTATCCCTTATCCTGTGTCCAGTGTCATTTTGGCTGGTCTAAGAGCAGCTTCCGTTGCCTTCATTGGACTTCAATACTATCTCCACCTTGGTTTGGCTGATCAAGTTAAAGCATCAAATAATGCAGCGCAGCAGGAGGCCATTTGCCCATCGTGCCTGCGTCGTCTCTTGGAAAGAACTATCCAATTAGTCCCATTCCCCTGCTCTTTCCCCATAACCCTGCAAATTTTCAAGCATATATCCAATTCCCTTTTGAACGTTACTATTGAATCTTCTTCCACCACCCTTTCAGGCAGTGCATTCCAGATCATAACAATTTATCCACTTCCTTTCAAACACTATTACGGATTCTGTGTTTCTGGTAGGGCATTCGATGTTCTAACAACTCTCTGCGTTAAAAAAATCTCCTAAACCCTCCTGCACAATTTAATGGTGAGCCAGTGCTTCAGTTAATGCCTTTTTTCCAGACCCCTATAACATGAAAGTATCAAATATATTCCACAGTAGCCATGTGCCGTGCAAGTATCTAATTAGAATGGAGATATCACATACGCTTCCAGTCCATGTAAGATGTTTAAACTTTCTTCGCAAGGTCCTAATTATCACCTTTCACTTTCTTCTAATAAGTAATCCTCTCTAGTTTGTTACATCAAAGAAAGAAAGAACTTGCATTTATATATATTTTTTTATTCGTTCATGGGATGTGGGCGTCGCTGGCAAGGCCAGCATTTATTGCCCATCCCTAATTGCCCTCGAGAAGGTGGTGGTGAGCCGCCTTCTTGAACCTTTGCAGTCCGTGTGGTGACGGTTCTCCCACAGTGCTGTTAGGAAGGGAGTTCCAGGATTTTGACCCAGTGACAATGAAGGAACGGCGATATATTTCCAAGTCAGGATGGTGTGTGACTTGGAGGGGAACGTGCAGGTGGTGGTGTTCCCATGTGCCTGCTGCTCTTGTCCCTCTAGGTGGTAGAGGTCGCGGGTTTGGGAGGTGCTGTCGAAGAAGCCTTGGCGAGTTGCTGCAGTGCATCCTGTGGATGGTACACACTGCAGCCACAGTGCGCCGGTGGTGAAGGGAGTGAATGTTTAGGGTGGTGGATGGGGTGCCAATCAAGCGGGCTGCTTTATCTTGGATGGTGTCGAGCTTCTTGAGTGTTGTTGGAGCTGCACTCATCCAAGCAAGTGGAGAGTATTCCATCACACTCCTGACTTGTGCCTTGTAGATGGTGGAAAGGCTTTGGGGAGTCAGGAGGTGAGCCACTCGCCGCAGAATACCCAGCCTCTGACCTGCTCTCTTAGCCACAGTATTTATATGGCTGGTCCAGTTAAGTTTCTGGTCAATGATGACCCCCAGGATGTTGATGGTGGGGGATTCGGTGATGGTAATGCCATTGAATGTCAGGGGGAGGTGGTTAGACTCTCTCTTGTTGGAGATGGTCATTGCCTGGCACTTGTCTGGTGCGAATGTTACTTGCCACTTATCAGCCCAAACCTGGATGTTGTTCAGGTCTTGCTGCACGTGGGCATGGACTGCTTCATCGTCTGAGGGGTTGCGAATGGAACTGAACACTGTGCAATCATCAGTGAACATCCCCATTTCTGACCTTATGATGGAGGGAAGGTCATTGATGAAGCAGCTGAAGCTGGTTGGGCCTAGGACACTGCCCTGAGGATCTCCTGCAGCAATGTCCTGGGGCTGAGATGATTGGCCTCCAACAACCACTACCATCTTCCTTTGTGCTAGGTATGACTCCAGCCACTGGAGAGTTTTCCCCCTGATTCCCATTGACTTCAATTTTACTAGGGCTCCTTGGTGCCACACTCGGTCAAATGCTGCCTTGATGTCAAGGGCAGTCACTCTCACCTCACCTCTGGAATTCAGCTCTTTTGTCCATGTTTGGACCAACGCTGTAATGAGGTCTGGAGCCGAGTGATCCTGGCGGAACCCAAACTGAGCATCGGTGAGCAGGTTATTGGTGAGTAAGTGCCGCTTGATAGCACTGTCGATGACACCTTCCATCACTTTGCTGATGATTGAGAGTAGACTGATGGGGCGGTAATTGGCCGGATTGGATTTGTCCTGCTTTTTGTGGACAGGACATACCTGGGCAATTTTCCACATTGTCGGGTAGATGCCAATGTTGTAGCTGTACTGGAACAGCTTGGCTAGAGGCGCAGCTAGTTCTGGAGCACAAGTCTTCAGCACTACAGCTGGGATGTTGTCGGGGCTCATAGCCTTTGCTGTATCGCATCTTCCATGTCATCAGGACGTCCCAAAGCCCTTTCCAGCCAATGAAGTACTTTTTCAAGTGTAGACACAGTTGTAATGTAGGGAAACGCATTCGCCAATTTGCGCACAGCAAGGTCACACAAACAGCAATGAGATAATGACCAAATAATCTGTTTTATTGTTCACCATGGCGAAGAGTTCAAATACCAGGGAGGAAATCAGCGATAAGAAGGGAAGTCAGGCGGAACTTTTTGGCCCAAAGTGTAAATGAAATGTGCGATAAATTGTCAGGTAAAGCTGCTAAAGCGGACAGTTTAAATTGACTTAAGAAGCAGTTTGGCATGGAGAGTAATGGATTGAAGGAGCTGGTGAAAAGGTAGATAGGTGGGGTTGATAGATTAAAAGGGAACTAACCTTTATGGGCCTAATGGCTTCCTACTAATTATTTTTGTGAGATCTCTGTATAAGATTCCAGTAAATGTGCAAAAATATCCTTCCAGTTCCATAACCTTTAACAATTATTTACCTTCTGCTATTAATTGATCAGTTGTCAAGCATCCACAACCTTCTGCTGCTTAAATCTGTAGGGAGTAAAATAAGATTTACGTAGGATTTGAAACTCTATCAGTTTCAATCAAGCATTCAGACATGTCTTGAGGCTATTAATCCATGTTAACCTCTGTGAAATCCCTGAATATCCCACTCTGATTCTGTTGGACAAGTAATCTTTAATGTAGAGATTGAAATGGTCACAGAGATGCTATGAAAAAGGCCAGTGCCATTTTACTTCCTTTTGAGGTTCAGGAATGTGTTCCAGGGTCAGCCTGATTTTTGGGTGATAATTGATAGTGTTTCTGGGCAGCTGTATTGCCTCTAGTTGAACAGGAATTTCATTTTATTGCACTTCATTTCTTGTGCCAGGTTAGTGTGGATTAAATTCCTGAGTGGATTATACTAATAGTCACTAACCAGTTTAAAATAAATTAGTTTATAACTGTATTAAAATAGTGCAGGTAGTTATTTAATACAAACACCTGCGATGAACCAACATTCACCACAAAAAACAATTAGTTTTCCTTTTTCCCAATGAGCCTTGGCTTCTTATCTTGGTTCCTTAATTTAAAACAAAATAGTACTAGTCTGGGATTGAAGCTATTAGCTTTAATGTAGACATAAATTATTAAGGTGAGGGGATAGATAAATAGCACAGCACACAACTAAGGCTGAAAAGAGCAAAAAAGACATTAGCCCCGTTTTTCTGATAATGATACAAATGGGGTTCTGCTGGCCTAATGTGCACACTTGCCTGCACCTGAAGTCCTATTTTCTAATTGGGGTCCCACCTCCCAATTTGAATTGGCTACTGGCTCGGGAAATGTTTTCTCTCAGGGTTTGGTCTGAGGCACACTTGGCTTGGGGACAGAGAATCTACTGTGGGAGCAGTTCTTAAAGGGTTGCAGCTCGCCATTTAAGGGAAAGTGCTGGTGGGGGCAGGAGAGCAGAGTTATTAATCACTGTGGCACAGTGAAGATAGATGACCATCCTCTGATGCCAAAGAGTTGGAAACCTTGCTGTCGGAGGTGCATCAAAGGAGGATGGCCCTATGTGAGGCTAAAGGCCACCTTCCAGTAAAAACACAGGTGCAAACTGCACCTCCTTTGGCTCAGTGTTAATTTTTGTCTGATTGCGCTGCTGTGAAGCTCCTTGGGATACTTTACTACGTCAAAGGTGCTATATAAATGCAAGTTGTTGTTGTTCTAACCGTTTTCCCCTGATAAATGGTTTCATCACCTTTTACTTTTGTGTTTCCCTGTTCCACTGTCTGTTTTTGAGATGGAAGTAGGACTTTTTAAAAAGGGTTTTCGTTGACATGCAAACTAGTTTTTAAGGCTGGTTTGGCACCTAATTACAGATTCTGTCGACTAACTTGATTACATTATAGCTGCAACCACATCAACATTCGATGTATCAAATACGTCCCAAGCTTCAGGGGCTTCGAGCAATGAGTGTTATTAAAATCATCAAAGCCTGACAATACCTGTCTGCCTTGAAGACTTTACTGTTTGCACCTGCTTGTCTCTGATAATATATTCCGTTTGCAACTGAGCAATACAGACCAGGAAGGTCATAGGTTTGATCCTCAGTCTGTGTAAGTTAAGTGATCTAAGCTGTAGCTTAGGGACAGGGGCAATCAGCTAGGGTTTCGTCTCTTGATTCTATCCAGTGACTCCTGCTGGAAGGTGCACATGTATAAATGTCGAACATACGAATTAGGAGTCGGAGTCTGCCATTCAGCCCCTCTAGCCTGCTCTGCCATTTGATAAGATCATGGCTGATCTGATTGTGACCTCAATCCTACTTTCCCGTCTACCTACTATAACCTTTGACTCTCTTGTTAATCAGGTATCGATCTAACTCAGCCTTAAAAATATTAATTGACCCCGCCTCCACCACTCTCTGGGGAAGGGAGTTCCACAGACTCACGACCCTCTGAGAGAAAACGTTTCTCCTCATCTCCGTCTTAAATGGGAGACCCCTTAATTTTAAACTATGGCCCCTAGTTCTGGTCTCCCACAAGGGGAAACATCCTCTCAGCATCTACCCCTTCTAGTCCCCTCAGGATCTTATATGTTTCAATAAGATCACCTCTCATTCTTCTAAATTTCAGTGTATACAGGCTCAACTTGTCCAACCTTTCCTCATAAGATAACCCCCTCATCCCAGGAATCAGTCGAGTGAACCTTCTCTGAACCGCCTTTCTTAAATAAGGAGACCAAAACTGCACACAGTATTCTAGATGTGGTCTCACCAATGCCCCGTACAACTGTAGCGAAACATCTCTACTTTTATATTCCATTCCCCTTGCAATAAATGACAACATTCCATTTGCCTTCCTAATCACTTGCTGTACCTGCGTACTAACTTTTTGTGATTCATGTACTAGGACACCCAGATCCCTCTGTACCTCAGAGTTCTGTCAAGTCTGAGGGCAGGATGATGCTCAGCTGTGATGTACCCTGCAGTCAAATAGCTGGGCAATGTGCTCTTTCAAGGCTCAGATATCTCTCTAATCTCCTCCAGCCCTACAGCCCTCCGAGATCTCTGCACTGCTCCAATTCTGGCCTCTTGTGCATTCCCGATTTTAATTGCTGCACCATTGGCGGCCATGCCTTAGCTGCCTGGGCCCTAAGCTCTGGAATTCCCTCCCAAAACCTTTCTGCCTCTCTACCTCTCTCTCCTCCTTTCTACCTATCTTTCCTCCTTTAAGGTGCTCCTACCTCTTTGACCAAGCTTTTGGGCACCTGTCCCAATATCTCCTTATTTGGCTCTGTGTCAAATTTTGATTGATAACGCTCTTGCGAAGTGCCTTGGGATATTTTACTACATTAAAGGCGCTATATAAGTGCTATAAAAATTCTCAACAGCGTCATTGTTGTTGAGAATGGCCACTTGGGCAAGGTGCCAGCTGGTGTTATGGAACCATGAAACCTCCGGGAGAAAAGAAGAGGGTGGAAAATTGGCAGGGGAAATTTGAGAATGAAATCCTAGCAATGCCTTAATCCCCGTATACAGCGGAAATGAGTTATGCAGTTTATATACAGAGAGTTATCCAGGTATTAGCACAATGCTGGGAATATTAAATATTAAAGCAAAGATGCTTGAAAGGACTTATTTACTTCGAAACAAAATGCAAGTTTTATTTGAGGGTTTAAATAAAAACAGCATTGCAGGAGTGTAACTCTGGGCTGAAATAGGCAAACAACATAAAGTATAAAGATAATAATAGTGCATACATTTAAATGGTGTCTTTCACATCAAAAAACACTTTGCACAAATTAACTGACTTTGATAATATTTGTGCACTGTATAATGTATTTTTAAAGCAATTGAATAAGGGTATAATGACAAGATGACTTCAGAAAAACAGGTTAAAGTATCCCAACCTACACTTCTACAATCAGTTCTTGGGGACTGAAATGATGTACATAAGCTGATGTACATCGATTAATTGTATCATTTTTATTTTTAGTGATTTTTTTTCATGATTCAATTTTAGCACTTGGAATCATTTTCCGAGTACACAATGGCAACTTGGAGCCCAGAGAGCAGATCAGAGAGTCCCAAGTGTGCTGCTTGCATTTTCCCAACATACATTGCCAGTGGGTGAGGTTACCCTGGCAACCAGTGCATATTCAGAAAATTAGCTGCTAAGTCACTGCTAAGCAAAGTAAGAGCCACAAAGCTCAGCTCTGCACCCCCACCCCTTTCCCCCCTATGTGGTTTCACCCCCAACTTCAGGAAGTCATCGAGCAACCAGAATCCCTCCATTTCCCAAAGTAGTCATCATCATAGACAATCTGAGGGAGGCAACCAGATTAATGCAATCATTGTCTGGGAAGGCCCTTTTGTGCTTTAATTGTATTAATAAACACTAATGTGCACAATAGCAATATCCTGAACAACTACTCAGCATTGTGTGAAGTACAATATTTGAGAACTTAGTTTGTAGGATTACCTCAAATGTCAGGCTACAGACATTCACCTTCAATGTTACTGTTGTATAAACGATTTCTAGCTGTTCATTTAGCCATTATGGTGTATCTTAGCATCATGTCATTCGTAATACTTTTGTGGTCAGATGCCAACAACATTGTAATTCCGAACCAGTTGTTGTGGCTATGATTTATCAATAGCCTGAAAATATTTCTACTTTTCTTTGAAATCAGTGGGGCCTTGACAATCAATTCCAATGCTGGCAAACTCCCATCGTAACTTTAGCAAGGTCCCAGTTTTGCGCTGAAGAATCTCGGATGACCAAGTTGAGGGTGGTCTGTCCATCCCTTACAAGAACATAAGAAATAGGAGCAGGAGTAGGCAATACGGCCCCTCGAGCCTGCTCTGCCATTCAATAAGATCATGGCTGATCTACTACCTCAACTCCACTTTCCCGCCTGATCCTCATATATCCCTTGATTCCCTTAGAGTCCAAAAATCTATCGATCTCAGCCTTGAATATATTCAACGACTCAGCATCCACAGCCCTCTGGGGTAGAGAATTCCAAAGATTCACAACCCTCTGAATGAACAAATTTCTCCTCATCTCGGTTCTTATCCTGAGACTACGCCCCTTAGTTCTAGACTAGGGGAAACAATCTCTCAGCATCTACCCAGTCAAGACCTCTCAGAATCTTATATGTTTCAAAGTGATCACCTCTCAGTCTTCTAAACTCCAGAAGTACTCAAGGGTTACTCAAGTGTCAGTTGTGGCTCAGTGGTAGTGCTCTCGCCTCTGAGACACAAGATTGTGGGTTCAATTCCCACTCCAGGGACTTGAGCACATAATCTAGGCTGAAACTCCAGTGTAGTACCGAGGGAGTGCTGCACTGTCAGAGGTGCTGCTTTTTGGATGAGACGTTAAACCAAGGCCCTGACAGGACATATAAGATTCCATGGCACTATTTGAAGAAGAGCAGTGGAGTTCTTCTGGTGCCCTGGCCAACATTCATCCCTCAACCAACATAACTAAAACAGATTATCTAGTCATTTATTTCATTTCTGTTTGTGGGACCTTGCTGTGTGCAAATTAGCTGCTGTGTTTCCTACATTACAACTGTGTCTGTACTTCAAAAAAGTACTTCATTGGCTGTAAAGTCTTTCTTTCTAATTTCAATTTTGTGGGGGAGGGGGCACAGGAAATCCCTACACCTGGAGTTCCTGCACCTGAACCTTCAGAGGGACGTGGTGTACAGTCAGCAGAGGTAGCCTGGTGGCGAGAGCTTGTGCCATTGGTATGGAAATGGAAGGGCAAGATGGGCCGAATGGCCCTTTTTTTGCTGTTAACGTCTATGATACAATCAGCACATCGAAGAAGGAATTAGATAAACATTTGAATAAGAGAATTGAAAAAGTACAGGGAGATAGGATTCGAGTAGATGGGGAGCTCGCACCAGCACAAGCAGAGAGGGCTGAATGGCCTGCTTCTGTCTGAAGTATCTATGATGGAGTTACTGTCCAGGATTCAAATAGATTTTCTGTTTAAACTCTTAATGCTCTTTTGTAGCTAAAACTAGGTGCTTATTAAAGTATGTAATTTGTAAAAATGATTATTCTGTCATTAGATTTCCAGCTCTTCCAGTCTGAATAGATTAAAATTGCTTCGTGTGCATTCACACTAACTGCAGCATCTTTGTGAAGTGAAACCACTTTGCATCAGCACTGCGGTTATAGTTAAATGCAGCCTGAATCCAGAGTCAGGGCCTTGACCTGACACTGGAGCAAAGAGAGTTTGGACCTTGACATCCGATTTACACTCCATGGGGGTAATTTTGACTTTGTGCGACAGTGTAAAACAGGTGAGAGCGAATCGGTGTCCCATTTTACATCGCTCCCGGTTTTTATTTCCATTGAAGTCATTGCTGTTTGTGGGATCTTTCCTTGTACCAAACAGCTGCCATGTTTACCTGCATAGAAAGTGATTCATTGTACTGAAGCGCTTTCTGAGACACATAATAAATGCAAGAAAATGGAAACAAAATACTGCAGAAGCTGGAAATCTGAAATTAAAACAGAAAATGTCAGACTAGGGGGCATCAGACAGCATAGATGTCAGTGTCAGTGCCACATCCCGTTCTTGCCCTGAGCTGACCAATACTGCCTGACATAATCAACGCAAGACTTTTGGTAAATTACTAGAATAAATCTGCAATCTCAATTATATGTAATGTTTAGATCTGTGATGGAAAATTGCCAGAATTCTGTGTCGGTGACAGAAAATGAGGAGGTTGCGGATTAAAACTCTCAGCTGTCTCGGATACATTTGGGTTTTACTTCAAACTTCACCTGAGGGAGTTAACCTCGTATTATGCCTGAAAAGAAAGTGTTTTACCAAATTTGACCTCACTGCAGGACAGGGGGGGGGCTGCGGGAGACAAACTGAAGTAATATATTCATGCCAGACATACACATTCAAATATAGTAGTACTAATTAGTTAAATTTGATGAAGCGTATTTATTTATTTGCCATAACAGATGGTTGTAATGAGTTGCTATTAAACTTCTACACCTCTGTCTTCTGCTAAGCTTTTCCTGGGAGTGACTAGCCCCCAGACTCTTTCATCCAGGGTGTAGTTTGCGATTCCAGGATTTCCCTATAACCTGCCCCAACTGGGGTACTAATCAAGAATTGGGTGTTTTCCCAATAACCAACCCCTAGACTCAGTCCCTATTTGCATTATAGTTCCCGTTTCTTTTTCCCTCTAGTTCGAAGCATTTCATGCCAGCCTACAACAGAACCTGGAAGCTTGGGCTGACTAGTAGCAGTTAACAGTAACCCCACACAAGTGTCAGGAAATGACCATCTTGAGCAAGGGAAAGCCCAGCTATCACCCCTGACATCATCACAGAGGTTCCCCCGCCATCAACATTTTGTTGGGAGGGGGCCAGGTAACTGTTGACCAGAGGCTTAACTGGACCAGCCATGTCAACACAGTTGCTATAAGAGCAGGACAAAGGCTGGGTACTCTGTGACAAATGGCTTCCCTACTGACCCCACTCCACCATCTACAAGGCTCGAGTCAGGAGTGAGATGGAAGGCTCAGCGCACGGATGGAACGCTCAGTACATGGATAGGTGCAGCCACAAGAACACTCGAAAAGCTCGACACCATCCAGGAGAGAGTCATTTAATTGATCAGCCCCGGTGCACTGGATTCACTATTAGCCTCGCGCTGCGGCTGGGGTATGCACAATTTACTGGATGCATTGCAGCAACTCACCAAGGTTACTTTGACCACATCTCCACTCCTACAATCTCTGCCACTAAGAAGGACGAGAGCAACAATATTGTGGGAACACCAGCATTTACAAGTTCCCTTCCAAGTCATACACCATACTGACTTGGCCATATATCACCATTCCTACATTATCACTGGATCACTACCCTGGAATACCCTGTCTAACACCATTGTGGGAACAGCATCACTACAAAGATGGCAATGATTTAAGGAGAAGATCCACCATTACCTTTTCAGGGCAACTAGGGATGTGCAATAAATGTGGCCTTGCCAACATCCCTAGAAAAAATAACTTTTTAAAAAGTTACATAGAATTACATAGAAGTTACAGTACAGAAACAGACCATTTGGCCCAACTGGTCTATGCCAGTGTTTATGCTCCACACGAGCTTCCTCACACCCGACATCATCTAACCCAAACAGAATATCCTTCTGTTCCTTTCTCCCTCATGTACTTATCTAGCTTCCCCTCAAATGCATCTTTGCTATTTCCCTCAGCTACTCCATGTGGTAGTGAGTTCCATATTCTAACCACTCTCTGGGTAAAGAAGTTGTTCCTGAATTCCCTATTGGATTTATTAGTGGCTATCTTATAATTATGGCCCCTAGTTCTGGACTCCTCCGCAAGTGGAAACATCGTGACGTCTGCATGTTGTTACAGGACATATGTTGGATGCTCTGGAGTGAGCAGAAAGGAATAGGCTGGATTTTATTTTTGTGAGGAATTAGTAGGGGCAGCTTAAGGTTTCATTCAAGGTCACAAGGCTGAGGGGAAATCCATTTATATCACTTTCATCAAATTTTATAAGACTTTGGCTAAGTGCCTTGTGCATCCCTCTTGAAGAAACTGAAATTTAACGGACA
The DNA here is from genome assembly GCF_035084215.1 of Heptranchias perlo. Classification (NCBI taxonomy): domain Eukaryota; kingdom Metazoa; phylum Chordata; class Chondrichthyes; order Hexanchiformes; family Hexanchidae; genus Heptranchias; species Heptranchias perlo. Next base: position 13,900,371 of record NC_090331.1, on the reverse strand, counting down.
ATATGGCCAAATCTTGGAATTCATCTCCAGCTCCAGCTCCAAGCTTTGTGTCAGCGTGGATGAGAGTCTCATGCAATCTCTCTCAAAAGTGGAGTGAGGCAAAGTTTCCAGTGTCTTTTTTGCTATCTTCATCATTGATGTATTGGATTGGTATCGCAAGGGATAGACTGTTCCAAGCATTTCTGAAAATATTGTGACATTCATTTTCACAAATGATATTGTGTTGATATTGATGGATTGACTGGGGATTTAATGCGCCCTACTCTTTTTAAAAATTTGTTCATGGGATTTGGGCATCGCTGGCGAGGCCGGCATTTATTGCCGATCCCTAGTTGCCCTTGAGAAGGTGGTGGTGAGCCGCTTTCTTGAACCGCTGCAGTCCGTGTGGTGAAAGTTCTCCCACAGTGCTGTTAGGAAGGGAGTTCCAGGATTTTGACCAAGCGACGATGAAGGAACGGCGATATATTTCCAAGTTGGGATGGTGTGTGACTTGGAGGGGAACGTGCAGGTGGTGTTGTTCCCATGTGCCTGCTGCCCTTGTCCTTCTAGGTGGTAGAGATCGCGGGTTTGGGAGGTGCTGTCGAAGAAGCCTTGGTGAGTTGCTGCAGTGCATCCTGTGGATGGTACACACTGCAGCCACTGTGAGCCGGTGGTGAAGGGAGTGAATGGTTAGGGCGGTGGATGGGAAGCCAATCAAGCGGGCTGCTTTGTGCTGGATGGTGTCGACCTTCTTGAGTGTTGTTGGAGCTGCACTCATCCAGGCAAGTGGAGAGTATTCTATCACACTCCTGACTTGTGCCTTGTAAATGGTGGAAAGGCTTTGGGGAGTCAGGAGGTGAGTCACTCGCTGCAGAATACCCAACCTCTGACTTGCTCTTGTAGCCACAGTATTTATATGGCTGGTCCAGTTAAGTTTCTGGTCAATGGTGACCCCCAGGATGTTGATGGTGGGGGATTCGGCAATGGTAATGCCGTTGAATGTCAAGGGGAGATGGTTAGACTCTCTCTTGTTGGAGATGGTCATTGCCTGGCACTTGTCTGGCGCGAATGTTACTTGCCACTTATCAGCCCAAGGCTGGATGTTGTCCAGGTCTTGCTGCATGCGGGCATGGACTGCTTCATTATCTGAGGGGTTGCGAATGGAACTGAACACTGTGCAATCATCAGCGAACACCCCCATTTCTGACCTTATAGGAACATAGGAACAGGAGTAGGCCATTCAGCCCCTCGTGCCTGCTCCGCCATTTGATAAGATCATGGCTGATCTGTGATCTTGCTCCATATACCTGCCTTTGGCCCATATCCCTTAATACCTTTGGTTGCCAAAAAGCTATCTATCTCACATTTAAATTTAGTAATTGAGCTAGTATCAACTGCCGTTTGCGGAAGAGAGTTCCAAACTTCTACCACCCTTTGTGTGTAGAAATGTTTTCTAATCTCGTTCCTGAAAGGTCTGGCTCTAATTTTTAAACTGTGCCCCCTACTCCTAGAATACCCAACCAGCGGAAATAGTTTCTCTCTATCCACCCTATCTGTTCCCCTTAATATCTTATAAACTTCGATCAGATCCCCCCTTAACCTTCTAAAATCTAGAGAATATAACCCCAATTTGTGTAATCTCTCCTCGTACCTTAACCCTTGAGGTTCGGATATCATTCTTGTAAACCTACGCTGCACTCCCTCCAAGGCCAATATGTCCTTCCGAAGGTGCGGTGCCCAGAACTGCTCACAGTACTCCAGGTGCGGTCTAACCAGGGTTTTGTATAGCTGCAGCATAACTTCTGCCCACTTGTACTCCAGTCCTCTAGACATAAAGGCCAGCATTCCATTAGCCTTCTTGATTATTTTCTGCACCTGTTCATGACACTTCAATGATTATGTACCTGAACCCCTAAGTCCCTTTGGACATCCACAGTTTTTAACTTTTTACCATTTAGAAAGTTATGATGGAGGGAATGTCATTGATGAAGCAGCTGAAGGTGGTTGGGCCTAGAACACTGCCCTGAGGAACTCCTGCGGCAATGTCCTGGGGCTGAGATGATTGGCCTCCAACAACCACTACCATCTTCCTTTGTGCTCGGTATGACTCCAGCCACTGGAGAGTTTTCCCCCTGATTCCCATTGACTTCAATCGGTCAAATGCTGCCTTGATGTCAAGGGCAGTCACTCTCACCTCACCTCTGGAATTCAGCTCTTATGTCCATGTTTGGACCAACGCTGTAATGATGTCCGGAACTGAGTGGTCCTGGCGGAACCCAAACTGAGCATCAGTGAGCAAGTTATTGGTGAGTAAGTGCTGCTTGATAGCACTGTCGACGACACCTTCCATCACTTTGCTGATGATTGAGAGTAGACTGTTGGGGCAGTAATTGGCCGGGTTGGCTTTGTCCTGCTTTTTGTGGACAGGACATACCTGGGCAATTTTCCACATTGTCGGGTAGATGCCAGTGTTATAGCTGTACTGGAACAGCTTGGCTAGAGGCGCAGCTAGTTCTGGAGCACAAGTCTTCAGCACTACAGCCGGGATGTCATCGGGGTCCATAGATTTGCTGTATCCAGTGCACTCAGCCGTTTCTTGATATCACATGGAGTGAATTGAATTGGCTGAAGACTGGCTTCTGTGATGGTGGGGATATTGGGAGGAGGCTGAGATGGATCATCCACACGGCAATTCTGGCTGAAGATGGTTGCAAACGCTTCAGCCTTGTCTTTTGCACTCACATGCTGGACTCCGCTATCATTGACTTTCCTATGTGCAAAACAAAGTGATGCGATGGCTAGTACCCCGAGTGTGATATTTTGGCTATGTGTGGCTCACAATCAGATCTCAGATGCATTAATTGGGAAATGAAGGGGCATTTGTTTCAATTGTTGATTTATTTCAGTAACTGGGGTTGTTGATGGATATCAACTTCAGACTGGACACAGTCCTCTGTGACCACAATGAGAAGAAGTGAAGGCTTACTTTGATCTTTCTCATCGTTCTTCAATAACAGCAAAGTCCCAATTCGAGTTAGGTTTGTGACAAGTAAGACGTGTGCCCAAACAGTTCTCCTTCATGGTTCAGAACTCCTAACCATGCAATGAAAGGCACCCTCCGGCCCATGTTTGAGATCAAGGACCAAACTGTGAGGTCGATTTTTGCTAAAAAGGGTTAGCGGCTGCAGGGAAGGAGTGTTGTGGCTTACACTAAGTACTCTGGAGAGAGAGTCAGCCTTTTTATAAGAGTCCCTAGAATGAGGACCTTGGTTTAGCTGTTTTTGATGGGTAAACCTGGTATTTGGAATTGGACTTTGCATTAGAGAGGCTGGCATGATGCAAGCTGCCCTGTGTAGTTCTTTGACCATAAAAAATGTGAGGAACGATACTCCCTGCACACTGAGACATCCCCAGATATACTTTTTACGTTTCAAGTAAGATCGTGTGAGAAGGTCCATTTGGTGGCGTAGGATGGAAGTGCAAAAGTGGCAGTGGATTATGGAATGCTAGGAATACAGTGAGGCTAAGTAGTGAAGAAATAATATGCATGGTAGCACAGTGCATCTTAGGATCGGGTGGAGAGATGTCTGTTAACTTGCCCATCTTTCTTGGGTTGTTAAACTTTTTCCAGCACTGCCTCCAGGAGATAATGGAAATCGCACTTACAGCCCACACCGCCTCCCTGCTCTTGATTGCCTCCTGCCTGATTCCTCAAACAGCTTGTCCCTCCTGCCCTCATCTCCTGCCGGAGTACCTCCAGCTCCCTGTTTGTAAAATTAGCTAAGTAACAACTAGAAGCTGCCACGGTAAAGTTGTCTTCCTGCCTTGCACAGTCTGGTCCTTTTAAATTACAGTGAGACTTTAAATCTTTCAGCAGTAAGAGGATACCCTCCCACCTACCTCCCTTCCACAAAGCATCAATCCCTGGTGGGACTCTCACCTGAGCCTGCCCAAAAACACGTAACAAATGCTTTGTCGTGCTACACTCAAGCATCACATGTATGAAATATTGCTTCAGTATTTTTAGATAACAGAAGGCTTTACAGGCATGCAGAAGATCGAGGCCAATGATTTTGCTCCAAGTAGGAACCAGGGAAAACCATCCCCCATGTTTGTGAGTTGACTCAAGGCCAAGCATGCCATGGGAATGAGGGCACAAGGCCAGCAGACAAAATGATGAGGAAAAAACAAATAAAGGAAGTTTGTTGTTCACCACAGAAAAAGAAGGTAACTGAACCAGGAGGTGAGCATTAATGTGTCCTGGCACCAAGCCAGTTTTGAGCAGTGGTGAACAACATGCTTGTCAAGCGTTACACATTCCCAGTGGAAATTATGCTTTGTTCCCTTGCTGCTGCCCCTCGCTACTCAATTCTCTTCACTGTTTTCATCAATCGATATATTTTTCTAATCTGTTTGGTAAAGGGTCGGCTTCAGAGTTAAATCCCTATTGATCTGTTTGTGTGTAAAAAAAAAAGACTCTGCTCCCTGATGTTTTTCCATTCTTTCAGTCATTGCTGGGAAATCATCCCAGGTAAAAATACTGAAGCAATATTTCATACACGTGATGCTTGAGTGTTGCACGAGAAAGCATTTGCTACGTGTTTTCGGTCATGTCTCCCCTTTAAGGGGCTGAGAGCTAAGGATGGGATTGAATTCCTATCTATTAAGATGAGGCATGTTCTTTCTACTTCCCATTATTTGTATCGAGCACTCTCAGGTGAGATATAACATTATTCAGTGGCAGTGTAAATCACCTCTGGACTACCTAGGCAATATGCCTTGCAATACTCAAACAACATGCCTCAGAGGAGTACTCCCACTGTACCAACATAACATTTTGGTTCTCACTATATATATCTCCTCGTGGTGTCTCATTCCCACCAGATTAATTGAACACAATCGCGGTACAATGCCTCTTCTCTGTCCCACTCGATCATGCACCACATTCACTGTTTCCTCATTAATAGAGAACCTATTTTATAAAAATTAAGTTGGCTCTTCATAACCAAAGATAAGTATCAGAGAGTCCTACAGCATTGCGATGTGACATCAAGAGTTCTTGGGGCGTAATTTCTCGGGTATTTGCGCCCAGAGCCGTGTGTAATTGGAGCGTCAAAACAAATAACCGGAGTGAACGATTGAGGAAACTCGGGTGCAAGTGTGTTACGCATGTAATTACACTACGCCCGAACTTCCTTGTTCTTTTACGCCCATCTGTCTATCCCTGCACCTTAATGCACCACAGCTCATTACAATGGCTCTGCCCCCAGGCCAAAAAGCCGTGCAGTGAATTTCCTGCAATTACGCTGCTTCAAAACGCATGTGAAATTATAGCTAGAATTTTAGGCTCAGCAGGAAACAAAGTTATTTATCTGGTGTTTTATTGCAATTTCTTGAGCGATTTAAGAAGAATTATCCTCACTGCACTGTATTTTCTGTTTCTTTGAATGCATTTTTATTTCATCATATTAAAAATTGAAAGCTTCCTCAATTGCATATTCTTTAACATGCTGTGACTGATGTGCATGAACGATGGTTAGATGGCTTGAAACCTTAATTTTCATACTTAAATTTTTTTTTACGCAACGATTTGTTACAATCTGGAATGCACTGCCTGAAAGGGCGGTGGAAGCAGATTCAATAATAACTTTCAAGAGGGAATTGGATAAATACTTGAAAAGAAAACATTTTCAGGACTATGGGGAAAGAGCAGGGGAGTGGGACTGATTGGATAGCCCTTTCAAAGAGCCAGCACGGGCACAGTGGGCCGAATGGACTCCTTCTATGCTGTATGATTCTATGATTAAAAAAGGATGGTATGAGTTTGGTGCTTTCCTTGAGAACCGATTGTTTATATTGATTTCCACATGCTTCTGTCAAATTTTACCATCCAGCCTTTGCTAATGAGATTGACAGGAAATTTAGGCGTAAATTGAGATAGTCAAAATGGGCGTAATTTCGAATGTAGTATTCCCAATTACGCCCCCACGGGAACATTCCACCTCCTTAGCTCTACTTCTTATAGTTTCCATGTCATTTTCTCTTGACGGTGAATGCAAGTGTCAAAGTGGCATTTAATAAAAGATTCTTTTCCACTCATCTCGGTTTTCAAGAGAGGCCAAAATTCATTTTGCACCATTTGCTACCGGTAGCTGCTTTAGAGCGGTGTTAGCCAGTGGCACTGAGCCATATGGGGGCAATTTTAACCTAACCCACCCAGCAGGAGCCTGATGGAATCGGGTGCAACGGCCTGATTTACACCCTGCCTGATTTTACTCTCCATTGAAGGCAACGAGGAGTAATATTGGGCGGGGTGTTTAAAACCAGCGTTCTACCCGATCTGATCTGGTGGGTTTCCCGCTCGACGAGCAAGGTCAAAGTTACCCCCTAATGACAGTTCTGCACGGCATTGTTTTCAGGCAAAATGAAACTCTGAGCACGGTTCTTTTTTAAAACATACGTGTCCCAGATAAATTCATAAGGAACAGATGACTGGCTTGTCAGGTTTCTACCAGTCTGATGCAGGTAGGAATAAAATATGAAAAGGCAACTGGGATTCTGTGTTGTGGAAACCATACAATGAAGATTCACAAGAGTGATGGAAGGAAGGACAGGTGATAATTATGGAAAAAGCCTTGGAAAATTGGAGCTTTTTTCCACTGGAACAGAGAAGGAAGCAATTTGAAACTATCTACTCTAAATCTATTCCTCTGCACTTTCCCATATCCTTTTATATTGCTCCTTTTTAAATACTTACCAATTCCTTTTAAATGACGGGGTACCTCAATAGTTATTTGTAGTAAAACATTCCGTGTTCTCATAACCCTCTATTCGAAAGCATTTTTTCCAGCTTCTCGTGATAATCCTGAGTCTGTGCCTCTTGACAACAGCCACTGGAAACAATATTTCAATAGTCATATTCCTACATTACAACAATGACTACACTTCAAAAGTACTTAATTGGCTGTAATGCGCTTTGGGTCGTCCTGAGGTCATGAGAGGCGCTATATAAATGCAAGTCTTTCTTCATGTTACCGTCCCAAAACCTATCATATTTTGAAAACCTCAATTAGGTCCCACTGTAATGGTAAATGGTAAATAGAGTTGAGGTACAGATCAGTCATGATCTGATTGAATGGCGGAGCAGGCTTGAGGAACTGGCTGGCCTATTCCCGTTCCTAATGTTGCTATGTTTACTCTTCTCTGTTTTGGTGAAAAAAGCCCCAATATTCTTCACCTTTCTCTAGAACTATAACCTCTCACTCTTAGCATCACTCTTGTGAATCTTCACTGTCTCCTTTCCATGGCTCTAATATCTCTCCTATATCCATGGCTCTAATATCTCTCCTATATCCATGGCTCTAATATCTCTCCTATATCCATGGCTCTAATATCCCTCCTATATCCATGGCTCTAATATCCCTCCCATATCCATGGCTCTAATATCCCTCCTATATCCATGGCTCTAATATCCCTCCCATATCCATGGCTCTAATATCCCTCCCATATCCATGGCTCTAATATCCCTCCCATATCCATGGCTCTAATATCCCTCCCATATCCATGGCTCTAATATCCCTCCCATATCCATGGCTCTAATATCCCTCCCATATCCATGGCTCTAATATCCCTCCCATATCCATGGCTCTAATATCCCTCCTATATCCATGGCTGTAATATCTCTCCCATATCCATGGCTCTAATATCCCTCCCATATCCATGGCTCTAATATCTCTCCCATATCCATGGCTCTAATATCCCTCCCATATCCATGGCTCTAATATCCCTCCCATATCCATGGCTCTAATATCCCTCCCATATCCATGGCTCTAATATCCCTCCCATATCCATGGCTCTAATATCCCTCCCATATCCATGGCTCTAATATCCCTCCTATATCCATGGCTCCAATATCTCTCCCATATCCATGGCTCTAATATCCCTCCCATATCCATGGCTCTAATATCTCTCCCATATCCATGGCTCTAATATCCCTCCCATATCCATGGCTCTAATATCCCTCCCATATCCATGGCTCTAATATCCCTCCCATATCCATGGCTCTAATATCCCTCCCATATCCATGGCTCTAATATCCCTCCCATATCCATGGCTCTAATATCCCTCCCATATCCATGGCTCTATTATCCCTCCCATATCCATGGCTCTAATATCCCTCCTATATCCATGGCTCTAATATCCCTCCTACATTTCGGGTGCCCTGAACAGTGCGCAATACTCCAATCTGTGGCCTAACCAATGTCTTGTACAAATTCCACATCACCTCCTTGCTTTTCTATTCAGTGCCACTGTGTATAAAACTCAGAATTCCATTTGCCTTTTTAACAATCTTTTTAGCTGCATTCCTACCTTTATCAAGCTCTGCGGGACATAAGTTCAACATTGCACCCATTTTACAGGTGCAAAGCAAGCGTAACAATGACGTGGTTAGCAGTGATGGCCTGCACCCGATTTGCATGGGCATTTGGGCCACCGCTAAATTCATCAGGACCTTTTTTAAGGCGCCACTGGTACTCACTTGAATTGATTGCAGGCCTCCTTTGAAGTCAATAGAAATAAGAATCAGGAGAGATGTAACATGGGCTGCTGATTTGCTATCATCCGTTTTACGCTAGCACACAAAGTCAAAATGACGCCCAGTGTCATTACTCTTGTGTGTCTATGTCCAAACCATTTATATGAATGGAAAATGAAAGGAGTTCTAGTACAGACCTTTGGGGTACACCCCTACCCACTATCCTTCATTTCTAAGTGGCGTAACCTCTTTTTCCACTCTTCTTTTACTTTTTAGGCACTTATGAAAGCCTGTTCGATTGTACTATAGCCAGTAGAATGCTCAAGTGGTCTGAGGCTACCTCTTTATAATGGCCCCACAATACTTGCTACCACTACACGCTACATCCATTTCAAGACTTCACATCCCAGATCTACTGCAGTTTTTCAATCAGTGCAATCTGAAGTCATTAGTAAAAGTGTGTAACAATATTTCATTCAGACACTTATATTTTGAAAAGACAGGCACAACAACCAAATTTGCATTGCATGAACTGCTAATTGAGCAAAGAAGAAATATCAGTGCTGAGATGTCGTTGACACAGATTAAATCTGAAAAGATGAAACTTCTCAAATTTCCATTTCAATTTGAATCCAATGAATCAAGAATTTAAGGCATAATACTCGCTAACAGGACCCAATTTCCTCATCTCATATAAGGTGTTGGAAGATGCACAGCACATTTGATTTGTGTCAGTTGAACTAATGAGCTTCTGGGCTTTTCTGCTATCTGAACAACTCAAACTGATCTAATAATCAGACTATAACATGCTCTGTGCAGCTCCCAGCCTGCTAATGGGAACTTTGCTCGAACCCTGATTGATTCAGCCAATATTCTAAACATTTTGCTAAAGAGAATGATTAGATGAAGGGGTTATTTACCCTTGGTAGTGATGTTCCCATTAACTTCATATTGTTCCTGTAAGATACATTATTCTTGGAGCCAAATCATTGCATATTCGCACTAATAATGTAATAAAAAAAAAGAAAATGCTGGAGGTACGTGGTAGATCTATCGTTATCTGGGAGGCTGGTTCATTTTTCTGAAGGGTCTTCACCTGATACAACAACAACAACTTGCATTCATATAGCGTCTTAAACCATAGCAAAACGTCCCAAGGCACTTCACGTGAGCGTTTTCAAACCAAATTTGACACCGTGCCACATTAGGAGATATTAGGTCAGGTGACCAAAAGCTTGGTCAAAGAGGTAGGTTTTAAGGAGTGTCTTAAAGGAGGAGAGAGAAGCAGAGAGGAGGAGAGGTTTAGGGAGGGAATTCCAAAGCTTAGGGTCTAGGCAGCTGAAGGCACGGCCGCCAATGATAGATGGATGAAAATCGGGGATGCGCAAGAGGCCAGAATTGGAGGAGCGCAGAGATCTCGGAGGGTTGTAGGGCTGGAGAAGGTTACAGAGATAGGGAGGGGTGAGGCCACGGAGGGATTTGAAAACAAAGATGAGAATTTTAAAATCGAATTTTAAAAAACATACTCCCTATGTAAAAATGAAGACTCATTGCGCAGTCTCCTACTTTAACTCATTCTTCCTGAGGAATTTGAGAGTGTGGTACTCCTTATTTTACTCAATCTTTCCTACCTCCTACAATCTTCAGGTTTTTAAAATCCAAGCTTGGCTTGATCTCCGCTTCAAAATTTATCTGTTCATTTCTCTTTTAACGCTTTTAACCTTGAAATGCACAATGGGCTCTTCCTGTTGGTTTCTCAGTTTTTATAATAATTGGTTCAAGAGGCAATTCTTATATTTTGATTGATAACACTCCTGTGAAGTGCCTTGGGACATTTTACTACATTAAAGGCGCAATAAAAATGCAAGTTGTTGTTGTATTTATTACATCACCTTGGCTCAGCTGGTCATACTTTTGCTTCTGAGTTCAAGCCCAAACTACGACGTGAGCATATAATCTAGACTGATACTTCGGTGCAGTACTGGAGGAATGCTGCACTGTTGCAGATGCTGTCTTCCAGATGAAACATGATACCCAGGCTCTGTCGGCCTGCTGAAGTGGATGTGAAAGATCTCATGTCGTTATTCAAGTAAGATCAGTTCTCCTGGCCAACCCACACCACCAAAAACAGGAGACTCCAGAACTAGGGGTCATAGTCTCAAGATAAGGTGTCAGCCATTTCGGACCGAGATAAGGAAACATTTCTTCACTCAGAGGGTTGTGAATCTTTGGAATTATCTTCCCCAGAGAGCTGTGGATGTCATTGATTATCAATGATGTGGAGATGCCGGTGATGGACTGGAGTTGACAATTGTAAACAACTTTACAACACCAAGTTATAGTCCAACAAATTTATTTTAAATTCCACAAGCTTTCGGAGGCTTCCTCCTTCGTCAGGTGAACGGTGTGGAAATTTCCACACCATTCACCTGAGGAAGGAGGAAGCCTCCGAAAGCTTGTGGAATTTAAAATAAATTTGTTGGACTATAACTTGGTGTTGTAAAATTGTTTACAATTGATTATCAAGACTGAGATTGATAGATTTTTGGACACTAAGAGAATCAAGGGATAGGGTGTAGGGTAGGAAAGTGGAGTTAGAACATAAGAACATAAGAAATAGGAGCTGGAGTAGGCCAATCGGCCCTTCGAGACTGCTCCGCCATTTAATAAGATCATGGCTGATCTGATCCTAACCTCAAATCTAAATTCATGTCCAATTTCCTGCCCGCTCCCCGTAACCCCTAATTCCCTTTACTTCTAGGAAACTGTCGATTTCTGTTTTAAATTTATTCAATGATGTAGCTTCCACAGCTTCCTGGGGCAGCAAATTCCACAGACCTACTACCCTCTGAGTGAAGAAGTTTCTCCTCATCTCAGTTTTGAAGGAGCAGCCCCTTATTCTAAGATTATGCCCCCTAGTTCTAGTTTCACCCATCCTTGGGAACATCCTCACCGCATCCACCCGATCAAGCCCCTTCACAATCTTATATGTTTCAATAAGATCGCCTCTCATTCTTCTGAACTCCAATGAGTAGAGTCCCAATCTACTCAACCTCTCCTCATATGTCCGCCCCCTCATCCCCGGGATTAACCGAGTGAACCTTCTTTGTACTGCCTCGAGAGCAATCAGCTATGATCTTATTGAATGGCGAAGCAGGCTCTAGGGGCCGTATGGCCTACTCCTGCTCCTATTTCTTATTTTCTTATGTTCTTAAATGATTTGTTCAGTCATTCATTCATTCATTCATTCACTATTTGTGGGACTTTGCTGTGTGCAAAATTGACTGTTGCATTTGCCTATATAACAACAGTAACTGCACTTCAAACATAATCTATTGGTTATAAAGTGCTTTGTGACGAATTGAGGGCAGGATAGACTTTATATAAACAGAGAAAAAGGATTGAGTGTGATAATGAGAAGTGCAACAATGAGATCGATCTAGCAAAAAGAAACAGACCTGTTGGGCTTAATGACCTTTCCTGTACCAAAAAGAATCTTCTGTTCTTTTGGAATATTGACCCATTGAAAGAAGCGCTTTTTAATGTCACTGAGATTTACACTGCAGTTTTTCTCTTTCTCATTGTTGGCAGGGCGAATGATACGGGTCTTCTTTCGTACAAAGATCACTTGCCTCTGACCCAGCTTGTAATTGGAGACACAAACAGAACAGATTCAGAGGCTGCTTACAGACTTGGACCACTCCGTTGCAATGGAGACAGTAAGTAACACTCAATTTTTGGAACTGGGGGGGGGGGGGAAATTGGTTAAGAGTCCGTTCTGGGCGATGTTAGCACGATGCGCTACTACCCTGCGCCCGATGGACCCTGGGCAGGCAAGACGCAAGTTTGGTCCCAAGGGAGCACTTACCTGCAATCGGCGTTCCTTTCCAGGCCTTGCACGTGGAATCAATGCAATTTGCACTTTCCACCACCAGAGGGAGCTCCATCTCTTAAAGGGAAGATGTTTCTTAGAAATCTCTTAAAGGTAGCTGGTACCTGTTATTTGCTGAAAATAACAGTCTACTGTCTGCTTGGAGTCTGAACAGAGATCAGACATCGCACACGTAAAGCATAGATGCAAATCCAGTCCCTATGTTTACACACTGATGAGTTATGTTAAAACATTGAATAAAGGTTGCGCATTACTAAATCCCACATCCTCCAATCTGCATACCAGACCTCACCAATCTGCCGATCTGAGTTGGTACCAGGCCTGCGAGAGTGCGGCCACCAAGGTTCTCTGCTGATGCGCCAGAGACCTTGGGTGCAAGAGGTGGACAGAAGGAGGGACATCCTATATCCGCGTTGGGCAAGAGGCCCTCCAGACATATATCTAAAAGACAGTGGGAGGCAGAGGGGGATGAAGTCAATGCCAGGCGCACAACATCATGAACATGGATGCAGTGCAGGAAGAAGTTCAATGCTTTGACATGAGTGGTCAAGGTGAGTGAGGGCAACTGTCAAGTGGCATCTCCTACCAACTGCACCACACACTACACCCCCCATCACCCACATACCAATGAACTCTTTCCATCAGTAGTCAAGTCTTCCCATCAGATGCTTCCTCTCACCCTTACACATTACCACTGTTTCAAGCCGCCCGCCCAAAACTCACACACACTGGCAGCTATTCAACCATGACAGGCACATCACCCAGGCACACGCCTCGCTTTCTTGCAGGAGAAGGTGGCGCATATCAAGAGGCAACAAGTAGCAGTGCCATTTAGCCCATCGAGCCTGTTCCACCATTCAGTGAGATCATGGTGGACCTGTGACCTGACTCCATATACCCGCCTTAGCCCCATGTGCCTTAATAAGAACAAAAGAACATAAGAAATAGGAGCAGGAGTAGGAGTAGGCCAATCGGCCCTTCGAGCCTGCTCCGCCATTCAATAAGATCATGGCTGATCTGATCCTAACCTCAAATCTATATTCAATTCATCTAAATTAATACCCTTGGTTCACAGAAATCTATCAAACTCAGATTTAACATTCACGAGTGAGCTAGCATCAACTGCCGTCTGCAGAAGAGCGTTCCAAACGTCTCCCACCCTTTGCGTGTAGAAGCATTTCCTAACTTCACTCCTACATGTCCTGGCTCTAAATGTTAGGCTATGTCCCTGCGTCCTAGTATTGAAGTCTAGGAGACCTCCAAAAACGGTTACAAACGTCTTGGCAGCCAGAGGCAATAATCCAGCCACTTACCCGTAAATCCTGCATGGTCCCTTTAAATAGCGCCGATGGGGGGTCCTCCAGGCACTCTAAGACACGGTCAGATGGTCAGGGTTAAGTGTTAAGTCCCAAAATGGCGTATACCACTTTAAATCAGCGTTGCACACTGATTGAAGCCATTTTCTCCCTACTTTACATGACTCCAGCGTTTCTTATCTGCGCCTGCGCTAACTCCTATACCAAGATGGCGTTCTAGCACACGTCACGCAGGAAAGGTGCGTGCACATCCGAGACGCCATCTTGGATGTCAGAGAGGCTGTGTAACGCCGAAACAACAGGCGCTACACGGCCCAATTTAGCGTCCATTATCCTTAAATTTTAGCACGGGGCGAGAAACCTTGGGGAAGAATTTCTTTGGATTCAGTGTGTGACAACACTGTAAAGGTGCTCATGAAAGTTTTGCCTGATTTTTTCAATTAAAATTGCAAACGACCTAGAAAAAGGAAAGGGCCTGGAGTTTCCACTTTGGGCGCAATCGGCATTTGGGCGCAAATTGCACCCAAAAATTGCGCTGCCGCAAGTTAGGCCGAGAATCGCCAAGCTTCCATTAAAATACATGAATATAATTGCAAATGTAAAATCTGCTGCCTATCAGCGGAATTCGGCAGCTTAACAGAGCATAATAGGCTATTTTTTCAATAAAAAATATTAATTGATGTATTTAAGAGTGGTAACCTGGTGCAGTTTTATTAATACAGCTGAAAATGGTTCATCACAAAAAATAAGCATTTTTAATAAGGGTGTCCAGTCCTCTGCCTGTGAGTGACCTGATTTAAAATCACTCAAAAAGCTATACTGAAGCATTTACTACTTTCGTTGGTGTACACCAGTCAGTTTCTTAGTAAATTAATCTTTTTTTACTATTTAAAAACATTTAAACCATGCCTACTAGTGTCTGCGCCTAAGAAAATGAGCTTAATTTTAAAAGCCTCCGCAGTCGGGCACAATCAGCGGAAACTCATCATTCTTGTTGTTTCGAGCGGGGGAGGCATGGCCAGTTTTGCGGGCGGGGCCGGCTTCAGCCCGATTTTTTTTTTGCCAGCGTAAAAGACTGAGGAAACTCAAATTACGCTGGGTGTAAATTGTGCCCGGTGTAAATTGAAATTCCTCTATGTTTTGAGCTGATCCAACTCGATTGCACAGAAAAAGTCAGCGCAATCGAGCAGAATCTCTGGGCCAAGGTGTTTATAATTTTACTCGAAAAACTGACCCGAGAACGTCTTCATAAACGCACTTACAATATCAAGCAAATTCTTCCCTCGTTACTTTGACTTGGTTAGTGATCATGAATGTCAAAGGCATATATTGAGCTCAGCAACATATCTATCATCTGTAAGCTATATTATGTTGCACCTGAGATTTTAGGAGAAAGATTTAATGCAGAGCTTAACCCTTTCTGTACCAATAAAATCCGAACGAGTTAGACAACTAAAAGAAGGAGCCACTTTTTTGTCTTTAATTCTCCAGGTGCAAAGCTTTGTGCCAGGAATGTGTGTTGTGAGTTCAGCTGTTATGTTTTGAGGACAAAAATTTACCCTGAATGCCTAAAGTCACGTTTTTTTATAAAACATGTTGGCCTGGATTTTGTGCTGAGCAGCGAACGAACAGCGGCTGCCACTCATTAGATTTGAATTTACCCCGCAAAATATCCATGGGCTTTTAGATGGCAACTTGCTGTAACGGGGAGCTGTGAGCTGTGTGAACAGATCAAGGAACTGTGCATCTCCTTAAACAATCCGATTGAAGAATTGTTAATGAGCAGCGCAGACACAGAACCAGGAAGCGTATGTTAGAATAGTGAATTCAATGTGAAATCAGTGACAGAAGGGTAAGAAATTTTGAATTAAAAGACAGAGATAAAAAAGACAGAAAGAAAAAGAAAAAAGTATTTTTTTTATTAAATATCCCAACAACAATTAAAGTGTGAAGGAATGAGACTCCGCATTTGTAAAAGTAAATTTTCAGTGCTGGAGAGATTGTTTGGCAGTCATTAAAACTTACTACACCATTAAAATTTTGGTTTGACTAAAAAAATCTGGACGTATCTTTTTCTGGCGAAAATAATTAGTTTCCCACAGGTCAGGAGAGCAACTTCACGCCATTGCAGCCATTCCAACATTGAGTCAGCCGGCGAGATCTCCTTCCGCGAAGCTTCTGGACAAGCAGGACATCTGGTAGAGGAACTTCCGGATTTTCACGTTTAACTGAAAGTTCCTCAACCATTTGCACCAAAATAACGGTGAGCGTTGTGAGGCTCACCAATATTTTTAGAGCAAATTCCAGGCTGCTATAATAGCAGGAGATCAATTTTTATACAGAGGGGTTGTGAGGCTGTGGAATGCATTACCAGAGTTAATGATTGAAATAGAGACTATGTCAGCATTTAAGGATAGGTTAGATAGGTCCCAGCATTGACCCCTGGGGAACACTACTGTACGCCTCCCTCCAGTACGAAAAACAACCATTCACCACTACTCTCTGTTTCCTGTCCCTCAGTCAATTCTGTATCCATGTTGCTACTGCTCCCTTTATTCCATGGGCCACAATCTTGATGATAAGCCTATCAAACGGCTTTTGAAAGTCCATATACAAAACATCAACTTCATTGCCCTCTTCTACCCTCTCTGTTACCTCATCAAAAAACTCTATCAGGTTAGTTAAACATGATTTGCCTTTAACAAATCCAAACTGGCTTTCCCTAATTAATCCACACCCGTCCAAATGACCGTTAATTCTGTCCCAGATTATCGTTTCTAAAAGTTTCCCCACCACTGAGGATAAACTGACGGGCCTATGGTTGCTGGGTTTATCCTTACACCTTTTTTGTGAATCAAAGAGGTGAAAGGGAGGGAGGAACTTAAAACATTTACAATCACCAGGGAAAGTGGTCTGAAAAAATTATTAGAACTAAAAGCTGACAAGTCTCCAGGTCCTGACGGACTTCATCCTAGGGTCTTAAAAGAAGTGGCTGCAGAGATAGTAGATACATTATTTTTCCAAAATTCCCTAGATTCTGGAAGGGTCCCATAAGATTGGAAAATAGCAAATGTAACTCCTCTATTCAAGAAAGGAGGGAGACAGAAAGCAGAAAACTACAGGCCAGTTAGCTGAACATCTGTCATAGGGAAAATGCTAGAATCTATTATTAAGGAAGTTATAGCAGGGCATTTAGAAAATCTCAATGCAATCAGGTAGAATCAACACGGCTTTGTGAAAGGGAATTCATGTTTGACTAATTTATTAGAGTTCTTTGAGGAAGTAACAAGCAACATGGATAAAGGGGATCCTGTGGATGTGGTGTACTTGGATTTCCAGAAGGCTTTTGACAAGGTGCCACATCAAAGGTTACTACACAAAATAAGTGCTCCTGGTGTAGGAGGCAACATATTAGCATGGATAAAGGATTGGTTAGCTAACAGGAAACAGAGTAGGCATAAATGGGTCATTTTCAGGTTGGCAAGATGTAACGAGTGGAGTGCCACAGAGATCAGTGCTGGAGCCTCAATTATTTACAATCTATATCAATGACTTGGACGAACGGACCGAATGAATGGTTGCTAAATTTGCTGATGACACAAAGGAAGGTAGGAAAGTAAGTTATGAAGAAGACATAAGGGGGCCGATTTTCAGATGGCCGAGCAGGTGCGTTGGGGGCGGGGAGGCTCCTAAAATGGCGGAATCCCAGAGCCGGTTTGGAGCCCGGCTCCAACCCGCTGACTTCCGGGTTCTCCAGTGACACGTTCCAGTGCACGGCCAGCTCCCAACTGCAGGACTCCCACCGGCAATTAACGCTGGCGGAATGCTGCATTAGATAGTTAGTTAGATACTTGAGGTACTTGACAGACCTCATTGAGTGGAGATTTTGGCAGGGGTGCAATTTTGAAGGATCCTCAGCGTGTTTCCCGTGCTGTGGGAAACACTCCCTGTTGGAGCAGATGTGTTTCAACCAGCAGCCAGTGGGAGATTATTTGACAGGTGGGGGGAAAACCTCATTTATTGCAGCAGGGCACTCTGTCACTTCAGACAAAGTTTTGACTGCAAGACCTTTGTCTTTCCACTCAAACTTCTTAATTTATATCCTAAACTCTGCTGTGCAAACACATTTACCTACTTTGCGGACCTCCTCAAACTGACACCGTCAGGATGGGGCGGGGGGGCACCATGGCTGTGTTCATCACTTCATCCGAGGATGAGCAACATCACCGGCCTCGCCAGGCACGCCGTCCACCTCCGCCACGTGGAGCTCCACAACACAGTGCTGCACCACAGGCACCTGCACAAAATAGTCATGCAACTACACATACACCCACTGTAGGGTGACCCAATGGGTGGCATCAAGTGTGGGTGTTCATGGTGAACCTCATGAAAGGGACTTATTACACAAGCCAGTCAAGAATGGCCAAGACGTGGCAGTAGTGGTGACAATAATAATATTTAATGTTCCATTAACGAAAATCAAATAGAAATAAAAAACATGACAAACCGTCAAACACCCTTGCGCATCCCCTTTGTGCTCACAAAACCTTGGCTTACGAGTACGCCTACATGGTGCTTCCCCTGTGGCTGCAGCAGAGGTAGTGGCAGGTTGCCCTTGTTCATGCCCTGACCGATTAGATGCTTTGGGCCTAAGCCCTCTGGGTTTCGGTGCTCATGAGGGCCCCTCCAAAGACTGCTCCACCTGCACCTGTGCTGGGGCAGACTCGGCCACCTGGAGAGGAGGCAGCTTTGCGGGTACTGGTTAAAGGGGGGCAACGGGTGAGACGTGGAGGCGCTTTGAGTGGCGTCCCCACTTCAATGTCCCCTTTCACCATCATCCCTCTCCTGGGCAAGGCCCGCATCACCCCTACCACCCTGCTGGACGACAGTTTGGAGGACATGTGTGAAGCCTTGTAAGGCCAGTGCCAGAGTATCTGCCTGCCTGTTTAAGGCGGCAGAAAGTTGCTCACCTTGAGTCCGAAGGGCCGTTGTCAGGGCCTCAATGGACTCATTGGTGAGCTGTGCTTGAAGCTCGATGGAGGCTAGCCTTTCCTCCACCGCAGACAATCCCGCACTTACCCATGACAGTATCTCAGAGATGCCTTCACGCCCCTGGGACACTATCTCGGAGATTCCCTCCTGTACATGTGCCATCATTCCACTCATGCAGGAGTTGGACTCCTCCATCCTCTGCGTGATTGTGGAGAGTGCGCGTGGCACTTGTTCCAGCACCTCGCAAATGTGCTGCTGCCCCTCGATCATTCTCCTTTTCATGGATGGCCCCCAGGGTTCAGCACCTGTGTCGAGCGGAGCAAAGCCTGGAGAAGAATGCTTCCATCGATGAAGATTTTCTACAGCTGCCCCTGTCACCAGTGTCTGCTCGTGCTCACGTGTGTGTGGTGACTCACCATGTGCAACCTCAACTAAGTGTGTATCTGCACTGGTGGATAGCTCGCTCAGATGTGACGGTGTCACCTCAGAGGCTGGTCCTCTAAGGAATCACCCTCTGCCGTCACGGCGGTTGCTGAAGGCCCTGTAAGAGAACAGAGGGCAATATTAAGCATGATGACAGATGTTGAGGTGCTGAAGATGGCAAGGCATGTTAACATAATTTGCTGTTGTGAGTGCTGAATGTTAAAGTTCTGTCACCAGACGTTTGTCGGGTGGCCGTCTCGGCATCCCCGATGGACAGGCACTCGAGGGTGCGGCTTAGTTCCAGACCCTCCTGCTCCGCGTTCGTGAGGACGACCAGATGTGGCAGCCCCCCTTGGTCTTCGCCCTCTACCGTGCATTCTGGGCTCTCTTCTCCTATAAGGGAAGAAAGTAGAGAGGCGAGAGTGAGGGATGGTGATGTGGCCAACCGATTAATGCATTGGTTTGGGTGAGGCTGACCGTGAAAGAGATGCATCAGAGGGTGAGTATGAGACAGAGCCATGACATTGCATAAGGATTGGGTTGAGTGGTAGTGGTGGGATGAGTACTGGAGAGGTGAGTAAGTGCAGGTAAGTTGAGGATGAGGTTTGAGTGGGTGTGAGGAGTGATGTGATAGAGTAGTGTTGGCTGTGCAGAAGGAGTTGTGGGGTGGGGGCGGTGATGTGGAAGGCGGAGTGTAGGAGAATCAGTAAGTGTACTCACTTTGGCTGACCTAGTTAGGTCATTGAAGCGCTTCCTGCACTGGATCCATGTGGGAGACGTTGCTGCTGCTGGTGACCTCCTCTGCCACCTGGAGATAGGCCTTCTTGGTGGCAGAGACAGGCTACTTCCTCCCGTCCGCCGTGTAGAAAATATCCCTCCTCCTCCTCACCCTATCCAGTCGGATCTGGAGTGAGGCGTTGGTAAATCTGGGAGCAGCTTTTCCCCTTGTCTGCTCCATTGTGTAATTTTGGGTGTTTGCTCCTGGAGCAGCATTGGAAGACTGCCCCTCTAAATAGGGCTCCTCCAGCTGAGAGTCTGTGATATGGGTGCACACAGTCCGCCCACTGCGCAGGTTGACGACGGGAAACCCGGAAGCCACGGTAAGTGCCTTCAATTTACCCGCGATCACGTGGGGAACGGACCGATTTTACTGGGCGGGTTACCCACGTGCCCAGTAGCCCCCCGCTGTCGTCCCGTCTCCTTGGTAATATCGGGGCCAAAGAGTCTGCAAAAGGGATAGAGGTAGGTTAAGTGAGTGGGCAAAAATTTGGCAGATGGAGTATAATGTGGGAAAATGTGAACTTGTCCACTTTGGCAGGAGGAATGGAAAAGCAATATATTATTTAAATGGAGAGAGATTGCAGAACTCTGAGGTACAGAGAGATCTGGGTGTCCTAGTACATGAATCACAACCAAATATCGGGCGGGGCGTGTAACGGGCAGCTGATGCAGCACTGCTCATGTTGTTCTACCGGGAAAAATGGATTTCCACCCCAATGTCTTTCTATTACACTCCTTTGCTATTTTGGCAGAGCAGTTACTTCCCATCCACAGTAAGCAGCTTAATGTAGGTATATAAATAGCAGACCAAGGAATGTCATATATTAAACATTTGCCCACTAATATCAAGGACAGTAATATTTAAGCTTTACTAACTGTTGGGGTCATTCCACCATCGCTCCTTCTCAGAGAGCAGCTGTGCTGACCATGGACATGGATCAGAGCTGGAGCTACCTCAGCTCCAGAGGTAGGACTATGAAATTGCAACCCAAATTCTCTGCTGTGCCCTCCCTAAGAATGTAGCTCTGTGCATTCAGTGACCCTTTGTTTCTCTCCCTAGTAATCAGCTATTGGTCATCACTTGGTCAACTTACAGTGATTAAACCTTCTGAATCTCTCGATTAGCTTACAGTCACTCCAAGGTGTATATTATGCTGCACTTCAATTACCTGAACTCCCTAGATTATATTATTGTCCTTGAATCAACTCCAGTTATCCATTACCCTCTGTGAACAATTTCAAAGCCGTTGGTGCTATTTCCTTTATAAACTATCTCGGTTATCCATTATGCTTTGATGTTTATGAACAGAGATGCATTTAGAGCCTGAGGAAGCAATGGTTACAATATTTGCCTTTGAGCTTTTCTTCAGCATAATATATCTCTCACTGGTGACAAAATCTAACACAAAATCTAACACAAACAGTGGTGTTTTATACTTTAAAAATTAAGGGGTAGAGTTTCTGCTCTGGGCACAATCGGGAAATTGCTCATGTCTTAGAATGTAACCTTACTTAGACGGTGATGTGCTCATATCTTAAAGTAGGTCTTGAACCCACAACCTTGACACACAGGCAAGAGTTCTATCAATGAGCTGAACTGAAAGGAGTTCTCAAGGAGCCTCCCTATTCCACTTGTCAAGGAGCAAACCTGGCCCTGTCATTAGTGACTCCATCCGAATGTATAGGTCTGTATAAGATTCCCAGTGTGTGTTTCTGCGAGTGTAATTTGATCTGCAATACTGCACATGTTGATTATTGTCTCCATGTACATTTTTGTACAACTTCAATTTTAAATAAATAAATAAATGTGTATATTTATGTGTCTATACAGATAATTACTGGAACGCAGCATCATTTAACACTGAAACGTCATATCTCCACTTCCCCACGTTCCACGGTGAGCTAACTGCGGACATTTCATTTTTCTTCAAAACTACTGCTTCGTCAGGTGTTTTCCTGGAGAATCTCGGAATTAAGGATTTCATAAGGATCGAGCTGAACTGTAAGTATCATTTGACAGCAGTCCAAATTGAGACAGATCTGTAAGCAAGGGATTCACACAGGGGTAATTACCTAGAACCTCTATTTGGTGCTGTGTCAGGACTCAGCAAAATCCAGTTAATTAGGGAAAACTACCAAAGTTAATGGAGTCTTTCCACACTGAGATGTCATTAAGCAGGATAGCATTGATGTGTTCAAAATACAAAGTTTATTGAACATTTTAGGGACGGAATGGTTCAGTGAATTAAACATTGTCGTGTCATCTAGGACCTGGGTTCAAACCCAGAGTGATGGGATGGAAGACTCCCTCTCTCTGCTCATTGCAAGTTCACTTTGAGCTTGATCAGCCTCAATCCAGTTCTTAATGGATTAAACTGGCAATCTCACTCAGAAAAAGTACCATGCTTATTTAGGAGGGAGTGATCTTCTCAAGTTGCTACAGTTGACCTGCTTGATGTTGACACCAGTTGCCCAAAATGTTACGTGTTCCAATCTCCAGCACCAGCATCTCTCATCTTGATGATAACATTCACATATACATATCAGTCAATAACTAATGTTCCTTTGAGTGCCGTCACTATGTTGCCACCATATATGGCCTAATAACTGACCGGGGACATATAGTCACAGATTAGTTATGTGGGACTTCTCGATCGTTAAACTGGAAGGTGCGACCCCAACTGTGGCACGGCCTGACAAGCACACTCATGTCAACAAAACAGACTATTCCAGACTCCTTACTGTCAAAGGAAACCCTGACCTAGCTCATGGCTGAAGATATCCTGGTACCTTACTGACCCCCACAACATTTGGCTCAAGTGCAACCATGTTCTTGCTGAACTAAATGCTAAGTGAGCTCTGAGTCAGTGGGGATGAACTCTGTGTTATGGAGGAGTTGCTGGACAGTGGATGTGGATGTCAGTTGAGAACAGATTAAGCTCAACAGTGATGTCTCCCCTCAGTCACCACCCCCCCCTCCCGCCACCCCACATTCACTATCTAGGTTCACACATAAAGATTGGGCATCTGAATAAGGTACATGAGGGTTACCAATGCCTGTGGAATCAGATCCCATCATGAAAGGGGAGGAGAAAATGGTGTCTGTGAAGAACGTAGCATTGAATGGTAATCTTCAAGTCAGGTAGCTTGGAGATTCTGTCATTAATTCTTTTAAATTAAAACAAATAGTTTTAACTGCGTCATCACATGAAGTAGATCCGAATCATGAAATAACATGTTATAGCTACTTCCTCATGAGACTGGGGAAAACAAGTGTGCAAGATAACTTTGGATGAAGAAGACCCTTAAACCCATTTGATTTCATTGTTCAAACCCTAACCACCTCACATTACACCACCCAGTTCTTTCTTAAATGAATTCAGTATCCTGGCCCGAATATCTTTCTTGCCTTATTGCCCCAATTGTTGATCATCTGTGTAAAGAAAATACTTCCTGTGTCTGTCATAAACTTGCCCGTTACAGCCCTGAAACTGCATTGTCTTAACCTGGTGTCTGAAAGTATTGATATTGAATTATCCTGGTAAGTACCTTAAATACCTCTGCATGGTCCCCTCTGAGGCACCTATCTTCAAGCCCCAGTTTATCTAGCCATTTCTCATCACTCACTTAACACTAGAGATCAGCCTCATTATTCTCTGTGCAACCTCTCGGGCCCCAGTGACTCCTTGGCACCTCAGCGATCAGAGTTGTACACAGCACCCCAGGTGTGGCCGGGTTTCAGCCGTGGAGACATAAGTCAGCTGTGATTCTGACCCCCTCAGTGACTAATCATGATGTATGTGTGTCAGAGCATTAAAAGAAAGGCAGGCAGTGCTCACTCATTGTCAGTATGTAGGACAAAGAGATGTTAGCAGTATTAGACAGTAGGTACAGCTTAATAGAACACTCTGCCCTTTTTTCCCCTTGAGAAAAGCATGTTGTCATTTCATATTAACATTTCTGAATAAAATCCAGACACAATATTGTTTGAAATCCCAATTAAAAATATATTTGATTAAAGCCTATTATTGCTTTTGGACAGTTGAGAATGTTGGAAAGTCTGTCCATAAATGACATCTTCAGTCAATAGTTAGTTGGTGTTGATGATACAGTAATGACCACATGCCCTGTCTGAGAAACACCACTCTAACAGCTAAATTGTCAGTTTAAGGATGCCTCATAATAAAATGCTGCTGTTACAATTTCCCTATCTCCTCATTTTTTTTCACTGTCCATGTAAACCTTTTACAATTGGTGCCGTCAGAACCCATAACTGAAACAAAAGATGTTTCCTAATGTATCGCAACAGTTTTCTTTTTAAAGAGGTTTTAAAACCTTTAGGCCAACGAGCTAACCATTATATTTGGTAAGTGACATCCATAGGCTGAAATTAATGCCAGTCTCAGTCAATTAATCCATCCCTTTCTACTGTTTGACCTTGTTATTTTGTTTTTAGTCTTTTTTTTTAAATGGGGGCTGAAACATTTCAGTAATATTGTGGCTTTCGTTCATCACTCTTATCAGTGGACCTCTGAGTGTTAAGAATACATTCTAAAATGTATTCAAATCAGACAAGTTTTTTGGGGGACAGGGTTTTCTATCAAAAGTTCTGCAGCATCTACATAGAATCATGAAAATTTTAGCACAGGAGACCATTCAGCCCCATGTTCCTGTGCCAGTACTAGCTCCCTATCAGACCTAACTACTCTAGTCCCATTTCCCTGCTCTTTTCCTCGACCCTTCCATTTTTTTTTCAAGTGTTTATCTAATTCCCTCTCGAATGCTGTGATTGACGAGGCCTCAATAGCCTTGTGTCGCAATGTATTCTATATTCTATTAGCCCGTAACATGAAAACATTTCTTCTACCCTCCTCCTTTATGCTTCTGTTACAAATCCTAAATGAATGCCCCCTTTCTCCATCAGCATATCTGTCGTATTGAATAAAATGTTTCCTGGATGGCAGGCACCTGTATGTATTTTCACTTCCAGTTTTGTTTTGCCGTTAATATTTCAAGATAGTGATCTGTGAATGAAGTATACGGTTTGACAAGGAGCTCAAAGTGCTCGTTAACCCACCCAGTGATGGTTGTTTGAAGATGAGAAGGGTGATTTGATAGAGGTGTCTGAAATTACGAAGGGATGGGACAGGATAGATAGAAACAAATTGTTCCCAGTGATTGACAGGTGTAGAACCAGCAGACAGATAAGATTAAATGTAGGAGATTTAAGACAGACAGCAGAAGAAACTTTTTGACACAGAGGGTTATGAGGCTGTGGAATGAACTACCAGATTAGTAATTGAAGCACAGAAACCATGTTATCATTTAAGAATAGGTTAGTTGGTGGTTGAAGGAAAGGAGAATCAAAGGATATGGGAACAGGGC
The DNA here is from genome assembly GCF_035084215.1 of Heptranchias perlo. Taxonomy (NCBI): domain Eukaryota; kingdom Metazoa; phylum Chordata; class Chondrichthyes; order Hexanchiformes; family Hexanchidae; genus Heptranchias; species Heptranchias perlo. The sequence goes on along the minus strand of NC_090331.1, from coordinate 13,875,068 downwards.
AGGCAGAAGGAATTGAGCCTTCTACTCATGTGCAGGATGAACACCAATCCGGGTTGGGCCGAACGGCCGGCCTTACCCGGTCTGGCCTATATGTGACTCCAGTTCCACACCAAAGTGGTTGACTCTTAACTGCCCTCAGTCGTCAGGGCAACTAAGGATGGGCAACAAATGCCAGCCTTGCCAGCGATGTCCACACCCCGAGATTGAATTAAAAAACACATGAATGATAACTTGGGTGAGATATCAAAGGGTGATCAGAACTCATGGAACCCATATTCCAGCATCAGTCAGCATCTTTAGGAGACAAAGGAGGAGAGAAGGTAAAGAAAAAACATACCTAAATAGCATAACTTGTCTTTTAGCAGAAGTCTGTTTTGGTAGATAGGACAGGACAGTGAAAAGGATCAAAAGTGGATTTTTTTTTTGTCTTTCCCATAAAAAGAAGCCTCGCATGATTAAAAGCACAATTGGCATTTGAATCGAAATTAATCTTCCATGTCCATGAATTAGGAAATGTCGCTCTACAGCTAAATGACACCTCATGCCATTGTGTCACGTGTGGCTTTTGCAGCTCCAGTGGAAGTCCTCTTCTCATTCGACGTAGGGAATGGCCCGTTCGTGGTTGCTGTAGAATCACCTTCACAGCTGAATGACAATCAGTGGCATTATGTTGAGGCAGAACGAAATATCAAAGCAGCGTCCCTTCAAGTGGATCACCTGCCACGAACGGCTCGAGAGGCCCCAGCTGACGGACACATCCATTTGCAGCTCAACAGCCAACTATTTGTAGGTAGGAGCATACTGTTCTGAAAAAAAAGGTCTGTTAATCTGTCGTCAGCACGTTGACTGATTGCCCCTTTCATTTTCTCTCGCCCTTGACTGCCTACAGTAATGGTACACAAACTAAGAAAGGACTGCATTGCAAAATCCCATTTTATAGTGCAATACAAAGAATGTTTGGCTCATTTCCCATCAAGGTCGCTAGCATTTCTTGAGTGAGGTCTGACAAATCTTACAATTGCCTGTCGACAAAACCTATGAAAACATTTGCGTATTTACAGGACAGTTTTAACAATTTTACATTGGCAAGCTGGACAAAAGACTTTAGTTATTCCCTATAAATAAGGTAGGCAAGGATGGAAATATGGGACCGATAATGTGATACTCGGTGCCTGCATTCCTACTGAATGTCGGGTGCCGCTCTTTACATTGTGAGGAGCTGAAGCCTGAAGCTTGCTCAGTGCAAAGTGTACAAAGTGCATGACAATAGGTCCAGAAGTGCCCATTTTGCACCAGTCTTGCGCTAGTCTTGCTAAGGGAATGAGAAGTGTGTCCAGTGACTACACTTCAAAAGTACTCCATTGCCTGTAAAGCACTTTGGGACGTCCTGAGGTTGCGAAAGGCGCTATATAAATGCAAGTCTTCCTTTCTTTCTTTTCCTAGTACGTTTGTACTGCTTGAACAACACTTCAGGCGTTAAGCGCCTATGTAAAAATGAGTGCCACATGGGAAGCCACTTCCCTCAACCTGGGTCTTTGCTGTTGAAGGTGTATTGCTATTTTGCTTGTTTCTTTGTTGTTGTCTGTCATTCAATGCTTCTGTGCTTATATTGATGATTTAGGAAAAAGGAAGTTAATGAAACTCACTGGAGCTTTACCGATAGCTTCTTAAATTGGAACCATGCGTGTGGCCATGTGGACCATGTGGCTGCAGTACTAGAGAGTTGCAGTCCGCACACAGTCATGCTCCAGCATGTGCCAGTGTCTTCAGGAGAGCGGACAAGAAAACAGAAATAGAGAAAAGCAACATAGCAGTACAACAGCAGGGAGAGTGATAATGTAGCATTGTGGATTATACTATTCTTGATGACTATTTATTCCAAAATTGGATCACAGTCACTACTGTTCCTGAAAGATGCACATCTTTGGACTTAACCAGTGAACATCTTTACATTACTAGAAATCTATTTAATGTAGTCTAGTCCTTTAAACTGCGAGAGGGCAGATGGAAAAAGATACACACAGATGCACATACACACACACACCCTCTCTCGCTAGATCTCACATCATGTGAAAATCTATTTTTGCTGCACATGCCACAAATCCAACTGTGTTTGTGTTCTGCACCATAAATACCATTAAACACATCAGCATACCTGTGTAAAAAAGATAGGATTGTCAGCTATCCGATTTTGGACTGGCCAGTCCAGCTTTTTAGTGAGCTGTCTGTAAATTTCTAAAACGTAAACCAGACACCAAAGAGACTGTGTTTTTGTAAATAAAATGATTTTTATTCATGTGCTTCTATATTTCAAGATGTGGATATGTTAGTTATTATGATTTCCAATTCCATTATTGCCAGCTCTCAAGGGGATGCTATTGTTGCATCCCCTGGATAGTGCTATTCTACAAGTAAATATAGGGCAGCATGATTCAATTCCTATAAAAGTAAGACCCTTGATCCACTTAAGGGAGCGACTGACACCAGTGAACCACACAAGATATCTATGGTAAACCCAATTTTGTAACAGCTTGTTATTCTGGAGCACCTTTATAGAATTCTTTGAAGAAATAAGAGAGAAGATAGATAAATGAAATGCAGTGGATGTGGTTTAAATAGATTTTCAAAAGTACCAAATAACAGACTCATGACAAAGATAATCACACAGGGAGTTAAGCGGAACATGGCCACATGGATAGAGAAATGGATAAAGAGCAGGAAGCAAAGAATGTAGATAATGGGAAGTTATCTGATTGGAAAGATATGGAGCTATAAATTGCCCATTTTGTAGGGGCTTCGTGGCCTCCTAAGGACCCAAAATGGCGTCCAGAATGCGTACGCACGTGCGCCGGACACCATCATGATAAAGGCGTTCGCGGACATGCAGCTAACGAAAGCAGGCAGCATGTAAAGTAAGGAGAATGTGCATTAGATAAGTGTGCAACGCTGATTTAAAGGGAAAGATACAATTTTGGAACTCAGCGCTCCAGCCAACGCATTGTCTTAACCACGCACAGCTGAACAGGTCGTAGATGGCCTGGAGGACCCCCCACCAGCGCTATTTAAAGGCATCATGCAGGTTTGCAGATTAGTTGCTGGATTATTACTTCTGGCTGCTGGCACAATGGGACGTGTTTGTTGAAGTTTCCTATACTTGGAGAAAGTTGCAATATTATATCGAGAGTGGTCTGACCGGTCCTGCATTACTGTTGGTGGCATTTACAACAGTGTGCTGAACAAGATTCCTGGCAATGATCGGTGGCCTGCTAGGGCAATGAACATGACTGGGAGCATGTAGGGAGGCCATGCAGAGCAGGTCAAGCTGCGAGGGGAAAGGGAGGAGGAGGAGGAGGAGGAGGAGATGCAGGGCGCTGAGCAGGAGGCTGTATTCAACGAGGGCCTTCAGGGAACAATTCCCTTACTTCAACCTGAGTGAAGATCACTGCATCCGACAGCTGGGGTTCACCAAAGAGATTGTGATGGAGATACATTAACTGCTGCAGCCATAACTGCAGCTTCAGAGCGGGGCAAGGACAGCATTGCCTGTGGCTGTGGAGGTAACCACGGTGCTGAACTTTCACAGCCCTGGATCTTTTCAGGCCGCTGCTGGCGATATGTGCAACATCTCGCAGTTTGCAGTGCACTGCTGCGTAAGGGAGGTCACTGATGTTATAAATTGGATAGCCTGATGGTGAAGGATAGAATATTAGAGCCTGGTCTTCAGTTGCTTCCAAGCCTTTATTCACAGAGAGCCCCCTTACACACACGCCACATCCTAGATATGCTCTCATATAAAAAAAGAGACAAGAGAGTCCCCAATTGACACACACCTTCTGAATACAATTAACACTAATTGATATAAATCACATGATACAATTAACTGAAGTACTGTACTAGCTATGCAACAGATTCATAACATTCCCGCTTGACAGAGAGAAGCAGAATGAGCGACCACGAGGGTTTGCTCACATTGCAGGCGTCCCCATGTTGCAGGGTGCCATTGACTGGACACATATTGCCATGCGTGCTCCACATCTCAACTCGGCCATCTTCATGAGAAGAAAGGGGCTCCACTCCATCAATGTGCAGCTGGTGTGCGACCACAGGCAGCGCATCATGCAGGTCAATGCCCGCTACCCTGGCAGCAGTCATGACGCCTTCATTATTGGCAGTCCAATTTCCTACCTATCTTTCAACAGGCATGGCAAGTCAAAGGCTGGCTACTGGGAGACAAGAGCTGTCCCCTCATGCGGTGGCTCATGACTTCAGTCAGGAATACATGCACACATGCAGAGCAGGCCTACAATGAGAGCCATGCGGGCACACGAAACGTCTTCGAGCACACCATAGGCATTCTCAAGCAACGTTTCCGTTGCCTGGACCCTTCTGGAGGAGCCCTGCAGTACTCCGCTGAGCAGGTGTCAAGATTCTTTTATTTCATTCATGGGATGTGGACATCGCTGGCAAGGCCAGCACTTATTGCCCATCCCTAATTGCCCTTGAGAAGGTAGCAGTGAGCCGCCGCCTTTAAATGCTGCAGTCCGTGTAGTGAAGGTTCTCCCACAATACTGTTAGGTAGGGAGTTCCAGGATTTTGACCTAGCGACGATGAAGGAACGGCGATATATTTCCAAGTCGGGATGGTGTGTGACTTGGAGGGGAACGTGCAGGTGGTGGTGTTCCCATATGCCTGCTGCCCTTGGCCTTCTAGGTGGTAGAGGTTGTGGATTTGGGAGGTGCTATCGAAGAAACCTTGGCGAGTTGCTACAGTGCATCCTGTAGATGGCACACACTGCAGCCACGGTGCGCCGGTGGTGGAGGGAGTGAATGTTTAAGGTGGTGGATTGATTGCCAGTCAAGCGGAATCATATCTGACTCCTCTGCAGCAGAACTAGTGTGTAACCTCGCCCTCTGGTGAACTGGCACCTGTGGTATCCGTTGCCCCCACCCCTGGTTCCTGCGCATTTGTGCTCAGTGTCTCACCATGTGCCGATCCCTCCTCTAACCTAAAGGACATGCAGTGTCAGTCTCTGAGCTGGTGGATGCGAGTGTCAGATCGAGTGATGGTGTGGCTTCATTGTCACTGTCTGCCTCCTCCTTCTCCACCTCAGACCAGTTCTTGGGTATCTGCAATGACAAAGGAAGATGGGTTGAGTTGTGGAGCGGGGAGAGGAGCAAGAAAGATGTGTGTGCTGACACCATCTGCAGCACATGGGTCCGAAAAGATTGTGGGATGAGGGAGATGTGGGAAACCAGAAGGAGGATTAGGTATGCAGATGCCCCCTTCATCGGGATCTCCAGCACCGCCAGTGGCCTCGGCCGCAACATCGGCCCACCTAATGATCCCCAGCACGGTCTCCTCCATGGGGGTGAGGACGTGCAGGCGTGCCTGTCCTCCGTCTGTTTTTTGCTGCTGCCGGCTGTTACACGCCACCTACTGCTGCAAGACAGTGGGAAGTGTGTCAGTGAGTGTCCTGCAAGATGTTTGGGTGATGTGCCTGTCATGGTAGAATAGCTGCCAGTGTGTGTGACCTGTGAGTGGTGGGTGGGTGGATTGCAAGAGTGATACCATGTGAGGGTGAGATGCAGCATCCGAAGTGCAGCGTTGCATTCTGATGGGCAGCGTTTGTTGGTGGGTGGGTGACAGGGGGTGTCGTGTGTGCAGAAGTGGTGCAGTTGGTAGGATGTGCCACTTGACACTTGCATTTACTCACCTTGACCACTCGTGTCAAATCATTGAACTTTTTCCTGCACTGTATCCATGTGCGTGGTGCAATGCTCCTGGCATTCATCTCCAGGGTCACTTCCTCCCACTGCCTCCACAGCTGGTGTCTGGAGGGTCTCCTGCCACCCTGTGGGTACAGGCTGGCCCTCCGTGCATCTACCTCCTCCACCAAGGCTTCCATTGTGTTATCGGAGAACCTCGGTGCATGCTCTCTTGCAGGTCCAGCCATTCCAATTGTCTCCCTCCACCGATTGCATTGTGAGTGCACCTCCCCTTTAAGAGGTGCAGGCTGCCTTTAATTAGTGCTGGCCACACCCCATATTGGGTCCCCTGCTGGCGCGTGCAGCCACTCAGCAGCGGAGGTAGCGCTGGCTGCACGCAGGAATCAGGTGAATGACCAGGCAGCACGAATCGCTCACCGCGACCCCTGCGCCCAGATTCGGGGATTAACAAATTTAACCTCCATGGTCCATGGTGTTGTACATAGCTCTGTGTTGGGCTCCTCTTTTTTGTTATAATGAATGACCTGGACATGAGAATTGAGGGAACAATAGCAAAATTTGTGGATGTTGCCAAATTGAGAGGTGTGGAAAATTGTGACAAAGTTTGTGAAAGACTAAAGAAGAAATAGATAGGCTGGAAGGTTGAGCAGATTTGGGGTGGAGATACATTTCAATGTTGAGAAATGTGAAGTAATTGATTTTGGATATAAGAAATGGGGGAATAAATACACCTTAAATGGTAGAGGAACTGATGGCCTTTGGTGTGCAATACACAGGCCATTATAGGTAGCAGGGCAAGTAGATAAATACATAAAAAGACAAAGAGAATCCTTAGATTTGTACCTAGAAGCATAGAATAAAAGGGCAAAGACATTGTTGAACTTAAAGAAGATCTTACATTATAACAGTGACTACACTTCAAAAAGTACTTAATTGGCTGTAAAGCGCTTTGGGGTGTCCTGAGGTCCTGAAAGATGTTATAGAAAGTCTTTCTTTCTTAATTAGTTTGCAGTTGGAGTATTGAGCGCAGTTTTGGATTCACTAGGATATTACCTGGGTCGAAGGTTTAGAGTTATGAAGAGAGACCTAAGATGTTAGAATGTTCTTGTTCAGTGGGGCAGAGAGGGTTGAGGGGGATCTAATAGAGATCTTTAAGAATGTGAAGGCTAATGACAGGGTAAATAGTGATAAATTATTTCCACTGGTCAGCAATATGGTAAAGAGAGAGCACAAATTTAGGATAAACACAAGAAATAAAGGGTAAGATAGAAAAGTTTTAAAATTACTCAGAGTGGTTAGAACATGGAATTTTCTGCCACAAACTGTGACTGAAGATAAATCCATAAGTAATTTTAACAGGGAATTAGATAGTTACTTGAAAAAAAATGACTATTAAAAGATATGGGAAGCTAGCAAGAATGGGATTAGACCAGGTGACTCATGTGGAAAAAAAAACAAGTGTAGATTTGAGGGCCTGAATTGCTTGTTTCTGTGCTGTGACCTTTGACTCTATAAGAGAAGGGAGGGTTGCTATCTACCATTACAAGGAGGCAGTTAACGGATTTAATAGCCCGTGAACAAGTTTCTTTTAAAGTTGAAACGAGATGAAGTAGTGCTGGATGATATAAAAAGATTGTCTCAATCATGTATTGGAAAGGCATTAAAAAGACACAAGTGGAGTAAAAACAGCTCAGTCAGATAGTATGAATTGTATGTGGTAAACTGGAAGTTAAATGGCTCAACAGCCTGAATGGCCTTCTGTCATTCAGTATTCTTTATAGAGTGTTAAATACTTAATCGTCTTCCTAGTCCTCCTTCTCGGGTCCATGGCAGGATCGGACTAAACTGGTCACAATGAATTGCACAACAGAGGGGCTCTGACAGCTCTCCCTCTTTCTTGCCTCTCCCATAATGGGAGGCAATTGGCTGCTCCTTGGTGTTTCTTATACAGGAGCTCAACAAAGCAGGTGTTGGAAACTATGCTGCTACCTAGTTACATAGTCACATTACCATGGTGCATGGTTCTGGTATATAGTACAGTATTGCCAACTCTTGTATAACACTTGCATATCGGGATTTGCAGATTTTTTTTGTGATTTACATGGGAAATTTAAACATCTAGAAAGCTAAGGTTAAATTTCCTGCCTGATTAATGAAAATTTTAAAAAAGTACTGGCAGGCAGGTCGATAACTAGAAGACACAGATTTAAGATAATTGGCACTAGAACCAGGGGGTAGATGAGGAGAATTTTTTTTAGGCAGAGAGTTGGTATGATCTGAAATGCACTGCTTGAAAAGAATTGTAACTTTCAAAAGGAAATTGGATATATACTTGAAAAAGAAAAAAATGCTGGGCTATGGGGAAAGAGCAGGAGAGTGGGACTAATTGTATAACACTCTCAAAGAAAAGGCACAGACACATGGGATGAATGGCCTCCTTCTGTGCTGTAAGATTCTATGATCTCCTTCCACATACAATGAAACTTGTGAGTGGAACACAGGAACAGGAGTAGTCCATTCAGCCCCTTGAGCTGGTTCTGCTATTCAGTTAGATTATGGCTGATCTATATCTTAACTCCATCTACATGCCTTCTTTCCATAATCCTTAATACCCTTGCCTAATAAAAATCTATTAATCTCAGTTTTGAAATTTTGAACTGACCTTCAGCCTCCAAAGCTTTTTGGAGTTCCATATTTCCACTACCCTTTGTGTGAAGAAGTGCTTCCTGACATCACCCCTGAATGGCCTAGCTCTAATTTTAAGGTTATGCCCGCTTGTTCCAGACTCCCCTACCAGAGGAAATAATTTCTCTCTCTATCAAATCCTTTAACCATCTTAAACACCTCAATTAGATCACCCCTTAATCTTCTATACAAGCCCAGTCTATGCAACCTGTCCTCATAAGTCAACCCTTTTAGCCCTGGTATCATTCTGGTGAATCTGCACTGCACCCCCTCCAAGGCCAGTATGTGCTTCCTGAGGTGCGGTGCCCAGAACTGAACACAGTATTCTAAATGGGGTCTAACCAGAGCTTTATATAACTGTAACATAATTTCCACCCCTTTGTATTCCAGCTCCCTAGAGATAAAGGCCAACATTCCATTAGCGTTTTTAATTATTTTTTGTATCTGTCCACTAGCTTTTACTGATTTCTATATTTGGACCCCTAAATCTTTCTGCTCCTCCACAGTTCCCAACTTCTCATCATTTACAAAATACTCTGATTCATCTTTCTTAGGTCCAAAGTGGATGAAGTCACACATCCCCAGGTTGAACTCAATCTGCCAAAGTTTCCCCATTCATTTGATCTATCAATGTCCCATTGCAACTTTCTGCTCCCGTCTACTCTATTTACTGTGCCACCTAACTTGATTTAGAATCACAGAATCATAGAAAGGTTACAGCATGGAAGGAGGCCATTCGGCCCATCGAGTCTGCGCCGGCTCTTTGCAAGAGCAATCCAGCTAGTCCCACTCCCTCGCCCTATCCCCGTAGCCCTGCAAATTTTTTTCCTTTCAAGTACTTATCCAGTTCCCTTTTGAAGGTCATGATTGAATCTGCCTCCACCACCCCCTCAGGCCGTGCATTCTGTATCCTAACCACTCGCTGTATAAAAAAAAGCTTTTCCTCATGTCACCTTTGGTTCTTTTGCCAATCACCTTAAATCTACCCTCTCTGGTTCTTGACTGTTCCGCCAATGGGAACAGTTTCTCTCTATTTACTCTGTCTAGACCCTTCATGATTTTGAATACCTCAATCAAATCTCCTCGCAACTTTCTCTGTTCCAAGGAGAACAACCCTAGCTTCTCCAGTCTCTCCATTTAACTAAAGTCCCGCATGCCTGGAATCATTCTAGTAAATCTCTTCTGCACCCTCTCTAAGGCTTTCACATTTTTCCTAAAGTGCAGTGCCCCGAACTGGACACAATATTCCAGTTGTGGCCGAACCAGTGTTTCATAAAGGTTCATTATGACTTGCTTACTTTTGTACTCTGTGCTTCTATTTATAAAGCTCAGGATCCCGTATGCTTTTTTAATCGCTTTCTCAACCTGCCCTGCCACCTTTAACGACTTGTGCACATATATCCCCAGATCTCTCTGTTCCTGCACTCCTTTTAGAATTGTGCCCTCTAGTTTATATTGCCTCTCCTCGTTTTTCCTACCTAAATGTATCACTTTCTATTTTTCTGCATTAAATTTCATCTGCCATGTGTCTGCCCATGCCACCAGCCTGTTTATGTCCTCTTGATGTCTATCACTATCCTCCTTACTGTTCACTACCCTTCCAAGTTTTGTGTCATCTCCAAATTTGGAAATTGTGCCCTTTACACCCAAGTCCAAGTCATTACATATATCAAGAAAAGCAGTGGTCCTAGTACCGTCCCCTGGGGAACAGCACTGTACACCTCCCTCCAGTCCGAAAAACAACCGTTCACCACTACTCTCTGTTTCCTGTCATTTATCATTGAGCCTGGTCAAATTCCTGCATGTCTAAAGTTCACCGTGCCCTCCTGCAGTTTGCTTGGCACTGCTCCATGATATCCTTTCTCTGGAAGGAGAAATAATAGCTTGTACCTAGAAAGCTCCGATTTAACTTGTATCTGCAAATTCTATGCAAAAAGAGGTTGCGCTAAAATGAGCTGTCTTGTCAGCAGTGCTCGGGGTTAAGAAGGATAGTTCATGATCAGTCTAAAATAGACTGAAACCGATACACGTACTGGTGGGACATGGCAGATTTTTCAGTAGTTCCCTTGAAATATGAATAATTTTAGAGGGAAAAAAATTGGAATGGCAGATATCCAGATCTAATTATTTTAACAACTACATTTACATTTTGAGGTATTTGCATTCCCCCATGGGGACAGAGGGCGCACTCCATAATCAGACAAACACAAACTCTACTTATATAGGTTCCTCAGTAGCTTGGCTTGGAGATTGTTGAGCACAATGATGACTGTCCATGCAGATCAGATTCCTGGCTGGCCAAATGTCACAGTGTCCTTTGGCAAAGCTCAGTGCTCTTAAGAAGAACACCAACAACAACTTGCATTTATATAGTGCCTTTAACGTCGTAAAATGTCTTCACAGCAGTGTTATCAAACGAAATTTGACACCAAGCTACATAAGGAGATATTAGGACAGGTGTCCAAAAACTTGGTCAAAGAGGTAGGTTTTAAAGAGCGTCATAAAGGAGGAGAGGGAGGTAGAGAGGACGGAGAGGTATAGGGTGGGAATTCCAGCACTTAGGGCCTATACACATTTTTAAAAAAACATATAAAATAGGTCTAAATATTTTGTTCCCTTTCACTATAGAATCATAGAAAGGTTACAGCACAGAAGGAGGCCATTCAGCCCATCGAGTCCCACCTGCTCTAAGCAAGAGAAACCCAGCTAGTTGTACTCTCCTGCCCTATCCCCATCGCCCTGCAAATTTATACAATCGTAATAATGAGTACAAAAAGACAATAAGTAAGCTGAAAAATTGTAATGCATGCAATCAAGCCTCACTAATTGTGTATATGTTACAGAAATATTCTGAAGTGAGTAACTGCAAATTTTATATTTCTTACTATGTTTGTTCATTCTTTTAGGACAAATTTCTTTGATAAATGCATTATTATGTTTACACTGACAGTAATTCAGTATTAGTTTATTTTTTTCAGGAACACACTTGCTGAATATTATTATACGTGTGCACATTTAGATTTGTTTTGCTACTGCCGCAAATGGTTTGCATTTGGCTCCAAAACTCTTCAAGTTAGTAGTTTTATCATTTTAACACATGGCTGCCTCCGTGTCAATACAAAGTGGTTTTGCATGCTTATTGACACAAAAGGTATAATGAAACTGGACGTTCAATTGATGCAATCTGAGAGTAGACCACTGTGGAAGCCTCCAGGAGGTAGCCCCAGTACCACTTGGGTTTCACACCAGGTGTAACTCAACTGGAATCTGATGCTAAGTTTAAAAGGTTTTCAAACTTAAATGTTGAATCTTTTTAATGTGATAGAAAGAAAGACTTGCATTTATACAGTGCCTTTCATGACCTCAGGACATCCCAAAGTGCATTACTGCCAATGAAGGACTTTTGAAGTGTAGTCACTGTTGTGATGTAGGAAACGCGGCGGCCAATTTGCACAAAGCAAGGTCCCACAAACAGCAATGACCAGATAATCTGTTTATAACTTTGTTTATAAATATTGACCTGGAACACCAGGGAGAATTCCCTTGCTCTTCTTCGAAATAGTGCTGTGGGATCTTTTACATCCACCTGAGAGGGCAGTTGGGGCCTCTGTTTATCATCTCGTCTGAAAGACGGCACCTCCAACAGTGCAGCACTCCCTCCCTAGATTTTGTGCTCAAGTCTCTGGAGTGGGATTTGAATCTTGTGACTCAGAGTCAAGAGTGCTATCACTAAGCCGCAGCTGAAACCACGAAGAGAGAGCTGACATTTCCTGTGCATTCCCTTAACATTAAAATCAAGCCAGTTGTACAGAGCTCTGTTCTCACTGGGTAGAATGCGACTTGGGGCCAGTAGTATAATTTTGGAAAGCACAGCTGAGCTCAAACCTGTCCTCAATGCAGCTTCCGCCCAGGGCACTTTCTAGCACAGGTATCTGAATAGCAAGCAGGAGCGGAACCCTGGCTGATTTTTCCCCTTCCTACACCAAGAGGGCACAGCGGGCAATTGTGCCTCAATTGCCACCATGCCTGAGATCATCTAGTTCAGCAGAGTTCAACTCTGGGTTTCCACTCTTGCTTGTAACTGTGCTAGAAAGTGCCCTGCGTCAGAGAGACAAACCATATTGTAGAGCGTGTTTACCTAGGGAAACATTAGTAGCTACTGATGCAGCTGTTCAATTTTCTTTTAATCTTTCCTCGTCTCCAGAGGCTGGCTCCTCTCCGCTGTACTTTCTATTTTTCCCTCTAATACCAGAATTATCTTCCCTTATTATCTGTCTCTTCATTGGTATCACAATATTTGTCCCCTTTCCACATATCAATATGAATAAATATAGCAAGCCATTTCCATACGATCGTCATATTAAGCATTGCGATTTTTATTAAGTTGATCATGTCTCCTCATTACTTTTGATACATGGTCTGGTCAGGCGTGAAGCGAATTTGTAAATGCAGTTTCATAAAACTAATTTCTATGTTAATTGAATCAGAGTGGTTCGGGTATAATGTCACTGGAAAGTGCAGTTAAATCTGTAATAAACCATGAATGGCGTGAATGTGATACATTTTCATTAAAGTATTAACACTACTCATTTACTGCTCGCTCAGCAAATCAGTGATACCAGCTCTCTCAGCGCTAAATGTTCATTAATTAATTGATTCCTATAATTCTCAGCTGAGTTGGGTTTAACAAATGGGGACCTGACATTTTTATGCCGACTGTCTTATAGGTATCAGGGCCTTGATATATGATCAGATCAGTGTGCTACATGTTCCGGGGGACTGTGCAAATGGTCAGGAATGTAATTTCAGTCAAACGTCCAACTTCTCTAATATTAGCTTTCTGGCAAAGCTCATCAAAAAATTGCAAATTTGTGTAAAGAAAACGCAACAGTGAATATGCAAAGTAATAAGAATTTTTATTACTGACCATTTGAACCCAGTTAGCATTTATCACGGGGTGATTGTCTGTTCCATAAGCTGAGAGGATGCAAGGAATTTAGTGGACTATGTAGCACACTAAGGAATAAGGGTAACATAAACGGTCAGGGAACAAATACAGTTATAGAACATTAGTGCAAAATTACTGTTAAAATTAAAGAGAGGGGAACAATTACTAAAAGCAAATTAAATTACCTGGACAGCACTGTGCACAGCATCCAAAACAAAATGGGGAACTGGAGGCATTAATTCATAACGAGGAGCCAGATATGGTGGGGATAACTGAAACATGGTTACATAAGGAACAGGACTGGCAGTTAAATATTGCAGGATATATTGGGCTCTAAATTGGGCGTAAGATTGGGCCGTGTAGCGCCCATTGTTTCAGCGCTACAGGGCCTCTCCAACATCCAAGATGGCGTCTTGGATGCACACGCACGTTTCCAGCGCAACGTGCGCCAGACGCCATCTTGGTATAGGCGTTAGCGCAGACGCAGATAACGAACGCTGGAATCATGTTAAGTAGGGAGAAAATGGCTTCAATCAGTGATCAGTGTGCAATGCTGATTTAAAGTGATAGACACCATTTTGGCACTTAACGCTCAACTCAATGCACAGTCTTAACCCCAACCATCTGAATGTGTCTTAAAGTGCCCGGAGGACCCTCCCAGCAATGCTATTTAAAGGGACCATGCAGGATTCACAGGTTAGTTGCTGGATTATTGCTTCTGGCTGCCGAGACGTTTGTAACTGTTTTTGGAGGTCTCCTAGACTTCAATACTAGAACGTGGGGACATAGTCTAACATTTAAAGCCAGGAGTGAAGTTAGGAAATGCTTCTACACGCAAAGGGTGGGAGACGTTTGGAACGCTCTTCCGCAGTTGATGCTAGCTCTCTTGTAAAAGTTAAATCTGAGATTGATAGATTTCTGTGAACCAAGGTTATTAAGGGATATGGTGCTAAGGTGGATATATGGAGTTAGGTCATAGGTCCACCATGATCTCATTGAATGGCTGAACGGGCTAAATGCCACTGCCACTTGCTGCCTCTAGATATGCACTACCTTCTCTTGCAAGAAAGCGGGACATGCGTCTGGGTGATGTGCCTGTCATGGTTGAATAGCTGCCAGTGTGTGTGGCCTGTGAGTTGTGGGTGGGCAGCTTGCAACAGTGGTAATGTGTCAGGGTGAGAGGAACCATCTGATGGAAAGAGTTTGTTGGGATGGGGGGTATAGTGCATGGTGCAGTTGGTAGGCGATGCCACTTGACAGTTGTCCTCACTCATCTTGACCACTCATGTCAAAGCATTAAACTTCTTCCTGTACTGCATCCATGTTCATGATGCTGTGCGTCTGGCATTGACTTCGTCCCCCGCTGCCTCCCACTGCCTTTTGAGTATATTTCTGGAGGGCCTTTAGCCACCCCCCCCCCCCCCCTCCACCCCCCGCTCCCCGCAGATATAGGATGTCCCTCCTTCTGACCACCTCTTGCACCCAAGGTCTCTGGTGCATCAGCAGAGAACCTTGGTGCATGCACTCTCACAGGCTTGGTACCAACTCAGATTGGCATGCAGATTGGAGGATGTGGAATTTAGTAGTGCGCAACCTTTTTAACATAACTTATCAGTGTGTAAACATAGGGATGGGACCTGCATCTGTGTTTTACGTGTGCGATGTCTGACGTCCGTTCAGACTCCATACAGACAGTAGACTGTTATTTTCAGCAAATAACAGGTCCAAGCTACCTTTAAACTATGACATTAAATTATCAAGGAATATAAAAATAAATAGCAAAGTATTCCACAGACACATAAATAACAAAATAAAAATCAGAATAGGAATAGGGCCACTCATGAATGCATGAGATAAACTCATAGGTAATGACAGCAAAATAGCAGAAATATTGAATAGTTACTTTGTCTCCATATTTACTAGGGAGACTAACAAGGTGAGCAGGATATTAGAAAAAGAGATCAACAAAGATATTAAAACATTTAAGATAGAAATGGAGAGATAATTGATTATCTAATCAAAGGGAGGATAAGATTCCTGGTCTGGAAGGATTGGATCCGCGAATATCAAAAGAAGTTAAAGAGGAGATAGCAGAGGCTGGCTGACAGACAGCTAATGTTATTCCTATATTTAAAAAGGGAGATAGAACAAGTCCAGGGAACGATAGATCAGTTCAGCTTAACATCGGTGGTAGGAAAGATAATGGAAAGATAATGCAATCATCAAAGATGTAATAGAAAGACATCTAGAGAACGAAAATCTAATAAAAAATAGTCAGCCTTATTGAATTCTTTGAAGAAATAACAGAAATAGTAGACAAGGGTAATGTAGTAGATGTAATATATTTGGAATTTCAAAAGGCCCTTGATAAGGTACCGCATTGTAGACTCATTGCTAAGGTCAGAGCATGTGGAGTCAGGAGACGGGTAGCAGGATGGATAGCAAGCTGGCTACAAAACAAAACAAAAAGGCAAATCAAGCACTAGGGTTTATTTCTAGAGGGATAGAGTTGAAAAGCAAAGAAGTTTTGTTAAACTTGTATAGAACCTTGGTTGGACCACACTTGGGAGTATTGTGCACAGTTCTGGTCTCCAAATTATAGAAAGGATGTAGAGGCATTGGAGAAGGTTCAAAAAAGATTCACAAGGATGATACCAGAACTGAGAGGATATACTTATCAGGAAAGACTGAACAGGTTGGGACTCTTTTCGCTAGAAAAGAGAAGGCTGAGGGGTGACCTGATAGAGGTCTTTAAGATAATGATAAGGTTTGATAGGGTGGACATAGAGAAAGCATTTCCACTTGTGGTGGAGTCCAAAACTAGAGGTCATAAATATAAAATAGTCACTAATAAATCCAATAGGGAATTCAAGAGGAACTTCTTTACCCAAAGAGTGGTAAGAATGTGGAACTCGCTACCACAAGGAATAGTTGAGGCAAATAGCATAGATGTATTTAAGGGGAAGCTCGATAAGCACGTGAGGGAGAAAGGAATAGAAGTGTATCCTGATAGAGTTAGATGAAGAAGGAAGGGAGGAGGCTCGTGTGGAGCATAAACGCCAGCATACACTGGTTGGGCCGAATGGCCTGTTTCTGTGCTGTAGTTTCGATGTAACATGATGCAACACGCTGACGTCTGAGTCAGAAGATTATCAGTTCAAACTGCATTTCAGTTCTTGAGCACGTCATGTATGCCGACACTCCTGTGCAGTACTAAGGGAGTGCTACATTGTTACATTGGAGGTGCCGCCTTTTTCGTAAGGGGTTCATGTTCCTGTTCAGGTGGATGCCAAAGAATCCATGGCACTATTCGAAGAAGAGCAGGGAGCTTTCCTGCCGTCTTGGCCAACATTCCTCCCTCAAACAAGCTTAGATGCTATTTTCCAAGTACCTCTTCCAGAGGCAGATCTAAAAAAAAATTACTGACATACACATATGGTAATATTTGTAATTTTACAAGTTCTACTCAACAATGCAGATCTAGTGCTTATGTCTGATTGCCCAATGCAAAAGGTAATTTCTGATATTTGATTGTGCTTTTAATGGTAAAGCCTCTTATCAGACTAAAATATTCCTCTTTCCAATTGATACTTGCACTTTAAGAGTAAGGCTAATCACCAACCTTCAACGGGAGAGCCGCTTGCCTTGATTTGCTCCTATTCATTTTGTTCTCTGCTTTGATCTTTTCCCTTTCATGGTTTCATAAATAAATATAAATGTAGCTGAAAAAGAGAAAAAGTGGGTTAACATTTCAGATATAGACTCATTGAAGTAGATTGTCAACTTGGTGTAAATCTGAAATCAATGGAAATGTAAATGGGGCGGTTTCTGTGTCGGGCAGCCGATCGCTACGCCCAGTTTTAAGCCCGGGTGGCAAGTTGATAATCGCCCTCATTGTCACAGTTCAGGTGAAAGGTTTCTTCCTGAAATGTTAACCCATCTTTTCCCTTTTCAGATGTTGACAGGCCGTCTCTGTGTTCCGGCATTTTTTTTTTTGCTTTTATTTTAGATTTCCAGCATTCTTCTTATCTCTACAGATGCAATTTTGGCTTTGCTTGGGGTTCGGCTGTATTTTTTTTTTGTGCGTTTTTTTAAATTCTTTGTCACTAACTTTTTCCTTATCTCATACAGCTGGGCACATGGACAAGCTTTGTGCCAATATCTATTTATAGTGGAAAAACCTAGGTGAAAGGCCAAGGAATACAAGGTTAAACCAGAATGAAAAAGAAGATGGCAGACAGGGAAGAGTGATTAGCTGATACTAAGCTTGGATTTGAAGATTGAGGGGGAGAAGAACTTTTGAGGTCTTGGGGAAGAATTATTTCTGGTTGGAAGTGATGCAGTGTCTTGACTTCAACACATCTAAGCTTCAGGCAAGATTTTGCTGGGTAGCATATTTGCAATTTAGGATGAATAAGGGAGGAAAGGTTATCATGGCAGATAGACAAGAGAAGTTACGATATAGGGAGAGAGATGGGATGATACAATTGCGGCAATAATTACCTTTGGATGATCATCAGCCTGGAATGCATTTGCAACATTACCAATATAGGTTAATGCCTCTGTGAAAACAGCTGACCGAGGAATTTGATATGTTAATATCATGCAAAGTAATTTCTAGGCTGTGCTTCTTTCAAAGTTTATCACCATTTTGAAATCTACTTTGAATTACTTTAGTCATCTTGCCAGGATTTTCATATACTTGAAGTCTCTGTTGGGACCCTGTGTGATGCACATTTCAAATCATAAGAAACTTTATGTATTTTTATTCTCCATTTGAGAGATGTGGTTGGTCACGTTAAATTTGATTACTGCATTGTGAGAGAGTCTCTACGCTATCTGTGTCTCCCTGCTGACCTGTTTTCTCCATGATGGAGAGGATACACATCACTGTTTAATATGCAAAATGTCAGATGCCCACTGCTGTCTAGATATATGACTTAATCAGGGTTATTTGCCAAGTTCACTTGGTGACAGAATTTCTTAATATTGTTTACCTGGCTGTTGGAGACTGAGCTAGATCAGTTTTGATTGTTCTTCACATCAGAGGTTCCTGGTACCAAGGGTCTCACAGCTTGGTTCTATGCTGGGAATAGATCAAAGACGTGAGACAGGTTGCTGAGGAGATGACCTTGTTCCTTTGAAGACCACTTGATTTTTAAAAATTAATTCTTGGGATATGGGCATGGCTAGCAAGGCCGGCATTTATTGTCCATCCCTAGATGTCCTAGAGAAGACGATGGTGGGCCTTCTTCTTGAACCGCTGCAGTTGTTTTGGTATTCCCTGGCACTCCCACAGTGCTGTTAGGTAGGGAGTTCCAGGATTTTGACCCAATGACTAAGGAGGAATACCGATATATGCCCAAGGCGGGATGGTGTGTGACTTGGAGGGGAATTTGGAGGTGATGGTGTTCCCATGTATCTGCTGCCCTTGTCCTTCTGGATGGTGGAGGTTGTAGGTTTGGGAAGTTTAATTGACAAATCTAGCCAGGAGCTTCCAAGCCTAAGATAAAGATGCCCACATTCTCCCAGTTCTTGAAATCTAAGCCCATTGAGACAGCGACTGGGGGCTACATTGTGGTTAGATAAAACCTCATGGATAAGCTTTAAGTTGCTGGTCCAGTAGTACTGAGATAGTTTGTAAAGTGCTGCGATTTTATTATTATTATAAATCTGAAAATGTTAAATGTTAAAACTTGTGATAAACGTGACTTATAATTTATAGCCTCGGTTGGATGATCTGATTGTGCTTAGTCTTCCACTATCCGAAACATTATTAGGGGAATTGGGGTAATAAGGGCTTTTGTTTGATCCCTGGCAGTGCTGCATCGCTAGACATTATGTGTATAAAGTCATACTTTGCCTTGTGGGATGTGAAGGCTCAGTTACAGGACTGGTCCTTGATACGGAGCTTGAGAGAAATAGCTGGTAAAGCCTTAAAAAGATAGCTCTCTCCTATTTCGGTGTTTTATCTGGTTTGGGCAAAAGCTGCAAAAATTTTTCCAAGCTTTTCTACTTCTCACCATATATCTATGGTTTTGCAGTCCAACGATTCTATGTATATCATTTTTGAAGTATTACATAAATCCAGGCTTCAATATTGGACCTTGTCAACCATGGAGTTAATCATTCAGTTAATCCGTGCGACACGCAATTCTGTTTCAAATAACCTATGAGATGCAAAGTGAATGATTGCGGTTTAACATTGTCCGTTGTTTTATAATCTCAATCACTCATTTTGTACCCGATTTGTCTTTCATTTAGTGTTGTATGTCAGATGGTTTTATTTTTTTACTGGCCATTAAGATGGCATATTCTTTCATCATTTGAGTCATTATATCTTTCCTGTCATCTGATTCGGAAATTACATGCTTCAGTAGTTCTGTTTAAGGTGGTTATTAATATCATTATCATCAGCGCAGCTCATCCATGGTTTTCTGATTCACCTGATAATTCTATCTTAACAAACCAAGCATTGACTTGATTCTCCACCGTTCCCTTCCTTCCTCCTCTCCAAAATTATATCTATAACTCTCAGGAAAGGAGAGGACAGGAAGAAAACTAGTCATAAGAAAAATGGGCAGCCCCGATTTTAACTCCGGGCGGGTTTTGGGCGGGTGGAAGGCTCACCCACTGCAGCAGAAAACAGGCCCGGAATATTTGAACTCCCGGATCTCATTAACATGCCACTGATCCACTTCCCGCCCTGAGTCAAAGAGCTGGGATCCCAGCAGCTGGAGAGCAGGTAAGTAACTTGGGTGATTTTAACTGCCCACCCCTGTCTGGTTTCTGCCAGGAGGTTGGATTAAAATTGCCCCAGAGTACCTGAATATTCCTAATAGAAAAGGACCAGATGGAATGCATCCGAATGAGAGTCAAATTATCGAAGCTGTAGTTGAAAGTTTTCACAGCCCATTAGGCCAATAAATTAAATAGTGGATAGTGGACGATTGTCAAATAGGTAGCGTTTCTTCCAATTTTAGAAAACAAAATAAGATCAAAAATTCGATCCTGGGAATTAATGGTTCGTTAGCTTCGTATTTGCAGTAGGAAGAATATTGGGGTCTATCTGAATGGAAACAGCTTAATTCCATTAAATGAGAATAAAGAGTTGCAAGCAAAGATAGGTTGAAATCCTGTCCATCAAATTTACTGCAGTTCTTTAAAGATGTAGCAGCATTAGTGGATAATGGTTAAATGATGGGCATTATACGACACCTTTAATGCAGTGAAATGTCCCAAGGCGCTTCACAGGAGCGTAATCAGACAAAAGTTTGACACCGAGCCGAAGAAGGAGGTATTAGGACAAGTGACTAAAAGTTTGGTCAAAGAGGTAGGTTTTAAAGAGTGTCTTAAAGGAGGAGAGGGAGGTGGAGAAGCAGAGAGGTTTAGGGAGGGAATTCCAGAGCTTAGGGTACAGATGGTTGAAGGCACGGCCGCCAATGGTGAGTCCTGAAACTGAGAGGCTGTCAGGCTTGGAGTCTCACTCGATGGGAATGCGGATCAGAGAATCAGGCGTGGGGGTCAACACGCCCAATTCGAGGCACTCCTTATTTTTCAGTCATTCAATTAAATGGAGTGCAGATGGGAGAATCGAGCATTAACCTCCGTTAACAATTCTTTAACTTGCGCTCTCATCGAGCGAGATCCCACGCAAGGAGTGGAGTCTAGCAATTGTTAAGCTGATATGTTTTGAACTTCAGATAAAATGTCTCACAAGAGGCAAGTGTGAAGTCTCTTGGGACAAAGGAGGTTGTAAAGAATTGGAAATAAATTGGATAATTGATAGCAAGGAAGGAGCAACAATCATCGGCAATAGCTCTAATTGGACAGCCTGGCTAGCACAGAATCGAAAGGACCTTTGCTGTTCACCAACTCTATGGAGGCATATTAATTGGATAAGGGAATGTAAAAGGTAAATCCAGAACATTACTTCATAAAATCATAGAAAGGTTACAGCACGGAAGGAGACCATTCGGCCCATCGAGTCTGTGCTGGCTCTATGCAAGAGCAATTCAGCTAGTCCCACTCCCCGCCCTATCCTCGTAGCCCTGCAAATTTTTTCCTTTCAAGTATTTATCCAGTTTCCTTTTGAAAGCCACAATTGAATCTACCTCCACCACCCCCTCAGGCAGTGCAATCCAGATCCTAACCACCAGCTGTGCAAAAAAGTTTTGCCTCATGCAACCTTTGGTTCTTTTGCCAATCACCTTAAATCTATGTCCTCTGGTTCTTGACCGTTCCACCAATAGGAACAGTTTCTCTCTATCTATTCCGTCTAGACCCTTCATGATTTTAAATACCTCTATCAAATCTCCTCTCAACCTTCTCTGTTCCAAGGTGAACAACCCCAGCTTCTCCAGTCTATCCACGTAATTAAAGTTCCTCATCCCTGGAATCATTCCAGTAAATCTTTTCTGCACCCTCTCTAAGACCTTCATATCTTTCCTGAAGTGCAGTGCCCAGAACTGGACACAATACTCCAGTTGTGCTCGAACCAATGTTTTATAAAGATTCATCATGACTTCCATACTTTTGTACCCGAAGCCTCTATTTATAAAGCCCAGGATCCCGTATGCTTTTTTTAACTCCTTTCTCAACCTGCCCTGCCATTTTCACCGATTTGTACACATATACCCCCAGATCTCTCTGATCCTGTACCCCTTTTAGAATTGCGCCCTCTAGTTTATATTGCCTCTCCTCATTTTTCCTACCGAAATGTATCACTTCGCATTTTTCTGCGTTAAATTTCATCTGCCACGTGTCCGCCCATGCCACCAGCCTGTCTATATCCCCTTGAAGTCTATCACTATCCTCCTTGTTGTTCACTACACTTCCAAGTTTTGTGTAATCTCCAAATTTGGAAATTGTGCTCTGTACACCCAAGTCCAAGTCATTAATATATATCAAGAAAAGCAGTGGTCCTAGTGCCGACCCCTGGGGACACTACTGTACACCTCCCTCCAATGAAAAACAACCGTTCACCACTGCTCTCTGCATTCCCTTACTTAGCCAATTTTGTATCCATGCTGCTACTCACCGCTTTATTCCATGGGCTTCAATCTTGATGACAAGCTTATTATGTGGCACTTTATCAAACGCCTTTTGAAAGTCCATGGACACCACGTCAACTGCTTTGCCCTCATAGACCCTCTCTGTTATCTCATCAAAAAACTTTATCAGGTTAGTTAAACATGATTTGCCTTTAACAAATCCATGCTGGCTTTCCGTAATCAATCCATACTCGTCCAAGTGACTGCTAATTCTGTCCCAGATTATTGTTTCTAAAAGTTTCCCGACCACCGAGGTTAAACTGACTGGCCTATAGTTGCTGGGTTTATCCTCACACCTTTTTTGAACAAGAGTGTAAAATGTGCAATTCTCCAGTCCTCTGGCACCACCCCTGTATCGAAGGATGTTTGGAAGATTATGGCCAGTACCACCGCAATTTTCATGCTTACTTCCCTCAACAACCTCGGTGACTTACCTACTTCAAGTACGGTTAGCCTTTATAGTACCTCCTCTTTATCAATTATTAGCCCATGCAGTATCTCAACTATATCTTCCTTTACTGAGACTCTGGCAGCATCTGCTTCCTTGGTAAAGAAAGATGCAACGTACTCATTTAGCACCACAGCCATCCCCTCTGCCTCCATTAGTAGATCTCCTTTTTGGTCCCTGATTGGCCCCATCCCTCCTCTTACTACCTATTTACTGTTTACAAGCCTGTAGAAGACTTTTGGATTCCCTTTTATGTTGGCTGCCAGTCTATTCTCATACTCTCTCTTTGCCCCTCTTATTTCTTTTTTCACTTCCCCTCTGAACTTTCTATATTCAGACTGGTTCTCTCTTGTGTTATCAACCTGACATCTGTCATATGCTCCTCTTTTCTGCTTCATCTTACTCTCTATCTCTTTTGTCATCCAGGGAGCTCTGGCTTTAATTGCCCTACCTTTCTCCCTCGTGGGAATGTACCTAGACTGTACCTGAACCATCTCCTCCTTAAAGGCCGCCCATTGTTCAATTACAGTTTTGCCCTGCCAATCTTTGATTCCAATTTACCCGGGCCAGATCAGTTCTCAGCCCACTGAAATTGGCCCTCCTCTAATTGAGTATTTTTACTTTAGAGTGGTCCATGTCCTTTTCCATTGCAATTCTAAACCTTATGATACCATGATCGCTGTTCCCTAAATGTTCTCCCACTGACACTTGCTCCACTTGGCCCACCTCATTCCCCAGAACCAAGTCCAGCAATGCCTCCTTCCTCGTTGGGCTTGAAACGTAATGGTCAAGAAAGTTCTCCTGAAAACACTTCAAAATTCCTCCCCACTTTGCCCCTTAAATTATTACTATCCCAGTCTATATTAGGATAGTTGAAGTCCCCCGTTATCACTACTCTATGGCTTTTGCACCTTTCTGTAATTTCCCTGCAAATTTGCTCTTCTATCGCCTTCCCGCGGATTGGTGCCCTATAGAATACAAACAATAGTGGCACCACTATTTTTTCTTAACTCTTAACCAAACTGAAATTGAACTGTGAAAGGAGACACAGGTTCAAACTAGTAAAAAGTAATTTTAGGATGATATTCGTAAGTTGTTCTTCAGAGTAATCAACATTTGGAATGGACTTCCAGAAAAAAAATTGTGCAGGCAAGAACGCTGAAATCATTTAAGAAACAATTAATTGCTGTAATGGGAGGTCTGTACGGTCTTTCTGAATGGATGAACAAAGATAGCCCAAATGTCATCATTATCCATAATTACCTTGTGATGTAGCAGCAAACAGAAGCTATACACGGAGATCCAGGTAGTAAGTAATGGAAACTAATTGGGTGTATTCCTGACCACTTCATTTGCCAGGATTATAGATGTCCCTGGGTGATTATAGGCATTCCTGACAGTAAATGACTGTGCAGAAGTATACACTTACTCAAAACCTGCTGAGAGATTCTTATCGTACCCGAATCTCATTTGTCTTGTGTTCGTGCACAGAATGAGACTGTAGATTTTAACTTCTGACTTTGTACGAGTGGACTCAGTCTCTCCTAAGGGAACATCAAGATTCACGAAAGTGTAAACGTTTTGATTGTGCGAGAGTGACAAGCTTAAATATTAGATAATGGCTCGATTTACACTTACGCTAATTATGTTTTATATTCAAAATTTCATATCATACCCATTCATGCTTGTGTTCTGTGGGAGTATGTGTGGTGTCTTGTTGACTGATCAACCTCTTCCCTTCAAGAAAATGGCATGACATTTAGAATATGCATGCTGCAATCAACATATTGCAAAGATATGTTTGTATGTCATTCAAAAGAAGAGTTATAGTTACTTAGCATCTTATCACACTTCTCAGAAGTGCCTCAAATGCTTCCCCTACAATGAATCATTTTGAAGTGTTGTGCTGTTGTTACATTGGCAAATGCAGCAGCCATTTTGCACACTGCAAGCCTCAACGAATAGCAATGAGATGAATGAACATTTAATTGGGTTTCATTGGTTTCCATCGAGGGAAGTTTGCTGTTCAGGACACCAGGAGAGCGTCCTACTCTTCTGTGAATTGTGCTAAGGCATATTTAATGTCTAATTTAGTTACCAGAACATATAGATGAAGGGTTGGTTTAATGTATCATCCAAAGGACAACACCTCTGACAATGCAGCACTCTCTCAGTACTTCACTTCACTGCCTAGATTAAGGGCTTAAGTCTTACTGCGGGGCTTGAAATAACTCAGAAGAAAAAGTGCTACTAACGGAGGCAAGCCAAGATTGTTATTGTGTTAAAGAAGCTGGGGCTGAAATTCCTTGGTCATTCCAGCAAGATTCTGCCACGGTTTTGGTTGGAGTTCACCCGAACAGCTGCAAATTCTGCCAAGACCCAGATATGCCTGGTCGCAGACTGATGCGGGGGTTTACACGGAGCTAAGTAGAGGGAGGAAGCGCCATCTGCCCTTTACGAGGCATCCACATCAGAAGGGGTGAGGCTGAGAGGTGGCACCTCCCTACCCTTGTAATCCCCATGGCCTCACAGGGACACAGCACAAGGTTGGAGATCGGTAGATCAAGTAAGAAGAAGAGAACTGGGCTCCTGAAGGGCAGAAGTTAGCCCCGCTGGGAGAGGGAAGGTTCAGGCCAAGATTGTGGCTTGGAGCCCCCAAAGGCTGAAGGGATAATTTATGTTTCTATGAACCTGCGATCTGCTAACCCCATGCCTATTAGGTGCTCTCCCCTTAAGAACACAAGAACATAAGAATAGGAGCAGGAGTGGGCCATAAAGCCCCTCGAGCCTGCTCCGCCATTCAATAAGATCATGGCTTATCTTCAAACTTAACTCCACTTTCCAGCCCGATCCATATATCCCTGGGTTCCCTTAGAGTCCAAAAATCTATCGATCTCAGCCTTGAATATAATCTTACAAGCTTTTGGAGATTATCCCCTTCATCAGGTGAATGACTCATTCACCTGACAAAGGGGATAATCTCCGAAAGCTTGTGATTTTAAAATAAATTTGTTGGACTATAACCTGGTGTTGTAAGATTCCTTACATTTGTCCACCCCAGTCCATCACCGGCATCTCCACATCTTGAATATAATCAACAACTCAGCATCTGAGGTAGAGAAGTCCAAAGATCCATAAACCTCCGAGTGAAGAAATTGGTTCTCATCTCAGTCCTAAATGGCTGACCCCTTATCCTGAGACAGTGCCCCCTAGTTCTAGACTCTCCAGCCAGGGGAAACAGCCTCTCAGCACCAACCCTGTCTAGCTCTCTCCGAATCTTACATGTTTCAATGAGATCACCTCTCATTCTTCTAAACTCTAGGGAGTATAGCCCCATTCCATTCAATCTTTCCTCATAGGACAACCCTCTCATCCCAGGAATCAATCTAGTGAACCTTCGTTGCACGCCCTCTAAAGCAAGTACATCCTTCCTTAGGTAAGGAGACCAAAACTGTACACAGTACTCCAGGTGTGATCTCACCAAAGCCCTGTACAATTGCAGCAAGACTTCCTTGCTCTTGTACTCCAACCCCCTAGCAATAAAGTCCAACGTACCATTTGCCTTCCTAATTGCTTGCTGTACCTGCATGTTAACTTTCTATGTTTTGTGTACAAGGTCACCCAAGTCCCTCTGAACACCAACATTTAGTAGTTTCTCACCATTTAAAAAATATTCTGTTTTTCTATTCCTCCTACCAAAGTGAATAATCTCACATTTCCCCACATTATACTCCATCTGCCACCTTCTTGCCTCTCACTCACTTAACCTGTTTATATCCCTTTGCAGAATCTTTGCATCCTCCTCACAGCTTACCTTCCCACCTAGCTTTGTATCGTTAGCAAACTTGGATACATTACACTCGGTTCCTTCATCTAAGTCATTAATATAGATTGTAAATAGTTGAGGCCCGACTAGTTACAGCCTGCCAACCAGAAAATTACCCATTTATCCCTTTTCTGTTTTCTGTCCGTTAACCAATCCTTTCCCATGCTAATATATTACCCCCGACCCCATGAGCCCTTAACTAGCGTAACAACCTTTTGTGTGGCACCTTATCGAATGCCTTTTGAAAATGTGCCTTGACCTCATTTGCTGCAGCTGGGTCAGTGGTGGGGAGTTCGGCGAGCGCGATCCCAGCATAAGTGCTGGGATCACATCCTGTGGAAGTTCGGGACTGTGGAAAAATCTTTCTTTGTCTCATCACTAATGAATGCAATAAAGAATTCAGGAGCAATTTCTTTACCCAGAGAGCGGTGAGAATGTGGAACTCGCTATCACATGGAGTAGTCGAGGCAAATAATGTAGATGCATTTAAGGGGATGCTAGATGAGCACGAGGTAGAAAGGAATAGAAGGTTATGCTGATAGGGTTAGATGAAGTAGAGTGGGAGGAGGCAAGTGTGGAGCATAAACACTGGCACAGACTTGTTGGGCTGAATGGCTTGTTTCTGTGATGTAAACTTCTAGGTAATTCTATGTAATTCTTCCTCTCTGAACAGGAGAGGGTTTATCACTTTTTTACATGAAGATAGTGTCCCTCTAAGTATGTATGTACTTTTTATGTAAGTGACTATCTTATTTTACGTGTTCATTAAAATAAGTGTAATCTTAATCTGAAACAAACAACTGCAAAAATGTACATTTGAACAAATAGTATTCCCTCATTTTGTTAAACTCTTGCACCTAATTACACCCTTTTACCCTGCTTACACCGCTGGGTATGAATGATGATGTCCCAATTTTTAAAAATTCATTCATGGGATGTGGGCGTCGCTGGCAAGGCCAGCAATTATTGCCCATCCCTAATTGCCCTTCAGAAGGTGGTGGTTAGCCGCCTTCTTGAACCGCTGCAGTCCATGAGGTGAAGGTTCTCCCACAGTACTGTTAGGGAGGGAGTTCCAGGATTTTGACCCAGCAACGATGAAGGAACGGCGATCTATTTCCAAGTCAGGATGGTGTGTGACTTGGAGGGGAACATGCAGGTGGTGTTGTTCCCATGTGCCTGCTGCCCTTGTCCTTCTAGGTGGTAGAGGTCGTGGGTTTGGGAGGTGCTGTCGAAGAAGCCTTGGCGAGTTGCTGCAGTGCATCCTGTGGATAGTACACACTGCAGCCATGGTGCACCGGTGGTGAAGGGAGTGAATGTTTAGGGTGGTGGATGGGGTGCCAATTAAGCGGGCTGCTTTGTCGTGGATGGTGTCGAGCTTCTTGAGTGTTGTTGGAGCTGGACTCATCCAGGCAAGTGGAGAGTATTCCATTACACTCCTGACTTGTGCCTTGTAGATGGTGAAAAGGCTTTGGGGAGTCAGGAGGTGAGTCACTCGCTGCAGAATACCCAGCCTCTGACCTGCTCTCATAGCCACAGTATTTATGTAGCTGGTCCAGTTAAGTTTCTGGTCAATGGTGACCCCCAGGATGTTGATGGTGGAGGATTTGGCGATGGTAATGCCATTGAATGTCAAGGGGAGGTGGGTGGACTCTCTCTTGTTAGAGATAGTCATTGTCTAGACTTGTCAGGCGCGAATGTTACTTGCTACTTATCAGCCCAAGCCTTGATGTTGTCCAGGTCTTGCTGCATGTGGGCACAAACTTCTTCATTATCTGAGGGGTTGCGAATGGAACTGAACACTGTGCAATCATCAGCGAACATCCCCATTTCTGACCTTATGATAGAGGGAAGGTCATTGATGAAGCAGCTGAAGATGGTGGGGCCTAGGACACTGCCCTCAGGAACTCCTGCAGCAATGTCCTGGGACTGAGATGATTGGCCTCCAACAACCACTACCATCTTCCTTTGTGCTAGTTATGACTGCAGCCACTGTGGTCCCTCTGGTATTATGCATATTGAAGACTTCCTCCTATGTTTATCTTATTACCCGGGAAGGCATTTCCTGGAAATTGCCCAGTGAATTTGTGACAAACTCAATTTAACTGGCCAGTGTTATAAGTGGTGCGACCAATCTAAAGCAGAGTGGGTTGAATTTTCTTATATTGAAAACTGCAGACATCCTGCAAGAGTGGAGCAGGATTCAGGGACCCTGCCTGCAAGCAACTCAAGAACCAATTGTTGGATTTTCCAGGATTTTATCGTGGCTTCCATATTGTCGACAGGTGGAAGATCACAGCTGTACCCTGAAATCCTGAATGATGGTCCCCAGTTTATATCCATACACACCTGGTGAGGGAAGTATAGAGAGCTAGATCAGTTGACAGACTCTGATTTAAAGAACCCAAGGGATGCTTAAAATGTACTTTCAGTGTCTCAAGCAGTCTGTCAGTGTACTATAGTACAGTTATCAGAAGGTCTGCCTCTTTTTTTTGTTAGCCTGTGTGTCCTCCCACTTACTGTGGGATCAAGGTTTATAGACTAGCAGTTAATCAACTTTCAAAATATAAAAGGGAGACACCTTAGTGTTTCATCTGGAACATTTCCAGTGAGGGATTTATGACTACTACAGCAACCACTGAAACAGGATATCATCTGGGTCCTTAGAGAACGTGATCATTTCAAGTCTGGAATATACATCATAAACTAGGAAAGAATTACAGTGCTTTTGTGCCAGGAGGAGCCACTCTTCATCAGTTCTTTTAAGGCCATCTCTCTACCAAGCTAATTATTAAGTGTAAGGCTCTGTGGGCTGACTATTAAGCAATGAATAAGATATGGGGCAACTGTACTGCTCCATTACATCCCCTATTAAACTATCAGATGGGTTTCCTCTAACTATTGGAAGTCTAAGGTTAGACTGTTTAAAAATAAAAGATCATAACTTAATTTAGAACTGTTTGCAATGACCATCAAGGTTTTCCTTTGCTTACAATACCTAATGTTGCACAGTTTCTTACATGAAAGGATGACATCCCATTTAATCTTAGTCGGCACGGAATTTATCTTGCAGTCTTGACAGCTGACCTTTCAGTGCCATGCTGAGGGAGTGCTGCATTGTCAGAATTGCCATCTTTCCAATGAGACAAATGGAAGTAAAAGATCCTAAAGCGCCATTCAAAGAAGAGCAGGGGGTCCTCCCGATGTCCTGCTCAACAAATCATCCCTCAACTAACACCACCAAAACAGATTATCTGGTCATTTATTCAATTTTCTGTTTATGGAATCTTGCTGTACACAAATTAGATTCCATATTTTCCCACAAAGCAATGGTGACTGAACTTAAAAAGTAATCCATTGGCTGTGAAGTGCTTTGGCATGTCCAAAAGATGTGAAAGATGCATGTATAAATGCACTTTCTTTTTCTGATGAGATAAAATGGGCTGAAGAGATTTCTTCATCCAAACCTACCTTGTGATCTTGCGGTATGATAGTCCACACACTCATAGGATACCCGATGAAGAAGGAAGAAAAATCAGAGGACATACCAACATGTGCCACCTCAGGCATCCTGAAGCTCAGCTATAGAGCCCTGGGAACAGAACTTCCTTTCCACCCCTCTCTCCAACCCCATCCCCGCCGCTCCACTTTGAGATGGAAAGTGAGGTATGGCGTGAGAAAAGACTTAAAGAATAGACAGAAATAGTTAAAGGTAAGGATTCAGGAGCCCATCACACCAACTTTTACAGATCTCCAGCTAAAGACCGATGTTTTGATTCAGTGGATATCCTTGTATTTGATGTTTTATACTTCAATAGCCCAATCGTGTAAATAGTTTTCCTATGGAATATTACTTAGTTTCATCAAAAAAATATATTTTACTTCTTGGAATAAATCAATTTTTTTCCATTTTCGTATTCATTAGGGCAGACTATTTTTTTCAAAGGTGGAATAATAGTTTCTGTCAGCTAGAATTCTCAGAAGCACCTTCTATGCAACTGAATATACACCTTGGCTCACGATTTTGCTAATTATTTAGCACCTATAACTTCCATTTCATTATATGCCATGCAATAGCAAAAACTATAACTAAGTTTCCGTCCACTGTGAAAAAAGTGCAAGGGATATTAAACAATGTCTGAACGTGTAGAAATGTGAGAACAAGGGCAATAGCAAAACCTAAGGAGTCGCTTTCAGCTACAGTTCAATGTCCATTATCTGTGCTTCCACCATCTCCTCAACCCTGATTTTAACTTGGAGTGGGAATCGGGTGGGCAGGAGACGAGGTGAGCACCAACACCCAACCCCCCATCCCCAATCCCCGCAGCATGAGGCCCAGGCAATTTTAACTCCCAGACCGCATCTTCATGCCACCAGTCGACTGCCCACTTGAAATGGGCCGGCAGGTGGGAACTGAATTTCAGACACTAGGAGGCTGGCAGCCGGCACTGAAGGCTTGCCATCACTGGGGTAAGTCGTGGGGAGGAGGTTTTGGGAGGGAAAGGGCTATCCCGGGGCAGGGGAGGCCTGAAATTCCACATAGGGCCGAGAGGAACATTCCTGCCCCAGAAAGAATGTAAAAAGCCCTACCTGGTTGGGTCACTTCTGGTCCCGCTGTCTTAAGAACATAAGAACATAAGAAATAAAAACAGGAGTAGGTCATACGGCCCCTCGAGTCTGCTCCACCATTCAATCAGATCATGGCTGATCTTTGACCTCAACTCCACTTTTCGCCCGATCACTATATCCCTTGATTCCCCTGGAGTCCAAAAATCTATCAATCTCAGCCTTGAATATACTCAACGACTGAGCATCCACAGCCCTCTGGGGTAGAGAATTCCAAAGATTCACAACCCTCTGAGTGAAGAAATTCCTCCTCATCTCAGTCCTAAATGGTCGACCCCTTATCCTCAGACTATGCCCCCTTGTTCTAGACTCTCCAGCCTGGGGAAACAGCCTCTCAGCATCGACCCTATCAAGCCTCCTCAGAATCTTGTATGTTTCAATGAGATAAACGAGGCCTTCAACTTGCAGGAAAGCCACAATGGCTTCCCCGCTCATAATACCAGTTTAAATTGCAGTCGGGGCCTGATGACATCATTGGGCCCTGATCTGCAAAGGGAAAGAAGGACCCAGCCAGATTAAGGTGGATCTCCTTGCTGACCGCTCAGAAGAACAGGTTAAAAATGAACATGGCGGGATCTTTGCAGGATGTTGGCAGGTAAGACGCCTGGCCGATTTTAACTGCTTGCCCGCCTGGTTGGGGATTCTCAATTATCCATCAATTTCCATTAACTATCGAGGAAGATGCTTGCATTATGGTTGAAAATGGAGGTTCTGACAATTCCTAACAGTATAGGTAAAATTAATAAAACAACACAAGTTGTTGCAGGAAAACTAATGGGGAGAATGAAGGAAAGAAATGAAACCCGAATCCATGACGGAACGCTTAGGCCCCAATATTTCCAGGGAGGCTGAAAATGACTTTAGGGGCAGGACCTTATTAACATTTTGTAGGTCCGTGTCCCGCCCGGTAGCCAGACAAATGGACAGCCTGGCCGGCGGGTGGGAGGGGACACTAGCAGCAGGAGGCCACAGCCAGAGATCCTTGGGGACGGTCCTCGGCAATCGGGAGGGGGGAGAGGCCCACGTTTGGGAGGGCTGGGGGGAAGTCGGCAATTGATGCTGTGGGGACATCGGCAGTCAGGACTGGGGAAGGCCGAAGGCTTCCTGGAGGGGAAGCGGGGGGGAGCGCTCCTGCTCCTCCTGGCCCAAAAGGAGTACTGAAAGAGTCACTAACCTTGTGGAGCCGGCAACTCCCACCTCACTTTCACTGCCAGGTTTCCCAACTTCTGGAAAACCCGCACAGCAGCAGCAAATTTCAAATCAGGCTCCCAATTGCACGGTGGAAGCCTGATCTAAATATGTTAATTAAGCGTCCCACCTCTCCACGGCGAGACACTCGGGACATCCTGATTTCCACCGCCATAAAAAAGGCGGCGGGCGCATTCCCCATATTTCACTTTTTAACCTCTTTCCCCTGACCCTCTCCCGCCCGTCGTGGGTAGGTTAATATCGAGGCCTTAATGCCACTGAGCAGAAAAGTGTGTTTAGAAAACAGGTATTGTTAGACTATCTGCAATGTCGATCATTGGAAAAGTCAGGCAGGTGAGGAAATGGGAGAGATGCTTTCAAAACAGATGGATAAATGTCTGAGGAATATGGCCACACTGAGCAACATCACACTGGGCGAGCTACCACCATTAGAGATAAAAAGGAAAGACTGTTAACTGATATGGGAAAAGTGCAAGATTGTTGCAAGCTGACCATCGCCTCCCAAAGTACCAACTTGGAAAAGACCACGTGGAAACCCAAAACTGAAGTGTTATGTACGGAAGGAGATGGATGGAAGAGAAACAATGAGCAGAGGGGACATTGATCTTGTGGTGTCTATGGTCAATCTAGTTACTACAGCTGTACTGATGCTCGAAACAGTGGAGGTCCAAAGAGACTTAGGGGTCCATGGTACATAGATCATTAAAATGTCGTGGACAGGTACAGAAAATAATCAAAAAGGCTAATGGAATGCTGGCCTTTATATCTAGAGGACTAGAGTACAAAGGGATAGAAGTTATGCTACAGCTATACATAGCCCTGGTTAGACTACGCCTGGAGTACTGTGTTGAGTTCTGGGCACCGCACCTTAGGAAGGATATATTGGCCTTGGAGGGAATGCAGCGTAGATTTACTAGAATGATACCTGGACTCCAAGAGTTAAATTACGAGAGGAGATTCCACAAACTAGGGTTGTATTCCCTGGAATTTAGAAGATTAAGGGGTGATTGAAGTTTTTAAGATATTAACGGGAACCGATAGGGTAGATAGAGAGAAACTATTTCCGCTGGTTGGGGAGTCTAGGACTAGGGGACATAGCCTAAAAATTAGAGCCAAGACTTTCAGGAGTGAAGTTAGGAAACACTTCTACACGCAAAAGGTGGTAGAAGTTTGGAACTCTCTTTTGCAAACAACAGTTGATGCTAGCTCAATTGTTAATTTTAAATCTTGAGATTGATAGATTTTTGTTAACCAGAGGTAATAAGGGAAATGGGGCTAAGGCGGATATGTGGAGTTAGGTCACAGGTCAGCCATGATCTCATTGAATGGCGGAACAGACTCGAGGGGCTAAATGGCCTACTTCTGTTGCTATCTTCCTATGTTCCTATGACCAACTGAGGTCAGTGCCTGAATTTGAAAGGCTTCCAGCTAATGTTTAAAATACAGTGGAAAATGCCACAATGCACCTGATCTCCTGTGGCACATATTATGCGGCCCAAATTCTGAGGTAAAATTGTCAAGGATTTTAAGCGCAAAATATATTGCTAATCTCTTTGTCTGAGGATTTTTTTTTAAAGAATACTGAAGGTTATAATTAACAGCTGGCAACAAATTGAATGTGCATTGTATCAGGGAATTGAAGATAGTCTCATCAAATAAAATATGGGAACACGTCCAAATTAATCTCCGTTTCCTCTCTACACACGCACCCATATGTATTACTGCTTAATTAGAGCAAAACTCAAACCTTTTATCAATCATAATTTGTCAGAGGCCAAACTAGCTTTTGATTAAGGAGATGTGCAATCCACCAGATCTTTGTACTGAGGCAACCAGCTGAGTGTGATCTTCAAAGGCAAGGTCAGGAGATCACCATCTTCACTGATTATTGACAAGCATTTGATGGTGTCTGTTACAGAGACTACTCACTGTTTTGACATTGCAGATTTCCATCTAGACTTTACAGACTTGGTTGCTGACTTCCATAAAACAGCAGAGTGTGGGGCTCAAATAAGCGATCAAAATAAATGACGGGACTAATCGTACAATTGGTGTCAGCAGGTTTGCAATCTGGTCTCAGACATATTTAACTTCAATTCTGAAACCCCCCCTCAGAAACATAAAGGTGTGCACATTGACGAATCCTGGATCTGTAATTTCCTGATTGCACTGTTTTGTAACAGCAAACACAACTCAGCTACTAAATGATAAATGACAGATAAAAATAAACGTTATTGGACAGAATCCAATGAAGACAAGAATAGAGTCATAGAGATTCTCAGTAAAATCTGGGGAACAGCTTATATTATTAAGAGGAGGAAGTTAGGTATAAGTTCCTGTACCTATACTCAGTGGGCACTGACAAAAATAACTTAGTACAGGTCACAAATCATTGGATACTGTTTGTGACTCTTTTTGAAGAATAAGGAATAAGAGAGAATTATAAACAGCAGTGTAACTCAAGCTACCTCATACACTAGGGAGTCCCATCGTGGGTAAATCAAGGGGATGGGGGAAGCAAATGTCCACAAATTGCTAAAAGTTTTTGAAATGAAATGTTACACGTGAGGACTGGTAAGCAATAGGCGGCGGGTTCTGTTTAGAGACGAGGACATGAGAGAAAAGCTATTGTGGAATGGATTCAGCAACAACAGCTAACATGGTTTGGACATGTAATGGTAATGGAGTGGCACCATAGTCCCAATTGGTAAGGCAAGAGATGGAGGAAGAAGCTGAAGCAGAAGGTGGAGGAAGATCTGGACTGAGAGTTGTTTTGGAAGTGGACGTGTACCATGGGAGAGAGCAGTGAGAGATAGCAATCATGGATTGGGCCTGTTACAGACAGCAGCTCCTGAAAGATGGCATATTATTGGCTTGATGTCCACTCAATCACACTGTGTAAAGTAAGTCATAGTTTTGTATACTTATCGATGTTCAAAAGCACTTCATGATCAATTAATTACTTTGGAAGTGCAGTCACTGTTACTATGTAGGCAAATTCAGCAGCTAATTTACGCTTAGAAAGGTCTCACAAACAGCAGTTGAGATAAGTAACCAGTTCAGCTGGTGTTGGTTGAGGGACAAATATTGGTGAGGACACCAGGAGAACTTTTCTATTCACCTGAACAGGCAGACGGGACTGGGTTTAACATTTCATCCAAAAGACAGCACCTCTGATGAAGCAGCAGGGCATCGCTGAAGTGACAACCCAGGGGATGTGCTCAGCTTCTGGAATGTGGCCTTCTGACTCAGAGAGTGCTGCCAACTGAGCCAAGCTGATGCTTAGTTAGGTGTATTTTGCTGAGAAGTAATGTGTGCTGTTTCTTTAAGTTGCCAAAGAGTAACAGGGACTCTCCTCAGTAGATATAACACTGTCATTGATTAGAACGTACAGTACAATTGCAAGTTCAATTGGCTAATCGGTTAACACTCAGTTGGAGAACATTGTTTGCAGTGTTTGGAGAACATACTGTGCATGTCATATTAGAAGGTTACTTTGCAATAATTAGGCCTCTTGATTTTGCGGTTTTAAGTTTTCCTGAATTTGTGAAAAATGAAATGATCGTCAGAGAATTACATCGAATTTACAGCACAGAAACAGGCCTTTCGGCCCAACAGGGCCTTGCCGATGTTTATGCTCCACATGAGCCTCCACCCACCCTTCTTCATCTAACCCTATCAGCATATTCTTCTATTCCTTTCTCCCTCAAGTACTTATCCAGCTTTCCCTTAAATGCATCTATGCTATTTGCCTCAACTACTCCATGTGGTAGCAAGTTGCACATTCTCACTATTCTCTGTGTAAAGAAGTTTCTCCAGAATTCCTTATTGAATTTATTAGCAACTGTCTCGTATTTATGACCTACTTCTGGTCTCCCCCACTAGTGGAAACATCTTCTCTACCTCTACCCTATTAAACCCCTTCATAATTTTAAAGACCTCTATTAGGTCACCCCTCAGCCTTCTCTTTTCCAGAGAAAAGAGCCCCAGCCTGTTCAATCTTTCTTGATAGTTATAACCCATCCATTTAGGTATCATCCTTGTAAAAAAATGTTGTACCTTTTCCAGTGCCTCTATATCATTTTTGTAATGTGGAGACCAGAACATAATCACACAACTTTAGGTTAATCAGCAAAACAATTTTGAAAGGAACATATAATACAAAATATTTTAAATAATACATGCCTACAACTGTCTTTGCAAAATGTGGAAAGAGTTGGCATGCATAGTTACAGAAGGTATAAAGGAAACGTTTAAGCTCTAGAAGTAATCCAGTGAACAGCCACATGTAGCTGAGGAGGTGCCTTATAGAAGTATGTAAGATGTTAAATGGTATAGAAAAGATAGATCATAGCATTATTTCAAGGTAACCCAAGACTATAGGACAAGATGGCATAGTTCAAAGTGACGGAGGGAAATTTAGGAATGATGTCCTGAAGGCTATCTTCACACACAGTAATCAACGCATGGACTAGACATCCAGAAAAAGAAATGGAGTCATTCAGAAGTCTGTTGGATGGCACGAAAGGGCGACCTATCTTCTGATTGAGGCTGAATAATCTCCCTCAATTGTATTCATCTTGTGATTAGTTGCGCTCTCTGTGTCGAATCGTTCATGGAACTTTGTTTAGTGTCTGTACCTGATACAGTCTGCTGAATGTGTACGCTGCATTGATTCTACAGAAGAGGTGAAGTGCTCCCTATACGAAACTGGGAATGTAGCCGTGTGTGTATCACACCTGAGCTGCCGTACAGTGACGTTAATATTGAGTTCAATGTTAATTTTGGAATTCATCTTCTAGGGGCAGTAATGATTAGGTTTAACCCGATAATTAGGAGGCCTGATTATATAATGCAGAAAACAGAACTGTAGGAAGTTGAGAGAGGCTTCCCTTCTGGGCAAAATATGCTGCCTCATGATTGAAATTGTTTAAACTTTCCTTAACAGTGTGATTTATATTTTATGACGAATGATGAGTCCATTGAATAATTTATAGGGCATTCAAAGTTTTATAACAATGATAAAATCTGTTGTGTGAAATTGGCCTTCATACAAAGCCTTCTTGTATGGAAACACCTTGGCTAGGGCTTTGTGTAAAATATTTGGGGAAATATTTTATTAAGCTTTTTGAAATTACTTCACCTATGCTTTGAGTGGTGGTGAGGAGATATCATCAGATGGGTGATATACATGGGGAAGTACAAGTACTGCTAAACATTTATATGGTGTGTGTTTTGTTGTACTGATGGTTTACCCTGACATGGAAGTACCACATCAGGTTTTCTTTCTTTTTTGTAATAAAACTTAGCGTCAGGCTCCACTGGAATGCGTTCCACGGTCTCATTGTCAAGGCTCACATGTGAATACTGGCCACTCGGGCAAAATATTTAGACTGCTGGCTGTGAACCTGTAAGAAAGACAGAAAGAACTTATATTTATATATCAGCTTTCACAACCTCAGGACATCCCAAAGGAAATGAAGTATTTTTGAAGTGTAGTCCCGTTTGTAA
The DNA here is from genome assembly GCF_035084215.1 of Heptranchias perlo. Classification (NCBI taxonomy): domain Eukaryota; kingdom Metazoa; phylum Chordata; class Chondrichthyes; order Hexanchiformes; family Hexanchidae; genus Heptranchias; species Heptranchias perlo. The sequence continues at coordinate 13,837,039 of NC_090331.1, read as the reverse complement.
CGTAGGGAAACATGGCAACCAATTTGTGGATGGCAAGCTCCCACAAACAACAATGTGATAATGACCAGATTTTAGTGATGCCGGTTGAAGGATAAATGTTGTCCAGGACACCGAGGAGAACTCCCACGCTCTTCGTCAAAAAGTACCTTGGGATATTTTATGCACATCTGAGAGGGCAGCACCTCTGACAGTGCAGGACCTCTCAGAACTGCACAGAAGCAACATAAGAAATAGGAGCAGGAGTATGCCACACAGCCCCTCGGCCCTGCTATGCAATTCAATAAGACCATGGCTGATCTTCGACCTCAACTCCACTTTCCTGCCTGATCCCCATATCCCTTGATTCCCCTAGAGTCCAAAAATCTATCTCAGCCTGGAATATATTCAACGACTCAACATCCACAGCCCTCTGGGGTTGACAATTCCAAAGATTCACAACCCTCTGAGTGAAGAAATTCCTCCTCATCTCAGTCTTAAATGGCCAACCCCTTTTCCTGTGACTATGCCCTCTAGTTCTTGACTCTCCAGCCATGGGAAACAGCCTTGCAGCAACTACATTGTCAAGTCCCCTCATAATCTTATACATTTCAATGAGATCACCTGTGATTCTTCTAAACTCCAGAGAGTGTAGGCCCATTCTACTCAACCCCTCTTCATAGGACAACCCTCTCATAGGAACATAGAAACAGGAGTAGGCCATTCAGCCCCTCGAGCCCGCTCCGCCATTTGATAAGATCATGGCTGATCTGTGATCTAACTCCATATACCTGCCTTTGGCCCATATCCCTTAATACCTTTGGTTTCCAAAAAGCTATCTATCTCACATTTAAAATTAGCAATTGAGCTAGCATCAATTGCCGTTTGCGGAAGAGAGTTCCAAACTTCTACCACCCCTTGTGTGTAAAAGTGTTTTCTAATCTCACTCCAAAAAGGTCTGGCTCTAATTTTTAGACTGTGCCCCCTACTCCTAGAATCCCCAACCAGCGGAAATAGTTTCTCTCTATCCACCCTATCTGTTCCCCTTAATATCTTATAAACTTCAATCAGATCACCCCTTAACCTTCTAAACCCTAGAGAATACAACCCCAATTTGTGTAATCTCTCCTCGTAACTTAACCCTTGAAGTCCAGGTATCATTCTAGTAAACCATACTTAAGAAAAGACATACTTGCTCTCGAGGCAGTACAAAGAAGGTTCACTCGGTTAATCCCGGGGATGAGGGGCCGGACATATGAGGAGAGGTTGAGTAGATTGGGACTCTACTCATTGGAGTTCAGAAGAATGAGAGGCGATCTTATTGAAACATATAAGATTGTGAAGGGTCTTGATCGGGTGGATGCAGTAAGGATGTTCCCAAAGATGGGTGAAACTAGAACTAGGGGGCATAATCTTAGAATAAGGGGCTGCTCTTTCAAAACTGAGATGAGGAGAAACTTCTTCACTCAGAGGGTGGTAGGTCTGTGGAATTTGCTGCCCCAGGAAGCTGTGGAAGCTACATCATTAGATAAATTTAAAACAGAAATAGACAGTTTCCTAGAAGTAAAGGGAATTAGGGGTTATGGGGAGCGGGCAGGAAATTGGACATGAAGCTGAGTTCGGATCGGTCAATGCCCTGTGGGTGGCGGAGAGGGCCCAGGGGCTGTGTGGCCGGGTCCTGCTCCGACTTCTTGTGTTCTTTAGATTTGTGGTTGGGATCAGATCAGCCATGATCTTATTGAATGGCGGAGCAGGCTCGAGGGGCCGATTGGCCTACTCCTGCTCCAATTTCTTATGTTCTTATGTTCTTATGTTCTATGCTGCACTCCCTCCAAGGCCAAAATGTCCTTCCGAAGGTGCAGTGCCCAGAACTGCTCACAGTACTCCAGGTGCGGTCTAACCAAGGTTTTGTATAGCTGCAGCATAACTTCTGCCCCCTTGTACTCTAGTCCTCTAGATATAAAGGCCAACATTCCATTAGCCTTATTGATTATTTTCTGCACCTGTTCATGACACTTCAATGATCTATGCACCTGAACCCCTAAGTCCCTTTGGACATCCACTGTTTTTAACTTTTTACCATTTAGAAAGTACCCTGTTCTATCCTTTTTTGGTCCAAAGTGGATGACCTTACACTTGCCTACATTGAATTCCATTTGCCACAGTTTTGTCCATTCATCTAATCTAACAATATCGCTTTGTAATTTTATGTTTTCATCTACACTGCTTACAATGCCACCAATCTTTGTGTCATCAGCAAACTTAGATACGAGACTTTCTATGCCTTCATCTAAGTCATTAATAAATATTGTGAATAATTGAGGCCTCAAGACAGATCCCTGCGGGACTCCACTAGTCACATCCTGCCAATGTGAGTACCTACCCACTATCCCTACTCTCTGTCGCCTTTTGCTCAGCCAACTTCCTAACCAAGTCCGTACTTTTCCCTCAATTCCATGGGCTTCTACCTTAACTAACAGTCCCTTATGTGGGACTTTATCAAATGCCTTCTGGAAGTCCATATAAATAACATTCATTGACATTCCCTTATCCACTACTTTAGTCACCTCTTCAAAAAATTCAATCAGGTTTGTCAGGCACGACCTACCTTTCACAAGTCCATGCTGGCTCTCTCTGATTAACTGAAAATTTTTGAGGTGTTCAGTCACCCTATCCTTAATTAATAGACTCCAGCAATTTCCCCACAACAGATGTTAGGCTAACTGGTCTATAATTCCTTGGTTTCCCTCTCTCTCCTTTCTTAAAAAGCGGAGTGACGTGCAATTTTCCAATCTAGAGGGACGATTCCTGAATCTAGAGAACTTTGAAAGATTATAGTTAGGGCATCTGCAATGTGCTAACCTACTTCCTTTAAAACCCTTGGATGGAAACCATCTGGGCCTGGGGATTAGTCACTCTTTAGTGCTATTATTTTCTTCATTATTGTTGTTATACTTATGTTAATTTTATTGAGTCCCTGTCCCCGATTCAATATTAGTTTTCTTGAGATTTCCGGCATGCTATCCTCTTTATCTACTTTAAATACTGACACAAAGTAATTTTTCAACATGTCCGCCATTTCCCCAATGTCAATGACAATATCCCCACTTTCAGTTTTTAAGGGGCCAAAACTGCTCCTGACCCCACCCTCTTTTTCCTTATATAACCATAAAAGTTCTTCGTATTGGTTTTGATATCCCTTGCAAGTTTCTTTTCTTACTTTCTTTTTATAGCTCTTACTATCTGTTTTGTAACCCTTTGTTGATCTTTGTATCTTTCCCATTCGCCAGGATCTGTGCCATTTTTTGCCTTTTTGTATGCCCTTTCCTTATGTCTTATACTGTCCCTTAACTCTTTAGTTGTCCATTGTCTCATCCCAGGAATTAATCTAGTGAACCTTCGTTGCACGCCTCTAAGGTAAGTATATCCTTCCATAGATAAGGAGACCAAAACTGTATGCAGTACTCCAGGTGAGGTCTCACCAAAGCCCTGTACAATTGTAGTAAGACCTCCTTACTTTTGTACTCCAACTCCCTTGCAATAAAGGCCAACATGCCATTTGCCTTCCTAATTGCTTGCTGTATCTGCAGGCTAACCTTTTGTGTTTTTTTGTACAAGACCACCAACATTTAATAGTTTCTCACTATTTAAAAATATTCTGTTTTTCTATTCTTCCTACCAAAGTGAATAACCTCTCATTCCCCAACATTGTACTCCATCTACCACCTTTGTGCCCACTTACTTAACCTGTCTATATCCTGTAGCAAATTCTTTTTGTCCTCTTTACAGCTTACTTTCCCACCTAGCTTTCCCACCTAGCTTTGTATCGTCAGTAAACTTGGATACATCACACTCAGTCCCTTCATCTAAGTCATTAGTATAGATTGTAAATAACTGAGGCCCAGGCAACATCCTGGATTATGTGCTCAAGTCCCTGGAGTGGGCCTTGAATTCACAGCCTTCTGATTCAGAGACATGAGTGCTACCACTGAAGCAACCACCCTTCCCTTCCCCAGACTAGGATTTTTGAGACCATTTCTAGCACCCGTATTGCCTCTCTGGTTGAGATCAATTCACTCAACACCGGTCAGGGTTCAGATCTTCCTGGCCTATGTGGTTTAGTTCCATACAGAAGAATTTAATAACTGAGCTACTCCGTTATTCATCCTGGGTAGAAGGCTGGATGGGGTGGAGAGGAGAAACATTTGCATAATTCCAGGCATGTTTTTATTTAAAGCACTAGCATATTAATATGAAAGCAGCATATCAGATCCACATTCCAACCTCAAAAACCATCTTACACTAACCTTCCGGCAAAAAATAGATCAAAAGCATATATTTATACATGAAGCTTTTTTGCATTTGCTTTCCATTGAGCCTGCCACAGAAATGTTGATAATTACTATGCAGAGTCACTTCTCTAGTCTATGGCTTCAGTATTTATTTGACACAATCAATTAGCATTGCCTTGTACCACACTTGAATTCCATTTTTCCCATAATTAATATGACTAAAATTACTTGATGTCCTGCCTGAACAATCTCTCTGATGTGATTCTTTTCTGTTTGTGAATTTTTGTGCTCATCAAGGGCAGTTTTGTAAGTGCTGGGGAATGGAGCACTTTCCATTTCGAGCAATCGCAGGTCAAAAATAACACAGTCAGGTGCAGCATATACCTCCCTCAATTCTGCTCCAATAATGTGCCTCAACCCCAACCTCAGGAGACCACCTCCTACTTGACTAGTGAGGCCTTTTCACCTATTTCTTCCACCAACCATCCTGTACCAATTGGTGCCGAACTAAAGAAAGAACGAACTTGCATTTATATAGCCCTTTTCATGACCTCAGGACGTCCCAAAGCACTTTACAGACAATGAAGTACTTTTGAAGTGTAGTCACTGTTGTAATGTAGGAAACGCAGCAGCCATTTTACACACAGCAAGGTCCCACAAACAGCAATGCGATAATGACCAGATAATATTTTTCTTTAGTGAAGTTGGTTGAGGGATCAATATTGGCCAGAACACCGGGGAGAACTCCCCTGCTCTTCTTCGAAGTAGTGCCATGGGATCCATTATGTCCATCTGCAAGGGCAGACGGGGCATCCGTTTTAACGTCTCATCTGAAAGTCAACACCTCCGACAGTGCAGCACTCCCTCAGTACTACACAGGAGTGTCAGCCTGGATTTTGTGCTCAAGTCTCTGGAGTGGGACAGCAACCTACAACCTTCTAACTCAGAGGCGAGTGTGCTACCAACTGGGAAGGGTGGTTTTACGCTGTGTGCCCATGAGGAACCGCATTGAGACTGCTCAAACTCAATTCACTTAGGGCTCTTACAGCCAGTAGGAAGAGAAGCCTTTCATCTCTTCGGTCTGAATCCAGACCCTGGAAGTGAAGCCATTTTATTTATTTTTTGTTCACCTGAGTTCTATCCAAGGTTGCTAGGCCCCGCCTTTTGGGAATCAGAACTCCCAATGGCTAAGCTGCCCCATTACGAATTTAGTACACTATGGCCTTGAACTGATACACTGTAAATATTAGTGCAAGTGCTTAGTGCATTTATATGAAATTCTGCCTCTATTGAAATATCAAACAAAAGAATTTCACACCAAGTTGTAAAACATTCATATGCTAATAGTCAAAGAATGTAATTTTAAGTCCTATAATTATTACATAGAATTACATAGCATTTACAGCACAGAATCAGGCCATGCAACCCAACTTGTCTATGCCGGTACTTATGCTCCACAGGACTCTCCTCCCATCCTACTTCATCTCACTCTATCAACATAACCTTCTATTCCTTTCTCTCATGTGTTAATCTATCTTCCCCTTAAATACATCAATGTGGTTTACCTCAACTATTCCATGTGGTGGCAAGTTCCACATTCTAATCACTCTCTGGGTTAAGAAGTTGCTCCTGAAATCCTCCTTGGATTTATTAGTGACTATTTTATATTTATTACCTCTAGTTTTGGATTCCCCCACAAGTGGAAACATCTTCTTTATGTCTACCCTATCAAACCCCTTCATAATTTCTATTAGGGGCTCAATTTTAAAACTGATGTCCGAGTGCGTTGGGGGCAGGGGAGCAAAGAAAATCGGGATCTTCTGGAGCGGGCAGGAATCCCGGCTCCAACACGCTGAAGAACATGCACAACCCAGAGTCATCTGGGTGCGCGCGCCATTCCCGAACCTGGAAGTCCCGCCGTCAATTAAAGCCGGCGGGCTGATAATTAAAGGAGCAAATGCACCTCATTGAAGTACTTAAGGTAGTTTATTTTTTGCATATTGGACAGTTAAAAAGATTTTGTCAATACCTGGGTGGTTTTCCTATGATTTGCGATTCACGCCTGGTGAAACCAAGCAGGAAGGGCCGGATCAGTGAAAAATAAACTAAATGAATTAAATAAAATGACATTTCCCATTGTAAAATAAAATAAACATACCCTACAAATGATGTCACCTGCACCCCCTCCCCCCTGATGGTCTGGAGTCTCCCCCCCACTCTGATCTATGTCTCCCACCACCGCCCCCCGCACCCCCCAATCTCTCTCCCAATGATGGAAGACTTAGCATCAAATTAATGCACTGGGGATATGGGGAATGGAAATATTACAAGACTGACAGATTTACAGCATATATGAAGATTTTTAGACTTAGACTAGCACTTCTGAAAAAAACACACATTGCAATATCTACACAAATTTGTCATATTTTATGAAAAGTTAATAAACTGCCCTTTAACCACATTATACGACTATGGCCAAGTATTTAAGAAATCCTAAATGTTGCAGGGTTCCTTAAACACAAGTTCTTTCTTTCTTATCACTGACCAAGAATCAACTCCCAGCACTAAAGTACAAAATCCCAACAGAAAAGCAAGTGCAGCCTGGACACTAGTTTTGTTTCAGAACAATTTCATGCAAGTTTCTTGTGCCAGGATGATAATGGTATGTGGAAAATAATGCATGAGTAATAGAGCCAGATCCAGGTGCTTTGGAAACAATCCATAATCAGATTATCTCTCTTCCAATGGCCGATGAGGTCTCTCTTTCTCTCTCTCTCTCTTTCTCCACCCCCCTCCTCAGATGTGCAGCTCCTGTCGGCAGCCAGCCTGTCAATCAGCCTGCGAAACCCGGAAGAGGCTTTAATTGGCCTCATTAGGGTTGCGATCGCAAATCACCCCCGCTGGACTATTCCTGCCGGCATATTAAAATTGTGCCCTAGGTCACCCCTCAGCTTTCTCTTTTGTAGAGAAAAGAGCCCTAGCCAATTATGATGCCTGTAATAAAAAAAGGTCAAAAATAAGCCATATAGTTCACTTTATATCCTCGTTCACTTATTCCATTAACCAACTGTTTGCCTACAAGATCAATCCAGTAGAAAAAAGATGCAACAACTGTTGTGCATTTCTTGTAACAAGGGAGATGAGTTAACAACCTGTTCACACAGCACTAGGTCTCTCTATCAGTCCTGTTACAGAGCTGTGGAGGCTAAGCAGATTTCAATTCAAATTTTATGCTGCAATAAATTATTTACAGCGTGTGTAAGACAAGATTACAGAGATCTCAATATAAATTCAGCGTTCTGTACAAAAAAAATGTTTATCGTTTTTCCATTATTGTCTCATTTTTCTAACCCGGATCTATAAGAACAATTAAACTGATTATTACTTGTGCATCAATGCATGGCTTATGACCATATGCTTAATCTCATTGCAGAATACCAGGGATGAATTTATAGATAGTTAACCTGAGTTGAGATAATATGCTGCTTTGTTGATTTGCTCAGAAGGTGTATTTGTATTTCTGTTAACCGGACCTATAGTCAAAAAGCAAGAGTGACACTGTGCTAATGGTAATTGTACTGTTCAGTGTGATCGTAAACAATTCAGACCAGGAAGGTCTTGGTTTTAATCCCTGGCCTGTTCTCAGGTGGGCAGCCGTGGTCTAAAATTGGCCTCAGTACCCCAGGATCGGAAAAAAATTAGGCATCGTTTATTTTCACCAACACCCAACGTCAACAACTTGCATTTATATACCGCCTTTAACTTGGTAAAAACATCCCAAGGCGCTTCACAGGAGCGTTATCAGACAAAAATTGACACCGAGTCAAAGAAGGAGACTTTAGGAGAGGTGACCAAATGCCTCGTCAAAGAGGGAGGTTTTAAACCGAATCTTAAAGGAGGAGAGAGAGGTGGAGAGGCCAAGAGGTTTGGGGAGGGAATTCCAGAGCTTTGGACCGAGATGGCTGAAGGCACGGCTACCAATGGCGGGGCTAAGAAAATCAGGGATGCAAAAGAAGCCACAATTGGAGGAACGTAAAGTCCATTTTAAAATGATTAGAAACAGCGGATAACGCAAGATTCACCTAGAGCACTGCCTTAAAATACTTCTATTAAATTAAACCCAAATAGCCTATCGACTTTGCATATGCAAATAGGGGCCTAACGCCTGTTTCAGACACCCTTTCCGAAATTGGGCTGCCCTGAACTCAGCCAGCGTCGGGCACGCTGCGTTCTGGATAACCATGTCTGCTTGCGGCCCGACCAACGGTCCTTAAAGGGACCGCTGGAGGCCGCCACCAAAAAGGTACGTTTATTTATAAATTACTTACCCGAATGTGGAGCCGGGAAAAGCAGGAGTGCTCCTCCGGGCTGTACAGCAGTCCCAAAGGCCGTTACTGGCCCCTCGCTCGCCCCCCTCCCTCACTCCTGATCTTCCCCCTTCTCCCCCCAGGACCTACCTGAGGGCCGCTGTCCGAAAGGCCGTCAGCCCAAGTTCAGCCTCGTGGAACCGGCGAGCTACCTCTGGATGCCCGACTGGAGTCCGCAACATGCCGGCACTGTGCTGATGAGACCTGAGTCCAAATTTTGGTTGCGCCTCGGGCCTCTGGCCTCTCAGCGTGCCGCCTATTCCAGGCCCGTTTATGCTACAAAATTTTTATTTCGGTCTGAAAAGAACTTCCAACTAACGTGCAGTGCATCACTGCAAATAGGATCAAACATTAACACACTAAGTCCCAGATAAGATCAAACATAACACGGGACAGTTAAGTATCACTTGTGCAGCTCCCTAGAAATAGGGTCTGTTATCTGTAAATAATCCAATTACTTATTGATGTGGTCAAATCTATTGCTACTAGGCACTCAGCTCACCGGAATAGATTAGATTTGTTGCTCAAACTGACCCAAATACTTCCCATTTTTATTTTAGTTTGTATATCTACTGAGCCCTAATGTTTCTGCTGGCCTATGAATCATACAGAATTCTAATTGAAATACTCAAGGAATACACGATAAATGAAACAGACACGGTTCATTGCTGACTTTCTATGTGGCTCCATGCAATTTTGCTCTGTGAACAATTCTCTGAGGAAAAATCGATCGTTGTTTTATTAATGGTTTCCAACGTTACGAAATATTCCTTATTTTTTTTAATAATCGTAAATTATATAATGATGTGCCATGCGTTTATTATTGTGAGGGCTGCAGTTATGATTGTGCGTCTCTTTCTTTCTGTTCTCTCCCTTTTTCTCTGTTTCTCTCTTCTTCCACCATCTCTTTCCCCTTTGCATTTGTTTCCCTCCTCTATTTCTTTCTCCTCTCCCTTCCCCTACCTCTCTTGGTGTCTCTCTCCCCCTTCTATTTCTTCGTCTCTGCTCTCCCTTTTTCCCTCTCTCTCCTTTTTCTATTTCTTTCTTTCTTTGTCTCAAAGGCACTGTTTGATCTCATCGTTCGAGTGTATCAACATTACCTTCTTCCCCTTACAGTAACTCTGCTAGTTCTGAAATGAATCTAGTTTCTTGGCCCCAATTACTCTTCCTCACAGCCTGTTCCAGTTGTTGATCAACCTCTGTGCAAAGAAACACTTCAGGCATCTGCCCTAAACTTACCCTACACAATGCTGAACCTGTGCCATTTTAGACTGTTGCTCTGCCGTAATGTTCAGGGTTTGCTTCATGCTGTTAAGTATCATATGCCTCGGTGAGATGCCCTCTGAGGCATCTCGTTTGAGGCTGAATAGCAGTGCTTGGGAAAAGGGAGTGTTCAGTGTGTTCAAACACCCACTGACATTTCTATGATTTTTTTTTACTGGACCATTCCTTTCTTTTTTTAAATTCATTCTTAGGCTGTGGGCATCGCTGGCAACACAGACTTGATGAGCCAAATGGTCCGACTCTTGAATCACTGCAGTGCCTGTGATAAAAGCGCTCCCGCAGTGCTGTTAGGTAGGGAGTTCCAGGATACTGACCCAGCGACGATAAAGGAACGGCCCATATCTGTCCAAGCCAGGATGATTTGTGACTTAGAGGGGATCTTGGAGGTGATGGTGTTCCCATGCACCTGCTGCCCTTGTCCTTTTAGGTGGTGGAGGTCACGGGTTTGGGAGGTGCTGCTGACAGAGCCTTGGCAAGTTGCTGCAGTGCTTCCTGTGGAGAATAAATACACACTGCAGCCACGGTATACAGTAGTGGAGGGAGTGGAAAGAACATGCCTTAGATCACTTGACAGAACACAGAAATAACAGATGTTTTAGTCAGTTCTGCAACTTGACCAGTGCAAACCGATTAGTTGGGCTTGCGCATCTGAATGTTCACCGGGATATTGTGGTGAATGATAACAAAGTTATTAATACACTAGCAACACATAATCGCTGCGCGAACTTGTGCGAAGTTTCCGTCCGAAGAGACTTTCTCTTCAGTTGCTTTATTAGGATTGTTAGATGAATGGAGGTTATAATGTTTCTATTTGAAACTTATTGTGAAATTCCTAATTGAAAAATAAACCTTTTGAAGTAGTGTCGTTTGGCCTAATAAGCTCACATCCAAACACTGCCTGAAAAAAAAATCTCCTATGCCACTGCTGAAGTGCCCTTGCTCATCGAGTCATTCTTCACAGCTCTCCCTTCTGACACCAGAAATCCACCTCCTTGCTCTTCTCTGCACTGCGTCTTGGGCCTTGATGACCTCCTTATCAGTGCTCTTCCCTCTGTGTCAGAAGATTGTGGGTTCGAGTCCCACTCCAGAGTCTTGAACACATAATTCAGGCGAGCACTTTTGAGGGCCCGTCTGCCCTCTCAGATGAACGTATAAGATTCCATGGCACTATTTTGAAGACGAGCAGGGGACTTCTCCCTGGTGTCCTGGCTAATATTTATCCCTCAATCAACATCGCTAAAGCAGATTATTTCGTCATCAGCACATTGCTGTTTGGAGGACCTTGCTGTGTGCAAATTGGCTGCTGTGTTTCCTACATTACAGCAGTGACTACACTTCAAAAGTATTTCTTAGGCTGTAAAGCGCTTTGAGACGTCCTGAGGTCATGAAAGGCAATATATAAATACAAGTCTTTATTTTATGTTGTAACAGCACAAACTGTATACAGTACTTCATGTAAATGCTGACCAGGGAACTGGACAGCTTTGGTATGATCTCTGGGGATTTGAACAGAGCTGATTTGACAATATAACCCAGCATCCTATTTGCTTTGTTCATTACCCAAATTATTTAGACATGGTGAATAACCTGCCAGCTAACGCCCGTGTGCCTCTGTCATTTCTCCCTTGGCAAGTTCTACCCCATCCATGAAGTACACACATCTCCTACCTGTTGCTTCCAATGTGCAGTACCTTGTATTTGTCCCTATTGAACATTACTTGTTGCTGATCAGCCCGGGTATACATCCTGTTGAGCTTTCTTTACAAGTTCTTGGCCCGCTCCTCAGAATCTAGATCCCACTAGCCTAGTGCGATTTGCAAATTTAAATACTTTGCAGTGAAAATCTGAACAGCAAAATGAGGGATCGGAACACTCAATGGGGTCGATTTTAATTTGCCAAAATCGGTATTAATGGGGCGGTAACGACCTCAAAATGCCAGTGATTGGCCCGCTGCCAATCTCCTTGGGGCCTACTATGGGGAGGGCGAAAGCACCTTCCCTTTCAGGTGGAATGCTCCTTTTAATAGGCAAATAGGAGTCCTACAACGTACATAGGACCCCAATTGCCATTTTAGGACAGAACTGGGTGGAGCATGCGTTGTGCTCTCTCTGACCAGTTTAACATGGGATGTGGGCATCGCTGGCAAGGCCATCATTTATTGTCCATCCCTAATTGCCCTTGAGAAGGTGGTGATGAGCTGCCTTCTTGAACCGTTGCAGTCCCTGTGGTGAAGGTTCTCCCACAGTGCTGTTAGGAAGGGAGTTCCAGGATTTTGACTCAGCGACGATGAAGGAACGGCAATATATTACCAAGTCGGGATGGTGTGTGACTTGGAGGGGAACGTGCAGGTGGTGTTGTTCCCATATGCCTGCTGCCCTTGTCCTTCTAGGTGGTAGAGGTCACGGGTTTGGGAGGTGCTGTCGAAGAAGCCTTGGCGAGTTGCTGCAGTGCATCCTGTGGATGGTACACACTGTAGCCACAGTGCGCCGGTGGTGAAGGGAGTGAATGTTTAGGGTGGTAGATGGGGTGCCATTCAAGCGGGCTGCTTTGTCCTGGATGGTGTCAAGCTTCTTGAGTGTTGTTGGAGCTGTACTCATCCCGGCAAGTGGAGAGTATTCCATCACACTCCTGACTTGTGCCTTGTAGATGGTGGAAAGGCTTTGGGGAGTCAGGAGGTGAGTCACTTGAATACCCAGAATACCCAGCCGCTGACCTGCTCTTGGAGCTACAGTATTTATATGGCTGGTCTAGTTAAGGTTCTGGTCAATGCTGACCATCAGGATGTTGATGGTGGGGGATTCGGCGATGGTAATGCCGTTGAATGTCAAGGGGAGGTGGTCAGACTCTCTCTTGTTGGAGATGATCATTGCCTGGCACTTGTCTGGCGCGAATGTTACTTGCCACTTATCACCCCAAACCTGGATGTTGTCCAGGTCTTGCTGCATGCGGCCATGGAATGCTTCGTTATCTGAGGGGTTGTGAATGGAATTGAACACTGTGCAATCATTAGTGAACATCCCCATTTCTGACCTTATGATGGAGGGAAGGTCATTGATGAAGCAGCTGAAGATGGTTGGGCCTAGGACACTGCCCTGAGGAACTCCTGCAGCAAAGTCCTGGGGCTGAGATGATTGGCCTCCAACAACCACTACCATCTTCCTTTGTGCTAGGTTGGACTCCAGGCACTGGAGAGTTTTCCCCCTGATTCCCATTGACTTCAATTTTACTAGGGCTCCTTGGTGCCACACTCGGTCAAATGCTGCCTTGATGTCAAGGGCAGTTACTCTCACCTCACCTCTAGAATTCAGCTCATTTAGCCATGTTTGGACCAAGGCTGTAATGAGGTCTGGAGCCAAGTGATCCTGACGGAACCCAAACTGAGCATTGGTGAGCAGATTATTGGTGAGTAAGTGCTGCTTGATAGCACTGTCGAAGATGCCTTCCATCACTTTGCTGATGATTGAGAGTAGGCTGATGGGGCGGTAATTGGCCGGATTAGATTTTTCTTGCATTTTGCGGACAGGACTTACCTGGGCAATTTTCCACATTGTCGAGTAGATGCCAGAGTTGTAGCTATACTGAACAGCTTGGCTAGAGGCGCGGCTAGTTCTGGAGCACAAGTCTGCAGCACTACAGCCGAGATGTTGTCGGGGCCCATAGCCGGTGTTGTATCCAGTGCACTCAGCCGTTTCTTGATATCACGTGGAGTGAATCGAATTGGCTGCAGACTGGCTTCTGTGATGGTGGAGATATTGGGAGGAGGCCGAGATGGATCATCCACTTGGCCCTTCTGGCTGAAGGTGGTTGCAAATGCTTCAGCCTTTTCTTTTGCACTCACATGCTGGACTCCGCCATCATTGAAGATGGGGATGTTTACAGAGCCCCTTCCTCCCGTTAGTTGTTTAATTGTTCACCACCATTCACGACTGGATGTGGCAGGACTGCAGAGCTTTGATCTGATCCGTTGGTTGTGGAATCGCTCATTTCTGTCTATAGCATGTTGCTTCCGCTGTTTAGTATACATGTAGTCCTGAGTTGTAGCTTCACCAAGTTGGCACCTCATTTTTAGGTATGCCTGGTGCTGCTCCTGACATGCTCTTCTACACTCCTCATCGAACCAAGGTTGATCCACTGGCTTGTTGGTAATGGTAGAGTGAGGAATATGCCAGGCCATGAGGTTACAGATTGTGCTGGAATACATTTCTGCTGCTGTTGATGGCCCACAGCGCCTCATGGATGCCCAGTTTTGAGCTGCTAGATCTGTTCTGAATCTATCCCATTTAGCACGGTGATAGTGCCACATAACACATGGATGTGGTCCTCAGTGCGAAGACGGGATTTCGTCTCCACAATGATTGTGCGGTGGTCACTCCTACCAATACTTTCATGGACAGATGCATCTCCGACAGGTAGGTTGGTGAGGACGAGGTCAAGTAGGTTTTTCCCTCGTGTTGGTTCGCTCACCACCTGCCGCAGGCCCAGTCTGGCAGCTATGTCCTTCAGGACTCGGCCAGCTCGGTCAATAGTGGTGCTAGCGAGCCACTCTTGGTGATGAACATTGAAGTCCCCCACCCAGAGTACATTCTGTGCCCCTGCTACTCTCAGTGCTTCCTTCAAGTGGTGCTCAACATGGAGGAGGACTGATTCATCAGCTGAGGGAGGGCAGTAATTACCCTGGTTGGCTGGGCTTCCTCCACCCAACAGTTAAAATCAAACCCCGATGTCTCCATCCATCTATGTCTATCTGGGAAGATCCCAGATCACCTCTGCTGACTCATGGACCCCTGTTGCTGTAGCCAAACCTCCCAATTGCACTGCTATATTGTTCTATCAGGGGTTGTGAGCCAGCATAGTATCCTTTCGGGAAACCCAAAGGTTATAAGGGTGCTCAACAATGCCGGGAGTTGAACTAAGGATGTAAGATTCCTCCTCTCAGTACATTTAGTGAAAAAATATCATGAGTGCAACACAGAAAATCCTGCTGCCTTCTGATGGCCCATGTGATATTCAGTTTTGCTGTGCAATAGATGTTACATCACACCTTGCTCTAGTCAATAATTAAAAAATAAATTCTCTAATTGATGTGGACTGACCACAGAGAAAACAATTTGCATATAATACCCACGACTTGACCAGCAATTACTGTATAAGCAAAAGATTGGGACTCGGTAACAATTTGATTCTATTCGTCATTCATTAATATCCAAGTCACAATGATGCAAACATCATCATATTTAATAACCACTGAATGACTCGTCTGTGCGAGTCAACTCCTGATAAAGGCAGTACTGTGTTTCACCGAATAAATATTGTTCCTTCGGATGAGAGGTTAAACCAAGGCCCCATCTGCCCTTTCAACTGGACAGAAATGATCCCATGGCACTACGTCAAAGAAGAGCAGGGGAGTTCTCCCCGATATCCTGGTCACTATTTATCCCTCAACCAATATCACCAAAAACAGATTATCTGTTCACTATCACATTGCTGTTGTGGGACCTTGCTGTGTGCAAATTGGCTGCCGCGTTTCCTATATTACAACAGTGACTACACTTCAAAAGTACTTATTGGCTGTACAGTGCTTTGGGATTCCTGAGGTCATGAAAGGCGCTATATAAATTCAAGTTCTTTCTTTTCTTTCTTTGAATCAAGGGCCTATTGCTTTGTGACTTAAAAAAAACAGATTTATTATTTTAAAGTGTATCGCCTACATGGTGTCAATGTACAATAGGTAAGACTGTGTTGGTGTCTTTGGATCAATTTAAGCTGGATTGAGAAAAGTTTGCCTGTCGATGACTGAGTGAAATGTTACCTTTGTCAGGACGATATGTCTCAGCATTTGGTCTACCTCCAAGAAGAGGAATTGAGGTGGCAATTTTTTTAATTGAGAAATGGTGGTGAAATGCCAAAGCCCACCTCACAATAAAGCACCAAAACTGAAAGGCTTAGTGGTGAAGATGAGGTAAATGAAGAAGTAGTTGTTCGGTGGCACACAACTTGGGTCTTAAAAGCCTGCCAATTGTCGGAAGAAAGGGGCACTGAAGGAGGTGAGGTGTTCCTCAATTTTAAGGCCACGAGAGAGAATGAATTTGCAGAATGTTATAGCACAGAATAGGACCATTTGGCTCATCAAGTCTGCTTTGGAGCTATTCTCAATTCTACAACATCTGGTCTAATCCCACTTCCTTGCTCGTACTCAATACTCTTCAATATTCCTCTTTTTCTAGTAACTTTCTAATCCTTTAAAAAATGGATGCAGTTTCAACAATGGTTTGTGGCAGAAAATTCCACATTCTAACCATTCTTTGTGCAAAGAAATGTTTCTAACCCCATTAATTATTTTTTTGATTATCTTAAATTTGCGACCTCTTGATAGGATAGATGCTGAGATGTTGTTTCCCCTAGCTGGAGAATCTAGAACTAGGGGGCATAGTCTCAGGATAAGGGGTCGGCCATTTAAGACTGAGATGAGGAGGAATTTCTTCACTCAGAGGGTTGTGAATCTTTGGAAATCTCTATCCCAGAGGCTGTGGATGCTGAGTCGTTGAATATATTCAAGACTAAGATCGCTGGATATTTGGACACTTCGAGAATCAAGGGATATGGGGATAGGGCGAGAAAGTGGAGTTGAGGTAGAAGGTCAGCCATGATGTTACTGAATGGTGGAGCAGGCTCGGGGGCAGCATGGCCTACTCCTGCTCCTATTTCTTAGGTTCTTACGTTCTCGCCGACTGATGGAAGCACTCATTCACTATTTACCTTATCAAAACTTTCATAATCTTGATGACGATTAGCAGCACACCTCTTAACCTTAGAGCAGGAGGAAATGCAATGAGTCCTGATTTCAGCTCAATGGGAATATAGGGCTGAGAAAGAGTAGGAATGCATATTTGAAGCTTGGAAGAAACAAGAGAGAAAGCTTCATGCAGGGAATGGTGAATGTATGGAATGGCCTGTCAAGGGAGGTGTAAAATTTGATAAAGGGCATGAGAGGTATGCGGGTAAGATATTTCCTAGACACTGGGACCAGCCAGATGGGCCGCAGTGATATCTTCTGGTGCTGTACTTTCTTGTGCGATGTTTAGAGGAATACTGGCCATGATAGCATCCATAAAACAGAAAGACAAGAACGGTTGTGATGGACAGAAAGAGAGAGAGAGAGAGAGAATGCAGGCTAGAGGTGAGAGAAGGATTGCCTATCAGATGACAAGCTTTTTTTATATATAATAACAGGATTCTAATTAATTGTGGATCAGTATGGCTATGTGACAAACTTGGAAATGATACCCTGAGGAGATCTCCTCAATGTTAGTATTGGTGTATATTTAGACAAAAAGGGACATATGTGATATTTAGTTAAAGTTAAGCATCTAGTCGAATGCAAATTGCACATTGTTTCTTCACCGTGTCTCTCTGACATTCCAATACCATAGCCATCGGGGATTATTTTCCACCGTTCCCTAGAGCCTGTCTCAAACTGCACTTTCACTTGCACAGCTAGTTAGAGATGTGAAAGTGATTCATAATGACAAGTTTCTTCATGGTAATGTATGATTTATTCATTATAAATGAGGGTCGAGCTGAGCTTTAAAAGATTTATTTCCGTGCAACAGAAAGAATACTTCATGGTCGGTAGCGATGTGCAATGATCGAAAATCCATTTACAGGTTTATTTAAGGTCCTATTGGAATGCACGTTCCTTTACAATGAACAGAATGTCCCATTGGTGACATTGAGATTCAGGCATTCTTTTAGACTGAAGGGCCTAGATTTGACCTCCAGTCTAGTTAGCTGATCTAAACCCAATCAGCAGTTGTGGTGTTACAATTTGCCCCAGCGCTCTTGTGCTACTGGATGGAAAAATGAAGCAGGATTCCCACTCTTGACTGATATCAAGAGGTGGTGGAGGCAGATTCAATCGTGGCTTTCAAAAAGGAATTGGGTAAATACTTGAAGGGCAAAAATTTGCACAGCCAAGGGGAAAGTGCGGGGGAATGGGACAAATTGGATAGCTCTTACAAAGACCCGGCATGGACTCGATGGGTCAAAAGGCCTCCTTCTGTGCTGGAACCAGTCTATGATTCTATTATATCCTGCGATCCTTGCTGGGAAATGGATGTGAGGTGAGGGCAGGACTCGGTTCAGCCATGATACCCATTATGACAAAATAGCCTGATGTCATTCACTGTTCTAGAATCACACATGAAGAACGTCCACTTGGGCGAAGTAGCAGGAGCAAGAGTCAGCAACTTTAGAAGAGAAAGTGCAAAAAGATTGCAAATGTGTGCTTTCGCATTCATCCAAGAACTATTTTGACCCTTTTCCCCCAAACAAAAATATGAGGAACTTCTATTATTTTCATGGGATTTCATGTCTGTTCTGTGCCTTTTCTAATAGAAAAGGGAGAATTCCTCATCACTGCAGATGTGTCAGCTATGGCTCAGTGGTAGCACTCTGGCCTCTGAGTTATAAGGTTATGGGTTCAAGTCCCACTCCAGAGACTTGAGCACAAAATCTAGACTGACACTCCAATGCAGTACTGAGGGAGTGCTGCATTGTCAGAGATGCCATCTTTCACTGAGGCCCTGTCTTCCCTCTCAGTTGGACGTCAAAGATCCCATAGTACTATTTTGAAGAAGACCAGGGAGTTCTGAATGGTGTCCTGGCAAACATTTATTCCTCAACCAACATCACAAAAATAGATTATCTGGTCATTATCTCTTTGCTGTTTGTGGGACCTTGCTGTGCACAAATTGGCTGCAGCATTTCCTACATTACAACAGTGACTACATTTCAAAAGTACTTTATCAGCTCGTAGAGCACTTTGGGATGTCCTAAGGTCATGAAAGGTGCTATATAAATGCAATGCCTTCTTTCAGATAACCATTTTTAAGTTTAGTACATCAATTCTATCAAAGGAGAGAAGCACCATCTAGTGGGAATAATTTATTTATCCATACTTCAGTTTAATGTAAAAGGCACCAAGGAAAAGCTAACCATTCACTCATAATTGCTGTTGGATTGCCTACATACATCTTATTGTTGCTTGATAAGAATGTGCTCTCTGAAATGGGAGAGCAGAGGAGCTATTAAGCATGGTGTCTGCAGTATTCATTTGTCCTATTTACATTTCAGAATCACTTCTGATTGAAGTGTAGATAAGTGTGAGATGGTGCACATTGGTAGGAGAAATAAGGAGGCCACATAATCCTTGGAAAATGAGAGTCTAAATAGGGTACTGGAGCAGGGATAGAGATTCACAAATCATTAACAGTAGCAACGGAGGTTAACAAGGCCATAAAAATGCAATCAAAGCACTGGGGTTCATTTCTAGAGCAATATAATTGAAAAGCAGAGAAGTTATGTTAAACTTGTGTAGAACCTTGGTTAGACCACAGTTAGGATATTGTGCACAATTATGATCTCCATATTACAAAAAAGGATATAGAGGCACTGGAGAGGTGCAAAAAAGATTTACAAGGATGATGCCAGAACTGAGATGATATAAGTATTGGGAAAGACTGAACAGAATGGGGCTCTTTTCTCTAGAAAAGAGAATACTGTGGGGTGACCTAATAGAGGTCTTTAAAAATTATGAAGGAGTTTGATAGGGTACCGATAGAGAAAATGTTTCCGATTGTGGGGGGAATCTAAAATAGGAGTTTTAAATATAAAATAGTCACGAATAAATCCAATCAGGAATTCAGGAGAAACTTCTTTACCCAGAGAGTGGTTAGAATGTAGAACTTGCTACCACAAGGAGTAGTTGAGGTGAATAGCATAGATGCATTTAAGGGGAAGCTAGATAACAAGATGAGGGAGAAAGGAATAGATGGTTATGCTGATAGGGTTAGATGAAGTAGGGTGGGAGGAGGCTCGTGTGGAGCATAAATACTGGCACAGACCAGTTGGGCCAAATAGCCTGTTTCTGTGCTGTAAATTCTATGTAATTCTATGTAAGTGTAGTGTGGGCTCAATGACATCGGAACAAGATATAAACATGCCACTTTGCTGAAGAATTGCAAACCAGATTGTAAGAGACTGCTAACAGTTACTAGTTTACCTGAGGAAGGAGGAAGCCTCCGAAAGCTTGTGAATTTAAAATAAAATTGCTGGACTATAACTTGGTGTTGTAAAATTGTTTACAATTGTCAACCCCAGTCCATCACCGGCATCTCCACATCTCAACAGTTACTAGAACATGGCATCCATGACTTTCTAATTCTGACTGGCGGCAGGGAGAAGGTCGGAAACAACAATAGAACTCAGCTGGCCGACAGTCAGAATTAAAATGTTGGTCCCAATGCATGTGGTGTCACAAGAAATGCTTGCTGCCAATGGAGGTGCCGAATGAAACTACCTCCTGAGGAGGGTTTTGGTGCCTTTGGTTTTGCATTGTTTATGCCATGGAATTGTTCCCAACTGTGCGGTTGCCATTGGAAGCAACCCTATCAGGTCAACTGGTTACTAAACTAAACATTATTTATAAATGGTGCACATCATAGAATCATACAACACATAAGGAGGCCATTCAGCCCATTGTGCCTGTGCTGGCTCTTTGAAAGAGCAATCCAATTAGTCCCACTCCCCCGTTACTTCTCCATTGTCCTGCAATTTTTTCCTTTATAAGTATTTATCTAATTCCTTTTTTGGAAGTTACTATTGAATCTGCTTCTATCAACCTGTCAGGTAGTGCATTCCAGGTCATAACAACTCGCTGTGTAAAAAAAATTGTCCTCATCTCCCATTACCTTAAATCTCTGTCCTCTGGTTACTGACCCTCCTGCCAGTGGAAACTGTTTCTCCCTATTTACTCTTTTAAATAATGTTGAATTATCCTCTGTACAAACTGTGGGTGTGCCCTATACAAACTACATTCAGTTCCTGCGAGTTCATGAAATAATGTGAACTTCACCATTTGTAACTTATGTGGAATTGGACTTTATAAGCTTGTCAAATGGATTTTATCCTGGTTGTTTTACAGCATACTGCAACCCTTCCCTTCTCCATCCAACATTGAGAGGTCTTCTTTGTATCCATTTTAGTGGGACAGAGAGTGGGACATGAGTTGAGAGAAATCAATAAACATTGTTCATTTTATACATACATATTTAAAATAAATATTAGATGGGAGATACGCGGTACAGCTAAAGACAACTGCAGCCAGGGCAGATACCTCAGAATATTAATGGTGAACAGATCCCCTAATTATGCCTGGTTCTGTGATGTGGATTTACACTGAAGGGATTAAGTTGAGATGCCTGAAAAGTATTTCATATGGGAACTTTACAGGTAATTGAGAGAGGCCTGAATTTAAACCCATATCCCAGAAGTGAAGCAATAGTATTCTAACCCTTTGTCCCATCCAATTCATTAAGATGTAGTTGGTGAAGTCAGAAGTATATTGGATCTAGTAACATCAGTGTATTATTGCATCTGATTGTTTAATCACTTTTTAGATATAAAAGAAATCACTTGCATTTATACAGCCCCTGTCACATCCTCAGGATGTTCCAAAGTGCTTCACATCCAATGAACTACTTCTGACATGTAGTCACTGGTGCTGTGTAGACAAAAGTGGCAGCCATTTTGTTAACAGCAAGGTCCAACAAACAGCAAATGTGATGAAGGACAGGTTAATCTGTTTTGATGGTTTTGGTTGAGGAATGAAAGCTGGCCAGAAGATTGTTTTACATCCACTCGAATGGCCAGATGGGACCTCAATTTAACACCTTCTCCAAATGGCAGCACAACTGGCAATGCAATACCCACTTAGTACTGCACTTGAAGTGTCAACCTAGATTATATGCTTAGAATGCTAGAGTGGGGCTTGAACCCAAAACCTTCTGACTCAGAGGCAAGAGCGAGTCAAGCTGAGACTTGTTTCTTAATTATATTTGTGAATATTTTTAACGTGTGTCCTTATTTCTGCAGAACCAGAGTAGCGGCAATCTCAGCTGCCACTGCAGTCTGGCGTACGCTGTTGTTATGGTCTGTTGCTAGGCTTCTAATGGCTCTGTGACACATGGGGCCACTTTCATTGTATAACGGTACAGCTAAAAACTTCAAAATAGTCTGCCAATAAAGCAGCTGTCTCTACAGCTAGATAATTTAACACACCCTGCACCATGGACTGGTGGAACAGTGGAGTGATAGAAAATACGTGTTTTATTGTGATGAATGGCAAAAGGCCATTCAGCCCAGTGAATCATCTGCATCTAACAGAACCTGTATGAAAAGTGCTTGTTCTTCACTTAAAATTTCTCCTTGATCCATCAGGTAATGTACTGAAATTCTGCAATATCAATCTAACACAGTAGTTTTCAAACTTTTACTGTATGTAATTTACCCTTTTCAAATATTGACCCACTCCCAGGGACCACCTGTCCTAAACTCCAATAGACAGTTTCAGCTACACAGAGGAAAACAGTGCTATCATTATTTATAACAATACAGAAATAGAAATAATATATTTGTAAGTCAACAAATACTCAAAAATATAGCATACAAAATTATCCGGAAACTTTGCTGGTGGTGTACAGTATCTCTGGATGGATGGATAGAAATCTGATGAGCTCATAGACCCTGTACGGACTTCAGAATGCAGTTTGAAATCTTTATACCTGACATCACTCAGCCCCAACCAACTGCATTCCACAATTAATATTCCCATCACATAAGGAGCATGTTGTAATCCATGAAGTACTTCATCGTCTATTTCGATGGTTAACCTTTTAACTTTCAATTCCATTCCGATCCAGATGTTTAGCTAACTCTAGTTTAAAAGAGTTAATTGAACCTTCGTCTGCTACTCTATGGTTGGTGGGGGGTGATGGTGGGAAGGGTGGGAAGGATTCATCTCTTTCCTGGTCTCACTTCAAACTTTTAATTTTGTATTCATAACCACTAGTTCTACAAGATATAAATTTGATGTTCACCTGCTATGGAGTCATTTACATTGTATTATATGTTGTTATGTTTTCCTTTGATTTTCTAAATACCCAATGCAACGCACAAACTAAATGAAATAGGATTCTAAATTCCATTCATTTAATTACAGGAGGGACGGCTTCAAGACAGAAAGGATTCCTTGGATGCATTCGGGCTTTACAATTGAACGGGGTGAACCTTGACCTCGAAGAACGAGCCAAAATGACCCCTGGAGTCAATCCCGGATGTCCAGGGCACTGTACCAGTTATGGCAACCTGTGCCACAATGGAGGGAGGTGTATAGAGAAATACAATGGCTATTCGTGTAATTGCACTCCCTCTGCTTATGATGGGCCATTCTGCAAGAAAGGTAATTCATGGAGTGCTTGCATTGTAATGGGATCCCTCCACCTTAAGTTTTAATCTCAAATATTTATATCCGATAGAGAAAAAAACTTGTAGTTACAGGAAACCATATCTGTAAATGTTTGTCTTACAACCCTCCCCTCATATTTTGCATATTCTCCCAAGGTATAGTCCTTTGCCTTCTTCATTTCCTGTTGACCATTATATAACTAGAAGGTTACGGTACGTGGAGCTCGTGGCAAGTAGGCAGATGGGTTGAGAATTAGCTTGGCAACAGGCACAGGGGATGGTGGCAAACAGAAAATGCTCTATCTTGGGTAAAGTGCTCTATGACAGGGATCTGTTGGGTTGTGTATAATATTTGTGAATGATATGGAACACAATAGAAAAATCACACATGGACTCTGGACGGAATGGGCTTGATTGGCCGGATGCTTCTTCCTCGCTCCAGACTTTCTTATCTCCATTTCCTCTTCTGCTTCTCACTCCATATCAGGTGAACCATTGGACTCTGAACAACAGGAGTTTTAGACAGACTTAATTAAATGCTAGATTTAATAGGTGATGTTTTGCATGGACTGATTATCTATTGCTTTTCACTCACAGCACATATCATCAAATAGATAGAATGTTGTACTAGGCAAACATGGCAGCCTATTTGCACATAGGAAGGGCCAAAAAATAGCAATGAGATAAATGACCAAGATAAACCATTTTATTGGTGTTGGTTGAAGGATAAATATTGTCCTGGGTACCGGGAGAACTTTACTGCTCTTCTTTCTATAGCGTCTTGGGATCTTTTACCTCCAACTGAGAGGGCAGACGGGACCTCAGCTTAACATCTCAGCGAAGGCTGGCCCTTTTACACTGCAGTACTCCTTGTGGTGTTTATTCAAGATTTCACTTTCTGGTATTTCTGGTACCTTTTTGACAGCTTGCCAGAAGCAGTGTTGTCTTTGACCCCCTGAATTCTCTACCCTGTCCAATCCATGCAACACATAATCGCACAAGACTGTAACTTGAGAAGACAACGGATCACCAACATCTTTATCCATCCCCATCCCAGTCCCAAGCACTGGAGGACAAAGTTAGAATTTTTAAAGTAAATTTTAATGAGAATGCCTTGTTGATGCAAGAAAGATCTGGGGAGGGGGAAGAGTTCCTCTTTCCACCATGTGTAGCAAAATCATCTAGTCATTCGTGATAAAAATATCTATAACTTCACCTTCACTAGAAATAGTGCAAAGTGAAATCTCCCCCAATTTACCAGCTCCTTCACCACAACCCGATTCTGTCAATATGGGACTAAATGGATGGCTCTTTCCGAGAGTCAGCACAGGTATGATGGGCCGAATGGCAACATTCTATCTTGTAATTTTCTGTGATTTTGTGGTCCCAGCGGGATTCTCCAAACTCTTCATTACCTCAATTGCAATCAAATAAGTTTCACTGCCAGGTACTCTTTCAATTTCCTTAGCCTACTGTTGATGAGTGTGGAAGTGACCATAACACAGTGAATATTTTTTGCTTTCTACCGCATTAGGAAAGTTTTCATCATGTAGCAGTCCACCAACGCCTCAATTTTAAAATTCTCATCCTCGTCTTCAAATCCCACCATTGCCTCGCCACTCCCTATCTCTGTAACCTCCTCCAGCCCTACAACCCACCAAAATCTCTGCGTTTCTTCAATTCAGGCCTCTTGTGCATCCCCCATTTCCTTCTCTCCACCAATGGTGGCTGTGTCTTTAGTCTTCTCTCTAGGCTGTAAGCTCTGGAATTCCCTCCCCAAACCTCTTCCTCTTTCCACACCTCTCTCCCCTTTTAAGACACTGCTTAAAACCTACCCCTTTGACCAGGCATTTAGTCACCTGGTCTGATGTCTCCTTCTTTGGCTTAGTGTCAATTTTTGTCTGATTACGCTCCTGTAAAGCACCTTGGGACGTGGGTGGTGTTGTTGTCATAACAAGGACCTGCCTCTTAACAAAAGGAAAGCCAAGAACATGTTAATAGTTCACTTCTTGGCATGGTGCTGGTTACATACACAACAATATTTCTTTACTACAGGCTAAGACCTGCTGCATTAGAGGATTTTTTCCAGTTCCCGCAGTAGCTGCTCTTGTGGCCTTTCTGAGTGAGACTGCAATTACAGACAAAGTATAGGTCATTTAATGTTTGGCCCCAGGCTTATTAAAAACAGAAAATTCTTTTAAAAAGGGTAGTGGAAATCTGGAACTCTCCCCCCTCCACTACACCCCACCACCCCCACAAAAAAAAAAGCTGTTGAGGTTGGGGGTTAATTGAAAATTTCAAAACTGAGATTGATAGATTTTTGGTAGGTAAGGGCAATAGGCAAGGCAAGATTTTTGGAGTTAAGATGCAAATCAGCCATGATCTAGTTGAATGGCAGAACAGGTTTGAAGGGGGGATTGGCTTACTCCTGTTCCTATGTTCCTAGAAATATATTTATTTTAGAACACGTTTCTTTTAGAATTCTTGTCATCTGGAACATTTCTTTTAAAAGGTGGTTATTTTAGAAACGAGTTGATTTTAAAATATGCTTCGTTTCGAACGCATTCTGCTTCGAACACCTACCATTTTGAGCGTGCTCTGTTTCAAACCTGCTCCTTTTCAAATGTGGTCCTTTTGAAGGTGTTTCTTTGAGAAGGGGTTTCTTTTACAATGTGTGAATAATTTTTCTAGAAATATCAAAGAGAACAATGTTTCAGCAATAAATCTTCTGCGTCCCTGAACACAGGAGCCAGTGGAATTCATAACCCTACGGTTTACTGTTTCAATAATGTGTGGAAAGGCAAGTTTCTATTTTGTCATATTTTCTGGCAGCAGCAATTATCATTAATTCTGTTCCCTTAATGTGTTGATCATGCCAGAATAAAGCTGGTGAAATCATTCTTACAGGTTTATTGAGAGAAACAATCTGCAAATAATTACTGGGCAATCATAAATCAAGAACCTATGATTGAATTAAGGATTGTGATAGCATCTTGTTGGCTTAAAGCAATTTCTTTTAATAAAACAATAGAATGAGTCTTAATTTAAAGCTTTACTGGTTTAGATGTCATTTTTACTCTTTAGAACTACAACAACTTGCATTTATATAGCACCTTTAATGTAGAAAAATGTCCCAAGGCGCATAAATGCGTTGAGGTTCTCACTGGATATAACTATTGTCAGTATGGTGCTCAGTAATTATTTGAAAACAGACGCTTAATGAAAGGTAATAAATAGACCTTATGGTTATTCCAGATGCTACAGTGCATAGAAATACAGGTTTGCTGCTTTGGAAAGCTTTTTATAACAGAGTCGAACTTACAAACGAAACTAATCAAACTTAGAGACGATAAAACCTCTGGCCCGAATGGATTGCATCCGTGCATATTAAAAGAGGTTAGGGAAGAAATAGCAGAGCTACTATTACGTATATATAAAAATTCATTAGAAAAGGGAATGGACCGGCAGACAGCTAATGTTATTAATATATTTAAAAAGGAAGATAGAACCAGTCCAGGGAACTATAGACCAGTTAGCTTAACGTCAGTGGTAGGAAAGATAATGGAATCTTTACTCAAAGGTGTAATAGAAAAACATCTAGAAACCAAAAATATAATAAAGAATAGTCAGCACAGATTTCAGAAGGGAAAGCCATGCTTGGCCAAACTTATTGAATTCATTGAAGAAGTAATTGAAAGAGTAGACTAGGGTAATGCAGTGGGTGTAATGTATTTGGATTTTCAAAAGGCCTTCGATAAGGTACTGCATTGTAGACTCATGACTAAGGTCAGAACATGTGGAGTCAAGGGACAGATAGCAGAATGGATAGCAAGCTGGCTACGAAACAGAAAAGAGAGAGTAAACAGAGAAAACAAGGGTAGCTACTCAGACTGGCAAAAGGTGGGAACTGATGTTCCACAGGGACTGGTGCTGGAATCACTGTTGCTCATAATTTACATCAATGATCCTGATTCGGGAATCAGAAGTACAATTTCAAAACTTGCGGACGACACAAAATTGGGGGTTGTAGTTAATACAAAGGAAGAATGTGTTAAAATGCAAGAAGACATTAATAAACTTGCAGAATGGGCGTGTAATTGGCAAATTAATTTCAATATAGATAAGTGTGAGTTGGTGCATTTTGGTAGGAAGAACAAGGAGGCCATATATTGCTTGGGTAATAAGAGTCTAAATGAGGTAGGGGAGCAAAGGGATCTCAGGATACAGATACACAAATCACTTAAAGTAGCAACGCAGATTAATAAGGCCATAAAAAAAAGGCAAACCAAGCACTGGGGTTCATTTCTAGAGGCATAGAATTGAAAAGCAGAAAAGTTATGTTCAACTTGTATAGAATTTTGGTTAGACCACACTTGGAGCACTGTGCACAGCCCTGGTCTCCATATTATAAAAATGATATAGAGGCTTTGAGAAGGTGCAAGAAAGATTCACAAGAATGATACCAGAACTGAGAGGATATACTTATCAGAAAAGGCTGAAGAGGCTGGGGCTCATTTCTGTAGAAAAGAGAAGGCTGAGGGGTGACCTGATAGAAGTCTTTAAGATAATGAAAGGGTATGATAGGGCAGACATGGAGAAAATGTTTCCACTTGTGGGAGAGTCCAAAACTAGAGGTCATAAATATAAGCTAATCACTTATAAGTTCAGTACGGAATTCAGGAGAAACTTCTTTACCTAAAGAGTGGTAAGAATGTGGAACTCACTACCACAAAGAGTCATTGAGGCGACTAGTATAGATGCATTTAAGGGGAAGCTAGATAAGCTCACGAGGGAGAAAGGAATAGAAGGGTATACTGATAGGGTTAGCTGAAGGAGGGAGTGAGGAGGCTCGTGTGGAGCATAAACGCTGGCATAGACCAGTTGGGCCGAATGGGCCTGTTTCTGTGCTGTAGACTCGAGGCATCCCGATGTAACTACATGTTAAATAGTAGGTGTCGGTGTCTTTAAGACGGTAGTTTTATTTTATCATTCAGTGCACCTTAACGAGTGAGTAAGCTCAGCTGTTTCTGCCCGAAATACACAGAGCACTTAAGAACCTATAATCGGCAACTTTTGAACTTGACTTTACTGCAAATGGATAATGGTAAGCGCTTTTTGGCCGATATAAGCGACTGCCCATTTTAAACATGGACCTTTTAAGTGGTGGAAACTGCAGCAAGTTCTTGTAGCACATTTGTGATAGCAAACTGATCACTTCTGAATGCACAGATCTAATAATATCAGCAAAGAATTGTAACTATTTAACAAAACCCTGGTTAGACCGCACCTGGAGTGCTGTGAGCAGTTCTGGGCACCGCACCTTCGGAAGGACATATTGGCCTTGGAGGGAGTGCAGCGT
Source organism: Heptranchias perlo (assembly GCF_035084215.1). Lineage (NCBI taxonomy): Eukaryota > Metazoa > Chordata > Chondrichthyes > Hexanchiformes > Hexanchidae > Heptranchias > Heptranchias perlo. The sequence goes on along the minus strand of NC_090331.1, from coordinate 13,808,458 downwards.
AGGTTTACTAGAATGATACCCGGACTTCAAGGGTTAAGTTACGAGGAGAGATTACACAAATTGGGGTTGTATTCTGGAGATTTTCGAAGGTTAAGGGGTGATCTGATCGAAGTTTATAAGATATTAAGGGGAATGGATAGGGTGGATAGAGATAAACTATTTCTGCGGGGATTCTAAGAGTAGAGGGCACAGTCTAAAAATTAGAGCCAGACCTTTCAGGAGCGAGATTAGAAAACATTTCTACACACAAAGGGTGGTAGAAGTTTGGAACTCTCTTCCGCAAACGGCAATTGATACTAGCTCAATTGCTAAATTTAAATCTGAGATAGATAGCTTTTTGGCAACCAAAGGTATTAAGGGATATGGGCCAAAGGCAGGTATATGGAGTTAGATCACAGATCAGCCATGATCTTATCAAATGGCAGAGCAGGCACGAGGGGCTGAATGGCCTACTCCTGTTCCTATGTTCCTAAGATGGCAACTTTTCCTAATATTTATAATCAAATGTTGAGCTAATACATTAAAATATAAAAAAATGAAAATTCTCAACTTCCATTTACTATATAACGTATGGTTGCTCAAAGTAGAACCTCGTGCCTTAAGGTAGCTAATGGCATCATTAATCATAAACTCCCAGTGAGGTCTTACAGATCCCAGGCTCTGAATCAGTTCTGAGAAAGTTGCTTAGGACTCTGATCTTCTAATTTTGAGGATGTTTCAAATAATAAATGGATTCAATAGATGCAGAGAAGCTATTTCTTCAGATAGGGGAGATCAAGAACAAGGGAGCACAGCCTTAAAATTAGAGCTTGGCTTTTCTGGAGTGAAATCAGGAAGCGCCTTTTCACACAAAGGGTGATGGAAATCTGGAACTCCCCCAAAAGACTGGATGCTGAGATCAACAGATTTTTATTAAGTAAGGATATCAAGGGGCATGGTTCAAAGGCGGGTGAATGGAGTTGAGGTACAGATCATCCACGATCGATTGAGGAACAGGCTTGAGGGTCTGAATGGCCTACTCCTGTTTCTGTGTTCCTAAGATTGAAGGAACAGCCTAATTGCTCATCTATAATTCACTGTCATTACTTTCCTTTTTGTTGTCCTTCTTTCAGATCACTGTGCAAGTGTTTCACCTCAGTGCTCTAGTGAATGGTTCACTTACTTCACTTCCAGGTGAAGCAGGCCGTAAGAATGCAGAAACCCCTTGGGGTGAACTAAATCAGGATAACATAGAATCTAAACAATATAAACTTCCTATTCCTCATCTATTAAAATGAACATGTGTAGACTTTGGGAAATTTGGGTTGGGAGATGTACAGATTATTTAACCATGGGGGCCAGGGGAGGGGGGGGATGGGTAGAGGGCACCATTACTGAGATTATCCTGTTCTCACCTGACATCCACATATGAGCAGTTTCCAGGAATCACTGGATCGTGAGAGGACTCTTTCGCCGGTGGGCGACTAACAGCAACAACTTGCATTTATATAGCGCCTTTAAAACATCCCAAGGTGCATCACAGGAGTGTAAATCAGGCAAATATTGACACCGAGCCAAAGGAGGAGACACCAGGACAGGTGACTAACAGCTTGGTCAAAGAGGTGGGGTGTTAAAGGAGGAGAGAGAAGTGGAGAGACGGAGAGGTTTAGGGAGAGAATTGAAGAGAGTGAGTGCAGGCAGAAGGAAGAGTTGGCAAGGGGGTGAGAGATATCACTGGAGCGGAGTGCTGACATGCAGCAAACACCAACTGTCGAATGAATAATGTCAGGCATGGGCACCAAGAGGAAAGAAAGCAAGTGGAAGAACAAAGGGGAGAAAGCAGGAGGGCGGGGTTAGACTAGGTGGCTTGTGAGGAGAAAAACACCAACCAAACGGCCTGTGTCTGCGCTGTAACGTTTTATAATTCTATGAGGGCGAGGGTTTTGCATAGAATAAGAGCCAGCAGGAAAACAAGAAACAGAGATGGTCATTTTCATTTCAATGCTCGGGCAATAATCTGGCAGAGTGGATCACTCGCCCATTGTAGTACCCGCCTTATTTGCATCCCAATGGGATAATATAGGGCAGGTTCCACAACTAGCGGGTGAACCGTTCAGCCAGATTACAGACTAGGCAGTGAAGTGAAAACTACTCCAAAGAATCGGGAAGAAGAGGCAGCACACCAAAAAAAAGGGCAATGATAGCAATCAGAAAGCATGGATAGGACTGGAAATAAGTAAAACATTAATTAACAGAAGCCATCTTTTTTTTTGGTTATGCAAGAAATTGTGCGAGTTGTTTATTGTGGAGAAAATGTTTCCACTTGTGGGGAATTCCAAATTTAGGGGTCATAAATATAAGATCATCACTAATAAACCCAATAAGGAATTCAGGAGAAACTTCTTTATCCAGAGAATGGTGAGAATGCGGAACTTGCTACCACAAGGAGTAGTTGAGGCGACTAGCATAGATGCATTTAAGGGGAAGCTGGATAAACACATGAGGGAGAAAGGAATAGAAGGATATAGTGATAGGGTTAGATGAAGTAGGGTGGGAGGATGCTGGTGTGGAGCATAAACACCGGCATAGACCCATTGGGCCGAACGGCCTGTTTCTGTGCTGTAAATTCTATATAATTTGATGTTATGTATGTGTGTCTATCTTCCTCAGTCACCATTGTGAACATTTAGATAGTGAGAAACCAAGGAAAGGACTGTCAAATTTCTGACTGTATTAGATGCCTGAGGTGCCTATAGGATCTTGAATTGGCGAATCTCGGAAAGCATTCCCGACAGCAGAGTTAAACATAGCTTTCCAATCCGCACATGCGGTGTGAATGAAGAATGACAGATGCCAGGGAGTGATTCCAGGGCAGTAAAGTGCAAAGCATGAGGACATTACAACTTGCCTCTGAATCCTGAGGTTAGATTATTGTTTTGAAATCATGCCAGGGGGCTTGATTTTTTTTTTTGAGCAACAACATTAATGGGATGTTTCAATTCTGTTATTAGGCTGACAGCTGGTGTCAGCATTGGCAACAAATGCCTGTCCATCACATTGGCATGTGGGAATATTTACAGTTAAAATTGTTTCTGATTTCACTACAAGCTTATTCTGACTTCATGTATCTTTGATTATTGGGAACTTCTGTCTTCAAGAGAGACACACACACACACACACACACACACACATTTTTCCATTCAATCATTACAAATACAGGCCTAAAGATTGGTCCCCGCCAGTGTGAACTGGGCTCAGAGATGGTAGGCCCGAGGCCCATCCAATATTGGGCACATAATTTACATGAGCAGGCAGCTTGCCAGCGAAGAGGATTTCAATTTCGGCGCACTGCGTCGCCATAGCGGCACGTGGGTTGGTCCTAGGAGAGAAGGGGGGAGCAATTTGGAAAGGGAGGAAGCGATCAAGATAGGGAGGATGGCATCGATTGGGAAAGGGTGGGGGGCGATCTGGAGAAAAGTAAGATGATTAGGGGGAGGGGGAGGCCGAGCAGGGGGCCAGCAACGAACTTTGGCAATGCAGTGTACCCGGGAGGAGCACTCCTGCACATCTCGGGTCCACATTCAGGCAAGTGCTCCTCAACAAACTTACATTTTTGGTGACGGCCTCCAGCGGTCCCTTTACGGGCCATGTTTTGCTGAACGCGCTCAGGCATTAGTCCGCCTATTTGCATTTATACAAAGGGGCCAACGCCTATGTCAGTCCTGGGCCCTGGAAGCCTCCTTTTGTGCCTTCACCAATATGGCGGGCAGCGCACTTCCGGCGCATAATGAGTGCGCGCTCCACGCCCGCCCTATTGGATGCTGGGGTGTCCGATCAGCATGGTCGTTCGAGCCCACTGCGAAATTGGTCGGGGCCATTTTTAAGACCCGGACTCTTAAATTAGCATCACAAGCTCTGACTAGTATTTCTGAGCCTCGAGTTGCCTAACCAGCAGCCTTAAACGGCTGCTCAAAAAAAAAGCCCCAAAACTTCGTTAAACTTTGTTTTTTGTGGAGGCAGAAGGAGCAGGAATGCACTTACCAGCTCCACAAAATAACTGCGGGCTGGACCTCAAGCCCCCTGTGCCCCCCGCCACCCTCTGCCCACTCCGGACTTAACTGTGGGCCTTAGCGCTGGACAAAATTTGTTAGGCCCCACAAATTTTTATGATTGATTATGATGATGAGGCCTGAGGGTGAATTTAGTTTGGATCCTTGGGCCTATCCGTTCTGGCGTGGCGTACATAAGAACATAAGAACATAAGAAATAGGAGCAGGAGTAGGCCAATCGGCCCCTCGTAGCCACTGGCAATGCGCTTGGTTTGGGGCGCTAGTGAATTTAGCCTTTACTACATGTTGGTCATCATGATATCATCATCAAGAAGCAATCTAGGCTGCTCCACTGCATTATTACAAGCTTCAAAGAAAGAAAGAACTTGTATTGTTGTAGCACCTTTCGCAACCTCAGGACATCCCAAAACACTTATAGCCAATTAAGTGTAGTCACTGTTGTAATGTAGGGAAATGTTCAATGAGAGATAAATATTTGACACTGGGAGAACTCCCCTGCTCTTCTTCGAATAGTGCCATGGGGTTTTTGATATCCACTTGAGAGGGCATCTGAAAGACAGCACCCCCAACAGTGCAGCACTCCTTCAGTACTGCACTGAAGTGTCAGCCCGGATTATGTGCTCAAATCTCCAGAGTGGGCCTTGAACCCACAACCTTCTGACTCAGATGCAAGAGTGCTATCCACTGAGAGAAGGCTGACACCAACGGGGGATTGGATACACCACGAGAGATTCAATCTTTCCTGCACTGAATCATCAGGGAAAACAAATGTCCACTGCTACACAAGCAATAATATTTTACCCTTTAACTAACAGAGCAACTGTGGAAATGCACATGTGGGAGCTAACATAAATTCCAAATAGCAGAACAGGGAAAAATATCATCCCGCTATCTTTGGCTAATTTTTTTTTAATCCATTCTCGGGATGTGGGCATTGCTGGCAAGGCTGCCACTTTTATTGCCCATCCTTAATTGCCCTTAGAAGAGGTGGGACCTTCTTCTTGAACAACTGAGCATCTTGCAAGGCCACTTCAGAGAGCAGTTAAGAGTCAACTACATTGATGTGGGACTGGAGTCACATATAGGCCAGACTAGGTAAGGACAGGAGGCTTCCTTCCCTAAAGGACATTAGTGAACCATTTGGGTTTTTACAACAATCTGATAGCTTCATGGTCACTTTTACTGATACCAGCTTTTTATTGGCAGATTTGTTCTTTAAACTGAATTCAAATTCTCAAGCTTCCATGGTGGGATTTGAATCAACCTTCTCTGGATTATTAGTCCAGGCCTTTAAGATTACGAGTCCAGTAACGTAACTACCCAGCCCTTAGAGGACTTAAAAGGAAATCGAACCCACTGGCATATATGATGCTCACCAATTATATTCTTTGCACACTTAAGAGTCAAAACTAATAATATGTTATTGGTTTCCATCGGGAATATCTACCTCGTTAAGACTAAAAGTACTGCATCGATTTTGTGATGACCGAGTACATAATTAAATTACTGATAAATTAACTAATTAAATGAAATCCATCTTTTGGATGAAACGTTAAACCGAGGCCCCATCTGCCTTCTCGGGTGGACGTAACAGATCTCATGGCACTATTTCGAAGAAGGGCAGGGAAGTTCTCCCGGTGTCCGGAACAATATTTATTCCTCAACTGACATCGCTGAAACAGCTTAACTGGTCATTATGTCATTGCTGTTTGTGGGATCTTGCTGTGTGCAAATTTGCTGCCATGTATATTACAACAGAGACTACAATTTTTTTTTAAAAGTACATCATTGGCTGTAAAGCGCTTTGGGACATCCTGAGGTCGTGAAAGGCCTATAGTTCCTTCTTTACTGAGCGGTTATATTTACACTACACAATCTCTTTCTTTACAGAGGTTTCTGCCTTCTTTGATGTTGGGACTTCTCTAATCTACAACTTCCAGGAATCTTATGGAATTGTCAAGAATCTAAGTGGCCATTTATCTGCCATCTACATGGACAAGACAATTTCCACGGAGAACACTGCATTCAGCTTCTGGACCACAAGAGCACCCAGCATCCTCCTATATGTGGACACCTACCATCAGGAGTATTTGGCCGTGATATTACTGCGAAATGGTAAGTTTTAAACAAATGCTGAAGTTTCTTACATGCAAAATTCATTCCTGTTACGCTCCAATCAGAATTGTACCATACAAAATATAGGATGACCAATGTCTACCTAGGAAATGGTCCATTCTGTAAGCTATTACTTCCAGAATATTTTTTTTCCCAAACCTGGTCATCATTGGGAAGAACTGATCTCAGTCACTATGTAATGTTCAAGGGAAGCAGAAGTCTAGGCTTTGTTGAATGCAGGACCTGGAAGTAGTTGTACAGATGGCCTTCCCTGGGGTTTAGAATATAATACGACTGTGTCGATGGTTGGTAACTCAGTAATGACACTCAAAGGTTAGATCTGACCTAAATTTGTTGGACTGTGGGCTAGATATTTTAGCCCTTTCACAATCAATGCATAGACAATGTTCTGCTCTGGTCAATGCGCAGTCAAATCTATCTCGGCCCAGCTTGCCCTACTTGAGAGTACACCTTTCTTCATATGCTCTTGGTGCAGATAGATCTATGAATTTTTGCTAATTTTAGAATCGTTGGGGGTTAAATTAGTTAACCCCCGAAAACTGGCGCGCTGCACAATTAACCCACGCTCGGTCGTTAAGATGCAGGCAGCATGTAACATTCTTGCTGCCTGGTGATTTACATGCATGCTGCGTGCAGCCAGTGCTGCCTGCGTTGTTGAGTGGCTGCTCACCAGCAGGGGGTCCAGATATTGCGAGTGGCTAGCATCACTTAAAGGCAGCCTGCATCTCTTAAAGGGAAGGTACACTGTGGCTGCAGGAAGAGGTGGAAATCAATGGTGAAGTGAATCTGTGCTGCAATATAATGAAGCATGGTGATGATTGGAACTCTGGAATTTTTAATGAGCAACAATTTAGCTGCTCAAATCTTGTGAGACTCTTACATTTTCAAAATATAAGATAGGAGTCTGAACGGAGATCAGAAATTGCACATGTAAAACACAGATGCAGGTCCCGTCCTTATGTTTACAAACTATTGGGTTCCTTCAAAACATTGAATAAAGGTTGCTCAGCACTATACCCCCCCATCACCCACCTACCAACAAACTCTCAATCAGTACTCAACTCTTCTAATCAGATGCTTCATCTCACTCTCACACATTACCACTGTTGCAAGGCGTACGCCCACAGCTCACAGGTCACACATACTGGCAGCTATTCAACCATGACAGCCACATCATCCAAACACCTTGCAGGACACTCACCAACACGCTTCCTGCATTCTTGCAGGAGAAGGTGGTGCATAACAGGAGGCAGCGAGTGGCAGTGGCTCCATGGAACATGAAACCCGCGGTTCTCTCTCAGGATGACAGCATTCCTGTCCCACCCCTGCCTCTCCGCCAGTGTCCTTGCTGCTGCCTGTCAGCTGGCCAGGCCACTCCCTGTAGAGTATTGAAGTTTTATTATAGGAACATGAGTAGGCCATTTAGCCCCTCGAGCCTGTTCTGCCATTCAATGAGATCATCGCTGATCTGTGACCTAACTCCATATACCCATCTTAATACCTTTGATCCTCTTTTTTTTCTCTTATTCTGCTTGGCGTTCTCTGAATTTTATTTTGATTGTTAAATAAAAATTGAAATAAAAAAAACACAAGGTTGTCGAAGAGGTTTGGAGGAAGGAGGCCCATCAGTCCATTTGATTTCATCCTTCCAGAATCCCAACCCTACCGGCTTCCCATTACAGCACCGAGATGTTTCTTGAATGAGTCTGGTACCTCAGTTTCAACCAGCCTTCTTGGCAAAATGCTTCCTTTATTGGATCACCCTCTGAGTAAAGAAATACTTCCTGGTGACTGAGCTATACTTGCTCGTCGCAACGCTGTGTCTGTTCCCTCTTGACCTGTTACCCTGCAGTATCATTTTTCTCGGTTACTTCTCATTCAGCATCTTATGGACCTCTGTGAGATACCCTCTGAGGTGTGCAGTAATATAATCACAGCGCTCAATATAATATCGTGGACCACAAGCCCAAAGCAAGAATCATTGACAACTGTCATCTGATCACCTTGCTGGGATTACTACCATGTAATCACTCCCATTATATTATATATATATATATATATATATATATGAAAGAACTTGCATTTATATAGCGCCTTTCATGACCTCAGGGCGTTCCAAAGTGCTTTACAGCCAATGAAGTACTTTTGAAGTGTAGTCACTGTTGCAATGAAGGGAAAGTGTATGGAAGTACAAAGTTCTTAGGAACAGTTTTATTCTATTTTCCATCCTGATTTTGTAACCAGTACCAAGTACAGACACCGAAGGATTGGCAAGTGTTATATCATCACTACAGATTTACTGAGTGATAATCAACAATTAATAAACAGGATATAACCCTATCACTATATATTTCTAATGCCTATGCTTCTTATTATCCGCATTTAGAATTTATTAGTAAATCTTTTTTTCTCTTACTTGCACTTTCTCCGCTCCATAACTGTACTGAAAAGCATTAATGTGCACCCACACTGCTAAAGCATATTTAAAATAAGCATTCAGTGCTCTGAAGTAGCATTGTTGGTGAAGAACTAGAATATTATTTATTGTTACTTAGTCATGTTCCACGTACCAAGGATAAGGTAAGATATCTTAAGAATCAGACGGCATAGTGTCCTTTTCAGTTTTCAGATAGAAACCTTATGATCTTGCCTTATTGTAAGAACCAACCCACCCACCTCCCCAGCTGAATTATCGAATTATATCACCATAGACAATCATCACAATGAGAACTCTTTGTCTGCATGAAAGCTGGGATTGTTCTCCTTAGAGCAGAGAAGGTTAAGGGGAGATTTAATAGAGGTGATCAAAGTTCTGAGAGGTTTTGATAGAGTAAATAGGGAGAAACTGTTTCCACTGGTGGGAGGGTCAGTAACAAAAGTACACAAGATTTAAGATGTTTGGCAAAAGAACCAGAGGCAACATGAGGAAGAACAAATTTACACAGCGAGTTGTTATGATCTGGAATGCATGCCTGAAAGGGTGGTGGAAGCAGATTCAATAGTAACTTTCAGAAAGGAATTGGATAAATACATGAAGCAGAAAAAATTGAAGGGCTACAGGGAAAGAGCGGGGGAGTGGGACTAATTGGATAGGTCTTTCAACGAGCCGACACAGGCACGATGGGCTGAATGGCCTCTTTCTGTGCTGTATGATTCTACTTTTTTTAATAAATGTTTTCTCAATTTCAGACACTTTTCTCATTATTCAACTTCAATCCTCATCCAAACAGTGTTATTGCTCAGTCAGTCACTGGTGTGTTTGTTGATCTGTCAGTGGTAGCTTCTTTGTGTTCTGATACTTGTAAACATATCAGGGATCCGGCTGGTCACATCAAGGCTGCAACCATGCCAATCATTGGTTTTCTAAAAGCAATACCATGGAGCATCATCAAGCTATCTCAAAGTGCTTCACACAGTGAATTACTTTTTTTAATTGTTGCTATTTAGGCATCGATTGGCTAACAAAATGTGCCTTTAGTGCTGATATTAGCCAATTAAAGCAAGGAGGAAGAAAAGTTTTTAGAAAGACATAGTTTTTAGAAATGATATATTAGGTTTGATTAGACAAGGAATAAGGCAAAATTAAAGTAGAAAGAAAAAAAATACGATAGAGAAAATGGAGGGAAGAGACAACATTTAGTGTTTGAATTTTATTTTCTATTAAAATTGCTTTTGATTGTTTATCTTATAGTTTAGGGTTAATTGCACAATAATGCTACCTCAAAGATTTCACTAGCTTTAATATTGAACTGTAAACGTTCAGGTGTCACCAATGGCTCAGTTGGTCGTGCTCTTGCCTCTGAGTCAGAAAGATGTGGGTTCAGGTCCCTCTTCAGAGACTTGAGCACAGAGATCTGGGCTGACACTCCAGTGCAGTACTGAGGAAGTGCTGCACTGCCAGAGGTGCTGTCTTTTGGATGAGATGTTAAACCAAGGCCCTGTCTGCCCTCTCAGATGGGCTAAAAGATCCCATTGTACTATTCAAAGAAGAGCAGGGGAGTTCTCCCCAGTGTCCTGGCCAATATTTATCCCTCAACCAACACCTAAAACACATGACCTGGCTATTATCAAATTGCTGCTTGTAGGCCCTTGCTGTGTGCAAATTGGCTGCTGTGTTTCCTACATTAGACGAGTGAATACACTTCAAAAGTACTTCATTGGCTGTAAAGCACTTTGGGACATCCTGAGGTTATGGAAGGTGGTATGTAAATGCAAGTTCTTTCTTTGCTTTAATATCACTTTGCATCAGCACAAAACATAAAAAACTGCCTGGCCCAGGGAGACCGTCAATATTCTAGACTTGCCAGCAGTCTAAGATTCGATGTTATTATCTTCTGCCTTTAGCAGTGCACAGGGTACAGCTGGCCGATACACCAATGCTGAATGTCATTTGTTTCTCCTGAAAAACCACAAACACTGCTTCTGGTAATAGGATATAAATCAATAAAAAGCCTCAATTTGTTACTCCACATTAATAGATAAGGTTCAAGGAAAAGTCTAAGGAAAGTTGAACAGCAGGTTCAAGCATTAGCACTTTGCTGACTTCAAAAGATAGCTCTGGAGCTGAACACCTTGAGGAAAGCATCACCTGTACCTAGCCTGTATCCCTGTAGGGACAAACGAAAGATGCTCCAATGTAGCCTTTGTGCTAGATCCTGATATTGTAATCTTTTTCAAAGCAGCAGTTACATTACTGTTTTGCTTCCAGGCTTGCTATACAAAAAGGTTATGAGTGACCTCAAGTTGGAGAGGTGCAAACATAATCTGTCCAAGGACAGCCCTTCAAGGTTAATGCAGCTTCCTTCCCCAGACAGTTATATTGTGATGGGGCCTCTCTCAGATCATCTTGCCCAATACCAATAATGATAGAGTAATATCCAGGGAATTGATCCCCAGTGGATTTGTAGCCCCTATGAAAGTTATTAAAGGACTTTTGAATCATTAAAGATTCTTATTCTGTGTTTCTGAACCATAGGAAACATTAGTGGCCCATGGCCCTTTGTTCCCAATAGAACGACACAGGTCTGACCCAAATTGGGGATGGAGGAGAGGGAAGGAAAAAGCACAGACCAATGAAGCAAATTCATCAGATATAGAGAAAGAATGGAGAGATGGCACAAAAATCTGACTCTGCCAAAGTATCCCCGGAGACCTGATGAATCTGCAGAGGATCAGGTTGCTGAAATATCAAGATTACTCCACCAGTCCCCAGAATAGGGAAACTTCCCGGAGAGTTAAAGAAAGATGGCAACATTTTATATGTGAGAAAAGACTAGTGATACAAATAATAAAGTTACCATGGATGACTTTGACCACTCCAAGATAAACTATAAATGCCCTAATGGAAGTGCAGCCACAGAATCAAACCAGTAAAAGACTCTGTCTCAACACCATAGGCTGGAAATTATTGTTGGCGATATTAGTGGACAAATGCTCAATAAGTTAATTTGATATTCCTTTCTCAAATACATTAACCCATTTAAATAAAACAGGTTAGTGCCTGTGCTAAAACAGGTTAATGCCTGTGTTAAAATAATAGTCAGAGAAATGTCATATGAGCATCTTAAATATCCATCCACTGATAATGGCCTAAAACATGTTCTGGACCTCACAAGGGGAAATTCACATCTCGACCTGGTTTTTACAACAGCAACTTGCATTAATATAGCACCTTTAACGTAGTAAAACTTCCCAAGGCGCTTCACAGGAGCGTTATCAGATAAAATTTGACACTGAGCCACATAAAGAGATATTAGGACAGGTGACCAAAAGCTTGGTCAAAGAGGCAGGTTTTAAGGGTCGACATAAAGGAGGAGACAGTGGTAGAGAGGTTTAGGGAGGGAATTGCAGAGCATAGGATCTAGGCTAAGTGGATAAATGTGAAGTTATTCACTTCGGAAGAAAAAACAGAAAGGCAGAGTATTATTTAAATAGTGATAGATTGGGAAATGTTGATGTACAAAGGGACCTGGGTGTCCTTGTACTCCAGTCACTGAAAGTAAACATGTAAGTGCAGCAAGCAGTTGGGAAGGCAAATGGTATGTTGGCCTTCATTGCAAGAGGATTTGAGTACATGAGCAAGGATGTCTTACTGCAGTTATACAGGGCCTTGGTGAGACCACACCTGGAGTATTGTGTGCAGTTTTGGTCTCCTTACCTAGGAAAGGATATACTTGCCATAGAGGGAGTGCAGTGACGGTTCACCAGACTGATTTCTGCGATGGCAGGACTGTCATTTGAGGAGAGATTGGGTCGACTCGGCCTGTATCCACTCGAGTCTAGAAGACTGAGAGGGGATCTCATTGAAACATATAAAATTCTGACAGGGCTAGGCAGACTGGATGCAGGGAGGATGTTTCCCCTGGCTGTGGGGTCCAGAACAAGAGGTCACAGTCTCAGGATACGGAGTAGGACATTTAGGACTGAGATGAGGAGAAGTTTCTTCACTCAGAGGGTGGTGAACCTGTGGAATTCTCTACCACAGAAGGCTGTGGAGGCCAAGTCACTGAATATATTTAAGAAGGAGCTGGATAGATTTCTAGACACAAAAGGCATCAAGGGGTATGGGGAGAGAGCGGGAATATGGTATTGAGATAGAGGATCAGTCATGATCATATTGAATGGCGGAGCAGGCTCGAAGGGCCAAGTGGCCTACTCCTGCTCCTATTTTCTATGTTTCTATGTTTCTATCTCAGAAGGCACACTTCATCAAAATGAGAGACAAACTAAACAAAATTATTTGGGATGGATTGCTGACAAATGCCTTGGTTGAAGAAAAATGGAAATCTTTTAAACTGGAACAGTGAATGTGCAAAACAGGTACACACCCAAGAAATAATACGTATAATCTGAACAACAAGTCCCCACAATGGCAACTAAAAGGGAAGTAAGAATGTAAGGCCTCTTCTACAAAGCCTCTGGGCAAAAATGAGAGTGAAATCTGGGGAAAGTATAAGAAAATGCTAAAACAGGATTAAGGGGATGTGCAGAGAGGGAAGGATCAGAAAGGAATGGAGCAAAGATGGTAAGCAATATAATGAAACTTTTTTCTTTCAGTAACATAACAGCAAGAGTGATTAGGGAGGAAGTTAGTACTCTAAAGGACAAAAGTGGTGGAGTAATTGAAAGGGCACATAGTTTTTGGCGAATTTCGAGTGGGGGCCTAAAACAGGCGTTAGGACCCAGATTAACATACTCAAGGGGCCTAATACCTGTTTTAGGCAGGAACTTTGAGGCCAGTTTACTTTTTATTTTGGAGGTGATGGGAGTTAAAGAATCCTTCAGCATAATATAATCAACAAAACAAGCAAAATGTTAAAGATTTTCTTGGACTGTTCCCCAAATAGATGCTGGCCTAAGATGCTAGACTACATTAGTCAGCCGTGGCTCAGTTGGTAGCACGCTCACCTCTGAAGTCAGATGGTCGTGGGTTCAAGTCCCATTCCAGAGACTTGAGCCCATGTTCCAGGCTGATGTTTCAGTGCAGTACTGAGGGAGTGCTCTCTCAGGTGAACCTAAAAGATCCCATGGCACTATTTGAAGAAGAGCAGAGGAGTTCTCTCTGGTGTCCCTGACCAATACTTATCCCTCAACCAACATCACTTTAAAAAAAACAAATTATTTGGTCATTATCTCACATTGCTGTTTGTGGGACCTTGTGCACAAATTGGCTGCTGTGTTTCCTACATTTCAAAAGGTACTTCATTGGCTGCACTTTGCGATGTCCTGAGGTCATGAAAGGTGCTATATAAATGCAAGCCCTGTCAGTGATAGGACAGCAGTACAACTGATTTCAAAACTCCAATAATGTCAACCATTGATTTAAATGATATGCAAAGCAAAAGTTCACTTTGCTTGCTATTTTTGCATGAGGAAACCCAGTTGCTTATTGTTAATTAAAAGGCAGTGTGAAAAGCCCCTCTGAGTAAATTATGTATGTAGGTTACTTTTAAAGAGGGCATACACAATTTCAAAGTAATTATGAGGAAAACATTTTGAATAACTGAATCATCAGTTAAGGGCCCGAGCTAGCTAGTAATGATTTAGTTCACCTGAGACCTATTCATAATGAGTTCTTGTTGTCATATATCCCTGAACAGTATCTAAAATTTACCATCTGTAAATAAAACAACATTGCATTGTTGCTTCATTTAGTGCAATTGAGAAGCTTTATTTAGTAAGGTTTGTAAGATTTAAAGTTACATTTATTTAATTGGAGTTTACACACAGGAAATTCCCCCTCTCTCTTCCTCTTTATCTCTCACTCTTCCTCCATCTCTCTCAGTTCTGTCTCTGTCTATCTCCCTTCCCCAACCCTCCCCCTTCCTTTATCTCTCTTTCTCTATTGCTCTCTCTTCCCTTCCTTTCTCATTTCCCCTTCCTCTCATCTTAGTTTGTTTTTCTTCCCCTCCTCTTTCACCTCCCTCTTCACTTTTCACCTAATCTAGTCAGTTTTTTCTCCTATACCTATTTCCCCTATAACCCAGTGGACTGGGAGAAACAAAGAAAACAACAGAGGGACGCAAAAGAAAATATTAAGAGATACAAAAAGAGAACGTGAAAAAAAACTTGCAAGTAATATAAAGGCTAATAGAAAAAGTTTTTATAAATATATTAAGAGTAAGCGAGTGGCTAAGGGAGATATGGCCCATTAAAGATAAATGCAAGTAATAGATAACAAGGTAATAGCAGATTTATTAAACAAGTACTTTGTATCCATTTTCATAATAGAGGAAGAGGATAAATTACCAATGATAGAAAGGACACTAAAAATAGATCAAAGGGAGGAGCTTATTGTATTCAATATTAGTAAAAAAAAATGGCAATGGAGAAAATAATGGGACTTAGGATAGATAAATCTCCAGGACCTGGTAGTTTCTCCCCAGGGTATTAAAAGAAGTGGGTGAGGAAATTGCAGAAGGGTTAGTTATAATCTTTCAAAGCTCTCTTGATTTGGGAATTGTGCCTTTCGGCTAGAAAATTGCTAATGTCACTCCATTATTTAAGAAGAGTGGGAGAGAGAAACCATATAATTACAGGCCTGTCAGTTTAATGCCAATTGTCGGGAATCTACTAGAATCTGTCATTAACGATAGAGGACTGAGCACTTGATCAAATATAAGCTGATCAGAGAGAACCAGTATGGCTTTGTTAAAGGCTAGTCCTGTCTGTCTAATCTAGTTGAATTTTTTGAGGAGGTCACTAATCAGGTAGACAAAGGAGTGTCTATGGATGTTATCTGCATGGGCTTCCAGAAAATATTCGATAAAGTTCAAAACAAAAGATAATGAGCAAAAATGAGAGCACAAGGAATTGGAGGTAGCCTTTTGACTTGTGTTGGAAATTGGCTGGGAGTTAGAATACAGAGAGTGGAGATAAAGGGTATGTACACAGATAGGCAGGAAATGACAAGTGATGTTCCGCAGGGATCTGTTCTGAGACCTCAACTTTTCACCATATTTATTAATGATGAAGGAATGAAGGAATAGAAAGTTGTATATCCAAGTTTGCAGATGACCCTAAATTAGGAGGGGCAGTAAGTAGTACGGATGGGAGCAGAAAGTTGCAAAAGGACATAGATTTAGTTAGTGGGCAAAACTATAGCAAATGAAGTTCAATGTGGGCAAGTGAGATCATCCACTTTGGACATAAGAAAGATAATTCAGAATAGTTTCCAAATGGTGAGAAACTCGGAACTGTAGAGAAGCAAAGAGATTTGGGAGTCCAAGTATACAAATCATCTAAAGCTAGTAGAAAGGTACAAACATCAATCAAAAAGGCCAATGGAATGTCAACCTTTATCTCAAGGGGGCTGGAATACAAATTGGAGGAATTTATGTTTTAGTTGCATAGAGCCTTGGTCAGACCCCATCTGGAGTATTGCGTTCAGTTTTGAGCACCGCACCTCAGAAGGGGTGCAGCGCAGATTCACCAGAATGATATCAGGGTTTAGAAGGTTAAATTATAAGGACAGGTTGCATAAACTTGGCTTGTATTCTCTTGAGTAAAGAAGATTGAGAGATGATCCGTTTGAGGTGTTTAAAATGTTAAAAGAATTCGATAGGGTAGATGCAAAGAAACTAATTCCTCTGATGGGAGAATCATGAACAAGGGGCATAATCTTAAAATGAGAGCTAGTTCATTTAGGAGTGAAATCAGGAAGCACCTTTTCATCCAAATGGTAGTGGAAATCTGGAACTCGCTCCCCCAAAAGGCTATGGATGTTGGGTCAATTGAAATTTTCAAGACTGAGATCGATAGATGTTTGTTAGGTAAGGGTATCAAGGGATATGGAACAAAGAAGGGTAAATGGAGTTGAGGTATAGATTAGCCATGATCTACTTGAATGGCAGAATAGGCTCGAGGGGCTGACTGGCCTACTCCTGTTCCTATCTTTCTATATTGAATAGAAATCACTGGTCTCTCTTGTACAATTATGCATGTCCAAGTTCAGTATATTTCGGTATACCCCAGTATAGGTCAAGGAAATGAAATATTGAAGTTGATTTTGTTGATCATTGGTAACATCTAACATGGAACAGAGTATAAAGTGTAAGTTATAAGTAAGGTAATTTGGTTTCAGGGTTGAGAGCAGCACTGGTTCAGGAATTGAAGGAGCAGCAAGAACACACGTGGACCTAAATGAAGTGAACCAGGAGATGGAGGTAGACAGAGCCAGAGGTAACAGGGAAAGAGAAGATCCAGAGAGCGACAGAAAAAGGAAATGAATACAAAGATAATTTTCACTGCCTTTGGCTAGTGTGAACAAAGAAGTAGAGACTGAAGGAACAGAAAGATATGAAAAGAAAATTAGGGAGAGAAAGAGTGTGCGGAATTGTACAGTAATGGATGGTATTAAGTATTTCCTTGGCTTTAATCTAATCGAAGGGTTTGGATCACATAAAGAAGGATTTGCGTTTATATGTAGTACCTTATGTTTCAAAGCACTTCACGTACAATTAATTACAGTGACTTTGGTTATGTGGGTGAACACACTGAGAATAAATCCTTATATATCATCCAAACCCCTGCACACAGTCTTCAAATATTCCCTTTAATTTGTTTTCCTCTCCAGTTTCCCTCCTCTGCTTCCACTTCAAAAAGTCTTCTCCTCTCTCGCTGAGGTATGGTTCCATAGGCCCAAGTCACTCACTAGGAAATCGTTCAATGAGACGCTATGCACGTGTGAACCTTAACAGTCTGTTGGCATGCAGTTCAAACTCAAGTCTGAGCCTCTCCTTAGCCAGCCTCCACACATATACCCTTCCAACAGCAGTCACTTTACAGGAATGGGAATCCTTTCCTAACCTAAGGGGCACCATAGCCAACTGTAGCAACACCTCCACCCACTGCTGCCCCAACTTAAGATCAGCACAGATTGTGGTTTAAACCTGCGACCTCTTGGTCCATATGACTTAAAGACAAAGAGACTTTACCTCCGACTTACCTGGACAGCAACAACAATAAGAACTTTATTTATACAGAACCATTAAAGTACAAAAAAATGTCCCAAGGTGTTTCACAAAGATGTAAGGAAATGGGTGTCAAGCCAAAAGAAGGAGATATTAGGAAGGGTGATCAAAAGCTTGGTCAAAGAGATGGGTTTGAAGGAGGGTCTTAAAGGAAAAGGAGGGGAGTGGTGGAGAGTTTAGGAAAGGAATTCCAGAGTGTGGGCTTACACAGCTGAATGCAAAAGAGACCATAGTCAGAGGAACGGAGAGTTCAGGGGCAGAGGAGATTACAGGGATAGAGAGTGCAAGGCTATGAAGGGATTTAAACACAAGAATGAGAATATTAACATGGAGGCATTGGGGGACTGGAAGAAATGTAAGCTAGCAAGGGGCTGAGTGGGTGAGTGGGATATCGGCACCAGAATTTTGGATGAGCTAAAATTTATGGAGGGTGGAGAATGGGAGGTCAGCCAGAGGGTCACTAGGATAATCAAGTCCGGATGTGCCAAAGAGCGTTTAAGCAGCAGGAGCATAGGAACAGGCCATTCAGCCCCTCAAGCCTGTTCCACCATTCAATTAGATCATGGCTGATCTGTATCTTAACTCCACCTACCCGCCTTGGTTCTATAACCCTTGCCTAATAAAAATCTATCAATCTCAGTTTTGAAATTTTCAATTGACCTAACCTCAACACCTTTTTGGGGGTGAGAGTTCCAGATTTCCACTCCCCTTTGTGTGAAGAAATGCTTTCTGACATCAACCCCAGATGTCCTAGCTGTAATATCAAGGTTATGCCCCCTTGTTCTGGACTCTCCCACCAGAGGAAATAGTTGTTCTCTACCTCCAACAACAACAACAACAACGTGCATTTATACAGCACTTTTAACGTAGTAAAACGCCCCAAGACGCTTCACAAGAGCAATTATCAAACAAAATTTGACACCAAGCCACATAAGGAGGTATTAGGACAGGTGACCAAAAGCTTGGCCAAAGAGTTTTAAGGAGCGTCTTAAAGTAGGAGAGAGAGGTAGAGAGGCGGAGAGCTTGAGGGAGGGAATTCCAGAGTTTGGGGCCAGCTGAACGTATGGCTGCCAAAGGTTCACCGATTAAAATCGGGGCTGCGCAAGCGGCAAGAATTGGATGAGTGCAGAGATCTTGGAGGGTTGTGGGACTAGAGGAGGTTACAGAGGTAGGGAGGAGCGAAGCCATGGGGGAATTTGTAAACAAGGACGAGAATTTTAAGATGGAGGCGTTCCCGGACCGGGAGCCAATGTAGGTCAGCGAGCACAGGGGTGATGGATGAAAGGGACTTGGTGCGAGTTAGGATACGGGCTGCAGAGTTTTGGATGAGCTCAAGTTTATGTAAGGTGGAAGAAGGGAGGCCAGCAAGGAAAGCATTGAAATAGCCAAATCCAGAGGTAACAAAGGCATGGATGAGGGTTTCAGCAGCAGGTGAGCTGAGGCAGGGGCAGAAAGGGGGGTGTGTTACGGAGATGAAAGTAGGTATTCTTCATGATGGAACGTATATGTGGCCGGAAGCTCATCTCAGCGTCAAATAGGACACCAAGATTGCGAACGGTCTGGTTCAGACTCAGCATATATGAGGAACCTGACATGTTTTGGGAAGATGTCGCTGAGGGGCAGCATGTAGATGAGAAATAGGAGGGGGCCAAGTTTGGATCCTTGGGGGCCTCCAGAGGTAACGGAGTGGGAGTGGGAAGAGAAGCCATTGCAGGTGTTTCCCTGGCTACAATCGGATAGATAAGAATGGAACCAGGTGAGTGCAGTCCCACCCAACTGGACGACGGAGGAGAGGCGTTGGAGGAGGATGGTGTGGATGACTTGGATAAAGGAATAGAGAGCCATATATCAAATCTTTTAATCATCTTAAACACTTCCATTAGATCACCCCTTAATCTTCTATACTCGAGGTAATGCAAGCTTAATTTATGCAACGAGTTCCCATAATTTAACCCTTTTAGCCGCGGTCTCACTCTGGTGAATCTGTGCTGCACCCCCTCCATGGCCAATATTACCTTCCTGGGGTGCGGTGCCCAGAACTGAATGCAGTACTCCAGATGGGGTCTAACCAGAGCTCTGTATAACTTCTACTCCTTTGTATTCCAACCATCTTGAGATGAAGGCCAACATTCCATTAGCCTTTTTCATTATTTTTTGTACCTGTCCACGAGCTTTTATTGATTTCTGTACTTGGACTTGTAAATCTCTCTGCTCCTGCACAGTTCCTAGCTTCTCGCCATTTGGAAAATACTCTGTTCTTTCTTTCCTAGGTCCACAGTGGATGACCTCACACTTTCCCACATTGAACACCATCTGCCACAGATTTGCCCACTCACTTAATCTATCAATGCCCCTTTACAACTTTCTGCTTCCACCGACACTATTTACTGTGCCACCGAACTTAGTTTTGTCAGCAAACTTAGATATACGGCTCTCTATTCCTTCATCCAAGTCATTTATAAATACAATGAAAAACTGTGGCCCCAGTACAGATCCCTGGGGACACCACTAGTCACATCCTGCCAATTTGAGTACATACCAATTATCCCTACTCTCTGTCTCCTGTCTCCTAACCAATTCCCTAGCCAAGCCAATAGGTTGCCTCCAATTCCTTGCGCTCTCATTTTTGTTAACAGTCTCTTATGTGGAACCTTGTCGAAAGCCTCCTGGAAGTCCATATATATAACATCCATAGACACTCCCTTATCTACCACGTTAGTTACCTCCTCAAAAAATTCAACTGGGTTCGTTGACGACACTAACTGACTTGCCCTTTGTTCTGAATCAGTGTCCTTCCCCTGGGTTCAGCGTATTCAATCCCATATACAAATTTTCACCCCATTGTTAGTATACATGGTGGTGGCTAATCCATGCTTTTGTCACCACTAGAATTAGGTTCTGTAATGCCCTTCCTGCCAGCATTTGAAGTTTTTTTAATTCCAATGTCTGCAATACAACTACTTTTCAATAGTTTTAGTTCCATTTTTATCCCTCAATCAACATCACTAAAACAGATTATCTGGTCATTATGACATTGCTGTTGGTGGGACCTTGCTGTGCGCAAATTGGCTGCCACGTTTCCCACATTACAACAGTGACTACACTTCAAAAGTACTTAATTGGTTGTGAAGCGCTTTGAGGCGTTCTGAAGTCATGAAAGGCGCTATATAAATGCAAGTCTTTCTTTTCTTTGATTTACATTGACTCCTTATCCCCCAAGACATAGGCATATAAATTCATCTTAGATAGTCATGCAAAATGGGGGATAGTGAATCGACAGCCTGTTTTATTCTCCGCCCAATTTTGTTTTCCAGTGACGATTAATTTATAGATTTCAAAATCCTCATCTACAAATCCCTTCATGAGCTCACCTCACCCTGTCTCGGTGACATTCTTCAACCCATATGCCAATTCCTGAGCCCATTATTCCTTTAACTCTGGCCCCCTTTCCTTTCCACCATCAATGGCAGAGCTGTCAGCTATCTCAGCCCTGCTCTCTGGAGATTGCCTCCTGCAACTCTCTAAATCATGCTCGCTCTCATTTTCTTCTTAAACCCTATCTTCAATAATCCCTCTTATCTCCCCTAGTTCAGCTTGGTGTTCTTTTTTTCTCCTCTCTGAAACTCTTTGGGAGTGGTCAATCTATGGAACAGGCTCCTTAGGGAAATGGTGGAAGCAGTTAGTATTGATTCATTAGATAGATTTCTTTCAGAAAATAGCATTTTGGGATAGAGTATAGGAACAGTTTGAGACATGACATGTGGTAAGTGTTGCATGCTTAGGAGGAACAGGTGATTGTGGGCCCACGATTCCCAAAGCTTTCCACCATTGGGTTTTCTCTCATGTCATTTCTGGGTCTGTTGTAGACTAATTGGCAGAAATCGATTGCTATGATTCGTCAATAACTCCATTATCGTTGTATCATGCGACTCCCAGGATGGTAGAAGGCACACTAGATAGACTTGGTCTTTTTGTGTCTAACAATTCCTATGTTCCTATATGGGATGGTTTTCTACATTAAAAGTGCTATCAAATACATATTGTTGATGTGGCTACTTATAATTGCTAGGTAGCTCAGTGGGATGATGAATATTCTGTCAATTGAACCTTCTGTCCATGGTCACTCTAACAGATTGATATCTCATGATCATTTCAAGAATAGCCCATGCTGGTTTTTTATTTAGTGGTTGCTATTTATAATAGATGAGTAGCTCCCTTACAACATTACATTTGATTTTAAACAAGAGGTCAAGAAGCATAAGTTTGATGAGACTGAGTCAATTAGTTCTTTCAAAAAAGAGCAAGATAAATATTTGATTAAGAACTGTAGTATATTCTCCATTCCATGTTTTATATATAATGCTTATTGTAATGCATTGATTTATTCCATGTTTTATAACTGGCACCAGCCGAGGCTGAACAGGAACTTCCAACCATTGAGTAGAGACAGCAAGAAAGGGAAGTCTAAGTGTAGCAGAATTATGGCCGCCAGTTAGGACAAGCTGTGCTAGTGAAAGTGACATAAACAATTTAAGTCAATTTGCAGTAAGGTAGGTCACAGAAAAGCTCAACCAATTTGTCACCTACCCTATGGAGGCAGTCAAGCAAGAGGAAAGAGCTTTGGACTTTGCCTAAATTGCTGGCTTCCCGCAGGTCCAGGAAATCATTGATTGCACCCACATTGCCTTGCATGCTCCATATGAAGATCCTAGACTATTCATCAACAGGTAGGGCTCCAATGTGCAGCTGGTCTGTAACCACAGGCAGTGAATCATGCAGGTCTGTGCTCAGTCTCCTCGCAATATTCATGATGCCTTCATCCTGTGCCAATCCGTAGTCGCCATTCTCTTCCACCCAGACCACTGGGTGTCAAACTGGATGCTTGGGGACTTGGACTATGCACTGACCACCTAGCTCACAACTCTGGAACCCGAGCACAGAAGCTGAGGAGCACTATATTCAGCATGTATTATCAGGACCACTGATGTACAGCATCTGAATAATTCAAATTGTTCTTTGATTACATTGTATCCTGAGATTTGCTGGTGTATATTTGGGATTAAATTACACAGCTCTACATTTTTCTATGAAACTTGAACCTATTATATAAAGAAAAGGGTAATTTTCACCTTCCCTGCCTTGCGGTAATCTGGCAGAATGGTTCACCCGCTTATTGAAGAAACTGCCTCATTTTCATCCCATTGCAATCAATATAATGAAAATCGAGCAGGTTCTAGAATGGGTGGGCAATCCACTTCACCAGATGACCACCCAGACTGTTAGGGTGAAAATTACCCCCCTATTATTCGCATTGTTTTAAGAATTACTTTACAAAGAGTTCAAAAACTCTCACACTGTTTGGATTTTTACGTAAAGAAAATTCAAGCCCAAGAAATGTTTTGTTCCGTCAGCAATTGTTGCCTCATTGGAAAGCAGCAGGACCATGACTTTCATAAGCCTAATTCTCCGTGAGTGCCCAGTTCTGCTGTTGGTCTTAAAAAAATTCCTATCATTTTCCTCAGAAAATAATATTTACCTCAGGTAACAGTCCCAAAATTCATGATTTACATTGTTTTCAAGCATCCAGGTTTGTCCACTTGATTGGGCTTACAAACAACAGATGTTTTATAAATGGCAAGCCTTGTCAGTCATTATCCAATTCGTAAAATTTAGCTAAAATCAGATTATTTACCTCAAAGTTAATTTTGTTTTCAGCATTTTTTATCCAAATGAAATCAATTAACTCACATGCTTCTGGGCATTTTCCATTCAACAGCAAGTTAAGGCACTGTGAATATTTATTTGACTCAGAACATTAACTACATTTGGAGCCAAAACGAAGGATCTATCCTTGATTGACATGGACAGCATCAAAAAAGACAATCAGTCAGCAAAGCTCAACCTAATAATTAGCATTCATCTTTCGGATAGATTCAAAGTCATTTAGAAAAACAAAGTAAAATAATGAGTAACAGCACATTCAACTTTTCCACTGATTAAAAGTAAATGCATTTTCTGCTAAGTATAATTGTTTTGCATTTCTTTGTTCAAGCAAAAGAAAACACAGGTACTGTTAGTTCCTGTCTGTCTTTGAGTCAGGCTGTCTCTGAGGAAATATTAAGCAGTTCATAATAGACTAAGCACTTGATAGTTTGTTTAAACACCAACTTACAACGAGTTAGATCAAATCTACAGCACAGAAACAGGCCATTCGGCCCAACTGGTCTATAAC
The DNA here is from genome assembly GCF_035084215.1 of Heptranchias perlo. NCBI lineage: Eukaryota > Metazoa > Chordata > Chondrichthyes > Hexanchiformes > Hexanchidae > Heptranchias > Heptranchias perlo. Next base: position 13,784,570 of record NC_090331.1, on the reverse strand, counting down.
AGACTTTATGCTTCACACGAACCTCCTCTCTCCCTATTTCATCTAACCCTATCAGCATACCCTTCTATTTCTTTCTCCTTCATGCATTTATCTAGCTTCCCTTTAAATGCATCTATGCTATTTGCCTCAACGACACATTCTCACCACTCTTTGGGTAAAGAAGGTTCTCCTGAACTCGCTTTTGGATTTATTAGCGACTATTTTATATTTATGACCTCTAGTTTTGGACTCCCCCACAAGTGGAAACATTTTCTCGATGTTGACCCTATCAAACCCTTATCTTAAGGACCTCTATCAGGTCACCCCTCGCCTTTCTAGAGAAAAGAGCCCCAGCCTGGTCAGCTTGTACTGTTAAGTATATCCTTTCAGTTCTGGTATCATCCTTGTAAATCTTTTTTGCACCCTCTCCAATGCCTCTATATCCTTTTTCTAATATGGAAATCAAAACTGTTCACAGTACTCCAAGTATGGTCTAACTAAGGTTCTTTAAAAGTTTAACATAACTTCTCTGTTTCAAAATCATTTGGGAAAACAAGGACTCAGCCTTCCATTTGCACTGAGAGAATCCTGTTAACGCTGGGAAATGCACACATCACATGTTTAGACTGTTGTGCATCTCTTCTGTTCCATTGGGACGGACTACGCTTGAACCATGCTGGGACTAGAGTTCTAGCGAATCGAATAATTAGGGAGGTAGATAGGGCTTTAAACTAAATAAGGAGGGGTGGGGGGAGGGTCCCGGTGGAGAGAAATCTAGAATGCTAAAGAGAAAAGACAAAGAAGCAGTGCAGGAAAGTGATTGGGGTAAGGATAACCAAATTGTGTCAGGAAGGCAAGAGCGTACAAACAAAAGACAACAAAAATGGTCTGGGTAAGAAAAAATGGTAATAAGACAAATAGGGCCATAGTACATAAAAATGTTAAGATTTCTAAAAATGTTAAAAAGACAAATCTAAAGGCACTGTATCTGAATGTACGAAGCATTCGTAATAAGGTAGACAAATTAACAGCGCAAATAGATGTAAACAGATACGATATAATTGCAATTACAAAGATATGGCTGCAGCGTGACTAAGGCTGGGAGCTGAATATCCAAGGGTATTCGATATTTAGAAAGGACAGGCAAAAAGGAAAAGGAGGTGGGTTGGCGTTGTTAGTAAAGGATGAAATCAGAGCAATAGTGAGAAAGGATATTGGCTCAGAAAATCAAGATGTAGAATCAAGCTGGGTGGAGTTAAGAAGCAACAAGGGGCAGAAGCACTGGTGGGAGTTGTCTATAAGCCTCCAAACAGTAGTGGTAATGAAGGGGATGGGATCAAACAGGAAATTAGAAATGCATGTAACAAGGGTACTACAGTAATCATGGGTAACTTTAATCTGCATATAGACTGGCCAAACCAAATTAGCAATAATACTGTGGAGGATGAATTCCTGGAGTGTGTATGAGATTTTTTTTAGACCAGTACATTGAGGAGCCAACCAGGGAACAGGCTATCCTGGATTGGGTATTGAGCAATGAGAAGGTGTTAATTAATAATCTTGTTGTGCGGGGTCCTTTAGGGAAGAGTGACCATAACATGATAGAATTCTTCATTAAGATGGAAAGTGAAGTAGTCCAATCTGAAACTAGGGTCCTAAATCTAAACAAAGGAAACTATGAAGGTATGAGGAAGTTGGTTATGATAGATTGGGAAGTTTCATTAAAAGGCATGATGGTGGATAGGCAATGGCTAACATTTAAGGAACGAACGCATGAATTGCAACAATTATACATTCCTTTCTGGCGCAAAAACACAAAAGGAAATGCGCCCAACCATGGCTAACAAAAGAAATTAAGGATAGTATTCGATCCAAAGAGGAGTCATATAAAGTTGCCAGAAAAAGTAGCACGCCTGAGGATTGGGAGCAGTATAGAATTCAGCAAAAAAAGACCAAGAGATTGATTAAGAGAGGAAAAATAGAGTATCAGAGTAAACTTGCAAGGAACATAAAAGCAGACTGTAAAAGCTTCTACAAGTATGTAAAAAGAAAAAGATTAGTGAAGACAAATGTAGGTCCCTTACAGTCAGAAATGGGAGAATTTATAATGGGGAACAGGGAAATGGCAGAGCAATTAAACATATACTTTGATTCTGTCTTCATGGAAGAGGACACAAATAACTTCCCAGAAATGCTAGAGAACCAAGGGACTAATGAGAAGGAGAAATTAAAGGAAATTAGTATTAGTAAAAAAATAGTGCTGGAGAAATTAATGGGGCTGAAAGCCAATAAGTCCCCAGGGCCTGATAATCTGCATCCCAGAGTACTAAAAGAGGTAGCCATGGAAATAGTGGATGCATTAGTTGTCATCTTTCAAAAATCTATAGATTATGGAACAGTTCCTGCAGATTGGAGGGTGGCAAATGTAACCCCACTGTTTAAAAAAGGAGGGAGAGAGAAAACAGGGAACTGCAGACCGGTTAGCTTAACATCAGTAGTAGGGAAAATGCTAGAGTCTATTATAAAAGGTGTGATAACAGGACACTTAGAAAATATCAACGGAATTAGACAAAGTCAACATGGATTTATGAAAGGGAAATCATGTTTGACTAACCTACTGGAGTTTTTTGAGGATGTAACTGGTAGAATAGATAAGGGAGAACCAGTGGATGTGGTTTATTTGGATTTTCAGAAGGCCTTTGATAAAGTCCCACAGGGGGGGGGGATCCAGCACAAGGGGTCACAGTCTCAGGAAAGGGGGTAGGACATTTAGGACTGAGATGAGGAGAAATTTCTTCACTCAGAGGGTGGTGAACCTGTGGAATTCTCTACCACAGAAGGCTGTGGAGGCTAAGTCACTGAATATATTTAAGAGGTAAAAAATTAAAGAACATGGGATTGGTGGTAATATACTGGCATGGATTGAAAATTGGTTAACAGATAGGAAACAGAGAGTGGGAATAAATGGGTCTTTTTTTGGGGTGGCAGGCAGTGACTAGTGGGGTACCGCAGGGATCAGTGCTTGGGCCCCAGCTATTCACAATGTATATCAATGATTTGGATGAGGGAACCAAATGTAATATTTCCAAGTTTGCTGATGACACAAAACTAGGTGGGATCGTGAGTTGTGAGGAGGATGCAAAGAGGCTTCAAGGCGATTTAGACAAGTTGAGTGCGTGGGCAAATACATGGCAGATGCAGTATAAATGTGAAGTTATCCACTTCAGAAGGAAAAACAGAAAGGCAGAGTATATTTAAATGGTGATAGATTGGGAAATGTTGATGTACAAAGGGACCTGGGTATCCTTGTACACCAGTCACTGAAAGCAAACATGCAGGTGTAGCAAGCAGTTAGGAGGGCAAATGGTATGTTGGCCTTCATTGCAAGAGGATTTGAGTATAGGAGCAAGGTTGTCTTACTGCAGTTATACAGGGCCTTGGTGAGATCACACCTGGAGTATTGTGTGCAGTTTTGGTCTCCTTACCTAAGAGAGGATATACTTGCCATAGAGGGAGTGCAGCGAAGGTTCACCAGACTGATTCCTGGGATGGCAGGACTGTCATATGAGGAGATTGGATCGACTCGGTCTGTATTCACTCGAGTTTAGAAGAATGAGAGGGGATTTTATTGAAACATATAAAATTCTGACAGGACTAGAGAGACTGGATGCAGGGAGGATGTTTCCCCGGGCAGGAGGGGTGGGGGATCCAGCACAAGGGGTCACAGTCTCAGGAAAGGGGGTAGGACATTTAGGACTGAGATGAGGAGAAATTTCTTCACTCAGGGTGGTGAACCTGTGGAATTCTCTACCACAGAAGGCTGTGGAGGCTAAGTCACTGAATATATTTAAGAGGTAACTCGATAGATTTCTAGACACAAAAGGCATCAAGGGGTATGGGGAGATAGCAGGAATATGGTATTGAGATAGAGGATCTGCCATGATCATATTGAATGGCGGAGCAGGCTCGAAGGGCCGAATGGCCTACTCCTGCTCCTGTTTTCTATGTTTCAGCAAAAATATAACAATTTCAAGCATTTGCTTTGACAAAGGCTGAGACCTCCAAGAAAAAGCCTTAATAAAATTACTCATAGATAAATTTAATGTTGTTGTGAAACATGTAACCTTTTTTAAGCCATGTTTAGCAGCTGAGGGGGAAAGTGGCAGAAAAAAATTATTGGAAAGTATTTTGAGCAATTTCATTAGAAACATAGAAAATAGGAGCAAGAGTAGGCCATTCGGCCCTTCGGGCCTGCTCCGCCATTCAAAATGATCATGGCTGATCGTCTAACTCAGTACCCTCTTCCTGCTTTTTCCGCATATCCCTTGATCCCTTTAGCATTAAGAAATATATCTTTCTCCTTCTTGAATACATCTAATGACTTGGCCTCCACTGCCTTCTGTGGTAGAGAATTCCACAGGTTCACCACCCTCTTAGTTCATCTTCTCTCCCTTAGTGATAGGTCTCCGTGATTAGTCATTCAAGATAAGTTGTTTTCATTAAGTTCTTAGTTTTTCGTGATATTTTGCTAACCACTTTTCTTGCCTGTTTTATTCCCCAACCTCTTCAGTTCCGATTTGTCACCATTTTACTTTGAGCCAATCAACAAAATGTAATGCCAGAACTTAGCATCTGAAGTGCGACAGACAGCGGGTGTACGAATTTTACAATATAAATTGCATATAAAAACTGCACACCACAGTCTTCTGGTGCCGAGCATTATATCAGTCCATCAATTATCCTGCTGTCCTCTGATGGTGCAGGAGGAGAACATGATCACTGAAGAGCAGGCTGCGGTGAATCACATATAACACTTCACAAACGTAACATGACAGTTACATCTCTCAACCTGAAATTAGCTAGAAATTCCTCCCTGTGTTGTACTTATCCCGTACTCACTGTTCCTTTCCCTGTGCCGTAAAGGAGAACTATTCTAGCCGAAGGAGTGAAAGGGAACCATTCAGGTTATGGCTTCAGGTGGGGTTCTGGTGTTCTGTGTAGCTTCAAAATGAGCTGATTTTGTTGCCTTGGCAATCTTGCCCAACTGCCTCAGCATTTCTCAGTGGCACAGCTTAATGCTAAAAGAGCCTGATTACAGTTGAGAGGTACGCCACATGTCATTTTTCAGCAGCTTCATCACATCGGTAGTGATATAATTGAGAGTTACTTTGAAGGGGCACTTTTTAGTTTTGTTTAAAAAAAATGTTTCTCCCTACTTTGGCTCAGTGGATTTTGCCTTGAAGACATTTGTTTCAGATACAATGAATGTGAGTTGGGGGATGAGTGATTCACAACATGTGCGATGAGCTCATGAACTTCTTTGTCACTAAGATTGAGACCATACCTTCGGTTGCCTCGGCCGCTTCACTCCCTTCCCCCAGCCCACCAAGACAAACTTCCCCTACGGTTCCCCGCTGCCCTAGCCTTGAACTCACATCTTTCTCTAGTTTCTCTGCTATCTCCCCTCATGCCCTCTTCGAGCTCATCTTGTCCATGAGACCCACCTCCTGCTCCATCGACCCTATTCCCATCAAACTGCTGACCACCCAACTTCCCCTCCCGGCCCCAGCGTTAGCTGATATTGTAAACGGTTCCATCTCCTCAGGTACTGTTTTCCCCCCCACCCCCCCCACCACCCCACTGCCTTCGAATCTGTCTTCATTAACCCCCTCCTCAAAAAAACCCACCCTTGGCCCCACTGTCCTTGCAAACTACCACCCCATCTCCAACTTCCCTATCCTCTCCAAAGTTCTTGAATGCGTTGTCGCCTCCCAAATCCCTGGCCATCTTCCCTGCAACTCCAAGTTTTAATCCCTCCAAACAGGTTTCCGCCCCTGCCATAGCATTGAACTGGCCCTTAATCCAAGTCACAAAGGACATCCTATGTAACTTTGACCGTGGTAAACAATCCCTCCTCATCCTCTCGACCTGTCTGCAGCTTTTGACATGGCTGACCACACCATCCTTCTCCAATGCCTCTCCTCCATCGTCCAGCTGGGTGGGACTGCCCTTGCCTAGTTCCATTCTTATCTTTCCAGTCGTAGCCAGAGAATCACCTGCAATGGCTTCTCTTCCCGCTCCTGCATCATGACCTCTGGGGTCCCCCTAGGATCTATCCTTGGCCCCCTCCCATTTATCATCTACATGCCTTCCCCTCAGCGACATTATCCAAAAACACGACGTGAGGTTCCACATGTACGCTACGACACCAAGCATTACCTCATCACCACTACCCTTGACCCTCCACTGTCTCAGATTTGTCACGCTGCTTGTCCGACTTTCAATACTAGATGAGCAGAAATTTCCTCCAACTAAATATCGGGAAGACCGAAGCCATTGTCTTCGCTCCCCGCACAAACTCCGTTCCTTAACCACTGACTCCATCCCTCTCCCTGGCCACTGCCTGTAACCTTGGCGTCCTATTTGACGCTGAGATGAGCTTCCAACTACAAATACGCTCCATCACCAAGATCGCCTACTTCCATCTCCGTAACATCGCTCGTCTCCATCCCTGCCTCAGCTCATCTCTGCAGCTGAAACCCTCATCCACGCCTTTGTTACCTCTAGACTTGACTATTCCAATGCCCTCCTGGCCGGCCTCCCATCTTCCACCCTCCATAAACTTGAGCTCATCCAAAACTCTGCGGCCCGTATCCTAACTCGCACCGAGTCCCATTAATCCATCACCTGTGCTCTCTGACCTACATTCACTCTCGGTCCGACAACATCTCGATTTTAAAATTCTCATCTATGTTTTCAAATTCTTCCATGAGCTCGCCCCTCCCTATCTCTGAAACCTCCTCCAGTCCTACAACCCTCCGAGATCTCTACTCTCCTCCAACTCTGGCCTCTTGCGCAACTAGATTTTAATCGTTCCATCATTGGTGGCCGTGCCTTCAGCTGCCTAAGCTCAATGCTCTCGAATTCCCTCCCTAAATCTCTCCGCCTCTCTACCTCTCTCCTCCTTTAAGATTCTGCTTAAAACCTACCTCTTTTAATATCTCCTGATGTGGCTTGGTGTCAAATTTTGTCTGATAACGCTCCTGTAAAGCACCTTGGGACGTTTTACTACATTAAAGTCGCTATATGAATGCGTTGTTGTTGTTATGTCTGGTTGTTGGCAGTTGGGATCATAAATTCAGAGTTGCAGTGATGGAAGTGAATTTATTCTGAAGGATTTTAAATGCTGCTCATTTCTCACATCCGATTGCAACTGCTTAGTTCTGTGCAGATAAACATGGAAATACCATAGAGTATTTTAGAAGATTATTAAAGGACGTAGCAGACTCTTTACTGTAAAATCCCAAAAACCTGGATTATCCAACTGATATTTTGAATCATTATTTAATAAAAACCCAAGTGTGAGTTTTGTTTTTTCATACATATATATATATCTCAATTGAATACAATGACTATAAAGAAAGACTTGCATTTATACAGCACATTTCACAGCCTCAGGATGTCCCGAAGCACTGCACAGCTGATGAAGTACTTTTGAAGTGTAGTCACTGTTGTAATGTAGGAAACACAGCAACCATTGTGAGTGCAGCAAGGTTCCACAAACAGCAATGTAATAAAGACCAGATCATCTGTTTTTTAGTGATGTTGGTTGAGAGATAAATATTGGCCAGGGCTCCCCTGCTCTTTTTGGAATCGTGCCATGGGATCATTTACGAGCACCTGAGAGGGCAGACGGGACGTCAGATTAATATCCCATCTGAAAGATGGCACCTCCAACAGTGCAGCACAACACTGCACTGGATTGTCAGCATAGACTTTGTGCTCAAGTCTCTGGAGTGAGATTTGAACCTACAACCTTCTGACTCAGAGGCAAGAGTGCAGCCCACTGAGCCACTCGTGCAAAGGGTTGACAATGTATCTGTCGAAGATATTTGTTAGACAACAGTTGAAGTACTATGTACAGTTTTGAGCACCCTATTATGAAGAAAGCAATGAGATAATGATCAGTTAATATATTTTTTGGTGGTGTAGGTTTAGAGATCGATGTAAGCAACTAGGAGAATTCTTCTACTCATCTACAAATAGTGCCATGGGATCTTTTATGTTCACCTGAACGGAAAGACAGGGCCTTAGTTTAACAACGTAACAAAAAGCAGCACTTTTGACAAAGCAGCACTCTCTCAGTATTGTACTGAATTATCAGCCCAGCTTATGTGCTTACATTCTAAAATAGGACTTGAACTCATGATCTTCTGACTCAGAAGAGAGTGTGTTACCACTGAGCCAAGCTGGCAGTCATTATAAAAAGGCATTTGGGCTAAATGTGCAACAATAACTTGAATTTTTATAGTTTCCTTCACATTTTAAACATGCCCTGGAGCACTTTAGATTGGAGAATAGAATGGACATGTCAGTAGGCTTTTGAAAACAGGGATTCGGAAAGGCAGAGGAATTTTCAAAGGAAATATCAAAGCGCAGAGCATGGTGGCTGAAAGAACAGCTGCTAATGGTGGAGCATAGAGGATTAGTGCCCAAGAGTGATGGGTACAGGAAGGGCTGGAGGAATGAAGGACGCCACTGAGGTAGGATGGGGTGAGATCATAGAATGGTCTGAAATTGTGGATAAATAATTTAGATGTGCTAAGATGACATCAGCGATTAGAGTTTACGATTATAATGAGAGAACTAAGGGTGCTGTTTTTACCTCAGCAGAGAAGAACAAGGAAGGATCCAATAGAAATGTTTAAAATTCTGAAATAGTGAAAAATTATTTCTATTGTTCTGTGAATTGATAGCGAGGGGCATAAGCTTGGAGTTTGCACTGGATGCAGACAGTAGATATTAGAAGAACTTTTTCATACAAAGGATTATTAAAATATGGAATGCATTACCAAATGAATCTGTTGAAGCTGAATCAACCACATTTAAGAAAGAATTAGATAAACACTTGAAGAGAAATATTGAAGGGTACAAATAGGGTTCGAGTATATGGGGATTGGGCAGGAAAGTGGAGTTGAGGTCAAAGTTCAGCCATGATCTTATTGAATGTCAGAGCAGGCTCGAGAGGCCTTATGGCCTGCTCCTGCTCCTATTTCTTATGTTCTTATGGTAGATAGCTCTGATGTGGAGTTAGTACCAGCACAGGCACAATGGACTCAGGTTTCTATGATTCTATAATTAATGACATTTTCATTAAAAAGACAACATTAGTTTTGTTTCCAGAGTAGAGATGGGTAGGTATAGTGAGAAGACAGGTAGGTAGGATTGTGATTCATCAAATACTCTTTTTATCTGTTCCTAAAACTGTATGATCTTAAACCTCATCAATTATAAACATGACCTGTAAATGGCTCCTCAGCATAAACTAAAATCTTGAGCTAATGCAATGATGTTGGCCTCCATCCATTAGTGTTAGCAGAAACTATAAAGCCAGTTTCACCATTTTATAGGCAGACTGACATTTTTGTTAATATTAGAGAACAGAGCAAAATGTACCCTAAAGTAATGGTAACAATCATAGAATGTTATACCACAGGAACAGACTAGTTGACCCATAAAGTCTGCACTTATGTTTTGCTCTATGTGAGCCAGCCAATGTAATCCCAATCTCCTGCCTGCTCCTTTAATATTTTTCTATAATGGGTGGCTTAAAATTGTACACAATGCTCCAATTGTGGCCGTGTACAAGTTAGAAGACCCTCTTTACTTTTGTCTCCTATGCCTCAAAATACAAAGTCAAGGTTTCCATTTACCTTTTTTATGGTGTTATTATCTACTTATGCGGCCATCTTTAATGACCCATGTATTTGCACACAAACGTCCCACTGCTCCATTTAAAGTCTTTCAATTTAAGGTGTTCTCCCTTTCTTATTTTCAAAATGCATTGCTTCACGTTTTTCTATTCTGAATGCATTGGCTGCTATCTGCCCATCCTGCTAGCCTATCCATCCATGTCCTCCTGCAGTCTTTCATAGTTTGACATACCTCCACTTTGGTGTCATTAGCAAATTATTCCCTCAATTCTTATATCTGAATTGTTTAAGTATATAGTAAATACAGAGTGAGCATTGACAATGAGTTGGAGGTGAGGCAGGACTTACAGCAAACAGATTCTATTTTACAACAGACAGAGTCTATTTACTCAGAAAACAGCAAACAGAGTCTATTTAAACTGAGTCTCTACATACTGCAGCAAACAGAACTCATGACCAAAACTATAGCAAAGTCTCCTGATAAAAGCAGGATTATTTTTCCAGCAAAATAGTTACATAATATACATTATGTGCGTAAAATCAATCCCAGTCACTTACAGCAGTGCAATCTCCAGGCGAGATAGGCGGGAGAATTACCCAATCATCTCCATTCTGGCCAGGTCACTATATGCAGCCTAGTAAATAAGAGATCCCCCAACACAGACTTCCTTTTATCCCTATCCTTTGATTTCTCCCTTCATCTATCTCTCAAACAATGTGGTAACATTTCCCTTAATTTAATTTGTGATTGTCCTTGCCATAACTCTCTTATGTGGTACCTTTAAAAGTCCATATGATCTACTTCTACTGCATTTTCTTTAGTTATTTTCTCTGTTCCTTCCTTTAAACAATTTTGTACGGTTGGTCAAGCAATTAAAGGAGAAGGCCCACTACCACCATCTCAGGGCAACTGCGGATGGGCAATAAATGTGGTCTTGCCAGTGTCACCCACATCCCATGATCAAGTTTAAAGAGAAAATCATCACCTGCCTTTTAGCAATCCATGTTGATTGGCCCTGATTAATTCATGTTTCTCTAATTGTTTAGTACTTTCATTCCACTTTATAGATTCTAGTAGTTTACCAACACCCAAAGTAAGACTAAGCAGCCTGTAATTTCCCGGCTTATCCCTATCGCATTTGCAACCTCTAGTCTTGTGGTGAAGTTCTCCTTTCCACATAATGTTCAAAACTTAAATCTGCATTAATTATTTCTTCCCTAATTTCCCTCAGGAATTTTGAATGTTAAATCATAAGTCACAGTGATTTATCTACCTTAAGTTTCAATAGCCTCTTTAGTACTATTTCTCATTGAATAATACACACCCTTAATGTTCTATGTCTACTTCTGATGGTTGTACAATCCCAACAGTCACCTCCTCTTCAAAAACAGAGACAATGTACTTATTTAGTATCTTGGACATTCCCCCTCTCTCCATAACTTTACCTTGATTACTAATATGCCTTTTAATGTATTTTTTCTGCTATTTTTCTCATAATCCTTCTTTGCCTTTCTAATCTTTTTTTTGGAGCTTTTCGATATTTTTTATTTGTCTGAGCTTTTTGTTATATTATCTGCCCTGATACTAATAAATGCTTCTTTTTTATAGTTTAAAATTTGATTTAATCTCCCTATTCATTCATTTAACTCCAGTTTTCAATAAACTCCCATTTTTCCCTATTGGGATATTCTTGATTTGTACTTTTCTTCCATCTCATATTTAAATATTCCCATTGCTGAACTATGATTCTCTTTGCCAATTTTCCACTCCATTTAATTTTGGCAAGGTCCTTTAAAGCTCAGTGTGATTTGTTTCTTTCCATTGAAGTACCCTTGTGCTCGACTTTTCTTTTTTCCTTTTTCATTCTTATACGGAACTTAATTATGCCATGGTCAGTGTTTCTCAAATATTAATCTACTTTAATCGCCTATTTGCTTCACTTCATTACTCAGAATCAGGTCAAATAATGCTTCCTTCCTTGTTGGAGTAATAATATATTACTTGAGAAAACAATCCTGAACCCACTCCAAAAAATCCTTCCCTTTCTCACCACATTTCCAATCCCAGTTTATTTTTTAGATATTTAAATCTCCTACAATTATAACTTTATTTTTAATACATGGCTCTCAAATGTCATCTTTCATTTCCTTTCCACTGTTTGACTGTTTATAATACACTTAAAAATGTGGCCAATGCTTTCTTACTCCTCAACTCAATCCAAGGAGGATTTTGTTTTGACCGCTTCTCAAATTAAGTCCTTACTTGCTAGTGTCTCTAATATCACTACCCCTCCTCCTTTCTTCCTTCTCCATCCCTCTTGAAACTTTTATACCCAAATGGCAGTCCTGACCTAGCCATGTTTCAGTTATTGCTATTTTACCATGATTTTCTATTTTAATCAATGACTCTAGTTCCCCAGTTTTGTGCATCGACAGACATATATTTTAGTTTGGATTTCCTTATTTTGGCAATTTTTCTTTCTTGCTTGCTTTCCCAGATCCTGACCTTTTTTTTTGTTTTATCTTATCCTGTATAACGTCTTTCACCTTTTCTATCTCCTTACTACCTACACACATACAGCATCTTTCCCTTCCAAGCTCTCTACACTTGCTTTTTCTCATCCCCTTGCCATATTCATTTTTACTCTCCCCCACAAGGAAATTCGACTTAGTTCTGTTCAGGTTTAGGTTGCCCTGTCAATAACAGCTCGTTCCTGCTCCAGAACTGGTCTCAAAGCCTTAAGAATTTGCTTCTTTATGTCAGGTATTTCCCATCTCATTTTTCACCCATTTTCTCCCCTTTCATTTCCCCAGGCCATGCACAATCTGCAGCTCGTAGAGTTGCCAACCTGCTCCTGGAACCACCAGTGCATGGAAGTTAAGGGAGCTGAAAGATTGAGTCTCTACCCCATTACTGGAGTATATTGTGTCCAGTTCTGGGCACAGCACTTTAAGAAAGATGTGAAAACCTTTGAGAGGTTGCAGAAGAGATTTTCTAGAATGATTCCAGGGATGAGGGACCTTAGTTACGTGAAAAGACTGAAGAAGCTGGGATTGTTCTCCTTGGAACAGAGACGGTTGTGAGGAGATTTGATAGAGGTATTCAAAATCATGAAGGTATCTAGACAGAGAGAAACTGCTCCCATTGGTGGAAGGGTCAAGGACCAGAGGACATAGATTTAAGGTGATTGGCAAAAGAACCAAAGGTGACATGAGGAAAAACTTTTTTACACAGCGAGTGGTTAGGATCTGGAATGCACTGCCTGAGGGGATGGTGGAGGAAGATTCAATCGTGGCTTTCATAGGGGAACTGGATAAGTACTTGAAAGGAAAAAAATTGCAGGGCTATGGGGTTAGGGCAGGGGAGTGGGACTAGCTGGATTGTTCTTCTATAGAGCCAGCGTGGACTTGATGGGTCGAATGGCCTCCTTCCGTGCTATAGCCTTTCTATGATTCTATGATATTCTGTGACAATGCATGATCAATAACCAATCACAAGATCACAGAACAGGCTTGATTGAAGGAGGTCCTTCCTCTAATTTAACCATATTTTTCCAGAATACAAACTCTACTGCCTCATCATTGCAAAATCTGACATTCTTTACATAAGGTTAGGATCCATAATCTCAATCACACTATCTGGCATCCCATTTGAACTGTTGAATAAATACTTCCTCGTACTCTTCCTTAATTGGTCTATCAAATAAAATCATTGCCATTCCCAATTATCAGAAATATTAATATGTTATTCACTGCATGAGACTTCACATTTTCTATCATGGAATGCGAAGGAACTGTCTTTTTTCAAATATTATACATAAATTATGCAATTATTCTGAATTTTGAATAACGAGTCACTGCAACTGCAACACGGCAACCATGGCAACACTATCTTTAAGAGTAGAAAGAAAAAGAATTCTTGAATTAAAAAATGGTCATTTAGGTAACATTATATTGCAGTCACTTATTTGCCAATGATCCCACTTCAAAATCAGTCAGTGGCACAATGATCAGTGCTTCATTGATTCCTGTTTCTGAAGCTGGCCTCATTCTCATGCTGAAAGTAGAAGTTGATGAAAAATACATTTTCCAGTTTAAGTGTCTCCACAATAATAGTTAATCAATGTGCTCCAAATGCAGGGTGTAAAGAATAGTCTTGTGGCTGCCATCACAATGAGCAGAAGCAAGTAATGTTAACAGCTGTGAGAGTGAAAGTATTGAGGGATATGGAGTCAAGGTGGGTAAATAGAGTTAGGATACAGATCAGCTATGATCTAATTGAATGGCAGAACAGATCCAAGGGGCTGAATGGCCTACTCCTGTTCCTATGTTTCTATATTAGAGTGGAGGTCTAGGGGAGAATCTTTTGTTCAAAGCAATCGGCCATTGCCTACTGAAGAAAAAAAACCTTCGTTCACATTTTTAAAAAAACACATCCGATATCTTAAAAAAGAAAAAAGAAAGACTTGTATTTATATTGCGCCTTTCATGACCCCAGGATGTGCCAAAGTGCTTTATGACCAATGAAGTACTTTTTTGAAGTGTAGTCACTGTTGCAGTGTAGGAAATGTGGCAGGCAATTTGCACACAACAAGGTCCCACAGCCAGCAATGAGATAATGACCAGATCACCTGTTTTTTTTTAGTGATGTTGGTTGAGCGGTAAATGTTGGCCAAGACATTTATGCATGTGGAGACATGTCATGTTGGGCCTCTTTGCCTCTAAGCCACTCCATTGGACTCACTGATAGTGAGCTCCACTCTGAGTTCCAGAGGGGCTCCATTCATTATCGTAGGTTAGGGATTGATCTCGGGCTGACTGATCTTGCAAAATGTACTTGTGACTGGGTTTACTGTATATAAGGGCATTGGTAAGAATCTATTTGGAGTCTGTATACAATGCTGATCACCTATTTGTTTCACCCTATAGAGAACAGGAGCAACAATGATTCTAAGTATCTGGAATTTAAGTTATGACGAAAGGTTAAGGAAATTGGGTTTGTTTTATTAAGAAGAATGAGACTTTAAGGTGATCCAATTGCAGTCTTCAAGATGATGGCAAGAACAGACGAATTGTCCAAGCAATTTGTCCACTTTGGGGAAGGGTTCAAATGCCAGAGAAGGAATGTGAAAACTTAGGAAGTGAGGAACATTTTTGCACAGCGGGTAATGAATTTCTGACATAAGTTACCAGGAAACGCCATTGATGTGGATAGCATAAGTGGGTTTAAGAGATGAATGGATGTGTTTCTAGGTTGGGGAGGGATTGAGAGACATAGGGAGAAGGTAAATTGGTGGCATTATGATCAATCAAATAGGCATCAGCTTGTTGTGATTAATGGTACTTCCCTTTTCTTAAAAATTATGAAATTTTAATGATGAGCTGCACAACATTCACTGATTCTCAAGATGAAGATTTTTTTTAACTGTAACATATAAATAGATTTATGAGGCTTGGAAACACCAAAATTTGATCTATGAGGATTGCACTTCTCTTATTCTACAATTCTTGGCCTTTACTCAAGGGAGACCAAACCTTCCTTTGAACTTAAAAGCAGTTCCAGTAATGTGAGGCATCCTGCTAGAAGGGGCTAATATAAGTCTTAGGATTTGGTGGGGATTTGTTTATCTGGATGAAGAGGATCATCCTTTTCTAGGTAGCAAAAATGCCAAGGATAGAATCCAAAAACTTTCTCCGTATTAAGGAAAGGAATGGGTCAATAGTTCTCACCACACCGGGTGGAAACAATCTCTAGCTTAAATAGGGAGGTAGCAGTGAGTTGATTTAAAATTCTTTGATCTTTGCTTTATTATGTACCACTAGCAATGTAAGTGCTGATGTGTGTGACATTTTGAAGAAAAAACTTGTATACACTGCTTCACGTTGCCTAATGAGATTGACCTGCAGAGCTCAGTCTTCTGTTCCCTTGGGACGTTTGGGTGATTCAAGAAAGCAAAGAAATCCATGAACTTCTGAACCCTTGGCTACATTTGTACACAATATATAGATCTCGCTAGAAGGATCAGCATGTCCTGGTAGTCATAGTTCTTTGAATTAAATTGGTTATACACAAGTTTTCTTTTAGTTGCCTTGCCACTGAGAAAGGGCATATTCTGATTTTCTGAATTTAAAGCATTAGGTTTATATTTAGTAACTGCAAGTGTTGCAAGCACTCCTGCAAACAAATCAGTAATATATCTATTTTTTTCAGAGTGTTATTTGTTGGTTTCACTTACATTATTTTTTTCCATTTTACATTTTGATGAATAATAAGTTTTTCTATGAATAAATTTATTCTCTTCCTCATTAACGTCTTACATCATCCCTGGAGAGATTGAGGCTTTATTAAGGGAAAGAATATTTCTTTGATGCTTTTTTCTGTCTGTTTTCTTCTATCGCGATCTATACATTGTGTACAAATGTAGCCGAGGATTCAGAAGTGCATGGATTTCTTTGTTCTCTCGAATCACCCAAAAGCCCCAAGGGAACAGGAGATCAGGCTCTCCAGGGAATGGAGTTTTTATAATGTGTGCAGGATTCCCTTCTTACCCAATGTGTAAAAAACCCAACAAGAGATGAAACACTGCTGGATCTAATAATAGGAAATGAACCAGAACAGATAAGAGAAGTAAGCGTAGGGTAACATCTAGGCAATAGTGATCACAACATAATAAGGTTTAAGATCAAGATTGAGAAAGACATAAGTAAGGCAAAGACCAAAGTAATAAATTGGAAAAAAGCTGATTTTAAAGGGGTGAGAATGGTACTAGGGAAAATAAACTGGAAAAATTGACGCATAAAGAAATATAACAGCCAGGGGAAATATTTAAAACGGTGATCAATGGAGTCCAGAAGAAATATATCCCACTAAAAAGCAAGAACAAACTAGCCAGTAATAACACACCATGGATGAATAAGGAAATAAGGGCAAAATTGAAACTAAAGAAAAAGGCATACACTAAGTACATAGACAACAAAGGAGGGGATAGCAAAAGGAATACGGAAAGGTTAGGATAGAAGTCAAAACAACAATTAGGAAGGCAAAGAGAAACGACAGAAGTAAATTATCAAGGAATTTAAAAAGAAATAGTAAAGTATTTTACAGACACATAAATAACAAAAGAAAAATCAGGATGGGGTAAGGCCACTAATGAATACACACAATAAACTCACAGGTAATGACACTAAAATGGCAGAAATATTAAATAATGAATTTGCCTCAGTATTTACCAGGGAGATTAATATGGTGGGCATGACATTAAAAGAAGAGATCAGAAACGATATAAAGATATTTAAGATAGAAAGGGGGGAAATAATTGATAAACTAATCAAACTTAGAGAGGATAAAACCCCTGGTCCAAATGGATTGCATCCACGCATTGAAAATAAGTTAAGGAAGAGTTAGGGTACGGTAGCATAGTGGTTAATGACTTTCCCTCCATCATAAGGACAGAAATAGGGATGTTCACTGATGATTGCACAGTGTTCAGTTCCATTCGCAACCCCTCAGATAATGAAGGAGCCCGTGCCCGCATGTAGGAAGACCTGGACAACATCCAGGCTTGGGCTGATAAGTGGCAAGTAACATTCACGCCAGACAAGTGCCAGGAATGACCATCTCC
Source organism: Heptranchias perlo (assembly GCF_035084215.1). Classification (NCBI taxonomy): domain Eukaryota; kingdom Metazoa; phylum Chordata; class Chondrichthyes; order Hexanchiformes; family Hexanchidae; genus Heptranchias; species Heptranchias perlo. Next base: position 13,767,256 of record NC_090331.1, on the reverse strand, counting down.
AAAAAGAGAGAGTCTAACCACCTCCCCTTGACATTCAACGGCATTACCATCACCGAATCCCCCACCATCAACATCCTGGGGGTCACCATTGACCAGAAACTTAACTGGACCAGCCACATAAATACTGTGGCTACATGAGCAGGTCAGAGGCTGGGTATTCTGCAGTGACTGACTCACCTCGTGACACCCGAAAGCCTTTCCACCATTTACAAGTCAGGAGTATGATGGAATACTCTCCACTTGCCTGCATGAGTGCAGCTCCAACAACACTCAAGAAGCTCGACACCATCCAGGACAAAGCAGCCCGCTTGATTGGCAACCCATCCCCCACCTTAAACATTCACTCCTCCACCACCAACGTGTCGTGGCTGCAGTGTGTACCATCAACCAGATGCACTGCAGCAACTCGCCAAGGCTTCTTTGACAGCGCCTCCCAAACCCGCAACACCTACCACCTGGAAGGACAAAAGCAGCAAGCACATGGGAACACCACTACCTGCACATTCCCCTCCGAGTCACACACCATCCCGACTTGGAAATATATCGCCGTTCCTTCATCGCGCTGGGTCAAAATCCTGGAACTCCCTACCTAACAGCACTATGGGAGAACCTTCACCACACGGACTGCAGCGGTTCAAGAAGGCGGCTCACCACCACCTTCTCAAGGGCAATTAGGGATAGGCAATAAATGCTGGCCACATACTCCTTGGAAAATAAGAGTCTAAATGGGGTAGAGGAGCAGAGGGATCTGGGGGTACAGATACACAAATCACTAAAAGCAGCGAAGCAGGTTAATAAGGCCATAAAAAAAGCAAACCAAGTACTGGGGTTCATTTCCAGAGGGATAAAATTGAAAAGCAGGGAAGTTGTGTTGAAGTTGTATAGAACCTTGGTTAGACCACACTTGGAGTATTGTGAACAGTTCTGGTCTCCATATTATAAAAAGGATAAAGAGGCACTGGAGAAGGAGCAAAAAATATTTAGTGGGATGATACCAGAACTGAGAGATCATACCTATCAGGAAAGGCTGTGGCTCTTTTCTCTGGTAAAGAGAAGACTGAGGGGTGACCTGATCTAGGTCTTTAACATTATGAAAGGGTTTGATAGGGTAGACGTAGAAAAGATGATTCCACTTGTGGGGGAGACTAGAACTAAGGGCCATAAATATAAGATTGTCACTAGTAAATCCAATAGGGAATTCAGGAGAAACTTTTTTACCCAGATGGTGGTTAGAATGTGGAACTCGCTACCATAAAGAATAGTCGAGGCGGCTAACATAGACGCGTTTAAGGGGAAGCTGGATAAACTCATGAGGGAGAAAGGAATACAAGGATATGTTAGACAATGAAGGTAGGGAGGAGTTTCGTGTGGAGCATAAACACCAGCCTGGACATGTTGGGCCGAATGGCCTATTTCTGTGCTGTGTATTCTATGTAATTTTTTTTCTCCCCTCTCTTGGCCGTGCTTCATGTGTGAGCCTAGATGGTGAATATCTGCAGACGATGATCACAGAGGAGTTTGTAGCTGAGGCGAATCCTATCCTTGTCTGATATTCACACAGGTGTACCTTTAAGCAGGGATCACTGGATATCCCAGAAGTGCTGAAGTGAACATTCCTATCCTCTTCCCCAGATGAGATCAGCCACCTTAGCACAGACCAAAGATCGAAACTCAACCTTCCATGTTGTACCCTGTCTCCCAGGGTAATTGGAGAGACAGTTACCCTGGGAGACAGGGCACAACATGGAGTCCCCTGTTGAAATTAAAATCGGCCTTGAGCACGAAATCTAGTCTGTCACTCCAGTGCAGTACTGAGGGAATGAAGTAAAAGAACCCACGGCGCTTTTTGAAGAAGAGCAGGGAGTTCTCCTGGTCTCCTGGCCAATATTTATTTCTCAATCAACACCTAAAACAGATGATCTGGTCATTTACTGATGAGATGAAGTCAAGTGGGATGAGGCTCGTGTGGAGTATAAACATTGGCATAGACCTGTTGAGCTGAATGGCCTGTTTCTTTGCTGTAAATTCTATGTAATTCAATGACATTCTATTTCATTGCTGTTTTTGGGAGCTTGCTGTGTACAAATTGGCTGCTACGTTTCCTACATTACAAGAGTAACTACACTTCAAAAGTACTTCATTGGTTGAAAAGAGCTTTGGGATGTCCTGAGGTTGTGAAAGGTGCTCTATAAATTCAAGTCTTCCTTTCTTCTTTATTTGTCCCCCTTGCTTGCAAATCCCTCCAGTGCTTCACCTCACCCTATCTCTGCGCTCTCCTACAGCCTTCCATCCTTCCCCACATCCTTTGGTCCTCTGACTCTGACCTCTTTGCATCCATTCGGCCCAACAGGTCTATGCCGGTATTTATGTTCCATACGAGCTTCTTCACATGTAGAATCTAAAAACTCCTCTCGATAAGGTTGTCCTCCCCTCCATAATAGCTCTTGTTAGAAATTTTCCAGTCAAATTACTCTGTTCCCTTGATATTGCATTACACAATTTTTCCTTTTCAATTTTTAATATTTGTTGCCTGGCAGAAAACGTTGTTAGTTTTATGCTGAGTACTCTAGGGGGTTTCATCTGCTCTGATAGCACACTACCTAATGTGTTTGTGTAAAATTCCTACACATGGTGTTTTAATGCAGTCATCATTAAACTGATTAACAAGCACACAGAGGAATTTTACACAAAGAAGCTAATCAATGTGCTACCAAATCAAATTAATTCCCTAAGTTGGTCATGTTATGCCCTTTGAGTTTTCTCAAGTATAATGAGTACAAAAAAGAAAGACTTTGTGTGGCATCTTATCACATCTCTCAGAAACATTTCAAAGTCCGTCACATACAACGGGTTATTTTGGGGTACAGTGATTGTTGTTATGTCGGCAAATGTGGCGGCCATTTGCACGTCACAAGATCGTACAAACACAGTGAGGTGAATGCCAAGCTAATCTGTTCTTTGGTGGTGTTTGAGGGAGGAAGGTTGGCCAGTGTACCAGGAAAATTCCCCACTCTTCTTAGGATAGTGCCACACGATATTTGACATTCCAGCATTTGCTGGGTGAATTGCAACATTTCATTTCAAAATGCATTGGAAACTCCTTTGTCACCCAGTCTTTAAGTGAAATGCATTTGAAGTGTTGACAATGTGCATACAGTAACTTTTCCAACTGTAGGTTGCACTGTAATGGCCCTGCACAATGTTCGGTCGTGTTCAATAAACGAAGATCACACGGGACATTTTTTGGGGGCTGTTTTGGATGAAGCCACCAGACCTGTCCAGGCATCGGATTCATTGTTTCAGGACTCCAATGGTCTGCACGATGAGGACTTTAGTTGAATTGAATCTAATTGTAACCGAGTTCCACTGCTCCTATGAGAGGTCCTAAGCCAGGTGTGCAAAGGATAGCCTTTGTTTCCAAGGGGACAGTATTTTTGTGCTGTGCAGGATGAAACAGCGAGGGAATGGTTGATTGATGCAAGATTGAAGCATCATGGCAGCTTCCAGCAAAGCAGATACAGACCTGCATGATTGCGAAGTTGGTCACGAGTTGAACGTTAATAGATTGGTATCCTTTATGTTTCCTGAAGGAAGCAGCATTGTGTAAAGGAGCCTGGAGGACAATATAGGTGCAATCAACGATGTCTCAGACTTGGGGGAGCTCTACTATCTGTGTGAACCCCAAAGCCCTATCTTGCTGCTTTTGGATGCCCATGGGGAAAATCAGAATGTGTTTGTTCTAACAAACATGGCATCAGTCAACTGGTTAATACAAACATGTACTGCAGACTGGCTGATGTTGCTGATATCTCCTGTGGCTGCTCAGAAGGAGCAGGAAGCAAAAAAGTTCAGGGCTGCAGTGATCCTTCTTGCAAAAGATAGTACTGTGCTACCTCTGGCAGTTGGCTGCCAGTCTTGCTGCAGGATGTGGCACAACGCAGTCACTGCCTCCAGGAACTAGAGGGCATAGTCGCATGATTAAGGCCATTTAAGACTGAGATAAGGAGGAATTTCTTCACTCAGAGGGTTGTGAATCTTTGGAATTCTCTACCCCAGAGGGCTGTGGATGCTGAATTGTTGAGTATATTCAAGGCTGAGATCGATAGATTTTTGGACTCTAGGGGAATCAAGGGATATGGGGATCGGGCGGGAAAGTGGAGTTGAGGTTGAAGATCAGCCATGGTCTGATTGAATGGCGGAGGAGGCTCGAGGGGCCATATGGCCCACTTCTGCTCCTATTTCTTATGTTCCAGGAGAATCAAAGCCTCCTTATACATTGAGAACTCTAGGTATGTTCTTCTCTGTTGGGAAGGGAAGGGCTCAGCACACATCCTTCCATTGCTCTTCCTCCAGCTGCAGCTCTGTTTACTCTTTCTTCTCCACTTTTTCCTCTCAGAGTGGACTTTCTAGAAGTGAAAGTTAGGTGGAAATTATGTTACAGTTGTACAGATTTCTGGTTAGACCCCCATCTGGAGTATTGCATTCAGTTCTGGGCACTGCACCGCACCTCACCTCACCTTGGCCTTGGAGGGGGTGCAGTGCCTTTAGGGAATTCCTTATTCTGTGTGATTCTTGGACACTGGATGAATAGTCAAGCAAAGAAAGTCACCCTCACTCACGATAGTTTTGTGAATCAAAAGTAATTATTTAATGATGTTATCATTCATACGAGCATTCATGAAGCTAAATCAAACCATACAAATGACTTTCCTTTATAAAATCCCGCTTAACACTTAATAATTCGCAACATTATTATGTAATGATTTAACAATTCATACACAAGCCAGGCAAATCACTAATACATCTACAACCTTTAAACCAAGGGTTTTGCTCATCGGGCCTGAAGGTTGATCAGCTATTCAGAACTCAAGGTTCTCTTCTTCTTGTGTGATGTTCAACTGCAGTGTGCATTCCTTGTGACTGCCGGGTGGTGACGAGAAAGAGACTATTCTTCTCTCAAAGTCTTTTTATGTTGTTTTTTAACAATAGGACATAGGACTGGGGAGGGTCATTCTTTTTGTCCAATCTCTCCCTGTTGCTATGCTTCAATCATTAACATACCCCAATGATTGACAGTTTAGGCTTTGATCATGTGACTGGAGACTCTTTGATGTAGAAAAGACCATGGGCCCGATTTTAGCAGGGGTGCGGGTTCTCGGCGGGTGGGCAAGCGGGCGCGTGGGTAACGTGCCCGGTGAAATTAGTGGGTTTCCCGCGCGATCGTAGCAGGCAACGCACTAATTGGATCCACTTACCTGCTCTTCCGGGTTCCCCGCTGCTGGTCTGCGCGTCGGGCGGGCTGCGCATGCGCAGTACGATCTGTCAGCTGGAGGAGCTCTATTTAAAGGGGCAGTCCTCCACTGACAGATGCTGCAACCAATAGCAAAGATGACTGCATGGAGCAGCCCAGGGGGAAGGCTGCTCCCAGTTTAATGATGCCTCACCCCAGGTATCAATACATGGGGTGAGGAGGAGGGGGAGGACAGAGATCTTCCACCCGGCGGGCGGGAGGAAGCGGCCCGCCTCCGCCACCAGGAAGGCCTGGCTCGAGGTGGCAGAGGGGGTCACCAGCGCCACCAACATATCGCCCACCTGCACACAGTGCAGGAGGCGGTCCAATGACCTCAGTAGGTCAGCCACAGTGAGTACACGTAGTCTTTCCCCTACACTCCGTCTGCCACATCACTGCCCCCACCCCACATCTCCTTCTGCACTGCCAACACTACTCTGTCACATCACCCCTCATACCCACTCAAACCCCATCCTCATCTTACCTGCACCTACTCACCTCGCCAGTACTCACCCCGCCACTACCACGCAACCCAATCCTCATACAATTTCATGGCTCTATCCCATACTCACCCTCTAGTGCATCTCTCTCACGGCCAGCCTCACTCAACCTGCCACCACCTGTGCTGCAGCCACAGGGCATGCATCACATATGTGCAGTAGGCAGCGTAAGGCAAACGTGTCGTGAGCATGAAGGGGATGCACAAGGGTGTTTGAGGGTTTGTCATGGTTGTTACTTCTATTTAATTTCAGAACAACTCACATCACACGTTATATTGGCACCACTACTGCCATGTCTTCGCGAATCCTGTCCGGTTTGTGCAATAATGCCCGCTCCTGGGTATCACTATGAGGACCCACCACTGATGCCACACATTGTGTCACTGCAGAGTGGGTGTAGGTGTATTTGCAGGGCTCTTCTGCGCAGACGACTGAGAGACATCGGCGATGTCCCCGGTTGCACCCTGGAAGGCTGTGGAGGAGAAGTTCGGGAGGGCAGTGGTGACTTTGACAGCGACAGGTAGGAAGATGGTGCACGGGCCAGCCAGGAGCAGCTCGGCATGAAAGAGGCTGCAGATGTCCACGGCTACATGTCGAGTGACTCTGAGCCTCCGTATGTACTGCTGCTTAGAGAGGTCCAGGAGGCTGAGCCTCAGTCTGTGGAACCTGTGGCGAGGGTAGTGCCCTCTGCGACGCATCTCTCTCTGCGGTAGCCCTCCCTCCTGCTGTGCAGGTGGATGTGTCACAGCACTCTGTTGTGGAGCTCCACGTGTCAGAGGTGGACGGCGAGGCTGGTGATGCTGTTCGCCCTCCGAGGAGGTCATGACTGCAGCTACGGCAGCCCCCATCCGCAAGATGTACATCTGAGGAGGTCCGCAAGGTAGGTACATGTCTCCGGACCCCGGGGTAAGTGTGCAGGTTGGTGACTTTGACCATCAGGAGAAGGGTGGTGGAGGCCAAACTTTGTCCCAAGTGACAGAGTGGCCTCCTGCAATGGGTGAGGGTCTTCCCCCCCCCCCCCCCACCTGTCAAATGGACCTTTGCAGCTGCCACAGGCTGACAGCTGCAACACGTCCATTCGATCTGGGAGTATTTCCCCCAGTGTGGGAAACAGTCCCATGTTGATTCAAAATCACACACAGTCCCTTAATCAGGTCAGTTAATGACCTGAAATCGCTACATAAATACTCTCAAGTGGCATCCCGCTGGCTTTAATTGCCTGCGGGATTCCCACATGCGGAGGCTCCGCGCGCATGCCGGCGCGTCAGCGGGGAACCCGGAAGTGGGCGGGATTGAGGCAGGATCCTGGATTTTACGATTTTCGAGGCCCCCCCGCCGAGAACGCACCCGATAGCGTGTGCTAAAATCGGGCCCCATGTGTTCGAATGATGGGTTGTAAAAGGCTCCTTACATTTCTATGCCCAGACATTCTTAATGGTCCTTGTGTCTCCAATTTTGATTACTTCAGTGGCATCAAATCCATTCCTTATACCATTTGACCGTATGCTGAATGCAAAACTATTTGATGATTTACAAATCCCAGTTCTTTTGAACAAATTACCAGATAGGAATGAGAGGCCCATGCTTTTTTCACACCTATCATTGGTTTCCTGATCCGAAGCCTTTGATGTATGTCCTTATTGCCTTTCCTCACATTACCCCCGGCTGTGTTGAAAAGCTTGTGCTTCCAGAAGCCTGTGTGTTTTGAAAGCCTGGCAATGCTTTAAGCTCAATATCATCCATCTTTCTTATTTATTTAATAATCTAGATATCTATCCACAGTACAATGTCTTTGATCCCGAAACTCATATTTCTCCAATGCCATTAGTGTCAGTGAGGGAGAAACAGGATTTGCGAGAACACAGTTTACCACATTACTGTGTTTGCAGGTTTTCAAATGTCTTTGTTTAAAAGGGGTACAGTTAACCCTTTCCTTCAAATGTCTTTTGTTGAAGGGGTTTTGAACCCCACATGCCGTTTCACCAGAATAATACTGGGGCTAAAAGGGTTAAATTATCAGGACATGTTGGATAGACTCGGCTTGTATTCCCTTGACTAAAGAAGATTAAAGGGTGATCTAATTGAGGTGTTTAAGATGATTAAAGGATTTGATAGAGTAGATACAGAGAAATTATTTCCTCTGGTGGGGGAGTCCAGAACAAGGGGTAATAACCTTAAAATTAGAGCTAGGCAGTTCAGGGGTGATGTCAGGAAGCACTTCTTCACATAAAGGGTAGTGGAAATCTGGAACTCCCTCTCCCAAAAAACTGTTGAGGCTGAGGGTCAATTGAAAATTTCAAAACTGATTGATAGATTTAGGCTATGGTATTAAGGGATACGGAACCAAGACCAGGTAAATGGAGTTAAGATACAGATCAGCCATGATCTAATTGAATGGTGGAGCAGACTCGAGGGGCTGAATGGCCTACTCCTGTTCCTATGTTCCTAAGTGGGCTAGTAAGCAACTGAGTGAGAAAGATGGGTTAAAAGTTTCAAGAGGGACCTTTCATCAGAACTGCATTGTACCTATTTCAACCCTTTTGCTCCTTATTTTAATTTTAAAATCTTTCATTTGTCTTTCTTCCTTTGCCTCCCTCCATTAATGAGGTGTGAGCAGCATTTTTTTTAAAAGGCAGTTTTTCTATCCAATAAAAAGCCTAGATTGTGAAGATTGTTATAGATATGTAATAGATACAACCAGGTCAATCTTTGATCGAAACCATCCATAACCACATTCTCCGTAATCTCAATTACCTGCAAGAATTTTCAGCTGAGTCGGGTTTAGTTCAGCATAACAAATTTTTATTGATTTTTCATGGGCCCTCGGCTCTTGATCCAGTAGGAAAAATAGTTATTATCTCGATTCCAGTGACTGTTAGAATTTTCAATGTATGCAGCTCTGATATTTAGCAGTAAGTTGGAAGACGGGCAGGACCTGGGACATGAACGGGAGTCAGGCTGCTTGTGAATTTTTTCCAGAAAATCTCAATTTCAAAATGAGAAAAAAATGGTTCTTACATGCTGGGAGCTGGATTAGATATTCTGAAATGAGCAATCCGAAGTTTAAATCTCACTGCGTCACACTCTTGATTGCCTGTTTCTGTTATCCACCGGGAGCAAAGTGGCCTCATGGTGGCAGACAGTTGATAGGAACTTATGAACAGGAGTAGGCCATTCAGCCCCTTGAGCCTGTTCCGCCATTCAATTAGGTCATGGTTGATCTGTATCTTAACTCCATTTACCCGTCTTGGTTCCATAACCCTTAATATCCTTGACTATAAAAGACCTATCAGTGATGTTCTGCCATAAGCCTCATTGGCAGCCACCACAGTCTGACAGCATCTGGATAGTTGGACTTGTCCAGGGCACTGAAAGAGTTAATAATCACCATGCTGTGCACACAACAGTGTTGCGTTTGCCTTAGTGGCATGGAAGGAGGCGTCAACACTCAAAGCTTTATAGAATAGTACAGTGCAATCCCCATAACCCTGCAAATTAGTCCTCCTCAAGTACATATCCAATTGCCTTTTGAAAGTTCCTATGGAATCTGTTTCCACCACCCTTTCAGGTAGTGCGTTCCAGATCTTAACAACCCTCTGTGTGAAAAAAATTCTCCTCATTTCCCCTCTAGTTCTTTTGCCATTTATTTTAAATCAATGACCTCTGGTTACCGACCCACTTGCTCGAGGAAATGAGTACAGTCCATGGGTGAAAATCAGGATGTGTTTGTTCTAACAAACATGGCATCAGTCAACTAGTTACTACAAGCATGTACTGCAGATTGGCTGATGTTGCTGATGTCTCCTGGGGCTGCTCAGAAGGAGTCAGAGGCAAGAAGTTCAGTGCTGCAGTGACCTTCTTGCAAAAGGTAGTGCTGTGCTACCTCTGGCAGTTGGCTGCCAGTCTTGTTGCAGAATGTGGCACAATACAGTCACTGCTTCCAGGAGAACCATTGGTAATGGTTCTGCTGTTAGCAATTACAGCTCCTCAAGTTCCATCTTTTGTTTCTTTACTTGTCCCATTATCACCCTCCTTGCCTTGCATTGTCATCCCTTTTATCATTTAATCACTCCTATGCACCACCCTATCAGAGACCTTCCCTTTTGTTCTTTCCTCCCCTTCTCTTCCTCCCCCCCTCCTTTTCCCTGGCTCTGTACTTGCTTAAAAACTGCTTTAACCTTCAACTTCTTCCAGTTCTGACAGAAGGTCATCGACCTGAAACGTTAACTCTGTTTCTTTTTCCACATATGCTGCCTGACTTGTTGAGTATTTCCAGCATTTTTTGTTTTTATTTCAGATTTCCAGCATCTGCAGTATTTTGCTTTTGAGTACAGTGCAAGGTTTGTCAGGAAAGAATATGCTCAGGTCAGGAATTCTGCATCAAAGAGGGGGAAAGGAAGTATCTCTTAATGCTATTTGTATTCTGCAACAGTTTATTCTTCCCATCAAAATTGTGCTAGAAAAAAACACAGAGCAACATTGTTTCCTTTCCTTTTATATTGTAAAGATACTAGGTGATCCCCCCATGGCATTGCTCGTAGGTAGCCTGGGTTTTGGGTCACGATTGTGCTGTTCAATTCTTAAGATGAGCTGTGTTTAACTGGCCTGTCACTTTAAGGCTACTGCACAAGTAATTCCTGTGTGGGGAAGTGGTCCAAAAAGCCACATACTGCGGTCAATTCAATACGAATTACGGAGAGAAGTTTCTGTAGATTGGCAGCTACCTGCAAAAGACAGGGCGGGTTCTCAAGGTCAGAAGGACCAACATGAAATGGCTGTCTCTCTCTCACTTTTTCTTGGTATACTTTTGGCACTTTGAAGTGTAATATCTGACACATGACAGACATATGCTGGATGAAAGATGTTTCAGTGTCAGGGATTGGAAAAAAATGTCGGAAAATACACTTGTATAATGGAGCAATTTTTTCCCTTTAATGTTTTTCAATGGTCTTGGCTTCTAAGCTGCTAAGATATCTAAAGTCCTCACTGGGTAAAGAAGAAAGAAAGACTTGCATTTATATAGCGCCTTTCACGACCTCAGGATGTCCCAAAGCACTTTACAGCCAATGAAGTATTTTTGAAATGTAGTCACGATTGTAATGTAGGTAACGGAGCAGCCAATTTGTGCACAGCACGGTCATAGCAATGTGATCAGATAATCTGTTTTTTAGCGATGTTGGTTGAGAGATAAATATTGGCCAGGACACAGGGGAGAACTTCCCCGCTCTTCTCCAAAATAGTGCACTGGGATCTTTTACGTCCACATTGAGGAGGATGACAGGACCTCGGTTTAACATGTCATCTGAAAGACAGCACAGCATTCCCTTAGTACTGCACTGGAATAGGACTTGAACCCACAACCTACTGATTCAAGAGACAAAAGTGCTACCCACTGAGCCACAGCTGACACCTCACTTTGGATAAAGACAGTGTTACAAAAGTCACTAGTTTTCTTTTGTTGCCCGAATTTAATTCAAGATGCTGTGGATGCTATTACCAATAACAGTTCAGCTGCTGGTTAAAGTATTTTCCCGGAGAAAAGAACAATCCTACATGAGGCCCCGGGAGGATCACTTCTAATAAGCTCTCTCTATCCGCTCTGAGCCACAGCAATAAAAGGGGGAAAAAAAACCTCTTAGCTCAGCTGTGAATATCAAAAAAACATTTTACTGTGCCTTCACAGACTCCACGCTTGAAATAAAAACTCATTTCCCTTAAGACCACAGACAAGAATTGCCCAGTTACACACTAATCAATAATTATACACTACAGCACTTATTTAATAGATTGAGTCTATTTGCTGTGGAAATGGGAAAAGTTCTTTACGCACTCTTTATATAAGCTGTATTGTTTTCTGACACAGTTTATAAGGCTGCCTATATTTGCGTCAGTTGGTATTTCAGGGGCTCCCCGACAGCTAATGGATAAAGACAGTGTTACTGAGCCATACGTACTTGAAGGTCCCAGGTTCAATGCACAGTTTGTGCTGAGTTACTTGATTTCAGCTGGTGTGGTGGTGTGAGTTCTACAATTGGCTTTAGTGTGTCTGAATTAGGAAGAGGAAAAATCAGCAAAGGTCCCTGTTTCTGTTCAGTTGGAAAGCGTGCGTGGGTGGACAGGATCAGGCTGGGCTGTGGTACAACCCCCCTCCCCCCCAGCTCACCGTCTATACTCACGCATGAAGAATGGCCACTTGGGCAAGCTACCTCAGAGTGGCTAGTGGAATCATCAAGCATCGACTTGCGAGCAACACTGGGGAATCAGGAGAGGCAGGTGGGCCTGCCCTGATTCGAATTGCCCCATCAAGCACCTAGGTCTCCAGACTGTGAGCTATTTGAATACGCTGATTTAACTGGCTCTGACAATGTTCCAACAGCTAATAGTAACCCAAAGTCAACTATCTGAAGGACAATTCAGGCAATATGAAAAATGTTTTCATTTTTATACTTACCGTTAGGGAATACTTAATATTTGGAAACATTGCCACAAAATTCACAATGCTGTAATAATAAATCTTACAATAATTCGTAGTTTAACACAAAGTAAAAATAGCTAATACTCTTTATTTGTTCCTACTAATTTCTGTAGAGTACAGCTAATGTTCACATCTAGACTCATCCTCCAGCACCTCAGGCTCCCTCACAGAGTCGAGTTGTCACTCTCTACTCGTCACTGTCAACCTGCCCCTATTACCTTTGCCTCGAGTGAAGGGGTGGGGGCTCTCTCTGTGAACCTGCCTGTTGTTGGCCAGTTGAATTAGTAAACTCAAACTTCCCCAGCTCCACGGCAACTCATGAGGAGACATTAATCAGTGCCAGCATGGTCTCCTGGACTAATTTTGATCACCTAAGGTATGGGGGGAGGGGGGGGGGGGGAGGTCAGTGAGGAATTTTCCAGATTTTTTTTCCCCCCAAATTGGCCTATTTTTAAAAAATCTATTTTTTCATCTCTCACAGCAGGTCACATGGTTTTCGGGTGGGGTGGGAAGTGTATACATTTTGATGCAGCAGGCATGGCAGATGTGTGGGAGGGGTTGGATGGCCCAGTGGGTCTTTCCCTGTCCGTCATTGTTTATATAATACCCATGAGCACTCCTTTAGCCTCTCCTAAGTTGGCACCAGATGTTGAAAGGTAACCCCAGCATGAGTTGGGGTTACTAATAAATTCCATTTATTTTTAAAAGCTGCAGCTATGGGAAATATGAAACAAAAAAACAGAAAATACTGGAAGTACACAGCAGATCCATCAGCATTTGATAAGAGGAAAGACAGATTAAACCTTTTGTTACACTCGCTCATGAATTTTTGAAGGAGCGCTCCCAGGAAATAATGTTTCTATATGATGGGGGACACTCATGACACTAACGAACAAAAAGCAAAATGCTGTAAATGCTTAAAATTTGAAACAAAAAAGTGGAAAACGCTGGTGATACTCAGCGGGTGAGGCATCGTCCATCAAGTAAACACAAGTTGGTTGACATTTAGCGACTGAACCCTTCCTCAGAACTCCTGTAATGTCTGGTTCAAAGTAGAACTTGTTTATTTTTTAGCCGTTTCAACTGTGCGGTGCTAACAAGTTTAAAAATAGATATTTCCCACTTGCCAAATATGCCTTCAGATATCCTTAACATCCTCTTGTGACTAAATGATCTTATCAGGCTAAATGCTACTGAATAAATTGTATTGGGAACTCCAAAATGTCAGAATCGGCGATCTCATTAAAAGATTACATTTTAGCTGGTGATTAAACAGGAAGAGAACTTCTGTGCCTAAATGTCCATCTTGTATTCCGCAGAGCTGTGAAAAGAGTCATGGAATTTGATTATTACTGCACGCGGCTTCCCGTCATCAACAAAGGGGGTGCACAATCTCTCTGATGCAGTTAATGGCTGCTGTCATTCACTTTAAAACATGTTTTTACTTTGAGGATGATTAATAAAAGCAAATTAGTGCCACAGTATCCCATGCATTAAGGCTGAGCTTGTCTGAACCCTGGAGTTACACTTTAAATTCTCTTCTTTACTCTTCAATGGATTGCTTGGCAAAGAATTGATTGTAAAAGATAGCAGCCCCAAAAAGAAAGCCACACACTTGGCACTCTGAGTATACGAGCTATGCATTTCTAATTGAGCGGATAGGTAGTCGAACAAAGGACTGGTGTCATTTAACAAATAATAGGATGTTGTGTTGGGGGGACTGCAAAGTCTTTCTGGATGAAAGATCTAGGAATAGCTGACTGGCCTTTCTCATCTGTATCTTTTTTATGATCTTCCCCTTGAGAAATATGTCTGTTACCGTTGCATGCCCTGCATTCTTTAATCTTTATTTTCTTCTGGTCGTGCTTTTTGTTGTTTGACAGCTGAATGATTGCAATTCATTTCTTTGGTTGCTTCACTTGGATTACATAGTCCCTCATTAGCATATGCAAGGGGCCTAACTCCTGTTTAAGGTCTGCCGAGGCCAATATGATGTGGCAATGGATGTATTTCAGGTCTCCTTGGAGCTCAGTGCATAACCCTGAGAAATGGGTAATTTTTGCCCCATTTTCCACCCGGAGGAATTTCTACCCCATGACCTTTATCCCATCCCTTTGCGGTTCTTCACACCAGAATGACAATGCACGATCATATCTATCGTAAATACTGGAAATGCGCAATAGGTCCATCAGCATCGTTAAAGGGAAAAGACAAGTTAATCCATGCTTTAGTTACCTCCAGACTCGACTATTCCAAAGCTCTCATGGCTGGCCTCCCATCAACTTGAGCTCATCCAAAACTCTGCTGCCCATATCCTAACTCGCACCGAATCCCATTCACCCATCACCCCTGTGCTCTCTGACCTACACTGCCTCCTGGTCCACCAATGCCTCAAAGTTAAAATTCTCATCCTTGTGTTCAAATCCCTGTATTGCCTCACCCCTCCCTATCTCTGTACCCTCTCCAGCCTTATAACCCTCTGAGAACTCTGTGTTGCTCCAATTCTAGCCTATTGTACACCCTGACTTCCTTCGCCCCACCACTGATGGCTGGGCCTTCAGCTGCCTAGGTACTAAGCTCTGGAATTCCCTCCCTAAACCTCTCCACCTCTCTACCTCTCTCTCCTGCTTTAAGACACTCCTTAAAACCTACATCTTTGACCAAACTTTTGGTCACCTGTCCTTATATATCCTTATGTGTCAATTCTGTTTTGCCTGATAATGCACCTGTGAAGCGCCTTGGCACGTTTTACTATGTTAAAAGCGCTATATAAATGCAAGTTGTTGTTGTTAGTGTTTTAATGAAGATCCTATGTCAAAGGAATCAAGAGATATGAGACTAGGGCGGGAAAGTGGAGTTGAGGTTGAAGATCAGCCATGATCTTATTGAATGGCGGAGCAGGCTCGAGGGGCCGTTTGGCCGACTCCTGCTCTTATTTCTTATGTTCTTATGCCAGAATTCAGATTTATATGCTTAGATGTGGATTCTTCAACAGGATTGAGATCTGATAAAAGATCCATCCTCGAGGCACCTGCCTATCTTTTCAATTTACAAATCCTGAAAGAACTGCTTCCAGTATTTTCTGTTTATATTTCAGATTTCCAGCAGTTCATAGAATCATCGAATCCTCCAGCACAGAAGGAAGCCATTTGGCCCATCGTGCCGGTGCCGGCTCTATGAAAGAGCGATCCAATTAGCCTCACTCCCCTGCTCTTGCCCTGTAACCCTGCAAATTTTTCATTTTAAAGTCCAATTCCCTTTTGAAAGTTATTATTAAATTTGCTTCCACCACCCTTTCAGGTACTGCATCCCGAGTAACAACTCGCTGCTTAAAAAAATTCTCCTCATCTCACCTCTAGCTTTTTTGAAAAAAAAATTGAATGTCGACCAAGCGGCTCCTTTTACAGAATCATAGAATGGTTACAGCGTGGAAGGAGGCCATTCGGCCCATCGAGTCCGCAAGAGCAACCCAGCTAGTTTCAACAGTTTTAGTTCCATTAAATTACCTTCAAATTCAAGCCTTTGGTTTTCCCAGTTTCAAGCTCCTGCATTTGAAACTTTATACTTTAATTTCACAAAGTTATTCTAATTTGGACTCGAGCTGCAAACAAGCCATCAAATTGTTATTTTGCTCCTGTATGCATCCGTCAGTCCGGGTCAGTTAGTGTGGTGTCTGATATATTAATTAGTTCTGATTCTAGTCAAACCCTCACTGTATACAGTTATGATTCAATGTTCCTGCCATCTCACATTTCAAATTACAGCATGCATTTTGTTCCTTAAAGCTTTGTCATTTTTCATGCTGAGCTTTTCATTGAGTTTATTTGCACTCTCCGCACCATGCAAGATTATAGAGAGAAATATTCTTCCCAACGGACTTCAGGCAGTTTCTTTCATTGTCCCAGTCCAAAATGTTTCATTTTGGGCTATGCCGCTGGCTCATGCCTATCTATCTTATTCTAGAGTGCAGCAGCTCATTTGTCTTCCTCATAACCTCGTCACCTTTGTGTATGGCTGTGCTCCAGAGGTTGTTCGCATTTTTTGTCTCGCTCGTCTTCATTTCTACGTGCCCTGTTTCTTGCATCTGTGCCTTCAAGGTCACTTTTGACAGTCACCCATCTTGCTCCCTACATTAATCTGATCCTTGTCCCATATTCTTGCGTTTCATTCATTTCTGAATATTGATTCTATGTATGGACTGCGTCCCAGTGCCACATTCCTTTGAATACTTTCTTCCCTCTGATTTTCTTCTGTTTTCTGCTGCAGGCACTGGGGTTTAGCTCCATAGGCTCTAATTGGCCTCCAGTAACTCACTCAAAGGGCACTTCTCATGAACGAACCTAAATAGTAAGCGTTCGCAGGCCTTTCAGCCATGCAGAGAATAACAGCCAGATCCTGCCTTCATCTGATAACCACACACAACACACGCATAACAAACACACACACACACAAAACAACACACACGCAAAACACAAATCAAATACACAACACTCACAACACACACACACAACACAACACATGCAAAACATACACACAGCACACACAACACACAACAAATGCAGAACACACGCACAGAAGCAGAAGCAGGAAGTGTGTGTGCTTTTTCTCCTCCTTAGCCCAGATTGACTGATTGTATGACCCCTGCTGTAACTCCGCCTGAGGTTAGCTGACCCAGCACAGACTGGGGTCAGACCTGGAATTGCCTGGGCCAGTACTGCTCACTTCCACACCAGATGGTTTATTTGCCAACTCAGCAATCGGGCAAGACGCACATGGACGCATTTGTTAGATGACTGAGTGCCGTTAAACAGCGTCTGATCCACGCAGCTAAAATGAATGAATTTTTTTCTGTTTCAGGGAGCCTTCAGATCAGGTACAGGCTTGACAATGATAAAGATCCTGACATCTTTAGTCTCGACAGCGGAAACTTGGCGGACGGACATCTCCATAGGGTCAAAATCGACCGAGAAGGACCAAGGGTCCATGTTGAGGTAACAAGTCTTAAAATCATCCATTTTTGCCGTGGGAGCTTTCATCATTGGGAGCTGTGCTTATGGCCTTTGGAAGAAAAGCAGGGTCTGCTTGGGTCCACCAGCAATAAATTCAACTGTAGAAATCAAGAGGGTACCCATGTGAAGCAATTTATTTCGATAATTACAAATCATTGTGGTTTTATTACTTATAATTTAGTTCAAGGTAATAAACCATGTTGGTGCACGTACATTAATTTTGGTATCTGGCAAATATCATCAACTAAGATTTGATTAACACTTCCTAATGAAGAGAAATATTGTTGAAGTTCTGTTAAGGAGCGCTTGTAGATTATTGTTATTGTTTCCGTAATTATGAAGCTATTTAAACCAACGCACCATGGCTAAATGAGGGAACACTAAGAGCATGTGTAATGGTAGGGATTTCTGAAGTGTAATTATGGGCTGGGGTTAAATGCATAAGATAAATATTTGACTGCATATTCACAATAACTTCATTTGTTAACGATCTGGACAGATTAAAGTTGTGCACCTGGGATAGATAAAAACCAGTCTTTCGGATTAGGCTCTAAACTAAGGCCCCATCAGCCCTCTCAGGTGGATGTAAAAGATCTCATGGTATTATTTATTAGAAGAGCAAGGGAGTTCCCCCGGCCAATATTTATCCCTCAACAATCATCTTAAAAACAGGTTATCTGCTCATTACCTCATTGCTGTTGTGGGACCTTGGGCTGCACAAATTGGCTACTGCTTTTCCTACATTACAACGGTGGCTACACTTCAAAAAGTACTTTGTGACGTCCTGAGGTCATGAAAACTGCTGTATAAGTGCAAGTCTTTCTTTTTAAAGGCACATCATAGATAGGAGAAGCAGATAGTCCAATACACGAAAGAAACATCTCAAGTACAGAGAATTACTTTGAACAACGGCAACATCTTGCATTTATATAGCACCTTTAACATAGTAAACTGTCCCAATGCGCTTCACAAGAGCGTTTTCAAAAAAGTTTGATACCGAGCTACATAAGGAGATATTAGAACGGGAGCTTGGTCAAAGAGGTAGGTTTTAAGGAGTGTCTTAAAGGAGGAGAGAGAGGTAGAGAGGCAGAGAGATTTTGGGAGGGAATTCCATAGCTTAGGGCCTAGGCAGCTGAAGGCACGGCCACCGATGGTGGAGGGATTAAAATTGGGGAGGCGCAAGAGGCCAGAATTGGAGGAGCTCAGAGATCTCGAAGGGTTGGAGGGCCGTAGGAGGTCACAGTGATAGGAAGCGGCAAGACCACGGAGGGATTTGAAAACAAGGATGAGAATTTTAGAATTGAGATATTGCTGGACCGGGAGCCAATGTAGGTCGGCGAGCATAGGGGCAATGGGTGAACGGGACTTGATGCGGGTTAGGATATGGGCAGCAGAGATTTGGATGAGCTGAAGTTTATAGAGTTTATAGAGTGCATATATCTATTATGTACAAACATGTCAGCCATTTTGCACACAGCAAAATTGCATTAACAGCTCTGAGATGAATGAACAATCAGTCTGTCTCTGGTGTTGGTTGAGGGGGCGAGTGTTGACCGGGACACCAGGGGCTATAAATTGGGCCGTGCAGCGCACATTTTGTAGTAGCTATGCAACCACCTAAGGAGCCAAAGTGGCATCCGGAATGCGCGTGCACACTTCTAGCATGGCGTGTGCTGGACACCATCTTAGAGCTGAATTCCGGAGGTGAGGTGAGAGTGACTGCCCTTGACAACAAGGCAGCATTTGACCGAGTGTGGCACCAAGGTGCCCTAGTAAAATTGAAGTCAATGGGAATCAGGGGGAAAACTCTCCAGTGGCTGGAGTCATACCTAGCACAAAGGAAGATGGTAGTGGTTGTTGGAGGCCAATCATCTCAGCCCCAGGACATTGCTGCAGGAGTTCCTCAGGGCAGTGTCCTAGGCCCAGCTGCTTCATCAATGACCTTCCCTCCATCATAAGGTCAGAAATGGGGATGTTCGCTAATGATTAGAGTTGCAACTTTGCTGGAAGAAGTATTAATCAGGAAATAGTCGGGGCATGTAATAAGGGAACAGCTATAATTATGGGGGATTTTAATTATCATATTAACTGGACAAATCAAATTGGGCAGAGCAGCCTTGAGGACGAGTTCATTGAGTGCATCAGGGATGGATTTCTTGAGCAGTATGTAACTGATCCTACAAGGGGGCGGGCAACCTTGGACCTGGTCCTGTGTAATGAGTCAGGATTAATTAATAATGTCCTAGTTAAGGATCCCCTTGGAACGAGCGACCACAACATGGTTGAATTCCATATCCAATTAGAGGGTGAGAAGGTTGATTCTCAAACAAGCGTACTGAGCTTGAATAAAGGAGACTATGATGGTATGAGAGCGGAATTGATTAAAGTGGACTGGGAAAATAGATTAAAGGGCAAGACGGTACATGAGCAGTGTTGTTCATTTAGGGAGTTATTTTACAACTTTCAAAATAAATATATTCCACTGAGGAAAAAAGGGTGTAAAAGAAATGACAGCCATCCGTGGCTAAGTAAAGAAATCAAGGATAGTATCCAACTAAAAACAAGGACAAATAAGGTAGCCAAACTTAGTGGGAGGATAGAAGATTGGGAAGTCTTCAAAAGACAGCAAAAAGTAACTAAAGGATTGATTAAGAAAGGGAAGTTAGATTATGAAAAGAAATTAGCAAAAAATATAAAAACAGATAGCAAGAGTTTCTATAGTTATATAAAAAGAAAAAGGGTGGCTAAGGCAAACGTAGGTCCCTTAGAGGATGAGACCGGGAAATTAATGGTGGGAAACATGGAGATGGCAAAAATGCTGAACAAATATTTTGTTTCAGTCTTTACGGTAGAGGACACTAAGAATATCCCAACACTGGACAAACAGGGGGCTCTACGGGGGGAGGAGCTAAATACAATTAAAATCACTCAGGAGATGGTACTCAGTAAAATAATGGGACTCAAAGCGGATAAATCCCCTGGACCTGATGGCTTACATCCTAGGGTCTTGAGGGAAGTGGCAGTAGGGATTGTGGATGCTTTGGTGATAGTTTTCCAAAATTCCCTGGACTCAGGAGAGGTCCCGGCAGATTGGAAAACTGCGAATGTAACACCGTTATTTAAAAAGGGTAGTAGGCAGAAGGCTGGAAATTATAGGCCAGTTAGCCTAACATCTGTGGTGGGTAAAATTTTGGAGTCTATTATTAAGGAGACAGTAACGGAACATTTAGATAAGCATAATTTAATAGGACAAAGTCAGCATGGCTTTATGAAGGGGAAGTCATGTCTGACAAATTTGCTTGAGTTCTTTGAGGATATAACGTACAGGGTGGATAAAGGGGAACCAGTGGACGTAGTGTATTTACACTTCCAGAAGGCATTCGACAAGGTGCCACATAAAAGATTATTACTTAAGATAAAAAATCACGGGATTGGGGGTAATATTCTGGCATGGGTGGAGGATTGGTTATCGAACAGGAGGCAGAGAGTTGGGATAAATGGTTCATTCTCGGACTGGCAACCAGTAACCAGTGGTGTTCCACAGGGGTCGGTGCTGGGTCCCCAACTCTTTACAATCTATATTAACGATTTGGAGAAGGGGACCGAGTGCAACATATCAACATTTGCAGATGATACAAAGATGGGAGGGAAAGTAGAGAGTGAAGAGGACATAAAAAACCTGCAAGGGGATATAGACAGGCTGGGTGAGTGGGCGGAGATTTGGCAGATGCAATATAATATTGGAAAATGTAAGGTTATGCACTTTGGCAGGAAAAATCAGAGAGCAAGTTATTTTCTTAATGGCGAGAGACTGGAAAGTACTGCAGTACAAAGGGATCTGGGGGTCCTAGTGCAAGAAAATCAAAAAGTTGGTATGCAGGTGCAGCAGGTGATCAAGAAAGCCAACGGAATGTTGGCTTTTATTGCTAGGGGGATAGAATATAAAAACAGGGAGGTATTGCTGCAGTTATAAAAGGTATTGGTGAGACCGCACCTGGAATACTGCATACAGTTTTGGTGTCCACACTTAAGAAAAGACATACTTGCTCTCGAGGCAGTACAAAGAAGGTTCACTCGGTTAATCCCGGGGATGAGGGGGTGGACATATGAGGAGAGGTTGAGTAGATTGGGACTCTACTCATTGGAGTTCAGAAGAATGAGAGGCGATCTTATTGAAACATATAAGATTGTAAAGGGGCTTGATCGGGTAGATGCGGTAAGGATGTTCCCAAGGATGGGTGAAACTAGAACTAGGGGGCATAATCTTAGAATAAGGGGTTGCTCTTTCAAAACTGAGATGAGGAGAAACTTCTTCACTCAGAGGGTAGTAGGTCTGTGGAAATTGCTGCCCCAGGAAGCTGTGGAAGCTACATCATTAAATAAATTTAAAACAGAGATAGACCGTTTTCTAGAAGTGAAGGGAATTAGAGGTTACGGGGAGCGGGCAGGAAATTGGACATGAAGCTGAGTTCGGATCGGTCAATGCCCTGTGGGTGTTGGAGAGGGCCCAGGGGCTGAGTGGCCGGGTCCTGCTTCTACTTCTTGTGTTCTTTAGATTTGTGGTTGGGATCAGATCAGCCATGATCTTATTGAATGGCAGAGCAGGCTCGAGGGGCCGATTGGCCTACTCCTGCTCCTATTTCTTATGTTCTTATGTTCTTATGATTGCACAGAGTTCAGCTCCATTCGCAACCTCTCAAATAATGAAGCAGTCCGAGTCCGCATTCAGCAAGACCTGGACAACATCCAGGCTTGGGCTCATAAGTGGCAAATAACATTCGCGCCAGACAAGTGCCAGGCAATGACCATCTCCAACAAGAGAGAGTCTAACCACCTCCCCTTGACATTCAACGGCATTACCATCCCTGAATCCCCCACCATCAACATCCTGGGGGTCACCATTGACCAGAAACTTAACTGGACCAGCCATTTAAATACTGTGGCTACAAGAGCAGGCCAGAGGCTGGGTATTCTGCGGCGAGTGACTCACCTCCTGACTCCCCAAAGCCTTTCCAACATCTGCAAGGCACAAGTCAGGAGTGTGATGAAATACTCTCCACTTGCCTGGATGAGTGCAGCTCCAACAACACTCAAGAAGCTCGACACCATCCAGGACAAAGTAGCCCACTTGATTGGCACCCCATCCACCACCCTAAACATTCACTCCCTTCATCACTGGCGCACCGTGTCTGCAGTGTGTACCATCCACAGGATGCACTGCAGCAACTTGCCAAGGCTTCTTCGACAGCACCTCCCAAACCCACGACCTCTACCACCTAGAAGGACAAGGGCAGTAGGCGCATGGGAACATCATCACCTGCACGTTCCCCTCCAAGTCACACACCATCCCGACTTGGAAATATATCGCCGTTCCTTCATCGTCGCTGGGTCAAAATCCTGGAACTCCTTTCCTAACAGCACTGTGGGAGAACCTTCACCATACGGACTGCAGCGGTTCAAGAAGGCGGCTCACCACCACCTTCTCAAGGGCAATTAGGGATGGGCAATAAATGCCGGCCTCGCCAGCGACGCCCACATCCCACGAACGAATAAAAAAAGACATTTGCACGCACGCAAATAACTAACGCCGTCAGCATGCAAAGTAGGGAGAATATGCAGTGGACCAGTGTGTAACGTTGATTTAAAGGGATAGATGCGATTTTGGAACACAATGCTCCAGTCAACATACTGTCTTAACCTCGCACAGCTGAACAGGTCGTAAACAGCATGGAGGACCCTCCCCCCTCCCCCCCCCCCCCACCAGCACTATTTAAAGGGATTATACGGGATTTACAAGTTAGCTCCTGGATAATTGCTTCTGGCTGCTGATGTATTTAACCTGTTTTTAGAGGTCTCCTATACTTCGAAACTTGAATACTAGGACTAGGGGACATAGCCTAAAAATTAGAGCCAGGACTTGCAGGATTGAAGTCAGGATACACTCCTACACACAAAGGGTGGTAGAAGTTTGGAACTCTCCTCCGCAAACGGCAGTTGATACTAGCTCAATTGTTAATTTAAAATCTGAGATTGATGGATTTTTGTTAACCAAAAATATTAAGGGATGTGGGGCTCAGGCGGGTATATGGAGTTAGGTCACAGATCAACCATATTTCATTGAATGGCGGAGCAGGCTCGAGGGGCTAAATGGCCTACTCCTGTTCCTATCTTCCTATAATAAACTTTCAGTACTCTACAGGGAGTGGGCTGGCTAGCTGACAGGCAACAGCAAGGGCACTGGCAGAGTGACAGGGGTGTGACAGGAATGCTGTCATCCTGAGAGAGGACAGCAGGTTCATGTTCCATGGAGCCACTGCCACTTGCTGCCTCCTGTTATGCACCACTTTCTCCTGCAAGAAAGCGGAACGTGTGTCGATGAGTGTCCTGCAGGATGTTTGGGTGATGTGCCTATCATGGTTGAATCGCCAGTGTGTGTGACCTGTGAGTTGTGGGTGTGCGGCTTGCAACAGTGGTAATATGTAAGGGTGTGTGAAGCATCTGATTGGAAGAGTAGAGTACTGATTGAAAGAATTTATTGGTATGTGGGTGATGGGGGCTGTAGTGCGTGGAGCAGTGGATGCGACTAGTGGTGCAGTTGCTAGGAGACACCACTTGACAGTTAACCTCACTCACCTTGACCACTCATGTCAAAGCATTGAACTTCTTCCTGCACTGCATTCATGTTCATGTTGCTATGCGCCTGGCATTAACTTCGTCCCCTACTACCTCCCACTACCTCGGAAGCATATATCTGGAGGGCCTCTTGCCCTCCTGCAAATATAGGATGCCCTTCCTTCTGCCCACCTCTTGCATCAAGGCCTCTAGTGCATCAGCAGAGAACCTTGGGGCATGCTCTCTCGCAGGCCTGGTACAAACGCAGATCAGCAGATTGGTGAGGTCTGGCATGCAGATTGGAGGATGTGGGATTTAGTCGTGCGCAACCTTTATTCAAAGTTTAACATAACTCAACAGTTTGTAAGTATTGGGACGGGACGTGCATCTGTGTTTTATGTGTGAAATGTCTGATCTCCGTGAGGACTGGTATCTCATATTTTGCAAGTAAGAGGTGCAGGCTGTCTTTAAGAGGTCCGGGGTGCCTTTAAGTGGCGCTAGCCACTCGCGATATCTGGGCCCCCTGCTGGTGAGCAGCCACTCAACAGCGGAGCTCGGCCTGGCTGCTCGCAGCAATCAGATAAATCACCAGGTAGCACAAATGTTATGTGCTGCCTGCATCTCAATGACCGGGTGCGGGTTAATCGTGCACCGCAACCTCCGAGCCCGGTTTTGGGGGTTATCCAATATAACCCCCCAGGTGTACACCCTGCTTCACCCTTCAACTTGTTCCATAGGATCACCTGCCAGAACAGTCTGGTGTGGGACTTGCAGCCACAACCTTCGGGCTCGGAGATGAGATGAGATGAGATGCTACCAACTAAGTCAAGCTGACACTGTGAGAACCCATTTGAACAGAATACACATTTGGCATATTTAAGTACAAATAATTAAATGTAAAAAGCCATATACAGGAAACAAATTTAGAATCATATCACAGAAGGAGGCCATTCATCCCATCATACCTGTGCTGGCTCTTTGAAAGAGCTATCCTATTAGTCCCACTCCCCTGCTCTTTCCCTCCCCATAGCCCTGCAAATGTTTCCTTTTCAATTATTTATCCAATCATGTTTATCAAAATCTTCTTTTCTGTTGTTTCCCTCCTAATTTTCTGCTCTCTTCTACCCCCAACCCCCCCTCCCACCCCCGCCAAATCCATCTCCTTTCCTGAAATCGCTAACTTGGTGGATGCTAATAGCCGCACAGTATCTGGTCCAAGTGGCCATTGTCCCTTTGTGAACCTAGACAGTGAGTGTTGGCAGGTTATTAGAAATACACAGGCAGGCCATTAGTGCTGAGCCAGTACATACATCGATGGTGTCTGAAATGCACATAATAGCTCAGCACTAGCTCGGAATCCTCATAATCTCACCATCCGTTATCATCAGTCATACACACAAGGTCATTTTTAATGTTTTTTTTACATCTTTCTGAATGTTGTATTCATCGAGATAAAGGATGTTAATAATGTGGAACAGTGCAGCATCAAATATTCCCAGATCAGATTGGATTCAGAATACATTTCCCATTGCCCTGACACAACATACCTTAATTCAAACTTCAGCAGTAGAGAAATTTGTGCACAGTAGGGCCCCATAAACAGCATTGAGATTAAAAAACATTTTTTTAGTGACGTTGGTTGAGAGATAAATATTGGCCAGGACACCGGGAGAGCTACCCTGCTCTACTTTGAATAGTGTCATGGGATCTTTTACGTCCACCTGAGAGGGCAGAGGGTGCCTCGGTTTAATGTCTCATACAAAAGATGGCACTTCCAACAGATCAGCACTCCCTCAGTACTGTACTGACGTGTCACCCTGGACTATGTGTTCAAGTCTCTAGAGCATGGGTTTCAAAGAGGGTCTTAAAAAAGGCCAGGGAAGAGGACAAGCAGCGAGGTTTAGGGAGGGAATTCCAGAGTATGGGGCCTAGGCAGCTGAAGGCACAGCTGCCAATAGTGGAGTGAATGGAGGAGGGGGTGTACAAGAGGCCAGAGTCAGAGGAATTAAGAGTTCGGGGGTGGGTTGTATTTCTGGAGGAGGTAACAGAGAAAGGGAGGGGGGTGAACCCCTTAAGAGACTTAAATATTAGAATGAGAATTTTAAATTTGAGCCTTTGGGGTCTGGGAGCTGATGTAGGTCAGCTAGGAAAAGAGTGATGAACAAATGGGATTTGGTGCAGGATAGAACACAAAGTTTTGGATGGGTTGCGGTTTATGAAGGGTGGAGGATGGAAGAATGGCCAGGAATAATAGTTGATTATGGCGGTGATGAAGGCATGGCTGAGGGTTTCTGCAGTTGATCGGCTTAATTAGGAACAGAGGTGGATGATATTAACAACATGGAAGCAGACAGACTTTGTCTTGGGGAGGATGTAAGGTCAGGAACTCAACTTGGGGTCAGATAGGATACTGAGTTGCAAACATTCTGGTTCAACCTGAGACAATGGCCAGGATGGTGATGCAGTTGACGGCAGAGTTTGTGGTGGGAGCTGATGACGATTGCTTTGATTGTCCCTACGTTTAGCTGGATAACATTGAGACTCATCCAAGAATGGATGTCAGACAAGCAGTCTGACAGCACAGAGGCAGATGATGTTACCA
The DNA here is from genome assembly GCF_035084215.1 of Heptranchias perlo. NCBI lineage: Eukaryota > Metazoa > Chordata > Chondrichthyes > Hexanchiformes > Hexanchidae > Heptranchias > Heptranchias perlo. Next base: position 13,740,768 of record NC_090331.1, on the reverse strand, counting down.
AGGGGCTGCGTATAGATCAGTGTTGTTCATTAGAAATCGCCGATTAGCCGCAGGTGTGGCTACGGTGTCACTGTTTTAGCCACAGGCTCTCATTTTAGTAGAAAACACTTTACATGCAATTGCACAATACGGAAAAATGTACTTCGCATTTGTATATTTATTTAAACATCTATCACCATTCAATAACCAAGGAAGTAAAGCAATCACAATGATTAAAAAATATTCGCACGCTCTGCTTTTCATCTTACCATTTTACCAACAAATGCACAAAAAGGTTAAAGTTAACACGTGAATATGTGTATTGAGATCACATGCCCAACGACGGTGTTTATTACTCATTTTTGACGTACAAATCCGAAATGCAATTCGTCACATCTGGAATGATCAGCCATGATCTTATTGAATGGCGGTGCAGGCTTGAGGCCCATATGCTCTACTCCTGCTATTTCTTATGTTCTTATGATTCTTAATTAGCCAAACGTGGCTCGTGGCTGATATATTGGACAACACTGACAAAGAGGAGGGGGGTGAAGAATGGATCCTTGTGGGGACTTACAAGATGAAGGCTTGGGGACGGGAAGAGGAGCCATTGCTAGAGATGCTTTGGCTATGATAAGATAGGTAAGAATGGAACCAAGCAAGGAGAATCCCACTGAACTCAGGGGGAGAAGCATTGCATCAGAATGGTATGATCAACATGCCAAAAGCTGCCGAGAAGATGAGGAGGGAAAATGCCCCACGGCCACAGAAAATACTTTAGCAGAATACAAATGGGTTTATGAGATAATGGAATTAAATACAAGCATGATGAATTGATCCACATAGTTATTTACTGTATGTTAGCATCAGTTACTGAATGCCTTGGTATATGGCCTGCCCTCTTTAATACATTAGAAAAGTCCCCATTTTAGAGCAGTGTTGACTGTCTTATTATTTGCTTTCATCTATATTTGTTGTGCAACATGAATGGAGAGTGCTACCAGAAGCCTGCGCAGAGTGCATTCCATTGTCCAATAATCACATGCAGCGCTGCATCTGGAACCAAATGTGTTCTGAGCCTTCTGGCAGTTTTCAAGATTAATTGCGCAGTGTTCGTATAATATTGCAGTGTGTCCAATTTACACCTGCACCGTTATTATGTATTAGCCCTCATTATGGATGTATTTTGTTTTCTCCACATGCTGCGAGCTGTTCAGTAGTTGTTGCTTTCTCCCGGCACAAATGGGTATGTTCTGCCTGTGACAGAAACCAATCTCAGTCCAATTGGGCAGCTGTGCCGGTGCAAACCTACCTGGAAGCCATTAAATAGGCGTTCATTTCTGTAGCCTGTAGCGGTCACCACCAGTGAAAAAGATAGAAAAGCCTGTTCGCTTCTCTGATAGTCTGAGTAAACCAAAAGAAGAGCAGGTCTCAGCACTCACATGACACCCCGATAGTACCGAAATATTCACCAGAGGAATCGTTTTCAGAGCAGGTAAACAGTTTCACGTAATTAAAACACGACACTTGGTCTAATTAAGTGAGCTCGTGCCACTTACTGCCCAGTACCTTTGATGTGTCAAACAGTTGCATGTACTTAACATTAGCACAGCAGAGGAGAGGCTTCATTACTGCGGCTGGAACATTACCAGATCTGGGATGTAAGAACAACGGAGCAAAGTACTCAGCACCTTTTGAGGCGGGTAGACGACAGAAGTATTCATCCAAGAAGAAAGAACTTGCATTTATATAACGCCTTTCATGACCTCAGGATGTCCCAAAGTGCTTTACAGGCAATGGTGTACTTTTGAAGTCTTCACTGTTGTAATGTCAGAAACGCAGCAGCCAATTTGCGCACAGCAAGGTCCCACAAACAGCAATGAGATCAAGACCAGAGAATCTGCTTTTAGTGATGTTGGTTGAGGAATAAATATTGGCCAGGACTTCAGGAGAACTCCCCTGCTCTTCTTTGAAATAGCGCCATGGCATCTTTTACGTCCACCTGAGAGGGCAGAAAGGGCTTCAGTTTAACATCTCATCCAAACTCCACCTCCGACAGTGCGGCGCACTCTCAGCACTGCACTGGAGTGTCAGCCTGGATTATGTGCTCAAGTCTCTAGAGTGGGACTTGAACCCATGACCTTCTGACTCAGATACAAGAGTGCTACCACTGAGCCACTGCTGACACCCTTCCTAGAGGGCAATTAACCGACAAACATGACTAATGTCAGCACGAGAGAATGATGAAAAAATCCATCCAGAACTTCTTAAGATTTTCAATGATTTTTCATCGTTAGCAAAGCAAATCAACCGGACTCTTCAGGATTTCACCCTTCTGCCCGGTTTTGGACCCTAGTAAAGATGTTGCATTTCTTCTTGAGCCCTAACATACAATTTAATAAAATTCTTTTAAGGCGTTGCTCTTGGTGAATCTTGCTGTATCTGCTGTTTCTAATCAATTTAATTTAAAATGGACTCTACGTTCCTCCAATTCTGGCCTCTTTTGCATCCATGACATCCTTGGCCCCATTACCTGTGCCTTCAGCTGTCTAGAATCCGGCCCATCGAGTCAATGCCGGCTCTCTGCAAGAGCAATACAGCTAGTCCCACTCTCCCGCCCTATCCCTATAGCCCTGCAATTTTTTTTCCCTTCAAGTACTTATCAAATTCCATTTTGAAAGCCACAATTGAATCTACCTCCACCATCCTGACAGGCAGTGCATTCCAGATCATAACCACTCGCTGCGTAAAAAAGTTTTTCCCTCATGTCGCCTTTGGTTCTTTTGCCAATCACCTCAAAACTATGTCCTCTGGTTGTTGACCCTTCCACCAATGGGAACAGTTTCTATCTATCTACTCTGTCTAGACCCGTCATGATTTTGAATACTTCTAAGAAATCTCCTCTTAACCTTCGCTGCTCTAAGGAGAACAACCCCAGCTTCTTCAGTCTATCCACGTAACTGAAGTGTCTATCCACGTAACTGAAGTCCTTCATCCTTGGAATCATTCTAGTAAATCTCTTCTGCACCCTCTCTAAGGTCTTCACATCCTTCCTAATGTGCGGTGCCCAGAACTGGGGACAATACTCCAGTTGTGGCCAAACCAGTGTATTATAAAGGTTCAACATAACTTCCTTGCTTTTGTACTCTGTGCCTCTATTTATAAAGCCCAGGATGCCCTATGCTTTCTTAACCGCTTTCTCAACCTGCCCTGCCACCTTCATTGATTTGTGCACATATACCCCCAGATCCCTCTGTTCCTTTTTTTTAATATTCGTTCATGGGATGTGGGTGTCACTGGCAAGGCCAGCATTTATTGCCCATCCCTAATTGTCCTTGAGAAGGTGGTGGTGAGCTACCTTCTGGACAACTGAGTGGCTTGCTAAACCATTTCAGAGGGTGATTAAGGATCAACCACATTACTGTGGGTCTGGAGTCACATGTTGGCCAGACCAGGTTTCCTTCCCTAAAAGGCATTAGTGAACCAGATGGATTTTTATGACAATTCAGTAGTTTCATTACATTCCTGATACTAGTTTTTTTTAAATTCCAGATTTTGTTTAATTAATTGAATTTAAATTCCTCAGTTGCTATGGTGGGATTTGAACTTATGACCCTAGATTATTGGTCCAGGCCTCTGGATAACTAGTCCAATAACATAACCGCGATGCTACTGTACCCTCTTTTAGAATTGTACCGTTTAGTTTATATTGCCTCTCCTCGTTCTTCCTACTGAAATGTATCACTTCACACTTCTCTGCGTTAAATTTCATCTGCCATGTTTCCACCCATTCCACTAGCCTGTCTATGTGCTCTTGAAGTCTATCACTATCCTCCTCACTGTTCACTACCCTTCCAAGTTTTGTGTCATCTGCAAATTTTGAAACTGTGCCCTATACACCCAAGTCCAAATCATTAATATATATCAAGAAAAGCAGTGATCCTAGTACCGATCCCTGGGGAACACCCCTCCCTCCAGTCCGAAAAGAACCGTTCACCACTACTCTCTGTTTCCTGTCACTTAGCCAATTTCGTATCCATGCTGCCACTGCCCCTTTTATTCCATGGGCTTCAACTTTGATGACAAGCCTATTATGCGGCACTTTATCAAACGCCTTTTGGAAGTCCAAATACACAACATCAAATGCACTGCCCTCATCGACCCTCTCCGTTATCTCATCAAAAAACTCAATCAAGTTGGTTAAACACTATTTGCTTTTAACAAATCTGTGCTGGCTTTCCTTAATTAATCCACACTTGTCCAAGTGACTGTTAGTTTTATCCCGGATTATTGTTTCTAAAAGATTCCCCGCTACCGAGGTTAAACTGACTGGCCTGTAGTTGCTGGGTTTATCCTTACACACTTTTATGAACAAGGGTGTAACATTTGCAATTCTCCGGTCCTCTGGCGCCACCCCCCGTGTCTAAAGATGATTGGAAGATTATGGCCAGTACCTCTGTAATTTCCACCCTTACTTCCCTCAGCAACCTAGGATGCATCCTAACCTTTCTAGTACCTCTTCATCAATTTTTAGCCCATCCAGTATCTCAGCTATCTCTTTATTTACTGTGACTTTGGCAGCATCTTCTTCCTTAGTAAAGACAGATGCAAAATACTCATTTAGACTAGGTCCTTAGCTCTAGAATTTCCTCCCTAAACCTCTCTGCCTCTCTACCTCTTCGTTTAGATGCTCATTAAAACCTACCCCTTTGACCATGCTTTTGGTCACCTGTCGTAATGTCTCCCTCTTGGACTCGGTGTCAGTTTTTGTCTGCTTACAGTCCTGTGAAGTGACTTGGGATGTTTTACTACATTAAAGGCACTATATAAATGCAAGTTGTTGTTGTTGATGATCCTTTTGAAAGAGACATGGACGCTGTTGATAGGAAGTTGGAGGAGTGAGCAAGGAAACAGACTCATGAATAGATTGAGGGCTGCCATGCCCAAAAACTAGACAGAGGGCAGGATACGGATGGGACAGGGGGTGAAAAACCTGACAGGTCCTGATCATTTGCTTTGCTAATGATGAAAGTTCATTGAAAACCTTAATACATTCACTTTTTAAGGGGCCTACATAGTAAGACAGAAAAGGAAGTGGAAATAATGGGGTCCTGGTTTGAAAATCAGACCTTTGGTTTGCATTTTATAGACATCCAAACTCCTCATTTGAAAACAAGATACAAATCATATGGAATCAGAGGCAGCAAAAAAAATGATAATGGAAGCGAGATAGAAATTCTCTAAATAGTGAACAAAATTCTAAATTCAGAACGCCAACTGTTGTGGAACAGCTGTCAGCAATACCTTCCAAAATTGAGCCCAGCCTTCATAACTGAAAGGGATAATGAATTTGAACAGCTACTGCACTCATTCCGTGTAGATATGCTGGTTCAAGGTGTCCCACTGATGATAGCAGTCCTCTGGGACATGGAGCGCAAGAGCCATGTCTGTTCTGATTGCAAAGGTGGCCTGGTGACTGGAGTTGGGCAGGAACGCTGGCGTTCACTGAGGGTAAAGGTCACTCAATAATTCATCAAACCGTGGTCCTGTCTTGCCTGTCATGCTTTGCTGGAAGAGAAAAAAAATAGTTTAATTGTTCATACGCTAGAATCACTTTTACAGTTAAGTAATCTGAGGCATCTACGCAATCTAAGCCGTCATCACTTGCATTGACGAGGGTAAACAGCTTAAAGAGCATTACACATTATTAGTGGAAAACACCCCATCATGTCTCTGGTGCAAGAAAATCAATTACTAGTGATTACGAATTAATCTAAACAGTTCTCCGAATGTTCACTTAAATGGGGAGGTAATGAGAAAGATGATTAATTAGCTACAAATTAATGTAGTAGCTGTGTTCAATTAAGTCCTAAAGTAATTTTTTGGAGCACTTTTTACTTTGGCCCTTCAGCATTGTGAACATTATCAAATGCAATGAGAAAGATGAAAAAAATGAGTAATTATCATTTCTCTTTTTTTAAAAAAAGTGTCCTTCATTAATTTATTAATGAATACTATACCAAAGTATAACAGTGCATCAGTAGGTGATTGAATGCAATGAGTTCTAGCTTTATGCAACCTGTATTTCGTCACAAGATCCCAAAATAGATCTGGATAAGGTAGGCCATTCAGCCACATTCATCCTGAAAGATCCTACAGTTCCCACATCCAAATGTTTCTTAAGCCATCACTCCTGTGCTCGCTAACCTACATTGCCTCGATTTCAAAATTCTCATACTTATTTTCAAATCTCTCCATGGCCTTGCCCTTCCCTATCTCTGTAACCTCCTCCAGCCCTACTGCCTTCCGAGCTCTCTGCGCTCTTCCAATTCTGGCCTCTTGCGCATCCCCGATTTTCGTCGCTCCACCATTGGTGGCCGTGCATTCAGCTGCTGAGGCTCTCAGTTCTGGAATTCCCTCCCGAAACCTCTCCGCCTCTCCATCTCTCTCTCCTCCTTTAAGATGCCTCTTAAAACCCATCTCTTTGTCCAAGTTTTTGGTCACCTGTCGGTGTCAACTTTTGGTTGATAATGCTCCTGTGAAGCACCTTGGGACATTTTATTACATTAAGGGCGCTATATAAATGCAAGTTGTTGTTGATGTTAAATTACTCTAAGGATTTTGCTTTCACTGTCCCACCAGAAGTCTATTGCTCTGCATGAAGAACTTCTTGACGTCAGCCCTAAGTTTGCCTATTATTAATTTGAGCCTGCGTGCCCTTGTCCTGCTGTCACAGTTTAGTTTGAAATAATAATTCAGATTTACCTTCTCTCTAACTCCACTGAGGTGTAGGCAGCAGGACTGTACCTCCCCTTCTCAGCCCTTGAGATTGCAAAATGTGTGCAGGTACTTCAGCAGTTTATTGGTTTTGTGTGTGACGTTTCTGATGGGCTGTTTTGTTTCAGGCAAGCCTCTGACTGTTTGCCTTCGATAGGCCAGTTATCCTGTATCTTTTGTGTTGATGTGTAGTAGACTTGACTTCACATCTGTGCAAACTGTGCAGTGTAACTAGAGCATGAAATTGTCCAAATCATATTTAGGCAGGCGATGTGAGACCCAGCTCCAGCAGGAGATGGTCTCAAGTCACTTCAATTGTGCATCAGCAAAACAATGTGACTGCAACCATTGTAAAGCCAACTTTATAAAATCTCCATGTGGTCCATTGGACAGTACAGCTTTGCCTGACCAGACAACAATGCAATGCAGGCAGTATAATTGGAGTCTATTCATAGAACAACACTCTAAGGAGGTGCCAGTATCTGTCGAACAACAATGTGCTTAGTCCAACATCAACAAAAAGCACAAGGCTTCTAAATATACCAAAAAGCTTCTTATAAACTAAAGGCAGTTATTTCAGAATCTTTGTCAAACTTTTTCACATAAAATAAACCATCATCTGTCTTTGTTTATGTCCCTAAAAAAAGAAAAAAAAATAGTAATTTATTATGTTTTCCATTTAATGTTTTACAGATTGACCATTTCCATACCATGAACTACAAACTGTCATCTGTTTCAGATACAGCATTTAATGGCCTCAAGTCACTTGTCCTGGGCAAGATAGTAGGTAAGCAACATAATAATGGTTCCTACAATGTGACAAATAAAATATGTGCACCAGTGTGTGTTTTTATTATTCGCCTTTCTGAATAATCACAATTAAATATGTTCTCAAAATGAGGAGGTGAGGAGGACATGGCTGAGATAATAGGCTCAGTAATTGCATTGTGCCTTCAGCCTCAAGTTTGAAAACTGCCAAGAAAAGAGAGATAACTTCTTTATCTAACTGATGGGGTGTGAAAGGGTCAGAACAAAGTAATGTAAGGAATCTTACAACACCAGGTTATAGTCTGGTGTTGTAAGATTCCTTACATTTGTCCACCCCAGTCCATCACCGGCATCTCCACATCAGAACAAAGTAAGTTATCGAAGGCTCCATCTATTCCCCAGTGAGTCTATTTTATTAAGAGCTCCGGGTTACCTTACTTTGTTAGGTTTATCTCCAGCAATGTGCAAAATGGAAACATGAGTTAGTACAGAGAGCAGGTGGTCAGCTGAAATTGGGTCGGAACGATATTGTCTGGGATGTATATGTGACCCCAGCACTGCGGATGACTTCCACTTTACCTTAGTTAGTAAGAGCCGAATATGCAAAGTGAAAGAAGTTCCCATTCCCCAACTCAGCCATGCCTTTGTTTAATAAGAATCCAAAAAAATTATCAAATTCTTTCAGGTCTGTAGCATCTTTTTTTAACCTTTTAAAATGTGCATCTTTTTTATTTTGCATCATTGGAAACAGCCTGTTTCAAACCATTGGGTTCCATCCCTTCACAATTTTAAACACCACCCTCAAATCATTTCTTCTGTTCTAATAAAAGCAGCCCTGATTTTTCAAGTCTGAAACATTGAATTAAGTTGAGTGTTTTAAAGAAAGACTTGCATTTCTATGGCAACTTACCATCTTTCAGAAACTCTGCAAAAGCTTCACCTACAAAGAGTTATTTTTTAGGGCAGTCATTGTTATATAGGCAAATGTGGCGGCGGTTGAGTGAAAATGTTGAGCAGGGAACAGGAGAACTCCATGCTTATCCGAACATGGCCATGGGATCTGTAACATCCGTTAGAATAGGCAGACGGGGACTCTGTCCGGTATCTCAGCTGATAGATGAAGTGTCAGCCTAGTTTAAATGCTCGAGGCTTGGACTGTGGGCTGAACCCACCAGATTCTTGGTCAACAATGCTACCAGCTGAATCAAAAGTCGGCGGATATTATAGCCTAGAAATCGCTGTTTGCAATATTGTAAGATTATTTTTCTCTCTCGTTTAGAATACAAAAGGCTAAGAGAAAACGAGACACTGTAGTTATTTTCTAAATTAAAAGAATTCCAAATTGACATACAACATGACAGTTTGTACCAGAAAGAAAGTGGAAACTTCTTTTCTAGCGAGTACAACTCGGGACAAAAAACTGATCAGGTTCCTTGTCTTGGGGAGTAAATGAAGGTCCCTTTCCTAAGCCGTCTTGTTCTGATGTCCGTCCGTGGTTCTCCTGAAAAACCTCTGTAGAATGTACTGTTTTATATGGTTTCCTCTCTATAATCTGCTGCCTAATTATCAAACATCAAAGAATTGATTGACGTTTTTGAGGAGGTAACAAGGAGGGTCGATGAGGGTCACACATTTGATATAGTCTACATGGATTTTAACAAGGCTTTTGACAAGGTCCCAGATGGCAGGCTGGTCAGAAAAGTAAAAGCCCATGGAATCCAAGGGAAAGTGGCAAATTGGCTCAGTGGCAGGAACAAAGGGTAATGGTCGACAGGTGTTTTTGTGACTGGAAGGCTGTTTCCACTGGGGTTCTGCAGGGCTCAGTTCTAGGTCCTTTGCTTTTTGTGGTATATATCAATGATTGAGACTTAAATGTAGGGGGCATGATTAAGAAGTTTGCAGATGATACAAAAATTGGCCATGTGGTTGATAATGAGGAAGAAAGCTATAGACTGCAGGAAGATATCAATGAACTGGTCAGGTGGTCAGAAAAGTGGCAAATTGAATTCAGTCCAGAGAAGTGTGAGGTAATGCATTTGGGGAGGTCAAACAAGGCAAGAGAATACACAATAAGTGGTAGGTTACTGAGAAGTGTAGAGGAACAGATCGACCTTGAAGTGTTTTTATATTCATTCATGGGATATGGGCATCGCGGGCAAGGCAAGCATTTATTGTCAAACTGTAATTACCCTTGAGAAGGTGGTGGTGAGCTGCCTTCTTGAACCACTGCAGTCTGTGTGGTGAAGGTACTCCCACAATGTTGTTCGGTAGGGAGTTCCAGGATTTTGACCCAGCGACGATGAAGGAATGGCCATATATTTCCAAGTCAGGATGGTGTGTGACTTGGAGGGGAACGTGCAGGATAGGGTGTTCCCATGCACCTGCTGCTCTTGTCCTTCTAAGTGGTAGAGGTCGTGGGTTTGGGAGGTGCTGTCGAAGAAGCCTTGGCAAGTTGCTACAGTGCATCTTGTAGATGGTACACACTGCAGCCACAGTGCACCGGTGGTGAACAGAGTGAATGTTTAAGGTGGCGGATGGAGTGCCAGTCAAGCGGACTGCTTTGTCCTGGTTGGAGTCGAGCTTCTTGAGTGTTGTTAGAGCTGCACTCATGCAGGCAAGTGGAAAGTATTCCATCATACTCTTGACTTGTGTATTGTAGATGGTGGAAAGGCTTTGGGGAGTCACGAGTTGAGTCACTCGCCACCGAATACCCAGCCTCTGACCTGCTCTTGTAGCCACAATATTTATGTGGCAGGTCCAGTTCAGTTTCTGGTCAGTGGTGATCCCCAGGATGTTGATGGTCTTGCTGCATGCAGGCACTGACTGCTTCATTATCTGAGGGGTTGCAAATGGAACTGAACACTATGCAATCATCAGCAAACATCCCCACTTTTAACCTTAGTGCATGTCCACAGATCATTGAAGGTAGCAGGACAGGTAGATAAGGTGGTTAAGAAGGCATATGAGATATTTCATTTATTAGCCAAGGCATAGATTATAAGAGCAGAGAGGTTATGCTAGAATTGTATAAAACACTGGTTAGGCCACAGCTTGAATATTGCGTACAGTTCTGGTCACCACATTACAGGAAGAATGTGATTACACCGGAGAGGGTACAGAGGAGATTTACGAGGATGTTGCCAAGACTGGAGAATTTTAGCTATGAGGAAAGATTGGATAGGCTGGGTTATTTTCTATGGAACAGACGAGGCTGAGGGGAGATTTAATTGAGGTATATGAAATTATGACAGGACTAGATAGAGTGGATAGGAAGGACCTATTTCCATTAGCAAAGAAGTTAATAACCAGGGGGCATCGATTTAAAGTAATTGGTAGAAGGATTAGAGGGGATTTGAGGAGAAATGTTTTCACCTAGAGAGTGGTGGGGATCTGGAACTCACTGCCTGAAAGGGTGGTAGAGGCAGAAACCCTCATCGCATTTAAAAAGTACTTGCATATGCGTTTGATGTGCCATAACCTACAAGGCTACGGACCAAGAGCTGTGGATAGCTCTTTATTGGCCGGCACAGACACAATGGGCCAAATGGCCGCCTTCTGTGCCATAAATTTCTATGATTCTATGAATCTCTTTATCAGTTTTCAGGCCTTGATTCCTTATCTCTGCAACTGTCCACATTGTTCCTTCTTATCAGTTACTTCAGGTATAATCTTACGAGGCTCCATTTCATCTGCCATCACATACATTTCTTTCTCTCAGCTTCCTGGGCAATATGCCTCCTGACTTCGGTCAAGCTGACAGCTGTGTTCTTCACCAGAAAGTGAGAGCTTCATTCCATGTTCATTCTTTAAGTCTTCCTTAAAACAAGTATCAAAAATCCAAAATCCTCCAATATTAACAACAAACGTTTAATACATTTGTTTCACATTCCTCTATCTTTTATTTTTTCTTAAATGGGTTAAACACCTCCATTAAAGTCGTGGGCAATGAAACATGTTAAATGGTCCCGCACCAATACTGCAAAAAGAATTTTTTAGGCTTAGGTGGAGTAACAATGGCAACGTAACTGGTGCTAAATGTTCCAAGAAGAGATGCCTCATTACATTTGGGCTTGGGCAATAAATGCTGGCCTTGCTAATGACACCCATATCCCAAGAATGAATAAATAAAAACAAAACATTATTGGCTATTGGGTCTATTGGCTGATGAAAACACAAAAAGACTTGGAGAATTTTTTTTTCGTCTACCAGAATGGCTGTCTGCCCTTAATTTGATGGCCAGCTGCAAAACTTCACTGATTAAATGAGCAATGTTTAAACGCAATACTTCCCATCTGGAAAAATAAAAGTACTGGCACAGAATTTACATTTTTACAAGACAATCAGTTTTTTTTTAACTGAAAGAAATCAGTTGTAGGGCAAACTCCCATAATACAAAAACGCTGAGTGAAGAATTTTTATTGTAAAGTAGACTTCCTTTTGCCTTATGCCTGGGTCCAAGAGCTAATACAATAAAAATTCTTCACTCAGCGTTTTTGTATTATGGGAGTTTGCCCTACAACTGATTTCTTTCAGTTAAAAAAAAACTGATTGTCTTGTAAAAATGTCAATTCTGTGCCAGTACTTTTATTTTTCCAGATGGGAAGTATTGCGTTTAAACATTGCTCATTTAATCAGTGAAGTTTTGCAGCTGGCCATCAAATTAAGGGCAGACAGCCATTCTGGCCAATCCTTGTCATGACATTTTCTCTGGGCTACATCAGTCCAATATTGCTTGTGCTCTCACTATATGGAGCTGAAGCTAACTAGGTGAACAGGACACAACAGTGACTGATCTAAAACAGTCATGATTGCTCGTCTTATGCTTTCCCATCTATCACTTCGGTAAATTCTATTTTTTGTTGAAATTGCAGATTGTCATGTCACTCAGAAGTAGAATAATGGAAAGAAAATCATTACTGGCACATGATAAAAATGCAAAAGCATTTTGTCAGACTAATGTTCCCTCAAGGTATCTCGCAATCTCCTCGTTACACAGTCACAAGTCCCCATAAATTTCTTCCAGGATCAAATCACTCTAGGCATGATTTGTTAAAAGTGCCTTGTCATCAGGTATATCTTTGGGAGAACAAGGATCCATGTATGTGAAACCAACATAAAACCAACTCCGGGATTATCCCAAATAATGGGATGTACTGTGGTATTCAGAGTGATGATGTTTTCAATGGTTTCAAATATCTAGACAGGTATGTAGCAAACAACAAATATTAAGTCTAAGGCAATGTATATCAAAAGGAACATAGCTAATATGATGATCCCATGCAACACCATATAATTAAACAAAATGGAGTAATAGAAAGAATTGGGTGTGCTAGTTGACAATGTTCAGAGTAATGGCAGCAATTGCCAATGTAAATAGAAGATTAGAAAGGTAGAGCCACAGGAAATACTTCTAACACTATTGAACTTGGGTGAGACCATCCTTCCACTACTGGTCATTGTCTGGCATCCAGGTTTGGTCACCTTAGTTGCAGAAAGACAGAAAAGCATTGCTAGAGATCTATAGAAAGGCAGCAAGTCTAGTGTTGGAATTCAGGCAAAGAAGAGAGATGACTGGACTTAAGGGGAAGCTAGATAAGTAAAGGAGAGAGAAAGGAATAGAAGGATATGTTGCTGGGGTGAGGTGAAGTAAGGTGGGAGGTGGAGCATAATACCAGCATAGACCTGTTGGGCTGAATGGCCTGTTTCTGTGCTGTAAGATTCTATTTAATTTTGGAGAAAAGAAGATCGAGACATGGGCCATAATTTTTACGTTGCCAAGGGAATTAATGGATAGATGAGAGAAGTTAATTGTGCTGAATGAGGGAATGAGAAGTCGAGGACTTGATCAAAAGCGAAGGAAGTTTGAGCAAAACATAATTTGCTGGATGGAGCGGTCTTGATGGGACGAATGGCTTTCATGTCTCAAGCCATTGTGTTCTTTGCAGACTTTTCACTTCAAATTTTATTAAGTTTCAGCAGCAGCACCTGGGAGATCCACGCTCCCATCCCTGGGAGACTCCTCGGGCATTTCGGGAGGAGGCTTCCAACCCTACCCACGCTTCAAGAAAAATTCCCAAAAGACACTGCCAGGTGCTCCCCGGAAAACCTGCCCGCTTTGGTGCCCAATTCCATGTATTAGAAGAGCTCTTCTGTCATACCAAGATGCAATTTCTGTCCTGCACACACCTAGCTCCACAAGGTAGAACAGAAACAGAAAGTGGAATGCTTGTGCTGTGACCAATATAAACTCACCCCTGACTCCATCTCTAGTCTAAACCGACATGTACATTTGGGCAAGAACATAAGAAGAACATAAAATAAATAGGAGCAGGAGAAGGCCATACAGCCCCTCAAGACAGCTCCACCATTCAATAAGATCATGGCTGATCTTCTACCTCAACTCCACTTTCCCGCCCTATCCCCATATCCCTTGATTCCCTTAATATAAAAACATAAGAAAGTTGAAGACATTGAAGAATGACAAAATTGTCACCTTTAATCTTATTAACCCATGTATTCATTTTGGAGGTGACGTTTTGCAGTGTATGTTGGAAATATGCTCTTATTAATGCTACCAAGGGTTGTTAATCCTTCTTAATGATAACTTCCACAATGATTCAGGCCCGAGTGTGACCGAACATGCAAGCTTTATTATAGACACAAGAACAACGTTCTAATGCAGTTATACCAAACAACAAGTATTTGTATAACAACGTTCTAATACAGTTATATCTAATAAACAAGGATGGTACAACCTGTCCCTTGGAAGGTTCAAGCTGATCAGGCCTGGTATCATAGGGTATGTGGACCTCCACCGTCCCGAGAAACTGCTTCTAACTTTAGCGGGATAGTGTCCCAGTTTATATATCTTTCTGAAGCATAGTTGCTTCTAGTAGCTTAACAACATTAGTTTCATGATGCCATCTGTCCCAAACATCTCCCCCCACCAGGGTGCCCATTGTTCCAGACTCCTTTCCAATATCCATTCTATGGTGTTAACTGTTGTCCGTTCTATCCATATTATGGGGGAGGGACTTGCCCTTATCTTTCTGTGTATTTGGATTGTTCAGATGCAGAAATTTAAGCTGTCTCGTCATATATATGCCAATCACGAAAGTTACCTAATTGTCTGAACAAAGCTTCTGCATTTAACATAACAGGATTAGTCTGTGTCCAGGCCCTGAGTCTTTGATTATGCCTTGGGGCGTTTTGTTATCTGTTTCTGACAATTTGGTCTTCAGTGTGTCTGTTTCACAGTTTTATTGTCTTTGCAACATTCTCAATCACTTTGCCTGATGTCAGTCATATCATTTCCTGTGGGTTGCTGGTTCCCTTTGTATTCTCACAGATGTAAACAATTTTACAACACCAAGTTATAGTCCAGCAATTTTATTTTAAATTCACAAGCTTTCGGAGGCTTCCTCCTTCCTCAGGTGAACGTTGTTGGAAATGAAATCCTCGAAATGAAATCGCATTTATAAATCACAGAACAATGCTTGGTGATTACAGACAGTTTTTTCAACTGCCCGTTGCCAAGGCAATCAGTGTGCAGACCTTGTAGGTGTTACCTACAAGGTCTGCACACTGATTGTTTTTTTTTTGGTGATTTGTATATTCAGTGATTTGTATATTCAGAGATTTGTATATTCAGAGACCTTGTAGGTGTTACCTACAAGGTCTCTGAATATACAAATCACCAAAAAAAAAACAGAGATAGAGAGGTAGAAACATAGAAAAGACAGCAACTGACCCGTTATATTAAAAACAGATAACATTTGTTTGCTGGTGGGGTAACGTGTAGCGTGACATGAACCCAAGATCCCGGTTGAGGCCGTCCTCATGGGTGCAGAACTTGGCTATCAATTTCTGCTCGACGATTTTGTGTTGTCATGTGTCACGAAGGCCGCCTTGGAGTACGCTTACCCGAAGGTCGGTGGCTGAATGTCCTTGACTGCTGAAGTGTTCCCCGACTGGGAGGGAACCCTCCTGTTTGGTGATTGTTGCGCGGTGTCCGTTCATCCGTTGTCGCAGCGTCTGCATGGTCTCGCCAATGTACCATGCTCTGGGGCATCCTTTCCTGCAACGTATGAGGTAGACAACGTTGGCCGAGTCACAGGAGTATGAACCGTGCACCTGGTGGGTGGTGTCCTCTCGTGTGATGGTGGTATCTGTGTCGATGATCTGGCATGTCTTGCAGAGGTTACCGTGGCAGGGTTGTGTGGTGTCGTGGACGCTGTTCTCTTGAAAGCTAGGTAATTTGCTGCGAACGATGGTCTGTTTGAGGTTGGGTGGCTGTTTAAAGGCGAGTAGTGGAGGTGTGGGGATGGCCATAGCGAGGTGTTCGTCGTCATTGATGACATGTTGAAGGCTGCGGAGAACATGGCGTAGTTTCTCCGCTCCGGAGAAGTACTGGACGACAAAGGGTACTCTGTTGGTTGCGTCCCGTGTTAGTCTCCTGAGGAGGTCTATGCGATTTTTCGCTGTGGCCCGTCGGAACTGTCGATCGATGAGTCGAGCGTCATATCCCGTTCTTACTAGGGCGTCTTTCAGCGTCTGTAGGTGTCCATCGCGTTCCTCCTCGCCTGAGCAGACCCTGTGTATTCGCAGGACCTGTCCATAGGGGATGGCCTCTTTGACGTGGTTAGGGTGGAAGCTGGAAAAGTGGAGCATCGTGAGGTTGTCCGTGGGCTTGCGGTAGAGTGAGGTGCTGAGGTGCCCGTCTTTGATGGAGATTCGTGTGTCCAAGAAAGAAACTGATTCTGAGGAGTAGTCCATGGTGAGCTTGATGGTGGGATGGAACTTGTTGATGTTATCGTGTAGTCTCTTTAGTGATTCCTCGCCGTGGGTCCATAGAAAGAAAATGTCGTCGATGTATCTGGTGTATAGTGTTGGTTGGAGGTCCTGTGCAGTGAAGAAGTCCTGCTCGAACTTGTGTGCAGTGAAGAAGTCCTGCTCGAACTTGCATATTCTCACAGATGCAAGGCTTCACTTTTTAGCCCCACAGGATGGGATATATGACTATGACTTGGTCTAGAAATCGTATTTTTTACAGTGTACAATTGATTAAATTCAATAAAGTTTAATTAAAAAGATGACATTTTCCATAATAACAGTAAGATTATTTTAACAGCAACAGTTGCAGAGGCGGGAAGAGATAGTCTATATGTCCTTTCAACGACAGAATTATTCATAGTCCAATGATAAACAATTTTTTAAAAGACAATCAAGTAACTGGGGTAGAGATAAGTCAAACATCTAACTGGTTGAGTTCCTGTCGGAGGGAAAATCAAGCTTCCCATGGCAGTTTTTGATGATGAGTGTGAGGAGATTTGAAAACTCACCATTGCTTCAGTTTCGCCGCTGGGTGCAAAATAAGTTCTACCCCTGGGGTAACATCAACCTTCTTATGGGATCATTTCATCTTTATTAAGATATTTTGTTTAAGCACAAAGGCCAGATTGTTCTTTGGTCTGGATTTAAAAATTGAGACCCAGGTGGTTGGTTCAGCCAAACAATTTTTCATCTCCTCCAGGTTGTGCACCTTCTTCCAAATATACTCAATGAGTGTTTCTTGTGCTGTTTCCTATTTACAGACACTGACAATCTTGACCAAGAGATTTTGAAAGCAAATGTACAAGGTTTCGTTGGCTGCCTCTCTTCGGTTCAGTTTAATTGGATCGCTCCTTTAAAGGTGGGACTACGTCACTTTAGCTCCGTCCCAGTGACTGTGAAAGGAGACTTGGTTGAATCCGACTGTAGATCTTCAATTATGACTGAACCAGTAGCCATGACGACAACACTTTCATTCACAGGTACTTCAGTTTTAATATATTCCAAGATTTTTTCAGCTATCCCCCAGCCCGCTTTATCCTTTCTGTCATACACACTTGGTCACATATAACTTTTGTTTAAAAAAAAATCACATCCTTATGGATCTACTGTTCTGACGTTGAGATAGAGGAAGCCAGGTTTAACAATGTAAATATGGGCAAGCAATGCATGGTTGTTGTTCTCCCATAACACGAGCTACAGAAGCGCCACAGGAGAAGGCACTTATAATATACTCAAGGGAATTGGCCAGAGTCAATATGTGGCTTTGGACTCACTAGGAGAGCAGAGGAATGCAAGGTTCAGCCAGAAGGAGGACAGAAGGAACACGTTCGGGAGGCATTATTAGAGAAAGACCACAATGTCATAAACGTTATTTGATAACATTAATGGCGTCATTCTGCGACAGGAAGGAGAAATTGAGGTAACGTCAGAGAAATTTATTGAAACGAGGGGTGAAGGTACGATGAGGAAAAGGGAACTTATCATAAATGAAGATTCAATGGTGTGAATTCTGTGCAGTCACACTTGTTGTTAATAGGGTGGGAATTTGTCCACTGGGGAGCCAAGGTTACAGATGCTGAGGAGAAGGTGGATGGGCTGATGCCGAGAATGGGAGAGGAGTTGATGGCGGTTGTCCACACAAGAATAAATGACACATGTGGGTTTAAGCACATTACCAGGAAACCGTAGAAGAGGACAATGAAGCTGTGTAATCCTTGGTTAATCACATGTGAAAATGGGAGTACATGAGTGGATGGCCAGTTGATACCAGTCTAAGAATATTAGTTTTAGAAATGCTTTGGGGAAAATCCAAGACAGAAGAGATGAGCTGCATCTGAACAGGACAGGTTCAGACCGATGACATATCAATATAGAGAAAGGAACTGCGATTCATTAAAACTAGATTTGGAGAATCTGATCAGCAAAGTTTGGAGGGTGGTCAAGAAAAGGGAGGGAACCAAAAAGAAGGAGAACGCAAGCAAATGCAAGGAGATTTTTTAAAGAAACTTAAGTAAAGACTAAATTAAGCGCCTAAGTGTTTTGTTTTATTTCCCTGCTGGGCTGCTCTGTGATATCACCAATGGGGCGCTGCTCCATCCATCCCAGAGCAAACAATGGAGACAATGACTTTGGATCGGTCTGAGAGCTGTTCACAGCTATCCAATCCCTTGGAATCACTCTATTGGTTGGACACTTCACATCCCCAGTGTTAGAATGGTTTCTAATGCCCTTTGACTCCAGTGCAGATCCCCGACCTGTCCAAAGTCTCAGCCCACATTGTTTGCAATGGAGCTAGTCCAGAACCACCAATGGCATCACAGAGAGGCCTTGTAGAAAGAAAATGCTAACCTCAGTTTTGCCCAAACAGATAAGAAAATGATACTTTTTTTTAAAAAAAAGTCCAACAACATTTTTTAGCTGTTTTCTTTCAGCATGAAATGGGGGAATATTTTAAACAGAAGGCATACCCCTTCACCTTGCCTTCCCCTTTAAACCTTTTGCTGATATCATTTAGCATAAATGGCACTCTGAAATTGGAAGGATAAGAAATGGCTTTCACTGCAAGCTTTTCTTTAGCAATATTCTCTATCATCACTCGATTATAGAGACTAAATATGTCCGAATGGCCTCCTGCTGTGCTGTAACCAATCTATGATTCTATGATTCTAAGTGAAAGAGGAAGTATAAAGTATTCAGGAGATTTCAATTTAAAAGGTACCTGATCATTGTAAAATAAAGAACCTTATGCAATGTTAAAGAGGCAATTTCAAGATAAAATAGGTTTCTATTAGCACTAGAAATATCATGAATGTATTGTGGCCACATGCAATATTTAAAACCCACATTAAAAAAAACTGCACAATTCTGTTTTAGGAATTAACATTTTTTTTTGAGTTTCCTACCCTATAAGAATGTTCCTTATTTCATTATTATTAGCCTATAAATAAAATGTTATGCACTTTTTGGGCCTAGTATGTACCTTTCATTGTTTCTTTTTCATCAGTTTATAGGCCCGAGACCCCCATTCAGGAGCTCCAGTGGCAATCGCAAGGCGACACTGGTCAAGAAATTGCGAGTCTGCAGCACCTTATTTTTCCATCCATTCATTTAAATGGATGCAAACTCATGGCCTGCAGGTTTGAGATTTTTCCAATCAGCTCTTCCTGCGATTGCCTCTCCTCACTGGGAGCACTCATTCGGGGGATTACCCTTTATATTACTTCTTATAGCTCCTAGAATCTTATAGGCCATTTGGCCCATCGTGCCTGTGCCGGGTCTTTGAAAGGGTTATCCAATTAGTCCCACTCCCCCGCTCTTTCCCCATAGCCCTGCGAATTTTTCCGTTTCAAATATTTACCCAATTCACTTCTGAAAGTTACTATTGAATCTGCTTCCACCACCCTTTCAGGCAAAGCATTACTGATCATAACAACTCGCTGCGTAAAAAAAAAATTCTCTTCATCTCTCCTCTGGTCTTTTGGGTTGAAGTTGCACTGTATGATACCAGCGCATTCATATCAAATTCCACTGTCCTCTCTTTTATCAGAGGCCTTGATTCATTTATTGGCTTTTTTTAAGTCAGAAAGTTGTAGGTTCACTTCCCACTCCAGGGACTTGAGCACAAAATCCAGTCTGATATTCCAGCACAGTGCAGTACTGAGAGAGTGCTGCACTGTTGGAGGTGCCGTCTTTCAGATGAGACATTAAACCAAGATCCTGTTTGCCCTCTCAGGTGAACGTAAAAGATCCCAAAGCACTATTTCGAAGAAGAGCAGGGGAGTTCTCCTTGGTGTCCTGGTCAACATTTATCCCTCAACCAACATCATCAAAACAGATTAATTGGTCATTTATTTACCTGTGGGAACTTGCTGTGTGCAAAGAGGCTGCTGCGTTTCCTACATTACAATAGCGAATATACTTCAAAAGTACTTTATTGGCTGGAAAGCTGTTTGGGACTTCCTATCTATCTATCTATGTATGCGGTATGTATGTTTGTATGTGTGGTGGATTTTGGAACATGGCCAGAAAGTTTGCAATACTTTAATATATTCATTACTAATATTATACAATTCTATTTCAACCCTTGTCTTAACTACGTTCACGTTAAGAGCCAAAACTGGTTGTTCAGCTGCTGAAAGTGTGGTGGGATAGGATTTCCACTCTTCAGTCTTACTTGGTAACAACCCAACCCAACCCAAACCCTAGGGATAGTGATCATTTGCATAAAAGGGGCGGTTGCCCACACCATTTACAGTGCTCCCTGGGCATCTGTCCATCGGAATTTTGGAGCAGAACCATGCTGCCACATCTGGAGGAGGGGGTGGGGAGCCAGTTGGCCAAAGAGGCTACAGATTAAAAAAAACATTTACTTGAGGTGCTCCTTTGTCGATTTAATGCTTTCCTAACTTAATTGATCTTGAGAATGATTGCTGTTAGGAAACAGCGTTGAGAGCCCAGCAATTGTATAATGATGACTGCATTATGCAAGCATACTTTCTGTTCACTTCATGCTGGGTAGATGTGGAAGGATATCCGCAGAGCTATCTGGCCCCAAATTTGATGTCAGTCGAATTAGCTGTGGCTCAGTGGGTAGTTCTCTTGCCCATGAGTCAGACAGTTGTGAGTTCACCTCCCACTCCAGGGACTTAAGCACAAAATCTAGTCTGATATTCCAGTACAATGCAGTACTGAGAGAGTGCTGCACTGTTGGAGGTGCCGTCTTTCAGATGAGACATTAAACCAAGATCCTGTTTGCCCTCTCAGGTGAACGTAAAAGATCCCAAAGCACTATTTCGAAGAAGAGCAGGGGAGTTCTCCCTGGTGTCCTGGTCAACATTTATCCCTCAACCAACATCACCAAAACAGATTAATTGGTCATTTTTTTACCTGTGGGATCTTGCTATGCGCAAATAGGCTGCTGCGTTTCCTACATTGCAACTGTGCATACACTTCAAAAGTACTTTATTGGCTGTAAACCACTTTGGGTCTTTCTTTCTATCTATCTATCTGTCTATCTATCTATGCAGGTATGAATGTATGTGTGGTGGATTTTGGAACATGGCCAGAAAGGTTGGATACCCAGCATAAGTATGCTCCATCCCAAATTCCTTCCTCAATCCCACCCAGATTGCACTATTTCTGCATCCAAAACAGGTTAGAATTTCTAGGCTCCGAACCCTACGTCAGAACTTAAAGCGGCCTTAAAATGAAGGCAGGACCGTGTTCTGATGCATTGAAGCTCCTATGGGTAGAGTGGGTACAGGTACTGCACATTTGCAGCTGCTTTTTCTCTTTTGGCATGTTCTTGTTCACAAGGTCACAACATGAGTGCATGAAATGAAGGAGGCCTTTCAGCCCATTCTTAGGTTAACTATCTAAGAAAACATTTGCAATTCCCCCAGCTCTGTCTGGGGTGCTCTCCATAGAGAGTGAATGACCATCATGGGATATTCACCCTGTGTTGCTGTGGTGTAGCTTCTCAAAGCTGTTTACAAAGAGGCATTGATGGAACAGATCTCCAGTCTGTCCTACTGACAGGGGAGAAGTTTATAGCATAATGGGGGTAAATTTGACTTAGTGTGATAGTGTAAAATGGGTGATAATTGTATTGGCAGCCCGTTTTACATCTCTCCTGATTGATATTTCCATTGACTTAAATTAACTGATATAAAATAGGCTGCTGAGTCACGATCACCCGACTAACGCACAAAGTCAAAATGACCTCCAATGAGTTTCCACTGTACATCAAAGAATCTTAAGATAAATCACAAAAGTTCAGATAGTCTTAAAAATCAGCTTGGCACTGTAGCTTTGCATTTTCAAATCACCTTAAAAAAATTTTTAAAGTAACAAATTAGGATGAAAATCAAACTGGGTCCTCGGGTAGAGTTAATTGTGTTCATTCTTTTCATTATTGTTCCCACCTTCTTAGCTCTATTATCTTTATCCATTATTAGATTCAGTTTTTTTTTCAATTTCTTTTTCTAATTAAGAGTCCATAAAAAAGATAAGAAAATGTGAAAGTGATTCCACCAATAACGAGGCTTTAAAGCTTGATTCAGTGCATTTGACATTTTTCCATTTTAAATGTCAAGCTTACATTTATAATAAATGTCACATCGCTATTGAAAATTGTACCTCAGACATAGACATTAGCTGGGCCCCCCTATCTTTGTGCGTTATTTGCATAATTATGTCTTCCAGAATGAGTAGACATGCACCAGAAACCTTTTGCAATTATATTACTTAAGCTAAGATCGCAGTCAGATCTGTAGATAACACTGTTGCAGCATAACCACCATTTGTTCAGCTGCTTAATGAAGTGTATTTATCTGAACTGTCGCATAACCCTAAATGTTATTCAGAGAGATCTCTGTGCATGTACCGGTATCTGTTTCCCATCCCTTTTTATGCTTTCAAACCACTAGTCAGAGGCTGACTGGTGGTGTCGCCTGCTTGGAGTGTTCCTCTATACGAAGGTCCTAAGTGTAGGCTCTATTCAAAATGGCCACTCGCCATTTCCTCCTCCCCTTTAAAATAGAATGGAATAACAAAGAGGACATTGCTTCCAATTGTGCGTCATTTGTGCTGCCATGGAATCTCTCATTTGTTATTGGATGGAGCTAAACTTGGTATGGTGGTACAATGGATTGGAACAGAAATGTGCTCTGCTTTAGAACAATGAGGCAAGAATTTACAATCAAAATTTTCGTGCCCCCATCCACCATTAAATTAAAGTTCTTTAACTCAACTATGGGGCAGAATCGAGCACAGATTAGGCCCTTCATCTTAGGGAAGGAGAATCATTATTACACAGTCTCATACACCTCTCAGCTGGTTTCAAAGCACCATTTACAGAGATACCCTATCTTTGTAACCTCCACCAGCTCTACTACCTGCCGAGATCTCTGCGTTCCTCCAATTCTGGCCTCTTGTGCTTTCCCAATTTCCTTCGCTCCACCATTGGTGGCCATGCCTTCAGCTGCCTAGACCCTAAGCTTTGGAATTCCCTCCCTAAACCTCTCCACCTCTCTACCTCTCTCTCCTCCTTTAAGTCACTCCTTAAGACCTAACTCTTTGACCAGGCTTTTGGTCACGTGTCCTAATATCTCCTTATGTGGCTGTGTCAAATTTTGTCTGATAACGCTCCTGTGAAGCGCCTTTTACTATATTAAGGGTGCTGTATAAATGCAAATTGTTCATTAGTTGTAAAGCGCTTTCGGATGTCCTGAGATTGTGAAAGCCTCTATATGAATCTTTCTTTTCTCTTTAACCTATTACTGATTCAGAGCAGCCACAGTTAAGGCACCAAAAAAAAAGTATAAACAGCTTTCAGTCTTGAACAGCTAAAATTAAGTAAATTAAACTCAAAATGTAGTAACAGAAATACATTAAAAATCCAGTACTTATGTCCCAATCACTCCCACTAAGGCTAACCCCCATGCTCACATGGCTTTCTGCACTCCCACTGGCCTTTCACAGCTTGAAATGTATGCGTCACAAGTTAAAAAGGGGAGAGCGGTGAAGTAACCATATCGAAAACTCCAAAAAGAACATCTCTCAACATTCCTCACTAATCTCTAAATGTAATCTTTATGAAATCAATTGAATATTATCTTAAATCGACTAGAACTGCATCATAATACTTGTCCCCAACTGGGCAAAGCACTTATTCTGATGTTAAGTCTGCTGTTAATGAGCTGAACATCCACCGGAGCAACAAGAAAGATATTCTCAGCATTCAGTTGTAAATGGATATTTAATGGGGAAGTACATTTTGCTCAAAGTACTCCCATAAGCTCTATAAAATACAACAACAACAACTTGCATTTATATAGCACCTTTAACATCGTAAAACGTCCCAAGGCACTTCACAAGAGCGTTATCAGACAAAATTTGACACCGAGTCATATAAAGAGGTATTAGGGCAGGTGACCGAAAGCTTGGTCAGAGAGGTAGGTTTTAAGGAGCGATTTCAAGGAAGAGGGAGTGGTAGAGAGGAGAATGGGTTTAGGCAGGGAATTCCAGAGCTTAGGGACTAGGTGGCTAAAGGCACAGCTGCCAATGATGGAGCGAAGAAAATCGGGGAGGCGGAAGAGGCCAGAATTGGAGGAGCGCAGAGATCTCAGAGGGTTGTAGGGCTGAAGGAAGTTACAGAGGTGGGGGGTGGGCGAGGCCACGGAGGGATTTGAAAACAAGGATGAGAATTTTAAAACCTAAGTGTTGCCGGATCGGGAGCCTGTGTAGGTCAGCAAGCACAGGGGTGATGGGTGAATGGGACTTGCTGCCAGTTAGGATACAGACAGCAGAATTTTGGATGAGCTCAAGTTTACGGAGGATGTATTAGTAGTTCAGGAGTAGGGAGTGAACTCCTCGTTTACGCAAAGGGGTGGGGGAGGGGGGAAAGTAGACGCTCCATGTTTTTCTGGGTGGCGGTGGGCTGACAACTGGCCCAAAACAGGCAGGAAACAGCATCCAGGAACAAGCCGCAGGGCATCAGAGGCCGACAACTGGCTGGAAATCAACTAAGGCAGAGGGACAAACAGCCTAGTAACCAAACATATT
Organism: Heptranchias perlo; assembly: GCF_035084215.1. Taxonomy (NCBI): domain Eukaryota; kingdom Metazoa; phylum Chordata; class Chondrichthyes; order Hexanchiformes; family Hexanchidae; genus Heptranchias; species Heptranchias perlo. The sequence continues at coordinate 13,715,847 of NC_090331.1, read as the reverse complement.
AATCCAGCGAGGGCGGGAATGACCGGAATGCCTTTGGGAGTGAGAACTGCAAAGTTAGCAAGCAGATCACGGCTAAAGCTGAGGGCCCTGAGCTTACAACTGCAGGCAGGCTGAAAGGACATTTATTGACTGGATATACTCTCACTATTAAATGTAGAGCGTTAACCTGTCGTGTAACATTAGCTCACATAACGTATAACATTGGAAATCCCTATCAATAAGCCAGCTGCAGATGTAACAGGTAATGCAGGGAAATGTATTTTGTCAAAGACAGTGCCTGACATACATTACAACAGTGACTACTCTTTAAAAGTACTTCATTGGCTGTAAAGTGATTTGGGATGTCCTGAGGTCGTGAAAGGTGCTATATAAATGCAAGTCTTTCTTTATAGGCATTTTTAATACAGTGTTGAAATGGAATGTTGTGACTCACTGATCTATTTTTATATATAACAGATAATATTTCTATAATATTTCATGCTAAGGTGAGAAGATCACTCCTTGCAATATGTAATGGTCCAGAGTGTTGGTCCATTCCATTCACACAGCGGGGGGCATAGCTAAGATAGACACTGGTGAGCCTTCTGCTCGCCTGAAAGGGCAGGCGGTCACCTCAGGATTGTCATTTTGATTGACAGCTTAATTGGCTGGGTCCGCACCTCATCAACTTAAGGGGAAAGAGTCCACAGAAACATCTCTCTCTCTCTCTATCTCCGAGGCAAGAAGCGATCTGTGTTTTCACAGCAGCAAGAGCGGACTGTGTTGTAAAGGGCTGAAACAGCTTAGCTGGGGAACATGAGCCCATGTTTAAGAGAGTTAATATGTTGTGCCTTTATTTTTTTCTGCAATGAAGGAGGGAAATTGATTGTACTCACTGAGCAGTCAGTTTCAGCCATCATGTCAGCCATGACTCAATGGGTAGCACTATTGCTTCTGAGGTCATGAAGGTTGTGGGTCCTACTCCAGGGAGTTGAGTACAAAATCTAGGTTGACACTCCAGTACAGCACTGAGGGAGTGCTGCACTGTTGGAGGCGCTGCCTTTTGGATGAGATGTTAAATCCAGGCCCTAACTGCCTTCTCAGGTGGACATAAAAAATCCCACGGTGTCCAATATTTATCTCTCATCCAACACCTAAAAACAGATTATCTGGTCATTATCATACCGCTGTTTGTGGGACCTTGCTGTGTACAAATTGGCTGCCTCATTTCCTACGTTACAACAGTGACTACACTTCGAAAGGACATTGGCTGTAAAGCACTTTGGGACATCCTGAGGTCGTGAAAGGCGCTATATAAATTCAAGTCTTCTTCCTTTCACTACGGAAACTGCATAAGGTACTTTCATGAATTGTATGTAAATAAACCGATCAATGGCCTTAAACTGTACCTTGTCTCAGTAAAGTATTATTTGAGTTCACCTTTTGAAAAGAGAAAATGATTCATGTGGCAGCACGTGTATATTTCAGGAGCCAATATATAGAGCAAAGGTTCTCTGTCACAATATCTGGGTCTCACTATTATTTAGCTAGATATTGGGCTGTACACTTCACCCATAGGGCATGCAAGGTCAGCTTATGGGAGTGGCTTGTGAAACTGAACATCGGAGAGCAAAATTCAAAAAATTGTGACAGTAAGTCTTTTTGAGCAGAGTTGAATCAAAATATTGACGTTAGATTATTGGAAATTTTAGACCTGGCATTTGGTCCCTCAGTTTGAATTTTTCCAACTGTCTTCCAAAATTCTATAGACTCTGGAACAGTTCCTACAGATTGGAGGGTGGCAAATGTAAACCCACTATTTAAAAAAGGAGGGAGAGAAAAAACAGGGAATTACAGACCAGTTAGCCTAACATCAGAAGTGGGGAAAATGCTAGAGTCTATTATAAAAGATGTGATAACAGAACACTTGGAAGGCATTAACGGGACTGGACAAAGTCAGCATGGGTTTATGAAAGGGAAATCATGCTTAACAAATTTACTGGAGTTTTTTGAGGATGTAACTAGTAGAATAGATAGGGGAGAACCAGTGGATGTGGTGTATTTGGATTTTCAGAAGGTTTTTGATAAGGTCCCACACAAGAGGTTAGTGTGCAAAATTAAAGCACATGGGATTGGGGGTAATATACTGGCATGGATTGAGAATTGGTTGACAGACAGGAAACAGAGAGTAGGAATAAACGGGTCTTTTTCCGGGTGGCAGGCAGTGACTAGTGGGGTACCGCAGGGATCAGTGCTTGGGCCCCAGCTATTCACAATATATATCAATGATTTGGATGAGGGAACTAAGTGTAATATTTCCAAGTTTGCAGATGACACAAAGCTGGGGTGGAATGTCAGCTGTGAGGAGGATGCAAAGAGGCTCCAATGTGATTTAGACAAGTTAGGTGAGTGGGCAAGAACATGGCAGATGCAGTATAATGTTGATTACTGTGAGGTTATCCACTTTGGTTGTAAAAACAGAAAGGCAGATTACTATTTGAGTGGTGATAGATTGGGAAAAGGGGAGGTGCAACGAGACCTGGCTGTCCTTGTACACCAGTTGCTGAAAGCGAGCATTGAGGTGCAGCAAGCAGTTAGGAAGGCGAATGGTATGTTGGCGTTCATTGCAAGAGGATTTGAGTACAGGAGCAGGGATGTCTTACTGCAGTTAAACAAGGCCTTGGTGAGACCACATCTGGAGTATTGTGTGCAGTTTTGGTCTCCTTATCTGAGGAAGGATGTCCTTACCATGGAGGGAGTGCAACAAAGGTTTACCAGACTGATTCCTGGGATGGCAGGACTGACGTATGAGGAGAGATTGGGTCGACTAGGTCTATATTCACTTGAGTTTAGAAGAATGAGAGGTGATCTCATCGAAACATATAAAATTCTAACAGGACTAGATGCAAGGAGGGATGTTCCCGATGGCTGGGGAGTCCAGGGGTCACAGTCTCAGGATGCGGGGTATGCCATTTAGAACCGAGATGAGGAGAAATTTCTTCACTCAGAGGTTGGTGAACCTGTGGAATTCACTACCATAGAAGGCAGTGGAGGCCAAGTCATTAGATGTATTCAAAAAGGAGATAGATATATTTCTTAATGCTAAAGGGATCAAGGAATATGGGGGAAAAAGCGGGAACAGGGTGCTGAATTAGACGATCAGCCATGATCATTTTGAATGGCGGAGCAGGCCCAAAGGGCCGAATGGCCTACCCTTGCTCCTATTTTCTATGTTTCTATGTTTTGTTGTTCGAACTCAACAATCATCAGAATTCTGTGAAATCTGTCTTCATTTGGCTGCAACTTGAATCTGGAATACATTGCCTGAAAGGGTGGTGGAAGCAGATTCAATAGTAACTTTCCATAAGGAATTGGATAAATAGTTGAAAAGGAAAAAAAATTGCAGGGATATGTGGAAAGAGCAGGGGAGTGGGACTAATTGGATAGCTCTTTCAAAGAGCCAGCACAGGCGCGATGGGTGGAATGGCCTCCTTCCATGCTGTAAGATTCTATGATCCTAACACAGGAGCTGCTCTGATATTCTTCGGCTTTCATCTCTTTTACTAGCGATAAATAGACTGAAGTGCACTCAGCAGCGTTCTATTCAGCCGAACTCCCTTGCTGAAATATATCATACTGTCTCACTGCTGCACTGACAGAGACAAGTTAAAAATATTTAACACAGCTGAATGTTATAAAGTGGTCTCAGCCATTCCAGTGCCAATTCCTACAATCGTAGTGCTTATGGGACAGAAATAGGGGACAGTTTTCCTCTGATTTTACATAGAATTGCAGCACAGCAACATGCCATTTGCCGAAATGGTCCATGCCAGTGTTTATGCTCTGCACGAACATCTGAAAGATGGCACGTCCTACGATGCAGCACTCCCTCAGTACTGCACTGAAGTTTCAGCCTTGATTTTGTGCTCAAGCCTCTAGAGTGGGACATGAACCCATGACCTTCTGCCTTAGAGGTGATGGTGCTACCACTGAGCCACATAGATCATGATTTGTGTGACTGTTCCTATTTTCAGCGTGCAAAGCAAAGGAATCAAGGGCAGAGGCTTTTTTCATTACTGGGACTCCGCCCTGTTTCCGTTGCACACGCACGTCCCTCCATGGGTCAGAAGGGGGCCAGTTCGACCTATTTCAAATAAACAAGCCTACGTCAATTAATTTTAATTCACACCTCAGTGAAGGGTTGGAGCCTGGGTAACCAGGGATACCTGGAGCTCAGGTCGCTTATGACCCCTCTGTGGTAAAGTGGAGCACGAGCGTAATGTAATTATTGGAGTCGTCGTTGAGCACATGGGCACGCTGTGCCCGCCGCTTCTCGTGCCTGGGCAGGTCAGGCAGGGTGGTCCGCTATACCATCTCACCAAAATCTCCAAGATCAGAGTCACCTTCTGAATTCTGCCTGATAGCCATTAAGAGATGCACCCACCTGGAGCAGAGGCAACAATAGTCCTCAGAAGAGGAGCTGGAGGATGTCCTCAAGGAGATACAGGCTTGACAGTCACTGCCTAGTTGCCATCAGCTAGAGCAGGAAGACGAACAAAAGAAAGACACATTCATATAGCGCCTTTCACGACCTCTGAATGTCCCAAAGTGCTTTACAGCCAAAGAAGTACTTTTTGAAGTGTAGTCACTCTTGTAATGTAGGAAGCACGGCAGCCAATTTGTGCACAGCAAGGTCCCACAAACAGCAACGAGATAAATGACCAGATCATCTGATTTTAGATGTTGGTTGAGGGATAAATATTGGCCAGGATACCGGGGGGTATTCCCCTGCTTTTCTTCGAATAGTGCAATGGGATCTTTTACATCCACCCGAGAGGGCAGTCAGGACCTCGGTTTAACATCTCATCTGAAAGATGGCACCTCTGACAGTGCATGCACCAAACTGAAGTGTGGAGCCATTCGGCAGACCTCAGCAAAGGTGTCTAAACACCACAAGAACCTTTCTTATTTCCAATCCTCACACACTCCTCCCACCATCTTCCCCAACCCCTGCAATCAAACAGCATCATCAACAACAACAACAACTTGTATTTACATAGCGCCAACCAGGATGCCACTGTGCTCAGAATGCTACAGCGCCTTTAAGCTGTTGCCGGCCTTAAAAGCAGAGCTCACATTTCCTCCTTGTCGTGGGTGTGCAACCAACAGAGACAACACGGCCCACATTCCTGAAGCACCTGAACCTGGAAGTACAAGCGGAGCTCACTTCTCCACATCAATAGTTGGCCGGGTGGATGGGAATTGAGGAAAATTGGGCCTAGAGAACTCCTGCTACTGCCAAAGCCCACTCCGCCTGAAGCCTTGATCTGCTTCACTATAATAAGTTCTTTTATAGACTGTCGATATTACAGCGGTGTCATTTGCTTCAAAAGACACTGACGCATTTGCAGAAATATCATCCGGACATTTCCAAATGATGCCACTGTGAAAATAATGGATATTTTCTGTTCATTCTCCCTCCTGGAACCAGCGATAATCCCCCTCATTCAAAAATACCTTTTCGTTATCAACAGAGCAGTTAAAAGTGGAATTTGCTACCACAAAGAGCAGTTGAGGCAAATAGCATAGATGCAATTAAGGGAAAGCTGTATAAGCACATGAGGGAGAAAGGAATAGAAGGATATGTTGATAAAGTTAGATGAAAAGGGGTGGGAGAAGGCTCGTGAAGAGCATAAAAACACCGGCATAGATCAGTTGGGCCAAATGGCCTGTTTCTGTGCTGTACATTCTATGTAATTCTGTATTATTCTATATAATTCTAGGCACCAAGTGCAGGATTGATCCATAAGGATTGGGAAGATCCCAGTTTTAATCCCTGGCCTGTGCTGAGTTAACTGATCTCAGCTGGAGTGCTGGTAGGAGCACTACGGTTTATAAGCTCCAGACTGTAAAGGGTAAAAAAAAAATCAGCCAAGATTTTCAGGCAACCAGCTAGGCAGGAAGATTCCCTATCCTAGCTATTTCACTAGAAATAGAGATTATATCAAAAATTGTCCTGATGTGCTTAAAATGTCTTTGGCACATAGCAAGCAGAGGATATCTTCCCCCCATGCCTCCTGGCTGTTATCCAGTGATTTCTGCCAGAAAGTGTGGGTGTCAAAAGGGGACAGGATCAGCTCTGGCTGTGATGTCCATAATAGTTGAATAGCCGACCAAAAACTCAGCGCCCATGCTCAGATGTGAAGAATGACCACTTGTGTGAGGTAGCAAATGGCTTCTCCTGCCGCCATCTTTGGAACCCTACCCCAACATGAAGGAAAACCTTATATTGAGACGTAGGGAAGATGTTTCCATTTGTGGGAGAGTCCAAAACTAGGGGTCCTAAATAAAAGAGAGTCACCAATAAATCCAATAAGGAATTCAAGAGAAACTTCTTTACCCAGAGAGAAACTGCTTTACCCAGAGAGCGATTAGAATGTGGAACTTGCTACCACATAGAGTAGTTGAGGTGAATAGCATAGGTGCACTTAAGGGGAAGCTCGATAAGAACATGAGGGAGAAAGGAATAGAAGGATATGCTGATAGGGTTAGATGAAATAGGGTGGGAGGAGGCTCATTTGGAGCATAAATACCAGCACAGGCCAGTTGGGCTGAATGGCCTGTTTTTTGCGCTGTGAATTCAATGTAATTCTATGTATATATATATGTATGCATTGACAAACAGATTGCTAGACATCAGGTGGGAAATGCCTATTAAAAAATCCATGCAGTTCACCTTCAGTCTCTCCACGTCTGCATTTTCTATCACAAAGGGGAATAAACATGACAAGTCAGATAAATAATCATCATATCGGTCGTCTATCATTGGAGCTTTTCTTGCTCTTTCGTTGACTCATTATGTACTGCAGCTGTTTCACGGTTTGCAGGTTGTGGATGATTTTGGCTAATTCAAGGATTAGCTCATCCATCTCTTGAGGGCACATTCTCTATCAAGGATCCCACTGCCCCTCCTCCAGGCGCACATCCACCTGAAGGCGCCAGCTGTTTCTGGAGGTGACCGGGTTACTTAACCGCCACCCGTCACTCGTAGTGACATAGGGACGGGAGTAGACCATTCAGCCCCTCGAGTCTGTTCCGCCATTCAATTAGATCACGACTGACCTGTACCTCAACTCCATTTACCCATCTTTGCTCCATGTCTCTTGCTGCCCTTACCTAACACAAATGTATCGAGGTCAATCTTTAAAATTTCAATTGACCCCTAGCATGCACAGCCTTCTGGGGGAGCTGTTGTCCAATCATAGGTAATAGATAATTTTTATCACCTGACCTGAACTATTAGATAAATAAAGATAAAGGACTGATTGAAACTTTTACGATTGAAAAGTTTACATCTTGCTAAATGTTAATCTCCACGGTCTTCAAACTGATATTAAGAAGGTAATGGAGTTGACAGGAAGAAAAAAAGATTAAATTTGTTAAGACGGCAGGGGAATTTTGCACAATGTAACATATGACCTGGTTATACTTTAATGTACCAAAGCAGTTTATGCCATATGCTTTTGTTTTTTGGAGCCCAGATCCCCCCAGTGGAATACACATGCCTTTTAGCGCTGTGCAGAAAGAGAGATTATTTCTACCAATAAAGTCATAATCCGAGCCACAATTATCTCACGTAAATTTACAATCTTTTGCTGGGTCAATGATCAGTTCTAATTCAATGGACACTGCTTTGAACGGGTGGAAAATATCTTGGGCAGATTGGGGGGCTCTTGCATTACTGTTAGGGAGGGTCTTGAAGATCCTCAGTCAGCTGTAGGCTGAACATCTCTGCCAGTCAAAGATGCCTGACCTTAGAGGAGGTGTGGGAGGAGGGACATCGATGAGCCAAGCCACATGACCACACTGACCGTCACCCAGAGTATGTCACTGCAGAAAAAAAGACTTTTATTTATAATAACACCTTTCACGACTTCAGGACGTCCCAAAGCACTTTACAGCCCATCAAGTACTTTTGAAGTGTAGTCACTGTTGTAATGAGGAAACGCAGCAGCCAATTTACACTCAGCAAGGTCCCACAAACAGCAATGTGGGATTTGAATCCACAACCTTCTGACTCAGAGGCAAGAGTACTACGGCTGACACCCAAACATATTTGCAGTATGCAAGAGCAATATATCTGGCTCCCATAGATCACACACTCACCTAATTGCCAAAGCCGAGAATGGTACCAACAGAATGCACGCCTTCACCAACATTATCCTCTGCACCCTCAGCTACCATGGATGTCCATCGTTTGATATGATACCTTAGTCTTCCCCATCATAAAAAAAAATTGGACCAGGTGGTAATAAAATGAAGCCAATTTATTAGCCTATAAGTGTGATCTGCCTGTGCCTGGTATGTTTCACCCTGGTGCACCTCCTTGGTGCCTTCTCAAATCTATTCTACAACTCTTTTCAAGTATTTCCCCAGTCGCAAGTGAGGTGGCTGGCTGCTGTACGCCCATGGGAGGATTACTGTCAACAAGGTGACCCTGTACCAACTTGTGCTGGATCCTGAGAATGACCTGCAACCATTTCCATCACGTCCGGTGCTGCTGTGACTGTCTGGTCCTGTGTGCTTTCTGGCAACTTTGCAGCCTATTTAATTCAAAGCTGCTTAATTACAGATGATCTGATCTGTGATGAAATAGCGTAACGATGCAGTGTTATTGGAACAATGTCACGATCATGAGGTGGAAGTTCTCAACGGTATCTCTGTAGCAAGGTGGTAAGGCCATACATATCCTTCCCCACATGCAGGTAGGAAATGTAAGAGAGACATTTGACTTTGGGCAAATGGTGACCATTTAAGGTCAGCATTGGTGGAACCCTGAGGATAAGTCCCTGAACTGCCCACTCAGGTGTTGTGGGGACAAGAGTGGACAGAGGGGGAGTATTATAAGGTAAACATCCCCCCTTCCTCCCACAACTAGCATCAGAATCCACTCACTGAGTTCTCAGTAAGGGTTGAAGTTACAGGTACAGTTGTTCTAAAATACATTCTTTTATTCAGTTGAACATGAATGTTTGCTTTATTTCTGAGGTAAATATTTCAAGTCTTAGTTATTATTCATTCAGCTTTTAAAATCATATTGATCTGGTAATTTATTGTGAAATGATTTCAATTTTTTCCATTTGTTTAGCATTTTAGAATTAATACCTTAAAAAACATACATTCGAATGTTATTGCATTTGTTTCTCATGAACTGTGTGTCTTCCCTCATCATCCAACAACATGACTGGCCGACAATAGATTTGTGTTATCCTGTCTGTTACTTAAAGAAGTTAAAGATTTCTATTATCTTCGCACACACAATATGTATCATTAAAAATGAAAATCCAATGAATATTGAACCTAGGGTCAACTTATAACGAAACCCAGAACGTAACTGGATAATGCTGACAATTCACTGATGCTGTTAGGTGCTTGCTAATGTAATTAAGTGAAAAAATTATTTTACCTTTACATTGTGAATCAAGGCTACGGGTATGTTTTACATTGTGAACCGAGAAAAGATAGCAATGAATAATAAAGTGAATAAGTAATTCCCTGCTGTTGTATGTGCCTTGCTTCACTATAGAGGTTCTCACCTCTGAACGGCGGCAGGCCAGAGTTAAACATGAAGGGAAGCAGGACCTGAGCAGATTTGGTGAGAAGTAGGCCAGAGTAACACTAATTGAGCAGTAGAACAAGAATGAATGTGAAGGACAGTAGACCAGGGTTGAATATGGAGGTCTGTAGAGTAGGGTTGAAAGCGGAAGGCTGTGGAATAGGGTTCAATGAGGAAGGCAGTAGAGCAGGGTTGAATGTGGAAGGCATAGAGTACGGTTGTATGTGGAAGGCTGTGGAGTAGCGTTGAATGCGGAAGGCTGTGGAATAGGGTTGAATGCGGAAGGCTGTGGAGTAGGGTTGAATGCAGAAGGCTGTAAAATAGGGTTGAATGCGGAAGGCTGTAGAATAGGGTTGAATGCGGAAGGCTGTGGAATAGGGTTGAATGCGGAAGGCTGTAGAGTAGGGTTGAATGTGGAAGGCTGTGGAATAGGGTTGAATGTGGAAGGCTGTGGAATAGGGTTGTATGTGGAAGGCTGTAGAGTAGGGTTGAATGTGGAAGGCTGTGGAATAGGGTTGTATGTGGAAGGCTGTAGAATAGGGTTGAATGCGGAAGGCTGTAGAATAGGCTTGAATGCGGAAGGCTGTGGAATAGGGTTGTATGTGGAAGGCTGTAGAATAGGGTTGAATGCGGAAGGCTGTGGAATAGGGTTGAATGCGGAAGGCTGTGGAATAGGGTTGTATGTGGAAGGCTGTAGAATAGGGTTGAATGCGGAAGGCTGTGGAATAGGGTTGAATGCGGAAGGCTGTAGAGTAGGGTTGAATGAGGAAGGCTGTGGAATAGGGTTGAATGCGCAAGGCTGTGGAATAGGGTTGAATGTGGAAGGCTGTGGAGTAGGGTTGAAAGCGGAAGGCTGTGGAATAGGGTTGAATGCTGAAGGCTGTGGAATAGGGCTGAATGCGGAAGGCTGTGGAATAGGGTTGAATGCGGAAGGCTGTGGAATAGGGTTGAATGTGGAAGGCTGTGGAATAGGGTTGAATGCGGAAGGCTGTGGAATAGGGTTGAATGCGGAAGGCTGTGGAATAGGGTTGAATGTGGAAGGCTGTAGAGTAGGGTTGAATGCGGAATGCTGTGGAATAGGGTTGAATGCGGAAGGCTGTGGAATAGGGTTGAATGTGGAAGGCTGTGGAATAGGGTTGAATGCGGAAGGCTGTGGAATAGGGTTGAATGCGGAAGGCTGTGGAATAGGGTTGAATGCGGAAGGCTGTGGAGTAGGGTTGAATGTGGAAGGCTGTAGAGTAGGGTTGAATGCGGAAGGCTGTGGAATAGGGTTGAATGCGGAAGGCTGTGGAATAGGGTTGAATGCGCAAGGCTGTGGGGTAGGGTTGAATGCGGAAGGCTGTAGAGTAGGGTTGAATGCGGAAGGCTGTGGAATAGGGTTGAATGCGCAAGGCTGTGGGGTAGGGTTGAATGCGGAAGGCTGTAGAGTAGGGTTGAATGCGGAAGGCTGTAGAATAGGGTTGAATGCGGAAGGCTGTGGAATAGGGTTGAATGCGGAAGGCTGTGGAATAGGGTTGAATGCGGAAGGCTGTAGAGTAGGGTTGAATGCAGAAGGCTGTGGAATAGGGTTGAATGCGGAAGGCTGTGGAATAGGGTTGAATGTGGAAGGCTGTGGAGTAGGGTTGAATGTGGAAGGCTGTAAAATAGGGTTGAATGCGGAAGGCTGTGGAATAGGGTTGAATGCGGAAGGCTGTAGAATAGGGTTGAATGCGGAAGGCTGTGGAATAGGGTTGAATGCGGAAGGCTGTGGAATAGGGTTGAATGCGGAAGGCTGTGGAATAGGGTTGAATGCGGATGGCTGTGGAATAGGGTTGAATGCGGAAGGCTGTGGAATAGGGTTGAATGCTGAAGGCTGTGGAGTAGGGTTGAAAGCGGAAGGCTGTGGAATAGGGTTGAATGTGGAAGGCTGTAAAATAGGGTTGAATGTGGAAGGCTGTAAAATAGGGTTGAATGTGGAAGGCTGTAGAGTAGGGTTGAATGCAGAAGGCTTTCGAGTAGGGTTGAATGCAGAAGGCTGTAGAGTAGGTTTGAATGCGGAAGGCTGTAAAATAGGGTTGAATGCGGAATGCTGTAAAATAGGGTTGAATGCGGAAGGCTGTAGAATAGGGTTGAATGCGGAAGGCTGTAAAATAGGGTTGAATGCGGAAGGCTGTAAAATAGGGTTGAATGTGGAAGGCTGTAAAATAGGGTTGAATGTGGAAGGCTGTAGAGTAGGGTTGAATGCGGAAGGCTGTGGAATAGGGTTGAATGCGGAAGGCTGTAAAATAGGGTTGAATGTGGAAGGCTGTAGAGTAGGGTTGAATGCGGAATGCTGTGGAGTAGGTTTGAATGCGGAAGGCTGTGGAATAGGGTTGAATGCGGAAGGCTGTGGAATAGGGTTGAATGTGGAAGGCTGTAAAATAGGGTTGAATGTGGAAGGCTGTAAAATAGGGTTGAATGTGAAAGGCTGTAGAGTAGGGTTGAATGCGGAAGGCTGTGGAATAGGGTTGAATGCGGAAGGCTGTGGAATAGGGTTGAATGTGGAAGGCTGTAGAGTAGGGTTGAATGCGGAATGCTGTGGAGTAGGTTTGAATGCGGAAGGCTGTAGAATAGGGTTGAATGCGGAAGGCTGTAAAATAGGGTTGAATGTGGAAGGCTGTAGAGTAGGGTTGAATGCGGAATGCTGTGGAGTAGGTTTGAATGCGGAAGGCTGTGGAATAGGGTTGAATGTGGAAGGCTGTGGAATAGGGTTGAATGCGGAAGGCTGTGGAATAGGGTTGAATGCGGAAGGCTGTGGAATAGGGTGGAATGCAGAAGGCTGTAGAATAGGGTTGAATGTGGAAGGCTGTAGAGTAGGGTTGAATGCGGAAGGTTGTAAAATAGGGTTGAATGCAGAAGGCTGTAGAATAGGGTTGAATGCAGAAGGCTGTAGAATAGGGTTGAATGTGGAAGGCTGTAGAGTAGGGTTGAATGCGGAAGGTTGTAAAATAGGGTTGAATGCAGAAGGCTGTAGAATAGGGTTGAATGCAGAAGGCTGTAGAGTAGGGTTGAATGTGGAAGGCTGTAGAATAGGGTTGAATGCAGAAGGCTGTAGAGTAGGGTTGAATGTGGAAGGCTGTAGAATAGGATTGAATGCAGAAGGCTGTAGAATAGGGTTGAATGTGAAAGGCTGTAGAGTAGGGTTGAATGCGGAAGGTTGTAAAATAGGGTTGAATGCGGAAGGCTGTAGAGTAGGGTTGAATGCGGAAGGCTGTGGAATAGGTTTGAATGTGGAAGGCTGTAAAATGGGGTTGAATGTGGAAGGCTGTGGAGTAGGGTTGAATGCAGAAGGCTGTAGAATAGGGTTGAATGTGGAAGGCTGTAAAATAGGGTTGAATGCAGAAGGCTGTAGAATAGGGTTGAATGTGGAAGGCTGTAGAATAGGGTTGAATGCAGAAGGCTGTAGAATAGGGTTGAATGTGGAAGGCTGTAGAGTAGGGTTGAATGCGGAAGGTTGTAAAATAGGGTTGAATGCGGAAGGCTGTGGAATAGGTTTGAATGTGGAAGGCTGTGAAATAGGGTTGAATGTGGAAGGCTGTAAAATAGGGTTGAATGTGGAAGGCTGTAAAATAGGGTTGAATGCGGAAGGCTGTGGAGTAGGGTTGAATGCGGAGGGCTGTAGAATAGGATTGAATGCAGAAGGCTGTAGGCAGTTTATGCCAGTAGTGACTGGCAGTGGACTTGATTCTCTTTTAGACATCTCGGGTCAGCAGCATTATAAGTTTCTCTTTACTTTGCTCCAAACATATTGTGCTTTAGCTCTGATCTTTAGAAGGCTACCCCCTATTGTAACTGCCACCATTTCTATCACCTGCCACTCTTTCGGAGTGAGACTGCCAATTCAGTGCCAAGTCTTTTACATTGTTGTCTCCTGCTCACTGGGTGCAAGCAAATGCTCCCAAACTCTTTTCACATTGGACACTTAGAGTCAGTAGACAACGGAGAGTTTGAAACAAAAACAGAAAATGCTGGAAATGTTCAACTGGTCAGGAAGCATCTGCGGAGAGAACACACAGGCTGACTTTTGGGTTCAGGCCCTGAATGTCAATTTGCCTGTTCGCACCATGGATACTGTTTGGCCTCCTGAGAGTTTCTGGCACTTTTAGTATCTTTCAAAAGGGAATTGGATGTATACTTGCAAAGAAAAAATTTCCAGGTCTGTGGGGAAAGAGCAGGACTAATTGGACAGCTCTTTCAAAGAGCCGGCGCAGGCAAGATTGGCAGAATGGCCTCCTTCTGCGCGATATGATTCTATCTTTTAATTTACAAGAAAATTAGTTCTGCATTGAATAGTCTAGCTTAGTATCAGCCCACTCAGAATACACTGTGCCAATTTTCAAAATGATATTTATAGATCTATATTACACTACCTGCCATCATCGATATATAATTTCAACAAATGAAGAATCATCTGCTCTTATTTCCAATTTAATAATCTTCCCACCACCCAGCCCTCCCATGTGTATCAGTGCATTAATTTTTGATTATAAAAATCATAGAATGCCATTAAGTGCTGATTTATTTTCATCTTGTGCCGGCAGCGAGTAAGTGTTATCTGTGAGCTGGTGTGTGAATTCTCACAGTGACATGTTTATTGATTCAGGCAGGAGCCAAGTCCGCATTATATTTTTGTTGGACACATTTTTCTATCAAGTTCCATGTGCCGCATTATTGTAATAGCTCTGTTCAGTTGTGATGTGGCGAAAATTGTATTTTTTTTTGATCAGGGACAAAGTTCTGTGGGATGGTTTTCGTAAACTATGCAATCCTTGCTCAAGTCCTCAGCTGATAGTAACCAATCCTGATCTCTGCATCAATAACGGTAGTTCTTTCATTTTTATTTGAGCCCAGTGAACCTGACGCTTTCTAGTTTATTGTCTTTTTTTTATTCATTCGCTTCACTGACTCGGAAGAGTATTACCGTAAAAAAAATCTAATTAAAACAGTGGAACAGTCGGTAGGGTATTCCTTATTTCCTGTGATTCTTGGAACTGGACGAATAGTCAAACAAAGAAAATCACTCTCACTCACAGTAGTTTCATTAATCAAAAGTAATTATTTAATGATGTTATAATTCATATAAACCATATATGTGACTTTCCTTTATAAAATCCTGTTACACATTTAATAATTCGCAACAATGACTTAACAGTAATGACTTAACAATTCATACACACATCAGGCAAATCATTAATACATCTACAGCCTTTAAACCAAGGATTTTGCTCATCAAGGCCTGAGAGTATTTCAGCTCTTCAGCCCACGAGGTCCTCTTCTTCTTCCGAGATGTTCGACCGCTGTGTGCGTTCCTTTTGACTGCTGTGTGGTGAAGAGATTGTTTTTCTCACAAAGTCTTCCTCTTATATTGTTTTTACCAATAGTATGTAGGATTGGGGATGGTCATTTTTTTTTGTCCAATCTCTCCCTGTTGCTATGCCTCAATCATTAACATACCTCAATGATTGACAGTTTAGGTTTTGATCATGTGACTGGAGACCCTTTGAAGTAGGAAAAACCCTGTGTTCGAACCATGGAATGTAAAAGGCCCCTTTACAATCTCTGTTTATGGCCTTTCATGAAGAGATTGCCCCTTTCATTTCTATGCACAGACATTCATGATAGTCCTGATGTCTCCAATTTTAATTGTTTTAGTGGTTTCAAATCCATTCCTGATACCATTTGACCATATGCTGGATGCAATACTATTTGATGTTTCACAAATCCCAGTTCGTTGAACAGATTATCAGATAGAAATGAAAGGCCAATGCCTTTTCACACCGTTCATTGCTTTCCCCGATTCAAAGCCTTTGATGTATACCCTTATTGCCTTTTCTTACATTACCCCCTGCTGTGTTGAAAAGGTTGTGTTTCCAAAAGCCTATGTGTTTTAAAAGCCTGACAACCCTCCAAGCTCAACATTATCCATCTAGCTTATTTAATTAGTAATCTAGATATCTATCCACAGTACGATGTCTTTGATCCCAAAACTCACACCTCTCCAATGCCATCAGTGTCAGTGAGGGAAAACAGGATTTGTGAGAACACAGTTTACCACATTACTGTGTTTGCAGGTTTTCAAATGTCTTTGCTTAAAAGGGGTACAGTTAACCCTTTCCTTCAAATGTCTTTTGTTAAAGGGGTTTTGAACCCCATAGGCCTGATATTTACAAATATAAACTATTCACACTTTATCCAGAGACCAGAGCCTAAAGATGATGCTGTGCAGTATTATCATAGGAACACTTAACGCATTTGTTCCAAATTCCATTGTCTGCATTTTATAAAGAGGCGAGGTTAATATCTCCTTTAAAGAAAGAAAAGACAGACTTGCATTTATATAACACCTATTCATGACCTCAGGACTCCCCAAAGCGCTTTACAGCCAATCAGGGGGAAAAATCTCCAGTGACTGGAGTCATACCTAGCACAAAGGAAGATGGTAGTGGTTGTTGGAGGCCAATCATCACAGCCCCAGGGCATTGCTGCAGGAGTTCCTCAGTGCAGTGTCCGAGGCCCAACCATCTTCAGCTGCTTCATCAATGACCTTCCCTCCATCATAAGGTCAGACAGCGGGATGTTCGCTGATGATTGCACAGTGTTCAGTTCCATTCGCAACCCCTCAAATAATGAAGCAGTCCGAGCCCACATAAAGCAAGACCTGGACAACATCCAGGCTTGGGCTGACAAGTGGCAAGTAACATTCGTGCCAGACAAGTGCCAGGCAATGACCATCTCCAACAAGAGAGAGTCTAACCACCTCCCCTTGACATTCAATGACATTACCATCGCCGAATCCCCCACCATTAATATCCTGGGGGTCACCATTGACCAGAAACTTAACTGGACCAGCCATATAAATACTGTGGCTACAAGAGCAGGTCAGAGGCTGGGTATTCTGCAGCAAGTGACTCACCTCCTGACTCCCCAAAGCTTCTCCACCATCTACAAGGCACAAGTCGAGAGTGTGATGGAATACTCTCCACTTGCCTGGATGAGTGCAGCTCCAACAACACTCAAGAAGCTCGACGCCATCCAGGACAAAGCAGCCCGCTTGATTGGCACCCCATCCACCACCCTAAACATTCACTCCCTTCACCGCCGGCACACTGTGGCTGCAGTGTGCACCATCCACAGGATGCACTGCAGCAACTCGCCAAGGCTTCTTCGACAGCACCTCCCAAACCTGCGACCTGTACCACCTAGAAGGACGAGAGCAGCAGGTACATGGGAACAACACCACCTGCACGTTCCCCTCCAAGTCACACACCATCCAGACTTGGAAATATATCGCCATTCCTTCATCGTCGCTGGGTCAAAATCCTGGAACTCCCTTCCTAACAGCACTGTGGGAGAACCTTCACCACACGGACTGCAGCGGTTCAAGAAGGCAGCTCATCACCACCTTCTCAAGGGCAATTAGGGATGGGCAATAAATGCTGGCCTCGCCAGCGACGCCCACATCCCATGAATGAATTTTTAAAAAGTACTTTTGAAGTGTAGTCACTATTGTAATGTAAGAAATGCGACAGCCAATTTGCGCACAGCAAGCTCCCCAAACGGCAGTGAAATAAATGACCAGATAACTTGTTTTAAAGCTGTGGGTTGAGGGATAAATATTGGCCAGGACATCAGCGGAGAACTCACCTGCTTTTCTTCAAAATAGTGCCATGTCGTCTTACATCCACCTGAGAGGGTAGACAGGGCTTCGGTTTAATGTCTCATCTGAAAGACGGCACCTCCAACAGTGCAGCACTCCCTCAGTACTGCACTGGAGTGTCAGCCTCGATTTTATGCTCAAATCTCTGGAGGGGACTTGAACCCACAACCTTTTGACTCAGAGGCAAGAGTGCTACCAACTGAGCCATGGCTGACACGACTATTAAAATAGAAGACAAAGGAATTAAATATTTGCATTGGCATTTGTACAATAATATTGCACAGTGTAACTTGAAGATTTAAGCTATTTTTAAGTCTCAGACTGCTGGCACATTCAGGGAAGTAACCGTGTTCCTGGGTTGGCATCTCATCCAAAAGGGCAGCAGGGTAGAAACTGGTATTGGTTGCATCCATTTTTTGGGCGCAAAGCATACCAATTCAGCAGTGGGACCGTGCCCTAGCCGGACGCTTAAAATAGGCAATAGGCTGCAAGAATATGTAAATTAGGGACCTAACGCCCGGTGAAGGACCCCTTTGACAAACATGGTCACCTCATGAGCGGGGTGGCCCTCTAACGATTCTTTAGCGGCCCCCAACAAAGGTAAGTTTTTGAAATTTTGTGATCCAAATAAACAGCCGGCGACTTCTAGGTGTGCCTGAAGCAGGCTGTATATGCAAATCGGGGTCCTAACCCTGATCGCACTGTAGTTACATCCTCCAATCAGTGATGGTGCTGCAGTTTCTCCATTGGAGGGAAGGTGTAATGACAGAGTGACAAGTTGAATTTGGCATTTTCCATTATAAATGTGGACATAGAAATTTATAATGGAGAAAGTTGACTGAAAGTCTGTGCTGATGCAAGATTTTTAATGTATAGATAGTCAAATAATAATTGTAATTTACCCTCTGAAAACTTGCTGTGTTGTATTGCCGCATAAATAGCAACGATCGTTATTTCCGCAAAGTGCCAACGTGAAAAATTAACCCGTTACATTTTATGTGGTCTTGCTCATTCCCTGAATATATGAGGGAACAGCATGACATCTAAATTAGGGAAATCATGGGATGTTAACCCTTTTCACAGTAGTCTCGTCTCAGCCAAGTCTGCGCTATTTCTCAGCAACAACCTATATTTCTATAGCGCCTCTCGTGTAGAAGAACATATCAGAACACGTCATAGAAGGTGAAGAGGACCCAAGTGAAAGAGAGGAAATTGGGAGGGGTGAAGGGTTCCAAAGGCATGATCAAAGGGATGGTGTTGGGAGGCTGTCGATGGATGGGCAAAAAGTAGCAAGGCGGAGTGGTTTGGGAGAGTGTTCCAAAGGGCAAGGGAATAGCGGCTGAAAGATCAACCTCTCCTCCCTATAGTGTCTTCTGGTTTTGGGGCTCCATTACACATTGAATAAATTTTCATCAGCAAAGATGAGAAGGGAGATGGACTTCAGCACCATGAACAAAGCATCTCAAGAGTGTCTGATTAAAAATTGAAACAATCTGTTCTAACCTGGCGCAGATAATTGGTGAAGTCCCCTTTTGGAATATTTTGTGCAGCGGAGGGCACCGTTCCTTCATTGGATAGGGTTGAGAGAAGGGTGTCAATTATAGCTCCAGGACCTGGAACTTTAAGTTAAGAAGAGACACTTGAAGAGCTGAACTTACTTTCCACCATCATATGATGGATTATAATTAAGTGTTTAAGGAGTAAGGATTTTTCACTTACATCAGGTTAAAATTGAACCCAAAAACACCTGGGTGTCAAAACCTAAACCTGTCTGAGGAGATTTGAACTTTTACAGTATTACCAAAACATACTAATTTACCCTTGAAATCACATTGCCAATTTTTGAGAATTACAATACTGTTGTGTGTCTATTCCTAATACCAAGATTCCATTATGTGTTTATATGTGAGCTCCCTTTCTACTATAGATCATTCCAAACCCACTGAGGAGGAGGAACCATTACAAAATGCTGTCAAAAGTGATTCTGCAGTCATTGGAGGTAAGGAATAAAGATGTGCTATCATTAAAGTCTTTTAAATGACATAGTTGAAGAAGGGATGATTTGTTGTACGAAACAAACCTACTCGTTATGATGCAATTTTTAAAATTTGTTCTTGGGATGTGGGCCAAGGGCAATTTTTTTTGCCCATCCCAAGTTGCCTTGAGGGCATTAAGAGTCAATCACGTAGTGTGGTATTGGAGTCATGTGTAGGCCAGATTAGGTAGGAATGGTAACTTCTCTTCCTTGAAGGACGTTAGTGTAACATTTGGCTTTTTACAACAATACAGCAGCTTTGATTAATTCAATTTCACAACTTGCCACAATGGAATTTGAAATTACAACCTCCGGGTTACTAGTCACCCTCCTCAATTTTTGTCCCACAGTCCCCTTCGCAGATTTCTGAATGTGACATACCCGGTCATAATAGGCGGCTCATACATCCAGCGTTCCAAGAGAGTGAATGGTAGGAAACACAGAGTAGGTTTCCCTCATTTGTATGTATTTACCAAACACTCACCCACATACGGGCATGCTCAGTCTCCCTCGACCAACGGAAAATGGCAGGTGCCTAGCAGAGCACATCTCTGTGTTGCTTTCCGCCTCCACCGACCCAGAAAAGCCAAAACAATCAGCGGAAGGGGGTAGAGCCAGAGAGCATGGTCCATCTTTTTGAAATTCATACTGGATAGTGTTAAAATATACTCAAAATGGAAGTAAGTAGAACAGAACTAATTGATTACCCAGGGTGATAAAAGAAAGCATCCCGGGGAAATAAAATATGTTACATGATTTAAGAAAACAAGAAAGGAAAATTAGGATGTATATAAAAACAATGCTGAAACAATAATTAGGGCATGAAGTGAAAATTTGAAAAGAAAATTGTATCGGTCATTAGGGATAATTAAAAGAAACTCTGGGTGAGTTTGTCACGAGGACAATATTAAAGAACAAATGGCTCACTCAGGTGGTAATATTAATAAGTAGATAAGTGGAAAGGGAGGGACCTGAGTCTACGGAGAAAGCATTAGTAAGGAGTGCAGTCATCATTAAGCAACTGGAGCATTTGAATTGCCTTAACCTGGTGGAATGCAATTAAGAATAGTGAAGGAAATGAGAGTAGGTGTTAAGTTGTGACACTCATTCTGCAAAACACTTGAAGTCAGCTGAGGTGATTCAAATCTTTTTCAAAAGGCCTGGGGGGGGAATTTTAACCCCCAGGAACGGGTGGGTTGGGGATGGGTGGGAAGTTAAAATAATAGACTTTTGCAACGCGACTGCAACTCAGCTCCAATGCGCTCACTTCCGGGTTTAATGGAGGCTGGTCGGAGGGCGGTGTGGGTGGTGGGTTGGGGGGTGGTCGGAGTGGGATCGGAGGGGGGGTCAGGGGGGCGGGTTGGAAGGGGGACGGAGGGGGGGTCGGATGCAGGTCAGAAGGGGATTGGGGGGTCGGGTTGGTGGGGGGGTTGACGAGCAACGCCTTCTCAGGAGGCGGGTCAGTCAGTAAAAGGCTGCGTGCCTCCATTCTGCCAAAATTTTAATTTTTAACCCTTGGAGGCCAGATTTCCCAAGCAAATAAAAGGAGGTGAGAAGGGCCGGATCCATAAGTTAAGTGTATTTACATCACTGTTTGTGGGCCAGGAAGAGCAGGATTGCTTTCTCCAGCCACACCCCGCGATCTCCGACTCCCCCTAACCACCCCCCAGTGATATCCAGCTGATCACACCCCCACCGATGTCCGACTTCCACCCCCCTCCACCGCCATCGGCCCCTTATCCAAACACCGAAGACCCCGATCTCTCTCCGACACCCCCTCGCATCTAAACCCCAACTTACCTTCTATCCGCTCCCTGGCTGCTTTCCCGCCAGACAGGCAGCCAGCCTGTCAATCATGCTGGCTATCGGGCAGGAAACCCTATGAAAAATTTTAAAACAGGTCCCACCGTTAAATTCAATGGAACCTGCAGAAAATCCTTACCTTTGGGTTTCCTACTTCCAAACCCTCCCCCGCTCCCCGCTCTATCCCCGGCTCCAATTTAATATCTGGACCCTCTTTTCTGATGGGGAGGGGAAATATTGGAGTTACCGTACAATCTGATGGGGCGGGGAAATATTATAGAAGAAGCCGTGTGAGCAATTTGGATAAAGGCAATAAATCCAGAAATACAAGCTTTTAAAGGGAAGTCTTGCCTAATGAGTGTATTGGAATCTTTGGGGAAGTAACTGAGTTGGTGGATGTTATGTATCTTGGCCTTCAGAAAGAATAACATGCCTCTCAGAAGAGATTCATGCCTCGGGCACAAAAATAAAGCAGTTGAACTGGATTATTAATTGGCTAAATAATAAGAAGCAGAGGATGGATATTAATAGTAGTCCTAATTGGGCAGTGGAGTTGCAGTGGATTGTTTTCATGAATCTCAACTTCTTCACAATGTTATCTAATGATCTCAAGAAAGGTAGTGTAATTTAGAATGCCTACGTTTTCAATTGACCCAAAATTGTAGAGAAACTGACATTTTTCAGGGACGCATATTATTCAGAGATCAAGGGATCTCTTTTGGAGAAGAAGGAAAGCTCAAAGTCATTGCACTGATATTGTCTAAGTGACATGGTGACATTCTTGGTACTTAAGGTGATGTTTCCAATGCAGTTGGTATCATTATACTGCAAATTGCATCTGATGCCCATAAATACCTTTGACAAGTTGACGACAATTTTCCAATCATAGCAAAGTCTTTCAATGCTGCAAAATGAAAGCAATTCAAATTGGTGCTAAAGATGCAAAAATGCCTTCACGCAGTAAGATGTACATTAAGGAGTGTAAACAGGTTAGAGTGGACTAATTGACTAAACCTTGAAAGTGTCTTCACATTGTATGCAGCAAAGAAAGAGGATACATAGAGCCAGAGAAAGCAAGTCTGAGGAGATTGTACTGATAATCTATAAAGTACTAGTGATGACACATAAGTGGAACATTGAGGTAAATTTCGCCATTTAGCACACCCAACAGACCTTCGTGAAATGGGCATGCTTAGGGGGTTAAATTCGGGGGTCGCGGTGCGTGATTAATCCGCACCCGGTCATTCCGACGCAGGCAGCTGGTGAGATTCGTGCTGCCTGGTCATTAAGCCGCTCCCAGCGCGAGCAGCCAGGTCTAGCTGCATTGTTCAGTGACTTCTCACCATCAGGGGAGGCCCAGATATCGCGAGAGTGGCTTGCACCTCTTAAAGGCAGCCAGTACCTCTTACTTGCAAAAAAATAAGGTACAGGTCCGCACGGAGTCTGAACGGAGATCAGACATCGCACACGTAAAACACAGATGCAGGTCCCGTCCCTATGTTTAGAAACTGTTGAGTTATGTTAAAACATTGAATAACTGCTAACACTACAAAATCCCACATCCTCCAAATCTGCATGCCAGACCTCCCAATCTGAGTTTGTACCAGGCCTGTGAGAGAGCGTGCACCAAGGTTCTCTGATGATTCACTAGAGGCCTTGGTGCAAGAGGTGGACAGCAGGAGGGGCATCCTATATCCGCAGTGGGGGGGCATGAGGCCCTCCAGACATATGCTCCTGAGGCAGTGGGAGGCAATAAGGGACGAAGCCAATGCCAGGCGCACAGAACCACGAACATGGATGCAGTGCAGGAAGAAGTGGTCAGGAGTGGTCAAGGTGAGTGAGGTCAACTGTCAAGTGGCGTCTCCTACCAACTGCATCACTAGCCGCATCCACTGCTCCACGCACTACACCCCCCATCACCCACCTACCAACAAACTCTTTCAATCAGTACTCAACTCTTCCAATCATATGCTTCCTCTCACCCTCGCACATTACCACTGTTGCAAGCCGCTCACCCACAACTCACAGGTCACACAAACTGGCAGCTATTCAACCATGTCAGGCACATCACCCAAACATCCTGCAGGATACTCACTGACAAATGTCCCGCTTTCTTGCAGGAGAAGATGGCGCATAACTGGAGGCAGTGAGTGGCAGTGGCATTTAGCCCCACGAGCCTGATCTGCAATTCGATGAGATCATGGCTGATCTGTAACCTAACTCCATATACCCGCCTTAGCCCCAGATCCCTTAATACCTTTGGTTAACAAAAATCTATCAATCTCAGATTTAAAATTAACAATTGAGCTAGCATCAACTGCAATTTGCAGAAGAGTGTTCCAAACTTCTACCACCCTTTGCATGTAGAAGTGTTGCTTTCACTCCTGCAGGTCCTGGCTCTAAATTTTAGGCTAGGTCGCTTGTCCTAGTATTCAAGTTTAGGAGACCTCCAAAAACAGATACAAATGCACCAGCAGCCAGAAGCAATAATCCAGTGACTAACCTATAAATCCTGCATGGTTCCTTTAAGTAGCACTGGTGGGGGGTCCTCCAGGCTGTCTACAACATGTTCAGCTCTTTGTGGTTAAGGCAGTGCATTGGCTGGAGCATTGAGTGCCAAAATGGTATCTATCCCTTTAAATCAGTATTGCACACTGATCTAACACATATTCTCCTTACTTTACACAGTACTGGGGTTCGTTATCTGTGCATGTGCAAACACCTTTACCAAGATGGCGTCCGGTGCACATCAGACTAGGAGCGTGCGCCCACATTCCAGAAGCCATTTTGGGACCTTAGGAGGCCGCGTAGTGCCTAAAAAATGGGTGCTATGCGGCTGAATTGATACCCCATACTGTACTGGGAATTCGGATGTGGATATCAGCATGCCCAAACTCCTGATATGCCTTCTCGTTGTATGAAGCTTTCCACCAGGACCATTAAATCATAAAATCTATCTCAATGTATCCAGTTTTGGTCACTGAATTTACAAATAGACACAGGTTGAAAGAGGGACAGAAACTGTACTGGGTTTTAAATCTAAAAGCAATGAAAAGAGACCAACAGAGCTAAATCTGCCTTTATTGGAGGGTAAAGACTGAAAGGATGCACACTTCTAAAAACTAACAATAGGAATTAGGGGATGTGGAGACATTGTAAGTGCTGAACCAGAAGAGTTTTTTTTTAATTGAGAAAGTTGGATGAAGAGCCAAAGTCCATAGTGGAGGACACCATCAAAGCAGAGGTATATCAAGTAGTGTTTGAATGATGCTCAACTTGGAGTTCAAAGCCTGTAGATTGTAGGAGGAAGGGAAGACTAAGGAAGATATGGAGTCCATAGTTATGACCACCCAGGAAAGAATGAGTTCGAGGCCATGTGATTAATCTTGACTTGAACACAATAACAAGGAGCATGTGGGGTGGCATAGAGGTTAGGCAATGCATGAGGGAGAACAAAATGCATTTAGAAACCACAATTATCTAAGGAAACCTACAATTAAATATAATTCAAAAGAGTAACAGACGGGAGGCATTAAAGGACAACATTTTCAGGGTGAAAAGATTTGACAAATCTTTTTCTTGAAGGCTTGCTGTTTTTTGTAAGAAGAAAGTGTTGGGTAAAACTTTTCTTTTGCAGAAGAGCTGAGTTTTGTTACAGCTTCCAGCAATGTGCCTTGTGTCTATAAACAAATAAAGAATGTTTCTCCCCAAAAATGTCCTCTGGTATATCCAAGGGTAAATTTTGCAAGCTAGGAACCTGCAGCAGAGCTTCATTCACTGGAAGTGTAGAGTGGAGAATCAGGTATGAAGGCCAAAGTGTCTGACTCGTGGCATGGCCAGTTTTCTGGCTGTTTCAGCCTCATCTCCCAAATGTTACCCTCCAGTCCACTAAATGTGGACCTAGTTGAAATATTCAGCAAAGAACTGAACAGATTTCTCACTCAGAAGGGGGTAGAGCGATAATAGCATGTTGCAAAGCAGGAAGGAGATGAAAGGAGTATTGTGTGGCTCCTATAACTGGACCAAAGTGAAAGGGCAACCCAGATGGACTGAATGTCTTTTCCAAATCCTGCCTTCTCTTTTAATGCATATTTGTGGTGAGTTTTTATCCTAATTACAGGTGAAAGTTGCCATTGCTAAGGATGGTGCAATTTTGCACTATGGGCACCAATTGTCAACTTTGGGTACTCCCTGGTTGAGTACAGCATGGTCAGACCCAGAGTAAAGTTCTGCCCTAATTATGCCCCAAAAGCATGCTCAGACTCGCATTCCCTAGTGCACCTGTATTAATGTTTCTGTTTCCCATACCAACCATTCTGGTGACGTCTTGGAGTGAGGGAGCCGACTTAGTGCCAAATGATGGACAGTTTTGTGTCTCAGACAAACAGCTCCACTAGTAACTGAGTTACCACTTCCAAACTTGTGTTTGATAGCTTTACCATTAGTAGAGAAAATAAACTTTCATCCCACCAATAGGGACTGCGGTTCACGTGGAGCATAAACCCCAGCATTGGGCTGAATGGTCTGTCTGGTGCTGTAATTTCAATGTAATTCTATACAATTTGTACAATTGCCCAGAGGCATTTCTCATTTCTTGAGTTCTATATCGTGATCACTGCTCCAATGGCTCAGTGGGTGAGTGCGCTGCCATGTGTGTGCCAAGCCATTCAGATTAAGAAGGCTCTGGGTGCAGTCCTGCTATGGGCTGAGTTCGTTGATGTCAGCCACAGTGAGTATTGGGACACAGTTTGCCTTGGCAATCCTAGGCTAGGAAAGAGGAAAAATAATCGGCCAGCATTCCCATTCCTGATCATACCTGGCGATTCCTGCTGGAAGGTGCATGTGTGTGGACATTAAAGGGGGTGATATGGGACTCAGGCGGTAGCATAAAAATGGCCAATAGCAGATCGGCATCTCGTTTTACATTGACTGCACTGGGAAAGAAAATCAGACAGGCTGTAAAATGGGCTGCCGATTCATTATCACCCATTTTGCGTTAGTGCCGAGGACCAATTTAACCTCCTAAGTGAGAACAGACCAGGCCTGGAGATGATACCTCCAGCAATGAGTCGCCTGCCAATACTTGCCGGCTAAATTCACAGACGGCCAAGGTGGCCGCTTGGATGAGGCACAAGAGGGCTGCTGGGTACCCATGATACTGTATCCCAGCAAGATTCAGGGGAGGTGAAGTCTGGACAAACAGAATTGTTCTATGGCAAGCACAGCTGCGTTGAAATAGAGGGATTTTGGTTTCCAAAAAGAAAAACTAAAAGTACATTTCTTTTCTACTGACAGGTGTTATAGCGATTGTGATCTTTGTCATCCTCTGCATCTTTGCTATAACTGGTCGCTTGTTATACCAGAACAAAGGCACCTATCAAAATAACGAAGCAAAAAGAACGGAATATGCTGAGAATGCAGACGCCACGCTGAAGAACAATGCCAATTACCAGGACTCCGTGAGCGAAGGCAAGAAGGAGTATTTCATCTGACAGCGATACGGGCCCTCCTCATTACTACAGTTACAGCAGCAGATTAATAACACTAGAGCAAGGACTCGCTGTCTGTGCTATGAGTTAGCTCAAACAGACTCTGCAGGCTAAGTGGCCAAAAGTTAGCTCAAACTATACGGCACATAAAAAAAGACTGGTTTACACTTTGTTTACCTGACAGGACAGGAATATATTGCTTCCTGCTAACTCTAGGTCAGCTCAGGGGAGTAGAATGAAGAATCCACAAATTTAAGGTTACAATTACAGCAGCTATTAAAAATGTATTGACACTCCTCCTCAGAGTGATGTAAAACATTAATATAAACTTTTAAATGTAACCCGGTATTTGGTTTACCTTCACTAAATTTATTTCTGTTATTTTTTTTTTGCGGAGGGACCGATTTATTTAATTCATTAACCAGGATAACTGCAGGTAAGGTTGAACAGCTGGTTAAGTGCTGGTTTCTGGTGAGGCCTGCATTCTTGCTAAGCAGCTGATTTACTATTGCTGATTTGGTGATCTAATGGACTATAAGATGAAGCTAAGCAAATAAGGTCCTAATTGCTCATACTATAGTGTTAACCTAAAGAACTCCCAGCAGGTTCCCTTCTGAACTGGCACTTACTGTTAAATAGATCTAATAAATCATAACAGAGCATATTCCAATGTATTAAGATCAGAAGTTAAAGTCAGGCAGGTCAACTGAGGAGTTTCAGTTAAATTCCAGCTGTACTGCAACACACCCGCAGGGCCCTAACTCTTGACTCTTGCCCACATGAGCCTTACATTCTCTGGACTTAGGTATGTGGGGTGTGTCCCTCTGGGGAGAGTGCGTGTGAACTCCATATCGAGCAAACAGAAACTCCAGACTTCCTGGTAGGTTGACTGAGACTCCTAAACGCGGTGACGGGTTTCCATTGCCTTTCAGTCACCCAGCTGACCAAACAAAAGTTCTGTTGAAAGATTGATTTTATATTATTTCCCAAAATTTGAACTTGACTTTAAAAAAAAGTGAAAATTTGAAGGAAAAATTCATTGCCACTGTGACAGATGGGAATATGAGAATTGAGAATGATAAAATATTGCCAACTGACCGAGAGGGATGAAATTCACTGCAAGTCAGTAGAACATTTCAGAATGGACTCTAACTTAAATCTCACAAGGGACACTTACAAATATATATATATATATATATATATGCGTTTTAGTCATGGTTAAACAATACAGTTGATGATATAATAACACTGGTCGCTGCACTGCAGACTGGCGATCCATGATACATTAGCAGCGTAGGTGGTTACTGGGCACGTCAGATCAATCTGTAGAAGTGATTATAAACCATGAATTGGGAGCATAAAGTTAAACAGAAGTAAGAGCTAGGTGGAGATACTGAGCGAGGGGCAGAACGAAAGGCAGTGAACAGAGGCAAAGGAAATAAGATGGAGTGAGGCTGAGAAAGAAACTTTGCAGATAGCAGGTACAAAAAACTTTGATCCCCTAAAATATTTCAGGTAGGCGGCATAGTGATACATCGGTATCTTCACAATCTCCTGGCACTAGCGCAGCTTGTTTACAGAGTTCTTATCAATTCGCAACATCTGTTCTATACAGATAAACCACCAGAAAACCCAGTCAATCACAGTTATCACGGTATTTTAAGGATAGAAATGTACAGCATTCAACCCATCGTGCCTGTGCCAGCTGTTTGAAAGAGCTATCCAAATAGTCCCATGCCCCCTGCTCTTTCCCGATAGCCCTGCAAATTTTTCCTTTTCAAGTATATATCCAATTCCCTTTTGAATAGGTTGGCCTTTAAATTGTAACAAACATTAGATATAATTTAATCAAAGAAGGCAATAGTGAACAACATGGAACCGTTATTCCTCAATCTTAGATTCTGTGAAATATCTCCCTGCAGCACAAGCTAACAGTTGTTGAGAACTACCATAACACCTTGAAGAACTACTCTATCTAGGGAATTCCAAAGTATAAAGGGACAATTTCACCCTCCAACCCCCACCCCCCCCACCATTTTTCAGGCCTCACACTCTAGTGGGCCGTACAGTTTGTCGCTCGCTTCGGCCCCCACATCCCCGATTCCCATCCAGAGTTAAAATCAGGCCTTAAGGCTCTGGTTCAAAATTGAAGCCATGATCTGAGTCTACAGATTACCTCCTAAACCAATGATGAAGACCAAACAAGCCCTTTCTAAAGAACTAAACCATGTTCTTAGAGAACGAAGGAATGAATCTGATTTTTCTAGAAGCAGAGTAAATCCCTTCCCTTCTCCCACCCCTACTGCCTCGACCATTTAGAACTGCAAATGGCCAAACAGCACAAGTCAGGGTTGGTAATGTAAAAGGTAAACAACCTGCCTATTGGTTATGTGTAATTAACCATTTCATTAACTATATTTAATTTGTAAATGGAACATTTGACTGAATGATCCACTCCAAAATCAGACACAAATATTTCATTGAGAAAACTGAACAAAAGAATGTTTTATTGGTTGAAGAATCCCATTGTAAATTTAGTACTGCAACAGGTATTCTTATTTATTTTCCATTGGAATATAGGAATGGAAATTGAGATAGTATGAACTATTTGTATTCTCTAAATGCTTGAATTACGATTCAGTGTACGGAGTAAATGTTGTTACAGAACAAACATAAGAATATTAAATCCAAACTTATAATACACGTGTTGGAAGACATTATCAAACTGTAAAATAAACGTTTAACACTCTCATGTAATTTATGTAACACCATGTCACAACACAGATAGCCACTCTAGTCCCACACGGTTGCACACAGATTTACAGTTCCTTCTACCTAGTCTTGTTCATTGCCAAAGCTTCTCAGGCAGAGTTCTTCTCTTCTCTTTCCAGTATGTTCTGATGGGGAAAATTTTTTTTTTTTATTGTATGTATTTTATATATATAAAATATAAACAATACTTAAAATTGTGTTTCAAAGCCTTGTTGCATCAAAACATTCAGATAATATTCATTACTCAGGCCTTGAGTACGTTGTCTAGGATGGCACTCCAGTGCCTTACTGAGAGAGTGCTGCATTGTTGGAGGTACCATTCTTCAGATGGTATATTAAACCAAGGCCCGGTCTCCCTGTTCTGATGGTTCAAGTGGATGTTAAAAATCCCAAGGCACCACTTGAGGAAGAGCCTGAGAGTTCTCCCATTGCCCTGAACGCCATTTCTCCCTCGAGCAACACTACCAAGAACAGTTGGTAGCATCTCGCCTCTGAGAGTGAAGGTCGTGGGTTCAAGTCCCACTCCAGAGACTTGAGCACATAATATAGGCTGTCAATCCAGTGCAATACTGAGTGAGTGCTGCACCGTCAGAGGTATTGTCTTTCGGATAAGACATTAAACCAATGCCCCGTCTGCTCTCTCAGCTGAGCGTAAAGATCCCACGGCACTATTTCGAAGAAAAGCAGGGGAGTTCTCTCCTCTGTCCTGGCCAATATTTATCCCTCAACCAACATCACTGAAACAGATTATTTGGTCATTATCTCATTGCTGAATGTGGGACCTCGCTGTGCTTAAATTGGCTGCCATGTTTCCTACATTACAATAGTGACTACATTTCAAAAGTACTTAATTGGCTGTAAAGCGTTTTGGGACATCCTAAGGTCATGAATGGCGTTACATATGTGCACATTCTTCTTCCTTCTTTAACTGGTTATTCATCTCATTGCTGTTTGTGGGATCTTGCTGTGTGCAACATGGCTGCTGTGTTTGCCTACATAACAACAGTCACTGCACGTCAAAGTCATTCATTGTGTGTAAAGCACTTTGTGATATTTCTAGAGCTGTGATAAACTGTTATATAAATGCAAGACCTTAGCTCTCACCCTTTGACATCATCTGGGTCTCTCAATGTGTGACAACTGATAATTTACTCCCCGCTATTTGTTATCCTAGGTCTTTTAGGTGACTTCCTAGTAAGTGAACACAGCAAATGTTTATAAGCCAACTGTATTACATTATCACAACCAAAACAATATTACTTGTGCTTGAAGCAAACATTGCCATCACTCCAAATGAGTACTGAGTACAGGGGTGGAGGTAGGAAAAATAAATGAAGGGCCATTGCCTTAATGTGAAAGTATCCTGCAAACCTTTAATCCCCCAGATGAGTTGTACATCATTTTCTTCATATGCAAGCTGCATGAGGATGCATTTTCTGTCACTGCCCTGGAAATCAAGAATTTAACTTACGAGGAACACTTTAAGGGAGCTGAGGATTTTTTCTTTGGAAAAGAGGTAACTTTGAGGCGTCCTTATTGAGGTTTTCAGGATTATGAAGGGACTGTTGAAGTTGATTCAGGCAAATTGTTCACTGTGGCAGAAGCTTCAAATACCAGGGATCGTAAGTTAAAACATAGGAAGTTGGGAGGGAACTCAGCCAGAACAAAAACTAATAAAGAGTTATAGAATAAGTTATCAAGGAAGGTCATTTAAGGAGACAGACTAAATGGATTCAAGAATATGTCTGGAGAGAGAAAGGGATGAGGGATAGGATAGGAAGGTGGGTAGTTGGGTTTTAACAATCAAACAGGGGTGGTCTTGTTGACCCTAAATACCATTTCTTGTCCTACACATTCTTATATTTCAATGAGGACTCTTCCCCTTCCTTGCACTCCTCAGAACTGTCAGGCATCTAAGTCCTACCTTCTGGAACCTCTTCCAGAAACTTCCTCACCTTAAGACTTCTCTCCCACCCTTTAAAAGTCTCCTCAGAATAGAGGGGGCTTGTCAAGTGAGGCACAGCCTCACCTAGAATTGTCACAGACAGGCAGTGGAGAATGTGAATGAGTTTCCTATTGATTTGACCAAGGTGTGCTTGCTGGAATGGTTCTTTTCTGTTTACCTGGTGAATTTCAGCAAGCGTTTGCATCAGCTGGTTCACTGTTGTGTCACATTTTGAATGCGTTTATGGCCAGGTCTTTTTTTGGGGGCAATATCGAGAAGAAGGAGTTCAAGATAAAGAGCTGGCTTTGCCAAAGTGATAATTGGCTTCCTCTCCTCCCATCTGTTTATCTGCTCCCCTCTTACTCCCTTCTTTGTCCTCGCATTCTTCTTGCGATGAAAGATAACTAGCGACGAAAAAACGTAAAACGAACTGTGCATGCGCAAAGGACACATTGCCATGGTAACAAGCTGGTTTGGGTATGCCCGTGACTCACCTGTCAACAAAGGTCACCAGTCGCCACTGCCCTAAATCCCGTTCGACTGCGCATTCAGTCAGCTCTCCACATGCTCCTGCTACCACTCAGTGCATTTGCTCCCATGTATAACGTCTTGTGACATTTTGTTATGCTATAGGCTCCTAAACGAATACAGGTGGCTGGCAAAAATTGGAAGGAGGTTTGCTAAATGTTTTTTGAAAAAGTTGGAGGCACCTTTAACAACTAAAATGGTTGAAATCAAACATATTGATCTTTGTATAAACATATATCATTTACAAAAACAAGCTGTAGATTTTTAGGATACAATCAAATTACAGAGTTGATTTCTGGTTTTATGTATTTAACACTGACTGACATTGCAGACTTTGTGTGGAGGAATGTGGAAAAGAACTGGATTTGTTAATTCGTGTTTGTCCTGTTTTAATCGATTTCTTGTTTTCTATATTCGTTGTTTAGAATAAAAATGACAAAACCTTTGCTTGCCCTCCTTTCAAACATACTTTTATTTACGTTGTAGCAAAGTGTGAGTTGAAATTAAAGAAAAAAAATGAAAAGTCGGTAGAAGAAATGATTTTGAGGCCTTTTAAATATTTTGCCTCCTAGGGAAAACGATATTTGTACTAAAAACTAAAACTTGTAGATTTAGTAAAATGGAAATTGTATGATTTGTGTTGTCAATCATCTTATTTGTACAGATGTGATTCTTTCCTCCAAAAATAAGTCTCAGATGTGGGTATCAATCTACCCATCCCGAGCAATCTTAAAGGAACTCCACCTTTACAAGAAAGGCTGAGGGGAAAACTGGCCACAGTTCCCACTCCTGATTGCAACCTCAGCTTCAAACGCACTTGTGTGAACGTCAGTTGAAGTGGGATGGGGCCTACTTGTGATGGTCCCAGTCAGATGTCCCGCTGATAATCGCTGTCGAAGCTCACACATGAATAATGGCCACTTGGGCAAGACACCAGAGGCTATTCTACCCCCATCAAGAGGTTTAAATCCTTCAGGAAGGGAGGAGAGGGGAGATATGGGGCCTGATTATCTCCTCCAAGTTTGTGCCAGGTGCTGATACCAGCTAAGTATCAACATTAAGTTGTTTCTGCCACTGCCTTCCTAAGCTGGCATGACACAGCTGCAACCTAGGAACAACTGATGTTGTCAATGAGCTACTAGGATCTTTGCATGGAACTTCGCTTAATCTTTAGCCAAAGAGGTAAGCACAATTTTTTTCCCTTTTCTTGATAGAAAAGAGATTTTTTTCCCACATGATGCATTTATCTCAGTCGTCAATGCACATAGAAAACCATGGGAACAGGCAGACAGGGTCTCAGTTTCAAGAAAAACAAAATACTGTGGATGCTGGGAATCTGAAACAACACGAGAAAAGGCTGGAAAACACTCAGCAGGTCAGGCAGCATCTGTGGAGAGAGAAACGGAGTTAGTAGGCTCGATTTTCGGACGTCCGAGCGGGTGCGTTCGTGGCGGGGGGGCTCCGAAAATTGGGGTCCGGAGCCCGGCGCCAACCCGCCCACTTCCGGGTTCCCCAGTGATGTGCTTAGATGCGCGCGCAGCCCCCGCATGCGGGATTCCCGCCGGCAATTAAAGCTGGCAGGATCCCACTTAAAGCAATTAATTGGATACTTCAGGTTGTTAGCAGACCTGATTTGTCGGATATTTTAGGAGGGGTGGGATTTTCATCTAAACTGAGCGTGTTTCCCGTACTGGGGGAAACGCTCCAAGTTGAAATGGACGTGTTGCAGCCACCAGCCTGTGGCAGCTGCAAAGGTCCATTTGACAGGTGGGGGCGGGGGGGGTGAACCTCACTCATTGCAGGAGGCCACTCTGTCACTTTGGACAATGTTTGGCCTCCACCACCCTCCTCCTAACACTAAAATTCCACCAACTTGCAACCTCAACTCCGGTGTGCAGACACATTTACCTACATTGTGGACCCCCTCAAACGTACATCTTCTGGATGGCGGCTGCCATAGCTGCAGTCATGACCTCCTCGGAGGGCAAACAGCATCACCAGCCTTGCCGGCCGCGCCGTCCACCTCTGACACGTGGAGCTCCACAACACAGTGCTGTGACACATCCACCTGCACAGCAGGAGAGAGGGCAACCGCAGAGACAGATGCGTCGCAGAGGGCACTACCCTCGCCACAGGGTCCACAGACCGAGGCTCAGCTTCCTGGACCTCTCTGAGCAGCAGTGCACACGGAGGCTCAGAGTCACTCAACATGTAGTCGTGGACATCTGCAGCCTCCTTCATGCCGAGCTGCTCCCGGCTGGCCCTAGCACCATCTTCTTACCTGTCGCTGTCAAAGTCACCACTGCCCTCGGGGACATCGCCGACGTCTCTCAGCTGTCTGCACAAAAAAGCCCTGCAAATACACCTACACCCGCTCTGCAGTGACACAATGGGCGGCATCAGTTGTGGGTCTTCATTGTGATCCTCAGGAAAGGGCATTATTGCACAAACCAGACAAGATTTGCAAAGACGTGGCAGTAGTGGTGACAATATAATATGTAATGTGAGTTGATCAGAAATCAAATATAAGTAAAAACCATGACAAACCCTCAAACACCCTTGTGCATCCCTTTCCTGCTCATGACACATTTGCCTTATGCTTCCTACTACACATATGTGATGCATGCCCTGTGGCTGCAGCACAGGTAGTGGCAGGTTGAGTGAGGCTGACTGTGAAAAGATGCACGAGAGGGTGAGTATGGGATAGAGCCATGAGATTGTATGAGGATTGGGTTGAGTGGTAGTGGCGGGGTGAGTACTGGCGAGATGAGTAAGTGCAGGTAAGATGAGGATGAGATTTGAGTGGGTGTGAGGAGTGATGTGATAGAGTAGTGTTGGCAGTGCAGAAGGAGATGTGGGGTGGAGGCAGTGATGTGGCAGACGGAGTGTAATGGAATGAGTAAGTGTACTCACTTTGGCTGACCTTCTTAGGTCATTGAAGCGCCTCCTGCACTGTATGCAGGTGCATGATATGTTGGTGGTGCTGGTGACTACCACTGTCACCTCGAGCCAGGCCTTCATGGTGGCAGAGGCAGGCCACTTCCTCTCGTCCGCCGGGGAGAAGATCTATGTCCTCCCCCTCCTCCTCACCCCATCCAATAGGCCCTGGAGTGAGGCATCATTAAACTTGGGAGCAGCCTTCCCCCTGGGCTGCTCCATGCTGTAATTTTGCCTATTTTCTGCAGCATCAGTCAGTGGAGGACTGCCCCTTTAAATAGGGCTCCTCCATGATGCGGCCTATGATGCGGGTGCGCAGTCCGCCCGCTGCGCAGCTTTCCAGCCCAAAACCCGGAAGCCAAGGTAAGTGCCTTCAATTAGGCTGCGATCGCGTGCGGAGCACCCCGAATTCACTGGGCGCGTTAGCCACGCGCCCAGTCGACCCCCGCTGCCAACTCGCCTACCTCCTAATATTGAGCCCAATGTTTCAGGTCAATGACCTTGCATTAGAACCTTTCTTCTTGCAAGTTCTGACGAAAAATCATCAACCTGAAATGTTAACTCTCCATGGATGCTGCCTGGGTGTTTCAAAGCATTTGCTGTTTTTATCTCAGTTTTAATGCCTCATCCAAAGACCGCACCTCCGACAGTGCAGCACTCCCTCAGTACTGCATGGAAGTGTCGGCCTAGATTATGTGCTCAAGTCTCTGAAGCGGGGTTTGAACCCATGACCTTCTGATGTGGGCCAATCTACCAGTGCTTTTTTTTTAGGCAAGGACCATGTAAACAAAACGTACAATCACTTCACAAAATACGTATCCCTATGTAAGCTCTTGAAAATTTAATTTGGAAAAAAAAAACCATCTCGGTCCAAATAAACGAACTCCCGGGAGTAATTTGTCCGAAGGTCACTAGCTCACTTGCGGTAATTCCGGATGAATCTAAACTTTGATGCGAGCTTATAATTTAAGTGAAAAAAAACATATTTACTATATAGAACACTTAAAAAATATAATCCAGCTTTAAGCATAAAATGTTTTTTAATTATTCATATTTTTGTTGCTCATCGCATTGGGCACTGTTGAACATGCCAGACATCTCCCTCACAGTGATAGCTTCATGTAAAAGGGCTCCTTTATGTACAATAAAATGTTTGAATTCAGATTCAGTTGAAGTATGAGTGATTAAATTGGCTTGGTTACACTTATTTCAAATTGAACTTTCTTATAAGCCGCCTATAGAAGTCTGGGTCTGAACTTAGCTTTTTCTGGCAATAATAATTATGCATTTGGTCGGATTCAGTGCTATCTCCACGTACCAGGCATCTGGTCATACTTTGTGCCCGCTCTTGCAGTGCTCAACTATTACTTCCTGAGAACTAAATGTTGTATGTTCGGGATTACATGTGACCTAGCAGAGCAGATGCCGGCAGGATATCTTAAACTGTTTTTTTCTGTGAACTATTCAGCTCACCGAGGTGAAGGAGGATAGCGCCAGGGAATGGAATAAAAGTCCCAATTTTGTGAGCCAGGGGTTGTGCTGACCCATGGCACAAGCTCAGCTGCGCCGGCATCTCATGATTCTCACATGGCAGTCCCACCCCGGAATTTGAATAGGCTACTGGCACAGGAAAAGCTTATTCTGAGAGCTCGGCCTGTAGTGCCCTTGACGGGGCAACACAAAATGTGGCAACGCAACAGGTCTCCCCGGGCTGCAGCTTGGCCTAAAAGGGGAAAGTAGTGGTGGCGACTGAAACGTGGAAAAATGGCACAGTGCAGACATGTTTGAGAATTTGACTAGAGTTTTAAAAATCTAG
Organism: Heptranchias perlo; assembly: GCF_035084215.1. Lineage (NCBI taxonomy): Eukaryota > Metazoa > Chordata > Chondrichthyes > Hexanchiformes > Hexanchidae > Heptranchias > Heptranchias perlo. The sequence goes on along the minus strand of NC_090331.1, from coordinate 13,679,252 downwards.
TACCAGTAAAAGTGACCATGAAGTTGTTGGATTGTCAAAAAATCCAACTGGTTCACTAATGTCTTTTAGGGAAGGAAATCTGCCTTCCTTACCCGTTCTGGCCTATATGTGATTCCATTCCCACATTCAACTCTTAACTGCCCCCCGAAGTGGCTTAGCACAGTTACTACCACCTTCTTTCTCAGGGCAACTAGGGTTGGGTAATAAATGACGACCTTGCCAGCAATGCCCACATCTCAAGAATGAATTTTAAAAAAGACATGGGCAATGTTCTTCCTTTTGTCGTTGACAATTTGGAGAAAATCTGGACAAGGTTGGTCTTGCTGCACCAAAGGAGGGTGGCCTATTTGGGGCTTAAGTCCAGCCTCCAGTAAAAGCACAGATGCTGGCTGAATGGAGGGAAGTTGCCAACCAAGTCAATGCCTAACACCCAGCTCTCTCAGACCTGACTGGAAAGGGGAAGATATTTGTTGGTATCAAATGCAAGATGAAATGGACTTCTCACTTTCACACACATTTCTGGTGGGACCTCATTAAGCATGGCACAAACCTAAGTCGGGAACTCCTGCAGCCTCCTGCTCAAATGTTCATCATTGTTCCTAAGAGCAACTTAAAAGTGACCTAGTAATATTTTACAGACCTAGCTTTTTCAGAAAGATCATTTCGTACAAAGAAGCCAAGCAACTTTCTTTCAGCTGTGACGCTCAACCACGTATCATTTCAAGCACTTGCCCTTTTGTACACACTGGCCCCGATATTACTGGGGGAGGCTGGTGATTGGGGCTAGAGGAGACCGAAGGCCTGGGGGTAGCACTCCTGGCCCACAAACAATGCTGAAAGAGCCACTTACCTTAGGGAGCCGGCAGCCCCTGCCTCATTTCAGCTGCCGAGAATCCCACAGGTCAGGCCTCCCCCTCACTTTCTGTTAAATTAAAGGCATGGCGTTGATTATGTCGTCAGGCCGTGACTTTGGTATGTTAATTAGGCCCCCGCCTACCTTGTGCGGGAGTCTCGTCCATGGCCTCATTTCTGCATTCCAAAATTTAAAGGGGCGAAAATGGGGTCAGGTTGCCCGATTCTGATTTTTTTTAACACCCCACCTGACCCTCTCCCACCCGTCGGAGGTGGTGGGGTGGGGTTAAAATCGAGACCACTCTTTCATTGTGCTTGAGCTGCACAGCACAGTTTTCTCAAAGGTGGAGGTGGCAGCCGCAGAACAGCAAACAGACGCTGAGGTATCCTGGGCGAGGTGTCCCTCTGCTATTAGGAGCTTTCTTAGTGGATACAGATGTTAGCCCTGTTCTGCTAAGAGCCATCCGCGTGGTGTTTCCTCCTTTCCAAGTCATGCGGGTACCATGGAATACTGCACTAAGGGAGCTTCGTAGCTGCTCAAATGTTCATCATAGTTCCTAAGTGCAACCTAAAAGGGACCAGTAATGTCTTACAGACCTAGCTTTTTCAGAAAGATCATTTTGTACAAAGAAACCAAGCAACCTTTTTTTTAATTCGTTCATGGGATGTGGGCGTCGCTGGCGAGGCCGGCATTTATTGCCCATCAATAATTGCCCTTGAGAAGGTGGTGGTGAGCCGCCTTCTTGAACCGCTGCAGTCCTTGTGGTGAAGTTTCTCCCACAGTGCTGTTAGGAAGGGAGTTCCAGGATTTCGACCCGACGACAATGAAGGAACGACGATATATTTCCAAGTCAGGATGGTGTGTGACTTGGAGGGGAACAAGCAGGTGGTGTTGTTCCTATGTACCTGCTGCTCTTGTCCTTCTAGGTGGTAGAGGTCACGGGTTTGGGAGGTGCTGTCGAAGAAGCCTTGGCGAGTTGCTGCAGTGCAATCTGTGGATGGTACACACTGCAGCAACTCGCCAAGGCTTCTTCAAGGGTGTTGGATTGAGTGCCAATCAAGCGGGCTGCTTTGTCCTGGATGGTGTCGAGCTTCTTGAGTGTTGTTGGAGCTGCGTTCATCCAGGCAAGTGGCGAGTATTCCATCACACTCCTGACTTGTGCCTTGTAGATGGTGGAAAGGCTTTGGGGGTGAGTCACTCGCCGCAGAATACCCAGCCTCTGACCTGCTCTTGTAGCCACAGTATTTATATGGCAGGTCCAGTTAAGTTTCTGGTCAATGGTGACACCCAGGATGTTGATGGTGTGGGATTCGGTGATGGTAATGCGTTGAATGTCAAGGGGAGGTGGTTAGACTCTCTCTTGTTGGAGATGGTCATTGCCTGGCACTAGTCTGGTGCGAATGTTACTTGCCACTTATGAGCCCAAGCCTGGATGTTATCTAGGTCTTGCTGCATGCGGGCTCGGACTGCTTCATTATTTGAGGGGTTGCGAATGGAACTGAACACTGTGCAATCATCAGCGAACATCCCCATTTCTGACCTTATGATGGAGGGTAGGTCATTGATGAAGCAGCTGAAGATGGTTGGGCCTAGGACACTGCCCTGAGGAGCTCCTGCAGCAATATCCTGGGGCTGAGATGATTCGCCTCCAACAACCACTGCCATCTTTCAACTGTAATGTTTAACCATGTATCTCCTTGTTGACCGGTTGTACAGTGTAAGTTAACATTTTCCATAATTAACTGTAATGATGACTTTAATGTGACCTTGGTTGTAGCCACAATTAACATCTTAATTGATTCCAGCTAAAACAGCACTTGGCATTCAGCAGAAAAAATGCCTTTGCCAGATAACCAACAGGCATCTCCCAAGAAGGCAAGGTATCAATCAGACAGTGACGGGATTGCCATTACTGGTCAACTAGAAGCAATGAATGAACAACTACAACTTACATTTATATAGCATGCTTTAATGTAGTAAAACATCCCAAGGCAGGTCACAGAAGCGTTACCAAACAAAAAATTTGACACCGAGCCACATGAGCTATTAGGACAGATGACCGAAAGCTTAGTCAAAGAGGTAGGTTTTAAGGAGCATCTTAAAGAAGGAGGGAGAGGTAGAAAGACGGAGAGGTTTAGGGAGGGAATTCCAGGACTCAGGGCCTAGGCAGCTGATAGCACGGCCGCTAATGATGTAGCGATTAAAATCGGGGATGCGCAAGAGGCCAGAATTGAAGGAGAGCAGAGATTTCGGAAGGTTGTATGGCTGGAGGAGGTTACAGTGATAGGAAGTAATATCAGATGTTTTTAGTTGAATAATAAGGTAAATAAATACATGTAAAAACATATCTCACCTGAACAACATCACCAAGCATAATACAACATGATGAGTGAGGTGTGGGGGCACAGTGTCTAACAATAATGGAACTGTTAGTTTTTTTGACTACGTTAGTGGAAAAGTTTTTTTTGTGTGTTCCATGAGGGACATTCGGAATGTCAGGGCTGGGGAGTGGCCACATTCCTGAACCCATCCTAAATCCTAGGGTCAGGAGCATTTGCATATTTTGGTCATCTGCTCGCACCATTTGTGGCGCTAGTGAAGCATTCTGGCCTCAGCAAACGTGGCGGAGGGGGGAGAGCGAGGGTGAGATTAACACTGTTGCATAGAACAATATCCCATTTCAGGCATCCAGTGTCTGTATCAGTCACTCACAGATCGGATACAGCACAGCCAGCTGCAGTGTACATCTCCCACCGTTCTGTACCAGACTGAACTCCAAACCTCAGATGATCTCCCTACTACTGCGCCAATATGAATTTTTTTTACATATTTATAGCTTCTCGGAGTGAAATTGTCAATTTAATGCCCATTAGCGTCAAATTAGTAAATTGTTTTGGAAAAAGTTTTGCTTCCAGTATTCCTTCCTAAATCAGTTAGAAAGAAGCATGATTAATTCTAACATCTGCTTTTAAAGTCTGTTTCTGTTGGGTCTTCTTTTTAAACTGTGTTTAAATAACATTAATAAGGTGCAGATGATAGTTTGCACTGATAATAATATTGAGGGAAACTAACTAATGCCGCAGTTATAGAGTCATAGAAATGATTGAGCAATGGAGGATGTGATTCACATTCCCAACAGTTGGAAGAGAATATTATTGAGAGCTTAGGTCCACTTTCTGAGATTATAAAGTAAAGGCTGCTGAAGCTTCTGAAGTGCCAAGGAAATCCAAAAGACCATCACTATATTTGATGAACCTGGCTTGACCCTGCACTAGAGTTTTCACTCAAAGTCCACCTGGGTGGACTTTGAATGAAAACTCTAGTGCAGGGTCAAGCCAGGTGGGGTGGCTTCCATGGGGCGGGGGTCTCACACAGCTGCATTCTGGAGTCAGGTCACAAGCTGACTACAGAGTCACCCTTAGAAACACAAATCACAATGTCACACTTTGAACTGGACCCTTAGAACCCAACAATGCATGAGTTATTCAGTTCATCGAAGTGAAGGATGACAGTGCCATGGAATGGAATAGAAGCCCGAATTTTGTGAGCCAAGGGTTGTGCTGACCTATGGCACAAGCTCACCTGCGCCAGCTGCTCATGATTTTACATGCGACAGCATCGAATTTTACAACACAAAAACAGGCCATTCGGCCCAATTGGTCTATGCTGGTGTTTATGCTCCACACGAGCCTCCTCTCTCCCTATTCATCTCACTCCATCAGCATATCCTTCCATTCCTTGCTCCCTCATGGACTTACAGAGCTTTCCTTTGAGATGGCAGTCCCACCTTGTAATTTGAATAGGCTTTTTTTTAATCGTTCATGGGATGTGGGCATCGCTGGCGAGGCCGGCATTTATTGCCCATCCCTAATTGCCCTTGAAAAGGTGGGGGTGAGCCGCCTTTTTGAACCGCTGCAGTCCGTGTGGTGAAGGTTCTCCCACAGTGCTGTTAGGAAGGGAGTTCCTGGATTTTGACCCAGCGACGATGCAGGAATGGCGATATATTTCCAAGTCGGGATAGTGTGTGACTTGGAGGGGAACGTGCAGGTGGTGTTGTTCCCATGTGCCTGCTGCTCTTGTCCTTCAAGGTGGTAGAGTTCGCGGATTTGGGAGGTGCTGTCGAAGAAGCCTTGGCGAGTTGCTGCAGTACATCCTGTGGATGGTACACACTGTAGCCACTGTGCACCGGTGGTGAAGGGAGTGAATGTTTAGGGTGGTGGATGGGGTGCCAATCAATTGGGCTGCTTTGTCCTGGATGGTGTCGAGCTTCTTGTGTGTTGTTGGAGCTGCACTTATCCAGGCAAGTGGAGAGTATTCCATCACACTCCTGACTTGTGCCTTGTAGATGGTGGAAAGGCTTTGGGGAGTCAGGAGGTGAGTCACTCGCTGCAGAATACCCAGCCTCTGACCTGCTCTTGTAGCCTCAGTATTTATATGGCTGGTCCAGTTAAGTTTCTGGTCAATGGTGACCCCCAGGATGTTGATGGTGGGGGATTCGGTAATGGTAATGCCGTTGAATGTCAAGGGGAGGTGGCTAGACTCTCTCTTGTTGGAGATGGTCGTTGCCTGGCACTTGTCTGGCGCGAATGTTACTTGCCACTTGTCAGCCCAAGCCTGGATGTTGTCCAGGTCTTGCTGCATGCTGGCTCAGACTGCCTCATTATTTGAGGGGTTACAAATGGAACTGAACACTGTGCAATCATCAGCGAACATCCCCATTTCTGACCTTATGATGGAGGGAAGGTCATTAATGAAGCAGCTGAAGATGGTTGGGCGTAGGACACTGCCCTGAGGAACTCCTGCAGCAATGTCCTGGGGCTGAGATGATTGGCCTCCAACAACCACTACCATCTTCCTTTGTGCTAGGTATGACTCCAGCCACTGGAGAGTTTTCCCCTTGACTCCCATTGACTTCAATTTTACTAGGGCTCCTTGGTGCCACACTTGGTCAAATGCTGCCTTGATGTCAAGGGCAGTCACTCTCACCTCACCTCTGGAATTCAGCTCTTTTGTCCATGTTTGGACCAAGGTTGTAATGAGGTCTGGAGCTGAGTGGTCCTAGCGGAACCCAAACTGAGCATCGGTGAGCAGATTATTGGTGATTAAGTGCCGCTTGATAGCACTGTCGACGACACCTTCCATCACTTTGCTGATGATTGAGAGTAGACTGATGGGGCGGTAATCGGCCGGATTCGATTTGTCCTGTTTTTTGTGGACAGGACATACCTGGGCAATTTTCCACATTGTCGGGTAGATGCCAGTGTTGTAGCTGTACTGGAACAGCTTGGCTAGAGGCGGAGCTAGTTCTGGAGCACAAGCCTTCAGTACTACAGCCGGAATGTTTTCGGGGCCCATAGCCTTTGCTGTATCCACTGCACTCAGCCGTTTCTTGATATCACGTGGAGTGAATCGAATTGGCTGAAGACTGGCTTCTGTGATGGTGGGGATATCGGGAATAGGCCGAGATGGATCATCCACTCGACACTTGTGGCTGAAGGTGGTTGCAAACGCTTCAGCCTTGTCTTTTGCACTCACGTGCTGGTCTCCGCCATCATTTACGATGGGGATGTTTACAGAGCCTCCTCCTCCCGTTAGTTGTTTAATTGTCCACCACCATTCACGACTGGATGTGGCAGGACTGCAGAGCTTTGATCTGATCCGTTGGTTGTGGAATCGCTTAGCTCTGTCTATAGCATGTTGCTTCTGCTGTTTAGCATGCATGTAGTCCTGAGTTGTAGCATCACCAGGTTGGCACCTCATTTTTAGGTATGCCTGGTGCTGTTCCTGGCATGCTCTTCTACACTCCTCATTGAACCAGGGTTGATCCCCTGGCTTGTTGGTAATGGTAGATTGAGGAATATGCCGGGCCATGAGGTTACAGATTGTGCTGGAATTCAATTCTGCTGCTGCTGATGGCAAACAGCACCTCATGGATGCCCAGTTTTGAACTGCTAGATCTGTTCTGAATCTATCCCATTTAGCACGGTGGTAGTGCCACTCAACACGTTGGATGGTATCCTCAGTGCAAATACGGGACTTCGTCTCCACGAAGACTGTGCGGTGGTCACTCCTACCAATACTGTCGTGGACAGATGCATTTGCGACAGGTAGGTTGGTGAGGACGAGGTCAAATAAGTTTTTCCCTCGTGTTGATTTGCTCACCACCTGCCGCAGGCCCAGTCTGGCAGCTATGTCCTTCAGGACTCGGCCAGCTCAGTCAGTAGTGGTGCAACCGAGCCACTCTTGGTGATGGACATTGAAGTCCCCCACCCAGACTACATTTTGTGCCCTTGCTCCCCTCAGTGCTTCCTCCAAGTGGTATTCAACATGGAGGAGGACTGATTCCTCAGCTGAGGGAGGACGGTAGGTGGTAATCAGCAGAAGGATTCCTTGCCCATGTTTGACCTGATGCCATGAGATTTCATGGGGTCCAGAGTCAATGTTGAGGACTCCCAGGGCCACTCCCTCCTGACTGTATATCACTGTACTGCCACCTCTGGTCGGTCTGTCCTGCCGGTGGGACAGGACATAGCCAGGGATGGTGATGGAAGAGTCTGGGACGTTGGCTTCATCTCACCCTATCAGCATATCCTTGCATTCCTTGCTCCCTCATGGACTTACCAGCTTTCCTTTGAGATGGCAGTCCCACCTCATAATTTGAATAGGTTGCTGGCATAGGAGAGACTTGGCCTGGGAGCTTGGCCCATAGTGTCCTTGACAGGGAACACAAAATGTGGCAATGCAGCAACTCTCACCGGGCTGCAGCTTGGCATAAAAGGGGAAAGTTGTGGTGTCGCATGCAGTTGAAATGATGCAATCACGAGACAATACACTGGATAATAGTTGTATCTGTTGATGACTTATTTCCTTCACACTGTCGAGCACAAGAATGCCTCAGTCCTACTTCCTCTGATGGTGTCGTCAGCACTCAGTGCAGCAAGGAAAAATAATCAGCAACAAAAAAAATCAACAGAAATAGCGAATAAACAGAAGGATGTTGATTTTGTGAATGCTGGGACAATTGGAGCTTCAAAGACTGGGATCGACAGATGTTTATTAGCTAAGGGTATCAAGGGGCATGGAGCTAAGCTGGGTAAATGGAGTTGAGGTACAGATCAGCCATGATCTAATTGAATGGCGGAACAGGCTCGAGGGGCTGAATGGCCTACTCCTGTTCCTAATGTTCCTCTGTTTTAAAGAGACTACTGATGATGAGGCTCTGTTTAAATTATATCATTTTCCTGGGCTATTGTGTTGCTATACCTATCACAATGCATCCTTTTTATTTTATGATGCTGGTGCTCCTAATAATCCAACATGGAAATGATAAACAGGGAAACAACTATACTTATGGTTTTAAACAATGCCACATTTAGCAGCTCAGGCTTTGCTTTCAATCTCCAACCAGCAGACTGACTTCAGTCTGGATCTAAACTGATTGCTTACTTGGGACTTTGACACCACACTTGATGGTGTTGAAGGACTCTGTGTAAATTTTCATACTCCGACTGATCATAGAATCATAGAATGGTTACAGCACAGGAGGAGGCCATTCGGCCTGTCGAGTCCTAGTCCCATTCCCCCGCCCTTTCCCCGTAGCCCTGCAATTTTTTTCCCTTCCCTTCAAGTACTTATCCAATTCCCTTTTGAAAGCCACGATTAAATCTGCCTCCACCACCCCCTCAGGCAGTGCATTCCAGATCATGACCACTTGCTGCACGTGGTTTTTTGACCTGGTCTTTTACTGAATTTGCTACAAATGTGTCAGAATACATTTGAGCAAAACTCATGCGACATTCCAGAATACCCAACCAAAACTGCTTAATATTTCCTCTAAGAGCTCCCTCTATAGGCCACATCGCCTATACATGTTGGCATGTTGGATGTTAGTGTTTTAATTACAATCGCAAGATCACAAAATAGATGCAAGTGAGGGAAAACCATTTGTCCCGACTTAGCTTATCCATCCAGAATTTTAAAAATTGCATCCCCGCATAACAACATCTTGAATAAGCCAAGATTTTCACCTCCAGTGCCTCAACCGGATGAATATTGCAAGTGTTGCTCACTCTTTGTGAAAATAGCGTTTTCCGACATCTGCTGTAAATGTTCCTTTCAACAACAAAAATAATTTGCATTTATCTAGTACCTTTAGTGTAGTAAAACGTTGCAAGGTGTTCACAGGAACGATTATCAAATTTGGCACCGAGCCACATAAGGAGATATTAGGACAGGTGACCAAAAGCTTGGTCAAAGAGACAGGTTTTAAGGAGCGTCTTAGAGGACGAGAGAGGGGCGGAGAGGTTTAGCCACATTCAGCAACTCAGGCTTTGCTTACAATCTCCAACTCGCTAACTGACTGACTTCACCAGTTTTAACCTACATGTACTGGTTCTAGTAATCTGACCCATCTTGACGTAGTGCTCTGGATTCACCTTATCAATGCTGTTTAATATCTTGTATACTTCAATAATGTCCCTTTTCAGTCATCTCCTTTCAAGACTAAAGGTCCCAGGCCCTGAAATTCAATAGGACGTGAGTACGTGTGTGAATTTAGTGCTGCGCAGGCTACATTGCAGGGACCACACAATATTGGTGCACCTTCATCTAGGGAATTCTTTATTTGTGTGATTCTTGGACACTGGACAAATAGTCAAGCAAAGAAAGTCACTCTCATTCACTGAAGTTTCATTAATCAAAGTAATTATTTAATGATGTTATCATTCATACGAGCATTCATGAAGCAAAATCAAACCATACAAATAACTTTCCTTTATAAAGTCCCGCTATACACTTAATAATTCGCAACATTATTATGTAATGACTTAAAAACTCATACACATCAGGCAAATCATTAATACATTTACAACCTTTAAACAAAGGATTTTGTTCATCGGGCCTGAAGGTTGATCAGCTCTTCAGAACTCGAGGTTCTCTTCTTCTTGCGTGATGTTCAACTGCAGTGTGCGTTCCTTGTGACTGCCGGGTGGTGAAGAGAAAGAGCGTTCTTCTCTCAAAGTCTTTTTATATTGTTTTTTACCAATAGGACGTAGGATTGGGGAGGGTCATTCTTTTTGTCCAATCTCTCCCTGTTGCTATGCCTCAATCATTAACATACCCCAATGATTGACAGTTTAGGCTTTGATCATGTGACTGGAGACCCTTTGATGTAGAAAAGACCATGAGCTCGATTTTAGGGTCGGGTTACCTGCGGGTTTCCAGCGGGGGGGCCCCGAAAATCCCGATCTCCGATCACGTGACCGGATTCGGACGAAATCCCGGCCACTTCCGGGTACCGCGCTGACGTGCGGGGCTGCGCGCGAAAGCCCCGCTGGTGGGAATCCCGCAGGCAATTAAAGCCAGCGGGGTTCCACTTGAGAGTACTTACCTTGCTCGTTGTGGTCAGTTAATGAGCTGAAGCAGCTGTCAAAAGAGGAAGTGTGGGATTTTAGGTTCAAAGCAGTCAGTTTCCCACACTGGGGGAAACAGGACCCTTCAAACCAGGCGTGTTGCAGCCAGCAGCCTGTGGCAGGTGCCAAGGTGCGCTCCATGGGGGAGAGCCCTCACCCACGCAGGAGGCCACCGCGTCACATAGGGCAACCCCTGCCCTCCACCAACCCCCGCCAAGCCAGAGGACAGACCGACACGAAACTGCAGCCCCAGTCCGAGGACCCACCCACCTACCCTGCACAACCCCTCACACCAACACCTGCCAGATGGGTGGTGCGTTGACATCGTCGGAGGACGAACAGGATGACCAGCCCCAGCAGCCTCGCAGTCCACGCCGTCCGCCTCGGAGAGGTGGGGCCCCCCAACACGGTGCTGCGGCACACCCACCTGCACAGCAGGAGGGAGGGCAACCGCAGAGAGAGATGCGTCGCAGGAGGCACTACCCTCCGCACAGGGTGTACAGAGCGAGGCTCAGCTTCATGGACCTCTCCGAGGAGCAGTGCATACGTCGGCTCAGAGTCAATCGCCAGGTAGTCGCCGACATCTGCAGCCTCCTTAACGACGAGCTGCTCCCTGATGGACCAAGCAGCATCTTCTTACCTGTCGCCGTCAAAGTCACCACTGCCCTCAACTTCTTCGCATCCGGTTCCTTCCAGGGTGCCACCGGGGACATCACCGGGGTCTGTCAGTCCTCTGCACACAAGTGCATAAGGCAGGTCACCGATGGGTTGTTCCGCAGGGCCTCCCACTACATCAACTTCGCCATGGACGAGCGCAGCCAGATGGAGAGGGCGGTTGGATTCCATGCCATGGCCGGCTTCCCACGGGTGCAGGGTGTAATCGACTGCACCCACATCGCAATACGGGCACCTCCGCATGAGCCAGGGCTGTTCATCAACAGGAAGGGGTATCACTCCATGAACGCCCAGCTCATCTGTGACCACCGCCAGAGATTCCTACACGTGTGCGCCAGATACCCCGGCAGCTGCCACGATGCCTTCGTCCTCAGGGAGTCCGCCGTCCCGCCCATCCTGCAGGCACCCAACGCCGGCAACGGCTGGCTCCTCGGCGACAAGGGGTATCCCCTCCACACGTGGCTCATGACACCTCTGAGGAACCCCATCACCGAGCCGGAGCGTCGGTACAATGACAGCCACACTGCTACCAGGTCTACAATTGAGCAGACCATAGGGCTTCTCAAGATGCGCTTCAGGTGCCTTGATCGTTCTGGGGGAGCGCTCCAATACACACCATTCAGAGTGGGACGAATCATAGTTGTCTGCTGTGCCCTGCACAACATGGCCCAACAGAGAGGGGTGCCGCTGGAGGAGGCCCCATCCACACCCGCCACCCACATTGAGGAAGGCGAGGGCGAGGAGGAGGAGGAGGAGGAGGAGGAGGCGGAGGAGGAGGAGGAGGACGCGCCAGAGGATGTTGGACGACCCATGCGCCGAGCCGCGACTCACCGGGATGGCCGCCGGGCCAGGGACGCACTCATACGTCAACGGTTCTCCTAGAGTCAGACACTGCGAGGCGCTCGCATCTCCTCACCTGCACAAGCGAGCGGCCATACCAGCCCCCTCCACTGAAGAGTGCTGCCAGTAATCCTGCACCCACAGCAGTGTGCCCAATGGGTGGCAGCAGGTGTTCGCCGTCATGATGGCCTCCACGGAACGCAACTATTGCACAAGCCGCGGAAGAATGGACGAGAGGTGGCAGGAGTGGTGAGAATAGACTATTTAATATGTGGAATGTGACATCATTTAAGAAACAAAGTACAAAATAATAAACACCCTGGTGTATTCCCTTTGTGATTATAAGGCCTTTGCAATTCTTCTCCGGGAACCCCTACGTGGTGCTACCCCTGTGGCTCCAGCAGAGGTAGTGGCAGGTTGCTCGTCTTCTTGCCTTGACCGGGTAGATGCTTTTGGCGGACGGCCCCTGGGTTTCGGTGCCCGTGAGGGCACCTCCACAGACTGCTCCTCCTGCACCGGGGCAGGGGCAGACTCGGCCACCTGGAGAGGAGGCACCATTGCGGGTGCTGGTTGAGAGGTGGGCGACGGGTGGGACGTGGGGACGCCTTGAGAGGCGTCCCCGCTTCCATGTCCCCGGTCACCATCATCCCTCTCTTGGCCTCGGCCCACATCACCCCTTCCACCCTGCTGGACGGCAGTTTGGATGGCATGTGTGAGGCCTTGCAAGGCCACCCCTAGTGTATCCCTCAGCCTGTTGGTGGCGTCGGAATGTTGCTCACCCTGAATCCGTACAGACGTTGTGAGGGCCTGCAAGGACTCGAAGTGGAGCTGTGCGTGACGCTCGAGGGAGGCCAGCCTGTCCTCCACCGCAGACAGTCCCGCACCTACCCGCGACACTGTGTCGCCGGTACCCTCCTGTGCCTGCGCCACCAATGCCCACATGCAGGAGGTGGACTCCTTCATCGCCTGCGCTATTGTGGACAATGCGCGCGGCACCTCTGCCAGCACCTCAGCAATTAGCTGGTGGCCCTCGACGACTCTCCTTTTCTCTGGTGGCCCCCTGGGTTCAGCATCTTGGTCCGGCTGAGCAGAGCCTGGAGATGAGTGCTCCCTCCGTCGCGGACCCTCCGCGGCTGCCCCTGCCACCAGGGTCTGCTCATGCTCACTCGTGCGCAGTGACTCACCAAGTGCTACCCCAACTAGTTGGTGAGGGGGACCCACCGAGGTGCGTGTCTCTGCGCTGGTGGATGGTTGGCTCTGATGTGACGATGCACCCTCAGAGACCGCCATGTCCTCTGAGGAATCGCCCTCCACGCTCGCTTGACCCAAAGACGGACCTGCAAGAGAACAGAGGGCACTTTGAGGCATGTGGACCAACTTGACAGTGCGCCTGATGGCAGGTGATGAGATGGTAATTCGCGATCATGGGTGTTGAGTGTCAGCTTTCCCTTACCGGCCGTTTCGGCAGCGACACACTCGCCATCGGCCACCGACAGGCAATGTCGCGTGCGGGCGAGGTCGAGCGCCTCCACCTCTGCGTCGGTGAGCTCCACCACTTGCGGCGGCCCACCTCCGGTGCGTGCCCTTTCGCGGTTGTTCTTGCTCCTCTTCTCCTGTGAAGGCAGAACACAGATGTGTGAGTGGGTGCGTCTTGCATCGTGAGACGCATCGAGCATCGGTGTGGTTGGGTTGAGCGTGGCGCGGAACGGATGGGAGGAAGCGTGGGCCATGTGCCCATCCCATTGCATGGGGATTGGGGTGTGTGGTAGTGTTCGGGTGGGGTCAGGGACGGTGGGTACTTGCGTGCACGGCGAGGATGGTGAATGAGTGGCTGTGAGGATTGCTGATGGAGCGCAGTGGTGGCTGTGCAGGAGGGGGTTGTGATCTGCTTGGCGTGATGGTGGGGACGGGATGTGGGAGGGTGCGTTGGTGTACTCACCTTGCCAGACCTAGTCAGGTCATTGAAGCGCTTGCGGCACTGCTCCCAAGTCCTTGGGGTGTTGCCCCTGCTGCTCACCTCCACCGCCACCTCTGCCCATGCCTTCCTGGTTGCGGCGGCAGGGAACTTGCGCCCATCCTCTGGGAAGAGTGTTTCCCTCCTCCTCCTCACGCCCTCCAGCATCAGCTGCAGTGCCAGATCTGAAAAACGGGGCGCAGCCTTTCCCCTTTGTTGAGCCATTCTCCCAGACCTCTTGCTTGCAGCAGGAGGGGCTTTGGGAGACTGCCCCTTTAACTGGAGCTCCTACATCGCGTCGACGGTACTGCGCATGCGCAGCCGGCCGGCACGCAGCTGGGGAGCGCAGAACCCGGAAGCAGGGCTTAATGGGTCCAATTATCCCACGATCGCGTGGGGGACGCACACAATTACCCGTCCGCGTTTTCCACGCTCCCGGAGGACCACCCGCTGGGAACCCGCAGGCCTGCTAAATTCGAGCCCCATGGGGCTCGATTTTAGGATCGTGTTTCCGGCGGGTTCCCAGCGGGGTGGCCCCGAAAATCCCGATCTCCGGTCACGTGACCGGATCGCGACGAAATCCCGGCCACTTCCGGGTACCGCGCTGACGTGCGGGGCTGCGCGCGCAAGCCCCGCCGGTGGGAATCCCGCAGGCAATTAAAGCCAGCGGGGTTCCACTTGAGAGTACTTACCTTGCTCGTTGTGGTCAGTTAATGAGCTGAAGCAGCTGTCAAAAGAGGAAGTGTGGGATTTTCGGTTCAAGGCAGTGAGTTTCCCACACTGGGGGAAACAGTCTCCCTCCAACCAGGCGTGTTGCAGCCAGCAGCCTGTGGCAGGTGCCAAGGTGCGCTCCACGGGGGAGAGCCCTCACCCACGCAGGAGGCCACCGCGTCACATAGGGCAACCCCTGCCCTCCACCACCCCCCGCCAAGCCAGAGGACAGACCGACACGAAACCGCAGCCCCAGTCCAAGGAACCACACACCTACCCTGCACAACCCCTCAGACCAACACCTGCCAGTTGGGTGGTGTGTGGAGACCCTCGGAGGACGAAGAGCATGACCAGCACCAGCAGCCTCGCAGTCCACGCCGTCCGCCGCAGAGACGTGGATCCCCCCAACACGGTGTTGTTGCACGCCCACCTGCACAGCAGGAGGGAGGGCTACCGCAGAGAGAGACGCGTCGCAGATGGCACTACTCTCGCCACAGGGTCCACAGACCGAGGCGCAGCTCCCCGGACCTCTCCGAGCAGCAGTGCAGAGGGAGGCGCAGATTCGCTCGACATGTAGTCATGGAGATCTGCAGCCTCTTTCATGCCGAGCTGCTCCTGGCTGGCCCCAGCACCAACTGCTTACCTGTCGCTGGCAAAGTCACCACTGCCCTCCACACCTTCTCCTCCGCATCCTTCCAGGGTGCAGCCGGCTACACCGCCGATGTCTCTCAGTCGTCTGCGCGGACGAGCCCTGCAAATACACCTGCACCTACTCTGCAGTAACACGATGGGTGGCATCAGTGGTGGGTCCTCATAGTGATACCCAGGAGCGGGCATTATTGGACACAATGGACAGGATTCGCGGAGACATGGCAGTGGTGGTGTCAATATAATGTGTGCTGTTTGTTGCTCTGAAATTCAATATGGGTAACACCCATGACAAACCCTCAGACACCCTTGTGCACCCCCTTCATGCTGACGAGACGTTTGCCTTACGCTGCCTACTGCACATATGTGATGCATGCCCTGTGGCTGCAGCACAGGTGGTGGCAGGTTGAGTGAGGCTGGCCGTGAGGGAGATGCACGAGAGGGTGAGTATGGGATGGAGCAATGAGATTGTATGAGGATTGGGTTGCGTGTTAGTGGCAGGGTGAGTACTGGCGAGGTGAGTAGGTGGAGGTAAGATGAGGATGGGGTGTGAGTGGGTATGAAGGGTGATGTGACAGAATAGTGTTGGCGGTGCCGAAGGAGATGTGGGGTGGGGGCAGTGTTGTGGCAGACGGAGTGTAGGGGAAAGACTTTGTGTTCTCACTGCGGTTGACCTACTGCGGTCATTGCAGTGCCTCCTGTACTGTATGCAGGTGGGCGATATGTTGGTGGCGCAGGTGACCCCCGCTGCCACCTCGAGCCAGGCCTTCTTGGTGGCAGAGGCAGACCGCTTCCTCCCGCCCGCCGGGGGGAAGATCTGTGTCCTCCCCCTCCTCCTCACCCCATCTGATGATAGCTGGGGTGAGGCATCATTAAACTGGGAGCAGCCTTCCCCCTGGGCTGCTCCATGCTGCAATTTGTCCCATTGGTTGCAGCATCTGTCAGTGGAGGACTGCCCCTTTAACTAGAGAGCCTCCAGCTGACAGATCGTACTGCGCATGCGCAGCCCGACCGACGCGCAGGCCAGCGCCGTGGACCCCGGAGGAGCAGGTAATTGATTCCTATTAGTGGGTTGCCTGCTACGATCGCGTGGGCAACCCACTAATTTCGCCGAGCGTGTTGACCACGCTCCCGGAGGACCACCCGCTGGGAACCCGCAGGCCTGCTAAATTCGAGCCCCATGTGCTCGAATGATGGGCTGTAAAAGGCCCCTTTACTATCCCTGTTTATGGCTTTTCATGTAGAGATAGCCCCTTACATTTCTATACACAGACATTCTTAATGGTCCTTGCGTCTCCAATTTTGTTTGCTTCAGTGGCGCCAAATCCATTCCTTATACCATTTGACCATATGCTGGGTTCAACACTGTTTGATGTTTTACAAATCCCAGCTCTTTTGAACAAATTACCAGATAGGAATGAGAGGCCCATGCTTTTTTCATACCTCTCAGTGCTTTCCTGATCCGAAGCCTTTGATGTATGTCCTTGTTGCCTTTCCTTACATTAACCCCTGGCTGTGTTGAAAAGCTTGTGCTTCCAAAAGCCTGTGTGTTTTGAAATCCTGACAACACTTTAAGCTCAACATTATCCATCTAGCTTATTTATTTAATAATCTAGATCTCTATCCGCAGTACAATGTCTTTGATCCTGAAACTCATATTTCTCCAATGCCATCAGTGTCAGTGAGGTAGAAACAGGATTTGCGAGAACACAGTTTACCACATTACTGTGTTTACAGGTTTTCAAATGTCTTTGTTTAAAAGGGATACAGTTAACCCTTTCCTTCAAATATCTTTGGTTAAAGTGGTTTTGAACCCCACATTCCCTCCTCAAGTGGGTCTGTTGAATCCTCTGACTGATCCACTTCACACCCTAAGCATTTTCCTTGGTTATTAGGTTTTTATCATTGATTCCCGTTTAGGATGGGTTTGCTGTGACATATGCAAAAAGAATATTGCTTTTCCATGTTTCCTGATTAAATGTCGTATTACATGTAAGCAAATTATCATAATAAACACTAGTATACATTGTGTACATATCAAAACCATACTAATCATTCTAACCCATTGTTGTTATCCAACATTACACAATGTTACACCACTCATGGGGGGAAAAATTGGATAAGGGTCCGTTCTGGGCGATGGTAGCGGACCCCGCGTCCAAAAGGCAGCACGTGAACTTCGTGCTGCCTGATACTTACCATGAAATCTCCGTGCAGCAAGCGCAGCCCTCGCTGCTGAGAGGCTGCACGGAGAATGAGGAAGTTGGAAATGGGGCGTGGACAGCGCATGTCATCAGCAGCCTGCAATACTTAAAGGTGCAGGTACATTTCCAAAGTCAGATACACAGCCAAGTAGGAGAAGGGAGACTGGCATCGCGAGTAGCTGCACCAGCAAGAGAGCGGGTACCAAGATTCTTGGACGATGCTCTGGAGTCCCTGGTGGAAGGTATGGACCAAAGGAGGGCAGACATGTACCCGCAGGATGGCCGGAGACTGTCTAGACTACAGCTGCGTTGGCATTGGCAGGCTGTGGCACAGGAGGTGAATGCCAGGAGCATTGAACCATGCACGTGGTTGCAGTGCCGCAAGAAATTCAATGATTTGACACAAGTGGTCAAGGTGAGTGAATGCAAGTGTCAAGTGGCACATCCGACCAACTGTACCAATACTCCATGCACGACACCTCCCGTCACCCACCCACCTACCCACCAACAAACACTGCCCATCCATACGCAATGCTGCATCTCACCCGCACATTGCACACACTTGCAGGCCACACAACCACCACTCAAGTCACACAAACTGGCAGCTATTTGACCATGACAAGCCCATCACCCACACACCTTGCAAGACACTCACTGACACACTGTCCTCTGTCTTGCAGGAGAAGGTGGCGTACAACACCGGGCAGCAGGAGGGACCTAAGGCAGGACGGGCACATCTACATGTCCTCACCCCCCCCCCCCCCCCCCGAGAGGAGACGGTGCTGCGGATCATTGGGCGGGCCGTCGCTGCAGCTGTCACAACGTGCCACGCTGGAGGTCCCGGTGAAGGGGGTCTCTGCATATCTAATGCTCCTCTTTTTCCATATCTCCCTTCTCGCATAATTTTTTCTGACTCACGTGCTGCAGATGTTGCCAGCACGCACCTCCTACTTGCTCCTCTCCCCAATCCACAACTCAACCTGTTTCCCTTTATCATTGCAGATACCCAAGAACACGCGGTGGCACCGGAGGAGGAGGAGGAGGTGGAGGACACTGAAGCCACACTGTCACTCGATCTGACACTTGCTTCCACCAGCTCAGAGACTGACACTGCGCGTCCTTTAGAGGTTAGGTTAGAGGAGGGATCTGCACGTGGTGAGACACCGAGCACAAGTGCAGGAGCCGGGGCAGAGGGAACGGATACCACAGGAGCCAACTCGCCGGAGGGCGAGATTGCTCACTAGTTCTGCTGCAGAGGAGTCAGATGAGGACTTTGATGGGCCAGGCTACAGAACTCGGCTGATGGGCATACACCAACAAATGCTTGGGGCACTGGAAAGCCTGCCAGAAAGCTTGCGCACAATGAGAAGGGACATGGAGGAGTCCAGCTCCAACTTGGTGCAGGGCTTTGCGCGGAGCTTGGAGCCCATCCTTTCCAACATGGAACGGGTGGTCACCTCCATCAGCGCACCTGTGGAACCCACCATGATGCAGCATCAGATGACTGATGTCACAGCATCCATTGCAGCACAAACATCTGCCATCCAAGGTCTGACTGCTGCACTGGAAGCTCAGACTGCTGCATTGCAAGTCAGACTACTGCTATCGTGGCTCTGGGGACCACTGTGGAACGGGGCATCACAGCACTCCAGCAATCTATTCTCCAGCCAATCACCAGGAGTGCTGAGGCGCCGCCTCAGGAGAGTGGCAGTAGTGCCATGGCAGTCGGAGCTGCTGTCCTCTCTCAGGTCGACAGCATTCCTGCTTCCACCCCTGCCATGCCGCCAGTGCCCCTGTTGTTGCCTCTCGGCCAGCAAGGCCAGACTGCTGCAGCCCATGCTGAGATGGTGCAGTCTGAAGCCGAGCCCTCCAGGCCCAGAGCTGCTCGAGGTCGTCCTCCAAGGCCATCTGGATGTTCCTCCATTGAAAGCCAGCAGCCTTCATCACCCATACTCCAGCCACTGGGGAAGCACCAGGATAGGTGAGTGCACAAGGGTGAATAGTTCTGTTATGTTTGCATATTTTCATTTATTAATCCATAAATGAGAGTTTGATTTTGCATTTGGTGGTGGTTTTTATTCATGCAATGAGCTGAGAGGGACACCAATGTATAATCTGATGGAGGTCGATTTGATTGTCTTGTGGGAGGGAAAAGGTGGGGAATGTAGGACTGTTGGTGAGTTGGGGGATGTAGTTCCAGTTATTGATAACGGGCACGGATCAGGCAAACATGCACAGCCTTTCCAGACAAGGCGTGTGGCTCCTGTTGCAACCTTGCATCTTCCTCCACCCCCTCCTCCGCCCCCTCCTCAGCCTCTTCCTTTTTAAGAAAGGAGAGGGAAACCAGGGAATTATAGATCAGTTAGCCTAACATCTGTTGTGGGGAAAATGCTGGAGTCTATAATTAAGGATAGGGTGACTGAACACCTCGAGAATTTTCAGTTAATCAGAGAGAGCCAGCATGGATTTGTGAAAGGTAGGTCGTGCCTGACAAACCTGATTGAATTTTTTGAAGAGGTGACTAAAGTAGTGGGCAGGGGAATGTCAATGGATGTTATTTATATGGACTTCCAGAAGGCATTTGATAAGGTCCCACATAAGGGACTGTTAGCTAAGATAGAAGCCCATGAAATCGAGGGAAAAGTACGGACTTGGTTAGGAAGTTGGCTGAGCGAAAGGCGACAGAGAGTGGGGATAATGGGTAGGTACTCACATTGGCAGGATGTGACTAGTGGAGTCCCACAGGGATCTGTCTTGGGGCCTCAATTATTCACAATATTTATAAACGAATAAATGAAGGCATAGAAAGTCTCATATCTAAGTTTGCCGATGACACAAAGATTGGTGGCATTGTAAGCAGTGGAGATGAAAACATAAAATCCAAAGGGATATTGATAGATTAGGTGAAAGGGCAAAACTGTGGCAAATGGAATTCAATATAGGCAAATGTGAGGTCATCCACTTTGGATCAAAATAGGATGGAACAGGGTACTTTCTAAATGGTAAAAAGTTAAAAACAATGGATGTCCAAAGGGACTTAGGGGTTCAGCTACATAGATCATTGAAGTGTCATGAACAGGTGCAGAAAATAATTAATAAGGCAAATGGAATGCTGGCCTTTATATCTAGAGGACTAGAGTACAAGGGGGCAGAAGTTATGCAGCAGCTATACAAAACCCTGGTTAGACCGCACCTGGAGTAATCCAGCAACTAACCTGCATGGCCCTTTAAATAGCGGTGGTAGGGGGTCCTTCAGGCACTGTAAGAAACGTTTAGATGGTCAGGGATATGACTGTGCGTTGAGTTGAGCATTAAGGTCCAAAATTGTGTGTATCACTTTAAATCAGTGTTGCACACTGATTGCAGCCATTTTCTCCCTACTTCATATGCTTCCAGCGTCCGGGATTAGCGCATGCGCTAACTCCTGTACCAAAATGGTGTCAGGCGCATGTCACGCAGGAAACGTGCGTGTGCATCCAAGACGCCATCTTGGATGTCAGAGAGGCCGTGTAGCGCCGAAATAACGGGCACTACACGGCTCAATTTAGCGCCCATGGTCTCCGAGCATTTGTACTGATTGTTCTAAATGCATTTGTTTGTTTCATTTCAACCAGACAGTGAAGTGACATTAACATGAAACTCCATTACATTGTGTGATCGCATTGGCATGAGAGTATTCCTCAACCTGAGTAATTTCTGTGGGGGTGAAAGAATGGAGAATAAGTGATAGGACAGACAGTAGTACCATGTCTGAATGTAATGTCAGTGGTGGTTATACAATACTGACCACAGGTTTGATAGGCCAAATGGGTACCACCTACTGATAACTTTCACCAGACATTCAGCGTCCTCATCCCCCTTATTCATGGCTTGTAAAATACCCTTCAGTTGTTTCTGCATCAATCTATCATGTTCCCACATTGATTCAATATCTAATCTACTCCATGCTGAAGTGCCTGGAGTAACCCCAATACCTATCTACTCAGCTACACCCCTTTTATGTATTTTATGACCTGGTTTGTGAGGTTGTGGGGGCCAGGCTTGGTCTAAATCCTAACCTGCATTTTGTTGGTGAAAGTTATGTATTATCTCTTGCAGCATTGCACTGTTATTTACTTAGCCTTTTATCAGGGCTATCTCTGATAGAGATATCAACACCAACTCATATCAGACATCATTACCAACTCCTTACCGAGTTCGGATAATGACTGGTTATATAATGATGTGAGACATTCACAAAAAGTCACCAGACAGTTTCCAAGTCCTGGATTTAGGATTGGGCAGTATGGCTCCCTAGCCTCGGTCCCAATTTCATTGTTAACTCAAAGAAACCCAACCCTGAATTTGGAAATCCAAATTTCTATGTCCCCTTTTATTTTAATTCCAATCCCTCTGATTAGGTACCAGTGTGTTTAACTCTATCCTGATTATTTCATTAATCAGTCAGTTTCTCTATGGAGCATGTGTCAGTGCCCTTGTTTAAAGTTGTCACTCTCCTGGGCCACATTAACCATTTCATCACCCCCTGCATGATCCCTGGAGGAATTTTACTTTCCAATACAATATTTTCATTAACCCTTAAAACATGGATTAAACATTCACAACCTGATCCAACTTATACATAACACATTTTTGTTTACTTTTTCTAAACTCTTCCTGGACCACATTTATTCCCAAAATATTTGAGTCCATTTTATCATTTTAAAATTATCCGATTTCTAGAGAGCAGTATTATTGCTCTGACAGAACTTTTGTCAATGCACAATTTTATTTCCCCAAAATACTGCCTCTGATACATAAAACTGGACAGGAACCACTTAGACTAGATTCCTTTCATTTTAAATTAATTTGATCATGCCCTTAAGTTGCAAGTCTCTTCGAGTGCTTGAACAGCAACTCATATCAATTATAATTGTCTTACCAATTCCACTTTCATAAGCAAGTTATAACCAGGCTTAGTGGTTTTACAGAAAAGACAGAAGTGCTTGAAATTACTTTTAATTATTCCTATATCTCCCCCTCCTCAAGCACTCTTGGAAAATAACAAATAATCCTGAATTGGTTAAAACTGAGCCTTTGAGATGCAAAGTTTTGGTCCAAATGTCACCATGTTGTGACATTTGATATCTGCCGATGTCTGTAGATTAGGTCTTAAATTCCTAATGCCACTGGATCACTTCCACACCAACACTTATGCGGTCCCGAAAACCATAGTTCCCTGTGTAAAAGAAAAATAGGAAATCCATTGTGACTCTTCTTGAGAGCCCAAGGGGTTAAAAATAACAAACAATTCATTAAATTTCTTCTGTCACCCTTTATCCCGGGACCAAAGAGGGTCCCACGCACATTACTGTGAATGAATCTAATTACCTCACTCCAGGAGGAATAGTCGGCAAAGGGAGCACAAAAGTGCCTAATATTTCCTTCTATCACGTGGAGAAATACCAACAAATTATAGAATCATAGAAAATTGACAGTACAGAAGGAGGCCATTCGGCCCATCGTGTCCGCACCAGCTGAGAAACGAGCCACTCAGCCCAATCCCACTTTCCCGCGTTTGGTCCGTAGCCCTGCAGGTCACGGCTCTTCAGGTGCACATCCAGGTATATAGGATCATTGAGAAAAATTAAGAAACTTAAAAATCTTACACGCTTATCTAAAGCACTACGACAATAGAACTAAATGTTCTATTCTAAAGAATAATCCCTTGAAACTGAAAAATGTGTCCAGAGGAAGATGGGAGACCCCCAGCTAGCTTTTCTGTCACTCCCAAAGTTTCTCTCTCTTGGAACTCACTAAGGGACAATAAAACCACTTATGAATCAGCAGATTAACCTGCTGGAAGCTCAGGGTGGGGGAAGAGTCAATCACAATAGCAGTTTTTTTTAAGCTGTACTCCCTTTAAAACACAAGTGCTTTGAAGAAGTTCAAATTGATCTTTTTCCAAAAAGTCTTTGTGCTTTTATAACAGTGAAAACTTGCACAAAGATCCTCATATAATTAAGCTTTGGATAATACATTTCAGCGTCTCTGACTTCCAATTTTCAAAACATGAGCTATGAAGACACAAAAGATTTACCAATTTTATCCATCTGTAGGAATTGAAAATCTGTTAAAACAGCAGAAATCAATAGTATTTCCTTCGATTAACTTTAATTATCCCATGAAACAATTCTGCAGTATAATCTAACCCCTCCTCCAGATCGCAGAGATCTTTTAACCATTTGTTTTTTTTCCCTTCATGGTCACTGTTATGACCACCATCAATCACAAGATCAAAGGGTTAGTTTGCTAACAGCTATCACATTTCAGTAAAACATGATCAAACAAATAGAAGTTACTTTAAGATGTCCTAATATTCTAGCACATTAATTCATGCTCACCAATACGCAACACAATTTAAACTTCAAATCATTAAAGCATTTAAGAAATTCAAAATGCCAATTTTTACATTAGTGTCTCAAATTCCAGATATGAGATCCTCACTTTTTTTGTTAAGAACCAGAATTTTACTTGGCCACAGTAAAAGTCTGGTTTCCACAATTAAATAGGTTCGTTAACCTCAATAACTCCAATTTTAATTCAGCAATATCAGAATTAAACACAAGGTAGAACAGATAAAGTTTCAATATAGCAGATGCTGACTAAAACCCAGTATCTTACATGATCTTTCGTTTCTTCAGGCGTGCCTTTCCAAAAAACTGTAAAAATACTGGAAATAACTGCTTTCACAGCTAAACACATTACACAAAAGAGGAAAACACATAACAAGCATTTAAAAGGGGCCAGTGCTCACAACAGTGAAAATAAAGCACTTACAATGAGGACAGGCTTTTTAAAGAGACAGTACAGCCACACAAGCTGTTTAAAAGAAAGAAACAGTAAAAGCCACTCAAGCTTTTTAAAGACACAGTATACTGAAAACAAAAGAACACATTCTGTAACTTGTAAAACAGTAGCCATGATGTGGAGATGCCGGTGATGGACTGGGGTGGACAAATGTAAGGAATCTTACAACACCAGGTTATAGTCAAACAGTTTTATTTGAAAATCACAAGCTTTCGGAGATTATCTCCTTCGTCAGGTGAGTGAGTGAAGTTCACTCACTCACCTGACGAAGGAGAAAGCCTCCGAAAGCTTGTGATTTTCAAATAAAACTGTTTGACTATAACCTGGTGTTGTAAGATTCCTTACATTTGTAAAACAGTAGAAAAGGGACAGGATCTTCCCCTTTCTCCTTCTCTATTCCATCAGACTAATTTATCCTTGATACAGTTTTTCACGTCTGCCAAACTGGGATAGAACTTGGCTAGTTCTTCCCCTCCCCCTAGTCCTGCCTCCTTGCAGGGGTGCTCCACAGTTTCTGGCAAAATGTCCCTTTTTACCACAGTTGTAAAATTTCTTATTGGCATAGATGTTTATTCTGGGTCCCTATTTTTTTTAGGACCCGCATTTTCCCATGCAGGAACTTGCATGGTGCTTACTTGCAGGGCTTTTCCTTGAATTAGGAAACTATCCTACGTTTACAATGGGCATGAGATATTTATGGCCCTCTACAGCTTTCTTTGTTGGCGCTCATCTGTACACACATGGCTGCCTTTAGGTCGTCTCCATCTAGCACTTCCAGTACACTTTGTTCCAATACCTCATAGCTTTGACCTCTTTCTTTCAAAGCCTCCGCACAGATAACATTATTTGCCCTAGCCAATTTAAGATGTTCTAACAATTGCCCCTTCTCCTGTTCCTTCTTGGAAACATCTTTCAACCTCTTACAATCTTTCTTTACGTTAGCTACTTGTGTTTCTAACCATAGTTTTTCCTTCTCATCACTTTTGTTTTGTTTGCTGATGGTATGTAGCCACATTTCAGTCTGTTTTGTTAGTTCCCTTGGAAACTCTATTGCTATGCATTTTTGAATTGCCACTTCCATTCTTATATTTCACCCATCTCTACCTGTTTCTGATTCTCAAACATTGTCTTAACTTTCCTATTATACCTTCCAGAAAACTATGTTTCTGCCTAAACATTAGCTCCAGTATTGTTCTGTAATACCTTCCACCCACAGAAAACTAGGTTTCTATCTAAACATTAGCTCCAGTATTGTTTTAACTCATTCTGTTATACATAGGAACAGGAGTAGGCCATTCAGCTCCTCGTGCCTGATCCGCCATTTGATAAGATCATGGCTGATCTGTGATCTAACTCCATATACCCGCCTTTGGCCCATATCCCTTAATACCTTTGGTTGCCAAAAAGCTATCTATCTCAGATTTAAATTTAGCAATTGAGTTAGTATCAATTGCCGTTTGGGGAAAAGAGTTCCAAACTTCTACCACCTTTTGTGTGTAGAAATGTTTTCTAATCTCGCTCCTGAAAGGTCTGGCTCTACCTGTACCTTAGCTCCAGCATCACCCTTTCTGCTAGGACACAATATTTTCACTTTCTTTGCCTGAATATGTCAGGGTCCCATCTGGGGTGTCATTAATGTAGGGAATTCCTTATTTTGTGTGTTTCTTGGACACTGGATGAATAGTCAAGCAAAGAAAGTCACCCTCACCCATGGTAGTTTTGTTAATCAAAAGTAATTATTTAATGATGTTATCATTCATACAAGCATTCATGAAGCAAAATCAAACAATACAAATAACTTTCCTTTATAAAATCCTGCTATACACTTGATAATTCACGATGTTATTATGTAATGATTTAACAATTCATATACACATCAAGGAAATCATTAATACATCTACAACCTTTAAACCAAGGATTTTGTTCATCGGGCCTGAAGGTCGATCAGCTCTTCAATTCTCAAGGTTCTCTTCTTCTTGCGTGATGTTCAACTGCAGTGTGTGTTCCTTGTGACTGCCGGGTGGTGAAGTGAAGGTGAAGAGAAGAGGAGAGCCCCAGTTCTTCTCTCAAAGACTTCCTTTTATATTGTTTTTTACCAATAGGATGTAGGATTGGGGAGGGTCATTCTTTTTGTCCAATCACTCCCTGTTGCTATGCTTCAATCATTAATATACTTCAGTGATTGACAGTTTAGGCTCTGATGATGTGACTGGAGACCCTTTGATGTAGAAAAGACCGTGTGCTCAAATGATGGGTTGTAAAAGGCTCCACATCATACATTTCTATACCCAGACATTCTTAATAGTCCTTGCGTCTCCAATTTTGTTTGCTTCAATGGCGTCAAATCCATTCCTTATACCATTTGACCATATGCTGGGTTCAACACTGTTCGATGTTTTACAAATCCCAGTTCTTTTGAACAGATTACCAGATAGGAATGAGAGGCCCATGCTTTTTTCACACCTATCATTACCTTCCTGATCTGAAGCCTTTGATGTATGTCCTTGTTGCCTTTTCTTACATTACCCCCTGGCTGTGTTGAAAAGCTTGTGCTTCCAAACGCCTGTGTGTTTTGAAAGCCTGACAACGCTTTAAGCTCAACATTATCCATCTAGCTTATTTAATTAATAATCTAGATAGCTATCCGCAGTACAATGTCTTCGATCCCGAAACTCATATTTCTCCAATGCCATTAGCGTCAGTGAGGGAGAAACAGGATTTGCGAGAACACAGTTTACCACATTACTGTGTTTACAGGTTTTCAAATGTCTTTGTTTAAAAGGGATACAGTTAACCCTTTCCTTCAAATATCTTTTTTTAAACGGGTCTTGAACCCCACATACCTCATTACGATTAAACAGGCGTGCAGTCATTGCTGCTTACTGGCTGGGCGCCTGTTAGGGGGAACAGAAACTTGGACATCTCTAATGTGATTTAACGGCAGCCTGCACCCCTTAAGGCTGAACTGTGGCTGCAAGCAGCAGGAAACGCTTTATAAGGGCGAGAAACGGCTGACAGAGCTGCAGAACCAAGGAGGCCCGGTTTTTCAGATGGCCTTTTTGAGGAGATTTTCATGAGGAGGAAGACGCTGTTCCCCCTGGGGGACGCAGAAGACCATCCAGGCAGAGAAAGTGGGAAGAGGTGGCTGAAGAGATCAACGCCTGATGCATTGCCCGAAGGACTCGGATGCAATGCCGTAAGAAGTTTAATGACTTCAGCAGGGTTGTCAAGGTAAGACTCCTAACTCTCTGCTCTCTTGCTCGCATCTCGGACCTGCACCACCTGTAGCCCCACTACTCACATACCCTTCCCTTCCCTCCCCCGACTCCCTTCACTCTCCTACAATCAATGCCATATTGTCTTGAGCAAATTTTAAAGTCTGCGGGTCATTATTCCTAACTTCTTATGGAATAAGGTAGCATGCCTAATTGAAAATCAGAAAGCACTATGAATAAAGAAAATATTCAGTTTGTTCAGTGATATGCTAGCACAATGGATGGTAGACTGGATTCTGCCAGTTTTCTGCACACTGGTAGGGAGTATTCAAAATTATGAGGGGTTTTGATAGAGTAAATGAGAAGAAATTGTTTCCACTGGTGAGTGGGTCAGTAACCAGAGGACACAGATTTAAGATAATTGGCAAAAGAACCAACGGGATGATGAGAATTGTTTTTACCCAGCGAGTTGTTATGCCTGAAAGAGTGGTGGAAGAAGATTCAATCGTTACTTTCAAAAAGGAATTGGATAAATACTTGAAAAGGAAAATATTGCACGGCCAAGGAGAAAAAACATGGGAAGTGGCATTAATTGGATAGCTCTTTCAAAGAGCCGACACAGGCACATTGGGCCGAATGGCCTCCTTCTGTGCTGCAAGATTCTAATGCTATTCCTAATGCTGTCCAAATAGCAAGTTGTTAACCTTGGCTGCACTTAGATATCATTGATGCCAAGTGAAGAAGCATTTTCCCATGAGAAAAGGAACGTTGACCCTTTTGTACATCTTAACTTCCATTTCAAGAGTGTTATTTGAAAATGGAAGCAGACCACCTGACTGCCCTCTTGACTGACAAATTGTGGGACTTCAAGAGGGAAAGAGATATATGGGCCGAGAAATCCATTGGCACCTAAGCGTCCATTATGAGGCGTTGCATGCGTGAGCATGTTACGTCCCAGAAGTGTGCCGCCCGCCATATTGGTATAGGGTCCTGAATAGGCATCCAGGGCTCATGCCAAAATAGCAGTTAGGTCCTTTGCATATGCAAATAGGGGGCCTAACGCCTGTTTCAGGCTCCCTTCAGTGACTGATCGCAACAGCTTGCTGCGGTTAGTATTCTCAGGCGCTTGGCAGCCAAAGCAGTGGTCCTTAAAGGGGAGCGCTGGGAGCTGCCTCCCAAAAGGTAAGTAGTAACTTTTGTACTGACCTTATCGTGGAGCCAGAAGGAGTGGACCAGGCCTCCTGCTGGCGTTATAGGGTGGACGCCCGCACGGAGGGAAAGTCTACCCCACACCGAGGTAGGGCACGAACCTGGAGCACCATCAAATGGCTGGTTATAAAGCACCATTGGCAGAGCTCTGGGAACTAACTAATCTCAGGGCTGTGTTCTCTCAGCTGGGGTGGGCAATGTAGCGTCAATTTTCCCACCGTGCGTGTTTTGAGCCAGCCCTTCGGTTCCGACGGGAGGCTCGGTCCGCTTTGAGGCCCAGCCTTGTTAACATGCAGTTGGCGGGAGAATCACAGGAGCCCCTGGTGGCGGGGTTGGGGGACAGCCTGTCAGCTCTGGAGCACCGCAATATCCCACGAACTGGTTGGTCTGTGGTTGGGGCTCCGTCCTCAGGAGGGGTGAAAGGGGCGATGGGGGGGTCATGTGGGGAAACCCAGTGCGGCAGCGGCCAAGCTTATTTTTATAGAGCCCGGGCAAGCTTGCCTTCTTGGCTCGCCATTGGCTGGACCACCAGCTGAAACCGGGCAGAGCCTGCACAGCCCACACTCTGCCCCGTGGAATCTTAAAATGGCAACTGGGGTCCCATGGACATAACCACTATGCTACCGTACGGGTATGGTGGTTATGCGACTGGACTAGTAATCTAGAGGCCTGGACAAATAATCCAGAGTCATGAGTTCAAATCCCGCCACGGCAGCTGGGGAATTTAAATTCAATTAATTAAATAAAATCTGGTATAAAAATGGCCACAAAACTACCGGATTGTCGTAAAAACCAATCTGGTTCACTAATGTCCTTTAGGGAAGGAAACCTGCCGTCCTCACCCGGTCTGGCCTATATGTGACTCCAGTCCACAGCAATGTGATTGATTATTAATTGCCTTCTGAAATGGCCCAGCAAGCCACTCAGTTGTACAATATCGTTATGAAAAGTCACAATAAGAATAAAACCAGGCGGACCACCCGGCATCGGACCACTAGGCACCGGACATGACAAAGGCAAACCAAGTCTCCTCACTAACTTCTGGGGACTTATGCCAAAATTGGGAGAGCTGTCCCACAGACTAGTCAAGCAACAGCCTGACATAGCCATACTCACAGAATCATACCTTTCAGCCAACGTCCCAGACTCTTCCATCAACATCTCTGGGTATGTCCTGTCCCACCGGCAGGACAGACCCACTAGAGGTGGCAGTACAGTGATATACAGTCAGGAGGGAGTGGCCCTGGGACTCCTCAACATTGACTCCGGACCCCATGAAATCTCATGTCTTCAGGTCAAACATGGACAAGGAAACCTCCTGCGGATTACCACCTACCGTCCTCCCTCAGCTGATGAATCAGTCCTCCTCCATGTTGAGCATCACTTGGAGGAAGCACTGAGGGTAGCAAGGTACAGAATGTACTCTGGGTGGGAGACTTCAATGTCCATCA
Organism: Heptranchias perlo; assembly: GCF_035084215.1. Classification (NCBI taxonomy): domain Eukaryota; kingdom Metazoa; phylum Chordata; class Chondrichthyes; order Hexanchiformes; family Hexanchidae; genus Heptranchias; species Heptranchias perlo. The sequence goes on along the minus strand of NC_090331.1, from coordinate 13,649,233 downwards.
CCAAGAGTGGCTCGGTTGCAACACTGCTGGCCGAGTCCTGAAGGATATAGCTGCCAGACTGGGCCTGCGGCAGATGGTGAACGAACCAACACGAGGGAAAAATCGACTTGACCTCGTCCTCATCAATCCACCTGTCGCAGATGCATCTGTCCATGACAGTATTGGTAGGAGTGACCATCGCACGTTCCTCATGGAGACGAAGTCCTGTCTTCGCACTGAGGACACCATCCAACGTGTTGTGTGGCACTATCACCGTGCTAAATGGGATAGATTCAGAACAGATCTAGCAGCTCAAAACTGGCTAACCATGAGGCACTGTGAAACATCAGCAGCAGCAGATTTGTATTCCACCACAATCTGTAACCTCATGGCGCGACATATTCCCCTCACTATCATTATCAACAAGCCAGGGGATGAACTCTGGTTCAATGAGGAGTGTAGATGAGCATGCCAAGAGCAGCACCAGGCATACCTAAAAATGAGGTGCCAACTTGCTGAAGCTATAACACAGGACTACATACATGCTAAACAGCAGAAGCAACATGCTACAGACAGAGCTAAGCGATTCCACAACCAACGGATCAGATCAAAGCTCTGCAGTCCTGCCACATCCAGTCGTGAATGGACAATTAAACAACTAACGGGAGGAGGAGGCTCTGTAAACATCCCCATCCTCAATGATGGCAGAGTCCAGCACGTGAGTGCAAAAGACAAGGCTGAAGCATTTGCAACCATCTTCAGCCAGAAGTGCCGAGCAGATGATCCATCTTGGCCTCCTCCCGATATCCCCACCATCACAGAAGCCAGTCTTCAGCCTATTCGATTCACTCCACATGACATCAAGAAACGGCTGAGTGCACCGGATACAACAAAGGCTATAGGCCCCAACAACATCCCGGCTGTAGTGCTGAAGATCTGAGCTCCAGAACTAGCCGCGCCTCAAGCCAAACTGTTCCAGTACAGCTACAACACTGGCATCCACTCAACATTGTGGAAAATTGCCCAGGTCTGTCCTGTCCACAAAAGCAGGACAAATCCAATCCGGCCAATTACCGCCCCATCAGTCTACTCTCAATCATCAGCAAAGTGATGGAAGTTGTCGTCGACAGTGCTATCAAGTGGCACTTACTCACAAATAACCTGGTCACCAATGCTCAGTTTGGGTTCCACCAGGACCACTCAGCTCCAGACCTCATTACAGCCTTGGTCCAAACATGGACAAAAGAGCTGAATTCCAGAGGTGAGGTGAGAGTAACTGCCCTTGACATCAAGACAGCATTTGACTGAGTGTGGCACCAAGGAGCCCTAGTAAAATTGAAGTCCATGGGAATCAGGGGGAAAACTCTCCAGTGGCTGGAGTCATACCTAGCACAAAGGAAGATGGTAGTGGTTGTTGGAGGCCAATCATCTCAGCCCCAGGATATTGCTGCAGGAGTTCCTCAGGGCAGTGTCCTAGGCCCAACCATCTTCAGCTGCTTCATCAATGAACTTCCCTCCATCATAAGGTCAGATATGGGGATGTTCGCTGATGATTGCACAGTGTTCAGTTCCATTCGCAACCCCTCAGATAATGAAGCAGTCCGTGCCCGCATGCAACAGGACCTGGACAACATCCAGGCTTGGGCTCATAAGTGGCAAGTAACATTCGCGCCAGACAAGTGCCAGGCAATGACCATCTCCAACAAGAAAGAGTCTAACCACCTCCCCTTGACATTCAATGGCATTACCATCGCCGAATCCCCCACCAACAACATCCTGGGGGTCACCATTGACCAGAAACTTAACTGGACCAGCCACATAAATACTGTGGCTACAAGAGCAGGTCAGAGGCTGGATATTCTGCGGCGAGTGACTCACCTCCTGACTCCCCAAAGCCTTTCCACCATCTACAAGGCACAAGTCAGGAGTGTGATGGAACATTCTCCACTTGCCTGGATGAGTGCAGCTCCAACAACACTCAAGAAGCACAACACCATCCAGGACAAAGCAGCCCGCTTGATTGGCACCCCATCCACCACCCTAAACAGTCACTCCCTTCGCCACCGGCACACCGTGGCTGCAGTCTGTACCATCCACAGGATGCACTGCAGCAACTCGCCAAGGCTTCTTCGACAGCACCTCCCACACCCGCGACCTCTAGAAGGACAAGAGCAGCAGGCACATGGGAACAACACCACCTGCACGTTCCCCTCCAAGTCACACACCATCCTGACTTGGAAATATATCGCCGTCCTTCATCGTCGCTGGGTCAAAATCCTGGAACTCCCTTCCTAACAGCACTGTGGGAGAACCTTCACCACACGGACTGCAGCGGTTCAAGAAGGCAGCTCATCACCACCTTCTCAAGGGCAATTAGGGATGGGCAATAAATGCTGGCCTTGCCAGCGACGCCCACATCCCATGAACAAATAATAAAAAAATGTACGTCGTAGGACCCAGATTTGCATATTAAAAGGGGCCTATCAACTGACTCAGGCAGGAATGTAATGATATGTTAGAACATAAGAACATAAGAACATAAGAAATTGGAGCAGGAGTAGGCCAATCGGCCCCTCGAGCCTGCTCCGCCATTCAATAAGATCATGGCTGATCTGATCCCAACCACAAATCTAAAGAACACAAGAAGTCGGAGCAGGACCCGGCCACACAGCCCCTGGGCCCTCTCCGCCACCCACAGGGCATTGACCGATCCGAACTCAGCTTCATGTCCAATTTCCTGCCCGCTCCCCATAACCCCTAATTCCCTTTACTTCTAGGAAACTGTCTATTTCTTGTACCTCGCCATTGTTTCTGCTGGGCTGGAGGCCTCAATATCTCGCCCCCGTAGTGTGCGACAATCTAAACTGGAGGAAAAGTCAATTTACTCCCCCGCACTCAAAAACAAGACCATTGTTCCATGTAACACAGCTCGCCTCCACTCTGTTACTTAAGCGAAAAGAGCACGCCTTGCGAAATGATAGTTCACCAAAAAAATTGGATGCTAATGTCATGGTATTCACATCACTTAACAAGTCATTAAATCCGCGCAATCAGCCAAAGAGTTTCCGAGCCAAGGCTCACCATCTGTTGGTGTGAATGGCAATTTCTGCAATGCAGTGATCTCTTTTGCCCTCTTGCAAGTTGACTATACAAGGAGCAGTTTTCTTTCACTTCTCATTACCGCATTGCTTTCAGGAAAGTTTTGAATAAGGAATGGGTCAAAAAACAGTTAAGCAGATCTGTAAGTGACAGCGACCATATGGGAATGAATATAAATAGTCAATTTGTATTTTAATTGGGATAACTGCAAACACCTTTGACAGTGATCCATTAAGTCCGTGTCTCTGTTTATTTTGCAACTACATTTTTTTTCTCGCTGTTAACGAAATTACTTTTGGAATTCGTGCTTCAAAGGACATAGGCTTGTAGGAACTAGAAAAGGTCACGCAGATCTTCAAACCTGTTCATTCATTCAGGTCCTGTATCACGACTCACTTTGAGTGTTTTTCAATTTTTAGTTACTACAAAAAAATCCATGCCCATCTAGCCTTTGATGTGGCAGGAAGCAATCCGCTACCCCTCTAAATATTTCAAACAACATCACAAGTTGCAACTCTATCCCCTTGAGCTGATGTTTCAACATAGAGAGCTAGTTCCTTAGCTCGATAAGTGCTATTGCTCCATGAAATTGTATTCTCGGCTTATGCCTTGTGACACTGAAGCTAGCCCTAACGTTAGAATCCCAGCATCAAACAGCACAGAGGGAGGCCTTTCGGCCAATCGTGTCTGTGCCGGCTCTTTGAAAGAGTTATCCAATTAGTCCCACTCCCCTGCTCTTTGCCAATGATAATGCTACTCAGGAGGAGATACTTATTGCAACGTTGACTGGGAAATTCCTCGGAACTGCTTGTTTTAATTGGATTTCCGGCACAACTCCGGTGCATTAACACCAGTGCAACGGGAGTAACTGTGCGGAATTTCCTGGCCCGTTATAAAACATTGGAAAGATATACACTAAAAAACATAAGGAAAGGTTCTTTACTTTTTCTGCCCTACCCCTAGCCTTTTTTTCCATATTCTGTTTAAGAAACATAAGAAATAGGAGCAGGAGTAGGCCATATGGCCCCTCGAGCCTGCTCCGCCATTCAACAAGATCATAGCTGATCTTTGACCTCAACTCCACTTTCCCACCCGATCTCCATATCCCTTCATTCCCCTAGAGTCCAAAAATCTATCAATCTCAGCCTTGAATATATTTAATGACTCAGCATCCATAGCTCTCTGGGATAGAGAATTCCAAAGATTCTGAGTGAAGAAATTTCTCCTCATCTCAGTCCTTATGCTGAGACTATGCCTCCTAGTTCTAGACTCTCCAGCCAGGGAAACAATCTCTCAGCATTCACCCTGTCAAGCCCTCTCAGTATCTTATATGTTTCAATGAGATCACCGCTCATTCTTCCAAACTCCAAAGAGTATAGGCCCATTCTACTCATTCTCTCCTTGTAGCACAATCCTCTCATCCCAGGAATCAATCTAGTGAACCTTCGTTGCACCGCCTCTGAGGCAAGTATATCCTTCCTTAGGTAAGGCAACCAAAACTGTACACAATACTCCAGGTGTGGTCTCATCAAAGCCCTGTACAATTGCAGAAAGACTTCCTTACTCTTGTACTCCAACCCCCTTGCAATAAAATCCAACATACCATTTGCCTTCCGAATTGCTCGCTTTAGCTGCATGTTAACTTTAGCTGCATGTTAACTGTGATTCGTGTACAAGGACACCCAAATCCCTCTAAACACCAACATTTGGTAGTTTCTCATCATTTAAAAAATATTCTGCTTTTCTATTTTTCCTACCAAAGTGAATAACCTCACATTTCCCCACATTATACTCCATCTGCCACCCTCTTGCCCACTCACTTAACTTGTCCATATCCCTTTGCAGACTCTTTGTGACCTCCTCACAGCTTACTTTCCCATCTAGCTTTGTAAACTTGGCTACATTATATTCAGTCCCCTCATCTAAGTCATTAATATAGATTGTAAATAGCTGAGGCCCAAGCACTGATCTTTGCGGCACTCCACTAGTTACAGCCTGCCAACCTAAAAATGACCCGCTTATTCCTACTCTCTGTTTTCTCCATTAACCAATCCTCTATCCATGCTAATATATTACCCTCAACCCCATGAGCCCTTTTCTTGTGTAACAACCTTTCATGTGGCACCTTATCGAATGCTTTTTGAAAATCCAAATATACTACATCCACTGGTTCCCTGCTAGTTACATCCTCAAAAAACTCTAATAGATTCGTTAAACACGATATCCCTTTCATAAAATCATGTTGACTCTGCCTAATCATATTATGATATTCTAACTGCCCTGTTACCACGTCCCCAATAATGGATTTTAGCATTTTTCCAACAACTGATATCTGGCTAACTGGCCTGTAGTTCCCTGTTTTCTCTGCCCCCTACTTTCCTGAATAGTGGTGTTACATTTGCTACCTTCCAATTGGCTGGGATCATTCTAGAATCTAGGGAATTTTGGTAGATCATAACCAATGCATCCACTATATCTGCAGCCACCTTTTTTAGAACCCTAGGATGTAGGCCATCAGGTCCAGGGGATTTATTGGCTTTTAGTCCCATTAGTTTCTCAAGTACTTTTTCTCTACTGATATTAATTACTTTAAGTTCCTCACTCTCATTAGCTCCTTGGTTCCCCATTATTTCTGTGTCGTCTACTGTGAAAACAGGTACAAAATATTTATTTTACGTCTCTCCCATTATAATTTCTCCTGTCTCAGCCTCTAACGGACCCATGTTTACTTTCGCTACTCTCTTCCTTTTTACATATTTGTAGAAGCTCTTACAATCTGTTTTGATATTTCTTGCCAATTTACTCTCATATTCCATTTTCTCCCTCTTTATTAACTTTTTTGTCATCCTTTGCTGGTTTCTAAAATTCTCCCAATCCTCAGGCTTACTACTCTTCTTGGCAACATTATAAGCCTCTTCTTTTAATCTAATACTATCCTTAAATTCTTTAGTTAGCCACGGTTGGATCACTTTTCCCATGGAGTTTTTTTGTTTCTCAATGGAATGTATATCCGTTGAGAATTAGGAAATATTTCTTTAAATGTTTGCCACTGCTTATCCACCATCATATCTTTTAATCTAATTTCCCAATCCACCTTAGCCAACTCGCCCCTAATTGGCTATGTTTAAGTTTAAGACTCTCGTTTTGGACTTAAGTACGTCACTCTCGAACTCAATGTGAAATTCTATCATATTATGATCACTCTGCCCCAGAGGATCCCTTACTATGAGATTACTAATTAACTCTGTCTCATTACACAAGTTAAGATCTAAAATAGCCTGTTCCCTGATTGGTTCCATGACGTATTATTCCAGGAAACTGTCTCGAATGCATTCCATGGACTCGTCCTCCAAATTACTTTTGCCAATTTGATTGGCGCAGTCTATATGAAGATTAAAGTCCCCCATGATTATTGCATTACCTTTGTTACAAGCGCCTCTTATTTCTTGATTGATACTCTGTCCAACAATATAACTACTGTCAGATGGCCGACAAACTACTCCCACCAGTGTTTTCTGCCCCTTGTTAATTCTTATCTCCACCCATACTGATTCTACTTCCTGATCTTCCAAGCCAAGATCGTTTCTCGCCACTGTCCTTATAGCCCTTTATTATCAGGGCTACCCCCACCCACCCCCCTCCCCCTGCCCTTTTCCATTTTGTCTGTCTTTTTGAACAGTCAAGTACCCTGGAATATTTAGTTCCCAACCTTGGCCACCTTGCAACCATGTCTCAGTAATGGCTACTAGATCAAACCCATTCACCTCTATTTGTGCCATTAATTCATCTATCTTGTTACCAAAGCTTTGTGCATTCAGATAAAGCACCTTTATTTTAACTTCTATTATTTTTCCATGATTTGACCTTATTCACTGATGCACTATTACTGTTAAACTCACTGGGGGGAAAATCGGATAGGGCCTGTTTTTGGGCGGGAGCAGCACGATCCGCTATTACCCCATGCGCAATGGTCCCTGCGCAGGCAGGACGAGATCAGGCCTAAGGACTCACCAGCAATCTGCGTTGGAAATCAGCGTTGAATGAGCATTCCATGCAATTAACACTTTCCACCAGCAGGGGGAGCTCCAATCTCTTAAGGGCAGGATGTCTGTTCGAAATCTCTTAAAGGTAGCTGATACCTGTTATTTGCTGAATATAACAGCCTGCTGTCTGCACGGAGCCTGAACGGAGATCAGACATTGCACACGTAAAGCACAGATGCAGGTCCCATCCCTATGTTTACATACTGATGTTAAAATATTGAATAAAGGTTGTGCACCACAAAATCCCACATCCATCAATCTGCATGCCAGACCTCACCATCTGCCCATGTGAGAGTCCGTACAGCAAGTTTCTCTGCTGATGCACCAGAGGCCTTAGTGCAAGAGGTGGACAGAAGGAGGGACATCCTATATCCACAGTGGCGGGGGGGGGGGGGGGGGGTGAGAACAAGAGGCCCTCCAGATATACACCCAAAACGCAATGGGAGGCAGTAGGGGATGAAGTCAATGCCAGGCGCACAGCATCATGAACATGGATGCAGTACAGGAAGAAGTTCAATGCTTTGACATGAGTGGTCAAGGTGAGCGAGGTCAATTGTCAAGTGATATCTCCTACCAACTGCACCACGAGCCGCATCCACTCCTCCACGCACTAAACCCCCCAACACCCACCTACCAACAAACTCTTTCCATCAGAACTCAACCCTTCAAATCAGATGCTTCCTCTCATCCTCACATGTTGCTACTGTTGCAAGCCATCGAACCACAACTCACAGGCCACACACACTGGCAGCTATTCATAAATGACAGGCACGTTGCCCAGACCCACGTCCCGCTTTCTTGTAGGAGAAGGTAGCGCATATCAGTAGGCAGCAAGTGGTAGTGGCATTCAGCCCCTCGAGCATGTTCCGCCATTCAATGAGATCATGGTGGAGCTGTGACCTAATTCCATATTTCCACCTTAGCCCCATATCCCTTAATATCCTTGGTTCACAGAAATCTATCAATCTCATATTTAGAATTCACAATTGAGCTAGCATCAACTGTCGTTTGCAGAAGAGCTACGCAAACTTCTCCCAACATTTTCATGTAGAAGCATTTCCTAACTTCACTCCTGTACGACCTGGCTCTAAATATGAGGCCATGTCCCTGCGTCCTCATATTCAAGTGTAGGAGACCTCCAAAAACAGTTGTAAATGTGTGGGCAGCCAGAAGTAATAATCCAGCCACTGTAAATCCTGCATAGTCCCTTTAAATAGCACTGGCAGGGGGCCCTCCAGGCACTTTAAGACACGTTCAGATGGTCGGGGTTAAGATTGTGCGTTGAGTTGAGCGTTAAGTCCCAAAATCATGTGTGTCACTTTAAATCAGCATTGCACACTGATTGAAGCCATTTTCTCCCTACTTTACATGATTCCAGCGTTTGTTATCTGCGCCTGCGCTAACTCCTATACCAAGAAGGTGTCTGATGCACGTCACATTGGGAACGTGCATGCGCATCCAAGACGACATCTTGGATGTCGGAGAGGCCGTATAGCGCTGAAATAACAGCCAAATTTAGCGCCCAATGCCTCTACCTGTCACACTCTGCTTATCTTTATCCAAATCGCCAGACTGCTCTATGGCCTTGACTTTTCTCTTTAGATTTATAAATTTCCCCTCACCTGAACCCTTGCCCACCCCCCTTTTTAGTTTAAAGCCCTATCTATAGCCCTAGTTATTCAATTTGCCAGGACACTGATCCCAGCCCGATTTAAGTGGAGCCCGTCCCAATGGAACAGCTCCCCCTTTCCCTAGTACTGGTGCTAGTGCCCCATGAATTGAAACCCCTGTCTCCCACCCCAATCTTTGAGGCATGCATTTAACTCTCTGATCTGTTTGACCCTATGCCAATTTGCAAGTGGCAGTAGTAATCCAGAGATTATTACCTTAAAGGTTCTGTTTATTAATTTAGACCCTAGCTCCTCAAACTCCCTTAGCAGAACCTCATTCCTGGTTCTACCCATGTCATTAATTCCTACGTGGACCATGACAACTCGATCCTCCCCCTCATGCTCCAAGTTCTTTTCCAGCCACACCGGGCAGGCAACACAGCCATCGAGACTCCCATTTGCGGCTGCAGAGAACAGTATCTATATCCCTACAGTCTTTGTTCTCATCCATACAGGTAGCAAGTACCTCGTACCTGTTGGACAAGGTCAAAGGCTGAGGCTCCTCTATCACTGCATCCTGGGTCCCCATACCTGCCGCAGTCACACCCTCCTGTCCCTGACCACTGACCAAATCTAAACTATTATCTAATCTAAGAGTTGTGACTGCCTCCTGGATCAAAGTGTCTAGGTAACTATTCCCCCTCCCTGATGCATTGCAATGTCTGCAGCTCTGACTCAACTTCAACAACTCTGAGCTGAAGGTCGTCGAGTTGCAGACACTTACTGCAGATGTGGTTGCTCGGGATCTCGCTGGTCTCCACCAACTCCCACATGCTACAGTTACGACACACCACCTGCCCTGCCATTTCTATCTAACCTTGTTTGATTTATTTAATTAGTTAAAATTTTTATTCACTCGATATTTTTAGTTTAATTAACCAATTAGTTTACCTAGTTTAAGTTATTGATTTAATAAAGTAATAGTTATAGTTTCCCAGTTCTTAGTTTAAACCACTGTCCTAACTTAGAGAACAAAATAAAACTGATAATGTTCACCAACCTGCTATCCTGAGATGTTTGATTACTTTTCCTCTCTCTCCGCTGCTCCTTTTAATCTTGGGCCTCAGGCCGCCGCTCTTCATATCCCCGCCATTCCTTAATACCCAGGCCTCCGGGCCGCCGTGTTATATCCCCACCATTCTCGCTGTGTTCTCTCTGCTGCTCCTTTATACCCAGGACTCCGCTTCTGCCCGGGTCCTGGGCTGCCGTGCTTTATATCCCCGGATCCTGGGCTGCCGTGCTTTATATCCCCGGGTCCTGGGCTGCCGTGCTTTATAACCCCGGGTCCTGGGCTGCCGTGCTTTATATCCCCGGGTCCTGGGCTGCCGTGCTTTATATCCCCGGGTCCTGGGCTGCCGTGCTTTATATCCCCGGGTCCTGGGCTGTCGTGCTTTATATCCCCGGGTCCTGGGCTGCCGTGCTTTATATCCCCGGGTCCTGGGCTGCCGTGCTTTATATCCCCGGGTCCTGGGCTGCCGTGCTTTATATCCCCGGGTCCTGGGCTGCCGTGCTTTATATCCCCTGGTCCTGGGCTGTCGTGCTTTATATCCCCGGGTCCTGGGCTGCCGTGCTTTATATCCCCGGGTCCTGGGCTGTCGTGCTTTATATCCCCGGGTCCTGGGCTGTCGTGCTTTATATCCCCGGGTCCTGGGCTGCCGTGCTTTATATCCCCGGCACTCTCAGTGTTCTTGCCACTTTTGATCTTGGGCCTCCGCTGCCGCCGAGCTTTATATCCCCGCCGCTCTCGCCACTTTTAATCTCGGGCCTCGGGCCACTGCTCCTTTATATCCCCGCTGTTCTCGTTGTGCTCTCGCCACTTTGCTTTATGCAATCTCTCCTGCTATTTTCTTTTTTCCCCCAAATTTTATTTTCTCTTATTTCTTTCTTATAACATACATTTTGATTCTTATTTTATTTTTCACGAGAGTTTTGACCCTCAGTCTATTTGACCTCATCCATCGTGAATACCAACCCTACCCTCTTCCCATTTTCGCATCTGGAATCATGGAAATGACAGCACAGAAGAATGCTGTTCAGCCGGCCCACCTCACCTGTCCCACTTCAACTGCAGCTATCCACTCCAATCGTATTTTTCAGTCCTATTTCTATATCCTTTTAGATTCCGCTTTTTCAAATATCTACCCAGTTCCATTTTCAATGGTACTATTCTTTCTCAATTAGTAGCCTCTTATGGTAAAGCATTCCATGGATTAATGACCCGATGATGTGAAAAATGCCTTCTAACTTCTCTCTTCGATCATCTTGTGACAATCCCCAGTTTATGCCTTTTTTTTTACTGTTTGGCTAACCAGCAGAAATAATCTTACAGTTTGCTCAGTTTTTTTTATTCGTTCATGGGATGTGGGCATCGCTGGTGAGGCTGGCATTTATTGCCCACCCCAATTGAGCCTTGAGAAGGTGGTGGTGAGCCGCCTTCTTGAACCGCTGCAGTCCGTGTGGTGAAGGTTCTCCCACAGTGCTGATAGGAAGGGAGTTCCAGGATTTTGACCCAGCAACGATGAAGGAATGGCGATATATTTCCAAGTCGGGATGGTGTGTGACTTGGAGGGGAACGTGCAGGTGGTGTTGTTCCCATGTGCCTGCTGCTCTTGTCCTTCTAGATGGTAGAGGTCGTGGGTTTGGGAGGTGCTGTCGAAGAAGCCTTGGCGAGTTGCTGAAGTGCATCCTGTGGATGCTACACACTGAAGCCACTGTGTGCCAGTGGTGAAGGGAGTGAATGGTTAGGGTGGTGGATGGGGTGTCAATCAAGCGGGCTGCTTTGTCCTGGATGGTGTTGAGCTTCTTGAGTGTTGTTGGAGCTGCACTCATCCAGGCAAGTGGAGAGTATTCCATCACACTCCTGACTTGTGCCTTGTAGATGGTGGAAAGGCTTTGGGGAGTCAGGAGGTGAGTCACTCGCCACAGAATACCCAGCCTCTGACCTGCTCTTGTAGCCACAGTATTTATATGGCTGGTCCAGTTAAGTTTCTGGTCAATGGTGACCCCCAGGATGTTGATGGTGGGGGATTTGGCGATGTCAAGGGGAGGTGGTTAGACTCTCTCTTGTTGGAGATGGTCATTGCCTGGCACTTGTCTGGCGTGAATGTTACTTGCCACTTATCAGTCCAAGCCTGGATGTTGTCCAGGTCTTGCTGCATGCGGACTCGGACTGCTTCATTATTTGAGGGGTTGCGAATGGAACTGAACACTGTGCAATCATCAGCGAACATCCCCATTTCTGACCTTATGTTGGAGGGAAGGTCATTGATGAAGCAGCTGAAGATAGTTGGGCCTAGGACACTGCCCTGAGGAACTCCTGCAGCAATGTCCTGGGGCTCAAACATTTGGCCTCCAACAACCACTACCATCTTCCTTTGTGCTAGGTATGACTCCAGCCACTGGAGAGTTTTCCCCCTGATTCCCATTTACTTCAATTTTACCAGGGTTCCTTGGTGCCACTCTGTCAAATGCTGTCTTGATGTCAAGGGCAGTCACTCTCACCTCACCTCTGGAATTCAGCTCTTTTGTCCATGTTTGGACCAAGGCTGTAATGAGATCTGGAGCTGAGTGGTCCTGGCAGAACCCAAACTGAGCATCGGTGAGCAGGTTATTGGTGAGTAAGTGCCACTTGATAGCACTGTCGACGACACCTTCCATCATTTTGCTGATGATTGAGAGTAGACTGATGGGGCGTTAATTGGCCGGATTGGATTTGTCCTGCTTTCAGGACTGGGACCCATATGTTGGTATTTTGGTCCCTTAATTTCTAGCCAATTCAGTGTCAGGATATTTAAATTTGACCAGAGCATATTATTGAAAAGATGAAATAAAAATTCATTTAGAGTGATGTCCGAACTCTTCAATGAACAGTTTGAGTATAGAGGATTAAGAGGTGATCTAATTGAGGTATTTAAGATGATTAAAAGAGTTGATAGGGTCAATAGAGAGAAACTATTTCCTCTTGTAGGGGAATCCAGAACAAGGGGGCATCGCCTAAAAATTGGAGCTAGGCCATTCAGGGGTGATGTCAGGAAGCACTTCTTCATACAAAGGGTAGTGGAAATCTGGAACTCTCTCCTCCAAAAAGCTGTTGAGGCTGAGTGTCAACTGAGATTGATAGATTTTTATTAGGCAAGGGTATTAAGGGATATGACACCAAGGCAGGTAGATGGAGTTGAGATACAGATCAGCCATGATCTAATTGAATGGTAGAAGAGGCTCAAGGGGCTGAATGGCCTACTCCTGTTCCTATGTTCCTTTCTGTATTCTTAGCATCGATGTATTTTAAAAAAAATCTAAAGTGGTAAACAGAGTTGTGCAAAAAGCAAACTCTCTTGTTAACTTCCCTTCCCTCTTGTGCGGAAGTAACTATCCTTTATCGAGTGGTTGAATCAGGAATGTGGACTCAGCAAACAATACCATTTAAAAATAGGGACCAAAGAAATCTTATATAATCAAAACCTTGCCGAGTGATCTCAATTTCTTCAGAGTCCAGCTCCACACATCAAACATAGGGCTAAAATGGTTTTGAAAGATCTTATCCGACAATAACTAGACATCTTACAGTTCTGTTCAAGTGAGATAAATATTCAAAAATGTACCAACTTTAACTGATTTTCCCTGTAAGAAGTTCAAATGGACAGTTTTATTCCTTTACATATCAGCAAATCTCACACTGAAATGAAACCTTTTTTGAGTCGACCTGAAACCCCCTTCCACTTTTTATAAGAGCTCACCTTGATAAACTTATTTTGGGAAGAAAAAGCACTTTTTAGTTTAAAAACTTTCCTTTAATATACTAAGACAGAGTAAATTGGAAGTGGCCCCATATCCAATTGAAGCTCTGTTAATGGATGGTAATAAATGTGTTTGTAGGAGATCGGACACGATCCATTGGACCGAGTCAGGTCCAGGACATGTGGAGAACCATGTCTAATTATATGGTTCATTTTGTAGATGCCCTGAAATGATTTGGTAGGTGTTGAGTACTTGGCTGACCTGCTGTCTACCACTTCCGTTCACTTATCAGGAGTTAGGGAATTATTTTAAAGCTCCTGCGTTGAACCCATCATTTCCACTCCATTAGCTCTGCTGTGACTGGTCCTGTAGGACATTTGCGTTAACCGTTGTACAGTGGTTTGCTTGCACCTATTATAGAATTCTCCACAGTGCTGACACCTTTACACACAAAATGGGGGATTTGAAACTGTGAATGTGACTTAATGGAAAAGCTTGCTATAATAACCTTCTCCCACGTATCTATCAACTCTTAAGCAAGTTGACTACGGTGAACAAATTCAGCTGACAGCGAAACTGTACAGCAACACTTGTTGCTTTCTATTATCTGACTGAGCTGATCTTCTCAATCGTCTAACAATCTGCTGCTTTTTTTGAAGGAGGTTAAAGGTTATTCAACCACTGCTTTGTCTCTGTACTTAAAATATCTCTTTGATTTTTTTCCTCTCAGTTGGCCTGACATCAGCCGTCAGGAAAATGCTGGAATCCATTATTAAGGAAGAGGTAACAGGGCACTTAGAGCATCATAATATGATTAGGCAGAGTCAACATGGTTTTATGAAAGGCAAATTGTGTTTGACAAATTTATGTGTGTTTTTTGAGGCTGTAACTAGCAGGGTAGATAAAGGAGAACCAGTGGATGTAGTATATTTGGATTTTCAAAAAGCATTCGATAAGGTGGCATATAAAAGGTTGCTACACAAGGTTGGGGGTAATATATTAGCATGGATAGAGGATTGGTTAAAAGACAGAAAACAGAGAGTAGGGATAAACGGGTCATTCTCACGTTGGCAGGCTGCAACTAATGCGGTGTCGTAAGGATCGGTGCTTGGGCCTCAGCTATTTACAATCTATATTAATGACTTAGATGAAGGGACTGAGTGTAATGTATCCAAATTTGCTGATAATACAAAGCCAAGTGGGAAAGTAAGCTGTGAGGAGGACACAAAGAGTCTGCAAAGGGATATCGACAGGTTAAGTGAGTGGGCAGTAGATGGCAGATGGAGTATAATGTGGGGAAATGTGAGGTTATTCACTTTGGTAGGAAGAATAGAAAAACAGAATATTTTTTAAATGGTGAGAAACTATTAAATGGTGGTGTTCAGAGAGATTTGGGTGGCCTCATACAAGAAACACAAAAATTAGTATATGGGTACAGCAGGCAATTAGGAAGGCAAATGGCATGTTGGCCTTTATTGCAAGGGGTTGGAGTAGAAGAGTAAGGAAGTCTTACTACAGTTGTACACGGCTTTAGTGAGACCTCACCTGGAGTACTGTGTACAGTTTTGGTCTCCATATCAAAGGAAGGACATACTTGCCTTGGAGGCGGTGCAATGAAGGTTCACTAGATTAATTCCTGGGATGAGAGGGTTGTCCTCTGAAGAGAGGTTGAGTAGAATGGGCCTATTCCCTCTGGAGTTCAGAAGAATGAGAGATGATCTCATTGAAACATATAAGATTCTGAGGGTGCTTGACAGGGTAGATGCTGAGAGTTTGTTGCCCCTTGCTAGAGAGTCTAGAACCAGGGGGCAGTCTCAGGATAAGGGGTCGGCCATTCAAGACTGAGATGAGGAACAATTTCTTCACTCGGAGGGTTGTGAATCTTTGGAATTCTCTACCCCAGAGGGCTGTGAATGCTGAGTCATTGAATATATTCAAGGCTGAGATGGATAGATTTTTGGACTCTAGGGGAATGAAGGGATATGGGGATGGGGTCGAAGATCGGTCATGATTTATTGAATGGCGGAGCAGGCTCGAGGGGCCATATGGCCTACTCCTGCTCCTATTTCTTATGTTCTTATGTTCAACGATGGCTGTGCTCAGGCGCCAAAACCAAAATTTTAAATTTAGAGCCCTAATTTTTTCAGACGTCAAAGCGGCTGTGTCTTCCTCCTGATGCAGGCTTCAGAGACTGCCTGCTGTATGTAAATGGTAATCCAGCCTGGGACAGGGGGCTTCTCTGAGACAGGCAGAAATCCTGCCCTACTGGGGATGCCCACCTCAATCAGTTAGACCCTCTCTATAAAAACAAAACAACATTGATATAGCATCTTCAACCTAATAAAACATCCCAAGGCGCTTCATAGGAGCGATTATGGAACAAAATTTGACACTGAGCCACATAAGGAGATATGCTTGGTCAAAGAGGTAGCTTTTAAGGAGCATTTTAAAGAAGGAGAGAGAGGTGGGAGGTTTAGGGAGGGAATTGCAGAGCTTCGGGCCGAGGCCACTAAAGGCACGGCTGCCAATGGCGGAGCGATTAAAATCGGGAATGCGCAAGAGGCAAGATTTGGAGGAGCACAGAGATATCAGAGGGTTCTAGGGCTGAGGAGGTTACAGAGATAGGGAGGTAGTTATATTAGTGTAAAGCACGTGTATTTGGTATTTCCCTCCCTTTGAGATAGAAATTCAACTATGTTTCGTCCGTTTATCTGGTGCAAAAATTTACCGAAATCAGGCCGCGATCTCCCACACCCGATCTACGCCCAAAGTTCAACAGCCGCTTAATGTGCAAATTGGAAATATGCTAATCAGGGGGCCTAATGCCTGTTTCGGAACATCGATGAAATTTAACGCAGAAAAACCCGAAGTGATATATTTCGGTAGGAAGAACGAGGAGAGGCAATATAAACTAGAGGGCGCAAATCTAAAAGTGGTACAGAAATAGAGAGATCTAGGTGTATATGTACACAAATCGTTGAAGGTGGCAGGGCAGGTTGAGAAAGCGGTTAAAAAAGCATACGGGATCCTGGGCTTTATAAATAGAGGCATAGAGTATAAAAGTACGGAAGTCATGATGAACCTTTAAAAAGCATTGGTTCAGCCACAACTGGAGTGTTATGTCCAGTTCTGGGCACCGCACTTTAGGAAAGATGTGACGGCCTTAGAGAGGGTGCAGAAGAGATTTACTAGAATGATTCCAGGGATGATGGACTTCAGTTTTGTGGATAGACTGGAGAAGCTGGGGTTGTTCTCCATGGAACAGAGAAGGTTGAGAGGAGATTTGATAGAGGTATTCAAAATCATGAAAGGGCTAGTAGATAGAGAGAAATTGTTCCCATTGGCGGAAGGGTCAAGAACCAGAGGACATAGATTTAAGGTGATTGGCAAAAAAGCCAAAGGTGACATGAGGAAAAACATTTTTACACAGCGAGTGGTTAGGATCTGGAATGCACTGCCCGAGGGAGTGGTGGAGGCAGATTCAATTATGGCCTTCAAAAGGGAATTGGATAAGTACTTGAAAGGAAAAGATTTACAGGGCTACGGGGATAAGGCGGGGGAGTGGGACTAGCTGGATTGATCTTGCAAAGAGCCGGCGCAGACTTGATGGGCCGGATGGCCTCCTTCCGTGCTGCAGACTTTCTATGATTCTATGATGTCAAACAGGGCAAAAAACGGGTGGAGCACCGAGCATGCTCCACTCCTATTTTTTGGGTTGACGGCAGCATGACCATGAGGACCACCAGAGGCCGTCAAAGAAGAGGTAAATTGTCTGTTTTTCACTTTCCTTAACATGGAGCCAAGTGGCTCCATAGCAATACTGTGGGCCGCTGCCAACTGGCGCTCACACGCGCCCCTCCCCGCCCTCCTGTTCGCCAGCCCCCCTCCCAGATCTTAACTGGCCAGGAATCTAAGCCAGCTGATAGGAAACACGCCTTCCCACAAAGGGTGGTCGAAGTGTGGAACTCATCCCACGTATACCGACCAAAAAAGATTGAACAGGCTGGCACTCTTTTCTCCAGAAAAAGAGAAGACTGAAAGGTGACCTGATAGAGGTCTTTAAGATTATGAAACGGTTTGGTAGAATAGATGTAGAAAAGATGATTCCACTTATGGGGGAGACCAGAACTAGGGGCCTTAAATATAACAAGAGTCTAAATGGGGTAGAGGAGCAGAGGGATCTGGGGGTACAGATACACAAATCACTAAAAGTAATGACGCAGGTTAGTCAGTCCATAAAAAGCAAACCAAGCACTGGGATAGAATTGAAAAACAAAGAATCTATGTTAAACTCGTATAGAACCTTGGTTAGACCACATTTGGAGTACTGTGAACATTTCTGGTCACCATATTATAAAAAGGATATAAAGGCACAGGAGAAGGTGCAAAAAAGATTTATTTCCCTCCTGAATGGCTTGGCTCTGATTCTGGGATTATGTCCCCTTGTCCTAGACACCTCGCCCACCAGTGGAAAAGGTTCTCCTTATCTACCCTATTCATTCCTTTCAAAATCTTAAAAACCTCAATCTATGTTCCAGGGAATACATGCCTAGTTTATGTAATCTCGCCTCATAATTTAACCCTTGGAGCCTGTGTTAAAATTCAACCACTGTCAACAGAAGAACATAAGAAATGGGAGCAGGAGTAGGTCAAACGGCCCCTCGAGACTGCTCTGCCATTCAATAAGGTCATGGCTGATCTTTTACCTCAACTCCACTTTCCTGCCTGATCCCCATTTCCCTTGATTCCCTTAGTTTCCAAACATCTATCAATCTCAGTCTTGAATATACTCAACGACTGAGCATCCACAGCCCTCTGGGGGGAGAGAATTCAAAGATTCACAACCCTCTGAGTGAAGACATTTTTCCTTATCTCGGTCCGAAATGGCTGACCCCTTATCTTGAGACTATGCCTCCTAGTTCTGGGCTCTCCAGCAAGGGGAAACAGCCTCTCAGCATCTACCCTGTCAAGCTCTCTAAGAATTTTATACATTACAATGAGATCACCTCTCATTCTTCTAAATTCCAGAGAATATAGGCTCATTCTACACAATCTCTTCTCATAGGACAACACTCTCATCTCAGGAATCAATCTAGTGAACCTTTATTGCACCCCCTCTAAGGCAAGTATATCCTTCCCTATGTAAGAAGACCAAAACTGTATACAGTACTCCAGGTGTGTTCTCACCAGGGCCCTATATAATTGCAGCAAGACATCCTTACTCTTACACTCCAACCCCCTTGCAATAAAATCCAACACACCATTTGCCTTCCTGATTGCTTGCTGTATCTGCACGTTAACTTTCTGTGATTTGTGTACAAGGACTCAAAATCCCTCTGACTATCAACATTTCTTAGTCTCTCACCATTTAAAAAATATTCTGATTTTCTATTTTTCCTACCAAGGTGGATAATTTCACACGTCCCCAAATTATATTCAGTCTGCCACATTCTCGTCCATTCACTTCACCTGTCTATATCCCTTTGCAGCCTCTTTGCGTCCTCCTCACAGCTTACTTTCCCAACCAGCTTTGTATCATCAGCAAACTTGGATACATTGCACTCAGACCCCTCATCTAAGTCATTAATATAGATTGTAAATAGTTGAGGCCCAAGCACTGATCCTTGTGGCAACCCCCCCAGTTAAAACCTGCCAACCAGAAAATGACCCGTTTATTCCTACTCTCTGTTTTCTATCCGTTAACTAATCCTTAGTCCATGTTAATATATGTCAACCTATGTTAAAACTCACAAACTGTCAATCCCGGCAAAAACTCATCCACTGTCGATCTCTGTTAAAACTCAACAACTGTCAGTTTCTTTTTTTTTTCTTTGTTTGTGGGATGTGGGCGTCGCTGGCAAGACCAGCATTTTTTGCCCATCCCTAATTGCCCTTGAGAAGGTGGTCATGAGCCGCCTTCTTGAACTGCTGCAGTCCGTGTAGTGAAGGTTCTCCCACAGTGCTGTTAGGAAGGGAGATCCAGGATTTTGATTCAGCAACGATGAAGGAACGGCGATATATTTCCAAGTAGGGATGGTGTGTGACTTGGAGGGGAACGTGCAGGTGGTGTTGTTCCCATGTTCCTGCTGCCCTTGTCCTTCTAGGTGGTAGAGGTCGTGGGTTTGGGAGGTGCTGTCGAAGAAGCCTTGGCGAGTTGCTGCAGTGCATTCTGTGGATGGTACACACTGCAGCCACAGTGTGCCGGTGGTGAAGGGAGTGAATGTTTAGGGTGGTGGATGGGGTGCCAATCAAGTGGGCTACTTTGTCCTGGATAGTGTCGAGCTTCTTGAGTGTTGTTGGAGCTGCACACATCAAGGCAAGTGGAGAGTATTCCATCACACTCCTGACTTGTGCCTTGTAGATGGTGGAAATGCTTTGGGGAGTCAGGAGGTGAGTCACTCGCCGCAGAATACCCAGCCTCTGACCTGCTCTTGTAGCCACAGTATTTATGTGGCTGGTCCAGTTGAGTTTTTGGTCAATTGTGACTCCCAGGATGTTGATGGTGGGGGATTCGGCGATAGTAATGCCTTTGAATGTCAAGGGGAGGTGGTTAGACTCTCTCTTGTTGGAGATGGTCATTGCCTGGCACTTGTCTGGCGCGAACGTTACTTGCCACTTATCAGCCCAAGTCTGGATGTTGTCCAGGTCTTGCTGCACGCAGGCACGGACTGCTTCATTATCTGAGGGGTTGCGAATGGAACTGAACACTATGCAATCATCAGCGAACATCCCCATTTCTGACCTTATGATGGAGGGAAGGTCATTGATGAAGCAGCTGAAGATGGTTGGGCCTAGGACACTGCCCTGAGGAACTCCTGCAGCAATGCCCTGGGGCTGAAATGATTGGCCTCCAACAACCACTACCATCTTCCTTTGTGCTAGGTATGACTCCAGCCACTGGAGAGTTTTCCCCCTGATTCCCATTGACTTCAATTTTACTAGGGCTCCTTGGTGCCACACTCGGTCAAATGCTGCCTTGATGTCAAGGGCAGTCACTCTCACCTCACCTCTGGAATTCAGCTCTTTTGTCCATGTTTGCACCAAGGCTGAAATGAGGTCTGGAGCCGAGTGGTCCTGGCGGAACCCAAACTGAGCATTGGTGAGCAGGTTATTGGTAAGTAAGTGCCGCTTGATAGCACTGTCGACGACACCTTCCATCACTTTGCTGATGATTGAGAGTAGACTGATGGGGCGGTAATTGGCCGGATTGGATTTGTCCTGCTTTTTGTGGATAGGACATACCTGGGCAATTTTCCACATTGTCAGTTAGATGCCAGTGTTGTCGCTGTACTGGAACAGTTTGGCAGTCTTCAGCACTACAGCCGGGATGTTGTCGGGGCCCATAGCCTTTGCTGTATCCAGTGCACTCAGCCGTTTCTTGATATCACATGGAGTGAATCGAATTGGCTGAAGACTGGCTTCTGTGATGGTGGGGATATCGGGAGGAGGCCGAGATGGATCATCCACTCGGCACTTCTGGCTGAAGATGGTTGCGAACGCTTCAGCCTTGTTTTTTGCACTCACGTGCTGGACTCCGCCACCATTGAGGATGGGGATGTTTGCAGAGCCTCCTCCTCCCGTTAGTTGTTTAATTTTCCACCACCATTCACGGCTGGATGTAGCAGGATCGCAAAGCTTTGATCTGATCCGTTGGTTGTGGAATCACTTAGCTCTGCCTATAGCATGTTGCTTCAGTTGTTTAACATGCATGTAGTCCTGAGTTGTAGCTTCACCAGGTTGGCACCTCATTTTTAGGTACGTCTGTTGCTGCTCCTGGCATGTTCTTCTACACTCCTCATTAAACCAGGGTTGATCCCCTGGCTTGTTGGTAATGGTGGAATGAGGAATATGCCAGGCCATGAGGTTACAGATTGTGCTGGAATACAATTCTCCTGCTGCTGATGGCCCTCAGTACCTCATGGATGCCCAGTTTTGAGCTGCTAGATCAATTCTGAATCTATCCCATTTAGCACCGTGATAGTGCCACACAACACGTTGGATGGTGTCCTCAGTGCGAAGACGGGACTTCGTCTCCACGAGGACTGTGCGGTGGTCAATCCTACCAATACTGTCATGGACAGATGCATCTGCGACAGGTAGACTGGTGAGGACGAGGTCAAGTAGGTTTTTCCCTCATGTTAGTTCGCTTACCACCTACCGCAGGCCCAGTCTGGCAGTTATGTCCTTCATGACTCGGCCAGCTCGGTCAGTACTGGTACTACCGAGCCACTCTTGGTGATGGACATTGAAGTCCCCCACCCAGAGTACATTCTGTGCCCTTGTTACCCTCAGTGCTTCCTCCAAGTGGTGCTCAACATGGAGGAGGACTGATTCATCAGCTGAGGAAGGGCAGTAGGTGGTAATCAGCAGGAGGTTTCCTTGCCCATGTTTGACCTGATGCTATGAAATTTCATGGGGTCCAGAGTCAATGTTGAGGACTCCCAGGGCCACTCCCTCCTGACTGTATATCACTGTACCGCCACCTCTGGTCGGTCTGTCCTGCTGGTGGGACAAGACATACCCAGGGATGGTGATGGAAGCGTCCGGGACGTTGGCTGAAAGGTATGATTCTGTGAATATGGCTATGTCAGGCTGTTGCTTGACTAGTCTGTGGGACAGCTCTCCCAATTTTGGCACAAGTCCCCAGATGTTAGTGAGGAGGACTTTGCAGGGTCGACTGGGCTTGATTTGCCTTTGTTGTGTCCAGTGCCTAGTGGTCTGATGCCGAGTGGTCCATCCGGTTTTATTCTTATTATGACTTTTTCTTGTGAGATTGTACAACTGAGTGGCTTGCTTTTCCATTTCAGAGGGCAATTAAGAATCAACCACATTGATTCTATTAAAACTCACTTACTATTAACCTGTGTTAAAAAACAACCACTGTCAACCTGTGTTAAAACACAACCACTGTCAATCTGTGTTATAACTCACCCGCTGTTCACCTCTATTTTCAGTCTACCATTAGTCCATTTTGAAAGTCAACCACTGTCAATCTGTGTTAAAACTCACTCATCGTCAACCTGTGTTAAAATTCACTCATCGTCAACCTGTGTTAAAACTCACCTACTGTCAACCTGTCTTAAAACTCATCCACTGTCAACCTCTCTTAAAACTCAATCACCGTCAACCTGTCTTAAAACTCATGTATCTATGTTAAAATTCACCCACTGCCGACCTGTGTTAAAATTTACCCACTGTCAGTACTGTCAGTGGGAGAACCATCACCACATGGACTGCAGCGGTTCATAAGGCGGCTCACCACCACCTTCTCAAGGGCAATTAGGGATGGGCAATAAATGCTGGCCTCGCCAGCGATGCCCACATCCCATGAACCAATAAAAAAAATCCAAAGCTAGAGCTCCCTACTGGATGACTAAAGATATAGAAATTAAAATTAAACAGAAAAAGGAGGCTTATGACGAATGTAAGGTTCATAATACAGTAGAGAACCAAGCTGAATACAGAAAGTACAAGGAGATCTCAAAATGGGAATAAGAGGGTCAAAGAGAGAGTATGAGAATAGATTAGCGGCTAACATAAAAGGGAACTCAAAAGTCATTTATAAATATAAAAATAGTAAAAGGTTAGTCAAAGAAATCATGGAACCGATTAGGGACAAAAAAGGAGATCTTCTTGTGGAGCCAGAGGGTATGGCTGAGGCACTAAATGAATACTTCGCATCGGTCTTTGCAAAAGAGGATGCTGCCAATGTAGCAGTAAAGGAGGAGGTAGGAGCGGTATTGGATAGGATAAAAATAGAAAAAGAGGAGATACTTGACAGTTGGTGAATTTTAGGGCACTTGACAGTTGGTGAATTTTAGGACACTTGACAGTGGGTGAGTTTTATCACTGTGTTAAAATTTAACCACTGCCGACCTGTGTTAAAACTCAACCGCTGTTCACCTGTGTTAAAATTCACCCATTGTCAAACTGTGTTAACTGTGTTAAAACTCAACCATTGTCAACCTGTGTTAATATTCACTCACTGTCAACTTGTGTTCAAATTCATCCATTGTCAACCTGCGTTAAAACTCATGCACCTGTGTTAAAATTCACCCATTGTCAACCTGTGCTGAAATTCACCCACTGTCAACCTGTAATAGAAAAAGAGGAGATACTGTTAAAACACAACCACTGTCAACCTGTGTTAAAACACAACCACTGTCAATCTATGTTATAACTCACCCGCTGTTCACCTGTGTTAAAATTCACCCATTGTCAACCTGTGTTAAAACTCAGGAACAATGGGAAGCCTTCAAGGAGGAGTTGGTTTGGGTACAGAGTAGACACATCCCTAGCAGGGGGAAAGAAGGGGCATTCTGCAGCGAGTAACTCACCTCCTGACTCCCCAAAGATTTTCCACCATCTACAAGGCACAGATAAGGAGTGTGATGGAATACTCTCCACTTGCTTGGATGAGTGCAGCTCCAACAACACTCATGAAGCTCGACACCATCCAAGATAAAGCAGCCCGCTTGATTGGCACCCCATCCACCACCCTAAACATTCACTCCCTTCACCACCGGCGCACAGTGGCTGCAGTGTGTACCATCCACAGGATGCACTGCAGCAACTCGCCAAGGCTTCTTCGACAGCACATCCCAAACCCGTGACCTCTACCACCTAGAAGGACAAGAGCAGCAGACACATGGGAACAACACCACCAACACGTTCCCCTCCAAGTCACACACCATCCCGACTTGGAAATATATCGCCGTTCCTTCATCGTCACTGGGTCAAAATCCTGGAACTCCCTTCCTAACAGCACTGTGGGAGAACCGTCACCACATGGACTGCAGCAGTTCAAGAAGGCGGCTCACCACCACCTTCTCAAGGGCAATTAGGGATGGGCAATAAATGCTGGCCTCGCCAGCGACGCCAACATCCCATGAACCAATAAAAAAAAAATCAAAAGCTAGAGCTCCCTACTGGATGACTAAAGATATAGAAATTAAAATGAAACAAAAAAAGGAGGCTTATGACGAATGTAAGGTTCATAATACAGTAGAGAACCAGGCTGAATACAGAAAGTACAAGGAGATCTCAAAATGGGGATAAGAGGGGCAAAGAGAGAGTATGAGAATAGATTAGCGGCTAACATAAAAGGGAACTCAAAAGTCATTTATAAATACATATATAGTAAAAGGTTAGTCAAAGAAATCATGGAACCGATTAGGGACAAAAAAGGAGATCTTCTTGTGGAGCCAGAGGGTATGGCTGAGGCACTAAATGAATACTTCGCATCGGTCTTTGCAAAAGAGGATGCTGCCAATGTAGCAGTAAAGGAGGAGGTAGGAGCGGTATTGGATAGGATAAAAATAGAAAAAGAGGAGATACTTAAAAGTTTGGCAGTACTCAAAGTAGAAAAATTACCCGGTCCAGATGGGATGCATCCTAGGTTGCTGAGGGAAGAAGGGTAGAAACTGCGAAGGCTCTGGCTACAATCTTCCAATCCTCCTTAGGTAGGGGGGCAGAGCCAGAGGACTGGAGGATTGGAAATGTTACACCCCGTTCAAAAAGCGGAGTGGAATAAAATAGAGAATTACAGGCCAGTCAGCATAACATTGGCAGTGAGGAAACTTTTTGAGACATTAATCTGGGACAAACTTAATTGGCACATGCAAAAGTAAGGGCTAACAAATGAAAGCCAGCATGGATTTGTTAAATGAAAATCGTGATTGACTAACTTGATTGAGTTCTTTGATGAAGTAACAGAGAGGGCTGTTGAGGTGGTGCGCTTGATGTTGTGTATATGGACTTCCAAAAGGCATTTGATAAAATACCACATAATAGACTTGTTAGCAAAATTAAAGCCCATAGGATTAAAGGGACTGTAGCAGTGTGGATACAAAATTGGGTAAGGGACAGACAGCGGATTCAATAGTAACTTTGAAAAAGGAATTGGATAAATACTTGAAGGGGAAAAATTCATAGGGCTATAGGGAAAGAGCAGGCGAATGGGACTAATTGGATAGCACTTTCAAAGAGCTAGCACAGGCACGATGGGCCACATGGCATCCTCCTGCACGAAACCTACGACGATACTGTCAACCTCTGTTAAAACTAACCCACTAACAACCTGTGTTAAAATTCACCAACTGTCAAGTTGTGTTAAATCTCAAACACTGTCAACCTGTGATAGAAATCACCCACTGTCAAACTGTGATAAAATTCACTGACTGTCAACTTGTATTAAAACTCATGCACTATCAACCTGTTTTCAAATTCATCCACTTTCAACCTGTGTTAAAACTCACCAACTGTCAAACTGTGTTAAAACTCACCAACTGTCAAACTGTGTTAAATCTCAACCACTGTCAACCTGTGTTAAAACTCACCCACTGTTAAATTGTGTTAAATCTCACCCACTGTCCACCTGTGTTAAAACTCAACCACTATCAAACTGTGATAAAACTCACCCACTGTCAAGTGTCCTAAAATTCACCAACTGTCAAGTGTCCTAAAATTCACTCACTGTCAAGTGTCCAAAAATTCACCCACTGTCAAACTGTGTTAATACTCAACTACTGTCAACCTGTAAATTCACCCACTGTCAACCTGTGTTCAAATTCATCTTCTGTCAACCTGTGTTAAAACTCATGCACCATCAAGCTGTTTTAAAATTCACACACTGCCAACTTGTGTTCAAACTCAAGTACTGTCAAATTGTGCTAAAACTAACCCACTGACAAATTTTGTTAAAACTCACCCACTGTCAACTTGTGTTAAATCTCAAGCACTCTTAGCCTGTGTTAAAACTCACTCACTGTCAAACTGTGTTAAAACTCACTCACTGTCAAAATCTGTTAAAACTCATTCACTGTCCAACTGTGTTAAAACTCACTCACTGTCAAACTGTGTTAAAACTCGCCACCTGACAAACTGTGTTAAAATTACCACCTGTCAAACTGTGTTAAAACGCACTCACTGTCAAACTGTAATAAAACTCACTCACTGACAAACTGTGTTAAAACTCACCCACTGTCAAACTGTGTTAAAGCTCACGCACTGTCAAACTGTGTGAAAGCTCACTCAATGTCAAACTGTGTTAAAGCTCACCCACTGTCAAACTGTGCTAAAATTCACCACCTGTCAAACTGTAATAAAACTCACTCACTGTCAAACTGTGATAAAACTCACTCACTGTCAAACTGTGTTAAAGCTCACTCACTGTCAAACTGTGTTAAAGCTCACTCACTGTCAAACTGTGTTAAAGCTCACCCACTGTCAAACTGTGTCAAAGCTCACTCACTGTCAAACTGTGTTAAAGCTCACTCACTGTCAAACTGTGTTAAAGCTCACTCACTGTCAAACTATGTTAAAGCTCACTCACTGTCAAACTGTGTTAAAGCTCACTCACTGTCAAACTGTGTTAAAACTCATTCACTGTCAAACTGTGTTAAAGCTCTCTCACTGTCAAACTGTGTTAAAACTCACCCACTGTCAAACTGTGTTAAAACTCACTCACTGTCAAACTGTGTTAAAACTCACCCACTGCTAAACTATGTTAAAACTTGCCCACTGTCAAACTGTGTTAAAACTCACCCACTGTTAAACTGTGTTAAAACTCACTCACTGTCAAACTGTGTTAAAACTCACCCACTGTTAAACTGTGTTAAAACTCACCCACTGTTAAACTGTGTTAAAACGCACCCACTGTTAAACTGTGTTAAAACTCACCCACTGTTAAACTGTGTTAAAACTCACTCACTGTCAAACTGTGTTAAAACTCACCCACTGTTAAACTGTGTTAAAACTCACTCACTGTCAAACTGTGTTAAAACTCACCCACTGTTAAACTGTGTTAAAACTCACTCACTGTCAAACTGTGTTAAAACTCACCCACTGTCAAACTGTGATAAAACTCACTCACTGTCAAACTGTGTTAAAACTCACCCACTGTCAAACTGTGTTAAAACTCACCCACTGTCAAACTGTGTTAAAACTCACTCACTGTCAAACTGTGTTAAAACTCACTCACTGTCAAACTGTGCTAAAACTCACCCACTGTCAAACTGTGTTAAAACTCACTCACTGTCAAGCTGTGTTAAAACGCACCCACTGTTAATCTGTGTTAAAACTCACCCACTGTTAAACTGTGTTAAAACTCACTCACTGTCAAACTGTGTTAAAACTCACCCACTGTTAAACTGTGTTAAAACTCACTCACTGTCAAACTGTGTTAAAACTCATCCACTGTCAAACTGTGATAAAAGTCACTCACTGTCAAACTGTGTTAAAACTCACCCACTGTCAAACTGTGTTAAAACTCACTCACTGTCAAACTGTGTTAAAGCTCACTCACTGTCAAACTGTGTTAAAGCTCACCCACTGTCAAACTGTGTCAAAGCTCACTCACTGTCAAACTGTGTTAAAGCTCACTCACTGTCAAACTGTGTTAAAGCTCACTCACTGTCAAACTATGTTAAAGCTCACTCACTGTCAAACTGTGTTAAAGCTCACTCACTGTCAAAATGTGTTAAAACTCATTCACTGTCAAACTGTGTTAAAGCTCTCTCACTGTCAAACTGTGTTAAAACTCACCCACTGTCAAACTGTGTTAAAACTCACTCACTGTCAAACTGTGTTAAAACTCACCCACTGCTAAACTATGTTAAAACTTGCCCACTGTCAAACTGTGTTAAAACTCACCCACTGTTAAACTGTGTTAAAACTCACTCACTGTCAAACTGTGTTAAAACTCACCCACTGTTAAACTGTGTTAAAACTCACCCACTGTTAAACTGTGTTAAAACGCACCCACTGTTAAACTGTGTTAAAACTCACCCACTGTTAAACTGTGTTAAAACTCACTCACTGTCAAACTGTGTTAAAACTCACCCACTGTTAAACTGTGTTAAAACTCACTCACTGTCAAACTGTGTTAAAACTCACCCACTGTTAAACTGTGTTAAAACTCACTCACTGTCAAACTGTGTTAAAACTCACCCACTGTCAAACTGTGATAAAACTCACTCACTGTCAAACTGTGTTAAAACTCACCCACTGTCAAACTGTGTTAAAACTCACCCACTGTTAAACTGTGTTAAAACTCACCCACTGTCAAACTGTGATAAAACTCACTCACTGTCAAACTGTGTTAAAACTCACCCACTGTCAAACTGTGTTAAAACTCACCCACTGTCAAACTGTGTTAAAACTCACTCACTGTCAAATTGTGTTAAAACTCGCCCACTGTCAAACCGTGTTAAAACTCAATCACTGTCAAACTGTTTTAAAACTCACTCACTGTCAAACTGTGTAAAAACTCACCCACTGTCAAACTGTGTTAAAACTCGCCACCTGTCAAACTGTGTTAAAACTCACTCACTGTCAAACTGTGTTAAAACTCACTCACTGTCAAACTGTGTTTAAACTCACTCACTGTCAAACTGTGTTAAAATTCACCCACTGTCAAACTGTGTTAAAACTCACTCACTGTCAAACTGTGTTAAAACTCACCCACTGTCAAACTGTGTTAAAACTCACTCACTGTCAAACTGTGTTAAAACTCACCCACTGTTAAACTGTGTTGAAACTCACTCACTGTCAAACTGTGTTAAAACTCACCCACTGTTAAACTGTGTTAAAACTCACTCACTGTCAAACTGTGTTAAAACTCACTCACTGTCCAACTGTGTTAAAACTCACTCACTGTCAAACTGTGTTAAAACTCGCCACCTGACAAACTGTGTTAAAACTCACCACCTGTCAAACTGTGTTAAAACTCACTCACTGTCAAACTGCAATAAAACTCACTCACTGTCAAACTGTGTAAAAACTCACCCACTGTCAAACTGTGTTAAAGCTCACCCACTGTCAAACTGTGTGAAAGCTCACTCAATGTCAAACTGTGTTAAAGCTCACCCACTGTCAAACTGTGCTAAAATTCACCACCTGTCAAACTGTAATAAAACTCACTCACTGTCAAACTGTGATAAAACTCTCTCACTGTCAAACTGTGTTAAAGCTCACTCACTGTCAAACTGTGTTAAAGCTCACTCACTGTCAAACTGTGTTAAAGCTCACCCACTGTCAAACTGTGTCAAAGCTCACTCACTGTCAAACTGTGTTAAAGCTCACTCACTGTCAAACTGTGTTAAAGCTCACCCACTGTCAAACTGTGTCAAAGCTCACTCACTGTCAAACTGTGTTATAGCTCACCCACTGTCAAACTGTGCTAAAATTCACCACCTGTCAAACTGTAATAAAACTCACTCACTGTCAAACTGTGTTAAAGCTCACTCACTGTCAAACTGTGTTAAATCTCACTCACTGTCAAACTGTGTTAAAGCTCACTCACTGTCAAACTATGTTAAAGCTCACTCACTGTCAAACTGTGTTAAAGCTCACTCACTGTCAAACTGTGTTAAAACTCATTCACTGTCAAACTGTGTTAAAGCTCTCTCACTGTCAAACTGTGTTAAAACACACCCACTGTCAAACTGTGTTAAAACTCACTCACTGTCAAACTGTGTTAAAACTCACCCACTGCTAAACTATGTTAAAACTTGCCCACTGTCAAACTGTGTTAAAACTCACCCACTGTTAAACTGTGTTGAAACTCACTCACTGTCAAACTGTGTTAAAACTCTCCCACTGTTAAACTGTGTTAAAACTCACCCACTGTTAAACTGTGTTAAAACGCACCCACTGTTAAACTGTGTTAAAACTCACCCACTGTTGAACTGTTTTAAAACTCACTCACTGTCAAACTGTGTTAAAACTCACCCACTGTTAAACTGTGTTAAAACTCACTCACTTTCAAACTGTGTTAAAACTCACCCACTGTTAAACTGTGTTAAAACTCACTCACTGTCAAACTGTGTTAAAACTCACCCACTGTCAAACTGTGATAAACTCACTCACAGTCAAACTGTGTTGAAACTCACTCACTGTCAAACTGTGTTTAAACTCACTCACTGTCAAACTGTGTTAAAACTCACCCACTGTCAAACTGTGTTAAAACTCACCCACTGTCAAACTGTGTTAAAACTCACTCACTGTCAAACTGTGTTAAAACTCACCCACTGTTAAACTGTGTTAAAACTCACTCACTGTCAAACTGTGTTAAAACTCACCCACTGTTAAACTGTGTTAAAACTCACTCACTGTCAAACTGTGTTAAAACTCACTCACTGTCAAACTGCGTTAAAACTCACCCACTGTCAAACTGTGTTAAAACTCACCCACTGTCAAACTGTGTTAAAGCTCACCCACTGTCAAACTGTGCTAAAATTCACCACCTGTCAAACTGTAATAAAACTCACCCACTGTCAAACTGTGATAAAACTCACTCACTGTCAAACTGTGTTAAAACTCACCCACTGCTAAACTATGTGAAAACTTGCCCACTGTCAAACTGTGTTAATACTCACCCACAGTTAAACTGTGTTAAAACTCACTCACTGTCAAACTGTGTTAAAACTCACCCACTGTCAAACTGTGTTAAAACTTGCCCACTGTCAAACTGTGATGAAACTCACTCACTGTCAAACTGTGTTAAAACTCGCCCACTGTCAAACTGTGTTTAAACTTGCCCACTGTCAAACTGTGATGAAACTCACTCACTGTCAAACTGTGTTAAAACTCACCCACTGTCAAACTGTGTTAAAACTCACCCACTGTCAAACTGTGTTAAAACTCACTCACTGTCAAACTGTGTTAAAACTCACCCACTGTTAAACTGTGTTAAAACTCACTCACTGTCAAACTGTGTTAAAACTCACCCACTGTTAAACTGTGTTAAAACTCACTCACTGTCAAACTGTGTTAAAACTCACTCACTGTCAAACTGTGTTAAAACTCACCCACTGTCAAACTGTGTTAAAACTCACCCACTGTCAAACTGTGTTAAAGCTCACCCACTGTCAAACTGTGCTAAAATTCACCACCTGTCAAACTGTAATAAAACTCACCCACTGTCAAACTGTGATAAAACTCACTCACTGTCAAACTGTGTTAAAACTCACCCACTGCTAAACTATGTGAAAACTTGCCCACTGTCAAACTGTGTTAATACTCACCCACAGTTAAACTGTGTTAAAACTCACTCACTGTCAAACTGTGTTAAAACTCACCCACTGTCAAACTGTGTTAAAACTTGCCCACTGTCAAACTGTGATGAAACTCACTCACTGTCAAACTGTGTTAAAACTCGCCCACCGTCAAACTGTGTTTAAACTTGCCCACTGTCAAACTGTGATGAAACTCACTCACTGTCAAACTGTGTTAAAACTCACCCACTGTCAAACTGTGTTAAAACTCGCCCACTGTCAAACTGTGTTAAAACTTGCCCACTGTCAAACTGTGATGAAACTCACTCACTGTCAAACTGTGTTAAAACTCACCCACTGTCAAACTGTGTTAAAACTCACTCACTGTCAAACTGTGTTAAAGCTCACTCACTGTCAAACTGTGTTCAAACTCACTCACTGTCAAACTGTGTTAAAACTTGCCCACTGTCTAACTGTGTTCAAACTCACTCAATGTCAAACTGTGTTAAAACTCACTCACTGTCAAACTGTGTTAAAACTTGCCCACTGTCAAACTGTGTTAAAACTCACTCACTGTCAAACTGTGTTAAAACTCACTCACTGTCAAACTGTGTTAAAACTCACCCACTGTCAAACTGTGTTAAAACTCACTCACTGTCAAGCTGTTTTAAAACGCACCCACTGTTAAACTGTGTTAAAACTCACCCACTGTTAAACTGTGTTAAAACTCACTCACTGTCAAACTGTGTTAAAACTCACCCACTGTTAAACTGTGTTAAAACTCACTCACTGTCAAACTGTGTTAAAACTCACCCACTGTTAAACTGTGTTAAAACTCACTCACTGTCAAACTGTGTTAAAACTCAACCACTGTCAAACTGTGTTAAAACTCACTCACTGTCAAACTGTGTTAAAACTCACCCACTGACAAACTGTTTTAAAACTCACACACTGTCAAACTGTGAAAAAACTCACCCACTGTCAAACTGTGTTAAAACTCGCCACCTGTCAAACTGTGTTAAAACTCACTCACTGTCAAACTGTAATAAAACTCACTCACTGTCAAACTGTGATAAAACTCACTCACTGTCAAACTGTGTTGAAACTCACCCACTGTCAAACTGTGTTAAAACTCACCCACTGTCAAACTGTGTTAAAGCTCACCCACTGTCAAACTGTGTTAAAGCTTACTCAATGTCAAACTGTGTTAAAGCTCACCCACTGTCAAACTGTGCTAAAATTCACCACCTGTCAAACTGTGATAAAACTCACTCACTGTCAAACTGTGTTAAAACTCGCCCACTGTCAAACTGTGTTAAAACTCACTCACTGTCAAACTGTTTTAAAACTCACTCACTGTCAAACTGTGTAAAAACTCACCCACTGTCAAACTGTGTTAAAACTCGCCACCTGTCAAACTGTGTTAAAACTCACTCATTGTCAAACTGTGTTAAAACTCGCCCACTGTCAAACTGTGTTAAAACTCGCCCACTGTCAAACTGTGTTAAAACTCACTCACTGTCAAACTGTGATAAAACTCACTCACTGTCAAACTGTGTTAAAACTCACCCACTGCTAAACTATGTGAAAACTTGCCACTGTCAAACTGTGTTAAAACTCACCCACAGTTAAACTGTGTTAAAACTCACTCACTGTCAAACTGTGTTAAAAGTCGCCCACTGTCAAACTGTGTTTAAACTTGCCCACTGTCAAACTGTGATGAAACTCACTCACTGTCAAACTGTGTTAAAACTCACCCACTGTCAAACTGTGTTAAAACCTGCCCACTGTCAAACTGTGTTAAAACTCACCCACTGTCAAACTGTGTTAAACTCACACATGTTAAACTGTGTTAAAACTCATTCACTGTCAAACTGTGTTAAAACTCACCCACTGTCAAACTGTGTTAAAACTCACCCACTGTCAAACTGTGTTAAAACTTGCCCACTGTCAAACTGTGTTAAAACTCACTCACTGTCAAACTGTGTTTAAGCTCACTCACTGTCAAACTGTGTTCAAACTCACTCACTGTCAAACTGTGTTAAAACTTGCCCACTGTCTAACTGTGTTAAAGCTCACGTACTGTCAAACTGTGTTAAAGCTCACCCACTGTCAAACTGTGCTAAAATTCACCACCTGTCAAACTGTGATAAAACTCACTCACTGTCAAACTGTTTTAAATCTCACTCACTGTCAAACTGTGTAAAAACTCACCCACTGTCAAACTGTGTTAAAACTCGCCACCTGTCAAACTGTGTTAAAACTCACTCACTGTCAAACTGTGTTAAAACTCGCCCACTGTCAAACTGTGTTAAAACTCACTCACTGTCAAACTGTTTTAAAACTCACTCACTGTCAAACTGTGTAAAAACTCACCCACTGTCAAACTGTGTTAAAACTCGCCACCTGTCAAACTGTGTTAAAACTCACTCACTGTCAAACTGTGTTAAAACTCACCCACTGTTAAACTGTGTTAAAACTCACTCACTGTCAAACTGTGTTAAAACTCACCCACTGTTAAACTGTGTTAAAACTCACTCACTGTCAAACTGTGTTAAAACTCACTCACTGTCAAACTGTGTTAAAACTCACCCACTGTCAAACTGTGTTAAAACTCACCCACTTTCAAACTGTGTTAAAGCTCACCCACTGTCAAACTGTGTTAAAGCTCACTCAATGTCAAACTGTGTTAAAGCTCACCCACTGTCAAACTGTGCTAAAATTCACCACCTGTCAAACTGTAATAAAACTCACCCACTGTCAAATTGTGATAAAACTCACTCACTGTCAAACTGTGTTAAAACTCACCCACTGCTAAACTATGTGAAAACTTGCCCACTGTCAAACTGTGTTAAAACTAACCCACAGTTAAACTGTGTTAAAACTCACTCACTGTCAAACTGTGTTAAAACTCACCCACTGTCAAACTGTGTTAAAACTTGCCCACTGTCAAACTGTGATGAAACTCACTCACTGTCAAACTGTGTTAAAACTCGCCCACTGTCAAACTGTGTTTAAACTTGCCCACTGTCAAACTGTGATGAAACTCACTCACTGTCAAACTGTGTTAAAACTCACCCACTGTCAAACTGTGTTAAAACTTGCCCACTGTCAAACTGTGTTAAAACTCACCCACTGTCAAACTGTGTTAAACTCACCCACTGTTAAACTGTGTTAAAACTCATTCACTGTCAAACTCTGTTAAAACTCACCCACTGTCAAACTGTGTTAAAACTCGCCCACTGTCAAACTGTGTTAAAACTTGCCCACTGTCAAACTGTGATGAAACTCACTCACTGTCAAACTGTGTTAAAACTCACCCACTGTCAAACTGTGTTAAAACTCACTCACTGTCAAACTGTGTTAAAGCTCACTCACTGTCAAACTGTGTTCAAACTCACTCACTGTCAAACTGTGTTAAAACTTGCCCACTGTCTAACTGTGTTCAAACTCACTCAATGTCAAACTGTGTTAAAACTCACTCACTGTCAAACTGTGTTAAAACTTGCCCACTGTCAAACTGTGTTAAAACTCACTCACTGTCAAACTGTGTTAAAACTCACTCACTGTCAAACTGTGTTAAAACTCACCCACTGTCAAACTGTGTTAAAACTCACTCACTGTCAAGCTGTTTTAAAACGCACCCACTGTTAAACTGTGTTAAAACTCACCCACTGTTAAACTGTGTTAAAACTCACTCACTGTCAAACTGTGTTAAAACTCACCCACTGTTAAACTGTGTTAAAACTCACTCACTGTCAAACTGTGTTAAAACTCACCCACTGTTAAACTGTGTTAAAACTCACTCACTGTCAAACTGTGTTAAAACTCAACCACTGTCAAACTGTGTTAAAACTCACTCACTGTCAAACTGTGTTAAAACTCACCCACTGACAAACTGTGTAAAAACTCACCCACTGTCAAACTGTGTTAAAACTCGCCACCTGTCAAACTGTGTTAAAACTCACTCACTGTCAAACTGTAATAAAACTCACTCACTGTCAAACTGTGATAAAACTCACTCACTGTCAAACTGTGTTAAAACTCACCCACTGCTAAACTATGTGAAAACTTGCCACTGTCAAACTGTGTTAAAACTCACCCACAGTTAAACTGTGTTAAAACTCACTCACTGTCAAACTGTGTTAAAAGTCGCCCACTGTCAAACTGTGTTTAAACTTGCCCACTGTCAAACTGTGATGAAACTCACTCACTGTCAAACTGTGTTAAAACTCACCCACTGTCAAACTGTGTTAAAACCTGCCCACTGTCAAACTGTGTTAAAACTCACCCACTGTCAAACTGTGTTAAACTCACACATGTTAAACTGTGTTAAAACTCATTCACTGTCAAACTGTGTTAAAACTCACCCACTGTCAAACTGTGTTAAAACTCACCCACTGTCAAACTGTGTTAAAACTTGCCCACTGTCAAACTGTGTTAAAACTCACTCACTGTCAAACTGTGTTTAAGCTCACTCACTGTCAAACTGTGTTCAAACTCACTCACTGTCAAACTGTGTTAAAACTTGCCCACTGTCTAACTGTGTTAAAGCTCACGTACTGTCAAACTGTGTTAAAGCTCACCCACTGTCAAACTGTGCTAAAATTCACCACCTGTCAAACTGTGATAAAACTCACTCACTGTCAAACTGTTTTAAATCTCACTCACTGTCAAACTGTGTAAAAACTCACCCACTGTCAAACTGTGTTAAAACTCGCCACCTGTCAAACTGTGTTAAAACTCACTCACTGTCAAACTGTGTTAAAACTCGCCCACTGTCAAACTGTGTTAAAACTCACTCACTGTCAAACTGTTTTAAAACTCACTCACTGTCAAACTGTGTAAAAACTCACCCACTGTCAAACTGTGTTAAAACTCGCCACCTGTCAAACTGTGTTAAAACTCACTCACTGTCAAACTGTGTTAAAACTCACCCACTGTTAAACTGTGTTAAAACTCACTCACTGTCAAACTGTGTTAAAACTCACCCACTGTTAAACTGTGTTAAAACTCACTCACTGTCAAACTGTGTTAAAACTCACTCACTGTCAAACTGTGTTAAAACTCACCCACTGTCAAACTGTGTTAAAACTCACCCACTTTCAAACTGTGTTAAAGCTCACCCACTGTCAAACTGTGTTAAAGCTCACTCAATGTCAAACTGTGTTAAAGCTCACCCACTGTCAAACTGTGCTAAAATTCACCACCTGTCAAACTGTAATAAAACTCACCCACTGTCAAATTGTGATAAAACTCACTCACTGTCAAACTGTGTTAAAACTCACCCACTGCTAAACTATGTGAAAACTTGCCCACTGTCAAACTGTGTTAAAACTAACCCACAGTTAAACTGTGTTAAAACTCACTCACTGTCAAACTGTGTTAAAACTCACCCACTGTCAAACTGTGTTAAAACTTGCCCACTGTCAAACTGTGATGAAACTCACTCACTGTCAAACTGTGTTAAAACTCGCCCACTGTCAAACTGTGTTTAAACTTGCCCACTGTCAAACTGTGATGAAACTCACTCACTGTCAAACTGTGTTAAAACTCACCCACTGTCAAACTGTGTTAAAACTTGCCCACTGTCAAACTGTGTTAAAACTCACCCACTGTCAAACTGTGTTAAACTCACCCACTGTTAAACTGTGTTAAAACTCATTCACTGTCAAACTCTGTTAAAACTCACCCACTGTCAAACTGTGTTAAAACTCGCCCACTGTCAAACTGTGTTAAAACTTGCCCACTGTCAAACTGTGATGAAACTCACTCACTGTCAAACTGTGTTAAAACTCACCCACTGTCAAACTGTGTTAAAACTCACTCACTGTCAAACTGTGTTAAAGCTCACTCACTGTCAAACTGTGTTCAAACTCACTCACTGTCAAACTGTGTTAAAACTTGCCCACTGTCTAACTGTGTTCAAACTCACTCAATGTCAAACTGTGTTAAAACTCACTCACTGTCAAACTGTGTTAAAACTTGCCCACTGTCAAACTGTGTTAAAACTCACTCACTGTCAAACTGTGTTAAAACTCACTCACTGTCAAACTGTGTTAAAACTCACCCACTGTCAAACTGTGTTAAAACTCACTCACTGTCAAGCTGTTTTAAAACGCACCCACTGTTAAACTGTGTTAAAACTCACCCACTGTTAAACTGTGTTAAAACTCACTCACTGTCAAACTGTGTTAAAACTCACCCACTGTTAAACTGTGTTAAAACTCACTCACTGTCAAACTGTGTTAAAACTCACCCACTGTTAAACTGTGTTAAAACTCACTCACTGTCAAACTGTGTTAAAACTCAACCACTGTCAAACTGTGTTAAAACTCACTCACTGTCAAACTGTGTTAAAACTCACCCACTGACAAACTGTGTAAAAACTCACCCACTGTCAAACTGTGTTAAAACTCGCCACCTGTCAAACTGTGTTAAAACTCACTCACTGTCAAACTGTAATAAAACTCACTCACTGTCAAACTGTGATAAAACTCACTCACTGTCAAACTGTGTTGAAACTCACCCACTGTCAAACTGTGTTAAAACTCACCCACTGTCAAACTGTGTTAAAGCTCACCCACTGTCAAACTGTGTTAAAGCTCACTCAATGTCAAACTGTGTTAAAGCTCACCCACTGTCAAACTGTGCTAAAATTCACCACCTGTCAAACTGTGATAAAACTCACTCACTGTCAAACTGTGTTAAAACTCGCCCACTGTCAAACTGTGTTAAAACTCACTCACTGTCAAACTGTTTTAAAACTCACTCACTGTCAAACTGTGTAAAAACTCACCCACTGTCAAACTGTGTTAAAACTCGCCACCTGTCAAACTGTGTTAAAACTCACTCACTGTCAAACTGTGTTAAAACTCGCCCACTGTCAAACTGTGTTAAAACTCACTCACTGTCAAACTGTTTTAAAACTCACTCACTGTCAAACTGTGTAAAAACTCACCCACTGTCAAACTATGTTAAAACTCGCCTCCTGTCAAACTGTGTTAAAACTCACCCACTGTCAAACTGTGTTAAAACTCACCCACGGTTAAACTGTGTTAAAACTCACCCACTGTTAAACTGTGTTAAAACTCACTCACTGTCAAACTGTGTAAAAACTCACCCACTGTCAAACTGTGTTAAAACTCGCCACCTGTCAAACTGTGTTAAAACTCACTCACTGTCAAACTGTAATAAAACTCTCACTGTCAAACTGTGATAAAACTCACTCACTGTCAAACTGTGTTAAAACTCACCCACTGTCAAACTGTGTTAAAACTCACCCACTGTCAAACTGTGTTAAAACTCACCCACTGTCAAACTGTGTTAAAGCTCACCCACTGTCAAACTGTGTTAAAGCTCACTCAATGTCAAACTGTGTTAAAGCTCACCCACTGTCAAACTGTGCTAAAATTCACCACCTGTCAAACTGTGATAAAACTCACTCACTGTCAAACTGAGTTAAAACTCGCCCACTGTCAAACTGTGTTAAAACTCACTCACTGTCAAACTGTGTAAAAACTCACGCACTGTCAAACTATGTTAAAACTCGCCTCCTGTCAAACTGTGTTAAAACTCACCCACTGTTAAACTGTGTTAAAACTCACCCACTGTTAAACTGTGTTAAAACTCACCCACTGTTAAACTGTGTTAAAACTCACTCACTGTCAAACTGTGTAAAAACTCACCCACTGTCAAACTGTGTTAAAACTCGCCACCTGTCAAACTGTGTTAAAACTCACTCACTGTCAAACTGTAATAAAACTCACTCACTGTCAAACTGTGTTAAAACTCACCCACTGTCAAACTGTGTTAAAACTCACCCACTGTCAAACTGTGTTAAAACTTGCCCACTGTCAAACTGTGATGAAACTCACTCACTGTCAAACTGTGTTAAAACTCGCCCACTGTCAAACTGTGTTTAAACTTGCCCACTGTCAAACTGTGATGAAACTCACTCACTGTCAAACTGTGTTAAAACTCACCCACTGTCAAACTGTGTTAAAACTTGCCCACTGTCAAACTGTGTTAAAACTCACCCACTGTCAAACTGTGTTAAACTCACCCACTGTTAAACTATGTTAAAACTCATTCACTGTCAAACTCTGTTAAAACTCACCCACTGTCAAACTGTGTTAAAACTCGCCCACTGTCAAACTGTGTTAAAACTTGCCCACTGTCAAACTGTGATGAAACTCACTCACTGTCAAACTGTGTTAAAACTCACCCACTGTCAAACTGTGTTAAAACTCACTCACTGTCAAACTGTGTTAAAGCTCACTCACTGTCAAACTGTGTTCAAACTCACTCACTGTCAAACTGTGTTAAAACTTGCCCACTGTCTAACTGTGTTCAAACTCACTCAATGTCAAACTGTGTTAAAACTCACTCACTGTCAAACTGTGTTAAAACTTGCCCACTGTCAAACTGTGTTAAAACTCACTCACTGTCAAACTGTGTTAAAACTCACTCACTGTCAAACTGTGTTAAAACTCACCCACTGTCAAACTGTGTTAAAACTTACTCACTGTCAAGCTGTTTTAAAACGCACCCACTGTTAAACTGTGTTAAAACTCACCCACTGTTAAACTGTGTTAAAACTCACTCACTGTCAAACTGTGTTAAAACTCACCCACTGTTAAACTGTGTTAAAACTCACTCACTGTCAAACTGTGTTAAAACTCAACCACTGTCAAACTGTGTTGAAACTCACTCACTGTCAAACTGTGTTAAAACTCACCCACTGACAAACTGTTTTAAAACTCACTCACTGTCAAACTGTGTAAAAACTCACCCACTGTCAAACTGTGTTAAAACTCGCCACCTGTCAAACTGTGTTAAAACTCACTCACTGTCAAACTGTAATAAAACTCACTCACTGTCAAACTGTGATAAAACTCACTCACTGTCAAACTGTGTTGAAACTCACCCACTGTCAAACTGTGTTAAAACTCACCCACTGTCAAACTGTGTTAAAGCTCACCCACTGTCAAACTGTGTTAAAGCTCACTCAATGTCAAACTGTGTTAAAGCTCACCCACTGTCAAACTGTGCTAAAATTCACCACCTGTCAAACTGTGATAAAACTCACTCACTGTCAAACTGAGTTAAAACTCGCCCACTGTCAAACTGTGTTAAAACTCATTCACTGTCAAACTGTTTTAAAACTCACTCACTGTCAAACTGTGTAAAAACTCACCCACTGTCAAACTGTGTTAAAACTCGCCACCTGTCAAACTGTGTTAAAACTCACTCACTGTCAAACTGTGTTAAAACTCGCCCACTGTCAAACTGTGTTAAAACTCACTCACTGTCAAACTGTTTTAAAACTCACTCAC
Organism: Heptranchias perlo; assembly: GCF_035084215.1. NCBI lineage: Eukaryota > Metazoa > Chordata > Chondrichthyes > Hexanchiformes > Hexanchidae > Heptranchias > Heptranchias perlo. Next base: position 13,608,371 of record NC_090331.1, on the reverse strand, counting down.
TGTCAAACTGTGTAAAAACTCACCCACTGTAAAACTATGTTAAAACTCGCCTCCTGTCAAACTGTGTTAAAACTCACCCACTGTCAAACTGTGTTAAAACTCACCCACTGTTAAACTGTGTTAAAACTCACCCACTGTTAAACTGTGTTAAAACTCACTCACTGTCAAACTGTGTAAAAACTCACCCACTGTCAAACTGTGTTAAAACTCGCCACCTGTCAAACTGTGTTAAAACTCACTCACTGTCAAACTGTAATAAAACTCTCACTGTCAAACTGTGATAAAACTCACTCACTGTCAAACTGTGTTAAAACTCACCCACTGTCAAACTGTGTTAAAACTCACCCACTGTCAAACTGTGTTAAAACTCACCCACTGTCAAACTGTGTTAAAGCTCACCCACTGTCAAACTGTGTTAAAGCTCACTCAATGTCAAACTGTGTTAAAGCTCACCCACTGTCAAACTGTGCTAAAATTCACCACCTGTCAAACTGTGATAAAACTCACTCACTGTCAAACTGAGTTAAAACTCGCCCACTGTCAAACTGTGTTAAAACTCACTCACTGTCAAACTGTGTAAAAACTCACGCACTGTCAAACTATGTTAAAACTCGCCTCCTGTCAAACTGTGTTAAAACTCACCCACTGTTAAACTGTGTTAAAACTCACCCACTGTTAAACTGTGTTAAAACTCACCCACTGTTAAACTGTGTTAAAACTCACTCACTGTCAAACTGTGTAAAAACTCACCCACTGTCAAACTGTGTTAAAACTCGCCACCTGTCAAACTGTGTTAAAACTCACTCACTGTCAAACTGTAATAAAACTCACTCACTGTCAAACTGTGTTAAAACTCACCCACTGTCAAACTGTGTTAAAACTCACCCACTGTCAAAGTGTGTTAAAACTCACTCACTGTCAAGCTGTTTTAAAACGCACCCACTGTTAAACTGTGTTAAAACTCACCCACTGTTAAACTGTGTTAAAACTCACTCACTGTCAAACTGTGTTAAAACTCACCCACTGTTAAACTGTGTTAAAACTCACTCACTGTCAAACTGTGTTAAAACTCACCCACTGTTAAACTGTGTTAAAACTCACTCACTGTCAAACTGTGTTAAAACTCAACCACTGTCAAACTGTGTTAAAACTCACTCACTGTCAAACTGTGTTAAAACTCACCCACTGACAAACTGTTTTAAAACTCACTCACTGTCAAACTGTGTTAAAACTCGCCACCTGTCAAACTGTGTTAAAACTCACTCACTGTCAAACTGTAATAAAACTCACTCACTGTCAAACTGTGATAAAACTCACTCACTGTCAAACTGTGTTGAAACTCACCCACTGTCAAACTGTGTTAAAACTCACCCACTGTCAAACTGTGTTAAAGCTCACCCACTGTCAAACTGTGTTAAAGCTCACTCAATGTCAAACTGTGTTAAAGCTCACCCACTGTCAAACTGTGCTAAAATTCACCACCTGTCAAACTGTGATAAAACTCACTCACTGTCAAACTGTGTTAAAACTCGCCCACTGTCAAACTGTGCTAAAACTCACTCACTGTCAAACTGTTTTAAAACTCACTCACTGTCAAACTGTGTAAAAACTCACCCACTGTCAAACTGTGTTAAAACTCGCCACCTGTCAAACTGTGTTAAAACTCACTCACTGTCAAACTGTGTTAAAACTCGCCCACTGTCAAACTGTGTTAAAACTCACTCACTGTCAAACTGTTTTAAAACTCACTCACTGTCAAACTGTGTAAAAACTCACCCACTGTCAAACTATGTTAAAACTCACCCACTGTTAAACTGTGTTAAAACTCGCCACCTGTCAAACTGTGTTAAAACTCACTCACTGTCAAACTGTAATAAAACTCTCACTGTCAAACTGTGATAAAACTCACTCACTGTCAAACTGTGTTAAAACTCACCCACTGTCAAACTGTGTTAAAACTCACCCACTGTCAAACTGTGTTAAAACTCACCCACTGTCAAACTGTGTTAAAGCTCACTCAATGTCAAACTGTGTTAAAGCTCACCCACTGTCAAACTGTGCTAAAATTCACCACCTGTCAAACTGTGATAAAACTCACTCACTGTCAAACTGAGTTAAAACTCGCCCACTGTCAAACTGTGTTAAAACTCACTCACTGTCAAACTGTGTAAAAACTCACCCACTGTCAAACTATGTTAAAACTCGCCTCCTGTCAAACTGTGTTAAAACTCACCCACTGTTAAACTGTGTTAAAACTCACCCACTGTTAAACTGTGTTAAAACTCACCCACTGTTAAACTGTGTTAAAACTCACTCACTGTCAAACTGTGTAAAAACTCACCCACTGTCAAACTGTGTTAAAACTCGCCACCTGTCAAACTGTGTTAAAACTCACTCACTGTCAAACTGTAATAAAACTCACTCACTGTCAAACTGTGTTAAAACTCACCCACTGTCAAACTGTGTTAAAACTCACCCACTGTCAAACTGTGTTAAAACTCACCCACTGTCAAACTGTGTTAAAGCTCACCCACTGTCAAACTGTGTTAAAGCTCACTCAATGTCAAACTGTGTTAAAGCTCACCCACTGTCAAACTGTGCTAAAATTCACCACCTGTCAAACTGTGATAAAACTCACTCACTGTCAAACTGAGTTAAAACTCGCCCACTGTCAAACTGTGTTAAAACTCATTCACTGTCAAACTGTTTTAAAACTCACTCACTGTCAAACTGTGTAAAAACTCACCCACTGTCAAACTGTGTTAAAACTCGCCACCTGTCAAACTGTGTTAAAACTCACTCACTGTCAAGCTGTGTTAAAACTCACTCACTGTCAAACTGTTTTAAAACTCTATCACTGTCCAACTGTGTAAAAACTCACCCACTGTCAAACTGTGTTGAAACTCCCCACCTGTCAAACTGTGTTAAAACTCACTCACTGTCAAACTGTGTTCAAACTCACTCACTGTCAAATTGTGTTTAAACTCACTGACTGTCAAACTGTGTTAAAACTCACCCACTGTCAAACTGTGTTAAAACTCACCCACTGTTGAACTGTGTTAAAACTCACTCACTGTCAAACTGTGTTGCAACTCACCCACTGTTAAACTGTGTTAAAACTCACTCACTGTCAAACTGTGTTAATACCCACCCACTGTTAAACTGTGTTAAAACTCACTCACTGTCAAACTGTGTTAAAACTCAGTCACTGTCAAACTGTGTTAAAACTCACTCACTGTCAAACTGTGTTAAAACTCACCCACTGTCAAACTGTGTTAAAACTCACCCACTGTCAAACTGTGTTAAAGCTCACCCACTGTCAAACTGTGTTGAAGCTCACTCAATGTCAAACGATGTTAAAGCTCACCCACTGTCAAACTGTGCTAAAATTCACCTCCTGTCAAACTGTAATAAAACTCACTCACTGTCAAACTGTGTTAAAACTCACCCACTGCTAAACTATGTTAAAACTTGCCCACTGTCAAACTGTGTTAAAACTCACCCACAGTTAAACTGTGTTAAAACTTACTCACTGTCAAACTGTGTTAAAACTCACCCACTGTCAAACTGTGTTAAAACTTGCCCACTGTCAAACTGTGATGAAACTCACTCACTGTCAAACTGTGTTAAAACTCACCCACTGGCAAACTGTGTTAAAACTCACCCACTGACAAACTGTGTTAAAACTCGCCCACTGTCAAACTGTGTTAAAACTTGCCCACTGTCAAACTGTGTTAAAACTCACCCACTGTCAAACTGTGTTAAAACTCACCCACTGTTAAACTGTGTTAAAACTCATTCACTGTCAAACTGTGTTAAAACTCACCCACTGTCAAACTGTGTTAAAACTTGCCCACTGTCAAACTGTGATGAAACTCACTCACTGTCAAACTGTGTTAAAACTCAACCACTGTCAAACTGTGTTAAAACTCACTCACTGTCAAACTGTGTTAAAGCTCACTCATTGTCAAACTGTGTTCAATCTCACTCACTGTCAAACTGTGTTAAAACTTGCCCACTGTGAAACTGTGTTCAAACTCACCCACTGTCAAACTGTGTTAAAACTCACTCACTGTCAAACTGTTTTAAAACTCACTCACTGTCAAACTGTGTTAAAACTCACCCACTGTCAAACTGTGTTAAAACTCACTCACTGTCAAACTGTGTTAAAACTCACTCACTGTCAAAATGTGTTAAAACTCACTCTTTGTCAAACTGTGTGAAAACTCACCCACTGTCAAACTGTGTTGAAACTCACCCACTGTTAAAATGTGTCAAAACTCATTCACTGTCAAACTGTGTTAAAACTCACCCACTGTCAAACTGTGTTAAAACTCGCCCACTGTCAAACTGTGTTAAAACTTGGCCACTGTCAAACTGTGATGAAACTCACTCACTGTCAAACTGTGTTAAAACTCACCCACTGTCAAACTGTGTTAAAACTCACTCACTGTCAAACTGTGTTAAAGCTCACTCACTGTCAAACTGTGTTAAAACTCACTCACTGTCAAACTGTGTTAAAACTCACTCACTGTCAAACTGTGTTAAAACTCACTCACTGTCAAACTGTGCTAAAACTCACCCACTGTCAAACTGTGTTAAAACTCACTCACTGTCAAGCTGTGTTAAAACGCACCCACTGTTAATCTGTGTTAAAACTCACCCACTGTTAAACTGTGTTAAAACTCACTCACTGTCAAACTGTGTTAAAACTCACTCACTGTCAAACTGTTTTAAAACTCACTCACTGTCAAACTGTGTAAAAACTCACCCACTGTAAAACTATGTTAAAACTCGCCTCCTGTCAAACTGTGTTAAAACTCACCCACTGTCAAACTGTGTTAAAACTCACCCACTGTTAAACTGTGTTAAAACTCACCCACTGTTAAACTGTGTTAAAACTCACTCACTGTCAAACTGTGTAAAAACTCACCCACTGTCAAACTGTGTTAAAACTCGCCACCTGTCAAACTGTGTTAAAACTCACTCACTGTCAAACTGTAATAAAACTCTCACTGTCAAACTGTGATAAAACTCACTCACTGTCAAACTGTGTTAAAACTCACCCACTGTCAAACTGTGTTAAAACTCACCCACTGTCAAACTGTGTTAAAACTCACCCACTGTCAAACTGTGTTAAAGCTCACCCACTGTCAAACTGTGTTAAAGCTCACTCAATGTCAAACTGTGTTAAAGCTCACCCACTGTCAAACTGTGCTAAAATTCACCACCTGTCAAACTGTGATAAAACTCACTCACTGTCAAACTGAGTTAAAACTCGCCCACTGTCAAACTGTGTTAAAACTCACTCACTGTCAAACTGTGTAAAAACTCACGCACTGTCAAACTATGTTAAAACTCGCCTCCTGTCAAACTGTGTTAAAACTCACCCACTGTTAAACTGTGTTAAAACTCACCCACTGTTAAACTGTGTTAAAACTCACCCACTGTTAAACTGTGTTAAAACTCACTCACTGTCAAACTGTGTAAAAACTCACCCACTGTCAAACTGTGTTAAAACTCGCCACCTGTCAAACTGTGTTAAAACTCACTCACTGTCAAACTGTAATAAAACTCACTCACTGTCAAACTGTGTTAAAACTCACCCACTGTCAAACTGTGTTAAAACTCACCCACTGTCAAAGTGTGTTAAAACTCACTCACTGTCAAGCTGTTTTAAAACGCACCCACTGTTAAACTGTGTTAAAACTCACCCACTGTTAAACTGTGTTAAAACTCACTCACTGTCAAACTGTGTTAAAACTCACCCACTGTTAAACTGTGTTAAAACTCACTCACTGTCAAACTGTGTTAAAACTCACCCACTGTTAAACTGTGTTAAAACTCACTCACTGTCAAACTGTAATAAAACTCACTCACTGTCAAACTGTGTTAAAACTCACCCACTGTCAAACTGTGTTAAAACTCACCCACTGTCAAACTGTGTTAAAACTCACCCACTGTCAAACTGTGTTAAAGCTCACCCACTGTCAAACTGTGTTAAAGCTCACTCAATGTCAAACTGTGTTAAAGCTCACCCACTGTCAAACTGTGCTAAAATTCACCACCTGTCAAACTGTGATAAAACTCACTCACTGTCAAACTGAGTTAAAACTCGCCCACTGTCAAACTGTGTTAAAACTCATTCACTGTCAAACTGTTTTAAAACTCACTCACTGTCAAACTGTGTAAAAACTCACCCACTGTCAAACTGTGTTAAAACTCGCCACCTGTCAAACTGTGTTAAAACTCACTCACTGTCAAGCTGTGTTAAAACTCACTCACTGTCAAACTGTTTTAAAACTCTATCACTGTCCAACTGTGTAAAAACTCACCCACTGTCAAACTGTGTTGAAACTCCCCACCTGTCAAACTGTGTTAAAACTCACTCACTGTCAAACTGTGTTCAAACTCACTCACTGTCAAATTGTGTTTAAACTCACTGACTGTCAAACTGTGTTAAAACTCACCCACTGTCAAACTGTGTTAAAACTCACCCACTGTTAAACTGTGTTAAAACTCACTCACTGTCAAACTGTGTTGCAACTCACCCACTGTTAAACTGTGTTAAAACTCACTCACTGTCAAACTGTGTTAATACCCACCCACTGTTAAACTGTGTTAAAACTCACTCACTGTCAAACTGTGTTAAAACTCAGTCACTGTCAAACTGTGTTAAAACTCACTCACTGTCAAACTGTGTTAAAACTCACCCACTGTCAAACTGTGTTAAAACTCACCCACTGTCAAACTGTGTTAAAGCTCACCCACTGTCAAACTGTGTTGAAGCTCACTCAATGTCAAACTATGTTAAAGCTCACCCACTGTCAAACTGTGCTAAAATTCACCTCCTGTCAAACTGTAATAAAACTCACTCACTGTCAAACTGTGTTAAAACTCACCCACTGCTAAACTATGTTAAAACTTGCCCACTGTCAAACTGTGTTAAAACTCACCCACAGTTAAACTGTGTTAAAACTTACTCACTGTCAAACTGTGTTAAAACTCACCCACTGTCAAACTGTGTTAAAACTTGCCCACTGTCAAACTGTGATGAAACTCACTCACTGTCAAACTGTGTTAAAACTCACCCACTGGCAAACTGTGTTAAAACTCACCCACTGACAAACTGTGTTAAAACTCGCCCACTGTCAAACTGTGTTAAAACTTGCCCACTGTCAAACTGTGTTAAAACTCACCCACTGTCAAACTGTGTTAAAACTCACCCACTGTTAAACTGTGTTAAAACTCATTCACTGTCAAACTGTGTTAAAACTCACCCACTGTCAAACTGTGTTAAAACTTGCCCACTGTCAAACTGTGATGAAACTCACTCACTGTCAAACTGTGTTAAAACTCAACCACTGTCAAACTGTGTTAAAACTCACTCACTGTCAAACTGTGTTAAAGCTCACTCATTGTCAAACTGTGTTCAATCTCACTCACTGTCAAACTGTGTTAAAACTTGCCCACTGTGAAACTGTGTTCAAACTCACCCACTGTCAAACTGTGTTAAAACTCACTCACTGTCAAACTGTTTTAAAACTCACTCACTGTCAAACTGTGTTAAAACTCACCCACTGTCAAACTGTGTTAAAACTCACTCACTGTCAAACTGTGTTAAAACTCACTCACTGTCAAAATGTGTTAAAACTCACTCTTTGTCAAACTGTGTGAAAACTCACCCACTGTCAAACTGTGTTGAAACTCACCCACTGTTAAAATGTGTCAAAACTCATTCACTGTCAAACTGTGTTAAAACTCACCCACTGTCAAACTGTGTTAAAACTCGCCCACTGTCAAACTGTGTTAAAACTTGGCCACTGTCAAACTGTGATGAAACTCACTCACTGTCAAACTGTGTTAAAACTCACCCACTGTCAAACTGTGTTAAAACTCACTCACTGTCAAACTGTGTTAAAGCTCACTCACTGTCAAACTGTGTTAAAACTCACTCACTGTCAAACTGTGTTAAAACTCACTCACTGTCAAACTGTGTTAAAACTCACTCACTGTCAAACTGTGCTAAAACTCACCCACTGTCAAACTGTGTTAAAACTCACTCACTGTCAAGCTGTGTTAAAACGCACCCACTGTTAATCTGTGTTAAAACTCACCCACTGTTAAACTGTGTTAAAACTCACTCACTGTCAAACTGTGTTAAAACTCACTCACTGTCAAACTGTTTTAAAACTCACTCACTGTCAAACTGTGTAAAAACTCACCCACTGTAAAACTATGTTAAAACTCGCCTCCTGTCAAACTGTGTTAAAACTCACCCACTGTCAAACTGTGTTAAAACTCACCCACTGTTAAACTGTGTTAAAACTCACCCACTGTTAAACTGTGTTAAAACTCACTCACTGTCAAACTGTGTAAAAACTCACCCACTGTCAAACTGTGTTAAAACTCGCCACCTGTCAAACTGTGTTAAAACTCACTCACTGTCAAACTGTAATAAAACTCTCACTGTCAAACTGTGATAAAACTCACTCACTGTCAAACTGTGTTAAAACTCACCCACTGTCAAACTGTGTTAAAACTCACCCACTGTCAAACTGTGTTAAAACTCACCCACTGTCAAACTGTGTTAAAGCTCACCCACTGTCAAACTGTGTTAAAGCTCACTCAATGTCAAACTGTGTTAAAGCTCACCCACTGTCAAACTGTGCTAAAATTCACCACCTGTCAAACTGTGTTAAAGCTCACCCACTGTCAAACTGTGTTAAAGCTCACTCAATGTCAAACTGTGTTAAAGCTCACCCACTGTCAAACTGTGCTAAAATTCACCACCTGTCAAACTATGTTAAAACTCGCCTCCTGTCAAACTGTGTTAAAACTCACCCACTGTTAAACTGTGTTAAAACTCACCCACTGTCAAACTGTGTTAAAACTCACCCACTGTCAAACTGTGTTAAAACTCACCCACTGTCAAACTGTGTTAAAGCTCACCCACTGTCAAACTGTGTTAAAGCTCACTCAATGTCAAACTGTGTTAAAGCTCACCCACTGTCAAACTGTGCTAAAATTCACCACCTGTCAAACTGTGATAAAACTCACTCACTGTCAAACTGAGTTAAAACTCGCCCACTGTCAAACTGTGTTAAAACTCACTCACTGTCAAACTGTGTAAAAACTCACTCACTGTCAAACTGTGTTGCAACTCACCCACTGTTAAACTGTGTTAAAACTCACTCACTGTCAAACTGTGTTAATACCCACCCACTGTTAAACTGTGTTAAAACTCACTCACTGTCAAACTGTGTTAAAACTCAGTCACTGTCAAACTGTGTTAAAACTCACTCACTGTCAAACTGTGTTAAAACTCACCCACTGTCAAACTGTGTTAAAACTCACCCACTGTCAAACTGTGTTAAAGCTCACCCACTGTCAAACTGTGTTGAAGCTCACTCAATGTCAAACTATGTTAAAGCTCACCCACTGTCAAACTGTGCTAAAATTCACCTCCTGTCAAACTGTAATAAAACTCACTCACTGTCAAACTGTGTTAAAACTCACCCACTGCTAAACTATGTTAAAACTTGCCCACTGTCAAACTGTGTTAAAACTCACCCACAGTTAAACTGTGTTAAAACTTACTCACTGTCAAACTGTGTTAAAACTCACCCACTGTCAAACTGTGTTAAAACTTGCCCACTGTCAAACTGTGATGAAACTCACTCACTGTCAAACTGTGTTAAAACTCACCCACTGGCAAACTGTGTTAAAACTCACCCACTGACAAACTGTGTTAAAACTCGCCCACTGTCAAACTGTGTTAAAACTTGCCCACTGTCAAACTGTGTTAAAACTCACCCACTGTCAAACTGTGTTAAAACTCACCCACTGTTAAACTGTGTTAAAACTCATTCACTGTCAAACTGTGTTAAAACTCACCCACTGTCAAACTGTGTTAAAACTTGCCCACTGTCAAACTGTGATGAAACTCACTCACTGTCAAACTGTGTTAAAACTCAACCACTGTCAAACTGTGTTAAAACTCACTCACTGTCAAACTGTGTTAAAGCTCACTCATTGTCAAACTGTGTTCAATCTCACTCACTGTCAAACTGTGTTAAAACTTGCCCACTGTGAAACTGTGTTCAAACTCACCCACTGTCAAACTGTGTTAAAACTCACTCACTGTCAAACTGTTTTAAAACTCACTCACTGTCAAACTGTGTTAAAACTCACCCACTGTCAAACTGTGTTAAAACTCACTCACTGTCAAACTGTGTTAAAACTCACTCACTGTCAAAATGTGTTAAAACTCACTCTTTGTCAAACTGTGTGAAAACTCACCCACTGTCAAACTGTGTTGAAACTCACCCACTGTTAAAATGTGTCAAAACTCATTCACTGTCAAACTGTGTTAAAACTCACCCACTGTCAAACTGTGTTAAAACTCGCCCACTGTCAAACTGTGTTAAAACTTGGCCACTGTCAAACTGTGATGAAACTCACTCACTGTCAAACTGTGTTAAAACTCACCCACTGTCAAACTGTGTTAAAACTCACTCACTGTCAAACTGTGTTAAAGCTCACTCACTGTCAAACTGTGTTAAAACTCACTCACTGTCAAACTGTGTTAAAACTCACTCACTGTCAAACTGTGTTAAAACTCACTCACTGTCAAACTGTGCTAAAACTCACCCACTGTCAAACTGTGTTAAAACTCACTCACTGTCAAGCTGTGTTAAAACGCACCCACTGTTAATCTGTGTTAAAACTCACCCACTGTTAAACTGTGTTAAAACTCACTCACTGTCAAACTGTGTTAAAACTCACTCACTGTCAAACTGTTTTAAAACTCACTCACTGTCAAACTGTGTAAAAACTCACCCACTGTAAAACTATGTTAAAACTAGCCTCCTGTCAAACTGTGTTAAAACTCACCCACTGTCAAACTGTGTTAAAACTCACCCACTGTTAAACTGTGTTAAAACTCACCCACTGTTAAACTGTGTTAAAACTCACTCACTGTCAAACTGTGTAAAAACTCACCCACTGTCAAACTGTGTTAAAACTCGCCACCTGTCAAACTGTGTTAAAACTCACTCACTGTCAAACTGTAATAAAACTCTCACTGTCAAACTGTGATAAAACTCACTCACTGTCAAACTGTGTTAAAACTCACCCACTGTCAAACTGTGTTAAAACTCACCCACTGTCAAACTGTGTTAAAACTCACCCACTGTCAAACTGTGTTAAAGCTCACCCACTGTCAAACTGTGTTAAAGCTCACTCAATGTCAAACTGTGTTAAAGCTCACCCACTGTCAAACTGTGCTAAAATTCACCACCTGTCAAACTGTGATAAAACTCACTCACTGTCAAACTGAGTTAAAACTCGCCCACTGTCAAACTGTGTTAAAACTCACTCACTGTCAAACTGTGTAAAAACTCACGCACTGTCAAACTATGTTAAAACTCGCCTCCTGTCAAACTGTGTTAAAACTCACCCACTGTTAAACTGTGTTAAAACTCACCCACTGTTAAACTGTGTTAAAACTCACCCACTGTTAAACTGTGTTAAAACTCACTCACTGTCAAACTGTGTAAAAACTCACCCACTGTCAAACTGTGTTAAAACTCGCCACCTGTCAAACTGTGTTAAAACTCACTCACTGTCAAACTGTAATAAAACTCACTCACTGTCAAACTGTGTTAAAACTCACCCACTGTCAAACTGTGTTAAAACTCACCCACTGTCAAAGTGTGTTAAAACTCACTCACTGTCAAGCTGTTTTAAAACGCACCCACTGTTAAACTGTGTTAAAACTCACCCACTGTTAAACTGTGTTAAAACTCACTCACTGTCAAACTGTGTTAAAACTCACCCACTGTTAAACTGTGTTAAAACTCACTCACTGTCAAACTGTGTTAAAACTCACCCACTGTTAAACTGTGTTAAAACTCACTCACTGTCAAACTGTGTTAAAACTCAACCACTGTCAAACTGTGTTAAAACTCACTCACTGTCAAACTGTGTTAAAACTCACCCACTGACAAACTGTTTTAAAACTCACTCACTGTCAAACTGTGTTAAAACTCGCCACCTGTCAAACTGTGTTAAAACTCACTCACTGTCAAACTGTAATAAAACTCACTCACTGTCAAACTGTGATAAAACTCACTCACTGTCAAACTGTGTTGAAACTCACCCACTGTCAAACTGTGTTAAAACTCACCCACTGTCAAACTGTGTTAAAGCTCACCCACTGTCAAACTGTGTTAAAGCTCACTCAATGTCAAACTGTGTTAAAGCTCACCCACTGTCAAACTGTGCTAAAATTCACCACCTGTCAAACTGTGATAAAACTCACTCACTGTCAAACTGTGTTAAAACTCGCCCACTGTCAAACTGTGCTAAAACTCACTCACTGTCAAACTGTTTTAAAACTCACTCACTGTCAAACTGTGTAAAAACTCACCCACTGTCAAACTGTGTTAAAACTCGCCACCTGTCAAACTGTGTTAAAACTCACTCACTGTCAAACTGTGTTAAAACTCGCCCACTGTTAAACTGTGTTAAAACTCACTCACTGTCAAACTGTTTTAAAACTCACTCACTGTCAAACTGTGTAAAAACTCACCCACTGTCAAACTATGTTAAAACTCGCCTCCTGTCAAACTGTGTTAAAACTCACCCACTGTCAAACTGTGTTAAAACTCACCCACTGTTAAACTGTGTTAAAACTCACCCACTGTTAAACTGTGTTAAAACTCACTCACTGTCAAACTGTGTAAAAACTCACCCACTGTCAAACTGTGTTAAAACTCGCCACCTGTCAAACTGTGTTAAAACTCACTCACTGTCAAACTGTAATAAAACTCTCACTGTCAAACTGTGATAAAACTCACTCACTGTCAAACTGTGTTAAAACTCACCCACTGTCAAACTGTGTTAAAACTCACCCACTGTCAAACTGTGTTAAAACTCACCCACTGTCAAACTGTGTTAAAGCTCACTCAATGTCAAACTGTGTTAAAGCTCACCCACTGTCAAACTGTGCTAAAATTCACCACCTGTCAAACTGTGATAAAACTCACTCACTGTCAAACTGAGTTAAAACTCGCCCACTGTCAAACTGTGTTAAAACTCACTCACTGTCAAACTGTGTAAAAACTCACCCACTGTCAAACTATGTTAAAACTCGCCTCCTGTCAAACTGTGTTAAAACTCACCCACTGTTAAACTGTGTTAAAACTCACCCACTGTTAAACTGTGTTAAAACTCACCCACTGTTAAACTGTGTTAAAACTCACTCACTGTCAAACTGTGTAAAAACTCACCCACTGTCAAACTGTGTTAAAACTCGCCACCTGTCAAACTGTGTTAAAACTCACTCACTGTCAAACTGTAATAAAACTCACTCACTGTCAAACTGTGTTAAAACTCACCCACTGTCAAACTGTGTTAAAACTCACCCACTGTCAAACTGTGTTAAAACTCACCCACTGTCAAACTGTGTTAAAGCTCACCCACTGTCAAACTGTGTTGAAGCTCACTCAATGTCAAACTGTGTTAAAGCTCACCCACTGTCAAACTGTGCTAAAATTCACCACCTGTCAAACTGTGATAAAACTCACTCACTGTCAAACTGAGTTAAAACTCGCCCACTGTCAAACTGTGTTAAAACTCATTCACTGTCAAACTGTTTTAAAACTCACTCACTGTCAAACTGTGTAAAAACTCACCCACTGTCAAACTGTGTTAAAACTCGCCACCTGTCAAACTGTGTTAAAACTCACTCACTGTCAAGCTGTGTTAAAACTCACTCACTGTCAAACTGTTTTAAAACTCACTCACTGTCCAACTGTGTAAAAACTCACCCACTGTCAAACTGTGTTGAAACTCCCCACCTGTCAAACTGTGTTAAAACTCACTCACTGTCAAACTGTGTTCAAACTCACTCACTGTCAAATTGTGTTTAAACTCACTGACTGTCAAACTGTGTTAAAACTCACCCACTGTCAAACTGTGTTAAAACTCACCCACTGTTAAACTGTGTTAAAACTCACTCACTGTCAAACTGTGTTGCAACTCACCCACTGTTAAACTGTGTTAAAACTCACTCACTGTCAAACTGTGTTAAAACCCACCCACTGTTAAACTGTGTTAAAACTCACTCACTGTCAAACTGTGTTAAAACTCAGTCACTGTCAAACTGTGTTAAAACTCACTCACTGTCAAACTGTGTTAAAACTCACCCACTGACAAACTGTGTTAAAACTCACCCACTGTCAAACTGTGTTAAAGCTCACCCACTGTCAAACTGTGTTGAAGCTCACTCAATGTCAAACTATGTTAAAGCTCACCCACTGTCAAACTGTGCTAAAATTCACCTCCTGTCAAACTGTAATAAAACTCACTCACTGTCAAACTGTGTTAAAACTCACCCACTGCTAAACTATGTTAAAACTTGCCCACTGTCAAACTGTGTTAAAACTCACCCACAGTTAAACTGTGTTAAAACTTACTCACTGTCAAACTGTGTTAAAACTCACCCACTGTCAAACTGTGTTAAAACTTGCCCACTGTCAAACTGTGATGAAACTCACTCACTGTCAAACTGTGTTAAAACTCACCCACTGGCAAACTGTGTTAAAACTCACCTACTGACAAACTGTGTTAAAACTCGCCCACTGTCAAACTGTGTTAAAACTTGCCCACTGTCAAACTGTGTTAAAACTCACCCACTGTCAAACTGTGTTAAAACTCACCCACTGTTAAACTGTGTTAAAACTCATTCACTGTCAAACTGTGTTAAAACTCACCCACTGTCAAACTGTGTTAAAACTTGCCCACTGTCAAACTGTGATGAAACTCACTCACTGTCAAACTGTGTTAAATCTCAACCACTGTCAAACTGTGTTAAAACTCACTCACTGTCAAACTGTGTTAAAGCTCACTCATTGTCAAACTGTGTTCAATCTCACTCACTGTCAAACTGTGTTAAAACTTGCCCACTGTGAAACTGTGTTCAAACTCACCCACTGTCAAACTGTGTTAAAACTCACTCACTGTCAAACTGTTTTAAAACTCACTCACTGTCAAACTGTGTTAAAACTCACCCACTGTCAAACTGTGTTAAAACTCACTCACTGTCAAACTGTGTTAAAACTCACTCACTGTCAAAATGTGTTAAAACTCACTCTTTGTCAAACTGTGTGAAAACTCACCCACTGTCAAACTGTGTTGAAACTCACCCACTGTTAAAATGTGTCAAAACTCATTCACTGTCAAACTGTGTTAAAACTCACCCACTGTCAAACTGTGTTAAAACTCGCCCACTGTCAAACTGTGTTAAAACTTGGCCACTGTCAAACTGTGATGAAACTCACTCACTGTCAAACTGTGTTAAAACTCACCCACTGTCAAACTGTGTTAAAACTCACTCACTGTCAAACTGTGTTAAAGCTCACTCACTGTCAAACTGTGTTAAAACTCACTCACTGTCAAACTGTGTTAAAACTCACTCACTGTCAAACTGTGTTAAAACTCACTCACTGTCAAACTGTGCTAAAACTCACCCACTGTCAAACTGTGTTAAAACTCACTCACTGTCAAGCTGTGTTAAAACGCACCCACTGTTAATCTGTGTTAAAACTCACCCACTGTTAAACTGTGTTAAAACTCACTCACTGTCAAACTGTGTTAAAACTCACCCACTGTTAAACTGTGTTAAAACTCACTCACTGTCAAACTGTGTTAAAACTCATCCACTGTCAAACTGTGATAAAACTCACTCACTGTCAAACTGTGTTAAAACTCACCCACTGTCAAACTGTGTTAAAACTCACTCACTGTCAAACTGTGTTAAAGCTCACTCACTGTCAAACTGTGTTAAAGCTCACTCACTGTCAAACTGTGTTAAAGCTCACTCACTGTCAAACTGTGTTCAAACTCACTCACTGTCAAACTGTGTTAAAACTTGCATACTGTCAAACTGTGTTAAAACTCACTCACTGTCAAACTGTTTTAAAACTCACTCACTGTCAAACTGTGTAAAAACTCACCCACTGTCAAACTGTGTTAAAACTCGCCACCTGTCAACCTGTGTTAAAACTCATTCACTGTCAAACTGTAATAAAACTCACTCACTGTCAAACTGTGATAAAACTCACTCACTGTCAAACTGTGTTAATATTTACCCACTGTCAAACTGTGTTAAAACTCACCCACTGTCAAAATGTGTTAAAGCTCACCAACTGTCAAACTGTGTTAAAGCTCACTCAATGTCAAACTGTGTAAAAACTCACCCACTGTCAAACTGTGTTAAAACTCACCACCTGTCAAACTGTGTTAAAACTCACCCACTGTCAAACTGTGTTAAAACTCACTCACTGTCAAACTGTGTTAAAGCTCACTCACTGTCAAACTGTGTTAAAGCTCACTCACTGTCAAACTGTGTTAAAGCTCACTCACTGTCAAACTGTGTTCAAACTCACTCACTGTCAAACTGTGTTAAAACTTGCATACTGTCAAACTGTGTTAAAACTCACTCACTGTCAAACTGTTTTAAAACTCACTCACTGTCAAACTGTGTAAAAACTCACCCACTGTCAAACTGTGTTAAAACTCGCCACCTGTCAACCTGTGTTAAAACTCACTCACTGTCAAACTGTAATAAAACTCACTCACTGTCAAACTGTGATAAAACTCACTCACTGTCAAACTGTGTTAATATTTACCCACTGTCAAACTGTGTTAAAACTCACCCACTGTCAAAATGTGTTAAAAGCTCACCAACTGTCAAACTGTGTTAAAGCTCACTCAATGTCAAACTGTGTAAAAACTCACCCACTGTCAAACTGTGTTAAAACTCACCACCTGTCAAACTGTGTTAAAACTCACTCACTGTCAAACTGTGTTAAAACTCGCCCACTGTCAAACTGTGTTAAAACTCACTCACTGTCAAACTGTTTTAAAACTCACTCACTGTCAAACTGTGTAAAAACTCACCCACTGTCAAACTGTGTTAAAACTCGCCACCTGTCAAACTGTGTTAAAACTCACTCACTGTCAAACTGTGTTAAAACTCACTCACTGTCAAACTGTGTTAAAACTCACTCACTGTCAAACTGTGTTAAAACTCACCCACTGTCAAACTGTGTTAAAACTCACCCACTGTTAAACTGTGTTAAAACTCACTCACTGTCAAACTGTGTTAAAACTCACCCACTGTTAAACTGTGTGAAAACTCACTCACTGTCAAACTGTGTTAAAACTCACCCACTGTTAAACTGTGTTAAAACTCACTCACTGTCAAACTGTGTTAAAACTCACTCACTGTCAAACTGTGTTTAAACTCACTCACTGTCAAACTGTGATAAAACTCACTCACTGTCAAACTGTGTTAAAACTCACCCACTGTCAAACTGTGTTAAAACTCACCCACTGTCAAACTGTGTTAAAACTCACCCACTGTCAAACTGTGTTAAAGCTCACTCAATGTCAAACTGTGTTAAAGCTCACCCACTGTAAAACTGTGCTAAAATTCACCACCTGTCAAACTGTAATAAAACTAACCCAATGTCAAACTGTGATAAAACTCACTCACTGTCAAACTGTGTTAAAACTCACCCACTGCTAAACTATGTTAAAACTTGCCCACTGTCAAACTGTGTTAAAACTCACCCACAGTTAAACTGTGTTAAAACTCACTCACTGTCAAACTGTGTTAAAACTCACCCACTGTCAAACTGTGTTAAAACTCACCCACTGTCAAACTGTGATGAAACTCACTCACTGTCAAGCTGTGTTAAAACGCACCCACTGTTATACTGTGTTAAAACTCACCCACTGTTAAACTGTGTTAAAACTCACTCACTGTCAAACTGTGTTAAAACTCACTCACTGTCCAACTGTGTTAAAACTCACCCACTGCTAAACTATGTTAAAACTTGCCCACTGTCAAACTGTGTTAAAACTCACCCACTGTTAAACTGTGTTAAAACTCACCCACTGTCAAACTGTGATGAAACTCACTCACTGTCAAGCTGTGTTAAAACGCACCCACTGTTAAACTGTGTTAAAACTCACCCACTGTTAAACTGTGTTAAAACTCACTCACTGTCAAACTGTGTTAAAACTCACTCACTGTCAAACTGTGTTAAAACTCACCCACTGCTAAACTATGTTAAAACTTGCCCACTGTCAAACTGTGTTAAAACTCACCCACTGTTAAACTGTGTTAAAACTCACCCACTGTCAAACTGTGTTAAAACTCACCCACTGACAAACTGTGTTAAAACTCGCCCACTGTCAAACTGTGTTAAAACTTGCCCACTGTCAAACTGTGATGAAACTCACCCACTGTCAAACTGTGTTAAAACTCACCCACTGTCAAACTGTGTTAAAACGCACCCACTGTTAAACTGTGTTAAAACTCATTCACTGTCAAACTGTGTTAAAACTCACCCACTGTCAAACTGTGTTAAAACTCGCCCACTGTCAAACTGTGTTAAAACTTGCCCACTGTCAAACTGTGATGAAACTCACTCACTGTCAAACTGTGTTAAAACTCACCCACTGTCAAACTGTGTTAAAACTCACTCACTGTCAAACTGTGTTAAAGCTCACTCACTGTCAAACTGTGTTCAAACTCACTCACTGTCAAACTGTGTTAAAACTTGCCCACTGTCTAACTGTGTTCAAACTCACTCAATGTCAAACTGTGTTAAAACTCACTCACTGTCAAACTGTGTTAAAACTCACCCACTGTTAAACTGTGTTAAAACTCACCCACTGTCAAACTGTGTTAAAACTCACTCACTGTCAAACTGTGTTAAAACTCACTCACTGTCAAACTGTGTTAAAACTCACTCTCTGTCAAACTGTGTTAAAACTTGCCCACTGTCAAACTGTGTTAAAACTCACTCACTGTCAAATTGTGTTAAAACTCACCCACTGTCAAACTGTGTTAAAACTCACTCACTGTCAAGCTGTGTTAAAACGCACCCACTGTTAAACTGTGTTAAAACTCACCCACTGTTAAACTGTGTTAAAACTCACTCACTGTCAAACTGTGTTAAAACTCACCCACTGTTAAACTGTGTTAAAACTCACTCACTGTCAAACTGTGTTAAAACTCACCCACTGTTAAACTGTGTTAAAACTCACTCACTGTCAAACTGTGTAAAAACTCACCCACTGTCAAACTGTGATAAAACTCACTCACTGTCAAACTGTGTTAAAACTCACCCACTGTCAAACTGTGTTGAAACTCACTAACTGTCAAACTGTGTTAAAGCTCACTCACTGTCAAACTGTGTTAAAGCTCACTCACTGTCAAACTGTGTTACAGCTCACTCACTGTCAAACTGTGTTCAAATTCACTCACTGTCAAACTGTGTTAAAACTTGCACACTGTCAAACTGTGTTAAAGCTCACTCACTGTCAAACTGTGTTCAAATTCACTCACTGTCAAACTGTGTTAAAACTTGCACACTGTCAAACTGTGTTAAAACTCACTCACTGTCAAACTGTGTTAAAACTCACTCACTGTCAAACTGTGTTTAAACTCACTCACTGTCAAACTGTGATAAAACTCACTCACTGTCAAACTGTGTTAAAACTCACTCACTGTCAAACTGTGTTAAAACTCACCCACTGTCAAACTGTGTTAAAACTCACCCACTGTCAAACTGTGTTAAAACTCACCCACTGTCAAACTGTGTTGAAGCTCACCCACTGTCAAACTGTGTGAAAGCTCACTCAATGTCAAACTGTGTTAAAGCTCACCCACTGTCAAACTGTGCTAAAATTCACCACCTGTCAAACTGTGATAAAACTCACTCACTGTCAAACTGTGTTAAAACTCACCCACTGCTAAACTATGTTAAAACTTGCCCACTGTCAAACTGTGTTAAAACTCACCCACAGTTAAACTGTGTTAAAACTCACTCACTGTCAAACTGTGTTAAGCTCACCCACTGTCAAACTGTGTTAAAACCTGCCCACTGTCAAACTATGATGAAACTCACTCACTGTCAAGCTGTGTTAAAACGCACCCACTGTTGAACTGTGTTAAAACTCACCCACTGTTAAACTGTGTTAAAACTCACTCACTGTCAAACTGTGTTAAAACTCACTCACTGTCAAACTTTGTTAAAACTCACCCACTGCTAAACTATGTTAAAACTTGCCAACTGTCAAACTGTGTTAAAACTCACCCACTGTTAAACTGTGTTAAAATTCACCCACTGCCAAACTGTGTTAAAACTCACCCACTGACAAACTGTGTTAAAACTCGCCCACTGTCAAACTGTGTTAAAACTTGCCCACTGTCAAACTGTGATGAAACTCACCCACTGTCAAACTGTGTTAAAACTCACCCACTGTCAAACTGTGTTAAAACTCGCCACCTGTCAAACTGTGTTAAAACTCACTCACTGTCAAACTGTAATAAAACTCACTCACTGTCAAACTGTGATAAAACTCACTCACTGTCAAACTGTGTTAAAACTCACCCACTTGTCAAACTGTGTTAAAACTCACCCACTGTCAAACTGTGTTAAAGCTCACTCAATGTCAAACTGTGTTAAAGCTCACCCACTGTCAAACTGTGCTAAAATTCACCACCTGTCAAACTGTGATAAAACTCACTCACTGTCAAACTGTGTTAAAACTCGCCCACTGTCAAACTGTGTTAAAACTCACTCACTGTCAAACTGTTTTAAAACTCACTCACTGTCAAACTGTGTAAAAACTCACCCACTGTCAAACTGTGTTAAAACTCGCCACCTGTCAAACTGTGTTAAAACTCACTCACTGTCAAACTGTGTTAAAACTCGCCCACTGTCAAACTGTGTTAAAACTCACTCACTGTCAAACTGTTTTAAAACTCACTCACTGTCAAACTGTGTAAAAACTCACCCACTATCAAATTGTGTTAAAACTCGCCACCTGTCAAACTGTGTTAAAACTCACTCACTGTCAAACTGTGTTAAAACTCACTCACTGTCAAACTGTGTTAAAACTCACTCACTGTCAAACTGTGTTAAAACTCACCCACTGTCAAACTGTGTTAAAACTCACCCACTGACAAACTGTGTTAAAACTCACTCGCTTTCAAACTGTGTTAAAACTCACCCACTGTTAAACTGTGTTAAAACTCACTCACTGTCAAACTGTGTTAAAACTCACCCACTGTCAAACTGAGTTAAAGCTCACCCACTGTCAAACTGTGTTAAAGCTCACTCAATGTCAAACTGTGATAAAACTCACTCACTGTCAAACTGTGTTAAAACTCGCCCACTGTCAAACTGTGTTAAAACTCACCCACTGTCAAACTGTGTTAAAACCCGCCACCTGTCAAACTGTGTTAAAACTCACTCACTGTCAAACTGTGTTAAAACTCGCCCACTGTCAAACTGTGTTAACACTCACTCACTGTCAAACTGTTTTAAAACTCACTCACTGTCAAACTGTGTAAAAACTCACCCACTGTCAAACTGTGTGAAAACTCGCCACCTGTCAAACTGTGTTAAAACTCACTCACTGTCAAACTGTGTTAAAATTCACTCACTGTCAAACTGTGTTAAAACTCACCCACTGTTGAACTGTGTTAAAACTCACTCACTGTCAAACTGCGTAAAAACTCACCCACTGTTAAACTGTGTTAAAACTCACTCACTGTCAAACTGTGATAAAACTCACTCACTGTCAAACTGTGTTAAAACTCACCCACTGTCAAACTGTGTTAAAACTCACTCACTGTCAAACTGTGTTAAAGCTCACTCACTTTCAAACTGTATTCAAACTCACTCACTGTCAAACTGTGTTAAAACTTGCCCACTGTCTAACTGTGTTCAAACTCACTCAATGTCAAACTGTGTTAAAACTCACTCACTGTCAAACTGTGTTAAAACTCACCCACTGTTAAACTGTGTTAAAACTCACCCACTGTCAAACTGTGTTAAAACTCACTCACTGTCAAACTGTGTTAAAACTCACTCACTGTCAAACTGTGTTAAAACTCACTCTCTGTCAAACTGTGTTAAAACTTGCCCACTGTCAAACTGTGTTAAAACTCACTCACTGTCAAACTGTGTTAAAACTCACTCACTGTCAAGCTGTGTTAAAACGCACCCACTGTTAAACTGTGTTAAAACTCACCCACTTTTAAACTGTGTTAAAACTCACTCACTGTCAAACTGTGTTAAAACTCACCCACTGTTAAACTGTGTTAAAACTCACTCACTGTCAAACTGTGTTAAAACTCACCCACTGTTAAACTGTGTTAAAACTCACTCACTGTCAAACTGTGTAAAAACTCACCCACTGTCAAACTGTGATAAAACTCACTCACTGTCAAACTGTGTTAAAACTCACCCACTGTCAAACTGTGTTAAAACTCACTAACTGTCAAACTGTGTTAAAGCTCACTCACTGTCAAACTGTGTTAAAGCTCACTCACTGTCAAACTGTGTTACAGCTCACTCACTGTCAAACTGTGTTCAAATTCACTCACTGTCAAACTGTGTTAAAACTTGCACACTGTCAAACTGTGTTAAAGCTCACTCACTGTCAAACTGTGTTCAAATTCACTCACTGTCAAACTGTGTTAAAACTTGCACACTGTCAAACTGTGTTAAAACTCACTCACTGTCAAACTGTGTTAAAACTCACTCACTGTCAAACTGTGTTTAAACTCACTCACTGTCAAACTGTGATAAAACTCACTCACTGTCAAACTGTGTTAAAACTCACTCACTGTCAAACTGTGTTAAAACTCACCCACTGTCAAACTGTGTTAAAACTCACCCACTGTCAATCTGTGTTAAAACTCACCCACTGTCAAACTGTGTTGAAGCTCACCCACTGTCAAACTGTGTGAAAGCTCACTCAATGTCAAACTGGGTTAAAGCTCACCCACTGTCAAACTGTGCTAAAATTCACCACCTGTCAAACTGTGATAAAACTCACTCACTGTCAAACTGTGTTAAAACTCACCCACTGCTAAACTATGTTAAAACTTGCCCACTGTCAAACTGTGTTAAAACTCACCCACAGTTAAACTGTGTTAAAACTCACTCACTGTCAAACTGTGTTAAAACTCACCCACTGTCAAACTGTGTTAAAACCTGCCCACTGTCAAACTATGATGAAACTCACTCACTGTCAAGCTGTGTTAAAACGCACCCACTGTTGAACTGTGTTAAAACTCACCCACTGTTAAACTGTGTTAAAACTCACTCACTGTCAAACTGTGTTAAAACTCACTCACTGTCAAACTTTGTTAAAACTCACCCACTGCTAAACTATGTTAAAACTTGCCAACTGTCAAACTGTGTTAAAACTCACCCACTGTTAAACTGTGTTAAAATTCACCCACTGCCAAACTGTGTTAAAACTCACCCACTGACAAACTGTGTTAAAACTCGCCCACTGTCAAACTGTGTTAAAACTTGCCCACTGTCAAACTGTGATGAAACTCACCCACTGTCAAACTGTGTTAAAACTCACCCACTGTCAAACTGTGTTAAAACTCGCCACCTGTCAAACTGTGTTAAAACTCACTCACTGTCAAACTGTAATAAAACTCACTCACTGTCAAACTGTGATAAAACTCACTCACTGTCAAACTGTGTTAAAACTCACCCACTGTCAAACTGTGTTAAAACTCACCCACTGTCAAACTGTGTTAAAACTCACCCACTGTCAAACTGTGTTAAAGCTCTCCCACTGTCAAACTGTGTTAAAGCTCACTCAATGTCAAACTGTGTTAAAGCTCACCCACTGTCAAACTGTGCTAAAATTCACCACCTGTCAAACTGTGATAAAACTCACTCACTGTCAAACTGTGTTAAAACTCGCCCACTGTCAAACTGTGTTAAAACTCACTCACTGTCAAACTGTTTTAAAACTCACTCACTGTCAAACTGTGTAAAAACTCACCCACTGTCAAACTGTGTTAAAACTCGCCACCTGTCAAACTGTGTTAAAACTCACTCACTGTCAAACTGTGTTAAAACTCGCCCACTGTCAAACTGTGTTAAAACTCACTCACTGTCAAACTGTTTTAAAACTCACTCACTGTCAAACTGTGTAAAAACTCACCCACTATCAAATTGTGTTAAAACTCGCCACCTGTCAAACTGTGTTAAAACTCACTCACTGTCAAACTGTGTTAAAACTCACTCACTGTCAAACTGTGCTAAAACTCACTCACTGTCAAACTGTGTTAAAACTCACCCACTGTCAAACTGTGTTAAAATTCACCCACTGTCAAACTGTGTTAAAACTCACTCGCTTTCAAACTGTGTTAAAACTCACCCACTGTTAAACTGTGTTAAAACTCACTCACTGTCAAACTGTGTTAAAACTCACCCACTGTCAAACTGAGTTAAAGCTCACCCACTGTCAAACTGTGTTAAAGCTCACTCAATGTCAAACTGTGATAAAACTCACTCACTGTCAAACTGTGTTAAAACTCGCCCACTGTCAAACTGTGTTAAAACTCACCCACTGTCAAACTGTGTTAAAACTCGCCACCTGTCAAACTGTGTTAAAACTCACTCACTGTCAAACTGTGTTAAAACTCGCCCACTGTCAAACTGTGTTAAAACTCACTCACTGTCAAACTGTTTTAAAACTCACTCACTGTCAAACTGTGTAAAAACTCACCCACTGTCAAACTGTGTTAAAACTCGCCACCTGTCAAACTGTGTTAAAACTCACTCACTGTCAAACTGTGTTAAAACTCACTCACTGTCAAACTGTGTTAAAACTCACTCACTGTCAAACTGTGTTAAAACTCACCCACTGTCAAACTGTGTTAAAACTGACCCACTGTCAAACTGTGTTAAAACTCACTCACTGTCAAACTGTGTTAAAACTCACCCACTGTTGAACTGTGTTAAAACTCACTCACTGTCAAACTGTGTAAAAACTCACGCACTGTTAAACTGTGTTAAAACTCACTCACTGTCAAACTGTGATAAAACTCACTCACTGTCAAACTGTGTTAAAACTCACTCACTGTCAAACTGTGTTAAAACTCACTCACTGTCAAACTGTGTTAAAACTCACCCACTGTCAAACTGTGTTTAAACTCACTCACTGTCAAGCTGTGTTAAAATGCACCCACTGTTAAACTGTGTTAAAACTCACCCACTGTTAAACTGTGTTAAAACTCACTCACTGTCAAACTGTGTTGAAACTCACCCACTGTTAAACTGTGTTAAAACTCACTCACTGTCAAACTTTGTTAAAACTCACCCACTGTTAAACTGTGTTAAAACTCACTCACTGTCAAACTGTGTTAAAACTCACCCACTGTCAAACTGTGATAAAACTCACTCACTGTCAAACTGTGTTAAAACTCACCCACTGTCAAACTGTGTTAAAACTCACTCACTGTCAAACTGTGTTAAAGCTCAATCACTGTCAAACTGTGTTAAAGCTCACTCACTGTCAAACTGTGTTAAAGCTCACTCACTGTCAAACTGTATTCAAATTCACTCACTGTCAAACTGTGTTAAAACATGCACACTGTCAAACTGTGTTAAATCTCACTCACTGTCAAACTGTGTTCAAATTCACTCACTGTCAAACTGTGTTAAAACGTGCACACTGTCAAACTGTGTTAAAACTCACTCACTGTCAAACTGTGTTAAAACTCACTCACTGTCAAACTGTGTTTAAACTCACTAACTGTCAAACTGTGATAAAACTCACTCACTGCCAAACTGTGTTAAAACTCACTCACTGTCAAACTGTGTTAAAACTCACCCACTGTCAAACTGTGTTAAAACTCACCCACTGTCAAACTGTGTAAAAACTCACCCACTGTCAAACTGTGTTGAAGCTCACCCACTGTCAAACTGTGTTAAAGCTCACTCAATGTCAAACTGTGTTGAAGCTCACCCACTGTCAAACTGTGCTAAAATTCACAACCTGTCAAACTGTGATAAAACTCACTCACTGTCAAACTGTGTTAAAACTCACCCACTGCAAAACTATGTTAAAACTTGCCCACTGTCAAACTGTGTTAAAACTCACCCACAGTTAAACTGTGTTAAAACTCACTCACTTTCAAACTGTGTTAAAACTCACCCACTGTCAAACTGTGTTAAAACCTGCCCACTGTCAAACTGTGATGAAATTCACTCACTGTCAAGCTGTGTTAAAACGCACCCACTGTTAAACTGTGTTAAAACTCACCCACTGTTAAACTGTGTTAAAACTCACTCACTGTCAAACTGTGTTAAAACTCACTCACTGTCAAACTGTGTTAAAACTCACCCACTGCTAAACTGTGTTAAAACGTGCACACTGTCAAACTGTGTTAAAACTCACTCACTGTCAAACTGTGTTAAAACTCACTCACTGTCAAACTGTGTTAAAACTCACTCACTGTCAAACTGTGTTAAAACTCACTCACTGTCAAACTGTGTTAAAACTCACCCACTGTCAAACTGTGTTAAAACTCACTCGCTGTCAAACTGTGTTAAAACTCACTCACTGTTAAACTGTGTTAAAACTCACTCACTGTCAAACTGTGTTAAAACTCACCCACTGTCAAACTGAGTTAAAGCTCACCCACTGTCAAACTGTGTTAAAGCTCACTCAATGTCAAACTGTGATAAAACTCACTCACTGTCAAACTGTGTTAAAACTCGCCCACTGTCAAACTGTGTTAAAACTCACTCACTGTCAAACTGTTTTAAAACTCACTCACTGTCAAACTGTGTAAAGACTCACCCACTGTCAAACTGTGTTAAAACTCGCCACCTGTCAAACTGTGTTAAAAATCACTCACTGTCAAACTGTGTTAAAACTCGCCCACTGTCAAACTGTGTTAAAACTCACTCACTGTCAATCTGTTTTAAAACTCACTCACTGTCAAACTGTGTAAAAACTCACCCACTGTCAAACTGTGTTAAAACTCGCCACCTGTCAAACTGTGTTAAAACTCACTCACTGTCAAACTGTGTTAAAACTCACTCACTGTCAAACTGTGTTAAAACTCGCCCACTGTCAAACTGTGTTAAAACTCACTCACTGTCAAACTGTTTTAAAACTCACTCACTGTCAAACTGTGTAAAAACTCACCCACTGTCAAACTGTGTTAAAACTCGCCACCTGTCAAACTGTGTTAAAACTCACTCACTGTCAAACTGTGTTAAAACTCACTCACTGTCAAACTGTGTTAAAACTCACCCACTGTTGAACTGTGTTAAAACTCACTCACTGTCAAACTGTGTTAAAACTCACCCACTGTTAAACTGTGTTAAAACTCACTCACTGACAAACTGTGTTAAAACTCACTCACTGTCAAACTGTGTTAAAACTCACTCACTGTCAAACTGTGTTAAAACTCACTCACTGTCAAACTGTGTTAAAACTCACTCACTGTCAAACTGTGTTCAAACTCACCCACTGTCAAACTGTGTTAAAACTCACTCACTGTCAAGCTGTGTTAAAACGCACCCACTGTTGAACTGTGTTAAAACTCACCCACTGTCAAACTGTGTTAAAACTCACCCTCTGTTAAACTGTGTTAAAACTCACTCACTGTCAAACTGTGTTAAAACTCACCCACTGTCAAACTGTGATAAAACTCACTCACTGTCAAACTGTGTTAAAACTCACCCACTGTCAAACTGTGTTAAAACTCACTCACTGTCAAACTGTTTTAAAATCACTCACTGTCAAACTGTGTTAAAGCTCACTCACTGTCAAACTGTGTTAAAGCTCACTCACTGTCAAACTGTGTTCAAATTCACTCACTGTCAAACTGTGTTAAAACTTGCACACTGTCAAACTGTGTTAAAGCTCACTCACTGTCAAACTGTGTTAAAACGTGCACACTGTCAAACTGTGTTAAAACTCACTCACTGTCAAACTGTGTTAAAACTCACTCACTGTCAAACTGTGTTTAAACTCACTCACTGTCAAACTGTGATAAAACTCACTCACTGTCAAACTGTGTTAAAACTCACTCACTGTCAAACTGTGTTAAAACTCACCCACTGTCAAACTGTGTTAAAACTCACCCACTGTCAAACTGTGTTAAAACTCACCCACTGTCAAACTGTGTTGAAGCTCACCCATTGTCAAACTGTGTTAAAGCTCACTCAATGTCAAACTGTGTTAAAGCTCACCCACTGTCAAACTGTGCTAAAATTCACCACCTGTCAAACTGTGATAAAACTCACTCACTGTCAAACTGTGTTAAAACTCACCCACTGCTAAACTATGTTAAAACTTGCCCACTGTCAAACTGTGTTAAAACTCACCCACAGTTAAACTGTGTTAAAACTCACTCACTGTCAAACTGTGTTAAAACTCACCCACTGTCAAACTGTGTTAAAACTCACCCACTGTCAAACTGTGATGAAACTCACTCACTGTCAAGCTGTGTTAAAACGCACCCACTGTTAAACTGTGTTAAAACTCACCCACTGTTAAACTGTGTTAAAACTCACTCACTGTCAAACTGTGTTAAAACTCACTCACTGTCAAACTGTGTTAAAACTCACCAACTGCTAAACTATGTTAAAACTTGCCCACTGTCAAACTGTGTGAAAACTCACCCACTGTTAAACTGTGTTCAAACTCACCCACTGTCAAACTGTGTTAAAACTCACCCACTGACAAACTGTGTTAAAACTCGCCCACTGTCAAACTGTGTTAAAACTTGCCCACTGTCAAACTGTGATGAAACTCACCCACTGTCAAACTGTGTTAAAACTCACTCACTGTCAAACTGTGATAAAACTCACTCACTGTCAAACTGTGTTAAAACTCCCCCACTGTCAAACTGTGTTAAAACTCACCCAATGTCAAACTGTGTTAAAACTCACCCACTGTCAAACTGTGTTAAAGCTCAACCACTGTCAAACTGTGTTAAAGCTCACTCAATGTCAAACTGTGTTAAAGCTCACCCACTGTCAAACTGTGCTAAAATTCACCACCTGTCAAACTGTGATAAAACTCACTCACTGTCAAACTGTGTTAAAACTCGCCCACTGTCAAACTGTGTTAAAACTCACTCACTGTCAAACTGTTTTAAAACTCCCTCACTGTCAAACTGTGTAAAAACTCACCCACTGTCAAACTGTGTTAAAACTCGCCACCTGTCAAACTGTGTTAAAACTCACTCACTGTCAAACTGTGTTAAAACTCGCCCACTGTCAAACTGTGTTAAAACTCACTCACTGTCAAACTGTTTTAAAATCACTCACTGTCAAACTGTGTAAAAACTCACCCACTATCAAACTGTGTTAAAACTCGCCACCTGTCAAACTGTGTTAAAACTCACCCACTGTCAAACTGTGTTAAAACTCACTCGCTGTCAAACTGTGTTAAAACTCACCCACTGTTAAACTGTGTTAAAACTCACTCACTGTAAAACTGTGTTAAAACTCACCCACTGTCAAACTGAGTTAAAGCTCACCCACTGTCAAACTGTGTTAAAGCTCACTCAATGTCAAACTGTGATAAAACTCACTCACTGTCAAACTGTGTTAAAGCTCACTCAATGTCAAACTGTGATAAAACTCGCCCACTGTCAAACTGTGTAAAAACTCACTCACTGTCAAACTGTGTAAAAACTCACCCACTGTCAAACTGTGTTAAAACTCGCCACCTGTCAAACTGTGTTAAAACTCACTCACTGTCAAACTGTGTTAAAACTCACTCACTGTCAAACTGTGTTAAAACTCACTCACTGTCAAACTGTGTTAAAACTCACCCACTGTCAAACTGTGTTAAAACTCACTCACTGTCAAGCTGTGTTAAAACGCACCCACTGTTGAACTGTGTTAAAACTCACCCACTGTCAAACTGTGTTAAAACTCACCCTCTGTTAAACTGTGTTAAAACTCACTCACTGTCAAACTGTGTTAAAACTCACCCACTGTCAAACTGTGATAAAACTCACTCACTGTCAAACTGTGTTAAAACTCACCCACTGTCAAACTGTGTTAAAACTCACTCACTGTCAAACTGTGTTAAAGCTCACTCACTGTCAAACTGTGTTAAAGCTCACTCACTGTCAAACTGTGTTAAAGCTCACTCACTGTCAAACTGTGTTCAAATTCACTCACTGTCAAACTGTGTTAAAACTTGCACACTGTCAAACTGTGTTAAAGCTCACTCACTGTCAAACAGTGTTAAAACGTGCATACTGTCAAACTGTGTTAAAACTCACTCACTGTCAAACTGTGTTAAAACTCAATCACTGTCAAACTGTGTTTAAACTCACTCACTGTCAAACTGTGATAAAACTCACTCACTGTCAAACTGTGTTAAAACTCACTCACTGTCAAACTGTGTTAAAACTCACCCACTGTCAAACTGTGTTAAAACTCACCCACTGTCAAACTGTGTTAAAACTCACCCACTGTCAAACTGTGTTGAAGCTCACCCACTGTCAAACTGTGTTAAAGCTCACTCAATGTCAAACTGTGTTAAAGCTCACCCACTTTCAAACTGTGCTAAAATTCACCACCTGTCAAACTGTGATAAAACTCACTCACTGTCAAACTGTGTTAAAACTCACCCACTGCTAAACTATGTTAAAACTTGCCCACTGTCAAACTGTGTTAAAACTCACCCACAGTTAAACTGTGTTAAAACTCACTAACTGTCAAACTGTGTTAAAACTCACCCACTGTCAAACTGTGTTAAAACTCACCCACTGTCAAACTGTGATGAAACTCACTCACTGTCAAGCTGTGTTAAAACGCACCCACTGTTAAACTGTGTTAAAACTCACCCACTGTTAAACTGTGTTAAAACTCACTCACTGTCAAACTGTGTTAAAACTCACCCACTGCTAAACTATGTTAAAACTTGCCCACTGTCAAACTGTGTTAAAACTCACCCACTGTTAAACTGTGTTAAAACTCACCCACTGTCAAACTGTGTTAAGACTCACCCACTGACAAACTGTGTT
This sequence comes from Heptranchias perlo, assembly GCF_035084215.1. Lineage (NCBI taxonomy): Eukaryota > Metazoa > Chordata > Chondrichthyes > Hexanchiformes > Hexanchidae > Heptranchias > Heptranchias perlo. The sequence continues at coordinate 13,577,455 of NC_090331.1, read as the reverse complement.
AAAACTCGCCCACTGTCAAACTGTGTTAAAACTTGCCCACTGTCAAACTGTGATGAAACTCACCCACTGTCAAACTGTGTTAAAACTCACCCAGTGTCAAACTGTGTTAAAACGCACCCACTGTCAAACTGTGTTAAAACTCGCCACCTGTCAAACTGTGTTAAAACTCACTCACTGTCAAACTGTAATAAAACTCACTCACTGTCAAACTGTGATAAAACTCACTCACTGTCAAACTGTGTTAAAACTCACCCACTGTCAAACTGTGTTAAAACTCACCCACTGTCAAACTGTGTTAAAACTCACCCACTGTCAAACTGTGTTAAAGCTCACCCACTGTCAAACTGTGTTAAAGCTCACTCAATGTCAAACTGTGTTAAAGCTCACCCACTGTCAAACTGTGCTAAAATTCACCACCTGTCAAACTGTGATAAAACTCACTCACTGTCAAACTGTGTTAAAACTCACCCACTGTCAAACTGTGTTAAAGCTAACTCAATGTCAAACTGTGTTAAAACTCACTCACTGTCAAACTGTTTTAAAACTCCCTCACTGTCAAACTGTGTAAAAACTCACCCACTGTCAAACTGTGTTAAAACTCGCCACCTGTCAAACTGTGTTAAAACTCACTCACTGTCAAACTGTGTTAAAACTCGCCCACTGTCAAACTGTGTTAAAACTCACTCACTGTCAAACTGTTTTAAACTCACTCACTGTCAAACTGTGTAAAAACTCACCCACTATCAAACTGTGTTAAAACTCGCCACCTGTCAAAATGTGTTAAAACTCACCCACTGTCAAACTGTGTTAAAACTCACTCGCTGTCAAACTGTGTTAAAACTCACCCACTGTTAAACTGTGTTAAAACTCACTCACTGTAAAACTGTGTTAAAACTCACCCACTGTCAAACTGAGTTAAATCTCACCCACTGTCAAACTGTGTTAAAGCTCACTCAATGTCAAACTGTGATAAAACTCACTCACTGTCAAACTGTGTTAAAACTCACTCACTGTCAAACTGTGTTAAAACTCACTCACTGTCAAACTGTTTTAAAACTCACTCACTGTCAAACTGTGTAAAAACTCACCCACTGTCAAACTGTGTTAAAACTCGCCACCTGTCAAACTGTGTTAAAACTCACTCACTGTCAAACTGTGTTAAAACTCGCCCACTGTCAAACTGTGTTAAAACTCACTCACTGTCAAACTGTGTAGAAACTCACTCATTGTCAAACTGTGTAAAAACTCACCCACTGTCAAACTGTGTTAAAACTCGCCACCTGTCAAACTGTGTTAAAACTCACTCACTGTCAAACTGTGTTAAAACTCACTCACTGTCAAACTGTGTTAAAACTCACTCACTGTCAAACTGTGTTAAAACTCGCCCACTGTCAAACTGTGTTAAAACTTGCCCACTGTCAAACTGTGATGAAACTCACCCACTGTCAAACTGTGTTAAAACTCACCAACTATCAAACTGTGTTAAAACGCACCCACTGTCAAACTGTGTTAAAACTCGCCACCTGTCAAACTGTGTTAAAACTCACTCACTGTCAAACTGTAATAAAACTCACTCACTGTCAAACTGTGATAAAACTCACTCACTGTCAAACTGTGTTAAAACTCACACACTGTCAAACTGTGTTAAAACTCACCCACTGTCAAACTGTGTTAAAACTCACCCACTGTCAAACTGTGTTAAAGCTCACCCACTGTCAAACTGTGTTAAAGCTCACTCAATGTCAAACTGTGTTAAAGCTCACCCACTGTCAAACTGTGCTAAAATTCACCACCTGTCAAACTGTGATAAAACTCACTCACTGTCAAACTGTGTTAAAACTCGCCCACTGTCAAACTGTGTTAAAACTCACTCACTGTCAAACTGTTTTAAAACTCCCTCACTGTCAAACTGTGTAAAAACTCACCCACTGTCAAACTGTGTTAAAACTCGCCACCTGTCAAACTGTGTTAAAACTCACTCACTGTCAAACTGTGTTAAAACTCGCCCACTGTCAAACTGTGTTAAAACTCACTCACTGTCAAACTGTTTTAAACTCACTCACTGTCAAACTGTGTAAAAACTCACCCACTATCAAACTGTGTTAAAACTCGCCACCTGTCAAACTGTGTTAAAACTCACCCACTGTCAAACTGTGTTGAAACTCACTCGCTGTCAAACTGTGTTAAAACTCACCCACTGTTAAACTGTGTTAAAACTCACTCACTGTCAAACTGTGTTAAAACTCACCCACTGTCAAACTGAGTTATAGCTCACCCACTGTCAAACTGTGTTAAAGCTAACTCAATGTCAAACTGTGATAAAACTCACTCACTGTCAAACTGTGTTAAAACTCACTCACTGTCAAACTGTGTTAAAACTCACTCACTGTCAAACTGTGTTAAAACTCACTCACTGTCAAACTGTGTTAAAACTCACTCACTGTCAAACTGTGTTAAAACTCACCCACTGTCAAACTGTGTTAAAGCTCACCCACTGTCAAACTGTGTTAAAGCTCACACAATGTCAAACTGTGTTAAAGCTCACCCACTGTCAAACTGTGCTAAAATTCACCAGCTGTCAAACTGTAATAAAACTCACCCACTGTCAAACTGTGTTAAAACTCACCCACTGCTAAACTATGTTAAAACTTGTCCACTGTCAAACTGTGTTAAAACTCACCCACTGTCAAACTGTGTTAAAACTCGCCCACTGTCAAACTGTGTTAAAACTCACTCACTGTCAAACTGTTTTAAACTCACTCACTGTCAAACTGTGTAAAAACTCACCCACTATCAAACTGTGTTAAAACTCACCCACTGTCAAACTGAGTTAAAGCTCACCCACTGTCAAACTGTGTTAAAGCTCACTCAATGTCAAACTGTGATAAAACTCACTCACTGTCAAACTGTGTTGAAACTCACTCACTGTCAAACTGTGTTAAAACTCACTCACTGTCAAACTGTTTTAAAACTCACTCACTGTCAAACTGTGTAAAAACTCACCCACTGTCAAACTGTGTTAAAACTCGCCACCTGTCAAACTGTGTTAAAACTCACTCACTGTCAAACTGTGTTAAAACTCGCCCACTCTCAAACTGTGTTAAAACTCACTCACTGTCAAACTGTGTAAAAACTCACTCACTGTCAAACTGTGTAAAAACTCACCCACTGTCAAACTGTGTTAAAACTCGCCACCTGTCAAACTGTGTTAAAACTCACTCACTGTCAAACTGTGTTAAAACTCACTCACTGTCAAACTGTGTTAAAACTCACTCACTGTCAAACTGTGTTAAAACTCACCCACTGTCAAACTGTGTTAAAACTCACCCACTGTCAAACTGTGTTAAAACCTGCCCACTGTCAAACTGTGATGAAACTCACTCACTGTCAAACTGTGTTCAAATTCACTCACTGTCAAACTGTGTTAAAACTTGCACACTGTCAAACTGTGTTAAAGCTCACTCACTGTCAAACTGTGTTAAAACGTGCACACTGTCAAACTGTGTTAAAACTCACTCACTGTCAAACTGTGTTAAAACTCGCCCACTGTCAAACTGTGTTAAAACTCACTCACTGACAAACTGTGTAAAAACTCACTCACTGTCAAACTGTGTAAAAACTCACCCACTGTCAAACTGTGTTAAAACTCGCCACCTGTCAAACTGTGTTAAAACTCACTCACTGTCAAACTGTGTTAAAACTCACTCACTGTCAAACTGTGTTAAAACTCACTCACTGTCAAACTGTGTTAAAACTCACCCACTGTCAAACTGTGTTAAAACTCACCCACTGTCAAACTGTGTTAAAACTCACTCACTGTCAAACTGTGTTAAACCTCACCCACTGTTGAACTGTGTTAAAACTCACTCACTGTCAAACTGTGTTAAAACTCACCCACTGTTAAACTGTGTTAAAACTCACTCACTGTCAAACTGTGTTAAAACTCACTCACTGTCAAACTGTGATAAAACTCACTCACTGTCAAACTGTGTTAAAACTCACTCACTGTCAAACTGTGTTAAAACTTACTCACTGTCAAACTGTGTTAAAACTCACCCACTGTCAAACTGTGTTAAAGCTCACCCACTGTCAAACTGTGTTAAAGCTCACACAATGTCAAACTGTGTTAAAGCTCACCCACTGTCAAACTGTGCTAAAATTCACCACCTGTCAAACTGTAATAAAACTCACCCACTGTCAAACTGTGTTAAAACTCACCCACTGCTAAACTATGTTAAAACTTGCCCACTGTCAAACTGTGTTAAAACTCACCCACTGTTAAACTGTGTTAAAACTCACTCACTGTCAAACTGTGTTAAAACTCACCCACTGTCAAACTGTGTTAAAACCTGCCCACTGTCAAACTGTGATGAAACTCACTCACTGTCAAACTGTGTTCAAATTCACTCACTGTCAAACTGTGTTAAAACTTGCACACTGTCAAACTGTGTTAAAGCTCACTCACTGTCAAACTGTGTTAAAACGTGCACACTGTCAAACTGTGTTAAAACTCACTCACTGTCAAACTGTGTTAAAACTCACTCACTGTCAAACTGTGTTTAAACTCACTCACTGTCAAACTGTGATAAAACTCACTCACTGTCAAACTGTGTTAAAACTCACTCACTGTCAAACTGTGTTAAAACTCACCCACTGTCAAACTGTGTTAAAACTCACCCACTGTCAAACTGTGTTGAAGCTCACCCACTGTCAAACTGTGTTAAAGCTCACTCAATGTCAAACTGTGTTAAAGCTCACCCACTGTCAAACTGTGCTAAAATTCACCACCTGTCAAACTGTGATAAAACTCACTCACTGTCAAACTGTGTTAAAACTCACCCACTGCTAAACTATGTTAAAACTTGCCCACTGTCAAACTGTGTTAAAACTCACCCACAGTTAAACTGTGTTAAAACTCACTCACTGTCAAACTGTGTTAAAACTCACCCACTGTCAAACTGTGTTAAAACCTGCCCATTGTCAAACTGTGATGAAACTCACTCACTGTCAAGCTGTGTTAAAACGCACCCACTGTTAAACTGTGTTAAAACTCACCCACTGTTAAACTGTGTTAAAACTCACTCACTGTCAAACTGTGTTAAAACTCACTCACTGTCAAACTGTGTTAAAACTCACCCACTGCTAAACTATGTTAAATCTTGCCCACTGTCAAACTGTGTTAAAACTCACCCACTGTTAAACTGTGTTAAAAATCACCCACTGTCAAACTGTGTTAAAACTCACCCACTGACAAACTGTGTTAAAACTCGCCCACTGTCAAACTGTGTTAAAACTTGCCCACTGTCAAACTGTGATGAAACTCACCCACTGTCAAACTGTGTTAAAACTCACCCACTGTCAAACTGTGTTAAAACGCACCCACTGTCAAACTGTGTTAAAACTCGCCACCTGTCAAACTGTGTTAAAACTCACTCACTGTCAAACTGTAATAAAACTCACTCACTTTCAAACTGTGATAAAACTCACTCACTGTCAAACTGTGTTAAAACTCACCCACTGTCAAACTGTGTTAAAACTCACCCACTGTCAAACTGTGTTAAAACTCACCCACTGTCAAACTGTGTTAAAGCTCACCCACTGTCAAACTGTGTTAAAGCTCACTCAATGTCAAACTGTGTTAAAGCTCACCCACTGTCAAACTGTGCTAAAATTCACCACCTGTCAAACTGTGATAAAACTCACTCACTGTCAAACTGTGTTAAAACTCGCCCACTGTCAAACTGTGTTAAAACTCACTCACTGTCAAACTGTTTTAAAACTCCCTCACTGTCAAACTGTGTAAAAACTCACCCACTGTCAAACTGTGTTAAAACTCGCCACCTGTCAAACTGTGTTGAAACTCACTCACTGTCAAACTGTGTTAAAACTCACCCACTGTCAAACTGTGTTAAAACTCACTCACTGTCAAACTGTTTTAAAATCACTCACTGTCAAACTGTGTAAAAACTCACCCACTATCAAACTGTGTTAAAACTCGCCACCTGTCAAACTGTGTTAAAACTCACCCACTGTCAAACTGTGTTAAAACTCACTCGCTGTCAAATTGTGTTAAAACTCACCCACTGTTAAACTGTGTTAAAACTCACTCACTGTCAAACTGTGTTAAAACTCACCCACTGTCAAACTGAGTTAAAGCTCACCCACTGTCAAACTGTGTTAAAGCTCACTCAATGTCAAACTGTGATAAAACTCACTCACTGTCAAACTGTGTTAAAACTCACTCACTGTCAAACTGTGTAAAAACTCACCCACTGTCAAACTGTGTTAAAACTCGCCACCTGTCAAACTGTGTTAAAACTCACTCACTGTCAAACTGTGTTAAAACTCGCCCACTGTCAAACTTTGTTAAAACTCACTCACTGTCAAACTGTGTAAAAACTCACTCACTGTCAAACTGTGTAAAAACTCACCCACTGTCAAACTGTGTTAAAACTCGCCCACTGTCAAACTTTGTTAAAACTCACTCACTGTCAAACTGTGTAAAAACTCACTCACTGTCAAACTGTGTCAAAACTCACCCACTGTCAAACTGTGTTAAAACTCGCCACCTGTCAAACTGTGTTAAAACTCACTCACTGTCAAACTGTGTTAAAACTCACTCACTGTCAAAACTGTGTTAAAACTCACTCACTGTCAAACTGTGTTAAAACTCACCCACTGTCAAACTGTGTTAAAACTCACCCACTGTCAAACTGTGTTAAAACTCACTCACTGTCAAACTGTGTTAAAACTCACCCACTGTTGAACTGTGTTAAAACTCACTCACTGTCAAACTGTGTTAAATCTCACCCACTGTTAAACTGTGTTAAAACTCACTCACTGTCAAACTGTGTTAAAACTCACTCACTGTCAAACTGTGATAAAACTCACTCACTGTCAAACTGTGTTAAAACTCATTCACTGTCAAACTGTGTTAAAACTCACCCACTGTCAAACTGTGTTAAAGCTCACCCACTGTCAAACTGTGTTAAAGCTCACACAATGTCAAACTGTGTTAAAGCTCACCCACTGTCAAACTGTGCTAAAATTCACCACCTGTCAAACTGTAATAAAACTCACCCACTGTCAAACTGTGTTAAAACTCACCCACTGCTAAACTATGTTAAAACTTGCCCACTGTCAAACTGTGTTAAAACTCACCCACTGTTAAACTGTGTTAAAACTCACTCACTGTCAAACTGTGTTAAAACTCACCCACTGTCAAACTGTGTTAAAACCTGCCCACTGTCAAACTGTGATGAAACTCACTCACTGTCAAACTGTGTTAAAACTCGCCCACTGTCAAACTGTGTTAAAACTTGCCCACTGTCAAACTGTGATGAAACTCACTCACTGTCAAACTGTGTTAAAACTCACCCACTGTCAAACTGTGTTAAAACTCACCCACTGACAAACTGTGTTAAAACTCGCCAACTGTCAAACTGTGTTAAAACTTGCCCACTGTCAAACTGTGATGAAACTCACCCACTGTCAAACTGTGTTAAAACTCACCCACTGTCAAACTGTGTTAAAACTCACCCACTGTTAAACTGTGTTAAAACTCATTCACTGTCAAACTGTGTTAAAACTCACCCACTGTCAAACTGTGTTAAAACTCGCCCACTGTCAAACTGTGTTAAAACTTGCCCACTGTCAAACTGTGATGAAACTCACTCACTGTCAAACTGTGTTAAAACTCACTCACTGTCAAACTGTGTTAAAGCTCACTCACTGTCAAACTGTGTTCAAACTCACTCACTGTCAAACTGTGTTAAAACTTGCCCACTGTCAAACTGTGTTCAAACTCACTCAATGTCAAACTGTGTTAAAACTCACTCACTGTCAAACTGTGTTAAAACTCACCCACTGTTAAACTGTGTTAAAACTCACCCACTGTCAAACTGTGTTAAAACTCACTCACTGTCAAACTGTGTTAAAACTCACTCACTGTCAAACTGTGTTAAAACTCACTCTCTGTCAAACTGTGTTAAAACTTGCCCACTGTCAAACTGTGTTAAAACTCACTCACTGTCAAACTGTGTTAAAAATCACTCACTCACTGTCAAACTGTGTTAAAACTCACCCACTGTCAAACTGTGTTAAAACTCACTCACTGTCAAGCTGTGTTAAAACTCACCCACTGTTAAACTGTATTAAAACTCACCCACTGTCAAACTGTGATCAAACTCACCCACTATCAAACTGTGTTAAAACTCACCCACTGTCAAACTGTGTTAAAACTCACCCACTGTCAAACTGTGTTAAATCTTGCCCACTGTCAAACTGTAATAAAACTCATCCACTTTCAACCTGTGTTAAAATTCACCACCTGTCAACCTGTATTAAAATTCATGCATTGTCAACCTGTGTTAAAACTCACTCACTGCCCACCTGTGTTAAAATTCAACCACTGTCAAACTGTGTTAAAACAAACACTGTCAACCTGTTTTACAATTCACACACTGCCAACTTGTGTTCAAACTAACCCACTGACAAAATTTGCTAAAATTCAACTGCTGTCAACTTGTGTTCAATCTCAAGCACTCTTAACCTGTGATAAAATTCATCCACTATCAACCTGTGTCAAAACTCACCCACTGTCGACCTGTATTAAAATTCTCCCATTGTCAACCTGTGCTAAAACTCACCCCCTGTCAACCTGTATTAAAATTCTCCCATTGTCAACCTGTGTTAAAACTCACTCACTGTCAAACTGTGTTAAAACTCACCCACTGTTAAACTGTGTTAAAACTCATTCACTGTCAAACTGTGTTCAAACTCACCCACTGTCAAACTGTGTTAAAACTCACCCACTGTCAAACTGTGTTAAAACTTGCCCACTGTCAAACTGTGATAAAACTCACTCACTGTCAAACTGTGTTAAAACTCACTCACTGTCAAACTGTGTTAAAACTCACCCACTGTCAAACTGTGTTAAAACTCACTCACTGTCAAACTGTGTTAAAACTCACTCACTGTCAAACTGTGTTAAAACTCGCTCACTGTCAAACTGTGTTAAAACTCACCCACTGTCAAACTGTGTTAAAACTCACCCACTGTCAAACTGTGTTAAAACTCGCTCACTGTCAAACTGTGTTAAAACTCACCCACTGTCAAACTGTGTTAAAACTTGCCCACTGTCAAACTGTGATAAAACTCACTCACTGTCAAACTGTGTTAAAACTCACCCACTGTCAAACTGTGTTAAAACTCACTCACTGTCAAACTGTGTTAAAGCTCACTCACTGTCAAACTGTGTTCAAACTCACTCACTGTCAAACTGTGTTAAAACTTGCACACTGTCAAACTGTGTTAAAACTCACTCACTGTCAAACTGTTTTAAAACTCACTCACTGTCAAACTGTGTTAAAACTCACCCACTGTCAAACTGTGTTAAAACTCACTCACTGTCAAACTGTGTTCAAACTCACTCACTGTCAAACTGTGTTAAAACTTGCACACTGTCAAACTGTGTTAAAACTCACTCACTGTCAACCTGTGTTAAAACTCACTCACTGTCAAACTGTGTTAAAACTCACTCACTGTCAAACTGTGTTAAAACTCACTCACTGTCAACCTGTGTTAAAACTCACCCACTGTTAAACTGTGTTAAAACTCATTCACTGTCAAACTGTGTTCAAACTCACTCACTGTCAAACTGTGTTAAAGCTCACTCACTGTCAAACTGTGTTCAAACTCACTCACTGTCAAACTCTGTTAAAGCTCACTCACTGTCAAACTGTGTTAAAGCTCACTCACTGTCAAACTGTGTTAAAACTCATTCACTGTCAAACTGTGTTAAAGCTCACTCACTGTCAAACTGTGTTAAAGCTCACTCACTGTCAAACTGTGTTAAAGCTCATTACTTTCAAACTGTGTTAAAGCTCACTCACTGTCAAACTGTGTTAAAGCTCTCTCACTGTCAAACTGTGATAAAACTCACTCACTGTCAAACTGTGATAAAACTCATTCACTGTCAAACTGTGTAAAAACTCATTCACTGTCAAACTGTGTTCAAGCTCTCTCACTGTCAAACTGTGTTAAAACTCATTCACTTTCAAACTGTGTTAAAACTCACTCACTGTCAAACTGTGTTAAAGCTCACTCACTGTCAAACTGTGATAAAACTCACCCACTGTCAACCTGTATTAAAATTCTCCCATTGTCAACCTGTGTTAAAACTCACTCACTGTCAAACTGTGTTAAAACTCACCCACTGTCAAACTGTGTTAAAACTCACCCACTATCAAACTGTGTTAAAACTCACCCACTGTCAAACTGTGTTAAAACTCACCCACTGTCAAACTGTGTTAAAACTCACCCACTGTCAAACTGTGTTAAAACTCACCCACTGTCAAACTGTGTTAAAACTTGCCCACTGTCAAACTGTGTTAAAACTCACCCACTGTCAAACTGTGTTAAAACTCACCCACTGTCAAACTGTGTTAAAACTTGCCCACTGTCAAACTGTGTTAAAACTCACCCACTGTCAAACTGTAATAAACCTCATCCACTTTCAACCTGTGTTAAAATTCACCACCTGTCAACCTGTATTAAAATTCATGCATTGTCAACCTGTGTTAAAACTCACTCACTGCCCACCTGTGTTAAAATTCAACCACTGTCAACCTGTGTTAAAACAAACACTGTCAACCTGTTTTAAAATTCACACACTGCCAACTTGTGTTCTAACTAACCCACTGACAAATTTTGCTGAAATTCAACTGCTGTCAACTTGTGTTAAATCTCAAGCACTCTTAACCTGTGATAAAATTCATCCACTGTCAACCTGTGTTAAAACTCACCCACTGTCAACCTGTATTAAAATTCTCCCATTGTCAACCTTTGTTAAAGCTCACCCACTGTCAACCTGTGTTAAATCTCAACCACTGTCAACTTATGTTCACATTCATCCACTGTCAACCTGTATTAAATCTCACCCATTGTCAATCTGTGTAAAAACTCAACCACTGTCAACATGTGTTAAAATTCTCCCACTCTCAACCTGTATTAATATTCACCCACTTTCAACCTGTGTTAAAACTCAACCACTGTCAACTGTGTTAAAACTCACTCACTGTCAACCTGTGTTAAAACTCAACCACTGTCAACCTGTGTTAAGATTCACCCACTGTCAACCTGTGTTAAATCTCAAGTACTGTTCAAACTGGATTAAAACTCACCCACTATCAAACTCTGATAAAATTGATTTGTGATGCCTTACGCTAAGATTCTCCGATCCAGCCTCTTCCCTATCCTCCTTCTCCTCCTCTTCTTCATCGCAAAGGCTCTCCCTGCTCTATATACCACACTACATTTATTTACCCACTGAGCCATCAAGAGAAGCCTTCTTCATTGCCTGCCAAGTCTTGTTAATATTCATTGAAGGAAATCGCTATTTGTTTCGTTCCAGGCCTGAGGTTTGAGGTGCAGATAACCAGTGTTATTGTTTTCTTATCATTGACTTTGAAGCAGTTTGACTTCATTCACTCGATATTTTGTATGATGTAAAGCCTCCATGTATGCAAATTTGTGTCATTGTTACATAGAATGATACTAGATTTCAAGTGGAGCACAGCCGACCCTCAGAAGGACTTACATTTTCACAGCTAAGAATCAGAAAGCCTTAGGTATTAATTTTATGTGATGGAGCCCTGAAATCTGACAGCAATATGTCCTTCCTAACTGCCTGCATACCTCCAGATAAATAGCTGTGGAATCACTTAACAGAAGCTGTATAATTTAAGCGTGGTTAGTGGAGTATCATTGTCAGTGTAGTCAAAACGCATTCCTCATACTAAGTATCGCAGCTTTGGTACATGTTCAACACCATGTTATCCAATAACAGGCAAATCAATTAACGGTAAGTGTGATGCTCTAATTTAAGGCAGGATGTTCATATAGTATTTGTTGTCATCTATTTTCTTGTGTCCATTGAAAATCCACTCAGCCCTAATGAAGCCAGTAACAATCTAAAAGGCAATTAACCATCCGAATCAATATTTAGCTGCGCTCAGTTTCTGTCACTGATCCTTTGTAGAAGTGCAGACTTTACCGCGCACATAACTGATTAGGTCCAGGTAGTCGCATGATACAACGATAATGGAGTTGTTGACTAATCGTAGCAATCAATCTCCATCAATTAGCCTACGATAGACCCAAACATGACGTGAGGAAAACCCCAATGGTGCAGTAAACCAAAAATAATTGTTCTGCTACAATATGTTGATGAGTAATCATTACTGTTAGATTTAGAAGGGAAGTGGGGCAATCATTTGGTTAATTGCCTTGCAAAATTAATAATAATAATCCAATTAAAAATTGGATTTTTTTTTTTGCCCCACCCCCCCTTTTTGCCTTGCACTATCATCTTTTTGATGAAGTAACAGAAAGGGTTGCTGAGGGTAGTGCAGTTGATGTGTATGTGGACTTTCAAAAGGCATTTGATAAAGTACCATATAATAGGCTTGTTAGCAAAATTAAAACCTATGGGATTAAAGGGTCAGTGGCAGCGTGGATACAAAATTGGCTAAGGGATAGAAAGCAGAGAGTAGGGGTGAACGGTTGTTTTTTAGACTGCAGGGAAGTATACAGTGGTGTCCCCATGAGTCAGTATTAGGACCACTCCTATTTTAATATATATTAACGACCTAGACTTGGGTATACAGGGTATAATTTCAAAATTTGCAGATGACACGAAACTCGGAAATATAGTAAACAATGTGGTAGATAGTAACAGACCTCAGGAGGAGAAAGACAGGCTGGTGGAATGGGCAGACACATGGCAGATGAAATTTAACGCAGAGAAGTGTGAAGTGATTTATTTTGGTTGGAAGAAAGAGGAGAGGCAATATAAACTAAATGGTACAATTTTAAAGAGGGTGCAGGAACAGAGAGATCTTGGAGTATACGTACACTAGTCTTTGACGGTGGCAGGACAAGATGAGAAGGCTGTTAAAAAGCATATGGCATCCTGGGCTTTAGTAATAGAGGCATAGAGTACAAAAGCAAGGAAATTATGCTAAACATTTATAAAATACTGGTTCAGCTTCAGCTGGAGTTTGTGTCCAATTTTGGGCACTACACTTTAGGAAGGATGTCCAGGGCATGGAGAGGTTGCAGAAGAGATTTACCAGAATGGTTCCAGGGATGAGGGACTCCAGCTACGTGGATAGACTGGAGAAGCTGGGATTGTTCTCCTTAGAGCAGAGAAAGTTAACAGGAGATTTGATAGAGGTGTTCAAAATCCTGAACAGTTGTGATAGAGTAAATAAGGAGAAACTGTTTCCAGTGGCAGAAGGGTCAGTAACCAGAGAACATAGATTTGAGGAGACTGGCAAAAGAACCAGAGGTGACATGAGGAAACATTTTTTTAAGCAGCAAGTTGTTATGATCTGGAAAGCACTGCCTGAAAGGGTGGTGGAAGCAGATTCAATAATAACTTTCAAAACGGAAATGGATAAATACTTGAAAGGAAAAAAATTTGCAGGGCTATGGGGAAAGAGCAGGGGAGTGGGATTATCTCTTTCAAAGAGCCGGCACAGGCAGGATGGGCCTAATGGCCTCCTTCTGTGCTGAATCATACTATGAAACTGTGAAACTGTTTTGTCATTTAAACACTCCTGCCCTCCACCCTATCTCAGACCTTTCCCTTTGTTCTTTCCTCTCCCCACCCACCTCCTTTTTCCTGGCTCAGTACTTGCTTAAAAACTGTTCATCTCTAACATCTTCCAGTTCTAATGAAAGGTCATCGACCTGAAACGTTAATTCTGTTTCCCTCTCCACAGATGCTGCCTGACCTGCTGAGTGTTACCAGCATTTTCAGTTTTTAATTCAGATTTCCAGCATCCACAGTATTTTGCTTTTGTAAAAATTATATATGTTCACTCTTGAGAAAAGTATATGGAATGTAAATTGTTTTGAATCAAGGGGTGGAATTTCCTGTGTATTTGTGCCCAGAGACTCGCGTAATCAGGCCTAAAGCAAATACCCCGCCTAAAAGAACTACGCCCAAATTTCCTTGATCTTTTACGCCTATCGATCCCTGTGCCTAAACACTTCTCGGCTCATTACAATGGCTCCGCCCCCAGGTTAAAGAGACGTACACACGATTTTCCTGCAATTAAGCTGGTTCAAAATGGATGTAAAATCACACCCAGAATTTTAGGAGCAGCAGGAAGCAAAATAATTTTTCTGGTGTTTTATCGTGCTTTTTTTTTAAGCAATTTTTAAAAATTTATTCTCTCTGGGACCTGCTATGGATTTTCTGTTTCTCTGAGTGCATTTTGATGGCATCAGTATGAGTCACATTAAAAATTGAAAAGCTTCCCTGATTGCATGTTCTTAAACATGCTGTGAGTAACGTGCATGAATGATTGTTAGGTGGCTTGAAACTTCAACTTTCATACTTAAAAAAGGAATATCCACTTGTGAATCCCATGCTTTGCTCGGGCCCCTAATTGTTTATGCTAATTTCTGCTCGTAAGCGCCGATTTTACGTTCTGGCGTATGCGAATGAGATTGGCAGGAAATTTAGGCATAAATTCATCACTGCCTTTCGCCACCTCACGATGTGCCGACATGCTTCACAGCCAGGTGTACTCGTTGTTGTAATGTAGGCAAATGGGGCAGCCAATTTGCACACAGCAAGGTCCCTCAGAAATTAGATAAATGACTGGATAATTTGTTTCAGCGATGTTGGTTGAGAGATAAATGTTAGCCAGGACACCAAGAGAACTCCCTGCACTTCTTTGAATATTGCCATGGGATCTTTTAAGTACACCTGAGAGGGCAGGCGGTTTAACGGCTCATCCCAAAAAACGGCATCTCCGGCAGTGCAGCACTCCCTCAGTACTGCACTGAGGTGTCTGCCCAGATTATGTCCTCAAGTCTCTGGGGTGGGGTTTGAACCCACAAACTGCTGACCCAGGTGAGCGTGCTACCATTGAGCCAGGGCTGACACACAAAGAGGAGCAACGAAGGGTTGCCAAACTGATCTGGCAACACCAGAAGTGCACGATTACCACCAGTTCTCTCATACCAGAAGCACACAGACCTGTATAAGTCAGAGGATCAATGAGGTATGCCAAATGCTGCAACTAGACATAAACTCCATCTCCCCCACAGGCACCACACTGCCAATCACTATTAAGGTCTCAATCACCTGTAACTCCTATTCTGTGGTATTATTCCAGGCTGCCACTGGGGACTTCAGTAACATTTGCCAATCAGTTAAACAAAATGTTATATGACATATATCACCGTTCCTTCATCGTCGCTGGGTCAAAATCCGGGCACTCCTTATCTAACAGCACTGTGGGAGTACCTTCACCACACGGACTGCAGCGCTTCAAAGAGAAGGCAAACCACCATCTTTCCAAGGGCTACAAGATAGGATCAATAGCTGCTGGCCTTGCTAGTGACGCACATACTCCGAGAATGAATTTTAAAAAAAAGAAGTCACGGATGAACTTTTTGCAAGATCTAGTAATTTCATCTCCTTCCACCATGGACTTTTGGCAGCTGTATGACAGGAGATTACGGCCAAGGAATCATAGATTGCACCTACGCAAGTGGTCAGAGGTTTGTGGGGGGCTGCCATCTGTTGCAGCTTACTCTCTGGTGTTATGGACTGTCTTGTTCTTGGAAAAAAAGGAATGCAAAAAGTGAGAAGTAATTTTTGTTCCTGTGACATATAGTAACAACAACAACTTGCATTTATGTAGCAACTTTAACTTAGTAAAACATCCCGTGGCACTTCACAGGAGTGTAATCAGACAAAAATTGACACCGAACCAAAGAAGGAGACATTAGGACAGGCTTGGTCACAGAGGTAGGTTTTAAGGAGGAGAGAAAGGTAGAGAGGGAGAGAGGTTTAGGGAGGAAATTCCAGAACTTAGGGCCGAGGCAGCTGAAGGCACAGCTATGGTGGCACGAAGGAAGTGGGGGATGGACAGGAGGTCAGGATTGGAAGAACATGGAGTTCTCGGAAAGTTGTAGGACTGCAGGAGGTTACAGAGATAGGGAGGGGTGAGGCCATGGAGAGGATTTGAACAAGAACATGAGAATTTTAAAATGGAGGCTTTCAGGGACTGGGACCCAATGTAAGTCAGTGAGCACAGGAGTAATGGGTGAATGGGACTTGGTGCGAGTTAAGATGCAGGCAGCAGTCTTTTGGATAAGCTTAAGTTTATGGAGGGTACAAGGTGGGAGGCCAGAAAGGAAAGCATTGGAATAGTCGAGTCTGGAAGTAAGAAAAACTGAGATGTAGCAATAAAGATGTCTTACCTTAATGAAAAAAAAATACTGCATGGGATGTCAGGTAGGTGAAAAGAATGAAAGAACTTGTATTTATATAGCGCTTTATCAGGTCGTCATGACATCCAAAAGTGCTTTACAGCTAATGAATTACTGGGAAAAGGCCTGAAGCTGATTACGGGATTCAATTTACTTAGCCTCTCTGGTATGAAAAGTAAATTTAATTATGAAGTTCCACCCTGTGGCTTCTGCTGATGAATCGAATACATTGGTGCCTTTTATGGGAAACTATTGGTACTTTATACAGAGAGATAGGTCATTCGAGACTGTCTCACTTTGAGTATTAAGATCTATGCAAAGTAATGAATCAAATCATCCAAGGGATCTGGATGTGAACTGTTTTCTACTGTACACAATCCCATCAGTCATGGAATAAGACTTGTTCAGTACCAAGCTGCCCTACACATCATTGTTCACTTCCTATGTATGAGGGGCGTTGATTACATTCTTAGAATCAGATCAAGAGAACCCTACAGAAAAGTGAATTGATTTAAATTGAAATGAGTCGTTGAGTTAAAAAGGAAAAAAAAATGGCAGTTTGTCAATTTACTTTTTTGAATCTTGAATTGCACTCGGTGCTGGTAATCCAGGCCCCATCTTTCAACAAGAAAGAAAGAAAGAGACTTGTTACTTTCCTTGTTCCTTTAGTCTTTGTTGCTAATGTAAGATAATATTACACTGGAGCCTTAATTCATTAGTGTTGAGTTAGATGATATCACAATATGCACTGTCAATTGAAGATAGTTCATTTAGGGTTCATGAATAATGAAATCAGCTGCATTTCGAAACATTGAAATCGCTCCAGAATCACTAAGGATTCGCAGTACCGTGGTAACTAAGAAACTTTGCTCTTGTTGGTAATGAGAAGGATTTTATACAGAGTTTATATTCAGTAATTAGCTGGTGTCACGGCAGAAAACAATGTTTCATTAAAATGCAAATATCCCACATTGTTTTTATTCCCACTTTTCAAGAAGAAACCAAAGAATAGGGCAGCACAGGGGTAGAGGAGCAAGGGACAGGGACTTATCACACCTGAATTTTAAAATATGTAAATAGATATGCTGTTTCTTTTCCTTACATTTATTTTTCCTTCCAATTCTTTTCTGTTCTGAAGCATTGACTCACACGGAGATGTAATTCCATGGGTAAAAGCAGCCTTAACTTTTCAGCCACTTAGCTGATATTCATGTGTGAGACTAGTCAGATTTTTGTACGGCAAGGTTATTAAGGGTTACAGAACCAAATGGGGTTAAGATACAGATCATCCATGATCTAATTAAATGGCGGAACAGGCTCGAGGGGCTGAATGGGCTACTCCTGTTCCTATGTCAGTGAGTGGTGCCAGGCTATTATGCTGTGTGGTGTATAACAATTGAGTTCAATACTGTCCTCATCACCATCGATGTGCGCTTTCCAATGGTGCGGGGAGGGGTGACTGGTTATTGATATCCAGTCACACAGTTAGTTTGATCAAAGAACTGTCCTTGTCCTGAATAATCCCCAGGCACTGTCCTAAACTGCCAGTAGTATGTTTACTCTCTACAGTAGAAGTTTCGCAATGAACATCCCTCCCAATCAACGTCTGTAGACCAGTAATGGCTTCGTGTATAAATGCATTAATTACCCGGTTCTATTTTCTCCAGTGACTCAAAGGGGGGGAGTTTTAACGGCCGGGGATGGGTGGGTTGGGGGCGGGTGGGAAGGTAGAAGTTTCAAAATTCTCAAACCCGACCCCAACCCGCCTCCAACACGCCCACTTCCAGGTTTAAAGGAAGCGCGTTTCGAGTAACCTACTCGCTGGAGACGGGTCGCTCATTATCATTTGCTATTAAGGCTCATTTGAAGAGATTTTACCAGGGATTTAAAATTAACGCCTCCAGCACGGTGTCTCGGGGCTCGTGAACCTCGTCAGTGAAACGGAGGCGAGAATGAGCTGCATTTCATGGGGATTTTCAAACTTCTGATTCCCTGTTACAAATAAAGGCTCAGTGCTTACAGCTGCTTTCTCAATTCCCTCTGGCAAACGTTTTGCTGAGAGTTCTTGTGATGACACACGTGTTGCAGAAGTTTGGAGGCGTTCAAACGGAAAACATCAGGACTGGGGGTGGGGGTGAGGGGCACCATGGGTACTCTCGATTGGAATTCGGACGAGGAAGACAAGCACCATCCACAGCAGCAAGGTTGTGCTGTGGTGGGAGCTGCAGGTGCACAAGAGAGAGGAGAACAGAGTGGAGAACAGCAGCGAGGAGAGCAACAGAGGGGCCGAGGTCGCAGGAGGTTGTACCCACGTAACAGGGTGTACAGACAGAGGGTTTCTCTGTCAGCTTCCTTGACCTATGATGAGCAGTTCCTCCGCAGGCTCAGATTGACACAGCAGGTGGTCGCAGACATCTGCAGTCTCCTAGAAGAAGAGCTGCTCCCTGGCATTGCCAGTTGCTGTCAAAGTCGCCCCTCAATTTCTTTGCCTCTGGCTCCTTCCAGGCCACCACCGGAGACATTTCCAGGGTCTCACAGTCAGCTGCACATAAATGTATAAGGGAGGTCACGGATATGTTGTTTTCCAGAGCGTTGACTTATGTTAACTTCCCCTGAGATGACAAAAGCCAGAATGAGCGGGCAGTCGGATTTGTGTCTCTGGCTAGTACAGGGTGCCATCGATTGCACACACGTGGCATTTTGTCAAACACCCATGAGCATACCCTTTGTGAATTACAGTTGCTTTCTCTTACACTTCCTGTGGCTTCTACATGGTGCATCCCCTGTGGCTTCAGTAGCAGGCTGCTCACATCCCTACTCTGACTGCTGAGATGCTTTTGGCCTACGACCTCTGGGTTTAGCAGCCCCACCAAAGACTGTTCCACCTGCACCTGTGCAGGGGCAGACTCGGCCATCAGGAGAGGAGGCAGCATGTCGAGTATTGGTTGAGGTGGGGGCAATGGGCGAGACGTGGGATCACTTTGAGTGGAGTTCCCGCTTTCATGTCTCCTTTCGCCATCACCCCTCTCTTGGGTCAGCGCCACATCACTCCCATAACTCTGCTGGAGAACTGCTTGGTGCAGATCAGTGATGCGTTGTAAGCCCACAGATAAAGTATCTGTCATCCTGTTTAAGGTGGCAGACATCTCCTGAATGGCCGTGGTCATGGCCTGCATTGACTCATTTGAGAGCCGTGCTTGAAGCTTGACGGAGGTGGCCGCTCTCTCCATGGCAGACATTCTCGCAATTGCCTGAGACACCAACCCACTACTGTTGGAGTTGGACTCCTCCATCCTCTCCGTTACTGCGAGGAGTGGGAGTGGCACGTTTTCCAGTACCTCGCAAATTTGCTGCTGTCCTTCATTCATTCTCATTCTCAACGATGGCCCCCGGGGTTCAGCATCTGTGTCCTGCCGAGCAGAGCTTGGAGAGGAGTGCGCCTCCCCAACACGGAATCTCCACAACTGCCCCTGCCACCAGTGTCTGCTCGTGCTCACTTTTGAGTGGTGAATCACCAGGTGAAAACCCAACCAACTGTCTAACTGGACCCACTGAAGTGTGAGTAGTTGCGCTGGTGTATGGCTGTATGTCCTGTGATGGTGCACCATCAGAAGGAATGATGTCCTTTGAGGAATCGTCATCAGGCAAGGCCACAGACTGTTGCTCTGCGTGTGAAGGCCCTAGAAGACAGAAGAAACAGATATGAATTAGTCCTGGCAAAGTAACAATCTTGCCAATCAGCATACTCAGGATTCTCATAGTTCAATCATTTATGAAATAAAGTCAACATGTGTGTCAGAGATATTTTAAATTCTGTTATGAGTCATCTGCGAGTTCTCAGTCTATCCAACTCTTATTATGATGAATGCAGATTATCTCCATGGCCTCCTCCTCCACATCTGTCAGCTGCACAATTTGTGGCGGGCCACCTCCAGTTCTCTCCCTCTCCCTTGCTTTTTGTGTTCTCTTCTCCTACAATGGACGAAATAACAGACCTATGAGTGACTGTAGGTCATGTGTTCACCCGATGGATGCAGTGCATTGGATAAGGGTGACTATGAGACAGATGCATCACATTGCATAAGGATTGGGGTGAGTGGCAGCGGTGGATAGATAAATGGGGAGGTGAGAAAGTGCATAAAAAATGAACAATGGGTGCTTTTGAAACTTAAGCGAGTGTGAGTAGTGATGTAATGGAGTAGGCTTGGCAAGGCAGAGTGAGGGGGGGGTTGTTGTATGTCACAGGATGTAGGTGAATCCAACTCGTTAAATTTATTTCCGGATTTCACGCAGGCAATTCTAACACTACCCCCACCCCCACACCCCCCTCCCAGCTCTCTCGGAACCAGCCTTTGCAATAATATCCAGGCCAAAGACTCCCTCGTTACCTGCTACAGAACTTTAATTCTCTTTTTTGGGGCACATTTGCCTGACATGGGGACTTCCAATTGTATGAACGTACAAAGGCAAGCTGGTCCATCAAGTCTGCCCCACGCCATAATGGCCGGAGTATTATGATTAGACACTTCCTACCCGCCCTCCCCCTTCATCTTAATCACATCACTCCCCCCGCATGGACTAAATTTTATCTATAAAGGCATTTACCTTCTATATGCTGTGATCTCTGCCCCAGTCAAGAAGCAGTCCAGCTCCCTCTTGCAGGTATACAGAGAATCAGCACCCACCACACCAGCCGACAATGTTGGAAACCCATTATGTACATGAACTCCGGGAACCTGATACCGTGTATGACAGACAAGACAGGAAACATCCTTTGCTGTGCTATCCCTCCTGTTACTTTCTCATTTGCCACAGTGCTTCGTGTTTAGCCATATATGTGCCATCTCTACTCATCTCAGATAGTCAGCGTACCCTACCTTAACTGGCAGACTCCATCTCATTGTCCTTCTCTGCTCTTTCCTTTTTCTTCTCCCACAGGCACGTACCCTCCAGAAGCATTGCAGTGGGAAATTAGTGTCACACAGTCTACGTAAAACACTTTTGCAGCTCTTTTATTCATTCTGTCATAAACATCCCATGAGTGCAATTTAAATTTAAAGAAGCTATTGTTTCCACTTGCAATATCTGCTTGCACAGTGACTTTGCTACAAGTTTGGAAATGAGTTATTGCATACTTTGGTTTTTAACTGTGGAATGAATATATTTTGAAGATTAAATGGCAGTGAATTGGACCCAAACCCTTTAAAAGCTTATTATTATTGATACATAATGTTAGCTCAGTTCATTGGTTGAAAATTTGCATCCACAAGTGTAAACTTACACAGTAAGGTCCACAGGGGTCTATGCTATTGCCTGTCTGTTCATGGTTTACATCTGGAACCACAGTCTCAATGCAAGATATTCAATGAAAGAATTCACAGATGACACTCATCAAGGACAGGAGTGGGGGGGAAACTGAGGACCTCAAGCTTGTGCAGTCTTTCCTCATAACTCAGTCCTCTGATATTAGGCGGGCCCATTTTAACCCTACCTGTTTGTTGGAAACCGGGTCGGTGGCCAGTTAAAAATCAGCCAGGTTACTTGTCCACCGGAAAGCCGGCAACATCCCACTGATCGGGATTTTAAGCAGCTCTAGTGAGCAGGCGACAAGGACACCCGACCACAGCAATGGGGTCCTTCCTCACACATGCGGGATGGGTCCTGGTGATATCATCAGGACCCGACTGCAATTTTAACTGGTGGCCTGAGCAGGAGAAGCCATTGTGGCCAGGTGAAGATAGTGGGAAGAGAATCCGGAGGTTGAAGAGGCCCAAGCCGGTGAGTTATTTTACTTTTCTTGTGGGACCCGGAGCTAGCCTGCAGGGCCCACAAGGAAAGCTTAGGCCCTCCCGTGCCCCAGATACCCCCCATTCCTGAATGTGAGACCTCCACATGAAACGGCGGGGAACCCAATCGTGCCACCTACCTTGAGTTGACCTGCGGCCTCCGAGCCGTAAGATTTTCCGCTGACATTCCATCCGTTCGGAGCAGGAAGTCTATCGGCAAGAATTAAATGAGGCCCGGAAATTAAAATAAGCCTGAGCCTCACTTCTGGAGCTGGGGCTAAGTTTCCAACTCACCTCACCGCTCACCCGCCCAAAAACTGCCCAGAGTTAAAATCAGGGCCTAGGAATCAGTAGCGTGCCGTTTCTCTGCACTGCTTCCAGGGCTTGAACTTCTCCCTTTGTCTTGGTGATTGAAACTGGATATATAAGACTCCTGTTGAGGTCTGGCCAGAGCACTATACATTTTATAGAGTGTCTATTGACACCACTGTGTCAGGCAATGAGTCGGAGGTGGGGTGGAATTTATGACATGACTCACAGCAACCGGTGTATTTTACAGCAAATTCTATTTACTCAGCAAATAGAGTCTGTTTAAGCAGCACACTGCAGCAAGCAGTCTACAGTGTCTATTTACAAAGAGTATCGATGAACTACAGCAAACAGAACTCATGACCAAAACTGCAGCAACTTCTCCCGATAAAAGCAGGGTGATTTCTCCAGCAAAATGCAGTGAGTGGAGGATAGTTATATAATACAAATTGATTGCATTTTGCTGAAGAAATAATGAGTGGAGGATGGTTACATACAAATTATGTGTGTAAAATCGACCCCAGACCCCAGCAGTACGGTCTCCAGGCGTGATTGACAGGGGAATTACCCAATAATCTTCATACTGGCCTGGACTAATGATGTCACTATATACAGCCTACGTTTTAAGCATAAGTTCCTCTGAGTTAGTTCAGTATTCTTGCAGCAGTCTTGTTGATTTGACAATGACTAGACTTGCTAAGCAGTCTATTAATACCCCAAACACATCTTTACCCTCAACTACTTTGACACTGTTCATGGACTAATTATGACAGCCAATTTTTCTTCCTACGTGCAGTATTTTGAACACGTCTCGACTAAATTTCATCGGCCACCATTATTCCCATTATCATTTAAAAAGTGCTTCAATGATGAAATAGTGACGAGGCTATAGATTCTTTTTAGATGGGTGAACTGGGTTGGGCATTTCTTGTGCTTATCTGTTTTGTGGCCTTCTGATATCATCACAGAATTGAACATGCTCTGACACTATAGGGAATGATTGAGATGATATGGATAAAGATGCGAATGAGACTGTCAACGTTTCAGGTTTCTCTGACCATTTTTCCACAGAAAGGATTTGGAAAAAGAGTTAATTTTAAATGTTGATATTCATGTGTTTAACCAACAAAAAGCATCAAGACAAAAGATGTTCAACGCGTTAATGGTGGGTGCTTTCCCCAAAGATGGTAAACAAAATTACATAGAATGTACAGCACAGAAACAGGCCATTCGGCCCAACAGGTCCATGCCGATGTTTATGCTCCACACGAGCCTACTCCCTCCCTATTTCATCTAACCCTAAGAGCATATCCTTCTATTCCTTTCTCCCTCATGTGTTATCTAGCTTCCACTTAAATGCATTTATGCTAGTTGCCTCAATTACTCCTTGTGGTAACGAGTTCCGCATTCTAACCACTGCCTTGGTAACCAGTTTCTCCTAAATTCCCTATTTGATTTATTAGTGACTATCTTACAGTTATGGCCCCTATTTCTGGTCTCCCCCACAAGTGGAAACATCTTCTCTACGTCTAACCTATCAAACCATTTCATAATCTTAAAGACCTCTATCAGGTTACCGCTCCAGCATGTTCAATCTTTCCTGATAGGTATGACCTCTCAGTTTTGGTATCATCCTAGTAAATCTTTTTTGCACCTTCTCCAGTGCCTCCATATCCTTTTGATAATATGGAGACCAGAACTGTTCACAGTACTCTAAGTGTGGTCTAACCAAGGATCTATACATGTTTAACATAACTTCCCTGCTTTTCAATTCTATCCCTCTTGAAATGAATCCCAGTGCTTGGTTTGCTTTTTTTAATGGCCTTATTAACCTGCGTCGCTACTTTTAGTGATTTGTATATCTGTACCCCCAGATCCCTCCACTCCTCTACCCCATTTAGACTCTTATTTTCCAAGGAGTAAGTGGCCTCCTTATTCTTTCTGCCAAAAGAGCAAATTGTTCAGTATGTTTCAGTAATTGATAGTGCTTTGAAGTCTCTGATCCCAGGCATTTGGCAGTGGTTATTCGGAAATCTGGAAATATTGTATTTTAAAATGTTCTAAGTGATCGACCTGCAACATCATGTGGCCTATATGTGACTCCAGTCCCAAACCAACATGGTCGACTCTTAAGTGCCCTCTGAAGTGGCCTAGCAAGCCATTCAGTTGTATCAAACTGCTACAAATAATACTTCACAGACTGCAGAGCTTCAAGAAGAAAGCTCACCACCCCCTTCTCAAGGACATCTAGAGTTGGGCAATAAATGCCAGCCTTGCCAGTGATGCCCACATCCCGAAAATGAATACTTTTTTTTCCCAAAGATTTATAGCCCCACAGATGTAAAGCAGAAAGAAAGAACTTGCATTTATATCGTGTTTTTCATGACCTCATGACATCCTAAGGACAGTACTTTGAACACAATGGGGTCGATTTTAGGATGGCCGAGCGGGTGCGTTTGGGGCAATTAAAGCCGGCGGGATGACAATTTAAATACTTGCTTACCTAGTTGATGTCCTTGACAGACCTCATTGTCAGGAGATTTTGGCAGGGGTACAATTTTGAAGGATCCTCAGCGTGTTTCCCGTGCTGTGAGAAACACTCCCTGTTGGAGCAGATGTGTTTTGCCAGCAGCCAGTGGAAGATGCAAGGGATTATTTGACAGGTGGGGGGGGAATACCTCATTTATTGCAGCAGGGCACTCTGTCACTTCAGACAAAGGTTTGGCTGCAACACCTTTGTCTTTCCACTCAAAATTATTAATTTATACCCTAAACTCTACTGAGCAAACACATTTACCTACTTTGCGGACCCCCTCAAACTCAAACCGTCAGGATGGGGGGCAACATCGCTGCATTCATCACTTCATCCGAGGACGAGCAACATCACCAGCCTCGCCAGGCATGCCGTCCACCTCCGCCACTTGGAGCTCCACAGCACAGTGCTGAGCCACAGGCACCTGCAGAAAATAGTCGTGCAACTACACATACACCCCCTGTAGGGTGACCCAATGGGTGGCATCAAGTGTGGGTGTTCATGGAGAACCTCATGAAAGGGACTTATTGCACAAGCCAGCCCAGAAAGGCCAAGACGTGGCAGTAATGGTGACAATAATAATATTTGATGTGAGTTGAAATAAAATCAAATATAAATAAAAAACGTGACAAACCGTCAAACCCCTTGTACATCCCCTTTGTGCTCACGAAACCTTTGCTTTATGCTTCCTACTATTCATACGTGATGCATCCCCTGTGGCTGCAGCAGAGGTAGTGGCAGGTTGGGTGAGGGTGACCGTGAAAGAGATGCATCAGAGGGTGAGTGTGAGTCAGAGCCAAGAGATTGTATGAGGATTGGGTTGAGTGGTAGTGGTGGGATGAGTACTGGGGAGGTGAGTAAGTGCAGGTAAGTTGAGGATGAGGTTTGAGTGAGTGTGAGGAGTGATGTGATAGAGTAGTGTTGGCAGTGCATAAGGAGTTGTGGGGTGGGTAGGAGAATGAGTAAGTGTGCTCACTTTGGCTGACCTAGTTAGGTCATTGAAGCGCTTCCTGCACTGTATCCAGGTGCGGGATATGTTGCTGGTGCTGCTGACCTCCTCTGCCACCTCGAGCCAGGCCTTCTTGGTGGCAGAGGCAGGTCACTTCCTCCCGTCCGCCGGGTAGAAGATCTCTCTTCTCCTCCTCACCCCATCCAGTAAGACCTGGAGTGAGGTATCATTAAACCTGGGAGCAGCCTTTCCCCTGGGCTGCTCCATGCTGTATTTTTGGCTGTTTGCTGCAGGAGCAGCATTGGAGGACTGCCCCTTTAAATAGGGCTCCTCCAGCTGACAGTCTATGATGCAGGTGCGCAGTCCGCCCGCTGCGCAGGTTTCCCGGAAGCCAAGGTAAATGGCTTCAATTTACTCGCGATCGGGTGGGAAACCCACCGATTTTACTGGGCGGGTTACCCACGCGCCCAGTCGACCCCCCCACCCCCCTGCTGCCAACCCGCCTCCCTGGTAATATCGGGGCCAATGACTGTGCTGGAGATTGCCAAATTCTAGTTTCACACATTCACTATTTTAATCCACGATTGCAAACTGTAGCTCAGTCTTGATATTTAGGGGTTAGATTTTAGGTAGGCGGTGAGCCTATTGTTCACACCATTTTTATCATGGCACTCATGGTCTTCAAGCTCCTAATGGGTATTTTATATAGTTTGGAGGCTGGGTACGTGAAATCGTACAAATATATATAATTTTTAATAAATAAGCAAAGCACAATGCAACACATATCGGGAAATTGGGCGTGGAGGTGAATATATTCAATTTAGGAACATAGGAATAGGAATAAGCCATTCAGCCCCTCGAGCCTGTTCCGCCATTCAATGAGATCATGGCTGACCTGTATCCGAACTCTATCCATCCACCTTGGCTCCATATCCCTTAATACCCCTGGCTAGCAAAAATCTATCGATCTCAGATTTAAAATGATTAATTGAGTTAGCATCGACTGCTTTTTATGGGAGAGAGTTCCACACTCATCACCTTTGCGTGAAGAGATGTTTCCTAAATTCTCTACTGAATGGCTTGGCTATGATTTTAAGGTTATACCCCCTTGTTCTAGACGCCCCCACCAGTAGAAAATGTTTCTCTCTACCCTATAAATTCCTTTCAAAATCCTAGAAACCTCAATCAAGTCATCCCTTAACCTTCTATTTTCCAGGGAATGCAAACCTGGTTTATGTAATCTCTCCTCATAATTTAATCCTTGGAGCCCTGGTAACATTCTGTGATTCTGCTCTGCACTCCTTCCAAGGTCACTATATCCTTTCTAAGGTGCGGTGCCCAAAACTGTACACTGTACTCCAGATGTGGTCTAACCAGGGCTTTGTAGCTGTGGCAAAACGTCCTCCCCTTTATATCCTAGCCCTCTAGTTATCAAGACTAACATTCCATTAGCCTTTTTGATTTTTATTTACCTAATCACGACATTTTAGTGATCTGTGTACATGGACCCCTAAATCTCTTTGTACCTCCACGATTCCAAGCTTTTCACCATTAAAAAAAATACTTGGATTTATCCTTTTTTGGTCCAAAATGGATGACATCACACTTACCTACATTGAAATCCAACTGTCACAGTTTTGCCGATTTCCTTAATCTATCAATGTCTCTTTGTAACTCTATTCTCCCGCCTACACTACTTACTATGCCACCAATCTTTGCGTCATCAGAAATCCTGGATTTACGGCTCTCTATTGTATTATCTAAGTCCTTAATAAACATAGAGAAAAGTTGAGGCCCCAGCACAGATCCTTGTGGGACACCACTAGTCATTTCCTTCCAATTCGAGTACGTATCCATTATTCCTACTCTCTGCCTTCTATCGCCAAACCAATCTCCTAACCAGGTCAATAATAATTTGCCTTCAATTCCATGAGCTTTAATTTTAGCTAACAGTCTCTTATGTGAAACCTTATCAAATGCCTTCTGGAAGTTCATATAAACTACATCTCTAGACTACTACTGTCTACTACTTTAGTTGCCTCCTCAAAAAATTCAATTAGGTTCATTAGACATGACCTACCCTTTACAAATCCATGTTGGCTCTCCAATCAGCTCAAATTTCTCTAAGTGTTCAGTCACACTGTCCTTAATTATCGATTCCAATAACTTCCCCACAACAGATGTTAGACTAACGGGTCTATAGGGCCCAAGCAACTAATGGATGGCAAATTGTGCAAATCAGGTGCACTGCCCTGCCTGCTGGAATTCCCGATATGCACTCCCATTGTGCAAAGCTCTGTGCCAGAACATTAACTTGTATAATTTACCCTATGATAACTGTTTCCACAAACACACCCACATTTATAATGGATGTTCCTCTCCACCCCCTGCTCCAATTTCCACTCCTCTTCCAAAGTTGTAGCCTCCCACGCTGCATTTCCACAGACACCAGCAGCTCTCTGGTCCCTCACCCAAACAATCGTTCTTTACGTGTAAATCAAGGCAGTGAGTGTTAGCGGGTTATTCCACATTGGGAGGTATCAAGACGGAACTCAATCCCAATATCACCTGACATCCGCACGTGCACACTTTGCAGTGGGAGACACTGGACAGCGATCAGGAGTAAGGAGCACTGACCATTCTTTTTTATATGTTTACGGGTTGTGGGCAAGGCCACATTTATTGCCCATCCCTAGTTGCCCTGAGAGGGTGATCCTTTCTCTTGAACTGCTGCAGTCCTTGTGGTGACAGTAAACACTGAAGCCTATTGTTGCTCACCTACCCGAGTCAGAATAGGGGTTACGGGGAGCGGGCAGGAAATTGGACATGAATTTAGATTTGAGGTTAGGATCAGATCAGCCATGATCTTATTGAATGGCGGAGCAGCTCGAGGGGCCAATTGGCCTACTCCTGCTCCTATTTCTTATGTTCTTATGTTCTTATATCTAACTCAGCACCGATTGGGGATCGAATCAATGACTTCCCTGGTCTGTATGATTGAGTTTCACAAAAAGCAATCCATTTACCAATTGAGCAATCCATGGGGGAGGATCGGATAGGAATAGATTGACTATATAACAGGATCACTTTTCCCTCTAGACTCTCCCACAAGCAGATGGTTGGCTACTCAGTAGCCAGTTATCATGAAGTATCAGCCCTTGGTTTGAAGAAATTATCAGAACAACAACAACTTGCATTTATATAGCGCCTTTAACGTAGTAAAACGTCCCAAGTCGTTTCACAGGAGCGTTATCAAACAAAATTTGACACCAAGCCACGTGAGACATTAGGACAGGTGACCAAAAGCTCGGTCAAAGAGGTAGGTTTTAAGGAGCATCTTAAAGGAGGGTAGAGAGGCAGAGAGGTTTAGGGAGGAAATTCCAGAGCTTAGTGCCTAGGCAGCTAAAGGCACGGCCGCCAATGTTGAAGCGATGAAAAGGTTACAGAGATAGGGAAGGGTGAGGCCATGGAGGGATTTGAACACAAGAATGAGAACTTTAAAATTGAAGGCGTTGTTGGACAGGGAGCCAATGTAGGTCATCGAGCACAAGGTCACTAGATCACCTGTCACAAGGCCTTTCCAATATCTCTCAAACTATAATGTCTTGGAAGAACGGACAGGAGCGCAGTGCACCGCAAAACAAGCAAATCAGCTCATTTTTTGCTCGCCTGGGACTTCAACACAACTGCTGCTTTTCTCAGCGGCGCCAGGCTGATCCAATTAAAAACAGCACAGTTGAGACATGAGAATCTTCCAGTTGTCTCTCCTGTTGTTTTTTTTATATCAGATCTCTTACCTGCAAATGTAATGAAAGCCCCTCACAATTTCTGAGATGTTTTATTACAAAGAGACGTCGAATGCAACGCCTGTTGCTAGGCAGTCAGGCCACCTCAATGAAATTACGGACTCAATTTTCAAAATGCATTACTCCCAAAGAGATTTGTGCTGCGCCACTGTGGGGGGGGGTTCTGCTAATTATGGAATTATTCATTTTTTTTTTAATCACGCTGGGTTTTCTGCCTAATCTCAGGAGAATCATTCGCATCTAATGATACTCTTTGTTCTTTTTATAATGAGAGAAGTTATTAATTTAGTGCAAAACAGGAAAAAAAAACGTTTTCTGCAGCCTTAACGTATGACAAAACCAATCTTCCCCACAGTGAGAAGAGAAAATCGCTCAGTAATAATTCTCAAATCATCATCATTTTTTGTTACAACGTACAGATTTTTTTTCCTCTGTGAATAATTAAAAACAATTTTAGCTTTTTTTTTTGTCAGCATTGTCGCTTCTGTGAGCTGTCCAATTGCAAAATTAAAGTCATTTATACAACAGCCTATTCTTGTGAAAAGTCTGCTTGCCGGAGTATGATTATTCACATTCCGTCCTAGCCCAGCCCGATCAAATTGAGTAAATTCAGATTTATGTTGCCGTTCACAAGATATTTAGGGATAAGCAATATCATTCAGCCTGTTTTAGCTGCTCCACCCAGAAAGAACCTATAGTTCTCCCAGCACAGATTTCAACAGTTTCCTAAAATGATTTTGATAGGGTTTGTTCTGCTACCCTACTTGTATTTAAAATCCCAAATGCTTCACTAATGTCCTTCAGGGCAGGCAACATGTAACCCCTACCCCTACCCCGTCTGGCCTCCAGTCCCACACTATGGGGGTGAATTTCCTCGGGGCTCCTCCAGTTCCATCGTTGTAACTTCAGCGGACGTTAGGCGGCAACCGCCTTCTCAGGGCAACTATGGATCGGCGATCCTGAGGAGAAGGAGAGGTGCCCGCTGCTGGGCCTTTTGTTGCTGCCTCGGTGACTTTCACTTCCTCTCTCCAGGTGGTCCCTGGGGGTCAGAGGGTACCAGTGGCAGGAGACAGGGTAAAAGGTTGGGTTGATGGGACATTATTTCCTCTGGTGGGGGAGTCCAGGACAAGGAAGGCATAAGCTTAAAATTAGAGCTGGGCCATTCAGGATTGATTGCCTTCTTCACACAAAGGGTAGTGGAAATCTGGAACTCTCTCCCCCAAAAAGCTGTTGAGGCTGAGGGTTAATTGAAAATTTCAAAACTGATGTTTTTGTTAGGCAAGGGTATTAAGGGTTATGGGACCAAGGCGGGTAGATGGAGTTGGGATACAGATCAGCCATGATTTAATTGAATGGTGGAACAGGCTCGAGGGGCTGTTCCTATGTTCAAGAAGCTCGACACCATCCAGGACAAAGCAGCCCACTTGATTAGCACCCCATCCACCACCCTAAACATTCACTCCCTTCACCACCAGCGCACTGTGGCTGCAGTGTGTACCATCCACAGGATGCACTGCAGCAACTCGCCAAGGCTTCTTCGACAGCACCTCCCAAACCCACGACCTCTACGATCTAGAAGGACAAGAGCAGCAGGCACATGGGAACAACACCACCTGCACGTTCCCCCTCCAAGTCACACACCATCCCGACTTGGAAATATATCGCCGTTCCTTCATCGTCGCTGGGTCAAAATCCTGGAACTCCCTTCCTAACAGCACTGTGGGAGAACCTTCACCTCACGGACTACAGCCGTTCAAGAAGGCGGCTCACCACCACCTTCTCAAGGGCAATTAGGGATGGGCAATAAATGCTCCCTCGCCAGCGACGCCCATATCCCATGAACGAATTTTTTAAAAAGTTACATGCGGTGACGGGCAGCATTCCATGGGTGAAAAATCCAAGTCTGGGCAAGGATGTGACAGTGGGCCTCTTCGCCTGACATTCCTCTGCAAAGAGAAATTCAGCCGTACGTCAATTAAGCATGATTGTTCCAACAAACTAGGTGCAGTTTGCATTATCATGGATCCTTCTTATTTTGTTTCCTTGGGGATGAAAGTAGCTGTGGATAAAACTCAGTTGATAAATGCACTGCTTGGTGTGAAACTTGTCCTTGACTCATAGAAGTAATTGAAAAGAAAACTCTTGCAACCTCGGCTGAAAACAGTTTCAAGGTCCAAGCAAGACTAGCAACTGTTCCATGCAGCCTTTCATCATCAGCTCTGCTTTACTTATTATCGTATGCTTCAATCCTGTTCCAACCAGCTATTTATCCGTGTACTTTTAAGTGAGTTAAACCAAGAAATATTTTGCTTTACTGTGTGGGGGAAAAAAAAAGATCCAGGGGAATTTTAACCCCCAGGATGGGCAAAAGAAGGGCAGGGGAGGTGGTTTAAAAATTCAAAAATTGGAAACCTGACCCAGCCCGCCTCCAACGTGCCCACTTTTGGTTTTAATAGAGGTGGGTTGGAGGGCGGGTGATTAACATGCTCTCCAGAGACAGGCCCCTAATTTAAATATTTTAGTGAGGCTGCAAAGTTTTTAAATGCTAAATGCTTGCGGGCTGGGTTCTCCAGGCCTCGGGGAAACCCGGCAGCTGAAGGGAGGCGAGAACGGCCGGATCCAGCAGGTAAGTGCTTTTCCAGCACTGCTTGTGGGCTCGGAGGAGCAGGAGTGCTTCCCCCCCCCCCCCCACCAGGCCCCCAAGCTGATCTCCACCCCTCCTCTCCAACCCTCCACAATGTCTCCCCCGATCCACAATCTCTCCATCCCCCCCCTCCCTCCTCTCCGCTCCCTGGCTGCGGCCTAGTGCCGCAGGCCTTGCCGCCTGACAGCCAGCCAGCCAGCCTCTCAATCTGCCTGGCTGCCGGCCGGGAAACGGAGAGAAAAAATTTAAATGAGGTCCTGCCGTTAATTTCAGCAGGACCTTCAGGTTTCAGCCGCTCCCTCCCCACCTCACCATAAATATCAGGGCCCCAATTTCTGTTTGCTAAGTTATATACCACTGGTATCAAAGGGCTGATTTTCTGAGTTGGCATGGCTGATCGGGAATGTTGCACACTGGCCATGCACAGAGGGAAATTGCACGTTTGTCACCATCAATTTTCCAAAAGGGACGCCCGCGATTCCCCGATAGGCCTAGCTGGGGGTGACATTTCCTTGCTGGAAAGACAAACGCTGAAAACCGGCCATTAAACCTCCAATTGTCATCGTGTAATCATGACCAAAATGGAGATCGTTTTTTGCCGTTAAAACCGGCTGTGAAAGGTAAATGAAGTAAATGGAATTGCGTTGCAACTGGAACAATTGTGTAACTCCTAGTGACTGGTCATAAAGCAGTTTTGAGGAGGTCATTTGCCAGTCCTCTTAGCAGGGCTTAGTGCCTGGCATGGATTGACCAGCCATCCGTGCGCCCTCCCTCAGGGAGAATGCCAGTTTAGCTTCAATTAGTGATGCATTACGAGCGAGTGCTCCCTTGCTCCCAAGCGCTTTGGGATGTCCTGAGGTTGCGAAAGGCGCTATTTAAATGCAAGTTCTTCCTTTCTTTCTGGCTCTGACCTAGCTGAGTTAATCACTATTGTTACAATAGGTTTAGCAGTAGGTTTGAAGAGCAGAGTGCCACCATCCATTATTCCGGCATGTTCGGCTGTCATTAAAGGACAATGGAGACGAAATCCCGCTGATTCCGTTCTGCCGACCTTTGCAGCAGTGGGTAGTCTCTGTCTTATTCAGTACCAGCTGGGAAAAAGAAACACTCTTTTTCTGAATATAATGAAGCTTCAAAAAAATGTACGAATATCGTGCTGAACTTGATGTAATAATATGTATCCAGAGAATTGCCGTGCAGCAGAGATGCATGTGGTGTATTCTGTAAGAAAAGTGGATTACCTGCTTGCCATCTGTTTGTATTAATAAAATGCTGTTAGTTCCTATGCACAACCCATCAACCTGAGAGACTGGGAAAGGTTACGTTGAACACCAAAGCTTTCTGAGTGGGCGTTTTTTATTCGACAATAATGAATAAGTAGCGGTAGACTATGATTAGCGAAGGTAAGATGTCTCTGAGGGACCAATCCCCGTTTCTTTTTGCAGCTCTTTGTTTATGCCACTACGAGCCCTTAACGTGTCCTACATTACTGCAGTGACTACACTTCAAAAGTACTTCATCGACTGTAAAGCACTTTGGGACGTCCTGAGGTCATGAAATGCACTATATAAATGCAAGTCTTTTTATGTCACCGCAGTAACAATTTTACACCGATTTAATATAATTGGCAATAGAGCTGGGGGAGGGAGGGAGGGGTGGTGTGGGGAGATGGGGAGAATTTTCTTTTCGTAGCGAGTTGTTATGATCTGGGATGCACTATCTGAAAAGGTATGGAGAAAGAACGAGGGGAGTGGGACAAATTGGATAGCACTTTCAAAGGGGCCGGCACAGGCACGATGGGCCGAATGGCTGCCTTCTGTGCTGTAAGATTTTATGATTCTATACGTTTGTTGAGAAACCTTACCTGGCCCCCATTAAACACGGCAGAATCTTCATTCTTATCCTGACAGCAAGAGGTAAATCTTTGCTGTTTGTTGCAATACGTTTCCTGGGAGGGAAGCTTTCTCAAGACCACAATGTTGTCAGTTGACTGTCCTTATAGATACTGAGTATTAATTACTCTAGAGAGATAAGCTTGGAGCTGTTGTTTCTGTGCCAGGATTAAGATTCTAAATTCCAGAGTCTTAGTCGATAGAATTTATTCGAGGGATTGATACTTTCAGACAACACACACGACGATACGCAGGCTTCGGGAGACCTTGCCTTACAGTTGTTGAGTCCAGTCACAGGACGATTAGTGCTCTGGTCTTCCATAACTTTCTTACAATGGTCCCTCTTTTGAAGCTCAGCTGAAAGGCCATTACATCATACCTCCCCCATGACTGTCACTCTTGGTTTTACCCTAACTTACATCAGCTTAGTGTTCCAGAG
The DNA here is from genome assembly GCF_035084215.1 of Heptranchias perlo. Lineage (NCBI taxonomy): Eukaryota > Metazoa > Chordata > Chondrichthyes > Hexanchiformes > Hexanchidae > Heptranchias > Heptranchias perlo. Next base: position 13,542,801 of record NC_090331.1, on the reverse strand, counting down.
AGTGGGGGTTCTCATAACAAAAGCTGCCTTTACTTGTGCAGTAAAGTTAACCATGTAGTCATCAAACAAGTAGATGTATCTATTAGCAGGCTAGAACTACACAAGGCTATCTTGTATGATGACAATCGGTAAAGCCTTGGAGATTTGAGTTGATTTGTTGACATTCTGCAGATATCGCCTCTTTCAACAGATTCTGCAAAAAAAAACTGTCTTGTAACTACAAAATGGAGTCCTGAACATAAAATGGATTCTTTCATAAAATCTTTCCTGCTGGCATTCCTAACAGAATCTATGATGCTGTGCGTTTAAATCTTTTCCCAGATTTTGGGAGAACAAACCCTCCCTGTCTAAAGTGGTGAACCTTTAAGAGGGAGTCAAGGGTCTGAAAACTGAGATTTTCCCCTGGAGAAGGGATTTTCCATGAGCGTACCTTGGCAGCTCTTAAGAGCTACAGCATAGACATGTCAGGAGGAGCATATCTTGGTTGGAGGGTAGTTCCTGGTGCTGAACAGAGGCTTGCATCTCATTTGCAAGAAATTATCATAGGAACACAGGAATAGGAGTCGGTCATTTAGCTGCTCGAGCCTGTTCTGCCATTCAATTAGATCATGGCTGATCTGCACCTCAACCCCATTTACCTGCCTTTGCTCCATATCCCTTACCTAACAAAAATCTATTGATCTTAGTCTTGAGCGTTTCAATTGACCCCCAGCATCCACAACCTTTTGGGGGAGAGAGCTCCAGATTTCTATAACCATATCAGCGCATGTGGTTGGACAGAAAACTTTATTGAGTTTGAAGAAGGGAGTCAATAAGTTCATGACATCTGAAGGCATTCATGGTTTATAAATGATACAGGGATATCTCACAGGAAAGGAAAGAGGTTTTGGATGGCCAGGCTAATGGATCATCCTGCCTGAAATGAGCTTCTGACCACATATCCGCTCCATCACCAAGACCGCCGACTTCCACCTCTAACATCGCCCGTCTCTGCCCCTGCTTCAGCTCATCTGCTGCTGAGACCCTCATCGATGCCTTTGTTACCTCTAGACTTAACTATTCCAATGATCTCCTGGCCGGCCTCCCATCTTCCATCCTCCATAAACTTCAGCTCATCCAAAACTCTGCTGCCCGTATCCTAACTCATACCAAGTCCCGTTCTCCCATCACCCCTGTGCTCGCTGACCTACATTGGCTCCTGGTTCCGGAACGCCTCAATTTTAAAATTCTCATACTACTTTACAAATCCCACCATGGCCTCGTCCCTCCCTTTCTCTGTAACCTCCTCCAGCCCTACAACCCTCCAAGATCTCTGCACTCCTCCAATTCTGGCCTCTTGCGCAGCCCCGATTTTAATCGCTCCACCATTGGCAGCCATGACTTCAGCTGCCAATGGCCTAAGCTCTGGAATTCCCTCCCTAAACCCGTCTGCCTCTCTACCTCTCTCTCCTCCTTTTAAGATGCTCCTTAAAACCTATCTCTTTGACCAAGCTTTTGGTCACCTGTCTTAATATCTCCTATGTGGCTCGGTGGCAAATTTTGTTTGATGATCACTCCTGTGAAGCGCCTTGGGACGTTTTACTACGTAAATACAAGTTGTTGTTGTTGAAACACATTACAATCTACTTGTGTGAATTCAGTTGTTTTTTGCACTACAAACATGAATGATCCAATAATTTAAGTTAAACAACATAAATAACACATGGAAGTGTGAATTTAGTGCTAATAAAGTGAATTATCAGATAATATGAATTAAAAAAACTTTGTGTTAAACAGAGTGGACTGCCCTGATTTGACTCTGGAGCTATTAATCAAAATGCTGATCCAGACAGGGCTTCTGAACTCTAGCCTTTCAGCTACCAATGAAAACACTGTTGGTTGGAGGAAGGGGGTGGGATTTCCAGGGTTGGAAGGTAACATCCTGGAGAGGCACCAGCTATGAACAGGGAACCTATGCCTGCGGGACACAAATGTACTGGCTGCAGGGTGACAATGGAGAAGTGGGAAATACTTGGGAAAAAGCAGTGGAGATCCTCTGAAACAGCCAGTTCTCCAAAGAAGGGGAAAGAATAATGTCTAGAAGAGTGGACAAACCAGGAAAGGAGGAGAGGATTTGCAGCTAAAGTAAGCTACTGTGAGTACTTTTAATTAGGAAAAGAGGAATAGTCTTAACAGGAATATGTTATGGAGCCCAGGATAAAGAAGATCAAAGAATTGTGTCAAAGAATTTAAAAGGCAAGAGGGCAAGCAGGGTCTTGCAAAGGAACATAGAACACAGGAACAGGAGTAGGCCATTCAGCCCCTCGTGCCTGCTCCACCATTTGATAAGATCATGGCTGATCTGTGATCTCACTCCATATACCCGCCTTTGGCCCATATCCCTTAATACCTTTGGTTGCCAAAAAGCTATCTATCTCAGATTTAAATTTAGCAATTGAGCTAGTATCAATTGCCGTTTGCGGAAGAGAGTTCCAAACTTCTACCACCCTTTGTGTGTAGAGATGTTTTCTAATCTCGCTCCTGAAAGGTCTGGCTCTAATTTTTAGACTGTGCCCCCTACTCCTAAAATCCCCAACCAGCGGAAATAGTTTCTCTCTATCCACCCTATCTGTTCCCCTTAATATCTTATAAACTTCGATCAGATCACCCCTTAACCTTCGAAACTCTAGAGAATACAACCCCAATTTGTGTAATCTCTCCTCGTAACTTAACCCTTGAAGTCCGGGTATCATTATAGTAAACCTACGCTGCACTCTCCCTCCAAGGCCAATATGTCCTTCCAAAGGTGCGGTGCCCAGAACTGCTCACAGTACTCCAGGTGCGGTCTAACCAGGGTTTTGTATAGCTGCAGCATAACTTCTGCCCCCTTGTACTCTAGTCCTCTGGATATAAAGGCAAACATTCCATTTGCCTTCTTGATTATTTTCTGCACCTGTTCATGACACTTCAATGATCTTTGTACCTGAACCCCTAAGTCCCTTTGGACATCCACTGTTTTTAACTTTTTACCATTTAGAAAGTACCCTGTTCTACCCTTTTTTGATCCAAAGTGGATGACCTCACATTTGTCTACATTGAATTCCATTTGCCACAGTTTTGCTCATTCATCTAATCTAACAATATCGCTTTGTAATTTTATGTTTTCATCTCCACTGCTTACAATGCCACCAATCTTTGTGTCATCAGCAAACTTGGATATGAGACTTTCTATGTCTTCATCTAATTCGTTAATAAATATTGTGAATAATTGAGGCCCCAAGACAGATCCCTGCGGGACTCCACTAGTCACATCCTGCCAATGTGAGTACCTACCCATTATCCCTACTCTCTGTCGCCTTTCGCTCAGCCAATTTCCTAACCACGTCCATACTTTTCCCTCGATTCCATGGGCTTCTAACTTAGCTAACAGTCTCTTATGTGGGACCTTATCAAATGCCTGCTGGAAGTCCATATAAATAACATCCATTGACATTCTCCTGTCCACTACTTTAGTCACCTCTTCATAAAATTCAATCAGGTTTGTCAGGCACGACCTACCTTTCACAAATCCATGCTGGCTCTCTCTGATTAACTGAAAATTCTTGAGTTGTTCAGTCACCCTATCTTTAATTATAGACTCCAGCATTTTCCCCACAACAGATGTTAGGCTAACTGGTCTATAATTCCCCGGTTTCCCTCTCTCTCCTTTCTTAAAAAGCAGAGTGACATGTGCAATTTTCCAATCCAGAGGGACAGTTCCTGAATCTAGAGAACTTTGAAAGATTATAGTTAGGGCATCCGCAATGTGCTCACCTACTTCCTTTAAAACCCTGGGATGGAAACCATCTGGTCCTGGGGATTTGTCACTCTTTAGTGCTATTATTTTCTTCATTACTGTTGCTTTACCTATGTTAATTTTATCGAGTCCCTATCCCCGATTCAATATAAGTTTTCTTGGGATTTCCGGCATGCTATCCTCTTTTTCTACTGTAAACACTGACGCAAAGTAATTGTTCAACATGTCCGCCATTTCCCTATTGTCAATGACAATATCCCCACTTTCAGTTTTTAAGGGGCCAACACTGCTCCTGACTACCCTCTTTTTCCTAATATAACTATAAAAGTTCTTTGTGTTGGTTTTGATATCCCTTGCGAGTTTCTTTTCATACTCTCTTTTTGTAGCCCTTACTATCTGTTTTGTGACCCTTTGCTGATCTTTGTATCTTTCCCATTTGCCAGGATCTGTGCCATTTTCTGCCTCTGTATGCCCTTTCCTTATGTCTTATACTGTCCCTTACCTCTTTAGTTGTCCATGGCTGTTTTTTTTGGCAAGTAGCGTTCTTGCCCCTCAGGGGTATAAACCGATTCTATATCTCGTTAAATGTTTCTTTAAACATTTCCCACTGATCATCAGTCGTTTTACCCATTGACAGATTTGCCCAGTTTACAAAGATCAATTAACTTTATGAAACATGTTGTAGAAAGGTTAAGAGTTTCAGAGGAAAAACAACACTGACACAGAATCTAGATGTGCAGGTAGGGGTATGTAGAATGAGGCCTTTCAGAAGCTTCTGAGAAGGTCAGAAAGTATGAGACAGAACAAAGGAAACAAGATGATTGTAGGAGGCTGAAGCAAGGAGACCTCAGGGACTTGCAAGCATAGTGAAGTTGAATGAAATGACATGGAAAGAAGTTTGGCAGAGAATGACTTTGATTCTTTACTCAGCTCTTCATTATCTACTATTGCACACATCAATACAAATAATTGCTACTAATAAACATTTGCTTTATTCACAAACCAAATCTTTCCAGTTTAGTTGTTTAATCATTAAGGGCTGTACCTTTTATAGATAGAAAGAACCAGTCCATAAATGGGGAACAAATGGAGCAATTCCAACTTTTCTGGCACCCTTTTTCATCATCTTTTTGGTATCAGATTGAAATAAAGAAATGCCTAAAGGAACTGGAACAAGTTATCTTCAGATAAAGAGAGTGAGAGTCAGGTTAACAACAGAATGAGAGCATTGCTGAGGAACTGAGGGCTCATGTCTCAGAAAGTAACTGTCTTAAGCAAAGATTGAGTGAGCTTGTAATATACATCAATTGGTTTCATAATCGATAGCTCCTGACAAAATTTCTCAGAATTTTAAGTGTTGGTGATCTCTCATCTCATCATCACTTCCTTTATCTGGAGATACCTTTGTTCCAGTTCCTGCTGTTTTTCTTTCATCTCAGTTCACGTTTTATCAAGCTCATTTTGTTTTTCTCTTGACCTGGTTGTCTTGCGTTCCTTTGGGACAATGGCATCATTGCACTCTTTCTATCTCTGACTTTACTTCCTTGCAGCAGACGAGTTCCATTTGGGTTCTCACTAATGCTTTCTGACTCTCTTTACATTCTGTATCTGTCTCAGCCAGTCTCTGCTTGATTTTGTTTTGCAGAAGTGTTCCTTGGCGTCGAGCTTCCAATTCCTTTTGGGCTAACTCCTGCATGGCTAATTCTTTCTGGTTCAGAAATTGTGTGAACTTTGGATTCTTTCTGAACTAGCTGTTACTTAAGTTCTGTCACTCTTTTAACAAGAGTTTTCCTAACTTGGAGTGCCCGGTTTATCTGCCGTTTGAATACTGCTTGGAAGTCAGTTCCCTGAACCTGAAATTCTTGAGCTACCCCTTGTTCAAATTTTACCTGTAGGGAAATTTCTCGAACCTGAAGCTGCTGGGCTCAGTGTTGTTTAAGTTCTAGTGCCTTTTGCATTGACTGCTGTGTAACTCTGTTAGCCATATGCTTAACTTTTGCATAGACAAATATATTAAGGCAATCAGAGAAGAGGTGATAACTCATTTTCATTATTCATTCTGACCACTTTCGAACATCTCACAAATATCTCACAAAAGCAGCAGTGTGCAATTGCTTTAAAATTTCAGCAGGCAGTATCTGCATCTGCTACAATTTATTCATTATAAATAGCAAATGAGCCAGAGGCAACATGAGAAAACATTTTTTTATGCAGCAAGGTGTAATAATCTGGAATGCACTGCCTGAAAGGATGGTGGAAGCAGATTCAATAGTAACTTTCAAAAGTAAATTGGATTAATACTTGAAGGGGAAAAATTTACAGGGCTATGGGGAAAGAGCAGGGGAGTGGGACTAATTAGATAGCTCTTTCAAAGAGCCGGCACAGGCATGATGGGCCGAATAGCCTCCTCCTGTGCTGTACCTACTACGATATTATGATGATTATAGTGTCCTAGGCCCAACCATCTTCAGCTGCTTCATCAATGACCTTCCCTCCATCATAAGGTCAGAAATGGGGATGTTCACTGATGATTGCACAGTGTTCAGTTCCATTCGCAACCCCTCACATAATGAAGCAGTCCGAGCCAATTTCTTATGTTCTTATGAGCCCGCATGCGGCAAGACCTGGATAACATCCAGGGGTTGGGCTGAAAAGTAGCAAGAAACATTCACGCCAGACAAGTGCCAGGCAATGACCATCTCCAACAAGAGAGAATCTAACCACTTCCCTTTGACATTCAACGACATTACCATCGCCGAACCCCCCATCATCAACATCCTGGGGGGTCACCATTGACCAGAAACTTAACTGGACAAGCCACATAAATACTGTGGCTACAAGAGCAGGTCAGAGGCTGGGTATTCTGCAGCGAGTGACTCACCTCCTGACTCCCCAGAGCCTTTCCACCATCTACAAGGCACAAGTCAAGAGTGTGATGGAATACTCTCCACTTGCCTGGATGAGTGCAGCTCCAACAACACTCAAGAAGCTCGACACCATCCAGGACAAAGCAGCCTGCTTGATTGGCACCCCATCTACCACCCTAAACATTCACTCCCACCACCACCGGCGCACAGTGGCTGCAGTGCATACCATCCACAGGATGCACTGCAGCAACTTGCCAAGGCTTCTTTGACAACACCTCCCAAACCCGCAACCTCTACCACCTAGAAGGACAAGGGCAGCAGGCACATTGGAACAACACCACCTGCACGTTCCCCTCCAAGTCACACACCATCCCGACTTGGAAATATATCACCGTTCCTTCATCGTCGCTGGGTCAAAATCCTGGAACTCCCTACCTAACAGCACTATGGGAGAACCTTCACCACACGGACTGCAGCGGTTCAAGAAGGCGGCTCACCAACACCTTCTCAAGGGTAATTAGGGATGGGCAATAAATGCTGGCCTCGCCAGCGACGCCCACATCCCATGAACGAATGAAAAAAAAAGTCCGATTAATTCAAGTTTAATACTGGTTGAGAACTATGTTTAAGATTTAAATCAATTGCTTTTGGTTAATTCAGTGCACTGCATCTTTAAATTTACTCACAACAACAACTTGCATTAATATAGCACCTTTAACGTAGTAAAACATCCCATGGCACTTCACAGGAGCAATTTTTCAAAAAAAAATTTGACACCGAGCCACATAAGGAGATATTAGTACAGGTGACCAAAAGCTTGGTCAAAGAGGTAGGTTTTAGTGAGTGTCTTAAAAGGAGGGGAGAGAGGTTTATGGAGGCAATTCCAGAACGTAGGGCCTAGGCAGCTGAAGGCATGGCTGCCAATGGTGGAGCGATTAAAATCGGGGTTGAGCAAGAGGCCAGAATTAGAGGAGCGCAGAGATCTCGGAAGGTTGTCGGGCTGGAGGAAGCTACAGAGATAGGGAGGGACGAGTCCATGGAGGGATTTGTAAACAAGGATAAGAGTTTTTAAATCGAGGCGTTCCCGAACCAGGAGCCAATGTCGGTCAGCGAACACAGGGGTGATGGGAGAACGGGACTTGGTGCGAGTTTGGATACGGGTAGCAGAGTTTTGGATGAGCTGAAGTTGATGGAGGATGGGAGATGGGAGGCCAACCAGGAGAGCATTGGAATAGTTAAGTCTAGAGGTAACAAGGGCATGGACGAGCGTTTCAGCAGCTGATGCACTGAGGCAGGGACAGAGACGGACGATGTTATGGAGGTGGAAGTAGGCAGTCTTGGTGATGGAGTGGATATGTGGTCGGAAGCTCATCTCAGGGTCAAATAGGATGATAGGTTTGTGAACGCTCTGGTTCAGTCTCAGACAGTGGCCAGGGAGAGGGATGGAGTCGATGGCTAGGGAACGGAGTTTGTGGTGGGGATCGTAGATAATATTTATCTGGAGGAAAGTTTTGCTCATCCTGTACTTGATCTTAGACAAGCAATGTGACAAATCAGAGACAGTAGAGGGGTCGAGGGAGATGGTGGTGAGGCAGAACTGGGTGTTGTCAGCGTACATGTGGAACATGATGTGTTTTGGGATGATGTCGCTGAGGGGCAGCATGTAGATGAAAAATAGGAGGGGACCAACGATAGACACTTAGGGGGCTCCAGAGGTAACGATGTGGGAGCAGGAAGAGAAGCCATTGCAGGTGATTCTCTGGCTATGACTGGATAGATAAGAATGGAACCAGGCGAGAGCAGTCCCACCCAACTGGATGATGGAGGAGAGGAGTTGGAGGAGGATGGTGTGGTCAACCATGTCGAAGGCTATAGACAGGTCGAGAGGGATGAGGAGAGATAATTTACCACGATCAGTCACATAGGATGTCATTTGTGACTTTGATAAGGGCCGTTTCAGTACTGTGGAAGGGACGGAAACCTGACTGGAGGGATTCAAACATGGATTAAAGAGATATTTTATGACTCTCGACAAAAATATATCCCAGTAAGGAGAAAAGACTCCACGAGAAGGGTGCACCAACCATGGCGAACTAAGAAAGTTAAGAATGGTATCAAGACTAGTGGTAAGCCTGAAGATTGGGAAAACTTTAGAAACCAACAAAAGGGGACTAAAAAAAATAAAGAGGGAGAAAGTAGAGTATGAGAGTAAACTGGTAAGAAATATAAAAATTGACAGTAAGAGCTTTTACAAGTATATGAAAAGGAAGAGAGTAGCTAAAGTAAGTATAGGTCCCTTAGGGGATAAGACTGGGGAAATAATAATGTAAAACAAGGAAATGGCACAGGCATTGAACAAATATTTTGTATTTGTCTTCACAGTAGAAAACACTAAAAGCATACCAATAATAGTAGATAATTAAGGGGCAAAGGGGAGGGAGGATCTAAAAACAATCACTATCACTGGAGAAAAAGTTCTCGGCAAACTAATAGGTCTACAGGCTGACAAGTCCCCTGGACCTGATGGCTTGCATCCAAGGGTCTTAAAGGAAGTGGCTACAGGGATAGTGGATGCATTGGTTGTAATCTTCCAGAATTCACTAGATTCTGGAAAGCGGATTGGAAAACCGCAAATGTAATACGCCTATTCAAGAAAGGAGGGAGGTCGAAGGCAGGTAACTATAGACCAGTTAGCCTAACATCTGTCATTGGAAAAATGCTAGAATCAATTATTAAGGAAGTAGTAGCAGGATATTTAGAGACTCAAAATAAAATCAAGGAGAGTCAACATGGTTTTATGAAAGGGAAATTGTGTCTGATGAATTTATTAGAGTTCTTTGAGGAAGTAACGAGCAGGGTGGATAAAGAGGAACCAGTAGATATAGTGTATTTGGATTTCCAAAAGGCATTCGATAAGGTGCCACATAAAAGGTTACTGTACAAGGTAAGAGCTCATGGTGTTGGGGGTAATATATTAGCAGGATAGAGGATTGGCTAACTAATAGAAAAGAGAGAGTCGCGATAAAGGGGTCATTTTCAGGATGGCAATCTGTAACTCGTGGAGTGCCACAGGGATCAGTGCTGGGACCTCAACTATTTTCAATCTATATCAATGACTTGGATGAAGGAAGTGAGTGTACTGTGGCCAAATTTGCTGATGATACAAAGATAGGTGGAAAAGTAAGTTGTGAGGAGGACACAAAGGCCCCGATCATGTGGGAAACAGACATTTTCCCACGCGATCATTATTTAATTGGTGCCACTTAACGTGGCATCTGGGTTTGCCGTCCGAAAGCTGCGCAGCGGGCGGACTGAGCACTCGCATCACAGGCTGTCAGCTGGAGGAGTTTTATTTAAAGGGCCATTGCTCCAATGGCTTTTCCTGGAGCAAACACCCACACAACACAATGAAGCAGCACAGGGGCAAGGCTGCTCCAAGGTTCAGTGATTCCTCATTCCACATGCTACTGGATGGGATGAGGAGGAGGTGTGATCTGTTTTACCCAGCGGACGGGAGGAAGTAGCCTGCCTCTGGCACGAAGAAGGCCTGGCTCGAGGTGGCAGAGGAGGTCACCAGCAGCAGCAACATCTCGCGCAGCTGGATCCAGTGCAGGAAGCGCTTCAATAACCTAACTAGGTCAGCCAAAGTGAGTACACTTATTGATTCTCCTACATTCTGTCTTCCACATTACCGCTCCCACCCCCCAACTCATTCTGCACTGCCAACACTACTCTATCACATCACTCCTCACCCCCACTTAAGGCTCATCCTCAACTTACCTGTACTTCCTGAGCACTTCCTCACCTCCCCATTAGTCACCCCACCACTACCACTCAACCCAATCCTGATCCAATGTGATGTCTCTGTCTCATACTCACCCTCTGATGCACCTCTTTCATGGTCAGCCTCACCCAAGGCAATGCATTCATCGGTTGGCCACTTCACCATCACTCACTCACACGTCTGTACTTTCTCCGGTTTTGGAGAAGAGAGTACAAAATGTATGGGAGAGGGCGAGGACTGGAGGGGGGCTGCAACAAATTGTCGTCCTCACAGACACGGAGCAGGAGGCGCTGGAGCTCAGCTGAACCCTCGAGTGCCTGTCCGTTGGGGATACCGAGACTGGCACCCCACAAACCTCTGGTGACACAACTTTAACGTTCATCACACACAATATGAATTGATGTTAACAATGCCTTGCCGTCTTCAGCACCTCAGTATGCTCATCGCAACATGACACATCTGTGATGATGTTTAATATTGCCTTCTGTTCTTTTATAGGCACATCAGTGACCGCTGCGATGGCAGAGGGCGATTCCTCAGAGGACCTGCCAGCTTCTGAGGGCGCACTGTCACATCTTAGCGAGCCATCCACCAGCACAGATACTCACACCTTGGTGGGTCCTAGTCCTCAGTTAGTTGGGTTGGCACCTGATAAGTTACCACACACATGTGAGCACGAGCAGAAACTGGTGGCAGGGGCAGCTGTGGAGATTCCGTGTCGGTGGACGCACTCCTCTCCAGGCTCTGCTGAGCTGGGCACAGATGCAGAACCCTGGGGGCCATCCTTTAAAATGAGAATGATCGAGAGACAGCAGCACATTTGCGAATTACTGGAACAGGTGCCATGCGCACTCTCCACAATAACGCAGAGGATGGAGGAGTCCAACTCGTGCATTAGTGGAATGGTGGCATAGGTACGGGAGGGAATCTCTGAGATACTTTTCACAGGGATGTGAGCCACTGTCTGAAATAGTGTCGGAGGGACGTGAGCAACTGTCTGAGATAGTCTCAAAGGTAAGTGCGGGAATGTCTGCGATGGAGGGAGGCTAGCCTCCGTTGAGCTTCAAGCACAGCTCACAAATGAGTCCATTAGGCCCTGACAACAGCTGTTCGGACACAGGGTGAACAACATTCTGCCGCCTTAAACAGGCAGACAAATACACTAGCACTGGCCTTAAAAGGCATCACACATGACCTCCAAACTGTCATCCAGCAGAACGGTAGGAGTGGTGTGGGCCTGGCCCAGGGGAGGGACGATGGCGAAAGGGGACACGGAAGTGTGGACGCCACTCAAAGTGCTCTCACGTCTTATCCTTTGCCCCCCTCTCAACCAGTACCCGCAATGCTGCCTCCTCTCCAGGTGGCCGAGTCTGCCCCTGCTTAGGTGCAGGTGGAGCAGTCTTTTAGAGGCCCTCATGGGCTCCAAAACCCAGAGGGCGTAGGCCCAAAGCATCTAAGCAGTCAGGGCATGAACATGAGCAACATGCCACTACCTCTGCTGCAGCCACAGGGGAAACACCATGTAGAAGTAGCCGCAAGAGAAAGGCGAAGGTTTTGTAAGCACGAGAGGTGTCTGACAGATGCTCATGTTTTTCATTAATATTTGGTTTATGTTAAAGTCACATTGAATATTATGATTGTCACCACTACTGCCACGTCTTGGCCATTCTTGACTGGCTTTTGTGATCGGGCCCTTTCATGAGTTTCACCATGAACAGCGACACTTTACAGGTGGGTGTATGTGTAGTTGCAGGACTGTTTTGTGCAGGGTTGGGGTAGGTGGCCTGGTGTGGGCACTGGTCTTTCCAGGTGGTGTGAGGACTGGACTCTTCACACTTCCTGATGTTCGGAGAAACGTTCACAGATCAGTGACTCCCTGGCGTCACGAGCAGCCAGGTGTGCCACTGCTCTGCCCATGGGTAGCTCCTGCTCTCCTCCACCTCCTCCTCAGTGTGGATTGCAGATGTGGATGGGGCCTCCTCAAGCGGTACCCCTCTCCGTTGTGCCATGTTATGCAAGGCACAACACACGACTATAATGCATCCCCCTCTGTCTGGTGTGTATTGAAACGCTCTCCCAGAACAATCAAGGCACCTAAATTGCATCTTGAGCAGCCCTATAGCATGCTCAATTGTAGACCTGGTGGCGATGTGGCTGTTGTTATATCGACGCTGTTGCTTGGTGATGGGGTTCCTCAGAGGTGTCATGAGCCACGTGTGCAGGGGGTATCCCTTGTCCCCGAGGAGCCAGCCCTTACGGGTGTTCTGTGCGTGGAAGAGGGGCGGGATGTTGGATTCCCTCAGGATGAAGGAATCATGGCAACTGTCAGGGAATCTGGTGCACACATGAAGGAATCTTTTGCGCTGGTCACAAACGAGCTAAGTGTTGATGGACTGATAGCCCTTCCAGTTGATGAACAGTCCTGGCTCATGTGGAGGTGCTCGGATTGCTATATGGGTGCAATCGATTGCACCCTGCACCCATGGGAAGCCAGGGCCACACAGTGGAATCCCACTGCCCTCTCCATCTGACTGAGGTCGTCTCTGGGGAAGTTGACTTACTGCGAGGCCCTGCGAAACAAGCTGTCGGTGACCTGCCTTATGCACTTGTGTGCAGACAACTGAGACACCCTGGCAATGTCCCCGGTGGCACCTTGGAATGATCTGGAGGCGAAGAAGTTGAGGGCAGTGGTGACTTTGACAGCAACAGGTAAGGAGATGCTACTTGTCCCAGCCGGGAGCAACTCAGCATGAAGGAGGCTGCAGATGTCTGCGACTACCTGGCGACTCACTCTGCGCCTCCGTCTGCACTGGTCCTCAGAGAGGTCCAGGAAGCTGAGCCTCGGTCTGTAGACCCTGTGGTGAGGGCAGTGCCTCCTGCGACGTCGCTGTCTCTGTTGTTGCCTTCCGTGCTCTTGTGCAGGTGTCTGTGTTCTGGAGCTCCACATGGCGGAGTAGGACGCCATGCCTGGCAAGACTGGTGATGTTGCTCGTCCTCTGATGTAGTGGTAAATGCAGACATGATGCCCCCCATCCTGATAGTGTGAGTTTGAAGGGTTCCGAAAAGTAGTTAAATATGTTTGAACAGCAGAATTTTGAGTGGAAAGTAAGAATTTTCAGTGAAAACACAAAGATCTCGCAGCCAAAAGTTTGTCTGAAGGAACTCAGTGCCCTGCAGCAAGAACTCATCTTTTCTCCCCATCTGTCACACAAGCATATGAATGTCCAACTGGCTGCTGGCTGAAACATATCTGTTTTAGAGCATGGAGTGTTTCCCTCTGCACGGGAAACACGCTGAGGATGATTCAAAATCGGACCGCTTCCTCAATGTGGAGAAAATTAAGTACTTCAAGTGCTTAAACTATTTAAACAATTGTGTAAAGTATCATCCCGCCGGCTTTAATTGCCAGTGGGACATGAGCATTCGGGAGGCGCGCGCGCACCCAGACGTGTCAGTGGGGAACCCGGACGTCTGCGGGTTGGAGCCGAGTTCCGAACGCGATCGGGATTTCCCCGATTTTCGGTGTCCCCAACGCACCCACTATTTCCCTGCAAAACTGAGCCCAAAGCATCTGCAAAGGGATATTGACAGGATCATCAAGTGGGCATAAATTTGGCAGATGGAATATAATGTAGGAAAATGTGAAGTCATCCACTTTGGGAGAAAAAAGAAAAATATTATATAAATGGAGAAATACTACAGATTGCTGTGGTACAGAGGGATTTGGGTGTCCTCGTACATGAAACACAAAAAGTTGGCATACAGGTGCAGCAGGTAATTGGGAAGGCAAATGGAATATTGGCCTTTATTTCAAGCGGGATGGAGTATAAAAGCAGGGAAGTCTTGCCACAACTGTACAGGGTGCTGTTGAGACCACCCCTAGAGTACTGCGTACAGTTTTGGTCCCCTTATTTAAGGAAGGACATACTTGAATTGGAGGCAGTTCAGAGAAGGTTCACTAGGTTGATTCCGGGTATGGAAGGGTTTTCTTAAGAGGAAAGATTGAACAGGTTGGGCCTATACTCACTGGAGTTTAGAAGAATGAGAGGAGATCTTATTGAAACATATAAGATTCTGAGGGGGCTTGACAGGGTAAATGCTGAGAGGATGTTTCCTCTCATGGGGGAATCTAAAACTAGGGGGCATCATCTCAGAATAAGGGGTCGCCCGTTTAAGACGGAGATGAGGAGAAATTTCTTCTCAGAGGGTTGTGAACCTTTGGAATTCTTTGCCCCAAAGAGCGGTGGAGGCTGAGCCATTGAATATATTCAAGGCTGAGTTAAGACAAATTTTTGATCAGCAAGGGAGTCAAGGGATATGTGGAACAGGCGGGAAAGTGGAGTTGAGGTCAAAATCAGATCAGCCATGATCTCATTGAATGGCGGAGCAGGCTCGAGGGGCCGAATGGCCTACTCCTGCTCCTATCTCTCATGTTTTTATGGCGTTGCGGGAAAAATGGGAGGCGACAACACAAGCAGCAAGTTGCTCTTTGCTACGTGCTCTCTTAACTGATTGTGCTAGCTCCACCCTCTTTCTCACTGACAATTATGCAGGTTACTAGCAGTAATTAACCCTTTACTCTTGTATGCTGCTTCTGACTTAACCAACACATCAATATATCAGCAACACAAATTAAGACTCTACAAGAACTTCAATCTTTGACTTTTCAGCAAGAATTCACTCAGTTATGCTCAGGTGGCTTATAAACGACTTACAAGGCATCACAGTAAACTGTATCTTTATTATCTATATGAGTGACTTAGATGAGGGGACCGAGTGTAACGTATCTAAGTTTGTTGACGATACAAAGCTAGGTGGGAAAGTAAGCTGTGAAGAGGACAAAAAGAGTCTGCAAATGGGTATAGACAGATTAAGTGAGTGGGTGAGAAGGTGGCAGATGGAGTATAATGTGGGGAAATGTGAGGTTATTCACTTTGGTAGGAAGAATAGAAAAACAGAATATTTTTTAAATGTTGAAAGACTAAGAAATGTTGGTATTCAGAGGGAGTTGGGTGTACTTGTACACAAATCACAGAAAGTTAACATGCAGGTACAGTAAGCAATTAGGAAGGTAAATAGTATGTTAGCCTTTATTGCAAGGGGGTTGGAGTATAAGAGTAAGGAGGTATTGTTGCAATTATATAGGGCACTGGTGAGACCATACCTGGAGTAAAGTGTCCGGTTTTGGTCTCCTTACCTAAGGAAGGATATACTTGCCTTAGAGGGGGTGCAACGAAGGTTCACTAGATTGATTCCTGGGATGAGAGGGTTGTTCTATGAGGAGAGATTGAGTCGAATGGGCCTATATTTGGAGTTTAGAAGAATGAAAGGTGATCTCATTGAAACGTATAAAATTCTTAGGGAGCTTGACAGGGTAGATGCTGAGAGGCTGTTTCCCCTGGTTGGAGAGTCTAGAACTGTGCGGTCATAGTCTCAAGATAAAGGGTCGGCCATTTAGGACCGAGATGAGGAAAAATTTCTTCACGCAGAGGGTTTTGAATCTTTGGAATTCTCTACCCCAGAGGGCTGTGGATGCTCAATTGTTGAGTATATCCAGGACTGAGATTGATGGATATTTGGACACTGAGGGAATCAAGGGATATGCGGATAGGGCGGGAAAGTGGAGTTGAGGTAGAAGATCAGCCGTGATTTTATTGAATGGTGGAGTAGGCTCGAGGGGCCGTATAACCTATTCCTGCTCCTATTTCTTATGTACCTTTTTAAGAGGTTAATCCCATCTCAATAGTGCCCCTCCAAAAACCTGGGAGATTCAAAACATGTAACACAGTAAATGGGACTGATAACCTGACAAGAATATTTATCAAGGCAGCAGAAAGATTCTTAACCCCTTCACCTTAACTCCTCGTCTAGGAACCATCTGGTTTTTTTTCCCCCAGCAATCTTCCCTGACCTTTAATGGCACCACCAACATCTTTGGTAGGACGCCGATGACTAGAAGCTTACTTTGATCAGCCACACTAACATCATGGCTACAAGAGCAGAAACTGTGGGGTAAATTTTAACCCCCAAGAACGGGTGGATTGGGGGTGGGTCGGGAGTAAAAATACCCAGTTTTCAGATTGGGACCACATGCTGTCTCCAACACTCCTGCTGCTGGGTTTAACCCAGGCAGGTTTGTCCGTGTGTGGAGAGCAGATACCAGGAAATCCCGTCCCCACTTAAATCCGGCAGGCCGATTCTTAAAAGGGCAATGTACCTCATTGAGGTACTTAATATTTTAAGTATTGGAATAATAAAATTAATTTAACCTTACCTATTCGGGTTTCCCATCACTTCCGATTCATGTCAGGTGAAAGCAGGTGGGAAGGGCCGGATCCATGAGGTGAGTGCCTTTATTGCACTGCTTGTGGGCCTGAAGGAGCAGGAGTGCTTCATCCAAGCCCAACAAGCTCACCTGGCCGACAGGACCCCGGCGATCAGCCGACCCCCCCACCCCGCCCCATGGTGATCTCCCACCTACCTCCGACTGTTCACCCGACCTCCAGCGACCTCCGATCTCTTCCTCAGCCCCCCCCGGATCTATTTCTCAGCTCCCCCGCCCCCCCCGATCTTCTCTGTGGCCTACGATCCCTTCCTCCCTCTGATCCCCGGCTGCGGCTTGCTGCAGCATGTCTTTCTGGCCAACAGTCAACCAGCCTATCAACCAGGCTGGCTGCCGGACGTTTCACACCCAGAAATCTTCCCCCCAGCTCCCTTCCGGGCTAGAATTAAAAATTTACCCCTGTGTATTCTTTGGGGAAGGTGACGGAGGAGGTAACCATGGAAAAAGTGCTTAAAGCATCAATACACTGCTGGTTGCAAACTTTGACACATTCCCTGCTTGGCAGGATCCAGTAGTAGAAAAGTTTGACAGCCACTGGCAGAGTTGTCTGTGTTCTGAACTTGTCTGAAGGTCTAACCCTGGTACGTGACCTATTTTTGCAATTGCCTCTTTTGTGATGCACAGGCAAAGTAGGCAGATTCCCTCAGGTATTTCCAGATAAGTACGCCTTTGTCCGTAGATATGAGATTGGGTGAAGATGAGTGTGGCAAGACCGCCTCGGAACGTTATGGGTTCGAGCTTCAATCGAGAACACGGTACAGAATTTAGGCTGACACCATAGTGCACCACTGAGGGAGTGCTGGATTGTCAAATGTGCTGCCTTTCAGATCTTAGAATCATAGAATGGTTACAGCACAGGAGGAGGACATTCAGCCCATCGAGCCCATGCCAGCTCTTTGTAAATCCAGTTAGTCCCATTCCCCTGCTCTTTCCCCGTAGCCCTGCAAATGTTTTCCCTTTAAGTATTTATCGAATTCCTTTTTGAAAACCATGATTAAATCTACTTCCACCATGCTTTCAGCCAGCACATTCCAGATCATAACTACTCGCTACTTGTAAAAAAAAGTTTTTCCTCATGTCGCCTTTGGTTCTTTTGCCAAACACCTTAAATCTGTGTCCCCTGGTTCTCGAACCTTCTGCCAACGGGAACAGTTTCTCTTTATTTACTTTATTTAAACCCTTCATAATTTTGAACACCTCTATCAAATCTCCTCTCAACCGTCTCTGCTCTAAGGAGAACAACCCCAGCTGAACTCATCCCTGGAACCATTCTAGTAAATCTTTTCTGCACCCTCTCTAAGGCCTTCACATCCTTCCTAAAGTGCAATGCCCAGAATTGGACACAATACTCCAGTTGTGGCCAAACCAGTGTTTTATAAAGGTTCATCATGACTTCCTTGCTTTTGTACTCTATGCCTCTATTTATAAAGCCCAGGATCCCACATGCTTTTTTAACAGCTTTGTCAACCTGTCCTGCCACCTTCAAAGATCTGTGCACATAAACCCCAGGTCTCTCTGTTCCTGAACCCCCTTTAGATATTAAATGAAGGCCCCATCTGTGTGTTTTAAGGTCGATGTTAAAGATCCCATGGTACTACCTGGAGAAGAGCAGGGAGTTCTCCCAGTGTGATGAGTAGCATTCCTCCTTCAAGTAGCAACACCAAAAACAAATGAATGGGTCATTCACCTCATTAGTGTTTGTGGGATCTTGCTGTATGGAAAATGGCTGCTGCATTAACCCAGCTAGGTAACTGCATTTCAAATGAATCCATTGTACTTGAAGCAGTTTGGAATGTTTCTAAGAGATGTAATGAGGCGCTGTATAATTGGAAATCTTTCATAAAAATTAAACAGAATTCACTTCCATTGTCTTTTATATAATGTTGTATTTATGAACTCTGGCAATCTACACATTCTTTTGCTTTTACAAATACTTAATACTTTGAGTCAGTTTGAGAGCCAACACCTCCTTAACACAATCCTATAGCTTTGTTGTGTATGCAGTGAGCTGTACAAGAGCCACTTAGATCAAGCTATGGCAGCTCCCTCCATATCCCACCACAGGTACTTGCCCTTAAGGCTTCAGAATGGATGACATTAAGTTCTTCAGTCTCCAGCAGCCACTTTCATAAAGCAGTATGCTAGCAGGAGGCCACAAGTGGGGTCCGTGAGGAGTAATAAAATCACATGAACAATTCAAGGTTGAGATCGATAGATTTTTGGACACTAAGGGAATCAAGGGATATGGAGATAGGGCAGGAAAATGTAGTTGAGGTCGAAGATCAGCCACGATCTTATTGAATGACGGAGCAGGCTGGAAGGGCCATATGGCCTACTCCTGCTTCTATTCTTATGTTCTTATCTGACCCAGGTATGTATTTGAAATAAATACACCTGCTCTGCTGTTGTGACTTGAAATGCAGCAAGAATAAATGCATAGTATAATTTTTAAATGCACGACGTCCTAAAGATTTATCGAAACCTTGATGTCCTCCTGCTGATGGTTCGGTTCCAACGATCATAGAATCATGCAGCGCGGAAGGAGGCCATTCTGACCATCATGCCTGTGCCAGCTCTTTGAAAGAGCTATCCAATTAATCCCACTCCCAATAGCCCTATAAATTTTTCCCTTCAAGTATTTATCCAATTCCCTTTTGAAAGTTACTATTGAATCTGCTTCCACCTCCCTTTCAGGCAGTGCATTCCAGATCAGAACCACTCGCAGTGTAATTTTTTTTTTCCTCCTGACGCCTCTTGGTTCTTTAGCTGATCACCTTAAATCTGTGTCCTCTGGTTACCGACCCTTCTGCCACTGGAAACAGTTTCTCCTTATTTACTCTATCAAAACCTTTCATGATTTTGAACACCTCTATTAAATCTCCTCGTAACCTTCTCTGCTCAAAGGAGAACAATGTGTAACTTGATCAATTTTTCATAGATTTGATGAAACTGTCTCAAGTCTCTTCTACACAAAACTGCAGTAAATATCCAGTAACACAGACATCGGCTCAAACAGAATGAACTGCCCATTGAGCAGCTTGCACTAAATTGTTATCCTATTGTAGGAAGAATTCTGGGAGGTCAGGACAAGCCATTTGAAGGGACAGTGGCCGTACGGGTAAGGACAGTGAATGGGGAACTGCTTAAATTCTGAATGAATCACAAGTGGAGAAACAGATGAAATTTTACACTTACAAGAATTAATTTTGTCAATGAAATAATCTTCAGGTAAACAATAAACCAGATGTAGCCTGGTAAAGTGGATTCCCCTTGGGATGATTGTTTGTGGCCACTATTATTGAGATAATCATTCTGGGACTCAATAAAGGGACAGTACTTGTCATGCACAATGCTTACTCCTGGAATTGCCTTTCCTGTTAAATGTGATTTAGTCCGATCCCTCCCTGTGAAGGGACAATTGTGAAATGTTTCCTGAAACACTTTTTTTGTTGACTTTCAATTCTCTTCCCCCCGCCCCCCCACCCCCCACCTCAAGCTCCTTGCCCAAATTGCTGTTCCTTGTGTGTGAGCCTAGCGTATGAGCTGCTATTCGACCTTGGGGAGCATAGGAGCCTAATCCTGTCCTCATCCAACATCTCACTTTCCAGGAGATGATACTGAATCTCCTGGTTGATTTCCCCCCTCCCCCTTTTTAGACCAAGAGAACTTTTATTGTTGTCCTGTCTGAGATCAGACATCTGTGGCAGCCTGCATGGCTCAGTTCCGCACCAAGGCATCAGGGGAGTAATGAGCCAACAGTTGACTGTTAACTGTTTTGCAAAGTCATCCATAAGAAAAACTGTTTCCACTGGCAGGAGGGCATATACTTGAAAAAGGAAACGTTTGCAGGGCTATGAGGGAAAGAGCAGGGGAGTGGGACTAATTGGCAGGTCTTTTAGAGAGCTGGCACAGACACGATGGCCGCCTTCTCGGCTCTATGATTCTACATCGTAAAAGCTCACAATACTGTACAAAATGTAACCAGGCCGCCAACAAGACCAGTGAGGGCAATTTTAACCTAACCCGCCCATCTGGAAACTGACGGGAGTGGGTTCAACACCGGTTTTACACCCTGCCTGATTTTACTCTTCATTGAAGTCCACAGAACCCAATCCTGTGGGTCTCCCACTCAACACGTTAGGTTAAATTTATCCGAGTAATTCAGCTGTTCCTGGCTACACCATTAACTGTTCCGACCCCTTGAACTCCTAGCAACATGTCTGCAGTTCTTAAACAGGTTGCCATTCATTTTATATGACTTTTATACATTAAAAAAAACTTACATTTACATAGCACCTTTCACATCCTCAGGACATCCCACAGTGCTTCACAATTATTTTGAAGTGTAGTCAGTGTTGTTATGTAAGCACACGTAGCAGCCAATTTGCGCACAGGAAGGTCCCATAAACAGCAGTGAGATAAATGATCAAATAATCTGTTTTATTGATGTTGGTTGAGGGATAAATGTTGGCCAGTGACATGGGATCTTGTACATCCATTGGCACAAATAGACGAGGCTGTGGTTGAACGTCTCATCTGAAAAGATGTTGTATGTATGTCTAGACGGACGAGGGCAGCAAGTGCATGGGAACATCATCACCTCCAAGTTCCCCTCCAAGTCACACACCATCCTGACTTGGACATACATTGCCGTTCCTTCATCATTGCTGGGTCAAAATCCTGGAACTCCCTACCTAACAGCACTGTGGGAGAACCTTCACCACACGGACTGCAGCGGTTCAAGAATAAGGCTCACCGCCACCATCTCAAGGGCAGCTAGGGATGGACAATAAATGCTGGCCTTCCTAGTGACGCCCACATCCCGAGAATGAATGTAAAAAATTCACTTACTGCTCAACTTCCTGAAAATTCAGACAAATATTTGCTCCTGAGGCAGCGTAGGAAGAATCATGAAGCGGGTTAGGGGATCTCTGAGCCACGGAAAGGGTGGGAGGGGGGGATGTCTGAAATGGGAGGGGCAACCTCCAATACACTGAGGAGGGCTTTCTTGAATGAATCGAGAGGGTGGGGCTGAGGGGTCCCATAGACCAAAAGGTGCCATTGAAATGTGGACTAAGACATTGCAATTTGAGTCAGCCATTCCTTTCTAATTTGCGACTAATGACTTGCAATCAGTATCAGCCATGGTTCAATATGTAGCTCTCTCGCCTCCGAGTCAGAAGGTTGTGGGTTCAAGTCCCGCTCCAGAGACTTGAACACAAAATCTAGGCTGACACTCCGAGTGCCGGTACTGAGGGAGTGCTGCACTGTCGGAGGTGCCGTCTTTCGAATGAGACGTTAAACCGAGGCCCCGTCTGCCCTCTCACTTGCATATAAAAGATCCCACAGCACTATTTTGAAGGTTCTTGCCAATATTTATCCCTCAACCAACATCACCAAAAAAACAGATTATCTGGTCATTATTTCGTTGCTGGGACCTTGCTGTGCGCAAATTGGCTGCTGCGCATCCTACATTACAACGGTGACTACACTCCAAAAGTACTTTGTTGGCTGTAACTCGCTTTGAGGAGATGAAAGGTGCCATATAAACGCAATTTATTTTTGCAGTCAGCCAGACGTGGTTCAGATACTGTAATTGCATACGTATGGATAACTGCACTTGAAGGAAGAGCAGGTTAACAAAATGCAGCCAACAGCATCCCTGTCTTTAGCAAGGAATGACACATGTGAAAAGTATATTATCCTGTTTGATCACAAGGGGTTTTAAAAGCTGGAAGAAACTTCAATGAGAAACAATCTTAAAACTGGGTCATTAATGATTACGGGGACCTCTAGTGGTGGCTTGGTGACTCTCCAACACTCCTGGGGACGAGAATCAAAGCTGCAAATGAATGTAAATGTCTTGGTAATAAATCTGCGTTACCCCTCTGATTTCAGTTTTAGGAATAAATTAATAAAAGTAACGTTATTGGAAACCTCAGGAGATTGGCAACAAATAAAAATGAGCTGTTCTCGTCAGGAGCGTCACCTTAAAGGTGAATGGACTCCACTCCTGATTTTCTCCTGGGAGTTTTGCAATAACAGTCTGTTATAACAAGGGTCTCATCCCTGACGTGATGTTATAAGGTACAGCTTGCAATGACACTATACGAGCAGACCTGCTCGGTACATTGCCTTGTGGTACGGTTCCATAATACACACGCCCAATGCCTGCCCCAAAAGTTAGGCCCCATTTTATTTATTCAAGGGACCTATTGCCTGTTTTAGGGACCCACCTGGGGCGCCTAGAAATAAGCCCCACGAATTTGGCAGTGGGACCATCGTCTGCAAATCAGGCATAGGCCTTCCCACTGCTAAATTGGTATGCTTCGTGTCCATTTTACAGCCAAAAAAACAAGCACAAGGCATAACAATTTCTACCCCAATGTCTCCACTAACGCCCTGACTGAGCTGGTATCCACTAAGGTGTTGTGACACTTGTTCCTTGCCTACTACATAATATGAGAGCCCCTCATGCCACCTCTCCACATTTATGCTGTTAACATCGGCCCTCTTATCCCAGTGACAGAATCGTAGACCCAGCTCTTCATGGTTCTATGGGAGAAGGGAACCGGCTTTAGCAGTGTAAACGCAGCAGACAGATGCTGATATCCTCTCCCCCAACCAATCCATACTAAACAAGCAACGATGTAAAAGTACTGTGCATGAATAAAACATCTGAATGGCTTTCTGAACACCTCAATTTCCCACCCGTCTTTATTTCCAGGGTTCATAGCTAGTTGTAGGCCCACTGTTTGAACAACACTCCCCCTCCCCAAAAGTCTACCAGCTGCTTTAGAACTGCAAGATTAATGGCATCTGAGTCTCCAAAGTGAGGCTGAATGGACATTCAAAGTGCAGCTGCACTTTGAGATAATTACCACTGTCATCCTGTCGCGCACTGACAGATTCATTTTCGCCTCTTCTGTTCCACGTCTCAATTTATCCCTTTCTGCATTGAAGCCGCGAATATTTATTATGAATTGGGCTCCTTTAACCAACAAACTACAATTCTATGTCAATCCAGCAACTTGCTTTTGACATTCTTTTTTGTTATGTGGCAAGCCAATAGCCCCAGTGCCCGCACACATACATATATAATCTCAAATAAACATGATTCACTGATATAAGGGTAATGGCTGGGATGGATGGCGGGAATAAGTTTATGACCTTTCTTTTCTCTTGGGAGAGAAGTAAATTGCCTGTGCCAGCTGTCCATCACTGCTTATCAGTCCCACTGCAAATAGAACTGTCAACCAGCAGTGTCTTATGGTTCAGCAGTAAAAGTGTAAAATGTTGGTAACTTAGCAAGGTGCGAGAGCTGAATCACTATGGATTTTCAATACAATTGAACGACGCTCAGTGCTTCTTCACAAACAGCAGTTGTTATTTCTCCTTCCCGAACCTGTCCGGTTTTAAGCTGCATAGTTTGGATATCAGAGATGGCCGCCCTGATATTGCAAAGCCAGGTGTAATTGTCCACTTTCAAACGTTTTTTTTTAAACCACTGCATGAACATGTGTGTGGTCCCCATTTTGTGTTTGCTCACGCACGAGTAGGCCCCATTTTGTGATCGTGCACTCAATTTCGGGCCCTGTTCACTCATAAATGAGTGGGACACGCCTCCTCTTTATACATGTGCGCATAGGCAACAGAACTCATTATGGATTTTCCAGCAGCCTCGCCTCCATCTAGTTTTGGATTGGGCAAAGATGGCAGTCCTACGTGCAGTTCTAATTCTCATCCTTGTGATCAAATCCCTCCATAGCCTCGCCCCTCTCTATCTCTGTAGCCTCCTGTAGCCCTACAACCCCCGCCCGAGAACTCTGCGTTCCTCTAATTCTGGCTTCTTTGTGCATCCCCGACTTCCTTCGCCCCACCATTGGTGGCCTTGCCTTCAACTGTCTAGGCCCTAAGCACCTGGATCACAGTCTGCCCAAAAATCGTGAGGGATGGGAACGTAGTGGTAGGTCCCATTTTTAAGTGCAAATGGAACTACAAGGACTCCATTATGTCTGGTCAGATATGCAAGAGGAAGGTCATTGTTTGTCTACTTGTTCAATCAGTGGTTCTTTCTCAGTTTGAGGCACTTCTATTTATATTTCCTTTGTCCCGGTCAAATTTGAAAAGGTATTTCCAAGGTTGCCATGTTCAATTTGAGCAGTCTGTCTGAAGTCATAGAGGGAGATAGGTTGGAAAGAGACTCTGTGGTCGGCCAGCAACAAACTGCCATGTAAAGGTTAATAGTCAAAGATAGAAAGACTTGCATTTATATAGCACCTTTCATGACCTCAGCACGTCCCAAAGCGTTTTACAGACAATTAAGTGCTTTTGAAGCGTATTCACTGTTGTGATGTAGGAAACGTAGCAGTCAATTTGCACATAGCAAGATCCCACAAACAGCAATGTGATAATGACCAGATAATCTGTTTCTAGTGATGTTGGCTGAGGGATAAATATTGGCCAGCACCACTGGGGAGAACGACCCTGCTCTTCTTCGAAATAGTGCAAAGATGGGATCTTTTACGTCCACCTGAGAGGGAAGACGCCTCAGTTTAACGTCTCATCCGAAAGACGGCACCGCTGACAGTGCAGCTCAGTCAGGGATGTTGGGGGTGAAATCGGATGTGGGCGGTGACGTGAAACAGGGGGTATCACATCGGTCGGCTGGTATAGATTCCGCCCGATATTAGTTCTGTTGACTTCAAAAGAGCTGAACACCGGGCGTGTCTTATAACAGGCGGAAAAGGCATTTCCCATCTGTTTTAGGTCCCTCGCCCATGTCCAATTTCACCCCCAGTGTGTCAGGTCCACATTACAGTGCAGTTCAATGAAGCAAATGTAACTATTATTTTTCTAACTTCCAAGGAGTGATAGTTAAGCCTATAATTACTATAAATCTACATTTGAGGTATTGCTTCAGTTCACTTCATAAATCATTCATAAATCTGTTTTGCAGTATAAGCCATGGTGGTCATGTGATGCCAAATGAGCTAAGTCAAAATATCGTAATAAAGGTTTCCTATTTGATCACTGAGCTTACTACAAATGACTTAGCTATTGAGTAGATAAAGATGCACTCTAGGAGTTGGTTTGAGATAATGTACTGGAGAAAAATATCTGGAGAAAAATATCTGGAGCAAAAATTTGGCAGGTGACACAGACTGATTGACAGTACAATGTCCAGACAAAGCGATATATTTGGCAACTTCTGCCAGTTCTTTCTGTTCTAACAATGTGCAAGAGAAGATGTGACTTGAGGGTGGACTCAACCTCAACGTGTCAGTTTTGTGTTACGGATGCTTATCTAGGCTCAGTGCTGTCACGGAAAGTTAGCAAACGGCCGTGTCTTTCCTTCTGTCATGAACCGAGCAGTTGAAAGTTGTAAAGGTTGTCACTGTTAACATTCTATTTTTGGAAATAAGCCTCATTCAGAGGCGACGGCCTAATTCAGGTGGTTGAGATTTCTGAAAAGCTACCAGGGGCATAAAAGGGGATTGTGTTGTTTCTAATGAGAAATCAATAGATTTTTGTTAGGCAAGGGTATTAAGGGTTACAGAACCAAAGTAGGAAGATGGAGTTAAGATACAGATCAACCATTATCTAATTAAATAGCAGAAGAGACTCTATGGGCTGGATGACTTACTCCTGTTCCTTTGTTCCAAACATGGGTGTTGTGTTCAACTCTGGCCAGTGCTACAATGCCAGATATTAGGTGTGTATAAGATCACATTTCAGTCCATAGGCAGTGGTCCTTGTCACTGAGCACAAAGGAAATAGTCATGAAGAGCCCTAAAAATGTAACTGGCAGATTGTAGGAAATAGTGTACTTTTAGTGCAAGGGATGGATTGAGTGTTGGGGAGGAGGATGAGTATGGAAAGAAGCAAATTCTGTTGCATGGGCTTTAGGAATTCAGACCAGCAGCTATTTGTAGCACTGGGCAATTCACTTCAGTAACCATCAAGTAAATTTAAAGGAACAGAACACACATGCCAATCCTACATGGCATGTTGTGTTGTATATTTAACTGCAGTGTTTATCATCCTTTTAAGTGGTTTGCTCATTATAAGCGGGAACCTTTGGCGTGACTTGTGATATAAGAAGAAATCTAGTTCCATGAAAAATTAGGAGCCGCTTGCTTCTATTGTGGATACATATCTCAGCAAAAGAAATGAACACAGGGCTTTATTATAAAGTGATACAAACGCTGTTACAGAGGCCCTGGCAGCTGATGGCTTTGTTTCCTCCGGTTTTCTCCTGAAGCACTGACTTAAAAGAAAGAAAGAGCTTGCATTTACAGAGCGCCTTTCACAACCTCTGGATGTCCCAAAGTGATTTACAGCCAATGAAGTGCTTTTGAATTGTCGTCGCTGTTGTAATGTTGGAAGGACGGCAGCCAATTTGCGCACAGCAAGGTCCCACAAACAGCAATGTGATAATGACCAGACCATTTGTTTTAGATGTTGATTGAAGGATATATGTTGGCGGGGACACCAGGAGAACTCCCCTGCTCTTCTTCGAATAGTGCCTTGGGATTTTTTACATCCACCTGAGAGAGAAGACAGGGCCTTGGTTTGACATCTCATACAAAAGACAGCACCTCTGACAGTGCAGCACTCCTTCACTGCACTGGAGCATCGGCATAGATTTTTAGGGACTTGAGCCCATAACCTGACTCGGAGGTAAGTGTGCTACCAACTGAGCCACGGCTGACTTGTGCCAGGGTTCACTTCCACAAGTGTCAGCTGGCTTCCAAGTGGTCAGTCATCCTATGTGAGCAAAGGCAGTTTGCGCTGGGGCTACTGAATGAGGCTATACATGTGACAACATGCTTTCCAGTGAGGGGTCACTGAACTGCAATCACAAGTGCAAACACTACCTGAATTTTTTTCTTCATTTTCTAAGAGAGGAGCACTGAGACTGAGACTGAGGTGAGCATATAGGGGGTAATTTTAACTCGGAGCCGGGAAGGGGTCCGGAGGGGGTCGAATCGCGGATGGGAAACCCGGAAGTATGGCTACGATTTTGACGGCTGGCCTCAGTTGGACAGGAGCAGAGCAAGGAAGAGGATGTGGAAAGGTAAGTCTTCAGGTAAGTCTTTCAGTGTATGGATGGGGCGGGGGGGGAACTGATGGGCATGGGACACTGGTGGGCATGGGACACTGGTGGGCATGGGGGCACCGATGGGACACTGGTGGGCACGGGGCACCAATGGGCATGGGACACTGGACATGGGGCACTGATGGGCATGGGGCACCGATGGGCATGGGGCACCGATGGGCATGGGACACTGGGCATGGGGGCACCGGTGGGCATGGAACACTGGTGGGCATGGGGGCACCGAAGGGCATGGGACACTGGTGGGCATGAGTGTGCGATGGGCATGGGGATCATGTGGGGGGGGGGGGGGAAGTCAGTAATCAGAGGAGTCAGTCATGGGGGGAGGGATGGGGGGTCAGTCACCGGTGGGTGGGGGGGCATCGA
This sequence comes from Heptranchias perlo, assembly GCF_035084215.1. NCBI lineage: Eukaryota > Metazoa > Chordata > Chondrichthyes > Hexanchiformes > Hexanchidae > Heptranchias > Heptranchias perlo. The sequence continues at coordinate 13,514,547 of NC_090331.1, read as the reverse complement.
GGGTCGTTGCTGTGGTCCATTGGGCCTGGGGGAAGCACTCCTGCTTCCACAAACAGTGCCAGAAAGGTTCTTACCTGCAGTTTCGGGCCTTCTCACCTCCTTTCGCGTGGCGTGAAGGAGAAGGCCTGGGAATCCTGGCCCACAGGGGCTGAAATCAAAAAACCTTTGAATATAGAGGTCTGCAACCTCCTTGAAAGGTTTTAGTGACCAACCCGCCTCCTGGGAATGGGTTAGATGCACGCCCCTCCTCCCGCCCCAGTGAAAACTGGAAATGGGCAGGTTGGGTGCGGGTTGATGCAATTTTCAGTGCCACCCCCACCGGCCCCCAACCCACCCATTTTTCAAAGTTAAAATTCTGTCCATAGAGTGGGAGTCACACACGGCTACCTGGTCTCAATGTCACACTGGGAGGGATGATGTGGAGATGCCGGTGATGGACTGGGGTTGACAATTGTAGACAATTTTACAACACCAAGTTATAGTCCAGCAATTTTATTTTAAATTCACAAGCTTTCGGAGGCTTCCTCCTTCGTCAGGTGAACGATTTTCACATCGTTCACCTGACGAAGGAGGAAGCCTCCGAAAGCTTGTGAATTGAAAATAAAATTGCTGGACTATAACTTGGTGTTGTAAAATTGTCTACACTGGGAGGGGTGCATCGACTGAGCCATCAGGGCAATGAAGATGAGAGTTCCAAAGCGTAGGCCTGTGATAGTACAGCACCCATGGAGGAGAGGGAAGAGGGAGATGAACAGGAGTCCAGACTCACTACAGTGAAAGAAGGGACATAGGGTGGAAGAAAGTTGCATAGGTATATGGGGGAGGGTGAGGCTTTTCATTCACAAGCGATACAATGCTGTCTTTCAACTCAACATTAACTCATTGTGTGTTAAAAAAAACAATACACTTTGATGAGGATGGTGCATCTTTAATATACTGTTGCAACAAAGTAACTTATAGCATAAAACTAACATTTTTTAAAAAAAAACTAAACTTAAAAAATAAATTAAACAAGGCCAGCACTTGGTTCAACCTAAAAATAATTTGATTGGCATTGTAGTAATCAATTAAATAAATAAAATAGTTATGAGAGGGCAGGAGATGTGTTGCAGTTGCAATATGTGGGAGCTACTGGACAGTTTTCTTCAGGGTGATTATATCTGTGCTAAGTGTCTGCAGCTCGAGGAACTTCGGCTCCGAGTTGAGGAGCTGGAGTCCGAGCTGCAGACATTGCGAGGCATCAGGGAGGGAGAAAGTTACCTGGACACTTTGATCCAGGAGGCAGTCACGCCCCTTAGACTAAATACTGTAGAATTGGCATGTGGTCTGGGACAGGAGGGTTTGACTGCGAGTGAGGCAGGTAGGGGATCCAGGAGGTAACATTGCAGGAGCCTCAGCCTCTGACTTGTCCAATAGATAAGAGGTTCTTGCAGCCCTTGTGGATGAGTGCAGGGACTGCAGGGAGGATGAGTAAACTGGCCACGGCACCGTGGTTCAGGGGGCCATTCAAGTGGGGGAGTAAAAAGGAATGTGGTTGTAGTAGGCGACAGTATAGTTAGAGGGATAGATACTGTTCTCTGCAGCCAAGAGCGACAGTCCCAAAGGCTGTGTTGCCTACCTGGTGCCAGGGTTAAGGACATCTCCTCAGGGCTGGAGAGAAACTTGGAGTGGGAGGGGGAGTATCCAGTTGTCGTGGTCCACATAGATACCAACGACATAGGTAGGACTAAGAAAGAGGTTCTGCTGAGGAAGTTTGAGCAGCTAGGGACTAAATTAAAAAGCAGAACCACAAAGGTGATAATCTCCGGATTATTACCTGAGCCACGAGCAAATTGGCACAGGGTAAATCAGATCAGAGAGAAGATTGGTGTGGGAGAAGTGAGTTTCGATTCATGGGGCACTGGCACCAGTACTGGGGAAAGAGGGAGCTGTTCCGTTGGGACGGGCTTCACCTGAACCATGCTGGGACCAGTATTCTGGCAAACTGAATCACTAGGGTGGTAGAGAAGGCTTTAAACTAAATAGAGGGGGGGAGGGCTCAGGTGGGACGAAGTTTAGATTGATAAAGAGAAAAGACAAGGAAGTAGTACAGGAAAGTGATGGGGGTAATGATAAATTGAGTGTGTCAGGAAGGGACAGAGTGTACAAACATAAGAGTGCACTAGCAAATGGGGCCGGGGTAGGAAAGAATGGTAAAAAGACAAAATTAAAGGTTCTTTATCTGAATGCGCGCAGCATTTGTAATAAGATAGATGAATTGACGGCACAAATAGAAACAATTGGGTATGATCTCGTGGCCATCACAGAGACGTGGTTGCAAGGTGACCAAGGTTGGGAGCTAAATATTCAGGGTTATTTAACATTTCGGAAGGATAGGAAAAAAGGTAAAGGTGGTGGGGTTAATAAAGGATGAAATTGGTATAATAGTGAGAAATGATCTTGGCTCAGAAGATTAAGATGTCGAATCAATTTGGGTGGAGGTAAGAAATAGCAAGGGAAAGAAATCACTGGTGGGAGTAATATATAGGCCCCCTAACAGTAGCTACACTGTAGGGCAAAATATAAATCAGGAAATAAGGGGGGCTTGTAAAAAAGGTAATGCAATAATCATGGGCGATTTTAACTTTCACATAGATTGGACAAATCAAATTGGTAAAAATAGCCCTGAGGAGGAATTCATAGAGCGTATTAGGGACTGTTTCTTAGACCAATACGTCGGGGAACCAACCAGGGAACAGGCCATTTTGGATCTGGTAATGGGTAACGAAACAGGATTAATTAATGATCTCAAAGTAAAGGATCCCTTGGGAAGCAGTGATCATAACATGATAGAATTTCATATCCAGTTTGAGAGCGAGGATCTTGGGTCTGAAACTACTGTATTAAACTTAAATAAGGGCAATTATAAAGGAATGAGGGTGGAATTGGCTAAAGTGGACTGGGTAAACAGATTAGATGATATTATGGTGGATAAGCAGTGGCAAATATTTAAAAAGATATTTTATGACTCGCAACAAAAATATATCCCTGTGAGGAGGAAAGACTCCACAAAAAGGGTGAACCAACCATGGCTAACTAAGGAAGTCAAGGATGGTATCAGGTTAAAAGAAAAAGCATACAACATGGCAAAGATTACTGGTAAGCCCGAAGATTGGGAAAACTTTAAAAACCAGCAAAGGATGACTAAAAGAACAATAAAGAGGGAGAAAATAAATTATAAGACTAAACTAACAAGAAATATAAAAACTGACAGTAAAACTTCTACAAGAATATAAAAAGGAAAAGGGTAGCTAAAGTAAACATTGGTCCCTTAGAGGATGAGACTGGGGAAATAATAACGGAAAACAAGGAAATGGCAGAAGAATTGAACAGATATTTTGCATCTGTCTTCATAGTAGAAGACACTAAGAATGTACCAATAATAGTAGAATATCAAGCGGCAAAGGGGAGGGAGGAACTAAAAACAATGACTATCACTAGAGAAAAAGTACCAGGTAAACTAATGGGTCTAAAGGCTGACAAGTCCCCTGGACTTGATGGCTTGCATCCGAGGATCTTAAAGGAAGTGGCTACAGAGATAGTGGATGCATTGGTTGTAATCTTCCAGAATTCACTAGATTCTGGAAAGGTCCCAGCGGAATGAAAAAACCGCAAACGTAACACCCCTATTCAAGAAAGGAGTGAGACAGAAAGCAGGTAACTATAGACCAGTTAGCCTAACATTTGTCATTGGGAAAATGCTAGAATCCATTATTAAGGAAGTAGTAGCAGGACATTTGGAGACTCATAATACAATCAAGGAGAATCAACATGGTTTTATGAAGGGGAAATTATGTCTGACAAATTTATTAGAGTTCTTTGAGGAAGTAACGGGCAGGGTGGATAAAGGGGAACCAATGGATGCAGTATATTTGGATTTCCAAAAGGCATTCGATAAGGAGCCACATAAAAGATTACTACACAAGATAAGAGCTCATGGTGTTGGGGATAACATACTGGCATGGATAGAGGATTGGCTAACTAACAGAAAACAAAGAGTCGGGATAAAAGGGTCATTTTCAAAATGGCAATCTGTAACTAGTGGGGCGCCGCAGGGCTCAGTGCTGGGGCCTCAACTATTTACAGTATATATCAATGACTTGGATGAAGGAACAGAGTGTCTTGTGGCCAAATTTGCTGATGATACAAAGATAGGTGGAAAAGCAAGTTGTGATGAGGACACAAAGTGTCTGCAAAGGGATATTGACAGGTTATGAGCAAAAATTTGGCAGATGGAATATAATGTGAGAAAATGTGAAGTCATCCACTTTGGGAAGAAAAATAAAAATGCAAAATATTATTTGAATGGAGAAATATTACAAAATGCTGGGGTGCAGAGGGATCTGGGTGTCCTCGTACATGAAACACAAAAAGTCAACATACAGGTGCAGCAGGTAATCCGGAAGGCAAACGGAATATTGGCCTTTATTTCTAGGGGGATGGAGTATAAAAGCAGGGAAGTCATGCTACAACTGTACAGGGTGCTGGTGAGACCACACCTGGAGTACTGCGTACAGTTCTGTGCCCTTATTTAAGGAAGGACATGTTTGCATTGGAGGCAGTTCAGAGAAGGCTCACTAGGTTGATTCCGGGTATGGAAGGGTTGTCTTATGAGGAAAGATTGAACAGGTTGGGTCTAAACTCATTGGAGTTTAGAAGAATGAGAGGAGATCTTATTGAAACATACAAGATTCTGAGGGGACTCGATAGGGTAGATGCTGAGAGGATGTTACCCCTCATGGGGGAATCTAAAACTAGAGGGCATGGTCCTAGAATAAGGGGTCACCCATTTAAGACGGAAATGAAGAGGAATTTCTTCTCCCAAAGGGTCGTGAATCTTTGGAATTCTTTACCCCAAAAAGCTGTGGAGGCTGAGTCATTGAATACATTCAAGGCTGAGTTAGACACATTTTTGATCAGCAAGGGAGTCAAAGGATATGGAGAAAGGGCGGGAAAGTGGAGTTGAGGTAAAAATCAGATCAGCCATGATCTCATTGAATAGCGGAGCAGGCTCGAGGGGCCGAATGGCCTACTCCTGCTCCTATCTCTTATGGTCTTATAGTCTTATAAAATCCCTGGTACTGTTTTTTTTTGCAGATACAGTTCAAAGTAATACACCATTAAAATATTTTAGCCAGTGTAAACACTCACAGACTATTTACCAGGTAATATCATTCTCTACTGGAGTTTCCTGTAACAAACAATATATTGCAACTGAAGTTTAAGTAATCCTAACCTGCTATTGGGATGACTCGCTGAAGCAGGTGGGATTTAGTACTTTGCGCCTAAAGAGAGCGGTTGACTTTACGGGCATCATCCTTCATTAAAACCGTTTAAATAAAGGTTCACCTCTGATCCATTAACCTATTCCTCTGACTGACAGATTGTGCATTTTGAGCATTTTCTGTATTTATTTCAGACTTCTAACATTGCTGGCATTTTCCTTTTATCCCATTAAGATTTGTTAGACATGATAAAATGTATTTGTCGTCTTTGCAACATCAGGTCAGTGTTCTCCGTTGACACTGATACTGTGGAAGTTTATTATACAATACTGGTGTAGCATATGAACTGGACCATTTGGATATGGATCACGGTTGCACTAGATTATATTTTTCCCAGTGAAGTGCTTTGTCTAACATTGTTATCTGGCTTGTCAGCTTGACACAGTTGGTAGTATTCTCACCTGTTAAGATAGAAGATTGTGAGTTCAGGTCCCACTGTGGACTTGAGTAGATAATTGACATTGATTGTTTTAAAGCTGCATATTCCCAGCCAGAATGAAGATGAGTGGGTAATTCCCCCGTCTACCACGCCTGGAGACCGCACTGCTGTAAGTGGCGGGGATAGATTTTACGCACATAATTTGTATTATATAACTATCCTCCACTCACTGCATTTTGCTGGAGAAATAATCCTGCTTTTATAGGGACACTTTGCTGTAGTTGCAGACATGAGTTCTGTTTGGTGTAGTTCGTAGAGACTCTTTTTAAATTGACTCTGTTTGCTGAGTAAATAGATTGCTGTAGTGCGCTGTTTAAGTAGCCCCTATTTGCTGAGTAAATAGACTTTATTTGCTAAAATACACTTGTTTGGTGTAAATTCTGCTGTAAGTCCCATCCACCTCCAACTCATTGACTGACACGATGGTGTCAATGTTCACTTTGTTGTTTTAATGCAGTACTGAGTGCTGCATTATTGGAAGTGCTGTCTTTCGCAAGCGATCTTAAACCCTGTTTACCTGCCCTATGGCACTATTGGAAGCAGATTAGAGAGTTCTCCTGGAGTTCTGGCCAATGTTCCTCCCTCAACCAACACCACAGGAGACCAATCAACTGGTGATTCATTCACTTGCTGCTTCTGGGACATTGTTGTAAGCAAATTAGCTAACCTGGTTACCCATATTAGCACTTCAAGGTAATGAATTAGTTGTAAAACACTCTGGGACCTCTTGAGGATGTGCTATATCATAGAATCATATAGCACAGAAGGAGGCCATTCAGCCCATCATGCCTGTGCCATTGACAGCCATACAATTAGTCCCACTCTCCTGATCTTTCCCCATAGCCCTGCAAATTTTTCCTTTACAAGTATTTATCCAATTCCCTTTTGAAAGTTATTATTGAATCTGCTTCCACTGCCCTTTCAGTCAATGCATTCCAGATCATAACAACTCGCGGCATCAAAAAAAATCTCCTCATCTTCCTCCTGGCTTTTTCATCATAAATCTCTGTCATTTAAATGTAAGTACGATCGTACAGTGATTCAGAATTTCATCTGCGGAACTAACCCCAGTGAAAATTACCTCCCTCACTGTCTCTTTCTTTTTAGCGAGGGTATAATGGAATGTGACTTTGCTGTGCACAAATAAAGAGATATGTGAGAACTGGACGGGCACATGGGATTAGGACTACAGCTCATGTGCAGGATATACACCAACATGGATTGATTGGGCCAAACGGCCTGTTTCAATGTTGTAATTCTACGTGACAGCTTGTGGTAGACGCAAAGGAATTTTTTTTTTAACAAAAGGACTTTGCGTCAGCTCTAGCAGGTCAGACTGAGTTTACTTTATGTTTCTTTGCCTTGAGATAAGAGCTGTCACTGTGCTTTAGTAATGGAAAGGCAGACTCTGACTGGAATGCCATTACCCTCAGAGTTACTACAGCTCATGATGTAAATAAATGCTGCTCATTTCAAATCCCACAGCTGTCCCATGACACTGACTGACATTTAAAGGCCCCTTGTGATCTTGCTAATATGGCCTCCTATGCTGTTCCAGAAATTTTATGAACAGAAGTCCCAGTGACTCAAGATGATACCCAATCACATGTCGGCCGCTAAAGTATTATCTTCAACTAAAAGTTAAAGAAAAAACAAACTTACATTTATATAATGCCTTTCATGACCTCAAGGTGTCCCAAAGCGCTTTACAGAAAAGAAGTACCTTAGAAGTGTTATCACCGTTGCAATGTAGGGAACGCGGCAGCCAATTTGCACACAGCAAGGTCCCACAAACAGCAATGTGATAATGACCAGGTAATCTGTTTTAATAATGTTGACTGAGGATTAAATATTGGCCAAGACACTGGGGAGAAATCCCCTGTTCATCTTCAAAATAGTGCCATGGGATTTTTCACGTCCACCTGAGAGGGCAGACGGGGCCTCGTATAACAGCTAATCCGAAAAACGGCACCCACAACAGTGCAGCACTCCCTCAGTACTGCGCTGGAACGTCAGCCTAGATTTCTATGCAAAAGTGGAGCTTTAACCCACAAACTTCTGACTCGAAGGATTATACTTAAAAATTAAATTAGCACAGCACCCGCTGTAGCTCAATGAGTGGACGGGTTGGATGCTAGGGTATTGTCTCGAAACAGAGAAAATCTAAATGCTGGAAACTGAAATAAAAGCAGGAAATGTTGCACAGACAGTGCGTATCCCTCATCATCTGTAAAGAGAAAAGATGGGCTAACATTTCAGGAGGTGGCGCGTTAGCAAAACAGGAAACTGGGAGAAAAGCAAATGTAGGGATCAATAAAATGAAGCCCGCAGTGGGGGAAGGGGAGAAAATTGAATCCTATTCAAGTAGTCTCCTGGTCAGTGCGGAGTTAGCTGATCTCAGCTCGGGTGGCAGTTGAGGTAACCCCTGCTGGGATATGCAAATTTGTGCATTCCGGTTGAGAGCTGCTGGAATATGTAAATATGTGGGTTCTAGATGAGGGTGCTTAAATATGCAAATATATGGGTTCTCGATGATGGCTGCTGGAATTTGCAACTGTGCAGGTTATAGATGAGGGCTCCTGAAATATGCAAATATGTGGATTCTAGGTGAGGGCTGCTGGAATATGCAAATATGTCCAATCGGCGTGAGTGTGGAATTATTTGAAATGCAATGATTCTGGAATTGCCTCTGAACTCTACTTCTACCTAATTAGGATCAGTGAAACTGAAATTATTTATAACAGTAAATTCACTGATCCCAATTCTTCAACTCACATTCCCTTTGAGTGCAACTCTCTGCTGTTAGCAGAGGATCGCCGAACTTATTGTATGGAATGTAAAATGCAAATGGACAGCAGCAACACTACGGACCAATGTTTTTACTCAATGTTTATTCTAACATGGTAGCTACACAATAAGGTGTCAGCCTTGGCTCAGTGGTAGAATTCTGGCTTCTGAGTCAGAACGCTATGGGTTCAAGTCCTGCTCCAGCGACTTGAGCACAAAATCTAGGCTGACACTTCAGTGCAGTACTGAGGGGGTGCTGCATTGACAGAGGTGCCGTCTTTCAGTTGAGACGTTAAACCGAGGCCCCTTCTGTCCTCTTAGGTTAAAGATCCCATGGCACTATTCAAAGAAGAGCAGGGGAGTTTTCCCAACGTCCTGGCCAACATTTATCCCTCGACCAATATTGCTAAAACAGATAATTTATTCATTTATCTCATTGCTGTTTGTGGGACCTTGTGCACAAATTGGCTACCACATAACCCACATTACAACAGGGACTGCTTTTCAAAAGTACTTAATTGGCTGTAAAGCGCTTTGGGATGTCCCGATATCTAGAAAGACACTATATAAATGCAAGTTCTTGTTCTAAAGGGGAGTACTTCAAAGGCGCAAGATCGTTAACCTAAGTATTTTGCCAAATACTGTACTTTGTCTTTAATTATAAGGAATCTTACAACACCAGGTTATAGTCCAACAGTTTTATTTGAAAATCACAAGCTTTCGGAGGCTTTCCTCCTTCGTCAGGTGACCTGACGAAGGAGAAAGCCTCCGAAAGCTTGTGATTTTCAAATAAAACTGTTGGACTATAACCTGGTGTTGTAAGATTCCTTACATTTGTCCACCCCAGTCCATCACCGGCATCTCCACAACTTGTCTTTAATTAGTGCGTGGTCATAGAATCTTAGAAATTTCAGTACACATGGAGACCACTGGAATGCCTATGCCAGTACTAGCTTCCTAATAGTAGCTATCTACTTTAATCTGATTTTTCTGCTTTAATCCCATTTCCCTGCTGTGTCCCCCGTGCTCTTTTAATATTTTTATTCAGTTGTTTATCTTCACCCTTGAAGGTTGGGATAGCCATTTGTGGAGCAATACATATTCTAACGCAATTGATAACCTCGTGGTGTCATAACATTGCAGCACTGCCTGATTTTGAATTCTTATTTTAAGAATGTATTGAACGTGTTAATAGTGAATTCGACCAAGCCCCTGCAGACGTCATAGATACCATCGTAACAGCAGCTGAATCGATGGACTGAAGCAGCTTTAGACTTGAAACACACTCCCGCGGTTGGAAAATAATGATTAGTTGATATGCTGCTCCATAGAAACCAGCCCACCAGCAGTTTAGAGAAGTAGATGCAAAGCCAAGTCCAGTCAGGGAATCTTCATGAGGATGCCTGCCAGCTGCTAATGGCAGGTTAGGGATCTTAACAGAGCGTGAATGCTCGCAACTAATATCGGGTAGGATTTCTCCAAAAACCTGTCTCTTGGCCACTAATGAGAGGTAGGAAATCTCTAATCATGTCTACTAGTTACTAATGTCACACAGGGAACCTTTATCCAGTGTATATGTCCACCGTTAATTGCTGCAGTTAGCTTAGCTTATTTGATGTCGACCCAAGCTGAGTTCTGCTCCAGATTAGCAGAGAATGAAAGGACGCTGGGTCGATTTTGACCTGCCTTCCCCTGGTGTTAACAGGGTGGTAACGGCCTCGAAGTGGGGAGGGTAACTTTACAGCGCCTTCAACACCAGCAATGAAAGAATTTCACATTGAGTTTGAGAGTGGCATACTTAAGTCCAAATCTCGAGTCTTAAACTTAAATAAAGCCAATTACAATAAGTATGAGGGATGAGTTGGCTAGGGTAGATTGGGAAAATGCTAGAATCCATTATTAATGAAGTGGTGACATGGCACTTGGAAAATCATAACATGAGTAGGCAGAGTCAACATGGTTTTATGAAAGGGAAATTATGTTTGACAAATTTATTAGAGCTTTTTGAGGATGTAACTAGTAGGGTAGATAAAGGGGGAACAGTGGATGTGGTATATTGGATTTTCAAAAGGCATTCGATAAGGTGCCACACAAAAGGTTGTTATACAAGATAAGGGCTCATGGGGTTGAGATTAATACATTAGCATGGATGGAGGATTGGTTAACGGACAGAAAACAGAAAGTAGGGATAAACGGGTCATTCTCAGGTTGGCAGGCTGTAACTAGTGGAGTGCCACAAGGATCAGTGCTTGGGCCTCAGCTATTTACAATCTATATTAATGACTTAGATGATGGGATCGAGTGTAATGTACCCAAGTTTGCTGATGATACAAAGCTAGGTGGGAAAGTGAACTTTGAGGAGGGCACAAAGAGTCTGCAAAGGGATATGGATAGGTTAAGTGAGTGGGCAAGAAGGCAGCAGATGGAGTATAATGCGGGGAAATGTGAGTTTATTCACTTTGGTAGGTAGAACAGAAAAACAGAATATCTTTTAAATGGTGAAAAACTATTAAATGTTGGTGTTCAGAGAGAACTTGGGTGTCCTCTTACAAGAAACACAAAAAATTAGCATGCAGGTACACCAAGCAATTAGGAAGGCAAATGCTATGTTGGCCTTTATTGCAAGGGGGTTGGAGTACAAAAGTAAGGAAGTCTTACCACAATTGTACAGGGCTTTGGTGAGACCTCACCTGGAATACAGTGTGCAGTTTTGGTCTCCTATCTAAGGAAGGATATACTTGCCTTAGAGGCGGTGCAGCAAAGGCTCACTAGATTAATTCCTGGGATGAGAGGGTAATTCCATGAGGAAAGATTGAGTAGAATGGACCTATACTCTCTGGAGTTTAAAAGAATAAGAGGTGATCTAATGATGACAGGGTAGATGCTGAGGGGTTGTTTCCCATGGCTGAAGAATCTAGAACTAGAGGTCATAGTCTCAGGATAAGGGGCCGGCCATTTAAGACTGAGATGAGGAGAAATTTCTTCACTTAGAGGGTTGTGAATCTTTGGAATTCTCTACCCCAGAGGGCTGTGGATGCTGAGTTGTTGAGTATATTCAAGGCTGAGATAGATAGATTTTTGGAGTCTAAGGGAATCAAGGGATATGGGGATCGGGCAAGAAAGTGGAGTTGAGGTCGAAGATCAGCCATGATCTTATTGAATGGCAGAGTAGGCTCGAGGGGCCGCGTGGCCTACTCCTGGTCCTGTTTCCTTCCTATGTTCTTATGAAAGGAGCCCACAACCGGGTGTCCAAAGCACCCACTTTTCTCAGGCTATAGGACCCTTTTTAGGGTGGAAATCAGGGTCCTATAACGTAAATAGCATCGCTAGTTCTCAGTGCAGGCTCCGACCAGTTCCGTGGGCGATGGAACAAAATCCTAGAACTCCCTACGTAACAGCACTGTGGGAGAACTTTCACCACACGGACTGCAGCGGTTCAAGAAAAAGGCTCACCACCACCTTCTCAAGGGCAACTCATACTAGGCAATAAATGCCGGCTTTGTCAGTGACGCCCATATCTCGAGAATTAAGTTTTTTAAAAAAATTCTCACACTCTCTCTCTTAACCCCGCCCCCCTCCATATTTGAAGAGGATCCTTTCGACATCATTTTCATTTCTCAGACTTGTGGCCTCGTTCAATGAAATTGCCGATTTGTCCTGGGCTCGGGATTAACATGGCTCAAATTGTTTTCTCTTCAGACCTTGAAAGCCAGCGGAGAGAGACTTCCATCCATCAGTCTGTGCTGTGTTCAAATCCAACTCACGGAGCTGATGATACAGTGTTCTAATGCACTATGCCATTGAATGCCCTGAGGGTCTGATGGTAAACTGCAATCCGTTGTCTGATGTTACAGCTGTTGGAAGCCTTTAATGTCGCGTTCATTGTCTGATCCTGCAGTGACATCAAGATATCTGCTCCAGCAACTTCCTCGGCAGCCTGCTCCGACTGACAAGTGGGACGCAACCTGGAGGTATTGCTCAACCCTTAGCTGATCTTCTTCCATCCGGTCAGTCAACAAGGCCGTGTACTTCCAGTTCCGGGCTATGCCTGCACTCACCCCCCAACCTTTGCCGTTCATACTGTAACTGAATTTTTTTCAATGGCCCAGGATTTCCTGGAGCATGGCGTCTCGCGGCATGCCCCCCTTAGTGAGACTTTTTCCCTCGCCCTTCAGTTCGAAAAATATTTGCCCCTCAAATTGCTGCAATTGCGAGCTGTCAACAGCGCAGTGAGGGCAACGGGACATCTGGACATCTGGGACCTTGGTGAACGATGGGACCAACAGTGTATCTACTTAACCAATGAGATTTAAGGATTGAGAAAGAAACACAGGAACGATGGGGAAGGAAATAGAGTGAATTAGGGTCATATCAGGAACAGAAAGAGAAATAAAGAGGGAAAGAAAGAGTGGATTAAGGAAGAGAAAATTAAGAGACAGAAAGGAAAAGTAATAAAAAATTTAAAAAATTAAAATGTAAAATTTAAAAAATCTCCAAGAACAACGCACTACCTGCAGGAATGAGCCTTCACAGTTTCAATTGTTCCCTTTCCGGGATGGAGAAGTTGAGTGGCATTGCAGGAATATAAATGTGATCATTTTTAGGATCCTTAGACTGTTAAGTACCAGCCCTAACGTTCTACGGTGAGTTCAATTGGCAATTAATGCACAAATGCAGCAATTTCTTGGAACTCACGGGAAGGTTGAGGGCGAGCTGCCATTTTCACGAGGCTAATGGCGGAGTGGTGCAAATCGTCCAGCAACTTGTGGGGATTTGAAATTCATGGGGTATCACTTCCTCGCCACAAATTGCTGGACGATTGAAACATTAATAACGGCGAGCGCCATTAAACTCGCCGTTATTTTGCCAGCAAATTCTGGCTCATTGTCTCACAGGTCAATTTCTGGAATGTTCTCCTCGCCGGCCTCCCCCTCGCAACCCTCCGCAAACCTCAGTTAATCCAAAACTCCGTCGTCCAAGTCTTGCATCAAGTCTCACGCATCAGTTACAAAGGTTGAATTCGCAAATTCAATTTGGCGTCACAAATACAAACCATAGACATAAAACAGTTAGTCATCCTGCAGAAGCTCACTCGCTTCAAGAAACTGCGGCAGCTAGTGGCTAACGTGAATATAATGCAGGACTGGAAAATGTTCGATTCACTCTTTCAAAATAAAGAAAGAAATTCTTGCATTTATACAGTGGCTTTTACGACCTCAGGACGTCCCAAAGTGCTTTCCTGCCAATGAAGTACTTTTGAGGTGTATTCACTGTTGTAATGTAACTTACCCCAAGCCCTCTGGAATGTGATGCTAATTTTAATTTACTACAAACAACTACTTTACTTGAACCAAACACCTATAACACTACTCACCATTATGAGGATCAGTATTAGTGGCCATAGTAAAAATGACGAATGTAAGCAACAGAATATGAATTGTACAATATCACAGCTTAACGTGGGTTCAACCAAACCCTACTATTAAAATTCAGCTTTCATGATTACTTGGCAAAGATCGAAGTGAAAATTATCACTAACATGCTTTCAGGTGAAGAATCTAACTTTGATTTTTAATTACAAAAGATATGGGGATAGAGTTTCCGTCTCGGACGCAATCTGGAAATTGTGCCCAAAATTCACAATAAATTGCATTGGTTAGGTTACAGTTCAAGTTTCTGCTAAAATTCATTTGCATAATCGCAAACGTAAAATCTTCCATGAACCACCGCAATCGGGCAGCTTAACAGAAACATAATAGTTTCTTTTCTTCCCATTAAAAAGTATTCCTTGGTGTATTTAAGGGTGGGAACCTGGTGCAGTTTTTTTTAATAAACCTGAAAATGGGTTTATTAACAAAAATAAGCATTTTTAGTCAGAGTGACCAATCCTCCACCTGTGAGTAACCTGATTTAAAATCACTGTAAATGACTTAAAAAAAAACTATACTGAACCACTTAAGTTTCATTGGGGTACACTAGACAGTTTCTTAGTAAATTAATTATTTTTTGATATGAAAAATCTTTTTAATGTGCCTACTAGTGCCTGTGCGCCGAAGAAAATGAGTGCAATTTGATGAGCCTTCCCTCATCAGCACAATTGGTGGAATCTCACAATTTCGATCCGGAGGGCCTGGCCAGTTTTGTGGGCGGGGCCTGATTCGGATGCATTGAATCTTGAACCAGCGGAAAAGATCGCAGAAAACACGAGTGCAAGTGGTTTTGGGCGTAACTCGCTTACGTTTAAAATTCCCCAACCTTTTTGCGCTGGTTCAGCCGATTCCGCCCTGATTGTGCTGATATTATTGGCGTAAACGAGCGGAAAGTCGAACCCGTTGCCTCTTTCGTGTCGTCGCAGATTAGACGGAATGTTGAACAGTACAACCAGTTTCCATTTGGGTTTCACATCCCCTCCCTGTTTGCCAATCTTCCCTATTTCATGACATGTTCTGATGTTCCAAAACCTTGTCCAGTTTGGGTGAACATTGTTCAATCTTAAAACAGCTCTAAACTACTGCAATTGAAGATTACTTCGACAATCAAAGCAAATCAATCCGTCGGTTGTCACTCCTTTTAAGAGGGATGGTTCAGCTCGAAAAGGCATGGCTGCAAAACTGGAGATGCCTAAATATTGGTACAACAGTTTAAAGAAAGGCAAATAAAACTGCAGGTGCTGGAAAATCTGAAACAGAAAAAATAATGCTGGAAACACTTGACAGATCAGGCAGCATCTTGTGGAGAGAACAGATACATTAAGACCCTTCAGCAGAACTGTTTTAATGAAGGGTTCACACTTTAATTTTTGACTTGTCTGTTTTCTCTGCAGATGCTGACTGACTTGCTGAGTGTTTTCTTGCTCGTTCTGCTGCCTCCTCATCCATTATTGTATTGAGTTCAAGGTCTTCATCCTCAATTCCACATAAGAACATAAGAAATAGGAGCAGGAGAAGGCCAATCGGCCCCTCGAGCCTGCTCCGCCATTCAATAAGATCATGGCTGATCTGATCCTAACCTCAAATTTAAATTCATGTCCAATTTCCTGCCCGCTCCCCGTAACCCCTAATTCCCTTTACTTCTAGGAAACTGTCTATTTCTGTTTTAAATTTATTTAATGATGTAGCTTCCACAGCTTCCTGGGGCAGCAAATTCCACAGACCTACTACCCTCTGAGTGAAGAAGTTTCTCCTCATCTCAGTTTTGAAAGAGCAGCCCCTTATTCTAAGATTATGCCCCCTAGTTCTAGTTTCACCCATCCTTGGGAACATCCTTACCGCATCCACCCGATCAAGCCCCTTCACAATCTTATATGTTCTCACCCCCACCTTATCTCAGAAATCTTCTCCAGCCATAGTCTCACTACACACCTTCTGTTCCTCCAAGTTCTCATCCCTTCCTTAGCCAAATCTTCCAGATACTAGATCCCTATTCTTTGGGCCTCTGTTCCAAGACAACTTTGTGTTCTGCTTGTCTGACTTCTTTCAAAAGCCTCCTTCAAATTCATCTTTTTGGGCATGCAATCTTCCCCCTCTACTACTTGTGTCAACTGTTGTAATGTTCTGGTACCTTTCCTAAATGGACATTTGTCATGTTTGACCCTATACAGTTCAAGACAGGAACTACAAGGCTCCACTGCTAGTACGGACTGTGAGTTGCAAATGCGGCTACAACATTGAAACCTCAGTTCTGCAACTCACGCTGGTGGGTAGAGAGGCCCCAGGCCAACAGCAGAGCCTCACTATTTCAGCCCTTTTCTGACAGAACATCATGGAGAACATCACCACTAAGACTGATCCTGTTCTCACCCAGTGTCGAATCAAGCAGATTTTCCAGCAGGGGGCACTAGATAGCAATCAGCTCACTGCCTAGTAAAGGTACCCAGACTGGAATGTATACACAAGTCAGCTTCTATAGCAACAGACAGCTGGCTAGTGTTGAAATATCAATGCAAAATCATACAGAAGTAGTCGTGTTCAGTTGAGACACTGCAGTTAGCCTGGGTGCCCCTGCACTAGGGAGCAGAAAAAACAGTGGTGGGGGGTGGGAGGGCGGTAATTTTGACTTTGTGCGACAGTGTAAAATGGTTGATAGTGAATCGGCAGCCCGCTTTACATCTCTCCCCATTTTAATTTCCATCGAAGTCGCCCGTTTTTACACTATTGCATAAGGTCAAAGTTACCCCCCCAAGTTTTTGTTTCTGGCTGTCATTCAGTGACCCCAGCCCGAAAATGTCCCCAGGTAGACCTCAGGATGGGACTTGTCTGCGATGCTTTCTCCCCCCGACCACATAGCAAAATACCTCCAGACACTCAGCATCTCGGCTCATTCGTGACGAATGGACATTTGGATGCAGTACTAGAGAGTGTCAACACCTTAAAATGTCTGCCCCAGTATGGACTGCCCTCAGGAAAAGAGCAACACAAAAAAAACATTTAAATCATGTCACCCTTCCTCACTTTAGTTTTTTTTTAATGAGAACAGATTTAGCTTTCTGTAGCTGTTCCTCATAGTTTAACAAATTGAACATTGCATCGATAGAAACATATTAAATCACGGGCACACAGTAGATCTGTTCGTGCATTGTGGTGCAGTACTGAATAGTCAGAGGTACCATTTTACAATGAGATATTAAACTGAAGCCACGTGCGTCCTGGTGGCCAATAAACCGATGCCATTATTTAAACAACAGCAAGTTCTCCAGGTGTCCTATGCAACATTCCTCCCTCAAACAATACCGCGATAATGGATTAATTGGTCAGTCATCGCGATACTCTTGGTGGGATCTCACTCAGTGCAAAATGGCTGCTGCGTTTGCTTACAAAACAGTTGTAGCAGAGTTGCACTGCCTGAGACGGTGGTGGAAGCCGATGCAACAATAAATTTCAAAAGGGAATAGGATAAATACTTGAAGGGGAACAATTCGCAAGGCTACGGGGAAAAGGACAGGGGAATGGGACTAATTGGATAGCTCTTTCAAAGACCCAGCACAGGTACGAATGGCCTCCTTCTGTGCTGTATCATTCTATGATTCTAATGCACTACAAAATGAATCCATTGTATGTGAGTGACCCGTTCCTGAGAGGCATGACACAATAGAAATGTAAGCCTTTCTTTAACTGGGGCAACACGTTCTGCATATTATGTCACTCTGAAAGCAAAATTCGTACCTTTGATATGCTCCATGTCATACACAATAACCTGAATCTGAAAATTACTGAAGAACAAAGGGGACGGGGGTGGGGGGGCGTTATTGATGGTGGTGAGAGAAGAAATGTGCAGCAACACCTTTACTTTAAACAGCAGACGTCGCCTCGAGCAGTAATTGCAATTGTTTCTGCTCTCGCAGTGAGCTGTGCCCCTGTGCTCCGAAAGTGTTCTTACTACAGTAGACATAATTGTTTTAGATCCAGACAGGCCTTGGAATCAGTACTGCTGTCTCTCTGTGAACCTCTGTACTGAATACAAACCAGACTGCAATGCTTTTTTAACCACTATTTCAGACTGGGAAGTCATGTACAGAGTGTGATTTTTTAAATGCCATCTCCTGGTGTTATTTGTTGAATTGTTATCTTTCAAAGTACATGCACTTCGCTTGCGGGCAAAGCAAGGGAAATTGAAGCTTGCAGATACACAGTACAATCCGTGACATTACTTTTCCCTTTAGAGTGAAAGATGAAGGAACTTGCATTGATATAGCTCCTTTCATGTCTTTAGGAGGTCCCATCGCACTCCACAGTCAATTATTTTGTAGTGTAGTTACTGTTGTTTTGTAGGTAAACATGACAGCCAATTTTCCAATGGAAAGGTCACACAAACAGCAGATGTTTCGTTTGAGGGAAGAATGTCGGTCAGGACATGGTGAGAACTCCCTGCCCTTATTCATAAAAGTGCAACAGGATCTTTTATATCCACCTGAACAGGCATGTTTAACATCTCAGTGTCAGCCGTGGCTCAGTGGTAGCACTCTCACTGCTGAGTTAGAAGGTTGTGGGTTCAAGTCCCACTCCAGAGACCATAAGCATGTAATCTAGGTTGACACTCCCAGTGCCAGTATTGAGGGAGTGTTGTATTGTTGGAGGTGATAGATGTTAAACCAAGGCCTTGTCTGCCCTCTCAGCTGGACAGAAGAGATCTCATGGCACTATTTTGAAGAAGAGCAGGGGAGTTCTCCCCAGTGACCTGGCCAATATTTATCACTCAACCAACATCACTAAAACAGATTATCTGGTCATTATCACATTGCTGTTTGTGTGAGCTTGCTACATTTCAAAAGTACTTCATTGGCTGTAAAGTGCTTTGGGACATCCTGAGGTTGTGAAAGGCGCTATATAATTGCAAGTCTTTTTTAAAAATGTATTCCTGCAATGCGATTGTCATATCTGTTAATTCTCTCCCTTTCCTAGCCCCTCCATTTTTGTTCATTTATTACAACCTTATAGACATATCTGCTTATCTTTCAGTCTAGAAGACCTACTGTGTATTTTTTGCATTTTCTGTTTATATTTTGGATACTATTAGAATACTGGCTTATTGAAATAGAGATCTCCAGGGCTAAAAGCCTGCAGGCCATCCATCCCAGGGCAAGGCCCAAGATGTGCCCAGTGGTGACCTCTGGCATTGAAACCCCCAGAGTTTGCAGGGTCAGGAGGAGGTCACCCGATTTAAAGACTGGCGCCAGGTGCCCGTGCCACTGGAGGAACGTCTTTGTGGTGAGGCCGCAAATTGCGACTTTGGGAGCCCACGTCAGAAACATTGGCGGAGTGCTGCCCATTTTATGGGGGTCAAGTAAAACTTAACACCCACAAACTCTTCGCCACATCCTTGGCCTGCACCCTCAAGGTGGGGCCCACTTCCACCATTTGAGCGGTTGGTAAGGCTCACTGACTGCGGATCATGCCTCTGCCAACTTGAAAATCCAGGAGACGGGACTTCCTGACGTTGGAAGTTCCTGTCCCTGCCCTCTCTGAAGCAGCCGGTACTGTAAAGGGGCAGGCAAACTTCACCCCTTACAAGGCAGCGCAGAATCTCCAACAGCCGATCCAGGCACTGGCCTATTTTACATCCCTTCCACCATACTCCTGCTGGAGTTGTGATGGGAGTGTACTGGAAGGGCCCAGGAAATTTCGGCCCCTACTGTTCAGATGGCTTCTCGAAATAAAGACTTGTAAATTGCTGACTGCCATTTCGAAAACTAAACAGAGCAAGATTATACATATGTTTTTAGTTTTTAACATCATGCAGTTTTTAGCTTATTAAAGTGCTCTCCAGTATTAAATATTATTCTTGAACTTTGTGCGAACTCATGGAATAATGGGCTAAGCAGGACAATGGACAGATCAAGATATTTGGTGTTTTATCCCAATGAAAAGATATATATGTCAAGTAAATCACCACAATACATTTTTAATGCTCATTCTTAAATTAATATTTCATGTCCAATATATCATGATTACAGTTTTACTGTGTAATATTAAATATTGCCACTTACTTTTTTAATTAAATCCCAGAGGATTTTAATTAAACTCCTTTGATATAGTACTGATGAAATGTTAAGCTACTCCCCTCTTGTTCATGCCTTGTTGATCATGGCACCCATTCCTCTTCTCTCCATTTACCCACTTTTCCATTCTGTGGTTTCCCTGCTCACCTATCATTGTCCCACTACCAGCTACTGTATCCGGTAGCCCAACTGTGAGATGGGGGAGCGGGGTGGGGTGGGGTCTGGTAAGAGGAGAGGGACAGGGAGAGATAGCAGAAAACGACTATTGGGGTACAAAGGAAGAAAGGGACAAAGCACGACAGAATGTAAAGGGTGGGACAAGGAGAAAGTGAGATTAAAAAGTGGATGTGGAAAGAGCGTATGAAGATTAAGAGAGTGGAATATAAGAAGAGGATTAGGGCATTCAGCCCCTCGAGCCTATTCCACCATTCAATTCGATCATGGCTGATCTGTACTGCGACTCCATTTACCCGCCTTTGCTCCATATCCCTTCGTACTGTTATCTAATAAAAATCTATCGATCTCAGTCTTGAAAAGCTCAATTGACCCAGCATCCACAGGCTTTTAGGGGAAAGAATTTCAGATTCCCATTACCATTTGTGTGAACAAGTGCTTCCTGATTTCACTCCTGAAAGACTAACTCTAATTTTAAGATTATTCCCCCTTGTTCTGGATTCCCCACTTGAGGAAATAGTTTCTCTGTATCTATCCTATCAATCCCCTTAATTATTTTTTTAAAACTCAATTAGATCATCCTTCAAACTCAAGGGAATACAAGCCAAGTTTATGCAATGTGTCCTCATAATTTCACCCTTTAAGCTCTGGTATCATTCTGGTGAATCTGCCCTATACCCCTTCCATGGCCAATATATCTTTCTTGAGGTTTGGTACCCAAAACTGAACGAAGTACTCCAGATGGGGTCTGATCAAGGCACTGGTACAACTGAAGCATTAGTTCTTCATTAGCATTTTTGAGTGAGAAAATAAGAGAATATGGAGAGATTGTGGTTAGAGCTCTTAGAATCGTAGAATCATACAGCACAGAAGGAGGCCATTTGGCCCATTGCGCCTGTGCCGGCTCATTGGAAGAACTATCCAATTAGTCCCACTCCCCTGCCCTTTCCCCATAGCCCTGCAAATATTTCCTTTTCAAGTATTTATCCAATTCCCTTTTGAAAATTATTATTGAATCTGCTTTCACCGCCCTTTCAGGCAGTGCATTCCAGATCGTAACCACTCACTGCATAAAAAAGTTCTCCTCATCTCCCCCTCTGGTTCTTTTGCCAATTATCTTAAAACTGTGCTATCAGCAGGAGTGCTGCTCTGGACCCCACAAGCAACACTTAGGCCTCCTCTGCCCCAGATTCCTCCTTCCCTAACCCCCCCCCCCACCCCACCACAGCCCACCCCTCTCAACCACGAGACCCCCATGAGTCGCCCCCCCCAGAACCAGATACCAGGCCGTGCGATTTTCCACCACTTCCCTCCTGGCAGTACTGGCGGGAGGTGAACCAGCGACGTATTAATGGGGCCTGGGAGTTTAAATAGCCTGGGCCTGATTTCTGCAGTGCAACAACCGCCCAAAACTCGCCCGGAGTTAAAATCGGGGCCATAGTTCACGCACTTGAAATTAAACTGAAGCATACGGCAACACCCAACAATCGTCAGCCTATCCAGTCTTCTACACACAGATAAGGGTAACCCTTTCAAGCTGACTAACTCCTCTTGGAGTACCGTGTATTAAAACAAGCATCAATCATACTGAGCTGAGCTGTTAAATGAAATAGCATCAGTAGTGAATCTCATTCCATTTTCCAACATTAGTGCTGGTGACAAGAGTTAGGAACTCACTGCTGTTATACATTATTCAACATAACCTTTCTTCTCGTCCTTTTTTTATTTCAGCTCCATCTTTATTAATCCCATAATAACGTCTGGTGTCAAATGCCACTTTATTTTAAAAAGGTCCTTGTTTTAGTGGGTATTTCCTGATGTGGCATTTGCAGGAATCCAAGTGAGTGCTCATTTAGTTCTGTTGGTATGAAGGTTAGCAGTTATCCATCAAATTCAGTTTTACCAAACACCTCAACGTGTAATGTAGACTGATGTTTGGCAGTCCATGCGTGTTATTTGAAGTCAGCATATTTCATGGTGTGTACTTTTAGCAATTCTCTTTCACCCTTGACCCCAAAGCCCCACCAGCCGATATACACATCTGCACATTTTTAACCAATCAAAGAATTAAAATTACATCCATCAGATGTAATTACAGTTTACAGAGTTTACATACAGTGATCTCTTATTCAGGAAAATGAAAATTTCCAATATGAATCATAGAATCTTCCAGCACAGAAGGAGGCCGTTCGACCCATTGAGCCTGTGCCAGCTCTTTGAAAGAGCTATCCAATTAGTCCCACTCCCCTGCTCTTTCCCCATTGCCCTGCAATTGTTTCTTTTTCAAGTATTTATCCAGTTCCTGTTTGAAAGTTACTAATGAATCTGCTTCCACCACCCTCTCAGGCAGTGCATTCCAGATCATCACAACTCACCCCTCCTCTCAGAAATTCTACAATGAATGTCCAACTCCACATATGTATTATGTCAAATTCCTCTTTCGGCTATTTTAACAGAGGCCTTAACCCATTTTTCAAATGAACAGGTCAACACTTCAATTAAGCTAGCAGAGAGTGGGATTTGATATGTTCATGTTAAGCATCGGTGCGATAACATCACTCGCTGTCATTTCCACACTTTGCATTGCTGTATGGTAGAATATACAAATAGTGGAACTAAATTGGACAGTTCTTTCAAAGAGCCAGCACAGGCATGATGGGCCAAATGGCCTCATTCTATGCTGTAAGATTCTATGAAGACAGAGAAAGATTTGGCAATGGCCAAGTCGTGGTTCCAAAAAAAGTTCTTGACAACTAATAATTAAGGCTATTTATTTAAACTTCTCCCTTCATGGGATAGGATCCCCAATCAGAGATGGAATTCAACAGATAGGAAAAAGGGTGCACGAAGCTTCACTGCTGAGGCTCCCTGTTGCTTGATTTTGATTTGATCCAGAATATTAAGGTACGGCTGCAGCAACTCATTCAGCAACAGGAATTTGTCTTCCTTTGTGAACATTTTTAGAAGTAGAGTTCTAAATTTGGAAGAAAATAGCTGTGGCTATTTGTGGGTTAGTGTGGGGAGACACTGCTGTTTACAGCGGACCAGTGTAGAAGGGGCAGAGGTGGCTCCAAATCTACTTTCCCTCCGATCCAGCTCTAACCCGTGGAATAATTACTATTTTGTGTCTTGAACCCAGGACCAAACCCACGTGGTTCAAGTTTGGTCACTTTATATTTTATGAAGCTTGTTGGACCTGCCCCCCTGTTGATTATAATGGTGCCAGTAGGAGATTTGTTCCAGAACAATATGCTTTTGTTCATTATTCCGTGTGACGTCCAATATATATTGGTGATGTTGCTTCCAGAATTCTCGGGGAAATGTTGCATCCTGCCTACCAGTTAATCTACATGCTTAAATACACAACCAGAGAGAACCAGTTCACCACATCACCACAAAAATTGGCCATGTGGTTGATAGTGAGGAGGAAAGCTGTAGACTGCAGGAAGATATCAATGGACTGGTCAAGTGGGCAGAAAAGTGGCAAATGGAATTCAATCCGGAGAAGTGTGAGGTAATGCATTTGGGGAGGGCAAACAAGGCGAGGGAGTACACAATAAATCGGAGGATACTGAGAGATGTAGAGGAAGTGAGGGACCTTGGAGTGCATGTTCACAGGTCCCTGAAGGTAGCAGGACAGTTAGATAAGGTGGTTAAGAAGGTATACAGGATACTTTCCTTTATTAGCCGAAGCATAGAATATAAGAGCAGGGAGGTTATGCTAGAAGTGTATAAAAAAAATTAGTTAGGCCGCAGCTTGAGTACTGCGTACAGTTCTGGTCACCACATTACAGGAGAGATGTGATTGCACTAGAGAGGCGACAGAGGAGATTTACAAGGATGTTGCCAGTACTGGAGAATTTTAGCTATGAGGAAAGATTGAATAGGCTGTGGTTGTTCTCTTTGCAACGGAGGAGGCTGAGGCGTTATTTAATTGAGGTGTATAAAATTATGAGGGGCCTAGATAGAGTGGACAGGAAAGACCTATTTACCTTAGCGGAGAGGTCAATGACCAGGGAGCATAGATTTAAAGTAATTGGTAGAATTAGAGGGGAGCTGAGGAAAAATATTTTCACCCAGAGGGTCATAGGGGTCTGGAACTCACTACCTGAAAGGGTGGTAGAGGCAGAAACCCTCATCACATTTAAAAAGTACTTAGATATACACTTGAAGTGCCATGACCTACAAGGCGAAGGACCATGTGTTGGAAGGTGGGATTAGGCTGGGTAGCTCTTTTTCAACCGGCACAGAAACAATGGGCCGAATGGCATCCTTTTGTGCCATAAATTTTTCTACGTTTCCATCACGAGATAAATAAATATCGGGCAAGGTATTGTAGTGGTTATGTTACTGGAATAGTAATTCAGAGGCCTGGGCTAATGATTCAATAAGTCCAATAGGGAATTCAGGAGAAACTTCTTTACCCAGAGGGTGGTTAGAATGCGGAACGCACTAAGGCGACCAGCATAGTTGCATTTAAAGGGAAGCTCGATAAAGTAGGGAGGGAGGAGGCTAGTGTGTGTTAATTGTATCCATGTGATTTATATCAATTAGTGTTAATTTACTGAAACCTCCTGCTGATTACCACCTACCGTCCTCCCTCAGCTGATGAATCAGTCCTCCTCCATGTTGAGCACAACTTGGAGGAAGCACTGAGGGTAGCAAGGGCACAGAATGTACTCTGGGTGGGGGACTTCAATGTTCATCACCAAGAGTGGCTCGGTAGCACCACTACTGACCGAGCTGGCCGAGTCCTGAAGGACATAGCTGCTAGACTGGGCCTGCGGCAGGTGGCGGTTGAACCAACACGAGGGAAAAACCAACTTAACCTTGTCCTCACCAATCTACCTGTTGCAGATGCATCTGTCGATAACAGTATTGGTAGGAGTGACCACCGCACAGTCCCGTCTTCGCACTGAGGACACCATCCAACGTATTGTGTGGCACTATCACCATGCTAAATGGGATAGATTCAGAACAGATCTAGCAGCTCAAAACTGGGCATCCATGAGGTGCTGTGAGCCATCAGCAGCAGCAGAATTGTATTCCAGCATAATCTGTAATCTCATGGCCCGGCATATTCCTCACTTGACCATTACCAACAAGCCAGGGGATCAACCCTGGTTCAATGAGGAGTGTAGAAGAGCATGCCAGGAGCAGCACCAGGCGTACCTAAAAATGAGGTGCCAACCTGGTGAAGCTACAACATAGGACTACATGCATGCTAAACAGTGGAAGCAACATGCTATAGACAGAGCTAAGCAATTCCACAACCAACAGATCAGATCAAAGCTCTGCAGTCCTGCCACATCCAGTCGTGAATGGTGGTGGACAATCAAACAACTAACGGGTGGAGGAGGCTTTGCAAACATCCCCATCCTCAATGAACATGAGAACATAAGAACATAAGAAATAGGTGCAGGAGTAGGCCAATCGGCCCCTCGAGCCTGCTCCGCCATTCAATAAGATCATGGCTGATCTGATCCTAACCTCAAATTTAAATTCATGTCCAATTTCCTGCTCGCTCCCCGTAACCCCTAATTCCCTTTACTTCTAGGAAACTGTCGATTTCTGTTTTAAATTTATTTAATGATGTACCTTCCACAGCTTCCTGGGGCAGCAAATTCCACAGACCTACTACCCTCTGAGTGAAGAAGTTTCTCCTCATCTCAGTTTTGAAAGAGCAGCCCCTTATTCTAAGATTATGCCCCCTAGTTCTAGTTTCACCCATCCTTGGGAACATCCTCACCGCATCCACCCGATCAAGCCCCTTCACAATCTTATATGTTTCAATAAGATCGCCTCTCATTCTTCTGAACTCCAATGAGTAGAGTCCCAATCTACTCAACCTCTCCTCATATGTCCACCCCCTCATCCCCGGGATTAACCGAGTGAACCTTCTTTGTACTGCCTCGAGAGCAAGTATGTCTTTTCTTAAGTATGGAGACCAAAACTGTATGCAGTATTCCAGGTGCGGTCTCACCAATACCTTATATAATTGCAGCAATACCTCCCTGTTGGTGGCGGAGTCCAGCACGTGAGTGCAAAAGACAAGGCTGAAGTGTTTGCAACCATCTTCAGCCAGAAGTGTCGAGTGGATGATCCATCTCGGCCTCCTCCCAATATCCCCACCATCACAGAAGCCAGTCTTCAGCCAATTCGATTCACTCCACATGATATCAAGAAACAGCTGAGTGCACGAGATACAGCAAAGGCTATGGGCCCCGACAACATCCCGGCTGTAATGCTGAAGACTTGTACTCCAGAACTAGCCGCACCTCTAGCCAAACTGTTCCAGTACAGCTACAACACTGGCATCTAAACGACAATGTGGAAAATTGCCCAGGTATGTCCTGTCCACAAAAAGCAGGACAAATCCAATCCGGTCAATTACCGCCCCATCAGTCTACTCTCAATCATCAGCAAAGTGATGGAAGGTGTCATCGATAGTACTATCAAGCGGCACTTACTCACCAATACCCTGCTTACTGATGGTTCAGTTTGGGTTCTGCCAGGACCACTCGGCTCCAGACTTCATTACAGCCTTGGTCCAAACATGGACAAAAGAGTTGAATTCTAGAGGTGAGGTGAGAGTGACTGCCCTTGACATCAAGGCAGCATTTGACCATGTGTGGCACCAAGGAGCCCTAGTAAAATTGAAGTCGATGGGAATGAGGGGGATAACTCTCCAGATGGTAGTGGTTGTTGGAGGCCAATCCTCTCAGCCGCAGGACATTGCTGCAGGAGTTCCTCAGGGCAGTGTTCTAGGCCCAACCATCTTCAGCTGCTTCATCAATGATCTTCCCTCCATCATAAGGTCAGAAATGGGAATGTTCGCTGATGATTGCACAGCGTTCAGTTCCATTCGCAACCCTTGAGATAATGAAGCAGTCCGTGCCCGCATGCAGCAAGATCTGGGCAACATCCAGGCTTGGGCTGATAAGTGGCAAGTAGCATTTGTGCCAGATAAGTGCCAGGCAATGACCATCTCCAACAGGAGAGAGTCTAACCACCTCCCCTTGACATTCAATGGCATTACCGTCGCCAAATCCCCCACCATCAACATCCTGGGGGTCACCATAGACCAGAAACTTAACCGGACCAGCCATATAAATACTGTGGCTACAAGAGCAGGTCAGAGGCTGGGTATTCTGCGGCGAGTGACTCACCTCCTGAACTCCCCAAAGCCTTTCCACCATCTACAAGGCACAAGTCAGGAGTGTGATGGAATACTCTCCACTTGCCTGGATGAGTGCAGCTCCAACAACACTCAAGAAGCTCGACATCATCCAGGACAAAGCAGCCCGCTTGATTGGCACCCCATCCACCACCCTAAACATTCACTCCCTTCACCACCGGTGCACAGTGGCTGCAGTGTGTACCATCCACAGGATGCACTGCAGCAACTCGCCAAGGCTTCTTTGACAGCACCTCCCAAACCCGCGACCTCTACCACCTAGAAGGACAAGGGCAGCAGGCACATGGGAACAAGACCACCTGCACGTTCCCCTCCAAGTCACACACCATCCCGACTTGGAAATATATCTCCGTTCCTTCATCGTCGCTGGGTCGAAATCCTGGAACTCCCTTCCTAACAGCACTGTGGGAGAACCTTCACCACACGGACTGCAGCAGTTCAAGAAGGCGGCTCACCACCACCTTCTCAAGGGCAATTAGGGATGGGCAATAAATGCTGGCCTTGCCGGCGACGCCCAAATCCCATGAACGAATAAAAAAAAATGTATTCAGGTGGTGTGTATCAATTGGGGACTCTCATATCTGTGTATAAGAGAGCTTATCTAGGGTGTGGTGTGTGTAATGTGAAGCTCTGTGAATAAAGGCTTGGAAGCAACTGAAGACCAGGCTCTAGTAATCTATCCTTCACCACCGGGCTATACAATTTGTAACAGTGTGGAGCCTAAACACCAGCATGGATCAGTTAGACCGAATGGCCTGTTTCTGTGCTGTATGTTTTATGTAATTCTATATAATATGAGGTCAAAATCCGTCATGGCAATTTGATAATTTGAATTTGAATTCAGTTATCTGGTAATAAAAAGCTGGTATCAGTAAAAGTTACCATGACAGTGTCGGATTTTCATAAAAATCCAACTGGGACATGAATGTCCTTTAGGGAAGGAAACCTGCCATCCCTACCTGGTCTGGACTATATGTGACTCTAGTCCGCTAACTTAACTGCTCTCCGAAGTGGCCCAGCAAGCCACTCAGTTATATCAAGAAGAAGGCCCACCACTACCTTCTCAGGGCAATTAGGGATGGGCAATAAATGCTGGCCTTGCCAACGATGCCTACATCCCAAGACTGAATAAAAAAAGGATAAGGAAAGCCCTTTAGCTCATCTTAGTGCAACAATCCAGAAAAAAATGCTTAAATTCCCCCCTCCCAGTGTAGCATCTAATTTTTTTCTTAAACGATTCCAGGGTTCTTGCCTCCACTGCTCCACACAGAAGTTCATTCTATGTGTTGATCACTCTTTGTGTGAACTTCCTGGTATCATGCAACATAGCTACAGGAGTAGGCCATTCAGCCCCTTGAGCCTGTTCTGCCATTCAATTAAATCATGGCTGATATTAACCTAACTCCATTTAACCACCTTGATTCCATAACCCTTGATACCCTTGCCTAACAAAAATCCATCAATCTCAGTTTTGAAATTTTCAATCAACCTTCAGCCTCAACAGTTTTTTGGAGGAGAGAGTTCCAGATTTCCACTATCCTTTGTGTGAAGAAGTGCTTTCTTGCATCACCTTTGACTGGCCTAGCTCTAATTTTAAGGTTATGCCCCCTTGTTCTGGACTCCCACACAGCCCTAAATTTGCCTTTCACTAGTTTGGATCTGTGTCCTTCTTGTCCTACTCTCACAATTTAATTTAAAGTAATATTCCGGAATGACCTTTTCCACACCGTTCACTACCTTACATACTTCCATAAATGGGATTAGGACTACTGCTCAGGTGAGGGATGAGCACCAACTTGTTTGGGCCGAACGGCCTGTTGCTGTGCTGTAATTTCAATGTAAATCACCTTTGAGTCGCCTCCTGTCCAAGCTGAAAAGTATAAGCTTTTGAGTGAGTTCACTGACACTCAGGCATCTGCCCCCTGGCTCTTCTCTCAACTATCTCCAACACTTGAATGTCTCCTTTGTGTTTCGGAGACCAGAACTCAAGGTGCTGTCTGATTAGAACGCTGTACAGTTTGAAAATTCCAGTCTCCACGACTTGGAAACTCTTGTCAAGTTTCTTTATTAACATTTGTTTGCATGAAACAAACGTGCAGGTATTATGGAGCGGGATTCGACACCATTATAATCACGAGGGAAAAATACTTTTTTAAGCAAGTCATAGATTATGAATTGGCCGCTAGATGGTGCTACATTATAAAATCTCCAGTTGAAATCAGCTCCATTCACAGTCCTGTCAGAAAAATTATTAATTCAATAAACCATCTATATTAATTTATTGAAATGTAAATCAGCTAATGCAGGGTTGGAATCTTCCTGGTTTGTATGATCCAGCTATTAACTGGTGACCATCAGAGATCCACTAGAACTAGGGGTCATAGTCTCAAGATAAGAGGTCAGCCATTTAGGACCAAGATGAGGAAAAATTTCTTCACTCAGGATTGTTTATCTTTGGAATTATCTACCCCACAGGGCTGTGGGTGCTCAGTCATTGAGTATATTCAGGATTGAGATCGATATATTTTTGGACACTAAGGGAATCAAGGGATATGGGGATTGGGAGGGAAAGTGGAGTTGAGGTAGAAGATCAGCCATGATCTTATTGAATGGTGGAACAGGCTCGAGGGGCTGTATGACCTACTTCTGCTCCTATATCCCACGTTCTTATGTTCTTACTCCTATTCTTTTCCCCCTCGATGGTGTCCTGCACTATGGGCCCAGGCTCTTCCCCTGGATTTCCTGTTTTCTACTTGCAACCAAATCGTAAAAGTGAGCATGAAGTCCGTGTTTATGATCTCACTGCAAACATTGGTTGGCCCTATCAGGTTGACGTAAAAGATCCCACGGCACTATTTTGAAGAAGGGCAGGCTAGTTTTCCCCAGTGTCCTGGCCAACATTTATCCCTCAACCAACAGACTATCTGGTTATTATCTCATTGCAGTTTGTGGGAGCTTGCTGTGTGCAAATTGGCTGCTGCATCTCCTACATTACAACACTTCAGAAGCTCTTCATTGGCTGTAAAGCACTTTGGGATGTCCTGAGGTCATGAAAGGCGCTATAGAAATGCAAGTTCTTACTTTAACAAGGGTTTTATGTGATGCACTGTTCACTTTACTCCAGTTTATAACTTGTAACAAACGAACAGAAAGGTAGATACTCCTATGAAGCAAAACCATGACAGCTATTCTCCTCTTTTGTGCCATTTGTAGTTATATTGTCACATTTAAGTGAGAGACTCAACGATTGTTTTCACATCTATGCCTACATAAGCTGCTATTGTTCAATTCACATAAAGTGCAGATATCTTCAGTTAAAAAAGAAGATGGGATGAGACACTTGCCATATGTGAGTAAGCTAACAAGCAATTAACGTCACCTTTAATCAGTTTGATTTAGATAAACTGATGAGCCAACAGTTTTCACAAAATTAAAGGGCAAGGTCGCTAGAGAGAGTCGTTGCAAAGTACAGAGATTCAAGAAAATGGTTGGCACAAAATTTAAATAGCTGATTCCATATTTTTAGCAGCTATCGTAGATTGGCCTTGATTCAAACTGTACAATTTGTAAAACAGTGTGAACAGCCAATGGATAAACATGTTGTTTTAATTGAAAAGCCTAGGTGAAGGGCAAGTCTCATAGAGCAGTACATCGCCAAGGTTGTCAAAGAAAACAGGATTCACGTCCCACTCCAGAGACTTGAGCACATAATCTAGGCTGACACTCAGTGCAGTACTGAGGGAGTGCTTCACTGTCGGAGGTGCCGTCATTTGGATGAGACGTTAAACCGAGACCCCATCTGCCCTCTCAGGTGGATGTAATAGATCCCATGGCATGATTTCCAAGAAGAGTCTGGGAGTTCTCCCCAGTGCTCTGGGCCAAAACATATCCCTCAACCAATATCACTAATAAACAGATTATCTGGTCATTATCTCATTGTTGTTTGTGGGACCTTGCTGTGCGCAAATTGGCTGTCGCATTTCCTCCATTACAACAGTGACACCTTGTCAAAAGATACAGATCAGCCATGATTTAATTGAAAGGCAGAACAGGCTCGAGGGGCTAAATGGCCTACTCCTGTCCCTATGCTCCTATGTGCTTCATTGGCTGTGAAGCGTTTTGAGATGTCCTGAGGTTGTGAAAGGCGCTATATGAATCCAAGTTCTTTCTTGCATGGAATGTTCAAAATTATGAGATGTTTTGGTAAAGTAATTTTGGAAAATTTATTTCCACGAGTCGATGAGTTGGTAACTGGAGGGCATAAGTTTAAGATAATCACTAAAAGAACAAGGGGAGAGTTTAGGAAATTTTGTTTTTATGCTGAGAGCTGTTAGTTCATAAAAAGTCCTACCAGGAACAGATGGAAGCAGAATCCGTAACAGCTTTTAAAAGGGAAGTGGATAAATACGTGAATAAGAAAAAATTAAAAGGGTATGGGAAAAAGGCAGGGGAATGGGACTAAGTAGGTAGCTTTATCAAAGAGCCGGCATAGGCTTGATGGGCCGAATGCTGCAAAATTCTATGATTCTGTGATATCAGGAAGTAATAATTGGGAGGGGGGGGGGACGGGCATTAAAAGCATGAGGATTGTAGGAGAAAGGGAAGACTGAGGGAGATTCTGACAAAGAATGAGTTAGAGACGGAGAAAATGTAGTGAGTCTTGTTTTTAAAAAAGAAATGTTAGACCCACAATTCCCCCGCAAGGTGAACTGTTTGTCTTCCTGGTTCAGACCCTGCACTGCCTATTAACATACTTTAATCTGTATGGTTACGTGTCAGTTGTGGCCCAGCGGGTAACACTCTCGCCTTCAAGGTTGTGGGTTCAACTCCCACTCCAGCAACTTGAGCACAAATTCTAGGCTGACAGTCCAGTGCACTACTGAGGGAGTGCTATACTTTCGGAGGTGCTGTCTTTCGGATGAGATATTAAACCGAGGCCTCGTCTGCTCTCTCAAGTGGACGTAAAGGATCCCATAGCACTATTTCGAAGAAGAGCAGGGGAGTCCCGGCCAATATTTATCCTTCAACCAACACCACTTAATAAAACAGATTTTCTGATCATTATCACATTGCTGTTTGTGAGACCT
Organism: Heptranchias perlo; assembly: GCF_035084215.1. Classification (NCBI taxonomy): domain Eukaryota; kingdom Metazoa; phylum Chordata; class Chondrichthyes; order Hexanchiformes; family Hexanchidae; genus Heptranchias; species Heptranchias perlo. Next base: position 13,482,044 of record NC_090331.1, on the reverse strand, counting down.
TGCTGCGTGCAAATTGGCTGCTGTGTTTCCGCATTACAACAGTGACTACACTTTAAAAGTATTTTATTGGCTGCAAAGCGATTTGGGATGTCCTGAGGTAGTGAAAGATGCTTTATAAATGAAGCACTTTCTTTCTTAAGGGGATAAACAGTTGCTTGTCCTGTTTGCACAGGTCCCAGATTCTTGGGAGAGGATGCCCCATGGGAGAAACTTGCCGTGCAAAAGCCCATGAAAAGTCTATGGGCAAGTGCAACTCTAACGAGAGGCGGGCATCGTTCGTTCGGCACTCAGAACAAAACCCGGCCCATTATTTATCAGTGGGGGAAAAGCAGGAAAATGAAAATAAATACAAAGAATGAAAACCCAGTTAAGAGGCAAACACTGGCATCGGGCTATTTTTGAAGAAGAGTAAACTTGGGTTAAGTCTGGTTTCAGCTTGGCCTGAACCCAAGTGAAACAGGCAAGGTTTCAGAGGGTAGCAAGCATCATAAGAAACATCTCTCCACGTGCGTTCTTGTGCCTTCTATTGTGCTACATGTTGGATTTGTAAGGATCTCGGAGAACTCCTGCCTCCTGTATTTTTGGCTATATTGAACAATTTGATGGGAGCTCTCAGCAGACAGCCCAGTTGATAAATGCATCTCCTGGTGTGGTGTTGAGCCATGCAGATTAGGGAGTTCCCACATTTGCTTGGCCACCTGCGCTCAGTTAGTTGCTCTCATTGGGACAGCAGGTGAATTTAATACAATTGGCCTCTGTACCCTTATGCTAGTGAAGGGAGGGAAAACTGTTAATCAGTGACCCTTGCTGAAGTGTACACTTGTGTGGATATCGAATGAGCACGGGATCAGGCTTGGCTGTAATGCTCCCTACCTGTGAATATTGCCCACTGTCACTTATCATTATAGCTCACCCATGAATAGAAGCCGCTTGGGTGAGATACCAGAGGGCTGCTGATGCCCATGAAAGCATATCTCAGTATAAATTAACATTTTCAGGAGAGGAGGGGGCAAAGGAAAGCCTTTCTCCACCCTCCGTAAGCTTCAGCTCATCCAAAACTTGTATCCTATCCTGCACCCAAGTCCTGCTCACCCCTGGCCTCGTTGACCTACATTTGCTTCCAGCCTCTCAATTGCCTCACATTTAAAATTCTGGTCTTCGCCTCATCCCCTAACTTTCTCCAGTCTTGCACCTCTTCCTGCCAAAATCTCCGCTCCACTGACTTTGATCCCTTGCATATTCACCCCCACCCTTCCTTTGACGGTCATGCCTTCAGCCACCTGGGCCCCATACTCTGGAATTCCCTCCTTAAACCCCTCCGTCTCTCCACCTCCGTCTCTTCTTTTAAGAACCTCCTTAAAAAGCCACCTCTTTGGGCAAGTTTTTGATCACCCCTCTTCCTTTGGCCCGGTGTCCATTTTTGTGATTATGCCTCTGTGAAGCGCCTTGGGACATTTAAAAGGTGCGATGAAAATGAAAGCTGTTGTTATTCTTGATTAAAGGTGCGTTCTATATTTACCGAGCACTTACGTTAATTTGTAACATGATTTGCTGTAAAAAAGTTTAATTTTTACTCCAATGGGCCTTAAAATTACATTGTGAGGAATTAACTTCCCCATGAACCATTATTTTTATGGAAATATTAACTCATTTATTGTAAACAGGTCGACCCTTCTGTGAAAATGGCAACAAAGGAATTCCATTTGAATGTGCTAAGTATTTGCATGCTAATATCACGCAATATAATTTCAAGATGATAGTTCTCCTGATTTACTAACTCCTGCCTTATCTGTCTTTACTGTTTACATCTTGCTGTAAAATGGTCCCATTGTGGGCATTGGATATGTACTTGAAAAGGAAAAGAATTGCAGGGCTATGGGGAACGAGCAAGGGAGTGAGATGAATTGGATAGCTCTTTCAAAGAGCCAGCACAGACATGATGGGCTCAATGGCCTTCTTCTGTACTGTATGATTCTATGATTAAAAGGGCCTAAATATATCTCCTACACACATATTGCAGTAAGTATCAGAAATGCATTGACATTTTTCCAAAAAAGATGCCTTTCCTTCGTTTAGTGTGTGGAATATTTCAGACTGATCTTGTGATGTAACCTGCTCCCAAAGAGACCTTCACCGATGTCAGTGGAAATGGCTGCTGGATTCAATAGATTTTTTTTATCAATGATTAAGACATCAGTCAGCAGTTGCAAAAAATTAATCTCACAGCTGACTACACTCTAGCCATCAACCTGTCCGATTTAATTTTACAATACCCTGTGAAACAACTGTTGCCAAATGTATGTCTCTTAAATAGGAAACCAGGCAGATGGTCCTTTTGAGACACGTCTGTTATCACACTATGTATGGAGCATACATAAGGTAGCACAATACCCAAGGTCTCAGTTTCATCTTTTATTAAGTTTGCATGAAATTCTAACAGTTGATCAAACAAGTTATTGAGTAACAACAAAAATGACATTCCAATAAAATGATCTGCGTATCTCCTGTAAACTGCAGTGTGGAAAATTATTTTTACCAATTTCTCCTGTGCTTTAGTGGGTAATGGCAACATGTGCCTCGGGCTTATAGATCAGGAATGCCCAGGTTCAAATCTGCTCTAGTTAATCTGCTTTTGTACTGCTGCAGTTTTAGTTGGCAAAGTGGTGGTAGGAGCCCTCCTGGGCTAAGAGAGACAGAGCTAGGAGCTAGTCAGAGATTTGAACAGATAATCTAGGCTGACACTCCAGTGGAGTAATGACGGATGAGACGATAAACCAAGGCCCCATCTGCCCTCTCACGCAGATGTAAAAGATCCCATGGCACTATTCGAAGAAAAGCAAGGGAGTTCTCCCCGGTGCCCTGGCCAACATTTATCCCACAACCAACGCCTAAAGCAGATTATGTGGTCATTGGCTGTGTAGTGCTGTGGGACGTCCTGAGGTCATGAAAGGCGCTATATAAATGCAAGTCTTACTTTGTCTTTTTCTTTATCTGGCTCTGTGCAGACCCATGAAAAAATGGATCTGCCAGAAAAACTTAAATCAGCTCTTGTATTTTTCCAAGTGCAGCCAACGGTGGGCATGACAGCACATGTACAATTGCTATATTTTATAACATTATACCATCGTTAGTGCCTCTGCCAGCCAAGTTAATGGGATATCAGACAAAAAGCAATTTTTCTTGTAGCTCAACCAGAGTGCAAGAAAGGCATTAAGCTGCTTTCAAACTGCTCCTAGAGGCAACAACAACACTAATAACTTGCATTCATGTAGTGCCTTTAACGTAGTAAACCATCCCAAGGCGCTGCCCAGGAGTGGAATCAGACAAAAATTGACATTGAGCCACATATTGAGATATTAGGTCAGGTGACCAAAAACTTGGCCAAAGAGGTAGATTTTAAGGAGAATCTTAAAGGAGGAGGAGAGAAAGGTGGAGAGGAAGAGAGGTTTAGGGAAGGCCTCGATAATATTGCCAGTCCTTGACACTCCGAGTCTTACCAGCGACCAGATCTTTGTGAATCTGGCAAATTCACACAGGAGTTGCCGCCGAGTGCATGAGACTTGCATGTTGGGAAGTGACCGTACTACCACCTGCTAAGGCCAACCTAGGGGCAGTTTTAGAAGAGCCTCCCTAGATGTAGGAGCAGTCTTCGAGTGATAATCTGCTTTTGTACTGTTGCGGTTTTAGTTCAGATACATGCGATACACTATTTGCTTTGGCTCCCAAACCCCAGAGGCAGACTGACAGACCCAGTTTATCAACGGAGTCTCCAAGTCCCCCACCCATAAAGGATTTGAATAAAAGGAAAAAGAAAGACTTATATTTATATAGAATCATAGAATCATTACAGCACAGAAGGAAGCCATTTGGCCTATCGAGCCCATGCCGGCTCTTTGTAAGAGCAATCCAGTTCATAGAATCATAGAATCATAGAATCATAGAAGTTACAACATGGAAACAGGCCCTTCGGCCCAACATGTCCATGTCGCCCAGTTTATACCACTAAGCTAGTCCCAATTGCCTGCACTTGGCCCATATCCCTCGATACCCATCTTCCCCATGTAACTGTCCAAATGCTTTTTAAAAGACAAAATTGTACCCGCCTCTACTACTGCCTCTGGCAGCTCGTTCCAGACACTCACCACCCTTTGAGTGAAAAAATTGCCCCTCTGGATCCTTTTGTATCTCTCCCCTCTCACCTTAAATCTGTGCCCCCTCGTTATAGACTCCCCTACCTTTGGGAAAAGATTTTGACTATCGACCTTATCTATGCCCCTCATTATTTTATAGACTTCTATAAGATCACCCCTTAACCTCCTACTCTCCAGGGAATAAAGTCCCAGTCTGTCTAACCTCTCCCTGTAAGTCAAACCATCAAGTCCCGGTAGCATCCTAGTAAATCTTTTCTGCACTCTTTCTAGTTTAATAATATCCTTTCTATAATAGGGTGACCAGAACTGTACACAGTACTCCAAGTGTGGCCTCACCAATGCCCTGTACAACTTCAACAAGACATCCCAACTCCTGCATTCAATGTTCTGACCAATGAAACCAAGCATGCTGAATGCCTTCTTCACCACCCTATCCACCTGTGACTCCACTTTCAAGGAGCTATGAATCTGTACTCCTAGATCTCTTTGTTCTATAACTCTCCCCAACGCCCTACCATTAACGGAGTAGCTCCTGGCCCGATTCGATCTACCAAAATGCATCACCTCACATTTATCTAAATTAAACTCCATCTGCCATTCATCGGCCCACTGGCCCAATTTATCAAGATCCCGTTGCAATCCTAGATAACCTTCTTCACTGTCCACAATGCCACCAATCTTGGTGTCATCTGCAAACTTACTAACCATGCCTCCTAAATTCTCATCCAAATCATTAATATAAATAACAAATAACAGCGGACCCAGCACCGATCCCTGAGGCACACCGCTGGACACAGGCATCCAGTTTGAAAAACAACCCTCGACAACCACCCTCTGTCTTCTGTCGTCAAGCCAATTTTGTATCCAATTGGCTACCTCACCTTGGATCCCATGAGATTTAACCTTATGTAACAACCTACCATGCGGTACCTTGTCAAATGCTTTGCTGAAGTCCATGTAGACCACGTCTACTGCACAGCCCTCATCTATCTTCTTGGTTACCCCTTCAAAAAACTCAATCAAATTCGTGAGACATGATTTTCCTCTCACAAAACCATGCTGACTGTTCCTAATTAGTCCCTGCCTCTCCAAATGCCTGTAGATTCTGTCCCTCAGAATACCCTCTAACAACTTACCCACTACAGATGTCAGGCTCACCGGTCTGTAGTTCCCAGGCTTTTCCCTTCCGCCCTTCTTAAACAAAGGCACAACATTTGCTACCCTCCAATCTTCAGGCACCTCACCTGTAGCGGTGGATGATTCAAATATCTCTGCTAGGGGACCCGCAATTTCCTCCCTAACCTCCCATAACGTCCTGGGATACATTTCATCAGGTCCCGGAGATTTATCTACCTTGATGCGCGTTAAGACTTCCAGCACCTCCCTCTCTGTAATATGTACACTCCTCAAGACATCACTATTTATTTCCCCAAGTTCCCTAACATCCATGCCTTTCTCAACCGTAAATACCGATGTGAAATATTCATTCAGGATCTCACCCATCTCTTGTGGTTCCGCACATAGATGACCTTGTTGATCCTTAAGAGGCCCTACTCTCTCCCTAGTTACCCTTTTGCCCTTTATGTATTTGTAGAAGCTCTTTGGATTCACCTTTGCCTGATCTGCCAAAGCAATCTCATATCCCCTTTTTGCCCTCCTGATTTCTCTCTTAACTCTACTCCGGCAATCTCTATACTCTTCAAGGGATCCACTTGATCCCAGCTGCCTATGCATGTCATATGCCTCCTTCTTATTTTTGACTAGTGCCTCAATCTCCCGAGTCATCCAAGGTTCCCTACTTCTACCAGCCTTGCCCTTCACTTTATAAGGAATGTGCTTACCCTGAACCCTGGTTAACACACTTTTGAAAGCCTCCCACTTACCAGACGTCCCTTTGCCTGCCAACAGACTCTCCCAATCAACTTCTGAAAGTTCCTGTCTAATACCATCAAAATTGGCCTTTCCCCAATTTAGAATTTTAACTTTTGGGCCAGACCTATCATTCTCCATAGCTATCTTAAAACTAATGGAATTATGATCACTGGTCCCAAAGTGATCCCTCACTAACACTTCTGTCACCTGCCCTTCCTTATTTCCCAAGAGGAGGTCAAGTTTTGCCCCCTCTCTAGTCGGGCCATCCACATACTGAATGAGAAATTCCTCCTGAATACACTCAACAAATTTCTCTCCATCCAAGCCCCTAATGCTATGGCTGTCCCAGTCAATGTTGGGAAAGTTAAAGTCCCCTACTATTACCACCCTATTTTTCTTGCAGCTGTCTGTAATCTCCTTACATATTTGCTCCTCAATTTCCCGTTGACTATTTGGGGGTCTGTAGTACAATCCTATCAAAGTGATCTCTCCCTTCTTATTTTTCAGTTCGACCCATATGGACTCAGTGGGCGAACCCTCGGATATATCCCCTCTCACTACTGCCGTGATGTTCTCCCTAATCAAGAACGCAACTCCCCCTCCTCTCTTACCTCCTGCTCTATCTTTCCTATAGCATCTGTACCCTGGAACATTGAGCTGCCAGTCCTGCCCCTCCCTTAGCCATGTTTCAGTAATAGCTATAACATCCCAGTCCCATGTACCCATCCATGCCCTGAGTTCATCTGCCTTGCCCATCAGACTTCTTGCATTGAAATAAATGCAGTTTAATCTAGACTTCCCTTGGTCTTTGCCCTGCTTTCTCAGACCATCTGTCCGGTCATGTTCTGTACACTCTCCCTTACTGCCTTTTGTTTCTGTCACCACTTTATTTCCCACTGACTTCCTGCATCGGTTCCCATCCCCCTGCCACATTAGTTTAAACCCTCCCCAACAGCACTGGCAAACACTCCCCCTAGGACATTGGTTCCAGTCCTGCCCAGATGCAGACCGTCCAATTTGTACTGGTCCCACCTCCCCCAGAACCGGTTCCAATGGCCCAGGAATTTGAATCCCTCCAGCTTGCACCATCTCTCAAGCCACGTATTCATCTTAGCTATCCTGTCATTCCTACTCTGACTAACCCGTGGCACTGGTAGCAATCCTGAGATTACTACCTTTGAGGTCCTACTCTTTAGTTTAACTCCTAACTCCCTAAATTCAGCTTGTAGGACCTCATCCTGTTTTTTACCTATATCGTTGGTGCCTATATGCACCACGACAACTGGCTGTTCACCCTCCCCCTCCAGAATGTCCTGCAGCCGCTCCGAGACATCCTTGACCCTTGCACCAGGGAGGCAACATACCATCCTGGAGTCTCGGTTGCGTCCGCAGAAACGCCTGTCTATTCCCCTTACAATCGAGTCCCCTATCACTATAGCTCTGCCACTCTTTTTCCTGCCCTCCTGTGCAGCAGAGCCAGCCACGGTGCCATGAACCTGGCCACTGCCACCTTCCCCTGGTGAGCCATCTCCGCCAACAGTATCCAAAACGGTATACCTGTTTTGGAGGGAGATGACCGCAGGGGACCCCTGCACTGCCTTCCTACTCTTCCTCTGTCTGTTGGTCACCCATTCACTATCTCCCTCAGTAATTTTTATCTGCGGTGTGACCAACTCACTGAACGTGCTATCCACGACTTTCTCAGCATCGCGGATGCTCCAAAGTGAGTCCATCCGCAGCTCCAGAGCCGTCAAGCGGTCAAACAATAGCTGCAGCTGGACACACTTCCCGCAGGTGAAGGAATCAGGGATACAGGAAGGAGCCCTGAATTCCCACATCCCACAAGAGGAACATGACACGGCCCTGGGATCTCCTGCCATGACTTAACCCTTAAATTAGCTTAAGAACAACTACAATGTCAAGAGAAAAAAAAAGGAAAGAAAAACTACTTACCACTCCCTTTAAGGAGTTTACTCCTTTAAATTGTTCTCAATTTAGAGAATGTTAACTACACTAGGGACCTTGATTCACTAAAAAATAAACGCTACTTCCTATAAGACCTGCAGACCTTCCCTTTCCTTTTACTTCAGTTACTGTAGATAAGGAGAAATACTCACCTGAACCTACTCACCAATCAGGTGCCTCCCCTGTGTCGCGTCCCGATCTGATTCCTGACGTCACTTCGAACTCGGTCGCAGCTCCGCTCGGCTCGGCTCCTCTCAGCTGTTCTCAGCGCTCTGAAATCCCGCCTTTTATCGGACGCTCCCTCCGCTCGGCTCGGCTCCTCTCAGCTGTTCTCAGCGCTCTGAAATCCCGCCTTTTATCGGACGCTCCCTCCGCTCGGCTCGGCTCCTCTCAGCTGTTCTCAGCGCTCTGAAATCCCGCCTTTTATCGGACGCTCCCTCCGCTCGGCTCGGCTCCTCTCAGCAGTTAATCCCATTCACCTGCTCTTTCCATGTAGCCCTGCAAATGTTTTCCCTTCAAGTATTTATCCAGTTCCTTTTTGAAAGCCACAATTGAATCTGCTTCCATCACCCTTTCAGGCAGCATATTCCAGAATATAAATAATCGCTGCGCAAAAAATTGTTCCTCATGTCGCCTTTGGTTCTTTTGCCAGTCACCTTAAATCTGTGTCCTCTGGTTCTCGACCCTTCCACCAATGGGAACAGTTTCTCTTTATTTACTTTATCTAAACCCTTCATGATTTTGAACACTTGTATCAAATCCCTTCCCAACCTTCTCTGCTCTAAGGAAAACAACCCCAGCTTCTCCAGTCTATCCACGTAACTGAAGTCCCTCATCCCTGGAACCATTCTGGTAAGTATTTTCTAAGGCCTTCGCATCCTTCCTAAAGTGCAATGCCCAGAATTGGACACAATACTCCAGTTGTGGCCGAACCAGTGTTTTATAAAGGTTCAACATAACTCCCTTGCTTTTGTACTCTATGCCTCTATTTATAAAGCCCAGGATCCTGTATGCTTTTTTAACCACTTTCTCAACCTGTCCTGCCACCTTCAAAGATTTGTGCACATATACCCCCAGGTCTCTCTGCTCCTGCATTGTACCATTTAATTTATATTGCCTCTCCTCATTCTTCCTGCCAAAATGTATCACTTCACACTTCTCTGCGTTAAATTTTATCTGCCATGTGTCTGCCCATTCCCCACCAGCCTGTCTATGCCCTCTTGAAGTCGATTACTATCCTCCTCACTGTTTACTACACTTCCAAATTTTGTGTCATCTGCAAGTTTTGAAATTGTACTGTCTATACCCAAGTCCAAGTCATTAATATATATCAAAAAAGCAGTGGTCCCAGCACTGACCCCTGGGGAACACCACTTTCCTCCAGTCTGAAAAGCAATCGTTCACCACTACTCCCTGTTTTCTGTCACTTATCCACTTTCGTATCCATGCTGCCACTGCCCATTTTATTCCATGGGCTTCAACTTTGCTGACAAACCTAGTATGTGGCACTTTATCAAATGCCTTTTCAAAGTCCATATACACATCAACCACATTGCCCTCATCAACCCTCTCTGCTACCTCATCAAAAAACTCAATCAAGTTAGTTAAACTTGATTTGCCTTTAACAAATCCATGGTGGCTTTCCTTTATTAATCCACACTTGTCCAAGTGACTATTAATTTTGTCTCGGATTATCATTTCTAAAAGCTTCCCCGCCACCGAGGTTAAACTGACTGACTGGCCTGTAGTTGTCGGGTTTATCCTTACACCCTTTGTTGAACAAGGGTGTGACATTTGCAATTTTCCAGTCCTCTGGGCATCAGCCACGTATCTAAGGAGGATTGAAAGATTATGGCTAGCACCTCTGCAATTTCCACCCTTACTTCCCTCAGCAACCTAGGATGCATCCCATCCGGACCGGGTGACTCATCTACTTTAAGTACAGCAAGCCTTTCTAGTACCTCCTCTTTATCAATTTTAGCCCTTCCAGTATTTCAACTATCTCCTCTTTTACTGTGACTTTGGTAGCATCTTCTCTCTTGGTAAAGACAAAAGCAAAGTACTCATTTTGTACCTTGGTGTTCCTTGGTCTAATATTTTAATGGAAGCATTAAACCAAATAAACCAGTTAACATACTGATGGAGAAAAATTCAGAGATAGAGAGGGCATATGAAAGAGATATGTGTAAGACTGCGTAGAGTGAGAAAATACACAAAAATTGGTGGCTCACTAAAAAGGCTTACACTTGTATTGAACCTTATCACATCTCTTGGAAATGTCCCAGAGCGTTTCACATGGAATGAATGACTTTGGCATGCAGTCACTGTAAAAGCAAACACAGCAGTCATTTTACTGGCCTGCATAATTAACTTGTCACGTCCAATTTCTGTAAATTTTCTTTACTTAAACTTTACCGACTCTTTAAGTGTTCTGAAGCTTTTCTCTATTTCAAGCCACAATGGTTCAGTTTCACCCTAATGAGCGACAAATGACTGAAACATGCTTCTGAAACCGACCAGCGGAATGAATTTCTCCTTGGGAAACTGCTCAGTCTGAAGGTAAGTGGAGGAGCTCAAAGAACAACATGCTCCTAACTTGGCACTATGCTATCAGGTTAACGCAGCCATTTGCCTAATAGGTTTCTGTGAAATGGAGAACTGATAAAACCTCTGAGCAAACAGACTTTTTTTAATCTACAGACCTTGTCTTGGCAATTGCCAGGCCAACACTCTCAACTCCACAGGCTCAAATCAATGTGGATTTTTAATGGTCTCAATTTGTCCATGAAAACTCAGCCTGGTAATGGCTGGGAGCCACTTCCAGCACTCAGCTCTTTGCAGCTTCACTGACGTTGAGTATTGCTAAAATATTTTTGCCAGCAGCAATGGACAGAAGAGAGAACTTGTAACAAATGTTATCTGCATTATTCAGTCGAGCATGTAAGGGCATCATTATTATTCCTTTAATAATCTATTAAAGCCATCTCCATTATTGGTCATACTCCAGTTCCAATACAATGAATAAAGTTCATTATTTAGCAGCAAAGGAGTTCTCATTGTGTTTATAATGGAAGCTTTTTTAAAAAGTTGTTGTTTTAATCCCAGTAAGTTAATTAACCGCTGCCTTCGAATATATGTATTATAACTTTTTTTTTCCCAGATACATTTTGGCTAAGTAAAATTTTCAATGCTGGTTAAGAGTTGTACAGGATACTTTGCATGAACAAATTGCCTTGCTTTCATGAGGGAAAATGATTATTGTGAAGTGGTAATCATCTGTATTCTGACAGGGTAGCAGCTAAGTGCAGTGTATTTAGACGAGCTTCCGCTACCGTACAATAATCTTTTACATTTTCAAGTTTATGTGTAATGAATCCAAATAAATAAAGAACCTTTCCATTTTCTTTAAGTCAAAAGAGCATTATTGTGGGAGTGCTTTAAGACGCTTCTTAAAACCTATCTCTTTGACCAAGCTTTTGGTCACCTGTCCTAATATTTCCTTTAAATAAAAGCAAAATACTGCGGATGCTGGAGATCTGAAATAAAAACAGAAAATGCTGGAAATACTCAGCAGGTCAGGCAGCATCTGTGGAGAGAGAAACAGAGTTAATGTTTCAGGTCGATGACCTTCCGTCAGAACTGGGAGAAGTAAAGATTTAACAGTTTTTAGACCAAATACAGAGTCAGGGAAGAAGGAGAGGGGAGGAAAGAATGAAAGGGAAGGTCTGTGATGGGGTGGAGGGCAGGAGTGATTAAATGACAAAAGGGATGAGGGTGCAAGGCAAGGAGGGTGGTAATGGGACAAGTAAAGAAACAAAAGATGGGTCTAGAGGAGCTGTAAATGGCAACAGCAGAACCATTACCAGCACTTGCTGTCCAAAAAACCCTCGACCCTGTCTGTCCTATTTCCCACACCCCTATCCTCACCCCTTCCAGAACCACAATAGGGTCCCCCCCGTGTCGTCACCTTCCACCCACCAGCCTCCACATTCACCGGATCATCCTCCGCCATTTCCGCCAGCTCCAGCGCAATGCCACCACCAAACGCATCTTCCCCTCCCCTCCCCTTTCAGCATTCAGAAGGGACCGTTCCCTCCGCGATACCCAGGTCCACTCTTCCAACACCCGACCCCCTTCCCATGCAAGTGCAGGAGATGCAACACCTGCCCTATCATCTCCTCCCTTCCCACCATCCACGGCCCCAAACATTCCTTACAGGTGAAACAATGATTTACTTGTATTTCTTTCAACTTAGTATACTGTATTCATTGCTCACGATATGGTCTCCTCTACATTGGGGAGACCAAACGCAAATTGGGTGATCGCTTTGCTAAACAGCTCCGTTCAGTCCACAAGCGTGACCCTAAGCTTCCGGTCGTTTGCCATTTTAATTCTCCATCCCACCACCACTCTGACCTCTGTGTCCTCAGCCTCCTTCACTGTTCCAATGAAACTCAATGGAAGCTCAAGGAACAACAACAACAACTTGCATTTTTATGGCACCTTTAAACTAGTAAAGCGTCCCAAGGTGCTTCACAGGAGAGTTTTCAAACAAAATTTGACACTGAGCCACATGAGGAGATATTAGAACAGGTGAACCACAAGCTTGGTTAGAGAGGTAGGTTTTAAGGAGTGACTTAAAGGAGGAGAGAGAGGCACAGAGGTTTAGGGAGGGAATTCCAGAACTTAGGGCCTAGGCAGCTGGAGGTATGGCCATTAATGGTGGAGCAACTAAAATCAGGGACACGCAAGAGGCAAGAATTGAAGGAGCGCAGAGAGCTCAGAGGGTTGTAGGGCTGGAGGAGGTTACAGAGATAGGGAGGGGGCAAGGCCAAGGAGGGATTTGAAAACAAGGATGAGCATTTTAAAATCTTTCGTTTAGGCACTTTACAACCTTCCGTACTCAACATTGATTTCAATAACTTCAGATCATAACCGCTGCTCCCATTTTTTCAGACAGCAGGTGCTGGTAATGGTTCTGCTGTTTCCATTCACAGCAGCGAGTTACTCACCTCCTGACTCCCCAAAGCCTTTCCACCATCTACAAGGCACAAGTCAGGAGTGTGATGGAATACTCTCCACTTGCCTGGATGAGTGCAACTCCAACAACACTCAAGAAGCTCGACACCATCCAGGACAAAGCAGCCCACTTGATTGGCACCCCATCCACCACCCTAAACATTCACTCCCTTCACCACCGGCGCACTGTGGCTGCAGTGTGTACCATCCACAGGATGCACTGCAGCATTTTGCCAAGGCTTCTTCTACAGCACCTCCCAAACCCGCGACCTCTACCACCTAGAAGGACAAGAGCAGCAGGCACATGGGAACAACACCACCTGCACGTTCCCCTCCAAGTCACACACCATCCTGACTTGGAAATATATCGTCGTTCCTTCATCATCGCTGGGTCAAAATCCTGGAACTCCCTTCCTGACAGCACTGTGGGAGAACCGTCACCACACGGACTGCAGCGGTTCAAGAAGGCGGCTCACCACCACCTTCTCAAGGGCAATTAGGGATGGGCAATAAATGCCGGCCTCGCCAGCGACACCCACCTCCCATGAACGAATAAAAAAAAAGCTCCTCTAAACCCATCTTTTGTTTATTTACCTGTCCCATTACCACCCCCTTTGCCTTACACCATCATCCCTTCTGACATTTAATCACTCCTGCCCTCCACCTTATCACAGACCTTCCCTCTTGTTCTTTCCTCCCCTCCGCTTCCCCCCTCCTCCCACCACCCCCCCCCCAATTTCCCTGGCTCTGTACTTGCTTAAAAACTGTTAAATATTTACTTCTTCCAGTTCTGATGAAAGGTCATTAACTTTATTTCTTTCTCTACCGATGCTGCCTGACTTGCTGAGTATTTCCAGCATTTTCTGTTTTTATTTCTAATATCTCTTTATGTTGCTCGGTGTCAAATTTTGCCTGATAACTCTCCTACGAAGCGCCTTGGGACATTTTGCTACTTTAAAGGTGCTATATAAATGCAAGTTGTTGTTGCAGATTCACTAGTGATGGGAAACTATAGTTATGTGGAGAGACGTGATACTGGGATTATTTCTACTGGCACAGAGAAGACTAAGCAGGTTTAATAGAGGTTCTTAAAATTATGAAGGGTTTTGATAAAGTGAATAGGGAAAGATTATTTCCTCTGGTGGGAGAGTCCGTGATGAGGGATCATCAATTGAAAATTGTCACTGAGAGTGAGGAGAGAGGTTAGGAGAAATTTTTTTACACAGAGGGTTGTTCGAGTATGGAATGCTATGCTATCGGGAGTGGTTGGGGCAGAGACCACTACATCTTTTAAGGGAAATTTAGATAAATATTTGAAGCAGCAGGTGATACAGGGCTGTCGGGAGACAGCAGGAGAGTGGGATTAGTTTTGGATTGCTCGAACAAAGAGCCAGCACAAACACGATGGGCTGAAAACCCCTACGGCTTAAAAAAGATAAGTGACATTATCATGTGACCGAGTGTATTATCATGGAGTCTACCCAACTCTAGCCTTCTCTTCTACAAACTGTCGCCCTGCTACAGTGGGGGCACGTCTTTAGAAATATTATGAATTCTTAGTACTCACAAAAGAAATTGGTGTAGCACTTCAGTATAAAGAAATGACGCAATGGCAAATGTAGTTTAATGGAAATATAATTGGGAATAATTATACTCGTTATCGAATCAATCTTGGATGAATAACAAGGGCATGCAACATTTTTTGTTGAAATGTTTTGTTTCTCATATAATCTGTGGAGTACAGCAGTAATGTAAGAACTGTCTATAGCAACAAAAAGCCAAGAGAACGATCAGGTTGAAATGAAATGTTGTGCCTGGGATTCAAGTGGAATTTGGAAAGACAAATAAAGAAAAGTCATTGCTTCTGCACCACATCAATCATAAAATTCGGTCCTATTATGAAGCCGAGGTTTAAAATAAAGATTTGATTGTACGAATGGGCATTATTGCCTTTCACACGTAAACGACACTCATGATAAACCAAGGTGGATGGGAATAATAGCTAGCTAGCTCAAACAGTGCTGCACTCGAATCATCTGTCAGTTAGCTGGGAAAAGCTGATGCCAATTTTCATTCAGTTATACATGGCAGCTATCGAGTGAAGGTCCCATTTTCTCTGATGATGCTAAATGTATCACATAATTTTTGTCAATAAGTGAAATGATCTGTGAGTTATCACAATTGCAGTAATTTGGCAAAGAGGCAAAATAGGAGAGCCGACTGGGGCTGAGGGGTAAAATGGTGGATGTTCTGACATGTCGTTCACTTTTTCCATTTTCGACATTGGCGGAGAGGTGGTCATCTGGTGCTTGAGTTTCTTTCTGCATCACAGAAATTAAGAATAAGGAAGTCCTGTGGGTCACCAAGTCCAGTTCTCCCATCACCCCTGTGCTCGCTGACCTACATTGGCTCCCGGATCGGCAACGCCTCGATTTTGAAATTCTCATCCTTGTTTTCAAACCCTCCATGGCCTCGCCTCTCCCTATCTCTGTAACCTCCTCCAGCCCTACAACCCTCCGAGATCTCCGCGCTCCTTCAATTCTGGCCTCTCGCGCATCCCCGATTTTCATCACTCCATCTTTGGGGGCCATGCCTTCAGCTGCCTAGGCCCTAAGCTCTGGAATTTACCTTCCTGAACCACTCTGCTTCTCTCTCCTCCTTTAAGATGCTCCTTAATACCTACCTCTTTGACCAAGCTTTTGGTTCACCTGTCCTAATATTTCTTTATGTGACTCGGTGTCTAATTTTGTCTGATAACGTTCCTGTGAAGCGCCTTGGAACATTTTTACTATATTAAAGGTGCTATATAAATGCAAGTTGTTGTTTGTGTGGACAATGCATGAAGTCAGGATGCGATGCTCCTCTTGCTAAAATATTACTATTTCAATTCGCCTCTTGGCAAGGGTACTAAATGGAAGCCGGTGCTGTTAGATCACAGCATGAGTGGTGACCTCAGGAGAGCGGAAGGAAAAGAAGAAAAGAAGAAAGTCCCTTCACTTCTGCTACATGTTGTAGTTGCACCTTCAGCAGGGAGCAGCAGTTGAAGCCCTAAAATTGACCCCCGTGATCTATACAGTACTCCCTGCTGGAAGTACACACAGGTAGACATTGAGTAGGGATCAGGCTTGGCTGTGAGGCTGCCTATGGAGGAAGCCAGGTGCGCACATCTCAAGAAACGTAATGACTCTTAGGGCTGGGTGGATTGCAGAAACAGGCGTTAGGCTCCATGTTAATAAGGGGCCTAACATCTGTTGAAGGACATTAGTTATTAATGAGTGGGGCAGGCATCAGGCCCACCCCGCACAGGATACTTCAGTACCAGCGGCCACCAGCTTAAGGTAATCATTCCTGCGGAGCCAGGAGGAGCAGGAGGGCTCACCCGACACCACAGGCATTGGGATAGGCTCCCCCCCCAACCTCGGAACCCACTCCAACCTCTCTTCCCGGGCCTTACCCGAGGGCCCGGTGACGGCGAGTCAGGCGGCCTGCAATTGTCGCCTCCCGTGGGGCGAGCTGCCCGAGGAGACGCTAACAACGCAGGCAACTCACTCAGAGTATGCAGATGAGGCCCAACAACCAATTTCAGTCGAGGGCCTCTTGCTTCGGGCACGCGCTGCTCACCCAGTGCCAGGTTTGAGCCTGAAAACAGGCTCAGGCTGATTTCTACCCCAAAGCAACAACAAAAGCAAAATACTGCGGAAGCTGGGAATCTGAAATAAAACCAAAAAATGCTGGAAAACACTCAGCAGGTCAGGCAGCATCTGTGGAGAGAGAAACGGAGTTAATCTTTCAGGTCGACGGCCTTTCATCAGAACTGAATGGGTATTTTCTATCCCATATTGTCTCTCTCACACAAGAACAAAGGAAATTTAGCATTTGATGTCCACAGCTGATGGCAAATGAGTGATTCTCCTTTCACTGGCTGCACTCCACACAGTGAATGACCTGACACTAAGGGACCGGGAGGCATCAGAGACTAACCTGTTCCTGCAAAGTACACACAGGGAACTGGGCTCTTACGTTTGCTGTTTTTATAGCAGTGTTATTTAAATTTGGTTTCTGGGAAACCTTGGGAAAACTGGACCTGCAACTGAGCTGCTGAGATAAGGGAGTCGGATTTAGCAGTTTAAATGTCGAAGTCAACTCACCCACAAAAGTCTCCCAGAGTCCAAATGACTGAAGCACTGGAATAAACCTGGGTTACCAACTCAGGTTGGACGTATTTCTGGAGGTTTCATCACATCTCCAATATTTTTATAATTAATAACTAACTATAAACGAACGTGTTCAATGAAAATGAAAACAAAAGCACACAATTTGATTTAACGCCCCCTACGATTGTTCTCCCTGGGTTTTGCTCGCAGCAGTGTCCAGGAGATTAATCTTTAATTCCTGGAGACTCCAGGACAATCCTGGAGGGTTGGTAACCCTACTATAAAGGTGGATATCCTATAGAAACTGGGCGGAGTGGAAATTAAAATGGAGAGGGTTATTTTCCCGTTCCATTCCAGCCACGTGGCAATTTCAATGCTGTTTTTTTTTCTCAGGCAGCCAAGGTGCCTTCCTGAATCAGCCGGGAGCCTCGTACATTCATGCAAATCATCAATCCGAACGAGTGGGTGCCCGCCACGGCCACCCCGCTTAGTGAAACCAGGTCCACAGGAAGAAGTAGGCCTTAGAAGGTAAGTGTTAAACTTTCCTCCGTGGGGCCAGGAGGAGGAGGAAAGTGTCTGGGCCTCTGCTGCCCCGAGCTACCCCACCCAGAGAGCCTGCTGTTTTAGCAATGTTGGTTGAGGGATAAACGTTGGCCAGGACACCAGGAGAACTCCCTTGCTCTTCTTTGAAATAGCGTCTCGGGATCTTTTACGTCCACCTGAGAGGGCGGACTTGAACCCACAACCTTTTGGCTCAGAGGGGAGAGTGCTACCAACGGAGTCAAGACTGACACCTCTGGAAACCATCCTGTTTACTTATGCAGGTTGGTTTCAGTTCATTAGCAGCAAAACAGAGAGAATGGCATATGTACCTTCCAGTACTTCACTGAAGTGTATAATCTTCATGTGGGAGCCCAGACAGGAAGTGTTGGGCGCATCGAGCATAGCCAATATCAACAGTAGCATACTTTCCAGCTGAGGTCACTAGATAGCCCAGGCGCATGTCTGAACTGTAAAGGAGAGGTGGATGAACCCCATTGTAACCCCAGACCAAAACAAAGAGGAGAGGTAAAGGAGAAGGTTACCCCATCACTTTTGCTCTGGTCAGTGCTACAAAGCGGGGGGTGCCCAAACAACAGCACAGGAACCCTGGGACATTTGAGTTCATCCAACTGGGTTATATTTCTGAATTCTGGCTTGTTCTGTTTGAGTTTTGTGGCTTGAAAAGGGCTGCTCTTAGTGCTGTTATTTCATTGGTGGATAACTGGTTTACAGAGGGGAGTCGTGAGTAAATATTGTTAGTTTGCCCTGGTTGCGTTCTTGTCTCTAGTGACCTTGACTTTTGAGAAGTGCCTTCGGCTTCATCTGTTTGACTGCAGTGAAACATTTATGAAACTCAGGAAATGTTTACAGCTCTGCCCCAACAAGCACACATATACACACACATATACACACACACACACATATACACACACATATACACACACACACACATATACACACACATATACACACACATATACACACACACACATATACACACACACACACATATACACACACACACCCCGCAGACACACACACACACACCCCGCAGACACACACACACACACACCGCAGACACACACACACACACACACCGCAGACACACACACACACACCCCGCAGACACACACACACACACACACACACACACACCGCAGACACACACACACCCCGCAGACACACACACACACACACACACCCCGCAGACACACACACACACACACACCCCGCAGACACACACACACACACACACCCCGCAGACACACACACACACACACCCCGCAGACACACACACACACACCCCGCAGACACACACACACACCCCACAGACACACACACACACACACACCCCGCAGACACACACACACACACACACACACCCCGCAGACACACACACACCCCGCAGACACACACACACACACACACACCCCGCAGACACACACACACACACACACACACACCCCGCAGACACACACACACACACACACACACCCTGCAGACACACACACACACACACCCCGCAGACACACACACACACACACACACACACCCCGCAGACACACACACACACACCCCGCAGACACACACACACACACACACACCGCAGACACACACACACACCCCGCAGACACACACACACACACACACACCCCGCAGACACACACACACACACACACACCCCGCAGACACACACACACACACCCCGCAGACACACACACACACACACCCCGCAGACACACACACACACACCCCGCAGACACACACACACACCCCGCAGACACACACACACACACACCCCGCAGACACACACACACACACACACCCCGCAGACACACACACACCCCGCAGACACACACACACACACACACACCCCGCAGACACACACACACACACACACACCCCGCAGACACACACACACACACACACCCTGCAGACACACACACACACACACACACACCCCGCAGACACACACACACACACACACACACACACACCCCGCAGACACACACACACACACACACACACACCCTGCAGACACACACACACACACACACACACACCCCGCAGACACACACACACACACACCCCGCAGACACACACACACACACACACCCCGCAGACACACACACACCCCGCAGACACACACACACACACACACACCCCGCAGACACACACACACACACACACACACCCCGCAGACACACACACACACACCCCGCAGACACACACACACACACACCCCGCAGACACACACACACACACCCCACAGACACACACACACACACACACACACACACACCCCGCAGACACACACAACCCCCCTTGTTACAAAATGTTGTTAAATGTTAATCTTTTTCCTCTCAATGTCATTGGCCATGTCGTTTGTAAACAAAAACTCAGACATACTCAAGCACTTTGCTTAAACTAAATGTCTGTGATGCCCAGTTTATATTGCAGACTCACTTTGAGAAGAAACAGTGCATTCTGGAGATGCAGGGCAGGCTAGTCAGCTTTTGAAAGCATGCTGCTGGACCTGCTTTTTATAGTAACTGGTCGGCTTTCATTGTTCTGAATTATTTCCTCTATCTTAATGATCAATTTGATGAGCGCAATTATCAACTTCCAAAGAAAATCTTTTTAATTAACTCCAAATAGAGATGAAAAAACCACAAGGTATTGGGCCACACTTGGCTGTAGCTGGGCATCGGCAGACGCCATTTTGCAAAATGGCGTCTGCCGTTAGTTAGACTGCCCTTGCACAATTAGGTTTTATCATTTTTTGCGTGGCAAGTTGCTGGAAGTGTGAGCTGATAACGTCGCAACGAGGGAAACAGGGCATCTGGGACCTGAGTGAACAGGGCAAGCAACTGGGTATCTCCTTAACCAATCAGATTGAAGGATTGTGAAATTAACAGCACAAGGACTGAGAAGGAAGTGTAAATTAGAGTGGGTGAATTGAATGTCAAATCAGATACAGAAAGAGAAATAAAGAGAGGAAAAGAAAGATTGGATTAAGAGAGAGAGAAAGAAGTAACTTTTGGATAGCCATTGGCCTCACCGTTATTTTGACAGAAAATTCTGGCCCATTGATTCATCTATCATATTGACTTATCTGGTCATTATCACATTGCTGTTAATGGGACCTTGCTATGTGCAAATTGGCTGCCGTTTTTCCAACATCACGACAGTGACTACACTTCAAAAAGTACTTAGTTGGCTGTAAAGCCCCTGGGGACATCCTGAGGTAGTGAAAGCCGCTATATAAATGCAAGTTTTTTCTTCTTTCTTTCAAATTTAAGAAAGATCAAATCAGTTTGGCCAGTTAATACCTTTTGAGTGAGCCATTTTAAAACCGTGGATTACTGTAGGATGATAGAATCATAACAGCTGCCAGAGTATTGGATGTTCATGTCCATGAAGGTGGTTGCTATGGTTGCAGACCAGTTGCACATTCAAGGAGTGGTAGCCCTTTTCTGTTCATGAATAGAGTGGCATGAATAGAGGTCCAGGCTGGCCCTGTGGTCACACAATAATACGATGCACTCTGTAGAATCCTACCACACAGTAGAAGTAGAGAGCCTCTTTCATGTCACTGGCTGCTTTCCAAGGTAAACTGATTAACACAGCAGCCCTGGCAAACAATGCATCAATGATTCTTACCCAATTCCTGTTGCTGCTCATGCTGTAAGCCAAAATGGCTGCATACTGGGGGTAGGAATGCCTGATCTCACCACAATTCCCAGCCACAGTAGATAGCTGCTTTCAGTCACTTCACCCCACAGCAACAACAGTAGAACTTAGGTAGGAACTCCTTCGATCAGAGCTGAGTGGTGAGTTGGAGGGGTCTGTTTCTAGTGATTATTTTCTGAGAATGCAATTTGAACCCTCAAAACATTGATTATCCGCGTCAAACATGGATGGTTGACCTGTATGAGATTTGACTTGTTATCCGAACATACAAATTAAGAGCAGGAGTAGGCCATTCGGCCCCTCGAGCCTGCTCTGCCATTTGATAAGAACACAGCTGATCTGATTGTGACCTCAACCCTACTTTCCCGACTACCTACTATAACCTTTGACTCCCTTGTTAATCAGGAATCTATCTAACTCAGCCTTAAAAATATTCAATGACCCTGCCTCCACCGCTCTCTGGGGAAGGGAGTTCCACAGACTCACGACCCTCTGAGAGAAAAAACTTCTCCTCATCTCCTTCTTAAATGGGAGACCCCTTATTTTTAAACTGTGGCCCCTAGTTCTAGACTCTCCCACAAGGGGAAACATCCCCGTAGCATCTACCCCTTCCAGACCCCTCAGGATCTTGTAAGATTCTATCTTTAACTTCCTTAGTTAGCCACGGATGGTACGTCCTTCCCCTAGAGTCTTTCTTTCTCACTGGAATATATCTTTGCTGAGTGTTATGAAATATCTCATTAAATGTCTGCCACTGCATCTCTACTGACATATCCCTTAACCTAAGTTCCCAGTTCACTTTAGCCAGCTCTGTCTTCATGCCCTCATAATTGCCCCTATTTAAGTTTAAAGCACTAGTCTTAGACTTACTCTTCTCTCCCTCAAACTGAATGAATGCTCTCAGAAACTATCCCGAAGCACTCTATGAACTCATCTTCCAGGCTACCTTTGCCAATCAGATTCTTCCAATCAATATGTAGATTAAAATCACCCATGATTATCACTGTTCCTTTCTCACAAGCCCTCATTATTTCTTCCTGTATACCCTCTCCTACAGTTGGTTACTTTTAGGGGGCCTATAAACTACTCCCACAAGTGACTTCTTGTCTTTACTATTTCTTATCTCTACCGAAACTGATTCTACATCTTGGTCTTTAGAAATAAGGTCATTTCTCTCTATTATACTCATGTCATCCTTAATTAACAGAGCTACCCCTCCACCTTTTCCTAGCTTCCTTTCCTTCCGAAATGTCAAGTACCCTTGAATATTCAGGTTCCAGCCTTTGTCATCTTGCAGCCATGTCTCTGTAATGGCTATCAGATCGTACATATTTATTTCTATTTGAGCTGTCAATTCATCCATTTTGTTACGAATGCTACGTGCATTCAGTCACAAAGCCGTAAGTGCTGTCTTTTTACTATTTTTGCAACCTCTAGTCTTATCTGCTGGTGCACTCTTAAGTTTGCAGGCTCTGTCCCTTCTTGCCACTCTCTGATTATCATTTCCCTTATTGCTACCTTGCTGTCTTTGCCCTTGTCTTGTTTCTTTAATTTATCACATCTTCCCTTACTTGATCCCTCGCCCCCATTATTTAGTTTAAAGCCTTCTCTACTGCCCTAGTTATACGATTCGCCAGAACACTGGCCCCAGCACGGTTCAGATGAAGCCCGTCCCAATGGTACAGCTCCCACTTTGCCCAATACTGGTGCCAGTACCCCATGAATTGAAACCCATTTCTCCCACACCAATCTTTGAGCCACAAATTTTACTCTCCAATCTTATTTATCCTATGCCAATTTGCTTGTGTCTCAGGTAATAATCCAGAGATTATTACCTTTTGGGTTCTGCTTTTTAATTTAGCCCCGGTCAGTTTGCTCATCCACCCTGCAGCCCCTGCTTTCGTCCATACAGGCTGCAAGCACCTCAAACCTGTTGGACAATTGCAAAGGCTGAGGCTCCTCCATTTCTACCTTCTCGATCCCCTTACCTGCCTCGCTCGCAGTCACACCCTCCTGTTCCTCACCACTGACCAATTTAGACGACCTTATCCTAAGGGGTGTGACTGCCTCCTGGAACCAAATGTCCAGGTATATTTCCCCCTCCCTGATGTGTCGCAGTGTCTGTAGCTCGGCCTCCAGCTCAATGACTCTGAGCCGAAGCTCCTCAAGCCGCAGACACTTACTGCAGACGTGTTTGCCCTGGATCACACTGGCGTCTCTCCTCTTCTAAGACGCTCCTTGAAACTTACCTCTTTCCTGTCCTAATATCTCCTTATGCGGCTCGGCGTCAAATTTGGTTTAGTAACGCTCCTGTGAAGCGCCTTGGGACGTTTTACTACATTAAAGGTGCCATCTAAATGCAAGTTGTTGGTGTTTTTATTGTATGGATGCCAGTAACCCTTCAGTAAGTCAGTCATGTGTCCATTCACTAAGCTGGGTGCATTGCTTTGCCCTTCCCAGGAGGTCCCAGAGTCAGGGTACACACCCGAAGGCTGGCCATTTGAACAGGGAACTAGAGGGCTACTGCCCAGCTGCCCCACCCCCCCCCCCACCACCTATGGAACTGTACCTGAATCAATATCTTCGGGGATAAAGGGAGGGAGAAAAGTTTTAGGAACAAAGAAACAGAGACTGAATGATTACATTCCGGCTTGAAGGATTGGGATTGATTTTTGACTCCTGGCTAAAGTAATGATATCCACTCGGCTCAGTTGGTAGCACTCACACCCGAGCCAGATGGTTGAAGCCTCACTCCAGAACGTGAGCATATACTGAGGGGAGTGCGGTATTGTTTGAGGTGCTGTTCTTTGCATAAGACGTTAATCTTAAGCCCCATCTGCAGATTCGGGCAATTGTTGAAGATTCCACGCCGCTATTTGAAGAACATCACGGAGATGTCCCTCAACCAGCACCAGCAAAAACACCAGTCACTCATCTCATTGCTGTTTGTGGGATCACACCGTGTGCAAAATAGTTGCCCTGTTTGCCTATGCTTTAAAAGTAAGTGCTTTGAGACTTTTCTGAAAGATGTGATAGGACGTTGTATAAATACAGCTCTCTTTTTTTTTTAACACCCCAGCGAACCTGTACACTAATCTGTGGTTTGCAGTTGTACAGTTGCTGGTTACCATAAGAGACATGTTAGCTATGCTAAAAATGAAAGTGCACTAAAGATAGCAAGCATGAAGCTGATAAGTATGGAATGAGGCACATATGAACCAGCGATGAATAAAGTAAAGTCAGAAGAGAGAACGGATTAAAGGAGAAAGCTCGGGCATGGAGAATAATAGATCTCGGGAATGATTACAGGGCTGTAATCTAATCAAGGGATTCCATTCATAAGCTGCAAAAGTGAAACTTGAACTGTTTATAATCATTATCTGAATCCCAGGATTAGATTACAGACTTGAAACCACTAGAGTGTATCTGTTATTTTTCATACTGTATATCCATTTGTGGTTTTCTTCACTTTGGACTGTAACTGGATCTCAGTGACACCATTGACAGCCAAAGCACTCTGTACCATTGATGTGTGGTGACATCTACACTAAAATAATTACCGTTGTTATGGAGAAATAATGGGTCGTTTACCACGAGGAAATTATATGGCTGCTATATATTATAAATCAAGAGCCCAAAATAATTTCACTCTGGACCCTGACAGATAGGCAGAAAGACGAGAATTTCATCCCATTAGTCTGCATTGGATTCACACCCAGGTCCCTGAGGTGATTGAATAATGTTGTGACGCCCATGCTATCCATTCTCCCATATAGAAACATTACAGAGCTTCTCCCGATGGCCCAGTTGGTAGAAGCAGTGCCCTGTGTGGGACTCAGTTGTAGAGACAAAGGCCTAGAAATTGGTCCGCGCAGAAACCAGTTTTGCGGGCGCACATTTCCGCTGCCTGCCATATTGAGTAAGGACAAACAAGAGGCGTCCTTTACCCATGCTTATGCAAATAAGGGGCCCAGTGCCTGTTTGAGGCCCCTTTCTGTAAGACTGGTTTGCCATGAGGCAGCCCCCACGCATCCAAAAATGTTTGCAGCCCAATTTCTGGGCCGAAAAATGTTGCAGGGTGAATTCCTGATCTGTGAAGCATGAACTGATTTGACTCACAGCAGCACCAAGGTGAGGGGAGGGGAATCAATGATTGTCGATGAAAAGCTTTCATTTCTCGACATTGAATGGGCAATAATCAGGGTCAGTTGTATGAGGTGAAATGGTTCAATAGTCTTCTGGCACTCATAATAACAACTTGCATTTATACTTCACCCTTAACACAGTAAAACGTCTCAAGGCATTACATAGTCAAACCACCATGGTGGGATTTGAACTCACATTCTTACTGGATTATTAGTCCAGGCCTCTGGATCAACACTCCAGTCACATAACCATTACACTACCATATGTTTTTCAGGTGTGAAAAATCTGTTCTGCTGTTTCCTATGCTTTTAAACTTTTCGTAAGGTGAGGGATGTCAGATGGAGCACTTTTCCCAAGTCAGCCACCAGTCTCATTATCAGCTCACGGTTAGATGCAAAGTGAAGTTCACTCTACTCTGGCCCAATAACGTGCCTCATCTACAACCTCAGGAAAGCACTCCCTACTGCATCAGTGTAATGCTTTCCACTTCCCACACCAACTATTCCGTGGCTACTCTTAATAAGATTCACGCTGAATTAAGGGTAGGTTTGTGTTCTGCCCACTGGGACTTTGGTTGACGTTGTCCATGCTCATTTCACAGAGGATGCTTACAGCCAGCACAGAGAGAGAGAGAGAGAGAGAGAGACTTCCATCCCTTTGGTCCGGGCTGGATTTGAATCCAGGTCCAAAGGTTGAAAGGGCAGCTCGCATTATTTTTAAAGCCAAGAAGAAAAGTAAACAATTGCCGGTCATTTGGTGACTTTATGAAGCTGCTGCAATATTTACTCCGCCAGTTGTCAGCACACGTGAATGGAACAAGAATACACAGCGTATGAGCGATTAGAGGCAGCTACTGTTTGTTTGCTTGAGTTTGACTCTGCACGCGAAATGGGAGCATCAACAGCCTCTTCCACTGCTGCCTTTGTCAGTCCATGGGCAAATTTAGTCCTCATGTGTTCCAGGCTTCATTGACAGAGAAAACAGCAGCTATCTCTGCCAAGCTAAGGGCAACCCCGACAGACAATCAGCCAAAGTAATTTTATCTGTCGCCCCCATCTCCCCACTCGCACCCCCCACCCCCGACCCCGGCTTTACAAAGGACGGTCATTACACGAGTCGCAGTATTACAGCTCGAGGCCTGTGAGAACCTTCCCATTCCCCTTTCCCCTGGTGGTAATGGTTACTACGCACAGTTGAGAAAACCATTATAGGTTAATAGCATCACACTGTTCAGCCACAGGCTAAAGTATCGCTGGAAGATAATGTTTAAAAAAAAAGAAAAGGAGAAAAAGAAAATAACGATCTCTCCCTGAAGCTGTTGTCCCTTATAAATGATTTACTGCTTAATTCAATAATCCAGCATCTCTCTAAGCTCAGCTACCCATTAGGATTTAATGGGCATTTATTTCCTCTGAAGCTCGTAAGGTATGTGCTGCACGTAGGATTAGTCAAAGGTCACTGATTAAGTGGCAAACTTCGGTGCTTTCTCATAGGCCGGATTCCGTATTTGGCCATGCTTGGCAAGGAACTGTACTAACAGGGACCACACCCGACAAGGAACTGTACTAACAGAGACCACACCCGACAAGGAACTGTACTAACAGGGACCACACCCGACAAGGAACTGTACTAACAGGGACCACACCCGACAAGGAACTGTACTAACAGAGACCACACCCAACAAGGAACTGTACTAACAGGGACCACACCCGACAAGGAACTGTACTAAAAGAGACCACACCCAACAAGGAACTGTACTCACAGGGACCACACCCGACAAGGAACTGTACTAACAGAGACCACACCCGACAAGGAACCGCACTCACAGGGACCACACCCGACAAGGAACTGTACTCACAGGGACCACACCCGACAAGGAACTGTACTAACAGAGACCACACCCGACAAGGAACTGTACTAACAGAGACCACACCCGACAAGGAACCGCACTCACAGGGACCACACCCGACAAGGAACTGTACTCACAGGGACCACACCCGACAAGGAACTGTACTAACAGGGACCACACCCGACAAGGAACTGTACTAACAGAGACCACACCCGACAAGGAACCGCACTCACAGGGACCACACCCGACAAGGAACTGTACTAACAGAGACCACACCCGACAAGGAACTGTACTAACAGGGACCACACCCGACAAGGAACTGTACTAACAGGGACTACACCCGACAAGGAACTGTACTAACAGGGACCACACCCAACAAGGAACTGTACTAACAGGGACCACACCCGACAAGGAACCGTACTCACAGGGACCACACCCGACAAGGAACTGTACTAACAGGGACCACACCCGACAAGGAATTGTACTAACAGGGACCACACCCGACAAGGAACTGTACTAACAGGGACCACACCCGACAAGGAACCGTACTCACAGGGACCACACCCGACAAGGAACTGTACTCTCAGGGACCACACCCAACAAGGAACTGTACTAACAGGGACCACACCCGACAAGGAACTGTACTAACAGGGACCACACCCAACAAGGAACTGTACTAACAGGGACCACACCCAACATGGAACCGTACTAACAGGGACCACACCCGACAAGGAACCGCACTCACAGGGACCACACCCGACAAGGAACTGTACTAACAGGGACCACACCCGACAAGGAACTGTACTCACAGGGACCACACCCGACAAGGAACTGTACTCGCAGGGACCACACCCAACAAGGAACTGTACTCGCAGGGACCACACCCGGCAAGGAACCGTACTCACAGGGACCACACCCGACAAGGAACTGTACTAAAAGAGACCACACCCAACAAGGAACTGTACTCACAGGGACCACACCCGACAAGGAACTGTACTAACAGAGACCACACCCGACAAGGAACCGCACTCACAGGGACCACACCCGACAAGGAACTGTACTCACAGGGACCACACCCGACAAGGAACTGTACTAACAGAGACCACACCCGACAAGGAACTGTACTAACAGAGACCACACCCGACAAGGAACCGCACTCACAGGGACCACACCCGACAAGGAACTGTACTCACAGGGACCACATCCGACAAGGAACTGTACTAACAGAGACCACACCCGACAAGGAACCGCACTCACAGGGACCACACCCGACAAGGAACTGTACTAACAGAGACCACACCCGACAAGGAACTGTACTAACAGGGACCACACCCGACAAGGAACTGTTCTAACAGGGACTACACCCGACAAGGAACTGTACTAACAGGGACCACACCCAACAAGGAACTGTACTAACAGGGACCACACCCGACAAGGTACCGTACTCACAGGGACCACACCCGACAAGGAACTGTACTAACAGGGACCACACCCGACAAGGAATTGTACTAACAGGGACCACACCCGACAAGGAACTGTACTAACAGGGACCACACCCGACAAGGAACCGTACTCACAGGGACCACACCCGACAAGGAACTGTACTCTTAGGGACCACACCCAACAAGGAACTGTACTAACAGGGACCACACCCGACAAGGAACTGTACTAACAGGGACCACACCCAACAAGGAACTGTACTAACAGGGACCACACCCGACAAGGAACTGTACTAACAGGGACCACACCCAACAAGGAACTGTACTAACAGGGACCACACCCAACATGGAACCGTACTAACAGGGACCACACCCGACAAGGAACCGCACTCACAGGGACCACACCCGACAAGGAACTGTACTAACAGGGACCACACCCGACAAGGAACTGTACTCACAGGGACCACACCCGACAAGGAACTGTACTCGCAGGGACCACACCCAACAAGGAACTGTACTCGCAGGGACCACACCCGGCAAGGAACTGTACTCACAGGGACCACACCCGACAAGGAACCGTACTCACAGGGACCACACCCAACAAGGAACTGTACTAACAGGGACCACACCCGACAAGGAACTGTACTAACAGGGACCACACCCGAAAAGGAACTGTACTAACAGGGACCACACCCGGCAAGGAACCGTACTCACAGGGACCACACCCGACAAGGAACTGTACTCACAGGGACCACACCCGACAAGGAACCGTACTCGCAGGGACCACACCCGGCAAGGAACCGTACTCACAGGGACCACACCCGACAAGGAACTGTACTCGCAGGGACCACACCCGGCAAGGAACCGTACTCACAGGGACCACACCCGACAAGGAACTGTACTCACAGGGACCACACCCGACAAGGAACCGCACTCACAGGAACCACACCCGACAAGGAACTGTACTCGCAGGGACCACACCCGGCAAGGAACCGTACTCACAGGGACCACACCCGGCAGGGAACTGTACTCACAGGGACCACACCCAACAAGGAATTGTACTAACAGGGACCACACCCGACAAGGAACTGTACTAACAGGGACCACACCCGACAAGGAACTGTACTAACAGGGACCACACCCGACAAGGAACTGTACTAACAGGGACCACACCCGACAAGGAACTGTACTCACAGGGACCACACCCGACAAGGAACTGTACTAACAGGGACCACACCCAACAAGGAACTGTACTAACAGGGACCACACCCGACAAGGAACCGCACTCACAGGGACCACACCCAACAAGGAACTGTACTAACAGGGACCACACCCGACAAGGAACTGTACTCGCAGGGACCACACCCGACAAGGAACTGTACTCGCAGGGACCACACCCGACAAGGAACTGTACTAACAGGGACCACACCCGACAAGGAACCGCACTCACAGGAACCACACCCGACAAGGAACTGTACTCGCAGGGACCACACCCGGCAAGGAACCGTACTCACAGGGACCACACCCGGCAAGGAACCGTACTCACAGGGACCACACCCGACAAGGAACCGTACTCACAGGGACCACACCCGACAAGGAACCGTACTCACAGGGACCACACCCGGCAGGGAACTGTACTCACAGGGACCACACCCGGCAAGGAACTGTACTCACAGGGACCACACCCGACAAGGAACTGTACTCACAGGGACAACACTCGGCAAGGAACCGTACTCACAGGGACCACACCCGACAAGGAACTGTACTCACAGGGACAACACTCGGCAAGGAACTGTACTCACAGGGACCACACTCGGCAAGGAACCGTACTCACAGGGACCACACCCGACAAGGGACCGTACTCGCAGGGACCACACCCGACAAGGGACCGTACTCGCAGGGACCACACCCGGCAAGGGACCGTACTCACAGGGACCACACCCGGCAAGGAACCGTACTCACAGGGACCACACCCGGCAAGGAACCCCACGCACAGGGACCACGCCTGGCAAGGAACCGCACTCACAGGGACCTTGAGTCAGCAAGGAACCCCACTCACAGGGACCATGCCCGGCAAGGAACCACACTCACAGGGTCCATGAGATAGGAAATCGCAGGCCCACAAACCATGATTTTCCATCCACGGAAAATGACCAACTGCAGGCCCCCCGACTTCTCGTCCTGCATACCCTGTGGACACCACTGAGGTGTCAGCCATGGCTCAGTCAGTCGCACGCTCGCCCCTGAGTCAGAACGTCATGGGTTCAAGTCCCACTCCAGAGACTTGAGCACAAAATCTAGGCTGACACTCCCAGTGCAGTACTGAGGGAGTGCTGCACTGTGGGAGATGCTGTCTTTCAGATGAGACTTTAAACCGAGGCCCCATCTGCCATCTCAGGTGGATGTAAAAGATCCCATGGTACTATTTCAAAGAAGAGGAGGCGAGTTCTTCCTGGTGCCTTGGCCAATATTTATCCCCCAACCAATGTCACTAAAACAGATGATCTGGTCATTATCACATTGCTGTCACATGGCACAAATTGGCTGCCTCATTTCATAAATTACAATAGTGACTACACTTCAAAAGTATTTCATTGACTGCAAAGCACTTTGGGACATCCTGAGGTCATGAAAGGCGCTGTAGAAATGCAAGTCTTTTTTTCTTTTCACTTTTAACTGGACGCAGCTGATCATGAAACCAGCCCTTATATCGAGAATTTCCTCTGTTTGTACAACCTCAACTTATTTTTATATATTGTCTTTCATGTGACGAAACGTCCCATGGTGCTTTGAAGCAGTGAACAATAAGCGGGAAGCAGCAGAGACATTAGGAGAGGTGATCATGGTAAGTGTTGGGGAGGCTTTTGGAGGATGGGGAGAGAAGATGAGGGGAAGAAGTTCAGAAAGAGAGTTCCAGAGTGTACAATTGTGATGGTTGAAGTGTGTACCATCAGTACTGGTAGGAGGGACTTACAGTGAGCCAAAGTCCTATGAAACTTATGAAATATCACTTTAAAAATGGAAAGACTTGATGGGCTAAATGTCCTGTTTCTAATCTGTAACATTCCATCATTCCAGGAAAATAGTGAACAAAATTTGGAAATGTGAGGTTAGGTAGGAAGTGCTCTTCAGAAATTAAAATTAAAGTGAGAATTGGACTTGTACTTGAAAAGGATAACACTGCAGGGATGTGGGGAAAGCATGGGAGTGGGACTAACTGGATAGCTCTTTCAATGAGTTAACACAGGCATGATGGGCTGAATGACCTCCTTCTATGCTGTATGATTCCATGATTTTATGATTCTGTCTTGGGAGTTTAATGTGTTGGCTTGGCTCTGTTGGTAAAGCTATTGCCTTTGAGTCAGAAGGGTATGGGGTAGAGTTCCACTCCAGGACTTGAGAGTATATATAGCCTGACACTCAGTGCAGTACTGAAAAAGTGCTGCATTGTCATAGAAGCTGCTTTTTCATTAAACTGATGGCTGTTCAGGTGGACATAACCTGTGGCACTTTTTTGAAGATGATGAGGAAGTTCTCCTGGTGTCCTGGCCAACATTGATCTCTCAGTCACCATCAGTCATTGGCCGTTCATCTTAATGCTTTTTCTGAGGCCTTGCTCTGCATAAATTGCCTTCCAGATTTGTTCACTGATCATACTTCGAAGGGCTGTGAAGTGCTTAGGGATATACCGAGGATGTGAAAGGCGCTACATAAATGCACGTCTTTCTTTCTTCTCTCTACTTGTCTTCTTAGTAGAGCTCATTGCTATTCATCTGCCTCATGTAATACCTGACGTGGAAGTGAATGATGGAATAGTGTAGAGGTAATTTGACTCTGCACTTGGTCTATCGTCATGTGAGCGCTCAGTGTTAGCAGTTGGTTCAAAAAGTGGAAAAGGTTCCATTCCCCTACATTAGCATCCATCACCTCGATAAGCACCAGAAATATCACTGAAATCATTTTAAAAACGAGAATCAGGAATCAAGTGGTACCCTGGAAATGAATGCTGCTAATGGATGGAAGGCTGTTTTTATAAAAAAGAATGAATGTTAACGCACTCTCAAAATCAATCTCACCTGTTTTAATGTTATCTAAACTCCTATAGCTTTGCAGCATACCCCAATCACGGGTTAGTCTCTACGGCCTTGTAATTACACCATATGATACTAGTGTACAAACGCTTAGTGAGTTTGTATAAAATTTATTCCATTATTGTAACGCAGGATTGAACCTGTTTATTTTTGCTTTGGCAATCCCTCGATAATCGAGTGAGATCGTTTCTCAGCACAAAAAGAAAAAGAATAAAAGATTTGAGTTTTAAGATTAGCTATGTCTTTGGTGAGCATTTAGATGGCATTGTAAACCAATCCTAGAGAGACATGTCTTACGACAAGCACTTACATTTATATAGTGCCTTTAACATAGTAAAGCGTCCCAAGGCACTTCACAGGAGCGTTATCAAACAAAATTTGACACCCAGCCACATAAGGAGATATTAGGACAGGTGACTAAAAGCCTGGTCAAAGAGGTAGGTTTTTAAGAGTGTCTTAAAGGAGGAGAGAGAGATAGAGAGGCGGAGAGGTTTAGGGAGGGAATTCCAGAACTTAGGGCCTAGGCAGCTGAAGACACGGCCACCAATGTTGGAGCAATGAAAATCGGGGATGCGGAAGAGGCCAGGATTGGAGGAGCGCAGACATCTCCAAGAGTTGTAGGGCTGGAGGAGGTTACAGAGATAAAAGATGAGAGAAAAAGAAGATTCGAGCTTGAAGATTAGCCACGTCTTTGGTGTGCATTTAGATGGCTTTGTAAACCATAAGAGCATAAAAAATACGAGCAGGAGTAGGCCATACGGCCCCTCGAGCCTGCTCCACCATTTAATAAGGTCATGGCTGATCTTCGACCCCAACTCCACTTTCCCGCCCGATCCCAATATCCCTTGATTCCCTTAGTGTCCAAAAATCTATCGATCTCAGTCTTGAATATACTCAACGACTGAGCATCAACAGCCCTCTGGGGTAGAGAATTCCAAAGATTCACAACCCTCTGAGTGAAGAAATTTCTCCTCATCTCAGTCCTAAATGGCCAACTCCTTATCCTGAGATTATGCCCCCTTGTTCTAGAATCTCCAGCCAGGGGAAACAGCCTCTCAGCATCTACCCTGTCAAGCCCTCTAAGAATTTTATACATTTCAATGAGATCACCTCTCATTCTTCAAAACTCCAGAGAGTATAGATCTATTCTACTTAACCTCTCCTCATAGGACAACCCTCTCATCCCAGGAATCAATCTAGTGAACCTTCGTTGTACCGCCTCTAAGGCAAGTATATACTTCCTTAGGTAAGGAGACCAAAATTGTACACAGTACTCCAGGTGTGGTCTCACCAAAGCCCTGTACAATTGCAGCAAGATGTCCTTACTCTTATATTCCAACCTCTTGCAATAAAGGCCAACATACCATTTGCCTTCCTAATTGCTTGCTGTACCTGCATGTTAACTTTTTGTGTTTCGTGTACGAGGACACCCAAGCCTCTCTGGACATCAAAATTTAATAGTTTCTCATCATTTAAAAAGTATTCTGTTTTTCTATTCTTCCTACCAAAGTGAATAACCTCACATTTCCACATCATACTCCATCTGCCACCTTCTTGCCCACTCACCTAACCTGTCTATATCCCTTTGCAGACTCTTTGTGTACTCCTCACAGCTTACTTTCCTACCTAGCTTTGTATCATCAGCAAACTGGGATAAATTACACTCGGTCCCTTCATCTAAGTCATTAATATAGATTGTAAACAGCTGAGGCCCAAGCACTGATCCTTATGGCACTCCACTACTTACAGCCTGCCAACCTGAAAATGACCTGTTTATTCCTACTCTCTGTTTTTTGTCTGTTAACCAATCCTCTATCCATGCCAATATATTACCTCCAACACCGTGGGCCCTTTTCTTGTGTAACAGCCTTTTGTGTGGCATCTTATCGAATGCCTTATGAAAATCCAAATATACTACATCCCCTGGTTGCCCTTTATCTACCCTGCTATTTCATTGAGAATTATGAAATATTTCTTTAAGTGTTTGCCATTACTTATCTACCATCGTATCTTTTAATCTAATCTTCCTATCAATCTTAGCCAACTTGCCCCTCATACCTATGTAATTGGCTTAGTTTAAGTTTAAGACTCTAGTTTCTGACTTAAGTACATCACCCTCGAACTCAATGTGAAATTCTATCATATTATGATCACTCTGCCCCAGAGGATCCCTGACTATGAAATTACTAATTAACCCTGTCTCATTACACAAGACAAGACCTAAAATAGTCTGTTCCCTGATTGGTTCCATGACATATTGTTCTAGGAGACTGACTCGAATGCATCCCATTAACTCGTTCTCCAAACTACTTTTGCCAATTTGATTTGCCCAGACTATATGAAAATTAAAGTCCCCCACGATTATTGCACTATAAACTACTCCCACCAGTGTTTTCTGCCCCTTGTTATTTCTTATTTCCACTCATACCGATTCTGCTTCCTGATCTTTTGAGCCAAGATCCTTTCTCACTACTGTCCTTATCTCATCCTTTATTATCAGGACTACCCTCCCCCCACCTCCTCCTTTTCCATTTTGTCTGTCTTTTTGAAAAAGTCTGGTACCCTAGAATATTTAGTTCCCAACCTTAGTCACCCTGCAACCACGTCTCAGTAATGGCTACTAGATCAAACCCATTTACCTCTATTTGTGACATTAATTCATTTATCTTGTTACGAATGCTTTGTGCATTCAGATAAAGTGCCTTTAATTTTAACTTTTCACTATTTTTCCCTGATTTGACCTTATTCACTGATGCGCCATTACTGTTAAACTCTCTGTCCCTTCCTGACAAGCTCTGCTTATCTTTACCCAAATCACTACACTGCTGTATGGCCTTGACCTTTCTCTTTAGACTTATAAATTTCTCCTCACGTGAACCCTCCCCCACTCTTTCTAGTTTAAAGCCCTATCTACTGCCCAAACAATCCGAGAGAGACATATCTTACCACAGAACTGACATATGAAAGACAACCCAATTGATTTTTACACAGAGGGTGATCAACAGTTGGACCAGGTTGTAAACAAAGGGTGATTGAAGCCATGACACTGGTCTCATTGAAGAAACAGCTCGAGGCCACAATGAGAAGACGTGAGGGTTGGTGCTCTGGGAGGATGAGATCAAATGCGCTGAAGGGCCTTTATCATCCGAACGTATCTTGTGACCACTCCTATCGGGATCACCGACTTTTCATATTGAACTATCGAGTTGTGTTATTCCTGAGTAACACAGCAACTCCCATGGGATTATTGTGATTCTTCTGCGATAGAAATACTCACCAGTCCGGCTATAAATTAATTAAGCCAGTATCAAAGTTTCAACGGCCAAGATAAATACATGTGGCATATTTTGTCACGTAAACATCCACTCTTGTTAATACAATCGTAAAAAAAGATTTGATTTGTTGTGTAAAAAAATCGAACAGGCTGGAGATCTCCAGGGATCAGTATGAATAATTTCCTCTTGATCTTTCTAATTATGTCTCTGCATCAGGTCATCTAATGTGATTAGAAGTAGAAAGGTCAGAGAAGTTGAGTGCATCTGTTACCGCCTGTACTCCTGATAGATTTCTCTCCCATGGTCTCTTGCTATGTGTGGATTCCATTTAACTTAATTCACAGCTTGAGCTCTGTAAATAAATGGGACCTCTGAAAAAACAGATGCATGACTTTTTTTTTGAGTTGGTTGTGACTAATTTAGTATTTATTTCCTTTGCAAGTGCGTTAAAAATTCTAGTCAATGTTTAGACTGTCGCTCTGTTTACTTCCACAGCTAAGTGAATCCCGAGTTCAATAGATCACAAGATCATTTCAGATCAAAAAGGCCCATTTGTCCTCATCCTTTCAAAATACCAAACCTTCTCTCTCCCCATTACTGTATAGGGTTGCCAACTCTGGGCATATTCCTGGTGTTTTCCTCCAACCGTCCTGTCCAGTCAAACAGCCTTTTTTTCATGTCTCCAATATGTTTAAAGCTAATAAATGAAAACGTTCAAAGAAAATGATTAAAAAAACCCACAATTTTTTGAACACCCCGATGATTTTTCTACATGTTTGCTTGCAGCAGTGTCCAGGAATCTTTAATTCCTGGAGACTCCAAGTCAATCCTGGAGGGTTGGCAAGCCTTTTACAGTATCTAGCTCTTTCTTAAATGAATCCAGAGTCCCTGGTCTCAATAACTCTTCCTGCAAACCTATTCCAGCTGTTAATCACTGTCTTAAACTGAACCTGTGCTCTCTTTTCCTGCTATCTTGCCTTTATAAAAACAAGTTACATAATGCGGTCATGTGTATGAGGATTTCACTGGTAGGTCTTCTATCTTTCTATTCATTATATTTGGTAATTTTTTAAAAATTCGTTCATGGGATGTGGGCGTCACTGGCAAGGCCAGCATTTATTGCCCATCCCTAATTGCCCTTGAGAAGGTGGTGGTGAGCCGCCTTCTTGAACTGCTGCAGTCCGTGTGGTGACGGTTCTCTCACAGTGCTGTTAGGAAGGGAGTTCCAGGATTTTGACCCAGCGACAATGAAGGAACGGCGATATATTTCCAAGTCGGGATGGTGTGTGATTTGGAGGGGAACATGCAGGTGGTGTTGTTCCCATGTGCCTGCTGCTCTTGTCCTTCTAGGTGGTAGAGGTCGCGGGTTTGGGAGGTGCTGTCGAAGAAGCCTTGGCGAGTTGCTGCAGTGCATCAATGAACCTAAATGACCTATTTCATCCATACTAGAAGCAAATCTCCGTCAATCCTCCCACTGCCCTGGACTCCAAGAACAGTAACAACATCCATATTATCCAATAGACAGTGCACCATCCAAATATCATTCAATTCACTTCTGCATTCAACTGTAGTGTCTGACTGTACTGACCATCTTTGGGTTGGGCTTCATGTGCTTAGGAACAGGAATAGGCCATTCAGCCCCTTAAGCCTGTTCCGCCATTCAATTAGATCATGGCTGATCTGTATCTTAACTCCATCTAGCCACCTTGGTTCAGTAACCCTTAATACCCTTGCCTAACAAAAATCTATTAATCTCAGTTTTGAAATTTTCAATTGACCCTCAGCCTCAACAGCTTTTTGGGGGCGAGGCTTCCAGATTTCCACTACCCTTTGTGTGGAGAAGTGTTTCCTGACATCAACCCTGAATGGCCTGGCTCTAATTTTAAGATTATGCCCCCTTGTTCTGGATTCCCCCACCAGATGAAATAGTTTGCCTCTATCTACCCTGTCAAATCTTTTAATCATCTGAAACACCTCAATCAGATCACCCCATGGTCTTCTATATTCAAAGGAATACAAGCCTAGTCCGTGCAACCTGTCCTCATAATTTAAAATTTTTAGCCCCAATATCATTCTGCTGAATCTGTGCTGCACCCCCTCCAAGGCCAATATATCCTTTCTGAGATGGGCTGCCCAGAATAGAATTTAGAGGAAGGAGAAATGAAATATCAGTCATAAAATTTTAATAAGAAACGAAGAAAAACCGGGGTCAAGAAAAGGTGGCTCACTGATATCCTAACTCTCCCACCTAGTGTCCAATTGTATTTTGAAAGCCCATAAAGACTATATCCATGTTACCCTTCCTGTTATGTTTAATGGAATATATTATTTTAAGAAATATAGAAGAACAAAAAATTCTTTGATCCTTCCATCCTACCCCTTCTAGCAGATTGGTGCCACCTTCCGCATCCTGGACTCTCCCCAACTATTTGAAAGCCCTGAAGGAGATGAATTCTCATGAGTAAAATTTTCAACAAGAGAAAATTCAGTGATTCCCTCACCTCGAAAGGTTTGAAGAGTGAGATCGTAAGGTTATCTATATTATTCATCGCTGACTGGTTGAGTTCAGCGACGCCCACATCCCATGAATGAATAAAAAAAACAAGTGACAGGTCTGCTGTTCCAGCAGGACTAGAACTATATTGTCCTGTGGAGTATTTGATTGTCTTGGTCTGTCCTCGTCCTTCTAAAAGCTGCAATCAAATTCCAGTGGAATTTATCACATTGGCGCTCTATCACTTTGTGGCAGCAAGTCCATTTGTAAGAAGTGTTGTATTTCAGCACAACTTTACCATGTGGAGTTACTGATGAGAGGAAGGATCTCCACATGTTAGGACCGGGTTTCTAATCAGGAAATAGCAGACCAGCTAATAATTAGGTGTCCTTGGGCGATGGTCAATTTCCTCATGTTGATGAGGACTGATCTATTGATGGTTGTGTTAACAATCGGGCAGTTCAAATATCACCAAAAGTGTTTGATGTCCCACATCTGTCTTGCATTCAGGAACCTTTTAAGGAAATAGCATAAAGATTCAAAGAACGAGTAAGCCTCCAGTCATTAGGGACCTTGTAAGTAAGGATAACATAGAAATAGCTGTGTGTCCTCTGGTAAAAATACCCTTAGTTCTTAGTTCCTGTGGAGCAGTGAGGCTTTCTCATGAGGAAGACTAATAGTTACTTGATAAGGGAGGGGGAAAGACTGGGGTCTGAAGGATGGTTATTTACAGTCTCTTCCATAAGTTATGAAGGGGTTTGTTAGGGTAAACGTAGAGAAGATGTTTCCACTTGTGGGGGAGTCCAAAACTAGGGTCATTAATATAAGATAGACACTAATACATCCAATAAGGAATTCAGGAGAAACTTCTTTACCCAGAGAGTGGTTAAGGCGAATAGCATAGATGTATTTCAGGGACAGCTAGATAAGTACACGAGGGAGAAAGGAATTGAAGGATCTGCTGATAGGGTTAGATGAAGTAGGGTGGGAGGAGCCTCATGTGAAGCATAAACACTGGCACGGACTAGTTGGGCACAAATCGTTGAAGGTGGCAGGGCAGGTTGAGAAAGCAGTAAAAAAAGCATATGGGATCCTGGCCTTTATAAATAGAAGCATAGAGTACAAAAGTAAGGAAGTCATGATGAACCTTTATAAAACAATGGTTCGGCCACAACTGGAGTATTGTGTCCAGTTCTGGGCACCGCACTTTAAGAAAGATGTGAACGCCTTAGAGAGGGTGCAGAAAAGATTTACGAGAATGATTCCAGGGATGAGGGACTTTAGTTACATGGATAGACTGGAGAAGCTGGGGTTGTTCTCCTTGGAACAGAGACGGTTGCAAGGAGGTTTGATAGAGGTATTCAAAATCATGAAGCGTCTAGACAGAATAGATGGAGAGAAACTGTTCCCATTGGCGGAAGGGTCAAGAACCAGAGGGCATAGATTTAAGGTGATTGGCAAAAGAACCAAAGGTGACATGAGGAAAAGCTTTTTTACACAGCGAGTGGTTAGGATCTGGAATGCACTGCCTGAGGGAGTGGTGGAGGCAGATTCAATCATGGCCTTCAAAAGGGAATTGGATAGGTACTTGAAAGTAGAACATTAGCAGGGCTACGGGGATACGACGGGGGAGTGGGACTAGCTGGATTGCTCTTGCATAGAGCTGGTGCGGACTCGATGGGCTGAATGGCCTCCTTCCATGCTGTAACTTTTCTATGATTCTATGAATGGCCTCTATCTGTGCTGTAAATTCTATGATTAATATCAAAATCTCAATCAGCACTTTTGCTAGCCAGATCTGAATTAAGATCTAAACAAAATGCCATCTAAACACCAGTTCATTTATTTTCCATTTTGAATTCAGCATCAGACTACAAAGAGCACATTCAAGATGGATTTCATGTGCTCCCTTGGTAATGCCAGGATTATGACCCAAGGGATTTTGGCACGGATGTAACACAAAGCACAAAATAAAAATATTGTTGTTTTTAAGCCAATTTTATTTTAAGCGACTTATCTTTCAAGTTACTCCTTTCCAGCAACAAGTGCTCACCGATATATGGAGGCAAATGGAACAGAGATAAGCTAGCAAAGTATCCTATTGTGGCACCATTTTTTTGGAAGGGGCATACACACCTGGGCCTGCAGGGCTGGACCTAAGCCAAAATGTACATTATTCTGAATACTGTGGGAACCTTTTCTACAACAACAACTTGCCTTTAATTTCGGAAAACATCCCAATGCGCTTCACAGGAACATAATCAGACAAAGATTGACACCAAGCCAAAAAATGAGACATTAGTAAAGCTGACTAAAAGCTTGGTCAAAGAGGTAGGTTTTAAGGAGAGTCTAAAAGGACGAGAGAAAGATGGAGAGGCGGAGGAAATTCCAGAGCTTAGGGTCTAGATGGCTGAAGGCATTGGTGTCAATGGTGAGGCGAAGGGAGTGGGGGATGTGTAAGAGGCCAGAGTTGGAGGCTCACAGAAATCTCAGAGGGTTCTGGGACTGGAGAAGGTCACAGTGTTAGGGAGGGGCGATGCCCGTGTAGGGATTTGAACACGAGGATGAGAATTTTAAATTTGAGGTGTTGGGGTGATCGGGAGCCAATGTAGGTCAGCAGGGACAGGGGTGATGATATAACAAAATTAAATCAGCACTGCGACATGAGGAGACACAGCGAAGCGGAATGGAAGATCAGGCTGCTGCTGGGATCGCCCCGCCTGACTCCGGTGGGCGCCTCGTTTACATAGGCTACTCAGGGTCATACAACATCTATCAGACCCCAATGGCATTTTAACCACCTAAGACCGTGGGCGCCTCACTCAGTAACACCAGTAGCGGGGAAGAAAATAAGGCCCTCTTAAGGCAAGTCAAAAACTTTCCTTAATGGGGCCTGAAGGACCAGGCGTGCTCCTCTGGGCCCCACAAGGAAAGTCTGGACCTCTGCTGCACCGGGCTTAACACCCCCCCCCCCTTCCCACCCATGCCACGGCCCCAAACCCCACACCGTGACTTACAGTCTCCGGGCTCTGAGGCTTTTTCCCATTTCGGGCGGGCAGCCGGCCGATGGGATCTAAATGAGGCCTGGCCCATTAAAATCAGCAGAGGCCTCCCAAGGAGACTTCCAGGCAGGAAGGGCCATCGGCTCCCCGCCCCACCCCGCAGCTTCCCAACCGGGAGTTAAAATCCGACCCAGGCGTCTGCATCAAAGCACTCCAACGTCAAGTACGGTGTAACCAGATGCAGAGTAAAACTCCATCTGCCCTGCCCTAACAATGTGCCTCAGCTCCAATCTCAGACGAACACCTCCTAATGCACCAGGATGACATTTGTTCCTTTCTCACACCAGCAATCCTGTGGCCTCTCCGAATGATATTAGCACCGAATTAGGGGCTATTTTTGCACATCAACACCATGTCCATTCGGAACTGACTTGAGATGGCCCAAACTCATCCACAGCCAACAGACCGCGGAAACTTTCATCCCATTTTGTCTGGGCTAGATTTCATAATAGGGTTCAGTGCTTCCCCTAGCGGAGAGTTCATGAACTAGAGGACATAGATTTAGACTGATTGTCGGCAGGATTCGAGGGGACATGAGGAAAAACCTTTTTACCCAGAGGGTGGTGGGTGTATGGAATTCGCTGCCCGAATTGGTGGTAGAGGCAGGGACCCTCAACTCTTTTAAAAAGTACCTGGACCTGCACCTAAAGTGTTGTAAGCTGCAGGGCTACGGACCGGGTGCTGGAAGGTGGGATTAGAAGGGGCACTTGGTTGTTCTATGAGCCAGCGCGGACACGATGGGCCGAATGGCCCATTCTGTGCTGTATCTTTTCTATGGTCCTATGGTTCTAGGGGTCAGTGACCAGTGGGCATAGATTTAAAGTAATTGGTAGGAGGATTAGAGGGGAGCTGAGGAGAATTTTTTTTCACCCAGAGGGTGGTGGGGGTCTGGACCTCACTGCCTGAGTAGAGGCAGAAACCCTCAACTCAGTTAAAAATTACTTGGATGTATGTGCACTTGAAGTGCTGTAACTACAAGGCTACGGACCAAGTGCTGGAAATTGGGATTAAGCTAGATAGCTCTTTTTCAGCCGGCACAGATACGATGGGCCGAACAGCCTCTTCCTGTGCCGTAACTTTTTGTGATTCTATGATTATCGCTGACTATAAAGGATAGAAAATGAATATGTAATAGAGCGGAGCTGCATACTG
Source organism: Heptranchias perlo (assembly GCF_035084215.1). Classification (NCBI taxonomy): domain Eukaryota; kingdom Metazoa; phylum Chordata; class Chondrichthyes; order Hexanchiformes; family Hexanchidae; genus Heptranchias; species Heptranchias perlo. Next base: position 13,439,139 of record NC_090331.1, on the reverse strand, counting down.
CACAATCTGACTCGTTTTTAAACCAGTTAGCAGGGAGTGGTGGAACATTTCACTTTAACCGTGCAGCTCCTAATCAAGCTGGACCATATTAAAACAGCAGTAATCTCCCACTGAAAGCAAACTGGCCTCTTGTCACAAAGCAGGGATCAGAAAGCAGCTGCTTCTAATTTGCATGGGAGGGGCTTGTGTCAACAGTTGGCTCGGTGCTCAAAAACTAGCAGCAAATAGAGCAACAGGAACTCTCAAATGACAGGCCCTCCCAGTTTTTGACCTCAGAGGAGCCTGCAGCCAGGTTCAAAGACAGCTCATCTCTTTTCACTAGGAAGCTAAGTCTCTTCAAAAATAAATTTCGCAGAAGAAAGACAGCTTGAAGGAGTAGGGTTTTCCCCCCCTCTCCTCCGGATAGAAGGAACTTTTGTGGCAGTATCCAGTGGTGAGTTTTATCCCTCCCAACAACCCCCTCCCCATCTCACATCTTTCTTGTGAAGCATTTCCCCACATGGTTATTGTATGTTCAGAGTTTCCACAGAGCCACTTGAAAGTTTGTTTAGCTGCTTCATGCCAAGCCTTTTTACTTCATAAAGTACTTAGTGCAGCACTGAGCTTTGGTTGTGAGTTATCTTTTTGGTACATTGTATTGGGTTATAAAAGTAAACTGAGATCTCTGTATCCATGAACAATGTATTTAGAGGGCACTGTGTATGTGTGTGTGTGTTTGAACTGGGTGAATGGAAGGAGCTTTGTATTAAATACACAAGGTAGTTGTTGCAGCTATTAACGTGCAGTGAAGCTTTCAGGGCTTTGGCCTGTCCTAACATATTTTGAGTCCTTGAATTTATGGCACTGTCTCGTGGTATCTCTGCTTTATTTCTCAGTGTGTTATTAATATCATTCTATTTACCGGTTCTCTATCTACCACCCTGCAGTCAGCCCCACACGTTTGAAGGGAAAATTCCTGCTGGAATAGTAGTTTCTGTTTGTTCCTTTCTGCCCAGTGCTATGCTGAGTGGTTGTTGCTATTGTAACTATGGGGGAAAAAATAGTCTTGTGTTTCAAATGAAAAGTTAGCCTCCTACAAGTTCTGGACTAACACCTAATGTAGCAGATTTGGGCCACAATTGACTTAACATAAAATGGGAGAAAATTGTACAGTGAAACTATTATTATTAAAGACATACTTGCTCTCGAGGCAGTACAAAGAAGGTTCACTCGGTTAATCCCGGGGATGAGGGGGCGGACATATGAGGAGAGGTTGAGTAGATTGGGACTCTACTCATTGGAGTTCAGAAGAATGAGAGGCGATCTTATTGAAACATATAAGATTGTGAAGGGGCTTGATCGGGTGGATGCAGTAAGGATGTTCCCAAAGATGGGTGAAACTAGAACTAGGGGGCATAATCTTAGAATAAGGGGCTGCTCTTTCAAAACTGAGATGAGGAGAAACTTCTTCACTCAGAGGGTGGTAGGTCTGTGGAATTTGCTGCCCCAGGAAGCTGTGGAAGCTACATCATTAGATAAATTTAAAACAGAAATAGACAGTTTCCTAGAAGTAAAGGGAATTAGGGGTTATGGGGAGCGGGCAGGAAATTGGACATGAAGCTGAGTTCGGATCGGTCAATGCCCTGTGGGTGGCGGAGAGGGCCCAGGGGCTATGTGGCCGGGTCCTGCTCCGACTTCTTGTGTTCTTTAGATTTGTGGTTGGGATCAGATCAGCCATGATCTTATTGAATGGCGGAGCAGGCTCGAGGGGCCGATTGGCCTACTCCTGCTCCAATTTCTTATGTTCTTATGTTCTTCTTCTTCTTCTTCTTATTATTATTATTATTATTATTATTATTATTATTTATTATTATTACCTACCTCTTGTGAGCTTTTCTCCCACTGTCTTGGCAAGACATGCATTTATGTTACAATAGCTTTATATTTATTTTTTTTAAAAAGTGTTGCTTTTGTAAAGAAAGTTTTGGTGAGCACCTTTTTTTTAAAAGGGTGGAGAGGTGGGGACTGAGTCAGGAGCAGACATTTGGCTGGGGCAAGAAGAGAGACCAAAGACACTATCTAAAACATGTTACGTCGCGACTACAGCACAGAAACGGGCCATTTGGCCCAACTAGTCTATGCTGCTGTTTATGTGCCACATGCACATTCTCCCTCCCTACTTCATTTAACCCCATCATGATCCCCTCCTATTCCTTTTTCCTTCGTGCTTATCTAGCTTCCCCTTAAATGCATATATGCTATTTGCCTCAACTATTCCTTGTGGTAGCAAGTTTCACATTCTTACCACTCTTTGGGTAAAGAAGTTTCTCCTGAATTCCCTATTGGAGTTATTAGTGACTGTTTCATATTTATGACCTCCTCCTAGTTTTGGACTCCTCCCCAAGTGGAAAGATTTTCTCCACATCTACCCTATTAGGTCACCCCTCAGCCTTCTCTTTTCTAGAGGAAAGAGCCTCAGTCTATTCAGCCTTTCCTGATAAGGATATCCTCTCAATTCTGGTGTCATCCTTGTGAATCTTTTTTGCACCCGCTCCGGTGCCTCTCTATCCTTTCTATAATATGGAGACCAGAACTGTACACAATATAATAAGTGCGATCTAACCAAGGTTCTGGGGCCCTGGGCTTCCCACCCCTGATGGTGCTCTCCTACCACCCCACCACTTACCTGACTGCTGGGAACTATTCCTGCAGGTCCCTGACACTGGCCTCCTGCTTCACTCGCTCGCCCGCCGACCTGACTTTGTTGACGTCGAGATGTAATATATTTGAATTTTCAAAAGCCTTCGATAAGGTACCTCATAGTAGACTCGTGACTAAAGTTAAAGCATGTGGAATCAGGAGACAGGTAGCAGAATGGATAGCAAGCTGGCTACAAAACAGAGAGTAGGGATTACGGGTAGTTACTCAGACTGGCAAAAGGTGGGAAGTGGTGTTCCACAAGGATCGGTGCTGGGACCACTGTTGTTCACCTTTTTACATAAACAATTTAGATTTGAATCAGAAGTACAATTTCAAAATTTACAGACCAAATTTGGGGGGTATAGTTAATACTGAGGAGGACTGGTGACAAAATACAGGATGGTATTAAACTTACAGACTGGGCGTGTAATTAACGAATGAATTTCAATATCGATAAGTGTGAGGTGGTACATCTTGATAGGAATAATAAGGAGGCCACATACTCCTTGGATAATAGTCTAAATGGGGTAGAGGTGAAGAGAGATTTAGGGGTACAGATACAAAAATCACAAAAAGTAGTGAAGCAGTTTAATAAGACTATTTAATTTTTTTTTAAAAAAGCAAACCAAGCACTGGGGTTCATTTCCAGAGGAATAGATTTGAAAAAACATATAAAAACATGAGAGATAGGAGCAGGATGGCCATACGGTCCACCAAGCCTGCTCCACCATTCAATAAGATCATTGCTGATCTTTGACCTCAACTCCACTTCCCTGCCCGATCCCCATACCACCTACCACCCCCACCACTTACCTGACTGCTGGGCAAAACAGAGAAATAATGCTAAACCTGTACAGAACCTTGGTTAGACCATACTTGGAGTACTGTGAACAGTTCTGGTCTGCATATTATAGTAAGGATATAGAGGCACTGGAGAAGGTGCAAAAAAAAAATTACTAGGATGATACCAGGTATGACCTCTCCTTTTCTATTAGGAAAGGTTGAATAGGCTAGGGTTCTTTTTCTGTCGGAAAGAGAATGCTGAGGGTTCACCTGATCGAGGTCTTTAAGATTATGGAAGGGTAGACGTAGAGAAGATGTTTCCATTTTCAGGGGGGTGAGGGGGGGGCCATAAATATATGATAGTCACTAATAAATCCAATAGGGAATTCAGGAGAAACTTCTTCACTCAGAGTGGTAAGAATGTAGAACACGCTATCACAAGGAGTAGTTGAAGAGAATTGGGTAGATGCTTTAAGGGGCAGCTAAGTAAACACATGAGGGAGAAGGGAATAGAAGGATAAATTGATAGGGTTAAAGGAAGGAGGGTGTGCGGAAGCTCACGTGGTGTATAAACGCCGGCATGAACCTGTTGGGCCAAATGGCCTGTTTCTGTGCTTTGTTCTTTGTAATTCTTCTTTGTAATATTCAGAAGAGGGACAGTAATTGAACACTAATTGCTTGTCCCCTTCTCATGGCCCATTTATGCTGCAGAATCAATTGTGGGTTAAGATGGCGTTACTGGATGCTAGCTCAATTGCTAAATTTAAATCTGAGATGGATAGCTTTTTGGCAACCAAAGGTATTAAGGGATATGGGCCAAAGGCAGGTATATGGAGTTAGATCACAGATCAGCCATGATCTTATCAAATGGCGGGGCAGGCACGAGGGGCTGAATGGCCTACTCCTGTTCCTATGTTCCTTTTGCATATTGTGGGGAGGAACTGAAGTACTGGAGACAGCAGTGGATCAACCACAACATGCTGTAAAGCCATGTTTGAAACTTTACAGTTCTGGCTGTGGACAGATGGGAGTAAAAGAAATCAGTATCAATCGCAAAGCATTGCAGGCCCGTGTGGACAGACAAAGAGCTCGTGCACAGCCAGGTTAAAATGGTAACTGCTATTCGGCAGCACCAATAGCAACCATTTCTTTTTATTGCTTGTAGTGCCCTGTCCTTGGAAGCAGGGATGAAACCATCAGCACAAGATGATGATCTGTGCCTCGAGGCATGTATCCCAGCTTCTTTATGCTGCAATGTTGTCCCTAAAGGCAACACTGTAATATAAAGGGAATACTATTCTTCCCAACACAATGACTCCTCTCTTGCAAAAGTATCATGTCGGTTTGGCTAAGTTAGTGACGTTTACACATCTTGGTCAGCAGGTTGTGGATTTGAGCCTTCCTTCAAGGAGTGTTTAAGCGCGTAACCAAGGCTGACGCTCCAGTGAAGTACTGAGGGAGTGCTGTCAACAACAACCACTTGCGTTTATATAGTGTCTTAATGTAGAGAAATGTTCCTTGGCACTTCAGAGGCGTATTCAGATAAAAATGGATGATGAGCCAAAGAAGGAGATATTAGGAGGGGGGTGACCAAAAGCTTGATCAAAAGAGGTGGGTTTTAAGGAGAGGAGGGAGGCAGAGAGAATTCCAGAGTCCAGGACCCAGATGGCTGAAAGCACGGCCGCTGATGGTGGGGTAACGGGAGGGGGACAGCACGAGTGGCCAGTCAGAGAAATGGAGAGTTTTGAGGGGGTTGTAGGGCTGGAGGAGGTTATGGAGATGGGGAGGGGCCAGGCCGTGAAGGGATTTAAACACAAGGATGAGAATTTTAAATTGGAGGCATTGGGGGACCAACTGCCAATGTAGGTCAGTGAGGACAGGGTGAAGGGCATTCGGGACTTGGTAGGGATAGTACATGGGCATCAGAGTTTTGGATGAGCTGAACTTTTGAGGCAGTGCAGGATGAGAAGCTGGCCAGGAGAGCATTGAGGTGGTCGGGTCAGGAGGTGACAAAGGAATAGTAAGGGTTTCTGCAACAGATGCGCTGAGGCAGGGATGGGGGTGGGAGATGGAGTCTCTATCCTGTTGCATTACCACCAGCTAAAATCTGCAGGAGGGGTTGACCTATGAAAATAACACGCAAAGACAACCTTAAAAATGTGCATCTGGGGAAAGGATAAAGTAATGTGCCAGATGAGATGTACTGATTTTAAATGGTGCCAGTCAATGGCACTCAGTTCATTTACCAATGTCTATACTTTGAATGAAGGGTCTGCTTTCTGACCTAGAATAACAAAATGTCATGTGTGAGGACAATGGATGCTTCTGTAATCTACTAACAAACATGCCAGTATCCTATGAGATCCCATTCTCCTGATGGTTTAGTGGGTAAAGACATCACCACCTAGTGCAGTGCTAAGCCATGCAAAGCAAAAGGTCTTGGGTTTGATTCCTGGTCTGTACTGATTATTGCACTGTTGGGTAGCGATCAGGAGTGAGAGCCCTTGGGCAGCCATTATGGCACCAGTTGTCTCTGGCTGGGGGACTATCGGGCAGGGCTCTTGCTCTTGATTAACATCCAATAGTGCCTCCAGTTGGAAAGTGTGTGCATGTGTGGAATTCTTATGCGTTCAACTGTGATTGGCTTTGCAGTTAAATAGCCTGCTGACTCCCACTTACTAGACTCTTACTAAAGAATGGTCACTTGCTGAGATGCCAGAGAGCTGCTGGTAAGAGATCAGAAAACACAGTGCTATGAGATTCTACTTAATAGAAAGAAGGACTTGCATTTATATAGCACCTTTCACCACCTCAGAATATCCCAAAGTGCTTTACAGTGAATGAAGTACTTTTGAGGTGTCGTCACTGTTGCAATGTAGGAAATGCAGCAGCCAATTTGCACACAGCAAGGCCCCACAAACAGCAATGTGATAATAACCAGATAATCTTAGATATTGGTTGAAGGATAAGTATTGGCCAGGACACCAGGAGAACTCCCCTGCTCTTCGAATAGTGCCACAGGATTTTTTTATGTCCACCTGAAAGGGCAAACGGGGCCTCGGTTTAATGTCTCATCTGAAAGACGGCCCCTCTGACAGTGCAGCACTGAAGGTGTGCTGCGGTGCCAGCCTGGATTATGTGCTTAAGTCTCATGGAGTAGGAATTGAACCCACAACCTTATGACTCCAAGGCAAGAATGCTACCACTGAACCACGACTAACACCCAGATACCCTGTGAAGTTCTGTATCACTACTAACTAAGCACCGTTAACATAATGCCAAAGCCATTGCTGCTGAAAATATTATTTTTCACTACAAGGGGATTCTTTCTGAATTAATAGTCCATGCCTTTTGGATTAGCAATCCAGTAACATAATTACTATGTTATCGTACCCGTTAGAGATGTTTGATTTTTATCTTCTGAAAATCTTGGGCCTTGAAAGTCAATGGATAAACAATTTTTTTTCAATTTTTGCTTTTAAAAACAAAAGTGGTCCAATAACTAAAAAGCCTTATTTTGATGCTGGTAATTTCAGTGAGGTAGTGACATTTGCAAACGCAATGGTTGGCTTTCTTCAATCTCAAAGATTTAAATTCAATATGTTATAAGTTGTGGTATTCCATTCATTGGTGATCTGTCATAAGATATGAACAGGAAAAGGCCAGTAGGCCCAAAATTACGTATTTGATAGATCTTGACTCCACTTAATTCCCTTTTTGCCATCGTCATCCAACTGTTGAACTCATTTATAGCTCTATGTAATAAACTTGCTATGTGCTATTTATGTCATCCACTTTTTTATTTGGGCATCACCATGTGATGCCCAGTCACACCGACACACTTCTAGCATTAAATGTAGCTTCAAAAGCTACAGTTCCCCCTATCTTTTTATGTACAGCATCACTAATGCACTCTGAGGTACAATTGCTTTGTCCTGACTTTCTGTGGGAGCTCCAATAGTTAAGGTTAACTTTTTTTTTGTAATGTTCGAGAGCAAACACAGAACCTGACTCGATGGGAATACACATCAGAGATTTGACAAGGAGGTAATCACACTTAACATGTACACCAGCTAAGTGAGGCTCTGAACTGGCAGCAGAGCCTTATAAAATTTAACCTGTACAATTCGCTTGAATAGCCTTCCCAGGTAAATTATTATACAAGCCTTTATGAACCTTTAGTAGATTGAACAAAGAGAAGACACTCTGGATGTGGTATTGTTGGATGGAGGATAAGTGGCATATCCTTGTTTTCAAATGTTTCCGTGTCTCGCTACCCTCCCAGTTCTACAACCCTCTGAGATCTCTGCACTCCTCCATTTCTGGCATCTTGCGCATCCCTGATTTTCATTGTCTCAATGTTGGTGGCCATGCCTTGAGCTGACTAGGCCCTAAGCTCTGGATCTCTTTTTTTTTCTCTCTTTAAGACACTCCTGAAAACTTACCACTTTGACCAAGCTTTTGCTCACCTGTCCTAATATCTCCTTTATGGCTGTGTTAAATTTTGTCTTTTAACACTACTGTGAAGTGCCTTGGGATCTTTTACTACATTAATGATGCTATATAAATGCAAGTTGTTATTTGTGTATGTGCCAACTACTTGTGGTGATGTAGTTAAACAAGAACAAGTCAGCCATAGCACTACAAGTGCAGTTGGATGTATAGACCAAGCCCGTCACGGATTGCAAGTATAAGCATTTGGATTGGGACAACATTTAAACATTTCTATATTTTTATATGGTTCTGAAGAAGTAGCTAGAGTTAAAATGGAAGCTCTTACCTTCATTTTGATATTTTAAGGAAAGAAGACAAGTTGTCTATGGGGTCAGGTTGGTTGATCTGGAAATTAGTAAGGATATTGGAATTTTGTTCTAACTGCAAATTGAATTGTGCATGATTGAGGTATTAACAGTTTCTTGGAATCCAGATAATGTGTGAGCACTTTCTCGTTAGTATTTTATGCAATAATTTCATAGTTAACAGCATGGAAGGAGGCCATTCAGCCCATTGTCTATACCCTTCTTTGCTAGAGCAATCCAAAACCTAGTGCCCTGCTCTCTTTTATACCTGTATCTTTCTCTGTTTGAAATAGTTTGCATCTTTTAAGGGAAAAAATGGATATTATTTTTCTCAGCCATTCCATGCTCCAACAACCCTCTACACTAAGAAATTTCTCCAAACCTCTCCATGACCATTTTAAATTGATGACTACCGGTCAGTGATTCCCTAACCAAAGGAAGTAATCTTTCACTGTTAGCCCCATCGAAACCTTCATAATTTTAATCGCCCCTATTATATCTCCTCCTTGACCTGTTCTGCTCCAGTGGAAAGAGTCACAGTTTCCCGTTGTATCTTTAATCATGGATGATTGACAACTCCTGACTTTAGAGGCCTTTGGATTAGATATGTGCTGGGAATTCTCTTAGTCTTGGCAGGGGATGCACACTCTGTGGATGAACTCACATTCACCTCATCCACATGCAATATCGTATCCGAAAGGTCTACAGAGAGATACCTTTTTTTTTCAATGTATTTCTTAACATATGTATTTGGATTGGCTACAAATTTTGTTATTTTCAGTCCACATAGACTGAATTGAATGTTATTGCTTTTACATATTGTGGGGATTCTGTATCTTACTGCATCACTTAGCTCGTGTATTAGTCCAATTTCTTTACAGTTTAATTAAGTAGTTTTAGCCTGTGTACATTGGTCAGTTGGTGTGGTATTTCCTGCCTTCCAGGAGAGACTGGAAAACACAATATGAATCCCACCTGATCTCTAGTGAACCATATACCACAATTAGAGGTTAATTGTTGATCCTGGGCATGTGTATATATGAAGGCTCAGGTTTCAAACCCTAAGAGACACAGGCTGCTAATGGAAATTGCCAGTTTTTGCTGAGAATGCAATTAATTCCCATCATATTATTTAGACCTAAAACCTGACTAGTAGAGTATATGTCAGAAATGAAGGAGAAACAGCAGCACTTCATTTATAATGTTCATTTTGATCAGTTTAAAACAAATAATGCTTTGCTAAATGCACACTGATTTGAAGCACTAATTAGTTTGCATTTTCATTGTCTGAACTCAAACACCTGTTTAGTCAGTGAATTTGAAGGGGAGAATGAGATACAGGAAAACTTGTGTTTATATAACACTGTATCACATGACTAAGAAGTATGCAAAGCACTTCACACCATGAATTACTTTTTTAAAAAGCAGTCACTGTTCTTGTATAGATGAACATGACAGCAATTTTATGCATGGCAAGATCTCAAACAACAAATGAGCTAAATGACCTTTGAGGCTGTTTGGTTGTAATTAGGGGACCACAACTAAATCTTGCACCTTCAGCAGTGCTAATGTATTTAGGGTGATATGTCTTTGAGTTCATTACACCTAACTGTGTGCTATAATCATTACACTGAAGCTACAGAATAATTGCTTCATGGCTCTTGACGTCAATATGTTCTGTGAATTTCTTATCCAGTGAGAGACTTTTTTTCCCTTGTCATGTGGCTTGGCACAGACACACAGGTGGTGTTGAGATGAACTGCTCCCCCCCCCACCCCCCAGACACAGATTTCATCTCCTAAGTACCGAGGTGTGGAGAAACAACAGTCAAAAGGAGCTGATTTTGTGCCCAAAAAAATTTGACTTTGGAGAAGTCTCAATTTTTCACAAATTGGCAATGAGCTTGGGCGTTATGGATCACTTAGCCTAAAGAAGTCAAACTAACATTTATACAGCACCATTCCTATCTTCAGGATATCCCAGAGTGTTTCACTGTCAATTAATTACTTTTGAAGTGTGGTCAATGTTTTGCAGACAAACATGACCACAAATTTGCACATAGCAAGATCCCACAGGCAAACAAATGACCAATGAATCTGTTCTGGTGGTGTTGGTTGAGGGATAAATGTTGACCAGGGCACTGGGGAGAATTCCTCCGCTTTTCTTCGCATCTTTTACATCCACCTGAAAAGGCTGACGGGACCGCGGTTTAACGCCTCATCTGAAATACGGCACCTCTGACAGTGCAGCATTCCCTCATGACTGCACTGAAGTGTCCGCCTAGGTTATGTGCTCAAGCCTCTGGAGTGGGGCTTGGTGCAGAAATATTATCCAAGCTCAGGGAAGGGTTAATTTAATGGGAGAGGTTTATGCTCTTCCCCTGCTCATGTGGTCAAGCAGTTGCTAAAGCAAAATGAATGACGTATGCTGTTTCCTTCCATTTGTAGAACCGTAGTTCAGACCTAGAGGACCTGAAGGCATTCATCAGCTTCCTCTCTCTTCCACCTGCTTTAACTTGATCTCCTCGCTGACGGCCACAGTTACATTAACTTTAACATTGCTCAGCTTCTTGCTGAAGGGGAACCTGCCAGAGCTGGACGATGTCTACCACTCTCCCAGGTAATCCTGCTTTTGAAATGGTTCGAATTTTGTTTCAAAATGTGCTAGAGTTTGATGGTAACATTTTAATTGCAGTCAGATAATTTCCTAAATCGACTGAAATTACTGTATTTATTGCAAATGTGTCTCTCCGATATGAATTTGGCATGATAGTGGCCTTTGGATGGGGGTGTGGTTCACTATTAATGTGAATTGCAGAATTGTGTATTTCTCCAGATCAATCAAACTTCGTTTCTGTGCAACTTTTTTTTTGTGCTTAACTTTTTGCTCTATCACGTTGGTTGTGCATGCAGTGGGATCATACATTTCAAACAAAATCACTGCAAGACTGCTGCATTTTAAGTCTTGGGATTTGTTGGAGCTTTTGTTCATCTGTGCACACCAGAGCGTTCATTTTAACCCCAGATCTGCTGGGAATGCTGATCCTGGAGGCTCCTATAATGCATGATGAAGTATGGCTTCAGGGCTAATTAGTCATCTGTCTCTCGTCTTGCTTCTTGTACATTTTAAGGGAGAATATTGCCAGCAAAGTGGTCTTGCGTGGGTCATTGACATTAATTAGTTGTTTATGAAGAAAGCAATGCACATTACAACAGCGGAACTGAAACCTTACACTTATTAATGCCGGTAATTTGTTTTTATGTTCTCTGGTTTGAGAACCTGGGACATTTTAGTCACTTTTTTGTAAATCCATTTTTTCAGCTTATGGAAACCTAAACTGTGTAAGTTCCAGAGTAAATGGCCACCAAAAAGGGGTTTAACATGTCCAAGCAGCAATCAACCATCAACAATGCTGAACGATATAGTCGAAGTATTATGAGTACATGCCTGAATTGTATCCTACTGTGTGGTGCTGTGGTTAGACAACATTTTAAGTACTGTCTCCCATTTGGAGACACAAGGGAGATATCCAAGAACTGGAGGTAATACAGAGAAGGTTACAAGAAATGAAGTCTGTTTTCAGAAGAAAATTTCAAAGCATTTCAGTTTTACGACCTTGAAAGTAGATGACTGAAAGGTGACTCATTAGAATTACGCATAGAAGGGACATCTTAAACTGAGTAGGAAAGAGGACACTGTTTCAAACCAGTAAAAGGCGCATTTAGGATTGATGTTGGGGAAATTCTTCATGCAGTGATCAACTCGTGGAATGGACTTCCTGGTAGGATAATAGAGCAAAACCAGGGGAATTATTTAAACAGTGGCTGGGTGAGCCTGTGGCAGGAGCGAGTGGATGTTTTTTTTTAGGTGGGTGGGTTAGGATAGGCTGAATGGCCTTAGAATCGTAGAAAAGTTACAGCACGGAAGGAGGCCATTTGGCCCATCGAGTCTGTGTCGGCTCTCTATGCAAGAGCAATCCAGCTAGTCCCACTCCTCGCCCTATTCCTGTAGCCCTGCAATTTTTTTTTCCTTTTCAAGAGGCCTTCCTTGGTTTTTAAAAAAAATCCTTTCATGATACTTTTGGATATTTATCAGTTGCTAATGGGTCAGAACGTGTAACCACAGTCTAGAATGTTCTGGTATTTATCTAGATTTATTTAATGTAGTAAAGATAAAGGTTGAGATCTGTATTCTGAGTGGAAATTGTCTATTGGTCTCTTTCTTTCTTTGGTGGATATTGGTCTTGCAACCAACCTCCCAAATGGAGATTACGGCCCCGATATTGGCTGCGAGGGAGCAAGCATGTCAGTGGCCGAGAAACCCAGAAGTACCGGGAAGGCGGAGGTCTTGCCGAATTTAACAGCAGGACCCCATTAAAAATTTTTAACTCCGTTTCCCATCCGGCAGCCAGCCAGATTAAGAAACTGGCTGGCAGGTGGGAAAGCCTGTTGTACACTGCTGCAGACTAGAGAGGAGGGAGGGAGGGAGGGAGAGATCGTGGGGGTGGGGGGGTGAGATTGGATCGCGAAGGGGGTCTAAAGGTCTCGGCAGGTTTGCTTGAGGGGACGTCCTCCTGGCCCACAAGCAGTGCTGGAAAACCACTTACCTGTTGGATCTGGCAGTTCTCTCCTTCCTTTAGCTGCCGAGCCCCGAGAAACCAGTGCTGGAGGCGTTCAATCCAAATGGCTGCCAAAATCTGAGGAAAGCAGCCTCGAACATATTACCGACCTGCCTCTTGGGTGGATTACTTGCCTGACCTCCAACCTGTCCCGATTTAGACTGGAAGTATACGCGTTCGCGGCGGGTTAGGGCTGGGCTTCCCACTTTCTACAATTTAACCCCCTGTCCTGTCACTATCCCACCTGTCCTCTTGACTCAGGTGAGAACGCAAGCCCCTGAGCCACAGGTGACACTAGTGACCTCTAATATCACCCACTGCAGAGTTTAAACAGGCTGAGTAATGGGTCCCACTAAGCCAGATAAAACTGAGAATTGTGCTGCTGATATTGCTTTTGGGTTATAAAGAGGTGAACGTTTTAGTTTTTGCACTGAGCAGCATGCCAGAGTCCTGGGTTCCAGATATACATGGAGACTGTTTTACCTCCAGTGCATGCAGGGTTATTTCAGCTGCTGTATCCAAGTGTGTGGGTAAAAATTTTAATGAGAAAACTGGACATTTGAACTATTGGACAAAGTTGGGTTCGCGCTAGTGTGTGTGTGTGCGTAACTGACAGCAGATTCATGGACAGTTTATGCCGTGCTCCAGTGCCATGGGGTTCACATTGAGCACAGGGCGTCTACTATTGGCCACGTTCCTTTAACGTAAGATCACCTTTCTACTACTCCCTAAATAATACCAAATCCTAGTGGTTGTAGGAACAATGTGTTTATTGTGCGCGATAAGTTTCTATAGCAGCTCTATTTTACTAAACCATGAGAGGGACTGCATAGGGAATAGGCTAGCGAGTGGAAAACTATTTTGCTGGCTTCAACAGGCTGGCCTGTCGACATCCAAAAAATGAAGCCAGTTAACAATGTTCTGTTCACGTAGCCACCAGCTGACTGTAGAACAACCTCCTTTTGTTGTTCATGCATGGCCTCTGGTGGTAGTAGCACCAACTTATTTATTTTGTCAGTTTGTAGTCAATGATGGAGCTTGTGTTAGTAACACAGACAATGTAAGTGCAGCATTGTCAGCTTTGACTCAGTCAGTAGCACTCTCATCTCATGAGTCAGAAGGTTGTGGGTCCAAGTAGCAATCCAGAGACTTGAGCACATCATCCGTGCTGACTCATCAGGGCAGTACCGAGGGAGCGCCACACCATCAGAAGTGCCGTCTTTCGGATGAGTGGTTAAACCGAGGCCTGATCTGCCCTCAGGTGGACATAAAAGATCTCATGAGAAGAGCAGGGGAGTTCTCCCCTGTGTCTTGGCCAACATTACAAAAACAGATAATCTGGTCAAATATCTCATTGCTCTTTGTGAGAGCTTGCTGTTTGCAAATTGGCTGCTGCATTACCTACATTATAACAGTGACTGCACCTCAAAAGTACTTAATTGGCTGTAAAGTGCTTTGGAATGTCCTGAGGTTGTGAAAGGTACGATACAAATGCATGTCTGTCTTTCATTGGAAACCATGTCCCATCCCCAGAGACCATTTCCAAATTACTCTAACTTCAAATAGTGCATTATTCTTGGCAAGCCCACAATTATATAGGCAATGCTAATATATGGGACAAATGGAAGAAACCATGTCAGATCCGATAGTTAAACTGTACCAGAAATCATGTCGCTACCTCAATTAAGATGAGCACCCAGACTCAAATCTACATTAGAGCCATTTTAACCAGTGTTAATAGCTGTTCCCATTTTGAAGTTGACTATACATCAGACATTTATGATTATAGTTCCTGTGTTGCCCTGTTTACTCATTGTACCAATATCATTTGTAAGAGTATCTTTCCTTTCCTGAGAGGTTACTAGTTTGACACAAAGTATGATACTTGGATTTTACTGTGATTAAAACCATTCCTTGCATTACGACAACAACTTGCTTTTATATTGCACCTTTTTTAATGTAGTAAAATGTCCAAGTTGCTACTTAGGAGTGTTAGCAGAAAAAATTTGACACCGAGCCACATAAGGAGTTATTAGGACAGGTGACCAAAAGGTCGAAGAGGTGGGTTTTAAAGAGCACCTAAGAGGCGGAGAGGTTTAGGGAGGGAATTCGAGTGTAGGGCCTAGGCCACTGAAGCCACGGCCGCCAGTGATGGAGTGATGAAAATTGAGGATGCACAGTCTTGGAGTGTTTTAGAGCTGGAGGAGGTTAGGGAGATGGGCGGGGGGGGGGTGGTTGGCGAGCGAGGCCATTGAGGGATTTGAAGACCAGGATGAGAATTTTAAAATCAGTGTTGCCAGCCCGGGAGTCAGTGTAGGTCAGCGAGCACAGAGGTGATGGGTGAACAGGACTTGGTTCAAGTTAGGATATGGCAGCAGAGTATTGGATGAGCTCAAGTTTAGAGGGTGCAAGGTGGGAGGCTGGCCAGCAGAGCGTTGGAATAGTCGAGTCTAGAGGTAACAAATGCATGGATGAGGGTTTCAGCAGCAGATTAAACAGTTTAGATTTCATTTTAATGCACAAGATAGATACATTATGATTTAGGTCAATGTAGTGCTGGTCAGGGTATGGAAATATTTTTTAAATCTAGAATGTTCTAAAATGCAATGATTGCATACCATCAGTCAGTGTGCCGTGATTTTTTTTTTCCTCATTCTTTTTACCGTGACTCGGCAAACCTGCGACTATATTCATAACAGCTTGTCACCAGATGAATCCGAGCAGAACATCTCGTTCTGAAGACTCCCAGATAAAGCTGTTAAAGCCATGTTGGATGTGCTTCTTTTTAAAAGGAGAGCTGGGCAGGAACAGGCTTGCAGGTTTTAAGGAGAATGTAGGACATGATGCATCTTACCTTTCTGGTGCCATAGGATGTCCCTCCAAAGACAGCAACTAGTCTGACAACTTATGTAGGATGGAATATTAGCTAGGTATTCAGGAGCTTTGCTCGACTTAGCCCCCCCACTCCAACCACTCCCCTCCCCTTTTTCTGTGTTCTTCATCCATCTGGTGGGAAGTGATGTTCTGGAGAATTTCCCATGGGTACAATTAACAAGGGCTATCACCTTCTCTTGCATTTCATCCTTCTCATTTCACCCCCCACCCCCCCACCAACTGATTATTTTTTTTCTCCCCACCCTAGTCCAGCTGCATTCTGCTGCTGTTTGTCTCTTTATCTATGTCTCTATCTTTCTGTCCCTAGCCTCAGTACAAACCTCGTCATGATGTATTGGGGGGAGTTTAAACCCTCACATGTGTGAAACGTGACCCTAACCTGGTGCGCACATGCTTATTGCCCATTTTATGGCAGTGGAAATCAGGGTGTCTGAGTGTCCCATCAGTGCAATTGGGAGCCTGATTTTAAAGTTAACTGCAGCTGCACAGGTTCCCCAGGGGTCAGGAAACCCGGCAGTGAAAGGGACCGTCTCCACAGGGTAAGTGCCTTTTCCAGTACTCATGGGCCAGGAGGAGTAGGAATGGCCTCTCCCTTGCCACTCAGTCTGTTTTCTCGTTCCCTTCTCCTCCTCTTTTTTTTTCCCCACCCCGCCCCTGGTCGGGATGCCCCTGACCTTCCTACCTCCTGATTGCCGGGGATAGAGGCTGTCACTGCCTGCTGCTGAGTTCCACTCCCAGCCAGGCTGTTTTGTCCAGCTGCCAGGTGGGAAACTCATTCAAAAAATAAGGTTTTGTTAAGTTCGGCAGGACCTCCACCTCCCTGGCAATGCTGGGTTTCTTGGCCTCCCCGTAAATATCGGGGCCCGTCTGTGTCTCTGTCTCCTGTTTTTAGTACTCTATGCACCTTTTTTTTTTTTCCCCTCACCCCGAGCAAAATACTTATCCACCATTTCTCTATAGCTCGTGATCGCCCTCGCTGCCATGATATCCAGCTGAATTTTTTTTTAAATGTTTTTTTTCCCCTCTCGTGAGTACTTAGACATGTGTTTTCAGCCAAAGTTTCTCTTTTCTAAGCAAAGACCACACAGTTAAAGGGATTTAATAACCATGTTTTTGGACTGTTTCAGAAGATTTAGCTCGAGGCTAGTATCTGAAAGGTATCTTTAAAAGACTGAGTCCATTGTCTGATTCCGAGCACCAGAGCTGGGTCACGTCTCTGGCTTTCTCGCTTCAGGGTGTTTACTGCACTAGCCAGACAGGCAGAGTTTCCGGTGCTTGTTTCCACCATTGGTTTACAATGCCGGTTCTGTGTGGTACTGAAGACCTTGCTTACATGAGAGTAGGGAAACCTTCACAGTGCATGCTTTTGAAACAGTATTGTCTGGTTTATGTGGGAGTCTTTTTTTTTAAACAAAAAATTCACCTCACAGAAGAATACATAGTTACAAAATAATTATTTAAAAATGAGCACTAGTGAGGATGTTCCCAAGGTTGGGTGAAACTAGAACTAGGGGGCATAATCTTAGAATAAGGGGAAACTTCTTCACTCAGAGGGTAGTAGGTCTGTGGAATTTGCTGCCCCACGAAGCTGTGGAAGCTACATCATTAAATAAATTCAAAGCAGAAATAGATAGTTTCCTAGAAGTAAAGGGAATTAGGGGTTACGGGGAGCGGGCAGGAAAGTGGGCATGAATTTAGATTTGAGGTTGGGGATCAGATCAGCCATGATCTTATTAAATGACGGAGCAGGCTCGAAGGGCCGATTGGCCTATTCCTGCTCCTATTTCTTATGTTGGTAAGGAGTTAGGTTTTGAAATTGGTTAAGCCCTTTTATTTATAACTATCTTCCAATGCAGGATATCTGCATTTGTGTTATCCAGAACTCAGTGGCCCATCACTGCTGTTTTTGCCAAGCTTCACTCTCTGTGAATAGACTCCCAAGATTCTCTTCCTTGTCTTCAGGTGCCTCTCTGAATGATCTTCTCCAGCTATAAGTACCTGCCCACATCCTCCCCTGCTCTGACTCTGCATTAATTCTTGTTCTCTGCTCCCTCCACTCGACTGTTAAAGGTTCTTTTTTTTTCAGCCACTATCTCCCTGTCCTCTGGAATTCTCTCCCCTAAAACCACTTTATTTCAAACAAGAACGTGTCTTTTTTGATCATCCCTTCCCTCAACCCCTTTTTTTCCCCCCTTTACTTGCCTGACATTCTCTCCTTTGTCAATTGGTCTGAGATGGTTATCTGAGCAGTTCTCTATAAGGCTTGTTAAAGTTGCTATTTTTATTTATATATATTTTTTAAAAAATCTAACTTTGAAACCTGGGCACCTACAGGGGTAAGTCATTTTACATGTACATATTTACTCTTTCAGAACTGCAGTGAATATACAAATCTGTGTATTAATGTTCCCCCTTCAACAAACCAAGAAATGCACCTCTCCCCTCTGTGCCTATTGGCTGTATGTGTAGTATTTTATCTTATTGTGTGCAGCACGCTTAATGAACGATACGTTCATTACAAGCCGCCCACTGATAATTCATGCCCAAATGACCATCTTTTATAGCCACTTGGGCATGAGTTACCAGTGGTTGTGCCCATGGAGCGACACTCCAGCGCTGGCGAATGCCGACAGAAAATTTGGGTATGGGGAGGAAGATGGCAAATTAAATGATGCAGGTTCCAACTTTAGGGAGGAGCAATGCTGCTCAATTAATTGGACGTTTTGTCTTTGGGTTTTTTATATAAAAGATTAATGACTGGATTCGTTTCCGACAGGGACAAGATCCTGTTTATCTAAGTTTTCTCTTTGGAAGTATCTTCCTCCCTGGTTGTGCAGAGGTAAGACTGGGCCTTGCCAGGGTCTTATCTGTGTGCACAGCCAGGCAGTGAAAATTGACTGCATACTTTTAACTGTTATGCCAATTCTTACAGGCAAACAAACACTTGGCATTGGCCATCGACATGTGCGCAATGCCAGTTGTGCCCTGTTTGTGGGCTCTCAATCAGAACAACCAAATTTGTGCCTATAGTGATTTACTTTCCCAAGGCCCAATCTTTGTGTTGTCCTGCCAATTGGGCAGGTGTTCAGCATCTATAGAACAGCCCAGGGTGGTGAATTGTACATGTCAGTGACAGCACATTACCAACACATACAAGGCCACACAGAAAATTCATTGCTCGCCTGTAAAAATGTTTCCATTTTTATTTTTGACACCCAGACAGGAATTCTTTCCTCTCCCTATATTTCCACAGTGTGCAAATGTACAGGAAAATCACTAAGGAAATCGCAAATCCAGTCACAATAGACTTGATTTATTTAAAGAAATGAGGTACGGGACAGGTTGGAAAGTCATAACAACTGTTAGAAATAGAAATTTACGGTGCAGAAGGAGGCCATTCGGCCCATGCCTGTGCCCGCCGAAAAAGAGCAATCCAGCCTAATCCCACTTTCCAGCTCTTGGTCCATAGCCTTGTAGGTTACGGCACTTCAAGTGCACATCCAAGCACCTTTTAAATGCGAAGAGGGTTTCTGCCTCCACCACCCTTTTCAGGCAGTGAGTTCCAGGCCCCTGCTACCCTCTAGTTGACTTTTTTTTCTCAGCTCCCCTCTAATTATAAGAACAGGTGTAGGAGCAGGTGTAGTCCATATGGCCCCTTGAGCCTGCTCCACCATTCAATCAGATCATGGCTGATCTTCAACCTCAACTCCACTTTCCCACTCAATCCCCGTATCCCTTGATTCCCCTGGAGTCCAAAAATCTATCTATCTCAGCCTTGAATATATTCAATGACTCAGCATCCACAACCCTCTGGGGTAGAGAATTCCAAAGATTCACACCCCACTGTGTGAAGAAATTCCTCCTCATCTCGGTCTTAAATGTCCGACCCCTTATCCTGCAACTATGCCCCCTAGTTCTAGACTGGGGAAACAACTGGCTCGAATTTAGCAGGCCTGCGGGTTCCCAGCGGGTGGTCCTCCGGGAGCGTGGTCAACACGCTCGGCGAAATTAGTGGGTTGCCCGCGCGATCGTAGCAGGCAACACATTAATAGGAATCAATTACCTGCTCCTCCGGGGTCCACGGCGCTGGTCTGCGCGTCTGGCGGGCTGCGCATGCGCAGTACGATCTGTCAGCTGGAGGCTCTCTAGTTAAAGGGGCAGTCCTCCACTGACAGATGCTGCAACCAATGGAACAAATTGCAGCATGGAGCAGCCCAGGGGGAAGGCTGCTCCCAGTTTAATGATGCCTCACCCCAGGTATCATCAGATGGGGTGAGGAGGAGGGGGAGGACAGAGATCTTCCACCCGGCGGGCGGGAGGAAGCGGCCTGCCTCTGCCACCAAGAAGGCCTGGCTCGAGGTGGCAGAGGGGGTCACCTGCGCCACCAACATATCGCCCACCTGCATACAGTGCAGGAGGCGCTGCAATGACCGCAGTAGGTCAGCCACAGTGAGAACACGAAGTCTTTCCCCTACACTCCGTCTGCCACAACACTGCCCCCACCCCACATCTCCTTCGGCACCGCCAACACTACTCTGTCACATCACCCTTCATACCCACTCAAACCCCATCCTCATCTTACCTCCACCTACTCACCTCGCCAGTACTCATCCTGCCACTAACACGCGACCCAATCCTCATACAATCTCATTGCTCCATCCCATACTTAACCTCTTGTGCATCTCCCTCACGGCCAGCCTCACTCAACCTGCCACCACCTGTGCTGCAGCCACAGGGCATGCATCACATATGTGCAGTAGGCAGCGTAAGGCAAACGTGTCGTGAGCATGAAGGGGATGCACAAGGGTGTCTGAGGGTTTGTCCTGGGTGTTACCTATATTGAATTTCAGAGCAACAAACAGCACACATTATATTGACACCACCACTGCCATGTCTCCGCGAATCCTGTCCGTTGTGTCCAATAATGCCCGCTCCTGGGTATCACTGAGGACCCACCACTGATGCCACCCATCGTGTTACTGCAGAGTAGGTGCAGGTGTATTTGCAGGGCTCTTCCGCGCAGACGACTGAGAGACATCGGCGGTGTAGCCGGCTGCACCCTGGAAGGATGCGGAGGAGAAGTTGTGGAGGGCAGTGGTGACTTTGACAGCGACAGGTAAGCAGTTGGTGCTGGGGCCAGCCAGGAGCAGCTCGGCATGAAAGAGCCTGCAGATCTCCACGACTACATGTCGAGTGAATCTGCGCCTCCCTGTGCACTGCTGCTCGGAGAGGTCCGGGGAGCTGCGCCTCGGTCTGTGGACCCTGCGGCGAGGGTAGTGCCCTCTGCGATGCGTCTCTCCCTGCGGTAGCCCTCCCTCCTGCTGTGCAGGTGGGCGTGCAACAACACCGTGTTGGGGGGCTCCACGTCTCTGCGGCGGACGGCGTGGACTGCGAGGCTGCTGGGGCTGGTCATGCTGTTTGTCCTCCGAGGGTGTCCACGCACCACCCATCTGGCAGATGTTGGTCTGAGGGGTTGTGCAGGGTAGGTGTGTGGTTCCTCGCACTGGGGCTGCGGTTTCGTGTCGGTCTGTCCTCTGGCTTGGCGGGGGGTGGTGGAGGGCAGGGGTTGCCCTATGTGACGCGGTGGCCTCCTGCGTGGGTGAGGGCTCTCCCCCGTGGAGTGCACCTTGGCACCTGCCACAGGCTGCTGGCTGCAACACGCCTGGTTGGAGAGAGACTGTTTCCCCCAGTGTGGGAAACTCACTGCCTTGAACCCAAAATCCCACACTTCCTCTTTTGACAGCTGCTTCAGCTCATTAACTGACCTCAACAGCAAGGTAAGTACTCTCAAGTGGAACCCCGCTGGCTTTAATTGCCTGCGGGATTCCCACCAGCGGGGCTTGCGCGCGCAGCCCCGCACGTCAGCGCGGTACCCGGAAGTGGGCGGGATTTCGGCGCGATCCGGTCACGTGACCAGATATCGGGATTTTCGGGGCCCCCCCGCTGGAAACCCGCAGGTAACCCGACGCGAAAATCGAGCCCAACCTCTCGACATCTACCCTGTCAAGCCCCCTCGTAATCCTAAATGTTTCAATGAGATTACCTCTTACTCTTCTAAACTCCAGAGAGTATGGGCCCATTCTACTCAACATTGAGATTGTTTGCACACAGTCAAACCATCTTAACAATTCATTTTGAGTTTTTGTTGTAGCTGACTCTGATTTTGGTGGCCATTTGAAAACTTGTGTTTAGAAAATAGCGCAGAAACTCATTGAAAATGGGATTTGCCATTTCTGTTCCTAAAATGAGCGTGATTTAAGGGTTACTGTCAAGTATGGAGATCTCTATATAAATAAGGGATTCCTGCCATTGCTACAGATTCAAAGCTGGGCAGGGGGAAGAGTTCCAGCAGGCCACAAAGAAAATATTAAAGAGGGATGTGGAGACATAGATTCCCACTGGCTTATTTTTAGCGACTAGTTAACGTGTTTGTTAAATTCCTGTCTCTGCTATTTGAACCCATTTAAAATAAACCGTCTAATGACCGTGTTGGAACAGGTGGAAAATAGAGTACGGAGGCAATTAAACCCCCTGATGTTACGTGTAAACTGGTGAGTTGTTTTGTCTATTGTGGCAACATGAGTGCCTAACCCCATGCCAGTCAGAACGCTGCAGCGAGAGAACATTTCTCCAGATTTAAATTACTAGTGCTCATAGACAATCATTTCATTTATAAAGCCCCAAGCTGGTTTATGGGTGTAATTTTAAGACCTTAATCAGTGATGTCAACATGGTAAACTTGTTTCTGTTTGCAAACCTACGAGGTTTAAAAACATTGTGTTAGGAGGCACTTACGTGAGTTTGAGTAAAACATGAGCTACATGAAAACTAATCTTCAGTGGTGTATCCTCACCTGGAAACCTAATTAATCAAATAGACATTCAGACTTTACACCTTACTGCTGACCGGAATGACTAGTACTGCTCCATTTATCCTGAAATGGTGTCTAGTTACTCATGAGTTATGTGCTTTAAGGATTTATTTTCATTTTTTTTGTATTGAGTTTACATACTTGTGCCGATCCTAAAGAATGGAATGCTTTTCGCTTTAGGCATTTAAAGTAATTGGCAAAAGAACCAGAGGTGAAACGTGGAGAAATCTCAGCGAGTTATGATCTGGAATGCACTGCCCGAGAGGATAGTGGAAGCAGCTTTCTTGGTCCCTTTCAAAAGGGAATTGGATAAATATTCAAAGAGAAAATTGTAGGGATATGGGGAAAGAGCAGGGGAGTGGGACTAATTGGATAGCTCTTTCAAAGAGCCGGCACAGGCACAACGGGCCGAATGGCCTCCTTCTGCGCTACATGATTCTATGATCCGGTGTTAGCATCAAGCACTCCCAGTGTGTGCCAAATGCAATGCCCAGCTTGATTTCTGCTGAGGAGTAAAACTGGATTCCTTTTGAGAGTTTGATCTCTGGTGTTAATCTGTTATGCAATTAAGTGAATCAGTTCTGAATTCTGATGATACTCTGCAAGTGTCTTCGGTTCCCAGTAATCTTTGCTTGTATTCACTTTAACTGCCTGCTCCCTGCTGCACTGTGAAACCATCTGGCTGAATGTTAATATTTTGGGTGTAACGCTTAATGGAGTTCCTAAAACAGGAAGCTGCAGTTTCCTACCCTTGATTTGTAAAGGTGAGAAAACAGAAGTATCAAAACATAATACTTTATTTTCCCCCCTCCACTGATCCTTGTTTTGAGAGAATAATATGTTTACATAAAATGTTCTTTATGTAACCAGTGAACTGGAACATAGTGTATCAACATCTTTTTGCCACACTTTTGTCTGCATGGGTTTTATTTACTTATCAACTTCAATGCTGCTCCCAAAAGAACCAAATCTGTGGCCTCCTTCTGTGCTGTAACCATTCTATGATACTATAACTAGCTTTGGATGAAATGCAGAGAGCGAAACGTTTGTACATGAGGAACTTTTACACAGCGAATGGTTGTGATCTGGAATGCACTGCCTGAAAGGGTGGTGGAGGCAAATTCAATCGTGGCCTTCAAAAGGGAATCTGATAAGTATTTGAAGGGAAAAAAATTGCAGGGCTAGGGGGAAAGAGCAGGGGAGTGGGACTAGCTAGATTGCTCTTGCATAAAGCTGGCATGGGCTCGATGGGCCGAATGGCCTCCTTCTGTGCTGTAACCATTCTGTGATTCTATAAACTAGCTTTGGATGGAATGCAGAGAGCGAAATATTTGTACAGCGAGCTCTCACCAGTGGCTCAGTGGCAGCACTCTTGCCTCTGATTCAGAAGGTCTCTCGTCCCACTCCAGAGACTTCAGCACAAAATCTAGGCTGACTTATCTGTGCCGTGCTGAGAGCGCTGCACTGTCGGAGGTACCGTCTTACAGATGAGACATTAAATCAAGTCTGCCATCTCAGGTGGACGCAAATGATCCCACAGCACTATTCGAAGAGGACATAAGAGCAGGCCAACCGGCCCCTCGAGCCTGCTCCGCCATTCAATAAGATCATGGCTGATTTGATCCTAACCTCAAATCTAAATTCATGTCCAATTTCCTGCCCGCTCCCCGTAACCCCTAATTCCCTCAACCAACATCAGATAATTTTTTTTTAAAAAAGTGGTCATTATCACATTGCTGTTTGAGACCTTGCTGTGTGCAAAATGGCTGCTGTGATTCCTACATTACAATAGCGAACTGCACTTCAAAAGTACTTTATTGGCTGTTTTTTAATCCATCTCAAAACCATTTTTTTTTTAAGTCGTCCACACTGGGTTCTCTTCAGCGGAGATCTTGTTGATGCTACGTTGTACTTGCTGTTTGGTTTCCCAGGTTCTCTTTCCAATGTAAAGCGTACAAAAGCCTCGTTATAACTGCCAACAGAACGTTCTCTTTGCAGCGCTAAGTTCGGCCGTGTCTGAACTGCTGACCTGCAGCAGGAAAAGAAATGTTGACTGTCTTCGTAATTAGTCCAGACTCTCGCTCTTCAAAAAAATATTTTTGTACCAGTTTTTAATCCATGAGGAGCAGCCTTGCAGGAAGGAAAAGGAAAGGTTTAATTAAATGAACTGGGATGAATTGTATTGACAGGCAAGTTCTCCCACCACTTGATGTTCAACTCGCACTTCAGTGTGCACCTCGCATCACGTTGACCTGATATGCTGTAAACAATGACCCTTTTTTACTTTTGAATGTTTCGGGGCCTGTGCTGAGTTAGCTGAGCTCAGCTAGAACAGTGAAAGAAAGAACTTGCATTTGAGCGCTATACAACCAATGAAGTACTTTTGAAGTGTAGCCACTGTTGTAAGGTAGGAAACATGGCAGCCAATTTTCACACAGCAAGGTCCCACCAACGGCAATGAGATAAATGACCAGATAATCTGTTTGTGTTGGTTGAGGGATAAATATTGGCCAGGACATCGGGGAGAACATCAGTGAGGATGCTACAGTTGACCTCAAACATCACTTGAGCTGAGTGGGGGAAAAGTAAGTTATCCCATGCGTCCTGCTGGAAAGTTTGTATTTGTGAGATTGGGGCAAGTTCAGTATTGGGGTTGTCTGTGAAACCTGCCTCGTTGTTTAGCTTACCATTGCTCGCTGCTTAGGGTAACCTGTAAAGAATGGCCACTTGACAAGGCACTGGAGCACTCCAGATGTCCAAGGAACTGTACCCAGCAGGGGTCGCTGCGTTCAGGCAATGAAAAAATTAGAGGGGCAGGAAGAACGTTTTGGTTCGCAGCAGAGGAAAAAAAAGTCTTCTAAAATTGTCAAAGAAGAAGCAGTTTCTACTTCGGAGTTTACAATACATCTGTGATCCTCTCAGCAACTGACATCACGCCGTTTCCTTCTCCATGGTCTAATAGAGGCGAGGCTCACAGTTTCAGGCTCCCCCCTCATATTGATCTCAACTATGTCTGGGTGGAGAAGTGTGAAGTAGAGGCTGGGTAAGTCCCACAAAGAAAGGAATCACCTGGGCTTGAGCTCACTCTTGGTGGCAACCTGTAAAGCTGTTTTTGGGGAGGCCTTGGAAAATTTCTTTACCCCAGTCAAAAGGACAGGCTTGATGCATGGCGTAGGGAAAATTTAAAGGTGGAGGGGTGGGGACAAACAGATAATGAAAAAGGACACACTGTACCTCAACTCATGGCAATTGAAACCAAGAGTGATTTTGAGACAGATCAAAGTCCAAAATTTGGACATCCTGCTCTGTGTACTTCAAACTTTGATTTGACTACAGCAGTATTGGCATTGTACCTGTGACTTTTACACAAAGCTACCCAGGAAAACACTCATCGCATCAAACTGCAAGCTACTGTCCAAAAGTTACAGGTTGCAGAGACCTATGTGAAGGTAACATTTATGTAGCAGATGTGGTAAATAGTGTGATTGCAATCTTGCAAAATATTTCAATGATCAATTCTGATTTGCATTTTGGTATCAGTAGTATTACTAGGACTGTTTTTCTATGCTATCTGCTCATTAATTGTGGAGGACACAAAAGAAGTTGCACAAAAGAAAGAATTGCATTTATATAGAGCCTTTCATGACCTCTGGATGTCCCAAAGCGCTTTACAGCCAGTGAAGCACTTTTGAAGTGTACTCACTGTTGTAATGTAGCAAACATAGCAGCCAATTTGCGCACAGCAAGGTCCCACAAACAGCAATATGATAAATGACCAGATAATCTGTTAGTGAAGTTGGTTGAGGGATCAATATTGGCCAGGACACTGAGGAGAATTCCCTAGTTGTTCTTTGAAATTGATCCATGGGATCTTTTAAGTCTACCTGAGAGGGCAGACGGGGCCTCAGTTTAGTGTTTCCCCTCCCTAAACCACTCCGAGCCTCTCTTTTAAGTTACTCCTTCAAACCAAGGGCAGACCAAAGTTTCCAGTCGGAACATCGCGTGCGCAACACAACGGTGCATGCGCGTGCAAAATATTTGCGATGGCACTAATCACAGCGTAAAACCTACCTCTCTGACCAAGCTTTTGGTTCACCTGTCCTAACATCTCCTTATGTGGTTTGTTGTCAGATTTTGTCTGATTACACTCCTGTGAAGCACCTTGGGATGTTTTTACTTCGTTAAAGGTGCTTTATAATTGTAAGTTGTTGAATGAGACTGAAGGATAAGTACAGAGGTAGATGATTGATTTCATCCTGTTGGAAACATTAAAAAGTTATTCGAACTGACAGCCTGATTTTTGACTTGATCTATCTTCAATGTTGGGAGTAAATTTTGATTGCGATTTTTCACCTTCACATTGATTTGCAAACTTTTGTGTCCATAGCCTCCAGTGTCAATGTTTTGAACCAACCAGAGGGGAAAAAAAATTAAACTTTTTTTTAACTGCCATTACAGCCCCTCTCTTCAATGATAGCAGCCCAGGAAACGTAGAAAAAAAAATGGGTAGTCCTAATTCACCTCTCCTCATGTGAGCCACTGCTGCTTTGCCTTGCACCCTTGCAACCCCGACTGTACTGCCATCAGCACTACCTCAACTGTAACCTGATGCTCACCCTCTGGGCCCCTCCCAATCTCTTGACTGGTATTGGTCCTTGCCTGACACTTGGTCCCCACCCTACCTTGAAACTATACTCCTCTGAGCCTCCACTCCCCAGCCTACAAGCAAATCCACAGATTAGTTAAATTAGAAAGTTTATGATGGTGCAAATATTTAATGGTCTTTTTGGAAAGAGTTACTTTTAGTGGGTCAAATGGCTTTATCCCGTGTGCTGCAATACAGGTACTTGCAGTAACAACAACTTGCATTTATATAGCGCCTTTACCATAGTAAAAGTCCCAAGATGCTTCACGAGCTTTATTGGACAACATTTGATACTGAGCCACAAGGAGATATTAGGATAGGTGGCCAAAAGCTTGGTCAAAGAGGTAGGTTTTAAGCAGAGTCTTAAAAGAGGAGAGAGGTTTCGGGAGGGAATTCCAGAGCTTGGGGCCTAGGCAGCCGAAGGCACGGCCACCGACGGGTGAAGGAAATCGGGGATGCACATGGGGCCAGCATTGGAGGAACAAAGTTCTCGGAACGTCTTGAGGATGGAGAGGCAGAGGGGTTTAGGGAGGGAATTCCAGAGCTCAAGCAAATTTATACTAGGTTGGTCAGCAAGAATGCATTCTACAGCTTTATCCTCCTCTCGTGTAATTTTGGCGCCTTGCATTCTGAGCATTGTCAAGGGTCTAAAATGAAATGAGTTTGGGTAGTTTAAACCCATTCCCGGGTGACATTTGAGTTCAAATTGTTCTCCGTACTGGCACCGTGGTACTAATTTAGCAGTGTTGCTCAGAGAAGCCATAAGCATAGGGAATATAGAATGTGGAAATGCCTCTGATCTATTGCTATCCCTCAAGGGGGGATTGAGGCAGACTGTCTGGGTAATACACAGGGAGCTATTGAATTTCATTTGATCTGTGCTCTCTGACACATGGGAGTGTCTGATGCTGTCATTGATGTTAGATTGTTCCATAAGCCAGTACAGTTGTCCTTTCCCTTGCATAAAGCATGTGTTTCTTTTTCAAATTTAAAAAGCACAAGATCCAATGCCTTAAGAACTGGGCTAGTGCACGCTAGTGACGTGCATCATACTTGCCATGAGAGTGTAACCATTATTGATGTGGAGACCCAAGTCAATGGAAAGGCCAAGGAAGATTATTTTTTCAAATGGCCTGTGGCAATCCTGATGTGTTCTCCAAGAATGAAAGTTTTAAATAATCATTCTTTCCTGGCTGTGGATTGGAAGCTTTCCCATGTACTTGAATAAAACTTAACTCTTCCAACCAGTGCCGCGGCTACCTGTTTTCTTTATTCGTGGGGGTATGGCACACAGTTAGAAGCAGGTAAACCTCCACCTGTTAGTAATTCTACACGTTAATTATCTCTCTGGGTTTTTGAATTCTAAAATCCCTACTTCTTTCAGTGGTCAGATGAAAGGCGCTTATCCCATGGCACGAGTCAAAGACCAGCTGGAAGTATCTCTTGTGTTCTGGCCAACATTCATCCCTCAACCAACACCACCTCAAGAAACAGATCAACTGGCCATTCATAGGGGGAGCTGAAGTAAGGTGGGAGGAGGCTTGTGTGGATTATAAACACTGGCATAGACCTGTTGGGCCGAATGTAAATACTATGTAGCTCATGACTGTTAGTGGCAGTTGTTTGTACTAAAGGGCTGCCACGTCTGCCTACATAGGGTAGAATGATTTAACAATTAGTAATTGCGTGAAGTGCTTTGAGAGGTTTGTAAGTGATTCAGCCGCTATACAAATGCTAGTATTACACTTTTTTTTAAATAAAAAGTGTTATAGCTTCTAATTTTTTTTTTCCTCCTGTTTACCACTATAAAACTGTTATTTACTTGTCAGGTATTCGGTACTACTGAGCTTGAACTCAATCAAAAGTAGACCCAACTGTTGTCGTCAGATTGAATTGACTGATAACCCCTCTAACTTGATTTTTGTAGTTTGAGATGACACTTAAACAGTGACTGTGATATCACTTGACAATTTAACTTGGTGTGTGACAATTTGGTCGTTTTAATTAGACTATTATAAATCTAAACCGTTGGAACTTAAATCCAGCAATATCTGTGTTGGATCAAAAATCCCAGGTGCGGAGTCTTCTGTTAGGGCTCCCCAAATAACACATCTCTACCTGACTCTTGGGTTGAGTACGATATTGTGCCAGATGACATAAAAGGATGCACTGCAGCAACTTGCCAAAGCTGCTTCGACAGCACCTACCAAACCCACGACCTTCACCTAGAAATACAAGGGCAACAGGTGCATGGAAACATCACCTCCAAGTTGGATATATTGGCCATTCCTTCAACGTCGCTAGGTCAAAATCCTGAAACTCCGACCTAACAGCATTGTGGGTGTACATTCACCACACAGACTGCAACAGTTCAAAAGGCTCAGCACCACCTTCTCAAGGGCAACGAGGGATGGGCAATAAATGCTGTCCTTGCCAGCCACGCCCATATCCCAAGAATGAATTTTAAAAAAAACTAAGCCTGGATTATGTTATCTGTTCAAAAACTGCACTTATTAATGTGAAGAGCAATGGACCTCTCTAGGAAGACCATGGAGTATATCCCCTACTGTGTTTTCTATTTTTTTTTTATTAAAGAGCAGGAAAATAAATAAGCAACTTGCTTCTGATTAGTTATGGAGCTGGACAGTATTAACAACCTGTCAGTACATTTGTGCATTTGCTAATGTTTTCTGTAAAAATGTGAATATCCCAATGTGATTCATTAAAGGCAGCTCTGAGAAAGAAGAAAATACTAAACCTGCAAGAAATAACTTCTTGCAACAATGAGAAAACTGTTGTAATCATCTCTAGTCTATTGATGTCTGTGGGGAAAGCTCATTACCTAGGATAGGAATTTCTGTGCCAGGAATGTGTGTATCTGTGTACCTTGTGATTCCCATCTATATATTTTACACTTTAAGATCTATGTTTCCAAGGCCAGAAATAGGCTGGTGAAAAATACACAATGAATTTTATTGAATCTTCCACGGCATTGTGTTCACTCCACCAATGATCTCCCATTTTGATTTTTTTGGAATTAATTCTTCTTATCCTTCTTTACCCACTGCCCAATCACCCAACCTTGCCATCAGAAATACAAATATGATGCTGGAGAGATTCCAACTGGGCCATTATCTACAGTGAGTGAAAGTGAATCTGAAACGAGGGGGTCCTTTACTGGGAATTTATTGGGACCTCAACTCCCAGCAGTAAAACTGTTTGCAGGCTATATTTCCCAGCATCCTTATAGTTGCTTAGAAACTTTATCAACAGGTAGAAAAATGTAAACAAAAAATTGGCCTGCAAGGGAAGATTTACTGAAACAGGAAGGTTTGTGTAAATCTAGAGAACTGGTAAACCCAGCAAGATTCAGATCCGTCTGCTTGTGCCACTTGTTATAAGAATTCAAATTGTTGGCAAATATGCAAAAGATGATATGCAAAATACCCTTGGGGCCCGTTTGATCTCCTCCTTCCCATTGTAGAGGTTTCTTAAGTGAGTTTCCTCCCCCACCCCGCATCTTGTTCAAGATACACTTAATCAGAAAGAAATGCAGTTGAAAATGCATGTGGACTAAATGAAACTAATGTATGTACACTCACACAAAAACATACTTCCATGGTATTCTGTATTACATTTCCTGGTATATAACAGAGTAGGTGACACATCAATATGGTTTGCTTAAGACTCTGCATTATGAAGTGGTTGAATGTGGAGACATGCCTCTGATTTATGCCTGTGACTTTCTTCACCTTTACCGAACTGCCAGTGGGCAGCACTAAGTGGAGAACTTTTCTATAGGGAGAATAGTGCAAGTTTATAAGGTGTGTGCTCACAGATATGGTACCTGAAATATCTTGGGCAAACAAAGTTGCATACACAGATACTGACTATCAATGTAACTGCATGTCCATTACTTGATTTGAGAATCTTAAAGCACCTCTGATGTGCAGTGAAGCTCAGACAAGAACTATAAATTTCTAAAATGCACACAGCTATGCATTTTTATCCACATGCATATTAAAATTTGCATACTCAATTATTTTGCCTTAAGCCCCACAATCAAGGGTATTATGTTTCAGGGGATTTAGGTGAGTGAAGATTATGATTCTGGGACTCAGCTGTATTAAGAGATATTTCATCAGAGAAATTAAATTGAGAACATGATCCAGGGTCTCAATAACTTGCATTTATATAACACCTTTAGTGTCGCGAAACATCGCAAGGCGCTTCAGGAGCGTTATCAAACAAAATTTGACACCGAGCCACATGAGATATTAGGATAGGTGACTAAAAGCTTGGTCAGCGGTAGGCTTTAAGGAGAGTCTAGAGAGAGAGAGAGAGAGGGGTGGAGAGATTTAGGGAGGGAATTCCAGAGCTAGGCAGCTGAAGGCTCGGCTGCCAATGGTTGAGCAATTAAAATCGGGGATGCGCAAGAGGCCAGGATTAGGGGAGCGTAGAGATCGTGGAGGGTTGTAGGGCTGGAAGAGGTAAGAGATGGGGAGGGATGAGGCCATGGAGGGATTTGAAAACAAGGATGAGAATTTTAAAAGCGAGGTGCTCCCAGACTGGGAGCCAATGTAGGTCAGCGAGCACAGGGGTGATGGGTGAACGGGACTTGGTGCGAGTTAGGATACGGGCAGCAGAATTTTGAATGAGCTCAAGTTTATGGAGGGGAAAGGATGAGAGGGCGGCCAGGAGTGAATTGGGATAGTCAAGTGTAGAGGTAACAAAGGCAGGGATGAAGGTTTCAGCAGCAGATGAGCTGAGACACAGGCGGAGATGTGCGATGTTACGGAGATGGAAGTAGGCGGTCTTGGTGATGGAGCCGATTATGGGGTTGGAAGCTCATCTAGGGGTCATATAGGACACCAAGGCTGCGAACGGTCTGGTTCAGCCTCAGACAGTGGTCTTAAGATGCTTAAAGAAATGCAGATTGTGTATCAATTAGTAGCACTATTAACTCTGGGTCAGAAGGCTATGGGTTTGAGCCCCATACTGTGAATCTGAGCTCAGATTCAATGTTCACGTTTCAGTGAAGGAGTGCAGCATTTGAGATGCTACCCTATAGATGAGATGTTAAACCAAAATCCTACCTTGCCGTTATGATGTTTCAGGTGGAACATAGGAACAAGAGTAGGCCATTCAGCCCCTCATGTCTGCTCCGCCATTTGATAAGATCTACTAAGGTGGATGTTAAAGATCCCTTGGCATTATCGAGAGCAGGGGTTTGTCCTGTAGTCCTGGCCAACGTTCCTTCCTACACTCACACACCATATAAAACAGATTAGCTGGTCATTTGTTTCTTTCTAGTTTGTGGGCTCTGCATTCACTGGTTTTCAAAAGGTGGTCATTGATTGTGAAGTATTTTAAAAGATGTGATGAGGTGCTATAGAGATGCCAGTCTTTCTATGCAAGTGGATTAATTAACTTGTTCTGTGAGCAGAGAACTAATTGACATAAGCGAGACTAATGACCCTTAAGCAAACCTAAAGATTACAAGAATATTGAATTGTGGATCAGTCTCCCAGCTAAAACGATAGTTTTAACAACTGATTTAATTTCTCGTCAGGATTGGGATTTGAAGGTTAGAAGGCCAAGTATAGACATAACTGATCAAATACTCCATGGAAAATGATAGCTGTAACCATGGGAATGTTATTGGTGGAAAGAAACCTGCCAGGATTGAATAATGGAAGTCATAAAGCTGGCTACATATTCTTAAGGTTTGCTCAATTACATTTGGTAGTCGGGGAGAGGTTTTGTAGAACTTGTCTGGGAAATTACTTAAGTGGAATAGAGTCCACGACAGGGCAGATTAATGGCCTGTGGAAGAAATGATCTTGATTTGGCTGAATTGTTTTTTTTCTTCTGTGGTTCCCTTTTAGTCTATTCAGGGAAAATGGGAATTGTGTAGTACACAGAAACACACATGCTTTTTTATTGCAAAGTCTACATGAAGGGCCAAGCTATAAAGTGCAGGGTGACATTGAAGGTTAAAAAGTATAATGGAGGAGGTATATTGGGAAGTAGTAATTAGGGGACCCAAAATTGGGTTTCAATAATCTGAAGATAGTAAGAATGAGGGAAAGACTAAGAAGTTGAGGCCCTAGTAAATAATGAACAGTAGAAGCCTGAGCAATGGGTCTTGATTTCAACATGCCAGGGATGAAGGGAAAGGAGGAAGAACAAATAGGACAGCATATGTTCGAGCAAGAGAAATGATCAGAGCAGATCTGATAGCATCAATAAATTAGAGAGAAGAAAGCTAGAGAGATTTTTTTTGTTAACTTTTTTTTAAAAAATCTCCAGTATGCTTTTTCCAAACTTATAAAGAGCATTAAAGGCCTACTTTTTATGAAAACACATTCCTTATGTGTAAATGAGGAACTCAACTACATATTTATATATCCTGTTTGATATATTACAAATGGTACATCTAGTGCATACAGACATCATATTTTGTTGTGGAATCAAAATAATCTTTAAAATACTGGGTGCTTCGGAGCTGCAAACTGAAACTGATGAGCACCTTTCAATCTGCAAAGTCCCCTGACCAAACAACAATAAAACAAAAGCAAAATACTGCAGACACTGGAAATCTGAAATGAAAATAGAAAATGCTGGAGAAGTTCAGCAAGTCAGGCAGCATCTGTGGAGAAAAAGAGTTAACGTTTCAGGTCGAAGACCTTTCGTCAGAACTGGAAGATGATAAAGTTTTTGAGCAAGTACAGAGCCAGGGAAAGGGAGGGAGGAAAGAACAAAAGGGAAAGGTCTGTGATAGGATGGAGGGCAGGAGTGATTAAATGACAAAAGGGATGATGGTGCAAGGAAGGTGGTAATGGGACAGGTTAAGAAATAAAGGATTGGTCAGGAGAAGCTGTAAATGGCAACAGAACCATTACCGGCACCAGTTGTCTGGAAAAATGGGTACGGTGGTTATGATCTCAAGTTATTGAAATCAATGTCGCGTCCGTAAAGTGCCTAAACGAAAGATGAGATGCTGTTCCTTGAGCTTATGTTGAGCTTCATTGGAATAGTGAGAGGTGGGAGGGGGAATTATAATGGCAAGCGACCGGCAGGTCAGGGTCACACTTGCGGACTGAGCGGAGATGTTCAGCAAAGCGATCACCCGATCTGAGTTTGGTCTCCCCCAATGTAGAGGAGAGCAGTGACTACAGTATACTAAATTGAAAGAAGTACAAGTAAATCACTGTTTCACCTGGAATGAGCATTTGGGGCGCTGGACGGTTGGAAGGGAGGTGGTGATGGGGCAGGTGTTGCATCTCCTGTGCTTGCAGGGGAAAGTGCCGTGGGGAGGAGAGCGAGTGTTGGGTGATGGAAGAGTGGACTAGGGTGTCGTGGAGGGAGCGGTCCCTTCGGAATGGTGAAGGGGGAGGGGAGGGAAAAATGTATTTGGTGGTAGGATCATTCTGGAGGTGGCGGAAATGGTGGAGGATGATACGTTGAATGTGGAGGCTGGTGGGTTGGAAGTTGAGGACTAGGGGGACCCGATCATGGCTCTGGGAGGGAAGGGGTGAGGGCAGAATTGTGGGAAATAGGACTGACATGGTGGAGGGCCCTGTCAACTACAGTGGAGGGGAGTCCTCGGTTGAGGAAAAAGGAAGGCATAGCGGAAGCATTGGTGTGAAAGGTGGCATAGTTAGATGTGACTGAGAAACTGAGAGAAGGAAATAGAGTCCTTACAGGAAGTGTAATCAAGGTAGCTGTGGGAGTCGGTGGGCTTATAACAGAAATTGGTTGAGAGCCTATCTCCAGAGAAACAACATTAAAATTCTGACTTGAGCCTGTGTTTACTTAACGACAATTAGATTCTGTAGCTTTTTAGGGCTGTAGACACTCCAAAGCACAATGCTACATTGAACATTATGTGGTATAACACCACTATCCGTGTGATCTTCACTTGCCATGAGCACCGCCATATAAAAGGTGTCGTAATTGCATTGTCAAAAGTATTTTTTGAGGGTGGAAGTTTTTTTCAGAATGAACTGGAAACTTACAAGCACTTGGCAATCTCTCGCCCACAGCAATTACATTTTAATTGACCTCCGATTGGTGCTTATTTACAGCAATAGACTTTGTGGTTTTAAAGGGACAAGACCAGCTTCAAAACCACTCCAATTTGGCAGAACAATGCATTGTGTTACATGCTCTCATTGTAAAACAGCCTAATTACAGACTTGCTGTAAACAACAGCACAAGTTATTTCTTTTATTTAATAACCCTGGCAAAGTCTTGGTCTCTGAATCCAAAATCCACCACAGCCCTAGGTCTGAGTTTGGAACCGAAGGAGAAATTTATGGGGGAAATGGAAATATGAAGTCAACTCCCAAAATCTCATGTGCATTTAAATAAAGAACAATCTGAGGGGAAACTGTCACACAGGACTCTGAGCGAGTTGTGGCAGGTCATTTGATCACTCCTACTGCACAGGCTCAGTCAGCTTTTGAAATTTCTTAAGGTTCTGATCGATATGGTGCATCTCAGCACATTGAAGCATCTCAGAATTTGATGCACGCACAACCAATGCTTCTCAGTAAATTAATCGTTTTCTGCTGTAATGCATTCTGTTGTGGCCTCTGACCATTTAATGCATGACTGCCTTAAACGGCCATGAGCCTGCTACTTTAGTTAGAGAAACTATTTCCTCTGGTGGGGGGAGTCCAGAACAAGAGGGACATAACCTCAAATTTAGAACTCGACAGTTCGGTGGTGATGTCAGGAACCACTTCTTCATACAAAGATTTGTGGAAATTTGGAACTCCCCCCCCCCCCCCCCCCCCCCCCCACCACCACCAATAAAAAGCTGAGGCTTGAGGGTCAATTGAAAATTTGACAACTGAGATTGATAGATTTTAGTTAGGCAAGGGTATTAAGGTGGTTAAATGGAGTTAAGATACAGGTCAGCCGTGATCTAATTGAATGGCGGAACAGGCTCCAGGGGCTTGTTCCTATGGCCCTAGTCGTGCTGGCATTGGCTATTCCACACTTGAGTGCAGTCTTTTTTTTTCTCTGTTTTGTCCACATGATCACATGGATAAAGGAATCAATTTAATGTGCCTTCTGTGAGATGACAAAGTCTGGGTTCAGTAAGGCAATGCTGAGAAAGGACACTCTGATATTGTCTTAATTACTTTGGCTTCACATGTACCTCAGAACGACATCTTTGTTCCAAACTCACATTTCCTTTTTCATGTTTCATGTATCATAGTAGATACAGCACAGGAGGAGGCCATTCGGCCCATCGTCCTATGCCAGCTCTTTGAAAGGGCTATCCAATTAGTCCCAGTCACCTGCTCTTTACCCATAGCCCTGTAAATTATTTTTCCCTTCAAGTATTTATCCAATTCCCTTTTGAAAGTTACTATTGAATCTGCTTCCACCACCCTTTCAGGCAGTGCAGTTCAGATCATTACAACTAGCTGTGTTCAAAAAAAAAGTTTCCTTATGTCACCTCTGGCTCTTTTGCCGATCACCTGTGTACTTTGCTTACCAACCCTTCTGCCACTGGGCACAGCTTCATTACTGTATCAAAACTGTTAATGATTTTGAACACCCCTATCAAATCTCCCTTTAACCTTCTCTGTTCCAAGGAGAACAACCCCAGCTTCTCCAGTCTTTCCACATAACTGAAGTCCCTCATCCCTGGCACCATTCTAGTAAATCTTTTCTGCACCCTCTCCAAGGCCTTGACATCCTTCCCAAAATGTGGTGCCCGGAATTGAACACCATACTCCAGCTGAGGCCTAATCAGTGGTTTTTTAAAAAATTCGTTCATGGGATGTGAGCGTCACTGGCGAGGCCAGCATTTATTGCCCATCCCTAATTGCCCTTGAGAAGGTGGTGGTGAGCCGCCTTGAATCGCTGCGTCCATGTGGTGAAGGTTCTCCCACAGTGCTGTTAGGAAGGGCGTTCCAGGATTTTGAACCAGCAACTATGAAGGAACGGCGATACATTTCCAAGTCGGGATGGTGTGTGACTTGGAGGGGAACGAGCAGGTGGTGTTGTTCCCATGTGCCTGCTTCCCTTGTCCTTCTAGGTGGTAGAGGTCACTGATTTGGGAGGTGCTGTTGAAGAAGCCTTGGCAAGTTGCTGCAGTGCATCCTGTGGATGGTACACACTGCAGCCACAGGCTGTCAGTGGTGAAGGGAGTGGATGTTTAGGGTGGTGGAAGGGGTGCCAATCAAGTGGGCTGCTTTGTCCTGGATGGTGTCGAGCTTCGAGTGTTGTTGGAGCTGCACTCATCCAGGCAAGTGGAGAGTATTCCATCACACTCCTGACTTGTGCCTTGTAGATGGTGGAAAGGCTTTGGGGAGTTAGGAGATGAGTTATTTGCGACAGAATACCCAGCCTCTGACCTGCTCTTGTAGCCACAGTATTTGTGGTTGGTCCAGTTAAGTTTCTGGTCAATGGTGACCCCGAGGATGTTGATGGTGGGGGATTCGGCGATGGTAATGCAATTGAATGCCAAGGGGAGGTGGTTAGACACTCTTAGAGATGGTCATTGGCACGAATGTTGTCCAGGTCTTGCTGCATGTGGGCATGGACTGCTTCATTATCTGAGGGGTTACGAATGGAGCTGAACACTGCAATCGTCAGCGAACATCCCCATTTCTGACCTTATGATGGAGGGAAGGTGATTGATGAAGCAGCTGAAGATGGTGGGGCCTAGGATACTGCCCTGAGGAACTCCTGCAGCAATGTCCTGGGGCTGAGATGATTGGCCTCCAACAACTGCTACCATCTTCCTTTGTGCTAGGTATGACTCCAGCCACTGGAGAGTTTTCCCCCTGATTCCCATTGATTTCAATTTTACTCGGGCTCCTTGGTGCCACACTCGGTCAAATGCTGCCTTGATGTCAAGGGCAGTCACACTCGCCTCACCTGGAATTCAGCTTTTTTTTTTGTCCATGTTTGGACCAAGGCTGTAATGAGGTCTGGTGCCGAGTGATCCTGGTGGAACCCAAACTGAGCATCAGTGAGCAGGTTATTGGTGAGTAAGTGCCGCTTGATAGCACTGTCGACGACACCTTCCATCACTTTGCTGATGATTTGAGAGTAGGCTGATGGGGCGGTAATTGGCCGGATTGGATTTGACCTGCTTTTTGTGGACAGGACATACCTGGGCAATTTTCCACATTGTCGGATAGATGCCAGTGTTGTAGCTGTACTGGAACAGCTTGGCGCGGCTAGTTCTGGAACACAAGATTTCAGCACTACAGCCGGGATGTTGTCGGGGCCCATAGCCTTTGCTGTATCCAGTGCACTCAGCCGTTTCTTGATATCACGTGGAGTGAATCAAATTGGCTGAAGACTGGCTGAAGCGTTTTTATAAAAGGAAAATTTGTGTGTGAAAGTTGAGATTGATTGATTACTTGTACCTTCATTCATGTGCGCCTTCCAGTGCTGCACTGTTGGAGAATGTTGGAATATACTTCACTTTTGAGCGTTGCGTGTTAGGTGACCCAGCTGTGACCCGACCCCCCCCCCCCAAAATCTCTGGGGCACACTCTCATTCAGGGTTCCTGAGGTGAACAGCCGTCTAGGACGAATGTTTTAATCAACTCTTACTTGTTTGAAAGATATTTTAATGCCCTGACAGCACTCATATTGTGCCGGCCAAACCTCCTGTCAACTTTCATTTATATGTATTAGAAAAAGATGTCAATCTTTTGAGACTAGGATTATGATGGTTCATTGCACTGAGTGGCAGGCTGAAAATTGATAGCACTGCTGTGAATTTGACCCATGATTGCATTCAGACCTTGCTTCCATACCACACTTGCACTGCAAATCACATTGCCATAATTAGGCTTGCCAAACCTTACAGGATTGCCCTGAAGTCTCCAGGAATTGAAGATTAACCTCCTGGATACTATTGCAAGCGAGAAAAATCATAGGGGCATTAAAAAAAATTCTGCATTTTTAACATTTTCTTTGAGCACTTTCGTTTATAGAAATATTGGAAATGGGGGGGTGGGGGGAGAAAAAGGCCATTTGACTGTGGGGCCATTGGAGGTGGGAGGTCATGTGACGAAACCTCCAGGACTATGTCCAACCAGAGTTGGCAACCCAAGCCATAATGTGTTTGCTTACCTAATGGATTCCATCTTGATTTGGTATTTGAAGTGCCCCCTAACTGAGGTTTATGTTGAATTGCTGTATAATTATAAATCAGATGCTAATAAAGTGGCCATCAACACTTTGGAGCATGTAAATTTTAACTAACAATTCTTGGCTCTCAGGTGCCTATAGTGTTGTAAAGGTTGAAGATGAGTTTTTTTAAAGATTCCTCCAACTAAAGATTGGGAAGACTGAAGCCATTGTCTTTGGTCCCCGCCACAACTCCATTCCCTAGCCCTTGACTCCATCCCTCTCCCTGGCTACTGACTGAGGCTGAACCCCTGTGCTCGCTGACCTATGTTGACTCCTGGTCCGGGAATGCCTCGATCTATATTGGCTCCCGGTCTGGGAAACCCTTGATTTTAAAATTCTCATCCTTGTTTTCAAATCCCTCCATGGCCTGGCCCCTCCCTATCTCTGTAACCTCCTCTAGCCCTACAACCCTCCGCGATCTCTGCGCTCCTCCAATTCTTGCCTCTTGCGCTTCCCCGATTTCGCTCCACCATTTGTGGCCGTGCTTTCAGCTGCCTAGGCCCTAAGCTCTGGAATTCCCCCCGTAAACCACTCTGCCTCTTTACTTCTCTCTCCTTTTTTAAGACCCTCATTAAAACCAATCTCTTTGACCAAGCTTTTGGTCACTTGTCCTGAAATCTCCTTATGTGGCTCAGTGTCAAATTTTGTTAATGGTCCTGTGAAGCGCCTTGGGATGTTTTACTATATTAAAGACGCTATGTGAATGCAATTGTTGTGATGGAGTGAAATATAGTTGTTGAGGCACCATGGTAGTTTCTCCTTAGGCTTGGCAGAGACATAAAAAGCACTGTCAAGCTCAGCAAAACTAGTATTTAACATTGGGTAACTGTTTTGTCTTTCCCTTGGTTTTTATTGTCACAACTTGCTAAGGAATTGCATTTGTGGACCTTGGGCTATGCTCCAGAACATGTGTTTTTCAGTCTTTGTGGTATGATAGAATAACAAAGGCATTAAGTCATTGCCAGTAATGTGGAGGACAAATGAGCTAACGTGTGGTGTGACAGTCTCTCCTAAAATGTGACTGGGATACTGAGATGAGCAGGAAATCTCTGGCTATTCTTCATCTCTCCTTCTCCCACCTCCCTGTCTTTTTTTCCCCTTCTTTCTCTTCCCCCCCCCCCAACGCACACTTTCTCTCCCCTTCCCTAACCGCCCCCCAAAATAAGGGAACATTTCTCAGCAATCAAACTCAGATCCTGAATTTTACTGGTGTAAATTATGTCTTGCGTAATTCACGTTTCTCTGACCTTTTGCGCTGGCTCAGAAATCATCGTGCTGAAGCCGGCCCCGTCCACAAAACTGGCCACGACCCCTCAAACAAAGTAGTGACTATGGTGAGTTTCTGCTGATTTAGCCCGCCTGCGGCTGTTCGATGGGGGTCTTAAAATTAAGCTTGTTTTCATAGGCGCACAGGCACTTTTTTAAAATATTAAATATTCAAATTACTAAAACTGTACACCGTAAGTAGTAAATGGTTCAGTATAATTAAGTCATTTTCAGTGATTTTAAAATCAGGTTACTCATAGATGGAGGACTAGACACTTATTAAAAATGATTATTTTTGCAATAAATCCATTTTCAACAGTATTTATAAAACTGCACCAGGTTACCTTAAATACATCAATAAATTTTTTTTTTGCACAGAAAATGAAATTAGGCTGTGTTAAGCTGCTGGATTGCACTGGTTCATGGAAGATGTTACGTTTGTGATTGTCAATGCATTTTAGCGGAAACTTGAACTGTAATCCCAGCAAGCGCAATTTTTGGGCCCAATTGCTGATTGTGCTTAGAGGAAATTCTGGGCCATTACATTTAACTCAGAGTATAAATCCATCAGGGACAAACATCCAGAACCTAACTTGTGCACATTTTTTGTCATAGCAGCTCTAAGAGAACAATAATTAGTGTAACTGGAAAATCTATTGTCCAATCATAAATAGAGGTCAGGGTAGGACATAAAGGCTGAATGGCTGAGGCTCTTTTCTCTAGAAAAGAGAAGGCTGAGGGATGACCTGATCGAGGCCTTTAAGATAATGATAGGGTAGACGTAGAGCAGATGTTTCCACTTGTGGGGCATACCAAAACTAGAGGCCATAAATATGTTTGTCACCAATAAATCCAATAGGTAATTCAGGAGAAACTTCTTTACCCAAACAGTGGTAAGACTGTAGAACTTGCTACCACAAGGAATAGTTGGTGTATAGCATAGATGCATTTAAGAGGAAGCTAGCTTAGCACATGAGGGAGAAAGGAATAGGATATGCAGATAGTGTTAGATGAGGAGGCTCGTGTGGAGCGTAAATGGCGGCCTCTTTCTGTCCTGTAGATTCTACATAATTCTATGTAATCCAACAACTTGGCTTGTTATTATATTGTGGAAAGACCAATTGCTTATGATCTATCATACTAATATCAGCAATAAAAAAAAATGCGTTTCAGTTTTTCCTGTGCACTTAGATGTGTAAGTGATTGATAATGTCTCTATTGGTTCTGACAGAAACTAAACTAGATATTGAATATTTTACCCTGTGAACTTTGAGCATCCTGGAACTTCCATCTGTCAGACCACAGTTTACCAGCTATCTCCCTTCTCTTGGGTCAGGAACATTAATGCAGGCAGCCAGTGAATAGGATTATTTTTCAACACTAAGTACAAAAAATAAAGCAATGGATCATTCTTTTACTGAAGGCTTTCCAAAATCATGTCATTTTGTTGGCCATGTAGCACCCAGTAAGGTTTTCAAATAAGTTTTTTTTTAATTTTCCTATGGCAAAATAAACAAACAAGTTATGGAGTCTCTCTTTATAATGAATTTTAGTCTTGATTCTTTCCCCCCTCGCAACTCTTTTTAATGAGAGTTCCAAGCCTTTTCCCCTTGCCTGTGAACATTAGCTTGTCCCTTCTACGACTTGAAAGCATTTAGGCTGTCTGCTCTGCCAGAATTCTTGTGTAAGTGAGTGTCCCAGGCTGGTGTTCCTTATTTCCCTGCCTCTCCTTCCTGCAATCAGTAGCCTCACCTTGGTGACCTTTCCTTCCTGATTGCGAACTCTCTTTGACCGGAAGGAAGGGG
The DNA here is from genome assembly GCF_035084215.1 of Heptranchias perlo. Taxonomy (NCBI): domain Eukaryota; kingdom Metazoa; phylum Chordata; class Chondrichthyes; order Hexanchiformes; family Hexanchidae; genus Heptranchias; species Heptranchias perlo. Next base: position 13,396,601 of record NC_090331.1, on the reverse strand, counting down.
CTTGTACAGCACTGGAGAAAAATGATGTAAATGTATTCTGGAAATGAATTATAATGAAGTGGAGAGACTATTGAGAGTGAAACAAAAGTAGTCCTTGCAGCTCTAATAGTCTTTTGATTATTGGGCTGATACACCATCCAGTGTGATACTGAACTATATACACAGCAGGTAGGCTCCAGGTTCTATTACTGACAGAATCATACAGCACAGAAGGAGGCCATTGGGCTCATCCTGCCAGTTGTTTGGAAGAGATATCCAATTAGTCCCATTCCTCTACTCCTTCCCCATAGCCCTGCAATTTTTTTTCTTTTTCAAGTGTATATACAATTTCCTTTTTGGAAGTTACCATTGAATCTGCTTCCACCGCCCTTTCAGGTAGTACATTTCAGATCGTAACAACTCTACATTTTTTAAAAAAAATAATTCTCCTAATTTCCTCTCTGGATCTTTTGCCAACTAGTTCAAATCTGTGTCCTTTGGTTAGCAACCCGCTCACCAGTAGAATAAATTAGAAACTTTTTCCATCAAAATCCTTCGTAATTTTGAACTCCCTTATTAGGACTCCCCATCTTCTTCTCTGCTCGAAGGAGAACAATCCCAACTCATCTAGTCTCTCCACATAACTGAACTCCCTCAACCATGATCTTAATCCAGCTAGTTGTAGGGTTTCCTCCATGGCCCTGAGCAGGTGGGGAGGGGTGGAGGAAGCAAATCAGCCCTGGTTCCTGATCCAGTGACTCGTTGTAAAGTGGCTCATCTTATGTCAGCAAAGGATTGGTGCGGGCTTGATTTATGATTGAATAGGCTGTCAGTACTTAGTGATGAATGGCTAGAGTGAGGTAGTGGAGGGCTTTGCTCATCTGTACTGTAGCCCAGATAGAGGGAACAACTTTAGGAAAGGAGGAAAGTAAATTGGGGGAGAGAAGGAGAGCCTCATCAGATTTTGTCTTATGCTCCTGTGAAGCGTGTTGGGAGACATTTTGCAATGTTAAAGGCGCTATATAAATGCAAGTTGTTATCTCAATCCTGCTATCAAGACACTGGGACTGATTGTTACATCACAGAATCTATTGAGTTCAGATCCCTAAGCAAAATCTAAATCTTAAAGTACTGACATTACACTGTTCATCTAATATCAGTGTAAATTTAATACCAAAATACGATCTGGGTGCTGTAACATTTAAGTTCAGTTGGTAACAAACTAGAAGACTTCAGAGCTTCAAAGTGTGCTTTTAATGGAGCTGCCATTTACCCAGCACATCTTTAAATTGAATGTGTAAGATTTTATGCTTACTGGACCCATAAAATAGTTATGTGGCAGTTCAGCTAATATCTCCCAACCCAATTTATGTGTTTCTCTGAAAGTTTCCAGAAAATGTTGATGGAAAATGTTTTTGGGGGCAATTGGGCCTTCTGAGTCGGTAACAACTAAAGCTATCCACAAAGAATCATAGAATCGTTACAGCACAAAAGGAGGCCATTCAGCCCATCGAGCCTGTGCCGGCTCTTTGTAAGAGCAATCCAGTTAGTCCGATTCCCCCCTGCTCTTTCCTTGAAGTGAAAAAATTTGCAGGGCTACAAGTATTTATCCAATTCCTTTTTGAAAGCCACGATTGAATCGACTACAACCATCCTTTCAGGCAGCGCATTCCAGATCCTAACTGTTCACTTTTTAAAAAAAAAAGTTTTTCCTCATGTCACCTTTTTTGGTTCTTTTGCCAATCACCTTAAATCCGTGTCCTCTGGTTTATCTAAATCCTTTAAGATTTTGAACACTTCTTTCAAATCTCCTCTTAACCTTCTCTGCTCTAAGGAGATCAATCCCAGCTTCTCCAGTCTATCCACCTAACTGAAGACCTTCATCCCTGGAACCATTCCAGTAAATCTTTTCTGCACCCTCTAAGGCCTTCACATCCTTCCTAATGTGGACACAATACTCCAGCCGTGGCCAAACTAGTGTGTTATAAAGGTTCAACATAACCTTCCTTGCTTTTGTACTCTATGCCTCCATTTATAAAGCCCAGGATCTGGTTTGTGTGTTTAACCACTTTCTCAACCTGCCCTGCCACCTTCACTCTAATGGCAAAAATCGGTGACTACCATACTATTGGGAGTATTATTTAATTAGTGGCCTGGAATTTGCTGAAAAAATAACGGCGTGTGAATGACACACCGTTATTAATTTGCAACTCGGCCAGCAACTTGTGATGAGGAAGAGATACACTATGAATTGCGAATCGCCACAAGTTGCTGGACTATTTGCGCTGCTCCACCATTAGCTTCGTGAAAATGACATCTCGTTCTTACCCTCCCCATGATTTTCATGAAGTTACTGCAGTTGCACCTTAATTGCCCATTAAACTCACCGCGAAGTTATGTCTAGTAATTAATAGTGCAAGCGATTATTAATGACTGCCAATTAACCCCTCGGCCAGAAAGTGAACAGTTGCGTGAGGAGTCTCATTCCTTCAGGTTGTGAATTATTGTTAGATTTTAAAATTCTTTCTCTATCTTAATTCAATCTTTCTTTCCCTCTCTTTTTTACTTCTCTTCCTGTACCTGATTTGATATTTAATTCACCCTCCTCACGCTTCCAGCAACTTTGTGGGCTTAAAAATTTTAAATCCGAGACTTGTTCGTGCACGTTTAACTAACGGGGCACATTGTGAGCTGCCCCACTCCAGCAAAATATGGACCAATAAGTTTATAATGCGTTTAGAAGGAAAGACTAATTTTCCACAGTTTGGAACTGTGGAAAATTAGTCATTCAAACACTTCCTTTTTTTAACAGGGCAAACAACGACGGTCTAAGCACAGCAAAAGTGCACAGAATGAATGAGAGATTACACGCTGCTCTAGAACTCCCATGATCTCTATCTGACTGTCTGTCTATATCTGTTCCTGCTATTATGGATTGAAAAAGGGAGGAGGGGGTTGTTTGAGAAGGAGAAGCCCCCACTTTCCCCCACACTTCTCTCCACCACCACATTTTCCACTTCTTGTTCCAGAACATTTGCTCAGCTGGTGTGGTTATTTGTGCATATGCATTCAATTAACATTTCAAAGTTATTAGATAGTGCTGTCTGTTTTCCCTACAAATGGCTGGGCTTGTTTTATGCTGCAGTCAAATCTATTGTTGCCTACGGTTAGCCAGAAATAACATTCTGAACTCTACACTTTTTTGTTTCTCTTTCTTTCCATTGATGTTCTTTCTGAATGATAAAAAAAAATCCATCCTGGCCTTTTCTAAAGGCTTGGGAATACTTAATTAACGGCACTTGTATTACCGAGAGTGTGTGTCTCCAATGTGGGCTGCCCTGCTGTTCCTGTGGTTGCTTAGAGTAGTTGCACAGTGTGTAAGTAATTGAGCTGTGGTGAGGCAGTTAATAGTTGAGCTGTACAGAGCACCACCAAGGGAACTGTGCTGTTCCTCAGTAAGGGTACGTGTGTTTTTCTTCTCAAAAGTGCTGACTCTTTCTGGTATGTGGTTTTGCAACTGTCAGCAGGCCTCCATCCAAATGACCATTTTAAGAGAAAGAACTTGCATTTATACAGGTGGCCCAAAATGCTTCACAATTAAGTACTTTAGAAGTGTGGTCATTGTAACGGAGGGAAACGCGGCAGCCAATTTGTGCACAGCAAGGTCCCACAACGGCAATGTGATAATGACCAGATAATCAGTTTTTAGCAATGTTGGTTGAGTGATTAAATATTGGCCAGGACACTGGAGAGGACTCCCCTGATGGGATCTTTTACATTCACCTGAGAGGACCGATGTGGCCTCTATTTAACATCATATCTGAAAGACTGCAATCTCTGACCGCATAGTACTCCTTCAGCACTGTAGCAAAGTGCCAGCCAAGAAAGTGTAAGTATGCTATTTAATAGTGAAGGTCAATGCATCTGGGCCCAATCCTGTCTCTTCATGACTGACTGACTGAGTTGGTAACTGTTGGAAGCAGGAACCCTGGCTGACTCTTTTGTTTCCTATCTAGTCCAGCAGAATCGAGGCCAATTGTACACCACTAATGCTGAGATCAGTTAAATCTGGGAATCGAATCCGAGATCTTCTGGTCTGTGTAGCTTGGTATAATACCAAGCAATGCTTTTACCATAATACCATTAGGACGCTACAGCAAATGGTATTATAATATACTAGAAAGTTGATTGATTTTACTAATTACATTCGGGTTCTCTATTGAGTTGATCACAGACAATTCTGTAAGATCTGGGCATGCTGTTGTATTATAATGGGCAATAAAATAAATTTGTTACTGCTGGTTTAATCATGCAATGTGATATCACTTCTGTCCAAAACATAAGGTACATAAGTGAGAGCCAACTGCCCATTGCTGTGGCCCTGACACCACTCTGAGCTTGGCTTCCTTTCTGTTCTCTTTCCAAAGGGTGGAGATTTTGTAAAGAATAACATGTTCCAGAGTATAGATCAGGGAGCTCAATATGAAGTTGTGACTCGCGTGCATCACTTGCTCAAGTTCTCTACAGCACAGGCACCTTGTGCTGGATTCTGCCATTGTGCTCTTTACCAAAACCAATGCTCAGTCAGGAGCTTTGGGCCATTATCCATTGTACGAAGCGTCTCTGAAATGCGTGAAGTTACCGGTAGCTGTCACCCGAGTCTCTAGCCTTGCGCAGTTTTCCGATGACATTGAAAAATAAAAGGAATCAATTGGTTTATCGTGCCTGTACCAGCTCTCTCTGAAAGAGCTATCCATTTAGTCCCATATCCTTGCTTTTTTGTAGATGTCCTTTTTTTACATTTAAAAAAAAAAATATTTATCCACTTCCCTTTTTTTTTAAAAGCTTATGGATTCCAATTCCACCACTGTTTCTGGCAGTCCATACACTGCATGGAAAGAAAAAAATCTCCAAATCCCTCTGTTCATTTGGGAAATTTATGCCCTCTAGTTATTGTCTCCCTGACCAGTGGGGAGAGTTTTTCCTGATTTTTTTTTTAAACCATTTATTTCTCGTACAGTTTGATAAATAACTTTTGTATGACAATCTTTCATAGTTCTTCATAATGCAATCTTGTAGGTAGATGATGTGAAATTCTGCGAATTTGTATTTCCAGCCAGAACTAAAGATATTGAGAGAATTCTCCACTATTTAAACAGTCCAAAAGCCCCTGAAGTCTGAGTTTAATCAGCTATGATTAAAGATACAATGGTGTGAACTACCACATAGCACTTGCTCATCATCATTCTATCACATTGTCCTAGTGTCTCAAACTTGCAAAAAGCCATGATTGAACTCCAATTCTGCCTCCTTGCATATCCCCGATTTTCATCACTCCACCATTGGTGGCCTTGCCTTCAGCTGCCTAGGCCCTAACCCTCTTCCTCTCTGCTTCTTTCTCGCTTCCTTTTAAGACGCTCCTTAAAACCTACCTGTTTGACCAAGCTTATGGTCACCTTTCTCCTATCTCGTGGCTCAGTGTCAAATTTTGTTAATGCTCCTGTGAAGCACTTTTGGGGTGTTTTTCTATGTTAAAGGTGCTATATAAATGCAAGTTATTGTTGAACTGGAAATTAGATGGGATATAAGGGTTTATTTGAGGACCAAATGGAATTATACATGATGAAGGCATTTGGTCTTGGCTCCATAGACTTCTTATCTCCTGGCCTCCATTTTGAAATTTGAATAAGGGCGGAGTGCTTCCATTTTAACTCTTGCAATTTAAAAACATTATGAAATACAGAAATTCCCCTAATTCATCACAGGACTTGGAAATCCATAACCTTCTGATTCAGAGACAAGAGTGCAATCACCTGAGCCAAGCTGATATATTTAGTTGGAGAGCTATTGTCACTAGGGTTGATTTTTAAAATAATAGTTTGCAGGTGCCCATTAGTTGATTAATCAAATGCAAGATTGCTGTACAGTAAAGTCCATTTTGATAATCGCCCTGACTTTGCAGAGTTTGATGCTGTCATAAGATGGCTGTTTGGAATGTGGGAACAGGAGTAGGCCGTTCAGCCATTCAGTTCAATCATGGCTGATCTGTCCTCAACTCCACTTACCTGCCTTTTAATCCATGTCCCTTGATACCCTTACCTAACAAAATTGTTTGGACAAACCTTTCAAATTGTGGCTGGTACTTGCCAATCACTAAACGTTTGTTGGAGTGATGCTGGATAATGGTGGATTTCTTCAGATCATCGCCTTTCAGCCACATTAGTGAGGCCAGACACTGCTTAGAACAATTTCACAGTAATGCAGCAGTGATCATATATAATTTCTGATCCATTCATTCTCTAACATTAACATCCTCCTTTTTTTTGTAATGTTTTTGCTTTAAGCCATGTTTGAGCAAGGATGACCTCATTGGAGAAGCTGGCTTCAAGCAATTACATAGCCTAGGGGTGCAAAGGCGTTTTAATTCCCATCAGTCACTAAGTCCAAGGAACTGCCTTGTCAGCTGCATAACTTTTTAAAATTCAGGTACCTCACACACTACTGAGCAAAGTTTCCAAGGCATTCTCCCCCACCCCTGTCCTAATAATACCTTGAGAACACACTCAAAATAAATCATACAGCACAGGAGGCCATACAGCCCATTGTGCCTGTGCCAGCTCTTTGAAAGAGCAATCCAATTAGTTCATCTCTCCTGCCATTTCCCTGTAGCCCTGCACTTTTTTTCTCCATGTATTTATCCAATTCCTTTTAGAAAGTTACTATTGAATCTGCTTCCACCACCCTTTCAGGCAGTGCATTCCGGATCAGAACAAACCGCTGCGTAAAAACATTTCTCCTCATTTTCCCCCCACCCTGGTTCTTTGTCCAATTACCTCAAATCTGTGTCCTCTGGTTATTGACCCTCCTGCCACTGGAAACAGTTTCTCCCTATCTACTCTATCAACACCCCTCATAATTTTGAATACCTCTATTAAATCTGCTCCAATACATATTTTTAAAACTGGCTGAGATGGTAGTAGCAAAACTGAAGGATGTTAAGCTGATCAAAATTGTTCATTGGATTTTATAAATGTCCTTTTTGCCTTTTGTTTCTGACATTATAACCACTGGCATCACAGAGTCTGATGTACAATCCTATCTGGTCCCGTGTGTGTGAAACTATGCACGGGTGTATCCTGTAAAAACAGTCAAATTCACACAATGCAAATATAACGCATGCAAATCTTGCACAGCGAAGAATATTCTGGTTGTATTCTGATATGGGCTATTATAAATACCTCCTTAGTCCTTGTCCAACTTGCATATATATGTATATGTCTCATGCTATGTTATACCATTAATGGGCACCTCTCTCAGGGGTGTGTGTGTAAGTGATTTTGTAGTTGGAGGATATTTTATGCTTGGACAGACGACTGCAAACACCACATGAAGGATACACAATTGCCTCAAGTTTTGTGTATCTGAATTCCTCCTTCAGCTGCCTAGGCCCTAAGCTTTGGAATTCCCTTCCTATGCCTCTCAACACCTCTCTCTTGCTTTAAGACGCTCCATTAAAACCTACCCCTGTGACCAAAAGCTTGGTCAACTGTCCTAATATCTCCTTTACATAGCTCGGTCAAATTTTGTTTGATAATGCTCCTGTGATGCAACTTGGGACTTTTTGCTACGTTAAAAGTGCTATATAAATAAAATCTAACATAAGCGCACCCTCCCTGTCAACTTTTTTTCTAGGCCCACATTTATAATGGGAACTGGCTGTGTAAAGTTGTCATGCTGTAATTACACCTCTGCCCTTCCAATGATTTACTGTAGCACCACTGGCAGGAGTGTAATTATTTTTAATATTCATTCTCTGACAAATTGCTAAAGTATTTCCTTGCAAAAATGATCAGTTGAAATTGGTTGCCAGGAGGCTGCTTGATGGTGTAATAAGAGGGTGGGAGAGGGCGGAAAACATTAACATTTATATAACACCTAATCTCCTCATGACCTCCTGAAGCAGTTCACAACCACTGAATTACTAATGAAAAGTAGTTACTGAAGTTATATTGGTGAATGTGGCAGCCAATTTGCAAAAATAGGAAGAGATGGATGACCAGTTAATTTCTTTCTGGTGGTGTTGATTCAGGGGAGAATGTTGGCCAGGAGACTACAGAATGCTCTGCTCTTCTCAAATAATGCCCTGGGATCTTTAACCTGGCAAATATGACTTAAATTTACATAGGTACAAATGAATCAAGAGCAGGAGTAGGCCATTCGGCCCCTCGAGCCTGCTCCGCCATTAGATAAGATCATGGTTGATCTAATGTGACCTCAACCCTACTTTCCCGTCTAACAAGGGAGTCAAAGGTTATAGTAGGTAATCAGGAATCTATCTAACTCAGCCTTAAAAATATTCGATGACCCTGCCTCCACCGCTCTCTGGGGAAGGGAGTTCCACAGACTCACGACCTTCTGAGAGAAAACATTTCTCCTCTTCTCCATCTTAAATGGGCGACCCCTTATTTTTAATTTTTTGATTCTATTTCTAGTCTCTCCCACAAGGGAAAACAACCTCTCCTCTACCCCTTCTAGTCCCCTCAGGATCTTGTATGTTTCAATAAGATCACCTCTCATTCTTCTAAATTCCAGTATATACAGACCCAACTTGTCCAACCTTTCCTCATAAGATAACCCCCTCATCCCAGGAATCAGCCGAGTGAACTTTCTCTGAACCGCCTCTAAAGCAATTATGTCCTTTCTTAAATAAGGAGACCAAAACTACACACAGTATTCTAGATGTGGTCTCACCAATGCCCTGTACAACTGTAGCAAAACACCTCTACCTTTTTTATATTCCATTCCCCTTGCAATAAATGACAACATTCCACTTGCTGTATCTGCATACTAACATTTTGTGATTCATGTACTAGGACACCCAGATCCCTCTCTACCTGAGTTCTGCAACCTCTCTACATTTAAATAATATACTACTTTTCTATTCCTCCTGTCGAAGTTGACAAGTTCACATTTTCTCACATTTTAGACTCCATCTACCAAATTTTTGCCCACTCGCTTAACCTATCTATATCCCTTTGCAGACTCCTTTATGTCCTCTTCACAACTTACTTTCCTACCTACCTTTGTGTCATCAGCAAATTTAGCAACCATACATTCGGTCTCTTCATCCAAGTCATTGATATAGATTGTAAATAGTTGAGGCCCGAGCACTGATCCCTGTGGCACGCCACTTGTTACATCTTGCCAACCTGAAAATGACCCATTTATGCCTACTCTCTGTTTCCTGTTAGCTAACCAAAATATGTTACCCCCTACACCATGAGCTCTTATTTTGTGTAGTATTGATGTGGTACCTTGTCAAAAGCCTTCTGGAAATCCAAGTACACACATCCACAGGATCCCCTTTATCCACGTTGCTTGTTACTTCCTCAAAGAGCTCTAATAAATTAGTCAAACACTATTTCCCTTTCACAAAGCCGTGTTGGCTCTGCCTGATTGCATTGAGATTTTTTAAATGCTCTGCTATAACCTCCTTAATAATAGATTCTAGCATTTTCCTTATGACAGATGTTAAGCTAACTGGCCTGTAGTTTCCTGCTTTCTGTCTCCTTCCTTTCTTGAATAGAGGAGTTACATTCGCTATTTTCCAATCTAATGGGACCCTTCCAGAATCTAGGGAATTTTGGAAAATTAATACCAATGCATCTACTATCTCTGCAGCCACTTCTTTTAAGGCCCTAGGATGAAGTCCGTCAGGACCTGGGGACTTGTCATCTTTTAGTTCTAATTTTTTCAGAAACCTTTCCCTGGTGATTGTAAGTTTCACCCTTCCTGTTACCTCTTGATTTACAATTATTTCTGGCATGTCATTCGTATACTCAACAGTGAAGACGGACGCAAAATATCTGTTCAATTTATCCGCCATTTCCTTATTCTCCATTATTAATTCCCCAGACTAGCTCTCTAGAGGACCAATGCCCACTTTACTTTTTTCCTTTTTAAATACCTGTGGAAACTCTTACTATCTGTTTTTATATTTCTAGCTAGCTTTTTCTTGTACTCTAATTTCTCCCTCATTATTCTTGTAGTCATTCTTTGCTGTTTTTTTTATATTCTGTCCAACCTTATTTAACATCTCATTGAAAACGGCACCTCCAACTTCCTCAGAACTGCCCCGAAGAGCTTAGGTTAAGTTCTCCAGTCTTGGATTGGGATTTGAACCTACAACCTTCTTACTGAAAGTGGTACCAACTAAGTCAAACTGACACAAATGGACTGAGTGGCTTTCTTTATCCAAACCTCTTTTTTGGTGCTAGGGGTTCGGCAACAGATTTCTCAAGATGTTAATGGTTGTCTTGCTGGTTCTTCTAAATTGATGCACTGTCCATAGGCTGTAGCGATGCTACTAGTGAGCGCAACATCACTGCAGCACTGAGGGCGTGCTGCACTGTCTGAGATGCTGTCTTTTGGATGAGAAGTTAAAACTGGAGCCCCGTCTGCTCTCGTGGACATAATAGATTCCATGGCATTATTTGAAGAAGAGCAAGGGAGTTCTCCCCTGTGTCCTGGCCAATATTGATACCTCAACCAACTTCAGTCAAACAGATTATCACTTAGCTGTTTGTGGGAGCTTGCTGTGCTTCCTACATTACAACAGTGACTACACTTCAAAAGCACTTAATTGGCTGTAAAGCACTTTGGGACATCTTGAGGTTGTGGAAGGGGTTAAATGAATGCAAGTCTCTTTTTTAAAACTTATGCTGACTGATCCTCTGTGCTGTGGTTTATTGCAGAAAGTTCTCCTGCAGGAAACACCCCCGTGAGCAACGGAGGCGGAATGGATTCTGCGGTTATTGGAGGTAAGGCAGTCATCTTCGCTCGTTGGCTGATTTGTCATCGCCTTCATTTTAAGGCAAACAATTAATTGCTTTAGGAGTTATCCTGGACTACAGTGTGTAATTCTGGCCCCCCCATACTACAGTAGGGATATCCTGTCATTGAACAGGGAACTGCAAAGGGCAACTCAGATTAGGCATTGAGCAATGAGGAGAAATTACAGAAACTGGGGGTGTTTACATTGGAGGTTCAGGGGAGATCTTATTGAGGCATCCCAGATTCTTTGGAGAGCGTGGGTCCGAGCCCTCGCGGAGTGGACAGCCAAGTATGAGGAGCTCCTCCCAAGTGGTATGGAGAGCAGCATAAGATGCGTGAGTGCATCACGTTCTCCTGCGCACAACATGGATACACAAACGTATAAAAACAAAGGACAGGAAAAGACCAGCTGTCCATCAAACTTGCCCCATTCTGACATGGTACATCTTTCACACATGACCCCCATCCACCCCACTTCTTCTGGGAGAGGTTTTAAAAAAAAACTCTGTAAAATTCTTCTCTAAGCCCTGAAGGTGATCAAACAAGTTCCAGGAGACCACAGTGACTGAAGACACAACTCCCAGTACCCACCTGCCTTCTGTAAGTAGTGGTGTCCACCACAACCTGGAACTCATCCAGCTCAACTATGGTCACTCCTATGATGAATATCCTGCATGTTATTTGGTTCACATCTGAATCATGTCATGTTGAGGGAGGGGTTGGTACAGGAGGGCAGAGAACCCCCTCAAGGCACTGGACCATGGAAGAGAAGAATTCTGTGTGCGCATGGGTGAAAAAAAAATACAGGAAACATTCTGTTGTTTCCATTTTGATAGTGAAATATGGATCTATATAGTCAGCAACATTATTTCTGTATTGAGCAGGATTCTGCTCAGTGCTTATTTGAGATAGAAGGACTGAAATGATCAAGGCACAAGAGGTAAAGGTGCCAATTGCAATAAGTCTGATCAGAGGGTGGAATTACTGGACCTTAAGCATAACAGCTGGCAGCGAGTCACAAAGCAGGAATTCAATTAAATAACACTGGCTTTGTAAATCATGAGAGCAAAGCAGAAACGGAGAATTGAATGATAGCCTTGGGTTGTCTGCCAGCTGGATGTTTTGTACGTGACTCAACAGCTTAAAGTCCTCATTTTTCTTGCTTTTTGTACAGCAGGTAAGCAGAATGCAGTTAACAGCTGAGGGCATTGTGATCTAAATGGAATGGTGACTAATTCAACGGTGACGTTGTGTAACAGATTCCGCCTGTGCTTTCAATAATGTTTCTCATTGTTACTAAAATATAACCTACGCCATAAACTAAATTCAAAAAGTATTTGCACGTTCCTGTGACTGGCAGAAATTTCCACTGTCTGTGTCTTTCTAAATTTTTACTCCAAGCCGGGAAGATGGCACAGAGTGGGGGCGAAATTCTGACTGGAAACCCAGAAATACGAGTTTCCCAGACGTCCTCGTGATTTTGATGTAAGGATTTATTTTCTTTGTCAGTTTCCCGCCGGCGGCCGAGTCAGATCTCACCCCCACCCCCCACCTTGCTGGCAGCCCACACAACTTCGCTGTATAACAAGCAGAATGTTGTATCCAGTTTTGGACACCCTACTGTCAGAATGATGCCAAAGCCATGGAGAGATTGCTGAAGAGATTCACTCTGGACTTTGGTTATGAAGAGAGTCTCGAAAGTGGGGTTTTTTTCATTAGAGCAGAAGACGTCAAGATGTCATCTGATTGAAGTATTCACAACTATATGAAGGGTTTTGATGCGGTAAGAGGGGAAAAACTATTTCCACTAGGCCAATAACCAGACGGCATAAATTTTAAGATCATCGAAAGAATGAAGGGAGAGATTCTTGCAATCACACCACATAGAAGGAGGCCATTCGACCCATCGTGCCCGTGCCAGCTCTTTGAAAGAGCTACCAATTAGTCGCACTCCCTGTTCTTTCCCCATAGCCCTGCAATTTTTTTTTCGAGTGTAGAAATCCAATTCCCTTTTGAAAATTACTATTGAATCTGCTTCCACCACCCATTCAGGCAGTGCATTCCAGATCATAAGGTTTGGGGAATTCTTTTAACACTGGCCTACCAGAAACAGTAGAATCAATAGGGAAGTGCATAAATATTTGGGAAAGAAAAAATGAGGCACTAAATAGCTAGCTCATTCTTGGATAGCTGGCACAGGCATGATGGACCGAGTGGCCTCCTGAGATTTGCTGGTGCAGCACAGACCTTGGATCGAGTCTGGGACTATCCTGCTCTGTATGGCTCTCCGAGTCATTCATGGAGCCCAAAATGGAATTTATTTTTATTAAAATAGTGCTACTTTGTGGTATTGGGGAAACCCTTTATTTTTTGTGGAGACTTATTGGTTTAAATAAAAATCCCCCCATCACACACGCACGCACACAAAATTCTTAGTGAAAAAATAGTTTCTTTATTTAAAAGGTAAACTGTTACTCGTTGGGCAGAAGCTGATATTTTTGAAATTTTAGTTACTAATTCTTTCTACCTCACATTCCATATAATTTTCACTTCCCTTTTTGCGATTGATGTGAGTGGAAATGAAAGGTGTCAAACAGTTTCCTAATTTTGCCACAGTATCTTAAAATCAAAACTCCTCAAAGTTCACGTGAAAGGGATTTTATTGATTTCAGCGGTGTTTTGCCAAGCCTTGCTTAAACTCTCGAGTCCTCTCTAGTCATCCTTTTGGTTCATCAACAGTCTTGTGCCACGATTTCTGGGCGAGCCATTTGTAATACTGCATGGTGGTTGTCCTGTCAAATGGTTTCAGATGAAGTAAATCCAGTTTATTAATTGTAAGTCAGTGAGGAATGTAGGGTCAGAGGATGGAAATGGGTGCAAGGTCAATTTAAACAGATATCGGGGAGAGGAACGTCTTTATTCCAAAAATTTAGCACACTTGAATAATCAGTCAGGCAAGATAAGGGTGAAAGCATTGATGGTGTTCAAAATGGATGCTGTGATGGGAGAGTTGAGATACCAGGCAGGTGAGCTGGAGAGCCTTTCCTCACCCTCACTCCCTGGCTTTTCATGTGTTGTTTTCCTCCCTGGCCACAAGTTGTTTGATTTTTTTTTTTTTAACCCTACCCGCATTCTAGAAACTGGATGGCAGGCAGTTGAAATGCCCCATTGCTTACCTGCCCTGGAGATGCTAGGATCCCTCCGTCCGTCCATGATTTTAACCAGCTCTCCTGATAACATCTGCCCAAAGCCGGCCGACGGGGTCCTTTTTACATGTTCATGTTGGTCCTGATGTCATTGGGAGCCGACTACCATTTGAACTCTGACCTGAACCAGGCCAACCCTGGATGGAAGAGGATCAGCCCCAGAAGAGGCTGAAAGAGGTGTTTTTTTCTGAAGTGGGGCAAAGCAGGAGTGCCCCAAACTCTTTCTGCCCCCTCCCAAACACAAGATCCCTGCAAGACATCTCCAGAACCCAGTTCCACCACTTGACCTTACGTCGATGAGCGACCACCTGGTTGTGCAATTTATTTATTTTTCTTCTTCCCTGCTGCTTTCCACTCCGAACTGGCAGCACATTGATGAGGCCCGGGAGTTAAAATAATCCAGGCTTGATTGCTGCAGCAGTCAGTTTTTATTTTCCAACTTGCTTCGCCCACCCATCTGTCCAAATCCCACCCGGAGTTAAAATCGGGGCCAGTGATGCTGTGGATTCTGAGACATTAATGGACTGATGATAACCACGTGAGACTGGGTGTATCGAATGGGCGTGGGTGCGAGCGCGAGCCAGCAGTGACCCGCAGTAGTGCTGTGAAACCAGAAGGAGTACTCCTGCTCCTCCTGGCTCCACATTAAGGTAAGTTTAAAAAGGAAAAAAACGTACCTTTTTTATGTTGGCCTCCAGCGGTCCCCTTAAGGAACGCTGTTTAGACTGTAAAAGGAAGCAGTTAAAACTGAGTGAAACATGCTCGGCTCAGTGACCAATTTTGGAGAGGGGTTCTTTAAACAGGTGATAGATCCCTCATTAGCATATGTAAGGTGCCGAACCCCTGTTTAAGGTGGCACCAGGGGTGCCTGCATATAGACACGTTCCTCAAATGCATGGTAGTGCTACACGTGACGTATCTGCCTGATTGTCACCATATGCACGGTGTCCATCAGATACACACATACTTCAGAGCCACACATGGGTCTGTCGTGCCACCCTCACAGGAGGAGAAAGCGCAGACTGTCAGGGAGAGGGCGTGGAATCGTGAAACTTTACTCTGCGGAGGAGGAGACTCTGGAAATAAGCAGCATTTCTGCCTCCCTCTCCTGCCCGCCGTGGAGGGTGGGTTAATATCAGGCCTTTTATTTCTGCTGGTGAGTGGATTGGTGACCAAGGCATAAGGTTTAGGATTTGTACTAGGAGCATAAAGGGGGAGGATAGAGGTCATTTTTTCTGCATAAAGGGTCGTTACAATATTGAGCATATTAATCAGTGACTCTTGCACCTGAGTCAGTCACAGCAAAGGAAGAATTGAGTGCCTCTTTCTGTGCTGAAATTTCTCCGATGTAGGAAAGACTCCACCAGTCAGTCATATTGGTAGGAATAGTGATCAATGCTCTAGTGGAACCAGTTAAGAACCATTTTGATATTGCAATGGGGGTGGACGTTAGGATCATTCTGGATGGATGAATGAAGTGGGGCTGATTGGCCTCCTCATATGTGCTCAAGTGATCCATGTTAAGGGTTATGTGTATCTCATGTCCATTTGCCAACTGTTGCCCCTTAACTTTTCTGCACATGTGCCTATAATTGATGCACAGGGCATTGGTTTGTTGCACTAAGTATGTGCTGATGAGTTGCTAGCATTAGTAAGGAGGTTATAAGTAACGGAGAACCCAGTAGACATGTGGCATCATAACGGCAACAGCAGTATATCCTAATGCTAAAGAAGCAAAATTGAAGAAAAGATGCCGTAGCGGTCCATTAACCTCATCACAGTTTACGAGGAGAGAATTTTCAGTGGGTTGAACTAAATTTATTTCGAATATCAAGTCTGACGGTGTATTTTTTTTCAAAGGCAGTAATTCAGTCGAGTGGTTCTAATAACATTGTAAGCTACCACAACCAAGCTAAACTATACGCAGGACCCTAGGATTGAATTACTAGTTTATGGCCACTGCCAGAAAATTGTTTTTCTTCAGTTTTCTCCCATTACAGCACTGAAGCCAACAGCAGTGCTTTGCCCAAACATTAAAAGAAGTTATCTCAAATCAGAGATGATCATTCCAAAGTTTTTATTCAGACCCTCAAAGACCTTCCATTTCTTTATTTCCTCCCAGTACCTCATCCTAGTTTATTTTTGACTCTCAACAGCAAAGATCCAAATTTTTAATCAAGCATTATCTTTTTGAACATTGTTTGTGAGTGCACTAACACTTCAAACATTTCAGTGGATCTTGAAGATTGATTTCAATAGAGAGCAAAATCAGGCAGGGTATAAAACAGGCATTGCACCCAATGCTGTCAGTTTCCTGCCAGGCGGGTTAGACTAAAATTGCCCCCTCCCCACCCCCAAGTCTCTCACTTCCTTCAGCTGAACGTTGGGAAGGCTGAAGCCATTGTTTCTGGTGCCCTGCCATGAATTCCATTCCTTTGTCACTGATGCCATGCCTCTCCCTGGCCATTTGCTGAGGCTGAACAAAACTGCATGCAGCCTTGGTGTCTGGTTTGACACTGAGCAGAACTTCATACCCCACTAAGCCTACCTACTCCCACCTCTGCAACATTGCATGTCTCCACCACTAGCCTTTATCCTTGCATTTTTGTTGCATCCAGAATCAATTACTCTAACGTGTTCTTCACCTGGCCTTTCATTGTCTACCCTCCACAAACTCCATCTTGGTCCAACATGCAGACACCCATGTCCTGTCCCTCTAGCATCCTTACTGGCCACCCCCCCCCCCCCCCCCAAGCTTTCATCCATCCCCAGCCCAGGACAATGTACTGTGTTCACTGTAAAACCAGCATCCCATCAATGTGCATTATCCCAGATTTTACTGGTCCCTCCAAATCTCTCTGCTGCTATTGACCTCAATCCTAGCTCTTCTGGTATCCCAACTCTAGACCTTGCCCAATTCTTCACCAAAGGCAATTAAGCTTGCACAGCTCCTTGATTCACACAGATCCACACCATGAACTTTGTCCATCCAGCAACAATAGTAACAAATGCGTTTATAAATGAATGCAGCAATAATAAATGCAAGTAAAACTTGCAACCTGCAAATATTTTATGAAATAGTACAGCAACAATCTATAATAAACACAGCCAAAGCTGAACCCTACTAACAATGAATACAGTATTAATACTTTCCAACCTCAGCACCAGGCCCTGTTCCTTTTGTGCGAATGCAGCAAGATAACATAAGCTACGGCCCCCTACCTCCAGAAGAAACCATTTCTGCCACGCTGATACTTGTGGATTGATGCTGCCCCTAATCTACCTGGCAGGTGAAGGAAGAAGAATTTGAGACCAAAGGAAAGGGAGAGACAGTGTGTGCGTGTGTGAGGCATAGAGTATTCGAGAGAGAATACAGAGACAGACAGTGTGATTGGCAGACAAAATAAAAGACGTACAGAAGAGAGGAGACTAGCAAGAGGAGACTTGCACAGAGAGCGTGAGAGACTACAATGAGCATGTGTATGTTCAACCTCAACCGAGTAAGAGACTAGATGAGGTAAATTAGGAAATAACGGTTAGGTGATGCCCAGCTTGGACTTTGAAAAACTGGAGATTAAAGGAGGAAGGAAAAACTGAGGTAAAGCGTTCCATTGTTTCGGGACGCTGGAAACTAATGAGTCCAAGTAGGAGACTGGGGAATGGAGGGAGGAGGAAGAGTGTGTAAGGTAACATATATGAAGCTTAAAGGAAATTGCAAAGAAGCACTGACCATAGTAGTATTGACAAAATAGAGAAAGACAGGACAGTTTGAATGGAGAGCACAAATGGAGGCGATAGAAAGGAGATGTGGGAGTGCCATTTTGAGGTCAAAGGGCATAGCGAAGCTATGATTGTCAATTTAGATGAAAAAAAACTAAGGGTAAATAGCATGCAGTTCAGGATACTGATGGTTTAGGATTTCTCCTGATTTTCTTTGGCTGTGTTTCCTTGTACTGACCATAGTGATTTGAGTGACTTTGGGGTTTGTTTAGCTGTGGTGCTCTGTAATATAAAGTTACTTTAAGCCCTTAGGATGAGCAATTTCCTAATGGTTTTTTTTATCCTGTCAGTGAAGAACTGAGTAATTTTCTTGTGACTTGGCGGAAACATCTGCAAAACATTAATTCAAGGCCCTTAATTATTTCTGAATCATGTGGTTAGGACTTCAATCAGTCACTAGTGAAGTATTCCATCTGTCAGGACTGTGAGGCCTCCAGCACAATGTTCACAGGTCAATTGCAGAAATATTAAAAACAGTTTAAAATGGTTGATAGTTAAGAAAATATTACAAAGGCAGAGTTACATACAGAGCTTTATTTCTCTCCTGATTTAATTCAACTGTAGCCCAACAAACTTGCAAAATTTTAAAGAAATTACCTCCGATGCTGCCCCAGCTACATCTGTTTGTAACTGAGATTATTAAAGGCTGCAGTAATACTATGTCTTTGCCCATACGCTGACACTAAAGTGGTCCCTATCTGACTTCAGAGGACACTAAAGTTGTATAGTTCGCAATCCCTTCTCTCAAATCCATCTCTCACTGTGTGAAGTACAAATTTCAATGAGGTGTGAAGCCGGGTTTAAACAGTGCACTGGTGACCCGTTGAATCTCCTAGTCATTTCATAACCTAACTGCAACCTTATCAACGTTGAGAAAATGGACCCTTCCCCCACACCTAACACCTTAAAAAAAAAAATTAGCTGTGCGTGTATGCAGAGGTTTCTTCTCCTGTGATTTGCTGCCAGGTGCAGCTGACGCAATAACCTGGGCCTTGCTGGCTGACCTTTGCACTCTGCGTCTGCTAATAGTTTCAGCCCAGTGGTGCAGCATAGCTAGTCATTGTGACCTGATCAGTCTGGTAAAATGCAAGGTGTTTTAAACAAAGGTGCATAATG
The DNA here is from genome assembly GCF_035084215.1 of Heptranchias perlo. Classification (NCBI taxonomy): domain Eukaryota; kingdom Metazoa; phylum Chordata; class Chondrichthyes; order Hexanchiformes; family Hexanchidae; genus Heptranchias; species Heptranchias perlo. The sequence goes on along the minus strand of NC_090331.1, from coordinate 13,377,687 downwards.
ATGCAGATTGTAGCATAATGACATAATGCATCACCAGTCATGTTCTGTGCCTTTTAAAAATAATGTATTTAAGGCATGAAGATCCCAATGAAAGCTATTTTGTAGTAAATTACTCAGTAGTAGATCTTGTTTCTCTGTTCCAGAGAACAGTTTTGAAACTTAAATTTGTCAGAGAAATAGTAATTCTTGGGAGACTGACCTGGCATAGTTCCACTCCTGTCTGTAAGAACACAGATGCAAGATTGATTTCTCCTTCCACCCTTGTACAGTGCCTCCCAGAGTTCCCCAAGGATCTATCCCTGCCCCTTCCTCTTCCTCCATGTAAGTGCTAGTTCTCGGGGGGGGCGGGGGGGAAAAAGGCAGGGGAAAAAAATCTTACCATCATTTATTCCCTTCCCTCCTTGTCTGCCCCCAATGCCATTGACTCCTTGTTGCAATTCAGTACCAGTTCATTTGGCTATTCAGGTGTGAGCCCAGACAGTAATTGTTGGCATGCAATTCAATTATGGCACCAGTGCTGTCACTTAATGTTTACATGCGTGTTGCCCTTGGACAATGATCAGCATAACAATTGGGAATGAGAAACTCGACTGAATATCATGTTTGTTTCCCCTTGCTGCTGAGGCTAATTGTAGTGTCTTTTTTACTTGATTTGATTCATGCCATTAAACATGACAGCTTGGTCAAACGTAGTAAAATTTTCATTGAACCTAGTGTGAAACACTAACAAAATGAACAGACATAAGCAAAAAAAAAAAATCCTATTTTTCTTTCCCCTCACAGTTTGGTTTACCTCATCCCACTTGGTTGGTGGGGAAGGCTGGAAGAGGGTTAGTGGACAACTCCAATCCCAACCCAATGTCAATGATGCCGTGTGCACACAGCAACCTGGTATAGGCCCTCACCTCCATTTTATTTCTCCAGCTTTAGAGAAGCACCTGCTTGTACTTCCTGCACATAGCACAACCAAGCCTGTGACCCTGCCTTATAAATAATCTCTGATTGTGACCCTTGTACTTTCCCTCCACTCCAAATGATGGCATATATGGAATTCAGTCCATGTCTACAACCCACAACAAATGCAGAAAACTAGGGACATGTGACAGAGGATTGAAAAAGGGATTATCTCGAGAGAAATTTTCAACTGTTGGCGGCCCTGACCTTGGAACATTGTTGCCACGGAGACTCCTGAGGCTTGCCCCTTGATTGGGGAGAGGGCTGGATTTCCAGGCCTCATGGGGGAGATATGACTTGTGTGGTCAGCCGTGGCTCAGTTGGTAGTACTCTTGCCTCTGAGTCAGAAGGTTGGCGGTTCAAGTCCCGCTCCAGAGACCTGAGCACATAATCTAGGCTGATACTGCAGTGCCAGTATTGAGGGAGTGCTGCACTGTCGGAGGTGCTGTCTTTCGGATGAGACGTTAAACTGAGGCCCCGTTTGCACTCTCAGGTGGACGTGAAGATCTCATGGCACTATTTCAAAGCAGAGCAGGGGAGTTCTCCCTCATGCCCTGGCCAATATTTATCCCTCAACCAACACTACCAAAAACAGATGACCTGATCATTATCTCATTGCTGTTTGTGGGACAAGTGGCAAATTGGCTGTTGTGTTTCCTACATTACAACAGTGACCACACTTCAAAGATACTTCATTGATTGTAAAGTGCTTTGGGATGTCCTGAGGTCATGAAAAGTGCTACATAAATGCAAGTCTGTCTGTCTTTAAGTGCCATAGTTTGATCATTCATGCCATAACTGGTGGGGTCATCCTAGCTGCACGAACAGCAGAAAGCTTACCAGTGCTCTAGTGATCTGTACAGTTCTGGTCAGTTCAAACACCAGCAGTCCCTAGGTCTGTGTCTCCATAATCTATATCGAAGATCTGCTTATGTGGATTTCTCAGTAAGTTTGGAAATTATTAACTATGGTAATAGGTTTTCCAATATGTCAGACACCCAGCTGACCAAAACATGTCTCCACTACATTTCTTTAGTGTCTTCATGATATAGGGTTACATGATCTTCTCTCACACAGCTTCATGGAATGATACAGCACAGAAGGCGGCCATTCGGCCCATCATGCCTGTGCCGACTCTTCGAAAGAGCAATCCAATTAGTCCCACTCTCCTGCCCTTTTCCCATAGCCATGCAAATTTTTCCCTTTCCAGTATTCATCCAGTTCCCTTTTGTAAGTTATTATTTAATCTGCTTCCACCACCCTTTCAGGCAATGCATCCCACACCACCATAACTCGCTACTTTGTCAAAAAAAAATTCTCCACATCGCCCCCTTGTTCTTTTGCTTGTTTTCTGCGTTATTCTACCACTGTCTGATGTGCATGTATATTTTTAGAACATAAGAACATAAGAAATTGGAGCAGGAGTAGGCCAATCGGCCCCTCGAGCCTGCTCCGCCATTCAATAAGATCATGGCTGATCTGATCCCAACCACAAATCTAAAGAACACAAGAAGTCGGAGCAGGGCCCGGCCACATAGCCCCTGGGCCCTCTCCGCCACCCACAGGGCATTGACCGATCCGAACTCAGCTTCATGTCCAATTTCCTGCCCGCTCCCCATAACCCCTAATTCCCTTTACTTCTAGGAAACTGTCTATTTCTGTTTTAAATTTATCTAATGATGTAGCTTCCACAGCTTCCTGGGGCAGCAAATTCCACAGACCTACCACCCTCTGAGTGAAGAAGTTTCTCCTCATCTCAGTTTTGAAAGAGCAGCCCCTTATTCTAAGATTATGCCCCCTAGTTCTAGTTTCACCCATCTTTGGGAACATCCTTACTGCATCCACCCGATCAAGACCCTTCACAATCTTATATGTTTCAATAAGATCGCCTCTCATTCTTCTGAACTCCAATGAGTAGAGTCCCAATCTACTCAACCTCTCCTCATATGTCCGCCCCCTCATCCCCGGGATTAACCGAGTGAACCTTCTTTGTACTGCCTCGAGAGCAAGTATGTCTTTTCTTAAGTATGGAGACCAAAACTGTATGCAGTATTCCAGGTGCGGTCTCACCAATACCTTATATAACTGCAGCAATACCTCCTTGTTTTTATATTCTATCCCCCTAGCAATAAAAGCCAACATTCCGTTGGCTTTCTTGATCACCTGCTGCACCTGCATACCAACTTTTTGATTTTCTTGCACTAGGACCCCCAGATCCCTTTGTACTGCAGTACTTTCCAGTCTCTCGCCATTAAGAAAATAACTTGCTCTCTGATTTTTCCTGCCAAAGTGCATAACCTCACATTTTCCAATATTATATTGCATCTGCCAAATCTCCGCCCACTTACCCAGCCTGTCTATATCCCCTTGCAGGTTTTTTATGTCCTCCTCACTCTCTACTTTCCCTCCCATCTTTGTATCATCTGCAAATTTTGATATGTTGCACTCGGTCCCCTCCTCCAAATCGTTAATATAGATTGTAAAGAGTTGGGGACCCAGCACCGACCCCTGTGGAACACCACTGGTTACTGGTTGCCAGTCCGAAAATGAACCATTTATCCCAACTCTCTGCTTCCTGTTCGATAACCAATCCTCCACCCATGCCAGAATATTACCCCCAATCCCGTGATTTTTTATCTTAAGTAATAATCTTTTATGTGGCACCTTGTCGAATGCCTTCTGGAAGTCTAAATACACTATGTCCACTGGTTCCCCTTTATCCACCCTATACGTTATATCCTCGAAGAACTCAAGCAAATTTGTCAGACATGACTTCCCCTTCATAAAGCCATGCTGACTTTGTCCTATTAAATTATGCTTATCTAAATGTTCCGTTACTGTCTCCTTAATAATAGACTCCAAAATTTTACCCACCACAGATGTTAAGCTAACTGGCCTATAATTTCCAGCCTTCTGCCTACTACCCTTTTTAAATAACGGTGTTACATTAGCAGTTTTCCAATCTGCCGGGACCTCTCCTGAGTCCAGGGAATTTTGGAAAACTATCACCAAAGCATCCACAATCCCTACTGCCACTTCCCTCAAGACCCTAGGATGGAAGCCATCAGGTCCAGGGGATTTATCCGCCTTGAGTCCCATTATTTTACTGAGTACCATCTCCTGAGTGATTTTAATCGTATTTAGCTCCTCCCCCCCCCCCCCCCCCCGAGAGTCCCCTGTTTGTCCGGTGTTGGGATATTCTTAGTGTCCTCTACTGTAAAGACTGAAACAAAATATTTGTTCAGCATTTTTGCCATCTCCATGTTTCCCACCATTAATTTCCCGGTCTCATCCTCTAAGGGACCTATGTTTGCCTTAGCCACCCTTTTTCTTTTTATATAACTATAGAAACTCTTGCTATCTGTTTTTATATTTTTTGCTAATTTCTTTTCATAATCTATCTTCCCTTTCTTAATCAATCCTTTAGTTACTTTTTGCTGTCTTTTGAAGAATTCCCAATCTTCTATCCTCCCACTAAGTTTGGCTACCTTATATGTCCTTGTTTTTAGTCGGATACTATCCTTGATTTCTTTACTTAGCCATGGATGGCTGTCATTTCTTTTACACCCTTTTTTCCTCAGTGGAATATATTTATTTTGAAAGTTGTAAAATAACTCCCTAAATGAACACCCCTGCTCATGTACCGTCTTACCCTTTAATCTATTTTCCCAGTCCACTTTAATCAATTCCGCTCTCATACCATCATAGTCTCCTTTATTCAAGCTCAGTACGCTTGTTTGAGAATCAACCTTCTCACCCTCTAATTGGATATGGAATTCAACCATGTTGTGGTCGCTCGTTCCAAGGGGATCCTTAACTAGGACATTTGCATCTCGTCTCTTTGTTGACCCAGTTAAGAGAATCCTGCTCTCTTCTGTGTTCTAGTCATTTAAACAACTTTCCTCTTTTATCTACAGGTGTCATAGCTGCGGTGGTATTTGTGATCATTTGCCTCCTCGTGGTTATGATCCGCTACCTGTACAGGCACAAAGGCACGTATCACACCAACGAGGCCAAAGGCACAGAATTTGCGGAGAATGCTGACGCTGCTTTGAAAAACGACCCCAACTTCCAAGACGCGGTGGACGAAAGCAAGAAGGAATACTTCATCTGACGACGAGCGCTCCTGTTAATTAGCGGTAGATCATTGACACTACAGCCAGGACTTGCTGTCTGCACTAAGAGTTCACGACAGACCCTCTCCACCCCGCGTTGGGGGGGGGGGGGGGGGGGGGAAACCAAGCGGACAAATGAATTCTCAACTCCTCCCTTTCTGGGAGACAGTCATGACGTGGGTTCTCTATATACTAATAAAACAAGTACGCTATCGGAAAATACAGTTTTATACATGCCGTAAACATTGTTTTCTATATTATGTTTCCAAAGATAAGTACCACTAAAGTGCCATACAGTGCCACCGTACAGACACTATACTGTTGCAACCCATTATATTTAACAACCTGCTTTATGGATCTGTGAAAAGAGCTGAAATATCCATACAAAAATCCACTAACAAAGTAACCTTTTTAGACCAGGCCTCAAGTTTTATATCTGGAGCCTTCTGCAATACGTAACATTTTAAATGTTAATCTTGGCAAATGCTTTTTTTTTGTATTCCACACTTTGACCAGGGGTATCCTAAATGATTGTATGGCCATGTGTCCTTTTTAAATAGTAAAAGTCCTTTGATTGCTCAATTGGCGAATGCACTGTCGGCTGTGATACTGAGCAATGCAGATCAGGTAGGAAGGACTGAGATTCCATCCCTGGCCTGTTAGTTGCTATCGGGTGGAACTGCACTGCGTGTACTACAGTTACCCCTCCCTTGTCCCTTGCGCGCTGGAAAGTGCACTTGTGTCGGTCTTTCGGAGAGGATACAATGTTCAGTCCATCTATAAGCAACCTACACGGTCTCAAAAGCCTGGCAGCGCTCATTGTCTCAGCTCACATACATGAAGAATAGCGATTTTCAAACAGACACTCTCAAGTTGGCACTTGGGGCGAACTGTATTAAAGCAAGGAGTCGACACCATGAGATGAGTGGGGAGGGGGAATGGGTTGTCCCCACCCTGGCAGTGTTTAATTGGTTACGATGAGAACACTTTAAAATATGGATCACTACTATAGTATGGCAATGATACACCTCATAGATTTGAAATACATCATCGTTTATTTTATCACTTGCAGCCTAGCTGCAATAGAACGGATCTCTGTTACTGGATCTCTTTGACCCTGTTTGTGCACTGAATGCCGCCTTTTTCCTGAGATACCTTTTGGTATGTGCAAGTGCTGTTGCATTAGGAAAGTTAAGTGACTTATTTTTTCAGTAAATGTTTTTCTCCTTTTATTTTTTGAATACTGCACAATGACGTTAAATCTTAAATTTCTATTTGCGCTTTTAGTATGTTACCGAGAGTCTTGTGCTTTTTCTTTCTTGCATAATCAAAAATATGAAGGATATTGGATAATATGATTTTTTTTCATTTTATTTATATATACATATTCTTCCCCCATCCCTAGGGTTGCCAACTCTGGACATATTCCTGGAGGATTCTTCACATGATCTCCTGGCACCAACCACCCCGCCCAGTCAAACTGCCTTTTTTTCTCATCGCCAATATTTTTATAACAAAGTAAATGAAAGTGTTCCAAAGATAATTCTCATTATTTTTCTGATGGGTTGCTTGCAGGAGATTAATCTTTTAATTCCTGGAGACTCCAGGACAATCCTGGAGGGTTGGCAAGCCTACCAACTCCCCAGCTTAGATCCTCGTGTGCCTTGCAGCATTTCTCTAGAAGGAAAACGGGCATCTAATCTGCTCAAAGGCCTTTATAGGCAGTGTGACTTTTGAAGTGGCCTGCAGGTGACCTGAGAGAGTGGTGCAGGGTTCCCTATCCCTCTGGATTACAACCATGTTCACTCCTCAATGTGTCCCTCTTTTCCTCTCCCTTTCTCTTCCTTCCCCCCCACCCAAGAAAGCTCACTAGAAACCAGAAAGTCGATGTGCAGACAATCGCTGACTCAGACCCAGGTCAGTATGTGCTAGCACATCGTGTCAGCAAGGTTAAATCCTTGGCAAAGGGTTTTTGAAAATAGTTTTACAAATTTTGTTTCCCAACAATTACTTCCTGTCAGGAGTAAGGTCACCCTACCTCTTTGTCCTCTTCACTCGCACTAAACTAGCTGCTCCAAAAATCCCATCATGGGCTGTAGCTGGACATCTGTGATCATATGCCGGAGGGTGTGTGCATATTAATATTAAACATACATGTGACTTCCGCAATCACTAGACATTCAAACTCCGCCCCGTTGCCACTGCTGAGCAGTATATGCCCTCGACAGTAATAATGTATTGATGAGGTGTTCGAAGCAATGGCAAAGTAATATACATTTATGGAACCTGCAATAAAATTGTGTAATTCTAACTGGAATCGATTGATATAAGACAATAAAACTTTTCTCCTACATAAACCTGGTTTTTGATCTGATCATTTGCGAAGCTGGGTATCGGTGGCAAATAGAACTGAGGCGTCTGTAACAGGCTTCTCCTCAAAATCATAGAATCATTGAAATTTACGGCACAGAAGGAGGCCATTCAGCGCATCGTGTCTGTGCTGGCTGAAAAAGAGCTATCCAGCCTAATCTCACTTTCCAACTCTTGGTCTGTAGCCCTGTAGGTTACGGCACCTCAAGTGCACATCCGAGTGCTTTTTAAATGCGATGAGGGTTTCTGCCTCTACCACCCTTTCAGGCAGTGAGTTCCAGACCCCCACCGCCCTTTTGGTGCGAAAAAATTTCTCCAACTCCCCTCTAAAGCTTCTACCAATTACTTTAAATCTTTGACCTCTCCGCTAAGGGAAATAGGTCCTTCCTATCCACTCCTCAGCCTCCTCTGTTCCAAAGAAAATGGAAGATGTTCAGCAGGAGATGGGAAATCGAGGTGAACTTAAAGTCAAAGCAAAGTCCAAGAAACTGGTGCTATCGAGGGTTTGGATGGGAGTGCTGCAGCAAATGGTATGGGAGAGAGTGAATCAATAGACATTTGATGCAGCCATTTTGAAAGTTTAAAATGAGAAAACCCCAAATTAAGTATTAACTATCACTTTTTTCCTTTTGAAAGGAACATTTCTGAAAGCTTGCTATTGCACCTTTGTGAAACAGCCCAGATGTTATGGGAAGGCAAAAGGGTTGATGTTCTGCAAGGATGAGATCGAGTGGGCTGCCTTCATCTGAATGTAACTTAAAAAGTAAAAGGAGAAAAAGTTTTGACACTCACTTTTATGAATACAGCACCCCCTTGCACTGACCCAAAATTAAAAGCAGAGCAATCCATGCTCAGAAGTGGTTGGTCAGTACTATTCACGTAAACATTGGACAATCACCTTCCACATTTTAACACCAAGGCTTTCAATCTAGGTGTCAATAATATTAAATACACACCCTCTATTTTGTTTGTTTATTTCTGGTTCTCATACTACTCACATAAGCTGTTTCACTAAGGATTTCCCTTCAGTGAGTCTAGAATCCTGGTCTCGACTTTCCCAATTACATCATCTAGCTGTTAATCAGATTTTGCACCCAATATAATTGCGACATTGTATAAAAACTTTTCCAGCACTGGAAAGATGGGGCAGTGACAATTCTGGGATTTGAAGCAGGTAGAAGAGGGGGACATTACCTCGAGCAAAACAATTGAGGTGGGGGGAGATACTATGTCCTTTTCATCTCGTCCCTCCCCTACAGTAATTGAACCTACGAGTCAAAATTGGAGTAGAGGATACATGGTGGGCATTTGTAACAGGTAAATACCAGAGAAGCTGAGGAACCAAACACCATAACCATTACGACAAAAGTAAAATACTGCTGATGCTGGAAATCTGAAATAAAAGCAGAGAATGCTTCAAAAGCTCAGTAGGTCAGACAGCATCTGTGGAGGAGGAAGAAAAGTTAACGTTTCAGGTCGATGATCTTTCATCAGAACTGGACGAGGTTAGAGATTTAACAGTTTATAAGTACACAGCCAGGGCAAAGTGTGGGAGGGGGGAGGGGAGAAGAGGAAAAAACAAAAGGGAAGGTCTGTGATGGGGTGGCGAGCAGGAGCGATTAAATGACAAAGGAGTGATGGTGCAAGGCAAGGAGGGTGGTAATGGGACAGGTAAAGAAAGAAAAGATGGTCCAGAGGAGGTGTAAATGGTTACAGCAGAACCATTACCAGCACTTGCTGTCCGAGAGAATGGGAGCGGTGGTTATGATCTATAGTTGTTGAACTCAATGTTGAGTCAAGAAGGCTGTAAAGTGCCTACTCGAGAGATGAGGTGCTGTTCTTCGAGGTGAAGAAACTCCCAGTGGTTGAAAGCTTTGGGAACTAGAGGTCTAAAGTCACTTGCTCCTCCCAAGCACGTTACATTAGCCATAATCATTACTGTCTTTCTAATGAGACCATAAACTGAGGTTCCATTTGCCTGGGCCACAAGAACATAGGAATTATTGGACGAAAAAAGATCAAGGTTCATCTAGTTCGCTTTCTACCGTCCTGGTAGTCGCATGATGCAACGATAATAGTTATTGACTAATCATGGCAATCAATCACTGCCAATTAGTGTATAACAGACCCAGAAGTGACACGAGGAAAACCCCCATTGGTGGAAAACTTTGGGAACCGTAGGTCCAAAGTCACCTGTTCCTCCCAAACATACTCCACGTACCAGATGTCAAGTCACCAATTACTCATATATTGTATCCCAGAATATTTTCTGTAAGAAATCTATCTGACGCGATCTCGTTAGAGCCTACAGTTCCAGTTAGGCAACTGAGCTAGTGTTATCTCTGTGGGGAAAGATTTTGTTACTCAGATCTTTAGCTAGTGTAGATGATGGTGAAGGGCATCCATAGCATCCTTGGAATGTATAGTATGTTGGGTAGGTGTCTGGACGTTCTTCAACAAAGATAGCTGTGTTGGTAACTAACAGCTGACCGAAGAGGCTGAGCTGCTCCTACCCCTCTGAAGCAAAACTGCTAAGCGAGTGCAGTAATTTGGTGGAATTCAGGAAGCAAGGCTGAGAGAAGTTCTGTTTTGCGATGCTATTTTTGGCTGGACACAGTCAAAGCAAGAACAGCACAAAGTTTATTGAGGTAGAAGTGATTCAGGTCAAATTGATCTAAAAATCTGAATTGAGGATCATTTGCTTATTTGTATTTGGCCCTTTCCACGTGGGACAGGATCCTTTGAAATTCAAAAACCTGGTCCATTATCAGCAGCATCTCCTAGTTCACAATTCCAGTTGAAACAACTCCCAATGCACATCACATTTATTTATTTATTTACTTGGCCTGTTATCAAAAAAGTGGTAGCATAGCAATTAAGAAACTTACAAGATCACAAGATAGGTTTGGATGAAAAAGGCCCTTCAGTCCATCTCACCCGTCTGGAATATCACCCTGTTTTTTTAAAAAATATAACTTCCTAGTGTCTGTCCTAAACTAACCCTTCACAAGCCTTAACCTGTGCTTGCTTGTTCTGCTGATCTGCTAAACCTGGAAGTATTGTACTTGGCTCAATTTCTCTGCCCCATTAAACTTGTTTACCTCTATAAGGCCCCTTTTGAGACATCTCTCTTCAAGGATTACAACCCCAGATTATCTAAGTGTTCCTCAGAGTTTATCCAGCTAACATAAGGGATTGAGCTCATTGCCTTCTGATGCCGAGCACATAAGATCTATCCATATTGATTCTGTGATCAATTATTTTTACCTATTGGAGATTGATTAATTTCCCTGGTACCAAAGCCCCTGCTGACTTCGAACTATGTGTTATATGGATCTCCCGTGGAGTCAGAAGTCAGATTATATCCACTGAAAACAAACGATGAACATGTTAGGAACCTACATAATTTATTAATCAAATCTAATTTATTCTGAAATGTTCAGAGGGCAAGACGGTGTGCGGATATATCACAGTGTGCTGAGAGTTCGGTAAGTGTGGGAGTTTGGTGAAGTGGGGGAAGGAGGTGCTGCTTTGCCTTGCTTTTCCAAACTTTTCCTGCAGAGCGGTAGTGGACCTGAGAGTAGAAGACTGAGATTGTGGAATAAAAGCAGCAGCAGACCTGCACCAAGAGACAACTACTGTGCGACATCACAGGGACTTAACTCCTGGACCTAAGATAAATAAGAAGCAAAACGTAATCCAAGTGGGACGTCACCAAGGAAGAGGTAAGTGATTGGCTGGTGAGTATTTTCCTGCTGAATTTGTCTAAGGTTAGAGTTTGTGGATTCTCTGGTCTCTGTTGTGTAGTGGGGGACTGCTGTTCAGCAAGGGCCCTTGAGTATACCTTTTAATTGAAGTGAAATTGGTGGGATTCATTTAATTTGAATTAATTAGTTAAAGGGTAAGCCATGTCAGGACAGCCCAGCCTCGTGTTATGCTCTTCCTGCTCTATGTGGGAAATCAGGGACCCTTCCGGTGTCCCTGACGACCATGTGTGCGGGAAAAGTGTCCGGCTGCAGCTACTGACAAACCGCATTGCGGCACTGGAGCTGCGGATGGATTCATTATGGAGCATTCGCGATGCTGAGAACGTCGTGGATAGCACGTGTAGTGAGATGGTCACACCGCAGGTAAAGGTTGTACAGGCAGGACGTAATTGGGTGACCGCCAGGCAGAGTAAGAGGAGCAGGCAGGCAGTGCAGGGGTCCCCTGTGGTCGTCCCCCTCTCAAACAAATATACCGCTTTGGATATTGTTGAGGGAGATGACTTATCAGGGGAAGGCAGCAGCAGCCAACTTCCTGGCACCAGGGGTAGCTCTGCTGCACAGGCTGGGAGGAAAAAGAGTGGAAGAGCTATAGTGGTAGGGGATTCTATCGTAAGGGGAACAGACAGGCGTTTCTGTGGCCGTAAACGTGACTCCAGGATGGTTTGTTGCCTCCCTGGTGCCAGGGTCATGGATGTCACTGAGCGGCTACAGGGCATTCTCAAGGGGGAGGGTGAGCAGGCAGAGGTCGTGGTCCACATTGGGACCGACGACATAGGTAGGAAGGGAGATGAGGTCCTGCATCAAGAATTTAGGGAGCTAGGTAGCAGATTAAAGAGCAGGACCTCAAAGGTTGTAATCTCTGGATTACTCCCAGTGCCACGGGCTAGTGAGTATAGAAATAGGAGGATAGAACAGATGAATGCGTGGCTAAAGAGTTGGTGCAGGAGGGAGGGTTTCAGTTTCCTGGATCACTGGGCCTGCTTCTGGGGAAGGTGGGACTTGTACAAGTCGGACGGTTTGCACCTGAACCAGAGCGGGACAAATATCCTTGCGGGGAGGTTTGCTAGCACTGTTGGGGGTTTAAACTAACTTGGCAGGGGGATGGGATACAGAGTGGAGCTACAATAGGGGGTGATGTGCAGCCAAATATAGAGAAAAAAACAAGTCAGCTTGGAAGACAGGGCAAATATGTGAGGGCAAGGCTGGATGGCATCTATTTTAATGCAAGGAGTCTTACGAATAAGGTGGATGAACTGAAGGTGTTGATAAACACATGGGAGTATGATATTGTTGCTGTCACAGAGACATGGTTGAGGGAGGGGCAAGACTGGCAGCTCAATATTCCGGGGTACAGAATCTTCAGGCGAGACAGAGGGGGAGGTATAAGAGGAGGGGGGGGGTTGCAATATTAATTAAAGAATCAATTACTGCCAAAAGGAGGGATGATATATTAGCAGGTTCCTCTAATGAGGCCATATGGGTGGAGCTTAAAAACAAAAAGGCGGCAAGCACTTTGATGGGAGTGTACTATAGGCCCCCAAACAGTCAGGGGGAGATAGAGGAACAGATATGTAGGCAAATCTCAGAAAATTGTGCAAATAATAGGGTAATAATAGTGGGGGATTTCAACTTCCCCAATATTAACTGGGATACTCAGAGTGTAAAAGGCTTAGAGGGTATAAAATTCTTAACGTGCATCCAGGAGAGCTTTTTGAGCCAGCATGTAGAAAGTCCTACAAGAGAGGGGGCGGTACTGGACCTAATTCTAGGGAATGTGGCCGGCCAAGTGGAAGAAGTGCTAGTAGGTGAGCACTTTGGTGACAGTGACCATAATTCGGTGAGATTTAAGGTGGTCATGGAAAAGGATAGGGAGGGGCTGGAAATAAAGGTTCTAAATTGGGGGAAGGCCGATGTTAATAGGATAAGGCAGGATCTGGCCAAAATGGACTGGCATCAGCTGCTTGTAGGAAAATCCGCATCGGAGCAATGGGAGTCTTTCAGAAGGGAGATTGAGACCATACAATGGCAACATGTTCCCGTAAAGGTCAAGGGTGGTTCCAAGAACTCCAGGGAACCTTGGATGTCAGGGGATATACGAGAATGGATTAGGAAAAAAAGGAGGGCTTTTGGCAGATACAAAAGGCTAAAGACGGAGGAAGCCCTAGAGGAGTACAAAAAGTGCAGGGGGATACTTAAAAAAGAAATTAGGAGATCAAGGAGGGGCCATGAAAAAACACTGGCGAGCAAAATAAAGGAAAATCCTAAGATGTTTTATAAGTATATTAAGGGTAAGAGGATAACTAGGGAAAAAATAGGGCCCATTAGGGACAAAAATGGCAATCTGTGTGTGGAGCCGGAAGATGTAGGAGGGGTTCTAAATGAATTTTTTGCATCTGTTTTCACTATGGAGAAGGACGACGTAGACATAGAAATACGACAGGGGGACTGTGATATACTCAAACATATTAACATCGAGCGGGAGGAGGTATTGGCGGTTTTAGCAGGCCTAAAAATGGATAAATCCCCAGGCCCGGACGAAATGTATCCCAGGCTACTGTGTGAGGCAAAGGAGGAGATTGCGGGGGCTCTAACACATATATTCAGAACCTCTCTGGCCACAGGGGATGTGCCAGAGGACTGGAGAACCGCTAATGTAGTACCATTATTCAAGAAGGGGAGTAGGGAAAAACCGGGGAACTACAGGCCAGTGAGCCTAACATCAGTGGTAGGAAAATTATTGGAAAAAATTCTGAAGGACAAAATTAGTCTCCACTTGGAGAAGCAAGGATTAATCAGGGATAGTCAACATGGCTTTGTCAAGGGAAGATCATGTCTGACTAATTTGATTGAATTTTTTGAGGGGGTGACGAGGCGTGTGGATGAGGGTAACGCAGTGGATGTGGTATACATGGATTTCAGTAAGGCCTTCGATAAAGTCCCGCACAGGAGACTGGTCAAGAAGGTACGAGCCCATGGAATCCAGGGTGCCTTGGCACTTTGGATACAAAACTGGCTTAGTGGCAGAAGGCAGAGGGTGATGGTCGAAGGTTGTTTTTGTGACTGGAAGCCTGTGGCCAGTGGGGTACCACAGGGATCGGTGCTGGGTCCCTTGCTGTTTGTGGTCTACATTAATGACTTGGATATGAATGTAAAAGGTATGATCAGTAAGTTCGCTGATGATACAAAAATTGGTAGGGTGGTAAATAGCGAGGAGGATAGCCTCAGTCTGCAGGGCGATATAGATGGGTTGGTCAGATGGGCGGAACAGTGGCAAATGGAATTTAACCCGGAAAAGTGCGAGGTGATGCACTTTGGAGGGACTAACAAGGCAAGGGAATACACAATGAATGGGAGGACCCTAGGCAAGACAGAGGGTCAGAGGGATCTTGGTGTGCAAGTTCACAGATCCCTGAAGGCGGCGGAACAGGTAGATAACGTGGTAAAGAAGGCATATGGGATACTTGCCTTTATTAGCCGAGGCATATAATATAAGAGCAAGGAGGTTATGATGGAGCTGTACAAAACACTGGTTAGGCCACAGCTGGAGTACTGTGTGCAGTTCTGGTCGCCACACTACAGGAAGGATGTGATCGCTTTGGAGAGGGTGCAGAGGAGATTCACCAGGATGTTACCAGGGCTTGAGCGCTTCAGCTATGAAGAGAGACTGGGAAGATTGGGTTTGTTTTCCTTGGAGCAGAGGAGGCTGAGGGGGGACATGATTGAGGTGTACAAAATTATGAGTGGCACAGATAGGATGGATACTAAGGAGCTTTTTCCCTTCGTTGAGGGTTCTATAACAAGGGGACATAGATTCAAGGTAAAAGGCGGGAGGTTTAGAGGGGATTTGAGAAAGAACTTTTTCACCCAGAGGGTGGTTGGAGTCTGGAACTCACTGCCTGAAAGGGTTGTGGAGGCAGGAACCCTCACAACATTCAAGAAGCATTTGGATGAGCACTTGTAATGCCATAGCATACAAGGCTACGGACCAAATGCTGGAATATGGGATTAGAGTAGACAGGGCTTGATGGCCGGCGCGGACACGATGGGCCGAAGGGCCTCTATCCGTGCTGTATAACTCTATGACTCTATGACTCTAAGAGATAGTCACTAATAAATCCAATAAGGAATTCAGGAGAAACTTCTTTACCCAGAGAGCGATTAGAATGTGCAACTTACATGGAGTAGTTGAGGTGAATAGCATCGATGCATTTAAGGGGCAGCTAGATAAGTACTTGAGGGAGAAAGGAATAGAAGGATATGCTGATAGGGTTAGATGAAATAGGGGGGGAGGAGGCTCGTGTGGAGCATAAACACTGGCACAGACCAGTTGGACCGAATGTCCTGTTTCTGTACTGCAAGTTCTATGAAATAAAAAGGAAGCCAGTGCGAGCATCAAACAGAAAAGTCACGTGAACTGCAGGTGAAACGTTGTTAAGGAATTTTGAAAGAAAGTGATAATGACCAAGAGGAAGAATCTTTAAATGAGCTGTGTATTGGTTCTCTGTTGGTAAAGGAAGATAATGAAGGTAAGATTGAAGCCATCATAGCAACTTTAAGCTTGATACCGGTGCACACACCAATGTCATAATATGGGAGCAGTACAAAAATATGCAGCTCAAGGACAATTGTAAGAGGCATTGTCAATTAAACTGTTACCTTTCACCAAGCACAAAGTAAAGGCAAATGGACAAAAGAAACTGGCTGTCATCCACTGGGAAAAAGTATGTGTTTTGGGTTTCCAAGTGGTGAACCTTAGCTTTAGTGATTATTGATGACAACTCTTGTCTGGAATTAGGCCTGGTGACAAAAACATTAAGATAGACTAAGTTATGAATACTTTAGCTATAAACTTACTTGGAGTACAGTTATGTGACCAGCTTCTGTTGCGTGTCAAGTAACTGTAAAATGTAGAACATGGCAGCATAACCTTAAAATTAGAGCTAGGTCGCTCAAGGGTGACATCAGGAAGCACTTCTTCACACAAAGGGTAAGGGAAATCCAGAACTCTCTCCCTCAAAAAGCTATTGAGGCTGGGGTCAATCAATTCAAAATTTCAATACTGAGATTGATAGATTTTTGTTAGGCAAGGTTATTAAGGGTTACTGAATCAAGATGGCTAGATGGAGCTAAGAGACAGATCAGCCATGATCTAATTGAATGGTGGAACAGGCCCGATGGACTGAATGGCCTACTTCTGTTCCTGTGTTCCTTCCTTTGTTTCTAAATCTGGAGTGTCCCTTGTGTGACACGATAAAGAAAGGAAAGAACTGGAATCTATGGAGGAAATAAGTATAATCAAAAAAGATAATAGTCAACACCAGGAGTGGTCAGTCAGGCAAGCTGGTCAGATTTGTATATCTATCAAACCCAAAGATTTAAACAAAGTCAATTTAAGGTCACGCTACCCAATTGAAGAGATGCAAAAACCTTCTCGGTCCTTGATGCTGGGTCAAGATGCTGGCTAGTAGCTCTTAATGTGGAAAGCAATAAGGTAACCGTATTAAATACCCAACTTGGACCATGGAGATTCCCACGCGTGCCATTTGGAATCTCATCAGTGCAGGAAATATGCCAGTGGAAAGATCACAAGTCTTAGATGGACCCGAGATAGTTGAGATGACAGTCAATTATATTTTAGCATTCTACAAGACACAACATGCACACGACAAAAACTTTGGAGCATTACTTCAGCGTTAAAGGCTCTATATAAATGCAAGTTGCTGATGCAGTCAAGAAACAGAGGCCCAATAAAGTGTAAGTTGCAGTTCCAAAAATCACTTATTTTGGATACACCATTATTGCTAAAGGTCCTGACCCAAATCCTAAATTGGCTTGTAATTGTTTGAAATATGAAGGACCCCCAAAAGTGGAGCTTGAGGCATACATGGATTTAATCAATCTTATAAAATTTACTTCAAGATTAATTCAAATGGAGAAAGGCGTAGTGGGGTGCAAACCTTGATAAAGCTTTTGAAGAAACAAAGCAACTGATCCCAAAATCTCCAGGACATTTTGTCCTTCATATTTCAAACAATTTCAAGCCAATTTAGGACGTGGGTCAGGACCTTTTAATAATGGTGTATCCAAAATAAGTGATTTTTGGAACAGCAACTTATACTTTATTGGGCATTTTACAGCCAATGAAGTACTTTTTGAAGTTTAATCACTGCTGCGATGTAGGGAAACACAGCAGCCACTTTGCGCACAGCAGGATCCCACAAACAGCAATGAAATTAATGACCAGATCATCTGCGTTTAGGTGTTGGTTGAGGGATAAATGTTGTCCAGGACACCGGGGAGAAACTCTCCTGCTCTTCTTCGAATAGTGCCATGGGACCTTTTAAATCTACCTGAGAGGACAGACGGGGTCTCGGTTTGATGTCTCATCCGAGAGATGGGTGTAAACTCAACACATGATTAATAGACAGTTGGGCAGGATATCAAAAGGCAGCCAGTGTCTGTGGAGCTGTATCCCAGCAAAAGAGTTAAAGGGGGTTAAGTTGGATAACACCTGAAAACAGGCACTGGCGGAGTGGCAGGGGTGGGAACAGGAATGCTGTCACCCTGAGAAAGGACAACAGGTTCATGTTCCATGGAGCCACTGTCACTTGCTGCCTCCTGTTATGCGCCATCTTCTCCTGCAATAAAGAGGGAAGTGTGTCAGTGAATGTCCTGCAGGAGAGTACAGTACGTGATTAACCCACGCCCGGTCGTTGCGATGCAGGCAGTACGTTGCATTCATGCTGCCTGCTGTTTTAAATGATTGCTGCGTGCAGCCAGCGCTACCTGCATTGTTGATTGGCTGCATGCATCAGCAGGGGGCCCCGATATTGCGAGTGGTTCGTGCTTCTTAAAGGCAGCCTGCAACTCTTAAAGGGGAGGTGCACCGTGGCTGCAAGAAGTGGTGGGAGTCATTTCAAAACTGAATCTCTGCTGTGATACTTTGAAGAATGGCTGCGCCTTGATGTAAGAGGTGGACAGAAGGAGGGGCATCCTGTTTCCTTGGGAGGTGGGGGGGAGTGCAGGAGGCCCTTCAGACATATGCTGAAGAGGTAGTGAGAGGAAGTAGTGAAGGAGGTCAATGCCAGGAGCATAGCACCAAAAACATGGATGCAGTGCAGGAAGAAGTTCAATGATTTAACACGAGTTGTCAAGGTGAGTGAGTTCAAGCTTCAAGTAGCATATTCTACCCACTAGCCTCACCCACTGCTCAATTCACTACATCCCCATCACCCGCCTACCAACAAGCTCTTTCAGCCAGTACTCAACTGTTCAAATCATATGCTTTATCTCACCCTCACAAACTTAACACAGTTGCAAGGCTCACACCTACAACTCACAGTTCACACAAATTGATAGCTATTCAACCATGGCAGCCACGTCACCCAAACATCTTGCAGGACACTCACTGACACACTTTCTTCTTTCTTGCCGGAGAAGATGGCGCATAACAAGAGGCAGCAAGTGGCAGTGGCTCCATGGAACATGAACCTGCTGTTCTCTCTCAGGATGACAGCACTCCTGCTCCCACCCCAGCCACTCTGCCAGTGCCCTTGCTGTTGCCTGTCAACCAGCCAGCCCACTCTCTGTGGCGTATTGAAACTTTATCCAAGTATAGGAAACCTCCAAAAACAGGTACAAATGCACCAGCAGCCAGAAGAAATAATCCAGCAACGAACCTGTAACTCCTGCATGATCCCTTTAAATTGCACTGGTGGGGGGACTATCATGCCCTTTAGGTCATGTTCAGCTGTGCGAGGGTGGAATATGGAGTTCCAAAATAGCAGCGGTCTCTTTAAATCAGCGTTGCACACTGATTCATGTCATAATTTCTCAACTCTGCGTGCTGCCAGTGATCATTAGGCACATGCACGCTAAACCCTTTACCAAGATGGCGTCCTCTGCACATCCCATCGGAAGTGTGCGCATTCACCTCGGACCCCATTTTTGAGGATTGGTTGGCAGCTATCACCTAAAAAACGGGTGCTAAATAGCCCAATTTCACCTCCCTTTAGTCCAGGGGAGGAGGGGAGAAAACAGAGAATAAAGAAAGATTACTGATTAAAGAGCATGTTCATCAGTTTGATGTGGAAGGTGGTTATTTTTATAATGACTGTGCATAAGAAACACAATACGATTGTAACAAAATGATTACATATTGTGATGCAAATTATGTCATTGTATTGTGTGTAGGCAGAGGGGAAATGCTTTGCCAACCCTTTTATGTTGCTGTTAATGCCCATTTAAGGTTGCAGTTTGAGTGTATTTTGATGGATGCTCACTGCTACAGAAGGTGCTGAGCAATAACCAGGCTATTATTTTCTTAACTGATGGAACAAGTCTATCATTTTTATTTTACGATGCCACATGTGTTGAGAGAGGCAGGAGTGTAGTTTGCTTTCAGTGTGCTGTCTTGTAGCATGCAAGTAGGGAAATGAAAATCAGGCCAGAAACCAGTCAATAACAAGATCCATCAAACCTCAGAGACTGTCACAGAATCTTGAGCCAAAACATTGAGTGGTAGAAGAAAAAAATTAGGAAACCAATTGCACCTAATTTTTAAGGTTGTAGATGGGCAAATCTAGTCTGATAAAGAGATGACATTGCCATCCCAGCAATGCAGAGATAATTACTGATTGAGAAAATACATCTCCCTTTGGTTAGACCCCACTATGTGAAAGGACATTACCCAATTTTGTTTTCACTTGATGTCCACGCATCCACTTTCTAGCAGGGATCACTGGATATCAATCTGAGTAGGACTTCAGACTGATTTTCACCGCCCTCCCTTCGGCCCAGATCAAGGGAAACTGAGGGTCAACTGTAATCCCCATAATGGATCTACCTGAGAGCAGAAAATTCAGTACCAGACCAGGGATCGAACTTGGAACCTCCTTGGCCGATATTGTTCAGAGCCACTGCATGGAGCTCAGCTTCCTTGCATTAACAAGCTTTGTTTATAGTCTGCTTATTGTTCAGCTCGGTTTATCAGATGGAAAGATACTCTAGGACATGGTGAGATTATATAAATGTTGTTTGTAGTACTGAGTCAACAGCCATTTCATGCAACAGACTCCCATGTGGTGAGCCAATCATTTGAATCTCAGACTTGGTTGATACTTTGTTATGGCTGCATTACGTGGGCACATCAAAGGAAATGTTCTGGTGGGTGATCTTTAGCTGTAATCACTTAAGCAACAAATTTCTGGCAGCATTCTTTTAAGGCAGACATTAATTGGTTTGTTTCAAATGGCTTAACACTTGCCTGGAAATAACACTTGCAGCGTTTTGTCAACTTAAGTGTTCCCATCCAAAACGTTGCCCATTGGAAAACTTCTCCGGCAGGAGTCCACTTGAAACCGGGCTGGGACCTGGTTACTTCAGGTCCCGGGCTTGCACCCAAGTATCTTGGAAGGGTTTATAGCATTAGAACCTCTGACCACCCCCAATGTGGCCACGATTGTAAATGGCTCAGGGGTTCCCATAACCCAGGACTCCACACGGAACTGACATGTGGTTGTCAAACCAACCATATATCCTCAACCACCAGCGGAGGTGGATACTAATGCTGGACTGCCCACCTTCTTTCATATGGTGGATAACCTAGATGTGCTCTTCAGATGTTTAGGTGTTCGCTCATTGGATATCTTACTACTTCCGACCTGGGAATGGTAACATTCCAAACAAAGCCATTAATGACCCACTGAAAGCGGACTAAGCCTTCAGACCTGCAGTTTACGGCAAGCGATCAATACACTTCTAATTTAAACTGACTCAAAATTAAAGCAAATATTCAAGGTCAGATATCACAAACTCTCCAGGAATCTATACCGCATCTCCACTCAAGTGTCTGATAAAACTTTTTTTTTTACAAATATAAGGCATGGACAAGTCGATAAGGCTGTTAATAAACCATATAGAAACACAGAAAATAGGAGCAGGAGTAGACAATTCGGCCCTTCGAGCCTGCTCCGCCATTCAATATGATCATGGCTGATCCTCTAATTCATTACCATATTCCTGCTCTCTCCCCTTGATGCCTTTTGTGTCTAGAAATGGGATCTTTGGGTTTATTAATAGAGGTATACAGGACAAAAGCAAGGGAATTATGGTAAATCTTTCTAAAACATTGGTTAGACCTCAGCTGAAATATTGGGTTCAATTCTGGGCACCACACTTTAAGAAGGATGTCAGGGCCTTGGAGAGGGTGCAGAGGAGATTTACCATAATGGTACCAGGAATGAGGGAATTCAGTTATGTAGAGAGACTGGAGAAGCTGGGACTATTCTTCTTAGAACAGAGAAGGTTAAAGGAAGATTTAGTAGAGATATTCAAAATTATGAGGGGTTTTGGTGGGGTAGATAGGGAGAAACAGTTTCCATTGGCAGGAGGATCGGTAACCAGAGGATACAGATTTAAGATAATTGGCAAAAAAGCCAGGGGAGAGATGAGGAGAATTTTTTTACTCAGCGAGTTGTTATGATCTGGAATGCACTGCCTGAAAGGGTGGTGGAAGCAAATTCAATAGTAACTTTCAAAAGGGAATTGAATAAATACTTGAAAGCAGTCTATGGGGAAAGAGCACGATGGGAATGGGACTAATTGGATAGCTCTTTCAGAGAGCAGACACAGGCACGATGGGCCGAATGTTCTCCTTCTGTGCACTATGATTCTACGATAAAATGGTCCAAATAAAGACAAATACTTATAAAATAAAAATATAGTTTTTCTAATCGCACTGAGAAGTGGTTACATAAAGTGGATAAATGTGATGAATGATAAGTGCTGGCAACTGCTACTGATTGAGTTGCATCACTGCATAAATAGTATTGCTTTGGTGATCATAGTCTACAAATCCTTCAGACAGGATTTAACAGATGCGTTAAATTGATGGTTCTGTTTTTCTTCAGGATAATGTTGCTACACGAATAGAAAAGGCTTATTTTACGAGATTGCATTTTTAAATAGAAGCCTACATAATGCTGCTTGATTTTCCTTGAGACACTTCTAAAAATTATATTTCAAATACTTGTTTCAATGTCATTGGATGCTAGGGTGGGACGCAAAGCAGAATCAGAAGCATCACTGAATGCACTTTTATGTGTTGGGTTCTTCTTTAAGAAAGAAAGACAGACTTGCATTTTTATGGCGCCTTTCATGACCTCAGAATATCCCAAAGCGCTTTACAACCAATGAAGCACTTTTGAAGTGTAGTCACTGTTGTAATGTAGGAAACACAGCAGCCAATTTGCGCACAGCAAGATCCCACAAGCAGCAATGTGATAAATGACCAGATAATCTGTTTTTGTGATGTTGGTTGAGGGCTAAATATTGGCCAGGACACCGGGAGGATTCCCTTGCACTTCTTCACATCATGCCATGGGATCTTTTACGTCCACCTGAGAGGGGAGATGGGGCCTCGGTTTAATGTCTCATCCAAAAGACGACACCTCGAACAATGCAGCACTCCTTCAGTACTGCACTGAGGGGCCAGCCTAGATTATGTGCTCAAGTTTGACTTGAACCCATGATCTTCTGACTCCTAGGCGAGAGTGCTATCACTGAGCCAAGGCCCTTTAGTTAGTGATTTAGGAGACCGGCATCTGTGTGTGTGTGTGTGAGCTGTTGCTGCATGCTTTGTTTTTCTTTCCTCTGAATTAAATGAAGTGCTTTTCACTTTATCAAGAATTACAGCCATCAGTAATCCCATTAGTTATATTAGACCAAACTTGTATATTCGGATACCTAATGCAGTAATGTGGGATATGGGAAGAGACCCTGTAACTTGTATTGTCTGATGTTCTGAAGTACTTTTTTTTCCTGCACATTAGTCTTTCACATTGCTACAACTTACTCC
Source organism: Heptranchias perlo (assembly GCF_035084215.1). NCBI lineage: Eukaryota > Metazoa > Chordata > Chondrichthyes > Hexanchiformes > Hexanchidae > Heptranchias > Heptranchias perlo. The sequence continues at coordinate 13,354,624 of NC_090331.1, read as the reverse complement.
CTTATCCTGGCGGCAGAACTGTAGACTCGCATTTTAGCATTTTCTAAGATATATTTGGGTTGTGGGAGCTGGTTTTGTGTGGAGTGCAGCTAACAGAGGAAGACTGAGAATCATGCTCAAACGAATGGAATACTTTTAAGGTAATGATATAACCCAGCATTTGAAGTTCCTTTTCTGAAACTTGTTTTAAGGTTCACTACAATCCAACTATTAATGAGAAAGCGAAAATGCCTGTCCCCGTCAAATTCAAGAATGGAAGCCTGCCTATGAATTGTTTATGGGATGCAGGCTAGGTTATTTGTTCTGGAGAGCAGTCACGATGCGGGGGCTTTGCTGCAGATGGTAAATAAATTATACATAGCCAAAGCCTTAGCAGGTATGTGCGACAAAGATGAGATGGGAACACCTGTTCAGTAACATCCTATGCAATAATTTGCACCATTGTGTCTTAATTAGGAGTGATTAAACAACTCAGAGTTTGCTCCATTTAAACAAGAAAAGTTCTTCCTGTCTTTACATCTGAACTTCAGGGACTGGAAAGTAATGACTTGGAATTGTGAAAGTATCCAAACAATGGCTGATAATTTCCTTGGACCTGCTCCTGCTGCTCCTCTGTAACCTGGCTGAAAGTACAGGGGAAACCTGTTTACGTACATAAACAGAGTTTCCGTCACCTTTCCGGAGAAGTGAGGAAATTCTCGACTATTTTTCCAACCAAACGCCCTGTCACTTATGTCAGAAATCTGTTCTAAAAAGGGATCCTACAACCCCTGTTTGATTGATTCTACTTTTATTATTTTCAAGTTCTTGTACTCTCATCTGTGTGTGATTGAACTGATAAATAAATACTAACATTATTTTTAGCCTGTAAGCATTGATCTGTAATTGTGGGAGGAGAAATTTGACTTGTGCCCAAAAATGGACTCAAAAATTTGGTGGAGTGATGCGCTGGCCCGTGCCGGTCGGAGGCCGGAGCCAAATTCAGCATCGGGCCTCATCTGAATGGAAGCAGCAAGATGCAGGTATCAGGAAAAGCACTCCTGTTCCTCCTGGATCCATAGAAATATGACTGGGAAAAGGTTTTGTTGCTGTTTTTTGCGCGACCCCCAACGGTTTCGTCAATGAGTCTGCGCAATAACATCTGTTTTCTCACTAATGAGAACCGTGGGTATCAGTTATAGCCTTCAACAACAACAACTTACATTTATATAGCGCCTTTAACATAGTAAAAACGTCCCAAGGCGTTTCACAGGAGTGTTATCAGACAAAATTTGACACCGAGCCACATAAAGAGATATTAGGACAGGTGACCAAAAGCTTGGTCAAAGAGGTAGGTTTTAAGGAGCGATTTAAAGGAGAGATAGCGAGGCGGAGAAGTTTAGGGAGGGAATTCTAAAGCTTAGGGCCTAGACAGCTGAAGGCTAGGCCGCCAATGGTGGAGCGATGAAAGTCACTTTACCCAGGGAGAAACTTCTTTACCCGGACAGTGGTTGGAATGTGGAACTCACTACCACAAGGAGTAGTTGAGGCGACTAACATGGATGCATTTAAAGGAAAGCTAGATAAATACATGAAGGAGAAAGGAATAGAAGGATATGCTGACAGAGTTAGATGAAGTAGGGAGGGAGGAGGCTCATGTGGAGCATAAACCGAATGGCCTGTTTCTGTGCTGAACATTCTATGTAATTCTTCCCAGTACGACAACAACAACTTGCATTTATATAGCACCTTTAATGTAGTAAACATCCCAATGCACTGCACAGGAGCGTTATCAAATAAAATTTCACACCGAGCCACGTAAGGAGGTATTAGGACAGGTGACCAAAAGCTTGGTCAAAGAGGTAGGTTTTAAGAAGCATCTTAAAGGAGGAGAGAGAGGTGGAGGGGCAGAGAGGTTTAGAGAGGTAATTCCAGAGCTTAGGGCCTAGGCAGCTGAAGGCACGGCTGCCACCCATATTGAGGATGACGATGAGGAGGAGGTGGAGGAGGAGGGGGAGGAGGGGGAGGGGGAGGGGGAGGAGGAGGAGGAGGAGGGGGGAGGAGGAGGAACGACCCATGGGCTGAACACCGGCTCACCGGGATGCTCGCCAGGCCAGGGAGGCACTCATATGTCAACGGTTTTCCTGGGATCAGACAGTCTGAGGCGTTCACATCTCATCACGTGCACAGACGAGGGGCCATACCAGCCCCCTCCACAAAAGAGTGGTGCCAGTACTCCTGCACCCACAGTAGTGTGCCCAATGGGCGGGACTATTTCGTCCAAATGATGGCCTGCACGGAAGGGACCTATTGCACAAGCCGCAGAAGAATGGACAAGAGGTGGCAGGAGTGGTGAGAACGATTGTGTTTACTCTGTACTTAGTGAACGACTATAAACAAAAACATTACAAATTGACAGACACCCTGGTGCATTCCCCTTGTGCTTATAACACCCTTGGCTTACGTTTACGGGAACCCCTACGTGGTGCTACCCCTGTGGCTCCAGCAGAGGTAGTGGCAAGTTACTCCTGTTCGTACCCTGACCGGGTAGATGCTTTGGGCCGACGCCCCCTGGGTTTCGGTGCCCGTGAGGGCACCTCCACAGACTGCTCCTCCTGCACCTGTGCAGGGGCAGACTCGGCCACCTGGAGAGGAGGCACCATTGCAGGTACTGGTTGAGAGGGGTGCAACGGGTGAGACGTGGGGGCACCTTAAGTAGCGTCCCCGCTTCCATGTCCCCGTTCACCATCATCCCTCTCATGGCCTCAGCCCACATCACCCCTTCCACCCTGCTGGACGACAGTTTGGATGGCATGTGTGAGGCCTTGCAAGGCCACCTCTAGTGTATCCGTCAGCCTGTTTATGGCGGCGGAATGTTGCTCACCCTGAATCCGTACAGCCGTTGTCAGGGCCTGCATGGACTCGATGTTGAGCTGTGCGTGACGCTCGAGGGAGGCTAGCCTGTCCTCCACCGCAGACGTTCCCGCACCTACCCACGACACTGTGTCGCCGGTACCCTCCTGTGCCTGCGCCACCAATGCCCTCATGCAGGAGTTGGACTCCTCCATCACCTGCGCGATTGTGGACAATGCGCGCGGCACCTCTCCCAGTACCTCAGCAATTAGCTGGTGCCCCTCGACGACTCTCCTTTTGACTGGTGGCCCTCTGGGTTCAGCATCTGGGTCCGGCTGAGCAGAGCCTGGAGATGAGTGCTCCCACCGACGCGGACCCTCCGCGGCTGCCCCTGCCACCAGGGTCTGCTCATGCTCACACGTGCGCGGTGACTCACCATGTGCAACCCCAACTAGTTGGCGAGGGGGACCCACCGAGGTGCGTGTCTCTGCGCTGGTGGATGGTTGGCTCATATGTGACGATGGACCCTCAGAGACCGGCATGTCCTCTGAGGAATCGCCCTCCTCACACACGGCGCTCGCAGACGGCCCTGCAAGAGAACAGAGGGCAATATCAGGCATGTGCACAAACGTTGCGGTGCGGCAGATGCCAGGTGATGCTAAGGTCATTCACGATCATGAGTGCTGAGTGTCAGCTTTCCCTTACCGGCCGTTTCTGCAGCCCCAGCCTCGCCATCCGCCACGGAGAGGCAATGTTGCGTGCGGCTGATATCCAACGCCTCCACCTCTGCGTCCGTCAATACCAGCAGGTGTGGCGGGCCCCCTCCGGTGCGGTCCCTTTTTCTGGCGTTCTTGCATCTCTTCTCCTGTCAAGGCAAAACACAGATGCGTGAGTGAGTGCAGATTGCATTGTGAGACGCCTCAAACATCGGTGTGGGTGGGTTGAGCGTGGGGCAGATGGATGGGAGGATGCGTGTGCCACATGCCCATCCCATTGCATGGGGATTGGGGTGTGTGGTAGTGTTCGAGTGGGGACAGGGACGGTGGATAGGTGCAGGCACGGTGAGGATGGTAGTTAAGTGGCTGTGAGGATTGCTGCAGGAGCGCTGTGGTGGCTGTGCAGAAGGGGTTGTGAGGTGTTTGGCGTGATGTTGGAGACGGGTTGTGGGAGGGTGCGTTAGTGTACTGAATTTGCCGGAACTAGTGAGGTCATTGAATCGCTTTCTACACTGCTCCCATGTCCTGGTGGTGTTGGCCCTGCTGCTGACCTCCGCCGCCACCTCTGCCCATGCCTTCCTGGTGGCGGAGCCAGGGCACCTCCATCCGTCAGTCGGGAACAGCGTGTCCCTCCTCCTCCTCACACTGTCCAGCAGCAGCTGGAGCGCGAGGTCCGAAAACCGTGGTGCAGCCGTACCCCTGGGGTGCTCCATGGTGTGATGCCTCTTGTTTGAAGCTGGAGGGGCTTTGGTGGACTGCCCCTTTAAATAGAGCTCCACCATCGCGCGAACGTCAATGCGCATGCGCAGGCCGCCGGCGCGCAGCTGAGGAGCGGAGAACCCGTAACCACGGCTTAATGGCATCAATTATCCCGCGATCACGCGGGGGGGCGCACTCATTTAGCCGTCCACGTTTTCCACACTCCCGATGGACCACCCGTCGGGAACCCGCACGCCTGCTAAAATCGGGCCCATTGTGTCAATTACACAGACAGAGAGAAAGAGACCCAAATGGCAGAGAGAGTGAGAGAGAGAGTATTAAAAACATAACTTTTTTTTCCTTTTGCTGGTGGTGTTCCGTGTAGCGTGACATGAACCCAAGATCCCGGTTGAAGCCGTCCTCATGGGTGCGGAACTTGGCTATCAACTTCTGCTCGATGATTTTGCGTTGTCGTGTGTCTCGAAGGCCGCCTTGGAGTATGCTTACCCGAAGATCGGTGGCTGAATGTCCTTGACTGCTAAAGTGTTCCCCGACTGTGAGGGAACTCTCCTGTCTGGCGATTGTTGCGCGGTGTCCGTTCATCCGTTGTCGCAGTGTCTGCATGGTCTCGCCAATGTACCATGCTCCGGGGCATAAATGCGAGACAGTGGAGCGGTCAAGGGAGGTAGGTGTGAGGTAGAGCTGGGTGTCATCAGGGTACATGTGGAATCTGACATTGTGTTTTCGGATGATGTCGCCCGGGACACATGTAGATGATAAAAAGGAGGGGGCCAAGGATAGATCCTTGGGGAACACCAGAGGTTACAGTGCATTCATAGCACAAGTCTATTCATACCAGATAACCTCCCAACTAGCACTTTGACTGATTTACTGTACTCCTATAATATTTGTTAATCGCTTATTATGGACAGTTAATGAAGTAACGTCTCCACTACTCCAGGCCTGACTTTCGATAGCATTGCAGAATGAGTACTAATATGTGGATATATATTTTTAAAAATTAATATGGCAATTCTACCTGGTGCACCTATACTTACATGTGGAATAGAGGAGAATCTGAAACAATGATTAGAGATAATTGTAGAAAAGGAGTTAGTTCTGAAAAAAATAGCAGAATTCAAGGTGGATACTCTGGATAGAAACATAGAAACATAGAAAATAGGAGCATGAGGAGGCCATTCGGCCCTTCGGGCCTGCTCCACCATTCAAAATGATCATGGCTGATCATCTAACTCAGAACATAAGAACAGAAGAACATAAGAAATAGGAGCAGGAGTAGGCCAATCGGCCCCTCGAGCCTGCTCCGCCATTCAATAAGATCATGGCTGATCTGATCCTAACCTCAAATCTAAATTCATGTCCAATTTCCTGCCCACTCCCCGTAACCCCTAATTCCCTTTACTTCTAGGAAACTGTCGATTTCTGTTTTAAATTTATTTAATGATGTAGCTTCCACAGCTTCCTGGGGCAGCAAATTCCACAGACCTACCACCCTCTGAGTGAAGAAGTTTCTCCTCATCTCAGTTTTGAAAGTGCCGCCCCTTATTCTAAGATTATGCCCCCTAGTTCTAGTTTCACCCATCCTTGGGAACATCCTTACTGCATCCACCCAATCAAGCCCCTTCACAATCTTATATGTTTCAATAAGATCGCCTCTCATTCTTCTGAACTCCAATGAGTAGAGTCCCAATCTACTCAACCTCTCCTCATATGTCCGCCCCCTCATCCCCGGGATTAACCGAGTGAACCTTCTTTGTACTGCCTTGAGAGCAAGTATGTATTTTCTTAAGTATGGAGACCAAAACTGTATGCAGTATTCCAGGTGCGGTCTCACCAATACCTTATATAACTGCAGCAATACCTCCCTGTTTTTATATTCTATCCCCCTAGCAATAAAAGCCAACATTCCGTTGGCTTTCTTGATCACCTGCTGCACCTGCATACTAACTTTTTGATTTTCTTGCACTTGGACCCCCAGATCCCTTTGTACTGCAGTACTTTCCAGTTTCTCGCCATTAAGATAATAACTTGCTCTCTGATTTTTCCTGCCAAAGTGCATAACCTCACATTTTCCAATATTGTATTGCATCTGCCAAATCTCCGCCCACTCCCCCAGCCTGTCTATAATTCCCCTGTAGGTTTTTTATGTCCTCCTCACTCTCTACTTTCCCTCCCATTGTTGTATCATCTGCAAACTTTGATATGTTACACTCGGTCCCCTCCTCCAAATCGTTAATATAGATTGTAAAGAGTTGGGGACCCAGCACCGACCCACTGGCTACTGGTTGCCAGTCCGAGAATGAACCATTTATCCCAACTCTCTGCTTCCTGTTAAATAACCAATCCTCCACCCATACCAGAATATTACCCCCAATCCAGTGATTCTTTATTTTGAGCAATAATCTTTTATGTGGCACCTTGTCGAATGCCTTCTGGAAGTCTAAATACACTACGTCCACTGGTTCCCCTTTATCCACCCTGTACGTTATGTCCTCAAAGAACTCAAGCAAATTTGTCAGACATGACTTCCCCTTCGTAAAGCCATGCTGACTTTGTCCTATTAAATTATGTTTATCCAAATGTTCCGCTACTGTCTCCTTAATAATAGACTCCAAAATTTTACCCACCACAGATGTTAGGCTAACTGGTCTATAATTTCCAGCCTTCTGCCTACTACCCTTTTTAAATAAGGGTGTTACATTAGCAGTTTTCCAATCTGCCGGGACCTTTGTCGAGTCCAGAGAATTTTGGAAAATTATTACCAAAGCATCCACAATCCCAATTGCCACTTCCCTCAAGACCCTCGGATGTAAGCCATCAGGTCCAGGGGATTTATCCGCCTTGAGTCCCATTAATTTACTGAGTACCAATTCCTTAGTGATTTTAATCGTATTTAGCTCCTCCTCCCCAGAGCCCCCTGTTTGTCCAGTGTTAGGATATTCTTAGTGTCCTCTACCGTAAAGACTGAAACAAAATATTTGTTCAGCATTTTTGCCATCTCCGTGTTTCCCACCATTAATTTCCCGGTCTCATCCTCGAAGGGACCTACGTTTGCCTTAGCCACCCTTTTTCTTTTTATATAACTGTAGAAACTCTTGCTATCTGTTTTTATATTTTTTGCTAATTTATTTTCATAATCTATCTTCCCTTTCTTAATCAATCCTTTATTTACTTTTTGCTGTCTTTTGAAGACTTCCCAATCTTCTATCCTCCCACTAAGTTTGGCTACCTTATATGTCCTTGTTTTTAGTCGGATACTATCCTTAATTTCTTTACTTAGCCACGGATGGCTGTCATTTCTATTACACCCTTTTTTCCTCAGTGGAATATACTTCTTTTGAAAGTTGTAAAATAACTCCTTAAATGAACACTACTGCTCATGTACCGTCTTACCCTTTAATCTATTTTCCCAGTCCACTTTAATCAATTCCGCTCTCATACCATCATAGTCTCCTTTATTCAAGCTCAGTACGCTTGTTTGAGAACCAACCTTCTCACCCTCTATTGGATATGGAATGTAACCATGTTATGGTCACTCATTCCAAGGGGATCCTTAACTAGGACATTATTAATTAATCCTGGCTCATTACACAGGACCAGGTCCAAGGTTGCTTGCCCCCTTGTAGGATCAGTTGCATGCTGCTCAAGAAATCCATCCCTAATACACTCAATAAACTCTTCCTCAAGGCTGCCCTGCCCAATTTGATTTGTCCAGTTAATATGATAGTTAAAATCCCCCATAATTATAGCTGTTCCCTTATTACATGCCCCGACTATTTCCTGATTAATACTTCTTCCAGCAGAGTTGCAACTATTAGGAGGCCTACATACTACGCCCACTAGTGTTTTCTTCCCCTTATTATTCCTTATCTCTACCCAAACTGTTTCATTATCCTGATCCTTTGTCCCAATATCTTTTCTCTGTATTACAGTGATTCCTTCCTTTATTAACATAGCCACCCCACCTCCCCTTTCTTCCTGCCTGTCCTTCCTGATTGTTAAATACCCTGGCATATTTAATTCCCAGTCGTTGTCACCCTGCAGCCATGTTTCTGTAATAGCCACAAGATCATACCCATACGTCGTTATTTGTGCCGTTAACTCGTCCATTTTGTTACGAATGCTACGTGCATTCAGATAAAGAACTTTCAAATATGTTTTGTGACACTTAGTTCCTGCTTTTTCCTTTTTTAACACTTTACCTTTTACTCCATAGCTTCTGTCCCTTCCTGACACGCTTTCCTATGTCTCCATGCTCAGGTTCCCAACCCCCGCCACAGCTTTGATGCTGGGTTAATCGCCTTACGCCTTCTAGTTTTCATTTTATCTGTCGTGCCTAAAGTGCCTAAAGTACACTTTCTTTCCGCTGCTCTACGCTTTTCCCTCTCACTTGTTCTTGAACAACTGTTTGTACTATTTGTGTTGTAGATTTCCCCTGGGTCTTCCCCTCTCTTGCTGCTCTCAACTTTATTCCCTTCTGACTCCCCGCTCAGGTTCCCATCCCCCTGCCACTCTAGTTTAAACCTTCCCCAACAGCACTAGCAAACACTCCCGCGAGGACATTGGTCCCGGTCCTGCTCGGGTGTAACCCGTCACGCTTGTACAGGTCCCACCTTCCCCAGAACCGGTCCCAATGTCCCAGGAATCTAAATCCCTCCCTCCTACACCATCCCTGCAGCCACGCATTCGTCCTGTCTATTCTCCTGTTCCTATACTCACTAGCACGTGGCACCGGTAGTAATCCTGAGATCACTACCTTTGAAGTCCTGCTTTTTAATTTATCTCCTAACTCCTTAAATTCGCCTTGCAGGACGTCATCCCTTTTTTTACCTATGTCATTGGTACCAATATGGACCACGACGACTGGCTGTTCACCCTCCCCCTCCAGAATGCCCTGCAGTACCCTGTTCCCGCTTTTTCCCTATATCCCTTGATCCCTTTAGCATTAAGAAATCTATCTATCTCTTTCTTGAATACATCTAATGACTTGGCCTCCACTGCCTTCTGTGGTAGAGAATTCCATAGGTTCACCACCCTCTGAGTGAAGAAATTTCTCCTCATCTCGATTCTAAATGGCATACCCCGTATCCTGAGACTCTTGCGCATCCCCGATTTTCTGCGCTCCACCATTGGCGGCCGTGCCTTCAGCTGCCTTGGCCTTAAGCTCTGGAATTCCCTCCCTAAGCCTCTCCAGCTCTCTCCCCTCCTTTAAGACGCTCCTTAAAATCCACCTCTTCACCTGTTCTAATATCTCCTTATGTGGCTCGGTGTCAAATTTTGTTTGGTAATCACTCCTGTGAAGCGTCTTGGGATGTTTTACTACATTAAAGACGTTAAATAAATGCGAGCTGTTGTTGTAGCCTGAATTCAAAAGAATACCTGCATTTCAGAGTGAAACTTAACAATGTATTCAGGCAGGGTTGTCAACATTTTGATGAGGCCCACAATTCCAAAGCGGTTTCTGGCCACTATCAAGAAATGATGGGACAAGGGTCAGCACTCGTGATTCACCACACAAAATGGGCTCCTAATTTCAATCATGTGGATAGTTGCTAAAAGGAAGCCAGGCAGTTGACCACAGGAAGAGAGAGAAAAAAGAACTGCAGGTTCTGTAGTTTTAATAAAGTTGTTTCGCTTTCTTTATGGATGTGCAGGAAGTCCCCTCTCTTAATAGCATTCCGGTATTATCTGGCGGTGGACAGTAATTGAATCCTTAACTGTGGCAACATCCTACAGCTAAGAAACAATGAATAGAGGCATAGGATGATATGGAGCAACAGTGCTGTGTGCCACAGATGGCCATACATGAGAATACCTTGTGGTACCTTGAGTATCTGGGTTCAAATCTTGTTCAGAAAAATGGGCTTAAATTTAGCCGATATTCTAGTAAAGGTGCTGAGGGGGTTCTACTCAATGCAGTTCAAAATGCACAACAATCTCCATTCCATAACTAACTCTGAAGGTCACAATTCCCCCCTCTCCTCCCTTCCGAAAAAAAACAAAAAGAAAAAGCCAATCCGCTTTTGAACAGGGCCGTTACAATCATCTCACAAAATGAAAAACAGGATGTTGTCTGTTTCATTTCATAAAATGCTTTGTTTAGAAGTTGACAAATGTTGACAACTGAAAGCACAAATCTACAACACAATAATTTTGTTGTCCTCATTAAGTATAAATCTATTATTTTAGCAACAGGTAGAACAGTGACTACACTTCAAATGCACTATGGGACGTGAAAGGTGCTATAAAATGCAAGTCTTTCTTTCTTTTAGCAGGGAAGGTGAGACAAATCAAGAAGTGATGGTTACTTGATGTCAAAACTAGGTTCTAAAAAGCTTGTAGGTTGTTAGAAAAAAGGGAGACAGAGGGAGACCAGGAGTTCCACAGTTTTGAGGTCTCGGGAAAAATGTGGGAGATGGTGCAATCACTCTCAATTTCAATAGAGTGAACAAGGAGGAGAAACAACATACAGGATGGAGCTTGGGGAAATATGAAAGGGGACAATGACCATAGTTCTATGTGAAGATTTCACAAAGAACACTTACCACAACTACTTTTAAAACTGCAAATTGAGTTGAAAACACAACTCTGAGTGACAACATTGACAAGTGAATCAGGAAAATTCCAAAAAATTCAATTTTTATTAAATACATCCATTTCAGTACCAATAACCACCAGCCCCCGGAGACATAGAAAAGAAAGTACAATCTACCAATTATTACTGCATTGCATTTTTTGTATATATTTTACTTGCACGTGACAGAGTAACGGGGAGGAAAAAAAATCACTTCATTATTTGTGTACTGGGGCCGAACAAAATACTTAAAACTTTGTAGAAAAAAAAATGAACAATAGCAAAATACCAAGTTATAATATTAATGCTACATCACACTGTTTTATAATTTTCTACCCCATTTATAGCCTTTTAGGAGAGCATAGAGATTCTGAAAGTGCAGAATGAGAAACAGAAGTGTATTGTAACATTTTACTTTGACTCAAGAAACGTTAACATATTTCAGAGACAGACGGATAGAGAAAGAGATTTTAATGTTATAACTCTTGATCTGGATTGTGAAGAGGAAGGAATTTTTATTCAAACTCCTCCCCCTTTATCTATTACACAAAATTGTTAAACTATGCCTTGATTGTTTTTTTCAATGGCAATTTGCTTTACTTCAATGGACATCCACCATAGACCCATTAAAATTAGAGCACAGACCATTAATCCCACTGCACTTGTGCCAGTGCTAGCTTTCCCACCGGAGCTACCTATTCTTGACCTATCCTTTCAAATTCTTATCCAGTCCTATGTTGAAAGAAGCTATATAGTCTCTGCCCCAAAAGCCACTTGAGCTATGTTGTTGGTTTGGGTCTCCTTGCTTTGGACCTCTCCAGTGCTGTCACTAATGGGGGAAGGAGTCTTGCGTGTCCTGTGGCGATTCTGAGGGAATGTGACTTTGACCAGAGCATCTGATGGTTAGATCCTACCAGCAGAGGTATCCACCTCCTATCAAAATTGGGGGGTTCCCGTTAATGTTAAAAGAAAAATCCCAAATAAATGTATAATATTTTTATCCTTGGGTAGACATCGCGGAAATGCTATAATCAAAAACGTGCTAGTTTTAGGTTTCCTTTCCTCTTTAACAATGATTAAATCCCATCTTCAAAATCGAAAACAAACGAAAAAGCACCACTGCTAAATCTCTGCGATCCTATGTCACACCTCTGCCGACTCAGCTGGTGTGGAGCAGCCATGGCCCTTTCCCTGCCATTATGTAAGAAATGGGGTTAATATTGATTTATCTTATATTAATTTCTGACTTTTGCCTGTCAACTAAGTTTCTGTTAGAAGGCGATTCTCCAAGGGATTAACTCCTCCGAGGCATATCTGAGCAAAGCAAGTGATAACTCACCTGTAAGAGAGTCTTGGGTTCCTGTAACTGTGTCCAGTTGAATGATTCGATTGACAACTCAGTCAAGGTGAAGCCATGATAAAGTGTGGGGAGCGATTTCCGTTATGACTGGAGTTAAGCCAGCTAATTGGATGAGGTAATGTAGAAACATGCGGATTCTCATGTAGCCAGGGCGAAAGAAAGGTTTAAAAGGTGGGTGATTAGAACAGATTCTTCAGAATTCGACAAGGCCTAGCCAGCCGTTCCCCTCGTGCTCGAGAACTGTGACACGGTGAATTCTCCAGTAATTCGTTTTCACTGTAAGTGTCTCAAGTAGATGTGTAAATATTATTAGTAACAGTTATCATTGTATATGTGTAATTATTACTAATAAGTTATCAATATATATGTGTATTTATTATTAATAGTTATCATTGTAGATGTGTAGTTATTGGTAATTTTATTGTATATGTATAATCATTGGTAATAATAGTTATTATATATGTATAATTATTGATAATAGTTATCATTGTATTTGTGTCATCATTGATAAGTTGTCATTGCTTGCTTAATTCCATTGAAAGCCAATAAATGCCTATTATCTTGAGGAATTATTTATAAACTTGTAAGTAAGAACATCCATTCCTTAACAATTATCCCATGCTCTCGTCTAAGTTGCACATAACAGCGATGCTAGTTCTTGCTGCTTTCCAAGGTCTGATTTCTAAAATGTCTTTCACCCCTGCAGGTTTTCTGCAAGTCTCTGTTGCATCAATGGAAACTCGGGAAACATTTCCTAAATCCCCTATTTGCAGCCCATCTAGAGGTGCAGAAATACCACACAGATCCTACTGCTGTTCACCATTTACACTGCAGCAGGACATGCTCAGTTGGCTGAAACTTAAGTGAACTGGATAATAAAAAAAAGTATAAATAAGAACCAAAGTTAGATCACTAGATCACCCAGGGATCAAAAAGAAATATCTTTAATATACTGTGTATAAGGGGTGTTTCTACAATTCAGTGCACCCAACGGAAACAAAAATTCATGGGCTGCCCACTTGGGATTTTCCGATGTCACTCCACACGAGTTCTACTCCCCACTGGGTTGCGAAATCACCCTATAATATTTTTCTAAGTGGAAATTATTTGAGGCAGTTACTGTGATATAAAACCCACTGTAAGAGCAACTGGCTGCCTGTTATACACACCACCTGTTATTCAGTTCTATTGAAGTCAATGAATATCGAATGGGGAATATAACGGGCGGCCGACGCGGTATCATCCGTTACGCACTACTGCCGAAGACAAATTTCTAGCCCGTTAAGTCCGCAGGCTGTGGGGCGAAAGAGTTTTAAAAGTGGCTGATTTCACTGAAATGCAACTCTTTTAAAGGCCAACTGCAAGCCTCTCTGTGGGTAACAGCGGCTTCAAAATACCTCAGAAGAGACCAGAGATGGAAAAAAGAAATGCTTGCAGCTGATGTCCTTGCAGCTTGGCATAAAGTTTTACACATCAGGTCAAGGAGATTGCAGTACGTCATAAAGGAACAATCAATACAGATACTTGCAAGACAGCAATAATGATTCAGCATATGTTTGTTGTTCTCTTGGGAGGTGATTACGTTTGCAAAGCACACTTGTACAACTTGGTGCCCTTTCTGTACTCCAATGGTCTAAATTATTTGTGTACCGTAATACAATATTAAAGGGGCAGTTTTCATTTGTTCACAAACACAGCGCTTATGAATTAAATCATCTTGCACGACATCCTAACGAGATGGGCTCGGATGAAGAAGGCATTTGATCTCACCCATTCAGATTCCCATTCCAGTATTTCTTAAATGAGCCCAGTGCTCTGGTCTCGATCACCCTTTCTGGCAAAATCCCTTCTGGCCATTGATCACTCTCTCATGAAGATTATGCAGGGCTCCTCCAGATACGCTCCCTCCCCCAAACAAAGGAGGCCAAACGCCTTCTTCATGAAGACCGAGCCAATTTGACGTATAAAACTGGAGCGTAGGAGTGTGTAATTATATGCAGGGCGTCCTGGTCGTGTGTTAGTTTTTGAAAGGAATCCTGGGAGGGTGTTAATATTCACAAGGCATAACGAGTAGCATGTCAAGGGGTCAGTATGAGTGTGGTTTTTCAGGGGTCCCAGGAGTGTTTCAGTATTTACAAGGGGTCCTGGGAATGTGCCAGTTTTTTCAAGGGGTCCTGGGAGTGTGTCAATATTTGAGGGGGTCCTGGGAGTGTATCAGTAGTTGAGGGTGTCCAGGGAGTGTGTCAGTATTCACAAGGGGTCCTAGGAATGTGTCAGTATTTACACGGGGTCCTGGGAGTGTGTCAGTAATTGAGAGGGTCCTGGGAGTGTGTCAGTAATTGAGAGGGTCCTGGGAGTGTGTCAGTATTTGAGAGGGTCCTGGGAGTGTGTCAGTATTTGAGAGGGTCCTGGGAGTGTGTCAGTATTTACACGGGGTCCTGGGAGTGTGTCAGTAATTGAGAGGGTCCTGGGAGTGTGTCAATATTTGAGGGGGTCCTGGGAGTGTATCAGTATTTGAGGGTGTCCAGGGAGTGTGTCAGTATTCACAAGGGGTCCTAGGAATGTGTCAGTATTTACACGGGGTCCTGGGAGTGTGTCAGTAATTGAGAGGGTCCTGGGAGTGTGTCAGTAATTGAGAGGGTCCTGGGAGTGTGTCAGTATTTGAGAGGGTCCTGGGAGTGTGTCAGTAATTGAGAGGGTCCTGGGAGTGTGTCAGTAATTGAGAGGGTCCTGGGAGTGTGTCAGTATTTGAGAGGGTCCTGGGAGTGGGTCAGTATTTGAGAGGGTCCTGGGAGTGTGTCAGTATTTGAGAGGGTCCTGGGAGTGTGTCAGTATTTGAGAGGGTCCTGGGAGTGTGTCAGTATTTGAGAGGGTCCTGGGAGTGTGTCAGTATTTGAGAGGGTCCTGGGAGTGTGTCAGTATTTGAGAGGCTCCTGGGAGTGTGTCAGTATTTGAGGGGGTCCTGGGAGTGTGTCAGTATTTGAGAGGGTCCTGGGAGTGTGTCAGTATTTGTGGGGGTCCTGGGAGTGTGTCAGTATTTGAGAGGGTCCTGGGAGTGTGTCAGTATTTGAGAGGGTCCTGGGAGTGTGTCAGTATTTGAGAGGGTCCTGGGAGTGTGTCAGTATTTGAGAGGGTCCTGGGAGTGTGTCAGTATTTGAGAGGGTCCTGGGAGTGTGTCAGTATTTGAGAGGGTCCTGGGAGTGTGTCAGTATTTGAGGGGGTCCTGGGAGCACGTCAGTATTTGAGGGGGTCCTGGGAGTGTGTCAGTATTTGAGAGGGTCCTGGGAGTGTGTCAGTATTTACAAGGGGTCCTGGGAGTGTGTCAGTAATTGAGAGGGTCCTGGGAGCGTGTCAGTATTTGAGAGGGTCCTGGGAGTGTGTCAGAATTGAGGGGGTCCTGGGAGTGTGTCAGTATTTGAGAGGGTCCTGGGAGTGTGTCAGAATTGAGGGGGTCCTGGGAGTGTGTCAGTATTTGAGAGGGTCCTGGGAGTGTGTCAGAATTGAGGGGGTCCTGGGAGTGTGTCAGTATTTGAGAGGGTCCTGGGAGTGTGTCAGTATTTACAAGGGGTCCTGGGAGTGTGTCAGTAATTGAGAGGGTCCTGGGAGCGTGTCAGTATTTGAGAGGGTCCTGGGAGTGTGTCAGTATTTGAGAGGGTCCTGGGAGTGTGTCAGTATTTGAGAGGGTCCTGGGAGTGTGTCAGTATTTGTGGGGGTCCTGGGAGTGTGTCAGTATTTGAGGGGGTCCTGGGAGTGTGTCAGTATTTGAGAGGGTCCTGGGAGTGTGTCAGTATTTGAGAGGGTCCTGGGAGTGTGTCAGTATTTGTGGGGGTCCTGGGAGTGTGTCTGTATTTGAGAGGGTCCTGGGAGTGTGTCAGTATTTGTGGGGGTCCTGGGAGTGTGTCTGTATTTGAGGGGGTCCTGGGAGTGTGTCAGTATTTGAGGGTGTCCTGGGAGTGTGTCAGTATTTGAGGGGGTCCTGGGAGTGTGTCAGTATTTGAGAGGGTCCTGGGAGTGTGTCAGTATTTACAAGGGGTCCTGGGAGTGTCTCAGTATTTGTGGGGGTCCTGGGAGTGTGTCAGTATTTGAGAGGGTCCTGGGAGTGTGTCAGTATTTGAGAGGGTCCTGGGAATGTGTCAGTATTGAGAGGGTCCTGGGAGTGTGTCAGTATTTACAAGGGGTCCTGGGAGTGTGTCAGTATTTGAGAGGGTCCTGGGAGTGTCTCAGTATTTGAGAGGGTCCTGGGAGTGTGTCAGTATTTACACGGGGTCCTGGGAGTGTGTCAGTATTTGAGAGGGTCCTGGGAGTGTCTCAGTATTTGAGAGGGTCCTGGGAGTGTGTCAGTATTTGAGAGGGTCCTGGGAGTGTCTCAGTATTTGTGGGGGTCCTGGGAGTGTGTCAGTATTTGAGAGGGTCCTGGGAGTGTGTCAGTATTTGAGAGGGTCCTGGGAGTGTGTCAGTATTTGAGAGGGTCCTGGGAGTGTGTCAGTATTTACACGGGGTCCTGGGAGTGTGTCGGTATTTGAGAGGGTCCTGGGAGTGTGTCAGTATTTGAGGGGGTCCTGGGAGTGTGTCAGTATTTACAAGGGGTCCTGGGAGTGTGTCAGTAATTGAGAGGGTCCTGGGAGCGTGTCAGTATTTGAGAGGGTCCTGGGAGTGTGTCAGAATTGAGGGGGTCCTGGGAGTGTGTCAGTATTTGAGAGGGTCCTGGGAGTGTGTCAGAATTGAGGGGGTCCTGGGAGTGTGTCAGTATTTGAGAGGGTCCTGGGAGTGTGTCAGAATTGAGGGGGTCCTGGGAGTGTGTCAGTATTTGTGGGGGTCCTGGGAGTGTGTCAGTATTTGAGAGGGTCCTGGGAGTGTGTCAGTATTTGTGGGGGTCCTGGGAGTGTGTCAGTATTTGAGGGGGTCCTGGGAGTGTGTCAGTATTTGAGAGGGTCCTGGGAGTGTGTCAGTATTTGAGAGGGTCCTGGGAGTGTGTCAGTATTTGTGGGGGTCCTGGGAGTGTGTCTGTATTTGAGAGGGTCCTGGGAGTGTGTCAGTATTTGTGGGGGTCCTGGGAGTGTGTCTGTATTTGAGGGGGTCCTGGGAGTGTGTCAGTATTTGAGGGTGTCCTGGGAGTGTGTCAGTATTTGAGGGGGTCCTGGGAGTGTGTCAGTATTTGAGAGGGTCCTGGGAGCGTGTCAGTATTTGAGAGGGTCCTGGGAGTGTGTCAGTATTTGAGAGGGTCCTGGTAGTGTGTCAGTATTTGTGGGGGTCCTGGGAGTGTGTCAGTATTTGAGAGGGTCCTGGGAGTGTGTCAGTATTTGTGGGGGTCCTGGGAGTGTGTCAGTATTTGAGGGGGTCCTGGGAGTGTGTCAGTATTTGAGAGGGTCCTGGGAGTGTGTCAGTATTTGAGAGGGTCCTGGGAGTGTGTCAGTATTTGTGGGGGTCCTGGGAGTGTGTCTGTATTTGAGAGGGTCCTGGGAGTGTGTCAGTATTTGTGGGGGTCCTGGGAGTGTGTCTGTATTTGAGGGGGTCCTGGGAGTGTGTCAGTATTTGAGGGTGTCCTGGGAGTGTGTCAGTATTTGAGGGGGTCCTGGGAGTGTGTCAGTATTTGAGAGGGTCCTGGGAGTGTGTCAGTATTTACAAGGGGTCCTGGGAGTGTCTCAGTATTTGTGGGGGTCCTGGGAGTGTGTCAGTATTTGAGAGGGTCCTGGGAGTGTGTCAGTATTTGAGAGGGTCCTGGGAATGTGTCAGTATTGAGAGGGTCCTGGGAGTGTGTCAGTATTTACAAGGGGTCCTGGGAGTGTGTCAGTATTTGAGAGGGTCCTGGGAGTGTCTCAGTATTTGAGAGGGTCCTGGGAGTGTGTCAGTATTTGTGGGGGTCCTGGGAGTGTGTCAGTATTTGAGAGGGTCCTGGGAGTGTCTCAGTATTTGAGAGGGTCCTGGGAGTGTGTCAGTATTTGAGAGGGTCCTGGGAGTGTCTCAGTATTTGTGGGGGTCCTGGGAGTGTGTCAGTATTTGAGAGGGTCCTGGGAGTGTGTCAGTATTTGAGAGGGTCCTGGGAGTGTGTCAGTATTTGAGAGGGTCCTGGGAGTGTGTCAGTATTTACACGGGGTCCTGGGAGTGTGTCAGTATTTGAGAGGGTCCTGGGAGTGTGTCAGTATTTGAGGGGGTCCTGGGAGTGTGTCAGTATTTACACGGGGTCCTGGGAGTGTGTCAGTAATTGAGAGGGTCCTGGGAGTGTGTCAGTATTTGAGGGGGTCCTGGGAGTGTGTCAGTATTTGAGAGGGTCCTGGGAGTGTGTCAGTATTTACACGGGGTCCTGGGAGTGTGTCAGTATTTGAGAGGGTCCTGGGAGTGTGTCAGTATTTGAGGGGGTCCTGGGAGTGTGTCAGTATTTACACGGGGTCCTGGGAGTGTGTCAGTAATTGAGAGGGTCCTGGGAGTGTGTCAGTATTTGAGGGGGTCCTGGGAGTGTGTCAATATTTGAGAGGGTCCTGGCAGTGTGTCAGTATTTGAGAGGGTCCTGGGAGTGTCTCAGTATTTGTGGGGGTCCTGGGAGTGTGTCAGTATTTGAGAGGGTCCTGGGAGTGTGTCAGTATTTGAGAGGGTCCTGGGAGTGTGTCAGTATTTGAGAGGGTCTTGGGAGTGTGTCAGTATTTGAGAGGGTCCTGGGAGTGTGTCAGTATTTGAGAGGGTCCTGGGAGTGTGTCAGTATTTGAGGGGGTCCTGGGAGTGTGTCAGTATTTACACGGGGTCCTGGGAGTGTGTCAGTAATTGAGAGGGTCCTGGGAGTGTGTCAGTATTTGAGGGGGTCCTGGGAGTGTGTCAGTATTTGAGAGGGTCCTGGGAGTGTGTCAATATTTGAGAGGGTCCTGGCAGTGTGTCAGTATTTGAGAGGGTCCTGGGAGTGTGTCAGTATTTGAGAGGGTCCTGGGAGTGTGTCAATATTTGAGAGGGTCCTGGCAGTGTGTCAGTATTTGAGGGAGTCCTGGGAGTGTTTCAGTACTTGAGGTGGTCCTGGGAGTGTGTTAGTATTTCCAGGGATTCACTCGGAGTGTATGTAAATTTTTAGGGTGTTCCCAATGCTGCACCCACAAACAACAATTATTCACTTGCACCCAGCTCTGCATCGTTTTCCAGGGGAAAGTGATTAACAGGTTAACCTTGGTAGTCAGATGGGCGCAGGGACATTTTTCAAAGAGAAGAAAACAGCCTGATGATTAGAATTGGACATCTATCAGGTATTTGCAAATTAAACCAAAGAACTTCCAATCCAGGCCACGTTTTGTTTCAAATTCAGCCAGGCTTCGGGTTCTGAAGTATTTTTTTACGAGATTAATGGGTTGTGACTATGTGACATCCTTTGCAATACAATGGGACATTCGGAAAAGCACGAACCTCTTTATAATGCACAATATGCTCTGTTCCCAAGGGCCGTGTTGTAACAATAGTGGTTTCTGAGGTCAAGTGGCTCAAAGTGACAAACTAAAAACAGTCACCCAATGATAACCACCATCTGCTCCGGTTACCAAAATAATTAATAATGCTCAGAATATCATATAGAATTACATAGAATGTACAGCACAGAAACAGGCCATTCGGCCCAACTGGTCTATGCCGGTGTTCATGCTCCAAACGAACCTCCTCCCACCCTTCTT
The DNA here is from genome assembly GCF_035084215.1 of Heptranchias perlo. NCBI lineage: Eukaryota > Metazoa > Chordata > Chondrichthyes > Hexanchiformes > Hexanchidae > Heptranchias > Heptranchias perlo. Next base: position 13,334,782 of record NC_090331.1, on the reverse strand, counting down.
CATCTCACCCTATCAACATATCCTTCTATTCCTTTCTCCCTTATGTGTTCATCTAGCTTCCCATTAAATGCATCTATGCTATTGCCTCAACTACTCTTTGTGGTAGCGAGTTACAAATTCTAACCACTCTCTGGGAAAAGAAGTTTCTCCTGAGTTTCCTATTGGATTTATTAGTGACTATTTTATATTTATGACCTCTAGTTTTGGTCTCCCCCACAAGTGGACACATCTTCTCTACGTCTACCCTATCAAACCATTTCATAATCTTAAAGACCTCTATCAGGTCACCCCTCAGCCTTCCCTTTTCTAGAGAAAAGAGCCCCAGCCTAGTCAGTCTTTCCTGATAAGTATATTCTCTCAGTTCTGGTATCATCCTTGTGAATCTTTTTTGCACTTTCTCCAGTGCCTCTGTATCCTTTTTATAATATGGAGACCAGAATTGTGATTTACTCAGATTTGTTCCGTCTCATAGGAATAATTTCACAGCATATTTTGGAAAAGTCAGATTAGATTACAGGAGGTCAATCAGGAAGATACAGAGAACACCAACTACAAAATCTCCTTTGCAGGGTTTCTCTCTGTTTCTGTGCCTCTCCAAGGAGATTACATGGCTGTGGGGGCGGGGGGGGAGGGGAGAAGGGTAGGAAGTGCCTTGTCATGATGCTCCGGCCATCATGAGGGCGAGGCAGGCTCGATGGACCAACTGGTCTTTTCCTGCCCGTCATTTTTGCATGGTCGAATAAAACTTCCGGAAACAAGAGAGGTAGCTGGCTCACCATTTCACTTTCCCATATGCGTGACACTCCGGCATGTTAAACCTGAAAATAGTTTGTGCTTGGGGAGGAGCTCTGCTGTACATCACAAAAATAATTTACAAAGCACTTTTCGACTATATATGTATGTCTATATGACGAATAATGGAATAAAGGAAGAGTCAGGACCATCTGGCACTGCAGTCCCTCAGAGAGCGAACATCTCCTGTGTTATTAAGTCCCAAGATAGTCGTTCGTTTCATATTCTGGGTACATAAAGAATGTGTATTACTGCACAGATATGTCATCGAGGTCAGGTCATAGGATTAGACCCAAGATTTTCATAACATGGAATTAAATAAAAGCAGTGAAAAATTACCATTATGCAGGAAATGACGAGCGTGAACTCTGGAGCTATTTTTTACATTGGTGTCAGGGATGTTCGTACTGCTGCTTCCCAAAGCTGGATCCCAGTTACTAATATCAAGATCTAGCCGCAATTTTTTTTACTGTAGCTCAGTGACATTCATTCCTTTCGACTTTCCTTGCTTACTGCTGCCTTGATTTAATAAATATCTAGCTGCATTGACTTGCCACACATGCACATTCTCTACATGTTCTTTGTTTTCTATCAAATATTAACAGGTCGAATCTTGGTCTATGCTGAGTTAAATGATTTCACCTGGGCAAGCAATAGGGCCATAAAAATTGACCTTAGCGCCCTTAACCAGGAAGGGGGAAAATATCAGGCAGGTGCCCCCAAACCTCATCGCTACCTAATGTGTGTGTGTATTTGTGTGTGCGCACGTGCAGGTGTGCCCATGCATGTGTGTGCAAGTCAGGTAAGGGCATTATTGACTGTGGAACATATTAACAGGAGTAGGCCATTCAGCCGCTGGAGCCTGTTCCGCCATTCAGTTAGATCATGGCTGATCTGTGTATTAACTCCACCTACCCATCTTGGTGCCATATCCCTTAATACCCTTACCTCGCAAAAATCTATCAATCTCAGTTTTTAAATTATCAATTGACCCCCAGCCCCAACAGCTTTTGGGGGCTGAAGAGAGTTCCAGAATTTCCATTACTGTTTGCCTGAAGAAGTGCTTTCTGACATCACCCATGAACGGCCTAGTTCTAATTTTAAGGATATGCCACCGTGGACTCATCCACCAGACAAAATAGTTTCACACCTTAATTAGATCACCGCTTAATCTTCTTTACTCAAGGGAAGCCTAGTCTATGCAACCTGTCGTCATAATTTAACCCCGTTGGCAAAATAGCCCGGACAGTGGTGAATGGCTCTTTGTATTTTAAAATTCTCATCCTTGTTCTCAAATCCCTCCATGGCCTCGCCCCTCCCGCCCTACAACCCTCCAAGATCTCTGTGCTTCTCTAATTCTGGCCTCTTGCACATTCCCTGGTTTTCATCACTCCTCCATTGGCGGCCGTACCTTCAGCTGCCTAGGCCCTAAGCTCTGGAATTCCCTCCTTAAACCTCTCAGCCTCTCTACCTCCCTCTCCTCTGAAGACGCTCCTTAAAACCTACCTCTTTGACCAAGCTTTTGATTGCCTGTCCTTATATCTCTATGTGGCTCGGTATCAAATTTTGTCTGATGACGCTCCTGTGAAGCATCTTGGGACGTTTTACCTCGTTAAAGGTGCTATATAAATGCAAGTTGTTGTTGTTGTACCAGATGCTGGAAGGTTGCCAAGAACCTTACCCCAGCCTGAGGCAGTGCTATCAGCATCAGAGGGGGGGGAAACTGGGGGGGGGGGGGGGGGGCAGAAATCAAAGAGGAACCAAACAGAAAAAAAAAGAATACTGGCTTATTTTTTCATGCAGTACAATAATATAATGGTAATTTTTTTCTCTGCTGTTTTCATATAGAGTTTACAAAATTCTTATTTCTACTCCCCTGAGCTGACCTAAAGTTAGCAGGAAACAATAGGTTATATCCCTGTCCTGTCAGGTGAACAAAAGTGTAAACCAGTCCGTTGTAATGTGCCGCGTACTTTGAACGTAACTTTTGGCCATTTAGCTTGCAGAGTCCGTAGCTAACTCATAGCACAGACAGCGAGTCCCGGCTGTAGTGTTATCAATCTGCTGCTGTAACTGTAGTAATGAGGAGGGCCCGTATCGCTGTCAGATGAAATACTCCTTCTTGCCTTCGCTCACGGAGTCCTGGTAATTGGCATTGTTCTTCAGCGTGGCGTCTGCATTCTCAGCATATTCCGTTCTTTTTGTTTCGTTGGTGCGGTACGTGCCTTTGTGTCTGTACAACAAGCGTCCCATTACAGCAACGACACAGAGGATGACAAAGATCACCACCGCTATCACGCCTGTGAATTTTACAAGGAGAAAAAGAGTTAGTAAGGACTTAGCAGATACTTACACAATAGAAACTGTACGTTCAGGGCACTATAACAACAATGGCTTGCATTTATAGTCTCTTTAACGTAGTAAAACATCCTAAGGCGCTTCACAGGAGCATTAGCAAACAAAATTTGACACCGAGCTACATGAGGAGATAATAGGACAGGTGACCAAAAGCTTGGTCAAAGAGGTAGGTTTTAAGGAGCATCTTAAAAGGAGGAGAGAGAGGTGAAGGGGATTAGAGAGGAAATTCCAGAGCTTAGGGCCTAGGCAGCTGAAGGCACAGCCGCCAATGGAGGGGCGAAGGAAATCTTGGATGCACCAGAGGATTCGGAGGATTGTAGGGCTGGAGGAGGTTACAGAGATAGGGAGGGGCGAGGCCGTAGAGTGTTTTGAATACAAGGATGAGAATTTTAAAACTGAGGTGTTGCTGGACTGGGAACTAATGTAGGTTAACGAGCACAGGGGTGATGAGTGAACAGGACTTGGTGCGAGTTAGGATAAGAGCAGCAAAGTTTTGGATATATCAGCTCAGAATTACAATGCACACAGCTGTCTATATGAAAAACATGATGGAAGAAGGAATGTCCAGGGAGTGTGTATTTTATTCAGACTACGCTCACATTTTATAGAATAAAATAATAGTCGCAAGTGAACGGGACTTAGTTGTACCACATGGAGTGCCGCAAGGATCAATGCTTGGGCCTCAGCTGTTTGCAATATATATCAATGACTTAGGTGAAGGGACTGAGTGTAATGTATCCAAATTTGCTGACAGTACAAAGCTAGGTGGGAAGGTAAGCTGTGAGGAGGACACAAAGAGTCAGCAAAGGGATATGGACAGGTGAAGTGAGTGGGCAAGAAGGTGGCAGATGGAGTATAATGTGTGGAAATGTGAAATTATCCACTTTGGTAGGAAGAACAGAAAAGAAGAATATTTTTAAGAGGAGAGAGACTAAGAAATGTTGATATTCAGAGGGATTTGGGTGTCCTTGCACACGAATCACAGAAAGTTAACATGCAGGTACAACAAGCAATTAGGAAGGCAAATGGTATGTTAGGCTTTATTGCAAGGGAGTTGGAGTATAAGAGTAAGGAGGTCTTGCTGCAATTTTACAGGGCTCTGGAGTACCGTGTACAGTTTTGGTCTCCTTACCTAAGGAGGGATAAACTTGCCTTAGAGGGGAGGCAACGAAGGGTCACTAGATTAATTCCTGGGATGAGAGGGCTGTCCTATAATGAGAGATTGAGTAAATGGGCCTATATTCTCTGGAGTTTAGATGAATGAGAAGTGATCTCATTGATACACATAAAATTCTTAGAAGGCTTGGCAGGGTAGATGCTGAGGGGCTGTTTCTCCCGGCAGGAGAGTCTAGAACTAGGAGTCATAGTCTCAAGATAAGGGGTCGGCCATTTAGGACTGAGATGAGGAAAAATTTCTTCACTCAGAATTGTGAATCTTTGGAGTTCTCTAACCCAGAGGGCTGTGGATGCTCAGTCGTTGAGTATATTCAAGATTGCGATTGATAGATTTTTGGGCACTAAGGGAATCAAAGGATATGGAGATAGGGCAGGAAAGTGGAGTTGAGATAGATGATCAGCCACAATTTTATTGAATGGCAGATCAGGCTCGAGGGGCTGTACGGCCGACTTCTGCTCCTATTTCTTATGTTCTTATGTAAATCTGTTTGATGTCGTTCTAAAAATGTCCATTCTACTATCCCCATGGCAACTCTGAAGTGAGTCGTCCATCCCTGCTAGGTTGCTCTGGTGACACTCCCATATATTCAGGGATGAATCTATGGAAAATGATGAGGGCAACAACTGCAGATCAACCTGAGAGCTAAACTGGAGTCATGGACCTTAGGAACATAGGATTTGCTAGATAAACAAAGATCAAGGTCCATCTAGTTCGCCTTCTACCGTCCTGGTAGTCGCATGATGCAATGATAATGGAGTTGTTGACCTAACATTGCAATCAATCTCTTTCAATTATTCTACAACAGACCCAGACTATGCTGTGAACTGGGAAATCGCCATCTCTAGCTGAGGCTATGGGCAACACAGAAAGTGGCCAAGGCAGGGAGGCCTGTCTCCTGGCTCTCCGTGTAGCTAATAAAACTGACGTTTTTGCAGAAACAACCATAATTCATAAAAAGATCAGTTTTATTATCTGCATTAAGACCTTCAAGTCTGGTTTCCCTCCTCGCTTGGCTTCTCCTACATTACCCAAGCTGTTGGCCAGGGTTGGAGATTTCCCAGCTGAGGGTACGAATTCCCAGGATCCATCTCAGGTAAGTACAGGGAAACTTGAGCCAATCAGGATAAACGAACAATGTTTTTTGAGTGGTTCAAAATGTGAGTCATTCAAGTGTTTCCCAGGAAATGTGAGAAAAAATATACTAGCAGATCTCCAGCCCAAGGTGAATCAGAGGATATGCCAAATGGTGACAGAAAGTGCATGTTATATGCAAGGCCGTGTATATACAAAATTATTTGAACAGGAGACTAGGTGAGGCACACTGTCCGTTCCTCTCTGGAACCTCAGTTTGAATCTAGCCCAGACTGATGGCGTGAAAGTCTCCTCTCCCTGCTGGCCGTGAGGGCCCAATGCAAAATGAGTTTCAATCAGTTTCGTTCAAATCCTAGTGGGCATAAGATTGCCAACCCTCCAGGATTGTGCTGGAGTCTCCAGGAATGAAAGATTAATCTCCTGGACACTGATGCGAGCAAAACCCAGGAGAACAATTATAGGGGTATTAAAAAAATTGTGTGCTCGCTTTGAATACTTTAGTTTATTAATTATAAAAATAATGGAGATGGGGAAAAAAAAAAGCTGGTTGACTGGGCAAGGCTGGTGGAGGCAGGAGGTCATGTGATGAAACCTCCAGGAATACATCTAACTAGAGATGGCAACCCTAAGCGGGCACAGGCCCACCAGACAAACTGACCATAATGTGGCACAAACTGGCATCTGATCAGCCATTGCCCTTTGAAGGATGACTAGTGTGGGAAATGGGAAAACTCACACTGGTGCACTGCAACAACAACTCACATTTATGTAGTACCTGTAGTGTTAAAAAAAAATGTCCCAAAGCTCTTTACAAAAAGGGGAGAAGAAGAAAATAATAGATAAAAGGAAGAAAAGGGCAGACACTGAGAAAGTAGGAGTGATGACCGGAAGCTTGGCTTAAATTTTAGCCCTTTGAAGTTGGGCTGGAGGCACACCATTGCGCCAAAGTAAAGGGCGCCTAACCCTGTGCATAATTTAAGTTTGTACTAGGGGTACCCAACTCTGATTTCTACCAGTTATGGTTTCTTCATTTTACCTCTAATGAAGTAGTGGCCTTGGACAACTGTGATGCTGAGAATTTTGGTGCCCAGCATAATCTTACCTCCAATGACTGCAGAGTCGCTCCTTATTGCATTTGTTAGGAGCTTGCCCTCCTCAATTGCCCCAGCGTTATCTGCAATACAAAGGAATGTTTAATTTACAGCAAGAAAGTGTTGTAAAGTTAAAATGGAAGACAAAACACCACAGCAATCCCTGTAATATGGTCATGTAAGATTTACTTGGTCAGACCCCCATCTGGAGTACAGCGTTCAGTTTTGTTTTGGGCATGGTTGTCACAAACTGGTTAGCCAGGTGGTGAAGGATAGAGTACTACAGCCTAGTCTTCAGTTGCTTGAAGCCTTTATTCACAGAGATCCACATTACCGCCACCACACCCTAGATCTGCTCTCTTGTAAATGGATACAAGAGCGTTCCCAATTGATACGCACCACCTGAACACAATTAACACTAATTGATATAAATCACATGGATACAATTAACAGTGGTACCTCAGAAAAGATATATTAGCCTTGGAGGGGGATCTAGCCCGGATTGACCAGAATGATACCAGGGCTTAAAGGGTTAAATTATGAGGACAGGTTTCATAAACTTGGCTTGTAGTCACTTGAGTTTAGAAGGTTGAGAGGTGATCTAATCGAGGCCTTTAAAATTATAAAGGGATTCGATAGGGTAGATACAGAAAAACCATTTCCTCTGGTGCGGGAATTCAGAACAAGGGGGCATAATCTTAAAATTAGAGCGGGGCCATTTTGGAGTGAAATCTGGAAGCACTTTTCACACTGAGAGTAGTGGAAATTTGGAATTCTCTCTCCCAAAATCTTGTGGATATTGGGACAATTGGAGCTTTCAAGACTGAGATTGGTAGATTTTTGTTAGCGAAGGGTATCAAGGGATATGGACCAAAGGTGGGTAAATTAAGTTCCTTTTCAAACTGTTAAAGAAAGAACTTGCAAAGCTCCTTTCATGTCCTCAGGATGTCCCAATGTGCTTTACAGCCAATGAATTGATTTTATGTTCTCCACCTACATTATAACAGTGATTACACTTCAGGAGTACTTCATTGGCTCTAAATTGCTTTAAGACGTCCTGAGGTCATGAAAAGTGCTATATAAATGCAAGTTCTTTCTTTCCTTCTGTGCTCTCTTGCGATTATGTCAGACATGTTATTGTATTTAGATCTCTTAAACACCATTAAAAATAATACCAAAGACTTCAAAATCATACATTCATATATATTTTTCTTCAATTGGCCACATTTTTGGGTGCTAACTTTTAACTCATTGACTAATCTGTGGAAAGATTTTGTTAAAGATCAACTTTTTTTTCGAAGCACCGATGGTAAAGTTGGGGTAAAATGTGAGCATTTCAAGTATTTGAACTGCTCAGTGCTCTGACGGCCTACATTACAGGCCTACGAAAAGTACAAACTGCTTTCTTTACCTTTGACATTTATACTTTTCATGAGAAAAGAAGCCCTGGGATTAATTACAGTAATCAAGCTGTTTATTTTTCTTCTTCAAGGCTGATGCAGAGAAACAGTGAATGCTGTCAAGGAATATAGTTGCCATTGAGGCTGGTGTCCTGTTAATCATATGGTTCACGATAAGACAGACTTCGCTATGTAGCACCCGGGAAGGGAGGAAGGAAGGGAGAGAGGGAGGAAGGAAGGGAGAGAGGGAGGAAGGGAGGAAGGGAAGGAGGGAGGGAGAGAGGGAGGAAGGAAGGGAGGGCGAGAGGGAGGAAGGGAGGGCGGAAGGAAGGGAGGGAAGGAGGCATGGAGGGAGAGAGGGAGGAAGGGAGGGAGGAAGGAAGGGAAAGAGGAAGGGAGGGAGGGAGGTAAGGACGGAGGAAGGGAGGGAAGAAAGAAAGAAGACCGACCTACCTCAGGACGTCCCAAAACCCTTTACAGCCAATGGAATACTTTTGAAGTGTAGCCACTGTTGTAAGGTAGGAAACGTGGCAGCCAATTTACACACAGCAAGGTCCCACTAACAGCAATTAAATAAATGACCAGATAATCTGTTTTAGGTGTTGGTTCAGGGATAAATGTTGGCCAGAAAACTGGGAGATCTCCCCTGCTCTTCTTTGAATAGTGCTATGGGATCTTTTATGTCCACCTGAGAGGGCAAACGGGGGCTCAGTTTAACGTCTCATCTGAAAGACAGCAACTCCAACAGTTCAGCACTCCCTCAGTACTGCACTGAAGTGTCAACCTAGATTATGTGCTCAAGTCTCTGGAGTGGGGCTTGAACCCATGGCCTTCTGACTCAGAGATGAGAGCGTTACCACTGAGCCAAGACTGTCACCTTGATAAAGTAAATGAATTACTTTGAACAGCAGTCACTTTGCTCTTCTTCAAGTCATGTCGCACCATCATTAACATCCATCCAAACACAAAAACAAGGTCTTATCTTAAAATCTCAGCCAATGAATGACACCTCCGACAATGCAGCACTCCCTCAGTACTGCACTGGGGTGTAACTTAAATTATGTTACTCAAGTTCAGAGTGGGGCTTAAACCTACAGCCTTCTGACTCAGAGGTGAGGGCTGCTACCAATAGAACTGAGCTGAGAACAGGCCTTACAAGTTTTGTGTCATTGAACCTTAACTACCTAAAAATGAATCTCATGTTTTTATAAAATCAAATTGTTGCAAAGAAATGTGAACTTCCTCCTTTTTATGTCAGTTCTATTTCTGTTCGCTTTTGGAGAATACTTTTAATTAAACATTGAATGTTGATGACATCACTGAGGGAGCACTCTCAGAGCACGAACTGAGCCCGACAGAACAAGGCGGATAAATTTAGATCAGTAAATAAAGTCAGTAACCAGGGATAGTTCTGCATGTTCAATCATCTCCTTCACATTCGACACTTGTGACATAGAGGAGATGCTTGGAAAAAGGTGCTAAGTATTTTATCCACTCTTAGTAATATCAGTAGATACATTATTTTACCCCGTCGATGTAATCTGGACTCGAACCCATTCAGTAGAGTGATATTCAATAGCTCAAGAGTTGCCGTATTGGAGCTGCAGAATTATTAGGCACCACCAGATGAAGCTATTGCGAATCAGAATTCCAATATTATTAAGTACCTACTGGAGTGAAGGTCTGCTTTACAACCAAAGTACAGGGACCGTACTTTTTGCGTTCTATGTACTAGGTTAGCCTATTTATGTCATAGAGTCATAGAGTTATACAGCACGGATAGAGGCCCTTCGGCCCATCGTGTCCGCGCCGGCCATCAAGCCCTGTCTAATCTAATCCCATATTCCAGCATTTGGTCCGTAGCCTTGTATGCTATGGCATGTGAAGTGCTCATCCAAATGCTTCTTGAATGTTGTAAGCAATTTTACAACACCAAGTTATAGTCCAGCAATTTTATTTTAAATTCACAAGCTTTCGGAGGCTACCTCCTTCCTCAGGTGAACGATGTGGAAATGAAATCCTCGAAATGAAGTCGCATTTATAATTCACAGAACAATGCTTGGTGAGTACAGACAGTTTTTTCAACTGCCCGTTGCCAAGGCAATCAGTGTGCAGACAGACAGGTGTTACCTGCCAGGTCTCTCAGAATATACAAATCACCAAAAAAAACAACAAACAAAAAGAAACAGAGATAGAGAGGTAGAAACATAGAAAAGACAGCAACTGACCCGTTATATTAAAAACAGATAACATTTGTTTGCTGGTGGGGTAACGTGTAGCGTGACATGAACCCAAGATCCCAGTTGAGGCCGTCCTCATGGGTGCGGAACTTGGCAATCAATTTCTGCTCGACGATTTTGCGTTGTCGTGTGTCTCGAAGGCCGCCTTGGAGTATGCTTACCCAAAGGTCGGTGGCTGAATGTCCTTGACTGCTGAAGTGTTCCCCGACTGGGAGGGAACCCTCCTGTTTGGCGATTGTTGCGCGGTGTCCGTTCATCCGTTGTCGCAGTGTCTGCATGGTCTCGCCAATGTACCATGCTCTGGGGCATCCTTTCCTGCAACGTATGAGGTAGACAACGTTGGCCGAGTCACAGGAGTATGAACCATGCACCTGGTGGGTGGTGTCCTCTTGTGTGATGGTGGTATCTGTGTCGATGATCTGGCATGTCTTGCAGAGGTTACCGCGGCAGGGTTGTGTGGTGTCGTGGACGCTGTTCTCTTGAAAGCTAGGTAATTTGCTGCGAACGATGGTCTGTTTGAGGTTGGGTGGCTGTTTAAAGGCGAGTAGTGGAGGTGTGGGGATGGCCATAGCGAGGTGTTCGTCGTCATTGATGACATGTTGAAGGCTGCGGAGAACATGGCGTAGTTTCTCCGCTCCGGGGAAGTATTGGACGACAAAGGGTACTCTGTTGGTTGCGTCCCGTGTTAGTCTCCTGAGGAGGTCTATGCGATTTTTTGCTGTGGCCCGTCGGAACTGTCGATCGATGAGTCGAGCGTCATATCCCGTTCTTACTAGGGCGTCTTTCAGCGTCTGTAGGTGTCCATCGCGTTCCTCCTCGTCTGAGCAGACCCTGTGTATTCGCTGGGCCTGTCCATAGGGGATGGCCTCTTTGACGTGGTTAGGGTGGAAGCTGGAAAAGTGGAGCATCGTGAGGTTGTCCGTGGGCTTGCGGTAGAGTGAGGTGCTGAGGTGCCCGTCTTTGATGGAGATTCGTGTGTCCAAGAAAGAAACTGATTCTGAGGAGTAGTCCATGGTGAGCTTGATGGTGGGATGGAACTTGTTGATGTTATCATGTAGTCTCTTCAGTGATTCTTCGCCGTGGGTCCATAGAAAGAAAATGTCGTCGATGTATCTGGTGTATATTTCTTTCTATGGACCCACGGCGAAGAATCACTGAAGAGACTACACGATAACATCAACAAGTTCCATCCCACCATCAAGCTCACCATGGACTACTCCTCAGAATCAGTTTCTTTCTTGGACACACGTATCTCCATCAAAGACGGGCACCTCAGCACCTCACTCTACCGCAAGCCCACGGACAACCTCACGATGCTCCACTTTTCCAGCTTCCACCCTAACCACGTCAAAGAGGCCATCCCCTATGGACAGGCCCTGCGAATACACAGGGTCTGCTCAGACGAGGAGGAACGCGATGGACACCTACAGACGCTGAAAGACGCCCAAGTAAGAACGGGATATGACGCTCGACTCATCGATCGACAGTTCCGACGGGCCACAGCAAAAAATCGCATAGACCTCCTCAGGAGACTAACACGGGACGCAACCAACAGAGTACCCTTTGTCGTCCAGTACTTCCCCGGAGCGGAGAAACTACGCCATGTTCTCCGCAGCCTTCAACATGTCATCAATGACGACGAACACCTCGCTATGGCCATCCCCACACCTCCACTACTCGCCTTTAAACAGCCACCCAACCTCAAACAGACCATCGTTCGCAGCAAATTACCCAGCTTTCAAGAGAACAGCGTCCACGACACCACACAACCCTGCCGCGGTAACCTCTGCAAGACATGCCAGATCATCGACACAGATACCACCATCACACAAGAGGACACCACCCACCAGGTGCATGGTTCATACTCCTGTGACTCGGCCAACGTTGTCTACCTCATACGTTGCAGGAAAGGATGCCCCAGAGCATGGTACATTGGCGAGACCATGCAGACACTGCGACAACGGATGAACGGACACCGCGCAACAATCGCCAAACAGGAGGGTTCCCTCCCAGTCAGGGAACACTTCAGCAGTCAAGGACATTCAGCCACCGACCTTCGGGTAAGCATACTCCAAGGCGGCCTTCGAGACACACGACAACGCAAAATCGTCGAGCAGAAATTGATTGCCAAGTTCCGCACCCATGAGGACGGCCTCAACCGGGATCTTGGGTTCATGTCACGCTACACGTTACCCCACCAGCGAACAAATGTTATCTGTTTTTAATATAACGGGTCAGTTGCTGTCTTTTCTATGTTTCTACCTCTCTATCTCTGTTTTTTTTTGTTTGTTGTTTTTTTTGGTGATTTGTATATTCTGAGAGACCTGGCAGGTAACACCTGTCTGTCTGCACACTGATTGCCTTGGCAACGGGCAGTTGAAAAAACTGTCTGTACTCACCAAGCATTGTTCTGTGAATTATAAATGCGACTTCATTTCGAGGATTTCATTTCCACATCGTTCACCTGAGGAAGGAGGTAGCCTCCGAAAGCTTGTGAATTTAAAATAAAATTGCTGGACTATAACTTGGTGTTGTAAAATTGTTTACAATTGTCAACCCCAGTCCATCACCGGCATCGCCACTTCTTGAATGTTGTGAGGGTTCCTGCCTCCACAACTCTTTCAGGCAGTGAGTTCCAGACTCCAACCACCCTCTGGGTGAAAAAGTTCTTTCTCAAATCCCCTCTAAACCTCCCGCCTTTTACCTTGAATCTATGCCCCCTTGTTATAGAACCCTCAACGAAGGGAAAAAGCTCCTTAGTATCCATCCTATCTATGCCCCTCATAATTTTGTACACCTCAATCATGTCCCCCCTCAGCCTCCTCTGCTCCAAGGAAAACAAACCCAATCTTCCCAGTCTCTCTTCATAGCTGAAGCGCTCCAGCCCTGGTAACATCCTGGTGAATCTGCTCTGCACCCTCTCCAAAGCGATCACATCCTTCCTGTAGTGCGGCGACCAGAACTGCACACAGTACTCCAGCTGTGGCCTAACCAGTGTTTTATACAGCTCCATCATAACCTCCTTGCTCTTATATTCTATGCCTCGGCTAATAAAGGCAAGTATCCCATATGCCTTCTTTACCACCTTATCTACATGTTCCGCCGCCTTCAGGGATCTGTGAACTTGCACACCAAGATCCCTCTGACCCTCTGTCTTGCCTAGGGTCCTCCCATTCATTGTGTATTCCCTTGCCTTGTTAGTCCCTCCAAAGTGCATCACCTCGCACTTTTCCGGGTTAAATTCCATTTGCCACTGTTCCGCCCATCTGACCAACCCATCTATATCGTCCTGCAGACTGAGGCTATCCTCCTCGCTATTTACCACCCTACCAATTTTTGTATCATCAGCGAACTTACTGATCATACCTTTTACATTCATATCCAAGTCGTTAATGTAGACCACAAACAGCAAGGGACCCAGCACAGATCCCTGTGGTACCCCACTGGCCACAGGCTTCCAGTCACAAAAACAACCTTTGACCATCACCCTCTGCCTTCTGCCACTAAGCCAGTTTTGTATCCAAAGTGCCAAGGCACCCTGGACTCCATGGGCTCGTACCTTCTTGACCAGTCTCCTGTGCGGGACTTTATCGAAGGCCTTACTGAAATCCATGTATACCACATCCACTGCGTTACCCTCATCCACACGCCTAGTCACCCCCTCAAAAAATTCAATCAAATTAGTCAGACATGATCTTCCCTTGACAAAGCCATGTTGACTATCCCTGATTAATCCTTGCTTCTCCAAGTGGAGACTAATTTTGTCCTTCAGAATTTTTTCCAATAATTTTCCTACCACTGATGTTAGGCTCACTGGCCTGTATTTCCCCGGTTTTTCCCTACTCCCCTTCTTGAATAATGGTACTACATTAGCGGTTCTCCAGTCCTCTGGCACATCCCCTGTGGCCAGAGAGGTTCTGAATATATGTGTTAGAGCCCCCGCAATCTCCTCCTTTGCCTCACACAGTAGCCTGGGATACATTTCGTCCGGGCCTGGGGATTTATCCATTTTTAGGCCTGCTAAAACCGCCAATACCTCCTCCCGCTCGATGTTAATATGTTCGAGTATATCACAGTCCCGCTGTCGTATTTCTATGTCTACGTCGTCCTTCTCCATAGTGAAAACAGATGCAAAAAATTCATTTAGAACCCCTCCTACATCTTCCGGCTCCACACACAGATTGCCATTTTTGTCCCTAATGGGCCCTATTTTTTCCCTAGTTATCCTCTTACCCTTAATATACTTATAAAACATCTTAGGATTTTCCTTTATTTTGCTCGCCAGTGTTTTTTCATGGCCCCTCCTTGATCTCCTAATTTCTTTTTTAAGTATCCCCCTGCACTTTTTGTACTCCTCTAGGGCTTCCTCCGTCTTTAGCCTTTTGTATCTGCCAAAAGCCCTCCTTTTTTTCCTAATCCATTCTCGTATATCCCCTGACATCCAAGGTTCCCTGGAGTTCTTGGAACCACCCTTGACCTTTACGGGAACATGTGGCCATTGTATGGTCTCAATCTCCCTTCTGAAAGACTCCCATTGCTCCGATGCGGATTTTCCTACAAGCAGCTGATCCCAGTCCATTTTGGCCAGATCCTGCCTTATCCTATTAAAATCGGCCTTCCCCCAATTTAGAACCTTTATTTCCGGCCCCTCCCTGTCCTTTTCCATGACCACCTTAAATCTCACCGAATTATGGTCACTGTCACCAAAGTGCTCACCGACGAGCACTTCTTCCACTTGGCCGGCCACATTCCCTAGAATTAGGTCCAGTACCGCCCCCTCTCTTGTAGGACTTTCTACATGCTGGCTCAAAAAGCTCTCCTGGATGCACGTTAAGAATTTTGTACCCTCTAAGCCTTTTACACTCTGAGTATCCCAGTTAATATTGGGGAAGTTGAAATCCCCCACTATTATTACCCTATTATTTGCACAATTTTCTGAGATTTGCCTACATATCTGTTCCTCTATCTCCCCCTGACTGTTTGGGGGCCTATAGTACACTCCCATCAAAGTGCTTGCCCCCTTTTTGTTTTTAAGCTCCACCCATATGGCCTCATTTGAGGAACCTGCTAATATATCATCCCTCCTTATGGCAGTAATTGATTCTTTAATTTTAATTTTTTTATTTTTTATTCGTTCACGGGATGTGGGCGTCGCTGGCAAGGCCGGCATTTATTGCCCATCCCTAATTGCCCTTGAGAAGGTGGTGGTGAGCCGCCTTCTTGAACCGCTGCAGTCCGTGTGGTGACGGTTCTCCCACAGTGCTGTTAGGAAGGGAGTTCCAGGATTTTGACCCAGCGATGATGAAGGAACGGCGATATATTTCCAAGTCGGGATGGTGTGTGACTTGGAGGGGAACGTGCAGGTGGTGTTGTTCCCATGCGCCTGCTGCCCTTGTCCTTCTAGGTGGTAGAGGTCGTGGGTTTGGGAGGTGCTGTCGAAAAAGCCTTGGCGAGTTGCTGCAGTGCATCCTGTGGATGGTGCACACTGCAGCCACAGTGCGCCGGTGGTGAAGGGAGTGAATGTTTAGGGTGGTGGATGGGGTGCCAATCAAGCGGGCTGCTTTATCTTGGATGGTGTCGAGCTTCTTGAGTGTTGTTGGAGCTGCACTCATCCAGGCAAGTGGAGAGTATTCCATCACACTCCTGACTTGTGCCTTGTAGATGGTGGAAAGGCTTTGGGGAGTCAGGAGGTGAGTCACTCGCCGCAGAATACCCAGCCTCTGACCTGCTCTCGTAGCCACAGTATTTATATGGCTGGTCCAGTTAAGTTTCTGGTCAATGGTGACCCCCAGGATGTTGATGGTGGGGGATTCGGCGATGGTAATGCCGTTGAATGTCAAGGGGAGGTGGTTAGACTCTCTCTTGTTGGAGATGGTCATTGCCTGGCACTTATCTGGCGCGAATGTTACTTGCCACTTATCAGCCCAAGCCTGGATGTTGTCCAGGTCTTGCTGCATGCGGGCTTGGACTGCTTCATTATCTGAGGGGTTGCGAATGGAACAGAACACTGTGCAGTCATCAGCGAACATCCCCATTTCTGACCTTATGATGGAGGGAAGGTCATTGATGAAGCAGCTGAAGATGGTTGGGCCTAGGACACTGCCCTGAGGAACTCCTGCAGCAATGCCCTGGGGCTGAGATGCTTGGCCTCCAACAACCACTACCATCTTCCTTTGTGCTAGGTATGACTCCAGCCACTGGAGAGTTTTCCCCCTGATTCCCATTGACTTCAATTTTCAATTAATATTGCGACCCCCCCTCCTCTTATACCTCCCCCTCTGTCTCGCCTGAAGATTCTGTACCCCGGAATATTGAGCTGCCAGTCTTGCCCCTCCCTCAACCATGTCTCTGTGACAGCAACAATATCATACTCCCATGTGTTTATCAACACCTTCAGTTCATCCACGTTATGTGCAAGACTCCTTGCATTAAAATAGATTCCATCCAGCCTTGCCCCTACATATTTGCCCTGTCTTCCAAGCTGACCTGTTTTTTTCTCAATATTTGGCTGCACATCACCCCCTATTGTAGCTCCACTCTGTATCCCATCCCCCTGCCAAGTTAGTTTAAACCCCCCCCCAACAGTGCTAGCAAACCTCCCCGCAAGGATATTTGTCCCGCTCTGGTTCAGATGCAACCCGTCCGACTTGTACAAGTCCTACCTTCCCCAGAAGCAGGCCCAGTGATCCAGGAAACTGAAACCCTCCCTCCTGCACCAACTCTTTAGCCACGCATTCATCTGTTCTATCCTCCTATTTCTATACTCACTAGCCCGTGGCACTGGGAGTAATCCAGAGATTACAACCTTTGAGGTCCTGCTCTTTAATCTGCTACCTAGCTCCCTAAATTCTTGATGCAGGACCTCATCTCCCTTCCTACCTATGTCGTTGGTCCCAATGTGGACCACGAGCTCTGCCTGTTCACCCTCCCCCTTGAGAATGCCCTGTAGCCGCTCAGTGACATCCATGACCCTGGCACCAGGGAGGCAATAAACCATCCTGGAGTCACGTTTACAGCCACAGAAACGCCTGTCTGTTCCCCTTACGATAGAATCCCCTACCACTATAGCTCTTCCACTCTGTTTCCTCCCAGCCTGTGCAGCAGAGCTACTCCTGGTGCCAGAAAGTTGGCTGCTGCTGCCTTCCCCTGATAAGTCATCCCCCTCAACAATATCCAAAGCGGTATATTTGTTTGAGAGGGGGACGGCCACAGGGGACCCCTGCACTGCCTGCCTGCTCCTCTTACTCTGCCTGGCGGTCACCCAATTACTTCCTGCCTGTACAACCTTTACCTGCGGTGTGACCATCTCACTAAACGTGCTATCCATGACGTTTTCAGCAACACGAATGCTCCATAATGAATCCATCCGCAGCTCCAGTGCCGCAATGCGGTTTGTCAGTAAGTGCAGCTGGATACATTTCCCGCACACATGGTCGTCAGGGACACCGGAAGGGTCCCTGATTTCCCACATAGAGCAGGCAGAGCATAACACGAGGCAGGGCTGTCCTGCCATGGCTTACCCTTTAACTAATTAATTCAAATTAAATGAATCCCACCAATTTCACTTCAATTAAAAGGTATACTCAAGGGCCCTTGCTGAACAGCAGTCCCCCACTACACAACAGAGACCCGAGAATCCACAAACTCTAACCTTAGACAAATTCAGCAGGAAAATACTCACCAACCACTTACCTCTTCCTTGGTGACATTTAATAATATCATAAATCATTCATGCTACTTTTCAGTGAGTCGGGAACCATCAATAATTGGGGGAAACATTACTTTGTTGTACAATATATATATATATAGAGGAGTAATCTAATCGAGGTGTTTATAGTGATAAAAGGATTCGGTAGGGTAGATACAGAGAAACTATTTCCTCTGGTGGGGAATCCTGGACAAAGGGGGCATAATCTTAATATTGTAGCCAGGCCATTTAGGAGTGAAATCAGGTCGCACTTTTTCACAGAAAAGGTAGTAGAAATCTGGAACTCCCTCCCCCAAAAGGCTGTGGATACTGGGTCAATGGGACTTTTCAAGACTAAGATCGATAGATTTTAGTTGGGTCAGGATATCAAGGGAATCAGCAAAGCAGATCCAGAAGAATTGATCACTATGGGAAAGAATTTAAATAGCATGGGGACATGAATCAAAAATTAGGGAGGGGGAAGATTTCACAGCAGTAATCGAATTCAGATTTACATCATTAGTGCACCATAGCCTTGCACCGTGAAGAGGTGAGAGATCAACCCTCTATCTTATAGGTCTGGGCTCACCTCAAACCCAGGGTCCTGCTGTTATCACAGTGCTATCACAGTGCTTCACTCAGTTACCTAAATGCTCTTCTTTACACAATGCATAGAACTAAAGAGTTAAGTGCCTGGTAATGAGGGTACCATAACTTTACGAGCCATTAAAAATGGATATGCACTATCCCCTCTGCTGGTATCAGGCAATATCTACTCAATCAGAAGGTCACACTTCAGAGACTTGAGCACAAAATCTAGGCTGACACTCCAATGCAGTACTGAGGGAGTGCTGCACTGTCGGAAGTGCTGTCTTTCGGATGAGACGTTAAATCGAGGCCCCACTTGCCCTCACAGGTGAACGTGAAAGGTCATTTGCACTGTTCGAAGAAGAGCAGGGGAGTTCTCCTGGTGCCCTGGCCAATATTTATCCCTCAGCCAACATCACTAAAACAGATTATTTGGTCATCATCACATTGTTGTTTGTGGGACCTTGCTGTGCCCAAATTGGCTGCCCATTTCCTATATCATAACAGTGGCTATGCTTCAAAAGTATTTCACTGGCTGTGACTTTGTGACGACCTGATGTCGTAAAAGGAGTTAAAAGTTTTTCCTTCTTTCTTTCAATTGTGTTCTCTTATTCATAATATCATGTCATTCCTTTCCGCTATAAAGATACAGATTTGCTAAGTGTTGAGCTCAAAGTGTTCTCTTATCTACGGTATCTCGCTCACTTAACACAGTGATGTTTCTTTTTAAAGTGTTTCAGACATGCTTTCATCCAGCACAGGCAAGAAGTGTGCTTCTGATGCCTCATCATGTTTATACCCATCTGCACAAGCTGTAGAATATATAAAGTTTGAGCTAAAGAGCAGAGTTTTCCCTCTATATCTTCAGTGTATGACATTTTTTTTCTTCACTTACATCATTTGTTCTCAAGTGGCATTGATGGGTCTATTTGCCAATAGACCTCTGTCTGCAAGCTGGAAGAGTCCAGTGTAAAATGAGTTGACAGTCTCAGTCCAACTGTTTGTGGCTTTGATCCAAAGCACAAAAGTGCCCTTTTGGATTTTAAAATTCTTATCCCCATGTTTAAATCCCTCCATGTCTTCGCCCTTCCCTATCTCTTAACTCCTCCAGCCCTCTACAACCCTCCAGGAACTCTGCGTTCCTTCAATCCTGGCCTTTTGTGCATCCCCCACTTCCTTCATTCCACCACTGACGGCTGTGCCATCAGCAGGCCAGACCCTAAGTTCTGGAAATCCCTTCCTAAACCTCTCTGGCTCTCTACCTCGCTCTCATCCTTTAAGACCCCTCCTTAAAACCTACCTCTTTGACCAAGCTTTCAATATAGATAATTGTGAAGTGGTACATTTTGGTAGGAAGAATAAAGAGACCACATACTCCTTGGAAAATAAGAGTCTAAATGGGGTAGAGGAGCAGAGGGATCTGGAGGTACAGATACACAAATCACCAAAAGTAGCGACACAGGTTAATAGGGCCATAAAAAAAGCAAACCAAGCAGTTCTGGAGGGATAGAATTGAAAAGCAGAGAAGTTATGTTAAACTTGTATAGAACCTTGGTTGAACCACACTTGGAATACTGTGCACAGTTTTGGTCTCCATATTATAAAAAGGATATAGAGGAACTGGAGAAGGTGCAAAAATGATTTACTAGGATGATACCGGAACTATCAGGAAAGACTGAACAGGCTGGGGCTCGTTTCTCTAGAAAAGAGAGTACTGAGGGGTGACCTGATAGAGGTCTTTAAGATTATGAAGCGGTTTGATAGGGTAAACATAGAGAACATGTTTCCACTTTCGGGGGAGACCAGAACTAGGGGCCTTAAATATAAGGTAATCACTATTAAATCCATTAGGGAATTCAGGAGAAATTTCTTTACCCAGGGAGTGGTTAGAATATGGAACTCGTTACCACAAGAAGTAGCTGAGGTGACTAGCATAGATGCATTTAGAGGGAAGCTAGATAAACAAATGAAGGAGAAAGGAATAGAAGGATATGTTGATAGGTTTAGATGAAGTAGGGTGGAAGGAGGCTCTTGTAGAGCATAAACAACGGCATAGACCTGTTGGGCCAAATGGCCTGTTTCTGTGCTGTACATTCTATGTAATTCTATGTATACTTTTGGTCACCTGTCCTAATGTCTCCTTCTTTGGCTCAGTGTAGTTTTTTGCCTGTGAAGCTCCTTGGTAAGTTTTACTATGTTCAAGGTGCTATATAAATGCAAGTCGCTGTCGTTGTTGTATTTTGTCACTAAGTTGGTCCGAAAGGCTGCAGGTTGACTGATGAATTGGGAAAAATGTCACGTGGTGAAGTCAAGGGTCTTTTGAGGGTTGGGGCTAAGGGACAATGCTGGGTCACAGTAGTCAGAGCTTTACTCTGCACTTATCCATCCTTTATCTGACCTGGGAGTGTTTGACACTGGCACTGAGTGCCTGAAATGGAAAGTGTCCCATTCCTCAGTACAAAGATCCCTCTCACCCTGATTGTCTGTACTCTGCACCAGTAAAACAGCACGCTGCATATTTCAGTAAATCATCCCAATTTGTTTTGTATAAACAGTATACAACGTGCAGAAAAACCTAACATCGTGCTTAAGAGTCTCCAAACCAAACTACTGAGAATCCATATCACTACAGTTTCTATTTGTAGTGCCAAATCTGTCCCACTATTTACTAAGCCACAGAATCATAGAATTTTACAGCACAGAATGATGCCATTTGACAAAATCACTCAGTGACCGTAACGAGTTCTAACTTTAATCCCCACCAGTAGCAATTTCAAGGTGACGGACAAAATCTTCTGGATTAAGGGATGAAAGTGGCTCACATAGGGGGTTTCAAAGCACTCTACATTATGTGCTGCATGCAATAGTAGATGCCCCTTCACATTCATAGAAACCTAGAAATTTCAGGACAGAAGGTGACCATTTGGCCAATTGCTGCACCTGTGCCAATGCTAGCTCCAGGGCAGACCTACCTACTCTAATCCCATTTCCTTGAACTCTTTAATATTTTTTTCTCTAAGCCCCTCTTTAATTTTGTGACTCACTCTGTTTCACTAGCCTAATTTCTAATTCCATATTCTAATAGTGTTATGGTTGAAAAAAAATTCTTCTTTCTGCTTCCAATACTAACCCCATATTTACGCCATCAAGGGAGTTACTCAGTGAGTCTGATTTTTTGAAAGAATTAAATATTTGAACAAAACATCTTTCTTCATGCAGTTATTCAACCAAGCAAGCTAGCTTTGTGCTGGTGTTTCTTTATCTGTAAATTTATATTTTGAACCTGCTCCAAATGCATCGTTATTTGCTATGCCTATAATACCAGTGGAGGTGAAGACAGTAAGTCAATTATTTATTAATTGTTATTTTTGTAGAAACCTCATTTGTACAAATTGGCCAATTTGGTGCTATCAGTCTATTAGTGTGAACACATTATTTGTTCCTCAGGGTGCCCACATGGACCAGTTTCAACTAAACAAAGTTGTTTTTCCCAATAATACAATGATACTCCGAAGAGTAATTTCTGACTTGCTCAAACTTCACTTCAGAACGTATAAATATTAAAACTCAGCAAACTCATTTGTTTAATATTAATAACCCTTTGATGTCCCAACAGAACAGTATCTGCTTGGCAACAACTCCAGCATTCGCATCTTAAAGAGAACTACAGACATTCAAGGAGATACTAACAACAAAGAATTACATCTCAGAATTACATATGTTTTTATATTAAACCAGATGATAAATCAGGCTAGATCGGAGGATACACTGCTTGGTAAGGATGGGGATTTTATATTATGCAGGGCACTGTGCATTATTCTGCTGCTGAGGAAGAGCTGTGTCCCTTTAAGACCAGGTGGTCACCAAACGTTCCTCAGAACTTAATACAACTAGGAATCTTCAACAGGTATTTGTTTAGCTTAAGATAAAATTCAGTTGACATGACACCTTTGTATTTCAATACCCGTACAAATATCAACACGTGCAAAAATTAATCTAAGGGGGTACAATGTAAAACTGGACGAATTATGTTTTTTATTTGCTGAATAAGCTGCTATGAAATCTAGTGCATAACTCACATCTTCTAAATTTAGGAAAAGGACTTACTCAACGCCTTAAGTTTTCCAAAAGAACATGCCAAAAAATGTGGATGCGCCTTACAAATCTTGCCTTTGCAATAGATAAAAAGGTTACAAAAACCCAGAATACATGACAGTCTATCTTTACACAAAATGGCCATCCTTTAACTATTCTTGTATTTTTTTCTAAAAATAATGTTATGTACAAGCAAGGACACTCAACTACAGGGGACTCAACCTTTATAAGGTAAATGCAAAAGCATTTGCAAACTGCAGTTGAATGCCACGTGACCAAATGTCACATAATCATTTGTCACCTAATCAAATCTCATGTGATTAAATGTCACCTGATCAAACCTCCAGGAATACGTCCAACCAGAGTTGGCAACTCTAATGCGGCGCTGTGCAACTGAGCCTTACAGACTGGGACTTTCCCAGGTTCAATTCCCTTTCTGCGCTGAGTTCGCTGAGGTATGTAGGATAACAGTGGGATGCACTACAATTGACTTCTGGGAAAGAAGTTAGCCAGGGCTCCTGCTCCTGATCACAAGCCATGATCCTTGTTGGAAAGTGCCTGGACGCTGACATTGGGGGAGAATAGGTTTGAGTTTGGCTGCACAGTTAAACTGCCTGCCATCATTGACTTGTGTGAGATGGCGGCTGCCACACGTGAAACTATAACTCAGCAAATGTCAGCAACCCTAAGTAACCCAATTTGCCTAGTCACTGCACTCCAAAGAGTCATTCGCTGACGGAAATGCTTTGATACATGGTAAGGTTCTGTATAAATGCAATTGTTTATTTAAGAGTCAGCTCCTTCGGATGAAGAGGCGGGGGGAGAAATTTGGAAAGGAGGACTGGGGAGACTGAACGAGTTTTAATGCCAGACCGGGAGACTCGTGTAAACCTTTCTGGGATGACTGATATTTCAACTGTTGATTTTCTTCTAGATAGAATCATAGAATGATGCAGCACAGAAGCAGGCCATTCGGCTCATCATGCCTGTGCCAGCTCTTTGAAAGAGCTATCCAATTAGTCCCACTCCCCTGCTCTTTCCCCATAGCCCTGCAAATTTTTCCCTTCCAAGTATTTATTCAATTCCCTTTTGACAGCTAATATTGACTCTGCTTCCATCACAAAGATTACGCTTTCTTTGTTTGAAAGCTTTGCATAAAAAACTTGGAGGCAAAGTAAGACAACGAAGTGATCATGTCGAAGGACACAGAATTGTAAAGGTCCACGTTTGTTGGTGCTTAACCGAAAACAAAATCCTCGGAAGATCCACTGTTAATTTCATTCAGCTGGAGGCTTTGCTAGAAATTATAACTTAATGACATTTTAATTTGTAAGCGTAATTAACCTGGTACCCTACTCCATTACGGCTATCGCTGATCAAAGTTGCTGAAAGCATTGCAAAACTCATTTGTTAAATTGTGGAAGTTCATTAACCTTGAACCGTTTAAATGTATACACCATCGAGAGTTGTGAAGTATTAATTAAATTCGTTTTGTAGAGAAAAAAACTGAATCATCAAAAACATCTGCATGAATACATCCCTTGGGTTTATAAATCCAGATTACAAATATCTATTGCAATTTGTGGAAACTTCAACAGTGCTATGACATTTATTATTAAACCAAAATTTGCCATTTCAAAAGTGGCTTATAATTGAGTGGAGTCAATCTAACGTTAGCATTGTCTTTACTACAATAATCACATTCAAAATGAAATTTTCATTTTATTCACTGTCGCTGACAAAAGAGATAGTGAGTAAGATGAAATGGAAAAAAGGGGGCGTATGACAGATGTCAGGTTGATAACACAAGTGAGAACCAGGCAGAATATAGAAAGTTCAGAGGGGAAGTGAAAAAGGAAATGAGGGGCAAAGAGAGAGTATGAGAATAGACTGGCTACCAACATAAAAGGGAATCCAGAAGTCTTCTAAAGGCACATAAACAGTAAATGGGTAGTAAGAGGAGGGGTGGGGCCGATTAGGGACCATAAAGGAAATCTACTCATGGAGGCAGGGGGGATGGCCGAGGTACTAAATGAGTACTTTGCATTTGTCTTTAGCAAAGAAGAAGATGTTGCCAGAGTTCAATAAAGGAAGATGCAGTTGAGATGTAGTTGGGCTAAAAATTGATAAAGAAGAGGTACTAGAAAGGCTAGCTGTACTTAAAGTAGATAAGTCACCCGGTCCAGATGGGATGCATCCTAGGTTGCTGAGGGAAGTAAGGGTGGAAATTGCGGAGGAACTGGCCATAACCTTCCAAATATCCTTAGATACAGGGGTGGTGCCACAGAAGTGGAGAATTGCAAATGTTACACCCTTGTTCAAAAAGGGTGTAAGGATAAACCCAGCAACTACAGGCCAGTCAGTTTATCCTCAGTGGTGGGGAAGCTTTTAGAAACGATAATCCGGGACAGAATTAATGGTCACTTGGACGAATGTGGATTGATTAGGGAAAGCCAGCAGGGATTTGTTAAAGGCAAATCGTGTTTAACTAACTTGATAGAGTTTTTTGATGAGGTAACAGAGAGGGTAGATGAGGGCAATGCAGGTGATGTGGTGTATATGGACTTTCAAAAGGCGTTTGATAAATTGCCGCATTTTAGGCTTATCATCAAGATTGCAGCCCATGGAATAAAGGGGGCAGTAGCAACATGGATACAGAATTGGCTAAGTGAAAGGAAACAGAGACTAGTGGTGAACGATTGTTTTTCGAACTGGAGGGAGGTGTACAGTGGTGTTCCCCAGGGGTCGGTGCTGGGACCATTGCTTTTCTTCATATATATTAATGATATATATATTAATGACTTGGACTTGGGTGTACAGGGCACAATTTCAAAATTTGCAGATGACACAAAACTTGGAAGGGTAGTAAACAATGAGGAGGATAGTGATAGACTTCAAGAGGATATAGACAGGTTGGTGACATGGGCGGACACGTGGCAGATGAAATTTAATGCAGAAAAATGAGATGTGTTACATTTCGGTAGGAAGAACGCGGAGAGGCAATATAAACTAGAGGGCACAACTCTAAAAGAGATACAGGAACAGAGAGATCTGGGGATATATGTGCACAAATCATTGAAGGTGGCAGGGCAGGTTGAGAAAGCGGTTAAAAAAGCATAGGGGATCCTGGGCTTTATAAATAGAGGCATAGAGTACAAAAGTATGGAAGTCATGATGAACCTTTATAAAACACTGGTTCGGCCACAACTGGAGTATTGTGTCCAGTTCTGCGTACCGCACTTTAGGAAAGATGTGAAGGCCTTAGAGACGGTGCAGAAGAGATTTACTAGAATGATTCCAGGGATGAGGGACTTTAGTTACGTGGACAGACTGGAGAAGCTGGGGTTGTTCTCCTTGGAACAGAGACGGTTGCGAGGAGATTTGATAGAGGTATTCAAAATCATGAAGGGTCTGGACAGAGTAGATGGAGAGAAACTGTTCCCATTGATGGAAGTGTCAAGAACCAGAGGGCATAGATTTAAGGTGATTGGCAAAAGAACCAAAGGTGACATGAGGAAAAACATTTTACACAGCGAGTGGTTGTGATCTGGAATGCACTGCCCGAGGTGGAGGCAGATTCAATCATGGCCTTCAAAAGGGAACTGCATAAGTACTTCAAAAGAAAAAATTTGCAGGGCTACAGGGATAGTGCAGGGGATGGGATTAGCTGGATTGTGCTTGAGTAGAGCCGGCGCAGACTCAATGGGGCGAATGGCCTCTTTCCGTGCTGTAACCTTTCTATTATTCTATGGTCTCTGGTTAACCCCCTGCCTCTCCTTCCCTCCTCCAATATTCAGTGGGTCATTGCACCTTTTGCTTTGGCAACGAGCCATTCAGGGTTGGAACATTGATTCGCCGAGTCAGGTTATGGCAGAGTTGCTAAATAACTATTTCTCATCAGTCTATACTCCTGTAGATGATGCTTATGTTCCAGATGAGGAGTGTTCAGTATTATTAATATTAAAACAGATAGTAATGTCATCTTGGATAGTTTAGGAAAGCTCAAAATTGATAGGGCTCCAGGTCTGGATAATATTCATCCAAGGGTGATTAAAGAGATGGGACAGGTGCTCTGTGAGCCCCTTGCCCATATCTTCAATAGTTCAATACAGTCGGGGATAGTTCCCTCAGACTGGAAGCTAGCTCATGGATTTCCTATTTTCAAAAAAAGGGACAAATCAGAGCTGGGGAACTACAGGTCTGTCAGCCTGACATCCATTATTGGGAAGATGCTAGAAGGGATCATAAGAGATGCCCTTTATGATCACTGGGCAAGGGAAGGGGCTATTAGAAATTCATAACATGGCTTCTGAAGAAAATAGGTTGTGCTTAACAAATTTAATAGAGTTTTTTGAGGAAGTCACTAGGGTAGTGAATGAGGGTAGTCTGATAGACATTGTCCACCTCAACTTTCAGAAAGCTTTTGATAAGGTACCTCACACTAGGTTATTTCACAAGATAGAATCTTCCAATTTTCGAGAGTATTTTTTCCCTTATTGGTCCTGTTTTTTTTTCTCTGTTTTCTTGCCTTTCCCAGGAGATTTACATGGCTGCGGGAGTGCAGGAGGAGGTGGGGGGATGGGAAGAAGTATTTAGCCGTGATGGTCGGCCGTCATGGTGTGGGGCAGACTTGATGGACCAGCTGGTCTTTTCCTGCCCAGCAAGTTTATATGTTTGGCAAAAGATATGTTTTGCTAATTGGGCTGGGATTTTTTAACCTGGTTTGTTGCCTCTCCCAGGAGATCACATGCCTTTCGGGTGGGTTGGGGGAGCGTATATATTGTGATGCACAAGGCGTTGCAGTTGTGTGGGGCAGGCTGGATGGACCAGAGGGTCTTTTCCTGTCCATCACTGTTCGTATGTTGGAAGGTCCAAGGTTTGATCCTTGATCTGGGCTGTTCCAACTGGGCGAGGGGAGGTGGTATGAGTGCTACAAATAGTGAAAATCTTCCCGGGATAGGGAGAGGTTGAATCAGCCGGGGTTCCTGACTGTTTTCTAGTAGCCTTGACTGTGAAGTGACCGTGTCAGGTGAGGAGCTCAGCTGCGACGCTCCCCATAACTGAATAGCCCATCGACACTCACTACCTAAGCTTTTACATGAAGAATGACCACTCGGTCAAGGAATTTAATGACTGCAGATCAGCACTTTCATAGCAGAAAGGTGGGGAGAAAACTGGAAAAAGAAATTGTGAAAAAAAAAGATTTTAAAATCGTACAACAGAGCACTTTATTTAAGTGTTGAAACCCTACCTGGTATTGGTGGTGAGAATTCTGTGGCTCACTGGGTAGCTATCATGCTTCTGAATCAGAAGGTTGTGGGTTCAAGTCCCACTCCAGAGACTTGAGCATAGAAATTTAGGCTGACACTCCAGTGCAGTACTGAGGGAGCACCGTACTGTCGGAGGTGCCACCTTTCAGGTTAAACCGAGGCCCCATCTGCCATCTCAGGTGGATTAAAAAAAATCCAAAGGCACTATTTCGAAGAAGAGCTGGGGAGTTAGCCCTAGTGTCCTGATTAACATCTATCCCTCAATCAACATCACTAAAACAGATTGTCTAGCCATTAGCACATTGCCGTTTGTGGGAGCTTGCTGTGTGCAAATTGGCTGCTACATTAGAACAGTGACTACACTTCAAAAGTACTTCAATGGCTGTAAAGCGCTTTGGGACATCCTGATGCCGTGAAAGGCGCACTATAAATACAAGTCCTTCTTCTTCCTAGTAATTGATTGTGGGGAGTGCGGCTTACAAAAACAGCAACAACAACTTGCATTTATATAGTGACTTTAATGTAAAACGTCCCAAGGCGCTTCACAGGAGCGATTATCAGACAAGGATTTACACCAAGCCACTAAGGACATATTAGGACAGATGACCCAAAGAGGTAGGTTTTAAGGAGCGTCTTAAAGGAGGAGGGAGGCGGAGAGGTTTAAGGGAGGGAATTCCAGAGCTATGGGCCTAGGCAGCTGAAGGCGTGGCCGCCAATGGTGGAGGGAAGGGAATAAGTAATAATCCGTCACTTTATTGTGCATTTTAAATTTAAATCATAATTCTTCCATAAATTGTGTGTCAGCAATCGAGCTTCATTGTTTTCCTGCAGATGTGGAGTGTGGCTTATAAAATTCAATGTATTTTTCATAAGCCTCTATTCAGTAACACACATTAGATGGGAGGTCTTTTATAAAAAATATATATAGTTTCAGTCAAAAGTGGCCACACGGAACTGCTTGCAATGGATTTATGAGGGGCCTGCGTAAAAATGAAGAATGATTTGAAAAGAATACACTGATGCAAGTTGATGTTCATTTCATCTCGCGGTCATGTGACAGGCACTGGTATCCATTTTGGAAACTTTAAATGAACTTCCCAAGCCAGATTTCAAATGTAGAAGACAAAGGCGACATTAATTTGCTCGGCGCAATTTCTTCCAGAATCGTATGTGTGTGATCTGCGGAATGAGGCACCGTCGTGATCTTATTGAGATTCACGCAAAGTAAAGCCAGTTTTCAATATTTTCATGATACGAAGGCACGAATATATAGGAACAAAAAAAAGGTCGTTCTGCCCAATAAACCTGCCACTTTTTAAAAAAAAATGGATCTGGAACCCACCTCCTCCCTCAATTACTTTCCTTTCTAGAAACACATCCGATTGATGGTAATTCTCACCTTCACCCTTGGCCAGATTAACACCCAAGGGTGAAGGTGACCCACACTGTAACCAATTCATACAAGTGACTTCATCGACCTTCCCTGCTAATTTCTTATTTAGAATCACACAATTGGAGCACCATGAAGCATTGGATTACAGTATTAATGGGCAGGCCTCGTAGCAGGTTTGTTTTCATCTGTTTAGTTGTTTAAACATTCAAGTGAAGCACATGCACACACTCTCACATGGATGCACCCACACATACACCTGGAATCATAGAATCCTACAGTACAGAAGGAGGCCATTCGGCCCGTCGTGCTTGTGGCGGCTCTTTGAAAGCTATCCAATTAGTCCCGCTATCCGGCTCTTTCCACACAGCCTGCAAAATGTTTCCTTTTCAAGTATTTATCCAATTCCCTTTTGAAAGTTTCTACTGAATCTGCTTCCACCGCCCTTTCAGGGAGTGCATTCCAAATCATAACAACTGGCCGCCTAATAAAATTTCTCCTCTTTCCCCCCTATATTTATTTGGGTAATAAAATTCCATCTGACCTCTCTCCTCACTCCTAACTTCTTAAGTTCGAACTCGTGGCCCCTGCCGCTCAAACCCTTTACCATACTGAAATGTTGCCCAGATCAATCCTATTCAAACCTCAATCAGGTCAATTCAGGAGATAGATTTCCCGAAGCCTCGTGACAAGGTATATCATCCGCTGCGAGCGCCTTAGTTTCCAGTTGGCAGCGAGTCTTTGTTACCACCAGACTTGACTATTCCAATGCTCTCCTGGCTGGCCTCCCACCTTCCACCATCTGTAAAACTCTGCTGCCCGTTTCCTAACTTGCACCAAGTCCCGTTCACCCATCACCCCTGTGCTTACTGACCCACATTGGCTCCCGGTCCAGCAACGCCTCGATTTTAAAATTCTCATCCCTTCATGGCCTCGCCCCTCCCTATCTCTGTAACCTCCTCCAGCCCTACAACTCTCCGAGAACTCTGCGTTCCTCCAACTTTGGCCACTTGTGCATCCCCCAATCTCTTCACTCCACCATTGGCGGCCATCCTTTCAGTTGTCTGGGCCTTAAGCTCTGGAGTTCCCTCCATCTTTCTCTCCTCCTCTAAGACGCACCTTAAAATCTACCTCTCCGACCAAGCTTTTGATCACCTGTCCTAATATCTCCTTTGCCTCGGTGTCAATTTTTGTCTGATTTACGCTCCTGTGATGCACCTTGGGACGTTTTACTACGTTAAAGGCGCTACATGTTTGCAAGTTGTTGTTTTTATTGTAGTTAGGCAATGAGCTGATAATCAAGCAGCGAAGTGTCCCCCATGATGAGGCACCATATTACGTCTGCACATACATCATACAGCGTGGGGTTTGTATCCTAACCACCCATGCTGTGTGGGGTCAGCTCAACATCACTCCAGGTGATACCGGATGCATGTTATCGCAAAATTTCACATACCAGCACAAATGGGGCTTAGGGCAGAAGTCATGATAAATTTGAGAGTGGAGGCAAGTTCTGCACCCGAATTTCCGTTCTGTGCTCCCGTGACTGGGAGCTCTCTGCCGGGAGCGCTAGGTTGTAAAATTCACCTCTCCTGCAAAACCAATTAAGTAAACATCTTCCAATTGTTGCAGTTTCGTGTACCGCCTCCATCCACTCTCACACTGATTTCGATGAAAAAAAATCCAAAATGATAGGGTAGACTATCTGATCGGTGAAATTCGTGCACCAGCACTTAAAGTGGCCTTACTTCGTTACTGCGTGTGCTGTCATTACGCAAGAAGTTTACTCACATCTTGTAATCTGTTTAATGTAAAGGGCGTAACATGTGTGTAAAACAAAACCCAGTAATTGTAAACAATTTTACAACACCAAGTTATAGTCCAGCAATTTTATTTTAAATTCACAAGCTTTCGGAAACATTTACCTGAGGAAGGAGGAAGCCTCCGAAAGCTTGTGAATTTAAAATAAAATTGCTGGACTATAACTTGGTGTTGTAAAATTGTTTACAATTGTCAACCCCAGTCCATCACCGGCATCTCCACATCAAAACCCAGTGAGGCTGTTTCTCTGAGCGGACACTCACAGAACCTTGATTAGATCACATTTGGAGTACTGTGCACAGTTCTGGTCTCCATATTATAAGAAAGATATAGAGACACTGAAGAAGGTGCAAAAAAGATTTACTAGGATGATATAAGAACTGAGAGGTTATACTTGTCGGGAAAGATTGAACAGTCTGGGGCTCTTCTCATGAGCCAGGAAACCACGATCCTGCAATTTCCCAAGTGGCCTTCCCTGTGTGCGACAATCTTCGCTGGGAGCACCTGATCACACAATCAGCCTTACCCATGCAGAAATGCATTAAGGATTCGTGAAGTTCGGTGATGGGCAAACCCATAAATTTAGACTTCTTCCATGACGCAGATATAGATGCAAATCTATAATGAAGTCAAAAAATGAGGGAGCCCAACCAATTGCAGCTCTGGCTTGCCTGGATATTCTTGACTGGTTAGCCAATATTCCCAAGCTGTAAGAGATGCTTTAGGGTTAGGTGATTGCACAGTGCCATCTGTCGGCAACAGGGAAACAACAACCAAACTGCTCTGTGTCTGCAAAGCCCAGAGCTAATCTTTCAGTTTATGTAGGTTGGAACGAGTGATCATTAAGGCAAGTGATTTGTCATGGGAAAAATGTAAAACATGCAGGCTGCAGGGGAAATCAGGAAATTACAGGTCTGACAGTTCGCCCGCATAACACAAGCCATATTGTAGGTGAGAGGAGTGGAATATGGAGTGTTACAATTTCACTGGCCAGACTTGAACTAAAGGTACGGGCTTAAGATGGAACTATGTGAGAATCCTACGCTCACATTATAATTTCACAGGCCTAGCCAGCTGTGAGCGGACAAAGCAGAAGGCAGAAACCAACAAACAGAAAACTGACACCATCAACCAGGACAGACACAGCAGGAGGTTAGCAGCCGTCAGCCAGAATGGAGTCAACAGGGAGCAGCAACCGTCAGCCAGAATGGAGTCAACAGGAGGCTCATCTCAGTTGAGCTTCTGTGGGCAGGGGCCATGGAGACCAACTCATCTCCACGAAAGGAGAAAAAAATGAACGAGGGTCGGTATAAGGCCGTGCTCGTGCACCTGCTTGTGGCAGACATTAGAGTGGCATTGATAGAGCTATAAAGAAAGAACATGCTTTCCTAAAGCACCTTTCATATCCTCAGAATGCCCTAAAACGCTTCATGAATTATTTTGAAGTGTTGTCATTGTTGTTTTGGAGGTAACTTAGGCAGTCAATTTGCACATAACAAAGACCCACAAACAACAATGAGATAAATGCTCAGTTAATCTGTTTTTGATGGTGTTGATTGGGGAGTAAATGTTGGTACCAGAAGAATTCGTACAGCACCATGGGATCTTTTATGTCCAGCTGGACATAGACTTGCCCTCGGTTTAATGCCTCATCCGAATGTGGGCACCTCCAACAATGCAGCACTCCCTCAGTTCTACACTGAAGTGTCAGCCTAGAACTGGCTTAACCAACCATCATCAGATCTGGCTGGACAACATCAAGCTCTGGGGGGCCTCACTCTCCTTTGCCAAAACCACCCACTACCCCAGGACCATCCAGGCAGCAAAGATAACCTCCAACTTCTTATCTCCTTAAATCCTTCTCCCCTACCCCCTCCACCCTCACCTCTAACTACAAGTGAAAGGGCTTAAGGTCCACTCCATTCAACTGCCTCTGCTGCTTCCTCCACTTTCCCTTGCCCATCAATCCAAACCTCCCTCTGGACCCCCATCCCAGTCCTGAAACCCCATCTCTCTCTAGTTTCTCTGCCAGTTCCTTCAGTCTCACCTCGTCCATGAAATGCATCTGTTCCCTAGACCCCATTCTCACCAAACTGCTGACCTCCCAACTTCCCTTCCTGTGCCCCATACTAGCTAACATTGCAAATTGTCACTGTCCCTTCTCCTTATCAAAGTGCCGTCATCACCCCCAAAAAACCCCTCTCGCCTTGCTAACTACCACTGCATCTCCAGCCTCCCTTTCCTCTCCAAAGCCGTTGAACGTGTTGTTGCCTCTAAGATGGAAAAGCATGTTTCTAAATAAAAATATTCCAAGAAATTATTTCTGGTGCTGTTTTTCTTAATTTCTGCAGTATTGTCTCATTTTTAGCAGAAAGAATTTACATGAGAATATCTGAATGGATTGACTCTTTGTGCGATACAAGATGATAGCCGCCAGATCATTGCAACTCTCATTACCAATATAGGGACACAAAAGTTACCTGGTTACACTGCTGGACATTGCCTGGAATTGGAATATTAATTCTAATATACACCATTGTGCTTCTGTTATATGCATTTTAAACTCTGTCCAGTATTAATTACATTATTTTGTATTGCATAGTTAGGAAGAATCTGAGTCAAAGAAAATGGTTTCCTTTTCGAACATTGGGTTTTAAATAGATCAGGTTCTATTCTGAACTCCTTATTTTTTTTGGCACTGGGATAATGTTGCAATAATCAATAGCTCAAACCTATACTAACTTCACTTTCCCTCAAGTGCAAACTGAAGTAGACTCTTGGTGTCATACACCCCTAAGCTTGACTGAGTCAAGACTCATGGGACACTGACATTGTCCAGAGTGAAGCTAATTGCTTGAGACTGTGCGAAAGAAGCCATTAGGGAAGATGGACACCTTTGCCTGCTCTGTTTCGCTTTCGCTGCTATTTAGCACCCAAGACGGTAAGTGTTTTGACAACTGACTGGTGTGGGTTGGATTCAAGGATCCCTCGGTGATGCGTGCTTGGATAGTCAGCTATCTCCAAGTCAACACTCACACCATTCATATTTCTCATTGGAAGCTTTCATCGCCACGCCACTCAATTGGAGACATGTCCCTTCTAACAGATATTGAGTACATCACACATGTCTCATCTCAAACAGGTTGTTTCGTTGATTGAACCTTTGAGGGAGAATTCCTGTGAGGCGTCCTCCTGATCTCCAGCTGGAACTTTGATGGGAGCACCTGAGACAGTGTCAACGGCCGCTTACGCTGCATCTCCGGCATTTCTGCCAAAGTTATGTCGGTAGGTCAGGAGAACCCCTGCGAAATTCTCCCCCATTCTTAATTTGTACCGAGAAACCTAGCTACAATAGAGTTACATGGGGGAAGAAACTGGATAAGGGTCCGTTCTGGGCAATGGATGCGCTACCACCCCGTGCCCGATGGACCGTGGGCTGGCAAGACGCAAGTTCGGAGCACTTACCCGCAAACGGCGTTCCTTTCCAGGCCTTGCACGTGGAATCAATGCAATTTGCACTTTCCACCACCAGAGGGAGCGCAATCTCTTAAAGGGAGGATGTTTCTTAGAAATCTCTTAAAGGTATCTGTTATTTGCTGAAAATAACAGCCGACTGTCTGCATGGAGTCTGAACAAGAGATCAGACATTGCACACGTAAAACACAGATGCAGATCCCATTCCTATGCATGGAGTCTGAACAAGAGATCAGACATTGCACACGTAAAACACAGATGCAGGTCCCATTCCTATGTTTACACACTGATGAGTTATGTTAAAACATTGAATAAAGGTTGCGCACTACTAAATCCCACATCCTCCAATCTGCACGCCAGACCTCACCAATCAGCCAATCTGTGAGAGTGCATGCACCAAGGCTCTCTGCTGATGCACTAGAGACCTTGGGTGCAAGAGGTGGACAGAAGGAGGGACATCCTAGATCTGCAGGAGGGGCAAGAGGCCCTCCAGACATATACTCAAAAGGCAGTGGGAGGCAGCGGGGGGATGAAGTCAATGCCAGGCGCACAGCATCATGAACATGGATGCAGTGCAGGAAGAAGTTCAATGCTTTGACATGAGTGGTCAAGGTGAGTGAGGTCAACTGTCAAGTGGCATCTCCTACCAACTACACCACGCACTACGCCCCCATCGCCCACATACCAATAAACTCTTTCCATCAGTACTCAACTCTTCCAACCAGATGCTTCCTCTCACCGTTGCACATTATCACTGTTTCAAGCCGCCCACCCACAGCTCACAGGCTACACACACTGGCAGCTATTCAACCATGACAAGCACATCACCCAGACACACGTCCCGCTTTCTTGCAGGAGAAGGTGGCGCATATCAAGAGGCAGCAAGTGGCAGTGGCATTCAGCCCCTCGAGCCTGTTTCACCATTCAATCAGATCATGGTGGACCTGTGACCTAACTCTATACACCCGTCTTAGCCCCATATCCCTTAATACCCTTGGTTCACAGAAATCTATCAATCTCAGATTTAACATTCACAAGTGAGCTATCATCAACTGCCGTCTGAGAAGAGAGTTCCAAACTTCTCCCACCCTTTGCGTGTACAAGCATTTCCTAACTTCACTCTGCCACGTTCTGGCTCTAAATGTTAGGCTATTTACCCTGCGTCCTAACCTGTAAATCCTGCATGGTCCCTTTAAAAAGCGCAGCGGAGGGCGATGGTCCCCCGGGCACTCTAAGGCACGTTCAGATGGCCGGGGTTAAGACTGTGTGTTGAGTTGAGCGTTAAGTGCCAAAATGCTATGCATCACCTTAAATTAGCGTTGCACACTGATTGAAGCCATTTTCTCCCTACTTTACATGATTCCAGCATTCGTTATCTGCACCTGCGCAAACTCCTATACTAAGATGGCGACTGACGCATGTCACGCAGGAAACGTGCGTGCGCATCCAAGACGCCATCTTGGATGTTGGCGAGGCCATGTAGCGCCGAAACAACGGGTGCTACACGGCCCAATTTAGCGCCCATAGAGTCAAAACCCTGGTTAGACCGCACCTGGCGTACTGTGAGCAGTTCTGGGCACCGCACCTTCAGAAGGACATATTGGCCTTGGAGGGAGTGCAGCGTAGGTTTACTAGAATGATACCCTGACTTCAAGGGTTAAGTTACGAGGAGAGATTACACAAATTGGGGTTGTATTCTCTAGAGTTTCGAAGGTTAAGGGGTGATCTGATCGAAGTTTATAAGATATTAAGGGGAACGGATAGGGTGGATAGAGAGAAACTATTTCCGCTGGTTGGGGATTCTAGGAGTAGGGGACACAGTCTAAAAATTAGAGCCAGACTTTTCAGGAGTGAGATTAGAAAACATTTCTACACACAAAGGGTGGTAGAAGTTTGGAACTCTTCCGCAAACGGCAATTGATACTAGCTCAATTGCTAAATTTAAATGTGAGATGGATAGCTTTTTGGCAACGAAAGGTATTGAGGGATATGGGCCAAAGGCAGGTATATGGAGTTAGAGCACAGATCAGCCATGATCTTATCAAATGGCGGAACAGGCACGAGGGGCTGAATGGCCTACTCCTGTTCCTATGTTCCTACAGCACAGAAACAGGCCATTCTGCCCAACTTATCTATGCCGACGTTTATGCTCCACACGAGATTCCTTCCACTCCTCTTTATCTAACCCTATCAACATATCCTTCTTTTCCTTTCTCCCTTATGTGTTTATCTCGCTTCCTCTTAAATGCATCTATGCTATTCGCCTCAACTACTCCTTGTGGTAGCGAGTTCCACATTCTTACCACTCTCTGGGTAAAGAAGTTTCTCCTGAATTCCCGATTGGATTTATTAGTGACTATTTTATATTTATGACTTCTAGTTTTGGACACTCCCACAAATGGAAACATTTTCTCCATATCTACCCTATCAAACCCTTTCATAATCTTAAAAACCTATCAGGTCACCCATCAGCCTTCTCTTTTTTTTGAGAGAAAAGAGCCCCAGCCGGTTCAGCCTTCCTGATAAGCATATTCTCTCAGTTCTGGTATCATCCTTGTGACGGGTCAAGGCCAATATAGAGGACCACGCCAACCCCCACCCAAAAAAAGGTGGCATCAATAAAAAAGCTGTCATCACGTGACAATAAACTTGAGCTTTGGAAACTTAGAGGGTTGGATTTGCTCTGAAAATAATGGCAAGGCTAACAGCACTCTGTTGTTTCAGTACATCTGGTACAGCGACTTCCGGTGACCGCACATGTGCAGTTAAACGCGGAAGTCTGGAAGTTCCTGTACCAGATGCCCTGCTCCTCTGTAAGCTTCGTGGGAAGGAGATCGCGCCGGTTGGCTCACTGTTAAAATGTATGGAATGTCGTGATGTTCCTCTACTGCCCTGACGGAAATGAGGTAACCTCTCCAGAAATAGGTACGTCAAGTTTTTTAAGTCTAAGCAAACTTTTAATGGTGTGGTAAATCTTAATGACTGCCAAACAGCCTCTTGGGCACTGGAAATTTACTTTTACAAGTGTGGAGTCTCATTCCTTCAGATTTGAATTGTTGTTGGACATTTAAAAAAAAATTCTTTCTGTCTCTTTTATCTCTGTCTCTTAATTCAATATTTCTTACTCTCTCTTTATTTCGCTCTCTGTACCTGATTTGACATTGAATTTACTATTCTAACTAACACTTCTTAGTTCTGACTCTGTGTGGCTTATTAGCATTCCTCAATCTGATTGCTTAATGGGATAGACAGCTGCTTTCCCCGTTCACGCTGGTCCCAGATGCCTGGGAGAGGGCGCCACGTTGGATTAAGGGCCCCATGAGAGGAAGTTGCTGTGCAAAAGGCCGTGAAAAGTTTGTGGACAAGTGCAAGTCTAATGAGCAGTTTGCCGTTTGCTCGCCGCTCAGTGCAAAAATCCGGCCCATTGATTGGAGGAGGAAGAATATAGTGAGGGAGGCAAGGGGGTAGAAATTAGTCAGGACCTGTTTTCGAGTCCAGACTCGACGCTGCGCGACCAGAACGAGCCCGAAGCAAGAGGCCTGAGGATCGAAGGAAATTGGTCCTCGGGCCTTGTCTGAATATTCGGCCCGAAACCCACTTTTGGCTGGCGGCCGCCAGGGCCTCTGTAGGTTCCTGATCGGGCCAGGCCCGAAGCCTGTCCAACTCGTAGGAAGGCAGGAACAGGAGTAGGCCATTCAGCCCCTCGAGTCTGTTCTACCATTCAATTAGATCATGGCTGATCTGTATCTCAGCTCCATTTGCCCGCCTTGGTTCCATATCCCTTAATACCCTTGTCTAACAAAAATCTATCAAATCTCAGTGTTGAAATTTTCAATTGACTCCCAGCCTCAGGGAGGGGAAGAGACAAATTTCTAAAAGGGTTCCTCAACAGACATTAGGCCTCTCATTTACATATTCAAAAGACCCAATGCCTGTTTTAGGTGTCCACCCGGGATGCCTAAAAACGGGCCCCACAAATCTGGTACTGCTATCGTTAATAACCTAATCCATTTTCCCTTGAGAGTCCATCAAAATTCCAAGCTTCCGGGAAGCCTCCCCGCTCCGCCCTATGTTGGAACTCCGGGAATTAACCCTTTGTGATCCAAATCTATCAAAAACACACTGGGGCAAAATTTCTGTGGGGGATTCTCCTCGCTCTCCTGCCATAACCTTGGCAGATGACCAGCAGAAAGACTGGAGAAAAGGCTGGAACTTTTATCCGCCCACAACTCAAGGCAAAAATCCTTGGCGTTAATGTCTAAGTACATTTAATGTGTTATTGATTGTAATGCTTCAAGATATTTACCTAATTGGCTCATGACCTTAACATCAATGGCGCATTAATGTAAAAACAATCTTGTGTAAAATGCCTTTTCTTTCAAATTAATATTTTTGTTGAAATGTAATACTCCCTAAGGTATGGATGTCAGTTTTGGATACAGAGAATGTTTCTGTTTTTTTTTGCATTGCGTGCCAACATCGAGCCCTCCCATATTGAGACAAAAGCAAAATACTGCGGACGCTGGAAACAGAAATTGCTGGAGACGCTCAGCAGGTCAGGAGAGGTGAAAGGGCAGGTGTTGCATCTCCAATGTTCGCATGGGAAGGTGCCGGGGGAAGGGGAGCAGGCATTGGGGGGGGGCGGAGGGGGAGGGTGTGGGGGGGCGTGATGGAAGCGTGGACCAGGGTGTGACGGAGGGAACTGATACCATATTAAGGTTTTACTCTCACCTGATGTTTCCTTAACCCCAGCTTTAAAAGCGGACCCCTTTAAGTCGGTGTGACATACCAATTCCCACCTGTGCCATCTCTGACAACTGTCTGAGTGAGTCTGCAAATTTAGTTTAGAATTCGTGCTCGGTTATTCACAGCTTTGGGTCATGAAAGTGCATTTCTAACTGGGCCTAAATCAACCAATTACATTTCACTTACAGCCCATGGACAGAAGAGATTTTCATTTTATCAGTCTGAAGTGAATTTGAAGCAGGATATTAGAGGTGAAAGGAGCATGCTTTAAGCCACCTCAAGACCCAGTAGCATTTTTTATATAATTAAGCATCTAGGGAGTACAGTATTTCAAGCAGTGGAGATTTGTCTCTGAGCAAAATGTGTCAAGTTTAGATTCCAGTGTTGAGTTTCCTAATTGGGTGAATGCCAACGTTTCATGAGTTGTTTTTTGGAAAGGGCGCGGTGTAGTGCAAGGATGCTTCATATCAAGGCACAGATAAACCCTGCAGGACTGTGCATCTCATTAGATAATGAAAGAACATAGCTCGTGGCGCCTATGGAAAATTCTATGGTACACACATCTAGCTGTAGGAAAGAGCAAGATAAAAGAGTGTCGAGAAAATCAGATCCATTCTCCCATTTCTGGAGATTTGTAAGTCATAGAATCATACAACACAGTAGGAGGCCATTCGGCCCATCGCGCCTGTGCTGGCCGTCTGAAAGAGCTACCAATTAGTCCCACTTCCTTGTTCTTTCCCCATAGCCCTGCAATATTTTTCCTTTTTAAGTATTTACCCAATTCCCTTTTGAAAGTTATTATTGAATCTGCTTCTAACACCCTTTCAGGCAGTGCATTCCAGATCATAACAACTCGCTGAGTAAATAAATTCTCCTCATCTTTCCCCTGGCTTTTTTGCATATCTTAAATCTGAGTCCTCTGGTTATTGATCCTCCTGCCAATGGAAATGGTTTCTCCCTATCCACCCTATCAAAACCCCTCATAATTTTGAACATCTCTATTAAATCTCCCTTTAACCTTCTCTGCTCCAGTCTCTCCACATAACTGAATTCCTTCATCACTGGTACAATTCTGGTAAATCTCCAAAGTCTTCCATATCATGATCAGGCCTTTTCTCTGCATCCAGTCTTTTCCCTGTGCTAGCCTTTTACTTTGAAACCTCTGGAATTATTTCCTGGAGTCTGCCTTTCTCCCTACCTCGAAAGTTTCCTTAAAACTTACTTCTTTGGTCCTGCCTGTGGTCATGACCCATAACTTAACTGCTACTTAATGCTTGGTGTCCCATGCGCTTCATGAAATCCTTGAGGTGTTTTGCTACATTAAAGTCACTATATCAATGCAGGTACTCTGTGTTGTTTCAGTGTGTTTTTATATAGTTACCTTATGTAGCTTTCCTGAATTATTTTTTAGTTTGGAATTTTCCTTATATTTTAAGGAAACCTTATATTTTTATGTAAACTTAGAGTATGGTATACAATTCTGGTCTCCATATTATAAAAAGGATATAGAGGCACTGGAGAAAGTTAAAAAAGATTTATGAAGATGATACCAGAACTGAGAGGCTATACCTATCAGGAAAGATTGAACTAGCTGGGGCTCTTTTCTCTAGAAAAGATCCGATAGAGGTCTTTAAAATTATGAAGGGGTTTTATAGGGTAGACGTAGAGAAGATGTTTCCACTTGTGGGTGAGAACAAAACTAGGGGCCATAAATGTAAGA
Source organism: Heptranchias perlo (assembly GCF_035084215.1). Classification (NCBI taxonomy): domain Eukaryota; kingdom Metazoa; phylum Chordata; class Chondrichthyes; order Hexanchiformes; family Hexanchidae; genus Heptranchias; species Heptranchias perlo. The sequence continues at coordinate 13,293,841 of NC_090331.1, read as the reverse complement.
TAGTCACTAATAAATCCAGTAGGGAATTCAGGAGAAACTTCTTTACCCAGAGAGTGGTTAGAATGTGGAACTCGCTACCACAAGGAGTAGTCAAGGCGAAGAACATAGATGCATTTAAGGGGAAGCTAGATAGACATATGAGGAAGAAAGGGATTAAAGGGTATGCTGGTAGGGTTAGATGAAGAAGGCTCGTGTGGAGCAGAAACACCGGCATGGACCAGTTGGTCCGAATGGCCTGTTTCTGAGCTGTACATTCTATGTAATTCTATGTAATCTGTCTCTTATTTAGTGAGGCCTGAATGATCCTACTTTCTCTGTCACTCTATCACAGTTTCCACAAACTCAACCACCTTCCTCACCTGCAGCCATGAAATACCTGTGTACATGGGAGCATAAACACCAGCATGGACTAGTTGGGCCATTTGGCCTGTTTCTGTGGTGTACTTTCTATGTAATTCTATGTAAAATTAAAAAAACAAAATGGCGGTTTGAAAAAATGGAAATTACCTGCCAATGGATGCGTTGTGGTGATTGCCCTTGAACCAGTCGACCCGGAAATGCCACACTTTGACTCGACCAAATGACCCTTGACAGTGACCGGTGCCCTGCTGGGATGACGTAGGGCGGCCTTCAGTGGAGCGATCCCATTAAACTGGACGGTAGAAAGACAGCCGATAAATCCCCACGTGTTTGCCTTCAGGAGCTCCTTGTCCAGGCCGCTACTGTCTACAGTTCAAAGAAAGCAGCACAAGAATTAATTCTGGACCAGTTATGGTACCTACCCTGAAACTAAAAAAAAATAAACATAATTAACTTTTATATCAACACTGCTCGCAGTAATTAATCCTCAAAAAATGAATTTACTTTTTTATAAAATGGATATTATATAATGCTCCATCATATTGCGGTAAACTGTATAATAAGCAGAAGGTGTATTTTCAGTTCATCTATCTAATATTTATACGTATAAGTCTTGCTTCTAATGTGCATGTGTCACACTCAAAAAGTCACTCCAGGCATCACACGCGAGACGTCACACTCGAGATGTCGCAGTCCACACGTCACAGTCCACACGTCACACAGCAGACGTCACACTTTGTTACAGATGCAAAACAATCTTCAAACAAAGAGAAAGACATTTGAGCTGAATGCCTGTAGAGTGGAGTGGGCAGGTGCATCTTGCTGTAAATACCAGGATATCCCTGCTGGGAAACTCTATTGCTGAACCCAGTAGATATGCTGGGGTCTGGGAAGATTTCCGACATTGCATTCCAATGGTGACCACCTGCGCCACCAGGGGATGCAGCTCAGGAGGCCACATACTGCAGTGCTGGTTGTAAGAGTCGATGGGGTGCCAGGACCATTCCAGAATGAAGATTCTCTTGTTCCCTTGGCCCCCTTTATATATGGACTGCATTAAAAGTAAAAATAAAATTACATCCCTTAAAGCTTCAGTGACTCAGGCCACGATACTGGTATGGACCCCAACTACCTTCCGATGGGTTGGTAACAATTGCCTAATGCTATTGACGATCTGCTGGTTCTTTGGGAGGCTGGGGACATGGAAACTCCAGGGTTTGATAGTCCCCACTCTTGCTCTGCTACAACAAGGCCGAGCGAGAGTTCCTGTGCAAGACTGGGACCTCAAGTATTTGAGTCCCGGCTACATTTCTACACCTTCCAGCGTATTTCCACTGGAGTTACGTTGGGAAAGCATAAGAAGGGCTGTGGATTGTTAGCCCGGTTATATCATGATGGATTGTTCTGACTTGGAGTTCCGAAGTCGTCAGCTCACATCCCACCGTGTCAAGTTGTGAAATGAATTCAACAGATTTGGCAATTTATTCCACTCGCATCAGAAAAAAATGACTATGAAACCTGCATACAAATTCCAGAGATAAATGAGAGAATAATTATAAATGCTTGTAAAGTTTTGTTCCCAAGATGTAGGTTGATGTCGGAAAAGCCGCATTTATTGTCCATCCCTAATTGCCTTTAAATGATTGTATGTAAAACCAAGTGACTTGCTAGGTACTTCAGGGGGCAAAAAGAATCAGCCACATCGTGTGGACCAGAGTCACAAGGTTGTTGTAAAAACCAGTCTGGTTCACTAATGTCCTTTAGGGAATAAACCTACCCAGTCTGGCTTTTGTATGACTCTGGACCTATATGGATTTGCCTATTGAGACCAGGGAGTGCTGGAGCACTGGTTTTAAAGGGACATGCCAGGTTAGCGGCTAAGCATCACAACCAGGTTCCAAGCTACGCATGAGCAACACTACAGGAGATCCACTAGTAATTATGTAAGAACTGTACACAACATACATGTATCTATAATATATACTTTAGCAAAGCCTTTGACAAGGTACCGCATGGTAGGTTGTTACATAAGGTTAAATCTCACGGGATCCAAGGTGAGGTAGCCAATTGGATACAAAATTGGATTGATGACAGAAGACAGAGGGTGGTTGTAGAGGGTTGTTTCTCAGACTGGAGGCCTGTGACCAGCGGTGTGCCTCAGGGATCGGTGCTGGGTCTGCTGTTATTTGTTATTTATATTAATGATTTGGATGAGAATTTAGGAGGAATGGTTAGTAAGTTTGCAGATGACACCAAGATTGGTGGCATTGTGGACAGTGAAGAAGGTTATCTAGGATTGCAACGGGATCTTGATAAATTGGGCCAGTGGGCCGATGAATGGCAGATGGAGTTTAATTTAGATAAATGTGAGGTGATGCATTTTGGTAGATCGAATCGGGCCAGGACCTACTCCGTTAATGGTAGGGCGTTGGGGAGAGTTATAGAACAAAGAGATCTAGGAGTACAGGTTCATAGCTCCTTGAAAGTGGAGTCACAGGTGGATAGGGTGGTGAAGAAGGCATTCGGCATGCTTGGTTTCATTGGTCAGAACATTGAATACAGGGGTTGGGATGTCTTGTTGGAGTTGTACAAGACATTAGTAAGGCCACACTTGGAATATTGTGTACAGTTCTGGTCACCCTACTATAGAAAGGATATTATTAAACTAGAAAGAGTGCAGAAAAGATTTACTAGGATGCTACCGGGACTTGATGGTTTGACTTATAGGGAGAGGTTGGATAGACTGGGACTTTTTTCCCTGGAGAGTAGGAGGTTAAGGGGTGATCTTATAGAAGTCTATAAAATAATGAGGGGCATAGATAAGGTAGATAGTCAAAATCTTTTCCCAAAAGTAGGGGAGTCTATAACGAGGGGACATAGATTTAAGGTGAGAGGGGCGAGATACAAAAGGGTCCAGAGGGGCAATTTTTTCACTCAAAGGGTGGTGAGTGTCTGGAACGAGCTGCCAGAGGCAGTAGTAGAGGCGGGTACAATTTTGTCTTTTAAAAAGCATTTGGACAGTTACATGGGTAAGATGGATATAGAGGGATATGGGCCAAGTACAGGCAATTGGGACTAGCTTAGTGGTATAAACTGGGCAACATGGACATGTTGGGCCAAAGGGCCTGTTTCCATGTTGTAAACTTCTATGATTCTATAATGTAATGAAAGTCTTCCTGTAAGCATCACACTTAACCTCCTGTAACACTTTTCCCCATTGCTTTGTCGATAACACCCCCAAAGCTATAAAGCGTCTCCTCTGACTCACTGCTAGCAATGCCATGTTAGTATAAGTGTAAATAACACAGAGTTTGTCACTCCCTCCTTCATCTCTTTATTTATCGATGCTGAATCCAGCGTCCATGGCTGGTAATTTATTTCAAAATGCACTGACGACAAATGCTGCTTTCAATTATTCATGGGGTGTAACTACTTAATTGTAAATTCATCAAAATGTTAATTAACTTTTACCTGCAGAGCATTGCCACTTAGTCAATAACACCTCTAGACAGCTAGCGGGCAATAGGTTGCTCCTGCTCTCCATTAATGTATCGCTCCAGTGTATCACGTTTCAGAATCCAGAATGAACCACTGTAAGAGTTCCATTCCTGCTAATTACATACCATGTCTGTGTATGATTCTGTAAGGAATAGATATGGCTCTCTGTTCCATTTTTAATGCTTTGGTTAACCAGTTCAGATCAAGTTCCTGAGTTTCATATCTTAACCAAACCATGGACTGGTTACAATGATTCCTTAAAATAATAAAAACAGCAATTTTGTCCCAAAGTGTTAGCTAATAGAAAGAACTTATCTTTATGCTGTGCCTTATCATGTCCTCAAGGTGTCCAAAATGCGTCACAGCCAATTGGTGGAAATGTATGATTTTTGCCAGGTTCTAGTTTTAGTTTTACTAAATGTACAGGGCTGTCCTCGCTTGACGCCCGTACGCCTGTGTTTTCCAGCAGGGATGATAAAAATTCAGGTCCACTTTACTTTTTCAGGGTTCAGTTTCATCAATTTGTCCTGTAATCAGTCTGAGCATCTTACTCTAATGGGAGTTAATTTACACTGTCCTTTGCACAAGAGTGCAACTCAAGGAAATATGTGATATAGTTATATTCACGTCTTTCACAAATAGACTTCTTCCAAGTCTCTGAAGGCACACTAAACAAACACTTAGTGATATGAGTCTGTATACGAATCAATTCCCTTTCCCCCACAGTCTGGTGAACATACGTAATGCTGTTACGATTGGACTCACTTAACTTGAACAGTACAACTTAACTCTGCATGATGGTACAAAATAAAGAAGACACCACACTTCCCTACATCAGTGGGTCATCTTACATGACTTAAGCAAGATGACTTCTAAGTGCTCCTTCAGTATTTCTAACCTCTTGGTCTCAGCGAAAGCCCTCGCAGGTTTCCCTTTAAAAGCCTGCGCTAGTATCTCCGCAGCCTCTACCTTCCATCTCTTTGTTCACAGTTAAAAAAAAACAAAGACTTTCTAATACAATGGTTGTGAGATGTTTTCCAATTGCTAAATCAGGCTAACAAATTGCTTATAAATAGTTTATGAGGAAATAACATCACAGCGAGCTCATTGGCATCTTAACTATCTATCGTCTCAGCCTAACTTGCCTGGATACACTATGCTTTTGAAACCCCAACTTTAAAAGTAACTTTTTTTTCCCCCAAATCCTTTCTGTGGAAAAATCGCCAATCAATTCCAAACTGCGACAAAGGGTCACTGGATATCAGTAACTCTAGCTATTTTTTTCTTCTTCTGAAGTCTAGAGACACTGAGGCCAACCAACTGATGCCCCAGTGGAAATCAGCTAACGTATCATACACCAAGAATTGACCATAGCCATGATGAATCAGTACCGCACCCTCTTATTCACCCTCTAAACCATCGGGGGCATTCTGTGCCCTGTTCAACAGGTTCATCTGAAGAACTCAAGTGTCCCAGGGCTAGGGTTGTACAATGGGAATACAGATGGTGTTGGTAATGGCACTGAGAGGCTGTCTGTACTTGCAGGTGTGCAGGGGAGTAGTAGGCCAACCAACTCACTTAGGTTGGTTGGCCATGTGTCAACCATGGCTCAGTGGTAGTACTCTTACCTCTGAGTCAAAAGGTTGTGGGTTCAAGTCTCAGTCCAGAGACTTGAGCACAAAATCTAGGTTAACACTCCAGTGCAATACTGAGGGAGTGCTGCACTGTCAGAGGTGCCTTCTTTCAATATGAGATGTTAAACTAAGGCCCTGTCTGTTCTCTCAGGTAGAGGTAAAAGATCCCATGGCACTATTTTGAAGAAGAGCAGGGGAGTCACTCCCGGTGTCCTGGGCCAATATTTATCCTTCAACCAACATCACTAAAACAGACTATCTGGTCATTATCACATTGCTGTTTGTGGGACCTTGCTGTGTGCAACTTGGTTGCTGCGTTTCCTACATTATAACAATGACTACACTGCAAAAAGTACTTAATTGGCTGTAAAGCGCTTTGGGACATCCTGACGTTATGAAAGGCGCTATATAAATGCAAATCTTTTTTTTTGAAGGACAGAAATTAACTTATGGTTTGTACAAAACTGAAAAGGTACTGTACAGCTTCCTCATGAATATTCAACAAGTAGACAACATCTCTTTCTTGACCTCGCGATTAAAAATTCCAAAATCATTAATAATTTTAAAAAAAGTTCTATTGCACAACAGTCACCTGCTTTGGTTGAACATAATTTATATTAAAAGTTAATGTGGGGTTTTAGCAGCAAATCAAATTTCATGCTCATTGGGTTTTGCTAAACAGTGCTAAAATTAGTTTACTTAAAATCATTTACCACAAGCTTCCCTGATGTCCTGAACTCAGAGGTGCCCGGTGTGGATCTGAGATCGGCTAACTCAGCGAGAACATGCACTGAATCGGGCCCCGCCCTGGTCTATATGGCCCAATTCCACAGCCTCTAGTGCATTTTCCTGCCTTAGTGTCACTCCCATATCCCCTGAGTCTCTGTTCAATCAGGAATCTACCCATTTCTACTTTCCAATTACTTTGCACAGGTTCATATCTATTAGCCCTATGTGGCAAACTCTTTCTGAAAAGATTTCTTGCCAGTTTCCTCCTTTCTTGAAGACAGTGGGGGTAGTTTTGACTTCTGGCGATAGTGTAAAGTGGGCGATATAGGCTCGGCCATCCGTTGAACACCTCTCCCCATTTTTCTTTCCGTTGACTTGCATCGAGGTGTTTAAAGGGCAGCTGAGGGCTTTTGTGGGTTTTACACTATCACCATGAGTGTAAGTTCCTCCCTCACCGCCGTGATTTCTGTTGGGGTCATGGACCATTCTCGAATAGTGCTACAATTATTCAGCTTACCATATTTACAGTGAGCTCTCCCAATGGTTCAGTTAGCAGGTGTATTGCCCACTGCTGTCCGTCCTCTGATACCTCACTCCAGTGGCCTTTGTTCATGTGAGCTCTTTGATCGCGATGAGGTATCACAGCGGAGGTTAACCATGTTGTCACCTGTGCCCACACACAAGCATCTCCAGCAGGGGTCACCGGGTAGCAATCAGGGCATGGCAAGTCGGATTGATTTTCTCCCACCTACCATCACTCAGGCTGGGATCAGTTAACTCAGTGCAGATCAGGTTTTACACCTGGAACCTTCTTGGTCCACATGGCTCGGCTACTCACAGAGTCATCGGGAGAGCTGCAGTTGACGACTCGCAATCAATCCTTCAGGTAAATCCAGCTGGAGTTTCTTGAGGTTTCTAGTTTCTTTACTAGAATGGTACTTGGGATGAAGGACTTCAGTTATGGGGAGAAACAAGCGAATCTGGGATTGTTCTCCTTAGAGCAGAGATGGTTAAGGGGCGATTTAATAGCGGTGTTCAAAATTATGAGGAGTTTTGATAGAGTAAATAAGGAGAAACCGTTTCCACTGGCAAAAGGTAGCCAGAGGACACAGATTTAAGGTAATTGGCAAAAGAACCAGAGGGGAGATGAGGAGAATTTATTTTACGCAGCGAGTTGTTATGATCTGGAATGCGCTGCCAGAAGGCAAATTCAACAGTAACTTTCAAAAGGGAATTGGATAAATACTTGAAAAGGAAAAATTTGCAGGGGTACGTGGAAAGAGCGGGGAGTGGGACTAATTGGATAGCTCTTTCAAAGAGCACATGCAAGATGGGTCAAATGACCTCCTTCTGTGCTGTCCGGTTCTATGATTGTAGGTGTGCGTGTGGATGCACCCGTGTGAGTTTGTGTGCATGTGCTTGGCTTGAATGTTTAAACTACTAGACAGATGAAAACAAGCATGCTACGAGGGCCTGCCCATGAATACTGTAATCCAATGCTTCACAAGCACCAGTTGTTCTGTTGGTTGCTAGGTTCTGGGCAGTAATGCTCACTGAGTGCTAGATTAAGAACTTATTTTAGCTGTGATTCTCAACAGCAATCACAAAAAGAGTCTTTCAGCTCCTTTACCTGAAGTGGATTGAAACAGGTTTTTAGAGGGGCTGCACACACCAGTGAGCCCATTTATGGTCGCCAACCCTCCAGGATTGGCCTGGAGTCTCCAGGAATTGACAATTAATCTCCAGGACACTGATGCAAACAACCTTGGAGAAAAATCATACAGGTATGGAAAAAAATGTGTTCTTTTTCATTTTCTTTTAACATTTATGTTTATTAGTTATAAAAATATTGGAGATGGGGAAAAAAGCCGGTTTCACTGACAGTCAAGAATCATCCGATTGGGTACTAAAAAGTTTTTTCAGTTTCCAGTTGGCCACGGGATGGCGGTGTGCTGAGAGGATACATGTTGGGCGACCAATGGTGGGAGCCAGGGGGGGTGGGGAACTTGGAGGCAGGAGGTCATATGATGAAACCTTCAGGAATAGGTCCAACCAGAGTTGGCGATCCTAAGTCCATTAGACCTCTTTTCCAACATTATATTTCAATAATTACTTATCTATCTATCAATAACTGTGCTGAATGTTCGCCCAATGTAATGAAATAGATTAAAAACATAAGGGACAAAGGAGTCCTTACCCATAATCTTGCCCAAGACCAGGGTTCTCATGCCGTTGAACTCTGCGTCACTGCCTGATGACAGATTGAACCTTAGTGCCAGGCGCTGATCAACCTGCAAAGAATGAAATGGTGAAATGTGTTAAAGATCACACGGAGATGAGATACAATGTGCGCCTGGACTGATGTAAAGAGTGACACTTCCATTCATCTAACAACATCCCTTGTACATTGGATAGAAAGAAGACCCAAGGCAACTCTGTTTAGGTCTATTTAAGAGCTCTGTCAGACCGACATCTCACAAACAATTGAATTGCAAATACTTTAAGGGGATTTCTGCTTTTATTTATCGCTGCTTGTTTTTATATCAGAAACAACCCAAAGCACTCATAAACAATAAATCATTTTGAAGTATAGTGATTACTGCATGTAGGCCGACTTGGCAGCCATTCCACATACATTCAGAATGATACTTTGAGGGTTAAATTATGAGGACAGGTTGCATAAACTTGGCTTGTATTCCCTTGAGTATAGAAGATTGAGGGCTGATCTGATCGAGGTGCTTAAAATGATAAAAGGATTCAATAGGGTAGATACAGAGAAACTATTTCCTCTGGTGGGGGGGCATCAAGAACGAGGGGACATCATCTTAAAATTAGAGTCAGGTCATTCAAGAGTGAAATCAAGAAGCATTTTTCCACACAAAGGGCAGTAGCGGTCTGGAATTCTCTCCCCCAAAAGGCTGTGGATCCTAGGACAATTGGAATTTTCAATACTGAGATCGACAGATTTTTCTTAGGTAAGGTTATCAAGGGATATGGATTAAAGTCGCGTAAATGGAGTTGAGGAAGAGATCAGCCATAATCTAATTGAATAGCAGAACAGGCTCAAGGGGCTGCATGGCCTACTCCTGTTCCTATGTTCCCCACACTGAACTTCATCTGTCACAGTTTTGCTCACTCAATTAATCTATCAATGCCCCTATGTAACTTTTTCTCCCATCTACACTATTTATTGAGCCAATTAACTTAGTGTCAACAGCAAATTTAGATATACAGCTCTCTGTTCCTTCATCTAAGACATTGATAAATATAGAGAAAAGCTGAGGCTCCTGTACAGGTCACTCCTGATCATTATACAGCAACACTGGCTGGAATGTGAGTGTGTGTGTAAGTAAGTGTGCATGTGAGTAAGTGCGCATGTGAGTGTGTGTGAGAGCATCAGTGTGTGTAAGTGTGCATGTGAGTGTGTGTGAGTAAGTGTGCACGTGAGTGTGTGTAAGTGTTTGCATGAGTGTAAGTGTGCATGAGTGTGTGTGTGAATGTGTGCATGTGAGTGTGTGAGTCAGTGCACATGTAAGTGTGCATGTGTGTGTAAATGAGTGTATGAGTAAGTGTGCATGTAAGTGTGAATGTGTGTGAGTATATGTGAGTGTAAGTGCACATGTGAGCGTATAAGTGTGCATGTGTGAGTGTGAGTATGAATGTGTGTGAGTATGTGTGAGTGTAAGTGTGCATGTGTGAGAGAGTAAGTGTGCGTGTGTGTAAACGTAGGTATGCGTGTGTAGACATCGGTTGAGGGTAAGAGCAGGCTCAGTTGTGATGCCTCAATGATCGAATAGCCTGCTGACACTCGCTGCCTCGTCTCACAGATGAAAAATAACCACCTGGACGAGGTATCAGATATTAGCAGCGTCTGTGGAACAAGACTCCAGAAGGAGAGGAGGGGGGAGCAAGTAAATTCATAAATAATTGAAAATAAATAACTTATTCAAGGGCTGCTCTTTCTTGATTATTTAAAAAAAAATTATAGGTCTCTTTACAATCTGAAATGCTTTCGGTTTGGATGTTTAAAATGACCTTTGCAGTTAAGTGAAATCATTCATCAAACTATTGACTGGTAATTGTGCTTCTAATTCCATATCTGTTGATCCACACAATGGTAACAGCTGCTCACAGCAGTTTGCGTTCAGTAACCATCTGATTCAGCTCCCCATCCCAATCTGCTGCAGAGGCAGCCCCTTAACAGCGGTTTTCAATCCTGTCAATGCTTGTGTACACATTTTCTTTTTGGCAGTTGTCATCTCCTGGTGTTGTTAAGGGTCTGGACCACCAGAGGGTGCTGACGATTCACGTGCCAGTGCAAAGCTGCCCAGCACCCTTATCTTTGTTGGGGGGGGTGGAATTACAATGAACACTTCCTACAAGAGAGGGGAACCAACGCTGATGGGCAAGCAAATGGGAAATGTTGCCTCGTTAGGAAGTTTAATTAGAAATCCTTGCCTTTGACCAGGCTTTCCAGATTATAAGGACATCATGGTCTTTCTAGGCCTTAATAATTTTTTGCTGCAACGAAACATCCCCCAACCCTCCAGGTTTGCCCTGGAGTCTCCAGGAATTAAAGGCTAATCTCCTGGACACTGCTGCGAGCAAAACCCAGGAGAAAAATCATAAGGGGCATTAAAAAAATTGTGTTTTTATTCATTTTCTTTGAAGACTTTTGTTTATTAGTTATAAAAATATCAGACATGGGAATAAAGTCTGTTGACTGACAGTGAAGATTCATCCAATTGGATAATGAAGAGTCCATTCACTTTCCGATTGGCGTGGGAAGGCGGAGTACAGACACGTCGGGCGACCAATGGCGGGAGTGTGGGGGCAGGGCGTTTTGGAGGCGGGAGGTCATGTGATGAAACCTCCAGGAATATGCCCAACCAGAGTTGGTAACCCTACCCCCATACCCACAACCAAAAAAATAAATCTTCACTTGGCACATTTAAACCAGTGGGGCAATTCATCGGGAGTAGGCTAGAGGTGCGTTAAGACACAGAGAGAAATAGGGGCCCACTTATCTGCACAGCTCACCATTCTTTTACTGGATCCTTAAACATCAAGCAAACCCTCCCGAGACTCGAGGGACTTTACATCATAAACATATGAAGGTTCCTCCTCTTGCTCAGGCTCTCTCACTCTTGTTACCTAAACCTGGTGGAATAACCTGGAACACTGGCCTCATTAAATAACTAAGATGAGGAGCTGAGAGCTCATATTAGATTGAAAAGAGTAACAACAGGAAGACAAGCTAAATCAGGAAGTGGGGATTTGGAGGTTTGCTCTTAAAAGCCTGAAGATAGTGGGAAGGAGGAAGCAGTGAGGGCGGTAAATCTTTTGGAGTGCTACTCCAATACTAAACGAATCGCAACCATAAACAGTCAATTTTTAAAAACTGACTTTTAGACACGCAAGATCATGGGAATACCATCACCTCCAAGTTCCCATGATCTTGCGGCTCTTCTCCTTCTTGGTAGCAGAGGTGGGGAGGGCTGGGAGGTCCTGTCAAAGTAGGCTTGGTGAGTATCTAAGGGCCAATTTGCTGCTGGGCCAAGTTTTGGATTTCCTACACAATGCTTAATTTTTTCGACTAGGCCCATTCGTGTATGAAGAGCTGCACTGTTAACAAGCTGTGTGGGACCTGACAACACTGGGGGGGTGTTTATCAGCCCACACATATCAGCGGTGGCTTCTACTAAGGATTGGATGTGCATGTTTCAATTATAATTTCTTATCAAGAAATTATAATTGAAACATCCAAGATCATGGGAATACCATCACCTCCAAGTTCCCTTCCAAGTCGCCCACTATCCTGACTTGAACATACACCGCCGTTCCTTCAGCGTCCCTGTGTCATAATCGTCTAATGCCCTACCAACGCCATCGTGGGAGCAACAACAGCACAAGGGGCTACAGCAGTTCAAGGAGAAGGACCATCACCACCTTCAGAGGCAAATTAGGGATGGGCAATAAAAATACAGCTTTGCCAGAGAGGCCCAAATCTTGATAAGAAATTATAATTGAAAACAAATACATAGCTAAAGTATAGAAAACTAGTAAACAGCCCACACTTCCAGCAACAGGAAAGTTTAACTAATAGACAAAGAAAAATCCTGTCAACTTCATATTAATTGAATGGGGGATTGGAGTGAAGCAATGAGGGAAGGTAGGGCTTTATATATATATATATATATATGATTTAAATGGAAAGAAACTCTAGAGAGGGTACTTTTTGAATCAAAGTACTCCCTCCTTTTTGGAGAAGGAAGTAACAAACTTATTTCTTGATTTTTTAAAAAAAAAGTAGTCAATTTTCCTGCTGACATGATCTTTGACTGGAGTCCCTGCCCTCCCTGCTAGGCCGCTCGAGCGGTGTCCATTATGGGGAACGCCCAGAGCGGTTTTATTGTAAACAGCAGGGGTGTGACAGTTGGGGGACATAACATACACCACAAGCCACAATGCCCTAAGAATCCACAGTATCGCTGGCATTGTATCCGGTGCTGGCTCTTTGAAAGAGCTACCCAATTAGTCCCACACCCTGCTCTTTCCCTATAGCCCTGCAAATTTTTCCTTTTCAAGTATTTATCCAATTCCCTTTTTAAAGTTACTATTGAATTTGCTTCTTCCATCCTTCCAGGCCGTGCATTCCAGATCACAACAACTCGCTGTGTAAAAAAGTTTCTCCTCACCTCCCCTCAGTCTTTATTTGCCAATTACCTTAAATCTGTGTCCACTGGTTACCGACCCTCCTGCCAGTAGAAACAATTTCTCCTTACTTACTCTATCGAAACCTTTCATAATTTTGAGGTCTTCCAGCCAATAGCGTGGTTTCCTGGGATCTGCCATTGGGCAAAAATCACGCCCCCTGCTGGTTGCAGTGAAGTCTCTCCCCAGAGGGCTGTGGATGCTGAGTCATTGAGTATATTCAGGACTGAGATGGATAGATTTTTGGACTCTAGGGGAATCAAGGGATATGGGGATCGGGTGGGAAAGTGGAGTTGAGGTCGAAGATCAGCCATGATCTTATTAAATGGCGGAGTAGGCTCGAGGGGCCGTATGGCCCATTCTTGCTCCTATTTCTTATGTTCCTAAGTCACACTCCCCATAAGCGCCATCACATGAGCGGCCTAGCAGGGATGCAGATTCAACGCGAGTCTCTGTATCGCAACCAAAAAGCAAAGAGCTCTGTAACCGCAAGGACTGCAGCGGATCCCAAAGATGGCTCCTTCCCACCTTCTCACAGTAACTAGGGACGTGTAATAAATGTGCCCTTGCTAACGTCACCCGAATCCCAGAAACCTTCGATAAAAATTGGCAGAAGTTTGAACAAAAAGTACTCGCCCTCCCCCTTCATATACTCAGCTTATCTCTGTTAGTTAGAGTGGTGCTCGGAGGTGTTCAGTCACTGATTCAGCCCACAAGGCTGCAAGGACAGCAAGTCCCCATCACTACGATCAACAGAAGCTAGTGTGGGATTTCCACACATATCAGAAATCATCCATTTTGGTTTACAGAGAACAATCGGAATGATGGATGAAGTAGAAAAAAAACGTTTGCATTAATATTTCTCTAGCTCTGTAACCTTCTCCGGCCCTACTACCTTCCGAGAACTCTGCGTTCTTCCAGTTCTGGCCTCTTGTGCATCCCCGATTTCCTTCACCCCACCATTGGCAGCCGTGCCTTCAGCCGTCTAAGCTCTACGCTTTGGAATTCCATCACTAAACCTCTCCGCTTCCCCACATCACCCTCCTTCTTTAAGATAGTCCTTAAGACTGCTTTGACGAAGCTTTCCTAATGTCTCCTTCTTTGGCTCAGTGTCAATTTTTTGTCTGATTACACTTTGTGAAGTGCCTTGGGGCATTTTACTACATTAATGTAGTAACTGCAAGTTGTCGTTGTGGTGTAATTAATAAGTTAAAGATACGTGAAAATGGCTGTGTAAATGACACATTCAAGGTTAACTTATTCCCACCTCTTCTGGGTTGTTGATGGGACTTTGTGACAAAAATACCTTCAATCTGAAGATACAGTGCCCCACCTGAAGGTGGCAGTCTAGGCATTGAGTTTGCGATCATGCAGCCGCACAGAGTCCGACTGGCTTCTTGCACATTATCGTAGACTATCCAACCTGAGGGAATTTTATGAGGTATCTCTTGTATATTAATGAAGGTGAATGCTCAGGCAAATGTTAAAGGCACGAGCTGTAGCCAATTTGCTGGGAATCTGGGATTGATTTAATCTTTGGCGGGGGAGGGGGGGTCACAAGCCTTTCACATAGTCCGTTTGGTACAAAAATCTAGTGGTAAATGAAATAACGAGAGAAGTAATTGTATTTTAAATGAAGTGATTGATTGTTCAGCGCCATCTCAAAAAGAGCGTGAGTTGGAAGGTTCATAAATGGCTGTGTCTAAATCTAGTGAGCCGCACACTCCATAACGGTGATTTATAATGTATAGGTTGATAGTTCACAACGTCAACTTGATTGTGACGCAGGTCGCAGGAGTGCAGGGTCACGGGCTGGGAGCTAATATGGCCCCTGACCGTAACTCATTCTTTACCAGGTGCTTAAAACTGTACAAATCTTTCCCTCCTTGTCTTCCCTGCCAATAGGGTATCAGTTGTGGCTCAGACGGTCGCACTCTCACCTCTACGTCATAAGGTCGTGGGTTCAAGTCCCCGTTGCCAGAGACTTGAGCATTGAGCAAATCTCGGCTTTACACGCCAGTGGAGTGCTGCACTGTTGGTGGTGCCATCTTTCATGTGAGATGTTAAACCGAGGCCCTATCTGCCCACTCAAGTGGAAGTAAAAGATCCCTTGGTACTAATCGAAGAAGAACACGGATTTTTTCCTGGTCTCCTGGCCAATATTCATCCCTCAACCAACATCACTAAAACAGATGATCTGGTCATTATCACATTGCTGTTGTGGAAATTGCTGTGCGAAAATTGGCTGCCGTGTTTCCTAGGTTACAAGAGTGACTACACTTCAAAAGTACTTCATTGGTTGTGAAGCACTTTGGGATGTCCTGAGGTCAGGAAAGGCGCTATATAAATGCAAGTTCTTGTTTCTTCTTCCCTGCTTCTCACAATCTACAGGCTTTAAAAGCCGAAGGTTGGCATGAACCAATTGCTTCAACTACAATTAAACATTTATACAGTGCCCGTCAACATGTAAGAATGTCTCAGAGCACCTTGCAAGACCCTGGGCATGACTAAGGGAGGAGGAAGAGTGGCGTCAAAGGCACCATCAGAGACAGATATTTAAGAGGATTTTGAAGGGAGAGAGGCAGAGATCCGGAGTGGTTTCGAGAGGGGTTGCCAAAGAGCAGAAGGTTGGTGACGGAAAGACTCGCCTCTAAGGGGAGAACTGGCGACAGGCAGTAATTCAGAGTCAATGGACATGGACTGGAGAATAGGGGCTGGAAAAGTTTGCTCTGCGAAAGTGGGTTGAGACTGTAGTGGGATTTTAAAAAAATTAGGACTTTGAGCTCGATACGCTGAGAGCAGAGGGAGCCAGTGGAGCTGGGCCATTGGGACTGTTGGATGTGAGAGGCTTTGGGCAAGAGAGGACAGTGGGTTCAAGCCCCATTCCAGAGGCTTGAGCAAATAATCTAGGCTGACACCACAGTGCGGTACTGAGGGAGTGCTGCACTGTCAGAGATGCTGCCTTTTGGCTAAATCTATTTCCTCTGGTTCTTGACCCTTCCGCCAATGGGAACAGTTTCTCTCTATCTACTCTGCCTAGACCCTTCATGATTTTGAATACCTCAATTAAGTCTCCTCTCAACCTTCTCCATCTGCCATAACACATCGCATGGCATTATGACAATATTGAAAGAAGAGCAGGGGAGTTCTCCCGGTATCCGGGCCAACTTTTCCCTTCAACCGACATCACCTGAACAGTGGTTGTGGAGCGCTTTGGGACATAAGGGAGCTATACAAATGCAAGTTCTGCCTTTATTTAATTCACAGCAGTTTTTATCTTGCGATCTCTGTCTCTCTCTCCGTCTTTCTCTCCATCTTTCCTCTCCATCTCCCTCCGTCTCTCTCTCTCCCTCCATCACTCTCTCTCTGACTCCCTCTCTCTCTGTCATAGAATCATAGAAAGGATACAGTGCAGAAGGAGGCCATTCGGCCCATCGTGCCGGCTCTATGCAAGAGCAATCCCGATAGTCCCACTTCCTAACCTATCCCCGTAGTCCTGCAATTTTTTTCCTTTCAAGTACTTATCCAATTCCCTTTTGAAGGCCATGATTGAATCTGCCTCCACCACCCCCTCGGGCAGTGCATTCCAGATCCTAATCAATCACTGTGAAAAAAAGTTTTTCCTCATGTCACCTAGGGTTCTTTTGCCAATCACCTTAAATCTATTTCCTCTGGTCCTTGACCCTTCCGCCAATGGGAACAGTTTCTCTCTATCTGCTCTGTCTAGACCCGTCATGATTTTGAATATCTCTGCACTGTCAGAGGTGCCATCTTTCAGATGAGACATTAAACTGGTGCCCCATTTGTCCTCTCAGGTGGATATAAAGAATCCCTTGGCACTATTTCAAAGAAGAGCAGGGGAGTTCTCCCTGGTGTCCTGGGCCAATATTTATCTCTCAACCAACATCACTAAAAAAACTGATTATCTGGTCATTAACTCATTGCTTTTTGTGGGACCTTGCTGTGTGCAAATTGGCTGCTGTGTTTCCTTTATTACAACAGTGACTACACTTTAAAAGCACTTTATTGGATGTAAAGCATTTTGGGACATCCTGAGGTTGTGAAAAGTGCTGTATAAGTGCAAGTCTTTCTTTACATCATCGTTCCCTGCTGCCACAACACCTTCACTTCTGGCCATCTTTTTCCTAATGCTGATTTACCTCATTCCCTTGTACTGTTTGGCCCTTCACCCTCATTTCTCAACAGTACAAAATATCTGGGCAAGTGCCCGTGCTCCCGGTTTGAGTGGGAGAATGTACTCTATCGTTAGGGTTCAATCAATCCTCTTTTCTTTGAGACCTTGTAGTTTTATTGCTTCCTCTTTATGTTACAGTAATTATATGCTATTTTGTGCCACGTTGGCTAATTTAAATCTAAATACACGGTATCATTTTCTGTTGTGTATGGTGCCGTCTGATAGTTGTCCAATGAGTTGTAATAGAAAAAAAGCTTCACTATCAGCTACTGTGAGGTCAGGAGCCCATAATTTTAAAAATATATACGGCCTCAACTCAATACTGCTGGGTTGACCGTAGCATAAAAACACATTGGGCGCTAAATTGGGCCGTGTAGCGCCTCTTCGACATCCAAGATGGCGTCTTGGATCCGCACACACATTTCCAGCGTGACGTGTGCCAGACGCCATTTTGGTATAGGAGTTAGCGCAGGCGCAGATAACGAACGCTGGAATCATGTAAAGTAGGGAGAAAATGGCTTCAATCAGTGTGCAACGTTGATTTAAAGTGATAGACACCATTTTGGGACTTAACGCTCGACTCAACGCACAATCTTAACCCCGACCATCTGAATGTGTCTTAGAATGGCTGGAGGACCCCCCACCGGCACTATTTAAAGGGACCATGCAGGATTTACAGGTTAGTGGCTGGATTATTGCTTCTGGCTGCCGAGACATTTGTAACTGTTTCTGGAGGTCTGCTACACTTGAATACTGGGACACGGGGACATAGCCTAACATTTAGAGCCAGGACGTGCAGGAGTGAAGTTAGGAAATGCTTCTACGCGCAAAGGGTGGGAGAAGTTTGAAATAGTCTTCTGCAAACGGCAGTTGATGCTAGCTCAATTGAGAATTCTAAATCTGAGATTGATAGATTTCTGTGAACCAAGCGTATTAAGGGATATGGGGCTAAGGTGGGTATATGGAGTTAGGTCACAGGTCCACCCTGATCTGACCGAATGGCTCGAGCGGCAAAATGCCACCGCCAGTTGCTGCCTCCTGATGTCTGCCAGCTTCTCCTGCAAGAAAGCGGGACGTGTGTCTGGGTGATGTGCCTATCATGGTTGAATAGCTGCCAGTGTGTGTGGCCTTTGAGTTGTAGGTGGGCAGCTTGCAACGGTGGTAATGTGCAAGGGTGAGAGGGTTGAGTACTGATGGAAAGAGTTTGTTGGTATGTGGGTGATGGGGGGTGTAGTGCGTGGAACAATGGATGTGGCTAGTGGTGTAGTTGGTTGGAGACGCCACTTGACAGTTGACCTCACTCATCTTGACCACTCATGTCAAAGCATTGAACTTCTTCCTGTTCTGCATCCATGTTCATGATGCTGTGTGCCTGGCATTGACTTCATCCCCTACTGCCTCCCACTACCTTTTGGGTGTATGTCTGGAGGGACTCTTGCTCTCCCCTCCCCCCGTGGATATAGGATGTCCCTCCTTCCATCCACCTATTGCACCAAGGCCTCTGGTGCATCAGCAGAGGCCTTGGTGCAAAGAGTCTCAGATCGGCAGATTGGTGAGGTCTGGCATGCAGATTGGAGGATGTGGGATTTAGTGGTGCACAACCTTTATTCAATGTTTTAACATAACTCATCAGTATGTAAAAATAGGGATGGGACCTGCATCTGTGCTTTACGTGAGCGATGTCTGATCTCCGTTCAGTCTCTGTGCAGACAGCAGGACGTTATATTCAGCAAATAACAGGTACCAGATACCTTTAAGAGATTTCTAACAGACAGTCTGCCTTTAAGAGATGGGAGCTTACCCCTGCTGGTGGAAAGTGCAAATGGCATGGACTCCTCGTTCAATGCTGATTTCCAATGCAGATTGCAGGTAAGTCCTCTGGCCTGACAAAAATCTCGTCCTGCCTGCACAGGGACCATTGGACGCGGGGTAATAGCGGATCGTGCTACCCCCGCCCAAAAACAGGCACTATCCAATTTTTCCCCCAGTCACTCTAAGGAGGCAATAAACTGTGATCTTTTTTAGGAACATAGTAACATAGGAACAGGAGTAGGCCATTCAGCCCCTCGTGCCTGCTCCGCCATTTGATAAGATCATAGCTGATCTGTGATCTAACTCCATATACCTGCCTTTGGCCCATATCCCTTAATACCTTTGGTTGCCAAAAAGCTATCTATCTCACATTTAAATTTAGCAATTGAGCTCGTATCAATTGCCGTTTGCGGAGGAGAGTTCCAAACTTCTACCACCCTTTGTGTGTAGAAATGTTTTCTAATCTCACTCCTGAAAGGTCTGGCTCTAATTTTTAGACTGTGCCCCTTACTCCTAGAATCCCCAACCAGTGGAAATAGTTTCTTTCTATCCACCCTATCCGTTCCCCTTAATATCTTATAAACTTCGATCAGATCACCCCTTAACCTTCAAAACTCTCGAGAATACAACCCCAATTTGTGTAATCTCTCCTCGTAACTTAATCCTTGAAGTCCGGGTATCATTCTAGTAAACCTACGCTGCACTCCCTCCAAAGCCAATATGTCCTTCCGAAGGTGCGGTGCCCAGAACTGCTCACAGTACTCCAGGTGCGGTCTAACCAGGGTTTTGTATAGCTGCAGCATAACTTCTGCCCCCTTGTACTCCAGTCCTCTGGATATAAAGGCCAGCATTCCATTTGCCTTATTAATTATTTTCTGCACCTGTTCATGACACTTCAATGATCTATGTACCTGAACCTCCAGATCCCTTTGGACATCCACTGTTTCTAATTTTTTACCATTTAGAAAGTACCCTGTTCTATCCTTTTTTGATCCAAAGTGGATGACCTCACATTTGTCTACATTGAATTCCATTTGCCACAGTTTTGCCCATTCACCTAATCTATCAATATCGCTTTGTAATTTTATGTTTTCTCCCCCTTAACTTAGTGTTCCTCCTGTCCTGATCCACAGGAACATGGAAACATTAGGAACAGGAGTAGGCCATTCAGCCTCTCGGGCCTGCTCCGCCATTCAATTAGATCAGGGCTGATCTGAACCTGAACTCCATTTTCCCGCCTTAGCTCCATATCCCTCGATACCCTTACCCGACAATAATCTATCGGCCTCAGTCTTGATAGCTCAAATTGTCCCAGCATCCACAGCTTTTTGGGGGAAGAGAGTTTCAGATTTCTACTACCTTTTGTGTGAAAAAGTGCTACTTGATTTCGCTACTGAAGGGACTAGCTCTAATTTTAAGATCATGTCCCCTCGCTCTTGAACTGGCTGGGACATGGTTCCACAGGGGGCCGGCTGATCTCCAGTACCACCCCATTACGCGCGAGCCCAGATAACAAGCGTCGGCAGCCCGTTCGGCTCTGGTAGGCATCAAAGCCGAGCCTGATCCTCCCTTAACTTGATGTCAGCATACTTCACTGGATTGCGAGTTGGAGTAGGAAATCTGATTGATTTATCCCAGGGCACTGAGGCCAACTATAGAATCCCAAGAGCTGCCCTGGCTGACATTCAGCTCACTCAGTACAGGTTGGCGATCAAACCTGGGACATTCCTGATCTGGGGATTGCAAATGCATCTTTCCCTAATAGTGTGAGTGCAGGTCGATGAAGCCATAAAACAAAAGGCCAATAGCATTTTGGATTTTATAAACAGAGGCATAGAGTACAAGAGTAAAGAGATTATGACAACTTTCTAAAACGTAATAATTAGGCCACAGTTAAAGAAATGTGTGCAGTTTTGGACACTTCATTATCGTAAGGACATTAAAGCCATGGAGAACATACAGCCTCGATTCAGTAGGATGATGCCAGGGATGGGAAACCATCATAATGAGGAGAGACTTGACATATGGGACTATTTCCACTACAGCAGAGGAGGCTAAGAGAAGGTTTAATTGAGGTTTTTAAAACTGAACAGGGAATGAACATTTCCTCTGGTTGGGGAGTCGGTGTTGAGGTGGTCATCAATTTAAAACTGTCACTAAGACAGTAAGGACAGAGGTTAGAAGAAAGTTCTTTACGCAATGGGTTGATAAAAGCACGGAGTTCCTTGCTGAAGGGAATTGCTGAGGCAGAGACCATTGCGTCTAATAAGGAAACCGCAGATAAACATTTTGAAACAGAGGAAGATACCGGGTAATGGGGAAAGAGTGGGGCAATGGGATTAGTTTTGGATTTCTCTAGCAAAGAGCGAGCAGAGACAAGATGGACCACACACGTCACCTTCTGTGCTGTAAACTTCTACGGTTCTAAATGACCATTAGAACATAAGAAATTGGAGCAGGAGTAGGCCAATCGGCCCCTCGAGCCTGCTCCGCCATTCAATAAGATCATGGCTGATCTGATCCCAACCACAAATCTAAAGAACACAAGAAGTCAGAGCAGGACCCGGCCACATAGCCCCTGGGCCCTCTCCGCCACCCACAGGGCATTGACCGATCCGAACTCAGCTTCATGTCCAATTTCCTGCCCGCTCCCCATAACCCCTAATTCCCTTTACTTCTAGGAAACTGTCTATTTCTGTTTTAAATTTATCTAATGATGTAGCTTCCACAGCTTCCTGGGGCAGCAAATTCCACAGACCTACCACCCTCTGAGTGAAGAAGTTTCTCCTCATCTCAGTTTTGAAAGAGCAGCCCCTTATTCTAAGATTATGCCCCCTAGTTCTAGTTTCACCCATCTTTGGGAACATCCTTACTGCATCCACCCGATCAAGACCCTTCACAATCTTATATGTTTCAATAAGATCGCCTCTCATTCTTCTGAACTCCAATGAGTAGAGTCCCAATCTACTCAACCTCTCCTCATATGTCCGCCCCCTCATCCCCGGGATTAACCGAGTGAACCTTCTTTGTACTGCCTCGAGAGCAAGTATGTCTTTTCTTAAGTATGGAGACCAAAACTGTATGCAGTATTCCAGGTGCGGTCTCACCAATACCTTATATAACTGCAGCAATACCTCCTTGTTTTTATATTCTATCCCCCTAGCAATAAAAGCCAACATTCCGTTGGCTTTCTTGATCACCTGCTGCACCTGCATACCAACTTTTTGATTTTCTTGCACTAGGACCCCCAGATCCCTTTGTACTGCAGTACTTTCCAGTCTCTCGCCATTAAGAAAATAACTTGCTCTCTGATTTTTCCTGCCAAAGTGCATAACCTCACATTTTCCAATATTATATTGCATCTGCCAAATCTCCGCCCACTCACCCAGCCTGTCTATATCCCCTTGCAGGTTTTTTATGTCCTCCTCACTCTCTACTTTCCCTCCCATCTTTGTATCATCTGCAAATTTTGATATGTTGCACTCGGTCCCCTCCTCCAAATCGTTAATATAGATTGTAAAGAGTTGGGGACCCAGCACCGACCCCTGTGGAACACCACTGGTTACTGGTTGCCAGTCCGAAAATGAACCATTTATCCCAACTCTCTGCTTCCTGTTCGATAACCAATCCTCCACCCATGCCAGAATATTACCCCCAATCCCGTGATTTTTTTATCTTAAGTAATAATCTTTTATGTGGCACCTTGTCGAATGCCTTCTGGAAGTCTAAATACACTATGTCCACTGGTTCCCCTTTATCCACCCTATACGTTATATCCTCGAAGAACTCAAGCAAATTTGTCAGACATGACTTCCCCTTCATAAAGCCATGCTGACTTTGTCCTATTAAATTATGCTTATCTAAATGTTCCGTTACTGTCTCCTTAATAATAGACTCCAAAATTTTACCCACCACAGATGTTAAGCTAACTGGCCTATAATTTCCAGCCTTCTGCCTACTACCCTTTTTAAATAACGGTGTTACATTAGCAGTTTTCCAATCTGCCGGGACCTCTCCTGAGTCCAGGGAATTTTGGAAAACTATCACCAAAGCATCCACAATCCCTACTGCCACTTCCCTCAAGACCCTAGGATGGAAGCCATCAGGTCCAGGGGATTTATCCGCCTTGAGTCCCATTATTTTACTGAGTACCATCTCCTGAGTGATTTTAATCGTATTTAGCTCCTCCCCCCCGAGAGTCCCCTGTTTAGTTATGTGTCTTCATAGAGAGTGAGCGTTGGCAGGTAGGTGAAAGGGTACCACAGCCAAGCTTGATCTTGGCCTCACCCAGCATCCTATAATATCCATCAGGTGTCATTGGAAAGCAATCCTGCCTGATTGATTTCCCCCCCTCTCGATTTTCCATATTCATTCTCAGGATATGGGCATGGCTGGCAAGGCCGGCATTTATTGCCTATCTCTAGTTGCCCTGTGTAGGTGGTGGTGATGATGGGACTTCTTCTTGAACTGGTGCAGTTCACATGGTGAAGGTGCTGATACAGTGCTGCAGTGGTTTGATACAACTGAATAACTTGCTAGGCCACTTCAGAGACAGTTAAGAGTCAACTATGTTGGTGTGGGACAGGTGTCATGGATAGGCCAGACTGGGTAAAGATGGCAGGTTTCCTTCCCTAAAGGACAATAAGGAACCAGTTTGATTTTTACAACAATGCGACAGCGTCCTGATCACTTTTACTGATACTGAATTCAAATTGTCAGACTGACATGATGGGATTTGAACTCACATTCGCTGGATGACAAGTCAAGACCTCTGGAGTACTCGTCCAGTAAAATAACCACATTGCTACTTTACCCCTTGTCCAGGGGCACTGAGATACATTAAAGTGTCTCAAAATCCGGCAGAGATCTGGGGGGCAATTTTAACCGCCCCCCACGGTGGGTGGGGGTGGGGGGGGGTTAAATTGTTAAAAATGTGAAACCTGACCCCAACCCGCTGCGAACTTCCGGTATAACCATGGCGGGTTCCGGGACGGCCGAGTAACCTGCTCTCAAGAGACGGGTCCGTGATTTTAATATGTAAATGAGGCTGCGTTCCTCAGACTTTGGCAGCCATTTAAATTTGACGGCTGCAGGCCAGGTTTCCCAGGGCTCGGGAAATCAGGCAGCTAAAGGGAGGTGGAAGCTGCCGGATCCAGCTGGTAAGTGCTTTTCCAGCACTGCTTGTGGGCCAGGAGGAGCAGGAATGCTTCCCCCACCCTGGTCCCTCAACCAAACCTGCCGCGATCTCTTCCCCCACCCCCCCCCCGATCTCTATTTCTTCACCGCGATCTCTATTTCTCTCCACAATCTCTCCCCTCTGCGATCTCTATCTCTCCCCGCGTTCTCTCCCCCACCATAATCTCTCCCCACAATCTCTTCCCCCTCTGCGATCTCTATCTTTTTTTAATTCATTCATGGGATGTGGGCGTCGCTGGCAAGGCCAGCATTTATTGCCCATCCCTAATTGCCCTTGAGAAGGTGGTGGTGAGCCTCCTTCTTGAACCGCTGCAATCCGTGTGGTGACGGTTCTCCCACAGTGCTGTTTGGAAGGGAGTTCCAGGATTTTGATCCAGCGACGATGAAGGAACGGCGATATATTTCCAAGTCGGGATGGTGTGTGACTCGGAGGGGAACGTGCAGGTGGTGTTGTTCCCATGTGCCTGCTGCCCTTGTCCTTCTAGGTGGTAGAGGTTGTGGGTTTGGGAGGTGCTGTCGAAGAAGCCTTGGTGAGTTGCTGCAGTGCATCCTGTGGATGGTACACACTGCAGCCACAGTGCGCCGGTGGTGAAGGGAGTGAATGTTTAGGGTGGTGGATGGGGTGCCAATCAAGCGGGCTGCTTTATCTTGGATGGTGTCGAGCTTCTTGACTGTTGTTGGAGCTGCACTCATCCAGGCAATTGGAGTGTATTCCATCACACTCCTGACTTGTGCCCTATAGATGGTGGAAAGGCTTTGGGGAGTCAGGAGGTGAGTCACTCGCCGCAGAATACCCAGCCTCTGACCTGCTCTTGTAGCCACAGTATTTATATGGCTGGTCCAGTTAAGTTTCTGGTCAATGGTGACACCCAAGGATGAAGATGTTTGGGCCTAGGACACTGCCCTGAGGAACTCCTGCAGCAATGTCCTGGGGCTGAGATGATTGGCCTCCAACAACCATTACCATCTTCCTTTGTGCTAGGTATGACTCCAGCCACTGGAGAGTTTTCCCCCCGATTCCCATTGACTTCAATTTTACTAGGGCTCCTTGGTGCCACACTTGGTCAAATGCTGCCTTGATGTCAAGGGCAGTCACTCTCACCTCACCTCTGGAATTCAGCTCTTTTGTCCATGTTTGGACCAAGGCTGTAATGAGGTCTGGAGCTGAGTGGTCCTGGCGGAACCCAAACTAAGCATCGGTGAGCAGGTTATTGGTGAGTAAGTGCCGCTTGAAAGCACTGTCAACGACACTTTCCATCACTTTGCTGATGATTGAGAGTAGACTGATGGGGCAGTAATTGGCCGGATTGGATTTGTCCTGCTTTTTGTGGACAGGACATACCTGGGCAATTTTCCACATTAATTTCCCACATCTCTCCCCGCGTTCTCTCCCCTCTCCATAATCTCTCCCAGCGATCTCTATTTCTGCCTCCAACCTCTTCCCCCTCCGCGATCTATCTCTCCCCACGTTCTCTCCCCCATAATCTCTCCCCACGATCTCAATTTCTCCCTACAATCTCTCCCCCCCGCGATCTCTATTTAACCCCACGATCTCTCCCCCCCCGCGATCTCTCTCTCTCCCCACATTCTCTCCCCCCGTGATCTCTCCCTGCGATCTTTCTCTCGTGATCTCTCCCTCCCCCCCTACCCATGCCATCTGTTCCTCCCTCTTCACTGCCGCGCTCTGAGCCCCCCAGCGACCCCCGATCTTCTCGATTGCCAGTGACTGTCCCCTACGGTCCACTGCTGCGGCCTTGTATAGCAGGCATTCCCGCACAACAGCTGGTCAGCCTCTCAATCTGACCGGCTGCCTGGCGGGAAATGGAGTTAAAAAATTCTAATGAGGTCCTGCCGTTAAATTCGATATTTCCGGATTTCTCAGCCACTAACACGCGCCCTCCCCACCTCCCTGTAAATTTCGGGGCCCGAATAATTCAGCATAGGCTGGGTATTAAACATGCAGCCTTCCAGTCTGTATCCCTGAGCATTACACCAGCAGTACCATTATCCTTGGGTTGCCAACCCTCCAGGATTGTCCTGGACTCTCCTGGATAATTCAGCGAGCAAACCGGGAGAAAAATCAATGAAGCTTTTAAAAAAAAGGTGTTTTTAAAAAAAATTTCTTTAAACACTTTCAATTATTAGTTGTAAAAGTGTTGGAGATGGGGGAAAAAAGTGCTGTTTCACTGGGCAGGGCGGTTGGAGATGGGAGAGAGGTCATGTGATGAAATCTCCAGGAATACATCCAACCAGAGTTGGCAACCCTACTTTACCCACTGAACCATTTTGAGTTGGAATGGAGTATCAGGAAAGCTCGCAGTGCTGGAGTCCAAGGATAGAGGGTGGACTGGGGAGAGTGGCCAGGCCTTAAGGGAAGAGTTCTCTTTGGGTATTGCAGGGCTCTGCACTGGTTCTATACTGTACAGTGCTAGAGGCAGTAGGCCATGTGCAGTGCGTTTAACTGAGGGCACTGTCACTACAGGCAACAGATGGCTATTAGGCAGTAGCGCGAATGCATGAATCTGCAACTAATAGCCTGCCTGTCAAATGGGGAATGGTGCCAGTAAAGTGGCTGATGAGTGGGAACTAAGTCAATGTGATCCTTATTTCTAGTCACTGGACCACGCAGAGTGTTACAGTGCAGCTCACTCCAGCAGATTACGTACAAACCTCATTCAGATGTACAGATTTGAAGAAGGCTGCATATTCCATTTAATTTGGATGATTTATCGCTTAACTCATCTAAACCTGATTTAATTAAGGAACCCAGCGAATTCTAAGTTTTTTTTTTGCGTGCACTTACTCCTTTTCTTCGTTTACACATCGGTGAGAATATATCTACAGGGGCATTAGGGGGATATTGAAGTCAACCAAGCAATAAATTGCAAAATGTGATTTTCAGTCAATCATGAAGAGAGCAGTGCTGTGAAGACGAGAGGCATGCAATAGGATGGCTGATAAACAGGGGTGCTGGTTTACACTGCATCACTCTTATTTCATCACCTCAAGGCTCAGTTGTCTCCAATCTTCTTCCAGTTGGGTTTCCCAACTCCCCTGGCCCATTTGGCAGCACTCTCACCACTTCCTAACTTCCTTTCCTGGTCTCCATGTTGGCTGATATTGTTAATGGTTCCCTCTCCTCAGGTACTGTCCCCCTCCCCTTCAAATCTGCCATTATCGCCCCCCTCCACAAAAAACCCTCTGTCCTTGCAAACTACCGCCCCATCTCCTCCCTCCCTTTCCTCTCCAAAGTCCATCAATGAGTTCTTGCCTCCCAAATCCGTGCCCTTCTTTTCCGCAACTCCATGTTTGAACCTCTCCAATCAGGTTTCCGCCCCAGCCACAGTACTGAAACAGCCCTTATCAAAGTCACAAATGACATCCTATGTGACTGTGACCGTGGTAAACTATCCCTCCTCATCCCTCTCGACCTATCTGCAACCTTTGACACGGTTGACCACACTATCCTCCTCCAACTCCTCCCCTCTGTCATTCAGCTCGATGGGACTGCGCTCGTCTGGTTCCATTCTTATCTATCCAGTCACAGTCAGAGAATCACCTGCAAAGGTTTCGCTTCCCACTCCCGCACCGTTACCTCTGGATTCTCCCAAGGATCTATCCTTGGGCCCCTCCTATTTCTCATCTACATGCTGCCCCTCGGCGACATCATCCAGAAACACAACGTCAAGTTCCACACGTAGGCTGACGACACCCAGCTCTACCTCACCACCACTACTCTTGACCTCCCCACTCTCTCTCATTTGTCACACTGCTTATCCGACACCCAGTACCGGATGAGCAGAAATTTCCTCCAACCAAGTATTGGGAAGACTGAAGCCATTGCCTTCAGTCCCCATCACAAACTCCGTTCCCTAGCCATCGACTCCATTCCTCTCCCTGGCCACTGTCTGAGGCTGAACCAGACCGTTCACAACCTTGGCGTCCTATTTGACCCTGAGATGAGCTTCCGACCACATATCCACTCCGTCACCAAGACCGCCTACTTCCACCTCTGTAACAACACCCGTCTCTACCCCTGCCTCAGCTCATCTGCTGCTGAATCCCTTATCCATGCCTTTGTAACCTCTAGACTTGACTATTCCAATGCTCTCCTGGCTGGCCTCCCATCTTCCACCCTCGATGAACTTGAGCTCATCCAAAATGCTGCTGCCTGTATCCTAACTCACAAGAATTCCCATTCACCCATCACCTCTGTGCTCGCTGCCCTACATTGGCTCCCGGTCCGGAACGCCTCGACTTTAAAATTCTCATCCTTGTTTTCAAATCCCTCCATGACCTCGCCCCTCCCTATCTCTGTAACCTCCTCCATCCCTACAAGCCTCCGAGATCCCTGCGCTCTCCTAATTCTGGCCACTTGCGCACCCCTGATTTTAATCGCTCCACCATCGGCGGCCATGCCTTCAGCTCGGTCCTAAGCTCTGGAATTCCTTCCCTAAACCTTCCCACTCGCTCTCCTCCTTTAAGATGCTCCTTAAAACCTAAGTCTTCGGCCAAGCTTTTGGTCGCCTGCTTTAATAACTCCTATGTGGCTCGGTGTCAAATTTTGTTTGATAAAGCTCCTGTGAAGCAGCTTGAGACATTTTACTACGATAAATGCAAGTTGTTTTTGTTATTGTTGTTGTTGAAGCAGAAGGTTGTGGGTTCAAGTCCCACTCCAGAGACTTGAGCACATAATCCAGGCTGACACTCCAGTGCAGTACTGAGGGAGTGCCACACTGTCAGAGGTGCCATTTTTCGGATGAGACGTTAAACCGAGGCTCCGTCTGCCCTCTCAGGTGGATGTAAAATATCTGATAGCACTATTCTGGTGAAGAGCAGGCCTGGCCAATATTTATCCCTCAACCAACACCTAAAAAAAAGATTATCTGGTCATTACCACGTTGCTGTTTGTGGAAGCTTGCTACGGGCAAATTGGCTGCCGCCTTTCCTATATTACAACTTCCATAGTGCAGGGAACTTGCAAAGTTAAAAAAAAAGTGCAGCAGAGAAGATGAAATAAAGAAATTGGGATTAGATGACACCGAGCTTGGATTTTGAAATCCGAGGTGTCCAAATTGAGGCACCGAGACCATGCACGACCCTCCCCCCTGAGCCCTGGCAATCTGGGCTTCAATGCTTCAACTACATCCTATTTGTCCTATTTCCTATTCGTTGGCTTGTCCTGTATGTCTGGAGATTAGGGATCATTGGGGAGGACCCTCACAGAACACCAAGATCTGTTAGTATCAGCAACTAGAGATGTTCGTGAATTAATAGCAGCATGGATTTACACTCAATACATGGGCTCCAAAGCTCCAGGATATGCACTTATGCAGCCCCAGAGGACCAAACCCTTGAACGACCCTGCTGGAGGAAGGGAAGATAAGGGAGGTAAATTTTTGAGGAACAAATCAGTCAGGATAGGAGAAGATGAGTGCATATAAAATGGTTGTGGTGTACCAGAAACTGTTCTAGTGAGAGATCAGTGCCCTTATACTGGAGATAGATGAAATCCTGTATGATATGACATATATTTCCATCTGTATATTTGCTTTGTTATGCTGGTAGCTGAAGAAGCAGATTCTTTTTTAAGAATTACATAGAATTTACAGCGCAGGAACAGATAATTTGGCCCTACTGGTCTATACCGGTGTTTACGCTCCACACGAGTCTCCTCCCACCCTACTTCACCTCACCCTATCTACATATCCTATTCTTTTCTCCCTCATGTACTTATCTAGCTTCCCCTTAAATGCATCTATGCTATTCGCCTCAACCACTCCATGTGGTAACAAGTTCCACATTCGAACCGCCCGAAGAGAGTTAAGATCAGCTTTTGGATTTTTTTTTGCGTCTGTTTATATTTTGTGAACGGTGATGGTATCATTAGCAGAAGTGGCTGAAAAGAGTTATTGAGCCAGAGAGTGTGAAGGAGATGAATTAGCACGCAGGGTTGTAACGACACGATGCCTGAGGCACTCGTGGTTAATGATTGTATCTGTGCTAGTATTAATTCTTCTTTCTCCCGCTGTCAGACTCGCTAACACCCCCCCAGACAGTTGTCCCAATAATGTCATTGGCACTTACAGTTTGAGTGAAAATATTTGTTAAAAAAGAATAGAAACTGCAGAAGTTAAAGGACAGGCACTAAAATAGAAACGGAAAATTCCAGAAATACAAAGCAAGCTGTCAGCATCTGTAAAGATAAAAGACAGGCAAGCCCATTGTTCTGTGGTTGGATGGAACTGCCAATCACAGTTCCCCCAAAACGCCAATAAAACACTCCAAAAATACTGTAATTAAATTGGGAGTTGACATATTCGGTCAACATAAACCAATAGATCTAATTGTAACTCGACAGACTCAGTCAATCTGATGCCCAAAACGCTCATAAGAATCTTAAGAAGCCATGGTGTCAGCCTTTGCTCAATGGTACTCTTGCCTTTGAGTCAAAAGGTCATGGGTTCAAATCCCACTCTAGAGACTTAAGCATAAAGATCAAGGCTGACACTTCAGTGCAGTACTGAGGGAGTGCTGCACTGTCGGATAGTGCCGTCTTTTGGATGCGATCCTGACTACTCTCTCAGGTGGGCAAACAAGATCCCATGGCACTATACAAAGAACAGCAGGGGAGTTCTCCTTGGTATCCTGGCCAATACTTATCCCTCAACCAACATCAATAAAAAAAAACACCCACAGATTATCTGTTTGTGGGATCTCGCTGTGCGCAACTTGGCTACGGTGTTTCTTTCTTTTACCATGATTTTCAGCCCTAGAGACTCAGAGGCTGAGCACTGTCAACTGTTTTTTTCTAAACATTGTTTTTATTTTAGAGATATTTATTTTAATGAGGGCATGTCTTAAAAATATTGATCATGCTGAGATTCAGATGTCCTCAAACCCTGGGCAGGCTTGTTGAAGAACCTACACTCTCACACCGCAGTTTGGTAGGGAACTGATGCAAATATTTGCCTTGAGGTACCACAGAATTCGAATCATATAGCACAGAAGGAGGCCATTTGGCCCATCGTGCCTGTGCCGGCTCTCTGAAAGAGTTATCCAATTAGTCCACTCCCCTGATCTCTTCCCATTGCCCTGCAAATTTTTCCTTTTTAAGTATATATCCAATGCCCTTTTGAAAGTTACTATTGAATCTGCTTCCACTACCCTTTCAGGCAAGATTGTAGAGGCATTGCCAATAAGGCCCCGTTAATGATGAGATGATAGAAAAATAACTGGAGGAGAGATGAAAAAAATTACATTGTCCTTTCTGCAATTTTTGTTTTTTATTTTAAAGCAATCAATAAAAATGTGGACAAAGTTTAGATGATTGTTTAACTCAGAGCAAAGAGAACATGTCTCTGAGAAAATCAAAGTCGTGGGCTCTGGTTTGATGAATTATTAAGTGAGTGTTTTTTTCCCCTTTCAGTGAGTGCTCATTCCCCTACTAGACTTCTCTTGCACTGCATTCCCAATCAGTGAAGACATGGTTCCTGCTTTCTGTCCCTGAGGAATACTATCATCAGCTTGACTTTCAGAACTGTCTTATCTGTGCTAAAACGAATCTATTATCTGTTCAAAACTCATTGCCCCTCTGGTTTATATGCGCTTGCTTTGTGTTCATTTGCTATCGGTTACAGTTGCTACATGTGGCATGAACAAGAATCCAAATGAATGTGTTCAGTGTGATGTTTAATCAGTAGTTGGTGGGGAAGTTTCTCCTGGTCCTACATGAAGCACACAGACTGCAGTTATACTGCACTGACGTAGAGTGCCAAGTGCAGCTGGCAACACTCGGGTCCCACCGCAGGCTGCAAATCATAAAATAAAGACTTGCATTTATATATCGCCTTTCACAACCTCAGGA
Organism: Heptranchias perlo; assembly: GCF_035084215.1. Classification (NCBI taxonomy): domain Eukaryota; kingdom Metazoa; phylum Chordata; class Chondrichthyes; order Hexanchiformes; family Hexanchidae; genus Heptranchias; species Heptranchias perlo. The sequence continues at coordinate 13,261,836 of NC_090331.1, read as the reverse complement.
TGTCCCAAAATGCTTTACAGTCAATGAAGTACTTTTTGAAGTGTTGTCACTATTGTAATGTAGGAAAAGCAGCAGCCAACTTGTGCACAGCAAGGTCCCACAAACAGCAATGTGATAATGTCCAGATAATCTGTTTTCAGTTATGTTGGTTGAGGGACAGATATTGGGTGAGGACACTGGGGAGAACTCCCAGGCTCTTCATCACAATAGTGCTGTGGGATCTTTTACATCCACCTGAGAGGGCAAAAGGTGGTTTAACATCTCATCCGAAAGATGGCACCTCCAACGGTGCAGCACTCCCTCAGTATTACACTGGCGTATCAGTATAGATTATATACTCAAGTCTCTGGAGTGGGACTTGAACCCACAACCTTCTGACTCAGAGATGAGAGAGCTACCCACCAAGCCATGGCAAGTACAGACCAGAGTAAAGTAGGGGAGCGAGCTCTGCATATCCATGCTTACACACTGGCACATAGCCCCGGTCTTTTTCGTGCTAATGGACAGGAATGTTTACACTCTCATAATGTGAAAAAGACTCTGCAGTAAACTTATAAAGTTCATTAGGCAATCTTTCTATCTGATTCACACCACTTCAGAGTTATACTCCAACACAGTGTTGAATCGAAGTGATGCACGACAGCCTTCGAGGGAGAGGAGAGGGAGGGTCTTTCGTACTACTTGGCTTTAATGCATTCTGGAGTCAGCAGGGGACCTGAATGTTCACTTGGCTCAGTCAGTGGCACTTTTGCCTCTAGGCCACAGTGGTGTGGACTCAAACTCCACTCCACATAATCTAGACTGACACATCAGTGTACTACTGAGATCTGTCATACAGTTGAGGTATTAAACCCGTGTTGTCTATCACTGACTAGTCACAGGCGTAGCTATAGCAACGCCATTTTAGCCACATGCACTAATTTTAGTAGAAAGCGCCTTACACACAATGCATAAATTTTTATCTTTTGTATGTCTGTGTGTCTCATTAATATGTTTGAAGTATGTTTGTCAAGGCACAGTGGAACTCGCTGCTCCACTTTGCATAGTGCCCTGGAGGTCTAATGTCCATCAGAAGCATTGAAATGAGCAGAAAGGGCCGTGGTTTAACATCTCTTTGCACTTCAATAGATTTGCAATCTACACCACTGATGTTCTGAAAACCTCACCATTTCTGATTTTCTGATGCATGGTGCAGTTTTACATTCGCCTCTATAAACCTTTGTCCTTGTCTCTGTTCCATTCGAAAATTGGGTTTATCACCACCCCCCCCCCTGCAGTTGTGACATCGTAGTTGATTGGCATTTACCAAGGCAACCAATAAAGGATGGTTGTGAGCAGGGAAGAACTTTGCAGAAGGTTAACTGGATTAGCTGGAGTTCAGGGCATAGCCAATTGTACGTGATCTGTAGGGATAGAGGGCTTAATGGCCACTTCTCATTCCAAGCAAAAACTTGCAGTGTTAGTATGTGCAGGATACACAATGAGCTCAGCTCAGTTGGTACCATTCTAGGCTCTGGACCTGCACTGATACACTGCCTTATCACAAACTCAGGATTTCCCAAAGTGCCTTAGAACCAATGGATTGCAATCACTGTTGTTACACAGGGAAACACAGCAGCTTGTTTGCTCACGGCAATGTCCCACAAACAGCAAATGAGACGAATGACTAGATTAGCTGCTTTTCGTGGTGATGGTTGAGGGATGAAAGTTGGCCAAGACACCTGGAGAACTCTCAGCTCCTCGTTGAACAATCCCATGGCATCTTTTACATCTATCTGAAAGGGCAGATGGGTCTTCCATTTAACGTCTCACCCAAAAAACGAAAATGTAGCACCCTCTCAATATTGCATTTCAGTGTCAGCCTAGGTTGTGTGCTGAAATCCTGGAATCGGGCTTGAGCCCACAACTTTCTGACTCAGAGTGGATCTTGCTATTGACCGAGCCAAGCAGACACCCACGTGGGTTCAAGTCCCGCTCCAGAGACTTGAGCACAAATTCTAGGCTGAAACTCCAGTGCTGTTTTGAGGGAGCTCTGCACTGTCAGAGGTGCCATTCTACAAATGATGTATTAAACCAAGGTCCTGGTCAACATGTTAAACATGGCAAGTTCGAAGAACAGCAGGGACCTTTCTTGGTATCCTGGTCAACGATCAAAAACAGCCTTAACTGACCATCCATAACATAAAAGAAAGAAACGGCATTTATATAGCCCCTTTCATGACCTGAGGATGTCCCAACCTGCTTTACAACCAATGAAGTATAGTACTTTTGAAGTGTAGTCACTGTTGTAATGTAGGAAACATGTCTGTTTATAGGACATTGCTGCCTTCTTTGTCTGCATAGCAACAATTATTATATTTCAAAAAGTAATTCATTGCTTGAAGTGATAAGGCACTATATAAATGCAATTTTTAAAAAAATAAATGAGCTACTAGTGAAGACCTAATGACACACAGTGACTTATGGAGTTTCACTTTATGAACGGAATTAACAGTGGCCAGTTGTGCATTCTCTTTATACAACATTTGGAGATAATTTTCATTTTATCATCAAGTGATTATGCCTTATGTATTTTTAATTTAATTTTAATGAGGAATATTAGAAGCGCTTTAATATTCCCACTTTGAGTTGCCTTCAGAAGTGATTGGCTGCCATCTTGAAAATTCCCAAAATGGGGATTCAGCATTAAACTCACAAAGGCAGACTCTATCTGCTCTGTTGCCTACCCCTACAGCTGCTATTCATTTACAGCTCTGCGACTCAATGGAAAGCAGACAAAATTAAATACCTTTAAAATCTTTATCAGTTGACTGAACACGAGGAAAATCCATTTGCAAGACTTCAATTCCTTATACCAAGCTACAGATGCTGTATTAACACTGGACAGTGACTAAAGACCGCAGAATTTCAGAAATACTTCAGTGCTTTGAGAGAACAGTGGTGCGTATGGAATAAACACTGTAACCTGCGTGTAAGATACTGGGAATTTAATAGTTACTGGTCACATCTGTAGCAGGAGGTGTTATTTTCACAATAAATAAATGGAATTACATCCTGACTTTTTTAGGAATGATGTTGTGTTATATTAAAAAAAAACAGGGGCAATATTTCTTTAAATGACTTACATCTGAAATACAATCTGGTGCGTGCACAGAACTGTATCAGTATTCGATTAGCTTTGTTTTATTTTTATTACACCTGCTACAATCTCCAGGCTTTTAAAAGCCAAACTCGACATTACTTAATCCTATGCTTTTCAACCTTGGCGGTGTCCTACATGGAGGGGCTTAGCCCTTCATTAAGGCGTCTCAATTAAAAAAAACACATTGCCCAGAATTTGCTGGAGTGGGGCGTCTTGTAGCACGCCTCGTTAGTTAGACATTTTCCTTCACCTTTCAGCTTGAAAATATTTTGCGCCGCAAATTGCTGGAAGTGCGAGCTGATAACGGTGCGAGGAGGGCAACAGGGACCTTAGTGAACGACGGGACCAACAGTCTATCTACTGAACCAATGAGATTTGAGGATTGAGAAAGAAACAGAGGACCGACAGAGAGGGAAATAAGGTGAATTAGAGTCAAATCATGTACAGAAAGAGAAATAAAGAGAGGGAAAGACTTGATTAGAGGGAGAAAAAAAATATGGAAAGGAAAAGTAAGGAAAAAATTAAAAATTTAAATTTTAAAATGTTAAAAATCTCCAACAATTTAAACGGTGGAGAGTCATTCCTACAGGTAGCAATGTTACCTGTAGGAATGAGCCTCCATAGTTTAAATTGCTCCCTTTCTGGGCCGGGGAGGTTGAGTGGCATTGCAGGAACATAAATCTCCGAATTAAAAAGGGTACTTGTGCTGTTAAGTACCAGCCCTAACTTTCTGCGGCAAATTTAATTGGCAATTAATGTGCAAATGCAGTAATTTCTTGAAACTCATGGGAAGGTTGAGGGCGAGCTGCCATTTTCGCGAGGCTAACGGCAGAGCTTGTGGGGATTCACAATTCACAGGGTATCTCTTCCTCGCCACAAGTTGCTGGATGATTTACACTTTAATAATGGCGAGTGCCATTAATCTCGCCTTCATTTTGGCAGCAAATTTTGGCTCATTGTGTTTGAAAGTAGTTTAGTTCTAAGCAGAGGTTGTTGAATATGAGAAAGAATAGTTCAGAGGTGGCACAGCATGCTAGGCCGTTAGTGTGCCGTGTCACGAAGTGGAAGGTCAGGGCTTCATACCCATGGAGAGTTACAAGCCTCAAGACTTGCCATCAGTGACAAAAGGAGTCATTTTATCCGGGCACGGGATTTGGGCAACCACCATATAAATCACTTTTCATCCAAGACAGCATGTAGCAAGTGATCATTGCTAATGCTTCCTCCAATGAGTTTGGTTTTCCCACATTAACTGAAAGCTTCTGGTCTCCTCACTGACTCTTAATTATCTATAAAGCCTAAGTACATCTAAGCCCTCAATACTGCTCCTGTATCTGGTGAGGCTCCTTAACCATCTCTTGAATAGGTTACCAAAATTAGCATTCATTTGATAGATAACCCATCTTATATCTCCTACCTCTCTTTCTTTTTCTCTCTCTCTCCCTCTGTTACAACTTTGCTTGTCCCTTCAGTTTTATTGATACTACTGTAGACATTGGTCCTGTGAACTTTCTCTTATCTCTCCTAAGCACCAAATGTGCCCTTCCTTATCCAACCACTCTCACTGTATTGAAATGAAGACTCACTGCATTGTCTCAAACTCATTCTTTCTGAGGACCTGAAAATGAGAGAACTCCTTACTCCCTTTCATTTTCCCTTAATTCTACAGTCTACTGGCTGTTAAACTGCTTTACTTACTGTTCTCTCCTACTTTTTTTCAACTTCCACAGTGCTTTTCACTATTCTTGGCCCCACAACTTGCTTTCTCAATTTCAAACTAAATCACTTTCACGTTTGCCATTTTATCTTTCTCATTGAACAAGTGGGTGCATTACCTGAATGTAGACATCTCTCCCTTCCCGATCAATCTTGACACTGTGGAGTTGTCCATTTGCTAACTTTCTGCCATCGATGCTGAAGACATCGGTGTCTTTATCTGTATCCAGCTTGTACCTGATCTGGAGGCTCCCTGGAACAAGAGTTGGTTGGTTTCAATTTACAAGACATGGAGCTAACAGGAAAGAATACCAAGCTTTCAGAAAGACCCGACTCAAGGCTTACAGCAAAACAGGCACAAGGAAAGCCCATGAACGCAATGCAAATAGAGTTGTGAACTCCTGTTAAAGCCCCTCCATAATACCTTATATGACAAGTGGGGCTGACCAGATGTTCTTGCTCTCTCTTGATTAGGAGAGTTTCGCCTGTTGCTCAATTTGCCACCTATCCGTTTTCAGACTGGGCAAATGAATTTTTCAGAGGGATACTTGGAAATGTGAATAATATAAAACGGGGAACATCAAAAGTCCTGCCTTTTAAAAATAAACCAGGACTCCAATGTCTCCACTTACCTCTTTTCCTTATAATGTTTGGTTCTAATGATGAAGGTTTTCAATGAATTTTCAACAATCAGAACTTGAGCTCACCATCCAGCCCTGGCTTACCCCATTCTGCCATGTGTTGGGCGTGCAGGGAGATGGAGACAGTCCCTGTAGCACAACTGGCAATGCCAAGACCCTCTCTGTGGCTGGGTTCTGATGCACAGTACCTGTATTCAACGGTATGGGTCGTGAATACTGGGCCTTCTGACATTGGAACGATGTCTAAGAAGGCAAATTCAAAATGATAATAATTCAAATTACTTTTCAAAAAATAACACCTTGATTTAATATAGTGGATTTTGACCTTATAAAGGTGAGGAATGTCAACACTGGGGAATAAACACTCAGTGTCAGCATCAAGTAATCTCATCTTAGATAGTACAAAAGTTACATGTGAACTAAAGCTCCAGTTACACAACTGCAACAGTGTGTCTTAGAAGAGAAGACCCTACTGCACTAACAGTTTCACTTCCGATACCAGATGATGTGAGGCCTCCAACATGTCTTAGCGTGGAATGGTAGGCTGCACAGTTTATATCCTCCATGCCACTTAAAAATGACTTCCCAATCTCGGCCAAGTGCTGGAGGCAGACAGACACTGGGGGTTGAAGGGTTAGCTGTGGCTCAGTTGGTAGCATTCTCACCTCTGAGTCAGAAGGTTATAGGTTCAAGTCTCACTCCAGAGACTTGAGCAAAAATCTAGGCTGTGACACTCCAGTGTAGTACTGAGGGAGTGCTGCACTGTCATGAAGGTGCTGTCTTTCAGATGAGATATTAAACTGAGGCCCCATCTTCCATCTCAGGTGGATGTAAAAATCCCATTGCATTATTTTGAAGAAGAGCAGGGGATTTCTCCCCAGCTAACATTTATCCCTCAACCAACATCACTGTTGTTGTAGTGGTTATGATAAGGAGTGAAAATTGAACAAATTGGACAATTTGTGGAATATCGCCAGAAAATGACTGCAAAAGCCGCTCGATTCTCAAAAAAACCAATCTCGTTGATCCCTAGCTGGCCTATGTGTGACTCCAGTCTTACACGACATGCTTGACTCTTAATGCCCTCAGGGCAACCAGAGCTGGACAATAAATATTGTCCTGTTAGTGTCACCCACATCCTGAGAAATGTTTTTTAAAAATGTATCCAGGTACTGTATCAGCCAGAACTGAGGATCAAAAAAATTGTTTTAAAGATATTGTGGGTGAAAATATAGCGTTTAAATTGAAATGGGTTTACAGATACATGGTCCAGTGCACACAAAAGTTCAAGTGGGCCCATATTTCACGAGGTACATAAGGAAGATGGGAGGAAATCCACTTATGTTTTGTGAAAATTTAGAAATTAATTCTTAAATCATTCAAGTGATAAATCAATCCCGACAGACCTACAGTCAGAATGCAAGGACGGTTCTGAGGAATGATCAGGCACATTTTTGGAAGGCTGCCAATGTCTGATTAGGGGAAGACAAATTAATGAAATCCGCCTCAAATCTGAAGTGCGTTCTTCTTAGAATAGAATTTTATTCATTTTCCTTTCTCCACAATGTCTCTCACGCATTAACCCTTGCTCTTCCTCTTCCCTGCATCCTCACTGTATTGAAACTAATACCCATACCTGCAGCTCATTCAGTCCTGAAACTATGCTACTCCTCACGTCCCTTAATCGTCCCTTCCTGCTATAATCTTCAGACTTTTAAAACGACTTGCAACTATATCGCTGTTGCTTCATCGTCGCTGGGTCAAAAGCCTGGAACTCCCTACCTAACAGCATTGTGGGAGAACCTTCACCACACGGACTGCAGCGGTTCAAGAAGGCGGCTCACCACCACCTTCTCAAGGGCAATTAGGGATGGGCAATAAATGCTGGCCTTGCCAGCGATGCCCACGTCCCATGAACGAATAAAAAAAACCTCACAGTTTGGCATCACCATAGCAACACTTCCCAATTTACCTGGCCTTGTCTTGTCATTTAAACTTTGCTTTGTCTCCTGATCTAGTTTTCTCAATTCATAAAATAAGCCCCCAAGCCTCTTTCAATGCTGGTCGATGATTTGACCTTAAAAGTTGTGTATAAGCAGCTTGTGACTCTTCCCTATAATTTTCTCTTCCTCATTGTAGGGGAGTTCTTGGCCTCTGTTCTACTCTCCCCAGAAACACTGCTCGCTCCATCAGACAGGAGCCATTTGAATAAGCCCACAGTATTTGGAATAGTCTGTCGATGCCCACCACACTGTACCGTTATGCCAATTCCTGCGTTTGTATATTAGAGGTACCATGGCAATCTCACACAAACCCAGAATTTAATGGCGCAGTTATACTGTGTCAATAGAGAAGTGTTCCACCTCGCAGTGATGTAAAAGTGACGGTATAACTCTGGAACTGGATTCCAACCTGATTCCACAAGCCGCCCCTCCCTATCTCTTTAATCTCTTCCAGCCCTACAACCTTCTGAGAACTCTGCGTTCCTCCAAATCTGGCCTCTTGTGCATTCCCCCACCTCCTTCGCCCTACCATTGGCGGCCGTGCCTTCGGCTGTCTATGTCCAAAGCTGTGGAATTCCCTCCCTAAGCCTCTCCACTTCTCTCTCCTCCATTAAGACGGTCCTAAGAAACTACCTCTATAGCCGAGCTTTTGGTCACATGGCCTAACGTCTCCTTTTTTAGATCTGTGTCAAGTTTTGACTGATTACGCACCCGTGAAGTGCCTTGGGACATTTTACTTTGTTAAAGACGCTATATAAATGCAAGATTTTTTCTTATGACTGTTTGGGTTTGATTGTACTGAGAAAGTAGGCACTCTGCCTGTGCTCCATAAACATTTAAAACCTAACAGCTGGAAGTAAAGGACATTTTACGCAGAGCTCTCTCTGGGACCAGGGAGTCTGAATTGCAGCCAGACACTATAAATTCTATTGGCTACAAAGTGATTCTACAGCTGCTATTAAGAAATTAGTGACTACAGTATGACTGCACCCTAAGGCATCTTCTTTGGGAGCACTGCAAAAACACCACAAGCGCTGGAGTTACAAGAGGTGCGGGAGTATGTTCCAGCAACATGACCAATGAAGTAGAGTCTGTAGAAGAAAGAAAGACTTGCATTTATATAGCGCCTTTCACGACCTCAAGGCATCTCAAAGTGCTTTACAGCCAGTGAAATACTTTTTGAAGTGTAGTCACTGTCGTAATGTAGGAAACATAGCCGCCAATTTGCGCACAGCAAGATCCCACAAACAGCAATGTGATAAATTACCAGATAATCTATTTTAGTGATGTTGGTAGAGAGATCGATATCAGCCAGCATACCGAGAAGAACTCCCCTGCTCTTCTTCGAAATAGTGCCCTGGGATCTTTTACGACCACCTGAGGGGGCAGATGGGGCCTCCGTTTAACGTCTCATCCGAAAGGCAGTACCTCCGGCAGTGCAGCACTCCCTCAGTACTGCACTGGAGTGTCAGTCCAGATTATGTATTTTGTAGAAGGGTAGCAATATACTACGAGCAAGGAAGGCCAATTCAGTTGGTAAGCACCAATGAAGTACAAGTAAACAGCGGAAAACTAAGCAATCAAATTGCTCGATCGTTTTAATTTTCAAAGCTAGTAATCCCGAAATGGCCGGTAACATAAACTGACCAATCAAATGACTTGAACAAATTGGTTTCAGCCACCAACTTTACTTTTCTATTATCTGCCAGTAACATTTATATCATAAGAAACCCATTTATAAAAACTATACAATTCTTACTCGGAAGGGGCGATTTTTCTCAATGTGCTTTTCCCAATGCCCATGGCAGTTTGGAAAAAGGCAAGCGGTGATATACACCACATGACGTACACATGAATTAAGGAGTCCAGGCTTGTTGACTGAATTAAAAGAGCTGATGAGAGAGAGAACTGTACGGTGGAAAACCAGCAGAAAAAAGACACAGCGGGACTGCTGATATCTCAGACAATAAGAAGCTTGTGAGAGTGGGCGGCATGATTCACATTTCATTCTTCCCTCCCACTTCTAGGGGAAGCCCAGTTTCCACTCAGTACCCACCCATGGCACACGGGTGAAATGAGGATCTCGAGATGTGGGAGGATTGTTTTACTCTTACAGTTCATGTAATGGAGCATAAATATATTAGACAACCACCCTCTCCCCAGTAAATATTACAACTCAACAAACCATATCTATTATGTATGAACTATTAATGTTTTCTTTAAAAAAAGTCTCTCATTCAAAAGCTGAGCACCATTCACTGTGATACTGAGCCTCAAATAAACCAGGAACTTGCCAGGTTCAATGCCCGACCTGTGCTTAGTAAACTTCTCTCAACCAGGGTGATAGCTGGGGCACTATAATTGGGATTAATGTCCTTGGGCTAAGGAGGGCGGAAAGCCAGCTTGATTTCTTTCTCTTGATCGTTGTCCACTTACCTATGCAGGAAATGTGCGTTTGTGTGTGTGTGTGTGTACGTGTGTGCTTGCGTGTGGACAGTGGGTGAGGACAGGAATGGCATTAACTAAGATACTGTCATGTTCAAATAGCCTGCTAACACTTACTACCTGGGCTCATGCTTGAAGAATGGCCACTTGGGTTAAGCAGTGGGAGTTGGAACCGTATCCCAACATGACCCAAAACCTTCAGAAGTGAAGCGAAGATAGCTAGATCAGACAGAAATTAAGATAACATTGACTCATCTCTATTAGAAAAGGTCTGTACTTGCTCTTGATACTTAGAGGATTATTTTTTAGATATCTGTTTGGCTCAGTTGGTAGTGTCAGCCTACATTGTGTCTTTACGAGAAGCTTACACCCACAAGGATGTCAACTTGGCTCAGCCAATAGCCCTCACTTCATGGGGCAGAAGGTTGTGTGTTCAAGCCCCACTCCAGGACTCCAGTATATGTTCTAGACTGATACTCTAGAGCCAGTACTCAGGGACTACTGCATTGTCAGGGAGTGCTGTCTTTCAGATGACATGTCCAATCAAAGTAGTATTTCAGGCACTGGCTAAAATTCTCAGGACATTGTTCAAAGAAGGGTAGGGAGTTCTCCAAGTGTTCTGAGTTCCACCAAATTAACTGGTTGTATGTTTCCTTGTTATACATGGGATCTTCTGTGTGAAGTGGTTGCTGCAATTGTCTCCACTTCAAAGTAAGTGACGCATGGTATTTGGAGCTCTGAGAGATGTGATCAGACATTATATCAATGTAAGTCTTTTGCTTTGAACAGTGTCTTCGCTCTCTTAGATTAGTGCTTTACGTAATTTTATTTACGTTGCCAGAAAGCTTTTGTGAAAGGTACAGAATTCAAGACCAACTCCCTTCACATCATTAATTTCACTGAACATTACTATTCTGTCACTGCAGGCCTCTCCATATGGTGTGCTATGCTGAGGGGAAAATGTTCAGTTGTCATCTGTCATGTTTATTCCCTGACCCAACTCTCATTTCAGTTTGCAAGTCTGAATATTCTTGCGAAAGCTTCTAACTGAATTGTCACGTCACATGTCACTGTTGAATTCAGCTCCCAGTCCTTTCATTTGAATGTAAAGAAGCTATTTTTCTCCAATTTTCTTTCATTTTCTCCTGAGTGTATTGATTCATGTGGGTACAATTCCAGCCTCCAGTGCAGTTCCAACTCTCTGGTACAATTCCAGCACTCCATTCAGCCATGGCTCAGTTGGTAGCACTTTCACCTCTGAGTTAGAAGGTTGTGAATTCAAGTCCCACTCCAGAGACTTGAGCTCAAAATCTAGGCTAACACTCCAGTGCAGTACTGAGGGAATGCTGCACTGACGAAGGTGCCATCTATTGGATGAAATGTTAAACCGAGGCCCTGTCTGCCCTCTCAGATAAATATATAAGATCTCATGGCAATATTTTGAAGAGTTATCCCTAGTGTCCCGGTTAATATTCACCCCTCAACCAACATCACTAAAAAACAGATTATCTGGTCATTTATCACATTGCTGTTTGTGGGACCTTGCTGTGTGCAAATTGGCCGCCGTGTTTTTTACATTACAACAGTGACTACACTTCAAAAAGTACTTCATTGGCTGTAAAGTGCTTTGGGATGACCTGAGGTTGTAAAAGGCGCTATTTAAATGCAAGTTGCTAATTTCTTTAGTCCTCTGGTACAGATCCAGCACTACATTACAATTCCAGCTGTCTGATGCAGTTGCACCTTCTGGTGCAGTTCCTGTTCCAGTCCCAGGCCTCCGGTGCAGTTCCAACCCTCTGGTACCTTGTCCAAGTGAGACATTATGGCTCCAATATTTATGGGGGGGCAGGGAGAGAGCGGGTAGCTGGTGAGGAAACCCGGAAAGCCCAGGGACGTGGACATCCTGCTGAGATTAACAGCAGGACCTCATTATCATTGTCGCCCTGCCAGATTGACAGGCTAGCCGGCTGCCGAGCGGGAAAGCAAGTGGCAAGGGGCTGCTGCTGGGGACCATTGGGGACTGGGAGGGAGGGAGAGGTCGGGGCTTGGTGGGCGTGAGGGGGTTGGTGGTTGGCAACCGGGAGGGAGGGAGACATCGGGGGCTTAGTGAAGTGGGGGGGTCGCCGATTGCTGCAGCGAGGGGAGGCCGCAATCGGCAGAAGCTTGGCCGAAGGCTTGCTTGAGAGGGTGGAAGGAAGCACTCCTGCTCCTCCTTGCCCACAAGGAATACTCTGAAAAGCACTAACCTGCTGGAGCCGACAGTCCCAATTGCACTTTGGGAGCCTGATTTAAATATGATAATAAAAAATCCCGTCTCTCGAAAGTGGGACACACATACGCCTCGCATCCTTTCACCATAAAAATGGTTGTAAACAATTTTACAACACCAAGTTATAGTCCAACAAATTTATTTTAAATTCCACAAGCTTTCAGAGGCTTCCTCCTTCCTCAGGTGAACGGTGTGGAAAAAATGGTGACAGGTGTGTATGTGGCGAGTTGGGGACGTGTTCGCCGATTTTTAATTTTTAACCCCCCTCTCCCGCCCATCATTAAGTTACGAGGAGAGATTACACAAATTCGGGTTGTATTCTCTAGCGTTTCGAAGGTTAAGGGGTGATCTGATCAAAGTTTATAAGATGTTAAGGGGAACGGATAGGGTAGATAGAGAGAAACTATTTCCACTGGTTAGGGATTCTAGGAGTAGGGGGCACAGTCTAAAAATTAGAGCCAGACCTTTCAGGAGTGAGATTAGAAAACATTTCGACACATAAAGGGTGGTAGAAGTTTGGAACTCTCTTCCGCAAACGGCAATTGATACTAGCTCAATTGCGAAATTTAAATCTGAGATAGATAGCTTTTTGGCAACCAAAGGTATTAAGGGATATGGGCCAAAGGCAGGTATATGGAGGTAGATCACAGATCAGCCATGATCTTATCAAATGGCGGAGCAGGCACGAGGGGCTGAATGGCCTACTCCTGTTCCTATGTACCTATGTCATGGTGGGGGGGGGTTAATACCAAGGCCGTTATTAATGTGGGAGCCTCAGCATATTATTCAGCTAAGGAAGAGACCAGATCCCAGCCTGATTCTATGCTCACCCAATGGCTGCACACCCACACTTTCCAGTGTATGTCACTGGATGGCGATTCGAGTACAGAGGTTCTGTGGTTAAGGTACAGGAGTCGCATCTCAGAGATCACACGTACAGAATCTCACCGTGCAAGTTCTGAGACGGAATTCAATAAATCTGGTCCTTTGTGGACTAATACCAGATAAAATGGCCACAAAAGCTGTCGGATTGTTGTAAAAACCCAACGGGTTTGCTAATATCCTCCAGGGAAGTGAACTGCCACCCTTTATCTATTCTGGCATCCGTGTGACTCTGGTCTGCACTATGTGGTTGACTATGAATGCCCAATGAAGTGTCCTGGGGAGGCATTGAGTTGTCCGAACAATTTCTACAAAGTAATTAGAAGACCCAGCACCATCACCGGAGGGCAATACGCACCTTCCACCCTCTGTAAACTTGAGCACATCCAAAACTCTGCTGCCCGTATCCTAACTTGCACCAAGTCCCGTTCTCTCATCACCCTTGTGCTCGCTGACCTATATTGGCTCCCGGTCTGGGAAACCCTTGATTTTAAAATTCTCATCCTTGTTTTTAAATGCCTCCATTGGCCTTGCCCCTCCCTAACTCTGTCACCTCCTCCAGCCCTACAACCCTCCGAGATCTCTGTGCTCCTCTAATTCTGGCCTCTTGCGCATCCCTGATTTTAATCGCTCCATCATTGGCAGCCGTGCCTTCAGCTGCCGAGGCCCTAAGCTCTGGAATTCCCTCCCTGAACCTCTCTGCCTCTCCACCTGATGCTTCTTAAAACCTACCTCTTTGACCAAATTTTTGTTCACCTGTCCAAATAGCTCTTTATGTGGTTTGGTGTCAAATTTTGTTTGATAATACTCCTGTGAAGCGCCTTGGGACATTTTACTACGTTAAAGGCGCTATATAAATGCAAGTTGTTGTTATTGTAGTTGTTAAAGGGCAATAAATGAAGCATTGCCAGGTTCATTTACATCCCAAGAACAAATCAGAAAATGTAATTAAGGCAAGAAATCCTAGCTGATCTTTTCCTCTCCCTAGTGGGAGGGCACAGGAGCTAATTGCAGTGATCTATGTGCTACCCCAGCTAAGATCATGTAACTCAGCTGAGACCTTCCAGAACTGAATGGCTCAGTGTTACATTAGCCAGTGCATTTAACCACTTATTCGGGGAGCTTTGCAAAGGCTGTAATGATAATAATGGAAACAAGGATTGAATTTTTGCCTGTACAGTTTCCCTCTACCTCTTGTTTTTCAGCCTGCCTGACTGCCAAACTAAAATAATAATCAGGACCAACCTAACTTTCCTAGTAAGCTGCAAATGTGAGTCTCATTAGACATTATAATGTAGCATGGCCTACTATGAGCTTGAGGGATGAATGGAAGAATGTCCAAGCGAGGAGATTCATGATCTTACAATCTCTGTTTTAAAACTAGGTGCAAAAAACACAGCAGCACACAATCCTGAACATAAGAACATAAGAAATAGGAGCAGGAGTAGGCCATCCGGCCCCTTGAGTCTGATCCGCCATTCAACAAGATCATGGCTGATCTTCTACCTCAACGCCATCTTCCTGCATTATCCCCATATCCCTTGATGCCTTTAATATCTAGAAATCTATCGATCTCTGTTTTGAATGTACTCAATGACTGAGCCTCCACAGCCCTCAGGGGTAGAGAATTCCAAAGATTCACCACCTTCTGAGTGAAGAAATTTCTCCTCATCTCAGTCCTAAATGGTCTACCCCTTATTCTGAGACTGTGACCCCTGGTTCTAGACTCCCCAACCAGGGGAAACATCCTCCTTGCATCTACTCTGTCGAGCCCTGTAAGAATTTTGTATGTTTCAATGAGATCACCTCTCATTCTTCTAAACTCTAGAGAATACAGGCCTAGTCTACTCAATCTCTCCTCAAAAGACAATCCTGCCATCCCAGGAATCAATCTGGTGAACCTTCATTGCACTCCCTCCATGGCAAGCATATCCTTTCTCAGGTAAGGAGACTAAAATTGTGCACAATACTCCAGGTGCGGTCTCACCAAGGCCCTATATAATTGCAGTAAGACATCTTTACTCCTGTACATAAATCCTCTTGTAATAAAGGCCAACATACAATTTGCCTTCCTAATTGCTTGCTGCACTTGCATGTTAGCTCTCAGTGACTCAATGTACAAGGACACCCAGGCCCCTTTGAACATCAACATTTCCCAATCTCTCACCATTTAAAAAATATTCTGCATTTCTGTTTTTCCTATCAAAGTGGATAACTTCACATTTTTCCACATTATATTCCATCTGCTATGTTCTTGCCCACTCACTTAGCCTGTCTATATCCCCTTGAAGCCTCTTTGCATCCTCCTCACAATTCACATTTCCCACCTAGTTCTGTATCATCAGCAAACTTGGAAATATTACATTTGGTCCCCTCATCCAAATCATTGATATAGATTGTGAATAGCTGGAAGATTAGAGGGATCTCTCCTTTTTCTGACCACAGGAGTGTCGGTACCCAATTTCCTCACATTAAGAAGGGAGCTTCTATCGATATCGTATTGCTATATTTTTCCATTTCTATTGCAGACTGCACGCGCTGCAGTCCCTAAGTTAGGAAATGACTGCAGAAAATCCCACAGTTACATGCACTGATTGTAGAAAATGTGGATTTGTGCAGATAAAAGGAGCATGTTTAGACTTGGCTCTAGTTTCAAATACGACAGCATGCATCAACACAAGTGACAAAACAATAGTTTGTGTCTGTGATTTTCAACACAACAAATTTACGATTTGCAGCTGTGCCACTAGGTAGAGATAGTGAGCCAATGACAGGTTCTACCCAACATGGGGAATTGTAACTCACACAGCTTCAATTGGCTTATCGCACATGTCCAGTAAAAATTGTTACTATTTATTCCTTTTTGTTTGCCAATATCTAACTACTTTATTATCCAATTTACTTCGAGTTCCTTTATCCCAGGAATGTTCACTGCAGTCTCTTGTGGGAGACCTTATCAAAGATCTTTTGAAAGTGAAGATACATGGCATCTGTCACCTCATCCATCAATTCTGTCATATCGTCAATGAATTCCAACAAGCTTGTTAGACATGACCTGCCTTTCATAAACCCACATTTACTTGGAATTATTGCCTTCAGTCTTGTTTAACAACCTCAAATGGTTTCCATTTTAATAAGAGTTCAATATTCATTCAACTGTACAAGTCAAGCTAACAGCCCAATAATTTCTAGGAACATTAAGTATGTTTCAATTTTCCAGTGCTACTCCTGTATTTAATGAGCAGCAACAAATTGCAGACACAGCTTCCCAACTCTACTCTCATTTTCTTAAGTATCCTTAAATGTATTCCATATGGTCTTATTCCTTTATGGATGATCAAGTACTCTAGTTTTTAAGTAACTGTTGAATTATTAATTTCTATTTTGTCCGTAAATTCACTTTTGTTTCTTCAAGGGCACAACACTATTTTCTGTACTGAAAATTCATTTAAAGTTACCCCTACCGTGCCCTCTCCGAGTGATCATTAGAATGTTTAGCAGCATGGAAAGGCCATTATGTCCAACAAGCCCCCCGTTTTTGGTCAATCCACCCCACCTATCCTCCTATAAATCTCTTCATGGCCTCATCCCTCCCTATCTCTGTAACCTCCTGCAAACCTACAATCCTCTGAGAACTCTGTTTTCCTCCAACTCTGGCCTCTTGAGCATCCCCCACTCCCTCTCCCCCAACAATTGATGGCTATGCCTTCAGCCCTCGAGGCCCTATGCTGTGGTATTCCTTCCCTACACTTCTGTACTTCCCTCTCTTCCTTTTAAGCTCCTTCTTAAAACCCACTTTTTTGATCAAGCTTTTAGTCACCTCTCCTAATATCTCTTCTTCAACTCGTTGTCCACTTTTGTCTGATGACACGTCTGTGAAGCAACATGGGATATTTTTTCTATGTTAAAGGCGCTATATAACTGCAAATTGTTGTTGCTCTCATCATATCTCTCAATCTGTTCTCTTTCCCGAAACATATCTCATTGTCTCCAATACACGCTCACAGCTCGTATCTTCAGGGACTGAGTCCTCAATACGTTTTCTAACCCACCCTCATTTATTTTCTCCGTAATATTCTTTTGACTTCTTTTTCCAATTTTCATTTTAATCTCAGATTACCTGTGAAACTATTTCAGTTTAGATTACCACTTCATTTCTCCCTTCCCTGAATTAACAAGGTCCAGATTTTGACACGATCACATTCAATGCGAACACTCTTGGAGGAAGGGTTAATTCACTCAAATTTCTGCTAACATTTTTACACAGCATATGAACCTGCTATAACTCTCTCACAGCATATAAGCTTGCTAACAATACTATGTGTTACATAAATCTTCGAAGATCTCATACACTATATAAACCGGCGAAGATTTTTACACAGTACATAAACCTGCTATAATTCTCTCACAGCATATGAACTTGCTAACAATCTTGTATGTTACAGAAATCTTCTAAGATCTCACACACTACATAAACCTGCGAACATTCTCGCACATTATATAAACCTGCAAACATTCTCACATACTATATAAACCTACTAACATTCTCACACGTTATATAAACCTGCTAACATTCTCACACACAATATAAACCTACTAACATTCTCACACACGATATAAACCTGCTAACATTCTCACACGTGATATAAACCTGCTAACATTCTCACACACTATATAAACCTGCTAACATTCTCACACACCATATAAACCTGCTAACATTCTCACACGTGATATAAACCTGCTAACATTCTCACACACTAAGGAAACCTACTAACATTCTCACACACTATATAAACCTGCTAACATTCTCACACGTGATATAAACCTGCTAACATTCTCACACACTAAGGAAACCTACTAACATTCTCACACACTATATAAACCTGCTAACATTCTCACACGTTATATAAACCTGCTAACATTCTCACACACTAAGGAAACCTACGAACATTCTCACACACAAGATAAACCTACTAACATTCTCACACGTGATACAAACCTGCTAACATTCTCACACACTATATAAACCTGCTAACATTCTCACACGTTATATAAACCTGCTAACATTCTCACACACTATATAAACCTGCTAACATTCTCACACACTATATAAACCTGCTAACATTCTCACACGTTATATAAACCTGCTAACATTCTCACACGTTATATAAACCTGCTAACATTCTCACACACTATATAAACCTGCTAACATTCTCACACGTGATATAAACCTGCTAACATTCTCACACACTATATAAACCTACGAACATTCTCACACACTATATAAACCTGCTAACATTCTCACACACCATATAAACCTACTAACATTCTCACACACGATATAAACCTGCTAACATTCTCACACATTATATAAACCTACTAACATTCTCACACACTATATAAACCTACGAACATTCTCACACACTATATAAACCTGCTAACATTCTCACACACCATATAAACCTACTAACATTCTCACACACGATATAAACCTGCTAACATTCTCACACACGATATAAACCTGCTAACATTCTCACACACTAAGGAAACCTACTAACATTCTCACACACTATATAAACCTGCTAACATTCTCACACATTATATAAACCTACTAACATTCTCACACATTGTATCAGCCAGCTAACATTCTCAAACGCTATATAAACCTATTAACATTCTCACACACGATATAAACCTGCTAACATTCTCACAGATTATATAAACCTGCTAACATTCTCACACACTATATAAACCTACTAACATTCTCACACACGATATAAACCTACTAACATTCTCACACATTGTATCAGCCTGCTAACATTCTCAAACGCTATATAAACCTACTAACATTCTCACACACGATATAAACCTGCTAACATTCTCACACATTATATAAACCTGCTAACATTCTCACACACTATATAAACCTGCTAACATTCTCACACACGATATAAACCTGCTAACATTCTTACACGTTATATAAACCTGCTAACATTCTCACACACTGTATAAACCTACTAACATTCTCACACACTATATAAACCTGCTAACATTCTCACACACTATATAAACCTGCTAACATTCTCACACACTATATAAACCTGCTAACATTCTCACACACTATATAAACCTGCTAACATTCTCACACGTTATACAAACCTGCTAACATTCTCACACACTATATAAACCTGCTAACATTCTCACACGTATATAAACCTGCTAACATTCTCACATACAATATAAACCTACTAACATTCTCACACACTAAGGAAACCTACTAACATTCTCACACACGATATAAACCTGCTAACATTCTCACACACTAAGGATACCTACTAACATTCTCACACACTATATAAACCTGCTAACATTCTCACACACTATATAAACCTGCTAACATTCTCACACGTGATATAAACCTGCTAACATTCTCACACACTATATAAACCTGCTAACATTCTCACACACCATATAAACCTGCTAACATTCTCACACACTATATAAACCTACTAACATTCTCACACACTATATAAACCTGCTAACATTCTCACACACCATATAAACCTACTAACATTCTCACACACGATATAAACCTGCTAACATTCTCACACACTATATAAACCTGCTAACATTCTCACACACGATATAAACCTGCTAACATTCTCACATACTATATAAACCTGCTAACATTCTCACACACTAAGGAAACCTACTAACATTCTCACACACTATATAAACCTGCTAACATTCTCACACATTATATAAACCTACTAACATTCTCACACATTGTATCAGCCTGCTAACATTCTCAAACGCTATATAAACCTATTAACATTCTCACACACGATATAAACCTGCTAACATTCTCACAGATTATATAAACCTGCTAACATTCTCACACACTATATAAACCTACTAACATTCTCACACACTATATAAACCTACTAACATTCTCACACATTGTATCAGCCTGCTAACATTCTCAAACGCTATATAAACCTACTAACATTCTCACACACGATATAAACCTGCTAACATTCTCACACATTATATAAACCTGCTAACATTCTCACACACTATATAAACCTGCTAACATTCTCACACACTATATAAACCTGCTAACATTCTCACACGTTATATAAACCTGCTAACATTCTCACACACTGTATAAACCGACTAACATTCTCACACACTATATAAACCTGCTAACATTCTCACACACTATATAAACCTGCTAACATTCTCACACACTATATAAACCTGCGAACATTCTCACACACTATGTAAACCTGCTAACATTCTCACACGTTATATAAACCTGCTAACATTCTCACACACTATATAAACCTGCTAACATTCTCACACATTATATAAACCTACTAACATTCTCACACATTGTATCAGCCAGCTAACATTCTCAAACGCTATATAAACCTATTAACATTCTCACACACGATATAAACCTGCTAACATTCTCACAGATTATATAAACCTGCTAACATTCTCACACACTATATAAACCTACTAACATTCTCACACACTATATAAACCTACTAACATTCTCACACATTGTATCAGCCTGCTAACGTTCTCAAACGCTATATAAACCTACTAACATTCTCACACACCATATAAACCTGCTAACATTCTCACACATTATATAAACCTGCTAACATTCTCACACACTATATAAACCTGCTAACATTCTCACACACCATATAAACCTGCTAACATTCTCACACGTTATATAAACCTGCTAACATTCTCACACACTGTATAAACCTACTAACATTCTCACACACTATATAAACCTGCTAACATTCTCACACACTATATAAACCTGCTAACATTCTCACACACGATATAAACCTGCTAACATTCTCACACGTGATATAAACCTGCTAACATTCTCACACACTATATAAACCTGCTAACATTCTCACACACCATATAAACCTGCTAACATTCTCACACGTGATATAAACCTGCTAACATTCTCACACACTATATAAACCTGCTAACATTCTCACACGTTATATAAACCTGCTAACATTCTCACACACTAAGGAAACCTACTAACATTCTCACACACTATATAAACCTACTAACATTCTCACACGTGATACAAACCTGCTAACATTCTCACACACTATATAAACCTGCTAACATTCTCACACGTTATATAAACCTGCTAACATTCTCACACACTATATAAACCTGCTAACATTCTCACACACTATATAAACCTGCTAACATTCTCACACGTTATATAAACCTGCTAACATTCTCACACGTTATATAAACCTGCTAACATTCTCACACACTATATAAACCTGCTAACATTCTCACACGTGATATAAACCTGCTAACATTCTCACACACTATATAAACCTACTAACATTCTCACACACTATATAAACCTGCTAACATTCTCACACACCATATAAACCTGCTCACATTCTCACACACGATATAAACCTGCTAACATTCTCACTCACCATATAAACATGCTAACATTCTCACACACTAAATAAACCTGCTGATATTCTCACACATTATATAAACCTGCTCACATTCTCACACACGATAAAAACCTGCTAACATTCTCACACACTATATAAACCTGCTAACATTCTGACACACTATATAAACCTACTAACATTCTTACACATTGTATAAACCGACTAACATTCTCACACACTAAGGAAACCTACTAACATTCTCACACACTATATAAACCTGCTAACATTCTCACACACTCTATAAACCTGCTAACAATCTCACACACTATATAAACCTACGAACATTCTCACACACTATATCAACCTGCTAACATTCTCACACATTATATAAACCTGCTAACATTCTGACGCAGTATATAAACCTACTCACAATCTCACACATGATATAAACCTGTACACATTCTCACACACTGTATGAACCTACTAACATTCTTATACATTGTATAAACCTGCTAACATTCTCACACACTATATAAACCTGCTAACATTCTCACACATTATATAAACCTGTTCACATTCTCACACATTATATAAACCTGTTCACATTCTCACACATTATATAAACCTGTTCACATTCTCACACATTATATAAACCTGCTGACATTCTCACACATTATATAAACCTGTTCACATTCTCACACACTATATAAACCTGTTCACATTCTCACACACTATATAAACCTGCCAACATTCTCACACATTATATAAACCTGTTCACATTCTCACACACTATGTAAACCTGCCAACATTCTCACACACTATATGAACCTGCTGACATTCTCACACACTATATAAACCTGCCAACATTCTCACACATTATATAAACCTGTTCACATTCTCACACACTATGTAAACCTGCCAACATTCTCACACACTATATAAACCTGCTAACATTCTCACACACTATATAAACCTGCTAACATTCTCACACACTATATAAACCTGCTAACATTCTCACACACTATATAAACCTGCTAACATTCTCACAAACTATATAAACCTGCTAACATTCTCACACACTATATAAACCTGCTAACATTCTCACACACTATATAAACCTGCTAACATTCTCACACACTGTATAAACCTGCTGACATTCTCACACATTATATAAACCTGTTCACATTCTCACACACTCTATAAACCTACTAACATTCTCACACACTATATAAACCTGCTAAAATTCTCACACACTATATAAACCTGCTAACATTCTCACAAACTATATAAACCTGCTAACATTCTCACACACTATATAAACCTGCTAACATTCTCACACACTATATAAACCTGCTAACATTCTCACACACTGTATAAACCTGCTGACATTCTCACACATTATATAAACCTGTTCACATTCTCACACACTCTATAAACCTACTAACATTCTCACACACTCTATAAACCTACTAACATTCTCACACACTATATAAACCTACTAACATTCTCACACACTATATAAACCTACTAACATTCTCACACACTATATAAACCTGTTCACATTCTCACACACTCTATAAACCTACTAACATTCTCACACACTATATAAACCTACTAACATTCTCACACATTATATAAACCTGTTCACATTCTCACACACTCTATAAACCTACTAACATTCTCACACACTATATAAACCTACTAACATTCTCACACACTATATAAACCTTCTAACATTCTCACACATTGTATAAACCTGCTAACATTCTCACACACTAAATAAACCTGCTAACATTCTCACACACTCTATAAACCTGCTAACATTCTCACACACTATATAAACCTACTAACATTCTCACACACTATATAAACCTGCTAACATTCTCACACACTAAATAAACCTACTAACATTCTCACACACTCTATCAACCTACTAACATTCTCACACACTATATAAACCTACTAACATTCTCACACACTGTATAAACCTACTAACATTCTCACACACTATATAAACCTACTAACATTCTCACACACTATATAAACCTACTAACATTCTCACACACTGTATAAACCTGCTGACATTCTCACACATTATATAAACCTATTCACATTCTCACACACTCTATAAACCTACTAACATTCTCACACACTATATAAACCTACTAACATTCTCACACACTATATAAACCTGTTCACATTCTCACACACTATATAAACCTACTAACATTCTTACACACTATATAAACCTGCTGACATTCTCACACACTATATAAACCTACTAACATTCTTACACATTAGAAAAAACCTACTAACATTCTCAGACACTGTATAAACCTGCTGACATTCTCACACATTATATAAACCTGCTAACATTCTCACACACTATATCAACCTGCTAACATTCTCACACATTATATAAACCTGTTCACATTCTCACACACTGGATAAACCTGCCAACATTCTCACACACTGTATAAACCTGCTAACATTCTCACACACTATATGAACCTACTAACATTCTCACACACTATATAAACCTACTAACATTCTCACACACTATATAAACCTACTAACATTGTTACACATTATATCAACCTACTAACATTCTCACACACTATATAAACCTGCCAACATTCTCACACACTATATAAACCTGCTAACATTCTCACACACTACATAAACCTGTTCACATTCTCACACACTATATAAACCTACTAACATTCTCACACACTATATAAACCTACTAACATTCTCACACACTATATCAACCTACTAACTTTCTCACACACTATATAAACCTGCTGACATTCTCACACACTATATAAACCTGTTCACATTCTCACACACTATATAAACCTACTAACATTCTCACACACTATATAAACCTGCTAACATTCTCACACACTATATAAACCTACTAACATTCTCACACACTATATAAACCTGCTGACATTCTCACACACTATATAAATCTGTTCATATTCTCACACACTATATAAACCTACTAACATTCTCACACACTATATAAACCTGCTAACATTCTCACACACTATATAAACCTACTAACATTCTCACACACTATATAAACCTACTAACATTCTCACACACTATATAAACCTGCTAACATTCTCACACACTATATAAACCTGCTAACATTCTCACACACTATATAAACCTGCTAACATTCTCACACACTATATAAACCTGCTAACATTCTCACACACTAAATAAACCTACTAACATTCTTACACATTATATAAACCTACTAACATTCTCACACACTATATAAACCTGCTGACATTCTCACACACTATATCAACCTGTTCACATTCTCACACACTATATAAACCTACTAACATTCTCACACACTATATAAACCTACTAACATTCTCACACACTATATAAACCTACTAACATTCTCACACACTATATAAACCTGCTAACATTCTCACACACTATATAAACCTGCTAACATTCTCACACACTATATAAACCTACTAACATTCTCACACATTATATAAACCTACTAACATTCTCACACATTGTATAAGCCTGCTAACATTCTCAAACGCTATATAAACCTGCTAACAGTCTCACACACTATATAAACCTGCTAACATTCTCACACATTGTATTAACCTGCTAACATTCTCACACACTGTATAAACCTGCTAACATTCTCACACATTATATAAACCTGCTAACATTCTCACACAGTATATAAACCTGCTAACATTCTCACACACTATATAAACCTGCTAACATTCTCACACACTATATAAACCTGCTAACATTCTCACACAGTATATAAACCTGCTAACATTCTCACACACTATATAAACCTACTAACATTCTCACACATTATATAAACCTGCTAACATTCTCACACAGTATATAAACCTGCTAACATTCTCACACAGTATATAAACCTGCTAACATTCTCACACACTATATAAACCTGCTAACATTCTCACTCACTATATAAACCTTCTAACATTCTCACACATTGTATAATCCTGCTAACATTCTCACTTATGAGGAAATATTTTTGACTGATTTGCAGAGGCTGTTTTTCAGTAGCTTCAGGTATTTAATGCCATTCGCTGTTGGTCTGCGAAAGAAGCATTTTGAAGATACTTGCATGTTAGAATGACTCAGAAAAGAAGAGGTTATGTCAAAGAGGATGAAAGGCAAAAGGATGTATGAATAAAATAGAGATAGGAAGATGGATTTATGAAGTAAAAGACAGAAACATAGGAGATGAAAGGTTATGTGATAGGGAGATATAACTCAGAAGGGCCTATATAAAAAAAAAGATAATTGAATGAGAATTATAAAAGATATTCGAATGGAAAGAGCCAGCATGTGAATAATGGATCAACAAATAGAACCGTAAGAAAGAAGTCCTCTCAAAGAGGTTCTTCAGTGGGTCCGTGAATTTATCCACTGACTAGCTGCACTACAGACCAATCAATTTTTAGTTCCAATTCCCACTTTGTACTGATTTGGCTGACCTCAGTCAGGGTAGAGGTAGGGGCAGTACAAATAGTCCCGATTCTTATGGGCACTGGAGTGGAAAACCAGCCAGGGTTCCTGTTACTGATTGCCGTCGTGCTGGGGAAGTGAGTATGTATTGATATTGGGTAACGGCAGAACAATTAAACACATACTTTGGTTCTGTCTTCACAAAGGAGGACACAAATAACCTCCCAGAAATTTTAGGGAACCAAGGGTTTAGTGAGAGGGAGGAACTGAAGGAAATCAGTATTAGTAAAAAAAATAGTGCCAGGGAAATTAATGGGGCTAAAGGCTGACAAATCCCCAGGGCCTGATAATCTACTAAAGGAAGTGGCCCAGGAAATAGTGGATGAATTAGTGATCATCTTCCAAAATTCTATAGACTCTGGAACAGTTCCTACAGATTGGAGGATGGCAAAGGTAACCCCATTATTTAAAAAAGGAGGGAGAGAAAAAACAGGGAATTACAGACCAGTTAGCCTAACATCAGTAGTGGGGAAAATGCTAGAGTCTATTATAAAGGATGTGATAACAGAACACTTGGAGGGCATTAACAGGACTGGACAAAGGTTTATGAAAGGGCAATCATGCTTAACAAATCTACTGGAGTTTTTTGAGGATGTAACTAGTAGAATAGATAGGGGAGAACCAGTGAATGTGGTGTATTTGGATTTTCAGAAGGCTTTTGATAAGGTCCCACACAAGAGGTTAGTGTGCAAAATTAAAGCACATGGGATTGGGGGGAATATACTGGCATGGATTGAGAATTGGTTGACAGACAGGAAACAGAGAGTAGGAATAAACGGGTCTTTTGCCGGGTGGCAGGCAGTGACTAGTGGGGTGCCGCAGGGATCAGTGCTTGGGCCCCAGCTATTCACAATATATATCAATGATTTGGATGAGGGAACAGAATGTAACATTTCCAAGTTTGCAGACGACACAAAGCTGGGGTGGAATGTGAGCTGTGAGGAGGATGCAAAGAGGCTCCAATGTGATTTAGACAAGTTGGGTGAGTGGGCAAGAACATGGCAGATGCAGTATAACTTGGATAAATGTGAGGTTATCCACTTTGATTGTAAAAACAGAAAGACAGATTATTATCTGAATGGTGATAGATTGGGAAAAGGGGAGGTGCAACAAGACCTGGCTGTCCTTGTACACCAGTCGCTGAAAGCGAGCATTCAGGTGCAGCAAGCAGTTCGGAAGGCGAATGGTATGTTGGCCTTCATTGCAAGAGGATTTGAGTACAGGAGCAGGGATGTCTTACTGCAGTTGTACAGGGCCTTGGTGAGACCACATCTGGAGTATTATGTGCAGTTTTGGTCTCCTTATCTGACGAAGGATGTCCTTGTCATGGAAGGAGTGCAACAAAGGTTTACCAAACTGATTCCTGGGATGGCAGGACTGGCGTATGAGGAGAGATTGTGTCGACTAGGCCCATATTCACTAGAGTCTAGAAGAATGAGAGGTGATCTCATCAAAACATATAAAATTCTAACAGGACTAGACAGACTAGATGCAGGGAGGATGTTCCCGATGGCTGGGGAGTCCAGAACCAGGATACGGGGTATGCCATTTAGAACTGAGATGAGGAGAAATTTCTTCACTCAGAGGGTGGTGAACCTGTGAAATTCTCTACCACAGAAGGCAGTGGAGGCCAAGTCATTAGATGTATTCAAGAAGGAGATAGATATGTTTCTTTATGCTAAAGGGTTCAAGGGATATGGGGAAAAAGCGGGAACAGGGTACTGAGTTGGACAATCAGCCATGATAATTTTGAATGGCGGAGCAGGCCCGAAGGGCCGAATGGCCTACTCTTGCTCCTATTTTCTATGTTTCTATGATGGAACTGGGCTCAGCTGTGATGTTACCTCATGACTGATTAGCTGCTGACGCTCACTGTCAAGGTTCACACAAGAATAAATAGCCACTTCGGGAAGAGAGAGTAAAAGCCTGCTGGAACTCACAGAACTGTACTGCTTACAGAAGAGGAGAGGAGGGAAGAAAGATTGGTGAGGCAGGGGAAGAGAAAAAACTCTGACCAGTTTCTTAGGGAAGTTGCACCCCAGTCAGCTCATTGGGACTTCACCATTTGAAATTTCCACAGGGTTCCTCCAGTGGGAGATCGGCAGAACCCCCGGACAAATGGCTAAAAATGGCTGTTTACGCCATTGCTCCAAGGGCCCTGCTGACATCCTATTGGTTACAGCAGGAGAGCAGAAGAACCGGTGAAAATTCAGGCCATACTTGTCTTTAACATTATCCAAGAGGTGGATTTATTGCTGAAAGTCTCCTCCAAGTTTTCTCCCTCGATTTCCCCTCCGCTACTGAAGCTGCTGACTCGCGTTGGCACACGGTCCCAAGGGCCATCAGTCCTCCGATATCTCACCCCGAAGGCCATTTTTCAAGTATGTCCTCGGCAGGGTTGGCAATGTTAATCGATCAAGGCATGCATCACAGTTGTGCCCAATCCTGTCCTCTCTCAATGTCCACAAACGCACACTTTCCAGTAGCGGTCACTGAGCAGTGATTAAGAGCAGGAAAATCAGCTGATATTTGCCCTTCCTTAGTACAGGTGCACCAAGGCCAGTTGCAGCACTGTCCCAGTTGAGATCAGCTAACGGATACTTATCAGGAATTGAAGCTAGGACCTTTTGAGCTCTATGATTGAGTAACCCAAAAGGGTAGTGCATTTATTCACTAAGCCCACTGGGCATTGCAAATGGACTCTATCTACTGCTGTGACCCTGTAACTAAGTTTCATTGTATTGCATAATATGATATAGCTTCTGATGTTTTGGGTGTTAAGGCTAGAACTGACTCTGATTCTCACCCCACTTCGCTCCGATGTCAGGTCTGGCCCCGACTCTGAATTTACATAAGAAATTGGAGCAGGAGTAGGCCAATCGGCCCCTCGAGCCTGCTCCCTCGAACTGTTTATGCCATAACTACAGTGTCAGTCCTCTGAGGCTATAGTTCTAGTGTGAATGCATCTTCTGACTTACGAAACACCCCTCACGTAGAGGAAGTGAAGAACAGTGAGCAAGAGATGGGCAGGACATTAAGAGGGAGAAAAGGACAAATAGCACAGTCAACAAGATAGAAGGAACATTTTGTAATGCTACATGGTGCTCCAGTTAACTTCAGGCTCCAACAGTAACTATTGTGTCGGAACAGATCCTGTGTCACTTTACAGATCACAATATATGCCTGGACATAAATTAAATCCCAATCAATTTCTCTTACACTCTCCAATATAAGCATATGCTTAAGAGCATCTATTTTTATTGCCTCGGATTTTTTTTCATTTTGCACTTCACAGGTCTAATTCTTCGAATTTCCACTCAGTTTTGATGGGAATCATGTGGCGTGCTCATGATTTTCCAATATGTGCTCCCAATGGGTCAGGCTCCATGCCTGGAGCACAGATTCAGAAAATTGACCCATTGATGTTGGCCATCATGGCTTTTGAATCTGCTTTTCTCAAACAGGGTAAACCCATCTGAATATCTTTTCCTTCAGTCTGTATGAAGTGATATAATGACCATTAATGTTCAAGTATTTTCCCCATATCGCAATTTTCCATCTAAATTCCAGATCCAGGATTACAGCAGGTAGCTCTGATATGGAACTAAAACTGGCACATACCTGATGAACCAAAATGGCCTCCTTATATGTTTAAATTTCTGTGATTTTGAATATTTGCAGTATTAAAGCTGAATTTATCTTTCCTGTCTGAAAATTTCCCAAATAAATCACATGCTTTTTCAAACTTTCTGTAAGTAGATATAGCTGACAACACATTCCAGCTTAAATAGTGCATTTTTTTCCAATTACTTCAGACAGTTATGTGCCAGTTAACAATGGGGTGTCCTTCATGAGCTTGTCTCCCAAGGCCAGCCATTTACCACAGCCGATATATAACTGCTCAGCTTCAAATGCAACTAAAACATCTGAAATATATGAGCCTTTGAAATAAAGTATAATGAAAGAACGCCTCTTCTATTTATACAGTTCAGAAGATTTACGCTGACTTTATATCCAACACGCTGTGCGAATGGTTTCTCTGGCGCACATTATAGTCTTCTTTAGAGTATTTCAGTGCTTGATAATTCACTTAAATGTAAGAATCAAGCATTGTATTTACATAATTTATAAGCCTCAAAATGAAAAAGCATAATATCGATTACCACATCCAATTTCAAATGTTGTTTTGTGAAAAACTTTAAATATCGTGGAGAGCTATTAAGCTGAAAAAGCATGCACAGATACTGTGAGCGTTATGAAGTATTTGCATATGAAATATGTCCCTAGCCGATTGGGTGAATATTATGGTATGGTATAATTACCGATCAAAGATGGAAACTGCGAGCAGTTATTTTTTTTGCACTGACACGAGAAGGAAAGTGTCTTTCTGTCAGAGGCAGGCTCTGTTGAAGTGCTCCCAGTGAATGGGTTTTATATTCAGAGCCGAACTAATAGCTTATTGTTTCACTGTAACAGCTTAGAGGAGAGAAGGAGGGAATAAAAAGCACAGCTTGCTCTCCTCGCTTGTGATTGTTCCTTCTCAGTACAGCACTGTGACCAGACAACATCATCCACTATCAGCATAGGCTCATGGCCGACTTGAGTCTTAGTCCACAGTTCCAGCTTTTGGCCGATGCCAGGAACTCGCCAAAATGTAAATCGGACACCAAACGCCTGTAGGGGCACAAATCAGTTTTGGAAAATGACGCAAAATGAGCGACCGTGAAACGGCAGTTCGTTTTACACATCGCCTGATTCTCTTTTCCATAATGTGGTATAATTACCGATTAATGTTGGAAACCAAAGTAATTTGTAATGGAAACGAAAATCGGGTGGAGTGTAAAACGGGTTGCCGATTTGCTGTCACCCGTTTTTCGTTGCCCCCACCCTCCACACCCGAAAGACCAATTTCACCCCAGGTGTTTTTTTTTAAAAAAGACATCCATTTTACCACCTGCTTCTGTGTGAAACAGACATAGATAGATAGACTTGCATATAACGCCTTTCATGACCTCAGAATGTCCCAAAGTGCTTTACAGCAAATAAAGTACTTTTAACATACAGTCACCATTGTAATGTAGGAAACGCGGCAGCCAATTTGCGCACAGCAAACACTAAGGAAATAAATTACCACACCACCTGTTTTTTTAGGTGTTGGTTGAGGGATGAACGTTGGCCAGGACAACGGGGAGAACGCCCCTGCTCTTCTTCGAGTAGCACCAAGGGATCTTTTACGTCTACCTGAGAGGGCAGACAGGATCTCGGTTTAACTTCTCATCCGAAAGATCGCACCTCCGACAGTGCAGCACTGCCTCAGTACTGTACAGAAATGCAGGCCAAGGTTATGTACTGAGGTCTCTGGAGTGGGGTTTGAACCCTCGACACGCTGACTCAGAGGCGAGAGTGCTACTACTGAGATACAGTTAAATTCCCATCTATTCTGTCCATTTTAATTTTTTTGGTTGTTTTTATTTCTGCAGTGAGCTGTGATGATACGGACGGGGTAACAGTAAAAGGAGCTACTGATCCCACTGTGTAAGGTGGTGAACTGACATCAGCAGAAGTAGAATCATCATCCCTGGTTTCAGCTCTGTACATTGATGAAACTTTCTTGCATTAAAAATTCTCCCCAGTCCCCCAGAATCATCAACAGCAATTTATGTTGAAGCGAATAAATAAAGCAGAAGTTAACGAAAATCAGAATTCTTTGTAACTATTGTATTTTTAAAAACAGAGGCCTCACTCATCTTGACCACTCATGTCAAAGCATTGAACTTCTTCCTGTACTGCATCCATGTTCATGATGCTGTGCGCCTGGCATTGACTTCATCCTCTACTGCCTCCCATTGCCTTTTGGGCGTATGTCTGGAGGGTCTCTTGCTCCCCCCCACCCCCCGCAGATATAGGATGTCCCTCCTTCTGTCCACCTCTTGCACCAAGGCCTCTGGTGCATCAGCAGACAACCTTGGTGGACAGACTCTCAGATCGGCAGGTTGGTGAGGTCTGGCATGCAGATTGGAGGATGTGGGATTTAGTGGTGTGCAACCTTTAGTCAATGTTTTAACAGAACTCATCAGTATGTAAACATAGGGATGGGACCTGCATCTGTGCTTTACGTGTGCAATATCTGATCTCCGTGCAGACAGCAGGCTGTTATTTTCACCAAATAACAGGTACCAGCTACCTTTAAGAGATTTCGAACAGACAGTCTGCCTTTAAGAGATTGGAGCTCCCCCTGCTGGTGGTAAGTGCAAATTGCATGGAATCCTCATTCAACGCTGATTTCCAACGCAGATTGCAGGCGAGTCCTCAGGCCTGTTGAAAATCTCAGCCTGCCTGCGCAGGGACCATTGGACGCAGATAATAGTGGATCGTGCTACTCCCGCCCAAAAACAGGCCCTATCCAATTTTTCCCCCAAAGTTTTTAAGCAAATACAGAGCCAGGGAAAGCTGGTGGGGGTTGGGGGTGGGGGGGGGGAGGAAAGAATAAAAGGGAAGGTCTGTGATAGGGTGGAGGGCATGAGTGATTAAATGACAAAAGGGATGATGGTGCGAGGCAAGGAGGGTGGTAATGGGGCAAGGAGGGTGGTAATGGGGCAAGGAGGGTGGTAATGGGGCAAGGAGGGTGGTAATGAGGCAAGGAGGGTGGTAATGAGGCAGGTTAAAAAACAAAAGATTGGCCAGGAGTAGCTGTAAATGGCAGCAGCAGAACCATTACCAGCACTTGCTGTCCGAAAAAATGGGAGCAGTGGTTATGATCTGAAGTTATTGAAATCAATGTTGAGTCCGGAAGGTTGTAAAGTGCTTAATCAAAAGATGAGGTGCTGTTCCTCGAGCTTACGTTGAGCTTCATTGGAACAGTGTAAGAGTCCGAGGACAGAGAGGTCAGATGAGGAGTGGGAGGGGGAATTAAAATGGCAAGCGACTGGCAGGTCAGGGTCACGCCTGCGGACTGAGCAGAGGTGTTCAGCAAAGTGATCATCCAATCTGTGTTTGGTCGCCCAATGTAGAGGAGACCACATTGTGAGCAGTGAATATAATGTACCAAATTGAAAAAAGTACAAGTAAATCACTGTTTCACCTGGAAGGAATGTTTGGGGCTCTGGACGGTGGGAAGGGAAGAGGTGAAGGGGCAGGAGTTGCATCTCCTGCGCTTGCACGGGAAGGTGCCGTGGGAAGGACAGCGGGTGTTTGGGGTGATGGAAGAGTGGACCAGGGTCTCGCAGAGGACATGGTCCCTTCGGAATGCTGAAAGCGGAGGGTAGGGAAAGATGTGTTTGGTGGTGGGATCGCGCTGGAGGTGGTGGAAAATGGTGGAGGATGATATGTTGAACGTGGAGGCTCGTGGGGTGGAAGGTGAGGACAAGGGGGACTCTATCATAGTTCTGAGAGGGAAGAGAAGGGGTGAGGGCAGAAGTGCGGGAAATAGGATGGACATGGTCCAGGGTCCTGTCAACTACTGTGGAGGGGAATCCTTGGTTGAGGAAAAAGGAAGACATATCGGAAGCACTAGTGCTGAAGGTGGTATCGTCAGAACAGATGTGACAGAGACAGAGAAACTGGGAGAGGGGAATAGAGTCCTTACAGGAAGTGGGGTGGGAGGAAGTGTAATCAAGGTAGCTGTGGGAGTCGGTGGGCTTATAATAGATATTGGTTGATGGCCTATTCCCAGAAATGGAGATAGAGAAGTCGAGGAAGGGAAGGGAAGAGTCAGAGATGGACCATGTGAAGGCGAGGGAAGGGTGGAAATTGGAAGCAAAGTTGATGAAATTTTCCAGTGCTTGGGGAGAGCAGAAAACGGCACCAATATAGTCGTCAATGTACCGGAAAAAGAGGTGAGGGAGAGGACCTTAGTAGGACTGGAACAAGGAATGCTCCACGTCTCCCACAAAATGGCAGGCATAGCTGGGACCCATATGGGTTCCCATAGCAACACCTTTTATTCGGAAGAAGTGAGTGGAGTCAAAGGAGAATTTGTCCAACGTAAGAACAAGTTCAGCCAGGCGGGGGCTGGTGGTGGTGGATGGGGACTGGTTGGGCCTCCATTCAAGGAAGAAGCAGAGGGCCCACAGGCCGTCATGGTGGGGGTTGGAGGTGTAGGGGAGCTGGACGTCCATGGTGAAAAGGAGACGGTTCGGGCCGGGGAACTGGGAACTGCTGCTGCCATTTACTGCTACTCCTGATCAATCTTTTGTTTCTTAACCTGTCCCATTACCACCTTCCTTGCACCATCATCCCTTTTGTCATTTAATCACTCGTGCCCTCCACCCTATCACAGACCTTCCCTTTCGTTCTTTCCTCCCCATCCCTCCCTCCCCCCTTTCCCAGGCTCTGTACTTGCTTAAAAACTTTAACTCTTTTAACATCTTCCAGTTCTGACAAAAGGTCTTTGATCTGAAACGTTAACTCTGTTTCTCCACAGATGCTGCCTGACTTGCTGAGCTTCTCCAGCATTTTCTGTTTTTATTTCAGATTTCCAGCATCTGCAGTATTTTGCTTTTGATTCAGTAAAATCACCCTACATTTTAGAAATGGGCACCACACTTTAGAAAGGGTGTCGAGGCCTTGGAGAGGGTGCAGAGGAGATTTACCAGAATGGTACCAGGCATGAGGGAATTCAGTTATGTGGAGAGACTGGAGAAGCTGGGATTGTTATCCTTAGAGCAGTGAAGTTTAAGGGGAGATTTAATAGAGGTGTTCAAAATTTTGAGGGGTTTTGATTGAGTAGATAGGGAGAAACTGTTTCCACTAACAGGAAGGTCAGTAACCAGAGGACACAGATTTAAGATAATTGGCGAAGAAGCCAGGGGGGAGATGACAAGAATTTTTTTTACGATGCGAAATGTTATGATCTGGAATGCACGGCCTGAAAGGGCGGTGGAAGCAGATTCAATAGTAACTTTCAAAAGGAAATGGATATATGCTTAAAAAGGAATAATTTGCTGGGCTAAGGGGAAAGAGCGGGGGAGTGGAGATTATGGTCATGATTTTAGCTGGGAGCTGGGAACCCAGCCCATTCTTGGGTATTCGCGTGGGGAAACTGGAAGCCAAATGAGTGCATCGCAATCTGCTATCACAACTCAATTGAAGGTGAGTATTTGTGCTTCCGGGTTTCCCACACGTCAGGTAGACCGATTGACAGGCTGGACCGCTTGTCTGAAGGAAAAGAAGCATAGAGTGAGGAGGGAGGGAGGGAGAGAGAGATCGTGGGCCCTGGAACAAATTGGAGGGGCAGGGTGGGGGATGTGGTGGGAGGACGTGGACGACATCGGGTGGGCTTTGAAGATTGGGGGTCCAGCAAGGGGGGGTGGGAGGTCCTGCGTCGGAAGATCGGGGGGTCCAGCATCGGTGGGGGGGGTGGGAGTTCGGCCGATTGTGGGGGTCCTGTCTTCCAGGTGAGCTTGTGGGGCCTGGATGAAGCACTCCTGCTCCTCTGGGCCCACAAGCAGTACAATAAAGTGCACTCACCTCATGGATCCAGCCCTTCCTGCCTGCTTTCACCTGACGTGAATTGGAAACGATGGGATACCTCAACAGGTAAGGTTAAAGTTGTTTTACTTTAGTAGTATACAAAAAATTAAGTACCTCAACTATTTCAATGAGGTACATTGCCCCTTTAAGTATCGAGCTGCCGGCTTTAAGTGTGGGGATGTGCACGGTCATCCAAACGCACCTGGGTCAAACCCGGAAGTGGATGCGTTGGAGCCGGGATGCGGTCCAAAAAGCTATTATTTCAGCCTCCCACCCACCCGTTCTTAGGGGCTAAAATGACCCCCTATGTGTTCAAGTCTCTGGAGTGACGTAGGAACCAACGACCTAGGTAGAACTAGGAATGAGGTTCTGCTGAGGGAGTTTGAGGAACTAGGGTCCAAATTAAAAACCAGAAGCTCAAAAGGTAATAATCTCTGGAGATTGACCAGAATGGTATCAGGGATGAGGGAATTCAGTAATGTGGAGAGACTAGAGAAGCTGGGGTTGTTCTCCTTAGGGCAAAGAAGTTTGAGGGGAGATTTAACAGAGGTGTTCAGAATTATGAGGGGTTTTGTTAGAGTAGATAGGGAGAAACTGTTTCCACTAACAGGAGGGTCAGTAATCAGAGGACACAGATTTAAGATAATTGGCAAAGAATAATCTCCTGATTTCATCGTCACTGGGTCAAAATCCTGGAACTCCCTACCTAACAGCACTGTGGGAGAACCTTCACCACACGGACTGCAGCGGTTCAAGAAGGCGGCTCACCACCACCTTCTCAAGGGCAATTAGGAGTGGGCAATAAATGCCGGCCTCGCCAGCGACGCCCACATCCCGAATGAACGAATAAAAAAAAACGTGCAAATTGGCATAGGGACAAACAGATCAGAGAGTTAAATGCGTGGCTGAGAGTGGTGTGGGAGACAGGGGTTTCGATTCACGGGGCACTGGCACCAGTACTGGGGAAAGAGGGAGCTGTTCTGTTGGGACAGGCTCCACTTAAACCAGGCTGGGACCAGTGTCCTGGCGAATTGAATAACTAGGGCGGTAGATAGGGCTTTAAACTAATAAGGGTGGGGGGGTGGAGGGTTCAGGTAAGGGCAATTTTATCAGTCTAAAAAGAAAAGTCAAGGCTGTAGAGCAGAGTAGCGATTTGGGTAAAAACAAGCAGAGCATGTCAGGAAGGGACAGAGAGTTTAACAAAGGTAATAGGGCATTAATGACTGAGGGAAAAATAGTAAAAAGTTAAAATTAAAAGTGATGTATCTGAATGCACAAAGCATTGTAACAAAATAGATGAATTAATGGCACAAATAGAGATAAATGGGTTTGATCTAGTAGCCATTACTGAGACGTGGTTGCAGGGTGACCAAGGTTGGGAACTAAATATTCCAGGGTACTTGACTTTTAGAAAAGACAGGTAAAATGGAAAAGGAGGGGGGCGTTGGGGGTAGCCCTGATAATAAAGGATGATATAAGGACAGTAGTGAGAAAGGATCTTAGCTCAGAAAATCAGGATGTAGAATCAGTATGGATGCAGCTAAGAAATAACAAGGGGCAGAAAACGATGGTGGGAGTAGTTTATGGGCCCCCTAACAGTAGTTATAGTGTTGGACAGAGTATAAATCAGGAAATTAGAGGATCATGTAACAAGGATAACGCAATAATCATGGGGGACTTTAATCTTCATATATACACAGCAAACAGAGAAAGGAGAAATTATAATCGGGAATAAGGAAATGGCAGGGAGATTAAACAAATATTTTGTATCCGTCTTCACAGTACAAGACTCAAAAAATAAACTGGAAATAATGGAGAACCAAGGGTCTAATGAGAATCCAGAGAAATGTGAGCTAATGCATTTGCAGAGAGCAAACAAGGCAAGGGAGTACACAATAAGTGGGAGGATAGTGAGAGTGTAGAGGAACAAAGGGACCTTGGAGTGCAAGTCCACAGATCCCTGAAGGTAACAGGACAGGTAGATAAGATGGTTAAAAAGGCATATGGGATACTTACTCTTATTAGCCGAGGCATAGAATATAAGAGCAGGGAGGTTATGCTAGAGCTGTATAAAACACTAGTTAGGCCACAGCTTGAGTACTGTGTACAGTTCTGGTCACCACATTACAGGAAAGATGTGATTGCACTAGAGAGGGTACGGAGGAGATTTACGAGGATGTTGCCAGGGCTGGAGAATTTTAGCTATGAGAAAAGATTGGATAGGCTGGGGTTGTTTTCTTTGGAACAAAGGAGGCTGAGGGAAGATTTAATCGAAGTATATAAATTATGATGAGACTGGATCAAGTGGATAGGGAGGACCTATTGCCTTTAACAGAAGGGTCAGTGTCCAGGGGGCAAAGAGTCAAAGTAATTGGTAGAAGGATTAGAGCTAAGGAAAAATTTTTTCACCCAGAGGGTGATGGGGGTCTGGAACTCTCTGTCTGAAAGGGTGGGTGGTAGAGGCAGAAACCCTCAACTCATTTAAGAAGTACTTGGATGAGCACTTGAAGTGCCGTGACCCACAGGGCTATGGACCAAGTGCTGGAAAGTGGAAATAAATTGGATAGCTCTTTTTCGGCCGGCATGGACATGATGGGCCGAATGGCCTCCTTCTGTGCCATAACCTTCTATGATACAATGAATGGAGAACTTAAAGTAATTAAGATTAGTAAAGAAAAAGTACTGGAGAAATTAATGGGACTAAAAGCCGACAAATCCCCTGGACCTGATGGCCTACATCCTAGGATTTTAAAACAGATGGCTGCAGAGATAGTTGATGCATTGGTTGTGATCTTCCAGAATTCTCTAGATTCCAGAACAGTCCCTGTGGATTGGAAGGTAGCAAACATAACCCTGCTATTCAAGAAAGGAGGGAGAGAGAACACAGGGAACTATAGGCCAGTTAGCCTGACATCAGTAGTCGGGAAAATGCTAGTATTTATTAATAAGGACGTAGTAACAGGGCACTTAGAAAATCATAATATGATTAGGCAGATTCAACACAGTTTCATGAAAGGGAAATCATGTTTGACAAATCTATTAGAGTTTTTGAGGGTTTAACTAGCGGGGTATATAAGGGGGAACCAGTGGATATAGTATATTTGGATTTTCAAAAGGCATTCCATAAGGCACCACACAAGAGGTTGCTTCACAACATTAGGGCTCATGGGATTGGGGGTAATATATAAGCATGAATTGAGGATTGGTTAATGGACAGAAAACAGAGAGTAGGAATAAACGGGTCATTTCGGGTTGGCAGGTTGTAACTAGTGGGACACCGCAAGGATCAGTGCTTGGGCCTCAGCTGTTTAAGATAGATTTCAATGATTAAGATGAATGGACTGAGTGTAATGTATCCAAGTTTGCTGATGATACAAAGCTAGGTGGGAAAATAAGCTGTGAGGAGGAAACAAAGAGATAAGAGATAAAGACAAGAAGGTGGCAGATGTAGTATAATGTGGGGAAATGTGAAATTATCCACTTTGGTAAGAAGAATAGAAAAGCAGAATATTTTTTAAAAGGTGAGAGACTAAGAAATGTAGACATTCAGAGGGATTAGGGTGTCCTTGTACACAAATCACAGAAAGTTAACATGTAGGTACAGCAAGCAATTAGGAAGGCAAATAGTGTGTTAGCCTTTATTGTAAGGGGGTTGGAGTATAAGAGTAAGGAGGTCTTGCTGCAATTATATAGGGCTCTGGTGAGACCACACCTGGAGTACTGAGTACAGTTTTGGTCTCCTTACCTAAGGAGGTGCAATGAAGGTTCACTAGATTGATTCCTGGGATGAGAGGGTTGTCCTATGAGGAGAGATTGAGTGGTATAGGCCTATTTTCTTTGGAGTTTAGAAGAATGAGAGGTGATCCCATTGAAATGTATAAAATTCTTAGAGGGCTTGAAAGGGTAGATGCTGAGAGGCTGTTTCCCCTGGCTGGAGAGTCTAGAACTAGGGGTCATAGTCTCAAGATAAGGGGTCGGCCATTTAGGACCGAGATAAGGAAAAATTTCTTCACTCAGAGGGTTGTGAATCTTTGGAATTCTCTACCCCAGAGGGCTGTGGAAACTCAGTCGTTGAGTATATTCACGAAAATCCGACAGCATCATGATCACTTTTACTGATACCAGCATTTTTTTGCTGAGTAAACATCTGTTTACTGTAATGCGCAGTTTAAATAGACTCTGCCTGAAAGGGTGGTAGAGGCAGAAACCCTCAACTCATTAAAAAAATACCTGGATGTGCACCTGAAGTGCTGTAACCTACAAGACTACGGACCAAGTGCTGGAAAGTGGGATTAGGCCGGGTGGCTCACTTTCATCCGGCACGGACACAATGGGCTGAATGGCCTCCTTCTGTGCCGTAAATTTTCTATGATTCTATGATTGTATGCCGTTTGCTGAGTGAACAGACTTTGCTTGCTGCAAAATAGACTGTTTGCTGCAAGTCCTGCCATAAATGCCGCCCCACCTCCAACTCAATGGTGTCAATACCCACTCCGTTGTTTTATTTGTGCAAGTTAGTGGACGTGACCTTAAACTCCAGTCCATTAATGGATATTCACCTCTGACAAAAAACATTTAAGGAGCAGGAAAGTATGGCAGGATATGGGTTAAACTGAAATTTAAAAGTGCATCATCAAATAAAAATACATTTTTAGCACTGGCAGTATTAGCCACATTTCACGTTGGCATTAAGGCATGGACAGTCGGTTAAATTCTTGTCCCTTGATGTTCCACTGATTTCTTGTAATAGTCAATCATTTCCTAATAAAAAAAAATCAGACCACAAATGGCCAATTCCTAGCTTGAACAATCACCAAGTGAGTTTAACAGCACTCAGCAAGGGAGCTAGCCAGACGTTATATAACTGTCTACTGACCCCCTGAGCTAGAATAACAAAACCAATCATGAAGTAAAGGTTCTTTGTCACAATGTTTTTTTTCGAACATTAGACGGCTATTGCGCAGTTTGATGAAACCTCTATAGCTTGTCCTCACTTTGAAAGTGTCAGTAATGATCTATTTCTAACTGTGTTTGAATGTAATATCTGCAACATTTCAAAGATCAGAAATATCACTCATCAACACTTCATTGCAGTGAACCTGTATTTGGTGTCAAGGTTCGACTCATGTACTCAGTTGAGTCTGGTTGACTGCAATATAGCTACAGGAATAGTGAAATTAATCTGGGACCTGAGCAGTTTGAACTATACAGTCAATTCAGTACCCAGTCTGACAGGCGTCCTTTTACTCTGCCAATTATACCGTGAAAACCTTCTATAATGGCGGCCCCTGGGACCGAATTTAAGTAGTGTTCAGAGACAGGTAGTCCCCTTACGCAGGTTCAATTCTGAGTCATTAACTGACTATTGGATTGACACTTGGCGATTGTTGCAGAAATGGCCCCTCTATTCGGATGACCTCGAGACAGATGATAATTCTTATGTTTGTTTCTCTTTTTTAAAGGAAGAACTTGCATTTATACAGTGCCTTTCATGACCTCAAGGACATTTCAAAGCACCTTACAACCAATGAAGCGCTTTCGACGTGTTGTAATGTAGCAAGACACAACAGCCAATTTGCGTAAAACAAGGTCCCACAGGCAGCAATGAGATAAATGACCAGATAATCTGTTGTTATTGATGTCGCTTGAGGGATAAATGTTAGCCTGGTTACTGAAGGAACACCCCTGCTCTTCATCTAATAATACCAAGGTATCTTTTACGTCCACCGGAGAGGATGGACGGAGATTCAGTTTAATGTTTCATTCAAAAGAAAGCACCTCTGGCAGTGAAGTACTGAGGAAGAGCTACATTTAAATGTCAGCCTAGATTATATGCTCAAGTCTTTGGAGCAGAACTTGAACTCACAACCTTCTGACTCAGAGAGTAGAGAACCACCACTGAGCCAAGGCTGACACATAAGAAGTGTATTTATCAAATAGTGCAGAATGAGAATTAGGATCAATGCACAAAGGTAAATGGGGAGGGACGAGGGAGATTTTTGAAATAAAATTTTAAATAGGAAGCCAACTCCAAATGTTATGCACTGAGAATATTAAACATTTACACTTAGGTTAGTCCCATATGATTTCTTTCATCAGTCTATGATAAAATAATCACGATTAGGATCCTGCCCATGGAGCAATGTTAGTTTTCCATTTACTCAAAAAATCAAATGGATGTGTTCCAACACAAACACCACCCACGCAGTTTTAGCACTTTGGCATTCAGCATTAATTCACAAGAGACGTGGTTATGAAACTAGGCTACCTACCCGGAGGTCATGAACTCAAAAATCCCACCACAGCATGTTGTGAAACTGAATTTCATAAATCTAGCAATTTATGAGTTAGCACCAGAAAAATTGACCATGAAACCTGCTGGATAGTCGTAAAAACCCAGCTGGTTCACTAATGCCCTTCAGGGAAGGGAAATGCCATCTCTACCCAGTCTGGCCTACCTGGGACGCCAATCTCACACTCTATTGTTAACTCAATGAAGTAGCCTGAAAGCCTCTCAGTTGTAAACAATTTCTATAGAACACAATCATAAGAGAAATACTGGATGGACCTATTGGCCACCACCAAGGAATCAGATCAGGACAACACTCAGGCAATCCCAGCCCAGTCAACCCTGCCAAGTCCTCCTAACATCTGGGGGCGGACGGAGGGTCACCACTAACCAGAAGCTGATCTAGACCAGCCATATCAACACCATGGCTTTAAGAGCAAGGCAGAGGCTGCATACTCTGCAACTCATGGACCTCACCTTCTAACCCCTCAAAGTCTCTCCACCATCTGCAAGACTCAAGGCAAAAGTGTGATGGAATACTGTAGGCTTGCCTGGATGAGTGCAGCCACAACAACACTCAAAAATCTCAACACTATCTAGGACAGAGCAGTTCGCTTGATTAGTGCCCCCGCCATTGGACTCAATATACAACCCCTCCACCACCAGCACACTGTGGCTTCAAAACCTATGACCTGCAGGGAGTGCTGGAGCAACTCATTAAGGTTATTTCAACAGAATCTCACAGTCTTGCTATTTCCAGTTCTGATTAAAGGTCATCGTCTTGAAATGTTGACTCTGTTTCTCTCTCCATGAATTCTGCTGACCTGCTGAGTGCTTTCCAGCATTTCCTGTTTTTATTTCAGATTTCCAGCACCCTCAGTATTTTGCTTTTGTTTTAGGAGTAAAGGGCAGGCTAGTAATTGCTAATACTTCTATCCTCAGCCACAGAGTCAACCCTTTTTCTCTAGACGGGCAACACTGTCACGGACAATTTATCCACAATCAAGGAAGGATTAGATCTCCTGACTGTTGAGAGATAGAAAAACTGGTATTGATGTGATAATGTGTCATTAGCAATCTAGTATTCAGCAGGAGCACAGAATAGTGTGGCAGATTGCTGAGCTGAAGAACTATACAGTCAGGGCCCAATCGGAAAGGACAAACAGGGCAGCTTTGACCTCTAATATTTGACGGAGGACCTGGCTATTGAAAAGGGAAGGAATGTATTATCAGCATCTACCATTACTCAGCCTTCAGAAAACCAATACTTCGAATGCTAATAACAAATGGAAATAATTCGCTATCTGATACTTTGATAGAGATTGTGTAATCCCGTGGCTGTGCTCCTCCCCCAAAATGTTTACTGGAGAAAGGTGTGACATTAATCCCCAGCAGGGTAGGTTCATTTCATCTCTTAGCTGTAAACAACCTCCAGTATAAGAAGCCTGGAAGCCTAGGCAACTTTACAAATTCCTTTACTCCAGCCTGAGGATTTGAATGCGGTTTTGTTGACGCTAGTACAACAATGTTTATCCTGTGACTTCATAATGAGAAATAAAATTCGTCAGGAGGAAAACTCTCAAAAAGAGTTAGCACGTTACCTACCTAGACAAAGAATACCCTTATCTTTCAAATGATACTGGGACAAATCCCTCCCTTGTGTTTGAAATGAATTGATGGTTCTTAATTATGATTGTGTAAAGGATCCTCTGCTACTATGTGTCAAAAGAAAATAATTATGGAACGAGAAAAGGCCACTTAATCCTTCTACAGATTAGTATTCAAGACCACCCATTTAATCTCAAGAGGAAAGTTCTGGAGAAAAACAACCATCATCCCCCAAAAGGGAATGAAGCAAAATCCCAGAATATAATTTGTTGTGACTGTATCAGTGCGAGCTCCCTCATCACAGATATGTACCCTAATCCCATTTCTCTGCTCTTTCCCCATTCCATTTAATATCCTTCTTGAAATTTTTATCCAATTTCTTTTCAAACCTTGTGATTGACTTGGCTTCAATAGCCATTTGTAACATTGCATCCCACATTCTAATTGCTTAATTGGCTATAAAGCACTTTGGGACGTCCTAAGGTCGTGAAAGGTGCTACGTCAAGGCAATTAATTAATTAATTCTTTCTTTCTTTCTCAAGCCCTAAATTGGGTACTAAATATTGCTGGATACAAGGTGTTCAGGAAAGATAGGGAAGGAAAAAAGGAGGGGTGGTGGCATTATTGATTAAGAAGACGATTGCAGTCCTTGAGGGGTCAAGGGCAGAATCTATTTAGTTAGAGTTGAGAAACAATAGAGGTGCCATTACACTA
Organism: Heptranchias perlo; assembly: GCF_035084215.1. NCBI lineage: Eukaryota > Metazoa > Chordata > Chondrichthyes > Hexanchiformes > Hexanchidae > Heptranchias > Heptranchias perlo. Next base: position 13,217,646 of record NC_090331.1, on the reverse strand, counting down.
CTGGATGTATTCTATAGGCCACCAACTAGTGGGAAGGATATAGAGGAGCAAATTTGCAGGAAAATTACAGAGAGGTGCAAGAACTATAGAGTACTTCAACTATCTTAATATAGACTGGGATAGTACTAGTGTAAAGGGCAAAGAGGGGGAGGAATTTCTGAAGTGTGTTCAAGAGAACTTTCTTCATCAGTATGTTTCCGGCCCAACGAGAAAAGAGGCATTGCTGGATCTCATTCTGGGGAACGAGGTGGGTCAAATGGAGCAAGTTTCAATGGGGGAACATTTAGGGAACAGTGATCATAGTATCATAAGGTTTAGATTAGTTATGGAAAAGGACAAGGAGCATTCTAGAGTAAAAATACTTAATTGGAGGAGGGCCAATTTCAATGGGTTGAGAACGGATCTGGCCCGGGTAAATTGGAATCCAAGATTGGCAGGCAAAACTGTAATCGAACAATGGGCAGCCTGTAAAGAGGATATGGTTCGGATACAGTCTAGATACATTCCCACGAGGGGGAAAGGTCGGACAACCAAAGTCAGAGCTCCCTGGATAATGAAAGAGATAGAGAGTAAGATGAAGCAGAAAAAGGGGGCGTATGACAGATGTCAGCTTGATAATACAAGTGAGAACCAGGCTGAATATAGAAAGTACAGAGGAGAAGTGAAAAAGGAAATAAGAGGGGCAAAGAGAGAGTATGACAGCAGTCTGGCAGCTAACATAAAAGGGAATCCAAAAGTCTGCTTTAGGCATATAAATAATAAATGGGTAGTAAGAGGAGGGATGGGGCCGATTAGGGACCAAAGAGGAGATCTATGCATGGAGGCAGGGGGCATGGCTGAAGTACTAAATGAGTACTTTGCATCTGCCTTTACCAAGGAAGAAGATGCTGCCAAAGTCACAGTAAAAAGGAAGGTAGTTGAGATACTGGATTAGGGTGAAAATTGATAAAGTGGAGGTACTAGAAAGGCTGGGTATGCTTACAGTAGATAAGTCACCCGGTCCAGATGGGATGCATCCTAGGTTGCTGAGGGAAGTAAGGGTGGAAATTGCAGAGGTGCTGGCCATAATCTTCCAATCCTCCTTAGATAAGGGGATGGTGCCAGAGGATTGGACAATTGCAAAAGTTAAAAGTTTGTTCAAAGAGGGTGTAAGGATAAACCCAGCAACTATGGGCTTCATTTTAGCACCCGCTATCGGGTGCGTTCCTGGCGGGGGGGGGCTCCGAAAATTGGGGAATCCCGAAGCGGGTAGGGAGCCCGGCTCCAACCCGCCCACTTCCGAGTTCCCAACAGACGCGCCGACGTGTGCGCGCAGCGTCCGCATGTGGGACTCCCGCAGGCAATTAAAGCCAGTGGGGTGCCACTTGACAGTATTTAATTAGGTATTTCAGGTCATTAACAGACCTGATTAAGGGAATATTTCAGGAGGGGTGGGATTTTAGAGTCAACTGGGACTGTTTCCCATACTGGGGAAAACACTCCCAGTTGAAATGGACGTGTTGCAGCTGTCAGCCTGTGGCAGCTGCAAAGGTCCATTTGACAGGTGGGGGGGGAGACCCTCACTCATTGCAGGAGGCCACTCTGTCACTTGGGACAAAGTTTGGCCTCCACCACCCTCCTCCTGACAAGAAAATTCACAAACTTGCACACTTACCCAGGGGTCCAGAGATATGTACCTACCTTGCGGACCCCCTCAGATGTACATCTTCCGCATGGGGGCCGCCGTAGCTGCAGTCATGACCTCCTCGGAGGGTGAACAGCAACACCAGCCTCACCAGCCTCGCCGTCCACCTCTGACACGTGGAGCTCCACAACAGAGTGCTGTGACACATCCACCTGTACAGCATGAGGGAGGGCAACCGCAGAGAGCGATGCATCGCAGTGGGCACTACCCTCGCCACAGGGTCCACAGACCAAGGCTCAGCTTCCTGGACCTCTCTGAGCAGCAGTGCACACGGAGGCTCAGAGTCACTCGACATGTAGTCGTGGACATCTGCAGCCTCCTTCATGCCGAGCTGCTCCCGGTTGGCCCGAGCACCATCTTCTTACCTGTCGCTGTCAAAGTCACCACTGCCCTCAACAACTTCTCCTCCGCATCCTTCCAGGGTGCCACCAGGGACATCGCCGACGTCTCTCAGTCATCTGCACAAAAGAGCCCTACAAATACAACTACACCCACTCTGCAGTGACACAATGGGTGGCATCAGTTGTGGGTCTTCATTGTGATCCTCAGGAAAGGGCATTATTGCACAAACCAGACAAGATTCGCAAAGACGTGGCAGTAGTGGTGCCAATATAATATGTAATGTGAGTTGGTCAGAAATTCAATATATGTAAAAACCATGACAAACCATCAAACACCCTTGTACATCCCCTTCATGCTCACGAAACGTTTGCCTTACGCTGCCTACTGCACATATGTGATGCATGCCCTGTGGCTGCAGCACAGGTAGTGGCAGGTTGAGTGAGGCTGACTGTGAAAGAGATGCATGAGAGGGTGAGTATGAGATAGAGCCATGAGATTGTATGAGGATTGGGCTGAGTGGTAGTGGCAGGATGAGTACTGGCGAGGTGAGTAAGTGCAGGTAAGATGAGGATGAGGTTTGAGTGGGTGTGAGGAGTGACGTGATAGAGTAGTGTTGGCAGTGCAGAAGGAGATGTGGGGCGGGGGCGGTGATGTGGCAGACGGAGCGTAGGGGAATGAGTAAGTGTACTCACTTTGGCTGACCTACTGAGGTCATTGCAGCACCTCCTGCACTGTATGCAGGTGGGCGATATGTTGGTGGTACAGGTGACCTCCTCTGCCACCTCGAGCCAGGCCTTCCTGGTGGCAGAGGCAGGCCGCTTCCTCCCGCCCGCCGGGGGGAAGATCTCTGTCCTCCCTCTCCTCCTCACCCCATATAATGATACCTGGAGTGAAGCATCATTAAACTGGGAGCAGCCTTCCCCCGGGCTGCTCCATGCTGTAATTTTTCCTATTTGTTGCAGCATCTGTCAGTGGAGGACTGCCCCTTTAAATAGAGCTCCTCCAGCTGACAGAGCTTACTGCGCATGCGCAGCCCGCCCGACGCGCAGATCAGCAGTGGGGAACCCGGAAGACCAGGTGAGTGGATCCAATTAGGCTGCGATCGCACGGAGGGCAGACTGATTTCGCCGGGCGCGTTACCCACGCGCCGAATAGCCTCCCCGCCGCGAACCCGCAGCCCTGGTAACATCGAGCCCTATAGGTCAGTCAGTTTACCCTCGGTGGTGGGGAAGCTTTTATACATGATAATCTGGGACAAAATAGCCAGCATGGACTTGTTAAAGGCAAAATGTGTTTAACTGGTTGGATAGAGTTTTCTGATGAGGTAACAGAAAGGGTTGCTGGGGGCAATGCGGTTGATGTTGTGCACATGGACTTTCAAAAGGTGTTTGATAAAGTGCCGTATGATAGGCTTGTCAGCAAAAATTGAAGCCCATGGAATAAAAGGGGCAGTGGCAGCATAGATACAAAATTGGCTAAGTGACAGGAAAAAGAGAGTCATAGAATCATAGAATCATAGAAAATAGGAGCAAGAGTAGGTAATTCGGCCCTTCGGGCCTGCTCCGCCATTCAAAATGATCATGGCTGATCGTCTAACTCAATACCCTGTTCCCGCTTTTTCCTCATATCCCTTGACCGCTTTAGCGTTAAGAAATATATCTACCTCCTTCTTGAATATATTCAATGACTTGGCCTCCACTGCCTTCTGTGGTAGAGAATTCCACAGGTTCACCACCCTCTGAGTGAAGAAATTTCTCCTCGTCTCGGTTCTAAATGGCACGCCCCGTATCCTGAGACTGTGATCCCTGGTCTGCCCATCCATCGGGAACATCCTCCTTGCATCTAGTCTGTCTAGTCCTGTTAGAATTTTATATGTTTCGATGAGATCACCTCTCATTCTTTTAAACTCTAGTGAATATAGGCCTAGTCGACCCAATCTCTCCTCATTTGTCAGTCCTGCCATCCGAGGAATCAGTCTGGTAAACCTTCGATGCACTCCCTCCATGGCAACGACATCCTTTCTCAGATAAGGAGACCAAAACTGCACACAATACTCCAAATGTGGCCTCACCAAGGCCGTGTACAACTGCAGTAAGACATCCATGTACTCAAATCCTCTTGCAATGAACACCAACATACCATTCGCCTTCCTAACTGCTTGCTGCACCTCAATGCTCGCTTTCAGCGACAGGTGTACAAGGACACCCAGGTCTCGTTGCACCTCCCCTTTTCCCAATCTATCACCATTCAGCTAATAATCTGTCTTTCCTTTTTTACAATCAAAGTGGATAACCTCACATTTATCCACGTTATACTGCATCTGCCATGTTCTTGCCCACTCACCCAACTTGTCAAAATCACAGAGTAGTGGTGAATGGTTGTTTATCGGACTGGAGGAAGATGTACAGTGGTGTTCCCCAGGGGTCGGTAACTGGGACTGCTGCTTTTTTTCATATACATTAATGACTTGGACTTGGGTGTACAGGGCACAATCTCAAAATTTGCAGATGACACAAAACTTGGAAGTGTAGTAAACAGTGAGGAGGATAGGGTTTTAAATGAATCTTTTGTCTCCATATTCACAAAGGAAAGGGATGATCTGGACATCGTAGTTAAAGAGGAGAGGTGTGAAATATTGGATAAGGTAAACATAACGAGAGAGGAAGTAATAGAGGGACTGGAATCCTTGAAAGTTGATAAGTCACCAGGGCCGGATGGATTGTTTCCTAGGCTATTGAAGGAAGCCAGGGAAGAAATAGCGGATGCTCTGAGGATCATTTTCCAATCCTCACTAGATACAGGGGAGGTACCGGAGGACTGAAAACGTGGTAGCATTGTTTAAAAAGGGTACAAGGGAAAGGCCGAACAATTATAGGCCGGTCAGTCCTACGTCGGTGGTGGGCAAACTATTAGAATCAATACTGAGAGATAGGATAAACTGTCACTTGGAAAGGCATGGTTAATCAGGGATAGTCAGCATGGACCTGTTCAGGGAAGGTCATGCCTTATAAATCTGATTGAATTCTTTGAGGAAGTGACAAGGGGGATTGATGAGGGTAGTGCAGTGGATGTTGGCTACATGGATTTTAGTAAGGCATTTGACAAGGTCCCACATGGCAGACTGGTCAGAAAGGTAAAAGCCAATGGGATACAGGAAAATGTGGCGAATTGGATCCAAAATTGGCTCAGTAACAGGAAACAAAGGGTAAAAGTCAATGGATGTCTTTGCGAAGGGAAATCCGTTTCCAGTGGTGTGCCACAGGGCTCAGTGTTGGGTCCCTTGCTGTTTGTGGTATATATTAATGATTTGGACTTGAATGTAGGGGGCATGATTGGCAAATTTGCAGCTAACACAAAAATTGGCCGTGTAGTTGATAGTGAAGAGGATAGCTGTAGACGCCAAGAAGATATCAATGGGTTGGTGGAGTGGGCGGAAAAGTGGCAAATGGAGTTCAACCCGGAGAAGTGTGAGGTAATGCACTTAGGGAGGGCAAACAGTAAAAGGGAATACACAGTAAACAGGAATATATTGAGAGGGGTAGAGGAAGTGAGAGACCTTGGAGTGCATTTGCACAGGTCCCTGAAGGTGGCAGTACAGGGAGATAAGGTTGTGAAGAAGGCATACGGAATTGCTCTCTGTTTTTAGTCGAGGTATAGAATACAAAAGCAGGGATGTAATGATGGAACTGTATAAAATGCTGGTAAGGCCACAGCTGGAGTATTGTGCGCAGTTCTGGTCACCACATTACTGGAGAGAGCGCAGAGAGGATTTACAAGAATGTTGCCAGGGCTTGAAAATTTCAGCTACAAGGGGAGATTGGATAGGCTGGGGTTGTTTTCCTTGGAGCAGAGGAGGCTGAGGGGAGAGTTGATTGAGGATACAAAATTATGAGGGGCCTGGATAGAGTAGACAGGAAGTACCTGTTTCCCCTAGCAGAGAGTTCAAGAACTAGAGGACATAGATTTATGCTAATTGGCGGAAGGATTAGAGGGGACATGAGGAAAAACTTTTTTACCCAGAGGGTGGTGGGTGTATGGAATTCGCTGCCCGAATTGGTGGTAGAGGCAGGGACCTCAACTCTTTTAAAAAGTACATGGACCTGCACCTAAAGTGCTGTAAGCTGCAGGGCTATGGACCGGGTGCTGGAAGGTGGGATTAGAAGGGGCACCTGGTTGTTATTCGAGCCGGCGCAGACACGATGGGCCAAATTACCCCCTTTTCTATGGTTCTATGATGGTCATAGACTTGAAGAGGACATAGACAGGCTGGTGGAATGGGCGGTCACATGGCAGATGAAATTTAATGCAGAGAAGTGCAAAGTGATACATTTTGGCAGGAAGAATGAGGAGAGGCAATATAAACTAAATGGTACAATTCTAAAGGGGGTGCAGGAACAGAGACACCTGGGTGTATATGTGCACAAATCTTTGAAGGTGACAGGACTGGTTGAGAAAGCGGTTAAAAAAGCATATGTGATCCTGGGCTTCATAAACAGAGGCATAGAATACAAAAGCAAGGAAGTTATGTTGAACCTTTATAAAACACTGGTTTGGCTACAACTGAAGTATTGTATCCCATTCTGGGCACCGCACATTAGGAAGGATGTGAAGGCCTTAGAGACGGTGCAGAAAAGATTTACTAGAATGGTTCCAGGGATGAGGGACTTCAGTTACGTGGATAGACTGGAGAAGCTGGGGTTGTTCTCCTTAGAGCAGAGAAGGTTGAGAGGAGATTTGATAGAAGTGTTCAAAATCATGAAGGGTTTAGATAAAGTAAATAAAGAGAAACTGTTCCATTGTCGAAAGGGTCGAGAACCAGATTTAAGGTGATTGGCAAAAGAAGCAAAGGCGACATGAGGAAAAACTTTTTTATGCAGTGAGTAGTTATGATCTGGAATGCGCTGCCTGAAAGCGTGGTGAAGGAGATTCAATCGTGGCTTTCAAAAAGGAATTGGATAAATATTTGAAGGAAAAAAATTTGCAGGGTTACAGGGAAAGTGTGGGGGATTGGATCTAACTGGATTGCTCTTACAAAGAGCTGGCACGGGCTTGATGGGCTGAATGGCCTCCTTCTCTGCTGTAATGATTGTATAACTGTACGATTCTAACCTTCTCGTAATTTTGAACACCTAGGTGTATGTGTGGGTGTATGTGGGTGTATGTGTGTGTATGGTACACTGTTACCCACTAGTCAGGAGAGATATTTGTACTAAAATTGCACTATTACATTGAGTTATATTAAGTCTACAGCACATAAACAGGCCGTTCGGCCCAACTGGTCTATACCGGCATTCATGCTCCGACACGAGCCTCCTCCCTCCCTACTTCAGCTAAACCGATCAGAATACCCTACTATTCCTTTCTCCTTATGTGCTTATCTAGCTTCCCCTTAAATGCATCTATGATATTTGCCACAACTCCTTGTGGTAGCGAGTTCCACATTCTAACCACTCTTTGGGTAAAGAAGTTTCTCCTGAATTCCCTATTGGATTTATTAGTGACTATCTTATATTGATGACCTCTAGTTTTGGACTCCCCCACAAGTGGAAACATTTTCTCTATGTCTACCCTATCAAACTCTTTTATTATCTTAAAGACCTCTGTCAGGTCATCCCTCAGCCTTCTCTTTTCTAGAGAAAAAAGCCCCAGCCTGTCCTGCTTTTCCTGATAAGGATATCTTCTCAATTCTGGTATTATCCTTGTGAATCTTTTTTGCACCTTCTCCAATGCCTCTATATCCTTTTTATAACATGGAGACCAGAACTGTGCACAGTAGTCCAAGTGTGGTCTAACCAAGGTTCTATTCACATTTAACATAACTTCTCTTGTTTTTCAATAATATCCCTCTAGAAATGAACCCCAGTGCTTGGTTTGCTTTTTTAAGGTCTTATTAACCTGCATTATTACTTTTAGTGGTTTGTGCATCTGTACCCCGAGTTCTCTTTGCTCCTCTATACCATTTAGACTCTTATTATCCAAGCAATAATTTTCCAGCAATAAGCCTCCTTATTTTTCCTACCAAAATACATAACCTCACACTTATCTATATTGAAACTTATTTGCCAATTACACACGCATTCTGCAAATATATTAATGTCTTCTTGTATTTTGACGCATGCTTCCTTTGTATTAACAAACCCCCCCTTCATTTCGTAAAGTCCGCAAATTTTGAAATTGTACTTCCAATTCCCGAGTCCAAATCGTTGATTTAAATTGTGAACAACAGTGGTCCCAGCACCGATCGTTGTGGTACAGCACTTCCCAGCTTTTTCCAGTCTAAGTAGCTACCCTTAACCCCTATTCTCTGTTTTCTGTTTTGTAGCCAGCTTGCTTATCCATCCTGCTACCTGTCCCCTGACTCCACATACTCCTTAGTCATGAGTCTACAATGCAGTACTTTATCGAAGGCCTTTTGAAAATCCAAATATATTACATATACTGCATTACTCTTGTCTACACTTTCTGTTACTTCTTCAAAGAATTCAATAAGGTTGGTCAAGCATGACCTTCCCTTCTGAAATCTGTGCTGACTGTTCTTATTATATTTTCATTTTCTTGATTTTTTTCTATTACATCTTTGAGTAAGGATTCCATTATCTTTCCTACCATTGACGTTAAGTTAACTACTATGGTCTATAGTTCCCTGGATTTGTTCTATCTCCTTTTTTCAAATATTGGAATAACCTTAGCTGTCTGCCAGTCCTCTGACACTATTCCCTTTTCTAATGAATTTTTATATATATGTAATAGTGCCTCTGTTATCTCGTCCCTAACTTCTTTTAATATGCGCGGATGCAATCCATCCGGACCAGAGGTTTTATCCTCACTAAGTTTGATTAGTTTGATTAGTCCCTTTCTATCTTAAATGTCTTTATACCTTTTTTGATCTCCTCTTCTAATGTCGTGCCCAGCTTGTTAGTCTCTACGGTAAATACTGAGGCAAAGTAACTATTCAATATTTCTGCCATTTTGCTGTCATTACCTGTGAGTTTATCTTGTGCTTCCCTTAGTGGCCCTATCCCTATCCTGATTTTTCTTTTGTTATTTATGTGCCTGTCGAATATTTTACTATTTCTTTTTATATTACTTGATAATTTAATGTCATAGTTCCTCTTTGTTTTCCTAATTTTTTTTGACATTCTTCCTAACCTCTTCGTATTCCCTTTTGGTATCCTTTACTTTATTATCTATGTACTTAGAGTATGCCTTTTTCTTTAGTTTCAATTTTACCCTTATCTCTTTATTCATCCACGGTGTGTCATTATTGGCTAGTTTGTTCTTTGTTTTTTTTAAGAGGAATATACTTCTTCTGAACATTTTAAATATTTCCCACTGCTGTTCTATCTCTTTATCTGTCAACGTATTTTTCCAGTTTACCTTCCCTAGTTCCATTCTCATCCCCTCAAAATTAGCTTTTTTCCAATCTATTACTTTGGTCTTTGTCTCACTTATGTCTTTCTCAATCATTACTTTAAGCCTTATTATGTTATGATCACTATTGCCTAGATGTTCCCCTACTCTTACTTCTCTTATCTGCTCCGGTTCATTTCCCATTATTAGATCCAGCAGTGATTCATTCCCCTCTTGTTGGGCTTCTCACATACTGGGTAAGAAAGGAGTCCTGTACACACTGTAAAAACTCCATTCCCCTTTCCCCTTTCCCTACCTCTTCTTGCCAGTTTATTTGGGGTGGTTGAAATCTCCCATGATTATTATTCTGGAACAGAATCAATTACTATGATGGCCTTGGCTGTACAGAACTAAAGCATTTCATGTTTGCTGTACTGTAAATATTGCAAATCCAGGTTCACCGGGGAAAATTAAACAGCTAAATCTAGATTCACAAATAACATGGATGAAAGAGGGGAAGTGTTTTTCCTGTCATTGCAAAAAACACATTTATTCCTTCCATGTTTCTAGGCAAATTGATTTTATTATGAACTCCCTGGTTTGCCTATAGTGAGCGAATACTGCTGTAGCTGAACCAGATAATATCGCAATGTTCAACTCAATCTTGCTTGAGTTCAGGTAAAGACAGGTTTCCCCCACCAGGCACATTGTTAATTAATTGAATTGATGATTGCAGTCTCACTTCTAAGTGTGGCAAAAATATATCTACGCTCCTCCAAGCTGTTTGATATAAAATTATCTAGCTTCACTTTAATTTTTTTTTAAAAAATCAATTTTCTTCCCTTTCCTCCTCTCCCCACCTGAAAGTGCTGCCTCATCCCACCGTACAGCCCTTTGAGTGCCAATAGGTAACTCATCCTTGTGCTCATTCTGTTGGTTGGCTACTCCACTGTAGAATGCAACAGAGCTAAGCCCAATCCCATCATAAGCAACATCCACACATGGTGCACTTTGAGCGGGAGTGTTGACCTGTGACCCTGGATGATTTTTCTCCTCCCCCGTTCCAACGGAACTAAGGGTCAAATGTAATGACCCTACAGTTGCTTTGGGTCAGAACAGCTAACTCAGCACAGAGCAGAACTGGAGTCCCAAGAGTGACTTTCGACGGTTTATTCCAAGTGTGGGGAGTGCCACACTCAAGCCTCATCCTGTCTTCACCCACAGTCACATCACAGGTCGCTAGCTAGCAATCATGGATGGGAGGCCTGGCAGATTTTCTTCCTCCTCGTACTTACTAAATGCAATCGAAAAACATTCCCCCTTCTCTGCTCCTGGCACACATATTCTGCACTGCCAGTCCATAATTTTCAGTCCATTTATTTTAACAGATAAAAAATGATGCGCTGCAGCATAGAAGCAGAATTTTTACCCCAACTGTACCACTGTCGTTCCATCGGAAGGCTTGTCACAGATTGGGGCTTGAACCCGAGACTCTCCTGGCCTGCAGTCATCAGCCCTCAGACCAGTTAGTACAGTTAACTGCTGACCTCAATCAAAGTAGCTAACGCTAGCTATCTCAAGCTTCTGTGCAACTTTTTTTTCACATTTTCTACAGATGTCGTTCTGCTCCAGTCGTTTGAAACGATACTTGTTCTTAGATTTAACAAAAAAACACGTGTCTGTTCATTTCCCAGTTCTCCCTCAGCTTCTGCAGTTCTCTTCGATCCTGTAGCTGAACCCACGCTGTGCCCGTGAGCTCATGATCAAATTAAAAATTTTCATTACTGAGCCCCTGATCACATCCAATCATGAAACAAAAAACCCACTGCGCTCGAGCTGCTCAGCTGAAAAACGATGCAGGTCTGTTTTAATTAATTGTACAGATACCTAACGCAGAATACTTAACACCAGGCCTTTAGAATCATAGAATCATAGAAAGTCATGGCACAGAAGGAGGCCATTCGGTCCATCGCGTCCACGCCGGCCGAGAAAGAGCTATCCAGCTTAATCTGACTTTCCAGCACTTGGTCCAAAGCCCTGTAGGTTACGGCACTTCAAGTGCACATCCAGGTACTTTTTAAATGAGTTGAGGAATTCTGCCTCTACCACCCTTTCAGGCAGTGAGTTCCAGACCCCCACCACCCTCTGGGTGAAAAGTTTCTCCTCAGCTCCCCTCTAATCCTTCTACCAAATACTTTGAATTTATGCCTCCTGGTTACTGACCTCTTTGCTAAGGGAAATAGGTCCTCCCTATCCACTCTATCTAGTCCCATCATAATTTTATATACCTCAATTAAAGCTCCCCTCAGCCTCCTTTGTTCCAAAGAAAACAAACCCCAGGCTATCCAATCTTTTCTCATAAATAAAATTCTCCAGCCTGGCAACATCCTCATAAATCTCCTCTGTACCCTCTCTAGTGCAATCACATCTTTCCTGTAATGTGGTGACCAGAACTGTACACAGTACTCAAGCTGTGGCCTAACTAGTGTTTTATACAGTTCTAGCATAACATCCTTGCTCTTATATTCTATGCCTCGGCTAATAAAGGAACGTATCCCGTATGCCTTTTTAACCACCTTATCAACCTGTCCTATTACTTCAGGGATCTGTGGACATGCGAGTGAGCGGGCAAGTGAGTGAGTGAGTGGGTGAGTGGATGAGTGAGTGGGTGGATAAGTGAGTGGCTGGGTGAGTGGGTGGGTGAGTGAGTGAGTGAGTGAGTGAGTGAGTGAGTGAGTGAGTGAGTGAGTGAGTGAGTGAGTGAGTGAGTGGGTGGGTGAGTGGGTGAATGAATGAGTGAGTGGGTGAATGAGTGAGTGAGTGGGTGAGTGGGTGAATGAGTGAGTGAGTGGGTGAATGAGTGAGTGAGTGAGTGAATGAGTGAGTGGGTGGGTGAGTGGGTGAATGAATGAGTGAGTGAGTGAGTGAGTAAATGAGTGAGTGGGTGACTGAGTGGGTAAGTGAGTGGGTGAATGAATGAGTGAGTGTGTGGGTGAGTGGGTGAATGAGTGAGTGAGTGGGTGAGTGAGTGAGTGAGTGAGTGAGTGAATGAGTGAGTGAGTGAGTGAGTGAGTGGGTGGGTAAGTGAGTGGGTGGGTGAGTGAGTGAGTGAGTGAGTGAGTGAGTGGGTGACTGAGTGGGTAAGTGAGTGGGTGAATGAATGAGTGAGTGTGTGGGTGAGTGGGTGAATTTTTTTAATTTTTTTTATTCGTTCACGGGATGTGGGCGTCGCTGACGAGGCCAGCATTTATTGCCCATCCCTAATTGCCCTTGAGAAGGTGGTGGTGAGCCGCCTTCTTGAACCGCTGCAGTCCGTGTGGTGACGGTTCTCCCACAGTGCTGTTAGGAAGGGAGTTCCAGGATTTTGACCCAGCGACAATGAAGGAACGGCGATATATTTCCAAGTCGGGATGGTGTGTGACTTGGAGGGGAACGTGCAGGTGGTATTGTTCCCATGCGCCTGCTGCCCTTGTCCTTCTAGGTGGTAGAGGTCGCGGGTTTGGGAGGTGCTGTCGAAGAAGCCTTGGCGAGTTGCTGCAGTGCATCCTGTGGATGGTGCACACTGCAGCCACAGTGCGCTGGTGGTGAAGGGAGTGAATGTTTAGGGTGGTGGATGGGGTGCCAATCAAGCGGGCTGCTTTATCTTGGATGGTGTCGAGCTTCTTGAGTGTTGTTGGAGCTGCACTCATCCAGGCAAGTGGAGAGTATTCCATCACACTCCTGACTTGTGCCTTGTAGATGGTGGAAAGGCTTTGGGGAGTCAGGAGGTGAGTCACTCGCCGCAGAATACCCAGCCTCTGACCTGCTCTCGTAGCCACGGTATTTATATGGCTGGTCCAGTTAAGTTTCTGGTCAATGGTGACCCCCAGGATGTTGATGGTGGGGGATTCGGCGATGGTAATGCCGTTGAATGTCAAGGGGAGGTGGTTAGACTCTCTCTTGTTGGAGATGGTCATTGCCTGGCACTTATCTGGCGCGAATGTTACTTGCCACTTATGAGCCCAAGCCTGGATGTTGTCCAGGTCTTGCTGCATGCAGGCTCGGACTGCTTCATTATCTGAGGGGTTGCGAATGGAACTGAACACTGTGCAATCATCAGCGAACATCCCCATTTCTGACCTTATGATGGAGGGAAGGTCATTGATGAAGCAGCTGAAGATGGTTGGGCCTAGGACACTGCCCTGAGGAACTCCTGCAGCAATGCCCTGGGGCTGAGATGATTGGCCTCCAACAACCACTACCATCTTCCTTTGTGCTAGGTATGACTCCAGCCACTGGAGAGTTTTCTCCCTGATTCCCATGGACTTCAATTTTACTAGGGCTCCTTGGTGCCACACTCGGTCAAATGCTGCCTTGATGTCAAGGGCAGTCACTCTCACCTCACCTCTGGAATTCAGCTCTTTTGTCCATGTTTGGACCAAGGCTGTAATGAGGTCTGGAGCCGAGTGGTCCTGGAGGAACCCAAACTGAGCATCGGTGAGCAGGTTATTGGTGAGTAAGTGCCGCTTGATAGCACTGTCGACGACACCTTCCATCACTTTGCTGATGATTGAGAGTAGACTGATGGGGCGGTAATTGGCCGGATTGGATTTGTCCTGCTTTTTGTGGACAGGACATACCTGGGCAATTTTCCACATTGTCGGGTGGATGCCAGTGTTGTAGCTGTACTGGAACAGCTTGGCTAGAGGCGCAGCTAGTTCTGGAGCACAAGTCTTCAGCACTACAGCTGGGATGTTGTCAGGGCCCATAGCCTTTGCTGTATCCAGTGCACTCAGCCGTTTCTTGATATCACGTGGAGTGAATCGAATTGGCCGAAGACTGGCTTCCGTGATGGTGGGGATATCGGGAGGAGGCTGAGATGGATTATCCACTCGGCACTTCTGGCTGAAGATGGTTGCAAACGCTTCAGCCTTGTCTTTTGCACTCACGTGCTGGACTCCGCCATCATTGAGAATGGGGATGTTTGCAGAGCCTCCTCCTCCCGTTAGTTGTTTAATTGTCCACCACCATTCACGACTGGATGTGGCAGGACTGCAGAGCTTTGATCTGATCCGTTGGTTGTGGAATCGCTTAGCTCTGTCTATAGCATGTTGCTTCCGCTGTTTAGCATGCATGTAGTCCTGAGTTGTAGCTTCACCAGGTTGGCACCTCATTTTTAGGTACGCCTGGTGCTGCTCCTGGCATGCTCTTCTACACTCCTCATTGAACCAGGGTTGATCCCCTGGCTTGTTGGTAATGGTAGAGTGAGGAATATGCCGGGCCATGAGGTTACAGATTGTGCTGGAATACAATTCTGCTGCTGCTGATGGCCCACAGCGCCTCATGGATGCCCAGTTTTGAGCTGCTAGATCTGTTCTGAATCTATCCCATTTAGCACGGTGGTAGTGCCACACAACACGTTGGATGGTGTCCTCAGTGCGAAGACGGGATTTCATCTCCACGAGGACTGTGCGGTGGTCACTCCTACCAATACTGTCATGGACAGATGCATTTGCGACAGGTAGATTGGTGAGGACGAGGTCAAGTAAGTTTTTCCCTCGTGTTGGTTCGCTCACCACCTGCCGCAGGCCCAGTCTAGCAGTTATGTCCTTCAGGACTCGGCCAGCTCGGTCAGTAGTGGTGCTACCGAGCCACTCTTGGTGATGGACATTGAAGTCCCCCACCCAGAGTACATTTTGTGCCCTTGCTACCCTCAGTGCTTCCTCCAAGTGGTGTTCAACATGGAGCAGGACTGATTCATCAGCTGAGGGAGGACGGTAGGTGGTAATCAGCAGGACGTTTCCTTGCCCATGTTTGACCTGATGCCATGAGATTTCATGGGGTCCAGAGTCAATGTTGAGGACTCCCAGGGCCACTCCCTCCTGACTGTATATCACTGTACCGCCACCTCTGGTGGGTCTGTCCTGCCGGTGGGACAGGACATACCCAGGGATGGTAATGGAAGAGTCTGGGACGTTGGCTGAAAGATATGATTCTGTGAGTATGGCTATGTCAGGCTGTTGCTTGACTAGTCTGTGGGACAGCTCTCCCAATTTTGGCACAAGTCCCCAGATGTTAGTAAGGAGGACCTTGCAGGGTCGACTGGGCTTGGTGTTTTGCCATTGTCGTGTCCGGTGCCTAGTGGTCCGATGCCGGGTGGTCCGTCCGGTTTTATTCTTATTATGACTTTTCGTAGCGAGATTTTACAACTGAGTGGCTTGCTGGGCCATTTCAGAGGGCAATTAAGAATCAACCACATTGCTGTGGGTCTGGAGTCACATATAGGCCAGACCGGGTAAGGGCGGCAGGTTTCCTTCCCTAAAGGACATTAGTGAACCAGATGGGTTTTTACGACAATCCGGTAGTTTCATGGCCATCATTACTGATACTAGTATTTTAATTCCAGATTTTTATTTAGTGAGTGAGTGAGTGAGTGAGTGAGTGAGTGAATGAGTGAGTGAGTGAGTGAGTGGGTGGGTAAGTGAGTGGGTGGGTAAGTGAGTGGGTGGGTGAGTGAGTGAGTGAATGAGTGAGCGGGTGGGTGAGTGGGTGAATGAATGAGTGAGTGAGTGAGTGAGTAAGTGAGTGAGTGGGTGAGTGAGTGGATGGGTGAGTGGGTGAATGAGTGAGTGAGTGAGTGGGTGGGTGTGTGGGTGAATGAGTGAGTGAGTGGGTGAGTGAGTGAGTGGGTGAGTGAGTGAGTAAGTGGGTGAGTGAGTGGGTGGGTGAGTGAGTGGGTGAATAAGTGAGTGAGTGAGTGGGTGGGTGAGTGGGTGAATGAGTGAGTGAGTGGGTGGGTGAGTGAGCGGGTGAGTGAGTGGGTGAGTGAGTGGGTGAATGAATGAGTGGGTGGGTGAGTGAGTGGGTGAATGAGTGGGTGAGTGAGTGAGTGAGTGGGTGGGTGGGTGAGTGAGTGGGTGGGTGAGTGAGTGGGTGAATGAGTGAGTGGGTGAGTGAGTGGGTGAGTGAGTGGGTGGGTGGGTGAGTGAGTGAGTAAGTGAGTGGGTGGGTGGGTGAGTGAGTGGGGGGTGAGTGGGTGGGTGAGTGAGTGAGTAAGTGAATGAGTGGGTGAGTGAGTGGGTGAATGAGTGAGTGAGTGGGTGAATGAGTGAGTGAGTGGGTGAGTGAGTGAGTGGGTGAGTGAGTGAGTGGGTGAGTGAGTGGGTGAATAAGTGAGTGAGTGAGTGGGTGGGTGAGTGCGTGAATGAGTGAGTGAGTGGGTGGGTGAGTGAGCGGGTGAGTGAGTGAGTGAGTGGGTGAGTGAGTGAGTGGGTGAGTGAGTGAGTGGGTGAGTGAGTGAGTAAGTGGGTGAGTGAGTGGGTGGGTGAGTGAGTGGGTGAATGAGTGAGTGAGTGGGTGGGTGAGTGAGCGGGTGAGTGAGTGGGTGAGTGAGTGAGTGAGTGGGTGAGTGGGTGAGTGAGTGGGTGGGTGAGTGAGTGGGTGAATGAGTGAGTGTGTGAGTGAGTGGGTGAGTGAGTGTGTGAATGGGTGAGTGGGTGGGTGAGTGAGTGAGTAAGTGAATGAGTGGGTGAGTGGGTGAGTGAGTGGGTGAATGAGTGAGTGGGTGGGTGAGTGGGTGAGTGAGTGGGTGGGTGAGTGAGTGGGTGGGTGAGTGAGTGGGTGAATGAGTGAGTGAGTGGGTGGGTGAGTGAGCGGGTGAGTGAGTGGGTGAGTGAGTGAGTGAGTGGGTGAGTGGGTGAGTGAGTGGGTGGGTGAGTGAGTGGGTGAATGAGTGAGTGTGTGAGTGAGTGGGTGAGTGAGTGTGTGAATGGGTGAGTGGGTGGGTGAGTGAGTGAGTAAGTGAATGAGTGGGTGAGTGGGTGAGTGAGTGGGTGAATGAGTGAGTGGGTGGGTGAGTGGGTGAGTGAGTGGGTGGGTGAGTGAGTGGGTGAATGAGTGAGTGGGTGGGTGAGTGGGTGAGTGAGTGGGTGGGTGAGTGAGTGGGTGAATGAGTGAGTGTGTGAGTGAGTGGGTGAGTGAGTGTGTGAATGGGTGAGTGGGTAGGTGAGTGAGTGAGTAAGTGAATGAGTGGGTGAGTGGGTGAGTGAGTGGGTGAATGAGTGAGTGAGTGGGTGAGTGAGTGGGTGAGTGAGTGGGTGAGTGAGTGGGTGAATGAGTGAGTGGGTGGGTGAGTGAGTGGGTGAATGAGTGAGTGGGTGAATGAGTGGGTGGGTGAGTGAGTGGGTGAATGAGTGGGTGGGTGATGAGTGGGTGAATGAGTGAGTGGGTGAGTAAGTGAGTGGGTGGGTGAGTGAGTGGGTGAATGAGTGAGTGGGTGAATGAATGGGTGGGTGAGTAAATGAGTGGGTGAGTAAGTGAGTGGGTGGGTGAGTGAGTGGGTGAATGAGTGAGTGGGTGAATGAATGGGTGGGTGAGTAAATGAGTGGGTGGGTGAGTGAGTAGGTGGGTGAGTGGGCGGGTGAATGGGTGAGTGAGTGGGTGAATAAGTGGGTGGGTGAGTGGGTGAGTAAGTGAGTGGGTGGGTGAGTGAGTAGGTGGGTGAGTGGGTGGGTGAATGGGTGCGTAAGTGTTTGGGTGAATGAGTGAGTGGATGGGTAAGTGAATGGGTGAGTGGGTGAATGGGTGAGTGAATGAGTGGGTTAGCGAGTGAGTGAGTGAGTGAGTTGAATGAGTAGAAATGACTGAATGAGAATGAATGAGTAGGTGAGAGAGAGTGGAAAAATTAAAAATTAGCCAAGCTCACTCGTTATACAGCTCTGATACTTGCAATCCCTGCTGTATATAAGTATTCCTCTTATTCCTATTCCTTTACATGGATTTCAATATAGATTTGACAATGTCTACTCCACTCTGTTTATACACACAGCTGATCTGTAGACAAACATTTTCCCTTCAAATTAAGCACATTGCCGAGGATTGTACTAATAGTGGCTGGCACATTGCCTTCTTTAATCTCAATTTTTTCACATCAGTGAACATAACTGTTTCACACAAGTGGTTCTGTTGCTGATGAAACACTACCAGGAGTCTAACAACATCCAACAGAAACATCAAAATATTAAAATTCTAATTTTTTTTGTGAGATTGCGCACCTCCTCGCCACCGAACAGCTTCACTTCCTTGGCGTCACTGGCCTTGTAAAGGGACAGGTGGAGGTTCTGCCCCTTACAAGGCCCAGTGGGAACTCCCGGGTCTGGCTCATGGCTTATCCAGGTCATAGCCAAATTCTGGGCCCTTCCACAACAACAAACAACAACTTGCATTTCTATAGCGCCTTTAACGTGGTAAAGCGTCCCAAGGCGCTTCACAGGAGTGTAATCAAACAAAATTTGACACCGAGCCACATAAAGAGATATTAGGACAGGTGATCAAACGCTTGGTCAAAGAGATAGGTTTTAAGGAGCGTCTGAAAGGGGGAGAGAGAGGTAGAGAGGCGGAGAGGTTTAGGGAGGGAATTCCACAGCTTAGGACCTAGGCAGCTGAAGGCACGGCCACCAATGGTGAAGCGATGAAAATCAGGGATGCACAAGAGGCCAGAATTGGAGGACCGCAGAGAACTCGGAGGGTTCTAGGGCTGGAGGAGGTTACAGAGATAGGGAGGGGGCAAGGACAGGGAGGGATTTGAAAATAAGGATGAGAATTTTAAAATTGAGGCATTGCCGGACCGGGAGCCGCTGCACTCCTACTGGAGTAATTTTGGCCCCTCTACTTTGGAAGTGGCAGTTTCACTGGAAAAAGGGATGGACATTGCACGCAGTAGACAGTGAAGCCTAATAAAGACCGTTCCCTGTGGGCAATCTCTCTCTCATCCTAAAGGCTCTTCTGTATGGGTTATTAATTTAATGTCAGTTAGTGCGTAATTATGGACACTTTGTGGTATGGTTCTGCACTCGCTGGGAATTGGATTCAAAAGGCCTCGGGCTGATATTTCTGCAAGCACTTTAAAATGGCTTAAAGCAAATGCACACTCCTTTAGGCTGATCTGGATACAACCCCATCCCTCACAATTGAAGGACTGTGTTCTAATTCACTACGCCATCCAGCTCCTCTCAAATAAGGTGCCCTTAAAAATAACACAAGATACACCACTGGATCAGCAAAACCTTGGGACACTGTCTATGGCAAAATAATCATTAGTTATGATCAGTGTAAAAATTCAAATGCGCATCATTTGGAAAGTTACTATTACATATATACATATATATATAAATTCATTAGAAAAGGGAATAGTGCCAGAGGACTGGCAGACAGCTAATATTATTCCTATATTTGAAAAGGGAGCTAGAACAAGTCAAGGGAAATATAGACCAGTTAGCTTAATGGCGGTGTTAGGAAAGATAATGGAACCTTTACTCAAAGATGTGATAGAAAAACTTCCAGAAAATGAAAATATAACAAAGAATAGTCAGCACGGATTTCAGAAGGGAAAATCATGCTTGGCCAACCTTATTGAATTCTTTGAAGAAGTAACAGAAAGGGTGGCTAAGGATATTGTAGTAGATGTAATGTATTTGGATTTTCAAAAGCCTTCGATAAAGTATTGCATTGTAGACTCATGACTAAGGTCAGAGCATTTAGAGTCAGGGGACAGGTAGCAGAATGGTAACAGGTAGCAAGCTGGCTACGAAACAGAAAATAGACAGTAGGAGTTAAGGATAGCCACTCAGGCTGGCAAAAGGTGGGAAGTGGTTTTCCACAGGGATTGGTGCTGGGACCACTGTTGTTCACAACTTATATCAACGATTTGGACTTGGGAATCAGAATTTCAAAATTTGTGGATGACACCAAATTGGGGGGTGTGGTTAATACAAAGGAAACATGCGTTAAAATGCAGAAGACATTAATATACTTGCAGAATGGGCGTGTAATTGGCAAATTAATTTCAATATAGATAAGTGTGAGGTGGTGCATTTTGGTAGGAAGAATAAGGAGGCCATATATTGCTTGGATAGTAAGTCCAAATGAGGTAGAGGAGCAAAGGGATCTCAGGGTACAGATACACAAATCACTAAAAGTAGCGATGCAGGTTAATAAAAGCAAACCAAGCACTGGGGTTCATTTCTAGAGGGATAGAATTGAAAAGCGGAGAAGGTATGTTAAACTTGTATAGAATCTCGGTAAGACAGTACTTGGAGTATTGTGCACAGTTCTGGTCTCCATATTACAAAAAGGGTATCGAGTCATTGGAGAAGGTGCAAAAATGATCGGGGCTCTTTTCTCTAGAAAGTTACTATTGGGGGTGGGGGGGCCGATAGGGGTCTTTAAGATAATGAAAGGATTCGATAGAGTAGATGCAGAAAAGATGTTTCCACTTGTGGAGGTGTCCAAAACTAGAGGTCATTGTTATAAGATAGTCGCTAATAAATCCAATATCGAATTCAGGAGAAACTTCATTACCCGAAGAGTGGTAAGAATGTGGAACAAGCAATAGTTGAGGCAAATAGCATAGATGCATTTAAGGGGAAGCTAGATAAGCACATAAGGAGAAAGGAATAGAAGGGTATCCTGCTAGGGTTAGATGAAATAGAGAGGGAGGAGGCTTGTGTGGAGCATTAACGTTGGGTCGAATAGTCTGTTTCTGTGCTGTACATTCAACGTAATTCTGTATCGTTTCTATCGAAATCTGATAACTCAACAGTTCAGTTTCCTAACCCTGTCTCTGCACATTGGTTCTAAGTTCCCTCCTTATACTATAGGATGACTATAGTGATCCCAATCTCTCAGTGGGCAGTAGCACTCAAAGGAAGCATGGGCTGGAGAATCGGCATGACAGTGTTATAACCCCATCTCTGACTTGTGCTCCCTTTGTGCATGGCTCCACACTGGGAGTGTGGGATCACTGAATTCATCTTATTAACACTTAGGGAGAGAATTTCCCCAGCTTGGTGGAAGAACCGTGGAAAACTTAGAAAAGTAATGTAAACACCCCCTAAGTAACAAGCTCCCTTATATGCAATAGTCTTCTAATAAAGAGTCCAAACACAAATGCTATCTTGTCATTCTCTTTCAGATGCTGACTGACCTGCTGTGTACATTGTTTCTGTTTATATTTCAGATTTCCAGCAATTGAATATTTTCTTTCCCTCATCTTAGATACAAGCCTGATTCAGATGCATGTCCATTCAGACCTTTTGGATATAACAGGCATTCATCCAACATATCTATCCAAGTATAGTATTTATTTCCCTGCAGGATCCATTCCCTCCCATTCATTAATTTATTTCCCAGTGGGGTCCATTCCCTCCCATTCGGTGTTAGTCTTGGCTCAGCAGCAGCCCTCTCACCTCTGAGTGAGAAGATCATGGGTTCAAGCCCCACTCCAGAGACTTGAGCACTTGATTGCGGCTGACACTTCTGTGCAGTACTGAGGGAGTGCTTTATGTTGGAGGTTTTGTATTTTAGATGAGATATTAAACTGAGGTCCCATCTGCCTGCTCAGGTGGATGTAAAAGATCTTTGAAAAAGAGCAGGGGAGCTCTCCTGGTGTCCTGGCCAACCTTTATTCCTCAACCAAAATCACTAAAACAGATTATTTGGTCATTTATCTCATTGCTATTTGTGGGACTTTGTTTGCAAATTGACATAGAATCATAGAATCATAGAAGTTTACAACATGGAAATAGGCCCTTCGGCCCAACATGTTCATGTCGCCCAGTTTATACCACTAAGCTAGTCCCAATTGCCTGCACTTGGCCCATATCCCTCTATACCCATCTTACCCATGTAACTGTCCAAATGCTTTTTAAAAGACAAAATTGTACCCGCCTCTACTACTGCCTCTGGCAGCTCATTCCAGACACTCACCACCCTTTGAGTGAAAAAATTGCCCCTCTGGACCCTTTTGTATCTCTCCCCTCTCACCTTAAATCTATGCCCCCTCGTTATAGGCTCCCCTACCTTTGGGAAAAGATTTTGACTATCTACCTTATCTATGCCCCTCATTATTTTATAGACATGGTGCATTTCCCTACTTTATAACAGTGACTACATTTCAAATGTATTTCATTGGCTGTGAAGCGCTTTGGGATAGCCTGAGGTCATGAAAGGCACTATATAAATGCAAGTTCTTTCATTTATTCATTTCTGTAATTCTCGGGATAGTCTATTCCTCCCCATTGATTTATCTCTTGTCCAGGTTCGATCCTCCTACTTTTTATTTTAATATTCTAGCTGGGTCTCTCTTCACTCCTTCAGCTCTTTTTCTCTCCCCCTTGCTGTTCCTATTCAGTTCCCATCTTCTTTATGGCTTCCTTTGCTTTTTCAAGTTCAAATTGCCTTGTTATTACTTCAGGTTCTTTTATTGGTCTCTTGTAACCTTCAGCTTCTCCTGCGGTTCACATCTATTACTTTCTTGTAAGCGTTCTGACCATCGTTTGATTTAGTTTTCTTCTGTAGTCAAAGTCATTCCACCATTGTCTTTTATAGGAAGTGCTCTCTGGTAGAATCTTGCAGCCCCTCCTCCGCCTACTACTGGCTCTGGTCTTTTAACGTTCTGGGAGTGATCCATTTTTATTTGTCCTTTTCTGTAACCAATAATCTGCTGCCTTCTTTGTCCATATAGCAAGGTTTTCCTACTGGTCTGCAACAGTCTGCCAATGTCCAGCCAATGTTTGAAAGCAATTATATATTTGCAAGGTAAAATTATTAGTCAGTTTTGGGTCCTTCAAGCCCTCGCTAGCTAATTGTTACTTTCCGTGTTTCCATTTGAGTGCATTTAGTTCTACTTTGAATTTGTGTGGGGTTAGAAACCCCTATTTAATTGAACAATGTTACACTTGAATGAAAGGGTTAACTGTGTCCCTTTTAAACATTACGTTTGAAACTGCAAACACAGAACAACTGCCAGAATTTGAAGGGCTTTCAGAAGTTTATAATGGGGCTTGTAAAAATGGCTGATAAAGGGAGGGAAGAAATCTTTGAAGCCTTAGAATCAGAGACAACATGACTATAAACCTAGCCAGTGTATAGAGAAGAAAGGGCCACACATTCTGAGTCTGCTTGAAAGTGTCTATTGTAAACAATTTTACAACACTAAGTTATAGTCCAACGATTTTTATTTGAAATCTACAAGCTTTCGGAGGCTTCCTCCTTCCTCAGGTAAATGTTCAGGAGCTCCTTGAAGCCTACGCATTTATACATCACAGAACAATACATGGTGTTTACAGACTGCCCCTGCAACTGCCCGTTGCCAAGGCAATCACCGTGTTCAGACAGAGAGGTGTCACCTACAGAACCCCCGAATACACATTCAACAAAAAAACAAACAGGAAAAAAAAACAGAGAGAGAGAGAGGCAGAAACATCCGGAAGGCAGAGAAAGCCAGCAAATGACCCATTATATTAAAAACAGATAGCTTTTGTTCGCTAGTGGGGTAACGTGTCGCGTGACATGAACCCAAGATCCCGGTTGAGGCCGTCCTCATGGGTGCGGTACTTGGCTATCAATTTCTGCTCGACGATTTTGCGTTGTCGTGTGTCTCGAAGGCCGCCCTGGAGAACGCTTACCTGAAGATCGGTGGCTGAATATCCCTGACTGCTGAAGTGTTCCCCGACTGGGAGGGAACCCTCCTGTCTGGCGATTGTTGCGCGGTGTCCGTTCATCCATTGTCGCAGGGTCTGCATGGTCTCGCCAATGTACCATGCTCCGGTTTTTTTGTTGAATGTGTATTCGGGGGTTCTGTCGGTGACACCTCTCTGTCTGAACACGGTGATTGCCTTGGCAACGGGCAGTTGCAGGGGCAGTCTGTAAACACCATGTATTGTTCTGTGATGTATAAATGCGTAGGCTTCAAGGAGCTCCTGAACATTTACCTGAGGAAGGAGGAAACTTCCGAAAGCTTGTAGATTTCAAATAAAAATCGTTGGACTATAACTTGGTGTTGTAAAATTGTTTACAATTGTCAACCCCAGTCCATCACCGGCATCTCCACATCATGAAAGTGTCTAAACAAAGATAAGAGGGGGCCCTCTACATTCTGATGGTTTGAGATCATTGCACAAGGTCTTAACTAAGGTATATCAAGAAGACCCAGTAATTGATGAAGCCTCGTAATAAAGGGAGTGATTGGACAAAAAGAATGACACTTTCTCCCAAATCTACGACCCACTGTTCCAAAACAATGTAAAATTTTGCGACGAAAATAGTCTCACTGCAGTCGAAGAGCTTACAGGAAGGTCCAACTACAGGAAGAAAGGAACTTCAAGTGCTGAAAAGCTGATCACTTTAAAGGCCTTGATGCAAAAATCCTTGGTTTCTCAGGTTGTATATGTTGTATGATTTGCCTGATGTTTGTATGAATTGTTCAAACATTAAGTACTCACATTGTGAACTACTAAGGTATTACGTATTGTTTGATTTTGCTTCATGCATGCTCGTATGAATTATATCATTAAATAATTACTTTTGTTTAAAGAATATACAGTGAGTGTGACTTTCTTTGACTGACTATTGTCCAGGTTCAAGAATCGCTGGAAAATCAGGTTTTCCCTACAGAAATGGCACCTCAGATGGGACCTGACATAATCAGATGAAGAGCGTGAAATATTGTGTCCTAGCAGCAAGGGTTAAAAATACTGTGTACAATGTCCTCGCAAGAACAGAATTTTCTGGGCAGAGGAGGGTGGAAGGTATAATGGGAAGGTTAAAGGACAACATTCGAGCAGAAAATAATAGAGGCGGATGGAATATAAAAATTGAAGTGGCAGTTCATAAAATAGATAGCAAAGAAGTTACCAAGGAGAGAGGAATGGTACCCAGTACAGGACCCCTTCGAAACATACGATGTTCGGTGGATACGTATGTTAGAAGGCCGAAATTAAAGGAACAGGCTAAAGTCGTAGAGCTACTTGCCTTCAGTAAACAAAAAGAAAGTGATGAGAAGGAAAAACAAGGTTTAGAAACAGAGATATCTAATCTGAAGAAGGAATTGGGGAAGACACTGGATAATTGGAAACAGGAGGGACAGAATAGTGAAAAATGTATCTAGACTCCACGTAGAGTACTTTCAAACTCAGGCAGCAGTTAAAGAAAATTATTTGACCCGAAGTCAGCAAACTTAAAATGAGCTTTAGAGCAATTAACAAAAAGTAGCGCTGCAGTGGTTGGACCTAAAGGCAGCCATATGAGTACAGATGAGTGCCAAGAAAGAAAGCTGTAGAGGTCCAGAAACATCCCATTCCCATTGTAAATGTAAGATAGCTGAATTAGAAAAAGCACTGCAAGTAAAACAAGGAATTAGCTGTACCATGCGAGCTCCAGCATGAGAAAAAAGGGCCCTAAAGGAAAGGGGCTCAGAATAAATCCCTGCGCTGGTAAGGAATGTTACAATTGAGGTAAAATGGGACATTTTGCCAGAAATTGTAAAAACCCCCATCGCAGGAAGGCAGCACCCAGGAGGAGGGGAAGTCTAGCCAAGCTCTACCCCAGTTTGGCAGTCGTGGAAAACTATATCAAGGGTTCATTAGGCTATTTTGGAATATAGGAGAAAGGGAGAGGCTCACAAGCTAAAGAATGTGTACTGTCTCTTTCAAAAGCCTTTGTGAATGTTTTGAGCTGTGGCTCCGCCCTCTTCAAGACAAAGACTGTTACAATGATTTACTTTAACTGTGAAAGCTAACTTTTTCTTCAGTTATATTCAGTATTTTTACAGATTTTTGGTAAGGCACTTGAAGAAAGAATGACATGAAAGATAATATACTTTACAACCTTCCGGACTCAAGGTTGATTTCAATAACTTCAGATCATAACCACTGCTCCCATTTTTTTTTGGATAGCAGGTAATTTTTTTTATTCGTTCATGGGATATGGGTGTTGTTGGCGAGGCCAGCATTTATTGCCCATCCTTAATTGCCCTTGAGAAGGTGGTGGTAAGCCGCCTTCTTGAACTGCTGCAGTCCATGTGATGAAGGTTCTCCCACAGTGCTGTTAGTGGGGAGTTGCAGGATTTTGACCCAGTGACGATGAAGGAACGGTGATGTATTTCCAAGTTGGGATGGTGTGTGACTTGGAGGGGAATGTGCAGGTGTTGTTCCCATGTGCCTGCTGCCCTTGTCCTTCTAGGTGGTTTAGGTTGTGGGTTTGGGAGGTGCTGTCGAAGAAGCCTTGGCGAGTTGCTGAAGTGCATCCTGTGGATGGTACACACTGCAGCCACTGTGCGCCGGTGGTGAAGGGAGTGAATGTTTAGGGTGGTGGATGGGGTGCCAATCAAGTGGGCTGCTTTGTCCTGGATGGTGTCGAGCTTCTTGAGTGTTGTTGGAGCTGCACTCATCCAGGTAAGTGGAGAGAATTCCATAACACTCCTGACTTGTGCCTTGTAAATGGTGGAAAGGCTTTGGAGAGCCAGGAGGTGAGTCACTCGCCGCAGAATACCCAGCCTCTGACCTGCTCTTGTAGCCACAGTATTTATGTGGCAGGTCCAGTAAAGTTTCTGGTCAATGGTGACCCCCAGGATGTTGATGGTGGGGGATTCGGCAATGTTAATGCCATTGAATGTCAAGGGGAGGTGGTTAGATTCTCTAACCACTGGTAATAGTTCTGCTGTTGCCATTTATAGCTCCTCTAGACCCATCTTTTGTTTCTTTACTTGTCCTATTACCACACCCTTTTGCCTTGCACCATTATCCCTTTTGTCATTTAATCACTCCTGGCCTCCAACATATCACAGAACTTCCCTTTGGTTCTTTCCTCACCTCCCCTACCTCCCCCTACCTTTCCCTGGCTCTTTACTAGCTTAAAAACTGTTAAATCTTTAACTTCTTCCAGTTGTGACGAAGGGTCATCGAACTGAAACGTTAACTCTGTTTCTTTCTCCAGAGATGTTGTCTGGCTTACTGAGTATTTCCAGCATTTTCTGTTTTATTTCAGATTTCCAGCATCCACAGTATTTTGCTTTTGATGATGATGTAATTTACTGGGTTTTAGGAAGAACGTGCTATTATGATCATTTTATCTATTCTGTGTGGGGTTAAATTTAAGATATTGTTGAATGAAATTGGAGTTATTGAGGTGTTAAATTGTGAAAACCAGACTCTTATTGCGGCCACAGTGAAATTCTGGTTATGGTCATTTATAGTCCCTAATTCCACACATGAGATTATCACATACATTAAAAAAATGACATTTTTAATTTTTTAAATGCTTAATGATTTGAAGTTTAAGTTCTGATGAGTATTGGTGAGTGCGAATTGATGTGTTAAAATATTGGGACAGTTCATCTTGGTTGTGAAATGTGATAGCTGTTAGCAAACTGGCAGCATCCTTTGATCTGATGATTGACTGGTCAAAACAAAGTGACAGTGAGGGGAAGAAAGAATGATTTAAAGGCTCTCTGCTACCTCTATGATAACGATCTAAAGGTATCATGTAGTTGGATTGTATTATCAATTTTTTTCACAGAATATTTAAAGTTAATAATGATGTTATTATCAATTTTTGCTGTTTTAACAGATTTTCAATTCCTACGGATGGATAAAAATTGGTAAAATTTTTGTGCCTTCATGGCACATGTTTTGAAAATTGGAAGTCAGAGAGAAACTGAAATTTATTATCCAGAATTTAATTATATTAGGATCTTTGTGCAAGTTATCACTGTTTTAACAGCATAAAGCCTTTTTTGAAAAAGATCAATTTGAACTTCTTCAAAGTATTTTGTTTTAATTGGATTACAGCTAAAAGCTGATAGTTTTATAAAGTTTAAATTAAAGACGCGTGGTATTTTGAATCAATTTAAATGTTTACAAAGCGCCAGGTGGAGTTAATTGCCTTTTGAGCTTCCAGCATTTTAATCTGCTGAGTCACAAACTCATTAAGGAACAAACAGTTTCACTCTTACTTAATGAGTTCGAAGAGAGAGAGAGAGGAACTTGGAAGATAGGACAAAAAAAGCTAGGCAGTCTCTCACATGTTTTTCTGGGTTTCAGTTTAAAGGGATTATTCTTTAAAATAGATTATTTAGTGCTATTGTTGCAGTGCTTTAGTCAAGCGTATAAGATTTTTAAGTTTCTTGATTTAAGTGGATATTTCCCCAAGGTGATAGAAGGAAATATTGGGCATTATTTCTGTGCTCCTTTTTCTGAAGATTTCTCCTGGAGTGAGGTGACTAGATTCATTCATGGAAAGGTGCATGGAGCCCTCTCTGGACCCAGGGTAAAGGGTGACAGAAGGAAATTAATGAATTGTTTGTTATTTTTAACCCCTTCGGCTCTCAAGAGGAGCCACAATGGATTTTCTGTTTTGCTTTCCTTTTAAAAACAGGGGACAATGGTTTTCGGGACCTTAAAAGTGTTGGTGCAGGAAGTGATCCAGTGGTGTTAAGAATTTAAGACCTTATCTGCAGACATCAGCAGATATCAAATGTCACAGCATGGTAATATTTGGACTAAGACTTTGCCTCTCAAAGGCTCAACTTTAACCAATTCAGAGGAAGGGAAATAGGGGAGTAATTACAAGTACTTCTGTCTCTATTGTAAAATCACCAAGCCTGGGTATAATTTGTTTATGAAATTGATAAGACAATTGATATGAATTGCTGTTCAAGCACTTGAGAAGGGAAAATTTACTTGAAATTTAAGGGGATGATCAAATTTACTTGGAACAAAAGAATCTCGTCTAAGTGATTCCTGTCTAGTGCTGCGTATTAGAGGGAGTATTTTGGGGAAATAAAATTGTACATTGACAAGTCCTGTCAGTGTAACAATATTGCTTTCTAGAACTGGGATAATTTTGAAATGATAAAATGGAATCAAGCTATTTTGGAAAATAAAAGGTCCAAGAAGAGTTTAGTAAAAATAAACAAAAATGGGTTAAGCATAACTTGGACCAGGTTGAGAACATTGTCTATGTTTTAAGGGTTAATGTAACTATTGTATTGGAAAGTAACGTTCCTCTAGAGATCTGATGAATGAGATGAAATAGTTAATTGATAGCTTTCTCTTGGAAATGTTTGTGTCCTTGCCTATACTGAACAATGAGAAAACTGCATTTGATAGCCTGGCCACTACCCGAGATATCGGGACCATGCAGGGGGAGATGAAATGGTTAATGTGGCTCAGGAGAGTGAGAAAATCTTTTAACTAAGGCACTGATACATTTTCCATAGAGAAACCCTCTAATTAACAAACAATCAGGATAGAGTTAAGCACAATTAAAGTAAAGAAGGACATAGAAATTTGGATTTCCAAATTCAGGGTTGGGTTCCTCTGAGTTAATAATGAAATTGGGACCAAGGCTAGGGAGCCACCCTACCCAACCCTAAATCCAGGACTTGGAAACCATCTGGTGACTTTTTGAATTCGTGAATGGTTATAAAATGATAAGGTAAGGAGTTCGTAATGATGTCCGTTATTAGTTGGTACCCCTATCAGAGATAGCCTTTCCATAAAGACTATGTTATCAAGCCCACAGTAAATTATATAGTGCAATGCTGCAAGAAATAGTACATGACTTCCACCAATGAAATGCAGGTCAGGATTTAGACCAAGTGTGGCCCCCCCCATCCTCACATACCGGGGGCTTTAAAATACATGAAAGGGAAACAGCAGAGTGGATAAGTATTGGGGCTACTGCAGGCACTGCAGCATGGAATAGATTAGATATTGAATCAATATGGGAACATGATGAATCGATGCAGAAACAACTGAAGGGTATTTTAAAAGACATGAATAAGGTGGATAGAGATCTGACATATGATGCCCAACAGAGTACAGTATCGATAGTCGAAATAAAAAAAGGCATGGAGTAAATAATGGCTGGAGTAAATGACATAATCAATGGAAGTAAACGAGTGTATAAGGTCCAGAATGTATCCAAAGCCATTATTTGCAGCATATATGGAGGCTTTGTATTAAATCAGATACAACAAGGATTGAAAGATATAGAGAATAACAAGATCCCAAAATGGGTTACTGATAAACATTTACAGCATGGTATAAAGCAGACCTATGTAAGGTTAGAAGCTATGGAACGGTATATCTGTTTTAGAAACCATATAATACCATTACGGGAAAAATGGTTCTCCCACTGTTGAAGTTTTTAGCCTACAGTCAGTGGGTAAGCTTGAGGGAGATACCTTTAAATAACTCACCACCTTCCCCAAACATCTGATAAGGGGTATGGAATGGGATGGACTTGCCTTGTTGTAGACTGGTGTCTGAGACCTGGATTTTTCGATATGACATACTCCAGTGGACTATGTCTACCTATGGGTTCACCTTGGGGAATGCCTGGTGAAAGTTACCAGTAGGTGGGTTGGTACACACGTGGCCTTTCAAACCTGTGGTCAATATTGTATAACCACTAGTGATGTTACATTCAGGCATGGTACTACTATCTGTCCTATCACTTATTCCCCTTTCTCTCTCACCCCGCAGAAATTACTCAGGTTGGGGAACGTATTCTCATGCCAATGCGACCACACAATGTAACAGACATTCATGTTAATCTCAACCCAACAGGAAGAGGCATTAAAAGCCACAGTACCCTTTGGTCACTCTGTTCCTCCATTATCATTAAGTCTTAAGTCCACGCTGGCACATTCACACGTCTCACTTCACCAACTGGTTAAAATGAAACAAGTCAATGCGCTTATAGAGCAAAAGATACAACAGCTAGGTGTCCATGAGTGGTGGGAAACAATACATAATATGGGACAACACTCTTTGGCCAAAATGATTAGTTTGGCTTTAATATGTACGCAATGTATACTAGTGTTTATTATGATAATTCGCTTATGTGTAATGCGACATTTAATTAAAAAACATGGAAAGGAAATATTCTTTTTGCGTATGTCATGGCAAACCCGTCCTAAGCGGGAGTCAATGATAAAAACCTAACGACCAAGGACAATGCTCAAGGTATGAAGTGGGTCAGGAGAAGATCAGACAGCCCCACTTGAGGAGGGACTATGGGGTTAAAAACCCCTTTTAATTGAACAGTCTTTACATTTGTACAAAAGGGTTAACTGTGTCCCTTTTAAACATTACATTTGAAACTGCAAACATAGAACAACTGCCAGAATTTGAAAGGCTTTGAAAGAATTTGAAGTTTATAAAGGGGCTTGTAAAAATAACCGATAAGAGGAGGGAAGAAATCTTTGAAGCCTTAGAATCGAAGACAACACGATTATAAACCTAGACTGTTAATAGAGAAAAAGGGCCACACATTCTGATCATTGCATGAAAGAGTCTAAGCAAAGATAAGAGGGGGCCCTTCGCGTTCCGATGGTTTGAGATCATTGCATATGGTATGAACTGATGTACATCAAAAAGACCTAGTAATGGATGAAGCCAAGTAACAAAGGGAGTGATTGGACAAAAGGAATGACACTTTCTCCCAATCCTACGTCCCTTTAGTCCAAAACAATATAAAAAGAAGACTTTGCGACCAAAACAGTCTCACTGCAGTCGAAGAGCTTACAGGAAGGTCCAGCTACAGGAAGAAAGGAACTTCAAGTGCCATAAAGCTGATCATTTTAAAGACCTTGATACAAAGATCCTTGGTCTCTCAGGTTGTACATATTGCATGATATGCCTGATATTTGTGTGAATTGTTTAATCATTAAATAATCATGTAGTGAACTACTAAGTGTACACAAAGGTACACATTCTGATGGTTTGAGATCATTGCGTATGGTCTGAACTGATGTATATCAAAACGGATAACGGGTAGAGTAAGGTCATAAGTATTGTTTGATTTTGCTTCATGCATGCTTGTATGAATTATATCATTAAATAATTACTTTTGATTGATGAAACTACAGTGAGTGTACCTTTCTTTGACTGACTATTGTCCAGGTTCAAGAACCACTGGAAAATCAGGTTTTCCCTATATTTGCAGATTACTGGGCCATGGAGATGTTCCATATTGGTACCTCTGTGCAATTTAACATCGATCTTCCTTCTTATCCATCTCTTATTTTCTGTATTGTGATCGATCTGATAATCATGGAGAACTTGCATTTTTGTAGCACTTTCACATCCTCGGGATGTTTCAAAGCACTTCAGGGTCAATAAATTATTTTTTTGTTGGGAGTGAACTCACAGCTATTGTGTAGGCAAATTAATAAAAAAAAGTAATTTTAAATAAAATTTTAACATATTTTCTGTTGGTTGGCAATAGACATAACTCTTTTAACAATTCAGCATGTATCTTTACTTACCATTACTGCACAAAACTGCTGCCAAATATTCCTGATAATAGGAGTCCACGTATAGCAGTACGCTCGGTATGTGAGTGGTCCGAAAGCTGAATACAATGTTCTCCCTGGAAAGCGTCATGTCTGAGTAGATGGCAGATAAGTGGGTGCTTACATTTTTGGCAATTCCATATGATTCGTGGAAACTATAGATCACAGACGTCCCAGCTTCCAAGAGTGCAGAAACCTCTGAAATCAAGAAGGTGAAGAAGTTCAGCATAGGTTTGATATACTGCAACCAATCATAGAATGATACAGCACAAAAGGAGGCCATTCAGCCCATCATGCCTGTGCTGGCTCTTTGAAAGAGCTATCCAATTAGTCCTACACCCCTGCTCTTTCCCCAGAGCCCTGCAAATTTTTCCCCTTTAAGTATATATCCAATTCCCTTGAAAGTTATTATTGAACGTGTTTCCACCATCCCTTCAGGCAGTGCATTCCAGATCATAAACTAACTTGCTGCGTAAAAAAAATTCTCCTCATCTTGCTTCTGGTTCTTTTGCCAATTACCTTAAATCTTTGTCCTCTGGTTACCGACCCATCAGCCACTGGAAACAGTTTTCTACAATCAGTCTTTGACTGAAAAACTATCGGGAAAACATTAAATGGACAATAGCAAAAGGTGAAAGAAGCCTTCGGTGGGCTGTTGTCAACTGAGTAGACACAACTTCAAGGAGTCAGCAAAGTGTTTGGTTTGAACTTAGCCAAGCTAAAGCAAAAGGATGATGGGCATAATGGTGTAGTGGGTTTGTGACCGCCAGACAAACAAGGAGGACCAGGCAGGTAGTGCAGGGGTCCCCTGAGGGCATCTCGCTCTCTAACCAGTATTCAGTATTCAGCTGTACAGGGGGCGAAGAGAAAGGTCAGGAGAGCAATAGTGATAGGGGATTCAATAGTTAGGGGAACAGGCAGGCATTTCTGCGGCCGCAGACATGAGTCCAGGATGATATGTTGCCTCCCTGGTGCCAGGGTCAAGGCACTGAGCGACTGCAGAACATTCTGAAGGGGGAACGGTGAACAGCCAGAGGTCGTGATCCATATCGGTACCAACGACATAGGTAGAAAGTGGGATTAGGTCCTGCAGACAGATCTTAGGGGGTTAGGAAAGAGATTAATAAGCAGGACCTTAAAGGTAGTAATCTCCAGATTACTCCCGGTGACATGCGCTGGTGAGTATAGAAATAGGAGGATAGAGCAGATGAATGCGTGGCTGGAGGGATGGTGCAGGAGGGAGAGCTTTAGATTCCTGGGGCATTGGGACCAGTTCTGGGGGAGGAGGGACCTGTACAGGCCGGACTGTACAGGTTGTACTTCAATAGAGCTGGGACCAATGTCCTTACAGGTAGGCTCGTTAGTGCTATTTTGGCAGGGGGGTGGGCACCAGGATGCAGCATTGGAAAAGAAAAACAAGGTGCACAAAGGATTGGGAGAAACAGATAGCACTAGAGTAATAAATAGTAAGGTATTAGATGGGATCAGACTAAGAGAGAATACAAGAAGGTCTAAGATAGGTTTACAATGCATGTATGTAAATGCACGAAGTGTAGTAAAGGTTGGTGAGCTGCAGGCACATTGAGCAACATGGGAATATGATGTTGTGGCGATAGCAGAGACCTGGATCAAAAAAGGGCAGGATTGGGTACTAAATATTCCTGGATACAAGATGTTCAGGAAAGATAGGGAAGGAAAGGTGGGGGAGGGGGGGTAAGCAATATTGATTAAGGAGAAAATGCAGTGCTGGAGAGAGAGGATGTCCTGGAGGGGTCAAGAACACGATCCATTTGGTTAGAGTCATGAAACAATAGAGGCGCCATTACACTACTGAATGTATTCTATAGGCCACCAACTGGTGGGAAGGATGTAGAGAAGCAAATTTGCAGGGAAATTACAGAGAATTACTAATGAAGACTGGGATAGTAATAGTGTAAGGTGCAAAGAGAGGGAGGAATTATGGAAGTGTGTTCAGGAGAACTTTCTTGGCCAGTATGTTTCCCAATGAGGAAAGAGGCATTGCTGGATCTGGTTCTGGGGAATGAGGTGGACCAAGTGGAGCAAGTGTCAGTGGGGGAACATTTAGGGAACAGTGATCAGAGTATCATAAGGTTTAGATTAGTTATGGAAAAGGACAAGGACCACTCCAAAGTAAAAATACTCATTTGGAGGAGGGCCAATTTCAATGGGATGAGAACAGATCTGGCCCGGGTAAATTGGAATCAAAGATTGGCAGGCAAAACTGTAACTGAAAAATGAACGGCCTTTAAAAAGGAGATGGTTTGGGTACAATTTAGATACATTCTCACGAGGGAGAAAGGTAGGGCAACTAAAACCAGAGCTCCCTGGATGACAAAAGAGGTAAAGAGTAAGATGAAGCAGCAAAAAGGGGTGTACCACAGATGTCAGATTGATAATACAAGTGAGAACCAGGCTGAGTATAGAAAGTTCAGAGGGGAGGCGAAAAAGAAAATAAGAGGGGAAGGAGAGAGTGTGAGAATAGACTGGCAGCTAACATAAAGGGGAATCTAAAAGTCTTCTACAGGCATGTAAACAGTAAACAGGTAGTATGAGGAGGGGTGGGACCGACTAGGGACCAAAAAGGAGATCTACGCATGGAGGCAGAGGGCATGGCTGAGTTACTAAATGAGTACTTTGCATCTGTCTTTACCAAGGAAGAAGATGCTGCCAAAATCACCGTAAGTGAAGAGGTTTTTGCGATACTGGATGGGCTAAAAATGGATGAAGAGGAGGTACTAGAAAGGCGAGCTGTACTTAAAGTAGATAAGTCACCTGGTCCGAAAGGGATGCATCCTCGGTTGCTGAGGGAAGCAAGGGTGGAAATTGCAGAGGTACTGGCCATAATCTTCCAATCATCCTTAGATATGGGGGTGATGCCAAAGGACTGGAGAATTGCAAATATTACACCCTTGTTCAAAAAAGGATGCAAGGATAAACCCAGCAACTACAGGCCAATCAGTTTAACCTCAGTAGTGGGAAACTTTTAGAAACGATAATCCAGGACAAAATTAACAGTCACTTAGACAAGTGTCATTTAATAAAGGAAAGCCAGCACGGATTTATTACAGGCAAATCGTGTTTAACTAATTTGATTGAGTTTTTTGATGAGGTAACAGAGAGGGTCGATGAGGGCAATGCGGTTGATGTGGTGTATATGGACTTCCAAAAGGCGTTTGATAAAGTGCTGCATAGTAGGCTTGTCATCAAAGTTGAAGTCCATGGAATAAAGGGGGCAGTGGCAGCATGGATACGAAATTGGCTATGTAACAGGAAACAGAGGGTAGTGGTGAATGGTTGTATTTCAGACTGGCAGGAGGTGTACAGTGGTGTTCCCCCGCGGTCGGTACTAGGACCATTGCTTTTTTTGACATATATTGATGACTTGGATGTACAGGGCACAATTTCAAAATTTGCAGATGACACAAAACTTGAAAGGGTAATGAGCAGTGTGGACGATAGTGATAGACTTCAAGAGGACATAGAAGGCTAGTGGAATGAGTGGACACGTGGCAGATGAAATTCAACGCAGAAAGATGTGAAATGATACATTTTGGTAGGAAGAACGAGGAGTGGCAATATAAACTACTGGGCACAACTTTAATAGGGATGCAGGAACAGAGAAATCAGGGGGGGTATATATGCACAAATCATTGAAGGTGGCAGGGCAGGTTGAGAAAGCGGTTAAGAAAGCATTCGGGATCCTGGGTTTTATAAATAGAGGCAGAGAGTACAAAAGCAGAGAGGATATGATGAACCTTTATAAAACACTGGTTTGACCGCAACTGAAGTATTGTGTCCAGTTCTGGGCACCACTGTTTAGGAAGCATGTGATGGCCTGAGAGAGGTTGCAGAAGAGATTTACTAGAATGATTCCAGGGATGAGGGACTTCAGTTATGTGCATAGACTGGAGAAGCTGGGGTTGTTCTTCTTAGAGCAGAGAAGGTTGAGAGGAGATTCGATAGAGGTATTCAAAATCATGAAGGGTTTGGACAGAGTAGATAGAGAGAAACTGTTCCCATTGGTGGAGTGGTCAAGAACCAGAGGACATAGATTTAAGCTGCTTGGCAAAGGTGACATGAGAAAATACTTTTTTACACAGCGAGTGGTTGTGATCTGGAATGCACTGCCTGAAGGGGTGGTGGAGGCAGGTTCAATCGTGGCCTTCAAAAGGGAATTGGATAAGTACTTGAAGGGAAGAAATAGGCAGGGCTATGGGGATAGGGCGGGGGAGTGTGACTAGCTGGATTGCGCTTGCAGAGAGCCGGCACAGACTTGGTGGGCCGAATGGCCTCCTTCCGTGCTGTAACCATTCCATGATCCTATGACTATTAATCCATTGAACATGAGTTCAAATCCCACCATGGCAGTTAGAAAATTTAAATTGACTTTAAAAAAAATCTGGAAATAAAAAGTTGTCATCTGTTAAAGTGATCACGATTGTCATACGAACCCAACTGGTTCACTAATGTCCTTTAGGGAAGGAAACTTGCCGTCCTTACCCGGTCTGTGTTATGTGTGACTCCAATCCCACACCAATATGGTGACTCACAACTGCCCTCTGCAGTGGTCTAGCAAGCCTTTTAGTTGTTTCAAACTGCTACATGCAGCAGTTCAAGGAGAAGGCCCACCACCAGCTTCTCAAGGCAACTAGGGATGGGCAATAAATGCCGGCCTTGCCAGTTACGCCCACATCCCGAGAATGAATAAAAGATAAAGGACCTAGAATAACTAAAAAGAGCAATCTCAATGTGGAAATGAATGGAGAATGAATACTTTAATCACAATTGGACCAATGGCATATTTTGGCTCTATTTCTGTGGTTCCATCAATGCCATTTCATTAATCATCTTTTCCAGATCCTCCTGATTCATTTTGCTCATCTTTAGATGGGAAATGTAATTACTGTATTGTTGCATAACACTAAATGTTATAACGGGGGCTATCTTTATGATTTTAGTATGT
Organism: Heptranchias perlo; assembly: GCF_035084215.1. Taxonomy (NCBI): domain Eukaryota; kingdom Metazoa; phylum Chordata; class Chondrichthyes; order Hexanchiformes; family Hexanchidae; genus Heptranchias; species Heptranchias perlo. The sequence goes on along the minus strand of NC_090331.1, from coordinate 13,180,167 downwards.
TTCCGCTCGTTGATTTACTGCTGGTCACATGCAACCTGGGAGAGGACATTTTGTGTGAAATTTGAGTTCCAATAATAGGTCACACCAAAATATATTGACTTGTCTTTCTCTTTCAGATGTTGATTGACCTGCTATGAAGATCCAGCATCTTCTTTCCCTTATTACTTTGTGTAAAATCGATGTTCAGTGCCAGTGTGCAGTGTGTCTCCTTATGTTTTTTTTTTATTCGTTCATGGGATGTGGGCGTCGCTGGCAAGGCCAGCATTTATTGCCCATCCCTAATTGCCCTTGAGAAGGTGGTGGTGAGCCGCCTTCTTGAACCGCTGCAGTCCGTATGGTGAAGGTTCTCCCACAGTGCTGTTAGGAAGGGAGTTCCAGGATTTTGACCGGCGATATATTTCCAAGTCGGGATGGTGAGTGACTTGGATGGGAACGTGCAGGTGGTGTTGTTCCCATGTGCCTGCTGCTCTTGTCCTTCTAGGTGGTAGAGGTCGCGGGTTTGGGAGGTGCTGTCGAAGAAGCCTTGCCGAGTTGCTGCAGTGCATCCTCTGGATGGTACACACTGCAGCCACAGTGCGCCGGTGGTGAAGGGAGTGAATGTTTATGGTGGTGGATGGGGTGTCAATCAAGCGGGCTGCTTTGTCCTGGATGGTGTCAAGCTTCTTGAGTGTTGTTGGAGCTGCACTCATCCAGGCAAGTGGAGAGTATTCCATCACACTCCTGACTTGTGCCTTGTAGATGGTGGAAAGGCTTTGGGGAGTCAGGAGGTGAGTCACTCGCCTCAGAATACCTAGCCACTGACCTGCTCTTGTAGCCACAGTATTTATGTGGCTGGTTCAGTTAAGTTTCTGGTCAATGGTGACCCCCAGGATGTTGATGGATTCGGCGATGGTAATGCCATTGAATGTCAAGGGGATGTGGTCAGACACTCTCGTTGGAGATGGTCATTGCCTGGCACTTGTCTGGCGCGAATGTTACTTGCCACTTATCAGCCCAAGCCTGGATGTTGTCCAGGTCTTGCTGCATGTGGGCTCGGACTGCTTCATTATTTGAGGGGTTGCGAATGGAACTAAACACGGTGCAATCATCAGCGAACATCCCCATTTCTGACCTTATGATGGAGGGAAGGTCATTGATGAAGCAGCTGAAGATGGTTGGGCCTAGGACACTGCCCCGACGAACTCCTGCAGCAATGTCCTGACGCTGAGATGATTGGCCTCCAACAACCACTACCATCTTCCTTTATGCTAGGTATGACTCCAGCCACTGGAAAGTTTTCCCCCTGATTCCCATTGACTTCAATTTTACTAGGGCTCCTTGGTGCCACACTCGGTCAAATGCTGCCTTGATGTCAAGGGCAGTCACTCTCACCTCACCTCTGGAATTCAGCTCTTTTGTCCACGTTTGGACCAAGGCTGTAATGAGGTCTGGAGCTGAGTGGTCCTGGAGGAACCCAAACTGAGCATCGGTCAGCAGGTTATTGGTGAGTAAGTGCCGCTTGATAGCACTGTTGACGACACCTTCCATCACTTTGCTGATGATTGAGAGTAGACTGATGGGGCGGTAATTGGCCGGATTGGATTTGTCCTGCTTTTTGTGGATAGGACATACCTGGGCAATTTTCCACATTGTCGGGTAGATGCCAGTGTTGTAGCTGTAATGGAACAGCTTGGCTAGAGGCGCAGCTAGTTCTGGAGCATAAGTGTTCAGCACTACAGCCGGGATGTTGTCGGGGCCCATAGCCTTTGCTGTATCCAGTGCACTCAGCCGTTTCTTGATATCACGTGGAGTATTGGACAGTAACAACATGGTACCATTGCAGAGGGGATTGGACACAAAGTACCCACTGACAGTATAGTCGGTGTAGCAGGAAAGAAGTACAAGCAGCGGATTTAAACATGGCTCTACAAATATCCACATGTTCCCATTTCCTGTCGCCCTCTAATAATTTCCATCAATTTTTTGACAATTTATAAATCATGTAACCCAGTCATGGAATAAGGAGCTATGGTGACTCCTCACCTTTACATTTTTTGATCATCCTGCCTTATCGTCTTTCGTGGTGATAGATAAATGAGCGCCTGGACTATTTAAATAGATGTAACAGCTGCAAATAAAACCTTTAATGTTTCCACTAATGTTCTGTCTGTGTTATTTGTGATCTTAGTTAATTATCCTATTTGAATGTTTAAATATCGTGAGGGGAGGAGTTTTGAGCAGTGTCTTTGAGATGGGTTGGAGAGTCGGTATGCTCCATGACTAAACTTGTGCGGTCTTCCTTGGTCATTCTTTTGTGGGCCGTTTCTGCTACAATCCAATTACTTATAGCAATGAACAAGACAGTGATCGGTATCAGTTTCCAGCCTAGCTCTTAGCCTTCTCCAATGGGACTAATTGGCTAGCTCTTTCAAAGTCCCGGCACAGGCATGATGGGCTGAATGGCCTCCTTCTTTGCTGTGTGATTCTATTCTATACTTGTCTCATTATCACCCCCTTTTACCTCACACTATCATCACTTTTCTCATTTAATCACCCTGCCTTCCACCCTATCGTTGGCCTTTCCCTTTTGTTCTTATCCTGCTCTCCGCCCACCCTTTTCCCTGGCTCTGTACTTGCTTCAAAGCTGGTCATCTCTGACATCTTCAAGTTCTAATGAAGTGCCATCGACTTGAAATGTTAATTCCGTTTCTATCTCCACAGATGCTGCCTGGCCTGCTGAATATTTCCAGCATTTTCTGTTTTTACTCTTTAAAAAAAGTCATTGATTGCGAAGTGCTTTGAGATGTTTTTGGTGCAGAAACTCGGTGTAAATGAAGTTATTTCTTTCTTCTACAAAATAAGCTGTCTTCTCTTTATAACATTTAGGAATGTGTGACAATTCAGGTGAACCCACTTCTCCTTTAGACCTTTAGACTTTTTTCTCCTATGTACCAACAGCAAGAAGTCTATTGTCAAGTATTATTACTTCTGAAGATAACAGCTATTGTGTGCATTTGAATGCTTCATCCCAAGTGTGAGGTTCAGCTGGGGTCACATATTCCACCGTGTGTTCTGGGACTTTATTACCCTCTAGGAATTGTCTGAGCTGGATTGTGGTTTTTTAATAGAGTGGTAGAAATGTCAACACTTACTGCCAAAATTGCTCCCTCGACTTCGGTCTTAGAAAGAAAGCACAGGGGGTGAAATTGCACTGTGCAGTATTCATTAATAAGCCCGTTATTGCATGTCTATGAGATTCCTCTGTCTGCTCATTTAAGGATGGTGTAAAGCCATTCATTTTAAATGGGCTAATGGCCTTGTTCAAATAGCTGTAACAGAGTGAGAGAGGGACGATATGTAAGCCATAGGATGTTGAGAGCTCTGTCAACCCCAGTCCATCACCGGCATCTCCACATCCAAGATAAGGATACAACCTTAAGAAATTATATAAGAGGCGGTATAGCTTTAAGAAATCATTGATCTTGATTGCCTTTAACGTCTCCCGGCCCGTAAGAGTAAAAAGCTGGGACATGGTTCAGTTGGAGAGATGAGTGTGGAACTTGGAATAGTGAGAGGTCGGCTGGAAAGTCTTGTTCATTGTTGCAAGCAGAGACCCCACATGGGTGAATAAACTTCACTTGTTCCAGGATCTATTGTTTGTGTATAATTGACCATTAGGTCCTGGGTCTGCCTCAGCTTGTTACAAGTGGTGTCAGAAGTGCGATCTTGGCACTCTGAGAAAGGCCAAGACCCACCATTGTGGAGGGAATACTAAGAGCATTCATACCGAGCACATTGGAACAATGAGAGTGGACTAACAAGATTCAGGAACTCCAACCCGAAACGAATCAGACCATGAAGGTGAAAGCGGAAGATGAGGCAGTAAAGCAAGCACCCGAGGGGTGGAGGGAATGCAGTTGGTGGACAGCGAGGTAGTTGCAGGGCCTGAGATAGACAATCTCAAAATCGCAAAGGAAAATGTGGTGTTTTCTGCTCCAGAGAGGGCTGAGCAGAACACGAAGAAACCAGAGTCTGAGACCATGCACTCAACTAAAGAGGAGGAAAAAGCAGACACGCTATGTGAAGAGATCTTGGAAAACAAACTAGCAGAGGATGAGGAAAAGCCAGAGGCTACATGTGAAGAGCCTGTTGAAGCAACTCGAACAAGCGACATGGAAAAGGGCCAGCCAGAATGTGAGGCGACCATGGAAGCCATTCCTGCAGAGGTTGCTGAGAACATTTCCATGGTTCTTAGCTCTACTGTTTAGATCAGTAATCATGTACTGTACCTATATTTCACTCATGGCAAAGAGCTGTTTGGAGAACTCGAGCTGAAGCCAATAAAGTGGCATCAATGGCAGCCTTGCCTGAGGCATGAGAGCATGAAGGAAGAAATTCGGTGGCAGGGATTTCTGTTGAATTTCCTGCAAGCCGGGATAAAGGACTTATCCAGAGAGGAGAGGTTGTGGGAGGTGTAGTGAATTTCAACAGGACTAAAATGCAATCTACGTGAGTCAAAAAGGCAAGAATGTGAAACGAAGCTTGCCCAGGCTGTTATTGATATTGAGTGCCTTGGGAGGAACTTACCAAGACTATGGCCTTGTAAGCACCCCACAGCTGGACAAAAATGATGCAGTGGTTATTCAATACACAGAAAATTATTTTTACAGTTACATATGGTCTGCTGTTGGAATACCAAAGAGCAGCAATGGGATTGCAACAGTTGAAGGATATTACCAGAAACTTTCTTGGGCTTTTATTGCCCTGACTAAGCAGACGCCTTACCATCCCGAGGAAATAAGACAACTGAAAGTGGATGGGGCAAATGGTATTTGTGCACTAAAGCTCCATGAATTGGAGCCTTTCCTCAAGGAGAAGCTGCTGTTAAAGGTGCATAGTAAGGGTGCAAGTGGCAAACCCCACTACCTCTAGAGCAGAGTTTGTAAAGGTTCAGTCACCTGAGGCTTAGACATGAAGGCAATTGAATGTAGCGGCTAATTCAATGGTGATGCAGACAGAATCTTAAACAATTATATCGACGAATCATATACTTCCCTCATCTAGATGGTGAGAAGATCGCAACTTTACTTGCCACATTTCTAAAGGAGCTTCTTACCAAGAACTTGCAGATGGCAATGGTGCAGATTGCCTATGCAAATAGAAGCTCAACGAGGTACATCGAAGGGGCAGTGGAGACACTAAGCAAGAGGTACGCTGCTCCCCAGGACGAAGAAGGTCACAAGGAGTCCCTGATCGGCTAAATGCCCTTGGCAGGCACGGCTGAAAGCATCATGGTGGAGGATATTGAGCGCAGGGCGAGCAGAACAAAGACCCAGATGGTCTCTAAGGACAGGGCTGATGCCCAGAAACAGACCAGGGTGACTGAACTTCCACCGGAGTCACAAAACATAGGCCTGGGCGCAAGAACGTTTAAGAGGCGTGCAAACAGAGCGTCATCTGACTGGTCCATATGGACAGATACTCCGGCTGACAAGGAAAGGAAAGCTCAGGAAAAAGCCAAAGACTCCCCTGGGAAGGAACCTGAGCATCCCAGTCTCTCCAAGAGGCAAATGGACGGCTAGGGAGGCGGCAATGTGTAATGAGTCCAAATGATCGGAGTCCCTTTTCTCTCAAAGTTGAAAAGAAAAGCAGATGATGAGGACAGACTCCAGGAGCGATGGATGTTTGACCACGAACAGGATATCCAGGTTCACCGGTTCGAGGTCCAGAAGAAAGCCTTAATCAAGAAGTCCAAGGAGCTGAACACCAATGAGAATGTGGATGCCCTCCCTCGAATGCCGTACCTTACAACAGGAATCACTCGAGCCCCTGGTTCTTTGCTGGCGAGGGAGATATGTAACAGAGTGCAAGACGAACGATGTGTAAGCCATAGGCTGTTGAGAGCTCTGTATCTAAGAAGGATATAACTTAAAGCTATTCCACCTTTTATACATCTTAAAGAAATCGTTGCCCTTATTTGCCTTTAACGTCACTCAGCCTGTAAGAATAAAAGGCTGGAAAATGGTTCTATTGGAGAGGGCTAAGAGCTAGGCTGGAAACTGATACCTATCACTGTCTTGTTCATTGCTGTAAGTAAAGATACACTGTGGGTGAATAAACCTCACATGTTCTAGGATCTAGATTGCCTGTATAATTGAACGCTGGATCCTTTTTTTTATTCATTCATGGGATGCAGGTGTTGCTGGAAAGGCTGGCATCTATTGCCCATCCCTAATTGCCCTTGAGAAGGTGGTAGTGAGCCGCCGCTGCCTTGAACTGCTGCAGTCCGTGTGGTGAAGGTTCTCCCACAGTGCTGTTAGGAAGGGAGTTCCAGGATTTTGACCCAGTGATGAAGGGCCGGCGATATATTACCATGTCAGGATGGTGTGTGACATGGAGGGGAACATTCAGGTGGTGGTGTTCCCATGCGCCTGCTGTCCTTATCCTAATGCTGTTTTGTAGCAGGATTGTAGAACTGTGTGGCTTGCTAGGCTATTTCAGAAGAGTTAAGAATCAACCACATTGCTTTGTTATAGAACAAAATGAATTTTAAACAAATGCATTAATTGGTTACTAAAAGGTCAAATTATGAGGACAGTTTCCACATACTAGGCTTGTATTCCCTTGAGTATAAAAGAATAAAGGGAGATTTAATTGAGGTGTTTAAGATGATTAAAGGAATTGATAGGGTAGATAGAGAAACTATTTCCCCAGATGGAGGAATCCAGAACAAAGGAGCATAACCTTAAAATTAGAGCTAGTACCTTCAAGGGTGATGTCAGGAAGCACTTCTTTACACAAAGGGTAGTGGAAATCTGGAACACTTTCTCCACCCCCACCCCCCCCAACAAAAGGCTGAGGATTAATTGAAAATTTCAAAACTGAAATTGATAGATTTTTGTTAGGTAAGGATATTAAGTGTTAAGGAACAAGGTGAGTAAATGGAGTTGAGATACAGATCAGCCATGATCTAACTGAATGGCAGAACAGGCTCGAGAGGCTGAATGGCCTACTCCTGCTCCTACTTATTAATGTGCAGAGTGACTTGGACATATACTGGCCGCTCCTTCTCCGAGTCAAAATCCTGAAACTCCCTACCTAACGCTACTGTGGGAGTATGTCCACCACACGGACTGCAGCGGTTCAAGAAGATGACTCACCACCACCTTCTCAAGGGCAACTAGGGATGGGCAATAAATATTGGCCTTGCTATTGAAATCGTGAGAATCAATAATTTTAAAAGAAATCTCACCAACCACTGGACCGGATTTCCTGATCGGTGTGCGCTGGACAATTTTCCACCAGCATTAATGGTCACCAGTTTTGCTTCTGTGATTTTAAAATTTCCCCTTTCTTGACAGCAGCTGCTGAAGTTTCATGTTATTTTTCATTCACTTGCTTTGCTGTGCTCTGGATGCCAATTTTTCCAGACATCACCTGGGAATGAAATCTTCCAGAGTGGTAAATGAATCATAGAATCATACAGAGTAGAAGGAGGCCATTTGGCCCATTGTGCCTGTGCCAGACCTTTGAAAAAACTATCCAATTAGTCCCACTGCCTTCCTAACGTGTGGTGCCTAGAATTGGACACAATATTCCAGCTGAGGCCTAACCAGTGATTTACAAAGGTTTGTCATAACTTCCTTGTTTTGTAATCTATACATCTGTTTATAGAGCCCAGGATCCCATATGCTCTTTCAGCAGCTTTATCAACTTGTCCTGCCCCCTACAAAGATTTGTGTATATGAATCCCCAGGTCGCTCAGTTCCTCACCCCATTTAAAGTTGTACCATTTAGTTTATATTGCCTCTCCTCATTCTTTCTTCCAAAATGCATCACTTCACACTTCAGTGTCAGCCTTGACTCAGTGATAACACTCTTGCCTCTGAGTCAAGAGGTCATAGGTTAAAGTCTCACTCCAGTGACTTGAACACATAATCTAGGCTGACACTTCACTAGTACCGAGGGAGTATTGCCTTTCAGAAGAGATGTTAAACCGTGGCCCTGCCTGCCCTCTTGAGTAGATGTAAAAGATCCTATGGCACTGTTTGTAGAAGAGCAGGATAGTGCTTGGCCAACAACTGTCCCTCAACCAACATCACTTACAAAAAGCTGATTATCTGGTCATTTATCTCATTATTGTTTGTGGCACCTTGCTGTGCACAAATTAGCTGGCTCGGTTCCTTACATTGCAACAATGACTGCACTTCAAAAGTACCTCATTGGCTGTGAAGCATGTTGGGACGTCCTGAGGTTGTGAAAGGCGCTATATAAATACAAGTTCTTGCTTGCTTTTTCTTCTTTGTTCCGCCTGGACTAGTCCCAGGAGTAGAAAAAAGAAAATCTATCCCTAAATGCCCCAATACTATACAGCATGAACAGACCATTGAAGAGGTGGAATAGAAATTTCAAATGACCCTAAAGAGCTGTGGAATGTGCATTAATTTTCATTCTTAAGGAATGGGTTTTATTTTTCAGACATTTTCCTCTTGCCCAGAAATTGTGATTTGACCCAAAGGTTTCCTGAAGGTTAGTTGCCTTGAGGCATGAATTCTTCATTAGCTGTACCTCTCTTATTTATGAAAGCATGAAATTATAATTATTATTGCTGTCACAGTCTTATCAGTAAATCATCACCAACCCGGTCTCCTGTAATAAAGTTGAATAATGCTGTTTTCTTTTTAAACCAACACTTAGCATAAACAGGCAACATTATCGCCTCACTTTATATCAGTCAACTTTTCAAATAATCAAGCGATCTAGCATTCTGATGAAGGGTCCCGTCTGAAACATTAACCTTTCTTTCTCTTTCAGGTGCCCGTCGATGTGCTGTGCATATTCAACAATTCCTGTTTTCATTTCAGGTTTGCAGGATTCAAGGTTTTTCTTTTAATCTTGGCTACTTTAAGCAACAGTTACAGATGAGGAAGGCCACCCGGCCCTCCTTCATTCATCCAACCAGAAAAAATACTTTAGTCCTCTTTTTCTCCCTGCCCTTCCCCCCACCCCCACCCCTGCCATTTCATCATCCAATTGTATCTTAAATGATTCCAGAAGATTTTGCTTCCACTGGAAATAACTTGCATTTATATACCACAAATTGGCTCCTACCTTTGCCCTTACATTATAACAATATCTACACTTCAAAAGTACTTCAGTGGAAGTGATACCTACTAAGACTGCCAGGTCTTTTTCAACCTCATATTTAGCGATTTCAACATTATTCATAGACTTTGTGTCACTCGTTTATCCTTCGAGTGCATTATTTTGCACTTGTCTGCATTATATCACAATTGTTCTTTCCACATATACATTTTGGTCCAACTCATTGTGTAAGTTCTGAGCTGCCTCCTTTGATTCCACTGCCCCTCTCAGTTTGACAATGTTTGTAAATTTGTATTGAGTTTCTGAATCCAAGCTATTGATGTAAATTAGAAATAGTAGTGGTTCCAAAACTGACCCCTGGGGCACTCATCTCAGTGTTGCATCTGAGTAGTTCAAGTCCTGAGAGACTTCAGCCCATGATCTAGGCTGACACTTCAGTGCAGATCACGGAGTGCTGCACTGGTCGAGGTGCCACCTTTTGGATGAGACATTAAACAGAGGCCCTGTCTGCCCTCTCGCGTAGACAGTCGCAAATGCCTATTAAGATGCAGGCAGCACCTGGATTTCCTCTCTTGTGCTCCAGCAGGATCTCCCCACGGGTGGCTAGTGCATGCCCTTGGGACTCAAATCGGGCCTGACAGGAAAGTCAGGCTCTCTGCTCATGTAGAGCACGCTGTGCTGGCATTGCTCTGTCAACACTGGGAGAGGAAGATCAGGAAAATCAGACAGGACAGGTTGCTGCCCATTTGGCATTCCCGCGGAAGTTGAATTTCACCCCAATATTATTTTGGGGCTAAGATTTCGAGCTGTCCATGTTGACCTGTCTCTTTTGAGCACCCACGGTATTTGCAGTAAACACTGAAGTCAATTAGAGGTTATAAATATTATTGGTAAGGGAAGTTTGCAGGTTGGAAGATGTTTGTAATTCTGTGAAAGAAATCAAATGGATTCCTTTACATCTCTTTTTACACACATCTGATACTCTGAAGTGTGATAAACACACTAGATGCAACACACACACACCTAGCAACATTAACGGTGTCGCAATCAATTTCAGACTGAGTGGCAGGAAGACACTGGCTCATTAGCGTAGAGGACAAACACTTTTAACAAGATATCATTAAAGTACAAACAGAATGAAGGAGACATAATAAGATTCCTTCAGAACACCAGAGAAAACAAGTCACTGAGATATGTTGTCTCGATAAAAGGCAGCAAAATATTATGTCCATTCGACTCTGGCTGATAAGTGATTGTGAAGGACAAGGCCAAAAGCCTTCGATTTTTTTTTATAAAAGGCCTGAGGCAGCCAGAAATTCTGTTGCCAAGAAACCTATCCAATGGTAAAAGACTGACAAGTGTATCCCTAATGTTCAAATTTGGAAGAAATCCAAATTGAATTGAGAGACAATTGAATTGCTTTGAAAATGGGAGACTAAAATTACAGGCTAGAAATGATAGGTTAGATAAGAGCATCTTATGGTAATTTGATAGAAGATGGATGTCATCAAAGATATAAACTGTCCACACATAATGCCAACTAGATGGTACTTGATGTCGTGGTGTTAGAAATACAGGAATATAGACAGATTAACGGTACAGGAGAGGGAGAGAAATGACAGCGTTGTGAGATTTATTTTTAAAGACATTCTGCTCTGAAAGCATTGGCTCCAGCTGCAGTATTTAAGCCCAGATTTTAAGACTGTCTCCTTTCAAGTTATGGGATATCTTGACATGCAGCTTTGCACTGAGACTGGAGTGCAACTCAAGCACCAAGGCCCATATTGGGGGTAATTTAGACTTTGGGCGATAGTGTAAAACGAGTGCTATCGATTCAGCTGCCTGTTGTGCATCTTTTCCGACTGTCATTTCCATAGAAGTCAATGGAAATTAAAATCAGGAGATACATAATGGCCAGCTGAATCGATAGCGCCCATATTACAATATTGCCCAAAGTCAAAATTACCCCCTTTTTTTTATTTGTTCATGGGATGTGGGCGACACTGGCAAGGCCAGAATTTATTGCCCATCTCTAATTGACCTTGAGAAGATGGTGGTGAGCCGCCTTCTTGAACTGCTGCAGTCCGTGTGGTGAAGGTTCTCCCAGAGTGCTATTAGGTAGGGAGTTCCAGGATTTTGACCCAGCGACGATGAAGAAACGGCGATATATTTCCATGTCGGGATGGTGTGTGACTTGGAGGGGAACGTGCAGGTGGTGGTGTTCCCATGTGCCTGCTGCCCTTGTCCTTCTAGGTGGTAGAACATAAGAACATAAGAAATAGGAGCAGGAGTAGGCCAATCGGCCCCTCGAGCCTGCTCCGCCATTCAATAAGATCATGGCTGATCTGATCCTAACCACAAATATAAATACATGTCCAATTTCCTGCCCGCTCCCCGTAACCCCTAATTCCCTTAACGTCTAGGAAACTGTCTATTTCTGTTTTAAATTTATTTAATGATGTAGCTTCCATAGCTTCCTGGGGCAGCAAATTTCACAGACCTACTACCCTCTGAGTGAAGAAGTTTCTCCTCATCTCAGTTTTGAAAGAGCAGCCCCTTATTCTAAGATTATACCCCCAAGTTCGGGTTTCACCCATCCTTGGGAACATCCTTACCGCATCCACCCGATCAAGCCCCTTCACAATCTTATATGTTTCAATAAGATCGCCTCTCATTCTTCTGAACTCCAATGAGTAGAGTCCCAATCGACTCAACCTCTCCTCATATGTCCGCCCCCTCATCCCCGGGATTAACCGAGTGAACCTTCTTTGTACTGCCTCGAGAGCAAGTATGTCTTTTCTTAAGTATGGAGACCAAAACTGTATGCAGTATTCCAGGTGCGGTCTCACCAATACCTTATATAACTGCAGCAATACCTCCCTGTTTTTATATTCTATCCCCCTAGCAATAAAAGCCAACATTCCGTTGGCCTTCTTGATCACCTGCTGCACCTGCATACTAACTTTTTGATTTTCTTGCACTAGGACCCCCAGATCCCTTTTTACTGCAGTACTTTCCAGTTTCTTGCCATTAAGATAATAACTTGCTCTCTGATTTTTCCTGCCAAAGTGCATAACCTCACATTTGCCAATATTGTATTGCATCTGCCAAATCTCCGCCCACTCACCCAGCCTGTCTATATCCCCCTGTAGGTTTTTTATGTCCTCCTCACTCTCTACTTTCCCTCCCATCTTTGTATCATCTGCAAACTTTGATATGTTACACTCGGTCCCCTCCTCCAAATCGTTAATATAGATAGTAAAGAGTTGGGGACCCAGCACCGACCCCTGCGGAACACCACTGGCTACTGGTTGCCAGTCCGAGAATGAACCATTTATCCCAACTCTCTGCTTCCTGTTAGATAACCAATCCTCCACCCATGCCAGAATATTACCCCCAATCCAGTGATTCTTTATCTTGAGCAATCATCTTTTATGTGGCACCTTGTCGAATGCCTTCTGGAAGTCTAAATACACTACGTCCACTGGTTCCCCTTTATCCACCCTGTACGTTATGTCCTCAAAGAACTCAAGCAAATTTGTCAGACATGACTTCCCCTTCGTAAAGCCATGCTGACTTTGTCCTATTAAATTATGTTTATCCAAATGTTCCGCTACTGTCTCCTTAATAGTAGACTCCAAAATTTTACCCACCACAGATGTTAGGCTCGAGGTTGCGGGTTTGGGAGGTGCTGTCGAAGAAGCCTTGGCGAGTTGCTGCAGTGCATCCTATGTGCCGATGGTGAAGGGACTGAATGTTTAGGGTGGTGGTTGGGGTGCTAATCACTCGGGCTGCTTTGTCCTGGATGGTGTCGAGCTTCTTGAGTGTTGTTGGAGCTGCACTCATCCAGGCAAGTGGAGAGGATTCCAACACACTCCTGACTTGTGCCTTGTAGATGGTGGAAAGGCTTTGGGGAGTCAGGTGTTGAGTCACTCGCTGCAGAATACCCAGCCTCTGACCTGCTTTTGTAGCCACAGTATTTATGTGGCTGGTCCAGTTAAGTTTCTAGTCAATGGTGAACCCCAGGATTCGGTGATGTTAATGCCGTTGAATGGAGGTGGTTAGACTCTCTCTTGTTGGAGAAGTGCAGTGAGATGAACTTTTCTGGGGAGTCTCGTTCTTCTTTGCTCTAGTATCAGGTTGGACTGTGACTCTGGATTCTAACTATAACTACAGCATTTACACTTTAACTACAGCCTCGGTTGGAAACTAAACTGCTTCAGATTGACTCTACAATTATAGTTAGACAGCAGTGAGGAAACACTGGATTTAGACCAGGAAGAGTTATAATCTGAAATACTGTTATATTGTTCTTGGGTTTATATATTATTACCAAGGTTACTCAAAATCCAGCACAGAATAACGAAACAATAGATTTATTAAGGTTTATAGAAATTTGTAGCTTACAGCCTCCATACATCTAAATAACTGTAGTTCCAGTTCCAGCTGATTCTAGCCTCATTCAAACATAAAGGGAATATCTCTAAATATTTATATTCAGTGATGTTAAGGGATCATCTGTAAATCTGATGATCATTGAAGCTCACACTTTGGCTGCGAATTTTCTCAAAGCTGCTCCCGCTCTGTTGTCGTAACTCCACCATTGGTGTGGTGGAAATGTGGAAATGGGGTTTCTGCCACACATCCAGCGAAGTTTTGCCGGCGGAGTGGGAGCACCGCTGAGGAAATTCCCACCAAATTACAAGTAATCTGTGGGATGGAATGTTTTGCAACAGTGAAATCAACAACAACAACTTGCATATATACAGCGCCTTTAATGTAGTAAAACGTCCCAAGGCACTTCACAGGAGCGATTATCAAACAAAACTTGACACTGAGCCACATAAGGAGGTATTAGGACAGGTGACCGTCAAAGAGGTAGGTTTAAGGAGCGTCTTAAAGGAGGAGAGCGAGGTAGAGAGGTTGAGGGACCTTAGGGCCTAGGTAGCTGAAGGCACGGCCGCCAATGGCAGTGTGTGAAAATTGGGAATGCGCAAGAGGCCAGAATTGGAGGAGCGCAGAGATCTCGGAGGTTTGTAGGGCTGGAGGAGGTTACAGAGATAGGGAGGGGCGAGGCCTTGGAGGGATTTGAAAACAAAGATGAGAATTTTAAAATTGAGATGTTGCCAGACCATGAACCAATGTAGGTCAGCGAGCACAGGGGTGATAGGTGAGTGGGACTTAGTGCAAGTTAAGGTACAGGCAGCAGGGTTTTGGATGAGCTCAAGTTTATGGAGGGTGGAAGATGGGAGGCCGGCCAGGAGAGCATTGGAATAGTCAAGTCTAGAGATAACAAAGACATGGGTGAGGGTTTTAGCAGCAGGTGAGCTGAGGCAGGGGTGGAGATGGGCAACATTACGGAGGAGGAAGTAGGCGGTCTTCGTAATGGAATGGATTTTTTTTATTCGTTCATGGGATGTGAGCGTCGCTGGTGACGGATATGTGGTCGGAAGCTCATCTTAGGATCAAATAGAACACCAAGGTTGCGAACTGTCTGGTTCACTGGTTCAGCCCCACACAGTGGCCAGGGAGAGGGATGGAGTCGGTGGCTGGGGAACGGACAATGGCTTCGGTCTTCCCAATATTTAGTTGGAGGAAATTTCTGCTCATCGGACAAGCAGCGTGACAAAGCAGAGACAGTGGAAGGATTGAGAAAGGTGGTGGTAAGGTAGAGCTGGGTGTCGTCAGCGTTCATGTGGAATCTGACATGTTTTGGGATGATGTCGCCGAGGGGCAGCATGTAAATGAGAAATAGGAGGGGCCCAAGGATAGATTCTTGGGGGACTCCAGAGGTAATAGCGCAGGAACGGGACGAGAAGCCATTGCAGGTGATTCTCTGGCTACGACTGGATAGATAAGAATGGAACCATGCGGGGGCAGTCCCACCCAACTGGACGGCGGAGCAGACGTGTTGGAGGAGGATGGTGTGTTTAACCATGTCAAAGGCTGCAGACAGTTCGATAAGGATGAGGAGGGATAGTTTACCACGCTCACAGTCACATAGGATGTCACTTGTGACTTTGATAAGGGCCGTTTCAGTACTGTGGCAGGGGCGGAAACCTGATTGGAGAGGTTCAAACAAGGAATTGCGGGAAAGATGGACACGGATTTGGGAAGCGACAACACGTTCAAAGACTTTGAAGAAGAAAAGGAGGTTGGACATGGGGCAGTGGTTTGCAAGGTCAGACGGGTCAAGGGTGGGTTTTTTTTAGAGGACGGGGGGGGTGATATCAGCAGATTTGAAGGGTTCGGGATACTACCTGAGGAGAGGGAACCATTCACAATATCAACTAATATGGGGGCCAGAAACGGAAGATGGGTGGTCAGCAGTTTGGTGGGAATAAGTTCGAGGGAACAGGAGGTTGGTCTCATGGACAAGATGAACTTGGAGAGGGCACGAAGGGAGATAAGAGAGAAACTAAAGAAAGATGCGAGTTCAGGGCTAGGGCATTGGGGAACCTTAGGGGAAGTTTGGCTTGGTGGGCTACAGGAAGGGAGGGAAGTGGCAGAGGCAACTGAATGGATGGTCTCAATCTTAGTGACAAGGAAGTCAATCAGCCCCTCGCACCTGTTCTTGGAGGTGAGGAAGGAGGAGGCAGGGGAGAGGGGTTTAAGAAGATCATTTGTAGTGGAGAAGAGAAGCCGGGTGTTATCTTTGCATTCCAGGAAGGCCAAAGAGTAGACATTTGGGAATTTGAAAGTGCTGTTGTAAGTGACTTGCGAAATAGTTTTTTCCAGAGGCGGACACAGAAGGAAGTGGGGATGGGAGGGGGAATGGTGATGTGAGTGGAGACGGATACAAGGAAGTGATCAGAGATGACCTTATCCGTGATTGTCATAATGGGAGTAGAGAGGCTACTTGAAATGGCAAGGTCAAAGGGGTGGTCGTGAATATGGGTAGGGGATTTTATATGGGGGGAGAGATTAAGGGGGGTTAGGAGGGCAGTGAACCCTAGAGGATAGAGAGTATGATGAGTTGAGATGGAGGTTGAAATCACGAAGGATGAGAAGTCACTCAATGGAGAGGCTGAGGGAGGAAAGTAGTGAAGATATCTCGGTGAGAAACTTGGCGTTGTACTTGGGTGGGAGGTACTGAACGAGGATTTTCAAAGGAGAGGTGAGAGGGGTGGAACAAGGTGAGATACTCAAAGAATGAGAAGTTACATCAAAACTACAGCACAGAAGCAGGCCATTCGGCCCAACTGGTGCTAGAGGAGTAGGGGGACAGACCAAGATGTGATTTCTTGATAAGAGCCACACTGCCACCACGGCGGTCTGGAGGGGGCAAGTGGTGGAAGGTATAGCCAGGAAGGGAGGGTCCTGGCCGTGCCTAATAAAAACGATCAGTTAATTATTTGGTGATTTGTCTACAGCAGAACATACCGTTACATTTTAAGAGCAGACACGATTGAATATCCGTACCTTCTAGAAAGAACTATTTTAATATTATTTTGCTGTTCTGCTGACTCCAGTCAATGACAGGGTAAATACCATTACATGATCTCACTTGGGCACATCACAGAGGTCAAAAACTGCCCACCTACCCTCTACTACAACAACAACAATTTGCATTTATATAGCACCATTAATGTAGTCAAACGGACCACAGCCCTTCACAGGAGTGATTATCAAACAAAATTTGACACCGAGCCACATAAGAAGTTGTTAGGACAGGTGACCAACAGCTTGGTCAAAGAGGTAGGTTTTAAGGAGCATCTTTAAAGGAGGAGGTAGAGGTGCAGAGGTTTAGGGACGGAATTCCTGACCTTAGAGCATTGACCACTGAAGGCACAGCTGCCAATGCTCAGGTACCTTCTTGGATCTCATGATGACCTAGATGTGTGTCTGGTCCAAGAAGCTAACCCAGGAGAGAGTACTCTAGGATTGAAAAGTTAATGTAATTTCCCACTTTGTTGCTACTATTGATTCAAGCTGTGTTATCAGTGATTACATACCATTTCCATGTAATTAACCACAACTAAAGCCTCTTGCAATTTAATTTCCTGCTAAGTGCCTTTTTTTGAGGGTCAGGAAAGCTTTGTGAACAGGCCCAATACCCAGTGATGTGCTTCGACATTAGTGTTGAATGCAATTCTCCAATAAAATTTCACGGTTTGGGAGTTTTCTGTAAGACTGATTATGAATATAAAACTAACAACAGCAGCAAGCAATCACGTTCTTACAGTAAAGTGAAAGAGATACCAACAATTGCAAAGAAATTACAATGGACATTAAGGAAAGAGAAGAAAAGTTTCTTGAGGTATATTTAGACAAGAGTATGTATGGAAGAACAAATCAGATCCCTCAAGGATGACAGAGATATAATGGAAAGGGAGCGTGAAGGCAAGATAATAGTTTTTAATTATCATTTCACAACCGTTTGCACTACAGATGTTGTAAAGCAGCCAATGGTAGGGGATGGGTTGGGATCATGGTAAAAGATAGCAGTCAGGAACAAAAATGGCATATATGAAGGATTCTATGGAATTAGGTCCTGATGAAAATTGACAGAATAAATGCGAAAAGGAAAAAATATGGTTTTAAAAATCTTTTGAAGTGCACTGATTTTAGTAGCAGTCCCAAAGGACTGGAAAGTAGCTAATATGATTTAAATCTTTAAAGAGTATCAGAAATATGTTTGAGATTATAGGCCTGTTGCTTGACACCTATAATGGGGAAACTACTGGCATCTATTATGAAAGAAGGAATTCAAGGATATCCAGCTAGATTTAAGGCAATAAATCTAATCCATGGCCTTATGAAAGTCAAATCATGCCGAACAAATATATTGGAATTCTTTGTGAATTTAATACAGTTAAAGGAGGAGTCTAAGGTAGGCACTGCAGATCTTGACATTAAGAATGCATTCAAAATGGTCAATCACAGGGTACGGTAGCCTAGTGGTTATGGCATTGGAGTAGCAACCTAGAGTTTAAATATCTATAAATTTGTGAGTCAGCACCAGAAAATGACCATGAGAACTGCTTGATTGTCATAAAATATCAACTGGTTTACTGGTGTCCTTCACAGAAGGGAACCTGCTCTGGCCTACACATGACTCTCGACCCACACCATTTCATTAACTCCTAATGTCCTCAGGACAACCAGGGGTGGACAATAAATACTGCCTTGTCCGTACTGCCCATGTTCCAAAACAAATTTAAAAATTACTGCTCAAATAGAAGTTAATTTAGGGGTATGGTAGGGTATTGCTTATGTTACTGGATTAGTCATTCAGAAGCCTGGACTAATAATCCAGAGAACATGAATTCAAATCTCTATGACAGTTTGACGATTTGAATTCAGTTTAAAAAGTCTGGAAATAAAAAGCTGGTATCAGTAAAAGAGACCGTGAAGCTGTCGGAGTGTCGTAAAAACCCAACTGGTTCACTAATGTCCTTTAGGGAAGGTAAATGTATCATCCTTATCCGGTCTGGCCTATAAGTGACTCCAGTCCCACACCATTGTGATTGACCCTTTAACTGCCCTCTGAAGTTGACTAGCAAGCCACTCAGTTCTATCAAACAGCTGCCAACGGTTAAAGAAGGCGGCCCATCACCACCTTCTCAGCAACTAAGAATGGGCAATAATTGCCAGCCTTGTTAGCAGCGCCCACATCCCAGAATTATTTTTTTGTAAAGGTTCATGGAACTTAAGACAAATTCCTAATTTAGATTATCAATAGGGAATAGAGCAAAGTTTATTAATGGTAATATAGTCTTAATTAATTTGGAGTCCACTAAAGATTGGTTCAGGGAGCCCTGCTGTTCATAATATTCTTTAATTATCTCAATTATGGGATTGCAAGTTGGATCTTTATACCTGACACAAAGTTCTTTATGAAAACAAGATATTTCAAGGAGAGGGTTATCATTCAGTCATGTCACTCATCTCCAAGGACACCAACAGAAGTGTAGCTAATCCTGATGGAAAGCTTTCATGTTTAGATTAGGAATACAAGGGCTGCTGCAGCTCAACTTCATCTTTCTGAATCCATGCAAAAACCTGCACAAATTGCAGGTGGTGAAGCCTCAAACAGGGTTGCTACAGCACGCATCCAAGAAAGACTTGAATTTATACTGCACCTTATCACATCTTTCAGAAATATCTCACATGCAAACAATTACTTTGAAGTGCAGTGACTGCTGATCTGTGTGCAAATGCAACAGTCATTTTGCACGAAGCAAGATCCTACTTGGACAGATTAAACACCTCCTCAGTCCTGCATTGGAGTGTCATCTTAGATCATGAATTCAGACACTTGTTTTGTAGCTTGAAGTCACACCTCCTGACCCAGAGGCAGGAGTGACATAAAGTGGAACAAGCTAACACATGCTGGAAATCTCAAACTTGTCGACTGTGTGACGATGTATAATTTCTCCAACATCCTCTGTATTGAGAACAACTATCAGCATCAGTTTTGCGAGACATCTGTCTTCATTGCCGATACATCTGGCTGTGCCTCGTTGTAATGCTGGAGAATATATTGAAAAAAAAAATTCGACAGATACTTACCAACTGGATAGATGAATGACAGATGGCATTTAAAATGGAAAAATGCTAAGTAATGCTCATCAGTGCTAGAAATTAAAAAATGCATTACACAGGTTTGTGTCTATCATCAACTAATATTCAAAGTGTTCACATTGTATGGCAGCAGTTGCCAATACAAATATAATATCAGTCTATTGAAGGAGATAACTCTAATTTCTGCCCATCCCTCCCATTCTTAATCCAGAAGCACTGAAGTCAATTGTTCTGCCCTGGTGAGGATCAGATAACTCCGCATGGACTGGAGGTTGAACCTGGGACTTTCCTGTTCTGTATGACTCAGCTCCCCACTTCCTGAACCCACTGAGGAACTTGGGGAGCCCATTCTAACCTTCTAACTTCTATACTCCTGGGAAAATAAGAGTCTAAATGGGGTAGAGGAGCAGAGGGATCTGGGGGTACAGATACACAAATCACTAAAAGTAGCGACGCGGGTTAATAAGGCCATAAAAAAAGTAAACAAAGCTCTGGGGTTCATTTCTAGAGGGATAGAATTGAAAAGCAGAGAAGTTATGTTAAACTTGTGTAGAACCTTTGTTAGACCACACTTGGGATATTGTGAAAAGTTCTGGTCTCCCTATTATAAAACGTTTATAGAGGCACTGGAGAAGGTGCAGAAAAGATTTACTAGGTTGATACCAGAACTGAGAGGTTATACCAAGCAGGAAAGATTGAACAGGCTGGGGATCTTTTTCGCAAGAAAAGAAAAGATTGAGGGGTGACCTGATCGAGGTCTTTAAAATTATGAAAGGGTTTGATAGATTAGACCTAAAAAAGCTGTTTCCATTTGTAGGGCAGACCAAATCTAGGGGCCATAAATAGGAACATAGGAACACAGGAACAGGAGTAGGCCATTCAGCCCCTCGTGCCTGCTCCGCCATTTGATAAGATCACGGCTGATCTTTGATCTAACTCCATATACCTGCTTTTGGCCCAAATCCCTGAATACCTTTGGTTGCCAAAAAGCTATCTATCTCAGATTTAAATTTAGCAATTGAGCTAAATATAAGATAGTCACTAATAAATCCAATAGGGAATTCAGGAGAAACTTCTTTACCCAGTGAGTGGTTAGAATGTGGAACTCTCTACCACAAGGAGTAGTTGAGGTGAATAGCATAGATTCATTTAAAGGGAAGCTAGATAAACACATGAAGGAGAAAGGAAAAGAATATGCTGAGAGGGATATGATGTGGAGATGCCGGTGATGGACTGGGGTGGACAAATGTAAGGAATCTTACAAAACCAGGTTATAGTCCAACAATTTTATTTTAAAATCACAAGCTTTCAGAGATTATCTCCTTCGTCAGGTGAGTGAGTGAATGAGAGGTTCTCAAATCGCATATCTTATATTAGGCTGGGACACCATCACACCAATCAAAGGTGTCGTTGGTGTTCAGACAGGTTAGCCACGGAAAACAGTAGGTCCCAGTATACTGAATACACAATGTGTCAAATTACACAGACAGAGAGAAAGAGACCCAAAAGGCAGAGAGAGAGAGAGAATTTCCAGTTGTATTAAAAACAGATAACAGATAACAGGAAAAAACAAGTTATCTGTTTTTAATACAACTGGAAATTCTCGCTCTCTCCCCCTGCCTTTTGGGTCTCTTTCTCTCTGTCTGTGTAATTTGACACATTGTGTATTCAGTATACTGGGACCTACTGTTTTCCGTGGCTAACCAGTCTGAACACCAACGACACCTTTGATTGGTGTGATGGTGTCCCAGCCTAATATAAGATATGCGATTTGAGAACCTCTCATTCACTCACTCACCTGACGAAGGAGATAATCTCCGAAAGCTTGTGATTTTAAAATAAAATTGTTGGACTATAACCTGGTACTGATAGGGATAGATGACATTCAATGGCATTACCATCACTGAATCCCGCATCAACAACATCCTGGGAGTAACCATTGACCAGAAACTTAACTGGACCAGCCACATAAATACTGTGGCTACAAGAGCAGGTCAGAGGCTGGGTATTCTGCGGCGAGTGATTCACCTCCTGACTCCCCAAAGCCTTTCCACCATCTACAAGGGCACAAGTCAGGAGTGTGATGAAATACTCTCCATTTGCCTGGATGAGTGCAGCTCCAACAACAGTCAAGAAGCTCGACACCATCCAGGACAAAGCAGCCTGCTTGATTGGCACCCCATCCACCACCCTAAACATTCACTCCCTTCACCATGGGCACACCTTGGCTGCAGTGTGTACCATCTACAGGATGCACTGCAGCAACTCGCCAAGGCTTCTTCGAAAGCACCTCCCAAACCTGCGACCTCTACCACCTAGAAGGACAAGAGCAGCAGGCACATGGGAACAACACCACCTGCATGTTCCTCTCCAAGTCACACACCATCCCGACTTGGAAATATATCGCTGTTCCTTCATCGTCGCTGGGTCAAAATCCTGGAACTCCCTACCTAACAGCACTGTGGGAGAACCTTCACCACACGGACTGCAGCGGTTCAAGAAGGCGGCTCATCACCACCTTCTCAAGGGCAATTAGGGATGGGCAATAAATGCTGGCCTTGCCAGCGACGTCCACATCCCATGAACGAATAAAAAAAAGGGAGGCTTATGTGGAGCATAAACATCAATATGGACCAGTTGGGCCGAATGGCCTGTTTCTGCACTGTACATTCCATGTAATTCTATGTAACATTCAAATGAATAGTGCATATGTGTAAAAGTTTTATAAAGGGAAATACTGGAGTGGATTTTGCTGATATGCCCTGGGTTAACGAACAGCCTATTAGTCAGTATTGCTATAACTGTCCTGCTGCATATGAATCAAATGATTTTTATTTCCGTGTTGGTTTATGCACATAATATAATTTAATTGTAATTGAGCAAGATTTAGTGTTAAAAGGAACATGAGACTAAATAATTACTATTTGTGATATCCAAGGAGGAGGCAGGGATTTACAAGTATCTGTAAACATTAACTGGTTCACCTTAAATGCGTTTACAATTCCTTTCAAATATTGGACAAAGGAATGTTATACAAGCGCATTAAATGTTTGTCAATTAATATTAGCAACGGTGATTTCTACACAGTGACAACTGTCCTCCACTTATGGGCCCAGGCAGTTATCAGCAGGTTATTAAACTGACGGTGGAGGGTAATCGTAGCCCAACCTCAATCCTGCCCTCTCTCAATAGCTACACGCTTGCCAGCAGAGGTGACTGGACGGGAATCAGGGGCAGAAATTCTGGCTGACTTTTTCCCTCCCTTCCCAAGGGCTGACTCAACACAGATCAAAGGTGTAACCTAGGAACAGACTGATCTGTGTGACTCAGTATCATGCTGGATGATGAATTTATCCACAAATCCTCTGGAATCAATCTATTTTTTTAAAAAAAGAACTTGAATTTATATAGCGTTTTCACAACCTCAGGAAGTCCCAAAACATTTTACAGCCAATAAAGTACCTTTGAAGCATAGTCACCGTTACAATGTAGGAAACGCGGCAGCCAATCTGCGCACAGAAAGGTCCTGCATATAGAAATGTGATAATGACCTGATGTTTTAGTGATGCAGGTTGAGGGACTCCCCTGCTCTTCTTCAAAATAGTACCATGGTATCTTTCACCTCCAGCTGAGAGGGTAGATGGGGCCTCGGTTTCACATCTCATCTGAAAGACTGCACCTCCATCAGTGCTGTACTTCCTCAGTACTGTACTGGGAGTGTCGGCCGAGATTTCAGTGCTCAAGTCTCTAGTGTGGGACTGTGAAGCCATCACCTTCTGACTGAGAGGCAGGAGTGCTGCCAACTGAGCCACGGCTAACACCTTATATTATCTGTAGCTGAGAGGACAGGGAAATGAACTGGTACAAGGCTTGTCAGAGCCAGCTATAGGGGGTGTGCAAAACTGTAGGTGTGTGTGTGTGTGTGTGTGTGTGTGTGGGTTGAGGGAGGTGGTGGAGGGGCAACCAAGTTGATACGGTTAGGGTTATCGTTCCAGTTAAGTGCAGCAAATTTATGAAAGCTGCGCTCCCATACACCACACAGCGCTGCCTTTGAAATGCTTGAATATTCAAAGGTCTATGTTAACGTTTTGATTCCAAAATTATGAACATGAAACATCACTGAAAAGTGCCTACAGAGTGTTAGTTTAAAGGTACACAATGTTTTACTAAATAAATAAATGCACCCCTAGGTATTCTCTACGGTCCAGAGAGAAAATGGCTGAAGGACAGACCTCGTGAAAGGATATAAAATATTAAATGATTAGATATGGTAAATCCTGAATATTACTTCAAAATAAGGCAAGAGAGTCGGACCAAAAGGTTGTAAACATGAACCAGTTGAAAGCAAATTTGAATCAGGCAACAGAAGGAACCTTGTTGTGCAGAGGATGATAAATGGCTGCACTAATCTGATGGTCAGGGTTGTAGAAACACAAAGGACATATTGTGAGAGACTGCTCCAGGCGGGGAGTCTTGCTAAATGGAAGCACGGATCGGGGCTTCGATGGGTCGGACGGAATTTTCTCAGCCTTAATGTGCATTCTTATGGACACTCATTTAGGATACTGGACATTATTTTATGCTAAAGTCTACACATAGAATTTCCTGCAGGAGATCAGTGGGTCTCCGGAAGAAATATCGAGAAATGGTTACCTCTGCCCCATTCCTCCAGGGTTCCACTGAAGTTATGGGGGGAGATCGGGAGAATCCTGTGGCAAATCCTACCCTGTTTTGTTTAATACACTAATAAGTACAAGAAGTTGAATCTGCGTTACTGCCACCAACTAGAAATGAATGACTGATCCTCACATTAGACACTGGCAAATCAGTCACACGGCGCAGTCAGTCAGCCAGCGATGACGGCAGATTAATTTGGCCTCTTCTCAACTTGTATGGTTTCATAATTATAGTGCAAATCCTCTCCACTGGGTTCAACCAGCAGTACCATTAAAGATCAGCTTGAATTTCAGCAAAATTAAATATACTGCTGGGTCTATATTTTTTGAATTATATATTCCTAGAGGCTGCTAGAGCAGGTCAGAGGCTGGGTATTCTGCGGCGAGTAACTCACCTTCTGACTCCCAAATGCCTCTCCACCACCTACAAGGCACAAGTCAGAAGTGTGATGGAATACTCTCCGCTTGCTTGGGTGAGTGCAGCTGCAACAACACTCAAGAAGCTCGACACCATGCAGGACAAAGTAGACCGTTTGATCGGCACCCCATCCACCACCCTAAACATTCACTCCCTTCACCACCGGCGCACAGTGGCTGCAGTGTGTACCATCCACAGGATGCACTGCAGCAACTCGCCAACAGCACTTCCCAAATCCACGACCTCCACCGTCTAGAAGGACAAGGGCAGCAGGTGTATGTAAGTTCCCCTCCAAGTCACACACCATCCCGACATAGAAATATATCGCCGTTCCTTCATCGTCACTGGATCAAAATCCTGGAACTCCCTACCTAATAGCACTGTGGGAGAACCTTCACCACAAGGACTGCAGCGGTTCAAGGAGGCAGCTCACCACCACCTACTCAAGGGCAACTAGGGATGGCCAATAAATGCTGGTCTTGCTAGCGATGCCCATATCCCGAAAATTAATCTTTAAAAATTTGGAAAAGTGCTAGCTGGGAGTGGGTGGGGTGTGGGGAGATAGCGGGATGGGAAGTGCGATGTGGGAAGAGGGGCGCTATGACTAAACTTGCTGGTGGCCCTCAAAATATTAACGTCAGATGTGGATGTTATGCTGTTATCAGACACCGGGAGGTATGCTGGAGTCCTCCAGAGTGGGGCATACTGAAATTGTAAGCCGTTTTTTCTCTCCCCATGGAGAATGCACTGTGTCACGGGCCCATCTTCTTATCCCCTTTGGTAGCACCGTCGTCATGACCTACTTTTGAGGGATCTCCCAAGTTGTACGTAGAGAACACAAACACAAGGTGGTAGGAAGCAAAGGGTAATGGTTGACGGGTGTTTTTGCAAAGAGAATGCTGTTTCCAGTGGGGTCCTGCAAGACTCAGTACTAGGTCCCTTACGTGTTTTTTTATTCGTTCATGGGATGTGGACGTTGCTGTCAAGGCCGGCATTTATTGCCTATCCCTAATTGCCCTTGAAAAGGTGGTGGTGAGCCGCCTTCCTGAACCGCTGCAGTCCATGTGGTGAAGGTTCTCCCACAGTGCTGTAGGTAGGGAGTTCCAGGATTTTGACCCAGCGACGATGCAAGAACAGCGATATATTTCCAAGTTGGGATGGTGTGTGACTTGGAGGGGAACGTGCAGGTGGTATTGTTCCCATGTGCCTGCTGCCCTTGTCCTTCTAGGTGGTAGAGGTCGCGGGTTTGGGAGGTGCTGTCGAAGAAGCTTTGGTGAGTTGTCGCAGTGCATCCTGTGGATGGTACACACTGCAGCCACGGTGCGTCGGTGGTGAAGGGAGTGAATGTTTAGGGTGATGGATGGGGTACCAATCAAGTGATCTGCTTTGTCCTGGATGGTGTCGAGTTTCTTGAGTGTTGTTGGAGCTGCAATCATCTAGGCAAGTGGAGAGTATTCGATCACACTCCTGACTTGTGCCTTGTAAATGGTGGAAAGGCTTTGGGGAGTCAGGAGATGAGTCACTTGCCGCAGAATACCCAGCCTCTGTTCTGCTCTTGCAGCCACAGTATTTATGTAGCTGGTCCAGTTAAGTTTCTGGTCAATGGTGACCCCCAGGATGTTGATGGTGGGGGATTCGGCAATGGTAATGCCATTGAACATCAAGGGGAGGTGGTTAGACTCTCTCTTATTGGAGATGCTCATTGCCTGGCACTTGTCTGGCGTAAATGTTACTTGCCACTTATCAGCCCAAGCTTGAATGTTGTCCAAGTCTTGGTGCATGCGGGCACGAACTGCTTCATTATCTCAGGGGTTGCAAATAGAACTGAACACTGTGCAATCGTCAGCGAACATACCCATTTCTGACCGTATGATGAAGGGAAGGTCATTGATGAAGCAGCTGAAGATGGTTGGGCCAAGGACACTGCCCTGAGGAACTCCTGCAGCAATGTCCTGGGATTGAGCTGATTGGCCTCCAACAACCACTACCATCTTCCTTTGTGCTAGTTTTGACTCCAGCCACTGGAGAGTTTTTTCTCCCTGATTCCCATTGACTTCAATTTTACTAGGGATCCTTGGTGCCACACTTGATCAAATGCTGCCTTGATGTCAAGGGCAGTCACTCTCACCTCACCTCTGGAATTCAGCTCTTTTGTCCATGTTTGGACCAAGGCTGTAATGAGGTCTGGAGCTGAATGGTCCTGGCGGAACCCAAACTGAACATCGGTGAGCAGGTTATTGGTGAGTAAGTGCCGCTTGATAGCACTGTCGACGACACCTTCCATCACTTTGCTGATGATTGAGAGTAGACTGATGGGGCGGTAACTGGCCAGATTGGATTTGTCCTGCTTTTTGTGGACAGGACATACCTGGGCAATTTTCCACATTGTCAGATAGATGCCAGTGTTGTAGCTGTACTGGAACAGTTTGGCTAGAGGCGCAGCTAATTCTGGAGCACAAGTCTTCAGCACTACAGCCGGGATGTTGTCAGGGCCCATAGCCTTTGCTGTATCCAGTGCACTCAGCCATTTCTTGATATCACGTGGAGTGAATCGAATTGGTTGAAGACTGGCTTCTTTGATGGTGGGGATATCGGGAGGAGGTCAAGATGGATCATCCACTCGGCACTTCTGGCTGAAGGTGGCTGCAAACGTTTCAGCCTTGCCTTTTGCACTCACGTGCTGGACTCCGCCATCATTGAGGATGGGGATGTTCACACAGCCTCCTCCTCCCATTAGTTGTTTAATTGTCCACCACCATTCACGACTGGATGTGGCAGGACTGCAGAGCCTTGATCTGATCCTTTATTTGTGGAATCGATTACCTCTGTCTATAGCATGTTGCTTCTGTTGTTTAACATGCATGTAGTCCTGTGTTCTAGCTTCACCAGGTTGGTACCTCATTTTTAGGTACGCCTGGTGCTGCTCCTGGCATGCTCTGCTACACTCCTCATTGAACCAGAGTTGATCCCCTGGCTTGTTTGTAATGGTAGATTGAGGAATATGCCAGGCCATGAGGTTATAGGTTGTGCTGGAATTCAATTCTGCTGCTCCTGATGTCCCACAGCGCCTCCTGGATGCCCAGTTCTGAGCTGCTAGATTTGTTCTGAATCTATACCATTTCGGACGGTGATAGTGCCACACTGCATGTTGGATGGTGTCCTCAGTGCGAAGACGGGACTTCATCTCCACGAGGACTGTGCGGTTGTCACTCCTACCAATACTGTCTTGAACAGATGCATCTGCGACAGGTAGACTGGTGAGGACGAGGTCAAGTAGGTTTTTCCCTCGTATTGGTTCGCTCACCAACTGCCGCAGGCCCAGTCTGGCAGCTATGTCCTTCAGGACTCGGCCAGCTCGGTCAGTAGTAGCGCTACCGAGCCACTTTTGGTGATGGATATTGAAGTCCCCCACTCAGAGTACATTCTGTGCCCTTGCTACCCTCAGTGCTTCCTCCAAGTGCTGCTCAACATGGAGGAGGACTGATTCATCAGCTGAGGGAGGGCGGTAGGTAATAATCAGCAGGAGGTTTCCTTGCCCATGTTTGACCTGATGCCATGAGATTTCATGGAGTCTGGGATCAATGTTGAGTACTCCCAGAGCCACTCCCTCCTGACTGTATATCACTGTACCGTCACCTCTGGTGGGTCTGTCCTGCAGGTGGAACAGAACATACCCAGGGATGGTGATGGTAGAGTCTGGGATGTTGGCTGAAAGGTTTAATTCTGTGATATATATTAATGTGGTTAATATTAATGATTTGGACTTTAATGTGGTGGGGGGGCTTGATCAAGAAGTTTGCAAATGATACAAAAATTGGCCGTGAGGTTGATAGTGAGGAGGAAAGCTGTAGACTGCAGGAAGATATCAATGGACTGGTCAGGTGGGCAGAAAAGTGGCAAATGGAATTCAATCCGGAGAAGTGTGAGGTAATGCATTTGGGGAGGGCAGACAAGGCAAGGGAGTACACAATAAATCGGAGGATATTGAGAGGTGTAGAGGAAGTGAGGGACCTTGGTGTGCCTGTCCACAGATCCCTGAAGGTAGCAGGACACGTAGAAAAGATGGTTAAAAAGGCATATGGGATACTTTCCTTTATTAGCTGAGGCATAGAATATAAGAGCATGGAGGTTATACTAGAGCTGTATAAAACATTGGTTAGGCCACAGCTTGAGTACTGTGTACAGTTCTGGTCACCACATTACAGCAAAGATGTGATTGCACTAGAGAGGATACATAGGAGATTTACGAGGATGTTGCTAGGGATGGAGAATTTTAGCTATGTGTAAAGATTGGATAGGCTGGGGTTGTTTTCTTTGGAACAGAAGAGGCTGAGGGGAGATTTAATTGAGGTATATAAAATTATGACTAGATAGAGTGGATAGGGAGGACCTATTTCCCTTGGCAGAGGGGTCAATGACCATGGGGCATAGATTTAAAGTAACTGGTAGAAGGATTAGAGGGGAGCTGAGGAGAATATTTTTCACCCGGGGGTGGTGGGGGTCAGGAACTCACTGCCTGAAAGGGTGGCAGAGGCAGAAACCCTCAACTCATTTAAAAAGTACTTGGATGTACACTTGAAGTGCCGTAACCTACAGGGCTACGGACCAAGAGCTGGAAAGTGGGATTAAGCTGGATGGCTCTTTTTCGGCGACACGGACGCGATGGGCCGAATGGCCTCCTTCTGTGCCGTAACTTTCTAGGATTCTATGAAACACATTGTGCGCTTTTCAACTCGTTAAACTGGCTTTCCTGTGAAAGTAATAAGTAGCAATGATCTGCTGGAAAATTATTTTCAGTCAAGTATTTGCATTGTTCAATTAACCATCTGATTTGTCTTACAAGGTAATGTTGCCCTTGTGAAGGATTAACACATCCATTCAAAACACTTTTACAAACGGCTATTACATTGCTCCCTTCAATAACATTAAATTACATTGTGTATTAGGAAAATACCATTAATAGAATCCAATGTCTAGCTCTAATTAAACATGTGCGGTGCCAGAATGCTACATCTTACCTTTCTTACAGAATGGTCCATCATACGCAGAGTGAGCACAGTCGCAGGAATAGCCGTTATACTTCTCAATACATCTCCCCCCATTGTGGCACAAGTTGCCGTAACTGCTGCAGTGTCCTGGGCATCCTGGTTTCACCCCCGGGGTCATTTTCGCTCTCTCCTCAAGGTCAAGGGTCACCCCGTTTAATTGCAGGGACCGAATGCATCCAAGGAATCCTTTCTGCTTCGAGGCTGTTCCTCCTGAAATTGGAATGAATTATGCTTTAAATCCCTTCTCGTGTAATTTGCCACTTTCAAGCATAAACCCATCATCTTTGTTGAAATACCATAGCTAATCTACAAACATAATTAATGTCAAAAGATGGAATTTGGCAATTGTCCTTTTATATCATTTTTTTCTGCTTTCTACATAATGTCTCCAGCATATGAATGTGTTTCTTTCTTCCACAGAACAACTTTGACTTCAAAAATGGAAACTGTCCACTTTAAAACCCCAGAGACATTTATTGCCCAGCCATACTTCACATTTTGCACCATTGTCCAGTGGTTCTGTATTGATGCAAAAGTTGTAGTGTAAACCAGGATTAAAGGTGTTAGCTTCTAATTGAGGGAAATGGCATTGGCTGCCTCAGAGAGATTGGGATAGAAATTCATCTGCCTGTTATACTTTCTAGTCGATATTCAGTTTAATTTACTACAATAGAGCTGCATATTAAGTGGGGCCTATAAAGTGCGGCCAATCAAATAATGCCCGTTTAGCCCTGCCGCGCAAAACTCATTTCTATCCCATAGTCTTTCCCTTGTATTCTCTATTGCTTTTTACATTGGTGCTTATACATCAGGTGAGATCCCTGTTGTGGGAGAGGGTTTTACGTGTTTCACTCTCCCGAGTTTTTACACTTGCTGTTGGGAGTCAAGTAATGTAGGTACTCTGGGCTACACAGAGTGCAACACAGAGAGTAAGAGTAGAGACACGAGGGAGGGTGTCCCCGAGTTTTACTGAAAATGGCTCCCTTAACCTAACATTGTGCACCCACATTTTTGTGAATCTACGATGATATCAGTTCCACAACGTTGGGCCGTTTACACTGGGGAGAACTGTGCGTCTGCCATCAGCTGCACTCTGACAGTGTAAAACTGCATGTTCACTCTGATTCACGTTTGAATGGATTATGAACAAAGACACTATTCTTTCTGGTGCAAAGCAGTAAGAATGGGATGACAAAATTATCAGCAACATTCCCAAAGTTTTATTTTGTTATATAAGGAATGTGAAAGATTATTATTACAAACAACATTGAGAAGCATTAATATGTTATTCTATTATTTGATGCAGTATCTATCTCTATATTATATCCATCTATAGCCATTATATATTAAACTTAGTATGTAGAGTGTGTGTTTCATTGAAAATACATTATAAGTAACACTTACTCCTGTAGGTCACACTGTGATAGCTATTTTCAATGTTAAAGGTGTTGAGCTACCTTGTCACAATCTGTGTCACACACAGTAGCTATCTGGTTAGAGTTAAGAAACAATAGAGGTGCCATTACACTACTGGGGGTACTCCATAGGCCAACAACTAGTGGGAAGAACGCAGAGGAGCAAATTTGCAATGAAATCACAGAGATGCGCAAGATTCATAGAGTAGTGATAATGGGGGACTTCAACTATCCTAATATAGACTGGGATAGTAATAGTGTAAGGGGCAAAGAGGGGGAGGAATTTTGGAAGTGTGTTCAGGAGAACTTTCTTGACCAGTACGTTTCCGGTCCAATGAGTATGGAGGCATTGCTGGATCTGGTTCTGGGAAATGAGGTCGGCCAAGTGGAGCAAGGTTCAGAGGGGGAACATTTAGGGAACAGTGATCACAGAATCAAAAGATTAGCTATGGAAAAGGACCAATCTAAAGTATATTCAATTGGAGGAGGGCGAATTTCAATGGGATGAGAACAGATCTGGCCCGGGTAAATTGGAATCAAAGATTGGCAGGCAAAACTGTAATTGAACAATGGGCAGCTTTTAAAGAGGAGATGGTTCGGATACAGTCTAGGTACATTCCCACGAGGGAGAAAGGTACGGCAACTAAAACCAGAGCTCCCTGGATGACAAAAGAGGTAGAGAGTAAGATGAAGCAGGAAAAAAGGGGTGTATGACAGATGTCAGGTTGATAAGACAAGTGAGAACCAGGCTGAATATGGAAAGTTCAGAGGGGAGGTGAACAAGGAAATAAGAGGGGCAATGACAGAGTATGAGAATAGACTGACGGCTAACATAAAAGGGAATCCAAAAACCTTCTATAGGCATATAAATAGTAAACGGGCAGTAAGAGGAGTGGTGGGATCGATGAGGGAGCAAAAAGCAGATCTACGTATGGAGGCTGAGGGCATGGCTGAGGTACTAAATGAGTACTTTGCATCTGTCTTTATCAAAGAAGAAGATGCTGCCAAAGTCACAGTAAGTGAAGAGGCAGTTGAGATACTGGATGGGCTAAAAATCGATAAAGAGGAGGTACTAGAAAGGCGAGCTGTACTTAAAGTAGATAATTTACCCAGTCCGGATGGGATGCATCCAAGGTTGCTGAGGGAAGTAAGGGTGGAAATTGTGGAGGTACTGGCCATAATCTTCCAATCATCCTTAGATATGGGGGTGGTGCCAGAGGACTGGAGAATTGCAAATGTTACACCCTTGTTCAAAAAAGGGTGCAAGGATAAACTCAGCAACTACAGGCCAGTCAGTTTAACCTTGGTAGTGGGGAAACTTTTAGAAACAATAATCCGGGACAAAATTAACAGTCATTTGGACAAGTTTGGATTAATAAAGGAAAGCCAACACGGATTTGTTAAAGGCAAATCGTGTTTAACCAACGTGATTGAGTTTTTTGATGAGGTAACATAGAGGGTCGATGAGGACAATGCGGTTGATGTAGTGTATATGGACTTCCAAAAGGCTTTTGATAAAGTGCCGCATCATAAGCTTGTCATCAAAGTTGAAGCCTACTGGATAAAAGGGGCAATGGCAGCATGGATACAAAATTTGCCAAGTAATAGGAAACAGAGAGTAGTGGTGAACAGTTGTTTTTCAGACTGGATGGAGGTATACAGTGGTGTTCCCCAGGGGACAGGATCACTGCTTTTCTTGATATATATTAATGATTTGGACTTGGGTGTACAGGGCACAATTTCAAAATTTGCAGATGACACAAAACTTGGAAGGGTAGTGAACAGTGAGGAGGATAGTGATAGACTTCAAGAGGACATAGACAGGCTGGTGGCATGGGCGGACACGTGGCAGATGAAATGCAACGGAGAGAAGTGTGAAGTGATACATTTTGGTAGGAAGAACGAGGAGGGGCAATATAAACTAAAGGGGACAATTCTAAAAGGGGTGCAGGAACAGAGAGATCTGGGGGTATATGTGCACAAATCGTTGAAGGCGGCAGGGCAGGTTGAGAAAGCGGTTAAGAAAGCATACGGAATGCTGGGCTTTATAAATAGAGGCATAGAGTACAAAAGCAAGGAGATTATGATGAACCTTTATAAAACGCTGGTTCAGCCACAACTGGAGTCGTGTGTCCAGTTCTGAGCACTGCACATTGGGAAAGATGTGAAGGCCTTAGAGAGGGTGCAGAAGAGATTTACTAGAATGATTCCAGGGATGAGGGAATTCAGTTACGTGCATAGACTGGAGAAGCTGGGGTTGTTCTCCTTAGAGCAGAGAAGGTTGAGAGGAGATTTGATAGAGTATTCAAAATCATGAAGGGTTTGGACAGAGTAGATAGAGAGAAACTGTTCCCATTGGCGCAGGGGTCAGGAACCAGAGGACATAGATTTAAGGTGATTGGCAAAAGAACCAAAGGCAACATGAGAAATAACTTCTTTACACAGCGAGTGGTTGTGATCTGGAATGCACTGCCTAAGGGAGTGGAGGAGGCAAATTCAACTGTGGCTTTCAAAAGGGAATTGGAAAGTATTTGAAGGGAAAAAATTTGCAGGGCTACAGGGATTGGGCGGGAAGTGGGACTAGCTGGATTGCTCTTGCAGAGAGCCGGCACGCACTCGACGGGCCGAATGGCCTCCTTCCATGCTGTAAACATTCTAGGATTCTATCAACAGCTCCTATTTTATAGTGAGAGTATATCCCCTTGCGATTGCACAATCTGGCCACTGGTCTCCCATAAATCGCTCAAAATGCTTTCTGAAAACTTTATCGTACTGAATTTTTTTCTCAATAGCTGAAACTTCTAAACTCCAAAATTTAAATAAAATTCAAAGCTACGTATTTCACAATAATACCATTAAATTTGTCTTTTGTGTCTCTTTAACATTTTCCTTGGAGGCCTCTGCTTCTCCAAAAAGCTTGGACTTGGACTTGATATCTTTGTCCAGAGATGTGACACTGTGAACTGATTTTGGATCGTGAAGTCTAAGCATGTACCTAATTTCTCAGGGTGTATCGGTACTGCTCAATCAGCTGTACTGACTGAATAGTCCAAGAGTAGCTGCTCAAAAGCTTTTTCAAAATTATTTGAAGAAAATCGAGAGGATAAATTTCAATACTTTATTCAGGTAAAATTTATATAGAGTTTTTTCAAACAGAGAGGCTATTTTATGCGAGTGCGAGTGAGAGAAATGATGGTCTACTGTTTACTCACCAACCGTAGCTTTTTATGTGCCTTGTAATCTGCATTAAGCTCAGCGAGAGACAGTATTTAACCTCACTGAAATTGTGTTCATTTTTCAAGCAGAAAAGGTGAACTTTTAAACAACAAGCCTCTAATTATATCGCCTGATTATCGCTTGTCATGTTGACAGTTAGGAAATGTAAACATTCTAATTATTGTAAATAATTTTACAACACCAAGTTATAGTCCAGCAATTTTATTTTAAATTCACAAGCTTTCGGAGACTTCCTCCTTCCTCAGGCAAATGTTATTAACAGCTCTCAGATACAGGGACAATCATAGGGCTGGATTCTCATCCACTATCCTGCCCCATATGGCCTACCTTTATCTAACCGCGTCGACCTCAATTGCCCTCCCCTTCCCTACCTCCTCTGGAAATGCTGCTGGCACCAACTTCTCCACCACTGCATGCAAATACCGGTGTGGGGGGAGGGGGAGAAAGGAGTGGGAGTGGGACCTGGTTTCTCAAACTATTTCTCTCTCATTTGCTCCAGTTATCCCTCTTCCCAGGACCGTCTTGTTGAAGGTGGCACCAGGCCCAGAGCAGCGATGACCGTTGCCCCAAGGTTGGTAACGGAGGGAGAGGGCCTATTAGAGGCATCCTTTTGCTCCAAATAGGCTTTCGCTCACTTACCTGTCGAGGCCTCCAAGGCTTCAGCTCCTTTGATCTTTCTGTCTCAGTTGCCCCTTTAAATGCCCAGCTGACTCTCCTGGCACTAGTAGGTGGTCCGACTGCCAGAAGTTTGCAGCTGCACATTGTTGGGCTCCAAATGGCAAATGGGGGGCTCCAAATGGGAATCCTTCCAGGAACTCCTCTATGTTGATGATGACCCATGCCCTGCCCCTCCCCTCACAAATGTCAGGAGCCCATCAGTGAGCCAAACATCACATGCATACCCTTCCCCTCCCAGTTGTGCTGAACCCCAAGTTTAGTTTCTACAGAGACGCCAGTTCAAACAATCCCTCCTATGCTGCCAAATTCTAGTAGCCCCAGAACAGTTCTACCAAACTCCAGGACCATTCCAACGTGCTACCAAAGTCCAGAACCATTCCCCATTGCTACCAAACTCCAGGACCATTCCAAAGTCCAGAACCATTCCCCATTGCTACCAAACTCCAGGACCATTCCAAAGTGCTACTGAAGTCCAGGACCATTCCCCATTGCTACCAAAATGCAAATAAGCCCTATTTCCCCCTCCCCAGTATTACTAACTACCAGATATCGACCTCCAGTTGCCACTTCCTGTTGTGGTTCTCAGCTTTACAAATGGTGAGGGATAAAAATTAAATTCACACATAAAGGAATTCTATATATAAACCACTCATTTACAGTTTTCACAGCATAATTGACAGAGTTGTTATATTCAATCCCAAAAGCACCAGTAACAATCCCAGTAAACATTAAAAAAATAGACGTTCAATTAGTTACTGTAAATCAATGGCCCTGATGTTAATTCTTACATTGCAGAAACATCCCTTTTGTTATAAAACAGTGAATCCTCTGACTCACGATAAGCAATGTCACAGGAGATGTATTAGCATATTATTAAAAAAACTTCTGTATGGCCCACACTTCCTGTTCATAAACTTTAGTTCCTGTTGTCATGATTCTTGGTCATGCTTTTCGATCAACATTTGCCATTATAAATTGCGACCTCAACTTTTTACATTCGATTTTGCTGTTAACAGCTGCAATGCAGTAGTAGGCTCTGGCCACCAGGTGACCCCGTGCAGCATGTTTCTTCAATCTCGGTCTTGCCTTCTGGTCCATTCCCAGGACTCCTATTCTTCTCCTTGAATTTCACTAACTCTGTGCCTCTCAATGTGGCTCTTAGGATCGCCCTGTGATTTTTTTTTCCCTGTTCCCTGCCTTTCTCTCTGTAACATCCACCAGCCCTAAAACCCTCCAAGACCTCCGCGCTCCTCCAATTCTGGCATCTTGCACATCCATGATTTTCTTCGCTTCACCACTGGCGGCCGTGCTTTCAGCTGTCTAGGCCCTGAGCTCTGAAAATCCCTCCCTAAACCTCTGTGCCTCTCTCGCCTCCTTTAAGATGCTTCTTAAAACCTACCTCTTTGACCAACCTGTCCTAATTTCTACTTATGTGGCTCGGTGTCAAATTTTGTTTGATAATCGCTCCTGTGAAATGCCTTGGGACATTTTAATACGTTAAAGGTGCTATATAAATGCAAATTGTTGTTGTTATTTTGGGCTACTTTGCCCATTTGACCTTTGACCCTTCTGTTCATTATAGCCAACCCATGCCATCAACCTAAGAGGTATCCCACTATCTCCACTTCCCACAAGAGATTAGCTAGTATGAAGAAAAAAATACTTGGGCAAAAAAGCTGAATGGCCAAATGACAGTACAGCTACAACACTGGCATTTACCCGACAATGTGGAAAATTGCCCAGGTATGTCCTGTCCACAAAAATCAGGACAAATCCAATCCGGCCAATTACCGCCCCATCAGTCTACTCTCAATCATCAACAAAGTGATGGAAGGTGTCGCCGACAGTGCTATCAAGCGGCACTTACTCACCAGTAACCTGCTCACCAATGCTCAGTTTGGGTTTTGTCAGGACCACTCGACTCCAGACCTCATTACTGCCTTGGTCCAAACATGGACAAAAGAGCTGAATTCCAGAGGTGAGGTGAGAGTGACTGCCCTTGACATCAAGTCAGCATTTAACCGAGTGTGGCACCAAGGAGCCCTAGTAAAATTGAAGTCAATGGGAATCAGGGGGAAAAAACTCTCCAGTGGCTGGAGTCATACCTAACACAAAGGAAGATGGTAGAAGCTGTTGGAGGCCAATCATCTCAGCCCCAGAACATTGCTGCAGGAGTTCCTCAGGGCAGTGTCCTAGGCCCAACCATCTTCAGCTGCTTCATCAATGACCTTCCCTTCATCATAAGGTCAGAAATGGGAATGTTCGCTGATGACTGCACAGTGTTTAGTTCCATACGCAAGCCCTCAGATAATGAAGCAGTCCACACCCGCATGCAGCAAGACCTGGACAACATCCAGGCTTGGGCTTATAAGTGGCAAGTAACATTTACGCCAGACAAGTGCCAGGCAATGAGCATCTCCAATAAGAGAGAGTCTAACCACCTCCCCTTGATGTTCAATGGAATTACCATCGCCGAATCCCCCACCATCAACATTCTGGGGGTCACCATTGACCAGAAACTTATCTGGACCAGCCACATAAATACTGTGGCTACAAGAGCAGATCAGAGGCTGGGTATTCTGCGGTGAGTGACTCACCTCCTAACTCCCCAAACCCTTTCCACCACCTACAAAGCACAAGCCAGGAGTGTGATGGAATACTCTCCACTTGCCTGGATCAGTGCAGCTCTAACAACACTCAAGAAGTTTGACACCATCCAGGACAAAGCAGCCTGCTTGATTGGTACCCCATCCACCACCCCAAACATTCACTCCCTTCACCACCGACGCACTGCGGTTGCAGTGTGTGCCATCCACAGGATGCACTGCAGCAACTCGCCAAGGCATCTTCGACAGCACCTCCCAAACCCGCGACCTCTACCACTTAGAAGCACAAGGGCAGCAGGCACATGGGAATAACACCACCTGCACGTTTCGCTCCAAGTCACACACCATCCCGACTTGGAAATATATCGCTGTTCCTTCATTGTCGCTGGGTCAAAATCTTGGAACCCCCTCCCTAACAGCACTGTGGGAGAACCTTCACCCCGCGGACTGCAGCGGTTCAAGAAGGTGGCTCACCACCACCTTCTTAAGGGCAATCAGTGATGGGCAATAAATGCTGGCCTTGCCCGCGATGGTCACATCCCATGAACGAATTGAAAAAAAACTCTGATTAACATACACTATCACAAAGTGCTATTTTTAACAATCCCATTAGATTAACAGAGCATGTGATAAGTAATAGATGGTGGGTTTCTTTCCTGATGCATTTATCTCTACTGTTTTTAATCTTCACTTGACCTTAAATATTGTGTCCATTAATATCTCAATATTGTGAAGAAGCTAATTTAATTAAGTGCTTATTGAACTTTAGCATTACACAAAATCAACAGGGTAGCAAGAAAGGAAATTGCAATGTACCATCAATGAGGCAATAAACTGAAACCGCAACATTTTTCTACCTTATCACCTTGACACCTATAATCCAAAGCCAGAAATAAAAGACAATCCCCTAGCAGTAAGAAAAAAAAACACCCTCCCCCAGGGGAAAAAAGGAAAATAGGGATGAAACAAAGATTAATATCTCCATAGTTCTGTAGTTAGCAGGGTTCCTCCAAACCTACTTCAAGCAACCTTCCTCCCGATCTATGCAGGTCACTTGTCCGCAGTTAGCTTCCTGGGGAGCAATCCAATTCTGGATCAGCCCAAGTTATGCTTCGATCCTCTCCCTGCAATTTTCCAATTCAAAGGCACAATTTCCAAATCCCAAGAGCTTTGGAAAATTATGACGAACCCATCTGCAATTTCCTCACCGACTTCTTTTAATACCATGGTGTGAGAACCATCATGTCCTAGAGATTTCCTAACATTAGCCCCATTATTTTCTCCATTACCATGTTTAACATATATCCACTAATTTCCTCCCCTTGATTTATTTTTAGGTTCCCTTTGTCCTCTTCCTCTACGGATAAAACGTATTAATTTAACAAGCCTGTCATTTCCTTATTATACACTATAGTCTCATCTGCATCAGACCTTAATGGGTCCACATTCCCCATGACCACTTTCTTTCTTTTAATATATTTATAAAAACATTTACTGTTAGCTTTGAAATCCCTTGCAAACCTTTTTTTCATATTCCCTTTTGTACCTCGTTGCTTTTTTTTTACTTTCTTTATATCCCTTTGTTGTTTTTTGTAGCTCTCCCAGTCTGCTGGATTTCTGCTTTACCTTGCGTTTGTGTAAGCCTTCCCTTTTAGCTTGATACTGTCTCTTACCACATTTGTTGATCGTGGTTATTTAATTGCATAGATGAAGCCTTTGCTTTTTAAGGATAACTGGTTTTGTACTGAACCAAATACATTTTTGAATGCTGTGCGTCTGTAGGTTTGCCCATTAACAGTTCAGCTCAGTTTACTGTGATCAAATTATTTCTCATCCCTTCGAAGTTTGCCTTATTTAAATTTTAAATCTCAGTTTGTGACTCTCCCGTCTCCTTTTCAAACCTAATGTGAAATTCCATCATATTATGGTAACAATTTGAAAGATGCTGCCTTACCGTCAGATTGTTAACTAATTCTAGCTCGTTAAATGTAAGGAATCTTACAACACCAGGTTATAGTCCAACAGTTTTATTTGAAAATCACAAGCTTTCGGAGATTATCTCCTTCGTTAGGCGAAAGCTTGTGAATTTCAAATAAAACTGTTGGACTATAACCTGGTGTTGTAAGATTCCTTACATTTGTCCACCCCAGTCCATCACCGGCATCTCCGGTGATGGACTGGGGTGGACAAATGTAAGGAATAGCTCGTTAAACACCACTAAATCTGGTGCGGCCTGTTCCCCTGTCAGTTCTAAAACATAATGGGGGTAATTTTGACTTTAGGCGATAGTGTAAAATGGACGATATTGATTTAGCTGCCCATTATACATCTCTCCAGATTGAATTCAGTGGAAATGACAATGGGAAGAGATGTACAATTGGCGGCTAAATCGATATCGCCCATTTTACACTATCGTCCAAAGTCAAAACGACCCCCGTTGTTTCAGAAAACTGTTCCAAATACATTCTAGAAATTTGTTCTCTTTACTACTTGAGCTGTTCTGCTTTTCCCAGCATATGTGAAAATTAAAATCTCCCAATATAACCACATTGTTTCTGTTACAAGCGCCCCTGATCTCTGTATTTATACATTCCCCCCACCCCCCACATTGGGTGAACACATCTCCAACACCTGGCATGTACTCAATGATCTACCTTCCCCAACCACATAGACTTTAATTGTAAGATGCATTAACATCATCACAGTGCCAAAGGGTGCTGCTTATATCACATCGTTTGTCAAGTGAAAGGTTACCAAAGTTCTTTCCCAAATCTGTTTCGCAGGAGCAATACAACCATTATTTACATTGTTCAGGGTCTTTATAAACACACAATCCAAGGTGAGGCTTCATGTCTGAAGCTGATCTAGGGGTCTGTGGTGAGGCTTAGGGGTATCACGATAAATAAAGACCTCCAGGTCTGTGGCACCAAACCTTTAGGAATTGATCAAGAACAAAGCCTATAACTGCAGATATCTAAAGTGGGTATTGGGTATAGTATTGCCCCCACCCCCTATCCGCCACTAGCCTTATCTCACTCACTCCACTTGGTCCATTTGAATGCTTGGGTCCTTCCATCTTGGTGCTGCCTCAGGTCTAAATGCATTGGGACCAATTAATCTGTCCCGTCACAATAAATACCAACGTGGATCACGTACGAGCCCCAGATTAGTTCCAGACCTGAAGCAATATCCTAACTTTAACAACAAGGTCAAATACAAAAGGAATTGGATGATTATAAGCCATTTTTATCTGCACTTTTGAAGTTCAGACAAGCTCATCTGCGGGGCCTCCCACATGCATTGGAAATCCAGAAACAGCTCGTGAATCTGCACAAACCATCTGGCAGGGCTCTCACCCAAAATATCATGAAAGCGTGTGCTTCTTTGTACATTGCAGCCAATACAACATTACTTCACTTCCTGACTACTAATTTAGCGGTGAAGACAGGACAGAGCGAGATGCAATGAGTCTGTTCTGTAACTTTCACGCTGATTTTAATCCACTCTAATTGCAAATCAAGCATAAAAACTGGTATTAAAAGAGCAACTACTGGTAATGTCTACACTGATATTAATGCAGGTCTCTTGCAGAGTCAGGTTTAGAATCATAGAAGGAGGCCATTCAGCCCATTGTGCCTGTGCTGGCTCTTGGAAAGAGCTATCCAATTAGTCTCTATTCTTTCCCTATAGCTCTGCAAATTTCTCCTTATAAATGTATATCTCCAATTCCCTTCTGAAAGTTAATATTGAATCTGGTGCCACCACCCTTTCAGGCAGTGCATTCCAGATCATAACAACTCACAGCATAAAAACATTTCTCCTCATCTCCCCTCTGATTCTTTTGCCAATGCAGTACCTTTAGCTAGCATCCTGTATTAAAATTCCTGTTGTTATACTTCAAAATCTTCTGCATTGTACCAAATTCCTCTCTCTGCTATTTTAAGGAGGAGTTAACTTGTTTTTTGTTACTTGTATGATAACATTACCAACAGTACTTTCTACCCCTGCATCTATAATGATGTTAATTTGACCTTGTTTTACTGATTGTACCTCTACTGGTATTCATTCAGCTCCCTCACAGTTAGGCTCGGGATCGTCCCTAGCTAGCACCGTTGTCTTTAGGGCTCTATTTTGTAAATCACAACATGACAGAAACAAAAAGGTCTACCTGGACTCTAGTTATGCAGTGGATTGTGTTCACCCACTCCTTCCAAATGATATTTGCTGCTTATTCTGCTAAGTGAGTGCCGGTCCCTTGCACCATTCTGTGAAGGTGGAGTCCGTGGCACTACGAGCACGAAACAGGCACTCTTCCAACTGGTTTGTATAAATTACATATGACACACGCTCCCAATTTCCCAACCCCTCCACTGCTAAGCTACAGAATATTTTACTGTACGGACAAACTGAAATTTCAAGCCCAGAGATTGTGATCAACGATACGGTTTATGTGCCTATTCTAAGTACTGGTAATGTTGAGAAATGTCTCCAAGGGTAGTGTGGTAATGCAGGGTGCAAAACCATGCCAATTGAAGGGGACTCAGGTTCCATCCCCACGCTACTGAGTTTCTGATCTGTGCCATTCCCCTTTGTACAGCCTTCAGCAATAGGTTAAGCACTTCAGCATCAGGTAAAGGGGAAGGCATCATGCAAAGGAGAAAGCATCAGGTAAAGGGGAAGGCATCATGCAAAGTGGAAGTCATGATATTGCACTACCTCCCAAGGTGAATTTCCAACCTATTCTTTTTTAACCAGCGTGCTCTACCGAGGTTTGAATTGGAACTTATAATAAGGAGTTTTCACCATTCTGACTGGGGGAGAGTCTCTGATTAAGTGCCCGGCCTTCACCTCACCTTAAGCTGCACACAATGGCACAAGTGAAATTGAGGGCTAACCATCCAGGGAATCACAGGCATGGAGACATGCCTCACATCACTCTATGCTGCAACATGTTGACGTGGCTCTTAAACAAGACACAGTTTAGGATTGGGCCCCTCCACAAAAAGCTGGAGCCTCATGCGAGCATTCCTGCCCTCATTAAAACCAGCCCAATATGTGTGATTAGGTGAAGGCAGCACTTGTACCACTGCATCACATCAAAAGTCACGGTTTATACCAGCGTAAAACAGCCAGCACAGGCATGATGGGTCGAATGGCCTCCTTCTGTGCTGTAAGATTCTATGGTTCTATGAAATCACCTCAATAACAAACATATTTTTGGATGCCTAATCCAGTTTTTGATTTGAATTGTTTCTGAGTAAATGTAAGGCTTGAATTTATATTGAATTTTGCAGCATGAAAGCTATATTTTAGTCAATATTGACTGTGTTTAGAAAACCTGCATTTCTACTTTCCGTTCTGTAATTATATGGTGCAAAGATAAATTGAAAAGCTCTTGACAACAGTACATAAGAAATATTAAAGCAAATCCCCAGTCTACCTGTAAATTCTGATGTGACCTTTATTAAAACAGAACAAAATTCTATTACATTTTCATCATGACACAATTGTACCTGCATTATGCCACAAATTATTTTTTGCCAATGTAATAAAAGTTGATCCTTATGCAACAGTCAATGCATAATATCAGTTGATAGACAGTGTACAGCAAACAGAATGGATGAGTCCATTACCTGAATGTGTAGCACCATTCTACATGGATTCACAGTACTGCACCCACTCTGGTACGTATGGAAGCTTCAGAGACATCTGCAGAAGAGGCTTTATGGGAACATAGGAACATCAGGAACAGGAGTAGGCCATTCAGCCCCTCGAGCCTGCTCTGCCATTCAATTAGATCATTGTTGATCTGCACCTCAATTCCACTTACCCGCCTTTGCTCTACACCCTTTGATACCCTTACCTAACAGTCTTGAAAGCTCCAATTATCCCAGAATCCACAGCCATTTGGGGAAGAGAGTTCCAGATTTCTACTATCCTTTGTGTGAAAAAGTGCTTCCTGATTGTGCTCCTGAATGGCCTAGCTCTAATTTTAAAGTTATGTCTCTTTGTTCTTGATGGGCTTCCTCTGTGGGTGCTCAGACTGCAGCCATAGCGGCCAAGGGAGCCAATTTCAAGAGGGTTGTCCACTGCCCCTCCAAATGTTTGTGCTGGTTTGCACAGCAGTATCTCATGGGACTTCAGTGATCCCATTGATGCCATTAGGTTTGTTTTCCAGAGGCCATGCG
This sequence comes from Heptranchias perlo, assembly GCF_035084215.1. Lineage (NCBI taxonomy): Eukaryota > Metazoa > Chordata > Chondrichthyes > Hexanchiformes > Hexanchidae > Heptranchias > Heptranchias perlo. The sequence continues at coordinate 13,136,290 of NC_090331.1, read as the reverse complement.
GTGTAAGGAAGCAGGGTGGATGGTAGAACTACATTTTAGAAAGCAGTTTGGACCAAACATATGCTTAATAAGTTTCAGGTGATACAACATTAAGCTAGAATAAGTTTAGGGCGATCCTGATAGTGGAGTGAGTTTCGGGTGATGCAACAGTAACTGAAACCTGTTCGATCATATTGTGTGAGGTACTGATAAGAGGACCATTTGATCACATTATTTAGGCTGTTGACCATTTGAGAGCTACTGACCAAGGGAAGTAAGGGCAGATGGTGAGATTATGATCTTTACACAATTGCATATTAAATGGGTTTGCAAGCAATATAAAGTGAACATAAGAAAGCCGTGATAGTGGAATCATAGAACCTGGACACAATGGTGATAAAACGACAGTGCAGGAAGGGAGATAGGATATAAACTGGGAGAAAGATAGAACTCATTGTATAGAGTCGAAGGAAGAACACCAGGAAGAGGCAGACGTTACGTCTCCACCCAGAGGAGCAGGTAACGCCATATTTTCTTATTCCTCTGTACTATTGCTAAAGTGATTGTATTTGATTTACTTATTCCATATCAGTAAAGTCATCACACAACCAATATGGAGCCTCCCTCGAATGCTTACAGCGGAAGCAGTGCCCACTACCAGTGGCATGGCAGGAATGGGCACACTGGCATCTCTCAAGATTGCAGTATGTAAACGTCCTCCCACCCGCCCCATCCAATACTTGACACAAGGATGCATATTCAGGTTACTCAAGCAGCACCAGAAATGCAAAAGCTTCACCTTAGAACTTAGCTGCCACAAGACCATGGACCACCTCAATAGAGGCTCCAACTGGAAAACTTGTCATTCAGGACTCGTCAAGGAGAAGCATGAGGCTTGGTTTTAGAGCTCACATATCACACACTGGAGCCAAGGGGAATCACAATGGTAAGAAGCACTAGTTTTCATTAAAATTATGGTTGCACTAAAGTTGTTGGGCAAGCAGATATTGTTCTTAGCAAGGTTTCAAAGTAGCTTTCATCGAGTGCCTTGAATGACAGCTGTGTGAGTTGATGCACACAGAGAAGTGTCTGCAGATACCAGGGATGAGGGACTTCAGTAATGTGGAGAGACTAGAGAAGCTGAGATTGTTCACCTTACAGCAGAGAAGGTTAATGGGGGATTTAACAGAGGTGTTCAAAAGTATGAGGGGTTTTGAAAGAGTAAATAAGGAGAAACTATTTCCACTGGCAGGTTGGTTGGTAACCAGAGTAACCAGGGGATTCTATCGTAAGGGGAACAGACAGGCGTTTCTGTGGCCGTAAACGTGACTCCAGGATGGTTTGTTGCCTCCCTGGTGCCAGGGTCATGGATGTCACTGAGCGGCTTCAGGGCATTCTCAAGGGGGAGGGTGAGCAGGCAGAGGTCGTGGTCCACATTGGGACCAACGACATAGGTAGGAAGGGAGATGAGGTCCTGCATCAAGAATTTAGGGAGCTAGGTAGCAGGTTGTAATCTCTGGATTACTCCCAGTGCCACAGGCTAGTGAGTATAGAAATAGGAGGATAGAAGAGATGAATGCGTGGCTAAAGAGTTGGTGCAGGAGGGAGGGTTTCAGTTTCCTGGATCACTGGGCCTGCTTCTGGGGAAGGTGGGACTTGTACAAGTCGGACGGGTTGCATCTGAACCAGAGCAGGACAAATATCCTTGCAGGGAGTTTTGCTAGCACTGTTGTGGGGGGTTTAAACTAACTTGGCAGGGGGATGGGATACAGAGTGGAGCTACAATAGGGGGTGATGTGCAGCCAAATATTGAGAAAAAAACAAGTCAGCTTGGAAGACAGGGCAAATATGTAAGAGCAAGGCTGGATGGCATCTATTTTAATGCAAGGAGTCTTGCAAATAAGGTGGATGAACTGAAGGTGTTGATAAACACATGGGAGTATGACATTGTTGCTGTCACAGAGACATGGTTGAGGGAGGGGCAAGACTGGCAGCTCAATATTCCGGGGTACAGAATCTTCAGGCGAGACAGAGGGGGAGGTATAAGAGGAGGGGGGGTCGCAATATTAATTAAAGAATCAATTACTGCCATAAGGAGGGATGATATATTAGCAGGTTCCTTAAATGAGGCCATATGGGTGGAGCTTAAAAACAAAAAGGGGGCAAGCACTTTGATGGGAGTGTACTATAGACCCCCAAACAGTCAGGGGGAGATAGAGGAACAGATATGTAGGCAAATCTCAGAAAATTGTGCAAATAATAGGGTAATAATAGTGGGGGATTTCAACTTCCCCAATATTAACTGGGATACTCAGAGTGTAAAAGGCTTAGAGGGTACAAAATTCTTAACGTGCATCCAGGAGAGCTTTTTGAGCCAGCATGTAGAAAGTCCGACAAGAGAGGGGGCGGTACTGGACCTAATTCTAGGGAATGAGTCCGGCCAAGTGGAAGAAGTGCTAGTAGGTGAGCACTTTGGTGACAGTGACCATAATTCAGTGAGATTTAAGGTGGTCATGGAAAAGGACAGGGAGGGGCCGGAAATAAAGGTTCTAAATTGGGGGAAGGCCGATTTTAATAGGATAAGGCAGGATCTGGCCAAAATGGACTGGGATCAGCTGCTTGTAGGAAAATCCACATCAGAGCAATGGGAGTCTTTCAGAAGGGAAATTGAGACCATACAATGGCAACATGTTCCCGTAAAGGTCAAGGGTGGTTCCAAGAACTCCAGGGAACCTTGGATGTCAGGGGATATACGAGAATGGATTAGGAAAAAAAGCAGGGCTTTTGGCAGATACAAAAGGCTACGGACGGAGGAAGCCCTAGAGGAGTACAAAAAGTGCAGGGGGATACTTAAAAAGGAAATTAGGAGATCAAGGATGGGCCATGAAAAAACTCTGGCGAGCAAAATAAAGGAAAATCCTAAGATGTTTTATAAGTATATTAAGGGTAAGAGGATAACTAGGGAAAAAATAGGGCCCATTAGGGACAAAAATGGCAATCTGTGTGTGGAGCCGGAAGATGTAGGAGGGGTTCTAAATGAATTTTTTGCATCTGTTTTCACTATGGAGAAGGACGACGTAGACAGAGAAATACGACAGGGGGACTGTGATATACTCGAACATATTAACATCGAGCGGGAGGAGGTATTGGCCGTTTTAGCAGGTCTAAAAATGGATAAATCCCCAGGCCCGGACGAAATGTATCCCAGGCTACTGTGTGAGGCAAAGGAGGAGATTGCGGGGGCTCCGACACATATATTCAGAACCTCTCTGGCCACAGGGGATGTGCCAGAGGACTGGAGAACCGCTAATGTAGTACCATTATTCAAGAAGGGGAGTAGGGAAAAACCGGGGAACTACAGGCCAGTGAGCCTAACATCAGTGGTAGGAAAATTATTGGAAAAAATTCTGAAGGACAAAATTAGTCTCCACTTGGAGAAGCAAGGATTAATCAGGGATAGTCAACATGGCTTTGTCAAGGGAAGATCATGTCTGACTAATTTGATTGAATTTTTTGAGGGGGTGACTAGGCGTGTGGATGAGGGTAACGCAGTGGATGTGGTATACATGGATTTCAATAAGGCCTTCGATAAAGTCCCGCACAGGAGACTGGTCAAGAAGGTACGAGCCCATGGTGTCCAGGGTGCCTTGGCACTTTGGATACAAAACTGGCTTAGTGGCAGAAGGCAGAGGGTGATGGTCGAAGGTTGTTTTTGTGACTGGAAGCCTGTGGCCAGTGGGGTACCACAGGAATCTGTGCTGGGGCCCTTGCTGTTTGTGGTCTACATTAACGACTTGGATATGAATGTAAAAGGTATGATCAGTAAGTTCGCTGATGATACAAAAATTGGTAGGGTGGTAAATAGCGAGGAGGATAGCCTCAGTCTGCAGGACGATATAGATGGGTTGGTCAGATGGGCGGAACAGTGGCAAATGGAATTTAACCCGGAAAAGTGCGAGGTGATGCACTTTGGAGGGACTAACAAGGCAAAGGAATACACAATGAATGGGAGGACCCTAGGCAAGACAGAGGGTCAGAGGGATCTTGGTGTGCAAGTTCACAGATCCCTGAAGGTGGCGGAACAGGTAGATAAGGTGGTAAAGAAGGCATATGGGATACTTGCCTTTATTAGCCGAGGCATAGAATATAAGAGCAAGGGGGTTATGATGGAGCTGTATAAAACACTGGTTAGGCCACAGCTGGAGTACTGTGTGCAGTTCTGGTCGCCGCACTACAGGAAGGATGTGATCGCTTTGGAGAGGGTGCAGAGGAGATTCACCAGGATGTTACCAGGGCTGGAGCGCTTCAGCTATGAAGAGAGACTGGGAAGATTGGGTTTGTTTTCCTTGGAGCAGAGGAGGCTGAGGGAGGACATGATTGAGGTGTACAAAATTATGAGGGGCACAGATAGGATGGATACTAAGGAGCTTTTTCCCTTCGTTGAGGGTTCTATAACAAGGGGGCATAGATTCAAGGTAAAAGGCGGGAGGTTTAGAGGGGATTTGAGAAAGAACTTTTTCACCCAGAGGGTGGTTGGAGTCTGGAACTCACTGCCTGAGAGGGTTTTGGAGGCACGAACCCTCACAACATTCAAGAAGCATTTGGATGAGCACTTGAAATGCCATAGCATACAAGGCTACGGACCAAATGCTGGAATATGGGATTAGATTAGACTGGGCTTGATGGCCGGCGCGGACACGATGGGCCGAAGGGCCTCTATCCGTGCTGTATAACTCTATGACTCTAACTCTCTGACTCTATGACAGATTTAAGATAATTGGCAAAAGAACCAAAGGGGAGATGAGGAGAATTTTTTTTATGCAACAAGTTGTTATGATTTGGAATGCGCTGCCTGAAAGGGTGGTGGAAGCAATTTCAATCGTAACTTTCAAAAAGAGAATTGGATAAATACTTGAAAAGGAAAAATTTGCAGGGCTATGGGAAAGAGCAAGTGAGTGGGACCAATTGGATAGCTCTTTCACAGGCATGATGGGCCGAATGGCCTCCAGCTGTGCTGTGAGATTCTATGATGGTGTATTTGTGGTGGGAAGGGGGAAGATGTTTACAGCTCTTCATGCAGTGGCCAGATGTGGCAGTCAAGAGAAGCTGTCCCATATCAGAGTTGCACGAACCTCTCTTGCAACAGGCAACATGTTATCCTCTGCGTCCTTTATAGGGTGTTGCTGCTCCGATTGTTGATGCCGTCACTACCCCAGGGGTCTTACAATCATCGAATTGTACTAGAGCATTCTCACTGCTGAGTCTGAAGGTTGGGGGTGAAACCCCACTCCAGGTCTTGAATACATAATCAACACTGACACTTCGATGTGGTACTGAGGTAGTGCTACATTGTCACAGGTGCTGTTTATCAGATGAGACATTAAATCGAAGCCCCATCTGCCTGTTTGGGTGGGTGTAAAAGATCCCACGGCATTATTCAAAGAAAAGCAGAGAGTTCCACTGATATGCAGGCCAACCTTCCTCTCACTCCAACAACGCCAAAAATATTTTTACTGGGCATTTTTCTTTTCCGTTGTTTTTTGCCTTGTGCAAATTGGCATCTGCATTTGCCTAGACATCAACAGCGACTGCATAAAAGTAATTCTTTTTTTGATGTATGAAAATCTCCATCCCAGCCTCTGGCACAGTCTTTGAGAGCCAGACAGGCTGCGTTGAAGTCTTACTTAGGAACAGGAGTAGGCCATTCAGCCCCTCGAGCCTGTTCCGACAGTCAATTAGATCATGGTTGATTTATAATCTCCAGGGTTTGATTTCAGGATGCTGCAGATAGCTGGGGAACACTTTCAGTTGGGGTGATTAATGAAGCAGGCTAACAGATGATAGGACCCTAATTGAGGGTCACTATGCTGATTAGAAACTTGATTAAAACTTCAAAAAAGAAATTCTGCTACGGTGTTGGATCCATAAAACGGGGAAGTATTTTGAACAAGAAGAGCTCCCCTTAGACTTTCAGTCTGTACTTTATTAATGCTGAGGCTGCAGTAAATTAGGCCTGAGGCATCCACTTTATCAATGCAACGCACAGATGTCCTTCTGACCCTCTCCTCTGTCCCCTTTAGCATCTTTGAAAAACAATGATGCCTTTGGATGATAACATTTAAAATAAAGGACAAGCGCATTTGTAAAGAGAAATGTGAGTAGCACAATATATAACTTGGAATCAAACACAGAAATAGTCGGCACTTTTGTAAACCATTCTGCGCCTTATAATTTGCATATAGCATTTTTTGTGAACTGTATTTGCGAATTTTAGTGGAAAAAGTGGGGAACATCACTTTATACTTAAACCTACTTTGCTGTTACAATTAGGAACTGGGTGAAAATACACCCCTAAAAGTTAAATCTAATTATTCTGATGCTGCTTTAAGCTTCATTTTTTAATTCATTGTGGGGATGTGGGCGTCGCTGGCAAGGCCTGCATTCTCTGACTCTCGCATAAGTATAAGTGAACGTCCTTGACTGCTGAAGTGTTCCCCGACTGGGAGGGAACCCTTCAGCAGTCAAGGACATTTAGCCACCGATCTTCGGGTAAGCGTTCTCCAAGGCGGCCTTCGAGACACACGACGACGCAAAATCGTCGAGCAGAAATTGATAGCCAAGTTCCGCACCCATGAGGACGGCCTCAACCGAGATCTTGGGTTCATGTCACGCTACACGTAACCCCACCAGCGAAAAAAGAGTTATCTGTTTTTAATACAGCTGGTCATTCTCTCTCTTTCTCTTCCTTTCGGATGTTTCTCTCTCTCTCTCTCTCTCTCTCTCTGTCTTTGGGTTCTGACCGTTTGTATATTCAGTAGTCCTGTATGTAATGTCTCTCTGTCTGAACACTATTCGACTCCTTTGATTGCCTTGACAACGGGCAGTTGGAAAGATTATCTGTAATCACCAGGCATTGTTCTCTGACTATATATGCGGTATCTTTCATGGAATCCCACACTCACCTGACAAAGGAGAAAGCCTCCGAAAGCTTGTGATTTTCAAATAAAACTCTTAGACTATAACCTGCTGTTGTAAGGTTCCTAACATTTGTCCACCCCAGTCCATCACCGGCATCTCCACATCTCGCATACGTAGTCCTCATTTATCGTACAAACCAGTGGATACTTTTATCTGCCCAGTATCTAGGTAAATGAATTGACAAAGAGCATTTGCCACTGTATTCTAGCTTAGGCGATTTGGGGATGCTGCAGATAGCCCCCATTTTTATTTAAATAGCGCCTTTAACGTAGTAAAACATTCCAAGGCGCTTCACAGGAGCGTTATTAACCAAAATGTGACACCAAGCCATATTAGGAGGTATTAGGACAGGTGGTCAAAAGCTTGGTCAAAGAGGTAGGTTTTAAGGAGCATCTTAAAGGAGAAGAGAGAGGTGGAGCGGCGGAGAGGTTTAGGGAGTGAATTCCAGAGCTTAAGGTGCAGGCAGCTGAAGGCACGGCCGCCAGTGGTGCAGAGATTAAAATCAGGGATGCACAAGAGGCCAGAATTGGAGGTGCACAGAGATCTCAGAGGGTTGTGGGGCTGAAGGAGGTTACAGAGATAGGGAGGGTCAAGGCCATGGAGGGAACTGAACACAAGGATGAGAGTTTTGAAATCGAGAACCACTATTGTGCTGCTGGGTTCCTTAAATCTAGGGTGCAATAGACTGCACCCACCACACCACTGCAAGCTCCTTCCATTAATGCCCACAACTTTCTGAATAGAAAGGGGTTCTCACGCCCTGAATGTCTAGATTGTGTGTGACCCAATGCCAACTATCCCTCACAGGAGTGCCTAGTTTGCTGGATGTTTCATTCATCCTCAGGAATTCTGCCCTCTCTGAGCTCTTCAGGAATGGTACACTCGCTATGGCTTTCAAGTCGATGGACCATTAATGGATTACTGGCATGAGGCATGCCACCTCCTACATGATCATAGAATCATACTGCACAGAGGAGGCCATTTGGCCCATCGTGCCTGTGCTAGCTCTTTGAAAGAGCTATCCAATTTTTTGCACCTTCTCCAGTGCCTTTGTATCTTTTTTATCATGTGGGGACCAGAACTGTGCACATTATAACTGTCCCCATAGCTCTGCAAATGTTTCCTTTTTAAGTATTTATCCAATTCCTTTTTGAAAGTTACTATTGAATCTGCTTCCACCACCCTTTCAGGTTCCACACGAGCCTCCTCCCACCACTCTTCAACTGACCCTATCAGCATATCCTTCTATTCCTTTCTTCCCTTAACTATTCACCTCAACTACTCCTTGTGGTAGAGAGTTCCACATTCTTACCACTGTTTACCCAAAGAAGTTTCTCCTGAATTCCTTATTGGATTTATTGGTGATTATCTTATATATATAGCCCCGAGTTTGAATTTCCCCCACAAGTGGAAATATATTCTCTACATCTACCCTATCAAACCCCTCCGTAATTCACCAATCTACCTGTTGCAGATGCATCTGTCCATGACAGTATTGCTAGGAGTGACCATCGCACAGTCCTCGTGGAGATGAAGTCCCGTCTTCACACTGAGGACACCATCCAACGTGTTGTGTGGCACTATCACTAAATGGGATAGATTCAGAACAGATCCAGCAGCTCAAAACTGGGCATCCATGAGGCGCTGTGGGCCATCAGTAGCAGCAGAATTGTATTCCAGCACAATCTGTAACCTCATGGCCCGGCATATTCCTCACTCTACCATTACCAACAAGCCAGGGGATCAACCTTGGTTCAATGGGGAGTGTAGAAGAGCATGCCAGGAGCAGCACCGGGCATACCTAAAAATGAGGTGCCAGCCTGGTGAAGCTACAACTCAGGACTACAAGCATGCTAAACAGTGGAAGCAACATGCTATAGAGAGAGCTAAGCGATTCCACAACCAACGGATCAGATCAAAGCTCTGCAGTGCTGCCACATCCAGTCGAGAATGGTGGTGTGGACAATTAAACAACTAATGGGAGGGGGAGGCTCTGCAAACATCCCCATCCTCAATGATGGCAGAGTCCAGCACGTGAGTGCAAAAGACAAGGCTGAAGTGTTTGCAACCATCCATCAGGTCTCCCCTCAGCCTTCTCTTTTCTAGAGAAAACAGCCCCAGCCTGTTCAGCCTTTCCTGATAAGAATATCTTCTCAGTTCTGGTATCATCCTTGTAAATCTTTTTTGCACCTCCTCCAGTGCCTCGATATCCTTTTTCTAATGTGGGGTCCAGGGCTGTGCACATTATAACACCCACAGCACGCACTCGACTGAATGGCACTTTAAATGGGCGGAGTCTAATTTTAAACAGCAGCGCAATGAAGGTGCTGCTGAGCAGAGTGTGCGTTGACAGTGACATCGACAAGTTTGCCGCAGCAGGTGGTCACGATCAGGAGGGTGGGAAGACATGGAGCCTCAGGACTCGGGTGGGGGGGAAGGGGCCGGCAAATAATGTAACATTCTACTTTGAGCTGCCATACACTGTGAAACTACTGGTTTTCTCCAATTTCCCGCAAATTGCGAATGTAGCAAAACATTTATCTGCTGCCGAAAATAATTAATTGGATAACGTTCTAGCAACGTATAAAGTTTTTCACCGGGAAATGCAGCTTTCGGGTAATTTGTTTTTGCACACCGTTATATTCAATCTACCACCAGCGTGTAATAAGTCGGGCACAACAAAACAAAAAGAAGAGAAATGGATCATTTCAAGCTGTTAAGAGGGCACAGTCCTCAAGAAAACTAGGCCCCGATATTTTCGGGGAGGCGGGGAGGGTGCGGGGGAGCGTGCCGAAAATCCAGCTGAGGATGCGGCCGTTCTGCCGAATTTAATTTTTTTCTTCCATTTCCCGCCCGGCCAAATTGAAAGGCTGACCCACTGCCAGGCTGGCAATTCCAGCGGCAGGAGGCCGCGGGCCAGGGACCCTTAGGGACGGTCCCCAGCAATCGGGAGGGAGGGAGCGAGAGATCGGGGCTGGTGGGGCGGAGGTCGTCGATCGCGGTGGGGGGTGAGGCCGCGATTGGCGCGGGGGGTGGGGTGGCCAATGACATCCTAGAGGATGCTGGGGGGAGCTCCTCCTGGCCCACAAGGAGCGCTGTAAAAGACACTTACCTTCTTGAGCCTGCAGATCCCGCCTCCCTTTAACTGCCGGGTTTCCCAAGACCTCCCAGGCGGCAACTGTTAAATTTAAATCAGTCTCCCAAATGCAGTGTGGGAGCCTGATTTAAATATGATAATGAAGTGTCGCGACTCGTCAAGACGATGCACTCGCACGGCTCGCTACCCGCCTCCGTAAAAATGGCGGCAGGCGCGAATGCAGCGGGTTGAGGTTACATTTCCCGTTTTAAAATTTTTAACGTCCTCCTCGACCCTCTCTGGCCTGTCGTGGGCCGGGGGGAGGGGGGGGCTTTAATATTGAGGCCTCAGTGTTCCATAGAATCGTAGAGCACAGGAAGAGGCCATTCGGCCCATCATGCCTGTGCCGGCTCTTTGAAAGAGCTATCCGATTAGTCCCGCTGCCTTGCTCTTTCCCCATGCAAATTTTTCCTTTTCATGTATACATCTAATTCCCTTTTGAAAGTTACTATTGAATCTGCTTCCACCACTCTTTCAGGCAGTGCATTCCAGATCATAACAACTCGCTGGGTAAAAAAACGTATCTCCTCATCTCCGCTCTGGTTATTTTACCAGTATAAAATATAAAATGTTTTTGAATAGATTTGCTTTTCTATTACATTTCTTGTAGTTTTGGACTGTTATAGAGGGCAAATTAGATAGAGCAGAATAATTGTTTTGTTACTGAGAAGCCTGGGTGATGAGCCAAGGGCCCAAGGAAGAGAGTTAAGGAGCAAAGAAGATTAGATAAATCAAGGAGTAGTGGCTGAGTGACGGCAAGCTTGGGTTTGCAAGTATAACGTAGTGACATAAGACCGTAAGAGATAGGAGCAGGAGTAGGCCATTCGGCCCCTCGAGCCTGCTCCGCCATTCAATGAGATCATGACTGATCTGATTTTTACCTCAACTCCACTTTCCCGCTCTTTCCCCATATCCTTTGACTCCCTTGCTGATCAAAAATTTGTCTAACACAGCCTTAAATGTATTCAATGACTCAGCCTCCACAGCTTTTTGGGGTAAAGAATTCCAAAGATTCACGACCCTCTGGGAGAAGAAATTCCTCCTCATTTCTGTCTTAAATGGGCGACCCCTTATTCTGAGAGTATGCCCCCTAGTTCTAGACTCCCCCATGAGGGATAACATCCTCTCAGCATCCACCCAATCGAGTGCCCTCAGAATCTTGTATGTCTCAATAAGATCTCCTCTCATTCTTCTAAACTCCAGTGAGTATAGACCCAACCTGTTCAATCTTTCCTCATAAGACAACCCTTGCATATCCAGAATCAACCTAGTGAACCTTCTCTGAACTGCCTCCAATGCAAATATATCCTTCCTTAAATAAGGGCACCAGAACTGGACGTAGTACTCCAGGTGTGGTCTCACCAGCACCCTGTACAGTTGTAGCATGACTACCCTGCTTTTGTAAATACATAAATCATGTTGAAACACATCATCACGTAACCTGAGAGTTTTGGGTCAGTTCCTCACTCTTTATGGAAAGACATAGAATTACAGTAAAGTTACAACGTGAAAAACGGTCACTCGGCCCAACCAGCCCGTGTTGGTGTTTATCTTCCACGTGAGCAGTAGTCCTAATCCCATGTACCTGATCTGTTCCCATATCCCTTGATTTCCCCATTTCTTTCAACCATAGAATCATAGAAAGGTTACAGCACAGAAGGAGGCCATTCAGCCCATCGAGTCCGCGCCAGCTCCATGCAAGAGCAATCCAGCTAGTCCCACTCTCCTGCCCTTTCCCCGCAGCCCTGCAATTTTTTTTTTACTTTCAAGTACTTATTCAGTGCTATTCTTAAATGTTGACATGGGTCTCAGCTTCAAATCACTCGGCAATTCATAAGTGTAAAAATGTTTCTTCCTGTAAACTGTCGCAGGAAGAGAAGTAAGGGGCTCCAGAGATTTAACCTTTTGGGAATAAAAATATTTCAGTGGGAGATGGTGCTGGAACAGTGAGAGAGCAGGGGAGGGCTGGATGTGCTGCAGTTCTGTATGAAGAGCCCGATAGCTATCAGTCAGCTGGCCACTGATCAGACTTTTGGTTCGTCTTCATGCGTCATACATGAGTGCTGTAATCTGCCCGTTGATCATTTGATGCTGCTTGGGAGTATTCTTGGTTAAGAGATTCTGTGAAAGATGTTTCTGATTTGCTGTAAACAGAACTATTGATGCAAATGAATTTTCACGGAATAACACATTTTTTCCACACTCACAGTGCGTTCACAATTGTGGTATAATTTCTTTTGAAGCAAATTTCTGTTTGACTTTATTTTGAGGTAATGCCACAGTTGATATTAAACACAGGCCTCACAAAAGTAATATTTCAGTTAATTAAATCAGAAGAGTTTCAGGACAGCATCGTTGAAATGTGTAATTATTGTGCTGTTAAATTTGTAATAAACTGAAGTGCTACCACAATTCAATTTACTCACTAGTAGCGAGGGGAATAGCCTCGGAAATAAATGTCTATTAATTTGATGATCTTAGGGAATCCGGCTGCATTTAATTGTGTTGCCATGGAGCTGGTAAACGTTTGATAAGGTTTGAGGCATATATTTATATTGAAATGTGAAATTTTGATTCAGAAGCTTTGAAAAAAAAACGTTTTAATTAAAACTCGAGAAAGAATTCAGTGCGATTCATGGTGTCGCACAGTTTGGTTGGCCACATCTCCTGGTAGAGAATGCAACTGTGGGTTGTGACAACAACACCCCTTCTTGTTTCCCGCACTCCCATTAGTGCCAATGCATGGTGGGGGTGAAAATCATCTTGGACGGTAGTGCGAATCGGCAGCCTGTTTTACACTCTGTCCAATTTTCTTTTCCGATTCGCCATCGCCTGCCACCGGCAGCATTCAAAGCAAACAAATTTGGTAAAGGGGGCAGCAAGCAGGCATCAGGCCCCTTATTTTCACATGAAAAGGGCCCAGTGCCTGTTTCAGGGACGGAGCGTGACACCTCTTTTGATGCCTCTACCAATATGGAGGGCGGCACACTTTCGGCTCAGAATGTGTGCGCCCTCCCTGCCCGCAATATTGGGCGCTTGTAAAACGGGCGCAACGACATCGAATTTCCAGGCCATCGTGTCCTGACTACTAGGTGGGTGTGTGGAGCATGACTGACAAAATCATCCGCAGAGTTCTTTTCAATTGCTTTCAGCACACAGTCTTGTCACTGTCTAAAGATCTGGAGATACCCTATATTAGTTCTGGACATTCTCTGCCATCCAAGGACAGATAACCTTATTGCTTTCATCAATCCTTCTGTGTCTGACACGACAGTTCTCAAAAGTAACATCACCTGCGCAGTTGAACCTACAGGCCTGTACACAAGTTTAAAAAAACTATTTCCTCAGCCACTGTACTAAACTTTCTTTCCTATGATTCTTTTCATGTTTGGTGAAACTGTTAATTCATGTTTCGACCATGAATGGTATGAGTTATCCAATTGTCAGTTATTTCTTATTTTCTCTTCCAACGTCTGGCAGCAAAGAAGTCAGTAAATGTCAGAGACACTCCTTTTATGTATGTGTGTGTATATATATATATATATAGATATATTTAAGAATGCATGTAAAGACCCCATTTTATGGTAACTTTCACGAGCCACACATTTTGCATTCTTGCAAAACAACTTACTGCCAGCGATTTTTATTTCTCACCGATATTCTCCCCTTCTCTCTTGAAGGCCTAGATGTTGGACAGCTTCACCAATGCCAGGCAACCAGGGTTCACACCTGACATTTCACACTGAGCCTAGATTTTCCTAATCCCGTTACAGTACGGTCACCGCACCAACCCGGCTGTGATCCAGGTCCAGTTTCCTCCCTCACGCCTATTTAGGCATATAGTCCAAGCTCCCAGCAGGCCCTCCACCACCAAAAGGGAATTACTTAGAATGTACAGCACAGAAACAGGCCATTCGGCCCAATAGGTCCATGCCAGTGTTTATACTCCACATGAGCCTCCTCCCTCCCAACTTCATCTAAGCAGATCAGCAGATTCTTCGACAATATGTTGTGGAACCAACCAGGGAACAAGCTATTTTAGATTTGGTAATGGGTAATGAGACAAGATTAATTAATGACCTCAAACTAAAGGATCCCTTAGGAAACAGTGATCATAATATGATAGAATTTCACATCCAGTTTGAGAGTGAGGATCTTGGATCTGAAAATACTGTATTGAACCTAAATAAGGGCAATTACAATGGCATGAGGACAGAGTTGGCTAAAGTGGACTGGGAAAACAGATTAGAAGGTATGACGGTGGATAAGCAGTGGCAGACATTTAAAAAGATATTTTATGACTCTCAATAAAAATATATCCCAGTAAGGAGGAAAGACTCCACAAGAAGGGTGTACCAACCATGGCTAAATAAGGAAGTTAAGGATGGTATCAAGTTAACTAACAAGAAACAGAGAATCGGGATAAAGGGGTCATTTTCAGGATGGCAATCTGTAACTAATGAGGTGCCACAGGGATCAGTGCTGAGGCCTTAACTATTTACAATCTATATCAATGACTTGGATGAAGGAAGCGAGTGTACTGCGGCCAAATTTGCTGATAGGTAGAAAAGTAAGTTGTGAGGAGGACACAAAGTTCTGCAAAGGGATATAGATAGGTTAATCGAGTGGGCAAAAATTTGGCAGATGGAGTATAATGTGGGAAAAAGTGAAGTCATCCACTTTGGTAGAAAGAATAAAAAAGCAAAATATTATATAAATGGAGAAAAACTTCAGAATGCTGTGGTAAAGAGGGATTTGGGTGTCCTCGTACATGAAACACAAAAAGTTAGCATACAGGTGCAGCAGGTAATTGAGAAGGCAAATGGAATATTGGCCTTTATTTCAAGGGGGATGGAGTATAAAAGCAGGGAAGTCTTGCTACAACTGTACAGGGTGCTGGTGAGACCACACCTAGAGTACTGCATACGGTTTTGGTCCCCTTATTTAAGGAAGGATATACTTGAATTGGGGGTGGTTCAGAGAAGGTTCACTAGGTTGATTCCAGGTATGGAAGGGTTTTCTTATGAGGAAAGATTGAGCAGGTTGGGCCTATAGTCACGGGAATTTAGAAGAATGAGAGGAGATCTTATTGAAACACATAAGATTTTGAGCGAGCTTGACAGGGTAAATGCTGAGAGGATGTTTCCTCTCATATGAGAATCTAAAACAAGGGGGCATAGTCTCAGAATAAGGGGTCGCCCATTTAAGGTGGAGATGAGAAGGAATTTCTTCTCTCAGGGGGTTGTGAACCTTTGAAATTCTTTGCCCCAAAGAGCAGTGGAGGCTGAGTCATTGAATATATTCAAGGCTGAGTTAGACAAATTTTTGATCAGCAAGGAAGTCAAAGGATATGGAAAAAGCAGGAAAGTGGAGTTGAGGTAAAAATCAGATCAGCCACGATCTCAATGAATCCCAAATGGCCTTCTCCTGCTCCTATCTCTTATGTTCTTATGTTCCTTTGTCCTGCATGTGTTCATCTAGCTTCCCCTTAAATGCATCTATGCTAGTCACCTCAACTATTGCTTGTGGTAGTGAGTTCCACATTCTAACCACTCTCAGGGTAAAGAAGTTTCTCTTGAATTTCCTATTGGATTTATTAGTGACTATCTTATATTTATGGCCCCAAGTTCTGGCCTCCCCTACAATTTCTCACTGCGGGGCAAGAGATGTGGCACCAGAAGACCAGGGACCCCAATTAAAGGGACTGGTAAGTAATTGGGACCTGAGGAGAGGGAGAGATTTCCAGTACTGAGCTCTCTCCCTCCAAAAAGGGCATGATCGGGCCTTCTGCCACTATTTAAGGGACTAACGCCATTCCTCTCTTGATGTTCTTTGGGGTCGGCAGGATCAAGGGGGGAAGGTAGAGAAATTGAGCAGGTTCCCAGGCCCTACCTTCCTGTATACATGCAACACGGTGGTGATGGAGAGGCCAGCAGCCTTCCCTGATGGGGAAGAGAGAGGAAAATTTAGATCCCATCACCGAATTTACCCGCTGTTTCAGCTGCTGTACTTGGAATGGCGTAACAGAGGAAAATTCAGACTTTGGTGTCCAAAGCCTATGGTGGTGGTGGGGGGGGGGGGGATGCAGAAGAGCACGGGACAGCCAAGCCTGATCCTTTTCTTGTCCAATATGCACTTCCAGCAGGATAGTGGTCACGAGCAGGAATTTCTGCTCTGGAAACAGGGGATGATGATGCCGATTGTCGTTCACCTACCATCGCCTCGGCTGAGATAAGCTAACTCAGGACTGACTTGGAAGGGGGTCAAACCAATTCTATCTTGTATTTCAGTGACTGGCATGTCTGTGAGTAATCCATGGAGGGAAATGTTGCAATACACGGCAGGAGATAAAGACCAAACCTGGGCCTTTCCCGCTTAGTACGGGTCAGCTGCTCACTGGATAAGTATACTGAGACATTATGGTGGGCAGGGGGGAGGTAAGTTGCTGATAAAATAAATCTCATGCAACTAAACAGCTTAAACTATCATGAAAGTGTCTTTGGAAAATCTTTTCCAATACCAGCATAAACAGAAAATGCAATAACACGAATCACATTGAAACTACAGCATTGAAACAGGCCATTTGGCCAAACTGGTCTATGCCGGCGTTTATACTCCATACGAGCCTCCTCCCTCCCCTCTTCAGCTAACCCTATCAGGATACCCCTCTGTTCCTTTCTTTATGGCATCCATGCTATTTGCCTCAACCATTCCTTGTGGTTCCACATTCTTACCACTCTTTAAGTAAAGAAGTGTCTCCTGAATTCCCTATTGGATTTATTAGCGACTATTTTATATTTATGAACTCTAGTTTTGGAGCCCCCTCAAGCGGAAACATTTTCTCTACGTCTACCCTATCAATGTATTAAAGACCTCTATCAGGTCACCCCTCAGCCTTCTCTTTTCTAGAGAAAAGAGTCCCAGCCTGTTCCTGATAAGGATTTCCTCTCAGTTCTGGTATCATCCTTGTGAATCTTTTTTGCACCGTCTACAATGCCTCTATATCCTTTCTATAATATGGAAACCAGAACTTTGCACAATATTCCAAGTGTGGTCTATCCAAGGATCTATAAAACTTTAACATAGCTTCTTTGCTTTTCAATTCTATCCCTCTGGAAATGAACCCTGGTGCTTGATTTGCTTTTTTCATGGTCTTATTAACCTGCGACGCTACTTTTAATGATTTGTGTATCTGTACCCCCAGATCCCCCTGCTCCTCTATCCTGATTAGACTATTATCCAAGCAGTATGGGGTCTCCTTATTCTTCCTACCAAAATGTATCACCTCACACAATTATCAATGGGCCAGTTGGGTGGGGCAGGGGTGGGTACCTGGTTGCCAGCAGCACTGGAAAGCTATGCATCCAACACCTTTTTTCCCCCCTTTTCATCTCTGGTACTCTAAGCGAATAAGAAGGCAAATGCTTTCCTGAAATTAACTTCCAGCTTCTCCTCAGCCTGTGACCAACCAGGGCTGGGGTTGTGGAAACTGCTTTGCGCACAGGCAGCACGGAGCAAAGGCTACAGTGATTACTTTCATCCTGCTTCAAGTCTACCACTTCTGACCTTTAACTTCGTATAGTCAACACATCACGTTAAATCTGCCACCCGTCGTGTCAAACAGCCTTTTTCCCTTCCACATGTATTACATGCCTTACACAGTGGAAATTGCCTGCATCAATCAAGAGTTCCAAACACTGCAGCCCACTCTAAAACCTTTTTTTGTGCTGGCAGTTCAAGTCCATTACAAGTATATCTAAGTAACTGTCACTCGGTTTAGCTGCCATTGAAGTATGACAATAAACCCATTTGTCTAACTCGCTCACTTTTGTAAGCCTTTGAATAACGCAATGGCCGCAGAGCATTAAAAGGATGTACAGAGGCCCATGTGGATGCAGATGTACAAAGAACAAAAGACCTCTTTTTTCCCTACCTACAAATAGTTGGCTGTTGAGCTGTAAGTGGATGTGTCCATCAGCTGGGGCCTCTTGTGCCTTCCTCGGCAGGTGATCCACTTGAAGAGATGCCTCTTTGATATTTCGCTCTGCCCTGACATAATGCCACTGATTGTTGTTCAAATGTGTGGATGACTTCACGATAACCTCAGCTGGACCATTACCCACATCGAATGAGAACAGCACTTCCATCGGGGCTATAAAATCGCATAGTGACATTAGACTCTGAACATAATGTTTCACCTAAGCAAAGTACACTTTATTACTATAAAGAAAGAAAGACTTGCATTTATATAGTGCCTTTCATGACCTCAGGTCATCCCAAAGCAATGTGCGGTACAGTGTAGTCACTGTTGTAATGTACGAAATGCGACCATCAATTTGCATACAGACAGGTCCCACAACAGGGATGAGATAAATGACCAGATAATCTGTTTTAGTGATGTTGGTTGAGGGATAAATATTGGCCAGAACACAGGGAGAACTCGCCTGCTCTTCTTCAAATAGCACCGTGGGATCTTTTACATCCACCTGTGAGGGCAGACGGGGCCTCAGTTTCACATCTCATCTGAAAGACAGCATCGCCAACAGTGCAGCACTCCCTCAGTACTACACTGGGAGTGTCGGCCTAGATTTTGTGCTCAAGGCTCTGGAGTGGGACACGAACCAACAACATTCTGACTCAGAGGCGAGAGTGCTACCCACTGAGCCACGGCTGACACATCAAGGGGAAAAAAATACCCCGGCTACCCCTAACACCAAAAGTGGGAGTGGGACTTGAACCCACAACCATCTGACTCAGAGGTGAGAGTGCTGGACCACTGAGGCCAGTCTAAGACTTGAGTGCATTTTTTTTTATTCGTTCATGGGATGTGGGCGTCGCTGGCAAGGCCAGCATTTATTGCCCATCCTTAATTGACCTTGAGAAGGTGGTGGTGAGCCGCCTTCTTGAGCCGCTGCAGTCCGTGTGGTGAAGGTTCTCCCACAGTGGTGTTAGGTAGGGAGTTCCAGGATTTTGACCCAGCGACGATGAAGGAACTGCGATATATTTCCAAGTCGGGATTATGTGTGACTTGGAGGGGAACGCGCAGATGGTGTTGTTCCATTGTTACAAGCAAAGAAAGTCATAGCTGTGATCCAGCTCACACAATGGATGCAGCGGAAGGAAAGTGCACAGAACCAGAGATGAGGGCTCAGTCTGTGAGGAGAAAATATTGCTTGGGAACGCAATTGGGCAAAAATCTGCTTGTCGACCCAAAGCATGGTGTGTAAACTAGCATGAAGTGTTAGCTTGGCTCAATGGTAGCACTCTCACCTCTAAGGCAGAAAGTTATGGATTCAAACCCCACCCACTACACATAACCTAGTCAGGCACTTCACGCTGTGCTGAGGGAGTGCTGCATTGTCAGATGCCGTCATTTGGATAAGATGTTAAACCGAGACCTCATCCAACACCACTAAAAAAAGCAGATTAACTGGTTAGTCATCTCACAGCTGTTTTGTAGAACCATTCTTCATGCAAATTGGTCCCACACAGTGCGTGGTTGCTGATATTGTTGGAGGCAGCAAATGGAAGCCAGTACCTCTCTCCCCAGCTGCAAATGTGCCAGAGAACCACCCTCCCAAGCCCCGAACCTTTACTGAAAATGGCTTATTGCTGGATGCAAGGTCCTTGTAATTGGCATGAATGTGGGGAGCCACTCCTCGCCAGTGCAGCATAGGAACATAGGATATAGGAACAGGAGCAGGCCATTCAGCCCCTTGAGCCTGTTCCGCCATTCAATTAGATCATGACTGATCTGTATCTTAACCATTTACCCGCCTTGGTTCTGTAACCCTTAATAGCCTTGACTAACAAATATCTCAGCTTTGAAATTTTCCATTGACCCTCAACCTCAACAGCTTTTTGGGGGAAGAGAGTTCCAGATTTCCACTACCCTTTGGTTGAAGTAGTGCCTAGCTCTAATTTGAAGGTTATGCCCCCTTGTTCTGGACTCCCCCACCAGAGGAAATAGTTTCTCTCTATCTACCCTATCAACTCCTTTAATCATCTTAAACACCTCAATTAGATCACTCCTTCATCTTCTATACTCGAGGGAATACAATCCTAGTCTATACCAACACACTAGAACAGGGTATGATAATGTATCAGTACGATGGAAATCTGTCCAGATTATGGTTTAATTGTGTAAAGACAGCCATGTGGCACTACCAGCGTTAAAGACATTTTCGGTGTTGCGGGGAGTATGGTGCCAATTGCAATGATAAGATTCTTCCCTGTGTTTGCTTTTACAGTAGGAGAGGACGGCTGTAACCAAAAAAAGCTTGAACTGTGTGTTCTTGTGCATTTTCATTACCAATTGATTGACTTTGACAAGAATAAAAATACTCCTACTTCATTTCAATGAACTGCTGATGTGCCTAAAATGCTAATTATTGCAAAGTGATGGGGAATTATTTTTATTCCGATCCTAGAAAAAAAAAGATCTTTCCCTACTGGAAGCTTATTCGAATCCACGGTAGCAGATCTCCTAGCAACGCCACTGCAGACCAATGGTCTACAAACTCTTGCGTGTGGGGGAGCCCTGTAAATCTTGACACATTCCCAGGGACCCCCTCCGATCACTAACATGCCGCTGGTACCCCCCCACCCAGCCCCCTAAAATTATGGGCACTCCCTTCAAATCCTGACGAAGTCCCAGCCCCCTTCCCCCTCACCCTGTAAATACCGACATGTTCCTGGGGACCCCCTGCAAATAGTGACACATTCTCAAGGATGCCTTGCGAATATTAACAGACTCCTGTGAACTCCCTTAAACACTGATATATTTCTGGAGACCCCCGTCCTAATTTTTTAAATATAAGGGGTAATTTTGACTTTGAGCGATTGTGTAAAACGGGCTTTATCAATTCAGCGGATTGTTTTATATCTCTCCAGATTTTTATTTATTTTGACTTCAATGGAAATGAAAATGGGAAGTGATGTATAACGGAATGCTGAATCGATATGGCCTGTTTTATACTATCGCCCAAAGTTAAAATTATCCCCACAGTGTCAGCTAGCATTGCAGAAAGCGTTTTTCTTAGTACACAGCAACAGAACTAATGTGCTAGTAAGTCAAAATATATAGAAAGGTGTATAAGATGAGGAATTGTTGCAGTGCATCATATCCCTGGCCACAGATGAACAGCGATTTAATGGCATTGCGCATCCCTCGTGGAATCTCCTTGTGAATCCTGGTTTGAAAACATATTTATTTAGCACCTTCTCACATCACTGATAAAACGCCTCAAAGCACTCTTCACAAATTACATTTTGAAGTGCGGCCATTCTTGGCATGTAGACAAGCGTACAGAGAAAAGTGTAAATTCAGCACACGACTCGTGTGTGTCAACTTTGACGTGGTGTGCAAGGAAAACGATTGTCGGCTGTGACTTCAGGTGAAGCTCAGTCGACGGGCAATAAAGGCATAACATTGCTGCCACTCCACAAAGAAAACTCTAGCTATAGTCATTTAAGGGTAAATGTAGGCTCCCGGTGCATGCTGTGATAATACTGGGAGAAATTGCACACTTCCAGAGAGTGATTTGGTGTCCATTAATTTTAATGGATGGAAACTCCCAGACTGGGAGTGTGCAACTTCCCCACATTCACTCCCCGTGGGGGTAATTTTGACTTTGGGTGATCGTATAAATTGGGAGATGTCGGATCAGCCTTCAGTGGAAATGAAAATCGGGAGAGATGTACCTCGGGCGGCTGATCCAATATTGTTCATTTTACACTATCGCCCGAAGTCAAAATGACCCCGTGTGTGTGCTGGAAGCACAGATGTGAAAAATCTCCCCTTTAGCGCACTCACGTGAAATTCTTCCCCTGCTATTTTAATGGAGGCTTTAAATCATTCATTTTAAACACCTCCAATAAAATGGCTGACAAAAGAATTTAATATGAGGGCATTGAGCATTCATACACGCTAAGATTGGAACAACCTAACTTCAAAGCACTGGTCTTGTATGGGACCAGCATTTTACAGCCTCTGAAGCCTGCTCTATCTCAATTTGTTGGCTATTGGGCTTAAGAGAAGACAGAAAATTCTGGCAACACACAGCAGGTCCCTCAGCATCTCAAAAGATATGTACATGGCTTTCAGGTAGGGTGGGGTGAGGAGTCTGTATCCTGATGCACAAGGCGTTACAGTTGTGTGGGACAGGCTGGTTGGATCACTGGGTCTTTTCCTATCCCTCATTGTTCGTACGTTTGTCTGTTTTGGGCTGCGGCACTCGTGAGCTCCTATCTGAGATGATTGCTCGCCTCTCCAGATGTTGACTGACCCGTGCTGTGTATTTCCAGCACTTTCTGTTTCTAACTCAGATTCCCGGCATTTGCACTTTTTTCCTCCGTCAGGGAATACTTACAGTTCAGCTCGATCCTTATGAAGTCCGTGATTCCGAGATTCTCCAGGAAAACACCCGCTGCAGCAGTCGTTTTGAAGAAAAATGAGATGTCCGCACTTAGCTCACCGTGGAATGTGGGGAAGTGGAGATACGAGGACTCGGTGTTAAACGATGCTGCGTTCCAGTAATTACCTGTATGAACGGTTATTAGTCTGTTTGAGAGAACACTGTACAATTCATTTACTAATACAGGGTACTTCAATCTATAATTAGGTTGTCACTTCACAGTAGTAAACTCTAGACATTTAAACATTTTTTTTTGCTTCTCCTTTCTCTGTCCATCGTTTCCCTTTCCCTCCCCCAGGATAAGAATCCCTCTGGTGTTTCTGTGCGGCAACACTGTAAATGCGTTTGTGAAGATTTCATCTCTTCAGTATTGGTGGCAAAGGCACTGACTCCTTTGCTGGGATACAGTTTCTTGGGTAAACCGATCAAGTGGCAGTTCTCCATGTGCGAGCCTAAGCAGGCTATTTGGCTATGGGGGCGTGCCGCCCTGACGGCTGAGCCTGACCCTTCCCTCACGACACCCTCACACTTTATGCGCAGCAAGCTCGAGGGGCCGGATAACCCTACTCTTGTTCCCATTTCTTATGTACTTATTCTGGAGTAGACACTCCGGCCAATGTTCTCCTCCTTAAGCCAAACACAGGCAATCTCAAGGCTGGAAAGGACCTGGTCTGCCCACCTGCTATCTTGATGACGTGCTTCTTTTCAAGGTCCAAGTTATTTGTCCCTTTGACTTCTTCCAAAACCTCTCAGTAAAGTGATGCTTTCTTACACCCCACCTGAATCTATCCCTTTCCAGCTTATACCCATGTCTCCTTGTTCTGCTATCCTGTACTGAATAAATTAGCCCTGACTGATCCTTTATACCCCTGAGCCTTATTAATCTCAATACCTCCATCATATGCCCCCTCAGTCTCCTCCTCTCCCAACAAGATCCCAGCTCTGCAAGTCACTCCTTATCAGTTTTGTCCCCTAATCACTCAAGTAGCTCTTCCCTGCACCTTCTCCAACTCAGCTACTTCTTTTCTGTAGTGAAGGTTACTGAACTGCACACAATACTCCAGGTAACCAATGGAGACTAACAGTAGTGTCCCAACCACTGCCCTGGCTACGATCTACTAACTCAGTACAGAGCAAGGATCAAACCCGAGGTCTTCCTGGTCTACATAGCTCAGTTACTCGCTGTCTTAACTCATGCTTGAACACCAGATGCAAAACTCAATTTAGCTTCTAAGCACGTTTAAACCAGTATGCATTATAAATATTTCTGCCATAAATGTGTTACATAAAATTACATTTTCATTTTGATTAATGTGATCTATAGCACAGATCAAAATATTAGCACACAACCAACAGCTTAATTCAAGTATTTGTTGTTTAAATAAATTACTAATAGTTTGTTTTAAAACATAATAAAATATTGAAATCTATTTACATTCTCTGAATAAGCTTGAAGAGATGGATGAAGCACAAGACTGAGGGTGAATAGAGCAGGAACGAAGATGAAGTGAATCTAGGAACGTTCATTAGATGACAGCAGCTTGGCCATCAGAGAGACTTCGAGTAACCACTGTCCGTGTAGAATACCAGGGATTGTACACTTGCGTCAGTATCAACTTACACCGGGCTGGTCAAATGGGACCTATCTGCATCTACATTCACCAAATTACGGTATACTTGAAAAGGAGAAATTTGCAGGGCTATTGGGAAAGTTCAGGGGAGTGGGATTAATTGGACAGCTCTTTCAAAGAGCCAGCACAGGCATGATGGGCCAAATG
The DNA here is from genome assembly GCF_035084215.1 of Heptranchias perlo. NCBI lineage: Eukaryota > Metazoa > Chordata > Chondrichthyes > Hexanchiformes > Hexanchidae > Heptranchias > Heptranchias perlo. The sequence continues at coordinate 13,112,003 of NC_090331.1, read as the reverse complement.
GCTTCCTTCTGTGCTGTATGATTCTATGATTACCAGGGATCGGATGTATATCTGGCCAGGAAATGAATGCTCCAACTAAGCTTGCAGTTGTGCCTAATTTATTTCTTGTAATTTTAATCTATGGTGTTGTGGCTGTACTTCCTGCCCATATATGGTACTTAGCTACTGTTACAGCAAGGAAAGTTATGGTGGCATATGGAAAATAGTAATATGGTGAGGATCATACTGCTCTTTGCATGTGCACTTCCCTAGTATTTTGAAAGGGAAAGCAAAGGCAACACCATCCAGGACAAAGCAGCCCGCTTGATTGGCACCCCATCCACCACCCTAAACATTCACTCCCTTCACCACCGGCGCACAGTGGCTGCAGTGTGTACCATCCACAGGATGCCCTGCAGCAATTCGCCAAGGCTTCTTCGACAGCTCCTACCAAACCCGCGACCTCTACCACCTAGAAGGACAAGGGCAGCAGGCACATGGGAACACCACCACCTGCACGTTCCCCTCCAAGTCACACACCATCCTGACTTGGAAATATATCGTCGTTTCTTCATCGTCGCTGGGTCAAAATCCTGGAACTCCCTACCTAACAGCACTGTGGGAGAACCTTCACCACACGGACTGCAGCGGTTCAAGGAGGCGGCTCACCGCCACCTTCTCAAGGGCAATTAGGGATGGGCAATAAATGCCGGCCTCGCCAGCAACGCCCACATCTCATGAGCGAATCAAAAAAACCTAGCTAAATCATTGGTTAGGTTGCAGTTAGAACAATGGGTTAGAAATTCCACATTGATGCGCCTATTTCATGGGCATAAAACGGGCGCAACAATGACAAGTTTAGCAGTGGGCAAACCTGTGCCCGATTTGCACCTGGCCCACTAAATTTATCAGGCCGCCTAAAGCGAGTGCAGGCCTCAGTTCAATATGGAAAACCATGGTCCTGCACCCATTCCATTTCGGAAGCCCGAATTTCCACAAAATTCATCTGCTCGGAGTGGAGCAATCACCAGGCCTGCTCCGCTCAGCATTACCTGGTCTACAACTCGCCCAACCTTAAAGTGACCGCCAGAAGCCACTACCAAAAATTATTTTTTTTCCATGCTCACCTTGATGTGGAGCCAGGAGGAGCAGGGGCACTCCTCCCCATTCCACAGCGGGCCCCTGACGGCCTGCTCCCGGCCCTTCTTCCCGCTCTCCTCCCACCAGCAGGACCGCTGTCGGCGAGGCACATTCCATCCGGCTCTGAAGGAGCGACAGGTGCCAATAGCTCGTCTTGACTATTATGACAAGGCCCGAGGGAACAATTTAAGACGGTTCTCGGGCTTCCCGGTTATGCGGCCAAAAATGGGCCATAACAAATTTAGCCCCCATTGTGTCTATTTTTGGGTGCTATAATCTAAGAAGCTTGTCAGGAGGGTGCAGAAGTGATTGACTAAGATGATACCAGGGATGAGAGGCTTTGGTTATAAGGAGGGACTACAGAATCTGGGACTATTTTAGAACAAAAAGGGTTAAGAGAAGATCTAACAGAAGTGCTTAAGATTATGCTAGGTCTTGATAAGTTAAATTGGACAAACTATTTCCAGTGGTCAGTGAGTCACTAAAGGGCATGAATTTAAAATCATCACCAAAAGTATAAAGGAAGATGTGAGGAGAATTTTTACCACATAGAGGGTTGTTGGGGGGGGGGTGCAGAATCCATAATAGCTTTTAAGAGGGAAGAGCATAAATATTTTTAAAATAAATTTATAATGGTATGGGGAAAGGGTAGGGGAATGGAACAAGGTGAGAGCTAGCAAAGGTGCAGTGGGCTAAATGGACTCCTTCTATGTTGTATAATTCTATGATCATTGGATACCCTTTGCCCAACAATCCTCTATCTCCGAATCCAGAACATTTTGGTCCTCAATGTACCCTTGGTCTTATGTGCTGGGGTCACCAGGCCGACCAACACTCCGACCCTTGGTAGAAGCCTCATGCTTGATTTCCTGATGCCCACCCTAACCTTGGGCCTGTGTACTGGGCTAAAAGGCAAGCCAGACAGATTGGGAAGACAGCACAAACTGAGAAGACACTTTTTCTCTCAAGAGAGAGCACCGAGACAGCTGAGGATCCCGCCTCCCCTTCTGCGAACTCTTAGGTTCAATTGCAGGCCATCACCAGGTCACCTTCAAAAAGAACTCATTGTGCCCTGCTGTAATTGGCTGGAGTCCTCAATTTGGAAACAAACACACTCCAAAGCAATTCTGCTTTGCTACTGGTGAGAGGAATTCAAAGTTCATAATAGCGAAGAATCCCCGAGTTATCTTTTCAACTGGAGTTCAGCAGCATAGCTGGAGGGGTGGGGTGGGGAGGGGTGGAAATCATGTCTCAGAAAAAAGAACTCACAGTAAGTGCTGTTTTTCGAGGAGAAAACTAATGGATTTAATGGTAGTCAGTGATCGAGTGCTTCTTATTTTCAAACAATCAGCCATTATGGTACAGGGTAGATTAGCTTGACATCTTGTTTTGATTTCAGAGGCAGGGTAATTTAGAGCCAGTCTTGCACCTATTTCGAAACTTTCAAGAGACTAATGACAAAACTTAACTACAGGATACTTACTGTCACCATGGCAACGCAGTGGTCCAAGCTTGTAGGCGGCTTCAGAGTTTGTCTTGTTAATGTCTCCAATAATAATCTGAGTCACAGGCAAGTGGTCTTTGTATGAAAGAAGGCCCATGTCATTGGTCCTGCCAAAATCCAGGATAAAAATAAAAATTACTCTCAACTGTAATAATAATACGAACATATGAACTAAGAGCAGGAGTAGGCCATTTGGCCCCTCGAGCCTGCTCTGCCATTTGATAAGATCATGGCTGATCTGATTGTGACCTGAACCCTACTTTCCAGTCTACCTACTATAACCTTTGACTCCCTTGTTAATCAGGAATCTATCTAACTCAGCCTTAAAAATATTCATTGACCCTGCCTCCACCGCTCTCTGGGGAAGGGAGTTCCACAGACTCACGAACCTCTGAGAAAAAACATTTCTCCTCATCTCCGTCTGAAATGGGAGACCCCTTATTTTTAAACTGTGGCCCCTAGTTCTAGTCTCTCCTACAAGGGGAAACATCCCCTCGGCATCTACCCCTTCTAGTCCCCTCAGGATCTCATATGTTTCAATAAGATCACCTCTCATTCTTCTAAACTCCAGTGTATACAGGCCCAACTTATGCTACCTGGACTAATAATCCAGAGTCATGATTTCAAATCCTGCCACGGCAGCTGGGGAATTTAAATTCAATGAATTAAATAAAAATCTGGAATTAAAATACGAGTATCAGTAATGGTGGCCATGAAACTACCGGATTGTCGTAAAAATCCATCTGGTTCACAAATGTCCTTTAGGGAAGGAAACCTGCCGTCCTTACCCAGTCTGGCCTATATGTTACACCAGACCCACAGCAAAGTGGTTGATTCTTAATTGCCCTCTCAAATGGCCTAGCAAGCCACTCAGTTGTACAATTTCGCTAGAAAAAGTCATAATCAGAATAAAACCGGACAGACCACTAGGCACTGGACACGACAAAGGCAAACCAAGCGCAGTCGACCCTGCAAAGTCCTCCTCACGAACATCTGGGGACTTGTGCCAAAATTGGGAGAGCTGTCCCACAGACTAGTCAAGCAACAGCCTGACAGAGCCATACTCACACAATCATACCTTTCAGCCAACATCCCAGACACTTCCATCACCATCCCTGGGTATGTCCTGTCCCACTGGCAGGACAGACCGACCAGAGGTGGCGGTACAGTGATATACAGTCAGGAGGGAGTGGCCCTGGGAGTCCTCAACATTGACTCTGGACCCCATGAAATCTCATGGCATCAGGTCAAACATGGGCAAGGAAACCTCCTGCTGATTACCACCTACCGTCCTCCCTCAGCTGACGAATCAGTCCTCCTCCATGTTGAACACCACTTGGAGGAAGCACTGAGGGTAGCAAGGGCACAGAATGTACTCTGGATGGGGGACTTCAATGTCCATCACCAAGAGTGGCTCGGTAGCACCACTACTGTCCGAGCTGGCCGAGTCCTGAAGGACATAATTGCCAGACTGGGCCTGCGGCAGGTGGTGAGCGAACCATCACGAGGGAAAAACTTACTTGGCCTCATCCTCACAAATCTAACTGTCGCAAATGCATCTTTCCAAGACAGTATTGGTAGGAGTGACCACCGCACAGTCCACGTGGAGACGAAGTCCCGTCTTCGCACTGAGGACACCATCCAACGTGTTGTGTGGCACTTTCACTGTGCTCAATGGGATAGATTCAGAACAGATCTAGCAGCTCAAAACTGGGCATTCATGAGGCACTGTGGGCCACCAGCAGCAGCAGAATTGTGTTCCAGCACAATCTGTAACCTCATGGCCCGGCATATTCCTCACTCTACCATTATCAACAAGCCAGGGGATCAACCCTGGTTCAATGAGGAGTGTAGAAGAGCATGCCAGGAGCAGCACCAGGCGTACCTAAAAATGAGGTGCCAACCTGATGAAGCTGCAACTCAGGGCTACATGCATGCTAAACAGCTGAAGCAACATGCTATAGACAGAGCTAAGCGATTCCACAACCAACGGATCAGATCAAAGCTCTGCAGTCCTGCCACATCCAGTCGTGAATGGTGGTGGACAATTAAACAACTAACGGGAGGAGGAGGCTCTGTAAACATCCCCATCCTCAATGATGGCAGAGTCCAGCACGTGAGTGCAAAAGACAAGGCTGAAGCGTTTGCAACCATCTTCAGCCAGAAGTGCCGAGTGGGTGATCCATCTCAGCCTCCTCCCGATATCCCCAACATCACAGAAGCCAGTCTTTAGCCAATTTGATTCACTCCACGTGATATCAAGAAACGGCTGAGTGCACTGGATACAGCAAAGGCTATGGGCCCCGACAACATCCCGGCTGTAGTGCTAAAGACTTGTGCTCCAGAACTAGCCGCGCCTCGAGCCAAGCTGTTCCAGTACAGCGACAACACTGACATTTACCCGACAATGTGGAAAATTGCCCAGGTATGTCCTGTCCACAAAAAGCAGGACAAATCGAATCCGGCCAATTACCACCGCATCAGTCTACTCTCAATCATCAGCAAAGTGATGGAAGTTGTCGTCGACAGTGCTATCAAGCTGCACTTACTCAGCAATAACCTGCTCACCGATGTTCAGTTTGGGTTCCGCCAGGACCATTCAGCTCCAGACCTCATTACAGCCTTGGTCCAAACATGGACAAAAGAGCTGAATTCCAGAGGTGAGGTGAGAGTGACTGCCCTTGACATCAAGGCTGCATTTGACCAAGTGTGGCACCAAGGATCCCTAGTAAAATTGAAGTCAATGGGAATCAGGGAGAAAAAACTCTCCAGTGGCTGGAGTCAAAACTAGCACAAAGGAAGATGGTAGTGGTTGTTGGAGGCCAATCATCTCAGTCCCAGGACATTGCTGCAGGAGTTCCTCAGGGCAGTGTCCTAGGCCCAACCAGCTTCAGCTGCTTCATCAATGACCTTCCCTCCATCATAAGATCGGAAGTGGGGATGTTCGCTGATGTTTGCACAGTGTTCAGTTCCATTCATAACCCCTCAGATAATGAAGCAGTCCGTGCCTGCATGCAGCAAGTCCTGGACAACATCCAAGCTTGGGCTGATAAGTGCAAGGTAAGGACCATCTCCAACAAGAAAGAATCTGACCACCTCCCCTTGACATTCAACGGCATTATCATCGCCGAATCCCCCACCATCAACATCCTGGGGGTCACCAGTGACCAGAAACTTAACTGGACCAGCCATATAAATACTGTGGCTGCAAGAGCAGGTCAGAGGCTGGGTATTCTGCTGCGAGTGACTCACCTCCTGATGCTCCAAAGCCTTTCCACCATCTACAAGGCACAAGTCCGGAGTCTGATGGAATACTCTCCACTTGCCTGGATGAGTGCAGCTCCAACAACACTCAAAAAGCTCAACACCATCCAGGACAAAGCAGCCCGCTTGATTGGCACCCCATCCACCACCCTAAACGTTCACTCCCTTCACCACCGGCGCACCGTGGCTGCAGTGTGTACCATCCACAGGATGCACTGCAGCAACTTGCCAAGGCTTCTTCGACAGCACCTCCCAAACCCGCGACCTCTACCACCTCGAAGGACAAGGGCAGCAGGCACATGGGAACAACACCACCTGCACGTTCCCCTCCAAGTCACACGCCATCCCAACTTGGAAATATATCGCCATTCCTTCGTCGCTCGGTCAAAATCCTGGAACTCCCTTCCTAACAGCACTGTGGGAGAACCTTCACCACACGGACTGCAGCGGTTCAAGAAGGCGGCTCATCACCACCTTCTCAAGGGCAATTAGGGATGGGCAATAAATGCTGGCCTCGCCAGCGACACCCACATCCCATGAACGAATAAAAATAAAATGTTTCCTCATAAGATAACCCCCTCATCCCAGGAATCAGTCGAGTGAACCTTCTCTGAACCGCTTACAAAGCAATTATGTCCTTTCTTAAATCAGGAGACCATAACTGCACACAGTATTCTAGATGTGGTCTCACCAATGCCATGTACAACTGTAGCAAAACATCTCCACCTTTATATTCCATTCCCCTTGCAATAAATGACGACATTCCATTTGCCTTCCTAATCACATGCTGTACCTGCAGACTAACTTTTTGTGATTCATGTACTAGGACACCCAGATCCCTCTGTACCTCAGAGTTCTCTAATCTTTCTCCATTTAAATAATATACTGCTTTTCTATTCCTCCTGTCAAAGTGGACAAGTTCACATTTTCCCACATTATACTCCATCTGCCAAATTTTTGCCCACTCACTTAACCTATCTATATCCCTTTGCAGACTCCTTATGTCCTCTTCACAATTTACTTTCCTTCCTACCTTTATGTTATCAGCAAATTTAGCAACCATACATTCGGTCCCTTCATCCAAGTCATTGATATAGATTGTAAATAGTTGAGGCCCAAGCACTGATCCCTGTGGCACTCCACTTGTTACATCTTGCCAACCTGAAAATGACCCATTTATACCTACTCTCAGTTTCCTGTTAGCTAACCAATCCTTTATCCATGCTAATATGTTACCCCCTACACCATGAGCTCTTATTTTGTGTAGTATTGATGTGGTACCTTGTCAAAAGCCTTCTGGAAATTCAAGTGCACCACATCCACAGGATCCCCTTTATCCACGTTGCTTGTTACTTCCTCAAAGAGCTTTAATAAATTAGTCAAACACGATTTCCCTTTCACAAAGCCGTGATGACTCTGCCTGATTGCATTGAGATTTTCTAAATGCCCTGCTATAACCTCCTTAAGAATAGATTCTAGCATTTTCCCTATGACAGATGTTAAGCTAACTGGCCTGAAGTTTCCTGCTTTCTGTCTCCCTCCTTTCTTGAATAGAGGAGTTACATTTGCTATTTTCCAATCTGATGGCACCCTTCCAGAATCTAGGGAATTTTGAAAAATTAATACCAATGCATCTACTATCTCTGCAGCCACTTCTTTTAAGACCCTAGGATGAAATCCGTCAGGACCTGGGGACTTGTCAGCTTTTAGTTCTAATATTTTTTCAAAACCCTTTCCCTGGTGATTGTAAATGTTTTAAGTTCCTGTCTCCCTTTCACCCCTTGATTCACAATTATTTCTGGCATGTTATTTGTATCCTCTACAGTGAAAACGGATGCAAAATATCTGTTCAATTCATCCGCCATTTCCTTATTCTCCATTATTAATTCCCCAGACTCACTCTCTAGAGGACCAACACTCACTTTACTTACTCTTTTCCTTTTTAAATTCTTGTAGAAACTGTTTTTATATTTCTAGCTAGCTTTCTCTCGTACTCTAATTTCTCCCTCTTTATTATTCTTTTAGTCATTCTTTGCTGTTTTTTAGATTCTGACCGATCTTCTGACCTGCCACTAATCTTCACAGAATTATATGCTTTTTCTTTCAATTTGATACTGTCTTTAACTTCCTCAGTTAGCCACGGATGTTATGTCCTTCCCCTAGAGTCTTTCTTTCTCACTGGAATGTATCTTTGCTGAGTGTTATGAAATATCTCATTAAATGTCTGCCACTGCATCTCTACTGACCTATCCCTTAACCTAATTTCCCAGTTCACTTTAGCCAGCTCTGTCTTCATGCCCTCATAATTGCCCTTATTTAAGTTTAAAACAGTAGTCTTAGACTTACTTTTCTCTCCCTCAAACTGAATGCGAAATTGAATCATATTGTGATCACTGCTACCTAGAGGCTCCTTTACAATGAGGTAATTAATTAATCCTGTCTTATTACACATTCCCAGATCTAGAATAGCCTGCTCTCTGGTTGGCTCTAGAACATGCTGCTCTAAGAAACTGTCCCGAAAGCACTCTATGAACTCATCTTCCAGGCTACCTTTGCCAATCAGATTCTTCCAATCAATATGTAGATTAAAACCACCCATGATTATCGCTGTTCCTTTCTCACAAGCCCTCATTATTTCTTCCTGTATACCCTCTCCTACAGTTGGTTTAGGAGGCCTATACACTACTTCCACAAGTGACTTCTTGCCTTTACTATTTCTTATCTCTACCCAAACTGATTCTACATCTTGATCTTTAGAACTAAGGTCATTTCTCTCTATTATACTCATGTCATCCTTAATTAACAGAGCTACCCCTCCACCTTTTCCTAGCTTCCTGTCCTTCTGAAATGTCAAGTACCCTTGAATATTCAGGTTCCAGCCTTTGTCATCTTGCAGCCATGTCTCTGTAATGGCTATCAGATCGTACATATTTATTTCTATTTGAGCTGTCAATTCATCCATTTTGTTACGAATGCTACGTGCATTCAGATAAAAAGCCGTAAGTGCTGTCTTTTTACTATTTTTGCAACCTCTAGTCTTATCTGCTGGTGCACTCTTAAGTTTGCATGCTCTGTCCCTTCCTGCCACTCTCTGATTATCATTTCCCTTATTGCTACCTTGCTGTCTTGCCCTTGTCTTGTTTCTTTAATTTATCATATCTTCCCTTACTTGATCCCTCGCCCCCATTACTTAGTTTAAAGCCTTCTCTACTGCCCTAGTTATACGATTCACCAGAACACTGGCCCCAGCACGGTTCAGATGAAGCCCGTCCCAATGGTACAGCTCCCACTTTGCCCAATACTGGTGCCAGTACCCCATGAATTGAAACCCATTTCTCCCATACCAATCTTTGAGCTACGAATTTAACTCTCTAATCTTATTTATCCTATGCCAATTTGCTCGTGGCTCAGGTAATAAACCAGAGATTATTACCTTTGAGGTTCTGCTTTTTAATTTAGCTGCTCGCTGCTCATACTCCCTAAGCAGAATCTCTTCCCTCATCCTACCTATGTCGTTGGTACTTACGTGGACCACAACAACTGGATCCTCCCGCTCCCACTGCAAGTTCCTCTCCAGCCCAGAACAGATATCCCGAACCCTGACACTGGGCAGGCAACACAGCCTTCTGGACTCTTGCTCTCAGCTGCAAAGAAATATGTCTATCCCCTGACTATACTGTCCCCTACTACCACTACATTCCTACTAACTCCCGCTTGAATGGCTTCCTGAACCATGGTGCCACGGTCAGTTTGCTCATCCACCCTGCAGCCCCCGCTATCGTCCATACAGGCTGCAAGAACCTCAAACCTGTTGGACAATTGCAAAGGCTGAGGCTCCTCCACTTCTACCTTCTCGATCCCCTTACCTGCCTCGCTCGCAGTCACACCCTCCTGTCCCTGACCACTGACCAATTTAGACGACCTTATCCTAAGGGGTGTGACCGCCTCCTGGAACCTAATGTCCAGGTGTTTCTCCCCCTCCCTGATGTGTCGCAGTGTCTGCAGCTCGGCCTCCAGCTCAATGACTCTGAGCTGATGCTCCTCAAGCCGCAATACAGACTGGAGATTAATGTGCTCTGGGCTCGTTATGTGCAACCGTCAGATAAATAGGTTACCCACTTACAGTAATGAAGTACAAACAGATCTGAACCAGTTCTCGGTGTTAGCCTTGGCTCAGTGGTAACGCTCTCACTTCTGAGTTAGAAGCTTGTGGGTTCAAGTCCCATTTGAGCACAAAAGCTCAGCTGATACTCCAGTGCAGAACTGAGGGAGTGCTGCACTGTCGGGGGGTGCTGTCTTTCAGATGAGATGTTAAACCAAGACCCCATCCGCCATCTCAAGTAGACGTAAAAGATCTCATGGCATTATTCCTTCAACCAACATCATTAAATCTGGTCATTATTACATTGCTGTTTGTGGGAGCTTGCTGTGTGCAAATTGGCTGGTATGTTTCCTACATTACAACAGTAACAAGACTTCAAAAGTACTTCATTGGTTGTAAAGTGCTTTGGGACATCCTGAGGTTGTGAAAGGCACCACAGAAATGGAAGTTCTTTCTTTTGGTTGTGAATTTGTAAAAGGTATCCCCAAATTAAAAAAAAAACACTAAAGCAGCAAAGAACCCAGTCAGCCCTGTGTATATGGAGAGCCTCATTACTTTAGGGTAAAACCCTCAATATTTCCCAATTTATTAACAATGTGGCTTTATGTCAAGCGAACAGAGGTTGGGATATTTTAGCTGATCTGTTAATTGTTGGGAGATTCTAAGAATCAATGAATCAAGAGAATTCTCTCTGGAAGTCATCAAAAACCCAAGTTATCAAAGCTAATGCTTTGTATGGCTTGGCTTTTGATTTTATACCTCAAGAAACTCTATCATTGTTTGGCTTAGTTAAACTGCTTTCATGACAAGTATAGCAACAATAAACCTGAGCAAGACTACCTGAGGCAACACATACATTTTGATAAGCTACAACTTTACAGTTAACCTTTTTACTGTTAGAAACCAAGTGTTAGTTTGAATAAAGCATATTCCAGGCACCATTTTTCACTGAATTCTGCCACATTCTGGTTTAATTAAATAATATGTCACACCCATGTGACATTCTGTAAAACAAGTGTAGATGAAACTCAGCAAGAACTAACTAGTTATCTGAAAAATAATGGCTACCTGGGAGTAATGAGAGTTTGGGACCTAACAGATGGGCTTGAATGATTGATATATAGGGGGTATCCGTGAGTGAACAGCTGGCTGTGTCCAATGGATGGATTTGGACAGGTTATAACTGGAGAGGGCGATAACAAATGGGCAGCTCTCTTTACAACCCCGTCCGATTTTCTTTTCCAATAAATTAGGCAGGGTGTAAAACGAGCTGCCAATTGGCTATTGCTCACTTTGTGCTATGGCTGAAGACTGCTTTCACCCCCTGAGATTGAATTACAGGTCATCATTTAATTGATGAGTTCAGGTGCTTTATATTTAGAACTAGAAGATCTCCTGTGGCATTGCTCAGGGTAAAGAAAGAAGGAATCTGCTTAATACAGTGCCTTTCACAACCTCAGGACATCCCCAAAGCGCTTTACAACCAATTAAATACTTTTTTTTGAAGTGTAGTCACTGTTGTTATGTAGGACACATAACAGCCAACTTACACACAGCAAGGTCCCACAAACAGCAATGAGATAATGACCAGTTATTACAGTTTTAGTGATGTTGGTTGAGGGATAAATATTGGCCAGAACACCAGGGAGAATTCCACTGTTCTTCATCAAATAGTGCCATGGGATCTCTGAGATGGCAGACATAACCTTGGTTTGATGTCTCATGTGAAAGATGGCACCTCCGACACTGCAGCACTCTCTCAGCACTGTACTGAAGTGTCAGCCTAGATTATGTGTTCAAGTCTGTGGAGTGGGAATTGAATCCAGTATTGAATTGAAGCAGTCAATATATACAGTAACTTGCCATCTGATTTGTAAAGATTCAAAAAGATGGTGAAATCATGTCATCAGTACTGTAAGTGTGATCAGAAATATGAATGAAACACCACATCTATACTTTAATGAGGTTAACAGTGTCCCTTTGATAAACTGCTTAGCTTCCCACACTAACTTTAATGCTACTCATTATTTTGATTTAGTTCTCCTGGATCTGTATCAGGAATTCCACTGCCCTCTGGCAAAAAAGCCCATGCTGGCAGTAAAGATAGAGGGAAAATAAGAACTACGCTTGCAGTGCCCTGAGACAGCAGTATCCCCAATAACATATTAGCAGCTTCATTACTGGCAGGGGTTTGGTTGAAATAGCAGTAGGGGACTGAAGCTTCTGCAGCGATGGTGTCACAGTGAAGAGAACAGTGAACCAAGACGTTGTCAGCCATTGCAGCCCTAGTAGAGGCTGCAATACAGTATCAGCCCCCTTTCTGGTGATGGCCTGGCAGAGCTAGAGCAAGAATATTGGTGTTAGGGGTAGTCGGGGCATTTTTACTTCTCCTTGATGTGTCAGCTGTGGCTCAATAAGTAGCACTGTTGCCTCTGGTTCAGACGGTCGTGGGATCAAGTCCCACTCCTGAGACTTGAGTACAAAATCTAGGCTGACACTCCAGTGCAGTACTGGAGGAGTGCTGCACTATCAGTAAATGCTGTCTTTCGGACTCATCTACTCTCCCAGGTGGACATAAAAAATCCCATGGCACTATTTCAAAGAAGAGCAGGGAACTACTGGCCAATATCGATCTGTCAACCAACATCGCTAAAACAGATTATCTGGTCATTATTACATTGCTGTTTGTGGGACCTTCCTGTGTGCAAATTGGCTACATGTTTCCTACAACAGTGACTACACTTCAAAGTATTTCATTGGCTGTGAAGCGCTTTGAGGTTGTGAAAGGTGCTATATAAATGCAAGTTCTTTCTTTCCATAGTCAATCTTTCAGGGTGAGAATTTGTAAAAGGCATCTGCAATTTTTTTTAAAAAGCACTGAAGCAGCAAAGAACTCAGTCAGCCCAGAGTATACGGAGAGTCTTATGACATTACGATAAAACCCTCCTTGTCTGAGAAAATTATTCAAAATGGCTTTGTCAGCAATCATTGATGTTCTACAAAGCTGTAATATAGCTCTTTTTAAAGAATTTCAGCAACCCCGTAACTCAGTTTGTCACCATATTATTTGTAAGTTATACATCCGTCTTCAGCTGTGGAATTATATTTAACTGTGAATTATCCTTCATGTCACTTATAGAAAGCTGGGATTACATATTGATCAATTAATCTCTTTTCATAGACCGATTGTACAGCACAGCCCCGTGTCCAAATGGTTGCAGTTTTAGCATCACATCAACTCGAGCTGTGCAATATAATTTCAGGTGTGAAGTGAACAGCACTCTCACCTCTGAGTCAGAAGGTTGTGGATTCAAATCCCACTCCAGAGACTTGAGCACAAAAATCTAGGCTGACACTCAAGTGCAGGGCTGAGGAAGTACTGTACTGTCGGAGGTGCCGTCTTTCGGATGAGAGGTTAAATCGAGGCCCCGTCTGCCCTCAGGTGGACATAACAATTCTCGCGGCTCTATTTTGAAAAAGAGGAGGGGAGTTCTCCCCCACGTTCTGGCCATTATTTATCCCTCAGCCAACATCTAGGGGGTGATTTTAAGAGGCAAATGCAGGTGCGTTGGGGGCGGGGGTCTAAAAATTGCGCAAATCCCGTTCGGGTTCAGAAGCTAGCTCCAACCTGCTGGCTTCCGAGTTTCCCAGGGACCCACCTGTGTGTGCACGGGTTACCCGAGAACGGAAGTCCTGCCAGCAAGATTGGTGGCATTGTAAGCAGTGTAGATGAAAACATAAAATTACAAAGCGATATTGATAGATTAGGTGAATGGGCAAAACTGTGGCAAATGTGAGGTCATCCACTTTGGATCAAAAATGGATAGAACAGGGTACTTTCTAAATGGTAAAAAGTTAAGAACAGTGGATGTCCAAAGAGACTTAGGGGTTCAGATACATAGATCATTGAAGTGTCAAAGAATCATAGAATCAAAGAAGTTTACAACATGGAAACAGGCCCTTCGGCCCAACATGTCCATGTCGCCCAGTTTATACCACTAAGCTAGTCCCAATTGCCTGCACTTGGCCCATATCCCTCTATACCCATCTTACCCACGTAACTGTCCAAATGCTTTTTAAAAGACAAAATTGTACCCGCCTCTACTACTGCCTCTGGCAGCTCGTTCCAGACACTCACCACCCTTTGAGTGAAAAAATTGCCCCTCTGGACTTTTTTGTCAGTCTCCCCTCTCACCTTAAATCTATGCCCCCTCGTTATAGACTCCCCTACCTTTGGGAAAAGATTTTGACTATCTACCTTATCTATGCCCCTCATTATTTTATAGACTTCTATAAGATCACCCCTTAACCTCCTACTCTCCAGGGAAAAAAGTCTCAGTCTATCCAACCTCTCCCTATAAGTCAAACCATCAAGTCCTGGTAGCATCCTAGTAAATCTTTTCTGCACTCTTTCTAGTTTAATAATATCCTTTCTATAATAGGGTGACCAGAACTGTACACAGTATTCCAAGTGTGGCCTTACTAATGTCTTGTACAACTTCAACAAGACATCCCAACTCCTGCATTCAATGTTCTGACCAATGAAACCAAGCATGCTGAATGCCTTCTTCACCACCCTATCCACCTGTGACTCCACTTTCAAGGAGCTATGAATCTGTACTCCTAGATCTCTTTGTTCTATAACTCTCCCCAACGCCCTACCATTAACGGAATAGGTCCTGGCCCGATTCGATCTACCAAAATGCATCACCTCACATTTATCTAAATTAAACTCCATCTGCCATTCATCGGCCCACTGGCCCAATTCATCAAGATCCCGTTGCAATCCCAGATAACCTTCTTCACTGTCCACAATGCCACCAATCTTGGTGTCATCTGCAAACTTACTAACAATGCCTCCTAAATTCTCATCCAAATCATTAATATAAATAATAAATAACAGCGGACCCAGCACCGATCCCTGAGGCACACCTCTGAACAGGTGCAGAAAATAATCAAGGAGGCTAATGGAATGCTGGCCTTTATATCTAGAGGACTGGAGTACGAGAGGGCAGAAGTTATGCTGCAGCTATACAAAACCCTGGTTAGACCGCACCTGGAGTACTGTGAGCAGTTCTTGGCACTGCACCTTTGGAAGGACATATTGGCCTTGGAGGGAGTGCAGCGTAGGTTTACTAGAATGATACCCGGACTTCAAGGATTAAGTTACGAGGAGAGCTTACACAAATTGGGGTTGTATTCTCTAGAATTTTGAAGGTTAAGGGGTGATCTGATCGAAGTTTATAAGATATTAAGGGGAACGGATAGGGTGGATAGAGAGAAACTATTTCCGCTGGTTGGGGATTATAGGAATAGGGGGCACAGTCTAAAAATTAGAGCCAGACCTTTCAGGAGTGAGATTAGAAAACATTTCGACACATAAAGGGTGGTAGAAGTTTGGAACTCTCTTCCGCAAACGGCAATTGATACTAGCTCAATTGCTAAATTTAAATCTGAGATAGATAGCTTTTTGGCAACCAAAGGTATTAAGGGATATGGGCCAAAGGCAGGTATATGGAGTTAGATCACAGATCAGCCATGATCTTATCAAATGGCAGAGCAGGCACGAGGGGCTGAATTGCCTACTCCTCTTCCTATGTTCCTAATTAAAGCCAGCGGGATGACAGTTAAAGAGCCAAATGTACCTCATTGAGGTACTTAAGGCACTTTACCTGTGACAGAGTAAGTGATTAGAAAAATTTTCAACTTACCCGGGCGGCTTGCCCACCGCTTCTGATTCACGCCTGGTCAAACCAGGCATGAAGGACTGGAACAGCGCAGGATGACATCTGGCTCTCTCCTTTTCCTGCCCCCGCCCTTGCGTTGCAGCTCCTGATGGCAGGCAGCCTGTCAATCAGGCTGGCTGCCAGGCGCGAAACCCAGAGTGGACGTTAACCACTGGCGTGAATGTTACTTGCCACTTATCAGCCCAAGCCTGGATGTTGTCCAGGTCTCGCTGCATGTGGGCACAGACTGTTTCATTATCTGAGGGGTTGCGAATGGAACTGAACACTGTGCAATCATGAGTGAACATCCCCATTTCTGACCTTATAATGGAGGGAAGGTCATTGATGAAGCAGTTGAAGATGGTTGGGCCTAGGACACTGCCCTGAGGAACTCCTGCAGCAATGTCCTGGGGCTGAGATGATTGGCCAGTAGTGCAATGGTACAGGTAGTGAGTCAGTGGTCACCTGGTGCAGTGAGCCATTGATGGTTTGGTGCAGACAGTGAGCCAGGGTGGTCTGGTAGAGATAATGAAAAAAACACTGGCATCTTAACCTAAAGGGAGGTAAGTTTGAACACTAGTTCTAATTGGTATTCCAACCTCGTTGTCTTCATTGCCTGATGGCTTCTCCTGGTTAGACCACATATTGGAGTTTGCATTGTGGAGGAGGATATCATCACAGGATAAGGACCAGCATCACTCAGCAGAAAGCCATTTGCTTATGGTCAGCCACTGTGCTCACTCATAGAGGTCAGTGCTTTCAATTGACTTTCCACCTTGGTTTAACAGGAAACATGACAGTGTTACCATGTAGCGGAGAGTGTAAAAGGCATTGTTGCCATTTCCCAACATTTATTGCCACTGGTAGCTTCTCCGTGGAATTGCTCACAGGCAAAAAAGGACCTAGAGCAGTTTCTGATGGGTGACATATATTTTTAAACTAGAGTTGAGTTAACTCGATACTATCTACAGGAGAATACATGTGATTAAAGACCAGATTCACACCAAAAACCTCTGAATAAATCAAAAAGTAAAAGATCTAAATTTAAAAAAAAAACTTAGTTTAAACAGTCCTTATCTCTGCACTCCTCCAATTCTGGCCTCATGCTCATCCCCAATTTTCATCGTTCCATCATTGGCGGCCTTCAGCTGCCTAGGCCCTAAGCTCTGGAATTCCTTCCGTAAACCTCTCCGCCTCTCTACCTCTCTCCTCCTTCATGACGGGCCTTAAAATCTACCTCTTCGACCAAGCTTTCGGTCACCTGTCCTAATATCTCCTTATGTGGCTTGGTGTCAAATTTTGTTTGATCATCGCTCCTACGATGTGCCTTGGGACGTTTTACTATGTTAAACGTGCTATATAAATGCAAGTTGTTGTTGTTGCTGCTGTTGTTGTTATGTTCTTACTGTTGCGAGTGTTCATCTCCTTCAATGGGGCCCAGAAAAGGGGCACTTGGGCCAGGGACCAGGCCACTGGCGCTGGGGAGTAAGGCACTTCGGCAAGGAACAAGGGGGATATCAAATAAAAATAAATTTCAGTGTGACCACAGTCCAACCAGTCAATCAACGAGGCTGTAAACAAACATAGGTTGAGAAATATTCCAAATATACAAATTATAATTGGATAAAATGTCCAAACAGGAATAAAATTAATCAGAGAAGTGAAATACAACCACTGGAGTCAGGCTTGCAGTTCCATGAAGCTAGGAAGGCCTGAATGACAGCTTGAGGAACCCAATTTAGACAGAACTAATTAGCAATATAAATAAATGGTAAGTAAAATATGGAAAATTCTACTAAATTTAAGAAAAAAGATGAATAAAGTCGGTAATGTCAGCGAAAGCCTGGAAGCTGGTGAACTGCAGAAGGAGCCTGCGTCAAACAGGCCATCAGTCACTAAAGGCTTCTGACCTTCCGGCAAACTTAGCAACTCTGCAAGTGCCTAATTGGAGGAAACAGTCACATAATTACCAATCAGGGTGCCAGAAAGGGACATCACACCATGGGCCAAACAGCTCTCAACAGGTAACTCGTGCACAGTCCTTTATTTATCATCACAGGGGGTACATTTTCTGAGACCCCGAACCACTGGCTGAGCCTCATATGCAGCGGGCGGCTTATTGGAAAAGCATGGGTTGCATGGCCCGTGATCTTCCAATAAGCCGCCCGCTGTGTGAGGCCTCACAGAAAGTTTAACTCATTTAGTTCAAAAGATAGTGGCCGCTAAATTGGACCGTGTAGCGCCCGTTGTTTCAGCGCTACATGGCTTCTCTGACATCCAAGATGGCGTTTCCAGCGTGACATGCGCTGCACACCATCTTGGTATAGGAGTTAGCGCAGGCGGAGATAACGAACGCTGGAATCATGGAAAGTAGGGAGAAAATGGATACAATCAGTGTGCAACGTGATTTAAAGTGATAGACACCATTTTGGGACTTAACGCTCAACTCAACGCACAGTCTTAACCCCGACCATCTGAACATGTCTTAGAGTGCCTGGAGGACCCCCCACCAGCGCTATTTAAAGAGACCCTGCAGAATTTACAGGTTAGTGGCTGGATTATAGCTTCTGGCCGCCGAGACGTTTGTAACTGTTTTTGGAGGTCTCCTAGACTTCAATTCTAGGATTAGGGGATATAGACTAACATTTAGAGGCAGGACGTGCAGGAGTGAAGTTAGGAAATGCTTCTACACGCAAAGGGTGGGAGACGTTTGGAATACTCTTCTGCAGATGGCAGTTGATGATAGCTCACTTGTGACTGTTGAATCTGAGATTGATAAATTTCTGTGAACCAAGGGTATTAAGGGATATGGGGCTAAGATGGGTATATGGTGTTAGGTCACACGTCCACCATGATCTCAATGAATGGGGGAACAGGCTCAAGGGTCTAAATGACACGGCCACTTGCTGCGTCCTGATATGCGCCACCTTCTCCTGCAAGAAAGCGAGGCATGTGCCTGGGTGATGTGCCTGTCATGGTTGAATAGCTGCCAGTGTGTGTGGCCTGTGAGTTGTGGGTGGGCAGCTTGAAACAGTGGTCATGTGTAAGGATGAGAGGAAACATCTGGTTGGAAGAGTTGAGTACTGATGGAAAGAGTGAGTTTGTTGATATGTGGGCGATGGGGGTGTAGTGCGTGGAGCAGTTGGTAGGAGACGCCACTTGACAGTTGACCTCACTCACCTTGCTCACTCATGTCAAAGCATTGAACTTCTTCCTGCACTGCATCCATGTTCATGATGCTGTGCTCCTGGCATTGACTTTGTCCCCCGTTGCCTCCCACTGCCTTTTGGATATATGTCTGGAGGGCCTCTTGCACCCCCCACTCCCGCCCCCTGTGGATATAGGATGTCCCTCCTTCTGTCCATCTCTTGCACCAAGGTCTCTAGTGCATCAGCAGAGAATCTTGGTGCACGCACTCTCACAGGCCTGGTACAAACTCAGATCGGCGGATTGGTGAGGTCTGGCGTGCAGATTGGAGGATGTGGGATTTAGTAGTGCGTAACCTTTATTCGATGTTTTAACAAAACTCATCAGTGTGTAAACATAGTGATGGGACCTGCATCTGTGTTTTACATGTGTGATGCCTGATCTCCATTCTGACTCCGTGCAGACAGCAGACTGTTATTTTCAGCAAATAACAGGTACCAGCTACCTTTAAGAGATTTCAAAGAAATATCCTCCCTTTAAGAGATTGACCTCTCCCTGGTGGTGGAAAGTGCAAATTGCATTGATTCCACGTGCAAGGCCGAGAATGGAACGCTGATTGCAGGTTAGTACTCAGGCCATCCGAAACCCGAGTCCTGCCTGCGCTGGCGTCATTGGGCGCAGGGTAATAGCGCAACACGCTACCCGCGCCCATAAACGGCCCGATCTAAATTTATCCCCCAATATTTTTTACTTTAACACTTGCAACTCTTAATCACGAGATCGTGCCCACCCAGACTTGAATGTGCGTAAGTGATTGGATTTCTTCTTGCAACAAGTCAGAAAGAATAAGACACCATAGAGCAATAACCCACTGGTTAATCAACCAACATTATGGGATTGTTATTATGGGTCGTCCCTGGTGCAGGTCTGAGAGGCATGTCGTAGCTGCATCAATAATCGTGCTTAATTGAAAAATGCATTGGGACACTGCAGTTTCTGCGTCCAACCGTGAAAATGTCAGTCAGAGATGCATTGAAACGGTATATATATATTTACACACACACACACACACACACATATATATATATATATATATACGCACATTATATATATATATATACGCACAATATATGTACACGCACACATATATATAGACATATGTATATATAGACATATGTATATATATATATATACATACAGTAACCTGAATGAAGTAATTTTGAAATCTTAATGGAACAGTACTGATAAGGGTCATAACTCCACAAAAATCAATTTTACACAGACGTATGATTCTAGAGTACATCAAAAGGCTCCAATTCGTTTTTCCAGAATTAAAAGACTGAGCTACATTGTGTTAAATGTAATCGTGTCATTAATTAAGATTCAGTAAAAAATCGGTTGCTGAATAAAAATCACCTTAGCTTTCAACAAAGTTCCGCTGTAAGCAGCAGATTGGTGGGTTACTGGCTCTGGGCCAGTGCGTACTGAAAACTACTGCACTTCATTTGAGAATAGGTGGTTGAAGGAAAGGGATATGGGTACAGTGGCGGTGGACACACTCAATGGGGCCCCCTGGTGACTTTCCCAACAGGCTGAAGCAGGTCAGCAGCTGGCGGGAAGGACGAAGAGGCCCCCTGGTAATTTCCTTTGTGGGGTCAAGAGGAGCAGGAGTGCCCCTCCGGGCCCCACGAGGAAAGCTGCGACCATGCCCGTCCTGGACTCCTCCCCCACTTTCCCACACATGAACCCCTCGTGATAGCCTCTCCCTGCCATTAACCTGGAAGCTGGCGGCTTCCCCTTGGCCGTCCGATCATCCGCTGTGGGCAGCTGCTCTGCACCCTCTTCATGCCCGTTCCTAGTGGCACATGGGCCGGCTGCATTTAAATGAGGCCCTGCGGTTGAAATCACTGTGGCC
This sequence comes from Heptranchias perlo, assembly GCF_035084215.1. Taxonomy (NCBI): domain Eukaryota; kingdom Metazoa; phylum Chordata; class Chondrichthyes; order Hexanchiformes; family Hexanchidae; genus Heptranchias; species Heptranchias perlo. The sequence continues at coordinate 13,091,226 of NC_090331.1, read as the reverse complement.
TCCTGCTGTCTCTGGCAAGCTGGAAAGGTACAATATAAACGCAAGTTCTATCTTTCTTTATAGAGGATCGATCCGGTTGGGACATCATTTTTATCCAATATTTCTGATACGTAGTTATGTAGCTCTGGATGATTAAACCTTGTTAGTTATGTCTTATATTCTGTGAGAAAGGAATGCAGTACCATTATCCAGCCTGCTTTGGGAAATAGGCTAACTAGGTCGGCAAAGGCTGACGGGAGCGTTTGTAACTTATAGCTGCAAGAGCAGCTTTTGAAAAAACTGCAGACTTGCAATTCCCAAGGGAAGCTCCGTGTGTTATCAGCTTCAAGGTCTGAAACATCTTGTGATGGAGACAGCCTTGCGTGTTGTGAAGCTTCCCTTGTCTGGTGGGTGAGATCATAATATACCAGACCCAGTACATGGAATGTTCCAGATAAGAATTAAGAACATCTCGACACCAAGAATGATGGTGTCGAGGATGAAGGGGGGGCGGGGTATGGGTGTTGGGGAAGTGTGCAAAACATTCACACAAACCCAATATAAGAAAAGCCAAAGACCCCAGTTAGAGAGAATTCTCAAGACATGGGTGCTGATAGGAGGCAGGGGCACAGTTATTGAGGTTGTATTGTTTAAAACCTATGTATGTCTTATGTTGTATGTTTGGATTATTGCTTGTAATTTAGAAATAGGGTCTTATTTTAGTAATTGTAATTGTTAGTAGCATTTTATGTTAAGCATTGCTTATTAGTTGGTAGTTGCATTTTTTTTTTATTCGTTCATGGGATGTGGGCATCGCTGGCGAGGCCGGCATCTATTGCCCATCCCTAATTGCCCTTGAGAAGGTGGTGGTGAGCCGCCTTCTTGAACCACTGCAGTCCGTGTGGTGACGGTTCTCCCACTGTGCTGTTAGGAAGGGAGTTCCATGATTTTGACCCAGCGACGATGAAGGAACGGTGATATATTTCCAAGTCGGGATGGTGTCTGACTTGGAGGGGAACGTGCAGGTGGTGTTGTTCCCATGTGCCTGCTGCTCTTGTCCTTCTAGGTGGTAGAGGTCGCGGGTTTGGGAGGTGCTGTCGAAGAAGCCTTGGTGAGTTGCTGCAGTACATCCTGAGGATGGTACACACTGCAGCCACAGTGCGCCGGTGGTGAAGGGAGTCAATGTTTAGTGTGGTGGATGGGGTGCCAATCAAGCGGGCTGCTTTATCTTGGATGGTGTCGAGCTTCTTGAGTGTTGCTGGATCTGCACTCATCCAGGCAAGTGGAGAGTATTATGTTTATGTTTAAGTAGGTCAATAAGAACTATCTCTTTTGAGGTCAGTGGTCCGAATTATTTTATTTAATCACAATCGAGTGGACAAGTAAGATTTAAACAACTACCTTACTTTAAACAACACTCACATATTCCTTGGCATCTAATCCTGAATCCAACCATGACTTCCTATCCAGGAATATCAGATTCTGCAATCCCTTTTGAGAGGATTTATAAATTCTGGTCTAGATCTAATGTGAAGTGAGATCAGGAACTGAGTTGTAGAATTGTCAAACTAGATTTTATCTGGGTTGGGAAACTCTACACAGCTTCCCCCCCCCTCTTGAGGAAACTGCTGACTGGTTACAGACTTCTTGCCTTGTCTCAAATGGGTGGCTTTACTGTAGGCTCAGTAAATCCCTGAAGTATCTCTACTAGTTTCGCACCCTGCCAATGATAATTATGTCCACTGCGGTATTAAATTATTAAAGGAGATTTGCCTGGATTCAGAACCAATAGGATCCAAGCCCTGAGATTCTTTCACTAGGATAGATATTTTCCCCTTTCTTCAGGTTCACCTTGAGGTCCTAGTCATTGGTCATTGGATTTCTCAGTACAGCTCAGGTACTAAGTTAGTCATCATTGATAATCCCCTCCCCTATTCCACCCCTCTGGCTCTGTGTGACGGCATTCAACATTTGGACCAATATGGGCATTGTGCCAGCACAGAAAAGTCTCCCTGAGTGTGGCAATAGAATGCCACGCACCTCCTACAGCTCCTGTTGTTACTTCAAAGATTAAGTCTTGCTCTGTTGGTGATCTCTTGATGTGATCGTCAATGAGTTTAGACCGTAATGCATCTTGAGTAAAGGTCTTTGAGGTATCCTCACCATAAGTTTCCACTTCACCTGCAGTAGTAGCATAAGCCGCTATCCAGTTACTAATTGTCCTGCTATCTCAGTCTAGATCAGGTCTGGTGTCATTCCCTGTGGATTTCTGCCTATTAATGACCTATTAATGCCCAAAAGCAAAAAGCAATTGCATGATAGACTTGAGCTTAGAGAAATAGGAGCTGATACATGGGATCTTTTCTGTTCCCATCCTAATGCATCTGCATCATTAGTGCTCCCTCATGGGAAGAGGTATGGGAAGAGGTGGAAATGCCGGCTGATGCTACATTCTATCTTTGCCTTTATTATTGGTTAATCAGTTTTACCAACTGCTCAAGCATCTTTCCCTTATACCTCCAAACATTTACTGGTGGATCTCATGCAGTATGATTCACCCGAAGCTGCCATAGACACTAGCACTCGGCAAACAGTGGCGCTATGACGAGTGACAACTCAAGGAGTAAAAGGACCATTCAGGGTTTAAAGATTTAACAGTCATATATGTTAGTCTTGCTTGAATGCCAGCCACTTTGGATTTGCAACTGGACAGGCCGTTTCCTCTGCAAGGCTCCATGTCTTACAATATACAAGTGTTAGTTGTTAATGTTGCTGAGGCTTTCAAAGTTTTTTCAGTAGCAACAAAGCAGTTTCCTGACTTTGCGTTGGTCAGTGGGGAGCCCCAGTGAGTGGCCACAGATGTCTGGTGATTGTAGGTGACGAACCAGTGACTATCCCGCTACACGTGACCAGTGAACACCGGCTAATAACTTAAACTGCGGCATGGATTTGGAAGATGAACTCTCAGAACTCAAACCTTGTTCCTAGCCTATGGGCCTTAGCAACGAATTCAACATCAGAACCCAGGAACTGATCCCAGCTTGACTGCAACCACTGCCCCTCCCACCCCACCCCGCTCCTGCCCCTTGTCCGGATTGGAACTTTTTAAAGAATTAGCAACCAAACAGTCATTTAAAAATAAAAGTTTAAATTCAGTGGATCTGAATTGAGGGTCAAAAGGAATAAAGAACTTGTATTTATACAGCACCTTTCACAACCTCAGGACGTCCCAAAGCGCTTTATAGCAAATTAAGTACTTTTGAAATGTAGTCACTGTTGTAATGTAGGAAATGCCGCAGCCAATTTGCGCACAGCAAGGGCCCACAAACAGCAATGTGATAATGACCAGATAATCTGTTTTAGTGTTGTTGGTTGAGGGATAAATATTGGCCAGGACATCTGAGAAAACTCCCCTGCTCTTCTTCTAAATAGTGCCAGGGGATCTTTTATGTCCACCTGAGAGGGTAGACGGGGCCTCGGTTTAACATCTCATCTATAAGACCGCACCTCCGACAGTGCAGCACTCCCTCGGTACTGGCACTGGGAGTGTCAGCCTAGATTTTATGCTCAAGTCTCCGGAGCGGGACATAAACCCACGACTGATATATTAGCAGGTTCCTCTAATGAGGCCATATGGGTGGAGCTTAAAAACAAAAAGGGGGCAAGCACTTTGATGGGAGTGTACTATAGGCCCCCAAACAGTCAGGGGGAGATAGAGGAACAGATATGTAGGCAAATCTCAGAAAATTGTGCAAATAATAGGGTAATAATAGTGGGGGATTTCAACTTCCCCAATATTAACTGGGATACTCAGAGTGTAAAAGGCTTAGAGGGTATAAAATTCTTAACGTGCATCCAGGAGAGCTTTTTGAGCCAGCATGTAGAAAGTCCTACAAGAGAGGGGGCGGTACTGGACCTAATTCTAGGGAATGTGGCCGGCCAAGTGGAAGAAGTGCTAGTAGGTGAGCACTTTGGTGAGAGTGACCATAATTCGGTGTGATTTAAGGTGGTCATGGAAAAGGACAGGGAGGGGCCGGAAATAAAGGTTCTAAATTGGGGGAAGGCCGATTTTAATAGGATAAGGCAGGATCTGGCCAAAATGGACTGGGATCAGCTGCTTGTAGGAAAATCCGCATCGGAGCAATGGGAGTCTTTCAGAAGGGAAATTGAGACCATACAATGGCAACATGTTCCCGTAAAGGTCAAGGGTGGTTCCAAGAACTCCAGGGAACCTTGGATGTCAGGGGATATACGAGAATGGATTAGGAAAAAAAGGAGGGCTTTTGGCAGATACAAAAGGCTAAAGACGGAGGAAGCCCTAGAGGAGTACAAAAAGTGCAGGGGGATACTTAAAAAAGAAATTAGGAGATCAAGGAGGGGCCATGAAATAACACTGGCGAGCAAAATAAAGGAAAATCCTAAGATGTTTTATAAGTATATTAAGGGTAAGAAGATGACTTGGGAAAAAAATAGGCCCATTAGGGACAAAAATGGCAATGTGTGTGTGGAGCCGGCAGATGTAGGAGGGGTTCTAAATGAATTTTTTGCATCTGTTTTCACTATGGAGAAGGACGATGTAGACATAGAAATCTGGCAGGGGGACTGTGATATACTCGAACATATTAACATCGAGCGGGAGGAGGTATTGGCGGTTTTAGCAGGCCTAAAAATGGATAAATCCCCAGGCCCGGACGAAATGTATCCCAGGCTACTGTGTGAGGCAAAGGAGGAGATTGCGGGGGCTCTGACACATATATTTAGAACCTCTCTGGCCACAGGGGATGTGCCAGAGGACTGGAGAACCGCTAATGTAATACCATTATTCAAGAAGGGGAGTAGGGAAAAACCGGGGAACTACAGGCCAGTGAGCCTAACATCAGTGGTAGGAAAATTATTGGAAAAAATTCTGAAGGACAAAATTAGTCTCCACTTGGAGAAGCAAGGATTAATCAGGGATAGTCAACATGGCTTTGTCAAGGGAAGATCATGTCTGACTAATTTGATTAAATTTTTTGAGGGGGTGACTAGGCGTGTGGATGAGGGTAACGCAGTGGATGTGGTATACATGGATTTCAGTAAGGCCTTCGATAAAGTCCCCCACAGGAGACTGGTCAAGAAGGTACGAGCCCATGGAATCCAGGGTGCCTTGGCACTTTGGATACAAAACTGGCTTAGTGGCAGAAGGCAGAGGGTGATGGTCGAAGGTTGTTTTTGTGACTGGAAGCCTGTGGCCAGTGGGGTACCACAGAGATCGGTGCTGGGTCCCTTGCTGTTTGTGGTCTACATTAATGACTTGGATATGAATGTAAAAGGTATGATCAGTAAGTTCGCTGATGATACAAAAATTGGTAGGGTGGTAAATAGCGAGGAGGGTAGCCTCAATCTGCAGGACGATATAGATGGGTTGGTCAGATGGGCGGAACAGTGGGAAATGGAATTTAACCCGGAAAAGTGCGAGGTGATGCACTTTGGAGGGACTAACAAGGCAAGGGAATACACAATGAATGGGAGGACCCTAGGCAAGACAGAGGGTCAGAGGGATCTTGGTGTGCAAGTTCACAAATCCCTGAAGGCGGCGGAACAGGTAGATAAGGTGGTAAAGAAGGCATATGGGATACTTGCCTTTATTAGCCGAGGCATAGAATATAAGAGCAAGGAGGTTATGATGGAGCTGTATAAAACACTGGTTAGGCCACAGCTGGAGTACTGTGTGCAGTTCTGGTCGCCACACTACAGGAAGGATGTGATCGCTTTGGAGAGGGTGCAGAGGAGATTCACCAGGATGTTACCAGGGCTGGAGCGCTTCAGCTATGAAGAGAGACTGGGAAGATTGGGTTTGTTGTCCTTGGAGCAGAGGAGGCTGAGGGGGGACATGATTGAGGTGTACAAAATTATGAGGGGCACAGATAGGATGGATACTAAGGAGCTTTTTCCCTTCGTTGAGGGTTCTATAACAAGGGGACATAGATTCAAGGTAAAAGGCGGGAGGTTTAGAGGGGATTTGAGAAAGAACTTTTTCACCCAGAGGGTGGTTGGAGTCTGGAACTCACTGCCTGAAAGGGTTGTGGAGACAGGAACCCTCACAACATTCAAGAAGCATTTGGATGAGCACTTGAAATGCCATAGCATACAAGGCTACGGACCAAGTGCTGGAATATGGGATTAGATTAGACAGGGCTGATGGCCGGCGCAGACACGATGGGCCGAAGGGCCTCTATCCGTGCTGTATAACTCTATGACTCTATGACTCTATGACCTTCTGACTCGGAGGCGAGAGAGCTACCCAACCGAGCCAATGCTGTCGTTCTGAATCCAGATAAGCCGTGCTACAGTCTAACATTCATGGGTTGGTAATGAGCGACAGTCGAGGGTTAAAAGTCCATTCTGCTGACACTACCAAAAAAAAAATCCATTTGTCAACAAATATTAAAAACACAAACATTAACAACTTAATGAGCCCGCAGCCTGATTGCTTTGGATTGTTCCTTGGCAGCCGGTTGACACATTCAACAGCCCCGACTGTTGGAGGAGCTGCTCACTGGCGCAAGTAATACATTAAAATTAAAAGCTTGCAACATAATAATGAAGGATACAAGTGCCACTCACAGTGTATGCAGTGAATATATTCTTGACCATTACAGGGCTCTGTGAATATTCTTTTCTTTTTGTGCTCTCATCTCATTTAGATAGCCCTCGGTCGTAAAAATAAAACCGTACTGATCAATAACCCACACTGCAGAACATATCACGGCTGGTATTTGGCAGTACTATTATTTCTTCAATTCCATTTTTTGTCCCTAACTAACAGGCTGACATGTGAAGTAAAAGAATCAGAGAAATGCTTAATAAGGATTCTGTATCGTTATTTGCAGAGGAGGTTGAAGGTAGTGAACCTGGTGACACACAGGGGTCGAGTGTCATGTGTGGCGTACATTAGGCAGCAGTGGGCGGGTAAACTCACCCGATGATGTCGGTGGGAGGCCCCATCAATTTCCAAAGTCAGGTTTCATTTGTATTATTTATAGGCAGCTCGCTGTTTGGGGGTGGGGTGCGGAATTCAGCCGGCCTGTCCCTTTTTAAAGCAAGCCTGCGTCTCTTAAAGGGGAGGTTGCATTTTCAGTGGTAGAATGTGCATTTTTACAGCAACAATGTCAACGGCCAAGGCACCCCGATTTTCAGATACTGCCGTGGAGGAGCTTACTGAACAGGTCGGGGCCAGGAAGCAGGTCCTGCTTCCCTCAGACGGCAGATGGCACCATGCTAAATAAGTCATGACACATTTGTGCTGAGCAGGGCAGTGCCAGCAGCATCATTCCCAGGACCTGGCTGCAATGCCACAAAAAAGTTTAATGACCTTACCAGGACTGCCAAGGTAAGGCTCCTTTTCACATCTCTCTTACTCTGAACATAGCCCTGCAACACTACACTTTTTCCCCCCAATCACAACCAATCCTTTCCTCTCTCGCTGCACACGCCTCTCCTCCCAATCACAGTAAGACACTTCACTGCACCTCCTTCTGCTCACACTCACAACTTCTGCTCAAGCTCACATCAAGCTCCTGATCCTGCCCTCAAAACCGGCACGAGCAACATTCTACTTTTATTTTGTCACCAAGTTGGAGATGGTAAACTGCTGAATGTACAATTTAATTCAACCATAATGAATCAAGTTTTGTTTTCTTTATCATTTAGTGCTGGGTTATTGAAAACTTTAATAAGAATGCAACATAAAGACAACACAATGGGTAAGTTGCATTTCTTCCAGCAGCTATGACTTCAGTGGAGTAAGTCCTGTTGTTATGGGAACAGCAGGCCTCAGGCTGTTCTAAATTTATTACGATAATCACACTTCACCTAACCTTCTAGGATAATCTTAGCCAGACTTTAACAAGCCTAACCACATCACAAACACAAGCAAGTGCAGCCAAGAATAGTGTTAAAATGGTGGAGAGTAGTGGAAGTATCAAGACAGTTGAGACAAATTATATTTTGCACAATAAAATTGCAATTGGCAAACAAAAAAAAGATTCATTATTTCAGAATTAAATGCCACAGTACCATTCATCTCTGTCAGCATCGCAGTTACAGTCATACTTGGTATCCAAGCAGCTCTCCTCCAATCCGCAGGCACACTTTTGAACTCCAGGCGATGAACCTCCCCAGTAAGTTTGCTTTTCATTGGTCCTCCCAATCCACCAGGTGAACGGTGTTCCGCCTGAAAGAAACTTTGTAATATTACCAAGAATAAAACTGTCGGGACTACTGGGCTTTCCCATTAATAAACTTCTCTTTTTTTTTGTCACGGGGGACTTTTTTGTGTTCATGAAGGTGAGTGGTATCAGTCCTGAGAAACAGAAAATGTTCCTGTTTCTGCATCGATACGAGGGTTGCCAACTCTGGTTGGAAGTATTCCTGGAGGTTTCATCACTGATGTCCCTCCACTAACCACCTCGCCTCCGTGCTCCCGCCATTGGTCAATTGGTTGCCCAACACATCCATCCTTGCGTTGCACCGCCTTTCCATGGCCAGTTGGAAAGCGAACAGGCTCTTTGTTAACCGATCGGCTGGTCCTTGACATGTCAGTCAAACAGCCATTTTTTTCCCATCTCCAATTAATAATAATCGAAAGTGTTCAAAGAAAATGAAAACAAAACACACCAATTTTTTTAATGCCCCCTGTGATTTTTCTACCGGGTTGCTTTCAGCAGTGTCCAGGGGATTAATCTTTAAGGTTGGCAACCCTAACTGATATACATCAAGCACTGGTTAAATAAACTGTGGGATACATGAAATAACACAAAAGGAGGCCATTCAGCCCACCAATAGCTCCGCATTGGAGCTGTCAGGCTGGATTTCTCTCTGGGGCGGGTTGGCCACAGGAGGTGAGATGAAGGGGATGGGACCTCTGCTTGCCACCTTAACCCTGCCATGTCATTAACCCATTTCCTGGGTTGTGGCTCATTAAAAATGGAATGGATGGTGGGCTCCCAGTGGGATCCCTGGTGCTCAGATGGAGCCCGCCAATGCTGGCCAAAAAAGTCAACCCCACACTCTCTGGCTTTGATTGAGGGGATAACTATTTCAGTGAAAGAGGGCAGAACTGCCACAGAGATGATAGGTACAATTGTTATGAAGGCCTCTTGATGAGCCAAGGCCTACTTTGATAATGTAATAGGGGCGGAAGGCGGGAGAGGTGGCCATTACCAGGCCTTGTTCCCTCCCATCGCTGCCCCAGCATGTACTGCCACCCCCTTCTGCCATTACCTGGAGTTACTGGTACTGCGATGGGCAGGCAGGAAATCGGTCAGTTTTTCCAACTCCATCCCAGTCAAGTGGTCGGGCAGCTGAGATTCCTGTTGGGACCCATTTTCCCTCCTTCTTCACTGCTTTACCACCCGGCTTTGGGTGGTATAACAGAGGATAATCCAGGCCATCTGCTGTAATCCCACTTCCCTGTGCTCTTTAATATCTTCCCTCTTCTAATTCTCTCTTAAATGTCCTCATTAACTCAGCTTCAATGGACACTTGAGGTTGCCAATCCTCCAGGATCGCCCTGGAGTCTCCAGGAATTAAGAGCTAATCTCCAGGACACTCCTGCGAGCAAAACCCGAGAGAAAAATCATAGGGGCATTAAAAAAGTGTTTTAAAAAATTTTCATTGACCACTTTTGTTTATTAGTTATACCGGAAAAAAAGCTGTTTGACTGACAGTCAAAAATCATCCAATTGGGCAACAAACAGTCCAGTTACTTTCCGATTGGCCATGGGTAGGCGGTGTGCCACGAGGATGAACGTGTCGGGTGACCAATGGTGGGAGTGTGGGGCGGGGCAGTAGGAGGCAGGATGTCATGTGATGATACCTCCAGGAATACGACCTCCAGGAACATGACCAACCAGAGTTGGCAACCTTAGGCCCAATTTCAGTTGAGCCTCAGGCCTTCTGGTTGGGGCATATGCTGGCTGCACCCCATTAGTTTCTACCCCATAGGGCCTCAGTTTAAAATCTCATCTGAAGGACAGCATTCACTCTGTATTTTACTGAAGTGCAGCCTTTATCATGTGATCTCAAGTTCTGGAGTGGGGTTTGAACACACAGCCATTTGACTAAGAGGCAACGGTACTAACAAATGAGCCAACCTGACTCTTGACCCCATAAAGTCATAATCTCATTTAATATAAGCATTTTAACAGCTGCCACCATCTCCCCTCTTTCCGCACCCCACCCCCACCCGCCCAAACCATCTCTTCCAGTTTCTTCATTGTGCCCTTCATTGGCATTTAGTTCTCTCTTCACTGCTTCTTTTTTGCAGATGATACAAAGATGGGAGGGAAAGTAGAGAGTGAGGAGGACATAAAAAACCTGCAGGGGGATATAGACAGGCTGGGTGAGTGGGCGGAGATTTGGCAGATGCAATATAATATTGGAAAATGTGAGGTTATGCACTTTGGCAGGAAAAATCAGAGAGCAAGTTATTTTCTTAATGGCGAGAGACTGGTAAGTACTGCAATACAAAGGGATCTGGGGGTCCTAGTGCAAGAAAATCAAAAAGTTGGTATGCAGGTGCAGCAGGTGATCAAGAAAGCCAACGGAATGTTAGCTTTTATTGCTAGGGGGATAGAATATAAAAACAGGGAGGTATTGCTGCAGTTATATAGGGTATTGGTGAGACCGCACCTGGAATACTGCATACAGTTTTGGTCTCCATACTTAAGAAAAGACATACTTGCTCTCGAGGCAGTACAAAGAAGGTTCACTCGGTTAATCCCGGGGATGAGGGGGCGGACATATGAGGAGAGGTTGAGTAGATTGGGACTCTACTCATTGGAGTTCAGAAGAATGAGAGGCGATCTTATTGAAACATATAAGATTGTGAAGGGGCTTGATCGGGTGGATGCAGTAAGGATGTTCCCAAAGATGGGTGAAACTAGAACTAGGGGGCATAATCTTAGAATAAGGGGCTGCTCTTTCAAAACTGAGATGAGGAGAAACTTCTTCACTCAGAGGGTGGTCGGTCTGTGGAATTTGCTGCCCCAGGAAGCTGTGGAAGCTACATCATTAGATAAATTTAAAACAGAAATAGACAGTTTTCTAGAAGTAAAGGGAATTAGGGGTTATGGGGAGTGGGCAGGAAATTGGACATGAAGCTGAGTTCGGATCGGTCAATGCCCTGTGGGTGGCGGAGAGGGCCCAGGGGCTGTGTGGCCGGGTCCTGCTCCTACTTCTTGTGTTCTTTAGATTTGTGGTTGGGATCAGATCAGCCATGATCTTATTGAATGGCGGAGCAGGCTCGAGGGGCCGATTGGCCTACTCCTGCTCCAATTTCTTATGTTCATATGTTCTTATTTCCCCCCCCTTTACCTCTCCTACACCCTCCCTTCCTTTTCCTTCAGCGCTGCTCCTATTTGAATCCTGCTGCTTCAAGTGATTCTGGCTGAGGCATACTGTAACCAGGATTTCCTATTCCCCAAGAATGAATACTTAAAGTATTAGCGGCCAGAACCACTTCCATTAATGGTAGAGTGCATTGATTTTTGTCAGCAAACACTGATAAGCGGTTTGAGTCCCCAGAACATAGGATGCCAGAGAGAAATGCTAATGGTTGGCATCGAGGGAATTCCTATTTTCGTGTTTCACTGTTTGCTTCGGAATAAAGCTTATAATATGGTCCACATTTCAACTTAAGAGACCGTCCCAAAGCGTAGGTTAGTCTTCAGCCGTGCCATCTGATTTTGGGCAGTTGGAGGAGAAGAATTGGACAGAGTACTGCCTTGCCAGAAATGTGGGACAACAGGCCAGATAGCATCACTAAGGTATGCCACTGCCAGACTAATCGTAATGTTGAAGGTTGCCTCGGAAGTACCCTGACCGTTGTATATCCTGCTTTTAGTGGCACCCTGCGGAAGAGTGCATGCCAGGATGATCAAGAGACAGCGTAGCCTGTTTTGGCAGCACCTGCCAAGGTGCCACCAACCGTTTCTGCAGACCCTGGTGCAAGTACCTGGCCAAGGCCAGGAGGGACCATGGGATGCAAAGCTCTGCCATCAGCAGTAAGAGGAGCTGCAACTACCGTACAGCATAGGGTTAATATATGCATCAGAAGATGATCGATCCACCTCACGAGGGTTTGTGGAATTTCGGCTCAAGAAAATCTTACAGCACAGCAGGAGGCCATCCAGCCCATCACATCTGTGCTGGCACTCTGAAAGACCAATCCATTTAGTCCATTTCCTCTGCCCATTCCCCATAGCCCTTTGGGTTTTTCTTTCTCAAGTATTTATCTACTTCCCTTTTAAAAGGTATGACGAATTCTGCTTCCACCATTGTTTCTGGGAGGGCATTTCATATCCTAATAACCCTCTGAATAAAAAAAAATCTTCTAACCTCTCTCTTTGTCCTTTTGGTGATGACCTTAAATTTATGCCCGCTAGTTACCGATTCACCTAACATAAGAACATAAGAAATAGGAGCAGGAGTAGGCCATATGGACCCTCAAGCCTGCTCCGCCATTCAATAAGATCATGGCTCATCTTCGAACTCAACTCCACTTTCCCGCCCAATCTCCACATCCCTTGATTTCCTTAGAGTCCAAAAATCTATCGATCTCAATCTTGAATATACTCAACGACTCAGCATCCACAGCCCTCTGGGGTAGAGAATTCCAAAGAATCACAACCCTCTGAGTGAAGAAATTCCTCCTCATCTCAGTCTTAAATGGCCGACCCCTTATCCTGAGACTATGCCCCCTAGTTCTAGACTCTCCAGCCAGGGGAAACAACCTCTCAGCATCTACCCTATCAAGACCAGTGAAATAGCTTGTCCCAAATTACCTTATCAAAACCCCTCATGATTTTGAACCCTTCTATCATATCTCCTCTTAACCTTTTTTGTTCTAATGAAAAACGCCTCAGTTTCTCTGGTCTCCTCAAAACCAAAGCCTCTCAATCCTGGTATCACCTTAGTGAATCACTTTTGCACCCTCTCCATGGCCTTGACAGCTTTCCTAAAGTAAGGCATCCAAAACTGACTACAATATTCTAATTATGTCTAATTAATGATTTCTAATAGCTTTAGCATTACATCTTTGCTTTTTACCACAGTGACTACACTTCAAAAAAGTACATCATTCAGCTCTAAAACACTATGGGACATCCTGAGGTCGTGAAAGGCACTATATAAATGCAAGTTCTTTCATTCTTCTTTACCTATTTCTCATTCAATTTTGCCGCGTCAACTATCGTAGTTGTAGTGTAGTTGTAGGCTCCGGCCACGAGGTGGCTCTGAAGTCTAAATTCCTAAAGTCTCCCAACGTTGTTACCTTTTGGTATATATAAAAACATATTCATCAATGACTGCTGGCAACACCACGGACAATTTACTAACACTATAGAACTTACACACAAATGCCATGCACTTTACTGAAATCTTAGTAACCACACTTTGCTGTCGACACTAAGTTAGGTGGCACAGTAAATAGTGTAGATGGGAGCAGAAAAGTTGCAAAGGGACATTGATACATTAAGTGAGTGGGCAAAACTGTGGCAGATGGAGTTCAATGTGGGGAAGTGTGAGGTCATCCACTTTTCACCTAAGAAAGATAGATCAGAGTATTTTCTAAATGGTGAGAAGCTAGGAACTGTGGAGGAGCAGGGAGATTTAGTGGTCTATATACAGAAATCACTAAAAGCCAGTGGACAGGCTCAAAAAATAATTTAAAAGGCTAATGGAATATTGGCCGTTATCTCAAGGGGGCTGGATTACAAAGAGGTGGAATTTATGTTGCAGCTGTGCAGAGCTCTGGTTAGACCCCATTTAGTTCTCGGCACGAAAGTACAGAAGAACTGAGTACAGAAATCACTCTAAAAGCTAGTGGACAGGTCCAAAAAATAATTTAAAAGGCTAATGGAATATTGGCCGTTATCTCAAGGGGGCTGGATTACAAAGGGTGGAAGTTATGTTACAGCTGTGCAGAGCTCTGGTTAGACCCCATTTAGTCCTGGGCAATGCACCTCAGGAAGGATATATTGGCCTTGGAGGAGGTGCAGTGCAGATTCACCAGAATGATACCAGGCCTAAAAGAGTTAAATTAGACAAGGCTTGTATTCCCTTGAGTATAAAACATCAAGGGGTGATGTAATTGAGGGGTATAAGATGATTAAAGGAGTTGATAGGGTGGATAAAGAGAAACTATTTCCTCTGGTGGGGGAGTCCAGAACAAAGGGTCATAACCTTAAAATTAGAGCTAGGTCATTCAGAGTTGATGTCAGGAAGCACTTCTTCACACAAAGGGCAGTGGAAATCTGGAACTCTCTCCCCCAAAAAGCTGTTGAGGCTGGGGGTCAATTGAAAATTTCAAAACTGAGGTTGATAGACTTTTGCTAGGCAAGGGTATTAAGTGTCACGGAACCAAGGTAAATGGAGTTAAGATACAGATCAGCCTTAAACTAATTGAATGGCAGAACAGGCTCGAGGGGCTGAATGGCCTACTCCTGTTCCTATGTTCTACCTTGCACCTATTAACATGACATTGTTCTCAAGTCAAGCATAGGCCTGCTGCAAGGAAGAAGTAAGATACTTCACATACCAACCAACCTTGCACCCTCTCTGAATGAGATAACTGGTTTCGTGCCAATTAACCACACTTAACCAGATTCTTGCATTTCTTTACGCCAATTCAGGCAGGAGGTTTTATCTCCACTGGAGACTTAATTGGCACAGCCTCAACTCACTTCACGAGGAACCCTTTGCACTCGCCAAAGTCTAAAGACTCATTCCATCTGTCTGCGTTCTCGGAGGTAAAAGGACAATGTTCCAATTCTCGACATCACCCTCTCCCCATAATTGCTGTTCCTTGGCATGGTTGAAGATTGGCCGGAACTCAGCTCTTGTGCAGTCCACCTTTGAGATATTTCAGCATTTAAATTTCTGTCACAAAGTTAGTCTCCAAATATCACAAAGTTAGTCTCCAAATATCACTGAAAATTCATGCTTTTTGTAATTAAAAGTAGAACTTGCTGGCAACCAATTATACTATGCAACAGATTTTAACTACTCACTCAATCTGTTCTCCTGGCAAATAGCAACTCATTTGCATTCTCATAATAACAACACAGCTCCGAGGTGTAGCCTTTCCTGAGTTTCAGATACTAATTTTCATGGAAATTCCCTTCAAAGACTGAAGAGGGTGCTTGAACAATCACACCCAAAATTATCAAGCTTCTCATTTCAAATCGGTTGACATTTTATTCATTGGGGCAATTTTCATTTCATCAAAAGACCTTTCATGCTCTTTAATAAGACATCTGTTCTGCAGTTCTAGTCATCCCTTCTTTGAAAGCCTTGTCAGAAACACAACTTTAATCCATTTGCTTTCGTGAAGTGAGACAGATACTTCAATATTTTCTTGTCACTTATTGTAATGATTCTGACAAAAATCAATGCGCAGTGTTTTTTTTATTGCATCTATTTCAAGCGAAGATGCAGCCTTCCACGTGACATCCTAATCAGAGCACATCTGGGCGACAATTATCAATGCAATTATCTCAAACTTGTGACGCAAAACTCTTCTAGGCTGCATCTGGCAGACAAAGTGCCACTTTGTCGTTGGCTTTGACCAAACGGACCGACACAGGGGACTACAGAGCTGGTACCATAACCAGAATCAAAATGAGAGGGAGGGGGATCTGCTGTGTCTTCAGGAAATCTGGCATAAATTGGTACGATTATTCATCCACTCATTCAAGTGAAAACCTCAAATGGATTCACTGAACAGTGCTTTCTGAATAAAATGACAAATTAAGACATCTGTCTTTAACTTGTATCATACCCAGGGTTGTAGTTTTGCTACGAGGGGTCATTGATCCAGCGAAATGAAAACTTGTGACCGTTCAATGACTTTCTCTTTGAGCGACTTCACTTTCTCATTTACCACTCCCTCAGCCATACCGTCTCAAATCCACGGCATATCTTCTCTATCTTCCTTGACACCTCTTTTTTCTCGCCCTTAACTCTTTGTTTTTGTTCTCCATGCCGACCTCTTCTTTGAGACTCCCTTCAATCCCTTCTGCACCATCACCATGCTTCTCCCTCCCACCGCCCCCAACTTATTGCTCCTTTTCTGTACCCTGGTGTTTTCTTATGTTCCTCTTGCCTCAGTAATCTTCTGCATCAGCTTGCCATCTTCTCTGAATCTTCTACATCTTTGTCTCATTGTTCCGACATGTCTTCCCCAAATCCTGTGATGTATTTTCCGACTCCCTGGACTCTATGGGAAGCTGACCGATTCTAGCTCTAATTAGAACCCGTCATTTAGCATGTTTCCACTGAGAAAAATCACTGCAACTCTTCATTGGCCTGACTTTCAGCTCCATTACAAGTGGACTGTCTTTGTGAAAGAGTGTTTGTCAAACTTTTCTTCATTTGTTTGCAAAAGTCACGCTGAAATACATCATCTGGCGACTCGTGTGACATCATTGTGGTAAAAAAAAACAGTTTTTCTGATGACTCTTCCTCCTCAAACAAAATAAAACATTTGCCAAATTCTTGTCCATAAAGACATTGCCCCTTTAATAGACAGGTCTCTCAATACTTAGCTACACCTATGATTAGAAATTTGCAGGTGCAACTCTGCTCAAAAAATAAATGAAACAGAAACACAGCTCACTTTCTTTTCCCGGCTATGATGCTATCTTGGTTATTAAGTCACAGGACGAGCTGTCATGATGGCTCAGAGGCTTAGGGCTATAAATTCGGCCGCGTAGAGCCCATTTTGTTGGCACCAAGCGGCCTCCTAAGGTCCCAAAATGGCGTCTGAAATGCGCGCGCCCGCTTCTAGCATGACATGCGCTGGACGCCATCTTGGTAAAAGAGTTTGCGCACGAGCAGACAGTGAACGCCGGTACCATATAAAATAAGGAGAATATGCGTTAGATCAGTGTGCAATGCTGATTTTAAGGGATAGATACCATTTTGGCATTCAACTCTCCAGCCAACGCACTGTCTTAACCACGAACAGCTAAACATGTCATGGACGACCTGGAGGACCCCCCACCAGCGCTATTTAAAGGGACCATGTACGATTTACAAGTTAGTTGCTGGATTATTGCTTCTGGCTGCTGATTCATTTGTACCTGTTTTTGGAGGTCTCCTATACCTGAATACTACGACTAGGGGAAATAGCCTAAAAATTAGAGCCAGGACTTGCAGAAGTGAAGTTAGGAAACACTTCTACACGCAAAGGGTGGTAGAATTTGAAATGCTCTTCTGCAAACGGCAGTTAATGCTAGCTCAATTGTTAATTTTAAATCTGAGATTGATAGATTTTTGTTAGCCAAAGGTATTAAGGGACATGGGGCTAAGGAGGGTATATGGAATTAGGTCACAGATCAACCATGATCTCACTGAATGGCGAAACAGGCTCGAGGGGCTAAATGCCACTGCCACTTGCTGCCTCCTGTTATGCGTCACCTTCTCCTGCAAGAAAACGGGACGTGTATCGGTGAGTGTCCTGCAGGATGGTTGGGTGATGTGCCTTTCATGGTTGAATAGCTGCCAATGTGTGTGACCTTTGGGTTGTGGGTGTGTGGCTTGCAACAGTGGTAATGTAAGAGGATGAGAGGAAGCATCTGATTGGAAGAGTTCAGTACTGATTGAACGAGTTTGTTGTTAAGTGGGTGATGGGGGTGTAGTGCGTGGAACAGTTGGTTGGAGAATCCACTTGATAGTTGACCTCACTCACCTTGGCCACTCGTGTCAAAGCATTGAACTTCTTCCTGCACTACATCCATGTTTGTGGTGATATGCGACTGGTATTGACTTTGTCACCTACTGCTTCCCACTGCCTTGGCAGCATATGCCTGGAGGGCCTCTTGCCCCCACTGTGGATATAGGATGCCCCTCCTGCTGTCCACCTCTTGCACCAAGCCTCTAGTGCATCATCAGAGAACGTTGGTGCACGCTGTCTTGCAGGCCCGGTACAAACTCAGATTGGCAGATTGGTGATGTGGGATTTAGTAGTGCGCAACCTTTATTCAATGTTTTAACATAACTCAACAGTTTGTAAACATAGGGATTGGACCTACTTCTGTGTTTTACTATTCCTGCCCCGATTGGGTGTGTGTGTGTGTGTGTGTGTGTGTGTGTGTGGTGTATGTGTGTATGGACACTGGGTGAAGATAGGGTCAGGCTGAGCTGTGACGTCTCCACTGCCTGCTGTCGCTCCCTGTCTGATTAAGCTAACAGAAGGTGATCTCTCACCAATAGAACCACAACTCGTGAAGGAGTCAACGGTCTGAGAAAGGGGAGGAGAGGCGAGAACATTGCCGCAGAAAAAAAAGGCAAAAGAATGTTATGATCCTGATTTTTATTTGTTACGGTTATCACTATATTGTTCTTGAATATTCATTGTATTATTATAATATACAAAAGAGCTGGGCTCAAGGCTGTTGTCGTATTAAGGGTTATGCGCACAACACGTGTTACAAATTATCAATGGCAAACTCTTTGAAGTAGCACTGTATCCATAACTAGGCATTCGGAACAAAAACTTGAACTTATATAACACCTTTCGGGAAATGCTTTAAGATGGTTCACAAAGTAGGGGTCGGACTCAAGCTGCAGTATGGAGTTAGGGAAGGTGGCTGGAGATGGCAGTTAATAGGGAGGTTTGAAGACGACCTTTGAAGGTTGGCCAGATGATTGAAGGCTCTGCCACTGAATATGGAACAGGTGGATGGGGTGGGGAGATATATAGAAGACCAGAGTAAGAACAGAAGATGCAAGTGGTGATAGTGGGCTGAGGGAGGTTGCAGGGTTGGGTGGACTGAGGCCATGTACGGATTTATAAACAAGATTTTTGAAATCGGTGCTTTGCGGGACAAGATGCCAGTGGAGGCTAGTGAGACAGGGGTGATAGGTGAGGAGGACTTAGAGGATCAGGCAGCGGAGGTCTGCATCAGTAGGAGTTAATCTAGGGTGGAGCTCGTGAAACCCATGAGGTGAACATTGGAAAAGTTGTTCTTGGAGGTGAAGAAAGAAAGAAAGGAAGAAGTAAAAGAAAGAATATATAGCATCTTTCATGACCTAAGGACGCCTCAAAGCACTTTATAACCAATGAAGTACTTTTGAAGTGTAGTCACTGTTGAAATGTAGGAGTCAACTTGGGCACAGCAAGGTCCCAGAAAAGCAATGAAATAAATGACCAGGTCATCTGTTTTAGATGTTGGTTGAGGGATAAATATTGGCCAGGACACTGGGAGAAACATCCATGCTCTTCTTTGAATCGTGTCGTGGGATCCTTTACGTCCAACTAAGAGGGTAGACAGGGCCTCGGTTTAATGTCTTGTCCAAAACACGGGTGTAGATGAGAGATCTGTCAGCGGTAGAGATGGAGGTAGGGGATATATCGGAGGTGGAAACAGGCAGTTTGGTGATGGACTGGAGGTGCAGTTTGAAGTTCGCCTCAGGGTGGAAGAGCACAGCACCCCTCAGGATCAGCCTGAGTGAGCAGCCAGGAAGGGGGATGGAATCAGGGGACCAAGACACAAGTTTATGGTTGGAGTCGAACAGGAAGGCTTCGGCCGTGACAATTTTAAGCTTCAGAAAGTACTGGCTCATTTTAATCGAGCTGTTCAAAATTATGAGGGGCTTTGAAAGAGTAAATATGGAAAAACTGTTTCCACTGGCAGAAGGGCCAGTAACCAGAGCACACAGATTTAAGGTAATTGGCAAAAGATCCAGAGGGAAGATGGGGAGAAATTTTTTTACGCAGTGAGTTGTTATGATCTGGAATGCACTGCCTGAAAGGGTGGTGAAAGCAGGTTCAATCGGGAATTGGATAAATACTTCAAGGAAAAAAAATTGTACGGCGACGGGGAAAGAACAGGGGAGCGGGGCTAATTGGGTAGCTCGTTCAAAAAGCCAGAACAGGCACAATGGGCCGAATGGCCTCCTTCTGTGCTATATCATTCTATGATTCTATGATTTTCTTCTTTGAAGGAGGAGATGAAGACAGGGAACCACGTGTTATCTCCGTGAAACTGTCACACGCAACCACACTTTTTGAGACTGTTTACATCATTGCACTGCGTATTTGTAAACAAAACAATCAAACAAACAGAAGATCTGCCAAATACCTTTCTCTTGAAGACAACGCACCTTTACCGCATATTATATCCTTCTGTCAAACTGTACGGGCCTCTGCCCTCCTATAATAACAAACTTAATCCTGAATTTCCTTGATGGCCACTGAAGTATATTTTTTTTCAGGATTTACATAAAATCCACACAAAAAACACACATTAAGACTGACACGGCATATGTTTGAGAGCATCAGCTTAGTGGCAATCAGCTGTTCTTTAATTAAGTATCGGCAGATGTCCTTTGTTACTAAAATATTTAGCTTTCGTTGCACATAAAGCTCTGTTGAATCCCACAGTGCTTGTTCTACTTGATTCAGAAATTATAAGCATCGACAGAGCTAATTTTTTTGGCTCGAATTAACTTAGCGTAAAACCATTGGCATGTCTATGCTTGTACACCTTGGAAGGTATACAGTTTAAAAGAAACATGGTTGGAGGGGTTCCTCATTGAGGTATTAAATGGTACAGACAAGAGAACCCCAGGATATTAATTTAAAGCCAGAAGAGTAGGCCGCAAGGAGATAAATTACTAAACAGTAAATTTTAAAAAGGTGCGTCAGGGAGACTGGGTCTGAACATCCGGGGGTAAGTCTGAGGATGTGCCCACCGGGAACCGACACCGCCGATCCCACTGCACTTTTCCAGGATCGGGGGAATTCTCTAATCTGCATTTGTCTGAGAGGTGCTTCTCGGGCGCTTGTCATCGAGGAGGGGCTGGAAAAGGGGGTGTTGGATTGTCGATCTGCCATCAGCACAGAAGTTTGTGGCCTGTCGGCCCCCTTTGTCATTAAAGAAAATTTGCGGGGGGCAGGTAGTGGGGTGTTGAGTAAAGGGCTATTGGAGTCCCTAGAGCCTCGTATAATTGCCTTAGGGGGTTGTGTGGTTAAGGGGTGGGTAAATTGTGTTATATTGTATCTGATTGGGGAGGGCTTGATGGGCCTGATGGTCTTTTCACATCCTTTTTGCATGTTCATACGTACATTGACTCCTTCCTGCCCACACCAAATACAAAACACAATGCTGAGATGTGAGGTACTACCTATGGTCCACAGAAGGTTTGTACCAAAGCTGAATTTCACCTTTTTACCATACGAACGTCCAAACAGAACAAGAGCAGGTCAGAGGCTGGGTATTCTGCGGCGAGTGACTCACCTCCTGACTCCCCAAAGCCTTTCCACCATCGACAAGGCACAAGTCAGGAGTGTGATGGAATACTCTCCACTTGCCTGGTTGAGTGCAGCTCCAACAATACTCAAGAAGCTCGCACCATCCAGGACAAAGCAGCCCGCTTGATTGATACCCTATCCACCACCCTAAACATTCACTCCCGTCACCACTGGTGCACTGTGGCTGCAGTGTACCATCCACAGGATGCACTGCAGCAACTCGCCAAGGCTTCTTCGACAGCACCTCCCAAACCCACGACCTCTACCATCTAGAAGGACAAGAGCAGCAGGCACATGGGAACAACACCACCTGCACGTTACCCTCCAAGTCACACACCATCCCGACTTGGAAATATATCGCCGTTCCTTCATCGTCGCTGGGTCAAAATCCTGGAACTCCCTACCTAACAGCACTGTGGGAGAACCTTCACCAAACGGACTGCAGCGGTTCAAGAAGGAGGTTCACCACCACCTTCTCAAGGGCAATTAGGGATGGTCAGCGACGCCCACATCCCATGAACGAATGAAAAAAAGAACAATCATAGAAACATAGAATGGTTACAGCATGGAAGGAGGCCATTCGGGCCTTCGTGTTTGTGCTGGGTCTCTGCAACAGCAATCCAGCTAGTCCAACTCCCCTGCCCTATCCCCATAGCCCTGCAAATTTTCTCCCTTCAAGTACCTATCCAGTTCCCTTTTGAAAGCCACGATTGAATCTGTCTCCACCACCCTTTCAGGCAGTGCATTCCAGATCATAACCACTCGCTGTGTAAAAAAGTTTTTCCTTATATCACTTTTGGTTCTTTTGCAACTCATCTTAAATCTACGACCTTTGGTTCTTGACCGTTCCACCAATGGGAACAGTTTCTCTCCATCTACTCTGTCTAGACCCTTCATGATTTTGAATACCTCTATCAAATCTCCTCTCAACCTTCTCTGCTCTAAGGAGAAAAAGCCCAGCATCTCCAATCTATCCTCGTAACTGAAGTCCCTAAGCCCTGGAATCATTCTAGTAAATCTTTTCTGCACCCTCCCGAAGGCCTTCACATCCTTCCAAAAGTGCGGTGCACAGAATTGGACACAATACTCCAGTTGTGACCGAAGCAGTGTTTTATAAATTTTCATCGTAACCTCCTTACGTATGTACTCTATGCCTCAATTTATAAAGTCCAGGATCCCATATGCTTTGTAACCGCTTTCTCAATCTGCCCTGCCACCTTCAATGATTTGTGCTCATATACTCCCAGATCTCCCTGTTCCTGTACCCCTTTTAGAATTGTCCCCTTCTGTTTATATTGCCACTCCTCGTTCTTCCTACCAAAATGTATCACTTCACACTTCTCTGCTTTGAATTTCATCTGCCACGTGTCAGCCCATCCCATCAGCCTGTCTATGTCCTCTTAAAGTCTATCATTATCCTCCTCACTGTTCACTAGCCTTCCAAGTTTTGTGTCATCCATAAATTTTGAAATTGTGCCCTGTACACCTAAGTCCAAGTCATTAGTGTATATCAAGAAAAGCAGTGGTCCTAGTACCGACCCCTGGAGAACACCACTGTCTATACCTCCCTCCAGTCCAAAAAACAACCATACACCACTACTTTCTGTTTCCTGTTACTTAGCTAATTTCGTATCCATGCTGCCACTGCCCCCTTTATTCCATGGGCTTCAACTTTGATGACAAGCCTATTATGTGGCACTTTATCAAACGCCTTTTGAAAGTCCATATACACCACATCAACCGCATTGCCCTCATCGACCCTCTCTGTTACCTCATCAAAAAACTCAATCAAATTAGTTAAACATGATCTGCTTTTAACAAATCCGTGCTGGCTTTCCTTAATTAATCCACACTTTTCCAAGTGACTGTTAATTTTGTCCCGGATTATCGTTTATAAAATATTCCCCACTAGCGAGAATAAACTGACTGGCCTATAGTTGCTGGGTTCATCCTTACATCCTTTTTGAACAAGGATATAACATTTGCAATTCTCCAGTTCTCTGGCACCACCCCTGTATCTAAGGATGATTGGAAAATTATGGTCAGTACCTCCGCAATTTCCACCCTTATTTCCCTCAGCAACCTCGGATGCATCCCATCTGAACTGGGTGACTTATCTACTTTAAGTACAGCTAGTCTTTCTAATACCTCCTCTTTATCAATTTTTAGCCCATCCAGTATCTCAACTATCTCTTTTTCTACAGTGACTTTGGCAGCATCTTCTTCCTTGGTAAAGACAGATGCAAAGTATTCATTTAGTACCTCAGCCATGCCCTCTGCCTCGAAGCGAAGATCTCCTTTTTGGTCCCTAATCAGTTCCACCCCTGCTCTTACTACCTATTTACTGTTTACATGCCTATAGAAGATCTTTGGATTCCCTTTTATATTTGCCACCAGTCTATTCTCACACTCTCTCTTTCCCCTCTTATTTCCTTTTTCGCTTCCCCTCTGAACTTTCTATATTCAGCCTGGTTCTCACTTGTATTATCAACCTGACATTTGTCATATGCTCCTTTTTTCTACTTCATCTTACTATCTCTATTGTCATCCAGGGAGCTCTGGCTTTAGTTGCTCTACCCGAACCATCTCCTCTTTAAAGGCCGCCCGTTGTTAAATTACAGTTTTGCCTGCCAATCTTTGATTCCAATTTACCCGGGCCAGATCCGTTCTCATCCCACTGAAATTGAGTATTTTTACTTTAATGTGGTCCTTGTCCTTTTCCATAGATAATCTGAACCTAATGATACTATGATCACTGTTTGCCAATGCAACCTTGGATCTGAAATTAATAAATTTGGAGACACATTCAATGAGGTTGAGAGAGCAGGTCATAAATGGTAAGATTTACAAATGTTCACAAGATAGCTTTGGATGAAAAATGGCCCTTTGACCTATTTGATCTTCCAACAGACTAACCTTCCTGTCTTCCCAACAGCATTGAGCTGTTTCCGAAGTGAGTCCATGTCCTGATCTCAGGCACACTTCCGAGCAAACTATTCTAACTCTTAACCCCATCTATGCGAAGGAGAACTTCCTGATTTTTACTGTCACTAATACCTGGCACAACTGAGGGAGAAAGAGGTTCAGGCAGAATTGTTTTGAGCTCACTTACTTGTTCACTTTGATTTTAACCAGATGACTATTGGCTGGTTAGCATGGCTTCTAGCAGTTATATCTGAATTAAAGATGCAAGGCAGCTACTGAGGAGGAAATTTCTTCATCTCAAAAAGCAACAGCTCCAGATAATTAAACACAAGTTCACTTGAGTAGTCTTATTACCCTTCTAGGGAGCAACTTCATATCGATAAGTCACAGAGTAGTCCTTACATTAACAACAAGTTGCATTTACTTGGTGCTTCTCGGGTACATGAAGATATTTTAAAGCAATTTGTAAGTAGGAAGAGGATGGATCTTGGGAGGACAAATAAAAAGTTATTGGCGAAGTCAAGCCTTGCAGAGATGAAGATAGAGACCGGGCCCGATTTTACCAGGGGTGCGGGATCTCGGCGGGTAGGCCAGCGGGCGCGTTTGAAATTAGTGGGTTTCCCGCGCGATCGTAGCAGGCAACACACTAATTGGATCCACTTACCTGCTCCTCCGGGTTCCCCGATGCTGATCTGCGCTTCGGGCGGCCTGCGCATGCGCAGTAAGATCTGTCAGCTTGAGGCGCTCTATTTAAAGGGGCAGTCCTCCACTGACAGATGCTGCCACAAACAGCAAAAATTACAGCATGGAGCAGCCCAGGTGGAAGGCTGCTCCCAGTTTAATGATGCCTCACCCCAGGTATCATTAGATGGGGTGAGGAGGAGGGGGAGGACAGAGATCTTCCACCCGGCGGGCGGGAGGAAGCGGCCCACCTCCGCCACCAAGAAGGCCTGGCTCGAGGTGGCAGAGGGGGTCACCTGCACCACCAACATATCGCCCACCTGCATACCGTGCAGGAGGCGCTCCAATGACCTCAGTAGGTCAGCCACAGTGAGAACACGTAGTCTTTCCCCTACACTCCGCCTGCCACAACACTGCCCCCAACCCACATCTCCTTCGGCACTGCCAACACTACTTTGTCACATGACCCCTCATACCCACTCAAACCTCATCCTCAACTTACCTGCACCTACTCACCTCGCGAGTACTCACCCCGCCACTACCACGCAACCCAATCCTCATACAATCTCATGGCTCTATCCCATACTCACCCTCTCGTGCATCTCTCTCACGGCCAGCCTCACTAAACCTGCCACCACCTGTGCTGCAGCCACAGGGCATGCATCACATATGTGCAGTAGGCAGCGTAAGGCAAACGTGTCGTGAGCATGAAGGGGATGCACAAGGGTGTTTGAGGGATTGTCATGGTTCTTACTTCTATTGAATAAAAGAACAACTCACATCACACATTATATTGGCACCACTACTGCCATGTCTTCGCGAATCCTGTCCGGTTTGTGCAATAATGGCCGCTCCTGGGTATCACTATGAGGACCCACCACTGATGCCACCCAGTGTGTCACTGCAGAGTGGGTGCAGGTGTATTTGCAGGGCTCTTCTGCGCAGACGACTGAGAGACATCGGGGATGTCCCCGGTTGCAGCCTGGAAGGCTGTGGAGCAGAAGTTCGGGAGGGCAGTGGTGACTTTGACAGCGACAGGTAGGAAGATGGTGCATGGGCCAGCCAGGAGCAGCTCGGCATGAAAGAGGCTGCAGATGTCCACGGCTACATGTCGAGTGACTCTGAGCCTCCGTGTGCACTGCTGCTCAGAGAGGTCCAGGAGGCTGAGCCTCGGTCTGTGGAACGTGTGGCGAGGGTAGTGCCCTCTGCGACGCGTCTCTCTCTGCGGTAGCCCTCCCTCCTGCTGTACAGGTGGATGTGTCACAGCACTCTGTTGTGGAGCTCCACGTGTCAGAGGTGGACGGCGTGGATGGCGAGGCTGGTGAGGCTGGTGATGCCGTTCGCCCTCCGAGGAGGGCATGACTGCAGCTACGGCGGCCCCCATCCACAAGATGTACATCTGAGGGGGTCCGCAAGGTAGGTACATGTCTCCAGACCCCTGGGTAAGTGTGCAGGTTGGTGACTTCGACCATCAGGAGGAGGGTGGTGGAGGCCAAACTTTGTCCCAAGTGACAGAGCGGCCTCCTGCAATGGCTGAGGGTCTCCCCACCCCCCCCCCCCCACCTGTCAAATTGACCTTTGCAGCTGCCACAGGCTGACGGCTGCAACACGTCCAGTTCAACTAGGACTGTTTCCCCCAGTGTGTGAAACAGTCCCATGTTTCTCCAAAATCACACACAGTCCCTTAATCAGGTCAGTTAATGACCTGAACAAGCAAAATAAATACACTCAAGTGGCATCCCGCTGGCTTTAATTGCCTGCGGGATTCCCACCAGCGGGGGCTGCGCTCGCACCCCCGCACGTCATCGGGGAACCCGGAAGTGGTCGGGATCGTGGCGCGATCCGGTCACGTGCCTGGATATCGGGATTTTCGGGGCCCCCCCGCTGGAAACCCACAGGAAACCCGACGGTAAAATCGAGCCCCAGGGTTTTGGCAGCAGAATAGGAGAGAAGGGGTGCAGCTGGGCAATACTGTGGAGGTGAAAGAAAGCAGTCTTGGTAATAGATGTGGGATGGAAGCTGAGCTCAGGTTTGAGCAGGACATCATGCTTACTCGCTTCCTGAACATCAAGTATGCAGAATTGGGAGAAATGTCAATAGGCTAGAATGGGGAACTGGAGGCATGGTCAAATGGGATGGTTTTGAGAAGGTTGTCAGAAGCAGGGAGGGAGGATGCAAAGTGGATGGAACAGAGTAGAGAATTCCCAAAGGCAGGACCTTAGTGATCAAATCAGCAGCCATTGATTGAAGGCACAGAGGTTGAGCAGCAGAAACATGAAGTAGGAGGCAGTCACTCAGGTAGGATTGGGCGGAGACCATGGAGTGACTTGAAAACAAAGATGAGTATTCTGAACTTGACCTGCTGGGGCCCACACAGCCAGTGGAACTTTAAGAGGACGGAGGTGATGGGAGTGTGGGTGAGAACAGGGCCTGGAGCATTTTGGATGAGTTGAATGACCATTTGGGCGAAGTACTGAAGGAAGCCAGCACCTGAGGGGTTTCCGTAGAGGGGAGAAAATTAATGGGGGTGGGGTAAGGAGCAATAACGGCTTGATTATCTGCATGAACCCAGAAGCATCTGATTCGAGTGTTGTGGATGCTGAGCCATTGAGTATATTCAAAGCTGAGATAGACAGATTTCTGGACTCTAGGGGAATCAAGGGATCTGGGGATCAGGCAGGAAAGTGGAGTTGAGGTCGAAGATCAGCCATGATCTGATTGAATGGCGGAGCAGGCTCGAGGAGCCATGTGACCTACTCCTGCTTGTATTTCTTATGTTCTTCTGTTCAATATACTTCAGACTTCAGTTTAGTGTTGTACAACACAATCCTTATAAGCCAAACATAGCCCACTTAATCCTTGCATGTGACCCTGAAAACCACTTTATAATTATTAACTCGAAATGACCTACCATTGCTTCTTCAATTATTAAATTATTAACCATTAAAATACAAGAATTGCATTCTTTATTAATTTTACGTTGGTGCAAGTGGATTTCAACATTCCAAAGTATAATTCACATTAAAAATAAATTAATCTTGATCACAAGATAAAAAACAGATAAAGAATTCCATTTGGCCCATCTTAATATATCCACCTGCAAAAGTCTCCCACAGAACAATATCAAAACAACTCCAAGGTGAGGCACCCAACTCAATGTCAATCATTCCAAGCAACAGGAAGAATTTACTGATATCAGTCAGAAATTTGTCTTTCACCAGGTTAAACTCAGACTCCCTTTTTCTACTGTCAAGGAGTTCCTCTTTCCTATGTCATTTACTGTCATATAAATTTCCACAAGATCCCCAAGACGATTGTCAAAGTGTTCTGTTCCCCTGGATTATTCTGTTCTGTCCTGGCTCCCCACATTCATCTTCCCGTTCTATTCCCAATCTGGCTTTTTTCATCTTTAATATCATATCCCATCTTTAAGGTCTCTATAAACTTTGTGAATAGGGCCGAATCTTCCTCCTCAGCACTCTGCCGGTTTGAAGATTGACTTTGGCGACTTTGGAATTAGCCGTCGCCTTTATTTTCCTCCCGGTTTCTCCCATTCAAATTCCATTTTGCTTTCTTCTAATTTCAGAGTTTGCTTATTTTTTGTCCTTCTAATTCCTCTTCACAGCCTGATGATCACCTTACAGTTTCCAGCTCTTCAGCAAAAGCGCAAAACGGGCGATAGCAAATCGCCAGCCTGCTTTACACGAACTGCCGATTTTCTTTTCAACTGAAGGAAATCGGGCTGATTGGCTATCGCGCAAATGCCAAACATCAATTTCACCCTTCTTTTCTATCATGCTCCTAAAGAAAATCTGTCCATAGACTGTCGTGAGTTACATCGAAACTACAGCACAGAAACAGGCCATTCGGTCCAACTATGCCAGTGTTTATGCTCCATGCGAGCCTCCTCCCTCCCTACTTCATCTAATCCTATCAGGATATCTTTGTATTCCTTTCTCCCTCATGTCCTTATCTAGCTTCCCCTTAAATGCATCTTTTTGCCGCAACTACTCCTTGTGGTAATGAGTTCCACATTCTTATCACTCTTTGGGTAAAGAAGTTTCTCCTGAATTCCCTACTGGATTTATTAGTGACTATTTTATATTTATGACCTCTCATTTTGGAATCCCCCGCAAGTGGAAACATTTTCTCGATGTTGACCTTATCAAACCCTATCATTATCTTAAAGATCTCTATCAGGTCACCCCTCAGCCTTCTCTTTTCTAGAGAAAAGAGCCCCAGCCTGTTCAGTCTTTCCTGATAAGGATATTCTCTCAGTTTTGGTATCATCCTTGTGAATGTTTTTTGCACCCTTTCCAATGCCTCTATATCCTTTCTATAATATGGAGATCAGAACTGCACACAATATTCCAAATGTGATTCGACTAAGGTTCTATACAAGTTTAACATAATTTCTTTGCTTTTCAATTCTAACCCTTTAGAAATGAACCCTAGTACTTGATTTGCCTTTTTTATGGCCTTATTAACCTGCGTCATTACTTTTAGTGACTTGTATATCTGTACCCCTAGATCCCTTTGCTTCTCTATCCCATTTAGATTCTTATTATCCAAGCAGTATGTGGCCTCCTTATTTTTTCTACCAAAAAGCACCACCTCACACTTATCTGTATTGAAATTCATTTGCCAATTACATGCCCATTCTGCAAGTTTATTAATGACCTCTTGCATTTTGACGCATTCTTCCTTTGTATTAACTCCACCCCCCAAATTGGTGTCATCCACAAATTTTGAAATTGTACATCCGATTCCCAAATCCAAATCATTAATGTAAATTGTGAACAACAGTGGTTCCAGCAATGATCCCTGTGGAACACCACTTCCCACCTTTTGCCAGTCTGAATAGCTACCTTTAACCCTTGTTTTCTGTTTTGTAGCCAACTTGCTATCCATTCTGCTACCTGACCCCTGACTCCACATGCTCTGACCATGAGTCTACAATGCGGTACTTTATCGAAGGCCTTTTGCAAATCCAAATATATTACATTTACTGCATTAACCTTGTGTATAGTTATTCCCATTAGTTGTCTCTATTGTACTAGTGGTCAGCACATTTGACCTGTGACCTTTACTTGGTCTCCCTCATCTCTTTGCTCTGTCATGTTAAGCGGCCTTCCCTTTGCAGTCTGAGAAGGGTCCCTACCCAAAACTCATCATTAAGCTCTGTTGTGATAAACAGGCTCCTTTTGCTCATTATCGTATTATTACACACTGTGTGAAGCTTCATTTAGGTCTTATTGATGTGATTTTCCTTGCAACATCAATTAAACACCAGTTGATCTGACATCGTAAAGTTCCTACGAATAAATTTTAAATTCAACAGAATGAAGTGGCCTACAGGCTCATAAAAATGTAATTTTTAACACAGCATTAACTTCGTACTGTCAAAATTACTGGACAAAGAAATACAGCCAGAGTCCAAAAGGACTTAGCTCCTGGCAAAGGCAGTGGTTGAGGAGACACAAGTGGAAAGCTTCTATATGAAGATTTATATCAGTCATTGCCAAGGGTGCAATTAATTCAAGATTTATGTTAAAGTTTCAATGTGAGTAATCATTACCAAAAGCCATTTATTTATTTTACGTAGCTGAGGCTCACCAAGGTGAGAATAGTAAATCAAGGGAAGATGAAGCCCACGCTGACACCAAGAAACTGAAAACTCTGGAATTCCTTACCTCTCTTGGACTTCCATTCTCCCTGCGGTCTTCAAACTTTTAAAACCCAAGCTTGTCATCGCCTAATTGTTTCATCTCTCTTCATCTTTTCAGCCTTGGGCTAGATTCCTCAATTTGGAGAAAAAAAAGCTGATCCCTCTGTAACCTCCTTCTGCCCTACAACCCACCGAGAACTCTACGTTCCTCCAAATCTGGCCTCCTGTGCATCCCCCACTTCCTTCAAACCACCATTGACGGCTGTGCCTTCAGCCATCTAGGCCCTAAACTCTGGAATTCTCTCCTCAAACCTCTTCTCCTCTCCACCCCTCTCTCCTCCTTTAAGACTCGGCTTAAAACCTACCTTTTTGACCAAGCGTTTGGTCACCTGTCCTAACGTCTCCTTCTTTGGCTCAGTGTCAAGGTTTGTCTGATGACGCTCCTGTGATGCGCCTTGGGACGTTTTACTATGTTAAAGGCGCTATATAAATGCAAGTTGTTGTTGTTGAATCAGATCCCAACCCAAAGTCAGCCCCACTTGTCCCAATAGTAACCCATACATATATATATACAAGAGCAGGTCAGAGGCTGGGTATTCTGTGGCGAGTGACTCACCTCCTGACTCCCCAAACCCTTTCCACCATCTACAAGGCACAAGTCAGGAGTGTGATGGAATACTCTCCACTTGCCTGGATGAGTGCAGCTCCAACAACACTCAGGAAGCTCGTCACTATCCAGGAAAAAGCAGCCCGCTTGATTGGCACCCCATCCACCACCCTAAACATTCACTCCCTTCACCACGGGCACACCTTGGCTGCAGTGTGTACCATCCACAGGATGCACTGCAGCAACTCGCCAAGGCTTCTTCGACAGCACCTCCCAATCCCGTGACCTCTACCACCTAGAAGGACAAGAGCAGCAGGCACATGGGAACAACACCACCTGCACATTCCCCTCCAAGTCACACACCATCCCGACTTGGAAATATGTTGCCGTTCCTTCATCGTCGCTGGGTCAAGATCCTGAATCTCCCTACCTAACAGCACTGTGAGAGAACCTTCACCACACGGACTGCAGCGGTTCAAGGCGGCGGCTCACCACCACCTTCTCAAGGGCAATTAGGGATGGGCAATAAATGCCGGCCGCACCAGCGACGTCCACATCCCATGAACGAATAAAAAAAAATTGTCATTGTTACAGAACGCGTTGATTCCGTTTTTAATGAATGCATTTTTGATTGAATTTGATAGATGTGTTCAAAATCATGACAGGTTTAGATAAAGTAAATAACGAGAAACTGTTCCCATTGGTGGAAGGGTCGAGAACCAGAGAACACAGATTTAAGCTGATTGGCAAAAGAACGGGCTAGGACATTTAGGACTGAGATGAGGAGAAATTTCTTCACTCAGAGGGTGGTGAACCTGTGGAATTCTCTACACAGGAGGCTGTGGAGGCCGATTTACTGAATATATTTAAGAAGGAGATGGATAGATTTCTGGACACAGAAGGCATCAAGGGGTATGGGGAGAGAGCGGGAATATGGTATTGAGATAGAGGATCAGCCATGATCATATTGAATGGCGAAGCAGGCTCGAAGGGCCGAATGGCCTACTCCTGCTCCTATTTTCTATGTTTCTAGAACCGAAAGCGACGTGAGGAAAAGCTTTTTTAGGCAGCGAGTAGTTATAATCTGGAATGCGCTGCCTGAAAGGGTGATGGATACAGATTCAATCGTGGCTTTCAAAAAGGAATTGGGGTAAATAGTGAAGGGAAAAAATTTGCAGGGCTACGGGGGAATGGGACTAACTGGATTGTTCTTACAAAGATCCAGCACAGGCTCAATGGGCCGAATGGCCTCCTTCTGTGTGGTAACAAGTCTATGATTCTATGATTTTTGTGCCAACAGCAGCAGTCAGTGCAGATGCTGAATGTCACGCTTGATTTTATAAACACTGATCATTTATTTGCAGGAACAATATTTGATTATTACAGGTAATACCATCACTACAAGCTCCTTGTTCCAACAGCAAACTCCTAGTTCCCCCTCTCAAGTCTGCATGAATATATTATAACCGTCCCTTCCTTTATGACAGCCTGACTGCATACCAATTTTTAAATAGCTTCTTCCATATTACTGTCGATGCCTGAGAGCCACTTACTTTCTGAAAAAAGGTTTGGTTTTGACTATCCCTTGATGGGCAAGAGATATCTCTCCACCTTGTAACTCTGTTGGGATGACTATATGCTTGTTGGATAGAATGACAAAATTCCCAGCGACAGATAGCTCACAGCGAACCTGCCACAGCTGCCGTTTGTCTGCTTTTAACTTGTGCCATTGGTTTGTGCCTCTTGTGTCAGGGTGACCAGCACTTGTATCACTCCTTCATCTTCTCAACCTCAATTCAACTGAGTCAACCAAAGGTAGTTCAGTGCTCCTGTGCACTTTTATTGTTCGGCTCACAAAGCCAAAACAAAAATACACTCATCACAGACCTCTGTCTCTCATCCCTACAGGTATGCCTCTGATATGAACATGGGAACATAAGAAATAGGAGCAGGAGTAGGCTATATGGCCCCTTGAGCCTGCTCTGCCATTTAATAAGATCATGACAGACCTTTGACCTCAATTCCACTTTCCTGTCCAATCCCCATATCCCTTGATTCCCTTAGAGTCCAAAAATCTATCACTCGCAGTCTTGAATATATTCAACGACTGAGCATCCACAGCTCTGTGGGGTAGAGAATTCCAAAGATTCACAACCCTCTGAGTGAAGAAATTTCTCCTCATCTCAGTCCTAAATGGCCAACCCCTTATCCTGAGACTATGACCTGTAGTTCTAGACTCTCCGGCCAGGGGAAAAATCCTCTCAGCATCTACCCTGTCAAGCCCTCTCAGAATCTTATATGCTTCAATGAGATCACCTCTCATTCTTCTAAACTTCAGTGAGTACAGGCCCATTCTGCTCAATCTCTCCTCATAGGACAACCCTCTCATCCCAGGAATCAATCCAGTGAACCTTCGTTGCACGCCTCTAAGGCAAGTACATCCTTCCTTAGATAAGGAGACCAAAACTGTACACAGTACTCCAGGTGTGGTCTCACCAACGCCCTGTGCAATTACAGCAAGACGTCCTTACTCTTATACTCCAACCCCCTTGCAATAAAGGCCAACATGCCATTTGCTTTCCTAACTGCTTACTGTACCTGCAAGTTCACTTTCTGTGCTTCATGTACAAGGACACCCAAATCCCTCTGAACACCAACATTTAATAGTTTTGCACCATTTAAAAAATATTCTGTTTTTCTATTCTTCCTACCAAAGTGAATAACCTCACATTTTCCCACATTATACTCCATCTGCCACCATCTTGCCAATTCACTTAACCTGTCTATATCCCTTTGCAAACTCTTTGTGTCACAGCTTACTTTCCCACTTAGCTTTGTATCATCAGCAAAATTGGATACAGTACCTTCATCTAAGTCATTAATATAGATTGTAACCAGTTGAGGCCCAAGCACTGATCCTTGTGGCACCCCACTAGTCACAGCCTGCCAACCTGAGAATGACCCGTTTATTCCTACTCTCTTTTTTCTGTCCATTAAGCAATCCTCCATCCATGCTAATATGTTACCCCCAACCCCATGAGCCCTTATCGTGTATAACAACCTTTTATGTGGCACCTTATCGAATGCCTTTTGAAAATCCAAATATACTACATCCACTGGTTCCCCTTTATCTACCCTGCTAGTTACATGCTCGAAAAACTCTAATAGATTTGTCAAGCATGATTTCCCTTTCGTAAAACCATGCTGACCCTGCCTAATCATAAATGGGCCGGAACTTGCTCTGACTGGCATGGCAAGGCACTCTGCACCTCCTGCGGATAAAAAGTACGAATGTACTTACTGCTTGGTTCACAGCGTAAATTTGCTGGATTCTGAGATCTCCCTCAGTGGTGCATTCTGATATTAATGCAGGTCATGTGCGCGCGGAAACACTGTGGGACTACAAGCCTCACCCACAAGCGGGCAAGTTAAACTCACAAATTTGAAGTGACATTCCCTACATTAGTCTAAATAAAAATTTAACATAATAACATCTTAAAATTAAATAACGTTTTAATATTTAATAATTTTTTTAATGATCAAAAAATATTAAAATAGGAATAATTATACATTTCACGTTTTTAAAATTGAATTTTTTGTTGCTTTGCAGTCATTATAAGTCTCCGCGCTTTTAAAAGGTAGTGTAAGGCTGGTATTTTCAAGCATGGCATAAGTATTTTCATTCCAGCTGGGCAGATGGGTAAGTTTACGATTGTTTGGTGATTGGGTTTGATTGTATATGATCGTGGCGAAGTTGGCCCTTTAATTCAGGACTGTCAAAACGCCACTGAACCAATCAGAGCAAGTTTGGATTTCCGGGTTTTAATGCACATATGCGAACGTGCTTCGATGGATTTGACGGCGGTTGGGATGGACGCCATTATGGAGTGGTGTCCAAGGTAAGTAAGTTCTGGGCCATTATGATTTTCTAAGTGTCCCGTTACTATGTCCTTAATAATGGATTCCAGCATTTTCCCGCCGACTGATGTAAGGCTAACTTGCCTGTACTTCCCTGTTTTCTCTCTCCCTCCTTTCTTGAATAGCGGGGTTACATTTGCTACCTTCCAATCCAGTGGGACCGTTCTAGAATCTAGGGAATTTTAGAAGATCGTAACCAATGTATCCACTATCTCTGCAGCCACCTCTTTTAGAGTCCTAGGTCTTCAGGTCCAGGGGATTTGTTGGCTTTTAGTCCCATTAATTTCTCTAGAACTTTTTCTTTACGAATAACGAATTACGAATAATTATCAGTTCCTCCCTCTCACTAGACCCTTGGTTCCCCACTATTTCTGTTATGTTTTTTGTGCCCTCTATTGTGAAGACAGATACAAAATATATGTTTAATGTCTCTGCCATTTCCTTATTCCCCATTATATTTTCTCCTGTCTCTGCCTCTAAGAGACCCATGTTTACTTTCGCTACTTTCTTCCTTTTTATATACTTATAGAAGCTCTTACAACCTGTTTTTATATTTCTTGCTAGTTTACTCTCATATTCTATTTTCTCCCTTTTCATCCATTTTTTGGTTGTCCTTTGCTGGTTTCTAAAACTCTCCCAATCCTCAGGCTTACTACTCTTCTTGGCAACATTACAAACCTCTTCTTTTAACCTAATACTATCTTTAACTTCTTTAGTTAGCCACGGATAGATCACTTTTCCTGTGGAGTTTTAATTCCTCAATGGAATGTATATTCGTTGAGAATTATGAAATATTTCTTTAAATGTTCGCCATTGCTTATCTATCGTCATGTCTTTTAATCTATTTTCCCAATCAACCTTAGCCAACTTGCCCCTCATACCTATATAATTGGCTTTGTTTAAGTTTAAGACTCTAGTTTCTGACTTAAGTACGTCACTCTCGAACTCAATGTGAAATTCTATTATATTATGATCACTCTGCCCCAGAGGATCCCTTACTATGAGATTACTAATTAACTCTGTCTCATTACACAAGCCAAGATCTAAAATAGCCTGTTCCTTGGTTGGTTCCACTACTGTTAGGGTGCCTATAAACTTCTCCCACCAGTGTTTTCTGCCCCTTGTTAATTCTTATCTCCGCCCATACTGATTCTACTTCCTGATCTTCCGAGCCAAGATCCTTTCTCACTACTGTCCTTATAGCCCTTTATTATCAGAGCTAACCCACCCCCCCAACCTTTTCCATTTTGTCTGTCTTTTCGAAATGTCAAGTATCCTGGGATATGTGGTTCCCAACCTTGGTCACCTTGTAACCATGTCTCAGTAACAGCTACTAGATCCAACCCATTTATCTCTATTTGTGCTATTAATTCATCTATCTTGTTGCGAATGCTTCGTGCATTCAACTAATGCGCCTTTAATTTTAACTTTTTACTATTTTTCCATGATTTGACCTTGTTCGCTGATGCACTATTATCATTGAACTCTCTGTCCCTTCCTGACACACTCTGTTTATCTTTACCCAAATCATTACACTGCTCAATGGCCTTGACTTTTCTATTTAGATTCATAAATTCACCCTTGATCTGAAACATTGGGCTGGATTTTGCAGTGAAAATAACTTTAAGGCTAGCAGCTCTCACCATTATTTATGCGCAAATCAGAACGCAACATCCGGCGACCGCACATGTGCAGTTAAACGCGAAAAGCCGGAAATTGCTGTCTGAGATGTGCTGCCCCTCTGTAAGCAGCACGAAAACTGAATCTCGCCGTCTGGCTCCCCATTCAAATGTATTGGACATCGTGAAGTTCCTGTACTGACATCGTAGATACAGACAAAACTCACCACAAAATGTTGGGGCTTTCCTTTCCAGTCTAAGTACCCTTTTAATGGCATGGTAAGTCTTAAGTACTGCCAGTCAACCTCTCTGGCACTGAAAATTAACATTTATAAGTGTGCAGTCTCATTCCTGCTAATTTTTAATTATTGTTTGAGATTTTTTTTAAAGATGTAAATAACATTTTTTTTTACTTTTAATTTGTCTCTTTTGTCTCTCTCTCTTAATCCAATCTTTCTTTCCCTCACTTTATTTCACTTACTGTACCTGATTTGACATTGAATTCACTGTTCCAAATTATGCTTCCTGGTTCAGACTCTGCACTGCTCATTAACAGTTCTTTAATCTGATTGGTTGAGGTGATACACAGTTGCTTGCCCTGTTCACACAGGTCCCAGATGCCCAATAGAGGGCCCTGCACCGTTTGGCTGTCCTGCTGACAGCAACTTGCCGTGCAAAACCCCATAGACAGTCTATAGGGCAGGGGCAAGCCTGACAAACAACAAGTACCATTCATTCACCACTCACAGCAAAATCTGCCCCATTGGGTTTTATAACCCCTGTTGCTTGTTTACTTAATTAGCGACACCTATGATGACTTATTGGGAGGCGAGCTGGCTGCCACTATCCATTCTCCATTGTCCTAGTGCCCTAAAATAATGGGACTAGATGTACAATTCATCACAATAGACAATGTATGTCTGCTTGCAGTATGAGATTCTATACAGCTTTTATCAAATCAGGCAGAGTGATTGACTTGGCTACAAAATCAATGAATTCCTCCGCTCTCTCTGAGTAATGATTTGTGGCAGTATCTGGATAAGGATGTCATCACATGTAGCCAGCAAGATTAACTGATCCAGGGTGATAGCTAACAATCATGTCATAAGACTAGACCTTCAGCAATTAGTACAGGATCCTGGAAGAAAGTTTCGACTATGGTGTGGAAATACAGGGATCAAAGGCTTGCGATCTGTAGACACTGAAAATGGTTGATCATAATTGTTGAAGTTTTGCATAGTCTATACAACTGCCAATGCTTCATGCTCAATTTGGCTATAGTGTCGTTCTGTGGAATGACTAGCATAGATAATACGTCTAGTTGTACAAAGAGCATATTATTGCATAGGAATGGCTTATGAGCATAATGGATTAGCATCTCCGGTACTGCTTATTAGTATCAAAATAAGTCATTGCTGTATGACTAGATAGCAGTTGCTCGATCTGAAGTAGGCTTATGATGATGCTTATCTTCCCACTTAACGATGCTACCTTTAGTTGTTAGTTCTTGCAATAACTCTGTAACTGTAGTCAAGTTGGGAATAAGGGGAACAGTAAGTAACCATACCTAAAAGATTGTGGACTTGTGATGTGTAACTTGGGAAGGCAGCATCTGGAATTTGCTGACCTTCTCAGTATCTGATGTCATTCCCTGCTTTGTGAAGACGAGGCCAAAATATTCTTGGTGGGTTTTTTTTAAACCGAGTTCACACTTCTTGTGTGTGAGTGTAAGGCCATTTTCTCGTGGTCTGTGAAGAATGCGGTCAAGGCAGGTGTCATGTTCTTCTTCCTTGGGTGCATGTATCAGTATATCATTGCTTTCATTCAAGGCGCCTGAAATTCCTTTGAATAACTTTGATGCTACTGCTGAAGGTAGACATGGTATTTGTAGGTCAAGTAGGCAACCATAGAACCATAGAAAAGATATAGCACAGAAGGGGGCCATTCGGCCCATCGTGTCCGCGCCAGCTCGAAGAACAACCAGGTGCCCATTCTAATCCCGCCTTCCAGCACCCGGTCCGTAGCCCTGCAGCGTCCAGCAATTTAGGTGCAGGTCCAGGTACTTTTTAAAAGAGTTGAGGGTCCCTGCCTCTACCACCAATTCGGGCAGTGAATTCCATACACCCACCACCCTCTGGGTAAAGAAGTTTTTCCTCATGTCCCCTCTAATCCTTCCGCCAGACTGTCCCTTCTTGACCAACACTTCAGCTGAGACAGTTTGCTTGCCAGAGTCAGTGGAAGCAAAAAGATTACCGACAACAACTTGCATTTATACAGTGCCTTTAATGTAGTAAGATGCTTCACAGGAGCGTAAACAAGACAAAATTTGACACCGAACCACATAAGGAGATATTAGATCAGGTAGCCAAAAGCTTGGTCAAAAAGATCGGTTTTAAGGAGCATCTTAAAGGAGGAGAGGTGGAGAGGTTTAGGGAGGGAATTCCAGAGCTTAGGGCCCAGGCAGCTGAAGGCATGGCCACCAATGGTGGAACGAAGGAAGTGGGGGGTGGAAATGGAGGAACGTAGAGATCTCGGAGGGTTGTAGGGCTGGTGGAGGTTTCAGGGATAGGGAGGGGTGAGATCATGAGGGATCTGAACACCAGGAGGAGAAGCGGTGCTACCGTACCAAAAGCAAATAACTTAACCTGCGCGAGGTGGAGCTTGAGAATCTGAGCCTGTAACAATAGACTGGTAACTGGTTTCATCGATAATGTTACACGGACATCGGGGTAAAAACAAATACTTGAATTGGAGTTTCTGTGAATATGCACTTGGGACACTATCCTTCACCTGCTGCTTATGTGGAGATCTAAAGTTGGATGATTGCACCCCGTGGAAGTGATTAGTTTCTGGCATGTACAACATTCTTTGCCCTTATCTGGTCTACCACCGCCATGAGGTTACTTTCCACTGCAGTATTATCACAAAGGATTGAAGTTGACCTAACTTGATTGTGGTTTCACCTTGGCATGGTGCGGCTTATGTTTGACCCTTATCTGGTTGTTAAGAGTCTTGTAGCTTAGCTTCCAGATCTACTCCATGATATTCAACTTGATCAAGTGCTGTGACCAGTTCTAAAAGCTCATCAAAGGTTTGCTCTTTCTTCAGGACTTGGTGGTGCAAAACTTTAGATTTCCCGACCTGCATTGGCGAAATTACATTTTGCTATTTATCAATGTAAGCTAGTGTAAAAGGGACCTGGAGATTCATTCTTATGTTGTGCAACCTGTGAAGATATAATTTATTCACGTTTCCTTTGCTTGGGAGTGAAATGATCAGTTAGGGATTTCTTAGCCTGATTATGGTGGGCATCGTTTGCAAGATCCGACAGCGTATCGAATATATCATGTAAATGTTGTCCCCTATAATGCAACAGCATACTTTTGCATAGTATTAGTTTGTATCAAAACCAGTCATGGCACATTCAAAACATTGTTCCCGTTATTCCCACCTTGAAGGGGCTGAAGTAGAGTAGTTCTATACATGAAATAGAGTTATATGAGGTAACCCCAAGGCCATTATTTCTA
Source organism: Heptranchias perlo (assembly GCF_035084215.1). NCBI lineage: Eukaryota > Metazoa > Chordata > Chondrichthyes > Hexanchiformes > Hexanchidae > Heptranchias > Heptranchias perlo. Next base: position 13,051,001 of record NC_090331.1, on the reverse strand, counting down.
TTGTAATTGTATTGTTACTTAGATAAATATAGATATGTGGGATACACTAATTAATCATTATTGACTCATTGGAAATACTCATGGGTCTACAATTAAGCAAAGCATGCATAACATATAGGAGTTAATTTATCATTGTTCATTCCTCCCAAATTCATCCTTAATTCCCTTAATCATAAACCTCTCATTATTGTTCTTTGTATATCATTATCACCAAAATGTTGTGGAAGTCATTACAAACACTAATTATTTATTTGCAAGGACAGCCTTTGGTCGTTACAAGTGATACCATCACCACATGGATTTGGTCCAACTGCAAACTCCTAATTTCCCTCTAGTGTTTGGATGAATTCATTACAATGACTTTCAGTTTGCTCCACACCATCAATGTAAGATGGCATTCAAACAAGATTAGCGTTTCTGAAATTCTTACTACAACTATATCAAAAAATGCCTTGCAGATGATTGCCCCAGGAAATTCTATGTCCAGTATGTATGATATAATTTTGTGGAACAACCTTATCAAATGTGCTGAACCCCTTGTTTCCTGAAATTGAAACAATGAACACATTAGCAAACCTCAAGTAAAAATTGGCCTTGGAGGGGATACAGTGCAGAATCACCAGAGTAATACCGGAGGTTAAAGGGTTAAAATATCAGGACAGGTTGCATAAACTTGGTTTATATTCCCTTGAGTTTAGAAGGTTGAGGGTTGAACTAATCAAGGTATTTAAAATGATAAAGGAGTTTGATAGGGTAGATACAGAGAAACTATTTTGTCTGGTTGGGGGAATCCAGAACAAGGGGGCATAATCTTAAAGTTAGAGCTACGCCACTCAGGAGTGAAATCAGGAAGCAATTTTTCACACAAATGATAGTGGAAATCTGGAACTCAGTCCCCCAAAGGCTGTGGATGCTGGGTCAAATTAAATTTTAAAGACTGAGATTGATAGATTTTTGTTAGGTAAGGTTATCAAGTAATACGGATCAAAGGTGGGTAAATGTAGTTGAGGTGCAGATCAGTCATGATCTGGTTGAATGGCAGAACAGGCTCGTGGGGCTGAATGGCCTCATCCTGTATGATTAAGATTTTTTTCCCTCACAGAGTGGTGAATAATTGGAATAGACTCCCAGTTTAAAGCACATAATATAACATTGATTAACTCCTTTAGAAAAGCTGGATGCGCATCTGGTTAAAATTAGGTCTAAAGGTTGTAGGGATAAGGACAGACAAACATTCTCAAATGTACCAAACCAAAATGGTTCTTGTGTTGTATGGTTCCTGCGAGTCGTCTGTGGAACGCAACTGGCCAGTGTTGGATATTATGGGCTGTGAGACTTGATAGATACCTTTGAGTTTGATTCATTTCAAGAATTCATAAGAGCTTTATCTTCTTGTAGATTTTCCTGTGGATGGTTGCCTCCCTTGACAGATTGAGAGGGTCAGATAAAGTCCACAACAGGACACATTGTACACAGCCTATAAATTCAATGAGCTTGATGGAGCGAGTGGCCTGTTCTCATTCCATACTGTGTACTGAAAGAAGAGTTATTCCCTGCTTTTTGTAGCTATCAAATGGTCGATAAAATCAAATTCTGACATGGGTCTGTACTTTCACTATTTAATCTCTCGAAACCTTTCATAATTTTGAAAACCTCTATTGGATCCCCACCCCTCTTAACCTTCCCTGTTCCATTGAAAGAAGCCCCAATTTATTTGAGCCTTGCTTCATAATTACGCCATCTCACACCAGCAACACATGTAGGGGAAATAGGCCCATTCGAGTGTACCATTTAAACAATTTTTTAACATTGTTCCATTTGCCGAGCGCAGCCCAGCTGACCAATTCTGGATGATCAGTGGTACAACAACGCAAGAGTTTTACTGATTTTCCTGAAATCAATACAGCTGAGATTAAATTCTCTGTACCTTTTAGAAAGGTTAAGCATATCTAACCAGTCACTCGTGACTGACAATCTTACAGCAGAGTTGGCTGGAGCTCATAACAACCTGGAGATGATTTTATTTTAAAAAAGCTTTCATCTTGATCCATGTATTGATGATCTTTATTGCATTATCAGAGACAGATGTCTGCCCGCTTTAAGCACACCGCAGTATAATGCTATTTGTGTACAATTTTAAACTGGATCAACTTGGAAGCTTACTGCCTTGCTGGATTTTTTTAATTCTCCAAATATTGAAATATTAATATTTACAAGGACTCATTCCTCAAAGTATTGTAATCACTGCAAGCAATCGGGATGAATGTGTATTATATAGAATTACATAGAATTACAACACAGAAACAGGCCATTCGGCCCAAATGGTCTATGCCGGTGTTTATGCTCCACATGCTCCTCCTCCCACCTTACTTCATCTTATCCTATAAGTAAACTTTGAACTTATACTCTCTCTACCCAAGTCCAGGTCATTGATATATATCAACAGGAGCAGTGGTCCTAATACTGACACCTGGGCAACACCACTGTATACTTCCCTCCACTACCGTTCACCACTACTCTCTGCTTTCTGTCCCTCGGCCAATTTTGTACCCACGCTGCCACTGTCCCTTTAATCCCAATGGGCTTTATTTTTGCTAACAGGTCTATTATGTGGTACTAGATTGATTCCTGGGATGAGAAGGTTGTCCTTTGAGGAGAGATTGAGCAGAATGGGCCTATATTCTCTGGAGATTAGATATTCTCATTGAAAGGTCTAAAGTTCTTAGAGGGCTTGATAGGGTAAATGCTGAGAGGCCGTTTCCCTTGGCGGGAGAGTCTAGATCTAGGGGTCATAGTCTCAGGATGAGGGGTCGGCAATTTAGGACTGAGATGAGGAGAAATTTCTTCACTCAGAGGGTTGTGAATCTTTGGAATTTTCTACCCCAGAGGGCTGTGGATGCTCAGTTCTTGAGTATATTCAAAACTGAGATCAATAGATTTTTGGACACTGAGGGAATCAAGGGATATGGGAATAGGGTGGGAAAGTGGAGTTGAGGTAGAAGATCTGCCATGATCTTATTGAATGGCTGGCAGGCTCGAGCGGTCATATGGCCTAGTCCTACTCCTATTTCTTAATAGGTCACCCCTCAGCCTTCTCTTTTCTATAGAAAAAAACCCCAGCACATTCTTTCCTGATAGTTAAAACCTCTCAGTTCCGGTATCATCCTTGTAAATCATTTTTGCATCTTCTCCAATGCCTCCATATCATTTTTGTAATATGGAGACCAGAACTGTGCACAGTACTCCCAGTGTGGTCTAACCAAGCTCCTATACAAGTTTAACAAGTGTGGAAGGAATTTATAGAATCTGGGAGCAAACTGCGTTTTATGAATATTCTTGGTGACAAAAGTGTACAAAATGCAGCCGTGACACCCCCGTGTCAATAAGATCACACAAGGCTGCATTTTCCACTCTTGATCCATGTGCAGTCATATAGGCCTGTCGTTTACCCACGAGCAATCCATACTTAATTGGTAGAGTTGCGATGAGCTGATTGCTCCAGACTTATTCCACTTAGAAACTCTAAGAGAGAAGAACGTCATTCTATCAGTCTGGACTGCTTTCAAACACAGGCTCCAGAGATGAAAGAACAGCATTTAGCCCACTGCACCATCCTGTCCCCTTGCCCCAAATGTAAATTGTACACATAGTTCTTCCTCTCGATCGCATGCCTGTAAATATGGAAAACTAAGTCATCTACTGATATGCATCTCAACCAAAAGTATTTTAAAGAAAATCGCATTTATAGAGAGCCTTTCACAACCTCAGGATGTCCCAAAGTGCTTCACAGCCAGTGAATTACTTTTGAAGGGTAGTCACTGTATAGGTTATTTTTTTTTATTCATTCATGGGATGTGGATGTCGCTGGCGAGGCCAGCATTTATTGCCAATCCTTAATTGCCCTTGAGAAGGTGGTGGTGAGCCGCCTTCTTGAACCGCTGCAGTCAGTGAGGTGAAGATTCTCCCACAGTGCTGTTAGGAAGGGAGTTCCAGGATTTTGACCCAGCGACAATGAAGGAACGGCGATATATTTCCAAGTCAGGATGGTGTGTGACTTGGAGGGGAACGTGCAGGTGGTGTTGTTCCCATGTTCCTGCTGCCCTTGTCCTTCTATGTGGTAGAGCTCGCGGGTTTGGGAGGTGCTGTCGAAGAAGCCTTGGCGAGTTGCTGCAGTGCATCCTGTGGATGGTTCACACTGCAGCCACGGTGCACCGATGGTGAAGGGAGTGAATGTTTAGGGTGATGGATGGGATGCCAATCAAGCGGGCTGCTTTGTGCTGGATGGTGTTGAGCTTCTTGAGTGTTGTTGGAGCTGCACTCATCCAGGCAAGCGGAGAGTATTCTATCACACTCCTAACTTGTGCCTTGTAGATGGTGGAAAGGCTTTGGGGAGTCAGGAGGCGAGTCACTCACCGCAGAATACCCAGCCTAACCTGCTCTTGTAGCCACAGTATTTATGTGGCTGGTCCAGTTAATTTTCTGGTCAATGGTGACCCCCAAGATGTTGATGATGGGGGATTCGGCGATGGTAATGCCGTTGAATATCAAGGGGAGGTGGTTGGATACACTCTTGTTGGAGATGGTCATTGCCTGGCACTTATCTGGTGCGAATGTTACTTGCCACTTATCAGCCCAAGGCTGGATGTTGTCCAGGTCTTGCTGCATGCGGGCACGGACTGCTTCATTATCTCAGGGGTTGCGAATGGAACGGGACACTGTGCAATCATCAGCAAACATCCCCATTTCTGAACTTATGATGGAAGGAAGGTCATTGATGAAGCAGCTGAAGATGGTTGGGCCAAGGACACTGCCCTGAGGAACTCCTGCAGCAATGTCCTGGGACTGAGATGATTGGCCTCCAACAACCACTACCATCTTCCTTTGTGCTAGGTATGACTCCAGCCACTGGAGAGTTATCCCCCTCATTCCCTTTGACTTCAATTTTACTCGGGCTCCTTGGTGCCACACTTGGTCAAATGCTGCCTTGATGTCAAGGGCAGTCACTCTCACCTCACCTCTGGAATTCAGCTCTTTTGTCCATGTTTGGACCAAGGCTGTAATGAGGTCTGGAGCCGAGTGGTCCTGGCGGAACCCAAACTGAGCATCGGTGAGCAGGTTATTGGTGAGTAAGTGCCGCTTGATAGCACTGTCGACGACACCTTCCAACACATTGCTGATGATTGAGAGTAGACTGATGGGGCGGTAATTGGCTGGATTGGAATGCCGGAATGCGGCAGCCAATTTACTATTTTTAATAGTTGGGTTAATTTAGGCAGAACACTGTAGAGTGTTAAGCTCTTGTGTAGACCAGATATGTATATGTTCACTATTAACGGGAATCTATTGAACAGACTGCATTCTATTTGTGCTGCATGCATAAGCACTGAGTTATCTGGCAGCTGTGTCAGGCTTTGCTCAGTCGAAGCACTCTTGCCTCTCAGTCAGTAGGTTGCAGGTTCAAGTCCCACTCCAGAGACTTGAGCACGTGATCCAGACTAACACTCCAGTGCAGTACAGAGAGAGGTGCCGTCTTTTGGATGAGACGTTAAGCCGAGAGTCTGTCCTCTCAGAGGGACGTAAAAATCCCACGCCACTGTTCAAAGAACAGCAGGGGAGTTCTCCTCGGTTTCCTGGCCAATATTAATCCCTCAACCAACATCACTAAAACAGATCATCTAGTCATTTATTTTATTGCTGTTTTGGGACCTTGCTGTGTGCAAATTGGCTGCTGTGTTTCCTACATTACAACAGTGACTCCACTTCAAAAGTACTTCATTGGCTGTAAAGCACTTTGGGACATCCTGAGGTCGTGAAAGGCGCTATATAGATGCAAGTTCTTTCTTTCTAATTGCCACCTGCTTAATACATCGAGTAACATCGAAACTACAGCACAGAAACAGGCCATTCGGCCCAACTGCATTTTGACACATTCTTCTTTTGTTTACTCCCCATCTTTGTAGGAAACAGTTTGACTCCTTCCAAAAACCAAAGGAGATTCAGAAGTCTAAACTCGGAAAATCACAGAGGTTTCCCACATTTCAAGAAGATGCCCTGTTAGCAATTGTGGCTTACTGGAGTGTAGGAAATTTGAGTCAGCTTTTTAATACTCATGCACTGCCATTGAGATCTGTACTCCCTGAAGGCGATTGTAAGCTTTAATTGTTCTTGGACTCCTCGGCAAGCAATCAACCTACGAATGCCTAAAATAGTCTGGTGAATATTTTGTCTGTTTTAAGGAAAAGACCAATTAAGCTTCTTCACCGTATCAGCACTTTACTGTATCAGCAATGAACCTCCATGCTTCAGCAGTTCAGATCCAACTCTCCTTGACTCTTTGAAAGAGCCCAGCAGTTTAGCAGGAGGGAGGGGAGTGGAGAAATACGTGGGGCTTCTTCTGTCGTTGTGCTTGGAATTGTATTTGGGTGAAAAGTTGGCCACTCAGACATCCTGAATCCTGCTCCTACAAAGTTTCACAGAAGTTGATGCCTTTGGGCAGCCATTTTCTTCAGTGCAACACTCAGGGACCACCTGAAAACAGATGGATCCCCTGAGGAATAATATGACATTTTAAACGTATCTACAAATTTCACATAAAGTAGGCACTTGGATTTCAAACGTAAAGGCCTAGAGGTTGGTTCTCGCCAGACTGGGCAGAGGGAACAATCCTTGGGCCGGAACGGGTAGGCCCAAGGCGCACCCGATATTGAGCCTCGGGCCTCATTTACATCAGACCGGTGAACTGTCGGGCGTCCCCAGGCAGCTCGCCGGCGAAGAGGATTTCAATTTCAGGCTGCTGCTTTGCCGGCAGTGACCCTCAGGTAGATCCTGGGATGGGGGGATGGGGGCGGAAGGGGGAAGCGATCTGGAGGGGGCCGAGCCGGAGACTTTGGCACTGCAGTGGAGTCGGGAGGAGCACTCCTGCACCTGCCAGCAACTCATTCACGTAAGTTTTTTTAAAATTACCTTTTAGTTGTAGCGGCCTCCAGTGGTCCCTTTAAGGACCGCTGGTTAGGCCGCATGTCGGCCACGTTTTCCTGAACGCGGCCAGCCCAGCACCGGCTGCGTTTAGGGCAGCCCAGTTCTGCAAGAGGGGCCATAACCAGGCGTTAGACCCCCTTATTTGCATATGCAAAGGGCCTAACACCTGTTTCAGGCACGGGCCCTGGGCGCCTATTTTTCTGCCTTTAGCAATATGGCAGGCGGCGCACGTCTGGTGCGTAATCAGTGTGCGACCACCCACCGTATTGGACGCTTAGGCACTTGTAAAATGGGCGCAGCACCATCGAATTTCTAGGCCAAAATATGTGTCATATATAAACATTATTTTAAGGTCTTACTTTAAAAAACGATTTCACCTATAGCATGCTCAAATATGCACTTTAGATTTGTGATTGTTAAGGCCATTTCTCAGAGACTCCGCTCCCAGTGTGGAGTCACTGATAATTTAAAGCAGTGCACATTACAGGCGTTTTAGGCATTCACTCGCATCTCTGTCCCATTGCGTCTCTGATAACATTAGGGAGATTGAAAATTAAATCGGAAAACTCCGCTGATTGTTTTTACTTTAATTTCGGCTCGCAAACGTCTCAGTCGTATTGCAGTAGGAGACTGTTCCCCGCAATAGCTTCACACTACTGGTGGGTGGGACGAGAGAATGAAAGAAAGAAAGAAAGGCAGAAAGAAAGAAAAGAACTTGCATTTACATGGCGCCTTTCACGAACTCAGGACGTTCAAAGCGCTTTACAGCCAATGAAGTACTTTTGAAGTGTAGTCACTGTTGTAATGTAGGGAAAGACGGCAGACAATTTGCACACAGCAAGGTCCCACAAACAGTAATGAGATAATGACCAGATAATCTGTTTGTTTTTAAATTGATGTTGGGTTGGCAGATAAATGTTGGCCAGGACACCAGGGATAACTCCCCTGCTCTTCTTCAAAATAGCGCTGTGGGATCTTTTACGCCCACCTGAGAGGGCAGACAGGGCCTTGGTTTAATGTCTCATCCAAAAGACGGCACCTCTGACAGTGCAGCACTCCCTCAGTAATGCACTGGAGTGTCAGCCTAGATTTTTGTGCTCAAGTCTCGAGAGTGGGACTATGAATCCACAACGTTCTGACTCAGAGGCAAGAGTGCTGCCCACTTCACACCTGAAATTATACTGCATAGGTTGAGTTGATGTGATGCCAAAACTGCAACCGCTTGAACACAGGGCTATGTTGTACAGTCAGCCTATGAAAAGAGATTAAATAATCAATACATAACTCGAGCTTTCTATAAGTGATCTGGAGGATAATTCACAGTTAAATACAATTCCACAGCTGAAGACGGATGTATAACTTATAAATGACAAGGTGACAAACTGAGTTACGGGGTTGCTGAAATTCTTTAAAAAGAGCTATATTACAGCTTTGTAGAACATCAATGATTGCTGACAAAGCCATTTTGAATAATTTTCTGAGACGAGGAGTTGAATTTGTCTTCAGAACTAAATTGAGATTTTCTTGTCCTGATTACAGTGCTGTGTAATTTTGAAAAAGGGCAATGTTAAGAACAAACAATTTACGTTGGAGAGCATCTTTCTGAGCACGACAGACTGATGAGCAGCAATACCCACTTGAAGAAAGAAAAGATTGTGTTTGATTACGCTCGCTTGTTTCCACTCTTATCTTTCCAACCATAGTCAAGGCATCTCCAGCAATGGCTTCCCTTCCTACCCGTGAACCATTACCTCCAGAATTCCCCCATGATCTATCTTTGGCTCCCTCCTCTTCCTCGTCTACTTCCACCTCCATAACATCACCCGCTTCTGCCTCTATCACAGGCCATTTGCTGCTGAATCCCTCATCCATGCCATTGTCACCTCAGACTGATCTATTCCCATGTTCTCCTGGCCAGCCTCCCATCCTCCACTCTCTGTAAACTTCAGCTCGTCGAAAATTCTGCTGCCTGTATCCTATCTCGCACCAAGGCACGCTCACCCATCACCCCTGTCCTTGCTGACCTACATTAGCCTTGCCCTTCCCTATCTCTGCAACCTCCTCCAGACCTACAATCCCATCATCACTCCCACCCCCCCACACACACCGCCTTCCCTGAACTTTCCACAACTCTGACTCTGGCTCCTTGTGCATTCCCCCTTCCCACCCCCTCCCTCCCACACCACTGGTTTCAGCCCACCATTGGCAACCATGCCCTCCGCCACCTAGGCCCCACGCTCTGGAATTCCCACCCTAAACCTCTCCACCTCTCCATTTGACCCTTCCCCTTTAAAACGCTCCTCCAAACCCACATCTTCACCCCTCCTTAGATCTCTTTCTTTGGCTCAGCATCCTTTTTTTATTGATTACGCCTTTGTGAAGCACCTAGAGAAGTTTTTCTACGTTAAAAGCGCTGTTTAAATGCAAGCTGTTGTTGATTAAATAGGTATCATCACCTTTAAAGGATAATAAGCAAAAATCAATCATAATAGGGCTGGATACTGATACCACAAAATCTTGCCATCGCACTCTTTCCTCCACTAGTTCCTGCAGTAGTCCACCCATTGCCATTCTTCCATTCAGATCTTCCTTTACACAGTCCAACCATCACAGTCTTTGCCTTCCATAGTCTCTTTGTAACTGGTGCCCACTCCACCAATTCTTTGAGCGTACAAATCTTCAGCTATATGTTATGTGCTTTGCTTGATGCAATCTCTTTTCCCCGTAACACGCTCCATTATGGCAAGTAGGTCACGCCTTCTCGTTACTTCAGCAATGGTCACAATCCTCACAACCAAAATTCCAACTCCTCTTTGCACAGTGTGATCTGAAGACTTGGAGCGTTGGCCTCTGCCTCTGTGTCTTCATCCGGGTCCAGCTCTCAGCAGCATACAGAAGTGTTGATGGGACTTGAACCTCGTATAACAGCTGGAACATGTTTTCCAGACAGAACGGATAAGGCCAGAACATTGGACTCATTTAAAAAACAGTTGGAAACACAGTAGGATTTGGATTGATAGAAAAGGTGAGATCAGCCTTCATCATTAGAATCTATCTTGTGACCTTGTGATGTTTGGAGTTACTTGATTCAATGACATTTGTTTCTAAATTAAAGCTGATAAGTACACTTTATTTTTTTTATGTTCCTTTAAAGGTTTTTGTTGAAGATTTTGTGACAAGATAATAAGGACAGTGTGATTAAGGCAAAAAAAAATCACTTAAGACCTTTATTTTTTCTTTTTTTTTTACAAACATGGTATTAATGATATGGACCCAAATATTCTTCCTGGGAATAATTTATTTGTGAAAAAAAGTGGAATATATCCCTAAAACTGAGGCAGTATTTGAAGGGAACTCTCCCTAGCTAGACGTTAAATTTCAATGGATAAATTCATAGTTGCCTATTTTCCTGCTACGCCCTCATTCTGTAAATGTATGATAATTAAGTAACAATGACTATAACAATGTAACAATCAACAGCAAGTATCATCAGGTGATTTTTACTAACTCATTCTCTCGGTATGGAGCAAACTGATGCATTAAAATCTGGGCCAATAAGCCATAGCGAGGATTTGGGCGGCAGGCTCCACACAATAGAAGCACAAATTCGTAGGATCCACCCTTACAACTCAAAATAAAAAAGGAAATGGAGCAAAGGAAACACTGGGCAAAACAAGAACAGATGATTTTAGCATACGGTAGGTGTGAGTAAAAAGGGGGGTAACACCACCAGAAATTACTAACAGATTAAAGGTCCACATTGGTCTAAGGATTCCTAAGTTCCAAAAATTAACAGACATTACTTGAGTTATGAGGAGAGACTAGAACACAAAAACATAGCAACGTAGGAACAGGAGTCGGCCATTCAGCCCCTCGAGCCTGTTCCGCCATTCAATGAGATAGAGGAGCTGGCATTGTTCTCTTTACAGCAAAGGTGGTTAAGGGGAGATTTAATAGAGGCGTTCAAAATCATGAAACGTTTTGATAAGAGTAAATAAGCAGAAACTGTTTCCACTGGCAGAAGGGTCAGTAACCAAAGGACACAGATTTAAGGTAATTGGCAAAAGAGCCATAGGTGAGATGAGGAGAATTTTTTTTATGCAACAAGTTATTATGATCAGGAATGCACTGCCTGAAAAAGTAGTGAAAGCAGATTCAATAGTAACTTTCAAAAGGGAATTGGATAACTACTGGAAGGGGAGAAAATTTGCAGGACTATGGGGAAAGAGCAGGGGAATGGGACTAATTGGATAGTTCTTTCAAAGAACTGGCACATCACGATGGGCTGAAAGGCCTCCTTCTGTGCTGGAAGATTCTATGATTCTATGATTAGTGAAAAATGACCAATTTTTTTTTGCTTGATTAAATCATTAATGAGGAACTCATGCAGCATTTCACAGTTGCAGAGTCAGATCAGGTCAGACTTGGAGTTAGTGAAGCTTAACGAATGAAAAAAATTATACTGCAGTGACACAAGTGACAAGTATGTCCAATTTATTTTGAACCTAGATTTTCGACTCAGGAAAAATCCAGAGAAGAAGTATCAGGGGCAACACAATCCCAAGAGGAATTTGGCTGGCCCTACTGCAGTTTCCGGGATCAATCTGATTTAAATATTGATTGCCGTCTTCTGCCATTAGGAATGCCACTGATTGCCAGAAAGTGACAAATCCCCAGAACCAGATGGTTTCCTTCCCAGGATTTTAAAGGAAGTAGGTGAGAACATTCCTTTAGATTGGCAAATTGCACTTGTCACTCCGCTATTTAAGAAAGTTGAGAGAGGGAAATGAGGGGATTATAGACCAGTTAGCCTAATATCTGTTGTCGGGAAATTACTAGAGTCTATAATTAAGGATAGAGTGACTCAACACCAACTTTCAGCTGATCAGAGAGAGTCAGCATGGATTTGTAAAGGATAGGTCATGCCTGATGAACCTGATTGAATTTTTTGAAGAGGTGACTAAAGTAGTGGACAGGGGAATGTCCAAGGATGTTGTTTATATGGACTTCCAGAAGGCATTCGATTGAGTCTCTCATAAGAGACTGTTAGCTAAAGCTGAAGCTCATGGAATTGAGGGCAAATTATTGACCTGGTTAGGAAATTGGCTGAGCGGCAGGAGAGAGGAAGTAGGGATAATGGGCAGGTATTTAAATTGGCAGGATGTGACTGGTAGTGTCCCACAGGGATCTGTGTTGGGGCCTCAACTATTCACTGTATTTATTAACGAATTAGATGACGGGATAGACAGCCACATATCCAAGTTTGCCGATGACACAAAGATAGGCAGCATTGTAAGCAGTGTCGATGGAAGAATAAAATTACAGAGAGATATTAATAGATTAAGTGAATGGGCAAAACTGTGGCAAATGGATTTCAATATAGCAAGTGTGAGGTCATCCACTTTGGATCTAAAAAGAATAGATCAGAGTATTTTCTAAATGATGAAAAGCTTGAAACAGTGGAGGTCCAAAGAGACCGAGGGGTCCACGTTCATAGATCATTAAAATGTCATGGACAGGTACAGAAAATAATCAAAAAGGCTAATGGAATGCTGGCTTTTATATCTAGAGGGTAGAAGTTATGCTACAGCTATACGAAGCACTGGTTAGACCACACCTGGAGTACTGTGTTCAGTTCTGGGCACCGTACCTTGGGAAGGATATATTAGCCTTGGAGGGAGTGCAGCATAGATGTACTAGAATGATACCTGAACTTCAAAGATTAAATTACGAGGAGAGATTACACAAACAAGGGTTTTATTCCCTGGAATTTAGAAGGTTAATGGGTGATTTAAAAAAAATTAATTCATGGGATGTGGGCATCGCTGGCAAGGCCAGCGTTTATTGCCCATCCCTAATTGCCCTTGAGAAGGTGGTGGTGAGCCGCCTTCTTGAACTGCTGCAGTCCGTGTGGTGAAGGTTCTCCCACAGTGCTGTTAGGTAGGAAGTTCCAGGATTTTGACCCAGTGACGATGAAGGAACGGTGATATATTTCCAAGTCAGGATGGTATGTGACTTGGAGGGGAACGTATGTGACTTGGTGGTGTTCCCGTGCACCTGCTGCCCTTGTCCTTCTAGGTGATGGAGGTCGCGGGAGGTCATGAAGAAGGCTTGGCAAGTTGCTGCAGTGCATCCTGTGGATGGTACACACTGCAGCTACGGTGCGCCGGTGGTGAAGGGAGTGAATGGGGTGCAAATCAAGTGGGCTGCTTTGTCCTGGATGGTGTCAAGCTTCTTGAGTGATGTTGGAGCATTCATCCAGGAAAGTGGAGAGTATTCCATCACACTCCTGACTTGTAGATGGTGGAAAGACTTTGGGGAGTCAGGAGGTGAGTCACTCACTGCAGAATATCCAGCCTCTGACCTGCTCTTGTAGCCACAGTATTTATGTGGCTGGTCCAGTTAAGTTTCTGATCAACGGTGACCCCCAAGATGTTGATGGTGGGGGATTCGGCGATGACAATCCCGTTGAATGTCAAGGGGAGGTGGTTAGACTCTCTCTTGTTGGAGATGGTCATTGCCTGGCACTTGTCTGGCCAATTATTAGCCCAAGCCTGGATGTTGTCCAGGTCTTGCTGCATGTGACTACAGACTGCTTCATTATCTGAGGGGTTGCTAATGGAACTGAACACTGTGCAGTCATCAGCGAACATCCCCACTTCTGACCTTATGATGGAGGAAAGATCATTGATGAAGCAGCTGAAGATGGTTGGGCCTAGGACACTGCCCTGAGGAACTCCTGCATCGAAGTCTTCAAGATATTATGGGGACATGATAGGGTAGATAGAAAGAAACTATTTCCGCTGGTTGGGGAGTCTACGACTCGGGGACATAGCCTAAAAATTAGAGCCAGGACTTTCAGGAGTGAAGTTAGGAAACACTTCTACACACAAAGGGTGGTAGAAGTTTGGAACTCTCTTCTGCAAACGGCAGTTGATGCTAGCTCAATTGTTAATTTTAAATCTGAGATTGATAGATTTTTGTTAACCAAAGGTATTAAGGGATATGAGGCTAAGGTGGGTATAGAGAGTTAGGTCACAGATTAACCATGATCTCACTGGATGGCGGAACAGGCTCAAGGGGCTAAAAGGCCTACTTCTGTTCCTATGGTCCTCTGATTGGGGGCTTGCAAATTGGATTGCAGGAACTAGTCTATTACTGCAGGATTTAAAGGTCTGTCGAGGTTTAAAGGATTAAGGACACCCAAAATTGGTTTGGTATCAGATCTAAAAGTCTTCTATTGAGGAATTCAGAAGGACATGGAACTTCAAGCATCACAGATGAAATTGCTTCTGTAAGTTAGAGGATAAAGGCATTGCTTGGCTCACAATGTCAGACACCCCCGCAATGGAAGTATCACAGCAGCAGTGACAGGAGATGCCCAAGGCAATGAGTGCAAGTACAACCATCGCATACACAACAGCTCATTGGCGCAAAAGGTTCTATGACCTTACCAGGGCAGGCAAGGTAAAAGGAGCCAGCCATTACTTCCCAGAACGCACTGTGCTGAGCATGTCTACCACTTACGGTGACTTTCCCTCAAACTGCGTTGAAGTGCCTGAATTGCCTGTGGCCAAAGTCCGGGAAGCAGTGCACAGTGCGCTTTACACCTCCAGCCTTCCACCGGGAAGGTATTCCCTCTCTCATAGACTTACATGCAATCACTACACCGAAAACCTCACATGAAATCTGGGGCATGCGCCTGCTTCTAATCCTATCCCGGGCTGCACGCTGACACCTGGGATTTACAGCATCAGCACCTTCGACATGGCACTCGAGAACTCCAGACACCCATTTCATACCGGCGTGATTGTGAGTCAGCGTGACTGAGGCAAGAGTGATGGGAAATGGGTCATATGACATTGCCCAAGTCACTGCTGGCAGCAAAATGGGGGGTGGATTGAAAAATGAAGAAAAGAAAGAACTTGAATTTATATAGCGCCTTTCACAGCCTCAGAAGGTCCCAAAGTGCTTTACAGTCAATGAAGCACTTTTGAGGTATAGTCACTGTTGAAATGTGGGAAACGCAGCAGCTAATTTGCGCACAGCAAGGTCCCACAAAACAGCAATATGATAAATGAGCAGATAATCTGTTCTTACGGAGGTGGAAGTCGGCAGTCTTTGTGATGGAGAGGATTATGGGGTCAGAAGCTCAGTCCCGGGTCAAATAGGATGCCGAGACTGCAAACGGTCTGGTTCAGCCTCAGACAGTGGCCTGGGAGGGGGATGGAATCGGTGGCTAGAGAATGGAGTTTGTGGTGGGGGCGCAGAGAGGAATTCAATATGAGGGCTTTAAGTGTTTGTACAATGACACGCTTGCAATGATTTCCAGGCTACCTTATTTAAAAAGGTAAGTCTACTTATACAGTGAATGGAACATGGTCAGTGCTGTGAATATATCTGTTTAATTACATTATAAAACAAAACTGTCATCTTTTCTCTGTCCTGGTTATCCGGGAACAGAAATAGAAATGCAAATTTCTCCTCATCTCTCCCCTGGCTTTTTCAGCAATTATATTAAGTCTGTGTCCTCTGGTTACTGATCGTTGTTATTATTATCATGTTGCCCATACTGACATCACATTCTCACAAAACACACGTTTCAAAATCCTGTGCTCCTACTATTTTATTAGTGGGCCATAAATTACAACGCCAACTTGCATTTATATAGCGCCTTCAGCGTAGTAAAATGTCCCAAGGCGCTTCACTGGAGCATTATCAGACAAAATTTGACACCGAGCCACATAAAGAGATATTAGGACAGGTGGCCAAAAGCTTGGTCAAAAAAGTAGGTTTTTTAGGGAGGTGAATTCCAGAGTTTAGGGCCTAGGCAGCTGAAGGCACGGCCGCCAATGGTGGAGCAATGAAAATTGTGGTATGCAAGAGGCCAGAATTGGAGGAGCGCAGAGATCTCGGGGGGTTGTAGGGCTGGAGGAGGTTACAGAGATGGGGAGGGGCGAGGCCATGGAGGGATTTGTAAACAAGGATGAGAATTTCAATATCGAGGCATTGCCGGATCGGGAGCTAATGTACGTCAGCGAGCACAGGGGTGATGGGTGAACGGGTCTTGGTGCGAGTTAAGATACATTACAATAGACAATGGGCATTTCACCCATTTTCTGACCATGTAATTGGGGAAATATGGCCTAATGCATTTTCTAATTTTGCAGTCAGCTACAAATTTTCTCACCAATTTAATCCATGAAGTCCCCAGTCATTTTCACTAACTTGACTGAAAATAGTAAAATGTTTGAAAATAAAATAATAGTCTTATCTTTCAAACAGTGCCTTAGTGCCTCGTGTTACACATGACCTTCATTAGCAGATGGGAAACTGTTACAGGGGATGCAGGAGGGCTATTATCATTCATTCAGTACATCTGCTCAGCAGTAACTGGGAAAAGTGAGTATAGGAACATAGGAACAGGAGTAGGCTATTCAGCCCCTCGTGCCTGCTCCGCCATTTGATAAGATCATGGCTGATCTGTGATCTAACTCCATATACCTGCCTTTGGCCCATATCCCTCAATACCTTTGATTGCCAAAAAGCTATCCATCTCAGATTTAAATTTAGCAATTGAGCTAGTATCAATTGCCGTTTGCGGAAGAGAGTTCCAAACTTCTACCACCCTTTGTGTGTAGAAATGTTTTCTAATCTCACTCCTGAAAGGTCTGGCTCTAATTTTTAGACTGTGCCCCCTACTCCTAGAATCCCCAACCAGCGGAAATAGTTTCTCTCTATCCACCCTATCTATTCCCCTTAATATCTTATAAATTTCGATCAGATCACCCCTTAACCTTCGAAACTCCAGAGAATACAACCCCAATTTGTGTAATCTCTCCTCGTAACTTAACCCTTGAAGTCCGGGTATCATTCTAGTAAACCTACGCTGCACTCCCTCCAAGGCCAATATGTCCTTCTGAAGGTACGGTGCCCAGAACTGCTCACAGTACTCCAGGTGCGGTCTAACCAGGGTTTTGTATAGCTGCAGCATAACTTCTGCCCCCTTGTACTCCAGTCCTACAGATATAAAGGCCAGCATTCCATTAGCCTTATTGATTATTTTCTGCACCTGTTCATGACACTTCAATGATCTATGTACCTGTACCCCTAAGTCCCTTTGGACATCCACTGTTTTTAACTTTTTACCATTTAGAAAGTACCCTGTTCTATCCTTTTCTGATCCAAACTATGTTTACCTAGTTTATTTTTTCAATCCTGCAAAATCTGAAAATTCATAGCAAAAGTGTCGTAATAAACACTGATAAGAGAATTATAGAATAGAATCATAGAATGGTTACAGCACAGAAGACGGCCATTCGGCCCATCGAGCCCATGCCGGCTCTCTGTAAGAGCAATCCAGTTAGTCCCATTCCCCCGTAGCCCTGCAAATTTTTCCCTTCGAGTATTTATCCAATTCCTTTTTGAAAGCCACGATTGAATCTGCTTCCATCACCCTTTCAGGCAGCGCATTCCAGATCATAACTACTCGCTGCGTAAAAAAAGTTTTTCCTCATGTTACCTTTGGTTCTTTTGCCAGTCACCTTAAATCTGTGTCCTCTGGTTCTTGACCCTTACACCAATGGGAACAGTTTCTCTTTACTTTCTTTATCTAAACCCTTCATGATTTTGATCTTATTAAAAATAATTTCTGCTCATAATCATAATTGTGAAGGTATCACGCCAAAGCCAATTTGTGACAACAGGATCAAGCACATCTGGATTTTAGCATTTTTTAAAATTCACTCTCATGGATGTGGGCGTCACTGGCAAGGCCAGTATTTATTGCCCATCCCTAGTTTACCCTGAGAAAGTGGTGGTAAGTGAGTGGCTTGCTAAGCCACTTCAGAGGGCAGTTAAGAAAGAGGGCAGTGCGGAATTTGAGTCACGTATCGGCCAGGCCAGGCCAGGTGAAGACAGCAGGTTTCCTTCCCTAAAGGGACTAGCTTCCAACAGCTTCATGGTCACTTTTACTGATACCAGCTTTTTATTTCCAGATTTTTTAAACTGAATTCCAATTCTCAAACTACCATGGAGGGCAATTCTCTAGATTATTCGTCCAAGTCTCTGGATTGCTAGTCCAGTAATATAACCACTGCACTACTGTACCCGTAACCTGGATGACTAGTCCAGTAACATAAGCACCACATTACTATACCTATACCTGGATTACTAGTCCAGTAACTTAACCACTACACTACCGTACCCGTACCTGGATTCCTAGTCCAGTAACATAAGCACCACACTGCTGTACCTGTACCTGGATTACTAGTTCAGTAAGGTAATCACCACACTACCGTACCCGTACGATAAATGGACTGCAGTGCACAGAAACCTGAAATACAATGTTGAGATAGCCTTGGATTGAAATGGAACTGTGACTGACTGAGGAACTGACACACTTTGGAACGTCATTGAGCAGCAGTCTTCAGTCAAGTGGCATGAAGAGGTAATAGATGCTACTGGGGCTGTTGAAATCAGACAGTACTTTTTGTTGAACACAGATCCTGGAGAGCATTTGATTTGTGCTGAATATTCATAACTCAGTAATGGTGCTAGAGGGTGGGCTCTGTTAGATTTTGTGTGCTGAGCCCACAAATATTCAATAGAAAAAGGAACAGTGCCAGAGGACCTGTGAAAAATAAATATAATTTCTATCTTCAAAAAAGAGATAGAATCGACCCAAGGAACTATAGGCCATTTTTTATTTGTGAAAACAAGACACCCAGTGCCAACTTTCCAGCAGTAGCTTGGCCCAGCCCAGCCTACCGCAGCACTCTTTTTTGTCTCGTGCTCTTGTTGTCCAGGGATCCATGAGCCCTTCCCCTCTCCCAACCACCGCACCCCCCCACCCCATTCCCCCGCCCCCCCCACTCTGGTGGTGAGAAGTGAACCTGACCCTGCTGAAATTTCCAGCATCAGCCGCTTCACATTCTTTGTAGGTGAAGCACTTTCTGAGAGATGTAATAAGGGACGATATTGAAGCAGGTCGATATTGCAGTCATTATTTCCTATTCAGCATGAGCATTCACAGTAATATAGCTCCTAATGTGTGGGATTTAGTGTTCAAAAATTCAATGAAAGAATAGCTGAGTTTGCCATAAAAAATGTAAAATATGCCGTGTCTCAAGGTTCTTACTGAAACGTAGTTATCTTAAAAAAAAGAGTGCGACTGCCTATCTGAAAGATATTGCCAATGTCTTTGGGAAGATCTCAGTATTTGTGCAAAACTGGTCACCTTGCAACTTTAGTTACCTTGAAATCCCTTGTTAAACAGAAGTGTGTAGAATCCAGTGTTGCCATAGCACAAATGACATATTTATATACATAGAATTATATAGAATGTTCAGCACAGAAACAGGCCATTTGGCCCAACTGGTCCATGCCGGTGTTTATGCTCCACACGAGCCTCCTCCCACACTATTTCATCTAACCCTATCAACATAATCTTCTAGTGCTCGGAGGTTGAGGGGAGATTTAATTGAGGTGTATAAAATTATGAGGGGCCTAGATAGAGTGGATAGGAAGGGCCTATTTCCCTTAGTACAGAGATCAATAACCAGGGGGCATAGATTTAAAGTAATTGGTAGAAGGATTAGATGGGAGCTGAGGAAAACTTTTTTCATCCAGAGTGTGGTGGGGGTCTGGAACTCACTGCCTGAAAAGGTGGTAGAGGCAAAAACCCTCATCACTTTTAAAAAGTACTTGGATATGCACTTGAAGTGCCATAACCTACAAGGCTATGGACCAAATGCTGGAAGGTGGGATTAGGCTGGGTAGCTCTTTTTCGACCGGCAAGGACACAATGGGCCGAAAGGTCTCCTTCTGTGCCATAAATTTTCTATGTTTCTATGCTTTCTCCCTCATTTGTTTATCCAGCTTCCCCTTAAATGCATCTATTTGACTACAATTTCAATACAACAGTCCACTTCTGGTGGGAAATCAATGGGGTGTAAAGATGGGTGGGGACACAGCGAAGGGTACTCCTGCCTGACGGACCCAGTTCCATGGAAAGAGCAAAGAAATCCCAGCCCAGATCTTTAGCTAGAGCTCAACACTTGGGGGTAAATTTTCATTTTTGGGTGCGTGATCCCTTTTGATTTTCCATCCGCTGATTTCCACCGTGGAAGTTTGCACCCAAATTCTGAAAATGCACTCCCAATGCATGAAGCTCTGTGTCCGAAACTCTTAAGGTTAAAATTTACCTTATTGAGTTGTCTCCAGCACATATTTCAGACCAAACGTCCCTGGGGACAGAGCTGCCAATCAGCCAGGATCAAAGACACAATGGGGCAAAGTATTGCATGACTACTGCATGATTAATGAGCAGTGCCCACACATCGTCTAGTTACCAAAGACTTGTTAATGTTTTCTCCAAGTACAATTTAACAAATACCTAAGACAAAGGCCCTGTATCCTGACTAAATCTGCAAATCAAACAACATGGTTCAATCCTGCAGACAATTCATTTCCAGGGCTCCTGTTTTACACTTGGGTAAGGGAAGTCACTTATATTTAAACGGAGTGAATATTGACACTGCTGCGTCAGCCAATGAGTTGGTGGCAGGGCTTGTAGTTTTAATTTAGGCTGCATATAGTGACACCACAAGTCCCGCCCAGAATGGAGATAATTGGGTAATTCCCCCATCAATCACGGCTGGAGATTGTGCTGCAAGTGACTGGGATTGATTTTACGCACCTAATTGGTATTATGTAGCTATCCTCCACTCACTGCCTTTTGCTGGAGGAAACATCCTGCTGTACTCAGGAGACTCTGTTTGCTGTAGTTTCCGTCATGAGTTTGGTAAATTAAACGGAGTGAATATTGACACCACTGTGGTATGACTTAAACTAACTAATTCTATTTGGCACAAATACCAACAAGATCAAAAGATAGATATAGATCAGCCCAACACCAGCTTACCCATCCCAAAAAGACTACAGGTTCCTCATCATAGCTTTCCTCAGTCTTGTAAACAATTTTACAACACCAAGTTATTGTCCAACAAATTTATTTTAAATTCCACAAGCTTTCGGAGGCTTCCTCCTTCGTCAGGTGTTCACCTGACGAAGGAGGAAGCCTCCGAAAGCTTGTGGAATTTAAAATAAATTTGTTGGACTATAACTTGGTGTTGTAAAATTGTTTACAATTGTCAACCCCAGTCCATCACCAGCATCTCCACATCATGGCTTTCCTCAGTCTTGTAAATGACTCTGGTATTTTTGCTTTCACTATCGTACTTTAAGCCAATTCAATCTTTAAGTGGAAGAACTTTGTGAAGACTCTTGCATTTGCCTTGAGCCTGCGTTTTCCTTGTCCTACTGACTTGGTTTAACCTGAAGGAATATTATAGATTTACCAGCGCTAACGCCAAGTGATATTTAATCCAAGTCCTTGGTGTAATAACTTAACTTTAAAATAAGCATTAAAAAGCATGCATTAATAAATAAATAGATTAGAGTACCCAACACTACAGTGTAAACATAACTGATCATGTTAAAGTACTTGAGCTACATTCATTTTAATATGTAACATATACGGTTTTGCTTACTAGCTGTAATAGCAATGAAGTTGTTGAATAAAAAATGAGCTCAAGTTTGTTACCACTTTATTTGCAATATTTACATTTTACATTTGAGAAGTCTTGAGTTGCCAATTACTAGTAGGAGTTCTCCCAGCTTCCTGGCCAACATCCTTCTCTCAACCAATAGCAAAAGAAAAATTCACCTAATCGCTGTTTGTGGGATCTTTCAGTGTGCAAAATGGATGGTTGTCTTTGCCTACATAACAATAACCCCTCCATTTCAAAGCAATTCATTGTACATGAAGAGCTTTAAGAAATTTTTGAATGACGTGACCAAGTGTTAGAACAATGCAAGTCTTTTCTTCTTTTCAGTATTTCCACAGACCCAGGACCCATTCACAAATTCCAGGAACTCATTTTGACTAAACTTTTGGTGTTGGTCCACTAACTCCTGCTTGATCCTTGCTGACAACTAAATCCTTGTTCATGTGATTTACGGTGAGATTCGCTTTGGATTGAAGTCACTGGATTATACAAATGCTTTTACTCATTCGCTTTGTATCAAGAGTCATAATGCCAACTGTCGTCTTGCTCAATGGTAAGTGTCAGGAATGCTGCGTCACAGAGGGATGGAATATGGAACATGGAGCTGCGCAGGCAACTGCGCACACGGTGACCCGTGATTTAAGTCATGCTATCAGGGACCATTAGTAGATAGAGGCCAGATGCCTCCTGTGTGAAGGGAAAAAATAAATAAACTGTAGGACTGATAGTTTTTATTGAACAGTTTTTTTTAATGTGGCTCTTCACTCACTGTATGGAAGCTGGGATAACCTTTCCTCCTCGTAACATCCCCTTGCCTCTTTAAAGCATCTCTTTGCCTGTTTTCACTGCAGAGCAACTAAAAGAGGCACTCAGCTTGGTCAACATCCCACAGCGAGGCAGGCCATGGAATGGAGGCACAATGGAGCACGGAGCAGCAAGTCTGGTGGGGCTGCAAGTGAAGGAATGATGGATTTTAACATTCTCATCCTTGTTTTCAAATCCCTCCATGGCCTCGCCCCCTCCCTATCTCTGTAACCTTCTCCAGCCCTACAACCCTCCGCAATCTCTGCACTCCTCCAATTCTGGCCTCTTGCGCATCCCCGATTTTCATCGCTTCACCATTGGCGGCCGTGCTTTCAGCTGCCTAGGCCCTGAGCTCTGGAATTCCCTCCCTAAACCTCTCCATCTCTCTACCTCTCTCCTCCTTTAAGACGTTCCTTAAAATCTACCTCGTTGACCAAGCTTTTGGTCACCCGTCCTAATATCTCCTTATATGGCTCAGTGTCAATTTTTGTCTGAATACGCTCCGGTGAAGTGCCTTGGGACGTCTTACTACATTAAAGGCACTATATAAGTGTAATTAGTTGTTGTTGTTGGCCAAATGCTTTAATTTAATCTGATCAATGCAAAGAAATAAGTCAAAGCGACAGTTCTAAGTATAGAACTGATGGTGGCCGAATATATTTCAGAAGCAGGCATTATATTGATTCAAACTGGCATTTCTATATGATTACTATATATAGCAGCTAATGAGCAGTTTGAAAATATGAGTATTGGTTCAGAGGAGATATCTGCACTGGCACCAGTTTCATTCCCCACACATTGTACAACACTGACTCATCAAGCACAGTTAAATAAACGTGAATGTTTTGCTCGCCGCTTTGGGTGTTCCCATTAAGGAGCTTCCACTGAACATACGATTCAAACATATCCTTCTTCATAGAATCATACAGTACAAAAGGGGGTCATTCGGCCCATTGTGCCTGTACCGGCTCTTTGAAAGAGCTATCCAATTAGTCCCACACCCCTGCTCTAACACATGGCCCTGTAAATTTTTCCTTTTCAAGTATTTATCCAATTCCATTTTGAAAGTTACTATTGAATCTGCTTCCACCACCCTTTCAGGCAATGCATTCCAGATCATAACAACTTGCTGAGTAAAAGAAAATTCTCCTCATCTCCCCTCTGGTTCTTTTGCCAATAATGTTGAATCTGTACCATCTGGTTACTGACCCTCCTGCCCGTGGAAACAGTTTCTCCCTATTTACTCTATCAAAACCCTTCATAATTTTGAACTCCTCAATTAAATCTCCTCATAACCTTCTCTGCTTAAGGAGAACAACCCCAGTTTCTCTAGTCTCTCCACATAATTAAAGTCCCTCAACCCAGGTACTTGTATGGAACAAACAACAAGATTTCAGTTCACATTGAGCTGTACCATAAATCATTCCACTTAAAATCTCAGGAAGAAACGTGTAAATGTTATTAGACACAATGCAGACAAATGGTGGATTCAGCCACTTCTCAAAATTAAGACAGACGATTTCTCTCAGTTACCTAAATGCTGACGTTGGCAAATAACTGGCCTGATTCACTCTGTCAATTGTGAGCTCGGGTAATGAATTAACTAAAAGGACTTATAGCAGCCAAAATCATCCTTTTGTCCCGGCCTCCGACCTTTAGCATCAGGCCTTAGTGCCCAGGTTTAAAAATAACTAGCCTCATGTGAGAAACTTCAGTCCCCTCACAGTTACACATAGAATATTGGATAGATGGAACAGACTCTAGAAAGAAAGAAAGAAAGTCTTGAATTTATATAGCACCTTTCATGACCTCAGGACAGCCCAAACCAATTTACAGCCAATGAAGTACCTTTTGAGCTTTGTGTGAAATAGCAGTGCCTGAATTCCCTATTCACTCCTAATTTATTTCCATTTTCTCTGGTATTTGAATCCTTTGTTAAAATGAGCAACTGGTCCTTATAACCACCATCAATATGATTTATAATTTGAAAACTTCTGTTAGGTCACCCCAAAGCCTCCTCTTTCCAATGAAAACAAGTCCAACTTCCTCATCTGTGGCTCAGTGGCAGCTCTCTCACCTCCAAGTCAGGAGGTTGCAGGTTCAAGTCCCACTCCAGAGCCTTGAGCACATATACTAGGCTGACACTCCAATGCACTACTGAGGGAGTGCTACATTGTCAGAGATGCCATCTTTTGGATGAAACGTTAACCAAGGCCCCATCAGCCCTCTCAGATGGATGTAAACGATCCCATGGCACAACTCAAAGATGAGCAGGGGAGTTCTCCTGACCAACATTTATCCCTCAACCAACATCATCAAAACAAAATATCTGATCATTTATCTCATTGCTGTTTGTGGGACCTTGCTGTGCGCAAATTGGCTGCCACCTTTCCTACATTAAACAGTGACTACACTTCAAAAATACTTCACTGACTGTGAAGCACCTCGGGATGTCCTGAGGATGCGAAAGGCGCTATAAAAATGCAAGTTCTTTCTTTCTTTCTTAACCTTTCCTGAGAAGCTTGGTAGTTTTTGAATGCGTTTCTCTTTCACTCTCTTTGTGGGTGGGGGGAGAGGGGGATGGAGGGTCCATGGAGACCACTCTATTGCAGTACAGCAGCTTGCCACGTTAACATTTAATGTCAAAGACCAGTTTCACAGCAATCTCCGTACCATGCCGGCAGTGGGAGGGAAATAAATACAACAAGTTTAGGGCCCTGTTGACTTTGTGCAACTAAAGGTATCAGCGACTACACTTACCAGGGGTATTCAGAAGGTGCGAGTTCTTGCAGTGATAGACAATCTCCTGCTCACAGTGCTCTGCGCTGTTAATCATGGTCTGCAGCTGTTCCATGTTGGCGCTGTAGTTGAAGGACGCGATGTAAGGCTTGTCGACATTGGGAGAACCTTGCAATTTGGTTTCCTTCATGTTATTGTGCTGAATTATGGTCCAGGTTCTATCTTCTGTCAGAATAATGAGTACAAGATGTTAATGGAACATAACAGCTCATTGTACAGCCTGGTACAAGAGCGTTAAACAGAAAAATCAATTGGTGTTTTAACCATACACCAATCTGCCGACATTATGATTATACACTTACCATTTGAGCTGCTACGCAATGAATTTAAACTGGCTTTTACTTATTTCAGACTCTTTCAGTTCATATATAAAAATAATACATTTGCCTACAATGGGACCTCCACTATCCGCACTTCGATTATCAGCACTGCTGATTGTCCACTAGAATTCCGCACAGGGTGCTAACACTTCACATAAATCAATCTCTCAGCTCAGGAGACATTAAATTCAATTTACATAGTATTACATCGTATTTACAGCACAGAAACAGGCCATTCAGCCCAACAGGTCTATGCCGGTGTTTGTGCTCCACCCGAGCCTCCTCCCGCCTTACTTCATCTCATCCGATCAACGTATCTTTCTATTCCTTTCTCCCTTGTGAACTTATCTATCTTCCCTTTAAATGCACCTATGCTATTCGCCTCAACTGCTCCATGTTGTAGCAAGTTCCGCCTTCTAACCACTCTTTGAGTAAAGAAGTTTCTCCTGAATTCCTTATTGGATTTATTAGTGACTATCTTGTATTTATGGCCCCTAGTTTTGGAATCCCCCACAAGTGAAAACATCTTCTCTAACCTACCCTTTCGAACCCCTTCATAATTTTAAAGACCTCTATCAATTCACCCCTCGGTCTTCTCTTTTCTAGAGAAAAGAGCCCCAGCCTGTTCAGTCTTTCCTGATCGTTATAACCACTCTGTTCTCGTATCATACTTGTAAATCTTTTTTGCACCTTCTCCAGTGCTTCTCTATCCTTTTTGTAATATGGAGACCAGAACCGTGCACAGTATTGCAAGTGTGGTCTAACCAAGGTTCTATACAAGTTTAACATAACTTCTCTGCTTTTGAATTCTATTCCCCTCGAAATGAACCCCATTGCTTTGTTTGCAATTTATGTCATTTATATTGCATGTGTCCTCAGCCCCATACCTAGGATTTTGCTGACCCATAAGTGTAAGACCGAGATATAGGAGCTCACTGTTATCCATCCATCTCCGTTATCCCATGTGGTCCCTTTGTAGAAACATAGGAAATAGGAGCAGGAGTAGGCCATTCGGCCCCTCGAGCCTGCTCCGCCATTCAATATGATCATGGCTGATCCTCTATCTCAATATCATATTCCTGCTCTCTCCCCATATGTGACACATAATGTGGGGTTGATGGAGATTGCTCTTTCATTTATATGGACAGGCATTAATATGTGATCCAAGTTAAATATGGGCAATTCACAAGGTACTTTTACCATTGTTTTTTGTTGCTAAAGGAAGATACTATATTATATTTGTGTGGTGAAAGTACTTTTCTTGACAGGTATGTGTTCACTCTTTAGCAAATAACTGTCCAGCATTCTCATGCAGACACGTACAATAGTGTTTTCTCATTAATTAAACCTGATACAGTTTGCCGGCTGCAAAATTATTTTTTCATTCACCTGCACCCTAATTTCAATGCATTTTTCTCCTCTCCTTTCCTTGGTGTCAGCTGTGGCTCAGTTGGCAGCACTCTCACCTCTGAGTTAGAAGGTTGTGAGTTCAAGTCCCACTCCAGAGACTTGAGCACAAAATCCAGGCTGACACTCCAGTGCAGTACTGAGGGAGTGCTTCACCGTCAGAAGTGCTATCTTTCGGATGGGACCGTCTGCCTTCTCAGGAGGATGTAAAAGATCCTATGGCATTATTTCGAAGAAGAGCAGGGGAGTTCGCCCCAGTATCCAGGCCAATATTTATCCCTCAACCAACATCACTAAAGCAGATTATCTGGTCATTATCTCGTTGCTGTTTGTGGGACCTGGCAGTGTGCAAATTGACTGCCGTGTTTCCTACATTACAACAGTGACTACACTTCAAAAGTACTTCATTGGCTGTGAAACGCTTTGGGATGACGTGAGGTTGTGAAAGGCGCCATGCAAGTTCTTTCTCTAAGCCCATGGTGTTATGCAGCATCCGCTAGCCAAGAGGTCAAGCAGGAAACCTACTCCCTGACCTCTGCAATACAACTCTTGGAGCTGGCTGAAGCCTATTGCAGGGACCTGGGTGGATCAGTGCAAAGGTTCTTCCTTGTCGTGGAGAGGCACCCACCATCTGCTTGCTCCTACCCAAAAGTCACAGCAGAGTTTGGGACTTTATTATGTGGGGAGTCACAGGAATATAGCTCCATTTTACCATTGGTGTAGCACAATGCATTGTTGTACCAACGCAGTGTACCACTGCCCCCTCTTCTAAACTTGCAAAAGCAGAGATGTGAAGGTTTGTAAATACACACACAGCAAAGCTATCTATATTGGAAATCAAGTCTTCTGAAAATCTGCATCAACCTGATCCACCAAAGCCACCGTGAGGGTAAAATATACGAGGAAATTATCAAGAGAAGAAATGAGGTCAGGCTGCGAGACAGAGGAGCGTAGATTTTTCCAATCAGATTTTCCAGACTTACGGAGATAAATCAGGCAGGGCCAAAAACTAAGGTGAGTGCTTCATTGTCCTGTGGAAATTAAAGAAGGGAAATCCAGCATGCAATTACCTAACATTCATTCTTACAGACGCTCAGTCATATTTATACCAATGAATAATGGAGGTCCAGGGTTGCTAGGGAAACTTCTGTGTGCATCAGTTTATTTAAAAGGTATAGTAAGCAAAATCATTCAACAGATTTAAGTCTATTTCAGCATTGATTTTCTTTTTTTTCTCTGCTGCCACTTAGATTTTCATAAGCCTGTGTGGTAATTGGTCTACTACTTTAATTTCTCAGATGAACCTTCATGCCACCAATGGGTTTCTCCATGTGCTTCTCCCAATCTTTGAGCCTTTTCAGGTAGAGGAGGAACAATGGAGGGACACCAGGCAGGTCTGGCAACGGCAGAGATGTGGTGTGTCCGCCATTTGGTTCCTGCACCCCCGCATCTACGGGCAGAGGTGCACATACCTTTCTTTGGCAACAACAACTTGTAGTAAAACGCAACAAGATGCTTCACAGGAGCGTTATCGGTCAAAATTTGACACCGAGCCACATAAGGAGATATTAGGACAGGTGACCAACAGCTTGGTCAAAGAGGTAGGTTTTAAGAAGAGTCTTAAAGAAGGAGAGGGGTAGAGAGGCGGAGAGATTTAGGGAGGGAATTCCACAGCTTAGGGCCTGGACAGCTGAAGGCTGCAGCCGCCAATGGTGGAGCAATGAAAATCGGGGATGCGCAAGAGGCCAGAATTGGAGGAACGCAGAGTTCTCAGAGGGTTGTAGGGCTGGAGAAGGTTACAGAGATAGGAAGGACATGGAGGGATTTGAACACAAGGTTGAGAATTTTAAATTTAGGGCATTGCTGGACCGGGAGCCAATGTTGTTCGGTGATGAGTGAATGGGACTTGGTGTTTCATTGGCAGACAAAGACTTTAATTCGCGAGGAGGCCTTGACAGCAGATAATGGCACAAACATAATATGTGAATAACTGACTAACCATAAGCTTGGATGATTCTTCAAAGGCAGCCAACACATTATGTTGTGCTTTCAGGGGTACTTCACACCAGAGTGATCAACAGGCAGCACATATGCTGATTGACCACATCTGCCAAGATGTTCCTCAACCGTATCTGCAAGCCATTGGCATACCTAACTGGCAGCAACCACGGGGAGCTGTCTTCATGGAGTCTGATGCAGAGCTGTACCATATGCTGTAAGTCGCCTGCTGCCAACATGCACCATGGGGCTAGTGCATGCTGTGATGGTACCAGCCAGCTGCAGCCTCAGACTTGCTTCCACCTCCTTCCAGGCATTCGGCAATGCTGACTTATGGACATGGTGTCATGAAGTAACAGGGCCATTCTCTTCACAACCACTTCAGTCAGCACCTCCTCTACTTCTGCAGTCATTAAACCGAGGGCCAAGTGCTCTAGCACTTGCCTGTCCATTCATATCTGCGCACTAAGTTTCTGGTCCCTTCATTATTGCCTGTCACTCCCTTCAACCTTGGAAAAGGCTGTCAATGTGTCTTTTCAGCCTCTTCCAAGGCTGCAAGGCTTATTGCCCACTCCCATTCTGACATAGCCCTTTAAATGTCCATGTCCCTTTAAATTTCCCCTACACTGCCGTTTTCCACTCCTAGCATATGTTCCAATCTGTACATGTAGCTTTGCATCATTATGTTATTAAGTTGACCATGAAAAAATGGATACAAACAGCATACTTCACTTTGGCTGAACTCTGCACCATTTCTAATGATTTAAGAGTTAAACTGTACCCAAATTGAAATGTTCCCTGGGGAGTCTAGTTCTGGTTCGCTAATAAGGCAGCAATTGATTGGGGAGGAGGGCTGGAATATTTGTGAAAGAAAAGCGTGTCCAGCAAACTTTTTCTATTGAAGCCAATAAAAGAGAGGGTTATGAGGGGCTGGGCCCCGCTGAAAGAAGCTGATGGTGGCAGCTATTTTGGGAAGAAACCTGGCCAAGAGAAACTATTTTATCAAGGAAGCATGCATAAATAAATAAGCACACAAGACTAATATGTGGAAGACACTGGGGTGAAACTTGGTACATTTTCATCAAGAAAAATTTTGAGCAAGAGAAATGGGAAAGGGCAAATATCAGGAAGTAAAAGAATATCCCCATGTCCACTAAATCCCACTAAATTTGAGTGCTTTGAATAGAAAATTCAACTGGTCTCTTGGACTAGTTTTCAATCACCTAAGGGGGTCACAGAGAAATTTCCCACATTTTCTCCCCCCAAATTGGCCTGGGTTTTATCTGTTTCTTTCGTCTCTCCTAGGAGATCACATAGCTTTCGGGTGGGGTGGGGAGTGCACATATTGTGATGCACAAGGCAGCACAGTTTTTGGGACAGGCTGGATGAACCATGGGGTCTTTTCCTGTCAATCATTCTTCGCATGTTTGAAAATACGATGGTCGCACGCAATTTCTGTTAAGTGAGTTCACAAATTAGTATTAAGGCTGAAAACGTAGGTGAGTTTCCTCAGAGTTTTTCCAATTTCTCTCATGAAGACGTTGATTTGTCCTGGGGAACAGTTCCATGGGTGCTGGAAACTCTCTGGTACCACGCCCCAAGTGCCCATCTTTAATGTATGAACCCAGACAGTGACGGCAAGCTACATCAGTTGCCTCAGAGCTCAGCCTAGTGCTGTCAATGCCTGATGTCCAAGCATGTGCACTTCCTAGTGGAATACACTGGATAATAACCAGGAGCAGGAACGCTTAGTGTTCTTTCCCCTCCCTTGACCAAGGGAGTTGAGGCCAATTGTAGTTCCCCTACAACATCCCAGTGATATCAGCTAACTCAGAGTGGGAATTGAACCTGGGCCCTTCCTGCTCTATCCAACTCAGTTCCACGCCAAAAGAAAGAAAGACTTGCATTTACATAGTGCCTTTAATGTCCTCACTACAGCCCAAAGCGCTTTACAGCCAATGAAGTACTTTTGAAGTGTAATGACAGTTGTAATGTAGGAAACGCGGCAGCCAAATTGAGCACAACAAGGTCCCACAAGCAGCAATAAGGTAATGATCAGATAATGTGTTTTAGGTGTTGGTTGGGGGATAAATGTTTGCAGGACATCGGGAGAACTTCCCTGCTCTTCTTTGAAGAGTGCCATGGAATCTTTTATGTCTACCTGAGGAGGCAGACAGAGTCTCAGTTTAACGTCTCATCCAAAAGTCAGCACCTCCGACTGTACTGCACTGGCGTGTTAGCCTAGAATTTGTGCTCAGGTCTCTGGAGTGGGATTTCTACCCACAACCTTCTAACTCAGAGGCTGAGAGTGTGCTACCACTGAGCCAAGGCTGATACTGGGCAAAGAGTAGTTACCACATGAGTCATCTTCTCTCGCAATAGTTTTAACAAAAACTAAAATTAAGATAACAAAAAAAAAGATCAAAAATATCCACTCCTTAGCAGATCTCGTAGCTATGTCAGTGCAAACATGTCATGAAGGGCAATATGGCAGGAGACCAGTGGAGTTCTTGGAGCAGGATATTTCAGGAAGTGAACCTGTCCATTAAAAACCACAAGGAACAGGAATTAATGTAAGCTAATTGCATGAACCCACAATATGACTGAATTATCATTTTGAGTATAACAAACATGGACAGGTGTAGAATGAATCAATATCTAATTTGGCAAGGGTCGTATCTTGTTAACAATTGCTTCAGTTACTGTCTCTTCTTGCATTCGAACGATACATTTCTAAATCACTTTGTCCTAATGTAGTTTATGGATTCATTCTATAATTGTGTTTATTGTCATTTCTGCTTTGCTGGCAAGAGGTAAACGAACAATCTTACAAACTTAAACAGGACAATCTCACCTGTCATGTTACAATAGGCAAGCAAAGGTCCCTGTGGGCCACTGCCATCGGGATCAATGGAGAAGAAGCCTGATGTATTCCCTGTGTGCTTGTACGTCTCGCAGGACTGTTTATACCTGGCTATATATATAAAAAGAATCTCAATATCAGCACAGTGTGTTCCCATTACCGTAATGTTAGCTACTATTAGGGGAAAAAAAACAGATCTCGAAAAGTTTGACAGTAAGAAATCTTATGACACCAGCAGTGCAAAAATGCATTAGCTCAAACAAATAGTGATAGGATGAACAACAAAATCACCTAGGAATAAGGTCACAGAATCCTGAAGTCACAGCGAAAAAAAAACAGCAGCTTTAAATTCATGAGATGCTATATTCCCGCTTACTCAGGTGATTCAGGAAAGCTCATTTATTTTCCCAGTGTTTTATTTTAGCAACAGTGCACGTTTAATGTGAAAATGTCACTTTTGGATTATTGATGTGACTATAAATATAGTGGGGGGAGAGAAAGAAAGTTGAATTCAATGAAGGATTTACAAGACATGCTTTAGTGCATAGCAGAAACCTACCCAATAATTTGAGAGGAAGGAAACATTTTTTATGTCATTGAATTTGTTCATAGCGAAATGTACAACTTTAAGTAGGAGCCATTATCACCGTTAAAGGTGGACAAGTAGGTGAGAGTTGTTTACTGCTAATTCAAGTGGGATGTTTTGAGAGAGTCACACCAGACTTTGCATTAGCCGGCTTGTACATTACCTGCTAAAAAGGGCAAAGGACTCCTTTTAAATGCAGTCAGCTTGCCTAAGTTAACATTAACAGAATATTTTAACTCCTTCAACTCCTTAAATTGAAAAATTTGAACAGAAAAACTATGTAATGCAGTTAATTCGATGTTACTCACAGTTATGGCAGGTGGCTCCTGTGTAGCCAGTCCCGGCGCAGTCGCAGTAAAAGGTACTCCAGGACTGAGAGCATTCTCCACCGTGCTCACAGTAATTTGGTAAACACCTATCGCACAAAAACAAAAGACATTCTGATATAAAATGCATTTCTTGCACAATCAATTAAACCCAGTTCACAGTAGGTGGGTCCACAGCATAAATTGCTTATAATTCATCACTAATTGGCATTTAATTGGTAGTCTCATTCAAACCATAGTGTGGTTGATAAGCTGAATGACATATTGATGCAGAAGGAAGCATTCTTTCGAGGTTGGGATTGAGGCACATTGCTGAGATACTTCTTTACCCTATTAACCATTGTTCAAGATGATTTGGGACTGCTCCAGGTGTCAGCCGTGGCTCAGTGGTCACACTCTTGTCTCTGAGTCAGAAGGTCATAGGCTCAGGTCCCATTCCAGAGACAAAATCTAGGCTGACGCTCCAGTGCCGTACTGAGGGAACGCGGCACTGTCTGAGGTGCCGTCTTTCGGATGAGCCGTTAAATCGAGGCCCCGTCTGCCCACTCAGGCGGATGTAAAAGATCCCCAATGTCCTGGCCAATATTTATCCCTCAGCCAACATCAATAAAAAAAACAGATGATCTCGATATTATCACATTGCTGTTTGTGGGACCTTGCTGTGTATAAACTGGCTGCCATGTTTTCTACATTACAACAAGGACTGCACTTCGAAAGTACTTCATTGGCTGTAAAGCGCTTTGGGACTTCCTGAGGTCGTGAAAGGTGCTAAATAAGTGCAAGTTCTTTTTTTCTTGCTGAGAAGTACGAATAATGCAGCCCCTCCACCCAGCCAGCTAATTGGACATACAATTAATTCCACCAAAGAGAAAGGGACTTTTTCTGTTAAGTAAACAGAAAGTGAAAGTCTAGAAATGGAAACCGAAGAAGCATCCACTCCCGTTAGTTGACTGTTTTACAGAGGCATCTGTTTGGGCTGCAGTTACATTGGACAACTGATTTAGCACCAGCAGTTGCAGAGTGTGAACTGCAGCCAGCAAGACCCCAGTTATACTGCGGGCTGCAAACTGCACTCTGCTCTGAGGGGAGGGCTTTATATGTGTGTGTTTACACGAACAGCAGAGTTCCAATCCCTGGCCAATAAACTTATATTGTTTCGAGGTTGCAGGCAACGGTGCCATTTATACCATTGATACCTTACTACCGCTTATATGGTGATGGTAATTATTAGAGGCAGGTTTGGGACAGAAGTCGGGAAAAATGGGTTGGAGAAATAAGGCATGCCCATTTGATCTCAGTTAAAATGAAGCAGCACGGGTTCCTAGGGGATTTAAAGGGGACAGGTGATTTCTTTCCGGGAACATTTTGGTGCCATGTTAGTCTGGCATTTTAAGTGGTATGTATATTTTATTCCATTTTCTGCTCCCCAGCTACCTCAAAGCAGGTGGTAATTCAGAGGAAAATACTGCCCAGTATCCAATTTTAAACACATCTGAAGCTCACTGAAGTCCACTTTGAAATATTGATCTTAGACCATCCATTTTGGAATCAAAAACAGTCCATTTTCTTCCTTGCCTTTCCCTAAAATGCATCAAACGATCTTTATTTCTATGCTATGGAGAAAAACAGGGGAGTGGGACTATTTGGGCTCTTTCAAAGAGCCGACACAGACACAATGGGCTGAATGGCCTCCTTTTGTGCTGTGTGATTCAACGATTCTACATCTGAACAGATATCAGAGCTGACTTCAGGCTGTGGGAGAGAGAGAGTGAGTGAGTGAGTATGTGTGTGTGTGTGTGTGTGTGTGTGTGTGTGTGTACACAAAATAAAATCATAGAGCAGAAAATTATTAAAAATAATTCAATAAAAATGAAAAATTCCTAACTTATTTTTCTGACATATAGTGGGGACAATGACAACATAATCCTTGAGGGACTGATCTGCATTCAAATTTTAAACAATAAAATTTTAACCTATTTATAGAATGTAAAATAGGAAATACGATTACCTGTCCATGATACCACACAGGTCTATTTGTAAGTCGCTGAAGTTGCCTTGCAAGCCTTGTTGCACCAGAATGAGATTGGCTGGCTGGCTGTCGATCGAAAAAAGTCGCATGCAGCCTTGAAAGGGAGCGATGGTGTTTGGACATTCAGCATCAATGGTACTTCCAGGGCAGCCTTTGAAACACAGCATGTACAGAAGGGTTTAGAATAAGAAGGAAACAGCTGAACGCGACATTAATTGAACATCAAACTGAAAAGATACACAATTATATAGGAGTGTTGAAGCAATGATGAGGTATGCGTAATAAAGAATTTTCTCTATCCTCAACCTTTGCTGTCAAGATAGGGCTGTCAACACCCCCTAACCCCCCACCCACGGATTGTCCTGAAGTCTCCAGGAATTAAAGATTAATCTCCCGGACGCTTCCATGAGCAACACTGGGAGAAAAAGGGAAGAAAGGGGGAAGAAAGTCAGAGGTCGGGAAAAATGGCTGTTTAGCTGACGGTCAAGAATCATCCAATCCGGTAACAAAGAGTCAAGTCACTGTCCAATTGGCGTGGGAAGGCGGTGCATCGCCAGGATGGATGTGTCGGATGACCAATGGCGGGAGCCTGAGGGTGGGGCAGTAGGCCAGAGGTCATCTGATGAAACCTCCAGGATTACGTCCAACCATAGTCAAAACTATAACGTTTTAATTCATTGTTCTGACAGACTCTTATCGAGAACATCACTGAACCGTTGACTAGAAGCAATGTCAGAACTGAGTGACGTGTTAAAATCAAACGGTGGGCCAGCTACTCAATAAAAAGATCCATTATGCAAATGAGCGCATCCCACCTCCAAAATAATAGCTGCTTCCTGAATACATCTGTGTCTGCGTGGTCGAGTGAGCGGTCGAGGCAGCTCCGCCGTTCAACTTGACGCTGACACGATTCCGTCTGACGCTCAAATGGATGGCATGCCATTGTCCATCATTCAGATTAGTGCCTGTTACAGTAAAACACAGAGGTCAACGAGTGTCCTTAAACAAAGTCCATCAGGTTTGTTGACCTGGGATGGCTGTGTCAGCACTTCTTACGAATTACACAGACTTCAGGTGATTGGAAAAAAGAGGTGGAGATGAGGAGAAATTTTTTTGTGCAGTGAGTTATTACGATCTGGAAAGTACTGCCTGAAAGGGTGGTGGAAGCAGATTCAATAGTAACTTTCAAAAAGGTAGATACTTGAAAAGGAAATATTTGCAGGGCTATAGGGAAAAAACAGGGCAGTGGGACTAATTGGATAGCTCTTTCAAAGAGCCGGCACATCACGATGAGCCGAATGGCCTCCTTCTGTGCTGTACGATTCTATGATTCTATGAATGACTACACAACAATTTCAATTTCAATTCATATGGTGCAGCCAGAGAACAAGCATCATTGGATGTTTGTCTCCTACAGGTACCAATAATTGAGGATCTGGCTTTTAATCCAAACATCCCTTGTTAACTGTTTGTTGTAATGATGGTCCAAGTTTTCTCTTTTTCCTCTTCTGATTAATGATGTGGTACAGTTTCCCTGGTGCCAGCAGAACTCCAGTACTCGGGTGTCAGCAATGGCTCAGTGGTAGCATTCTCGCCTCTAAGTCAGAAGGTTGTGAGTTCAAGTTCCACTCCAGAGATTTAAGGCCATAACCTAGGCTGACACACCAGTGCAGTACTGAGGGAGTGCTGCACTGTCAGAGGTGCGTCTTTCAGATGAGACATTAAACCGAAGCCTGGTCTGTCCTCTCAGATGGATGTAAAAGATCTCATGCCACTATTTCGAAGAAGAGCAGTGGAGTTCTCCCCGATGTCCTAGCCAATATATACCCCTCAACAAACATCACTAAAACAGATTATCAGGGTCATTATCACATTGCAGTTTGTGGGACTTTCTGCATGGAAATTGGCTGTCGTGTTTCCTTAATTACAACAGTGACTACACTTCCAACATTGGTTGTAAAGTGCTTTGGGACATCCTGAGGTTGTGAAAGGCACTGTATATATGCAAATCTTTGTTTCTCTTAAAGTGATTTTTTTTACCTATGATTCTGGACAAATTTTCTGAGTCTGGGTCAGTGGTGTGATGCCTCACCTGCTGCCAGCAGATATGGATGGAAGATGGCGAGCATTCAACTCTGGAGGGCATCACATCTGAACACGATCTACTCACTCATTTTACCACACGAGTCCTTAGATAGTAACCAGGATTGGGAACCATGGCTGACTTTCTATCTCTTCCTAGCCCAAGGTCGTTGAAGCCAATTGTCGCAAACTAACTACTGCCCGTGTCGAGATCAGCTACCTCAACACAGACTTGGAACTTTCTGGTTGGTAAGGCTCATTTCCATATTGGGCACTACTCTGCCACCTCAAATGAACTATGCTACAAGTGTTAGTTTAAATGTTACATCGAGTCACTTCGAAACTACAGAACAGAAACAGGCCATTCAGCCCAACTGGTCTATGCCGGTGTTTATGCTCCACACGAGCCTCCTCCCTCCCTATTTCATCTAACCCTATCAGAATACCCTTTTATTCCTTTTTCCCTCATGTGCTTATCCAGCTTCCCCTTAAATGCATCTATGCTATTTGTCTCAACTACTCTTTGTGGTAGCGAGTTCCACATTCTTACCACTCTTTGGGTAGAGAAATTTCTCCTGAATTCCTATTGGATTTATTAGCAACTATTTTATATTTATGTCCTCTGGTTTTGGACTCCCCTACAGGTAGAAACATTTTCTCTATGTCTATCCTGTCATTATCTTAAAGACCTCTATCAAGTCACCCCTCGGCCTTCTAGAGAAAAGAGCCCCAGCCTGTTCAGCCGTTCCTAATAAGGATATTGGCTCGGTTCTGGTATCATCCTTGTGAATCTTTTTTGCACCCTCTCCAATGCCGCTATATTCTTTCTACAATATGGAGACCAGAACTGTGCACGATACTCCAAGTGTGGTCTAACCAAGGTTCTATACAAGTTTAACATAACTTCTTTGCTTTTCAATTCTATCCCTCTAGAAATGAACCCGAGCACTTGATTTGCCTTTTTTTTTAAATGGCCTTATTAACCTGCGTTGCTACTTTTAGTGATTTGTGTATCTGTACTCCGTTCCTCTGTTCCTCGATCCCTTTTGTGATGACAAGTGAGGGTCAATAACAATTAAAATCACTGCTGACTGGAATTTCCAACAGTTAATAAACAGAAAAGTCTCTTTAGTAATAAATAAATGTATCAAAATACAAGAGAGTTAACAATTTTAGCAGGATTGGAAGGGGTATAAATTCATCTCGAGCAGCAGCAAATAAGAGGTAATTGCGAGTTGACGCCCGTTTCACATGCTGCCCGGTATTCTTTTCGATTGAAGTTAATGGAAAAGAGAATCAGGATGCGTGCAAAACGGGCTGCCCATTTGCTATCGCCCGTTTTGCGTGACCGTCCAAGACAAATTTACACCCCGAAATATTCTCCAAGTAAACTTCTAGATTTGTTGGTAGCACTGAATTTGTCCTATTCTCTCCTGTGGTAAATTTGCCACATTTCCCAAGTGTCAGCTTAGCTTAGTTGGTAGCACTCTTGCTTCTGAGTCAAAAGATTCACGCCCCACTCCAGGACTTGAGTACATAATGTTGGCTTCATACTTCCATACTCTTCATGGTCACTTTTCCTGACACCAATTTTTGTGATTACTGCATTTTTTTGAAGCTGAATTCAATTTCTCAAACGACACTACTGAATTAAGTCAGAGTACTGAAATGCTGCAGAGGCAAGTAAAATTAAGGAAAACCCAAAAATGTTTTATAAATACATAAAGAGCAATAAGTTAACGAAGGAAAGAGTAGGGCCTATTGGAGAACACAAAAAGGTAACCTGTTTGTGGAGGCGGAAGATGTGGGTATGGTTCTTAATGAATACTTTGCTTCTGCCTTCACAAAAGAGGGGACGATGCAGAGATTGTAGATAAGGAGGAGGAGTGTGAAATATTGGATGGGATAAACATAGTGAGAGAGGAAGTATTAAGGGGATCAGCATCTTTGAAAGTAGATAAATCGCCAGGCCCGGATGAAATGTATCCCAGGCTGTTAAGAGAAGCAACGGAGGATATAGCGGAGGCTCTGACCATCAATTTCCAATCCTCCCTGGCTACAGGCGTGGTGCCGGAGGATTGGAGGACTGCTAACATTGTACCGTTGTTTAAAAAGGGAGAGACAGACTGAGTAATTATAGGCCAGTCAGTCTAACCTCGGTGGTGGACAAATTATTGGAATCGATTCTGAGGGACAGCATAAATCGTCATTTAGAAAGGCATGGGTTAATCAAGGACAGTCAGCATGGATTTGTTAAGGGAAAGTCGTGTCTGACTAACTTGATTGAATTTTTTGAGCAGGTAACAAGGAGGGTCGATGAGGGTGACGCGATTGATGTAGTGTACATGGATTTTAGCAAGGCTTTTGACAAGGTCCCACATGGTAGACTGGACAAAAAAGTAAAAGCCCATGGGATCCAAGGGAAAATGCTAGTGGGATCCAAAATTGGCTCAGTGGCAGGAAGCAAAGGGTAATAGTTGACAGGTGTTTTTACAACTGGAAGGCTGCTTCCAGTGGGGTCCTGCAAGGCTCATAACTAGGTCCCTTGCTTTTTGTGGTATATATTAATGATTTGGACTTGAATGTGGGGGGCTTGAACAAGAAGTTTGCAGATGATATAAAAATTGGCTGTGTGGTTGATAGTGAGGAGGAAAGCTGTAGACTGCAGGAAGCTATCAATGGACTGGTCAGGTGGGCAAAAAAGTGGCAAATGGAATTCAAACCGAAGAAGTGTGAGGTAATGCATTTGGGGAGGGCAAACAAGTACAAAATAAATGGGAAGATACTGAGAGCTGTAGAGGAACAAAGGGACCTTGGAGTGCATGTCCACACATCACTGAAGTTGGCAGGACAGGTAGATAAGGTGGTTAAAAAGGCATATGGGATACTTTCCTTTATTAGCTGAGGCATAGAATATAAGAGCAGGGTGGTTATGCTAGAACTATACAAAACATTGGTTAGGTCACAGCTTGAGTTCTGTGTACAGTTCTGGTCACCACATTTCAGGAAAGATGTGATTGCACTAGAGAGGGTACAGAGGAGATTTACAAGGATGGTCCCTGGGCTGGAGAATTTTAGCTATGAGAAAAGATTGGATAGAATCATAGAAATCTTACAGCACGGAAGGAGGCCATTTGGCCCATCGAGTCTGCGCCAGCTCTATGCAAGAACAATCCAGCTAGTCCCACTCCCCCGCCTTTCCTCATTAGGGTAGGCTGGGGTTGTTTTCTTCGGAACAAAAGAGGTTGAGGGGAGATTTAATTGAGGTATATAAAATTATGACGGGACTAGATAGAGTGGATAGGGAGGACCTACTTCCCTTAGCAGAGGGGTCAGTGACCAGGGGACATAGATTTAAAGTAATTGGTAGAAGGATTAGAGGGGAGCTGAGGAGAAATGTTTTCACCCAGAGGGTGGTGGGGGTCTGGAACTCACTGCCTGAAAGGGTGGTAGAGGCAGAAACCCTCAACTCATTTAAAAAGTACTTGGGTGAGCATTTGAATTGCCGTAACCTACGGAGCTACAGTAAAAGTGCTAGAAAGTGAGATTAAGATGGATAGCTCTTTTTCAGCAGGCATGGACATGATGGGCCGAATGGCCTCCCTATGTGCCGTAACAGTCTATGATTCTATGAGTACAGTGAAAGTTGAAATATTGGCAACTGAGGGTTTTCATAGTCAGTTGTGCAAGCTTTACACTTGTTGTTTATAACAAAATATATATATAGTGTGTACGTATATATATATATATATATATATATACACTCATATATAAAAATACATATCTATACATATACACGTGCTCATACATATACACGTATCTATACATAAACACGTGTCTATACATATATATCTATTTATATATAGATATATGTGTGCTAGTGTACACGTACCAATGTGAATATATTTTATTATATATACTAGCGAATACATATATTATCTCTATATACATAGATAGATGTATATACGTTCTAGTGTGTACATATTTTGTTATAAGTAAGTGTAAAGCTTGCACAACTCAATATAAATCCTCCCCCCGCCCCCACAGTACTGAACTCTGCAGCATTTCAATACTCTGATTTATTCAATTAACAGCTTCCTCACAGTCAAAGCTCAAACGTCAGCATTTAATCTGCAAGGGGACCAAAACTTTTCAACCATTCACAATTCAATTAGCAGCTGCTGAAGGAGGAGATCCGGTGCTGTTCGTTTGTTGGTGTGGAATTAAATGCTCGATTAAATGTAAGGACTTTTTTTTAAAAAGTCTGAAACCTTTGTGCAATTTTTTGGTTCACGTTGGCTTGGAGAAATCACAGCTAAAGGCAGAAAAAATGGAAACTAATTTAATCAGTAAAATGTAATCAATAAAAAAACAAGACATGAAGAAATTATACAGTGCCAACTCATTCATTAAAAAAAAGACAATCACATTGTAGAATACTGACACCCCTTATGTTCTAGACGCTTACACATGTACACAAGGGATTGACAAGAATATTAGCAATTCAAAGAAATGGAATGCCTATTAGCATATCTTTTAATAAGCCTACACCTTTTTGACAGATCATCCTCAACCACCCAGCTTCTCATTTTGCCCCTCCAAATATTCTTTGTCCAGGAACACAACAGCTGCCTCTTGAACCTGGTTAAGCAATATTCTTTGGTGGCCTTCTCTGGGGTAACTTATTCCACAACTCTATTACCCTTTGGGTGAAGAGGTTTTGCCTAATTTCCTTTCTTAATCCTAACCTCCTCATTTTGAACCCTTGCATTCCAATAGTTAAGCCCTTTGCCACAATAAATAATTTCCCTGGATCGACAGTGCAAACTCCTAGGCTTAGCTGGATAAGGTAGTGAGTAGCTAAGCTATGCAGACTAGGAAGGTCCTAAGTTCAATCCCCACCTTGTGCTGTGCTGAATGATATCACTTGCTGTGTCAATGGGGGTGCTCTAATTGGCCTCACTGTATCTGTCACAATTATTATCTACTAGTCTTAAAGAAGGTGACGATACATAAGAGGTAATGCAAGGATTTTTTTAAGAGAATGGGTGTAGCCTCCATTGGCAGGTATGCTGCAGTGGAACATGAGGAGGAGCGGGAGACAGTGGCCCAGGGGTACAGGTGCAATACGAAGTACATGACTGTCAAGTGCTAACTTAGGCAATAGGTATAGGGTGGCACAATGATGGTAGATCGTGGAGATACATAAGAACATAAGAAATAGGAGCAGGTGTAGGCCATCCGGCCCCTCGAGCCTGCTCCGCCATTCAACAAGATCATGGCTGATCTTCTACCTCAACATCATTTTCCTGCAATAACCCATTTCCCTTGATGCCTTTAATATCTAGAAATCTATCGATCTCTGTTTTGAATGTACTCAATGACTGAGCCTCCACAGCCCTCTGGGGTAGAGAATTCCAAAGATTCACCACCGTCTGAGTGAAGAAATTTCTCCTCATCTCAGTCCTAAATGGCCTACCTCTTATTTTAAGACTGTGACCCCTGGTTCTAGACTCCCCAGCCAGGGGAAATATCCTCCTTGCATCTACCCCGATGAGCCCTGTAAGAATTTTGTGTGTTTCAATAAGATCACCTCTCATTCTTATAAACTCTGGAGAATATAGGCCGAGTCTACTCAATCTCTCCTCATACGACAATCCCGCCATCCCAAGAATCAGCCTGGTGAATCTTTGATGCACTCCCTCTACGACATAACTTCACATTTTTCCACATTATATTCCATCTGCCATGTTCTTGCCCACTCACCTAGCCTGTCTATATCCCCTTGAAGCCTCTTTGCATCTTCCTCACAACTCACATTCTCACCTAGTTTTGTGTCATCAGCAAACTTGGAAATATTACATTTGGTCCCCTCATCCAAATCATTGATATAGATTGTGAATAGCTGGGGCCCAAGCACCGATCCCTGCGGTACCCCACTAGTCACAGTCTGCCAACCTGAAAAAGACCCGTTTATTCCTACTCTCTGTTTTCTGCCCGTTAACCAATTCTAAATCCATGCCAGTATATTACCCCCAATTCCATGTGCTCTAATTTTGTTCACCAACCTCCTGTGTGGGACCTTGTCGAAAGCCTTCTGTAAATCCAAATACACCACATCCACTGGGTCCCCCCCTTATCTATTCTACCAGTTACATCCTCAAAGAACTCCAATAGGTTTGTCAAACATGATTTCCCTTTCATAAATCCATGTTGACTCTGCCAAATCCTATTATTATTTTCTAAGTGTCCTGTTATCACATCCTTTATAATAGATTCTAGTATTTTCCCTGCTACTGATGTCAGGCTAACAGGTCTGTAGTTCCCTGTTTTCTCTCTCCCTCCTTTCTTAAATAGTGGGATTACATTTGCTACCCTCCAATCTGCCGGAACCGTTCCAGAATCTATAGAATTTTGGAAGATGACAACCAATGCATCCACTATCTCTATAGCCACCTCTTTCAAAACCCTGGGATGTAGATCACCAGGTCCTTGGGATTTATTGACTTTCAGTCCCATTAATTTCTCTAGTATTATTTTTTTTACTAAAACTAATGTCTTTCAGTTCCTCATTCCGCAGCACAGAGGCTTAAGCTCACCAGGTTGGCTGTGGTGAGATGCGCCATCTGGTCCATGAAAGCTTGCAGCGAGAGTGAACCTTCTTGCAACACCTGAGTGGAGGTCACCACTACCCCCACTGTTATGACATAAACATCTTTCAAGCCCCCACAAAAGTCGGCCATTTTGTTTGTTTACCATTTAGACCTTCTTCTCTGCAAACAATGAAAGAATGATAGATTGCCATCTATACTAAAAGCTAATCGATTTGATATAGTTGTGTAGGGTTAGTGATGCATGCAGTTAATGTGTTTTTGTCTGCCATGTTTGCTCCTTGTGGGATGTGAACTTTTCAATGTTGGATGAGGAGGTGCCCTATTACTAAGTTCTCCCCCCAAGTTGAGGGGGTAGCATTAGTGGGTGGCCACATAGCCAACTGGTGAACTTTGGGGGATGCAAGACACCCACTACCTGTATCTGTAACTAATCCCTCCACCAATGCCACAGGTCTTCTTTTCTGGAATTGTTGTAGGCTTACTGGGGGAAAAATTGGATAAGGGTCCTTTCACCCCATGCCCAACGGACGCTACACAGGCAGCACGTGAACTTCCTGCTGCCTGCTACTTACCCTGAAATCTCCGTGCAGCAAGCGCAGCCCTCGCTGCTGAGAGGCTGCACGGAGAATGAGGAAGTTGGAAATGGGGCGTGGACAGCGCATGTCATCAGCAGCCTGCAATACTT
The DNA here is from genome assembly GCF_035084215.1 of Heptranchias perlo. NCBI lineage: Eukaryota > Metazoa > Chordata > Chondrichthyes > Hexanchiformes > Hexanchidae > Heptranchias > Heptranchias perlo. The sequence continues at coordinate 13,006,940 of NC_090331.1, read as the reverse complement.
AAAGGTGCAGGCACATTTCCAATGGCAGATACACAGCCAATCAGGAGAAGGGAGAATGGCATCGCGAGTAGCTGCACAAGCAAGAGAGCGGGCACCAAGATTCTCGGACGATGCTCTGGAGGCCCTGGTGGAAGGCGTGGACCAAAGGAGGGCAGACATGTACCTGCAAGGTGGCCGGAGACCGTTTAGACTACAGCTGTGTAGGCTTTGGCAGGCTGTGACGCAGGGGGTGAATGCCAGGAGCATTGCACCAACCACGTGGGTGCAGTGCCGCAAGAAATTTAATGATCTAACATGAGTGGTTAAGGTGAGTGAATGCAAGTGTCAAGTGGCACATCCGACCAACTGCACCAATACTCCATGCATGACACCTCCCGTCACCCACCTACCCACCAACAAACACTGCCCATCCATACGCAATGCTGCATCTCACCCGCACATTGCACACACTTGCAGGCCACACAACCACCACTCAAGTCACACAAACTGGCAGCTATTCGACCATGAAAGGCACATCACCCACACACCTTGCAGGACACTCACTGACACACTGTCCTCTGTCTTGCAGGAGGGACCTGAGGCTGGACGGGCACGTCTACACGTCCTCACCTCCCCTAGAGGAGACGGTGCTGCGGATCATTGGGCGGGCAGTCGCTGCAGCCATCACAACGTGCCACACTGGAGGTCCCGGTCAAGGCAGTCTCTGCATATCTAATGCTCCTTCTCCTTTTCCACATCTCCCTCCTCCCATAATTGTTTCTGACTCACGTGATGCACATGCTGTCAGCACACACCTCTTACTTGCTCCTCTCCCCACTCCACAACTTAACCTGTTTCCCTTTGTCATTGCAGATACCCAAGAACACGCGGCGGCACCCGAGGAGGAGGAGGAGGAGGAGGAGGAGGAGGGGGACACTGAAGCCACACTGTCACTCGATCTGACACTTGCTTCCACCAGCTCAGAGACTGATACTGCGCGTCCTTTAGAGGTTAGGTTAGAGGAGGGATCTGCACGTAGTGAGACACCGAGCACAAGTGCGCAGGAGCCGGGGCGGAGGGATCAGATACCTCAAGAGCCAACTCGCTGGAGGTCGCTCACTAGTTCTGCTGCAGAGGAGTCAGATGAGGACATCGATGGGCCGACTACAGAAGATGGCTGATGGGTGTACACCAACAAATGCTTGGGGCACTGGGAAGCCTGCCAGAAAGCCTGCGCATAATGGGAAGGGGCATGGAGGAGTCCAGCTCCAACTTGGTGCAGGGCTTTGCGCAGAGCTTGGAGCCCATCCTTTCCAACATGGAACGGGTGGTCACCTCCATCAGCGCACCTGTGGAACCCACCATGATGCAGCATCTGATGACTGATGTCACAGCATCCATTGCAGCACAAACATCTGCCATCCAAGGTCTGACTGCTGCATTGGAAGCTCAGACTGCTGCATTGGAAGCTCAGACTGCTGCTATCGTGGCTCTGGGGACCACTGTGGAACGGGGCTTCCAGGGCATCACAGCACTCCAGCAATCTGTTCTCCAGCCGATCACCGGGATTGCTGAGGCGCCGCCCCAGGAGAGTGGCAGTAGTGCCATGGCAGTCGGACCTGCTGTCTTCTGTCAGGACGACAGCATTCCTGCTCCCAACCCTGCCACTCCGCCAAGGCCCCTGTTGTTGCCTCTCGGCCAGCCAGGCCAGACTGCTGCAGCCCACGCTGAGATGGTGCAGTCTGAAGCCGGGCCCTCCAGGCCCAGAGCTGCTCGAGGTCGTCCGTCAAGGCCATCTGGACACTCCTCCATTGAAAGCCAGCATCCTTCCACCACCCATGCTCCAGTCATTGGAGAAGCACTAGGATAGGTAAAGGCACACTAACAACAGGCACTAAGGGAATGCACAAGGATAAATAGTTCTGTTGGTATATTTTTATTTATTAATCCATAAATGAGAGTTTGATTTTGCATTTGGTGGTGGTTTTTATTCATGCAATGAGCTGAGAGGGACACCAACATGTAATCTGATGAAGGGCGATTTGATTGTCTTGTGGGGGGGACAAGGTGGGGAGTGTAGGACTGTTGGTGAGTTGGGGGATGTAGTTCCAATTATTGATAGCGGGCACGGATCAGGCGAGCATGGAGAGCCCTTGCAGACAAGGCGTGTGGTTCCTGCTGCACCCTTGCATCTTCCTCCACCTCCTCCTCCGGCTCCACCCCCTCAGGCTCGGTATTTCTTCTTTTCCTCTCCCATTTCTGGAGTGCCTCGTGATGTTTTCCTACATTAAAATGCTTTATAAATGCGGGTTGAAATGACTGTACATGGCAGTAAATGAGTGGGAGCCCTCAGTACAACGATGAGTGTCTTATTATCTTATTCTTACTATTTCAATAGCAAAATGCTGCGGATGCTGGAAATCTGAAATTAAAACAGAAAATGCTGGAAATACTCAGCGGGTGAGGCAGCATCTGTGGAGAGAGAAAGAGAGTTAACATTTCAGTTCGATGACATTTGTTCTGATGAAAGGTCATCGACCTGAAATGTTAACTCTGTTTCTCTATCTCCATAGATGCCACCTGATCTGCTGAGTGTCTTCCAGCATTTTCTGTTTTTATTTCATTGCTTCTTACTACTGATCTACAATCATCCACATCCTCTCCATACTTCTCACTTGTTTTTGGTTTAAATTAATTAGAAGTCTATTAAAACTTTCAAGCTGCTCCATGCTTCCACCCCCTTCGTGTTACCTGACTGGAACATCTAGGTCATTGTAACTACCTGGGCTACCTAAATTTAGGCAAGTACTTACCGGTCATGGAACTGCACCACAGACTTACCTACTCCTTTATTCATCTCAGCTATTTCCTCTCCCTTCATCTCCCTGCATTCTCCATTCTGGACTTGGTTTCTTTTTTGTGCTTTTTTTGCCTAGATCTCTGCCCTCACCTCTCCCTGCCTCGTATCACTTCTGGTATTCTGATGCAATGATAATGTTCTTGCTGTTTCATTCTCACCTTTTGCAGGAATTGCAATGCATGTTTGATGGTTACAAGTGAGCTGACTGGAAACATCAAGGTATCTCAGTTTGCTCTCAGATTGGCAAGGGAGATTATAATTACAATTTAACACACGACAGATCAAAAGCTGCCTCTTATATTATTAATGTGAATTACTAGAGGAAGACCAGAAATTGGCCACTTTACATATTCATTGGAAACTGTAACTGGTATAATAATGGTCTGTATAAAGGGTTCATTAATGTTAATGAGAACATGGCTAGAATACTCTGACCCTCAGTGAAACATTCTATTAAATCAAGCGAGGAGAAATCGTTTGATTCTAATTCTGAGTTCTGCCATTTGTAGTGCTAAATCTGAATTATTTTTTGGCCAGAGTAACGTTGGTGCTAGAGTGTAATTTCAGAATTTTCTCATATAGCTTAGTGTCAAGCTACACTTAGTGTGGTACCGAACTACATAGAATACAAAGACCCCAGGTTCGATCCTCAATCTGTAATGAGTGAGCTGGCTGCCTGGTTTGGCAGTAGGAGTGAGATAATTGGCCCCAGTGCCCCCTAACCAGATGGGGCAGGGGAATAAATTGGCCGAGATTCCGTATAACTAAGTCGTATTAGGAACTGGATATCAAGTATGGACAGGAATTGGTTGTAATCTCGGTCTAACAGCCTTGCCGATATCCATCGTCTGAGCTCATACATGAGGAATGGCCGCTCAGGAGCACGACTGAAGGTCGGACGGTGCCGATGGAACTGTACCCTAGTACAGGTCAGCACCTCCAGAAAAAGAGAGAGCAAACTGGTGCAGGGGGGTCCCGCAAAGTCTGAAGCTGATCTGATTAGGGCGTATGCAGGACAATCTCTCCTTTTACCCTGTGGAACATAGGAACAGGAGGAGGCCATTCAGCCCCTCAAGCCTGTTTAGACATTCAATTAGATGATGGTTGATCTGTGTCTTAACTCCATCCACCCGCCTTTGTTCCGTAACCCTTGGGGTAGCAATCTAGCGGGACGATTTCTTCCAGCTGCTCTGTGTTAGCGATATCATAAACTAAAGTGGCAGCTTTTGTCTGAAATACAAAATGGCGATCACAGTTATTCTGACAGCTATGTTTACGATGTTGCTAATACAACGGTGAGAAGCTAGGAACTGTGGAGGAGCAGAGAGATTTAGGGGTCCAAACACAGAAGTCACTAACAGCTAGTGGACAGGTACAAAAAATAATTTGAAAGGCTAATAGATTGTTGGCCTTTATCTCGAGTGGGCTGGATTACAAAGGGGTGCAAGTTATGTTACAATTATATAAAACTCTGGTTAGACCCCATTTAGAGTAGTGCGTTCAGTTCTGGGCACCGCACCTCAGGAAGGATATGGAGGGGGTGCAGCGCAGATTCACCAGAATAATGCCAGGGCTAAAAGGGTTAAATTATGAGGCCAGGTTGCATAGACTAGGCTTGTATTCCCTGAGTATAGAAGATTAAGGGGTGATCTAATTGAGGTGTTTAAGATGATTAAAAGATTTGATAGGGTGGATAGAGAGAAATTATTTCCTCTGGTGGGGGAGTTCAGAACAAAGGGGGCATAACCCTGAAAATTAGAGCTAGGCCATTCAGGAGTGATGTCAGGAAGCACTTTTCACACAAAGGGTAGTGGAAATCTGGAACTTTCTTTCCCCAAAAAGCTGTTGAGGCTGGGGGTCAACTGAAAATGTCAAAACCGAGATTGATAAGTTTTTGTTGGGCGAGGGTATTAAGAGATATGGAACCAAGGCAGGTAGGTGGAATTAAGATACAGATCAGCCATGATCTAACTGAATGGCGGAATAGGCTCGAGGGGATGAATGGCCATCTCCTCTTCCTATGTCCCTAGGTCTAGTCACAAGTCACATCCACCACCATCACCCCAAAAGGGTTAACACTGTGCGGCACAGAGAATATTATGAATTGGCAGAAAAATAACTTACAAAATGAGGTAAGGAATTGTTGTGTCAATCAGTAGACATTCAAACCAACGAATGCCTGAAACCACTGAGTCCTCATCCAGAAGGTTCACTCCACCGTTGGGCTCCAATTCTTGTGACAGGTTAGTCAACAAATAACCCAGCAATCAGCTGAAATGAAGTCATCAGCTGGGTTCCATCCAAAATCAATTGAGATAAACCAACTAAACCGGCAGTCAGCACAACTGCCAGTGAAGCTAGACTTGTCAGGTCTGCGGTCAAAATGATGAAAGATAAAGGGGGTCAAATTGGATAACCCCCAAAACCGGGCACGGGTTTCGCGATCCGCGATTAACCCGTGCTCAGTGCTTCCAGCCAGGCAGGACGAGACATTCGTCCTGCCTGTGGACTTACCTGACCGCGGCGTTGAAAACTCGACTGAACACGACGATTCAAGTAAATGCGCACTTTCCACCAGCAGGGGGAGCCCCAATCTGTTAAAGGGAGGATGTCTCTTAAAATCTGTTAAAGGTAGCCGATACCTGTTATTTGCTAGAAATAACAGTCTTCTGTCTGCACGGGGTCTGAACGGAGATCAGACATCGCCAACGTAAAATACAGATGCAGGTCCCATCCTTATGTTTACAAACTAATGAGTAATGTTAGAACATTGAATAAAGGTTGAGCACTACTAAATCCCACATCCTCCAATCTGCATGTCAGACCTCACCAATCTAACGATCTGAGTTTCTACCAGGCCTGTGAGAGTGCGTGCACTAAGGTTCTCTGCTGATGCACAAGAGACCTTGGTGCACAAGGTGGACAGAAGGAGGGACATCCTCTATCCACGGGTGAGGGGTGGGGGAGGGCAGGAGGCCCTCCAGACATATGCAAAGGCAGTGGGAGGCAGCAGGGGACGAAGTCAATGCCAGGCGCACATCACCATGAACATGGATGCAGTGCAGGAAGACGTTCAATCCTTTGTCATGAGTGGTCAAGATGAGTGAGGTCAATGGTCAAGTGGCGTCTCCAACCAACTGCACCACTAGTCTCATCCATTACTCCATACACTACACCCCCCATCACCCACATACCAACAAACTCTTTCCATCAGTACTCAACTCTTCCAATTGGATGCTTCTTCTCACCCTCGCACATTACCTCTGTTGCAAGCCGCACACCCACAATTCACAGGCCACACACACTGGCAGCTATTCAACCATGACAGGCACATCACCCAGATGCACGTTCCACTTTCTCGCAGGAGAAGGTGGCGCATAACAGGAGGCAGTAAGTGGCAGTGACATTTAGCCCCTCGAGCCTGTTCCACCATTCAATAAGATCATGGTGGACCTGTGACCTAAGTCCATGTATCGCCTTAGCCCCATAGCCCTTAATACCCTTGCTTCACAAAAATCTATCAATCTCAGGTTTAGAATTCACAATTGAGTTAGCAACAGCTGCCATTTGCAGAAGAGTGTTCCAAACTTCTCCCACCCATTGCGTGTAGCAGCGTTTCCTAACTTCACTCCTGCACGCCCTGGTTCTACATATTAGGTTATGTCCCCTAGTCCTGTTATTAAAGTATAGGAGACCTCCAAAAACAGGTACAAATTCATCAGCAGCCAGAAGCAATAATCCAGCAACTAACCTATGAATCCTTCATGGTCCCTTTAAATAGCGCTGATGGGGGGGGGGTCCTCCAGGCACTCTAAGACATGTTCAGATGGTCATGGTTAAGACTGTGCGTTGAGTTAAGCATTAAGTTCCAAAATGGTGTCTATCACTTTAAATCAGCGTTGCACACTAATTGTATCCATTTTCTCCTTGCTTTACAAGTTGCCGGCGTTCGGTACTTGCGCATGCGCTACTATCTCTACCAAGATGGCGTCCGGCGCACGTCACGATAGAAACGTGCGTGTGCAGCCAAGACACCATCTTGACACTTCAAGAGGCTGCGTAGCGCCGAAACAACGGGCGCAACACATAGACACATGGAAAATAGGAGCAAGAGTAGGCCATTCGGCCCTTCGGGCCTGCTCCATCATTCAAAATGATCATGGCTGATCGTCTAACTCAGTACCCTGTTCCCACTTTTTCCCCATATCCCTTGATGCCTTTAGCGTACATGGCCCAATTTCTAGCCCGAAGATCTCTACTGAGTGTCATATTGAAAACAAGCAAGGAGGTAAATGTTCTACATGGGGGACTGAGGGCAAAGAGTGCTTAGATTACCCGATATAAAAAGAGCCAGAACTTCCAGTGGCAGATAGACTGTGAAATTGTTGAGCACATCGAAGAAAACAGAAAACCGCCCGTTTATTGCAGCTGAGTCGGACACTTGGTCCACAATAGCAGTTAAACATGAAGACATAATTACACAGAGGGTAGAACAAACCGAAGAGAACTTTCATATGCTGAAGTCATTTTACCCTTGACAAAGGGCAAATGCAGGCATTGCTTCACAAAGGAAAGCACGTCATCTCAACGTTCTCTGCAAACGTGTGCCCCAGCTCCTTGAAAGGAAAGTACTAATCGAGCTTAGCGTCACTGAGTTCAGATAGCACAGGAAGTTCAATCAAACCCATTAATATCAGCTGCACTCCGTTGGTATCTCAATTGCTTCTGGCGGGGAAGGTTGTGGGTTAAAACCCTACACCAGGAATTGAAGGTCAAGCTCATATTCTAAGCTGGCAATGTTGAAAAAGTGTTGGTGGTGCTGTCCTTTGGATGCATCATTAAGGCGAGGCTTCGTCTGCCTGATCTTTTGATTCGAGCGGGTGTTAAAGATCCCATGGCAATATTTTGAAGGGTTTTGATAGAGTAAGTAAGGAGAAATTGTTTTCAGCGGCAGAAGGGTCGGTAACCAAAGGACACAAATTTAAGGTATTTGGCAAAAAAAACCAGAGGCGACATGAGGAAAACATTTTATACACAGCAAGTTGTTATGATCTGGAATGCACTGCCTGAAAGGGTGGTGGAAGCAGATTCAATAGTAACTTTCAAAAGGGAATTGGATAAATACTTGAAAAGGAAAAGATTCGCAGGGTTATGGGGAAAGAGCGGGGGAGTGGGACTTATTGGATAGCTCTTTCAAAGAGCTGGCACAGGCACGACGGACCGAATGGCCGCCTTCTGTGCTGTAAGATTCTATGAAGTAGGACATGTTTGAATCGCATGTTCAGTGGACGCTTCTTAATGGGAACACCCAAAGCGGCGAGCAAAATATTCACGTTTATTTAACTGTGCTTGATGAGTCAGTGTTGTACAATGTGTGGGGAATTAAACTGGTGCCAGTGCAGATATCTCCTCTGAACCAATACACATATTTTCAAACTGCTCATTAACTGCTATATATAGCAATCATATAGAAATGCCAGTTTGAATCAATTTGCTTCTGAAATATATTCGGCCACCATCAGTTCTATACTTAGAACTGTCGCTTTGACTTATTTCTTTGCATTGATCAGATTAACAACTGCTTACATTTATATAGCGCCTTTAAATGTAGTAAAACGTCCCAAGGCACTTTACTGGTGCGTATTCAGACAAAAATTGACACCGAGCCACATAAGGAGATATTAGGACAGGTGACCAAAAGCTTGGTCAAAGAGGTAGATTTTAAGGAGCGTCTTAAAGGAGAGAGAGGTAGAGAGATGGAGAGGTTTAGGGAGGGAATTTCAGAGGTTAGGGCCTAGGCAGCTAAAAGCATGGCCGCCAATGGTGGAGCGATGAAAATCGGGGATGCGCAAGAGGCCAGAATTTGAGGAGCACAGAGATCTCGGAGGGTTGTAGGGCTGGAGGAGGTCACAGAGATAGGGAGGGGTGAGGCCAAATAGCTCTTCCAAAGAGCTGGCACAGGCACGATGGGCTGAATGGCCTCCTTCTGTGCTGTATCATTCAATGATTCTTTGATTTATAAATGTCCAGATAGTTCTCCCAACATCCTGGCCGATACGGCTCCCTCAACCAACAGATTACATGGTCATTCATGTTTAAGAGACTTGGGCCACAAAATGGCCGCCACATTTACCTCAACAACAAGTCACTGGACAATATATTTTGTGGTGCGTGAAGTGCTTTGAGATGTTTCTGAGGAATATGGTGACATGTTATATGAATTCTAGCTTTTCCTTTCACTATATGAAGAGATTGGTGTACACACTGTCCTACTTACAAAGGTCGATTCCCGGATCAGGCCCTCCCAATGAGGAGTAGCGCTCGCAGTGATCACTGGTCAGGACATTGTGGGCCGAAAGCCCCTGATCTTTCTCCTATTAATTTTAACCCCCCATTTCACCCAACGAGAATAGTGCATGGAAGAGGTTAAAATTTGAAAATTCTATCTTCCGGCTCCAACCTGCCGCGTTCCCGGCCGCTGTAACTTTCATGGCGCGAATCAGGCCGTCGACTTGACTCCCACTAAAGTCATAGGCGCCACAACTTAATGTTATCTTCAAGCCAGAGGGGAGCCCAGCACTGTCTGCAGCCCGGCAACACAACCAAGGCCGGAAGAGTCGGCTGGCCAAAAAGAGGCCACAGTAAGTTTAAGAAATTCGCTTCTGTTTGAACTCCTTGTGGGCCAGGAGGAGGAGGAGTGCTCCCATCCCACCAACCCCCTAAACCTCCCCTCAGGCCCGGCAAGGATTCCTTGGGCCTCCCCAGCCCCGGCCTCCCCCTCGGATTGCGCTGGAACCTCTCCCTCCGATCCCCGATCACCTCCAGGTCTGACTGACGAGGACGCACCGTTCCCTTCCCTCCACTAAAAGCGGAAGCCTGAGAATCTTTTCTGCACCTGGGCAAATTGTTGAGAAGACAGGAACTTGTACCGAGAAGACTAAAAATGGGCAACATTTTTCCATTCCTCCCAGCTATATGTCCTGGAAGTTGAATTCTAACATGCAGAGCATGAATCGGTAGAGTTGATTTAATTCTCAAAAGTCAATTTGAGCAATGGCTAAGGTAATAGAAGAATTAGTCTAGCTTGACAAACAAGATCTGTTTATACTGCAAGCATTACACCAGAATAAAATGGGCAGGATAAATCTTTGTCGGCTTCAAATGCTATTAAAAAATCTGCTGGGAAACTGTAATCTCTTGAGTGGAGACTGTCAGTGGCCTAATACCATTTCCCTTTCTTTAATCCCCTGCAATCTCCTTAGCGATACATTGGGCGCCCTGATTTTATGAAAGAAATCTTCCACACTGACCTCAGCGCATTATGTGCGGCAAGAATGTATTGCCTCCTCTCCTGAAGTCGCTGATTCCTTGCTGGGGTCCAGCTCCACAAGAACTGGTATCTTATCGAAGTGCCATTATTTATGTGTCGACCTTACATAGAATTTATAGCTTAGAAACAGGCCATTCGGTCCAACTGGTCTATGCTGGTGTTTATGCTCCACACGAGCCTCCTCCCTCCCTACTTCATCTAACCCTATCAGCATATCCTTCTATTCCTTTCTCCCTCACATACTTATCTAGCTTCCCCTTAAATGCATCCATGTTATTCGCCTCAACTATTCCTTGTGGTAGCGAGTTCCACATTCTCACCATTCTCTCGGTAAAGAAGTTTCTCTTGAATCCCCTATTGGATTTATTAGTGACTATCTTATATTTATTGCCCCTAAGCTTTGAACACCCCCACAAGTGGAAACATCTTCTCCACGTCTACCCTCTCAAAATCCCTTCATAATTTTAAAGGCCTCTATCAGGTTACCCTTCAGCCTTCTCCTTGACGGTGATGGTTAATTTAGGATTGCTCGACTGCAGGAGACGTGCTAGGGGCAATTTTAACCCTTGCCCGCTCGGCAGAGTGGGAAGATGGGCAGTTAAAATCAGCGGGGAGGTTTACCCGCTAATGTCCCCACTCCCTTCCCTCAGTCTTCCATTTTAACCTGCCCTTCTGAGCAGGAGGGAAGGATCTCCCCGGAAACCGGCGCAGTCCTCCTATAATTATGCAAATGAGGCTCCGATGACATAATTTTAACCAGTGGCCCGAGCGAGGAATCTGTTGTGGCTTTACTAACAGGATGGGGAGTGGGGGCCAGAGTGGCCCAAACAGGTAAGCTTTTAACTTTTTTTTTTACTTTCAACAACAACTTGCATTTATATAGCACCTTTAAAGTAGTAAAATGTCCCAAGACACTTCACAGGAGTGTAATCAGACAAAAATTTGACACCGGGCCACATGAGGAGATATTAGGACAGGTGATCAAAAGTTTGGTCAAAGAGGTAGGTTTTAAGGAGCCTCTTAAAGCAGGAGAGGTAGAGATACGGAGAAAATCAAAAAGTTGGTATGCAGGTGCAGCAGGTGATCAAGAAAGCCAACGGAATGTTGGCTTTTATTGCTAGGGGGATAGAATATAAAAACAAGGAGGTATTGCTGCAGTTATATAAGGTATTGGTGAGACCGCACCTGGAATACTGCATACAGTTTTGGTCTCCATACTTAAGAAAAGACATACTTGCTCTCGAGGCAGTACAAAGAAGGTTCACTCGGTTAATCCCGGGGATGAGGGGGCGGACATATGAGGAGAGGTTGAGTAGATTGGGACTCTACTCATTGGAGTTCAGAAGAATGAGAGGCGATCTTATTGAAACATATAAGATTGTGAAGGGTCTTGATCGGGTGGATGCAGTAAGGATGTTCCCAAAGATGGGTGAAACTAGAACTAGGGGGCATAATCTTAGAATAAGGGGCTGCTCTTTCAAAACTGAGATGAGGAGAAACTTCTTCACTCAGAGGGTGGTCGGTCTGTGGAATTTGCTGCCCCAGGAAGCTGTGGAAGCTACATCATTAGATAAATTTAAAACAGAAATAGACAGTTTCCTAGAAGTAAAGGGAATTAGGGGTTATGGGGAGCGGGCAGGAAATTGGACATGAAGCTGAGTTCGGATCGGTCAATGCCCTGTGGGTGGCGGAGAGGGCCCAGGGGCTGTGTGGCCGGGTCCTGCTCCGACTTCTTGTGTTCTTTAGATTTGTGGTTGGGATCAGATCAGCAATGATCTTATTGAATGGCGGAGCAGGCTCGAGGGGCCGATTGGCCTACTCCTGCTCCAATTTCTTATGTTCTTATGTTTGGGGAGGGAATTCCAGAGCCTGGGGCCTAAATGGCTGAAGGCACGGCCACCAATGGTAGGGCAAAGGAAATTGTGGATGCGGAAGAGGCCAGAATTGGAGGAACACAGGGTTTTCGGAGGGTTATACGAGTGTTCCTCCAGGCTCCACAAGGAAAGGTTAGACTCCTCTGCCCTGCGCTTCCCTCTGTTCCTCATCGCGAGGCCCACCTGAACACCCTCTCTGCGACTTACCTGACTACAATGCACTCCCGCCCGCCGGCCAGCTGCCGCTTCTCAGCGTCAGGGCGCTTTGCCACCCGCCTTGGCCCCCGCCCGCCCGATTCCCGCCCCGAGTTAAAATCCCGGCTGCTGAGTCTGATGCTATCTTCAGCCAATTCTCATATGCCATGCACTTCCAGCAGGGGTTGCTGGATAGGAATCAGATATGGTACCCCTGAATAATTGTCCCCTCCAAAACCAGGCCAAAGAGTACGACCCCTATGGCGAGAGACTGGAAAGTACTGCAGTACAAAGGGATCTGGGGGTCCTAGTGCAAGAAAATCAAAAAGTTGGTATGCAGGTGCAACAGGTGATCAAGAAAGCCAACGGAATGTTGGCTTTTATTGCTAGGGGGATAGAATATAAAAACAAGGAGGTATTGCTGCAGTTATATAAGGTATTGGTGAGACCGCACCTGGAATACTGCATACAGTTTTGGTCTCCATACTTAAGAAAAGACATACTTGCTCTCGAGGCAGTACAAAGAAGGTTCACTCGGTTAATCCCGGGGATGAGGGGGCGGACATATGATGAGAGGTTGAGTAGATTGGGACTCTACTCATTGGAGTTCAGAAGAATGAGAGGCGATCTTATTGAAACATATAAGATTGTGAAGGGTCTTGATCGGGTGGATGCAGTAAGGATGTTCCCAAAGATGGGTGAAACTAGAACTAGGGGGCATAATCTTAGAATAAGGGGCTGCTCTTTCAAAACTGAGATGAGGAGAAACTTCTTCACTCAGAGGGTGGTAGGTCTGTGGAATTTGCTGCCCCAGGAAGCTGTGGAAGCTACATCATTAGATAAATTTAAAACAGAAATAGACAGTTTCCTAGAAGTAAAGGGAATTAGGGGTTATGGGGAGCGGGCAGGAAATTGGACATGAAGCTGAGTTCGGATCGGTCAATGCCCTGTGGGTGGCGGAGAGGGCCCAGGGGCTATGTGGCCGGGTCCTGCTCCGACTTCTTGTGTTCTTTAGATTTGTGGTTGGGATCAGATCAGCCATGATCTTATTGAATGGCGGAGCAGGCTCGAGGGGCCGATTGGCCTACTCCTGCTCCAATTTCTTATGTTCTTATGTTCTATCGCTGTCCCGGCAGAAATGAGCTGACATGGGACACCCTGCAGCCCGAGCCTAGCCCCTTTCTGGTTTGTATAACTCGGCCACCCATTGCTCCACCCACCTGAGCCAAATGGGGAGCTATAGAAGTACATGTAGAGGAAAGCTGTCATTTAAAAAAAATCACTCAGGATGTGGGCATCGCTGGCAAGGCCGGAATTTATTGCTTATCCCTAGTGGGGCTGAGAAGATGTTGATAGGCCAACTGAATAGCTTGCCAGGCCACTTCAGAGGGCAGTTAAGAGTCAACCACATAGATTGACCAGGCCAGAATGGATAAGGACGGCAGGTTTCCTTCCCTAAAGGACATTAGTGAACCAGTTGACAATCCGACAGCTTCCTGGTCACTTTTATCGATACCAGCTTTTCATTTCCAAATTTTCTTTTACACTGAATTCAAATTCTCAAATTGCCATGGACCTCACATTCTCTGGATTATTAGTCCAGGCTTCTCGATTGCTAGTTCAGTAACATAACCACTGTACCCCTAAGTCAGGGGAGGGAATTCCAGAGCTTCGGGCCTAGATGGCTGAAAGCATGGCCACCAATGGTGATGCGAAAAAAGTGGGGGATGCACAAGAGGCCAGAATTGGAGGAACGCAGAGCTCTCGGAGGGTTGTACGGCTGGAGGAGGCTACAGAGATAGAGGCGAGACCATAGAGGGATATGAACACGAGGATGAGAATTTTAAAACCGAGGCTTTGGTGAACCGGGAGACAATGTAGATCAATGTAGTGTTTATGAGAAACCATCACTGAGACCTTTATTCCAAGGAAGATTTCCATCAGCTCACTGAAACAGACATCAATGATACTTACAAGGATCTACACACTTGTCTCACTACCCACAAAGTCGTACCTTCCCAAGGGATAGTTTAGCGCAGAGCTTGTCAACATAGAGAATATTTCACTTACACTAGGTGATCATGGAGAAAGGGGTGGAAGTGAAAGTTTAACTGGACCGAGATTGAGAAGATGGCATTTGGATCTAGTCTGAATTTTTAATTTAAACCGGTGCTTGTAAGAAAGACAAAATAATTTGCTTAAACCTTCAGCGACCACGAGAATTATGGGTCCTTCACAGGTGTAATAAATCTGGTCATTCACAACTCCTCAATCAAGTACCAACTCATTTAAATGGTAATTCTGAAGGTCTCCAAGTCGATAAATAAAGAACGGTGTTTACTGCTGTTCTGAGGCGTCTGGCACACGACGGTGATATAAACCCATGATGATCCACCAGGCTGCACAGATGAAAAACAAATGGGGGCAGAATCGCTCTGCTCTTTGTTTGTGGCGAAATGTTAAATGTCCTTCTTTGAACACATCGCAAACAGAGGAATTTCCCCCAGTGTTGTTATTTGCTAATTTGGCATTGTCGATATCCTTAAATAGTAGTTTATTTAAGCATCTTGGAAAGTTTTACTACGTTAAAGGCACTATATAAATGCAAGTTGTATTTTTTTGTTGTTAATTATGGTATGTGGTGGGTAATTTTCTGAGTTTGTGCTTTCAGTGGGCGCCTTGGCGCTGACAGTGCGTATCAGAACCTGAGTGTAGGCTCCACATGATTTCCAATTCATTCTGTCCAATACTGCAAATTTAATATTACGGTGTTCTTTGATATCTAATTTAATAAAATATGAATTTTAAAATATTAAACCATAACAACAACAACTACTTGCATTTATATAAAGTCTCTATCATAGTAAAATGTCCCAAGGTGCTTCTCAAGAACGATTATCAAACAAATTTTGACACCGAGCCGCGTTACAGGATATTAGGACAGGTAGCCAAAAGCTTGGAACGTCTTAAAGGAAGAGAGAGAGATAGAAAGGCAGAGAGGATTAGGGAGGGAATTCCACAGCTGAAGGCACGGCCGCCAATGGCGGAGCGAAGGAAATCGGGGATGCGCAAGAGGCCAGAATTGGAGGAGCGTAGTGATCTTGAAGGGTTGCAGGGCTGGAGGAGGTTAGAAAGATTGGGAGGGGCGAGGCCATGGAGAGATTTGAAAACAAGGATGAGAGTATTAAAATCGAGGCGTTGCTAGACCGGGGGCCAACGTAGGTCAGCAAGCAGAGGGGTAGTCAGCCCAGTGGAACACTGGATTTCTGCACTGTGTCACATCTCATAGGGACCAAAGGTAGGGGAGTCTATAACGAGGGGGCATAGATTTAAGGTGAGAGGGGAGAGATACAAAAGGGTCCAGAGGGGCAATTCTTTCACTCAAAGGGTGGTGAGTGTCTGGAACGAGCTGCCAGAGGCAGTAGTAGAGGCGGGTACAATTTTGTCTTTTAAAAAGCATTTGGACAGTTACATGGGTAAGATGGGTATAGAGGGATATGGGCCAAGTGCAGGCAATTGGGACTAGCTTAGTGATATAAACTGGGCGACATGGACATGTTGGGCCGAAGGGCCTGTTTCCATGTTGTAACTTCTATGATTCTATGATTCTATGATTCTATGACCTAGATCACGATCACATCCTCAGACAATATTTAAACTCAGACTTTCTTCTTAGCATTGAATTGCCTACACAGGCAATGTGTAAAGATGAAACAATGGATCATTGTTAATTCAGTAGGTTACAAGTCAGAGGATACCATCCGAAAACTGTGAATGATATTAAATAGGGGTGCAATATTAATTAAGGGGCACTGAACGAAAGAGGGGAAGAATAATACTAATATTATTAAATAAGAGAGCAACATTTTAAATGGGAGTCCAATATTAAATTGGGGTTCAACATTAAATAGGGGTTCAATTTTAAAATGGGTACAATGTTAAATGGGAGTGCAAAATTGTAAGTAGGGTACATAATTAAATAGTGGTTCAATATTAGATAGGGCTATGATATTAAATGGAGAATATTATTAAATAGGGGTGCAATATTATATAGGGATAAAATATTAAATATGAGTATAATATTAAAGTGGGTCAAATGATAGAATTCACTTTCAGAACTGGATTCGGAGAGGGTTGAAGATAAATACCTTTTCCTTTCTTTGTTGAGCCAGTCTTGTCGTTCAATAAGTTGTTATAAGTAATCTTATCTTGTGTGGTGTTTTCAAGTTTGTTTTGGTGTTCAAAGCACGAATAAACATAAACTGTAAAGACTTCTGAGAACAAACCATTTCACTAGCTGGTAATTATAGAGAGGAAAGCAGACATTCTCCCACTTTTTATTAGAGGAGTTTCAACCTGTCAGGTCTTTTCTTTTCCTTAGTTGATAACAAAGAAATCCCATAATAGCTCTATTTAGAGGCATAAATTATTCCTCCCGTGGGCCGCTATGTAATGGTTGTCATGGTGTTTAATTAGTTTAGCATCCACTTGACCAGATGCCTCACTGTATCTTTAAAGTGTAATGACATAAACCCAGGCTCACAGTGAGGCATGGCGCACACAAAGACATGGTTATGAGCTACTTAGGTAAGTCCTGGATAAGTCAAAATCTCTTTCAGCTCAACATTAGCAAAGCTGTAACCATCTTTTATTTCAGCTCCTGCAAGCACCTACATAGGACCATAGGAACAGGAGTCGGCCATTCAGCCCCTCAAGCCTGTTCGGCCATTCAGTTAGATCTTGGCTGATCTGCATCTCAACTCCATTTACCTGCCTTTGCTCCATATCCCTTAATACCCTTGGCTAGCAATAATCTATCGATCTCAGATTTAAAATTATTAATTGAGCTAGCATCGAGTCCTTTTTGTGGGAGAGAGTTCCACACTTCTACCACCCTTTGTGTGAAGAAGCGTTTCCTAACTTCTCTCCTGAATGGCCTGGTTCTGATTTTAAGGTTATGTCCCCTTGTCCTAGACTTCCCCACCAGCGGAAAAAAATCTCTCTTTATCTACCCTATCAATTCCTTTCAAAATCCTAAAAACCTCAATCAAATCATCCCTTAACCTTCTATATTCCAGGGAATACAAGTCTGGTTTATGTAATCTCTCTCCTCATAATTTAACCCTCGGAGCCCTGGAAATTTTCTGATGAATCTGTGCTGCACTCCTTCCAAGGCCAATGTATCCTTTCTAAGGTGCGGTGCACAGAACTGTACATAGCACTCCAGATGTGGTTTAACCAGGGCTTTGTATAGATGTAGCAAAACTTCCTCCCCTTTATATTCTAGCCCTCTCGATAAAAAGGCTAACATTCCTTAGACATTTTAATTATTTTTTGAACCTGACCACTACATTTTAGGGACCTGTGTACATTGACCCCTAAATCTCTTTGGACCTCCACTGTATCTAACTTTTCACCATTTAAAAAATACTCAGATCTATCCTTTCTCAGTCCAAAATGGATGACTTACCTGCGATGACATACACCTGCCACAGTTTTGCCCACACACTTAATCTATCAATGTAGAATCATAGAACCGTAGAATGGTTACAGTATGGAAGGCGGCCACTTGGCCCATCGAGTCCGTGCCAGCTCTCTGCAAGAGCAATCCAGTTAGTCCCACACCCCCGCCTTTTCCCCATAGCCCTGCAACTTTTTTCCCTTCAAATACTTATCCAATTCCCTTTTGAAGGCCATGATTGAATCTGCCTCCACCACCCCCTCAAGCAGTGCGTTCCAGATCACAACCACTCGCTGTGTAAAAAAATGTTTCCTCATGTCGCCTTTGGTTCTTTTGCCAAACACCTTAAACCTATGTCCTCTGGTTCTTGACGCTTCTGCCAATGGGAACAGTTTCTCTCTATCCACTCTGTCTAGGCCCCTCATGATATTGAACACCTCTATCAAATCTCCTCTCAATCTTCTCTGCTCCAAGGAGAACAACCCCAGCTTTTCCAGTCTATCCACGTAACTGAAGTCCTTCATCCCTGGAATCATTCTAGTAAATCTTTTCTGCACCCTCTCTAAGGCCTTCATATCCTTCCTAAAGTGCACTGCCCAGAATCGGACACAATACTCCAGTTGTGGCCGAACCAGTGTTTTATAAAAGTTCATCATAACTTCCGTGCTATGCCTCTATTTATAAACCCTAGGATCCCATATACTTTTTTAACCGCTTTCTCAACCTGCCCTGCCACCTTCAACGATTTGTGCGCATATAACCCCGGATCTCTCTGTTCCTGCACCCCTTTTAGAATTGTACCCTTTAATTTATATTGTCTTTCCTCGTTGTTCCTACCAAAATGTATCACTTCGCATTTCTCTGCATTAAATTTCATAAAACCAGCTGTACTTAAAGTAGATAAGTCACCCGGTCTGGATGGGATGCATCGTAGGTTGTTGAGGGAAGTAAGGGTGGAAATTGCAGAGGTACACTTTCAAGTTTTGAGTCATCTGCAAATTTTCAAATTGTGCCCTGTACACCCAAGTCCAAGTCATTAATACATATCAAGAAAAGCAGTGGTCCCAGCACCGACCTCTGGGGAACACCACTGTACACCTCCCTCCAGTCCGAAAAACAACTGTTCACCACTGCTCTCTGTTTCCTGTTACTTAGCCAATTTCTTATCCATGCTGCCACTGCCCCTTTTATTCCATGGGCTTTAACTTTGATGACAAGCCTATTATGCGGCACTTTATCAAACGCCTTTTGGAAGTCCATATACACTACATCAACTGTATTGCCCTCATCGACCCTCTCTGTTACCTCATAAAAAAACTCAATCAAGTTAGTTAAACACGATTTGCTTTTAACAAATCCGTGCTGGCTTTCCTTAATTAATCCACGCTTATCCAAGTGACTGTTAATTTTGTCCCGGATTATCATTTGTAAAAGATTCCCCATCACCGAGGTTAAACTGACTGGCCCATAGCTGCTGGGTTTATCCTTACACCCTTTTTTGAACAAGGGTGTAACATTTGCAATTCTCTAGTCCTCTGTCACCATCCCCGTATCTAAGGATGATTGGAAGGTCATGGCCAGTACCTCCTCAACTTCCACACTTACTTCCTGCTACATCCTGTGCTCAATCCCCCTGCCAAATTAGTTTAAACCCTCCCCCACAGCACTAGTGAACCTTCCCGCGAGGATATTGGTCCCAGCTCTGTTGAGGTGCAACCCGTCAGGCCTGTACCTCCCCCAGAACCGGTCCCAATGCCCCAGGAATCTAAAGCCCTCCCTCCTGCACCATCTCTCCAGCCACGCATTCACCTGCTCTATCCTCCTATTTCTATTCTCACTAGTCCGTGGCATGGGCAGTAATCCGGAGACTACTACCTTTGAGGTCCTGCTTATTAATCTCTTTCCTAGCTCCCTAAAATCAGCCTGCAGGACCTTATCCCTCTTTCTACCTATGTCGTTGGTACCGATATGAACCACAACTTCTGTCTGTTCACCCTCTCCCTTCAGAATGTTCCGCAGCCGCTCAGTGACATTCATGACCCTGACACCAGGGAGGCAACATACCATCCTGGAATCACGTCTGCGGCCTCAGAAATGCCTGTCTGTTCCCCTATCTTTGGAATCCCCTATCACTATTGCCCTCCCAACCTTTCATCCCCACCCCCGCCGCCCCATACAGCTGACCCACCCATGGCACCCTGGGCTTGGCTCTGGCTCTGGCTGCACTCCCCAGGGGAACCCTCTCCCTCACTAGTATTAATACCGGTCAGAGAGTGAGATGCACTCAGGGACTCCCGCACTACCTGCCTCGTCCTCCTAGTCTGTCTGGCAGTCACCCAGTCCCTCTCTGCCTACACTTTCTTAAGCTGTGGGGCGACCACCTCCTGAAACGTGCTATCCACGTAGCTCTCAGCCTCGCAGATGCACTGCAATGTCTCTTTGTAATTTTAATCTCCCGTCTACACTACTTACTATGCCACCAACCTTTGTGTCGTCGGCAAACTTGGCTTGATAGCTCTCTATTGTGTTATCTAAGTCATTGATAAAAATAGTGAATAGTCGAGGGCCGAGCACAGATCCTTGTGGGACACCACTAGTCACTTCCTTCCAATTCGAGTACATATCCATTTTCCCTACTCTCTGTCTTCTACTGCCTAACCAATCTCCTAACCAAGAATTTGCCTTCAATTCCATGAGCTTTCATTTTCACTAACAGTATCTTATGTGGAACCTTATTGAATGCCTTCTGGAAGTCCATATGAACTACATGCCTCTGTCCACAACTCCACCAACCACCCTAATTGCTCCACAAGCCAAATCCAGAGGTGGACAACGTTGCTGGCGAAGACTGATTTCACTGTGAGTCTAACTACTTTGTTGCTAAGATACTATACTAACGGTTTGAAAAGGAGGTGGAGTCTCTTTGGCCTTGTAATTATGAGATGGATTTTATGACCTGACCCTTCTGGCACAGTGCATCGCATATTGGGAGCTCATATCAGAATATGGGCTTGGAGCTCAGTGCACCATGCCTGATGTCCTGACATGTGATCCTCATTACATGAAGCTCTGCGAAGAGAGCTTTCATTCATTCCGGAAAAGGAGGAGCTAGATTTTACTCCCATCCATGGCCAGCGGATGGAAAATCAATTATCTTCTTGTTTTTAATGTGTCCCCCCTCCCCGATCTCCCCAACCACCATGGCTCAGTGGGCAACTGCACAGCCAAATGTCATACTGAGCCATGAGGCCAAGGAGGTCCCACGTTTGATTCCCAGATTGTGCTGAGTTTACTGATCTCAGCCGGTGTGACTGGTCAGAGCAGTAAAATTGGCCTCAACCCTCTAGGATAAGGAGCGAGATAAAAAAGAATCCTGCTCCTGATGATTGGCTGTTGACCCCTGTTGGAGACTCCATGTGAATGGATGCCAGATGAGCACAGTATTGAACTCTGCCGTGATGCTTTCAGAGTCAAATATCCTGCTGACACTCACTGCCCCGAGGCTCACGTAAAATAAACTATACCCCAGCGAGGAGGCACCTTTCACAACCACGGGCACTGTGGTATCCTGTATACAGTAGGTCCATCGCAGGAAACTGAGGCCATTCAACACACATTTTCAGAAACTTTCCACAAGTTAACCATAATCCAAGACAAATATCATTAGTCTGTCATCGTACTCTGTAATCATAATATTAAATTCAATACGATTCATAATAAATTAAATAAAAGCTAAGTATTAAAGAGGCACAGTTGTTCGCTGCAATTATTAATTCTGAATTGGCCTGGTATATTAGGTATTTTTAAAAAGAATTTAGATTAAAAAGCCACACACAGGTTGTGAGTCTATTCCGTTTTGAAGGGCAACAAAGAAAAGATCGCTTACCTTAGTCAGAAAAATACATTTTATGCATTGAAAAGTATTGATGTTTCCTGAGCGCAGTTTCTAAAATGATAAAAAATAAAAGCAAGGGATCCTCTCTATTTCTGTAAATCATTCTGCTGTCGTCACAGACAGCAGAATGAACTGTTGTAATTACCTGTTGTGATGTCAGCCTTGCTCCTTGATGATTTATGAACAGTTACTTTCAGTTTCCCATCGCCGAGGTGAATCTGCAGAGCTCCAGATGCTCTGTGAAGTTTACTGTACATCAGCAGGCCATCCTTGTTCCAGGTGCGGAATTGGAAGCTGACAGACAGCCCGTCCATTTGAGGCGTCCCCGGCAGCAGCAAGTAACTACTGGAAGCCATGAATGTGACCGGAACAATGCGCGGCTCCGTGCAGGAAAATGTCACGTTCCCCTGGGAATACAGAGAAAAATGCATGACAACCTAAAAGGGTTTATCAAAGATTTCAATGCCTTCTTTTGAAAGGTTCATGCAATTCATACCTATGCCAATGACCACATAACAGAACCTAAGCGGTAAATCATTCAACTGGTCAACATATCATCTGAAGTTCAGACGAACTGGAGAGAGGGAAATCGAGGTGAGTGACTCACTGTGGGAGAGTCAAAATTGTGAGAAGGTGGTTAACAGTGCTTTGCCATTGCATCTAATGGAAAACAACTGGTGGCAATTTTAACCTAGCCCGCCTTCGGGAAACAGACGGGATCGGGTGCAATGCTGGTTTTACGCCCCCCACCCCACCACACCCTCCCACCCCGATTTTACACTCCATTGAAGTCAATGGAGACTAATATTGGGCAGGGTGTAAAGTCTGCGTTCCACCCATTCCCATGAGATTCCCGACAGAAAGGTTAAGTTAGAATTACCCCCAATCTAACTCGTCATAAATTCATAATAAATCTTATTTCCTTTATGATTCTAATGGTGAATCCTGGGAAGAAAGGGCATTTTAAACTTTGGATCTTCCAGTCTAACTTACCTGACTTTTGCTGAATGTAGTGCAGCAGCTCAGGTCATGGGGTCCAATTACAAAGGAGTCATGGGGATTTGCCCCCACCCCTGCATATACTTGTTAATAAAACATACCTCATTAAGTGACAGCGAAACAGTTAGATACCAATACCTCCATGCAGAGTCACACAATTTATCCAAGATTAGATACTGTTAAGTTTAGTTTGATGCTGGTGACCTGCCAAGTGCACAAATGGAAGATTTAACAAGTCTAGGAATTATATGGAGACACACAACTGAGCTTTCCGAAAACCTCGAAAAATCAATGACTGCAGAGATATCCCTGAAGTTAAAACTGATAGCAAGTAAAGAGTAGCCAAAGTTCTTAGATTCTATGGTGGTGACGATCAGGACCTCTAGAGGCACAAGAAATGTCTTAAGAGATTTGCTTGTTTGGCAGCCAAGTCTCTAAGAGAAAACACAAATTATTATGTGTAGCTAGGAGAAAATGAATTGATCCATATTTTAAAGGTGGTTGTGTAGAATCAAAGGATTAACTGCTCTCATTATTAAATGATGGTCAACAGATGAAAGATGGAACAGCTGAGGATAACTGTGGTAGATGGTTTGGTGGCAGATCCTTATAGTGAATCCACTAACAAATGACAATTAGTGTGTTGCCAAATTAGAAGACGAAGACCTGGCAACGGATGTGAGACTCGCAAACAGCACCTGCAATTCATTTTAATCCCACACAAGACCAGCAGTAGGCAACTGAGGTAGGTAGTTTGGTATGTGCATGTGTGTCTATTCTGTGATCTGTACAGTCAGGTTGGACGTGTTTCATATTCTAGTTTCATCTTTCACATTTAGGGAAATTGTTACCAAAATCTAGTTGCTCAAAGCTTGAATATGAAAAGAGGGATGTGAAGGCATTAAACAGATGTTAAGTCAGCTAATATTATGGATAAGACAGCTGCTTTCCAGAGGCCACTGTATTCTTGAATAGAATTCCTATACCCTCCTGCAATTGTTAATTTCCAAAAACCAGGAAATCAAAGGGCCTTTAATTAGTGGAGTTAAAACCTGGCAGCATTCAGATATACTCTTATTTCACCAACAGATTAAAGGAAACAGAACACATTTATTTGTTCTTGTGAAACAGGAAATGTTGCTGTTCAAAGTTTCTGTAATAAAGGGATGCCAAAGGAGAAACAGAGCTCTACACTAGCAATCAGCAGAGGGCCACAGCATCTATTTGAAAAGCCTGTGTACTTTCTGAGGCACCAATTTCCCCTCAAGGTGTAGAATTTCCACTTGGTGGAGTTTCATTCCAGGAATTTGAAGTGAATGAACCAATGGAGACTCCCAGCATCTGTACATCAACCCAATGAACTCGAACGGGTACATTTATTACTGAATGTCAGAGTAGAGGAATGTAGTAGGATCTATATAACCATTCGGATAGCGGATGTATCTTTTATTTTTTCTAATTTCTCAGATTATTGCCTCCTTTTGTCTTGCACCATTTACACTTCTGTCATTTAATCATCTCCTGTCCTCCATCTAGTCACAGGCCATGTGTTTTCTCACGCCCCCTTTTCCCTGACGCTTTCTAACTTTCTCTAGAAAATGATTTTAAAAACAACTACTGGGAGATTGCTTTTGAAAAGAAAGCATTTGACAAATGGATTTCAAGTTTTGAATTTGAGGACAGGACAGTTACTCAATACTGCAAAGAAAGAAATGAACCAACCTGAATTGCAGCTCAAATGATGGCAGCTACTACAGAATTGGAATAGACACTTGTAGTGATTTCAGAATATTTGGCTGTTCCAAGAAGGAACTAGCCAAAATGGACCCCCAATAGATTAGTACATTACAACAACTTGCATTTAACGTAGTAAAACTTCCCAAGGCGCTTCACAGGAGCGTTTTCAGACAAAATTTGACATCGAGCCACATAAAGAGATATTAGGACAGGTGACCAAAAGCTTGGTCAAAGAGGTAGGTTTTCAGAAGCAACATAAAGGAAGAGAGAGAGGGAGAGAGGTGGAGAGGTTTAGGGAGAGAATTCCAGAGCTTAGGGCCTAGGCACCTGAAGACACGGAATTGGGGATGTGCCAGAGGTCAGAATTGGAGGAGCGCAGAGATCTCATGTGGTTGTAGGGCTGGAGGAGGTTATAGAGATAGGGAGGGACACGGCCATGGAGGGATTTGAACACAAGGATGATCATTTTAAAATTGAGGCCTTGCCAAACCAGGAGCCAACGTACGTCAACGAGCACAGGGGTGATGGGTAAACGGGACTTGGTACGAGTTAGGATACGGGCAGCAGAATTTTGGATGAGCTCGGGAAATAAATAATAAGGTATATTTTCACTCCCCCAAGTTAGTTATGAAAAAAGAACAACTACAGGTAACTAGATGTCAATGCCTTGTAATTGGGCTCTTTGAATACCAGTGCCTGAGCACCTATTGTGTTCATATGAAATTCCCCTGTTTGTTATTTTAACAGAGTTGCTAAACCATTTTTTTAAAACTGAGTTAGCATCTCTAACAAAATAGCGAACAAAGGAATTTCACACATATGTGATAAGTGCTTTTCACATTAATATTTGAAGAGTCTAATTTCAAGGCGTGAGTTGAACATGTTTTCTTCAAAAACAAAAGCAAAATACTGCGGATGTCAGAAATCTGAAATAAAAGCAGGAAATGCTGGAAACACTCAGCAGGTCAGGCAGTGGAGAGACTAGAGTTAAGGTTTAAAGTTGATGACCTTTCAGCAGAACAATTCTGATGGAACTGACTAGATTTATAGCAGGTGGCCCCAATCCGCCAATCCCATCTCTTCTTCTGAGGTCAGCACAAGTGAAAGGCAGGTGTATGAAGTGCCTGCCTGCATTTCCAGCAGAACTTGTTCTCCTAAAAAAGGAACTCGCATTGATATGGCGCTTATTCATGACTTCAGGACAGCCCAAAGCATTTCACAGCCAATGACGTACTTTTGAAGTGCAGTCGTTGTTGTAGTGTAGGAAAGCACAGCGGCTCAGCAAGGTGCCACAAAGAGCAATGAGATAATTGACCAGTTGGTCGAGGGACAAGTATCGGCTAGGACACTGGTAGAATTCACCTGTTTATCTTTGAAAAGTGCAATGGAATCTTTTACGTCCACCTGAGAGGGGAGATAGGGCCTCAGTTTAATGTCTCATCCAAAAGACACCACCTCCATCTCTGGAGTGGGGTTTGAACCCATGAATTTCTGGCTCAGAGGCAAGAATGCTGCTTTAAAGGTTGGGGAAACGTTAAGGGATTCTACTGAGAAACCAGTGGGCAACACGATTAAGTCCCAATTATTCCTTTGATCAGCACAAATCTACCTACAGACAGATAAAATTCACCCTCCCCTCCCCTGTCTGACATGCGCTGCAGCAGTCCCTTCCCATAGAGTTTAACATGCCCTCCACTATGGCTAATTACCGTTACTAGTATGAAAATACCTATATTTATTTAGTGGTAACTGCTAGCAAGACTTGGTAGACTGAGGTTTTTTCTCAAGTTTTCATATCAACTTGTTTCTTGAACTCAAAACTCAACAAGTAATTGGAGACGGTGAGGACCACTTCAAGTTGGCATGGTAATGATTCACTTAACCGATCTGCTAACTCTTATCATGAATTAAGCAGTACGTCAAAATATTTTGGAGGCAGCAACCATCAAAAATTGGGCTACTGTGCGTAAGTGTCGTGATGTTAAGGAATACCCAGGTGTTTCTGACACCAACAACGGATGCGGAGAACTGTCACGTTTGACAAAGTGGTTGATGCCAAAGAACAGCAGATGCCCAACACGACTATGCTCTGGAAAGTGTACTGCCTGCCAAAGCAGTCGATGTTGTGGATGACCAAATGACTTGTAGCATTGCAAGAGATCGAGAATGACGTTCCATCTGTCTATTGACAACGTGCATTTGTTTTCTCCCACTGTTCTACAATGCCGACCATGAATATGTGCAAATTATGACAGACGTAGCATATTTCTTTAAATCCCTAAACAAACGTTTTGTTCTCCGCGACATCAGAGTCAGACCTAATCAGCCTCACTATTTTTCAGAGTAAGATTTACAGTTTCGGAAACAATCGTCGCTACGAGTGAGCAAGGCTTATTATTACAAATTGATGGGAGCAGCTCGGCAGCTCTTCTTGGGTGAAAAAAAGTTTATTATGAAGAGAGATTTGTAACAATGAGGTTCAAGAGTTCAGTTGAATGGAATCATAATGTGCCTCATTCTTTGAGCTGTTGAAATCTCATTGCTGTTAGTCACTGATGTTTGTATCAGTGGTTTAATGCAGGCCAGGCAATGATTCTTAGGCATTATTTAAGTACCTTTTGAAAATATAAGTACAGTACTTTTGGGAGGCAGCCAAACAGTACATTATGGACAGCTCCTACTGCTGATCCTATGAGAACCAAGAAGTGCAGCTTTTAAACATTCTTGACAGCATTCTCAGTAAACGTATCTTGGCAAGAAATCAATATGCCATTAATTCAATTCATGTTTAAGAAGGCAAGGAATTACTGGTTTCTAACAGCATTAGCTAAAAAAAAGCAATTTAAAGAGTGAAAAATTAATCTCTTGCTCTTTGATTCCAGCTGCCAGTTTTAAAATCCCTATCCCTGATGTCTCATGTCCAATCTCGGAAACTTCACTGGAAAGTTGATAACATCTTTCAGCCCCTTCCCCGTTTCTCTGGCTCCGACCGAACATGCTGACAGGAGCAGCAGACACACACCGAATGTCGGAGATTGGTCATAGGGGTCAGAAGCAGGAAAGCAAGGGGGAATGAGCGGCCGGAGATGAAAAAAAAAATCACACGTACCTAGTGAAGAAAAGGACTCATCAGTGAAGCAGTGGGCATGCACACTGGGAGAAATACAGGCGTGCTGAAGGGGTGGAGAGGCATGTCAAGGACAGCAATTTGTACCAAGGGAAGAGCGGGCATGTTAGGAGAATGAGGAAGAACATTTTGGGGGCAGCGGTAGGCCTGCTGGGGATCAAGAGGAGAGGCCAAGGGATTCTACTGAGACACCAGCGGGCAACATTGCTTCCACTGATTGTTCCCTTGATCAGCACAAATCTACCGACAGGCAGATAAAAGTAATAATTAGGAGCCAACTAATTAGCATTATAAATGAGATAACGAGGGACCACTGTATGCACTATCATGTGCCTAGATAATGAACTGGATTTTCATGACACACACATTAATTACAAATTCTGCTTAATCAAAAGACATTTGTCTCATAAAGCTTCTTACGCTAAATTGCAACATTATTGGCCCTGAATTTCTACTTAGGGCGCAATTGGCAATTAGGCGCAAATTGTGCCCGAAAATTGCGCTGACTGGGTTTTTTATTGCAAGTTTCCGTTAAAATGTATTGAGAATCACAAATGTAAAATCTTAAATGAATCAGCGCAATCCGGCAGCTTAACAGAGCATAGTCGTTTTATTGCACTAAAAAATCTTCATTGATGTATTTAAGATGTATTTAAGAGTGGTAATGTGATGCCGCTTTATTAATACAGCTGAAAACAGGTTTATCACAAACAATAAGCATTTTAATAAGTGTCCAGTCCTCCACCTGTGAGTAACATGATTTAAAATCACTGAAAATGACTTAAAAAAACTATACTGAACCGTTTACTAGTTTCATTGGTGTACACTAGTCAGTTTATGAGTAAATTAAATATTTTTTAATATTTAAAAATGATTAAAACGTGCCTACTGGTGCCTGTGCGCCTAAGAGAATGAGCTTAATTTGAAGACCCTCGTTGAACGGCCACAGGGCGGGCGCAGTCAGTGGAAACTCACCATCCTCGTTATTTTGTTCGGGAGGCGTGGCCAGTTTTGTGGGAGGGACTGGTTTCAGTGCAATGATTTTTGAGCCAGGGCAAAAGGTCAGGGAAACTCGAATTACGCTGGGTGTAGATTGTACTCAGCTTAATTTGAGTTTCTGCGATGTATTGCGTTGATTCGGCCGACAACATCCCGGCTGTAGCGCTGAAGACTTGTGCTCCAGAACTAGCCGCACCTCCAGCCAAGCTGTTCCAGTACAGGTACAACACTGGCATCTACCTGACAATGTGGAAAATTGCCCAGGTATGTCTTGTCCACAAAAAGCAACACAAATCCAATCCGGCCAATTACCGCCTCATCAGGCTACTCTCAATCATCAGCAAAGTGATGGAAGGTGTCGTCGACAGTGCTATCAAGCGGCACTTACTCAACAATAACCTGCTCACCGATGCTCAGTTTGGGTTCCGCCAGGACCACTCGGCTCCAGACCTCATTACAGCCTTGGTCCAAGCATAGACAAAAGAGCTGAATTCCAGAGGTGAGGTGAGAGTGACTGCCCTTGACATCAAGGCAGCATTTGACCGAGTGTGGCACCAAGGAGCCCTAGTAAAATTGAACTCAATGGGAATCAGGGGGAAATCTCTCCAGTGGCTGGAGTCATACCTAGCACAAAGGAAGATGGTAGTGGTTGTTGGAGGCCAATCATCTCAGCCCCAGGACATTGCTGCAGGAGTTCCTCAGGGCAGTGTCCTAGGCCCAAACATCTTCAGTTGCTTCATCAATGACCTTCCCTCCATCATAAGGTCAGAAATGGGGATGTTCGCTGATGATTGTACAGTGTTCAGTTCCATTCCCAACCCCTCAGATAATGAAGCAGTCCGAGCCCGCATGCAGCAAGACCTGGACAACATCCAGGCTTCAGCTGATAAGTGGCAAGTAATATTCGCGCCAGACAAGTGCCAGGCAATGACCATCTCCAAAAAGAGTCTAACCACCTCCCCATGACATTCAAAGGCATTACCATTGCCGAATCCCCCACCATCAACATCCTGGGGGTCACCATTGACCAGAAACTTAACTGGATCAGCCACATAAATACTGCGGCTTCATGAGCAGGTCAGAGGCTAGGTAATCTGCGGCGAGTGACTCACCTCCTGACTCCACAAAGCCTTTCCACCATCTACAAATCTACAAGGCACAAGTCAGGAGTGTGATGGAATACTCTCCACTTGCCTGGATGAGTGCACCTCCGACAAGAATCAAGAAGCTTGACACCATCCAGGACAAAGCAGCCCACATGATTGGCACCCCATCCACCACCCTAAACATTCACTCCCTTCACCACTAGCGCACTGTGGCTGCAGTGTGTACCATCCACAGGATGCATTGCAGCAACTCACCAAGGCTTCCTTTGACAGCACCTCCTAAACCTACAGCCTCTACCACCTAGAAGGACAAGGGCAGCAGGCACATGGGAACAACACCACCTGCACGTTCCCCTCCAAGTCACACACCATCCCGACTTGGAAATATATCGCCGTTCCTTCATCGTCGCTGGGTCAAAATCCTGGAACTCCCTTCCTAACAGCACTGTGGGAGAACCTTCACCGCACGGACTGCAGCGGTTCAAGAAGGCGGCTCACCACCATCTTCTCAAGGGCAATTAGGGATGGGCAATAAATGACGGCCTTGCCAGCGACGCCCACATCCCATGAACGATAGAGCTGAAAAAGCCAGTGCAATCTAGTGGAAACCCAGGGCCATTTTATTTATGAATTGCAATTTTTACTTGGGAAATATTGAGCTAACATTGTCAAGAATTCTATATCATTTTCCATTTTTACACAAGGTGTGGCCTTTCAAGATGACTAAATAACTTTTCAATTCCAAGATAAATAATAATGACAATACTTGCACTTGTATAATCTCAAATGTGTATTTCACAATGAATTATGTTAAATATGTGTTAACTCTGGAAAATATCCCGTATATATTCATGTACAGGATCCAACTGATATTTTTGGTTCAAAAATTTCCAGATGCATTCCTAGTTGTCCTAAGAAGGTAGTGGTGGGACTTCTTCTTGAACCGCCGATAGCGGTTTGATACGACTGAGTGGCTTGCTAGGCTACTTCAGAGGGCAGTTAAAAGTCAGCCACGTTGGAGTCACATATAGGCCCAGACCGGGTAAAGACGGCAGGTTTCTTTCACTAAAGGACATTAGTGAACCAGTGGTCACTTTTACTGATACCAGCTTTTTATTTCCAGATTTGTTTAACTAAATTCAAATTCACAAACTACCATGGTGGAATTTGAACTCACATTCTCTAGTTTATTAGTCCAGGCCTCTGGATTACTAGTTCAGTCCTCTGCCTGGTTGATAGCTAAAGGCACTAATAGTGTTCTTGCCTCACTTACTTGCATGTTTCCTATTGGAAATCTTACAGCTAACTTTCCACCACGCGGACCCACATGGGGTTGAGTTTCCCCTTACTGCGCTCGGGCATTTTGGACCCCCTGGGTGAAGCACATGGAGGAAAATCAGATGGAGAAGATCACATGCCTGTAACAGAGCCCATCCAATGGATGGGAAATCAGCCGGGGTCCCTTAAGGGCAAACAATCCTTCCTGCCTCGTTTCTCTTTACTTGCTAAGCCCTGGCAATCAAATACACCCAAGCACAACAAGGAAATCTTATTGTAGACAGTATGGGTTGAGGAAATAATTACATGCATTTCTAGAGTGAGAAAGAATTGGAGATATAGTGAGAAGAAGGTTAGGTGTGATTGACCAATTAAAAAGGGGCAGGCTTATGAGGCGTAATGGGCATTTCTCAATCCTAAAGATTTTTATTTTTTTTAATAATTATTATATTATCGAAGATGATCTCTTGAATCTGTGTATCTGTATCCCTATTTCTAGCTCTCTCTTGCCATCTCTCTTCGCCCCCCCCCCACCCCACTCCGTTGTTACCCCTTCCCCCCTCTCTCTCTGTCTCTGCTTCCTTTACTTCGGGTGCTCATGTACTTTGAGGAGCACTGACTTTAGGTCAGGACAGGGATTCTGTTTAGAATTATCTACTTTACACAGTCGATGGTGAATAAATGAAATAGATTACCCGGGGGGGGTAGAAAGTGTCGGCAAATTCACTTGTATATACTTAGCATGAGGGATATGACAGATGGAAAATGTACTTTTTGAACATTAGACCAAAACAATTTATTCCAACCCTGTATATTGTTATGTTTTCCTCTGATCTGGAAGTATCCACATAAATAAGAATATTAACTGATATGAAATCAAATAGTGGAACACTTGATGTAAAAGATTGAACGTGACTTTTATGCTAGGCATCAAACTACTGAAGATCATTTGTGCCTATGTACAAGTCATATCCTCAGGTTCACACATTACAATAGCCTGGCAAGGTTGCAACTCATCCACTAATTTTACAGTATCAAGTTGGCTTGAAAGAGACTGCCCTAGAGAGTGACCCACAGAGAGAAGACAAATATATTTAGCTCTAAAAGAGCTTGTCACAGCATCTTCTGGGACAACATATGGGGTTTCTGCTTATTCATCAGGATTAGTGTTAATTTTCCCTAGGAAATAAAAACAGCAGGCCTCATTCACATTAAATCATTTATGATTGGGAATCACATTTATTTATATTACAGCGACCTTCCACAAGGTGTCAAGGGAAAAAGAATTTCATAGACAGAGGTCTGTTTCTATTTTGTAGATAGAAGTCCGTTTCTATTTCACAGATAGAAGTCCGTTTCTATTTGTGCCAAAGAGTCAGGAAGTTGATAGCTGCAGTTTCAGAAAGGTCACTCAACATTGTGATCAGGAATCCTGTTAACCAAGAGTTAGCATATTTTGCACCACTTGTTGTTTCCTATTCAAAATTTAGTTGGCATCAATGCATTCAGCAGGACATCAAGGATCTGCTAGAGCTCATCCAAACAAGGAGGATACTGAACTATCTCTGTTGAAAATTTCAAAACTGAGATAGATTTTTGTTAGGAAAGGGTATTAAGGGTTACCGAACCAAGGCGGTTAGATGGAGTTAAGCTATAGATCAGCCATGATCTAATTGAATGGCCAAACAGGCTCGAGGGGCTGAATGGCCTACTTCTCTTCCTATGTTCCTCTGGGTATTTGCCCCGCCTTCTGCAATTGACGGGAATCTCACTGGAGGCTCACTCTTTATCATTCAGATTCTGATCTATTTTAAAACTTTCCTTAGTCCTAGCTCACTTGAAGCATCTCTTGAAGAGCTTCTCCACAATCTCAGCCATTTCACCATGTTTCCTTTGCTGCATCTGATGACACCGATCTCTTTAGTGTCCATTCCTAGCTTTAAGTTGCCTTCAGTGCTATGCCGAGTTCTGAATGAGCCAGGGAAGTGGGTACTTCCGGCCTTGGGAATGATCCCCCGCCCAGCTTTGCCCTCCTGATATTTGCCTTGTAAGGGGTGGCAGAGGTTCTGTCTCTTACAAGGCATGCTGGAAACTCCCAGACAAGGTAGAGAACTGGCACAACCATTTTCTATAGGGTTCTGCCAGTCTCCTGCCATAACTCCACTGGGAGACTGAGGATTTTAGGGGCTCTTTATCAGTGAAGGTATTATAGAAACAAACAGCTTAATTTCTTTGTTAATATAGCGGAGAGAGGGAGCTTTTACAAACAGAGGAAAAATAAAGGGTCTGGGAGGGAGACCATAACCATGAAAAACACAACCTCCATTTTCTCTTAGGATTCTTGGTTTGTTAAATGTCCTCGTTGATTAGCACTGAAATCAAACAAAAACAATGCAAAGCGCACTCGACCCCCAGTTATGCAATCGCTGTAATTTACAACAGTGACTACATTTCAAAATTACTTCAATGGTTGTAAAGCGCTTTGGGACCTCCTGAGGTCACGTAAGGCTCTATATAAATGCAAGTCCTTTTTCTCTTTTACTTGAGCGGAAGGAATGAAATGCGCTGCAAAAATAAAAATGGAACAATTACCACCTGGGAGGAAAGAATGACAGCTTTATCCAAATAAAGTTCCAACTACTACACAACGAAACCTACCTAATCTACATATTATTACAGATCTTGTGCAGGATATTCACTTCCTGTCCACAAACCTTACTTCCTGTTGTCATGATTTTCTATCAACATTTACTATTGTAAATTGCTATGTCAACATTTCCCATTCAGTTTTGCCATGTCAGCGGTTATGATGTTGTTATAGGCGCTGGCCACTAGGTGGCTCTGTGGAGTCAGTTTATGAAGCATCTTTCTCCCAACTCTGTCACCAACTTGAATATAAATAACTTTATATTCATCAGCTGACTGTGAGGAATTTAACAGTAACAAATTTTACACTAAGGCAGCCAATACTTGAACCCACTGTTGCCTACCTCGGGGAAATAAATAGACCATTTCTATGGAATTTGGATAATCCATGAAACTAAAATGGATGCGTCTGTTGGGGTGGATATTAAAGATTGCACGGCATTATTCAAAGAAGAGCAGGAGGTTTTCTCGGTCTCTAAGCTGTCATACCCCCCTCGAACAACCGCATCAAAAATAGATCATCTCATTTGGTGTTTATTGGATCTTGCTATGCTCAAAATGTGTGCTGTTTGCCTCCATGACAACAACCACTGCATTCCAAAGTAGTTCATTGCAGATGTAGTGCTTTGAGACATTTCTGAGAGACATGAAAAGATATATAAATTGAAGACTTCTTTTTCATTGGGTAGATCTGAATCCTAATTCTGATAGAACATCTGGACTAATATAGTTTATCAACATATGAACAGTCAGGACCTAGAAAAAAAGCACCAAACATACATCCTCCTCTCTTATTCTGTGGAACGTATAAGGCACACATGTCTATGGTCCTCTTCCCTGAAACATTTATTCCACTTGCTATTGGGGCAGCTCTAATAAATCATTATTATTAGAATGAAGTCTGCAAACGTCTCTACTGAAGATGTGACATGCTCTATATCTCTTTGAAGGCCAAAGCAGAAGAAATTGAATTATAAGCAGAGACTGCAGTCAAAGAATTGAAACACAATATTTAAGACAATTCTATGAAGAATATTCCGTTAAACCAAATTTATGCACAGTGTCAAACAGATAAATCTATTCAATATTATCAAAGACTTTTTCAGTATCTGGGACTAGTGTGAAGGAGCTCCCCAGACTCAATGCAAATGATGAAAGGATCAAACATCTTTTTTAATGAGAAGATTTTTGGGTTAAGTTCAAGCTGGATACGTTAATCAGATAATACACAAGATCTGTTGGAGACCTGACAGTTCTAAGGATCCACAATAATTCTTAAAAACATTCCAAACGTCAGAAAGTCAGAAACCAAAAAGAACATTCGACCCTTTTGCCACCTCCAGGGTTGACTTTTCTAATGCCCTCCTAGCTGTCCTCACCTGTTGAGCTCTACCCTAAACAAACTCCAGCTCATCCAGAACTCTACCTCCCACATTATCCTGTAAAACAACAACAACTTGCATTTATATAGCGCCTTTAACGTAGTAAAAGGTCCCAAGGTACTTCACAGGAGCAATTATCAAACAAAATTTGACACCGAGCCACATAAAGAGGTAACAGGACAGGTGACCAAAAGCTTGGTCAAAGAGGTAGGTTTTTAAGGAGCGTCTTAAAGGAGGAGAGGTCGAGTGACGGAGAGGTTTAGGGAGGGAATTCCAGAACTTAGGGCCTAGGCAGCTGAAGGCGTGGCTGCCAATGGTGGAGCGATTAAAATCGGGGAAGCACAAGAATTGGAGGAGCGCAGAGATCTCGGAGTGTTGTAGGGCTGGAGGAGGTTACAGAGATAGGGAGGGAAGAGGCCTTGGAGGAATTTGAAAACAAAGATGAGAATTTTAAAATTGAGGCATCCCCAGACCGGAAGCCAATGCAAGTCAGCGAGTACAGGGGTGATGGGAGAATGGGACTTGATGCGAGTTAGGATACGAGCAGCAAAGTTTTGGATAAGCTCAACTTTACAGTGGGTAGAAGATGGGAGGCTGACCAGGAGAGCATTGGAATAATCCAGTCTCGTGGTAACAAAAGCATTGATGAGGTTTTCAGCAGCGGTTGAGCTGAGGCAGGGGCGGAGATGAGCAATATTACGGAGGTGGAAGTCGGCGGTCTTGGTGATGGGGCAGATATGTGGTCGGAAGCTCATCCCAGGGTCAAATAGGAAAAAGTGCCTTCCATCTCTGCCCTCACTGATCTCCACTGGATCCTTATCCCCCAAGTTAGGAACTCTCTTCCACAAACTGCAATTGATACTAGCTCAATTGCTAAATTTAAATCTGAGATAGATAGCTTTTTGGCAACCAAAGGTATTAAGGGATATGGGCCAAAGGCGGGTATATGGAGTTAGATCACAGATGAGCCAGGATATTATCAAATGGCGGAGCAGGCACGAGGGGCTGAATGGCCTACTCCTGTTCCTATGTTCCAAAGTACATTGGTTTCAAACTCCTTGCCTTCCTTTGCAAATCTCTCCCTGGCTTTGCTCCACCTAACTTCTGCAATTTCCTCCTTACACTTTTCTGAGCCTAGACTATTCCAGTGCTGTTTCACTATTGGGGACAGAGTTGTCAATTATCCCACTCCTGAACTCTGGGACTCTCTTTCTACACTCCTCTACCTTTCTACTTTTTAATCCACCTTCAAAAACCTCTAGAAAACCTATCTCTTGAACCACGCCTTGTTTCTGCTGTTCTTAAAGTTAGTTTACAAGGTGGACTCACAGAATTACATAGAAATTACAAGAATGGAAACAGGACGATCGGCCCAACCAGTCAATGTTGGTGTTTATTTTCCACACGAGCAGTAGTCCTAATCACATGTGCCCACCTTGTCCCCATATCCCTTTATCCCATTCCCCTTCAACTACAAGTTACTTTCATTTCCCCTCAGCTTTGGTTGCCTATAAGATAGTCTACTATCTTATTTCAACTGACCAATAGGCCGGCGGCTACATTAGAGGGTGGGTTACTCAATTAAGAGACAGGAATCCGAACCTGATTTTCAACAAGAGGTAAGAGCTAGAAACAATGAGAAAAACGCCCAGAGAAGAGGGCCCCTTTGTGCACTGCTCAAAAGCACCATCAGCTGAAAGGGATTGAGCATTAGTGGAGATGTCTGCATTGTTTCACTGTCCTCACTGAGAACAATAGGAAGAATGTAGGCATCTAACTGAAGGGTGGAAACAGAGGAATAATGGCAAACAGAGAACAAAGAGTATCATAGAATCATAGAAAGTTACGGCACAGAAGGAGGCCATTTGGCCCATCGTGTCCGTGCCTGCCGAAAAAAGCTATCCAGCTTAATCCCACTTTCCAGCACTTGGTCCGTAGCCCTGTAGGTCACGGCACTTCAAGTGCACATTGAGGTACTTTTTTAAATGAGTTGAGGGTTTCTGCCTCTACCACCCTTTCAGGCAGTGAGTTCCAGACCCCCACCACCCTCTGGGTGAAAAAATTCCTCCTCAGCTCCCCTCTAATCCTTCTACCAATCACTTTAAATCTATGCCCCCCGGTCACTGACCCCTCTGCTAAGGGAAATAGGTCCTCCTTATCCACTCTATCTAGGCCCCTCATAATTTTATACACCTCAATTAAATCTCCCCTTCAGCCTCCTTTGTTCCAAAGAAAACAACCCCAGCCTATCCAATCTTTCCTCATAGCTAAAAATAGCATGTATCCAATTTTTCCAACCTTTCAGTCAGTGTGCTGCCTGTCAAAATGGATGATGTTAACAATGAGCTAATGCATAAGAAGAGCAGAGGAGATTGGATAAGTTGGCTATCCAAATGATTCTGATTCTCCAGAAGATGAAGGCTAACAATTATAGGATCACAGAAAGAATGCCAGATAAAAGCAAGAGACCGCACTGACCTGTTGAAAGAAGGTATTCTTCAGCTCACTGAATTGTTCATTATCAACAACACCATCATTAGCACTCACTTTCGTCCTCTTTTTTTTGGCAGCTGTCCAAGATTTTTAACAGATCAGTCATGGCTTATATTAATGCTTCGCTAATGACCAACTCCACCGTGAGATCCGGAAAAGAATGTTTGCCACCTGCTGCCCTAATGCACTTATAATACTCATAAGCTCAATGAGAGCGTCCCCGCTCCATTTTAATAGAACATTTCTGGTTCAAATAGCATCTTATTTTCTCTTTATTTAATTATTGTCCAGTTTTAAGTCAAACGTCTGCTCTGTTTTAAATGGAAACCAAGAGGGGCAAATTTAGCAAGGCTGCACCGCCGGGGTGGAGCCTTTCCCCAAACCCAGCCTCCCACCACTCCTCACGCCATCCCAGCCTGTTCTATCTGCTCCCTGAGAACCTTGAGCCCAGCCTCACGCCCACTCTGTTCATGTTTGGGTGGCAGGATAATGTTGCAGGATCTGAGTCATGGGCACAGCGATGACCCCACCATGACAGTTTGGCCTTATGTTCGGCCTGTGAACAACCCTGCAGAGGACTCACTAGGAGCTCAGAATACTCCTCCCACACGCTCTGACATGTTGCGGACACACCCTGACAGGCAGTCCAAGGCATTCAGCCACTGCTGGCGTAGGGAAAGCATTTTTCTTTTAAAGGTTGGTCCCCTAAAGTCTGCATTTCTGTCTTCTTCAGCAGAGCTCGGACGCGAGCTTGCCCTCCCGGACTGTCCTTTCCACCTGCACCCGCTCCTGCTCACTTTTAATCAGGGAATCACTGTGTGCTGACTCCTCTAGCTCTGGAGTGCGGATTTATGTGCTGGTGCAAGAGCAAGTGATGGTGAATCTTCTGGAGGTTTCTCTCCCTCAGTCTGTGCAGCGGCAGGGCCCAACATATCTGCTGGACCTGGAAAAGAGGCAGAGGAACAGGATGGCAAGGGTAAGCAGTAGCACATTGCAGCACTAGGGGTTGTCATGCTGAGTATATGAGTGTGTGTGTGTGAGAGAGAGAGAGAGAATGGGTGAGTGAGAGAGTTAAGCCGAAAGAGAGGAGAGGGACGATGCCCAAGCACCCTGCGGTGCATTGCATTCCCTTGATGCCAAGTATGTTGATGACCATTTGTCTCAGATTCTGAAATATAGAGGGACCTCCTCCTGATCTTGAACTCCCCTTTCAGTTGTCCGCCAGCTGCTTCTGAAACAAGAATGACAGTGAGTTAGTGCGTGCCCAGTTGGAGGGTTTCGAATCTGTGTGAGGCATCTTAGCTCGCTGAGAGGAAGAAGCAGCAACTGTGGCCAAGGGGTGGGGGAGAGTGCAGCTTTGAGGGCAGTAGCAGGTCACAAGTATGTAAGTGCAAGCACAAGGTGGTGTAGTGACGTATCGGTTGTAATTGTAGGAAAACATGGGAAGCAGGTGAGGGAAGGATGGATAATGCTGGGATAAATTAAGAGTGGTGCAGGACGATACAGAGATGTGAAGCGGAATCTTACCTTGGCAGTCCTGGTGAGGTCATTACATTTCTTCCTGCACTGCAGCCTCGTCTTTGGAACAATGCTGCTGTCATTGACTTGCTCAGCCCCCTTCTCTCCATCGCTGCTGGAAAATCTGATGGGCACCACCGCCCATCGGAGGGAACGAGGATCTTGCTCCTGTTGCTCAGTTACTCCACGAGGACTTCCATGGATGCATCAGAGAATCGCAGGTTCTGGATGATGTAATGCTTCAATAACTTGTTCGCCACTGACCACCTTTTGAAACATCGCCTCCCATTTAAGGGGGGCTGCAGTCTGCCTTTAAGTAGCAGCCACCCCTCCAGATCTCCTGCCCTCCCAATCGACGAGCTGCCATATAGGGCGCACGAT
This sequence comes from Heptranchias perlo, assembly GCF_035084215.1. Lineage (NCBI taxonomy): Eukaryota > Metazoa > Chordata > Chondrichthyes > Hexanchiformes > Hexanchidae > Heptranchias > Heptranchias perlo. Next base: position 12,967,680 of record NC_090331.1, on the reverse strand, counting down.
TGGGACCGGCAGCTCGCCGATCACATTAAAAGGAGGCCCTACCACGAAAATTGATCAGGCCTCCTGCCAACTGCATTGGGTTTGCGGCACATATGCCCTGTCCACGTCAATTTGTCCGATAGACATGATGGCCTGGAGTTTCCACTTTGATTGCAATCAGCATTTGGGCGCAAATTGCGATCAAAAGTTGCGCTGGCAGAAATTACGCCGAGTGTCCTCTAAAATGCATCAACATAATCAGAAACAGTAAAATCTGCCATGAATCAGCGCAATTTGGCAGCTTAACAGAGCGTAAACTTTTATTCTTTTCTGCAACGAAAAAATTCATAGATGCATTTAGGAGATGTTTTTAAGAGTGGTAACCTTGTGCAGTTTTATTAATACAGCTGACAACGGGCTTGTGACTAAAAATAAGTATTTTAATAAAGATGTCGAGTCCTCCGCCTGTGAGTAACCTGATTTAAAATCACTGAAAATTACTCAAGAAACTATAATGAAGCATTTCCTACTTTCATTGGTGTAGACTAGCCAGTTTCTTAGTAAATTAATATTTTTTAATATTTAAAAATGTTTAAACCATGCTTACTTGTGCCTTTGTGCCTAAGAAAACGAGTTTAATTTTAAAACCCTTCTCGAATGGCTGCAAGCGGGCTCAATCAGTGAAAACTCACCATCCTCACTGTCTCGAGTCGGAGGGGGGGGCGTGGCCAGTTTTGTGGGCGGGGCTAGTTTCAGCACGATTTATGTTAGCCAGCGCAAAAACATCGCAGAAACTGGACTTAGGCCAGGCGCAAATTACACCCGGCGTAATTCGAAGTGCCTCTGTGTTTTGCGCTGGTTTGGCCTGACTGTGCTGAGAAAGCCAGCGCAATCTAACGGAAACTTTGTGCCGATGTATGAAAATCGACCCCGCCATTTCCTTCGAATAACAGTGAGCAACATCATGGACACGTTACATCCCACGCAATAGAAAAATTATTTCTAAAATTACCTTCAGGGTTACATATAATAAAAAAAATCCAGCTGGACCTCTAATTGACTTGAGGCGGGAACATTAGTGGCCTTAAGGGAACGCACTACACTGATGCACTTTGGTAGCTTAATATGTTTTTTTTAAATGTTTTTCTTGGGATGTGGGCGTTGCTGGTAAGGCAACATTTATTGCTCATCCCTCAGTTGTCCTGAGAAGGTGGTGTTGTGTCTTCTCCTTGAACCACTTCAATCCTTTCGGCGATGGTGATCCTACAATGGTTTAACTACACTTCATCCTTGTTAACAATCATATACATAATTTATTATACAATTAATCATTTTGATGAGCTAAATAAAGGGTTTCTTCTCAGCCCACAAAGTGAATAATAGCAAGTATAAATAGTAAATTGGGTTCGAACATTAACAGGTATTGCCAATGATTTAATTAAATAAGAAGGTTCTCTCTTCCTCGATAATCTGGGATTTCTTATTTCTTTTAGTCTCGGAGAGCATGTACCATTTTGTGATCCAAAGAGGCAACCAACCGGGTCCAAGCTCTCTGCCAATGTCATTTTGTAATATACGTTAGGAGACATGTTGATTGGCTAATGTTGCTGATTGGCTTTGGATGCCTGCTATTCATTGGAGTAGCAAGCATTTTGAGCTTGATAAATATTGACACCTGTGACATATTTGTATATTTGTTATATTTAAGGTGAGATGTTTGACCTGAAAGAAGGGCCCATTTTCCTTGACCTCCTTGTGCTTTCCTCTGATCTCCATCTGCCATTGATGGCTCGAATCAGATCAGGAGCTCACTATGCGGGAAAAGGCTGTCAGAAGCCCAAGTCTTGCAGCTTGATTGGCATTTTTTTTGCACACGGCATGCTGTCACATAGTGCTGCCAATACAAACCATTTTAATTGACTCTGATATTTGCACTGTTTCCAACCACTCTGGAGGGTCGAGGAATCTATTGAATTGCTATACAGGTAAAATTTTCAGTCACTAATATGTACCCATTAATTTTTGGTATCACTTAAATCTCAATCAAACACTGTTTTGATTCCAGCACAATTCATCTCACCAATCCAACTAGTTGGTCATAATCCTCCGCTACAGAGTGAAAGATAATGGCTGGGGATTTCCTCGGAGCTGCTCCCCGTCCTGCCGCTGTAACTTGGCCAGAAGGGTAGTGCTTAAACGGGGTTCCAGCCGCACCTTCGGCGGAGATACCGCAGCAGAGCAGGAGCAGCATCGAGAAAATTCCTGATAATCCTGATTGCCTAATCCTAAAAAAAATTTTATTGACTACCTTATAAAATTAAGGAAATTCTAAGGTGAACGGGAATCTGACAGGATTTGCGTGCGTAACTACTTGTAATGCAGCACTAGATGCAGCAGATGAAAGTCTATCGGAAAATATGTTATTCGTTACCCAGATGCACTTGAAAAGCATCAACCAGAAGTAACAATTGGCCAGTGCATGAGCACACTTCAACAAACCAACAGAAATACTGCAGAAAGTCCGTTGTAAACGGAGCCATTGATGAAAAGGAACTCTCAAATCCAACACTTTCCAAACTCACTACACACATAGAATCATAGAAAATTTATGGCACAGAAGGAGGCCATTCAGCCCATCGCGTCCGCGCCGGCTGAGAAACGAGCCACCCAGCCTAATCCCACTTTCCTGCATTTGGTCCGTAGCCCTGCAGGTCACGGCTCTTCAGGTGCACATCCAGGTATTTTTTAAATGAGTTGAGGGTTTCTGCCTTTACCACCCTCTCAGGAGGACATGGAACTAATGACCTGAAAGCATGAACACAGAATACTCAATCTGGTAGGAAGGAAGGTCCCTGAAGGCAATAACACAGAATTAAACAGTAAGGGAGCCGTGGACCGATAATCGCCAAATTCCTTCATCAACAACAACAATTTGCATTTATATAGCGCCTTTAACGTAGTAAAACCTCCCAAGACACTTAACAGGAGCTATTATCAAACAAAACTTGACACCCAATTTGACTTCATTCCAATGGACCTCAAACAATAAACATGGCAGACTGAAGATAGTAGTTCTGAAGAGAAAACATTTGAAAATAATGCCTTTAATTTGCCAATAGTAAATAACCTCACTCAATGGTTAAAAATTACAAGCTTCAACTCAAGGAGTGCTGCACTGTTGGAGGTGCTGTGTTTCAGATAAGACATTAAATTGTCTGCCCTTGTTAATTGTATCCATGTGATTTATATCAATTAGTGTTAATTGTATTGAGGTGGTGTGTATCAATTGGGGCTCTCCTGTATCCATATATGAGAGTTTATCTAGGGTGTGGTGTATGTAATGTGGAGCACTGTGAATAAAGGCTTGGAAGCAACTGAAGACCAGGCTCTAGTAATCTATCCTTCACCACTGGGCTATCCAGCTTATAACAGCCCTCTCAGGTGGATGTAAAAGATCCCATGGCATTATTTCAAAGAGCAGGGGAGTTCTCCCCAATGTCCTGGCCAATATTTATCCCTCAACCAACACCAACAAACAGATAATCTGGTCATTATCACATTGCTGTTTGTGAGAGCTTGCTGTGTGCAAATTTCCTACTTTCCAACAGTGACTACACTTCAAAAGTACTTCATTAGCTGTAAAGTGCTTTAAAATGTACTAAGGTTGTGAAAGGCGCTATATAAATGCAAGTCTTTCTTTCTTTCAACTGGTCCTATTTTTCACAATGGTGAAAAGTCCAAATATTATGAGGCATGATTTAAAAATTAGGACAGTTTGGGTGAAAAAAGAAATCTGGTAGAAATCCTTTTACACAGAGGGTAATTCGCTTGTGGAATTAGTTACCAGGAATGGCCTTTAAAGCCAACAAGATAAATGGGTTCAAGAGACACAACAAGACAGGCAGTATTGAGGGATAGGTGGGGCTGAGATCAGTTGAGAAGGGACACATTTATTGAGTTAAATAGCCTTTCGCTTTGAGAAAAAAAATCACCAATTAAACAATTTTTATTATTATGTGAGACAACTAGTTGAGGTATCGATGTTACTTCAGTGGATTACCCATGCATTCACTCACTTAAACTACCGACCCTATTTACCCATCCTTCACAATTATCTTTGTTTCTAAGATCTTACCACAATGTGTATCTGAGGTTTGCGCCTCTTGGCCAGATCAATAATATTCACTCCGTTGTAATAGAGATTTTCAATGCAGCCATGAAAGTTCTTCCTCAGAAATGTCACCGACTTGCCTGGAATTGGAATCCCTCCAAAGCTCAGCTTTAAAAAAAAAAGACAAGACACGCACAATTACGCTGATTTAAGATATCTGCTGACAATGTAGAAAACTACTAGCACCTCATCAAAAACTAAACAACAAAGATGTCGGCTAATTAGCTGACTTGTCAGAAACTACAACTGCAAAGATTCCCGGTCTTTGCCAACACTCCCGGCCCTGAGAGGGAATGCCAGCGGCAAGGTGGAGTTGGAGGAGTTGGGCTCTCGAGACACTTGCTGAGACGAATTGCGTAGGTGGGAAATGCTGAATTTTACTGTGGAGGCAAACAGAATAAAAGCCACAATTGCTGGATAGATCTGAAAATGAAAACCGAAAACATTGGAAAGGTGTTTGAGAGGGAACGGTAAGTCAGCAGTTCAGGTGTGATCCGACGTCAGATCATAAAACACTAACTTATTTTTCTCTCTCAGAATGTTGACTCTCCTGGTGTAAATTTTCCGATTTTCATTATTATATTATCACTTTTTGTTTTTTTTGTTTAAATTCCAACGAGAAAGCTAAATGAAAGGGCAGTGTGTTCACATTTTAGCACCGAAAACCAAAATATAACCACTAAGCATTATTGGAGAAATTTAAGCCTGCAAAAAACCCTGTAATAGTATCATCGCACAAGACGCTAAAGGCATTCATCTCAAATTGTGCTATAAACCATTTTAACAGGAGCATCCGCTTGTTTATTTGAACAGGTTAACACTTACACTAAATAGCAGTCAAAAGAAATTGATACAAACAACTTAAGTGTACGCACAATAATACCACTTAAAGGATAGCTCTCAGCATCAAGATCGTTTATCAAACAAAAAATCAATCTCTTGAATGATTCTATTGTGAGAAAATGTTTTTTGTTTAAATAATGCAGATTGCATCATTCGAGGAGCTGGTTTCGGAGAAGTTGCTGAGCTCGACAGTGGAGTTAGCATCAGGCGAGCTCCCAGCTATTAATCAAGATTAATTCCGTGATTGTCAACTGTGTTTGTTAATTAAACTGCCTTGACCTATCAGCAATTATTTCATCAGTTCGTCAACAAAAAAAAAATAAAGACATAAAGCCAAAGGGGTTTAAAGAGTGAAATATCATAGAATCATACACCACAGATAGCTTTTTGGCAATCAAAGGTATTAAGGGATATGGGCCAAAGGCGGGTATATGGAGTTAGATCACAGATCAGCCACGATCTTATCAAATGGCGGAGCAGGCACGAGGGGCCGAATGGCCTACTCCTGTTCCTATGTTCCTAGAAGGAAACCATTCAGCCCATCATGCCTGCACCAGACTTTGAAAGAGATACCAATTAGTTCCACTCCCCTGCTCTTTCCCTATCGCCCTGCAAATTCTTTCCTTTTCAAGTATTTATCCAATTCCCTTTTGAAAGTTACTATTGAATCTGCTCCCACCACCCTTTCAGTCAGTGCACTCCAGATCATAACAACTCGCTGTAAAAAAAATCTCATCTCTTTTTTCAATTCTCAGATCTGTGTCCTCTGGTTACTGACCCACCTGCCAATGGAAACATTTTCTCTTTATTTACTCTATCAAAACCCCTCATAAGCCCAAAAGAATATTGTACTTATCAAGGTGAGGGATGTTAATGCTGGGAAATGGAATTTTTATTTTTTATTTTGATGCAATGAATGTTAGCATCAAGCTCTTCCAGATTCCAGGGTTAGATGAAGAGTAAACGCTGCCTCTGCTTTGCCCAACCCGGTACCTCAGCTCACAAGAGCACGGCGTCATTTTTTCCATTTCCATAGCAGCCATCATCTGGCCTGTCCGATTGAGATTGACACTGTGTGTGGAATCGGGAAAATTTTAGTGCTGTGCCCCCAAACTGATCTCACATAGGACCATTACAGCAAATAAACAAAGGAGGCTATGGTTCCCTTAGTCTGGACTAGATGTTCAGTTTAAATATTCTTAAAAGAGATATTAAATATAATGCTCCCAGAGTGATGTCTTTAAGCTATACAAATTATGGGTAGGCCTATTTTGTGGGGAGGCCTATTTTGTGGCCTATTTCTCCCCCTCTGTTTTGAGCTGCAATATTGCACATAAAAGTTTAACTTTTGAAACATTTTCTTCTAGCAGTGAAATTTGTTTTCCAATCTCACACTGGTCAGATTGAAGCCCCTTTACAATTGACACATTTCTGCCGTCAGTACATCTCCTGGAAATATTTTCCTATATGTTCATCTATTTTTCAACATGACAGCATAAAAATATCAGATCAACTGTTAATAATCTCTCTGATGTGGCGACAGAGAAGCTGGAGGAAATCATTTACACCAAGGATATGGGATTACTGACACTAATGGAGCCTGTGGATGTACTGCTTACCCACATTTTCTTTGTGACGACTGGGAAATGCAAATGGATCTTACCAGAAAATCAATGACTGTGCTCTGCAAGGAGGCTCTCACTTCGCTTGTATTAATCCTAGAATATGAACTGAGGGAATTTGGCCTCTCAGTTGGCCATAACAAGGTGCTTGTGACAGCTGTCGAAAAACTCAGAGTGCATATGTCACCAGGTGGTGCAATGCAAATCATTTCCACACAGTGCACATTGCATTCACTCTTTGTGATGAACGAGGCAAAGCTCTGGTAAATATCTTTCCTCATTTGCCTGGCTGCATTACAGACTACGTTGAACTCTGCAAGCCTTTGGGGTTGACTTGTTGAGAATTTGTTGAGAGCTAGCTGGAAATTTGATCTGTTGTGAAGCTGTGGCAGCAAATGAAGATCTCAGGATGAAATATATATGTATAGATATCTATATAGAATTACATAGAAATTATAGAAACAGGCCATTACACAGAATTTACATAGAAACAGGCCATTCGGCCCAACAGGTCTATGCTGTGTTTATGCTCCACATGAGCCTCCTCTCACCTTACTTCATCTCACCCTATCAACATAGCCTTCTATTCCTTTCTCCCTCATGATAGATTAGATAAAATAGATAAGAGATGATAGATAAGAGATAAGATAAATGGATAGATAGATAAGCTAGATAGAGAGGTAGAGAGATAGAGATTAGTTTCTAGCTTACAATAGTGACCACACTTCAAAAGTAGCTCCTTGGATGTGAAGTACTTCAGGACATCCTGAGGACATAAAAGGTGCTTTACAAATCCAAGTTCTTTCCATCTGTCTTTCTTCATTGTAATATTTCTCTATTTTATCAATACTACTATAGTTATTGCTCCACCAAACGTTTTTTCTTGTTCTTCCTAACCTCCAAATCCACTGCTCCAGTAAGTATTCCTCCTGCCCACATCTTCATTGGGTTGAAGTCAAGCCTCATTGCCTGGTCTCCTTCTCTAACGTCTTCTTTCCTAGGACCTGAAATCTGTGGAACACCACAGCTCCTTCAGTCTTCCTTTTTTTCTACAATCTTACAGACTGTTAAACCAAAGCACGATATCATCTAAAACTACTATTACTTGATTTGCCTGTTTGGTTGTGGGATGGGCCTTGGCTCTAGGTTTTCTCAATAAAATAACATTCCTCACAGGTGATAACCAAAACCAAATCCTCAGAATATCAAATGAGTGGGGTAGAGTCCATGATCTGAGACATAATTTGTGAAAAGAGTGGGTTGGATCAGCTATTTAAAATCCTCATCCTTGATTTTCAATCCCTTTATGGCCACAGCCCATGGTCTCTCCATTACCTCCTCCAGCCCTATATCCGTTCCTAAGATGCAATGTTTCTCGGATTCTGGCTTATCATGGACCTCCTCCTTTCACCACACCATTGGTTTAGACCCTTCAGCAGTTGGGTCCCACTATTTGTAATTCCCTACCTAAACCCTAACAATTCCAACAATCAAGATCACCAAAGAAAAATCCACGCACATTGCCTCATTTTTAATAGAGAAGACAAAAACCCAATTGGTTATGGTAAGAAGACATTTCAAGCTGACACAAAGGAAGTGGATAGACTTAGAGGGACAACATTTCCTCTACATATTATATAAGACAAAATGGCAATCCCATTTATAAAGAACGGGTTGATGATTTGGTTACGTATTGTGCCCATGGTGAAAACAGATTATCTCTTTACAATGGAATTAATATTTTTTTGTGTGGTCGGAAAAGCTGCTAAATCCTTGTCCACCTTACATGGCTGAGTCTTTTTGCACACTTGGACATCAATTTCTATTTGGCTCACTCTACTCTTTCACTAAGGAAATACAAAATGAAAAAAAAATGGTAATTTGGCTCATCAATCTCATGTCTTCCACGGTTCCATGTAGAATTAATAACATCATGACTCTATCCTGCTCATTTAATCTTCTGAGAGGGGTAACTAAATGCAGGTCGAACCTTTAGTAATATAAAGCATTGTGAAATTTCTCCCTGGCCGCCCATGGTAATCTAGTGAAACGCTGGGGTGTCAGTCTAACATTACAATCTACACGCTATGTTGCATTTTATAGATGACATTTCTACGGTTCCACTAGTACAGGAACTGTCATATTCCAGTGACATACTTGATCATACTTTCATAATTGTTCATAATTCATAATCCATATTCATCCCAACAACCTGGTTTTAATCGGGTTATTGATCAAGTTTTCTCTTTTAAACAAAACTTGAACTGAGACAGCACTGACTGCCTTTGTTGAATGACATTCTGAATATCCACTAGTCTATAGAGAAAAAAATTCTCCCAATCTCTAATATGTCATGAAGGTTGCTAGCTTTGCACTGTTTCTGTTCTGTTCGTCTGTGGAATTTGATGCCCCAGGAAGCTGTGGAAGCTACATCATTAAATAAATTTAAAACAGAAATAGACAGTTTCCTAGAAGTAAAGGGAATTAGGGGTTACGGGGAGCGGGCAGGAAATTGGACATGAATTTAGATTTGAGGTTAGGATCAAATCAGCCATGATTTTATTGAATGGCGGAACAGGCTCGAGGGGCCGATTGGCCTACTCCTGCTCCCATTTCTTATGTTCTTATGTAACCATGGCTTCAGTTATTTCAGTTCTGGGTACCATATTATCTATGCTGCCCAGCATTTTAAAGAGCAGGATCCAATCCTTTCTCAATTCTCTTTTGAATTCGCTTCCAAACATGACTGAGAAAATATACTCGACTTTACTTATCAGCAGCATGAGCACGGAGCTAGACGTTGGTTCCATCGGGAGCTGCGACAGGCCAGATGGAACAGCAGCTGCTCTGGTTATAAAACTCAAAAAAATAAGCGGTACGTTCACCAATTTCAGCTTGAAACATACATACTACACGGCAGGCTTTATTGCCAATAGATGATAACCAAATGGATAATTTGTTAAATTGGATTAAAAAAAGGTTCCATGTCACAGACGCATTTTGAGAATTAGCACAGAGGCAACTGGAGAATAACAAGAAATTCTTTATTGGTGGCCAACGGACAGGCCAGAGGGCCATTGAATATGTTAATGGTTTGTATAAGGTTGATTTTTTAAAAAATCAAAATAACCATAGCGACATGAACTGTTCGATTGCTGGGCTGGAATATATTCATCTCAGTACAATGAGGTCAAAGCATATTTAATGCCCTGTATAGGTGTTCAGTCCTCCTTCAATGCCTCAGGGAGTTTATCCAGTTAGTAGCTGACTGACGCTGATCAGGAAAGTCCTAACTTTGTTCTTCAGTCTGTGCTGAGTCAGCTAGTCTCAGCCTGGACTGTAACAGAGATGCTGCAATTGGCTTCAGCTCCCCTGAGTTAGAGAGAGGAAAATCACTTCTCACTAACCCACATGTGTGGATGTCAGGTGATAAGAAATCAAAACAGAAAATGCTGAAAACACTCAGCAGGTCAGGCAGCATCTGCGGAGAGAAAAACAGACTTAAGGTTTCAGGTCGATGACCTTTCATCAGAACTGGCCTGCTAAGTGTTTCTAACATTTTCTGCTTTTAGTGCTAATTACCAGCATCTGCAGTATTTTGCTTTGGGTGAGGATAAGATCAGACTCAGTGGTAACACCCCTTGTGGTCAAATGGCTTGCAAACACATTCAATGGACTTTAATGGGCTCGATTTTACAATGGTGGCGAGTTGGCAGCGGTGGGGTGAAGATGTGCGTGGCAAACCCGCATGACCCAAACTTAACGTTTCTGACGCGATCGCATGGTGATTGCTGATGATTAACGTCCTCTCCGGGTTTCGCACCCGGCAGCTAGTCTGATTGACAGGCTGGCTGCCGTCAGGAGCCTCAACGCGAGAGGGGGCAGAGAGAGAGCGAGACGTCATCCAGCACTGGAACGGAAGATCGGGGTGGGAGTGGGGGGGGGAAGATCGGGGGACAGAGGGGAAGATTGGGGGGGGGGGTGAAGAGGGGGACATCGGGGGGGTGAAGAGGGGGACATCGAGGGGGGGATGAAGAAGGAGACATCTGAGCGGGAGACATCGGACATCGGAGCAGGTTTCAAAGGTAGGTTCATTTAGTGTTTTCACTTCTTTCCATGGTTTTTTATTAAATTTATTGAGTTTCTTTTTGCCTGATCGGGCCCTTCACGCCTCGTTGAATCAGAAGCGGTGGGCAAGCCACCCAGGTAAGTTAAAAATCTTTCCAAGTATTTATTCTGTCACAGGTAAAGTGCCTTAAGTACTTCAGTGAGGTACATTTGGCTCTTTAACTGTCATCCCACCGGCTTTAATTGCCGGCGGGACTTCTGTTTACAGGTCGCCCGTGCGCACACAGGTGGGTCCCTGGGAAGCCCAGAAGTCGGCGGGTTGGAGCCGGGATTTCCGCTATTTTCGGAGCCGCCCCCAATGCACCCGCCATTGCCTCCTAAAATCACCCCCAGCTAAACTGGTCCAGCAGGAGGAAGATGCAGTTCAATGTGGGTAACTTTAAAATAATTAGTAAGACAGCGAAGAACCAAAAGAGGCAATAAGTGCTGAATGTAACATTCACACAATGCGGTGATCACGGAAGAGATTTAAGAGTTAATGTGGTTAAATTTATAAAATTATCAGTGCACTGCTTGGCTGCAGTAAAAGGCAAATAATGCCCCAGGTTGCATCAGAGGAAGAGAATATAAGATGTTTCCACTTGTGGGGGGAACTAAAACTAAGGGCCATAAATATAAGATAGTCACTAATAAATTCAATAGAGAATTCAGGAGAAACTTCTTTACCCAGAGAGTGGTTAAAATGTGGAACTCGCTACCACAAGGAGTGGTTGAGGCAAATAGTATAGAATAGAAGGATATGATGAGAGTGTTAGATGAAGTAAGGTGGCAGGAGGCTCGTGTGGAGCATAAATACCGGCAAGGATCAGTTAGGCCGAATGGCCTGTTTCTGTGCTGTGCATTCTGTGTAATTCTATGTATGTAAGTCATAAAATTGGGGTTTTGTTGCCATTTATGGCTTTAGTCTGAACCCATCTGGAATAATGAGGTAAAATTTCTATTCAACATGTACGGCAGAAAATCGCAGGCTAGCATTGTGCAATAATGCATTATGCGCTCCTGGTACATGCCAGGAGCGCAGAAACAGAATATATACACCATTACGCACACTTCTGGTCACCTATTCATAGGCAGGAGAATATTGCCCTTGAAAGGCTATACAGACCAGCAAGGGAGGTGATTCTGGTTACTAAGAATTTACATTATTAGGAAATAACAACAACTTGCATTTATATAGCGCCTTTAATGTAGTAAAAGGTTCCAAGGCGCTTCATAGGAGCGATTATCAAACAAAATTTGACACCGAGCCACATAAGGAGATATTAGGGCAGGTGACCAAAGGCTTGGTCAAAGAGGTAGGTTTTAAGGAGCGACTTAAAGGAGGAGAGAGAGGTGGAGAGGCAGAGAGGTTTAGTGAGGGAATTCCAGAGCTTAGGGCCTAGGCAGCTGAAGGCACGGCCATCGATGGTGGAGTCATTAAAATTGGGGATGCGCAAGAGGCCAGAATTGGAGGAGCGCAGAGATCTCGGAGGGTTGTAGGGCTGGAGGAGTTACAGAGATAGGGAGGGGCAAAGCCATGGAGGGATTTGAAAACAGGGGATGAGAATTTTAAAATCGAGACTTGCCAGACCGGGAGCTAATGTAAGTCAGTGAGCACTGGGGTGAAAGGGACTTGGTGCGAGCTAGGAAATGGGCAGCAGAGTTTTGGATGAACTCAAGTTTATGAAGGGTGGAAGATGGGAGGCCAGCCAGGAGAGCATTGGAGTAGTCAAGTCTCGCAGCAACAAAGGCATGGATGAGGGTTTCAGCAGCAGATGAGCTGAGGTGGGGCGGAGATGGGCGATGTTATTGAGGTGGAAGTAGGCGGTTTTGGTGATGGAGCAAATGTGTGGTCGGAAGCTCATCTCAGGGTCAAATAGGACGCCATGGCTGTGAACGGTCTGGTTCAGCCTCAGACTGTAGACAGGGAGAGGGTGGAGTCAGTGGCTAGGGAACGGAGTTTGTTTCTTCCCAGTGTTTAGTTGGAGGAAATTTCTGTTCATCCAGTTCTGGATGTCAGACAAGCAGCGTGACAAATCAAAGGCAGTGGCGGGGTCGAGAGAGGTGGTGGTGAGGTAGAGCTGGGTGTCAGCATACATGTGGAACCTGACGTCGTGCTTTCAGATGATGTCGCTGAGGGCCAGCATGTAGATGAGAAATAGGAGGGGGCCAAGGATAGATCCTTGGGGGACTCGAGAGGTAACGGTGCGGGAGTGGGAAGAAAAGCCATTGCAGGTGGTTCCCTGGCTATGACTGGATACATGGGAATGGAACCAGGTGAGGATAGTCCAACCTAGCTGGATGATGGAGAGGCGTTGGAGGAGGATGGTGTGGTGAACCTTGTCAAAGGTTGCAGACAAGTTGAGAAGGATGAAGAGGGATAGTTTCCACGGTCACAGTCAAATAGGATGTCATTTGTGACTTTGATAAGGGCCATTTCAGCACTGTGGCAGGGGCAGAAACCTGATTGGAGTGGTTCAAAGATGAAGTTGTGGGAAAGATGGGCACGGATTTGGGAGGTGACAACAGTTCAAGGACTTTGGAGAGGAATGGGAGGTTGAAGATGGGACAGTATTTTGCAAGATCAAGGATGGGTTTTTTGAGGAGGGGGGTGATGAAGGCCGATTTGAAGGGGAAGGGGGCAGTACAATAGCAGCTAACAGCTAAAGGTCAAGGAAGTTGCTTTCTCTAGAAGAGAAGAGACTTCAAGGTGATCTAATTAAAATTTTCAAGATTATGAAGGGAATTGAGAAAGTTGATTGGGACAAATTGTTCATTATATTGACGAGTTCAAATACCAGCACCAGAGATGGCAGTTCTAAAAATTAAGAAGTTAGAGAGGTAATTTTGTGAGGCTCTGCTTCCAGTATAGAGAAGGAAAAGTAAGAACTTGCATTTATATGACGTCAGGAAATCCTAAAGCGCTTTACAGCCAATGAAGTACTCTTTGAAGTGTAATCACTGTTGTAATATAGGAAACATGGCAGCAAATTTGAGCACAGCAAGTTCCCACAGACAGCAATGACATAATAAGAACATAAGAAATAGGAGCAGGAGTAGGCCATACGGCCCCTTGAGCCTGCTCCGCCATTCAATCAGATCATGGCTGATCGTCGACCTCAACTCCACTTTCCCGCCCAATCCCCATATCCCTTGATTTCCTTAGAGTCCAAAAATCTATCGATCTCAGTCTTGAATATACTCAATGTCTGAGTATCTACAGCCCTCTGGGGTGGAGAATTCCAATTATTCACGATGCTCTGAGTGAAGAAATTCCTCCTCATCTCAGTCCTAAATGTCCGACTCCTTATCCTGACCCTAGTTCTATCCTCTCCAGCCAGGGGAAACATCCTCTCAGCATCTACTCTGTCAAGTCCTCTTAGAATCTTATGTTTCAATGAGATCATCTCTCATTCGTCTAAACTCCAGAGAGTATAGGCCCATTCTATTCAATCTCTCCTCATTGGACAATCCTCTCATCCCAGGAACCATTCTAGTGAACTTTCTTTGCACCGCCTTTAAGGCATTAGAGGCCTCAGTATATCCCGCCTTAGGTAAGGAGACCAAAACTGCACACAGTACTCTAGGTGTGGTCTCACCAAAGCCCTGTATAATTGCAGCAAGACTTCCTTACTCTTGTACTCCAACCCCCTTGCAATAGAATCATAGAATGGTTACAGCACAGAAGGAAGCCATTTGGCCCGACGAGCCTGTGCCGGCTCTCTGAAGGAGCAATCCAGCTAGTTCCACTCCCGCACCCTTTCCCCGTAGCCCTGCAAATTTTTTCCCTTCAAGTATTTATCCAATTCCCTTTTGAAAGCCACGATTGAATCTGCCTATGCCACCCTTCCATAGGATCATAGAAGGTTACAGCACGGAAGGAGACCATTCAGCCCATCGAGTCCGCACCGGCTCTATGCAAGAGCAATCCAGCTAGGCGCACTGCCCCGCCCTATCCCCATACCCCTTCACATTTTTTGTTTCAAGTACTTATCCAATTCCTTTTTGAAGGCCATGATTGAATCTGCCTCCACCACCCCCTCGGGCAGTGCATTCCAGATCCTAACCACTTGCTGAGTAAAAACGTTTTTCCTCATATCGCCTTTGGTTCTTTTGCCAATCACCTTAAATCTATGCCCTCTGGTTCTTGATCCTTCCGCCAATGGGAAAAGTTTCTCTCTATCCACTCTGTCTAGACCTTTCATGATTTTGAACACCTCTATCAAATCTCCTCTCCTTCTCTGTTCCAAGGAGAACAATCCCAGCCTCTCCAGTCTATCCACGTAATTTAGGTCCCTCATCCCTGGAATCATTCTAGTAAATCTCCTCTGCACCCTCTCTAAGGCCTTCACATCCTTCCTAAAGTGCGGTGCTCAGATCTGGACACAATACTCCAGTTGTGGCCGAAACAGTGTTTTATAAAGATTCATCAGGCAGTGCATTCCAGATTATAACTACTCGCTGCGTAAAAAAGATTTTCCTCATGTCGCCTTTGGTTCTTTTGCCAATCACTTTAAATCTGTGTTCTCTGGTTCTTGACCCTTCTGCCAATGGAAACAGTTTCTCTCTATCTATTCTGTCTCGACCCTTCATGATTTTGAACACTTCTATCAAATCTCCTCTCAACCTTCTCTGTTTTCAGGAGAACAACTCCAGCTTCTCCAGTCTATCCACGTAACTGAGGACCTTCAGCCTTGGAACCATTCTAGTAAATCTTTTTTGCACCCTCTCTAAGGCCTTCACATCCTTCCTAAAGTGCACTGCCCAGAATTGGACGCAATACTCCAATTGTGGCCGAACCAGTGTTTTATGAAGGTTCTTCAAAATGTCCTTGCTTTCGCACTCAATGCCTCTATTTATAAAGCCCAGGATCCCGTATGCTTTTTTTCACCATTTTCTCAACCTGTCCTGCCACCTTCAACGATTTGTCCATATATACCCCCAGGTCTCTCTGTTCCTGCACCCCTTTAGAATTGTACCATATAGTTTATATTGTCTCTCCTCGTTCTTCCTACCAAAATGTATCACTTTGCACTTCCCTGCATTAAAAAAAAGCCAACATACCGTTTGCCTTCCTATTTGCATGCTGTACTTGTATGTTAACTTTGTGTTTCGTGTACACCCAAATCCCTCTGAACACCAACATTTAATAGTTTCTCACCATTTAAAAGATATTCTGTTTTTCTATTTTTCCTACCAAATTAAATAACCTCACCTTTCCCACATTACGCTCCATCTGCCACCTTCTTGCCCACTCACTTAACCTGTCTATATCCCTTTGCAGACTCTTTGTATCCTCCTCACAGCTTACTTTCCCATCCAGCTTTGTATCATCAGTGAACTGGGATCCATTACGTTCAGTCCCTTCATCTAAGTCATTGATATAGATTGTAAATAGCTGAAGCCCAAGCACTGGTACTTGTGGCACCCCACTAGTTACAGCCTGCCAACCTGAGAATAACCTGTTTATTCCTACTCTCTTTTCTGTCCGTTAACTAATCCTCAATCCATGCTAATGTATTACCCCCAATCCCAATGTTATGTTCTTAAACAGGCTTGTTTGTGCCTGCTGGCTGGCCTGGTCCACAAAGTTCCATATTTCCCTTAGCCTCTCCACCACTGAGCACCAGACAGATATTATACAAAATGGACTGGGATCAGCTGCTTGTAGGAAAATCCGCATCGGAGCAATGGGAGTCTTTCAGAAGGGAGATTGAGACCATACAATGGCAACATGTTCCCGTAAAGGTCAAGGGTGGTTCCAAGAACTCCAGGGAACCTTGGATGTCAGGGGATATACGAGAATGGATTAGGAAAAAAAGGAGGGCTTATGGCAGATACAAAAGGCTAAAGACGGAGGAAGCCCTAGAGGAGTACAAAAAGTGCAGGGGGATACTTAAAAAAGAAATTAGGAGATCAAGGAGGGGCCATGAAATAACACTGGCGAGCAAAATAAAGGAAAATCCTAAGATGTTTTATAAGTATATTAAGGATAAGAGGATGACTAGGGAAAAAATAGGGCCCATTAGGGACAAAAATGGCAATGTGTGTGTGGAGCCGGCAGATGTAGGAGGGGTTCCAAATGAATTTTTTGCATCTGTTTTCACTCTGGAGAAGGACGACGTAGACATAGAAATACGGCAGGGGGACGGTGATATACTCGAACATATTAACATCGAGCGGGAGGAGGTATTGGCGGTTTTAGCAGGCCTAAAAATGGATAAATCCCCAGGCCCGGACGAAATGTATCCCAGGCTACTGTGTGAGGCAAAGGAGGAGATTGCGGGGGCTCTGACACATATATTTAGAACCTCTCTGGCCACAGGGGATGTGCCAGAGGACTGGAGAACCGCTAATGTAATACCACTATACAAGAAGGGGAGTAGGGAAAAACCGGGGAACTACAGGCCAGTGAGCCTAACATCAGTGGTAGGAAAATTATTGGAAAAAATTCTGAAGGACAAAATTAGTCTCCACTTGGAGAAGCAAGGATTAATCAGGGATAGTCAACATGGCTTTGTCAAGGGAAGATCATGTCTGACTAATTTGATTAAATTTTTTGAGGGGGTGACTAGGCGTGTGGATGAGGGTAACGCAGTGGATGTGGTATACATGGATTTCAGTAAGGCCTTCGATAAAGTCCCCCACAGGAGACTGGTCAAGAAGGTACGAGCCCATGGAATCCAGGGTGCCTTGGCACTTTGGATACAAAACTGGCTTAGTGGCAGAAGGCAGAGGGTGATGGTCGAAGGTTGTTTTTGTGACTGGAAGCCTGTGGCCAGTGGGGTACCACAGGGATCGGTGCTGGGTCCCTTGCTGTTTGTGGTCTACATTAATGACTTGGATATGAATGCAAAAGGTATGATCAGTAAGTTCGCTGATGATACCAAAATTGGTAGGGTGGTAAATAGAGAGGAGGATAGCCTCAGTCTGCAGGACGATATAGATGGGTTGGTCAGATGGGCGGAACAGTGGCAAATGGAATTTAACCCGGAAAAGTGCGAGGTGATGCACTTTGGAGGGACTAACAAGGCAAGGGAATACACAATGAATGGGAGGACCCTAGGCAAGACAGAGGGTCAGAGGGATCTTGGTGTGCAAGTTCACAGATCCCTGAAGGCGGTGGAACAGGTAGATAAGGTGGTAAAGAAGGCATATGGGATACTTGCCTTTATTAGCCGAGGCATAGAATATAAGAGCAAGGAGGTTATGATGGAGCTGTATAAAACACTGGTTAGGCCACAGCTGGAGTACTGTGTGCAGTTCTGGTCGCCATACTACAGGAAGGATGTGGTCGCTTTGGAGCGGGTGCAGAGGAGATTCACCAGGATGTTACCAGGGCTGGAGCACTTCAGCTATGAAGAGAGACTGGGAAGATTGGGTTTGTTTTCCTTGGAGCAGAGGAGGCTGAGGGGGGACATGATTGAGGTGTACAAAATTATGAGGGGCATAGATAGGATGGATACTAAGGAGCTTTTTCCCTTCGTTGAAGGTTCTATAACAAGGGGACATAGATTCAAGGTAAAAGGCGGGAGATTTAGAGGGGATTTGAGAAAGAACTTTTTCACCCAGAGGGTGGTTGGAGTTTGGAACTCACTGCCTGAAAGGGTTGTGGAGGCAGGAACCCTCACAACATTCAAGAAGCATTTGGATGAGCACTTGAAATGCCATAGCATACAAGGCTACGGACCAAATGCTGGAGTATGGGATTAGAGTAGACAGGGCTTGATGGCCGGCGCGGACACGATGGGCCGAAGGGCCTCTATCCGTGCTGTATAACTCTATGACTCTATGACATCCTTAGAGCTTTTGTGGCAATGTCCTAATCTTCAAGGTTACCACAAATGTGACTCAGGTCGAGCACGCAGGGACTTTCTAGCGTTGCAATATTTTTCTTCAGATGTTTGGTTTGGAGTGTTTATACCATTCATTTAATGACAAAGTGTTTACCTCATAATCAATATCCAAAAAATCGAACGCCCCTTTAGTTTGAAAGTGCTGCATGTCTGCGTCCACAGTAAAGTTCACTTGCTTCTTATTGCGTTCAACTGCAACATAATGCCAGTGTTGGTCATCTAGGAGACTGCCCAGTATGACAGAAGAATGGCCATTAATAGATTGAAGCGTTGTGTCTCCTAGGATAAAACAGGATGAAAATAAATCATGTCGTATTTCTAAACAACCATCCCAACTATTAATCCCCTGATAGTGTTCATACATTGGAAAGACAAGCAACTGCAAATGTGCAAGGATTTCCTTAAATGATAACACAGTGCTGCTCATATTATAGCCCAGTGCGATTTGTGGGCCACCTCCTCTTAACCTGTGCGGCCCTGGGAAGGCCTGCTGCTCTGTATCTCTTTGGACCTCCACAACTGGCCCTGTCAGATTGTGGGGTGTTGCCACAGCATTGAATTCAGTGTTTTTCCCTCTCCCTTTCTTACTCTCCAGCAAGAGAGAGAACAGGAATGCAATTAAGAAGCTGAGCCATTCCTACATCTATTGAACAAGCAAAAAGGACTCAATTAAAACCTTAAGATTGATAGGTTGAGTGGGATGGGTAGTTGTACAGTTTGCCATTTCATGCAAAGCACCACCTGACCTCTATCCATCAAGTTCCTGGGGTGGCATGTTTGAAATCAGGAGAATCACCACGTGGGCAATGTCAGGCGCAGTTCATGGTACAGCACATTGGGACTTTCCTGCCTATAAATCATGGCCACCGATCTGTGTTTTTTAAATGGAACAATAGATGGAATTGTAGAATGTGATGGTAAATTCAGTGATGTCATGCTGGGAGTCGCACTCAAAGATAACGCAAGTCGGAGAGTCAACCCTACAGTACTGTAGCCTTATCTCCAACCCGCGCTCCCTTTGAACTCACCTCCCAGCTGTTCCCCAAAACAGTGGTAAAGATCTTGGAAAATCCTGTAAACCCGTGTAAAACAAATGGGATTTAATTTATTTCAATACCATAGACCTGTGGGCCCAATTATAAACAAATAGAATTGTGCAATTCACAAAACACTGATAAAAGTCTTAGGATCCCATGCAATGAAAACAAAACTTGACTTATTCAGTCATTGAAAATCAATGGCCTCAGGAATAACTCCTGCATCTTTATATCCTCTTCTGTTTATCTTCTCGAAGAAATGATTACTGCGCTGTAATTGAACATTGCAGTATTTAGTTAGCACAGGAGCTGTTTCATAGTCTCATGAATTCCTAACAAAGTAATTGCTTTATAAAGAAATGAACAAGATTCATACCTAAATTGATCTGCAGCGAGAGTTTGCCTTTCTTTAGCTCCAGTGTGATGTAATCTCCCCGTTGACCCTCTCCGTGCAGGACCACTCCATCACTTTGTAACGTCTTGAACTTCAGGGAGATCATGTCCTTCATCGTGGTCATGCTTTTTTGGCTGAATCTGTAGAACATGGAGCTCTTCCCATCAAAGTCGGCAACATCCGATTCTGTGAAAGCAAATTTGGGATGTGATCTCTCAGACGTGAGCCATACAAATTTCAGGACTGAAGTCCAGTTATTGGAAAACGAGACTCACTTTGGTTATCTGGCGTAAGGTTAAATACTGGAGCTATCTGAGTTGTGCGTAAGAGCCACGTATATTGCTGGTTTAGGAACAAAGAGTGTGGGAAAAATGAGAACGGGGACAAGAGAGGAGGATTAATGAGAGGAGGATTAATGAGAGGAGGATTAATGAGAGGGGGATTAATGGGAGGGGGATTAATGGGAGGGGGATTAATGAGAGGAGGATTAATGAGAGGGGGATTAATGGGAGGGGGATTAATGGGAGGGGGATTAATGGGAGGGGGATTAATGAGAGGAGGATTAATGAGAGGGGGATTAATGGGAGGGGGATTAATGGGAGGGGGATTAATGGGAGGGGGATTAATGGGAGGGGGATTGATGGGAGGGGGATTAATGGGAGGGGGATTAATGGGAGGGGGATTAATGGGAGGGGGATTAATGGGAGGGGGATTGATGGGAGGGGGATTAATGGGAGCGGGATTAATGAGAGGGGGATTAATGGGAGGGGGATTAATGGGAGGGGGATTAATGGGAGGGGGATTGATGAGAGGGGGATTGATGGGAGGGGGATTAATGGGAGGGGGATTAATGGGAGGGGGATTAATGGGAGGGGGATTGATGGGAGGGGGATTGATGGGAGGGGGATTGATGGGAGCGGGATTAATGAGAGGGGGATTAATGGGAGGGGGATTAATGGGAGGGGGATTAATGGGAGGGGGATTGATGAGAGGGGGATTGATGGGAGGGGGATTAATGGGAGGGGGATTAATGGGAGGGAGATTAATGAGAGGGGGATTAATGGGAGGGGGATTAATGGGAGGGGGATTAATGGGAGGGGGATTGATGAGAGGGGGATTGATGGGAGGGGGATTAATGGGAGGGGGATTAATGGGAGGGGGATTAATGAGAGGGGGATTGATGGGAGGGGGATTAATGGGAGGGGGATTGATGGGAGGGGGATTGATGAGAGGGGGATTGATGGGAGGGGGATTAATGGGAGGGGGATTAATGGGAGGGGGATTGATGAGAGGGGGATTGATGGGAGGGGGATTAATGGGAGGGGGATTAATGGGAGCGGGATTAATGAGAGGGGGATTAATGGGAGGGGGATTAATGGGAGCGGGATTAATGGGAGGGGGATTAATGGGACAAAGAGTGTGGGAAAAATGAGAACGGGGACAAGAGAGGAGGATTAATGAGAGGAGGATTAATGGGAGGGGGATTAATGGGAGGGGGATTAATGGGAGGGGGATTGATGGGAGGGGGATTAATGGGAGGGGGATTAATGGGAGGGGGATTAATGGGAGGGGGATTGATGAGAGGGGGATTGATGGGAGGGGGATTAATGGGAGGGGGATTAATGGGAGGGGGATTAATGGGAGTGGGAATAATGAGAGCGGGATTAATGAGAGCGGGGATTAATGAGAGCGGGGACAATGTGAGGGGGATTAATGAGAGGGGAACAATGTGAGGGGGATTAATGAGAGCGGGGACAATGTGAGGGGGATTAATGAGAGGGGAACAATGGGAGGGGGATTAATGGGAGGGGGATTGATGGGAGGGGGATTAATGGGAGGGGGATTAATGGGAGGGGGATTAATGGGAGGGGGATTGATGAGAGGGGGATTGATGGGAGGGGGATTAATGGGAGGGGGATTAATGGGAGTGGGAATAATGAGAGCGGGATTAATGAGAGCGGGGATTAATGAGAGCGGGGACAATGTGAGGGGGATTAATGAGAGGGGAACAATGTGAGGGGGATTAATGAGAGCGGGGACAATGTGAGGGGGATTAATGAGAGGGGAACAATGGGAGGGGGATTAATGGGAGGGGGATTGATGGGAGGGGGATTAATGGGAGGGGGATTAATGGGAGGGGGATTAATGGGAGGGGGATTGATGAGAGGGGGATTGATGGGAGGGGGATTAATGGGAGGGGGATTAATGGGAGGGGGATTAATGGGAGTGGGAATAATGAGAGCGGGATTAATGAGAGCGGGGATTAATGAGAGCGGGGACAATGTGAGGGGGATTAATGAGAGGGGAACAATGTGAGGGGGATTAATGAGAGCGGGGACAATGTGAGGGGGATTAATGAGAGGGGAACAATGTGAGGGGGATTAATGAGAGTGGGGATTAATGAGAGGGGGACAAAGAGAGCAGGATTAATGAGGGGGGGGACAATGAGATGGGGGGACAATGAGAAGAGGATTAATGAGAGCAGGATTAATGAGCGTGGGGATTAATGAGAGGGGGTTTAATGAGCGTGGGGATTAATGAGAGGGGGATTAATGAGGGTGGGGATTAATGAGAGGGGGATTAATGAGGGTGGGGATTAATGAGAGGGGGATTAATGAGGGTGGGGATTAATGAGAGGGGGATTAATGAGGGTGGGAATAATGAGAGCGGGATTAATGAGAGCGGGTATTAATGAGAGCGGGGACAATGTGAGGGGGATTAATGAGAGGGGAACAATGTGAGGGGGATTAATGAGAGTGGGGACAATGTGAGGGGGATTAATGAGAGCAGGATTAATGACAGGGGGATTAATGAGGGCGGGATTAATGAGAGCGGGATTAATGAGAGGGGGATTAATGAGAGGGGGACAAAGAGATGGGGATTAATGAGAGGGGGGATTAATGAGAGGGGGATTAATGAGAGCGGGATTAATGAGAGGGGGATTAATGAGAGGGGGATTAATGACAGGGGGGATTAATGAGGGCGGGATTAATGAGAGGGGGATTAATGAGGGCGGGATTAATGACAGGGGGATTAATGAGAGCGGGATTAATGAGAGGGGGATTAATGAGGGCGGGATTAATGAGAGGGGGATTAATGAGAGGGGGATTAATGAGAGCGGGATTAATGAGAGGGGGATTAATGACAGGGGGGATTAATGAGAGGGGGATTAATGAGAGGGGGATTAGTGAGAGGGGGATTAATGAGAGGGGGATTAGTGAGGGCGGGATTAATGAGAGCGGGATTAATGACAGGGGGGATTAATGAGGGCGGGATTAATGAGAGGGGGATTAATGAGGGCGGGATTAATGAGAGTGGGGATTAATGAGAAGGGGATTAATGAGAGGGGGGATTAATGAGAGGGGGATTAGTGAGGGCGGGATTAATGAGAGCGGGATTAATGACAGGGGGGATTAATGAGGGCGGGATTAATGAGAGGGGGATTAATGAGGGCGGGATTAATGAGAGTGGGGATTAATGAGAGGGGGGACAAAGAGATGGGGATTAATGAGAGGGGGGATTAATGAGAGGGGGATTAATGAGAGCGGGATTAATGAGAGGGGGATTAATGAGAGGGGGATTAATGAGAGGGGGGACAAAGAGATGGGGATTAATGAGAGGGGGGATTAATGAGAGGGGGATTAATGAGAGCGGGATTAATGAGAGGGGGATTAATGAGAGGGGGGACAAAGAGATGGGGATTAATGAGAGGGGGGATTAATGAGAGCGGGATTAATGAGAGGGGGATTAATGAGAGGGGGATTAATGACAGGGGGGATTAATGAGGGCGTGATTAATGAGAGGGGGATTAATGAGAGGGGGATTAATGAGAGGGGGATTAATGAGAGCGGGATTAATGAGAGGGGGATTAATGAGGGCGGGATTAATGAGAGGGGGATTAATGAGGGCGGGATTAATGACAGGGGGGATTATTGAGAGGGGGATTAATGAGAGGGGGATTAGTGAGAGGGGGATTAATGAGAGGGGGATTAGTGAGAGGGGGATTAATGAGAGGGGGATTAGTGAGGGCGGGATTAATGAGAGCGGGATTAATGACAGGGGGGATTAATGAGGGCGGGATTAATGAGAGGGGGATTAATGAGAGGGGGACAATGAGAGGGGGATTCATGAGAGCGGGATTAATGAGAGGGGGGGTAATGAGAGGGGGGATTAAAGAGAGGGGGATTAATGAGAGCGGGATTAATGAGAGGGGGATTAATGAGAGGGGGGACAATGAGAGGGGGTTAATGAGGGCGGGATTAATGAGAGGGGATTAATGGGAGGGGGATTGATGAGAGGGGATTAATGGGAGGGGGATTAATGAGAGGGGGATTAATGAGAAGGGGATTAATGAGAGGGGGGATTAATGAGGGCGGGATTAATGAGAGCGGGGACAATGAGAGGGGGATTAATGAGAGGGGATTAATGAGAGGGGGGATTAATGAGGGCGGGATTAATGAGAGCGGGGACAATGAGAGGGGGATTAATGAGAGGGGGGATTAAAGAGAGCGGGATTAATGAGAGGGGATTAATGGGAGGGGGATTAATGAGAGCGGGATTAATGAGAGCGGGATTAATGAGAGGGGGGGCAATGAGAGGGGTTTAATGAGAGGGGGATTAATGAGAGCGGAATTAATGAGGGCGGGATTAATGAGAGGGGATTAATGGGAGGGGGATTAATAGGAGGGGGATTAATGAGAGTAGGATTAATGAGAAGGGGATTAATGAGAGGGGGATTAATGAGAGCGGGATTAATGAGAGGGGATTAATGAGAGGGGATAAATGGGAGGGGGATTAATGGGAGGGGGATTAATGAGAGGGGGATTAATGAGAGGGGGATTAATGAGAAGGGGATTAATGAGAGGGGGGAGCATGAGAGTGAGGATTATGCTTGAGCACAGAGGTTGGGAAAGACAGAGAGTGAACCTCCAACGGAGTGAAGTGCTGACAGAGTGAGGACATTCAACTGAGAATTTGGTGAGTGTGGGACTTTGGTGCCGAGGGGAAAGGAGGAGCTGGGCGATTCAAACCCAAGAACTATAGACTAAGACTGAACGGAGCATAAAGGGAACCACACGAGGAATTAAAACAAGGCAAGGAGGAGCGCTGAGGGTAAGTCAGTAAGTAGTTAATTCATTGCTTCGTGTTTTTTTGTGGTTGGTTCGTGTTTTTTTAGTGGTCAGTGTTTTAGTGTCAGATGAACAGTGAAGTGCCTTAAAGCTAACAAAGGGCCCGATATTACCAAGGCGGCGGGGGTGGGGGGCGATTGAGCGCGTGGGTAACACGCCCGGTGAAATCAGTCTGCCCCGAATGCAATCGCAGGCGGATTGGATCCACTTACCTCTTGTTCCGGGTTCCCCGCTGCTAAACTGCGCGGCGGGCAGACTGCGCATGCGCAGTAAGGTCTGTCAGCTGGAGGAGCCCTATTTAAAGGGGCAGTCCTCCACTGACTGATGCTGCAAGAAATAGGAAAAATTACAGTATGGAGCAGCCCAGGGGGAAGGCTGCTCCCAGTTTAATGATGCCTCACTCCAGGTATCATTAGATGGGGTGAGGAGGAGGGGGAGGACAGAGATCTTCCCCCCGGAGGGCGGGAGGAAGCGGCCTGCCTCTGCCACCAAGAAGGCCTGGCTCGAGGTGGCAGAGGAGGTCACCAGCACCACCAACATATCGCCCACCTGCACACAGTGCAGGAGGCGCTCCAATGACCTAAGTAGGTCAGCCAAAGTGAGTACACTTACTCATTCCCTTACACTCCGTCTGCCACATCACCGCCCCCACCCCACATCTCCTTCTGCACTGCCAACACTACTCTGTCACATCACCCCTCACACCCACTCAAACCTCATCCTCATCTTACCTGCACTTACTCACCTCGCCAGTACTCACCCCGCCACTACCACTCAACCCAATCCTCATACAATCTCATGGCTCTATCTCATACTCACCCTCTCATGCATCTCTTTCACAGTCAGCTTCACTCAACCTGCCACTACCTGTGCTGCAGCCACAGGGCATGCATCACATATGTGCAGTCGGCAGCGTAAGGCAAACATGTCGTGAGCATGAAGGGGATGCACAAGGGTGTTTGAGGTTTGTCATGGTTTTTACTTATATTTAATTTCTGAGCAACTCACATCACATATTATATTGGCACCACTACTGCCACATCTTTGCGAATCTTGTCTGGTTTGTGCAATAATGCCCTTTCCTGAGGATCACAATGAAGATCCACAACTGATGACATCCATTGTGTCACTGCGGAGTGGGTGTAGGTGTATTTGCAGGGCTCTTTTGTGCAGACGACTGAGAGACGTCGGCGATGTCCCCGGTGGCACCCTGGAAGGATGCGGAGGAGAAGTTGTTGAGGGCAGTGGTGACTTTGACAGCGACAGGTAAGAAGATGGTGCTCGGGCCAGCCGGGAGCAGCTCGGCACGAAGGAGGCTGCAGATGTCCACGACTACATGTCGAGTGACTCTGAGCCTCCGTGTGCACTGTTGCTCAGAGAGGTCCAGGAAGCTGAGCCTCGGTCTGTGGACCCTGTGGCGAGGGTAGTGCCCACTGCGATGCATCTCTCTCTGCTGTTGCCCTCTCTCCTGCTGTGCAGGTGGATGTGTCACAGCACTGTGTTGTGGAGCTCCATGTGTCAGAGGTGGGTGGCGAGGCCGGCGAGGCTGGTGATGCTGTTCGCCCTCCGAGGATGTCATGACTGCAGCTACGGCGGCCCCAATCCGGAAGATGCACATCTGAGGGGGTCCGCAAGGTAGGTACATGTGTCTGGACACCGGGGTAAGTGTGCAAGTTGGTGAATTTGATTGTTAGGAGGAGGGTGGTGGAGGCCAAACTTTGTCCAAGGTGACAGAGTGGCCTCCTGCAATGAGTGAGGGTCTCCCCCCCCCCCACACCTGTCAAATGGACCTTTGCAGCTGCCACAGGATGATGGCTGCAACACGTCCATTTGAACTGGGAGTGTTTCCCCCAGTACGGGAAACAGTCCCAGTTGTTTGTAAAATCCCAACCCTCCTAAAATATCTCGTTAATCAAGTCTGTAAACGACCTGAAATACCAAAATAAATACCTTAAGTGGCACCCCGCCGGCTTTAATTGCCTGCGGGAGTCCCACATACAGGGGCACATGTCACCGTGTCAGTGGGAAACCCGGAAGTGGGCGGGTTGGAGCCGGGCTCCCGACCCGCCCTGGGAATCCCCGATTTTCGGAGGCCCCCCGCCAGGAACGCACCCGATCGCGGGTGCTAAAATCATGCCCAAAGAGTTTGAATAATTGTAAGCTAACATGGCAGGGCAGCTGGGGTCATGTAGGATCTCCACAACACTTTGTGTGTCCTGGAAAACCACGTTATATAAGGTATTGGTGAGACCGCACCTGGAATACTGCATACAGTTTTGGTCTCCATACTTAAGAAAAGACATACTTGCTCTTGAGGCAGTACAAAGAAGGTTCACTCGGTTAATCCCGGGGATGAGGGGGGTGGACATATGAGGAGAGGTTGAGTAGATTGGGACTCTACTCATTGGAGTTCAGAAGAATGAGAGGCGATCTTATTGAAACATATAAGATTGTGAAGGGGCTTGATCGGGTGGATGCGGTAAGGATGTTCCCAAGGATGGGTGAAACTAGAACGAGTGGGCATAATCTTAGAAAATGGGGCTGCTCTTTCAAAACTGAGATGAGGAGAAACTTCTTCACTCAGAGGGTGGTAGGTCTGTGGAATTTGCTGCCCCAGGAAGCTGTGGAAGCTACATCATTAAATAAATTTAAAACAGAAATAGACAGTTTCCTAGAAGTAAAGGGAATTAGGGGTTACGGGGAGCGGGCAGGAAATTGGACATGAATTTAGATTTGAGGTTAGGATCAGATCAGTCATGATCTTATTGAATTGCGGAGCAGGCTCGAGGGGCCGATTGGCCTACTCCTGCTCCTATTTCTTATGTTCTTATGTTCTCTAGTGCAGGAAGTGCCGCCAACTGCTCGAGCTAAAGATCAGAGTTTCGGAGCTCGAGGGGCGGCTGGTGTCATTACACTGCATACGGGAAGCTGAGAAGTTCGTGGATAGCATGTTTCAGGGGGTGGTCACCCTGCAGCTATAGAGACTTCAGGCGGAGAGGGAGTGGGTGACCACCAGACAGACGAGGAGGAACAGGCAGGCAGTGCAGGAATCCCCTGGGAGTGTGGCACTCACAAACCAGTTTTCAGTGTTGAATACCAGCGAGGGTATTGATATCTCGGGGGAGTGCAGCCAGGAACAAATCCACGACACCGCAGGTGAGTCAGCTGCACAGGGGGGCTAAAGAAATGCAGTTGTTACAGGGGATTTGATAGTCGGGGGATAGACAGGCATTTTTGCAATCACTGACGTGAATCCACACGATGTGTTGTCTCCCTGGTGTCAGGGTAAAGGACATCATGGAGAGGGTGCAGAACCTTTTGAGGGGGGAAGAGGAACAGCCAGAAGTCGTGGTTCATGTGGGAACCAAAGAAATAGGAAGGAAAAGGGCTGAAGTCCTGCAGTCAAGAGTTTCAGGAGTTAGGGAGGAAGTTAAAAAGCAGGACCTCAAAAGGTAGTAATCTCTGGATTACTCCCAGTGCCACACGTTAGTGATTAAAGGAATAGTAGGTTAGTGTGTGGCTGGAGGAATGGTGCAGGAGGGAGGGCTTCAGATTCCTGGGGCATTGGGACCAGTTCTGGGGCAGGGCAGATCTGCTCAAGATGGACGGGTTGCACCGCAATAGAGCTGGGACCAATGTCATCGCGGGGAGGTTAATTAGTGCTGTGGGGGAGGGATTAAACTAATTTGGCAGGGGGTTGGGCACCAGGGTGAAACATTAGAGAGGAGAAACAAGGTGCACAGAGGACTGGGAGGGACCAGTAGCACTAGAGTAAAGAATAGTTCAGAAATAGGAGGGATCAGACAGGGGGCAAATGCAAGGCAGTCTATGATGTGTTTAGAGTGCATGTGCGTAAATGCACGTTGTGTAGTCAATAAGGTTGGCTCAAATCACCACATGGGACAATGATGTTATGGCAATAACAGAGACCTGGCTCAAAGAAGTGGAGGATTGGGTACTTAATATTCCTGGTTACAAGATAGTCAGGAAAGATAGGGAAGGAAAGAAAGGAGTGGGGGTAGAAGTATTGATCAAAGAAACTATAATAGCACTGGAAAGGGATGATGTCGTTGAGGGGTCAAAGACAGAATCTATTTGTTTAGAAATAAGGAACATTAGAGGAGCTATTACACAACTGGGTGTTTACTATAGGCCACCAAATAGTGGGAAAAAGAGATAGAGGAGAACATTTGCAGGCAAATTTCAGAAAGAAGAAAGAACTATAGAGTAGTGATAAAGGGGGACTTCAATTATCCCAATATAGACTGGGACACTAACAGTGTAAAGGGCAAAGGAGGGGGATGAATTCCTGAAATGTGTTCAAGAGAACTTTCTGAAACAGTGTGTTTCCAGCCCAACTAGGAAGGAAACAGTGCTGGATCTAGTTCTGGGGAATGAAATGGGGGAGGTGGAGCATGTTTCAATGGAGGAGCATTTGGGGAACAGAGATCATAATATCACTGGTTTAGAATAGTTATAGAAAAGGACAAGCAACAATCAAACGTAAAAATACTTAACTGGAGGAGGGCAAATTTCAGTGAGTTAAAAATGGATCATGCCCAGGTGGATTGGAATCAAAAATTGGTAGGCAAAAAAGTAATTCAACAATGGGAACCCTTCAAGGAGGAGTTGGTTCAGGTACAGAGTAAACACATCCTTACGAAGGGGAAAGGAAGGGCAAGCAAAGCTAGAGATTTCTGGATCAGTAAAGATATAGAGATTAATATGAAACAAAAAAAGGAGGCTTATGATGACTGTAAGGTTCATAATTCAGTAGAGAACCAAGCTGAATACAGAAAGTACAGAGGAGATCTAAAAAAGGGAATAAGAGGGGCAAAGAGAGAGTATGAGAATAAATTAGCGGCTAACATAAAAGGGAACCAAAACGTCTTTTATAAACATATAAATAGTAAAGGGGTAGTCAAAGGAAGGGTGGGACTGATTAGGGACAAAAAAGGAAATCTTCTTGTGGAGGCGGAAGGCATGGCTGAGGTACTAAATGAATACTTTGCATCTGTCTTCACTAGAGAAGAGGATGCTGCCATTATAGCAGTAAAGGAGGAGGTGGTAGGGATATTGGATAGGATAAAAATAGATAGAGAGGAGGTACTTAAAAGATTGGCAGTCCTCAAAGTAGAAAAGTCACTTGGTCCAGATGGGATGCATCTTAGGTTACTGAGGGAAATAAGGGTGGAAATTGTGGAGGCTCTGGCCACAATCTTCCAATCCTCCTTAGATATGGGGATGGTGCCGGAGGATCGGAGGACTGCAAATTTTTTTTTTATTCGTTCAACAGATGTGGGCGTCGCTGGCAAGGCCAACATTTATTGCCCATCCCTAATTGTCTTTGAGAAGGTGGCGGTGAGCCGCCTTCTTGAACCGCTGCAGTTCGTGTGGTGAAGGTTCTCCCACAGTGCTGTTAGGTAGAGAGTTCCAGGATTTTGACCCAGCGACGATGAAGGAACAGCGATATATTTCCAAGTCAGGATAGTGTGTGACTTGGAGGGGAACGTGCAGGTGGTGTTGTTCCCATGTGCCTGATGCCCTTGTCCTAGAAGGTAGAGGTTGTGGGTTTGGGAGGTGCTGTCGAAGAAGCCTTGGCGAGTTGCTGCAATACATCCTGTGGATGGTACACACTGCAGCCACAGTGCGCCGGTGGTGAAGGGAGTGAATGTTTAGGGTGGTGGATGGGGTGCCAATCAAGCGGGCTGCAGTGTCCTGGATGGCGTCGGGCTTCTTGAGCGTTGTTGGAGCTGCACTCATCCAGGTAAATGGAGAGTATTCCATCACGCTCCTGACTTGTGCCTTGTAGATGGTGGCTTTGGGGAGTCAGGAGGTGAGTCACTCGCTGCAGAATACCCAGCCTCTGACCTGCTCTTATAGCCACAGTATTTATGTGGCTGCTCCAGTTAAGTTTCTGGTCAATGGTGACCTCCAAGATGTTGATGGTGGGGGATTCGGCGATGGTAATGCCCTTGAATATCAAGGGGAGGTGGTTAGATTCTCTCTTGTTGAGAAGGTCATTGCCTGGCACTTGTCTGGCGCGAATGTTACTTGCCACTTATCAGCCCAAGCCTGGATGTTCTCCAGGTCTTGCTGCATGTGGGCACGGATAATGCTTCATTATCTGAGGGGTTACGAATGGAACTGAATTCTGTGCAATCATCAGCGAACATCCCCATTTCTGACCTTATGGTGGAGGGAAGGTCATTGATGAGGCAGTTGAAGATGGTTGGGCCTCAGACACTGCCCTGAGGAACTCCTGCAGCAATGTCCTGGGGCTGAGATGATTGGCCTCCAACAACCACTACCATCTTCCTTTGTGCTAGGTACGACTCCAGCCACTGGAGAGTTTTCCCCCTGATTCCCATTGACTTGTTATACCCCTGTTCAAAAAAGGGGAGAGATAAACCCGATAATTACAGGCCAGTCAGCCAATATAGGTGGTGGGGAAATTTTTAGAGACAATAATCTGGGACAAAATAAATAGGCACTCGGAAAAGCATGGGCTAACAAATAAAAATCAGCATGGATTTGTTGACGGAAAATCGCGTTTGACTAACCTGATTGAATTCTTTGATGAAGCAATGGAGAGGGTTGATGATGGTAGTGCGGTTGATGTTGTGCATATAGACTTTCAAAAGACATTTAATAAAGTACCACATAATAGGCATGTTCGCAAAATGAAAGCCCATGGGATTAAAGGGACAGTGACAGCATGGATGAAGCATGCTGAAGGGATTAAGGGATATGGGGAAAAAGCGGGAACAGGGTACTGAGTTAAACGATCAGTCATGATCATTTTGAATGGCGGAGCAGGCCCGAAGGGCCGAATGGCCTACTCTTGCTCCTATTTTTTATGTTTCTATGGATACAAAATTGATTAGGGGACAGAAAGCAGAGAGTTGTGGTGAACAGTTGTATTTTAGACTGGAGGGAATTATACAGTGGTGTTCCCCAGGGGTCAGTATTAGGACCACTGCTCTTTTGATATATATTAATAACCAGGACTTGGATATAGAGGGTACAATTTCAAAGTTTGCAGATGTCACAAAACTCAGAAATGTGAAGGTTAGTAACAGACTTCAGGAGGACATCGACAGACTGGTGAAATGGGCAGACACGTGACAGATGAAATTTAACGCAGAGAAGTGTGAAGTGATGCATTTTGGTAGGAAGAATGAGGAGAGGAAATATAAACTAAATGGTACAATTTAAAAGGGGGTGCAGGAACAAAGAGACCTGGGGTGTGTGTACACAAATCTTTGAAGATGACAGGCAGGACACATTGAGAAGGCTGTTAAGGAAGCTATGGTAAACCTTTATAAATGTAAGGAATCTTACAA
The DNA here is from genome assembly GCF_035084215.1 of Heptranchias perlo. Classification (NCBI taxonomy): domain Eukaryota; kingdom Metazoa; phylum Chordata; class Chondrichthyes; order Hexanchiformes; family Hexanchidae; genus Heptranchias; species Heptranchias perlo. Next base: position 12,935,196 of record NC_090331.1, on the reverse strand, counting down.
CACCAGGTTATAGTCCAACAGTTTTATTTGAATATCACAAGCTTTCGGAGGCTTTCTCCTTCGTCAGGTGACGAAGCCTCCAGGTGACCTGACGAAGGAGAAAGCCTCCGAAAGCTTGTGATTTTCAAATAAAACTGTTGGACTATAACCTGGTGTTGTAAGATTCCTTACATTTGTACAACCCAGTCCATCACCGGCATCTCCACATCAAACCTTTATAAAGCACTGGTTAGGCCTCAGCTGGAGTATTGTGTTCTATTCTGGGCACCACACTTTAGGAAGGATGTCAAGGCCTTGGAGAGGGTGCAGAAGAGATTTACTAGAATGGTACCAGGGATGAGGGACTTCAGTTATGTGGAGACACTGGAGAAGCTGGGGTTGTTCTCCTTAGAGCAGAGAAGGTTAAGGGGAGATTTGATAAATTTGTTCAAAATCATGAACAGTTTTGATAAGAGTGAATAAGGGTGGGTGGGTGGTGGGAGTGTGGGTGAGTGGGTGGTGGGAGTCCTGTTGTATATTTTTATTTCAAAAGAAATGGGTAGACCAGCAGATATATTTTGAAGTCTTACAGAATCCTCAATTCTCAATTGATATGGGAGAATTTTTTCTTGTGCATTTGCAATTTCCCATCACTTGTGCATCAGCCTTTGTGTCATTTGGCAGGCTTTTCTTCTCCATGGATGCTTTCTGTGGGGATTGTACTCTTACTAAAAATCTGCTGTTATGATTACTACTTGCAATTTAATAAGAAGGTAGCTCAAAGCTTTTAAAACACCGTGGAACCTCCATTATCTGCCATCACAGAGTGAAAATCACTTCCCTGATGGGCAATATTAATTGAAGAATAATTTGTCTGACACAGTAGAATAAATTCTTTGAGGTCTGAAGGATCCAGCAGAGCATCGCACTCTGGCAAACCCGATCGGAAAATCACCAGCGCATTTTTAGCCTCTGTTTTGCCTCTTTAGATGCCAGCCATGGTTCAGTGGGTATCACTCTTGTCTCTGAGCCAGAAGGTCATGGGTTCAAGCCCCACTCCATAGACTAAGCACAAAATCTAGGCTGATACTCCAATGCAGTACTGAGGGAGTGCTGCATTGTCAGAGGAGCCATCTTTCGGATAAGACGTTAAACTGAGTCCCCCGTCAGCCCTTTCTGGAGGGCATAAAAGATCCCATCATGCTGGCCAACATTTTTTCCTCAATCAACAATTGAAACAGATTATCCGGTCATTTATCTCATTGCTGTTTGTGGGATCTTGCTGTGCGCAAATTGGCCAACGCGTTTCCTACATTGCAACAGTGACAGCACTTCAGAAGTATTTCATTGGCTGAAAAGTGCTTTGGGACGTCCTGAGGTCGTGAAAGGCGCTATATAAATGCAAGTTCTTTCTTATCAGGTTTCCAGCATGTGCACGTAAAGGCCCACGTTTTTCTATTTTAAAAATCAGATCAATATTTTTGAAAGAATAGCTGGCAGTCTGACCTCTGTTGGCCTGCTGGATTCGAAGTTGAACACATAGCAGACAACAACTAATTTGTATTCTCTCATTACCATCTCTTCAACCAGAGAAAACAGTGAGGGCTAAAATCGTTACGGCCAGTCTTCGGACGCATAACGAACGGAGCGCTTCCAGCACACGCCTAAACCAGGAGGTTCGAGGCTCGACAGAAATTAGGCCTCGGACCTCATTGCAACAATTAGGGCCAGCTGCCGGCCCTCAGGTAAGTCCTGCAAAGGTTGGGGGGAGGAATGGGACGATAGGTGATCGCAGGCTTGGAGCCAGGAGGATTTCCACATTAATTACATGTTTTTTTTGGTGGCCGCAGGTTAGGTCGCAGCAAAATCCTAAAAACATGAGCGGAACAGGCCTCGTGCCTGCTGCCCTCAGCACTGATGAATTTCTCCAAGGGGTCCTTCCATAAGGATTGGGCCCCTTGTGCCGCCTAAAAAAAAAAGGCCCTGATCAATGTAGCAGTCACCCGAACGCACGTGCAGGTTGGGCGCGGCCCGACGCGCTGCTAAATTCGGCATCGTTTGCACCCGTTTTGCGCCTGTAAAACAGGTGCAACGGTGTTGAAATTCTCCCTTAATCTATCACTATTCACTTTATTTTAACCCTTCATAATTTTGAAGACCTGTATCAGTTTTGGATGAGCTCAAGTTAACGGAGAGTGCAAGGTGAGAGGCCGGCCAGGAGAGTATTGGAATGGTCAAGTCTAGAGGTAACAAAGGCATAGATGAGGGTTGCAGCAGCAGATGAGCTGAGGTGGGGGCGGAGGTGGGCGATGTTACGGAGGTGGAAGTAGATGGTCTTGGTGACGGAGTGGATATGCTCAGGGTCAAATAGGACGTCAAGGTTGTGGACGGTTTGGTTCAGCCTCAGAGAGTGGCCAGGGAGAGGGATGGAGTCGATGGCTCAAAATGGGTGCTCAAAACTCCACAAAACACTTCAACTGCGGCCTAACTTGTACGAGTTTAACATTGCATCCTTACTTCTAAAGTACTAGTAAGCCCTCAGTATGATGGACCATCCTTGCGGGTTACTGAGGTGCAGCATTGTATTGTCAAAGATTGACCTACAGGAACAGTGCGCAGCTTGTCTATGACTAGAATGTGACAACTAGATTTCCCTCTTGGCTCTCACTTCCATCAAATGCTTCAGAATTAATCCTTGAGCAGTTCATCACTACCATCTGACCTCTGACATAACTTAACGTCCTTTATTCACCTCAGCCTGTGTCTGTATTCAGTCAGACTTTGTCAGTCCAGGTTCTGCTGCTAACATGTATCGTATCAACCAGGAACGGGTTTGAGAAAAGTGAGGAGAAAGAGGAGAGGAGATGAGGTGTCTCAGGAAGTACTAGTTAGGTGACACCAAGGTTGGATTTTAAAAGCCTACAGATTCTAGGAGGGCCGGAAAGCTGGGGGAGTTTAGGAGTTCCTCAGTTTTGACATCCTGGGAAAGAATGTCCTCCATTATGAGAGGGCCCATTGCGTCTTTGGAAGAAATTGCGTATTCGGCTGAGACTGGGGTTTTCCAATATGTGCTGGTTGTGAATGAGGACCAACCAGTGGTTCTTCTTCCCATCCAGCACATTTCAGCACTGTGAGGATTGAGCGTGGTAGAGTGTGCAGGATGGAACGTTTGTAACTTAGGAGGTACCAAAGAGGAAAGCTCACGGGAGCAGTGGCCATTGTCGTATCGATAAAATACAGCAAGACATGAGAGGCTGAACAGACGGAAAGGGTTTGTGGGCTAGAAGTAAGAAGGTTCACCTATTTTAGTGGTTTTCTATGTGAGGGAATCGCCCCCTCCCCCCCACCACCCCCCTCCCCACCCCTGCAAATATTGACACACTCACTGGGACCCACTATAAATTCTGGCACACTTCCAGATGCCTCCTGGAAATATTGACATGCCCCCCTGGGATCCCTCGTAAACATTGACATACTCCCTGGGATCCCCTTTAAATGTTGACAGAATCCCTTTGATCCCCTGCAAATATTGACACAATGTGAAGGCCTTAGAGAGGGTGCAGAAAAGATTTACTAGAATGATTCCAGGGATGAGGGACTTCAGTTACGTGGATAGACTGGAGAAGCTGGGGTTATTCTCCTTAGAGCAGAGAAGGTTGAGAGGAGATTTGACAGAAATGTTCAAAATCATGAGGGGTTTAGATAAAGTAAATAACGAGAAACTGTTCCTATTGGCGGAAGGGTCGAGAACCAGAGGACACAGATTTAAGGTGATTGGCAAAAGAACCAAAGGCAACGTGAGGAAAAACTTTTTTATGCAGTGAGTGGTTATGATCTGGAATGCGCTGCCTGAAAGGGTGCTGGAAGCAGATTCAATCATGGCTTTCAAAAAGGAATTGGATAAATACTTGAAGGGAAAAATGTTGAAGGGCTATGGTGAAAAAGCGGGGGAATGGGATTAACTGAATTGCTCTTACAAAGAGCCGGCATAGGATCGATGGGCCGAATGGCCTCCTGTGCTGTAACAATTCTGATTCTAATCCCTGGGATCCCCTGCAATTATTGACACACTCACCGCGACACCCTCAAATATTGACACACTCACCGAGATTACCCTCAAATATTGACAAAATCCCTGGGATCCCCCGCAAATATTGACATTTCTTGGGATACTCTGTCTCCCGCTGCAACTGTAGACACATTGCCAGGGTCTCTTGCAAAAATTGAGACACTCATGGGAACCCCTGGAAATATTGAGACACTCACTGAGACCTTCTGCAAATAGTAACAATCTGCTGAGGACCCCTGTGTAAATACTGACACGTTCCCAGGGATCCATTTAAAATACTGACACGTTCCCAGGAATCCACTGGAAATATTGACACATTCCCAGGGATCCATTTAAAATACTGACACGTTCCCAGGGATCCATTTAAAATACTGACACGTTCCCAGGAATCCACTGGAAATATTGACACGTTCCCAGGAATCCACTGGAAATATTGACACGTTCCCAGGGATCCACTGGAAATATTGACACGTTCCCAGGAATCCACTGGAAATATTGACACGTTCCCAGGAATCCACTGGAAATATTGACACGTTCCCAGGGATCCACTGGAAATATTGACACGTTCCCAGGGATCCACTGGAAATATTGACACGTTCCCAGGGATCCACTGGAAATATTGACATGTTCCCAGGAATCCACTGGAAATATTGACATGTTCCCAGGGTTCCACTGGAAATATTGACACGTTCCCAGGGTTCTACTGGAAATATTGACATGTTCCCAGGGAGCCACTGGAAATATTGACACGTTCCCAGAGATCCACTGGAAATATTGACATGTTCCCAGGTACCTCATTCCTCAGCAATCCCTGAGAACACCCTCCCAACTTCTAAGTGACAGCATCAGTTGCTCAAAGCAAAACAGTGCGATCATTGCAGAGAACATTTGAAGAGGAAAAATTGCTAATAACTCAACAAATACAGGAAAATACAACAATCTGATTGCAGAAACAGCAATCTGATGACCTCACCGAATCCCTGGGATCTTATAAACCCTCGAGGGTCCAGGGAACTTAGTGTTAAAATCAATGGGCCAGAAACTGCTCTGAGCAGCGAACACATGTCGCTGGCAAGTAACTAACTCACCCACAAACTTATTGCGGTTTTCTGGACGTCAACTTGCTCTAATTGAGAGCTGCAAGAAGAGCAGCGGTCGATCCCAGGCTTCTCTGAACGGTCAAAGCGAGGAAAGGATCTCTCTGTCCCCTCCACCAATCAGCTTGAAGCAAGCCACGCTGGGAGAACCAGGAAGTGGATCACATTCACAAGCCGTGCAGACTAAGAAGCAGGAAGTGCCCAATAAGATCAGGAAGAGAAAACAAAATAAAGAGAGGATGAAAGTCAAAGACTGAAATAAAAGAGACAGAAAGAAAAAGTTAAAAAATAATGTTTTAATTAATTTTTTTTTTCAAATGTCCAAAAACTATTAAAATCAGGAGTAATGAGACTCCACATTTTTAAAAGGTAATTTTTAGTGCCAGAGGAGTTGTTTAGCAGTCATTAATACTCACAACGCTGTTAAAACTTAGTTTAGATCTAAAAAACTCAGCGTTCCTGTTCTGTGGTGAGTTTAGTTAGTTTTGAGCTGGGCAGGAGAGCAAGTTGGCGCTGGTCTGTTGATTCTATTGATTCCAGCCAGCGATGTCCCTTTAAGGCGAAGCTGTCAGATCGCTAGCAAACCAGGACGAGCAAGTTATGAGAGCTGTTGGTCTCATTTTGGTATTTGCAGCCAATGTGTCTATATTTGCAGCAGGAGATGGAGTATCCCAAGAAGTGTCAATGTTTGCATGGGGTCCCAGGGAGTGTGCTCTGATCTGTATGATTTGTTTTTCTACACCTGCTGTTGGCTTTGAGGAAAGCAGTTCTGGCTGCGATCTCATTTCAGATAAAAGGAAGAAACTGCAAATAGTATTACAGATACGAGATAAGGACAAGGCTTTGGGTGGTCACAGATGCAAAAGAACCAGAGGCGAGATGAGGAGAAATGCTTTTTACGCAGAGTGTTGTTATGATCTGGAATGCACTTCCTGAAGGGGCAGTGGAAGCAGATTCAATAGTAACTTTCAAAAGGGAATTGCATAAATACTGGAAGGGGAAAAAATTTAAAGGGCTATGAAGAATGAGCAGGGGAATGAGACTAATTGGATAGCTCTTCCAAAGAGCCAGCACAGCCACGATGGGCTGAATCATTCTGCGCTGTATCATTCTATGATTTTATAGGAACATAGGAATATAGGAACAGGAGTAGGCCATTCAGCCCCTTGTGCCTGCTCCGCCATTTGATAAGATCATGGCTGATCTGTGATCTAACTCCATATACCTGCCTTTGGCCCATATCCCTTAATACCTTTGATTGCCAAAAAGCTATCTATCTCGGATTTGAATTTAGCAATTGAGCTAGTATCAATTGCCGTTTGTGGAAGAGAGTTCCAAACTTCTACCACCCTTTGTGTGTAGAAATGTTTTCTAATCTCACTCCTGAAAGGTCTGGCTCTAATTTTTAGACTGTGCCCCCTACTCCTAGAATCCCCAACCAGTGGAAATAGTTTCTCTCTATCCACCCTATCTGTTCCCTTTAATATCTTATAAACTTCAATCAGATCATCCCTTAACCTTTCATGATATTCAACCTTATGTAGCATCAGGTGGAATACCATGAAAAGTATGATAATTGTCAGGGAACGGCAATGATGACTATTAAAATACTGGTAGGGAGGAGAATGTGACTCGGTGGGCAATAGATTCCACAGGTTGAAGAGCAGAAAAGACACGGGTTGATTAGCAAGTGCTGTTCTTTAGCCAACCACCAGTGGGCGTGCAAGAGCAATGCTTGTTGACTTGTCCACTCACCCTCAATCTAAACGCAGGAAGTCCTGGTCAAAATCAGAATCCATTCAGGGATCGCGGAACAGAGCAAGTACTGTACTGCTTTATGATACAATAGATTAGTATAACAATTCACTGATACCTGAAGAATGAATATATGAATAAGACAATCAAGTATAATTTGATACTTGGTGGTATCTTCGGTTACTACACTATCTTTTCACCTTTGAGACTTGGTTTCAAATCCAACGCAAATTGATGTGATTAAAGCTTCTTCTTCTCCGACATCTACAAGGATCTTAAGCTAAATTAATTTGGACAGCCTCCTTCCAGTTCCTAATGGATGTGAGTCTGCAGTGCAAAACTGCCCATAATTCAGTGATAATTCACTAAATTGGCAGTGTCACTTCAAAAGGCCACAGGAATGGAAATTCCTCACTGCAATAGTATTCTGTGCTGCTTACAGTCTGGGCTAAAGCCACTGTGCAGACAGTGTAGAGGGAGTCTTCCATTCTAACAAATCTGTCCAATATCCGACCTCATACTCCATTGTCAAGAGTGAAATTTTCCCATTCATCCCAATAAAGCTTAAACTGAGAGGATAAACCCAGAACTGAGAGGATATATTTATCAGGAAAGGTTGAACAAGGTGGAGGAAATGAGAAGGCTGAGGGGTGACCAGATAGAGGTCATTAAAATTATGAAGGGGTTCGATAGGGTAGACACAGAAAAGATGTTTCCACTTGTGGGGGAGACCAAAACTAAGGGCCATAAATATAAGATAGTCACTAATAAATCCAACAGGAATTCAGGAGAAACTTCTTCACCCAAAGAGTGGTAAGAATGTGGAACTTGCTACCACAAGGAGTAGTTGAGACGAATAACATAGATGCATTTAAGGGGAAGATAGATAATCACATGAGGGAGAAAGGAATAGAAGGTTATGCTGATAGGGTTAGATGAAGGGAATTGGGAGGAGGCTCCTGTGGAACATAAACACCGGCATAGAAGAGTTAGGCCGAATGGCCTGTTTCAGTGCTGTAGACTATGTAATTAAATGTAATAAGCCAGACATGATTGTGCGGATGTGCCGCTATAAGTGGTGGGATATGGAGCTGATTCAATCAGGTGACCTAGCACGAAAGTACACTATCGTTAATTACAAAACATTGTATCAGGAGACGACTGTAAAGACTATAATTAACTGAGTAATAATCCTCATATAGGGCAGTTATACAACTCACTTTGCTTTGATAGAAGGAGGTGACCTCCCATTGCCTCAATTTCCCACCTACTCCAGTATAAATCTAGTCTGATCCCTGGGTGCAGTACCGAGGGAGTGCTGTATTATCAAAGGTGCCGATCTTCAGATGAAGCCCTCTCTGCCTGTTCCAGTGGTTCAGGGAGAACCATAGAAGAGCAGAATTTTACAGCACAGATGACCATCACTTCAGTCCTAGCCCTCCGAAAGAGATACAGAAAGAAATAAACTTGCATTTATATAGCGCCTTTCACAACCTCAGGTGTCTCAAAGCAAAGTCCCACAAACAGCAAGAATATAATAAGCAGATCATCTATTTTAGCAGTGATGTTGGTTGAGGGATAAATGTTGACCAGGTCACTGGGAGATCGCCCCTGCTCTTCTTTGAAATAGTGCCATGCGATCTTTTACATCCAGCTAAGAGGGCAGATGAGGCCTCAATTTAACGTCTTATCCGAAAGATGGCATCTCTGACAGTGCAGTGCTCCCTCCTACTGCACGAGAGTGTCAGCCTGGATTATGTGCTAAATCAGGGCAATGAGGGATGGGCAATAATGTAACCTTGACAGCCACATCCTGAGAAACCAATGTGACAGTATTTGACAAACAGAGAAAAAGGATGTCAAATAAAGACATATGGAGGGGAGGGGGGAGTTTTCTCTTAAGGAGGCGTTCCAGTGGGGTGGAACTTCCACCTGACCCTCCTAATCCACCCCAACCCAGAATCATTTTCCCGGGTCGCGGTTCATTCCATTAATGCAGCTGTATGCCCGCTATCGAGAGGGAGCCCGCCCACACGAGGGCGGAAAATCCTGGCAGGGCTACAGCGGGCACGTTGTTGTAACATCAGGGGAGACGGCAAGGGACCTTAAAAGTGGCACCTCGCAGATCGGAATCAAGGCTCACACGAGTCTCTCTCCACCCACTGGGGGAACTCAGGGCTTTACCACCACTTCCCAGAGCTTACTGCCATTCCCCTATGGTGACCCCATGAAGTGGCCGTTAGTGGGGACAGGAGGGAAATCCTATAGGCACACCAGCGCCACTCCCGCGGTGGACGGGGAAGGAACTGCCTAGCGGAAGGTGGGAAATCCCAGTTGAGTTGGAGAGATGGAGGTCGACCTCACCACCTGTGCCACTGTCACACCCAAAAGTGGGCAGGATCGTGGAGGGAGATCCAGTCCATGGTATAATTAGCAAGCTCCAAATTCGCCTTCCTGGGCTTCCTTTATCCTTCCTGCACACTGTGTTGAATTCAAGACTTGCCACATCACCGCTTACTCTGACTCTTTCCTAGGACCTCTAAATGGTGGACCTCCTTATCTCCCTCATACTTTCTTTCCTCCTATGATCTGCTTCTCAATTTACCTTTTCTTCACTTCCTTTGAACCTTGATGCTGTTCTTCATTATGGGCCTTGGCCCTTCTATATTTCCACACTGCACCAGAACAATCAAAAGCCCAAGTTAAATATCACTTGTTCTTTCCTTCTTCCCTTCCTTCTATTTACCATCAATTTTCTCCTCTCCCATTCTCCTGTAAAAGTGCAATGGCCACCGGTCATCCTCCAGGATGAACTGGGCCCAAATAGCTCTGCTTGATGTGTGTGCCTAGGCGGTGATGTGTCAGCAGACTATTCTACTGTGGGCGCCATCACAGCCGAGGACACTCCTGTCCTCACCTGCCGACATCCACACATCAGCGATGGCTGATTGTCTCTCCTTAGTCCAAGAGTGCTGAGACCAATGGGACTGTCTTTAATTGGAGTGGGTACAGAGGACATTCACTGGAAGGGAATGAGGGGCTTCAGTTATGTGGAGAGATTGGAGAAGATGAGATTGTTCTCCTTACAGCAGAGAAGGTTAAGGGGAGATTAAATAGATGTGTTCAAAATTATGAGGGGTTTTGGGAAGGTAGATAGCGAGAAACTGTTTCCACTGGCAGGAGTGTCAGTAACCAAAGGACACAGATTTAAGATAATTGGCAAAGGAACCAGAGGGGAGATGAGGGGAAATTGTTTTACGCAGCGAGTTGTTATGATCTGGAATGCACTGCCTGAAAGGGCGGTGGAAGCAGATTCGATAGTAACTTTCAAAAGGGAATTGGATAAATACTTGAAAAGGAAAAATTCGCAGGGCAATGGGGAAAGAGCAGGGGAGTGGGACTCTGTCAAAGAGCCGGCACAGGCACGATGGGCAGAATGGCCTCCTCCTGTGCTGTAAGAGTCTATGATTCGATGATTCTAATTCCAGCCTTGCTGAGATCAACCAACTCAATCAGCTCACTTTTTTTATTTTAAGGTAGAGAGTTAACTCATACATTGCCTCATAAAGTTATAGTGTCAAGTAAAAACAAATCTGTAAATTCTGGTCTTCGCTGCCTAAGCTCGTAAGAATGGTCAACTGGTTGAGATACCAGGAAACACTCGTGCCTTTCGAACCTAGGGGGGATTTTCCGCAGTCAAACAAGTGAAAAACCGTAGTAGAGAGCTCGTAATTTGGGCCCCTCAGTGTTCCCTGGGAGCACAGAAGTGAGAAATCTCCCCTTGAGGTGCGAAGAGGTAAAAATCGCAGGAGGTAAGAAAAGAAGGAACGGCATCAACCACAATGTGGCTCTGTTGAGCAATGGTTTGCATTATTTCCATTTAGAACATCACGTTGTAAGATATACATACCGGGCCTTAAAGATATATACCAGAAGCAGGCTTCCCCAGTAATCTACTGCAAATTGTTTTTCAATAAACATGCAGCCATGCCCTTCATACCCATTAATCCCTTTGTGTGAACATCATTATATATCACAGGAGAGTGCTAATAGCTTTTTGTCAACCACTGACAGCAAAAAGCACTGACCAAGGTTAAGAAGCACTTCCCTAGAGTCTCCCCTCGCAACCACCCACCCCACCCCACCCCACCCCACCCCACCACCGGCCCCTGGATTTGAAGGTAGGAAGCGAGGGAGGAAGGAAGGAAGGAGGGAGGGAAGGAAATGAAGTAATTTTTTTTTTTAAGTGTGTTCACTGATGTAATGTATTTGTTGTAGGGAGTTCAGGAGAAACTTCTTTACCCAGAGAGTGGTTAGATTGTGGAATTCGTGACCACAAGAAGGAGTTAGAATCATAGAAAATTGACGGCTGAGAAGGAGGCCATTCGGCCCATTGTGTCCGCGCTGGTTGAGAAACGAGCCACCCAGCCTAATCCCACTTTCCCGCATTTGGTCCGTAGCCCTGTAGGTCACGGCTCTTCAGGTGCACATCCAGGTATTTTTAAAAATGAGTTGAGGGTTTCTGCCTCTACCACCCTCTCAGGCAGACCCCCACCATCCTCTGGGTGAAAACAATTTTCCTCGTTTCCGCTCTAATCCTTCTACCAATCACTTTAAATCTATGCCCCCTGGTTATTGACCACTCTATCTAGGCCCCTCATAATTTTGTACACCTCAATCAAATCACCCCTCAGCCTCCTCTGTTCCAAGGAGAACAACCCCAGCCTATCCAATCTGTCATCATAGCTAAAATTCTCCTGTCCTGGCAACATCCTTGTAAATCTCCTCTGCACCCTCTCTAGTGCAATTACATCCTTCCTGTGATGTGGTGACCAGAACTGTGCGCAGTACTCAAGCTGTGGCCTAACTAGTGTTTTATACAGTTCCAGCATAACATCCCTGCTCTTATATTCTATGCCTCGGCTAATAAAGGAAAGCATTCCATATGCCTTCTTAACCACCTTATGTCCTGCTACCTTCGGGGATCTGTGGACATGCACTCCAAGGTCCCTCACTTCCTCTACACCTTTCAGTATCCTCCCATTTATTGTGTATTCCCTTGCCTTGTTTGCTATCCCCAAATGCATTACCTCAAACTTCTCTGGATTGAACTCCATTTGCCACTTTTCTGCCCATCTGACCAGTCCATTGATATCTTCCTGCAGTCTACAGCTTTCCTCCTCACTATCAACCACACGGCCTATCTTTGTATCATCCGCAAATTTCTTAATCATGCCCCCTACGTTTAATTCCAAATCGTTAATGTATACCACAAAAAGCAAAGGGCCTAGTACCGACCTGTGATACGCTCCTCCTGCACTATGTGGGAAGTCATGGACACTATCAGTGTCCCTGGCGACCATGTGTGCAGGAAGTGTGTCCAGCTGCAGCTACTGGCTAACTGTCTTTTGGAGCTGGAGCTGTGGGTGGATTCACTGTGGAGCATCCGCGATGCTGAGACTATCGTGGATAGCACGTTCAGTGAGGTGGTCACACTGCAGGTAAAGATTAGGCAGGCAGAAAGGAAATGGGTGACCACCAGGCAGAGTAAAAGGACTAGGCAGGTAGAGCAGGAGTCCCCTGGGGCCATCTCCCTCTCAAACAGATATTCTGCTTTAGATACTGTTGGGGGAGATGGCTTATCAGGGGAAAGCAGCAAGAGCCAGGATCGGGGCACCACGGGTGGCTCTGCTGCACAGGAGGGGAGGAAGAAGAGTGGCAGGGCTATAGTGATAGGTGATTCAATTGTAAGGGGAACAGACAGGCGTTTCTGCGGCCGGAAACGTGACTCCAGGATGGTATGTTGCCTCCCTGGTGCTAGGGTCAAGGATGTCACGGAGCGGCTGCAGGGCATTCTGGAAGGGGAGGGTGAACAGCCAGGAGTCATGGTCCATATTGGTACCAACAACATAGGTAAAAAAAAGGGATGAGGTCCTGCAAGGTGAATTTAACGAATTAGGAGATAAATGAAAAAGCAGGACTTCAAAGGTAGTGATCTCAGGATTACTACCGGTGCCACGTGCTAGTGAGTATAGGAACAGGAGAATAGACAGGATGAATGCATGGTTACAGGGATGGTGTAGGAGGGAGGGATTTAGATTCCTGGGACATTGGGACTGGTTCTGGGGAAGGTGGGACCTGTACAAGCGTGACGGGTTACACCCGAGCAGGACCGGGACCAATGTCCTCGCGGGGGTGTTTGCTAGTCCTGTTGGGGAAGGTTTAAACTAGAGTGGCAGGGGGATAGGAACCTGAGCGGGGAGTCAGAAGGGAATAAAATTGAGAGCAGCAAGAGAGGGGAAGACCCAGGGGAAATCTACAACACAAATAGTACAAACAGTTGTTCAAGAACAAGTGAGAGGGAAAAGCGTAGAGCAGCGGAAAGAAAGTGTACTTTAGGCACGACAGATAAAATAAAAACTAGAAGGCGTAAGGCAATTAACCCAGCATCAAAGCTGTGGCAGGGGGTTGGGAACCTGAGCAGGGAGACAGAGGAAAGCGTGTCAGGAAGGGACAGAAGGTGTGGAGTAAAAGGTAAAGTGTTAAAAAAAGGAAAAAGCAGGAACTAAGTATCACAAAACATATTTGAAAGTTCTTTATCTAAATGCACGTAGCATTTGTAACAAAATGGACGAGTTAACGGCACAAATAACTACGTATGGGTATGATCTTGTGGCCATTACAGAAACATGGCTGCAGGGTGACAACGACTGGGAATTAAATATGCCAGGGTATTTAACAATCAGGAAGGACATGCAGGAAGGAAGGGGAAGTGGGGTGGCTATGTTAATAAAGGAAGGAATCACTGTAATACAGAGAAATGATATTGGGACAAAGGATCAGGATAATGAAACAGTTTGGGTAGAGATAAGGAATAATAAGGGGGACAAAACACTAGTGGGCGTAGTATATAGGCCTCCGAATAGTTGCAACTCTACTAGAAGAAGTATTAATCAGGAAATAGTCGGGGCATGTAATAAGGGAACAGCTATAATAATGGGGGATTTTAACTATCATATTAACTGGACAAATCAAATTGGGGAGGGCAGCCTTGAGGAAGAGTTTATTGAGTGTATTAGGGATGGATTTCATGAGCAGTATGTAACTGATCCTACAAGGGAGCAGGCAACCTTGGACCTGGTCCTGTGTAATGAGCCAGAATTAATTAATAATGTCCTAGTTAAGGATCCCCTTGGAATGAGTGACCATAACATGGTTACATTCCATATCCAATTAGAGGGTGAGAAGGTTAGTTCTCAAACAAGCGTACTGAGCTTGAATAAAGGAGACTATGATGGTATGAGAGCGGAATTGATAAAAGTGGACTGGAAAAATAGATTAAAGGGTAAGACGGTACATGAGCAGGGGTGTTCATTCAAGGAGTTATTTTACAACTTTCAAAAAATATATATTCCACTGAGGAAAAAAGGGTGTAAAAGAAATGACAGCCATCCGTGGCTAAGTAAAGAAATTAAGGATAGTATCCGACTAAAAACAAGGACAAATAAGGTAGCCAAACTTAGTGGGAGGATAGAAGATTGGGAAGTCTTCAAAAGACAGCAAAAAGTAACTAAAGGATTGATTAAGAAAGGGAAGATAGATTATGAAAATAAATTAGCAAAAAATATAAAAACAGATAGCAAGAGTTTCTATAGTTATATAAAAAGAAAAAGGGTGGGTAAGGCAAATGTAGGTCCCTTAGAGGATGAGACCGGGAAATTAATGGTGGGAAACATGGAGATGGCAAAAATGCTGAACAAATATTTTGTTTCAGTCTTTACTGTAGAGGACACTAAGAATATCCCAACACTGGACAAACAAGGGGCTCTAGGGGGGGAGGAGCTAAATACGATTAAAATCACTAAAGAATTGGTACTCAGTAAATTAATGGGACTCAAGGCAGATAAATCCCCTGGACCTGATGGCTTACATCCAAGGGTCTTGAGGGAAGTGGCAGTAGGGATTGTGGATGCTTTGGTAGTAATTTTCCAAAATTCTCTGGACTCGGCAAAGGTCCCGGCAGATTGGAAAACTGCTAATGTAACACCCTTATTTAAAAAGGGTAGTAGGCAGAAGGCTGGAAATTATAGACCAGTTAGCCTAACATCTGTGGTGGGTAAAATTTTGGAGTCTATTATTAAGGAGACAGTAGCAGAACATTTGGATAAACATAATTTAATAGGACAAAGTCAGCATGGCTTTACGAAGGGGAAGTCATGTCTGACAAATTTGCTTGAGTTCTTTGAGGACATAACGTACATGGTGGATAAAGGGGAACCAGTGGACGTAGTGTATTTAGACTTCCAGAAGGCATTCAACAAGGTGCCACATAAAAGATGATTGCTCAAGATAAAGAATCACTGGATTGGGGGTAATATTCTGGCATGGGTGGAGGATTGGTTATCTAACAGGAAGCAGAGAGTTGGGATAAATGGTTCATTCTCGGACTGGCAACCAGTAGCCAGTGGTGTTCCGCAGGGGTCGGTGCTGGGTCCCCAACTCTTTACAATCTATATTCACGATTTGGAGGAGGGGACCGAGTGTAACATATCAAAGTTTGCAGATGATACAAAGATGGGAGGGAAAGTAGAGAGTGAGGAGGGCATAACAAACCTACAAGGGGATATAGACAGGCTGGGTGAGTGGGCAGAGATTTGGCAGATGCAATACAATATTGGAAAATGTGAGGTTATGCACTTTGGCAGGAAAAATCAGAGAGCAAGTTATTATCTTAATGTCGAGAAACTGGAAAGTACTGCAGTACAAAGGGATCTGGGGGTCCTAGTGCAAGAAAATCAAAAAGTTAGCATGCAGGTGCAGCAGGTGATCAAGAAGGCCAATGGAATGTTGGCTTTTATTGCTGGGGGATAGAATATAAAAACAGGGAGGTATTGCTGCAGTTATATAAGGTATTGGTGAGACCGCACCTGGAATACTGCATACAGTTTTGGTGCCCATACTTAAGAAAATACATACTTGCTCTCAAGGCAGTACAAAGAAGGTTCACTCGGTTAATCCCGCGGATGAGGGGGCGGACATATGAGGAGAGGTTGAGTAGATTGGGACTCTACTCATTGGAATTCAGAAGAATGAGAGGCGATCTTATTGAAACATATAAGATTGTGAAGGGGCTTGATCGGATGGATGTGGTAAGGATGTTCCCAATGATGGGTGAAACTAGAACGAGGGGGCATAATCTTAGAATAAGGGGCTGCTCTTTCAAAACTGAGATGAGGAGAAACTTCTTCACTCAGAGGGTGGTAGGTCTGTGGAATTTGCTGCCCCAGGAAGCTGTGGAAGCTACATCATTAAATAAATTTAAAACAGAAATAGACAGTTTCCTAGAAGTAAAGGGAATTAGGGGTTACGGGGAGCGGGCAGGAAATTGGACATGAATTTAGATTTGAGGTTAGGATCAGATCAGCCATGATCTTATTGAATGGCGGAGCAGGCTCGAGGGGCCAATTGGCCTACTCCTACTCCTATTTCTTATGTTCTTATGAGCCCTGTGGCACCTCACTGGAAACAGACTTCCAGTCGCAAAAACACCCGTCAACCGGTTGAGGCGAATAGCATAGATGCATTTAAGGGGAAGGTAGATAAACACATGAGGGAGAAAGGATCAGAAGGATTGCTGATAGGGTGAGATGAAGTAGGGTGGGAGGAGGCTTGTGTGGAGCATAAACACTGACAGAGACCTGAGGGGTCTGTTTTTTGCTGTACATTCAATGTAATGTATGTTGTAATGTAGTCCTGGCCAATATTTATCCCTCAACCAATGTCACTAGAACAGATCATCTGGTTATTATCATATTGCTGTTCGTGGGAGCTTGCTGTGCGCAAACTGGCTGCCGCATTTGCTACATTAAAACGGTGACCACACTTCAAAAAGTACTTCATTTGGCTGTAACGCGCTTTGGGCCTTCCAAAGGCCATGAAAGGCGCTGTATAAATGCGAGTTCTTGCATTCTTTTTTCATTAAACGTGGCCTGTTCATGTGAACATTAAAGATCTCATGGCATTCAAAGAAGAGCAGGGAGTTACCCAAAACCAAAATCCTACCCTCAATCAACACCACCAAAAAAATATATTTTGGCTGGTCATTCATCTCATTGCTGGTTGTATTTGGGATCATTCAAATGGCTGTTGTGTTTGCCTACGTAACAGCAGTGACTGCACTTCAAAGTAATCCAGCGGACGTGAAGCAAATGGGTTCATTTTTGGGAGAAGTGCTGTAAAAATTCAAGTTCCTTCTTCCAGAGCTCTGTTCTTATCTCCAGCTTCCTTATATTCTTATCTCTTCCTTATGATGGGGAGAAATTTCTTCTGAGAAATCATAAATGCAGTATTGATAAAGGGGGTTCGGATTTTGTTGCACACAGCGCACAGAGATAATCTCCGCCCCACTCCCCGTCCCCCCGTCCCCCACCAACATGAAGAGGTACTTTGATGTTGGTTGAAAATCTGTTCTCAAAAGAGGATGAGTCAGCACTTCATATTCAAAGGGTTTCGCCATTGCTGAGATCTGTGACTGATATCATTGTGATTTTTTTTTAACATAATAGAGATTTTTCTTTTAAATCAAGAAAAAGAAAGTCCCATTTTAACTTGGGCTTTTGATGGACTTCATGGCACAAAGTATCTGTCAGACGACACAAAGGCAGAATCCAGCATGAGAGAGCAGAGGCGTAATAAAAAAAATGAACTATTCTGTTACTGTATCTTGACAAGCTCACTAATCACATTCAGTACTAACAAGAGGAATGGGTAATTATTCTGTCACAATGGATTCCGCTGCTAAATGAAGATGTAAAGAAATACCAACAATAAATGAAGTTATTATTCACCTGACTGACTTTTCTCATTAAAATCAATAACAAAACCCCTCAGTCCCCTTCAATCCTAATTTCACTTTAAGCCCAGGATATGTCTGCAATGCACTTTTCTAATATCTAATTTGTTATCATTTCTACTTTTTTCCCATAACTTTGAATGATTACATTAAAAGGGAAATTATCCTGATCGGGGACCAAGTATGAGGGCCGGAGTGTGCTAATCAACTGTGGAGGGCATCACTGCTGAGCCCGATCCTGTCCTAAAAGTTTTTAATTTGAGGCATTGGGAGATCAGAAGCAAATGTAGGTCAGAGAGCACAGGGCTTTTTAAAAAATTCATTCTTAAGATGCCGGCATCGCTCATTTATTGCTCATCCCTAGTTACCCTGATAAGGGGGGTGGTGGTGGGCCGCTTTCTTGATCCGCTGCAGTCTGTGTGGTGAGCAGTTTGAAACAAGTGAACGGCCACCATGTTGCTCTGGGACTAGAGTTACATATAGGGCCGACCGGGTAAGGATGGCAGGTTGCCTTCCCTAAAGATCATCAGTAAACCAGTTAGGTTTTTACGACAACCTGACAGCTTCATGGTCACTTTTTCACTGATGCCAGCTTATGATTCCCAGATTTTTAAAAAACTGAAATCAAATTCTCAAAGTTCAATGCGATTTGAACTCATATTCTTCTGAATTAAGTGGTCCAGGCTTCTGGACTACTAGTCCAGTAACATAATCACTACACTACCGCACCCTCTTAATGATGAGTGAGCAGGATGATAGGATACGGACAGCAACATTTTGGCTGAGCTGAAGTTTATGGACGTTGGGAGATGGGAGGCCGGCCAGCAGAGCATTGGAATAATTGAGTCTGGAGGAGACAAAGGCATGGATGGGGGTTTTGGCAGTGGATAAGAACATAGAAATTGCTAGACAAAGAAAGACCAAGGTCCATCTAGTTCTCCTTCTACCTTCCTGGTGGTCGCATGAGCTGATGGGGTGAGGGAGGGACAGAGACGGGCGATGTTATGGAGGTGGAATAGGCGGTATTTGTAATGGAGAGGATATGGGGTCAGAAGCTCAGCTCAGGGTCAAATAGGACGTCAAGGTCGCGAATAGTTTGGAGGCATTGGCCGGGGCTGGAAGATGGAATCGGTGATGAGGGTACGGAGTTTGTGGTGGGGGCTGAGGACGATAGCTTCAGTCTTCCCAATGTTTAATTGGAGGAATTTGCAGCTCATCCGGGACTGAATATCGGGCGTGGAGTCTGACAACACAGACGGCAGTCGAGGGGTCCGGGGGACATGGTGGAGAAGTAGAACTGGATGTCGTCTGCGTTCACGTGGAACCTGACGTCATGTCACCATGGGGCAGCATGTAGCTAAGGAAGAGAGGGGGGCTCAGGATAGATCTTTAGGGGAGTCCAGAGGTAACAGTGCGGGAGCGAAGAGAGAAGCCAATTCTACAGACGCTTTAGCTACGGTTCGATAGGTAAGAGAGAAACCAAACAAGGGCAGTCCCATTCAGCTGAACAATGGAAGAGAGACGTTGGAGGAGGATGGTGTGGTCACCTGTGTCAAAGGCTGCAGGGAGATCGAGAAGGATGACAAGGGACAGTGCACCACAGTCACAGCCACAGCGGATGTCATTTGTGACTTTGATGAGGGCCGTTTCAGTGCTGTAGCAAGAGCGGAAAACTGATTGGAGAGATTCAAAATGGAGTTGTAAGAAAGGCGAACGTGGACTCGGGAGGCAACAACATGTTCAAGGACTTTGGAGAGGAAAGGGAGGTTATCATAGAATCATATAAAATAGGAGCAAAAGTAGGCCATTCGGCCCTTCGGGCCTGCTCCGCCATTCAAAATGATCATGGCTGATCGTCTAACTCAGTACTCTGTTCCCGCTTTTTCCCCATATCCCTTGATCCCTTTAGATCCCTGGAGATGGGGCGGCAGTTTGCAAGGTCAGAGGTGGGATTTTTTTTTTGGTGGTGGGGGGAGGTTTGGTGACAGCAGTTTTGAAAGAGAGGAGAAGGAACCATTTGCAATGTTAGCTAGCAGAGGGGTCCAAGAAGGGAAATTGAGTGGTCAGCAGTTAAATGAGAATAGAGTCAAGAAGGTGGGTCTTGTCGACAAGACGAGCTCGGAGAGGGCATGAGGGGGAACATAAGAACATAAGAAATAGGAGTAGGAGTAGGCCATACGGCCCCTCGAACCTGCTCCGCCATTCAATAAGATCATGGCTGATCTTCTATCTCAACTCCACATTCTCACCCTATCCCCATATCCCTTGATTACCTTACTGTCCAAAAATCTATCAATCTCTGTTTTGAATATACTCAACAACTGAGCATCCACAGCCCTCTGGGGTAGAGAATTCCAAAGATTCACAACTCTCTAAGTGAAGAATTTTTTTCTCATCTCAGTCTTAAATGGCCGACCCCTTATCCTGAGACTATGACACTTAGTTCTAGACTCTCCCGCCAGGGAAAACAGCCTCTCAGTACCTACTCTGTCAAGCCCTCTAAGAATTTTATACGTTTCAACGAGATAACCTCTCATTCTTCTAAACGCCAGAGAATATCGGTCCATTCTACTCAATCTCTTCGCATAGAACAACCCTCTTATCCCAGGAATCAATCTAGTGAACCTTCATTGCACCCCTTCTAAGTATATCCTTCCTTAAGTAAGGAGACCAAAACCGTACACAGAACTCCAGGTGTGGTCACACCAGAGCCCTATATAATTGCAGCAAGACCTCCTTACCCTTATATTCCAACCCCCTTTCAATAAAAGCTAACATACCATTTGCTTTGCTGATTGCTTGCTCTACCTGCATGTTAACATTCTATGATTTGTGTACAAGGACACCCAAATCCCTCTGAATATCAAAATTTACTAGTCTCTCAACTTTTGAAAAATATTCTGCTTTTCTATTTTTCCACCAAAGTGGATAATTTCACATTTCCCCACATTATACTCACTCTGCCACCTTCTTGCCCAATCACTTAACACGTCTATATCCCTTTGCAGCCTCTTTGCATCCTCCTCACAGCTTACTTTCCCACCTAGCTTTGTATCATTAGCAAGCTTGGATACATTACACTCGGGAATAGAAGAGAAACTAGAGAAAGGCTCGATTTCAGGGCTAAGGCAGGAGGAAACTTTGGCAGAGGTTCGGCTCGGTGGGGAAGTGGGGATGTGGCAGAGGCAGCTGAATGGATAGTCTCATTCTTAGTGACAAAGAGGTCCATGAGCTCCTCGTACTTGTTGTTTGAGGGGTTTAAGGAAACTGTTGGTAATGGAGAAAAGAAGTTGTGGGTTATCTTTGCTCTCCAGGATGATCCTGGAGCACTGAATGGTTTTGGCAGAGGACAGCAAGGCTCGATGGTGCTTTATCAGAATGAAACCTGGGCTTAGAGGGTTACATTATGAGGATAAGTTGCATAAATGGCTTGCATTCCCTTGAGTATAGAAGATTGAGGGGTGATCTGATCGATGTGTTTAAAATGTTAAAAGGACTCAAAAGATACAGAGAAACTATTTCCTCTGGTGGGTGCATCAAGTACAAGGGCACAAAATCTTAAAATTAGAGCTAAGGCACTCAGGAGTGAAATCTGAAAGCTTGTTTTCCACACAAAGGGTAGCAGAGATCTAAAATTATCTCCCCCAAAAGGTTGTGGATGCTGGGTCAATTGGAGCTTTCAAGACTGAAGTTGATAGCTTTTTGTTAGGTAAGGTTCTCAAGGGATATGGCTGGGTAAATGGAATTGAGGTGCAGGTCAGCCAGGATCTAACTGAATGGCAGAGCAGGCTCGAGGGGCTGCATGGCCTACTCCTGGTCTTAATGTTCCTCTGCTCCTATGATGTAGTCCAGCAGGTCTGGCGATGGATGGCGAAACCAAGAAAAGTAGGGAAACATTAAAACTGTGAAGAGGCACTGATTGGAAATCAGTGACTAAGTGGGATACGTATTGTCGGATCACGAATACAAGTGATTTATCACAGTGTGACATTTCGCGAATACCTACATTTACAGCCAGCAGTTAGATTTGCTGCCCGAGTATTGCACTTTTGTATTAAAACCTCCCAAAGGCATTGAAAACGCTGACATCTGACTCGTTCTGAATGATAACAAATGACTTGCCCAGCCGATCACGTGCTACTCAGTGATGGGCATCTGTTTTAAAATCAATTTCAAAGCATGTCAAATCATACATCACTCTCTTGATCTCGTGTATGCTGAGGCTAAAGGTTGCTGCTTTGCCATTTTTCATTGTTTGGAGTGAATGTGATCTCAATTTCAGTCATTTAATTATCCGTCAAGTTATTGTTCGTTCAACAAGCTGAAAAACAGCACAGCACACCAAAATCTGTACGAGCCCAGGCTTGCTAGGGTTATGGTAGTGTAGTGGTTATGTTACTTGACTAACAATCTAGAGGCCTAGACTGATAATCCCATTCAACCTATGAGTTCAAATCCCACCAAAGTAGTTTAAGAATTTAGATTCAGTATTTTTTTAATATAAAAAGCTGGTATCATGACCATGTAGCTGTCAAATTGTGGTAAAAACCCAACTGGTTCACTATTGTCCTTTGAGGAAGGAAACCTGCCGTCCTTATCCGGTCTGGCCTATATGTGACTCCAGTCCCACACCAGCGTGGTTGACTCATAACTGCCCTCTAAAGTGGCCCAGTAAATTGTATCAAATTGCTACCAGTGGTTCAAGAAGAAGGTCCCACCACCACTTTTTCAGGGCAACTAGGGATGCGCAATAAATGCTGGCCTTGCCAGTGACATCCGCATCTCGAGGGTTAATTCAAACAAAATTGCTCAGCTGAATTCTAGAAAAAAAGAGTTGGAATCTCCTTCCCATCCATCACATTCCCTTCCCCTTCAAGCACCATATTTGGTTTAGTTGGTACATGTCTTGCCCAGCAATGAGAAGATAATGGGTTCAAGCCCCACACTAGGATTTGAGTCCAATATCTAGGCTGAGATTTCAGTAGAATGATGGGGGAGAGATGTATATCCTTTATTTCAAATAAGATGCTAGCAACCAGCACTTTTTAAAAGTTGTGATTGGAAGTTGAAGGTAAGCTAGTATCATAGTTGGTACGGCATAGGAGCAGGCCATTCAGCCCATCATGCCTATGCTGGCTCTTTGAAAGAGCTATCCAAATAGTCCCATTCCCCTGCTTTTTCCCCATAGCCCTGTAAATTTTTTCCCTTCAAACATTTATCCAATTCCCTTTTGAAAGTTACTTTTGGATCTGCTTCCACCACCCTTTCAGGGAGTGCATTCCAGATCATTACAACTCGATGTGTAAGGAAATGTTTCCTCATGTTGTCTCTGGCTCTTTTGCCGATCACCTTACGTCTGTGTCCTCGGGTTACCGACCCTTCTGCCACTGGAAACAATTTCTCCTAATTTACTCAGTCAAAGCCGTTCATGATTTTGAACACCTCTATCAAATCTCCCCTTAACCTTCTCTGTTCTAAGGAGAACAACCCCAGCTTCTCCAGTCTCTCCACATAACTGAAGTCCCTCATCCCTGGCACCCTCTCTAAGGCTTTGACATCCTTCCTAAAGTGTGGTGCCTAGAATTGAACACAATATGCCAGCTGAGGCCTAACCAGTGTTTCATAAAAGTTTAGCATAACTTCTTTATTTTGTACTTTATGCCTCTATTAATAAAGCCCAGGATCCCATTTGCTTTAACAACCTTCTCAACTTGTCCTGCCACCTTCAAAGATTTGTGTACGTGCACCCCCAGGTCTCTCTGTTCCTGCACCCCCTTTAAACTTGTAACATTTAGTTTATATTGCCTCTCCTCATTCTTCCTACCAAAATGTATCACTTCACACTTATCTGCGTTAAATATAATCTGCCATTTCACCAGTCTGTCTATATCCTCCTGAAGACTGTTACTATCCTCCACATTGTTTACTACATTTTTGAGTTTCGTGTCATCTGCAAACTTTGAAATTATACCCTCTATACCCAAGTCCCGGTCATTAGTGTACATCAAAAAGAGCAGTGGTTCTAATACTGACCCCTGGGGAACACCACTGTATACTTCCCTCCAGTCTGAAAAACAACCGATCGCCACTACTCTCTGCTTTCTGACCCTTAGCCAATTTTGTATCCACACTGCCACTCTCCCTTTAATCCCATGGGCTTTAATTTTGCTAACAAGTCTATTATGTGGTATTTTATCAAATGCCTTTTGGAAGTCCATATACGCAACATCAACTGCACTATCCTCATCAACCCTCTTCGTTACTTCATCAAAGAGCTCAATCATGTTAGTCAAACACAATTTTCCTTCAGCATATCCATGCTGACTTACATTTATTACCCCACACAAAGTGTTCTGGAACATAGGGACACGAGTAGGCCATTTAGCCTCTTTAGCCTATTCCGCCATTCAATGAGATCATGATTGACCTGTGACCTAACTCCATATCCCCACCGTAGCCCCATACCCCTTAATACTTTTGGTTAACAAAAATCTATCATTCTCCGATTTAAAATTAACAATTGAGCCAGCATCAAATGCGGTTTGCAGAAGAGAGTTCCAAACTTCTACCACCCTGTAGAAGTGTAGAAGTGTTCCCTAACTTCACTCCTGAAAGTCCTGGTTCAAATTTTTAGGTTATGTCCCTTAGTCCTTGATTCCCCAACCAGCGGAAATAGTTTCTCTCTATCTACCCTATCAGTTCCCTTTAATATCTTGTAAACTTCGATCAAATAACCCCTTAATCTTCTAAATTCCAGGGAATACAACCCTAGTTCCCACATGGCACAAGATCTGAATGCGACGGGCCCCAGCTGTCCTGCCATATTAGCTAACAGTAATTTAAACTGTTTGTTTAGCTTTAAGGCACTTTACTGTTTATCTGACACTAAAACACTAACCACTAAAACATTAACCAACCACTAAAAAACACTAACCACTAAAATTGTTTAAACAACTGAGCAGGCATGTAATTTATCATGCCCAGTTCTTTCTTGCATTTTGGCCCTGCAGTTTAAACAGAGAGAATTGAAACCACACACATATTTGCTACTTGGAATGAGTCCAAGTCGAGCTGATTCTGCAGCGAAAGGGTGGAGTAGATCTTAACTTTGAACAATGGTGTAAAACGGGTGACCGCAGCCTGTTTTACATCTCTCCCGATGTGGAAATAAAAAAAATCGGAAGAAATGTAAAAGCGGCTGCCGACTCGCTGAGCCCTGTTGCTCAAAGTCAAGAACAGCCCCAATAAATCCAATGATCACTCATTCCCATTGGGGAGCCATGTTCAATGGGATTATGAGTCCGAGGATCAGGAATACATTGTTGTAGCACTATCTCCTCCACCCGGTCTCACAGGGAGCAGGGGAACACCAAACGTACCCTTAATCAGAATCAGGACATCATGGCCAAGCTCATTTTCGTACTGCACTCTGAAGGTCGGATGAAATATTTTAATCTGCACCAGCTGCGGCAAGGATCAAGGGGCTAAAAATGTGCCGCTGTTTTAGCAGGCTCCCGACAGAACTGTGGCAGGAGTCCGCCGGCAGCAAACACGGCCGGGATTCGGATTAACTGGGTCCTAGCCTCGCACGGACATTTCCTGCTTGGCCTTGTGTATGTGTGTGCGTTGGGGGGGGCAAAGCCTCTGTGAAAGCTCCTGTGAATCTTGGGATGTTTTTACTACGTTAAAGGCCCTATATAAATGCAAGTTGTTGTTGTTGTAAACTATTCTGTGGGAAAATAAGAACCGGCTAATATCTTACCTAGGATTACTCTTGTGTAAGTTGTAGACAATTCAATGTAGACAAATGTGAGGTCATCTACTTTGGATCAAAAAAGGATAGAACAGGGTACTTTCTAAATGGTAAAAAGTTAAAAACAGTGGATGTCCAAAGGGACTTAGGGGTTCAGGTACATAGATCATTGAAGTGTCATGAACAGGTGCAGAAAATAATCAAGAAGGCAAATGGAATGCTGGAATTTATATCTAGAGGACTGGAGTACAAGGGGGCAGAAGTTATGCTGCAGCTATACAAAACCCTGGTTAGACCGCACCTGGAATACTGTGAGCAGTTCTGGGCACCGCACCTTCGGAAGGACATATTGGCCTTGGAGGGAGTGCAGCGTAGGTTTACTAGAATGATACCTGGACTTCAAGGGTTAAGTTACGAGGAGAGATTACACAAATTGGGGTTGTATTCTCTAGAGTTTAGAAGGTTAAAGGGTGATCTGATCGAAGTTTATAAGATATTAAGGGGAACAGATAGGGTAGGTAGAAATAAACTATTTCTGCTGGTTGGGGATTTTAGGAGTAGGGGGCACAGTCTAAAAATTAGAGCCAGACCTTTCAGGAGTGAGATTAGAAACATTTCTACACCCAAAGGGTGGTAGAAGATTGGAACTCTCTTCCGCAAACGGCAATTGATACTAGCTCAATTGATAAATTTAAATCTGAGATAGATAGCTTTTTGGCAACCAAAGGTATTAAGGGATATGGGCCAAAGGCAGGGATATGGAGCAAGATCACAGATCAGCCATGATCTTATCAAATGGCGGAGCAGGCATGAGGGGCTGAATGGCCTACTCCTGTTCCTATGTTCCTATGTTCCTAGACATGATCTCGGTCCTCTCTGATTCATCTAAGTGAAATAATTTGTCAGCTGTGGCTCAGTGGCAGCACTCCCGTCTCTGAGTTAAAATACCTGGGGCCTGAAATCCGGGCCTGCGACTGGGTTTTGCAAGAACCCAATTAAATTAAAAATCAACCCCAGCGCTTCATCATGTTCTCAGAGCATCTCAACCAATAGATTACTTTTGAAGAGTAGTTGGTAGGTAACCATAGCAACCAGTTTAAGGTCCCACAAACAGTACGTGAACAAATAGTCAGGTAATCCGGCAGTGCTGGCTGAGGGAGGAATATTGGCCTGGATACTGCCATAGGATCTTCTACACCTGCCTCAGCAGGCAAATGGGGGCCTCTTATTAACATTTTATCCTGCACTGAAGCGTCAGCTTAGATAATGAGCTCAAGTCTGTTGTTGGGTTTGAACCCACAATCGTCTGGCACAGAGGCGAGTGCTATCGACTGAGCCAAGTTGTGTGTGACAGAGGAGACGAGTGTCCACGCAGTCTGTTTTTGGAGTTGTTGATTAAGGAGAGAATGTTGCACAGGGATCTTTAAAAATCCCACCTGGACTGTCAGAACCGGCAGACGGGACCCGCGGGTGAAGTGTCTCATTCGAAGGACGACACCTCCGACATTGCAACACTTCCTCAGCCCCGGTTTGGAGTGTCAGCCTAGATTATGAATGGAAAATTTGCACCGATCTAACTTTCACGAAGACATTTCCAAAATGTGCTTTTAAAAAAAAAGAATAATTTACTTAAATCTGCATTGAATGGTGATTTTATTCTGACCGAGATTTTCAAGTAAATCATTAGAATTACATCGTTCTTTTATTTTACAAAACATTCAGCTGGGAAGGACCTGGATTGCTCTGGGTTCTACTCCTCTCTGCCATTCAATAATGGCATTCTTCCTATTACCCAGCTCTGCCAAACCATGAAACAGAACGACAATCCAATGCGTAAGTAGTATTGATCAGTAGATTGGTGCGCAGCCCAACCCAAATCACTGCCTGCGGCTTATCACATCAACTAACGAGTCTGAGAAGGCTCAGGCTGTCAAACTGAGTTGTTTCAAAGGCTTTCAGTTCTTCTCTATCCACCCCTCCACCTCCCCACACCCCGCACCAATGCGTTAATTTTCTTCCATTTACTCCCTCTTCTCGTGGTGCTGTAGTGTCAGCAGCTCTCCAGTACAGCAGCCAGGTCCCCGCTCTTTAATGCGCAAGCCTGGGTGGTGAGTGTTGGCCAGCTATTCGACAGCAGGGGGCATCGTAGCCGAGCCCGATCCCACTCTTGCACAATCCCCCGTGCTTCCCAGCAGGAGGCGCTGTGAAGCGATCGGGAGTGTAACACCCCGCCCCCCCCGCCCCCCCCCGCCCCAGCTTGAATTTTCTGCCATACCCTCTTCAGGTCAGGTGTACGGGGAGAAAATTGGAGAAGGGGATTCGGGGCTGGGGGTGGGGGGGAGAAACAAACAAAATTAAGCAACAAAATACATGGGACAGAATGCACTGGAGTGTCAGCTGAGATTTTGTGCTCAAGCCTCTGGAGTGGGATTTGAACCAGCAACCATTCCAACTTCAGAGATAAAAGTATGACTGACTCAGCCACAGCTGAATCAATTGTACCCTCCTGTTCACACAATCACCCAAAGTCAAAATTACCCCCAGTGAGTCGTCAATCTTCAGGAGCGGAAGAAGAAAATAATTATAGAAAGTTACGGCACAGAAGGAGGCCATTTGGCCCATCATGTCCATGCCAGCTGAAAAAGATCTATCCAGCCTAATCCCACTTTCCAGCATTGGTCCGTAGCTCTGTAGGTTACGACACTTCAAGTGCACATCCAAGTACTTCTTTTTAAGTGTGTTGAGGGTTTCTGCCTCTACCACCCTTTCAGGCAGTGAGTTTCAGACCCCCACCACATTCTGGATGAAAAAATTTCTCCTCAGCTCCCCTCTAATCCTTCTCCAATTACTTCAAATCTATGCCCCATGGTCACTGACTCCTCTGCTAGGGGAAATAGGTCTTCACTATCCACTCTGTCTAGTCGCGTCATAATTTTATATACCTCAATTAAATCTCCCCTCAACCTCCTCTGTTCCAAGGAAAACAATCCCAGCCTATCCGATCTTTTCTCATAGCTAAAATTCTCCAGCCTTGGCAACATCCTCGTAAATCTCCTCTGTACCCTCTCTAGTGCAATCACATCTTTCCTGTAATGTGGTGACCAGAACTGTACGCAGTACTCAAGCTGTGGCCTAACCAATGTTTTATACAGTTCTAGCATAACCTTCCTGCTCCTATAGTCTATGGTTTGGCTAATAAAGGGAAGTATCCCGTACGCCTTTTTAACCACCTTATTTACCTGTCCTGCTACCTTCAGGGATCTGTGGACATGCACTCCAATGTCCCTTTGTTCCTCTACACCTCTCAGTATCCTTCCATTTATTGTGTACTCCCTTGCCTTGTTAGCCCTCCCCAATGCTATACCACACACTTCTCCAGATTGAGTTCCATTTGCCACTTTTCTGCCCACTTGACCAGTCCATTGATATCTCCCTGCAGTCTACAGCTTTCCTCCTCACTATCAACCACACGGCCAATTTTTGTATCATCTGCAAACTTCTTGATCAAGCCCCCCACATTCAAGTCCAAATCATTAATATATACCACAAAAAGCAAGGGACCTAGTACTGAGCCTTGTGGGAGGAAAGGGAGGAAAATATAAAAACAGCAGCACATCGAATGAGAGTGCTCAGCCAAGAGAGAATCCCTTCACCTCTGAGTGATGGACGAATATTAATGTCAGTGGTGTGTTTTCCCACTACCCTAATTCACTGTTCATCTGCTTGTAAAACTTTTCTTTATCTACCCGACACTAACGTAAGACAAGCCCTGAGCTCTGATGCAGGCATTCAAGGCCGCTTTGAAAGACAAATCTAAACGCCATCTCTGATTGCTCCTCTATCTTGCTTCACAGTATTGAATGCATTCCTTTTGAAGTTCCTGTCAGACACCATCAAATGAAACAGCATTTCAATGGATCTTATTCAATTTTCATTCCAGTGGCATAACATCATTCCAATTATTTATGATTTATCCTTTTGTTGTGCATGCATTATTTTTTTTCTTTTTGCTAACATGCCTGAGGTCTTTGGTTTCTAGACACTGCTAAAAATGCAGAACGGCTTACAATCAAAACTGCACTCAGAATTTGATTGCCCAAGTGCCACTTATACCCTTTAATGTCCGTACATTCGTGAAATGCAAGTGCATGTTTGCATTTGACATTAGGGAACCTAAACTGTCAATTAAAGAGATTTAAACTTGGAAATAACACTGTGCGAGATTACATTGAGAATTGCACAGAGTCTACAGCACAGAAACAGGCCATTCAGCCGAAGTGGTCTATGCTCCACACGAGCCTCCTCCCACCCCTCTTCATCTAACCCTATCAGGATATCCTTCTATTCCTTTCTCCCTCATGTGTTTATCTAGCTTCCCCTTAAATGCATCTGTGCTATTCACCTCAACTACTCCATGTGGTAGTGAGTTCCACATTCTTACCACTCTTTGGGTTAAGAAGTTTCTCCTGAATTCCCTTATTGGATTTATTAGTGACTATCCTATATTGATGACCTCTAGTTTTGGACTCCCCCACAAGTGGAAACATCTTCTCTATGTCTACCTTATCAAACCCTTTTATTATCTTAAAGACCTCTGTCAGGTCACCCCTCAGCGTTCTCCTTTCTAGAGAAAAGAGCCCCAGCCTGTTCAGCCTTTCCTGACAAGTTTATCCTTTCAGTTCTGGCATCATTCTTGTGAATCTTTTGTAGGAAGCTTCGTGCAGTGTATCAAGTTTTTAAAAAGTTATTTTTTCTTAGGACATGAGTGATTCAGCCAAGGCCGGGCATTTATTGCCCAGCCCTAGTTGCCATGAGAAGGTGCTTGGTGAGCATACTCCTCGAACTGCTCTTGTTATGATGCTCCCACAATGGTATTCTGCCTCGATTTCTTCTTCAGTTCACAAGGTATTAAGAGTCAACCACATCATGTGGGACTGGAATCACGAGTAGGCCATACCAGGTATGGGTGGCAGGCTTCCTTCCCTGAAGGTCATTAAAGAACCAGTTGAGTTTTTACGACAATCTAAAAGCTTTCATGGTTTTTTTCGGTGCGAGCCCACAAAATACCAGATTTATTGAATTTAATTCACAAGTTGCTATGGTGGGAATTGAACCCACAACCTCTGGATTGCTAATCCAGTACGATAAACACTGTGGGGGGGGGGCAGGGTAGTCTTGGATTTATAAAGTCATTATGGTGCGGAAGATAGTACCATGAAATTGGTGCTTTTTGTTCCCTTCTGCATCTGAACAATGGGAGCAATGGGATCCAATTTCTCCCTCCATGATCTTGCACATCATCTAAGAGTTTTCACGTAACTCAGTGCTCCCACCCTGTGATTGGCTTATCTGTCAATTTACTCCCTCGCTCCCTTCATTTTTTTTCTAACCTTTCGTGCTTACTGTGTCAGCCGTGGCTCAGTGGGTAGCACTCTTACCTCTGAGTCAGAAAGTTGTGGGTTTAAGTACCACTCCAGAGACTTGAGCACAAAATCCAGTCAGTACTGAGGGACTGCTACACTTTTAGTGGTGCCATCTTTCAGATGAGACATTAAACTGAGGCTCCATCAACCCTCACTATTTTGAAGAAACCATGATGTGGAGATGCCGGTGATGGACTGGGGTGGACAAATGTAAGGAATCTTACAACACCAGGTTATAGTCCAACAGTTTTATTTGAAAATCACAAGCTCCGAAAGCTTGTGATTTTCAAATAAAACTGTTGGACTATAACCTGGTGTTGTAAGATTCCTTACATATTTTGAAGAAAAGCAGGGGAGTGCTCCCTGATGTCCTAGCCGATATTTATCCCTCAACCAACATCAATAAAACAGGTGATCTGGTCAGTATCTCATTGCTGTTTGTGGGACATTGCTGTGTGCAAATTGGCTGCTGCATTTCCTACATTACAACAGTGAGTACCCTTCAAAAAGTACTTCATTGGTTGAAAATTGGTTTGGGATATCCTGAGGTCATGAAAGGCGCTGTATAAATGCAAGTCTTACTTTCTTTTATGAAAATATCTGTTCATCTTTCAGTCGTCAGTTTGGATGAAGAGCTACACACCCAGAGCGTCACAATCTGTCTTTTTTCGACACAGATGCTGACTGACTGACCGACCTGCTGTGAACTTCCAACATTTGCAGATTTTATTTCACAATTCCGGCATTTGCAGTCATTTTTTTTTGCAAACGACAAAGTGCTTTACTAACAAAAACAGAAAACGCTGGAAACACTCAGCAGGTCAGGCAGCATCTACGGGGAGAGAAACAGAGTTCACGTTTCAGGTCGATGACCTTTCATCAGAACTGGAAAGTGTTAAGAGATGAACTGCAAATACAGAGCCAGGGCAAGGGGGAGGAGGGGGAGAGGAAAGAATAAAGGTCTCTGATAGGCTGGAGTGCAGGATTGATTAAATGACAAAAGTGATGATAGTGCAAGGCAAAAGGAGGTGTAGAATGAGACATGTATAGAAACAAATGACGGGTCCAGAGGAGGTGTAAATGGCTACAGGAGGACAGCAGAGAGGGAGGGAAGCATGGAAAATCTGATAAAGAGAAGGATCCCAGGGCCTGGGAGTGTGGTAGAAGAAAGGCAAATGTAAGGAATCTTACAACAACAGGTTATAGTCCAACAGCTTTATTCGAAAATCACAAGCTTTCGGAGATTATCTCCTTCGTCAGGTGAGTGAGTGAATGAGAGGTTCTCAAATCGTATATCTTATATTAGGCTGGGACACGATCACACCAATCAAAGGTGTCGTTGGTGTTCAGACAGGTTAGCCACGGAAAACAGTACGTCCCAGTATACTGAATACACAATGGGTCAAATTACACAGACAGAGAGAGAAAGAGACCCGAAAGGCAGAGAGAGAGAGAGAGAATGTCCAGTTGTATTAAAAACAGATAACTAACAAATTGTCGAGCAGAAATTGATAGCCAAGTTCCGCACCCATGAGGACAACCTCAACCGGGATATTGGGTTCTTGTGACGCTACACGTAACCCCACCAGCAAGGGGGGAGAAAAAAGTTATCTGTTTTTAATACAACTGGACATTCTCTCTCTCTCTCTCTGCCTTTCGGGTCTCTTTCTCTCTTTGTCTGTGTAATTTGACCCATTGTGTATTCAGTATACTGGGACGTACTGTTTTCCGTGGCTAACCTGTCTGAACACCAATGACACCTTTGATTGGTGTGATCGTGTTCCAGCCTAATATAAGATATGCGATTTGAGAACCTCTCATTCACTCACTCACCTGACGAAGGAGATAATCTCCGAAAGCTTGTGATTTTCAAATAAAACTGTTGGACTATAACCTGGTGTTGTAAGATTCCTTACATTTGTCCACCCCAGTCCATCACCGGCATCTCCACATCAGAAGAAAGGCAGGTAGAGCCCCAGGGGTGCGGACTGCCCCACTCTACTTTTCTTTTTGACGAGACTGCGCATGATTACATAACACTTTTCAGCTCCAGTCAAAATTGGACCATCCTCCAGTCAGAACTTTTAGTGAAAAAGTACGTATAAGAAAGTGGGCAAAATAACTTTCTGCTTGTGTCTATTTCTTTGTTTTTGCTTAAAATTAGCAAATGGAAGAACAAGTAGCCCTCAAGTCACTTGGATCATTATCTCACGACGCCCAGGAGAGATTATCCCAAATCCTTTGCGTTTCATAACCTTGGCACTTGAAGCAAGACTGATAAGGGGGATTAGTTGATTTTCCTGCGACCTTCATTGAAGAACATACTTGATTCCGTTTGCGATGATATAAACAACTGTCTTTCTATTACCTTTTAATACGATTGTTCCCGAGACCATTTTTATCAGATGCTCGTAATATAACAGGAAACAGCTTTGGGGGTAACCGCAAAGCAATAGAGGGAAAATCCTTTCACCGGGCAAGAGTTAATCTTAGGAGCAGGAGTAGGCCATTCAACCCCTTGAGCCTGTTCTGCCATTCAATTAGATCATGACTAATCTGTATCTTAATTCCATCTACCCACCTTGGTTCTATAGCCCTTGAAACCGTTGCCTAACAAAAATCTATCAATCTCAGTTTTGAAATTTTCAATTGAACAGCTTTTTTTGTAGTGGGGGGGGCGCATAGAAAGAGTCCATATTTCCGCTGCCCTTTGTGTGAAGAAGTGCTTCCTGTCACCACCCCTGAACGGCCTAGCTCTAATTTTAAGTTTATGCCCCCTTGTTCTGGACTCCCCCCACCAGAGGAAATAGTTTTGCTCTATCTAGCCTGTCAATTCCTTTAATCATCTTGAACACCTCAATGATATCACCCCTTAATCTTCTATACTCAAGGGAATACAAGCCTAGGCTATGAACTGATGTTGAAGGACCTGCTGTCAATACACGCCCATTTGATTTTCGAAGCTGACACTTACTGTAAGAGCAGCCGTAGACTTCAACCCGCATCCCAATTCTTCCATTGGGATTCCAATCAAGAGGAACAAAGCGAAGGAATCTGGCTTTGATGGAGTGCTGCAACTTGTGGTGCACAACAGTGTCTGCATTGGAGTTTCCAACAAAGGCCTACAATGGGAAGGAAGGAAAGAAACAAAGGATTGAGGCGGAGTAATAATAACGCTATTAATGATCACCCACCCGTAACCACCAGCTGGAGCGGGTCTGAGAATCGCACTGTTAGCAATCGATCATCTTTACCGAGCACGATCAAGAGAGAAAATTTTTAAACAGCCTTTATCGCTTGAGAATTAATGGTGATATCCTGTGTACGGGTTGGGTGATAAATCGCAAACTATTTAGAATTTGGACCGAAATGGCTGGGCTGTAGTTACACCTTAAAATTAGAAAAAAATATAATGTTTTATTCTGTTCATTCTTGAAGCAATTATTCCTTTAGAATTAATACCAGGGCTCTGAGGCTTAAATTAGGAGGACAAGTTGCATAAACTTGGCTTGTAGTCCCTTGTGTTCAGAGGATTGAGTGGTGATCCAATTGAGGTGTTTAAAACGATAAAAGGATTCAACAGTGTAGATACAGAGATGCTATTTCCTCTGGTGGAGGAGTCTAGAACAAGGGAGAGTCTTAAAATTAAAGCTAGGCCATTCAGGAGTGAAATCAGGAAGCACTTTTTCACAAAAAGGGTAGTGGAAATCTGAAATTCAGTCCTCCAAAAGGCTGTGGATGCAAGGTCAATCGACATTTTTAAGGCTGAGATCGACAGATTTTTATTGGGTAAGGGTATCAATGGGCTCGATGGACTGAATGGCCGCCTTCCATGCTATAACCTTTCTATGATTCTATGGTACATGGATATGGATCAAAGGCAGTTAAATGTGGTTGAGGTACAGATCAGCCACAATCTAACTAAATGGCGCAATCGGCTTGAGGGGCTGAATGGCCTACTCCTGTGTTTACGTTCCTATGTTCCTAATTTTGGATCTCTCCCTGCTCGTTCAATAACAACAGCAACAACAACTTAAATTAGATTACACCTTTAATGTAGAAAAGCGTCCCAAGGTGCTTCACAGAAACGTAATCGGATAAAAATGGGCGTCAAGCCAAAGAAGGAGATCTTAGGAGTGGTGTCTAAAAACTTGGTCAAAGAAGTGAGGTTCAAGAAAGATTTTAAAGGAGGAGAGGGAAGTGGAGAGATGGAGAGGTTTAGGGAGAGAATTCCAGAGCTTCGGGCCTAGAAGGTTGAAGTTACCTCTGATTATGTGCCTTTAGCTAACGTTTTAATTATTCCCACACTCTCTAATTAAGCAGAATATTTTCTCCTTACTCATGCATTTCTTTAATTAGATCGATCTATAAAGCTCAACATAGGAATCACTTCATCCAACTCTCCAGAGACATCAGGAGGACTCTCCTCCAATAAGGTATTCAGTATTTCTACACTTAGGTTTAATTGTATGAAAAATCTGAGCTTGAGTTAAAGCCTCTATGTAACACCTTTCCTTTGCAATAAATTGGCCAGATATACTTCGGATTCTGCACAGACGCAACATGGTTTTTGTGTCAGTAAATTAAATCCATTAGTTGGTACTCTTAAAAAAAATAAAATCTTTGCCTAATTACTTACAGTTGCTAACAAGAATTTGTAGCTACGAGTTTGCTACGAGTTTAAGAACATGCTATCAGAATCCTGGTGTACATTCATCATCGCCAGGACACCTGGATTCTGCATGTGTCCCAGGACCAACACAGACAACTTTTAACAAATCTCAGCCTTGCTCCTTCCTATCTCTATAACCTCCACCAGCACGACAAAGCTCTCTGTTTTACGACACTGGCCTCTTGCGAATCCCCCCTTCCCTTAGCTCCACAATTGGCCGCCGTGCCTTCAGCCGTCTCGGCCTCACACGATGGAATTCCCTCTCTAAGTCCCTACACCTGGTTGGGGATTCTAGGAGTAGGGGGCACAGTCTAAAAATTAGAGCCAGACCTTTCAGGAGCGAGATTAGAAAACATTTCTACACACAAAGGGTGGTAGAAGTTTGGAACTCTCTTCCGCAAACAGCAATTGATACTAGCTCAATTGCTAAATTCAAATCTGAGATAGATAGCTTTTTGGCAACCAAAGGTATTAAGGGATATGGGGCAAAGGCGGGTATATGGAGTTAGATCACAGATCAGCCATGATCTTATCAAATGGCGGAGCAGGCACGAGGGGCTGAATGGCCTACTCCTGTTCCTATGTTCCTACACCTGCCCACCTCCCTCTCCTTCTTTAAGACCCTCCTTAAAACCTATTTCTTTGATCAAGCTTTTGGCCACAACTTAGCATGGCGTCCATTTTTGTCTGATTATGTCTCTGTGAAGCATCTTGGGACATTTTTCTACGTTCAAGGCGCTATATAAATGCAAGTTGTTGCTGTTGTTGACATAATAAATAGGAACATAAGAAATAGGAGCAAGAGTAGGCCATACAGACCCTCAAGCCTGCTGTTGACTGTCCAAACACAGTTGGAGTTCGGATCCAGCAGCTGTCTACTATATAACTTACGCTAAGCCAGTTTTGCAGGGGAAATGTCCTATTTTTTGCTTTTGTGGTAAAAATATCAAATAAAGAACGTGAAGTGATTTAATTAAGGCAGCAAACAGTGGAAATCTGCTCCCCCCGCCATAGAGTTTTTAAGGCAGGTTTCGGGGCTTATTAAAAAGGAGCTATGAAATCCATAGGGAACTACATTGAAAGGAAAATACTCACTCTGAGATATTTTTATTCAGCTAATGTACTTGCTTACAAGCTATAACTTTAATGACTCCTTTGACAATAACCATTTCCTTCACAACGCACTCAAGAGCAGATCTTACGGCGAGGTCAGGCAGAGAGTCCTCACAGAGTCCATCCACTGCTGAACATTATTCAATGTTCACTTGATCTCATTCCAGATGAAGTTTAAAAGAAAAGTCTCAAAGGCGCCCCGATGACGCATAAATAAATTGTCCAGTTTTTAATGAAAGGGTTACCCCTGAAATACTTATCGTAGAATCATACAGCACAGAAGGCGGCCATTCGGCCCACTGTGCCTGTGCTGGCTCTTTGAAAGAGCTATCCAATTAGTCCCACTCCCCTGCTCTTTCCCCATAACCCTGCAAATATTTTCTTTTTCAAGTATACATCCAATTCTCTTTTGAATCTGATCCACCACTCTTTCAGGCAGTGCATCTGTCCTTCCTTCTTCAGACATGGACTGATTAGTTCCAGCATTTTCTGTTTTCCTGTCAGATCAGCACGTTTCAAAGCCTTTTTTGCTATAATCTCTCATTCAGGGCATTACCTTAAAATTAGAGCGTTCAAGGGTGATGTCAGGAAGTACTTTTTCATAGAAAGGGTGGTGCAAATCTGGAACTCTCTTCCCCCAAGCAGCTGTTGAGTCTGGGGGTCAATTGAAAATTTCAAAACTGATAGAGATTTTTGTTAGGCAAGGGTATTAAGGGAAATGGAACCAAGGCAGGTAAATGGAGTTAGGATACAGATCAGCCATGACTTAATTGGATGGTGGAACAGGCTTGAGGGGCTGAATGGCCTACTCCTGTTACTATTTTCCAATGTTCAGGAGGGATTCTGGTAACATTAACAATAAAAACAACAACTTGCATTTATGCAGCGCCTTTAACATAGTAAAACATCCCAAGGTGATTCACAGGATCGATTATCAAACAAAATTTGACACCGAGCCACATAAGGAGATATTAGGACAGGTGTCCAAAAGCTTGGTCATAGAGGTAGGTTTTAAGGAGCATCTTAAAGGAGGAGAGAGAGGTGGAGATGCAGAGGTTTAGGGAGGGAATTCCAAAGTTTAGGGCCGAGACAGCTGAAGGCACAGCCGCCAATGGTGGAGCGATGAAAATCGGGGATGCGGAAGAGGCCAGAATTGGAGGAGTGCTGCGATCTCGGAGGTTTGTAGGGCTGGAAGAGGTTACAGAGATAGAGAGGGGCGAGGCCATGGAGGGATTTAAAAACAAGGACGCTGAAATGACGGACAGCCCAGGCAGCTGTTGCAGAGTGGTCTGCTGGGCAAGGGGCACCAACAAAACCCCCCTCTATTTCGAACTTAAGCGGCAGCATTGCTGTTTGACCAGTGTCTTACAAGACACTTTGATTCATTTAGCAATAACGTGCAAGTACTATAATCAAATACTCGATTACATCACCATGACAACTTGTGCACTAATGGAGAATAAACTGCAAAAGTCTAAAATTAAGTAAAGGAATTATCACGAAAGCACTTAGGGGAAGCACGCACACTGCCGCATGCTGAGGTGAAAAGGTTTTAAAGTAACTGTCAAGTAGATACTTTGTGCCTCTGGCTGATCCATTCTGGGGATTGCGGAATGCTCACCAAACCTTACGTGGAATTTACAGCACAGAAACAGGCCTTTCGGCCCAACTGGTCCATGCCGGTCTTTATGCTTCACACGAGCTCCTCCCACCATACTTCATCTAACCTTACCAACATATCCTTCCATTCCTTCCTCCCTCATATATTTATCCAACTAGCTTCCCCTTAAATGCATCTATGCTATTCGCCTCAACTACTCCTTGTGGTAGCGAGTTCCACATTCTCACCGCTCTCTGGGTAAAGAAGTTTCTCCTGAATTCCCTATTGGATTTATTAGTGACGATCTTATATTTAGGAAACTGGGAGCAACTGAGCTATAATTCCTGTGTGTGCTATCTTAAACACATGGGTTAATAATTTCATTAAAATAGTGCATATGAATACATTAACCAGTGCACTACAAATAGTGCACAGTGGAGTTTCAACTCCGTGACCCTTACCAATTATTTTGGTCTTCGGGGTGACTTGAATGTGGAAAGTGAGAGCTAAAGAACTTCAGCCTCTTGGCACTTGTTCATATAGGCTTATTCCACACCAGGCAAAAATCAAAAGGTTTATTACACATGTCCGTCTACAGGAAAGATAAGGTGCTACCCGTAACTTCGGCCCAGAATCTTAAACCACTCTTAAAGCCAGATGCAAGGAATTGAAAGTCTCCCTGGACCAGTCATTTCTCAGCTCATGCACTGTGATACTGAAATAATTACTAATATTACAGTGATAAAGCTATTAAAATCTCAGCAGTAGCCTTATACTGTAATATAATCTCTAAACTACTAATTTGAACACTTATATGTCCTTATTAGAGCTTTTCCTTCACAGAATTAATTAATACCTTAATCAGGCAAAACTTGTATTGCTCACAAATTTGAGCAACACATTTAGTTCAATAATCAGTACACTTCTCCCATTTCAATTACATTCTCTTGAAAATTATACATTTCTGACCATTTTTTCACCTCTTTGGCCGTTCCGGGCAGATGCCTAAAACAGGCCTTCGGCCCTGTGAACATGTTAATGAGGGACTTAACGTGTGTCGAAAGAGCCCTTTTAAAAATTATTTCCCAATGAGCAGGTCAGGCCACCATGGAAAGGTAAGTTTAAAACAATTGTTTTATAAAAAAAAAACCTTGCTGGGGAGCCAGAGTGCTCCTCCCTCAATTCATTTTACCTGAGAGGGCAGGCCAGGCCTCAGTTTAACGTCTCATCCGATAGACGGCACCTCTGACTGTGCAGCACTCCAAGAGTCACCCTCAATTTTGTGCTCAAGTCTCTGGAGTGGGACTAGAACTCACAACCTTCTAACATCAGAGGAGAGAGCATTACCCACTGGCCCACAGCTGACACTGTGGTTACATACATTTTTCTCTTGTTAAATTAGAAGTCAGTCCCTCTGAAGGCAAATCCATGAATTCTTCATCATTCAGGGAGCTGCACACCATGAGAAACCAGAATAGGTGTATGAAAGAAAATAACACAAAGGGAATAAAGGGCGGTAGATGGAAAATTCCACGAGTACAGAAGCTATGAACATAGAGCCTGGCAGATGAATCTCATAAAGCCCTTGTACAAAACACACACACACACACACACACACACAACACTTTACTTCAAGCCTAATGGCTTTCTCAATGGCTGAACAAATATTTATAACCAAGGCCACAGTTCTGCAGAATTGGCTAACATCTTCTCGTGAGTAAAATGTGCGCGCACACATCCTAAGTCAAAGAAAATGACAGACAATTTTGCAGAATCAGGCCCCACATTTGCCAGCCATCAGTAAATTTGTATTCAAGGACTAAAGGCCTGTTTTCACAGGAGTTGCGTGTAAATTCAAGCCGTCTCCAGGTGCAATGTTTCATTTCAGGTAAGTGCCTACATCCGGATGGAATCTATTGAATGTGACCTCTATCCATCCTTACCAGTGTAGTAAGATGTCACCTGTGGCTCAGTTGGTAGCACTCTCGCTGCTGAGTCAGAAGATTGCGGGGTATCTACCGTGACATTCTGCTGTTAATATGTGTAATGTAAAACTCAGTTATTTTTTAAAAATGTGTCAAACTAATCGCTCACAAAAATTGAATGGTTAGTTTCAGCGCGGTATCATATTATTCTGCAAAATGACCCCAAATTTCCTGGCCAGAATCGGCGCAAAAACACCCATGGGCCTGGAGTTCCTTGTTATCTTCGGCACTTATGCCATTATTGCACTGAAAAGATGCAGGAAATTTCTGTTTTAGCATATTTGGGTATGTTTATGCCGTTATTGTGCTAAATGAAAAGTTGCCCGGTCTTTTTAACAGTGCAATTCTTACAGCCGACAAAGGCCCTCATGGCTCACTTGCATAGTTGCACTGCTCAAGTACACGGATGTTTCCTGCGTTTATGCCATTCCTGCAAGGCAGCATTTATTGCACACCCCTTGTCGCCCTGAGGGCAGGAAGCAGCTACCACATAGAATGGGACTGGGGTCACATGTAGGCCACACCAGGTAGGGATGGCAGATCCCAGTTGGGTTTTTATGACAATCCAGCAGCTTTCATGGTCAATATTTCCAGTTCCAACCCACAAATGGCTATACTTGTTGAATTCAATTTCCTAATTTACCATGAATGGGATTGTGAACTCACAACCACTGCGTTATTAAATCAAGCACATAACCACTACACCACCATACCTAATCTGGACAAATAGAGGAAGAATTTGTTACAGGGCCATGGTATGTCACAACTCCGCCCCTTTTCCCACCATTCAAAATTTCCGGCGGAGTTAGACCTGATTGTACACAGGTTTATTATGCTGACATGCAAATGAGGAAAGTATATGTTCTTAACATCATGCGTTGCTAAGGACCTCAAGGGGGGGATTTAAAATTTATTTGACTGGCTTCAGAATTGCAAACTCGGGCGTAAAGTGGCCATGTACGCCACTCGCTTAATGCTTAAAATTGAAGTGTAGTCCCTATTGTAATGTAGGAAACATGACAGCGTAATCGAATGAAGCCTTTACCGCTGCTTCATTCGATTACGCTGCTATCTGGATGGAAATTGAAGGGATTCGCAAAATTTCACATGTTCCCCCCACCCCGAAGATTTATTGGAGTTATTAAAGAAACCCTGGTGTGACTGTTTTAAAAAATCCAAGGTCTCTCAAAATGGCTGCAGTCAGACACATGGCCGAGGACCGGCAGATTTGAAATTGCATTCTCAACAACTCGGCAGGCTTCGTGTTTCAGACAGGTTTCTTTAAGCAATGCAGCTGCATTCTAGCCCTGAGGCAAGCTATCAACATGGCCGGCCAACACATCAAAATTCGAGCAGGAAGTGATCGCAGGACAAAAGGTGAACCATCAAGGTACATTCGGAACAATGGTAAAGCAGTTAGCGAACAGATCGATACAGGAACCGGCCATTAATGTAAATGGGCCAGAGATGGGGTCCTTTGTCTTACGTTTTGTGCTTAAATCAAACAATGAAGCAAGCTGATAAGGTATGAAAAAAAACCTGTTACCAAGAGGGTATAACTGGGGCTGCCCAGTATCTCTCTCTCTCTTCTCTCTTCGCCTCTTGGCCCTGTCCTGTCTGTCTGCTAGCACCTAAGAAGGAAGCCATTCAGTAAACCTCGCAACCACATGTCGACGGCAACAGCAGGCACAGAGGCCAGGCCTTTTCATCTGTTTTCACCGGTGAGCATTAATTTTCTGGCCGCCACAAGACAACCTAGCATAAGTGTAAGGTTGGGGGTTAAGGGATATTGCTAAACTTGTGATTTTAGAATTTTCCCTCGATATGTCCGTTTCTTCCAACCCGTTAAGCATAAGACTGTATTACATCCATAGCGATTTCTTTTTATCTTCTGTATTATACTGTTTACTTTGTAGTTTTAGTTTTCTTATTAATAAACATTGGTTTTCCTTGTACCAATCCACTGGTCTGTTTGTCTGTCTTTGTTACCACTCGATAAGTCCTCAGCTCAGAATCAGGAAGGGGTAAGCGATTCGCAACCGCACTGCGGGCAGGGCAGCTCAGGAAAACATAACTGGCTGACCTATTATAAGCCCGAGAAACAGTAAAAAGAGAAACCCCTTACAAAATCCTACAGAAAGTCCAGGTTGAAAATTGCATTACTATCTCACATTCAGATCTGTGAATTAGTTATTCTTTTCCATTAGGCCCAAATTTTTAAAAGAACACAATAACACTGAAAAACCAGTTTAAAATCTGAATAAATCAGAGTTTTCCCCCCAAAAGAGAATGTAAGGAGGTCTATGATAATATGCCATTGACCGTGGGTTTAATTTGATAGCCATGCAGTTCTCATTTTGAGTGCTTCAACAGGTTGCTAATAACTACAACATGTAACCAGAGATGATAGACAGATGATCAGTAAAATATTTATTTGAATTCCACCAGCTTTCAGTTACAGCTGATTTCGGGTGCAACAGAATGATGGCCTGGTGTCACAGTTTCAGCTGCCCTCTGACATCCAGTCAGTTTCTGTCAGGACATAATGGTGATTAATGCAAGAGGATAAAATGCAAGGTTGCAAATGGAGCAAAACTGCCCTATCCGGACGGAGCTTCACGAGTGGGGAGCACGGGTTTGAAGAATCCAAGCTGCAGGGTTATCTCTGACTGTGGCAAGGCTTAGCGTCTCGAGTTCATGCCCGCTCAATCTGCCCTGCAATTTTTATGAAAAGTACCTCGTGTCTTAGGGTCGGCCATTGTGCAAGATAATGGG
Source organism: Heptranchias perlo (assembly GCF_035084215.1). Lineage (NCBI taxonomy): Eukaryota > Metazoa > Chordata > Chondrichthyes > Hexanchiformes > Hexanchidae > Heptranchias > Heptranchias perlo. The sequence continues at coordinate 12,892,123 of NC_090331.1, read as the reverse complement.
AGTAGGGTGGCCTACCCTCCAGGATCAGTCGGAGGTGCCGTTTTTCGGATGAGACGTTAAATCGAGGCCCCGTTTGCCCTGGCCAATATTTATCCCTCAACCAACATCACTAAAAACAGATTATCTGGTTATTATTACATTGCTGTGTGTGGGAGCTTGCTGTGAGCAAATTGTCTGTCATGTTTCCTACATTACAATAGGGACTACACTTCAAAAGTGCTTCATTGGCTGTAAACCGCTTCGGGATGTCCTGAGGTTGTGAATGAAAATGTAAGTTCTTCTTCCTCTGTTACAGCTAATGCATCGGGTTGCATAATCAGAACTGTACAAAGATACTGGGAGATAAGAAAATATTCATCAGAAAGGAAAAATGTACTCAATAATTTCAACACACTGGGTTATATCTGCATCTACACGGTCATGCCAGTGAGAAAATTGGCATGGCAGTAAAACAAGTTTCCTTGGCATTGGCCACTCAGGGCTTTTGTCCGCCCTCTATTACAGGAAGGGTCTGAAACCCCCCCCTACCCCACCCCATAGCCCCTCCTCCCACTGGTACAAAGGAAATGACTAAGTCAGTGATGAACTGTATCGCCATTTTAAATGTTATTGGTGCCGGCGATTGATTTGCTGCAGTACGTTACATTATTAAAACAACTCTACCACCTACAAACAGTCTAAATCAGTGAAAGAAATATAAAATTTCACTTATCACCATGACAAAGTGATTAATTCGGCTTAGCTCTAAATTAACACGAGCCTCATTGGGCGGGTGTCGGCATTTAGCTTTGATCAATGCGTATCTGAAACTGAATCTAAATTAAACCAAATCTTGTCCTCAGGATTTAAGGCTCTTGTTATTGATTGCAATGTACATATATCATTAACAGGACCATTGCTTTGTGGCGATTAAATGGAGCAGATTTTCCTCCATAGAACTTGGATTCAAAGCGTCGCATTAAAGGTGGAAACCACATCGGAAAGTCGGGCAGGGGGATCACAGATCCATAACGCGACCTACTCAATTCATAGAATCATAGAAAGTTACGGCACAGAAGGAGGTCATTCGGCCCATCGTGTCCGTGCAAGCCGAAAAAGAGCTATCCAGCTTAATCCCACTTTCCAGCACTTGGTCGGCAGCCCTGTAGGTTACGGCACTTCAATTGCACATCCAAGTACTTTTTAAATTTAGAGGGTTTCTGCCTTTACAACCCTTTCAGGCAGTGAGTTTCAGACCCCACCACCCTCTGGGTGAAAAAATTCTCCTCAGCTCTCCTCTAATCCTTCTACCAGAGGGATCTGGGTGTCCTAGTACATGAATCACAAAAAGTTAGTATGCAGGTACAGCAAGTGATTAGGAAGGCAAATGGAGTGTTGTCATTTATTGCAAGGGGAATGGAATATAAAAGTAGAGATGTTTTGCTACAGTTGTACAGGGCATTGGGGAGACCACATCTAGAATACTGTGTGCAGTTTTAGTCTCCTTATTTAAGAAAGGACTTAATTGCTTTGGAAGCGGTTCAGAGAAGGTTCACTCGATTGATTCCTGGGATGAGGGGGTTATCTTATGAGGAAAGGTTGGACGAGTTGGGCCTGTATACATTGGAGTTTAGAAGAATGAGAGGTGATCTTATTGAAACATATAACAACCTGAGGGGACTAGAAGGGGTAGATGCTGAGGGGATGTTTTCCCTTGTGGGAGAGACTAGAACTTGGAGCCACAGTTTAAGAACAAGGGGTCTCCCATTTAAACATAGAAACCGAGAAAATAGGAGCAGGAGTAGGCCATTTGGCCCTTCGAGCCTGCTCCGCCATTCAATATGATCATGGTTGATCCTCTATCTCAGAAGTTTCCACCTTTAAGAATGAGATGAGGAGAATTTTTTTTCTCTCAGAGGGTCATGAGTCTGTGGAACTCCCTTCCCCAGAGAGCGGTGGAGGCAGGGTCATTGAATATTTTTAAGGCTGAGTTAGATAGATTCCTGATTAACAAGGGAGTCAAAGGTTATAGTAGGTAGACGGGAAAGTAGGTTTGATGTCACAATCAGATCAGCCATGATCTTATCAAATGGCAGAGCAGGCTCGAGGGGCCAAATGACCTGCTCCTGCTCTTAATTCGTATGTTCGGACCAATTACTTTAAATCTATGCCCCCTGATCACTGGCCCCTCTGTTAAGGGAAATAGGTCCTCCCAACCACTCTATCTGGTCCCGTCATAATTTTCTACACCTCAATTAAATCTCCCCTCAGCCTCCTTTTTTCCCAAAGAAAACAACCCCAGCCTATCCAATCTTTTCTCATAGTTAAAATTCTCCAGCCCTGGCAACATCCTCATAAATCTCCTCTGTACCCTCTCTGGTGCAATCACATCTTTCCTGTAATGTGGTGATCAGAACTGTATGCAGTACACAAGATGTTTTATACAATGTTTTATACAGTTCTAGCATAACCTTCCTGCTCTTATACTCAAGGCCTCGGTTAATAAAGGAAAATATCCAGTATGCCTTTTTAACCACCTTATCTAACTGTCCTGCTACCTTCAGGGATCTGTGGACATGCACTCCGAGGTCCCTTTGTTCCTCTACACCTCTCAGTATCCTCCCATTTATTGTGTACTCCCTCACCATGTTTGCCCTTCCCAAATGTATTATTCCACACTTCTCTGGATTGAATTCCTTTTGTTACTTTTCTGCCCACCTGACCAGTCCATTGATATCTTCCTGCAGTCTACAGCTTTCCTCCTCTCTATCAACAACACAGCCAATTTTTGTATTATCTGCAAACTTCTTGATCAAGCCCCTCACATTCAAGTCCAAATCTTTAATATATACCACAAAAAACATGGGACCTAGTACTGAGCCTTGCAGGACCCCACTGGAAACAGCCTTTCAGTCGCAAAAACACCCGTCAACCATTACCCTTTGCTTCCTGCCACTCAGCCAATTTTGGATTCAACTAGCCACTTTCCCTTGGATCCCATGGGCTTTTACTTTTTTGACCAGTCTGCCATCTGGAACCTTGTCAAAAGCCTTGCTAAAATCCATGTACACTACATCAAACACATTACCCTCATCGACCCTCCTTGTTACCTCCTCAAAAAATTCAATCAAGTTAGTCAGACACGACCTTCCCTTAACAAATCCATGCTGACTGTCCTTGATAAACCTGTGCCTTTCTAAATGACGATTTATGCTGTCCCTCAGAATCAATTCCAATAATTTGCCCACCACCGAGGTTAGACTGACTGGCCTATAATTACTCAGTCTATCTCTTTCTCCCTTTTTAAACAACGGTACAACATTAGCAATCCTCCAATCCTCCGGCACCACCCCGGTAGCCAGGGAGGATTGGAAAATGATGATCAGAGCATCCGCTATTTCCTCCCTTGCTTCTCTTAGCAGCCTGGGATACATGTCATCCGGGCCTGGCGATTTATCTACTTTCAAAGATGCAAAACCCCTTTATACTTCCTCTCTCACTCAGTGCATTTCAAAAAACGGCTGGAAAATCAAGCAAACTGCATTACAAAAGTGTCTGATCCTCTGCCCCGATAACGAGGAGAATCGAGTCCCAATAAGTCAAATTTCATTTTTTTCAAAAACAGTGATTTCTGTATTTTTACCAGCATTTCAGGAATCAGGCTGGGGGCTCTTTTCTCTAGGCTGAGGGGTGACTTAATAAAGGTCTTTAAAATTATGAAGGGGTTTCATAGGGTCGATGTAGAGAAAATGTTTCCGCTTGTGGGGCAACAGTAGCAGATGCTTTTCTAAGGTGGTCGAGGTGCATTTTTGGCTTCATTCTGCATCTAACCGTATAACTTACCTGAGACCGTTTGATGCTGACACTGGGTGCGTGGAATTGGAAAGTGTTCAACTTCCCAGCTTTAACAAACCTCATCTTGACCAATATTTTTTTAAAAATTAACAACCAAAGGAAGCGTTGCAGGTATATCTCGTTTCAATTCCAATATGCTTTCGTAAAAGTTTCAGTTTGGTTCAGTTGATAGCATTTTTATCTGAGTTAGAAGATTATGGGTTCAAGCCTCACTCCAGACTTAAACACATAGCAGTAGAATTTCCACAGGCTTGTCCCGATCTCCGGCCTTAACCTTGGAGAAATGTCATAAATGGCTGTTTATGCCACTTCTCCGAGGTCTCTGTCAAAGTTACAGCAGGAGATCAGGAGGAAACCCACGGAAACTCCAGGAGATAATCTAGGCTGACAGTGCAGAACTGAGGGAGTGCTACATTGTCAGAAGTGCGGTCCTTCAAATAAGACATGAAACTAAGCCTGCTGTTCTAGTACCATTCGAAGATGATTAACTGGTCATTTATCTCATTTGTTGTGGCAAAATTGGCTGCCATGTCTGCCCACATAACAACAGTGACTACACTTCAAAAGCAATTCATCGTTTATGCTTTGCAATGTCCCAAGGATGACATGACGTGCTAAATAAATGCTAATTTATTCTGTCTTCTTTCTAAAACATTTGGTGGTGTTTGTATTGATCAATTGAGGTACATGGGGAATGAAAAATACTGCTACTTTCTTTCCCAAATGAGTTAGCATCAACCACGGGCAAATCAAGTGAGGCACACCTCAGATGTTATTTAAAGCTCCCTCTAGACCACTTCAACAACATCCCTTTACGTCAGCCTTACAACAACACCCTTTACAGTGTCGCGTTCATCCATATCAGCTATTCCGATCATCCCTTTGAGCCAGTTTGTCCATCAATAGATTTATTTACCAACTTTCTTCTCTACTGGTGTGCGTATAAGAGATGTGTGTGAACTCTGCACATGATTTTCCAATCATTTAAATGAATGTTTGAAACACTGGGGTTGATTTTAATCGTCACCGTCTCAGCTGTGATCTGGCAGAGCGGATCACCCGCCCATTATACAGCCTGCCCGATTTTCATTTGGTTGATCTCCATAGAATGAAAATTAGGCGGGTTCTATATAGGGTGGGTCGAACCGCTCCGTCAGACTGCAGCCTGGGCGTAGAAAATGAAAAGCTACCCTATTGTGCGCAGGGCCGCGGAAGAATTTCCAATATGCGTTTCAGCCGAGTGAGGCCGCCTGCCAGGAGTCAGAATATTACCCTTCACGGGTTAACAGGGACTGAATTTGGCCGTGAAGCGCTTGGGGGTGTCCTGAGGTCATGAAAGGCGCTTTAGGAATGCAAGTTCTTTATTGAATTTAAGGGGAATTCTCATTCCGCAGCCTCACAGCCACTGGCAGGCGATAAGACAGAGACTACCTGAACTCATTTTATTAGAAGCATTAATTGATTTCTGAGACAAGAACCCTTCATCCCACCAGTCTGGCTGGATTAAAACCCGGGCACCAGAGATGAAAAAGCAGTCTGACTTTAACAAAGATTTTTTTTTTCCTCTCTCCTTGGAAAATAATCAGCATTCTTATTTAATTTAATAGCTTTCATCCCTGTTATGCTCTGTAAATAAATGAACAATGTGGGCTGTGGACATAGGCACAAATTGAATGTATCTCCCTGAATCTTAACTTGCCGTGGGGCAGGTAACACATCCAGCAGTAGGCCGTCCCTCTGTGCTGTGGGAAAATTGCATTAAAGATCGCCATGGTTACACAGCCAGGCCTGCATCAATCCACAGGTTTTTGTTGTTTGATTCATCCCCAAATTGGATGTGGGAGCAGGAAGGCAGAAGAAAAACTTAAATAACATGCAAGGTGGCGGGGGGGGTTTGGGGGGAGGGGGGAAGGTGGGAGTAGTATAGAGTACACTCACTAGAAAAGTCGTAGTAAAACTTAAGTTCGAATTTTTAAAAATGGACAGTAAAGTTTGAAATGACAGTAGCAGGAAAAAGGGACAAAAAGCGAGCACAGGTAAAGTGTTTAATGTTTCATTTTTAATTAATGAAAAGAAAGACTTGCGTCTTTCATGACCTCAGGATGTCCCAAAACGCTTTACAGCCAATGAAGTACTTTTGAAGTGTAGTCACTGTTGTAATGTAGGAAATGTGACAGACAATTTGTCCACAGCAAGGTCCCAGAAACAGCAATGAAAAAAATTGCATAGAAACAAGCCATTCAGCCCAACAGATCCATGTGTCCTCCTCACAACTTCATTTAACCCTATCAGCGTATCCTTCTATTCCTTTCTTTATCTAGCTTCCCCTTAAATGCATCTATGCTAGTCGCCTCAACTATTCCTTGTCGTAGTGAGTGCCACATTCCAACCACTCTCTGGGTAAAGAAGTTTCTCCTGAATTCCCTATTGGATTTATTAGTGACTATCTTATATTTATGGCACCTAGTTCTGGTCTTCCCCACAAGTGAAAACACCTTCTCCACATCTACCCTATCAAACCCTTTTGTAATCTTAAAGACCTCTACCAAGTCACCCCTCAGCCTGTTCAATCTTTGCTGATAGGTATAGCCTCTCAGTTATAATGATCATGTAATTTGTTTTTAGTGATGTTAGTTGGGGGATAAATATTGGCCAGGACATTAGGGAGAACTCCCTGCTCTTCTTTGAATAGTGCCAGTGGGGTCCTTAACTTGCACCTTAGAGGGCAGACAGAGGCCTCGGTTTAACATTTCAGCTGAAAGACAGCACCTCTGACAGTGCAGCACTCCCTCAGTACAATACTGGAATGTCAGCCTAGATCTTGTACTCAAGTATCTGTAGTAGGACTTGAACCCACAACCTACTGATATCAGAGGCGAGAGCACTACCAACTGAGCCACGGCTGATACCCTGAGATGATGTTATGCTTTCAATACTAAATTTAATACTTTAGGATCAATAACAGAGAAATAAAGCTCTTCCTAATGCTGGAGTAGATTTATTACAGTAACATTAATATTTGTTACAATACCACAATGAGCTAGCGAACAGCATGCAAAACCAGTCAACCCAAGGAGACCGCCATTTCCCTGAGCCTTTTGGCAGTTTAAGGGTATATATCTTAGAACTAAGCAACTTATACTGTATGAAAACACAACCTAATTTCAGGATCTCTTTGAAAATGAAACACAATGGCCCTATTAGATTCCAGAATAGTATGTTCCCAGGGGAGATGTAGCTTAAAAAAAAAATTGCCTCCCCCACCCCACAAACTTCATTGTCGTTGGGTCAAAATCCTGGGACTCCCTATCAAACGGCACTGTGGGAGAACCTTCACCACACGGACTGCAGCGGTTCAAGAAGGCGGCTCACCACCACCTTCTCAAGGGGCAACTAGGGATGGGCAATAAATGCCGGCCTTGCCAGCGACGCCCACACCCCCGGAATAATTTTTTTTTAAAAACAAACATATAACAGTAACGTCAACTTGCTAAATTCTGCAACAACAGCCCAAATTTTGACAAACTGCCATTCGAGCTGACTGGTTGCTTTCAGCCTGTCACAACTGGATTTGTCACCAAGGATGCAGATCTATGCTATATCAACACAATGCTTTTATGGCAGAGAAAAAAAAAATTCTTATAAGTACCATTGTGAGGAAATTGCTGATTGAATTTAGATCTTGGAAAAACTGCCCAGCGTTTTAAAAACAAGTGTCAAGTTGAATCACTGAGTTTGCTGATCTCACCTTGTCACCGCCAAAAATGCTCCAGGGTTCCTGCTCCTGATTTCTATCCAGCAATCCCTGTTGGGCATGAGGTGAGGAGAGGGCTGACCCTGAAGCGATGGTTAGTTTCATGATAAAGTATCAAGAGGCTTCATTAAAGACTGCCATTGAATCAATTGGTAACAGGGTGGCAAAACAGTTAGTTCTGCAAAGGAAAACATCTGGATATACATCATCCTTTTTAATTGGGGTTTCTGTAGAAGCAGGACATGGACTGGTGCAGAATATTACCAAATCAAAGACAGACTTATAATTAAAAGTTTCCCTTGGTAGAATAGCAATTATATGCAACAAGAATGAAACTATCGATAAGATAGCAAAGTAGGGGAATTGTATGGAAAAAGAGAGCTCGTTAAGTAAGGAATAGTAAAAGTTATTGATAAGGGGTAAGTCATTTGAAGTCTCCTCATGTGAAGTTGTACTTTTATATAATTATGTAATGCAAAATTGTGTGGATTATCACGTGGAGGGAGTAAGAGAATTGTACAAAAACTGGCAGTTTGTAATGAGTATTTGAATTCGGAAAGGCCAAAGATAATGAGCTCAGAACTGTAACACATTTGAATCCCCAATCAAACTATCAGGCTTTGTTGTAGGTACTACTGCATGTGCTGTATGCTTAATAAATCTGTTGCACCTGATTTTAATGTTTAGATCCTCATTGATTCAAGGAGTAAATTATAAATAAGAACCCTGCCTCCAGCAGGCATGAAATGGCAGTTGACACCAGTGGTTACGTCAGTCTCCCAAGGTTACAGCAGGAGATTGGGAGAACCTCGGTGGAATTTCAGGTTCCCTTACTTTCCACGCAATCGTTTTTACTTTGTCGACGATTGTTGGGTTGAGCACCTCGAAACATAAGAACATAAGAACATAAGAAATAGGAGCAGGAGAAGGCCAATCGGCCCCTCGAGCCTGCTCCGCCATTCAATAAGATCATGGCTGATCTGATCCTAACCTCAAATCTAAATTCATGTCCAATTTCCTGCCCGCTCCCCGTAACCCCTAATTCCCTTTAGTTCTAGGAAACTGTCTATTTCCGTTTTAAATTTATTTAATGATGTAGCTTCCACAGCTTCCTGGGGCAGCAAATTCCACAGACCTACTACCCTCTGAGTGAAGAAGTTTCTCCTCATCTCAGTTTTGAAAGAGCAGCCCCTTATTCTAAGATTATGCCCCAAGTTCGAGTTTCACCCATCCTTGGGAACATCCTTACCGCATCCACCCGATCAAGCCCCTTCACAATCTTATATGTTTCAATAAGATCGCCTCTCATTCTTCTGAACTCCAATGAGTAGAGTCCCAATCTACTCAACCTCTCCTCATATGTCCGCTCCCTCATCCCCGGGATTAACCGAGTGAACCTTCTTTGTACTGCCTCGAGAGCAAGTATGTATTTTCTTAAGTATGGAGACCAAAACTGTATGCAGTATTCCAGGTGCGGTCTCACCAATACCTTATATAACTGCAGCAATACCTCCCTGCTTTTATATTCTATCCCTCTAGCAATAAAAGCCAACATTCCGTTGGCCTTCTTGATCACCTGCTGCACTTGCATACTAACTTTTTGATTTTCTTGCATTAGGACCCCCAGATCCCTTTGTACTGCAGTACTTTCCAGTTTCTTGCCATTAAGATAATAACTTGCTCTCTGATTTTTCCTGCAAAAGTGCATAACCTCACATTCTCCAATATTTTATTGCATCTGCCAAATCTCTGCCCACACACCCAACCTGAAGGCTTTGCGGTTTTTGTCTTGCCCATCGTCTTCCTGCCACTTTTCTTCTTCCGAGTGTAACTGTATTATGTTTTGGCACTTCCTCGACTGTTTTTCCACAGAAAAAGAGTTCACTTCAAATGTTGTGTTTTAAAGCATTTTTTTTTATTCGTTCACGGGATGTGGGCGTCGCTGGCGAGGCCAGCATTTATTGCCCATCCCTAATTACCCTCGAGAAGGTGGTGGTGAGCCGCCTTCTTGAACCGCTGCAGTCCGTGTGGTGACGGTTCTCCCACAGTGCTGTTAGGAAGGGAGTTCCAGGATTTTGACCCAGTGACAATGAAGGAACGGCGATATATTTCCAAGTCGGGATGGTGTGTGACTTGGAGGGGAACGTGCAGGTGGTGTTGTTCCCATGTGCCTGCTGCCCTTGTCCTTCGAGATGGTAGAGGTCACGGGTTTGGGAGGTGCTGTCAAAGAAGCTTTGGCGAGTTGCTGTAGTGCATCCTGTGGATGGTACACACTGCAGCCATAGTGCACCAGTGGTGAAGGGAGTGAATGTTTAGGGTGGTGGATGGGGTGCCAATCAAGCGGGCTGCTTTATCTTGGATGGTGTCGAGCTTCTTGAGTGTTGTTGGAGCTGCACTCATCCAAGCAAGTGGAGAGTATTCCATCACACTCCTGACTTGTGCCTTGTAGATGGTGGAAAGGCTTTGGGGAGTCAGGAGGTGAGTCACTCGCCGCAGAATACCCAGCCTCTGACCTGCTCTCGTAGCCACAGTATTCATATGGCTGGTCCAGTTAAGTTTCTGGTCAATGGTGACACCCAGGATGTTGATGGTGGGGGATTCGGCGATGGTAATACCGTTGAATGTCAAGGGTGGTGGTTAGACTCTCTCTTGTTGGAGATGGTCATTGCCTGGCACTTATCTGGCGCGAATGTTACTTGCCACTTCTGAGCCCAAGCCTGGATGTTGTCCAAGTCTTGCTGCATGCGGGCTCGGACTGCTTCATTATTTGAGGGGTTGCGAATGGAACTGAACACTGTGCAGTCATCAGCAAACATCCCCATTTCTGACCTTATGATGGAGGGAAGGTCATTGATGAAGCAGCTGAAGATGGTTGGGCCTAGGACACTGCCCTGAGGAACTCCTGCAGCAATGTCCTGGGGCTGAGATGATTGGCCTCCAACAACCACTAACATCTTCCTTTGTGCTAGGTATGACTCCAGCCACTGGACAGTTTTCCCCCTGATTCCCATTGACTTCAGTTTTACTAGGGCTCCTTGGTGCCACACTCGGTCAAATGCTGCCTTGATGTCAAGGGCAGTCACTCTCACCTCACTTCTGGAATTCAGCTCTTTTGTCCATGTTTGGACCAAGGCTGTAATGAGGTCTGGAGCCGAGTAGTCCTGGCGGAACCCAAACTGAGCATCGGTGAGCAGGTTATTGGTGAGTAAGTGCCGCTTGATAGCACTGTCGACGACACCTTCCATCACTTTGCTGATGATTGAGAGTAGACTGATGGGGCGGTAATTGGCCAGATTGGATTTGTCCTGCTTTTTGTGGGCAGGACATACCGGGGCAATTTTCTACATTGTCGGGTAGATGCCAGTGTTGTAGCTGTACTGGAACAGCTTGGCTAGTGGTGCAGCTAGTTCTGGAGCACAAGTCTTCAGCACTACAGCTGGGATGTTGTCGGGGCCCATAGCCTTTGCTGTATCCAGTGCACTCAGCCGTTTCTTGATATCACGTGGAGTGAATTGAATTGGCCGAAGACTGGCTTCTGTGATGGTGGGGATATCGGGAGGAGGCCGAGATGGATCATCCACTCGGCACTTCTGGCTGAAGATGGTTGCAAACGCTTCAGCCTTGTCTTTTGCACTCACGTGCTGGACTCCGCCATCATTGAGGATGGGGATGTTTGCAGAGCCTCCTCCTCCCGTTAGTTGTTTAATTGTCCACCACCATTCACGACTGGATGTGGCAGGACTGCAGAGCTTTGATCTGATCCGTTGTTTGTGGAATCGCTTAGCTCTGTCTATAGCATGTTGCTTCCACTGTTTAGCATGCATGTAGTCCTGAGTTGTAGCTTCACCAGGTTGGCACCTCATTTTTAGGTACGCCTGCTGCTGCTCCTGGCATGCTCTTCTACACTCCTCATTGAACCAGGGTTGATCCCCTGGCTTGTTGGTATTGGTAGAGTGAGGAATATGCCGGGCCATGAGGTTACAGATTGTGCTGGAATACAATTCTGCTGCTGCTGGTGGCCCACACAATTTTTTAAAAAAAAGACTTGAGACAATTGATAGTTGTGATCCTAATGAAAGAAGAAAAAAAACTTGCATTTATATAGCACCTTTCAGGACTTCAGGATGTCCCAAAGTGCTTTACAGCCAATTAAGTACTTTTGAAGTGTAGGAAATGTGACAGCCAAATTGCACACAGCAAGGGCCCACAAACAACATTGAGATAATGACCTCAATCTGTTTTAATGGTGTTGGTTGAGGGATATGTGTTGGCCAGGACACCAGAAGAACTCCAGTGCTCTTCTTTGAATAGTGCCATGGGATCTTTTACATCAACCCGAGAGGCAGATGAGGCCTTGGTTTAATGACTCACCTGAAAGTTGGTACCTCTGACACTGCAGCGCTCCCTCAGTACTGCACTGGAGTGTCAGCCTAGATTATGTGCTTCGGTCTCTGGAGTTGGACTTGAACCGATGACCTTTTAACTCAGAGACGAGAGAGCTGCCAACTGAGCCAAGGCCGACACTAATGAATTCATTTTGACATTGTTTCCCTCTGTACTGTGGATAATGAGCAGTTCATTAGCTAGGCTTGGTAATTAATAAATGCCTCACACCCATTTTCTGGGGAGTCAATGGTCCCAAGCACTTGGCAGTATGTCTAATGGGGCCTTCCCTTTCTGGTTGTGAACAGCAAGAGATAAAACACAAGGACACAAGCACAGTCGGTTAGTCAGGTTTTTGAAACAGAATTCTGTGAGGCAGTTGGGCAGAAAAGGCTCCGAGAAATTTACAATTCAGGAGAGAGTAATCAGAAATCATTTTTGGTTAATTCAAGCCAGTTGACCCACTGATGTTTGGAAGCTGAGTGTATTTATTAGTTTCATATTATTAGGCAAAAACAAGTAGTACTGCTTGAAGTAAGTGGCCCGATCATTATGGTTGCTCTGTGTGTTCATTCACTGTGAAATAATTCCTATCTAGTCTCATCTCACCAAGTCTTTGCTCCACCTCCTTTGGAGAGATTGAAGACAAAAAATATTTAGTCCAGCTCACAAATGGGCACTACTATTGCACCCCTGGGTTTGCAATATTGTGCAAGTAGATGTAAGGAGAAACTGTTTCCGTTGGCAGGAGGGTCAGTAACCAGAGGAGACAGATTTAAGATAATTAGCAAAAGCACCAGATGGGAGGTGCGGAGACATTATTTTTACGCAGCGAGTTGTTATGATCTGGAACGCACAGCCTGAAAGGGCGGTGGAAGCAGATTCAATCGTAATTTTCAAAAGGGAATTGGGTATATACTTGAAAGGGAAACATTTGCAGGGCTCTAGGGAAAGAGAGTCGGACTAATCGGATGGCTCTTTCAAAGAATGATGGGTCAAATGACCTGCTTCTGTGTTTTATGATTCCATGAGGACAGTGTGAGTCAACTCCCGTAACAGTAAAGCACTCAGACCACTTAGAGGAGCGAATGACGCCACTGAACCCAAGAAGGTATATTAGCGCAACATGAATTTGTAGCAATAACACATTAAATGGGTTAATACCTCTGTTAAAATAGCAGGGGGAGGGATTTGATTGGACCACATTAAAGCATGTTTGATATCAGAGGCTCCTTCCTCAACTGAAGCTGCACATTTGTCCACCCTTTCTATTCTCTGGAAGATTGAACCTTCTATAAAGATCAGAGCGATGATGCCTTGACGTTGTCAAGGTAATCAAAAGGAATTATCAATAAGCTGTCCAGCAAAATCACACTGAGCACATAGGTTGAACGGAATGACTAAAAGCACTAAAGCTACCAACATCCACCTTCCAGCAGCTCTGAAGTGCACTACACATGGACAATGAGACTGCGAATGGTTACTTTCATAATCACCGCCTCCTTTCTTCTATGATACAGACCAGGCTGGCCTCTGACAAGAAGCAGCTTCAGACTGCTGCATTATGAGTCAGTCACTTGCAGACTTTCTCGAGTGTATCAAGCTCTTTCTCTCATTTCTAAGGCTCTGTGATATCCACAGAAAGCTTCAACTCCCATCCTGGGGGAAGGAAGGCGGGGGTGGATGGTTGGGGGGGGGGAAGAGATGTCTGTGATCACACATTTTGTCTGACAGACTGAATGTAATTTGTGTCAGTAGCGACTGTCATCTCTGTGACGAGGACAAGTAGCAGTTATTTCAGTTTTTCCTCCATAGTCACCATTTCTTTTCCCATTGCCCCCGTTTATTTTCCAATCTCTCTCCTCTGGCCGAGCGATCAGACTAATGGACAGCAGTCTCGCATCTGACATTCAGTTTGATTGTCACTTTGCGAGGCAAGGAACCATGGTGAGTCAATCATTCCTCAAGGCTGGACACACCACCTTGTAGACTAGTTCAAAATGGTAATAGGTCAAGCCGGGCAGGACTCAGATTGAAATCAATGACAATGGCATTGTGCAGCAAACATTAAGTGCAGCTACTGTAGCCTAATGGCTATATGACTGAACTAGAGGTTAATGCGTTCAAATCCCATCAAAGCAAGTTTTGAAAATTAATAGAAAAATGACCATGAACAGCTGCAGCATTGTTATAAAAACCCAACTGGTTCACTAATGTCCTTCAGGGAAGGAAGCCTGCCAGCATGTTTACAGACGAGACATTAAACCAAGGTGGATGTAAAAGATCCCATGGCACTATTTCGAACAATAGCAAGGAAGTTCTCCCCAGTGTCCTGGGCCAATATTTATCCCTCAACCAACATCAGCAAAAAAAAATGATCTGGTCATTATCACGTTGCTCTTTGTGGGATCTTGCTGTGCGCAAATTGGCTCCCGCGTTTCCTATACTTCAAAAAGTACTTAATTGGCTGTAAAGTGCTTTGGGACATCCTGAGGTCGCGAAAGATTCTTTTCTTTCTCTCTCTCTCTCTCGCTCTAGAACCATAATATGTGGTTAATTCTTTGTGCCCTCCGAAAGGGCTCCCACCACCTTCTCAGGCCACTTCTTACCAGTGTTGCCCACTCATGAAGCTGGTGGTAGGAATGGGAAAACTGGTTCAGTTTAGTTCAAAGTAATCAAAAGTCAAACTGGGTCTTAATATTTCCTTCTCCATCTCCAATGCCAGGTAACAATGATTCAACTTTTCTCTTGCAACGAGGTGTTAATACTATTTTGCTTACGTTGAATCAACTGGACAAGTCAGCTCTTCTTACATTATCCTTGCACTCCCTTGAGTATAGAAGATTGAAGGGTGATCTAATTGAGCTGTTTAAAATTATAAAAGGTTTCAATAGGGTAGATACAGAGAAACTATTTCCTCTGGTGGGGGAATCCAGAACAAGAGGGCATAATCTTAAAATAAGAGCCAGGCCATTCGGTAGTGAAATCAGGAAGCACTTCTTAACAAAAAGGGTAGTAAAAATCTGGAACTCTCTCCCCCAAAATGTTGTGCAATGCTGGGACAAATGGAGCTTTCAAGACTGAGATAGATAGATTTTTGTTAGACAAGGGTATGAAGGGATGTGAAGTAAATGGAGTCGAGGTACACATCAGCTATGCTCTAATTAAACGGTGGAACAGGCTTGAGGGGCTGAATGGCATACTCCTGTTCCTATTTACCTACACAGGACCTATTTACCCAGTGCTGAAGCTCTTGAGAGATCTCCTGCCTCTTTGCATCATGTGCTCAAGTCCCTGAATCAAAGGCGAGACTGTCAAACAAGGCAGCAATTGGTTGTACTTGTCTTCACCAGTTTAGCTGTTGGTTGGGGATGGTGTAACTGAGAGGCTGAGAGTTCAAATTATCCAGCGGATTGCTCACTCTAGAAACTTACTCAATGTATGGCTGATCCAATTACAGTGGAGCCTCCAATATCTACCTTTGGTGGAGAGTGGAAATTTACAGATAATGAAGAGTGCCCAAATGTAAGTTTTATGCATACTCGAGGAATGGGAACGAAGCCAAGGGAACAACAAACATAAACTGAATTTAATCTTTCTTGGGTTACGAGGCTAATTTATGTCACACAGTACTGGCAGGCTGTCCAATGAGGCAACGCCCCACACAAATTCTGGCAAATCATCGGTAAGCTTTCACAGCTCTTCCTATTTAAATTCAATTTACACAGGTCACTCGAAAGAATGTTGCTTCTATTAAATTTAAACATTGACTCAGTGTTGGCAGTCTCGCCTCTGAGTCGGGGACTTGAACATATAGTCTAGGCTGACGCTCCAGTGCAATACTGAGGAAGTGCTGCACTGTTGAAGGTGCCGTCTTTCGGATGAGATGTTAAGCCCTGGCCCCGTCTGCCCTCTCAGGTGGACGCAAAAGAACCAATGGCACTTTTATTTTTGAAGAAGATCATTTCTCCCCGGTGTCCTGGCCAACATTCCTCCCTCAATCAACGTTCCTAAAACAGATTATGTGGTCATTTAGCTTATTGTTGCTTGTGGGATCTTGATGTGCACACATTGGTCGCCTACATGACAACAATGACTTCAAAAGTACTTCATTGGCTGTGAAGAGTTTTGGGATGTCCTGAGGTCGTGAAAGGTGCTATAGAAATGCAAGTTCTTTCCTTCCTTATGTTGTGCTGCTTGCTGGTCTTTCTCAACTGTGATAGATCAAAAGAGTTGGCATGTTTTTTCCAATACGTCTTTAGAATGAGTCCATCAAAAAAAAATACAATCACCTTTCCAGGGTCAAATCGTATAATCTGTGATGCTATAGTCAGTGTCATGGAAACCAATTTCGATGATAGATCTCATGTTATTTTGTTTATGTGGTGATATCGATATGTCAATCAGGGACGCTTACCAGACCCAGTAAACTGATGCATGACATGTTGATGTTTTATTGGGTACAACCAGAGAGATAAGGGCCCTACAATTCAAGGTCAGTTAAATCAATATTTTACATACAGTAGTTAAATAACAGGACACTTTATCATTCTACCTTCATTAAGCACAATTCAGCACCGTGTGCTCTGAATACTCAGGCGATTAGGTTATTATCATAATAGAACTGCACCAAAAACTATCAATTGTAGAAGACTAGTTTTTTTTATTTATTTAGAAACATAAGTGAAGGGGCTGTGTATACCTCTATCGTCCGTGGAACTGATTGGAGCACGCATGGTGTGGTAGGACGCCACCAGGAATAGGAAAGAAGGTGAGGCGGATCAAGAGGATGCCTGCTTGCATCCTATTCCATACCGACAACAACAACTTGCATTTATAAAGCGTCTTTAATGGAGTAAAATGTTCCAAGGCGCTTCACAGGAGCGTTATCAAACAAAATTTGACACTGAGCCAACTAAAGAGATATTAGGACAGGTGATCAAAAGTTTGGTCAAAGAGGTAGATCTTAAGGAGCGTCTTAAAGGAGGAGAGAGAGGTAGAGAGATGGAAAGGTTCAGGGAGAGAATTCCAGAGCTTAGGGCCTAGGCGGCTGAAGGCACAACTGCCAATGGTGGAGTGAAGGAGATGCACAATAGGCCAGAATTGGAGGAACGCAGAGATCTCGGAGGATTGTACGGCTGGTCAGCTATCCTCATCACCTGTCACTCCCGTCCTTGTTGAACTCCACTGGCTTCAAGCTCCTAAAGCATTGATGTCCAAATCCTTTCCCTTGTTCACAAATCCCTCCATGTGGTCATCCCACCTTCCCCTACATCCCAGCATGCACCCTCCACTCAGGCTCATCGCACATTCCCTCCCTTCTCCCCCACTCCACCATTGGTGGCAGCCTTCAGCCATCATAGCCGCGCACTCTGGAATTCTCTTCCTAAACCCCTCCACCTTGTTCAACCTTCCCTCGGCCACCATCGATATCGTCAAACATACATCTGGCCACTGCCTCCTAACTCTCCCCCTAGTCCGGTGACAGTGCTTGGGATGTTTCATTACATTAAAGGCATTCTATAGATGCAAGTTATTGTCGAAAATTGGGTTTTGAAGGTTCATTGTAAGGTCTCAGGAACTGAGGGACGAACGATATTAACTTTTTGTGCCTGCCATTAATAAGGTGGTAACAGCCTCAAAATGGGAATTGGCAGCCTTACCGCCCATTAATGGTGTAGCCAGCGCCATATTTAAATGGACCCTACCATTGGAAGCCCAATGCACCTGCATGCTTCAGGTAGTAGCCCACTTTTAATATACAAATTGCCATTTTAGGTTGGGATGGGTCGCATCACGTGTCGTGCATACTCTGATCAGTTCCACGGACGATAGAGTTAAGGAGGTCCAGCAAGGGTAACATTCAAGTTACTTTTTTGGGGGCCGGGGGAGTAGGATCGCGAGCCCCCCTCCACCTCCCTCTTCGTGCTTACCTTGCTGTCGGCCAGGGTGACTCGATGCAAATGAGGCCAGGGCCTCAACATCTCAGCATGCTCTTCCCACCCCAGCTATAACCACTTGAAGACAACCTGAAGTGGGATCCATAGCTGAACTGCTCTTCACCCTAGCTCCAGAGGCACTGAGGTCAATTATAGCATCTTAACTGCTGCCTCCCCGAATAATATCAGCTAACTTGCCACAGGTCAGGAATCAAACAGCGGGCCTTCTAATGGGTGGTGCTTAGCGCTACATTCGACAACACCTTCAGTCACTAGGCTATCGGGAAACTTTAAAAACTGCAGCCTTCAAAGGCCTCTCATTCCTCAAATCGTTCTCCGAGGTCCTCTTTCAAATTAATTTGCTACAGAATTAAGGCATCGTAATCAACCACGGAAGCCTTTAGTTACTATGGTGTTGTTGCCAAGTGCTGTCAACACTCCCCTCACATCATGCTCTGTCCTGCAGCTCCATAGATGGCACAGTACACATGCCTCTATTTTTGAAAACTGCAAAAAAAAAACATATTTATCGCATATCATTTAACATAACTGTTGAAGGAGTTAACTAGAGTCCCATTACCATTCACAAATCACACGGGCTGATTTACTATGAGTTTTAAATGTCATCAGCACTTTTCTGTTGAAAAACAACCTTTGCAGCAGCTTCTAATTTATATAACTTCTATTTGTTCAAAGCGTTCTCGACAATAAACAACCCATGTACTTTGATGAATTGCTTCTGGCCTCTGACTTTGCCATTTAACCAGCATGCATTACCTTATCCACTTGTGACAAAGCAGGAGTTATTGTGATATATATGCCAGGGAAAGGTCAGGTGCCTGCTGGTAAGTCACTGATACATGCAAGTGAGCTTGTCAGAGAGTCCCAGTACTCGATCTGAATACATGAACGGCACTACATTTGGGTATTGACAATCACACTTATTGACCCTGATATTCCTCCTAGTTACCAAGGCACAGGGCAGGCAGTCTACATTGAAAATACACTCAGTCTGTCCGGCCCACCAAGCCTCCAAATTTGGTGTCCTAGGCCATTACATAGAATGACAGAGAAATTACTGCGCAGAAACAGACCATTCAGCTATGTCGGTGTTTATGCTCCACATGAGCTCCCTCCCACTCCTCTTCATCTCACCCTATTAACATATCCTTCTATTCCTTTCTCTCACGTACTTATCTAGCTTCCCCTTAAATGCATCTATGCTATTCGCCTCAACCACTCCTTGTGGTAGCAAGTTCCATATTATCACCACTCTCATGAGTAAAGTAGTTTCTCCTTGAATTCCCTATTGGATTTATTATGACTATCTTATATTTATGGCCCCTATTTTTGGACCCCGCCCCACTAAGTCGAAACATCTTCTCCAGTTCTACCCTATCCTACCCTACCCTACACCCCTTCCTAATGTTAAAGCCCTCTTTAAGGTCACCTCTCAGTCTTCTCTTTTCGAAAGAAAAGAGCCCCAGCCTTACTGTGGCCCTGCCACATCTCCCCACCACAGGCCTATCTTCTGGCACGGCCTTGTGTTGGAAATTGGAGGTGGGATCAGGGATGCTACAGGCCTGTGAGGACACTGAGGTCTACAGGTACAGCATTAGGGCCTTTTGGCTGCAGTGGGCACAGTTCCAAGGCACAAAAGATCTGCTGGGAGCCTCCAAAAGGGTCGTCTTTGCCTTGCTGCCAGATTTTCTGGTCTGCGGGGCATCCTGGTGCAATCTCCAGTGGCAGATTCCTGGACCCCACTAGGAATGGGTGTCTATTGGTCGTTCTGCAAGGAACACTGAGGTGGAAGGGCAAGGATAGCTCATTTAGGAAAGCCCCAGAAACCCCAGAGAAGAGCAAAGGAGATGGTGACCTGACATAACGGGGGTCATTTTAACCTAACTCACCGGGTGGGAAAGATGGTGCGACTCGTAGAAAAGCAGGGAATTCTCCTGGTGTCCTGGCCAACATTCCAGCACCATGAAAAATGGATTAACTAGTCATTCATCTCATGTGCCGTTTGTGGAACTATGCAATGCACAAATTAGGCTGCTGTGTTTGTCTACATAACACCAGTCATTGCACTTCAAAATTAATTGATTGATTGTAAAGTGCTTTAGGATAACCAGAGGACATGATGAGGAGCTATATGAATGTTAATGCCTTCCCACTACTGTCCCACGCCTTTACGTTTCCCCTTGGCTCTGTGACTGATGGCTGTCTTCAATGTGGTTGAAGAAAGTATTCAATACAGCTTGCAGTTCTGGACATCCAAGTAAAATGGGGCAAACCAGTCTTACTTAGTACCAATTGAATAAGCAAGGTATGATTTTCCTACCATGAGGCTGATTACACACCTGGGTTGCCGAGTGATCTTTACTGTGGGCCAGAGTGAATCAGGTAGCGAATCTGGCCGCTTGTCAGACGGGATTCCGGGCTTTTTTTATTTAAATGAGGCCCTGCGTTAAGATCGGCCGGGCCGCCATGTCCCCGAACTCTCGGGGTGTACCACCCACTTTGGAGCTCGTGTGTACCGTTCCCACCCCATCCTTTTAAAATCGGGGCCCGAGATCTTTCAGGACCAGGAAAGGGTGATTTCTCATAGATGAACTCCTCCTACCTGTCATCTCACCATAATCAGAATGATTCCTGGGCTAAAAGGTTAAATGAGCATCAAATTAGGGTGATCTAATTGAGGTGTTCAAGATGATTGAAGAATTTTGATAGGGTAAATGGAAAGAAACTATTTCCTCTGGTGGGGGGAGTCCAGAACAAGAGGCCATGACCTTCAAGTTAGAGCTAGGCTGTTCAGAGGTAATGTCAGGAAGCACTTCTTCACACAAAGGGGAGTGGAAACCTAGAACTCTCTCCCCCAAAAAGCTGCTGAGGCTGGGGGGTCAATTCAAAATTTCAAAACTGAGATTGATAGATTTTTGTTAAGCAAGGGTGTTAAGGGATACGGATCCAAGGCGGGTAGATGGAGAAAGCTACAGATCAGCCATGATCTAATTGAAAAGCAGAACAGGCTCGAGGGGATGAATGGCCTACTCCTGTTCCTATATCCCCCAATCTCAGTAGAAAGACAGCGAATTGTCCCGAGAATCCATTTTTCTGTCAGCTTCAAAGCACTTCCCTGATAACTTTAATAAAAATGTTTTCATCATAGTGATGTCACGCGCAAGTGACGAGATGACACGTAATGATGTCTTGTGTGTCACTCCATCATTGTTTAGAAAACCAACAGAAAGAGATTGCCAAAAACCTTCTCATGAAGATGCCAGCCTTTTAATTTATTAATTGCACGCTGATCAACCATCCAAATCTCGTTAGCGACAGTTCAGACACAAAGGAATAAGCCTTGGCTTTTAATGTTACAAACCTGCTGCCCTGGGAGCTTCCGAGATGGAAGTCCCACCTTTCATTATGATTCAATATATCAGGCAGGAGCAATGGAGAAGAGCCTGTGTTAATAGTGGCCTGCATTGTCGTTATATTCAGACCACTCCCCCTCAGTCCTGCTCTGAAGCAACGCACTGGAGAGCCTGACAGAATTTAATAATGCAACTGGGATGTAAATAAGCATTTAAAATGTAATCTTTTTTAAAAACTTAATTAAGCTCTGAGTCTAAATTGGCTTGCCTGGGTTGGCTGAGATGTCCCCTCGCTCTCTCTCCCGCCCGTTCCTGATTTGAGGTGATTAAATGTTGGCCAGCTTGGCTTTCATAATCAAATGTAATATATTATCCATAATTTTAATTTCTTGGGCCTGTCGTTGACAATAAATAGCATTCGTGCTTTTATATGTTTGCGTCTGTGGGTTTGACATTTACTGATTATGGCAGCCACTGTCTTGTGCATGCCTGGTAAACAAAAAGCCTCATTAAACACAGACGATCACAGAGGTGCAGTGTAGACCGGGTAAAATGTTCCCGTAAACGTTTCCATTTTCTTACTCATATGGTGTCTCACCAACCAGTGGATCTACAGAAACAAGGGCACGATTACATAGAATTTACAACAAAGAAACAGGCCATTCGGCCCAACTGGTCTACACTGGTGTTTATGCTCCACATGAGCCTTCTCCCTCCCTGCTTCATCTCACCCTGTCAGCATATCCTTCTATTCCTTTCTCCCTCGTGTACTTGTCTAGCTTCCCCTTAAATACATCTATGCTATTCGCCTCAATTATTCCATGTGGTGGCAAGTTCCACATTCTAACCACTCTCTGGGTAAAGAAGTATTGAATTCCTTATTGGATTCATTAGTGACTCTCATATTTATGATTAAAGCTATATCTTGTACTATCTTGTGAATTTTAAAACGAGGCAAGGACAGTTGATCCTCATTGGCTCAGGCAGTGCAAATTTCCAATTTGCTCATTTCCCCTTTGACTGCTGCCTCACCACCTGCTTTCTCATGTATTTGGCTAAGCAACATCTCAAGTCCCATCTCATGTTGTGCCCCCATGACAGTTGCACGTCAGTGGCAACTCCAACAGCTTATGTCACATCCCAAGAACTAGAAACTCATGCTGTGTTGCAAACGACTGACAGTTCATGTTACACATCATGTCACATTCCCCAATTGCTCACGTTGCATGTCAGTGCTAGTTCCCTTGAAAGCTTAATCAAGCTACATCTCCTGACAGCTCCTCTTCTGTTACATCTCCTTGACTAGGATTGATCAACGAATGGCCCTAAAGAAACTTCTGATGGATGTTCAGTGACTGATGTTTGTGTGCAAACATTTGGTGAGGTAAAAGCACGGGCTCAACCACAATGCACCCCATGGTCGATCAGCCAGCCAGGACTCACCCACCATCACCTGAAGAATGGGCACTTGGGTGAGGTAGAGGACAGCGGTCATACCTGTGGAGCTGCACCTGAACACAAATAGGTGATTTTCCAGGGCTAGAGAGGAGCAAATTATTAAAATTAATTCCGTAAAACCAAAGGAAAGGAGATAAACTGATTGTACACAATCAGAATAACTTAATCCAAAACCTGTATTTACATTACTGATTTCAACCAATGTCAAAAACATCTGGTGGCTCAGGAAATCAGCCTTCCTTTGCTGCACAATAACAGATTATTTTTTATAATAAACATATCTTTATTGATCACCCAAGATTCCTAGTCATACTCCACGATTGATGGGCAATAGCTACTCGAACTCAAATACTAATTTGCGAATTACATAATTAGCCATCTGGCAATTGGAGTATAATTTCAGGCTTGTAGCGTTCCATTTTGGTTCTTTAAGTAATACTGGCTTCAGTTTTAAAAGACAATGTTCATTCTTTAAATCTGCTGAAATTAAATTTAACTTGAACAAACTATTAGAAGTGAGAAATTCTGTAGAGCTGAATTCCAAGGCTTTTTATAGGTTTAGGCCCGGAGAAATAATTTGTGACATTTCAAATACAAATCAAAGCCCAAACTCACCCAATTCTACGAAATATAATATCTTACAATCTGACAGCTGATCCTTCTCTCACCTCCAACCTCCTTTATCTCCATTGCAATCTTTCTTTGCACTCTCTGTTTTATCAAGACTAATCCAGGTTCCTACAAACTTTCCCTTCTGGTTCCTTCTTCGTTGCAAAGATAGCAGCTTAGGTGTCAGTCGTGGCTCACTGGTAGCACTATCGCCTCTCAGTCAAGAAAATTGTGGGTTCAAGTCCCACAACAGAAACTTGAGCACATAATCTAAGCTGACACAGCAGTGCAGTACTGAGGGAGACATTAAACCAAGGCCCCGTCTGCCCTCTCAGGTGAATGTAAAAGAACCCATGGCACTATTTCAATAGAAGAGCAGGGGGAGTTCTCTCTGGTGTGCTGGCCAATATTTATCCCTCATATAACATCACTAAAACACATTATCTGTTTGCGGGACCTTGCTGTGTGCAAATTGACTGCTGCCTTCCCTACATTACAACAGTACTTCACTGGCTGGCCTCTGGGAGGTCCAGAGGTCGTGCAAGGCGCTATATAAATGCAAGTCCTTTCTCTATTAATATATAAATATTAAAAAAAGCTTAAGCATGGGCCCACTTCTTTTCAACATTTTCGATTATAAATTCCTGTGTCCACATTTATAATGGAAACTGCCGATATAAATTCTTTACGCTGTAATTACGCTCTCCGGCCAGTGGAGGCACCACCAGCAGAAACCTGCAATTACAGCATGACAAGTTTACATGGCAGTGTCCATTACAAATGTGATGTGGAGATGCCGGTGATGGACTGGGGTTGACAATTGTAAACAATTTTACAACACCAAGTTATAGTCCAGCAATTTTATTTGATTTGTGAATTTCAAATAAAATTGCTGGACTATAACTTGGTGTTGTAAAATTCATTACAAATGTGAACATAGGAATTTATAATGAAAATATAAAAATAAGGACAGAATGGGGACTAAATTACATTTGTGTCCAATTAGCCCATGCCCTCTAACCCCACTCCACCTGAAGACTACTTCAGTTTGGCCTTGACTCCCAGTGTGAAATGTTACAGGAGGTCAACATACACATTTTAATTTGGCAGATCATTGATGGTAAAAGTTCATTGATGATTCTATGCCGATAATATCAAAACAATAGAACGCCTCTGAAGTTATCAAATTAGTCATTGATTCATATGTGAATTAACACCTAACTACTAGACTTCTGTGTTAATAGAGACCACAACAGGCTAAGTGATGTTTATCCGTCTGAATAAATATTACCACAGTGGATATAACAATCTGTGCAATTTCAGAATAAAAGATTTTTAATACATGCAATATGAATAGTGAGGTGAGAGGCACTTTATCAAGCTGTGTATATTGAGCCATTTTCCTCCTAACTGCTGTGCTCACTGCCTGTACTGAGGCAATTCGCTGTGTTTAAGATCCTCCATGGGCTATCATTCATTTAAAAGTCAGCTACAAATATCTAATTTCTCGAGTGTTTCCCCTGCTTTATGGAAGGTGACAACAGCCAGCCCAGGACTGAGGCAGATACTCGGGCTGTGAGCCACGGGTACCCCTACCCCAAACAACTGGGGGATTTTTTGTTTTGGTTTGCCTTTTCAGCGAGCAATTTTGAATCAATATTACGTCCACCGCTGGAAGCCTTTTCAGCCATCAAACTGCAATAACGTGAAAGCTCCCACAACGCCATCTATTAGCAATTGTTCTTCAGCTGCTTCTCGACGCTGGATCTGACTCCATTATACTGGTGATTACTTCAGAACTTTATTAGTGCAGACAATCTCATTTGTAGGCGTTGTTCATTTAAAAAAAAAATCTTGCAGCCGGGTAAGATTCCATACGCACAGGCTGCAAAGTAGCTTTTATTTAACGTTTAAAAAAGTTCAGCTGCAGATGGACAAGACATGAAAAAAACTGACAGAGAGAATGAAAAAAGACTTGCATTTGTATAGTGCCTTTCCTGACCTCAGGACGCCACAAAGCGTTTTACAGCCAATGAATTACTGACGGAAGGTCATCGACCTGAAATTTTAGCTCTGTTTCTCTCTCCACAGATGCTGCCTGACCTGCTGAGTGTTTCCAGCATTTTCTGTCTTTATTTCAGATTTCCAGCATTCACAGTATTTTGCTTTTAAAGTATAATCACTGTTGTAATGTAGGAAATGCGGCAGTCAATTTGCGCACAGCAAGATCCCAAAAACGGCACTGTGATAAAGACTAAATAATCTGATTTTTAAGTGATGTTGGTTGAGGGATAATTATTGGCCAGAAAGCTGGGGGTATCTTTTACGTCCACCTGAGAGGGCAGACGGAGCCTCAGATTAACGTTTCATCCAAAAGACAATTCAACCGTAGAAGAGTGTGAGGAGTCAGACACTGAAAAACTGGGACATGCAAGTGAAAGTGACAACATCTCTACTTTCGCTGAAGGCTGGGGTTTTCTGCTTCTGCACTCATCAGAGGTTGAAAAGATCGGCCATAGGGTTAACTCGATATAGTTAGGCAGAGATGATTGGCATCATCATTTTGTTTTGCAGCCCATTTAACATTGCAGTCAGGAAAGAGAAGCTAAAGCTGAAATAGCAAGAGTTTAGCTGTGAAAGAGCAAGAGAGAGAGAGAGAGATAAAAGAGAAAAAGAGGAAAAGAAAGAGAGATAAAGAGAGCGAGAGAGAGAGAGATAGAAAGAGAGGAAAATAGAGGGAAAGATAGAGAGAGAAAAAAGAGAAAGAGAGGGAGGGAGAGAGAGAAAAAGAGATGGAGTGACGCAGGAGACTGGCTGACAGTGAAACACAAGCACAGAGACACTGGCCTGGATTTTTAACTTGGAGCTGAGAAGAAAGCGGGGGAAAGGTTATCAGACACGAAACCCTGAACTGAGGTGAGCGGATTGGAATCTGCGATCGAAACTTAATTGAAGCAATTCATTTTTTCCTCTGGGTTTAGCGTCTCCAAGCTGCGCAGCGGGCGCACTGCGCACCCGCATGATGCAATCTGAAATCCACTATTTAAAGAGCCAATGCAAAAATGGAATTTGGAGCAGAAAGGTGGAAGTGAAGCATTGATTCACAGACAGCAAGGCCGGCAACCAGATTCACAAAGGCTTCCCGATGGACGCAGTGAGGACCAGGAGGGAAATAATTTACCCCAAAGATGGGAGGAAGAAACCTGGTTCTCCTACTGAGGCGGCGTAGCTGGAGGTGGTGAGGAGGTGAGCAGCAGGAACATGGTGCCCCGATCTTGGATGCAGTGCAGGAAGTGCTTTAATGACCTAACCAGGTCAGGAAAAGCGAGTACAGCTGCTGATTCACCCACATCCCTTGGTGTGCAACACCCCACCTCTAACTCTGTCTTGCCAAGCGCACTCCATCACTTCACTCCTCACACCCTCAAAAGCCAACTGTTTGCACAGAGGTCTGTTACAAGTGCATATAACAAACTTGCACTGATATAGTGTCTTATAACATCTCTCAGGACATCCCAAAGTGCATTCATTCTCACACAATGTTTTATTATGAGATGCAGTGGTTGCTATTATGCAGCTGAATGCATCAGCCATTTTGTACACAATAATGGCCCACAACCTGCAATCAGATGAATGATCAGTTCATCTATTTTAGGACAAAACAATGTGGACAACGGGAGAAGTCCTTGTTCTTCTTCGATTAGGGCCAGGAATCTTCAATGTTCACAGAAACTGGCAGGCAGGTCTTTGGTTTAATATCTCACCTAAAGGACAGCACCTTTGATGATGCAGCACACCCTCAGCACTGTACTCTTAAGATCATTCAGTAAACTCACTGCTCGTTTATTGTAAACTATCTTGGTACTTCTTTTAATCAAATGTATTAAGTGCTACAACACATCATATGTTAATTCTTGACCACGTCGCTATGAATTTGGAAGATCATAAGCTTTGCAAGAATGCACGGGGAAGATTATTCAGCGTGGCAATCTGCACTGCTTAATGTTTTATCTAGCTCCGCACATTGAAAACTGTACCGATACTAGTATAAAACTGTGGAAGTCAAATCACTAACTCAGTTAACTAGGCGGAAACAAATTGGCTTCAGTGCCCTTAGGCTAGGGAGGGAAAAAAAATCAGCCAGGAATCCTGCCTTCTAGTGACCGTGCGTGAATAAGTGAGTGAGTGAAGTGTGAATGTTTGTGTGAGTGTGTGTACGTATATATATATATATATATATATATATGTATGCATATGTTTGGGACAGAATGAGGCTCAACTATAATGCCTCTCATGGTTGACTGGTCTGCCAACTCTCTCTGTCTGGATTCAAAAACCCAGCGTTTCCCACGAAAGGCGTGAAGGAGAACTGAAGTTAGAAAAATTCCATGGCGGTCACATAAGTGCAGCAAGAGTTCCAGCCACAGTCTGGAGGCTAAACATCTGGTGGGGAGTTGCGTATTTTTAAAAAGGAGAATATCCTTCAGAATATATATAAATTTTTTTGGGCTAATCCACTGCTTCGGTGGGTTTATCCCACACAGTCACATAGGTGCATGCTGGGAACCCAGAACCTTCTGACTGAAAGGTGGCAGTGCTACCCAATGAGCCACCACCTGAAGAACTGTACTCCAGCGGGGCCTTGAGGAGAGGAGAGGTTACAGTTTTGTGGTGAATATCTGGGAAGATATAAATGCTTCGCATGCCTTCATCAAACATACACCATCTTCAGAACAGAACTAGCCAGTTCTTTTCAGAACAATCTATGTTTTATGGAAATGAAACACTCACTTCAAAGGAAGGGAGAAAATTGGTGAGAAAAGATTTTTAAAATGTTTTAAATTTATCATTGGGTGTAATTCCCAAATAGTTGATAATTACGATATTTCACTCCTTTAATGATGTCACGGTTGCTTGCTTCCCATTTCTCCTTTTATGCTCCAACTCCTTGAAGTCACAGTTCCTTTTGATGGTCAGGGGCTCTGGGGGCGTGGGGAGCTGCTCTGTCGGTTCCAGAATCTTTCATGCGTGCAGATCAACTAGCAAGAGCTTCTCCTGAAATCTGTAATGAGATTGCGCTTGGGGCAGGTGGCAGAGAGACTCTGAAGAGAGAAGACGGATCCTGGAGGAAGATCACAGCCAGTAGACATGGCGTGGATCGGGGGTTTGGCTGCAGGCGAACAGCTCGTGTTTCAGCAGCAGTAGGTATAAACAGAGACAGCAACAGAAATAAAACCAGGCAGGCAAAGTACGGAGGAATTGTGTAGACCTGGGACACTGAAGCTCTCTGTGCAAATGTATGAAAGCCAGGAGTGGGAAGGCTTTGAAAAATTCAAAGCATGACCTTCCACTTCAGACTGTTCCCAGGTTCAAGGGAATCCCAATCTCCCTGGATCAGCTACTCTTCAGCCCACACAGTACAACAGCTACTCAAATAGTTTCACTGCGGTCATATTAATTCTAAATTACCGAAATAAACTCCTGATACAAAAGTTATATAAAGACACTGGAGAAGGTGCAAAAA
The DNA here is from genome assembly GCF_035084215.1 of Heptranchias perlo. NCBI lineage: Eukaryota > Metazoa > Chordata > Chondrichthyes > Hexanchiformes > Hexanchidae > Heptranchias > Heptranchias perlo. The sequence continues at coordinate 12,863,248 of NC_090331.1, read as the reverse complement.
AGATTTACAAGGATCATACCAGAACTGAGTGGCTATAACTATCAGGAAAGGCTGAACACGCTGGGGCTTTTATCTCTAGAGAAGAGTAGGCTGAGGAGTGACCTGATAAAGATCTTTTTAAAATGATGAAGGGGTTTGATAGGGTAGATGGAGAGAAGATGTTTCCACTTGTGGGAGAGTCCAAAACTAGGGGACATAAATATAAGATAGTCACTAATAAATTCAATAAGGAATTCAGGAGAAACTTCTTTACCCAGAGAGCGGTTAGAATGTGGAACTTGCTACCACATGCAGAAGTTGAGGTGAATAGCATAGACGCATTTAAGGGGAAGCTAGATAAGTACATAAGGGAAAAAGGATTAGAAGGATATGTTGATAGGATAAGATAAAGTAGGGCGGGAGGAGGCTCGTGTGGAGCTTAAACACTGGCATAGGCAATTACTGATTCTCCTGCATTCTGTGTTCGACATCACCCTCCCCCACCCCCACCCCCTCACATCATTCTGCACTGCCAAGACTACTCCATCACATCACTCCTCACACCTACTTAAGGCTCATCCTCAACTTACCTTCACTTCCTGAGCACTTCCTCACCTCCCCATTTGTGACTCCACCACTACCACTCACCCCAATCCTGATCCAATGTGATGTCCCTGTCTGATACTCACCCTCTGATGCACCTCTTTCATGGTCAGCCTCACCCAAAGCAATGCATTCATTGACTGGCCACTTCATCACTCACTCACTCACACGTCTGTCTTTTCTCCCCTTGTAGAAGAGAGCGCAAAATGCACACAAGAGGGCGAGGACTGGAGGGGGGTCACAACAAATAGTTGTCCTCACAGAGACGAAGAAGGAGGCCCTGGAGATCAGCTGCACTCTCGAGTGCCTGTCCGACAGGGATGCCGAGACTGGCACCCCACAAACGTCTGGTGATACAACTTTAACATTCATCACACACAACATGAATTGATGTTAACAATGATTGGCATGTTGAACACCTCAGTATGCTCATCGCAACATGACACATCTGTGATGATGTTTAACATTGCTTTCTGTTCTCTTACAGGGCCTTCAATGACCACAATTACGGGAGAGGGAGATTCCTCAGAGGAGCTCCCGGCCTCTGAGGGCGCATTGTCACATCTTAGCGAGCCATCCACCAGCACAGGTACTCACACCTTGATGGGTCCTAGTAGTCAGTTAGTTGGGTTGGAACCAGGTGAGTCACCACACACAGGTGAGCACGAGCAGACAATGGTGGCAGGGGAAGCTGTGGAGAGTCCACTTCGGTGGATGGACTCCTCTCCGGGCTCTGCTCAGCTGGACACAGATGCTGAACCCCGGGGACCATCCTTTAAAAGGAGGATGATCGAGGGACAGCAGCACATTTGCGAGGTACTAGAACAGGTGCCACGCACACTCTACACAATAGTGCAGAGGATAGAGGAGTCCAACTCCTGCATGAGTGGAATGGTGACACAGGTACGTGAGGGAATCTCTGAGATAGTGTCACAGGGACGTGAGCAACTGTCTGAGATAGTGTCGCAAGTAACTGCTGAAATGTCAGATAGTGTCGCAGGTAAACGCGGGAATGTCTGAGATAGTGTCGCAGGTAACTGCGTAAATGTGTGAGATAGTGTCGCAGGTAAATGCGGGAATGTCTGTGCTGAAGAGAAGGCTAGCCTCCATTGAGCTTCAAGCACAGCTCAAAAATGAGCCCATTCAGGCCCTGACAATGGCCATTCAGACTTAGGGTGAACAATACTCTGTCACCTTAAACAGGCAGACAGAAACTTAACAACTGGACTTTCCAAGGTATCATACATGTCCTCCAAACTGCTCTCTAGCAAGGTGGTAGGAATGATGTGGGCCTGGCCCAGGAGAGGGATGATGGCGAAAGGGAACGTGGAAGTGGGGATGCCACTCAAAGCACTCTCACATCTCAATCAATACCCACAATGCTGCCCCCTCTCCAGGTGGCTGAGTCTGCCCCTGCACAGGTGCCGGTGGAGCAGTCTTTGACGGGTCCTCACGGGCTCCAAAACTCAGAGAGCGTAGGCCAAAAGTATCTCAACAGTCAGGGCATAAACATAAGCAACCTGCCACTACCTCTGCTGCAACCACAGGGGATGTACCACGTAGAAGTAGTAGGAAGAGAAAGGCTAAGGATTTGTGATCATGAAGGGTGTGCACAAGGGTGTCTGACAGATTGTCATGTTTTTCATTTATATTTGGTTTTTGTTAAATTCACATTAAATGGTATCATTCTCACCACTACTGCCACGTCTTGCCCATTCTTGACTGCCCTTTGTGATAGCGCCCTTTCATGTGCTTCATCATGAACAGCAAGACTTGATGTCACCCAATGGGTGACTTTACAGTGGGTGTATGTGTATTTGTAGGACTGTTTTGTGCAGGGGGGGGGCGGGGGGGGGGGGGTTCTGGTGTTGGCACTGGTCTTTCCAGGTGGTTTGAGGACTGGATTATTCTCACTTTGTGATCCTCTTATGAGAATTGTCCAAATATTAGTGACTCCCTGGCCTCACGAGCAGCCAGGTGAGCTGCTGTTCTGCTGATGGGTTCCTCCTTCTTCTCCTCCTCCTCCTCCTCCTCCTCCTTCTTCTCCTCCTCCTCCTCAATGTTGATGGCAGATGTGGATGCTGGATGAGGGCATGGGGTCTCATTAACCAGTAACCCTCTCTGTTACGCCATGTTGTGCAAGACACAACAGGTGACTATAATTCTACCCACTCTCGATGGTGTGTATTGAAGAGCTCCCCCAGACCGATACAGGCACTGAAATCGCTTCTTCAGCAGTCCTGTCGCATGTTCAATGACAGACCTGGTGGTGATGTGACTGTTGTTGTATCGACGCTGTTACTCGCTGATGGGGTTCCTCAGAGGTGTCATGAGCCATGTGTGCAGGAGTTATCCCTAGTCTCCGAGGAGCCAGCCCTTCAGGCTGTTTGGTGCGTGGAAGGGGGCCGGGATGTTGGATTCCCTCAGAATGAATGAATCGTGGCAGCAGCCAGGGAATCTGGCGCACACGTGAAGAAATCTTTTGTGGTGGTCATAAACGAGCTGAGATTTGATGAAGTGATATCCCTTTTTGATGATGAACAGTCCTGGCTCGTGTGGAGGTGCTCAGATTGCTACGTGTGCAATCAATTGCACCCTGTACCCGTGGGAAGCCAGCCACAGAGTGGATCCCACTGCCCTCTCCGTCTGGCTGAGGTCGTGCATGGGGAAGTTGACGTAGTGGGACGCCCTGCGAAACAATCCATCAGTGACCTGCCTTATGCACTTATGGGCAGAGGACTGAGATACCCCGGCGATGTCAACAATGGAGCCCAGGAATGATCCAGAGGTGAAGAAGTTGAGGGCAGTGGTCACTTTAACTGCGACGGGCAATGAAACTCCACCAGGTCCAGCCGGGAGCAGCTCAGTATGAAGAAGGCTGCAGATGTCTGCGACCACCTGGCGTCTCACTGAGTCTTCGTATGCACTGCTCCTCAGAGAGGTCCAGGAAGCTCAGCCTTGGTCTGCAGACCGTCTTATGCCTCCTGCTTTGTTGCTCCCTCTGTTGTTCCCCTCTCTGGTCTTGTGCAGGTCCTGTGGCGCACCTGTGTTGTGGAACTGCAAGTGATGGAACTGCACGCTGTGCCTGCCGCGGACGGTGATGTTCCTCCCACTTGGATGTAGTGGTGAATACAGCCATCGTACCCCCCCCCATCCTGATGGTGTCAGTTTGAGGGGGTCCAAAAAGTTGGTAAATATGCGTAAACAGAACAATTCTGAGTGTGAACCAAAGAATTTCAAGACTAAACACAAAGATCTCCCAGCCAAAGGTTTATCTGAGAGAACTGAGTGCCCTGCTGCAATAACTCACCTTTTATCCCCATCTGTCAAAAAGGGATTTAAATGTCCAAATGGCTGCCGGCTGAAACACGACATGGTGTGTTCCACGGGAAACATGTTAAGGCAGCGTTAAAATCATTTGCCTTCATTCTTATTTGGATTTATTGACATTTCCAGTACATTAAGTATTTGGTTTACTGCTTTAAATATCGTCCTGCCGGCTTTAATTGCCAGCGGGACTTCCGGGATCAGGAACGGCGCGTGCACGCAGGTGACTCTGGGTCGTGCGTGTTCTTCCACAGGTTGGAGCCGGGATTCCTGCCCGCTCCAAAAAATCTCGATTTTCTTTACCTCCCCTAAACACAACGCACCCACACTTTTGTTTTAAAATCGTGCCCCAGATGTTTTAAACTGAATTCAAATTCTTAAACTACCATGATGAGGATTTGAACTCACATTCTCTGGATTAATTAGACCAGGTCTCAGGATTGCTAGTTCAGAAACGTAACCACTACACTACCGTGCCACTATTCTAAAATTTATGGCTTCATGGCCAATAGATTAAGGTGGATAATTAAAACATAAATTTGCTTCTCTCATATATGACAGCAATGTAAATAAATGCATCTGGGTATGAAATGACTGCAGTTATTTATCCAGAGTTCACAAGTTTGTGCTCTACATTGTTTGATGCTTTCTACAAATAAAAAAATTCACTGCTGCAAATGAGAACTTTCCTGGATTTTAATTACACTGAAACACCACTGTACTTGTTGAACAGAGGGGAAGAGACAGGGCTTACGAACAGCAAGTCCTGGCACAACTTTGTGAACGGCCAATCTTGCTGTCAATAATGGGGGGAAAAAAATGACTATATTCACTAGGTTTCAAAAGGAGGCAGCTTTAGTCAATGTTATTTACCACACAACGCAGACACACAATCACACAGGTGCATGCTGATAATTGTAGTCTGCTCTCCTTGTTGAGATTTCTTTGAGCTGAAAGAATGATCGCTCTGGGAAGTTCCATTAACTCAAATCTCAGGCTTCTCAGAGAGCGGCAGACCTCTGACTCGAAAAATTGTTAGAGACAGTTCAAACACAAGAAGCAATGTGTAGGTAATTTTACTAATTTTCTATAAATTTTGTAAATTTTTAAAATCTATTATATTACAAATCTTTTTTGTCGTATTAAGTTCTCAGTATAGCGTAGAAATCAAGTGAAAGAACTTTCAAAAAGTACTAGGAACAATCTGATTGTTTCCCTTCTTTTATTAATAGATTTTGCTGACTACTCAAAATCTACCAATTGGATTTCCCCCCCTCCCCAACCCCTGAGGGGGTTCCAAATCCCTTTAACAAAAGATATTTGAAGGAAAGGGTTAACTGTACCCCTTTTAAACAAAGACACTTGAAAACCTGTAAACACAGTAATGTGGTAAACTCGCAAATTCTGTTTCTCCCTCAATGACACTGATGGCATTGGAGAAATATGAGTTTCGGGATCGAAGGCATCGTACTGCGGATAGATATCTAGATTATTAAATAAATAAGATAGATGGATAATGTTGAGCTTAAAGCGTTGTCAGGATTTCAAAACACAGACTTTTGGAAGCACAAGCTTTTCAACACAGCAGGGGGGTAATATAAGAAAAGACAATAAGGACATACATCAAAGGCTTCGGATCAGGAAGGCAATGATAGGTGTGAAAAAAGCATGGGCCTCTCATTCCTATCTGGTAATCTGTTCAAAAGAACTGGGATTTGTAAAACATCAAACAGTGTTGAACCCAGCATATGGTCAAATGGTATAAAGAATGATTCGACGCCATTGTAGCAAACAAAATTGGAGACGCAAGGACTATTAAGAATGTCTGGGTATAGAAATGTATGATGTGGAGCCTTTTAAAATCCATCGTTGGAACACATGATCTTTTCTACATCAAAGGGTCTCCAGTCACATGATCAAAGCCTAAACTGTCAATCACTGAAGTATGTTAATGATTGAGGCATAGCAACAGGGAGTGATTGGACAAAAAAGAATGACCCTCCCCAATCCTACATCCTATTGGTAAAAAACAATATAAAAAGACGACTTTGAGAGAAGAACTGGGGCTCTCTCTCTTCTTCCCTCTCTTTTTCTCTTCATCACCCGGCAGTCACAAGGAATGCACACTGCAGTTGAACATCACACAAGAAGAATACATCGTGTTCTGAAGAGCTGATCAACCTTCAGGCCCGATGAGCAAAATCCATGGTTTAAAGGTTGTATATCTATTAATGATTTGCCTGGCTTGTGTATGAATTGTTAAATAATTACATAATAATGTTGTGAATTATTAAGTGTATAGCGGGTTTTTATAAAGGTAAGTTATTTGTATGGTTTGATTTAGCTTCATGAATGCTCGTAAGAATGATAACATCATTAAATAATTACTTTTGATTAATGAAATTACAGTGAGTGAGTGACTTTCTTTGCTTGACTTTTCGTCCAGTGTCCAAGAATCACACAAAATAAGGAATTTCCTACACCAGCCCCCACTCCCCTCCAAATATACCAATTGGATTGGTTCTTATTTGAATCTACTACTTGGGTGAGGTCCCCTTCCAATCTAGATTGGTTTCTCTGCTTTTATTAGTGGATTGTGCTGACTGGATGAACTTGATTTATTATTTTCATATATCATTCGTAGTTCCTCAATGGTCACTTTTCTATCTGTTTTATCATGTTCGATTCCCACATTCCCCACCTGTTCAGTTGGAATTTCTTTTTATTTAAAAAAATGAAATTGCAGGCAATAGGAACAAATATGATGTGAAATTTGCATATAGTAATGTGTGACAGCTGGAGTGTAATGAAGATTCTTCAGCCTGATCAGCCGTGGCTCAGTGAATAACACTCTCAGCCTCTTGAGTCAGGAGGTTGTGGATTCAGATTCCCATTCCAGAGACTAGGCTGACATTCCCAGTGCAGTACTCTGGGAGTGCTACTCTGTCGAAGGTGTCGTTTTTCAGATGAGATATTGAACCGAGGCCCCGTCTGCCCTCTCATGTGGACGGAAAATATCCCATGGCATTATTTCAAAGAAGAGCAGAGGAGTTCTCCCCGGTGTCCTGGCCAATATTTATTCCTCAACCAACACCAATAAAACAGATTATCTGGTCAATTATCACATTGCTGTTTGTGGGACCGTGCTGTGCACAAATTGGCTGACATGTTTCCTACATTACAACGGAGACTACATTTGAAAAAGTATTTAATTGGCTGTAAAGCACTTTGGGATGCCCTGAGGTCATGAAAGACGCGATATAAATGCAAGTCTTTGTTTCATATACACAGTGTACATATGATGTGGAGATGCCGGTGATGGACTGGGGTTGACAAATGTAAGGAATCTTACAACACCAGGTTATAGTCCAACTGTATTTATTTGAAAATCACAAGCTTTCAGAGGCTTTCTCCTTCGTCAGGTGAGCGAGTGTACATAGGCATTATCTTGTCTTTGATATTTTATACAAGAAAAAAGTTCTATTTACCATCCTAAGAATGGTTACCCTGGAAGTGTTTGTTCTCAATAATTTTCTATTGGAGGGACACAAGGCTTACACACACAAAGTTCTGGCAGGCTGCGTGAATAGCCAGTCGTGCTATCAAATATAACAATTTCTGGTAGCTGTATGGCAGATAAAGGCTGACTGCTGAAGACTGCTAGCCTGAATATCTTCAGCTAATACTGGTGGGTCTAAGAACCTGCAGGAACTCGAGTCTCAGGCAAAGGAGACAAAAGGAACAGGCCTCTGACTGAAGGCATCGTTAAAGGCATTTCACAGGCACTTAATTTGTTTAAAATAATGCCAATGCGCTAATTCTACAAATTTTTGTGATTCAACTCAGTTAGATATTTGCAACACGTATTTTATTCTTAGGGCTATAATGCACATCATACTAATAGAGAACTGTGACAAAAATGTATTTTTGTCTGTATTAGATTATTTTCTGCAAGCTAGAGGGAATCTACATTAGAGTCTGGCTATTATTCACACTTGAGGGAACAACAGTGACATGTACTTGGTATGCATGGTCCAATACACAAATCTTTGAAGGTGGCAGGACAAGTCGATCAGGCTATTAAAAAAGCATATAAAATCCTTGGCTTTATAAATAGATGTAAAGAATCTTACAACACCAGGTTATAGTCCAACAGTTGGACTGTAACCTGGTGTTGTAAGATTCCTTACATTTGTACACCCAGTCCATCACTGGCATCTCCACATCATTTATTAATAGAGGCAAGGAGCACACAAGCAAGGAAGTTACAAAAACGCTGGATTAGGAATTGACTCCAATCCCACAGCCAAAAAGATGTAGCTAACGGTTGTGGTTCAGCCTCGAAGTAGGTTACTGGTGGTGTTCCTCAGGGATCGGCCCGAGGACCATTACTGGAGAGGTGAAGTGGGGTGGGGGGGTGGAAAAGGAGGAACTGTTTAATCATGATGCTCCGGCAGGAGTGTGGGGCAGGCTTGATGGACCAGGTGGTGTTTACCTGTCCTCAATTTCGTATGTTCATATGTAAGTTATGGAAAACCTTTATAAATCACTGGTCAGGCCTCAGCTGGAGTATTGTATCCAATTCTGGGCACCACACTTTAGAAAAGATGTCAAGGCCTTGGAGAAGGTGCAGAAGAGATTTACCAGAATGGTACCGGGGATGAGGGACTTCAGTCATGTGAAGAGACCAGAGAGGCTGGGATTGTTCGCCTTAGAGCAGAGAAGGTTAAGGAGAGATTTAATAGAGGTGTTCAACATTATGAGGGTTTTTCATAGAGTAGATGGGAAGAAACTTATTTACTTGATCAAAACCCTTTTTTTTCTGTCACTCTTACTATCAAATTTGTGCTTGGACTGCAGGAAATCCACATCGTCGCCATTCTGATTACTGCTGTTAAAATTCACGAAAAAATTAGATTTTTAATTGGGGGAAATAGGCCCTTAAATGTAAGGGTTTGGCTCAGTTGAAAGCAATCGCACTTCAATAAGGTTGTGGGTTCAAACTCCGGCGGTAATCTTAACCTAACCTGCCCTAACTGACGGGATTAGATCGGCCGCCTGTTTCACATCCTGCCCGATTTTACTTTCCATTGACTTTAGTGGAAACTAAAAGTGGGCGGGGTGTAAAATGGGCGGGCGATCCAATCTTGCCAGTTTCCAGCTGAGCAGGTTAGATTAAACTACCCCTCTACTTTGGAATAGGAATAGCCCCTCGAGCCCATTCTGTGAGATCATGGCTGATCTGTACCTCAACTCTATTTATCCACCTTTACTCCATATCCTTTGATCCCTTTACCTAACAAAAATCTATCAATCTCAGTCTTAAAAGCTTCAATTGACCCAGCATCCACAGCATTTCGGGGGAAGAGGGCTCCAGATTTCTGCTACCATTTGTGTGAAGAAGTGCTTCCTGATTTCACTCCTGAATGGCCTAGCTGCAATTTTAAGATTATGCCTCCTTGTTCGGGATTCGCCCACCAGAGAAAATAGTTTCTCATTTGTAATACATACATATCATTTAGGCTGTAGTGAAAATGTTTCCACTTGTGGAGGAGTTCAAAACTAGAGGTCATCAAAATAAAATAATCGTTAATAAATCCAATATCGAATTCAGAAGAAACTTCTTTACCCAGAGAGTGGTTAGAATGTGGAACTCGCGACCACATGGAGCAGTTGAGGCAAATAGCATAGATGCATTTAAGGGGAAGCTAAATAAGCACACAAGGGAGAAAGGAATAGAAGGGTATCCTGATAGGTTAGATGAAGTAGGGAGGGAGGAGGGTCATGTGGAGCATAAATGCCAGCATAGACCAGTTGGGCTGAATGGCCTGTTTCTGTGCTGTAGTTTCGATGTAACTCTTCCGTGAAGTGTTGAGGAAGTGTTGCCTTGTTAAAGCTCCTCGCTTTTGGATAATACATTAAACCGAGTCCCTGTCTGCCTGTTCATTAAAGAATCTATGGCACAATTTGAAGAGCGAGGGGTTCTCTTGATGTCTTGGCCTGGCCAATGTTTCTCTCTCAACCAATGCCACCAAAATCAAACTGCTCATGTTGTGGGATTTTGTTGCATGCAGATTGGCAACTGCATTTGTCCATGTACATTTCAAAAACTGATTCATTGGCCTTGAAGTTCCTTTGGGACGTCCTGAGGGTGTGAAATGCATGATATGATAACAAGTCCTTTTCTTAAATGCTTCTAAATCTAATCACATTGTCTTGAAACAGGAGAATTTCCTTGCCAAACCTTCACCTAAGTCATTAATATGTACCGCATTAACAACAGCAAGAGTTCCACCGTTCCTAAACTTGTTCCAGTCTGAAAAGTTCCCATTTATGGTTGAAGCTAATTTGTTATCCAGTGGCATTCTTTATCTCCTTTCCTAAGTCATTAATTGTCCACGTGGAACTTTTCTGAAAAACCAAGTGTAGGTCAAGTACATTTCCCTGGTCTACCCTGTAAGTAATGTCTCCTAGAAACTCCTGGCTAGTTATACATGACCTTCCTTTCTCGAATCCAAACGAGTCATAGTTTAGCAGTCTTCATCTATTGGTTACCTTTAGATCATTTCAAAGACTTTCCCTACACTGACAAACTCGCTGGGCTACAGATTTGTCTCTTGATCCTTTTTCAAATAACAAGGTTATGTGAGTCACATCCAGTCTTCAGTAATTGCTCCTGAATTTAAAAAAAACACGATGGGCCGGAATTTACCATGAGCGGCGAACAAATGGCACCTGCCATTCCTTAGACTTGCACTTGCCCATAAACTTTTCATAGGCTTTTGCACGGCAAGTTCCTCTCATGAGGCCCCTAATCCAACGCGGCCCCCTCTCCCGGGCATCTGAGACCTGTGTGAACGGGGCAAGCAGCTGTCCATCCCCTTAACCAATCAGATTGAACCATGAGCAGAGCAGCGTCAGAACCAGGAAGTGTAAGTTAGAACAGTGAATTCAATGTCAAATCAGGTACAGAAAGTGAAATAAGGAGGAGGTAAGAAAGGCTGGATTAAGAGACAGAGATAAGAGACGGAAAGTAAAAGTAAAAACTTTTTTGTTTAAATGTCCAACAATTAAAATTTGAATGAATGAGACTCCACACTTGTAAAAGTAAATTTTCATTGCCAGAGAGGTTGTTTGGCAGTCATTAAGACTTACCACACCGTTAAAAGTTTGCTTAGACTTAACGGAGAGCCAGCCGGAGAGATGCCATTCTCAGAGTTTACGGAGGAGGGTCGCAACTGGTACAGCAACTTCCAGATTTCCGCGTCTAACTGCGCGTGTGCGGTCGCCAGAAGTTGCTGGACCAGATGCACAGAAATAACGGTGAGCCCTGTTAGCCTTGCCACTATTTTCACAGGAAAATTTAGCCCATACAAAAAAATTTAAAGTGTCTACCTAATTTCAGCCCCATTCCTTTAAAACTCATGGATACAATTTTTCTGGATCAGGCACTTTTTCTATTTTAAGACCATCAAAACTTTTTTTTTTAAGAACCATTTGCTTCATCTGCTCTCCCTGGTTATCAGAGGGTTGAAATTTCCCAGGGAGACTCCATGTCACAATTTCTCCAGGGTTTCCGCAGATATTCTGCTGAAGTTATAGCAGACCATCGGGAGAACCCCAGCAGAAAGTCAACTTCCAGGTACCTGTCAGAGGCAACTTTTTGCCCTGAATTTGGACTCTTTGAATAAGACCCTATGAACCCTTAGCATTTCTATATAAAATTCGAAGTAGGTATTGACACCACTGTGTCAGCCAATGAGTTGTAGGTGGGGCAGGACTTATAGCAAACAGAGTCTGTTTACTCAGCAAACAGCCACTATGAACTACAGCAAAAGAGCATCCTGATAAAAGCAGGATTATTTCTCTAGCAAAATGTAATGAGTGGAGGATAGTTACATAATACACATTATGTGCATGAAATCAATCCCAGTCACTTACAGCAGGATCTCCAGGTGTGATTGATGGGGGAATTACCCAATCATCTTAATTTTGGCCGGGACTTGTAGTATCACTATGTGCAGCCATAAAATTCTTACATTGCTGTTTTCACTGATGCATTAAAAGTATTAAAGCCTTAAATAGCAGAGAGCTCAATATCATATGAATGTGTTCAGGGATCAAAGTCATTTCCCTTCTTTTTTTCGTGGTATTAACTGAACCATTAGGCAAATGACTGGTTGATACTGTTATCACAAATAAACTGTTATATTGTGGGTTAATGGAGCTTCAAAAGATGGGTCTCACTCAAATTTAAATCAACTGAAGTGGTGATTTACTGATCCCTTGTTTAACTAGTGGGCGTATGATTCATTTGTAATGTTAGACTTTTGGATTATACGCACACTGTTCAAATGTACTCCAAAACGAAAGTCTATTTTACCCTTTATGTTGGTGGCACATCATTCTTTTCCTGAGCTGGGAAGCTAATAATGACAGTTCTGTTATCATGTGGAGATGCCGGTGATGGACTGGGGTTGACAATTGTAAACAATTTTACAACACCAAGTTATAGTCCAGCAATTTTATTTTAAATTCACAAGCTTTCGGAGATTTTCTCCTTCCTCAGGTAAATGTTTCAAGATCTCCTTGAAGCCTACGCATTTATACATATTGAATAATACATGGTGTTTACAGACTGCCCCTGCAACTGCCCGTTGCCAAGGCAATCACCGTGTTCAGACAGAGAGGTGTCATCTGCAGATCCCCCGAATACACATTCAACAAAAAAACAAACAGGGAAAAAAAACAGAGAAAAAAAAACACAGAGAGAGGCAGAAACATCCGGAAGGCAGAGAGAGCCAGCAAATGACCCATTATATTAAAAATAGATAACATTTGTTCGCTGGTGGGGTAACGTGTAGCGTGACATGAACCCAAGATCCCGGTTGAGGCCGTCCTCATGGGTGCGGAACTTGGCTATCAATTTCTGCTCGACGATTTTGCGTTGTCGTGTGTCTCGAAGGCCGCCTTGGAGTACGCTTACCCGAAGGTCGGTGGATGAATGTCCATGACTGCTGAAGTGTTCCCCGACTGGGAGGGAACCCTCCTGTTTGGCGATTGTTGCGCGGTGTCCGTTCATCCGTTGTCGCAGCGTCTGCATGGTCTCGCCAATGTACCATGCTCTGGGGCATCCTTTCCTGCAACGTATGAGGTAGACAACGTTGGCCGAGTCACAGGAGTATGAACCATGCACCTGGTGGGTGGTGTCATCTCGTGTGATGGTGGTATCTGTGTCGATGATCTGGCATGTCTTGCAGAGGTTACCGTGGCAGGGTTGTGTGGCGTCGTGGACGCTGTTCTCTTGAAAGCTGGGTAGTTTGCTGCGAACGATGGTCTGTTTGAGGTTGGGTGGCTGTTTAAAGGCGAGTAGTGGAGGTGTGGGGATGGCCATAGCGAGGTGTTTGTCCTCATTGATGACATGTTGAAGGCTGCGGAGAACATGGCGTAGTTTCTCCGCTCCGGGGAAGTACTGGACGACAAAGGGTACTCTGTTGGTTGCGTCCCGTGTTAGTCTCCTGAGGAGGTCTATGCGATTTTTTGCTGTGGCCCGTCGGAACTGTCGATCGATGAGTCGAGCGTCATATCCCGTTCTTACGAGGGCGTCTTTCAGCGTCTGTAGGTGTCCATCGCGTTCCTCCTCGTCTGAGCAGACCCTGTGTATTCGCAGGGCCTGTCCATAGGGGATGGCCTCTTTGACGTGGTTAGGGTGGAAGCTGGAAAAGTGGAGCATCGTGAGGTTGTCCGTGGGCTTGCGGTAGAGTGAGGTGCTGAGGTGCCCGTCTTTGATGGAGATTCGTGTGTCCAAGAAAGAAACTGATTCTGAGGAGTAGTCCATGGTGAGCTTGATGGTGGGATGGAACTTGTTGATGTTATCGTGTAGTCTCTTTAGTGATTCCTTGCCGTGGGTCCATAGAAAGAAAATGTCGTCGATGTATCTGGTGTATAGTGTTGGTTGGAGGTCTTGTGCAGTGAAGAAGTCCTGCTCGAACTTGTGCATGAAAATGTTGGCGTATTGGGGTGCGAATTTGGTCCCCATGGCTGTTCCGTGTGTTTGGGTAAAGAACTGGTTATCGAAGGTGAAGACATTGTGATCCAGGATGAAGCGGATGAGTTGTAGGATGGCTTCCGGAGATTGGCTGTTGTTGGTGTTGAGTATTGATGCTGTCGCAGCGATGCCGTCATCGTGGGGGATACTGGTGTATAGTGCCGAGACGTCCATCGTGGTGAGAAGTGTTCCTGGTTCAACTGGTCCGTGGGTACTGAGTTTTTGTAGGAAGTCTGTAGTGTCGCGACAGAAGCTGGGGGTTCCCTGTACGATGGGTTTCAGGATGCCCTCGATGTATCCAGAGAGGTTCTCACACAGGGTTCCGTTGCCTGATACGATGGGACGTCCGGGTGTGTTGGCTTTGTGTATCTTTGGGAGGCAGTAGAAGTCTCCCACGCGGGGATTACGTGGGATGAGAATGCGTAGGATGCTTTGAAGGTCTGGATCGAAGGTCTTGATCAGTTTGTTGAGCTGGTGGGTGTGTTCTTTGGTCGGATCTGCGGGTAACCGTCTGTAGTGTTCCTGGTTGTCCAGTTGTCGGTATGCTTCTTTGCAATAGTCTGTTCTGTTCTGTATGACTATGGCTCCTCCTTTGTCCGCTGGTTTGATGACGATGTTGCGGTTGGTCTTGAGAGCGTTGATGGCGTTGCGTTGTGCTCGGGTGACATTCTGGACTGTCTTCTGAGTGCGGCTGATGAATCTGGCATTGACGCATTTCCTGACAGCTTGAGCATACATGTCCAGCTGAGGGCAGCGACCCTCCGGAGGAGTCCAGTTTGACTCTTTCCTCTTCGGTTGCTGTACCGCGGATCCCTCTGTCTGCTGTTCCGGATCGTCGATTGTCTCATTGGGTTCGCTGCTGAAATCTTGGGGTTTGTGGTAGAATTCCCGGAGCCTCATTCTCCTGATGAATTCCTCTGTGTCCGCCGCGAGACTAGTGGGGTCCATTTTGGTAGTGGGGCAGAAATTGAGCCCTCGGCTGAGAACTTCGATTTCGTCTGGTTGAAGGGTGTGGTCGGATAAATTGACAATAGACTTCCCTGTGGTTGCAACCGTGGTACCAGGGGAAGCTTGGTCGTTGCTGGTGGTGATGCCGAGTTTCTCAAGCTTCCTGCTCTTGGTTTTCATGTAGGCAGCGTAGTTCCGTTGCCTCGTCTGTTTGGCGGTATAACGTAGCTGGTCTGCTGTGTCCTGAGTACAGGTTGAGAGTATGGACTCTATCTTGGTTTCGAGGTTGTGGCGTCTGCTGTAGAGTTGGTGTATGAGATGGTTGCGGAGTGTGCGAGAGGTACGGCGGCAGAGTCTCTCAGCGTAATCCGAGTTGTATGTGGACTTGAGTGGGTTCGTGATCTGGAGTCCTTTCGGGATCTTGTCTGCTTTCTTGCAGCTCTGTAAAAACTTGATGTCTGTGTCTAAATGCGCGATCTTCTTGGATATCCTTTCCACTGTGAGCCGGCAGTTTGTGGTGTCGATGGTAGTCATGATGTGGAGATGCCGGTGATGGACTGGGGTTGACAATTGTAAACAATTTTACAACACCAAGTTATAGTCCAGCAATTTTATTTTAAATTCACAAGCTTTCGGAGATTTTCTCCTTCCTCAGGTAAATGTTTCAAGATCTCCTTGAAGCCTACGCATTTATACATATTGAATAATACATGGTGTTTACAGACTGCCCCTGCAACTGCCCGTTGCCAAGGCAATCACCGTGTTCAGACAGAGAGGTGTCATCTGCAGATCCCCCGAATACACATTCAACAAAAAAACAAACAGGGAAAAAAAACAGAGAAAAAAAAACACAGAGAGAGGCAGAAACATCCGGAAGGCAGAGAGAGCCAGCAAATGACCCATTATATTAAAAATAGATAACATTTGTTCGCTGGTGGGGTAACGTGTAGCGTGACATGAACCCAAGATCCCGGTTGAGGCCGTCCTCATGGGTGCGGAACTTGGCTATCAATTTCTGCTCGACGATTTTGCGTTGTCGTGTGTCTCGAAGGCCGCCTTGGAGTACGCTTACCCGAAGGTCGGTGGATGAATGTCCATGACTGCTGAAGTGTTCCCCGACTGGGAGGGAACCCTCCTGTTTGGCGATTGTTGCGCGGTGTCCGTTCATCCGTTGTCGCAGCGTCTGCATGGTCTCGCCAATGTACCATGCTCTGGGGCATCCTTTCCTGCAACGTATGAGGTAGACAACGTTGGCCGAGTCACAGGAGTATGAACCATGCACCTGGTGGGTGGTGTCATCTCGTGTGATGGTGGTATCTGTGTCGATGATCTGGCATGTCTTGCAGAGGTTACCGTGGCAGGGTTGTGTGGCGTCGTGGACGCTGTTCTCTTGAAAGCTGGGTAGTTTGCTGCGAACGATGGTCTGTTTGAGGTTGGGTGGCTGTTTAAAGGCGAGTAGTGGAGGTGTGGGGATGGCCATAGCGAGGTGTTTGTCCTCATTGATGACATGTTGAAGGCTGCGGAGAACATGGCGTAGTTTCTCCGCTCCGGGGAAGTACTGGACGACAAAGGGTACTCTGTTGGTTGCGTCCCGTGTTAGTCTCCTGAGGAGGTCTATGCGATTTTTTGCTGTGGCCCGTCGGAACTGTCGATCGATGAGTCGAGCGTCATATCCCGTTCTTACTAGGGCGTCTTTCAGCGTCTGTAGGTGTCCATCGCGTTCCTCCTCGTCTGAGCAGACCCTGTGTATTCGCAGGGCCTGTCCATAGGGGATGGCCTCTTTGACGTGGTTAGGGTGGAAGCTGGAAAAGTGGAGCATCGTGAGGTTGTCCGTGGGCTTGCGGTAGAGTGAGGTGCTGAGGTGCCCGTCTTTGATGGAGATTCGTGTGTCCAAGAAAGAAACTGATTCTGAGGAGTAGTCCATGGTGAGCTTGATGGTGGGTTCTGTTATCAGTCATTAAGCGAAGAAGCTCAATCGTATTACATAGAAATTACAACACAGAAACAGGCCATTTAGCCCACGCAGTCCATGTTGGTGTCTATTCTCTACACGAGCAGTGGTCCTAATCCCATACACTGCCCTGTTCCTATATCTCTTTATTCTGGAAAAGTGGAGCATCGTGAGGTTGTCCGTGGGCTTGCGGTAGAGTGAGGTGCTGAGGTGCCCGTCTTTGATGGAGATTCGTGTGTCCAAGAAAGAAACTGATTCTGAGGAGTAGTCCATGGTGAGCTTGATGGTGGGTTCTGTTATCAGTCATTAAGCGAAGAAGCTCAATCGTATTACATAGAAATTACAACACAGAAACAGGCCATTTAGCCCACGCAGTCCATGTTGGTGTCTATTCTCTACACGAGCAGTGGTCCTAATCCCATACACTGCCCTGTTCCTATATCTCTTTATTCCCCATTTCCTTCAACTACAAATCCAATCTTAAATGTTGATATGGTCTCTTCTGCAACCC
The DNA here is from genome assembly GCF_035084215.1 of Heptranchias perlo. Classification (NCBI taxonomy): domain Eukaryota; kingdom Metazoa; phylum Chordata; class Chondrichthyes; order Hexanchiformes; family Hexanchidae; genus Heptranchias; species Heptranchias perlo. The sequence continues at coordinate 12,845,881 of NC_090331.1, read as the reverse complement.
CTGGAAACAGTCTGGCCCCGATATTAGCGGGGAGGCGGGATGGCAGCGGGGGGTCGGGGGGAGGGGGCGATTGGGCGTGTGGGTAACCCACCAATAAAATCTGTCCGTTCCCCACGTGATCGCGCATTAATTGGAGCCACTTAATGTGGCTTCCGGGTTTGCCGTCCGAAAGCTGTGCAGCGGGCGGACTGCACACCCGCTGTCAGCTGGAGGAGCTCTACTTAAAGGGGCAGTCCTCCAATGGCTGCTCCTGGAGCAAAAACCCAAACAGCACAATGGAGCAGCCCAGGGGAAAGGCTGCTCCTAGATTTAACGATGCCTCACTCCAGGTGCTACTGGATGGGGTGAGGAGGAGGAGGGATATGTTCTACTCGGCGGACGGGAGGAAGTGGCCTGCCTCTGCCACCGAGAAGGCCTGGCTCGAGATGGCAGAGGAGGTCACCAGCAGCAGCAACATCTCCCGCACCTGGATCCAGTGCAGGAAGCACTTCAATGACGTAACCAGATCAGCCAAAGTGAGTACCCTCACTCATTCTCCAACATTCTGTCTTCCACATCACCGCCCCCACCCCCCAACTCACTCTGCACTACCAACCATAACTATCACATCACTCTTCACACCCACTGAAAGCTCATCCTCAACTTACCTGCACTTCCTCAGCATTTCCTCACCTCCCCATTAGTCACCCCACCACTACCACTCAACCCAATCCTCATACAATGTCATGGCACTGTCTCATACTCACCCTCTGATGCATCTCTTTCACAGTCAGCCGCACCCAAACCAATGCATTCATCGGTTGGCCACGTCACCATCACTCACTCGTCTGTGCTTTCTCCCCTTACAGGAGAATGGAGCCCAGAATGCACGGGAGGGGACCAGGACCAGAAGGGGGCTGCAACAGACTGGAGAATTAACTTGCATTGAACCTTTGCTTCCCAAACCAGTTGTTCCATCTGTTGTCCCTGAATATCATAGGGTTGAATTTGCCCAGGGGTACTCTCAATCATCTTCTGTAACTTTGGCACAATTTCTCCGGAGTTTCCGCAGATCTTCTGCTAAAGTTACAGCCCAGATTGGTAACTTATTGTGCAGGGTATGGAGTGCAAATTAAACTTGACTGTTGCTCCAATACTGGGAATACCTCAAAATTTAAAGCTTTATTATTTGTTCTCGGGATGTTGGTGACACGGGCAAAGCATTTATTGCCCATCCCTAATTTCCTTGGAAGACTCGGTGAAGGTGATGCCTTTGAAGGTCAAGGAGAGGTGGCTGAGCTTTCTCTTGTATTGAGATGGTCATTACCTGGTACGACTGTCACCTGCCTCATCATAACAAGTCTGGATGTTATTCAGGTCCTGTTGTAAAAAATGCCTTACATACACTCACACAATACAGGTAAATATACTTTGCATGTGTATATCCATTTAACAAATATCTACCACCATTCAGTAATCAAGGAAGTAAAGCACTCAATGATCAAAAAACACTCGCACATTCTACTTTTTGTCTTGCTATTTTACCAACAAATGCACAAACAGGTTAAAGTTCACATGCATAAACATGCGAATGTGAATATCGAGGTCACATGCCCAATGACAATGTCCATTACTCATTTTTAAAATTATTAATCAGAAATACAATTAGCCACATCTGGATTCCCAATTCACCACATGTGGTTTATGGCTAATGTATTGGACAACACTAATTTGGGTTATATCTCCATTCTTTTTTCCCAAAATACACTGCTTCACATTTATCTGCTTTGAACTGCATTTGCTGCATATCTGCCCATTTTCCTAGCCTGTCTATGCCCTGCTGCATTCTCCTGCATTTTCTCCTCAGTTTGTCACAGCCCATAATTTGTCACTGTCAGCAAATTTTGATATTATGCCCTCTATATTCAGATCATTTGTGTACGGAGAACAAGAGAGCACCGATCCCTGGAGCACAACATAAACTACCTCTTAGCAAAGAAGAAAACAATATGGCTGCTCCCATCATCAACGTTTGACCTTGGCAAATTAAAAATACATCGGGCTTAGAGTGGGTGTCAGTCAGGTCGGGGTGAGAAAGGAAAAGGTAAGATTCCCACCCCATTTTAACTGCCCGCCCTCAACACTTATTTCCGACTGAGGGGAGGGTATAATGAGAGGACGGGTGATAGATAATCATAGCCAAGCCCAATCCTGTCCTTACGCAATATCTACACACACTGCTGGATGGCAATCAGGAGGAAGTAATAGTGCCAAACCACACTAATTGTGACCAGTAACCCCATCCCATCACCCACAACAAAGCAGCACAATGCTAAATTTCTCATTCTACAAAAATTCAAAGATGCTTGGGTAAAGACTCAAATATGTCATTTGTATTAACAGCACCGAGAAACAACAACAACTCGCACTTATATATCACGCCTTTAACAGAGTAAAACGTCCCAAGGCGCTTCACAGGACCGTTAACAAACAAAATTTGGCACCAAGGAGATATTAGGACAGGACTTGGTCAAAGAGGTAGGTTTTAAGGAGCGTCTTAGAGGAGAGGCAGGTAGAGAGGCGGAGAGGATTAAGGAGGGAAATCCAGAGCTTAGGGCCTAGGCAACAGAAGGCATTCTTTGTATTTTCAGTTTCTTGGAGAAAGCAAGTCAGGCAGTGAACATATGTTGGTCAAAATGGTGGAGTAAACTTTGCAAGGCCCCACCAGTTGACGGGCTAAAAATCACGCAAAGGACATCACCCGCCCGATTCTCAGCGTGCCCAATGTTATGACAGGTGTTTGGGGCAATTATATATCACAATAGCACGAGTTTTTTTGCATGAATTATCTATGTTAATAAGACCCATCACATATGATAATTCATGTAAAAAAAAGGACCCATGCTGTTGAGATGTATAATTGTATTCTGTGTCATTTTTTTTTAAATCACCTAATGTCTTTTGTACAGTATCTGTTGAACATAATTTCATTTCTCAAAGCTACTTGTGAACTGCATGAATCCGTGAAGCTGGTAAACTAATGAAACAATAGCTTTTTACAAACAACCAAGGAAGAAAAGCTAACAACACTAACAAAGGAAGAGGGATGGTTCATTTGCGAATGTTGGAGTTGAGCTGAACGTTGTCAAAACTGTAGCAATTAGAACCTAAACGTTTGCTCAAAGGAACAGCAGACAAGACAGTCTGGGTCAGCAGAACTTTGTAATAAATGGACGGGACATAAATAGAGCTCTCCATCCAACTGGAAAACGGCCAAGTTCCAGACCTGCTGAAGAAAGAAATAGCAAAAGGTCGCGCCCTGCCGGGAGGGGAGAGACCATCAAAGAAAGAAAAAAAGACTTCGCCTCTGATTAAACCAGTGCTATCAATCCCGATTCTAAAGCTTCAAGGATAGCTGGTCTATACCATGTTAAAATAGATTGGGGAGAGACCACCACACAATGAAGACGACAGACTTCACATCACCACACCAATGCTATTGTGAGAGTCTCTGTTTATTAACTAGTGAAACATATGAACATATCAAACAGTTTGTAATCTAATGAGCATCACGTATATAAAGGAAAAGTAAAAGGATCATGAAGGGCTATGCCTGAAACATCAACATTTTTCCTTTCTTGCTGCCTCACCTTCTAGCATTTCCTGTTTTCGTTTCAGATTTCTAGCATCTGCAGTATTTGGCTTTTAATCTCAAGAAACACTGAGGTTGCCCGTACCCTCATCTCAGCTGAGATCAACTAACTCAACAACAACGCATTCATAAAATGCCATTAATTTAAGAAAACATCCCAAGGAGCTTCACTGGAGCGTTATCAGACAAAATTTGATACAGAGGCACATAAGGAAATATTAGGACAGGTGACCAAAAGCTTGGCCAAAGAGGTAGGCTTTAAGGAGCGTCTTAAAGGAGAAGAGGTGAAGAGATGGAGAGTTTATGGGAGGGAATTGCGCAGCTTTTTTGGGACCTAGACAAGTGAAGTCACAGCCGCCGATGGTGGAGCGAAGGAAATCGGGGCTGCACAAGAGGCCAGGAATGGAGGCACGCAGAGTTCTCGGAGTGTTGTAGGGCTGGAGGAGGTAACAGAGGTAGGGAGGAGCGAGGCCATGGAGGGATTTGAGCATAAGGATGAGAATTTTAAATTCGAGGCGTTGCTGGACCAGGAGAGCAGCCTTGTAAATTGCCCCTGGAATATATTTTCAAGTGTGAAAATATTGTTGATTTGGATGTCAAGTTTTAAATAAAAAATGAATGATACTGGATTCAGGACAGGCCACTCTCCCTCTTATCTGTCCCATGTCTCTTGCCTCCATGTCCCCCCCCCCCCCCCATACCACATGACTTGGTTGTGATAGTATTAAACCAGTCAAGCCATGCTGTCAAAGTCTGTCTGTGGCACTAGAGCTGTTCAATTGCATTAATACCCAGTGCCAGTACCCAGTTGCTTCCTGTTTTTATGTGTCTCTGGTCAGAATTCAAAGCATCGATAGCCAAACAGTAATAAGTTTCTTCACACTAAAATTATGTCCTATCACTCTCTGGAGATGACTAGCTGGCTCACTTTTGTGATTGTGTTTTTCCTTTGTATTACTTGTATGTGCAATGTTTCAAATCGAAAGAATTATGTCTCAGCATATAGCATCAGGGATCAGTACATCAATAAATTTATCATTTTATATTGTTGTGATTATACCAACAACCCAAGGGTTTCCTCAACTTCAAAGTTTTTCCTAATTAAAAAGGCACAAAGGAAAATTGTGTTCTAAAATTGCCTAGTGCTCTGTGAATCCCACAGAAAGTCTACAATAAGTGAGAAGGAACATCAATACCACAGACCACTGGCTTTTATCTGTGCAGCTCTGAGCTTCTAAACTGACTACAATCTAATTGGCAGGAAGCAAGGCAAGGAAAAAGGATCAAAAGGAAAGAAGGAAAGAGAGAGAGAAAGAAAGATTGGAATTTTCATCAAGTCTCAGAAACATCTCACATACACCACTTTTGTAGTTCAGTGATTGGTGTTTTGTAGACAAACATAGCAGCCAATTTGTACACAGGAAATGGCGAATGAGATGGGTTAATCATTTCTTGCTGGTGTTGGCTGAGGGAGTAGATCCTACTCTTCTTCAAATATAGTGTATGGAATCTTTAAGATCTACCAGAACAAGCAGACTAGGCCTGACATCTCATCTGGAATGTCACATCTGACGATGCAAGGCTCCCCCAGTATTGGAGTGTCAGCCTGGATTATGTGCTCAATTAGTGGAATGAAGATCCGGTATGAGAGGTACAATGCAAACTAAAAGGGAGCCTTTGACCAATTGTAATGTTGTCTGCATCGGTGCCTACTGCTGGATCACAGGAGCTTAGGAACAGGAGAAGGCCGTTCAGCCCCTCGAGCGTGTTCCGTCATTCAACTAGATCATGGTTGATCTGTACCTCAACTCCATTTACCCACTTTGACTTTGAGTCAAAACCCTTGATACCCTTACCCAATAAAAATCTGTCAATCTCAGTCTTGAAAATGTTAAAAGGCCCAGCATCCACAACCTTTTAGAGGAGACAATTCCAGATTTCCACTACCTTTGTGTGAAAAGTGCTTATAGAATCTTAAAGCAGAGAAGGAAGCCATTCGGCCAGTCATGCCTATGCTGGCTCTTTGGAAGAGCTGTCCAATTTAGTTCCACACCCCAGCTTTTTCCCGCCATAACCCTGCAAATTAGTCCTCTTCAAGTACATACGAAGAACTTTTATAGTTATATTAGGAAAAAGAGGGTGGTCAGGAGCAGTATTGGCCCCTTAAAAACTGAAAGTGGGGATATTGTCATTGACAATGGGGAAATGGTGGACATGTTGAACAATTACTTTGCGTTAGTATTTACAATAGAAAAAGAGGATAGCATGCCGGAAATCCCAAGAAAACTAATATTGAATCGGGGACAGGGATTCGATAAAATTAACATAAGTAAAGCAACAGTAAAGAAGAAAATAATAGCACTAAAGAGTGACAAATCCCCAGGACCAGATGGTTTCCATCCCAGGGTTTTAAAGGAAGTAGGTGAGCACATTGCGGATGCCCTAACTATAATCTTTCAAAATTCTCTAGATTCAGGAACTGTCCCTCTGGATTGGAAAATTGCACATGTCACTCCGCTTTTTAAGAAAGGAGAGAGAGGGAAACCGGGGAATTATAGACCAGTTAGCCTAACATCTGTTGTGGGGAAAATGCTGGAGTCTATAATTAAGGATCGGGTGACTGAACACCTCGAGAATTTTCAGTTAATCAGAGAGAGCCAGCATGGATTTGTGAAAGGTAGGTCGTGCCTGACAAACCTGATTGAATTTTTTGAAGAGGTGACTAAAGTAGTGGACAGGGGAATGTCAATGGCTGTTATTTATATGGACTTCCAGAAGGCATTTGATAAAGTCCCACATAAGAGATTGTTAGCTAAGATAGAAGCCCATGGAATCGAGGGAAATGTACGGACTTGGTTAGGAAATTGGCTGAGCGAAAGGCAACAGAGAGTAAGGATAATGGGAAGGTACTCAGATTGGCAGGATGTGACTAGTGGAGTCCCGCAGGGATCTGTCTTGGGGCCTCAATTATTCACAATATTTATTAACGACTTAGATGAAGGCATAGAAAGTCTCATATCTAAGTTTGCCGATGACACAAAGATTGGTGGCATTGTGAGCAGTGTAGATGAAAACATAAAATTTCAAAGTGATATTGATAGATTAGGTGAATGGGCAAAACTGTGGCAAATGGAATTCAATGTAGACAAATGTGAGGTCATCCACTTTGTATCAAAAAAGGATAGAACAGGGTACTTTCTAAATGGTAACAAGTTAAAAACAGTGGATGTCCAAAGGGACTTAGGGGTTCAGGTACATAATCATTGAAGTGTCATGAACAGGTGCAGAAAATAATCAAGAAGGCTAATGGAATGCTGGCCTTTATATCTAGAGGACTAGAGTACAAGGGGGCAGAAGTTATGCTGCAGCTATACAAAACCCTGGTTAGACCGCACTTGGAGTACTGTGAGCAGTTCTGGGCACTTCGGAAGTACATATTGGCCTTGGAGGGAGTGCAGCGTAGGTTTACTAGAATGATACCCAGACTTCAAGGGTTAAGTTGCGAGGAGAGATTACACAAATTGGGGTTGTATACTCTAGAGTTTCGAAGGTTAAGGGGTGATCTGATCAAAGTTTATAAGATATTAAGGGGAACAGATAGGGTGGATAGAGAGAAACTATTTCTGCTGGTTGGGGATTTTAGGAGTAGGGGGCACAGTCTAAAAATTAGAGCCAGACCTTTCAGGAGCGAGATTAGAAAACATTTCTACACACAAAGGGTGGTAGAAGTTCGGAACTCTCTTCCGCAAACGGCGATTGATACTAGCTCAATTGCTAAATTTAAATGTGAGATAGATAGCTTTTTGGCTACCAAAGGTATTGAGGGATATGGGCCAAAGGCAGGTATATGGAGTTAGATCACAGATCAGCCATGATCTTATCAAATGGCGGAGCAGGCACGAGGGGCTGAATGGCCTACTCCTGTTCCTATGTTCCTATGTTCCTACATGTCCAATTGCCTTTTGAAAGTTCCTATGGAATCTGCTTCTACCATTCTTTCAGGTGGTGCGTTCCAGATCTTAATAAAAATCTGAGAGAAAAAAATTCTCCTCATTTCCCCTCAAGTTCTCTTGCCAATTATTTTAAATCTATGACTTCTGGTTACTGACCCATTTGCCAGAGGAAACTGTTTCTCCCTACTTGCTCTATCAAAACCCCTCATAATTTTGAATACCTCTATTAGGTCTCCCCTTAACCTTCTCTGCTCTAAGGAGAACAATCCCAGCTTCTCCAGTCTCTCCCAATAACTGAAGTCCCTCATCCCTGGTAGCATCCTGGTAAACCTCCTCTGCACCCTCTCCAAGGCCTTGACATCCTTCCCAAAGTGTGGTGACCAGAATTGTACACCATATTCCAGCTGAGGCCTAACCAGTGATTTGTAAAGGTTTAGCATGACTTCCTTGTTTTTGTATTCAATGCCCCTATTTACAAAGCCGAGTATCCCATACACTTTCCTAATTGGCTTATTAACTTGCTCTGCCACCTTCAAAGATTTGTGAATATGCACCCCCAGGACCCTCTGCTCTTGCACCCCCCTCAAAATAGTACTATTTAGATTATACTTCCTCTCCATGTTATTCCTCCCAAAGTGCATCACTTCAAACTTATCCACATTAAATTTCATCTGCCATGTGTCTGCCCATTTCACCAGTCTGTCCATCCTCCTGAAGTCCGTTACTTTCCTCCTCACTATTTACTACATTGCCAAGTTTTGTATCATCCACAAACTTCAAAATTGTACCCAAGCCCAGGTCATTTATAGATAACAAGTAAAGCAATGGTCCTAATACCAATCCCTGGGGGACCCCACTGCATAGTTCTCTCCAGTCAGAAAAACATCCATTCACCACTACTCACTGCCTCCTATCCTTTAGCCAATTACGTACCCAAGCTACCACCGTCCCTTTAATCCCATGTGCTTCTAATTTCCGAATAAGTCTGTTATGTGGTACTTTATCAAATACCTCAATTAAATCTCCCCTCAGCCTCCTCTGTTCCAAAGAAAACAGCCCCAGCCTATCCAATCTTTCCTCATAGCTAAAATTCTCCAGTCCTGGCAACATCCTCGTAAATCTCCTCTGTACCGTCTCAAGTACAATTACATCCTTCATGTAATGTGGTGACCAGAACTGTGCACAGTACTCTAGCTGTGACATAACTAGTGTTTTATACAGTTCTAGCATAACCTCCCTGCTGTTGTATTCTATTCCTCGGCTAATAAAGGAAAGTATCCCATATGCCTTCTTAACCACCTTATCTACCAGTCCTGCTACCTTTAGGGATCTGTGGACATGCACACCAAGGTCCCTCACTTCCTCTACGCCTCTCGGTATCTTCCCATTTATTGTGTATTCCCTTGCCTTGTTTTCCTTCCCTATCCTTCCTGAATATATTGTAGCCAGTAATGTTTCATTCCCATTCCTGCCCACGTTTACGCCAGGTCTCTGTTATAGCCACTATATCATAACCCCATGTGGCAACTTGTACCTACAGCTCATCAACCTTATTTGTAACACTCCTCGCATGAACACACATGCATTCTAACATCATGCTAGTCAGCTTTGCTTTTTACATCCATTTAATTCCTGCTCTTTCTACACTATTCTTTATTCTGTTATGACGTTGTTTGTCCCTCCTAGTTTTCTATGCACCTTGTCTCTCCTCTCTGCTGCTACATTCTCGTTCTCGTTGCCCTCCCCCTGCCAAATTAGTTGAAACCCTTCCCCATTCCTGATTTCACTCGTGAATGGCCGAGCTACAATTTTAAGATTGTGCCCCCTTATTCTGAATTCCCCCACCAGAGGAAATGGCTTCTCTGCAGCTACCTTATCGAATCATTTTACATTTAAAAGACCTCAATTATATCACCGCCTCAATCTTCTAAACTCAAGGAAATACAAGCCTAATAGTTTAACCTTTTAAGCCCAGGTATCATTCTGGCAAATCTGTACTCTACCCCCTCCAAGGCCAACATATCCTTCCTGAGGTGCAGTGCCCAAAACAGAACTCAGTACTCCAGATGGGGTCTGCACAGCTGAAGCATAAATTCCTCGCCTTTGTGTTCCAACAGCTAAGTCTGCCAATATCCCTTGCACACTGTCCAAATATATAAGAAATATACGTATATATAGTACAGGAAAGGCTGGGGAAATCGTTTGATCCCACCCAGCCTGCTCCTTCCACAGACCACGTATAATTCACTCTATCATGAGCTTTTCCCCACACATTAATCTCCTAAGGAACCTCTCTCTATGGCCTTCCAGAAGTTAATCAAGCAAAACTCCAGATGACCTTTTCAAGCTTACATCCTCCATTACTTATCCTTGACCAGTTGCCTTGGTCGATAATGACTCAGCCTTACAATCTGTAAATCTTGCCCTTAACCAAATATTCAGCCAGCCTTTTTTTTCTCGTTAAGATGTTGATCAGCACAGCATTAACTGCTTTAACTGGGAGCCTTTACCACATTTTCTCTAACTCTGTGAGGAAAAGGTTTAATTATAATCTTAAGTCAACATGAACAATTATTACTTATGAAATAGTGCTTATGAAATAAGCTTAAAAATATATAGATCAGTTCTTTATAACAAATGCAAATAACGGGCCAGATAAAAATAGTTAACTGCAGCCAGAGTGAAGGGTTTTCTTAGAGTTCTGGGCCTAAGTTTTCGGGTTTTTCCATCCACGATGGAAATCATGGGCTGTGGGCCAGCGATTTCCCGACCTGTGACCCCTGTATGGTTCTCTCTTCGCTGGGAGCCCTAGATCATGGAATCATAGAATCAGTCAGCACAGAAGGAGGCCATTCGGCCCGCATCGGCTCTTTGATAGAGTTATCCAATTAGTCGCACTCCCCTGCTCTTTCCCCTTAACCCTGCAAATTTATCCCCTTCAAGCATTTATCAAATTCCCTTTTGAAAGTTACTATTGAATCTGCTTCCACCGCCCTTTCAGGCAGTGCATTCCAGATAAGAACAGCTCACTGCGTAAAAATATTTCTCTTCATCTCCCCTCTGGTTCTTTTGCTAATTACCTTAAATCTGTGTCCTCTGGTTACCGTCCCTCCTGTTAGTGGAAACAGTTTCTCCCTATTTACTCTATCAAAACCCCTTATCATTTTGAACACTTCTATTAAATCTCCCCTTAACCTTCTCTGCTCTAAGGAAAACAATCCCAGCTTCTCCAGATAACTGAAGTCCCTCATCCCTGGTACCATTTTAGTAAATCACTTCTGCACCAAGACCTTGACATCCTTCCTAAAGTGTGGTGCCCAGAGTTGGACGCAATACTCCAGCTGAGGCCTAACCAGTGATTTATAAAGGATTAGCAAAACTTCCTTGCTTTTGTATCTGTGCCTCTATTTATAAAGCCAAGGATCCCGTGTTCTTTTTAAAAAAAAAAATACAGCCTTATCAACTTGTCCTGCCACCTTCAAAGATTTGTGTTTATAAAACCTCCAGGTCTCTCTGTTTCTGCACTCCCTTGAAAATTGTACTATTTAGTTTATATTGCCAGCCGTGCTATTCTCGTTCAAAAGCAAAATACTGCGGATGCTGGAAATCTGAAATAAAAACAGAAAATGCTGGAAACACCCAGCAGGTCAGGCAGCATCTGTGGAGAGAGAAATGGCCCCGATATTCATGGGTAGGCGGGGAGGGTGTGGGAGAGGGGCGAAAACGGCCGGGGAAAGCATCGAGGCCAGGGACGCGGAGATCCTGCCGAACTTAACGACAGGGCCTCATTATCATTTTCTTTTCCTGTTTCCCACCCGGCTGTTGGCCGAGAAAACTAGCGGCAAGAGGTCGCAGCGGGGACGGTCCCTGGCAATCAGGAGGGGAAGAGAGACCATCTTGGGAGGGGCAAAGGTCGGAGATCGGGGCTTGGGGGAGGGGAGGGGATGTCGGCCACGGTCGCGTCATGGAAGGAGCAAGAGGCTATCGGGGCGAGAAGGAGAGAGTTTTATTTCTATTATTCGCGTAAATGTTCTTTGAGGAACTTCAGAGCTCAAGGTGTTAACAGAACATACATCATCAATAGAAAGGTAGGAAGCAGTAAGACACTTCTGACAAAGATGGATGATGAGATGCCATGGGAAATTTGTAGGCTGCACAGCCCAGCAATTCAAACTTATTGCTTGAGAAACTTTCAACGCTGGGATTCAATAGAAAGAAAAATTATCTCCAAGAATGAAAGAAACACACAAAACAAGATTACCACTTTGAACACCCAAGAAATCATTGATCATTTTAAAAAACACATATACCTACTTCCTGCCCTACCACATTTGGAACAATAACTTTCCATAAAATTTTAATGTCAAATATTATACAATAAAATCAGTGAGTTATGAAACTCTGCTGTATGTCTAACAACCACCAACTATCACAACCTTCCTCCATTTCATTAAAAGAACAAGCTTGCATTTACATACTGGTTTTTCACGACCTCAGGATGCCCCAATGCCAGTCACAGCCAATGAATTACTTCAATGCTTCTATGTCTCCTTCTACTTCTATTTTTTTTTAAAAACTTTGTTCCGTGGATGTGGCCGCATTTATTACACATGTTGACCCTGATATTGGTCTCCTTAGTACGTGGGATCGTTCCTTTCCCAGGGGCCAGGGAGTGGAAAGGGGGCAAAATCAGGAGCCATCTTGTGTTCATCAAATTCCCACAAATCAGCAATGAGATAAATGATCAGTTTATCTGATGGGATTGTTTGAGGGAAAGTTTAGGTGTAAAATAAATAATGAAAGTTGTTTTGCAATCTATATTAACAACAATCTTGTGTCTGTAATATTGGACTAAGCCTGTAATTCTGCTGATTGTTCCATGCACACATGATATGATGGACCAGTTAGATGCCAATATTGATCTGTGACAATCAGATTGCCACAAGAGCACATATGGCAGCCATTTTAAAATTCTCTCTTCATTTTTTGGTATTTTATTATTCTTCCCTTTCTTTTTAGAACATTATATTTTTCTCCCATGCAACAGGAGCTGACTCACTCAGCCTTTCTCCTGTCCAAATCTTTCCTCTCCTCCAAGCATGAACGCACCTTGAAGTCCTGGCCTACTCACCCTTTATGTCTAACCCAGCCTCTGCCTACCTGACCAGGCCCCAAACCATCTTCTCTACTCAACTCTACTGACCCCAAACTTGTCATTCTACCTCTCTTATCCCATGTACTGGATCACCCAACCCTGAGCAGTGTGCAATGTAAAGGACAGCCTTTCCTGTTATCACTGTCTACCAATTCAATCCCAATACAGGCAGTAGAAATCAGCAAACAAACCTTACAGCATATGGTGAGATGGTTATAGGCTATAGAAGCACTGGAGAAAGTGCAAAAAAGATTTACAAGGATGATACCAGAACTGAAACGGTACAACTTTCAGCAAAGACTGAACAGGCTTTTCTCTTTTTTCAGAAAAGAGATGACTGAGAGGGAGGTCTGAGATGGCTTTAAAATTATGACAGTGTTTGATAGGACGTAGAGATGTTTCCACTTATGGGGAGTCCAAAATTAGGGGGCCATAAATATAAGATAGTCACTAATAAATCCAATAAGGAATTCAGGAGGAACCTCTTTACCCAGAGAGTGGTAAGAATGTGGAACTCACTACCACGTGGAGTGGCTGAGGCAAATAGCATAGATGCATTTAAGGGGAAGCTAGATAAGCACATAAGGGAGAAAGGAATAGAAGGATATGTTGAGAGGTTGAGATAATGTAAATTGGGAGGAGGCTCGGGTGGAGCATAAACACTGGCATGGCCTGTTTCTATGATGTGAATTCTGTGTGATTCTATGTAATTCTCTGGTATGCTCCTGCTGGAGGGCTTTGATTTGGGAGTTGGGTGGTCACACTTACTAAGCATCAATGAATCAAAACTGGAAAATATGTTAATATAGATCAGGCATTTTGATTTTTGTTTAAAATGGTGACTTTTTAGTTCATAAACATGACAGAATAGAAACAATTTTCTGTTTCATACTTGTGGCTCTCCCAGACAAAACAAGAGTCCCTCCATTCTGTCCAGCAATGTAATCAAGCCAAACCTCAATAAATAAAACCCTTTCCCTTACTGAGTCTGTTTCTTACACAAGCCATTATGATGGCCTGTCTGACTGAGATTGCCAATTGGTGAGCAGCCTAGTGCCCACACCTTCTGAGGACTGGCTTAAAACTGCCCAAATTCATTGCAGTTAGAACTTACACCCCATCAGTTTGGGCTGGATTTAATATCTGGTCCTAGTGAGGTGAAGGAACAGTGTGCTAACCCACTACAATACCCCATACCAAACCAGCCAGTCCCCGTAGTTGAATATTGCAGCTTGAATACATGGAGTCAACTCTTGTTCTTTTTTATCCCGATAGCCCTCGGTTACGTTTACATGACCTCGTCCCTGGATTATGCTACAGCATGTTGTAAATCAGCTAGATTGTATTTATCTGCATTTCATTCTAATTACACACACTTCAGTGAAATGGGGAGAATAGGCTGAAACCAGTGACATAGCAACATCGATTTCCTTCTCCTCCCGGCTCCAGATTAAGTTAAGTATTAAAAATAATGTACATTTTTGGCGGCGGCTTCCGATTAGACCACATGGTTATCTTAAACGTAACCAGCCCAATCGGGGCAGCCTAATTTCGGGAAGGGGGAACGTAAACAGACGCTAGACCCCCTATTTGTATATTGGATGCCTATACTGGAGCCTTTATATGGTGTACGGTGCATTTCTGGTGCAGAATTTGCACTCGCACGCCGTCCGCCATATTGGATGCTTATATGGCGGTTGACACGCATTGACTTCAATGGAGATGAAAATGGGGAGGGGTGTAGAACAGGCGGCTGATCCGATATCGCCCATTTTACACTATCGCCCAAAGTCAAGATTACCCCTGTTGACTCCAACAGATATTGTAGCCAGCTCTATGTTGAAGGAGCTGGTTGACACGACATTAACTGCTTCTGCTTGGAGTTTGCTCTACGTAGCCACTATTCTGCGGAAAACAGAAACAGAAGATCTGCTTAAACTCTAGTCTCGTTTGAGGCTTATTATTCAGCGGCTCGGGTCACTCATCTGTGAAGCCTTAAGAGGCGGTGTACGTTACATGATTTTGCACTCTGCATGAGGTTCTGATGTAGCTATAATAATACGGCTGTCGGAAGAAACAGGGAACCACTAATTAATTTATTTATTCAGAACACAGCATTATTAGTTCACGATTGGCACGGGCACTATTCTTCACTGGCATGCCCGTTAGAGAAGACTGTCTGAGTGTCATAATATTATTTATTTATGTTTGGTTACATAAGACAGCAAACAAGGTTGTATCACCTACCAGATTCAACAGCCAATGCTGGCGATGAGCCACTGACCTGTTGTCCTGCAGACTGAATAATTGTCCCATTATCTTATCTAGGTGTGTAAGCTATCTCATGGGTCACCTTTTCGCTATCTCTGTACAGTCCTATTCCTTTTCTTTTCTATTGTATTTCAGTTCCATTTTAGAGGTCCTTTTTTGTAAATCAATTAGTGATTCTTGTGACAGTGCATTGCAGCTTTGCACAGCCTTGAAAATCAATTGCTTTCCTTTCATTAATGGACATTGCCAATCGTTGGTCTTTTGTGGCCAGTAACTTTGCTTCTGTACCGATGCCTGCACGCTTTATCATTTCTTTATACTGTGTAAACAGATTACAAGGCTCCATTTTACCGAAACACGGGCCCGGAATTTGCTGGAAACTTGCGCCGAAACGACGTAAATATGGCCAATCTTCAGCACAGGTAGAAGTTTGGAACTCTCTTCCGCAAACGGCAATTGATACTAGCTCAATTGCTAAATTTAAATGTGAGATGGATAGCTTTTTGGCAATCAAAGGTATTAAGGGATATGGGCCAAAGGCAGGTATATGGAGTTAGATCACAGATCAGCCATGATCTTATCAAATGGCGGAGCAGGCACGAGGGGCTGAATGGCCTACTCCTGTTCCTATGTTCCTAAACAAAAAGATCGAGGTGATTCGGGCAGAAGTGACTTAAATGATTGTTATGCCGCACCGAGTTTCCTCGGTCTTTTGGCACTAATTTCACCAAACTGTTGCCGAAACCCTCTACCGCCCATTAACATAGCTCCGCCCCGATGCAAAAGAGCACCTCACATGAATTTCCTGTATTTAAGCTACTTTTCTGCAGGCGTAAATTTAAGCCAAAAAAATTTAGGTGCAGCAGGGATCAAAGCCAATATTTCCGGAATTTCGCAGAGATTTCTTTGGTGATTTTCTTTTCTTACTGAAATCTGCAGTGTATTTCTACATCTACGAATGCCTTTTACAGCATCAGATAATGTTACATTAAAAAATAACAAGGAACATTAGGAACAGGAATAGGCCATTCAGCCCTTGAGCCTGCTCCACCATTCAAATAGATCATGGCTGATCTGTACCTCAACTCCATTTTCCCGTCTTTGCTCCATATCTCGATACGTTTACTTAACAAAAATCTATTGAGCTCAGTCTTGAAATCTTTAATTGGCCGAAATCCACGGGATTTTGGGGAGAGTTTTCCAAATTTCTACTACCCTGTGTGTAAAAAGTGTTTCCTGATTTCGCTCCCAAATGGCCGAGCTCTAATTTTAATATTATGTCCCCTTGGGCTGGACTCCCCCACCAAAGGAAATAAGAACTTAAGAACATAATAGGAGCAGGAGTAGGCTACATGGCCCCTCGGGCCTGCTCCGCCATTCAATCAGATCATGGTTGATCTTCGACCTCAACTCCACTTTCCTGCCCGATCCCCATATCCCTTGATTCCCCTAGAGTCTAGAAATCTGTCAATCTCAGCCTTGAATATATTCAACAACTCAGCATCCACAGCCCTCCGGGGCAAAGAATTACAAAGATTCACAACCCTCTGAGTGAAGAAATTCCTCCTCATCTCAGTCCTAAATGTTCAACCTCTTACCCTGAGACTCTGCCGCCTACTTCTAGACTCTCCAGCCATGGGAAACAACCTCTCAGCATCTACCCTGTCAAGCCCCCTCATAATCTTATATGTTTCAGTGAGATCATCACTCATTCTTCTAAACTCCAGAGAGTATAGGCCCATTCTACTCAGCCTCACCTCATAAGACAACCCTCTCATCTCAGGAATTAATCTAGTGAACCTTCGCTGCACCGCCTCTAAGGCAAGTATATCTTTCCGTAGATAAGGAGACCAAAACTGTACACTGTATTCCAGGTGAGGTCTCACCAAAGCCCTGTGCAATTGTAGTAAGACTTCCTTACTTTTGTACTCCAACCCCCTTGCAATAAAGGCCAACATTCCATTTGCTTTCCTAATTGCTTGCTGTACCTGCACGCAAACTTTTTGTGTTTCTTGTGCAAGGACATCCAAGTCTCTCTGAACACCAACATTAAACAATTTCACACCATTTAAAAAATATTCTGTTTTTCTATTCTTCCTACCAAAGTGAATAACCTCACATTTCCCCACATTATACTTCATCTGCCACTTTCTTGCCCACTCACTTAACCTGTCTATACCCCTTTGCAGACTCTGTGTCCTCCTCACAGCTTACTTTCCCATCTAGCTTTGTATCGTCAGCAAACTTGGATACATTACACTCGGTGCCTTCATCTAAGTCATTAATATAGATTGTAAATAGCTGAGGCCCAAGCACTGATCCTTGTGGCACCCCACTAGTTACAGCCTGCCAGCCTGAAAATGACCCGTTTATCCCTACTCTCTGTTTTCTGTCCGTTAACCAATCCTCTATCCATGCTAATATATTACCCCCCAACCCCATGAGCCCTTATCTTCCGAAACAACCTTTTATGTGGCACCTTATCGAATGCTTTTTGAAAATCCAAATATACGACATCCACTGGTTCCCCATCATCTACCCTGATAGTTACATCCTCAAAAAATTTAATAGGTTTGTCAAACACGATTTCCCTTTCATAAAACCATGTTGATTCTGCCTAATTATATTATGATTTTCTAAGTGCCCTTTTACCACTTCCTTAATAATGGATTCCAACATTTTCCCGACGACTGATGTCAGGCTAACTGGCCTGTAGTTCAGTTTTCCCTCTCCCTCCTTTTTTGAATAGCGGGGTTACATTTCATAATCTCACTGAATGGCGGAACAGGCTCAAGGGGCTGAATGGCCTACTCCTATTCCCATGAGTACCAATCAGCAAGGCAGTCATAGAAACCAGCCTAAATTTCAGCATATCTTTCGATTTACACCGCTCTAGGAAATTCAGTCCTGTGTCTTGTGTCTTGTCTGGGATGCCATTTTATGCCCTTTTACCAGCAACGTCAGAATTACATCTTTTACTGCAGGTATAAATCATTCTTGCATTTCCCTATTTTACCAGTGCTGCTCTGCTCATTATTCCTTTAAACAAAAATCTAGGCTGACACCCCAGTGCAGTACTGAAGGAGTGCTGCACTGTCAGAGGTGTCGTCTTTCAGATGAGATGTTAAACCGAGGCCCTGTCTGCCCTGTCAGGTGGGCGTAAAAGATCCCATGGCACTATTTCGAAGAAGAGCAGGGGAGTTCTCCCCGGTGTCTTGGGCAATATTTATCCCTCAACCAACGTCACTAAAACTGACTATCAGGTCATTATCATATTACTGTTTTTAGGACCTTGCTGCGTGCAAATTGGCTGCTGCGTTTCTTACATTACAACAGTGACTACAGTTCAAAAAATTACTTCATTGGCTGTAAAGCTCATTGAAATGCCCCGAGGTCATGAACAGTGCAAATCTTTCTTCCTATCTTGGACCATCTACCTTCCAAATATAACAACCCAGATACTCTTTCTTTCCATTGTGTTGAAGTCAAGTCGAAGTGCACCACCTCCTACTCCAACTCATTCTTTCACAGCACATCGAAGCTGTAGCACTCCTATCCTCCTTCAGTTTCTCCATCCCCTGCAATCCGTAGCCTTATCATTGAAATTACAGCACAAAAGGTGGCCGTTCAGCCCATTTTGCCAGTGGTAGCTCTTAAAGTTGTGTTATCTACTCCAATCCCTTTTCCCAGCCCTTTCCCTGTATCAGGAGCCTTGGTGCCACCAGCTTTTGCTGGTCGGTTGGAAACTGTGCGGGCCATAGTCGGGACCCAACGCTGACCACCTAAATTAGGCCACTGCACTTCCGGGGCAGGCGGCCTTCCCATGCCTGATTCCAGGCACCATTCTGGCCAGTTGGGATGAGGGGTTAAAATCTGCTTTTATGTGCCAGCCCAAAAAAAAACCTCCCAAACAACAGATAAAGAGAAATGGCCGAAATATGCGTACCTCAACATTATTTTGTCCTTTAAATGATTTCCGTATGCCTCACTATGAACGGACACCTTGCATGCATGTTGGGAAATGGAGTGCAGGATGATCTGCTCTCATTTTAATATTTAAATGAGGCTCCCACCTATTGTTAGGCTCTCCCTGTCCCCAAATTTTTGTCCTTCAGATATTTGTGTGCATGCATCGAATGAACCCGGTCGGATAATACCCCTAAGCAAGTCCAAATACCCAGCACTGATGGCTCGCCATCACTGTAATACTGTCCAAAGCACCGTTGTACCCCAAGTGACTTGCTGACTATGTTATTTGCAGTAGGTTAGACTTTCACTGCAATCAATTCCTCACGGGAGTTGTACATTTTTTTTTTTGTTTGTCTCACAACACATGGCTTAGGTAAATAAAAGAGAAAGCCAGGGTGTGGGGACATGTGTGTAGCCGTGGGAAACAAAGTAGCTGTCAGAATTCCACAGAGCGGCCATATCTCATCCAGTCCCCAAACACATTTCGATGAACTCTATGCTGCCGGGCAATGCAGGAAGTCATCCTGAACACAAGGAACACTCGCTGTTGCTTGTACTGCCTCTGACGCTTCATTTTATTTCACAAAGAAACAGCAACGGTGTTCTGTAAATTGCCTGCCAAAGTCACGACTTGCAATAGTCACGGCTTGCACTTATATAGCACCTTTCATGACCTCAGGATGTCCCAAAGGGCTTTACAGCCAATGTAGTACCTTTGAAGTGTAGTCACTATTGCAATGTAGGAAATGCAGCACACAGCAAGCACCCACAAACAGTAATGAGATAAAGACCAGATAATTTGTTTGAGTGATGTTGGTTGAGGGATAAACGTTGGTCAGGACACAGGGGAGAACTCCCCTGCTCTTCTTCAAAATAAAGCCATGGACCTTTTTACATTCACCTGAGAGGGCAGATGGGGGCCTCACTTTAGCATCTCATCTGAAAGACGGCACCTCTGACAGTACAGCACTCCCTCAGTCGTCTTCTTCTTTGGCAGTCCCTCAGGGTCGAGGATGACTTGCTTCCACTCCGGGAGGGTGGCTTCTGCGGTGACTGAATAGTCCAATCCTGGAGCCGCAGACTCTGCCACAGATGGGGCAGGTAGTGTTTAATGAGGCGGGTGGTTGAGACGCTCTGGATTCTGCGCGCTCTTTCCGCTGCTTACGCTTGGCCTCCACGTGCTCCACTCGGTGACGCTCGAGGTGATTGGCGCCTTCGCAAATGCTTTTTCTCCAGTTTGGGTGTTCTAGGGCAAGCGATTCCCACGTGTCGGTGGGGATGTTGCATTTTTTTAGGGAGGCTTTGAGAGTATCCTTATTGCGTTTCCTCTGCCCTCCCAGTGATCGCCTGCCATTGCGGAGCTCGGAGTAGAGCACTTGTGTAGGGAATCTTGTGTCGGGCATGCGAACAAGGTGGGCCCCCCCATCGCAGCTGGTTGAGCGTGACCAGTGCCACGATACTGGGGATGTTAGCCTGGGAGAGAACGCTCACGTTGGTACACCTATCCTGCCAGTGGATTTGCAGGATTTTGCAGAGGCAACGTTGGTGATATCTCTCCAGGGATTTGAGTTGTCTGCTGTACATTGTCCATGTTTCTGATGTATACAGAAGGGCGGGGACCACGGCTGTTCTGTAGACCATGAGCTTGGTGCTGGATTTGAGGTCTCGGTCTTCGAGCACTCTGTTCCTCAGGCATCCGAAGGCTACACTGGCGCATTGGAGTCGATGTTGAATTTCATCGTCGATGTCTGCTCGTGCCGAGAGGAGGCTCCCGAGGTATGGGAAATGATCCACGCTGTCCAGAGGCTCACCGTGGATCTTGATGGTCGGGGGACAGTGTTGTGTGGCAGGAGCGGGCTGGTAGAGGACCTTTGTTTTCCGGATGTTTAGCCTGAGGTCCATTCTCTCATACGCCTCGGTGAATGCATCGACGATGGTTTGTAGCTCGGCCTCTGAGTGTGCGCACACGCAGGCATCGTCTGCGTACTGCAGCTTGATGACAGAAGTTGGGGTGGTCTTGGTTCTGGCCTGGAGGCGTCGAAGGTTGAACAGTTTCCTGCTTGTCCTGTAGGTTAGCTCCACTCCAGCGGCGAACTTCATGGTGATGGGGTGGAGTGTTGCAGCGAGGAAGATGGAGAAGAGTGTTGGTGCGATGATGCAGCCCTGCTTGACCCCAGTTTGCACTTGTATTGCGTCTGTGGTGGATCCGTTGGGGAGGATCACGGCTTGCATGTCAATGTGGAGCAGGCGGAGAATGGTGACAAATTTCTGCGGGCAGCCAAATTTGAGGAGGATGCTCCACAATCCCTCACAGTTGACAGAGTCAAAGGCCTTTGCGAGATCGAAGAAGGCCATGCACAGAGGTTGATGCTGCTCCCTGCACTTTTTCTGGGCTTGTCATGCACGAAAGATCATGCCCATCGTGCCTCTTGATGGGCGGAAGCCGCATTGAGACTCAGGGAGGAGCTCTTTGGCCAAATCATGGATGGGTTGGTGATGGTGGTGCTAAAATGAGCTTCACTGCCCTGGGCTAGGGCAGGAAAAGCAACAAGTAGAGTTGCCCTCAGTACTGCACTGGAAGTGTCAGTCTAGAGTTTAGGCTCAAGTCTCTGGAGTGGGACTTGAACCCACAACTATCAGACTCAGAGGCAAGAGTGCTACCAATTGAGCCACAACTAACACCCAGAATTTGTGTCTCATAGATGTGAGTAGTCTCCATATTCAACTGTGGATGGGAGTGTATCAGTTTCCTCAATTGAGGCCCTGGAATAGTCCATCTGGAAACATGAGAATGGGTGGAATAAATGAAAATCTATATGTTGTCTCAAATTCTTTCCAACAGAATGGCAGCTGATGACTCTGAAAACTGCTATCGATCACAAATAAAGGCTTTGCCGTTGTCATAACAACAAGCTCCCTTCTCACTGGGGAAATCCCAGTCCAGGTTTAACGGTGAAACCTGCTTCCGACCTGTGGCTTGTATTTTGGATGTGGAGATGCCGGTGATGGACTGGGGTTGACAATTGTAAACAATTTTACAACACCAAGTTATAGTCCAGCAATTTTATTTTAAATTCTCAAGCTTTCGGAGGCTTCCTCCTTCGTCAGGTGAACGATGTGAAAATGAAATCCTCGAAATGAAATCGCATTTATAATTCACAGAACAATGCTTGGTGATTACAGACAGTTTTTTCAACTGCCCGTTGCCAAGGCAATCAGTGTGCAGACAGACAGGTGTTACCTGCCAGGTCTCAGAATATACAAATCACCAAAAAAAACAACAAACAAAAAAAAAACAGAGATAGAGAGGTAGAAACATAGAAAAGACAGCAACTGACCCGTTATATTAAAAACAGATAACATTTGTTCGCTGGTGGGGTAACGTGTAGCGTGACATGAACCCAAGATCCCGGTTGAGGCCGTCCTCATGGGTCCGCACCTGGTAGAGGTCGCGGGTTTGGGAGGTGCTGTCAAAGAAGCCTTGGCGAGTTGCTGCAGTGCATCCTGTGGATGGTGCACACTGCAGCCACAGTGCGCCGGTGGTGAAGGGAGTGAATGTTTAGGGTGGTGGATGGGGTGCCAATCAAGCAGGCTGCTTTATCTTGGATGGTGTCGAGCTTCTTGAGTGTTGTTGGAGCTGCACTCATCCAGGCAAGTGGAGAGTATTCCATCACACTCCTGACTTGTGCTTTGTAGATGGTGGAAAGGCTTTGGGGAGTCAGGAGGTGAGTCACTCGCTGCAGAATACCCAGCCTCTGACCTGCTCTCGTAGCCACAGTATTTATATGGCTGGTCCAGTTAAGTTTCTGGTCAATGGTGACCCCCAGGATGTTGATGGTGGGGGATTCGGCGATGGTAATGCCGTTGAATGTCAAGGGGAGGTGGTTAGACTCTCTCTTGTTGGAGATGATCATTGCCTGACACTTATCTGGCGCGAATGTTACTTGCCACTTATCAGCCCAAGCCTGTATGTTGTCCAGGTCTTGCTGCATGCGGGCTCGGACTGCTTCATTATCTGAGGGGTTGCGAATGGAACTGAACACTGTGCAGTCATCAGCGAACATCCCCATTTCTGACCTTATGATGGAGGGAAGGTAATTGATGAAGCAGCTGAAGATGGTTGGGCCTAGGACACTGCCCTGAGGAACTCCTGCAGCAATGCCCTGGGGCTGAGATGATTGGCCTCCAACAACCACTACCACCTTCCTTTGTGCAAGGTATGACTCCAGCCACTGGAGAGTTTTCCCCCTGATTCCCATTGACTTCAATTTTACTAGGGCTCCTTGGTGCCACACTCGGTCAAATGCTGCCTTGATGTCAAGGGCAGTCACTCTCACCTCACCTCTGGAATTCAGCTCTTTTGTCCATGTTTGGACCAAGGCTGTAATGAGGTCTGGAGCCGAGTGGTCCTGGCGGAACCCAAACTGAGCATCGGTGAGCAGGTTATTGGTGAGTAAGTGCCGCTTGATAGCACTGTCGACGACACCTTCCATCACTTTGCTGATGATCGAGAGCAGACTGATTGGGTGGTAATTGGCCGGATTGGTTTTGTCCTGCTTTTTGTGGACAGGACATACCTGGGCAATTTTCCACATTGTCGGGTAGATGCCAATGTTGTAGCTGTACTGGAACAGCTTGGCTAGAGGCGCAGCTAGTTCTGGAGCACAAGACTTCAGCACTACAGCCGGGATGTTGTCGGGGCCCATAGCCTTTGCTGTATCCAGTGCACTCAGCCGTTTCTTGATATCACGTGGAGTGAATCGAATTGGCCGAAGACTGGCTTCCGTGATGGTGGGGATATCGGGAGGAGGCTGAGATGGATTATCCACTCGGCACTTCTGGCTGAAGATGGTTGCAAACGCTTCAGCCTTGTCTTTTGCACTCACGTGCTGGACTCCGCCATCATTGAGAATGGGGATGTTTGCAGAGCCTCCTCCTCCCGTTAGTTGTTTAATTGTCCACCACCATTCACGACTGGATGTGGCAGGACTGCAGAGACTCGAGGATCATCCTGCCAGCTCTGAAAAAAAAAGGCACCTAACCACTTTTGGAGTTTGCTGCCTCTCAGATTCTTTGATCCGAGGGAAGTTGGGCATCAGCACCAAGGCCCCACTTGCTGCGGGCACCACTGCATTTGGGCCTCTGCCAGCTGGAGCGTGAGGCAGGGAGGCACAGCGACCTCACTCCCGCCTCACCACCATAGTATCAGGATGCTCACCCCTGATCCAGGTTAAAGCGCTCCACGTCCCCTCCCCCCTGGAAGACCTGCAGAAACGTGGGTGAATCACAAAGTGGGTCGGAGACCTGGGGGGAGCTCTTGACTTTGTGCGATGGTGTAAAACGGGCGATAGCGAATCGACAGCCTGTTTTACATGGCTCCCTATTTTTCAATGCCCATTGGAGACTATGGAAATTAAACTCCGGAGAGATGTAAAACGGACTGCCGACTCGTTATCACCCGTTTTACACAGCAACAACTTACATTTATACAGCGCCTTTAACGTAGTAAAAATGTCCCAAGTCGCTTCGCAGGAGCGAATATCAAATAAAATTTGACACCAAGCCAAATAAAGAGATATTAGGACAGGTTGCCAAAAGTTTAGTCAAAAAGGTAGGTTTTGAGGATCATCTTAAAGGAAAGAGAGGTAGAGAGGTTTAGGGAGGGAATTCCAGAGCTTGGGGCCTAGGCAACTGAAGGCATGGCCGCCAATGGTGGAGTGATGAAAATCGGGGATGCGCAAGAGGCCAGAACACTATCGCACAAAGTCAAAGTAACATTCGCGCCAGACAAGTGCCAGGCAATGACCATTTCTAACAAGAGAGAGTCTAACCACCTCCCCTTGACATTCAACGGCATTACCATCGCCGAATCCCCCACCATCAACATCCTGGGGGGTCACCATTGACCAGAAACTTAACTGGACCAGCCATATAGATATTGTGGCTACAAGAGCAGGTCAGAGGCTGGGTATTCTGCAGCGAGTGACTCACCTCCTGACTCCCCAAAGCCTTTCCACCATCTACAAGGCACAAGTCAAGAGTGTGATGGAATGCTCTCCACTTGCCAGTATGAATGCAGCTCCAACAACACTCAAGAAGCTCAACACCATCCAGGACAAAGCAGCCCGCTTGATTGGCACCCCATCCACCCTAAACATTCACTCCCTTCACCACCGGTGCACAGTGGCTGCAGTGTGTATGACACGACGATAATGGAATTGTTGACTAATCATAGCAATCAATCTCTATCAATTAGTCTACAACACACCCAGACATGAGGCTGCAGTGTGTCCACAGGATGCACTGCAGCAACTCGCCAAGGCTTCTTCGACAGCACCTCCCAAACCCGTGACTTCTACCACCTGGCAGGACAAGGGCAGCAGGTACATGGGAACAACACCACCTGCACGTTCCCCTCCAAGTCACACACCATCCCGACTTGGAAATATATCACCGTTCCTTCATCGTCGCTGGGTCAAAATCCTGGAACTCCCTACATTCACCACATGGACTGCAGCGTTTCAAGAAGGCGGCTCACCACCACCTTCTCACGGGCAATTAGGGATGGGCAATAAATGCCGGCCTCGCCAGCGACGCCTACATCCCATGAGCGATTAAAAAAAAAGAAAAAAATCTACCACCTCATAAATCTCTGCCCCTTTATTCCCTGCCTTACACCTTTGAAACAAGCACATTGTGGACACACAGAGAGGAAAATTGGCCCTATTCTGTTTCTGTCTGATCGGGGAGTAAGCGGTGTCACATTTATAAGGCATCTTTTCAATCGGTAAAATAGCTGATTTTAAATGGTTTCCAACACACACAAAAGCCACCTCATAAATAACACACAAAAGGTGTAGCTGTGGGCTGCACTTAACATCCTGGATGTATTTGTAAAGAAACCAGTTAAGCATTAATCTGGCACTTTGGCTACAGAAATACTCTTTATGCTTTCAGCATTACCTCTTCAAAATATTTTGGTACAAACTTTCTCCCTTCCCCTGACTCGCATCAAGTCCCGTTCACCCATCGCCTCGATTTTAAAATTCTCATCCTTGCTTTCAAATCCCTCCGTGTCCTCGCCCCTCCCGATCTCTGTAACCTCCTCCAGCTCTACAACCCTCCGAGATCTCTGCGCTCCTCCAATTCTGACCTTCTGCGCCTCCCCGATTTTCACCACTCCACCATTGGCGGCCATGCCCTCAGTTGCCTGGGCCCTAAGGAATTCCCTCCCTAAACTTCTCCGCCTCTCTCTCCTCCTTTAAGACGATCCTCAAAACCTACCTCTTTGATCAAACTTCAGTCCTAATATCTCCTTATGCAAATCAGTGTCAAATGTTGTTTGATAACTCTCCAGTGAAGCGCCTTAGGATGTTTTACTACGTTAAAGGCGCTATATAAATGCAAATTGTTGTTGTTATTGTTGAGGGGATGGAGGGATTGGATTATGAGGAGCGATAATGTAATTTGGGCATGTTTTCACTGCAAAAGAGAAAGTTGAGAGGTGATATGATTGCAGTTTTTAGGATTCTAAAGGGACTAGATATTGTAGATCACGACAAACTGTTTCACCTTGTCCAGAACAGTAGAGCTAGAGGACACGGTCTGCACTTGAAAGAGGGTAAATTCAAAACTAAGCTGTGGAAACAATATTTCAGTGAGTTGTAAATCTATGGAACAGGTTTCTTAGGGAGACCGTGGAAGCAGTCAGTATTGATTCATTCAAATGCAAATTAGATAGATTTCTTTCATTTTGCGATATAGTATATGAGTAATTTGAGAGATGACATGTGGTAAGTGTAGCATGCTTGGGAGGAATAGGTGACTTAGGACCTATGGTTCCCAAAGCTCTCCACCACTGGGGTTTTTCTCGCCTCATGTCTGGGTGTGTTGTAGACTAATTGATAGAGATTGATTGCTATGATTAGTCAACAATTCCATTATCGTCGTGTCATACGAGGACCAGGATGGTAGAAGGCGAACTAGATGGATCTTGGGCTTTTTTTGACGAGCCATTCCTAAGTTCACCAACCCCATTTTGGGGTTATTATTTTTGTTCACTGAGATACTTCAGTAAAGGACCAAGGCCCACAGTGCAAAACATCACCAAGGTTAAAAAGAATTGGAGGGAGGACAAAATAGCCCAGGAGGTCATGGCTAAGTGACGCCAAGCTTAGGTTTTAACAACCTATAGATTTTAGAAGGAAGGGAAATCCTAGGAAGGTAAGGTATTCCACAGTTTTGAGGATCTGGGAAAGGATAGGTTAGACTATGGTGTGATCAGTTTTGATTTGGATCACAGTATTTACATGGGGAGGATTGTGTTGGATGGTACATTTGCAGCTTGGGATGAATGACGGAGGGAAGTTCAAAGCAGTAAAAACCTTCGTAGTATCAGTAGAGACATCAATATTTATGTGGTTTACTTCCCTAAGCATGAAAATATAATTTGCAGTTATTGGAATCATTGTACCAACCAGGCACTTAAAGCTCTGAAATTGGTGAGGGTTTGACAAAATGAATATAAACAGATGTCTATCATAGCATCAGTCATCCAGATAATAATACAGTACACACCAAATAACACGCATTTCAAATGAAAACATTCAGCTGAAGGAAACAATTACTCAGACACTTCTTCATGCCCTGCGTATTCTAACCAAGGAAGCTTCTGCTTCCTCACATGAGGTTGGAGACAAAGTTGATACTTTAAAGCTACAGTTCTTGATGGCACTGTAACCAATGCATTGTTGGATTGGCCAACGTTAACAGATTTTATTGGCTCTTGAAGTGTTTCTTGTCGGATTCTGGGGCAACCAGGAACAGGCTACTCTTTAAAGCCTGCTGTGCACTCTCGCCTTCACCTCAGTTGCTAAATGTCCTGCCCATCACATCAAGAGGCCGTACAGAGCAGACAAGTCTCCAGTTCTTGTCCCTGGTCTGCGCTGAGTTTGACGGCCTCAAATCAGGTAGCAGTTGGGCTCAGCAGCCTTGGGCTAGAGAACAAAAAAGAGCAGCCAGTGTTTGCACCCCTTATCTCTATCCAGTGACACCTGCTGGAAAATACGCAGGCGAGAATAGGATCGGGCGCTGTGGCCCAGAGGCTAATTGTAAGTCCACCTGTGCACGCCAGAAGGCTCATCCGAAATTGGGCCTCAGGCCTCATCTGAATTATTCCAGTGAGCAGCGGGTGCCGGTTTCCTCTGGACCAATTTGGCCTGCAGCGATGTTGGCAGTCGTCCTTAGGTAGGTGCTGGTGGGGAATGGTGAACAGAAGGGGGTAAGCATGGGCAGGTAGCAGCCAGCAGTAGTGCTGTAGTACCAGAGGAGCACTACTTTTGGCTCCACAGTGAGAACAGTTTAAAAATAAATAACTATCTTTTACTTGGCGACTTCCAGCAGTTCCTTTAAAGACCAGTGGTCAGGCCGCAGAAGGAATTGAAACAACTGAGTCGAGCATGCTCGACACATGCATTCCGTTTCTGGCCAATCTTAGAGATGATGTGGAGATGCCGGTGATGAACTGGGGTTGACAATTGTAAACAATTTTACAACACCAAGTTATAGTCCAGCAATTTTATTTTAAATTCACAAGCTTTCGGAGGCTTCCCCCTTCGTCAGGTGAACGATGTGAAATGAAATCCTCGAAATGAAATCGCATTTATAATTCACAGAACAATGCTTGGTGAGTACAGACAGTTTTTTCAACTGCCCGTTGCCAAGGCAATCAGTGTGCAGACAGACAGGTGTTACCTGCCAGGTCTCACAGAATATACAAATCACCAAAAAAAAACAACAAACAAAAAAAAACAGAGATAGAGAGGTAGAAACATAGAAAAGACAGCAACTGACCCGTTATATTAAAAACAGATAACATTTGTTCGCTGGTGGGGTAACGTGTAGCGTGACATGAACCCAAGATCCCGGTTGAGGCCGTCCTCATGGGTGCGGAACTTGGCTATCAATTTCTGCTCGACGATTTTGCGTTGTCGTGTGTCTCGAAGGCCGCCTTGGAGAACGCTTACCCGAAGGTCGGTGGATCATCCACCGACCTTCGGGTAAGCGTTCTCCAAGGCGGCCTTCGAGACACACGACAACGCAAAATCGTCGAGCAGAAATTGATAGCCAAGTTCCGCACCCATGAGGACGGCCTCAACCGGGATCTTGGGTTCATGTCACGCTACACGTTACCCCACCAGCGAACAAATGTTATCTGTTTTTAATATAACGGGTCAGTTGCTGTCTTTTCTATGTTTCTACCTCTCTATCTCTGTTTTTTTTTGTTTGTTGTTTTTTTTTGGTGATTTGTATATTCTGTGAGACCTGGCAGGTAACACCTGTCTGTCTGCACACTGATTGCCTTGGCAACGGGCAGTTGAAAAAACTGTCTGTACTCACCAAGCATTGTTCTGTGAATTATAAATGCGATTTCATTTCGAGGATTTCATTTCACATCGTTCACCTGACGAAGGGGGAAGCCTCCGAAAGCTTGTGAATTTAAAATAAAATTGCTGGACTATAACTTGGTGTTGTAAAATTGTTTACAATCTTAGAGAGGCAGGTGTCAGGCCTTTTGCATATGCTAATGAGGGGCCTAACGTCTGTTTAAGGCGGCCACGAGGGACGCCTGAATATTACCTGAGCCAATATGGTGTTGGACGTATTTCAGGTGCCCTTTAGGCCCAGGTCATAGCCCCATGATATTGGATGTATTTGCTCCTGTTTTGTACCTGAGAAATGGGCAAAACGAGGTCCAATATGACTCCCCCCCCCCCACTGTTTGTTTAACCTGAGATTCTTCGGCAGCTTAAATTACTGATGTCTTATCTTCTACATAAAATGGTGAGAAAAAAAAAAGAGACCTGTAACTTAGAATGTTCTGGAAAATTGAATACAGCAGCTGAGTGTGTCCGTAACTCTAACAATTTTCTGCAAGCGATCAAATTCAGTATCGTGAAAGGATTTGAAATTCAGAATTTCTTGAATTGGCTCATGTAAATATTGATGCAGATGGGGCAAGGCCATTGGCTACGCCAATTCTGATGTCCCTGAGTCGCTGCAGCCTATTCAAATTACATTCCCAGGAAATTTGAGTAAGTTTGCAATCAGAAGATTGTGGCATGAAACAGTGTAATTAATGTTTATACTCTATGACTGTATCAATTTGTGTTGCTACTTTTAGTGACTTATGTACCTGTATTCTCAGACCTCTTTGCTCCTCTACCCCATTTAAGTTTCTTACCTTACAGGGAATATGTGGCCTCCTTATTCCTCCTACCAAAATGAAGCACCTGACACTTCTCTATATATCGAATTTCATTTGCCATTTATCTGTTCACTTTGTAAGCCTGTTTGCGTATTCTGGTGCAGTCCTCCACATTATTAGCTATACCGCTCCCCACCGCCCCCCCTCCCGCGCCCCCCCCTCCCGCACCCCCCCCCCCCCCCCCGGCAATTTGGTATCATCTGCAAATTTTGTCACCATGCCTCCAATTTCTGAGTCCAATTCAATATCATGTATGTGGTGAACAACAGCGGTCCCAGCACGCAGCACTGTGGGAAACCACTTCTCATTTTCTGTCATCGGAGAAATTTCCCTTAACTCCTACCTTCTGTTTTCTGTTTTGTAACCATCTTTCAATCCTGGTCCAATTCCACATGCCCTGCTGTGTCACCTTAGCGAAGGCCTAAAAGTCCACGCAAACCACATCTACTGCATTGCCCTTGTCTATTCTTTCTATTTCTTCTTCAAAGAATTCAATGAATGACCTTCCTTTCAGAAATTCGTGCTGACTATTTTTTTATACTGTATTCTCTGTCTGTAGGTGTTTTGTTATCTCATCTTTTTGAAAAGATGCGAGTATCTTTCCTACCACTGACGTTAAGCTAACTGGTCCATAATTCCCTGGGATAGTTCTCGCTCCCTTTTTGAAGATACAAATGAGTTGACCTCTGGTGAGTTCAGCTCATTTGTGCGCAGGCACACATAGCATCAGTGGCATACATGGACCTTCAAGAAGGCCTTCAATAAGCAGAATACCCGATACATGATATCGGCACCTCTGTGTGCACTCAACTGTCCTATTGTAACGGAGCACCACACTGATGCTTAACATTCACGTAATGAGCCACACACTACACAGTAGGAATGTGAAATCAATATACACGTGCCCTCGCCCAAAACGCTACATAAAAAAAGCTGGGTGTCCTGTGCAACAACAACAACTTGCATTTATATAGCGCCTTTAACGTCTCTCGGCATTTCACAGGAGTGTTATCAAACTAAATGTGACATCGAGCCACATAAAGAGATATTAGGACAGGTGACCAAAGAGGTAGGTTTTAAGGAGCGGCTTAAAGAAAGGAGGAGAGAGGGGTAGAGAGTTAGAGAGGTTTGCTGAGTGAATTCCAGAGCTTAGGGCCCAGGCAGCTGAAGGCACGGCTGTCAATGGTGCTGCGATGATAATTGGGGATGTGCAAGAGGCCGGAATTGGAGGAGTGCAGAGATCTCAGAGGGTTGTAGGGCTGGAGGAGGTTACAGAGATTGGGAGGGGCGAGGACGTGGAGGGATTTGAAAACAAGGATGACAGTTTTAAAATTGAGGCGTTTCCGGACTGGGAGGTCAATGAGCCCAGGGGTGATGGGTGAACGGGACTTGCCGCAAGTTAGGATACAGGCAGCAGAGTTTTGGATGAGCTCAAGTTTACGGAGGGGGCAAGATGCGAGGCTAGCCAGGAGAGCATTGCAATAGTTGAGTCTCAAGGTATCAAAGGGTAAATCCACCAAACAATGCATTCGCAACATGGAGCTGCACTCAAAAGGAGCCAGGGTCAGAGAATTAGTGCTAATGTGTTGTTGTTTGATCACCGTTCCGTGCTCACTTCAAGGCTCGGTGAATTTGCCCTGTAATTTATTTTACAATCTCTGCTTTTTTCCACTTCTGTTATAAACATTCCCTATGGCCTTGAAATGAGGTTGTGCAAATATTATTGGACTTGGCTTAGTGGCAGGAAGCAAAGGGTAATGGTTGACGGGTGTTTTTGCGACTGGAAGGCTGTTTCCAGTGGGGTCCCGCAATGGATCAGTACTAGGGCCCCTGCTTTTTGTGGTGTATATTAATGATTTGGACTTGAATGTGGGGGGTATGATTAAGAAGTTTGCAGATGATACAAAAATTGGCCATGTGGTTGATAGTGAGGAGGAAAGCTGTAGACTGCAGGAAGATATCAATGGACAGGTCAAGTGGGCAGAAGAGTGGCAAATGGAATTCAATCCAGAGAAGTGTGAGGTAATGCATTTGGGGAGGGCAAACAAGGCAACGGAGTACACAATAAATGGGAGGATACTGAGAAGTGTAGAGGAACAGAGAGGGACCTTGGAGTGCATGTCCACAGATTCCCTGAAGGTAGCAGGACAGGTAGATAAGGTGATTAAAAAGGCATACGGGATACTTTCCTTTATTAGTCGAGGCAGGGAGGTTATGCTAGAATTGTATAAAACACTGGTTAGGCCACAGCTAGGATACTGTGTGCAGTTTTGCTCACCACATTACAGGAAAGATGTGATTGCAATAGCGAGGGTACAGAAGAGATTTATGAGGATGTTGCCAGGGCTGGAGAATTTTAGCTCTGAGAAAAGATTGGATAGGCTGGGGTTGTTTTCTTTGGAATAAAGGAGGCTGAGGGGAGGTTTAATTGAGGTATATAAAATTATGACAGGACTAGATAGAGTGGAAAAGGAGGACCTAGTTCCCTTAGCAGAGGGGTCAATGACCAGGCGGCATAGATTTAAAAATGTAAGGAATCTTACAACACCAGGTTATAGTCCAACTGTTTTATTTGAAAATCGCAAGCTTTCGGAGGCTTTCTCCTTCGTCAGGTGAGTGACACTCACCTGACGAAGGAGGTAAGCTCCGAAAGCTTGTGATTTTCAAATAAAACAGTTGGACTATAACCTGGTGTTGTAAGATTCCTTACATTTGAACACCCCAGTCCATCACCGGCATCTCCACATCATAGATTTAAAGTAATTGGTAGAAGGATTAGAGGGGAGCCAAGGAGAATTTTTTTCACCCAGAGGGTGGTGGGGGTCTGGAACTCACTGCCTGAAAGGGTGGTAGAGGCAGAAACCCTCAACTCATTTAAAAAATACTTGGATGTGCACTTGAAGTGCCATAACCTACAGGACGACGGACCAAGTGCTGGACAGTGGGATTAAGCTGAATAGCTCTTTTTCGGCCGGCATGAACACAATGGGCCGAATGGCCTCCTTCTGCGCCGTAACTTTCTATGATTCTATGAACGCTCTCATATGAAATCCCTTTATCTGCTCTTTCAATGGAAGCATTAATCCATTAGCATTACGCATTCGTATTGTAGTATTTGCACAGCCTAATTTCAAGATCCATGCCTACTTTGTGCTTGCTTTTTTCCCTTCCTGTGCAGTTCCTCCATCCCATTTCCATAATCGAGTATTTACCCACTTGAATTCAATCTCAACTCATGCTCTTTTTTTTTCCACTTTTGCTCACAACCCGTTGTATTCCCTGTGCCTCCAACCATTTTTTTTTCCCGAAAGAAAAGCAGAAAATGCAGGAGACTCACAGCAGATCAGTCGGCATCTGTGGAGAGAATAGGAAAGATAACCATCACCAAGACCGCCCACTTCCACCTCCGTAACGTTGCCCGTCTCCACCCCTGCCTCAGCTCATCTGCTGCTGAAACCCTCATCCGTGTCTTTGTTACCTCTAGACTTGACTATTCCAATGCTCTCCTAGCCCGGCCTCCCACCTTGCACCCTCCGCAAACTTGAGCTCATCCAAAACACTGCTGCCCGCAACCTAACTCTAGCTCTCTCCTAAAGACGCACCTTAAAACCTATCTCTTTGACCAAGCATTTGGTCACCTGTCCTAATATCTCCTTATGTGGCTTGGGTTCAAATTCTGCTTGGTAATCACTCCTGTGCAGCACCTTGAGAGGTTTTACCACATTAAAGACAAGTTGTTGCTGTCACTGTCACTCTAGGATGTACAGCCCTTCATCAGAACGGTATGTCTGAAACATTAACTTGGCTGTTCTCTCCAGAAATACTGACCAGCTGTGAGTTTCCTCATGTTCTTTTTATGATTCAGATTTCCAGTATTTATAGGTTATTTTTTTGCTTTTAATACATTATTTCTAGCCTCACT
This sequence comes from Heptranchias perlo, assembly GCF_035084215.1. Classification (NCBI taxonomy): domain Eukaryota; kingdom Metazoa; phylum Chordata; class Chondrichthyes; order Hexanchiformes; family Hexanchidae; genus Heptranchias; species Heptranchias perlo. The sequence goes on along the minus strand of NC_090331.1, from coordinate 12,811,714 downwards.
TCTTTCTTTTCACCCTATCTCATTCAAATATACATGTGAGCCATGGCTCACTGGCAGCACTCTCACCTCTGAGTCAGAAGGTTGTGAGTTTGAGCCCCACTCGAGACTTGAGCACACAATCTAGGTGGATGTAAAAGATCCCATGGCACTATTGGAAGAGCAGGGGAGTTGTCCCCGGTATCCTGGCAAATATTTATCACTCAACCAACATCTAAAACCGATGATCTGCTCATTTATTTAATTCCTATCTGCGGGACCTTGCTGTGCGCAAATTATCTGTCCGTGTTTTCGTACATTACAACAGTGACTTCACTTCAAAAGTACTTCATTGGCTGTAAAGCGCTTTGGGACGTCCCGAGATCGTGACGGGCCTGATAGAAATGCAAGTTCTTTCTTTCTTTCAAGATGTCCTCATTCCTTCTTCCTTTTCACCGTGAGTGGGTCAGGGCTGATGTTGATTGGTCGGGATGCAGACAGGCAGCGTTACCCATCGCCTCATTATCCTCCTTCTTCCATCTAAAATGTGCAGTTACCCCACGGCACGTTAGAGGAAGAGTGGAACTGTGAAACCACTGAATTAATGATGGAGAGACAGTACAACAACCTGTGTTAACGCACAGAGTCCACAGAGAAACACTGTGCAATTCATTTTAATTTCATGAATAATTTTCAAAAGAGGCAGAATCACTAAATTCCAACAGGTTGGGATGTATTGAGAAAAGGCCCAGGATATTTCCCAGGATAAACTGGAAGCCGAACAGGTTGAGTGGTGATGGGGAAGCAGGGGGAAATATATGCTTTCAAATGAGATAGTCGCCCATAAATCCAATCGGGAATTCTGGAGAAACTTTTTTACCCAGATAGTGGTTAGAACGTGGAACTCGTCACCACAAGGAGTAGTTGAGGTGACTAGCATATATGCGTTTAAGGGGAAGCGAGATAAACACGAGGGAGAAAGGAATAGGGTGAGGTGAAGAGGGGTGGGAGGAGGCTCGTGTGGAGCATAAACACTGACATAGACCTGTTGGGCCGAATGGCCTGTTCCTGTGCTGTACGTTCTATGTAATTCTATGTACGTAATACTCAAACCCAAAATATTAAAGAGAATGGAAAAGAGAAACACGCATTGTTGTACAATTCTTCCCACCAGAAATAGAAATGTAATACTTCTAGGTCCTAAGCTCTGGAATTCCCTCCCTAAACCTCTCCCGCCTCTCACCTTTCCCATTATCTCTTTACATGGCTCAGTGTCAAATTTTGTCTGATATCGCTCCTGTGAAGCGCCTTGGGATGTTTTAGTACGTTAAAGTTGCTGTATAAATGCAAGTAGTTGTTGTTGAGAAGAGAAGCCTGTGTGAAGGGCCAAGAATAGTAACAAGGCTGGAAGAATAGGGTAGAAAATGAGGTTGATCAAAGAGAGGTGGTTAATTAACAGCAAGCTTGAGATTTAAATCAGTTCTTGCGGCAAGAGGTACAGAAACAAAAGTTGAGATGTGATGGTGAATCTGTAAACAATCATAGTATGACCGCAGTTGGAATATTGTGTGCAGTTTTGGGCTCCACATTATAGGAAGAATGCTGACGCAACAGAGAGGGTGTAGCCTAATTTCAATGTATGAGGAAATATTAACACAAAAATATTTGAAAAATTGAGGCTGTTCTCATTAAAATTTTTCCACATTGTTCACCTGAGGAAGGAGGTAGCCTCTGAAAGCTTGTGAATTTAAAATAAAATTGCTGGACTATAACTTGGTGTTGTAAAATTGTTTACAATCATTAAAATAGAAGGGATTACGGAATGATCTGATAGAGGCGTTCAAAATTATGAAGGGATCGGACAGGGGAGATAGAAACAAACTGATTCCAGTGATTGGAGGGTCTAGAATAAGGTGAGGGGACATAGATATAAAATGAAAGGTAAGAGATTTAGGAACATAGGAACAGGAGTAGGCCATTCAGCCCCTCGAGCCTGTTCTGCCATTTAATTAGATCATGGCTGATCTACACCTCAACTCCAATTACTTGCCTTTGATCCATATCTCTTGAGGCCCCTTACCTAACAAAAATCTATCAATCCCAGTCTTGAAAATTTCAAATGACCCCCAGCATCCACAAACTTTTGCTGAACCAGTTTCAGATTTCCACTACCCTTTATGTGCAAAAGTGCTTCCTGATTTCACTCCTAAATGGCCTCACTGCAATTTTAAGATTATGTGCTCTTGTTCTAGAGTCCACACCAGAGGAAATAATTTCTCAGTGTCTACCCTATCGAATCCCTTTACCATTTTAAACACCTTGGTTAGATCACCCCTCAACCATCTAAACGCGAGGGAATATTTAGGACAGAAAGTGGAAGAATTTTGATTTTGCACAGAGAATTGTGAGGCTGTGTAATGTCCTACCAAGTTACTGATTACAACAGAGACCATGTCAACATTTATCAATAGGTAACATAGGTGGTTGAAGGAAAGGGGATGAAAGGGATATGGGAACACAGTGGGAACATGGGATTAGGACCGCTCGTGTGGAGGATAGTCATCAACATCGACTAGTTGGGCTGAATGGCCTGTTTCTTCACATAGAATTTACAGCACAGATACAGGCCATTCAGCACAACTGGTCTGAGCTGTTGTTTATGCTTCACACGAGTCTCAATTCACCCTACTTCATCTAACCCCATCAACATACCTTTCTATTCCTTTCTCCCTCATGTACTTATCCAGCTTCCCCATAAAGGCATCTATTCTATTTGCCTCATCTGTTTCTGTATTGGAATTTCTATGCAACTTTATGTAATACAGATTGCAGGAGGATGAGAGAGGACTAAAGGAGGTAAAGTGTTTTACAACTTTACGGTCTGGGAATAGAATGAGTCAGAGTGCAATATGTTGAAATGGGAGGAAGAAGGGAGTGTTGTGTAAAATGGTGTATTTGGAGCATTGGAAAGTTCAGACGACCGTGGACTGTAGCAGTATCAGTAAGACAAAGAGGAGAAAAGTTTGGTAAACCCTAGACGTTCCTTGGTGAGAGAGGGCTCACCTTTCAGAAGAAAAACTTTCCCTTGCAACGACAACTTGCATTTATATAGCGCCTTTAACGTAGTAAAACGTCCCAAGGTGCTTCACAGGAGCAATTATCAAACAATATTTGACACCAAGCCACATAAAGAGATACTAGAACAGGTGACCAAAAGCTTGGTCAAAGAGGTAGGCTTACTTGGTGAGAATCACAAGCCCCAGACATCCCGGCCTCCAGGAGTTAAAAACAAAATAGCTATTAAAATGGAGGCACGCAGCCTCCTTAAAGGATCTTTCTGACCGACCCATCTCCTGAGCGTGGATTGGTCGCTTGCCCCTCAACCCGCCTCCGTTAACACTGGAAGTGGACGAGTTGGAGGTGAGTTAGGGTCAGATTTTACATTTTTACAATCCCACTCGCCCCCAACCCACCTGTCCTTGGTGGTTGATATTACCCACCTTGTTCCACCTGTAACATTTCGTCAATTCCCTTCATTTCACAGGATCAACAGTTAGTTAGAAGGAAAAAAACATACTGCTTGCAAGCACATAACTATTGTTGAGGGAACTTGAGCAACTGCCTCAGGCCAACAATTTGGGATGCAGGATTGAAAAACGCATGTATCCACGCATAATGTCGGCAACCGAAAAACCTCGAGATTTGCTTTCCAATCTCTATGGAACTAATTTTCTTGCAACTTGTTCCACCCATTCCTAATAAAAATTACTGCTGATTTTTCTCACACAACAATTAAATCGAAAGTCTTCAGTTTAACAGTTGAATTATTGATGTCAATGTCCACGGTTTCATTGTTTCAGATAAGAACGTAAGAATTTTTGGAAACAGGACTAGGACATCAGGCCCAACAAAGCAATTCCTTTTTGATAGATCAATCCCACCTAACCACCTTTCCCACCATGAGGTAGAATTTCTGCAAGGTTTTTCTCAATTGCCTGCCATAACTTTGACGGAAATCCTGGAGAAATAGTCATTTGGGATATATAACTGTTGAGCCTCACCCATATCTGGGTTGGTAACTGTTCATACTGATGTGGTGTGAGTCATACTGACCCAGTTTTTAATTCAATCAGTTCATGGAACCATGTAGGAGAAATACCCTGAGAATTGCCTTAAATGTATCCTCAAAATGGAGTCAACAGTCAGACTGAATTCTCGGAAAGGAGCGGGTTTATGCTAATCAAACCATGAACCTTATCAGAGATAGAAAAGAAGCCATCGAGGCCACAGGTCCACTGATGGCTGATTAAGGTGAACATAAAGATGTTGTGCCTTATCGGGACCTGTGAACGGCCCCTTGTTAGCAAAGGTCTCAGAAGCTAGGGAGTAAACGAGCAACCTGGCACACTTAGATGCCAGGGCTTCCTTAATTTGAAAGCCATCAAAGGTGCCTTGAATTAGAATTCTTCTAACACGTGTCACTCAGATTGGTCAATCGAATTGAGGAGGTTTCTTTGTAACTTAAAGGATATGTAAGAGGGCATTTGTGACACTAAAGTCTGCAGTCCTCAGTTTAGCTCTAGTTCTTTTAGCAGTTCTTGTAGTCATGCTTGTAGTAGAAGGCGTAGGAGTCTTTGTCTAGTATATGTACAAGGGTGTCTCTGCAAAATTGGAAAGTGCAATTCCAAGAGAGAGGGAGAAAGGTTACAAGAAGTTAAGATTGTGTGGCTGTAGTCTTAGAATACTAACACCATCTGCCCAGAGGAAAGCAAGGCAACCAGTTCATCCACACCAGCTCGTAAGGTTGCGGTTCTATGAGTTCTGGGAAAATTCCTAACTATAAACATATAATTGTAAACAATTTTACAACACCAAGTTATAGTCCAACAAATTTATTTTTAATTCCACAAGCTTTCGGAGGCTTCCTCCTTCGTCAGGTGAACGGTATGGAAATGACATTTTCGAATCCTTCGCATTTTAAAATCACAGAACAATGCCTGGTGATTACTGCCCGTTGCCAAGGAAATCACAGTGAGCAGACAGAAAGGTGTCACCTAAAAAGGCCACCGAATATACAAACCCCCCAAAAAAAAAGAGAGAGAGAGAGAAGGAAGACAGTCAATGACCCGTTATATTAAAAACAGATAACATTTGTTCGCTGGTGGGGTTACGTGTAGTGTGACATGAACCCAAGATCCCGGTTGAGGCCGTCCTCATGGGTGCGGAACTTGGCTATCAATTTCTGCTCGACGATTTTGCGTTGTCGTGTATCTCGAAGGCCGCCTTGGAGTATGCTTACCCAAAGGTCGGTGGCTGAATGTCCATGACTGCTGAAGTGTTCCCCGACAGGGAGAGAACCCTCCTGTTTGGTGATTGTTGCGCGGTGTCCGTTCATCCGTTGTCGCAGCGACTGCATGGTCTCGCCAATGTACCATGCTCTGGGGCATCGTTTCCTGCAACGTATGAGGTAGACAACGTTGGCCGAGTCACAGGAGTATGAACCGTGCACCTGGTGGGTGGTGTCCTCTCGTGTGATGGTGGTATCTGTGTCGATGATCTGGCATGTCTTGCAGAGGTTACCGTGGCAGGGTTGTGTGGTGTCGTGGACGCTGTTCTCTTGAAAGCTAGGTAATTTGCTGCGAACGATGGTCTGTTTGAGGTTGGGTGGCTGTTTAAAGGCGAGTAGTGGAGGTGTGGGGATGGCCATAGCGAGGTGTTCGTCATCATTGATGACATGTTGAAGGCTGCGGAGAACATGGCGTAGTTTCTCCGCTCCAGCGAAGTACTGGACGATGAAGGGTACTCTGTTGGTTGCGTCCCGTGTTAGTCTTCTGAGGAGGTCTACGCGATTTTTCGCTGTGGTCCGTCGGAACTGTCGATCGATGAGTCGAGCATCATATCCCGTTCTTACTAGGGCGTCTTTCAGCGTCTGTAGGTGTCCATCGCGTTCCTCCTCGTCTGAGCAGACCCTGTGTATTCGCAGGGCCTGTCCATAGGGGATGGCCTCTTTGACGTGGTTGGGTTGGAAGCTGGAAAAGTGGAGCATCGTGAGGTTGTCCGTGGGCTTGCGGTAGAGTGAGGTGCTGAGGTGCCCGTCTTTGATGGAGATTCGTGTGTCCAAGAAAGAAACTGATTCTGAGGAGTAGTCCATGGTGAGCTTGATGGTGGGATGGAACTTGTTGATGTTATCGTGTAGTCTCTTTAGTGATTCTTCGCCGTGGGTCCATAGAAAGAAAATGTCGTCGATGTATCTGGTGTATAGTGTTGGTTGGAGGTCCTGTGCAGTGAAGAAGTCCTGCTCGAACTTGTGCATGAAAATGTTGGCGTATTGGGGTGCGAATTTGGTCCCCATGGCTGTTCCGTGTGTTTGGGTAAAGAACTGGTTATTGAAGGTGAAGACATTGTGATCCAGGATGAAGCGGATGAGTTGTAGGATGGCGTCTGGAGATTGGCTGTTGTTGGTGTTGAGTATTGATGCTGTCGCAGCGATGCCGTCATCGTGGGGGATACTGGTGTAGAGTGCCGAGACGTCCATCGTGGTGAGAAGTGTTCCTGGTTCAACAGGTCCGTGGGTACTGAGTTTTTGTAGAAAGTCTGTAGTGTCGCGACAGAAGCTGGGGGTTCCCTGCACGATGGGTTTCAGGATGCCCTCGACGTATCCAGAGAGGTTCTCACACAGGGTTCCGTTGCCTGATACGATAGGATGTCCGGGTGTGTTGGCTTTGTGTATCTTTGGGAGGCAGTAGAAGTCTCCCACGTGGGATGAGAGTGCGTAGGATGTTTTGAAGGTCTGGATCGAAGGTCTTGATCAGTTTGGTCGGGTCTGTGGGTAACTGTCTGTAGTGTTCCTGGTTGTCCAGTTGTCGGTATGCTTCTTTGCAATAGTCCGTTCTGTTCTGTATGACAATGGCTCCTCCTTTGTCCGCTGGTTTGATGACGATGTTGCGGTTGGTCTTGAGAGCTTTGATGGCGTTGCGTTGTGCTCGGGTGACATTCTGGACTGTCTTCCGAGTGCGGCTGATGAATCTGGCATAGACGCATTTCCTGACAGCTTGAGCATACATGTCAAGCTGAGGGCATATAGGCTTTAATCTATTCAATAAGCATATAAGCATATAGGCTTTAATCTATTCAATGGACTGGCTATCCAAAGCTGTAAAGTTGTCACCTATCTGGTGAGTCTAATTCTAAATTAATCTCAACTGTAAATTATGAATAGCAAGCAATTAATGCTGAATTATTGTGATGTAACTGAACTGCCTCTGTTATTTATTTCATTAATTAACCCTGCCTATCAATTATTTTCAGACTTGATGCTTAAATTTAAGTGCTGCTAATTATGATTCTCAGGTTAATAAACAAATGTTCACAACTTTGTTGTCTGACTCCCTCTTTGGTAATTGGCAAGAAATGGATAATTTGTTCGCTCAGTAGCTTGTGCAGATCCTGATGGGAGGTTGGTAGTGTAAATGATAACATAACCTGAGCAGGCTGATGTACGGCAATTCGGCGAGTCAAATTTAGGTAACTTTAACTCCTAGACATAGACTGGGTGGTCAACCCAAGACGGTTTCTTAACGAGATGGCTACGGTGAAGGTGTTAAAGATTCATCTGGTGGCCTTGGTGAATATTCTTGCCACGATATCAATCCCAGTGTTCTCACAAACCAAGGGCCCGATTTTAGCACCCGCTACCGGGTGCATTCTCGGCGCGGGGGCCCCGAAAATCCGGAAATCCAGGCGCGGGACCGGATCGTGCCTCGATCCCACCCACTTCCGGGTTCCCCGATGACGCGTCGGCGTGCGAGCGCAGCCCCCGCTGGTGGGAATCCCGCAGGCAATTAAAGCCAGCGGGATGCCACTTGAGAGTATTTACTTTGCTTGTTCAGGTCATTAACTGACCTGATTAAGGGACTGTGTGTGATTTTGGATAAACATGGGACTGTTTCCCCCAGTGTGTGAAACAGTCCCAGTTGAAATGGACGTGTTGCAGCCGTCAGCCTGTGGCATCTGCAAAGGTCCATTTGACAGGTGGGGGGGGGGGTGGGGAGAGACCCTCACCCATTGCAGGAGGCCGCTCTGTCACTTGGGACAAAGTTTGGCCTCCACCACCCTCCTCCTGACGGTCAAAGTCACCAACCTGCACACTTACCCTGGGGTCCGGAGACATGTACCTACTTGCGGACCCCCTCAGATGTACATCTTGCGGATGGGGGCCGCCGTAGCTGCAGTCATGACCTCCTCGGAGGGCGAACATCATCACCAGCCTCACCAGCCTCGCCATCCACGCCGTCCACCTCTGACACGTGGAGCTCCACAACAGAGTGCTGTGACACATCCACCTGTACAGCAGGAGGGAGGGCTACCGCAGAGAGAGATGCGTCGCAGAGGGCACTACCCTCGCCACAGGGTCCACAGACCGAGGCTCAGCCTCCTGGACCTCTCTGAGCAGCAGTGGACACGGAGGCTCAGAGTCACTCGACATGTAGCCGTGGACATCTGCAGCCTCTTTCATGCCGAGCTGCTCCTGGCTGTCGCTGTCAAAGTCACCACTGCCCTCCCGAACTTCTGCTCCACAGCCTTCCAGGCTGCAACCGGGGACATCCCCGATGTCTCTCAGTCGTCTGCGCAGAAGTGGCCTGCAAATACACCTACACCCACTCTGCAGTGACACACTGGGTGGCATCAGTGGTGGGTCCTCATAGGGATACCCAGAAGAGGGCATTATTGCACGAACCGGACAGGATTCGCGAAGACATGGCAGTAGTGGAGCCAATATAATGTGTGATGTGAGTTGTTCTTTAATTCAACAGAAGTAACAACCATGACAAACCCTCAAACACCCTTGTGCATCCCCTTCATGCTCACGACACGTTTGCCTTACGCTGCCTACTGCACATATGTGATGCATGCCCTGTGGCTGCAGCACAGGTGGTGGCAGGTTGAGTGAGGCTGGCCGTGAGAGAGATGCACGAGAGGGTGAGTATGGGATAGAGCCATGAGATTGTATGAGGATTGGGTTGAGTGGTAGTGGCGGGGTGAGTACTGGCGAGGTGAGTAGGTGCAGGTAAGATGAGGATGAGGTTTGAGTGGGTATTTGGGGTCATGTGACAGAGTAGTGTTGGCAGTGCCGAAGGAGATGTGGGGTGGGGGCAGTGTTGTGGCAGACGGAGTGTAGGGGAAAGACTACGTGTTCTCACTGTGGCTGACCTACTGAGGTCATTGGAGCGCCTCCTGCACTGTATGCAGGTGGGCGATATGTTGGTGGCGCAGGTGACCCCCTCTGCCACCTCGAGCCAGGACTTCTTGGTGGCAGAGGCAGGCCGCTTCCTCCCGCCCGCCGGGGGGAAGATCTCTGTCCTCCCCCTCCTCCTCACCCCATCCAATAATACCTGGAGTGAGGCATCATTAAACTGGGAGCAGCCTTCCCCCTGGGCTGCTCCATGCTGTAATTTTTGCTGTTTGTGGCAGCATCTGTCAGTGGAGGACTGCCCCTTTAAATAGAGCGCCTCCAGCTGACAGATCTTACTGCGCATGCGCAGCCCGCCCGACGCGCAGATCAGCATCGGGGAACCCGGAGGAGCAGGTAAATGGATCCAATTAGTGTGTTGCCTGCTACGATCGCGCGGGCAACCCACCAATTTCACCGGGCGCGCTGGCCTACCCGCCGAGAACCCGCACCCCTGGTAAAATCGGGCCCCAAGTGTCCAAGGCACAGCCACAAAGATTGATGGTGCAGACCCTGGTCATCTCGACAAGCACGCTGTGCATAATTGGTTACCAGCTGGAAGTTGGGTCAGACACTTGACTAAATATATGGGGTGAAATTAGCATCCTGTGCTGCTAACAAAGTCTTATGACATGCCTATTATCTTAATTAAGACATGAACCAGTTTAATTTAAATCTATTATCACACAGCACAATATCAATGCCTCACATTGAAACCACATTGCAGTTCCCCCAGATGTGTGAGCAACAGTCCCATTTACATTGCATCACTTAATGCGGTGCTCATTTAAATTTGAGCAGGCCCAATCCCAGTCATGAATGAAGTGTGAAGGTATTAACATATTTTACCGTGCATAATATTGCTAGAATGCCACCCATTCTAAATGATGTTGCCACAGTCCTGTCACTTCGCTCATTCCGCGCTCTAGTTACATAATTCAATCGTTGTTAGTGCTCGAGTTAACAAATGAGTTGACCAGCAATTATGTGCAGGGCAAGTAATCTGGCATGCGGTGTCGTCCCACGACAAATCTCGCGAATTTTGACACTTACTATGCGCCGTGCAACTTGCACTTCATATTAAACCCTTTGAGACGTTTCTGACAGACATGTTAATGTATTGTATCAACTGCAAGTTTTTTTTCTAAATTACGAGGCAGAGTGAAACTTCAAAGCTGTTCCTAAAGTTTCACAGAATCAAAGAATCGTACAGCACAGATGGAGGCCATTCGGCCCATTGTGCCTGTGCTGGCTCTTTGAAAGAGCTATCCAATTGGTCCCACTCCCCTGCTCTTTCCCAAGAGTGCTGCAAATTTTCCCTTTTCAAATATATATTGAATTCCCTTTTAAAAGTTACTATTGAATTTGCTTCCACCGTCCTTTCAAGCAGTGCATTCCAGATCATAACAACTGGCTGCATAAAAACATTTCTCCTCATCTCCCCTCTGGTTCTTATCTCAAATCTCTTTAATCTGTGTTCTCTGTTTACTGACCCACCTGGCAGTGGAAACAGTTTCTCCTAATCAATGTTTTATAAAGGTTTAGCAAAATTTCCTCGCTTTTGTACTCTATGCTTCTATTTATAAAGCCAAGGATCCTGTATCCCTTTTTCAACAGCTTTGCCAACTTGTCCTGTCACCTTCGAAGATTTATGTATGTGAACTCCCAGGTTTCTCTGTTCCTGCATCCCCTTAGAATTGTACCATTTAGTTTATAGCACCTCTCCTCATTCTTCCTGACAAATACATTAGCGTACCAATTTGGCAAAGAAAATACTCTTGCTCCGAAAATCCTCAGGCCAGCTCCACCCATTACCGCTAAAACATTCAGGGTGAGGACTGGGTCACTTCATTAAAATATCTTCCAATGGCGCCTGTGCCAGTATGCGCACTGACCGGCCACATGGAGGGCCCACATCCCCGCTGGCAGATCCCGCTCTGAATCTCGGGCTCCACCAGCTGATCGGTCTCCTTTTATAGAAGGGCGGATTCAAACATTGGCTTCCAACATTTCTGGGGCCTTCCAAGCCGGGGCCCCAGCCTCGAGATCCTGGTGGGTCCCACTTCGGCTCCAATGCTGACCTGTACACCAGGTTCTTATCTGCCACGGCCCCCACCCCAGTCTACATCATTGGCCATAATTGGGGCAGAAAGGACGTTCCGATCGGCCCAGGCCTATGTGGAATCTGGTCGGACACTTAGCGTTTCCAGGTCCGGCCTAAAACTTCTGTCCTCCCTAGGCCTCTGAAGCCTGATTTCCACGCCACTCATGCAGCAGCGAGCACAAGAATCCTTGGGCCTTCCGCACTACCCCGATAAGAAAAAGTTTAAGTCAATTTACGGTATTAGTTTCTCCTCTCACATTTTGTTCTCCCAAAAAACTCTTCCCAGCCACTTTTACAGTTTATTACAGTTTTAATAGAGTGTTATTACTCTATACTCCTTCCCTGTTTCCATAGCATTTTCCCTTTTTCTTCTCTCTAAAGAAACATATGGAGAGCCTCACTAGATGGAGTGATGAGTCTGAGAATCAGAACTGTAGTTTTGTAGCCCCATCTCTGACGTACACTCCCATCTAGCTCTGCTCTGTTGAGGGAACTCAGTTCTGCTGAATTTGTCTGAGAGAGAAGAGATGACAGAAAGAAGGAGAGATGAAGAGAAAATTAAGCCTACTTCCCTACTGCACTGAAGGATGTACTATGACTCCTATTTTTATTTGTAAACAATTTTACAACACCAAGTTATAGTCCAACAAATTTATTTTTAATTCCACAAGCTTTCGGAGGATTCCTCCTTCGTCAGGTGAATGGTATGGTTCACCTGACGAAGGAGGAAGCCTCCGAAAGCTTGTGGAATTAAAAATAAATTTGTTGGACTATAACTTGGTGTTGTAAAATTGTTTACAATTGTCAACCCCAGTCCATCACCGGCATCTCCACATCCTATTTTCATAGCAATGTGGGATACCAGCTTTGCTGGAAGCTATACGTTGCAAGTGCGTCTGTAAAGACCACCTCCTTCCGATATTTCTTGAGAAATCAAAAATCATAAATGCATCCTTTTAGAACATACTGTTGATTTTACTATAATGGTTATCACGGAGTCATGAGAAGCAATGACTGGAAGTGCACAGAACCAGAAGAGGAAGAAGTCAATAGTTCCTAAAACACTAACTTGTGTTTGCTCTTTTCAATTGCCGATGAACATGCTATGTTTTTCTTCTAATCTTATGGTCATGAAGTTGGGTAAAGCTGATCTACACGTGTACATGCTCCAGAAATACATGTGTGTATACCCCAGAGATACATGTGTACATACTTCAGAGATACAGGTGTACATACTTCAGAGATACACATGTATATACTCCAGGGCGACGTGTCATATTCCAGAGCTACATGATTATGTACTCTAGAGCTAGACATATACATGTAGTTCTGGAATACGTACATGTCCAGAGCTACTCACGTTTGTAATCCAAAGATGTACATGTGTATGTGCTCCAGCGTTGAATGTGTACATAGTCCAGAACTACACGTGTATGTCCACAGCTAAACACCTCTGCAACCTCCAATAGCTGTACAAGATCTCTGTGCTCCTCCAGTTCTGACCTCGCGTACCCCGATTTTCATCACTATCATTGTCAGCCGTGCCTTCTGCTGCCTAGGCCCTAAGCTCTGGAATTCTCTCCCTAAACCTCTCCCTCTCTCTAATGCACTCTCCTCCTTTAAGACTTTCCTTAAAACCTACCTCTTTCACCAAGCTTTTGGTCATCTGTCCTAGTATCTCCTTACATTGTTCGGTGTCAAATTTTGTTTGATAATGCTCCTATGAAGCGCCTTGGGATGTTTTTACTATGTTAAAGGCGCTATATAAATGCAAGCTGTTGTTGTTGAGACAGTCTAGGTCCCGCTGAATGTCTACAGGTTGATTCGTCCATCATGATATACCAGAAGCTAAATCTCTGCAGTTATACTTATCATTAAGGTCCATCTTTGTACACAAGAGGTGAAATTGGCCAAAGAAGCCACATCCCACTTTAAATTAATGGTTCCTTCAAAGCTGGAGCAGACGCACTGATTGTTCCGCTTGGAGCCAACAGCTTTTAATGAGATTGAAGGAGTAAAAGATGGAGAGCACAAATCATTAGAACATTTATACTGATTGATAAAGTAATGGAAGTAAAGGCTGCTGCTTCAAGTGGTGAAAACTAACATCAAGCATCTGATGAAATATTGATGGCTTGCGTTGAAAATAAGGCTGTAGACAGCGGCTACACTGAAGGAAATGGAGAGCGGAAATCACACTGATAACAATTCATTCAATTTATTTAATTAAGAATAAAGGCTGTCTGCATACAGGAGCCAGTTGCTAGGAGGATGTTGGACACGCAAAGTGCTTTATTACCTGTTTCAATCGTGAAAGCCCAATTGCTATTAGGGATCCAATTTAATCTGGAGCTGAACTGAATTCAATCCCTTCACTGTAGGCGCAACATGCCCAGCAGATGCATTTGGCAGATTTTCTCCCCTCCCTTTTGTCAGCCGTGGCTCAGTTGGTGGCATTCTCGCCTGAGTCAGAAAGTCGTGGGTTCAAGTCCCACTTTGGAAACGCGAGCACATAATCTCGGCTGACACTCCAGTGCAGTACTGAGGGAATGCTGCAATGTCAGAGGTGCTGTTTCTTCAGATAAGACATTAAACCGAGGCCCCGTCTGCCCTCTCGTAAAAGATGGTCGTAAAAGATCCTGTGGCACTATTTCGAACAGCAGGGGATTTCTCCCCGGTGACCTGGCTAATATTTATCCCTCAACCAACATCACTAAAACCAGATAATCTGGTCATTATCACATTGCTGTTTGTGGGAGCTTGCTGTGTGTAAATTGGCTGCCATGTTTCCTACATTACACTTCAAAAGTACTTCATTGGCTGTAAAGTGCTTTGGAACGTCCTGTGGTCCTGAATTACCATTCCTTTTTTTTTTCTTTCATATCCCTTCAACACCTTTTCCTTCGTCCATCTATCCAATCTAATCTTGGATGTTGACATAGCTTTTGCCTCAACCACTAACCCTGAAATTAAATCCCACATCCTCACAATTCTCTGTGTGAAGACGTTTATGCCAGCCCTCTGTTCCAAATCTTGTAAATTTAATCTTGTATCTATGGACCCTTATTCCTGACCCCTCAGCCTGCTTCGATGTACCCTGCAGCTTACTTTCATCATTTTAAACACTTCGATCATATCGCCCTCTAGTCTTCATTGTTATAATGAAAAAAGACCCAGAAGGTTCAAGCCTCACATTAAAAGTAGGTTGACACTACGGTGTAGTACTGAGGGATCGTTGAATTGTCAAAGATGTCATTTGGATGAGGTGTTGAACTGAGGCCCCATCTACTTCTACTGGTGGTTCAATTGGACAAAAAAAATATTCCATGACACTCTTTTGAAGATGACCAGTGGTATCCTGGCCACGATTCCTGCCATTAAATAATAGACTGACTGATTTTTCACCACATTGCTGTTCGTGTGAGCTCATGGTGTGCAAAATGGCTGCTGTGCTTACCTACATAACAGCAATCACCACACTTTGAAGAAATTCAATCTATGTGAAGCACTTTGAGACACGTGATAAGATGCTTATATGAATCCAAGCATTTAATCCATTCATTCAGGCAGTCTATCTACCCTCTAAACCAGGACAGCCTTTTCTGCCCACTTCATGCCAGGATAGTTTTACTTCTACCTGAGCCCCACAAAAAGGATATTTGATCACTAAAACATTGGTTCCATAATTAATAGCAGCACTTTGCATAATGGTACAAGTCATTTATTTGCAAGATAGTATTTCCTTTCATCATGAAAATTAAATAAAAGTAGATTTTATAATACAATACTACAACATTCCCCATTGGGAGCTTTAAAGTAATAATACTGTAAAATACCACATCAATAATAGAGGCCTGTATTTCCCCCGATAAAACAGACAGAAACATTTCAAAGTGCTTGTCATACAATGAATTACTTCTGAAGTGTCATGGCTGTTAATGCACAGGTAAAAATGACAAACGTTTTATGCACCAATTGGTGGGGTTAGTTGAGGGAGGAATGTTGGGCAGAACACCAATAGAACTTCTTCAAATAGTGTCAGGGACCTTTAACACCCAACGGAACCATCAGAACAGGTGGACGGGGCTTCAGTTTAACATGTGACAATTCATTCGCTCAGCCCTGAAGTGGCACCACAACCCACAATACTCCTGACTCAGATGTGAATGGGTTACCAATTGAGCCAGGCACTTGAATAAAGAAATGAGTCTGGAGGCTATGGACTGATAGCAGGTCAGTCAGCATCTGAAAGAGGCAGGCACCACAACATTTTGGGTGTAAGCAGTTTTGACTTTTAGGGTTACATCTGATGTGCTAATATATCTTTCCCTTTCAGATGCCGACTGACCTGCTGTGCGTTTGCAGCATCTGGTGTTTTTCATTTCAGATTCCAGCATTTCTGTTTATGCGTCTCATCAGTTTTGTTTCAAAGCGCAAAGCTTTCTTGTGCCAGCCATACAAAGTACAGTATTGCATTCAGAATTCCTAACTCCACTTTCAACCAATTTTACCTTAGTTGGAGTATTTTTTTTTTCTTCAATCTTCTCAGTATAGGCTGCCTGCAATCCCTTCTTATTCATGTACAGGCTTATCTTCATCCCTGACGATTTTTATACTCCATCTTCTGCACAATTCCCCTGCCCCATTCAAATTCCAGTCTGTAAGTCCATCTTCCCCAAGCCTTGCCAACTACATCTTATTGAGCAATCTGCTCAAACCACGGCCATGCTCAATTTGCCAGCACAATAAAAGTCGATGACTGCTATTCAATCTAGTCCTTCAGCCATCCACCCTAGATTGATATTGGCAAAAGAGTAGACAAGTATGTTCTTGGTTTCTGAACTCAATCATGGGGGAAGTAGAAAGTAGACAGCACCAGGCTGCCGGCACGAACTGGCCTCAAGTCTCATTTAAATTAGAACGGTGAGATGCGGACGCCTGCTGCACGTTCCCGAGGCAGCTCGCCAGTGAGGCAGACATCAACTTCAGGCCACTGCGGCGCTGGCAACGGCCCTCGGGTAGGTCCTGGGGGAGAGGGGAGTGGAGACGGGCTCCGGAGAGGGGAGCCGAGCGGGGGGCTGGTAACGGTCTTTGGGACTGCTGTGGAGCTGGAAGGAGCACTCCTGCTCTTCCTGGCTCCACATTCAGGTAAGAATTTTTGTTGAGAAACTTACCTTTAAGGACCACTGGTTAGGCCGCACGTAGACCTGTTATTCAGAATGCAGCAGGCCCCGGCGCCAGCAGTGTTCAGGGAAGCCCAGTTTTGGGAAGGAGTCCTCAAACAGGTGCTAGGGCCCTCATTAACACATGCAAAGGGAACAACACCCGTTTTAGGCAGCCTCCAGGATCGCGTGAAAAATCGCCAGACCCAATATGGGATTGAACATATTTCGGCCATCTTTGGGGCATGGCCCCGCAAAATTGGTCCTTTCTGTGCCCTGGAAAATGGGCGAAACGAGGTCCAATTTGTAGGCCACTGTACTTAAAAAGAGTGTTCTGGCGAATTGAACATTCATACTCAGTTAATGGCAGCTGGCCTGATTAAGCACATGCTCACAAGAGCCTCTTACATATCAGGATGACTACCAGTTAGATCACCACTTTTAAAAAACAAATCAGGTAACTCAGCATAATTTAATAAAAAACTTAGGTGAAGGGCAACGCTGGGAAAAGAGACAAGGTAAGATAGATCTTTGCAGACCTCAGAACCTCTAGGCTGGAGAGGGGAAAAAAAGAAATCGGCCAGGGTTGCCAATCCCTGTCGCTATCTTGCCTAGGATCAATGGTAGCACTTTTACCTCTAAATCAGAAGATCATGGATTCAAGCCCCACCCCTTATGCACAAAATCTGGGCTGACACTTCTTTGCAGTATTGAGGAAGTATTACACTGTCGGCAGATGCCATCTTTCAGATTAGACGTTGAGAGGGCAGAACGTGCCTCAGTTTAAGAGGGGATGAAAGATCCTATGGTGCTAGTTGAAGAGCAGGGGATATCTCCTGGTGTCCTGGCCAACTTTTATCCCTCAACTAACACCACCTAAAACAGACTAGCTGGTCGTTCATCTCACTTGCTGTTTGTGGGACCTTGCTGTGGGCAGTTTGCCTACAAAATAGTGACTACACCTCAAGAGTAATTCAATGGCGGTAAAGCACTTTAGGACATCCTGAGCATGAAAACGGAGCTATATAAAAGGCATTTTATCTTCTTTGTTTCTATCTAATGACTCACGCATGTGTGGCCATTAAGAAAAGCCAGACTGGAGCTCACCTCAAAATACTGATGGATTATTTTTCTACTGGCCAGTGAAACGGCAACAAGAAGGTAACATTTAAGATAATCTCAAAAAGAATTAAAAGGGAGGAAAAAATTCTTTATGCAGACGGTGCTTAGAATTCTCTGTCATTAAACATCATTGAAAGAAGGTCCAGAGGTTCTTTTAAAAGGGGATTAGATAGTCGCTTGAAAGAGAGGAAGATTAGAGGGAATGGGGAGAGAGGAGGAGGTTGGGATAAGACTAGGTGGCACTACCATGATGGGCCAAACGGCCTGTTTCTTTGCTATAACTCCACTCCCTCTTTCCCTGCTGTATCCACCCAGTTAAATAGTCTGCCGGCAATCACTGTTTAGGCTCCGTTAAAAAAAATGGCCACTTAGGGGAAGGCACAGAGGGCATGTGAAAGCATGAGTAAGGGCCTTTGGGAGAAGAGGGGGTGAAATTTGGAAAGAAGAATAAAGAGGCTCTAACAATTTCATACATGATCAGCCAATGCCAATCCCAAACCCCACCCCCACAGTTCCCCCGCACTCCTTCCTTGTCAGTGGAAAATAGAGAGTTTTCTGCTGAGCTTTGAATACAGACCGAGATTTTAGAAATGTAAGGAATCTTACAACACCAAGTTATAGTCCAACAGTTTTATTTGAAAATCACAAGCTTTCGGAGCCTCCGAAAGCTTGTGATTTTCAAATAAAACTGTTGGACTATAACCTGGTGTTGTAAGATTCCTTACATTTGCCAACCCCAGTCCATCACCGGCATCTCCACATCGAGATTTTAGAAAGCAGCAGTAAGAGTCAACAAAGGAAGGCAGTGCCTTAAAACAGATGGAACAGTCATAATGGACTCTGCCAGAACTACTGGGGAATTGAGGATTACAGGCCCATTTAAGGTCTCATCCTTCAGACCTGTCAGTAGCTCCCTGGTACAGCACAGCCATCCATAAGCATCTGAACTAAATGAACCATTTGGCTGCAAGCTATATTAGTGCTCTTCAATACTGTATTAGTTAAACGCTTTATAAGATGTGTGTGGATTAATTAAACACAAAAAGTTAGCATGCAGGTACAGCAAACAATAAGGAAGGCAAATGGCATGTTGGCCTTTATTGCAAGGGGATTGGAGAACAAGAGTAAGGAAGTCTTACTACAGTTGCACAGGGCTTTGGTGAGACCTCTCCTGGAGTACTGTGTACAGTTTTGGTCTCCTTATCTAAGGAAAGATATACTTGCCTTAGAGGCGGTGCAACAAAGGCTCACTAGATTGATTCCTGGGATGAGAGGGTTGTCCTATGAAGAGAGATTGAGCAGAACGTGCCGATAGTCTCCGGAGTTTAGAAGAATGAGAGGTGATCTCATTGAAACATACAAGATTCTGAGGGGGCTTGACAGGGTAGATGCTGAGAGGTTGTTTCCCATGGCTGGAGAGTCTGGAACTAGAGGGCATAATCTCAGAATAAGGGATCGGCCATTTAAGACTGATGAGGAGGAATTTCTTCACTCAGGGTTGTGAATCTTTGGAATTCTCTACCCCAGAGGGTTGTGGAGGCTCAATCATTGAGTATATTCAAGGCTGATGGATATATTTTTGGACTCTAAGGGAATCAAGGGATACGGGAATCGGGCAGGAAAGTGGAGTTGAGGTCGAAGATCAGCCATGATCTGATTGAGTGGTGGAGCACGCTCGAGGGGCTGTACAGCCTACTCCTGCTCCTATTTCTTATGATCTTATGTTTAAACAAGGCTCAAGATAAGATTTTATTTTTATAAGATCACTGTCACGGTTTAGTCTTTTAGTTGTAAACGTTCCGACCCGTTGATTCACCACAACCTGGCATTAATCTTACCGTATGGATAACGTCATTATCTCCATAACTAGGTTCCATCTATTGGAGACATTTGTAATTACATCATACAGCCAAACACTACAATATACACCATCTTCCATGATTCTCCGCTCTGCATCTCCACTGAATTGAAATTATCGTACAACCATCTCCTCCAGTAGCTCTTTTCCTCCTCAGGACTTCAAAACCTCATCAAAGATGAGAAAACCTTGAGCAAGAAAAGGCCATTCAGCCAATTAGTCTTGCTCCCTCCAAAGTCCAGGTATAATTATTCGATAATGGACTCTCCTCCCACTCCTTTTCATCCCTACTTTTGAGTACCATAATTTCCTTCCCTAACCTCCCTTGAAGAAAAAATTAAGCAATATTGTTAAAGATATCTATAATCCTTAAATCTGCTTCTCATCAGATATGAATCCAATTTCTTTTTAACAGTGACAATTGACTCCAAATCAACAGCCTCCTCTGGGAGATTTTTTCCATGTATCCATTATGGAACTTCTTATCTTCCTGTGTCTTCCTTTCGTCTTGAGAGTGTAGGGTTTTAAAATGAGCTTGGCATTGCCGATTATCACTTCTTAATTTACCTAGTCTTCCCTCCAAATATTGTGGCATTCTATAGGCAAGAGGTCCTTCACCTGGGTTTTTCATGAAAAGAAAAGCCTGGGTCCTTAGCAAATACCATACTATAACGAATTGCCATCCATCCTTAATTCTTTATTTCTTATATTAAAGTCTCGGTCACAGCCCGGAACGTGACAGTAAGGAATCTTTATTTCAGTCGTCCCCGCGCTTTGGAACATTCTCCATAAATTGGTATCAACCATGGCTCAGTGGTAGCACGCTCAGCTCTGAGTCAGAAGGTTGTGGGTTCAAGTCCCACTCCAGAAACTTGAGCACAAAATCTAGGCTGACACTCCAGCGCAGTACTGAGGGAATGGTGCAGTCTTTTGGGTAAGATGTTAAACTGAGGCCCCATCTGCTTTCTCAAGTGAACGTAAAAGATCCCAAGACACTATTTCGAAGAGGAGCAGGTGAGTTCCCTCTGGTGTCCCGACCAATATTTATCCCTCAACCAACATCACTGAAAACAGATTGGTCACTATCACATTGCTGTTTGTGGGACCTTGCTGTGCACAAATTGGCTGCCGCATTTCCTACATTACAACAGTGATTAAACTTCAAAAGTACTTCATTGGCTGTAAAGCGCTTTGGGACGTCCTGAGGTCACGAAAGGCACTGAATAAATGGAAGTCTTTCTTTCTTTAAAGCTGTCCACCCCGCTACCTCTCTCCTCAAACCCTACCTCATTGACTATGCTTTCAATCACCTCTCCAGCTCTTCTCCCATTGCTGCTCAGATGCAAGTTGTCAGTGTAAAGGATTTTAAACAACCAATTTTGAAACATCTAAAATCAGTGACAGTTGATCTTTGTTCAAAACCATCGAGGTGGTAGAGAGAAGCCAATAGCACAAATTGGGCCTTTTTTTTAACAAAAAAAGAGATCTCTTCCATTTTTCCTACCCTCACTCGTGTACAGTTCCCTGAGTAACGTCTGCCACTCAATCAGTCATTCTTCATTTGTGAGCCTGGATAGTGCCACGAGGAGCACTGCAGCTAAACCAACCCTGCCATCCACAGCTCACCACTTCTGGCAAGGGTCACTAGATGGCGATCAGGAGCAGGAACTGTCTAATGGACTTTGAGTTTAACTGTGCCCCTTCATCACTGCCTGGGCTAATGCATGATGAGAAAAGGCCTATTTGGTCCATCAAAACCCATCCCTCTTGCACCCTAACTCACCCATTATAAATTCCAGTTGCATTTTGAACACCTCTAATACTGTTACCTCTACCAACTCACCTGGCAGACTTGGCATGTATTCTACAACTATTTCAACATTAATTTAAATTTATATTCTCTGTTCTGCTTTCCTGGTTTAATCAATTAACGATAAATAGCACTTGCATATATAAAGTGTCTTTCATAACAAAAAACTTTGCACAATTAATTACTTTGAAATGCAGTGACCGTTACACATTCAAGTCGTTCTGCGCCAGTGTTAGGGTTACCCACAAACAGCAGTGAGAATGGCCAGTTAATCTGTTATTGGCGGCATTGGCTGAGGGAGGTATGTTGGTCAGGACAACTAATTGCAAAGACAATTAGTATCAAAATATCTACAGTAAAATGTTTCCATACAGTGTCGTTACAACGTCGTCAGAGAGTCGTGTCATGGGATCTTTAACATCCACCCGAACAAGCAGATGGGACCTGGCTGTAAAAGTTTCATCCGAAGTATGGCGCCTTGAATAATGGAGTGCAGCATCATTTATGCATTCACATCCGGTTGCGGTCTCGAGCTCAGAACCTCCTGACCCGGAGGTGAAAGCATACCCAGCTGAATTAGTGCCTTGGGATTCTTAATATCCATTGGAATGTGCAGGCAGGACCTCACTTTAACAATCTCCTCCAACATTATAGTACGAGTGTCAGCCTGGATCATGTACTCGTCCATTTTACACTAGGGATCAATCTTGTTGCTCTTCACCCTCTTCAATTTTTGCGTAAGCTCTTTGTAGCAACCAGAATTAAACGCAATACTCCAAACACGGTCCTGTCTGTGCATTGTAAAGCACCAGCACAAGCTCAGGATTGATACTTGGTCCGTCCTGAACTGGTCCTTATTTTAAAAAGAATCAGAATGGGGAAATTGCTGCGCACACACTAATCCATTGGAGGTCTGTCTGTGGCTGGGGGTTTATCTGGTAAGTAAATATCAATAAAACTAAAAAGTACGTACACATGAAAAATGCCTGGCAAGAAATCGGTACACAAATCTAAATGGGGGAGGATATTTATTTTCATATATTTTTATAGATCTGTTTGGAAGCCCAGGAAAAGGCTTCACCTTTTAACTAAATGCAGAAGCTATATTTTATTAAATCCTTCCCAGTGTGTTTAGGATGTTATTATTTATACGTTTTCTGCTGACAGGGATTAAAATCATAATAACAAAGTGGACCACTGCTCGTTTCCTCCACCTCTCACGTTCCCCAGTGTGTGTCATCTGCTAAATTCCAGTATTAATTGGCACAATTAAACTTTTGTGTAGGTGCATAGTTCCCTCTCACTACGCACTTCCTCCCTGTCTAATTAAAATGAGCTCAGTTGGGGTTACTTAGAATGAACAGTGCAGAAACAGGCCATTTGGCCCAAAAGGTCTCTGCTGGTGTTTATGTTCTACACGAGCCTCCTCCCACCCCTCTTCATCTCACCCTATCAGCATATCCTTCTATTCCTTTCTCCCTCATGTGTTTATCTAGCTTCCCCTTAAATGCATCTATGCTAGTCGCCTCAACTACTCCTTGTGGTAGCGAGTTCTACATTCTAACCACTCTCTGGGTAAAGAAGTTTCTCCTGAATTCCCTATTGCATTTCTGAGTGACTATCTTATATATATGGCTCCTAGTTTCGGACTCCCCCAATGTGGAAATATCTTCTCTACGTCTACCCTAAACTGGGCGACATGGACATGTTGGGCCGAAGGGCCTGTTTCCATGTTGTAACTTCTATGATTCTATCAAGCCCTTTCATAATCTTAAAGACTTCCAGTAGGTCACCCTTCAGCCTTCTCTTTTGTTTAAGAGAAAAGAGCCCCAGCCTATTCAATTTTTCCTGGTACGTATCCCTTCTCAGTTCTGGTATCATCCTTGTAAATCTTTTTTGCTCCAGTGCGTCTATATCCTTTTTATAATATGGAGACTAGAACTGTTCACAGTACTCCCAGTGTGGTCTAACCAAGGTTCTATACAAATTTCACTTGTTGGTGATTGTGGGGATGCTACAATTGATGCCAACACACCTGGGGTAAGAAAGGAAGGGCAACCAGAAATCAAGCCAGAGTTTCCGCTCCTGATGACTATCTGTTGACCTCTGCTGGACTGCACATTGCCCAAGGACTGGATCAGCACAGCTGTGATTCCCTCCATGTTCGAATGGCTCCGTGCAATCACCGTCAAAGACCACACATGAAAGATGGGTATTTGGGAGAAGTGACAAGAGAGCCTTCTGGGCCTGCCGATCATACTCCATACAGAAAGCTGTGAGTTTGCGTCAAAAGGCCCTAAATGTCGCTCCAATTTTCTTGCCTCAGTCCAGCCAGAAGTTAAGTTTTTAAACTGGTCTTTTGGCACCCCCATGACTCAACTCATTAAGACCAGAAAATTTCAGGAACACACCCTGTGCTGAATTATCTTGGCCAACACGGAGGCAGGGGTGCTACAATTGGCCTCAGTGCCCCTTGAAATGGAGGGGGAAATCATCCAGCACTCCCATTCCTTATTGAAAAAAAAGGACTTGCATTTATATAGCACCTTTCATGACCCCAGGATGTCCCAAAGAGCTTTACAGCCAATGAAGAACTTTTTGAAGTGTAGTCACTGTTGTAATATAGGAAATGCGGCAGTCAATTTGTGCACAGCAAGGTCCCACAAACAGCAATGTGATAATGAACTGATCATCTGTTTTTAAGTGATATTGATTAAGGGACAAATATTGGCCAGGACACCAGTGAGAACTCCCCTACTCTTCTTGAAAAATAGTGCCGTGGGATATTTCTTGTCCACCAGAGAGGGCAGATGGAGCCTCGGTTTAACATCTCATCTGAAAGATGGCACCTCCGACAGTGCAGCACCCCCTCAGTACTGCACTGGAGTGTCAGCCTAGATTTTGTGCTCAAGTCTCTGGAGTGAGACTTGAACCCATGATCTACTGTCTCAGAGGCTAGAGTGCTACACACTGAGCCAAGGCTGATACCTTCCCCCTACCCCCTACCCACTACCCACCTTGCTGGAAGTACGTTTGTGGATGCCACGAGGACAGAACTGTGTTGCCTGTAATGCGCCTTGTGGTTGAATCACCTCTGAACGATTATTCTCGGCTTTGATTAAAATGAAAAGTGCTAAAAATATCTGACAGTCCCGCTGCGTATTTCTAGAAATTGGGTACAGCTTTTTTGTGGTATTAATAATCCAGTTCTGGTGAAATGTCTTCACCTGAAACAATATCTTTTATCTTTACAGATGATGAAATATCTGTGGTCATTCCTGCATTTTCTGTTTTCATCTAACCTGGGAGTGTTTTGAAGTTGACACTAGTTCCTTGAAATGGGAAAATGACACGTTACATTACATAGAATCTACAGCAAATAAACAGGCCATTTGGCCCAACTGGTCTATGCCTGTGTTTATGCTCCACACAAGCCTCCTCCCACCCCTCTTCATCTAACCTTATCAGCATATCCTTCTATTCCTTTCTCCCTCTTGTGCTTATCTAATTTAAATTAACACCCTCAACTTGATAAGCACAAAAATTGAACCCCCTTCCCAAAATAAGAGGAAATCCTCATGTCATTTAACATTTAAGAAAGACCTGCATTTACATAAGGCATTTCATGAGCTGATGATGTCCCAGAGCACATAACAACAACAGCAATAAGAACTTGGATTCATATAGCGCCTTCAATGTAGAAAAACATCCCAAGCTTTGTAGAAGTGCAAAGTAAAAAGAAGGCCAAGTCAAAGAAGGAGATATTAGGAGGGGTGATCAAAAGCTTGGTGAAGGAGATGGGTCCTAAAGGAGGAGAAAGAGGTGGAGAGGTAGAGGGCTTTAGGAAGGAGATTCCAGAGCATAGGACTTAGGCAGCTGAAGGCACGGTCGTCAATGGTGGGGCAAAAGGAGTGGGCACACTAAAGGCTGGATTCAGAGGAACAGAGAGCTCGGAGGGAGTTGTCGAACTGGAAGAGGTTACGTAGATGGGGAGGTGTTAGGCATGAATCGATAAGCTGCTTTATTTCACTGTAAGGTGAACATACAGAACAACTGTCATGAGCAGGCTCAATTAATTCAAGTGTTACAACTCATCTTTGCGTAACAAAACAAAATAAAGAACACACCACACTTCCCCCATCAGTGGGTTGAGTTAAGATATCTTCCAACTGTTCCTCTAGCATTTCTGACTTTCTGAGCCTGCCTAAAGCTTTTGCAGCTCTCTGTTTAAAAACCTGACTGCCTTTTCAGCCTTCCTGATTTAAAAAGCCTCTGTCACTCATTTTAACTCCCATCCGTTCACAGACAGGGATCACAAGTTCCTTCCAACACAATGGGGGTGATTATAAACCCCAAGAACCCAGGTGGGTTGGGGGCAGGTGGAAGTTGAAAATAGTTGTTTTTTGGGTCGCGACAGCAACCCGGCTTTATTTCCGAGTTTAACGTCGGTGTGGAAAAGTACAGGCTTCCCCCTGGGAATGCAAAGTCCGAAAATTTTGTGGTTGCGACCCAAAAAAACAATTATTTTCAACTCCCACCCATTCTTGGGGTTGAAAATCACCCCCAATGAGTGTGACGTGTATTTTGATTACCTAGACAAGCTAATAAACTGCTTTTTGTTTAGTATCCGAAGAACAAAACTTTTATTTAGCGTATTAACCACCTTTCACCAAGGTCCCTTCATTCTTTAAACTCGTGTGAATATACTGCACAAAAAAACTAAATGTAAGTAACTTCTTTTCACATGCTTTCTGTGGAAAAATGTGCAGAAATAAATCTGAAACACGAGAAGGGATAGGCCATGGAGGTAGTTAAAGACAAGACCAATTAATTATTTACTGAAGCATAATCACTGTTATGTCGGCAAACATAGCGTCCAATTTGTGCACAGCAAGGTCCCACAAACTTCAGTGAGATGAATGAGTGATGTTTGGTGGTGTTGGTTGAGGAATGAGTGTTGGCCAGGACACCAGGAGAATTCTCTGTACTCTTTACATCCACGTATAATAAGCAGATAGGGGCTAGGTTTAACATCTTATCTGAAAGATTGCACCAACAATCCAGCGCTCCCTCAATACTGCATTGAAATGCTATCTTTAAATTATGTACTCAATTATCTGCAGTGGGACTTGAACCCACAACCTCTCACCTTACATACGAACAATGATGGGCAGGAAAAGTCCCATTGGTCCATCCAGCTTGTCCCACAGAACTGTGATGCTATGGTTAATGTTACACAGTACCTACTTTTTGTACAAGGTGAGAGTGCTACCACTGATTCAAGTTGGGACTTAAATAATAGCTGTATTATGTAACAGGCATCGGGCTGGGGCGAGGTTCTTGGGAATTAGGATAACTATTAGATAAAGCACGAAACATACAATTACAATGTATTTGCATGGCCATCGATCGTGGACTTCGTAATTTTGCACTTTCAAGATCCCAGTCATGCTAAATATATACTGCATGCAGGAGAGGAAACCCACATCCCATTTCTGTGCTCCCTGGACTTCAATTTAAATTGGGGAAAGGCCAATTTTGATGGTATTAGACAGGAACTTTCAGAAGTTGATTGGGAGAGTCTGTTGGCAGGCAAAGGGACATCTGGTAAGTGGGAGGCTTTCAAAAGTGTGTTAACCAGGGTTCAGGGTAAGCACATTCCTTATAAAGTGAAGGGCAAGGCTGGTAGAAGTAGGGAACCTTGGATGACTCGGGAGATTGAGGCACTAGTCAAAAAGAAGAAGGAGGCATATGACATGCATAGGCAGCTGGGATCAAGTGGATCCCTTGAAGAGTATAGAGATTGCCGGAGTAGAGTTAAGAGAGAAATCAGGAGGGCAAAAAGGGGATATGAGATTGCTTTGGCAGATCAGGCAAAGGTGAATCCAAAGAGCTTCTACAAATACATAAAGGGCAAAAGGGTAACTAGGGAGAGAGTAGGGCCTCTTAAGGATCAACAAGGTCATCTATGTGCGGAACCACAAGAAATGGGTGAGATCCTGAATGAATATTTCACATCGGTATTTACGGTTGAGAAAGGCATGGATGTTAGGGAACTTGGGGAAATAAATAGTGATGTCTTGAGGAGTGTACATATTACAGAGAGGGAGGTGCTGGAAGTCTTAACGCGCATCAAGGTAGATAAATCTCCGGGACCTGATGAAATGTATCCCAGGACGTTATGGGAGGTTAGGGAGGAAATTGCGGGTCCCCTAGCAGAGATATTTGAATCATCCACCGCTACAGGTGAGGTGCCTGAAGATTGGAGGGTAGCAAATGTTGTGCCTTTGTTTAAGAAGGGCGGCAGGGAAAATCCTGGGAACTACAGACCAGTG
The DNA here is from genome assembly GCF_035084215.1 of Heptranchias perlo. NCBI lineage: Eukaryota > Metazoa > Chordata > Chondrichthyes > Hexanchiformes > Hexanchidae > Heptranchias > Heptranchias perlo. Next base: position 12,784,118 of record NC_090331.1, on the reverse strand, counting down.
AGCCTGACATCTGTAGTGGGTAAGTTGTTAGAGGGTATTCTGAGGGACAGGATCTACAGGCATTTGGAGAGGCAGGGACTAATTAGGAACAGTCAGCATGGTTTTGTGAGAGGAAAATCATGTCTCACGAATTTGATTGAGTTTTTTGAAGGGGTAACCAAGAAGATAGATGAGGGCTGTGCAGTAGACGTGGTCTACATGGACTTCAGCAAAGCATTTGACAAGGTACCGCATGGTAGGTTGTTACATAAGGTTAAATCTCATGAGATCCAAGGTGAGGTAGCCAATTGGATACAAAATTGGCTTGACGACAGAAGACAGAGGGTGGTTGTAGAGGGTTGTTTTTCAAACTGGATGCCTGTGTCCAGCGGTGTGCCTCAGGGATCGGTGCTGGGTCCGCTGTTATTTGTTATTTATATTAATGATTTGGATGAGAATTTAGGAGGCATGGTTAGTAAGTTTGCAGATGACACCAAGATTGGTGGCATTGTGGACAGTGAAGAAGGTTATCTGGGATTGCAACGGGATCTTGATCAATTGGGCCAGTGGGCCGATGAATGGCAGATGGAGTTTAATTTAGATAAATGTGAGGTGATGCATTTTGGTAGATCGAATCGGGCCAGGACCTACTCCGTTAATGGTAGGGCGTTGGGGAGAGTTATAGAACAAAGAGATCTAGGAGTACAGATTCATAGCTCCTTGAAAGTGGAGTCACAGGTGGATAGGGTGGTGAAGAAGGCATTTGGCATGCTTGGTTTCATTGGTCAGAACATTGAATGCAGGAGTTGGGATGTCTTGTTGAAGTTGTACAGGGCATTGGTGAGGCCACACTTGGAGTACTGTGTACAGTTCTGGTCACCCTATTATAGAAAGGATATTATTAAACTAGAAAGAGTGCAGAAAAGATTTACTAGGATGCTACCGGGACTTGATGGTTTGACTTACAGGGAGAGGTTAGACAGACTGGGACTTTTTTCCCTGGAGAGTAGGAGGTTAAGGGGTGATCTTATAGAAGTCTATAAAATAATGAGGGGCATAGATAAGGTCGATAGTCAAAATCTTTTCCCAAAGGTAGGGGAGTCTATAACGAGGGGGCATAGATTGAAGGTGAGAGGGGAGAGATACAAAAGGGTCCAGAGGGGCAATTTTTTCACTCAAAGGGTGGTGAGTGTCTGGAACGAGCTGCCAGAGGCAGTAGTAGAGGCGGGTACAATTTTGTCTTTTAAAAAGCATTTGGACAGTTACATGGGTAAGATGGGTATAGAGGGATATGGGCCAAGTGCAGGCAATTGGGACTAGCTTAGTGGTATAAACTGGGCGACATGGACATGTTGGGCCGAAGGGCCTGTTTCCATGTTGTAACTTCTATGATTCTATGATTCTATCATAACATGATGGAATTCCTCATTAAGATGGAGAGTGAAGTAGTTGAATCCAAAACTATGGTCCTGAATCTAAATAAAGGAAATTATGAAAGTATGAGGTGCGAATTGGCTATGATAGATTGGGGAACTTTACTAAAAGGGATGACGGTGGATAGGCAATGGCTAATATTTAAAGAACGTGTGCAGGAATTACAACAATTATTCATTCCTGCCTGGCGCAAAAATAAAACAGGAAAGGTGGCTCAACCATGGTTTACAAAAGAAATTAGGGATAGAATTAGATCCAAAGAGGAGACATATAAAATTGTCAGAAAAAGTGGCAAGCCTGAGGATTGGGAACAGTTTAGAATTCAGTAAAGGAGATTGATTAAGAGGGGAAAAATAGCATATGAGAGTAAAGTAGCAGGGAACATAAAAACTGACTGTAAAAGCTTCTATAAATATGTCAAGAGAAAAAGATCAGTGAAGACAAATGTAGGTCCCTTACAGTCAGAAATGGGGGAAATTGTAATGGGGAACAAAGAAATGGCAGAACAATTAAACACATACTTTGGTTCTGTCTTCACAAACGAGGACACAAATAACCTCCCAGAAATGTTAGGGAACCAAGGGTCCAGTGAGAGGGAGGAACTGAAGGAAACCAGTATTAGAAAAAAAAAGTGCTAGGGAAATTAATGGGGCTACAGGCTGACAAATCCCCAGGTCCTGATAATCTACATCCCAGAGTATTAAAGGAAGTGGCCCTGGAAATAGTGGATGCATTGGTGATCATCTTCCAAAATTCTATAGACTCTGGAACAGTTCCGACAGATTGGAGGGTGGCAAATGTAACCCAACGACTTAAAAAAGGGAGTGAAAGGGAGAGAAAAAACAGGGAACTACAGACTAGTTAGCCTAACATCAGTGGTGGGGAAAATGCTAGAGTCTATTATAAAAGATAGGATACCAGAAAGTTGGAAGGCATTAACGGGATTGGACAAAGTCAGCATGGGTTTATGAAAGGGAAATCATGCTTAGCAAATCTACTGGAGATTTTTGAGGATGTAACTAGTAGAATAGATAGGGGAGAACCAGTGGATGTGGTGTACTTGGATTTTCAGAAGGCTTTTGATAAGGTCCCACACATGAGGTTAGTGTGCAAAATTAAAGCACATGGGATTGGGAAGAATATACTGGCATGGATTGAGAATTGGTTGACAGACAGGAAACAGAGAGTAGGAATAAACAAGTCTTTTTCCGGGTGGCAGGCAGTGACTAGTGGGGTACCGCAGGGATCAGTGCTTGGGCCCCAGCTATTCACAATATATATCAATGATATGGATGAGGGAACTAAATGTAATATTTCCAAGTTTGCAGATGACACAAAGCTGGGTTCGAATGTGAGCTGTGAGGAGGATGCAAAGAGGCTCCAATGTGATTTAGACAAGTTGGGTAAGTGGGCAAGAACATGGCAAATGCAATATGATGTGGATAATTGTGAGGTTATCCACTTTGGTTGTAAAAACAGAAAGACAGATTATTATCTGAATGGTGATAGATTTGGAAAAGGGGAGGTGCAACGAGACCTGGGTGTCCTTGTACAGCAGTCGCTGAAAGCGAAATTCAGGTGCAGCAAGCAGTTAGGAAGGCGAATGGTATGTCGGCCTTCATTGCAAGAGGATTTGAGTACAGGGATGTCTTACTGCAGTTATACAGGGCTTTGGTGAGATCACATCTGGAGTATTGTGTGCAGTTTTGGTCTCCTTATCTGAGGAAGGATGTCCTTGCCATGGAGGGAGTGCAGCGAAGGTTTACCAGACTGATTCCTGGGCTGGCAGGACTGACGTATGAGGAAAGATTGGGTCGACTGGGCCTTTATTCACTGGAGTTTAGAAGAATGAGAGATGATCTCATCGAAACAAACAAATTCTAACAGGACTAGACAGACAAGATGCAGGGAGGATGTTCCCGATGGCTGGGGAGTCCAGAACCAGGGGTCACAGTCTCAGGATACGGAGTATGTCATTTAGAACCGAGATGAGGAGAAATTTCTTCACTCAGAGGGTGGTGAACCTGTGGAATTCTCTACCACAGAAGGCAGTGGAGGCCAAGTCATTAGATGTATTCAAGGAGATAGATATATTTCTTAATGCTAAAGGGATCAAGGGATATGGGGAAATAGTGGGAACAGCGTACTGAGTTAGATGATCAGCCATGATCATTTTGAATGGCGGAGCAGGTCTGAAGGGCCGAATGGCCTACTCTTGCCCCTATTTTCTATGTTTTCTATGTTTCTAGGAGTGTGTGTGAAGTGCTGGTTGTCTCTTTCTGCCCACCTGACTGCTAGAAGTCACCAACTGGGGCACTAACAAGCGTGTCTCTGGAAATCTGGAACTCTCTACTCCAAAAAGCTGGAGAGACTGGGGGTCAATTGAAAATTTCAAAACTGAGGTTGATAATTCTTTATGTTAGGCAAGGGCATTAAGGGTTACGGAACCAGAGTGAGTAGATGGAGTTAAGATACAGATCAGCCATGATCCAATTGAATGGCGGGACAGGCTCGAGCGGCTGAATGGCCTACTCCTGTTCCTATGTTCCGATGTCTCACAGATCAGATGTGCTCCACTCCACAATTTAGATCAGAATCTGCTCTTAAACAGCTCCAGTGAGTGGAGAAACTGTCAGTTATATTCATGCTAAATAACAATTCACAGCATCTTGTTCAATCTGTGCAAGTAGCAATAATTTATTTATTGTAAATAAATTGGTTTTATGTATGTCCCTCAGGATAACATAGCCTGCACTGAACTAACATCTTCTATCTGCTGCTGCCATCAACCTCATCCTTCGCTAACCTACATTGGTTGGCTTTCAGTTTCCCAACACACTAATAGGCAGATAGGGGCTTGGTCTAACATCTCATCTGAAAGAAAGTTCAACCGTGCTGCTCCACGCAGACAGCTATCGACCAGTCTAGGTGGGGGTCTGAGGGGACAGGTGGATGCTCCCTTCTCAGCCAGGGAGTGGCGTATGGTTTGGGAGTGGGGGGGGAATGTGGGAGGTCATGGGGTAGCCTTTTGGGGGCAGAGACTCCACACAATGGGTCTTGATCTCCATTCCCTCTTCGCTGCGTCTGGGAAAAAAAAATCTGCTTTTCTATTCTTCCTACCAAATTTGCCCATGTTATACTACCTCTGCCACCTTCTCGCCCATTCACTTAGGAACATAGGAACAGGAGTAGGCCATTCAGCCCCTCGTGCCTGCTCCGCCATTTGATAAGATCATGGCTGATCTTAACCTGTCTGTATCCTTTTGTAGCCTCTTTGCATCCTCCTCACAACTTACTTTCCCGTCCAGCTTTTATCGTCAGCAAACTTGGATATATTACACTCGGTCCCCTCATTTAAGTCATTGATATAGATTGTAAACAGCTGAGGCCCAAGCACTGATCCTTGCGGCATCCCATTAGTTACAACTTTCCAACCAGAAAATGACCCGTTTATCCCTACTCTCTGTTTTCTGTCCATTAACCAATCCTCTATCCATGCTAATATATTACCCCCAATCCCATGAGCCGTAATCTTGTGTCACAACCTCTTGTGTGCCATCTTTGAGGATATAACGTACAGAGTGGATAAAGGGGAACCAGTGGATGCAGTGTATTTAGACTTCCAGAAGGCATTCGACAAGGTGCCACATAAAAGATTATTGCTCAAGATAAAGAATCACTGGATTGGGGGTAATATTCTGGCATGGGTGGAGGATTGGTTATCTAACAGGAAGCAGAGAGTTGGGATAAATGGTTCATTCTCGGACTGGCAACCAGTAGCCAGTGGTGTTCCGCAGGGGTCGGTGCTGGGTCCCCAACTCTTCACAATCTATATTAACGATTTGGAGGAGGGGACCGAGTGTAACATATCAAAGTTTGCAGATGATACAAAGATGGGAGGGAAAGTAGAGAGTGAGGAGGACATAAAAAACCTACAAGGGGATATAGACAGGCTGGGTGAGTGGGCGGAGATTTGGCAGATGCAATACAATGTTGGAAAATGTCAGGTTATGCACTTTGGCAGGAAAAATCGGAGAGCAAGTTATTATCTCAATGGCGAGAAACTGGAAAGTACTGCAGTACAAAGGGATCTGGGGGTCCTAGTGCAAGAAAATCAAAAGGTTAGTATGCAGGTGCAGCAGGTGATCAAGAAGGCCAATGGAATGTTGGCTTTTATTGCTAGGGGGATAGAATATAAAAACAGGGAGGTATTGCTGCAGTTATATAAGGTATTAGTGAGACCGCACCTGGAATACTGCATACAGTTTTGGTGTCCATACTTAAGAAAAGACATACTTGCTCTCGAGGCAGTACAAAGAAGATTCACTCGGTTAATCCCGGGGATGAGGGGGCGGACATATGAGGAGAGGTTGAGTAGATTGGGACTCTACTCATTGGAGTTCAGAAGAATGAGAGGCGATCTTATTGAAACATATAAGATTGTGAAGGGGCTTGATCGGGTGGATGCGGTGAGGATGTTCCCTAGGATGGGTGAAACTAGAACGAGGGGGCATAATCTTAGAATAAGGGGCTGCTCTTTCAAAACTAGATGAGGAGAAACTTCTTCACTCAGAGGGTGGTAGGTCTGTGGAATTTGCTGCCCCAGGAAGCTGTGGAAGCTACATCATTAAATAAATTTAAAACAGAAATAGACAGTTTCCTAGAAGTAAAGGGAATTAGGGGTTACGGGGAGCGGGCAGGAAATTGGACATGAATTTAGATTTGAGGTTAGGACCAGATCAGCCATGATCTTATTGAATGGCGGAGCAGGCTCGAGGGGCCGATTGGCCTACTCCTGCTCCTATTTCTTATGTTCTTATGTTCTTATCAAATGCCTTTTGAAAATCCAAATATACTACATCCACCAGTTTATCTACCCTGCTAGTTACATCCTCAAAAAACTCTCATAGGTTTTTCAAACATGATTTCCCTTTCACAAAACCGTGTTGACTCTGCCTAAACATATTATGATTTTCGAAGTGCCCTGTTACCACGTCCTTAGTGATGGATTCCAGCATTTTCCCTACTGCACATTACAAACCTCTTGGAATCTATTGAGGTAACTGAGCCTGTAGGTGAGGAAAAAAACTGTCACAGACAAAGGAGGAATGAGAGGAGAGATTAGAGATAGAGGAGAGGAAATTAAAAAGTGGCCCAGGGTCGGGGCAGCCTAAGTGACCCCCTGCCCCCAAACCAGTCGGGTGAAGGCTGGAGTTTCCAGTTGCATGGAGCAGGCAGCAACCAAAGATAAAGAAAGAAGAAGAAAGAATTTGCATTTATATATCACCTTTCATGACATCAGGATGTCCCAAAGAGCTTTACAGACAATTAAGTACTTTTTTTTGGAAGTATAATTACTGTTATAGTGTAGGAAATGCAGCAGCCAATTTGCACACAGCAAGTTCCCACAAACAACAATGTGATAATGACAAGATAATCTGTATTTCGAGATGTTAGTTCAGGAATAAATATTGGACAGGACACCGGGGAGAACTCTCAAGCTCTTCTTCGAACTAGTGCGATGAGATCTTTTACGTCCACCTGAGAGGGCAGACGGGGCCTCGGTTTAACGTTGCATCCGAAAGATACTACAGATGCACCTCTAGTGTCACTTGCACCCACCTGCTCCATGTTAGTTAAGTACTGTCCCACTGACCTCTCAAACTCCAACTGAGTCCACGCTGGAGGGCAACCTCTGGAGCCCCGAGGGCTTTTAATCTCAATGATGCCTCCACTGACTTCCTCTACAACTGCGTCACTTCCAACTTCAACGACTTTCGGCCCAATGGATCTCAGATGGTCTCTCACCCCCTTCACTCCTCCAATACAACAGCTAAATCTGAGGCCTCAAATCTGTGGTCCGTAACCTCCAATGTACTTGGCTTTTGACCAACCTGGCAATTCATCATCAGGTCAAGATTGAATCCATGAGGATTTACCATTCTTCCTCTCCCTCGATGAATACACCTACTGCTCTAAAAATATCCTAGAGAGTGGAACCAATTCCAAACTTCTATCCTCGACTACCAACCTTCTCCTCCTTCCTCAATTTCCTCCTCATATTTACGCGCATCCATGGTTGCACTGTAGCCTCTGTCCCTTTACCCAAATCTACATAACTTGCACTTGGATGAATCAATACTAACTGATACCACCGTCTCCCGAGGGAGTCTGTTCCACAGATTGACCACTCGCTCAGTGAAATAACACTTCTGCAGATTAGTTTTGAATTTACCCCCTTTCAAGCGCAGGCCGTGCCCTCTGGATCTACTGTTCTGGACAAGGTGAAATAGCTTGTTATGGTCTGCATTATCTAGTCCCTTTAGAATCCTAAAAGCAGCAATCGTATAGCCTCTCAACCTTCTCTGTTCCAGTGAGAACATGCCCAATTTACATTGTTGTTCTTCATAATCCAATCCTTCCATCCCCTCAATCATTCTGGTTGTTCTCTTCTGTATCCTTTCAATAGTTGAAATATTCTTTTTGTACTGTGGTGGCCAAAACGCTACCCAGTATTCTAAGTGTGGTCGTACCAATGATTTATAAAGTGGCAGGATTATCTTACTATTTCGGCATTCATCTCCAATGAAATGGTCCAAGGTGTCATTTCACTCGGTAGCGCTCCAATTATTCCAATGAGAACTGTTGCCTTATGGTCATTAACCCTTTAAACAATTTCTTTTAAGTCCTATTGTCATACAATTGTTAACTTTTAACAATTCCTCTGTGCACTATTTTTAACACAGCAGTAACTGAATTTTACATAAATGCATTAACCAATGCAATACCAGAGAAACTAAACCCTGATAACTAAAAAGGCCAGTTATCAAATTAAACCTAAAAGGAAGGTTGAGCTATGCCACAAATTAATGGGCATCTGCTCAATAACTTTCTAAATATCAAACATGTTGTCTTGTTTTGAGATAATATTTTTGCTTGGTGTAAATCCCAAGAGTAAGCTCCCGCCAAGATTAGACGTCAACCCTCATTCTGTGAGACGACCTCCTTCCTCTCACTGAGGCTGTCATTTCTTTCTTCTTTCACTCATGACCTTTCCTGACTTGCTTGGCCCATTGGGAATGTAATACAATATAATGAGGCACAGAGTAAGGTGCACTGCACAGACATTTATTGTGTGGATATGCAGCTACGGTGCTATCCAGAGACCAGCTACTTCCAGAAGCAAAACAATGCTAAGACCTATAATGCAAGTACAATGCACACTAGGGTAGAAGCTGTCAATTCACCCAACCCTAGCACTGCCTGTATTCCGTGTGACTCCTGTTTGCCTGCAAACTTTAAATTGAGTGAACTGGATGACCAGCAAGGAGAGGACAGTCAAGCTGTGTTGGTACTGAGGGAGAAGCCAACAATACAGATGAGTAAAACTAGTTGTGTTAATAGTGAACTTCACTGCTACAAGTAACATTCAATTCTCACATGATCTATAGTGCCAGTGTCCACTTGTGCCCAGTGCCCAGTCTACACAAGGGAACCGCGTGCAAAAAATTACAGAGCTAAATTTTTCACTGCAAAAGATGCTTGTGCTTTCTCTAGCACTGGGGAGCCAACATGTATTCTCATTGCTACTAACCCCCGCTAGTTTTTTTTTAAGGGGATATCATCCTTCATGTCTGACAAAACATTGTTTGTGTTCATAAAGAAATTCACGATACAGTGGTGTCCAAATTCCTCACTGTATCACTTGCATGGGGCAATATCATCGCAATATATGACTCTTAGGAACATAGGAATTGTTAGACGGAAAAAGACCAAGAACCATCTAGTTCACCTTCTACCATCCTGGTAGTTGCATGATACAATGATAATGGAATTATTGACTAATCATAGCAATCAATCTCTATCAATTAGTCTATAACAGACCCAGACATGAGGCGAGGAAAACCCCCAGTGGTGGAGATCTTTGGGAACCAATGGTCCAAAGTCACCTGTTCCTCCCAAGCATGCTACACTTATGAGGTAAGCTTTGCAGCCCATCTTAGTTCATTGATCCAGAAGAGCCTACAATCCCTCCTGCAACCGTCTCGAAAATAATTCCAAGCTATTTGCTTCTACTTATCTACTGTTAATCACACTTTCCATGAAGAATTTAACATAGGAACAGAAGTAGACCATTCAGCCCCTCAAGCCTGCTCCACCGTTCAGTTAGATCATGGCTGATCTGTAGCTCAACCCCATCTACCCGCCTTTGCTCCATAATCCCTTGATCCCCTTACCTAACAAAAATCTATCGATCTCAGCCTTGAAAGTTACCATTGTCCCTACATCCACAGCCTTTTGGGAAAGAGAGTTCCAGTCCTCACCGCATACAGTGGGCACGTTCGTGCTCAAGAGATTTGTCCGCTCTATGTGGTGGGTGGTAAAAGCTTGGAGCAACGAAACAGCACGTCATGGTCGAACATAACCAATAGCACTTCTGCACTGAGAACCTCATCTGGCTGACAGGATATTTTCCTTCACGTAGTGGGAACATTTCACATGCAGATTTTAAAAAATATCAGGCTTGATGCAGAATGCCTGAAGTCTCCACTTTCCGACTGCCTCCCGTAATTGTTAACAGTGCGCGCAGCTGACTGAAGCTGCACGAAGACCCGACTTTGCCTGAAATCAGCAGAGCTGTTAAATCGGTCAGTACAGGGGATGAACACATTTTGTCGATCATCATGATTTGGTTTCTCGCATGAAGGCGCGAAGAACATATTGAACTGCACGAAATAGCCAGTGCGCTTAATACGTTATAATCAGCGCCTTTGTAATCAACTACTAAGGTACTGGCAAACGGTTAATGCTATTTGCCCAATATATCCGGCTTAAATCCCGTTCACCCATCACTCTAGTGCTCGCTGACCTACACTGGTTCGCGGTTCGGCAATGCCTCGAATTTAAAATTTTCATCCTTGATTTAAAATCGCTCCATGGCCTCGCCCCCGCCCTATCTATGTAACCTCCACCAACCCTACAATCCTCCGAGATCTCTGCGCTCTTCCAGTTCTGGCTCTTGTGCATTCCCGATTTTCACTGCTCCACCATTGGCGGCCGTGCCTTTAACTGCCCAGGCCGTAAGCTCTGGAACTCCCTCCCCAAACCTCTCCACCTCCCTACCTCTCTCTCCTCCTTTAAGACACTCATTAAAACCTACCTCTTTGACCAAGCTTTCGGACACTTGTCCTAATATCTCCCTATGTGGCTCAGTGTCCAAACTTGATAACGCTCCTGTGATGCACCTTGGGTCGTTTTACTACGTTAAAGGCACCAAATCAATGCAAGTTGTTGTTGTTACCCGTGGTAAGTGTGGACGGTGCAAGTGGTGGGAACCGTACTTTGAAGTGCAAAGAATGCTATGTAGGAAAAACAGCAACCATTTTGCGCAAAGCAAGCACGCACGAACAATAAGATGAATGAGCGTTAATCTATTTTTTGAGTAGTAATGGTTTAGGCAAGAATTTTAGCCAGGAGAAGTCCTTACTCTTCTTCAAACAGCATCATGGGATCTTGCACATCCAACTGAACCATCGGAACAGGCAGATAGGGGCCTTGGTTTAACATCCCATCCAAAAAGCAGCACCTCCGACATTGCAGCACTCCCTCACTACTCTAGTGTCAGCCTAGATCATGTGCTCACGTCCAGGAGTGGGGCCTTGAATTCACAACCTTTCAACTCAAGTGACAGTACTACCATGGAGACAAATTGTTACTTTTTCATTAATCTGTAAAACTTTTATACCAGTTTTACAGATGACTAGCAGGAAGTGTAACACCAAAAGGTCCAACGCACCCCACAGTTGAATAGCCTATTCTGCCCCACTAATTCTTCACAGCTTCTGCTACCAATAATAAAAGGAAAAGAAAGAACTTGCATTTATACAGCGCCTTTAATGATCACAAGACTCCCCAAAGCGCTTTACAGCCAATGAAGTACTTTTGAAGTGTAGTCACAGTTGTAATGTAGGAAATGTGACAGCCAATTTGCGCACAGCAAGGTCCCACAAAGAGCAATAAAATAAATGACAAGATCATCTGTTTGAAGTGTTGGTTGAGGGATAAATGTTGGTCAGGACACCGGGGAGAACTCCCCTGCTCTTCGTCAAAATAGAGCCGTGGGATCTTTTACGTTCACTTAAAAGGGCAGACGGAGTCTCGGTTTAAAGTCTCATCTGAAAGACAGCACCTCCAACAGTGCAGCACTCCCTCAGTACTGCACTGGGAGTGTCAGCCTGGATTATGTGCTCATGTATCTGGAGTGGGAATTAGACCCACAACCTTCTGACTCAGAGATCAGAATGCTACCAACTGAGCCACGGCCGACACCTGGTTTAATAATATACATATATATGTGTACGCATTATCCAGTGTGGAATTGAACAGTACAGGCCAGGAAAGCCCAGCTCTGACCCCCCACACTGTTAAAATTCAGCTGCTTTCAGCCTGTGCAGCAGTAGAGGCTGCCACAATTGGCATCAGTGCACCTGGACAAGGGAGAGATTAAGAAAAATGGGTAGTAACTCCTGCTGGACAGGAGTGGGCTCGGCCGTGATGCCCTCCATAGTGGAACAGCCTGTCTAGTTTGAATGTGACAAATGGTCACTTGGGCGAGGTAATGAAGGAGAGGGAAAAAAGCACCAGTGACAAACAAGAAAAAAAAAGTAGGAAACAAACATCCCTCCAAAGACAATCCAGCAGCGTTTAAACTGGCCTCGCAACAAAATAGTTAAGCCTCAGAAATCTGAAGCTGCCCTGGCAAGGAGTTCTCGAGCCGCAGTCTCTGCTATTAAGCCCTCTGATCATGTAGCTTGCCTGAGCAGGAGTCAATTACATGCCACAAAACATTACACTTGCACAGTTTGCCAATAAAGTTTCCGTGGCAGCATTGAAGCTGAAGGTAACACATCTGCAGGAGACAAGACATGTTAAGGAACTGATTCCCCAGATTGGGCCCTGTGAATAGACAGGAGATGTGTCCTCTCTGATCCGACTTTCTCTCTTCTTCTTCATCCATATTCTAACTTTTAAGATACCATAATGAATGTGCGATATTGGACAGCAGACAGCAGTAGGCTGTCATTACTTTATTTTTTCCAATTCCTACTCTTTTGTGAAGTATTTTTTTTGTACTCAGCAAGCTATAGGATGTTAGCGCTGGGGGGTGGGGGGAGATGGAACATTTTTCATCTCGGGCAGCCAGTGTCAGCATCAAACACTCCCGGGTCAGATGTTGCCCCAACAGTGTGCCTCAAACCTTACCGCAGAAGAAACACTCGCTACTGCCCATAGTTTCCATCGTCTACACTACCCACCGAGTGGCATGTTGGAATGAGATTGCCAGTTTGGTGCCAATTAGTGCAGAATTGGGGGGATTTGTCTGTTGTGGGCCTGTGTCACTGGCAATTGACTGCGACTTTCAGCAGGGACGCACTTGTTGATTTGATGGAGAAAACCCCGGCTGATCATAGAAAAGAAAAGTTACAGCATGGAAGGAGGCCATTCGGCCCATCGAGTCCTTGCCTGCTCTATGCGAGAGCAATTCAGCTAGTCCCACTCCCCCGCCCTATTCCCGTAGCCCTGCAATTTTTTTACTTTCAAGTACTTATCCAGTTCCCTTTTGAAGGTCGTGATTGAATCTGCCTCCACCACCCCCTCAGGCAGTGGATTCCAGATTCTAACCACTCGCTGCATCAAAAAGTTTTTCCTCGTGTCACCTTTGGTTCTTTTACCAATCACCTTAAATCTATGTCCTCTGGTTCTTGACCCTTCTGCCAGTGGGAACAGTTTCTCTCTATCTATTCTGTCTAGACCCTTCATGATTTTAAACACCTCTATCAACCTCCTCTCAACCTTCTCTGTTCTTTTGTGTCCTTTCGTTAGCTCGGGGAACTGAGGCCAATCTTTGCACCCTGTCAGCTAACTCAGCACAGACTGAGGGTCGAACCTGGCACTTTCCTAGTCTCTAGAGCTCAGTGCCGCACTGGCTGACTCATTAACTAACTAGGTCATTGGGGAAGCCACCACGGCTTTTTCTGATGCATGTCTACAACTTAACGGTGTAAAAATTCGTCTGTGCCCCCTCTCTGGGCTAAGACTCGGGGCCGCGTAGGCAGTGCACGCCAGAACCAGCAGGCCTGAGGATTGATGGAAATCAGTCCTCATCAACATATTCGGGGCGAGCTGCTGGCGCTGGTCACGTCTCCACAGGCAGCGCGCCCGAGAGAAGGCATCAATGTCGGACCACCTGCCTCGCCGGCAACCGCCCTCAGGCAAGGGAGGTCGGGGGGGGGGCCTACGGGGGATAGGGTTGGCGATCGTTGATGCCTGTGGAGTCAGGGGAACATTCCTGCCGCTCCCGACTCCACAGGCAGGGTTTATATACCAAAAAAATAATTGTGAAGCTTTCATTGGCAGTCGCAGGAGCGCTGAAGAATCCTGAACAGGACAGACTCGATGACTAATTTCAGCGAGGGGTCGTTCAACAGGCGTTAGGCTCCTAATTAACAAATTCAAGGAGCATGCGGCTACTTCAGGCATCTGGCTGGGAAGGCCTCAAAAAATGGGCCCCACGAACTTAGCAGCAGGACCAACGCCTGCGCAGATTGGGCGCAGGCCTTCCCGTTGCTAAATTGGTATGCTTTACACCTGTTTTACACCCGAAATGCGGGCACAATGCATACTATCTGAACGAGCAGCGGTCTGACACTATTCTACGGACACCGTCAAGGTGGCATTAGCTTCTTCCAGGACACGAGTGCGGCAACGCAGCTGACAATTAAAACGAGCGTACCACTGCGGCCATTTGCCACTGGTGCGAGCTATCGCTGTTACCCATTGCACGATTACTGACACGGAATTTCAACAGGATAAAACGGCCTATTACAAGGGAGCCATTATCACAAACAGTGACTCATCTGTCTCTAGGAAAGTAAGTCACTGTCGGAAAACCCTTCCAAGTAAATTCGCATTGGAATACACAAACCTCTCAGTATCATGGGCTGCACGCAGCAACTGCCTAAATATGGTCACAAATCAGAAATATAATAACAGCCATTTCAAATGGACTGAAACTGAACTCCAATAGAATAAGCCGAGTAATGAAAGCTGATGGTATTAGTGTGGGAACACTTAACATGTTCGTAATGTCATTCCTTTATCCATTATTTTAAGGCACGTATTAATCCATTTATTTTAAATGGGTTAACGCCTCCTCTAAATGTTATAAAGCATTTGAATGCCTGCGCTACAGTTTCTCTGGTTCTACTACGAGCATTTACCCTTCCGCCTCCGAGTCAGAAGGTTGTGGGTTCAAGTCCCACTCCAGAGACTCGAGCACATAATCCAGACTGACACTGGGGTGAAGTGCTGAGGGAACGCTGCTCTGTCGGAGATGCCGTCTTTCTGACGAGACCTCGTCTGCCCTCTTGGGCGGAGGTAAAAGATCCCACGGCACTAATTGAAGAAGAATAGGGGAGTTCTCTCCGGTGTCCTGGCCAATATTTATCCCTCAAACCAACATTAAACAAAAACAGATGATCTGATCATAATGTTATTGCTGTTTGTGGGACCTTGTGTGCAATTTGGCTGCCGTCTTTCTCTACATTACAACAGTGACTACACTTCAAAAGTACTTCATTGGCTGTAAAGCGCTTTGGGACGTCCTGAAGTCTAGAAAGACGCAATATAAATGCAAGTTCTTTTTTTTCCTTAATTAACATGTGACAACTTTAGGTGTTGAAATTTTACACTGTCCTTTTCTATTGGAAATCTCATCTTCCCATTGATTAAATTTTCTTCCTTCCTCTCCTGAAACCACACAGTAGTGCTGGAATACGTCACATCCAAGCGGCCTGATTGCAATTATTTGAATCTGTTTCCCGGCCCCAGCCAGATTGAGAGACTGGCAGGCTGTTGGACAGGTAGGTCTGCAGGAGAGCGGAGGGAGGGAGAGATCATAGGTCAGATATTGGGGTCGGGGGGGGGTCACAGATCATGGTTCAGACATCACAGAGCATCTGATTGTGGGAATGAAAGCAGGTTAGCTTGGTGGTCCGGCGGGGTGGGGGCAGTGGAAGCACTCCTGCTCCTCCTGGCCCACAACCAGTGCTGGAAAGGCATGTATCTGTTCCAACCGGCCATTCTCACCTCCCTTCAGCTGCCGGGTTTCCCGAGGCCCAGGAAACCTGTCCAGCCAGCGTTAAATCTGTAGAACCTGTCCTGTTTTCATTCCAATGAAATTAGTGTCAGCAAATTCAGGGGGAACTGGGTAGATATTCAAAGCCAGACATTGGATGTTATGCTAAATCTTTATAAATCACTGGTTAAGCCTCAGCTGGAGTATTGTGTACAATTCTTGGCACTACACTTTAGGAAGGATGTCAAGGCCTTAGACAGGGTGCAGAGGAGATTTACTAGAATGGTACCAGGGATGAGGGACTTCAGTTATGTGGTGAGACTGGAGAAGCTGGGGTTGTTCTCCTTAGAGCAGAGAAGGTTAAGGGGAGATTTAATAGAGGTGTTCAAAATCATGAAGGGTTTTGAAAAAGTAAACAAGGAGAAACTGTTTCCACTGGCAAGAGGACTGGTAAGCAAAGGACAAAGATTTAAGGTAATTGGCAATAGAACCAAGGGGGAGATGAGAAGAATATTTTTTTTACGCAGCGAGTTGTTGTGATCTGGAATGCACTGCCTGAAAGGGTGGTGGAAGCAGATTCAATAGTAACTTTCAAAAATGGAATTGGATAAATACTTGAAAAGGAAAAATTTGCAAGACTACGGGGAAAGAGCAAGAGAATGGAACTAATTGGATAGCTCTTTCAAAGAACTGGCACAGGCACGATGGGCCGAATGCCCTCCATCTGTCCTGTATGATTCTTTGCTATTTGGCAGAAAAAGAGATTGAGGTGTATGCGGGATTGAGTGTATTTTTTTTTTGAACTTTGGGACCAACCCAATGGACTAGAGTGGTCTCCTTTGGTCCCTTTGTGATCCTGAATATCACTGCCCCAGCCGCAATCAGTTAATTTGATGCAGACAATGCATGGATTTGGTGCATTTATCTAATTCTACTATTTTTTTTTCCTTTCAGCTTTCGAAATTATGAAAAGGACTTCCATTACTCAAAAGGTAATACAGTAAAAGCATTAAGCAATTAGATACAATTTCACTTATAATTGCAGGTATGTCTTTCACATGGTAATTGCTGTATAATGTACCAAAAAGAATGACCATCATAGGCTAAGTGATTTTCTTTCATTGCAGCATTTATTACTACGTGTATCCAGCTGAGGGTTCCTGCTATTTGCACAATTAAGGTTTCCGCTTACTTGATATGGAGTGCACACTCTCTCCCTTTCGGAGAAATTTAGACTACATTGTGTAGAATCTATGTCCTGGTTTTTTCTGCACGGACTGACCCCACGAAACAGCAAAAGCACACTTGGAGCAGACATTAAATCGATTAACAAACTTCTTGTAAACAAAGCTATAGATCCACAACTATGATTGTTGCTATGGGATACAAGATTTCACACCGCTGAGGATAATTTGTTACCTTTTTAGGCTAATTAAGACAAAGCAAGGGCAACTTTTTAAAGTGGGCCGTAGCCTGAAAACTCAGAAGGCATGTAACCTCGTTAGCTCTCGACTCAACACGGTTACGAAATTGCAGGACTCCACTCCCGCTGCCAACTCTCGCTTGATGGCGGAACAGATCAGAGAATCGGGCACAGAGGGCTGCACTTGACTTGTAACCAAGTTCGATGGATGGAAAATGGGGAATGTGGTGAATCGGCAGATCTTCACTCCTGTTCAACGAGACTCACAATTACAGCACTAGTCGGCACGTTTCACAGGCAAACGTTTCCCGTTTTGTGATAGGCAGGAACAAGAAAAACTAACCAGTATGCTTAGGAATGAAATGACGTAACCCACTGAATTGTCACATTTACTCTGTGTGGCGACAGGGTAGCTGGCGATACTGGCATTAGGTGTGCCAAGTGGAAAGTGCTCCTTCCCGCAGTACTAACATCCCACACTATAATATAATGAGTACAAACACTGACAAGAGAAGTCAGCAAAGATAGCACATAAAGGACACAAGTGGTATTCACTGCACGGATCAGTTGGTTCAGCTGGGTATGCATTCACAGAATTATAGAAAGGTTGCATCCAGCCCATCGAGTCCATGCCGGCTCTATGCAAGAGCAGTTCAGCTAATCCCACTCCCCCACTCCATCCCCGTAAAGTTTTTCCTTTCAAGTACTTATCCAGTCCCTTTTTGAAAGCCATGATTGAATCTGCCTCCATCACCAAACCTGGCAGTGCATTCCAGATCCTAACCACTTGCTGTGTAAAAAAGTTTTTCTTCATGTCACCTTTGGTTCTTTTGCCAATCACCTTAAATCTATGTCCTTTAGTCCTTGACCCTTCCGCCAATGGGAACAGTTTCTCTCCATTTACTCAGTCTAGACACTTCATGATTTTGAATACCTCTATCAAATCTCCTCTCAACCTTCTCTGTACTAAGGAGAACAATCCCAGCTTCTGCAGTCTATCCACAGCCCTCATCCCTGGAATCATTCTAGTAAATCTTTTCTGCACACTCTCCAAGGCCTTCACATCTTTCCTAAAGTGCGGTGCCCAGAACGGGACACAATACTCCAGTTGTGGTTAAACCAGTGATTTATAAAGGTTCATCATGACTTCCTTGCTTTTGGACTCTGTGCCTCTACTTATAAAGCCCAGCATCCCGTATGCTTTTCTAACCACTTTCTCAACCTGCCCGACCGCTTTCAACGATTTGTGTACATATACCCCCAGATCTCTCTGTTCCTGTACCCCTTTTAGAATTGTGCCCTCTAGTTTATATTGCATCTCCTCGTTCTTCCTACCGAAATGTATCACTTCGCATTTTTTTGCGTTATATTTCATCTGCCACGTGTCCACTCATGCCACCACCCTGTCCCTATCCTCTTGAAGTCTATCACTATCCTCCTCACTGTTCACTACACTTCCAAGTTTTGTGTCATCTGCAAATTTGGAAATAATGCCCTGTACACCCAAGTCCAAGTCATTAATATATCAAGAAAAGCAGTGGAGCTCCCTCCAGTCCAAAAAATAATCGTTCACCACTACTCTCTGCTTCCTGTAGTTAGCTAATTTTGTATCCATGCTGCTACTGCCCCCTTTATCCCATGGGCTTCAATCTTGATGACAAGCCTATTATGCGGCACTTTATCAAATGCCTTTTGAAAGTCCATATACACCATATCAACTGCATCGCCCTCATCGTCCCTCTATGTTACCTCATCAAAAAACTCTATCAGGTTATTTAGACATGTTTTGCCTTTAACAAATCCGTGCTGGCTTTCCCTAATCAATCCACACTTGTCCAAGTGACTGCTAATTCTGTCCCAGATTATCGTCTCTAAAAGTTTCCCCTCGACCGAGGTTAAACTAACTGGCCTATAGTTGCTGCGTTTCACCTCAGGGTCAGGAGATTCTGTGCTCAATATCACAAATGGAACTGAATGCATAAACTAGGATGCACTCCAGTGCAGTACTGCATTATGTCGGCTGTGGCTCAATGAGTAGCACTCTCGCCTCTAAGTCAGAATGTTGTAGTTTCAAGTCGCATTCCAGAGACTTGAATGTAAAATCTAGTCTGACGCTGTAGTGCAGTACTGTGAGAGTGCTGCACTGTCAGAGGTACCATCTCTTGGATGAGACGTTAAACCAAGGCCACGTCTACCCTCTCAGGTGAACGTAAAAGATCCCATGGTACTATTTCAAAGTAAGAGCAGGGGAGTTCTCTCTGGTATCTTGGCGAACAATTATCCCTCAACCAATGTCACTAAAGACAGATTATCTGGTTATTATCACATTGCTGTTTGTGGGATCTTGCTGTGTGCAAATTTGGCTGCCGCATTTCCTACAATGCAACAGTGGCTATATTTCAAAAAGTACTTCATTGGCTATAAAGACTTTGCGATGTCCTGAGATTGTGAAAGGCACTATATAAATGCAAGTCTTTCTTTCTTTCTTTGCATTGTCTGAGGTGCCATACTTCAGATGAAATTTTTGCAGCAAGTAAACTGCCCGCTCTTCTTCGAGTGAGACACTACTCAAAGAAGAGCAGGCAGTTGTCCTGGATTCCTGGTCAATATTCCCCCCTCAACCAGCATCACCCAAAATCAAATGAACTGGCCATTCATCTCATTGCCAGTTGTGCAATGTTGCTAACACAGAATGGCCGCTGTACTTGAAAAGTCATTGACTTGAAGCAGAGGGATTTCAATGGCATGATAAGGCATTATATAAAATGGAGCTTTATCTATTCCATTTATATTAACCAAAGGTTTAGTCATTTTGAAATCAGTCTTGTATAAAAAGGCCAATAAAACTGTGATTGCTTATTCCCTTGTGGGCTAAGAATCACGACACCAGAAATGCATAGGCTGCAATTGTATGAAACAGGCAATGATGAAGGTTTTCTCACAAGTGAGCCAATACCCATGATATACAGTCAGTCTCCAATGAGCTATTCTAGTTATATAGTGGGTTTCGATTGTTTTTAATAGATGCTCATTCCCTCCAAGGAAGGCTAGAAGTGATGGGTGTTTTTAATTGTTCTCAAATACTGTGGGCAGCTGGCAGCCATTAAGTGATAATTGAATTGAGAATATTATCATTTAATTTTTCATTCCAGTGAATTATTTCTTTTCTGGACTGCCAAACAAAATTCCTGCCCAGGCAAAATAAAGCACATCAAGGAAGCTCCTTGAGAATTTAACAGCTGGATCTTTCACCAAATGCCAAAAGGAAAATTTTGTGTTGTAGTGTACATGGCACCCAACCCATCCTATTAGAAACTCTCTCATAGAATCTGTCATATAAAGCATGTACTTCCATCCAAAGTCAGAGATATCGCTCAATGCCTTATGGATTGCAAAAAGATCTTCAATCAAGCAAGCCTGAAGGAATGATGATGAATACCTTTTCATTCCTGAGCCGAATACGAAACAGCTACTTCTTTGTAAAGAGATACCATGTCAAGAGTTTTTCAATTTGGAAGGTGGCGGTTATTTTCTCTTTTAAAATGCCAATCTTCTGAAAGCGCATCTCATAACATGGCCTTGCGACTGCAATGTGCGATAACTATGGGCAAACATCCTTTGCCCGATATTGTCCATTCATACAGATATATCATAGGGGAAGGAACAGCTCTGAAAAGCTCTGTGAAATTCCTCTCCGGCTCCTTAAGGCATTCATGGAGACCATGATTACTTTCCATCCCAGCTAGCTAGCAACTTACTCTCTATAACTGGAAACATGCACTTTTTCAGGAACTTGTCACTTCCCCTTTTAAAAGACTATAATGTCAGCTGTGGCTCAGTTGGTAGCACTCTTGTCTCTGAAACAGAAGGTTGTGGTTTATGATCCCACTTGCAGACTTAGGCTCAAAATCTAGGCTGACATTTCAGTGGAGTGCTGCACTCTCAGAAGTGCCGTCTTTTGGATGAGACGTTAAGCCGAGGCCCTGTCTGCCCTCTCATGTGGGTGTAAATGATCTCATGGCACTATTTTGAAGATCAGGGGAGTTCTCCCAGTATCCTGGCCAATATTTATCCCTCAACCAAACTCACTAAAACAAATTATCTGGACATTATCACATTGCTGTTTGTGGAACTTTGCTGTGTGCAAATTGGCTGCTACATTTCCTACATTATGACAGTGATTACATTTCAATCGTACTTAATTGCTGTAAAGCTTTGGGACATCCTGAGGTCATGTACGCCTTTCTTTTTATAATGAATTCATACTCACCGTAATTTTTGGTAATCTCTAACCCAAATACTTGCTTAAGGACATGAAGGGCATGACCTCTAGTCCTCAAATCCCTATCCACCTACACAATGGGAAAGCATCCAATTCACTCAACTCACCAAGGTTACTTCAACTCAACTCAAAGTACCGACTGACCCCACAACCTCTACCACCAAGAGGACAAGAGCAACCATATCATTGGAATGCCCTCACCTGCATGTTCCTCTCCAATCACATACTGTCCTGACTTTGACATTAATCATCATTCCTTCAATGTAACTGGGTCAAAATCCTAGAATTCCCTACCCAACACCGTCATGGGAGCACCATCATTACAAGGTCTGCAGCGGGTTCAAGAAGGCGGCCCACCACCACCTTCTCAGGACAACAACGGAGAACATTTTAAGAATGTGAAACCTGCATTATTGTAAATCACCTGAATTTGATGAACCTATCCTGATAAGCAGGAGCTCCAAGATACGGCATCATTCTTTTCACCCCCCTCTGCACCCTCTCCAAAGCCTCGACATCCTTCACTATGTGTACCTGCCAAAACTGGACACAATACTCCAGTGCAGAACGACTAAAACCTTGTACAGCCCAAATACAGTGCTCTTTATTTTATATTCGAAGATCCTTGCACCCAAAACCCTATTTGCTTTCCCTCTAGCCACCTCAACTGCTTGTGCACCTTCAATAAATTATCAACTATTATCCCCAGGTCCCATTTGATCCATTACCTTTTCCAAGTGCTCCGATCTGTTCTTATTGCATAAGCTTCATTTCTTCAAGACTATTTGGAATAAACTCAGATTTTAGTCAAAAAAAAACTAAAGGTTGGGGTAAATTCACCAATCCTGACTCTGAAAGAAATCTTTTAACTCCTCACTTTGCTCTTCCAGTGATAATCATTAGTCTATGTCCCCTTGTTACAGATTCACCAACCAGTGGAAACAATCTTCCACTATATACCCTCTCAAACCCTTTCACAATTTTGAAAACCTCTATTAACTGCTTGCTTAACCTTGTCAGCCCAGTGGAAAAAAAACCCAATTCCTTTTCTTTTATGTTTTTCAATGAAAGAATATAATAAATAAATTTAGGGTAATACTGTCTGATGATACAATGGCACCAGATCGAGTCATTGTGTGGCCCATTTATAAACCTACTCTGAAAATGAAGCCACATCAAGTAAGTGTATAGGCCTTAAAAAAAGTGCTCTGAAATCATTGCTACTACACAATAACACTGAGTTACTGCACTTCCTGCAATCTACAGGCTAAGATTGAGAACCACAATACCTGCATAGTGTGGTGGCCACCATAAATCAACCCTTAATCCACTTCAGGACGAGGACAGTCGGAAGGATAATAATTCAACTGAATAACACACAAGCTTAGTGCTGGGAAAACGCAGAGACGTTCTCCTGCACTTAAAAATCTTCTTGTTTTGAGGTAATGCAGTCTGAATGAATGGTGACACCACCAATATATATACATATATATAAAAATGAATTCAAATCTATGTATGCTCCATAAATGCACTCCCTGTCAAATTATTACAGTATATCTTTCTCTCTGGAATGAAACCTTTGTTTCTTAAAAAGCAGCGACCACAGTGTTTACACACATATCTAGATCAATCCATTTGTCTGCCTGTATAAACATACTTATCTGTACACAGCAGAAGCTAAGTATGTACCCCGTCTGCCCTCTCAGGTGGATGTAAAAGATCCCATGCACGATTTTGAAGTCAATAGAGTCCTTAAAAGGCAGCCGGAGATAGAGGACAGCATTTCCAGTTAGGTGTGATTGAGATGAGTCATGGATTGCAATGGTCTCTTGGGAGCTTAAGGAGTTGAATCATAGAATCATAGAAAGGTTATAGCACAGAAGGAGGCCAATCGGTCCATCGAGTCCATGCCGGCTCTACGCAAGAGCAATCCAGTTAGTCCCACTTCCCCGCCCTATCCCCATAGCCCTGCAAATTTTTTCTTTTCAAGTACTTTTCCAGTTCCCTTTTGAAGGCCATGATTGAACCTGCCTCCACCACCCCCTTGGGCAGTGCATTCCAGATCCTAACCACTCTTTTCTGAGTTGGCCACAGCTTTTATCCTCTTTTATTTTGTCTTCCCTAGGAGGTAACATAAAAAATGAGAAAGACTTGCATTTATATAGCGCCCTTCACAAACTCAGGACATCCCAAAGCGCTTTACAGCCGATGTAGTACTTTTTTTGGAAGTGTAGGCACTGTTGTAACGTAGAAAACGTGTCACTATTGTAGCAAACAAAATTGGCAGCTAATTTGCACACAGTAAGGTCCCATAAATAGGAATGAGATAAAGACAAGACAATCTGATTTAGTGATGTTGGTTGAGCGCTAAGTATCGGCCAGGACACAGGAGAGAACTCCCCTGCTTTTCAAAATAGTACCATGGAATCTTTTACGTCCACCTGAGAGGGCAGACGAGGCCATTGTTTGACCTCTCATCTGAAAGACAGCACCCGACAGTGCAGCACTCCCTCAGTACGGCAGTGGGAGTGTCAGCCTAGATATTTGTGCTCAAGTCTCTGGAGTACCAAACTACATAGCACATTTAACCTCAGAGACCGAGACATCGAGTGAACCATACAAATCTCTTCCCGAAACTTTCAATGGAGAGAAATGCAGACAGCAGCGCACCAAGAGAAAACATTGCGCAATATACACTTCAGTCATTTGTTAATCTAATGAAACAATTCCCAGGCTGGAATGCAATCCTTCGACACCATACCAACAGGTTAATTCTCCTAATAAATAAGGTGGCAGTAACTGCACTCAGTAGCGTGCGAGAGGTGTTCCAGCAAAGTCGGGCAGAAATTTAAAAAGTAATTCAGTTACCACCTGTCTTTTAACTGCCTTCCTGACTGAGACTGTCAAATATTATTCAGCGGATATTCGGGTTTCACGCTGTGCTTATTATTGTTCATACTATTGAGTGTCTCCTACCATCCATCTTCAACGAGTGCTTTAAAGAAACTATTATTATTACAAATGCATGATGTGGCTAATTACGATCATAGTTCCCTAAAATATGGATTACAAAGCAGCAAAAACAATGCGTTCAGTTTAAAGATATTTCTTCTTGTCACAATGACATACATACAGGTGGAAATAAATATATGTGTACTTATTGTAAAGATTAGAAAACATTTCTACACACAAAGGGTGGTAGAAGTTTGGAACTCTCTTCCGCAAACGGCAACTGATACTAGCTGAATTGCTAATTTTAAATCTGAGATAGATAGCTTTTTGGCAACCAAAGGTATTAAGGGATATGGGCCAAAGGCAGGTATATGGAGTTGGATCACAGATCAGCCATGATCTTATCAAATGGCGGAGCAGGCACGAGGGGCTGAATGGCCTACTCCTGTTCCTATGTATGTGTGCAGGTACACGAATTAAAAGGTCAGGTGATAAAAGAGAACCTCATCATTTTAGGTGTCAGCTGCGGCTCAGTTGGTAGCACCCTCACCACTGAGTCTGAACGGTCATGGGTTCAAATTCAAATCCCTCCATGGCCTCACCCCTTCCTATCTCTGTAACCTCCTACAACCCTCTGAGATCTCTGCACTCCTCCCATTCTGGCCTTTTGCGTATCCCCGATTTTCATCACTCCACCATTGGTGGCCATGCCTTCAGCTGCCTAGGCCCTGAGTTCTGGAATTCCCTCCCTAAACCTCTCTGCCTCTCTCTCCTCCTTTAAGACGCTCCTTAAAACCTACCTCTTTTACCAAGCTTTTGGTCACCTGTCCTAATAACTCTTCAAATGGCTCGGTGTCAACTTTTGTTTGATAATGGCTTCTGTGAAGCGCCTTGGGACGTTTTACTACATTAAAGGCGCTCTATAAGTGCAGGTTATTGTTGCTATTGAAGTCCCACTCCAGAGACTTGAGCACAAAATCTAGGCTGACACTTCAGTCCAGTACTGAGGGAGTGCTGCACTGTCGGAGGTGCCGTCTTTCAGATAAGATGTTAACCCGAGCCCCCATCTGCCCTCTTAGGTGGATGTAAAAGAACCCGTGCCACTACTTTGAAGAGGAGCAGGGGCGTTCCCCCCGGTGTCCTGGCCAATATTTATCCCTCAACCAACACTAAAATAGATGATCTGGTCATTATCTAATTGCCGTTTGTGAGACCTTGCTGTGCGTACATTGGCTGCTGTTTTTTCTATATTACAATAGTGATTACACTTCGAAAAGTACGTCATTGGCTGTAAACGCTTTGGGATATCCCGAGATCGTGAAAGGCGTGATATAAATGCAAGTCTTGCCTTTCTTCCTTTTAAAAAGATTCTAACGCTTTTGAAGTAGTGAGCAGACAGAAATTGGAAGAACATTGAAGGAAATTGCAGAAAACAGGTAGATTTTACTTCCATTTAGTTTACATCTAGACCCCAAAGCTTCTGAGGGACTCAGGTATCCTCTGAATCCTCAGCCATTTGGCTACACTTAACTCCTTCAGTTTAAGGTCTCATCCTTAGAATGGCACCTCCAGCAATAGAGTACCCCCTCAATACTGCGTTGGGTGATTATAGTATCATAGTAGGTGCAGCACAGGAGAAGGCCATTCGGCCCATCGTGCCTGTGCCGGCTCTTTGAAAAAGCTACCTAATTAGTCCCACTCCCATGCTCTTTCCCCATAGCCCTGTAAACTTTTTCCCCTTCAAGTATTTATCCAATTCCTTTTTGAAAGTTACTATTGAATCTGTTTCCACCACCCTTTCAGGCAGTGCTTTCCAGGTCATTACAACACGCCGCGTAAAAAAATTTCTCCTAATGTCGCCTCTGGCTGTTTTGCCGATCACCTTAAATCAGTGTCCTCTGGTTACCGACCCTTCTGCAACTGGAGCAATTTCTCCTTATTTTCTCTATCAAAATCCCTCATGATTTTGAACACCTCTATCAAATCTTCCCTTAATCTTCCCTGTTCCAAGGAGAATAACCCCAGCTTCTCCAGTCTCGCCACATAACTGAAGTCCCTCATCCCTGGTACCATTCTAATAAATCTCTTCTGCACCCTCTCCAAGGCCTTGACATCTTTCCTAAAGTGTAGTGCCCACAATTGAGTCAGGCTAGATTATCGGCTCAGTCGTGCCCTCTGCATCTACCTGCTGTCATTTCTTTCAAAGGATCAAGAAACCCAAACCACAAAATGGCCTTCCATTGTGAAAAATGTGGACATTCACAGATTAACCCAAATTAGTTCACCACAGGACAGTCCAGTTCTGAAGTCAGCTGAACCTTCCTTTCCTCTTCCCCTCGTGAAGGGGTTCACTCTTTGCTGGGTGCAGTTCCGTGGGCATGGAATGCCCTCCAATACCTCGCCAAGTGGCCACTCTTAACGTGTGAGCATAAACAATGCACTGAGAACAGGATGTTTAGCCACAAAATGCAGCACAGTCGAGAGTGATCCTATATTCGTACAATGCCCACCCATGCTCGCTTTCTAGCAGGGGTCACTGGATAACAATCGGAACCAAGAACCCTGTCTGATCTTTCCTCTCCTTTGCCCAGAGACACTAAGACCAACAGCAGCATCCCTACCGCATTAGACCATCTAACTCAGCCCAGGAAGGGATCGAAGTGAGGACCTTCCTGGTTTTGTTAGCCTAAGGTTTTCAATAAGGCTCTCGAACACTGAAGTTAGATGTCATAGGTACATGCAAAAGTACTTAAACATACACTTAAAAGGATATGCGGATAGGGCGGGAAAGTGGAGTTGAGGTGGAAGATCAGCCATGATCTGATTGAATGGCGGAGCAGGCTCGAGGGGCAGTGTGACCTACTCCTGCTCCTATTTCTTACGTTGTTATGTTCTTACAACCACACCAAATGATGGTTGGTTGGAGACTCAAACATATTACAGGTCTGAGCTCAGTATTGCAGGCCTTTACGAATCCAAATTCTCATTACAAACAGCCAGTTTTGATACATTTCCCTCACGCCCTCTACATGACAATCCACACAATTCTGCATTACATATTTATATAAAAGTTAAAATACAATTCCATACAGGGTAAATTTTAATCAGCTTGTCCCTTATCAATAATCTCAGGTTTTCATACTTAACTAATTACTTTCCATTGTGTTAACGAGGCTGGTACAACTCCCTCACTTTGTTATCTTATCGATAGTTTCATTCTTGTTGCATATAATTGCTATTCTACCAGGTGAAACCATTAATTATAAATCTGCCTTTGATTCGTACCATTCCATACCAGTCAATCTTCTGGATCTACAGAAACCCCAATTTAAAAGGTTGATGTATACCCAGATGTTTTCTTTTGTAGAACTAACTGTTTTTCTTGTACATCGAGTTACATCGAAACTACAGCACAGAAACAGGCCATTCGGCCCAACTGGTCTATGCCAATGTTTATGCTCTGCAAGAGCCTCCTCCCTCTTGGACTTATTATCAACTGATTAAAGTTCTACAAGACTTTAGGAACCATCTTAAATTAAGTCTCTTATTACATTAGCTTGAAACTGACCATTGCTGTATGGTCGATGCTAGCTCAATAACCCAGTGGTCCTTTTATCTGACAAATTCCCCTGATTCACAGGCAAAGGCTAAAGATTAACATTACAACACCAACTTGCATTTATTTCGCGCCATTAACATATTAAAACGTCCCAAGGTGCTTCACAGGAGCGTTATCAAACAAAATTTGACACCTAGCCACATGGGGAGATATTAGGACAATATAAAGAGAAATCAATGGTAGTATAACATTAGTGGACTTCAGGGCAGTCTGATTAACCCTTTCCTTACAGTCTCTAAAGCTCACTTCCACACCAGCTGAAGCATCAGTGGAGCTTGGGCTCTAATCTCTAATGCACATCGGAGAATCTGCTGCTTACTGAGTGACAATACATAATCAAACGTATGGCATGCAGCAAAATTAAAATTCCTGCGCCAACGCTCCTCTGTGGTCGTGCAGAGTTTACCTGCTCCACTGCTTGCCCCTACAATGTCACTCAGTGTCTCAGGTGAGGCTCAGGTCAGCACTGGATATTAGCTGTGCTGCTCTGGGTGTTCCCTTCAGTCTTCTTCCCGCTGTGGGATTTCGACATGCAGCAGGGAACAACGTCACCCCTGCGAGATCAGTGTGCAGTGGAGATATGGGGGGTGATTTTAAACCCCAACAGGCAGGTTGGGGCGGGCGGGAGTTGAAAATAGTTGTTTCTTTGGATCACAACCGCAAAATTTTTGTACTTTGCGTTCCCAGTGCTTTTACTTTTACGCGCCGACGTTAAACCCGGAACTAAAGCCGGGTTGCGGTCGCGACCCAAAAAACAACTCCCACCCGTTCTTGGGGTTTAAAATCACCCCCATGAATTCCAATAGCTAGCATGGAAAATACTGTGAGTCAGAATTCATTCTGCAGCAATATTAAAATGAGCAGAAGTGGAAGCTGTGACACTTAGTAATCTGAGGTTATAAAAAACATAAAATGTAGGCTAGTCAATATCTGAAAGAGAAAAGGTTGGTTAGTGGTTAAGATGGGTCCTTCCGTTCTGATGTAGGATTCCATCTGAAACATCATAGGAGCATAGGAACAGGAGTAGGCCATTCAGCCCCCCGAGCTTGTTCCGCCATTGGCGGCCGTGCCTTCAGCTGCCTAGGCCCTAAGCTCTGGAATTCCTTCCGTAAACTTCTCCGCCTCTCTACCTCTCTCTCGTCCTTTATGATGCTCCTTAAAACCTACCTCTTTGACCAAACTTTTAATCACCTGTCCTAAAATTTCCTTATGTGTCTCGGTGTCAAATTTTGTTTGAAAATCGCTCCTGTGAAGTGCTCTGGGATGTTTTACTATGTTAAAGATGCTATATAAATGCTAGTAGTAGTAGTAGTAGTAGTTATTGTTGTTGTTGTAGACAGTGAGCATCAGCAGACTATGTGGGCATTGGGGAAGGGGAGTCCGGGGTGGGGGTGGGTGGATCACTTGATATTCCAATCAACACCCTTTTTTTTCGCAAAAGTCACCCAAGCTAAGGTCAATCATAGGACTCTATTAACCACCCCCCACTGAGATCAGCTAAACTAGCACGGACTATGGGTTTAAACCTGACATCTTGCTGGTCTGTGAGACTCAATCCCACACTGCATTGACTTAACCAGTTATAAGAGGAACATTTCACAATCCTTACTCATCTCCGAACCTTAAGAGACTCAGCTTGTCAGCTGTTTTAATGCAGTCCCGTTGAAAATAGGCAACTTAAGTGCACAGAAGAGGTTAAGGAAATGAGGGGTTAAAAATGAACGGCATGCAGTTGATGTTCTAAGGGAATGCTGCATTGTCAGAGGTAATGTCTTTCGGATGTGACGCTAAACTGAGGTCCCATCTGCTCTCTCAGGTGGATGTTAAAGGTCCCAAGGCACTATTTTGAAGAAGCAAGGGAAGTTCTCCCTGGTGTCATGGCCAATATTTATCTCTCAACCAACATCACGAAAACTGATTATCTGGTCATTTATCTCATTGCTGTTTGTGGGACCTTGCTGTGCGCAAATTGGCTGCCGCATTTCCTACATTACAACAGTGAGTACACTTCAAAAAAGTATTTCATTGGCTGGAAAGTGCTTTGGGATGTCCTGTGGTCATGAAAGGTGCTATATAAATGCAAGCCTTTCTTTTCTTGTAGGCAAGAAAGTTTTACAATCATTTCCACACAACTGACGTCATCGGAACTACATCACTGAGTAATGATGACTTCTGACAGAAACGTAATTTTAATCAGGTCTCAGCACCCTTAATAATCTTATTAAGGGTGCCGAGACTGAGGTGGAGGAGAAATTATCATGGGGACATGATTGTGTCCTGCACGTTCCTTCCCCTTTTAGTATATCTTTTATTAGCTGTCATTAATATATGCCGCGATGTGGCAGGCCCACATCCTGTAGCAATGTCCACTCTAAAACAGATGTTGAACCATAGAAAGCCTCTCAGTTTGGATACTTTGCCGAGGTTTACTAAATGGGATGACGGTGGATAGGCAATGGCTAATATTTAAAGAACGTGTGCAGGAATTACAACAATTATTCATCCCTGTCTGGCACAAAAATGAAACAGGAAAGGTGGCTCAACCGTGGCTTACAAAAGAAATTAAGGATAGTATTAGATCCAAAGAGGAGACATATAAAATTGTCAGAAAAAGCAGCAAGCCTGAGGATTGGGAGCAGTTCAGAATTCAGCAAAGGAGGACAAAGAGATTGATTAAGAGGGGAAAAATAGAGTATGAGAGTAAACTAGCAGGGAACATAAAAACTGACTGTAAAAGCTTCTACAAATATGTCAAGAGAAAAAGATTAGTGAAGACAAATGTATGTCCCTTACAGTCAGAAATGGGGGAAATTATAATGGGGAACAAAGAAATGGCAGAACAATTAAACACATACTTTGGTTCTGTCTTCACAAACGGGGACACAAATAACCTCCCAGAAATGTTAAGGAACCAAAGGTCTAGTGAGAGGGAGGAACTGAAGGAAACCAGTATTGGTAAAAAAATAGTGCTGGGGAAATTAATGGGGCTAAAGGCTGACAAATCCCCAGGGCCTGATAATCTACATCCCAGAGTACTAAAGGAAGTGGCCCTGGAAATAGTGGATGCATTGGTGATCATCTTCCAAAATTCTATAGATTCTGGAAGAGTTCCTACAGATTGGAGGGTGGCAAGGGTAACCCCACCATTTAAAAAAGGAGGGAGAGAAAAAACAGGGAATTACAGACCAGTTAGCCTAACATCAGTAGTGTGGAAAATGCTAGAGTCTATTATAAAAGATGTGATAACAGAACACTTAGAGGGCATTAACGGTATTGGACAAAGTCAGCATGGGTTTATGAAAGGGAAATCATGCTTAACAAATCTACTGGAGTTTTTTGAGGATGTAACTAGTAGAATAGATAGGGGAGAACCAGTGAATGTGGTGTATTTGGATTTTCAGAAGGCTTTTGATAAGGTCCCACACAAGAGGTTAGTGTGCAAAATTAAAGCACATGGGATTGGGGGGAATATACTGGCATGGATTGAGAATTGGTTGACAGACAGGAAACAGAGAGTAGGAATAAACGGGTCTTTTTCCGGGTGGCAGGCAGTGACTAGTGGGGTACCGCAGGGATCAGTGCTTGGGCCCCAGCTATTCACAATATATATCAATGATTTGGATGAGGGAACGGAATGTAACATTTCCAAGTTTGCAGACGAAACAAAGCTGGGGTGGAATGTGAGCTGTGAGGAGGATGCAAAGAGGCTCCAATGTGATTTAGACAAGTTGGGTGAGTGGGCAAGAACATGGTAGATGCAGTGTAACATGGATAAATGTGAGGTTATTCACTTTGGTTGTAAAAACAGAAAGGTAGATTATTATCTGAATGGTGATAGATTGAGTAAAGGGGAGGTGCAACAAGACCTGGGTGTCCTTGTACACCAGTTGCTGAAAGCGAGCATTCAGGTGCAGCAAGCAGTTAGGAAGGCGAATGGTATGTTGGCCTTCATTGCAAGAGGATTTGAGTACAGGAGCAGGGATGTCTTACTGCAGTTATACAGGGCCTTGGTGAAACCACATCTGGAGTATTGTGCGCAGTTTTGGTCTCCTTATCTGAGGAAGGATGTCCTTGCCATGAAGGGAGTGCAACGAAAGTTTACCAGACTGTTTTCAGGGATGGCAAGACTGACATATGAGGAGAGATTGGGTGGACTAGAGTTTAGAAAAATGAGAGGTGATCTCGTCAAAACATATAAAATTCTATCAGGACCAGACAGGCTAGATGCAGGGAGGATGTTCCCGATGGTTGGGGAGTCCAGAACCCGGGGTCACAGTCTCAGGATACGGGGTATGCCATTTAGAACCGAGAGGAGGAGAAATTTCTTCACTCAGAGGTTGGTGAACCTGTGGAATTCTCTACCACAGAAGGCAGTGGAGGCCAAGTCATTAGATGTATTCAAGAAGGAGATAGATATATTTCTTAATGCTAAAGGGATCAAAGGATATGGGGAAAAAGCGGGAACAGGGTACTGAGTTAGACGATCAGCCATGATCATTTTGAATGGCGGAGCAGGCCCGAAGGGCCGAATGGCCTTCTCTTGCTCCTATTTTCTATGTTTCTATGAGGTACATTGACCCCCATCGCAAGTTTCAAAGATAAATTGCTGCTGCAGTTAATGCCAGAACGCTCTCAACTTCTCTAAGCTCTGAGTCACACTGCACTAAAATCCATTTTATATTCACTCTGAATAAGTAGAGTTTCTAATTGGAGTGTTAACTAGGATATTGGTGCCCAGTTTCACTGCTTCTAGGCAACAATCCAGCATCTAGGCCAGTTGGCCGTTCTTCATGTGCGAGCCTTGACAGTGAATGCTGGCAGACTATTCAACTATCGAAGGAAACGCGGCCAAGCTCATTCATATCCTCATATCATACATCATCCAAACTTGCAATTTCCAGCGGAAGTCACTGGATAGTGATCAGGACCAGGAATCCTAGCCTAAATGTTTTTCCCTCCTTCGATCTCAGGGACATCGTAGTCACGATCACCACCTTTACAGAAAAGAAAAACTTCATAGTATCAGAGTTGGTACAGCACAGGAGGAGGCCATTCGGCCCATCATGCCTGTGCCAGCTCTTTGAAAGAGCTATTCAATTAGTCCCATTCCCCTGCTCTTTCCCCAAAGCCTTGTAAATTTTTTCCTTTCAGGTATTTATCCAATTCCCTTTTGAAAGTTACTATTAATCCACTTCCACTACCCTTTCAGGCAGTGCATTCCAGATCACTACAACACGCTGCATTAAAAAAAATGTTTCCTCATGTCGCCTCCGGCTCTTTTGCCGATCACCTTAAATTTGTGTCCTCTGGTTAACGATCTTTTGCAAACAGTTTCTCCTTATTTACTCCATCAAAATCGTTCGTGATTTTGAATACTTCTATCAAATCTCCCCTTAACCTTCTCTGTTCTAAGGAGAACTTGCAAATATCTAGTGCCTTTCACACCCCCAGGACATCCCCAAAGCGTTTTACAGCCAACAAAGTACTTCTGAAGTTCTGAAGTGGTCACTGTTTAATGTAGGAAAGGAGGCAGCAAGTTGTTGTTATTGGAGTGACTGACTGCAGGGATCAGAGGCTGACACGGTGTAAAGTAGTCTACATGGCTCAGTGAATCAGACTGGATCGTGTTCAGGGGAACAATCAGGAGGCCCAAAGGTGCTCGCGACAGACATGTGTCACGTTGCAATCAATCAATTCGCTGTCAAGTTTTCTCCGGGGACAGCACCACATTTTAGAAATTTAATCAATTTTGTGCAAAATCAATGTTTTTTTGGGCTGTGTTTTCGGTTTTAATTTAGATTGAAGTGAATCTAAATTGAATGCTGAATGAATGATTAAAAGGGTCATGGTGTGAAGTTTGTAAATTGGTTGCTTTTAACCGAAGTTCACAGGAATTCTGTTCCAAGTCTGAGGTTCTTTAGCAAACTGGTCATGTGTTCATAAGGGTTCAAGGTTGTTATATGGTCACTAAGATAATAATGCATTTACTGGGATTCAGATTAGTTATCATTTACAATGAATCAAACTAATTATGTATTTGCTGTGATTCGGACTAGTTATTTTTTTTAAATTCATTCTCAGGGTGTGGGTGTCAACAGCAAGGCTGGCATTTATTGGCCATCCATAGATGTCTTTGAGAAGGTAATGGTGAGCTGCCTTCTTGAACCGCTGCAGTCCATGTAAAGGTGCTCCCACAGTGCCGTTAGGTAGGGAGTTACGGGATTTCGACCCAGCGACAATGAAGGAATGACGATATATGTCCAAGTCAGGATGATGTGTGACTTGGAGGTGGTGTTGTTCCCATGCACCTGCTGTCCTTGTCCTTCTAGGTGGTGGAGGCCATGGGTTTGGGAGGTGCTGTCGAAGAAGCCTTGGCGAATTGCTGCAGTGCATCCTGTAAATGGTACACACTGCAGCCACAGTGCGCCGATGGTGAAGGGAGTGGATGGTTAAGGTGGTGGATGGGGCACCAATCAAATGGACTGCTTGATATCAGGATTTAGATTAGTTATAAATTTACTCGGACTCAGACTAGTTCTGTGTTCATGGGATTCAGATTAGTTATACCTTTATTAGGATTCAATATAGTTATTATATCCAGACTACCTATACCCTTGTCAGGATTCAACTGTGCCAGTGACCATCATTCTATATTTATACATCTTCAAACATCTGAGAAGTAATCTGAGGTAGAGAGGGATCAGATTTCCCTCTTTAGTAAATGCCACAATCATACTGTGCTGGATTTTCCATCACATGGCCTTACTCTGGCAGTAAATCTGTATCTGGACACATTGCTCCTGATAAGACTCCTGTTACAATATTGGAATCTCTGCTCAGCACTCCTCCTGCCTCTGTTATTTATGACAGAAATAGAGATTTCACTTGTGAACAGGTGATGGGGTGAGGAATATCCCAGTTTAACAATGTTGTAAAAACAACGTGCCAGTGAAACAAATGACTGGAGAATTGACCTTCTGGCAGGAGAGTCCAGTAACATCTGATTTAAAGGGCTCCTATTAACAATACAACCTCGGCCATGTTGTCTGCAAGGCTAACAATTTCTTTTATCTGCATCATACAAAAAGCATGGAACATCTCTCCCCATGGGATCAAGAACGGGGAAAGTGCATAGCTTAGATTTAACTACTTTATGTGGAGGGTGGTGAGCACATGGAATTGCCTGCCTGAGAGGCAGTGGAGCAGATAGTGTGGAAAACGGTAAGGGATTATTGGATAGATATTTGAGGGGCATTAGCTTTTGGGGTTGATTTCAACATCTTTCCAGTTGGTTGGTACTGAGCTGTACAAACCAGGCCGATCCCAGGTTCAATCATAGGTTTGTGCTGAGATAGCTGGCCTCAACTGGGACAACCATTAGGGAACTACAATTGGCTCCACCACTCCAGGGCTAAGGAGGAACACAATTACCTAGGCTTTGCCTCCTGATTGCATCTAGCGACCCCCCTGCTGGAAGATAGACGTGTGATCATCAGGTGAGGACATGAATGGACTTAGCAGTGATGACCCCCACGGAAAAATGGCTACCAACACTCACTGTCTTGCTGTGTGCAATTTGACTGCTGCGATTCCCTCAATTACAATAGTGATTACACTTCAAAAAGTACTTTATTGGCTGTAAAGCACTTTGGGATGACCTGAGGTCATGAAAGACGCTATATAAATGCAAGTCGTCCTTCTATATCTCTATCGACCACCGTATCCGTCTCTATCTATCTTCTATATAAAATTTGAAAGCATCTGTCACACTCCAAATGTCACATTCCAGATGTCACACTTCAAAATATCAAAAGCATAAGGGAAGAAAGCCATTCATTTCAGGCTGTTTTCTTTTAACGTGGAACTATAAATTTACAACCACCTTCTAATCTATAAACTGCCCTCATCAAAAACAATTACTTTCTAATTGACCTCAGACTGTTTAGTAAAAGGAATTAAACTTTATAGCCTTAAATGGGGCCACCTTAAAAACAGCTCCACACAGGAAGCAAAGTTATACATTTGGTGTTACTTTAAATTCACTGTAAGCGATATCAGGGGAGATCCATTACAGAATATAAATCCCAGGAATTGACATTTTATAAAGTGTTAATGGGAACCCTCTGGGTCATTGAGGGAAATCCCATGTTCCCAGCAGGAGTGGAGCTCTCAGGGAGTACACAGTATGAAATCGTGGGGTGTGCGCCCACAATCTGCTCTATTGTACTTCCCATTAGTGCCGCTCCCCACTGGGCGGGTGGGAATGTGGAATCAACCCCCATTGTTGTATTTACTGGACAATACATGGAGACAATGGAAAGGATTGAGAACAGGACGACCCAGATGATTCAGGTTTGGGGTCACCGAGCAGCGAAGGGAGGCTAAGGTAGTTGCATCCATTCTCACTTGAAAGAGAAAGATTATTTGGGAACACTATCTGAGTTTTGCAAATGATAAAGGGCATTGATAATGATAGTATGAACTAGAGGAAATGATTATAATCTAAGGAGACCAGATGTTAACCTAAGGAATAATTGAATTCTCACAGTCATTGTCCAGTAACCCAGTGCTGTCTGAGCACTGGACACAGGGCTAGAAGTTCGGATCCACTCCATCTTTCTTCCTTCTGAGAATGTGGAGAGGAGACCTGAGGCAACCTCCCACACCGTCTCCACAGCAACCACTTGAAGCACCTCCAACCCAATCAACTTCTTTTGGAGTGCATGACTGCTGTTTTGTTGACAAACATGACAGCCACTTTGCACCGACAACATACCACAAACATCAATGAAATGGATAATCAGTTAATTTGTTTTCTTTTTGTTACTATTGATTGAGAAGAAAAAGTGCTGGCTAGGATTACCAGCGCCAAGGAAACTAAACCTCGACGTGAACAAACAATGAAGGCATTGGTTTAATGTGTCATCTAAAGGAAAGAAAGGGAGATTGAAAGAGAGACAGACAGACAGAAAGACAGACAAGACTTGCATTTATATAGCGCCTTTCACGACCTCAGGACCTCTTACCGTTTTACCAACAAACGCACAAGATGGTTAAAGTTCACATGCTTATGCTGTGCGAATATGAATATTGAGGTCAAACGCCCAACGACATGGTCATTTTTTATTTACTAATCAGAAATGCAATTAGGCACACCTGGACTCCCGATTGGCCACATGTGACTATTGTAGTGGACAACACTGGCTAAGATCAGGAGTTCAATTTCTCAATTTGACGTATTCGAGTCCACAAACTTGCGATCTAAAGGCAACTTAGCTAAGCTTGGCACACAAATACTTATTGTCTACTGGAGACTGGCTTCTGTGAACATTGCCTCTAAAAGCCATTGAATTACTGAACAGACTGCCAGCCAATGCATTGGATGCTGTCTGTTTCAGTTAAAGCACTCAGATTAGATCTGGATCAATTCCTGCTTCAGCAAACAGTGGAAGGATATAGGTTTAGGGAGGGAAAATATTAAAAATGGTCAGATTGAGTCATGGAACAGGACCTGGATGACAGACCAGCCTGAATGACCTGTTCTCATGCATACATCCTTCTTATTTACTGAAATCTATATAATGTCACACCAACCACAGCACCAGCACTTTTTTCATAGAGCTGACAACAGTTGACTGCATGTCATCCAAAGACTTCAGCTGTGAAATGAATGGGTTTAATTTCCGCTGTGCACTACCTTCAGCGTACCGATTAACAAGTTTGCATAAATTCCTGTCTGCTCTCACTTAGCGTAGCCTTTAGCTTGTTTAAAATGAAAAAAGCTGGTTAATGACTTGATTCAAAATTTCCCAGATGGGAATTTATGTGAACACATTAACCAGTGTGCTAAAAAAAAAACACCCAGAGGAAATTAAAGTCATAAGTCTAAAACCACTTTCTTTTCAGCTGCCTACTTTGTTTCAATCCTCTTCTATAAAATTAAAAACAATCCATTAAAAGAACCGACGAAGTAAAGTTCCTTCTAACAAAACAGGGGTGAAGCTTGCCTTCGCCATAATTACTGTGATTTTGTTAACATTTAGCTTTGAACTGTGTGAGTATTAAGATTGCAATTTTATTACGGAGTTGATCACTGAGAAAAACGTGATCCCTCTCTTCATTAAAAGAGGAATTTCATAAGATTCATAGTGGAAACAAAAAAGAAATTCACTGACTACCCATTCATAAACGCAGAATATCCAACGGTTTCAACCTTTACTCTCATTTATATTAAATCGCTTTTCGCTCCAGATAAGTCAAGTGATTTCTTTTTCTCTGCATGCCAATTCTGTTTTAAATCTCAAAGAACTACTTTTATTGTTGGCCATGGATTTTTACACTAACCCTAGATGAAGGCAGGAACAGAGCTCTCAAAAGATGTCCTCTGTTTCTGTCTCTGAACTGGATCTTACAGGGTCAGAAAGTCTTTCTTTAGAATTAGAACATTCCTTGATTTCTTTCAATGTTCAAGGAAGTGACGATAACGTCATGGCTCCAATGACAGCCACTTGGGCTCATTCCTTCTTTGAATCAGCTGCTTGATTTAGTTTTCTCTTCTCTTTTTTACCGATCAAAAGTTTTAACAGAATAGCTGGCCCAGGGTAAAAGTCATCAAATCCTACAAATATCGCAGTATAGAATCGTGGAATTCACAGCACCCAAGGAAGTCACTCGACCCATCGTACCGAGAGTGGTGCTGGCTGATCAACTGGAACTGTCCCATTTCCCTACACATATCCTTTTATATTCTTCCTTTTCAAACAATTGTTCAACTCCCTTTTAAAAGAGGACGGTGTTTCTGCCTCAATAGCCACTTGTGGTAAAGCATTCCATGTTCTAGTAATTCTGTGTGAAAAAATTCGTCTAACTTCTCTCTTCATTCTTCATGGTCATCCTGAGTCTATGCCCCATGTTGCTGATTCACCAACCAGTGATCGCTGAATCCCCCAGCATCAACATCCTGGGGGTCACCATTGATTAGAAACTTAACTGGACCAGCCATATAAATACTGTGGCTACAAGAGCAGGTCAGAGGTTGGGTATTCTGTGGCGAGTGACTCACCAAAGCCTTTCCACCATCTACAAGGCACAAGTCAAGAGTGTGATGGAATACTCTCCACTTGCCTGAATGAGTGCAGCTCCAATAACACTCAAGAAGCTCGACACCATCCAGGACAAAGCAGCCCACTTGATTGGCACCCCATCCACCACCCTAAACATTCACTCCCTTCACCACCAGCACAAAGTGGCTGCAGTGTGTACCATCCACAGGATGCACTGCAGCAACTCGCCAAGGCTTCTTCAACAGCACCTCCCAAACCCGCGACCTCTACCACCTAGAAGGACAAGGGCAGCAGGTACATGGGAACAACACCACCTTCACGTTCCCCTCCAAGTCACACACCATCCTGACTTGGGAATATATCGCCGTTCCTCCATTGACACTGAATTCACCCATTCCAATTTACACTTCCTTCTCAGTCCTTGCACTGCTAAGTTCACAATCCTTCAATCTGATTGGTAAAGGAGATACACAGTTGCTTGCCCTGTTCACTCAGATCCCAGATGCCCTGTAGAGGGCTCCGTGCTGTTTCCATCTCACATTTCCAGCAACTTGTGGCGCAAAATATCATGGCGATTAAACGGGCAAGGACAAGTCTAACTAATGGCGGATGCCATTCATTGACCAGCTACAGCAAATTCTGGGCCACAATTGTTTGAAAAGGAAGAATATAAAAGGATATGTGGAACGTGCAGGGAAACGGGACAGATCCAACTGAAAAGCCAGCGCCACTACAGGCACGATGGGCCGAATGACCTCCTTGAGTGCGGTGAATTTCACGCTTCTATCTCTGTTGCTCTGTTAAGTCTCGTCATTTAGGATGTACTTCCTTTCACTGATCTTTATTCCCAATATGAGCAGCTTTGGCATTGTTCTGCATCTAGCTGTCCATTCTACTAACTTGTCCATGTCCTCCTGCGTTTCTCCTCGTAGTTTGACGTGCCTATGTGATTTTGCTAGAAATACTGAATGGAGGAAATGGCTCCCTGGTGTTAATAATGTCTAAAGACTTAGATTGCACAACTGTTATGATTTTCAGGCTGCCCTAGATATTTCTTGCATGCTCAGCACTAAGGCTCCTGGGAAAAGGTAGAGGCAGAGACCACTGCATATATTAAGGCTGAATAATTATAATAAAAGAATACAAAGACTCCTATTGCATTGTAGATTTGTCAGGTGAATTTGTCACATGACTTTCCCCTTTGTCGAGGCTTCTCGTGAGCGCTACCATTAAAACCCCCATTTCGTTTCGTGCGACCTTCTCTTTCCCATGCACTCATTCAGAAAATCCAGTGGGCCATTTTCACCTTCACTGCTTGGTGGTGTAAACGGGAAAAGGCAATGAAAATCAAATGAGTTCTACAATGGGCGGGTGATCCGTTCCGTCAAGTATGCTACGCAAGCAGTGAAAGTGAAGAGAGAAATTGTCCCCCTTAGTGTTTGGGCAAGTGAAATGGAGGAGCTCTTGGGAGTCAAAACTTTGTTTTTCTTACTGACAATAAAAAGAAAGCTTGGATTCCAGAGATAACAACTAAGGCCTGAACTTTAGGTAGCAATGCATAATTATAAATTATAATAAACGGAGTTGGTGAGACTATTTAATCACAAGTCTTTAAAATAATGAAAGGGTTTGATAGGGTAGACATAGAGAAAATGTTTCCACTTGTGGGGGAGTCCAAAACTAGAGGTCATAAATATAAAACAGTCACTAATAAATATAATAGAGAATTCAGGAGAAACTTTTTTACCCAAAATGTGGAACATGCTACCACAAGGCGTAGTCGAGGCAAATAGCATTGATATATTTAAGGGGAAGTTAGATAAGCACATGAGGGAGAAAGGAATAGAAGGGTATGCTGATAGGGGCAGATGAGCAGAGAGGGAGGAGGCTCATGTGGAGCATAAACGCCGACATAGACCAGTTGGGCCGAATGGCCTGTTTCCGTGCTGTTGACTCAATGTAATGTAACAAGTAGTTCATGCAGGCAAACCCAATCTTGTCCACTCCAAATGTCCAGACATGCATTTTTTGAGCAAGGATCACTGGATAGTGATCATGAGAGAGAATCCCAGCTGATTTCCCCCCCTCGTAAACCTAAGGATGCTGCAGTGAATTGTAAAACCTTAACAGCCCAGCAAAGATCAGCAATCTCAGCGCAAACCGGATGTGGGAACTTGCAGGTCTGTGTTGACTAGGTGCCAGGGTGTATTGTTTGTGTAACTGCAAAAACCGTTTGGATATAATTTCAACATCCACCTCGAGCACTTCTAAAATAACCAGACGACACAAGAAAGAAACTAGCAGCTTTTACAATTCCAGACCATTGCCTCACACCAACAAACAGAGAAGGTGCAATCTCATTATCTGTTACAATTATCTCCTATGGTTGAACTTTCATGTTAGCGAGAAAACAATGACAGAATAAGGACACAATTATAAATGGATGTTGTGCAATTTGTTTTTGTTGTTGTGTATTAAACTTGATTTATACAGAAGACTGCAGATAAGGTGCTGCCTCTTTGCAGAACCTGTCTTGGTCAATACAAGACACAGCAGTTTTCAATCTAGCGTGTGCTAATTCCCTTCCTGGATAATTTGGCATCTAATTCAATATATTGAGATAACTTCATTGAATTTGTTGAGAAACAAATGAAAAACTAATAAACTAGAAAAGTGCAAGGGAAAAAGGGACACATACTGTTAGGCATGAACAAAATTACCTTTCAAACGTTAAAAGTAACCCTTTGCTCCTTATAATTTTTATCACTCGAAGTGTCCGTTGTTAATTCAGCTATCTCACATCTTATCATTACAGCTGAGGTCACATTGTGCTCTACACTGTCAAGCTGCCACTTACATCTTCTAGAATGAACACAATCATAGAACGATTACGGCACAGAAGGTGGCCATTCGGCCCATCGAACCTGCGGCGGCTTTCAGCAACAGCAATCCAGCCAGTCCCACTCCCCCGCTCTTTCCCCGTAGCCCTGCAAATTTTTCTCCTATCTAATTCCTTTTTGAAAGCCATAACTGACCCTGCTTCAACCACCCTTTCAGGCAGTGCATTCCAGATCCTAACCACTCGCTGGGGAAAAAAGATTTTCCTCATGTTGCCTTTGGTTATTTGCCAATCACCTTAAACATGTGTCCTCTGGTTCGCGACCCTTCCGCCAGTGGAAACAGTTTTTCTTTATTTACTTTGTCGAGACCCTTCGTGATTTTGAACACCTCCATCAAATCTGCTCTAAGGAGAACAATCCCAGCTTCTCAAGTCTATCCACGTAACTGAGGTCCCTCATTCCTGGATCCGTTCTAGTAAATCTTTTCTGCACCCTCTCTAAGGCCTTCACATCTTTCCGAAAGCGCGGTGCCCAGAATT
Organism: Heptranchias perlo; assembly: GCF_035084215.1. Classification (NCBI taxonomy): domain Eukaryota; kingdom Metazoa; phylum Chordata; class Chondrichthyes; order Hexanchiformes; family Hexanchidae; genus Heptranchias; species Heptranchias perlo. Next base: position 12,741,850 of record NC_090331.1, on the reverse strand, counting down.
GGACACAATATTCCAATTGCGGCCGAACCAGTATTTTGTAAAGGTTCAACATGACTTCCTTGCTTTTGTACTCTATGCCTCTATTTATAAAGCCCAGAATCCCGTAAGCTTTCTTAACTGCTTTCTCAACGTGACATGCCACCTTCAACGACCCATGTACATATACTCCCAGGTCTCTCTGATCCTGCACCCCCTTTAGAGTTATACCCTTTAGTTTATACAGCCTCTCCTCATTCTTCCTACCAAAATGTATCACCTCACACTTCTCAGCGTTAAATTGGATCCGCCACATGTCCACCCATTCTACCAGCCTGTCTACGTCCGCTTGAAGTCTATCACTATCCTCCTCACTGTTTACTACACTTCCAAGTTTTGTGTCATCTGCAAATTTTGAAATTGTGCCATGTACACCCAAGTCCAACTCATTAATATATATCAAGAAAAGCAGTGGTCCCAGCACTGACCCCTGGGGAACACTACTGTATACCTTCCTCCAGTTTGAAAAACAGCCATTCACCACTACCCTCTGCTTCCAATTACTTAGCCAATTTCGTATCCATGTTGCCACTGCCCCTTTTATTCTGTGGGCTTCAATTTTATTGACAAGCCTATTATGTGGCAATTTATCCAATGCCTTTTGGAAGTCCATATACACCACATCAACTACATTGCCCTCATCAACCCTTTCTATTACCGCATCAAAAAACTCAATCAAGTTAGTTAAACACGATTTGCCTTTAACAAATCCATGCTGGCTTTCCCTAATCAATCCACACTCGTCCAAGTGACTACTAATTTTGTCCTGGATTATTGTTTCTAAAAGCTTCCCCACCACTGAGGTTAAACTGACTGGCCTGTAGTTGCTGGGTTTATCTTTACATCCTTTTTTGAAAATGGGTGTAACATTTGCAATTCTCCAGTCCTCCGGTACCACCCCTGTGTCTAAGGAGGATTAGAAGATTGTGGCCAGTACCTCCTCAATTTCCATCCTTACTTCTCTCAGCAACCTAAGATGCATCCCATCCGGACCTGTTGACTTATCTATTTTAAGTACAGCTAAACTTTCTAGTACCTCCACTTCATCAATTTTTTAATCCCATACAGTATCTCAACTACCTCCTCTTTTTTTTTATTCGTTCATGGGATGTGGGCGTCGCTGGCGAGGCCGGCATTTATTGCCCATCCCTAATTGCCCTGTGGCTTTGGCCATATCTTCTTCCTTGTTAAAGACAAATGCAAAGTACTCATTTAGTACCTCAGCCATGCCTTCTGCCTCCACGTGTCTACCCCCTTTTTGGTCCCTAATCGGTCCCACGCGTCCTCTTACTACCCGTTTACTATTTATATGCCTAAAGACTTTTGGATTCCTTTTTATGTTGGCTGCCAGTCTATTCTCATACTCTCTCTTTGCCCCTCTTATTTCCTTTTTTACTTCCCCTCTGAACATTTTATATTCAGCCTGGTTCTCACTTGTATTACCAACCTGACATCTGTCATAAGCCCCCTTTTTCTGCTTTATCTTGCTCTCTATCTCTTTCGTCATCCAGGGAGGTCTGGCTTTAGTTGCCCTACCTTTCCCCCTCGTGGGAATTTATCTAGACTGTACCCGAACCATCTCTTCTTTAAAGGCTGCCCATTGTTCGATTACCGTTTTGCCTGCTACTCTTTGAATCCAAATTACTCGAGCCAGATCCATTCTCAACCCACTGAAATTGGCCCTCCTCCAATTAAGTATTTTTACTCTTGATTGCTCCTTGTCCTTTTCCATAGCTAATCCAAACCTTATGATACTATGATCGATGTTCCCTAAATGTTCCCCCACTGACACTTGCTCCACTTGACCCACCTCATTCCCCAGAACCAGATCCAGCAATTCCCCCTTCCTCACTGGGCCGGATACGTACTGATCAAGAAAGTTCTCCTTCTTTACCCTTTACACTATTATTTATATTAGAGTAGCTGAAGTCCCCCATTATCACTACTCTATGGTGCTTGCATCTTTCTGTAATTTCCCTGCAAATTTGCTCCTCTATATCCTTCCCAGTAGTTGGTGGCCTATAGAATACACCCAGTAGTGTAATAGCACCTCTATTGTTTCTTAACTCTAACCAAATAGATTCTGTCCTTGAGCCCTCCAGATCATCCTCTCTCTCCAGCACCGTAATATTCTCCTTAATCAATACTGCCACCACCCCCCTCCTTTCTTTCCTTCCCTATCTTTCCTGAACACCTTGTATCCAGGAATATTTAGTACCCAATCCTGCCCTTTTTTGAGCCAGATGTCCGTAATTGCCAGAACATCATATTCGCATGTGGGTAATTGCGCCTGCAGCTCACCAACCTTATTTATCATGCTTCATGCGTTCACACACATGCACTGTAAGTCTTAGACCATCTCGTATTCTCCCTTAGTCTGACCCCACTTAATATTGTACTATTTCTTACTCTGGTGCTATCTTTCTCTTCCAATCCTTTGTGCACCTTGTTTCTCCTTTCTAATGTTGCATCCTGGTGCCCATCCCCCTGCCAAATTAGTTTAAACCCTCCCCCACAACACTAGCGAACCTCCCCACGAGGACGTTGGTCCCAGCTCTGTTGAGATGCAACCTGTCTGGCTTGTACAGGTCCCACCTCCCCCAGAACTGGTCCCAATGGCCCAGGAATCTAAAGCCCTCCCTCCTACACCATCCCTCCAGCCACGCATTCATCTGCTCTATCCTCCTATTTCTATACTCACTCGCACATGGCACTGGGAGTAATCCTGAAATTACTACCCTTGAGGTCCTGTTCTTTAGCCCTTTTCCTAGCTCCCTAAAAATTGCCTGCAGGACCTCATCCCTCTTTCTACCTATGTCGTTGGTACAGATGTGGACCACGACCTCTGGCTGTTCACCCTCCCCCTTCAGAATGTTCTGCAGCTACTCAGTGACATCCTTGACCCTGGAACCAGGGAGGCAACATACTATCCTGGAATCACGCCTGCAGCCGCAGAAACACCTGCCTGTTCCCCTAACTATTGAATCCCCTATCACTATTGCTCTCCTGACCTTCCTCCTCCCCTCCCTCTACAGTTGAGCCACCTGTGGTGCTGTGGACTTGGCCCTGGTTGTACTTCTCAGAGGGACCATCGCCCTCACCAGTATTCAGAACTGAATACTGGTTAGAGAGCGAGAGGCCCTCAGGGGACTCCCGCACTACCTGCCTAGTCCTCCTTATCTGCCTAGCAGTCACCCAGTCCCTCTTTGCCTGCACCCTCTTAAGCTGTGGGGTGACCACCTCCTGAAACGTGCTATCCACGAAAGTCTCAGCCTCTTGGATGCACTGCAGTGACGCCAGCTGTTGCTCAAGCTCCGAAATCCGAAGCTCGAGCTCCTCCGGCTGACGACACTTCCTGCACGTGTGGTTGTCCAGGACACAGGAGGCGTACGGGAGTTTTCACGTGGCACAGGCCGTGAATTTGACAGGTCTGAGCTGCCCTGCCATGCCTCGATTTATTAGATTACTAACTCGTTTAGAAATAAACTAAAGACTAAAAAAAAACTCACCAGCTACTCACCAATCAGTTCCGTCCCTTGTGCTGACGTCACTTCAGGTCTTTTCCCCGCTTCCTGGACCTTGATTTTTACCTGCTCCAATGCTCCGATGTTCCACCCCACCTCCCCCCCCCCCCACCCCGGTCTCCGTGCTCGCTCTGGATTCCAGGCTCCCGATTGAAGCCTAGTCCCTGGGCCGGCACCGATGCTCCGATAATCTTTCCAGACTTTGAGTTGGGTTCCGTGTCAGTACAGATCGGAGATGCATTACCTCAGTGCAGCATTATTTGAAGACAAGCTCTCAGATGAAATTGAAGGATTAAAGTTTGTGCAGAAGGAGAGCCTTCCGAGGTACCCATGAGACCATCAAAGGATCCTCATCACATTACCATGGGGCTCAGTGAGAATCTCAACTAGATTGCATGGGAATCTAGGCACATTAAGTACATTCAATTGAAGTTGGACAGATGGGGCATATAGTACTAGCCACCTGGAATACCTGGTGCAAATAGGCTTGGTGATGGACAGAATATGGGATTTGAAACTCAGCTCAGGACACTGGGGTTGTGTCACCAGGTTTAGCCTGAGCAAAAAGCCAGGCAGGGGATAGAATCGCGACCTTTTTGTGGGAGCCAAACTGGATGTTTTCTGCCTGGCCAATGTTAAGTTGGCGAAAGTTCTTGGGCATCCACAACTTGATGTTGGACAAGCACTTTGGGACGCCTTGAGGTTGTGAAATGTTTTACATAAATGCAAGTCTTTTTTTTAAAACTCACTCATCTGTAGATTTTCTGGGAGCAGGAGAATGGGTTGATATCGAATGGTCCGTGGTACAAAACAGAGTACCCCTTAACTCACTGTGAGCAACATCGTGGAAGATGCACTGGTATCCATAATATAACAGTGCCCTATCTGCATCATTTTGTTGCCATTACATTCAAGCATGGTACAAGGAGAAAGCAACCTTCCACAAAATGTCATCCTGTGTGATCACTCCGTACGCTACCTTGTGAACGGCATCAAGAAACAATCATTGTACACTGACCCATCACACCGCACAGCACAGGGTGCATGGATTTTAATTTCCGCCGCTGTTGAAGTTATTTTAATGCTCATCGTTAATGTTATTCAAATGAGACACCGCTGGTTGTATCAAATGAATTATGCGCTTAAGTTTTAGATGGGGGTTACACGCGTCCTTAAAGCAGTGGTTTTCTAATCAATTGGTGAAGAGGGCCCATTGTAAATATTGGCACATTCCCGAGGACCCCATGCCCAAACTTCTAAAAGACGGTATCAGCTGCTCAAAGGAAACATTGCAGAAAACAATATTTTTCCGCATGTAGCAATGTGCTAGTAAGTCAATAAACCCAGAGAAATATACAAACATTTGATGACAGACAGACATGAATCCGATGGCAGTGTAGCACCAATTCTCTGACCCACACTTCCTTCAAGAGCTGTTCCTCTCTGGGAATGCAGGATCAGGAAGTTAACCCGACCATTCCAGCACTAACAGAAAATAAGTGCAGTGGCTGCAGAAATCATTTTCTTCTGAGGATATAATTCATCTTTTAATTAAAAACAAAAGATGATCGCTCTTTTACTAATGTGGAGTGACTGCAGGAGTGATATTAATAGTGGAGCAGGGAACAAGGAGTCAGAAGAGCAGAGGGAGGATAAGGCAAGACCCAAGGTGTTAAAGTCAACTCTTTCATTAATATAAAGGTCTGTGAGGTAGAGCAAATGATTTCATAAGTTGTTTTAAAGCGAATTGGAAACAAGTCACAGAGCAATTATTTAACAAAAGCCCAAATGAGGGGTATAACTATTTAAAACTGTTAAAATGTCAGGGGCAGATATTCTATTCCAGTCCACGTTACAGCACTGAGCAAACTGATGCTCCATTCTTTATAATTGCACGATTTATGTTTTTTATTCAAACCACGTTAATTAGCTTTGAATTCCCTACCCAAATGCTGTCTTCTTGACGATACTGCTTCCAGTTCCTTCCAGTGTCACTGAACATTAGCACATAACTCGTCACCCAGTCCGAACTCCCATATCGGCCTTGGGTGGCTACGGCAGTGATTTCTGTCCTCTCGCCGAGGTCCATCTGTAACCATTGGTATTTATTAGATTCCAGGGGCGACCATCCACCAGCACCTTCAAAGAAGAGTTAAAGAAACAAAATAAAATGAAGAAAAAGATAGAAGGGGCTGTGAAGCAGAGAAATCTGACACATTTCAAATCATAAGAACGTCAATTTATATTTAATATCTATTTATGAGATGTGGCTGGGTTTACTTTTTGTTCTCAGGGTGTGGGCGACACTGGTAACGTTACATTTGCCTGTCTCTTGTTGCCCTAAGAAGAAGTGATAGGCCTTCTCCTTAACCTCTTGCAGTCCTTGTGGTGATGAAGCTCCCAGAATGGTGTTAGATAGAGAATTCCAGGATATTGGCCCAGTAATGATGAAGGAATAATAATATATATCCAAGGCAGGAAGGTGTGTGACTTGGAGGGGGACTCGGAGGTGATAGTGTTTCCAGGACATTGCTGCTCTTGTTCTTCTGTGTTGGACGTTGCAGGGGAGGGAGGTGCTGTTAAAGTAACATTGAGTGGCTGCAGTACATCGTGTAGACTGTACATACTGCAGCCATAGTGCGCTGGTGATTGAGGGGGTGGATAGTGAGTTCAGTGGCAGGGGCACCAATCAAGCAGTACTACTCTGTCCTAGATGGTGATGAGTTTCTTGAGTGTCGTTGTGGCTGCACCCATCCAGGCAATTGGTGAGTATTCCATCGCATTCCTAACTTAGAAATACATAGAGTTACAGCATGGAAACAGGCCACTCTTCACGCGAGCCAAAAGTCCTGCTCACATTTGCCCATCCTGTTCCCATATCTTTTCATCCCTTTTTCTTTCATCCACCTATCCCATCTCATCTGAAAAGTTGACATAGGGGTCATTCTAAGGTATGCCTAGTGGTGCTCCTGGCACGTCCTTCTACACAGAGTTAGTCGCCTCCTCCCACCCCTCTTCATCAACCCATATTGGCATGTTCTTCTATTCCTTTCTCCCTCATGTACTTATCTCGCTTCCCCTTAAATGCATCTATGCTATTTGCCTCAACTACTCCTTGTGGGAGCGAGTTCCACATTCTAACCATTCTTTGGGTAAAGAAGTTTCTCCTGAATTCCTTATTGGACTTATTAGTGACTATCTTACATTGATGACCTCTAGTTTTGGACTCCCCCACAAGTGGAAACATTTTCTCTACATCTACCCTATCAAACTCTCTTGTTCTTGTTGTTCTTACTTACTCTTGTTGATCTCCTCACCACCTGATGCAGGCCCAGTTTGGCGGGTATGTTCTTCAGAACTTGCCAGCTTGGTCAGTGTTAGTGAGCCATTCTTAGTGGTGCAAATTCAAGTCCCCCTCCCAGAGTACGGTCTGTGCCTGTTCTTTCCTCAAAGCCTCCTCCAAATTATGCTCAATATGGAGGAGTACTAATTTGTCAGTTGAGGGGAGGGCACTGGGTTGTGATTAGCAAGAGATTTTCTTTACCTTGTTTGATCAGAAGCCATGAGACTTCATTGGGTCCAGAAGCAATGTTAACTACTCCCAACTGACTGTATATCACCGTGCCCCCAACTCTGATGGGTCAATCCTGACAGTGGACAGGACATCCCCAGTATGGTGATGGAGGACTCTAGGATGTTGGCTGATAGATATGATTCTGTGGGTACGACTATGTCAGGTTTAACTAGTCTTTGCGACCGCTCTCCTGACTTAGGCACCAGCCCCCAGCTAAGCTGGTAAGAAGGTCTTTGCAGGGTTGACTGAGCTGAGATGGCCTTAGTCTTAACCTAATATGATGTCTGGGTCATCTTAAATTTGAAATCTGTATTCTGAGAGAGTCTCTCAACTCAGAGCAAAGAAGGTAAAGGGGAGATTTAATGGAAATGTTGAAAATTATGAAGAGTTTTGATAGAGTGGATAGGGAGAAACCATTTCTACTGGCAGGAGGGTGGGCAACCAGACACAGATTTGATGTAATTGGCAAAAGAGCCAGAGGGGAGATGAGGAGAAATGTTTTTACGCAGCGAGTTATGATCAGGAATGTACTGCCCGAAAGGATGGTGGAAACAGATTCAATGCTAACTTTCAAAAGGAAATTCAATATATACTTGAAATGAAAAATATTGCAGGGCTATGGGGAATGGGACTAAACAGATAGTTCTTTCAAACAGCCAGCACAGGCACAATGAGCTGCATGGTCACCTTCTGTGTTCTATGATTCTATGATTCTATGAACGATGCACATAATAATACAAAAAAAGAACAAACATGCTACACTTACCCACATTGGTGGGTCATCTTGTTAGACTCAAACAAAATGACTCCTAACTATCTTTCTGCATTCTCCTTCTGAGCCTGGCCAAAGTTTGCTCTCACAGCTTTCTATTCCAAACTTAGGTTTGCAGTCTTTGCTGAACTTGGAGGGGGACAACAATTCTCCCCATCAGGGGGAGTTTTTGTCACTGTTTTCATTTACAATCAGAAAGTAAGGCCTACCAGACAACTCCTGTCAAGTGCCTGGGACCAGAGGCTTCCCAGCACAATGTTTACTGATTACTGAGAAAGGCTAATAAATTGATTACTGTTTATAATCTTTAGAGAAGACAAGTTCAATATTTGTTCCATTTGCATTTAACCTCCTTTTGTTTCAATGCTCTTTTCTAAGTTTGTGTAAAATGTAGAAATGCATAAACAGTTACTTGAACATAGTAAAGAAGAAATGCATGATGGATATTTGACCATATTAACTCTTTGGTTCCCATAATGGGGTAGCTACAGCACACACACACAGAAAGACACAATTGTGTAATTACGTTTAAGCCTTGGTATGTTGATAATTAAGTTGGCTATACAGGTGCTTAGTACCGTCTGCCCCCCCCTAGCAGATAAGGGTATTGCTGACTATAAAATATAATGAGAATACAGTTTCTTGAGAGGCCATGTGGCCTTGAGACTGACTTCAGCCCTACTGATAACCAGCTCAAGAATGTAGGGAGGATAATGTGCTCAGGCCTATGAGGCCTACGTGCCAAAATAGGAATGAGCTATGGACGTCCAGAGGGGCAGGCTCACTACTTGATTGACCAACTACCTGAACCAATAAAGAATGTACATGTACACCCATATTCTATGACAGGTGGACATTACTAATTAAACTGTATAAATGTGAACTGTTTCCTTTGTTCAGTGAAGAGGTTGTTCTGACCATTGTTCAGAATACAGCTTCCCTTGTATACAAGTCAATTAAAAGTAAAACTTTTCCCTTTGTGATACTGGTCTGAGTGTGTTAGTGCATTGATATAGTGTTAAGTTTCGACAAAACACACTTCGTTTTACAAAGTGGTCACAAAACCAGGTGAATACCCAACATGGCAAGATTGGGTTGGCCATTGCGATCACACCTCACCTTGTATCTAATGGGTGTAGTATGAGGGAATGCCTATAACAGGCAACTCATGCCCATTACTTTTAAAAAAGAAATTGTATCTCAGGGTTAAGAGCGTGTAACTCATAATCAGAAGGCTGGAATCTGAATAATTGTTTTGATTGCCTCTCACACTCAATGGGTGAGATTCACTCAAACTTGTCCAAGGCTGCCTGATGGGTAAACGATTCCCCCTCAGAGAGGAGGAGAGAAATCCTGCAGTTTGTGTCCTACCTTCTTCCTCCTGTCTCCTGCTACAGAAATAGTACAGAGATGTGCCACAGACCAGACAGTCCCATCCTCTAGACCAAAGGACAGCAAGAATAAGGAGCTGCAAAGTGGCACTATAGGAACAGGAGTAGGCCACTCAGCCCCTCGAGCCTGTTCCACCATTCAATTAGATCATGGATGATCTGTACCTCAACCTGCCTTTGACCCTATCCCTTGACACCCTTACCCAACAAAAATCGATCGATCTCAAGTCTTGAAAGCTTCAAACGGGATTTCCCTCTCCAACATCAGAGGCAATAAATACCACACAGCGATAAACAGAGATATCAATGATACAACCTCATCCACAGTTCATATACCCTTCCAATTAACTTCTGCATCTGAAACAGTGATTAGTAACAGTTCTGTTCTAGTCCATTGATTATTGGGATTGTGCTGACTCATATCAAACTGATCTGAACTGTGAAAACCTGCGCTGTCAACCAAAGCGTTGGGTCATTGTGATGCCTCGGAGGGATGGCACTGACTTGAAAAGGACCCAATTCTTAAAAGTTAAAAAATAAGTTTTATTTTTGTAAATGAGCTACCGAACCTTAAAAGTAAGTCTTACATGATTCTCCAAAAAACCTTTTCATCTCCTTCCTTGCAGGGAAACAAAGCAGAGAAGAATTTGCAAACTGATTTGAAAAAAACGCATGCCATTAAGGGTTATAAATATTACTTTCTAAATTGTTATGCAAATTTTAGTTACTGTGGTTCAAGATGTCTTTGATGCATTCATCTGGAGGATGATATGTAATATATTAAAGTTTTGAAGTGTAACTTATGTATCCAACACAAACACTTAGACTAACAAACATATTTTCAGAGCTAATTTTAAACAAAAAACTCCCAGGCCTCGAGAGCTTAGAAATAATACCACCATTAATCACCATTTGTACATTAGCATGTGAGTGTATAATCTGAGATGTAAGGCTCTCCAGGGAACTAGCATCTCCAGCAACACTTGACTATAAGGATGACAGCTTCTAAAGGAATTGTAATGTGAACCGAATGCAAAACTTGCAAAACAGCAATGCAGCATTTCAAACTGGTACACTGGTAGTCAAGTTAAGCTTAAGCAGGGGAGAAACATCTGCGCTTCCCTGTTGGAATTTCCTATGAAGATGGGAAACGGAGCAATGTGCGTGCAATCATCAATTGATATCGTTTTTGCATCTTACCGTCTCTCCTGTTCAGCTTTGCAAAGCCAGGGCTGTGACTGCTCGAGAATTCCGAAGAGGAATTGAAAGCCAACTGAAGCAAGTCGGACACCAGATGACTGTCACAATTATCTGCCGGATTGGAAAAAAAGAAGCTTAACAATTCAAGTATTTAATGACGTGCTCCGCTCACCCTCCAAAGAGGTTTCACAAGCTTAGACATCTTAGAGACCATCACACACACATAATAGGAACCTTGTTACATGTAACAGGTGGAGATGGACAACACAATTACATCTAACCAGGCTCGCACAGAACACAAAATCCATCTTTACTTACTGTGTAAGGAGCAACACAAGATACAATAATGATTTAGAGTCTGAGAGGGTGAGATCGGTTTACGTTTTGCTATAACCCTTCATCACTCCGGTTCAGTTGAAGGGGTACACCTGAATATTGACCTACTTTGCTCTCTCAGATGCTGTTCAACCTTCTCAGCATCTCCAACATGTTCCATTTTAAAGAAGAAAGGACTTGCATTTACACAGTGCCTCATCATTTCTGTCAAAGACATCTCAAGCCATTCACGTACAACACATTGCTTTGAGGTGCAATCACTGTTGCTACGTAGCAAACAGCAATGGGATAATGATGCGTTGATCTGAGGGGGGTTTTGAGTTATAGATTGAGGGAGAAATGGTGGCCAGGTCACCAGAAAATTCCCCAATAATGTCACGGGACATTCAGCAAACTTGATTGCGCAATGTCCACCTGAGCCATCATAACAAGCGGACAGGGACGGAGTTTCATGCCTTATGCAAAGAACGGCAATGCAGCATTCTAAGTACTGCACTGAAGTGTCAAGCCTAGATTAGAGCCTCAAGTCTTAAAGCTGGGCTTGGACACAAAAACCTTCAGATTTAGAGGTAAGAGTGTCACCAAGTGAGCCAAGCTGACAGTCTAATTTCAGATGTCCAACATTTATAAGGTTTGCCATCATCCCCTGTGTCCAATTAGGTTTGTATCTTTATTTTTATGTTTGTACATCAGGTGACGTAACGAAAGCGTTCAACAAGGACACCAGTCTCTCAAATTTGACGCAGGTGATTACTGGAAGCACAGAAGGCCTTGAAGATATTTTTAACGTAGCCTAAAGTCTGACAATTCTCACTCAACAAGAGAAGTCCAACTCTGCAATCAGGGGAGTCAAAAGGGGAGTAGATATTAACCAACACCCCACCCCAAACCAGCAGGAACGGTGTGTGAGAGAGGCCGAGTCCACTTAATGGCTCAAGGCCGCACCCTTCATGCCCGGTGACATTTTATCTTTGCCGACTTTGAAGTCGGCCGAGGTTCCCGCAGCAGACAGGCGAATTAGCCCAATTTGAATCTAAACGTCATGGCCTGATGACATTATCGGCACCGCAATAGGACTTTTACGACGAGTTGTTGGGGAGCGGGAGGCTTGCCCAGTGTCAAAAACCGCCAGAGAAACCTGGCGGGGTGCAGGGGAGCAGCCGAGGTAAGTAATGGGCCGGAATTCACTGAAAACTTGTGCCATAGTAATGGCAGCATTGACGGCGGATGCCGTTATTCTGGTGCAAAAATTCCGGGAACCTTCTGCCATTACGCACACCACAATTTGCTGTGGCTTTGGCGCTGCTCCACAGAGACCCTTTGCTGAAAAAGTTGAACAGTTAATTATCATAGCTCCGTGCTCCCCATTAAAATCAATGGCGCGATCAAGTTTGCTGAATTAACACCACTATGAAGGCCACAGCCACTTAGACCAGTGCAGAATATCACTGGAGGGCTCGGTGTGTTTGATGTAATCCCAGGAATCATAGTTTAAATTAAGAAATAATTGTGTTGTCCTCATCAAGTGCTGTTTTTTTTTAAATATTAATCAGTGCTGCAGTTCTGACAGCGTCCAGGGTCACTGGTACAAAGTGCAAAGCAACAGAAATTATATATATATCTGGGGGGGAGCTGGTTCCTAGCCTTTGACTGCCATCGGAATATGACTTCCTAAAAAATATGTAATTGGGTTCGTTAATCCCATGCGTTCTGAATATGGTCGTTAGTGATCACAATGTGCCCATTTACACCTTATTAAAATCCAAGTAGTAAATCAGAAATAGCACTGGGATTACAGAATGCTTGAGCAATTGAAGACTAAAAGCCTTTGATTTCTGTGTTGTTCCTACAATTTCAATGGGAAGGAGGGGAGTGGGGGAAGAAGTCACTGTTCCATCTAATGAACTAACCAGACAGATATAAAATCAGGCCTTAAGGCGAGTCAGCTCTCTATAATTTGAATTTGTGCTCATTCCTGCCCATCAGTTCAAGCTTCAAACTTCGACTTTAAGCACTTCCGGGCCTGATTGGCATCACATCGCGACTAGTTTCTACCTTGGCCATTGCCCACGCTGCTCCCGATCCATCATTACGGCTTATTCTAATTATCATTCCAGTAAAGTCAGAAGGTTGTGGGTTCAAGTCCCACTCCAGAGACCTGAGCACGTAATTCAGGCTGACACTTTGGTGCAGTCCTGAGGGAATGTTGCACTGTCGGAAGTGCCGTATTTCAGATGAGACGTTAGAGCAGACAGGGCCTCGGTTTCTTAGTTGGACGTAAAAAATCCTACAGCACTATTTTGAAGAAGAGCAGGGGAGTTCTCCTCAGTATCCTGGCCAATAATTATCCCTTAACCAACATCACATTAAAAAAAAAATTATGAGCAGACACACGGCAGATGAAATTTACCTCAGAAGTGTGAAGTGATGCATTTTGGTAGGAAGAATGAGAAGAGGCAATATAAACTAAATGGTACAATTTTAAAGGGGGTGCAGGAACTGAGAGACCTGGGGTGTATATACACAAATCTTTGAAGGTAGCAGGACAAATTGTTTAAAAAAGCATATGGGATCCTGGGGTTTATTAATAAAGGCATAGAGTACAAAAGCAAGGAAGTTATGCTAAACCTTTATAAAACACTGGTTAGACTTCAGCTGGAGTACTGTGTTCAATTCTGGGCACCACATTTTAGAAAGGATGTGAAGGTCTTAGAGAGGGTGCAGAAGAGATTTACTAGAATGGTACCAGGCATGAGGGACTTCAGTTAAGTGGAGAGACTGGAGAAGCTGGGGTTGTTCTCCTTGGAACAGAGAAGGTTAAGGGGAGATTTGATAGAGGTGTTCAAAATTATGAACGGTTTTGACAGAGTAAATAAGGAGAAACTGTTTCTAGTGGCAGAATGGTCGGTAACCAGAGGACACAGATTTAAGGTGATCAGCAAAAAAGCCACACGCAACATCAGGAAACATTTTTTTACTCAGCGAGTTCTTATGATCTGGAATGCACTTCCTGAAAGGGCGGTGGAAGCAGATTCAAAAGTAACTTTCAAAAGGGAATTGGATAAATACTTGAAGGGAAAAAATTTGCACGGCCATGGGGAAAGAGCCGGGGAATGGGATTAATTGGATAGCTCTTTCAAAGAGCCAGCACGATGGGTCCAATGGCTTTCTCCTGTGCTATACCTACTATGATTATCTGGGCATTATCTCATTGCTCTTTGTGGGATCTTGCTGTGTGCAAATTAGCTGTCGCGTTTCCTACATTACAACAGTGACTACACTTCAAAAATACTTCATTGGTTGTAAAGCGCTTTGGGACGTCCTGAGGTCGTGAAAGGCGCTAGATAAATGTAAGTGCTTGCTTTTCTCTCCAAATTGTGGCATAAATACGTCACAGGAGGATCAGGGAGCACAATGGTCTAACTTATGGCATTCGGCACCAATATCACCATTGCAGTGAATCGTGGCCCAATGTGTTTTTTTTCCTGTGGGATTCCTTGTGGAGCCAAGAGGAGCATCCATTAGGCATCCTTGTGCCTCCCTCTACCCCGGCCCTCCCCATACTGGCATGTGTGAGAATACTCCCACCAACACATCTTATGCCGGAGACCGTTCTCTCCGGCCCCTAGCAGCAGCCGGCTCCTGCCTCATTTCCTGCTCCTCCCCTGACGTCATTCCTGGCGGCTTCGGGCAGGAGACCGATTCCAAATGTTAAAATGTGGCCCGGCTGTTAAAATGGGCCAGGCCTCGGGTTGCCAACCCTCTTGGATTGTTCTGGAGTCTCCAGGAATTAAAGACTAATCACTAGGACACTGCTGCGAGCAAAAAACCCGGGAGAAAAATCAATGGGGCATTTAAAAAAGTGTTTTTTTTTACATTTTCTTTGAAAACTTTTGTTTATTAGTTATAAAAATATCATAGTTGGGGAAAAAGGCTGTTTGACTGAGTCGAGAATCATGTAACAAAGAGTCTGTTTGCTCCCCAACTGGCGGTGCACTGTGAGGTTGGACATGTCGGTCACATGATGAAACCACCAGGAATGCGTCCAACCAGAGTTGGGCGAACCTGCGCCAGGCCTCTGTTCCTTCAGGACTTTCAGGTGGACCGCCCGCTTCAGACCTCCTACGCACCAATCCCGCCCTCCCGTTAAAACCTCCGCCATGGATTTGACGACTGTCCAACTTAAACCGAAAAAAACTGATTTAACTAAACCATATGAATTGCCAGATTAAAAAAATATCTTTCTCACTCTCATTTCATTTTTTTTCCTGCTGTTTAGTTTGAATTTGAAACCAAATGTTGTTGTTAATGACTCAGTGAAATCAGGTAGGTGCCAAAAGATTAATATGCCAGTCCTTCACTCGAATTAAAAAGGTTTCAGAGACAAGGGACAGGTGCTTTCAAGAAACTTCAGACTTTTTGATTAAAGACTACTCTTTTGTGCATCACCGGCAATTAGCAAATGCTTCAAAGCAATGAGGTTTAGGTGCAAGATGTTAGATACCATTTTGTAATATTATTCCTAATTTGAATTAGGAGGAACCAATTCAAAACTGGACAACACATTTCAATGTGTGCACTGCAAACACCTGTAACTGTACAATAATTCAATACAGGACATATCTGCTAAAGTGCCCAAATGACACTCATACGTACGGGTAAACAATGGTGTGATAGCAAATGGAATCAAATCGAAGATTCTTGCAATTGCTGCTACTTGTGAAATAATTGAAACACGCAAATCATTACCAGGGCAGAAGGGAGACGACAAACTCCAGAGTTTTGTTAGATTTCGGTTAGGTGAGGGGATCAAGGGATATGGAGCTAAGGCGGGTAAATGGAGTTGAGGTACAGATCAGCCACGATCTAGTTGAATGGTGGAGCAGGCTCGAGGGGCTGAATGGCCTACTCCTGTTCCTATGTAAACAAAGGCTATTTGGTGCGTCAAGCTGGTTTTATCCAGAGTCCACGACAAAACATTCCTACATGGCCTCTGGATGGATGAGTGACCTTTTCTCACTCCAGACCTTCTCTTATGCAGTGACTTTATGTGTTACTGTGGCTCTAAAAAAGACCAGTACAAAGCCAACAGCACAATCCTGGCCACCTTTTCATTGACATAAAAATTACATCAAAACTACAAATCAGAACAGGCCATTCGGTTCAACTGGTCTATGCCAGCATTTATGCTCCACATGAGCCCCCTCCCTCCCTACTTCATCTAACCCTATCAGGATACCCTTCTATTCCTTTCTCCCTCATGTGCTTATCTAGCTTCCCCTTAAATGTATCTACGCCATTCGCCTCAACTACTCCTTGTGGTAGCGAGTTCCACATCCTTCCCACTCTTTGGGTAAAGAAGTTTCTCCTGAATTCCCTATTGGATTTATTGGCGACTATTTTATATTTATGACTTCTAGTTTTGGACTCCCCCACAAATCTTTTTCGACCTCTTCTTCTAATGTACTGCCCACCTTGTTAGCCTCCTGGTAAATATGGAAGCAAAGTAACTATTCAATATTTCTGCCATTTTGCTGTCGTTACCTGTGAGTTTATCTTGTGCTTCCCTTAGTGGCCCTATCCCTATTCTGATTTTTCTTTTGTTATTTATATGTCTGTTGAATACTTTATTATTTCTTTTTATATTCCTTGATTATTTAATGTCATAGTTCCTCTTTGCTTCCCTAATTGTTTTTTTGACTTCTTTCCTAACCTCTTTGTATTCCCTTTTGTTATCCTCTCCTTTGTCGTCTATGTACTTAGTGAATGCCTTTTACTTTAGTTTCAATTTTGCCCTTATTTCTTTATTCATCCATGATGTGTCATTACTGGCTAGTTTGTTCTTTCTTTTTAGTGGGATATATTTCTCCTGAACTCTATTGATCACTGTTTTGAATATTATCCACTGATGTTCTATTTCTTTGTCTGTCAATTTTTTTTTCTGCCCTAGTTCCAATCTCATCCTCTGAAAATCAGCTTTTTTCCCAGTCTATTCCTTTGGTCTTTGTCTCACTTATGTCTTTCTCAATCATTATTCAAAACCTTATTGTGTTATGATCGCTACTGACTAGATGTTCCCCTATGCTTACTTCTCTTATCTGTTCTGGTTCATTTTTCGTAAATTGATACAAGCAATGACTCAAAAGCAATGTCTCAAATTCGGGTCTGATTGCGACAAGTAATTTTTAATCACTTGGAAATTCATCATTTTAACTGCCTCTGGGACTTTTTAGGTCAAATTGTCCGACTCTAGGAGAAAACTGTACTCAGTGTAGTAGGTGTAAAATTCACATATATCACACCATGGAAAATTGCTTATACTTGGCACAGATCCTAGGCTTCAGCAGAGAGAGCTGCTGTCATTAGTTAATTGGTTAGCTGGATTAAACTGGTTCCTGAAGGTGGAGCAAGCCTGACTCATCTGAGTCATAAACTGTAGAAATACAGGGGCCTGTGAGAAAGTGTAAGGTGATTAACCCAGCATCAAAGCTGAAGGTCAGGCTAGGGTGTGTGGCCCAACTAAGAGTTCTATATACAAATGCACCGAGTATAAGGAATAAATTAAATGAACTACAGGTTCAAATTCAAATTGGAGGGCATGACATGATAGCTATTACTGAGATATGGCTGCAGGATGGTCAGGATTGGGAACTAAATATACTGGGTTATAAGGTCTACAGGAGAGATAGGGAAAATGGAAGAGGGGGAGGAGTAGCCTTAGTGATTAGAGATGAAATCAAATCAATGATAAAGGAGGATATAACGAGGGGTAAGCAGCCAACAGAGACCTTATGGGTTGAATTGAGAAATAGGAAAGGATCTAAGACTATAGTGGGAGTTGTGTATAGGACCCCTGGCAGCAGCTCTGAAGTGCTCGATTGTATAAATGCAGAGATTAGACAAATGTGTAAGAAAGGCACAGTGGTTTTAATGGAGGACTTTAACCTTCACATAGATTGGGAAAAGCAGACTAGCAACTGTCAGAAAGGTAGTGAATTACTTGAGTGTGTCCGGGATAGATTTCTACAGCAGTATGTCCTGGAAGGGGGCAAGCCATACTAGATTTAGTAATGAGTAATGAACCAGATTTAGTTAACGGCTTAACTGTAAGCGAACATCTATCCAATCGCGATCATAACATGATTGAGTTCAATGTAGTGTTTGAAAGGAAAAAAAGTGAATCAGCTGCTAAGATTCTAGACTTGGGTAAGGCCGACTTCAATGGGATGAGACAGAGACTGTCCACAGTAAACTGGGCAAATCTGTTAATGGGTAAAACGACTGATGATCAGTGGGAAATGTTTAAAGAAACACTTAACGTGATACAGAATCGGTTTATACCCCTGAGGGGCAAGAACTCTACTTGCCAAAAAAAACAGCCATGGACAACTAAATAGGTAAGGGACAGTATAAGACATAAGGAAAGGGCATACAAAAAGGCAAAAAATGGCACAGATCCTGGCGAATGGGAAAGGTACAAAAATCAACAAAGGGTCACAAAACAGATAGTAAGAGCTACAAAAAGAGAGTATGAAAAGAAACTCGCAAGGGATATCAAAACCAATATGAAAAACTTTTATAGTTACATTAGGAAAAAGAGGGTGGTCAGGAGCAGTGTTGGCTCCTTAAAAACTGAAAGTGGGGATACTGTCATTGACAATGGGGAAATGGCGGACATGTTGAACGATTACTTTGCGTCAGTATTTACAGTAGAAAAAGAGGATAGCATGCCAGAAATCCCAAGGAAACTAATATTGAATCGGGGACAAGGACTCAATAAAATTAACTTAAGTAAAACAACATTAATAAAGAAAATAATAGCACTAAAGAGTGACAAATCCCCAGGACCAGATGGTTTCCATCCCAGGGTTTTAATGGAAGTAGGTGAGCACATTGCGGATGCCCTAACTATAATCTTTCAAAGTTCTCTAGATTCAGGAACTGTCCCTCTGGATTGGAAAATTGCACATGTCACTCCGCTTTTTAAGAAAGGAGAGAGAGGGAAACCGGGGAATTATAGACCAGTTAGCCTAACATCTGTTGTGGGGAAAATGCTGGAGTCTATAATTAAGGATCGGGTGACTGAACACCTCGAGAATTTTCAGTTAATCAGAGAGAGCCAGCATGGACTTGTGAAAGGTAGGTCGTGCTTGACAAACCTGATTGAATTTTTTGAAGAGGTGACTAAAGTAGTGGACAGGGGAATGTCAATGGATGTTATTTATATGGACTTCTAGAAAGCATTTGATAAAGTCCCACATAAGAGACTGTTAGCTAAGATAGAAGCCCATGGAATAGAGGGAAAAGTACGGACTTGGTTAGGAAGTTGGCTGAGCGAAAGGCGACAGAGAGTAGGGACAATGGGAAGGTACTCACATTGGCAGGATGTGACTAGTGGAGTCCCACAGGGATCTGTCTTGGGGCCTCAATTATTCACAATATTTATTAACGACTTAGATGAAGGCATAGAAAGTCTCATATCTAAGTTTGCCGATAACACAAAGATTGGTGGCATTATAAGCGGTGTAGATGAAAACATAAAATTACAAAGTGATATTGATAGATTAGGTGAATGGGCAAAACTGTGGCAAATGGAATTCGATGTAGACAAATGTGAGGTCATCCACTTTGGATCAAAAAAGGATAGAACAGGGTACTTTCTAAATGGTAAAAAGTTAAAAACAGTGGCTGTCCAAAGGGACTTAGGGGTACAGGTACATAGATCATTGAAGTGTCATGAACAGGTGCAGAAAATAATCAATAAGGCTAATGGAATGCTGGCCTTTATATCTAGAGGACTGGAGTACAAGTGGGCAGAAGTTATGCTGCAGCTATACAAAACCCTGGTTAGACCGCACCTGGAGTACTGTGAGCAGTTCTGGGCACCGCACCTTCAGAAGGACATATTGGCCTTGAAGGGAGTGCAGCGTAGGTTTACTAGAATGATACCCGGACTTCAAGGGTTAAGTTACGAGGAGAGATTACACAAATTGGGGTTGTATTCTCTGGAGTTTCGAAGGTTAAGGGGTGATCTGATCGAAGTTTATAAGATATTAAGGGGAACGGATAGGGTGGATAGAGAGAAACTATTTCCGCTGGTTGGGGATTCTAGGAGTAGGGGGCACAGTCTAAAAATTAGAGCCAGACCTTTCAGGAGTGAGATTAGAAAACATTTCTACACACAAAGGGTGGTAGAAGTTTGGAACTCTCTTCCGCAAACGGCAATTGATACTAGCTCAATTGCTAATTTTAAATCTGAGATAGATAGCTTTTTGGCAACCAAAGGTATTAAGGGATATGGGCCAAAGAGAGATATATAGAGTTAGATCACAGATCAGCCATGATCTTATCAAATGGCGGAGCAGGTACGAGGGGCTGAATGGCCTACTCCTGTTCCTATGTTCCTATGTTCCTAGATCCATAGGTCCATTGGTCCCATTAGCCTTGGATAGTTAAGAACTTGATGTCCCTGCTTACAAGCATGAAGAGTGTTTATAATGATGTGCAGGCCTCCATCCAGGGCATTAGGGTGTATCCTGGATCCAATTCTCATGAAGTATTGAACCTGAAAGAATAATTTGTCTCTCTGTTTCAGATGCTGTCTGAATGGTTATGCATTTCCAGTATTAACAGAGCACGTAGTGGAGGCCTCACAAAGCAGGTGGCCATATAAACCAATCAGAACCATTCCCCCGGCAAGCAGGCATCATCCTTGGATCTTGTCGATAGAAGTACGTCAAGACACAGGCAAGAGAATGGCTAATTTCAGAGTGTGACTTAGTTGTGAGAGAAAGAGTGAGAGGGAATTAAGATGATCGAGGGAACAAAAAAAAAACTTCAAGTGATTGAGAACCAATTTGCAGCACAAAATTAATAAAAGAACAAATTGACAGTAATAAGAGCACAAGAAACAATTAACAAATTGATAAAAGGGAGAAGCCTAAGAGGAATGAACATCAACTAAGCCAAAGGGCAAGAGACATTCACAAAGTTGCAACTCAAAAAGAGAACATAAGGAAGAAATGGTGCAGAAAGACTTGAGCTGGAAGCAGATATAACAAGGAAATTGTCCCTTTAGGCAGCCTTATCTCTGGCAATAGTGTGTGACAACTGAAAGGAAGATCTGTTGCAGTAAAAGGGAAGTAATTGTCCAGAGTCAAATGAAACCAAGTGAGGTAAATTAAGAAGATTATCCTGGAGGAAATCAGTGAAAGGAGAGCATCTGCAACTGCTAAATTATTTTGCTCAAAGAGTGTAACATGCGTGTGGAAGAACAAAGTAATAAAGATAAAACTGTGGCCCGGGATATCTGAGACAGTGTAATAGAGTGAGGATAGAACTGAGAGGCTAACCAATGTGAAGGAAAGTAGGAAGGGCCACCAGACACATAATACTGTTTCAATCCAGAGGCTTACAGCTGCAATTTCATGCAAATATTCCACGTAGATTCTGGGATTAGTGCTCATTAAAAAAATAGAAAAAAGTTATCTTGAATTTATTTATCGATTAATGTAGGACAGGGATTGCCAACTTGAGGGCCTGGGGTCACATATGGTACCCTCAAGGAGCGTTCCCTCAATATTCCCCCACCCCCAAAACCCAGACAACTTATTCCTATTTGTGAAAGACAGAAAGAAAGAACTTGCATTTATATTGCGTCTTTCACAACCTTAGATGATGTCCCAAAGTCCTTACAGCCAATGAAGTACTATTGAAGTGCAGTCACAGTTGTAATGTTGGAAATGTGGCTGCCAATTTGCGCACAGCAAGCTCCCACAAACAGCAATATGATAATGACCAGATAATCTGTTTTTAGTGGTGGTGGTTGAGAGATAAATATTGGCCAGGAACCCCCCCCCCCCATGTTCTTCAAAATAATGCCATGCGATCTTTTCCATCCACCTGAGGGGTCAGCCAGGGCCTCATGTGCTTATATTTCCTATTTGTCGGTCTGTCTTGTTTGAATTTTCTGGGTCTGGAGATTTGGAAAGTGGCTGTACCTAAATCAGAGTTGTTAGTATCAGCGACTTCAGATATATGCAAATTAATGAGCACATGGATTTAAACTTCATATGTGTGTGTCCTGAGGCTCCATGATACATACAGCATGGTCCACAGAGACACAAAGCTTGGACACTCCTGGTGTTGAAGATCACCACCACCACCAAAAAAACCAGATCCTGCCCTCACACATGACTGAAAAAAACAAGACATGGCGTCAGCTTCTACTCACTAGGTTTGACATTTGGCATTCACAAAAACTTTGTGGAATATCAAATAATTCTCTTTTCCAATAATATCAGTTTGGGTTTAAATCCTTTACACAATGGACGGTGAATCGGCTGCCCAGACAGTTAGGACAGTCAGACAGTATCAGCAAATTCAAGATACAACTGGATAAATATTAAAGGGTAGAGGAGATTGAGCAGCATTTATAATTTTTCGAATTTTGAGACCTGCCGGGTGGACTGCAACGGTCTCATTCGGTCATCATATAGCACAGAAGGAGGCCATTCGGCCAATCGTGCTAGTTCTTTGAAACAGCTACCCAATTGGTCCCGCTGCACTTTCCCCATAGCCCTGCAAATTTTTCCTTTTCAAGTGTAAATCCAATACCCTTTTGAAAGGTACTACAATATTGAATCTGCTCCCATCACCTTTTCAGGCAGTACATTCCAGATCATAACGACTCGCCACACAAAAATTTCTCCTCATCTCCCATCTGGTTCTTTTGCCAATTATCTTAAATCTGTGTCCTCGTCCTCTGGTTACCGATCCTTTTGCCAGTGGAAACAGTTTCTCCTTATTTACTTTTTCAAAACCCCTCATAATTTTAAACACCTCTATTAAAACTTCCTTTAACCTTCTCTGCTCTAAGGAGAACAATCCCAGCTTCTCTAGTTTCTCCACCTGACAGAAGTCCCTCATCTACGGCATCATCTTTGTAAATCTCCTCTGCACTCTCTCCAAGGCCTTGACACCTTGCCCAGAATTGGATGCAATACTCTAACTGAGGTTTAACTAGTGATTTATAAAGGTTTAGCACAACTTCCTTGCTTTTGTACTCTGTGCCTCTAGTTATAAAGCCAAGGATCCCATATGCTTTTTTTAAAACTGCTTTATCAACTTATCCTGCCACCTTCAAAGATTTGTGTATGTGCACCCCCAGGTCTCTCTGTTCCTATACCCCCTTTAAAATTGTACCATTTAGTCTATGTTGCCTCTCCTCATTCTTCCTCCCAAATGCATCACTTCACACTTCCCTGTATTAAATTTCATCTGCCATGTGTCTGCCCATTTCACCAGTCTGTCTATGTCCCTCTGAAGTCAGCTACTATCCTCCTCACTGCTACATTTCCAAGTTTTGTGTCATCTGCAAACTTTGAAATTGGGCCTCCTACACCCAAGTCCAGGTCATTTATATCAAAAAGAGCAGTGGTCCTAATACCAGCCCCTGGGGAACACCATCATAAACTTCTTCTTTACAGCATCTTTTTAAAACAGAAATATTTAAAGCATTCCCAAACGCAACAATTGTTGCCATGTGGTCAGATGTCCCATACTCCCCTATTCTCCTGTTACATACTTTATTGTGTTACCAACATTAAGCACTGGAGTACCGACTCCAGCAGTTTAATATATTTTTTTCCTTGTTTATTCAGTCTCACGATGTGGGCATCGCTGGTGAGGCTGGCATTTATTGCTCATCCCTAGTTGCCCTGAGTAGTGGTGTATTGATTCAGCCGAGAGCCTTGCTTGGCCAATTCAGAGCGCAGTTAAGAGTCAGCCACATTGTTGTGGGACTGGAATCACATATAGGGCCAGACCAGGTAAGGGAAGGCAGGTTTCCTTCCCTAAAAGGGCATGAATAAACCAGTTGGATTTTTGCAACAATCTGACAGCTGCATGGTCACTTTTACTGATATCAGCTTTTTATTTCCAGGTTTTTGAACTGAATTCAAATTCTCAAACTGCTGTGGTGAGATTTGAAAGCATTTTCTCTAAATTATTAGTCCAGTAACATAACCACTACACTACCGCCCCCACGACATCACACATTCTTCCATTACAATGGCTGCCAACCCAAAGTACACACCAATGCGAATATGACTCATAGTCTCTGGATTATTAGTCCAAGGCTCTGAAATACTAGTCCAGTAATATAACCACTGCACTACCACTGTATATTCGCATTATGGGCTTCCTGCCAGAAACAAAACATAATTATATGAACATGATTCAAAGTGACAGTATGCTTTCCATAATTGAATGTCCTAAACGGCACATCATACTCCAAATGCGGACTAACCAGATCTGCCCAATATTAACATTTCCCATTCAAATAAGAACATGAACAAGCATGATTCAAAACACACATTTGCTTAAAACACGAGCTATGATTTGCACCAACGTGTGAGAGTGCAAAGTTGTCTTGTGCGTCGCTGCATTCTCCACATCAGCTGGGATGCACCGAGTTGGAGCCAAGCATCTCTTTACTGGAACAGGGAAAAAAATGGAGAATCAATCTTGGCCCATTCTTTCATGGCTACTAGAAATTGGCATAAGGTGGCGTACCAAAAGCCTGGTAGCACATCACCCCCTTCTCCCTCCTTACCTCCCCCCCCCAGCTTCTTGGCCACAAGTATGGCGTGTGGCATGAGGAAACCCAATAGACCAGGGAGAAAATTGACATCCTTAAAAAAAAGTTGTAATTCAATGTGAGTTTTTATAGAATGTGCCAAGACTAGCAGTGAAATTTGATAAGTCTCTCCATTTGGGAGAGTTTACAATAAATCATTTGATGCATCGCCACTTGTAAATTATTCCTTCAGCCTCACCAGTGGAGATTATTACATTTCAATCTGGCCAGGACACGTACTCTACTTGTTTGACTACAGAGAAATCGGAGAGATTTATTCCCGGAGACTCTATATCCGTTTAGTACAGCTAGGGTTTGCACATCAAGTCACAGATAGATTTTCTCTGAAACACAGTGAGGTACAAAAAGTTCACGTCACAATGTACAAAATTATTACCTCACGTTCTAAATAAGTTGAAACTGAATTTATGTTCCCCATAGAAATGAAGACTAGCGCTAAGCTTTCTAACCACGAGGAAAGATGGTCTTCACAACAATTCTTTTTCTCATTACACACATATTTGGTACCTTGTCCATCTGAAGATTCATTCGCACAAGACCTTACTTCCCTCAGGATGTGGAAGAAAAAAATGTTTATTTTGGTAAAAGGTCACAAACATTTTCTCTTGCACCCAGTCTTATAGCATGAAATAACTTTCCCCAGATTCCTGAGGAAGGGGAAAATAAAAAAAAGGAAGGAGGGAAGTGAAGTAGGGAAGGACGAAAGGAAACAAACTAGCATTTGTACAAGGCTGCTTTCCCTCGGCATGTCTTGTTAGATAGGAGTGCAATTCGGTGATGAGCTATAGCCCAATTCCCCAATCCACAAACCCATCTAGGAAGGTTCTGCTCCACCAGAATCACAGCCTAGCCGAATTTGTTACAGAGCATCTTATCATGTTTCTTTCAAATATCTTGTCCTCAGGATGTTGACGCCACAGGCAAGGCCATATTTATTGCCAGCGCCTAGTTACCCTGAGAAAGTGGTGATGGTGGTGGGCCTTCTTCTTGAACCACAGCAGATCTTCTGCTGATAGCACTCCCACAATGGTGTGGGTAAGAAATTCCAGCATATTGACTCAGCAACGATGAAAGAAGTAGACAATGCAAACTATTCTATTTGTGATAATTTCGGTACAGATTGGCAGCAGATTATGGGTAGCTTATTCTACAGATTGGGTTGTAACGATCCCCAACTCATTCACCTCATCCCGCTATTCTGACCAAGAATCAGAAATGGGTCACGGGGAGGGCAAAAGTTGCCCCTCTTTCCACAACTAACAGAAGAGGTTAGGTCAGTGCAGATGATTCCTTGTATTTACCTTGAGAAGACAGGGGTCGGATGTTCCGAGTTGCTGGCCAAGTTGTTAAAGTATGCAAAACCGCAACTAGAACACAAGGTACCTCATTAAAAGGCAAAGACTCGAAAAATCTAGACTTACACATTTCTTTTAAATAAGCTTTCCCATCATCAACTCCATAGCCTTTTTCTGCCTTTGTTGTTCTGTTGATTTCTCTGCACTCCTATCTAACAAGACATGCCGAGGGAAAGCAGCCTTGTACAAATGCTAGTTTGTTTCCTCTGCTAATGGCATATAATCAGGCGGACCTAGTTTGGAAGAGTTAGTGAACCTGTTGATGTGTGTGTGTGTGTGTGTGTGTGTGTGTGTGTGTAAGCTCAATTAACTCAACACCAAAACGCCTACATCACTGAATCTCCTTGGGGTTAATCACCATGTCTACCAATGTTAATTGAGCCTCTCTGCACTGACAGGCTCAATAACTCCTTCTTTCAGTTAAAACAGCGCGCCAATTTCTGTCCTTTATTTTTTTATTGCTTTCTGAGATGGGAAAGAGAGAATCAATAAAATAAAGGGGAGAGCTTGCTTCAGGATTTGGAATGGTCTTAAACCATTGCGGACAAGAGGGGAAAAAATTGCAAAAATAACTTCAATTTGGAGTATTGTGATTCTGACTGATGTTTTTCATTAAAAAAGATACTAATGGTGAGTATCTAAGTAATAGTATGAAATAAATCTAAACATGGATCACTGTCTTTTCAGTTTGGAGTTCACTTTTCCTTTGCTGTCTCTTAAGGATGCATATTAAAGAATATTTCAGATACTTATTGAATATTCAGTGCAGTCACTTAACTTGAATTTTTATTTTAAGCACCAAAAGGGTAACTGTTATTTTAAGTTGCTTAATTCAAATTCCCGGATAATTTGTTTTTTTTCTTAAATGCAAAAAACGACTACGAATTAGGAGCAGACTCGATGAAATGGTTGGAAGCTAATTCATTGGTTAACTCCAGAACGTCAAGAGTCCTTTCTCTGTGACATCGCATCAGATCGTTGAGCACCAAATTAGCTACATCAAAAGAGGGGGAATGATAGGAGGATAATTAAAATCCTGATCAAATTGTTGTTTCACATTCTCTTAGGAGATAAAACAGTGACAGGAATATGCAATTAGATAACATCGCTCCAGGCTGTTAGCAAAACAACACAAAACCTATTTGTCTAAAGAAACTGGTCCAAGATTTAATCAATTTGAGCGAAGACTGTAAGGTAGATAATGCTTGCCTGAGTATTTCTACCATCTGCCAGGTATCAGCCATGGCTCAGTGGGTAGCACTCTCACCCCTGAGTCATGAATGCTGTGGGTTCAAGTCTCACTCCAGAGACTTGAGCACAAAAATCTAGGCTGACACTCCTAGTGCAGTACTGAGGAAGGTACTGTCTTTTGGATGAGATGTTAAACCAAAGCCCAGTCTGCCCTCTCAGGCAGATATAAAAGATCCCATGACACTATGTCAAAGTAGAGCAGGGAATTCTCCCTGGTGTCCAGGCCAATATTTATCCCTCAACCAACACCACTTAAAAAAAAACAGATTATCTGGTCATTATTACATTGCTGTTTCTGCATTTCCTACAACTGTAACTACACTTCAAATGTATTTCATTTGCTGTGGGACGACCTGAGGTTGTGAAAGGCAAGTCTTTCTTTCTAACTGTTCTTAAATCTAAGGCATCTGGATACTGATTAAATGTTAAATGGTAGGAAAAAGTCAGCTTTTTACATCACGTGATTTTGTTCCTCGTTGCAAACTGCACCGTTTGAATCAATGTGTAGCCCAGCACTTTACGGCACATCGCTTACTGTGTAGTTTAATTGGCTTGTTAGTTCTTCACTTGAGAGAATCTGCAACAACCAAAGGGTTGGTTTCTCTCACAATAGAAAATTTCTTCCTGGGATCCTTCATTGGCAGGGTGCCACTCTTGAGCACAACTGAAGAAAGTGAAAAAAAAAATTGGCAAATCTCACTCAGATCGGCCACAGAATGACTGCTATTTAACCACAGTGGGCACTGCAGGACTGTCGTATGAGGAGAGATTGGGTCGACTCGGCCTGTATTCACTCGAGTTTAGAAGAATGAGAGGGGATCTTATTGAAAAGTATAAAATTCTGACAGGGCTAGACAGACTGGATGCAGGGAGGATGTTTCCCCTGGCTCGGGGTGGGGGGTCCAGAACGAGGGGTCAGAGTCTCAGGATATGGGGTAGGACATTTAGGACTGAGATGAGGAGAAATTTCTTCACTCAGAGGGTGGTGAACCTGTGGAATTCTCTACCACAGAAGGCTGTGGAGGTCAAGTCACTGAATATATTTAAGAAGGAGCTAGATAGATTTCTAGACACAAAAGGCATCAAGGGGTATGGGGAGAGAGCAGGAATATGGCATTGAGATAGAGGAACAGCCATGATCATATTGAATGGCAGAGCAGGCTCGAAGGGCCGAATAGCCTACTCCTGCTCCTATTTTTTATGTTTCTATGTTTCAGGGCAGGGAACTTAGTCTGATTTTTCCTCCTCCTGAACCTGGGAATGCTGAAACTAATTGTAGGCCACCATCAACACTCCAGCAGGGATCAGCCAGCTCAGCACAGCCTGAACTTTAAAACAGGATTTTAAACTAAATGGGGGGGAGGGGGTGGGGAGGAGGGAGAGTTCAGTTGGGGGGGACATTTAGAATGTTGAAGAGAAAGGACAAGGAAGTAGATCAGGGAAGAGATGGGGTTAATGATAACCAGAGCGTGACAGGAAGGGACAGAGCGAACAAATAAGAGTGCACCAGCAAATGGGGTCAGAGTAGGAAAAATGGTAAAAAGACAAAATTAAAGGTTCTTTATCTGATTGTGCGCAGCATTCGTAATAAGATAGATGAATTGACAGCACAAATAGAAACAAATGGGTATGATCTCGTGGCCATTACAGAGACGTGGTTGCAAGGTGACCAAGGTTGGGAACTGAATATTCAGGGCTATCTGACATTTCGGAAGGATGGGAAGAAAGGTAAAGGTGGTGGGGTAGCTCTGTTAATAAAGGATGAAATTGGTATAATAGTGAGAAATGATCTTGGCTCAGAAGATCAAGATGTCGAATCAATGTGGGTGGAGCTATGAAATAGCAAGGGTAAGAAATCACTGGTTGGAGTAGTATATGGGCCCCCTAACAGTAGCTGCACTGTAGGGCAAAATATTAATCAGGAAATAAGGGGGGCTTGTAAAAAAGATAATGCAATAATCATGGGTGATTTTAACTTTCATATAGATTGGACAAATCAAATTGGCAAAAATAGCCCTGAGGAGGAGTTCATAGAGTGTATTCGGGACTGTTCCTTAGAACATTATGTTGTGGAACCAACCAGGGAACAGGCCATTTTGGATCTGGTCATGGGTAATGAGACAGGATTAATTAATGGCCTCAAAGTAAAGGATCACTTAGGAAGCAGTGATCATATGATAGAATTTCACATCCAGTTTGAGAGTGAGGATCTTGGATCTGAAACGACTGTATTGAACCTAAATAAGGGCAATTACAAT
Source organism: Heptranchias perlo (assembly GCF_035084215.1). Classification (NCBI taxonomy): domain Eukaryota; kingdom Metazoa; phylum Chordata; class Chondrichthyes; order Hexanchiformes; family Hexanchidae; genus Heptranchias; species Heptranchias perlo. Next base: position 12,712,493 of record NC_090331.1, on the reverse strand, counting down.
GGCATGAGGACAGAGTTGGCTAAAGTGGACTGGGAAAACAGATTAGAAGGTATGATGGTGGATAAGCAGTGGCAGACATTTAAAAAGATATTTTATGACTCTCAATAAAAATATATCCCAGTAAGGAGGAAAGACTCCATGAGAAGGGTGTACCAACCATGGCTAAATAAGGAAGTTAACGATGGTATCAAGTTAAAAAAAGCATACGATGTGGCAAAGATTAGCGGTAAGCCCAAAGATTGGGAAAACTTTAGAAACCAACAAAGGAGGACTTAAAAAATAATGAGGGAGAAAATAGATTGACAGTAAGCAAGAAATATAAAAACTGACGGTAAGAGCTTTTAAAAGTATATAAAAAGGAAGAGAGTAGCTAAAGAAAGCATAGGTCCCTTAGGGGATGAGACTGGGGCAATAATAATGGAAAACAAGGGAATGGCAGAAGCATTGAACAGATATTTGGTATCTGTCTTCACAGTAGAAGACACTAATAATATGCCAATAATAGTAGAAAATCAAGGGGCAAAGGGGAGGGAGGATCTAAAAACAATCACTATCACTGGAGAAAAAGTACTAGGTAAACTAATGGGTCAGCAGGCTGACAAGTCCCCTGGACCCGATGGCTTGCATCCAAGGGTATTAAAATAAGTGGCTACAGAGGTAGTGGATGCATTGGTTGTAATCTTCCAAAATTCACTAGATTCTGGAAAGGTCCCAGCGGATTGGAAAACTGCAAATGTAATACGCCTATTCAAGAAAGGAGGGAAATGGAAGGCAGGTAACGATAGACCAGTTAGCCTAACATCTGTCATTTGGAAATGCTAGAATCAATTATTAAGGAAGTAGTAGCAGGACATTTAGAGACTCAAAATAAAATCAAGGAGAGTCAACATGGTTTTATGAAAGGGAAATCGTGTCTGACAAATTTATTAGAATTCTTTGAGGAAGTAACGAGCAAGATGGATAAAGAGGAACCAGTAGATGTAGTGTATTTGGATTTCCAAAAGGCATTCAATAAGGTGCCACATAAAAGGTTACTGTACAAGGTAAGAGCTCATGGTGTTGGGGGTAATATATTAGCAGGATAGAGGATTGGCTAACTAATAGAAAACAGAGAGTCGCAATAAAGGGGTCATTTTCAGGATGGCAATCTGTAACTCGTGGAGTGCCACAGGGATCAGTGCTGGGACCTCAACTATTTACAATCTATATCAATGACTTGGATGAAGGAAGCGAGTGTACTGTGGCCAAATTTGCTGATGATACAAAGATAGGTGGAAAAGTAAGTTGTGAAGAGGACACAAAGGGTCTGCAAAGGGATATAGACAGGTTAAGCAAATGGGCAAGAAATTTGGCAGATGGAGTATAAAGTGGGAAAATGTGAAGTCATCCACTTTAGTAGGAAGAATAAAAAAGCAAAATGTTAAATAAATAGAGAAAGACTACTGAATGCTGAGGTACAGAGGGATTTGGGTGTCCTCGTACATGAAACACAAAAAGTTAGCAGCAGGTAATTGGGAAGGCAAATGGAACATTGGTCTTTATTTCAAGTGGGATGAAGTATAAAAGCAGGGAAGTCATGCTGCAACTGTACAGGGTGCTGGTGAGACCACACCTAGAGTACTGCATATAAGTTTTGGTCCCCTTATTTAAGGAAGGACATACTTGCATTGGAGGCAGTTCAGAGAAGGTTCACTAGGTTGATTCCAGGTATGGAAGGGTTTTCTGATGAGGAAAGATTGAGCAGGTTGGGCCTATACTCACTGGAGTTTAGAAGAATGAGAGGAGATCTTATTGAAACGTATAAGATTCTGAGGGGGCTTGACAGTGTAAATGCTGAGAGGATGTTTCCTCTCATAGAGGAATCTAGAACTAGGGGGCATCGTCTCAGAATAAGGGGTCGCCCATTTAAGACGGAGATGAGGAGAAATTTCTTCTCAGAGGGTTGTGAACCTTTGGAATTCTTTGCCCCAAAGAGTGGTAGAGGCTGAGTCATTGAATATATTCAAGGCTGAGTTAAAGACAATTTTTTGATCAGCAAGGGAGTCAAGGGATATGGGGAACAGGCGGGAAAGTGGAGTTGAGGCAAGAATCAGATCAGCCATGATCTCATTAAATGGCAGAGCAGGCTCGAAGGGCCAAATGGCCTACTCCTGCTCCTATCTCTTATGTTCTTATGAACCTAGGACCTTGCTGGTCTGGCTGGCTCAGTACCACAGTACGTGTTGTACTTAACCACTGAGCCAGTTGGCACGGAGCTTTACAGTCAGTTGGGCTGGGGTTTCATCTCTGCGCCTGATGGCGTGCATGTTTTTCTGGTAGGCCTTTTAGTCCAAAAAGAAGCCTGAGCTTCATTTAAATATTATAATACTTTAAATGAAGCTCGGGATAGGTTCAGGCTGCACGCTTCTTTCACCATCTGGAGTGGCCCTAGGGGGAAGCTTAATGAGGGATTGAGCTCTTAAAAGGTCTGAGTATTTTTTTCTGGCAACGAGGATTTTTTGCTTCTCTCTCAAAGCACTTCACATAATAAATTACTTGCAACTGCAGTGGGCAAATGTGGCAACCATTTTGCATACAGCAATGAGACGCACGTCCCATTCATCTGTTTTTGACTGAAGTAAGAACATTGATCAGGACACCAGATGAACTTCCTGTTGTTAGTCAAAATAACGTCCTGGCATCATTAACGTCCACAGGTGCAGTTAGATAGGGCCTCAGCTTACATCTTATGCTAAATGCAGCGCTCGCCCATTACCTCACTGAAATGTCAGCCACGATTACACGCTGAAGTCCTAGAGTGGGCTCTTGAACCCATGAGTGCTATCAACCAAACCAACACAATATCTGCTACTTGGACAGCTATTGCTTCACTTAATCACGCAATCCTTTCTCTAAAGACCTCATAACTGTGACTGGAATTACAAGATAGAGCGCAGCATTAAAATTTCCACAATATCAGTTTATTGCTATTAACAACTGCTCGGTTTGAGACACCAGATAATGCCACACACCATGTTGTAATGGGCTGTATTCAATTTACACTCAATTAAATTAGCAATTATCATTTTGTTTATGAATAGTTACAGAAAAAGCTTATTAAATGATCCCAGCAATCTGTAATCTTCTTTGACTGTACTTTACCTTTTTAATATTCAGTGCCATTGGTCATTTGTGCACGTAGCTTACTATTTCATTGACTACATGCAATAATACCCTGGGGATATGATAAGCAGTTTGATATACTAGCTATAAGATATTAATTATCAGACTACTGGGCTTGGATTTTTACTCCGAGCTGTGGAGTGAGCCGGTGGAAGAATTTCCGGACAGGAAACCTGGAAGCATGGTTTTCCTGGTCGTTCTGCTGATTTTGATGTCAGGAAATCTTTTATATTTTTTTAGCAGCTTTCCCGCATGACAGCCAACCAGATTAACAGGCTGACTGCCTGTCAGACGGGAAAGCAGCTGGGGAATAGATGCTAGATATGTCTGACACTGTGGGGGCTGGCAGGGGGGGCGGGGGGGGGGTCGGTCAGACACCATGGGTCGGAGACATCGGGGGGGTGGGCCATGGATCGATCAGGGGGTCAGAGACATCAGGAGACATGGGAGGGAGTTGGAGACATCAGGAGGGCGGTTTGGGGTGGTTGGGAGGGAGTTAGAGACATGGAGGGGGGGGGGACGGAAGGGAGGGGAGGGTGTGTGTGTGTATGGATCACAGGCGTCGGACACATCCTGGGGGGAGAGGACATGGTGAGTGTGGGATCGCGGCAGGTGAGCTGTTGGGCCTGGAGGAAACACTCCTGCTCTTCCTGGCCCACAAGCAGTGCAATAAAGGCACTTTCCTTTGATCCAGACCTTCTCGCCTCCTCTTACGTGGCAAGAATCACGAGGCCAGGAAATCCCGGCCCCCAGCAGTTAAAAATTAAAAAGCTATTAAAATGGAGGCACGCAGCCTCCTTAAAAGATTTTAACGACCAACCCATCTCCTGAGAGAGGATTGGTCGCCCGCCCCTCGACCCGCCTCCTTTAAAATTAGAAGCGGGCGGGTTGGAGGTGAGTTGGGGTCGGGTTTTACATGTTTTACCTTCCCACCTGTCCTTGGGGATTAAAATTATCCCCCTGGACTCAGAATAGGAAACTTGATTCATTAAGAAGCCACTGCATGTCTGAAAACAGTAGACAAGTTTCTCATGGATATGTGATGCCAACTGCATTCTGTGTCCTTGGAGGCACAGTAGTGTAGTGGTTATGTTACTAGACTAGTTGAACTCTTAATGACAGACCTGGATGGATAATCCAGCAGGACACAAGTTCAAATCCCGCCATGGTAGTTAGAGAATTTGTATTCAGTTTTTAAAAAAAATCTGGAAATATAAAGTTGGTATTAATGAAAGTGACCACAAAGCTGTTAGATTGTCATAAAAAGCCACCTAGTTCACTTTATTTAGGGAAGGAGACTGCCGTCCTTACCCAGTCTGGCCGAAACGTGACTCCAGTCCCACACCAACGTGGTTGACTCTTAACTGCCTTCTGATGTGGTGTAGCAAGTTATTCAGTTGTATCCAATGGACAACCAGGGATAGACGCTAAATGCTGATCTCTGCCACATCCAGAGAATGAATAAATATTTTAAAAATAATCCACCGATCAGAGCAAACTGAAGGCCCATTATTTTAAACCAACAATGGCAACTGCACACACTAATCTCGGTTGTATTACAATTTGCAGCAGAGTGTTGTTTGGTCAGCCGTTAGGAGCACAAGGCTGGACAATCTGGTTCAATTCTCCCTCCCTCCCTCGCCAGAAGACATAACAGCCTCCACTCAACCTCTCAGTACATCTCAAATTGGGAAATCAATGAAATGGGGAAGTTCATCGTGTGTCCTCCCACCTCACGGCACCAAGCATCAGTCCTAACTTTTAGCTCCACCGTGCAGCCACTCGTTTTGTTTCTTTTTGGATAAATAACATTTTTTCGTGATGTAGTAAATGAGGTCACCATTGCTGGGTTTCATCAGCACAAAGTACGTATAGCTCCAAAGAAAATGATTATTTCAGACAGCAAAATAGCGGAGATACTCTGAACACTATGGCAATAGTGGCACAGGGACAGGAACAAGTGCTGGGCAAACCAGGAGATCTAGCTCAGATACATAAAGCAGGATCTGCTCAATTTTAGTGTTGAGCCAGCCTAAAATGCTCAAATCAAAATGCAGCCCGAGCTTCATTTAAATATTATTACATAGAATTTACAGCATACAAGTGCCAGGCAATGACCATCTCCAACATGAGAGTGTCTAACCACCTCCCCTTGACATTCAACGGCATTACCATCGCCGAATCCCCCACCATCAAAATCCTGGGGGTCACCATTGACCAGAAACTTAACTGGACCAGCCATATAAATACTGTGGCTACAAGAGCAGGTCAGAGGCTGGGTATTCTGCGGCGAGTGACTCACCTCCTGACTCCCCAAAGCCTTTCCACCATCTACAAGGCACAAGTCAGGAGTATGATGGAATACTCTCCACTTGCTTGGATGAGTGCAGCTCCAACAACACTCAAGAAGCTTGACACCATCCAGGACAAAGCAGCCCACTTGATTGGCATCCCGTCCACCACCCTAAACATTCACTCCCATTAACACCGGCGCACTGTGGCTGCAGTGTGTACCATCCACAGGATGCACTGCAACAACTCGCCAAGGCTTCTTCGACAGCACCTCCCAAACCCACGACCTCTACTATCTAGAAGGACAAGAGCAGCAGGCACATGGGAACACCACCACCTGCACATTCCCCTCCAAGTCACACACCATCCTGACTTGGAAATATATCGCCGTTCCTTCATCGTCACTGGGTCAAAATCCTAACAGCACTGTGGGAGAACTTTCACCACACGGACTGCAGCGGTTCAACAAGGCGGCTCACCACCACCTTCTCAAGGGCAATCATCCCATGAATGAATATAAAAAAAAAACTGGTCTATGCCGGTGTCTATGCTCCACATGAGTCTCCACCCACCCTACTTCATCTAACTATCTGCATATCCATCTATTACTTTCTTCCTCATGTACTTATCTAGCCTCCCCTTAAATGCGTCTGTGCCATTCGCTTCAACCGTTCCACGTGGTAGTAAGTTCCACATTCTTACCAGTCTCTGGGTTTTATAATACATTTAAACGAAGTCTATGGCAGGGTTGGGAGGGATGCAGCTCTTAAAAGGGTCCGAGACATTTTAAGCCCTTCTTTTCTTTATTTTCCTAAAAATGGGATTTGGCAGAATAATCCCAGCGCATCTTCGGGAGGAAGCTCTAGGAGCCTTCCCGGACCCGTGCCGATTTTTCAGGGTCAGGGACAGAAAGGTTACAGCATGGAACGAGGCCATTCAGCCTATCGAGTCCTATCGTCATTTTTTTAAAACTCAGTCAGGGAGTCTGTAGGAACAAGCCAAGAGGGGATGGGTGGGGGAAAGGAGGAAGCCGGGGTGGGGAGTCTGTCACTTCCATATCCTTTGAATACACCCGCCCATCACATCTTCCATCACTTCCGCCAGAAATCTCTGGACTGGCGAGACAGAGCGGGAAGCCTGTGGATCAGCGGGCGGGCTGATCGCCTGCCCTTGTGGACAATTAAACATTGACTTTCAACGGAAATAAAGAAATCGGGAGAGATGTAAAATGGGGATGCTGACTCGCTATCCTCCACACAAAGTCAAAATCTACCGTGATGTAAGATTCTGGGATAGAAAGATTTCCATTTTTTTTTCAAGAATTAGTCATGTTGCTTGAGCTGTATAATTGTTTAAGCGGTGAGGTGGGGTGTGATTTCCCAGTTGGTCGTTAATGTTAGCCAGTCGACCTTGAGCGAAGGTTAATCCACTGGGCACGGTGGTGGTAAATAAGGCTCTAAAAAAAACATAATAGCTATCAATTAGAATTAAATTCATACCCGCAGTCATAAGACTGAGTCATCTGACAGTGCAGCTTGGTATAATAGGCTGTGGGCACGTCTATAACTAGGTGCTGATTTTCTTTGACATGATCGATTTAATACGGTTAGGGCTGTCTTCATATGAATGATCTGTCCGCCTCCCAGTTATTTCCCTTCATAGCACAAGACTATCTGTCACATTCTCCAATTTAGAATGAATGTGTACTTTGCTCCCGCTGGTAATTGGCTCGGCCAGTCGCTCCTCCACCCTAATAATCCCTCGGTGCTCTTTCTTTCCCAGAATGATACAGGGGAGGGAAGACTTCCTCGTATCATCGTGCAAAAAGGAAAGACGGGAAACGTCCATCAGGGTCATCGGTGCTCATCCTATCTATTAGACGCCGCAGTCACCAACAGAGTGAACGCCTCGGGGAGGGAAGAAACAGAAGAAAATTTCTGTGGTCATTTACAGGAAAGATTCCTCCCCCATTCCCCAAACTCAATCAAAGCAAGCTCCAGGGAACCATGGTTACTCAGGAGATATTAGTAGACCCTCCATATTTAACTAAAGCCACCAATCCCACCCCCCTCTCACGCATCCTCCTCCCACCACCCCCCCTCGCCCCCCCCCCCAGTATTTTTCCAATATCCCCAAGAACACAGGACTGCAAGAGACTATTTCCATCCATCAGGTGGGTTCCAAAGGTCACGGACCACACACCCCACTTCATCTCTCATACATTTCAATACCTCTGGCTGCCAAAAATGTATCCATCATGCTCTTGAAACTTCTAACATCCTCTGTTTGCGCTGCATCCCCGGGCAGGCTAGTCAACATGTAAAAAAAAGAAACGAAAGGAAGACTTTCATTTATATAGCACCTTTCACAGCCTCAGGACGTCCCAAAGTACTTTACATCCAATGAAGTACTTTTGAAGTGGAGTCACTGTAGTAATGGAGAGGTACCGCCCGAGCCCGACCAGACCCACTACCTGGTCGGCAGGCCGGGGCAGAAGATCGCAGGCAGGAGGCCGCAGCCACGGGATCGGTCCCCGGCATTCAGGTAAGGGGTGTGGGGGGGGGGGGGGGAGAAACCTGGGGTAAGGGAGATCCAAGGCCTCTTTGTGGGGCCCAGAGGAGCACTCAGACTAAAATAGCAGATCGGGTCCCAATGATGCAATCAGGTCCTCATTTGCATATTTAAAGATGACCCCTGCCAGCTTGGAGCAGGTGTCCTGCTCAAAAGAGCAAGTTAAAATGATCAGACCCGTCGGGGAGGCAGCAGAATTGGAGGGGGGACAATGTCCTTCCCCTAATTTTAACTGCCCCCTCCCCGGTTTCCATCAGGCGGGGAGTTAAAATCGAGGCCTGAAAGTCTGGAGAAAGTTGCCAAGCCACTTTCAAACAGACACATATACATATTCGCTTAGCTATCGCTATGACTGCCAGCAATTTTTGAATCTGACTGACATTTATCCAAATCCAGAAAACCTCAGCAACAAGTTAATAAACTGAAACTGTTCAATGAGCTAAGTTGAACTCAGTTGATTGGAGTTGAGTAAAATCATTAGGCTTCTTTACTAGATTAGACTAGCTATGTCCCATAGTTACAAAACACTACATATATAAAACTTCACTACAAAAAACAGCATATTATATATATTGCAACCTTTTATGGTTTGTGTTTGAGGAGGCAGTTAGCACGATAACCATGGCGCAGTGGTAGCACTCTCGACTCTGAGTCAGAAAGTTGTAGGTTGAAGTCCCACCCTGGAGACCAGCACAAAATCTAGGCTGACACCTCAGTGCAGAACTGAGGGAGTGCTGCACTGTCGGACGGTGCCGTCATTCAGATGAGGCATTAAACCAAGGCCCCATCTGCCCTCAGGTGGACATAAAAGATCCAATGCCACCATTTTGAAGAAGAACAGGGGTGTTCTCCCTGGTGTCCTGGCCAATAATTGTCCCTCTGCCAAAATCATTATCACATTGTTGTTTGTGGGACCTTGCTGTGCGCAAATTGGCTGCCGCGTTTCCTACATTATAACAGTGACTACACTTCAAAAGTACTTCATTCGCTGTAAAGTGCTTTGGGCGTCCTGAGGTCATGAAAGAATCATAGAATGGTTACAGCACGGAAGAAAGCCATTCGGCCCGTCGAGTCCGGCCATCTCTCTGCAAGAGCAATCCAGCTCATCCTTATCCCCACAGCCCTGTAAATTTTTTCCCTTCAAGTATTTATCCAATTCCCTTTTGAAAGCCACGATTGAATCTGCTTCCACCACCCCTCAGGCAGTGCATTCCAGATCACAACCACTCGCTACGTAAATAAGTTATTTCTCATGTCGCCTTTGGTTCTTTTGCCAATCACTTTAAATCTATGCCCTCTGGTTCTTGACCCTTCCGCCAATGGGAACAGTTTCTCTCTATCTACTCTGTCCAGACCCTTCATGATTTTGAATAACTATCAAATCTCGTCTAAGGAGAACAACCCCAGCTTCTCCAGTAAATGCACACAGATGAAGTCCCTCATCCCTGGAATCATTCTAGTAAATCTCGTCTGCACCCTCTCCAAGGCCTTCACATCCTTCCTAAAGTGCGCTGCCCAGAATTGGACACAATACTCCAGTTGTGGCCTACCCAGTGTTTTATAAAGGTTCATCACAACTTCCTTGCTTTTGTACTCTATGCCTCTTTTTATAAAGCCCAGGCTCCCATATGCTTTCTTAACCGCTTTCTCAACCTGCCCTGCCACCTTCAAAGATTAGTGCACATATTCCCCCAGATCTCTCTGTTCCAGTACCCCTTTTAGAATTGTGCCCTCTAGTTTATATTGCCTCTCCTCATTCTTCCTACCGAAATGTATCACTTCACACTTTTCTGCGTTGAATTTTATCTGCCACATGTCCGCCCATTCCACAGCCTGTCTATATCCTCTTAAAATCTATCACTATTCACTACCCTTCCAAGTTTTGTGTCATCTGCAAATTTTGAAATAGTTCCTGTACACCCAAGTCCAAGCCATTAATCTAGATCAAAAAAAAGCTATGGTCCTAGTACTGACCCCTGGGGAACACCATTATGCACCTCCCTCCAATCCGAAAAATAACCATTCACCACTACTCTGTTTCCTATTACTTCGCGAATTTCGTATCCATGTTGCCGCTGCCACTTTATTCCCTGGGCTTCAACTTTGACTACAAGGCTATTATGTGGCACTTCATCAAACGCCTTTTGGAAGTCCATATACAGCACATCAAGCGCAATATCCTCATTTACCCTCTCTGTTACCTCATCAAAAAACTCAATCTCATTGGTTAATCACGATTTGCCTTTAACAAATCCGTGCTGGCTTTCCTTAATTAATCCACACTTGTCCAAGTGACTGTTAATTTTGTCCAGAATTATTATTTCTAAAAGTTTCCCACTACTGAGGTTAAACTGACTGGTCTGTAGTTGCTGGGTTTATCCCGACACCCTTTTTTGAACAAGGGTTTAACATTTGCAACTCTCCAGCCCTCTGGCATCACCACTGTATCTGAGGATGATTGGAAGATTATGACCAGTACCTCCGCAATTTCCACCCTTCCTTCCCTCCGCAACCTAGGATGCATTCCATCTGGACTGGGTGACTTATCTACTTTGAGTACAGCTAGCCTTACTCGTATCTCCTCTTTATCAATTTTTAGCCCATCTACTATCTCAGCTACCTCTTCACTTACTGTGATATTGGCAGCATCTTCTTCCTTGGTAAAGACAGATGCAAAATACTCATTTAGTACCTCGGCCATGCCCTCTTCCTCCATACGCAGATATCCTTTTTGGTCCCTAGTCGCTCCCCCCACCCTCCTCTTACCAACCGTTTACAAGCCTATAGAAGACTTTTGGATTCTCCATTATGTCGGCCGCCAGTCTATTCTTATACTCTCTCTTTGCCCCTCTTATTTCCTTTTTTGCCTCCCCTCTGAACTTTCTATATTCTGCCTGGTTCTCACTTATATTATCGACCTGACATCTGTCGTATGCCCTTTTTCTCTACTTCATTTACCCCTCTACCTCTGTCATCCAGGGAGCTCTGGTTTTAGTAGCCCCACGTTTCGTCCTCGTGGGAATGTATCTAGACTGTACCCAAACCATCTCTTCTTTAAAGGCTGTCCATTGATCAATTACAGTTTTGCCTGCCAATCTTTGATTCTAATTTACCTGGACCAGATCCGTTCTCATCCCATTGAAATAGGCCCTCCTCCAATTGAGTATTTTTACTTTAGAGTGGTCCTTGTCTTTTTCCATAGCTATTCTAAATCTTATGATACTAAGATCGCTGTTCCATAAATGTTCCCCCACTGACACTTGCTCCACTTGGCCTATCTCATTTCCCAGAACCAGATCCAGCAATGCCTCCTTCCTCGTTTGGCCAGAAACGTACTGGTCAAAGTTCTCCTGAACACATTTCGGAAATTTCTCCCCCTCTTTGCCCCTTACACTATTACTATCCCAGTCTATATTAGGATAGTTGAAGTCCCCCATTATCAATACTCTATGGTTCTTGCACACCTCTAATTTCCCTGCAAATTTGCTACTCTATATCCTTCCCACTGGTTGGTGGCCTATAGACTACACCCAGTAGTGTAATGGCACCTCTATTGTTTCTTAACTCTAACCAAATAGATTCTGTCCTTGACCCCTCCAGGACATCCTCTCTCTCCAGCACAGTAATATTCTCCTTAACCAATACGGCCAACCCCCCTCCTTTTTTCCCTTCCCTATGTCTCCTGAACACCTTGTATCCAGGAATATTTAGTACCCAATCCTGCCCTTTTTTTGAGCCAGGTCTCCATCATCACCACAACATCATATTCCCACATGGCTAATTGCGCCTGCAGCTCACCAATCTCGTTTACTATGCTTCGTGCATTTACACACATGCACTGCAAATCTATTAGAACTTCTTGCATTCTCTCTTAGTCTGATTCCATCTAATACTGTACTATTTCTTATTCTAGTGCTATCTGTTTCTCCCAATTTTTTATGCACCTTGTTTCTCCTTTCCAATGCTACGTCCTGGTGCCCAATCCTCTGCCAAATTAGTTTAAACCCTCCCTCACAGAACTAGCAAATCTCCCCGTAAGGATGTTGGTCCCAGCTCTGTTGAGGTACAACCCATCCAGCCTGTACAGGTCCCACTTCCCCAGAACTGGTTCCAATGCCCCAGGAATCTGAAGCCCTTCCTCCTGCACCATCTCTCCTGCCACGCATTCATCTGATCTATCCTCCTATTTCTATACCCACTAGCACGTGGCACTGGGAGTAATCCGGAGATTCCTACCTTTGAGGTCCTGTTTATTAATCTCTTTTCCAGCTCCCAAAACTCTTCCTGCAGGACCTCATCTCTTTCTACCTATGTCGTTGGTACCGATATGGACCACGACCTCTGGCTGTTCACCCTTCCCCTCCAGTAAGTTCTACAGCCGCTCAGTGACATCCTTGACCCTGGCACCAGGGAGGCAACACACCATCCTGGAATCACGTCTGTGGCCGCAGAAACACCTGTCTGTTCCCCTAACTATAGAATCCACTATCACTATTGCTCTCCTGCCCTTTCTCCTCCCCTCCGTACAGCTGAGCCACCCATGGTGCTCTGGACTTGTCTCTGGCTGCACTTTGCAGAGGAACCCTCTTCCCCCACCAATATTCAGAACTGAATACTGGTTAGAGAGCGAGATGCCATCAGGGGACTCCCGCACTACCTGCCTGGTCCTCCTCGTCTGTCTGGCGGTCACCCAGACCTCCTCTGCCTGCACTCTCTTAAGCTGTGGGGTGACTACCTCCAGAAACGTGCTATCCATGCAGCTCTCAGCCTCGCGGATGCACTGCAGTGACGCCAGCTGTTGCTCAAGCTCTGAAACCCGGAGTTCGAACTCCTCCGGCTGATGACACTTCCTGCACCTGTGGTTGTCCAGGACATGGGAAGCTTCTTGGAGTTCCCACATGATGCAAGTTTTTTTTTTATTATTCAGTCATGGGATGTGGACATCCATGGCAAGGCCAGCATTTATTGCCCGTCCCAGGATGTTCATTCGACGGGTCTGAGGTGCCCTGCCATGCCTCGATTTATTACATTATTAATTAAACTTAACGACTTAAAAAAAACTCACCAGAAAAAAACTCATTAATCAGCTCCTCTCCTTGTGCTGATGTCACTAAGTGTTTTTTTCATCTCTCTTCCCCGCTCTCTCTCTCTCTCTCTCGTTCTTTTATCACCAATCCCGCATTCCGCTTTCTCTCTCTCCTCCTTTCATCGCCAATCCCGCGGTCCGCTCTCTCTCCTTTTATTGCTGATAGGAACATAGGAACAGGAGTGGACCATTCAGCCCCTCGTGCCTGCTCCGCCATTTGATAAGATCATGGCTGATCTGTGATCTAACTCCATATACCTGCCTTTGGCGCATATCCCTTAATACCTTTGATTGCCAAAAAGCTATCTATCTCAGATTTAAATTTAGCAATTGAGCTAGTATCAATTGCTGTTTGCGGAGGAGAGTTCCAAACTTCTACCACCCTTTGTGTGTAGAAATGTTTTCTAATCTCACTCCTGAAAGGTCTGGCTCTAATTTTTAGACTGTGCCCCCTACTCCTAGAATCTCCAACCAGCGGAAATAGTTTCTCTCTATCCACCCTATCTGTTCCCCTTAATATCTTATAAACTACGATCAGATCATCCCTTAACCTTCTAAACTCTAGAGGATACAACCCCAATTTGTGTAATCTCTCCTCGTAACTTAACCCTTGAAGTCCGGGTATCATTCTAGTAAACCTACGCTGCACTCCCTCCAAGGCCAGTATGTCCTTCCGAAGGTGCGGTGCCCAGAACTGCTCACAGTACTCCAGGTGCGGTCTAACCAGGGTTTTGTATAGCTGCAGCATAACTTCTGCCCTCTCGTACTCCAGTCCTCTAGATATAAAGGCCAGCATTCCATTTGCCTTCTTGATTATTTTCTGCACCTGTTCATGACACTTCAATGATCTGTGTACCTGAACCCCTAAGTCACTTTGGACATCCACTGTTTTTAATTTTTTACCATTTAGAAAGTACCCTGTTCTACCCTTTTTTGATCAAAAGTGGATGACCCCACATTTGTCTACATCGAATTCCATTTGCCACGGTTTTGCCCATTCACCTAATCTATCAATATCGCTTTGTAATTTTATGTTTTCATCTACACTGCTTACAATGCCACCAATCTTTGTGTCACTGGCAAACTTAGATATGAGACTTTCTATGCCTTCATCTAAGTCGTTAATAAATATTGTGAATAATTGAGGCCCCAAGACAGATCCCTGCAGGACTCCACTAGTCACATCCTTCCAATGTGAGGACCTTCCCATTATCCCTACTCTCTGTCGCCTTTTGCTCAGCCAACTTCCTAAACAAATCCGTACTTTTCCATCAATTCCATGGGCTTCTATCTTAGCTCACTGTCTCTTATGTGAGACTTTATCAAATGCCTTCTGGAAGTCCATATAAATAACATCCATTGACATTCCCCTGTCCACTACTTTAGTCACCTCTCCTCACACTCCGCTCTCTTCTCTCTCTCTCCTCCTTTCATTGCTGATCCCGCACTCTGCTCTCTCTCCTCCCTTTATTGCTGATCTCACACTCCGCTCTCTTCTCTCTCTCTCCTCCTTTCATTGCCGATCTTGCGCTTCTCTCTCTCTCTTCCTTTATCACCGATCCCAAGCTCCGCTCTCTTCTCTCTCTCCTTTCATTGCCGATCTCTCTCTCTCTCTCTCCTTTTATCACCGATCCCACGCTCCACTCTCCATCTCTCCTCCTTTTATCACTGATCCCGCGTTGTGCTCTCTCTCTCTCCTCCTTTTATCACCGATCCCGCGTTGTGCTCTCTCTCTCTCCTCCTTTTATCACCGATCCCGCGGTCCACTCTCGCTCCTCCTTTAATCTCTATATAAACGCAAATATATTTCTTTGATGAGCTGGATACTCTTTCCATATTCCCTGCCAGCTCATGTTTTTTAAGCTGCTCGAGATTCATGGGCCAGAAATCTCGCAGAGCAGTGACGCAACGTTCACTGCAGCTCCTGCAAATTTAATTAACGAAAATATTTACTGCGGGCTCTGTGGCGTCAAATTGCTTGAATTTGAACTTGAAACAAAATGTGCGCTATCAACCCAGCCTCTGAGCAGCCTGAGTTGCCACAGCTGGAAATGTCTGTGAGGAGAAGACACGTCCACAAAATCCGCCAGGAAGAGAAGTCCCGCCCTCTGATTCAGGCTGCATTGCTCACGCAGGCAAGCAGACTTCATTCATTTAAAGTTAATATTCTGTATGTCTTTGTAAATCTTTTTTTTTAAGAAAAGCCAAAGAAATAATTTAATTAAATTAAAGAAAAAGAGAATAGTAAAAAAAAAATAATTTTTAATCTTTTAAAAAATAACCAAGAACTATTAAAATAAGGAGTAACATGAGACTCCACGTTTTAAAAGTTAATTTTTAGTTGTTTGGCAGTCATTAAGAATAACCGCGCTGTTAAAACTTAGTTTAGACCTAGTATTTTTTTTTAAAAGAGTGTTTGGTGGCGTAATTAGTTACTTTCCAGCTGGGCAGATAAGCAAATTGGCGCTTTTTCCAATGTTTTCTCTGATTGCAGCGTGCGATGGCCCTTTAATTCAAAGACCTTCTGACAAAAGGTCTTCGACCTGAAATGTTAACTCTGTTTCTTTCTCCACAGATGCTGCCTGACTTGCTGAGCTTCTCCAGCATTTTCTGAAGTTATGGTAAACTTGTAGAGAACTTTGATTACACCACACTTGGAGTACTGTGCACAGTTCCGGTCTCCATATTACAAATAGGATCTAGAGGCACTGGAGAAAGTGAAAAAAAGATTTACAAAGATGATACCAGAACTGAGAGGTTATGCCTATCAGGAAATATTGAACAGGCTGGGGGTTTTTTTTAAGAAAAGAGAAGGCCGAGAGGTGACCTGATGGATGTCTTTAAAATTATGAAGGGGTTTGATAACGTAGATATTGAGATGTTCCCACTTGTGGGGGAGACCAGAACTAGGGGTCATAAATGTACGACAGTCACTAACAAATTCAATAAGGAATTCAGGAGGAACTTCTTTACCCAAAGAATGGTTAGAATGTGGAACTTGTTACCACATGGAGTAGTTGAGGAGAGTAGGATAGATGCATTTAAGGGGAAGCTAGATAAGTACATGAGGGAGTAAGGAATAGAAGGTCATACTGATAGGGTTAGATGAAGTAGGGTGGAAAGAGCCTTGTGTGGAGGATAATCACCGGCATTGTCCTGTTGGGCTTAATGGCCTGTTTCTGGGCTGTAAATTCTATGTAAAAAAGAAAGGAAATGTACCATGAGGGCCGGTTCAGGACTTTTGCAGTTGGTTTTTAAGCAGGTTGTACGCAAATTTGTAAAAAGTAAATAATACACCAACAGTCTGTTTATCTTTAAACCAAAAGTTCATTTTTCCCACTTCTCATCACAAGAACGTAAGCATCAATCATTCAGGTTTCCAATGAACGGTTACCAGCAACAAAGAGATCAGAAGTCACGCCATGATCCCATCCCATCCCATTCCAACCCCATTCATTTTTGGGCTTGGAGAAACATCACTGTCTATCACGCTAATACAAATTGGAGCGTAAATTGGGCTGGCAATCCATTGTAATGGAAGAATGCAGAATGTAGTGGGGACCACAGTGTAGTGGTTATGTTACAAAACTAGTAATCAAGAGGCCTGGACTAATAATCCAGGGCAATGCAAGTTCAAATCCCACCACAGCAGTTTGAGAATTTGAATTCAGTTTTAAAAAATCTGGAAATAAAAATCTGATATCAGTAAAAGTGACCATGAAACTGCATAATTGTCATGTAAACCCAACTGGTTCATTAATGCCTTTATGGAACAAATCATGCCATCCTTACCTACTCTGGCCCTATATGTGACAACCAGTCCCACACCAATGTGGTTGACTCTTAACTTCCCTCTGAAGTAGCCTAGCAACTCACTTAGTTGCATCAAACAGAAGGCGGCTCATTACCACCTTCTCAGGGCAACTAGAGATGGACAACAAATGCTGGACTTGGCAGTGATGCCCAAATACCTGAGAATGAATTTTTTAAAAATGCTGTTTTAATACAGTCGGCAAGCTGTTTTTGATAAATCAATGTAATTTCTGCTTCAAAGCTGACACAATGGCTGTGGGGACTGGATTAGCCAGTCCTCCACCTGTTAGCATGCGAACTGCAGTTTAACACCTGCATATTAACTGGACAAGGGCAAGAATGGGTCAGAGGGGTTCAATAATGTTTACACTTTATTGAATCCATGGGTATGCAATTCAAGTTTTGTTCAGAACAGTTCGCTATGAGCTTGACCGAGCATTGCAGGGAGAATGCGCAGCACTCTGGCAGCTATTCTCCTATTTTCCAAATGCACAGGCACGTCCATGTTTTAGTATTGCACTCTGTATTGCTGCCGTGTCCATAAAATGTGGCAAGCACACAGCCAATATCAAGGTTTCGGCATGCCCACAAATTCACATAAAGACGGCTGACGACCAGTTGACTCAGAGGGGGTCATTTTGAACTCTGCCACCTGGAGGACTGGATCGCCCACCCTATATAGAACCCCACCCGATTTTCGTCCCGTTGATTTCGGCTAACATCCACAGGTGGCATATGGGGCCCAGCTTTAAGAAGGGGTGAATAACTGCAATATTGAAACCCACGGACACCATGAAGAAAAAAATGAAATCACTGAATCAACATACAGTTATTTGATGCAACCGCTAATCGGACCCCCGCCCTTCCCCCCCCCACTTTAAGGAACAGGAACCAACTTGGTTATCCAGTGCCTGTTTTAAATGGGCACTGAGCTCAAACAACACTGTTTGGACATTCGAACTCCATTATGGGGCCATGATATCATTGACGGAGGCATTAACAAACCTAGCACATGTTTGAAGTGTAGAACCTCAGGTACTTTCCCAATATATTATCCTTGCTACACAATGGGTGTGAACTAGGTCTCAGCACCCAATGTAACACCTCACCTTTAACAATTTTGTACTGCTGAACATTGTATTATTGGTCCCAATATTGTGTGTTAGTTCTTATCCTGAATTTTACACATAAGTCATAAGGCTATTGTAAAATTCATATGCAGTATATTACCTCGTGGACATTATGATTTCTTATTTTAAAAACTTTTACAGGAAGTTACTAATTTTTAAGTAGAATACACATTGATTTCACTGAGGATATTCTATTTGAGAAAGCATCGCTTATTGAAAGCTCAGCTCTTGCTTCCCTTATTGTCTCCTTTTTAAGAACATAAGAACATAAGAAATAGGAGCAGGAGTAGGCCAATCGGCCCCTCGAGCCTGCTCCACCATTCAATAAGATCATGGCTGATCTGATCCTAACCTCAAATCTAAAGAACACAAGAAGTAGGAGCAGGACCCGGCCACTCAGCCCCTGGGCCCGCTCCGCCACCCACAGGGCCTTGACCGATCCGAACTCAGCTTCATGTCCAATTTCCTGCCCGCTCCCTGTAACCCCTAATTCCCTTTACTTCTAGGAAACTGTCTATTACTGTTTTAAATTTTATCAGTGTCACCGAGTGACACTGATAAAATAACACCCAACGTAATTCTGCTTTAATTGAAGAGAGAGCAGGAGCTGCAGGAGAGCCAGCAATCCCCGTAGCAATGGGAAGTTAGCTTAGGTACATGTCAAATTAAACTATTGCCATAGTCCCAGAGATCAACCCAATGGTTTTTTTAAATTCTACTGCGCGAATGAGGTGAAATTAGCATCTTTCGTCAGCCCAAAGTAGTGTTGGAATCCTCCACTCATTCTCTTAAACTGTCTACCCGAACACTCGTGTTAACGGTCAGTACGTTATCTCAGGAAACAATAGAGTGGTGGCTGGCATTTTACAGCAAAATTTAATAAAGGTTTTTTTTTTAAGAGTGGCTGCCACGTTTGCCTGTTCAACAACAATCACTGCAATTCATTGCAAGAAACGGACATTTCAACATGATAAGCTGCTATGTAAATTTAAAGAGTGAGTGACAGTACTTCAGTTGGAAGAAAAAAAGACTTGCATTTATATCAGGCCCATCATGACCTCAGGAAGTCCCAAAGTGCTTTGCAACTAATCACAGTACTTTTGAAATGTAGTCACTGTCATAATGTAGGAAACGCGGCAGCCAATTTACGTATAGCAAGGTCCCACAATAGCAATGTGATAATGACAAGATAATCTGTCTTTTAGATGTTGGTTGAGGGATATTGGCCAGGACACCGGGAGAACTCCTCAACTCTTCGAAATCGGTCCGCGGGATCTTTAATGGCAACCTGAGAGGGCAGACAGGGTGTCCGAAAGACAGCACCTCCGACAGTGCAACACTCCCTCAGTACTGCACTGGAGTGTCAGTCTAGATTTTGTGCTCAAGTTGCTGGAGTGGGACTTAAGTCTACAACCTTCTGACTCAGAGGCGAAAGGGCCACCCACTGAGCCACAGCTGACACAGTGGATTAAGAACGCTCTTGCACTGCAGGTACCAATATGTGTTTGGTACCTAGAGAGTGCAGTGTGGGCAGCAGGCCTAGTGGTGGCTCTGCAATCTTCCCTGACCAGAGAAAATACAGCTGGTGTGGCCACACAAGGGGGTGCAATCCTAAAGTGAGGACTCGACCATTCTGGAGTGAAATCAGGAAGCACTTTTTCACACAAAGGGTAGTGGAAAGGGTAATAAATGCAGCTTTACTGAAATCCTGAGAAGAAATATAAAAATTAATGTACTATGGTTATGGATGTATCTTAATCCTACTGGCGGGAAAGGTTGTGGGTTTAGGCCCCACTCCAGAGATGTGAGCACATAATCGAGTCTGACACTTCTGCGCAGTGCTGAGGGAATGTGCACCGTCGGAGGTGCCGTCTTTCAGATGAGACGTTAAACCGAGGCCCTGTCTGCCTAGTCAGATGGACGTAAAAGATCCCATGACACTATTCGAAGAAGAGCACCCAGTGTCAACATTTATCCCACAATGCCATCAAAAGAGATTATCTGGTCATTTATCTCATTGCTGTTTGTGGCACCTTGCTGTTCGCAAATTGGCTGCTGCGTTTCCTACATTACAAAAAAGCCAACGCTTCAAAAGTACTCCGTTGGCTGTGAAGTATTTTGGAACATCCTGAGGATGTGAAAGGAGTTATATCAGGCAACTCAAATTCAAAGAAACCAATTCTGCCAATCCCACGTTGCAACAATGTGTACATTTCAAAAACTGTAATGAAAAGTCAGTTTTTAATAACGACTGAGGATGCCAGCTCCTGGATGATCTGTTCAGCCTCCTGAGCCCTGGTTCTTTTCTCAACACAATGATTGCATCTCCTCCAGTGCAGTTATATTTCTCACCATCTCCCTCACTACTACTGTACGTGTAGACAAAAAAAGATGATTCTCCCCACCCCCCCCGCCCCCCACCCTCGGTCGCCATCTTGAACCCATGTTAATTGGTGAAATCGACGTGCAGTAATTCCAATGCCACAGTTTGGCTCACAGCCTGTGTGTGGATGTGCAATGGGCTAGATTGGAAATGCCAGCCTTTTGCAAGGGAACATTTTCTTCCACCCTGCACCCAGTCACAGCATCAATCAGTTCTCGATCATGATGTGGAGATGCCGGTGATGGACTGGGGTTGACAATTGTAAACAATTTTACAACACCAAGTTATAGTCCAGCAATTTTATTTTAAATTCACAAGCTTTCGGAGACTTCCTCCTTCCTCAGGTAAATGTTCAGGATCTCCTTGAAGCCTCTGTTTTTTTTCCCTGTTTGTTTTTTTGTTGAATGTGTATTCGGGGGTTCTGCAGGTGACACCTCTCTGTCTGAACACGGTGATTGCCTTGGCAACGGGCAGTTGCAGGGGCAGTCTGTAAACACCATGTATTGTTCTATATGTATAAATGCGTAGGCTTCAAGGAGATCCTGAACATTTACCTGAGGAAGGAGGAAGTCTCCGAAAGCTTGTGAATTTAAAATAAAATTGCTGGACTATAACTTGGTGTTGTAAAATTGTTTACAGTTCTCGATCAGGTAGAGAGCACAGCTCAGACGCTCAGAATTGGTCCCAATGCCCCAGGAATCTAAAGCCCTCCCTCCTGTACCATTTCTCCAGCCACGCATTCATCTACTCCATCTTCCTATTTCTATACCCCCTAGCACGTGGCACCGGGAGTAATCCAGAGATTACTACCTTTGAGATCCTGCTTATTAATCTCTTTCCTAATCCAATGAGATCACCCTCCACTGCCCCTAAGCAGCACCCGTTGGATATTCTGGTTTCTCACCCATTCTTATCTTACATAGAGGCAGCTTTATGAAGCGGGGTGAGTCCTGTAAACGTCAAAAATGAGTCTGGAAGGTTAAAGTTTTTCTGCTCTTACACATCTCGTACATATTGAAAACTCTCTGTAACCAGCTTCAGGTGACTATAAAAATGGTGGGGGGGGGTGTATTTTCAGTGTGGACAGTCGTGTCCATATCTAACTGGCATTTGCACTGCAGTCAATACAGTAAAGTGTCCTTTCGTGATTTGTAGAACTTACTTTGTGTATTATAAAATATCTTTTTGTGTTCCGCTCCCCCCTTCTGTCTTAATATATTAATTTTGTTCTCTCTGACCGTGCCTCACCATCTCAGGTTCCCTTTCCCTTTAACCACCTGTGCCTCACTAGCTCAGGTTCCTTCTCCCTTTCCCTGTCTGAGTTTGTGTCTCAGGTTCCCCCTCCCTTTCCTAGATCACATTTCCTTTTACCTTCCCATGTCTCACTATCTCAGTATTACCCTCTTTCTTTGCCTGCGTCGCATTGAGTTTGTCTCTCCGGTTCCCTTTCCTTGCCTAGATCTCATTTCCCTTTTCCTGCCCGTGTCTCACTACCTCAGTACCCCCCTCCCTATTCTTGCTTGTGTCTCATTGTCTGTCTCCCTCTTTCTTTCTTCACCTTTGTTTCACTCTACAAAATTCCCTCTCTCATTATTTTGGCTTGTATCTGACTCTTACTTTCTCTACAAAATGTTTCCTCTCCCAGCTTCAATTTAACTCACCACTCTTTAACCGTGCGCAACAAGTCCTGCGAAAGAAAGGGGTAGAGCAGTTTTCAGATGCGTCCAACATCCTTTAGGTGTGACTGCCAGACATGCAAATTTAGGTGTCACATTAAAAAATAACACGTTCCCATTTATCGAGTCTACTTTTTGTTGTTGTAATTTAGTAACACTTTTGGGACATTAATGCCAAGAGTTAACAACTCAAGTGTTAAGGTACTGCCACCTCCTTTTATTTTTAACAGATAACACTAATGCCTGCAATTCAGGCCTCCCACCACTGATGGTGCTGTGTATCATCTGCCATTACAACAAACACAACTAAAAGACACATCAATTAACCATGAGCAAGGCTACAGGGGTTTCACCAGTGTTAAAAAAGAATTAAATCCTGTCATTTCCAATCCACAGAAAAATATCCCCAGCAACAGAAAATATCTTCTAATTGGCTCAGGATAACCCTAAGAGTAATTAGCCTCCAAATGACCTCAGGGCATCACAGCAATTAGATCTTGTGTGCTTAAAAATCAACTGCCCCTTAGCAGCACAATAATACATTATGCCTTGCATGTCTTTGACCTGAATATAAAACACCATGATTCAATTGCTACAACAAAGCCCACCACCACCTTCTCAGGGCAACTCAGGATGGGCAATGAATGCCGGCCTTGCCAGCGACACCCACATCCCGAGAATGAATTTTAAAAATTTGCCATGAGCAACATTCTAGCACAACTGGCAGTAGATAGATATAACGAACTGAGCTGCAAAAAAATACAGTGACTAATGTGCACAAAATGAACTACTTTTCTATGTTTATTGAACACAAGTAATTGGGCTACTTTAAATTTAATGCATTGTGAATATTTAGATCATGTAAACACAAGCACTCTGTGAAACTGATATAATGGCAATGCAGTGCAACTGCGATGATTCACTGCTGCGTGTCCCGAGGGAAGAGTGCAGAGCCAAATTTACGAGGGATGTCTGTGCTAGCGAGAGTGCCTGTGTGAGTGGTTTAACGTCTCATCCGAATGGCAGTGCTTCCAACAGTGCAGCACTCCCTCAGTACTGCACTGGAGTGTCCACCTAAGATTTTGTGCTCAAGTCGCTGGAATGGGACTTGAACCCACGAGCATCTGTCTCAAGAGGCAAGAGTGCTACCACTAAGCCACAACTGACACCGTGACATTGTGAAAGTAGCAATTTTTCTTCTTCCTTGCAATACGAAAAAGCAGCATCATTCAGAGCCTGATCTTACCGCTCTCAACGTAAAACGCTGTTCTGACTAGATTTCCACTTTTGACTCTTAATCATTAGCCGATCAACCAGGCCCTGAACAGAAATTGGAACAGACTCCTAGCCAAAGCATTGCTTTGTTGAATAATTACTTATAAAAGACCTGAGTAAATCATATTTAAAAGAATTCAGATACTGGGTCAGTAAGTGGCAAACGTGGCTCAATGTGAATAAGTGTCAAATAATTTCTATAGCAGGAATAAAAAAAAGGGAGATGGGATATACATGAAGAAAGAATTTGGATTTCGATCGTGTGTTATGTCCGCAGGTGTTCCAAAGCTTTATAGTCAATTGATACTTAGAAGTGCAATCACGGTTATGTAAACAAGTGTGACAGCTACGCAGTAAGGTTCCACAAAGTGCAAAGAAACAAATGACCAGATAATCTGTTTTAATGGTGTCATTTGAGGGAGGCATGTTGGCCAGGACATTGGGAGAAGTCCCGACTCTTCTTTGAAAAGAGCCATGGGATCTTTTATGTCCACTTGAGCAGGCAGACAGGGCCTCAATTTAACTTCTCATCTGAAAGAAATTACCAACAAAGCAGTGCCCCCTAAAAGAACTGGCATTTGTATAGCGTCTTTCACAACCTTAGGACGTCCCAAAGCATTTAACTGTCGATGAAGTACTTTTGAAGTGTAGTCACTGTTGCAATGTAGGCAACGCAGCAACCAATTTCCACACAGCAAGCTCCCAGAAACAGCAATGATGTGATGGCCAGATAATCTGTTTCAGTGATATTGGTTGAGGGATAAATATTGACCAGGACATCAGGGATAACTCCCATGTTCTTCTTCGAAACAGTACCATGGCATCTTTTACATCAACTGGAGAGGGCAGATGGGGCCTCGGTTTAACATCTCATCTGAAAGACAGCACCTCCAACATTCCCTCAGCACTTCACTAGGAGTGTTAGCCTAGATGTTATGCTCAAGTGTCTGGAGTGGGGCTTGAACCCACAACCTTCTGACGCAGTAGGCAAGAGTACTACCCTCTGAGCCAAGGTTGACTCAACACACTAAGTGGAGCTACCATATTGGTTGCTGATCAGGAAGGAGATTGAGGGATTTAATCTATAAAGACATCATTCTGATTACAGTTAAAAAAAAAACAATTAAGTTACTGGGTTCCTGAAACCTTGTCGGGATTTGCACATGCCTTAGTGCATTGGTATGTTATAGTTCCTCTGATTTATTCTATTCCATCTAGGTCATTAGGATATCTTGCAAATAATTGTCTGTAGCCTATGGAAAATTGTAACATCTTCTAGCGCCACAATTGAGAAGTTTCTCTCATGCAGGTGCTAGTGAGTCCCAGGGATGCTTGAGATTAATATGTGTGATGAGTAGTTACTGGTGGCACCATTTGTGCTCCAAACTAGCCCAATTTTAACTCGGGGCCACATGCACACACAGCTTTCTAATTCACCGCTGAGCATCTGTTATACATCGATGCTTTCAGGTGCAATTCCAGTCTGCAAGAGCAAGTAATACAAAGAAATTACAAGCAATTTGGCTGCCTCAGGGTCCAATACTAAAGGACTCAAGTTAAAATTGAAGAAGCAGGCAGTGAGAAGTGAAGCTAAGTGAAACTTTTTCACCCAAAAAAGAGTTGTGGAATTAGTTACCAGAGAAAGCGATTGAAGCAGACAATGTGAATGTGTTTAAGGAACAATTAGATGTGTTTCTGGAGAGAGAAGAATTGAAGGATAAGATGGGTAGGTGGGGATGACTTATGAAAGGAGATAGGCTTATCAGATCCAATGACCTTCTCATATATTGCAAAAGATTATGTTCTTTATGTAAATGTCTTAAGACTTTTTAAAATTCCTCCAATAAAGGTACATGGGTCAGTTTGGCTGATAAATGAAAGATCTTTGGGAAACTTAAGGGAGATTAAAAAGTTCTCTCAGCAGACACATTGATCTTTTGAACCCAATTCCATTATACAATGAAACACATATTTCACATTCCTGAGAAACAGATACACTATGGGGAAATGCACACTATGCGATAGTTTTATGCAAATACAGTCCTGACATGGAGCTTTGCCCGCTGGGACTACTTGGGTGCGCCATCCATCATTATGGCGGCGTTCGTAACACAGGCCCTGACCGGGCGTGGGATGTTACACCCCAAAATTGGTTCTTTTTACCCCTGTTTTCCGCCCAGAAAACAGGTACAATGAGGACCAATTTCTACCCCAGTAAGTTTTCAGCTAATTAATTTGACATTCATCCATTGACATTGTAGCAGCAGCTGGCAATCAATGTCAAGAGTATATAATGCACGATTGCTTACTGTGTCCACAGTTAATCAAGAAAAGTGATTTTAAATAACCTTCAGGGACCATTTTTGGAGGGAAAGGAAAACTCATATTTGGACCCAAGTCTGGTCATTACAAATTCAAATTTTGGAACCCAATAGCTCCATATGTTCACCTTAATCCTAATGCAGTAGGCAAAGAATGATTGATCAAATGTAATCCAAACACATCACTCCTTCCCCCGAACTTTCATTGACAGCTACTGAGAGCTATTATCATAAGTGTCAAATGTCAAGTCAATTAACTTGAAGATTTATTCATAAATGTGCATACGTTAATGTAATATATACTTTTGAGTTCAAACTCACTCCGTATTCAAGCCTTTAACACTTTCCTACTTATGTCCCCAGTCTCAGCATCCAGGTCAGGTAAAGCACAGATGGATACAGGGTAAAGCTCTCCCAGCTCAGTCCAAACCTCAAGAGAACATCCTTCTCTATACCACCATGATATTTTTTCCATTCCCCACACCAGCCATCATTGTGGCCAACTGGAGTTGAATTGTGGTCTTCTGATACTCCCCTGAACTCAAAGAAACTGAGCTAAAATAACCCAAGCTCACTCCACAAACAGCCCTTCTAACTGAATGCAATGCCATTATAGAGTTCTAGGGCAGTTTACTCACCTATCTTAAACCCATTCCTCTTCTGATTTTCTCCCCCCTTCTTCAGGGAATGATGACACATGTTGGAGTAATGGTTCCACAGTGTTGGCAACTTTCGGTGCCTCACCCAAGCGTCCATTCTTCATGCAGAAGCCTAGATATTACATGTTGGGCTATTCTATTACGGAAGGCATCATAGCCCATCCTGACCCTGTCATCATTCAGCATCCACAGAGGCACTTTTCGGAAACAGATACTGACTGTTGATCAGAAGCAGAAGCCTTGGTCGATTTTTCTCCTCCCTAGCCCAGCAGTTCGTAGCTCCGCTAACGCCAGGCTGGTTGAGATCGGTTAACTCAGCAGGCCAGAAATATTTTTCCCCCCCAATATTGCCCCTGGGTTTTTCTCTTTTTTTTCCACTCCCAGGAGATTGCATGGCTGCGGGAGAAAGGAGGGAGAGATAAGGAAGTATTTAGTCACGATGCTCTGGCTATCATGAGGGTGGGGCAGGCTTGATGACCAGCTGGCCTTTCCTGCCCATCATTTTCGTATGTTTGCAGGTTCGTAGGTCAGCCAGAAAGATTCTTGCCTGGAATTTCCACATCTCCCTCCATAACTTATGGTGGAAACCCCAAAGGTACAGTGCAGAATCAGCATAAATGGTCATTACCAGAGTCTGAGCTGATCACCCAATGAAGTTACAGTGGGTGATCGAAAAAACTCTGTGGAAATTCTACTCCATTGACTCCAGTAAGATCATTTCAACAGCTGGGGGAGTTTCCTGGTACATTCAAGATGATGACATTCTTGATACATTTTTCTAAGCGTGGCACAGAAATTTGCACCTGGCAGGTGAAATGCAGCGAACACAGATGTGTGTCAGACATACTGTTTGAATTATATTATCGATAGGATTTGTTAATAAAAAATGTTTTGTTAAAAATACAATGGCCCGTAAATTCCTCCTGGAGGTGAACCAGCAGTGCTTGCCGTTCATTGGATTTAAAGTCGCCCACTAAGTTACCGTGTTCTTTCTGGAAGCAACTTCCTTGGAATGCAAGTTCAAAAAAATGCAGCATTCTTTCCCTGGGCTGTGAGAGCAGGGAAAGGATCTCTTTGTCCCCTCGAAGCTTGAAGCAAGCCACGCTGTGAGAATCGGGAAGCGAAGTTCATTTAAAACCCTGCAGACTAAAAACCTGGAAGTGCCAGATAAGGTTATGAAATGAGATGGAGAAAGCGATGTAAAGGGTAAGATTAAAAGACTGAGATAAAAGAGACAAAAAAGTTTTTTAAAAAGATTTTTAAAAACAATTTTTAAAATGTCGAAAAGCTATTAAAATCAGGAGTAATGAGGCTCCACATTTTTAAAAAGTTAATTTTCAGTGCCAGAGAGGTTGTTTAGCAGTCATTAATACTTACCATGCCACTAAAAGTTAGTTTAGAATTAAAAAACTCAGCATACTTTTTTGGTGGTGAGATTAGTTAGTTTCCAGCTGGACAAGAGAGCAAGTTCATGCTGGTCCATTGATTGCAGCCAACAAGGTCCCTTTAACGCGAAGCTTTTGGATCACCGGTGAATCAGCAAGAACAAGTTCTGGATTTCCACATTTCTCTGCGCATGTGCGCGCTCTCCGGCTCTTCCATTTTCGCTGAAATAACGGTGAGCCCTGTTAACTTCACCGTTATTTGAAGAGCAATTTCTGGCCCAACTTAACAAATGATCCTCTTTGGCTGTACAGCTATGTTGAGGTATACTGCATTGACAGTCATTGATCTCGGCACTATACACAAAGCAGGAAACTGTACCATTCTCCGCCATCACTCAACCTTACGGCAACAAGAGTGTTCCACGTTTCATCACTACAACAGCACAAAGCTCTGTTTGCGAGTGACTGCTAAGCAGATTATGTACATCATTTAAATTCATGGTTGCATTAATGAATCCGATTGACTGAAGTTGAACTTAAAGTGCATTACATCAGGGCGACAGTAAGCTGAGCTTAACACAACTTATATATGACTAGCCATAAGAAACCTATTAAGCCATAATGCCAGCATTCTTCAGATTTGGACCATTTGTGCACTTAACTGTAACAACTAGGCTAAGAGGCTGGTGAGAGAGTTCCTAAATGAACAATAGCACCACACATAAAAGTCTGGGGTTAGGCTTAATCATTCCAAGTTCCTTTTTATTAAGTTCTGTACTGGTTTCAGTTGACTTACAGATCTCACCATGGGTAATGTAAAATTCAGATTTCTATGCACACCAACTATCTGCCATCTGTGCACTCAGTTTGAGTCCTTTCACTAAGAAATACTCAAGCAAAAATATGATTTTGTTTAAACCAATATTTAATTATAGTACCCTAGTAGGTACAGCACAGGAGGAGGCCATTCAGCCCATCGTGCCCTTGCCGGCTCTTTGAAAGAGCTATCCAATTAGTCTCATTCCTCCGTTCTTTCCCCATAGCCCTGTAACTTTTTTCCCTTCAAGTATTTATCCAATTCCCTTTTGAAAGTTACTATTGAATCTGCTTCCACCACCTTTTCAGGCAGTGCAATCAAGATCATTAAAAATCGCTGCGTAAAAAAATGTTTCCTCATGTTGCCTCTGGCTCTTTTGCCGATCACCTTAAATCTATGTCCTCTGGTTACTGAACCTTCTGCCATTGGAAACAGTTTCTCCTTATTTACTTTGTCAAGACTGTTCATAATTTTGAACACCTCTATCAAATTTCCCCTTAACCTTCTCTGCTCTAAAGGAGAACAACCCCAGCTTCTCCAGTCTCTCCACATAACTAAAGTCCCTCATCCTTAGTACCATTCTAGTAAACCTCTTCTGCACCCTCTCTAAGGCCTTCACATCCTTCCTAATATGTGGTGCTAAGAACTGAACACAATACTCTAGCTGAGGCCTAACCAGGGTTTTATAAAGGTTTAGCATAACTTCCTTGCATTTGTACTCTATGCCTTTATTAATAAAGCCCAGGATCCCATTTGCTTTTTTTACACAGCCTTCTCAAAACTTGTCCTGCCACCTTCAAAGATTTGTGTATGTGCACGGGCCTCTCTGTTCTTGCATGCCTTTTAAAATTGTACCATTTAGTTTATACTGTGTCTCCTCATTCTTCCCAATCAAAATTTATCACTTCACACTTCTCTGCGTCAAATTTCATCTGCCATGTGTCTGCCCATTGCACCATTGAGTTTTGTGTCATCTGCAAACTTTGAAATTATACTCAAGTCCAAGTCATTAATATATATCAAAAAGAGCATTGGTCCTAATACCGACCCCTGGGGAACACCACTGTATACTTCCCTCCAGTCTGAAAAACATTTGTTCACCACGACTCTCTGCTTTCTGTCCCTTAACCAATTTTGTATGCTGCCACTGTCACTTTAATCCAATGGGCTTTAATTTTGCTTACAAGGTCTACTATGTGGTACTTTATCAAATGCCTTTTGAAAGTCCATATACACAACATCAACTGCACTACCCTCATCCACCCTCTCCGTTATTTCATCGAAAAACTCAATGAAGTTAGTCAAAAACAATTTTCCTTTAACAAATCCGTGCTGACTTTCATTTATTAGCCCATACTTTTCCAAGTGTTAATTAATTTAGTCCCAGGTTATTGTGTCTGAAAGTTTCCCCACCATCGACGTTAGGCTGACTGACCTGTAATTGCTGGGTTTATCCCTCTCCCCTTTATTAAACAGGGGTGTAATATCTGCAATTCTCCAGCACAGTCCTCATATCTAAGGAGGATTGGAAGATTGTGGCCAGAGCCTCTAATTTCCACCCTTACTTCCCTCAGTAACCGAGGATGCATCCCATCTGGACTGGGTGACTTTTCTACTTTGAGTACTGCCAATCTTTTGAGTGCCTCCTCTTTGTCTATTTTTATCCTATCCAATATCGCTACTACTTCCTGCTTTACTGCTACAATGGCAGCATCCTCTTCTCTAGTGAAGATGGATGTGGAGTACTCATTTAGTACCTCAGCCATGCCCTCTGCCTCCACAAGATTTCCTTTTTTGTCCCTAATCGGTCTCACTCTTCTTTTGATTACCTTTTTACTACTTACATGTTTATAAAAGACATTTGGGTTCCCTTTTATGTTAGCCCCTAATCTAATCTCATACTCACTCTTTGCCCCTCTTATTCCCTTTTTTAGATCTCCTCTGTACTTTTTGTATTCAGCCTGGTTCTCCACTGTATTATTAATCGTATAGTCATCATAAGCCTCCTCTTCCTGTTTCATTTTACTCTCTATACCTTTAGTCATCCAGGAAGCTCTTTCTTTGGATGCCCTTCCTTTTCTTCTCCTAGGAATGTGTCTACTCTATACCCAAACCAAATCCTCCTTGAAATCCTCCCATGGTTCAATTACTGTTTTGCCTACCAATTTTTGATTCCAATCCACTAGAGCAAGATCCCTTTTTAACTCACTGTAATTAGCTCTCCTCCAGTTAAATATTTTTATGCTTGATTGTTCCTTGTCCTTTTCCATAACAATTCTAAACCTAATATTATGATCACTGTTCCCCAAATGCTTCCCCACTGAAACATGCTCCACTTGCCCCACTTCATTCCCCAGAACTAGATCCAGCACTGTTTCCTTTCTCATTGGGCTGGAAACATATCGTTCCAGAAAGTTCTCGAACACATTTCAGGAATTCTTCCCCCTCTTTGCCCTTTACATTGTTACTGTCCCAGTCTATATTGGAATAACTGAAGTCCCCCATTATCACTACTCTATAGTTCTTGCATCTTACTGTAATTTGCCTGCAAATTTCGTCCTCCATCTCATTCCCACTATTTGGTGGCCTTTAATATCCACTCAGTAGCATAGTAGCTCCTCTATTGTTCCTTAATTCTAAACCAAATAGATTCTGTCTTTGACCCCTCAACTACATTATCCTTTTCCATTGCTTATAATAGTTTCTTTGATCAATACTGCCACCTCCCAACCTCCTTTCTTCCCTTCCCTATCTTTCCTCAATGCCTTGTAACCAGGAATATTAAGTGCCTAATCCTTCCCTTCTTTGTGCCTGGTCTCTGTTATTGCCTCTATATCATTGTCCCATGTGGCGACTTGAGCCTGCAGCTCACGAACCTTATTCACCACGCTCCGTGCATTTACGGGCATGCACTCTAAACTCATCTTGGACTGCCTCACATTTGCCCCCTGTCTGACCCCTCCTATTTCTGAACTATTCTTTACTCTAGTACTGCTGGTCCCTCTCAGTCCTCTGTGCACCTTATTTCTCCTCGCTCATGTTTCATCCTGGTGTCCATCCCCTTGACAAATTAGTTTAAACCCTCCCCCACAGCACCCATGAGACTGAAAATTGTAAAAACAAAATGGAGAGGCAGCAATAGTTACATATTTTGCTAAAATTATTTTGCTTAAAAAGGAACTAATTTATTTAACTTTTAGGTTGGCTTAATATTTCAGAAAATATCAATGTTAAATTGCAAATTATATCAAAAGTACTTAAGATACCAATTGAAAGAAGAAAGAGAAACTTGCATTTATATAGCGCCTTTCACGACCTCAGGACATCCCAAAGCGCTTTACAGCCAATTAAGTATTTTTGAAGTGTAGTCAGTGTTGTAATGTAGGGAAACGTGATAGCTAATTTGCGCACAGCAAAGTCCCATGAACAGCAGTGTGATAATAACTGAATGATCTGTTTTAGTGATGTTGGTTGACAAATATTGTCTGGGACACCCCTGCGCTCCTATAGATCTGTGTGTGTATTCAGAGAGGCACTTTTTTTTACTTTTACGTTTATTTTATTTTAGAAAACATAAAAACAGATCAAGCTACTAAATTTGGATTATCAAAAAAATACTTTAAATGCTTATTTTTGTCAAATTTTATTTTATTAATAACTTCTTATTCATTATGGTAATATGTTTACCCAGAAGGATTCCACTGGAAGAAGTGAAATGGATTATCTGATCCATTGTAGACTGGATAATAGCCCAAATAAAGTGTCAGAAACCAAAACTTTCCGCAGGATATTCCTTCAGCTTCCCCAAGAAAATAAATCTTGTCCCTTTAACACTCATAACCCCCATCAGGCTTTTGTGCACGTGCTCTTTTCCTTTCAGTATTGTTATGTTTTGGGGCCATTTCTACCTTTCTTACTCCACAATATTTCAACTGGTGTCTTAGATCATTCTCATCGGCAAAGTCCCAAATACCTAAGAGAATGTCTATCTTAGGCTCAAGAACCCAGATAAGCTTCCAGTAATGCATCGAAATGTAGGGGTGAGGTCGGACTGTAGCACAGTGGGAGGAGGGGGGCGTCAAGTGCAAATCTCAGTGAGAAAAACTTAAACTAGGTTCAAAAAACATTTGTGAAGCCAGAATTCTGCAAGCAAAGTTTGGGGACTCTTCAAATATCTCAAATTCCTCACCTCCGCCTCAGTGAATGACTGGGGGAGCAGCTGCACCTATTTTATATTTCCTAGAATGCAGTAGGGGCATAACGGCAGGAAATTCCCAGGCACAGTTCCACCAGGTGAGTGGCATTCCTATGCAAATGATCACCATGTGATTTGGGCAGGCGGATTGTCAAATCTGCCAGAAAGATCAAGGCAACTCGCGTCTAACTCATTAACAGCTCATAAGTGGTGTAGTGCACTAAACACGAGATTCTGCAATTGTGCAACGACGGCGTAATAATGGCGTAACTGCTGAAGATAGCGAGGAAATTCAGGGCCGCTAACTTTTTAAATGGCCAGGTGACCACAACTGCACACAGTGCTCAAGTTAACAGAAGACGAGGACAATGCAAGACAAAAAATTAAGCCGAAAATTGAGTGAATAAAAATAGATATAACGATGTGGATCAATGAAGAAATAGAAAGAAAACATAAGGCTGAAAGAGGAGGAGGAAGAGGGAGATGAAGGAATGAGGCTTTTACTTTTAGATTAATTGATTGAGAGAGTAAATGACTTTGAAGTTACACTGTGGGATAATAGTGCACGATTGCTTAACTTTGTTAATCCATTGGGTTAACAGTTCCATTAAAATAGTGGAGAAAGAAATTTCATGCAAGTGTGTTAGGAGTTGGTACACTGGAGTATTTCAAGCCAAATGAGATCAGAGAGAGCAGGCAGGCATATGTCCAACTTGCTACCTACACAGACCTGAGGCATCATTAAGGATATTTTGATAGCTTCACTGTAATTCATCATTGATCATCAAACGACCCAAATCTGAGAGGAGAGTGGTCACACCAGCATTAAGGGAAGGGTTCAGAATCAAGTCTGGGCACAAATTATCCTCGTTAATGATTGAAATCAGGAATTAAAAGGAAAAAATGATAAGGGGATGAGAGTCTCTCCCCAGATAAAACATGAAACAGCAGTACTATTAATAATTCATGCAGAGTCACACTCTCAAGCTTACTAGTGGCAGTTGCTCTCTCGTAGCTCTGTCTATCTTTCAGTTCTGACTCATTCTCTAATGTATTAACCGCTCTTTATATTTGTTTCATACACTGTATCTGTTGAAAGCCTCTTTTCCTATCACGTGACAATGACACCAGGACTACTGTCGTCATAATTACTGTAAAATCTCCTCTTCCCGTCACAAGGACATCAGAGAGATGCTGCTCGCTGCCTGAGCAAGTGCTTCCACACATTGGCCATAAATGTAATGCTAACCTCTACTAATGGCGCCAGGAGATGTAAACATTTTTTTTTTAACTCTATATACAAGCCATTGGAGACTCATCTCGCCAAATTCAAACAGTTTAAGAGTTCATGCTGCTGTAAGGTTCACTGAGGTGCACCCCAGAGTAGGTTTATCTGTGGATGAAATTTTAGAACAGGAGAAGACATGGAATGAGAAGAGGCTGGGAGGGGGCGGCCGCACTTAGTCCTGTCCTTCCCTGTCCAATCCACTGCATCACGGACTGTGCCCAATCCACTTCACCTCCTGAGAAGTTCTGGAAAAGGTTTCCATTGCCCTTCATGTGTTAATCAAGCCAGACTCCAGAATATCTTACATAGAATCAAAGTATCATTACAGCACAGAAGGAGGCCATTACAGCCCATCGAACCTGTGCTGGCTCTTTGGGAGAGCAATCCAGTTACTTCCATTCCCCCGCTCTTTCCCCGTAGCCCTGCAAACTTTTTCCCTTCAAATATTTATCCAATTCCTTTTTGAAAGCCACCATTGAATCTGCTTCCACCGCCCTTTCAGGCAGCGCATTACAGATCATAACTACTCACAGTGTAATAAAGTTTTTCCTCACGTTGCCTTTGGTTCTCTTGCCAATCACCTTAAATCTTTGTTCTCTGGTTCTCGACCCTTCCACCAATGGGAACAGTTTCTCTTTATTTACTTCATCTAAACCCTTCATGATTTTGAACACTTCTATCCAATCTCCTCTTAACCTTCTCTGCTCTAAGGAGAGCAAGCTCAGCTTCTCCAGTCTATCCACATAACTGAACACCCTACGCAATTCCTAACCTCGATACGACATTTCCATTGTCCTAACGGCTGAAGAACTATTGTGTTCCGCATCGCATTCAACTGTTTTGATCTGCACTTCTCCTTATAATCTATAGTCCTGTTCCTAACCAGATTTTGGTTAATTATCACAGCAAGATTTCGTAGAGTCATAGAAAGTTCAGCCCAACATAGCTATTGCTACTCTGAGCTCCCTATTGGAGCATTATATTTTAATCCCACTTCCCTGCTCTATCCCTATACCCTCTAATATTTCTTTTCAATTGTTTAACTGATTCCCTGTTAAATGTCATGATTTTGTACACATTGAATCAACAACAATAACCAATTACTTCTACAAATGAATTTAAAATGAAGAAACGTGGAAAAACTGAAAAGTAGTTGGTGAAATTGTCATTTTTCTTCCATTTGGCATATTTGCAAAGGATACTGAGAATCTATCAATAGGCTTCTAAGCAAAGTGGGGTACTACTTTTAGTGATAAGATAAAGGTGAGTAAAGAACAGTGTTCTGTAACTAGATACGCAAAGCTACCTTTGCATTAAAATTAGCACAAACAGGAATTTCACTCCCTCCCATCCCCCCAGTGCAACCCAAGAATGGGGAAGGGGGAGCAGATTCCCTCTGTGAGCTTGCTGTAGCAAAATCCTAAACCCATCCTTTATAAATGTTTGTTTATGTGCGTGCGTGTGACATATGAACATTAGGAACAGAAGTAGGCCATTCAGCCCCTCGAGCCTGCTCCGCATTCAATTAGATCATGGCTGATCTGCACTTCAACCCCATTTACCCATCTTAACTCCATATCCCTTGATAGTCTTACTGAACAAAAATCTATCAATCTCAATCTTGAAAGCTCCAATTGTCCCAACATCCACAGCCTTTTCTTTTGTGGGGGGGGGGGGGGCGGGGGTGGAAAACGAGGGTTCCAAAATTCTACTACCGTTTGTGCAAAAACGTGCTTCCTGATTTTGTCTGCATACTCTCATTGAAGGTCCAGGACGTAAGGTCAGAAATATCCTCCGAAACTTGGCTTCATTAACATTTTGAAGGGCAGTGGGAAAGTTTTCAAAATGTCTCAAGAAATGGAATGGATTGGCCTTATCTCCCCAACATCAATCCCCTTCCCCCCACCGACCTACAACCGTGCCGACTGAAACTGTTGTTGGCCGCCCCTTCTCTACA
This sequence comes from Heptranchias perlo, assembly GCF_035084215.1. Taxonomy (NCBI): domain Eukaryota; kingdom Metazoa; phylum Chordata; class Chondrichthyes; order Hexanchiformes; family Hexanchidae; genus Heptranchias; species Heptranchias perlo. Next base: position 12,676,483 of record NC_090331.1, on the reverse strand, counting down.
TACCGCATGCAAATCGGGGTTGGGCGGGGGCAACTGGTCCATTTCCCTTCTGGCAGCCCCAGTTACCACCACTTCCAGGGACTGGCATCTGGCAGGCCCAGAGTAGTGGTGTTGTGCCCACGAAGCCAGAGAATGGAGGGAGAGGGCCTCAAAGAAGCTTTTGGTCAGCCGTCCTAATCTCTCCTTCCATATCTCAGTCTCTGTTCCCTTACCTAGCTCCACGTAGAGGTCTCCTTTCCCTCCATATAGGCCCCCAATCACTTACCTGTGTAGTTCTTCATCTGCTGCCGCATAGGCACTCAGCAGCTCGCTTCATCTGTGGGGAGGGTCTTTAAATGCCCAGCTCTATTCCCATTGAAGCGCCACCAGAATTGTGCCCTGGGTGGGGGGGGGGGGAGGGAAATGTCGGAGGGTCGGTCAGAAGACCTGCCCCACCCCCAACATGTCAACATGTCAACTAGACCACCAGCCAACATAAATAGAATCTGAGTTCAACAAGATTAGTCTCCAATATATTATAAACAATTTTACAACACCAAGTTATAGTCCAGCAATTTTATTCTCCAATATATTAAGCTTTCTTTCCCCCCCACCCCTTTCTTCCCAGCCCCACTCTCTCAATTTCCTTTGCTTTTCTCCACCTCCCGTCCTGAAGATACCGTCTCACGCTAGAGTATGGTTCCACTGGAGCCAGTGGCCGTCTGATTCCTCACCCAAGTGGCCAGATGTGAACCTAAGTCGCCAGTGTTGGTAAGCTATTTGACTGTGGGAGCAGCACACCTAATCCTGGCCCTAACCACATTCAGGTGTAGAAAAGGTCTAGATGATAGCCATCAGAAGTGTAAACCCAGCTGATTTATTTCCTCACTGTGATCCCATAGCTTTCTATGGAAGAATGAGGTCGCTAGAAAAAAAATGGCCTCCTCATTTAAACTTATCTTTCTGAACTACTAAACGAGACAATGGGGCAGAAATCCACCTCGGGCGGCAGCACAAAAATGGGCGGTATTGCATCTGCCACCCATTATAGACCCACCTGATATTGAATCCTATTGACTGCATTGGAATGGATTATCGGGCGGGGCGTACATAAGAACATAAGAAATAGGAGCAGGAGTAGGCCAATCGGCCCCTCGAGCCTGCTCCGCCATTCAATAAGATGATAGCTGATCTGATCCCAACCACAAATCTAAAGAACACAAGAAGTAGGAACAGGACCCGGCCACTCAGCCCCTGGGCCCTCTCCGCCACCCACAGGGCCTTGACCGATCCGAACTCAGCTTCATGTCCAATTTCCTGCCCGCTCCCCGTAACCCCTAATTCCCTTCACTTCTAGAAAACGACCTATCTCTGTTTTAAATTTATTTAATGATGTAGCTTCCACAGCTTCCTGGGGCAGCAAATTCCACAGACCTACCACCCTCCGAGTGAAGAAGTTTCTCCTCATCTCAGTTTTGAAAGAGCAGCCCCTGTAAGTAGTGCTGTAGAGAAGTTGGTTGGTATCGGGCAACAAACACGGTACCACCCGTTTTGCGCTGCTGCCCAAGAAGGAATTTCTACCCCTAGAGATCAGTCACAATTTGTATTATTGAGCTAATCACTTCTTCACACAAGTTCACAAGCTAGATCGAGCCCAGCCTAGCTCATCCATCCAAAAAAAAACCACAGTCCATCCATCACAGAATCCAACTGTTTCTTAAGTGACGCCAGGGACTTCCCACTTACTATCCAGCTGGAAATCCATTCCAGGTGTTCTCACTCTTTGCACGAAGAAGAATATCCTGACAGCAGTCCTAAATTTACCTTCTGTTCGTTTGAACCCGTGATCCCCTTGCTACTGTCACAGTTTAATATATAGTAATGTTCTGTATCTGGTCAGAGATGCAAAATCAATTGAGATATTTAAAATGAATATGGAAATAGTCCAGAGCTCTGGGATTATAAAGATAAAGAGCAAACATGGCGAACTAAATGGCTGAGAAAGGTTCCAGTGTTATTATTTACCTTTTCACTACTGTTTACTGTCATATACTCCTGTGAGGTTCCCCTCTCTATTGCCCCCGTTTGAAGCTGAATAGTCCAGGTTTCTCCAGTCTTTTGTCATAACTCAGTCTCCTTATATTGGGGTGGGAGGGGGTGGATTGGAGGAGTCAACTTTGAGGGTCTTCTCTGAACTGTCTCCAGATCTTGAATATCTCCCTTGTGTCTCGATGACCACAGCTGAATACAGTAATCAAGATGCGGTCTGACCACAGCACTATACAGTTTAAGCATGACTTCCTCTGATTTATACCCAACTGACAGTTCTCCGATTGACTGATATCAAAATGATTTTATCAATTAGTAAGGTATCAGTTTTCAAACCAACTTCTCTACAGCACTACTTACAGACTTTATAATTTTTGCCTGTTGAATGTTTCTGGCTCCTCCCCATCCCAGCCTACATGAGCTCCACTCCAGAGGGTAAGTTTTACAATGTAGTGCCGAGCTTTTCATGACGGGACTTCATAGTGTGAATCCCGACACGGAGGTGGAGATGAGAAGAATTTTTATTTTTTTTTTTACCCGAGTTGTTATGATCTAGAATTTACGGCCTGAAAGGGTGGTGGAAGCAGATTCAATAGTAACTTTCAAAAGGGAACTGGATAGATACTGGAAAAGGAAAAATTTGCAGGGCTATGGGGAAAGAGCAGGGAAGTGGGACTAATTTCAAAGAGCCGGCACAGGCATGATGGGCCGAATGGCCTCCTTCTGTTCTGTAAAATTCTAGGATTCTATGTAACAAAATACTACAAAGATGCAAGTGTGTAACTGTACAAACTGCAACTGCTGAATGCATGGAACAAACCAAGTAACACTGAGAACGGTACACATTACGGCATTCCTCATAATCTGGATTTCTTTTGCTGATCAAAATGGATTTCTTCTGTCGAGATAACGTCTGTGCGCCAACTTTTTAGTTCTTATTTGGACAGAACAGGAGTGTGAGCTTTTCGTGTAGCCAGCACAGTCCGAGCCAAAAGCTGCCAGTCATAACAAAGACAACTGATCTCAGATAATAGAAGAAAATTCGAACCCATTTAAGGTGGTTTTAGTCCTGTCTCATTTTTTAAAAAATGTACAAAGTACTACTGCTCATGTTTTGACACCAGATTTAGGTGCTGGATGGGGAGGTGTGTAGTTGGGTTTCTTTGGCTCCCTGCCCCCTCCACTTTGTTTGGTGTAAATGGATAAATTGCAGCAGCAACTGTAGCCAAGTTACTTTCATGCCCCATGTCAGCGCCAATTAAAACATTTCACATTTACAAGGAAATTACACAGAATGTACAGTACAGAAACAGGCCATTTGGCCCAACGGTGTTTATGTTCCATACGAGTCTCTTCCCACCTTTCTTCATCTAACCCCATCAACATATCCTTCTATTCCTTTCTCCCTCATGTGTTTATTCAGCTTCCCCTTAAATGCATCTATGCTAGTCGCCTCAACTAATCTTTGTGGTAGCGAGTTCCACATTCTAACCACTCTCTGGGTAAAGAAGTTTCTCCTGAATTCCCCATTGGATTTATTAGTGACTATCTTATATTTATGGCCCCGAGTTCTGGTCATCCCCATAAGTGGAAACATCTTCTCAACATCTACCCTATCAAACCCTTTCATAATCTTAAAGACCTCTATCAGATCACTCTTCAGTCTTCTCTTTTCCAGAGTTCAATCTTTCCTGATGGACATAGCCTCCCAGTTCTGGTATTATCCTAGTAAATCTCTTTTGCACCTTTTTATCTTTTTTATAATATGGAGACCATAACTGTTCACAATACTCCAAGTGTGGTCTAACCAAGGTTCTATACAAGTTCAACAAACTGCTCTACTTTTCAATTATATTCCTCTAGAAATGAACCCCAGTGTTTGGTTTGCTTTTGTTTAAACTGCCTTATTAACCTGCATCGCTACTTTTAGTGATTTGTGTATCTGTACCCCAAAACCCCTCTGCTCCTCTCTCCTATTTAGACTCTCATTTTCCAAGGAGTATGTGGCCTCCTTATTCTTCCTACCAAAACGTACCACCTCACACTTATCTATATTGAAATTCTATTACCAATTACACGCCCATTCTGTAAGTTTATTAATGTCTTCCTGTGTTTTGGCGCAGTCCTCCTCAGTATTAACTATACCCCCCAATTTGGTATCATCCGCAAATTTTGAAATTGTTTTTCCAATTCCAGAGTCCATATTGTTTATTTAAATGCACTGTGATCCCAGCACTGATCCTTGTGTCAGTCTGAGTAACTACCTGTAGCCCCTACTCTCTGTTTTCTGTTTTGTAGCCAGCTTGTTATCCATTCTGCTACTTCTCCCCCTGACTCCACATACTCTGACCTTAGTCATAAGTCTAGTATGCAGCACCTCATCGAAGACCTTTTGGAAATACAAATATATTACATCTACTACATTACCCTTGTCTACCCTCTCTGTTACTTCTTCAAAGAATTCAATAAGGTTGGTCAAGCATGACCTTCCCTTCTGAAATCTGTGCTGAGTATTCTTTATTAAATTTTCATTTTCGAGATGTTTTTCCATTGCATCTTTGAATAAGGATTCCATTATCTTTCCTACCACTGATGCTGAGCTAATTGGTCTTTAGTTCCCTAGACTTGTTTTATCTCCCTTTTTAAATCTCAGAATCACATTAGCTGTCTGCCAGTCCTCTGGCACTATTCCATTTTCTAATAAATTTTTATATATATGTAATAGTGCATCTGTTACCTCTTCCCTAACTTCTTTTGATATGCGCAGATGTAATCCATCTGGACCAGGAATTTTATCCTCTAAGTTTGATTAATTTATGATCTCCCCCATTCTACCTTAATATAAATATCTCCATAACTTTTTCCATCCCTTCTTCTGATGTCCGATACAAATGATTAGTCTCCCTGGTAAATACTGAGGCAAAGTAATTATTTAATATTTCTGCCATTTCGCTGTGAGTTTATGGTTTGTATCCTCGAATGGCCCGATCCCAATTTTTCTTTTGTTATTTATGTGTCTGTAGAATACTTTGCCAATTCTTTTTATTTTCCTTGATAATTTAATTTTGTAGTTTCTCTTAGCCTTCCTAATTGTGTTTTTAAAAAACTTCTTTCCTAACCTCGTATACTCTTTTGACATCTTCTCCTTTATAGGAACATAGGAAAAGGAGTAGGCCATTCAGCCCCTCGTGCCTGCTCCGCCATTTGATAAGATCATGGCTGATCTGTGATCTAACTCCATATACCTGCCTTTGGCCCACATCCCTTAATACCTTTGGTTGCCAAAAAGCTATCTATCTCACATTTAAATTTAGCAATTGAGCGAGTATCAATTGCCGTTTGCAGAAGAGAGTTCCAAACTTCTACCACCCTTTGTGTGTAGAAATGTTTTCTAATCTCACTCCTGAAAAGTCTGGCTCTAATTTTTAGACTGTGCCCCCTACTCCTAAAATCCCCAACCAGCGGAAATAGTTTCTCTCTAGCCACCCTATCCGTTCCCCTTAATATCTTATAAACTTCGATCATTTCATCCCTTAACCTTCGAAACTCCAGAGCATACAACCCCAATTTGTGTAATCTCTCCTCGTAACTTAACCCTTGAAGTCCGGGTATCATTCTAGTAAACCTACGCTGCACTCCCTCCAAGGCGCGGTGCCCAGAACTGCTCACAGTACTCCAGGTGCGGTCTAACCAGGGTTTTGTATAGCTGCAGCATAACTTCTGCCCCCTTGTACTCCAGTCCTCTAGATATAAAGGCCAGCATTCCATTTGCCTTCTTGATTATTTTCTGCACCTGTTCATGACACTTCAATGATCTATGTACCTGAACCCCTAAGTCCCTTTGGACATCCACTGTTTTTAACTTGTTACCGTTTAGAAAGTATACTTTTTTGATCCAAAGTGGATGACCTCACATTTGTCTACATTGAATTCCATTTGCCACAGTTTTGCCCATTCACCTAATCTATCAATATCACTTTGTAATCTTATGTTTTCATCTACACTGCTTACAATGCCACCAATCTTTGTGTCATCGGCAAACTTAGATATGAGACTTTCTACACCTTCATCTAAGTCGTTAATAAATATTGTGAATAATTGAGGCCACAAGACAGATCCCTGCGGGACTCCACTAGTCACATCCTGCCAATTTGAGAACCTACCCATTATCCCTACTCTCTGTCGCATTTCGCTCAGCCAACTTCCTAACCAAGTCCGTACTTTTCCCTCGATTCCATGGGCTTCTATCTTAGCTAATAGTCTCTTATGTGGGACCTTATCAAATGCCTTCTGGAAGTCCATATAAATAACAGCCATTGACATTCCCCTGTCCACTACTTTAGTCACCTCTTCAAAAAATTCAATCAGGTTTGTTAGGCACGACCTACCTTTCACAAATCCATGCTGGCTTTCTCTGATTAACTGAAAATTCTCGAGGTGTTCAGTCATCCTATACTTAATTATAGACTTCAGCATTTTCCCCACAACAGATGTTAGGCTAACTGGTCTATAATTCCCTGGTTTCCCTCTCTCTCCTTTCTTAAAAAGCGGAGTGACATGTGCAATTTTCCAATCCAGAGGGACAGTTCCTGAATCTAGAGAACTTTGAAAGATTATAGTTAGGGCATCTGCAATGTGCTCACCTACTTCCACTAAAACCCTGGGATGGAAACCATCTGGTCCTGGGGATTTGTCACTCTTAGTGCTATTATTTTCTTCATTACTGTTGCTTTACTTATATTCATTTTATCAAGTCCCTCTCCCAGATTCAATATTAGTTTTCTTGGGATTTCCGGCATGCTATCCTCTTTTTCTCCTGTAAATACTGACGCAAAGTAATCGTTCAACATGTCCGCCATTTCCCCATTGTCAATGACAATTTCCCCACTTTCAGTTTTTAAGGGGCCAACACTGCTCCTGACCACCCTCTTTTTCCTAATGTAACTATAAAAGTTCTTCGTATTGGTTTTGATATCCCTTGCAAGTTTCTTTTCATACTCTCTTTTTATAGCTCTTACTATCTGTTTTGTGACCCTTTGTTGATCTTTGTATCTTTCCCATTCGCCAGGATCTGTGCCATTTTTTGCCTTTTTGTATGCCCTTTCCTTATGTCTTATATTGTCCCTTACCTCTTTAGTTGTCCATGGCTGTTTTTTTTGGCAAGTAGAGCTCTTGCCCCTCAGGGGTATAAACCGATTCTGTATCACTTTAAATGTTTCTTTAAACATTTCCCACTGATCATCAGTCGTTTTACCCATTAACAGATTTGCCCAGTTTACTGTGGACAATCTCTGTCTCATCCTTTTGAAGTCGGCTTTACCCAAGTCTAGAATCTTAGCAGCTGAGTCACTTTTTTCCCTTTCAAACACTACACTGAACTCGATCACGTTATGATCGCTATTGGATAGATGTTTGCTTACAGTTAAGCCGTTAACTAAATCTGGTTCATTACTCATTACTAAATCTAGTATGGCTTGCCCCCTTGTTGCCTCTAGGACATACTGCTGTAGAAAACTATCCCTAACACACTCAAGAGATTCACTCCCTTTCTGACAGTTGCTAGTCTGCTTTTCCCAATCTATGTGAAGGTTAAAGTCCCCCATTAAGGCCACTATGCCTTTCTTACATGCTTGTCTAATCTCTGCATTTATTCAATCTAGCACTTCAGAGCTGCTGCCAGGGGTCCTATACACAACTCCCATTATAGTCTTAGATCCTTTCCTATTTCTCCATTCAACTCATAAGGTCTCTGTTGGCTGCTTACTTCTCGTTATATCCTCCTTTATCATTGAAGTGGTTTCATCTCTGATCATTAAGGCTACTCCTCCCCCTCTTCCATTTTCCCTATCTCTCCAGTAGACCTTATAACCTGGTAAATTTAGTTCCCAATACTGACCATCCTGCAGCCATGTCTCAGTGATAGCTATCATGTCATACCGTCCTTTGTTGTCTATTTACCTTGTTTATGCCTTTTTCTTTATTTTTAATTTTGCCCTATTTCTTTATTTATCCATGGTGTGTCATTACTGGCTAGTTTGATCTCGCTTTTTAGTTGGATATATTTCTCTGGACTCTATTGATCACTGTTTTAAATGTTTCACCCTCCTGTTCTACTTCTTTGATTATCAGTAAATTTTCCAGTTTATTTTCCTTAGTTCCATTCTCATCCCCTTAAAATCAGCCTTTTTTCCAATTTATTACTTTGGTCTTTGTCTTTGTCCTTCTCAATCTTTACCTTAAACCTTATTATGTTGGCTATTGCACTTACTTCTCATCTCTTCTGGTTCATTTCCCATTGCTAGATCCAGCAACGATTCCTATCTTGTTGGGCTTGTTTTTAAAAAACATACTGGGTAAGAAAGGAGTCCTGCACACATTGTAAAAACTCCATTCCCTTTACCCACCTTTTCTTGCCAGTTGATTTGGGGGTGGTTAAAATCTCCCATGATTATTATTATTCTAAGACCTTTACTTATTTCACATATTTCCTTACATATTTCTTCCTCTACCTCCTTTCCACTATTAGGTGGTCTGTCGTATACCCCTATTAACGTGATCAATCCCTTGTCTTTTATTTCAATCCATGTGGATTCTGTTTCTATCCTTCTGTTAGTCATGTTCCTTTTTTCTCCATTATTTTATCTCCAATTAGTACAGCGCTCCACTCCCCCCCCCTCCTTCCTTTTCCTTTCTGATTATGTTATAACCTGCAATATTTACTTGCCAGTCCTATTCTTTATGTAGCCATGTTTCAGTTATTCATACTTCATCTGGTTCCTTGCTATGGATTATTGCCTCCAGTTCCCCTGTTTTATTTTGGTCGCTGTGTACATTGCAGTACAAACAGTTTAATTATCTTTAATAGTTGTTCCTTTTACTTTATTTAACAGTCTTTTTATACTTCTGTTTTATAACTATTTGTTCCTTAACCATTTATGTTATCTTTATTCTTTATCCTGGTCTGACCTTTATACTCATCTCCTGTTTCTTTTATCATTAGGATTTTGTTATTGCTGCCAGATTCCTCCCTCCATCTTGCTAGTTACCCACCGCCCTATTTATCCTTTCTGCTTGGGCTCTGCTCCCATTCCAGTTCAGTTGGAGCCCATCCCAGCAGCACAATTCCTTCCTGTCCCAGTCCTGGTGACAGTGTCGCATGAAATGAAACCCTTCCTTCCCACACCAGTCTTTCGGCCATGCATTCACTGATATGGAACATAGGAACAGGAGTAGGCCATTCAGCCCCTCGTGCTTGCTCCGCCATTTGATAAGATCATGGCTGATCTGTGATCTAACTCCATATACCTGCCTTTGGCCCATATCCCTCAATACCTTTGATTGCCAAAAAGTTATCTATCTCACATTTAAATTTAGCGAGTATCAATTGCCGTTTGCAGAAGAGTGTTCCAAACTTCTACAACCCTTTGTGTGTCGAAATATTTTCTAATCTCACTCCTGAAAGGTCTGGCTCTAATTTTTAGACTGTGCCCCCCTACTCCTAAAATCCCCAACCAGCGGAAATAGTTTCTCTCTATCTACCCTATCCGTTCCCCTTAATATCTTATAAACTTCGATCAGATCACCCCTTAACCTTCTAAACTCCAGAGAATACAACCCCGATTTGTGTAATCTCTCCTCGCAACTTAACCCTTGAATTCCGGGTATCATTCTAGTAAACCTACGCTGCACTCCCTCCAAGGCCAATATGTCCTTCCGAAGGTGCGGTGCCCAGAACTGCTCACAGTACTCCAGGTGCGGTCTAACCAGGGTTTTGTATAGCTGCAGCATAACTTCTGCCCCCTTGTACTCTAGTCCTCTAGATATCAAGGCCAGCATTCCATTTGCCTTATTGATTATTTTCTGCACCTGTTCATGACACTTCAATGATCTATGTACCTGAACCCCTAAGTCCCTTTGGACAGCCACTGTTTTTAACTTTTTACCATTTAGAAAGTACCCTGTTCTATCCTTTTTTGATCCAAAGTGGATGACCTCACATTTGTCTACATTGAATTCCATTTGCCACAGTTTTGCCCATTCATCTAATCTATCAATATCGCTTTGTAATTTTATGTTTTCATCTACACTGCTTACAATGCCACCAATCTTTGTGTCTTCGGCAAACTTAGATATGAGACTTTCTATGCCTTCATCTAAGTCGTTAATAAATATTGTGAATAATTGAGGCCCCAAGACAGATCCCTGCGGGACTCCACTAGTCACATCCTGCCAATGTGAATACCTTCCCATTGTCCCTATTCTCTGTCGCCTTTCGCTAGCGGCCCATGTGAATTCAGTTTGCACACTCTTATGCCAGTCCTCAGTGTGTGCGCACAACCACATAGAGAAACTACATCGATAGAAATGGAAACAAGCACAGTTGCGGAAGTGGGAGCTATGTTTATACGGTTGGTACCAAGACACATTGTCGGGCCATAAACCTTACTCTAGAAATCCCTCCCTAAATCTCTCTGCCTCTCTACTTCTCTCTCCTCAATTAGTGCGCTCCTTAAAACCTATCTCTGTGACCAAGTCACCTGTCCTAATGTCTCATGATGTGGCTCGGTGTCAAATTTTGTCTGATAATTGCTCCTGTGAAGCACATTGGGATGTTTTTATTACCTTAAAGGTGCTATATAAATGCAAGTTATTGTTGTTGCATCACAGTATGCTGTATCTGACCTGGAAGTACTTTTCATGGACACTGGGTGCCATACGTGGAAATAATCTCCATTTCCTAATGTTAACACCCCGCAACAAAATAATCCATTATTAAAAAGTATATACATAATAGAGAGGCTCCACACGTACCAGCTAGCTGCATTTACCTTCAGTACACCTTAAAATAGCAGCTGAAAGCCAGACAAAAACTCAACATCTGCTCTGCTTCTCAATTTAAAAAGAGTTTAATATGCAGGGTTGTGTTGGTGGGAGAACGGTGGATACTCTTTTTCCACAGCGCACTCATGTAGAAATGGGACATATTATACTAAGCCACCACCAACCTACCCTTTGATTGCCTAAGGGGGTCAGAGAGAAATTATCCAGATTTGTTCCCCCCTAATTAGCCTAAGGTTTTTTTTTAAAAATGTGGTTTTTCACCTCTCCCAGGAGATCACATGGCTTTCAGGTGGGAGTGAGGAGTGTATATATTGTGATGCACAATGCATCGCAGTTGTGTGGGGTGGGTTGCATTGGCCAGAGAGTCTTTTCCTGGCCTTCACTGTCCATATCATAATTATTCAGTCCTGGTTTTCCAATTATGCCAGTCTAACGAGTTTTTAAAAATTTGTTCTCGGGATGCAGATAACAATGGCAAGACAGTATATACTGTCTACCTTTACTTGCCCCAGAGGCATCAAGAATCAACCAAATAATGTGGAACTGGAGTCACACGTAGGCCAGACCAGGAACAGATGACAGGTGCCTTCTCTGAAGATCATTGGTGAACCAGCTGGGTTTTCACGACAATCTGGCGGCTTTCAAAATCATTTTGTCCGGTGCTAGCCCACAATTACCAGATTTACTGAATTCAATATCCTAACTTGCCTTGGTGGGATTTGAACACAAAACTAGTTCAGGTTGCTAGTCCAGTGCCGTATAGGCTACCATACCCTAATTAAATCTAACTCTCTGTTGGCTACACTTTTCAAAAGTGCTTTCCAGGACCGGAATGAGTATTCAGCTATATTGCTCATCATACAAAACTACCTTAGGATGAAGCTAAAATCGTATTTCCTGGGTACGAGTCAAGTAATGACCCAGGAAGTACCATTTTCCCTGTGCACTGTGGTAGTTTTGTATGATAAAATGACACAGCTGGATGCTCATTCAGGTTGAATAATGGAAAAGGATTATTGCCACAAGTATATTAAATTGGTTCATAAACTTGTGTATAAGACATTTGATCCAAACATGTATATCCCACCTGCTCTTGTTAAGACACCTTAGAACTCTTTTTTTTGGTTTCAGTTTCATCTTTATTAGATAAAATACTGAACTGATACGGGCCTAAAACAACAGTGTACTTGCTACATCTTGTTCTGAACGATTTGGCAAGTCATTTTTAACACGACTGTTATTCAAGGTCCTTGTTTATTTTCCCCCTCTATCATCATTTCCTAACATGTTTAGCCAATAACCTCTCCTTGATCACCTTGGCCATTAGGAAACACTGATGCAGCACCAAATTAGAGTTTATAGCCCCCTAGTATGGTGTGGTCGCTGCTAATGCTTGTCAAGGGAAGACAAATGAACATCATTTCTGTTTTCACCTATTGATACTTTATCTCCCGTGGCTACCAGTGACAGGGATGCATGCTATTAGATTGCAATTCAATGTACAATTGTATCCTTGAAATTGACATTACACTTACTGCAACGAATGCATTTCCAAAGAGTCCCTCAGTAAGTAAATGAACCACATGGAGATAGAGAGTAGGAAGCTCCTAGGTTTCATTCCTGATATGTGCTGTGCTAGGTGCCCGAGTCAGTACAGTGCTCAGGGCCACAGCAATTGGCCTCAATGCCCCCTAGGCTAGGCAGGGAGGGACAAAGAACCAGGACATGGTTCCTGCTCCTAATCAAATCTGGTGACCCCTGACGGAAAGTACATCTGCTTGGACATCAAGCGGGTTGAAAAGCCTGCCAACACGCATCGTCTAAGCTTATACATGAAGAATGGCCACATTCTCAGAGCACCAACAACTTGCATTTATATAGCGCCTTTAACATAGAAACATGGAAAAAAGGAGCAGGAGTAGGCCATTCGGCCCTTTGGGCCTGCTCAGCTATTCAAAATGATCATGGCTGATCGTCTAACTCAGTACCCTGTTCCCGCTTTTTCCCCATATCCCTTGATCTCTTTAGCATTAAGAAATATATCTATTTCCTTCTTGAATACATCTAATGACTTGGCCTCCACTGCCTTCTGTGGTCGAGAATTCCACAGGTTCACCACCCTCAGTGAAGAAATTTCTCCTCCTCTCGGTTCTAAATGGCATACCCCATATCCTGAGACTGTGACCCCTGGTTCTGGACTCCCCAGCCATCAGGAACATCCTCCCTGCATTTAGTCTGTCTAGTCCTGTTAGAATTTTATATGTTTCGATGAGATCACCTCTCATTCTTCTAAACTCTAGTGAATATAGGCCTAGTCGACCCAATCTCTCCTCATACATCAGTCTTGCCATCCCAGGAATCAATCTGGTAAACCTTCGTTGCACTCCCTCCATGGCAAGGACATCCTTAAACATCCCAAGGTGCTTCACAGGAGTGCCACTGAACAGAATTTGACACCCAGCCACATAAGGAGATATTAGGACAGGTGACCAAAAGCTTGGTCAAAGAGGTAGGTTTTAAGGAGCGTCTTAAAGGAGTAGAGCGAGTTAGAGAGTTAGTGAGGGAATTCCAGAGCTTAGGGCTTAGGCAGCGGAAGGCACGGCCGCCAATGCTGGAGCGATGAAAATCACGGATGCGCAAGAGGTCAGAATTGGAGGAGTGCAGAGATTGCGGAGGGTTGTAGGGCTGGAGGAGGTTACAGAGATAGAGAGGGGCCATGCCCTACAAGCCTTGTTTTCAGGAGAGATGAGGGGAAAAAAATGGGGAAATAAAGAGTTTCCACAATGCGCAATATACCAATGTCCTTAAACCGCCAAGAACATGATATGAAATTAAACAGTTAAAGCATCGAGTGGAGCTGTGGCCTTTTTTGCGTAGCTCGTTGAAACATCATACTTAATCCAGGCAAAGGAAAATTGCCAGTTGCATGACCTAAGAAAACAGCTTAGTGTTAGGGCAGATCCAGAGGGTCAGGTAGAAGTCCTGCCCTGCCGGGACTCTGCTTTGAAGAGCAGAATCGCTCCCCCCTCCCCTCAGACCTCAAGGAGTGGGAGGGAAGAAAAATAAAAAAAGTCAGCTTGATTTTTTTTCTCCAAATATTTCTCCTATAGCATCAGCTGGGAAGGATCATGTTCGACCGTGATCAAAGAATCAGAAAAAATGATGGCACAGAAGGAGGCCACTCGGCCAAATGTGTGTGCTGGCCGAAAAAGAGCAATCCAGCCTAATTCCACTTTCCAGCTCTTGCTCCGTAGTCTTGTAGGTTACGGCCCTCCACAATCAAATAGCCTACCAACTCTTGCTATCGAGCTATTCGGGAGAGTTGCCAAAGTCTCAGTAAAGGAAGATGTAGTTGAGATACTGGATGGGCTAAAAATTGATAAAGAGGTACTTGAAAGACTAGCTGTACTTAAAGTAGATAAGTCACCCGGTCCGGATAGGATGCATCCTAGGTTGCTGAGGGAAGTAAGGGTCGAAATTGCAAAGGTACTGGCTATAATCTTCCAAACATCCGTAGATACGGGGGTGGTGCCAGAGGACTGGAGAATTGCAAATGTTACATCTTTGTTCAAAATGGGTGTAAGGATAAACCCAGCAACTACAGGCCAGTCAGTTTAACCTCAGTGGTGGGGAAACTTTTAGAAACGATAATCTGGGACACAGTCACTTGGACGAGTGTGGAGTGATTAACAAATCCGTGCTGGCTTTCCCTAAAGACAAATCATGTTTAACTAACCTGATAGAGTTTTTTGATGAGGTAACAAGAGAGGGTAGATGAGGGCAATGCAGTTGATGTGGTGCATATGGATTTTCAAAAGGCATTTGATAAAGTGCCGCACGGTAGGCTCATCATCAAGACTGCAGCCCGTGGAAAAAAGGGGGGCAGTAGTAACATGGATACAGAATTGGCTAAGGCACAGGAAACAGAGAGTAGTGGTGAATGGTTGTTTTTCGGACTGAAGGGAAGTGTACAGTGATGTTCCCCAGGGGTCGGTGCTGGGACCACTGCTTTTCTTGATATATATATTAATGACTTGGACTTGGGTATACAGGGCACAATTTCAAAATTTGCAGATGACACAAAACTTGGAAGTGTAGTAAACAGTGAGGAGGATAGTGATAGACTTCAAGAGGATAAAGACAGGCTGGTGGCATGGGCGGATGAAATTTAACGCAGAAAAATGTGAAGTGATACATTTCAGTAGGAAGAACGAGGAGAGGCAATATAAACTAGAGGGCACAACTCTAAAAAGGGTACAGGAACAGAGAGATCTGGGGGTATATGTGCACAAATCATTGAAGGTGGCAGGGCAGTTTGAGAAAGTGGTTAAAAAAGCATACAGGATCTCGGGCTTTATAAATAGAGGCATAGAGTATAAAAGTATGGAAGTCATGAAGAACCTCTATAAAACACTGGTTCGGCCACAACTAGAGTATTGTGTCCCGTTCTGGGCACCGCACTTTAGGAAAGATGTGAAGGCCTGAGAGATGTTGCAGAAGAGATTTACTAGAATGATTCCAGGGATGAGGGACTTTAGTTTTGTGGATAGACTGGAGAAGCTGGGGTTGTTCTCCTTGGAACAGAGATGGTTGAGAGGAGATTTGATAGAGGTATTCAAAATCATGAAGGGTTTAGACAGAGTAGATAGAGAGAAACTGTTCCCATTGGAGGAAGGGTCAAGAACCAGAGGACAGAAATTTAAGGTGATTGGCAAAAGAGACAAAGGTGACATGAGGAAAACCTTTTTTTTTAAACACAGCGAGTGGTTGTGATCTGGAATGCACTGCCCGAGGGGGTGGTGGAAGCAGATTCATTCAATCATGGCCTTCAAAAGGGAACTGGATAATTACCTGAAAGGAAAAAAATTGCAGGTCTACGGGGATAGGGTGGGGGGAGTGTGACTAGCTGGAATGCTCTTGCATTGAGCCGGCACGGACTCGATGGGCCTATTGGCCTTCTTCCATGCTGTAACCTATGATTCCAGTTGCCAATGGGAGATTGGTACTCAGGAAGCAGCATCCCAGCATGAGTTGCCACCTTTAGGAGTGGACAGGAGAAAATGAGAGGAAAACCATTATTTACACAGGTCCACAGTCGGGAAGAAATAAACAACTTGCATTTATGGAGTGCCTTTCACAACCTCAGGGCTTCCCAAAGCCCTTTACAGTCATTTAAGTTCTTTTTTTTAAAATGTACTCACTTTTGTAATGTAGGAAACATGGCAGCCAATTTGTGCACAGCAACTTCCCACAAACAGCAATCAAACAATGACCAATCTAATTTTTTAACATGTTGGTTGAGGGATTAATAGTGACCAGGACACCAGGGAGAATCCCTCTGCTCTTCTTTGAATAATGCAATGGGACCTTTTCTGTTCACCTGAGAGGGCAGGTGGTGTGTCGGTTAAACGTCTCATCCGAAAGATGACACCTCCAACAGTGCAGCGCTCCCTCAGCACTGGAGTATCGGCCTAGATTTTGAGTTCAAGTCTCTGGAATGGGACTTGAACCCACAACCTTCTCACTCAGAGGTGAGAGTGCTAACAACTGAGCCACGGCTGACCCTTTGAGGCACGTCTAAATCGAAGAATGGGCATGGGGAGACTGGATGGGTTGCCACTTGCCTTTTACTTCTAGATCTGGTTCAGGTTTAGCTCAGACCAATGCTATAAAAGCTTCTCCTGTTTTCCAGTTCCTAGGCGGCACGGACACAGAACTGAAACTAATCTACAGCCTCAGTCAGAGACCACGGGAAGGTTGAGGAGGTGGTTCTCCTCTGGAGTTGTGGCTGTGGATTTGGCTGAAGCATATTGTTGGAGGAGAGTAGAAGGAGCTTTACTCTGCATCTAACCACGTTGTACCTAACCCATGAGTAGTTGATGCTGACACTAAGTACTTGAAATAAAAAGTGTTCCATTCCCCAACACGAAACATTCTTCACTGGATCAGCACGATTTTCACAAAAGGAGATTTTAACTCCCTGGTATTAAGTATGATCCACCCTGATTGATGATACTTGAAGGAAACAGGTTCGGAACTCATGATTCCTGATGCTGCCACTAAGATCCATTCAAACCCAACATTTTACAGGGCAATTCTAAATCAGTTTTGAACATAAAATAAACCTATCAGTATTAATCATGTTATGGAGATGAACTTTTAATAATTAGCGTCGGAAAAAAAATCAATCGGAGACGAATTTATACATTCCGATTAATCACTGCTGCGACATAAACACATAACTATTGAAGACTGACTGTAAAGGCAGAAATGATTGGGCACTGCCATCAAGCACTTTAATCATGTGTCACCTGCACACAAGGACAAGTCAAGGCTTCCCATAACTGAAATACCGACTGTAAAATTGATTTAACAAAATGTGCCCGTTACATAATGTCTTAGCTTTCAATGTTTTTTTTTAACATTAATCCTTTCACTGCCACCCAAGATTCTGCAACTGTTCTTGTGTGCGCTCGGTGTAGCAAAATTGCATTCGCTATTAACAGCTTTACAATTTCACCACAGCGAGGGCAAAAGAGGAAATCTCCCCACATTCTCGACAAACATGCGTTGCAGAAGTCGTCTAAGACACAATGCAACATGACACCTGGTTCCAGATCAGCGACGTTATGCTAAACCTTTATAAAACACTGGTTAGGTCTCAGCTGGAGTATTGTGTTCAATTTTGGGCACCACACTTCAGGAAAGATGTCAAGGCCTTAGTGAGCGGAGGTTATTGTTGACGGATTAACAACCCATTTTTGCAACAGTAACGGGAGAAATCTGTTAACATACGGCGCCCTTGGGTGGGCCCGAGTCTTAAAGGTTTGTGGTAGCTAGTGTTAAAAGACTGTATTTCGATGAGATGGGGAGGATGTGGTTCTGACCGAGTGAGGTAGCCACAACTCAAGCCCGTAGGAGAATAAACCATGGCTAGTGGACCAGATGATTTATGCTCGACAGTCCACACGTACATGGAGAAGTCAAGGTTAGGGTCATGCATGGCCTTGACAGAATAGGAAAGAAATTGTGCAGGAGGACGAGGAGTTAAAATAGGAACTTGTCAGACTTTGTGAGGTAGAGAATAAGATGAAGAAACTGGTAAGGGAGAAGGAAATTAAAAAGAAGAAATAAAAAGAAAGATGGAGGGAGCTTGTCCACACCAGGCTTGAGTGAGAACACAGACTGTGAGCTTGAGACTTTGAGTCGGTACAGAATGAGGTTAAGTCATAAACATCAGAAATCAAGAAGGAGAAAGGGAGAGGATCACAAGTTATAGAACGTGTTTTGTTTTCAATGTACTGTCTCTTTAACAAGCCTGTCCTCATTGGGAGGACTTTCTTTTTGTTGTTGCGGACTTTCCCCTTTTTAATGCTTGTTATGTGTTTTCCTCTTTTGTGTAATGTAACAAAGATTTTGTTTAGCTGCAAAAGCAGTTATTTCCAGTATTTTCACAGTTTTTGGAAAGGCGTGCTTGAAGAACAACAAAATGAAAGACAATGTAATTTACTGGGTTTTAGCAACAACGTGCAATATTGATAATTTTCTCTTTTGTTTTGTATTTAATTTTAATATTGCTGAATTAAAATGGGAGTTACTGAGGTTAGCTAACCTATCAAATTGTGGAAACCAGACTTTTATTGTGGCCACAGTAAAATTCTGGTCCTTATGAAAAATGTGAGTGTCTCAAATTCCAGACATGAGATCATCATATATGAAAATTGATCTGATTGAAGTTGTGTTGAGTATTGGTGAGTGTGAATCGAACTGATTGGCACTGTGTTGAGTATTAGGTGGGTGTGAATTGATGTGTAAGGAGTTAATGTGTGTAAATGTAAATCAAAGAACGATATCTTGTTAGCTCGCACAGAACATCAATTTTCTTAATTTGGGATTATCATCTTGGTTATACTGAGACGTGATCGCTGTTAGCAAAACTGGCAGCACCTCTTTTATCTTGTAATTGGCTGTGGTCAGAAAAAGTGACCGAAAAACAGAAAAGATTAAACAAAGAATATCTTGTATCTCCTTGATAGAAAAATCAGAAAACCTAGAACAGTGAGGAGAGTTGGCTAAGATCATACCCACGAAAAGCATGTGGAAAAGGAAAATTGGAATACTATAGTTGTGTTATGGCAAGGACAGTAAATTACAAAACTTAAATTAGAAACAGAGAGAGACCTCAACAAAAACTTGATGGAACAAAAATTAGGGGTGGAAAATCAATTAGCTCAGACAGCTGCTTACAAGGCGACTTTGGCTGTGTCAGTAGATTACCTTCAAACCGAAAGTACAAACAGAGCCAAAAAATCAGTAGCATGTAATGCCGAACTACAATGACAGGAAGGTGAGAGTAAAATGTGATAAAAGAAGGTAGATGAGTTAAGTAGTGGCCTACGAGGAGTCCTAAGTCAAAAACCAGGACCACCAGCAGAGTGTAGCAGAAGATCATACCCACTGTCAAAAGAAAATACAGGAGCTGAAGGAAAGATTAAAATCCGAGATAGACACACTCTGAGACAGGAGATAGAATTCTTGAAAAAGTGCTTAGATCACTCCGATCCTACCCTTCCCCAGCATTCTCCGCCCCCCCCCCCACCACCAAGTGTGGATATATAAACAGCTCAGCACCACCCCATGAAAGTGAGGGACAGGTATTGCTGGTAGATAGTGGCACATCAAATAACCTGGTATGGGGCACACTTGACCATCAATGTGAACTTCAAGGCACAATAGAGCTAGGGGGATTTGGAGGAGGAGGAGGAGGAGGAGATATGGGGAAGATGGTAGAGACGGAAGTCACAGTAGGGAATGTAAACACTTGCCATATGGTAGTGTGGACTCAAAAACGGCAGGAGGCGGAGGGTGGTATCTTAGGAGTAGATTGGATGGAAAATAACAATGTGGTAGTGGACATGGGTGCAGATTCTCCATAGGAGGGATGCTGATGGGGATACAAGGTCAATACGACCTAGCAGTGTGCCTCCGACACGAACAGAGAGAATTTGGTCAACTGCTAAAGACCACCCTCTGTTGGGCACGATACAAGAATGAATGTGGCAGAATAGACCGAGTAGTATAGATTGACCAGTCAGTGCCACTATAAATTTGCTTTCACCCTATGGGGGCAACAATATACCCAAGACCTGTTTACCACAAGAATTTTGCAACTCCCCTGCCATCGGTGGAACAGACGTCCTACCGCCTAGGAGAAACACCTTTTAACTGTCTACTGGACCACTAGCAAATTTGCCCATATCATCAGATTAGATAAAGTCGTACTTATTACCGCCCACACCCCCACCGAGATGTTGCTGTCAGGTGCATTAAAAGATTTAACTGGAGGCCGATCAGCACAGCAACTTGAATTAGCCACAGTGGCCTATGTCCTTTAGATGGATGGAAGGGAATGACTCCTGACCCCTTTCTCTGACAGCCATTTTATTTGTTTGTCACTGACTGATTATTTACCTATCTGGGAGAAACGAGGGGTCACTTCAGCAGATGGAAAGCCATTACCCATCACTGACCTCTTACAAAAAACTTTGGAACTGTCCTGAAAATCGAACATATTTGGTAGCTATTGTAAAAGTAAAGGCACATTTGATAGATAAATTAGTACGTTATCAGAACCGAATGAGCATGTCCTCAGAGCTCCGAAAAGTCCAACGAATAAGTATTATCTTAAATAAATGTTGGAAATGCTTTAACAACAATTGGAAATTGATCTGCAACATTTGTAGATAAAAAGGTTTGAAAACATTTTGCCAAAAGTAATTTTGTTTGGGCTAAGTTAAACTCAATCTTCTGTCTCTATGATAACAATCTGGAAATGTCGGACTAACTAAAAACTAAGACGAACGAGCTGAAATGCTATCTCCCGACATGAAAGTTTCTTTTTAAAATTACGTAAAAGCGACTTTGAGATACGTTGAGAATTCTGCACATGTCTGATATTGTTGTTTTGTTTCTGCAAAGAAGTTAACCCCCTCCAAGGACACCGACATCTGTTTTTAATTCACCAAGCAACGACCTTTGCATTTTATTTAAAATAATTGGCATAATTTAATTTGGATATTTCCCATCGGTGACCGAATGAAATCATGAATTGACAAATTAACCCCTTGGGCTCACAATAAGAGCCAAAATGGATTTTCTGTGTCTCTTTTAAACAGGGGACCATGAGTTTTCGGGACCACATGAATGTAGATGGTGCAGGATTACCAAGAGTAGTTCTTCGATATAAAAATGGCTTCACAAAGTGATGGAGCAACCTTTGCTGGAGGAATGTTGGTGCAGGAAACATCCAGTGGTGTGACAAATTTAAGACCTTATCCGCAGACATCGGCAGATACCAAATGTCACTGCACGGTGACATTTTGGACTAAGACTTGGAGTTTGATAATTAATAAAAGAGACAGAAGGATTGGTCAGCTAACAGGAAACAGAGAGTAGGCATAAATGGGTCATTTTCAGGTTGGCAAGATGTAACAAGTGGAGTGCCACAGGGATCAGTGCTCGGGCCTCAACTATTTACAATCTATATCAATGACTTGGATGAAGGGACTGAATGCATGATTGCTAAATTTGCTGATGACACAAAGGTAGTTAGGAAAGTAAGTTGTGAAGAGGACATAAGGGGGCTGATTTTAGGAGGCAAATGCGGGTGCATTGGGGGGGGGGTCTCCGAAAATCGCGCAAATCCCATCTGGGTTCGGAAGTCGGCTCCAACCCATCGGCTTCAGAGTTTCCCAGGGACCCACCTGTGTGCGCGCAGGCGACCCGAAAACAGAAGTCCCGCCGGCAATTAAAGAACCAAATGTACCTCATTGAGGTACTTAATGTACTTTACCTGTGACAGATGAAAGGATTAAAGAATTTTTTTTAAAATTACCTGGGCGGCTTACCCACCGCTTCTGATTCACGCCTGGTGAAACCAGGATCAGGGAACAAGAAACAAAATAAATTAAATAAAAAACCATGCAATGATGTGAAAACACTAAATGCACCTACCTTTGAAACCTGCTCTGATGCCTCCCGCTCCGATCTTCCCCTCTCGCCCCCCTCTCCCCGGATCTGCCCCCTTCCCCCCGGATCTTCCCCTCTCGCCCCCCTCTCCCCGGATCTGCCCCCTTCCCCCCGGATCTTCCCCTCTCGCCCCCCTCTCCCCGGATCTTCCCCTCTCGCCCCCCTCCCCCCCGGATCTTCCAGTCCAGCGCCTGATCTTCCATTCTCCGCGCCCCGACCCCGCCCCCGTCTTCCAGTCCAGAGCTGGAATGACGCCTGGCTTTCTCTCTTCCTCCCCCCCTCGCAGCTCCTGATGACAGCCAGCCTGCCAATCAGGCTAGCTGCTGGGCGCGAAACCCGGAGAGGACGTTAACCACTATCAATCAACGTGCGATCATGTCGGAAGCGGTAAGTTTGGTTGCTGCAGGTTTGCCACGTGCCCAATTACCCCCACCCCCCCCCCCCCCCACTGCCATCCCACCTCCCCACTAATATCGGGGCCAAAGAGTCTGCAAAGGGATACAGATAGGATAAGTGATTGGGCAAAAATTTGGCAGATGTAGTGTAATGTGGGAAAATGTGAACTTGTCCACTTTGGCAGGAGGAATAGAAAAGCAGTATATTATTTAAATGGAGAGAGATTGCAGAACTCTGAGGTACAGAGGGATCTGCATGTCCTAGTACATGAATCACAAAAAGTTAGTACGCAGGTACAGCAAGTGATTAGGAAGGCAAATGGAATGTTGTCATTTATTGCAAGGGGAATGGAATATAAAAGTAGAGATGTTTTGCTACAGTTGTACGGGGCATTGGTGAGACCACATCTAGAATACTGTGTGCAGTTTTGGTCTCCTTATTTAAGAAAGGACATAATTGCTTTGGAGACGGTTCAGAGAAGGTTCACTCAACTGATTCACGGGATGAGGGGATTACCTTATGAGGAAAGGTTGGACGAGTTGGGCCTGTATACATTGGAGTTTAGAAGAATGAGAGGCAATCTTATTGAATCATATAAGATCCTGAGGGGACTAGAAGGGGAAGATTGCTGAGGGGATGTTTTCCTTTGTGGGAGAGACTAGAACTAGGGGGCCACAGTTTAAAAATAAGGGGTCTCCCATTTAAGATGGAAATGAGGAGAATTTTTTTCTCAGAGTGTCGTGAGTCTGTGGG
Organism: Heptranchias perlo; assembly: GCF_035084215.1. Taxonomy (NCBI): domain Eukaryota; kingdom Metazoa; phylum Chordata; class Chondrichthyes; order Hexanchiformes; family Hexanchidae; genus Heptranchias; species Heptranchias perlo. Next base: position 12,653,437 of record NC_090331.1, on the reverse strand, counting down.
ACTCCCTTCCCCAGAGAGCGGTGGAGGCAGGGTCAATGAATATTTTTAAGGCTGAGTTAGATAGATTTCTGATTAACAAGGGAGTTAAAGGTCATGGTAGGTAGTCGGGAAAGTAGGGTTGAGGTCACAATCAGATCAGCCATGATCTTATCAAATGGCAGAGCAGGCTCGAGGGGCCGAACGGTCTACTCCTGCTCTTAATTCGTAAGTTCGTAAAACCACAAAGCCGGAAAATAATTTGTTTCTGAAATTGGAATTGATAAGATAAATTGATATGAGTTGCTGTTCAAGCATTCGAGAAGGGAAAATTTACTTGTAGTTTAAGGGGATAATCAAATTGTATTTTAAAATTAAAAAAAAGTCCAGTCTAAATGGTTCCTATCCAATGCTGTGTATCAAGGAAGAAAGTATTTTGTTTAGGGAGGGGGGGGGGCGCGGGGGAAATAAAATTGTACATTGACAAGTCCTGTCAGTCCAAAAATACTGCTCTCGAAATGGAATAATGAAAAGCGGTCCTAGAAGAATTTAAGTAAAACAAACAAAAAAATGAATTAAGATATTGGACGAAACTGAAAATATTATATTGGACAGTAAAGTTCCTCCAGGGCTCATGAATGAGATGATATGGTAATATAATGCGATGTGTAAAATTGGATGAGAGGAAGTGATTGAGAATATAAGATAGAAACCGAGTAATTACATCACCAAATGGGAATTTTTCTAAAGTCATCGCCTTGGGTGATTTTGGGTAAATAATTCACCTGGGCATGATTTACCCAAAGATATCAATCTGGTATAAATGTACAATCTAGTGAAGTCAGGAAAGTGTAGTTGCAAACAGTAAATTGATAGCTTTCTCGGAGATATGTTTGTGTCCTTGCCTATACTGAACAATGAGAAAACTACATTTGATAGCCTGGCCACTACCTGAAACATCAGGACCATGCAGGGGGAGATAAGCAAAGGCCTCCAGCCACCCCCCCACCCCCGATCTTTAGATAAGGTAACCCGAAAGCCCAAGAATGGCTACAGTGGACATGAAAGTGACAAATGTATGTTGCCATCAACTGGAAACAGAGACCAGGATGAAGGACATGATTACAAAGACTCACTGCCTGGTGAGCTATTGGAACCAATTTTTAAACAGAGCAGTTGCTCTTACAGAACATATGACATGTGCCATGGAAACACATTCGGAAATACCGTGAGGGAAAAGAAACTGGCCAGCAGAAAGTTAATATTCCTGTGATACGTTGCGTGTGAGCCAACCAGTATACAGAAATGCGTGATGAAGCTGCACCAAAGAACGGGTCTCAGACATGCTCAATTGCTTGACAACAGCACGACATGAAAGGGTTAATGTGGCTCAGGAGAGAGAGAAAATCTTTTAAAGGAGGCACCGATTAATTAACGAAACAATCAGAAAACAGTGGTACCAATCAAAGGGATTCAAGTTAAAGTAGAGGGACATAGTAATTTGGATTTCCATAATTCAGGGTTAGGTTCCTTTCAGTTCACAATGAAATTGGGTTAGAGAGAAATCATACTTTGCAAAAATATCCACAAGATGGATATTAGTAAGAGAGCTGGAGAATCTTAAGTCCATGATTTCTTCATTATATGATACACTGTAGATTTCTGTATTGACCATGTAAAAACTTAGAAGCAGTATGTTTATGTGTGCTTGTGTAAAGTCAAGATGATCTTAGGCAAGACCAAGAGAGATAGTTGAGGGATAAAGTGAAAATTGAACCTGGGTGGAACCAGGAGCCAAGCATGATCAATATCCCATCTCGCATAAAGCTCCCAAACATTTAGCAAGAGGGCAGTGTTAATAAGAGGGGGGCGAAGTCCTGTCTCGGTTTTCGGAGACAGAGTATGCTGACTATAAACACCCAAAGGTCAAGAGATGGCCTGTTTCTAGATGCTATAATTGAACCAGAGAGATTTCACTCAGGTTCAAGAGGAGGGAGATGTAAGAATATGTTTCAAACAAGCATAGAAAATAGAAGGGCAAAGGTCCACATCTCTGAGGATAATAACTTACAGAAACCCAAGAGATCATTGAAAGAGTGCTGAGGCATTCGAATAGCGAAAAACAGTAAGATTCAAGAGACAGGGAGCTCAATTTTGAAATGGTGGCAGGTTGGCGGGGGAGGGGGGCGGTGAAGGTGTGACTGGCAAACCCAAATAAAAAAAAAATAACCGTTTCCGACACGGTCGCAATGTAATTGATGGTGATTAAAATTCTTTCTGGGTTTCGTGCCGAGAAGCAGCCTGATTGACAAGATGGCTGCCGACAGGAACTGCAACGCCATGGGGTTGGGGGGGGTGCGAAAGAGAAAAAGGGAGAGCGAGACGTCATCCAGCGCTGGAACAGTAGATCGGGGGGGGGGGGGGGAAGAGGGGGGGGAAAAAAGAGGGGACGATCAGAGAGGGAGACATCGGACATCGAAGCAGGGTGGAAAGGTAGATTGATTTTGTGTTTTAACTTTGTGCAATGATTTGTTATTTAATTTATTTCGTTTTTTTTTCCTGATCCAGCCCTGGTTTCACCAGGCGTGAATCAGAAGCCGTGGGAAAGCCGCCCAGGTAAGTTAAAAATCGTTCTAACTACCTAATATGTCACAAGTAAAGTGCCTTAAGTACCTCAATGAAGTACATTTGGTTCTTTAACTATCATCCCGCTGGGACTTCCGGACTCGGGACGCCCGCGCGCACACAGGTGCGTCTGTGAGAAACTCGGAAGTCGGCGGGTTGAAGCCGGCTTCCGAATCCGCTCTGCATTTCTGCAATTTTCGCCGTCCCCCCCCGCCCCCAATGCACCCGCAATTTAAGTTTAAAATTGAGCCTAGGGTGTCCTAACCTTGTAAAAACATACTAAGACCTGATAACGGTAAAAGGCTTCGTAAACACCAAGACATTAAACAATCCTTGGTGGTTTTTGGAGCGTCAGCACAATAGGACCGTTTACGAACTGGAGATAAGACCAGCAATGCTTACATACAGAACAACGTAGCCGAATAGTACAAAAGTTAGAGCTCTCAATAGGGGATGGTCGGAAATCCATGGCCACAGGCAGTCTGCGGAGATCAGGTCTGACCAACCTGAAGAACGGACAGATCAGGATGTATTGATTGCTTGTCATTAATGTAATCTGTAGACAGTTGTATTCTAACTATAAGAACTGTTGAATGTAATGTTGCAGACAGCTGTAGTGCAACTTTGTTGGAAGTCAGTCTTTAAACTATTTTATAACCATTCGGGCTAGAATCAAGCAGAGGTTATTGTTGCTGGATTAACAACCCATAGTTCCGACAGTAACGGGAGAAATCTGCTAACGATATCCTTGAACAACAAAAATCGATCAAACTCAGTTTTAAAATTTTAGATCTGAACTTCCCAGATCTTATCCTCGTAGCTCCACTGTCCTGTACCTCAGGATTCCAATGTTGGACTTTGGTCCAACCTCACAAAGCTTTCTAGCTTGAAATTGATACATGGCAACCATCAGTCATGAAAGTCGATGGTTTCAGCGGCAAAGTAGTTGAGCCCCTTTGCAACACTGCAACAGCGAGAGTAGCTAAACAGTCCAATTCTCGAGCGACAATCCTTGCCACCGATGATGCAACAACAACTTGCAATTATATAGCACCATTAACGTTCTTCACAGGAGTGTAATCAGACAAAAAAATTACACCGAGACACATGAGGAGATATTAGGACAGGTGACCAAAAGCTTGATCAAAAAAGGTTTTAAGGAGCTTTTTAAAAAGGAGGAGGAGAGCGTGGTACAGAGACATAGAGGGTAAGGAAGGGAATTCCAGAACTTTCAGCCTAGGCAGCTGAAGGTAATGCCGCCAATGGTGGAACGATGAAAATCGAGGATGTGCAAAAGGCCAGAATTGGAGGAGCGCAGAGATCTCGGAGAGTTGTAGGGCTGGAGGAGGTTACAGAGATAGGGAGGAGCGAGGCTATGGAAACAAGGATGAGAATTTTAAAATCGTTGCCAGACCTGAAGCCAATATATGTGGAGATGCCGGTGATGGACTGGGGTGGACAAATGTAAGGAATCTTACAACACCAATATAGGTCACTGAGCACAGGGGTAAATCACAGGGCCACATGAAGCCCACACAATATTAACTCTTGAAGCCTGATGCGCTTTCCTCTCCTCTCTTTCTTCTCTCTCTGCCACCTCTCCGAATCCTTGATGCAGCACAGCCCTCCAGTGTGGCCTGTTAGTCACATCTTCCCAGCTGTCGACGCTAAAAGTTTTCAAGTCCCTCTTGCAAGCGTCTTGAAACCTGAGTCTAGGTCGGCCCAGTGGCCTTGAAGCACCTGTGAGTTCTCCATACAAAATATGCTTTGGAATACGCCCATCTTTAAATCCGATATAGATGACCAAGCGACTGGAGAAAAGTCTGTGTTCGAGAAAAGTTATTAGACTTGGCAACTTAGCTTCCTCAAGTACTTTGATGTCAGGAACTTTATCTTCCCACTTGATATGTAAGGAATCTTACAACACCAGGTTATAGTCCAACAGTTTTATTTGAAAATCACAAGCTTTCGGAGCTTACCTCCTTCGTCAGGTGAGTGAGTGAAAGCATAGCTTATATTAGGCTGGGACACGATCACACCAATCAAAGGTGTCGTTGGTGTTCAGACAGGTTAGCCACAGAAAAATTTACATCCCAGTATACTGAATACACAATGGGTCAGATTACAAAGCCAGAGAAAGAGACCTGAAAGGCAGAGAGAGAGAGAGAGAGAGAGAATGTCCAGTTGTATTAAAAAGATAACTTTTTTTTCCTGCTGGTGGGGTTACGTGTAGCGTGACATGAACCCAAGATCCCGGTTGAGGCCGTCCTCATGGGTGTGGAACTTGGCTATCAATTTCTGCTCGACGATTTTGTGTTGTCGTGTGTCTCGAAGGCCGCCTTGGAGAACGCTTACCCGAAGATCGGTGGCTGAATGTCCTTGACTGCTAAAGTGTTCCCCGACTGGGAGGGAACCCTCCTGTGTGGAATATGGTGGAGACAGCGGGTGTGAAAAGAGTTTGGTCTTCGCTCATGCCTGCTGTAGGTGGTTCTGGTCTCGCTGGCATACAGCGGCATGCTCAGAACACACATTTGATAGACCACTATTTTGGTGTTAAATATTAATTTCCTATGAAGGGTTTTGATAGAGTAAATAAGGAGGAACTGTTTCCACTGGCAGGAGGGTCAGTAACCAGAGGACACAGATTTAAGGTAATTGGCAAAAGAACCAGAGGGGAGATCAGGAGAAGTGTTTTTATGCAGCGAGTTGTTATGATGACCTGGAATGCACTGCCTGAAAAGGTGGTGGAAGCAGATTCAATAATTTTCAAAAGGGAATTGGATAAATACTTGGAGGATAAATTTGCAGGGCTATAGGGAAAGAACAGGAGAGTGGGACAAATTGGATAGCTTTACAAAGAGCCAGCACAGAAATGATGGGCCAAATGGCCGCCTTCTGTGCTATATAATGCTATTACTCCAACATGCTTAGTCGATTGGCCAAATATAATTGTAGCCTTTCCGATGCAAGAGTTTAGTTCGTCCTCTATAGATATGTTATCCGATATAGTTGCTCCTAGGTAGGAGAACGTGCACAACTTTTAGCGCAGTGTTAGCTATTGAAACAACTAGTGCAGTCAACACGCCCTGTACCGTGGGCATTGTCTTCTATAGACTGATGGTTAGTCCAAATCCATCTAAAGCTAATGAAAAGCTACTGCAAAGTTCCACTTCACTGTGTGAGATGAGCAATGCATTGTCAGCAAAAAGAAGTCCCCTTCTCAACAGATGTTTGATTTTACTTTTTGCTCTTAGACGTGCAATATTAAAGAGTTATCCGTCTGATCTTGTATGGAGTAATCCACTTTCGGCACTGGATGAGAAAGCATAAAGAAGCAGCAGGGAGAAAAATATACCAGCGTGTCGGTGCTAAAAAAATCTGTTTGACACCACTGCAGATTTTAAAGCTGTCAGATTGACTTCCATCCTACTGGACTGTACCATCGTAGAACGATCGAATTAGACGGAGGAAGACGGGGGGGCAGGCAATGAACGCACTCCAGCAATTGGAAAAGGCCCCTTCTGCTGACCTGGTCAAAAAAACTTTGGTAACGTCTATAAAAAGGTCATGTAAAGAGGCATTTCCTGCATCTGACACTTCACTTGCAGTTGCCTTAATGGAGGGGCCATGTTGACTGTTGATCTACTGGCACTCAAGCCAGCACCGACTGTCTGGATAAACACGTTCAGCAAATACTTGCAATATGTTAAGAATGACCTGTGTGAATGCCTTGCCAGCAACAATAAGGAGAGAAATTCCCATGTAGTTGTTGCAATCGCTCCGGTGTCCTTGACATTAGACTCCTCAAACATAAGCATGTGAACTACGCACTTTGCTATTTTAATGGAGGTGTTAAGCTGTTTTTGTAGATAACTTAGTGTGTGCAAAGGAGTTTTACGTAAATTCAAAGTTAATCTCACACGGCGTTGACATTGAGAGGTCGATTTTGACTTTTGAGCAACCAGATGTGTCAGCTGATCACAACTGTCAAAGAGAATAGGGATCTACAGGCCAGTTAGCCTGACATCAGTCATCAGGAAAATGCTGGAATCCATTATTAAGGAAGTGGTAACAGGGCATAAGAAAATCATAATATGATCAGGCAGAGTCAACATGGTTTTATGAAAAGGAAGTAGTGTTTGACAAATTTATTAAAGATTTTTGAGGATGTAACTAGCAGGGTAGATAAAGGGGAACCAGTGGATGCAGTATATTTGGATTTTCAAAAGGCATTCGATAATGTGCCACATAAAAGGTTCTTACACAAGATAAGGGCTTATGCAGTTGGGGGTAAAATATAAGCATGGATAGAGGATTGGTTAAAGGACAGAAAAAGGAGAGTAGGGATAAACGGGTTATTCTCAGTTTGGCAGGCTGTAATGAGTGGGAGGCCGCAAGGATCAGAGCTTGGGCCTCAGCTATTTACAATCTATATTAATGACTTAGATGAAGGGACCGAGTGTAATGTATCCAAGTTTGCTGATGAAACTAAGCTAGGTGGGAAAGTAAGCTGTGAGGAGGGCACAAAGAGTCTGCAAAGCAATATAGACAGATTAAGTGAGTGGGCAAGAAGGTGGCAGATGGAGTATAATGTGGGGAAATGTGAGGTTATTCACTTTGGTAGGAAGAATAAAAAAACGGAGTATTTTTTAAAATGGTGAGAAACTAATAAATGTAGGTGTTCAAAGAGACTTGGGTGTCCTTGTAAAAGAAACACAAATAGTATGCAGGTACAGTAAGCAATTAGGAAAGCAAATGGCATGTTGGCTTTTATTGCAAGGGGGTTGGAGTCCAAGAGTAAGGAAGTCTTACTACAATTCTACAGGTCTTTGGTGAGACCTCACCTGGAGTATTGTGTGCAGCTTTGGTCTCCTTATCTAAGGAAAGATATACTTGCCTTTGAGGCAATGCGACGGAAGTTCACTAGATTAATTCCTGGGATGAGACGGTTGTCGTATGAAGAGAGGGTGAGTAGAATGGGTTTATAATCTCTGAAGTTTAGAAGACTGAGAGGTGATCTCATTAAAATACATAAAAATGCTTTGGGGGCTTGACAGGGTAGATGCTGAGAGGTTGTTTCTTCTGGCTGGAGAGTCTAGAACTAGAGGGTATAGGCGCAGGATAAGGGGTCGACCATTTAAGACTGAGATTAGGAGGAATTTCTTCACTCAGAGGGTTGTGAATCTTTGGAATTCTCTACCCCACAGGGCTGTGGATGTTGAGTCTCAGGATAAGGAGTCAGCCATGTCCTTGTTCATATGTTCTTAAGAGGCGGTGTTATTGAGTGACCGGCCTCATTAACACTGTAGGGCAGCAAGTGGGCGTCCTGATGCAGTTCTGGATTGATGCCTCCCAGTATCCGGCTGCCAACAAGATAAGTGCGGGGTGGGGGGAGCCGCAATGGCCGAGGGTGGAGGTCCCAGGGTGTCAGCGTACCAGATTATTTTTGTGGAGTCTGGAGGAGCACTCCTGCCATCAAGATAATTCCAAACTTCGCTCGGCTGGGCCTCGTCGGCTCCATCGCCTGGTCAGATTTCGGAACGCGCTTCAACCAGTTTTAACTTAAAGTGGCAATCGCGGTACTAGGACCCCGAGTTCCATGTTTAAAAGGAGCCCACCGCCTGAGACAGGCTTGGCACTTCACATACCCAGCGGTACGACTCTTTCAAAATGTCACCAACCTCTTAGAACATAAGAAATAGGAGCAGGAGTAGGCCATACGGCCCCTCAAGCCTGCTCCACCATTCAATAATATCATGGCTGATCTTCGACCTCAACTCCACTTTCCCTCCTGTCGCCATATCCCTTGATTCCCTTAATGTCTAAAAATCTATCTATCTCAGTCTTGAAAATACTCAATGACAGGGCATTTGCAGCCCTCTGGGGTAGAGAATTCCAAATATTCACAACCCTCTGAGTGGAGAAATTTTTCTTCACCTCAGTCCTAAATGGCCGACCCCTTATTTTGAGATTATGCCCCCTTGTTCTAGAATCTCCAGCCAGGGGAAACAGCTTCTCAGCATCTACCCTGTCAAGCCCTCTAAGAAATTTATACATTTCAATGAGATCACCTCTCATTCTTCTAAACGCCAGAGAATGTAGGCCCTTTGTCCGTGTTAAGGCTACCGACCCCATTTTGAAGCCGTTACTGCCCCATTAACGCCAAGCGATAGAAGTGCAGATTGACCCCAGGGAGTCAAGGTCAAGTGTATTCTTCAGGTGTAGTGGGGAGGGGGCATAAGTAACTCAGCGCAAGCACACGTAATTCAGTTCCCATTTTAAAATCATACATTCTGTCCTTATTCCATTATAAATTCCCATGTCATTTTTTAACGGAAATCGCTTATGTAAACTTGGCACATTGTAATTACACCCTCCCACCATTGGTGATGCTGCAGCACATACACAGTAATTACACCCTCCTGCCAGTGCGACAAGTTTACATAGACAGTTGCCATTATAAATGTGGACAAAGGAATTTATAATAGGAAAAGTTGATAGGGAGTGCACACAAATTTTTTAATACGTTATAAGTACAAAGCATTTGTATCTGAATATTCAAACAGCCTAATTTCCAGGTATTTATCTTTTTTGTCCCCAAGAGTGCTAGCTGGAGGTTGTCCTGTTTTCTTCTGGCAATATAAACAAGGTGATATTGGTTTCTTCCAACAGAACTAATAGGTGTGCAGATAACATACGATCGTGGTGTTGAGGCTTATTGCTATGCTGTTTGGTCCACCCAGATGTGGTCTACGGTCTTGCTCTGTGTCTAACACTATCGTTTTCCACCTGGCAGAAATTGTGCTCTTCCTCCAAGAGCCTGGCTAACCGTGGCCACGGAGGTGCAAGACTTGCTCGTAACAATGGCAGCGTTGTTCTCAACCACCTTCCCATTAGTAATTCTACTGGGCTTTGGCCGTTTACTAATGATTAATCATGAAAGAAAAAAACTTGCCTTTACATAGCGCCTTTCACGATCTCAGGACGTCCCAAAGCGTTTTATAGCCAACGAAGTACTTTCTCTTTTGAAGTGTAGTCACTGTTGCAATGTAAGAAACGCAGCACAGCAAGGTCCCACAATGTGATAATAACTAGGTAATCTGTTATTTTAGTGATGTTGGTTGAGGGATAAACATTATCCCTGGTAACATGCTACATGGAGAGTGTTAAGTGTGAGTCTTTGATTTCTTTAGTAGGTCCTCTATAATTTTCACCGCTTGCTCTGCTTCCTCATTACTACGTGGGCTACTTGTATGATGAATAAAACAATACTCCTTCTAAATCCTGGCCAATTCTTCCTCGGAGAATTGTACGCCATCATTTGGCATCATGGTGCATAAATATGGGCTTCCACTGCTTGAGATGTACTTTTGACTAATAGACAGTTTTCTACATATGATGAAAAGCAATCTACAGTCAGGAGACATGTACTTCCTTTCAATTCAAACATGTCAGGTCTGACTTTTTTTTGCCACAGGCAATCTATCAGAACAAAAAGAATCACAGATTCAGCTAAGTTTCCCCCCCTCTCCCTCTTTCCACACTTGGGACGTTTCCCAGACGATTTGTTCCAGCTGCTTGCTCAAGCCTGGCCACCATTCTCTTGCATTTTCAGACCTCTTGATTTCCTGCATGTGCTCGGTCCTACGTCGCAGGGCACAATGATGTTGGAATCACCAGATGAATGCCTTTTAATAACAGTCCATTTTAAAACTGTCAGTTGCCCTTGCCATGGCCTAATGCATTATCTGTTTGTTATTTTGCTGTGATTTCACAGGATATCCCTGTGTACATTGTTCCATGATCAGCCAACTGATCGCATTTTCTTGGAAGCTTGTTCCTTATCTCTTGACTGTCTGTACCTAGAATGCTTTGTGGAAGGATATCTACGTTTGAATTTCTCTCTGCTGGAAAGTTTCAGTCCTTCTTGACACTGGAACTCAAATGACAAAGTACCTACTGGCACATAGGAAATTGCATACAAGAATCACATAATAAATAGGTGAAATCTTTGTATTTTCAGAGGCAATTAATGAATAATTTTGTGGCCTAATAGAGATAATCATTTCTTATGGTCAGGCCGCAGTATGGAAATATTTTCCAATAATGTACTCATGTAATCAATCTCACATCCAAGCAGTAATAAACCTTTTTTATTTGTGCATGGCTTCCTTCTATGCTGCTCATTAATCATGAAGCAGATACAACTGGTAGTCATTGTCCTTGCTGAGAAACTGTAGTAGGATGTTTCTAGTACAGATGAGGCTGTACCTGCAGAGACATAGGATTCTCTCTCGGGTCGATACGATATGACATGTGGGCGAGGTACTTAGTCCTTCCTTTATCTTTTGGAATTGTCTGCGTTGGTCACTACACCACCTCCTCACTTTTTTTTTACTGACTTACTTCTTTCTGTAAGTGTACACATCTTCCTTCCCTGATATAATGTGGAGATGCCGGTGATGGACTGGGGTGGACAAATGTAAGGAGTCGCACAACACCAGGTTATAGTCCAACAGCTTTATTTGAAATCACAAGCTTTCGGAGCTTTCCTCCTTCGTCAGGAGCAAAGCTCCGAAAGCTTGTGATTTCAAATAAAGCTGTTGGACTATAACCTGGTGTTGTGCGACTCCTTACATTTTCCCTGATATACATTGAACACACACACGCACGCACGCACGCACACTTGTCGTTCATGATAAAGGGATAAGCTTCACAAATTCTCTAACTGATCATGGAACAATATATCCAGGGATGGCTGGAAAAGTCAAAGCCTGATTGTACATTGACATTGTACTGGGCCATGGCAGGAGAGTTGATGACCACTAATAAAAGACAGTCGTCTGGTGACTCCTACATCAATGTGCTCTGAAATGTTGGTCAGAATACGTGCAGGATGGGAGGGACCTGAAAACTCTCAGAATTTATTACATATCCTAGAAATGTGATTCTGCCCTTTGACTGTTTTCACTTATCATTTAATGTAATCCTTTCCTGTTGCAGTTTCTTCAAGAAATTCCTGAGGGGTTCATTGTGCTCTGAATGGATCTCTCCATACATAAAAATGCCATTCTTCAGGCATGCAACCTTATGGGAGCCTTCTGGGAACATTATGGGGCCAGATCCTGCTGGACACATGCCGTTATTAACTCACAAATCGGGCAGCAAGCTCAGGGGATTCAGAGAAGCAGCAGCGAGGTGTCAATCTCCAGAACTTGCTGGTCGATTTACAATGCTCCACCAACTGCTTCGCACAAATGGCACCTTGCCCTTAGTCTCTGTTATTTTTAAGAACTTGCTGGATTTCCATATTAATTGACCATTAAATAGCTGTAGAAAGTTAAGTCTGGTAATTAAGAGCGTAAGTACCCTTTTAACAACGTGATAATTGTTAATGGAATGCCAATCAACCACTTTGGCCCAGAAAGGGAACAATTTAAAGTGTTCAATCTCATTCCTACATGTGGTAAATTGTTGTTGGAGATTTTAAAAAATGTAAAACTTTAAATTTTAAACTTTTATTTCTTACTTTTCCTTTCTGTCGCTTTTTTTCTCTCTCTTAATCCAATCTTTCTTTCCCTCTCTATACCTGATTTGACACTAATTCACCTTCCTTCTACGTCATTGCTTTGTTTCTTTCTCAATCCTTAAATCTTTACTGGTTAAGGAGATAGACTATTGGGCTCGTCGTTCACTGAGGTCCCAGATACCCCGTTATCAGCTCGCACTTCCAGCAAGCTCCATGCAAAAAAAAAAAATTGAGCTGAAGGGTGCAGGAAAATGTCTAACTAACGGCACACACCGCGAGATGCCCCACTCCAGCAAGATCCGGCCAACCTGTCTCTGGAAATATTCTGGAGCTGAAGGGATACCATTGGGAAGTGAATGAAATGTGGGATGATGAAAGTTTTAAGTAGTGATTGTTTTGGGGAGAGGGATTTGCCAGATTACAATATTGGCTTTTAAGGGTAAATTTTCCAATTTACCCTTAAAAGTGCACAACATGATGCTTCACCCAATAGAAGTGCACATTGGGGAAACTGCACGCACATATACTCACACAGCTTGTGTCTTTCCACTTTGGAAAATCATAGGCTGCACACATACAATTTCCCCAAAATGCAGTCACGATGAGCAACGATCCACGCTGCAATTGGAAAATGAATCCTTTGGTGTGTCCCCGAGCTGAGCTAGAGTCTGATCAACTGGGGACATCATGTGCATTTCCTGGCTTGGTCAAGTCCGCACAAGTTTGAGTTTGGCCATTTGACTTTGAGACGATTATTCCCATGCATCAGCCTGTAGCTTCCTCCACTTGCACCTTTTCCAGCCTATTAAATTCTCACTTCACTTTCAGCTGCAATAGAACACAAATTGGTCTGGAAGATGATAAATGAAAAAGGGCCTTGTAACACAATGGAGCTTAATGTCAAGTACAACCACATGCTACTAAACCGAAGAATTTTATTCTACTTTTTTGTTTAAAGTGGCCTCATTTCCTTTTGAGAAAGGAAGGGGAAAATGCCCATGAATATTAAATCTGTTATTTGAAAGAAATCCCCCTTTTCAAACATTTTTCCATGGAAAGGATTTGGATATGATTTATGTTTATAGAGTTCCTATTAAATTAAAGTGAGTTCACAAAGCATGATAACCCACCTTGTAACCACATGCTGGAGCTGCTGGGATAAGAGGAGCATGTTAATGAGCAGCCGCGGAAACGGTTATCCACGAAAAAAACGAACAAACTTCCAGTCACGACCTTAGGACGTCCCAAAGTGCTTTACAGCCAATTAAGTATTTTAAATTGCAATCACTGTTGTAACGTAATAAAATGCAGCAGCCGATTTGTGCACAGCAAGGTCCCACAAACAGCAATGTGATAAATGACCAGATAATCTGTTTTAATAATGTGGGTTGAGGGGTAAATAATGGCCAGGGCACTGGGAGAACTCCCCTGCTCTTCTTCAAATAATGCATAGAGATTTTTTGTATCCACCTGAGGGGGGGGAGATGGGGCCTCAGTTTAACATCTCATCCGAAAGGCGGCACCTCCGACAGTGTAGCAGTCCCTCAGTACTCACTACCAAACTAACCCTCAGCCAAATAATGGAAATAGCAAAGTAGGAAAACACTGTTGAATCTAAACCATAAGCCTGTGTTATTTGCAGCCTTTCCTTTTGAAGTCACACTGGTACAAAAGGAAGATAAAAAAAGTGCTTTCACAAATAATCAAAACTATAAGTAAAAACAGGTTTCAAGCACTCAAAGGGTTGTCAATGAAAATATGAGTCACTTGCCCCAACAGGAGGCTAGCTGATGTGACAACAATCACAAACAATTAGCTTATGGTGTTTCCTACACAACAGTGACTACGCTTCAAAAGTAGTTCAGTAGCTGTAAAGCGCTTTGGGACATCCCGAGGTAGCAAAAGGCACGATATTAATGCAAGTACTTAGTTCATAACTGTTAGATTGCATCCTTTGATATCTGCCTGTTAAGAACCCCCAGAAATGAACTATCTATTGTTCTACAAAGGATGGATAACTTGGTTAGTAGAGATCAAAGGGCTACTGAGCATCAAATCCAATGTCACATACCAGGCTATAGAAACAAAAGCTTCCCTTAGGGTAGCGCTAGGAATCTACATTTTTAAAAAATCCCTGGGTATTGACCTAGTTAAACTTTAATATAGAAATTTCTAATCTCGAGCTTGTTATGATCTGAAATGGGGTGGATTTCATTCTATCACATGACTCTTCTCCCCAGACTCCACCTCCCTCCCCCCACCCCCGCCCAAGAGAAAGTACTCACTTCCACTGACGTGGGACAGGCATCAACAATGCAACAATGCGGAGAAGTCTCTCCAACTACAGGGTTCCACAGCAGAAAATGTTACCCATAGGAACAGGAGGAAGCCATTCAGCCCCTCGAGCCTGTTCCGCCATTCAATTAGATCATGGCTGATCTGTATCTCAATTACATTTACCCGCCTTGTTCCACAACCCTTAATACCCTTGCCTAATAAAATCTATCAATCTCAGTTTTGACATTTTCAATTGACCCTCAGCCTCAACAGTTTTTTGAGGAGAATTCCAGATTTCCACTACCGTGTGTGTGAAGAAATGCTTTCTGACATGACCCCTGAATGGCCTAGCTCTAATTTTAAGGTTATGCTCCCTTGTTCTGGACTCTCCCACCAGAGGAAAGAGTTTCTCTCTATCGACCCTATCAATTCCTTGAATTATCTTGAACACTTCCATCAGATCACCCCTTAATCTTCCATACTCGAGAATACAAGCCTAGTCTATGCAACCTGTCCTCATGACTTAACCCTTTTAGCCCCTGTACCATTCTGGAGAATCTGCGTTGCATCCCCTCCAAGGCCAATATATCCTTCCTGAGGTGCGGTGCCCAGAACTGAATGCAGTACTCTAGATGGGATCTAAGCAGAGCTCTGTACAGCTGTAACATAACTTTTCCACCCCTTAATATTCCAGCCCTCTTGGGATAAAGGCTAACATTCCATTAGCCTTTTAATTCATTTTTGTACCTGTCCACTAGCTTTTAGTGATTTCTGTACTTGGACCTGTAAATCTCTCTGCTCATCCAGAGTTCTCAGCTTTTCGCCATTTAGAAAATACTCTGATCTATCTTTCTTAAGTCCAAAAGGGATGACCTCACACTTTCCCATGTTGAGCTCCATCTGCCACAGATTTGCCCACTCACTTAATCTATCAATGTCCCTTTGCAACTTTCTGTTCCCATCTACACTATTTACTGTGCCGCTTAACTTAGTGTCGTCAGAAAACTTAGATATACAGCTCTCTATATTTATAGATAACTTGGATGAAGGAATAGTGAAAAGCTGTGGCCCCAGTACAGATCCCTGGGGAACACCACTGGTCACATCCTGCCAATTTGAGTACATACCCATCATCCTACTCTGTCTCCTACTTCCTAACCAATAGGTTGCCTCCAATTCCTTGCGCTCCCATTTTTGTTAACAGTCTCTTATGTGGAACCTTGTCGAAAGTCTCCTGGAAGTCCATATAAATAACATCCATAGACACTCCCTTACCTACCACGTTAGTTACCTCCTCAAAAAATTCAACTAGGTTCATTGGACATGACTCACCCTTTACAAATCCATGCTGGCTCTCTCTGATCAGCTCATATTTGTCCAAATACTCGAATGGCAAGCTTCCTCAATACCAAACATTGCCTACACCTTACACTTGTCATGGCCCATCGCACTGCATGGCAAGGGCCACAAGAATTGTCTGGGTGGCATTCGATTCCCTGCAGCTGCTGTTGAAGAAATGGCCTCGCGCCATCAGTTCTGTCCAGTCGCAATGCCTTAAAACTTTGCGCGGGCTCCAAATTGGCATGACCGCCGTCTAACTGAAGCAGCCTCGCCCCCCCACTAGAAGTTTGCTCTGCTCGCAGCTAATGTGCCACATATATGATACCGCACCCCGCCCCCGCATCTTTCTCTTGAGCAGGCAAGACACATAAGCAGTCTCATCAGGGATAGAGTGTGGTGTTAAACTGCCATTACACCAGACCAGGAGCTCCTTAGAAGCCCGAAACGGAGTCTGTTGATAGCTGAGATTATGCTATAATGTCACTGCCCTCCGCCCGCTTCCACCTGGTACCCAGTGTGATGTTAGCATCCTGAACTTCTCCCTGAGCTGTTTGACCGATATTACCCAACTTCACTGGCCAGTGCATTGGGCGACACCCTGCAGGTGGCGTACTGCTGCCCCACAACGGACCAGTTTACATGACTCCTTATCCCCTCTGATGTGTTACCTGCCATCTTTTCTTTGACATACTGCCGGAATGTGCCCCCTTTTGGGACAATAATGACCTTTGCCTCACTCGCAGGTCGATTGTACTACAGACCCCCAAATAGTCAACGGGAAATTGAGGAGCAAATATGTAAGGAGATTACAGACAGCTGCAAGAAAAATAGGGTGGTAATAGTAGGGGACTTTAACTTTCCCAACATTGACTGGGACAGCCATAGCATTAGGGGCTTGGATGGAGAGAAATTTGTTGAGTGTATTCAGGAGGAATTTCTCATTCAGTATGTGGATGGCCCGACTAGAGAGGGGGCAAAACTTGACCTCCTCTTGGGAAATAAGGAAGGGCAGGTGACAGAAGTGTTAGTGAGGGATCACTTTGGGACCAGTGATCATAATTCCATTAGTTTTAAGATAGCTATGGAGAAGGATAGGTCTGGCCCAAAAGTTAAAATTCTAAATTGGGGAAAGGCCAATTTTGATGGTATTAGACAGGAACTTTCAGAAGTTGATTGGGAGAGTCTGTTGGCAGGCAAAGGGACGTCTGGTAAGTGGGAGGCTTTCAAAAGTGTGTTAACCAGGGTTCAGTGTAAGCACATTCCTTATAAAGTGAAGGGCAAGGCTGGTAGAAGTAGGGAACCTTGGATGACTCGGGAGATTGAGGCACTAGTCAAAAATAAGAAGGAGGCATATGACATGCATAGGCAGCTGGGATCAAGTGGATCCCTTGAAGAGTATAGAGATTGCCGGAGTAGAGTTAAGAGAGAAATCAGGAGGGCAAAAAGGGGATATGAGATTGCTTTGGCAGATCAGGCAACGGTGAATCCAAAGAGCTTCTACAAATACATAAAGGGCAAAAGGGTAACTAGGGAGAGAGTAGGGCCTCTTAAGGATCAACAAGGTCATCTATGTGCGGAACCACAAGAGATGGGTGAGATCCTGAATGAATATTTCACATCGGTATTTACGGTTGAGAAAGGCATGGATGTTAGGGAACTTGGGGAAATAAATAGTGATGTCTTGAGGAGTGTACATATTACAGAGAGGGAGGTGCTGGAAGTCTTAACGCGCATCAAGGTAGATAAATCTCCGGGACCTGATGAAATGTATCCCAGGACGTTATGGGAGGTTCGGGAGGAAATTGCGGGTCCCCTAGCAGAGATATTTGAATCATCCACCGCTACAGGTGAGGTGCCTGAAGATTGGAGGGTAGCAAATGTTGTGCCTTTGTTTAAGAAGGGCGGCAGGGAAAAGCCTGGGAACTACAGACCAGTGAGCCTGACATCTGTAGTGGGTAAGTTGTTAGAGGGTATTCTGAGGGACAGAATCTACAGGCATTTGGAGAGGCAGGGACTAATTAGGAACAGTCAGCATGGTTTTGTGAGAGGAAAATCATGTCTCACGAATTTGATTGAGTTTTTTGAAGGGGTAACCAAGAAGATAGATGAGGGCTGTGCAGTAGACGTGGTCTACATGGACTTCAGCAAAGCATTTGACAAGGTACCGCATGGTAGGTTGTTACATAAGGTTAAATCTCATGGGATCCAAGGTGAGGTAGCCAATTGGATACAAAATTGGCTTGACGACAGAAGACAGAGGGTGGTTGTCGAGGGTTGTTTTTCAAACTGGATGCCTGTGTCCAGCGGTGTGCCTCAGGGATCGGTGCTGGGTCCGCTGTTATTTGTTATTTATATTAATGATTTGGATGAGAATTTAGGAGGCATGGTTAGTAAGTTTGCAGATGACACCAAGATTGGTGGCATTGTGGACAGTGAAGAAGGTTATCTAGGATTGCAACGGGATCTTGATAAATTGGGCCAGTGGGCCGATGAATGGCAGATGGAGTTTAATTTAGATAAATGTGAGGTGATGCATTTTGGTAGATCAAATCGGGCCAGGACCTACTCCGTTAATGGTAGGGCGTTGGGGAGAGTTATAGAACAAAGAGATCTAGGAGTACAGATTCATAGCTCCTTGAAAGTGGAGTCACAGGTGGATAGGGTGGTGAAGAAGGCATTCAGCATGCTTGGTTTCATTGGTCAGAACATTGAATGCAGGAGTTGGGATGTCTTGTTGAAGTTGTACAGGGCATTGGTGAGGCCACACTTGGAGTACTGTGTACAGTTCTGGTCACCCTATTATAGAAAGGATATTATTAAACTAGAAAGAGTGCAGAAAAGATTTACTAGGATGCTACCGGGACTTGATGGTTTGACTTACAGGGAGAGGTTAGACAGACTGGGACTTTATTCCCTGGAGAGTAGGAGGTTAAGGGGTGATCTTATAGAAGTCTATAAAATAATGAGGGGCATAGATAAGGTCGATAGTCAAAATCTTTTCCCAAAGGTAGGGGAGTCTATAACGAGGGGGCACAGATTTAAGGTGAGAGGGGAGAGATACAAAAGGATCCAGAGGGGCAATTTTTTCACTCAAAGGGTGGTGAGTGTCTGGAACGAGCTGCCAGAGGCAGTAGTAGAGGCGGGTACAATTTTGTCTTTTAAAAAGCATTTGGACAGTTACATGGGGAAGATGGGTATCGAGGGATATGGGCCAAGTGCAGGCAATTGGGACTAGCTTAGTGGTATAAACTGGGCGACATGGACATGTTGGGCCGAAGGGCCTGTTTCCATGTTGTAACTTCTATGATTCTATGATTCTAAGTGTCCAGGAATCTTTCCCATCTACCACAGGTTCTCCGTTTCTCAGCCTCTATAGTTCCGATTGAGAGTATACTTTAGCTGAGTGTTTTCCTCGTCTGACGTGATCTCCTCCTTCCCATTCCCACCCCCCCCCCCCCCCCCACAACTAACATTTTCACCTGGCCAATATCTGCTTCCCCTTCTGACTGGGGCTTGTTACTTAATATCTTCACTCCATCTCTTGAGTTTTTGCCTTATCAAGGGTTAATTCAGGGTGTTAATGGCACTCTCTCATCTCCCACTGCACCACAAGCATGAATAATTTATTCACGCAGAGTACCACAGACATTGTGTTCAGCCAGACTCTACAGAGCTCTAATAAAACATTCTTCATGTTTTTCTTATTTCAATTTAGCTCTTGCAAAAATTGTCTTTCTGCACATTACAAAATTACTTTTCGACTCTACCCAATGGGGTTTTATAACTCTTCCTACTCATTTTCAGACAATTGAAAAGAGCACAATATCCCCTCAGCTTTATTGCCTATCAAGTATATCGATGTGTTAATCTTTCTTATCAAAGCCCAAAGCAATTCTAAATCATTCCAGTTGCTTTATCCACCTTGGCCTTCAATGCCTTGAGGCTAGATTTCTCCAATGCCCCCCTTGCCTCCATTAACTCCAACCATTTCAGAATGCCACAGCTGCATCCTCTCTCGAGTAAGACCCCACTCTCCCATCACCCCTGTCCTCTACCAAGTTCCACTGGCTTCCTGTGCCTCAAAAAATTGTTTCCAGGATTATCATCTTCATTTTCACATCCCTCATAGACTCACTTCACCTTACCTCAACGACCCCCACAAGCACTCTCCACCCCTCCAACACTTTTACCCTTTGCTCCTTGCTCTTTTAGCCACTGTGCCCCACCTTATGGTATGCACTCACTAAGTCCTTAAGTAAACTACGAAAGTACAGGGAGTGACTTATATTATTTCTGCTCAAATACCATTCATCTTCTCTAACAAATTCCTTTGTTTGTATTTTGCGTGCTTGCTCAATTTTTATGACTATTTGAAGCTCAGATAGCAACTAAGGCAACACATTGCTAAGGCTGATCTCCGGACAACTCAATCTCCCAATCAATGACATCTTGCAAAGCAGCCCTATGAATTTCTAGATTGTATTCAGGACAGTTTTCTAGGACAAGGGAACAGGCTGTACTAGATTTAGGGATGGGTAACGAACAAAATGAATGAACAATCTGATGGTAAGCGAGCATCTTGTAAATACTGACCATAATATGACTGAATTTGATATTAGGTTTGAGAGGGGGAAGGAAGAGACAGTAAACTGGGCAGAACTGTTTATGGATAAATCTACAGAAAAGAGTGGGAAATATTAGCTACATCATCAAATAAATAAATAAATTTAAAACAGAAATAGACAGTTTCCTAGAAGTAAAGGGAATTAGGTGTTACAGGGAGCGGGCAGGAAATTGGACATGAATTTAGATTTGAGGTTAGGATCAGATCAGCCATGATCTTATTGAATGGCGGAGCAGGCTCGAGGGGCCGATTGGCCTACTCCTGCTCCTAGTTCTTATGTTCTTATATTCAAAGAAGTATTTGGTACAATACAAAACTGATAAATACCCCTAAAAGGCAAAGGCTCCACTTGTGTAGTTAAGCAACCGTGGTCAAGAAAAAAGGTGAGGTAGTATCAAGCTAAAAGGCTTATGCAAATGCAAGGAAAAGTGGAATCCAGCAGACCGAGAGAGAGCTACAAAAAAGCAAAGAAAAGGAAGTGATAAGAGGTGCAAAAAGGGAATAATAAAAAAACTTTCAAGGGATATCAAAGCTAACAGCAAAAGTTTTTATGAATATATTCAGAGGAAGGGAAATGTGAACCCATTAAAGTTGGATGCAGGCGAGTCAATAATGGATTATAAGGAAATGGCAGAATTGCTAAATGGGTACTTTGTATCCATTTCACAGTGGAGGAAGGAGACAAGATACCAAAGGAAAACAAGAGAGCCTAAAAATAAGTTGTGGAGAGGAAATTAGTGAATTTAATAAGCAGTGACATAATAGGGGCAATTTTACAACTTCCACCTTGCTGGCCAGAATCAGATATCGGAAATTCAGGTGCAAGTGGTAAATGATTTTTCAATGATAATGGTCAGAAAACCCAGAGGCATGGCCCTCAAGTTTCCAATACCGACTCACAGGGGATCAGGAAGACAAAATATTGCCTGTTAGAAGTTATACACGCTGAGATACAGTCCCCACCACTTATAGTGGGTGCGTTGGTGTAAACGCAATTTGCCTGCTGTAAGCAGCCTCCAATTAAACCACAAAAGGTTAAGTCTAAGTCTCCTCACTTTGATCTCAGCGTTAAGCCTCCTCATTTCGTTGCTTTAACAGACTGAAGCTAGCCAACATATTCTGGACAGGCTGAGATCAAACAATACTCAGGTACTAAGGATTAAACGGCAGCCTATGAATTCACGGCCAGTTTCGATTGTGCATTTCTGACTTCCTCTCTCCCTCCTTCATGGCTCTATTTTGGTGCCTTTGATGAATCTAATTATCAAGACAAAGGGATAATTTCACTTTAACGAGGTGCAAATTTATTGAAAAACTGCTCGAAATACTGTGTTATAAGTGACTCCTATGGTACTGGCAAATGGTTAGCGCTATTTGCCCAATATTGCCTATATGTGTGGATGGCATAAGTATTGGGGGCTGTACTAGTATTACACACTTCAGGAGCAGAGTATTTTGTTAATGGTGACACAGGAGGGGAGAGGGGGGATATTGGCAGAGTTGCACATACCTTGTCCAAGGACTGGGTTGCTACTCTTGCGACACATGGAGCAGGTCATGGCATCCTTCCACCTACCCTCTCAAATCAGCATACATATCCTCTGGAGGGGTGTCTTGCAAAGTTGGTTCTCATTAAGCAGGCCTCCAGGCAGACTGCTTGAAACTTTTCCAGCCTTAGGCAAAGGCCAAAGTTTGCTCATTCCTAGTTGCCCTGGAGGGTAGCAAGTTCCTTGTCCCTCATACCCACCCCACAAAAAAAAGATGGCGTATATGGCAAGGAGAGAATTGCTAAACCACCATTTGAACAGACATCAACTTTAGACCAACATGACTGAACCGACCATATTCAGATTCAACTCCGATTTGTCCTAGTCCTTAAAATATATTGTGGTAGATCTTGACTTTGTGTAACAGTGTAAGATGTTTGATAGCGAGTGGGCAGCACATTTTACATCTCTCCCAATTTTTATTTTTATTGAAGTCAATGGAAAGTCAAGCACAAAGTAAAGATCTACCCCATTGCCACTGGAAATTGTAGAAATGCACAGGAAGCTTGTAGATGCTACAAAGTAAATGAGTCAGACAAAGTAAATCAACTTATACAATATACATGTTTTATTTACAAGTAACTTTTATATATTACATATCTTGTACAGTGATTTATTTTGACAGTGTCTCTTATATTACCCTTGGGTTCCCATACACTAGTTATAGCCATGAGACACTGCACTGCCTTCTCGATAGGATGAATGCGTGTCTTCAAAGCTAACTTATTTCTCTGCATCAGTTTGCAGATTGCTATTATGACTCACCTCTAGGAGAATAAACAAATGTTGTTTCGAAGGTAATAGCTAGAAGCTGTACCATAAACATAGAATGACAAATTTAATAAAACTGAAAGATAAACAAATATTATTCCAAGCACAAACACTTCGCCTATTGGAATTGCTGAAATCACAGAAATTTCAATTCATGGAACCATTAACCCATGATGGCTAAGCTGCTGCTATTTCCTCTTCTGAGCTATCTACTCCAGCTCCATTTCCCTGCTTTTACTTTGTATCCTTTAATATTTTCCTTCTCAATGATCCTGCATTTCCAACGTGCTTGAAGGAACTGGGGAGAGGGTGGCGGAGGGGGGGGGGGGTGGGGGGAGGTGTCAGAGAATCAGCGCTATAGTGTTCTTGTCTTATATCCGATCCACATTCCCTTCAAACCTGACTCCCTGCTGGAACACAGGATCATTGAATGTACTCTCTAACTCCCTATTAAATGATTTAATTGACTCATTAGGGGTGATTTTAACTTTGGACGAAATCGAATTAGTCGTCCATTTTTCGATTTTCCCTTTCACTGAAAATCAAGCATGGCACACAATGGATGGTTCATTCGATATTACCCAAAATTAAAATTACCTCCGATGACTGAGACTTCACTTATGGTAACACATTCCAAGCCTCAATAACCCTTTGAATGAAAAATTTCCTTCCAACCCACTCAGTTATGCTTCTAGTCGGCACTTATGCCCATGGCTAGTGAAATCACTCAGTACCAACTAAAAGTGAGGAGTACTTAAAGTCTCTCCCTTCAGCCTTCCATACGATGACAATCACTGAATAAATACTTACTTGGGGTTTTCAGCCTGGAAAGGAGGTGTCTGAAATAACATTATAAAGAGTTATTACATAGAGTTTTACGGCACAGAAGCAGGCCATTCGGCCCAACAGGTCTATGCCGGTGGTTATGCTCAACACGGGCCTCCTCCCACCTTGCTTCATCTCGCCCTATCAAAATATCAAGATAACTAAAGGAATGGAAAAGGTAAAGATGGAAGTAAGTATCGGAAAGCATTAGCTAACAGCTTCCTCGCACATACCATTTCCCTGGGGGTTCTGCCAATCTCCTGTTGGAGTTAAGATTGGGAGAAACCTGCAGAAATTCAGGGCTAACGCCTATAAAGGTGGCGAGTTATCTACCTGGGGCCAGAGCAGTACGTAGAGGTTGGGTGGAATACTGAAGAGGACAGGAAAGGGCCCAGTGGTGATAGTCCACATAGAGGTAAATGGCATAGGAAGAAATAATAGTGGCCATAAAAGTCACATACACAAGGAACAACTCTAAATTCAAAAGATAGGAGATGCAAAATGATAATTCTCCAGTATAATTCTGAGTGTTTGCAAAAAAGAGGGGTGTTCACCAAGAAAACTGACGATGGAAATGAATGTCTGGCAATATGGTGTTAGAAAATACTGCCTTCATAAATAACTGAAACAACACTTTCAGAACAAAAAGGACTGGTACAAGAGAGATGAGTTACATCTAAAACAATCAGGATCAAAGAGACTTGCGAAGAACATTGAGGCAGCTATTGCAAACCATTTAACCTAGATAGTTAGGGACGAGGGAGGACGGGGAGAAAACTGGAGCTCACAAGACACAGATCGCAGAGTAGAAAATAACCAACAGGTGGGTATGGAGCAAAAACCAGAGTGACATACAAAAACCAGAGACCTGGAATAGTCAGGCACCGGAGAACATGAAACGGGGTAGACTCGACCCTAAACATGTCAAAACAATGCAGAGCTACAATCAACTAAGTCAACAGAATATTAAGTTACCTAGTCAAAACAGTAGAATACAAGTCCAGAGGAAGTTGAGAGCAAACTGTGCAGTGCTGCGGTCAGACTACAGCTCGAGGATCGCATCCAGTTCTGGTTGCCAAGACAAGGGAGATATTCCAGCACTGAAGGCAGTGCAAATGACTGCCATAAGGCTGGTCCTGAGTACTAAAGGCATGAGTTATGAGGAAAGACTGGAGAAACTTTGGGATTTTCACCCTTGGAAAGAGATGTCTGAAATAATCTAATAGAGGGTTATAACATAGTTAAGGGAATGGAAAAGGCATACCTGGAATATTACTTCAAGTTAAATAGTGAGAGTAGGACAAGGGGACATAGATTCAAACTAATGAAAGGTAAATTTAGGACTAATGTCAGGAAATTCTTTTTTAACACAGTGACCAATATATGGAATTCACTTCCTGGAAGAATAATGGAGGCAAAACCCTGGACTCTTTGAAGTGACAACTGGGTGGTGAAATGGGGTGCCTTCAACACCAAGGCAAAGAAGGAGATATTAGGAGGGGTGACTAAAATCTTGGCCCAAGAGCTGGGTTTTAAGGAGGAGAGGTAGAGGTAGAGGGGTTTAAGGAAGGAATTCCAGAGCGTGGGGTCTACGCTGCTGAAGGCACGGCTGCCAATGGTGGAGTTGGGGTGGGGGTGGAAAGAGGGGGGTGCACAACAGGAACAGAGAGTTTTGGGGCAGGGAGCTGTAGGGCTGGAGCAGGTTATAGAGATAGGTTGGGGAAAGGCTATGAAAGGGATTTAGACATAAGGATGGAGAATTTTAAATTGAAGGTGTTTTGGGATTGCCAAAGTAGCTCAGCAAGGATAGGGGTGATGTGTGAGTGGGACATGGATACAGGCAGCAGAGTTTTGGATGAGCTGAAGCTACAGAGGGTGGAGAATGAGTGGCTGGCCAGGAGAGTATTGGAATAGTCGAGCCTAGGGGAGACAAAGGCATGGATGAGGGTTTCAGCGACAGGTGGGCTAAGGCAGGAGCAGAGGCGGGCCATGCTACAGAGGTGGAAGTAGGCGGTCTTCGAGATGGAGAGGATATAGGGTTGGAAGTTCAGCTCAGGGTGGAATAGGGGCTGCAGAGACTGTGAACTATATGGTTCAGCCTGAGACGATGGTTGGGGAGGGGGATGGAATCTGGGGTGTGCTTGTGCATGTTGACTTCAATTGTCCCAATGTTTAACTGGAGGAAATTGTGGCTCATCCAAGACTGGATGTCGGACAAGCAGTCCGATAATGCAGAGGCAGTGGAGAGGGTCAAGAGAGGTGGTGGAGAGGTAGAACTGGGCATCATTGGCGTACACGTGAAAGTGGACCCCTGGTTTTTGGATGATGTCACTAAAGGGCAGCATGTAAATAAGGAAGAGGAAAGGGGCCAAGAACAGATCTTTGGGATACTCTGGAGTGGGGCATACATCTCAAGGCCTTTTGGTTGGCTGTTTTTACCTTGTATAACTATTTGCTATTATTGAGTATTGTGCGCAATTCTTGGCGCCTTGTATTCAAATGCACATTGATAGACTAGAGAGAGTTCAGAAGCCTGAATGATGAGTGACTTGGAGTCCATGATTTGCTATTATATATGGGTTTCAAATAAAATAGCCCTAGCGCCAACCTGCAAAAAGGCTGGTCTCTGGAGGGACAGCATAATGGGGTCTTCCTTTACTTTCAGGCTCGGTTATCACAGCCCAAATGTCCATATTCTAACAAAGTCACTTTTTTTTTGTTCTTGAAATGTGGAGAACTCTGGCAAGGCCACATTTATTATCTCCTCTCTAGTTGCCCTGAGAAGGTCATGATGGCCCTGCTTTACCTCTTCAGTCCCCTTATAGCGATGATGTTAGGTAGGAAAGCATAATTGAATGGATTTCTATGTCATTTCAGAGTGGCATTAACAGTCAGCCACGTAGTGTGGACTAGAATCATTTGTAGAGCAGACCGAGTACAGGTGGCAGGTTCCTTTCCTCCCTGAACTCGTTCGGCTTTTACAACAATCTAGCCGTTTTTCTGGTGTAAACCACAAGTTACCAGATTTATTGAATTCAATTTCTCATCTGATCATGGTAGGGTTCAAGCTTATGACCTCTGGGTTACGAGTCCAACACCATAACCACTGCACCACCCTACCAAATATAAACAGGGCAGAGATGAAGAGAAGCGAATGATAAAACTTGGCTGTTCCTCCGACTCCCTAGCAAATTTTCCTGAGCAAAATGCAGATCACCAAAGTAACAGCTCCACTGGCTTTCTCCAACCATGGCCCACTGAAGAACGAGAGGGGCTCGGATACAGTACTGACATCAGGTCTTGGTTTATAAAAAAACCAAAGGAAAGCCACCGTGACAGGTAGCACGGTACAGCCTTATTGCAGATGTGTGATGATACTATTTTATGACAGCCAGATTTAATGACAAGTCACAGATTCACACTTTGAATTGACGTTTGAAACTCCTCAGGATATAGTTGAAAGCCAAATTGAAAAACAGCACTAAAAAAAAGGCACAAAGGAACGTGTTCGAGGCTTTCAAGGCCATGCCTCACTCAAATCCCTCAAGAAACCGTGTAGCACGCTCCAAGCCAACTATTTTCTTCCATGAAAATAAGTAAAGATCAAGTCAATAAGATAAAACACTTATTTGGCATTTATATGGCACCTTATTACGTCTCTTGTAAACATCTTACAGTAGTCCACATTACAACAATGACTACACCTCAAAAAGTATTTCATTGGCTTTAAAGGTCGTGAAAGGTGCTATATAAATGCAAGTCTTTTTTTTCACATAGTGAATTATTTTGAAGTGCAGATGTAATTCCATGATCCATGGGTTATGTAGGAAGATAATATTAGCATTTAAAACATACCTTTTGTACCGAAGCGTTCCATATAATGAATTACTGTTTGGAAGTTCAATGACTGTTGGTACGTAGACAAATAGGTTGAGCTAAAATGCTTGGTGAAATGTAGGCACTGTTCGAGATACAGGAGCAATTCTGTTATCCTGTGCACCCAGTAGGGAGCTGCGCCTGCAGGAAGTGTTGGTTACAGACAGCTCCGGTGCTGCTGCTCTTCGATTCTCCGACTCACACAGCCTGCAAACCTCACTTCCAGTGGGGAGCATGAGATCATGGAATTACATCGAATTTACATCCAGAAACAGCCCATTCGGCCCAACTGGTCTCCTCCTACTCTATTTGCTTCATCTAACCCTATCAGCATAACTTTTTATTCCTTTCTCCCTCATGTGCTTATCTAGCCCCTTAAATGCATCGATGTTAGTCGCCTCAACTACTCCATGTGGATGCAGATTCAACATTCTAAACAATCTCTTGGTAAAGAAATTCCTCCTGCATTCCTTCTTGGATTTATTAGTGACTATCATGTAATTGTGTCTTTATTACCCCTTATATTATTCATTTATATGATGCTGCAACATTTCAAAATTCGATTACATTTGGTGCAATTAACCTATTGCTAACTCTTATCTTTGAACATTATCACCAACATGACTTGTTAGGGTTGATTTCCCGAAGGTGCCTCGTTCACAAGGAGCAGACATCGGGAAATCGCGAGCACGATGGGGGGATCAATCCCATGATTTCTGGAATTGTTGTGCCAGAGGGTGAGGCTTCATTGGTTCAATCGATTCATTTATACATTTCTTCCAAACTACAATTGTATACTGACACTATCAGGTACATGAAAACGGAATTGCATGTTTAATAGATCATCGCCACTCAACAATTTTGATTATATATAGAGGACCAAGTTGCACGAAATGACTGTTTGTAGCTATATTTAGCGACAAGAGCAATTTCTTCTCCCATAATGACATTTAATAAAACCCATCTCAATCTTCTCACAGAGAGTTGTGAGGCTGTGGAATTCACTTCCAGGCATCAAGTCAGGCACAAACACCAAAGTTTGAGGAGATTGTTATTCCAAACTTAAGGGGTCATGGAAAATTTCACAATAATCCCCCTCAGCCATTCGAATCACTTTGATGGAATCAATAAAGTGGTGGATTGTGGATAATCTGTGGCAAGAGTGGGTTTAATTAGATTTAATTAGACTTAATTTAATTAGATGACACGCCTTTTCTGGGTCCATACTTCATTTTGTTTTTAAGGGAATAAAGTGCTAGATCAAAGTTTCAGCAGCTTGGTTTTAAGTTACATAGAATCTACAGCACAGAAACAGGCCATTTGGCCCAACTGGTCTATGGCGGCATTTTATGCTGCACATGAGCCTCCTCCCACCCCTTTCCGGCTTTAATGGGATAAAAGACAATTATGTTACCAGATTAATAATCCAGAGGCCTGGACTAATAATCCAGAGAATGCAAGTTTGAATTCCACCGTGAGCAGTTTGAGAATTTGAAATCAATTTTAAAAAGCTGGTATCAGTAAAAGTGACCATGAAGTTGTCGGCTTGTTACAAAAACCCAACTGGTTCACTGCTGTCCTATAGGGCAGGAAACCTGCCGTCCTTAACGGTCTGGCCTATATGTGACTCCAGTTCCACACCAAGGTGATTGACTAATGACTGCCCTCTGGATTGGCCGAGCAAGCTAGGGATGGGCAGTAAACCTTGCCAGTGACGCCTGTATCACAAGAATAATTTTTAAAAAGGCATTGAACTGAGGCTGATTTATTCAACTAAACTTTCACCACAGTGAGATAACCAGCTAGCAAGCACCTTTGAGGACTGAACAAACCTACGGCCATTTTCTGCTACACTGTATCACCAAGTTCAATTTGTTGTTAGCCCACAAAATGGGAACTCTGAGCATAGTTACTCACGTTCTGTTCTAACAATAACGCCACCCAATACTCAAAAGGTGAAACATTTCTTCACTGAGATACAACTGATTACCCCTCATTCAAAACAGACTGTTTCATTGTGGTCATTTGGAACAGAGGCTATTAAAAGCTTTTCGAAATGACATTTGGTAGAGGAGCGATACCCAGAGAAGAGGGACTGACCAAAATATTTTTTCCTTCAGTGGTTATTCTGGAGGTTCACTTTACAAAGCTCGCCTTTCTGTAAATTGGAGAGCACAGAGACAATTCATATAAATGCAAAAACCTTTCAGCTCATTTAGTTCGCAGAGATGCTAAGCACAACGCAAGCTCAAGGAAATGGTGCAATTATTTTAATAACACGATCCCTAAAATACAACACTAATTAAGTCCCATTTATACCGCAGGTGCAGACACTAAAGTGATAGGTTGTCCCCAGTGGGCTATTGAAGCTGTCTCACCATTTTTGAGTTGTCAAATGAAAAAAAAAATCGCACCTAATCTGTCAGCAACATGCACACTGAATTTAAAAGGAAATTCTCTTTACTAAGAAGTGTATGGCAAATCTATTATCTGTTTGCCAAATACTATGGCACAAATTATGCAAGTTAAGTCAAAAAGTGTCGCTATTTTGGCATCACTTGTATGCGTCAACTTGACTCTCATCTAAGCTGACACATTAGTGCAAAACTGAAGGGCCGCTGCACTGTCGGAGGTCCCACCTCCTCATTCGGAGGTTTAAGTGAATGTTTAAAAAATACCAATGGAGCACTATTCGAAGATTACAGCAAGATGGTCCTGCTCAATCGACACCAACAAAGATAGATTAATGGGTCATTCCATCTCGTTGCTATTTGCGGAATCTTGCCGTGCACAAAAAATGGCTGCTGTGTTCGCCTACATTGCAGCAGTCACTGCACTTCAAAATAACTCATTGTGCACAAAGTGCTTTGAGGTGTTACTGAAAGCCGTGATATATAAATGTGTCCTTTTTGGGGTGCAGTGCCATTACAACATAAACAATGTTTGGTTGCTCCACCAATCTGCCTCTTGAAACATAAGAATACTGCACCCTTAAACAGTAAAACAAAATAGTCTGTAGGACTGTAGCAATGGGGAAGCAGTAGCATTCATAATAAGTTCCAGGGAATACTTGTGGCCCATCTCTTCCTCACCCGTGGACCTCGACAGACCTGCAACTATGTGCGATGCTGGGGACTATTCCCAGAGCTGAGGTTCAGCACTGTTCTCTCACCATTTGGACTCAACCAAAAGAAGGAAAGGAATGCTATCAGGAACTGTCCCAATATCCACTGAAAAAGTGAAAGAGCAACTGTTGTGATAAAATTAGGAGCTCACCACCTGATGTAGCACAGGTGAACATTTTTGCCACATCACTCGATTGGAACATAGGAACAGGAGTAGGCCATTCAGCCCTTTGAGCCTGTTCAGTCATTCAATAGATCATGGCTGATTTGTATCTTAACTCCATCTACCCGCCTTGGTTCCGTAACCCTTAAAACCCTTGCTAAACAAAATCCATCAATCTCAGTTTTGAAATTTTCAATTGACCCCCAGCCTCAACAGCTTTTTGGAGGAGTTCCAGATTCCCACTACCCTTTGTGTAAAGAAGTGCTTCCTGACATCACCCCTGAGCAGCTTAGTTCTAATTTTAAGGTTCTCCCCCACCAGAGGAAATAGTTTTTCTCTATCTACCCTATCAATTCCCTTAATCATCTTAAATGTCTCAATTAGATCACCCCTCAATCTTCTATACTCAAGCGAACACAAGCCTAGTCTGTGCAACCTGGTCTCATAATTTAACCCTTTTAGCCCCAGTATCATAGTGGTGAATCTGCATTGCAGCCCCTCCAAGGCCAATGTATCCTTCTTGAGGTGCAGTGCTATGAAGTCCCTTAGGTCACTGACAAAAACTCACATTAAATAAGTTGGTGAGACATTGCCATTGTGTTTCTCTGACCAATGACCTTCTCCCCAGTGATGGTACTACCCTGTACTTCCTATGAGAAGAATCTAAGAGTGGGTTGGTGGGTGCTGGCTTCCACTGTATTGAAGTGCAGGTTTAGTAAGAGTTAACCCTTTGCTTTGCCGAGTTAGTGCATTTCTTCTGCTTGCTTTGGAAGTCAGCTGAGTCGCATGTTCATAGCAAGCATCTTATCCGATGAACAATTGGTTCTCCATGGATCCCTTTCACAGAGCTGCCGTAACATTTGCAAATGCTATTTTTTTGGGGTGTGAAGGGCAGAGAGTTGGCCTACATTTATATAGTAAAAAAAAAACTTATATCTGCACATACTTAGTCACCTTTTACAAATTTTTATACCCACATTTCTAATGGAAACTTCCTGTGTTATCTTGTCACGTAATTGTCAAGGTGCTGTAGCACCACCATTGGCAGGAGGGTGCAATTACAGTGCAACAAGTTTACATAGGCAGCTTCCATTATAAATGTGAGCATAAGGGTTTTATTGTGGCAATGTGAAAGTAAGGACAGAATGCATGAAAAATGGGAGTACGTTCACATCCCTGGTCCAATTATATGCCCGGCATCTAACCCGACTTCACCTGAAGACTACATTTGGTCTTGACTCCACCCTACACCGTAGGAGATCGTCTCATAGCTACTATAAACTTTCCCACAATAGTGATTTTATGAGTGCTGAATCAGTGTAATCAGTTACAGCAAAGAGAGCCACAAATCCTGGCAAACAGAAGATTGAAGATTTACTTCAGTTTTTTTTGTCTCCCCAAATGTATTTCTTTCAAAGATGGAGGGTAGGCAAGTTCAGAGTTCCCTCTGAAGGAGAAGTACTGGCCAGCCCAAAAGAACTCATACTTATTTCATATTTACAATAACATGATGCCTCTCATGACAAAATATCCTGAACTGTTTTTTGCACAAAGAAATACTTCTTCAAGTGCACTGACTCTTGTTATGTAGTTTCTAAGACAGCGTGCGTTACAACAGCTCAAAATATAAAAGCACATGAACCAAATGGAACAATGAATATGGAATAATCTAATCATGAACTAGTAGTGATTGGAATTCTGAATATGGGATTATCTAAACATGAACCAGAGATTGGAATACTGAGTATGAGTTTTGAATAAGGCAAGAAAACATTCCAATGTCCAGACTAATTCAATGTAAGTGATACTGTAGAAAGGGTGAGATGGTGAATTGGTTACATTACTGGACTAGTAATGAATTGGTTACATTACTGGACTAGTAATCCAGAGGCAGAACTAATGAATCAAATCCCACCATGGCAGTTGGAGAATTTGAACTCAGTATAAAAAAATCTGGAAATAGAAAGCTGGTATCAGTAAAAGTGACCATGTTGGATTGTCGTAAAAACCCAACTGGTTCACTAATATCCTTTCGGGAAGGAAACCTGCCAACTTTACCCAGTTTGGCCTATAGGTGACTCCAGTCCCACATCAATGTGATTGACTCTTAACTTCCCTCTGAAGGGCAAATCTCAAGTGTGAATACATTTTCTTTTAATATTATTGTGTTGGCTGTCAGAGGTCAAACAAAGTCCTTTCAATTGTCTGAGACAGTGTTGAAATCTGGACCATCAAAGGCCACATTTTTGGAAATGATATTCCTAAATTGACATGGGGGGGGGGGGGGGAGCGCGGAGGGCTGTGGTAGTGAAAGCATGACTCATTAACAGCCTACGGCAACATAAAATGCCAACGCTCACTGATCTGCACTACACACCCCAAAAATCAAATGATGAAGCGCCTAGCCAGCACACAATGTATCACGGACACTGTAATATTGCTGTCAAATAACAGGCCCCTCAGGGCAAGGTTTTAAATGCTTCATTTGTGCTACTAACTGTCCCTTCCAATAGAATTCCAAATGTCTCTAAAAATTGAGAGTACTATGAAACCATACCACATGATGAAACCAGACCACCCAATGTGTGAGGC
The DNA here is from genome assembly GCF_035084215.1 of Heptranchias perlo. Classification (NCBI taxonomy): domain Eukaryota; kingdom Metazoa; phylum Chordata; class Chondrichthyes; order Hexanchiformes; family Hexanchidae; genus Heptranchias; species Heptranchias perlo. The sequence continues at coordinate 12,620,166 of NC_090331.1, read as the reverse complement.
CCATTTTATTCACCTGGGCACACTCAAGCCTGCTCATCACGGTGAGTCTATCAGACCAAATGGTAATTGCAAACATAGCAAATAAAAAAAAAAGTAGTTTCTATGCATGACAATCGTGACAACATGATCTGCATTAGCGTCTGAGCAGTGTGCAGGATCCAGGATCCTGTTGCTATCTATAATGGACCCAGTACTGCGCAGGACCCTGCTGCTATCCATAATGGACCTAGCACTGTGCAGGACCCTGCTGCTATCCATAATGGACCCAGTACTGCGCAGGACCCTGCTGCTATCCATAATGGACCCAGTACTGCGCAGGACCCTGTTGCTATCCATAATGGACCCAGTACTGTGCAGGTTCCTGCTGCTATCCATAATGGACCTAGCACTGTGCAGGATCCTGCTGCTATCCATAATGGACCTAGCACTGTGCAGGATCCTGCTGCTATCCATAATGGACCTAGCACTGTGCAGGATCCTGCTGCTATCCATAATGGACCTAGCACTGTGCTAATCTTGCACCAGACCACCTGCTTAAGATGTTCTGCTTGGACATGCCTATTTTTCCAATCATTTTGAGGTTGGTGGTGTTCTACTATTTGATGCCAACTTATGTTGAAACTGTTCATAGAATCATAGAAGGTTACAGCATGGAAGTGGCCATTCGGTCCATCGAGTCCACGCTGGCTCTACGCATGAGCAATCCAGCTAATCCCACTGCTCCTCCCTATCCCCGTAGCCCTGCACATTTTTTCATTTCAAGTTCCCTTTTGAAGGCCATGATTGAATCTGCCTCCACCACTCCCTCGGGCAGTGCATTCCAGATCCTAACTACTCGCTGTGTAAAAAAGTTTTTCCTCGTATCACCTTTGCTGCCAAATTCATTATATGACACCATCACATAGCTCTCCTTCTACACCATGGCTCCCACAAAAATTAATTTTTTAATGTCGTAATGAAAAATACCTGCCGTTTAAACAATTTATTGCTTTAATGGGAAAAAGATAAAGCACTGAGTTAATTGGCCAGTCACTGACTCATCCCATGACCTGGTGAGTTGCATAGATTAGAAAGTTACTTCTCATTCACCTGATCTGTTCTGCAGGATCCCATTTTCCACTGCATTGGTCAACTTTTCTGTAATTAACCTCCCCACAAAAGTTACTTGGAGAATTCTGTGAACAATAAAGTACTGTTTGCAATCAAAGGTTCTTTGTCACAAAGCCTGAAGAACATGGACTTTGTTTTTCATTTAAAAGTGACCACATAAGTATGCCTCACATATGTTGTAACTAAAGCACAGACTAAAAAAAGTGTGCAGTTGTGCCATTAAAATTTACCCTCTGCACCTTTGAATTGAGGCAAGACTCCAGACCATCTCCTATAATCACAGAGGGACCGATTTTATCTTGGCAAGTTGGCGTTAATGAGACAGTAATGGCCTCAAAATGGGGAATGTCAGGTGAAGACAAACTCAAGGCTGGCTACGATGTTATGTCCCCCTAATCTCATTCAGAAAACTCGCCAACAGTGCTAAATCTCATACTTGAATAATGGCTAACTGGGCACCAGAGGTTAACCAGCATTTGAAGAACCATACTCCAGCTGGGAGCCATCGCCTTCAGGAAAGAAAGGAAGGGGAGGGAAGAAAAATTGAATTAAAGGAACAGGAAAAAAAGGTACTATAGAAAAAGGAAGGGCCATGAGTCTGGTATTATAGTTAGAGCACTGGCCTTCACCCTCTTAGATCTGAGATGAAAGTTCCGCCTTCTCTGACAGTTATAAGCATCCTCGGTGAAATAAACTTGGCAGTCCCAACCAAGCTCCTAGTAGACACAACGGCTCATAATATGGCACTAATGGCCAGTACAACAACAACTTGCATGTACATAGCACTTTAATGTAGTAAAACATCCCAAGGCGCTTCACAGAGGCGCAATCAGGCAAAAATTGCCACCAAGCCAAAGAAGGAGACATTTGGAAAGGTGACCAAACATTTAGTCAAAGAGTTAAGTTTTAAGCAGCGTCTTAAAGGAGAGAGATGGAGAAGCAAAGTGGCTTGGGGAGCGAATTCCAGAGCTAGGGCCTAGACAAGTGAAGTCACGGCCGCCCACGGTGGGGCAAAGGAAGTGGGCGATGCACAAGAGGTCTCATTTGGAGGAACGCAGAGGTCTCGGAGGGTCGTAGGATTGGATATAGTACTAATCAAGAAGCCATAAGGAAGGTTGGTGTAAAATAAAAAAGAAATTACACTCAGTTACAATTAGAGGCTCTTTTCTCAGGTTTGAGCATTGTTGAGATGAGGCAATAGCAGAAACTGCATCTAATGGCGAATTTATAGTGGGGCTGGGAAAGCTTGATACAGAAATATATGCAAAAAGTGGGAACATATTCTTTTCACGAACAGTGAGATACATCACCAAGTAGAGTTTTTATTAAGACCTATTTAAAAGGTAATTTCATTCTGTAACATGAAAAAAATGGAATAAATGTTTATAAAATGACTTCTCCACTTGCCCCCTTAGTATTTGCACTCTCCAATTGCAAGACTGACCTCTAGTGTCTGCAGTACTTAATGTCATCCATCCACTACTGCGTTCATATAGCTGCTGAGCTAGTTTGTAAAGTACGTGGTCACATTTGAATTGTGTTTAGAAGCCATTTACAATATAAATAGTAAGGCTAATTATTGTATCATAGGACGTACGTAAAACGATTCAGGCCCAGATGTGAACAAACAGTTCTGTGGTCTGACTGTTCTGATTGAACATTTCAATTACAAATGGAATGGGAATTGCAAATGAACATTGAAACCGCAATTAACACATCAGATAAGTTGCGAACTATAAGTTTATGCACACACAAACATTGCAACACGGTCTACTGTTAATCACTAACATTTTGACAATCTGCAATCATTTTTAATATCAGGTTGAACGGACTCTACTATAATAACTTAGTCCAGCTGTACATCATTAGACCTCTAATTGAGACCGATAACAGCCATCGTCTCACCTACACACGCGGCAGGTCAAATATAGATCAGCCCCACATTAATAAAAAAAAAATCTAGTTCACGTTTGGCTAAATGCAAATTATTGCAGCAGTTGAAATTTTTTTTTAAAATAGCATTTAATTTTTCCAGATTTTCTTCCTCAAGTGTAAAAGCCAAGCAGTAATAAAACAAAAAACAGCAACAGTGTTCGGCAGCACTCCTTCATCTTAAATTAACACCTTATTATAACAACTGCTTCACAACCAACATTCCCATTGCCCATCAGAAGAGCTGATTGGTGGTAAACATGTGGAATTCTAGCACCCTTTTTTACACTTTGGGAAATTTGAACGGAATGTATTGTATAATGTAGGCTAGATGTTCAAATAAACAGGACACACAGGCAAATAAATATCTCTTGCATCTCTCTAACTTTCTGCATCAACAGATTATGAAAGCCGGTGTGCAGATGACTGTCAATTAAAGACACATCACCAAATGACTCCAGCAGATTCTAAATGTCAAATAAAATAGATATTCTCGTTCCTTAGCCATCTCTGTCCAAATCCTCGAATTTAAAATTCGCATTCTTGTTTTCAAATCGCTCCATGGCCTCGCCCCTCCCTATCTCTGTAACCTCCTCCAGCCCTACAACCTTTAGTGATCTCTGCACTCCTCCAATTCTTGCCTCTTGCACATTCCCGATTTTCACTGCCCCATCATTGCCGGTTGTGTCTTTAGCTGCCTAGGCCCTAAGGTCTGGAATTCCCTCCCTAAATCTCTCCGCCTCGCTACCTCTCTCTTGTACTATAAGACACTCCTTAAAAACCTACCTCTTTGACCAAGCTTTTGGTCACCTGTCCTAAAATCATACTCGCATTCGGGTGACCAAAATGGAAAGTGTACCATTCCCCAGCTTCCAATACCCTTCTGAATTCTGTGCCAATTACAATTTTCATGAAGACAAAATTCAGAAAAAAGTTAAGAACGCTGAATAGCAGACTTGCTATCGAAGTTCAAAATTTCCATTAATTAGTAAGTCTTAGTTCTAGTCTACAGACCTACATGCTAATTGCATGAACCGAAGCATTATTACACACAAGTGAGCATTAAAAAGTTATTTTTATGTGCATAGGACTGTAATTCTACAAACCTACCTAACTATCAGGAACTCTATGTACCCACTAAACATAACTCACAGAATAAAGGAAACAGCACACCAGAGATAGCTGAATGTGATGCATGAAAGAACTCCAGAACTGGCTGGTAGCTTCATTGCTCGTGTTATCCTATCATCTGTAGAGTGACAGGCTCCATGTAGTGACCCAACTATCTTTACCTATAATATATAAAATGCTTATTCTTCACCGGCGAGTTAGGTGCCTGATGAAGGGGTCTCTCCTGAAAGTACTGAGCATAGTAAACAGTCGTGAGGTGTATACATTTATTCATTTCCATTATATGTTAAAGGCGTCTGCTGTGGGCATCGCTCCTGGTAAGTCAGATGATGCACTGTTTTAGACTGTCACGAGCATTATACTCAGAGCCGGATTAAGAACTATTGAGGGCCTGGGCACCAAGAACACTGGGGTCACTCCTCCGCACACACCCCTCCCCTGCACAGCCTCCAGTCCATTAAGACACAAACGTGTAGTAAAATACATGAAGAAATAGCCCCGTAAAATGTTTACACATTGAATTAATAATAAAGCAAATCATATCAAAATATACTATGCTTAAATCAAAAACACGCACACACACACACGCACACACACGGCAAACCCATCATTCCACCTCCAGTGCTCCCAAACACAAGGTTTCCCACTCACAGTACTGTCATACCCCAGAACTTCTCTGGCAGGATTGGCAGCTCACATCCTCCTTCCTCCATCACAGCTAAACCCTACATACTTCCCCCCCAATCTGCTACAAGTCGCCCACCATCTAACTTTGTATCTGTTTTATATCTGATCTTAAAACATTACGGGGTGAATTTCCTGTGTATTTGGACCCAGAGATACGCGAATGCACGGTGTAAAAGAATCAAACAAACTCGGGCACGGGTGTGTCACGTATGTAATTACGCCATGCCTGAATTTCCTAAAACTTTCATGCCCAATCGGTGCCTGCACCCAAACACATCTTGATTCATTACAATATCTCCAGCTCCAGTCTAAAAAGCCGTACACGTAAATTTCCAGGAAAAAAAAAAGCCAGGGAGAGATGAGGAGAATTTTTTTTTTAAAACTCAGAGAGTTATGATGATCTGAATTGCACTGCCTGGAAGGGCGTTGGAAGCAGATTCAATAGTAACCTTCAAAAGGAAATCTGATATATACTTAAAAAGGAAAAATCTGCAGGGCTGTGGGGAAAGAGCAAGGGAGTGGGACCAATTGGATAGCTCTTTCAAAGAGCCGGCACAAGCATGATGGGTCGAATGGCCTTCTTCCGAGCTGTACAATTCTATGCTGGGTCAAAACGGGTGTAAAATTAAGCCAAGAATTTTAGGCACAGCAGGAAACAAAGTCATTTTTACGGTGTTTATTTGTTTTTAAGCGATTTTATTTTAATTTATCCTCACTGGGACCTGCTTTGTTTCTTTGAATGCATTTTGATGGCAGAGTGAGTCACATTAAAAATTGAAAAGCTTCCACGATTGCATGTTCTTAAACATGCTGTGCCTAGTGTGCGTGAATGGTGGTCAAATGGCTTGAAACTTTAATTTTCATACTTAACGAAGGAATATCCGGTGTGAGTTGGGCACTTTCCTCGGGCCCCGATATGCCAATTCTTACGTTCCGACGCATGCTAATGAGACTGGCAGGAAATTTAAGAGTAAATTGATACCAACAGAATGGGCATGATTTCAGATGTAACTTTCAAAATATGTCCCCACAGGAAATTCCATCCCTATAATCCATAATTGACATAACGTATAAGAATCAAGGCCAATCATTTACAGAAATGAATTCTGCTCATTTTTCTATCTCCAAAATACTAGTAAAATCCCCATGTATTAAAAGTTGAATTTCACTTATTCAGTCATTATTAGTCAGCCTGATAATACTTTGTGAGTCACCTGCCCTAACACCTCTATTCATATAAAACAACGCATTCCCCAACTCCAACTCACTGTAAACACAGTCACAGATGACCTGCTAGTATCTGTATAAGGTCTTGCAGATGGCACACTGAAGTGTCACATCTTGTTACAGATGCACAGAACAAGGTAAAGTCAGTCACGATGATGGATTCTCCTGACCTGGAACTAAAAATGCACGTACTACAACTGCCCTCTAACTGACGAGCAGCCGCAATTCTGAATGCGTCTATTTAGACCAGTACCTGCAGGGATTACTTGAGCGGTGGCTTTAAAGAGATAAAAGTAAGGAATCTTACAACACCAGGTTATAGTCCAACAAATTTATTTTAAAATAAATTTGTTGGACTATAACCTGGTGTTGTAAGATTCCTTACTTTTGTCCACCCCAGTCCATCACCGGCATCTCCACTTTAAAGAGATAGGCCAGGTTAGCAACTAAACATCACAACTGCGGTTCAGGCCCCAGGCAACACATGGGACACTACTACAGGAAATCCACTGGGGTTTTGCAAAATTGGTGTAATAAGGATTATCATGCTTTGATATGTGTACATCACATGTGGAGACGGTGGAAGCAGTTAGTATTGATTCAGTCAAATGCAAATTCGATAGATTTCTTTCAGAAAATAATATTTTGGGATACAGTACGTGACATGGCATGTGGTAAGCGTAGCATGCTTGCTAAGAACCTATGGTTCCCAAAGCTCTCCACCATTGGGGTTTTCCTCGTGTCATTTCTGGGCTTGTTGTAGACTAATGGATAGAGATTGATTGCTATGAATAGTCAACAACTGATTATCGTCATATCATGTGACTGCCAGGATGGTAGAAGGCGAACTGGATAGACCTTGGTCTTTTTTCGTCTAGCAATTCCTATGTCATATATATGTACATGCCTATTTACATAAAATACATAACCATATGTTTTCCCCAAACAAATCTGAAAAGAATATACTTCATGCAGCTGAGTATCGATCTACATAAAAGCACCAAGCCAGTTGAGTTGTGCCATATTATTGCAAAAACAAAATGGTGGTGGATGATTGGGGGGCATCCATCAATTCCATAGTTTTTTTTTAATTTATTCTCGGGATATGGGCATCGGTGGCAAGGCCGGCATTTATTTCCCATCCTTAGTTGCCCTTGAGAAGGTGGTGATGAGCCTTCTTCTTGAACCGCTGCAGTCCATGTGGTTGGAAGTGCTCCCACAATGTTAGGTAGGGAGTTGCAGGATTTTGACCCAGCAATGAGGAAAGAACGTCAGGCAATACCTGTCCAAGTCGGGATGGTGTGTGACTTGGAAGGGAAGCTGGAGGTGACGGTGTTCCCATGCACCTGCTACCCTTGTCCTTCTATGTGGTGGAGGTCGGGGGTTTGGGAGTTACTGACATGTTTTGATTTAAGCCTAGAGCAGCAATGTTGGGGAAGGACTCATGTATCTATCAGCAACCTCCATAATGAATATGCAAGTAGCCTGTGCGACAGCCTCAGAAATGCTTGCAGCACTGGTTGTTGATGGCACCTGGAGTATCAATGAGAGGAAACAAGTGTTGGCCATGCATGAAACTTGTGCAAAATCCTTTGGGAAATCCTAGACCATCTGTCGAAAATCTCTGGAAATAGCTCTAGAAGATCTGGAAGATACATTCAAATATATAGATAGACGTTACAAAATGGAAACAGGCCATTCGGCCAACCAGTCCATGTCGGTGTTTACCCTCCACATTTGCCCACCCTGTTCAGTCATAAAGAGATCCATCTGGGTATTGTTCATAGTATGGAGAGACCCTCAACTAGCCTGTAGTAGGACACCATCATTTTGTAGGTTGTGTTGGACTTAAATTAGGTACTTTAACCAATACCAGTGAGATTTAGTGTCATGTCAAATGCGTCAATATATTAGCCTCAGGGATTTCAATATTATACAAGAATTATTAGACAGCTCTATCAGTAGAAGTAGCACTTTTTTTTCCTCCAAATGCTTATTTCTGACACGAGGTTTGATGCACATTAACTCAGTTCAGATTTGACAGTACGTAGACACTGAACCTCAGCTGGTTTGCGAATCGTAACATTCTGTAATTATCCCTAAATTGCCCAGCTGTTTCCGACACATCTTAAATAACCATAACTGGTAGCTGCAAGGGTTCAGGGGATTGGGGATTGCAGAGCTCAGGATGTTGAACTGCTGGAAGCACTTTAAATCCTGCCAAATTTCAGACCTTAGAGCTATACAGCTGACTTCCAATATCCTGTAAAATCCTCTAAATGACTTAAAAACAAACCTCATATAAAGTCCATAAACTGGTGGGAACGGGCAGATAACATCCATCACCAGTGTTTTGAATACAGCAAATACAAAGGTCAATTGTAAAGGACAGTCGGTTTGTTAAACTAAAGAGAGCCCTGTTCACGTAAAGTTGTAATTCCTATAATCGTTACCCTTCCGGTAGCTAAGGCACTTCAAGATTAATGACGGCAATACAAATTGCTTTCTCTAACTCTCTCTTTAAGGCTTCTACAACTACATGTCTAGAATAGGAGGGCAGCCAAATACTACATGTCTTTCCAGTCTCTTTAACAACAGTGTCAGCTGTGGCTCAGTTGATAGCACTTATGCCTCTGAGTCAGAAAGTTGTGGGCTTAACCTCCACTCCAGAGACTTGAATGCAAGATCTAGGCTAACATATTAGTGCAGTACTGAGGGAGTGCTGCACTATCGGAGGTTCCATCTTTCAGATGAGACATTAAACCGATGTCCCATCTGCCCTCTCAGGTGGATGTAAAAGATCCTGTGGCATTATTTCGAAGAAGAGCAGGGCACTTCTTCCGGTGTCCTGGCCAATATTTATCCCACAACCAACATCACTAAAACAGATTATCTGGTCATTATCACATTGCTGTTTGTGGGACCTTGCTGTGTGCAAATTGGCTGCCGCGTTTCCTACATTACAACAGTGACTACACTTCAAAAGTACTTCAATGGCTGTAAAGCACTTTGAGATGGTGTCCTGAGGTTGTGAAAGGCGCTATATAAATGCAAGTCTTTCCTCCTGGTAGTCACATGATACAACGGCAATGGAGTAGTTGATTAATCTCTATCAATTCCTCTATGGCTCTTGTTACAAGAAGGATTTCTAGCTGCTGTGAAATATTATGCCAGCTCTTACTCCCCCAGTGCATCGAGGTCACTGAAAGAGCAGTGGGAGATTAAGGTAAGTGTCAGGGATTGTAACTGACAGTAGCTGCAGGTACTGAGATTGTTATTTAGGAACTGCTGAAACCTGGCTAGGGAAATATGGACCATTGGATTGTGAGTCAACCACTAGCAGGCAGTACCCAAGCTCAGTGTACTTTCTGAACACACCTATACCATTCCAGAGCCCCAGATAACCATCGCACCCAGAACATTGCTTCAGCTGACGAGTCTTTAAAGAAAACTGGAGGTGAAATTGGCCTTGGTCAGGGACACAGAACAAACGGTATTGCATCGGTCGCCTGTTATACACTCGGCCTGATAATCCGTCCCATTGATTTCCATCGGACCGACGGTCAGAGGGGTGGTATAACGGTCGGCGGATGCGATTCTGCCTGTTTTGCGTCCCCCCCCCCCTCCCCCAAGTCCGATTTCACCCCCAACATCTGCATCTTCCAGACAATTTTTGGACCGGAAAGAACTCCAAGACCCATTCACCCAGGTGTGCAATAAATGGTTAAATCGGAGATATCAGAAGGAATAAAATCCTTATGCAGCATGTAACATACACAATAAAACAGAGTCCAGGACTGGGTGTCTTTAGAATCACGGACACAGCAAAAAAGTAGTTGACAGAAGTTCCTCCGAATGGGTACAAACTATAGAATATTATACATTACTACTGAATGCACAGGGTAACTCTTAACACACCAGAGTTACACTGTGCATTAAACTTCATCCTACACCACAATTAAAGCGTGCAAAAGAAAAGACTGGGTGCAGACTTTCTGTACCAGCCTGATTTAAGCTCCAACAACCTAAAGGTGTACTTACGGGAATAAGCGGTGGTGATGCAGACCGACAGGCCGATGGATAGAGAGAGGGCGAGGAAGAGCTTGCTGCAAGCGAGCGAGTCCATTGTCAAACAGGACCGAGAGAGAGAGAGAGATCAGGACAGTAACTCTCTGCTCCTCACCATGTCAACGCGCGTCTGATCCGCTTCTGTTTCGTTTCCTTTTTTTCCTCTTCTCTTTTTTTTTCCTCCCCTCTTCTCCTTTGCCTCCTCCTCTTTTTTTTTCAAAAAAAAAAGCACCGCTTATTAACGCGTCCTGCCGCCACACGTTCCCCTGCGCCAGCTGCCGGGAGTCACACACAATAGCAGGAATGGCACATCACCACTGTAATAAGTGAATGCATAGAGAGAGAGAGAGAGAGAGAGACTATATAAGTAACCTGAAGCGGCTGGAGAAAGTGAGTTAACAGAAAGCATAGATCTGCATTACTGATAAAGCAGGATGGTCATCACCTCTTGACACTAGCCCTGTAGGAAAAAATGATACCAAGTTTCCCCCAATCTGAATACCGTTCCCCAAAGGAGGTTTGTCACTTTCCAAAAGATGCCCTGTTACTGTGTGTGTGTGTGTGTGTAACGGTACCAGAAAAGCTGCATTGGAAATCCGACTCTTAATCTTCTGCCCTGGGATCTCTCTGACATTTGAGTGGGTCTCAAACGCCAGACGAGCTACAAGTTCTCTTCCCCCCCTTGAATTCACGACATGCATTTTGCTAAGCGATCAATGCAACTATTGTAAGTTTGAGGGAAAACCATAATTTATTTTGTCTGCAGGTGGACTTTCTAAGAAATAACTAATATACACACAAGGCTCTTCATTTAATAGAAAGAGCGCGGGCGATTGAAAAACATCACACTTGGAAGTTCAAATTTGTTGGTTTAAATCTACAATCTCATTCTCAGCGTAATCTAGAGGCTGAATATATGCACGATTTCAATTTTACCTTCCCTGACTCTATACTTAAAGGTAGTTTAGCTCTCCCCAAATTAATTGTGTCTTCAATAACAAAAAAACAAATGCGTCGGTTGCTACTCCCCTACGCAGTGTTGGAGAGCTTTATTGAGCTGTGCATTCATTGCGCAGGCTGCACGATTGCTAAAAAAATTAGAGACATTATCACCCCCTTCCCATTCAAATTTTCATTAGTGAACCGTGTATAATGGGGTATGCTTTTGATCTGAGCGTTAATAAGTAATAACCGCGCATTTATTAATCTCACTTCACTCAAATATTTAATTGCACAGACTACAAAAAAAACCCTACTGTGCGCTGTCCACAGTCCTCTACTTTGCTTCGTTTAATGTCAGTGCCAATGGACGGATACAGGTTCTGCAGTCAAAAATTGAAACGATTTTTGCATTGGAAATGTAGAAACACTTAGTCCAAGTCCTGTTATTTATATTCTGAATGGAGGGGTTGGTTCAATTTATATAAATATTTATTTGCATGTCATTAAGTTTAAAGTTTGCAATTTTCTTTTACCTCAGCTGCAATATTCCCCTCCCTGGGAATCCATCAAATACCGCCTGAAGCTACCAGAGTAATTTACCTGAAGTGTGTTGCAGCACATATTTCCTGCGGCTAGATACAGGAATGAACGTTATCAGGCAGTCATTATTTGATTTCCTGCACTGGTTGCCGGCGTGGACCGAGGCGGGGTGTCAAGTCCGGAATGACCCTGCACTAACCGGGGGAGCTCACGCTGCAGTTCAAATTAATCCCCGACTTTTCCCCGTGTTCTTCATTCACCACCACCCCGGTCCGGCAAGGCTGATCATTTGTTGAACCGGTTTGTAGCCGCCGATTGTTTCCACGCCTGTTAACTCCTGGATGTCTGAGATTCACAGGAGAGCTCTCCCTCCTCGGGAGTTGCCTTTTCCTATACAAATCCCTAAGGAGACACTGCGTTACCCCAGTGTCACCAAGCAAAAAACCTAACAAAAGTGTCACCTTTTTAGAGAGGCATAACTAATAGAAACCCAAATCATAAAAAAACAAAGGAAACTTACCAAATTAAATAATAATACTGCCACCCATGTCCAATATGCCCTCCAGTCCCTGCGGTGCCCAACAGTCGCAGAAGGCCTCAAGCGTTCCAGCCGAGACTGCGTGCTCCTGCTCCAGGGTCACCAGGGCATGGACAAGAGAGGCAGGCAGCCAGAGGGACCACCCCCACGGGTTGGACGCAGCCTGGACCTGTAGATGGCCATCGTGGCCGGGCCCAGTGGCAGACCCACAAGGAGGTTCACCAATTTGCCCTCCCCCCTCCGCACCGGGTGGCCAAGGATCAGGAGCGTGGGACTGAAGTGGAGCCAGAAGTTGAGGAGCAGGCTCTTCAAATAGTGGAACAGGGGCTGCAACCTCTTACACTCTGTGTCGATGTGAAACACGGACTCATAAGAACATAAGAAATAGGAGCAGGGGTAGGCCGTATGGCCCTTCGAGCCTGGTCCGCCATTCAATCAGATCACGGCTGATCATCTAGGCTGCAAAAGTTACAGGTCGCCTGGAAGTCCGTGAAGTGGCTTAAAAATGGTATTGGACGCGACTGCTCCGAAATCCTACAGCACGTGGCATTCCCCCAGCCAACTACTGACCAAGCCAAATTCTGCTTAACTTCACAAGACCAAATTGGATCAGGTGCTATCAGAGTACAGTTGAAATCAGTCAGGAGATGCTGGAGTGGTCAGGCAAATGGTGATGGCTTTCAAGCGGTCAATAGGGACAACTCCGGGAGGGAGGGGGCACTGTGACCTAGTCAACAGGAAGACCTTGTGCAGGGGACAGGGAGAATGTGCTGGATTGATTAGCAAACGAGAGCCCACTCTGAGCTGGTTAACTTGATGAGCTCATAAGGATAGGGGTCAATGGGCTTTGTGTGGGAGCAGGTGGTTCAACAAGCAATATCTCACTTTGAGCAGATCAACAAGAAAAGTTCATCGGGATGATATGGGGGAGGTGGGGGTAAGATGACCATTCGGAAGAGTTGGTAGATGATTAGCTCCAAGTAATCTCTCGGGAGTAACTTCCTTCGAGATGGTCAATAAAAAGATGTTGAAGAGTGAAGCACCAGATTAATTTATTCTGTGTGGTCAAGGAAGAGGTCATGGGGGAATCTTTGAACTGGTTACTGGAAAGAACCTACAGGATCTATCAGCTAGCTGCTGGAGGGTTGCTTGTAATGCTCACTTGAGTTAATCAGGTTGGAGTTTCAAAGTTAGTCCTGGGGTAGATCTCAGAGTTGGTCAACTGGGAGGAGTTGGTATGTTGGTCACGAGACAAATGCTGACTGGAGGGAGGGATTTCTGAGTTAGTCACATGGGAATGGCTGGTGATGTCTGAGTTGGTCACAGTTGAAGGGGATTGCAAGAAGATGGTCAGGTGGAAGTAGGCTGCATACATGTCGTACAGGAGATACTCATAAGGGTTCTCTGGACAGGTTGCATAGGAAGACCTTAAAAAGTCTTTGGGTTGGTAACAGGATTCTCAGGGCTAGTCATGAAGTAGACACCTGCATGAATTCTTATAGCTGGTCATGTATAAGTGGCAGAATGGAGCCTATGAGATGGCCATGTGGAATAAGGGAATATGTGGTTGTGTGGGATGATAGGATCTAGCTATACACGGGAAGGGTAACTTGTGGGCTGTGAAGAATGAGTGGATCTATATAATGGTTGGACAGTTTTGGACTGAGGGCATTCTTATTGATACTCACAGGATATCCCGAATGAGAAAATTGTCCAAGTTCTCTGGGCTGAAGGATCTTATTGAACACAAGGTTTCCCTCTTCATTGGCTATGTAGGTGCCAAGACTTGTAATTAATAGACCATGCTGCATGTGGTCCTCTTAGTTTTTAAAAGGCTTCTGTCAGCTCCAACCACACTGGTCACCAGCAATGTGCTGGGGTTACTAATATCCAGGGTTGCTATTGTAGTAATAACAGAAAATGTGACATATGACATCAGTCCATTAATCTTGCCTTATTTGGGTTTATCGCCCCCCACCCCCCCACTTCCTGGGGATCCTCTTCCAGTGTCAAGCAGAAATGATGCTGGGAAATTACTACTGGTTCAGAAATAGGCAGAGACCTGGCAGGATGGGTTTCCTACCAGATTTACTTTGGGAGTATAGAAAATTCATGCACTGCTTCATCTTTTTCACAGTTGTTTATCTGCTGGGTAATGTAATGGAATTCCTGTGCACTTTTTAGAGTCTTTGCTGTGTCCCCATGCATGGATATCATTAGCTTCATGCATTGGGCTTTCTAGATCTCTGCTTCTCAAAGGGTGGAATGCGCTATTGATGTGGGAAATGTGCAGGAGTCTGTTTCCACTCATGCATCAATTTTGTGGGGTTACTGTATTATTTAAAGGAGAGGTTATGGACCACCTGTTTGCTTGACTATTAATCCAATGGGGGCCCATGTACTGTCTATGACAAGTGCTCTGCTCACACAGGTCACAAAGCTTTTTCTGTTGTTCACAGGAATAGATCACAGGACTCCTCTGGTGGTCATCTTTTGCTGATTCCGTGCCATTTGTAAGAACATAAAGTGTGGAATGAGAAGAGGTATGTGGCCCATCAAATGTACTCTTTTGATATACCATATACAATGTGCACTCCATGAGCTCCGATCACCTTACAGGATTTCCTGAGGGAGTTTAATAACCACAGGTAAAGCTTCCCAGAATATAAACAACATACTCTGTAAAATGCCTCCAACACTCCTCCAGGTGATAAAACAAAATAAGATCTCTGTGTAACACTACAATCTACATTACTCAACCTTCCACAGATGGCATTCCAAAAAGACTACAACCAGTATATGATTGTCTATGCTTATTCTTATCCTTACAACCCTCAGTCTTGGAACCAAATATTCATCCAGTTGTTTAACCCCCCCTCCCTCTCCAGTTCCATACTTGAGGCAAAAACCTTGGGATCCTTTAAGAAACAGTTGTATGCTGTGATGGGGCACCGTAGGTTATTCAAAAATGGAGGAGCTAAGATAGCCCATCTATGATGAAGATATATAAATAGCCTTCCTCATCCACATCTAACTTGTGATCTTGTAAAGGAGTTCTTCAACACAATGTTAAGTGATTTTGGTGTGTGAGTCTATTCCTCATTCATGCCAAGTGTGATGTTATCATTTCCATTTGTTTCATATTTCATAAAGATGACATTCCGTTGCATTCTGATTACTTGAAATATTTTCCTTCGAAAGTATTTTTTTCAAAAGAGTTTTCGAAGCTTATACCTTTATAAACCCACACCATCTAACAATAAGCTAATTGGCATTTGCACTACCTCCAGCTTCAATGCAATTAAACCACAAAAGAATAAAGTGCACCAATAAACTCGTCTTTTTTAGCTCTTCACCTAATTAACTTTATCTAATTTTTTGCCCAATTAATTTTTAATGTTTGGTATAAACAGAATGCAGTATGAAGACCTGAGGGAAAGGATTTATATTCCATAAGTAACCTTGGCCATAATTCAATGCATTGTGAAGCATTTGGTCCTCCAATTTATGGAATATTAAAATAAATCCCAAGGTTCTTCACAAACACATCCTCTGTATAGCGACCATTCTATAGGAAAACAAAATATTTCTTGTATCTTCTGTTCTCACTCAAAGCTTGCAGATGTGCCAGTTCTGCAATCACAGTTTGTTCAATAATAAAACTTCCATTTGCATAGGGCCTTATCACCTCAAAACATTTCAAAGTGTATCACATACAATGAATTATGTCTGCAGTGTGCCGACTTTGTTTTTTGAGAAAAGCAGCCTACACATCCACATTCGAATGAATCAATATCCATTTTACCACAGCAATAAACACAATTTGCAACATGAAAATACCCACATGTTCACCTTATCTGTGGCTTTCAACATTTTAAAGGCTGGGACCATGTTCCCTCTCAAATTTTCTTTTTTCCACCTGTTTAACTGCGTTAACCTTTGCACCACTTAAAACTCAAAGTTATGAGGAATCACCCTTGTTGCTCTTCCCAGATCCCCCTCCCAATGTATTTATGGCATGCAATGGTAATGTGGGATAAACGACACACAATACTAAGAATGTGGTCTCAGCAATGATTTATATGGCATTGAAATGTCCTGTTTTAACATAATTAAATACCCTTGAGGTTCATCCCAGCATCTGATTAGCCTCATATTGGACTCGATACTTTTAGTCAATAATCAGACTCAAAGCTTTCCCATTTTCAACCTTTGCATGTTTTCTATGCAAATATTTAGATTTTTTTTAATCCATATTACATTTAACCTGCCATTCTTTAGTCCATTTATTTAGTTAAACAACATAAGGAATAGGAGCAGAAGTAGGCCATATGGCCCCTCAAACTCGCTCCGCCATTCAATAAGATCATGGCTGATCTTCGACCTCAACTCCACTTTCCCGCCCGATCCCCATATCCCTTCATTCCCTTAGTGTCCAAAAATCTATCGATCTCAGTCTTGAATATACTCAATGGGATCGATTTTAGCACCCGCGATCGGGTGCGTTCCTGGCGGGGGGGGCTCCGAAAATCGGGGATTCCCGGGACGGGTCGGGAACCCGGCTCCAACCCGCCCACTTCCGGGTTTCCCACAGATGTGCTGACACGTGCGCGCAGGCCCCGCATGTGGGACTCCCGCCGGCAATTAAAGCCGGCGGGGTGCCACTTAAGCTATTTATTTAGATATTTCAGGTCATTTACAGACCTGATTAAGGAGATATTTCAGGAGGGTTGGGATTTTACAAACAACTGGGACTGTTTCCTGTACTGGAGGAAACACTCCCAGTTCAAATGGATGTGTTGCAGCCATCAGCCTGTGGCAGCTGCAAAGGTCCATTTGACAGGTGGGGTGGGGGAGACCTTCACTCATTGCAGGAGGCCACTTTGTCACTTTGGATAAAGTTTGGCCTCCACCACCCTCCTCCTAACAATAAAATTCACCAACTTGCACACTTATCCCGGTGTCCAGAGACATGTACCTACCTTGCGGACCCCCTCAGATGTACATCTTCCGGATGGGGGCCGCCGTAGCTGCAGTCATGACCTCCTCAGAGGGCGAACAGCATCACCTGCCTCGCCGGCCACGCCGTCCACCTCTGACATGTGGAGCTCCACAACACAGTGCTGTGACACATCCACCTGCACAGCAGGAGGAAGTGCAACCGCAGAGAGAGATGCGTCGCAGAGGGCACTTCCCTCGCCACAGGGTCCACAGACCGATGCTCAGCTTCCTGGACCTCTCTGAGCAACAGTGCACACGGAGGCTCAGAGTCACTCGACATGTAGTCGTGGACATCTGCAGCCTCCTTCATGCCGAGCTGCTCCCGGCTGGCTCGAGCACCATCTTCTTACCTGTCGCTGTCAAAGTCACCACTGCCCTCAACAACTTCTCCTCCGCATCCTTCCAGGGTGCCACCGGGGACATCGCCGACATCTCTCAGTCGTCTGCAAAAAAGAGCCCTGCAAATACACCTACACCCACTCTGCAGTGACACAATGGGTGGCATCAGTTGTGGGTCTTCATTGTGATCCTCAGGAAAGGGCATTATTGCACAAACCAGACAAGATTCGCAAAGACGTGACAGTAGTGGTGCCAATATAATATGTGATGTGAGTTGCTCAGAAATTAAATATAAGTAAAAACCATGACAAACCCTCAAACACCCTTGTGCATCCCCTTCATGCTCACGACACGTTTGCCTTACGCTGCCTACTGCACATATGTGATGCATGCCCTGTGGCTGCAGCACAGGTAGTGGCAGGTTGAGTGAGGCTGACTGTGAAAGAGATGCATGAGAGGGTGAGTATGAGATAGAGCCATGAGATTGTATGAGGATTGGGTTGAGTGGTAGTGGCGGGATGAGTACTGGCGAGGTGAGTAAGTGCAGGTAAGATGAGGATGAGGTTTGAGTGGGTGTGAGGGGTGATGTGACAGAGTAGTGTTGGCAGTGCCGAAGGAGATGTGGGGTGGGGGCGGTGATGTGGCAGACGGAGTGTTCGGGGAATGAGTAAGTGTATTCACATTGGCTGACCTACTTAGGTCATTGCAGCGCCTCCTGCACTGTATGCAGGTGGGCGATATGTTGGTGGTGCAGGTGACCTCCTCTGCCACCTCGAGCCAGGCCTTCTTGGTGGCAGAGGCAGGCTGCTTCCTCCCGCCCGCCGGGGGGAAGATCTCTGTCCTCCCCCTCCTCCTCACCCCATCCAATAACAGCTGGAGTGAGGCATCATTAAACCTGGGAGCAGCCTTCCCCCTGGGCTGCTCCATGCTGTAATTTTTCCTATTTCTTGCTGCATCAGTCAGTGGAGGACTGCCCCTTTAAATAGAGCTCCTCCAGCTGACAGACCTTACTGCGCATGCGCAGCCCGCCCGCCGCGCAGCTTAGCAGTGGGGAACCCGGAACAAGAGGTAAGTGGATCCAATCAGCCTGCGATTGCGCGCAGGGCAGACTGATTTCACCGGGCGCGTTACCCACGCGCCCAATCGCGCCCCCCCACCTCGAACCCACCGCCTTGGTAATATCGGGCCCAATGACTCAACATCCACAGACCTCTGGGGTAGAGAGTTCCAAAGATTCACAACCCTCTGAGTGAAGAAATTTCTCCTCATCTCAGTCCTAAATGCCCCCTAGTTCTAGACACTCCAGCCAGGGGAAACAGCCTCTCAGCATCTAGTTTGCCCCGATCACTTTGAATCTCTTCAACAGTGATGACCTAGACACAAAAGCTGTGTAATTTACAAATCCTATAATATAGAAGTACTCTCCTCTAAATTCATAGAATCATGCACCACAGAAGGAGGCCATTCGGCCCTTTGTGTCTGTGCCGGCTTTTTGAAAGAACTATCCAATTAGTCCCATTCCCCAGCTCTTTCCCCACAGCCCTGCAATTTTTTTCCGTTTCAAGTATTTATCCAATTCCCTTTTGAAAGTTATTATTGAATCTCCTTCCACCGCCCTTTCAGGCAGCGCATTCCAGATCATAACAACTCGCTGATTTAAAAAAAAATGTCTCCTCATCTTCCCTCTGGTTCTTTTGCCTGTTATCTTAAATCCGTGTCCTCCAGTTACCAACTCCTCCTGCCAGTGGAAACAGTTTCTCCTTATTTACTCTAACAAAACCCTTCATGATTTTGAACACTTCCATTAAATCTCCCCTTAACCTACTCTGCACTAAAGAGAACAATCCCAGCTTTTCCAGTCTCTCCACATCATAGAATCATAGAAAGTTGCAGCACAGAAGGAGGCCATTTGGCCCATTGTGTCCGTGCCGGCTGAAAAAGAGCTAAACAGCTTACTCCCACTTTCCAACACTTGGTCCGTAGTCCTGTAGGTTACGGAACTTCAAGTGCTCATCCAAGTATTTTTTAAATGAGTTGAGAGTTTCTGCCTCCAATACCCTTACAGGCAGTGAGTTCCAGACCCCCACCACCCTCTGGGTGAAAAAATTTCTTCTCAATTCCCCTCTAATCCTTCTACCAATTATTTTAAATCAATGCCCCCTGGTCAGTGACCCCTCTGCTAAGGGAAATAGGTCCTCCCTATCCACTGCATCAAGTCCCGTCATAATTTTATATACCTCAATTAAATCTCCCCGCAGCCTCCTTTGTTCCAAAGAAAACAATCCCAGCCTATCCAATCATTTCTCATAACTAGAATTCTCCAGCCCTAGCAACATCCTCGTAAATCTTCACTTTACCTTCTCCAGTGCAATCACATCTTTCATGTAATATGGTGACCAGAACTGTACGCAGTACACAACTGTGGCCTAACTAATGTTTTGTACAGTTTTAGCATAACCTCCCTGCTCTTATATTCTATGCCTCAGCTAATAAAGGAAAGTATCTCGTATGCCTTTTTAACCACCTTATCTACCTGTCCTGCTACCTTCAGGGATCTGTGGACATGCACTCCAAGGTCCCTTTGTTCCTCTACACCTCTCAGTATCCTCCCACTTATTGTGTACTCCCTTGCCTTGTTTGCCCTCCCCAAATTCATCACCTCACACTTCTCTGGATTGAGTTTCATTTGCCACTTTTCTGCCCACCTGACCAGTCCATTGATATCTTCCTGCAGTCTACAGCTTTCCTCCTCACTATCAACCACACGGCCAATTTTTGTATCATCTGCAAACTTCTTGATCAAGCCCCCCACATTCAAGTCCAAATCATTAATATATACCACAAAAAGCAAGGGACCTCGTACTGAGCCTGGCGGGACTCCACTGGAGACAACCTTCCAGTCGCAAAAACACCCGTTGACCATTACCCTTTGCTTCCTGCCACTGAGCCAATTTTGGATCCAAATAGCCACTTTCCCTTGAATTCCATGGGCTTTTACTTTTTTGACCAGTCTGCCATGTGGGACCGTGTCAAAAGCCTTGTTAAAACCCATGTACACTACATCAAATACGTTACCCTCATCGACCCTCCTTGTTACCTCCTCAGAAAATTCAATCAAGTTAGTCAGACACGACCTTCCCTTAAGAAATCCATGCTGACTGTGCTAGATTAACCCATGCCTTTCTAAATGACGATTTATGCTGTCCCTCAGAATCGATTCCAATAATTTGTCCACCACCGAGGTTAGACTGACTGGCTTATAATTATTCGGTCAGTCTCTTTCTCCCTTTTTAAACAACGGTACAACGTTAGCAGTCCTCCAATCATCTGGCACCACGCCATAACTGAAGTCTCTCATTGCTGGTATCATTCTAGTAAATCTCCTCTGCACCGTCTCCAAGGACAAATTGTTTATGAATCACATAGACAGAAAATAAATTCAGAACAAACTCTAGAGAGATCCTTTGTCTCTGTGCCTTTAACAAAACGTAAGCAATTTATCATCTCTAACTTTCTACTGCGAGTCAATTTTCAACCCAGCTAACGAATTGCTATTAATTCATTGCATCTTTATCCTCTTCAAAAGTCTTATATGTGGAACTTTATCAAATGCCTTCTGCAAATCCAAGTAAGTGATATCCACTGGATAGTATTCAGCAGCTAATTTAGTTGCTCCCACAGAGGATTGCAGTAGATTTGACATATTGCTTTCCCCTAATGGTTCCTGTGCTTTTTTTTTGAAGTACATTGATAGCATCCTGTAAAATTCTCCAGAGTATTTTATCCATTACTGATGTTACAATAACTGGGCTACGATTTCCTGAATCATATCTCGGTTCTTTTTAAAACATCATCAGCCAACCTCTGGTCTTTGTGTGCAGCCACTTTATTTACGGAGGCCTTAAAAATAATAAACAGAGCCACATCTATTTCTTTGCTCATGTATTGGAGATTCGTGGGTTTATCCCACCTAGCCCAGCTGCCCTGTAAATGTTAATGCTTTGAGTATTTCCCACAGCACATGTTTTACTAACTACACATATCTTACAGATTCCAGTTTGGCGAGATATTACATTTGTCCGCAGCTTTCTGCACCTGCGGAAACATCCCAATTGGAATGTATAGTTAATACTGAGGAAGACTGCAACAAATTACAAGAAGACATTAATAAACTTGCAGAATGGGCATGTAATTGGCAAATGAATTTCAATATAGGTAAGTGTGAGGTGGTGCTTTTTGGCAGGAGGAATAAGGAGGCCACATACTCCTTGGAAAATAAGAGTCTAAATGGGGTAGAGGAGCAAAGGGATCTGGGGGTACAGATACACAAATCAGTAAAAGTAGTGACACAGGTTAATAAAGTCGTAAAAAAGCAAACCAAGCACCGGAGTTCTTTTATAGAGGGATAGAATTGAAAAGCAGGGAAATTATGTTAAACCTGTTAGACCACATGATACTGTGCACAGTTCTGGTCTCCATGTTATAAAAAGGATATAGAGGCACTAGAGAAGGTGCATAAAAGATTTACAATGATGATACCAGAACTGAAAGGTTATACCTATCAGGAAAAATCGAACAAGCTGCGGCTCTTTTCTCTGGAAAAGAAAAGGCTGAGGGGTGACCTGATCGAGGTCATTAAGTTCATGAAAGGGTTTGATAGGGTAGACATAGAGAAGATGTTTCCACTTGTGGGGGAGACCAAATCTGGAGGCCGTAAATATAAGATAGTCACTAATAAATCCAATTGGGAATTCAGGAGAAACTTATTTTCCCAGAGGGTGGTTAGAATGTGGAACTCGCTACCACAAGTAGATGAGGCGAATAGCATAGATTCATTTAAGGGAAAGCTGGATAATCACATAAAAGAGAAAGGAATAGAAAGTTATGCCGATACAGTTAGATGAAGTAAGTTGGGAGGAGGCTCGTGTGGAGCATAAACCAGTTCGGTTGATTGCCCTGTTTCTGTGCTGTACATTCTATGTAATCCCATTCTGGAAACAAGTAATTCAGGCTACTTACTGGATCACAAATCGTTGGGTTCTGTCTGTATCAGAGTAGTGTTGATTATGGATCTATCCATGGTGACTAACCATTCCAGCCATAACTAAATTAATCACCTCGATACAGTTGATAGTTAGACAGTTGGTCATCTAATCAATGGAAATTAGAATGTGTTTGCATATTTGCCAATAGAGTTCTTCTACTCAGTTTAAAAAAACAAGTAGGAATGAGACAAGGTCATGAAGCCCAGCCCACTTAACTGTATTCCAAGTCTTTTACTCAGACTTACTTTGCTCCTCCCAATTTTTCTTCTCGCCCATCCTTTCCTGGAGGTGTTGACTCCCTCATCGGGGCCATGGTTTCACAGTTGGTAGTCACCCTCCAACACTTCAGCAAGCAGGCATCACTCATATATGAGGCTTGGCATTAAGACTGAGCAGGTGACCTGACTGAGGTGAAGTTCGTAGCTGAGACAGATGCTGTTCTCATGCAGCATGCACATGTGCATTTCCATTTGGCGACCCTGTATGGTAGTCAGGAGTGGGATTTTCTTAAGCCAAACCCAGCGTGCTGCAGCTAATCTTAATACCCTACTGCTGCTCCATGTGAGATCTTTACAGATCATGCACTGAATCTAACACCTTCCTAACCTGTATGGCTCAGAGATGGAGATTTTACTGCTGAGTCATCAGGGTGGCTATCATTTTCTTTTCATTCTCGGGATGTGGACATCACTGGCAAGGCCAGCATTTAATGCCCATTTCTACTTGCCCTTGAGAAGATGGCAGTGAGCCTTCTTCTTGAACCGCTGCAGTCCGTGTGGTGAAGGTGCTCCCAGTGCTGTTAAGTAGGGAGTTCAAGGATTTTGATCCAGCAACAACGAAGGAATGGCAATATATGTCCATTTGGAATGGTGTGTAAATTAGAGGGGAACTTGGGGGTGATGGTGTCCCATGCAGCTGCTGCCCTTGTCCTTCTAGATGGTGGAGATCACGGGTTTGGGAGGTGCTGTCGAAGAAGCCTTGATGATGTAAGATCTCATAAAAAGATTCAGAGTCCGGTGGTATGGTAATTTTAGCTGAACTTTATTACAGCACTTCAGTCATGGTGGCAGTCATCAACGAACTAACTGACAAAAATTTTGAATACAGTGTTCTCCATACAGTACACATACCATTGGCTTACCGACATCAGGTGATCTGAGGTGTAATGCTGTGATTGGTCCCCTGATGCAGAGTTGTCATGCTGTGATTGGTCCCCTGGGTTTTACAACAGACTTTTGCCGAGTTCAAGAGGGTTCAGCACATACACAGCTTAACTGCTGACAGTGGTTTCTCCCACTGCTGCCCACTGGTGCCACATTGTGCAATAGCCTAACATCTAGTCTAGCAACAATTAGCTTTATTATTACACATCTCTATCAGTCCCAGTGACAGCTAATAATTTTCTATCAATGAGTTGCTGCAGTGCATCATGTAGATAGTACACACTGCAACCATGGTGCTCCGGTGGTGGAGGGAGGGGATGTTTAAGGTGATGGATGGGCTGTCGATCAAGTGGACTGCTTCATCCTGGATGGTGTTGAGCTTCATGAGTGTTGTTGGAACTGCACCGATTCTGGCAAGTGGAGAGTATTCCATCACACTCTTGACTTCTGCCTAGTAGGTGGTAGAGAGGCTTTGCGGAGTCAGGAGGTGAGCTACTCACCACAGAATGCACAGCCTCTGACCTCTGACCTGCTCTGGTAGCCATGGCATTTATGTGGCTTGTCCAGCTCAGTTTATGGTCAATGGCGACCCCCAGGATGTTGATGGTGAAGGACTTGGCTGTATTTAAAATAGATAAGTTACTTGGTCCAGATGGGATGCACCCTAGGATGCTGAGGGAAGTAAGGGGGGAAATTGCGGAGGTACTGGCCATAATCTTCCAGACATCCTTAGAAATGGGGGGTGGTGCCAGAGGACTGGAGAATTGCAAATGTTACACCCTTGTTCAAAAAAGGGTGTAAAGATAAACCCAGCAACTATAGGTCAGTCAGTTTAACCTCGGTGGTGGGGAAACTTTTGGAAATGATAATCCGGGACAGAATTAACAGTCACTTGGACGAGTGTGGATTGATTAGGGAAAGCCAGCACGGATTTGTTAAAGGCAAATCGTGTTTAACCAACTTGATAAAGTTTTTTGATGAGGTAACAGAGAGGGTAGATGAGGACAATGCAGTTGATGTATATATGGACTTTCAAAAAGCGTTTGATAAAGTGCCACATGGTAGGCTTGCTATTAAGCTTGCGGCCCATAGAATAAAGAGGGCAATAGCAACATGGATACAGTTGTTTTTCCGACTGGAGGGCGGTGTGCAGTGGTGTTCCCCAGGGGTCGGTGCTGGGACCACTGCTTTTCTTCATATATATTAATGACTTGGACTTGAGAGTACAGGGCATAGTTTCAAAATTTGCGGATGACACAAAACTTGGAAGGGTAGCGAACAGTGAGGAGGATAACGATAGACTTCAAGAGGATATAGACAGGCTGGTGGCATGGGCGGACACATAGCAGATGAAGTTTAACATGGAAATGTTCGAGGTGATGCATTTTGGTAGGAAAAATGAGGAGAGGCAATATAACTGGAGGGCAGAATTCTAAAAGGGGTGGAGGAACAGAGGGATTTGGGGTGTATGTGCATAAATCGTTGAAGGTGGCAGGGCAGGTTGAGAAAGCATACAGGGTCCAGGGCTTTATAAATAGAGGCATAGAGTACAAAAGCAAGGAAGTTATGATGAACCTTTATAAAACATTTGGTTTGGCCACAACTGGAGTATTGTGTCCAATTCTGGGCATTGCACTCTAGGAAGGATGTGACGGCCTTAGAGAGGGTTCAGAGGAGATTTCCTAGAATGATTCCAGGGATGAGGGACTTAAATTATGGGGATAGACTGGAGAAGCTGGGATTGTTCTCCTTGGAACAGAGAAGGTTGAGAGGAGATTTGATAGAGGTATTCAAAATCATGGGGTCTGAACAGAGTGGATAGAGAGAAACTGTTCCCATTGGCGGAAGGGTCAAGAACCAGAGGGCATAGATTTAAGGTGATTGGCAAAAGAACAAAAGGTGATATGAGGAAACACTTTTTTACACAGTGAATGGCTAGGATCTGGAATGCACTGCCCGAGGGAGTGGTGGAAGCAGATTCAATCATGGCCTTCAAAAGGGAACTGGATAAGTACTTGAAAGGAAAAAATGTGCAGGGCTACGAGGATAGGGCAGGGCAGTGGGACTAGCTGGATTGCGAATGCATAGAGCCGGCACGGACTCGATGGGCCGAATGGCCTCCTTCTGTGCTGTAACCTTCTATGATTCTATGATTCTAATAATGCCATTGAATGTCAAGGGGAAGTGGTTATGCTCTGTCTTGTTGGAAATGATGTGGAGATGCCGGTGATGGACTGGGGTTGACAATTGTAAACAATTTTACAACACCAAGTTATAGTCCAGCAATTTTATTTTAAATTCACAAGCTTTCGGAGGCTTCCTCCTTCCTCAGGTGAAGGAGCCTCCTTCTGAATGGCCTCCTTCTGTGCTGTATCACAATATGATACTACTATGATACTATGAAAGCACATCTCTCAAACAATTCAAAGGCACGTTGTTTATAATAAATTATTTTGATGTGCAGTCACTATTACTATGCCAGTAACAGCAGCCTCGCACACAGCCAGGCCCTACGAGCACCAATGAGATGAATGACCAGTTAGTCTTTTCTTGGTTGAGGGATGAATGTCGGCCAGGACACCAGGAGAACTTGCTGACATTCCATAAATAGTGTCTGGGGACCTTCAATACCCATTTGAAAGGGTAGATGGGGTCTCAGTTTATCTGAAAGACAACATCGTTCACCTGAGGAAGGAGGAAGCCTCCAAAAGCTTGTGAATTTAAAATAAAATTGCTGGACTATAACTTGGTGTTGTAAAATTGTTTACAATTGTTGGAAATGGTCATTGCTTGGCACTTGTGTGGTGCGAGGTCTCATTCAACGGAGTCAGCATTTAATGACATTATTTTAACTGGGAAATTAATGATTCTGCTAAATTTAGCTTGTGGTTTCCATAATTTATAGTCAAGCTCTCTACTTTCTTCTATCCTGGTTTATCAAAATACCCCTAAAGAAAAACAGCAGCACTGCAAGGAAACTAAGTGAAGCTTTTCTGCTAATATGTCAGCTTGTCTCAGTTAGCAGCACTGTCACCTTTGAGTCAGAATGGTAGTGGGATTAATTCCCCATATCAGAACTTGTGATCATAGTCCACATGTTGAAGGAGTGCTGCATTGCTGGAAGTGTTGTCTTTCAGATAAACTGAGACCCCATCTACCCTTTCAAATGGGTATTGAAGGTCCCCAGACACTATTTATCGAATGTCAGCAAGTTCTCCTGGTGTCCTGGCCGACATTCATCCCTCAACCAAGAAAAGACTAACTGGTCATTCATCTCATTGGTGCTCATAGGGCCTGGCTGTGTGCGAGGCTGCTGTTACTGGCATAGTAATAGTGACTGCACATCAAAATAATTTATTATAAACAACGTGCCTTTGAATTGTTTGAGAGCTGTGCTTTCATAGTATCATAGTAGTATCATATTGTGATACAGCACAGAAGGAGGCCATTCAGCCCATCGTGCCTGTGGTAGAGCTATCCAACTAGTCCCATTCCCCTGCTCTTTCCCCATAGCCCTGTAAACTTTTTCCCTTCAAGTATTTATCCGATTCCCTTTCGAAAGTTACTATTGAATCTGAAGTTACGATATCGATAAGCCAGCACTCCTAAAGTCAATGCTTTACAATCACAGCACTGTAAAACCATGCATAGAGTGTTGAAACACAGAATAATAGGAGTTTCAGTACAAAAAGATACCATTCAGCCCACTGTATCTGTGTTAACTCCACACTGGAGCTCTCAACTCTAATCTCATTCCCCTGTTTCAATTAATATTTTTCTTCTTCAAGTGTTTACTTATTAAATGGTGTGAATGATTTGGCTTCAATAGCCATATTCCAACACTTTGGGTGAAAACATTTTAATATTTGTTCTCAGCACGTGGACAATACTGGCAAAGCTCACATATATTGCCCATCCTTGGTTTTCCTGAGAAGTTGTGGGTGGGCCGCCTTCTTGAAGTAATTATTTGAGTGGCTTGCTAGGCCACTTCAGAGGGCATTAAAAGCCAACCACAAAGTGTGGAACTGTAGTCTAGATTGGTCAAGGGTGGCAGGTTGCCTTCCATAAAGAACCTAGGAGAATCAATTGGGCTTCTACAACAATTCAGCAACAGCCATGGTCATTTTTTCTGGTGCAAGCCCACCAATTACCAGATTTATTGACTTCAATGTCTTAACTTGCCATGGTGGGATTTGAACACACAACCTCTGCATTGCTAGTCCAGTCCAATAACAATAATCACCACTTTTCAGCAGCACCACATGCATAAATATCACACATTCACATTTATTAGTTGTTGCCGAATTCACCTCACAGTATAAACAGAGTAGTCGGTCGTAAGGGAATAGGCATGTTATCAATGGAAGTAGTTCTGAAGGCCAGGCACTTCTCTACAGCAAAAAAAGAGGAAAGATCAGAAAGAGAATCATCCACAAGGCACTCTTGCACACCTTCAATCTTAATTCAGTTCTTGGTGAGCCTGGGCCCACAATATAAAATGGTCCCTAGCTGACAATCTGACTGAGATTGTAGTAGGTGGGCTTCTCCTCTGAGGTTGGGCTGAGGCAGAGTGCAAGCACTTGACCTGGATGCCCAAAATGGAAAGTGTTCCATTCCCTAGAATGAACATGCCTCACTTTGTGCACAAAGATATTTCTTTTAAAAAAAAGTTTTAAAAAAAGGTCTGATGCTCTTTTAAAAAAAAAACGACATAAGCAGATTTTGTATCGAGCAGATCAGCCCGCTGTATAAATCGGTTTTGTTTTGTTGATTACCATGTGCAACAATCTAGGATGAACCATGAATAAACAGCAAAAAAAAATGTTTTCAAATGGCAACAGCACTTGAGGTATGCAGTAAATAATAGCTCAGAGACTCTCTGAACTTCACTGTGCATTCAACTACTTTAATTGCTGGAGGAACATTGATCCTGACTGAAAACATCAAAATACATTGGGGACTGATATTGCAAACTAGTAGAAACATGCTGGGGAAATAGGAGACTGAGGGAATATTTAACAAGATAGTCTCAGATGAAATGATGAGAATATGTGAGGAAGGGAATGTCCCACAAAACTGACGATTGAATACGTCACAGTCATACCCAGGGCAAGTGCTTTGTTGTGGTAACTTGTTTCACTTCCGTATTTTCCATTTTCTCAATCAGTTGTCGTCCTTAGCCAATGCTTTACTTTCAGCCGGTGTTGTGTCTCTCTTTGCCAGCCTTTAGAGTTTGAATTAAGTACCTGTGAGTGGAGCTGAGTGCATGCCAACCATTAGCCAGCTAGAATACTTCCTTGAATGTGAAAGGCAGAACACTGGCACTTTTTAAACATGCCACTGATGCAAATTAAAGTGCCAATGAACAAAAAAACTGATCAGTACCTCCGAGCCAGAAGGTTGTGGGTTTAACCCTCATCCTAGGACTTCAGCACATATTAAAAAAGATGAGGTGCCAACCTAGTGAAGCTACAACTCAGGACTACGTGCATGCTTAACAGCGGAAGCAACATGATATAGACAGAGCTAAGCGATTCCACAACCAACGGATCAGATCAAAGCTCTG
Organism: Heptranchias perlo; assembly: GCF_035084215.1. NCBI lineage: Eukaryota > Metazoa > Chordata > Chondrichthyes > Hexanchiformes > Hexanchidae > Heptranchias > Heptranchias perlo. The sequence continues at coordinate 12,590,877 of NC_090331.1, read as the reverse complement.
CAGTCCTGAGGCTCTGTAAACATCCCCATCTTCAACGATGGCAGAGTCCAGCACGTGAGTGCAAAAGACAAGGCTGAAGCATTTGCAACCTTCAGCCAGAAGTGGCTAGTAGATGATCCATCTCGGCCTCCTCCCGATATCCCCACCATCACAGAAGCCAGTCTTCAGCCAATTCGATTCACTCCACGTGATATCAAGAAACGGCTAAGTGCACTGGATACAACAAAGGCTGTGGGCCCTGACAACATCCCGGCTGTAGTGCTAAAGACTTGTGCTCCAGAATTAGCTGCGCCTCTAGCCAAGCTGTTCCAGTACAGCTACAACACTGGCTTCTACCCGACAATGTGGAAAATTGCCCAGGTATGTCCTGTCCACAAAAAGCAGGACAAATACAATCTGGCCAGTAACTGCCCCATCGGTCTGCTCTCAATCATCAGCAAAGCAATGGAAAGTGCCGTCGACAGTGCTATCAAGTGGCACTTACTCACCAATAACCTGCTTACCAATGCTTAGTTTGGGTTCCGCTAGGACCACTCGGCTCCAGACCTCATTGCGGCCTTGGTCCAAACATGGACAAAAGAGCTGAATTCCAGAGGTGAGGTGAGATTGACTGCCCTTGACATCAAGGCAGCATTTGACCAAGTGTGGCACTAAGGAGCCCTAGTAAAATTGAAGTCAATGGGAATCAGGGGGAAAACTATCCAGTGGCTGGAGTCGTACCTAGCACAAAGGAAGATGGTAGTGGTTGTTGGAGGCCAATCATCTCAGCCCCAGGACATTGCTGCAGGAGTTCCTCAGGGCAGTGTCCTAGGCCCAACCATCTTCAGCTGCTTCATCAATGACCTTCCCTCCATCAGAAATGGGGTTGTTCGCTGACAATTGCACAGTGTTCAGTTCCATTCGCAATCTCTCAGGTAATGAAGCAGTCTGTGCCCGCATGCAGCAAGACCTGGGCAACATCCAGGCTTGGGCTGATAAGTTGCAAGTAACATTTGCACCAGACAAGTGCCAGGCAATGACCATCTCCAACAAGAGAGTGTCTAACCACCTCCCCTTGACATTCAACGGCATTAACATCGCCGAATCTCCCACCATCAACACCCTGGGGGACACCATTGACCAGAAACTTAACTGGACCAGCCACATCAATACTGTGGCTACAAGAGCAGGTCAAAGGCTGAGTATTCTGCGGTGAGTGACTCACCTCCTGACTCCCCAAAGCCTTTCCACCATCTACAAGGCACAAGTCAGGAGTGTGATGGAATACTCTCCACTTGCCTGGATGAGTGCAGCTCCAACAACACTCAAGAAGCTCAACACCATCCAGGACAAAGCAGCCCACTTGATTGGCACCCCATCCACCACCCTAAACATTCACTCCCTTCACCACTGGCGCACTGTGGCTGCAGTGTGTACCAACCACAGGATGCACTGCAGCAACTCGCCAAGGCTTCTTTGACAGCACCTCCCAAACCCGCGACCTCTACCACCTAGAAGGACAAGAGCAGCAGGCACATGGGAACGACACCACCTGCACGATCCCCTCGAAGTCACACACCATCCCGATTTGGAAATATATCGCTGTTCCTTCATCGTCGCTGGGTCAAAATCCTGGAACTCCCTTCCTAACAGGGCTGTGGGAGAACCTTCACCACACGGACTGCAGCGGTTCAAGAAGACGGCTCACCGCCACCTTCTCAGGGCAATTAGGGATGGGCAATAAATGCTGGCCTTGCCAGCGACGCCCTCATCCCATGAATGGTTTGACCTTCTGCTCAGTAATGAGGGAGTGCTACATTGTCAGAGGTGCCTTCTTTCAGATGAGATATTGGGAAAAATTTTAAACCCTAAGAACCGGTGGGTTGAGAGCAGGTGTGGAGTAAAAATACTCATCCTGGCTTCAACATGCCTGCTTCTGGGTTTAACCCAGGCAAGTTTGTTTGCATGTGGAGAGCAGACACCAGGAAGTCCCGGTACTTAATATTTTGTGTATTGGAATAATAAAATGAATTTAACCTTACTTGTTTGGGTTTCCCATCATTTTTGATTCACATCAGGTGAAAGCAGATGGGAAGGGCCAGATCCATGATGTGAGGGGAAAACTGTCCAGGATCCATGAGTGCCTTTATTGCACTGCTTGTGGGCCCAGAGGAGCAGGAGTGCTTCATCCAAGCCCAACAAGCTCACCTGGCTGACAGGAAACCCACGATCGGCCGATTTTCCCTCCCCCACCGATGGGGGACCACCCCCCGCCCCCCCCGATGGTGGACCCTCTCTCCCCATAGTGGACCCCACCTACCCCTGGCTCTTCACCCAACCTCCATCGACCTCCGATCTTCTTCTCAGCCCCCCGATCTTGTTAAAAGCCCCCCAGTCTCATCCTCGGCCCCCGCCCTCTCCTGACCTTTTCCCCGGCCTATGATTTCCCCCCTCCCTCACTCTGATTCCTGGCTGCGGCCTGCTGCAGTAGGCCTCCCTGGCTGACAGCGAGCCAGCCTGTTAATCAGACTGGCTGCTGGGCGCAAAACCCGGAAGTGAATTGATGGGCCTGATTAAGGTCGCCATTGCAGATCGCGACCCGCCCACTTACCTTGTGGGTTTCGCACCCGGAAAACATCCCCCACCCCCACCCCCGCTCCATCCCTGGCTCTCAATTAAAATTTACCCCGTTAAACCTGATCAGGTGGATCGAAAAAGTCATATGGCACTGTTTGTGTGACTGCGGTTCCTTCCTCAATCAATGCCACCAAAAACAAACAATTTAGTCATTCATTCATCTCAAATGCTGTTTGTGGGACCTTATTGTGTGCAAATTGGCTGTTGTGTTTGCTTACATAACAACAGTCATTGCACTTCAGAAGTAATCCAATGGGAGTGAAATGCTTTGGGATGTGATAAAAGTACTATATAAATGTAAGTTTTTTTTCTTTCTATTACATCATAGGCCAGGAGAAAATAAGTCCTGTACCAAGTTTAATTGATGTGAAATGGCAGACAATAAACAAACCTAACACCATGAAGAACGATATAGCCGTAGAATCTGTTTCTACTTGTGGGTGGAGACCAAAACTAGGGGCCATAAATATAAGATAGTCACTAATAAATCCAATAAGGAATTCAGGAGAAACTTCTTAGCCAGAGAGTGGTTAGAATGTGGAACTTGCTACCACAAGGAGTAGTTGAGGTAACTAGCATAGATGCATTAAAGGGGAAGCTAGGTAAATAAAAAAGAACGTAAGAACAAAAGAAATAGGAGCTGGAGTAGGCTATCTGGCCCCTCGAGCCTGTTCCACCATTCAATAAGATCATGGACCTTCTACATGAGAAATTATAATGGGGAATAAGGAAATGACAGAGATGTTAAACAAATATTTTGTATCTGCCTTCACCTTAGAAGACACAAGAAGCATAGCAAAATTAATGGGGAATCAAGGGGCCAATGAGAGTGAAGAACTTAAAGTAATTAATATCAGTAGAAAAAAAGTACTGGAGAAACTAATGGGACTAAAAGCCGACAAATTCCCTGGACCTGATGGCCTACATCCTCTGGTTCTAAAAGAGGTGGCTGCAGAGATAGTGGATGCATTGGTTATGATCTTCCAAAATTCCCTAGATTCTAGAACGGTCCCAGCAGATTGGAAGGTAGCAAATGTAACCCTGCTATTCAAGAAAGGAGGGAGAGAGAAAACAGGGAGCTGCAGGCCAGTTAGCCTTACATCAGTCATCAGGCAAAATGCTGGAAACCATTATTAAGGAAGTGGTTACAGGGCACTTAGAAAATCATAATATGATTAGGCAGAGTCAACACGGTTTTATGAAAGGGAAATCGTGTTTGACAAAATTATTAGGGTTTTTTGAGGATGTAACAACTAGCAGGGTAGATACAGTGGAACCAATGGATGTAGTATATTTGGATTTTCAAAAGGCATTCAATAAGGTGCCACATGAAAGGTTGTTACACAAGATAAGGGCTCATGGGGTTGGGGGTAATATATTGGCATGGATAGAGGATTGGTTAATGGACAGAAAAAGAAGAATAGGGATAAACTGGTCATTTTCAGGTTGGCAGGCTGTGACTAGTGGAGTGCCACAAGGATCAGTGCTTGGGCCTCAATTATTTACAATCTATATTAATGACTTAGATGAAGGGACTGAGTGTAATGTATCCAAGTTTGCTGATGATACAAAGCTAGGTAGGAAAGTAAGCTGTGAGGAGGACACAAAGAGTCTGCAAAAGGATATAGACAGGTTAGGTGAGTGGGCAAGAAGGTTGCAGATGGAGTATAATGTGGGGAAATGTGAGGTTATACACTTAGAATAGAAAAACAGAATATTTTTTAAATGGTGAGAAACTATCAAATGTTGGTGTCCAGAGAGACTTGGGTGTCCTCGTTCAAGAAATACAAAAAGTTAGTATGCAGGTACAGCAAGCATTAAGGAAGGCAAATGGCATGTTGGCCTTTATTGCACTGGGTTTGGAGTACAAGAGTAAGGAAGTCTTACAATTGTACCGGTCTTTGTTTGGACCTCACCTGGAGTACTGTGTACAGTTTGGTCTCCATACCTTAGAGGCGGTGCAACAAAGGTTCACCAGATTGATTCCTGGAATGAGATGGTTGGCCTATGAGGAGAGATTGAATAGAATGGGCCTATACTCTCTGGTGTTTAGAAGAATGAGAGGTGATCTAATTCAAACATACAAGATTCTGAGGGCGCTTGACAGGGTAGTTGCTGAGAGGTTGTTTCCCATGGCTGGACGGTCTAGAACTGGGAGGCATAAACTCAGGATAAGGGGTCGGCCATTTAAGACTGAGATGAAGAGGAACTTCTTCACACAGAGGGTTGCGAATCTTTGGAATTCTCTACATCAGAGGGCTGTGGATGTTGAGTCGTTGAATATGTTCAAGGCTGAGATAGATAGATTTTTTGACCCTGGGGGATTCAAGGGATATGGGGATTTGGGCGGGAAAGTGGAGTTGAGATCAAAGATCAGCCATGATGTTATTGAATGGCGGAGTAGGCTTCAGGGGCTTGACCAACTCTTGCTCCTATTTCTTATGTTCTTAACTCCACTTTCCCGCCCTGTCCCCATATCCCTTGATTCCCTTTGTGTCCAAAAACCTACCGATCTCAGTCCTGAATATACTCAACGACTGAACATCCACAGCCCACTTGGGTAAAGAATTCCAAAGATTCACAATCCATGCACTCAAAGTACATGAGGGAGAAAGGAATAGAAGGTTGTGCTGATAAGACAAGATGAAGTAGGGTGGGAGGAGGCTTGTGTGGAGCTTAAACATTGGCACAGACCAGTATGGCTGAGTGGCTTGCTTCTGTGCTGTAAAATTCCATGTAATTCTATGTAATGTAAAAAGCCAATAGTTAAAAAAAAATTGTCTTGTTATTGCATAGGACACATGGAAGATATTTTTTCCCACATCCAATTTTCTCTTCTGGGGTTTGGTTCCATAGGACCAGGCCTCAGTCAGGTACCTTGCTTAAATGATTATTCTTCAAAGGATCATCAGCAGACTATTTGACCATGGGAGCATCACAGCCAAGCTCTGACCTGTCCTCACCCGACGTCCACAAGCGTGCACTTCCCAACAGGAGTCACTGGAGAGCTATCTGGAGGAGGGAACCCAAGCTGATCTTTCACTTCTCTAGCCCAGGGAACTGAGCCCAAGTGTAGGACCTCTACCAACACCCTGGCTGAAATCAGCCAACTCAGCATAGGCCAGGGAAATAGGACCTGGGACCCGGGTCTGTACGATTCAGTACCACGTTAGCAAGCTGCACTTTCCAACTGAGACACAGAAGAAGAGGGAGCGGGAAGAGGGGAAACGTATACACACACACACACACACACACACACACAAAGATATTAAGGGAGATGTAAAAAAAAAAGAGGTTACCTGTAGAATTAACAAAGATTGCAACAAAAGTGTTTGGACTTTAAGGGGTGATCTAATTGAGGTGTTTAAGCTGATCAAAGGAGTTGACAGGGTAGATAGAGAGAAATTACTTCCTGTGTTGGGGGAGTCCAGAACAAGGGGGCATAACCTGAAAATTAGAGCCAGGCCGTTCAGGGGTGATGTCAGGAAGCACTTCTTCACACACAGGGTAGTGGAAATCTGGAAAACTCTCCCCCAAAAAGCTGCTGAGGCTGAGGGTCAATTGAAAATTTCAAAACTGTGATTGCTAGCTGTTAGGCAAGGGTATTAAGAGTTATGGAACCAGGGCGGGTACATGGAGTTAAGATACAGATCAGCCATGATCTAATTTAATGGCGGGACAGGCTCGAGGGGCTGAATGGCCTACTCCTGTGCCTATTTTCCTTTGACACACCCAACGCATTAGTACACACAGCTCTTCAATGGTACTTGGGTACTGATCCCCAGAAACTTTCCTCTGCCTTTTGGGACAGTTGTGATAAATAACTTCCTGCTTATGTGCAAAGGGAAGCACCTTTATAATGAAGAAGGATGCAGCAAACATGTGGAATTTAAAATGCACATTTTACAAAGTGTATATTTAATTGGCCTTTGGCAGGTGTCAGAATGGGGAGGGGGGGCTGGGGAGAGTGTGACACTTCCCAACTACCTCCCACTGTTTGAACCTTGTCTCCAGAGATGAAGGGACATCGGTGGAAAAGAACTCATTTCATCATCTATACCCCTGCCTGCCACTACGAATGAACAGCAACAACACCTTGCATTTATAAAGCGCCTTTAATGTAGTAAAACGTCCCAAGAGACTTAACAGGAGCAATTATCAAACAGAATTTGACACCAAGCCACATGAAGAGATAATAGAACAGGTAGTTTTTAAGGAGCGTCTTAAAGGAGGAGAGAGAGGTAAAGAGGCGGAGACATTTAGGGAGGGAATTCCAGAGCTTAGGGCCGAGGCAGGTGAAGGGACGGCCATCAGTGGTGGAGTGATGAAAATCGGGGATGTGCAAAAGGTCATAATTGGAGGAGCGCAGAGATCTTAGGGGGCTGGAGGAGGTTACAGAGATGGGGACAGGCAAGGCCATGGAGGGATTTGAAAACAAGGATGAGAATGTTAAAATCGAGGCATTGCCAGACCAGGAGCCAATGTAGGTCGGCAAACACAGGGGTATTGGGTGGACGGAACTTGGTGCGAGTTAGGATACGGGCAGAGCTTTGGATGTGCTCAAGTTGAAAGGTGGGAGGCCGGCCAGGAGCGCATTGGAACTGTCCAGTCTACAGGTATAGATGAGGGTTTCAGCAGCTGATCAGCTGAGGCAGGGGCGGAGATGGACGATATTACGAAAGTGGAAGTAGGCGGTTTTGAGTGATGGAGAAGATGGGGTTGGAAGATCAGCTCAGTGTCAAATAGGACGCCAAGGTGGCAAACGGCCTGGTTCAGCCTCAGACAATGGTCAGGGAGAGGGATGGAGTCGGTGGCTAGGGAACGGAGTTTGTGGCGGGGACCGAAGACAATGGCTTCGCTCTTCCCAATATTTAATTGGAGAACGAAAAGTATTTGAGCACATTTTCATGGCCAGACCCAATGCTTTGAAATTCCCTCCTTAAATCTCTTTGTCTCTCTACTTACCTCTCCTCCTTTAAAACCCTCCTGAAAACCCACCTCTTTCATCAAATTTTTGACACTCTTTCCTCATCATTGGATGTGCATCCAATTTTTAATTACACCTCTGTGACGTGCTTTGATTTTTCTATAAAAAATTTTCCAAATGAGTGCATGTTGTTGTTATGCTTCGAAAATATTGTGAATGACAGTATAGTTAGCAACAAGAGATCCTTTATCATAGTTCTACACTAGACATGTTTTGGGATGTTAAGATCAAAATCACGAAGAACACAGGAACTATAATAAAAGTCGCTTCATATCAAAGTCAAAACTATTCTCCTTCAGCAATATTCCCATTGTGTATCCTGTAATGGAATAAGTATCAAAGACACATTAATCCCTTGTGTACTGTGAAAATTGGAACAAATTTATAGAGGAAACCTTCTCCATGCATAATAAAGGCAGGAATATGTATATAATTTGGAACGTCAACTTCAAACTTATCTGTTAATGCCAGTATGGCCAACCTTGCAATGCTCAAGAGCATAAAAATAGAAATTCATAGAATCATAGAAGTTTACAACATGGAAATTGTACACGCTAACAAGGAAACGCGAGGAAAAATTCGATAAGGGTCCGTTTTGGGCGGTGGCAAAGCGCACCCTGCACACGACGGACCCTGCACAGGTAGGACGCAAATTTGGACCCAAGGGAGCACTTACCTGCAATCGGCGTTCCTTTCCAGGCCTTGCACCTGGAATCAATGCAATTCGCACTTTCCACCACCAGAGGGAGCTCAATCTCTTAAAGGGAGGATGTTTCTTAGAAATCTCTTAAAGGTAGCTGTTACCTGTTATTTGCTGAAAATAACAGTCTACTGACTGATTGGAGTCTGAACAGAGATCAGACATCGCACACGTAAAACACAGATAGAGATCCCATTCCTATGTTTACATACTGATGAGTTATGTTAAAACATTGAATAAAGGTTGTGCACTACTAAATCCCACAGCCTCCAATCTGCACACCAGACCTCACCAATCTGTCGATCTGAGTTAGTACCAGGCCTGCGAGAGTGCGGCCACCAAGGTTTCTACTGATGCACTAGAGACCTTGGGTGCAAGAGGTGGACAGAAGGAGGGACATCCTATATCCGCAGGGGAGGGGGGGGGGGGGGGGGGCAAGAGGCCCTCCAGACATATACTCAAAAGGCAGTGGGAGGCAGCGGGGGACAAAGTCAATGCCAGATGCACAGCATCATGAACATGGATGCAGTGCAGGAAGAAGTTCAATGCTTTGACATGAGTGGTCAAGGTGAGTGAGGTCAACTGTCAAGTGGCGTCTCCTACCAACTGCTCCACGCACTACACCCCCATCACCCACATACCAATAAACTCTTTCCATCAGTACTCAACTCTTCTAATCAGATGCTTCCTCCCGCCCTTACACATTACCACTGTTTCAAGCTGCCCACCCACAGCTCACAGGCCACACACACTGGCAGCCATTCAACCATGACAGGCACATCACCCAGGCACACATCCCGCTTTCTTGCAAGAGAAGGTGGCGCATATCAAGAGGCAGCAAGTGGCCGTGACATTTATCCCCTTGAGCCTGTTCCACCATTCAATGAGATCATGGTGGACCTGTGACCTAACTCCATACACCCGTCTTAGCCCCATATCCCTTAATACCCTTGGTTCATAGAAATCTATCAATCTCAGATTTAACATTCACAAGTGAGCTAGCATCAACTGCCATCTGCAGAAGTTCCAAACATCTCCCACCCTTTGCGTGTAGAAGCATTTCCTTAATTCACTCCTGCACGTCCTGGCTCTAAATGAAGTCTAGGAGACCTCCAAAAATAGTTACAAATGTCTCGGCAGCCAGAGGCAAAAATCCAGCCATTAACTTGTAAATCCTGTATGGTCCCTTTAAATAGCACCGGTGGGGGGTCCTCCAGGCACTCTAAGACACGTTCAGATGGTCGGGGTTAAGACTGTGTGTTGAGTTGAGTGTTAAGTGCCAAAATGGTGTCTATCACTTTAAATCAACGTTGCACACTGATTGAAGCCATTTTCTCCCTACTTTACATGATTCCAGCGTTCGTTATCTGCGCCTGCGCAAACTCCTATACCAAGATGGCGTCTGGCGCACGTCACGCAGGAAACGTACGAGCGCATCCAAGACGTCATCTTGGATGTCGGAGAGGCCGTGTAGCACTAAAACAACGGCACTACACGGCTCAATTTAGCGCCCCACAAGTTTTAAATGTAGTGCGCTAGTATGTTCAGTGATATTGACTGTAACTACAAATAGTACAAGTGTACCACTCAAGAAATACAAAGTCCATCAATATTTTTGATATGCTTTGTTTTCAACTATAACTTGAAATTTAATTGTGCTCTCTCATTTCTTCTCTTTTAATTCCTCTCTCACTTGAGTTATCTCCCTTTCAGTCATTCATCCTTCCTCTGCCATTCCTTTTCTTGCTCGTCTTTCTTTCTTGTTCCCATTCTTCCCCCTTTCATTCTCTCCCTCTCTGATGTTGCTGCTTTCACCTGTCTTTCTCTCTCCTTCCCTCCTGTCTCATTCCCTTACTTTTGGCTTATTGTCATGCCATAGTAGAAAGCTTTACTCTGAATCCAACTCATACAATATTGGACCTGGGACTGCTTGATTACTTGCACAGGGGCCAAAGCATTCCACCACCTCCATGGCAATTTTTCGGGAGATATGGGTGGGTGGAGGCAGAAAAGTAACTTCGGAATGCATTCTACCGTGTTCCCACCTCCTTGTTGTTTTCTGATCACTAGGCATGGCGGGGACAATAGGCCTGCCTACATAGTGGTCGTACGTTAAGTGCATGCAAATAGCAGAAAAATGGCCGCTGTCTTATAAACTCTGGATGCAAAGGCTACCTGTTGGGACCCAGCATCCAAAGGGCAATGGAAAGGTCCTTGGGACAAAAAGAGAAGAGGGCCCTACGCAGGAACTCTCAAGCATGTGGCTATGCAAGTGTCCCATCATTCAGAGGAAAAGCCTTCACCAAAAAAAAAATGTTTTTAAAATACAGGCAGCTGACTGGCCACCTCCTTAACTCACTGCGGCAGACTCTGCCCCCAAACGGGGAAGGGACTCCTGCCTCATCAGAATATAAGAAATAGGAGCAGCAGGTAGGTCAAACGGCCCCCTCGAGCCTGCTCCGCCATTTAACAAGATCATGGCTGATCTTCGCCCTCAACTCTACTTTCCCGCCGGTTTCCCATATTCCTTAAATCCCTCAGAGTCCAAAAATCTAGCAATCTCAGCCTTGAATGTACTCAATGACTGAGCATCCACAGCCCTCTGGCGTAGAGAATTCCAAAGATTCACAACCCTGTGTGAAGAAATTCCTCCTCATCGCAGTCTTAAATGGCCGACCCCTTATCCCTCGACTATGCCCCCTAGTTCTAGATTCTCCAGCCATGAGAAACAACTTCTCAGCAACTAACCTGTCAAGCCCCCTCAGAATCTTGTATGTTTCAATGAGATCACCTCTCATTCTTCTAAACTTCAGAGAGTATAGGTCCATTCTACTCAATCTCTCCTGATAGGACAACCCTCTCATACCCGGAATCAATCTAGTGAACCTTTGTTGCACCGCCTCTAAGGCAAATATATCCTTCCTTAGACAAGGAGACCAAAAGTGTACACAGTACTCCAGGTGAGGTCTCACCAATGCCTTTTATAATTGTAGTAAAACTTCCTTACTCCTGTACTCCAACCCCCTTGCAATAAAGGCCAACATGCCATTTGCCTTCCTTACTGCTTGCTGTACTTGCATGCTAACTTTTTGTGTTTCTTGTGTGAGGACACCCAAATCTCTCTGAACACTAACATTTAATAGTTTCTCACCATTTAAAAAAATTCTGTTTTTCTATTCTTCCTACCAAAGTGAATAACCTCACATTTCCCGACATTATACTCCATCTGCCACCTTCTTACCCATTCACTTAACCTGTCTATATCCCTTTGCAGACTCTTTGTGTCCTCCTCACAGCTTACTTTCCTACCTAGCTTTGTATCATCAACAAACTTGGATACATTACACTCGGTCCCTTCATCTAAGTCATTAATATAAGAACATAAGAACATAAGAAATTGGAGCAGGAGTAGGCCAATCGGCCCCTCGGGCCTGCTCCGCCATTCAATAAGATCATGGCTGATCTGATCCCAACCACAAATCTAAAGAACACAAGAAGTCGGAGCAGGACCCGGCCACATAGCCCCTGGGCCCTCTCCGCCACCCACAGGGCATTGACCGATCCGAACTCAGCTTCATGTCCAATTTCCTGCCCGCTCCCCATAACCCCTAATTCCCTTTACTTCTAGGAAACTGTCTATTTCTGTTTTAAATTTATCTAATGATGCAGCTTCCACAGCTTCCTGGGGCAGCAAATTCCACAGACCTACCACCCTCTGAGTGAAGAAGTTTCTCCTCATCTCAGTTTTGAAAGAGCAGCCCCTTATTCTAAGATTATGCCCCTAGTTCTAGTTTCACCCATCTTTGGGAACATCCTTACTGCATCCACCCGATCAAGACCCTTCACAATCTTATATGTTTCAATAAGATCGCCTCTCATTCTTCTGAACTCCAATGAGTAGAGTCCCAATCTACTCAACCTCTCCTCATATGTCCGCCCCCTCATCCCCGGGATTAACCGAGTGAACCTTCTTTGTACTGCCTCGAGAGCAAGTATGTCTTTTCTTAAGTATGGAGACCAAAACTGTATGCAGTATTCCAGGTGCGGTCTCACCAATACCTTATATAACTGCAGCAATACCTCCTTGTTTTTATATTCTATCCCCCTAGCAATAAAAGCCAACATTCCGTTGGCTTTCTTGATCACCTGCTGCACCTGCATACCAACTTTTTGATTTTCTTGCACTAGGACCCCCAGATCCCTTTGTACTGCAGTACTTTCCAGTCTCTCGCCATTAAGAAAATAACTTGCTCTCTGATTTTTCCTGCCAAAGTGCATAACCTCACATTTTCCAATATTATATTGCATCTGCCAAATCTCCGCCCACTCACCCAGCCTGTCTATATCCCCTTGCAGGTTTTTTATGTCCTCCTCACTCTCTACTTTCCCTCCCATCTTTGTATCATCTGCAAATTTTGATATGTTGCACTCGGTCCCCTCCTCCAAATCGTTAATATAGATTGTAAAGAGTTGGGGACCCAGCACCGACCCCTGTGGAACACCACTGGTTACTGGTTGCCAGTCCGAAAATGAACCATTTATCCCAACTCTCTGCTTCCTGTTTGATAACCAATCCTCCACCCATGCCAGAATATTACCCCCAATCCCGTGATTTTTTATCTTAAGTAATAATCTTTTATGTGGCACCTTGTCGAATGCCTTCTGGAAGTCTAAATACACTACGTCCACTGGTTCCCCTTTATCCACCCTATACGTTATATCCTCGAAGAAATCAAGCAAATTTGTCAGACATGACTTCCCCTTCATAAAGCCATGCTGACTTTGTCCTATTAAATTATGCTTATCTAAATGTTCCGTTACTGTCTCCTTAATAATAGACTCCAAAATTTTACCCACCACAGATGTTAAGCTAACTGGCCTATAATTTCCAGCCTTCTGCCTACTACCCTTTTTAAATAATGGTGTTACATTAGCAGTTTTCCAATCTGCCGGGACCTCTCCTGAGTCCAGGGAATTTTGGAAAACTATCACCAAAGCATCCACAATCCCTACTGCCACTTCCCTCAAGACCCTAGGATGGAAGCCATCAGGTCCAGGGGATTTATCCGCCTTGAGTCCCATTATTTTACTGAGTACCATCTCTTGAGTGATTTTAATCGTATTTAGCTCCTCCCCCCCGAGAGTCCCCTGTTTGTCCAGTGTTGGGATATTCTTAGTGTCCTCTACTGTAAAGACTGAAACAAAATATTTGTTCAGCATTTTTGCCATCTCCATGTTTCCCACCATTAATTTCCCGGTCTCATCCTCTAAGGGACCTATGTTTGCCTTAGCCACCCTTTTTCTTTTTATATAACTATAGAAACTCTTGCTATCTGTTTTTATATTTTTTGCTAATTTCTTTTCATAATCTAACTTCCCTTTCTTAATCAATCCTTTAGTTACTTTTTGCTGTCTTTTGAAGAATTCCCAATCTTCTATCCTCCCACTAAGTTTGGCTACCTTATATGTCCTTGTTTTTAGTCGGATACTATCCTTGATTTCTTTACTTAGCCACGGGTGGCTGTCATTTCTTTTACACCCTTTTTTCCTCAGTGGAATATATTTATTTTGAAAGTTGTAAAATAACTCCCTAAATGAACACCACTGCTCATGTACCGTCTTACCCTTTAATCTATTTTCCCAGTCCACTTTAATCAATTCCGCTCTCATACCATCATAGTCTCCTTTATTCAAGCTCAGTACGCTTGTTTGAGAATCAACCTTCTCACCCTCTAATTGGATATGGAATTCAACCATGTTGTGGTCGCTCGTTCCAAGGGGATCCTTAACTAGGACATTATTAATTAATCCTGACTCATTACACAGGACCAGGTCCAAGGTTGCCTGCCCCCTTGTAGGATCAGTTACATACTGCTCAAGAAATCCATCCCTGATGCACTCAATGAACTCGTCCTCAAGGCTGCTCTGCCCAATTTGATTTGTCCAGTTAATATGATAATTAAAATCCCCCATAATTATGGCTGTTCCCTTATTACATGCCCCGACTATCTCCTGATTAATACTTCTTCCAGCAGAGTTGCAACTATTAGGAGGCCTATATACTACGCCCACTAATGTTTTTTTTCCCTTATTATTCCTTATCTCCACCCAAACTGTTTCATTATCTTGATGCTTTGTCCCAATATCATTTTTCTGTATTACAGTGATTCCTTCCTTTATTAACATAGCCACCCCACCTCCCCTTCCTTCCTGCCTGTCCTTCCTGATTGTTAAATACCCTGGCATATTTAATTCCCAGTCGTTGTCACCCTGCAGCCATGTTTCTGTAATGGCCACAAGATCATACCCATACGTAGTTATTTGTGCCGTTAACTCGTCCATTTTATTACGAATGCTACGTGCATTCAGATAAAGAACTTTCAAATCTGTTTTGTGACGCTTAGTTCCTGCTTTTTCCTTTTTTAACACTTTACCTATTACTCCATACCTTCTGTCCCTTCCTGTTACGCTTTCCTCTCTCTCCCTGCTCAGGTTCCCAACCCCCTGCCACTTTAGTTTAAACCCTCCCCAACAGCACTAGCAAACACTCCTCCTAGGACAGCGGTCCCGGCCCTGCCCAGGTGCAGACCGTCCGGTTTGTACTGGTCCCACCTCCCCCAGAACCGTTTCCAGTGTCCCAGGAATTTGAATCCCTCCCCCTTGCACCATTCCTCTAGCCACGTATTCATTTGAAATATCCTCCTATTTCTACTCTGACTAGCACGTGGCACTGGCAGTAATCCTGAGATTACTACCTTTGAGGTCCTATTTTTTAATTTACCTCCTAACTCCCTATATTCTGCTTTTAGGACCTCATCCCCTTTTTTACCTATATCGTTGGTGCCTATGTGCACCACGACAGCTGGCTGTTCGCCCTCCCCCTCCAAAATGTTCTGTAGCCGCTCCGAGACATCCTTGATCCTTGCACCAGGGAGGCAACACACCATCCTGGAGTCTCGGTTGCGGCCGCAGAAACGCCTGTCTATTCCCCTTACAATTGAGTCCCCTATCACTATAGCTCTGCCACTCTTTTTCCTCCCAGCCTGTGCAGCAGAGCTACCCGTGGTGCCAGGAAGTTGGCTGCTGCTGCCTTCCCCTGATAAGTCATCCCCCCCAACAGCATCCAAAGTGGCATATCTGTTTGAGAGGGGGATGGACACAGGGGACCCCTGCACTACCTGCCTGCATCTCTTACTCTTCCTGGTGGTCACCCATTCACTTCCTGCCTGTATACCCTTTACCTGCAGTGTGACCAACTCGCTAAACGTGCTATCCACGAGTTTCTCTGCATCGCAGATGCTCCACAGTGAGTCCACCCGCAGCTCCAGCTCCGAGATACGATCGGTCAGTAGCTGCAGGTGGACACACTTCCCGCACACATGGTCGGCAGGGACACTGGTAGTGTCCATGACTTCCCACATCTTGCAGGAGGAGCATATCACGGGTGCGAGGTCTGCTGCCATGACTTGCCTTAGCTGAGTTACACCTAATATAGATTGTAAATAGCTGAGGATCAAGCACTGATCCTTGCAGTACTCCACGAGTTACAGCCTGTCAGCCTTAAAATGACCTGTTTATCCCTATTCTCTGTTTTCTGTCCGTTAACCAATCCTCTATCCATGCTAATATATTAACCCCATATCTTGTGTAACAACCTTTTAAGTGGCACCTTATCGAATGCCTTTTGAAAATCCAAATATATTACATCCACTGGTTCCCCTTTATCTACCATGCAAGTTGTTACATCCTCAAAAATCTCTAATAAATCAAACATGATTTCCCTTTCATAAAACCATGTTGACTCTGCTTAATCATATTATGATTTTTTTAATTGCCTTGTTACCACTTCCTTTTTGTGGATTCCAGCATTTTCCCGATGACCAATGTCAGGCTAACTGGTCTGTACTTCCTTGTTTTCTCTCTCCCTCCTTTCTTGAACAGCGGGGTTACATTTGCTACGTTCCAATCCGCTGGGACCATTCTAGAATCTAGGGAATTTTGGAAGATCATAACCAATGCATCCATCATCTGTGCAGCCATCTCTTTTAAAACTCTAGGATGTAGGCCATCAGGTCCAGGGGATTTATTGGCTTTTAGTCCCATTAGTTTCTCCAGTACTTTTTCTCTACTGATATTAATTACTTTAAGTTCCTCACTCTCATTAGCCCCTTGATTCCCCATTATTTCTGCTATGCTTTTTGTGTCTTCTACTGTGAAGACAAATACAAAATATTTGTTTAATGTCTCTGCCATTTCCTTATTCCCCATTATAATTTCTCCTGTCTCAGCCTTTAAGGGACCAACGTTTACTTTTCCTACTCTCTTTTTTAAATACTTGTCGAAGCTCAAACAATCCGTTTTTATATTTCTTGCTGGTTTACTTTCATATTCTATTTTCTTCCTTTTTGACAATTTTTTGGTTATCCTTTGCTGGTTTCTACGACTCTCCCAACCCTCAGGGTTATTACTTTTCTTCACAACATTATAGGCCTCTTTTAATCTAATACTATCCTTAACTTCTTTAGTTAGCCACGGATGAATCACTTTTCCCGTGGAGTTTTTATTTCTCAATGGAATGTATATTCATTGAGTATATTAAAATATATCTTTAAATGCTTGCCATTGCTTATCTACTGTCATACCTTTAGATTTAATTTCCCAATCTACTTTAGCCAAGTAGACCCTCATACCTATGTAATCGGCTTTATTTAAATTTAAGACTTTAGTTTCGGCCTTAAGTACATCACTCTCAAACTCAATGTGAAGTTCTAGCATATTATGATCACTCTTCCCCAGAGGATCCTTTACTGTTAGATTACTAATTAACCCTGTCTCATTAGACAATACAAGATCTAAAATAACCTGTTGCCTGATTGGTTCCATGACGTATTGTTCTAGTAAACTGTTTTGAATACATTCCATGAACATGTCCTCCAGACTGCCTTTGCCAATTTGATTTGTCTAGTTTATATGAAGATTAAAGTCCCCCATGATTATTGCATTACCTTTGTTACAAGCCCTTACTATTTCTTGATTAATACTGTGTCCAGTGGTATAGCTACTGTTAGGAGGCCTATGACCTACTCCCACCAGTATTTTCTGCCCGTTGTTATTTCTTATTTCCACCCATACTGATTCTACTCCCTTATCCTCCTAGCCAAGATCCTTTCTCACCACTGTCCTTATGTCATCCTTTATTATCAGGGATACCCCCCACCTCCTTTTCCATTCTGCCTGTCTTTTCGAAATGTCAAGTACCCTGGAATATTTAGTTCCCAATCTTGGTCACCTTGCAACCACGACTCTGAATTGGCTACTAGGTTAAACACATTTATCGCTATTTGTGCCATTAATTCATCTATCTTGTTATAAAGACTAGGCAGATAGTACAGGGCATCTCACTCTCTAACCAGTATTCATCTCTGAATACTGGTGGGGGAGAGGGTTCCCCTGGGGAGTGCAGCCGGAGCCAAGACCAGAGCACCATGAGCGGCTCAGCTGTACATGGGGGGAGGAGAAAGGTCAAGAGCGCAATAATGATAGGGGATTCTATAGTTAGGGGAGTAGATAGGCCTTTCTGCAGCCACAGACGTGATTCCAGGATGGTATGTTGCCTCCCTGGTGTCAGGGTCAAGGATGTCACTGAGCAGCTGCAGAACATTCTGGAGGGGGAGGGTGAACAGTCAGAGGTCGTGGTCCAGATCAGTACCAGCGATATAGGTAGAAAGAGGAATGAGGCCCTGCAGGCAGATCTTAAGGAGTTTGGAAAGAAAATAATAAGCAGGACCGCAAAGGTGTTAATCTCTGGATTATTCCCGATGCCATGCGCGAGTGAGTATAGAAATAGGAGGATAGAGCAGATGAATGCGTGGCTGGAGGGATGGTGCAGGAGAGAGGGCTTTAGATTCCTGGGGCATTGGGACCAGTTCTGGGGGAGGTGGGACCTGTACAGGCCAGACGGGTTGTACCTCAACAGAGCTGGGACCAATGTCCTTGCGGAGAGGTTCGCTAGTGCTGTGGGGGGAGGGGGATTTAAACTAATTTGGCAGGGGGATGGGCACCAGGATGTAGCATTGGAAAGGAGAAACAAGGTGCACAAAGGATTGGGAGAGAAAGATAGCACAAGAGTAAGAAATAGTAAGGTATTAGGTGGGATCAGACGAAGAGAGAGTACAAGAAAGTCTAAGACTGGTTTGCAATGCATGTGTGTAAACACACAAAGCATGGTAAACAAGGCTGGTGAGCTGCAGGCGCAAACAGCCACATGGGAATATGATGTTGTAGCAATAACGGAGACCTGGCTCGAAAAAGGGCAGGATTGGGTACTAAATATTCCTGGATACAAGGCGTTCAGGAAAGATAGGGAAGGAAAGAAAGGAGAGGCGGTGGCAGTATTGATTAAGGAGAATATTGCAGTGCTGGAAACAAAAGATGTCCTGGAGGGGTCAAAGACAGAATCTATTTGGTTAGAGTTATGAAACAATAGAGGTGCCATTACACTACTGGATGTAGTCTATAGGCGACCAAGTAGTAGGAAGGATACAGAGGAGCAAATTTGCAGGGAAATTACAGAGAGATGCAAAAGTAGTGATAATGGGGGACTTCAACTATCCTAATTTAGACTGGGATAGTAATAATTCAAGCGGCAAAGAGTGAGGGGAATTTTTGAAGTGCGTTCAGGAGAACTTTCTTGACCAGTACATTTCCGGCCCAACGAGGAAGGAAGCATTGCTGGATTTGGTTCTGGGGAATGAGGCGGGCCATGTGGAGCAAATGTCAATCGGGGAACATTTAGGGAACAGCGATCGTAGTATCATAAGGTTTAGAATAGCTATGGAAAAGACATGGACCGCTCTAAAGTGAAAATACTCAGTTGGAGGAAGGCAAATTTCAGTGGGATGAGAACTGATCTAGACGGGTAAATTGGAATCAAAGATTGGAAGGCAAAACAGTAATTGAACAATGGGCAGCCTTTAAGGAGGAGAGGGTTCCGGTAAAGTCTAGTTACATTCCAACGAGGGAGAAAGGTAGGGCAACTAAAGCCAGAGCTCCCTGGATGACCAAAGAGCTAGAGAGTAAGGTGAAGCAGAAAAAAGGGGCATATGACAGATGTCAGGTTGATAACACAAGTGAGAACCAGGCTGAATATAGAAAGTTCAGAGCGGAAGTGAAAAAGGAAGTAAGAGGGGCAAAGAGAGAGTCTGAGAATAGACTGGTGGCTAATATAAAAGTGAATCCAAAAGTCTTCTTTTTTTTATTCGTTCATGGGATGTGGGTGTTGCTGGCAAGGCCAGCATTTATTGCCCCATCTCTAATTGCCCTTGAGAAGGTGGTGGTGAGCCGCCTTCTTGAACCGCTGCAGTCCGTGTGGTGAAGGTTCTCCCACAGTGCTGTTAGGTGGGGAGTTCCAGGATTTTGACCCAACGACGATTAAGGAACGGCGATATATTTCCAAGTCGGGATGGTGTGTGACTTGGAGGGGAACGTGCAGGTGATGTTGTTCCCATGTGCCTGCTGCCCTTGTCCTTCTAGGTGGTAGAGATCGCAGGTTTGGGAGGTGCTGTCGAAGAAGCCTTGGCGAGTTGCTGCAGTGCATCCTGTGGATGGTACGCACTGCAGCCACGGTGCGCCGCTGGTGAAGGGAGTGAATGTTTAGGGAGGTGGATGGGGTGCCAATCAAGTGGGCTGCTTTGTCCTGGATGGTGTCGAGCTTCTTGAGTGTTGTTGGAGCTGCACTCATCCAGGCAAGTGGAGAGTATTACATCACACTCCTGACTTGTGCCTTGTAGATGGTGGAAAGGCTTTGGGGAGTCAGGAGGTGAGTCACTCGCCGCAGCCTCTGACCTCTCTTGTAGCCATAGTATTTATGTGGCAGGTCCAGTCAAGTTTCTGGTCAATGGTGACCCCAGAATGTTGATGGTGGGGGATTCGGCGATGTTAATGCCATTGAATGTCAAGGGGAGGTGGTTAGACTCTCTTTTGTTGGAGATGGTCATTGCCTGGCACTTGTCTGGCACAAATGTTACTTGCCACTTATCAGCCCAAGCCTGGATGTATTCTATAAGCATGTAAACAGTAAATAGGTAGTTAGAGGAGGGGCGGGGCCGATTAGGGACCAAAAAGAGATCTACTCATGGAGGCAGAGGGGATGGCCAAGATACTAAATGAGTACTTTGCATCTGTCGTTACTAAGGAAGAAGATGCTGCCAAAGTCTCAGTAAAGGAAGATGTGTATATGGAATTTCAAAAGGCGTTTGATAAAGTGCCGCATAATATGCTTGTCATCAAGATTGATGCCCATGGAATAAAAGGGGCACCAGCAGCATGGATATAGAATTGGCTAAGTAACAGGAAACAAGAGAGTAGTGGTGAACGGCTGTTTTTTGGGCTGGAGGAAGGTGTACAGTGGTGTTCCCCAGCGGTCGGTACTGGGACCACTGCTTTTCTTGATATGTATTAATGACTAGAACTTGGGTGTATAGGCCACAGTTTCCAAATTTGCAGATGATACAAAACTTGGAAATGTAGTGAACAGTGAGGAGGATAGTGATAGACTTCAAGAGGATATAGACAGGCTGGTGGCATGGGCGGACACATGGCAGATTAAATATAATGCAGAAAAATGCGAATTGACAAATTTCAGTAGGAAGAATGAGGAGAGGCAATATAAACAAGAGGGCACAACTCTAAAAGGGGTACAGGAACAGAGAGATCTGGGAGTACACAAATTTTTTAAAGGTGGCAGGGCAGGTTGAGAAAGCAGTTAATAAATAGAGGCATAGAGTACAAAAGCAAGGAAGTCATGATGAACCTTGAAAAACACTGGTTCGACCACAACTGGAGTATTGTGTCCAATTCTGGGCACCGCACTTTAGGAAAGATGTGAAGGCCTTAAAGAAGGTGCAGAAGAGATTTACTAGAGTGATTCGATGAATGAGGGACTTTAGTTACCTGAATAGACTGGAGAAGCTGGGGTTGTTCTCCTTGGAACAGAGACGGTTGAGAGGAGATTTGATAGAGGTATTCAAAATCATGAAGGGCCGAGACAGAGTAGATAGAGAGAAACTGTTCCCATTGGCAGAAGGGTAAAGAACCAGAGGACATGGATTTAAGATGATTGGCAAAAGAACCAAAGGTGACATGAGGAAAAACTTTTTTACACAGCGAGTGGTTGTGATCTGGAATGCACTGCCCGAGGGGCTGATGGAGGCAGATTCAATCATGGCCTTCAAAAGGGAACTGGATAAGTACTTGAAAGGAAAAAATTTGCAGGGCTATGTGAATGAGGCGGGGGAGTGGGACTAGCTGGATTACTCTTGCATGGAGCCAGCACGGACTCGATGGGCCGAATGGCCTCCTTTCATGCTGTAACTTTTCTATGATTCTATGATCTATGAGTGCTTCGTGCTTTCAGATAAAGCATCTTTAATTTTAACTTTAATTTTTTACCAGTTTTCCCTACTTTTACCTTATTCGCTGATGCACTATTACCGTTAAACTCTCTCGGGGGAAAATTGGATAAGGGTCCATTCTGGGCGACCTCCCCGCGCCCGACGGACCCTACCCAGGCAGCACGTGAACTTCGTGCTACCTGCTACTTACCATGAAATCTCCATGCAGCGAGTGCAGCCCTCGCTGCTGAGAGGCTGCACAGAGAATGAGGAAGTTGGAAATGGGGCGTGGACAGCGCATGTCAACAGCAGCCTGCACTACTTAAAGGTGCAGGCACATTTTCAATGGCAGATACACGGCCAAGTAGGAGAAGGGAGAATGGCATCGCGAGTTGCTGCACCGGCAGGAGAGAGGGCTCCACGATTCTCGGACGATGCTCTGGAGGCCCTGGTGGAAGGCATGGACCAAAGGAGGGCAGGCATGTACCCGCAGGGTGGCCGGAGACCCTCTAGACTACAGCTGTGTAGGCATTGGCTGGCTGTGGTACAGGAGGTGAATGCCAGGAGCCTTGCACCACGCACGTGGGTGCAGTGCCGGAAGAAATTTAATGATTTGACACGAGCGGTCAAGGTCAGCGAATGCAAGTGTCAAGTGGCACATCCGACCAACTGCACCAATACTCCATGCATGACACCTCCCGTCGCCCACCCACCCACCAACAAACACTGCCCATCCATACGCAATGCTGCATCTCACCCCACATAATACCACACTTGCAGGCCACACAACCACCCAACAAGTCACACAAACTAGCAGGCCATGACAGGCACATCACCCACACACTTTGCAGGACACTCACTGACACACTGTCCTCTGTCTTGCAGGAGAAAGTGACTTATAACACCCGGCAGCAGGAGGGATCTGAGGCTGGACGGGCACGTCTACACGTCCTCACCACCCTCGAGGAGATGGTGCTGCCGATCATTGGGCGGGCCGTCGCTGCAGCCGTCACAACATCCCGGTCAAGGCAGTCTCTGCATATCGAATGCTCCTTCTCCTTTTTCACATCTCCCTCCTCCCATTATCTTTTCTGACTCGTGCTGCACATGCTGCCAGCACGCACCTCTTACTTGCTCCTCTCCCCATTCCACAACTCAACCTGTTTTCCTTTGTCATTGCAGGTACCCAAGAATATGTGACGGCACCCGAGGAGGAGGAGGAGGAGGAGGAGGACACTGAAGCCACACTGTCACTCGATCTGACACTTGCTTCCACCAGCTCAGAGACTGACACTGCACGTCCTTTTAGAGGTTAGGATAGAGGAGGGATCTGCACGGTGGGGGGGTCCTTCAGGCACTGTAAGAAACGTTTAGATGGTCGGAGATAAGACTGTGCGTTGAGTTGAGTGTTAAGGTCTAAAATGGTGTGTATCACTTTAAATCAGCGTTGCACACTGATTGCAGCCATTTTCTCCCTACTTTACATCCTTCCAACGACTGGTATTAGCACATGCGCTAAAGATGGCATCTGGCGCACGTTACGCAGGAAACGTGCGTGCGCATCCAAGACGCCATCTTGGATGTCGGAGAGACTGTGTAGCACCAAAACAATGGGCGCTACACGGCCCAATTTAGCACCCTCTGTCCCTACTTGCCACAGTCTGCTTATCTTTACCCAAACCACTATTTTGCTCTATTGTCTTGTTTTTTCTCTTTTGATTTCTAATTTTCCCCTCACCTGACCCCTCCCCCCCTTTTTAGTTTAAAGCCTTATCTACAGCCCAGTTATTCGATTCACCGGGACACTGGTCCCGGCTCAGTTTAAGTGGAGCCCGTCCCAAAAGAACAGCTCCCTTTTTCCCCAGTACTGGTGCCAGTGCCCCATGAATTGAAACCCCTGTCTCCCACACCACTCTTTGAGCCACGCATTTAACTCTCTGATCTGTTTGACCCTATGCCAATCTGCGCATGGCTCAGGTAGTAATCCAAGATTTTTACCTTTGAGGTTCTGCTTATTAATTTAGACCCTAGCTCCTCAAACTGTCTCAGCAGAACCTTATTCCTAGTTCTACCTATGTCGTTGGTTCCTACGTGGACCAAGACAACTGGATCCTTCCCCTCATGCTCCAAGTTCTTTTCCAGCCTCCCACGGGTAAATGGCACTGGGGCCAGGCACATGGCCAGGCTTGACATCTATTTGTGGCAGTAGTCCTGTCCTGGGTGAGAAGCGACCCAATCTGGATGGGCAGAACGTCTATGCCCAGCTGCCTGAAGTGGAAAAGTCTTCCATATCCCAGCCTGTTCTCCCAGCTGGAGGGAAACATCCTGACTAACAAACCAACTGCTGCTGACGGCTGAACAAAAATAATCTTAGCATGCGCGGTGTGATGGTACCTGGTGGGAAGATGGGAGAAACGCTAAGTTAATAGTACAATTTTTAAAAAGTAAAGTAAATCACAAGTTGAAGGTGAGAGAGTTCACCGTATCTTTTTTTTCGGTAGAAAACGACAGCCATCACTTTTGCAAACTGGGGAGAGGGTATCCAACAATTAAATAGAGGGCTGATTAGCAACAGACACTGCTCACCCACATATTGCTGTGTATGTTCACTTGAATAGCCTTTAGATTAATAATATGTAGAGTACAAAAAAAAAGAAGCATTTCCATTGTCATTTCTACCCTAGAAGATGTTTTAAAGTGAATGTGTATTACTAAAATGCACATATTAAGTGCAGGATAATAGAAGATTGGCACAGAGTGACTCCAGCAGAGACAGACACTAATTCAATTGACTGCTTCCGATGACAAACCAGAAAAGCGAGACTCAAGTGGTACATAAATGTCAGTGGAATGATGAGATTGAATTACTCCCTGCCAAATATGTCTCATTCTTTATATTGTGTATTTTTCAAAACATAAGTTAATTTCATTGCTTATGCAGCAGACATAGTGTAAGCACTGTGCTTATTATGCAGCAGGGTAATAAAGATGACAGCGATGTAGCCCTTCAGGGTATAGCATCAAGTGGTACCATGAACCCTCAGCTCCTACATTGCAGTATTACTGCTAGACTCGCCTGAAGGGTGATTTGCAGAATATATCTTATATAGGCGTCAGGCTTGGCTGAGTGATAGAACTCTCACCTTTGAGGTGAGAGTCTTGAACACATAATCCAGACTGACATTCCATGCAGTACTGAGGGATTGACCTTACACCGAGGTCCCGTCTGCCCTCTCAGGTGGAGTCAAAGATCCCATGTCACTACTTTAAGAAGAGCAGGGTAGTTCTTCCCCGTGTCCTGGCCAATATTTATTCCTCAACCAACACTACCAAAAACAGATTATCTGGTGATTAATCTCATTGCCGTTTGCTGAACTTTGCTGTGAGCAAATCGGCTTCCGCGGTTTCCATAGAAAATAATTCTCGTGCCTCAGCACTCACAGCCCTCTCCTAAATCATCATGCTGATAACTGTGGTTTAGTGTACTGCAATGAAAGTAATGGGATGTTGGGTATACCTGCAGCTTAAGCTATGACAAGCCTTTGTAACGTTGCACTGCCAGTCTAACTCTTGGCCCGACATGGTTTACATCTATAATCAGAGCTGTTTTTCAGTGGTCAGCTCTTTTGTGGGGGGGGGGGGGGCTGTATCAGCTTTTTCCAAAAGTGTTGGTCAGCTTTTTCTAGATTGCTGTGTATGTTCCCAAAGAATAGAAATTCTAGACCTACCCCCATCTCAACAACAACACCAACTTGCATTTAGATAGCTCCTTTAACATAGTAAAACGTCCCAAGGCACTTCACAGGGATTTTAATCAGAAAAAATTTGACACCGAGCGACATAAGGACATATTCAGACAGGTGACCAAAAGCTTGGTCAGAGAGGTAGGTTTTAAGGAGCGTCTTAAAGGAGGAGAGAGAGTTAGAGAGGTTTAGGGAGGGAATTCCAGAGTTTAGGGCCTAGGCAGCTGAAGGCACGACCGCCAATGGTGGAGTGATTAAAATCGGGGATGCGCAAGAGTCAAGAATTGGTGGAGTGGAGAGATTTCGGAGAGTTGTAGGTTGCAGGGAGGAGGTTACAGAGATAGGGAGGGGCGAGGCCATGGAGGGATTTGAAAACAAGGATGAGAATTACAAAATCGAGGCATTCCTGGACCAGGAGCCAATGTAGGTCAGCGAATATAGGGGTGAACAGGACTTGATGTGAGTTAGGATAGGGGCAGCAGAGTTTTGGATGAGCTCAAGTTTATGGAGGGTGGAAGGTGGGAGGCCAACCAGGAGAGCATTGGAATAGTCAAGTCTAGAGGTTATAAAGGCATGGTTGAGGGTTTCAGCAGCAGAAGAGCTGAGGCAGGTGTGAGACGGGTGATGTTACAGAGGTCGAAGTAGGTGGTCTTGGTGATGGAGTGGATATGTGGTTGGAAGCATATCTCTGGGTCAAATAGGCCAAGGTTTCAAACGGTCTGGTTCAGCCTCAGATAGTGGCCAGGGAGAGGGATGGAGTTGGTGGCTAGGGAACAGAGTTTGTGGTGGGGGCCGAAGACAATGGCTTCAGTCTTCCCAATATTTAGTTGGAGGAAAGTTTTGCTCATCCAGTACTGGATGTCAGACAAGCTTTGTGACAAAGAGTGGAGGGGTTGAGGGAGGTGGTGGTGAGGTAGAGCTGGGTGTCGTCAGCATACATGTAGAGCCTGACATTGTGTTTTGGGATGATGTCGCCGAGGGGCAGCATGTAGATGAGAAATAGGAGGGGGCTAAGAATAGATTCTTGGGGGACTCCAGAAGTAACGGTGTGGGAGCGGGAAGAGAAGCCATTGCAGGTGATTCTCTGGCTACGACTGGATAGATAAGAATGGAACCAGGCGAGAGCAGTCCCACTCAGCTGGACGACGGAGGAGAGGAGTTGGAGAAGGATGGTGTGGTCAACCTTGTCAAAGGCTGCAGACAGGTCGAGAGGGATGAGGAGGGATAGTTTACCACGCTCACAGTCACATAAGATGTCATTTGCGACTTTGATAAGGGCCGTTTCAGTGCTGTGGCAGGGGCGGAAACCTGATTGGAGGGGTTCAAACATGGATTGCGGGAAAGATGGGCACGGATTTAAGAGGTAACAACAGGTTCAAGGACTTTGGTGAGGAAAGGGAGATTGGAGATGAGGCGGTAGTTTGCAAGGACAGAGGAGTCAAGGGTGGGTTTTTTGAGGAGGGAGGTGATGACAGGAGATTTGAAGGGGAGGGGGACAGTACCTGAAGAGAGGGAACTGTTAACAATATCAGCTAACATGGGGTCAGGAAGGGAAGTTGGGTGGTCAGCAGTTTGGTAGAAATAGGGTCAAGGGAGCAGGAGGTGGGTCTCATGGTCAAGATGAGCTCGGAGAGGGCATTAAGGGAGATAGAAGAGAAACTAGAGAAAGAGATGAGTTCAGTGCTAGGGCAGGGGGGATACTTAGGGGAAGTATGGCTTGGTGGGCAAGGGGAAGGGAGGGAAGTGCAGAGGCAGTGTAATACCTGCAAGTGTATCCTTTATTGACATGTTAAATAAACTATACTCAAGCTGCAAACTGTGGAGATTAGATCTTTTGCTCTACTTTCTGGTTCTCACTGTACTGGTTCTAACCTATTCTTTCTGGTTATGCGTGCATGTTGATTCCTGAAGCAGCTAAACGGGATTCAATGTCCCTGATCGTCCTTAAAACAACATTCACAATATGTTGGACTTGCACAAGGAAATGGGATTTTCACCCCACTTGTCTGGGGAAGCTTTGGACCCAGAACCCCAAGGACGGTATCCTGATAGACTACTCACCAAGCAGTCCCCTTATGCTTCTCCATGATTTCAGCTAGTGTCAACCCATGGTCAGTGCACAGGAAGCTCTACAACACGGCTATTATGTGATTAGGACTTTTTAAACCTTCTTATCCTTAATTACTTCAGCCCTTGCATCTTAGATGAATCTCGTGGGCAAGTCCCAACTCCCCGTACCTATAAGAGTGCCTATTCCTGCCTTGAGGTCTAGGTTGCCTTTTGGCATTGTGCCCAGGAAATAAACAGCAAACCCTGTTCAGTAATTGCTTTTCGGTACAAGACTATCTCAGACCTCCATAAATTCTCACTTCAATCTTCAAAAGCGATGCAGCATTACAACAGGCCTCATTTTTAAGTTTAAGTCGTGAAACAAATTTATTTAAATAAATAATGATTGAGTGACTAATTTAACAGTATGTCAGTTATATATTTACCTTTTATCTAACTCAAGTGGTTAAAATAATAAAAGATTGCAACTTTTAAGAATCAAACTAAGATTATATGGACTACTTTTTAATACACACTGTATTCTCTTCGCTTTCCCTCATCTACGTTCGACGGTGCACCACTTATGATACGATCTGTGACATTTATTTTGTCGCTACCCTATAGGATCTTTGAATACTTCAATATGATCACCCCTGAGCCTGCTCTTCTCCAATGTAAACAATCCCAGCTTCTGAAGCTTCTCCTCAGAACTCAGGTGCCTAATCGCAGCTTTCAAATTAGTTGCCCTTCACTGAACCCGCTCCAATGCCTAGATGTCTTTCTATAATAGAGTGACCAGAATCGTACACACTATTCCTGGAATAGTGTGTACGAGGCCAGACTAACGCTCTGTGCAGACGCAAAATCACTTCTCGAGAATCGTGCCCTATTTCTCTGGCCATATAACAACAACTTGCATTTACATAGTGCCTTTAACATAGCAAAACGTCCCAAGGCGCTTCACAGGAGTGTTATCAGACAAAATTTGACATCGAGCCACAAAAAGGAGATATTAGGACAGGTGACCAAAAGCTTGGTCAAAGAGATAGGTTTTAAGGAGTGTCTTAAAGGAGGAGAGAGAGGTAGGGAGGTGGAGAGGTTTAGGGAGGGAATTCCAGAGTTTAGAGCCTAGGCACCTGAAGGCATGACTGCCAATTGTGGAGCGATGAAAATCGGGGACACGCAAGGGGCTAGAATTGGAGGAGCGAGAATTGGAGGAGCGCAGAGATCTCAAAGGGTTTTAGGACTGGAGGAAGTTACAGAGATAGGGAGGGGTGAAGCCATGCCCAAAATCCTGTTTGTTCTCTTTACTGCTGTCACACACTTTGCTGATGATGTCGGCAATCTATCCTCCATGCCCCTAAATCCTCCTCTACTGTGCTCTGTAGAAAAATGTCACTTAACTTATTAAAGCCACTGTTTATTATCCTTTCCCAACATCATGACTTTGCATTTATCCACATTAAATTACATTTACTATTTTTCAGCCCGGTTCCCCAATCCACCCAAGTCCTTCTAGTTTTGATCTGTCCATTCCCTGTTGTTTGTAATCCCTGCCAGTTCAGAATCGTTTGCAACTGGGGGACAGAAACAAAACTCTCCACCCCCAGTCAGTTTATGCAGATTGTAAACAGCGGTGACCCCAGCACTAATCCCTAACTCACCTCACTAATGATCTCCTTCCATGTACAGCCACTTCCTACTTCCTCTACTTCAGCCAATGTTTGATCCATTTCACAACAGCTTGACCTATGTTGTGCCTTGCAAGCTGTGGACTAATCTGCTATGTGGCACTACATCAAACAGCAGCCAAAGCCAAGTTTAAAGATCCAACTGTGCTGTCACTTCTTCATTAACGTTATTAAATAAGAGTCACTCAGAGTTCCATTGTCCTTGGGCAGACAGCATTGCAGAGCCAAGTTTGGAACTACTGACCCCATGTTGTTCTACACAGCTGCCTATAGTACAGCAATGCCCTGAGATATCCAATTTGGCAGCCAGATTTGCATATGCCTATTGCAAGGCTAAATCAATAGAGGATATTGGTCACTTGATCTCTGTGCTATAGAGCTCCACCATCCTCCGAAGTTACGATAATTGCTTGCTTCGAGAGAAAGGCTAGACTCTGAGAATCTTTTTTCTAAATGAAACTGGAACATTGCAGCGTTGAAATAGGATTTTGACAGTTTTGAATTACAAAGTTGGTAAGTGAAAATTGCTAATCTGCTTCTATTTGTTACCTTAGTTTAGCACAAAAATGTAAAGTGCACTCTGTACAACAGCAACAGACAAGTGGAAGAGTTTGGTGTGGTTTTAGGATCCCATACATCAAAAAATAAAGTAAAACAACAGCAGTGTCCCTTTTGATGTGACACAAGCCTTTGATAAGAGTGTGAGGAATATTTGAATTATTATTTGTATGATACATCTGTCTGTTTGTAACATATAACTGTAATTATACAGAATAATTCATGACCACTGCTCCTTTATTGTTCAGACATGCTGACATTCTTAGATACGTATTTTCCAGAGGGACACTTTTTTATTTTGCCCTCCTTCATTTTCCCCCTCTCATCTCTGGAAGGCACTGACTCACACTGGCATACAATTCCACGGAAGATAGCTCTTCATTTGTGAGCCTCGGGTTCGAGTGCCGACAGGCTATTTTACTATGCAAGGCATCACAGCTGACAGCTAACCTTCTCGCATCGTGGGTCCGCTAGATAGCAATCAGGAGTGAGGACTCCTGTCCCCAGCCTACTCCTACCCAGCTTTCAGAGCACAGAAACCAATTGTAGCATCAACTGCTGCCCTGGCTGAGATCAGTTAACCGAGCACAGGAGTGAACCTGGGACCTTCAAGATTGGATGGTTGATTTAGTTCTACACTGGATGGTTCCTTTACTCGCTTGACTATTGGGAAACCCTGTAGAGTCTTACTTTTACACATACATTCTTAAAACAATCCTAACACTTTGAAATTTTCACTACAAGCTCTTTGTGTATTTGCAGTGTTCATTAACTGCATCCGATACTAATGGTTTTGGTGTATTTGTAAAGAAATCGTTGCACTTTACATATCCCATCATCTAAGATAACCATTTAATACATCGTAAAAATGTTTATAGGATTATTTTAAATGCAGAAATGTTGCATTCCTCAATGCATTCAGTATTGAAAGGGACTTAACACATTGCCTTGAGAAGGTATTTTTCCCTAGAAAGGGATAACTTTCACATAGGAATTGTGAGACAAAAAAAGACCAAGGTCCATTTAGTTCGCCTTCTACCATCCTGGTAGTCACGTGATACAGTGATAATGGAGTTGTTCACTAATCATGGCAATCAATCTCTATCAATTAGTCTACAACAAACCCAGAAATTAAATGAGGAAAACCCCCAGTGGTGGAGAGCTTTGGGAACCATAGGTCCAAAGTCACCTTTTTCCACCCAAGCACATTCTCACCCAAACCGTTAATGCGTACCAATGTAATGTGCCTCGCAATCATTTTTCCTGCCAATAAGGAAAGCAGAAAGCACTGGAACATCTTCCACAAGAAAACAAAATGGTGAGCACACATTGAATCAGTCAGCATTTGTAAAAAGAAAATTTCAGGTATGGAACCCTACATCAGGACAGGATTAGCAGTGTTGCTTTCTTTTTATTCGTACAGGAATATCTTCTACTAGCTGTTTGGAGAGATCTCAATTCAGGAGTGGCAGAACTACAGGAGGTCCCCACTCGAAGATGATGAGGATACTATTGCCCTTGAGCAGGTACAGAGGTAAATGACAAACCTGATTCCAGGCAGCAGGAATTTAAATCATGAGGTAACGTTAAGTAATTTGGACTAATTTTCTTCGGAAAACAAGAGACTTCAAGATGACCTGATTGACATTATCAGCATTATGAAGGGATATTGTCAAAGTTGATACAGGTAAATACATCGAAAGGATCAATAACAACTGAACCACAAATTAAAAATCAGAACGTAAAAAGGAAGTCGGATTAAGCAATTTTA
Organism: Heptranchias perlo; assembly: GCF_035084215.1. Lineage (NCBI taxonomy): Eukaryota > Metazoa > Chordata > Chondrichthyes > Hexanchiformes > Hexanchidae > Heptranchias > Heptranchias perlo. The sequence continues at coordinate 12,559,371 of NC_090331.1, read as the reverse complement.
CCCTGTAATTTTCTCCCCTTCCCTCTTTTCCTGAGGAGAACGATGTTTTGGTGCTGTACAGTTCCACAAGTGCCCTCTGGGACCTTGAAAATTGGCCATCCTTCATGTGCGTGTGAACCTTGATCGTGAGTATTCATTCTCTCCTCAGCTGCAGAGGAAATCACAGCCAAGCCCAACCCTGTCCTCCTCTGACATTCACACATGCGCACTTCTAGCACGGGTCACTGGGTGGCGATCAGGGCTGGGAATTGTGGACAGTTTGACCTTCCTTATCCCAGACGTCTGATGCCAATTCAAGCATCTCGTCTGCTGCCCCCAACTGAGATCAGTTCACTCAACACAGACTGGGGTCTTATTGGCTAAGTTTCGTACAGTATAAACTAATCAGAACATTTTTATGCCCAAAGTGCAATAGACCTGAATAATTTACCAGAGAAGGACATTGAAACAGATAGTAGAAACAAACCTCAGGGTCAATTATACACATTCCACTTGAAAGCAGGAATGGCGAGATATGGAGAGAAGTTAGGGTGCCCTTATTTAAGGAAGAACATACTTGCATTGGAGGCAGTTCAGAGAAGGTTCACTAGGTTGATTCCGGGTATGGAAGGGTTGTGTTATGAGGAAAGATTGAACAGGTTGGGTCTATACTCATTGGAGTTTAGAAGAATGAGAGGAGATCTTATTGAAACATACAAGATTCTGAGGGGACTCGATCGGGTAGATGCTGAGAGGATGTTACCCCTCATGGGGGAATCTAAAACTAGGGGGCATAGTCTCAGAATAAGGGGTTGCCCATTTAAGACGGAAATGAGGAGGAATTTCTTCTCCCAGAGGGTTGTGAATCTTTGGAATTCTTTACCCCAAAAAGCTGTGGAGGCTGAGTCATTGAATACATTCAAGGCTGATTCAGACAAATTTTCGGTAAGGGAGTCAAAGGATGTGGGGAAAGGACAGGAAAGTGGAGTTGAAATAAAAATCAGATCAGCCATGATCTCATTAAATGGCGGAGCAAGCTCGAGGGGCCGAATGGCCTCCTTCTGCTCCTATCTCTTATCGTCTTATGGTCTTATGGAGATCTATCAAAATTGAATGGGGTTGTACAGTTCAATGGCTTTTTCCTGTTCCTAATATAATCTATACCCAAAGGGGCTGATTTGCTGAGTTTGTACGACCAGTTCTGAGAAAATTACCCCCCAATAGACATTTTATGCAACACAGCTAAACATATGAGGATTTTCACACGTTCTTTTGCACTACGAATAACTTTTTTTTCCTTGATGTTTTAAAGTGAAGCCTGAGGTAGTCCTCAGGAGTAAGTCTGATTTCATACCACATAAATGGATTACCCCAGCGGCAGCTTATGACTGTCCACAAGTCAATGCTAGAGGTTAGTTTTACATGTATCACCTGCGACAAACTCAGTTTCTGGACATTGGCAAATGAATCTGTCCAGAGCTGGGGAACAAGCCCATCTTTCCTCTACTTTACGCAGTAATGTCAGAAAAAAAAAATCTCCTCTCAGCGAGCCAGAGGGAGAAAGAATAAAAATGGATTCTGCCACATATTAAAGTGGAGTGCAAGAAACAAATGTTGCGGAGCTGCAACATTGCAAGATTATGAGAAAATGCTCTTCATACAGTGATGTAGAATCGTACTGAATGAACCCCAAGATTGGATTTGGCAAAAAAATCAGTTTGTATTAATGAAGTTGCCTCTCACGGGATTTTTTGACTACATTTCTGCATTTCAGTATAATGCCACGGATTTTTCTTAATGTTAAATAGTCTGACTTTCAAACCTCTCTTATTTGAGCCTACAGAATTGACTCAAATGCAAGTCTCTTGGCAGAGTCAGTTCCCTGTGATCCAAATTCATAATGAGTCTTTTAGCATCAATTTTCCAGTCGGGAGTCTTTTGGGTTGTGCATTATTAGCAGCCACCCAACCATCAGAAAGAAAGACACGCATTAATATAGCCCCTTTCATAACCTCAGGATATCCCAAAATGCTTCACAGCCAATGAATTAGTTTTGAAGTGTAGCCACCCTTGTTACATGGGCAAGTATCCGCACACATCAGGATCCCATAGACTGTAAACTGGCAGACGCGTCAGGCGCTTATACGAAACCCGACTGGAAACCTGAATGGGATGCTAAATGGATGGAAATCTGGTGTAATGCAAATCCACCCATTTTTCTGATGGGTGTAACCAATTAATCAGGAGTCCAATTTTAAGCTTACAATTGAAGGCAGTTGGTGAAACAAAATCTGAGCTGCTTCAGAAGTGTCTCCATTCTTGAAGTTCCTCCACATTTAGACATAAAATGACAGCCAAGTCAACAACGATCAGTGATATCTGACTTAAGGATATTCCTCACCTCTCAGCTTGCTTCCATAGCAGCAATAGCTCAAAAAATGCAGATTCATATGATGCACAATAAATGTTGAAACAAGTAAAGATGTATTGCAAGTTTGATAGATGAATGGTCACTAGGTGAAGTACACACTTGGACATAGGAACATACTATCATAGGAACAGGAGTGGGCCATTCAGCCCCTCAAGCCTGTTCCACCATTCAATTAGATCATGGCTGATCTGTACCTCAAATCCATTTCCCCACCTTTTCTCCATATCCTTTGATACCCTTACCTAACAAAAATCTATTGATCTCAGCCTTGAAAATTTCAATTGGCCCAGCATCCACAGCTGTTTGGGAGAGAGAGTTCCAGATTTCCACTACCCTCTGTGTGAAAAAGTGTTTCCTAATTTCACTCCTGAATGGCTTAGCTCTAATTTTATGATTGGGACCCCTTGTTCTGAATTCTCCCACCAGAGGAAATAGTTTCTCTGGGAATACAAACCTGTCCTCATGATTTAACCATTTAAGCCCTGATATTATTCCAGTTAATCTGCACTGCACCCTCTCCAAGGCCAATATATCAGTCCTGAGGTGTGATGCCCAAAACTGAACGTAATATTTCAGATGGAGGTGTGACGATGAGTTTTTACAACTGAAGTATCACTTCCTCACTTTTGTATTCCACCTCTTTTGAGACAAAGGCCAACATTCCATTAGCCTTTTTGTACCTGTGCAGTGACTTTTACAGATTTTTGAACGCGGGGAGTCAAACCCCATAGCTCCCCATTAAGAAAATATTCCAATTTGTCTTTTTTGGATCCAAAGTAGATGACCCCACATTGAATATCACCAGCCATATTTTTGCCAATTCACTTAATCTGTCTATTTCCCTTTGCAGCTTCCTACTCAATTTTACACAACTTACTATGTCTCCTAACTTAGTGCCATCTGAAAACTTGGCTATACAACTCTCTACTCCTTCATCCAAGTCATTAAAATGTATGGTTAAAAGCAAATCCCTTGGGAACATCACTTGTCACATCCTGCCAATCAGAAAACATTCCCTATATCCCTATTCTGTGTCTCGTATCTCCCAACTAATTACCAGCCCATGTTACAAGGTTGACTCCCATTCTATGCATTTCATATTTGATAATAATCTCTTATGCTGAACCTTATCAAGACAGAGGACATAGAATAACATAGCATTACATAGAAACTACACCACAGAAACAGGCCATTTGGCCCAACAAGCCCATACCAGTGTTTATGCATCTAACCCTATCAGGACAGAGAGCACTTTTGGTTTGAGTGCACAAATCAGTGTTGTGAATAAATGCATAAATGCCGCAAACTATGGTGCATTAGTTGCCCCAGTGTAACAATCGTATCATGAGGTTAAAGATGATTAAAATCTGGTTCCCTAAATTCCAATCAAGCCTAAGGTGGAAACCGCACAAACATGCAAATGTTATTAAAGAAATCTCTGACTATGAATCAATTAGCAGATTGGGGGAATGACTAAACAGAACTAAGATGGTGAAATAGCTCTCAGTGATAATTGCTATGAAGCTGTTACCCCATTTGTATAGTATTCCTGGGTGTGGCATTATTAACCCAATTTTAGTTGCATATTTTAAAAGGCATAAAATGTTGCACCATCTGCTTCAGTGTTGATGTGGATGTCTGCAAGTTATTTTTTAAACTAGGTTTCATGCATTTGCATTGAACAGGGTTTCACTGAATTATAAATGAATCGTACAGAAGGAAATCAACAAGTGTATGAGGAGTCAATCACTCAGAATGTTTCCTTTGTAACTTATGGCTTCCATGCTCATGAGTTACAAAATCCAGCTTCACCATTGATCACATTCCATCGTAAAACAAAAGGACAAGGAGAGAGAGATGGTCCAGTATTTTGAAATACTGAAGGGAATGAATTCAATAGGGGCAGAAAGAGATTTTGTGTAACACAAGAACAGAAGAGCCCAAGGCTTTTATTACAATAAATAAATAACTTGCATTAATTCAACACCCTATCACATCTCTCAGGCTGTTCCAAAGTGCTTCACATCCAATGAATTATTTTTTGACGTGTAGTTACTGTTGTTATGTGGGTAACTATGATAACCAATTTACATGCAGCAAGGTCCCATAACAGCAAATGAGATGCATGACCTGTTAATTGTTTTTTTTTGTTTGAGGTAGAAATGTTGGTCAGGACACTGGAAGAATAATCTTCAAATGGTGCCTTGGGATCTTTAACGTCCATCAGAATTGCCAGAACAGCCTCGATATAATGTCTCATACAGGGAACGGCACCACCAGCAATGCAGCATGCCTTCAGGACCGTACTGAAGTGTTAGCCTACATCATGTACTTAAGCCGCTGGGTGGGGCTTGAACGGCCTCACTCGTCTTTTAAATCAGAAGCGCGAATGCTACCAACTAAGCCAAGCTGAAACGCTGAACCGAGCTGACCCGCTACAGAAACCATAGTTAAAGTTAAGGAATGATTTAGCATCAAACAACAGCAAAATACTGCAGATAATGGAAATCTGAAAACAGAAAGTGTTAGAAATACTCAGCAGGCCAGGCACCTTCTGTGGAGAGAGAAGCAGAGTTAAAGTTTCGGGTCTTTCATCAGAACCCTTTCTGATGGAAGATCATCGACCTGGATGAGTTAGCATGTTGACTTATGGGACCTACTGCCACCTGTGTAACAGAGTCAGATTCAATTGAACTACAGCATTCAAAAAGAAACTAGATCAAATCCTGATTCACCAAGTGTGGGAGCTGTGAATTGCAGGTCAGAGGAAGATGGTCAGATTGGATCCAGACACAAAGTCCTGATGCCATTCTTGTGTTCCTCTATTTAAAACCTACACTTTAAGTGATACAAAGAATGATGAAAATTTTAAATAAAAACGAAAAGTGTTGGAAATACTCAGGTCGGTCAGCGCTTGCGTAAAGAATTTCTTTCCAACAGGTCTGCTGTGTATTTCCAACATTTTAAAGCACTACTTCATTGGCTGTAAAGTGCTTTGGGTCGTTCTGAGGTCACAATAAGTGCTTTATAAATGCAAGTTTTTCTTTCTTTCTTACTTTCCTACTTTCTTACTTTCCTTCTTTTGTTCCTTCTTTCTTTCCTTCTTTCCAGTATAATGTATGTAATAAATGGATACCTGCTGTTTGCTACAAGCCATTTAAAAACTCTATGGCAAATGACAACATTCCTGTCCACACCTCGATAATCAGTTGCAATGAAAGGCAACTTCTGGTGTGCTCAGTGTGAAGTGAGGTCTGATCCTTGCAAAGTCAATAATATCACAACATAGATGTGGAGATGCCGGTGATGGACTGGGGTGTACAAATGTAAGGAATCTTACAACACCAGGTTATAGTCCCAGAGAGGTTCTCACACAGGGTTCCATTGCCTGATACGATAGGACGTCCTGGTGTGTTGGCTTTGTGTATCTTTGGGAGGCAGTAGAAGTCTCCCACGCGGGGAGTATGTGGGGTGAGAGCGCGTAGGTCCCACACCTCCACTACTCGCCTTCAAACAGCCACTCAACCTCAAACAGACCATCGTTCGCAGCAAATTACCCAGCTTTCAGGAGAACAGCGTCCACGACACCACATTACCCTGCCACAGCAACCTCTGCAAGACATGCCAGATCATCGACACAGATACCACCATCACACGAGAAGACACCACCCACCAGGTACATGGTTCATACTCCTGTGACTCGGCCAACGTTGTCTACCTCATACGTTGCAGGAAAGGATGCCCCGGAGCATGGTACATTGGCGAGACCATGCAGACACTGCGACAACGGATGAACAGACACCGCGCAACAATCGCCAGACAGGAGGGTTCCCTCCCAGTCGGGGAACACTTCAGCAGTCAAGGACATTCAGCCACCGATCTTCGGGTAAGCGTTCTCCAAGGCGGCCTTCGAGACACAAGACAACGTAAAATCGTCGAGCAGAAATTGATAGTCAAGTTCCGCACCCATGAGGACGGCCTCAACCGGGATCTTGGGTTCATGAGGCGCTACACGTAACCCCACCAAGGGAAAAAAAAGTTATCTGTTTTTAATACAACTGGTCATTCTCTCTCTTTCTCTTCCTTTCAGATGTTTCTCTCTCTCTCTCCCTCTCTTTCTTTGGTTCTGGCCGTTTGTATATTCAGTTGTCTGGGGTATCTAAGGTTTCTCTGTCTGAACACTATTCAATTCAATTGATGGCCTTGATAACGGGCGGTTGGAAAGATTATCTACAATCACCAGGCATTGTTCTGTGACTATATATATGCGGTAATTTTCAATGAATCTCGACACTCACCTGACGAAGGAGGAAGCCTACGAAAGCTTGTGATTTTCAAATAAAACTGTTGGACTATAACCTGGTGTTGTAAGATTCCTTACATCACAACATAGAGTCATTGTTGCTGATATTTGATCATATTATGGACCTCCTGTTGCACACAAACAATGCAGTAATTGTCAATTGTAGATTGTTAAAGGAATAATGTCAGTATAGATCAAACTTTGCATTTCTTTAGATCATTGCACTGATGATATTAAGTGGAAGTAAATTGATTAAGATATCGAGGTGTGGACAGGAATACTGCCATTTGCCATAAGCAAAGAGAGGGCATGAAAAAATATTGGCAAGTAAAATCAAGGAAAACCCAAAGATGTTTTATAAATACATTAAGAGCAAGAGGATAACTAAGGAAAGAGTAGGGCCTATTAGAGACCAAAATGGTAACTTATGTGTGGAGGTGGAAGATGTGGGTATGGCTCTGAATGAATACTTCGCATCTGTCTTCACAAAAGAGGGGGACGATGCAGACAGTGTAGTTAAGGAGGAGTGTGAAATATTGGATGGTATAAACTTAGTGAGACAGAAAGTGTTAAGGGGATTAGCATCTTTGAAAGTAGATAAAGCACTAGGGCCGGATAAAATGTATCCCAGGCTGTTAAAAGAAACAAGGGAGGAAATAGTGGAGGATCTGAGCATCATTTTCCAATCCTCACTGGATACAGGCGTGGTGCCGGAGGATTGGAGGACTGCTAACATTGTTTAAAAAGGGAACGAGGGATAGACCGAGTAATTACAGGCCAGTCAGTCTAACATCGGTAGTGAACAAATTATTGGAATCAATTCTGAGGGACAGGATAAACCGTCATTTAGAAAGGCACGGAGTAATCAAGCACAGTCAGCATGGATTTGTTAAGGGAAGGTCATGTCTGACTAACTTGATTAAATTTTTTGAGGAGGTAACAAGGAGGGTAGATGACGGTAGTGCATTTGATGTGGTGTACATGGATTTTAGCAAGACTTTTGACAAGGTCCCACATGGCAGACTGGTCAAAAAACTATAAGCCCATGGGATCCAAGGGAAAGTGGCAAATTGGATCCAAAATTGGCTCAGTGGCAGAAAGCCACTGTCGTATTGGTCGATGGGTATTTTTTGACTGGAAGGATGTTTCCAGTGGGATTCCACAGGGCTCAGTACTAGGTCCCTTGTTTCTTGTGGTATATATTAATGATTTGGACTTAAATGTATGGGGCATGATTAAGAAGTTTACAGTTGATACAATAATTGGCCGTGTGGTTGATAGTGAGGAGGAAAGCTGTAGACTGCAGAAAGATATCAATGGACTGGCCAGGTGGGCAGAAAAGTGGCAAATGGAATTCAATCCAGAGAAACGTGAGGTAATGAATTTGGGGAGGGCAAACAAGGCAAGGGAGTACACAATAAGTGGGAGGATAGTGAGAGGTGTAGAGGAACAAAGGGACCTTGGAGTGCATGTCAACAGATCACTGAAGGTAGCAGGACAGGTAGATAAGATGGTTAAGAAGGCATATGGAATACTTCCCTTTATTAGCCGAGGCATAGAATATAGGAGCAGGGAGGTTATGCTTGAACTGTATAAAACACTGGTTAGGCCACAGCTTGAGTACTGTGTACAGTTTGGGTCACCACATTACAGAAAAGATGTGAGTGCACTGGAGAGGTTACAAAGGAGATTTATGAGATGTTGCCAGGGCTGGAGAACTTTAGCTATGAGGAAAGATTGGATAGGTTGGGGTTTCTTACCTTGGAACAGAGGAGGCTGAGGGGTGATTTAATTGAGGTGTACAACATTATGAGGGGCCTAGATAGAGTGGATAGGAAGGAACTATTTCCCTTAGCACAGAGGTCAATAAACAGGGGTCATAGATTTAAAGTAATTGGTAGAAGGATTAGAGGGGAGCTGAGGAAAATTTTTTTCACCCAGACGGTGGTGGGGATCTGGAACTCACTGCCTGAAAGGGTGGTAGAGGCAGGAACCCTCAACTCATTTAAAAAGTACCAGGATGTGCACCTGAAGTGCCGTAAGCTACATGGCTATGGACCAAGTGCTGGGAAGTGGGATTAGGCTGGGTGGCTCATATTGGCTGATGCGGACACGATGGTACAAATGGCCTCCTTCTGTGCCGTAAATTTTCTATGATTCTATGATTTCTATAAAAACCAATGTAATTTAGGACAAACCTTAACTCTAAAATTAGCTGCAAACCAAGCTTTTTGCTCCTGTTGATTTAACATGACGCTGAATTTTATTCATGCAAGAGAGCTATCAGGGCTGCTATCAATGACCATCAGACAGATTCCTGGGGGCAACTTCATACAGAGTCCCCTAAAGGCTGTACTACGAGAACGATACATCATTGCAATTGATCATTTATTGTGCTCCAAGCATCAGGTTGTTTTAGAATGCTTTAAAAAGAAAACAACAATAGTTTTGATAGACTAAACAAAACTGAAAAGCACAGATGGTGCTTTACTCATGTTGTTTTACCCATGTGAAAGGACTGTGGCACTTGTGAATTACAGTATACACCACACAAAGGCTGAACTTGTTATATGAGTCATATGGCTCTGCATAGCATTTTGACTTTGTTTGCAGTCTTGTACTATTTATACAGCTATTGAGTGACAGCCTTGGCTCCATAATAGCACTCTCACCTCTGAGTCAGAAGGTCATGAGTTCAAGCCCCACTCGAGAGACTTGAGCATGGAATCTAGACTGACACTTCAGTGCAGTACTGAGGGAGTGCTGCACTGTCAGTGGTGCCATTTTACAGTGAGACATTAAACCAATGTTCTATCTGCTATCGCAGGTGGTTGTAAACGATACCATGGCACTATTCAAAGAAGAGCAGGGACGTTCTCCTGGCGCCTTGGCTAATATTTATCGCTCAACCAGTATCACTAAAATAGATCATCTGGTCACCAATCTTTTATTGCTTGTGGGACCTTTCTGTGCACAAATTGGCTGCGTATTTCCCCTACATAACAATAGTGAGTACAATTCTAAAGTACCTCATTGGCTGTGAAGCACTTTGCGACATCCTAAGAATGTGAAAGGCGCTATATGAAAGCAAGTTCTTTCTTCCTTTAATGTACTTATGTCCTATTCTAGACAAAAGGCCATTTACTCCTTCATTAGCAATACAAATATCTGCTCCTGCAGGTTGTGAGCAGTTACTCAGTATAAAGTGGGCAGAGAAAGACCTTGCATTTATGAAGCAGCTTTCACTTCCTCAGGACATCGTAAGCTGCTTCACAGCCAATCACCTGCTTTTGAGGTGTAGTCACTGTTATGTCGACAAACACAGCAGCCAATTTGCACACAACAAGGTCCCACAAAGAGCCAATGAATGAATGAGTGAGTAACCAGATAATGTGGTGGTGTTGGTTGAGAGATAAGTATTGGCCAGGATAGCTCATCTGATCTTCGATTAGCGTAACGGGATCTTATCCGTCCACCTGAACAGGCAGACAGAGCCACCGAAAGAAAACAACTCCGACAATGCAGCACTCCCTCAGCACTGCACTGACGTACCAGCCCAGATTATGCGTTTAAGTCTCTGAAGTGTGGCTTGAACCCACAAACGGCTTGAAAAACACAACCTCTGACTCAGAGGTGAGTTTACTACCACAGAGCCAAGCTGACATCGCTAACAGCTGTGTGAGGTGCCATTTCTAATATACAATGGTCTATCTGCTGAACTATTAGACTAATCAGGGGAAACTATATCACCGTCACCGCTGGGTTTTTTTTATCGTGAGGTTCTTCTTTTAAGTTCTGGTTTGATTTTTAGTTGCTCACTTGCAAGCCAGTAAACATGAACAGGGGCCACCATATTGGGAAAACAAAGCATTCAGCAAACCTCTTCTTGTTTGTGGGAGAGAAACTGCCAATCAACTCCACCAATAATATCAGAGCACAGCATCACAGTGTAGTGTTTCAATGTAATTTATCCCATTTCCTCACAGTGTTTGCTCAAAACTTATTCATGAAGATCTTGCACTTTTAAATCACTTCGATTTTAAAATTCTCATCGCTGTTTTCAAATCCCTCTATGGCCTCGCCCCTCCCATTTCTGTAACCTCCTGCAGCCCTACAACCCTCCGAGATCTCCGCGCTCCTCCAGTTCTTGCCCCTTGCGCATCCCGATATTAATTGCTCCACCATGAAGGCCTCTCTCTCCTCCTTTAAGACACTCCTTAAAACCTACCTCTTTGACCAAGGTTTTGGTGACCTGACCTGATATCTCCTCATGTGGCTCGGTGTCAAATTTTGTTTGATAACTGTCCTGTGAAGGGCCTTGGGATGTTTTACTAGTTAAAGGTGCTATATAAATGCCAGTTGTTGTTGTTTTAAGAAGAAATCAATAATTTGCAGCATATGTTCTTAAATTTGTTCACAGAAAATATAAATGAACTCAACATAGAATCATAGAATCATAGAAGTTTACAACATGGAAACAGGCCCTTTGGCCCAACATGTCCATGTCGCCCAGTTTATACCACTAAGCTAGTCCCAATTGCCTGCACTTGGCCCATATCCCTCTATACCCATCTTACCCATGTAACTGTCCAAATGCTTTTTAAAAGACAAAATCGTACCCGCCTCTACTACTGCCTCTGGCAGCTCGTTCCAGACACTCACCACCCTTTGAGTGAAAAAATTGCCCCTCTGGACCCTTTTGTATCTCTCCCCTCTCACCTTAAATCTATGCCCCCTCGTATCTTATGTATCTTTCTCAATCCTATTGGATGGAATATATTCCAATGTGTTTTACCCTTCCCTTTTCAATTCTGAAAAACCTTTGTACTTTGCAAGACCTGTATGCCTGCAAGTTTGATTTTTTTTATAAATTTGAAAGCAATTGCAACATAAGCTTGTGACATGAGTACGAGGCAGTTCTTTCACTTCTGGTATGTATTGTCAAGAATCTTGATCGTGGGAAGAAGCTGAGAGACTGTTCTGTCAATGATGAGCGAACTGACATTTAGTGACATTGTGAATTGTAACCACATTTCCCCTCCAGCACTATCAGTCAAATATTTCATTTCACACTTGATCTCCATTTACAAAAGGTTTCCTGATATATATGAAAAAGATCACCTTTGGCACTAAATGCTGCCCAAAGCCCCAAAGTGATCCTACTTTGTCAAAGAGAACTAGGAAAACTGCAGGAAGAAGTTTAATAATGTTCAAAAATGCACTGAGGGTACTATAGTAGTGTCAGAGAGTGCATGGCCCTGGATGGAAGGTTCTGAGAGTCTCTTAACACTCAGTCTTTTTAAATGAATGAGCATCTCAGTAGCTTACCACTGAGAGCCAGAGGTGTTTGCAATCCTTAGATGAAGCACAATCTCCCAGGACAGAGAGATATATTAATGACTAACATGAATCATTATGAGCTATAGTCTTATATGGTAAAATCGCAGGTTAAATCAATTTCTTGCAGCGGGCTCCCCAGTTAAGGCAGTGACTAGCTGAGGCGTACAGACCCAGAAGGTTTGAACTCCGGTCTGTGCCAAGTTAGCAAAACTCAACCAGAGTTGCTCCAATTGGCCTCAGCACCCTTGGGTTAAAGAGGACAATGATAAAAATACCACTCAGTGTTCTGGCAACTGATCATTATCCAGTGATCCCTGGATAAGATATGACTCAGTTGCGAATGGTCCCCTCCTTCTTCAGACAACCTGACAACACACATTGTCTAGGCTCACATGTAAAGAATGACCATTTGGTCAAAGTACCAATGGACACTTGACTGTAGAACCATACCCCAGCAAGGACAACACTTCTGAAAGGGGAATGAGGACAATAACTGGCAGAAAATAAACTCTGCAGATTTCATTTTTATAGGAAATATATCACAAGCACAATTTTTCAGTGAGGACCTCAAGTATGAATCAATGCAATGGAGAACAGTGGCATCTGCCATGGAGATTGTACTATGTACACTACCATGTCCCTATGACAACAGCCAGCTGTTTCTTTAATGAGTCCAGCACCTTGGCCTCAACCACCCTTCCTGTAAACCCATTCCAGCTGTTGATCATCTGCTGTAATAGTACTTTTCTTTGGGTAATTCTTTTGTCACTACAATCCCCTCAGGACAAAAAAAAATCAAAGGATTTTAATATGCAAATCTCTTGCACAAGTATCAGAGAAAGGGCCTGTAGGACCATCAAGCATATCTCTTTTTCCTAGCTCATCCTACTTACCCATCTTCTCACGATGTCCCTCAATCCTTCCAACCTCTGAGAACAGATCTAAATGCTGCTAAGGCCATTAGTACCATTCACTTCATTAGTTTTCCTTCCCAGGTAACTTATTCTCCAAGGTTATGTGAGAAAACAAAAGTTGCTGCTGACTTCCCTTCTTCATCTTTATAATTTGTATCTGCTGTATTTTAAATTAAACATTAATTTACTATAACAACTCTCATTTATATAGCGCCTTTAATGTAGCAAAACGTCCCAAGGCCCTTCACAGATGCATTATCAGACAAAAAACAACATCAAGCCGAAGAAGGAGATATTGAGACTGGTGACCAAACACTTGGTCAAAGAGGTAGGTTTTAAGGAGAGTCTTAAAGGAGGAGAGAGAGATGGAGAGACAAGGAGATTTAAGGAGTGAATTCCAGTGCTTAGGGCCTAGACGGCTGAAGGCACAGCTGCCTATGGTGGCCATGCTTTCAGCCGATACTAACTCACTTAACTGATGCAACAAGTTTTGAAAAACATAGGAAATGAGATCCCTTTGCAAAATTGAACCAGAATCAGATGCTTGGTAGTTTAATGCTATGCACATGCTCAGGAAGGGTGATCTGTGTCATTACCGAGGGCTGCTCATTTGATTCCAGTCTCTCTGTCAATTAATTCTCTCATGCCTGCTACACTCTGTAGCTCTAACTGATTGATGAGGTGAACACAAACCCACGGTAAACCGCATCTGTTTTTTCAATGCAAGCTGTTGCTAGGTTGCAGGTGGTCAGTGACATCAGTAGCCTTGATGCGTAATTGACTCAGGTAATCACTGTGCGGATAACAAGGAAAATTGCCAAGGCTGGAAATCCGAAACAGAAAATACCAGAAATGCACAGCAATTTGACCAGCAACTAAAAGTTAAAGAAGTTCTGATGAACGGCCTCACCCAAGATATTAAACGGTCTTCCTCCTTCATCGGCTCCTGGACTGGCAACACCTCAAATTTAAAATTCTGATTCATGTGTTCAAATCCTTCCGTGACCTTGTCCCTCCCTATCTCTGTGATCTGCTCCAGCCCTACAATCCCCCGAGAACTCTGCGTTCCTCCAATTCTGGCCTCTTGCGCATCCCCGATTTTCATCGCTCCACCATTGGCAGTCGTATTTCAATCATCAACAGAGCCATTGGAGGAGCTTGGTGCCACCGTGTGATGTGAGAGAAGGTTCCGAAGGGTGCAACGGCTCTAACTTCAGATTGTAGGCCTCTGTCTGTCACTGGACGGGAAAATAAAAACAAGTGAAGTTGCTAATTGTGCACAGCAGGGCCTGGCGCTGTTTCCTTAGAGCTGGCAAGTCATGAACCTGCGATTCGTTCTGATGTTACAGCAATACTCATAGAAATAATGAGCTTCTGGTGGAAATTTAAAAAAATCACCAAATTCAGTTTTGAGTGTAGCTTAATGCAAAACAAAAACTTGAGGGTATTTGCTTACAAGTACACAGCAGGTACAATTGATTTATTCATTGATTGCACTCCTTACTTCCTGCTCCACTGCAGACCCAATGGTGAAAGACTCACAATTTCTGATCAGAACTGCAGGCATTCTAGTGATTCTTCATGATTATCAAACACACACTTACTTCCCAGGAAATCATGTGCCTTACTCTCTAAAGTGAGCCTGAAATGCTCCTGAACTATAATGGAATCTGCTGTTGGATGTTGGTGTCACTCTTCCCCCACCTCCAAGACAAAGGAATGTATCGTCATGCTGCCTTTGTCCCCCTGACCCCACCCCCCCCACCCCCCCCCCCCCCCAACTTATTGGGTGTCATCACTGCCTGCTCGATGCTACCTCAAGATTTTTGTAGAAAAGAAGAAGTTTCTTTGATTCATTCTCAGGATATGGGCATCACTGGCAAGTATTGTCCATCCCGACTTGCCCTTGTGAAGGTGGTGGTGAGCCTTCTTCTTCATGGACTGCTGCAGTTCATGTGGTGAAGGTACCCAAAGTGCTGTTAGGAAGGGAGTTCCAGGATTTTGACCCAACGACGATGAAGTAACGGCGATATATGTCCGAATCAGGATGGTGTTTGACTTGGAGGGAAACTTGGAGTTGATGGTGTTCCCATACACCTGTTACCCTTGCCCTTCTAGGTGGTGGAGGTCGCGGGTTTGGGAGGTGCTGCCGAAGAAGCCTTGGCGAGTTGCTGGAGTGCGTCCTGTAGATTGTACACACCGCAGGCACGGTGCGCCACTGGTGGAGGGAGTGAATGTTTAGGGTGGTGAATAGGCAGCCGATCAAATGGACTGCATTGTTCTGGATGGTTTTGAGCATCTTGAGTGTTGTTGCAGCTGCACCCATTCAGGCAAGTGAAGAATATTCCATCACACTCCTGACTTGTGCTTTGTAGGTGATGGAGAGGCTTTGGGGAGTCAGGACATGAGCCACTCGCCACAGAATACCCAGCCTCTGATCTGCTCTAGTAGCCACAGTATTTATGTGGCTTGTCCAGTTGATTTCTGGTTAATGGTGATCCCCAGGATGTTGATGGTGGGGGACTCGGCGATGGTAATGCCATTCGATGTCAATTAGAGGTAGTTATTCTCCCTCTTGTTGGAGATGGTCATTGCCTGGCACTTGTGTGCCACAAATGTTACTTGTCACTTATCATCCCAAGCCTGGATGTTGTCCATGTCTTGCTGCATGCAGGCATGGACTGCTTCATTATCTGATGAATTGAGAATGGAGTTGAACACTGCACAATCATTAGCGAACAGGCTCATTTCTGACCTTTTGATGGAGGGAAGGTCATTGATGAAGCAGCTGAAGTCAGAAGGACCTGCCCTGAGGAACTCCTGCAGCAATGCCCTGGGGCTGAGGTGATTGGCATCTAAAAACCACACCCATCTTCCTTTGTGTCAGGTATGATTCCAGCCACTGGAGAATTTTCCCCCTGATCCCAATTGACTTCAATCTTACTAGGGCTCCTTGGTGTCACACTCGGTCAAATGCTACCTTGATGTCCAGTGCAGTCACTCTCACCTTACCCCTGAAATTCGGGTTCTTGTATCCATGTTTGGACCAAGGCTGTAATGAGGTCTGGAACTGAGTGGTCCTGGCGGAATCCAAAATTAGCATCGATGAGCAGGTTATTGGTGAGTAAGTTCACTTGATAACACTGTTGGCGACTCCTTCTATCACTTTGCTGATGATTGAGAGTAGGCTAATCAGATGGTAACTGGCCGGGATGGATATGTCCTGTTTTTTGTGGGCAGCATTACAGCCGGAATGCTGTCGAGGCCCATAGCCTTTGCTGTGTGCAGTGCACTCAGCCGTTTCTTGATATCATGTTGAGTGAATTTAATTGGCTGCAAACTGGCATCTGTGATAGTGGGGACCTCAGTTGGAGGTCGAGAAGGATCATCCACTTGGAACATCTGGCTGAAGCTGATTGCAAACGCTTCAGCCTTGTCTTTTGCACTCACGTGCTGGGCTCCGCCATCATTGAGGATGGGAATGTTCATGGAGCTTCCTCCTCCCATCAGTTGCCTAATTGTCCATCACCATTGGATGTGGCAGGACTGCAGAGCTTTGACCTGCTCCATTGTTTGTGGGAATGCTTAGCTCTGTCTTCTAGTGCACTGCTTCGGCTGTTTAACATGATTGTAGTCCTGTGTTGTAAGCTTTACCAGGTTGGCACCTTATTTTCAGGTACACCTGGTGCTGCTCCAATTTCACTTTTCCTTTCTTTCACTTTCACTCAGAGAGTGGAATGCTTTATCACAAGTACTATTGAGTCAGAGACAACAACATGATTTAAAAGGGAATTAAATATGTATTTTTAAAAAATGAAGAATAGAAGAAGATATAGAGAAAGGGAGGGGAAATGGGATTAGAGTAGATAGCTCCAGTTGAAGTCTGGCACCAGAATAGAAACTATCGGCTGAATAGCCTCCTTCTGCACTCTAATTTCTATGATTCTATGAACATTCCCCTTTTTAGTTTGTCAATGTGCTTTTTATAAATGATACACCATAATATGCATCACACCACTCAATCCTTAGTCCTCTCTGTACAATTGCAGCACTTGCGCTTTTCTGTACCTTGGCTTCTAAAAGAACTCCCATCGAAGAAAAAAGAACTAGCAACAGAAAAATTACTACAACAGATGTAAAAGTCTTTTATTTTATAATGGCCCTGGAGTATTTCAAATCCACTGCAAAGAACGACAGGGTGCGGCACGTATTTTCTATGCTCACCGAATTGCTGGCAAGGCCACACATTGTTTGTTTGTTGCTGGGGATACAAAGATCATCGTGACAAATTTCTGTTTGATCTATAACAGCTTTTGATCAGAAACCACAGCTAGGGCTGCAGTGGATGTCTGTCCGCCATATTGGAGGCTGAGGAGGCCGTTTAGTGCCTGAATTTATAAGCCATGGTCTCTATCTTGGAGACAAAATTTCTGTTGGAATATTTTAAGAGAGATGAGAATGAGAATGTTAATGAGAAAATATCAAGTTAAGAGACTTCAGTGCCAACTGTAGTTTTTCTTTACCTCATGCTTAATACATGCAATAATTCGTATTAGAACAAAATGTCTAAGTTAGAAGCAAATCATGTTATGTAAATGCTAAAGCATTTGCATCAATTTCCACTTTTATTTTCCATGGAACTATTACCTTAGCCTTTCCTATCGAAGATAGTAGTGTCTACCTCTCCCAATGGCTCAATAGTTTGGTACTAAGCCCTTCTGCTCAGAAACATCCCAAGTTCAAGTCCTGTTCTGTGCTAACCTCAGCTGTGGTGACAATGGGGCATTACAGTCCACTGCACTGCCTCAGGCGAATGAAGGGGAAAATAAAATCAACCAAGTTTCCCACTGCTTATTGCTATCAAGTGATTCCTGTGTCTCAGGTGAGGATTTGATCGGGTGCAGCTGTGATGCCCAGAGGTCAAATTGTTATTTGACTCTCGTGTTCAAGGCATAGCGTCGTGGTCTGGTACAGCACAGGAGGAGGCCATTCGGCCCATCGTACCGACTCTTTGAAAGAACTATCCAATTAGTCACACTCCCCTGCTCTTTCCCCACAGCCCTGCAAATTTTTTTCTCCTTCAAGTATTTATCCAATTCCCTTTTGAAAGTTACTATTGAATCTGCTTCCACCGCCCCTTCAGGCAGTGCATTCCAGATCATAACAACAACATGAAGAATGATCTTTTGGATGGGGGGTACTGCCAGCACCTGTGGAACCAGATCCCAGCATGAGTCACCCCCTGCAGTAAAGGACAGAACATTGTGGAAATAGTGGTGGCCTCTGATGGTTTCTACTCTTCTAAATACTTTTATATATTATTTTACTTCAGGGAACCAAGTTTAGTAAACATTTTCGAGCCGGGCTGGTTAGTATCCCGCCATGGAGCGGTGGGACTCCAACTCAAATCCTTTCCCGACTCCCTGCTTAGTGTGATCCAGAGTCACATCCGGGCAACACATTTCCCCAATACAATGAGGAAAAGAAGCCAAGCTGCTTCACTCACCTGCTTTATTTGGTTCTTGAAATCATTTAGAAAAGAGGGTATCAGGCTGTATTTCAACCAAGAGCCCCTTATTTACAACATCATCACTGCTTGCTGGCTAACCCGCTGGTCCCACAAGAGCTGGTGCTACCTAAACATGTATTCATGGGCACAGGTAATTGCTCAGCTTGCAATCTAGATGGCTCTGTATGAGGAGTCAGTATGCAAGTTGGCTGTAATTGTTTGCTACACTTAGAGAGAACCATTAGAAGAGGCTTTGGAGTGCCTGGGCTTTTTGGCTTGTGAGTTAGAGCCTGAAAATAAGAGGTCACATAACTGATAAAATGATGGATAAAGAGTAAATGTTTTAAAAGTGTAATGGGAGGGAGAGGGGGGCTTTGGTTGAATAGCCTGCTGATGCTCACTCTCTAGGCTGAGGTATGAAAACTTATGTGAGGTTTTGGAGCCATGTGTCACTGGTACATGGTACTGGGTTCAGCAGAGTAGGGAGTCAAATTAAGAAAACATTGCTAGGTAGGAAGTAACTGGACTTGGACCTTTTCAATCCTTTTCTTTTCATTTGACATTTTCAGGAACTATCCATTAGATATTAAATTCAGGAAAGAGATTAATTCAAATGTTAACTATACCGGGAGATGGGGGGGTGGGGTTAATGCATGGGCCTGTGCCGAAGGGCTCCAGCCACATCTGGGACTTCTGACAGGGAGGCAAGCTCCGTCCAATAGGCAGCCCGCCTGTTACAACCGAAGGAGCTCAGCCTCCCCGCTTTCGTTCCCATTGGAGCAAGAAGCCACCCGTCAATGCCTTTGAGTGCCAGCACTGGAGAGCAGCAGCCCAGCCTTCACTGTTGGGGAAGGTTTTAATGGTCCAAGGGGAAGGGGGTTGTGCAGGGATGTGCCCTGGATCATAAGAACATAAGAACATAAGAAATAGGAGCAGGAGTAGGCCAATCGGCCCCTCGAGCCTGCTCCGCCATTCAATAAGATCATGGCTGATCTGATCCTAACCTCAAATCTAAAGAACACAAGAAGTAGGAACAGGACCCGGCCACTCAGCCCCTGGGCCTGCTCTGCCACCCACAGGGCCTTGACCGATCCGAACTCAGCTTCATGTCCAATTTCCTGCCCACTCCCCGTAACCCCTAATTCCCTTTACTTCTAGGAAACTGTCTATTTCTGTTTTAAATTTATTTAATGATGTAGCTTCCACAGCTTCCTGGGGCAGCAAATTCCACAGACCTACCACCCTCTGAGTGAAGAAGTTTCTCCTCATCTCAGTTTTGAAAGAGCAGCCCCTTATTCTAAGATTATGCCCCCTAGTTCTAGTCTCACCCAACCTTGGGAACATCCTTACCGCATCCACCCGATCAAGCCCCTTCACAATCTTATATGTTTCAATAAGATCGCCTCTCATTCTTCTGAACTCCAATGAGTAGAGTCCCAATCTACTCAACCTCTCCTCATATGTCCACCCCTCATCCCCGGGATTAGCCTCGAGAGCAAGTATGTATTTTCTTAAGTATGGACACCAAAACTGTATGCAGTATTCCAGGTGCGGTCTCACCAATACCTTAAATAACTGCAGCAATACCTCCCTGTTTTTATATTCTATCCCCCTAGCAATAAAAGCCAACATTCTGTTGGCCTTCTTGATCAC
Organism: Heptranchias perlo; assembly: GCF_035084215.1. Classification (NCBI taxonomy): domain Eukaryota; kingdom Metazoa; phylum Chordata; class Chondrichthyes; order Hexanchiformes; family Hexanchidae; genus Heptranchias; species Heptranchias perlo. Next base: position 12,539,242 of record NC_090331.1, on the reverse strand, counting down.
CTGCTGCACCTGCATACTAACTTTTTGATTTTCTTGCACTAGGACCCCCAGATCCCTTTGTACTGCAGTACTTACCAGTTTCTCGCCATTAAGATAATAACTTGCTCTCTGATTTTTCCTGCCAAAGTGCATAACCTCACATTTTCCAATATTGTATTGCATCTGCCAAATCTCCGCCCACTCACCCAGCCTGTCTATATCCCCTTGTAGGTTTTTTATGTCCTCCTCACTCTCTACTTTCCCTCCCATCTTTGTATCATCTGCAAACTTTGATATGTTACACTCGGTCCCCTCCTCCAAATCGTTAATATAGATTGTAAAGAGTTGGGGACCCAGCACCGACCCCTGCGGAACACCACTGGCTACTGGTTGCCAGTCTGAGAATGAACCATTTATCCCAACTCTCTGCTTCCTGTTAGATAACCAATCCTCCACCCATGCCAGAATATTACCCCCAATCCAGTGATTCTTTATCTTGAGCAATAATCTTTTATGTGGCACCTTGTCGAATGCCTTCTGGAAGTCTAAATACACTACGTCCACTGGTTCCCCTTTATCCACCCTGTACGTTATGTCCTCAAAGGACTGAAGCAAATTTGTCAGACATGACTTCCCCTTCATAAAGCCATGCTGACTTTGTCCTATCAAATTATGTTTATCTAAATGTTCCGTTACTGTCTCCTTAATAATAGACTCCAAAATTTTACCCACCACAGATGTTAGGCTAGCTGGTCTATAATTTCCAGCCTTCTGCCTACTACCCTTTTTAACTCCCAAGAGTTCTTAATTCAGCTTTGCCGGGAGCGGAGATAGGCAGTAGCAACAGCAACAACTTGCATTCATATAGCACCTTTAACATAGTAAAAAGTCCCAAGGTGCTTCACAGGAACATTAACAAACAAAATTTCAAACTGAGGCACTCATGGAAATAATAGGACCGGTGACCAAAAGCTTGCTAAAAGAGGTAGGTATTAAGGAGCATCTTAAAGGAAAAGAGAGAGGTTTAGGGAGGGAATTCCAGAGCTTAGGGCCTAGGCAGCTGAAGGCACAGCCACCAATGGTGGAGCGATGAAAATTGGGGATGTGCAAGAGGCCAGAATTGGAAGAGCGTTTGTAGGTCTGGAGGAGGTTACAGAAATAGAGAGGGGTGAGGCCATGAAGGGATTTAAGCACAAGGATGAGAATTTTAAAATCGAGGCTTTATCAGACCGGGAGCAAATGTAGGTCAGCGAGCGCAAGTGGAATGGATGATCGGGACTTTTTGCGAGTTAGGGTACGGGCTCATTGTTAGTACTGTGGAGTTGCAGGAAGTTAGCTCCTCATTTTTGCCAAGTTAGTAGTGGGAAGCAGTGAGCAGAAGAAGGAGCAGGGGGGAATCAGTCAGCCCCACACTGCTATCTCACTTCTTATTGCCTCTTGTGAGAGCAACATTATTTAGAGGCCTAGTAGCAGTCTACTTGGCCATCTCTTGGCCAACGAAGTTCATTGGATGGGGGAAGGTCAAATTGGAAAAGCGTCAGGGAATATAAATTCAACAAAAAAATTCATTTTGTATGGCCTTTTTCTGCTGCTGTTATCATTGAGCAACTAAGCCGTGACCTACAAGGCTACGGACCAAGTGCTGGAAAGTGGGATTAGGCTGGGTGGCTCATTTTCGGCCAGCGCAGACATGATGGGCCGTAAATTTTCTATCATTCTATGAAGGGCTAAAGTCTACAGAACAAGATGCTGGCATGGTTGAAAAGGAAAAGCAAATGAAGTAAATCAGGAAATATTGCTAATGGGATACCAAGCTTGGGTCTTGAAAGCCAAGACATTAGCATAATCTAATATAGAATTACACTCTTCTATACTACAGTTTAATTTAGTTTAATTTGCTCCTAGTTACAAGTGCACTGTTTTTATAAGTTGGCTGTCTAATCACATTTCTTAACCTTTTTATTATATGGGTTTTATCTCAGATCTTTCCTTTTCAGTCAAGTCAATTGTATTTCAAGCTGATTTTAAGGATTATCATTAAATTTAAACTTCTAAATACTTGGAGCCTGCACTTTTTGTTTGGTTCACATTCTCTAGTAATGCAGTTATGCTGTGGGAAATATTAAACTCTTGGATTATCACCAGAACCAGGCATGGATTGTAATTAAGATACAGGGGGCGAGCAGGACTATGTGCTGTAGCCCAATCTCTGGCACCATAATCACCACTAGCGAGGATCTACACGGAGCAGAGCCTCACATAATTACCCCCATTGTCTGAACATTTAAGGAATGACTCTTCTTTCCATTCGATCTCATCCTCCCTGGCAACATGATCCAGCTATAGATCATCTTCTGTGAATACACTTCAGAAGTACTTCATTGGCTGCAAAGCATTTTGGGATGTCTTGAGGTGGTGAAAGGCGCTATATAAATGCAAGCCTTTCTTTTCTTTCTTTACAACCCTGCACATATGCCCTATTGTACTGCTGCCTTCATGTATCTGAAAACATTGTTCTGGGTTTAATTTCTGTATCCTATTCAGACTCTTCTATACCTCCATATGGTTCAATCCAAGAAGTCTCCTTTCGAGGATGACGAGTCCTAGCTCATTAAGTTATTCCTTATAGCTCACACCTCAGTGAGGGGAAATAGTCTTTCACTATTCACTCTATCAAAACTCTTCATAATTTCATAAACTCTATTGAAACTCTCTGTTCCAGTGGATATAGTCCCAGTATCTCAAGTCTCTCCTCATAACTTTAGTTTCCCATCCCTGGGATCATTCTGGTGAATCTACATGGTGTGCTCTCTATGACGTTGATGTCCTTTCTATAAATGCAGTGCCCTAAAACTGCACACAATAATGTCACTATGGCTTAACAATATTTTGCATAAATTTATCATCTTTAATCTTGGACTCAATGCTCACATATATTAACCCCAAAATTATATTGGCTCTTTTATGGCTTTATCAACCTGCACCCACACTTTCAGAGAATTATGTATTTGAACCCCTGAGGTCTCACTGTTCAGACATACTCCTCAGTATCTTTCCATTAAATGTCTAATCTCATTCCTTGTTTTTTTCTTTCTACCAAAGTGTATTAGCTCACACTTATCCACATTAAATTCCATCTGCCATATGTCTGCCCATTCTGCTAACCGATCTTCCTGAAGACTTTTACAGTCTTCCTCACTGTTTGCCAAACTTTTGTGTCATCAACAAATTTCGAGAATGTGTTCTCTAAACCCGAGTCTGAATCATCTCTATACACTAAGGGCAAAAGTGAACCTGACACTGAGCCTTGGGGTACACCACTTCCAACCCCTCTCCTGTCTAAGCAACGCCCATTTATCCTGACTCTTCATTTCCTGTCCATCAAGCAGCTTTCTATCCATTCTGCTACATTTCCTCTTATATCATATGCCTGAAGTTTTCTAACAAGCCTCTTGTGAGTCACGTTAGTGAATGCCTTCTGAAAATCTATACATGATTCCTCTACTGATTTTCTGTTATCTATCCAATTGGTCACTTCTTCAAAAAACTCCATTAAATTTGTCAAACATGACTTGCTTTTAACAAATCTCTCCTGGTTGTCGTTGATAAACCCATACATTTCTCAGTGCTCACTAATTTTATCTTGAATTAAGGAATGTTAGTTAAGGATAACCAAAAATGTTATCACAAAGAGTGGAAAAGGTGGGCTGTTAGCAGAAAGAATTTCATCACTGGCAATTTATGCAAATTATTTTAGAGTGTTTGTTCTTTTTGTTTAAAAATTTTGAATGCTGTTTTCCTTTGAATAGCAAATGAAGATTATGGTGCAACTGGTAATACAGGTTAATAAAACCCAAAGCGCCTAAGTACTGGGCTCGAGCAATGGGTAATGACAATGAATGGCAGCTGCAAAACCTCTTGTAGGACTACTCACACTCCTAGACACAGTACAAGAGAAAACTTGATGTTGGCTAGGCATTCCTTCTCTTACATCTAGCCATCAGTTTGCCAACATAATCTTTTTTAATTATGGTATCTTATCAATCATTTCCCCCTCAGCTTTCCTCTTTTGTTCCTCCTAACTTCCAAATGTGCGATTGTACACTCTCTCGTACACTCTCTCCTCCCTGTGTTGAAATCAAGACTTATCACATAGTCTCTTACCCTTTTCCCAAATACCTCAAGACTGTGAAACTCTTTATCTCCCTCATATAATACTCTTTTCCCATAGACCTCGTAGAACTCCTTATTTCTCTCAGTCTTCCTATGTAAAACAAACTTTTAAAACCCAAGCTTGGTATCATGTAGTTACATGATGAGATTTACCTCATCTCTTCAATTTTAATCTTGTCCTGCACCTTTGGCCCTGGTCCTTTATACAGATACCTCACAAAAAAAATCTATGCATTTCTCTGTTGCATTATTAATCATTAAAATCTTAGGTCATATGTCTAATTTACTGAATTAGGGTTCACGCACTGTTGTGTATTCATTAAGTATAACACAGGAGACTCTTTGCATTTATGACCCAAGATTATATTAATATTGATTAGATTAAAGATGAACTACTCTGAAAACTGAACTTTTAATAAGTATGTATATATATTCAATAGAACGCAGTACAAAATACAAATCTTTATAGGTAATAGGGTGATTCTGAACAAATTGGGGCATGTCTAGGTAATACTGCAAAGGAATTGAATATTTTGCCCCTTCAGGCACTTAGGATCAACATCTCTGAATATTAAAACCCAATTATTGCACTGGGTATTAATGCAATAATTTAACCAATTATGATGTTAACTTTCAATTAAATTAAAAATAAAACTACACCAGTATCTGCAGAAAGTACTTTTAAATAAAATATTTATTAATGTTCTATTCTCCTCACATTACGAAATATTATTGATCACTGTATTTTTCTGGCTGTAGTGTTTATTGACTGAAAATAAAACATTAAATAGATAGGCCATTCACTAGGTTAATTAATTCAATTACTGCAACTTTTCCAATCTTCTATTAAAATACTGGTCGTTGAAATTTTAATGGATATCTTTTGCCCGTGTGTTACTGGTGGCAGCGTCCTTGTGCTCAGAGCAGAGTGAAAATGGACTCTCCCCATTAGCTTTTTTCCCCACTTACCAACTGCTTCCTTAATAATCTCTAACCTGCCCCCTCCACCCTCACCTCTGACAAGTGTGAGGAACTCATGAATTTTTTTGTCGCCAGGATAGAGAGTGAGGTGGGAGCATCTGTGCGAGGGTCAGGGGTATCTGTGTGTTCATGGCTGTGTGAGGGTCGGGGGTATCTGTGCATTAATGGTTGTGGGAGGTTCAGGGGCATCTGTGTGTTAATGGCTGTGGGAGGGTCAGGGGCATCTGTGTGTTAATGGCTGTGGGAGGGTCAGGGGCATCTGTATGTTAATGGCTGTGTGAGGGTCGGGGGTATCTGTGTGTTAATGGCTGTGGGAGGGTCAGGGGCATCTGTGTGTTAATGGCTGTGGGAGGGTCAGGGGCATCTGTGTGCTAATGGCTGTGGGAGGGTCAGGGGTATCTGTGTGCTAATGGCTGTGGGAGGGTCAGGGGCATCTGTGTGTTAATGGCTGTGGGAGGGTCGGGGGTATCTGTGTGTTAATGGCTGTGGGAGGGTCAGGGGCATCTGTGTGCTAATGGCTGTGGGAGGGTCAGGGGTATCTGTGTGTTAATGGCTGTGGGAGGGTCAGGGGTATCTGTGTGCTAATGGCTGTGGGAGGGTCAGGGGTATCTGTGTGCTAATGGCTGTGGGAGGGTCAGGGGCATCTGTGTGTTAATGGCTGTGGGAGGGTCAGGGGCATCTGTGTGCTAATGGCTGTGGGAGGGTCAGGGGTATCTGTGTGCTAATGGCTGTGGGAGGGTCAGGGGCATCTGTGTGTTAATGGCTGTCGGAGGGTCGGGGGTATCTGTGTGCTAATGGCTGTGGGAGGGTCAGGGGCATCTGTGTGCTAATGGCTGTGGGAGGGTCGGGGGTATCTGTGTGTTAATGGCTGTGGGAGGGTCAGGGGCATCTGTGTGTTAATGGCTGTGGGAGGGTCGGGGGTATCTGTGTGTTAATGGCTGTGGGAGGGTCGGGGGTATCTGTGTGTTAATGGCTGTGGGAGGGTCAGGGACATCTGTGTGCTAATGGCTGTGGGAGGGTCGGGGGTATCTGTGTGCTAATGGCTGTGGGAGGGTCAGGGACATCTGTGTGCTAATGGCTGTGGGAGGGTCGGGGGTATCTGTGTGTTAATGGCTGTGAGAGGGTCGGGGGTATCTGTGTGTTAATGGCTGTGGGAGGGTCGGGGGTATCTGTGCGTTAATGGCTGTGGGAGGGTCGGGGGTATCTGTGTGTTAATGGCTGTGGGAGGGTCAGGGGTATCTGTGCGTTAATGGCTGTGGGAGGGTCAGGGGTATCTGTGCGTTAATGGCTGTGAGAGGTTGAATGGCTGATAGTGGTTGTATGTGGTCAAAGGATACTTGTGTTAATGGGTGAATGAGGGTGAGGTATCATTGTGTTAAAGGCTGAGTGTGGGTAGGGAGTCCTTGTGTTAGGGATACTTTGAATTTGAGAATCATCCATTATTGTCAATGTGAAATTGGAGTGTCTGGATGCTAATGGCAGTTTGAGTTTGGACTGTGAGTACTAAGAGTAGTACAATTTTGGAATATTTGTATTAATAGCAAGTTGAAGTTGAAGACTCCTCGTATTAATGACAATTGTAAACAATTTTACAACACCAAGTTATAGTCCAGCAATTTAATGACAGTATTAATGACAGTATAAAGTTACAGCATTTGTTGGAATGTTTGTGTGTTAATGGCAATGTGAGGTTGAAGTGTCCTTGTGTGGATAGCAATGTGAGCTTTGAATTTGCATGTGTTAATGACCATGTTGGTTGGAGTGTCATTGTGAATGACAGTGTGACACTGGAGTGTTTATGTTAATAGTTGGAGTATGTAAATTAAGAGCAGTGTGAGATTGCAGTGCGTGTGTTAATGGCAGTGTGAGGTTGGACAGTGTATAATGCCAATTTGTATTCTGTGTGAATGATAGTATCAATGTGATCATCGTTGGTTTGTGTTAGCTGATCTCAAATGGGGCATTAGTTTAGGTGTTCCTTCTCCAACGCCTCTCCTCCGTTATCCAGCTGGGTGGGACCGCCCTCGCCTGGTTCCATTCCTGTCTATGTTGACATAGCCAGAAAATCTTCTGCAATGGCTTCTCTTCCTTCTCCTGCACCGTTATCCCTAGAGTCCCCCAAGGATCTATCCTTGGCTCCCTCCTATTTCTCATCCATATGCTGCCCCTCCCTAAACCTCTCAGACCCTCTACCTCTCTCGACTCCTTTAAGTCGCTCCCTAAAACTTAACTCTTCGACCAAGCTTTTCATCACTTGTACTAATATTTCCTTATGGCGGCTCGGTGTCAAACTTTGTTTGTTAACCTCCTGTGAAGTGCCTTCAGATGTTTTACTATGTTAAAGGTGATAATAAATGCAAGTTGTTGTTGCTACGGTTGGCCTCAGCTTGGGCTAGGGAGAGGAAAGATCATACAATGTCCCACTCTGGGACAGGAATGATTTTGCCTGTTGTCCCCTCTATCATTAAATAACCTGTTGACTGGTTATGATCAAGGTTCACAAATAAAGGAAGAACACTTGGTGTAGAGTCAGAATCATCAGGAGAAGAGAAAATTAGGAGAGAAATGATTTGTGCGATGTTGGGTTATCATTACATTAATCTCAGCGTGGAGCCAGAGTATCCTCGTGTTAATGGTGATGTGACACTGGAGCGCTTCTATTAGGCAGTCTGAGGTTTGAATATCGTTGTTAGTTTATTTGCTGAGGTTCGAGTGATTGCGAATTTATGGTGTGAGGTTGCGGGTGTTTGTATTAATTTATAGTGTGAAGCTGGAACTGTGATGCTAAGGATATTGGCTATTTTGTTTAGTCTATCTCTCCTCTTTACCGTAATGTAGTATTAATTTAAGACGCTCGGTTGCAGTATCTGTGTTAATGGCTGTTTGAGGTTGTATTGTTAAGATTAAGAGCACATCCGATAGAAATTGTGAATGATTTTGATAAGAAAAGTGACATGACCTGCGCCGGATGCCATCTTGGTATAGGTATTCGCGCATGTGCAAATAACGGACGCCGGCAGCATGTAAAGTAAGGAGAAAATAGATACAATCAGCGTGCGACTCTGATTTAAAGTGATAAGTCCCAAAATGGTGTCTAACACTCAACTCAACGCACAGCCTTAGCCATGACCATCTGAACATGTCCTAGATGGCCTGGAGGACCCCCCCACCAGTGCTATTTAAAGGGCCAATGCAGGATTTACAGGTTAGTGGCTGGATTATTGCTCCTGGCTGCTGATGCATTTGTATCTGTTTTTGAAGGTCTCCTATACTTGAATACTAGGACGCGGGGACATAGCCTAACATTTAGAGCCAGGACATGCAGGAGTGAAGTTAGGAAATGCTTCTACACGCAAAGGGTGGGAGAAGTTTGGAATACTCTTCTGCAAACGGCAGCTGATGCGAGCTCAATTGTGAATTCTAAATCTGAGATTGATAGATTTCTGTGAACCAGGGATACGGGGCTAAGACAGGTATATGGAGTTAGGTCACAGATCAACCATGATCTCATTGAATGGCGGAACAGACTCGAGGGGCTAAATGCCACTGCAACTTGTTGCCTCCTGTTATGCGCCACCTTCTCCTGCAAGAAAGTGGAACGAACGTGTGTCTGGGTGATGTGCCTGTCATGGTTGAATAGCTGCCTGTGTGTGTGGCCTGTGAGTTTTGGGTGGGCGGCTTGCAACAGTGGTAATGTGCGAGGGTGAGGGGAAAGCAACTGATTAGTTGGAAGAGTTGAGTACTGATGGAAAGAGTTTGTTGGTAGGTGGGTGATGGGGGGTGTAGTGCGTGGAGCAGTGGATGCGGCGAGTGGTGCAGTTGGTAGGAGACACCAATTGACAGTTGACCTCACTCACCTTGACCACTCGTGTCAAAGCATTGAACAACTCCCTGCACTGCATCCATGTCCGTGGTGCTGTGCGCCAGGCATTGACTTCATCCCCCGTTGCCTCCTACTGCCTTTTGGGCATAAGTCTCGAAGGCCTCTTGCTTCCCGCACCCCCCCCCCCCCGCCAACCCTGGCGGATATAGGATGTCCCACCTTCCGTCCACCTCTTGTACCAAGGCCTCTTGTGCTTCAGCAGAGAACTTTGGAGCATGCTCACTCGCAGGCCTGGTACAAACTCAGATTGGTGAGGTCTTTATTCAATGTTTTTACATAACTCACCAGTTTGTAAACAAAGGGATGGGAACTGCATCTGTGTTTTATGTGTGCGCTGTCTGATCTCCGTTCAGACTCCGTGCAGACAGCAGACTGTTATTTTTTAGCAAATAACAGGTACTGGCTACCTTTGAGATTTGTAAGAGACATCCTCCCGTTAAGAGATTGGGGCTCCCCCTGCCGGTGGAAAGTGTGCATTTATTTGAATCATCGTGTAAGGCTCACCTTTCACTGTCTCGTCCTGCCTGCGCAGGGGCCATCGGGCGCGGGTTAATAGCGGATTGCGCTACTCACGCCCAATAATAGGCCTTATCCAATTTTTTTTTCCCTCCCATAAATTTAGGATCATCACTAAAAGATTGAACGGAGAGTTTAGGAGAAATTTTATTATGTAGAGTGTTGTTAGCACACAGAATGTTCTTCAGTGCTAGAAGCAGAATACACAATAGCTTTGATAGAATCATAGGGGGTAATCTTAATGGTTAACGCCAGGCAGAAAGCAGGTGATAGAGAATCAGCAGCCCGTTTTTAAACCCCACTCGAATTTCTTCTCCATTATGGAAAAGAAAATAGGACGAGGTGGAAAACAGACTTAAATAAGGCTTTCAAAATTTGTCCCTCTAGCTTTTCTTCAAAATGTTTTGAAAAAATAACCAAACAAATTTTGCTAACGACAGAGAGAAGCATTTGGTTACCTAAATGCTACTGCCACGTACTGAGAAATTGTGCACACTGTACGTGCCCAGAGTGCAGGAACTTCCTACAGCTCGTGTAACTGCTCTGGGCAGATCTGTCAAGAGGAGACCTTCAAGTAAAATTTCCCGCCTCCGATATCCGCCACAGCTGTTTTTCGCTGGATGTGCCCAATCGCAGAATGGGTCTCTCCATTCCTTCCTATGAAGATCAAGCCTCTGGAACTCTACCCCAGCAAGAGTTATTGAGGAAAGGAGAGGCCAAAATTGGATGTTGACATGTATATGATAAAATGTTTACTAAATGGTCCCAACCTTGCGTCGTTTGTTACACTGCTACAGTTCATTGACTTGCCACTGATGCCGAGGACAGAATCAAAGTGTGTTACTGCACTATTGTTATACACTAAATTGGCTCAATGTCATCAGCAAAATAAACAATTGGCAAAAGAAAAACACAGCTAATAATTAATGTAGGTGCTCCTGCTCCTTCTGACCCCACAAGAAAAGTTTAAAAGAAATTTAAAAAATAATATTTGCTTCTTCTGGCCCTGATCCGTTTGCCTGTTGTCTTCACCTGGTGGACCCCTCAGGCCGCCGAGTTAAAATTGCAAGTCAGGCCTCAATGATGTCATTGGGACCCCAACATGCATATGTAAGAAAGGGACCCCGCCGGCTTTGGGCGGCTATCCTTGTTGCCTGCTCTGTTGAGCAGGTTAAAATCGGGAACCGTCAGCTCCTGTGCAGGTAAGTAACCTGGGTGATTTTAAATGTCCACCCACCCAGTTTCCACCGGTTCAAATCCCCCCCTTGATCTTATCTAAAGCAGCAACAGGAAATGGCCTGGAATTTCCTGAAAATTTGCACCAAAACCCGAATGCTGATATTTTTCTTTGGCGCAAAAGATCGAGGAAATTCGGGCGTAGCGTAAAAACGGACACAAGTCACTTATGCCCGAATTCCCTCGATCTTTTACACCGATTCTACCAAAACCCTTTATTGCTTATTAACATAGCCCCGCCCCTATGCAAAAGTAAGAGTCATGCGAATTTGCTGAATTTACGTCAGTTATGAATGGACTGAAAATTTAGGCCTAAAATTACCCTTAAGACCTAAAATGTAGTTTCTGTATCTTTGAATTCATCTTTATGGCTTCAGAGTGATTGGCATTAAAAATTGAATAACTTCCATGATTGTGTTTTCTTAAACATGCTGGCCCAGAGTTACCGCTAGATTGTGCTGGCTTTTTCAGCGGAATCTGGCCGAATCAGCGCAAAACATTGCGGAATTTCGAATTACACCAGGTATAATTTGCGCCCAGCGTAATTCAAGTTTCCGCGATCTTTTGCACTGGCTCAAAAAAAAATCGCACTGAAACTGGCCCTGGCCGTGACCCCCCTCGCCCTCCCAAACTTGAAACAACGAGGACGGTAAGTTTCCATCGATTGAGCCTGCCTGCGGCCGTTCGAGGAAAGTTTTAAAATTAAGCTTGTTTTCTTGGGCGCAAAGACATTATTAAACGTTTTTAGATCGTAAATTAATATTTTTAACTAAGAAACTTACTAGTGTACACCAATGAAAGTAGGAAATGCTTCAATATAGTTTTGAGTGATTTTCAGTGATATTAAATCAGGTTACTTACAGGCAGAGGACTGGACACCTTTATTAAACATGGTTATTTTTAGTGAGAAAGCCTTTTTCGACTGTATTAATAAAACTGCACCAGGTTACCACTCTTAAATACAAATCTTAAATACATCAACGAATATTTTTGATTGCAAAAAAAACCAAACTATTATTCTCTGTTAAGCTGCCGAATTGCATTGATTTATGGCAGGTTTTACGTTTGTGATTATGTTAATGCATTTTAGTGGAAGTTCGGCGTAAAATGTGACAGCGCAATTTTTGGGTGCAATTTGGGCCCAAAATGCCGATTGTGCCAAAAGCGGAAGCTCCAGGTCACTGTGCCTAATGGGCATAAACGATACCTTCGTTTTGATGTATAAATAGGAACATAAAGAAGGAATATGGCCTGAGTTTGGTGCTATCCTTGGATTCCCGTTGCTTACTCTGATTTCCACTTGTTCTTACGCCGGTTTTCCTGCGTTTGCTGAAGAAAGCCTCAGGAAATTTCGGCGTAACCCGCTGATGGGAAAATCAGCATGGATTTTGGTGTAACTTGCCAGTCATGCTGTTTCAGGAAAAATCCGGGTTAATAGCAAACTAGTTCAAGTTACACACACTACCATCCTAATTAACATTTTCTAATAAACTGTTCACAGAAACATGAATTATTCATCCATTACTGCAGCTCTATTACAACTATTCAGCTAACTAATATGCAATACAACAGTTCAAAATATTCAACTGCTTGGAGGAGAGGGCAGAATGGAGCAAGACAGATTTTTGGATAATGTTGGGTCGAAATATTAGCATCACACCCTCAAAAATCTGGGACTTTGTTTTTGCTTCATCCAGTGACAGGACTCCGGGCTTTATCTCTTCATCTTTTCATTTCTCTTTTTGTATTGCTTCAGGAGTTTGAAAGGAGACGGAATCTGTCAGAAATAAAAACTGGAAATACTCATCTGTGGAGAGAGAAACAGAGTTAACATTTCAGATCGATGGCCTTTCGCCAGAACTGGAATAAGTAAAGATTTAACAGTTTTGAAGCAAGTGCAGAGCCAGGGGAGGGGTAGAGAGCAGGGGGAGGGGGGGAGGAGGAGAAGAAGGGTGGGGAGGAGGAGAAGAGAGAGAGAGAGAGGGAGGAGGAAAAGAGAGAGAGAGAGAGAGAGGGAGGAGGAAAAGAGAGAGAGAGAGAGAGAGAGAGAGAGGGAGGAGGAAAAGAGAGAGAGAGAGAGAGAGAGAGGGAGGAGGAAAAGAGAGAGAGAGAGAGAGGGAGGAGGAAAAGAGAGAGAGAGAGAGAGGGAGGAGGAAAAGAGAGAGAGAGAGAGAGGGAGGGGGAAAAGAGAGAGAGAGAGAGAGAGAGAGGGAGGGGGAAAAGAGAGAGAGAGAGAGAGAGAGAGAGGGAGGAGGAAAAGAGAGAGAGGGAGAGAGAGAGAGAGAGAGAGGAGGAAAAGAGAGAGAGAGAGAGAGAAGGAAAAGAGAGAGAGAGAGAGAGAAGGAAAAGAGAGAGAGAGAGAGAGAAGGAAAAGAGAGAGAGAGAGAGAGAAGGAAAAGAGAGAGAGAGAGAGAGAAGGAAAAGAGAGAGAGAGAGAAGGAAAAGAGAGAGAGAGAGAAGGAAAAGAGAGAGAGAGAGAGAGAGAAGGAAAAGAGAGAGAGAGAGAGAGAGAGGGGGAGGAGGAAAAGAGAGAGAGAGAGAGAGAGAGGGAGGAAGAAAAGAGAGGGAGAGAGAGAGAGAGGGAGGAGGAAAAGAGAGAGAGAGAGAGAGAGAAGGAAAAGAGAGAGAGAGAGAGAGAAGGAAAAGAGAGAGAGAGAGAGAGAGAAGGAAAAGAGAGAGAGAGAGAGAGAAGGAAAAGAGAGAGAGAGAGAGAGAAGGAAAAGAGAGAGAGAGAGAAGGAAAAGAGAGAGAGAGAGAAGGAAAAGAGAGAGAGAGAGAGAGAGAGGGAGGAGGAAAAGAGAGAGAGAGAGAGAGAGAGGGAGGAAGAAAAGAGAGAGAGAGAGAGAGAGAGGGAGGAAGAAAAGAGAGAGAGAGAGAGAGAGAGAGAGGGAGGAGGAAAAGAGAGAGAGAGAGAGAGAGAGAGAGGGAGGAGGAAAAGAGAGAGAGAGAGAGAGAGAGAGAGGGAGGAGGAAAAGAGAGAGAGAGAGAGAGGGAGGAGGAAAAGAGAGAGAGAGAGAGAGGGAGGAGGAAAAGAGAGAGAGAGAGAGAGGGAGGAGGAAAAGAGAGAGAGAGAGAGAGGGAGGAGGAAAAGAGAGAGAGAGAGAGAGAGAGAGAGGGAGGGGGAAAAGAGAGAGAGAGAGAGAGAGGGAGGAGGAAAAGAGAGGGAGGAGGAAAAGAGAGAGAGGGAGGAGGAAAAGAGAGAGAGGGAGAGAGAGGGGGAGGAGGAAAAGAGAGAGAGAGAGAGAGAGGGGGAGGAGGAAAAGAGAGAGAGAGAGGGAGGAGGAAAAGAGAGAGAGAGAGAGAGAGAGAGAGGGAGGAGGAAAAGAGAGAGAGAGAGAGAGAGAGAGAGGGAGGAGGAAAAGAGAGAGAGAGAGAGAGAGAGAGAGGGAGGAGGAAAAGAGAGAGAGAGAGAGAGAGAGAGAGGGAGGAGGAAAAGAGAGAGAGAGAGAGAGAGAGAGGGAGGAGGAAAAGAGAGAGAGAGAGAGAGAGGGAGGAGGAAAGAGAGAGAGAGAGAGAGAGAGAGGGAGGAGGAAAAGAGAGAGAGAGAGAGAGAGAGAGGGAGGAGGAAAAGAGAGAGAGAGAGAGAGAGAGGGAGGAGGAAAAGAGAGAGAGAGAGAGAGAGAGGGAGGAGGAAAAGAGAGAGAGAGAGAGAGAGAGAGGGAGGAGGAAAAGAGAGAGAGAGAGAGAGGGAGGAGGAAAAGAGAGAGAGAGAGAGAGGGAGAGAGAGAGGGAGGAGGAAAAGAGAGAGAGAGAGAGAGAGAGAGAGGGAGGAGGAAAAGAGAGAGAGAGAGAGAGAGAGGGAGGAGGAAAAGAGAGAGAGAGAGAGAGAGGGAGGAGGAAGAGAGAGAGAGAGGGAGGAGGAAAAGAGAGAGAGAGAGAGAGAGAGAGGGAGGAGGAAAAGAGAGAGAGAGAGAGAGAGAGAGGGAGGAGGAAAAGAGAGAGAGAGAGAGAGAGGGAGGAGGAAAAGAGAGAGAGAGAGAGAGAGGGAGGAGGAAAAGAGAGAGAGAGAGAGAGGAGGAAAAGAGAGAGAGAGAGAGAGGAGGAAAAGAGAGAGAGAGGGAGGAGGAAAAGAGAGAGAGAGGGAGGAGGAAGAGAGAGAGAGAGAGAGAGGGGGAGGAGGAAGAGAGAGAGAGAGAGAGAGAGGGGGAGGAGGAAGAGAGAGAGAGAGAGAGAGGGGGAGGAGGAAGAGAGAGAGAGAGAGGGGGAGGAGGAAGGAGAAGAGAGAGGAGGGGAGGAGGAGAAAGGGAGAGAGGGGGAGGAGGAGAAGAGAGAGAGAGGGGGAGGAGGAGAAGGGAGAGAGAGGGGGAGGAGGAGAAAGGGAGAGAGAGGTGGGGAGGAGAAAGGGAGAGAGAGGTGGGGAGGAGAAGAGAGAGAGAGGGGGGAGGAGGAGAAGAGAGAGAGAGGGGGAGGAGGAGAAGAGAGAGAGAGGGGGAGGAGGAGAAGAGAGAGAGAGGGGAGGAGGAGGAGGAAGGAGGGAGCAGGAAGGAGGGAGCAGGAAGGAGGGAGCAGGAAGGAGGGAGGAGAAGAGAGAGGAGGGGAGGAGGAGAAGAAAGGGAGAGAGAGGTGGGGAGGAGAAGAGAGAGAGGGGGGGAGGAGAAGAGAGAGAGAGGGGGGGAGGAGGAGGAAGGGAGAGAGAGGTGGGGAGGCGAAGAGAACAAAAAGGAAGGCCTGTGATAGGGTGACTGTGCAAATGTCTGATGCAAATGGGACTCTGGTTTGACAGAGCGACAGGGAGAGGTAAATAAAGGAGGCAAGTTACGCAACATGATTGTGGTAAAAATCTAACATGGGCATAGAATCAGAAATGTCAGCACCAAAGGCCATTCAGCCCATCGTACCTGTGCCAGTTCTAGCTTCTCATCAAAATTATCCACCCAGATCCCATTTCCCTTTTTCCCTGAACCCTTTCTAATCTTTTGCTTCTTCAAGTGTTTGTCTAATTCCCTCTTAAATGTGGTGATTGATTCGGTTACCTCTTGTGGTCATGCATTCCATATTCTAATAACCCTTTGTGTGAAAAAGTTTCAGATGGATGTAAAAGATCCCAGGGCACTATTTGAAGAAGAGCAAAGGCGTTCTCCCCAGTGTCCTGACTGACATTTATCCCTGAAGCTACATCAATTAAAAAAACAGAAGATCTGGTCATTTATTTCATTGCTGTTTGTGGGACCTTGCTGTGCGCAATTTGGCTGCCGTGTTTCCTACATCACAACAGTGACTACACTTCAAGAGTACTTCATTGGCTGTAAAGCGCTTTGGGGCATCCTGAGGTTGTGAAAGGTGCTATGTAGGAACATAGGAACAGGAGTAGGCCATTCAGCCCCTCGTGCCTGCTCTGCCATTTGATAAGATCATGGCTGATCTGTGATCTAACTCCATATACCTGCCTTTGGCCCATATCCCTTAATACCTTTGATTGCCAAAAAGCTATCTATCTCAGATTTAAATTTAGCAATTGAGCTCGTATCAATTGCCGTTTGTGGAAGAGAGTTCCAAACTTCTACCAACCTTTGTGTGTAGAAATATTTTCTAATCTCACTCCTGAAAGGTCTGGCTCTAATTTTTAGACTGTGCCCCCTACTCCTAGAATCCCCAACCAACGGAAATAGTTTCTCTCTATCCACCCTATCCATTCCCCTTAATATCTTATAAACTTCGATCAGATCACCCCTTAACCTTCGAAAATCCAGAGAATACAACCTCAATTTGTGTACTCTCTCCTCGTAACTTAACCCTTGAAGTCCGGGTATCATTCTAGTAAATCTACGCTGCACTCCCTCCAAGGCCAATATGTCCTTCCGAAGGTGCGGTGCCCAGAACTGCTCACAGTACTCCAGGTGCGGTCTAACCAGGGTTTTGTATAGCTGCAGCATAACTTCTGCCCCCCTTGTACTCCAGTCCTCTAGATATAAAGGCCAGCATTCCATTAGCCTTATTGATTATTTTCTGCACCTGTTCTTGACACTTCAATGATCTATGTACCTGAACCCCTAGGTCCCTTTGGACATCCACTGTTTTTAACTTTTTACCATTTAGAAAGTACCCTGTTCTATCCTTTTTTGATCCAAAGTGGATGACCTCACATTTGTCTGCATTGAATTCCATTTGCCACAGTTTTGCCCATTCACCGAATCTATCAATATCGCTTTGTAATTTTATGTTTTCACCTACGCTGCTTACAATGCCACCAATCTTTGTGTCGTCGGCAAACTTAGATATGAGACTTTCTCTGCCTTCATCTAAGTCGTTAATAAATAGTGAATAATTGAGGCCCCAAGACAGATCCCTGTGGGACTCCACTAGTCACATCCTGCCAACGTGAGTAACGACCCATTATCCCTACTCTCTGTCGCCTTTCGCTCAGCCAATTTCCTAACCAAGTCCGTACTTTTCCCTCGATTCCATGGGCTTCCATCTTAGCTAACAGTCTCTTATGTGGGACCTTATCAAATGCCTTCTGGAAGTCCATATAAATAACATCCATTGACATTCCCCTGACCACTACTTTAGTCGCCTCCTCAAAAAATTCAATCAGGTTTGTCAGGCATGACCTGCCTTTCACAAATCCATGCTGGCTCTCTCTGATTAACTGAAAATTCTCGAGGTGTTCAGTCACCCCAACCTTAATTATAGACTCCAGCATTTTCCCCACAACAGATGTTAGGCTAACTGGTCTATAATTGCCTGGTTTCCCTCTCTCTCCTTTCTTAAAAAGCGAAGTGACATGTGCAATTTTCCAATCTAGGGGGACAGTTCCTGAATCCAGAGAACTTTGAAAGATTATAGTTAGGGCATCTGCAATGTGCTCACCTACTTCCTTTAAAACCCTGGGATGGAAACCATCTGGTCCTGGGCCGGACCAAATAAATGCAAGTCTTTTTCTTTGAACCCCTCGCTAACATCTATTATTTCACGTTTCTTGGACCACACTCTCCCTCCCCCCACACCATGTGAAAGAAAATTGAGCAGGGAATTATTAATGATTTTGGATATCAATTTTACACTGAGGCTTAAGGAGATGTTTTCATGGGTTTTGAGTGCCATGCCATTCAATGCACTCTAAACCAACTAGAACAGGCAAAATCCCATCAAACACATTGACGAATACTTTGAGTGTAAGTCGCTGGTGAAGTGAACATCTTGATGATTACACGAACGGACGACTACAGAAGATATATCATGCGTTTCTTGCAGAGCTCAAATCTCAAGGCACATTGCATTAGCATTTGATTTTTGTTGCACTGGCATTTTTCACATTGAAGTCAATGGACGCGTGTAAACAGATTAAAAGACCAGCTTATATGCTATGTAAATCCTTAAACCGTTTTATTATCTCCGCTACTTTAATGCACAAGGGGTTCGATTTGTCTCTTGACGAGTGGTGGAGCGTTCTGTGATAAAATTGCAGCAGATCCACACAATTATCAGCAACACCATATACTGTGTCATTTTCAAAGTTCGGGGCGCCAGCAAACATGGGATTGTGCAGCTGAAACGTAACGAACACCGTTGTCAGTCTTGAACCTGCACGATCATGCTTGCCAATTAAACATAATTTGTCTTTGAGGAGCAGTAGTTAATTGTAAAGAATTCAAATGGAATTCCCGAAACATCAAGAGAAACTGGGACTGTGAAATGTAGGCATTTTTGATTCTTCCCTCCTTTAGGTCCAACACCATTACCTGGCCAAGCGTGTAGGTAGACAAACTCTTCCCAAGCTTTTCATGATCTAACCACCAGGAGGTACTTAATAACAGCTCAGGGTAATTCCCTTTCTAATTTTACCTGCACCTCTCTCTTGAGAGAGATAACTAACTGATCCTTCCCTCCCTCCCATTGGCGAGGGGTGAAGAAATTGCAACAAAACAAAGTACCATTGTACCACATTTCTTTTCTCAAGATTGCAGTCTGTTTACTGGTGGAGGTGATACCTATAAAGAAAAAGATCACTAATAGTTTTGCACTCGTTGGGTTTTGGGATGTCAGTGCTGGGAGCATTTTGTTCAAATCAGTAGTATGCAGGTAAGGTGTAGCATAGTTGATGCAGAGCAAATCTCCAACTCAAGCGCAAACCCCAGTGCACCAGTGTGACCTATTCTTTTTCCAATCATCCTTAAGGCATCTCCAATCAAGAATGCAAATCCATGGCTAGTTTTGTGCAGTGTATTCATCTCCGGTAGGAACTGAGCAAAGCCCATTGTGCACATAACAGCTACCATCCGCAGACAAGACATTACATGCATTCCATTAGTGTAGATCAGGGCCAAGCCCAGTGAAACGATGTTATGCTAACTGACTCTGTCAGCCACCATCTTAAAGAGATGGTACTTTTTAAATTGTTACTTTTTGCTTAGTTTTAGTGGTCATGTTAGCGATAGAAGCTGCTTCATCAATGACCTTACCTCCATCATAAAGTCAGAAAAGGGGATATTCGCTGATGATTGCACAGTGTGCAGTTCCATTCGCAACCCCTCAGATAATGAAGCAGTCTGTGCCCGCATGCAGCAAGACCTGGACAACATCCAGGCTTGGGCTGATAAGTGGAAGTAACATTTGTGCCAGACAAGTGCCAGGCAATGACCATCTCCAACAAGAGAGAATCTAACCACCTCCCCTTGACATTGAACAGCATTACCATCGCCGAATCTCCCACCATCAACACCCTGGGGATCACCATTGATCAGAAACTTAATTGGACCAGCTACAAGAGCAAGTCAGAGGCTGGGTGAGTGACTCACCTCCTGACTCCCCAAAGCCTTTCCACCATCTACAAGGCACAAGTCAGGAGTGTGATGGAATACTCTCTACTTGCCTGGATGAGTGCAGCTCCAACAACACTCAACAAGCTCGATACCATCCAGGAAAAAGCAACCCACTTGATTGGCACCCCATCCACCACCCTAAACATTCACTCCCTTCACCACCGGCGCACAGTGGCTGCAGTGTGTACCATCCACAGGATGCACTGCAGCAGCTCTCCAAGGCTTCTTCGACAGCACCTCCCAAAAACCCGCAACCTCTACCACCTAGAACGACAAGAGCAGCAGGCACATGGGAACAATACTACCTGCACGTTCGCCTCCAAGTCAGACACCATCCCAATTTGGAAATATATCGCTGTTCCTTCATCGTCGCTGGGTCAAAATCCTGGAGAACCTTCACCACACGGACTACAGCAGTTCAAGAAGGCGGCTCACCACCACCTTCTCAAGGGCAATTAGGGATGGGCAATAATTGCTGGTCTTGCCAGCGTCGCCCACATCCCATGAACAAATTTTTGAAAAGAAGCAATGGGAAAGTGGTTAGAAAGTGCAACTCACTACCACAAGGAGTAGTTCAGGTGAATAACATAGATGCATTTAAGGGGAAACTAAATTAGTACATGAGGGAGAAAGGAATAGAAAGGATATGCTGATTGGGTTAGATGAAGAGGGTGGGAGGAGGCTCGTGTGGAGCATAAACACCAACATAGACCAGTTCAGCCAAATGGCCTGTTTCTGTGCTGTAAATTCCATGTAAAAGCAGATATAAACCCATGGAGATTACAGCACAGTAGGAGACTATTCACCTAACTCGTTAACTAGAGCTGTCTACTCTAATCCCATTTCCATGTAACTCCCCAATTTGTTTTATACTCTTCCTTTTCAAATACTTACCATTTCCCCTTTAAATAATTTTGGGGTGATTCTGCAGTCTGGCCCTCCCAGCGGGGAG
Source organism: Heptranchias perlo (assembly GCF_035084215.1). Lineage (NCBI taxonomy): Eukaryota > Metazoa > Chordata > Chondrichthyes > Hexanchiformes > Hexanchidae > Heptranchias > Heptranchias perlo. Next base: position 12,518,760 of record NC_090331.1, on the reverse strand, counting down.
CAGTGCTCGTGGAGAGAGTGCATCTCTGAAGATCATGGGCTACTTGCTCACTCGGAGCATCGGATTGTCTAAACACCCATTACGGTCTCCGTCTCAATATGCACCTGTGGCAAAGTGTCCTGTGTTGTAATGTGGCTCAGTTGGTCGCACTCTCACCTTTGAGTGAGCAGGTTTATCGGTTCAAGCCCCACTCCAGAGACTTGCACATGTAATCTAGGCTGATACTTTACTGCTACATTGTCAGAAGTGGTGTCTTTTGGATGAGAAGTTAAACCAAGGCCCCCATCTGGCTTCTCAAGGTAGATGTAAAAGATCCCATGGCACTGTTTGAAGGCGAGCAGGGGCATTCTTTCAGTGTCCTGGCTGTTAGAGGACAGGTGTTCTTATTTATAATTTACTCCTCAAATCAATCAGGTTCTTACACATTGAATATCAAGCATCACAGATTTATTAAAGATACAGTCCATGTAATAGTACTTAAACATACACTTAAAAGGTACTACTTACAACCAGACCTAATGAGGGATGTTTGGGGATTCAAACATGTTACAGTTCTGAGCTCAGTATCTTAGGCCTTTTCGAATCCAAATACTCATTATAAATAGCCAATTTTGTACATTTCTCTCACTCCCTCCGTGTGACAATCCACGCAATTCTGCATTACATAATTATATAAAAGTTAAAATACAACTCCACATAAGGAGAATTTAATTCACTTCTCCTTCAATCAATAATGTTAGTTTTAATGAGTTATTTTTCCGTAGACCAGTACAACTTCCCTACTTTGTTACCTTGTCAATAGTTTCACTCTTGTCACATATGATTGCTATTCCACCAAGTGAAACCCAGATGTTTTACTTTGCAGAACTAACTGTTTTTCCTGCACTTGTTATCAACTGATTAAAGTTCTCTGAAGTATATGAATCAATATGCACTGGCATGTCTTTTAATTCGGTTTACTGAAGTAACTAAACTGACCATTACTTTAAGGTCAGCCCTGGTTCAATAGCCCAGTGGTACTTTAAATTGATTTATACTTCCCTGCTTAACAGGCAAAGGCTAAAGGTTAACATCACTACAACATAAAGATAAATCAATAGCAGTATAACATTAGCAGACTTCAGGACAGTCTGATTAACTCTTTCCTTACATGGCCAACATTTATCCCTCAACCAACATCATTAAAACAGATTATCTGGTGATTTATCTCATTGCTGTTTATGGGACCTTGCTGTGATGATTTGGACTGCCATGTTTCGCTACATTACAACAGGGACTATACTTCAAAAGTACATCATTGACTGTAAAACACATTGTGGCGTCCTGAGGTCACAAAATGTAGGTTCATTCTTTCTTTGTGTGAATTTTTTTTAAATTGCGATAAATCTTACAACTAATCTGGAAGTAAAAATGCTGAGATAGAGTCCTCTCAGGATGATGGCCGATCCACTCAATGTTTTGGTCATTGCAATGCATTAATACTAGTTCCCGTTCATCAACAGCAACCTTTGTTTAGGGCAAGTCAGCACCTCTCCTGACCTCTTGTGGAACGCAGATGCTGGATCTCTACTGTGGAAGTTATCAGGGCAATAAAACACTCCCATACCCTGCACCGTGGTAAACATTATGGAAAAAAGTGGACTGTGACTGTGTGAAAAGCCAGTATTTTACTTGTGGCAGCAAGATGTATGGTCACCCTCAAGAATTATGGATTATCCGAAGTGAGAGATTCTTGGACAGCCAGTTTGTGGTACACCATATATGCAGCATATACCATATAATTTTTTTTTTAATCGTTCATGTTTGAGAATCAGATACCTCACACATAACTAGATTGTTCTTCACTTAAACACTCTGCAGTACCCACTCCCAGCATCCAGTGATCAGTACAAAACTGATCTACCACAGTCAGCAGGTTGTGGCTTCAAGTCGCACTCCAGAGAATTTAGCACAAAATCTAGTCTGACACTCCAGAACAGTACTGAGGGAGCCCTGCACTGGTGGAGATGCCGCCTATCGGATGAGACGTTAAAGATCCCACGGCATTTTTCGAAGAAGAGCAGGGCAGTTCTCCCCGGTGTTCTGTTCAATGTTTATCCCTCAACCACCATCACTAAAACAGATCATCTGGTCATTATCTTATTGCTCTTTGTGGGATCCTGCTGTGTGCAAATTGGCTGCTGTGTTTCCTACATTACAACAGTGACTACACTTCAAACAGTACTTCATTGGCTGTAAAGCACTTTGAGACTTCCTGAGGTCATGAAAGGTGCTATATAAATGCAAATCTTTCTTTTATATACACTTGGACAGCCAGTTTGTGGTACACCATATATGCAGCATATACCATATCATTTTTTTTTAATCGTTCATGTGATGTGGGCGTTGCTGGCGAGGCCAGCATTTATTGACCATCCCTAATTGCCCTTGAGAAGGTGGTGGTGAGCCGCCTTCTTGAACCGCTGCAGTCCATGTGATGAAGGTTCTCCCACAGTGCTGTTAGGTAGGGAGGTCCAGGATTTTGACCCAGTGACAATGAAGGAACGGCGATATATTTCCAAGTCGGGATGGTGTGTGACTTGGAGGGGAACATGCAGGTGGTGTTGTTCCCATGTGCCTGCTGCCCTTGTCCTTCTAGGTGGTAGAGGTTGCGGGTTTTTGGGAGGTGCTGTTGAAGAAGCCTTGGCAAGTTGCTGCAGTGCATCCTGTGGATGGTACACACTGCAGCCACAGTGCGCCGGTGGTGAAGGAAGTGAATGTTTAGGGTGGTGGATGGGGTGCCAATCAAGCAGGCTGCTTTTTCCTGGATGGTGTTGAGCTTCTTGAGTGTTGTTGGAGCTGCACTCATCCAGGCAAGTGGAGAGTATTCCATCACACTCCTGACTTGTGCCTTGTAGATGGTGGAAAGGCTTTGGGGAGTCAGGAGGTGAGTCACTCACCACATAAAACCCAGCCTCTGACCTGCTCTTGTAGCCACAGTATTTATGTGGCTGGTCCAGTTAAGTTTCTGGTCAATGGTGACCCCCAGGATGTTGATGGTGGGGGATTCGGTGATGGTAATGCCATTGAATGTCAAGGGAAGGTGGTTAGACTCTCTCTCATTGGAGATAGTCATTGCCTGGCACTTGTCTGGCACAATTGTTACTTGCCACTTATCAGCCCAAGCCTGCACATTGTCCAGGTCTTGCTGCACGCGGGCACAGACTGCTTCATTATCTGAGGGGTTGCGAATGGAACTGAACACTGTGCAATCATCAGCGAACATCCCCATTTCTGACCTTATGATGGAGGGAAGGTCATTGATGAAGCAGCTGAAGATGGTTGGGCCTAGGATACTGCCCTACTGAACTCCTACAGCAATTAACTCCTGGGGCTGAGATGATTTTACTCGGGCTCCTTGGTGCCACACTCGGTCAAATGCTGCCTTGATCTCTCTTACAACAGAAAACGTTAGAAATGTGCAAGTTCGGTCAGCATCTGAAAGAAGAAAAACAGGTTTGCATTTCGGATTAAACTTTCTGATGAAGGGTCATTTTTTATTTCAGTTTTCCAGCATTCATGATGTATCTTTTTATCTCTATTGCATCAGTTGGTTTACTACATTTCACAATATGGCATAGTGAAAAAAATGTAAAATCCAGACTTGCACTGGTATGTTTTCTGGATGCTGCTTTAGTAAAAAAAAAGTCTCACCTTGACAGACTTACTCTTCGCACTTCAATATTATATTTTCTGTTCCTGCAGAGATTGGTCTATTTTTAATGCTCGGACTGCAGCACATGACCTCTGATTTAAAAATTACGCTGCTAGTCGACTGCTTTTCGACTTTGTTAGCTGCTTCCTGCAGCCATGCTTCCTACTGTCAGCTGTAGCTCAGTTGGTAGCACTCTCGCCTCTGAGTCAAAAAGTCATGGGAAGTCCCACTTCAGAAGCTTGAGCACATAATCTAGGCTGACACTCTGAGGGAGTGCTGCACTGTTGGAGGTGCCGTCTTTCGGATGAGGCGTTGAACAGAGGCCCTATCTGCCCTCTCGGATGGATGTAAAAGATCCCACGGCGCTATTCGAAGAAGAGCAAGGGAGTTCTTCTCGGTGTCCTGGCCAATATTAATCCCTCAACTAACATCGCTGGTCATTTATCTCATTGCTGTTTGTGGGACCTTGCTGTGTGCAAATTGTCTGCCACAATGTTTCCTACATTACAACAGTGAGTACACTTCGAAAAGAACTTCAATGGCTGTAAAGTGCTTGGGACGTCCTGACGTCATGAAAGTCTTTCTTTCTACTACAGCAACACATTGTAACAACTTCACTGTTGTTGTGAGATTTACCAGGATTTGTACTGGGGTGAGCTGTTCCAGGAGGACAATATGGCTGCTGGTGTTTTCTGGTTCTGAGATGTCGCAGGACTTTACGTACCACAATGCGAGTGTTTTTCTAGAATGAGTATATTTGTGGTAATTTGGTAAAGGGAAATAAGTCAACCTGGCCAATGCTGCAGCACACCATTAACAGGGCAGTGTGCTGATGCCAATTCACAGGAGTCCTCAACAGTCAATATCACCTACTTGGTCTAGTGTAGAGTCTGAATCCTTTTGACTGGTAGACAGTATACCAATCTAAGCCAGTAATTTCCTGCCCAGATTGGTCTTGTCATTAAGTCAAGCCATGTATTCTTTTCAAGATACTGGCGAATACAAAGTGTTGATCAGATGCTGAGTATTTTCAGATTAGTAGAGCAGTTGATCAATGTTAATTCCTCCAGTCTGGCAGTGAACCAGCTGGCTAAGGCCATTAGCAATTGTGATGGACAGTGCACCACATGCAATCTGTGCTCCTTTGCTCTGCTCAGCCAATCCTCATGCTGGGAGTTTAAACTGGCTAACCTGATCCCAAATGCAGACCTGTAACAAAAAGTGGAAACACTCAGCAGGTCAGGCAACATCTGTTGAGAGAATGGAAGAGTTAACGTTTCAGATATACACCCTTCGTCAGAACTGGAGGATGTTATAGATCAACAACATTTCAAAAGGAACAGAACAAAGGGAAGGGGGAGGAAACATACACACACACACACACACACACCCCCGCACCATCACAACACCACACACTGAAATAAAAATGGAAAATGCTGGAAACACTCCGCAGGTCAGGAAGCATCTATGAAGAGAGAAATAAAGGGTGAATGTTTGAGGTCGTTGACTTTTCATCATAAGTTCTGAGAAAGGGTCATCGACCTAAAATGTTAACCCTGTGTTACTCTCTCCACTGAGGCGGCCTCACCTGCAAAGAAATAGAATGAGCTGTAAATTGCTTAAGTGTAAAACAAGAGATGACAGAATTAATATTAGCCTGAAAAAATAGGAGGGGTAATGAAAGAGATTAAAGACATTTATGAGATACAGAACGTGTAAGTAGCTGAAGGAGTTGGGGGGTTGAGGTAGATAGAAAGGGGAGGATAAAAAAAACTGGCCCCTCGGCCCAGGAGCTTGGGTGAAGACATGAAGCAGGTTGCAGACCAACCCGCCAGCACATGCTCCAACAAAGGTTCCTTACCCCCATCGCCAACCCATCCTTCTCTCCAACCCCCCCCCCCACAACCCCCAGAAACACCAGCACATCCATCCTATACCACCAGCACCTCTTCTCGAAGAGAAAGTAAGAGCCACAGTTAGCTCAGAAGTCAATCCTGAGGACTGCAAAGTGCCCAACAGAGAGTTTCATCCCTCAGCCAATACCATCAGAAAATCAGATTAACTGGCCATTTATATCATTTGCTGCGCATAAATTGGTTGCCATATCTGCCTACAATACCACAGTAACTACACTGCAAAAATATGTCATTGGCTGTGAAGCACTTTGAGATATTCTGAGGACATGGGTCAGAGTTGAGGGACCAAAGGTTAGAATTAAGGAACAATAGAGGAGCTATTACGCTACCGAGTGTTTACTATAGGCCACCAAATAGTGGGAAGGAGATAAAAGAGCAAATTTGTAGGCAAATTACAGAAAGGTGCCAGAACTATAGAGTAGTGATAATGGGGAACTTCAATTATCCCAACATAGACTGGTACAGTAATAGTGTAAAGGGCAAAGAGGGGAGGAATTCCTGAAATGTGTACAAGAGAACTTTCTGGAACAGTGTGTTTCCAGCCCAACCAGGAAGGATACAGTGCTGGATCTAGTTCCGGGGAATGAAGTGGGGCAGGTGGAGCATGTTTCAGTGGGGGAGCATTTGGGGAACAGTGATCATAATATCATTAGGCTTAGCATAGTCATGGACAAGGACAAGAAACAATCAAATGTGAAAATACTTTACTGCAGGGGAGCTAATTTCAGTGAGTTAAAAAGAGATCTTGCACAGGTGGATTGGAAACAAAAATTGGCAGGCAAAACAGTAATTGAGCAATGGGAAGCCTTCAAGGAGGAGTTGGTTCGGGTACAGAGTAGACATATTCCTATTGGGGGGGGGGGGGAGGTAGGGCATCCAAAGCTAGAGCTGCCTGGATGACTAAAGATATAGAGATTAAAATAAAACAGAAAAAGGAGGCTTGTGACAAACGTAAAGTTCATAATACAGTAGAAAACCAGGTTGAATACAGAAAGTACAGAGGAGATCTAAAAAATGGAATAAGAGGGTCAAAGAGAGAATATGAGAATAGATTAATGGCTAACATAAAAGGGAACCCAAAAGTTTTTCATGAACATATAAATAGTAAAAGGGTGGTCAAAGGAAGGGTGGGACTGATTAGGGACAAAAAAGGAAATCTTCTTGTGGAGGCAGAGGGCATGGCTGAGATACTAAATGAATACTCCGCTTCCGTCTTCACTAGAGAAGAGGATGCTGCCAATAGAGTAGTAAAGGAAGAGGTCGTAGTGATATTGGATAGGATAAAAATAGATAATGAAGAGGTACTTAAAAGAATGGCAGTACTCAAAGTAGAAAAGTCACATGGTCCAGATGGGATGCATCCTGGTTAACTGAGGATGCAAGGCTGGAAATTGCGGAGGTTCTGGCCACAATCTTCAAATCCTCCTTAGATATGGGGATGGTGCTGGAGGACTGGAGGATTGCAAATGTTACACCCCTTTTCAAAAAAGGGGAGAAGGATAAACCCGGCAATTACAGGCTAATCAGCCTGATGTCGGTGGTGGGAAAACTTTTAGAGGCAATAATCTGGGACAAAATTAATTGGCACTTGGAAAAGTATGGGCTAATAAATGAAAGTAAGCATGGATTTGTTAAAGGAAAATCATGTTTGACTAATTTGATTGAGTTCTTTGATGAAGTAACGGAGTGGGTTAATGTGGGTGGTGCAGTTCATGTTGTGTATGTTGGCTTTCAAAAGGCATTTGATAAGGTACTACATCATGGACGTGTTAGTAAAATTTAAAGCCCATGGGATTAAAGGGAGAGTGGCAGTGTGGATACAAAATTGGCTAGGGGACAGAATGCAGAGAGTAGTGGTGAACGGTTGTTTTTCGGACTAGATGGAAGTATACAATGGTGTTCCCCAGGGGTCAGTATTAGAACCACTGCTCTTTTTGATATATATTAATGACTTGGACTTGGGTATAGAGGGTATAATTTCAAAGCTTGCAGATGACATGAAACTTGGAAATGTAGTAAACAATGTGGAGGATAGTAATGGACTTCAGAAGGACATAGACAGACTGGTGAAATGGGCAGACACATGGCAGATGAAATTTAACGCAGAGAAGTGTGAAGTGTTACATTTTGGCAGGAAGAATGAGGAGAGGCAATACAAACTAAATGGTACAATTTTAAAGGGGTTACAGGAACAGAAAGACCTGGGGGTGTATGTACACAAATCTTTGAAGGTGGCAGGACAAGTTGAGAAGGTTGTTAGAAAAGCATATGGGATCCTGGGCATTATTAATAGAGGCATAGAGTACAAAAGCTAGAAAGTTATGCTAATCCTTTATAAAACACTGATTAGGCCTCAGCTGAAGTATTGCATTCAATTCTGGGCACCAGACTTCATGAAGGATGTCAAGGCCTTAGAGAGGGTACAGAAGACATTTACCAGAATGGTACCAGGGATGAGGGACCTCAGTTATGTGGAGAGATTGGAGAAGCTTGGGTTGTTGTCCTTAGAACAGAGAAGGTTATGGGGAGATTTGATAGAGGCGTTCAAAATCATGAACGGTTTCGATAGAGTAAATAAGGAGAAACTGTTTCCAGTGACAGAAGGGTCGGTAATCAGAGGACACAAATGAAAGGGCGGTGGAAGCAGATTCAATAGTAACTTTCAAAAGGGAATTAGATAAATACTTGAAGGGAAAAAAATTACAGGGCAATGGGGAAAGAGCAGGGGAATGGAACTAATTGTATAGCTTTTTCAAAGAGCTGGCACAGGCAATATGGCCGAATGGCCTCCTCCTGTTCTCTACCTACAATGATACTATGATGATACTAGAAAGGCATTAAATAAATGAAAATGTATTTGTTCTTTCTTTAAAGTGTTCATGTGAAACTCCTCCCCAGCTATTTTAAAATAAACGCATTAATGCCTCTATTTAAATAGCAGAAGAAATAAAAATCATACAAATGCATAAGCATTCATGCAGCTGCTCAAGCTTGCATTGAGCTGTATTGGACCAATGTAGAATGCAAAAGACAGGTCAGAGTGGGAGGTGGGTGGGGATCTGAAGTGGTAAATGGCTAAGAGCGTGGGATCGCACTTGCAGACTTGAAATCCTTCTTTAAATAGAATTACATGGAATTTGCAGCACAGAAACAGGCCATTCGGCCCAATTGGTCTATGCCGGCATTTATGCTCCACACGAGCCTCCTCCCACCTCTCTTCATCTAACCCTATTAGTATGTCCTTCTATTTCTTTCTACCTCATGTACAAGTGGAAACATTTTCTCTACGTCTACCCTATCAATCCCTTTTCATAATCTTAAAGACCTCTATCAGGTCACCCCTCAGTGTTCTCTTTTCAAGAAAAAAGAGCCCCAGCTTTTTTTCTGCAGACTCTCCTTTGACAGGCTGACCACACTTTCATTTACTTGCATGTATAGTTTACTGTAGGTCGCCTCAAGCATTTGGAAAACATCAGCCTTCAATTGACAGCATAAGATTCTAGCGCATGACTGCTTATGCATTTGTATGAATTTTACTTTTCTTCTATTTAAATAGAGGCAGTAACCTGTTTATTTTAAAATAGCTGGGGAGGAATTTCAGATGAACACTTTAAAGAAAGAACAACTACATTTGCATTTATATAGTGCCTTTCATGTTCTCGGGATATCTCAAAGTGCTTTGAAGTGTAGTTGACTGTGATTTTGTCGGCAAACATGGCAGCTAATTTATGCACAAACAGCAAATGATATAAATGGCCAGTTGATCTGATTTTCTGATGGTATTGGCTGAGGGATGAATGTTGGTCAAGACACCAAGAGAACTCTTCCTTGAATAGTGATGTGGGATTTTGTGTGTCCATCTGAATAGGCAGATCTTGTGGTTTAATGTCTCACCGAAAAGGCAGCACCTCTGACAATGCAGCACTCGCTCATGATTGAAGCTTGATAATACAGCAGACCTTCAATATTGCAGCTTAGGTTATGAGCTCCAATCTCAGAGTGAGACCCATGGCCTTCCAGATTTCGAGACAACAATTCTGCTGCTGAGCCAAATTGACAATTTTAAATAACATAATTTCAAGCCTATTAGGAATTGTTTGCGAATGATCTCTCTCCCTTTTGCTTTCTCTGTCTTTCTCGCCCCCCCTCCACCCCAGCAGATGAAGACACAGGGTCATGGGGGAGAAAGTGGGTTCGTAAAATTAGTTATGCATTGCTCGCTCAACGAGCTGGCATAGACAGGACGGGCTGAATGGCCTCCTTTTGTGCTGAGAACATCTGTGATTCTTCAGAAAAAAAAATATTTGGCAAGTTTCTTTGTTTGGAGAAGGAGCCACTTTTGTCACAGCGTTATGTTCGGAAAATGCTGGAAGTACATAACAGGTTAGTCATCATCTGTGCAGAGAAAAGATAAGGTACCGTTTCAACTATATCCATTTGTCGGAACTTCATCTGTTCTGAGAAGTGAATCTTTTCTCCTTCCAGGTGATGATTGACCTGCTGTGTATTTCCAAGATTTTCTCTTCTTGTTTCAGATTGCAGTTTTTCTTTACTCGGTGTGATGGTATCAAATTAAATACAGTTTGCCAATCCGTGATGATGCCCCTTTAAGAAATATATCTCCATCACTGGGTGGTCCTGAGCATGGCGTAGCATTGTTGGATGAGGCAGAAGCACAGTCCTGCATCTCTGGAGTGAGTCACTTTGGTGGACCGCACCAGAATTTCATTGTTAATCCCCTGCTGTCGATCCTCCTCTGTCCCCTTAACATGCGACACCATCTCGACAGCTCATGCAGGGACCTCGCTCCCTTCAATCACCTCGAAAAACTTGACTCAGTGAGAGTCGTGCCACTGAAGCCTACACATCAGAGGGGTGTGGGAACATTAATAGGGAGGCTGTGCCATTGAGCAGCCCACAAGGCAGTCAGTGGAGCAGCAGCAATTCTGGCACTTAGGACGTAATTTAATTTCATGGGCGTTTGGTCACTTTGGCTGAAGGTAGTTGCAGTGAATCTCAAGTGTAAGTTTAGACCACCTGAGATTTAAAAAAAATTCTGTGCCTTATATTATTAGTCTCGTCAGGCTGGGTGTAACGCATGACTGATGAATTAAGCAGCGTTTATTTTTCCACTAGGTTTCAATATGATTTATATTTAATGTAAGTGGTCAGAATTTACAATAGTTTCATGTTTTTGCAGGGAACGTCTTAAATGCTAGGTCTACATTTGCAGCCCTAATACCAGTGCAACTGGTGTATAGAACGTCTACATATTTCTTAAAGCACTTTGGGTTTGAAGTGGTGATATTACTAACCAACGCGCTGACACATTTGTCTGCAATTCCTTTGCTATTTGAACAAAGATGGGTTAAAAACACTGGTTCAGCCACAACTGGAGTATTGTGTCCAGTTCTGTGCACCGTACTTTAGGAAGGATGTGAAGACCTTAGAGAGGGTGCAGAGGAGATTTACTAGAATGATTCCAGGGATGAGGGACTTAAATTGTGTGGATAGACTGGAGAAGCTGGGATTGTTCTCCTTGGAACAGAGAAGGTTGTGAGGAGATTTGATAGAGGTATTCAAAATCATGAAGGGTCTAGACAGAGTGGATAGAGAGAAACTGTTCCCATTGGCAGAAGGGTCAAGAACCAGAAGGCATAGATTTAAGGTAATTGGCAAAAGAACCAAAGGTGATATGAGGAAAAACTTTTTTACACAGCGAGTGGTTAGGATCTGGAATGCACTGCCCGAGGGTGTGGTGGAGGCAGATTCAATCATGGCCTTCAAAAGGGAACTGGATAAGTACTTGAAACAAAAAAATGTGCAGGGCTACGGAGAAAGGGCGGGGCAGCGGGACTAACTGGATTGCTCTTGCATAGAGCCGGCATGGACTCGATGTGCCGAATGGCCTCCTTCCGTGCTGTAACCTTCAATGATTCTATGATTCTAAGGCAGAGAGGAATTTCATAGCAATGTGTTAATGCTTTCATTACTAATATTATGCAGTGCAATTTGCAGATCACTGAACCATGGGAATAACTCGATATAGATAACATGAAGTTTGCCAATATTGCCGGAGCAGAGATGTTCCTGTATCATGGGCCCTTCCTGTCCATAATGACATAATCAGCACGAGGCACCTGTCATGCGTCATCTTGAGAAGACAGCCAGAATGGACATTTTTAGACAATTACTGAACCACAGAGAAATTCACAAAATGGGTTCCGATGATACAAAAAAAAGTACTGCAGCCAATTTGGTCTCAGTCTTCTAGAATACCAAATCAAATATCTCCTCCTCGCAGCATCTAGCTGATTCTTAAGCGTCCTTGTCCTAACTACCCTTCCCAGGAACCTGTTCCACCTGTTGAGCCGTGGCTCATTGGTAGCACTCTCATCTCTGAGTTAGAAGGTTGTGGATTCCAGCCCCAGTCCAGGACAGTGCATTCTGTTGGCTGACACTCCCAGTGCAGTACTGGGGGAGTGCTGCACTGTCGGAGGTGCTGTAATTCAGACGAGACATTAAATTGAGACACCGTCTGTCCTCTCATGTGGATGGAAAAGACTCCACGGTGCTATTTCGAAGATGGAGGGGCGTAAATCGACCAGCAGGTTATGGCAATTCGCAACTCACACCGTATCTCCTCTTCGCCTGAACTTGCTGGCCGATTTGCGCATTATAATGTCGTGCGTCGTGAACTCGCTGTTATTTTTCCAGCAAGATTTGGGCCATCATCATGGTCTTATCCCTAAACAAGAGTGGAATGAGCATCCCACACCAACAATTTTCAAATGTATCTGATTTAAAGACACTTGGAGAAAAATTGTCACACTGTTTTTATCTGATTATCAAGCTCCTTATTCAGAACTGTTCGACCTTGTGTGGATTTGACCTCATGATTGGATTATTATTGATGTATTTGAGGGAGCCTGCGATACTGAGGAGAGGCATACAAAAAAAAGGCTACCTTTCTCTCTCAATTTTCCTGCAGATGCCATCCAGTCTCAGAAATAACTTAGAGACTAAGCATCAATTCCAGGACATTGATCTGAAAGATGCACTGCTCCTGTTGCACCAAAACGAAGGCATTGGTCAATGGTGGAAACCGCGGTAGTCTCCAAATTGGCAAAAACCTATATGAGGGAAGCCATTCCAGCAACACAATGAATAAAGACTTAAGTGAAGAATCAGGGAGTCTTTGATCGCAGGGAGAGGCTTGTACCTGCAGGCTGTACAAGCAAACTGGTTGAAGAATTGTAACACTATTTTTATCTGATTATCATGCTCCTTATTCAGAACTGTTAAACTCTGTACACTACTGAAGAACGGTTGGTTACAAAGAAGAAGCCTATTGAAACATAAAAGCGCACCTGAGAGAAAGAGTTGCTCAATTGGAGCCTGGAAAATGCATGTGACCCCCTGAAGAGGGTGTCCAACTTCTGAAAGCTCTTTGCCATCATTACTATGATCTGGAATGCACTGTCTGAAAGGGTGGCGGATGCAGATTCAATAGAAACTCTCAAAAGGGAATTGGATAAATACTTAGAATCATAGAAAGTTACGGCACAGAAGGAGGCCATTCGGCCCATCGTGTCCGTGCCGGCCGACAAAGAGCTATCCACCATAATCCCACTTTCCAGCACTTGGTCCGTAGCCCTGTAGGTTACGGCACTTCAAGTGTACATCCAAGTACTTTTTAAATGAGTTGAGGGTTTCTGCCTCTACCACCCTTTCAGGCAGTGAGTTCCAGACCCCCACCACCCTCTGGGTGAAAATAATCCTCCTCAGCTCCCCTCTAATCCTTCTACCAATTACTTTAAATCTATGTCCCCTGGTCACTGACCCCTCTGCTAAGGGAAATAGGTGTCTAGTCCCGTCATAATTTTATACACCTCAATTAAATCTCTCCTCAGCTTCCATTGTTCCAAAGAAAACAACCCCAGCCTATCCAATCTTATCTCATAGCTAAAATTCTCCAGCCCTGGCAACATCCTCGTAAATCTCCTCTGTACCCTCTCTAGTGCAATCACATCTTTTCTGTAATATGGTGACCAGAACTGTACGCAGTACTCAAGCTGTGGCCTAACTAGTGTTTTATACAGTTCTAGCATAACCTCCCTGCTCCTATATTCTATGCCTCGGCTAATAAAGGGAAGTATTCCATATGCCTTCTTAACCATCTTATCTACCTGTCCTGCTACCTTCAGTGATCTGTTGACATGCACTCCAAGGTCCCTCTGTTCCTCTACACCTCTCAGTATCCTCCCATTTATTGTGTATTCCCTTGCCTTGTTTGCCTTCCTCAAATGCATTACCTCATACCTCTCTGGATTGAATTCCATTTGCCACTTTTCTGCCGACCTGACCAGTGATATCTCCCTGCAGTCTACAGCTTTCCTCCTCACTATCAACCACACGGACAATTTTTGTATCATCTGCAAACTTCTTGATCAAGCCCCTTACCTTCAAGTCCAAATCATTAATATATACCACAAAAAGCAAGGGACCTAGTACTGAGCCCTGTGGAACCCCACTGGAAATAGCCTTCCAGTCACAAAAGGGGAAACTTGAAGGGGGAGTATTTGCAGGTCTATGAGGAAAAGGTCAGGGGAGTGAGACTAATTGAACAGCTCTTTCAACGTGCCAGCACAGGCATGATTGACCGAATGGCCTCCTTTTTGTGCTGTAAGAGTCTATCATTCTGTGATCATCCTCCTCCTATGCCTCCTGTGGTTATGACTCATGCTCATCTTCTAGAAACACGTGCATGCTTCTTTCAACAGCATTATTATGCAGCGTGCAGAACACCACTACTACTCTGCCAACACTCTCCTAACACATCAAGTTGTTATACATGAACACACACAAGCACACATTTTGTGCGTTCACTCTAACACATGGTAATTTTAATCCCTTACTCTCTTCAGCCCTGGTGGTGTCCTGCCTCGGTTCCTTACATATAATTTTCAAGTGGGGTCATTCTGACATGTGGCATCCCCAGCGGGGAGCTGTGCAATGATCCTGTAGGACTTATCTATGAGCTGCACTCCCTGCCAGAATGGCTTCTCCACTGGGAGCCTGGAGTTGCAGAATCACCCCTAATATGTTTCAGTTCTCAGCCACTACACCACTGTGTTGGTGGTTTCTTCAAACAGCTTTACACTATCAACAGGCTTAATATTAGTGAATATACATTGCATTTTACAGTAATAGTACTTACAAGATGGAAGACATCCGATACACTGATTGTAAATCCTAATTGCTTTCAGGCTCAGTGCCTGAACAGCTCTTATCACTCAATATGATTTTCACATCACCTTCTTTTCTTACATACAGAGGTGAAGGTTTTGCAATGAATCTATAATGCAGCTATTGTCTGCATCTCGCTGTGTAATTGTGTATCATTGTCCTTATCCTGTCTACATGCAATATCTTAACTTGTCTTATTAAATTGTGACACCAAGGGGAAATGCCAAGGCCCAGAGTATTAAGCACTGCCAGGGTTGAAAAGTGGTGGGTCAGCAAGTAGTGATTGCATGACGCCCAACTTGGGTTTTAAAAGCCTGAAGATTTTATGAGGAAGGAAAGATTGAGGGAGATGAGGATTTCAACAGTTTGAGATTTGGGAATATGGAGCAAGGCTCTTCAGCAAGGTCTTTGGGATTAGAGTTGAAGGAGAAAAATGAGCCAAATAGGTTGGCTTGCTCTTTAGCAGGAGATTGCTCAGCTAAGGCGGGACAAGGCCATGAAGAGATTTGAAGGTGAGGACAATGGTTATGAAATCACTTTACTGCGGCAGCTAAGGGCAGTGGAACTTTGTAAGAATGGGAGTGGTGGAATTATGGCTGAGGATGTGGACCACAGCATTCTGAATAAGTTGTAGTTTGTGGAGGTGGGGAAGCCATCAAGAATATTATTGGAGAAGCTAACCGTTGAAGTGATAGAGGCTTGGATTAGAGTTTCAGCAGAAGTGGGGGAGATGGAGGGGCAGAGATGGGCAATGTTTCAGAGGTGAAAGAAAGCAGCCTCAGATCAGATATATGTGCAGAAGCTGAGCTTTGGGTCGAGCTGTACTCCAAATTTCAACACCTTTGGACTTAATCTGAGGAGGCATCCTGGAAGGTCGGTGGAGATAAGGCCAGAGGGACATAGGTACTGGTGGGAGGTGAAGAGGGTGGCTTTGATGCTGCCAACATTAAAATGGAGGAAGTTTCACCTTATCCAAGTTTTAACGTCAAACATGTTGTTGGAGAGTATGGCAACAGCTTTTAGATCAATGGAGGAAGAAGAGAGACAGAGCTGGTTCTCATTGGCATTATGTAGAATCTGACTCTATGCTTCTAGATGATGTCATGGTGATGCATCATATCAATGATGAGCAAAGATAACGTAACCTGATATTGCTTTGGATTGATCAAACCATAGAAACTTACGTCATGGAGCACATAGGAATTGCTAGACGAAGAAAGACCAAGGGCCATCTAGTTCACCTTCTACCGTCCCGGTATTCACATGACATGATGATAATGGAGGTGCTGACTAATCTTGGCAATCAATCACTTTCAATTAGTCTACAGCAGACCCAGACATGACATAAGGAAAAACCCCAGTGGTGGAGAGCTTTCGGAACCAAAGGTTCAAAGTCACCTGTTCCTCCCTTGATCGGGGCTTGATCGGGTGGATGCGGTAAGGATGTTCCCAAGGATGGGTGAAACTAGAACTAGGGGGCATAATCTTAGAATAAGGGGCTGCTCTTTCAAAACTGAGATGAGGAGAAACTTCTTCACTCAGAGGGTAGTAGGTCTGTGGAATTTGCTGCCCCAGGAAGCTGTGGAAGCTACATCATTAAATAAATTTAAAACAGAAATAGACAGTTTCCTAGAAGTAAAGGGAATTAGGGGTTACAGGGAGCGGGCAGGAAATTGGACATGAATTTAAATTTGAGGTTAGGATCAGATCAGCCATGATCTTATTGAATGGCGGAGCAGGCTCGAGGGGCCGATTGGCCTACTCCTGCTCCTATTTCTTATGTTCTTATGTTCTTATGTTCTCCCAAGCGATGCTACACTTACCACATGTCATGTCTCAAATTACTCATATATTGTATCCCAAAATGTTATTTTTCAAAAGAAACCTATGTAATTTGCATTTAAATTAATCAATACAATCTGCATCCACCGTCTCCCGAGGGAGTCTGTTCCACAGATTGACCACTCGCTTGCCGAAATATTGTTTATACCAATTAGTTTTGGGAGAACCTTCACCACACGGACTGCAGCAGTTCAAGAAGGCGGCTCACCACCACCTTCTCAAGGGCAATTAGGGATGGGCAATAAATGCTGGCCTGGCCAGCGACGCCCACATCCCATGAACGAATAAAAAAAAAATTACCCCCCTTTAAGCACGGGCCAAAAAGATTCACAAAGATGATACCAGGGATGGAAGGCTTTAGTTATGAGGAGAAACTAGAGAAACTGGGGCTCTTTTTGTTAAAACACAGAAGGTGAAGAGGAGGTCTGATAGAGGTGTTCAAAATTAAGAGAGGTTTTAATAAGGTAAATCTGGAAAAACTATGACCACTGCTCAGTGAGCTGATAACTTGAAAGAATAAATTTAAAATCATCAACAAAAAGAACGAAAGGGAGAGATTAGGAAATTTAGTTTTATGCAGATGGTCGTGAGGACTTGAAAAACCTCACCAGAAACAATGGTTGAAGCAGAATCCATAACAGCTATTAAAAGGGAAGTGGATAAATAATTGAAAAAGAAAAATTCAAAATGGTATGAGAAGAGGGCAGGAGAATGGGACTAAGGGTGTAGCTTTTTCAGAGAGACGGCACAGGCACAATGGGCCGAATGGCCTCCTTCCTGTGCTGTAAAATTCTATGAATCTGCAGAAGGAGGCCATTCCACCATCATGTCTCTGCCAGCTCTTCGTTAAAACAATCCAAAGCTAACAAAGAGTTGGCACATAAAACGATGGGCCGAATGGCCGCATCCTGTGCTGTAAACTTCTCTGGTTTCATCAGTCTTAACCAATTGGAGCTAACTGTGTCTCCACTCACCGTGAATATGCTATCTTTCTGTGGCATCATCCGGTCTCGTGAGGTCAGCTACGACACAACTAACATAGGAACAGTAGGCCGTTCAGCCTCTCGAGCATGTTCCTCCATTCAATTAGATCATAGCTGATCTGTATCTTAACTCCATCTACCCGCCTTGGTTCAGTAACCTTTAATATCTTGCCTAACAAATACGATAGGCCGACTCTTTACGAGGGTGGGAAAAACAGTCTAGATTGAACTGGACATAAGAACATAAGAAATAGGAGCAGGAGTACGCCATACCCTCCCTCGAGCCTGCTCCGCCATTCAATAGGATCATGGCTGATCTTCGACCACAACGCCATTTTCCCGCCTGATCCACATATCCCTTGATTCCCTTAGAGTCCAAAAATCTATCGATCTCAGCCTTGAATATATATAATAACTGAGCATCCACAGCCCTCTGGGGAAGAGAATTCCAAAGATTCACAACCCTCTAAGTGAAGAAATTCCTCCTCATCTCAGTCATAAATGGCCAATTCCTTATCCTGAGACTATGCACCTTCGTTCTAGACTCTCCAGCCAGGGGAAACAGCCTCTCAGCATCTGCCTGTCAAGCCCTCTAAGAATTTTATACGTTTCAATGAGATCCTCTCTCATTCTTCTAAACTCCAGAGAATATAAGCCCATTTTACTCAATCTCTCCTCATAGGACAACCCTCTCATCCTAGGAATCATTCCAGTAAACCTTCATTGCACCGGCTCTAAAGCAAGTATATACTTTCTTAGGTAAGGAGACCAAATCTGTACGCAGTGCTCCAGGTGTGATCTCACCAAAGCCCTGCACAATTGTAGCAAGACTTCCTTAATCTAGTATTCCAACCTCCTTGCAATAAAGGCCAACATACCATCTGCCTTCCTAATTGCTTGGTGTACCTGCATGTTAACTTTCTGTGTATTATGTTGAAGGTCACCCAAATCTCTCTGAACACCAACATTTAATAGTTTCTCACCATTTAAAAAAATATTTTGTTTTTCTATTCTTCCTACCAAAGTGAATAACCTCACATTTAAACACATTATACTCCATCTGCCACCTTCTTGCCCACTCACTTAACCTGTCTATAGCTGTTTGCAGCCTCTTTGTGTCCTCCTCACAGCTTACTTTCCCACCTAGCTTTGTATTGTCAGCAAATTTGGATACATTACACTCGGTCCCTTCATTTAAGTAATAAATATAGATTGTAAATAACCGAGGCCCAAGCACTGATCCTTGCAGCCCCCCACTAGTTACAACCTGCCAATCTGAAAATGACCCATTTATCCCTATTCTCTGTTTTTTGTCCATTAACCAATCCTCTACCCGTGCTAATATATTACCCCCAACCCCATGAGCCCTTATCTTGTGTAACAACTTTTTGTGTGGCACCTTATCAAATGCCTTTTGAAAATCCAAATAGACTAAATCCACTGGTTCCCCTTTATCTACCGTGCTAGTTACATCCTCAAAAAACTCTAATAGATTTGTCAAACACGATTTCCCTTTCATAAAAACATGTTGACTCTGCCGAATCATATTATGATTTTCTAAATGCCCTGTTGCCACTTCCTTAATAATGGACTCCAGCATTTTCCTGATGACTGTTGTGAAGCTATCTGGCCTGTAGTTCCCTATTTTCTCTCTTCCCTCCTTTCTTGAAGAGTGGTGTTGCATTTGCTACCTTACAATCCACTGGGACCATTCTAGAATCTAGGGAATTCTGGAAGAGCAAAACCAATGCATCCATTATCTCTGCAGCCACCTCTTTTAGAACCCTAGAATGTAGGCCATCAGGTCCAGGGGATTTGTCGGCTTTTAGTCCCATTAACTTCTCCAGTACTTTTTCTTTACTAATATTAATTGCTTTAATTTCCTCACTCTCATTAGACCCTTGGATCCCCATTATTTCTGGTATTTTTTTTGTGTATTCGTTGAGAATATTGAAATATTTCTTTAAATGTTTGCCATTGCTTATCTACCGTCATACCTTTTAATCTAATTTCCCAATCTACCTTAGCCAACTCGCCCCTCATACCTATGTAATTGTCTTTATTTAAGTTTAAGACTCTAGTTTCGGACTTACATCCGGCACTCTTGATCTCAATGTGAAATTCTACATATTATCATCACTCTTCTCCAGAGGATCCCTTATTATGAGATTACTAATTAACCCTGTCTCATTACATAAGACAAGATCTAAAATAGCCTGTTCCCTGGTAGATTCCATGACGTATTGTTCTAGGAAACTGTCTCGAATGCATTCCATGAACTCGTCCTCCAAACTACCTTTGCCAATTTGATTTGTCTAGTTTATATGAAGATTAAAGTCCCCCACGATTATTGCATTACCTTTGTTACAAGCTCCTATTATTTCTGGATTAATACTCTGTCCAACAGTACAGCTACTGTTAGGGGGCCTATAAATTACTCCCACCTGTGTTTTCTGCCCCTTGTTATTTCTTATCTCCACCCATACTGAATCTACTTCCTGATCTTCCGAGCCAAGATCCTTTCTCGCTACTGTCCTTATGTCATCCTTAAGACGTCCGATCAGATTTAACTGAGGTATAAAACCTTCCATGCCAGTCAAAAAACATCACTTACTTCACTGGCACATGTAAGGAATCTTACAACACCAGGTTATAGTCCTACTGTTTTATTTGAAAATCACAAGCTTTCGGAGGCTTTCTCCTTCGTCACTCACCTGATGAAGGAGAAAGCCTCCGAAAGCTTGTGATTTTCAAATAAAACAGTTGGACTATAACCTGGTGTTGTAAGATTCCTTACATTTGTCAACCCCAGTCCATCACCGGCATCTCCACATCTTCACTGGCACAGTTCGAAGGCTCAGAAGAGTGAAAGCAGCTGCTGGACATGGGAAAGATACATAACTAATAGGTGCCTGGAAGTAATTTCAAAGGTGTAATTTAATTCAGGGGTTCAGATCATATCAGCAACTATGAGAGTGAATCCCAAGTGATTTGCAAATGTTATCAAAAAGAATTATTCTTTTGAAATATTTGACTGATCTCAACCTTACTTTCCTGCCTTCTCACCAGATGCCCACAAACACATCGTGATGCTGTTGTCAGAAATTTGCCTACTTTTCCAGTGGTTCTTAAACCAGGACGAATAGTCAGACAAAGAAAGTCCCCACCGATGGTAGTTTCGTTAATTAAAAGTGATTATTTAATACAGTTAGAATTCACACAAGCATGAAGCAAAATCAAGCAATGCATGTAACCGTACTCTACACTTAAACAAGCAGCAAGCAAATCAAGTAATACATTTTTTTATACCTTCCACCCACCCGTGCCCAGAAAAGCCCTGTTCTCTGACTAATCGTGGCTCCAGTATATGGTCCACCCACTTCTGCCCAGAAAGCCTTGTTCTCCTTTCTTTGCCCTGTCTGTTAAACCCTCCTATGCCTCTGTACAGAGAGCCCTGTTCTCTGCCCAGAGGTTGGACATGGTATTTTAACCCTCTTTGACTCTTTCTTTAAATAATCACTTTTGATTAACGAAACTACCGTCAGTGGGGACTTTGTTTGTCTGACTATTCGTCCAGGTTTTAAGAACCACTGGAAAAGTAGGCAATTCTCCTACACCATTTATTGTATTTGCTTCATTGGCTTTACCTGGTAATTTAATCCATGAGGTGAGTCTTTTCCGCTTGCACACTCCTGACATGGATCCTTGGCTGCCAGCGAGTGCATATTGGGAAATCACACCCACGCGGCCCATGGTTTGCCGGCCAATCATTTTAATGTTTGGGAAACGACGAGCTGCACAGGCCCAGGTGGTTTCCCTGATGTGTGCTCCCAGCAGGCGAGGCTCCTTGCCAGGAGTGTGCGATTGGAAAATTTACCCTCGCATGTCCGTGACCCTTTGTGCAAGATAATGCGTCCCGAATGGCCCCCGTTTACAGCTAATTTCCAAAATGATGTTGCTTGGTTTTTGATCCCATCATCAGGGTGTGTGGCTTGCCTGGGTCAACCTTATGGGACTCATTTTCCAAGTTGGTGCTGCAAATGTATTAGGGAATTGTGGCTGATCTACGAACAACTTTCCAGTGGAGCTTTATAAAGTGGGCTTTATAAATAGAGTACAAATGCAAGAAAGTTATGCTAGCCCTTTATAAAATATTGGTTAGGCCTCAGATGGAGTATTGTGTCCAAGTCTGGGCACCACACTTTAGGAAGGATGTCAAAGCCTTGGAGTGGGTGCAGAAGAGATTTACTAGAATGGTGCCAGGGGTGAGGAACTTCAGTTATGTGGAGAGACTGGAGAAGCTGGGATTGTTCTCCTAAGAGCAGAGAAGGTTGAGAGGAGATTTGATAGAGGTGTTCAGAATCACGAACGGTTTTGATAGAGTAAATAAGGAGAGACTGTTTCCAGTGGCGGAAGGGTCGGTACCAGAGTACACAGATTTAAGGTACTCGGAAAATTACCCCATTTGGGGAATCATCACACTGATTTTTTCATTTATTTCGCATGTTTTACTGTGGGGAAGGATCCCCCACAGCTGATAGAGCTCTGCTGGTCTGTGTGCTCAAACGGGGCCCCTGCTTCACAGTGAGTAGGTCCACTAGGCACGGGGCTGGTATCTCCTGCTGTTTGTCGCCTATAAGACCAACAGCCAGAACAGCTGGAGGTGGGGTATAGCCAGATCATGTGCAACAGTGTTTTCTAGATGGAGAAAACCTAGTTGAACGGCCAAGGTAGAAAATCATGAAGGTCGAGAAGAGAGGACGTTATTCAAGAAGAGGTGGTTTGGGAAAGCAAGTTTTGTTTATAAAAACCCTGGAGATTGTAGGAATAAAAAGGAAGGACTGGGGAAAGTAAAGAGTTCGACAGTCGTGAGGTCCTCGGAGAAACTCAATTAGAGTAGGAGTCTTGATTTCAGCACAGTGAAGATTCAGGGAGGAGGAAGAATGAGTGGAATGTCACCTTTCGAGCTTAGAAGGGACAAGGCAGGAAAGTTCACTGACCATAGTAGCATCAATGCAATATAAAAAGACGAGAAAGGTTTTGACAGAGATAGAAAGCGAGACAGAGGACAGTGATTCGACCTTCTGACTGTAGCTGCTCCATCATCATCATCATCATCATCATCATCGACAACAACAACAACAACAACAACAACTTGCATTTACATAGCGCCTTTAACGTAGTAAAACGTCCCAAGGTGCTTACATCATACATCAGGGCCAAGTGAAGCCGTGAAATTTATGTGGCGAGCAGTGCATGATTTTGCGTTGGCCTCTGTACTTTTCAGCTTAGGTTAGCTGTGAGGTCCATCTCTGTACCTCGCTCAATCCTTCTTCCATTATCTAACGGGCCAGGTCTCATTCCCAGTACCTCCTCGGGCTTTCTGCGGTGTCTTTTGACATGGAAGTAGACACGGGGCGATATTTGTCTGAATAAAGGTTCAATGCTAATTTCTCTGTGGCATTATTATCCTTGCCTGAGATGTCCTGCTGTGACTCTGTTATTTGAAATGTCAACATTCGTCTTCATTTTGTTGGGTGAGGTTATAAAATTTTCTAGTTTGTGTCAAGCCGCATCAATAAAAAGGGTGAGAAATGTTCTGCAAAATGCAAATACCACAAGTGTTTTCCTCTGTGCATCTTAAATGAGACAAATCTTTCCCCAATTCATTGTCGGAAATTATTCCCTATGCTATAATTATGGGTTGTGATAAATCTTAATAAAACGGAGTGTGAAAGAGTGATACCAGCCAATGCAGCAACTTGCATTTATAAAATGAAATTTCCTCTTCTGTTATCATAGATTGTAATATTTATTGAACATATGTGGCTAGAATTTGGTATGCATTGTCTCTGTTCATCGGGCGTGAAACAGGTGCAATGCATGCCAATTTAGTAGTGGGATGGCCTGCCACCCATCTCCACAGGTGTTCCCACTGCCAAATTCATGGGGCCCATTTCTTTCAAGCATTAGGCCATAATGAATATGTAAATTAGGGGCCTAACGGCTGTTTACAGGACCCCTTTGACAAATTTGTCACCTCAAGAGTGGGGCAGGCCTTGGGCCTACCTCGCTCAGGATTCTTCAGATCCGTGGTTGCCAACCAATGGTAAGTTCTTCAAAAACACCTTCCTATGGAGCCAGGAGGAGCAGGAATGCTTCAAAGGAGCTGCGATCACCCCACACCCCCATCCCCCAGCCCACTCCAACTCCCCTCTCTGGATTTATCTGAGGGCCACTGCTGGTGAAGCAGTCAGCCCCAAATTGGCGTCTCCCATGGGGGGAGCTACCTGTAGAGGCGTGACCAGTAGAGGCAGCTCGCCCGAGTATGCAGATGAGGCCCGAGGACCAATCGATCCTGCACATGCTGCCTCCGCAGCAATTTCTGCCTCATGTTTTTTTTCCCCATAAATTAACTCATAAGTATCTCGCTGTAAACCTATATTATTATGTCACAAACAACAACTAGTATTTCTGTAGCTGCTTTACAAGGTAGCCGGTGTATCTGAGTTGGAAGAAGGAGCAGCACTTACTCACCAATAACCTGCTCACCGATGCTCAGTTTGGATGCCGCCAGGACCATTCAGCTCCAGACCTCATTACAGCCTTGGTCCAAACATGGACAAAAGAGCTGAATTCCAGAGGTGAGGTGAGAGTGACTGCCCTTGATATCAAGGCAGCATTTGACCAAGTGTGGCACCAAAGAGCCCTAGTAAAATTGAAGTCAATGGGAATCAGGGGAAAAATGCTCCAGTAGCTGGAGTCATACCTAGCACAAAGGAAGATAGTAGTGGGTGTTGGAGGCCAATCATCTCAGCCCCAGGACATTGCTGCACGAGTTCCTCAGGGCAGTGTCCTCGGCCCAAACATCTTCAGCTGCTTCATCAATGACCTTCCCTCCATCATAAGGTCAGAAATGGAGATGTTCGCTAATGATTGCACAGTGTTCAGTTCCATTCGCAACCCCTCTAGTAATGAAGCACTGCGTGCCCGCATGCAGAAATACCTGGACGACATCCAGGCTTGGGCTGATAAGTGGCAACTAACATTCGTGCCAGACAAGTGCCAGGCAATGACCATCTCCAACAAGAGAGAGTCTAACCACCTCCCCTTTACATTCAACGGCATTACCATTGCCGAATCCCCCACTATCAACATCCTGGGGGTCATCATTGACCAGAAACTTAACTGGACCAACCATATAAATACTGTGGCTACAAGAGCAGGTCAAACGCTAGGTATTCTGTGGCGAGTGACTCACCTTCTGACTCCCCAAAGCCTTTCCATCATCTACAACGCACAAGTCACGAGTGTGATGGAATACTCTCCACTTTCCTGGATGAGTGCAGCTCCAACAACACTCAAGAAGCTCAACACCATCCAGGACAAGGCATCCCGCTTGATTGGCATCCCATCCAGCACCCTAAACATTCACTCCCTTCACCACTGGCACAGCATGGCTGCAGTGCGTACCATCTACAGGATGCACTGCAGCAACTCGCCAAGGCTTCTTTGACAGCACCACCCAAACCCGCGACCTCTACCACCTAGAAGGACAAGGGCAGCAGGCACATGGGAACAACACTACCTGCACATTCCCCTTCAAGTCACACACTATCCCGACTTGAAAATATAACACTGTTCCTTCATCATCGCTGGGTCAAAATCCTGGAACTCCCTATCTAACAGCACTGTGGGAGAACCTTCACCACACGGACTGCAGCGGTTCAAGAAGACGGCTCACCACCACCTTCTCAAGGGCAATTAGGGATGGGCAATAAATTCTGGCCTTGCCAGCGACGCCCTCGTCCCATGAATAAATAAAATAAAAATAAGACGTTAGGGCAGGTGGTTGAAAGCACGGTCAAAGACATTGATTTTGAGGAGGCATCTGAAGGTGTGGAGAAGGGTGGCAAGGATACAATTCTAGAGCCTAGGGACATGGTGTTTGAAGAATCGCCAACTGTTGATGCGATGGAGATGGGGAGGGGGAATACACTGATAGCAGGCGTTGGAAGAGCAGAGGTTGCATGCTGGGGTGTAGAATGGGAGCATCTTTAACATCCTTCCCTTTACACCTCATAGTTCATTGCTCTCTGCTATTTGTTTATCAATGAAAGCTGCCAAAGTCTTTACAAACAACACCTCAAAAACTAGCCACTAAAACTTCTGCAAACCCTTTTTATTCCAAATGTCCCCCCTTCCCTCCTGAAGGTAGTAGCTCGTGCCGGGGGTGTGGGGTGGTAGCTATTCCCCATTAACTCACCCAAGAACCCATTGTTCAATATGTGAGCCTCGACAATACCAGTAGACTGTTCGACAACATATTCTGCCACATCCAGTATCCATACTTCCCAATATGGGTTACTGAATGGTAAAGACAGACTTGCATTTATATCGCATCTTTCACCACTCAGGATGTCCCAAGCACTTTACAGCTAATGACGTACTTTTGAAGTGTAGTTACTGTTGTAATGTAGGAAACACGGCTGCCTATTTGCGCACAGCAAGGTCCCACAAGCAATAATGAGATAATGACCAGTTAATCTGTTCTAGTAATGTTGGTTGAGGGATAAATATTGGCCAGGACACTAGGAGAAACCCCCTGCTCTTCTTCAAATAGTGCCGTAGGTACTTTTACATCCACCTGAGAGGACAGACGGAGCCTTGGTTTAAAGAATCAGCTGAAAGAAGGCACCTCTGACAGTGCTGTACTCCCTCAGTACTGCATTGGAGTGTCAGCCTAGATTTTGTGCTCAAGTCTCTGGAGTGGGACTTGAACCCACAACATTCTGACTCAGAGGCGAAAGTGCTACAAACTTTCAACTGATGATCACGATGGTCCTCAGAAACAGGTAGCTGGTTCAATTTTCCCCTTCCCAGTGAGAAGGCAATTTGTTATCCTCCTCCTTTTCACTTCACCTTTAATAAGATGCCATTTATATTGTTTTTCTCAGTATTTAACAATATGCTGTTCCCCAAGGTTGGCTCAATGCAGCTGATACACTATCAGTTCTCTACAGATAAGACCTACAGCTTCTGGGTTAGAAAGAAAATTAGACTTAGCAATTAATATGAAATTAACAGAATTCAATACCAGGTTAAAGGATACGATTACGATCTTCAAAATTTGTAAAGATGGTACTTAATAGTTTAAAGTTATTGGGGAGAATCTACTTTCCAATTAATCTAATTTGCATATCATCCAATTAGCATATTTCATTAATATGTCAGCCCTGATAGCATAATGAATGCTCTCTCTAACTTTCATGAACATAGGACTTTGGGTTTCTTTGGAACTGGAGCAAACTCTATTTTAATTAAGTGCATTTGCTTAATTGGTCAATATTAGCATAATATGTAATTAAAATAAATTATTAACATGTTATCCCTATTAGCCTACCGATTATACCCTCCATGTTCTGTAAAGATGGACTCAACGGCTTTTCAATTGAAGAGGATTTGAAGATGTTTTAAGGCGTATAGCATCATAGAATCATAGAAAGGTTGCAGCACGGAAGGAGGCCATTCAGCCCATCGAGCCCATGCCGGCTCTATGCAAGAGCAATCCAGCTAGTCCCACTCCCCCGCCCTTTCCCCCTAGCCCTGCAAATTTTTTCCTATTGTTGTGGGAAAAATCACCACTCGGAGTCAGACTTAAAGATTCAACATGCAGTTTATTGGACAAAGTACTCTGGGAGAAGGCTGGGCATTCCGCAATGCGCGCAGACAGCTTCTCAACTTTAAAATGGTTGTCATGCTTTTTTATACCTTTGAAATACAGATTTCAGTAGCTTTTACATCATAAATCTTGATTACACACATTAACCAATTAAGTCCGCACAGCAACAACGGACAGTTTACACATTAACCAATTAAGTCCGCATAGCAACAACGGACTGCTTACGCATTAACCAATTAAGTCCGAACAACTATTATCACCTTAAGACAGCATGCCTTTGTTTCATGCAGTCTGGTTCTATAGTTTTATCAGTTCGTTATGAAATGTCCTTTGTATTCCCAGACTGTAAGCCAGTTCTGGAATGTACAAACTCAACACTTTTAACTGTCTTTCCCACAGTCACAGAATCCATTTTATTTAATAGTGTCCCTTTGTTTAGTAGAATCCATTTTGTTTAATAGTGTCCATTTTATTAGTAGTCAAGCGTTATATTTAAGCCTTTAATTAAGGTTAGTCTAATCTACACAAAGCGCATTTCAGTGTGGTTTTAGGGTAAATACCACTGTCGTGTACCCATTAGTCACTTCATCGTTGCCTTTAATTCAACAGTCCAAAATCCACGCTAACACTTTCAAGTACTTATCCAGTTCCCTTTTGAAGGCCATGATTGACTCTGCCTCCACCATCCCTCGGACAATGCGTTCCAGATCCTAACCACTCGCTGTGTAAAAACGTTTTTCTTTATGTCACCTTTGGTTCTTTTGCCAATCGCCTTTAATCTATGTCCTCTCGTCCTTGACCCTTCCGCCAATGGGAACAGTTTCTCTCTATCTACTCTGTCTAGACCCTTCATGATTTTGAATATCTCTATCAAATCTCCTCTCAACCTTCTCCACTCCAAGGAGAACAATCCCAGCTTCTCCAGGCTATCCACGTAACTAAAGTCCCACATCCCTGGAATCATTCTAGTAAATCTCTTCTGCACCCTTTCTAAGGCTTTCACATCTTTCCTGGAGTGCAGTGCCCAGAACTGGACATAATACTCCAGTTGTGGTTGAACCAATGTTTTATAAATGTTCATGAAGACTTCCATACTTTTGTACTCTATGCCTCTATTTATAAAGCCCAGGATCTCGTATGCTTTTTTAACCGCCTTCTCAACCTGCCCTGCCACCTTCAACGATTTGTGCACATATACCCCCAACTCTCTGTTCCTGTATCCCTTTTAAGAGTTGTGCCCTCTAGTTTATATTGCCTCTCCTCGTTCTTCCTACCGAAATGTATCACTTCACATTTTTCTGCGTTAAATTTTATCTGCCATGTGTCCGCCCATGCCACCAGCCTGTCTATATCCTCTTGAAGTCTTTCACTATCCTCCTCACTATTTACTACCCTTCCAAGTTTTGTGTCATCTGCAAATTTAGAAATTGTGCCCTGTACACCCAAGTCTAAGTCATTAATATATACCAAGAAAAGCAGTGGCCCCAGCACTGACCCCTGGGGAACACCACTGTACACCTCCATCCAATCCAAAAAAACAACCGTTCACCATTACACTTTGTTTCCTATCCCTTAGCCAATTCTGTATCCATGTTGCTACTGCCCCCTTTTTTCCATGGGCCGCAATCTTGATGATAATCCTACCATGCGGCACTTTATCAAAAGCCTTTTGAAAGTCCATATACACCACATCAATTACATTGCCCGCATCTACCCTCTCTGTTACCTCATCAAAAAACTCCATCAGGTTAGTTAGCCATGATTTACCTTTAACAAATCTGTGCTGGCTTTCCCTAACAATCCACACTCATCCAAGTGACTGTGTTAATTCTGTCCCGGATTATTGTTTCTAAATGTTTCTCCACCACTGAGGTTAAAGTAAATGGCCTGTAGTTGCTGGGTTTATCCTTACACACTTTTTGAACAAAGATGTAACATTTGCAATTCTCCAGTCCTCTGGCACCACCCCCATATCTACGAATGTTTGGAAGATTATGGCCAGTACCTCCGCAATTTCCACCCTTACTCCCCTCAACAACCTAAGATGCATCCCATCCGGACCAGGTAACTAATCTACTTTAAGTACGGCTAGCCTTTCAAATACCTCTTCTTTTTCAATTTTTAGCCCATCCAGTATCTCAGAAAGCAGGTAATTATAGACCAGTTAGCCTAACATCTGTCACTGGGAAAATGCTAGAATCCATGATTAAGGAAGTAGTAGCAGGACATTTGGAGACTCATAATACAATCAAGGAGAGTCAACATGGTTTTATGAAGGGGAAATCATGTCTGACAAATTTATTAGAGTTCTTTGAGGAAATAATGGGCAGGGTGGATAAAGGGGAACCAATATTTGGATTTCCAAAAGGCATTCGATAAGGAGCCACATAAAAGATTACTGCACAAGATAAGAGCTCATGGAGTTGGGGGTAATATACTGGCATGGATAGAGGATTGGCTAACTAACAGAAAACAAAGAGTCGTGATAAAAGGGTCATTTTCAAAATGGCAATCTGTAACTAGTGGGGCGCCGCAGGGCTCAGTGCTGGGGCCTCAACTATTTACAGTATATATCAATGACTTGGATGAAGGAACAGAGTGTCTTGTGGCCAAATTTGCTGATGATACAAAGATAGGTGGAAAAGCAAGTTGTGATGAGGACACAAAGTGTCTGCAAAGGTATATTGACAGGTTAAGCAAATGGGCAAAAAATTGGTAGATGGAATATAATGTGGGAAAATGTGAAGTTATCCACTATGGGAGGAAAAATAAAAAAGCAAAATATGATTTGAATGGAGAAATACTACAAAATGCTGCGGTACAGAGGGATCTGGGTGTCCTCGTACATGAAACACAAAAAGTCAACATACAGGTGCAGCAGGTAATCCGGAAGGCAAACGGAATATTGGCCTTTATTTCTAGGGGGAATGGAGTATAAAAGCAGGGAAGTCATGCTACAACTGTACAAGTGCTGGTGAGACCACACCTGGAATACTGTGTACAGTTCTGGTGCCCTTATTTAAGGAAAGACATACTTGCATTGGAGGCAGTTCAGAGAAGGTTCACTAGGTTGATTCCGGGTATGGAAGGATTGCCTTATGAGGAAAGATTGAACAGGTTGGGTCTATACTCACTGGAGTTTAGAAGAATGAGAGGAGTTCTTATTGAAACATACAAGATTCTGAGGGAACTCGATAGGGTAGATGCTGAGAGGATGTTACCCCTCATGGGGAATCTAAAACTAGGGGGCATAGTCTCAGAATAAGGGGTCGCCCGTTTAAGATGGAAATGAGGAGGAATTTCTTCTCCCAGAGGGTTGTGAATCTTTGGAATTCTTTATCCCAAAAAGCTGTGGCGGCTGAGTCATTGAATACATTCAAGGCTGAGTTAGACAAATTTTTGATCAGCAAGGGAGTCAAAGGATATGGGGAAAGGGCAGGAAAGTGAAGTTGAGGTAAAAATCAGATCAGCCATGATCTCATTAAATGGCGGAGCAGGCTCGAGGGGCCGAATGGCCTACTCCTGCTCCTATCTCTTATGGTCTTATGGTAACTATATCTTCCTTTACTGAGACTCTGGCAGCATCTTCTTCCTTGGTAAAGACAGATGCAAAGTACTCATTTGGTACCTCAGCCATCCCTTCTGCCTCCATGAGTAGATCTCCTTTATGGTCCTTAATCAGCCCCATGTATCCTCTTACCACCTGTTTCCTGTTTACATGCCTGTAGAAGACTTTTAGATTCCCTTTTATGTTGGCCGCCAGTCTACTGTCATATTCTCTCTTTGCCTCTTATTTCCTTTCTCACTTCCCCTCTGAACTTTTTGTATTCTGCCAGGTTCTCACTCGTGTTATCAACCTGATATCTGTCATATGCCCCTTTTCTCCATTTTATCTTACTCATTATCTCTTTTGTCATCCAGGAAGCTCTGCCTTTAGTTGCCCGACCTTTCTGAAGCACGCAGGCTGTACTCCTTCCTCCTGTCCTCTGTGATTGTCCCCTTGTTACAAGGGTTCATTGTTTCTACCTGGCCTGTTCCGGATCACACAAGTGACAGGAGTCCAATTCTTGACCAGTAGGCCGAGAAATTTCTGAAGTGTAAATGTAGATGCGAAAAAGCCAGCTTTGTTTTTAATAAAAGTCTCTTTTTTTTTTGCTGACGTCCTTCTAGTGTCCCATGATTTGGGATGAGTATAGTTTTTAATGGAGTTTGATCAGCATCGAAGTAACCCTCAGAACTCAAGCCATGACAGCAGCCCCCAGCACGCCCATTCCCCACCCCCTCCCACTCCCCTAACCTCCCACTGCCCCCCCCCCCCCCCATCCTTCATTGTCCAGTTTTGGACTTGGGGAAATGCCACACAGGAAAAGTAAAGCTGCTTTTATATTACATAGAATTTACACACCACAGAAACAGGCCATTCGGCCCAACTGGTCCTTGCCTCCTCCCACTCTATTTCATCTAACCCTATCGACATATCCTTCTATTCCTTTCTCCCTCAAGTGTTTATCTAGTTTCCCCTTAAATGCATCTATGCTATTCACTTCAACCGCTCCATGTGGTAGCGAGTTCCACATTCTAACCACTCTCTGAGTAAAGAAGTTTCTCTTGAATTCCTTATTGAATGGTTTGACTTACAGGGAGAGGTTAGACAGACTGGGACTTTTTTCCCTGGAGAGTAGGAGGTTAAGGGGTGATCTTATAGAAGTCTATAAAATAATGAGGGGCATAGATAAGGTAGATAGTCAAAATCTTTTCCCAAAGGTAGGGGAGTCTATAACGAGGGGGCATAGATTTAAGGTGAGAGGGGAGAGATACAAAAGGGTCCAGAGGGGCAATTTTTTCACTCAAAGGGTGGTGAGTGTCTGGAACGAGCTGCCAGAGGCAGTAGTAGAGGCGGGTACAATTTTGTCTTTTAAAAAGCATTTGGACAGTTACATGGGTAAGATGGGTATAGAGGGATATGGGCCAAGTGCAGGAAATTGGGACTAGCTTAGTGGTATAAACTGGGCGACATGGACATGTTGGGCCGAAGGGCCTGTTTCCAGCAACAGCACTGGAGGAAGCAGGCAACCCGGGAGTCAACCCGGGAGCTAGATCGTAGAAGCAATCAGCAAACTTCACGAAACCGAAGCTGAATCTACACCTAACCGAGATATGGAGCAGGAGGGGTGGTCAGCTTGGGATCGGGGATCAGAGACTTACCAAGAACGTGGTTAGCACCTTGTTGAGGAGGAGGAGGCTGTGGCAGTGAGTGCCACCTCCTTTAACCGCAGGATTCCTTCACAGTGTAGGAAGAAGTTTAACGAAAGCACCAGAGCAACCAAGGTAAGCTATCTCTTCACCCCCGCCCCCCCCCCACGACCCTTTCTTGCATTCTCCTTATCTTTGTAGCACTCCTTCGTTCATTACCCAGAGGATTCAGCGGCGAAAGTGGGATCTGTAGGTGGAGACTAGAGGCTCTACAGAAGTCAGCCGTTGGCTCCCAAGCCTATGGACTCAGAAGCCCAGGGTCCTACTTCACAAAGGAGAATACTGGATCACCATCAAACATGAAGACACCAAGGGCCATCTTGTGACAGACGGCAGGGGTTATGACGAATTCCAGTGTCGTCATCAGCGCCAATATCTGAGAAGGATGCGAGACAATGCAGGACTACCTGGAGCGAACACCACAAACATCTGCACCCGCCACCCCCCTTGACTGAGAGGCCTCCCAACCAATTTAAAGTGGATGGTTTGACCACTAGCCTTCGGATCTAGGGTGAGGGTGGGGACAATCCCTTCATCGGCCGATAAATCCCTAGGGCCTGATAATCTACATCCCAGAGTACTAAAAGAGGTAGCCATGGAAATAGTGGATGCATTGGTTGTCATCTTCCAAAATTCTATAGATTATGGAACAGTTCCTGCAGATTGGAGGGTGGCAAATGAAACCCCACTATTTAAAAAAGGAGGGAGAGAGAAAACAGGGAACTACAGATTGGTTAGCCTAACATCAGTAGTAGGGAAAATGCTAGAGTCTATTATAAAGCACGTGATAACAGGACACTTAGAAAATATCAACGGGATTAGACAAAGTCAACATGGATTTATGAAAGGAAAATCATGTTTGACAAACCTACTGGTGTTTTTTGATGATATAACTGGTAGAATAGATAAGGGAGAACCAGTGATTGTGGTTTATTTGGATTTTCAGAAGGCCTTTGATAAAGTCCCACATAAGAGGTTAGTGTGCAAAATTAAAGCACATGGGATTGCTGGTAATATACTGGCATGGACTAAAAATTGGTTGACAGACAGGAAACAGAGAGTAGGAATAAATGGGTCTTTCTCGGGGTGGCAGGCAGTGACTAGTGGGGTACCGCAGGGATCAGTGCTTGGGCCCCAGCTATTCACAATATATATCAATGATAACAATTTGGATGAGGGAACCAAATGTAATATTTCCAAGTTTGCTGATGACACAAAAATAGGTGGGATCATGAGTTGTGAGGAGGATGCAAAGAGGCTTCAAGGCGATTTAGACAAGTTGAGTGAGTGGGCAAATATATGGCAGATGCAGTATAATATGGATAAATGTGAAGTTATCCACTTTGGAAGGAAAAACATAAAGGCAGAGTATTATTTAAATAGCGATAGATTGGGAAATGTTGATGTACAAAGGGACCTCGGTGTCCTTGTACACCAGTCACTTAAACCAAACATGCAGGTGCAGCAAGCAGTTAGGAAGGCAAATGGTATGTTGGCCTTCATTGCAAGAGGATTTGAGTACAGGAGCAAGGATGTCTTATTGCAGTTATACAGGATCTTGGTGAGACCACAACTGGAGTATTGTGTGCAGTTTTGGTCTCCTTATCTAAGAAAGGATATACTTGCCATAGAGGGAGTGCAGCGAAGGTTCACCAGACTGATTCCTGGGATGGCAGGACTGTCGTATGAGGAGAGATTGGGTCGACTCGGCCTGTATTCACTTGAGTTTAGAAGAATGAGAGGGGATCTCATTGAAACATAAAATTCTGACAGGGCTAGACAGATTGGATGCAGGGAGGATATCTCCCCTGGCTGGGGCGTCCAGATCGAGGGGTCACAGTCTCAGGATATGGGGTAGGACATTTAGGACTGAGATGAGGAGAAATTTCTTCAATCAGAGGGTGGTGAACCTGTGGAATTCTCTACCACAGAAGGCTGTGGAGGCCAAGTCATTGAATATATTTAAGAAGGAGCTAGATAGATTTCTAGACACAAAAGGCATCAAGGGGTATGGGGAGAGAGCAGGAATATGGTATTGAGATAGAGGATCAGCCATGATCATATTGAATGTCGGAGCAGGCTCAAAGGGCCGAATGGCCTACACCTGTTCCTATTTTCTACGTTTCTATGTTTCACCCCACTCTTTTCTCTGCCAATTCCTCCAGCCCTACAGCTTCCACTCTTCTGACATTAGCCTTTTGCCCATCCCCCTCCTTTTGCCCATCATCAGTGCAAAGGCTTCAGCGATCACACATGATGCTTCTGGCACCATGAGCGCTTTACAGCGAATGAAATACGTTTTGACGTGGAATCACAGCAAGGTCCCACAAACAGCAACATGTTGATGACCAGATCATCTGGTTTTTTTTAGTGATGTTTGTTGAGGGATAAATATTGGCCCAGGACACCGGGGAGAACTCCCCTGCTCTTCTTTGAAATAGTGTCACTGGATCTTTTACGTCCATCTGCAAGATATCTGGCCTGCTGAATGTTTTTTCCAGAATTTTCTGTTTTTATTTCACATTTCCAGCCTTCGCAGTATTTTGCTTTTGATTTAGTGTTTAATTCACGGCCACTTCTCTTCCAGGAATGCCCACCTTGAAGAAGTTCTGCTCTTCTCTCCGACGGGATTTTTGTTTGTCTCTTTTGTTCTTTCCCTGCCCCCCACCCCTTTTCCCTGGCTCTGTACTTGATTAAAAGCTGTTCATCGCCACCATCTTCCAGTTCTGATGAAAGGCCATCGACCTGAAACGTTAACTCTGTTTCTCTCTCCTCAGAGGCTGCCTGACCTGCTGAGTGTTTCCAGCATTTTCTGTCTTAGATTTCCAGCATCCGCAGTATTTTGTTTCTGTTCAGTGATTAAAATGAACTGTTTGAATAGGTTTGATTTCCTATTTAATGAGCTGATATTATGGACTGTTTTACACTTTTAAATCACTGTGCAAAAAAGATTGCTGCA
Source organism: Heptranchias perlo (assembly GCF_035084215.1). NCBI lineage: Eukaryota > Metazoa > Chordata > Chondrichthyes > Hexanchiformes > Hexanchidae > Heptranchias > Heptranchias perlo. Next base: position 12,483,182 of record NC_090331.1, on the reverse strand, counting down.
AAACTCTTGCAGTAGCATCAATGCTTCCAAACTCTCAACGTGGAAAATGAATAAAGAGGCTTTGCAGGATGTGACATGATGTAAGACAAGCTGGTATTGAATTAACCTGAGATACTGAACCCTTCAACCTTTGTACTATTTTGTTTCAACAGATCCCAAGATGGATGCTTCTAAGTAGATAAAACTGTGGATTCCAGTAACTATGTTCCTTTGGGATAGAGATAATCATGGATAACCCTGCAACAGTGATGCTTGAAAAAGGAAAGGGGGACTAACAATGAACTAATTGTTTAACAGGTTAGGCTACAGCATGTGCTGATATTTCACACTCCGTTTATCAACAAGAAAATACTGACATTGAGACAACTATACCTCTAACTGATCTCCCCTCCTCCCCTCCGCCATCTCCATTCCTGCCTACCTGTGACACAATATCAAAAGTACTTCATTGACTATGAAGCACTTTGGGACATCCTGAGGTCGAGAAAGGCCCTATATATAAAGTGGTTTTTGAAGTGCAGTCACTGTTGTAATGTACGAAACGCGACAGATAATTTGTGCACTGCAAGGTCCCACAAACAGCAATGAGATCATGACCAGATAATCTGCTTTAGTGATGTTGGTTGAGGGATAAACATTGGCCAAGACACCAGGGAAAACTCCCCTGCTCTTCCTCAAAATAGTGCCATGGGATCTTTTACGTCCACCTGAGATGGCAGACAGGGCCTCGGTTTAACGTCTCATCCGAAAGACGGCACCTCCGACAGTGCAGCACTAGAGCATCAGCATAGATTTTGTGCTCAAGCCTCTGGAGCGGGACTTGAACCCACAACCGTCTGACTCACAAGGCAAGAGTGCGACTAACTGAGCCATGGCCGATACCGCCAATCTAATTTTGCGAAACCTTGTTATCTTATTCTGTCTTAATCTAAAGGGGGTAATTTTCTGAGTAGTTGTGGTGGAGAACCTCACCTGGGGCACAGTGCATGTTTAAAAATCAAGATTCCACACTGCCAGCTTTGCCCTCAGAAAATGACCCTCAAAGTAAAGAAGTAAAGATCGAGAGTCACTCACAGCGGGCAAAAAAAAGACAAGCATTTAAATTCCAAATGATACGTCTGAGTGAGCATGTTACAACAGTCTATCACAGCAGCGCAATTGTTCCAGGATTGATTCAACTTTTCTTCTTTGAAGAAAAAAACTTACTTTTAGAATAAACGACATGCTTTGATAGATTATTTTTAAAGTACTTTGACTTTTAAAGCAAAATAAATGCATTATGATTACAATGGTTTAAAGGGATTCATTACATGTGAATGGAGTGAGCTGGGACAGTCTGTCTCGCCTTTGCAATGTCCTGAAACTGAACGCTTGGAACTGACTGAAGTAAGCATTGAGTCAACGTTGAGAAATTGTAATGATTGGTACAAACTCCAAATCGAATGGAGATCATATTTAACCGTTATTGCAATTACCGAGTTGTACAAAATCCTCTTTCTTGTGCAGCATTATTCAATGGAATGCACTGCCTGAAAGGGTGGTGGAAGCAGATTCAACTTTAAAAAAGGAAATTGGATATTTACTTGAAAAGGAAAACCTTGCAGGGCTTTTTGGAAAGAGCGGGGAGGTGGGACTATTTGGATAGCTCTTTCAAAAAGCCGATTGGCCTCCTTCTGGGTCGTAAGATTCTTTTGATTATTCAGTAAAGCTGGCCACAGAATCTCTTGCTATGAAGAAATAATAAATATGTAAAATTTAAACGGTAATTAAAATGTTTCCCATTGACTAATAATAATGTGAATATTACTAGAAGCAGTCCATGGCCGCATGCAGCAAGACCTGGACAACATCCAGGCTTGGGCTGATAAGTGGCAACTAACATTCGTAGAAGAAAAGTGCCAGGCAATGACCATAGAATCATAGAATCATAGAAGTTACAACATGGAAACAGGCCCTTCGGCCCAACATGTCCATGTCGCCCAGTTTATACCAATAAGCTAGTCCCAATTGCCTGCACTTGGCCCATATCCCTCTATACCCATCTTACCCATGTAACTGTCCAAATGCTTTTTAAAAGACAAAATTGTACCCGCCTCTACTACTGCCTCTGGCAGCTCGTTCCAGACACTCACCACCCTTTGAGTGAAAAAATTGCCCCTCTGGACCCTTTTGTATCTCTCCCCTCTCACCTTAAATCTATGCCCCCTCGTTATAGACTCCCCTCCCTTTGGGAAAAGATTTTGACTATCGACCTTATCTATGCCCCTCATTATTTTATAGACTTCTATAAGATCACCCCTTAACCTCCTACTCTCCAGGGAAAAAAGTCCCAGTCTGTCTAACCTCTCCCTGTAAGTCAAACCATCAAGTCCCGGTAGCATCCTAGTAAATCTTTTCTGCACTCTTTCTAGTTTAATAATATCCTTTCTATAATAGGGTGACCAGAACTGTACACAGTACTCCAAGTGTGGCCTCACCAATGCCCTGTACAACTTCAACAAGACATCCCAACTCCTGCATTCAATGTTCTGACCAATGAAACCAAGCATGCCGAATGCCTTCTTCACCACCCTATCCACCTGTGACTCCACTTTCAAGGAGCTATGAATCTGTACTCCTAGATCTCTTTGTTCTATAACTCTCCCCAACGCCCTACTATTAACGGAGTAGGTCCTGGCCCGATTCGATCTACCAAAATGCATCACCTCACATTTATCTAAATTAAACTCCATCTGCCATTCATCGGCCCACTGGCCCAATTTATCAAGATCCCGTTGCAATACTAGATAACCTTCTTCACTGTCCACAATGCCACCAATCTTGGTGTCATCTGCAAACTTACTAACCATGCCTCCTAAATTCTCATCCAAATCATTAATATAAATAACAAATAACAGCGGACCCAGCACCGATCCCTGAGGCACACCGCTGGACACAGGCATCCAGTTTGAAAAACAACCCTCTACAACCACCCTCTGTCTTCTGTCGTCAAGCCAATTTTGTATCCAATTGGCTACTTCACCTTGGATCCCATGAGATTTAACCTTATGTAACAACCTACCATGCGGTACCTTGTCAAATGCTTTGCTGAAGTCCATGTAGACCACGTCTACTGCACAGCCCTCATCTATCTTCTTGGTTACCCCTTCAAAAAACTCAATCAAATTCGTGAGACATGATTTTCCTCTCACAAAACCATGCTGACTATTCCTAATTAGTCCCTGCCTCTCCAAATGCCTGTAGATCCTGTCCCTCAGAATACCCTCTAACAACTTACCCACTACAGATGTCAGGCTCACTGGTCTGTAGTTCCCAGGCTTTTCCCTGCCGCCCTTCTTAAACAAAGGCACAACATTTGCTACCCTCCAATCTTCAGGCACCTCACCTGTAGCGGTGGATGATTCAAATATCTCTGCTAGGGGACCCGCAATTTCCTCCCTAACCTCCCATAACGTCCTGGGATACATTTCATCAGGTCCCGGAGATTTATCTACCTTGATGCGCGTTAAGACTTCCAGCACCTCCCTCTCTGTAATATGTACACTCCTCAAGACATCACTATTTATTTCCCCAAGTTCCCTAACATCCATGCCTTTCTCAACCGTAAATACCGATGTGAAATATTCATTCAGGATCTCACCCATCTCTTGTGGTTCCGCACATAGATGACCTTGTTGATCCTTAAGAGGCCCTACTCTCTCCCTAGTTACCCTTTTGCCCTTTATGTATTTGTAGAAGCTCTTTGGATTCACCGTTGCCTGATCTGCCAAAGCAATCTCATATCCCCTTTTTGCCCTCCTGATTTCTCTCTTAACTCTACTCCGGCAATCTCTATACTCTTCAAGGGATCCACTTGATCCCAGCTGCCTATGCATGTCATATGCCTCCTTCTTCTTTTTGACTAGTGCCTCAATCTCCCGAGTCATCCAAGGTTCCCTACTTCTACCAGCCTTGCCCTTCACTTTATAAGGAATGTGCTTACCCTGAACCCTGGTTAACACACTTTTGAAAGCCTCCCACTTACCAGACGTCCCTTTGCCTGCCAACAGACTCTCCCAATCAACTTCTGAAAGTTCTTGTCTAATACCATCAAAATTGGCCTTTCCCCAATTTAGAATTTTAACTTTTGGGCCAGACCTATCCTTCTCCATAGCTATCTTAAAACTAATGGAATTATGATCACTGGTCCCAAAGTGATCCCTCACTAACACTTCTGTCACCTGCCCTTCCTTATTTCCCAAGAGGAGGTCAAGTTTTGCCCCCTCTCTAGTCGGGCCATCCACATACTGAATGAGAAATTCCTCCTGAATACACTCAACAAATTTCTCTCCATCCAAGCCCCTAATGCTATGGCTGTCCCAGTCAATGTTGGGAAAGTTAAAGTCCCCTACTATTACCACCCTATTTTTCTTGCAGCTGTCTGTAATCTCCTTACATATTTGCTCCTCAATTTCCCGTTGACTATTTGGGGGTCTGTAGTACAATCCTATCAAAGTGATCTCTCCCTTCTTATTTTTCAGTTCTACCCATATAGACTCAGTGGGCGAACCCTCGGATATATCCCCTCTCACTACTGCCGTGATGTTCTCCCTAATCAAGAACGCAACTCCCCCTCCTCTCTTACCTCCTGCTCTATCTTTCCTATAGCATCTGTACCCTGGAACATTGAGCTGCCAGTCCTGCCCCTCCCTTATCCATGTTTCAGTAATAGCTATAACATCCCAGTCCCATGTACCCATCCATGCCCTGAGTTCATCTGCCTTGCCCATCAGACTTCTTGCATTGAAATAAATGCAGTTTAATCTAGACTTCCCTTGGTCTTTGCCCTGCTTTCTCAGACCATCTGTCCGGTCATGTTCTGTACACTCTCCCTTACTGCCTTTTGTTTCTGTCACCACTTTATTTCCCACTGACTTCCTGCATCGGTTCCCATCCCCCTGCCACATTAGTTTAAATCCTCCCCAACAGCACTGGCAAACACTCCCCCTAGGACATTGGTTCCAGTCCTGCCCAGATGCAGACCGTCCAATTTGTACTGGTCCCACCTCCCCCAGAACCGGTTCCAATGGCCCAGGAATTTGAATCCCTCCCTCTTGCACCATCTCTCAAGCCACGTATTCATCTTAGCTATCCTGTCATTCCTACTCTGACTAACCCGTGGCACTGGTAGCAATCCTGAGATTACTACCTTTGAGGTCCTACTCTTTAGTTTAACTCCTAACTCCCTAAATTCAGCTTGTAGGAACTCATCCTGTTTTTTACCTATATCGTTGGTGCCTATGTGCACCACGACAACTGGCTGTTCACCCTCCCCCTCCAGAATGTCCTGCAGCCGCTCCGAGACATCCTTGACCCTTGCACCAGGGAGGCAACATACCATCCTGGAGTCTCGGTTGCGTCCGCAGAAACGCCTGTCTATTCCCCTTACAATCGAGTCCCCTATCACTATAGCTCTGCCACTCTTTTTCCTGCCCTCCTGTGCAGCAGAGCCAGCCACGGTGCCATGAACCTGGCCACTGCCACCTTCCCCTGGTGAGCCATCTCCCCCAACAGTATCCAAAACGGTATACCTGTTTTGGAGGGAGATGACCGCAGGGGACCCCTGCACTGCCTTCCTACTCTTCCTCTGTCTGTTGGTCACCCATTCACTATCTCCCTCAGTAATTTTTATCTGCGGTGTGACCAACTCACTGAACGTGCTATCCACGACTTTCTCAGCATTGCGGATGCTCCAAAGTGAGTCCATCCGCAGCTCCAGAGCCGTCAAGGAGTCAAACAATAGCTGCAGCTGGACACACTTCCCGCAGGTGAAGGAATCAGGGATACAGGAAGGAGCCCTGAATTCCCACATCCCACAAGAGGAACATGACACGGCCCTGGGATTTCCTGCCATGACTTAACCCTTAAATTAGCTTAACAACAACTACAATGTCAAGAGAAAAAAAAAGGAAAGAAAAACTACTTACCACTCCCTTTAAGGAGTTTACTCCTTTAAATTGTTCTCAATTTAGAGAATGTTAACTACACTAGGGACCTTGATTCACTAAAAAATAAACGCTACTTCCTATAAGACCTGCAGACCTTCCCTTTCCTTTTACTTTAGTTACTGTAGATAAGTAGAAATACTCACCTGAACCTACTCACCAATCAGGTGCCTCCCCTGTGTCGCGTCCCGATCTGATTCCTGACGTCACTTCGAACTCGGTCGCAGCTCCGCTCGGCTCGGCTCCTCTCAACTGTTCTCAGCGCTCTGAAATCCCGCCTTTTATCGGACGCTCCCTCCGCTCGGCTCGGCTCCTCTCAGCTGTTCTCCACGCTCTGAAATCCCGCCTTTTATCGGACGCTCCCTCCGCTCCGCTCCGCTCCTCTCAGCTGTTCTCAGCGCTCTGAAATCCCACCTTTTATCGGACGCTCCCTCCGCTCGGCTCGGCTCCTCTCAGCTGTTCTCAGCGCTCTGAAATCCCACCTTTTATCGGACGCTCCCTCCGCTCGGCTCGGCTCCTCTCAGCTGCTCTCAGCTCCCTCTGAAATCCCGCCTTTTATCGGACGCTCCCTCCGCTCGGCTCGGCTCCTCTCAGCTGTTCTCAGCGCTCTGAAATCCCGCCTTTTATCGGACGCTCCCTCCGCTCCGCTCGGCTCCTCTCAGCTGTTCTCAGCGCCATCTCCAACAAGAGAGAGTGTAACCACCTCCTCTTGACATTCAACGGCATTACCATCGCCAAATCCCCCACCATCAACATCCTGGGGGTCACCATTGACCAGAAACTTAACTGGACCAGCCATATAAATACTGTGGCTACAAGAGCAGGCCAAAGGCTGGGTATTCTGCGACAAGTGACTCACCTCCTGACAACCCTTTCCAACATTTACAAGGCACAAGTCAGGAGTGCGATGGAAAGCTCTCCACTTGCCTGGATGAGCGCAGCTCCAACAACACTCAAGAAGCTCGACACCATCCAGGACAAAGCAGCCCGCTTGATTGGCGCCCCTTCCACCACCCTAAACATTCACTCCCTCCACCACCGGCACACTGTGCCTGCAGTCTGTACTGTCTACAAGATGCACGACAGCAATTCACTCAGGTTTCTTCGACAGCACATCCCAAACCCGCGATCTCTACCACCTAGAAGGACAACGGCAGCAGGCGCATGGGAACACCGACTGCAGCGGCTCAAGAAGGCGGCTTACCACCACCTTCTCAAGGGCAATTAGGGATGGACAATAAATGCTGGCTTGCCAGTGGTGCCCACATCTCATGAATGAGTAAAAAAAACTAGAACATCTGATTCGGTTTGGACAGTAGAAGTCACTTTAGTAAAATATCTTGACTTTTATCTAAAGATCCATAAAGCAGGTTGTGAGCTGAAGATCAAATGTTGCTATGGTTATTTAACCCATTTAAATGGTTAATACTAACATTAAGAAATGGTGTGCGGATGATTTAATTCTTGTGGCAGTGTTCCATAGTGGTCCCAATCCCTTCTCTCTTCCCATCAAAGATAGAATTTGAAGAAGTCAATCTCTTCAGACTAATTCCTCCTCATACCACCACCAGCTATGAAGTAATTCCACTTCTTTTCTCAATTTTGTCCCCTTTTTCTCCCCACGGCTCACTCACTCTTGGAGATGATGCTCGAATGTTAGAATTTAATGATGTCGTTAACAATAAAACTAGTAATATTGACATAGGTGAACATATTGTTTTCGATAGGGGTTAAAGGTAACTACTCAGACTGGCAAAAGGTGGGAGGTGGTGTTCCACAAGGATCAGTGCTGGGACCACTGTTGTTCACTATTTACATAAATGATTTGGACTCCGGAATCGGAAGTACAATTTCAAAATTTGCGGACGGCACCAAATTGGGAGGTATAGTTAATACTGAGGAGGACTGCGACAAAATACAGGAAGACATTAATAAACTTGCAAAATGGGCATGCAATTGACAAATTTATTTCAATATAGATAAGTGTGAGGTGGTACATTTTGGTGGGAAGAATAAGGAGGCCACATACTCCTTGGAAAATAAGAGTCTAAATGGGGTAGAGGAGCAAAGGGATCTGGGGGCTACACATATACAAATCACTAAAAGTAGCAACGCAGGTCAATAAGGTCATAAAAAAAGCAATCAAAGCACTGGGGTTCATATCTCGAGGGATAGAATTGAAAAGCAGAGAAATTGTGTTAAACTTGTATAGGACCCTGGTTAGACCGCACTTGGAGTATTGTGAACAGTTCTGGTCTCCCTGTTATAAAAAAGATATAGAGGCACTGGAGAAGGTGCAAAAAAGATTTACGAGGATGATACCAGAACTGATACCTATCAGGAAAGATTGAACAGGCTGGGGCTCTTTTCTCCAGAAAAGCGAAGCAGAGGGATGATCTGATAGAGGTCTTTAAGATTATGTAAGGGTTTGATAGGGTAGATGTAGAGAAGATGTTTCCACTTGCGGGGTTGTAACAGGTTCAGATGTGCACAAATTGGTAATCAATGTCTCCTTTACTAATAATCAAATCAAACATGTAAAGGTATCAGATATTTAGACAACAAAGATCAAAACAATACTACCCCATTTGATATCTGGGCAGAGCTCGTAATTAAGTTGGTGACATGGTCGTTTCAAGTTTTCCCACAGTGAGGTAGCCTTCTGATTGCCTGGTGCCCTTCTGACTGCCGTGTTGACTTTAGACAGCTAAGTGCTCTTTCGACAGTTGGGTGGTCTTCACTGATTCCTCTGCCCTGAGCTCAAAAGATGTTGGTTTTTTTTGTCCCCCCTGGCAGGAAACTCACCCCATAAATGGAACAACACTCATAAGACCCTTATAGATTAACAAAGTTGTTTTTCAAAGAATTCAAGGTGGTCAGCTTGTTTTAACATTCAAAGAATTCAAGATAATCAGTTTGTTTTGCCATTACTCATTTAACCACAAGACCCTTTTCAAGGTAGTTTTTCAAGGTGGCCAGTTTGTTTGACCGGATTGTCTCATGATCCTGGTCTTATTGCTATCTTTGGATTTTTGTTACGCTTTTTGTGACAATGTTCCTCTTTTATCACGTAGTTGCCTTGTCTAGCAAGGAGGGTGACAAGGGTCAGTCACTAGTCAAAGGTTAACAGTTTATAATTCAGCAAAATACAGAGCACAGCCTGCAGAGCATGATGGTCAGTAGCATTAAGAAAAATATGTCCATTTTTCCCTATTTCCAATATTCTCACGGATTCCACACTTTCAGGGGAGAAGATTAAGTCTCCGACCCCTCACTTAGGGACATAGGAACAGGAGTAGGCCATTTAGCCCCTCGAGCCCCTTCCGCCATTCCATGAGATCATGGTGGATCTGTTACCTAACTGCATATACCCACCTTAGCCCCATAACCCTTAATGCCTTTGGTTAACAAAAATCAATCAATCTCAGATTTAAAATTAACAATTGAGCTAGCATCAATTGCCGTTTGCGGAAGAGAGTTCCAAACTTCTACCAGCCTTTGCGTGTAGGAGTGTTTCCTAACTTCAGTCCTGATAGTACTGGCTCTAATTTTTAGGCTATGTCCCCTAGTCCTAAACTCCCCAACCAGTGGAAAGAGTTTCTCTCTATCTACCCTATCAGTTCCCCTTAATATCTTGAAAACTTCCATCAAATCACTCCTTAATCTTCTAAATTTCAGGGAATACAACCCGAGTTTGTGTAATCCCGCCTTGTAATTTAACCCTTTGTTGGCTAGGGGCTGCAGAAAGTAACCTGAGATGTCAGCTGCTGATACACACAGGCAGGAACGACTTTTGAACTAAAGTAACCTGAGTTCAGTCGCTGGCCTTAGCTGGCTGGAACCGGTTTGAATTAACTAAGTTTTGTGAAAGACAAAGGAAATGTGACAAGACACAAGTCCTTATTTAGAAAAGGAGTAATGAGGTAATGCTACCTAAGTCCTTGGGACAGAGCCAATGAGGAGAAGACACAGGCAAAAAGCGAGTAGGCCTAAACCAAAGTGAGAGAGACAGGACAGCTTGAAGAGATAAGATTCGGAATGAGAATGAAGGATCTGGGGCGTGGAGCCAGAGCGAAGACTCCGGAGACCAACCATCGCAGAAGTGGAAGACCATACCTCAGGGACGTAGAGACGACGTCGAGAGAGAGAGAACGGAACGCCTGGCCAGCGTCAGCTCTCCTTTTCGGGTATTATCCTTTATATTCTGTGACCACTCAGGGAGTGTCAGAGAAACCTAGTGGGTGTGCGTTTAGATCTTAGTTTGGGTATAAAACTGTATAACCTGGTGTAAACTGCATGTCTATATCTAACCAGACGTATAAGCCATATGTATATGATCTAACGGCGTGAGTAAAGTGAATTGAGAGTTAAGAGAGAATTGATACTTCTCCTCTTTGTACTAATCCAGTAACCGTAACCGGTGACCTCCGGTCAACACCTTGGAGTCCAGGTATCATTCTAGTAAATCTACGCTTCACTCCCTCAAAGGCCAATATATTCTTCCTAAGTTGCAGTGCCCAGAAATGAACACAGTACTCCAGGTGTGGTCTAACCAGGGCTTTGTTTAGCTGTAGCATAACTTCTACCCCCTTGTATTCTAGTCCTCTAGAAATAAAGGCCAGCATTCCATTAGCCTTTTTGATTATTTTCTGTACCTGTCTATGACATTTTAATGATCTATGTACATGGACCCCTAAGTCTCTTTGGACCTCCATTGTTTCAAGCTTTTCACCATTTAGAAAGTACTCTGATCTAGCCTTCTTAAGTCCAAAGTGGATGACCTCACACTTGCCTACATTGAAATCCATTTTTGCCCATTCACTTAATCTATTAATATCGCTCTGTAATTTTATGCTTCCATCTGCACTGCTAACAATGCTGCCTATCTTTGTGTCATCGGCAAATTTGGATATGTAACTCTCTATCCTATCATCTAAGTCATTAATAAATACAGTGAATAGTTGCAGTCCCAACACAGATCACTGTGGGACACCACTAGTCACATCCTGCCAATTTGAGTACCTGCCCATTATCCCTACTCTCTGTCTCCCGCCGCTCAGCCAATTTTCTAACCAGGTCAATAATTTGCCCTCAATTCCATGAGCTTCAACTTTAACTAACAGTCTCTTATGAGGGACTTTATCGAATGCCTTCTGGAAGTCCATATAAACAACATCCATTGACATTCCCCTGTCCACTACTTTAGTCACCTCTTCAAAATATTCAATCAATTTAATCAATCTGGTCCAATAGGGGAATGGTTTGGAATGACGCACATTCTGTTTTAACTTGGAGACTCACCTGCAGACCCAGCAGGTAGACACTATTAGGGATATGATAACCAGGGCTTGTATAATCAGAAAAGCATACAACGCTAAATGCGCCCATGGGGATTCACCAGCATTATAGACATTCTCCCACGATGATTTATCCCCAATGGACTGTATACCTTTCTCTATTTCCTTGTTATCCTGCTGCATTTAGACCAGATGTTTCTGAGAGGTAACACTTCTATCCAAGACGCTTTTAAGACTGAATGATAAAGGGGGAATGGGGTGCCCTAGTCGAATTACAGCCTGTAATGTTTCCTCCATCAAGTCTCCACGGATCTTCAGTCTGGCGACGTCATGATCAAGTATAGTTACTGGGGGGACCCTCGTTCGAACTTATAGGAGGGGGTTACACATCCCATTGACTTTGTTAGTGGAGACTCCCTACCTCCATCTAATGTTCCTGATAGCATGTTTAAGTACACTTAATGCTTTTGCGGCCAAAGTTTACAACCACTCATAAGCTTTCTGTCCGGAGGGTAATGTTTATTTGCATTTTTGTACCATTGTGGCCATAACAGGCATCAATATCTTAGCCCCAATTTAGTAATTCTGGCTGATGTAAAGCAAGATTTTAACCACCAAACTGGACATATGGTGTTGCCTTATGTGCAATACCTTCCTCTCTCCGAATAAACGACGTTGGTCCTTCTCAAATTCAGTGGTACAATTAGGGGATTCTTCGTCCAGGGTGAAACCACAAGCTGGCAGTGTACTTTATAAAATGTCACATCTGTACAACCAGGATCCACTTTTCCTGGAACAGCACGATGTATCTGGTGCAATCCAGAACCCTTCTTTTCCCCTTTACTGATATCTTTGATATTCAGATAATTTGCAAATTCCTTATTTATATCATCCTCCAGCAAGCCCATCGATTCCACTTTAAATACTTGCATCAGTTTTACATCAGCAGATAGCAATGGTATTGTCACTACCACAGGAATCAGCTGCGAAACAATCTCACTCTGCTTGCAAGGCTTCCTGGCATATTCCATCAATCCAAGTCTTCGCACCTTACACCAATCCATATTCCCATCTGATTTCCAGATTTTCATTTGTTTGTCCAATATAAAGTTCCAATTGTTTTCTACAGCATTTAACCCCCTATTGAATCTGAACATTGTAAAAATCCTCCATATAGAACTGCCTTTAAGATCAGTTGTTCCTTAGTCTTTGTTATTCTAGGAACATAGGAACAGGAGTAGGCCATTCAGCCCCTCGTGCCTGCTCCGCCATTTGATAAGATCATGGCTGATCTGTGATCTAACTCCATATACCTGCCTTTCGCCCATATCCCTTAATACCTTTGGTTGCCAAAAAGCTATCTATCTCACATTTAAATTTAGCAATTGAACTAGTATCAATTGCCATTTGCGGAAGAGAGTTCCAAACTTCTACCACCTTTTGTGTGTAGAAATGTTTTCTAATCTCACTCCTGAAAGGTCTGGCTCTAATTTTTAGACTGTGCCCCCTACTCCTAAAATCACCAACCAGCAGAAATAGTTTCTCTCTATCCACCCTATCTGTTCCCCTTAATATCTTATAAACTTCGATCAGATTACCCCTTAACCTTCGAAACGCCAGAGAATACAACCACAATTTGTGTAATCTCTCTTCGTAACTTAACCCTTGAAGTCCGGGTATCATTCTAGTAAACCTACGCTGCACTCCCTCCAAGGCCAATATGTCCTTCGGAAGGTGCGGTGCCCAGAACTGCTCACAATACTCCAGGTGCGGTCTAACTAGGGTTTTGTACAGCTGCAGCATCACTTCTGCCCCTTTGTACTCCAGTCCTCTAGATATAAAGGCCAGCATTCCATTAGCCTTATTGATTATTTTCTGCATCTGTTCATGACACTTCAATGATCTATGTACCTGTACCCCTAGGTCCTTTTGGACATCCACTGTTTTTAACTTTTTACCATTTAGAAAGTACCCTGTTCTATCCTTTTTTGATCCAAAGTGGATGACCTCACATTTGTCTACACTGAATTCCATTTGCCACAGTTTTGCCCATTCACCGAATCTATCAATATCACTTTGTAATTTTATGTTTTCATCTACACTGCTTACAATGCCACCAATCTTTTTGTCATCAGCAAACTTAGATATGAGACTTTCTATGCCTTCATCTAAGTCGTTAATAAATATTGTGAATAATTGAGGCCACAAGACAGATCCCTGCGGGACTCCACTAGTCACATCCTGCCAGTATGAGTACCTTCCCATTATCCCTACTCTCTGTCGCCTTTCGCTCAGCCAATTTCCTAACCAAGTCCGTACTTTTCCTCAATTCCATGGGCTTCTATCTTAGCTCACAGTCTCTTATGTGGGACCTTATCAAATGCCTTCTGGAAGTCCATATAAATAACATCCATTGACATTCCCCTGTCCACTACTTTAGTCACCTCTTCAAAAAATTCAATCAGGTTTGTCAGGCATGACCTACCTTTCAATATTGCTAACCTATCTCTCTGCCAGTCATTTCATTAAAACCACGCTGGCTCTCTCTGATTAACTGAAAATTCTCGAGGTGTTCAGTCACCCTATCCTTAATTATAGACTCCAGCAATTTCCCCACAACAGATGTTGGGCTAACTGGTCTATAATTCCCCAGTTTCCCTCTCTCTCCTTTCTTAAAAAGTGGAGTGACATGTGCAATTTTCCAATCTAGAGGGACAGTCCCTGAATCTAGAGAACTTTGAAAGATTATAGTTAGGGCATCTACAATGTGCTCACCTACTTCCTTTAAAACCCTGGGATGGAAACCATCTGGTCCTGGGGATTTAGTGCTATTATTTTCTTCATTACTGTACCTTTACTTATGTTAATTTTATCGAGTCCCTGTCCCCAATTCAATATTAGTTTTCTTGGGATTTCTGGCATGCTATCCTCTTTTTCTACTGTAAATACTGAAGCAAAGTAATTATTTAACATGTCCGCCATTTCCCCATTGTCAATGACAATATCCCCACTTTCAGTTTTTAAGGGGCCAACATTACTCCTGACCACCCTCTTTTTCCTAATATAACTATAAAAGTTCTTCGTGTTGGTTTTGATATCCCTTGCAAGTTTCTTTTCATACTCTCTTTTTGTAGCTCTTACTATCTGTTTTGTGACCCTTTGTTGATCTTTATATCTTTCCCATTCGCCAGGATCTGTGCCATTTTTTGCCTTTTTGTATGCCCTTTCCTTATGTCTTATACTGTCCCTTACCTCTTTAGTTGTCCATGGCTTTTTTTTTGACAAGTAGAGTTCTTGCCCCTCAGGGGTATAAACCAGTTCTGTATCTCATTAAATGTTTCTTTAAACATTTCCCACTGATCATCAGTCGTTTTACCCATTAACAGATTTGTCCAGTTTACTGTGGACAGTCTCTGTCTCATCCCATTGAAGTCGGCCTTACCCAAGTCTAGAATCTTCGCAGCTGATTCATTTTTTTCCTTTCAAACACTACATTGAACTCGATCATGTTATGATCGCTATTGGATAGATGTTCACGCACAGTTAAGCTGTTAACTAAATCTGGTTCATTACTCATTACTAAATTTAGTATGGCTTGCCCCCTTGTTGCCTCTAGGACATACTGCTGTAGAAATCTATCCCGGACACACTCAAGAAATTCGCTACCTTTCTGACAGTTGCTAGTCTGCTTTCCTCAATCTGTGTGGAGGTTAAAGTCCCCCATTAAAACCACTATGCCTTTCTTACACGCTTGTCTAATCTCTGCATTTATACAATCTCGCACTTCAGAGCTGCTGCCAGGGGTCCTATACACAACTCCCACTATAGTCTTAGATCCTTTCCTATTTCTCAATTCAACCCATAAGGTCTTTGTTGGCTGCTTACCTCTCGTTATATCCTCCTTTATCATTGAAGTGATTTCATCTCTAATCACTAAGGCTACTCCTCCCCCTCTTCCATATTCCCTATCTCTCCTGTAGACCTTATAACCCGATATATTTAGTTCCCAATCCTGACCATTCCACAGCCATGTCTTGGTAATAGCTATCATGTCATACCCTCCAATTTGAATTTGAACTTGTCGTTCATTTAATTTATTCCTTATACTCCATGCATATTCTGAATGATTGCCAATTTTGCTAACCTATCTCTCTGCCAATTGTTTCATTAAAACCATGGACACAATTTGTTCTGATATAACATCTCCTGTCTGCCTATTCATTCCTTTAAGTAATCCCTCTAATTGCTTGTGCATTGTTTTATCATGCTCCCATTGTCTGTCTCTATGTGAGTTCACTTAAATCTCTTCCCGATTGCACTTCGTAAAACTCTGTACCATTTCTTTTAGCGTGATAAAAAATCTGCATACATTCAATGACATAAATCAGAAGACAATAGAAACAGAACGAAAAATTTAACAGAGCAAGAATAATCTCTAACTGCAAATTATAACAAGCTACTTGTGTTTGGGTAACCACAATTAGTTTGGAGGACGAGTTCATGGAATGCATTCGAGACAGTTTTCTAGAACAATATGTCAAGCAACCAACTGGGCAACAGGCCAATTTAGATCTAATATTGTGCAATGAGACAGAGTGAATTAGTAATCTTATAGTTAAGGATCCTCTGGGGCAGAGTGATCATAATATGATCGAATTTCATATTGAGTTTGAGAGTGATGTAGTTAAGTCCGAAACTAGGGTCTTAAATTTAAACAAAGCCAATTACGTAGATATGAGGGGCGAGTTGCCGAAGGTAGATTGGGAAATTAGATTAAAAGATATGATGATGCATAAGCAATAGTGAACATTTAAAGAAATATTTAATAATTCTCAATGAATATACATTCCCTTGAGGAATAAAAACTCCACGGGAAAAATGATCCAACCATGGCTAACTAGAGAAGTTAAGATAGTGTTAGATTAAAAGAAGAGGCTTACAATGTTGTTGAAAAGAGTAGTAAGCCCGAGGATTGGGAGGGTTTTAGAAATCAGCAAAGGATGACCAAGAAATTGACAAAGAGGGAAAAAATTGAATATGAGAGTAAACTAGCAAGAAATATAAAAACAGATAGTAAGAGCTTCTACACGTATGTAAAAAGGAAGAGATTAGCAAAAGTAAATGTGGGACCCTTAGAGGCAGAGACAGGAGAAATTATAATGAGGAATAAGGAAATGGCAGAGACGTTAAACAAATATTTTGTATCTATCTTCATAGTAGAAGACACAAAAAAATACCAGAAATAATGGGGAACCAACGGTCTAATGAGAATGAGAAACATAAAGCAATTAAGATTTGTAAGGAAAAAGTACTGGAGAAATTAATGGGACTAAAAGCCGACAAATCCCCTGGATCTGATGGCCAACATCCCAGCGTTTTAAAAGAGGTGGCTGCAGACACAGTGGATGCATTGGTTTTGAGCTTCCAGAATTCCCTAGATTCTAGAACGCTCCCTGTGGATTGGAAGGTGGCAAATGTAACCCCGCTATTCAAGAAAGGAAGGAGAGAGAAAACAGGGAAATATAAACCAGTTAGCTGAACATCAGTCAAATGGTATGTTATTGCCTTTATTTAAGGGGGTTGGAGTACAAGAGTAAGGAGTACTGTATATAGTTTTGGTCTCATTACCTAAAAAAGGATATACTTGCCTTAGAAGAGATGCAACGTAGGTTCACTAGATTGATTCCTGGGATGAGAGGGTTGTCCTATGAGGAGAGATTGAATAGAATGGGCGTATATTCTCTAGAGTTTAGAAGAATGAGAGGTGATCTCATTGAAACGTCTAAAATTCTTAGAGAGCTTGACAGGGTAGATGCGGAGAGGCTGTTTCCCCTGGCTGAAAAGTTTAAAACCCGGGATCATAGTCTCAAGGTAAGGGGTAGGCCATTTAGGAACGAGATGAGGAAAAATTTCTTAACTCAGAAAGTTGTGAATCTTTGGAATTCTCTACCCCAGAGGGCTGTGGATGCTCAGTCGTTGAGTATGTTTAAGACTGAGGTCGATGGATATTTGGACACTAAGGGAATCAAGAGATATTGGGATAAGGCAGGAAAGTGGAATTGAGGTAGAAGATCAGCCATGATCTTGTTGAATGGCGGAGCAGGCTCGAGGGGCCGTATAGCCTACTCCTGCTTCTATTTCTTATGTTCTTTTGTTCACACATCGTTTCCTGCATCTCCCATTTTAAAGTTTTAATTACGTTAGTCTCGATTTTAGATATTGTCTACACCGTCTGCACTCAGGCATGCGTGCAGGGAAACATTCACATCAGCCCAGGTATCGGTTCCCCTGCTTGACACAACAATCCAAATTGGGCATCTTCTATGATGCAGTTTTCCCGTCATACACCGTACAATGCTTAGAAAACACAACAATTGACATGCTTATATTAAATGACTGGGACTACAATGGGTTAACGCTGCTTCAGTTTTGTGAAAAAGAGGAAATGGAGCCAGCTGTAGCCTGCATGCTGCAGAGTGCAACACACTTAAAGAGACAGTACACTAAAAACTAAAGAAAAATCCAGTAGCTTGTAACAATGGGAGAAAAGGCATCTTCCCTTTTCACCTTTTCCCCCTGTTTTAAATCATCTATCCTTTATCTCTCATCTGAGTTTTTATAGAGTCATAGAGTCATAGAGTTATACAGCACGGATAGAGGCCCTTCGGCCCATCGTGTCCGCGCCGGCCATCAAGCCCTGTCTACTCTAATCCCATATTCCAGCATTTGGTCCGTAGCCTTGTATGCTATGGCATTTCAAGTGCTCATCCAAATGTTTCTTGAATGTTGTGAGGGTTCCTGCCTCCACAACCCTTTCAGGCAGTGAGTTCCAGACTCCAACCACCCTCTGGGTGAAAAAGTTCTTTCTCAAATCCCCTCTAAACCTCCCGCCTTTTACCTTGAATCTATGTCCCCTTGTTATAGAACCCTCAACGAAGGGAAAAAGCTCCTTAATATTCATCCTATCTGTGCCCCTCATAATTTTGTACACCTCAATCATGTCCCCACTCAGCCTCTGATGTTTCCTACTTAATTCAATTTTGTTACGATTTAAAATCTCATGTGGGGAAGACCATTTATCATGCTTATACTGGCTCTCTTGTTTAAAAGTTTTCTCCTTCTCCTCCGTTGCTGGGAGGATGGGAAAGAGGTTACTGGGGAACTAGCCAGGAGTTCTAGTCTCTTTCTCGGTTCACTTTCTAAAACCCCTATGATTGCCTCTCTCCCTTCTGGTCTTTTACTCTGTGAGACGCTTTGGGTTTGCTTAAATGATTCGTTGACTTCTGCAACTTCCATTTCACAATCCTCACCTAAGCCTTCACAATCTACTTTATTCTCATCATGATGGCTCCTTGTGTTATTGTGTTGTCTGGAGAGTGATAGTTCACAGCCTCCTCTGCCAACCCTTCCCCGTCTACCTCCTCTCCATTACCACTCACTTGGGTCATTGTACATATACTATCTCTCTTAACTCTCAACTGTTCTTGGTAGCCACCAAACCAGTTCTGTTGTTGGGTAGTCAGGAGGGTTATTAATTTATCTAATTTTTGTTCCACCCCTCCTGGTTTTTGGAGGGTTCAATTTCCCCTCACTGTTTCTCTGCCAGGAGGGCGCTACATTACTCCAGCAGTTTAAAGTGTAATGACCCATTATCTGACATCAGAAACACCTGTCATTATGACCTTCTGTTCCTCCCATGACTCCTCGCGTTACAGCAGCCATCACAGCCACTTGTCGGCTAAATTTGCCCCATAACTCCTGAACCACCATGTATGGTCTACCAAATTTATGGGTCGACATATAATCTCCCTGAAAGCCTCTCTGTAATCAGCGAGCTCCGACTCAAGACCCCCATTTTTCTCTATAAATCTATCTCTCACTTGTAAAAGGGTTACTCTCTTTTCTGACTCTGTAGTCCCTGTGCTGTAGCAGTCTTAGCTACCAATTGTGAGCTCTCCAGCATTGTAAGGACATCAGCCAGACATTCTTTCAACCTCTCATTTTCGTCTGACTGTTTCTTAATTCCCCTGTCTTTTTCGTATGTCTCTTGGTTTCCTCTAACTGATTCCTATTTTCCTCTTTTAATTGTTTAATACATTCCTCACTCTTAAGTGCACACAAGTTGGCCGCCCACATGAAAGTCCTTTTATCAACTCTCTCCATCATCTTTTTGTTTCGAACTTGCTCGTCGACCCATTCTATGGCCGCCTCATAAGCCTCATCCTTCTGCACTATTTTGGAGATTGATTCTAAAGGTTCCTTAGACCCCTTTAGTTCCTTTTTCAGTTTCTTTTCCAACATTTCATGGACACTTTCCATGATCATTTATACTAAACAAAACCTCACTTCAAGAATTTGAACAGTTCGTGTCTTTTGTGATCAAGTTAAGTCTGTCAATATTTAAACGTCTTTTTCTTTAGGTGTTTGATTCTACGTCAACACAAAACATTGATTAGTCACCTCCTGCCTGACTCACCAATTTGTAACAGATTTGGACGTGACACCAATTGATATTCAATGTCTCATTTATTAATAATCAAATAAAACATGTAAAGGTATCAAATATTCAGACAACAAAGGTCAAAACAGTATTACCCCATTTGGGCAAAGCTCGTAATTAAGTTGGCGACGTGGTTGTTTCAAGTTTTCCCACAGTGAGGAAGTCTTCTGATTGTCTGGTGTCCTTCTGACTGCCGTGTCATCTTTAGCCAGCTAAGTGTTCTTTCAACAGTTGGGTGGTCTTTGCTGATTCCTCTGCCCTGAGCTCAAAAGATGTTGGGTTTTTATGTCCCCCCCAGGCAGGAAACTCACCCCATAAATGGAACAACACTCATAAGACTCTTATAGATTAACAAAGTTGTTTTTCAAAGAATTCAAGGTGGTCAGCTTGTTTTAACATTCAAAGTATTCAAGACAGTCAGTTTGTTTTACCATTACGTGTCACAATGAATGGGAGGACCCTAGGCAAGACAGAGGGTCAGAGGGATCTTGGTGTGCAAGTTCACAGATCCCTGAAGGCGGCGGAACAGGTAGATAAGGTTGTAAAGAAGGCATATGGGATACTTGCCTTTATTAGCCGAGGCATAGAATATAAGAGCAAGGAGGTTATGATGGTATAAAACACTGGTTAGGCCACAGCTGGAGTACTGTGTGCAGTTCTGGTCGCCACACTACAGGAAGGATGTGATCGCTTTGGAGAGGGTGCAGAGGAGATTCACCAGGTTGTTACCAGGGCTGGAGCGCTTCAGCTATGAAGAGAGACTGGGAAGATTGGGTTTGTTTTCCTTGGAGCAGAGGAGGCTGAGGGGGGACATGATTGAGGTGTACAAAATTATGAGGGGCACAGATAGGATGGATACTAAGGAGCTTTTTCCCTTCGTTGAGGGTTCTATAACAAGGGGACATAGATTCAAGGTAAAAGGCGGGAGGTTTAGAGGGGATTTGAGAAAGAACTTTTTCACCCAGAGGGTGGTTGGAGTCTGGAACTCACTGCCTGAAAGGGTTGTGGAGGCAGGAACCCTCACAACATTCAAGAAACATTTGGATGAGCACTTGAAATGCCATAGCATACAAGGCTACGGACCAAATGCTGGAATATGGGATTAGATTAGACAGAGCTTGATGGGCCGAAGGGCCTCTATCCGTGCTGTATAACTCTATGACTCTATGACTCTATTACTCATTTAACCACAAGACTTTTTTCAAGGTAATTTTTCAAGGTGGCCAGTTTGTTTGATCAGATTGTCTCATGATCCTGGTCTTATTGCTATCTTTGCATTTTTGTTATGCTTTTTGTGTCATTGTTCCTCTTTTATCACGTAGTTGCCTTGTCTAGCAAGGAGGGTGACAAGGGTCAGTCACTAGTCAAAGGTTAACAGTTTATAATTCAGCAAAATACGGAGCACAGCCTGCAGAGCATGATGGTCAGTAGCATTAAGAAAAATATGTCAATTTTACCCTATTTCCAATATTTTTACAGATTAGACCAGAACTAGGGACCATAAATATAAGATAGTCACTAATAAATCCAATAAGGAATTCAAGAGAAACGTCTTTACCCAGAGAGTGGTAAGAATGTGGAACTCGCTACCACAGGGAATGGTTGAGGCGAATAGCATAGATGTATTTAAGGGGAAGCTAGATAAACACATGAGGCAGAAAGGAATAGAAGGATATGTTGATGGGGTTAGATGAAGAAGGGTGGGAGGAGGCTCGTGTGGAGCATAAACACTGGCATGGACCTGTTGGGCCAAAAGGCCTGTTAATGTGCTGTACATCCTATGTAATTCTGTGTAAGATAGAATTAAGAACCTGAAAATAGATAGAGCAGCCGGGCCACCCAAGAGTCAGATAAGGGTGCAGATATGCACCCAAGGGTCTTTAGAGAGATGGGACACGTGCTGTGTGAGCCCCTTGCCCCTTGCTCTGGGATGGTTCCCGTATACTGTCAGGAGGCTAATGTAGTCCCCACCTTTTAAAAAAGTGACAAGATGGACTCGGGTAACTATACGCCCATTAGTCTGACATTAATAATAGGAAAGATGCTTCTGGGAATCATTAGGTATGTAATATGTGATTACTTTCATAGAGAGAGACCGATTAGGGACACCCAGCATGCTTCTTATGAGGTTGTCTTATGAGGAAAGATTGAACAGGTTGGGTCTATACTGATTGGAGTTTAGAAGAATGAGAGGAGATCTTATTGAAACACATAAGATTCTGAGGGGCTCGATTGGGTAGATGCTGAGAGGATGTTACCCCTCATGGGGGAATCTAAAACTAGGGGGGCATAGTCTCAGAATAAGGGGTCACTGGTTTAAGACGGAAAAGAGGAAGAATTTCTTCTCCCAGAGGGTCGTGATTCTTTGGAATTCTTTACCCCAAAAAGCTGTGGAGGCTGAGTCATTGAATACATTCAAGGCTGAGTTAGACAAATTTTTGATCAGTAAGGGAGTCAAAGGATATGGGGAAAGAGCGGGAAAGTGGAGTTGAAGTAAAAATCAGATCAGCCATGATCTTATTTAATGAGGGAGCAGGCTCGAGGGGCCGAATGGCCTACTCCTGCTCCTATCTCTTATGGTCTTATGGTCTTCAAAAAAACAAATTTGATTATATTTTTTGAAGAAGTCACCAAGATGGCGGATGTGGGAAGCTGAGTAAACATTTCCAAAAAGATTTTGATGAGATACAGCACAAGAGGCTTCTCTACAAGATCGAAGCCCATGGTATTCGTGGTAATATATTGAGCTGGATTGAGAACTGACTGGAACGCTGCAGGCAGAAAATAGTTATAGATGGATTTGAATCTGTTTGGAGACTGGTCGCCAGTGGTTTCCCGCAGGGATCGGTGTTGGGACCATTGCTCTTTACTATTTTTATCAATGATCTGGATGGAGGGGTTGGGGGCACGATTTGCAAATTTGCAGATGATTCCAAGATCTGTGCGAATGTCAGGTCTGTAGACAGTGCTCGTCTGCTTCAGACAGATATTGATGTGTTGGGAGATTGGGCTTGTGACTGGCAAATGATGTTTAATTTGGAAAAGTGCTTATGTTATGCATGTGCGCAGGGTGAATGCTGAACATACACCCTTCAGGGAAAAACATTAAAGCAGGTGGAGAAAGAAAGAAATCTGGGCGTCCTAGTGCGTAGATCTCTGAAGATTCATGTACAATGCCATGAAGCGATAGCTAGAGCAAATAGGGTGTTGTGGTGCATTTATAGGACAATTGACTATAAGACAAAGCATAATATTTTGTCCTTGTACAAGACCTTGGTCAGTCCTCAGTTAGAATACTGTGTCTAGTTTTGGTCTCCTCACATGGTGGGTGATATTGCGGCTTTGGAAAGGGTACAGAGGAGGGCCACTCGACTAATTCCCAGTCTAAAGCATCTTAGTTATCCAAGATAGGTTAAAAGAGCTGGGACTCCACACTATAGAGAAGCGTAGACTTAGGGGTGATCTGATCGAGGTTTATAAGACGATGAAAGGAATAGATTGTGTTTGATTTGACAGTTTGTTCCAATTAAATAAGTTAGGGAGGATCCGGGGGTCACAATTTTAAGTAGTATATAAGGCCAGACCTAGGTTAGATGTCAGGAGGTGGTTCTTTTCCCAGAGAATAGTGGATCTCTGGAACAGGCTGCTGCTCGTGCGATGGACACCGATTCGCTGAATTCCTTCAAGTGAGAGCTGGACCAGTTTCTGGCTGGGGCAGAGATTACCTCGTACAAAAAGTAGGTATTGCATAGAATTATCAGGGCCAGAGTGATCTCCTAGACTAGTTTTGATCGCCTAAGGAGGTCGGAGAGGAATTTCCCAGATTTTTTCTCCCCAAATTGGCCTGGGTTTTTAATCTGGTTTTTCACCTCTCCCAGGAGATCACATGATTTTCGGGTGGGGGTGGGGAGTGTATATATTGTGACACACAAGGTAGCACAATTGCGTGGGACAGGCTGGATGGGTCAATGTTCGTCCGATGTCCAGTTTCACAGATAGTGGCAATCCCCACCGGCAACGGTTCCTGGTTTGGGTGCGATTTTTCTTGTCAGAAATTGATTATGGCGGCCTTCAATACCGGAGCTTCCGATTGGCTGGAACGCCAGATGTTAAGGTTCTTCGTCAGAAAACAGAAATAATTTTGAAGAAAAACCTGTTCTCACTTCACAAATGGATGCTGATGGGACAACAACAACAACAATTTGCATTTATATAGCACCTTCAACATAGTAAAATCGTCCCAAGGCGCTTCAAAAGTGACTTCGGCACTTCAAGCCTTACTAAAAAAAAAATGGGTAATTACAGTAGAATAAAAATAGAGAAACAGAATCGGAAGGAAAAAGGATAACAGGTTAAACATAGGGAAAGTTTTGTTTCTTTTTTCCTATATAAAATTATATTTTAGATGTTTAATTTTGTAGTTTAGAGTTGGGTAATGCAGGAATAAAGCCATCCTTAATGTTCCCAGCCAGCTATCAATTTAGTTGCCCTTTACTGTACTGTGCTCAGTGCCTGGTCGGGATTGTGCACAGAATTGCAGGTGGATCTGGGCCAATTCCTTGCACAAACACACCATCACTTCATGGGAAATATACTCTATCCTTCTGGCTGTGCACCCTAAAGCCTTGTTTTCTTCCTTTTTTTCCCTTGTGCCTTCAGCCATCTAGACCCTAAGCTCTGGGTTTCCCTGCCTCTCCGCTTCTCTCTCCTCCTTTAAGACTTTGCTTCAAAACCTACCTCTGTGACCAAGCGGTTGGGTCACATGTCCTAATGTCTCCTTCTGTGGCTCGGTGTCAATTTTTTTGTCTGATAACGCTCCTGTGAAGCGCCTTGGGGTGTTTAACTATCTTAAAGGCGCCCTATAAATGCAAGTTATCATTGTTGTTTGTTCTGCGCTGGTGATTTCAAGTATCTCCACATCTCGTGTTACGCCTTGTAGATTAGCATCATATGTTCCCACTGCTTATTCTCCCTGCCCCAGTCTCTTTGCTTTGCTTATAGAAACAAACTGACATTTGTCAGCTCGATTTTTCAGCGTACATCTGTATTTGATCCATTTCTTCAATGTTGTTGGCAGCTCCCTCCAATTTGGTTTCATCAAAAATCTAAATTCTGTGGACCCTGTTCAAGAGGATTGAAGGGCAGTGGGACTGGACTTTGCATCTGCTGTTCTGACTTGCTGTTGACCCTATCCCAAATCGTGGGGATGTGGTTATTTACATGTTCAGGGCAGGTGCCCGCACCTGTAGTGATGCAGCTGAAGTGCCCGCTTCACTGTGGAGGTGCAAGTTGAAGCAGCACCCTGCCATTCTAGACCGGGGTGGGGGGGTGTCCACGGGGCCCAGAAAGGGCTGAAAATGAAGGTGTCTTTCAGGGCTTCTCCTCCTTGGTTAGCAATCCCTCTCGGATCCCTCTGGGATTGATTATTGTTCTTTTCTTTATTAATGGAGGCTTGCCTATGTCCAGAATGGGACCCTCACCTGCTCTCAGCAGGCTTAGGGCTCCACGGGACCTATCAGGGACCGAGCTGGACAAAATAATTGGGGTATCCCAGGGTCGGCCCCCAGCCACGCACCCCCGAAGCTGCATTTCAACATAATAGGGATGAGTCAAAACAAGCGACCCACCTCCAGGCTCGCAATATCATTTCCTGGTGAAGATGTAAAAGAGTTGGAAACCCAGTAGATTGGTTTCCATTCCAAATTGCTGCTGCCCCCCACTCCCCCCCCCAGTGGGATCACGCTGCAGTTCCACGCAACCCCCCTACTCCCCCGCCACCGTAAGTCCTGGAGGCTCACTACAGCTCAACTCTACCTCCATTTCGGTGGGACTCCCCATCAGAGGCCAAGGGCCCTGCCCCCTGTGCTTAACTGACCCTGATTCTGTAAGGTTAGCCTGGGTCAGGGATGTATCTTTGTAGCAGGTGGAAGCACTAACTCTCCCCCCTACCCCACCACTCTCCTGAGAGACATCCCAAACAAGGGAGGGACTCGGCCTTGTCTCTATGTTCAGTGAGATAAAGGTCCCAGAGCGGGAATTTTCACTCACTTGCTTCTACCAGCATGTTAAAATCATTTATATGGGCACTGATCTCTGAGTCACATCCTTCCATGTCAATGAAGCTCCATAAGTTCCACTTGTTTCCCTAAATTGAGTCAATTTTTGATCCACTTCAGAGGCTTCCTATAATCCCTGCCTTCTAACCTCATGGACCAACTTCTTATGTGGCACCTTATCAAAAGCGTTGCTAAGATCTAAATACGTAACATCCATTCAGTCA
Organism: Heptranchias perlo; assembly: GCF_035084215.1. NCBI lineage: Eukaryota > Metazoa > Chordata > Chondrichthyes > Hexanchiformes > Hexanchidae > Heptranchias > Heptranchias perlo. The sequence continues at coordinate 12,457,121 of NC_090331.1, read as the reverse complement.
CCCTTGTCCAACAGGTCTATTCTTTTACTCATTAAACCCCAATAGATTTGTCAAGCATGACCTCCTTCCCATAAAGTCGTGCTGACTCCCTCTTACTATAAAGTCATATTTAGTGTTGTTTCTTTAAGGAAACTCTTAAAATCTAACATTATCATTGTGGGTCAATTTTAAAACTATGCATTGCTTTCAAGGTCAAATATTCCTCTGTGACTCCATCATAGCCTATATTAATAAATCCCGACAGTTCTATCAATCATCACAGTTTCATATCCAGCAGAATATGTATTAGGTTTGTGACTCATCATTAATCTAAGGTATTAAACCTTATTTAAAATGCACTTCGAGTTAAAAAAAAATACAGGAAATGGCAGCTTAATTTGCTTTGGTCTGGTTCGTGCTCTTAATTACTGGCTAATTGCCATTTAGTCGTTGTGTGTAAATCCATTGCAGTCGGGTTTCATTCAATGCGAGAAATGTAAACTTGTGCTGATTATGTGCAAGATGAATCAGTTGCTAAAACAATTGCATCACAACAAATGATGCCATCATTCACACACGGACTGATCGGCCTAGTGCAGCCTTACGCCTGCTGAGAGCAGGTAGAGGTCACATTCTGGACCTAGGCAAGCCTCCAGCAGTAAAGACAAGAACAATAATCAATTCAGGAGGGACCCTGGAGGGATGGATTGCCATTGAAGAGGTGTCCTGAAGGACACCTGAAAGATTTATCTCACTGAACATAGAGACAAGGCCCTCCCTTGATTGGGACGCGACTCAGGAGGGTGGTGGGCGGGGAGGTGGGGGGGTGGAGTTAGTGTTTCCACCTGCCACAGAGATACACCCCCTGACCCAGGCTAAGCTTACAGCCTCAGGGTCATCTAAGCACAGGGGGCGGGGCCCTCAGCCTCCGCTGGGGTGTCCCCACAGAAAGGGGCGTAGAGTTTAGCTGTAGCGAGCCTCCAAGACCTGCCGCAGCATAGGGGATGCCGGCAGTCTTCAAAAGCTAAATTTTAAAAAAAATTAATGGGCCTCCTCTTCAGCCTGTGCAGTGCGAAGTCTCCTCTCTTTTCATATAGTGAGATCACCTGCAGCCACGTGTCGAGACAGCACTGAGCAGTGTTGGCGTAACCCAGCGAATTGCTTATTTACGTGTTAAAATAAGCAGAATCGCGAGCTGCTGAGAGCAGCACAGACCGTAAAACCGAGGCCCCGGCTGCCCTCTCAGGTGAATGTAAAAGATCCCTGTGCCAAAATGCTTTACAGACAATGAATTACATTGAAAGTACAGCTCAAAAACAGGCCATTCGGCCCAACAGGTCTATGCCGGTGTTTAAGCTCCACACGAACCTCCTCCCACCCTTCTCCATCTAAACCCATCAACATATCCTTCTATTCCTTTCTCCCTCATGTGTTTATCTAGCTTCCCCTTAAATACATCCATGCAAGTCACCTCAACAACTCCCTGTGGTAAGGAATTCCACGTTCTTACCACTCTCTGGGTAAAGAAGTTTCTCTTGAACTCCGTATTGGATTTATTAGTTACTATTTTTGGGTACACTCGTGTATTGAATGTCCATTGAATGAGTGCCTTTTTCGAGTTTTTATGTGGCTCGTCCACAGAGGTCATATCCAGCATTTCACACAGGCCAAGGGAGGGCAACAGGTACTAGGGTGACGGAATGGTAGGGCGATCTGTGATGTGGGACAACAGACGAGACCGGCCAGGTCTCACCAAGCATGGAATCCACCCAAAACTGAGAGTTGCAAACTGAGCTAAGTCGCGAGGTTAATGGCCTGCCTGCCATATACCCATAATCATGATCTGATGTATTTGGTGCTATATTACTAAAGCGTACATCAATTATTAACACAACGGAATTAACATGACAATTTAGAAATTGTCCTTGAAAGCGGCTCTCACTTTGTTCACATGCCAGGCGGGGCCGATTACACTTTGGTTTCCATACCCGCTGAAACTGGGGCTCTGGGTTGTGATCACGGACTATGTCCATATAGCAACGTCTCTTGGGTTGCCTTCCTGGAGGTGTTTTTCTATGTTGTTCACATTGGCATCACCGGCTTGAAAACTACTCTCGCGGTTCCCTGGTCTTTGGAACTTGCCTCCGATCCAGTATTCCCTGATTTGGTTAACTGCTGGCCACTTGTAGATCTTATCTTGGGGCTGCCCTCCTTCTAGATCTACTTGGTGGTGGCTCGTCATGCTAGCGCTGCAGGAGTCAGCCTAATGCTTCAGCTTCTGTATTTTACACCTCTCTACATCTACCCTATCAAACCCTTCATAATCTTAAAGGCCTCTATCAAGTCACCCCTCAGCCTTCTCTTTTCTAGAGAAAAGAGCCCCAGCATGTTCAGTCTTTCCTGATAGATATAACTGCAATGGTATCATCCGAGTAAATCTTTTTTACTTTTGAAGTGTAGTCAATATTGTTTTGGCCACAAATGTGGTAGCCAATTTGTGAACAGCAAAGTCCCACGAACAGCAATGAGATAAGTGACCAGATGATCTGTTTTTGATGGTACAGAGTGCATGCAATGGTTTCACTGAGTGCATGAGTGAGTTAACAGGGTGAAAATAAAGAGGATGATAAAATGATACATGCCCTCAACATTGCGGAGAGGCCTCTACCTTCCTCATCACCAGACCCCTCTTCAGAATCCTTGCCAAGTAGCCTGAGTGCTTGCACGGATCTGTTCTCAGAGGTTGTGCACTGCCTTGTTCTGCAAGGAAAGAAGCAGAAGTAAGAAGTTGACCTTGTTTGGAGGATACACAATAATAGATAAGAGCCATTGTGCAGGCAACAGTGGATGTAATTAGGTGGACATGCATTATGTAGCCACATTGGTAAGGAGCGGAAATGGAGAGCAGCTTCCTAGGAAGGTGGTGAGTGAAGGCAGCATATTTGAGGATGTCAGTGGTTTCCTGTGGAAAAATGGTCATACACAGTTAGCACTGACCGAAGTATCTGGACTTTTTGCGCACTTCAATCCATTTGTTTTGAGAATTACTGTGCACATTGACATCTCTTCCCAAGCACTTTGGACCACTCTTCAATCGGGCTTGTGACCTTTGGTGCCTGATATAGCTGCAGTCCTGAGGTCCAACCTGACCTTAATGATGGCATCACTAAACCTCGACACTCATAGTGCTATTCCATTATTGCACCTCCACAAACCTTTCCCCCGCTAACACCCAGCTGCAGGTCTTTAAAACCTGGAGCACGCCAAGATCTCCTACCCACATAGTCATGAGCTTCTAATAGATGCATTGATGGTAATTGGACAGCCCATGGAAGTTTAAATGTGGCCTGCCTCCAACCAAATCGGCATTTGGATAGACTGCTATGCTCGATTCCTCCCCATATTTGGATTCAGGAGTGGAAGATTTACCCAATCTGGTTTAAATGTTGCAATAAAATGTGGTGAGAAGTTTGCGAGCTTCACTTCACTATTCCATTTGTTATGGAGCAAGCCTTTGGCTTAGTGGTAACATTCCTGCTTCTGAATCAGAGGGCGCAGCGTTTGAGCCCCTCTCCAAGCAGTCCCAGCGAGTGGAGACTGGAGTTCCTGCTCTGAATTCTGGATTGACATCCTGAGGGATATTCATGTCTGGTGGTTTTGGATGGCCCCACCCTTATCATATGGGTCGTGGGAGCCCGTAAAACCATCCTGCCATATAGGACACCATATAATCTGGTATAAAGATGGTTACGCCCGTGGAAGGAGCTTTCAGGGTCCGTGGAAGGAGCGTTCAGGGCCCGTGGAAGGAGCGTTCAGGGCCCGTGGAATTTATCAACTCGGTAGATTTAAGAAAAGTGTCATTTTAACTCTTGTTGTCGTGATACATCAGCGGACACATCCAGATGGAACAATTGTGGCCTGTCATCCATCAGACTAATATGTTACATAATAATAAATTCATCTTTAATGCTACTCCCATTTCATGAAGTTTATAGTTATGATAAAAAATACAAAATCTGAGCGCTATTTTCTACCTGCTCTATGTCCACAATGCAAGGCTACCATTGATCTGCAGATGCTGTTTTAGTGTAATCCCCAAGCCCCTCTAGACAGTAGCAGTCTGAGCTTCCATGTATTTATAGGTTTAGTTTTAAATATTTAGCTGCAGAAAACACTCAATGATGGAGCTTAAGGAGATCTTTCCTTAATCTTACTACTATTACTGACCTCATCTGCATGTGCTAGAAGAACTGAGTCTCATCAATAATATATTCCTTAGATCACAAGGTAATTACAGATCAGGAAGACTGCCTACCTTAATTCTGTCTATCTTAATTCATCCATCCAGTGAGAACCTATCTTAACACCCACCCTCCCCCTACATTGTAGCATCCAATTGTTTCTTAAATGACTCCAGGGTTTTTGCCTCCACTGTTCTATCTGAAAGTTTATTCCACATGTTGATCATTCTTTGTGTGAAGAAGAATCTCCTGCTATCAGTCCTAAAATTACCTTTTATGATCCTGTGTCCTCTAGTTCTACTCCCACAGGTTAATTTAAAATAATATTGGACTACTTAGCCAAAACAGAAGAATACAAGACTGACTAGAACTAAGGGCCACAGTTTAAAAATAAGGGGTCTCCCATTTAAGATGGAGATGAGGAGAAATGTTTTCTCTCTGGGGGTCGTGAGTCTGTGGAACTCCCTTCCCCAGAGAGCGGTGGAGGCAGGGTCATCGAATATTTTTAAGGCTGAGCTAGATAGATTCCGGATTAACAAGGGAGTCAAAGGTTATAGTAGGTAGATAGGAAAGTAGGGTTGAGGTCGCAATCAGATCAGCCGTGATCTTATCCAATGGCAGAGCAGTCTTGAGGGGCCGAATGGCCTTCTCCTGCCCTTAATTCGTATGTTCGTATATACTTATGTAATATTCTGGATTCATTTTTTTTATACCCTTAATAATCTCATCCGTCTTTCGGATGAGACTTTAAACCGAGATCCCAACTGCCCTCTCAGGTAGACGTAAAAGATCCCACAGCACTATTCAAAGAGCAGCAGGGGAGTTCTCCCCAATGTCTGGGCCAATATTTATCCCTCAACCAGTATCCCTAAAATCAGAATATCTGATCAATATCACATTGCTGTTTGTGGGATCTTGCTGGGCGCAAATTGGCTGCAGCGTTTCATTGGCTGTAAAGCATTTTGGGACGTCCTGAGCTCATGAAAGGCGCTATATAAATGCAAGTTCTTTCTTTCTTTCTTATATACTCTATAAGGTCACCTCTCAGACGCCTCTTTTCTAGGCTGAAAAGCCCACATTTCTCCAGTCTTTCCTTATAACTCAGACCCATGATATTGGGGCCTTGTGGCTCTTCTCTGCACTGCCTTTAGTACTTAAATGTCTCTCTTGTTTCTTGGTGGCCAGAATTGGGTGCAATTGTCAAGGTGACCAGAGCACTGTACAATTTGATCATTATGTCCTCTGTCTTGTATTCTTCTGTTTTGGCTAAGTAGTCCAACATACTTTGTTGATTGCTGCTCTGCATGGGAACATAGGAGTAGGCCATTCAGCCCCTCAAGTCTGTTCCGCCATTCAATGAGATCATGGCTGATCTGTATCCGAACTCAATTTACCCCCTTTGGCTTCATATCCCTTAGTACCCTTGGCTAGCAAAAATCTATTGATCTCAGGTTTAAAATTATTAATTGAGCCAGTATCTACTGCTTTTTTTGTGGGAGAGAGTTCCACACTTCTCCCACCCTTTATGTGAAGAAGTGTTTCCTAACTTGTCTCTTGAATGGCCTGGCTCTGATTTTAAGGTTATGTCCCCTTGTCCTAGACACTCCCACCAGTGGAAAACGTTTCTCTCTATCTACCCTATCATTGGTTGGATAGAGTTTAGTGTCAAGTCTACCAAGACTCCTAAATCTCTTTTATCTTCATCCTTAGCTATTTCAACGCCATTCATGAAGTATGTGTGTTGCCTATTTTTCCTTCCTAGGGTTAGCAGATTACAGATGTCAATTCCCCATGAAAACCAATTTTGTACCATCAACACTTGTCTCCTCCTTAGGGCTTTCATGTACTTATGTTTTTTTTTCCCTCCAATACGACTGAAGGGATGTTGGATATACCTACATTTTAAGGTACAAATCTGTGTTCCATTGCATTTTCAGTGTAATTACTTACTTTTGGGTGGAATGGGCGGACACATGGCAGATGAAATTTAATGCAGATAAGTGCGAAGTGATACATTTTGGTAGGATGAACAAGGAGAGGCAATATAAACTAAAGGATACAATTCCAAAGGGGGTACAGGAATAAAGAGACCATGGGGCATATGTGAACAGGCCTTTGAAGGTGGCAGGGCAGGTTGAGAAAGCGGTTAAAAAAGCATATGGTATCCTGGGCTTTATAAATAGAGGCATAGAGTACAAAAGCAAGGAAGTTATGATGAACCTTTATAAAACACTGGTTCGGCCACAACTGGAGTATTGTGTCCATTTCTGGGCACTGCACTTCAAGAAAGATGTGAAGGTCTTAGAAAGGGTGCATAAGAGATTTACTAGAATGTTTCCAGGGATGAGGGACTTTATTTACGTGGATAGGCTGGAGAAGCTGGGGTTGTTCTCCTTGGAACAGAGACGGTTGCGAGGAGATTTGATAGAGGTGTACAAAGTCATGAGGAGTCTAGACAGAATAGAGAGAGAAACTGTTCCCATTGGCGGAAGGGTCGAGAACCAGAAGGCATAGATTTAAGTTGATTGGCAAAAGAACCAAAGGTGACATGAGGAAAAACTTTCTTACACAGCGAGTGATTAGGATCTGGAATGCACTGCCCGAGGGGGTGGTGGAAGCAGATTCAATCGTGGCTTTCAAAAGGGAACTGGATAAGTACTTGAAAAGAAAAAAATTGCAGGGCTACGGAGATAGAGCGGGGGAGTAGGACTAGCTGGATTGCTCTTGCATAGAGCCGGCACGGATTCGATGGGCCGAATGACCTCCTTCTGTGCTGTAACGATTCTATGATTATAATTCTGGGCACCGCACTTTAGGAAGGATGTGAAGGCCTTAGAAAGGGTGCAGAAAAGATTTACTAGAATGGTACCAGGGATGAGGGACTTCAGTTACGTGGATAGACTGGAGAAGCTGGGGTTGTTCTCCTTAGAGCAAAGAAGGTTGAGAGGAAATTTGATAGAGGTGTACAAAGTCCTGAGGGATCTAGGCAGAGTAGATAGAGAGAAACTCTGCCCATTGGTGGAAGGGTCGAGAACCAGAGGACATAGATTTAAGGTGATTGGCAAAAGAACCAAAGGCGACATGAGGAAAATCTTTTTTATGCAGTGAGTGGTTATGATCTGGAATACACTGCCTAAAAGGGTGGTGGAAGCAGACTCAATCGTGGCTTTCAAACTGGAATTGGATAATTACTTGAAGGGAAAAAATTTGCAGGGCTACGAGGAAAGGGCGGGGAGTGGAACTAACTGGATTGCTCTTGCAGACAGCTGGCATGGGCTCGAAGGGCCGAATGGCCTCCTTCTGTGCTGTAACCATTCTACGATTCTATGATATTACGTGTCATAGAAGTGTTCCTGACTTGTCAGCTTTTTTTGTGCTGTTGTTCATTTTTTGTTAGTTTTCTAGGTTGCATTTGAGCAGTGCAATGAGTCTTGATTTTGGCACAGTGAAGTTGTAGGGAGGAGGGGGGATGTTTTGTAGCTTGTATTTGAAGCGTAAGAGAATTGAGAGAGGAAAGTTCAGGAGAAGGATTGAGTATTAGATGACAAGCTTTTTCTTGTGTCCCATGTAGGAATGTGAGGGAGGTGCTAGAAGAGCAAGATATGGTAACAATATACAAGTCTTGGATGGGTATGGACTAAGCACTGAGATTGGATTTTAAGCCAAGTCTTTATTTCATATGCACTACTATCTGACACTAATGAAAGAAAGAAAGAATTGCATTTATATCGAGCCTTTCACAGCCTCAGGACATCTCAAAGCACTTTACAGCCAATTAAGTACTTTTGAAGCGTAGTCACTGTTGTAATGTAGGAAACGCAGCAGCCAATTTGTGCACAGCAAGATCCCACAAATAGCAATGAGATAAATGACCGGATAATCTGTTTTTGTGATGTTGGTTGAGGGATAAACATTGGCCAGGACACCAGGGATAACTCCCTTGCTTTTCTTCGAAATTAGTGCCATGGGATTTTTTACGTCCACCTGAGAAGGCAGATGGGGCCTCGGTTTAACGTCTTATCCGAAAGACGGCACCTCTGACAATGCAGCACTCCCTCAGTACTAGATTTTGTGCTCAAGTTCTCTGGAGTGGGATGTGAACCTACAACCTTCTGACTATTACAGATATGGTAATGCAGGCAGAGGCTTGTTCCAAAAGATAATTTTCAAGATCTCACTGATAGCTTTAGAAATACCTGTATCAAGGTGTCAACATCTTTGCGTGGAGATCTACCCGTGATCCTCCTCCAAGAAGGTGATGGAGTAAAGTTTGTCCACAATATAGTTGAGCAAATCTGCCTCCATATTGCAACACTGCGCAGGTAATTACAACCATTAGCTAGGAAACTGAGTTGGGAAAATTAGTATTCATAGAATTGATAGTTCTATTTTATGCATAATTTAATCTGCTGTGATTTATCTAGCCCTCAACTCAATTAACACAATTTTTGCCGTCTTGAAAAATAGAAAGCAAGATTAAACTATGAGCATCTGTTCCGTGCTACAGAAAGAGAATAAATGTTGAACTATAAACAAAAAAAGATTAGGAGGTTATCTCATTGTAATAATAAAAAACTCTGTAAATAAGGTGCTCTTCAGATGAAGAGTCCCCATAAAAGATTTAACACATAAGCATTAAATTATATTCCCCTGAAGGGCGGCTTCAACTGTGATGAATGATTCCTTTTAGCTAAAAAGAAAGCTTCTAGTTTAGTCAAATGAATTAATATATCTCCACGTAGAATCTAATGAGACCTTTCCTTTCTTTCAAGCTACATTTTAAAGTCTTTTAAACAGAGGATGCTGCTGATGAAAGTGAGAATGTCGACATGTTTTTTTGTTCCCTCACACTGTGGATCCACGTTGAACAAGCTGCGATTGGTGCTCCACACTCCATTTCCATTTCTTTCTTGGACACAACCCATTAAACTTTGATATACTCAACTGTTCAATTTTGACTTGTGGGTGAATGTTCTTTCGTGGTGTTTGCTGACTGTTGCGTTGATAAAAATATTTTTTTTGCAAAAAACATTTATGCTAAAAGGTGCAGATAGGCACCAAGGGCTTTGGTTTTAATCACATTTCTCCACATCTACCCTTTATGAGTTTCACGGTGAATGCCACGCAATTATGAAAGGATTTGCTTTCCGAATCTGCGACTCTAAGTATGCAGCCAATTAAACTGATACCTGAAGGATTTTGGTCTCCCTCCATAATTTTTTTAATTTCTTATTTCTGTGCTTGCAGTAAGAAATTTGCCAAAGAACAATCCATGGGAATTTTTCATTTTCCGTTCATGGTCCTGAAGGAAAGGAATTGACCTGCAACTGGGGAACTATTGTAAGTCTGTAAGGAATAACTTTATAAGTACGAGACAGCAGGAGGAAGCACTTACCTCCACACCAACTTTGGCGCTATATAAATGCAAGTTGTTGTGGTATACGGAACACACTTTTTAATGACGTTGAGATCAAGCCATTGGACTTATTTAAGAAACAGGTAGATACTAAAATAGGAAGATGGTATTCTTGAGGAATCAGATCAACTGGGCCATAAGGCCAACTTAATTTCAACCTAACTTATAAGGTTTGGTACTTTTACCAACAGGCATGAAGAGCAAGTTTTTAATAGAAGGTATGTGAATAATTAAAAAGAGATAAAGGCGAAAATAAAAAAAATTGAGGGATTGGGGCAGTACATTGTAACTCTGACATGGTTCATAGTCCCAGAACCCTACCCCAGTCCCAGCCATGATACAATTTAAGACGTGCACTGAGCATGGGGACTATCACTTTCAGCAACTTCCACTTATTTTGTAGTGACTTTGGCAGAGGCCTGGGAGAAGGTCAGTTGCCCAATATCTAGCCAAAGTGTAAATGACCTGGGCGATGGTGGTGGAGAGGAGGAGAGGTGTGGAACAGGGTTGGAGAGGAATAGGAAGAAAACTAATCCAGTAGAGGGCTATGTTTCCTCTTTTGTGACTAAGGAACGACATACTTTAATGGAATCCAATCGCATGTTTTAGCGCTGATGACTTTGTGCAGTAAGAACCATTAGCAGCAACAGTCAATCAAAGCATACTGTAATGGTGCTCCCTTCACACTTCTCAACCAGCTAAGTAGCCATGTAACTGGTACAACTGACACATAATGTTCTAATTACACCATGGATTTGCAAGGCTTGTACGTAATGCCTGCATGAAAATGTAGACAGTGACAATTTGCCCACGAGGCATAATCTTACCAAAAAGGAAGTCCCAGATGTAAAAAAAAATCATGATCTCCTTTAATGAGATACTGTTGCTCAGGCAACAGGACACTTGTCAATCACGGAAAACTCAATTTAGTTGTTTAATAGCTTCAAACCTACAGGTGAATGCCAAGAGTTTACTTTAAATGATTAATGGTGTCGGAATATTTGAGCTGATAAAAAGAAAGACTTGCATTTATTTAGCGCCTTTCACAACCTCAGGCCATCCCAAAGTGCTTCACAGCCAATGAGGTACTTTTGAAGTGTAGTCACTGTGGTAATGTAGGAAATGCGGCAGCCAATTTGTACACACCAAGATCCCAGAAAGAGCAATGAGATATTCTGTATTGGTAACGTTGGTTGAGGGATAAATGTTGGCCAAGATACCAGAGGAGAACTCCCCTGCTTTTCTTCAAAAAAAGTGGTGTGGGATCTTTTACGTCCCCCTGAGTTACACCCGTAAGACAGCACCACCAACAGTGCAGCACTCCCTCAGTACCACACTGAAATGTCAGTCTGAGTTATGTGCTCAAGTCTCTGGAGTGGGACTTGAACCCACAACCTTCTAACTCAGAGGCGAAAGTGAGTTACGGCTGACACCTAATGAAGTGGACATCAGACAGTTGTTCTGTTGTACCTGAACTCGGCTGTGTGTCAAAGGTCAGGCAGTGTGCTCCACACAGCGGAGTTCACAAAAATATTTATTGATCGTCTGTCCAGCATTGCTGGTTACAAACTGGACTTAAGAATGTACTGTAATTCCTTAACTCAGCCTGCATGTGAATTAATAAGTCAATCCTCAGGGTCGACTTTAACTCCCTCTGCCTGGCAGAACCCAGGTGCAGAGGGGGAAAGGGAAATTAAAATGGAGCGTGGGACTTATCCGCACCTTTCCTGCCCCGATCTGACTGACTGCAATTTTAAATTGCAGGCGGCAAGGACGTTCACCCCAAGCCAGCAGAGTCCTCTGTAAATATGCAGATCGGACCTCCGATGATGTCATTGGAGGTCCGATGACTTCATCGGAGGCCTGGGCAGGGGAGCAGCCTTGGCCTCCCCGCCAGGCAAAAACTACTGCGAACAGTGGCCGGGGCCAGGTAAGTTTGTTAAACAAAAATTTATTTCCTTGTGGGACAGAAGGACGAGTGATGCTCCGGGCCCCCTGCCCTGCGATTCCCCACCTCTCCCTTCCCCTGACAGGGTTTCCTCTCCCGGAGCACTTACCTTGCGTCGGGGGATTGCTCCCCTGGCTCCCCGGCAGCGGCCTCCTGCTGCCCGATTTTAATGGCCGCTTCCCGCCGACTTCCCGGTCGTTTTGGTTGTGAAGTCGACAAGCTAATGAGTCCCGGCTGGTAAAATCAACAGGACCTCCCTGCTACCATTCCTAGACGGTCCGACTACTCGCTTTGCCACGTTCCTGCCCGGGAGTTAAAATCGAGTCCAAACCTGCCACCCACTTTTCCTATGCAATTCTTCTGATTGGCTTTTAAAATGTTGAAAAGGGAAAATTTGCAGGGGGGGAGGTGGGGGGGGGGCGGGACTAATTGGATACCTCTGCCAAAGAGCCGGCATGGACACGATGGGCCGAATGGGCCTCCTTTTGGGCTGTAACATTCCATGTCATTAACGAGCAGATTGTTTTCTGCTAATTTCTGTAAACACATTTCGCTGTGAGGACAAATCTGAGTAGTGGTTAAAACAGAAAGAAAAATTTGTAATCGGCTTTTAATGGCCTTGCTCGCCTGCTAACTCACATCATCAAGACCAGACGAGAGAGCGGAGATTATGGCCGTAAGTCGAAACTTGGAAGGAAATGGGCCGAAAAATAACCATTCAGAACAAAATTGATTCACCATTCAGCAGAGAGTCAGAGGTAAAGAAACAGAAGATAGTTTAAAAGCTGAATATTAAGCAAGACTTTATTGTGCTATACAAAAGACCTCACTTTTATAATCAAATCTATTTTTGATAGGTTCCAATATTTTCCATTCTTCCGTCAGACTTTTATGATGTTTTTTAAAATGAAAGTTATTTCCCAATAGCCACACGACCATTCAGACATGAAATAGGCTATTTTCTGAAATGTTTTTATCATGTGCGATTATAGTTCAGTACAAAATGCTGCAAACAGATCGAGTAACCACTTTTTTTTCAGGATCGTAGTATCAAGATCACCCCCTTGCCAACACTCTGCTCTTTTCAATGCACAGTTTGCGAGAGGCCTGACGTGTATTGTTGGTAATAACATGTTGGGAGTTCATTGGGGTAAAGAGTAGCAGCGCAGTGACCAGTGGAAGCAACAAAACGTGTCCCCTTCACTATCATCCTTAAACATCTTTATTAACATGGGGCAGTTTAGCAAGACTCACCGTCTGAAAGGCAATTCAGTGCAGATGGTTCATTTTGAGCAATTTTGTTCCTCGCTTTGTTTTTGGGTCCTGTTCTTGGCCGCTTCAGCGCACGTGATGGAAGAGAGAAGAGGGTGAGTTACCAGAACAGAATGAAACAACCGAGGGTCAGCAGCGCCAGTGGTAAACCCGTGCCAAACCATGAAGCAAAAGAAGCATTATCACGCCTCTCAGGAAATCTCATAGCCGTTCACACAACATGTGTTATCTAGAAATGCAGTAACCTGTTAGATAAGCAAAATCAAGTCTACTTGGAAATCAGAAAGAAAGAACTTGCATTTTTATAGCACCTTTCATGACCTCAGGACGTCCCAAAGCGCTCTACAGTCAATTAAGTACTATTGAAGTGCAGTCACTGTTGTAACGTAGGAAATGCTGCAGCCAATTTGTGCACATCAAGCTCCCACAAACAGCAATGTGATAATGACCAGATAATCTGTTTTAGTGATGTTGGTTGAGGGATAAATATTGGCCAGGACACCGGGGCGAATTCCTCTGCTCTTCTTAGAAATACTGTTGTAAACAATTTTACAACACCAAGTTATAGTCCAGCAATTTTATTTTAAATTCACAAGCTTTCGGAGGCTACCTCCTTCCTCAGGTGAACGATGTGGAAATGAAATCTTCGAAATGAAGTCGCATTTATAATTCACAGAACAATGCTTGGTGATAACAGACAGTTTTTTCAACTGCCTGTTGCCAAGGCAATCAGTGTGCAGACAGACAGGTGTTACCTGCCAGGTCTCAGAATATACAAATCACCAAAAAAAACAACAAACAAAAAAAAAACAGAGATAGAGAGGTAGAAACATAGAAAAGACAGCAACTGACCCGTTATATTAAAAACAGATAACATTTGTTCGCTGGTGGGGTTACGTGTAGCGTGACATGAACCCAAGATCCCAGTTGAGGCCGTCCTCATGGGTGCGGAACTTGGCTATCAATTTCTGCTCGACGATTTTGCGTTGTCGTGTGTCTCGAAGGCCGCCTTGGAGTACGCTTACCCGAAGGTCGGTGGCTGAATGTCCTTGACTGCTGAAGTGTTCCCCGACTGGGAGGGAACCCTCCTGTTTGGCAATTGTTGCGCGGTGTCCGTTCATCCGTTGTCGCAGTGTCTGCATGGTCTCGCCAATGTACCATGCTCTGGGGCATCCTTTCCTGCAACGTATGAGGTAGACAACGTTGGCCGAGTCACAGGAGGATGAACCATGCACCTGGTGGGTGGTGTCCTCTCGTGTGATGGTGGTATCTGTGTCGATGATCTGGCATGTCTTGCAGAGGTTACCGCGGCAGGGTTGTGTGGTGTCGTGGACGCTGTTCTCTTGAAAGCTAGGTAATTTGCTGCGAACGATGGTCTGTTTGAGGTTGGGTGGCTGTTTAAAGGCGAGTAGTGGAGGTGTGGGGATGGCCATAGCGAGGTGTTCGTCGTCATTGTTGACATGTTGAAGGCTGCGGAGAACATGGTGTAGTTTCTCCGCTCCGGGGAAGTACTGGACGACAAAGGGTACTCTGTTGGTTGCGTCCCGTGTTAGTCTCCTGAGGAGGTCTATGCGATTTTTTGCTGTGGCCCGTCGGAACTGTCGATCGATGAGTCGAGCGTCATATCCCGTTCTTACTAGGGCGTCTTTCAGCGTCTGTAGGTGTCCATCGCGTTCCTCCTCGTCTGAGCAGACCCTGTGTATTCGCAGGGCCTGTCCATAGGGGATGGCCTCTTTGACATGGTTAGGGTGGAAGCTGGAAAAGTGGAGCATCGTGAGGTTGTCCGTGGGCTTGCGGTAGAGTGAGGTGCTGAGGTGCCCGTCTTTGATGGAGATTTGTGTGTCCAAGAAAGAAACTGATTCTGAGGAGTAGTCCATGGTGAGCTTGATGGTGGGATGGAACTTGTTGATGTTATCGTGTAGTCTCTTCAGTGATTCTTCGCCGTGGGTCCATAGAAAGAAAATGTCGTCGATGTATCTGGTGTATAGTGTTGGTTGGAGGTCTTGTGCAGTGAAGAAGTCCTGCTCGAACTTGTGCATGAAAATGTTGGCGTATTGGGGTGCGAATTTGTTCCCCATGGCTGTTCCATGTGTTTGGGTAAAGAACTGGTTATCGAAGGTGAAGACATTGTGATCCAGGATGAAGCGGATGAGTTGTAGGATGGCGTCCGGAGATTGGCTGTTGTTGGTGTTGAGTATTGATGCTGTCGCAGCGATGCCGTCATCGTAGGGGATACTGGTGTAGAGTGCCGAGACGTCCATCGTGGTGAGAAGTGTTCCTGGTTCAACTGGTCCGTGGGTACTGAGTTTTTGTAGGAAGTCTGTAGTGTCGCGACAGAAGCTGGGGGTTCCCTGTACGATGGGTTTCAGGATGCCCTCGATGTATCCAGAGAGGTTCTCACACAGGGTTCCGTTGCCTGATACGATAGGACGTCCGGGTGTGTTGGCTTTGTGTATCTTTGGGAGGCAGTGGAAGTCTCCCACGCGGAGAGTAAGTGGGATGAGAGTGCGTAGGATGCTTTGAAGGTCTGGATCGAAGGTCTTGATCAGTTTGTTGAGCTGGTGGGTGTGTTCTTTGGTCGGGTCTGCGGGTAACCGTCTGTAGTGTTCCTGGTTGTCCAGTTGTCAGTATGCTTCTTTGCAATAGTCCCACCATCAAGCTCACCATGGACTACTCCTCAGAATCAGTTTCTTTCTTGGACACACGAATCTCCATCAAAGACGGGCACCTCAGCACCTCACTCTACCGCAAGCCCACGGACAACCTCACGATGCTCCACTTTTCCAGCTTCCACCCTAACCAAGTCAAAGAGGCCATCCCCTATGGACAGGCCCTGCGAATACACAGGGTCTGCTCAGACGAGGAGGAACGCGATGGACACCTACAGACGCTGAAAGATGCCCTAGTAAGAACGGGATATGACGCTCGACTCATCGATCGACAGTTCCGACGGGCCACAGCAAAAAATCGCATAGACCTCCTCAGGAGACTAACACGGGACGCAACCAACAGAGTACCCTTTGTCGTCCAGTACTTCCCCGGAGCGGAGAAACTACGCCATGTTCTCCGCAGCCTTCAACATGTCATCAATGACGACGAACACCTCGCTATGGCCATCCCCACACCTCCACTACTCGCCTTTAAACAGCCACCCAACCTCAAACAGACCATCGTTCGCAGCAAATTACCTAGCTTTCAAGAGAACAGCGTCCACGACACCACACAACCCTGCCACGGTAACCTCTGCAAGACATGCCAGATCATCGACACAGCTACCACCATCACACGAGAGGACACCACCCACCAGGTGCATGGTTCATACTCCTGTGACTCGGCCAACGTTGTCTACCTCATACGTTGCAGGAAAGGATGCCCCAGAGCATGGTACATTGGCAAGACCATGCAGACACTGCGACAACGGATGAACGGACACCGCGCAACAATCGCCAAACAGGAGGGTTCCCTCCCAGTCGGGGAACACTTCAGCAGTCAAGGACATTCAGCCACCGACCTTCGGGTAAGCGTACTCCAAGGCGGTCTTCGAGACACACGACAACGCAAAATCGTCGAGCAGAAATTGATAGCCAAGTTCCGCACCCATGAGGACGGCCTCAACCGGGATCTTGGGTTCATGTCACGCTACACGTTACCCCACCAGCGAACAAATGTTATCTGTTTTTAATATAACGGGTCAGTTGCTGTCTTTTCTATGTTTCTACCTCTCTATCTCTGTTTTTCTTTTGTTTGTTGTTTTTTTTGGTGATTTGTATATTCTGAGACCTGGCAGGTAACACCTGTCTGTCTGCACACTGATTGCCTTGGCAACAGGCAGTTGAAAAAACTGTCTGTTATCACCAAGCATTGTTCTGTGAATTATAAATGTGACTTCATTTCGAGGATTTCATTTCCACATCGTTCACCTGAGGAAGGGGGTAGCCTCCGAAAGCTTGTGAATTTAAAATAAAATTGCTGGACTATAACTTGGTGTTGTAAAATTGTTTACAATTGTCAACCCCAGTCCATCACCGGCATCTCCACATCATGACTACCATAGAAATACTGTCGCAGGATCTTTTATATCCACCTGAGAGGGCAGATAGGGCCTCAGTTTAACTTTTCATCGAAAAGGTGGTACCTCTGACAGTGCCAGCACTCCCTCAGTACTGCACTGGAGTGTTAGCCTTGATTTTGTGCTTAAGTCTCTGGAGTGGGACTTGAACTCACAACATTCTGACTCAGAGCCACAGATGACACTAGAACACTGTGTGCTGTATGGAACATAGGAATATGAATAGGTCATTCAGCCCCTCGAGCCTGTTCTGCCATTCAATTAAATCATGGCTGATCTGTATCTTAACTCCATTTACCTGCCTTGGTTCCGTAACCCTTAATACCTTTGCCTGACAAATATCTATTAATCTCAGTTTTGAAATTTTCAATTGACCCCCAGCCTCAACAGCGTTGTGGGGAAGAGAGTTCCCGATTTTCACTAGCTTTTGTGTGACGAGTGCTTCCTGACATCACCCCTGAATGGTCTAGCTCTAATTTTCAGGTTATGCCCCCGTGTTCTGGACTCCCCCATCAGAGGAATAATTTCTCTCCATCTACCCTATTAACTCCTAAATCATCTTAAACTAGGTCACCCCTTAATCTTCTATATTTAAGGGAATACAAGCCTATTTCATCATAATTTAACCCTTTTAGCCCAGGCATCATTCTGATGAATCTGTGCTGTGGCCCTCCATTTTATCCTTCCTGAGGTGAGGTGCCCAGAACTGAATGCAGTACTCTAAATGGGGTCTAACCAAAACTTTATAATAACTCGAACATAACTTCCACCCCTTTGTATTCCAGCCCTCTTGAGATTGAGGCCAACATTCCATTAGCCTTTTAAATTATTTTTTGTCCACTTGCTTTTAGTGATTTCTGCACTTGGAGCCCTAAATCTCTCTACTCCTCCACAGTTCCTAGCTTCTCACCATTCAGAAAGCACTTTGATCGAGCTTTCATATGTTTTAAAGGTGAACCCCTTGTCCCCTACAATACAAACGCGTAGATTAATCTGATTCTGCCCACACGGAGGTACAATATCCAGAAGACCTCCAGTGATCCAAATTATAGTAGTATTGTACAATGGGAAATTTGGTGGCTTGGCACTAGGCTATCAGACAGTTTGAAAAGATAGAACATTTTTAAAGCGTAGAAAACCTGAGCTTCTTTCAAGCCAACATAAAATGGATTTATTTGTAATGTTTTTCTTAATCTAGTTTATAGCAAAGCAAGACCAATGCTGCAGTTTACACTCTAGAAGGTCAATTCGTAGGACATGAAGTAATCATTGCACCTCCAATTGTAATACTGCGGCAGAATTTTGTGAACAATCTGATCCTGGGAAGGAGGTAGACTTATTTTTTTTTGTCAAATGTATCTCTCAGGAACAGACATGAACAAAAATTGACCCTTCTCACCAGCAGTTTTATTTCTTCTCTGTCTCAAAACCATTCTTAGATTCCCAGTTTGAACTCTTTGTTTCCCTGGAGACATATTTCAGATTTCTCTGTTATTAAGTTGAAACATTGGGAAAGTTCTGCTACGTGGCAGAAGAGAAGCTTGTATGCTTCATCTTCCAGCAAAGACCACTTAGAACAATCTTCTCGAGCTGGAAGGCGTGAACCTTCTGATTGTGAAGATTTTTATTAGGCGAGCGTATTAAGGGTCACGGAACAAAGGCGGGTAGATGGAGTTAAGATACGGATCAGCCATGATCTAATTGAATGGTGGAACAGGCTCAAAGGGCTGAATGGCCTCCTCCTGTTCCTGTGTTCCTATGAAACAATTCTTGAACTATGACGACTCACTCCTACACAGTCTTGACACTGTATTCTTAAGATTCTTGGCTGTGATTCTTTAAAAGCTGAAAGATGCATCTTTTCTCCTATAGCTTATAAATATCTGACATTCAAATTGCATATCGAGTAGGATTGAATTTCCCGCAGCTTCCTAGTGTGTTAGGACCGTTCAGTCAATGGGGCCAGTGGGTCCAACCTGGGGGATTTGAACATGAGGGTGAGAATTTTAATTTTGAAGCATTGGTGGGCCAGGAGCCAATGTAGGTCAGAAAGCGCAGGGGTGATGGGTGAGGATACAGGCAGCAGAGCTTTGGTTGTGCTCAAGCTTATGGAGGGTGGAAGATGGGAGGCCAGACAGGAGATTATTGGAATAGTCGAGTCTGGAGGTGACAATGGATGAGGGTTTCAGCAGCAGATGAGCTGAGGCAGGGGCGTAGAAGGACGATATTAGAAGTGGAAGTATGCAGTCTTTGCAAGGTAGAAGATATGGGAAGCTCAGCTCAGGATCATATAGGATACCGAGGTTGCAAACAGTCTGGTTAAGCATGAGACGGTAGCCAAGGAGGGAGATGGAATCAGTGACGAGGGAACAGAGATTGTGCGGGGTGGGAGGGTTGTGGGGGGGGGGGGTGGGTGAAGTCAATTTCTTCAGTCTTCCCAATGTTTAATTTGAGGGATTTGTGGCTCTTCCAGGACTGGACATCGGACAAACAGTCTGACAACACATAGGCAGTGGAAGGTTCCAGAGAGGTAGTGGAGAGGTAGACCTGGGTGTCGTCAGCGTACGTGTGGATCCTGACTTCAAGTCTTTAGATTCCCTAGGCTTTGTGCGTTTACACTGTGGGGTGCAGCCAATGGAAGGAGACACATGTTCCCCATTGGTTGCAGTACTTGAATAATAAAAGCAACTCAAGATATGGAGACATCATCAGCCATTAACTTTTGTTGTAACTCATGATGTTAAACCGCCAGAGTCATAGTAATTTGTGGAAAGAAAGTAAATGAACAGGACAGCAAAACTGTTCCCGTACAGCTACAAGACTGGCATCTACCTGACAAAGTGGAAAATTGTCCAGATATGTCCTGTCCACAAAAAGCAGGACAAATGCAATCCAGACAATTACCATCCCATCAGTCTACTCTCAATCATCAGCATAGTGTTGGAAGGTGTCATTGACAGTGCTATCAAGCAGCACTTACTCACCAATAACCTGCTCACCGATGCTCAGTTTGGGTTCCGCCAGGACCATTTGGCTCCAGACCTCATTACAACCTTGGTCCAAACATGGACAAAAGAGCTGAATTCCAGAGGTGAGGTGAGAGTGAATGCCCTTGACATCAAGGCAGCATTTGACCAAGTGTGACACCAAGGGTCCCTAGTAAAATTGAAGTCAATGGGAATTAGGTGGAAAACTCTCCATTGCTGGAGTCATACCTAGCACAAAGAAAGATGTTAGTGGTTGTTGGAGGCCAATCATCTCAGCTCCAGGACATCGATGCAGGAGTTCATTGGGGAGTATCCTAGGCCCAATCATCTTCAGCTGCTTCATCAATGATCTTCCCCCCATCATAAGGTCAGAAGTGGGGATGTTCGCTAATGATTTCACAGTGTTCAGTTCCATTCGCAAACCCCTCAGATAATGAAGCAGTCCGTGCCTGTATGCAGCAAGACCTGGACAACATCCAGGCTTGGGCTGATAAGTGATAAGTAACATTCACGCTAGATAAGGGCCGGGCAATAACCATCTCCAACAAGAGAGAGTCTAACCACCTCCCCTTGACATTCAACGGCATTACCATCACTGAATCTCCCACCATCAACATCCTGGAAGTCACCATTGACCAGAAACTAAACTGGACCAGCCACATAAATACTGTGGCGACAAGAGCAGACAGAGGCTGGGTATTCTGCAGTGAGTGACCCACCTCATGACTCCCCAAAGCCTTTCCACCATCTACAAGGCACAAGTCAGGAGTGTGATGGAATAGTCTCCACTAGCCTGGATGAGTGCAGCTGCAACAACACTCAAGAAGCTTGACATCATCCAGAAAAAAGCAGCCCGCTTGATTGGCACCCCATCCACCACCTTAAACATTCCCTCCCTCCACTACTGGCACACTGTGGCTGCAATGTGTACCATCTACAGGATGCACTGCAGCAACTCGCCAAGGCTTATTCAACAGCACCTCCCAAACCCACGACCTCTACCACCTAGAAGGACAAGAGCAGCAGGCACATGGGAACAACACCACATGCACATTCCCCTCCAAGTCACACACCATCCTGACTTTGAAATATATCGCCATTCCTTCATCATCGCTGGGTCAAAATCCTGGAGCTTCCTACCTAACAGCACTGTGGGAGAACCTTCACCACACAGACTGCAGGGGTTCAAGAAGGCAGATCACCACCACCTTCTCAAGGGCAATTAGGGATGGGCAATAAATGCTGGCCTCGCCACGACGCCCACATCCCATGAACGAATAAAAAAAAACTGAGCTTCACCACTCCCTAGGCATTGAGTCATTGGCTCAGAATTTCTTGAAACAGCTCAAACGGCAAGTTACGCCAAAATTTCCTAAGAATCTCATTAGCATATACCAGAACATAATGACAAGGGAAAATCAAGGCGTGAGGGAAGCATCGAACCTATTCCATATTGTTTCTTTATGTCTCTCTTTATCCATGAAATCTAAAGTTGGAAGCCATCAAACCATCATTTCTGCACAATAGGCACAGAATGTTTAAGAAAATGCAATTGTGAACGTTTCTCAATGTTAAATACAAATTAATCTGATGCATTCAAATTTACAGAAAATACATTGTAGGAGGATCTCAGTCAGGGGAATTAAAAAAAATTTTGCTTAAATGAAAAATCACCATAAAACATCAGAAATATGACTCTGGGTCCTGTCGCGCCTAACATTTTAGGCGCGAATTTAAAGCTCGCTTCGAACTGCTGTAAACTCGGGAAATTCGCGTGAGCTGCACTTTTGCATGGGGCGGAGCTATGTTCATGAGTGGCTGAGGTTTTCGGCGGAGTTGGGGCGAACTGTAAAAACAGGCGGAAGTCACTTAACACTGAAATTTTTTCGATCTTTTACGCCAAGAACTGGCACAACGCTGTACTGAAGCCGTGCTTTCACCGCGAGTTTTCAGGAACATAGGAACTTTGGAACATAGGAACAGGAGTAGGCCATTCAACCCCTTGAGCCTGCTCCGCCATTCAATTAGATCAAGGCTAATCTGTATCTTAACTCCATTCACCCACCTTGGTTCCGTAGCCCTTAATACCCTTGCCGAACAAAAATCTATCAATCTCAGTTTTGACATCTTCAATTGACCCCCAGGCTCAACAGCTTTTTGGGGGAGAGAGAGTTCCAGATTTCCACGACCCTTTGTGTGAAGAAGTGCTTCCTGACATCACCCCTCAACCAGCCTAGCTCTAATTTTCAGGTTATGCCCCCTTTTTCTAGACATCCCCACCAGAGGAAATAGTTTCTCTCTATCTTCTCTATCAACTCCTTTAATCATCTTAAGGAAACTTGAGGAGCATGATCTAGTTCTATCTGCGAGGTGAACGAGGGATCAGTCAGATGAGCAGAGAGACTGAAGTAGGACGTATGCAGATCGTCCCACTTGCGAAGTAACGTTTCTTACCTTTTTCACCTGCCACTTAACAATGATGCAGTTAGCTTTGAGCTTTCATTTTCCTGTAAATTATTTTAACTGAAACCTCTGTTAAATTGCATCTAATTTATATGTGCATTTCTCCTTGCTGACTGTCAGAAGAATTTTGCTTAAACCACAAGAGTAAAAGGTGGAATAGAAATAGGATTGGAACAGAAATATAGTTTGCAGCATCTGAAGTGCAGTTTATTCAAACGTAAATTGATGCGAGGGAAAGGGTACAAATATTTTATCATTCCACATACGTATAGATTATGTCCCTCTCAAGGTCAGAGAGAAACAAAAAAAAAGACAAGTGGAAATATCTGAAACAAGGCAGAAGATTGATTCTGTCGAGTAAGGACATGAGAAGCAAGGTTCCGAACAGCTCTTGTTACCAGTTTCTTTGTTGTTCAGTGTCATCTGGGTCTCGGGTTGCCAACTCTGGTTGGACGTATTCCTGGAGATTTCATCACATGACCTCCTGCCTCCAACTGGCCCGCCCCCACACTCCCGCCATTGGTCGCCTGACACGTCCATCGTCGCAGTGCGCCACCTTCCCACGCCAATTGGAAAGCATATAGGCTCTCAATTATCCAATTGGATGGTACTTGAGCATCAGTCAAACAGCCTTTTTTATCCCGCCTCCAATATTTTTATAACTAATAAACAAAAGAAAATGAAACGAAAAATCACACACAAAAATACAATACATAGTAACACTTCCATTTATATAGCACCTTTCACAACCTCAAGACATCCCGAAGCACTTTACAGCCAATGAAGTACTTTTGAAGTGCAGTAATGTGGGAAATGTGGCAACCAATTTGGGCAAAGCAAGGTCCCACGAACAGCAACATGGTAATGGCCAGATAATCAGTTTTAGCGATGTTGGTTGAGGGACACCAGGAGAACTCCCCTGCTCTTCTTCGAATAGTGCCATGGGATCTTTTACATCCACCTGAGAAGGCAGACACGGCATTGGTTTAACATCTTTTCCGAAAGATAGTACCCTCCGACAGTGCAGAACTCCTTCAGTACGGCATTGAAGTGTCAGCCTAGATCTTGTGTTGAAGTCTCTGCAGTGGGACTTAAACCCATAACCTTCTGACTCAGAGACGAGTGAGCTACCCACTGAGCCATCACAATCATTCGCCTAACACAGGCACCACGTTCCTCAGATTAAATGTGGACCATCTTTGGTTGCTGAGAGAGTTCTTATAACAGAGGCTGACAGCTGCTGTTCCCTGTTTTGCCAATGGGAAGAAACATTAGGTTGTATTCACTAATCCTGCAGTCTCAAAGGAAGCTATGCTTGCACAGGTCAAAGAATCAGTGCTACAGTATTCGAGCCCTATTTGCGATCTGCGTTCCTTTCATACGTGTCTCCAGCTGGGAGCATGGGTTTGATGAATTAACCCAATAAATCCTGTGAAGCCAAAGGTTCAGAACTATAGAATATATTAAGAGGTGATCCATTTTCACATTGGCAGGCGTGCAGTAGTCCTTGTGGACTGTAAGGGAGGTAAACACCACACCTCCAACAGCACCCAGAATCTGATTCTTCTTGAATCCAATGTAGGATTGCCCTGGAGTCTCCAAGAATTAAAGACTAATCTCCAGGACACTGCAGTGAGCAAAACCCAGGAGAAAAATATCATAGGGACAATAAAAAATTGTGTTTTAAAAATAAAATTCTTTGAGCCCTTCGGTTATTAGCAATAAAAATATCTGAGATGGGGAGAAAAAGGCTTGTTTGACTGAGAGTCACAAATCATCCAATCGGGTAATGAAGAGTCTGTTCGCTTTCTGATTGGCCGTGGGAAGGTGATGCACCGCAAGTATGGTCGTGTTGGGCGACCAATGGCGGGAGTGTGGGGGGCGGGCGCTTGGAGGCAGGAGGTCATGTGATGATACCTCCAGGAATACGTCCAATCAGAGCTGGCAACCCTCGTTGCATTGGTTCTTGGATGGGGATTGATGGAGCACTGATACGATACAAAGAGGAGAGTAATGCTCCAAGATTATGGGCCCCTGCTTCAGTAACTCTCTCCCAGTACCTCAACATCAAAATAACATCACCTTTAAACAACGGAGTAGCGGAACTGATAGTCAGGTAGCTTGATCCTTTATTTAAATTTGACTGGTGGGATATTCAAAATCCAGGAAGTCCTGGTAAGCCCAAAATCAAAATTACCCCTCTGACGTTTTCCCCTTTCTTTAATGAATATGAAATTGATGGGTACTGACTAGATTTTAAAAATTCTCATCTTTGTGTTCAAATCCCTCCATGGCCTCGCGCCTTCCTATCTCTGTAACCTCCTCCAGCCCTACAATCTCTGCGTTCCTCCAATTCTGGCCTCTTGCACATCCCCCACTTTCTTCGCCTCACCATTGATGACCAAGCCTTCAGCCGTCCAGACCCTAAGCTCTGGAATTCACTCCCTAAGCCTCTCCAAATCTTTCTCCTTCTTTAAGACACTTCTTAAAACCTACTTCTTTGACCAAGCTTTTGGCCACCTGTCCTAATGTCTCCTTCTTTGCCTCGGTGTCAATCTTTGTCTGATTACGCTCCTGTGAAGCGCCTTGGGCCATTTGACCATGTTAAAGGCGCTATATAAAGGCAATTTGTTGTTGTAGTTTCTTCTCTGAGTTGTCAAAGTGCCTCCTCCCATCAGTTGCCACTGATTTGAATAGAAGGGCTCCTTTTTATATCTCAGGAAAAAGTTGCCAGGAATTCCTGGATCTTGACTTCAAGGGAAATTAAAATCGAGAGAGATGTAAAACGGGCAGCTGATGCGACATAGTTCTTTTTAGACTGTCGCCCAAAGTCAAGTTTAGCCCCACCATGTCAGGCAGGGTCATTTTTACAAGGCTGTTTACTGTAACTTACAATTCTACTTTTGCCCCTGGCTTCGAGTCAAAGCAAAAATTGCAGCGGATATATGATCCAAACTTTTGCTTTCATTATTAATGACTCAAGTTAAAGTCTTGTTATTTTGCAGGGGGAAAAGAATCATATCTCTATCATAAATTGTTAACCGTGACAAAAGAAAATAATGAAAACATTGCATTTGGTGTCCTTTAAAGATTTGCCAAACCAGGGCCTGAGGATATGTTGTAAAAGAATACTGCAAGATTACATAGTAATCAAAACCAATTACTGCGTTGCCATGTTTAGCAGTTAAATAATGTGCTTTACAGTGTTTTTTATTATTTTGCATATCAACATATGAATTAAGTAGTAGTAAAAAATAATAATTTCTTAGTTTAATTGCTGTAGTGTTTCATTAAAATAATGTGAATATGTGTCCGATATAAAGTGTGCTCACTCTTAAATTTAGTTGAAGAAATCGATATGCAATGTGGTTCAGTATCTGCTTGCAAGAGACGTTGAACTTAAATTTAATGAAAGAAACAAAATACTTTCATTTGTACCATGCGTTTCATGTCCTCGGATACTTCAAAATACTTGACAGCCAATGAATTACTTTCACACTAACTCAGGCTGCCAATTTGTGCACAGCAAGCTCCCACAAACATTAATGAGATAAATGATCAGTAAATCTGCTTTTGGTTGTATTGGTTGAGGGATAAATGATAGCCAAGACACCGGGTGCCATGGAATCCTTTAAGTCCACCTGAGCAGCAGTCAGAACTTTTGTTTAACTTTTCATCTACAAGATGGCCCCTCCAACAGTGCATCACCCCATCAGTACTGCACTGAAGTGCCAGCCTAGATTATATGGTCAAATGTCTGAAATGGGGCTTGAATCCATGACTGCGTGACTCAGAGATGAGAGTGTTAAGGCTGACACTATTGGCCAAAAACACTTCACAAGATCAAATATCACAAGATAATTATGGATGAGGAAAGCCATTTGATATAACTGGATTCATCCATTTACAGAGATCATAATGTTACTTCAATGATCCTTAACTGACTCCAGGGTTTTTGCCTCCACCACTCTATCTGTAGGTTTATTATGGCCACATTTTGTGTGAAGAAGAATTTCCTGATATCTATCCTAAAAGTAACCCTCTCGAGTATGAACCTGTGTCCCTTACTTCTACTCCCGCAATTTAATTTAAAGTAATATTCTGGGTTAACTTTTATACCCAAAATAATCTTATATAATTCCTTAACAATCTTATATGATGTTAATAGCTGTAAGCTTCTAACACTGCTCTATAATATATTTACTTTAGCTCTCAGGTCTACAGTATAACTTTCATGTTTTGGGTTGTAGTACGTCATGTTCACATCTTGTATGAATATTTCTCACTGGTGGAGCTGGTAACATTGCACAAGGATAAGCAATTTGCTCCCAATTAAACAACAACGACTTACATTTATAAAGCATCTTTAATGTAATAAGACGTCCCAAGGCGCTTCACAGGAGCGATTATCAAACAAAATTTGACACCAAGCGACATAAGGAGATATTAGGACAGGTGACCAAAAGCTTGGTCGAAGATGTAGGTTTTATGGAGTGACTTATAGGAGGAGAGAGAGGTAGAGTGGTGGAGAAATTTAGGGAGACAATTCCAGAGCTTAGGGTCTAGGCAGCTGAAGGCACGGCCGCCAATGGTGGAGTGATGAAAATCGGGGATGCGCAAGGGGCCAGAATTGGAGGAGTGCAGAGATCTCGGAGGGTTGTAGGGCTGGAGGAGGTTATAGAGATGGGAGGGGTGAGGACATGGAAGGATTTGAAAGCAAGGATGATAATTTTAAAATCGAGGCCCTATGATAAAACCGCGTTCCTGTATTAAATGATGTCCTTGAATACGACTGAGGGTCATTCTGCTGCGTGCCTGTTATGTGCTAATATTTATGGACAGATGGTTCTTGTAATACTGATTATACTTTTACGAGAAAACTGTAAAGACTTTTAGTGGGAGAAGAGGAACATACATTGAAGGCACCAGAGAGAAAAGACCTTTAAATAACAAATTTTGGCCCTTCAATTTGAGGAGTGAGCCATGATATAAACAGTTTCAAGAAACAGATTCTTTTTTTTCGACAGCACCTCCCAAACCCGCGACCTCTACCACCTTGAAGGACAAAGGCAACAGTTGCAAGGGAACAACACCACCTGTACGTTCCCCTCCAAGTTCCAAGTCACACACCATCCCGACTTGGACATACATCACCGTTCCTTCATGGTCGCTGGGTCAAAATCCTGGAACTCCCTACCTAACAGCACCGTGGGAGAACCTTCACCACACGGACTGCAGCGGTTCAAGAAGGCGGCTCACCACCACCTTCTCAAGGGCAATTAGGGATGGGCAATAAATGCTGGCCTTGCCAGCGACGTCCATATCTCCAGAATGAATTAAAAAGCAAAGTAACCGATTTCTGTCAACAACAACAACAACCTCCGCCTTTATATAGCACCTTTAATGCAGTAAAATATCTCAAGGCACTTCACAGAAGCATAATCAGACAAAATTTGACACCGAGCCACATGAAGAGATGTGAGGACAGGTGATCAAAAGCTTGGTCAAAGAGGCAGGTTTTGAGGATTGACTTAAAGGAGGAGAGAATGGTAGAGAGGCAGTGTGGTTCAGGAAGGGAATTCCAGAGGTTAGGGCCTAAACAGCTGAAGGAACGGCCACCAATGCTGGAGTGAAGGAAATTGGAGATGCACAAGAGGCCAGAATTGGAGGAGAGCAAACGCCAGTACCTAGAGAAATTGGCAGGTCAGACATCGTATTAGAATATTAGAATCTACATCAATAGTTTAACACAGGTAGAGGGTATACCTTGCTGGCTATACTCTCTTCCACCATTTGTGGCTCAGCCAGCAGCTGTGAAGCGTCAAGGCCCTCTAAACCCACTCACCTTTGTCACATCTCTCGCCATCTTAAAAAAAACTACCATGTGCATTACAATAAGAGGAATTAGATGAACTTTTCTTTTTATTCTTTGGATATTGTCCTGCGATTTCCAGGACTTCCCTCGAGGGGGAGGAGAAGCGGAGTGCTTGCAACTGGAGCAGGCGCAAGCATAGGGCTCTCGTGCCACTGAGGTGGGATGGGTATAACAGTGCCTCTCCTCTCATTTTGCTCTTTGTACACCAGGAATTGGAGAGGCACTTCTGAGACCTGCAGTAGTCAACAACAACAATTTGCATTCATATAGCGTCTTTAACGTCCTGCATGCAGAAGACCTGGACAACATCTAGGCTTGGGCTGATAAGTAGCAAGTAACCACCACCCTAAACATTCACTCCCTTCACCACCGGCGCACCGTGGCTGCAGTGTGTACCATCCACAGGATGCAGTGCAGCAACTCGCCAAGGCTTCCTCGACAGCACCTCCCAAACCCGCGACCTCTACCTCCTAGAAGGAGAAGGGCAGCAGGCACACAGGAACAACACCACCTGCACATTCCCCTCCAAGTCACACACCATCCCGACTTGGAAATATATCGCCGTTCCTTCATCATCGCTGGGTCAAAACCCTGGAACTCCCTACCCAACAGCACTGTGGAAGAACCTTCACCACACGGACTGCAGTGGTTCAAGAAGGCGGCTCACCACCACCTTCTCAAGGTCAATTAGGGATGGGCAATAAATGCTAGCCTTGCCAGCGATGCCCATATTCCATGAATGAATAAAAAAAACATAATAAAATGTCCCAAGGCGCTTCACAGGATCATAATCAGACATGAATTGACAACAAGCCAAGGAAGGAGACAATTAGGACAGATGACCAAAAGCTTGGTCAAAGAGGTAGGTGTTAAGGAGCGCCTTAACAGAGGAGAGAGAGTTGGAGAGATGGAGAGGTTTAGGGCGGTGGGTATTCCAGAGCTTAGGCGACTGAAGGTATGGCCGCCAATGGTGAGGCAAATTTCCACACCCATCTTTAGGAGTAAAGAGGTGAGTCTGTGCCTGGGACCTGTTAGGGCAATTTGAATGCCCTGAAACTGCAAGAGTGGGCACTTCGAATGTGCCCTTCCTTGCTTACGTCAAGTGGACAGTGGAGAAGAAAATAAGCCCCATTGAGTAAAACATAGCAGGTTTAACTGGTTTAATAAATAACTTGAAGTGTTCCAGAAACAAAATGAATTATTAAATGGGCAGTGTCTTTTAAGCAAAATCTTCTAGAGGAGCCTTCTTGTTTGTAGAAGGTTCCACATGATAATGGCCCAGAAATTGCTCACCAAACAATGGGGTACCTCAACGGCGTCCTCTGTCTGCGAAGGCGATCCGAAGGAGCAAGTTCCTGCATTTGCACATCCGCTTTAAAACCCGGAAATCGTGAACTTGCTCCTATTGGTTCGCCGGCGATTTTACAGCAATGAATTAAAGGGGAATCGCACTCTACAATCATTGAAATCACTGAAAAATCATAAACTTGCCCATCTGCCCAGCTGGAACGTAACTATTTACGCCACCAAAAGGTACACTAGAAAATACCAGGTCTACACTACTTTTTAAAAGCGCGATGACTCTTAATGACTGCCAAACAACTAAAAATTAAATTTTAAAAATGTGGAATGTCATATTACTCCTTATTGTAATATTTTTTGATCATTAAAAAAAATGTTAAAAATTAAAAAGTTAATTTTGTTTTACTTTTAACCTCTGTCTCTTTCATTTAATTCAATTATTTGCTTGGCTTTTTAAAAAAAAGTTACATTTTTATTTATAATGACATACAGAATAGTAACTTTAAATGGATGAAGTCTGCCTGCCTGCTGGTGGGCGTGACCTCTCTTCCTGGCAGATTCTGTGGGCGTGGCTTTCATTCCCGCAGACTGTCCCATTCGAATCAGCTTACGTTGCTGAGAGGATGAATTGACAGCGCACAACCTCACGAAACTTCAAAATCGAGCAAGTGGAGCCCGCAGTAAGTACTTTCGTTCTTTTCATTCGCAGGAGCTGCGGAGAGCCGTGCCATGCTGCTCTGCCCGATTTCCGGCAATGTATATGCATTAATGTGTTGTACGGATGGCACACAACGACAAAAATCCTGGATATCAATAATGCGTCAGCCATGGTTTAGTGGTAGCATTCTTGCCTCTGAGGTTGTGAGTTCAAGTTCCCACTCCAGAGTCTTGAGCACATAATCTCGGCTGACACTCCAGTGCAGGACTGAGGGAGTGCTGCACTGTCAGTAGTGCCATCTTTCAGATGAGATGTTCAACTCAGGCCCTGTCTGCCCTCTCAGGTGGATATAAAAGATCTCATGGCACTATTTTTGAAGAAGAGCTGGGGAGTTCTCCCTGTTGTTCTGGCCAATATTTATCTCTCAACCAACACCTAAAAAAAACAGATTTTCTGGTCACTATCACATTGCTGTGATAAATCGGCTGCTGCGTTTCCTACATTGCAACAGTAACTACACTTCAAAAAAAGTGACTGTAAAGTGCTTTGGGACGTGCTGAGGATGTGAAAGGTGATATATAAATGCAAGTCTTTCTTTCTTTCTTTTATGATTATTCTCTCTTGAGGTCAAGAAGAAACCTACCTGTCTCACACCCTTTCATCAGGATGTGCTCAATGAACAGAAGTGGGTGGTCAGACTGTTGTTCCCTGGTTGTTTCTTTGAATAAAAGTGGAGAACTCACAGGCTGTATTTCAAAAAAACTATTTACAACATCAGCAGTGCTGTCTCACTCATTGCAGCCCAGCCCCTCACCGCCCCCAACCTCACTCCCCACAAAGGCTGGCACTGTATGCACATATAATTTCTCAGCTTGTCCACTAGATGCCTCTGTACTCAGAGTGCTGCACTAGCCGTCTGGTTTTGCATACATCAGTGGTAAATTTAACGCACCCCATGAATCCAAAAGCAGGATGCGACTTGTTCAAAGGTCACAGAATTCAAGGTTACCACCACATGTTTCCAGAGGTGCTGTGACACCCAGCAGTCTGAATATTAAGCCCTTTGTCAAATGTGCGGATTATGCAGTCTGCATTGAAAAACACATCAAAATGTAGGCTCCTTTTCAGCATATTTTTCCTCTAGAGGATTTATGATGAATATATGTATTTTTGTAGAGTAATATCTACCAATACTAACATATACCTCACTATAATAGATGGCTAAATGCATGCTGAAAATATTAATGACAAATGAAATGAGGGACAATCTAAAAGTTAGGGCATTCGAAATACTGCAGCAATCTGATTACCTGAGGCTTCAGGAGACCTCAATCTGCAAACCAATACGGCCCTATCATAACCTAAAGTGGTTCACACCTCATTTTTATTCAGGGAGAGAAACGT
The DNA here is from genome assembly GCF_035084215.1 of Heptranchias perlo. Lineage (NCBI taxonomy): Eukaryota > Metazoa > Chordata > Chondrichthyes > Hexanchiformes > Hexanchidae > Heptranchias > Heptranchias perlo. The sequence continues at coordinate 12,425,507 of NC_090331.1, read as the reverse complement.
CCATTAATGAATTAGATATTGTGCATTATCATGGGCTTTTAGCATGAAGGGATTACGTTCTGGTCTACTGAATCCAATAAGCACTGAAGTACTGTTCAACTGACCCACATTTGGGAATCTCGGTTATTGCCCCATATCTCATTTCACACATTTAGCAGTGGCTCAGTGCAGCAAATTGTCGTTGACTATTAATGATCCACCTGCGATTAATAATCCCCTAATCACTCCGCTATTATAGTTGATTTAACAATTCTAGGCAACTTAAGCGCTACACTCCCATTTCATCTGAAGGATGCCATCGTGAAGTGGAGGTAACAACTCGAGTCGGGTTGTAAATTAACTACAGAATTTGACTATAAAAAAGGAAATGTTTCACTATTTGCATATTTGATCAACCAGTACTAAGTATTGGATTTAAATTTTCTTGCACGGCAATCAAAATTCTGTGATTTATGCCAATACTTGAAGCAATTTTCTGCTATTTACAGGTACAGCAGAACACAGACTGCAGAGTGAAGCTTCCTCTGCTCCCCTCCTATATACAAGAGCACTCTTCATTGTGCTAATATGACATTTCCATTTCCCCACACCAGCCACCCTTGAGTGAGATTGCCAAATAAAGAAAGAACTTGCATTTTTAAAGCACCTTTCGCGATGTCTGGACGTCCCAAAGAATAACTTTTTGAAGTGTAGTCACAGTTGTAATGTAGGGAAACGCAGCAGCCAATTTGCGCACAGCAAGCTCCCACAAACCGCAATGAGATAATGATCAGATAATCCGTTTTGGTGATGTTGGTTGAAGGATGAATATTGGTCAGGACACTGGGAGAACTCCCCTGCTTTTCTTTGAAATAATGCCACGGAATCTTTTACATCATCCGAAAGATGGCACCTCTGACAGTGCAGCACTCCCTCAGTATTGCACTGGAGTGTCAGCCTAGATTTTGTGCTAGGAATAGAGACTGCAGGAAGGACGAAACATGTTACGAATGGACAAAGTTTTTTGGGGAGGGAACAAAGCATCAAATTAAAAAAAATACATACGGTGACAAATAAATTGGACTGCCTTTGACTTACAGATATAAGATAAATCTGTACATTAGCACAGCAGGCAATTAATTAACAATCAACCAGATGTAATTAGCTTTAATCATTCCCTTTTAGATGCTAATGCTTAAATGCTGATTTCAGGGTAAGTAGGATTAATCAGACTTTCGAGTAATACATACTTATTAGAATTGACATGATAGTGCACTCTGATTGGGGTAAGTTACAACTACCGGCTACCTGTTTATCACTTGAAAAACTAACGGGTGGTACTTTAGAATTGGGATGGGGTTGGACTTCTGCCGCCACTTGAACGCTCATGGCCCGCTTGATTTTCAGGTGGACTTGTAAATGGGCGCACAGCACGCCCGTCTGGTTCATGCAGGAGGCCCTCTGAATATGCAGCTCGGGGTTTGCAATTTTGAAGTACAAATGGGCAGAGATTCACGCACACACAGGCTCCAGCCACGTGTACTAGGCGGTGAGCGGCCTCACCAGCCATCCTTAAAGGGACCACTAATGGCCACTCTGCAAAAAGGCTCCAGACATGTTTCTTATTTTTTTTTGCTGTGCCAGGAGGAGCTTTTTTCGATCCCCACAGCTCACCGGCTACATTCAAATGAGGCCGGCACCTGAAAATGGTTCGAGCCTCTCGACACCGGTTTTGGGTTGGCGTGGTAGACGCTCCATCGACTTTACGCCGGAACGGAAGTTCAAAACTCCCTTCATCATGTCCAAATCATTGCCCAGAAACAGACAAGGCTGGACAAACATGAGACGAAGATTGGACATGAATCCCTCCATGCAAGTACATAGGAACATATGAATTGTTAGACAAAAAAAAAGACCAAGGTCCATCTAGTTTGCCTTCTATCATCCTGGTAGTCGCATGATACAATGATAGTGGAGTTGTTCACTAATCATAGCAAACAATCTCTATCAATTGGTCTACATGAACGGACCCAGACCACAAGGCGAGGAAAACCCCTAGTGGTGGAGAGCTTTGGGAACCATAGGTCCAAAGTCACCTTTTTCCTCCCAAGTGATGCTGCACCACATGTCATGTTTCAAATCCCTCAAACACTGTGCCCCAAAATGTTATTTACTGTAAGAAATCTATTTAATTGCATTTGAATGAATGAACACTAACTGCTTCCACCGTCTCCCTAAGGAGCCTGTTCCACAGATTGACCACTCGTTCACTGAAATATTGTTTCCGCAGATTTGTTTTGAATTTACCTCCCCTTCAAGCACGGGCCGTGCCCTCTGGTTCCTCTGTCTGGACCAGAGCCTTTTCAAAACTGAACATATTGTCACTTTGAAGACAATACAGTAACTTAGTAAAACCACTGATGATGCGAATGGCATCAATAACGTGGATTTAGGAAGCACAGGTCATGCCCCACTAACTTTATTGCATTGTTTTGAGGAGGTGACTGAAATGTGGTTGAAGGAAGTCCAGTGTCTCACTTGGATTTCTGGAAGGCTTTGGGTGAAGTTCTGCACAAAAGACTATTAGAAAACATTTGAAGTCCATTTCAGCGATTCCAGCTGAACAAGTCCCCAGGGACCACTGGACAGGACCCAGATCCCATGCCAGCAAAGTGATTGAGGTGGTCTCATCCGATGCTGTGAGGCCAGCTCATGAATCTCAATTGGATACGTTCCCTGAAAAGCTTGTGCACTATTGTGCACCTGTTTTGCCGGTGCACAGGACTTCTGAATTGACCCTGAGGTATTGTTGTATCATTGAGGAAATTATGGAATGGTTAACGGTAATTATTTAATGGTTATTAACGGGCTGGTGATGTATGGAATTCCCCAGGACTGTGTCCTGGGTCCTTTGCTGTTCATTATTTTTATTAACGATATTAAGGTAGGTATCAGTAGCGCTATTATTAAATTTACAGATGATACAAAGGTGTGCGCCAGGGTTAGCAATAAAGAGATTAGTAGATTACAAGCTGTTTTGCATAAATTAAGTGCTTTATGTAAATCGGCTTTTAACTGACTCATAAATTGCAAATGTCATTTAATGTGGAAAAGCCCTGTATTATGCAGATAAGGCCACAAAACTCAATGGCTATGAATTTCAAGGGTCCTATTTCCAGTACTATCAGGGAACAAGGTAAAAAAAGCCACACAGGGATACAAACAAGTGCCCCCACTTACAGGAGTGACTCCAATAGAATCTCAGGAGAAAGTTGGCCTACCCAAACTGATTTTAATAGTAAAGTAACAAGTTACGTAGGAACGTACAGGCTTGGAATAGGCCACAGCGGTCCAGAATATCAGGGTAGGTTTTATTTCTCCCTGTGCCTCTTCCTCCCTAGCCTGTATCTATTCACCAACTTCCTCTCTGATGTTCTGGTGCAAAAGCCCAGTCAGAAGTTACTTCCCCCCCACCCCCACCCGAGGCCGTGCAAATGCCCCGGAGGGAGGGGAAAAAGTGGGAAGCTGCTTCCTCAGCACACCTGAGGTGCACCGAATCTATCGGGCCCCCATGGTTCCCAAGAAACAAAAAGTGACTGTGGCCATTCTGTTACCTTGCCTGCCTTCATCAGGTCATTGAACTTTTTCCTACACTGTTCTGCAGTTCTGGAAGGGAGGTGGCACACAGTGCCACTGCTGCCTCCCTACACCTGGCTCGTGAGACACCATTCTGAGGTTTCCTTCCATGGGCACGCAGCAGTCTTTCTCTCTTTTGCTGCATTTCATCTATGTGAGCCTGAAGGTCAGAAAGAAAGAAAAAATGTTCATGTATTTACAGTATAACAGCTGTCATGACTTCAGGATGTCCCAAAGCGCTTCACTTTTGAAGTGTCGTCACTGTTGTAATATAGGAAACGCTGCAGCCAATTTGCGCACAGCAAGGTCCCACACACAGCAATATGATAAATTTCTGACTCTCAAAATTGTGAGGGTTGTCAAATTGTCAAATGAGGCTTTGAGTGCCAGATGCATTCCATCAGTTGCTCCTTGCACCAGAGGGAACCTTAGTCAGCCTACGGAAGCGAATAGCTCTCACTATTTGTCTGCTTCTATTGGAAAGGACATGAATTGTTTTGCCCTCCTGAATAGACCATCGAGTGACCTTGATGCAGTGGTGAGCAGCTGCCTGTCTAATGTGGCAAAGATAACATGCTGTTACCAGAAATTCAAGGCAGTGGTGACCTTGAGTGATACAGAAAATGCTATTCTCCTGGTTAGTAGTGGACTGCAGGTCTTGAGTCAACAGCTGACATATTTCCCCAATTATCTGCAGGGAGACGCACAGCCTACTGAGGTACTGAGGGGCAGAAAAGTCGACCTCCTTGGACTGTAGACCCTGGTGAGTGGATAAAGCATATAGGGAAGAAACACCTTCTTTAAAACCTGACTCTAAGAGCCTCCAATCTAGCCTCTTCTAGATCATTATCTTCATAGCATAAGAGTCGATGAATTCCCATTGGGAAATCTATATCCCCAGTACAAACCAGTACTTTGAGCAGAGTGGAGCAAAACTAACCACATGCGTACTGACCGAACCTCCAAGTACTAAAGAGATCGCTATGCAGGCAAAGTAACTTTGTTAGGCACGGGTACTAAGGGTTGCGTGACCAAGGTGGGTAGATGGAGTTAAGATACAGAATGATCTAGTTAAATGGCAGAACAGGCTCGAGGGGCTGAATGGCCTACTTCTGTTCCTATGTTCTTAACTCATACCTTCAGTAGCAGCACACGAAATGGCCTCCTGAATGTGGTATCCACCTCAGAGATGCCTTCCCGCAGCAAAAACCGCCAATTATATCATGCTGGTAATTACTTGAGACAGGTTTTAGGCAGACGTTGCAGGAAATGGATCGGAGGGGTTAGGCGGATCGGGCTCCTGGCAGGCATTAAAGGAAACTGCCGCTTTTTTTAGGAGGATAATTCTGGTGCAGATTTTTTGAGGCAGTGGCCTTTAAGAATTCATTTTACCGTGTTTGCTGCCCCAAATCCACCACAAAATGGCCAGTAATTCAGAGGAGAATCACGGCCAGTGTCTGATGCACAGAGTGTCACATGCTTTGTCCTATTTGCTGTGCATCAAGTAACTTGTGTGAAAGAAATTCCATGCTGCTGACTTTCTCCTGGAGGAAAACTAAAGTGAGTTTGACAATAAGGAATTAAAACTTATTTTTACATTTACAAGGTAGGTACGGATGAAAAAGAAAGAAAGAAATAACTTGCATTTATATAGCCCCTTTCATGGCCTTAGGACGTCCCCAAGCACTTTACAGCCAATGAAGTACTTTTTGAAGTATAGTCATTGTTGTAATGCAGGAAATTATGAACACACAGCAAGGTTCGCCAAACAGCAATGTGGTAATGATCAGATAATCTGTTTTAGATTAGATAATTCCCTGCTCATCTTCAAAATAGTGCCATGGAATCTTCTACGTCCACCTGAGGGGGCAAACGAGACCTTAGTTTAACGTCTCGTCTGAAACCGGCACCACTGACAATGCAGCACTCCCTCAGCACTGCACTGGAGTGTCAACCTAGATTCTGTGCTCAAGTCTCTGGAGTGGGGCTTGAACCCACAAACTTCTGACTGAGGGATGAGAGTGCTGCCAACCGAGCCACACCTGACCCAAATGATGCAGAGAGCCATTTGGCCCATCTGAGCTCACACATTCAGGAAACACCTAATTGTCTCTTAAGTGATTCCAGGGTAGTAGAGGCAAAAACCCCTTGGAATCGTTGAAGAAACTTTCGGGGGCAAATGTTGTGATTCAGTGCTGTTATACATAGCTTGGAGCGATGAGAGTGCCTATCAGGGTTTTGAACATGGAGGTCAGTTCGCCTGCATAGCTTTCTGTCCAGTAAAAATAATAGACCAAAAATGGTGCAGACCATGTTCAAATTGTGCGTCTGTGCTCCCGTGGCACGGAGCTCTATACCGAGATCACTCAATCATAAAACTTAAGCACCTAACGTTTTGATGGGAGGGTTAGTGTCCAATTATTCAATGAACTTTCTGCCTCCCTACAATGTTAACAGTTTTTTAAAACCCAAAGTGCGGTATCATCTAATTTACCTACTCTTCTCTCCCACTCTTTTTAACCTTGGTGGTGTCCTGCACCATGGACCTTGGCCCCATATCCAGGTTTCTCAATAATAAGACTCTGGAACTATAAAATGCTTAATTTGAATTCATGTGCTGCACCATGATAAAGATTAAGGATGGTGTAGAACTTTTAGTAATGTATTTTTAAGAATCTAATTTCAAAATTCCAGAAATATATTATCTTCTAGATAACTATTTATGATCAAAAATTGCTACAAACTATGGAAATCATTTAAATTAATCATAGAATTATTATAAGCATTCAATAGATATTACAATTTCATCTCAATAACCAATGGCTTCTTCTAAAAGCTTTACTAATTCCAATATTCACATGTCTGGAACATATGAATAATACTTAAAATTTTCAACCCCCAAAAAATGAATGGGTCTTTCTTTTGTAATATCAGAATCCCTGCTTAAAAAAGACAATTCTTGATAGCAGATGAATGTTATAATTTTTATTCGCCATTTCATTTCTCACACAAAACTTTCTTAATTTCATTGCCATAAACTAAAGGGGAAACCTTCTTCAAAGGAAGGACTGCTAAAAGAAATTTGGCACCGGCCATTGTTCTGTAAACGCGGGTTTCCTAGATCTTTCAGAGAGCCAGCACAGGCACAATGGGCTGAATGGCCTCCTTCTGTGCTGTATGATTCTGTGATCTTAGCCCATCCATGCAAAAACAGGTTAAATTCACCCATTATGGAATCCAGCTACATCTTAAATGATTCCAGGAGTTTGTCTCCCCAACTCTACCTGGAATATAAAATAAACAAATGACAGATTTAAAGGCAGTCAAACACTAATTCTGGTCCAGTTATATGACACAGAGCACATGTATAAAAAATGTGCAGCAAAATTTTTCTGCTGTGCACATGAGCAAATATACACGAACACCAATCAGTATGTGGAAGCGAATTGTGATATAATTAGATATTTTGCCCCCTTTTGCACGCTCCATAAACCTACCTCTTTGACCAAGCTTTTGGTCACCCGTCCTAATATCTCCTTATGTGTCAAATTTTGTCTGATAATGCTCCTGTGAAGTGCTTTGGGATGCTTTGCTACATTAAAGGCGCTATATAAATGGAAGTTGTTGACTTGAATGAAGCACTGTGATCGATGGTCCTGTGATCCACTTGGCACATAGCAGAGGATACAGCCTTCAGCTCTTCTGATGGCTGAACTGATAAATTCTCTGCCCTGGGGTGGCACTGACACATCAGGAGCAATTTCGACATCTCTACTGCCCTGCTTTTTCAGTAAGAATAGGATCAGTAGTGAAACAGGCTCGAGGGGCCGATTGGCCTACTCCTGCTCCAATTTCTTATGTTCTTATGTTCTTATGAAACCAAAATCTTTAAATATCAGTTATCACCGTAGACCCTCCAGCTGGAATTTTCACGGTATCCAAGGGCAACCGAGCCTGTGGAACCATTCCCAAGCTCCAGTCAGCACTTTCAGGAGAGACGAGAAGAACATTGGGGGGAAAAAAAAGATAATTGTCCCTTTTAAAGAAAGACTTGCATTTATATAGCGCCTTTCATGACCTCAGGATGTGCCAAAGTGCTTCACAGCCAATGAAGTCACTGTTGTAATGTGGGAAAATGGGGTCAACCAAATTGTGCACAGGAAGGTCCCACAAACAGCAATGAAATAATGACGAGATAATCGGTTTTAGGTGTTGGTTGAGGGTTAAATGTTGGCCAGGACACCAGGGAGAACTCCCCTGCTCTTCTTCAAAATAGTGCCATGGGATCTTTTACATCCACCTGAGAGGGTAGACAGGGCCTCAGTTTAACATCTCATCTGAAAGACACTGCCTCCAACACTGCAGTACTCCCTCAGTACTGCACTAAAGTGTCAGCCTAGATTTTGTCCTCTAGTCTAGAATGGGACTTGAACCCACAACCTTCTGACTTAGAGGCAAGAATGCTACCACTGAGCCAAGGCTGACACGAAAAGCAAAAGAACTACACTGCTTCAAAGACCACACAAATTGATTAAGTCGTGCAGGCCCACAAGAAAACTCCAAGTACGGGACATGGCACAAAACCCCTCACTGGACTATCTCACAGAAACACCTTTGGATGAGGTACTGAAGAAAAGAGCTTTGTCCCAGTTGTATGTAAGTAGACAAGGGTTGCCAACCCTCCAGGATTGCCCTGGAGTCTCCAGGAATTGAAAATTAATCTCCTGGACACTGCTGCGAGCAAAACCCAGGAGAAAAATCGTAGGAACATTAAAACAAATTATGAGTTTTTTTTCCAATTTCTTTGGACACTTTCATTTATCTGTTCAAAAATATTGGAGATAGTGGGAAAGGCTGTTTTCCTGGGCAGGGCAGTTGGAGATGGGAGGTCATGTAATGAAACCTCCAGGAATAGGTCCAACCAGAGGTGGTAACCCTAAAGTAGACTGATGCTCATCAAAACAACAGTGAATATTTTGAAGTCTGACAGGGCAAACATCAGCATTTTCAAAGCAATCTTCTTTGATGAAAACCAAAATGCTTCTTCCTGGCCTTTAAAGGGCATTCTACCAATTAATCGCAACGCAATCACTATGCAAATTAACACACACCATTATCAATGAATTCACACTAATTGTCTGAATGTCCCGCAGTTAATTAGCCAACTGTCATAAGACAATAATTATATGCCTAGTTAGTGATTACATTTGCTCAAACTTTAATTCTAGCTTTTAATTAATTCATAGAATTGACATTAAGCAGCTGTGGGAACAAGAGGAGCGGGGAGAGAGGACCTGAGAGAACAAGAGGAGCGGGGAGAGAGGACCTGAGAGAACAAGAGGAGCGGGGAGAGAGGACCTGAGAGAACAAGAGGAGCGAGGAGAGAGGACCTGAGAGAACAAGAGGAGCAGGGAGAGAGGACCTGAGAGAACAAGAGGAGCAGGGAGAGAGGACCTGAGAGAACAAGAGGAGCAGGGAGAGAGGACCTGAGAGAACAAGAGGAGCGGGGAGAGAGGACCTGAGAGAACAAGAGGAGCGGGGAGAGAGGACCTGAGAGAACAAGAGGAGCGAGGAGAGAGGACCTGAGAGAACAAGAGGAGCGGGGAGAGAGGACCTGAGAGAACAAGAGGAGCGGGGAGAGAGGACCTGAGAGAACAAGAGGAGCGGGGAGAGAGGACCTGAGAGAACAAGAGGAGCAGGGAGAGAGGACCTGAGAGAACAAGAGGAGCGGGGAGAGAGGACCTGAGAGAACAAGAGGAGCGGGGAGAGAGGACCTGAGAGAACAAGAGGAGCGGGGAGAGAGGACCTGAGAGAACAAGAGGAGCAGGGAGAGAGGACCTGAGAGAACAAGAGCAGCGGGGAGAGAGGGCCTGAGGGACCAAGACGAGCGGAGAGAGAGGACCTGAGAGAACAAATTCCATTCGCAACCCCTCAGATAATGAAGCAGTCCGTTCCTGCATGCAGCAAGACCTGGACAACATCCAGGCTTGGGCTGATAAGTGGCAAGTAACATTCACTCCAGACAAGTGCCAGGCAATGACCATCTCCAACAAGAGAGAGTCTAACCACCTCCCCTTGACATTCAACGGCGTTACCATCGCCGAATCCCCCACCATCAACATCCTGGGAGTCACCACTGAGCAGAAACTTAACTGGACCAGCCACATAAATACTGTGGCTACAAGAGCAGGTCAGAGGCTGGGTATTCTGTGGTGAGTGACTCACCTTCTGACTCCCCAAAGCCTTTCCACCATCTACAAGGCTCAAGTCAGGAGTGTGATGGAATACTCTCCACTTGCCTGGATGAGTGCAGCTCCAACAACACTCAAGAAGCTTGACACCATCCGGGAAAAAGCAGCCTGTTTAATTGGTACCCTATTCACCACCCTAAACATTCACTCCCTTCACCACTGACACACTGTGGCTGCAGTGTGTACCATCTACAGAATGCACTGCAGCAACTCGCCAAGGCTTCTTCGACAACACCTCCCAAACCCGCGACCTCTACCACCTAGAAGGACAAGGGCAGCAGGCACATGGGAACAACATCACCTGCACATTCCCCTCCAAGTCACACACCATCCCGACTTGGAAATATATCACCATTCCTTCATCGTCGCGGAGTCAAAATCCTGGAACTCCCTACCTAACAGCACTGTGGGAGAACCTTCACCACACGGACTGCAGCGGTTAAAGAAGACAGCTCACCACCACCTTCTCAAGGGCAACTAGGGATGGGCAATAATTGCTGGCCTTGCCAGGGACGCCCACATCCCAGGAACGAATTAAAAGAGAGGAACAGGGAGAGAGGACCTGAGAGAACAAGATGAGCGGGGAGAGAGGACCTGAGAGGCAAAATCAAAAAAAAAAATTTTTTAAACCAGAAAGTGACATCACAAAGGAACGTCAAGCGTGAGTCAGTGTAAGTATTTAGTTTATTGGCAAGTGTTTTTAGTGGTTATTGTGCTTAGTGGTTATTGCCTTTAGTGGTTGGTTAGTGCTTTTAGTGGTTAGTCTGTCAGTGTTAGTTAAAAAGCCTCAAAGCCAAACAAAGTTAAAAAGAGTGTGAAATCAGAGCAGTTGAACAAACCCAGGGAATAACCTCAAGATGTGGTGTGATAGTCAGCACAAAGCGGGGAGCGGTGTTTAATTTAATACACACATTCTATCTTTACCTATAAACTATAAATAAATAGTTAAATAAATAAATATTCAAAATAATTAATTACTAATTAATTTAAAAACAAGCCAAAATCCATCTACTAAATATAATCTAGATCTTAAGTGTTTCTATTAGTTCTAAAATTAAACTAATACTAACAAATAAATAATAATTAGAAATGGCCTTGCAGGTTATGTGTCATTCCAGGTCAGAGTCCTTCAGCTGGAGTGCGAGTTAGTGACACTCTGATACATAGCTCAACAGGTTAAGGGGAACCAAGGGGAGGTAGAGAAGGAGGTCCTGCAGACACTGGTCCTATCCAACAGGTATAATGTATTTTCTACCTGTCAGGATAATGATGTAGGCTGTGAGGTGGACAGCCAGAATGCTAATCATGGCACCTGTGGAGCAGGAGGCAGTCCAAGGCGGGGAGGGGCAGAATAGAAAGGTTGTAGTCATAGGGGATTCTATAATTCGGGGATCGATAGCGTCCTCTGCAGTCACGACCGAGAGTCCAGGAGGGTGTGTTGCCTACCTGGTGCAAGGGTAAAGGAAATCTCGGAGCAACTGGAGAGGAAATTGGAAAGGGAGGGGGAAGGTCCAGTTGTTGTGGTCCATGTTGGGACCAATGACGTAGGGAAGAAAAGGGAGGAGGTCCTGCTAGGAGAATATCAGAAGTTAGGAACTAAATTAAAATGCAGGGCCTCACAGGTGGTAATCTCTGGATTAGAAACATAGAAAGATAGAAAATAGGAGCAGGAGTAGGCCATTCAGCCCTTCGAGCCTGGTCCGCCATTCAATATGATCATGGCTGGTCCTCTATCTCAATACCATATTCTGCTCTCTCTCCATACCCCCCGATGCCTTTTGTGTCTAGAAATCTATCCAGCACCTTCTTAAATATATTCAGTGACTTGGCCTCCACAGCCTTCTGTGGTAGAGAATTCCATAGGTTCACCACCCTCTGAGTGAAGAAATTTCTCCTCATCTCAGTCCTAAATGTCCTACCCCGTATCCTGAGACTGTGACCCCTCGTTCTGGACCCCCCAGCCAGGGGAACATCCTCTCTGCATCCAGTCTAGCCCTGTCAGAATTTTATGTGTTTCAATGGGATCCCCTCTCATTTTTCTAAACTCGAGTGAGTCAACCCAAAAATTTCTCCTCCTACGACAGTCCTGCCATCCCTGGTGAACCTTTGCTGCATTCTCTCAATGGCAATATATCCTTTCTTAGGTAAGGAGACCAAAACTGCACACAATACTCCAGGTGTGGTCTCACCAAGGCCCTGTATAACTGCAGTTAGACATCCTTGCTCCTGTACTCAAATCCTCTTGCAATGAAGGCCAACATACCATTTGCCCTCCTAACGGCTTGCTGCACCTGCATGTTTGCTTTCAGTGCCACCCAAGCCGTGTGCTAATTGGCATGGGGATTAACAGATCAGGAAGGTGAATGCGTGGCCGGAAGACTGGTGTGGGAAGGGGAGTTTCCATTTCATGGAAAACTGGCACCAGTACCGGGACAGGAAGGAGCTGCACCATTAGGACAGGCTCCACCTGAACTGGAATGGGATCAGTTTCCCAGTGGAAAGGATAAATAGGGCTGCCGATAGAACTTGAAACTAGTTAAAAACAAAGGGAGGAGAACAATTACTAAAAACAAATTAAATTGCCTGTACAGCAATGTGCACAGCATCTGAAACAAAACGTGGAACTGGAGGCAATAATTCATAGTGAGGAGCCAGATGTGGTAGGGATAACTGACACATGGTTACATAAGGAACAGGACTGGCAATTAAATACTGCAGGATATAATGTATTTATAAAGGATAGGGAAGGAAGCGGGGGTAGCTGTACTAATTAGAGACAATATAACGGCAATAGCAAAAATGGACATAAGTAACGTTAAGACAGAAACAGAATCCATATGGATTGAGTCTAAGGATAAGAAGGGATCGATCACAAGAGGTGTATTCTACAAACAAACTAATAGTGGAAGGGAAGTGGAAAATGAAATATGTAGACAAATCCAGGAAATGAGTTAAAAAAAACGTTGAATAATAATCATGGGCGATTTGAACTACCCCCAAATAAACCGGCAAGAAGAGGTAGGGAAAGGAGAAAAGGGAATGTAGTTTTTATAGTGTGTACAGAACTCCTTTCTTACCCAGTATGTGAGAAGCCCAACAAGGGAGGAATCACTGCTGGAACTAATAATGGGAAATAAACCAGAACAGACAAGAAACGTACACATAGCGGAACATCTAGGCAATAGCGATCATAACATTATAAGGTTTAAAATAATGATTGAGAAAGACATAAGTAAGACAAATACCAAAGTAATAGATTGGAAAAAAGCTAATTTTGAAGGGATGAGAATGGAACTAGGGAAGGTAAACTGGGAAAAAATGTTGACAGACAAAGAAATAGAATAGCAGTGGGTAATATTTAAAATGGTGATCAATAGAGTTCAGGAGAAGTATATTCCTCTAAAAAGCAAGAACACTCTAATGAAACATTAAATAAATATTTTGTATCTGTCTTCACAGTAGAAGAAACAAAGAACATACCGGAAATAGTGGGGAACTAAGGGTCTAATGAGAGTGAGAATCTTAAAGTAGTTAATATTAGTAAAGAAAAAGTACTGGAGAAATTAATGGGACTAAAAGCTGACAAACTCCCTGGCCCTGATGGCCTACACTCTAGGGTTTTAAAAGAGGTGGCTGAAGAGATAGTGAGTAAGATGAAACGGAAAAAAGGAGCGTATAACAGATGTCAGGTTAATAACACAAGTGAGAACCAGGCAGAATATAGAAAGTTCAGAGGGGAAGTGAAAAGGGAAATAAGAGGGGCAAAGAGAGAATATGATAATAGACTGGCGACCAACATAAAGGGGAATCCAAAAGGCTTCTACAGGCATGTAAACAGTAAAAGGGTAGTAAGAGGAGGGATGGGGTCGTTTAGGGAGCATAAAGGAGATCTACTCATGGAGGCAGAGGGGATGGCTGAGGTACTAGAATCATAGAATCATAGAAGTTTACAACATGGAAACAGGCCCTTCGGCCCAACATGTCCATGTCGCCCAGTTTATACCACTAAGCTAGTCCCAGTTGCCTGCACTTGGCCCATATCCCTCTATACCCATCTTACCCATGTAACTGTCCAAATGCTTTTTAAAAGACAAAATTGCACCCGCCTCTACTACTGCCTCTGGCAGCTCGTTCCAGACAATCACCACCCTTTGAGTGAAAAAATTGCCCCTCTGGACCCTTTTGTATCTCTCCCCTCTCACCTTAAATCTATGTCCCCTCGTTATAGACTCCCCTACCTTTGGGAAAAGATTTTGACTATCTACCTTATCTATGCCCCTCATTATTTTATAGACTTCTATAAGATCACCCCTAAACCTCCTACTCTCCAGGGAAAAAAGTCTCAGTCTATCCAACCTCTCCCTATAAGTCTCTGCATTTGTACTCTGCATTTGTCTTTACCAAGGAAGAAGATGCTGCCAGAGTCTTAGTAAAGGAAGATATAGTTGAGAAACTGGATGGGCTAAAAGTTAATAAAGAAAAGGCGAGCTCTACTTAAAGGAGATAAGTCACCCGGTCCAGATGGGATGCATCCTAGGTTGCTGAGGGAAGTAAGGGTGGAAATTGCGGACCTACTGACCATAATCTTCCAAACATCCTTAGATATGGGGGTGGTGCCAGAGGACTGGAGAATTGCAAATGAAACACCCTTGTTCAAAAAAGGGTGTAAGGATAAACCCAGCAACTATAGGCTGGTCAGTTTAATCTCAGTGGTGGGGAAACTTTTAGAAACGATAATCCGGGACAGAGTTAACAGTCACTTGGATGGGTGTGGATTGATTAGGGAAAGCCAGAACGGATTGGTAAAGGCAAGTCATGTCGAACGAACCTGATAGATTTTTTGATGAGGCAACAGAGAGGGTAGATGAGGGCAATGCAGTTGATGTGGTATATATGGACTTTCGAAAGGCGTTTGATAAAGTGCCGCACGGTAGGCTTATCATCAACATCCTGGGGGTCACCATTGACCAGAAACTTAACTGGACCAGCTATATAAATACTGTGGCTACAAGAGCAGGTCAGACGCTGGGTATTCTGTGGTGAGTGACTCACCTCCTGACTCCCCAAAGCCTTTCCAGCATCTACAAGGCACAAGTCAGGAGTGTGTTGGAATACTCTCCACTTGCCTGGATGAGTGCAGCTCCAACAACACTCAAAAAGCTCGACATCATCCAGGACAAAGCAGCCCACTTGATTGGCACCCCATCCACCACCCTAAACATTCACTCCCTTCACCACCAGTGCACTGTGGCTGCAGTGTGTACCATCCACAGGATGCACTGCAGCAACTCGCCAAGGCTTCTTCAACAGCACCTCCCAAACCCGTGACCTCTACCAGCTAGAAGGACAAGGGCAGCAGGCACATGGGAACAACACCACCTGCACGTCCCCCTCTAAGTCACACACCATCCCGACTTGGAAATATATCACTGTTCCTTCATCGTCACTGGGTCAAAATCCTGGAACTCCCTTCCTAACAGCACTGTGGGAGAACCGTCACCACACGGACTGCAGCAGTTCAAGAAGGCGGCTCACCACCACCTTCTCAAGTACAATTAGGGATAGGCATGCTGGCCTCGCCAACGACGCCCACATCCCATGAACGAATAAAAAAAAAGATTGCGGCCCATGGAATAAAGGGGGCAGTAGCAACATGGATACAGAATTGGCTAAGGGACAGGAAACAGAGTTGTGGTGAACGGTTGTTTTTCGGACTGGAGGGAGGTGTACAGTGGTGTTCTCCAGGGGTCAGTGCTAGGACGACTGGTTTTCTTGATATATATTAATGACTTGGACTTGGGTGTACAGGGCACAATTTCAAAATTTGCAGAAGACACAAAACTTGGAAGAGTAGTAAACATTGAGGAGGATAATGATAGACATCAAGAGGATATAGACAGGCTGGTGGCTTGGGCGGACACGTGGCAGATGAAATTTAACGCAAAAAAATGCAAAGTGATACATTTCAGTAGGAAAAACGAGGAGAGGCAATATAAACTAGAGGGCACCACTCTAAAAGGGGTACAGGAACAGAGAGATCTAGGCGTATTGTGCACAAATCATTGAAAGTGCCAGGGCAGGTTGAGAAAGTGGTTAAAAAAGCATATGAGACCCTGGGCTTTATAAATAGAGGCATAGAGTACAAACGTATGGAAGTCATGATGAATCTTTATAAAACACAGGTTTGGCCACAACTGGAGTATTGTGTCCAGTTCTGGGCACCGCACTTCAAGAAAGAACCTTCTATGAGGTTTAGGGGTGATCTTATAGAAGTCTATAAAATAATGAGGGGCATAGAAAAGGTAGATAGTCATAATCTTTTCCCAAAGGTGGGGGAGTCTATAACGAGGGGGCATAGATTTAAGGTGAGAGGGGAGAGATACAAAAAGGTCCAGAGGGGCAATTTTTTCACTCAAAGGGTGGTGAGTGTCTGGAACGAGCTGCCAGAGGCAGTAGTAGAGGCGGGTACAATTTTGTCCTTTAAAAAGCATTTGGACAGTTACATGGGTATGATGGGTATAGAGGGATATGGGCCAAGTGCAGGCAACTGGGACTAGCTTAGTGGTATAAACTGGGCGACATGGACATGTTGGGCCGAAGGGCCTGTTTCCATGTTGTAAACTTCTATGATTCTACTTCTGAAGATGTGAAGGTCTTAGAAAGGGTGCAGAAGAGATTTACTAGAATGATTCCAGGGATGAGGGGCTTTAGTTACCTTGATAGACTGGAGAAGCTGGGGTTGTTCTCCTTGGAACAGAGACGGTTGCGAGGAGATTTGATAGAGGTATTCAAAATCATGAAGGGTTTAGACAGAGTAGAGAGAGAGAAACTGTTCCCATTGGAGGAAGGGTTAAGGACCAGAGGACATGGATTTAAGGTGATTGGCAAAAGAACCAAAGGTGACATCAGGAAAAACTTTTTTACACAGCGAGTGGTTAGGATCTGGAATGTACTGCCCAAGGAGGTGGTGGAGGCAGATTCAATCATGGCCTTCAAAAAGGAACTGGATAAGCACTTGAAAGCAAACAATTTGCAGGACTACGGGGAAAGGGTCGGGTAGTGTGACTAGCTGGGTTGCTCTTGCATAGAACCGGCGCAGACTCGATGGTCCGAATGGCCTCTCCGTGTTGTAACCTTTCTATGATTCTATGATTCTAGGGATTCATTAGTTTAGATCTTGCAGAATTCCCTAGATTCCAGAACAGTTCCCGTGAATTGGAAGGTAGCAAATGTAACCCCGTTATTCAAGAAAGGAGGGAGAGAGAAAACAGGGAAATAAACACCAGTAACCTGACATCAGCTGAGCTGAAGCACAGAGCGGGTGTTGCAAAGAGAGTGGATCGTGAACAGAGTGGGAACTTGAGAGTTTGGTGAGAGTGGGACTCTGGTTATGTAGTGGATGAATTGAAATTAGAAATTAGTTTAAAATTTAACGTAGAACTTTAAAACTTTTAAAGAAACTGCAAGTTAGTTTACAATTAACAGAAACTGCAAGTCAGTGGCAGTTAACAGTTAACAGTCAATCAGCTGTAAGTTGTTGCCTGAATAGAGGGCAATTACTGTGACCTGGAAGCTGATATAGCAGTTGTAATTGCTGTTCTCAAAAGGTGCATAAAATACAAGGTTATTTGCTGAAGTACTGAATAGGCATTGCAAAGTGGGTGGATGGGAATTTGGTACGAGTTGGAATTAGGTGTAGAGGGGCAATATATATCAATGACTTAGATGGGGGGACTGAGTGTAATGTATCCAAATTTGCAGATGATACAAAGCTAGGTGGGAAAGTAAGCTGTGAGGAGGATGCAAAGAGGCTGCAAAGGGATATAATCAGGTTAAGTGAGTGGGCAAGAAGGTGGTAGATGGAGTGTAATGTGGGGAAATGTGAGATTATTAACTTTGGTAGGAAGAATAGAAAAGCAGAATATTTTTTAAAAGGTGAGAGACTAAGAAATGTTGGTGTTCAGAGGGATTTGGGTGTCCTTGTACATGAATCACAGAAGGTTAACGTGCAAGTACAGCAAGCAATTAGGAAAGCAAATGGTATGTAAGCCTTTATTGCAAGGGGGTTGGAGTATAAGAGTAAGGAGGTCTTGCTGCAATTATATAGGGCTCTGGTGGGACTACAACTGGAGTACTGTATACAGTTTTGGTCTCCTTACCTAAGGAAGGATGTACTTGCCTTAGAGGGAGTGCAATGAAGGTTCTCTGGATTGATTCCTGGGATAAGAGGGTTGTCCTATGAGAAGAGATTGAGTAGAATGGGCCTATATTCTCTGGAGTTTAGAAGAATGAGAGGTGATCTCATTGAAACGTATAAAATTCTTATGTTTCGATGTATAAGAATATACATTGAAACAAATAAGAATTTTATACATTTGACAGGGTAGATACTGAGAGACTGTTTCCCCTGGCTGGAGAGTCCAGAACTAGGTGTCATAGTCTCAAGATAAGGGATCGGTCATTTAGTACCGAGATGAGGAAAACTTTCTTCACTCATAGGATTGTGAATGTTTGGAATTCTGTACCCTAGAGGGCTGTGGATGCTCAGTCATTGAGCATATTCACAACTGAGATCGATAGATTTTTAGACACTAGGGGAATCAAGGGATATGGGGATAGGGTGGGAAAGTGGAGTTGAGGTAGAAGATTAGCCATGATCTTATTGAATGACAGAGCAGGCTTGAGGGGCCATATGGCCTACTCCTGCTCCTATTTCTTATGTTCTTATACCAGAACTGAGAGGATATCCTTGTCAGGAAAGGCTGAACAAACTGGGGCTCTTTTCTCTAGAAAATAGAAGGCTGGTGGGGGACCAGATAGAGGTCTTTAAGATAATGATAGGGTTTGATTGGGTAGACGTAGAGAAAATGTTTCCACTAGTGGGGGAGTCCAAAACTAGAGGTCATAAATATAAAATGGTCACTAACAGGAAGGTCAGAAGAACATTTGTAGTCAAAATTGAGATGATCTGAAATGTCCACTTATTGCTTCCAACATTGTCTGTGACCTCCAACTACTCTTTCTATGTCAGAGAATAATTTCCATGCATTTCCTCCAATCTAGCACCTATTTAAGGTAATTGGCAAAAGAACCAGAGGCGAAATGAGGAGAATTTCTTTTACGCAGTGTTGTTATGATTTGGAATGCACTGCCTGAAAGGGCAGTGAAAGCAAATTCAATAATAACTTCCAAAAGGGAATAGGATAAATACTTGAAGGGGAAAAATTTGCATGGCTATGGGGAAAGAGCAGTGGTAATAGGACTAATTGAATAGCTCTTTCAAAGATCCGGCATAAGTACGATGGGCCAAATGGTCTCCTGTGCTGTATCATTCTATGATTCTAAGATATGTGCTGTTCATGGTGAGGTATCCTGTAAATTGAGAAGACCAAATACAGGCTGAGTGAGCATTTTCCACAATATCTAGGTTTTGTCTACAAATGACAAGTCTACAATCTTTCCATCATGCGATGTATATAACACCGAAGCCCTTTTTAATTTGAACTGATCCAGAGGCTTATTTCCTACTTTTTGCATCACCATGCAATAAGTTACAAACAAATGTTGAGACAATTTTGTTTCAAAATGATTATTTGTTCTCGGGATGTGGGTGATGCTGGTAAGGCCAAGCCTTTTGCCCGAGTTGCCACCATATAATCATAACAATTGTCTTTACAACTGAGGTGCTCTCTAGGCCACTTCGGAGGGCATCAAGAGTCAACCCCATAATGTGGGACTGGTGTCACGTGTAGGCCAAGGTTAAAGATGGCGAGCGTTTGATGGCCATTAGCGAAACGTTTGGCTTTTATGGTCATTTTTTCTTGGTCCAGCTCACAAATTGCCGGACTTATTGAATTTAATTTCACAATTTGGTCATTGCCTCAGGTTACTGGCTCGTAATCACCGACACCACCATACCCCTAATCCCCAATGAACACTGGAGACAATTCTATTCAAACACAATAAAGCTATGCCAACACTCCTGGCAGGGAGCCATGCTCACGGAAATCGAGGCTTCAGTGTTCTCACCCCATCCCTATCTGTGGTTGTCCTCTTTATCACTGATGAACTTCATAATCCACTTTGCTCGATTGTAAAGACACAGAAAACACTGAGCCCAAAACCAGTGAATGGAGTTCATGTGGAATTTGGACTGCCCACAGTCCGATAGGAACATTGGAGGTACAAAGGAACAGGAGTTGGCCATTCAGCCCTCGAGCCTGTTCCGCCATTCAATTAGATCATGGCTGATCTGTATCTTAACTCCATCTACCCACCTTGGTTCTGTAGCACTTATTACCCTCGCCTAACAAAAATCTATCAATCTGAGTTTTGAAATTTTCAAGTGACCCTCAGCCTCAACAGCTTTTTGGGGGAGAGAGTTCTAGATTTCCACTACCCTTTGTGTGAAGAAATGCTTCCTGACATCACCCCTGAACAGGCTAGCTCTAATTTTAATATTATGCCCCCCTTGTTCTGGACTCCCCCACCAGAGGAAATAGTTTCTCTCTATCCACCCTATCAATTCATTTGATCATCTTAAACGTCTCAGTTAGATCACCCCTTAATCTTCTATTCTCAAGGGCATGCAAGCCTAGTCTATGCAACCTGCCCTCATATTTTAACCCTTTCAGCTGGTGAGGACTGTATATGAATTCAAGTTGTTGAGGGTAACATGGTCCTTGCAATAATTACTGCACTATTGTATTTCCTGGTAATGATACAGAGGATTTAACTGGCCAGATAATAGGTGCCAGGTCGGCCAGAAGTAAGTCCATTTCCAGACAGCTATTAAATGGATCAATGCTCGGAATCCTACTTTCTGCTTGAAATCAGCATGAGACTAAAATCTGGTGGCGCCCTGCTCTGAATCTGCACAGCTCCCAGGCCAACCTGTGGGAGGCTCTACTGGAATTCAGAAGCTGCTTTTAGACTGATCTTCTTTTGATTCAGCTCCTGGGAGCCCCATGTTCAGTAAAGCTGGTCCCTGCTGTTTATCCTGTTAAATCTGATTTCCGCAGTCCTGTGGCAAAATCGCAGCTGCAGGTGGGAACACCAGGCTCCGGGAATGGGAATTTCAGCCTGAAACAAATAACCTTGCACCATTTATACCTCACCCGAAGATTTGCAGAAGGATTTCAATCCGTTATGTAATTGGATAGGCAAATGGCAAATTAAATTTAATACTGACAAATGTACAGTACTGCATACAACATGAAAAAATGAACAATAATGGAATATAATTAACACAACAACAACAACTTGTATTTATATAACACCTTTAACACATCAAAACGTCCCAGAACGCTTCACAGGAGCGATCATCAAACAAAATTTGACACCGAGCCACATATTAGTTCAGGTGACCAAAAACTTGGTCAAAGAGGTAGGTTTTAATGAGCATCTTAAAGGGGGAGAGAGAGGTGGAGAGGTTTAGGGAGGGAATTCCCGAGCTTAGGGCCTGAGCAGCTGAAGGCACGGCCGCCAATGGTGGAACGATGAAAATCGGGGGCTAGAATTGGAGAAGCGCAGTGAACTCGGAGGGTTGTCGGGCTGGAGGGGGTTACAGAGATAGGGAGGATTAGAAAAGGAGCCAGGGAGTGACAGTGCACTGATTACTTAGAAAGCCGCAAAAAGTGCGAAGAAGCAGTTGAAAAGCAAATTGAATGGTGAGATAAATAGCCAGAACAGTGCAGTATAAAATTGTGGAGTCTCATAGATCAGACAAGGTAAAATCGGCAGGTTTCCTTTCCTAAAGGGCATTAGTGAACCAATTGGATTTTGTTTCATGGTCACTTTTACTGATACAAGCTTTTTATTTCCAGAATTTTGAATGGTTTTCAATTTCTCATCCTGCCATGGTGTGATTTAAACTCATGTTCTCTGGATTACCAGTCCAATAACATAATCACTACACTACCATACTCAATAAATTTAAATTGGTGAGTGAAAAGTAAATTTAAAGCAGACTACAACAACAACAACTTGCATTTATATAGCGCCTTTAACGTAGTAAAACGTCCCAAGGTGCTTCACAGGAGCGATTATCAAACAAAATTTGACACCATGCCACAGAAGGAGATATTAGGACAGGTGACCAAAAACTTGGTCAAAGAGGCAGGTTTTAAAGAGCGTCTTAAAGGAGCAGAGAGAGGTAGTGAGATGGAGAGATTTAGGGAGGGAATTCCAGAGCTTAGGGCCTAGGCAGCTGAAGAAGACTTGCATTTATGTAGCACTTTATTGCATCTCGCAGGAACATCTGTAAGCACTTCAAACTCAATGCAGGAAATGCTGCAGCCATTTTGCAGACTGCAAGATCCCACCAACAGCAATGAGGTGAGTGACCAGCTAACTGTTTCTGAAAATACCCAATGAGGGAAGGAATAATAATAACAACTTACATTCATACAGCGCCTTTAACGTAGAAAAACATCCCGAGGCGATTCGCAGAGGCCTATTAAAGAAAAAAGATAGTAGAGCCAAAGAAGGAGATTTTAGAAGGGGTTACCAAAAGCTTTGTCAAAGAGATGGGCTTTAAGGAGAGTCTTAACGGAGGAGAAGGAGGTGGAAGGGAATTCCAGACCATGGGGATTAAGCAGCTTAAGGCACGGCCACCAATGGTGGGGCGAAGGGATAGGGGATGCACAAGAGGCCGATGCCAGAGGAACGGAGAGTTTGGCAGAGGGGTATGTAGAGCTGCAGGAGGTTACAGAGATAGGGATGCCATGAAGGGATTTAAACATGAGGATGTTGTCAGGGCACAGTAGAACTTCTTGTTCTTTGAATAATGCCATGGGATCTTTAATATCTACCAGATCAGGTAGATAGGATCTGTGAAAATGCAACACTCTCTCAGCACTGCATTGTCAGTCGAAGTAATGTGCTCAAATCCTGGAATGGTGACTCGAAGACAGAAGCTTCTGACTAAGAGCCAAGAGTGTTACCATTCCAAGCCCAGCTGACACTGGATGGGTTTTCAGTCACATTTCCACTACACATTGCTCTTGGCTCCATAAACTAAGAAGCAGCTGGCCAACACCTTCTGGAATCATCTGTCACACATGACCCTGTTATATCCTGTGGATCCCGTCTTAATTTACATGTCAATGTAGCATGTGGCAATAATAATAATACCAAGATGGTTTATGCTGTCAAACTGGGGTAGTTGGTAATGTGCCCCAGAGCATCTGGTTAACCCTTTTAATCAGTATGGGAAAAATTGTACAAAACATTGTATCTTGAAGGTTGCATTATTTGTGAGCGAAAAACAATGTTTTTTTCACCCTCCTTTGCAGACAGTGTGCCTCTTAAGCCATTTCTACTTAACTTAAATTGCACACAAGTCGAGTTGTGTTGGGCCTGAAGAGAACTGACTCCACTCCACAAGTGACTTACTTGAGACTTTCCTGGGACCACATTTTCACCCAGGTTAGCTCTTCAACCACAATGAACTACTATATCTGTACTGCTGCACCCTTCCCCTGGGGGCTTCTGGATTTAAGGAGAAGCTAGATAAAAACATGAGGGAGAAAGGAGCATAGGAACAGTAGGCCATTCAGCCCCTCAAGCCTGTTCCACCATTCAATGAGATCATGGCACCCTTTGTGTGAAGAAGTGTTTCCTAACTTCCTAATGGCCTGGCTCTGATTTTAAGGTTACGACCCCTTGCCCTAGACACTCCCACCAGCGGAAAAAAGTTTCTTTCTATCTACCAGGAATAGAAGGTTATGTTGATAGGGTTAGATGAAGAGGAGTTGGAGGAGGCTCGTGTGAAGCATAAATACCGGTATAGACCAGTTGGGCCGAATGGCCTGTTTCTGTGTTGTCCATTCTGTGTAATTCTGTGATTTTTTTTTTGGTCTGGGGTTCTCTGACCTATACGATGCATATAAGCTCTAACCCAAACTTGAGAGATCCATATAAGTAGAGCTTCTGTTTGCCTGATGTGGAGAACAGACCCTCTCTCCTGTAGGAATTTATGTCACGTACTTAAGCTCAAAAAACTAAAGTGCAGGTTGGCAAGAGACAACGTTTAAGGAGCAAGTGTGTGCAGGGGTACTGATGGAGTTAACTCAGAGGATTGTGAATCTTTGGAATTCTCTACCCCAGGGGGCTGTGGATGCTCAGTCGTTGAATATATTCAAAACAGATCGATAGGTTTTTGTATTCTAAGGGAATCAAGGGATATGGAGATCGGGCAGGAAAGTGGAGTTGAGATCTAAGATCAGCCATGATCTGATTGAATGGCAGAGCAGGCTCGAGGGGCCGTATGGCCCACTCCTGCTCCTATTTCTTATGTTCTAATGTTCTTAACTGGCTAAAACCATGCAACTTATCAGCACAATGCACTGCAACGCTTCCTGTTGCTTGTCCAACCAGGACCACCATACCAGTTAAAACACCAGGGCTACCATACCAGTTAAAACACCAGGACCACCATACCAACTAGAACACTAGGACCACCATACCAGATAGAACAATAGGACCACCATACCAGATAGAACACTAAGACCACCATACCAGATAGAACACCAGGACCACCATACCAGATAGAACACCAGGACCACCATACCAGATAGAACACCAGGACCACCATACCAGATAGAACACTAAGACCACCATACCAGATAGAACACCAGGACCACCATACCAGATAGAACACTAGGACCACCATACCAGATAGAACACTAGGACCACCATACCAGATAGAACACTAGGACCACCATACCAGATAGAACACTAGGACCACCATACCAGATAGAACACCAGGACCACCATACCAGATAGAACACCAGGACCACCATACCAGATAGAACACTAGGACCACCATACCAGATAGAACACTAGGACCACCATACCAGATAGAACACTAGGACCACCATACCAGATAGAACACTAGGACCACCATACCAGATAGAACACTAGGACCACCATACCAGATAGAACACTAGGACCACCATACCAGTTAAAACACCAGGACCACCATACCAGATAGAACACTAGGACCACCATACCAGATAGAACACTAGGACCACCATACCAGTTAAAACACCAGGACCACCATACCAGATAGAACACTAAGACCACCATACCAGATAGAACACCAGGACCACCATACCAGATAGAACACCAGGACCACCATACCAGATAGAACACCAGGACCACCATACCAGATAGAACACCAGGACCACCATACCAGATAGAACACTAAGACCACCATACCAGATAGAACACTAGGACCACCATACCAGATAGAACACTAGGACCACCATACCAGATAGAACACTAGGACCACCATACCAGATAGAACACTAGGACCACCATACCAGTTAAAACACCAGGACCACCATACCAGCTAGAACACTAGGACCACCATACCAGATAGAACAATAGGACCACCATACCAGATAGAACACTAGGACCACCATACCAGATAGAACACTAGGACCACCATACCAGATAGAACACTAGGACCACCATACCAGATAGAACACTAGGACCACCATACCAGATAGAACACTAGGGTCATCATGCCGGTTAAGACATTGCTTGGCAGGGTAATCAGAGGATGAGGATTTCCAACTCCCAGACAGCTCTATCCCGCCAAGTCCCATCAATAAGCTCGGCCGACAGGTCAATCATCAACAGAACCCTTAAGTATTTTGGCCCTGCCTGTTTCAGCAATCAGATTTCCACGGATCGACTCAGTTTCAACCCCCCATCAGCAGGCATGACATCTTTGAGCCCAAACTGACCCCAACAGTCTGTCAATGTGGAATCGTATAAAGCTACTGATGACTCTTTACCTAACCCACGCTCTACCCAACCTGGGACTGCTTACTGCTAATACTGAGTACCAATACTGTTCCTCTCCCTACCATTGACATCCCTCACTTTATAAAACACAAAAGATTTACCCTGCAAAAGTTTAAAAGAAAAATTGGTGCATCACCTGATCTTCCACGGTTAAAGTAAAGGAGATCAATGTTACTCCCAACAAAGAAACGATTTATTACTTGACTCGAAACTTTTCTCAGAATATCATTACAAGTGAAAGTCTATCAGCCTGTGTGACCCATTTAACCTTTCTGAATCCAGAAATTCTTATTGAAGGTTACAAACATTCGGCAGATGGCTCTGGTCATATAACTTAATTAGCCAGAGAAAGGCTGATGAATTTTTGGTCAGTGGCATCGTGTGATTTCCTTATAAATTATCCTTACTGTTTGCACTAACTGTTTTATATATTGATCCCTTTCAGATTGAGAATCGCATGATGTAAGGAATTGATTCTGTAAAGTTAACCCTTTCTAGAGAAGACTCTGAGGCCAATCAGAAATGTAACGAAGAAGCTCACATGGTGGACTCATGACTCGATGTATCACACAGTGCGTTACTGATCCATGATGGCCATAAAAGATTTGAATGCCAATCTGTGCTGGGCTACCTGATTTCAACCAGAATGTCAGCAGCGACACTGGAGGTTGGTTTCCTGAGTTGGGGATGGGGGCGGGGGAGTATCGGCCAGGGTTCCTGTTCCTCATCGCCAGCCAGTGACACCTGCTAGAAAGTTTGCATGTGTCGATGTCTGACCCAAGTAATTATGCCTGTGTCATGTTATGTTGTTCCCCAAGGCACTTGTGAGTGGGCCTCAAGATACCTGAGGTGCGAGCAAGGCTTAGCTTTCCTCCCAACTGCAGGAATTCCGTTTCCCCCTCCAAATCCCGGGCAGCCATTGGTGGCTCCGATGGAATGCCCACGCTGAGCACCCTGCTCACAACTGAGGTTGGCAATCGGTGGCAGCAAGAATACAGATGTTGAGGGCGTGCACCAAAGGAACGCTAAGATGCACAAAAACAGCTGGAAGCTCTAAATTCCTGGGATGCGCTTCCAGTGGGCAAATCCCCGTGCCGGGAATGCAAACTTCTTAAATTTACCCTGAGGTGTTTAAAGTCAATTAATTTTTTTTGTTACAGATGTTATAGGACTGAAAACATTTACTGAGCATCAGAAAGACACTTAAGGAAAAAATACACTGCAAAAAATGTATATACTTTACATTACTCAATAGATTAATGAGCCAATGCTAATGTTAACAAGACAAGTGTCTAACTCATCTTCAATAAAACAAAATGGCTACTAAGGATTGCTGATTAATGGGCATTGTAAAAGGATGTCCTCAAGCAGTGGCATATACTGAGCAGCGTAACAGCAGCCCTTTGGAGCTCATTAGCTGAAGTTCTTCCAGGACAATCAACACAGAAGCTTATGACACACAAGGAGCAAAGAACAGTAAATACTTACACCATAAACAATGCACAATGTAATAAAATGAATTCACTTTTAACATAACTCGCTGGCTGCCATTCTTTAATGGCTGCATATCGTGACACCACGATTCCTGGCCAGAATGGAGATGATTGGGTAATTCTCCCGTCAATCACGCCTGGAGACCGCACAGCTGTAAGTGACTGGGATTGATTTTCACATAATTTGTATTATGTAACTATCCTCCACTCACTGCAATTTGCTGGAGAAATCACCCTGTTTTTATCGGGAGAAGTTGCTGTAGTTTCGATCATGAGTTCTGTTTGCTGTAATTCGTAGAGACTCATTTTCAATAGATTCTGTAGACTGTTGTGCTGTAGCGTGCTGTTTAAATAGACACTGTCTGCTGAGTAAATAAACTTTGTTTGCTGTAAAAAAGACTGTTTGCTGTGAGTCCTGTTGTAAGTCCCACCCCGCCTCCAACTCATTGGCTGACACAGTGGTGTCAACCGACACTCTGTTCTCTCATTGTTTGGAAAAGCTGTGGAAAAATCAAACAGTTGCT
Source organism: Heptranchias perlo (assembly GCF_035084215.1). Classification (NCBI taxonomy): domain Eukaryota; kingdom Metazoa; phylum Chordata; class Chondrichthyes; order Hexanchiformes; family Hexanchidae; genus Heptranchias; species Heptranchias perlo. The sequence continues at coordinate 12,397,808 of NC_090331.1, read as the reverse complement.
GATTGTACTTTCCTTTAGATAGCACCGTGTGATCTTGATGTCCATTTGAATGACCCAAACAAGGAGATGGCTCAACAAAGGATTTCACGGCAGTAGAAGAACGGGACATTTTTCTCACTGAACTAACCCAACAAATGCCATCGAAAACAGATTAAGCGGTCACTCATCTCGTTACTTCCTTATGGGATCTTGCTGTGAACAAAGTGGCTGCCACATTTGCCGAAGAAACAATGACTGCCCTTCAAATTAATTTTTGCGAAGTGTTGTGAGATGTTTCTGAGATATGTGATAATGTGCTATATAAATGCAAGTCTTTTATCTTTTGCATCAACAAGTTAGCTCCCACACTGGTTATGTGCCTTCTGCCTGAAAAGGCTCTCACAGTTAGAGTGCCTTCTTGTAGCCATCATTTATAACACAGTGCACAGCAAAACATCTCAAAGTGCCTCACACAATGAATTACTTCTCAAGTGCAGTGACAGTTATGTCAGCAGTTGTTTTTAATAGCTGCTCATTGAGGTTAATTATCCTGATCGTTCATTCTGTGTTCCCAGATACCATCACCTTTGCAATTGCTTTTTGTGTTGGGAAAATCTAATAAACACCCAGTAGTCTCAAGTTAAACTTTTCCTTCCATTGAAAGAAAGAAAGACTTGTACTTATATAATGCCTTTCATGACATCCCAAAACTCTTTAGAGCTAATTAGGTACTTTTTGGAGTTTAGTCTCTGTTGTAAGGGGAAACACGGCAGCCAATTTGCCCACAGCAAGGTCCCACAAGCAGCAATGTGATAATGACCAGATAACCTGTTTTGTTGGTGTTGGTTGAGGGATAAATATTGTCCAGGACACCAGGGAGAACACCCCACTCTTACTCGAAATAGTGCTGTGGAACCTTTTACGTCCATCGCAGAGCAAACAGGGCCTTGGTTTAACATTTCATCTGAAAGACGGCACCTCCGACAGTGCAGCACTCCATCAGTACTGCAGTTTCAGCCTTGATTGTGTACTCAAGTCTCTGGAGTGGGACTTGAACACACAACCTTCTGACTCAGAGGTGAGAGAGCTACCAACTGAGCCATCGGAAGTGTGGAACAGTAAGGACCTCTGCCCATCCCCTGAGATATCAGAAACTATGGGGTTAGTTAATTATAATATTGAGGAAAGGTGCAAGGCCCATTCAGTGCATCTGGGAGGCCTGGAAAAGTTGTTGGGGCAGGAGGGGTGGTGGGAAGGGGGAAGGAAAGTGGAGGAGGTCTTTATGAAGGTGTTGCTGCAGGATTTAAAGCTGGTCTGCACTTAACAACAACAACAACAATTTGATTTAACACAGTAAAATGACCCAAGGCACTTCACAGGAGTGTTATCAGACAAAATTTGACACCGAGTCACATAAAGAGATGTTAGGACAGGTGACCAATAGTGAAGGGTTCTCAAAATTCCCACATTTTTCATATCATCAATGAGGATATGACTTTTGGACTTTTATGGCAGAGGATCCAACTACTGGGTTAAATGTGGATCCCTGCAGACAGGAGATTAGGCCCATGAGGGCCTGGGATTGGACATGCCCGGGCTTGTTGGGTGCAGTGTGGATTGTTCCTGAAAACCAGACAATGAGAGAAGACAGAATACGCATTCTTCCCTTTAAAACAATCAACCCAGAGAAAGACTTCAGCTTACACAAAACTAAAGACCATCAAAACCTTGCATAAATTATCGCTACTAACTACTAAAAGCAGGAAGGTAGCAATCAATGCAATTATGCAAAACCCATCAATACAATGGCTTTCAGTTCAAGACTAGTTACGGGGACAGGAAGCCAACAATCACCTGAAGAAGCCCACCATAATCAGACAAAGAACTAACCTTGTTTTGGATTCAGATAAGAAATTTGAAAAAAACAGTATAACTGGGCCACCAGTTACGAAGCACAGGGGGGGTTTGTTTTGGAACAGGTTTTAAACAGCAGTTTTGGAGCAGCAACAAGGCAACCGCAGCCCTCCACGAAGATCGCCCACCCACAACTGCGCCTTACCGCACCAACAGACTCTATCCAACTGAAGAACCTTTGCAGATTCCACAGACCAGGACCACGTGGGGATGGCAGGGCCCAGAGGACACAAAGAGCGTACCCCAAAACTGCAACCGGCTTACCTGGCTGGATTTCGAACTGTCAAGGAACCCTGGTTTGGTGAGCATGATCCCTGACCTCTCCTAGTTCAATTTAGTTAGGTTTTGGGGGTGGGACAAGGGTAAGGGGATTAGTAGGGTGATTTTCCCTCATTATGCCGTGTGTTCCCCATTCTTAACTAAGTATACTTTGTATGTCTGTATAATCTCAGTGTTATCCTAATGTTATAAGTTCATTTGTGACTTCAATAAACCCAGTTTCTTTTCTTGTACCAAAACCAGTTGTCTGCTGCACTTTGTCACAACCCCCAAATAAGCCCAAGGTCTAGAACCCAGGGAGTGGGAGCGATTCGGACCACTCAGAAGTCAGAGGTGAAGCTGATACACACCACCACCCCCTACAGAATGGCGACCCAGATGGGACCTTGGCAAAAGGGTTGTAACGCAGTGGACACTGATTTGGAAGAGAGAACTGCAATGGAAGAGAGGATCTCAAATTATGTGTTCAGTAAGGTGAATATGGAAAAAAAATGGGTCACTAATCTGTTAAAGGCTGGGCGCCCGGTAGATGCTGCAGCTAAATGGACAGAAGGGAAGGATCATAAAAAATCCATAGAAAAGGCAGTCTGGCTGATGTGCTTCAAGAAACAGATCCAGCTTTTGGACAGGCTCGTTGAAGCACAGGCAGCTGAGATTTCAAAATTGAAGAGTTACAGGACTGGGAACCAATGTAGGTCAGACAGCACAACCAGCAGTCAGGAAGATGAATAGATTGCTCCAACAAGAACAAATAAAAGGATAAACAAATAAAAGCTATGATGTGGAGATGCCGGTGATGGACTGGGGTGGACAAATGTAAGGATTCGCACAACACCAGGTTATAGTCCAACAGCTTTATTTGAAATCACAAGCTTTCGGAGCTTTGCTGCTTCGTCAGGTGAGTGAAGGGTTCCATAAAGGCACAGCATATATAGTCAGAGAACAATGCCTGGTGATTACAGATAATCTTTCTAACTGCCCTTTATCACACCTTGGCAGAGAGATAATCACAGCAATCAAAGGAGTGGACGGTGTTCAGACAGGTTAGTCAGGGAGACATTACATCCAAGAATACTGAATACACAAGGGGTCACATCACAAAGACAGAGAGAGAGAGAGAGAGACCAGAAAGGAAGAGAGAGTGAGAGAATGACCAGTTGTATTAAAAACAGATAACTTTTTTACGCTGGTGGGGTTACAATTGATAGCCAAGTTCTGCACCCATGAGGACGGCCTCAGCCGGGATCTTGGGTTCATGTCACGCTACATGTAACCCCACCAGCGTAAAAAAGTTATCTGTTTTTATTACAACTGGTCATTCTATCTCTCTCTGTCTTTCTGGTCTCTCTCTCTCTCTCTCTCTGTCTTTGTGATGTGATCCCTTGTGTATTCAGTATTCTTGGATGTAATGTCTCCCTGACTAACCTGTCTGAACACCATCCACTCCTTTGATTGCTGTGATTATCTCTCTGCCAAGGTGTGATAAAGGGCAGTTAGAAAGATTATCTGTAATCACCAGGCATTGTTCTATGACTATATATGCTGTGCCTTTATGGAACCCTTCACTCACCTGATGAAGGAGCAAAACTCCAAAAGCTTGTGATTTCAAATAAAGCTGTTGGACTATAACCTGGTGTTGTGCGAATCCTTACAAATAAAGCTCAGAGAGTCCTAGCATTCAGTTTGGCTACTGACTCCATTTTGAAGATGCATTTAAGAGTAGGATTTCAGAGGGGTTCCCCATGGAATTAGGGCTATTAGTGATTCCATAAGGTCTGTTTTCCCGCAGATCAGTGGCATCCATTATCCTGACCCTCTGTGTAGTGGGAGAGCGGGAGATGGCTCTGAAGATTCTGCCTCCTCTCAGGACACACTGGGAATGAAAAGGATCTAGTGGGCGGGAGAGGGGCAGGCACAGCAGGAGGCCGCCACCGGGTAACCATGGTAACGGTCCTCGGCACTGAGGTAAGTGGATTGGTGGTGGAGGGGTGATCTCCGGATGCAATCCCAGTTGGGGGAGGGGAGAAGAAGCCCCGGGCAGAGGAGACCCAAGGATCCTTTGTGGGGGCCCAGATAAGCAATCCTGCTTATCCTGGCCCACAAGGAACTCTTCAAAAAAAATTAAAAATGCTTACTTATCTGGGACTTGTCTAGCCCTGAAACCCAATCGGCACTGTGTGCGAGTCACACAGCCCGCAGTTAAAATAAGGTCAGCGTCTGAATGACGTCATCAGACCCCGACTTTTGCAGGTCGATGAAGTCCTCACATGCTGCCCAAGATGCGCCTGTTGAAATGGCGCAGCGGCGCGAGTGCGGTGGGGAAAAGGTGAGTGTCACGCTGCCGATATTTTAACCCCTCGCACGCCCCGCTGTCGTCTGTCTCCCATGTGCCCACCTGTTAAGAAAGCTGGCAAAGTGCATTTCACATTATCACCAGACACCATTGCAGCTTCAATTAAATGATTGCTCGTGAAGTTGCAAAGGGAATATGACATGGTTCTTGAATTATGTCAGTTTGAGACAATTTCTAGCACTCAAGAGCTATCGCACCACGAGCCGCTTCAAACCCCAATCGGACAATCCTTTTAATCAACATCATCAGTGCGTCATTATGCAAATTCTAAATGGTGATGTAGGTTAACCAAGTAATTGTGTCTGTCTTGTTACTTGGCATCAGTCGAATGCTGGTGGCTCAATCTATCGCAGATGTTCTTTCTATTACAATCCTCCAGAGGCATCACTGTTAAAATCCTACACTTTATAAAAAGCTTTGACACACTGAAGAGCTTTAATGTGGATTGTGGCATTATAAAGCATGAGTAATGGCTGTTCACCATCGAGGGCTCTCAGTACTCTTCCTTGCTGCTCTCCATGCAGTTATTTAATGCTGCATTTATATTACAATGCCGCCACTACTGACAGCTCCGGCAGTGCTGTAGCTTAGACAAGGTGGCGCCAGTGCCTCTGTTGGCCCAAACTATCACCTTCATGTGGTTTTACCTCCACATTTAATTAGGCAAAATGCTGGCAAATATAAACGGGCACCAATTTTTTTGAGGGGCCGTAGCTGGGCTGATCTCTTACCTCACCCTCAAAGGCCAGCAACACGGTTTAGACATTTCTGGTTTCTCTAGGCCTTTCGCAGCCATTGGGCCAATCCCACACTCAAGAAATATGAAGCCCCGTCATTTTCGAACATCGCTGGGGCTTTGAGATCCTCCCCGCGGTGTAAAGAGGGCAGATTCCAGATTTTTTTCACATTTGTTCTCACAATATGGGCATCACTAGCAAGCCCGGCATTTATTGGCCAGCCCTTGAGAAGGTGGTGGTGGGCTGCCTTCTTCTTCTTGAGCCGCTGCAGTCCGTGTGGTGAAGGTACTCCCACAGTGCTGGTAGGTAGGGAGCTCCAGTGGCGGTGAAGGAACTAATCGTCGTTTCTCCGTAGTTGGACCTGAAACTTTCTCACGCCAGCTTCCCCGGGCGCCGAAACACAAGGAGAAGCATTTCCCCAGTATGAACCCAGCAAAGCTGCACCAAGTGCAGGAATTAACACCATTCCCCAAGCAGTCAAGTCCTTTTCAACCATTTTAGAATAACCAGCACCACTGGGGATTCCTTTCCCTGCTACATAAAACTAGCCCTCTTTCTTTTAAAATTCTCTAGAAAGTATTCCCATCCCTAAAAAGAAAAAAGACTTGCATTTATATAGTGCCTTTCATGACCTCAGGATGTCCCAAAGCGCTTTGGGACGTCCTCTGACCATCCTCATGTTACCCCATCATCTCAGCTGTGGCTTAGTGGGTAGCACTCTGGCCTCTGAGTCAGAAGGTCATGGGTTCAAGTCTCATTTACTCGAAGCACAAAATCAGGCTGACTCTCCAGAGCAAGTTCTGCATTGTTGGAGGTGCCATCTTTTGGATAAGATGTTAAATCAAGGCCCTGTCTGCCCTCTCGTTCTGGACATTAAAGATCCAATGTCACTATTTCGAAGAACAGGGGAGTTTTCCCTGGTGTCCTGGCCAATATTCATCCCTCAACCAACACCAATTAAAACAAAAGCAAATTACTGTGGATGCTGGAAATCTGGCATAAAAACAGAAAATGCTGAAAACACTCAGCAGGTTCGTCAGCATCTGAAACAGAGTTAACATTTCAGGTTAATGGAGATTTAACAGTTTATAAGTAAGTACAGAGCAGGGGAAAAGGGGGTGAGATGAAAGAACAAATGGGAAGGTCTGTGATATGGTGGAGGGCAGGAGTGATTATGTGACAAAAATGATGACGGTGCAAGGCAAAAGGGGGGAATTAACGGGACAATAAAGAAACAAAAGATGTGTCCAGAGGAGATGTAAATGGCAACAACAGATCCGTTACCAGCACCTGCTGTCTGTGAAAATGGGAGCGGTGATTATGATCTGAAGTTATAGAACTCAATGTTGAGGCCAGAAGATTGTAAAGTGCCTAATTGAAAGATGAGGTGCTGTTCCTTGAGCTTGCATTGAAAGGTGGAAAGGAGGGAAGAAGTGTTTTGTCATAATGCTCTGACCATCATGGTGTGAGGCAAGCTTGATGGACCAGCTGGTCTTTTCCTGCCTGTCAGTTTTGTATGTTCGTATGTAAATTAATGTTATTCATTCATTCATTTACTCTTTGTAGGACCCTACTGTTTGTAAATCGGCTGCCGTGTTTGTCTGCATGCACTTCAAAAGTAACCAATGAGCTGTAAATTGCTTGGAGATGTCCTAAAGACATTAAGGCACTATATAAATACTGCTTTTTCTTTCCTGGTTTAAATAGAAAGAAAGACTTGCATTTATATAGCACCTTTCACAACCTCAGGACGCCCCAAAGCGCTTTACAGCTAATGAAATACTTTTTGAAGTGTAGCCACTGTTGTAATGTAGGAAACACGGCAGCCAATTTGTGGCCAGCCAGGACCCACAAACAGCAATGAGATAATAACCAGGTAATCTGTTTTAGTGATGTTGGTTGAGGGATAAGTGTTGGCCAGGACACTGGGGAGAACTCCCCTGCTGAGGGTTAATTGAAAAGTTCAAAATTGAGATTGATAGATTTTTCTTAGGCGAGGGTTTAAGGGTTACGGAACCAGGGTGGGTAGATGGAGTCAAAATACAGAGCAGCCATGATCTAATTGAATAGTGGAACAGGTTCGAGGGGCTGAATGGCCTAGTCCTGTTCTTATGTTCCTGATTGACAATTCTATTCTCCACACTTTTCACCTCAGATCTTTCGGTATTGAGAATTTCTGAGAATGAGCTGGTAACAGACAGTGGACACAATCAGTTGGATATTAATGAATGTCACCAAGGCTCTCGTCAGATGGAGGGCTTATGTATGTAGAGAAAGTGCTGGTTTGGCAAGCACATAGGAACTTTTAAGCAAATTATAGCAATTGTCTTGTTGGACAGCTGCAGAGCCATTGTCCTGTGACACTGAGACATCCTGGATCATTTGATCCATGTTCAGTGCATGCCAACCAAAGAAATGTTCCAATCCTTAATCCTGATTTAATTCCACGTATGCTACAAGCAAGTTGGATATTACCATAGATCAGATGTCATAATCACACATTTACTAAATTTTTAGCAGTTATAACCTAAAGATTTGTTTTTGTACATTAATCGTGAACTGCATTTTGTTGGAGATGCTCATTGTCTGGAACTTGTCTGGCGCGAATGTTACTTGTCAATCATCAGCCCAAGCCTGGATGTTGTCCAGGTCTTGCTGCATGTGGGCACGGACTGCTTCATTATCTGAGGGGGTGCAATCGGAGCTGAACACTGTGCAATCATCAGCGAACAGTCCCACTTCTGACCTTATGATGGAGGGAAGGTCATTGATGAAGCAGCTGAAGTTAGTTGGGCCTAGGACACTTAAACTCTGTTTGTTTATAAATTATTCAACTGTGGAAAGCGTCTGATCCAAATCTAATCCGTTTTCACCCCAGTGTTCACACACAAGGGGGCCGATTTTAACATTTTGCACAAAATTGGTCGGTCAGTGGGCGTGGCATGTTAGCCACCTGCCCTGCTGTTGCTTTTTTAAAATTTATTTGTTCATGGGATGTGGGCGTTGCTGTCAAGGCCAGCATTTATTGCCCATCCCTAATTGCCCTTGAGAAGGTGGTGGTGAGCCGCCTTCTTGAACCGCTGCAGTCCGTGTGGTGAAGGTTCTCCCACAGCGCTGTTAGGAAGGGAGTTCCAGGATTTTGACCCAGCGACGATGAAGGAACGGCGATATATTTCCAAGTCGGGATGGTGTGTGACTTGGAGGGGAACGTGCAGGTGGTGTTGTTCCCATGTGCCTGCTGCTCTTGTCCTTCTAGGTGGTAGAGGTCGCGGGTTTGGGAGGTGCTGCTGTGAGGTCTGAGCCATTTTGAGGTCCGAGCCACATTTGCATGGGGCTACACACACCAAACCGGCAATCCGATAGTGCTGGCTGGTTTGGGAGGTACAGGAAATCAGCTGGCTCCCTTCAGGAGTCGGCCGACAATCTGGGCCTGGAGGACGGGAGGAAGAGATCCCCGGTAGAACTGTACACAGCCTCCCGGCCCCACAAAAGTAAACGACGAAAATTTTTCGGAATTTTTTTTTCTGAGCAACCTCCAGCAGTCCCTTTAAGGCCTGCCGGTTAGGCCCCTAAAGGTCAGCACGAACGGGCAGAGCATTCTCCACACACGCTCTGCCCAATTATAATCGGGGTCCTATGTGCCTTGTAGGACCCAGATTAGCATATTAAAAGCGGCCTTTGGCCTGAAAAAGGTAGGCAGTCCAAACCGCCCATCTAAAGGGACCTACCAAGATGGCGGCAGCCGAAACGTCAGCATAAACAGGGCGATGAGTGACCCAAAGTTATTTTCAGGCCGCTAACGCCCTGTTTTGCTAGGCAGCCACAGTTAAAATCATCCCCAAGCGCTTTTCAGCAGGGTCACTGGACAACAATCAAGAATTGGAAGCCTGGCTGGTATTTCATCCACCATTCCCCCTTTAACCCGGGAACACTGAAGCCAATTGTAGCACTGATCCATGTAGCCCTCATCTATGCCTTTATTACCTCTAGACTCGACCATTCTAATGCTCTCCTGGCTGACCTCCCACCTTGCACCTTCCATTAACTTGAGCTCATCCAAAACTCTGCTGCCTGTATCCTAACTTGCACGAAGTCCCGTTCAACCAACACCCCTGTGCTTGTTGACTTACATTGGCTCCTGGTCCAGCAATGTCACGCTTTCAAAATTCTCATACTTGTTTTCAAATCTCTCCATAGCCTCGCCCCTCCCTATCTCTGTAACCTCCTCCAGCCCTACAACACTCCGAGATCTCTGCGCTCCTCCAATGCTAGCGCTCCTCCAATGCTAGCCTCCTGCGAATCCCCGATTTTCATCGCTCCACCATTGGTGGTCGTGACTTCAGCTGCCTAGGTCCTGCGCTCTGAAATTCCCTCCCTAGACTTCCCTGTCCCTCCACCCCTCTGTCCTCCTGTAAGACGCTCCTTAAAACCTACCTCTTTTCGACCTAGCTTTTGGTCACCTGTCCTAGTATCTCCTTATGTGGCTCGGTGTCAAATTTTGTTTGATAATCGCTCCTGTGAAGCGCCTTGGGACATTTTATGACGTTAATGGTGCTATATAAATGCAAGTTGTTGTTGATAGAATTGCAACGTTAAAATGAATTTGCAGTATTTTTCCAAGCAAAGATAAAACATCCCTTATTATCTAGATTCTTACAGCAGGGGGGATGAATAAATATAAGCTCAAGCACGCTTCTAATTTTCAGCATTTATTTTACCGGGAGCCAAAACTAATTAAAAGTGAACTGTAGTGGATCCCTCAAACTGTTAGTCATCACTCTCAGCCACTACAGTGTGTCCAAACAAGAACATGCCTGCTCCTTCACATTATTATGTAAATCATTCAGAATTATAAGTAAAAACTCCATATCAAATTAAAATAAATTGTCTGTCATTCATTAGCATTCATAATAAGTAAATTGCTCATTTTTTTTCCCCACACTGTTCTGGCCCCCAGAGCAAATGTCCTTAAATGGTCATGGTGCGATGAAGAACGCCTCGTTAGCAGTTTGAAGGAAAGGATCGTTAGTTAATGATGTGTTATGAAAAGCGACAATGCCACCAACACCCTCCCACCCCCCAAACCTCAAACAGCTTTGACTGTAATGTATACGAGGGGAGGGGAAGTTGGCCATTTTGAGCTTTACGGCAGTCAGTCGACCTGAGTTAGCAATTTACTTATTTCTGATTGTTAATGAATGAAAGAGAGTTTCTTTTCATTTGATATGGAGATTTACCCTTTCATTCTGAATGATATATATGGCTGGCTCTTTATCACCGCTCTGTGCAGGCAAAGCTTGGCACTGCGTATGAATGCTTGCACGCACAGACAGAGATTCACTTACTGACAATCGGATGCAAGTTGAATCTTTTTTAAGCTTGCTTAAGGCTTTGAAATACACTGCAGACACGATTTGTATTCCCTTGAATATAAAAGATGAAGGGGTGAACTAATTGAGTTGTTTAAGATGATCAAAGGAGTTGATAGGGTCGATAGAGAGAAACTATTTTCTTTGGCGAGCGGAGTCCAGAACAAGGGGGCGTAACCTTAAAATTAGAGCTAGGCCGTTCAGGGGTGATGTCAGGAAGCACTTCCTCACACGAAAGGTTGGGGAAATCTGGAAAACTCTCCCACAAAAAGCTGTTGAGGCTGAGGGTCAATTGAAAATTTCAAAACTGAGATTTATAGATTTTTGTTTGGCAATGGTATTAAGTGTTACAGAACCAAGGCGGGTAGATGGAATTAAGATACAGATACAATTGAATGACGCAAAGGCTCGAGGGCTGACTAGCCTACTCCTGTTCCTGTGTTCCTATCTGAATCCCAAGTAGTGTGTAATGACCCTCCTTCGCGTTGCCTGTCCACAGAGGGGGATCACACCACAGTTTAGAAGGGGTGCCGAACTGTCCTGTAAAGTGTTCAGACCCACAACTTACTACCAAGCAGCTGCAAAAACACGATTCTGTTTTTCAGATGAGAGGTTCGATCGAGATGATAAAGACCCCCACGGCCCTATTTGAAGAAGAGAAGGCAGTTTCCTCCCCCCCACCTCCCCCGCCCACCCCCAACCCCCTCGGTATCCTGGCCAATGTTTCTTCCTCGGACAATACCACCTGAAATTCAATTGACTGGTCACTCATCTGACGGCTGTTTGTGGGATGTTGCTGGTGTGGAACGGCTGCCCATTTGCTTTCATAACAAGAGTCACTTCACTTTGAACCAGCAATTCATTGTGAAAAGCGCTTTGGGGTGTTCCAACATGAAAGGTGCTATATAAATGGAGATATCATTGTTTTACAACTGGAGAATATACCAAACTTTTTTAAATGAGAAACTGAAGTCCTTATGAAATAACAATTTGGAGAAAGAAAGAATTGCCTGGCTCTTTTTCAAAACACTGCCATGGGATCTTTACGTCCACCTGAGGCCTTGATTTAATGTTTCAGTCGGATGAGACTGCAGTACTGCACCAGAGTGTCAGCCTAGATATGGAGTGGGACTTGAACCCACAACCTTCTGACTCAGAGGTGAGAGTGCGACTCACTGAGCCACAGCTGAAATCATCTTTTAGTGAACAACAGGCTAAATAATTTTGTACAAATGTAACCATTGAATTATGGTTTGGAGAACAGCTGTTTCCGATCCTCCGATTGCAAACTCCATATTTTAAAGTTGACATTCGCCATTCCAAATTGCAATGAAGCGTAACCATACTCGTAGTGAATGGTAACATGAGTGAAAATGACTTGACTCGTGGACCTTAGTGTAGGCAGAACACCTCGAATGAAGCTAGGGAGCATTGGTAAGATCAGACACATCCATCACAACCACAAGGCCACGGAACCTATCTTTTTTATATTTGTTCACAGGGTGTTGGCAACACTGGCTAGATTACATTTATTGCCCAGCCCTAGTTGCTCTAAAGAGGTTCTAATAGGCCTTTTTCTTGCACTGATGGTGTTCCAACAATGGTGTTGGGTAGGGAGTTCCAGGATTTTGACCCAACACGATGAAGGTGCGGCCGATATATGTCCAAGTCAGGATGGTGTGTGACTTAAAGGGGAACTTGGGGTTGATGATGTTCCCATGCATTGCTGGTCTTGTTCTTTTAGAACATAAGAACATAAGAAATAGTAGCAGGAGTAGACCATCCGGCCCCTCAAACCTGCTCCGCCATCCGAAGATCATGGCTGATCTTCTACCTCAACGCCATTTTCCTGCACTATCCCCATATCCCTTGATGCCTTTAATATCTAGAAATCTATCGATCACTGTTTTGAATGTACTCAATGAATGAGCCTCCACAGCCCTCTGGGATAGAGAATTCTAAAGATTCACCACCCCCTGAGTGAAGAAATTTCTCCTCATCTCAGTCCTAAATGGCATACCCCTTATTCTGAGACTGTGACCCCGGTTCTAAACTCCCCAGCCAGGGGAAACATAACACCTGCATCTACGCTGTCTAGCCCTGTAAGAACTTTGTATGTTTCAATGAGATCACCTCTCATTCTTCTAAACTCTAGAGAATACAGGCCTAGTCTACTCAATCTCTCCTCATACGACAATCCTGCCATCCCAGGAATCAGTCTGGTGAACCTTCGTTGCTCTCCCTCTATGGCAAGTATACCCTTTCTTAGGTAAGGAGACCAAAATTGTACACAATACTCCAGTTGCGGTCTCACCAAGGCCCTATATAATTGCAGTTAGACATCTTTACTCCTGTACTCAAATCCTCTTGTAATAAAGACCAACATACCATTTGCCTTCCTAATTGCTTGCTGCACCTGCATGTTAGCCTTCAGTGACTCATGTGCCGGGACACTCAGGTCCTTATGAACATCAACATTTCCCAATCTCTCACCATTTAAAGAATACTCTGCATTTCTGTTTTTCCTACCAAAGTGGATAACTTCATATTTTTCCACATTATATTCCATCTGCCATGTTCTTGCCCACTCATTTAGCCTGTCTATATCTCCTTGAAGCCTCTTTTCATCCTCCTCACAACTCACATTCCCACCTAGTTTTGTGTCATCAGCAAACTTGGAAATATTACATTTGGTCCCCTCATCTAAATCATTGAGATAGATTGTGAATAACTGAGGCCCAAGCACCGATCCCTGCGGTACCCCACTAGTCACAGTCTGCCAACCTGAAAAAGACCCATTTATTCCTACTTTCTGTTTCCTGTCTGTTAATCAATTCTCAATCCATGCCAGTATATTACCCCCAATTCCATGTGCTCTAACTTTGCTCACCAACCTCCTGTGTGGGACCTTATTGAAAGCCTTCTGAAAATTCAAATACACCACATCCACTGGTTCCCCCTTATCTATTCTAATAGTTACATCCTCAAAGAACTCCAATAGGTTTGTCAAACATGATTTCCTTTTCATAAATCCATGTTGACTCTGCCAAATCCTATTATTATTTTCTAAGTGTCCTGTTATCACATCCTTTATAATAGATTCTAGCATTTTCCCCAGTACTGATGTCAATCTAACAGGTCTGTAGTTCCTTGTTTTCTCTCTCCCTCCTTTCTTAAATAGTAGGGTTACATTTGCTACCCTCCAATCTGCAGGAACTGTTCCAGAATCTATAGAACTTTGGAAGATGACAACCAATGCATTTCGGTGATAGATATCAGGAGGCTGGGAGATTCTCTTAAAGTATCCCTGTAACCTCTTCCAGCCCTACAACCCTCCGAGATCTCTGCGCTCCTCTAACTCTGGCCTCTTGCATATCCCCGATTTTCATCTCTCCACCATTGACGGCCATGCCTTCAGCTGCCTAGGCCCTAAGCCCTGGAATTCCCTCCCTAAATCTCCCGGCCTCTTTATCTCTCCTCCTCCTTTAAGACTCAGTTTGACCAAGCTTTCGGTCACCTGTCCTAATATCTCTTTATGCAGCTCTATGTCAAATTTTGTTTGATAATCGTTCCTGTGAACCGTCTTGAGATGTTTTACTATGTTAAAGGTGCTATATAAATGCTGCAGTTAAATCTGAGGCCCTTGATTATCATGAAGGACTTCACTCGGGGCCTTAATGAAAAATTGGCTAAACTTGCCTAACGAGGGCTGTTAAATCCGAATGTTAGCCCAAGGAACAAATTCAAGAGGCTGCATACGATTTCACTACGTTATTACATCCTAGATTTGAGCTCTTATCCCAAAATCAACAGGATCTGGAACAATGATCTTAATAGAGCAGTTCCAAATTATGAAGGGTTTTGACAGAATAGATAGAAAGAAATTGTTGCCACTGACAGGTGAGTCAGTAACCAGAGGACACAGGTTTAAGGTAATTGGCAAAAGAACCAGGGGGGAAATTAGGAGAAATTTTTTTACTCAGCGAGTTGCTTTGATCTGGAATGAACTGCCTGAAAGGGAAGTGGAAACAGATTCAATGGTAACTTTCAAAAGGGAATTGGATAAATACTTGAAAAGGAAAATTTTGCAGGGCTCTGGGGAAAGAGCAGGGGAGTGGGACTAATTGGATAGCTCTTTCAAAGAGACGGCACAGGCACAGTGGGCCAAATGCCATCCTTGTAAGAATCTATGGGGGTGAAATTGGGCCTTGTAGCGCCTGTTTTGTAGGCCCTACGCGGATTCCTAAGCCCCTAAAATGGCGTCCAAGATACGTGCACACACTTCCGGTGTGAAGTGCGCAGGATGCCATCTTGGTAAAGGTCGTTGCGCACGTGCTCCTAACGAGCGCCGGTAGCATGTGGAGTAGGGAGATTATGACGTAAATCAGTGTGTTGAAGCAGCCAATGGCATTTTGGAACTCCACGCTCCAGCCAATGCATTGTCCTAACCACGAACGGCATGAAGGAACCCCCCCCACCAGTACTATTTAAAGGGAACATGCAGGAGTTACAGGTTAGTTGCTGGATTAGTTATTCTGGCTGCTGGTACAATTGTGCGTGTTTATGGAAGTTTCTTCTACTTGGAGAAAGTTATAATATTATATAGAGAACGGTCTGGCTGGTCATTGCAGCACTGTTAGAGGCATTTAAAATAGTGTGCTGACCAAAGTTGCTTCCAGACACGGGTGGCCAGCTAGGGCATCCTCTGGGAATTGAACATGACTGGGAGAATGCAGAGAGGCCACACAGAGCAGGACAAGCTGCCAGAAGAGGGAGAAGGAGGAGGAGGAGGAAAAGATGGAGGAGGAAATGGAGGAGGAGGAAGTGGAGGAAGAGGCAGGGAAGCAACAAGGTAGACAGGCTCTGTCTGCCAGGGCTCTGCGTGATCAGATGATTAATGAGCGATACCAGTAACCTCAACATCACCTCCCCATTCACCAACAGTCCCACACTCCTTACCTTTCCTCACTCACATGACCATCAAATGGTCCTCCTTACGATTACACATTGCTTCCTCCTTCAGCTCATCACCAAAATGGAAACTAACACCAAATACAAATTCATAACCACATTTATAGATTTACACATGAAATGATTCAAACAAACTGATACTATTCACCTTTGTGCATCCCCTTAGTGCCTGTCGTTCGTGTGCCTTTACCTATCTTAGTGTTCCTACGAGTTGCATCCCCAGTGACTGGATCATGGGTGGTGGGAGGCTGCTGACCTTCAATTGAGGAGCGTGCAGATTGCAGTGGAGGACGACCTCGAGCAGCTGGAGGGCCCGGCTTCAGACTGCACCATCTCGGCATGGGCTGCAGCAGACTGGCCTCGCTGGCTGGCTGACAGGCAACAGCAAGGGCACTGGCGGAGTGGCTGGGAACAGGAATGCTGTCATCCTGAGAGAGGACAGCAAGTTTCTCTTCCATGGTGCCACTGCCACTCTCCCGGGGCAGTGCCTCAGCAATCCTGGTGATCAGCTGGAGAACAGATTGCTGGAGTGCTATGATGCCCTGGAAACCCTGTTCCACAGCGGTCCCCAGAGCCACGATAGCAGCAGTCTGAGGTTGGATGGCAGATGTTCGTGCTGCAATGGAAGTTGTGACATTGGTCCTCAGACACAGCATCATGGTGGGTTCCACAGGTGTGGGAAAGGATGGGCTCCAAGCTCAGTGCAAAGCCCTGTGCCAAGTTGGAGCTGGACTCCTCCATGCCCCTTGACATTGTACGCAGGCTTTCTGGCAGACTTTCCAGTGTACCAAATATTTGGCTGTGTACACCTATCAGCCTTCTTCTGTAGCCTGGCCCATCAAAGTCACCATCTGACTTTACCTATCCTAGTGCTCCTATGAAATGCATCCCCAGTGGCTGGAGCATGGGTGGTGGGAGGCTGCTGACCTTCAATTGAGGAGCATGCAGATGGCCTTGGAGGACGACCTCGAGCAGCTCTGGGCCCGGAGGGCCCAGCTTCAGACTGCACCATCTCGGCAGCAGAACTAGTGTGCGACCTTGCCCTCCGGCGAGCTGGCACCTACGATATCCGTTCCCTTTGCCCAGCTCCTGCGCACTTGTGCCCGGTGTCTCACCACATGCAAATCCCTCCTCTATTCTAGCCTCTAAAGTACACGCAGTGTCAGTATCTGAGCTGGTGGCTGCGAGTGTAAGATCGAGTGATGGTGCGTCTGCATCATCACTGTCATCTTCTTCTGCCTCCTCTGACTGGGCTGATTCAAGTTCTTGGGTATCTGAAATGACAAAGGGAAACGGGTTGAGTTGTGGTAAGGACAGAGGTGAAAGTAAGACATGTGAAGCTGACACCATCTGCAGCACGTGAGTCAGAAAAGATTGTGGGCTGAGGGAAAAGTGGGAAGCAAGAAGGAGGATTAGGTATGCAGAGACCCTCATCATCGAAAACTCCAGTACCACCAGTGGCTGTCCTCCCCCAGTTCGTTCCTGCTGGCGTCACCTTCTCCTGCGAGAAAGAGGGAAGTGTGTCAGTGAGTGTCCTGCAAGATATTTGAGTGATGTGGCTGTCATGATTGAATAGCTGCCAGTGAGTGTGACCTGTGAGTTGTGGGTGTGCGGCTTGCAAGAGTTAGTGTCCTGGTACAAGAAACACAAAAAGTTAGCATGCAGGTACTGCAGGCAATTAGGAAAGCAAATGGCATGTTGGCCTTTATTGCAAGGGGGCTGGAGCACAAGAGTAAGGAAGTCTTACTACAATTGTACAGGGCTTTAGTAAGGCCTCACCTGGATTTCTGTGTACAGTATAGGTCTTCTTGTCTAAGGAAGGATATATTTGCCTTAGAGGCGGTGCAACAGAGGTTCATTAGATTAATTCCTGGGATGAGAGGATTGTCCTTTGAGGAGAGATTGAGTAGAATGGGCCTATATTCTCTGGAGTTTAGAAGAATGGGAGGTGATCTCATTGAAACATTTAAGATTACATAAGAACATAAGAAATAGGAGCAGGAGTAGGCCAATCGGCCCCTCGAGCCTGCTCCGCCATTCAATAAGATCATAGCTGATCTGATCCTAACCTCAAATTTAAATTCATGTCCAATTTCCTGCCCGCTCCCCGTAACCCCTAATTCCCTTTACTTCTAGATTCTGAGGGGGCTTGACAGGGTAGATGCTGAGAGGTTGTTTCCCATGACTGGAGAATCTAGAACTAGAGGACATTGGCGCAGGATAAAGGGTCGGCCATTTAAGACTGAGATGAGGAGTCATTTCTTCACTCAGAGGGTTGTGAATCTTTGGAATTCTCTACCCCAGAGGGCTGTGGATGCTGAGTTGTTGAGTATATTCAAGGTTGAGATAGATAGATTTTTGGACTCTAGGGGAACCAAGGGATATGGGGATCGGGCGGGAAAGTGGAGTTGAGGTTGAAGATCAGCCATGATCTGATTGAATGGCGGAGCCGTCTCGAGGTGCCGGATGGCCTACTCCTGTTCCTATTTTATATGATCTTATGTTCTTATGTTCTTAAGAGTGGTAATGTGTGAGGGTTAGATGCAGCATCTGATTGGCAGGGTTGCGTACTGATTGAAATAGTTTGTTGGTAGATGGGTGACAGGGGGTGCAGTGAGTGGAGCAGTGGATGAGACTAGTGGTGCAGTTGGTATGGTTTTGCAACGTGACAGTTGAACTCACTCACCTTGACCACTTGAGTCAAATCTTTGACTTTCTTCCTGCACTGCATCCATGTGCGTTATGCGATGCTCTTGGCATTTACCTCGTCTGCCACAGCCACCCACTGCCTCTTGAGCTCATGTCTGGAGGGCCTCCTGCCCCCCCCCCCCCCCCCCCTGCGGATATAGGATAGCCCTCTGTCTGTCCACCTCTTCCACCAAGACCTCGGGTGCATCGTCCGAGAACTTTGGTGCCTGCTATCTCCCCGGCTTAGCCGTTCTTCAACATCTTCCTGCACTTCCCAAAGGACTTCCTGCAGCCACAATGGAACTCCCCTTTAAGAGGTGTAGGATGCCTTTAATTAGTGCTAGCCATTCCCGATATCAGGGCCTACTGCTGGTGTGTGCAGCCAATCAACAGCACAGGTACCGCTGGCTGCACGCAGAAATCATTGAAATCATCAGGCAGTACGAATGTTACGAGTTGCCTGCATTGCAGCCAACAGGCATGGGTTAATCGCGGAACGCGATCCCTGTGCCCATTTTCGGGGGTTATCAATACAACCTCATTAAGGGAGGTCAGAACAGGCTGACACATCACTTAGTTCAGGGGTGATTTAATTGTCATATGATTCAGCAGACGATCTTAATTTCAGGTAAAACATCAACATTGATTACCAAAGTTAAAATCAGTAAAGAAAGCCTAAGCATAAGTTAGTGTGAGTGACTTTAAGACAGAATAATGGAGAGCTAGCAAGAAGCCCATTTATCCGGAAAGATATCCTATGTTGTTAAATAATAATTATTTCTTGGCTTCAGTTTTCTGAAATGCAAAAACATTAAGAGGTGTGCTGCCCTGATTGCTTGGCGAGTGCCTGAGCCATTCAGACAAGGAAGCTTGCAGATTTGAGCCGAGTTGGCTGATCTCAGTGATGACAGTGATAGGTCCACTATGGTCCCCGGTTAGACAGAGGGAAATCGGCCACAAATCCTGCTCATGTCCACTATTGGTCAGCCCCTGATGGTAGCACGCATGTGTGGATATCAGCTGAGGGCAGCATCGGAACGTGCCCCACCTGATGGAAAGGCTGGCTAAATAGGTGCCCGATGGCCATGGAACTGTACTGCAGCAAGGACACGACAGGAGGGAATAAAAATAGCAGAGAAATTGTGGGGGGAAGAAAATTTCAACAACAATAAACACAACTTGCATTTATATAGCACCTTTAACATAGAAAAACATCCCAAGGTGTTTCACAGAGGTGTAATCAAAAAATTGGATCATTATCATTGGAATCATAACTCAACTAGTGATCATTTGGTGGGAATCCTCATGTTATATATAAAAAAACCTGGACTTGGGTAGAGAGAGTGCAATTTTAAAGTTTGCGGATGATACAAAACTTGGCAACATAGTACATAGTGAGCAGGGTGGTAGCAGATATCAGGAGGAAATAGACTGGTGAAATGGGCAGACACATGGCAGATGCAATTTAATGCGGATAAGTGTGAAATGATGCACTTTGGGAGTAATAACATGGAGAGGCAGTATAATCTAAATAGTACTATTTTGAGGGGGGTGCAAGAGCAGAGGGACCTGCGGGTGCATTGTCACAAATCTTTGAAGGTGGCAGGGCAAGTTGGTAAGGCGGTTAAGAAAGTGTATGGGATACTTGGCTTTGAAAATAGGAGCATTGAATACAAAAACCAGGAAGTCATGCTAAACCTTTACCAATCACTGGTTAGGCCTCAGCTGGAGTATTGTGTATAATTCTGGCCTTGGAGAGGGTGCAGAGGAGGTTTACCAGGATGATACCAGGGATGAGAGACTTCAGTTATGTGGAGAAATTGGAGAAGCTGGGATTGTTCTTCTTAGAGCAGAGATGGTTAAGTGGAGACCACATAGAGGTATTCAAAATTATGAGGGGTTTTGATAGAGCAAATAGGGAGGGACTGTTTCCTCTGGCAAGTATGTCGGTAACCAGAGGTCATAGATTTCAAATAATTGACAAATGAACTAGAGGGGAAATGAGGAGAAATGTTTTCTCACGGTGGGTTGTTAAGATCTGGAACGCACTACCTGAAAGGGTGGTGGAATCAGAATCCATTGGAATTTTCAGAAGGCAATTGGAAATGTACTTGAAGAGGACTAATTTGCAGGGTTTTGGGGAAAAAGCTGGGCGGGTGGGACTAAATTGGACAGCGCTTTCAAAAATCGAGCACAGGCCCGATGGGCCAAATGGCCTACTTCTGTGCTGTAAGATTCTATGATTCTGCCTAAGTATTTGAATTAATCTCCAAGACTGACAGGCAGAAGTGTTTGATCTGTCTCATGAGGCATTCAATCGACGTTTTCTTTGTCGATGAGTCTTTTGTTGTGATTCTATTCCAAAAACCTGAACCTCCTGGGTTTAATGTCACTTATCTCAGGCACTCTGTAGATGCTGCTCGATGACCTGCCCATCTTTCATTTGCTGATACTCGGTATAAGGTTATTGTATTTTCCTTTGTACAGTGAAGTTTCTTTGGGATTTCAGTTCTTTTTTGTCCATCAAAGGGATTAACTCAAGTATCTAACAATAAATTAGAACTTCTACTAACTATGCAACTGATGGCATTATATTAGTGGAGCCAAGGTTCCGAGGTAGTGGGCTGAATTGTCCTGAAGGATTTATATTTCAGCACTGCACAATAAGGTAAAACATTTTTTTGTTAATATTGCAGAAAGGTGATGTATTGAAAAACTCCTGCAGTCAACCCCTGTTATGATGTGGAGATGCCGGTGATGGACTGGGGTTGACAATTGTAAACAATTTTACAACACCAAGTTATAGTCCAACAATTTTATTTGAAATTCACAAGCTTTCGGAGGCTTCCTCCTTCCTCAGGTGAATGTTGTGGAAATTAAATCCTCGAATCCTTCGCATTTATAAATCACAGAACAATGCCTGGTGATTACAGATAGTCTTTCCTACTGCCCGTTGCCACGGCAATCACAGTGTGCAGACAGAGAGGTGTTACCTAAAAGGCCACCGAATATACAAACCACGAAAAAAAAACCAGAGAGAGAGAGGCAGAATCAAACATAGAAAAGACAGCAAATGACCTGTTATATTAAAAACAGATAACATTTGTTCGCTGGTGGGGTTACGTGTAGCGTGACATGAACCCAAGATCCCGGTTGAGGCCGTCCTCATGGGTGCGGAACTTGGCTATCAATTTCTGCTCGACGATTTTGTGTTGTCGTGTGTCTCGAAGGCCGCCTTGGAGAACGCTTACCCGAAGGTCGGTGGCTGAATGTCCTTGACTGCTGAAGTGTTCCCCGACTGGGAGGGAACCCTCCTGTCTGGCGATTGTTGCGCGGTGTCCGTTCATCCGTTGTCGCAGCGTCTGCATGGTCTCGCCAATGTACCATGCTCTGGGGCATCCTTTCCTGCAACGTATGAGGTAGACAACGTTGGCCGAGTCACAGGAGTATGAACCATGCACGTGGTGGGTAGTGTCCTCTCGTGTGATGGTGGTATCTGTGTCGATGATCTGGCATGTCTTGCAGAGGTTACCGTGGCAGGGTTGTGTGGTGTCGTGGACGCTGTTCTCCTGAAAGCTAGGTAATTTGCTGCGAACGATGGTCTGTTTGAGGTTAGGTGGCTGTTTAAAGGCGAGTAGTGGAGGTGTGTGGATGGCCATAGCGAGGTGTTCGTCGTCATTGATGAAATGTTGAAGGCTGCGGAGAACATGGCGTAGTTTCTCCGCTGCGGGGAAGTACTGAACGACGAATGGTACTCTGTTGGTTGCGTCCCGTGTTTGTCTTCTGAGGAGGTCTATGCGATTTTTCGCTGTGGCCCGTCGGAACTGTCGATCGATGAGTCGAGCGTCATATCCCGTTCTTACTAGGGCACTTTTCAGCGTCTGTAGGTGTCCATCGCGTTCCTCCTCATCTGAGCAGGGCCTGTCCATAGGGGATGGCCTCTTTGACGTGGTTAGGGTGGAAGCTGGAAAAGTGGAGCATCGTGAGGTTGTCCGTGGGCTTGCGGTAGAGTGAGGTGCTGAGGTGCCCGTCTTTGATGGAGATTCGTGTGTCCAAGAAAGAAACTGATTCTGAGGAGTAGTCCATGGTGAGCTTGATGGTGGGATGGAACTTGTTGATGTAGAAGGCTCAATTTCTGCCCCACTACCAAAATGGACCCCATTAGTCTCGCAGCGGACACAGAGGAATTCATCAGGAGAATTAGGCTCCGGGAATACTTCCACAAACCCCAAGATTTCAGCAGCGAACCCAATGAGACAATCAGTGATCCGGAACAGCAGACAGAGGGATCCGCTGTAGAGCAACCAAAGAGGAAAGAGTCACACTGGACTCCTCCGGAGGGTCGCTGCCCTCGGCTTGACATGTATGCCCAAGCTGTCAGGAAATGCATCAATGCCAGATTCATCAGCCGCACTCAGAAGACCGTCCAGAATGTCACCCGAGCACAACGCAACGCCATCAACGCTCTCAAGACCAACCGCAACATCGTCATCAAACCAGTGGACAAAGGAGGAGCCATCGTCATACACAACAGAACGGACTATTGCAAAGAAGCATACCGACAACTGGACAACCAGGAACACTACAGACGGTTACCCGCAGATCCGACCAAAGAACACACCCACCAGCTCAACAAACTGATCAAGACCTTCGATCCAGACCTTCAAAGCATCCTACGTGCTCTCATCCCACGTAATCCCCGCGTGGGAGACTTCTACTGCCTCCCAAAGATACACAAAGCCAATCATATCAGGCAACGGAACCCTGTGTGAGAACCTCTCTGGATACATCGAGGGCATCCTGAAACCCATCGTACAGGGAACCCCCAGCTTCTGTCGCGACACTACAGACTTCCTACAAAAACTCAGTACCCACGGACCAGTTGAACCAGGAACACTTCTCACCACGATGGACGTCTCGGCACTCTACACCAGTATCCACCATGATGACGGCATCGCTGCGACAGCATCAAAACTCAACACCAACAACAGCCAATCTCCAGACGCCATCCTACAACTCATCCGCTTCATCCTGGATCACAATGTCTTCACCTTCGATAACCAGTTCTTTACCCAAACACACTGAACAGCCATGGGGACCAAATTCGCACCCCAATACGCCAAGATTTTCATGCGCAAGTTCGAGCAGGACTTCTTCACTGCACAGGACCTCCAACCAACACTATACACCAGATACATCGACGACATTTTCTTTCTATGGACCCACGGCGAGGAATCACTAAAGAGACTACACGATAACATCAACAAGTTCCATCCCACCATCAAGCTCACCATGGACTACTCCTCAGAATCAGTTTCTTTCTTGGACACACGAATCTCCATCAAAGACAGGCACCTCAGCACCTCACTCTACCGCAAGCCCACGGACAACCTCACGATGCTCCACTTTTCCAGCTTCCACCCTAACCACGTCAAAGAGGCCATCCCCTATGGACAGGCCCTGCAAATACACAGGATCTGCTCAGACGAGGAGGAACATGATGGACACCTACAGACGCTGAAAGACGCCCTAGTAAGAACGGGATATGACGCTCGACTCATCGATCGACAGTTCCGACGGGCCACAGCAAAAAATCGCATAGACCTCCTCAGAAGACTGACACGGGACGCAACCAACAGAGTACCCTTCATCGTCCAGTACTTCCCCGCAGCTGAGAAACTACGCCATGTTCTCTGCAGCCTTCAACATGTCATCAATGACAACGAACACCTCACTATGGCCATCCCCACACCTCCACTACTCGCCTTTAAACAGCCACCCAACCTCAAACAGGCCATTGTTCGCAGCAAATTACCCAGCTTTCAGGAGAACAGCGTCCACGACACCACACAACACTGCCACGGTAACCTCTGCAAGACATGCCAGATCATCGACACAGATACCACCATCACACGAGAGGACACCACCCACCAGGTGCACGGTTCATACTCCTGTGACTCGGCCAACGTTGTCTACCTCATACGTTGCAGGAAAGGATGCCCCAGAGCATGGTACATTGGCGAGACCATGCAGACGCTGCGACAACGGATGAACGGACACCGCGCAACAATCGCCAGACAGGAGGGTTCCCTCCCAGTCGGGGAACACTTCAGCAGTCATGGACATTCATCCACCGACCTTCGGGTAAGCATACTCCAAGGCCGCCTTCAAGACACACGACAACGCAAAATCGTCGAGCAGAAATTGATAGCCAAGTTCCGCACCCATGAGGACGGACTCAACCGGGATCTTGGGTTCATGTCACGCTACACGTAACCCCACCAGCGAACAAATGTTATCTGTTTTTAATATAACGGGTCATTTGCTGTCTTTTCTATGTTTGTTTCTGCCTCTCTCTTTTTTTTTCGTGGTTTGTATATTCGGTGGCCTTTTAGGTAACACCTCTCTGTCTGCACACTGTGATTGCCGTGGCAACGGGCAGTAGGAAAGACTATCTGTAATCACCAGGCATTGTTCTGTGATTTATAAATGCGAAGGATTCGAGGATTTAATTTCCACAACATTCACCTGAGGAAGGAGGAAGCCTCCGAAAGCTTGTGAATTTCAAATAAAATTGTTGGACTATAACTTGGTGTTGTAAAATTGTTTACAATTGTCAACCCCTGTTAATCAAATAACAAAAAATGTACAGCAAGTCAGTCGGCATTGGAGAGCCACAGATAGTTAATGTTTCAGGAGACAGTTTTGATGAAAGGTCTCTACCTGACATTATAAACTATCTTACTCTTTCAGGACTATACCCCCGCGCCCCCCCCCCCCAATTTGTGGACGACACCAAATTGGGGGGTACAGTTAATACTGAGGAAGACTGCGACAAAATACAGGAAGACATTAATAAACTTGCAGAATGGACGTGTAATTGGCAAATGAATTTCAATGTAAATAAATGTGAGGTGGTACATTTAGGTAGGAAGATTAAGAAGGCCACATACTCCTTGGAAAATAAGAGTTTAAACGGGGTAGAGGAGCAGAGGGATCAGGGGTACACAAATCACTAAAAGTAGCAATGCAGGTTAATAAGGCCATAAAAAAAGCAAACCTAGCACTAGGGTTCATTTTTAGAGGGATAGATTTGAAAAGCAGGGAAGTTATGATAAACTTGTATAGAAGCTTGGCTAGTCCAGACTTGGAGTGCTGTGAACAGTTCTGGTCTCCATATTGTAAAAAGGATATGGAGGCTTTGGTTGGAGAAGGTGCAAAAAAAAAATTACTAGGATGATACCAGAACTGAGAAGGTTATACCTATCAGGAAAGATTGAACAGGCTGGGGATCTTTTCTCTAGAAAAGAGAAGACTGAGGGGTGATCTGATAGAGGTCTTTAAGATTATGTAAGGGTTTGAGAGGATAGACATAGAGAAGATGTTTCCGCTTGCAGGTGAGACCAGAACTTTGGGCCATAAATATAACAAATCCAATAGGAAATTCAGGAGAAACTTCTTTACCCAAAGAGTGGTTAGATTGTGGAACTCGCTACCACAAGGTGTAGTTGAGATGACTAGCATAGATGCATTTAAAGTGAAGCTAGATAATCACATGAGGGAGAAAGGAATAGAAGGATATGTTGATGGGGTGAGATGAAGAAGGGTGGGAGGAGGCTCGTGTGGAGCATAAATACTGGCATGGACTTGTTGGGTTGAATGGCCTGTTTCCGTGCTGTACATTCTATGTAATTCTGTATACGGCTGCTGTGTACTTTCAACATCTTCTGCTTTCACCTCAGATCTCCAACATTCACGGTTCTCCTATTCAGTCCTGTTAACTGAGGGCCTGCTTTAAGCAATGTTTTCTTCATCTCTAAGCTGTATTGATCAAATGGCTGCCAAATATTCATTAATTCCTTAAGCTCATTTACTCTGTAAATTGTTTCCTTTCATGAGTTATTGACAGACATGCTTTAAATGTGCTGTTTGTGATCCCTTGCACTGCAAGATCAGCAAAATTAGTAATTCACAGATCCTAAGTTCCGTAAAAAAGCATACTGATGCCTGTGACCTGGTTTATTTGTCATGCCGTCTCAATAATCTTTCGAAATTAACTAACTGGTTATTTTATAAATGACTGGGTTCGGCCCCAGCTGGAGTATTGTGTCCAATTCTGGGCAACACACTTTAGGAAGGATGTAAAGGCTTTAGATAGGATGCAGAGGAGATTTTTTTTTATTCGTTCATGGGATGTGGGCGTCGCTGGCGAGGCCGGCATTTATTGCGCATCCTTAATTGCCCTTGAGAAGGTGGTGGTGAGCTGCCGCCTTGAACCGCTGCAGTCCGTGTGGTGAAGGTTCTCCCACAGTGCTGTTAGGTAGGGAGTTCCAGGATTTTGACCCAGGGAGGGGAATGTGCAGGTGGTGTTGTTCCCATCTACCTGCTGCTCTTGTGCTTCTAGGTGGTAGAGGTCGCTGGTTTGGGAGGTGCTGTCGAAGAAGCCTTGGTGAGTTGCTGCAGTGCATCCTGTGGATGGTACACACTGCAGTCACTGTGCGCCGTTGGTGAAGGGAGTGAATGTTTAGGGTGGTGGATGGGGTGTCAATCAAGCGGGCTGCTTTGTCCTGGATGGTATCGAGCTTCTTGAGTGTTGTTGGAGCTGCACTCATCCAGGCAAGTGGAGAGTATTCCATCACACTCCTGACTTGTGCCTTGTAGATGGTGGAAAGGCTTCGGGGAGTCAGGAGGTGAGTCACTCGCTGCAGAATACCCAGCCTCTGACCTGCTCTTGTAGCCACAGTATTTATATGGCTGGCCCAGTTAAGTTTCTGGTCAATGGTGACCCCCAGGATGTTGATGGTGGGGGATTCGGCGATGGTAATGCCGTTGAATGTCAAGAGGAGGTGGTTAGACTCTCTTTTGTTGGAGATGGTCATTGCCTGGCACTTGTCTGGCGTGACTGTTACTTGCCACTTATGAGCCCAAGCCTGGATGTTGTCCAGGTCTTGCTGCATGCGGGCTCGGACTGCTTCATTATTTGAGGGGTTGCGAATGGAACTGAACACTGTGCAATCATTTACTAGAATGGTAACAGGGATGAGGGGTTTCAGTTACCTGGAGAGTCTGGAGAAGCTTGTTCTCCTTAGAGAAGGGAAGATTAAGGGGAAATTTAATTGAGATGTTCAAAATTCTGAGAGGTTTTGATAGAGTAAATAGGGAGAAACTGTTTCCATTGGCAGGAGGGTCAATAACAAGTGGACAGAAATTCAAAATAATTGACAAAAAAGCCTGGGGGAAATGAGGAGAATTATTTTCACTCAGTGAATTGTTATGATCTGGAATGCATTGCCTGAAAGGGTGGTGGAAGCAGATTCAATAGTAACTTTCAAAAGGGAATTGGATAAATACTTAAAAAGGAACAATCTGCAAAGCTATGGGGACAAAGCGGGGGAGTGGGACTATTTAGTAACTCTTTCAGGGAGCCAGCATAGGCACGATGGGCTGAATGGCTTCCTTCTGTGCTGTATGATTCTGTGATTTTAACTCTCGTGTCAATGACTGATTTAGTTGATCCAGGACAACACTGGAGACTTCCCAGGATCACAAAAAAACAGAAATTGTTCAAGAGTAAAATCATTTGTCTGGAACTCAGGATAAAATATTGGAGAAAAACTGAGGAAAAGCCTAATCTCTTGCACATCGTAGAAACCGGATCAATGATATTGGCCAGGGCCACGGCTCGAGCTGTTGGTCCACAAATGGTGATCAGCATGGAGTCACCACAAAGTGAAGTGGAAGGAGCGGAAAGAAAGGAAGAGGAGGAAAAAGGGAGGACGAGAAGGAAAAGGGAGGAGAGGAAGGGAAATGCAAGGAGGAGAAAAGAAGAGAGAAGGATGGGGAGGAAGGAAGGGAGATAAAGAGGGGGAGGAGTGAAGGGGAGAAAGGGAGGAACAGAGAAGGAAGGGACAGGCAGGAGAAAAAGGAATGAATGGGAGGCAAAAAGTGACGAAACAAGAGGAGAGAAGAAATTATGCCACGTAATTCGTATGTATGTGCAGTGGAATTTTTTTTTTTATTCGTTCACGGGATGTGGGCGTCGCTGGCGAGGCCGGCATTTATTGCCCATCCCTAATTGCCCTCGAGAAGGTGGTGGTGAGCCGCCTTCTTGAACCGCTGCAGTCCGTGTGGTGACGGTTCTCCCACAGTGCTGTTAGGAAGGGAGTCCCAGGATTTTGACTCAGCGACGATGAAGGAACGGCGATATATTTCCAAGTCGGGATGGTGTGTGACTTGGAGGGGAACGTGCAGGTGGTGTTGTTCCCATGTGACTGCTGCTCTTGTCCTTCTAGGTGGTAGAGGTCGCGGGTTTGGGAGGTGCTGTCGAAGAAGCCTTGGCGAGTTTCTGCAGTGCATCCTGTGGATGGTACACACTGCAGCCACAGTGCGCCGGTGGTGAAGGGAGTGAATGTTTAGGGTGGTGGATGGGGTGCCAATCAAGCGGGCTGCTTTATCTTGGATGGTGTCGAGCTTCTTGAGTGTTGTTGGAACTGCACTCATCCAAGCAAGTGGAGAGTATTCCATCACACTCCTGACTTGTGCCTTGTAGATGGTGGAAAGGCTTTGTGGAGTCAGGAGGTGAGTCACTCGCCGCAGAATACCCAGCTTCTGACCTGCTCTCGTAGCCACAGTATTTATATGGCTGGTCCAGTTAAGTTTCTGGTTAATGGTGACCCCCAGGATGTTGATGGTGGGGGATTCGGCGATGGTAATGCCGTTGAATGTCAAGGGGAGGTGGTTAGACTCTCTCTTGTTGGAGATGGTCATTGCCTGGCACTTATCTGGCGTGAATGTTACTTGCCACTTATGAGCTCAAGCCCAAGCATGCGGGCTTGGACTGCTTCATTATTTGAGGGGTTGCGAATGGAACTGAACACTGTGCAGTCATCAGCGAACATCCCCATTTCTGACCTTATGATGGAGGGAAGGTCATTGATGAAGCAGCTGAAGATGGTTGGGCCTAGGACACATCTTGCCTTGTTTTGTTCATTCTGCACTTGCTTGTCACTGTACTAGCTGATATATTTTGGAGGTTTCCACAGATCTGTGTCTAGCATAGGTGGCTGGGAGTTCGTGACCAACAGGAAAGCATGTTTAAACCTGTTCCATTTTATTCATTTATTATATTAATTTGGCATGTCAGTTTCCTACCTGTCTGGGATATTGGTACTTCTGAGACATCCATTTTTCCTTCCAGTCTTGTAATACTTTCTAAGTTGAGCTCGAACACACCTTTATCCTCTCAGCCAAGGCGCAATCAAATTGAAACTTAAAATATTGGGGGGGGTCAATTAACCTAACTCGCCGGCGGGAAGCCCATGGGATCAGGTGGAGTGCCCATTTTACACCCCGTCCAATATTATTCTCCACTGACTTCAAAGGAGAGTAAAATCGGGTGGGCTGTAAAACTAACGTTGTATCTGAACTCATCAGTTTCCCGACGGGCGGGTTAGGTTAAAATTGCCCCCTGAATCAGTCTGAATGCCCAATCTTCAATGTCTGGTTACTGAAGGTTTAGACCTGTGAGAAAGAGGTCTGCAGAGCATGTGATGGGATAGAAAGGCACAAGAAGAAAATCAAATTGTATTGAACTGTGCCTACCGGATGCCCGCAGTGCCACTCACAGTACTGAATGACTGGCAGCTGTAAGGGAGGGGCAGGTCACAGATGGCAAGGTGCTTGAACAGCTGGCAGGGGTTATGCATTGCTCAATCTGGTCCTAATAAATATTCATCGTGAGAAGACTGTTTAAATTCCAATTTTATGCTGCTGATGATTTACTCTGAGTGAGCACCAGCTCTGCATTTCATAACAGAGAACTCACATTCTCTATTATTTTGTGATAGAACATCAAAGTGCCCGGTGGGTGAGGAACATTAATCTGAATGGGTTGTCAAGGACTTAGAGAGGATGCAGAGAAGATTTACTAGAAAGGTACCAGGGATGTGGGACTTCAGTTACATGGAGAGAGTGGAGAAGCTGGGATGGGTTTCCTTAGAGCAGAGAAGGATATGAGGTGAAATTAAAGAGAAGTGTTCAAAATCATGTAAAGATTTGATAGAGTAAATAAGAAAGTGTTTCCACTAGCAGAAGGGTCGGTAACCGATTTAAGACAATTGGCAAAAGAACCAGAGGGGAAATGAGGAGAATTTTTTTATGCAGCGAGTTGTTATGATCTGAAATGCACTGCCTGAAAGGGTGGTGGAAGCAAATTCAATATTAACTTTCAAAAGGGAATTGGATAAATACTTGAAAAAATTGCAGGACTATGGGGAAAGGGCAGGGGAGTGGGACTAATTGGATAGCTCTTTCAAAGAGCTGGCACAAGGACGATGGGCCGAAAGGCCTCCTTCTGTGCTGTATCATTCGATGATTCTGGGCGTCACTGGCAAGGCCAGCATTCATTGCCCATCCATAATTACCCTTGAGAAGGTGGTGGTGAGCCGCCTTCTTGAACTGCTGCAGTCCGTGTGGTGAAGGTTCTCCCACAGTGCTGTTAGGAAGGGAGTTCCAGGATTTTGACCCAACGACAATGAAATATATTTCCAAGTCGGGATGGTGTGTGACTTGGAGGGGAACTTGCAGGTGGTGCTGCCCTTGTCCTTCTAGATGGTAGAGGTCGTGGGTTTGGGAGGTGCTGTCAAAGAAGCCTTGGCGAGTTGTTGCAGTGCATCCGGTGGTGAAGGGAGTGAATGTTTAGGGTGGTGGATGGGGTGCCAATCAAGCGAACTGCTTTGTCCTGGATGGTGTCGAGCTTCTTGAGTGTTGTTGGAGCTTCATTCATTCAGGCAAGTGGAGAGTATTCCATCACACTCCTGACTTGTGCCTTATAGATGGTGGAAAGGCTTGGAGGAGGGGACCGAGTGCAACATATCAAAATTTGCAGATGATACAAAGATGGGAGGGAAAGTAGAGAGTGAGGAGGACATAAAAAACCTGCAAGGGGATATAGACAGGCTGGGTGAGTGGGCGGAGATTTGGCAGATGCAATATAATATTGGAAAATGTGAGGTTATGCACTTTGGCAGGAAAAATCAGAGAGCAAGTTATTTTCTTAATGGCGAGAGACTGGAAAGTACTGCAGTACAAAGGGATCTGGGGGTCCTAGTGCAAGAAAATCAAAAAGTTGGTATGCAGGTGCAGCAGGTGATCAAGAAAGCCAACGGAATGTTGGCTTTTATTGCTAGGGGGATAGAATATAAAAACAAGGAGGTATTGCTGCAGTTATATAAGGTATTGGTGAGACTGCACCTGGAATACTGCATACAGTTTTGGTCTCCATACTTAAGAAAAGACATACTTGCTCTCGAGGCAGTACAAAGAAGGTTCACTCGGTTAATCCCGGGGATGAGGGGGCGGACATATGAGGAGAGGTTGAGTAGATTGGGACTCTACTCATTGGAGTTCAGAAGAATGAGAGGCGATCTTATTGAAACATATAAGATTGTGAAGGGTCTTGATCGGGTGGATGCAGTAAGGATGTTCCCAAAGATGGGTGAAACTAGAACTAGGGGGCATAATCTTAGAATAAGGGGCTGCTCTTTCAAAACTGAGATGAGGAGAAACTTCTTCACTCAGAGGGTGGTAGGTCTGTGGAATTTGCTGCCCCAGGAAGCTGTGGAAGCTACATCATTAGATAAATTTAAAACAGAAATAGACAGTTTCCTAGAAGTAAAGGGAATTAGGGGTTATGGGGAGCGGGCAGGAAATTGGACATGAAGCTGAGTTCGGATCGGTCAATGCCCTGTGGGTGGCGGAGAGGGCCCAGGGGCTATGTGGCCGGGTCCTGCTCCGACTTCTTGTGTTCTTTAGATTTGTGGTTGGGATCAGATCAGCCATGATCTTATTGAATGGCGGAGCAGGCTCGAGGGGCCGATTGGCCTACTCCTGCTCCAATTTCTTATGTTCTTATGTTCTTTGGGGAGTCAGGGAGGTGAGTCACTCACTGCAGAATACTCAGCCTCTGACCTGCTCTTGTAGCCACAGTATTTATGTGGCTGGTCCAGTTAAGTTTCTGGTCAATGGTGACCTCCAGGATGTTGATGGTGGGAGATTCGGTGATGGTATTGCCATTGAATGTCAAGGGGAGTTGGTTAGACTCTCTCTTGTTGGAGATGGTGATTGCCTGGCACTTGTCTGGCACGAATGTTACTTGCCACTTATGAGCCCAAGCCTGGATGTTGTCCAGGTCTTGCTGCATACGGGTATGGACTGCTTCATTATCTGAGGGGTTGCGAATGGAACTGATCACTGTGCAATCATCAGCGAACATCCCCATTTCTGACCTTATAATGGAGGGAAGGTCATTGATGAAGTAGCTGAAGATGGTTGGGCCCAGGACACTGCCCTGAGGACTGGATTGGAAAGTGAGAGAGTAATGCTTGAGTTTTAAAAGCTCATTGTACTGATAGTGAGAAGAGCGTGCTATGAAAAGGAGATCTACACAGCATGATGTTACAGCTACATACACAGTGTAAACAATTCACAAAGAAAGACAAAAATGAGAGAGTGAAATCTCGTTAAAAGGCAGATGTTTGCCCTTTGGGATGAATTGACATTATTCATAGCAGACAGAACTCCAAGTGTGTCTGGTTTGCAAATATACCTGGAATATGAGACCCAGGAAGGTGGAACATGAGCTGATTCACAGAAATAAAGAAAGAACTTGCATTTATATAGTGTCTTTCACAACCTCAGGATACCCCAAAGTGCTTGACAGGCAATGAAGTACTTTTTGAAGTGTAGTCACTATTGTATTGTATGAAATGCAACAGCCAATTTGCACACAGCAAGATTCCACAAGTAGCAATGTGAAAGTCACCAGATAATCTGTTTTTAGTGATGTTGGTTCAGGGAACAATATCAGCCAGGACGCCAGGGTGAACTCCCCGCTCTTAGAATCATAGGGGGAAAAAAAATTGGATAGGGGCCGTTTTTGGGCACGGGTAGTGGGATACGCTATTACCCCATGCCCAATGACCCCTGCGCAGGCAGGACACAAGTTTCCGTGGCCCCCAGGACTCACCTGCAATCAGCGTTCCATTCCAGGCCTTGCACGTGGAATCAATGCAATTCCCACTTTCCACACCAGGTGGGGCTCAATCTCTTAAGGGGAGGATGTTTCTTAGAAATCTCTTAAAGGTAGCTGGTACCTGTTATTTGCTGAAAATAACAGTCTATTGTCTGCATGGAGTCTGAACGGAGCTCAGATATCACACACGTAAAACACAGATGCAGGTCCCATCACTATGTTTACACACTGATGAGTTATGTTAAAACATTGAATAAAGGTTGCGCACCACTAAATCCCACATCCTCCAACCTGCACGCCAGACCTCACCAATCTGCCGATCTGAGTTGCCAGCCTGCGAGAGTGCATGCACCAAGGTTCTCTGCTGATGCATTAGAAACCTTGGTGCAAGAGGTGGACAGAAGGAGGGACATTCTACATCTGCGGGGGAGGGGGGAGGGCAAGACGCCCTCCAGACATACATCCGAAAAGCAGTTGGAGGCAGTGGGGGATGAAGTCAATGCCAGGCACACAGCACCATGAACATGGATGCAGTGCAGGAAGAAGTTCAATGCTTTGACATGAGTGGTCAAGATGAGTGAGGTCAACTGTCAAGTGGCGGCTCCAACCAACTGCACCACGCACTACGCCCCCATCCCCCACATACCAACAAACTCTTTCCATCAGTACACAAACTCTTCCAATCAGATGCTTCCTCTCACCCTTACACATTACCATTGTTTCAAGCCACACACCCACAACTCACAGGCCACACACTGGCAGCTATTCAACCTTGACAGGCACATCACCCAGACACACGTCCCGCTTTCTTGCAGGAAAAGTTGGCGCATATCAAGAGGCAGCAAGTGGCCGTGGCATTTAGCCCCTCGAGCCTGTTCCACCATTCAATGAGATCATGGTGGACCTGTGATCTAACTCCTTATACCTTAGCCCCATATCCCTTAATACCCTTGGTTCACAGAAATCTATCAATCTCAGATTTAACATTCACAAATGAGCTAACACCAACTGCCAGCTGCAGAAGAGCGTTCTAAACGTCTCCCACCCTTTGCGTGTAGAAGCATTTCCTAACTTCACTCCTGCATGTCCTGGCTCTAAATGTTAGGCTTTGTCCTCATGTCCTAGTATTCAAGTCAGGAGCAATAATCCAGCCACTAACCTGTAAATCCTGCATGGTCCCTTTAAATAGCGCTGGTGGGGGTCCTCCAGGCACTCTAAGACACGTTCAGATGGTCGGGGTTAAGACTGTGTGTTGAGTTGAGCGTTAAGTCCCAAAATGGTGTCTATCACTTTAAATCAGCATTGTACACTGATTGAAGTCATTTTCTCCCGACTTTACATGACTCCAACATTCGTTTATCTGCGCCTGCGCTAACTCCTATACCAAGATGGTGTCCGGCGCACGTCACACTGGGAACGTGCGTGCTCATCCAACACGCCACCTTGGATGTCGGAGAGGCCGTGTAGCTCTGAAACAACGGGCGCTGCACGGCCCAATTTAGCGCCCATAGAATGGTTACCGCACAGAAGACGGCCATTCGGCCCATTGAGCCCATGCTAGTTCTTTGTAAGAACAATCCAGCTCGTCCCATTCCCCTGCTCTTTCTCAGTAGCCCTGCAAATTTATTCCCTTCATTTATCCAATTCCTTTTTGAAAGCCACAATTAAATCTGCTTCCACCACCCTTTCAGGCAGCGCATTCCACATCATAACTACTCGCTGCGTAAAAAGTTTTTCCTCATGTCGCTTTTGGTTCTTTTGCCAATCATCTTAAATCTGTGTCCTTTGGTTCTTGACCCTTCTGCCAATGGGAACAGTTTCTCTTTATTTACTTTATCTAAACCCTTCATGATTTTGAACACTTCTATCAAATCTCCTCTTAACCTTCTCTGCTCTAAGAAAAACAACCCCAGCTTCTCCAGTCTATCCACATAACTGAAGTCCCTCATCCCTGGAATAGTGCCATGGAATCTTTTACATCCACTCAAGAGGGCAGACGGTTTAACGGCACCTCCGACAGTGCAGCACTCCCTCAGTACTCGCATTGGAGTGTCAGCCTCAGTGGGGCATTCCAATGCTCAAACTATTAACTAACAGTCCTGGAAGAGCATAATGGCAGCTATTATGTGTTTTTAAAACAAGGAGAGGGGAATGGGAGAAAAGTTAATATTTTAAAAGCACAAAGGCTCCAAAATTCCATTGTGCAAAGTGTAAAAACACTTAAACACATTATCCCGCCTCCACCATTTTATCAGAGTAGCTAACCAGATTATTTTAATGATTTAATGCCAGACGAAAGAAGGCATTCGAAAGCATTAAGCATTCAGAAGCTGG
Source organism: Heptranchias perlo (assembly GCF_035084215.1). Lineage (NCBI taxonomy): Eukaryota > Metazoa > Chordata > Chondrichthyes > Hexanchiformes > Hexanchidae > Heptranchias > Heptranchias perlo. The sequence goes on along the minus strand of NC_090331.1, from coordinate 12,362,153 downwards.
TCTTCGAATAGCATAATTTGAAGGCCAGAATCTGTGCTAGACTATGGATCAATGTATTGCAACAGACGGTTATTGATTGTGAAAAAGATTGAAAATCTGCTGTTCAAAGTGTAAATGTTCGCAGTTTTATTATAAGTTGTTAATTTTTCATTCACTGTTGGTACCACTGAGACCTGATCATTGGTGTTTAAACTCCAGACAGAGTAATATGGCGACATCCATCACCCCACATTAATTCCTCATTATTGAGGATTCTTTAATAAAGATTAATAGTAAATATGTAGCTGAAGCCAACTACTCCTTGCCCTCTCTACTAAAGGTCTTTTACTAAAGGTCTCAATGAAAGCAGGCCACTATTGCTTTTCAATACAGACTAAGAGTTAGACACCGTCATTCTTGAGTCTAGCTTCTCGTTTTCCACTAATCTCTCCTTAACCCGCAAAGTAATAGATATTCATCATCTCAAAACAACATGGAAGTGGATTTTGACAGTTAATTGTATAATTAGGAAGCCAAATCCTCCAGACATCTCACAAAGACTCAATCCCCTCCTTTCCACCCCCAACCCTATCCCATATTCATTAATTGAATTTACACTTCAAAGTCTTTGTATAATATCCCAAGTGCTGCACTCCCGATAATGCTTGGATCTAATTTCACTTCTTGATTGTAGAAGTGGGCTGTCAGGCCTACCATTCACAGCTCTTTCACTTCCTGTGATCTAGTCTCTAATTAGATTTGTTTTCCAACATTTTTATTTAAATCTGACAATTGCCCAGTCAGCTTAATGCACAAGACAAAAAAAATTGACATTCAGTAGCGGCAGTCTCGGTTTTCTTCAGTAAAGAAGGGAAGGCAGTCCGGGCTCCGGAATGTTCCATAATCGCTGAAAAATGCTTCCTCATAAATAAGGTCACGGGTAGCAGGACAAGGCAGGTAGCTGCTTCGGAAGGTTTAATCCCCCTTTTCTTGGGCAGTGGTTCTTATAATTGGGGCAAGTGATTTGTTGCAGTGTAACATTTCACAGCAAACACTGTCATTTTCACCTCACAGTGTTGGAGATTAATCATAGAATCATACAGCACAGAAGGAGGTCATTCGGCCCATCCTGCCTGTGCCAGCTCTTTGCAAGAGCTATGCAATTAGTCCCATTCCCCTGCTCTTTCCCTGTAGCACTGCAAATTTTTTCTTGTCAAGTATATATCGAAATTCATTTCGAAAATTACCATTGAATCTGCTTCCGCCACCTTTTCAGGCAGTGCATTCCAGATCACAACAACTCGCTGCGTAAAAACATTTCTCCTTATCTCCCCTCTGGTTCTTTTGCCAATTACCTTAAATCTGTGTCCTCTGGTTACCAACCCTCCTCCCAGTGGAAACAGATTCTCCCTATTTACTTTATCAAAACCTTTCATAATTTTGAACACCTCTATTATATCTCCCCATAACCTTTTCTGCCCTAAGGAGAACAATCCCAGCTTCTCTGGTTTCTCTTCATAACTGAAGTCCCTCATCCCTGGTACCATTATGGTAAATCTCCTCTGCATCCTCTCCAAGGCCTTGACATCCTTCTTAAAGTGTGGTGCCCAGAATTGAACACAATACTCCAGATGAGGCCTAACCAGTGTTTTATAAAGGTTTAGCATAACCTCCTTGCTTTTGTACTCTATGCCTCTATTTATAAAGCCCAGGATCCCAAATGCTTTTTAAACAACCTTCTCAACTTGTCCTGCCACCTCTCCTGCCACTTCATTTTGTTTCTCATTATTCCTCTCAGCCTAGGTTATCTCACTTCCTGCCCAGCTCGAAAGGAGATCATGTGACTGAGGAGATCTGTGAGTTGAGGGAGAACTAAGGGAGTGCACAATGTTATGTTGTAACTATAATCGCTTACTGCAATTTAAAGATATTGGAAGTCAATGTTAATTGTATACATGTGATTTATATCAATTAGTGTTAATTGTATTTGGGTGGTGCGTATCAATTGGGGACTCTCTTGTATCCATTTATATGAGAGCTTATCTAAGGAGTGCACAGTGTGTGTAATGTGGATCTCTGTGAATAAAGGCTTGGAAACAACTGAAGACCAGGCTCTAGTAATCTATCCTTCACCACCGGGCTATCCAACTTAGTACAGTCAGGTCCATCATGGGCTAATTAAAAGCTGCATATAGTGGCACAAACTATTCCCGGCCAGAATGGAGATGATTGGGTAATTCCTCTGTCAATCACGCCTGGAGACCACACTGCTATAAGTGACTGGGATTGATTTTACGCACATAATTTGCATTATGTAACTGTCCTCTACTCACTGCATTTTGCTGGGGAAATAATCCTGCTTTTATCTGGAGACTGTTTGCTGTAGTTTCGGTCATGAGTTCAGAGACTCTCAAGTCCCACCCTGCCTCAAAACTCATTGGCTGACACAATGGTGTCAATATTCACTCCTCTAATTAAGTAACACAATTTGGGGCAAGTCATACCGGTGGGTATTGGCGTCCGAAACGTTAACCAACCTGTTTCTACATTTCAGATGCTGACTATATCTAGCTGTCCATTTTTCTTTTATATTTCCAGGTTTTCTTTTTACTGTTCTGTTTTATTTTGAGGGGGGATAGACTAGGAACAGAGAGGGGCCCTCCTGTAAATCATGTGCAGATGGGAGCACTGAATAGTGAGCCCCAATAATATGCTGACCCTCCAACGTGACACAACGGGGGAAGATTTTACGATGAGCGCCTTTATCCTTTGAAAGCTCAATGCGCTTCTACTAAATTCCTTTCACTGTTATTTTCACAAATTTGTTTACTTTAATGAGCATGTTAAGCATTCATGGTGAGAACATTTCATGGCACTATTTCAAAGAAGGGCAGGGGAATTCTCCCTCGTGTCCTGACCAACAATTATCCCTCGACCAACATCATAAAACAGATGATCTGGTCATTATCATATTGCTGTTTGTGGGACCTTGCTGTGCGAAAATTGGCTGCCGTGTTTCCTACATTACAACAGTGACTTCACTTCAAAAGTACTTAATTGGCTGTTTTGGGACATCCTGAGGTCATGACAGGCACTATATAAATGCAAGTGTTTCTTTTCTTGAATGCATTTTTTTTATCTATCCATTTTATATCTACTATGACACAGTTACAGTATACCAATTCCTGGGCTGGCATCCTTTGAATTAAGGCCCTTTTTGCATTTGCCAATAGTGTGTGAGATTGAGAACAGTTTAAATGACATTATAACGTGTGTAAATTAACCACTGCTGTTTCGAGATTAGGTCATGCAGAATGTGATGGGATTTAAAACCACTGGCTGAAGACAGCAGCGAGAGCTCTGGGATTACTGTGCCCACAGGACGGGGAAGAGTTGCTTCGGTGAAACAGGTTTGGGAGCTCAAAGAGGCTGGTGGAGATGATGCAACGACAACAACAATAGCCCCATTAACGTAGTAAAATGTCTCAAAGCACTTCTCAGGAGCAACTATCAAACAAAATTTGACACCGAGCCACGTAAAGAGATATTAAGACAGGTAGGGTTTGAGAGGCGTCTTAAAGGAGGAGAGAAAGGTGGAGAGGCGGAAAGGTTTATCGAAGGAATTGCAGAGCTTAGGGCCCAGGTAGCTGAAGGCACGGCCGCCAATGGTGGAGCGATACAAGGCCAACCTGTTTGGGACTGATCTGCAGCATCACCACACAAGGCAACTCCAAGGCATGAAATGTGCGTTTAGAAATGAAGAAGGAGGAGCTGAGGATCTTCTGGATTCACCCGAGGTGAAGAAGAAGTTGGGAAGGACATAAAAGTTGTCATTATCTGATGAATTACTTTGAAGCACAGTACCTTTTTTGGGGGCTGTCTCCCGGGACCCCTGCAAACCCTTTGGTCCATGGAGGGTCCCACCACAAAATTGCTTCAGGTAACCATCCACTGAGGTGTACCAGGAGAAGATGAAGATGAAATTGAGGCCGAGGAAAGTAATGCCCCTCCCACCCCTGCCTCATTATAATGCTTACGCTGGCCCTGCGTCTATTCCAAGTTCAGGCCCATAGGGTCAATTTGGGGAAGCACATAGTAGGTGTGGAGACCTGAGACAATGGGCCTCCACCCCCATTTCCTCTGCTCTGTGTCTAGGAACTGAGAATAGCCCAGGTACGCCAAAAAGGAGAATCCTCCCTTTAATGTCTGGGCTTTTGGAGATGTTGTCCTGGTCCCTGCACATCTGGCAGCCATTGTGAGAGCAAAGATGGCGGCAATGGTGCCAACGGCTGCGAACCGACCCCAAACATCGTAAAGCACAGACTGTGCCCCAGCTCAATAACTTGAAATCGTCCATTCATTCGAGTTCTCAATCGAATTCTGGAGGACAACGGACTGGGAAAAAGGCCTCCTTTTTAATTGGTCACGCAATCGTGCATTACTTTTAGCACCCTTGAGCATTCAGAGGCAAACGTTAGACATTCTTGTGAATATATTAAGATGACGAACAAAATTTTTAACTGGCGTATATTGCAATACCTTTGCATCAAGAGTAATTTCATTACATTTAATGGATAGTTTACAGAAGTGGACAGTGAACTTATTGAACGAGCATCTCCTATTGCATCAGAAAATCAGGAACTATATTGAAAAATTTGCTCAAATCACCACTTAACAATTTATTGAAACATAATAAAGAAAGAAAAGAAAGAACTTGCATTTATACAGTGCCTCAGCACATCCCAAAGCGCTTTACAGGCAATGAAGTACTATTGCAATTGGTCACTGTTGTAATGTAGGAAACGCGGCAGCCAATTTGCACACAGCAAGGTCCCACAAACAGCAATGAGATAATGACCAGATCATCTGTTTCATAGAATCATAGAATCATAGAAAGGTTAGAGCATAGAAGGAAGCCATTTGGCCCTTCGAGTCTGTGCCAGCTCTATGCCAGAGCTATCCAGCTAGTCCCACTCCCCCGCCCTATCCCCATAGCCCTGCAATTTTTTTTCCTTTCAAGTACTTATCCAGTTCCCTTTTGAAGGCCACAATTAAATCTGCCTCCACCACCCCCTCCCCCCCACCCCTCGGGCAGTGCATTCCAGATCATAACCACTCGTTGCGTAAAAAAGTTTTTCCTCATGTCATCTTTGGTTCTCTTGCAAATCACCTTAAATCTATGCCCTCTGGTTCTTGATCCTTCCGCCAATGGGAACAGTTTCTCTCTATCTATTCTGTCTAGATCCTTCATGATTTTAAATACCTCTATCAAATCTCCTCTCAACCTTCCCTGTTCCAAGGAGAACAGCCCCAACCTCTCCTGTTCATCCACGTAACTAAAGTCCCTAATCCCTGGAATCATTCTAGTAAATTTTTTTCTGCACCCTCTTTAAGGCCTTCACATCTTTCCTAAAGTCCTGTTTTAGTGATGTTGTTTGAGGGATAAATATTGGCCAGGACACCAGGGAGAACTCCCTTGCTCTTCTAGCGCCATGGGACCTTTTACTCCCGACGGAGAGGGCAGACGGGGCCTCGGTTTAACGTCTCACCCAAAAGACGGCGTCCTTGACAGTGCAGCATGCCCTCAGTACTCCACTGGAGTGTCAGCCTAGATTCTGTGCTCAAGTCTCTGGAGTGGGACTTGAATCCACCAGCTGCTGACTCAGAGGCAAGTGACACTGAGAGGAAGCTGTTTTTTTCACAGGACATGGGCACCTAGCAAACTTCATTTATTTATTTATTTAGGGTATTTAACCAAGCTAAGTTAATTCGGTTCTTGAAACACATTCCTATAGAGGCCCTTGGGTAGTATTATAGACACATCACAAATACATTAGTAAGTGTGCACCAGCCTTCACCAGAATAAAGGAGCTTTTAGATTTGACAACATTTTAGATCCTTGGCTTTGGCGAAGCGATTTCTTGTGTGTTGCTCCCTTCTGCTCATGCTGTGTTTAGGGGAGGCGGTGCCTGTAGCGCTAATATAAAGGCCTAGAGTGAAACACGTTGCACTCGTTCTCTGCAGTTACTTTAGTTAAACCGCCAGGCATAACTCAGCGGCATAGTCATAGACTGACTTATCGTGGGCTTGTGATGCTGTCAATTTGCTCTGGGTCACTCAATTTACATTAAGGATTATAGCTGGTAGAAAAAAGAATCGTGAATCAAAACATCCTAGTTCAATGGCATTTAAACAGTAGAAGTTCGCTCATCACCCCTGTGCTCACTGACCTACATTGGCTCCCCGATTTCAAAACTCTCATCCTTGTTTCCAAATCCCTCCATGGCCTCGCCCCTCCCTATCTCTGTAACCTCCTCCAGCCCTACAACCCTCCGAGATCTCTGCGCTCCCCAATTTTAATCGCTCCACCAGTGGCGGCCATACCTTCAGCTGCCTAGGCCCTAAGTTCTGCAATTCCCTCCCTAAGCCTCTCCGCCTCTCTACCTCTCTCTTCTCCTTTAACAAGCTCCTTAAAACCTACCTCTTTGACCAAGTTTTCAGTCACCTGTCCTAATATCTCCTTATGTGGCTCAGTGTCAAATTTTATTTGAATGCGCTCCTGTGAAGCACCTTGGGACGTTTTACTACATTAAAGGCACTATATAAATGCAAGTTTTTGTTGTTGTTGTTGAAAATAGGAAGGTATAAGAGAACAGGAGGGCGATAATGGGCTCCTGCAGCACAGCACAAATGAATCTGCGTCACAGCCCGAAACATTTCAATTTACCATTAATTCAGTGCCTTTAGAATCAGCATGTTGCTAATTGTAAAATGTCCCTTTCCACTTGGGCATCAGACACTTTTTATTACATAGGATTCTGGGGTATTTATCAGTCTTTTGGGATCAAATTCTGCCCATTTGTAAAAACAAAAACATTAAACAGTGTAAATGGAAAGGATCATTGGGGGAAAAAAAATTGGATAGGACCTATTGTTGGGCGGGGGTAGTGCGATCCACTATTACCCCGCACCGAATGGCCCCTGCACAGGTAGGACGAGACATTCGTGAGGCCTGAGCACTTACCTTCAAGCAGCGTTCCGAATCGGCATTGACACTAGGATTCGATGCAATTCACACTTTCCACCAGCAGGGGGATCCCCAATCTTTTAAAGGCAGGATGTCTCTTAAAAAAATCTCTTAAAGGTAGCCGGTACCTGTTATTTGCTGAAAATAACAGTCTACTGTCTGCACGGAGTCTGAACGGAGATTAGACATCACACATGCAAAACACAGATGCAACTCCCGACCCTATGTTTACAAACTGATGAGTTATGTTAAAACATTGAATAAAGGTTGCGCACTACTAAATCCCACAACCTCCAATCTGCATACTAAACCTCACCAATCTGCCGAAATGAGTTTGTACCAGGTCTGCAAGAATGAGTGCACCAAGATTCTATGCTGATGCACTGGAAACCTTGGTGTAAGAGGTGGACAGAAGGAGGGACATCCTATATTCGCGGGAGTGGGGGGGGGGGAAATAAGAGGCTCTCCAGACATATACCCAAAAGGCAGTGGGAGGCAGCGGGGGACGAAGTCAATGCCAGATGCACAGAATCACGAACGTGGATGCAGTGCAGGAAGAAGTTCAAAGCTTTGACATGAGTGGTCAAGGTGAGTGAGGTCAACTGTCAAGTGGCGTCTCCAACCAACTACAGCACGCACTACGCCCCCCCATCCCCCACATACCAACAGATTTTTTTTTCCATCCGTACTCAACTCTTCCAATCAGATGCTTCCTCTCACCCTTACACATTGCCACAGTTGCAAGCCGCCCAACTCACAACTCACAGGCCACACATGCTGGCAACTATTCAACCATGACAGGCACATCACCCAGACACACATCCTGCTTTCTTGCAGGAAAAGGTGGTACAAAACAGGAGGCAGCAAGTGGCCGTGGCATCTACCCCCTTGAGCCTGTTCCGCCATTCAATGAGATCATGGTGGACCTGTGACCTAACTCCTTATACCCGCCTTAGCTCCATATCCCTGGTTCACAGAAATCTATCAATCTCAGATTTAGAATTCACAATTGAGCTAGCATCAACTGCCATTTGCAGAAGAGAGTTCCAAACTTCTTCCATCCTTTGCGTGTAGAAGCATTTCCTAACTTCACTCCTGCATGTCCTGGCTCTAACTGTTAGGCTATGTCCCCTAGTCCTAGTATTCAAGTACAGGAGATCTCCAAAAACAGTTACAAATGTCTCGGAGCCAAAAGCATTAATCCATCCTGCATGGTCCCTTTAAATAGTACTGGTGGGTGGTCCTCCAGGCACTCTAAGATACGTTCAGATGGTCCGGGTTAAGACTGTGCATTGAGTTGAGCGTAAAGTCCCAAAATGGTGTGTATCACTTTAAATCAGCGTTGCACACTGATTGTATCCATTTTCTCCTTACTTTACATATTTGCGCCTGTGCTAGCTCCCATACCAAGATGGCATCTGGCGCACGTCGCGCTGGAAACATGCGTGCGCAGCCAGGATGCCAACTCGGATTTTGGAGAGGCCGTGTAGCGTCAAAACAACGGGCGCTACATGGCCCAATTTAACGCCCATTAAGTTTAATCACAAAAAACAAGCTAGATTTGTCTGTCCTACTTCTGTCAGTGCATTTATACACTCCATGTGCCAATATCTTTGTTCCCTGGGCTGACAGAAGCTGCAATGTTTTTGTGAAGCCAGGAGTCGGACCCCTGCTCCTTCTGGCTCCGCAGAAACAAAACTATAAAAAAGTTTTCTTACCTTTCCGTGGGCGGCCTCCAGAGGTCCCTTTAAGGACCGCTGGTTAGGCCACGGAAGGCCAGGACCAACTGGATGGAATGCCCAGTTGACGAGCAATTTTGTATCCGGTTCCTAAAATCGGCATTAGGACCCCAAAGTGCATAAGCAAAGACGCCTAACGACTGTTTCAGGCGGGCAGCCTGCTCACCTCGAAGTTGCCTGCTTCCGATTTGGCAGTCAGAGCACTTGCGGGGGAGATCGGACACGGGAGTTGGCAATCCAAAAATCACCCACCCCTGCCTCCGACGTTGATTTTTTTGCCCCAAAAATGGGCGCAGTGACATAAAATATCCCCCCCCCCTTTTAACAAAGATAGATGACTGTGCACTGCATTGTCTGAGTTGGGAGTGGTGTAGCAGAAGTAGTGAAACTACATCTTTGTGTTGCATTCTTCTTAGCAAGTATTCATGAATTGTTTTCAAATTGATATTTTATTTCTCCGTTTTACTTGATACCACTTCAGCTGTGATTTTCTGATCATAAAAGATTCAACAGACTTTGGGCTTCATCGGTCTAGCTGAATTTGGAAATACACCTGCCCCGACTGGTGCAAAAATGAAAAATTACCATCTAATCTAGGCGGACACTCCAGTGAGGGAGTTCTGCACTGTCGGAGGTGCCTTCTTTCGGATGAGATGTTAAGCCGAGGCTCTGACTGACCTCGCAGTTGGACGTAACAGATCCCATGGCGCCATTTCGAAGAAGAGCAGGGGAATTCTCCCCGGTGCCCTGGCCAATATTTTTCCCTCAACCAACACCTAAAACAGATGATCAGGGTCATTTATCTCATTGCTGTTGGTGGGAGCTTGCTGTGCGCAAATTGGTTGCCGCGTTTCCTACATTACAACAGTGACTGCACTTCAAAAATAAAAATAGTTCATCGGCTGCAAAGCGCTTTGGACGTCCTGAGGTTGTGAAAAGCACTATATGAATGCAAGTCTTTTTTTTTCTTTTCGCACATCACAAGGAGCAAGATCAATGGATTCAGCTGTTATAACAATCTACAAGATGTCTCTTTCATTGACCTTTTTAAAAAGATCAAACCAACACAACATCATAGTCTGGCTCTGTGAAAACAATCTGGACACTTTCCTTCTTAATCAGTTTCACTCGTGTTGAACCATTCCGTAGTCACTGATTTCAGAACTATCTAATTTCACTGAAGGCTGCGTGAGTCTAAAATGGGATCTCCTGTTTCGTACTCATGCAAACATCTTCGCCTTGGACCTCAGATCCAGCAACCCTTGCTGGCGAAATGCACAGGCGCGACCATCAGGTGAGGTGAGGACAAGATTTGTTCTCAAAATGTGAGCGATGTCAGCAGAGACACATGTATTACCCGTCCTCAGAGATTTGTGGCTCTTCACTGTGCTGGCCGAGTGGGCTGGGGCCTCGTTCCTAGAATCATAGAAATCATAGAATCTTACAGCACAGAAGGAGACCATTCGGCCAGTCATGTCTGTGCCGGTTCTTTGAAAGAGCTGTCCAATTTAGTCCCATACCACAGCTTTTTCTGCATAACCCTGCAAATTAGTCCCCTTCAGGTACATGTCCAATTGCCTTTTGAAAGTTGCTATGGAATCTGCTTCCACCACCCTTTCAGGGAGTGCGTTCCAGATCTTAACTACCCTCTGAGTGAAAAAATTTCTCCTCATTTCCCCTCTAGTTCTTTTGCCAATTACTTTATATCTATAACCTCTGGTTACCAACCCACTTGCCGGAGGAAACAGTTTCCCCCTATTTGCTCCATCAAAAGCCCTCATTATTTTGAATACCTCTATTAAATCTCCCCTTAACCTTCTCTGCTCTAAGGAAAACAATCCCAGCTTCTCCAGTCTCTCCACATAATTGAAGTCCCTCATCCCTGGTAAACGTCCTCTGTACCCTCTCCAGGGCCTTGACATCCTTCCTAAAGTGTGGTACCCAGAATTGTACACAATACTCCAGCTGAGGCCTAACCAGTGATTTGTAAATGTTTAGCATGACTTCCTTATTTTTGTATTCAATGGTCCCTACTTACAAAGCCAATTATCCCATACACTTTCTTAACCGCCTTATCAACTTGCCCTGCCACTTTCAAAGATTTGTGAATATGCACCCCCAGGACCCTCTGCTCTTGCACCCCCCTCAAAATATTGCCATTTAGATTATACTGCCTCTCTCTGTTGTTCCTCCCAAAGTACATCACTTCACACTTATCCGCAATAAATTTAATCTGCCATGTGACCGCCCATTTCACCAGTCTGTCTATGTCCTCCTGAAGTCTGCTGCTTTCCTCCTCACTATTTATTATGTTGCCAAGTTTTGTATCATCCACAAATTTCAAAATTGTACGCTCTATTCTTGAAGGACGTGTTTCCAACGCTCTTCGGGCGCGGGAGATTGGGCCCCTAAATTGGATCTCTTTTTCCGCCTGGAAAATGGAAACAAGGAGCTCCAAATTCTACCCCTATCTGGCCATACTAAGAAGACTTTTAAAAAATGGTTCTCAGGATGTGGATGACGCTAGGAAAACCACTTTGTATTGCCTGTCCCTAGTTGCCCTGAGGCGATGGTAGTGGTCCATCTTCTTGAACCACTGCATTCCTTATGGTGATAATTATAATGGGGAAAGAAGAAATGGCAGAACAATTAAACACATATTTTGGTTCTGTCTTCACAAAGGAGGACACAAATAACCTCCCAGAAATGTTAGGGAACCAAGGGTCTAGTAAGAGGGAGGAATGGAAGGAAACCAGTATTAGTAAAAAAAAATAGTGCTAGGGAAATTAATGGGGCTAAAGGCTGACAAATCCCCAGGGCCTGATAATCTACATCCCAGAGTACCAAAGGAAATGGCCCTGGAAATAGTGGATGCATTGGTGATCATCTTCCAAAATTCTATAGATTCTGGAACAGTTCCTACAGATTGGAGGGTGGCAAATGTAACCCCACTATTTAAAAAAGGAGGGAGAGAAAAAACAGGGAATTACAAACCAGTTAGCCTAACATCAGTAGTGTGGAAAATGCTAGAGTCTATTATAAAAGATGTGATAACAGAACACTTGGAGGGCATTAACGGGATTGGACAAAATCAGCATGGGTTTATGAAAGTGAAATCATGCCGAACAAATCTACTGGAGTTTTTTGAGAATGTAACTAGTAGAATAGATAGGGGAGAACCAGTGGATGTGGTGTACTTGGATTTTCAGAAGGCTTTTGATAAGGTCCAACACAAGAGGTTAGTGTGCAAAATTAAAGCACATGGGATTGGGGGCAATATACTGGCATGGATTGAGAATTGGTTGACAGACAGGAAACAGAGAGTAGGAATAAACGGGTCTTTTTCCGGGTGGCAGGCAGTGACTAGTGGGGTACCGCAGGGATCAGTGCTTGGGCCCCAGCTATTCACAATATATATCAATGATTTGGATGAGGGATCTAAATGTAACATTTCCAAGTTTGCAGACGACACAAAGCTGGGGTGGAATGTGAGCTGTGAGGAGGATGCAAAGAGGCTCCAATGTGATTTAGACAAGTTGGATGAGTGGGCAAGAACATGGCAGATGCAGTATAACGTGGATAAATGTGAGGTTATCCACTTTGGTTGTAAAAACAGAAAGGCAGATTATTATCTGAAAGGTGATAGATTGGGAAAAGGGGAGGTGCAACAAGACCTGGGTGTCCTTGTACACCAGTCGCTGAAAGCGAGCATTCAGGTGCAGCAAACAGTTAGGAAGGCGAATGGTATGTTGGCGTTCATTGCAAGAGGATTTGAGTACAGGAGCAGAGATGTCTTACTGCAGTTGTACAGGGCCTTGGTGAGACCACATCTGGAGTATTGTGTGCAGTTTTGGTCTCCTTATCTGAGGAAGGATATCCTTGCCATGGAGGGAGTGCAACGAAGGTTTACCAGACTGATTCCTGGGATGGCATGACTGACGTATGAGGAGAGATTGGGACGACTAGGCCCATATTCACCAGAGTTTAGAAGAATGACAGGTGATCTCATCGAAACATATAAAATTCTAACAGGATTAGACAGGCTAGATGCAGGGAGGATGTTCCTGATGGCTGGGGAGTCCAGAACGAGGGGTCACAGTCTCAGGATACGGGGTATGCCATTTGGAACCGAGATGAGGAGAAATTTCTTCACTCAGAGGGTGGTGAACCTGTGGAATTCTTTACCACAGAAGGCAGTGGAGGTCAAGTCATTAAATATATTCAAGAAGGAGATAGATATATTTCTTAATGCTAAAGGGATCAAGGGATATGTGGAAAAAGCAGGAACGGGGTGCTGAGTTAGACGATCAGCCATGATCATTTGAATGGCGAAGCAGGCCCGAAGGGCCGAGTGGCCTACTCTTGCTCCTATTTTCTATGTTTCTATAGTGCTCCCATTACTATTTTGTTAGGTAGGGAGTTCCTGGACTTTAACCCAGCAAGGATGAAGGAATGGCCATAAATGTCCAAGTCAGGATGGTGTGTGACTTGAAGGGGAACTTGTAGTTGATGAGTAGAGGAGAACATTGAAACAAAAACAAAGATGACTGATGCACCTGGAAGCAGCATAGTAAGTAACATTCAAATAGATATCAAAATACGAGGTTAATGGCTAAAATAAGATGTGAGGCCTTATTAATTCTTAATTTAGTGCATACTGTTGGGATTTGCTTTATCTGTGCTCAGGGAGTCTCTCAGGGTAGCACTTCAATGATATAGACATCAACCAGCTGTTGGTTCATTAAAAAAGCAAATTGCCTTTTGCAGGTGGATCCAGTGATACATGTGTGACTTTTAGAAATGCTAAAGTTGTTCAGATTGGGAGGAGTGATTTATCACAGTTGAACATAAAAGTGACTGTCATAGGTGAGGCTGATATTTTCCTCCACAGAAAACCTCTTACTATGTTTGAATATGAGAAATATAAAACTTGCATTGGCTTTCCCTCAGCGTTACTTAAGCTGCCTCAGTTTACATTGTAGGTTGTCAAGGGTTCCTCACCACCTTCATGGATACATTTGCAAATGTAACACTAGTACGTACGAGCACAGATGTTACCTACATCAGAAATAAAAACAGAAAATGCTGGGAGTATATGCAATCGGTCCACATCCACCTGTGAAGAGAAAAGAGAGGTTGACATATCGGGTGTGAGGCCTTCATCAGAATTGGTTGAGCCATCATGTGGGAGCCCTATGCTCGCTGTCCTTACATTGTCTCCTCATTCCCGAACGTCTCGATTTTAAAATTTATCACCCTCGTGTTCAAATCCCTCCATGGCTTCACCCCCCTCCCTAGCTCTGCATCCTCCTCCAGCCCTACATACTTCCAAGGACTCTGTGTACCTCCAAATCTCGATTTTCATCACTCCACCATTGGCAGCCGTGCCTTCAGCCGCCTAGGCCCTAAGCTCTGGAATTCTCTCCCTAAATCTCTCTGCCTCTCTACCTTTCTCTCCTCCTTTAAGACACTCTTTGAAACCTACCTCTTTGACCAAGCTTTTGGTCATTTGTCCTAATGTCTCCTTCTTTGGCTCGGTGTCAATTTTTTTTTGTCTGATGCCGCTCCTGTAAAGCACCTTGGGACATTTTACTATGTTAAAGGCGCTATATAAATGCAAGTTGTTGTTGTTGATACAGGTGAGGCAGTGAACTGAGATCTCCCAGATCAGGTACAGTCCAAGGTAAAAACAGGGTAAGGTGAGAAAAGGCAAGTTTACTTCAAAGTCTTCTCCCTCCTCAGCCAATGTGCTGGTTTGATGGATTTGGAGACAGTGCAGCAAATTGATGCCTGTATCGCAGGGGTCTTGCCTTCTTTCCAAGATCATTCGTCCTATTCTCTTGATAGGAAAAAGCTGTGGCAGCTAATAGAGAAAAAAAACCTGCAGATTCTGGAAATCTGAAGTAAAAATGGAAATCACTGGAAATATACAGCAGGTCTGTCAGCATCTGTAATTGTAAACAATTTTACAACACCAAGTTATAGTCCAACAATTTTATTTTAAAATTCACAAGCTTTCGGAGGCTTCCTCCTTCCTCAGGTGAATGTCAAGAAATCCTCGAACCTCTCGCATTTATAAATCACAGAACAATACCTGATGATTACAGAAAGTCTTTTCAACTGCCCGTTGCCAAGGCAACCAAAGTGTTCAGACAGATAGGTGTTACCTACAGGGCCACCGAATATACAAACGGCCAGAACAAAAATAAAATCTGTAATGAGTGAAGACAGGTTTCAGAACTGCATACTGGAGTCGTGATGTTTTTCTGTGATAGCTTCAAGTCAAAGTTCATGAATGCTTCAATTGGAAGTGGTTCCGGGACAGAGTAGGGACGCTGGTGTTTCCAAATTTTCTCTGGTCACACCGAGGGGCAGATTCAGGGCACCCGTGGTACATTACAACAATGGCCTCACTTCAAAAAGTACTTCATTGGCTGTAAAGCACTTTGGGATGTCTTAGATGCATGTTCTTTCTTTTTTCATAGAATCATAGAAAGGTTACAGCACGGAAGGAGGCCATTTGGCCCATCGAGTCCATGCCAGCTCTAAGCAGGAGCTATCCAGCTAGTCCCAATCCCCCTCCCTAACCCTGCAGCCCTGCAAATTTTTTCCTCTCAAGTACTTATCCAGTTCCCTTTTGAAGGCCATGATTGAATCTGCCTCCACCACCCCCTCTCCTGGCAGTGCATTCCAGATCCTAACCACTCGCTGTGTAAAAAAAATGTTCTCATGTCACCTTTGGTTCTTTTGCCAATCACCTTAGATCTATGTCCTCTGGTTCTTGACCCTTCTGCCAATGGGAACAGTTTCTCTCTATCTATTCTGTCGAGACCCTTCATGATTTTAAATACCTTTGTCAAATCTCTTCTCAACCTTCTCTGTTCCAAGAAGAACAACCCCAGCTTCTCCATTCTATCCATGTAACTAAAGTCCTTCATCCCTGGAATCATTTTTGTAAATCTTTTCTGCACCCTTTCTAAGGCCTTCACATCTTTCCTAAAGTGTGGTGCCCAGAACTGGACACAATACTCCAGTTGTGGTCGAACCAGTGTTTTATAAAGGTGTTTTCTTCAACGATGGTGTTCAGCTCCTCCAAAGTCACAGCTAACACTTAACGAATACTGGCGGTGGACCTCTCCTGAAGCTGGGGTGAACTCCGAACAGGCTAGTGATGCAAAACTTACAATGCTGGCCTCTACGGGTCGATTGAGAGCTCAGGCCCGCTACAGTCAGAATACGGGGGCAGCCTCCGTGTCCATTTACATGTGCCTGCTGGTAGGCTCTTTGCCTTTGTCAGAGCCAGAATTAAACACGGTGTAGGTGGGTTTCCATTGAGGGTTCTCCCGATCGTCTGCCAGAACTTTGGCTGCGGAAACCCCAGAAAGATGGCAGAAACGGTGTTTACGCCATTTTTCTGATGTTTTCTTGGCTCTTCCACTGAAGTCGTGGCGGATGACCGGCTGAACCCCGTGTGGAAATTCACCCCCTGATTCTGGCCAGTTCTGATGGGTGTTCCACATTGTGTTTCCACGTTTGTTACCATCCTTCCTCTACATGTCCTCGATCACACTCTCTCTCTCTCCCTCTCTCTATCTCCATTAGTTACAGTACTCAGCCAAGTATGGGCAAAAATAACTTATATTTGCCACTGAAGTTGACCACACTATAAAAATCGAACAGACTGAACCCTTGGGCTAGAGGCTGGTTTTTCTAAATATCAATAACATAAAGCTCAAGAAAATATTAAACTAAGTGACAGCTTTTCTTCTTCAACATTTCTGCAACTGAACCTATCGGCACTAAAGAGGTCCTGTTTATGTTCCACCTAAAACACAGGACTTTATATGCTCACCTACTTGCTTTGAATGTTGGTATAGTCCTTCCAGGATTTCCCTTCTTTAAGTTAATCTTTTCTCTGCAGTTCTTGTGTGCTCCCTCCAATACATATCAGTACAGGTGAATGTATCTGCCACAACCACTGAACATATTGCAAAATAAACAATGTACAATTTACAGATATGAATCTTCATAGGGTCGATAGAGAGAAACTATTTCCTCTTGATGGGGGAGTCCAGAACAAAGGGGGCATAACCTTAAAATTAGAGCTAGGCCGATCAGGGGCGATGTCAGGAAGCATTTCTTCACACAAAGGGTAGTGGAAATCTGGAACTCCCTCCCCCAAAATGCTGTTGAGGCTGGGGGGGGGGTCAATTGAAAATTTCAAAACTGAGATTGAAAAGTTTTTGTTAGGCAAGGATATCAAGGGTTATGGGACCAAGGCAGGTAGATGGAGTTAAAATACAGATCAGCCATGATCTAATTGAATGGCAGCACAGGCTCGAGGGGCTGAATGGCCTATTCTTGTTCCTATGTTGCTGTGCTAACTTGCCACACTCCAGAGGTAGCAACCCAACCACCTCTGTGCACATATTCCACCTCAGCTATATTACAGGCCCATGATATATACAGTATGATTTAAAAATGACAGATTGATGCAGAGTGCTGCATTTGTCCCCATGTTAACAGTGCATTGTTATTCTGGGCAAAGAGATCTGGGTTGCAGTTTGAAGAAGTTGATACTATTCAAGTGTTTAAAATGGGCTAAAGAAGCCTGTAATCTTTCCCTGAAGCCTACTAATCTGATCATCACTTGTCAGTGGGAAGTCTGGGAAAATCCTGAGCTACTTGATAACACAGATTAGTGGAAATAACAAAGAAGGTGAATTGTTGTAGGATGGGGATTTGAGGAAAAAGGAGGGGGAGGAAAGGAAAAAAGAATCTTTCTCAGTATTGGAGAAAGAAACTTGTATATAGCCATTTGGCCACGGTTAATATGTCTAAACCTGACTTGATATTGCTCTAGTGCTGTGCTAGTGCAACCAGCATCTAATGCACCAATAAGAAAGGAAAGAACTTGCATTTATATAGCGCCTTTCATGGCTTCAGGACGTCCCAAAGCACTTTACAGCCAATGAAGTACTTTTGAAGTGTAGTCACTGGTGTAATATAGGGAAACATGGCAGCCAGTTTGTGTATGGCAAGGTGCCATCAACCGCAAGGAGATACATGACCTGATAATCTGTTTTAGCGATGTTGGTTGAGGGATAAATATTGGCCAGGACACCGGGGAGAACTCCCCTGCTCTTCTTCGAATAGCGCCGTGGAATCTTTTATGTCCCATCAGATGCCGGTTCAAGAAGGCGGCTCACCATTACCTTCTCAAAGGCAATTAGGGATGGGCAATAAATGCTGGCTTTGCCAGCGATGCCCACATCCCATGAACGAATAAAAAAAAATTAAAAGAGATTATTAGGTTATTATCACATTGCTGTTTGTGGGACCTTGCTGTGCACAAATTGGCTGCCGCCTTTCCTACATTCCAACAGTGACTACACTTCAAAAGTACTTAATTGACCGTAAAATCTTTGGGATGTCCCGAGGTTGCTATATAAATGCAAGTTCTTTCTTTTACTTTTTTTGAGAGAAAGTTCTGAACGGTATTATTGAATTGCAGAAATTTAAGCGCAGAAGGAGGACATTTTGGCCCATCATGTTGATAATTTTCTAATCTCACCTTCCTGCTGTTTCCCCATAGTCTTTTGATAGTTTTCTGCTTCAAGAGTTTATCCAACTCTCTGTTGGGAGGGGGGGGGAATTTTAACCCCCCAGGATGGATGGGAGAGGGGTGGGTGGGGGTGGTGGTTAACTCTTAAAAATGTGAAATCCGACCCCAACCCGCAACGAACGCACCGACTTCCGGTTTAACCGGGGCGGGTTGGGGGGACGGGCGAGTAGCCTGCTCTCGAGGGGCTCGGGAAGCCCGGCAGCTGAAGGGAAGTGAGAACTGTCAAATCCAGCAGGTAAGTGGTTTTCCAGCACTGCTTGTGGGCCAAGAGGAGCAGGAGTGCTTCACCCCGGGACGCTCAAGCAATCCTGTCACGATCTTCAGACCCCCATGATCTCCCACCCCACCCCCCGATCTCTCCCCCACGATCTGCTGACCTCCCTTGCAATCCGGCGAGCCCCCCGTCCCCATTATCTCCAGGCCGCGCCGCGATCTCCCCCCTCCCATCAGATGCCAGCCCGCGATCTCTTCCCCCGCAATCTTTACCCCCCGCGATCTCTCCCACCCCCCCCACAATCTCTCTAACCCGCGCACTCTCTTCGCCCCCACGATCTGATCCCCCCCCCCATCGCGATCTCTCCCTTCTTCCCTCCCTCCTCTCCGGTCCCCAGCTGCGGCCTTGTACAGCAGGCTTTCCCACCCGACAGCCAGCCATTCCCTCACTCTGGCCGGCTGCCGGCCAGAAAACGGAGAAGAAAAATTCAAATGAGGTCTGGCCGTTAAATTTGGCAGGACCTCCGCGTTCCCCGTATTTCCAGGATTCCCTGCCGCTAAAAGTCCATGCCACTCCTTCCCTGCCTCCCCATAAATACCAGGGCCTCTGATCCCCAAAGACTGCAGGACAAACATTCTGGCTTTACCTGGCTTTAAATGCATCAGCCTAGACTGTTAACGATATTAATGTCTGAATATTTAATGCATTTGGATGACATTCCTTCAGAGGTGTTAACCTGTTTACTTTAAATGGATTAAAATGGTGAACAAAAGGGATGTCAGATGAATGCATCATGCAGTTGTGTGTTAAAACTGCAAACAGGCATTTTTAGGCTTCAGGCTCGATTCAAAATTATTTTGCTTCATAAAGAATTAAAGATGTCATTTCCAATTTCATGAGCACACTTAGTGAAAGAAAGATAATGTAATCCCTTCCCCATTGGGAAGCAGCAACTCCATGTTCTTGTGTCCAAAATAGATTTAATGTTTTTTTTCTCTCTGCTAGTCAGGGCGAGGATTTGGCAGCACTGGAGAATAAAATACTTTTCTACATCTGCACCCAGAATTAAGCATAGGAACATAGGAATTGCTAGATGAAAAAAGACCAAACTCCATCTAGTTCGCCTTCTACCATCCTGGTATTCACATGACACAACGATAATGGAGTTGTTGACTAATCATAGTAATCAATCTCTATTTGTGCGCAGTTCTGGTCACCACATTACAGGAAGGACGTAATTGCTCCAGAGAGAGTGCAGAGAAGATTTACAAGAACGTTGCCAGGGCTTGAAAATTGCAGCTACGCGGAGAGATTGGATAAGCTGGGGTTGTTTTCCTTGGAGCAGAGGAAGCTGAGGGGAGACTTGATTACATAGAAACATAGAAACATAGAAAATAGGAGCAAGAGTAGACATTTCGGCCCTTCAGGCCTGCTCCGCCATTCAAAATGATCATGGCTGATCATCTAACTCAGTACCCTGTTCCAGCCTTTTCCCCATATCCCTTGATCCCTTTAGCATTAAGAAATATATCTATCTCCTTCTTGAATATATCTAATGACTTGGCTTCCACTGCCTTCTGTGGTAGAGAATTCCACAGGTTCACCACCCTCTGAGTGAAGAAATTTCTCCTCATCTCGGTTCTAAATGACATAGTGACCCTTGGTTCTGGATTCCCCAGCCATTGGGAACATCCTCCCTGCATCTAGTCTGTCTAGTCCTGTTAGAACTTTATATGTTTCGATGAGATCACCTCTCATTCTTCTAAACTCTAGTGAATATTAGAGATTTACAAAATTATGAGGGGCCCAGATAGAATAGACAGGAAGTACCTGTTTTCCCTAGCGGAGAGTTCAAGAACTAGAGGACATAGATTTAAGCTGATTGGCGGAAGGATTAGAGGGGACATGAGGAAAAACTTTTTTACCCAGAGGGTGGTGGATGTATGGAATTCGCTGCCCGAATTGGTGGTAGAGGCAGGGACCTCAACTCTTTTAAAAAAGTACCTGGACCTGCACCTAAAGTGCTGTAAGCTGCAAGGCTACGGACCGGGTACTGGAAGGTGGGATTAGAATGGGCACCTGATTGTTCTTCGAGCCGACGTGGACACGAGGGGCCGAATGGCCCCCTTCTGTGCTGTGTCTTTTCTATGGTTCTATGGTTCTATCAATTAGTCCACAACAGACCCAGAAATGACACGAGGAAGACCCCAGTTGTGGAGAGCTCTGGGAACCAAAAGTCCAAAGTCACCTTTTTCCTCCCAAGCGATGCCACACTTACCACATGTCATGTCTCAAATTACTCATATACTGTATCACAAAATGTTGTTTTATGAAAGAAATCTATCTAGTTCTAAATTGGGGAAAGGCCAATTTTACTGAGCTGAGAAGTGATTTAGCAAAAGTGGACTGGAAACAGCTACTTGAAGGTAAATCAGTGTCAGAGCAGTGGGAGGCATTCAAGGGGGAGATTCAAGGGGTTCAGAGTAAACATGTTCCCACAAAGAAAAAGGTTGGGACTGCCAAATCTAGAGCCCCCTGGATGTCAAGGAGCATACAGGGTAAGATAAGGCAAAAAAGGGAAGCTTATGTCAGACACCGAGAGCTCAATACTGCAGAAAGCCTAGAGGAGTACAGAATGTGCAGGGGTGAAATTAAAAAGGAAATTAGGAAAGCAAAGAGAGGGCATGAAAAAATACTGGCAAGTAAAATTAAGGAAAACTCAATAATGTTTTATAAATACATAAAGAGCAAGAGGATAACTAAGGAAAGAGTAGGGCCTATTAGAGACCAAAAAGGTAACCTATGTGTGGAGACGGAAGATATGGGTATGGTTCTTAATGAATACTTTGCGTCTGTCTTCATAAAAGAGGAGGACGATGCAGATTGTAGTTAAGGAGGAGGAGTGTGAAATATTGGATGGGATAAACATTGTGAAAGAGGAAGTATTAAGGGGTTTAGCATCTTTGAAAGTAGGTAAATTGCCAAGTGTAATTCAATCCAGAGCAGTGTGAGGTAATGCATTTGGGGAGGGCAAACAAGGAAAGAGAGTACACAATAAATGGGAGGATACTGAAAGATGTAGAGGAACAAAGGGACCTCGGAGTGCATGTCCATAGATCCCTGAAGGTAGCAGGACACGTAGAAAAGGTGGTTAAAAAGGCGTACAGGATACTTTCCTTTATTAGCTGAGGCATAGAATATAAGAGCAGGGAGGTTATGCTAGAACTTTATAAAACATTGGTTAGGCCACAGCTTGAGTACTGTGTACAGTTCTGGTCACAACATTTCAGGAAAGATGTGATTGCACTAGAGAGGGTACAGAGGAGATTTAGTGTGACAAAAGATTGGATAGGCTGGAGTTGTTTTCTTTGGAACAAAGGAGGCTGAGGGGAGATTTAATTGAGGCATATAAAATTATGACGGGACTAGATAGAGTGGATGGGGAGGACCTATTTCCCTTAGCAGAGGGGTCAGTGACCGGGGGGCATAGATTTAAAGTAATTGGTAGAAGGATTCGATAGGAGCTGAGGAGAATCTTTTTCACCCAGAGGGTGGTGGGGGTCTGGAAATCATTGCCTGAACGGGTGGTAGAGGCAGAAACCCTAAACTCACTTAAAAAATACTTGGATGAGCACTTGAAGTGCTGTAACCTACAGGGCTACGGACCAAGTGCTGGAAAGTGGGATTAAGCTGGATAGCTCTTTATCGGCCGGCACGGACACAATGGGCCGTGTAAGATTCTCAAAATTCACAGATCCCCCAAAACTCGGAGAAAAACCCTAAAAAACCCTGAGTATGGGAAAACTTGACTATAAACCTAAAATGGAAGGATAGGTGAGAGGTCACCAGACGAAATCAACAACACACACACACACCGTGGAGCTTCAGACATGTCTCTGTTTTAATGCAAAACGGACAGCAGGGGGTCGACAATCACTCCCATTGAAAGAGACAACTGTTCCAGACATGGTGGGGCCATGCCTTTGTTTTAAAGCAAAACCATCAACACCTAGGACGTTGGATACAAAAGGAAGCCTTGTGTGACAAGCTCATGAAAATCAGAATTAACAATGACACATTGGGAGAAGCAATTTGCAATATAATGAGGGACCATCAAAAAGCCATCAAAGATTCTTAAGGGCTTTGTAAGAACTGTTTAAACTGGATGTGGAGATGCCGGTGATGGACTGGGGTTGACAATTGTAAACAATTTTACAACACCAAGTTATAGTCCAGCAATTTTATTTTAAATTCACAAGCTTTCGGAGATTTTCCTTCCTCAGGCAAACATTTGCCTGAGGAAGGAGAAAATCTCCGAAAGCTTGTGAATTTAAAATAAAATTGCTGGACTATAACTTGGTGTTGTAAAATTGTTTACAATTGTTTAAACAGAGCATTGTAAGAGAGACATCCACAAGGCGAAAGCTCTCTCTCTCTCTGCTTGCTGGCTCTGGTGGGCTGCTTGTCTTGGTTCTGCCTGTGTCTGGAAAGGAGAGCAGTTTCCAGCAGACAACAAACAAGGGAAGCAGTTCGACAGGGAAGGTCAGCAGCTTTAGAAGCACACCGACACACAAGAAGAAACCAGAGCAACAGTCCCATTGACCGTCAGACACCTCACGGCAACAAGGGCCTTTCGAAACAACCAACCGAATATTACCACCAACCAACCGGGTAATATTGAGCCACCGCGACCAAAGAAAACCAACTCGGGAGAAAACCGAAGAGCCGCAAAGTTTCCACTCTACAATCTATTTCTGACTTACCTCTGGGTGAATTACTGTCAAGGTTTCGTGTGGTGAGCATTATCCCTGGTCCTTTAGAGTCCAACCTAGCTAGTACAGTGGGATTGGGAGGGGTGAGGTATCCTTCCGACTGTAATTTCCCTCGCGTGTACTGAAGTGTTCCCCATTTTATTAGAGCGTTAAGATTGTTGTGTTGTATTTCCTCTCTTGAATAAAGGTCAAAGTTTCTTGCACCAAAACCAGTTGTCTGCTGCACTTTGTCACAACCCCCAAATAAGTCCAAGGTCTAGAACCCAGGGAGTGGGAGCGATTTGGACCGCTCAGAAGTCAGAGGTGAAGCTGACACACACCACCACCCCCTACAGCCGAAGGGCCTTCTTCTGTGCCGTAACTTTCTATAATTCTATGATCTAATTTGTACTTGAATAACTTAATGAACCATCTCCCTGAGGAGTCTGATCCATTGATTGTCCACTCGCTCACTGAAATATTGTTTCCCGCAGCTTAGTTTTGAATTTACCTCCCTTCAAGCGCAGGCCATGTCCTACTGCCCTGGACAACGTGGAATAGCTTGTCATGGTATACGTTGTTTAGAATCCTAAAAACAGCAATTATATCACCTCGCAAACTTCTCTTTTCCAGTCGGAACATGCCCAATTTATATAATTGCTCCTCATAATCCAACCCATTCATCCCCTCAATCATTCTTGTTACCTTAAACCAAAGTTCAGAAGAGAACTCTCACTGTTCCTGACACTGGATTCTCGATTTCCGCCATTACTTATCATTGCGGCCTCTCTCAGCCTGCCAATTCATTGCCAATTAATGCTGAGTGATGGATAGTTTGTGCCATGGTCCCATGTCCACAAGGTATAATACTCATACCACCCCCAAACTAATGTCTCATTGTACCTTGGCAATAGCAGAGGAGGGTAACTTTCATCCCATCAATCTGGACAGATATGGAAGCCAGGTTCCAGAAGTGAAAGGAAAATGTTTAACCCATCGCTCTAACCTGGTCCCGAGATCATAGCCACATACATGGCAGTCAGTCATTCACTGGACTTCCTACAACCAAAATTACACTTCCTGTTGAAGTAAGGTGCAATTAGATGAAGTGCAATAAAACCACAGTGACACAAATTTCTTGCAACAGGTTGTTTGAAACCATTCAGTCAATCACTCGGTTTTATAGTTAACTTCCCAGAAACATTCCAAAAGTAACTGGACTGCCAACTCACACCAGGCATCATAAAATGTTTAAGATTCCTGCTAGTGCCAATTCAATTTTCTTAAGATTGCAATAACTTTGAAGCCACTTAGTTGATCCTAACCAGATTTTATAAAAGACTTTACATCATTGATTTTCTTCTGGCTACAAAAGCCTCGATTGTTCATCTAGGCACCAATTTTGGAAAAATGGAGCATTTTGCAAACTTATCATTCAATCAAGAGCTTCTGGGTGCTGTTGAATTACAAAAGCAGTATTGCTGCTTGTCAACCGTCAGTTCATTTATTTCAGTAGGCGAGTACTTTATTTATTTCATTCAAATCTTTATAAAATTGATACTTATTACTTCAAGACCCATACATGACCACCCTCTTCATATTAAAAGTTGCTGCATCATCAGATATGAGTTCATTTATTTGAGTATGTGAGCAGTCAGGAGAAGTCAGGTAGCAGCTGGTGGAAGATAGCAACAGGAGTAGGCCATTCAGCCCCTCAAGCCTATTCCGCCATTCAATTAGATCACGGCCGATCTGCATCTTAACTCCATTTATCAATCTTGGTTTCATATCCCTTCATACCCTTATCTAATAAAAATGTATCTATCTCAGTATCATAGTAGGAACAGCACAGGAAGAGGCCATTCGGCCCATTGTGCCTGTGCTGGCTCTTTGAAAGAGCTATTCAATAGTCCCATTCTCCTGCTCTTTCTCCATAGCCCTGTAATTTTTTTTCACTTTAAGTATTTATCTTATCCCCTTTTGAAAGTTACTATTGAATCTGCTTCCACCACCCCTCCAGGCAGTGCATTCCAGATCATTACAACTTGCTGCATAAAAAAATGTTTCCTAATGTTGCCTCTGGCTCTTTTGCTGATCATCTTAAATCTGTGTCCTCTGGTTACCGACCCTTCTGCCCTTCTTATTTACTCTATCAATACTGTTCATGATTTTTAACATCTCTATCGAATCTCCCCTCAACCATCTCTGTTCTAAGGAGAACAATCCCAACTTCTTCAATCTCTGCACATAACTGAAGTCCCTCATCCTTGGTACCATTCTAGTAAATCTCTTCCGCACCCTCTCTAAGGCCTTGACATCCTTCCTAAAGTGTGGTGCCCAGAATTGAACACAATACTCCAGCTGAGGCCTAAGAAGTATTTTATAAAGGTTTAGCGTAACTTCCTTGCTTTTGTACGCTTTGCCTCTATTAATAAAGCCCAGGATCCCAAATGCTTTTTTAACAGCCTTCTCAACTTGTCCTGCCACCTTCAAAGATTTGTGTATGTGCACCCCCAGGGCGCTCTGTTCCTGCACTCCCTTTAAAACTGTAGCATTTAGTTTATATTGCCTCTCCTCATTCTTCCCATCAAAATGCATCACTTCACACTTCTCTGCATTAAATTTCATCTGCCATGTGTCAGTTCATTTCACCAGTCTGTCTATGTCCTCCTGAAGTCGATTACTATCCTTCACATTGTTTACTACATTTCCGAGTTTTGTGTCATCTGCAAACTTTGAAATTATACCCTCTACACCCAAGTCCAGATCATTAATATATATCAAAAAGAGCAGTGGTCCTAATACCGACCCCTGGGGAATACCACTGTATACTTCCCTCCAGTCTGAAAAACAAATATTCACTACTACTCTCTGCTTTCTGTCCCTTATCCAATTTGATATCCACACTGCCACTGACCCTTTAATCCCATGGGTTTTAATTTTGCTAACAAGTCTATTATGTGGTATTTTATCAAATGCCTTTTGACAGTCCATATACACAACATCAACTGCACTACCCTCATCAACCCTCTCCGTTACTTCATCAAAGAACTCAATCAAGTTAGTCAAACATGATTTTCCTTTAACAAATCCATGCTGACTTTCATTTATTGGCCCATATTTTTCCAGATGCCAATTAATTTTGTCCTGGGTTATTGTCTCTAAAAGTTTCCCCACCACCGACGTTAGGCTGACTGGCCTGTAATTGCCAAGTTTATCCCTCTCCCCTTTTTTGAACAGGGATGTAACATTTTAATCCTCCTGTCCTTTGGCACCATCCCCATATCTAAGGAGGATTGGAAGATTGTGGCCAGAGCCTCCGCAATTTCCACCCTTACTTCCCTCAGTAACCGAGGATGCATCCCATCTGGATCGGGTGACTTTTCTACTTTGATTTCTGCCAATCTTTTAAGTACCTCCTCTTTATCTA
Organism: Heptranchias perlo; assembly: GCF_035084215.1. Classification (NCBI taxonomy): domain Eukaryota; kingdom Metazoa; phylum Chordata; class Chondrichthyes; order Hexanchiformes; family Hexanchidae; genus Heptranchias; species Heptranchias perlo. Next base: position 12,335,388 of record NC_090331.1, on the reverse strand, counting down.
TTTTTATCCTATCTAATATCCCTACCACCTCCTCCTTTACTGCTACAATGGCAGCATCCTCTTCTCTAGTGAAGGTCGATGCGAAGTATTCATTTATTACCTCAGCCATGCCTTCCGCCTCCACAAGAAGATCTCCTTTTTTGTCCTTAATCAGTTCTACCTTTCCTTTGACTAATCTTCTATTGTTAACATGTTCATAAAAGATTTTGGGTTCTTTTTTATGTTAATCACTAATCTATTCTCGTACTTCCTCTTTGCCCCTTATTCCCTTTTGTAAATCTCCTTATACTTTCTGTATTCAGCCTGGTTCTCTACTCTATAATGAACCTTGCATTCATCATATGCCTCCTTTTTCTGTTTCATTTTAATCTCTATTTTCACGATTTTAAAATACCGACGGGATGGCAGCGGTGGGGGAGGGGGAGGGGGGTCAATGGGCGCGCGGGTACCCCGAATAATAAAATCTTACCGTTCCCCATGCAATCGCCACTTAATTGGTACCCCTTAATGTTGTTTCCGGGTTTTCTGTCAGAAAGCTGCGCAGCGGGCGGACTGCGAACCCGCATGACAGGCTGTCAGCCGGAGCGTCTGGATTTAAAGGGCCATTGCACCAATGGCTTTTGCTGAAGCAAGAAGCAAGCACGCAGAATGGAGCAGCAGAGGGGCAAGCCAGCTTCAAGTTTCAGCGACACCTCACTTGAGGTGCTGCTGGCCGGGGTGAGGAGGAGGAGGGAACTATTTTACCCAGGAGGAAGCGCCCTGCCTCTGCCACCAAGAAGGCCTGACTTGCGGTTGCAGAGGAGGTCACCAGCAGGAGCAACATATCCTGCACCTGGGTCCAGTGCAGGAAGCATTTCAATGACCTAACTAGGTCAGCAAAAGTGAGTGCACTTACTGATTCTCCTGCATTCCGTGTTCCACATCACTCCCCCGACAACCCCAACTCATTCTGCACTGCCAAGATTACCCCATCACATCACTCCTCACACCTACTTAAGGCTCATCCTCAACTTACCTTCACTTCCTGAGCACTTCCTCACCTCCCCATTTGTGACCCCACCATTACCACTCACCCCAATCCTGATCCAATGTGATGTCTCTGTCTCATACTCACCCTCTGATGCACCTCTTTCACGGTCAGCCTCACCCAAACCAATGCATTCATCGGTTGGCCACTTCACCATCACTCACTCACACGTCTGTACTTTCTCCCCTTGTAGGAGAAGAGAGCTCAAAATGCACACGAGAGGGCGAGGACTGGAGGGGGGGGCCACAACAAATAGTGGTCCTCACAGAGACGGAGGAGGGGGCCCTTGAGATCAGCTGCACCTTTAAGTGCCTGTCCGTCAGGGATGCCAAGACTGGCATTCCACAAACGTCTAGTGATACAACATTAACATTCATCACACACAACATGAATTGATGTTAAGAATGATTGGCATGTTGAACATCTCAGTATGCTCATCGCAACGTGACACATCTGTGATGATGTTTAATATTGCCTTCTGTTCTCTTCCAGGCTCTTCAACGTCCGAAGTGACGGGAGAGGGAGATTCCTCAGATGACTCCCGGCCTCTGAGGGCGCACCGTCACATCTTAGTGAGCCATCCACCGACGCAGATACTCACACCTCGGTGGGTCCTAGTAGTGAGTTAGTTGGCTTGGCACCTGGTGAGTCACCACACACAAGTGAGCACGAGCAGACACTGGGGTGGCAGGGGCAGCTGTGGAGAGTCCCCGTCGGTGGGCGCACTCCTCTCCAGGCTCTGCTCAGCTGGACGCAGATGCTGAACCCCAGGGGCCATCCTTTAAAAGGCGAGTGATCGAGGTACAGCAGCACATTTGCAAGGTACTGGAACAGGTGCTACGCATGCTCTCCACATTAGCGGTGAGGTTGGAGGAGTCCAATTCCTGCATTAGTGGAATGGTGGCACAGGTAAGTGCGGGAATGTCTGAGATAGTGGCGCAGGTAAGTGCGGAAATGTCTGCAATGGAGAGAAGGCTAGCCTCCATTGAAATTTAAGCACGGCTCACAAATGAGTCCATTCAGGCCCTGACAACGGCCGTTTGGACTCAGGGTGAGCAACACTCTGCCGCCTTAAACAGGCAGACAGAAACTTTACAACTGGGTTTCCAAGGCATCATATATGTCCTCCAAACTGTTCTCCAGCAGGGTGCTAGGAGTGATGTGGGCCTGGCCCAAGAGAGGGATGAAGGCGAAAGGGGACATGGAAGTGGGGACGCCACTAAAAGTGCTCCCACATCTCATCCGTTGTCCCCCTCTCAACCAGTACCCACAATGCTGCCTCCTCTCCAGGTGGCTGAGTCTGCCCCTGCACAGGTGCCGGTGGAGCAGTCTTTGGAGGGTCCCTCACGGGCTCCAAAACTCAGAGGCCGTAGGCTGAAAGCATCTAAGCAGTCAGGGCATGAACATGAGCAACCTGCCACTACCTCTGCAGCAGCCACAGGCGATGTACCACGTAGAAGTAGTAGGAAGTGAAAGGCTAAGGTTTTGTGATCACGAAGGGTGTGCACAAGGGTGTCTGACAGACTGTCATGTTTTTCATTTATATTTGGTTTTTGTTAAATTCACACTAAATGTTATACTTCTCACTATTACTGCCATGTCTTGCCCATTCTTGACTGCCTTTTGTGATAGCGCCCTTTCATGTGCTTCATCATGAACGGCGAGACTTGATGCCATTCAGTGGGTGACTTTACAGTGGGTGTATGTGTATTTGCAGGACTGTTTTGTGCAGGGGTGGGGAGGGGATGGTGTTGATGCTGCTCTTTCGAGGTGATCTGAGGACTGGACTATTCTCACTTTGTGATCTCCTTATGAGAATCGTTCATATATTCGTGACTCCCTGGCCTCATGAGCATCCAGGTGAGTCACTGCTCTGCAGAGGGGTTCCTCCTCCTCCTCCTCCTCCTCCCCCTCTGCCTCCTCCTCAATGTTGATGGCAGATGTGGATGCTGGATGAGGGCATGGGGTCTCATTAACCAGTAACCCTCTCTGTTGCGCCATGTTGTGCAAGACACAACAGGTGTCTATAATTCTACCCACTCTCGATGGTGTGTATTGAAGAGCTCCCCCAGACCGATACAGGCACTGAAATCGCTTCTTCAGCAGTCCTGTCGCATGTTCAATGACAGACCTGGTGGTGATGTGACTATCATTGTATTGACACTGTTCCTCGCTGATGGGGTTCCTCAGAGGTGTCACGAGCCACGTGTGCAGGGGGCATCCCTTGTCTCCGAGGAGCCAGCCCTTAAGGCTGTTTGGTGAGTGGAAGAGAGCCGGGATGTTGGATCCCCTCAGAATGAATGAATCATGGCAGCTGCCAGGGAATCTGGCGCACACGTGAAGAAATCTTTTCTGGTGGTCACAAATGAGCTACACATTGATGGAGAGATATCCCTTTCTGTTGATGAATAGTCCTGGCTCGTGTGGAGGTGCTCGAATTGCTATTTGGATGCAATCGACTGCACCGTGTACCCATGGGAAGCCAGCCACAGGGTGAATCCCACTGCCCTCTCCATGTGGCTGAGGTCATCCATGGGGAAGTTGATGCAGCGGGACGCCCTGCAAAACAATCCATCGGTGACCTGCCTTATGCACTTGTGGGCAGATGACTGAGAGACCCCAGCGGTGTGCCCGGTGGTGCCCAGGAATGATCCAGAGGCGAAGAAACTGAGGTCAGTGGAGACTTTAACTGCGATGGGCAATGCAATGCTGCCAGGCCCAGCCGGGAGCAACTCAGCATGAAGGAGGCTGCAGATGTCTGCGACCACCTGGCAACTCACTCTCAGCTTCCGTATGCACTGCTCCTCAGAGAGATCCAGGAAGCTGAGCCTCGGTCTGTGGACCCTCTGGCGAGGGTAGTGCCTCCTGCGACATCGCTCTCTCTGTTTTTCCCCTCTCTGCTCTTGTGCAGGTCCCTGTGGCGCACCTCTGTGTTGCGGAGCTGCAAATGGCGGAAGTGCACGCCGTGCCTGGCGAGGATGATGATGATGTTCCTCCTCCTCGGATGTACTGGTGAATGCAGCCATCGCACCGCGCGTCCTGATGGTGTCAGTTTGAGGGGGTCCAAAAAGTAGGTTAATATGTGAGAACAATTCTGAGTGTAAACCAAGAATTTTCAGTCTAAACACAAAGATCTTCCAGCCAAAAGTTTCAGAATCAGTTTCTCAGAATCAGTTTCTTTCTTGGACACACGAATCTCCATCAAAGACGGGCACCTCAGCACCTCACTCTACCGCAAGCCCACGGACAACCTCACGATGCTCCACTTTTCCAGCTTCCACCCCAACCACGTCAAAGAGGCCATCCCCTATGGACAGGCCCTGCGAATACACAGGGTCTGCTCAGACGAGGAGGAACGGGATGGACACCTACAGACGCTGAAAGACGCCCTCGTAAGAATGGGATATGACGCTCGACTCATCGATCGACAGTTCCGACGGGCCACAGCGAAAAATCGCATAGACCTCCTCAGAAGACTAACACGGGACGCAACCAACAGAGTACCCTTCGTCGTCCAGTACTTCCCCGCAGCGGAGAAACTACGCCATGTTCTCCGCAGCCTTCAACATGTCATCAATGACGACGAACACCTCGCTATGGCCATCCCCACACCTCCACTACTCGCCTTTAAACAGCCACCCAACCTCAAACAGACCATCGTTCGCAGCAAATTACCCAGCTTTCAGGAGAACAGTGTCCACGACACCACACAACCCTGCCACGGTAACCTCTGCAAGACATGCCAGATCATCGACACAGATACCACCATCACACGAGAGGACACCACCCACCAGGTGCATGGTTCATACTCCTGTGACTCGGCCAACGTTGTCTACCTCATACGCTGCAGGAAAGGATGCCCCGGAGCATGGTACATTGGCGAGACCATGCAGACACTGCGACAACGGATGGACAGACACCGCGCAACAATCGCCAGACAAGAGGGTTCCCTCCCAGTTGGGGAACACTTCAGCAGTCAGGGACATTCAGCCACCGATCTTCGGGTAAGCGTTCTCCAAGACGGCCTTCGAGACACACGACAACGCAAAATCGTCGAGCAGAAATTGATAGTCAAGTTCCGCACCCATGAGGACGGCCTCAACCGGGATCTTGGGTTCATGTCACGCTACACGTTACCCCACCAGCGAACAAAAGCTATCTGTTTTTAATATAATGGGTCATTTGCTGGCTTTCTCTGCCTTCCGGATGTTTCTGCCTCTCTCTCTCTCTCTGTTTTTTTTTCCTGTTTGTTTTTTTGTTGAATGTGTATTCGGGGGTTGTGTAGGTGACACCTCTCTGTCTGAACACGGTGATTGCCTTGGCAACGGGCAGTTGCAGGGGCAGTCTGTAAACACCATGTATTGTTCTGTGATGTATAAATGCGTAGGCTTCAAGGAGCTCCTGACATTTACCTGAGGAAGGAGGAAGCCTCCGAAAGCTTGTAGATTTCAAATAAAAATCGTTGGACTATAACTTGGTGTTGTAAAATTGTTTACAATTGTCAACCCCAGTCCATCACCGGCATCTCCACATCATAGCCAAAAGTTTGTCTGAGAGAACTGAGTGCCCTGCTGCATTAACTTACCTTTTCACCCCATCTGTCAAACAGGGATTTAAATGTCCAAATGGCTGCTGGCTGCAACCCGCTGAGTTTTCACGCAGCACGGGAAACACTATGCGGCAGTGTTGAAATCGCTTGCCAGCATGATTAATTACATTTAGGTAGATTTCTGGGTTTGGGAACGGCACGCGCACCCAGACGGCTCTGGGTCGTGTGCGTTTTTCAGCGGGTTGGAACCAGGATTCCTTCCCGCTCCAGAAATGCCCGATTTTGTTTCCCCCCTCCCCCGCCCCCAACGCACCAGCACTTTAGTCATCCATGGATCTCTAGCTTTGGACGCCCTTCCACCCTCCCCACTCCGTAGGAATGTGTCTACCCTTTTCCCGAACCAACTCCTCATTGAAATCTTTCCATTGTTCAATTACTGTTTTGCCTACCAATTTTTGATTCCAATCCACCTGGGCAAGATCCCTTTTTAACTCATTGAAATTGGCCCTTCTCCAGTTAAATATTTTCACATTTGATCGTTTCTTGTCCTTTACAGTAACTATTCTAAACTTAATGATATTATGATCACTGTTCCCCAAATGCTCCCCAATGAAACATGCTCCACCTGCCCCAGTTCATTCCCCAGAACTAGATCCAGCACTGCTTCCTTCCTGGTTGGGCTGGAAATACACTGTTCCAGAAAGTTCTCTTGTACCGATTTCAGGAATTGACCCCCTCTTTGCCCTTTACACTGTCCCAGTCTATATTGGGATATATTGAAGTCCTCCATTATCACTACTCTATAGTTCTTGCATCTTACTGTAACTTGCCTGCAAATTTGCTCCTCTATCTTCTTCCCACTATTTGGAGGCCTATAGTAAACACACTGTCGCATAATAGCTCCTCTAGTGTTCCTTAATTCTAACCAAATAGAATGTGTCTTTGACCCCTCAACTACATCAAGTCTTTGATCAATGCCACCATCCCTCCTCCTTTCTTTCCTTCTCTTTCTTTCCTGAATAACTTGTAGCCAGGAATATTAAATACCCAATCCTCCCCTTCTTTGAGCCAGGTCTCTGTTATTGCCACTATATCATCGTCCCATGTGGCGATTTGAGCCTGCAACTCACCAACCTTATATACCACGCTACGTGCATTTACGCACATGCACTCCAAACACATCATAGGCTGCCTCGCATTTGCCCCCTGTCTGATCCCTCCTATTTCTGAACTATTCTTCACTCTCATGCTGCATGTCCCTCCCAGTCCTCTGCAACCTGGTTTCTCCTATCTGATGTTTCATCCTGGTGCTCATCCCACAGTCTTGAAAATTTTTCAACCTCAGCTTCAACAGGTTTTTGGGGGGAGAGAGTTCCAGACTACCACTATCCTTTGTGTGAAGCAGTGCTTCCTGACGTCACCCCTGAATGACCTAGCTCTAATTTTAAGGTTATGCCCCCTTGTTCAGGACACCTCCCTCCAGCGGAAATAGTTTCTTTCTATCTATCCTATCAAATCCTTTAATCATCTTGAATACCTCAATTAGATCACCACTTAATCTTCTACACTCAAGGGAATATAATCCTAGCCTATTTAACCTGTCCTTGTAATTTAACCCTTTTAGTCCCAGTTTCATTCTGGGGAATCGGCACTGCACCCCCTCCAAGGCCACTATATCCTTCCTGAAGTTGGGTAAAGACTGCTGGCAAAAGTCGGGTCATGTTTAGCTTGCCAACAAGAGTCGTGCAAGTCACAGCCACCAGCGAGATTTGGGTCAGGTCAGAGATTCCAGCAAGAGTCAGGTTAGTAAGGGAGACGCAGCCTGATTATCCCTAAATCCGCCACTGATTATTTTACAACAATAGATACTCTGACCCCTAAAATCTGCCAGGGCGTGATCCTCGCAGTTAGACCAGCAACTCTTTTGCTGACCCTACTAAAGTTTGCTTGGCCAGTTTGGGCCTCCACGAGCAGGCTATCTGGTGAGTTGGGGGTGCATCTGGAATGCCTCACCCTTCTCCTCCCATCAAAGACCTCAGAAACCTGGGAAGAAGCTGGCCATCAGAAGATCGCTTCAAAAATTTTGAAAAAACCAGGCCCCAATCCCACGAAATAGTTCCGTGGAATCTTTTACGTCCACCTGAGAGGGCAGACAGGTCCTCGGTTTAACGTCACATCTAAAAGACTGCACCTCCGACAGTGCAGCACTCCCTCAGTACTGCACTGGGAATGTCAGCCTAGATTTTGTGCTCAAGTCCCTGGAGTGGGATTTGAACCCACAATCTTCTGGTGCAGGCAAAAATGCTACTAACGGAGCCACAGCTAACACTTATAAAGCAAAGGTTTGTGAGTTCATCATAGGTAGCACACAGCAAAAATAATCCCTCCTTTGCTCATGACTATTTGATTTTACAATTTACGCATGGAAGGTGGTGTTCCCCAGGGAGTTTATACAAGGGAAATGCAGAGCTGCTTGGCAATTCTGAAGGGCTGCCATTTTTCTGAAAGTGCCTTTGGGCAAATCTCCTTCTGTTTGATGCTCAAGAAGATCCATGCCTAACTTCTGTCACGATAACATCGTGCCAAGTGATGTTACGATGCATTTTGTCGGGACTTAAGTTATCGCCACACCTATTTATCATCAAATGAAAAAGCTCTGCCGAACACATTTTTTATGACGACTATGCGCCTCTTTAATTATTTTAGCACTGAGAAGCCCAGAGGCTTTCGTGTTAGCAAGTCAAATTATTTTAATTATGCATTAATAATCTCTCAAGGGTGTGTAAACACGAAATCCATTATTTATAATGTTAATTTACTGGCAAGTCCAGATACCAATGCACTGTATCTTACATCAGTAGGATTTCAAACTGGGGTTCCTGGGTCTATGGGATCTGCAGGAGGAGCCAAGGGGTTCCTGAGATCAACAGATTTTTGAATGTTTTTGCATCTTTTTGATTTACTAGAACATTATTTCTGTTGCACTCTAACAAAAAAAATCATAATTTCTGCAGTGAGACCACTCTTGAAGGGTTTTGATAGAGTAAATAAGGAGAAACTGTTTTCACTGGCAGGAGGGTCGATAACCAGGGGACAAAGATTTAAGATAATTGGCAAAAGAACCAGAGGTGAGATGAGTAGAAATTTTTTTACCCAGCGAGTTGTTATGATCTGGAATGCATTGCCTGAAAGAGTGGTGGAAGCAGATTCAATAGTAACTTTCAAAAGGGAATTAGATGTATACATGAAAAGGAAAAATTTGCAGGGCTATGGGGAAAGAGCAGGGGAAGTGAGGCTACTTGGGTAGCCCTTTCAAAGAGGCGGCACAATGGGATGAATGGACTCCTTCTGTGCTGTATGATTCTATGATTTACCTTTGGATAGCTGACAAAGTCTTTCATTAGTTTGGACAAAAGGTGTCTGGGAACCTCAGCATTTGAAAGGGGGTTCACTGGAGTGCAAGGGAGGGATCCCCCACTTGCAAAAAATGAGCAATAGACACCGTCGTCGGGCGTGTGATCTCATTGCTCACATTCGCACGCCGTTCTGCATGTGACCTTTAACCTTTTTGTGTGTTTGTTGGTGAAATGGTAATGTTAGAGGATGGGTGTTCTTACTTACACTCCTCAAAATAATAGGGTTCTAAAGCATTTATTACCTAGAATTACATCTGGTCTACAGCACAGAAACAGGCCATTCGGCCCAACTGGTCTATGCCAGTGTTTATCCTCCACACAAGCCTCCTCCCACCCCTCTTCATCTCACCCTATCAGCATAATCTTCTATTCCTTTCTCCCTTATCTAGCTTCCCCTTAAATGCATCTATGCAAATTGCCTCAACTACTCCTTGTGATAGTGAGTTCCACATTCTGACCACCCTTGATATACATAGAGTATTAAACATAGAGTGATGACTAATCATGATAATAATTACACAAACACTTAACAGCACAGTTACGGCCATACCTTGCGAGTTCACCGCAGAATTCACAAGTTACAGTTCTCGAGCTCGGGAGGGGGGTGTTCACGACTGATCAGGCCTCATCGAAATCTGAGATATCTCTCCTAATACCCCCTTTTTTATTCCTTTTTTCCCACTCTGGCTGACAGAGATGGGAGAATTTACAATGGGGAATAAGGAAATGGCAGAGAAATTAAACAAATACTTTGCGTCTGTTTTCACAGAAGAAGACACAATAAACCTCTCAGAAATACTAGAGAACCAAGGATCTGGAGAGAATGAGGAACTGAAGGAAATTAGCATTAGTAAAAAAAAAGTACTAGAGAAATTAATCCCAAGGACCTGATGATCTACATCCCAGGGTTTTGAAAGAGGTGGCTATAGAGATAGTGGATGCATTAGTTGTCATCTTCCATAATTCTATAGATTCTAGAACGATTCCTGCAGATTGAAGGGTAGCAAATGTAATCCCACTATTTAAGAAAAGAGGGAGAGAGAAAACAGGGAACTACAGGCCTGACATCAGTAGTAGGGAAAATACTAGAATCTATTATAAAGGACGTGATAACAGGACACTTAGAAAATAATAATAGGATTTGGCAGAGTCAACATGGATTTATGAAAGGGAAATCATGTTTGACAAACCTATTGGAGTTCTTTGAGGATGTAACTAGTTGAATAAATAAGGACGAACCAGTGGATGTGGTGTATTTGGATTTTCAGAAGGCTTTCAATAAGGTCCCACACAGGAGGTTGGTGAACAAAGTTAGAGCACATGGAATTGGGGGTAATATACTGGCATGGATTGAAAATTGGTTATCAGACAGAAAACAAAAGTAGGAATAAATGGGTCTTTTTCAGATTGGCAGACTGTGACTAGTGGGGTACTGCCCCAGCTATTCACAATCTATATCAATGATTTGGATGAGGGGACCAAATGTACTATTACCAAGTTTGCTGATGACACAAAACTAGGTGGGAATGTGAGTTGAGGAGGATGCAAAGAGGCTTCAAGGGGATATAGACAGGCTAAATGAGTGGGCAAGAACATGGCAGATGGAATATAATATGGAAAAATGTGAAGTTATCCACTTTCGTAGGAAAAACAGAAATGCAGTGTATTTTTTAAATGGTGAGAGATTGGGAAATGTTGATGTTCAAAAGGACCTGGGTGTTGTTGTACATGTGTCACTGAAAGCTAACATGCAGGTGCAGCAAGCAATTAGGAAGGCAAATGGTATGTTGGCCTTTATTACAGGAGGATTTGAGTACAGCTTTGGTCTCCTTACCTAAGAAAGGATATACTTGCAATAGAGGGAGTGCAACGAAGGTTCACCAGACTGATTCCTAGGATGGCGGGATTGTCGTATGAGGAGAGATTGAGTAGACTAGGCCTGTATTCTCCAGAGTTTAGAAGAATAAGAGATGATCTCATTGAAACATACAAAATTCTTACAGGGCTCGACAGCGTAGATGCAAGGAGGATGTATCCCCTGTCTGGGAATTCTAGAACCAGGGGTCACAGTCTCAGAATAAAGGGTAGGCCATTTAGGACTGAGATGAGAAATGTTTTCACTCAGAGGGTGGTGAATCTTTGGAATTGTCTACCCCAGAGGGCTGTGGAGGCTCAGTCATTGAGTACATTCAAAACAGAAATCGATAGATTTCTAGGTATTAAAGGCATCAAGGGATATGGGGATGGTGCAGGAAAATGGCACTGAGGTAAAAGATCAGCCATGATCTTGTTGAATGGCAGAGCAGGCTTGAGGGGCCGGATGGCCTACTCCTGCTCCTATTTCTTATGTTCTTAACTGAGATTCCGCATGTTTCTAGATTACCTAATCCAAATTTATCATTGAACACTGATTTGATCAGCCATAATCTAATTGAATGGAGGAACAGGCTTGAGGGACTGAATGGCCTACTCCTGTTCCTATCTTCCTATGATTATCCTGTCCTTGCAACACACAGATCAGACTCTACCCTCCCTCATTTTCCATTTCTCGGGCAATTGCCTTTTCAAAGCTGGAGCTAACAAAGGCAGCTCCTTCGGAATTTCTTATCAACTGAAGACTGTCTCTGACTTTTAATTCCCACTGACTAAACTGAACATTGAAACTTACTTAACAGGCAAAAGCTAGAAGTGAATATTACTACAATATAAAGAGAATTTTATCACAGTAAGGTGATAGGCAGGGAATGCGTGTGTTTTTCCGATCGTTGTGAATGGTTTACTTCCTTGGTGACTGAATGGTGGTGGATGTTTGTTAAGTGAATATACATGTGTGAAGTCCATTTACCTGAATTGTGTGTAAGACATTTTCTACTAAAATTAGTGCACGTGGCTAAAACGGTGTCACCATAGCCACACCTGTAGCTAGTCCATGATTTCCATTGGACAACTCTAGTGTAGAGTGACTACACTCTATCTGAGTTACAATATGGACTGGCTGGCCCTTTGGATCTCAATAGTCTTAACAGATGTTTTTTTTAATGAGTTCTGGCCCCCTTTCTTCACGTTTTATAATATCCCAAGGTTTCTGTGGCATAAAACCTGACAGTAGTGGGTCATTATAGATACAAGGATTGAAAAGCGATGGTGGAGGTTAACAGGGAAAAGCACTTTCAGATAAGGCAGAATGGCATTGCACACTGAATTCCTCTCACTTAACTAAAGAGAACACAGCAAGCGACTGGTTACATATTTGTTCAGTTAAAAACGGATATTTTTTTTTCCTTCATTTGCATTGCTAATTAATAGGGCCCTCTTGCACCAAGAGAAGGTTTAAAGATCAATTGGGATTAGTTGCATGGTATATTCATTCTCATTAACAAAGTGACAGATCGGATTGAATTTCTTCCTCCAGTCTTAATTAAATATTCTAAAATTGCCTGAATCTATTTGCAATCAGCACGCTCGTACGGTAATGACGCTCATAAATAATCTGCTTTTGTCAACTGGTTTCGGTGGCTAAAGGTCCTACCTATTGATGGGCATCTTGGACGAATGATTTATGAGGGGAGGTTAGGTGAGCCATGTCATCTGGTTGATATTACCCCCTACACTTGTCTTTGGCTGGTTGACCAGTTGATATCAGCTGGGGAACTCTTTTAGAAACCTGTGGATAGCATTGCGATCAGGTTGTTACAAACAATTTTATGTTGCTTTTGTATCTGTGAAAATGTTTTTGGTTCCGTTTAATTGGCGGCTTCTCCAGGGCAGTGCAGTCTGAGGTCTGGAGGCAGCAACCGGGAAGGAATCGGTGTTTAATCGGATCTGTCCCTTTAAGAGGGCCGGCTCGAGCATTCCCTTCAGGAAAGTCATCTAATTAGACGTATCCAGTTAATTATAGCATCATGTAAACTCCCGAGGTCATCTGGAGGTTAATTGCAGTTGCTTGTAAATTTCTGGCTCTTGGCTTTGGGGAGAGTCTGCGTGGGCAAGGTCAGAAAAAACAACTGTATGTGGCAGCTTCTCTTTCTCTTCACCACGCCCGACTCTCCCCCCTCTTTTAACACTTGAAAGTATATCTCTGAAGCATGATGGGCACAGACACACGCCAATTCAAGACTAGAGAATCTCCTGTGGCATTGCTCATCTCATACACTGGTTTATCATATGTAACATACAATATACAGTCCCCACCGTTTATAGCGGGATCGTTCGTGCGAGTGCAATTTTCCCGCTGTACGCGATGGCCGGTATAGCTGGGGTAGCGTTGTCACCATACTCTACTATATAACAAGAATGTTCCTTCTGTGTAGTGACCATTTGCCCAGTTGTTTCCTGCTCTACTCTGACCTGCAGCGTTCTTTGAATTGCAGTCAGTGCTTAGTACAAACTATAACCCCCACTCCACGTAGGTGGGATTAGGAGGGCTTAAGTACTCAAAAGGTAATTGAAGATTAACGAGGTGATAGTCACTTATTTACATACTTATGTTTGTTCTTGTAATCGGTGCAATTTAAGAGCATACAAAGATAGGTGGAAAAGCAAGTTGCGATGAGGACACAAAGTGTCTGCAAAGGGATATTGACAGGTTAAGCGAATGGGCAAAAATTTGGCAGATGGAATATAATGTGGGAAAATGTGAAGTCATCTACTATGGGAGGAAAAATAAAAAAGCAAAATATTATTTGAATGGAGAAATACTACAAAATGCTGCGGTACAGAGGGATCTGGGTGTCCTCGTACATGTAACACAAAAAGTCGACATACAGATGCAGCAGGTAATCCGGAAGGCAAATGGAATATTGACCTTTATTTCTAGGGGGATGGAGTATAAAAGCAGGGAAGTCATGCTACAACTGTACAGGGTGCTGGTGAGACCACACCTGGAGTACTACGTACAGTTCTGGTGCCCTTATTTATGCATTGGAGGCAGTTCAGAGAAGGTTCACTAGGTTGATTCCGGGTATGGAAGGGTTGTCTCATGAGGAAAGATTGAACAGGTTGGATCTATACTCATTGCAGTTTAGAAGAATGAGAGGAGATCTTATTGAAACATACAAGATTCTGAGGGGACTCGATAGGGTAGATGCTGAGAGGATGTTACCCCTCATGGGGGAATCTAAAACTAGGGGGCATAGTCTCAGAATAAGGGATCGCCGGTTTAAGATGGAAATGAGGAGGAATTTCTTCTCCCAGAGGGTCATGAATCTTTGGAATTCTTTACCCCAAAAAGCTGTGGAGGCTGAGTCATTGAATACATTCAAGGCTGAGTTAGACAAATTTTGTCAAAGGAATCAAAGGATAGGGGAAAGGGCGGGAAAATGGAGTTGAGGTAAAAATCAGATCAGCCATGATCTCGTTAAATGGCGGAGCAGGCTCGAGGGGCCGAATGGCCTACTCCTGCTCCTAGCTGTTATGGTCTTCTGGCCTTCTCGGTGCAAACTAGTAAAGGAATGCCTTGCATTTATATAGCGCCTTTCACAACCTCAGGAAATCCCAAAGCGTTTTACAGCCAATTAAGTACTTTTATTTTTGAAGTGTAGTCACTGTTTTAATATTGGAAATGCAGCAGTTAATTTGCGCACAGCAAGATCCCACAAACAGCAATGTGATAATGACCAGATAATCTGTTTTTTAGTGATATTGGTTGTGGGATAAATATTGGCCCAGGACTCCGGGTAGAACACGGAGAGGGCAGATGGGGGTTTGGTTTAACGTCTCATCCAAAAAGGCAGCACTTCTGACAGTGCAGCACTCCCTCAGTACTGCACTAGAGAGTCAGCCTGGAGGCTCAAGTCTCTGGAGTGGGATTTGACCCTACAACCTTCTGACTCAGAGGCGAGAGTGCTACCAACTGAGGGAACACCGTAATAAGATTAAGCGTAAGAGATTTAAGACAGAGAGCAGGAGCAACTTTCCACAGAAGGTTGTGAGCCTGCAATGGGCTCCTGCTTCGAGGTTAGAATTCTTTCGGGAGCTCGACCTACATCCGTAATGGCCGCTGACCCAGTAAAACAGGCCAGGGTCATGGTGGAGTGGTAAACAGTGGCCAGAAGTCTCACCCAACTTTCCTGAAATTCGCAACCCCTCAGATAATGAAGCAGTCCGTGCCCGCTTGCAGCAAGACCTGGACAACATACAGGCTTGGGCTGACAAGTGGCAAGTAACATTCGCGCCAGACAAGTGCCAGGCAATGACCATCTCCAACAAGAGAGAATCTAACCACCTCCCCTTGACATTTAACAGCATTACCATTGCTGAATCCATCAACATCCAGGGGGTCACCATTGACCAGAAACTTAACTGGACCAGCCACATAAATATTGTGGCTACAAGAGCAGGTCAGAGGCTGGTGACTCACCTCCTGACTCCCAAAGCCTTTCCACCATCTACAAGGCGCAAGTCAGGAGTGTGATGGAATACTCTCCACTTGCCTGGATGAGTGCAGCTCCAACAACACTCAAGAAGCTCGACACCATCCAGGACAAAGAAGCCCGCTTGATTGGCACCCCATCCACCACCATAAACATTCACTCCCTTCACCACCGGTGCACAGTGGCTGCAGTGTGTACCATCCATAGAATGCACTATAGCAACTCGCCAAGGCTTCTTCGACAGCACCTCCCAAACCCACGACCTCTACCACCCAGAAGGACAAGGGCAGCAGGCACATAGGAACAATACCACCTGCACGTTCCCCTCCAAGTCACACACCATCCAGACTTGAAAATATATCGCCGTTCCTTCATTGTCGCTGGGTCAAAATCCTGGAACTCCCTTCCTAACAGCACTGTAGGAGAACCTTCACCACACGGACTGCAGCGGTTCAAGGAGGCGGCTCACCACCACCTTCTCAAGGGCTATTGGGGATGGGCAATAAATGCCGGCCTCGCCAACGATGCCCACATCCCATGAACGAATGATTAAAAAAAAATTTGGATTTCTTAAAAGGCCTTCTATTGTAGTGGGCTAACCTGTATTATTATTTCAAATAAATACTTAGGCCCTGATATTCACGGGAAGGCGGGGAGGTCATGTTTCAGTGGCCGGGAAACGCGGAAATAGCGGGAAGGCGGAGGTCCTGCCGAACTTAATGGCAGGACCTCATTAGAATTTTTTGTTCCATTTCCCACCCAGCTGGCGGCCAGATTGAGAGGCTGACCGGCTGCTGGCCGAGAAAGCCTGTGGCACAAGGCAGCAGCCGGGAACCGCTGGGGGCGCTGCCCGGCAATCGGGAAGATTGGAGGTCAGTGGGGCTCAGAGCACGGCAGTGATGAGGGAGGGAGAGATCGCGGAGACGTCTAGAGTTCCTGGGGCGGGGGGTGGGTTCTGGAAATCGGGGTGAGATCGCGGGGAGGGAGCGATCAGATGGGGCAGGATTGCGCGGGAGAGATCGGGTGGGGCAAGATTGCAGGGGAGGTCTGGAGATCGGAGGGGGGAGATATCTCGGGGGTGGGGGGGTGGGGGGAGACATCACAGCAGGTTTGCTTGAGGGGCTGGGGGGGGGAAGCACTCCCGCTCCTCCTGGCCCACAAGCAGTACTGGAAAAGCACTTACCTGCTGGAGGCACCAGCTCCCGCCTCCATTTAACTGCTGGGTTTCCCGAGCCCTGGGAAACACAGCATATTATAATCACGGACCCGCCTCTCCAGAGCGGGTTACTTGGACGATCCCAAACCCGCTGCAGTAAAACAGGAAGAATTCATGTTCGGCGGAGTTGGGGGGAGGGGTTGGGGTCAGGTTTCACATTTTTATCAACTTGACCCCCCCCCCTCCTCGATCCTCTCCCACCCGTCGTGGTGGGGTTAAAATTTCCCCCTTAGTGTTTATTTTAGGTAATACAGTCACAGCTACGGAAACCACTTAATAACGTCTTCCCCCACCCCCGCCATTGCTGCCCCTCCCCCCAGCACTGCAACCACACCCGAGCCCCAGCAGCCAATCTCCCATTACTCTTGACGTCCTGATTCTGCCATCCTACTTCTCATAGCCTGGGAACCCCCTGCCTCAATAGCCATACAACACATGATCCCTCTGCCCAATCCTCCTACACCTGCTCAGAACTTCCACATTCAACAAACACGCCACCAGGCCGACAGATTATCTGGTCATTATCACATTGTTGTTTGTGGGACCTTGCCGTGCGCAAATTGGCTGCCGCGTTTCCTACATCACAACAGTGACTACATTTCAAAAGTACTTCATTGATCGTAAAGCGCTTTGGGACATAATGAAAAGCGCTGTATAAATGCAAGTCTTTCTTTTCTACTTTATATCTATGTCCCCTTGTTCTACATCCCTCAACCGTTGAAAACAGTCTGTTTCTATCCACCCTGTCCCATCCCTTCATAATTTTCAACACCCCTGTTTTAGGATCCATTTTGCCCGGACTCTCGCTGGAGTTACAGGAGGAATACATCAGAATGTCCAAGTAAATTCAGTACCCTTATATCCACATCCCACTCCTCATTCTCATTGTTTGGCACTGATGCAAATGAATCTGGACAGATAGATAATGTAGATGTCACCTGCTACACAGAGCAAAATGTTTTCCTTTCCACTATCGAACAGGGAAACCCAGGCCAGTAAAATCCAATGAATGATTTGTGCCAGACTGCTTGGGGACTAAGGTCTCTGGTTAAACCACTTCAATAATTTGGAGAATTAAAAAAAAAACGGAAAATAGGACACAAGTCAATTTATTTTTCATCCTGGGAATACAGAGACATCTTTGAGCTGAGAAATCCGTTCAAGGGATCCGAATTTAAATCTTCCACGGATCTTAAAGTGGAAGTCAACTCTGTATCCTGACCGCTTTTTACATATCTCAGTTAAATCTGCCCCTTCATCTGCTCTGAGCTGCGCTCGAACTCAAGCACCACCCTTTCCAAAGGCCATCTATTCATTACAAGACAGGAATGTTCCACAAACCAGTTCAGCCTCCCATTGTTGAAATTTCAATTCTTCAAGGAACTACGTTGTTAAAGAGGTTACGATCTGATCTTTCTCCCGAAACTTTTCACTTCTGCTAACAGCAAAGAGGCAGTTTGGATAAGCAGAGCAAGTTTCCTGTGAACTGAACCCTGCACCCCTGTGCTTGTGTGAGTGGGACTAACAACTAATCTTTAGTTACTGTATACATGAGATGCCCACCGTATTCTCCTGTCCAGTCTGAAAGATGGTAAATTCCACTCTATCAGGTCTTTACATTCCAGCTAAAACAAAGAGTCAAATTTATGTACAAAGAAAGAAAGAACTTGTATTTACGTAGTGCCTTTCACGACCTCTGTCTTTCGGATGAGACGTTAAACCAAGGTTCCGTCTGCCCTCTCAAGTGGACGTAAATGATCCCATGGCATTATTTCGAAGAAGTGCAGGGGAGTTCTCCCTGGTGTCCTGGTCAATATTTATCCCTCAACCAACATCACTAAAAAAACAGATGATCTTCTACATCCCATGAACGAATAAAATAAAAGATCTGGTCATTATTACACGTTGTTTGCTGGACCTGGCTATGTGCAAAATGGCTGCCACATTTCCTACATTCCAACAGTGACTGCCCTTCAAAACTATTTGAATTGGTTGCAAAGCGCTTTGGGGAAGTCCTGGGGTCATAAAAGCCATTTTTTAAATGCAACTTCTTTCTTTCTATCTTTCTTTAATTTCCTAATACAGGCAGCCACATCAATGGGATAAACCACCTGATTGAAATCAGGAGAGTTTTTCCATTGGCTACTCATCTAACACAGAGCGAAAGAGGGGCTTATATTGGATAACCCCTGAAATCGGGCGGGGGGTCGCGGTGCGCGAATAACCCGCGCCCAGTTGTTGAGATGCAGGCAGAACGTAACATTTGCGCTGTCTGGTGATTTACCTGATTGCTGCGAGCGGCCAGACCTAGCTGTGCTGTTGAGTGGCTGCTCACCAGAAGGAGGCCCAGATATTGCGAGTGGCTAGCGCCACTAAGAGGCAGCCTGCACCTCTTATTTGCAAAATATAAGATATGGGTCCATACGGAGTCTGGACAGAGGTCAGACATCACACTTGTAAAACACAGTTGCAGGTCCCGACCCTCTGTTTACAAACTGTTGAGTTATGTTAAAGCATTGAATAAAGGTTGCGCACTATTAAATCCCACATCCTCCAGTCTGCACACCAGGCCTCACCAATCTGCCGATCTGAGTTTGTACCAGGCCTACAAGAGAGCGTGCACCAAGGTTCTCTGATGATGCACTAGAGACCTTGGTGCAAGAGGTGGACAGAAGGAGGGGCATCCTATATCCGCAGGGGGGCAAGAGGCCCTCCAGGCATATGCTCCCGAGGCAGTGGAAGGCAGTAGGGGACGAAGTCACTGCCAGGCACATAGCACCACGAACATGGATGCAGTGCAGGGAGAAGTTCAATGCTTTGAAACAAGTGGTCAAGGTAAGTGAGGTCAACTGTAAAGTGGCATTTCCTACCAACTACACCACTAGCCGCATCCACTGTTCCATGCACTACACCCCCATCACCCACATACCAACAAACTCTTTCAATCAGTACTCAACTCTTCCAATCAGATGTTTCCTCTCACCCTCACACATTACCACTGTTGCAAGCCACACACTCACAACTCACAGGACACACACACACTGGCAGCTATTCAACCATGATAGGTACATCACCCAAACATCTTGCAGGACACACGTCCCGCTTTCTTGCAGGAGAAGGTGGCGCATAACAGGAGGCAGCAAGTGGCAGTGGCTCCATGGAACATGAACCTACTGTCCTCTCTCAGGATGACAACATTCCTGTCCCACCCTGCCACTCTGCCAGTGGTCTTGCTGTTGCCTGTCAGCTAGCCAGCCCACTCCCTGTAGAGTATTGAAACTTTATTATAGGAATATAGGAACAGGAGTAGGCCATTTAGCCCCTAGAGCCTGCTCCGCCATTCAATGAGATCATGGTTGATCTGTGATCTAACTCCACATACCTGCTTTAACCCCATATTCCATAATACCTTCAGTTAACAAAAATCTATAAATCTCAGATTTAAAATGAACAATTGAGCTAGCATCACCTGCCGTTTGCAGTGGAGCGTTCCAAACTTCTACCACCCTTTGTGTGTAGAAGTGTTTCCTAACTTCACTCCTGCAAGTCCTGGCTCTAATTTTTAGGCTATGTCCCCTAGTCCTAGTATTCAAGTATAGGAGACCTCCAAAAACAGATACAAATGCATCAGCAGCCAGAAGCAATAATCCAGCAACTAACCTGTAATTCCTGCATGGTCCCTTTAAATAATGCTGGTGGGGGGGGTGGGCTTCCATGCAGTTTTCAACCCGTTCAGCTGTGCGAGGTTAAGACGGTGCGTTGGCTGGAGCATTGAGTTCCAAAATCGCACCTGTCCCTTTAAATAAGCATTGCACACTGACCGACCGCATATTCTCCCTACTTTACATGCTGCCGGTGTTCTTTATCTGCGTGTGCGCAAACGCCTTTCCCAAGATGACGTCCGGCGCATGTCACACTAGAAGTGTGCGTGCGCATTCTGGACGCCATTTTGGGTCCTTAGGTGGCTGCGTTGCGCCTCCAAAACGAGCACTACACAGCCCAGTTCATAGCCCAGAAATTCTTTTAAAGACACAGTTAATCTGAAGCCAATCTTTAATTCACTTTATTCTATCCATAGATAATTAAAATAAACACATAATACAGAAATTTTCCCTATTCAATGCATGATGAAGATTGCACCACAGGGGCACCTTCCTCATGTCGCTCGGCATCAATGTACTTGATGAAAAGGGGCTTCGTGATCAGAGTTCTTTGAAGAAGAGACAATCATTTTCATTATGTGTCACATGCAAGTGACGTGAGGATACATTTTAATGTGATTCGAAATCATCGGGTTCTGTGCTTCAGATAAGTGAGGAAAAGGTTCACCAAGCACTTCTTTCTGTGAAAGCGATTCTGCCATAAATAAAGGAGACCCTTCTCACGCCTTGAAGGAAAGGTAAGAGGTTGCACATCGTTGCAAAAGAGAAAAAAACCATGTCCTTGCCGAACTCCACAGGTTTCCTCCACCTCAACAGGTCAATTAGGAGATCCCTGTCCGTGTGTTCAAATTTCTCTATGGTCTCGTCTCATCTTACCTCTGTGATTTCTTCCAGCCTGTTCCGACCCTCCAATATGCCGATATCAAATTACTCCTCGTCTTCCACTCCCTCCACTCCACCATCGACGGTTGGTCCTTCAGTCATCACACCCCTGCCCTACGGAACTTCCTCCTAAAATCCTCCCGCCTTGCCATCTCCCACCATGATTTCAAAAGCTTCTAAGACCCTTTTTCTTTACCCACCACTCCACCCCTGTTTCTCCCTCCAACTCAGTGCCCACTGCTCTGTAAAGTGCTCTGAGATGTTATTCTCTGTGTGCGGAGCATGTTGTAAATGAAAGTTAATCGGCCGCAAGTTGCTCATAAAATAATCTTGATGTGGAGATGCCGGTGATGGACTGGGGTTGACAATTGTAAACAATTTTACAACACCAAGTTATAGTCCAGCAATTTTATTTTAAATTCACAAGCTTTCGGAGGCTTCCTCCTTCCTCAGGTGAACGTTCACCTGAGGAAGGAGGAAGCCTCCGAAAGCTTGTGAATTTAAAATAAAATTGCTGGACTATAACTTGGTGCTGTAAAATTGTTTACAATAAAATAATCTAACAGCGTTCACCATTATTTCAGGGCAAATCGAAGAGCAAGTTCTGGCGATCTCACACGCACAGTCAAACGCGGAAATCTGGAACTTGGGCTTCCTGATTCACTGCAGATCGGGCAGCTCCACGTTAAAGAGACCTCACCCGCTCAAATCAATGGACCAGAGCAAACTTCTCTCCTGCCCAGCTAGAAACTAACTAATCTCACCAGAGGAAAAGGTACGCAGAATTATATCAGGTCTAAACTAACTTTTAATAGCATGGTAAGTATTAATAACTGACAAACAACTTCTGTGGCACTGAAATTTAACTTTTAACAATGTGGAGTCTCATTACTCCTGATTTTATTAATTTTTGGAGATTAAAAAAAATATTTTAATTAAAATATTTAAAATTTTTATTTTTTTTACTTTTTTTTTCTGTCTCTTTTATCTCAGTCCTTTAATCTTACCCTCTCTTTATTTCACTTTCTCTATTTGATTTTATAATTCATTTACTAATCTTATCTGACACTTCCTGGTTCTTACTGTAAACGGTTTGTGAATGAGATCCACTTCCTGCTTCTCCCAGCGTGGCTTGCTTCAAGCTGATTGGTGGAGGGGCAGAGAGAGCCTTTCCTCGGTCTCACCACTCAGAGAAGCCCGGGATCGACCACTGCTCTTTTTGCAGCTCTCAATCAGAGCAAGTTGGATGGGATGTGTGCAGCTCCAACAACACTCAAGATGCTCAACACCATCCAGGACAAAGCAGCCCGCTTGATTGATACCCCATCCACCACCCTAAGCATTCACTCCCTTCACCACCGGCACACCGTGGCTGCAGTGTGTACCACCTACAAGATGCACTGTGGCAACTCGCCAAGGCTTCTTCGACAGCACCTCCCAAACCCAAGACCTCCACCATCTAGAAGGACAAGGGCAGCAGGCGCATGGGAATACCACCACCCACACGTTCCCCTCCAAGTCACACACCATCCTGACTTGGAATTATATCGCTGTTCCCTCATTGTCACTGGGTTAAAATCCGGGAACTCCCTACCTAACAGCACTGTTGGAGAACCTTCACCACACGGACTGCAGCGGTTCAAGAAGGCGGCTCACCACCACCTTCTCAAGGGCAATTAAGGATGGGCAATAAATGCTGGCCTTCCAGCGACGCCCACATCCCAAGAATGAATTTTTAAAAAAAGCTGATGCCCAGAAGAGCATGAAAAGTCTGTGGGTGAGTTAGTTACTTATTAACAGCAGGTGACATACGTTCGTGGCTCAGAGCAATTTCCAGCCTTTTGTTGAGGTGAGAGCAGTGTTGATGCATTAATTATCATTGATTCACCATTACTAAATGCACTGGCATGCTGTTTGCTCTGATTCTGATGAATGAACTAAGGATAGCTTCATTGTTGTTTAGTCTGATGGCAGAAGCAGCAAGGAAGGTCACTTTGGAGCTCTTATTCTCACAGAGTAGCGCTAATTACTAATTTTAGAAAAGAGAAGACTGAGGTGCAACCTAATTGAGGTTCTTTAAGATTATGAAAGGGTTTAATAGGGTAGACATAGAGAAGATGTTTCCACTTGTGGGGGAGACTAGGCACCACAAATATAAGATAGTCACTAATAAATCCAATAGGGAATTCAGGAGAAACTTCTTCACCCAGAGAGCGGTTGGAATGTGGAACTCGCTACCACGAGGAGTAGTTCAAGCGAATAACATAGATGCATTTAAGAGGAAGCTGAATAATCACATGAGGGAGAAAGGAATAGAAGGATACACTGATAGGGTTAGATGAAGTAGGGTGGGAAGAGGCTTGTATGGAGCATTATAACGGGCATGGACCAGTTGGGCTGAACATTCTATGTAATTCTATGTAATCTGCTCCCCTGGCTGGGAAGTCTAGATCCAGGGGTCACAGTCTCAGAATAAGGGGTAGGCCATTTAGGACTGAGGTGAGGAGAAATTTCTTCACTCAGAGGGTGTTGAATCTTTGGAATTCTCTACCCCAGAGGGCTGTGGAGGCTCAGTCATTGAGTACATTAAAAGCAGAGATCGATAGCTTTCTAGATATTAAAGGCATCAAGGGATATGGGGATGGTGCAGGAAAATGGCATTGAGGTAGATCAGCCATGATCTTGTTGAGTGACGGAGTAGGCTGGAGGGGCCGGATGGCCTACTCCTGCTCCTATTTCTTATGTTCTTACGTTCTTACATAGTAAACACTGGTTGCAATATATCTTATCAACCATTAATTGCTTTATAGATTTTTAACGTTTGCATACGAACTATGATCTGTTCCATATTTAAGCCCAATCAGACTCTTTTCCAGAGCAAACAACTGCCACATCTGCCATTGTCCCCTATGGCTGCTTCAAAAGAGGTTTGCACTAATCCATCGTAATCCTGGAGCCAGATGGTTTTACCAAATCCCATCTGCTACTCCTACTTCAGTGACAGCCTGGCTCAGTGGTAGCACTCTTGCCTAAGTCAGAAATTTGTAGGTTCAAACCCGCTTAGGGAGTTAAGCACTTTATCTAGGCTGATGCTTCAGTGCAGTGCTGCAGGAGAGCTGCATGGTTGGAGGTGTTGGGCTAGAAATTGGTATAGCTTGCACCCGATTTTTGGGCGTAAAATTGGTGCAGAGCATACCAATTTAGCAGTGGGTCGGTCTGCGGCCAATCTGCACAGGCGTTGGTCCCACTGCTAAATTCGTGGGGCCCTTTTTTCTTTCGGTGTCCCGGGTGGATGCCTAAAACACTTGTTGGACCGCTTAAATATGTAAATTAAGGGCCTAACGCCTGATGAAGGATTCCATTGAGAAATTAGTCAAGATGAGCTGGGCAGACTTCGGGCCTGCTCCGTTCAGGATTCTTCAACAGCTCCTGCGGTCACCAACTCCAGGCAAGTTAAAAAAAATGTTAAAAACCCAACCTGTGGAGCTAGGAAGAGCAGGAGTTCTCCCCTGACGCCACAGGAGTCGCAATCGCACCACCCTCCACCCCCCCTGCCCTGTAGCCTGCTCCAATCCTCCATCCCAGGACTTACCTGAGGGTTGCTGCCGGCGAGGAAGGAGATCCAACATTGATGTCTTGGCTCAGGTGAGCTGCCTGTGGAGGTGGGACCAGCTCCGGCACCTCACGCCGAGTTTTTTGATGAAGCCTGAGGAACGATTTCCATCGATCCTCAGGCCTCTCGGTTCGGGCGCGCGTTGGCCGAGTCTGGGCCCAAAAACAGGCCTAGACTAATTTCTAGACCATTATAAATCAGTACATTAAACTCAATCTGCCTGTTTAGATGATGTAAAAGATCCCACGGTACAATTCAAAGTCGGGGATTTCTCCTGGTGGCCTGACCAACAATTATCCCTCAACCAACACCACCAAAACAGATTAACTGGACATTTACCTCATTGCTGTTTGTGGCACCCTGCTGTGTGCAAATTGGCTGCTGAATTTGCCTAAATAACAACAGTGACTAACTACACTTCAAAAGCAATTTGTTGGCCGTGAAGCGCTTTGGGACATCATGAGGATGGAGAAGGCATCATATAAATGCAAGTTCTTTCTTTTATTATTTATATAAAATCGTGAATGTCACTGAATTATCAAAAAGTGAACTCTTCGTTTTATATCACAACTTATCATGTGGTTCTGAATCAAAGTGCTTCACACGTTGAATTATTAATTTATTGTTCGAAATCAGGAATTGATGACTAATTACTGATTGAAATTATCTCTGACTAATAAGGCGCAACTATTGTGACAGGAAGCAAAGACAACCAATTAATAAAATGAACAGTACTAAAACAAACAATACTAAAAGGTGTCTATTAATCGGCAATAAATGTTCAATTATTTGTATCAAGCTATGTTCTTTTTGAGTAATACGGACAGGTCATTTATTTAATGATGAAAATATTCAAATTGCTGTTCAGTTTACTTCTCAGTAAAAATAAACGCAGCTTGGACTCATAACTCTAAATCTGATCTCTAAATCCTGGCTGACAATCCTTTCAAGTGCAGATCACTCTGAATGCAATTTGTTTGCACTGCAGAATCTATATAGGGAAGAATGATTAGGGTTTAGAAATTGTAAACAGTCCCACATCATTATAGTGTTCAATATGCTTATTAAAATAAATGAAAACTAATAGCTACAGCAGTGAAGCTGACACTCCCTTCATGTGTGATTTTGCTGCCCTCATTCTCCCCTACAAGGAATTACTTTGCATTTGCCAATACGAGGAGACTATTATGATGATGGATAGTGGTGAAGATATTTCAGTTCATTCATATACACATGTTAATAATTCAAATATTTGTACTTGTAATGAAACCATTTGTTGCGCAGTTGATACAGCTAATACTCCAAGTTTACAATTATACCAGAAATTAAATGCAGTGCAACCTCATTGTTCAAACCCAGGGGCACCAGCCAACTTTTTTCTTATCAGGGATTATATTGTCTGCTCGTTATAATAAAGCTTCTCCGGGGACCAGGAATAAAGTTTGTTCTATCAACAGTTTGTAACATTACAGTTTGTAAAGGCAAAGATAGCCGTGGCTCAGTGTTAGCACACTCACCTCTGAATCAGTTCATAGTCCCACTCCAGAGGCTTGAGCACATAACCTAGGCTGACACTTCAGTGCAGCACTAAGAGAGTGCTGCACTGTCAGAGGTGCCGTCTTTCAGATGAGATGTTAAACCGAGGACCTGTCTGCCCTCTCAGGTGGACGTAAAAGATCCCATGGCACTATTTCGAAGAAGAGGAGGGGAGTTCTCCTGGCCAATATTTATCCCTCCACCAATGTCACTAAAAAACAGATTATTTGGTCGTTATCACATTGCTGCTTGTGGGATCATGCTGTGCGCAAATAGGCTGCAAGGTTTCCCTACATTACAACGGTGACTACACTTCAAAAATACTTCATTGTTGTAAAGCATTTTGGGATGTCCTGAGGTCGTGAAGGGAGTAATATAAATGCAAGAGTTTCATCTTTCTTTCTAGATAACATAATATAGAGAACATGCAATGTATCAAAAAAGTTACTTCATATTGGCTCTTATAAATTTCACACTTAAAATAGTGCGACCCAGAACTCATTTGAGATAAAGGCGACTCAGATTCTGTGTAAGGAACCCATATTTTTAATGCAGACTCATTCTACAGTGTAGCAAAGTGGAAGTAGGTGAAAGAAACTCCAAGGAGTACAATGAAATCATAATAAACGGGTCTCATTCGATATGTTATCAGTGGATCAGGGATTATGTTAACTTAATTTTAAAGGAAATATTTGTCCAGCATAATTTATTCCTCCTACAGCTTCACATAATTACAATTAAAAAACAACACCTATGGGTATATTTTCCACTTTGTGTGAAGTTGAAGAAAAATATGTTTGTTAAAACCATCATTGTCGACCTGAAACAAAAAAAAATGCTGAAATTTTAAAAAATGCTGGAAACACACAGCCGCCCTGTCAGTATCAGAGAGAAAAATAGGCTAGTGTTTTTGCTACAGACCCTGTATTGGACGGATGTGCTGTGCATATTTAATCTTTTCCATTTCTGTGTCATTCTAAACTTGCGTGGCACTATTTGAGGAAGCTCTGTCTTGGCCAACGTTTCTTCCCAACAACATCATCATTTCCTGCCTGCGGGATCTTCCTGTGTGCAAAATGGCTACCGCATTTGCCTACATAACAACAGTCGCTGCATTTCATGAAGCCAAAGATAGGTAAGTATGTGGAACAGATTATCGGCACAGGTGGTGGAACAAGGAACCTTAATGGGTTTCGAGAAAAAACTAGACAGGTTCTTGTCAACAAATGGGATTCAGGGTTATTAGAAATGCACCAAGGGAATACAGTGGATAGGTGGGATAGATGGGCTGAAGGTCTTCTCCTGCCTGAAGCTGTTACTATGTAAGCACTTTGAGATATTTTTGAGAGATATAAGAAGGTGCTATATCTATGATATTTTAAAAGTCTAGTAGTCTTGTGGTGTCTCCCAAGGTCAAATAGCCTACCCACGCTCACTATCTAAGCTTATACATGAAGGAACGTCACTTAGGCCAGGTACCAGAGAGCACCAACAGGGCTACAGCTGCACCTGTTGGTGCCTTCTGGAGGGCACAAATCTAGAGGGGAAAGAAAAAAAATCTTAATGGTAGTATTTTAGCTGCAGGAAAGTATCACTGAAACATTCCTTCAATGTTACAATGCCTCCTCCTACGCCTCACCTCCATCATCCAGCTGGGTGGGACTGCGCTCGCCTGGTTCCATCCAGTCATAGCCAGAGAATCACCTGCAATGGCTTCTCTTCCCCTCCTGCAGAGTTACCTCTGGTGTCCCCCAAGGATCTATCCTTGGCCCCCTCCTATTTCTCATTTATATGCTGCCCCTCGGCGACATCATCCGAAAACACAATGTCAGATTCTACATGTACGCTGACGACACCCAGCTCTACCTCACAATCACCTCCCTCAACCCCTCTACTGTTTCTCATTTGTCACATTGCTTGTCCAACATGAGCAAAAATTTCATCCAACTAAATAATGGGAAGACCAAAGGCATTGTCTTTGGTCCCCGCCGCAAACTCCATCCCTCTCCCTGGCCACTGTCGGAGGCCGAACCAGACCGTTCGCAACCTTGACGTCCTATTTGACCCTAAGATGAGCTTCCGACCACATATCCGCTCCGTCACCAAGACCGCCTACTTCCACCTCAGTAACATCGCCCATCTTTGCCCCGCCTCAGCTCATCCGTTGCTGAGACCCTCATCCATGTCTTTGTTACCTCCAGACTGGACTATTTCAATGGTCTCCTGGCCAGCTTCCCATCTTCCACCCTCCATAAACTTGAGGTCATCCAAAACTCTGCTGTCCGTATCCTAACTCGCACCAAGTCCCTATCACCCCTGTGCTCGCTGACCTACATTGGCTCCCAGTTTGGAATGCCTTGATTTTAAAATTCTCATCCTTGTTTTCAAATCCTTCCATGGCCTCGCCTCTCCCTGTCTCTGTAACCTCCTCCAGCCCTACAACCCTCCGAGATCTCTGCGCTCCTCCAACTCTTGCCTTTTGCGCATCCCTGATTTTAATCGCTCCACCATTGGTGGCCGTGCCTTCAGCTGCCTAGGCCCTAAGTTCTGGAGTGCCCTCCCTAAACCTCTCCGCCTCTCTACCTCTCTCTCCTCCTTTAAGACGCTCTTTAAAACCTACCTCTTTGACCAAGCTTTTAGTCATGTGTCCTAATACCTCCTTACGTGGCTCGGTGTGAAATTTTGTTTGATAATCGCTCATGCGAAGTGCCTTGGGACGTTTCACTACATTAAAGGTGCTATCTAAATGCATTTGCTGTTGTTGTTACAAACCATTCCCAATGGAAGGTATGCTGCACAACAGAGATGGTTTTGAAGCATTAATAAAAAACATATTCTCCATTTCAAAGTCTGCTAGTCTACTTCTATCACAGCAGTACCAAGGTTTAGCAGGCCATCTATTAAACGTCCTCTGAGGCACACTTACAGTCATTAACAACATGAAGTGCGAGGTTCTGTTGGACCCTATTGACAACACGTTTTGTGGCATTCAATAATGGAAACTGTTTTTTGAATGCCGAGTAGCATCTTAAGTAGGTCATACAATGAAAATGCCCCCTATGTGTCAAACAATGGCTAACAGGAATCACAGGACTGAAGGTTTACAGACAGGCACGAGGGTTAAGGTAATGAGCCATCACAACATTGCAGTCACTAACCATCTTGTAAGAGGTCAAAACTCAGCCAATTCCAAGTGCACTGGAGAAGCTGCCACTTTAGACTAGGATTTTATTCGGGGAGAGCTACTAGACATCGCCTGTTCAATAAGTTATTCACTGCCGGTATTTTAAGTCTTGGGAGAAAACAACAACACAACAACTTGCACTTATATATCGTGCCTTTAACATAGTAAAACGTTCCAAGGCGCTTCACAGGAGCGTTATCAGACAAAATTTGACACCAAGGGCTCGATTTTACCACCCGCTATTGGGTGCGTTCTCGGCGGGGGGGGCCCTGAAAATCGCGAAATCCAGGAGCGGGACCGGATCCCGCCTCGATCCCGGCCACTTCCGGGTTCCCCGCTGACACGCCGGCGTGCGCGCGCAGCCCCCGCTGGTGGGAATCCCGCAGGCAATTAAAGCCAGCGGGATGCCACTTGACAATATTTAGTTAGGTATTTCAGGTCATTAACTGACCTGATTAAAGGACTATGTGGGATTTTTGAACAACATGGGACTGTTTCCCACACTGGGGGAAACACTCCCAGCTCGAATGGACGTGTTGCAGCTGTCAGCCTGTGGCAGCTGCAAAGGTCCATTTGACAGGTGTGGGGGTGGGGGAGACCCTCACCCATTGCAGGAGGCCACTCTGTCACTTGGGACAAAGTTTGGCCTCCACCACCCTCCTCCTGACGGTCAAAGTCACCAACCTGCACACTTACCCCGGGGTCCGGAGACATGTACCTACCTTGCGGACCCCCTCAGATGTACATCTTGCGGATGGGGGCCGCCATAGCTGCAGTCATGACCTCCTCGGAGGGCAAACAGCATCACCAGCCTCACCAGCCTCGCCATCCACGCCGTCCACCTCTGACACGTGGAGCTCCACAACAGAGTGCTGTGACACATCCACCTGTACAGCAGGAGGGAGGGCTACCGCAGAGAGAGATGTGTCGCAGAGGGCACTACCCTCGCCACAGATTCCACAGACCGAGGCTCAGCCTCCTGGACCTCTCTGAGCAGCAGTGCACACGGAGGCTCAGAGTCACTCAACATGTAGCCATGGACATCTGCAGCCTCTTTCATGCCAAGCTGCTCCTGGCTGGCCCGTGCACCATCTTCCTACCTGTCGCTGTCAAAGTCACCACTGCCCTCCCGAACTTCTCCTCCGCAGCCATGCTAAAATCGGGCCCCAAGTCACATAAGGGGATATTAGGACAGGTGACCAAAAGCTTCGTCAAAGAGGTAGATTTTAATGAGCACCTTTAAGGAGAAGAGCGAGGTAGGGAGGCAGAGAGTTTTAGGGAGGGAATTCCAGAGCTTAGGATCTAGGCAGCTGAAGGCACGGCCGCCAATGGTGGAGTGATGGAAATCTGGGAAGAACTTATACCCATGGCAAGAGATATACTGAGATATGGAACACGACTTCATTGCAACTATGCAATAACAATTAGGAAGTTCCCACAGCTTCTTTAACAGCAGTGACAGCTATCGGCAGGTCCTAACTCAACATGAGTCACATTTGAAAGGCAAAAGCAACTGTGAAACCACAAGTCGCCACTAAACAGAATGAGATCAAACTTATAAACTACAATCCAACACCACAAGGAAAACAAAACCCCCAATGAAATAGAAACTGGGTGGGGG
The DNA here is from genome assembly GCF_035084215.1 of Heptranchias perlo. NCBI lineage: Eukaryota > Metazoa > Chordata > Chondrichthyes > Hexanchiformes > Hexanchidae > Heptranchias > Heptranchias perlo. The sequence goes on along the minus strand of NC_090331.1, from coordinate 12,304,311 downwards.
GGGGGGTGAGGGGTGAAGGAGGGAAATCATGTTTTTAAAACCAAGTTTTTTGGAGGGTGTTAATTGTATCCATGTGATTTATATCAATTAGTTTTAATTGAATTCAGGTGGTGTGTATCAATTGAGAACACTCTTGTATCTATTTATAAGAGAGCTGATCCAGGGTAATGTGGAACTCTGTGAATAAAGGCTTGGAAACAACTGAAGATGAGGCTCTAGCATTCAATCCTTCACCACCTGGCGATCCAATTTGTAGCAGGGGGTACTCGCAATATTTGAAGAATGACAAACATAGAAACGTAGAAAATAGGAGCAAGAGTAGGCCATCCGGCCCTCTGGGCCTGCTCCGCCATTCAAAGTGATCATGGCTGATCGTCTAACTCAGTACCCTGTTCCTGCTTTTTCCCCATATCCCTTGATCCCTTTAGCATTAAGAAGTATATCTATCTCCTTCTTGAATACATCTAATGACTTGGCCTCCACTGCCTTCTGTGGTAGAGAATTCCACAGGTTCACCACCCTCTGAGTGAAGAAATTTCTCCTCATCTCGGTTCTAAATGGCATACCCCGTATCCTGAGACCGTGACCCCCTGGTTCTGGACTCCCCAGCCATCAGGAACATCCTCCCTGCATCTAGTCTCTCTAGTCCTAATATTTCAAACCTTAATATTTCAAAAATATGGTTTTCTTCCTACGATATGTTGCAGCAGCCAGCCAGCCTTCTTGGTAAGTAACAGGATATTATCGTAATATTATAATTTATGAAGCTCAACTCAAGCTCGAGAAACAACACTTCATCTTTCGATTAGGCACTTTACAGCCTTCCGGCCTCAACGTTGAGTTTAACAACTTCAGATCATAACCACTGCTCCCATTTTCTCCTGGACATTTACACCTCCTCTGGACCTAGCCTTTGTTTCTGTATATCATCCTTTTTGTCATTTAGTCACTCCTGCCCTCCACCCTATCACAGACATTTCCCTTTTGTTCATCCCCCCCCCCTGCCCCTCTTTACCCTGGCTTTGTATTTCATTAAAAACTGCTCATCGCCAACATTTTCCAGTTCTGATGAAAGGTCACCAACCTGAAATGTTGACTCTGTTTCATTCTCCGCAGATGCTCTCTGACCTGCTGAGTGTTTCCAGCATTTTCTGTTTTAAATTTTTTTATTATTATAACGTATTTGCGTGCAACTAAAATATGAACGTACGAAATTGACAGGCAGGAAAAGACTAGCCGATCCATCGAGCCTGCCCCACACCATGATGGTCGGTGCATCGTGACTAAACACTTCTTCCCTTCCCCAGCGTCTCACCCCACACCCCCCACACCACCTCCCGCACCTATGTAATCTCCTGGGAGAGGCAAAAAAAGAGGAAAAAACCCAAGGCCAATATGGGAAAAAATGCTCTGGAAAATTCCTCTCTGACCCCCTCAGGCGATCGAAACCAGTCCAGGAGATCACATGGACCAAATCACAAAGCATCAGTTATGCTGAAATCATAGTGGGGACAGAGTTCTGATATGGTCCCCTCACAGGAAGATCTTGCGGATAAAATTTTTAATTGTATCCGTGTGATTTATATCAATCAGTGTATTCAGGTGATGCATATTAATTGTATCCACTTATAAGAGAGCTGATCTAGGGTGTGGTGGCGGTAATGTGGATCACTGTGAATAAAGGCTTGAAGCAACTGAAGACTATCTTTCACCACCTGGCTATCCAGTTTATAACAAAAATGATTAATAGAACAAAACTTGACAGCACATCTGTGCTTGCTTCTAACATTGGGCACTGACAAAGATTTAAAAATGTACTTCATTTACTTTTAGATTTATCCTGTTGGCATTTATTAGGAAAGTGCCCTGTTCACCTGACATCAAAAATAACCGGGAAAAGGTTTGATAAATATAAGTGAGAAGCCGAGATCAGATTTCAAAGGACACTGGTTACAGAACTGTTGCGGGAAATGGAGCAGTTGAGACGATTAGCATCGATGCATTTAAGGGGATGCTAGTTAAGTACATGAGGGAGAAAGGAATAGAAGGATATGCTGATAGGGTGAGATGAAGTAAGGTGGAGGAGGCTCATGTGGAGCATAAACACCGGCATAAACTTATTGGGTCGAAAGCTTTGTTTCTGTGCGGTAAATTCTATGTAATTCTATGTAATGAAACGAGACAAGGCAGCAGAAGGTGAAGATTTTCAGGATAAATGCAGCTCTAGGGAATCAAATACTCCGGGAAACCCCACTGTTACTGTTCAAGCTTTCTAAACAATATTTCTTTGACAGTAGCTGACCAGACTGGGGAACCAGGAGTGAACATTTTAGGTTGCTTAGCCTAAGGCTAATAATTGCCCTCTTAGCAGTAACACTGCACACTGGAATTCATTGAGTATTCTCACAGTATCTCCTGGAGATCAGGAAGGGGAGAAAATACCAAGCACTTAGACCCATTTTGTTAAAGCTAACAGTACTGATCAAATTTATTTCCAATTTGGTGACATTCAACAAAAACAACTTGCATTTATATAGCGCTTTTAGCATTGTGTTACATCCCAAGGTGCTTCTACCAATTAGTTTAAATCTATGTCCCCTGGTCACTGACCCCTCTGCTAAGGGAAATAGGTCCTCCCTATCCACTCTATCTAGTCCCGTCATAATTTTATATACCTCAATTAAATCTCCCCTCAGCCTCCTCTGTTCCAATGTAAACAACCCCAGCCTATCCAATCTTTCCTCATAACTAAAATTCTCCAGACCTGGCAACATCCTCGTAAATCTCCTCTGCACCCTCTCTAGTACAATCACATCTTTCCTGTAAAGTGATGACCAGAACTGTACAATTAGAAATGCAATTAGTCCCATTCCCCTGCCCTTTCCCCACAGCCCTGTAAGTTTTTCCCCTGCAAGTATTTATCCAATTCCCTTTTGAAAGTTACTATTGACTCTGCTTCCACCGCCCTTTCAGGCAGCGCATTCCAGATCATAACAACTCGCTGCCTAAAGACATTTATCCTCATCTCTCCTCTGGTTCTTCTGCCAATTACTTTAAATTTGCCAATTACTTTAAATCTGAGATGTAATCTTTCATCGAGTTGCATCGACAGCACATAAGCAGGCCCTTCGGCCCAAATGGTCTATGTTGGTATTTATGCTCCACACGAGCCTCCTCCCTCCCTACTTCATCTAACCCTATCAGCATACCGGGTGTCTTACCTTTAGTTATTAACCTATAAAGATTAAATAAAGTAAGTAGAGTCTATAATGATATATGTTCTATTGTAGTCCATTGGAAGGTATAGGATTAAAAGGCGGAAAGCAATTTCCCTTAATTTCTTATGCCATTAACGATATTCAAATGGTTGTCCAAGGCACCATGACATCTGATCTAACACAAAGTGAATTAAAAAAAAATGTGGCACCATTAGCCTAGCAACAGGAGAGCCCCTGTTACAATCACTGAATAACAAAAGGAAACAACTTACCATAGTATTTCATTACTAGCTTAGCAATCTACAGTTCCCAAAAATAATTAGATGTCAGTGTGCTCACAGCAGCCCAATTCACAACATAAAAGGCATGGATTTAAGCTCCGGGGCAATCTGACACTTGAATCTTGCAGCTTCAGTTGAGCGTTGTTCACTTTCGAGGAAGGCTATTTAGAGAAATGCTTCCTGTAGTGCCAACTAACTGCGCACTTCAAAGGTGAGAGCTGACATCCCTACTGTCCTACAAGAAAAAAACACCTCGGGCCTGGAATATCCACAATCCCGCCGTGCCGCCGTGATGATGGCGGAGCGGGGAATAGTTGGAAGACGGCCTCACCCTGCCGGAGCTTCCGGGATCAGGACGGGAGCAGAAGCGGAAGTTTACTGGTTATCGTTTCTCAGCCTTTTGGCTAAGATCAAGTGCGGTATCCGATCTTCAAAAGCAAAATACCGTGGATGCTGGAAATCTGAAATAAAAACAGAAAATGCTGTGGAGAAAGCAACAAAATTAACCTTTCAGGTCGATGACCCTGCACCAGAACTGGAAGAAGTTGAAAATTAGACAGTTTTTAAGCAAGTACGGAGCCAGGGAAATGGGGGGAGGAGGGGAGGAAAGAACAAAAGGGAAGGTCTCTGATAAGGTGGAGGGCAGCAGTGATTAAATGACAAAAGGGATGATGGTGCAAGGCAAGGGGATTGGTAATGGGACAAGTAGAGAAACAAAAGATGGGTCTAGAGAAGCTGTAAATGGCAACAGCAGAACCATTACCAGGACCTGCTGTCCGAAAAAATGGGAGCAGTGATTATGATCTGAAGTTATTGAAATCAATGTTGAGTCCGGAAGGTTGTAAATCACCTAATCGAAAGATGAGGTGTTGTTCCTCGAGCTTCCATTGAGCTTCATTGGAACAGTTTAGGAAGCCGAGGACTGAGAGGTCAGAGTGGGAGTGGGACAGGGAATTATAATGGCAAGCGACCGGCAGGTCAGGGTCACGCTTGCAAACTGAGCGAAGGTGTTCAGCAAAGTGATCACCCAATCTGCGTTTGGTATCCCCAATTTAGAGGAAACCGCATTGTGAGCAGTGAATACAATATACTAAATTGAAAGAAGTACAAGTAAATCGCTGTTTCCCCTGGAAGGAGTGCTTGAGGCCCTGGGCGGATGGAAGGGATGAGGTGAAAGGGCAGGTGTTCCATTTCTTGCGCTCGCATAGGGAGGTGCCGTGGGGAGGAGAGCGGGTGTTGGGGATAGTGGGAGAGTGGACCAGGGTGTTGTGGAGGGAGCGGTCCCTTTGGAATGCAGAAAAGGGAGGGGGAGATGTGTTTGGGGGTGGCATTGCGCTGGAGGTGGCGGAAATGGCGGAGGATGATCTGTTGAATGTGGAGGCTGGTGGGGTGGAAGGTGAGGACAAGGGGGACCCTATCGTGGTTCTGGGAGGGAGAGGAAGGGGTGAGGGCAGAAATGCAGGGACCGCTCCCTCCGCGACACCCTGCTTTTTCCTATCAATTTTATGTTCATCCAGGTAAGGAATGCTACTCTGGGAAGATGAGTGGGAAGGTGGCTGGTGTAGTGGATTGTCTTCTGTCCCTGTGATCTGGGTTCAAATCCAAAGTTTCCATTGTTAGGCACCGAGTAGATTTCCTGATTGGTTACTCACAATTTTTGGCATAAAATGGGTGTGACTCAATTGTAAAATTGAGTGGAGATAAGAACCGCTGGAGCTCCACCCCTTTCTCACCCTGTTCAAGTTTGCAATCAGACAATTTTATGGCATGCATGCAAATGAGTGCATAATGATGTAATTCCTATGGCTTCTGTAATTTCTGCTTGGTTAATCCTGTTTCCTTTACCCTCCCGTATAAACTGGGTGCTCAGGTTGCTCGGTGCTGAGGCCCTATGGAAATCAGTTAAAAGAGACAAGAATTGAGATTACCACATTGTCAGGTCATTGCTAAAGCTTTTCTCTTGTTTAGTTTTCTTGGGGTTTTTTTGTTTCATTTGCCACTGAAGTATTTAAAAGTCTTTGTGGTGCTGTCTTTTTTTGATCCCCGCTATCATCCCATCATAATGGGTTTTTCACTGGGGATCGGGGGGGTGGGGGGTGAAGAGAATTTATTTTACACAGCGAGTTGTTATGATCTGGAATACATTGCCTGAAAGGGCGTTGGAAGCAGATTCAATCGTAACTTTCAAATGGGAATTGGATAAATACTTGAAGGGGAAAAAATTTACAGGGCTATTGGGGAAGAGCAGGGGAGTGGGACTAATTGGAATTGGATAGCTCTTTCAAAGGGCCACCACAGGCACGATGGGCTGAATGCCCCCTTTTTGTGCTGCAAGATTATATGATTCTATAATTCCCCTATTTCTGTGATTTTTGGAGGGAAAAGATGGCCAATAGGTCAGCTGCACCAGTGGTGCTCAGCACCCGTCTACTGGTACCCACATACCAGAGTGTATAGGCAGAGAGGTACATTCCTCGATTTGTCTGAGGAACAATGCGTGCAAAGGCCTCAATTAACCAGGAAAGCCTTGATGGAGTTATGCTGCATGCTGCAAGAAGACCCCTAGTCAACCTCCACCGCGTGCACTGTACTGCCAATGGCTGTAAACGTCACAGTCATACTCAACTTCAAGGCATCAAGGTCATGCCACTGGGGGACATCAGGACTAGAAGCTATGTGTAGATGTGTGAAACAAGTCATAAATGCCTGGTTTGTTCAAGCCGCACAGTTAATATCCTTTCCCAGAGACTACCAGCAGAAGCATGGGTGGGCTATACAATTTTACAGAGTGTCAGGATTCTCGACGACCAGCAGGTTATAGGTTTCATCCAGGTGACCTTATGTACGCCATTACATAGAAACACACAGAAGTTACGACATGGAAACAGGCTGTTTGGCCCAACCAGCGTTTACCCTCCACACAAGCAAACAGTTTTAATCTCATTTACCCATCTTGTTCCCCTAACCCTTCAACCCCTCTTCTTTCATCCACCTTCAATGTTGACATGGTGACAACTTTCAAATTCGGCAGGAGCAGAAAGCTGGCAGTATTGGCTCAGCCGCCTGTTATACACCCTGCCTGATTTATCTTTCCATTGGCCGGATCGATACTGTCAGTTTTCCACCCCAGCTGCACACGAAGGTTACCCCCCCCGTGGTTTCTGCCTCGACCAGTAACCCCTGGAAATTAATTCACAACTCTCTGCGTAAGGAAGTTTCTCCTGCCCTCTATTTCAAATCTCTTACATTTAATTTGCTATAATTGGCCCCTTGTTCTTGACCCCTCAGCTACTGGAAAGAATCTGCTTCTATCTACCCTGTCCCATCCTTTCCTAGTTTTAAATTCTTCTGCCATATCGTTCCACAGTCTGCGTTGTTGTAACGAAAAGAAGCCCAATTTTCCAAGCCCTTTGTCATAACAGGCTTTGTACCTTCTCTAATCAACCAACATCCTTCCAATTGTGTCGAGTCCATTGCTCTAATGTCACTACCTACAAGAATAGAAAAGAAATCTGCTCTCTCAACGTGCAGCTCATTTGCATCTGATTATGCAAGTCAATGCTTACTCCTGAGGCAACTTTCACAATTCCTTCATTTTAAGGTAATCCACTGCACCACCGTTATTTGACCCACAAAGGCAAGTCTCAGGGTGGTTTCTGGATGGTTAAACCTATCATGACTCTTGACATCTGTGTGGTATCCCAAGAGTAAAGCTGCGCTGGCATCCATCAGTGTAATCATTGAGCAGGCCATTGGCACGTTGAAGCAATACTTCAGACACCTGGATTAGGGTTGCCAACCCTTCAGGATTGCCCTGGAGTCTCCAGGAATTAAAGACTAATTTCCAGGACACTTCTGCGAGCAAAACCCAGGAGAAAATCATAGGGGCAATAAAAAGTTGTGTTTTTTTTTTAATTCTCTTTGAACACTTATGTTTATTAATTACAAAAATATCAGATATGGGAAAAAAGGCTGTTTGACTGACAATCACGAATCATCCAATCGGATTACGAAGAGTCTATTCACTTTCTGACTGGCCGTGGGAAGGCGGGGCACCGCGAGGACGGACGTGTCGGGCGACCAATGGTGGGAGTGTGGGGGCGGGGTGGTTGGAGGCAGGAGGTCATGAGGTGACACCTCCAGGGATAGGTCCAACCAGCGTTGGCAACCTTAGCCTGGAGAGATCTGCAATACAGGCCAACAAGGCTGCAAGGATTGTTGCTGTATGCTTAACAACATTGCCTTGCAAAGAAGCATCATCATGGAAAGCCAGGAAAACCAATCACAGCAAGGGGACCAGCAAGAGGAGCAGAAGGAGCCTGAAGAGGCTGCTGAAGAGAACCACTGGTTTGTGAAGCTCTCACACAGGAGAAGCTCTCATAACTTGGAAACGAGCCATGCACAATTATCCCCTCCGTGTTAATTAATTTCTCAATGACTCAGAGATTACACATTTTAATGTGTTTACAGCCAAATAAATAATATCATAGAACCGTAGAAAGTTACAGCACAGAAGGAGGCCATTCGGCTCACCGTGGTCCGTGCCGGCCGAAAAAAAGCTATCCATTTAATCCCACTTTCCAGCACTCGGTCCATAGCCCTGTAGGTTACGGCACTTCAAGTGCACATCCAAGCACTTTTTAAATGAGTTGAGGGTTTCTGCCTCTACCACCCTTTTAGGCAGTGAGTTCCAGACCTCCACTACCCCTTGGGTGAAAAAAAATTCTCCTTAGCTCCCTTCTAATCCTTCTACCAACTATTTTAAATCTATGCCCTCTGGTCACTGACCCCTCTGCTAATGGAAATAGGTCCTCCCTTTTCCACTCTATCTAGACCCGTCATAATTTTATATACCTCAATTAAATCTCCCCTCAGCCTCCTTTGTTCCAAAGAAAACGGCCCCAGCCTATCCAATCTGTTCTCATAGCTAAAATTCTCCAGCCCTGGCAACATCCACGTAAATCTCCTCTGTACCCTCCCTAGTGCAATCACATCTTTCCTGTAATGTGGTGACCAGAACTTTACACAGTACTCAAGCTCTGGCCTAACCAATGTTTTATATAGTTCTAGCATGTACAGCTAATAAAAGAAAGTATCCCGTATGCCTTGTTAACCACCTTATCTACCTGTCCTGCTACCTTCAGGAATCCGAGGACATGTACTCCAAGATCCCTTTGTTGCTCTACACCTCAGTATCCTCCCATTTATTGTGTACTCCCTTGCCTTGTTTGCCCTCCCCAAATGCATTATTCCACACTTCTCTGGATTGAATTACATTTGCCGCTTTTCTGTCCACTTGACCAGTCCATTGATATCTTCCTGCAGTCTACAGCTTTCCTCCTCACTATCAACCACATGGCCAATTTTTGTATCATCTGCAAACTTCTTGCTCAAGCCCCCCTACATTCAAGTCCAAATCCTTAATATATACCACAAAAAGCAAGGGACCTAGTACTGAGCCTTGTGGGACCCCACTGGAAACAGCCTTCTAGTCACAAAAACACCCGTCAACCATTACGCTTTGCTTCCTGCCACTGAGCCAATTTCTGATCCAATTAGCCACTTTCCCTTGGATCCCAGTTAAGTCTTCCATGTGGGACCTTGACCAGTCTTCCATGTGGGACCTTGTCAAAAGCCTTGCTAAAATCCATGTACACTACATCAAACGCGGTACCCTCCTTGTTGCCTGCTCAAAAATTTCAATCAAGTTAGTCAGGCACGACCTTCCCTTCACAAATCCATGTTGACTGTCCTTGATTAACCCATGTCTTTCCAAATGACGATTCATGCTGTCCCTCAGAATCGATTCCAACAATTTGCCCACCACCGAGATTAGACTGACTGGCCTATAATTACTCGGTCTATCTCTTTCGCCCTTTTTAAACAATGGTACAACGTTAGCAATCTTCCAGTCCTCCAGCCTCAGGCCTGTAGCCTGGGAGGATTGGAAAATGATGGTCAGAGCCTCCGCTATTTCTTCCCTTGCTTCTCTTAGCAGCCTGGGATATATTTCATCCGGGCCTGGTGATTTATCTACTTTCAAAGATACTAATCCCCTTAATACTTCCTCTCTCACTATGTTTATCCCATTCAATATTTCATACTCCTCCTCCTTAACTACAATCTCTGCATTGTCCTCCTTTTTTATGAAGACAGACGCAAAGTATTCATTAAGAACCATACCCACATCTTCCGTCTCCACACATAGGTTACCTTTTTGGTCTCTAATAGGCCCTATTCTTTCCTTAGTTATCCTCTTGTTCTTTATGTATTTATAAAACATTTTTGGGTTTTCCTTAATTTTACTTGCCAGTATTTATTCACGCCTTCTCTTTGCTTTCCTAATTTCCTTTTTAATTTCACCCCTGCACTTTCTGTACTCCTCTAGGCTTTCTGCAGTATTGAGCTCTTGGTATCTGACATAAGCTTCCCTTTTTGCCTTATCTTACCCTGTATGCTCCTTGTCATTCAGGGGGCACTAGATTGGGAAGTCCCAACCTTTTTCTTTGTGTGAACGTGTTACCCTTTTTTGCCTCCCACTACTTTGACACTGATTTATCTTCAATTAGCTGTTTGTTTTGCCAAATCACTTCCCAGCTTAGTAAAATTGGCCTTTCCCTACTTTAGAACTTTTACTCCTGTTCTATCTTTGTCCTTTTCCATAACTATGCTAAATCTAACTGAATTATGATCACTTCCAGCAAAATGCCCTCCCACTGATACTCCTTCCACCTGCCCAGCTTCATTCCCTAAAACTAAATCCAGAACTGACCCCCTCTTGTTGGGCTTGCTACATACTGGCTAAAAAAGTTCTCCTGAATGCAATTTAAGAATTCTGCGCCTTCTATACCTTTTGCACTGATTGTATCCCAGTTAATATTAGGGTAGTTGAAATCCCCTACTATTACTGCCCTATTGTTTTTCACTTCTCAGAAACTTGCCTACATATTTGCTCTTCTAACACTCTCTGACTGTTTGGGGGTCTATAGTGCATTCCCAGCAGTGTGACTGCCCCTTTTTTTGTTCTTTAGCTCAACCCATATGGCTTCATTTGATGATCCTTCTAACATATCATCCCTCCTCACAGCTGTAATTGTTTTTTTAACCAATATTGCCACCCCTCCTCCTTTTTTATCCCCTTCTCTATCTCGTCTGAAAACCATGTAACCAGGAACGTTGAGCTGCCATTCCTGCCCCTGTTTAAGCCATGTTTCTGTAATAGCTATGATATCGTACTTCCATGTGTCTTTCTGTGCCCTTAACTCATCTGCCTTATTCACTATACTCCTTGCATTGAGGTATATATGAAGTGTGATGAAGGTCTGTATTATAATACCAGTTGATTTAATTTCCACTGATGGGCATCTTTAGTACACAGGTTAGTGGTTTCACATAACAACAACAACTTGCATTTCTATAGCGCCTTTAACATAGTAAAACATCCCAAGGCGCTTTATAAGAGGGTAATGAGACAAAATTTGACACTGAGCCGCACAAATTGATATTAGGACAGGTGAGCAAAAGGAGCATCTTAAAGGTGAAGAGAGAGGTAGAGGGGTTTAGGGAGGGAATTCCAGAGCATAGGTCCTAGACAGCTGAAGGCACGGCCGTCAATGGCGGGGCAAAGAAAATCGGGGATGCACAAGAGGCCAGAGTTGGAGGAATGCAGAGTTCTCAGAGGGTTGTAGGGCTGGAGGTAGGGAGGGGCAAGGCCATGGAGAGATTTGAAAACAAGGATGAAAATTTTAAATTTGAGGCGTTGCTGGACCAGGAGCCAAGGTAGGTCAACGAGCACAGGGTGAGATCACCTCTCATTGTTCTAAACTCCAAAGAGTATAGGCCCATTACACTCAACTCAGTGCACTTAACCGCACACAAGAGAAACAAAACCAACTGAGGTTCGAGGTAGGAGTAAGAAATTTTGAGACAATGCTTTATAGACGAATACTTATGTATTATTTACAAGTATGCACTTTTTGTTATCTTGCCTGAAGGATTATTCCAATGTTTGTTTTGAGAACTTCTTCCTAACCAGTAGATATATATATTTTCAGCAGATTCTGTAATAAATATTCAAGGAATGAATATATTATTACCAGAAGGTGTTGAACAGTTAAATGATTTATTATAAAGCATGTTTGAATCAGTACCTTATTAACTACTGTAGCAAATGACTTAACCTCAACGCTGCTTTATAGTGCTGTCAACAAGAAATATAAATATATGTCTTATCCTCTCGATAATATGTTTGCCTTGGTAACTTTTTGTAACTGCATTTAACATTCATCAATGCAAGTTAGAATGCAAACAGCAAAAAGTAATGGAACAAGATGTACACGGACTATAGAAAGCCAATCCTTACGCCAAAGGTATTGAAACACCAAGCTTAACTGTGGGAACCAAAAGGAGTAATCAGTCACAGCATTGAATCTCTGCAGATATTTCCAAAGGATGACTTATGGTCTGAAGTGTAAATAACACAGAATTCCTACAGCCGCTAAGAAACTACCTTCAGTTCGGAGAGGAATTTTCCAGAGTATTTTTTCCTTATTGGCCCCTGTATTTCTCTGATTCTTCTGCCTCCCCCAGGAGATTACATGGCTGTTGGGGGGGGGCAGGGGGGGTAGAAAGTTTCTAGTCACTTTGCTCCTGTCATCATGGGTGTAGGACAGCCTTGATGGACGAGTTAGCCTTTTCCTGCCGGTCATTTTTGTCCTTTCAGTGTGTGTCTGTAGTTTGCTGGTGTATATATTGTACATCGAGTGATAATGACATCTTTCAAAGTAAAGCATGCGTGACTTGAGAGGTGACCTGATAGAGGTCTTTAAAATTATGAAGGGGTTTGATAGGTCAATAGGGTAGACGTAGAGAAGATCTTTCCACTTGTGGGGGAGTCCAAAACTGGGGGCCATAAATATAAGATAATCACTAATATATCCAATAAGGAATTCAGGAGAAATTTCCTTACTCAGAGTCGTGAGAATGTAGAACTTGGAGTGGTTGAGGTGAATAGCATAGATGCATTTAAGGGGAAGCTAGATAAGTAGGAGGGAGAAAGGAATGGAAGGATATGCCGATAGGGTTAGATGAAGGGTGGGAGGAGGCTCATGTGGAGCATAAACACTGGCAAAGACCAGTTGGGTTGAATGGCCTGTTTCTGTGCTGTACATTCTATGTAATTCTATGTAACAGAGGGTGTCTCACTATCAGCACTCCATTTGAAGAAAGTGGCGTCTCTCTGATGAGACTTTAAACTGAGGCCCTGTCTGCCCTCTCAGGTGCACGTAAAGGATCCCATGGCTATTTGAAGAAGAGCAGGGGAGTTCTCCCTGGTATACTGGCCAATATTTGTCCCTCAATCAACACCACCAAAAGCAGATGATCTGGCCATTATCACATTTCTGATTGTGGGACCTTGCTGTGTGCAAATTAGCTACCGCAGTTCCTATATTACAACAGTAACTGCACTTCAAAAGTACTTCATTGGTTGTAAAGTGCTTTGGGACATCCTGAGGTTGTGAAAGGTTGCTATATAAATGCAGGTTCTTTCTTTTTTGAAGTGTAAGAGTTTGGCACAGAGCAAGCCTTTACCACAAAGTTGAGTACAAGTCACTGCTGTTTCTGGCCCATTATTTCCTCAATTTGACGAGTCTCAGGACTGGGATTAACTGGGATTAATTCAGCATTAACTGCTTGCTGTTTATAAATTTAGAGTTGAAATCAGTATCTGAGATTACATAGAATTACATAAGAACGTACAGCACAGAAACAAGCCATTCTGCCCAGCAGGTCCACACCATTGTTTATGCTGCACACGAGCCTCCTCCCACCTGTCTTCATCTATCCCCAGATTAATATAAATCGGTGAGATTAATTTAAAATTAGACTTAAATAGCCGACAAGTTTACAGCATTAGATAGCTAGTCTATTGAATAGATTAAAGTCTACGTGCTTGTAGTTAGCAATGTTTCCCGAAATAATACATCTTATTCTTATGAGCTGGTGTGGATGAATTGGTTGCCTTGCCTTCCTCAGGGAATATGGTATTAGCTTTCTGAGATATCAGAGTGATAAACCTCCACTTAGATTGCACAGCTAAGTGACACACTTATATCTGCCTGAAATTTTGAAGGATGCGTGCCTAAGGAAGAAATCCAGATTATTTTTAATGTGTTTCCTTAATATTAAGGAATCACTGAAAAAAAATTGGGGTGGACATTTATGCTTTTTTTTTCACAAATAAACTACATTTTCTCAAGCCTGCTAAAAGGACATCACAAGATTTAACTTATACTTTTGCTTTTTCTAAACTGTCCCACTATTGCTTTAATGTCTGTATTCTACCAAGGACAGCTTGCAGATTGCTACTAATCAAAATAGTAGGGCTGAATTTCATTGGGGATTCTCCCCCTCCCCAGCCATAATTTTGGCAGAAGATCGGCAGAAACCCCAGAGAAACGGCATAAACGCTGGGGCTTGCCGATATAATGGGAGAGCAGGAAAGTCCCTCCAGAAACTCTACCCCAATATCACTCCAATATTTTGGCTTTGCTTGCAATACCCAAATCAGAGCCAACTCTATGTATCAATACAAGGGGCGCATGACTCTCAGTATTTCAGTGCGGTACTGACGGTTGGAGGTGCCGTCTTTCAGATGAGATGGTAAGCTGAAGTCTCTCCTCCCTGTTCAGGTGGATGTTAAAAGTCTCATAGCACTGTTTGAATCCTGGGGGACATTTTTCATCCCTGTTTTCCGGGCAGGAGCAGGATGACAGTTTGCTGAAAATGGCAGTGCAAAACTTGCTGTCGATGTTCAGGCCAATGCATTTTGGTGTAATAGGCATGAAATGACTTTGCCTATTGGTATTCGATGCAGAGCGGCCTAGGCAGCTGTTGCAAAGAACTTAAAAAAACAAAGAGCTTTTAATTATTTTTGTGGGGCCCCGAGCAGCATTAATGCCCCGCAAAAATCACCCTATCTCTGCGTTCAAGCCTCTGTGGCCCTCCCCTGGTATCACCTCCTCTTCCCCCTGTTTTACTCACCTGGTCCGGCTCGGCTCGGTGGTAAAACTTCCAGATTTCCCATCGTCCCAATTGGCGAGCTGTTTCTGGGGACGGGGTCATGATTAGCCCTGGCAGATGCCCCACAACTTTTAAATAAGGCCAAACTACTAAAAAAGATGAGGCATCTTGCCTCATTATCGGACGGGCGGAGCGGAAACCCCAGCCCCCCCCCCCTCGCCTGATCTGCGCTCAACACCACAAGTGACTTCCAGGTGACAGGTCACCATCCCTCTCTCAACCAAAAAACACATTAACTGCTCATTCATCTTATTGTTTTGTGGGACCTTGCTGTGCGAAAATTGGCTGCCACATTTGCTTACATAACGACAGAGACTACACTTCACAATCTACTGCTATGGGATGTCCTGCAAGGCGCTATATAAATGCAAATTCTTTCTTACCCTTGTTACTATAACCCACTCTATCATGGAGTCCCACCAAACCATTTAAGTCTACAAATTAGTGTGCATGATAATACTGTTCACATTATTATGGCATTCCTTGTGCTAGAACTACTCCCACTCCACTGCTGTAAGCTTGGCCAGAAGTGCAGTGGACACCCCGCTTACATGCGTTTACGTTAAACAGGGTTTCTGCCACACTTCCCGTGAAGTTACAGAGGCAGAGTGGGATCAGCTCCGAGGAAAATTCCCGGCCTCTGTCTGCCATTTTAATGGAAGCATTAATCCAAATGCGTTAATATCTCTGTTAGCCTTTCTTGCAAGGGGGTTGGAGCACAAGAGTAAGGAAGTCTTGCTTCAGTTGTACAGGGCTTTGGTGAGACCACACCTGGAGTACTGTGCACAGTTTTGGTCACCTTATCTAAGAGGCAGTCCAATGAAGGTTCAATAGATTGATTCTGAGGATGAGAGGGTTGTCCTAGGATGAGAGATTGAGTAAAATGGACTATATTCTCTGGACTTTAGAAGAATGAGAGGTGATCTCATTGAAACATATAAGATTCTGAGGGGGCTTGACAGGGTAGATGCTGAGAGGTTGTTTTTCACGGCTGGAGAGTCTAGAACTAGGGGGCATAGTCTCAGGATAAGGGGTCGGCCATTTAAGACGGAGATGAGGATTGTGAATCTTTGGCATTCTCTACCCCAGAGGGCTGTGGATGCTGAGTCGTTGAGTATATTCAAGGCTGAGATAGACAGATTTTTGGACTCTAGGGGAATCAAGGGATGGGGGATCGGGCAGGGAAAGTGGTGTTGAGGTCGAAGATCAGCCATGATCTGATTGAATGGTGAAGCAGGCTCAAGGGGCCATATGGCCTACTTCTGCTCCTATTTCTTATGTTCTTATGTTCTTATGTTCTTGTGTTCTTAATCTGGCTCACAAAGGAATATCAGCTCTTATGCTAAGGTCTCACACACAATCATTTCTGAGCTTTATTATAAATGCATCAAAAATAACATTGTCTAGATCTTCATGACTGTATGATCAAGTCGGCAATGAACCATCTTCATCAGTGATTGAGATGTGAGAAAGGTTAGCACAGTGTATAATGATGCAATGTTTATACATGAGACATAGACTGAACCTATCCCATCACAAAAAAATAATTTGTCATCTCAGTGATAAATTAGCCCTTGTTTCCATGACACCTTTTCCAATTAGGACTAATGCCACCATTTTCACAACAGAAAGAAAGAAAAGAAAGAACTTGCATTTATATTGCGCCTTTCACGATCTCAGGGCGTCCCAAAGTGCTTTGCAGCCAATTAAGTATATTTTTGAAGTGGAGTCACTGTTGTAATGTAGGAAACATGGTAGGTAATTTGCACATAGCAGGTGATAATGACCAGATAATCTGTTCTGGTGATGTTGGTTGAGGGATTAATATCAGCCTGGGCACTGGGGACAGCTCCCCTGATCTTCAAAATAGTGCCGTGGGATCTTTAATGTCCACCTGAGAGGGCAAATGGTGACGGCATCTCCGACAGTGCAGCACTCCCTCAGCAGTGCATTGTAGTGTCAGCCTAAATTCTGTTCAAGTCTCTGGAGTGGGACTTAAACCCACAACCTTCTGACTCAGAGGTAAGAGTATTACCACTGAGCCATGGTTGACAGATCCACTGAGAAAGGCCTAATCTGGCACTGTGTAGGAATCCGTCAATTTCTAAATCAAATGAGCAAAAGATGGTAATTGCGTTGCATTGTATAGACGCCTTGGCGGAGTGGGACTGGCCCAGCAAGGAGTCGACACCTTCAGGGGAGACAGTTAGCAAGGAAAGAGAAAAAGTAAAAGTTAGAAAGGAGAGTTATAGGCAACCTTGGAGTCACATCCATAGGCATTAATTGAGTTTTCTGTTTGGCTCTTTATGAAGGTTTGAACTGTTGCGTCATATTCCCGCTATGTAGCAGCCTCTATCACTTTAATTATTCTACCTATAAGTTATATATAAATGGAGATTAAAAATGAGTAAATGTTGATCCAAAGGCTTCTATGAAACGACCTTTGTCGTTGACTCATTGATTAGAAATTTATAAATGTGGGGGTAGATCTTGACTTTTTGCGACAGTGTAAAACAGTTAATAGTGATTGGGCAGCCCGCTTTACATCTCTCCCGATCAACTTCAATGGAAATAATAATGGGGAGAGATGTAAAACAGGTTGCTGACTCGCTATCACCTGTTTTACACTGTTGCACAAAGTGAAGATCTACCCTGTTGAGTTTTAACAGTTGCTGAGGAGGCTGCTTTTTGTGCGCTTGTGTTCGATGTGCTGCCTGCCCACTCTATAGGGCCGATGTCTCGAATGTGTGCCCCCTGCTGGGGGAGCCTCACCCAGCGGTAGCGCGTGTTGGGAAACGTTGCAGGTGTTTCTCGTAGCTCTCTGTCCATCTCCCAGAATGAACTGCCGGTGGGCGAGTCTCGGAGGCAGGAGCGCACGTTGGGAAGATCAGCCGGTCTAAGTGGGATTTCAATTCTGCACAGCTTAGAACAAATCCTTACCGAGGAAAACTAACATTCAGAACCACTGAGAAATAATAATTAAAAAACGATTGCAGAGGAGGAATCCAGTATTGCCAACTCTCATTGGAAAATTGACTTTACAATTTTGTTTTCGCTGAAAAGTGCACCCACAATTTTGCAGTGTGCCTGCTGCTGGGAACGTACAGTTTTAAAGGTGGCCCTGTAGTCCCGTTGAGCTCGTTGTTAAAAATTCCAAATCTGTTTAGCTACTCACTTGCTACTTTTACAATCTTTTCGTTCGTTAAACCTCTCCCGTTGCTCGAGATAGAAACATAGAATGTTACAGCACAGAAGGAGGCCATTTGGCTCATCGTACCTGTGCTGGCTCTTTGAAAGAGCTATCCAATTAGTCCCACTCCCCACTGCCCTTTCCCCATAGCCCTGCAAATTTTTCCCGCTTCAAGTATTTATCCAATTCCCTTTTTGAAAGTTACTATTGAATCTGCTTCCACCGGCCTTTCAGGCAGTGCATTCCAGATCATCACAACTCGTTGAGTAAAAAAAATTCTCCCCCTCTCGCCCCCGGTTCCTTTGCCAATTGCTTAAAAAATATAGATATAAGTTAAAAGTTAATATAAGTTAATTGCTTGGAATCGCAATGTAGCTGCGTTGTTAATCATCAGGCAGGCCGGAACTCCACTTTATTCAATGGATGCTATTCAGCAGTCTCCATGGCCAATTTCACGGCATAATTCGGCTAAAAGGGATGCATTGACGCACAAAATGAAACAATTGGCTGGAATGTATCCGCCTGAAACAACTCTGCAGGATTTACAAAGGGTTTTGTCATTGACCTCCGAAATCGACGAAGCAGAATTTCACACCTACAGATGTATTATATTGGCAGTGTCGTTGCTTTAATCTTCTCTATAATAGACTCCAACATTGATGTGCAGTCAGCTTGCCATAATTCCCCAGGGCAGGCTCCTAGCTCTCTCTTCTTTCTTGCAGTTCAGCTCTGCATCTGTCTCTTTTATCGACCTTATTGTGGATGATTGCATTGACATCCTGGTTTTGACTGAAATTTGGTTCATGCCTTTTTTTTATTCGTTCATGGGATGTGAGCATCGCTGGCAAG
Source organism: Heptranchias perlo (assembly GCF_035084215.1). Taxonomy (NCBI): domain Eukaryota; kingdom Metazoa; phylum Chordata; class Chondrichthyes; order Hexanchiformes; family Hexanchidae; genus Heptranchias; species Heptranchias perlo. The sequence continues at coordinate 12,285,691 of NC_090331.1, read as the reverse complement.
GCCAGCATTTATTGCCCATCCCTAATTGCCCTTGAGAAGGTGGTGGTGAGCTGCCTTCTTGAACCGCTGCAGTCCGTGTGGTGAAGGTTCTCCTACAGCGCTGTTAGGTAGGAAGTTCCAGGATTTTGACCCAGCGACGATGAAGGAACAGTGATATATTTCCAAGTCGGGATGGTGTGTGACTTGGAGGGGAACGTGCAGGTGGTGTTGTTCCCATGTGCCTGCTGTCCTTGTCCTTTGAGGTGGTAGAGGTCATGGGCTTGGGAGGTGCTATCAAAAAAGCCTTGGCGAGTTGCTGCAGTGCATCCTGTGGATGGTACACACTGCAGCCACGGTACGCCGGTGGTGAAGGGAGTGAATGTTTAGGATGGTGGATGGGGTGCCAATCAAGCGGGCTGCTTTGTCCTGGATGGTGTCGAGCTTCTTGAGTGTTGTTGGAGCTGCACTCATCCAGGCAAGTGGAGAGTATTCCATCACACTCCTGACTTGTGCCTTGTGGATGTTGGAAAGGTTTTGGGGACTCAGGAGGTGAGCCTGGCCACACCTTGCTCCTTACCAAGACATACTTTCCATCCCCCTGTCCCTGTCCAAACCACTCTGGTGGCAGTGTGGCCCTTATTGCCAAGTCTCACCTACTCCTCCGACACCTTTAACATTAATTAATTTGGATGACGAGGTCTAATATTATGTGGCGCGTTCCTCCATCACCTCCCTCCTCAAAAAAGCCACCCTCCACTATGGTGCGTTATCCCTCCCCTTTCTTTTTGACCTTTCAGCTTTTGACATGGTCAACCACACTATCCTCCTCCAGTGCCTCTCCTCCGTTGTCCAGCTCAGTGGGATTTCCCTCCATAAGTATCTGATTGCAGACAGAGCATCTCAAGCGGTGACTTCTCTTCAGCCCTTGTGCTGTCACTTCCAGAGTTCCGCAAGGATCTATCCTTGGTCTCCTCCTCATCCTCATCTACAGGCTGCCCCTGTACATACCGATTAACGTACAGCAATGGTTTTAAGCTATGAAGGAACAGGACAGTAATTCTTGTTGAAACATAAAATACTTCACATATATTATGCAATAAACTTTATATAAACGGTGCTTCAAAAAGTATTTGATCAGTACTTTTCAGCCAAATAGAACGAAGATCAAAATCATTTCTGCAGTCTAGCAGATTATCAAGAAATTCCGTTGTTGTTTAAATAATTGTTGCAGGCCTGTAGCTCGTGTTTCTGGAAACTAATCAGAAAATGAATTTCAAAAAGTTTCCATGTCACTCCTGCACAAAACAACCTCTATCCGCATTTGCTGCTCAATTCTTCATTTAAGTATAACCATTACTCATCTTTCCATCTCTGGTGTTGAAATACATTATTACAAGTGAGAAATTTAGGGACTGTAAATTGCTCCAGAACGTACCGAGAAGGAAAAATATTCGGAATCTGCACAATAAAAAAAACGTTTAAATCATATTTTAATATGCCCAATCTATAAGAGGCAGAAGTTTGTTGTAATTCATTCGAACTTTTTTAAATTTACAGAACATTGCACTTACTTTTACAACAAAAACATTCATACTCTCAGTAATCATCAAGTGTTCCCTATCAATCAAGGAATTCATAGTTTCTCTTACAATTCACCACCCCTCATCCTCCATGGCTTGCCAAGTGATTCAGTGAGCCAAAGCCATATCACAGAGGCCTCAGCCCTGCATATGGACCTCATAGATATGATCAATAACCTTGGCTCAGTGGTAGTAACACTCTTGCCCTCTGAGTCATGAAGGTTGTGGGTTCAAGTCCCACTCCAGAAACTTGAGCACATAATCCAGCCTGGCACATCAGTATAGTACTGAGGGAGTGCTGTACTGTTGGAGATGCCTTCTTTCAGATGAGATGTTAAACCGAGGCCCTGCCTACCCTCTCAGGTGGACAGAAAAGATCCTTTGGCACTATTTTGAAAAAGAGCAGGACAGTTCTCCCTGGTGTCCTGGCCAATATTTATCTCCCTCAACCAACATCACTAAAAAACAGATTATCTGGCCATCATCACATTGCTGTTTGTGGGACCTTGCTGTGTGCAAATTGGCTGCCCCATTTCCTACATTACGACAGTGACTACACTTCAGAAAATACTTCATTGGCTTTGGGGCATTCTGAGATGGTGAAAGGTCCTATGTAAAAGCAAGTTCTTTCTTAGCTTAGCTTCAACCATCCTTCATTGTTTGAAGCATTCAACTTCACGGATCTGATTCTGCTGCCATGATGATTTGCCTCATCAAACTTGTCCTGAAAATGCTTAGAATTTAAAAGTGCATCAAACAGATGTTCACTGATGTGAAATGTGCACACGGTGGTTTCGAGTCAGCAAGGGCAACAAGCTGGCGTCTGGCGTAACTTCAACAGTTTCCTGCAGACAGTATCTGCATCCTCCAGACCGAAACTCAAAGATCCATCATGATAACTGGGTTATTGGAGATCTACTGGTCAAGGTTGTGGATGTAAAATCACTGTGCTTTTGACAGCTTTTTAAATCTTTTAATAGGCTTTAGAGATAAAGACCACACATCAATCACGGGGTGTCCCTTACACTCTGTACAATAGCATCGCACATAGCTCTCTCAGCTTAGCTTCATTAACCTACATTGGATCATCCGTTTGAAGAGATAACTCTACCGCCTAGCGCGTTCACTTAACCCTTTGTGGAAAGTTTTTTTCAGCCTTGGAAATATGTCCATCTTTTATATTTCTTCTCATTAAAAAGGCAGAAAATATGTCTGAAAAAGGATTAAATCTCTTCCATATGTTGACTGAATTGCTGGACTTTTCCAGCACCTTAGGGCTGAAAGTCTTTGGGCAGTGGAGGGGGAAGGGGTTGGGTATTACCTTCTGGGTTCTCAAACCTTTCCCCCTGGCACCCCTTGCCCCACCCCTTGCCCCCCCCCCCCCCCGCCACGGCCAAAGAAAGAACTTAGATGTGTCCCCAGGTATAAGGACGCCCAGGTGGGACACATTACCCCCATTCAGCAGACCGGTTACATAGAACCACCGATGAGTCACTGGGTCTCCCGAGAGCTCCCGACTCCCGGCATTGGGAATACTCATCCCGGTTCCAGACAAGGCCCCTCCTGCATTACTTGCCCTCGTTTGAGGGCTGGCAAAGCCTCTGCTCCTAAAAACATGCGGGAGTCCAGAACAAGGGGGCATAACTTTAAAATTAGAACTAGGCCATTCAGGGGTGATGTCAAGAAGCACTTCCTCACACAAAGGGGAGTGGAAATCTGGAACTCTCTCTCCCACAAACCTGCGGGTCAATTGAAAATTTCAGATCTGAGATTGATAGATTTTTGTTAAGCAAGGGTATTAAGGGTTATAGAACCAAGGCAGATAGGTGGAGTTAAGATACAGATCAGCCATGATCTAATTGAATAGCGGAACAGGCTGGGGGGGCTGAATGGCCTACTCCTGTTCCTATGTTCCTAACAGCCAAAGCAAACTTCTGTGCGAGGCCAGGATCTGGATATCTGGGTCTTGACCTTAATTCCGGCCTTTCTAGCGGATGCTCACAATCATTCTGTTTCTCTATCTCTCTCTTTTTCTCCTCCTCTCTGCCTTTCTTTTATGCTCCTCTTTCTCTCACTTCCTTTTCTTTCAGGTGAGAGTGGTGGGCAGAGTGGCATGGAGGAGAAAGGGAGAGCAGAAAGTGTGGCCTTCAGCCCTGAGGTACTCCCTTTACATCCCCTCTCCGCTCAATCAACCCCCTTGAGTCCTCCACACCCATTCACTCTCATAGTCCACCATGCCCTCCCCCTTCCGCCATCCACTCATTCCCATCGAGGAGGATCCCATGGGAGCAGAGATAGATCAGGAGCAGAAAAGGCTTCTCTGTACATTACCCAAGACAATGGGTCAAATCTTGTTGGAATGGGGCATCACGCGGCATGCACCGTTAGTTAGAATTTTTCCGGCATCCTTCAGTTTGAGTAGAATTTTCTCCGTAACTTGCTGGAAGTGCGAGCTGATGTCACCCAGCGAGGGCAACGGGAATTTAAGGATTGAGAAAGAAAGAGAGGGGCGACATTGAAGGAGGGTGAATTAGAGTCAAATCAGGTATAGAAAGAGAAATAAGGAAAGGGGAAGAAAGATTGGATTAAGCCAGAGAGAGAAAAGAGACAGAAAGTCAAAGTAAGAAAAAAAAATGTAAAAATTCAAAACTCGCAATTTTTTAAATCTCTAAGAAGAATTTGCTGCATGCAGAGATGAGACTCCACGGTTTAAATTGTTCCCTTTCTGGGCCAGAGAAATTGATGGGCATTGCATCAACAATTATCACGAGGTTAAAAGGGTACTTACACTCTTAATTATGAGCCCTAACTTTCTGTGGTGAGTTTAATGGACAATTAATGTGCAAATCCAGGAAATTCTTAAAAATAACGGGGAGGTTAAGGGCGAGAGATGCCGTTTATGAGAGGCAAACGGCGGAGGGCCGTAAATCAACCATTCGTAACTCTCGGTGTATCTCTTAATCCCCCTGAACGTGCTGGCCGATTTGAGCATTAATAACGGCGTGCGTCGTGAACTTGCCGCTATTTTTCCAGAAAGACTTGGCCCAATATCTTACCAAGATATCAGAGCAAGTGAAAACATACCTGAAGATAATAGGGAGCTCGGGATCACCTTCCAGAATCTTCTTAGATGCTGAAGTCAAAAATATCTAGAAGAAAGAGGTAAAATGTACCCAAAAGCATAATGCATGTTATAAACGAGAATATGTGAATATGATATGATATTTATTCAACAGGAAGATTCAATGTCAGAATGAACTGATAAAACTGGCTCATGTATTTTTGGTCAGATGGAGCATTTGGACATTGTATCCAAGAGTCTCGTGACATTTCTTGAATTCTTTTTCCTAATTATCAAGGTTAGGGAGGCATTGGTGCTCGAGAATGGAAGAGTTTCATAAGAACATAAGAACATAAGAAATAGGAGCAGGTGTAGGCCATCCGGCCCCTCGAGCCTGCTCCGCCATTCAACAAGATCATGGCTGATCTTCGACCTCAACGCCATTTTCCTGCACTATCCCCATATCCCTTGATGCCTTTAATATCTAGAAATCTATCGATCTCTGTTTTGAATGTACTCAATGACTGAGCCTCCACAGCCCTCTGGGGTAGAGAATTCGAAAGATTCACCATCCCCTGAGTGAAGAAATTTCTCCTCATCTCAGTCCTAAATGGCCTACCCCTTATTCTGAGACAGTGACCCCTGAGTCTAGACTCCCCAACCAGGGGATACATCCTCCCTGCATCGATCCTGTTGAGCCCTGTAAGAATTTTGTATGTTTCAATGAGATCACCTCTCATTCTTCTAAACTCTAGAGAATACAGGCCTAGTCTACTCAATCTCTCCTCATATGACAATCCCGCCATCCCAGGAATCAGTCTGGTGAACCTTTGTTGCACTCCCTCTATGGCAAGTATATATTTTCTTAGGTAAGGAGAGCAAAATTGTACACAATACTCCAGGTGCGGTCTCACCAAGGCCCTATATAACTGCAGTAAGACATCTTTACTCCTGTACTCAAATCCTCTTGTAATAAAGGCCAACATACCATTTGCCTTCCCAATTGCACCTGCATGTTAGCTTTCAGCGACTGGTGTACAAGGACACCCAGGTCCCTTTGAACATCAACATTTCCCAATCTCTCACCATTTAAAAAATACTCTGCATTTCTGTTTTTCCAACCAAAGTGGATAATGTCACATTTTTCCACATTATATTCCATCTGCCATGTTCTTGCCCACTCACTTAGCCTGTCTAAATCCCCTTGAAGCCTCTTTGCATCCTCCTCACAACTCACATTTCCCACCTAGTTTTGTGTTATCAGCAAACTTGGAAATATTACATTTCGTCCCCTCATCCAAATCATTGATATAGATTGTGAATAGCTGGGGCCCAAGCACCGATCCCTGCGGTACCCCACTAGTCACTGTCTGCCAACCTGAAAAAGACCCGTTTATTCCTACTCTGTTTTCTGACTGTTAACCAATTCTAACGATGTCAGCGTCAAGCACTCCAGCAATCCCAGGACAATTATAGGTACACAGGAACAGTAGGCCATTCAGCCCCTCGAGCCTGCTCCGCCATTCAATTAGATAATGGCTGATCTGTACCTCAACTCCATTGACCCATAGCTCCATATCCCTTAATACCCTTACCTAACAAAAATCTGGCAATCTCGGTCTTGAAAGCTCCAACTGACGGCTAGGATCCACAGCCTTTTGGGAGAGAGAATTCCAGACTTCTACTTCCCCTGGTGTGAAAAATGCTTCCTGATTTCACTCCTAAATGGCCGAGCTCTAAGATGAAGTCCCCTCGTTTTTGATTCCCCCATCAGAGGAAATGGTTTCTCTGTATCTACCCTATCAAATCCGTTTAAACATTTTAAACACCTCAATCAGATCACCCCTCAATCTTCTGAACTCAAAGTAACACAAGGTAATAGAAAGATTAGATGAAGAAAAATAAAGTTGCTTTTACTCTGCCTGAAAAAATGTACCTCAGATGCAATCTTCTCCATTTTATGTGATGTCAAAATGGCTGAACCACATCTAATAGGACACTGTGAAAATTCTGATTGGGTAGTATTTAGCCATTCTGGTTGTAATAAGAAATTGAAATCAATAACTTATTAAATAAACAATAAATAGATTGGAGCCTGAGGGAAAAATGATGCAACCTATTCACAAATCTGACCATAAAAGATTAGTTCTGTCATTAATTATGTAGCCAGGACTGGAAGTTTAATTCTTGTTCAGTTGATTACTTTGATTAGATTTTTAATCTAATCATTTCCACTCTGAACTGACCTCTGTTGGTGGTTCTTTCCCTTTCGTTCAGGCTGCTTTATATTTTGAAAAAAGAATGAACTTGCATTTATATCGTGCCTTTCTCAACCTCAGGACGTCCCAAAGTGCTCCACAGCCAATTTTTGAGCTGTAGTCTCTGCTGTAATGTAAGAAACACGGCAGCCAATTTGTGCACAGCAAGGTCCCACAAACAGCAACGAGATAATAATCAGATAATCAGCTTTTTTAGTGATGGTCGTTGGGGGATAAGTAATGGCCAGGACACCGGGGAGAACTCCCCTGCTCTTCTTCAAAACAGTGCCTTGGGATCTTTTACACTCACCTGAGAGGGCAGACAGGGCCTCGGTTTAACATCACATCCAAAAGTCAGCACGTCCGACAGTGCAGCGCTCCCTCAGTCCTGCACTGGGAGTGTCTGCCTAGATTTTGTGCTCACGTTGATCAGACTTAGCGTTATTCTAGGCGGCATCGATACTGCAGCTACAGATCTGACGATGTTATGTGAACTCTGCAAACCACAGTTATACTGCAGACTGACCTCAGTGTCAGGCACTGAGGCGCTGCGGCAATGGAGCTCTTGGCATTTGTACTTTGACATGTCCCCAGAACTCTGCTCCTCCAACAGCTGGTTTTTAATGTTCACATTAAAAGAGCATTATCTCAGAGCATTAAAAACATTCATATGAAGCTTTAACACTTCTCAGGAATTTTTCAGTGGGCTCTTTTAAAATGCAGCTTTCACACTGGACTGAAGTTATACTGCTGCATCATTTAGGACGGGAAAGGTGTCACATTGCTTGGCTTGAATGCACCTGAGCATCGGGTCTGACACCCCAGTTATACAGCCACTTTTCACCTTACGCATCAACGTGAAAGTGTGGTGTGACCAGGCCCACAGATGTTTTATACATTCGAATGGTTCCAGGGTTGAGAGAGTTCAGTTATGTGGATAGACTGGAGAAGCAGGAGTTGTTCTCCTTAGAGCAGAGGAGATTTGATAGAAGTGTTCAAAATCATGAAGGGTTTAAATAAAGTAAATAAAGAGAAACAGTTCCCATTGGCGCAAGAGTCGAGAACCAGAAGACACAGATTTAAGGTGATTGGCAAAAGAACCAAAGGCAACGTGAGGAAAAACTTTTTTATGCAGCAAGATCGAGAATGCGCTGCCTGAAAGGGTGGTGGAAGCAGATTCAATCGTGGCTTTCAAAAAGGAATTAGATAAATACTCGAAGGGAACAATTTGCAGGGCAACGGGGAAGAGCAGGGGAATGGGACTAACTGGATTGCTCTTGCAGAGAGCCGGCATGGGCTCGATGGGCCGAACAGCCTCCTTCTGTGCTGTAACCATTCTATGATTCTATAATTCTATGAATTGCACTTATTTTTTTGTCAAATTGGTGCGTTTTCTTGAGCTATGACACCACTGGTCCCTTGTGTCAGAATAGGGTTGCCAACTCTGGTTGGACGTATTCCTGAAGGTTTCAAAGAAACATAGAAACATAGAAAATAGGAGCAAGAGTAGGCCATTCGGCCCTTCGGGCCTGCTCCGCCATTCAAAATGATCATGGCTGATTGTCTAACTCAGTACCCTGTTCCTGCTTTTTCCCCATATCCCTTGATCCCTTTAGCATTAAGAAATATATCTATCTCCTTCTTGAATACATCTAATGACTTGGCCTCCACTGCCTTCTGTGGTAGAGAATTCCACAGGTTCACCACCCTCTGAGTGAACAAATTTCTCCTCATCTCGGTTCTAAATGGCATACCCCGTATCCTGAGACTGTGACCCCTGGTTCTGGACTCCCCAGCCATCGGGAACATCCTCCCTGCATCTAGTCTGTCTAGTCCTGTTAGAATTTTATATGTTTCGATGAGATCACCTCTCATTCTTCTAAATTCTATGTAGGCCTAGTCGACCCAATCTCTCCTCATACGCCAGTCCTGCTATCCCAGGAATCAGTCTGGTAAACCTTCATTGCACTCCCTCCATGGCAAGGACATCCTTCCTCTGATAAGGAGAGCAAAACTGCACACAATACTCCAGATGTGGTCTCACCAAGGCCCTGTATAACTGCAGTAAGACATCCTGCTCCTGTACTCAAATCCTCTTGCAATAAAGACCAACATACCATTCGCCTTCCTAACTGCTTGCTGCACCTGAATGCTCGCTTTCAGCGACTGGTGTACAAGGACACCCAGGTCTCGTTGCACCTCACTTTTTCCCAAACTATCACCATTCAGAAAAGAATCTACCTTTCTGTTTTTACAACCAAAGTGGATAACCTCACATTTATCCACGTTATACTGCATCTGCCATGTTCTTGCTCACTCACCCAACTTATCTAAATGACATTGGAGCCTCTTTGCATCCTCCTCACAGCTCACACTCCACCCCAGCTTAGTGTCGTCTGCAAACTTGGAAATGTTACATTTAGTTCCCTTGTCCAAATCATTGATATGTATTGTGAATAGCTGGGGCCCAAGCACTGATCCCTGCGGTACCCCACTAGTCACTGCCTGCCACCCAGAAATGAACTTGTTTATTCCTACTCTCTATTTCCTGTCCGTCAACCAATTCTCAATCCATGCCAGTATATTCCCCCAATCCCATGTGCTTTAATTTTGCACACTAACCTCTTGTGTGGGACCTTATCAAAAGCCTTCTGAAAATCCAAATACACCACATCCACTGGTTCTCCCCTATCTATTCTACTAGTTACATCCTCAAAAAACTCCAGTAGATTTGTTAAGCATGATTTCCCTTTCATAAACCCATGCTGACTTTGTCCAATCCCTTTAATGCCTTCCAAGTTTTCTGTTATCACATCTTTTATAATAGATTCTAGCATTTTCCCCACTACTGATGTTAGGCTAACTGGTCTGTAATTCCCTGTTTTTTCTCTCCTTCCTTTTTTAAATAGTGGGGTTACATTTGCCACCCTCCAATCTGTAGGAACTATTCCAGAGTCTATAGAATTTTGGAAGATGATCACCAATGCATCCATTATTTCCAGGGCCACTTCCTTTACTACTCTGGGATGTAGATTATGAGGCCCTGGGGATTTGTCAGCCTTTAGCCCCATTAATTTCCCCAGTGCTATTTTTTTACTAATACTGATTTCCTTCAGTTCCTCCCTCTCACTAGACCCTTGGTTCCCTAACATTTCTGGCAGGTTATTTGTGTCCTCCTTTCTGAAGGCTGAACCAAAGTATGTGTTTAATTGTTCTGCCATTTCTTTGTTCCCCATTATAATTTCCCCCATTTCTGACTGTAGGGGATCTACATTTGTCTTCACTAATCTTTTTCTCTTGACATATTTATAGAAGCTTTTACAGTCAGTTTTTATTTTCCCTGCTAGTTTACTCTTATACTCTATTTTTCCCCTCTTAATCAATTTCTTTGTCCTCCTTTGCTGAATTCTGAACTGTTCCCAATCCTCAGGATTGCCGCTTTTTCTGGCAATTTTATATGTCTCCTCTTTGGATCTAATACTATCCCTAATTTCTTTTGTAAGCCACGGTTGACCCACCTTTCCTGTTTGATTTTTGCGCCAGACAGGAATGAATAGTTGTTGTAATTCCTGCACAAGTTCTTTAAATATTAGCCATTGCCTATCCACCGTCATCCCTTTTAGTAAAGTTCCCCAATCTATCATAGCCAACTCGCACCTCATACTTTCATAATTTCCTTTATTTAGGACCCTAGTTTCGGATTCAACTACTTCGCTCTCCATCTTAATGAGGAATTCTATCATGTTATGGTCGCTCTTCCCTAAGGGACCCTGGACAAAAAGATTGCTAATTAATCCTTTCTCATTGCACAATACCCAGTCTAGGATCGCCTGTTCTCTAGTTGGTTCCTCAACGTATTGGTCTAGAAAACCATCACATACACACTCCAGGAATTCCTCCCCCACAGTATTATTGCTAATTTGGTTTGACCAATCTATATCACATGATCTCTTGCCTCCAACTGCCCCGCCCACATACTCCCGATGTGGAGATGCCGGTGATGGACTGGGGTGGACAAATGTAAGGAATCTTACAACACCAGGTTATAGCTTGTGATTTTATTTTAAAATCACAAGCTTTCGGAGATTATCCCCTTCGTCACATACTCCCGTCATTGGTCGCCCGACACATCCATCATTGCGACAAACACACCCTTCCCATCCCAAGTGTAAAGTGAACAGAGTTGTTGTTGCTTGATCGGATGATTCTTGACTGTCAGTCAAACAGCCAATTTTTCCTGTCTCCAATATTTTTACCACTAATAAATGAAAGTGCTCAAAGAAAATGCAAACAGCATACAATTTCTTTTATTGCCCCAGTGATTTTTCTCCAGGGTTTTTCGCAGCAGCGTCCAGGAGATTAACCTTTAATTCCTGGAGACTCCAGGCCAATCCTGGAGAGTTGGCAACCCCGTGTCAGATGCTCAGTAGCAAGTATCAAGGACGTTTCCTTCAAAGTCCAGGAAGTGAAGCTCTAATCAGACACAATGGGGTAGGAATTCGTCTTATTCGGGCCCAGGCTCAGCGTTGCGCAAGCAACACGTGCCCGGACACAGAGGCTCAGCGGCAGCTGAAGAATCCCAGGCAGTGCAGGCCCGACGCCTGCCTTGCTCATCGGTGACTAAATTTGTAGAGGGCTCCTTCAACAGGCGTTAGGCCCCTCATTAACATATTTAAAGGCCCTCTTTTAGACCTCCGTCTGTGACTCCTAAAAGATTGGTCCCCACGAATTTAGCAGCTCGACCAATGCCCGCACAGATTGTCCGCAGCCCGTCCCACTGCTAAATTGGTGGGCTTTGCACATGCTTTTACGCCTGAATAAACGGATGCGATGCATACCAATTTCTACCCCAATCTGGCCAAACATTGCTGTTCTGGATAGGTGTGTGGGCATTGATTAAACATCAGGGGCACATGGGCATGACTTGCATAGACACGTGAAACACCCATTTCGATGCCAGCTGGGTGCTAGCAAATCAATAGGCACATACAACACAAGCGATATATGTGCACGCTGAAACATGCTCGACTCGCTCGATCGACACAGCTGGCAAAATAAGCGCAAGTAACAGATGTGAGAAACCATTCTCCACAAAATTCAATTCTTTCCAGTCTCTTACGATTTAAAAAGAAAAGATTTCAAGCAGTACTCTCTCGCCACACGTCCAACCGTTCATGAAAAATTTAGTGCTTTTATCGTTTCGCTGCTCTGGAAATACTTGATCCAGATTAAATCAGTAAAAACTTTAAACAAGCTAATTTGCCAGAAATATTTCATGCAAAGATAGAAGGTGATTGCAGCAACTGTTAGCTGGAACAGTCGAGACAACTGGAGTCTTGTTTGCAAAACGCCAATGATATAGAGAGAGCATGTCAATAAATATAGGTGAAATGGCTCCCCTGATTGTCCAGCACAAGGTTACTCATTCTAACGTCGGAGGGCAACTCGGGCCCTCACAAGTCCCCACTGCTTTTCACAGTGTCAGTCCCTGATCCTGTCGCTGGCCCCTGGTCATTCGCAATCCTGCTCTCACGGTTGGTTATTGCACTGTAATTCTCAATCCTGCTCCCATCACGAGTCCCAATCCTGCTCCAACCATCAGTCCCGATCCTGCTCCCATCACCGGTCCCGATCCTGTTCCCTCCATCAATCCCGATCCTGCTCCCTCCACCAGTCCCGATCCTGCTCCCTCCATCAGTCACGATCCTGCTCCCTCCATCAGTCCTGATCCTGCTCCCAACCACCAGTCCCGATCCTGCTCCCTCCATCGGTCCCGATCCTGCTCCCTCCACCGGTCCTGATCCTGCTCCCAACCACCAGTCCCGATCCTGCTCCCTCCACCGGTCCCGATCCTGCTCCCAACCACCAGTCCCGATCCTGCTCCCTCCATCAGTCACGATCCTGCTCCCTCCATCAGTCCTGATCCTGCTCCCAACCACCAGTCCCGATCCTGCTCCCTCCATCAATCACGATCCTGCTCCCTCCACCGGTCCCGATCCTGCTCCCACCACCGGTCCTGATCCTGCTCCCTCCACCGGTCCCGATCCTGCTCCCAACCACCAGTCCCGATCCTGCTCCCTCCATCAGTCACGATCCTGCTCCCAACCACCAGTCACGATCCTGCTCCCTCCATCAGTCACGATCCTGCTCCCTCCATCAGTCATGATCCTGCTCCCTCCATCAGTCACGATCCTGCTCCCTCCATCAGTCCTGATCCTGCTCCCAACCACCAGTCACGATCCTGCTCCCTCCATCAGTCCTGATCCTGCTCCCAACCACCAGTCACGATCCTGCTCCCTCCATCAGTCCCGATCCTGCTCCCACCATCAGTCACGATCCTGCTCCCTCCATCAGTCCCGATCCTGCTCCCTCCACCGGTCCCGATCCTGCTCCCTCCACCGGTCCCGATCCTGCTCCCACCATCAGTCCTGATCCTGCTCCCATCACTAGTCCCGATCCTGCTCCCTCCATCGGTTCCAATCCTGCTCCCACCCCCGGTCCCGATCCTGCTCCCAACCACCAGTCCCGATCCTGCTCCCACCACCGGTCCCAATCCTGCCCCCTCCACCGGTCCCAATCCTGCCCCCTCCACCGGTCCCGATCCTGCTCCCACCTTAAGTCCCGATCATGCACCCACTACAAGTCCTGACCCTGCGCCCATCACCATTCCTGATCCTGTAGCAAGTTCCTATCTGCTGCTGCTGCACTCCTCAATCCTGCCCCTGCCCCCCGTCAAAATCCCTGCTCCCTCATGAAAGTTATTAATTTTAGAGCAGACGTTGAGCAAGTCACTACTTGGAATTGTGGCTCACAGGGAATCCCCAGCCTGAAGCTGTGGAGGCACGGCTGGTGCAGTATTAAGGCATGCAGGTCATAGGTTCAATTCCCTATCTTCCCTGAGTTATCTGATCTCACTCAGGCTGGCAGCTGGACCACTGCAATTGACCCAAGTGTCCTTGTGCTTGGGAGAAGATGAATCAGCTGGGGATTCCATTCAGGCAGACACAGTTCTAACAATTTAATTAGTCCCACATCTCATATAAATTACCTGGACTCAGGAAAGGTTAAATGGTGGAAAGGATTGAGAGATAGACCCGGAGCACATTTCAGTCGCAAATCATGTAGATCTCATTTGTCAACTTCAAATCCAGACAACCTGAAACTTAACAGTGCAAATAAAACAATTAGACTGTGCAGCAGTAAACAACTGCATTAAATTTACACTGGTGAGGCTACAGTGTAGTATACTTAACAGGAAAGGCTGAACAGAAAAGAAAAGGCTGAAAGGTGACCTAATAGAGGTTTTTAAGGTTATGAAGGGGTTTGATTGGGTAAATGTAGAGAAGATGTTTCCGCTTGTTGGGGAGTCCAAAACTAGAAGTCATAAATATAAGATAGTCACCAATAAATCCAATAGGGAATTCAGGAAAAACTTCTTCACTCAAAGAGTGGTAAGAATGTGGAACTCGCTACCACAAGGAGTAGTTGAATCGAATATCATAGATGCATGTAAGGGGAAGCTAGATAAGCACATGAGAGAAAGGAATAGGAGGATATGTTGATGGGGGTGAGATGAAGAGAGGTGGGAGGAGGCTCGTGTGGAGCATAAACACCGGCATGGACCAGTTGGGCCGAATAGCCAGTTTCTGTGCTGTAAATTCATATAATCATAGAATGACACAGCACAGAAGGAGGCCATTCAGCCCATCGTACATGTGCTGGCTCTTTGAAAGAGCTATCGAATTAGTCCCGCTCCCCTGCTCTTTCCCCATAGCCCTGCAAATTTTTCCACTTCAAGTATTTATCCAATTCCCTTTTGAAAGTTATTATTGAATCTGTTTCCACCGCCCCTTCAGGCAGTGTATTCCAGATCATAACTCGCAGTGTGTAAAAAAAATTTCTCATGTCGCCTCTGGCTCTTTTGCCAATCACCCCAAATCTGTGTCCTCTGGTTACCGATCCTTCTGCCACTGAAAACAGCTTCTCCTTATTTACTCTATCAAAACCCTTCATGATTTTGAACACCTCTAACAAATTTCCCCTTAACCTTCTCTGCTCCAAGGAGAACAACCCCAGCTTCTCCAGTCTCTCCATGTAACTGAAGTCCCTCATCCCTGGAACCATTCTAGTAAATCTCTTCTGCACCCTCTCTAAGGCCTTGACATCCTTCCTAAAGTGTGGTGTCCAGAATTAGCCACAATACTCCAGTTGGGGCCTAACCAGTGTTTTATAAAGGTTTAGCATGACTTCCTTACTTTTGTACTCTGTGGGGTCAATTTCAGAATGGCCAAGCGGGTGCATTCGTGGTGGGGGGGGGGGTTTCCTAAAATTGGGGAATCCCGGAGCGGGTCCGGAGCCCGGCTCCAACCCGCCCACTTCTGGTTTCCCCAATGACGCGAATCGGTGCATGCTCAGCCCCTGCATGCGGGACTCCAACCGGCAATTAAAGCCAGCTGGATGACAGTTTAGATAGTTAGGGGGGTACTTGAGGTCATTGACAGACCTCATTGGGAAGAGATTTTAGCAGGGATGTGATTTTGGACTCTGCTCAGCGTGTTTTCCATGCTGTGGGAAACACTCCCTGTTATTGCAGACGTGTTTCAGTCAGCAGCTATTGGGAGATGCAGAGGATTCCTTGACAGTTGGGGGGAATACCTCATTCATTGCAGCAGGGCACTCTGTCACCTCAGACAAAGTTTTGCCTGCCGCACCGTTGTCTCCACACTCAAAATTATTACATCATACCCTAACCTCTGCTGTCCAAACACTTTTACCTACTTTGTGGACCCCCTCACACTCACACCGTCAGGATGGGAGCGGGGGGAGGGGTTCCATAGCTGCATTCATCACTCCATTGGCAGACGAGCAACATCACCAGCCTCGCCAGGCATGCCGTCCACCTCCGCCACGTGGAGCTACACAACACAGTGCTGCGCAACAGGCACCTGCACAAAGTAGTCATGCCCACTGTAGGGTGACCCAATGGGTGGCATCAATTGTGTTCATGGAGAACCTCATGAAAAGCCTTATTGCACAAGCCAGTCAAGAATGGCCTATACATGGCAGTAGTGGTGACAATATAATATGAAATGTGAGTTGATCAGAAATCAAATATAAGTAGAAACCATGACAAACCCTCAAACACCCTTGTGCATCCCCTTCATGCTCACGATACGTTTGCCTTACGCTTCCTACTACACATACGTGATGCATGCCCTATGGCTGCAGCACAGGTAGTGGCAGGTTGGATGAGGCCGAACGTGAAAGAGATGCATGAGAGGGTGAGTATGAGAGAGAGCCATGAGATTGTATGAGGATTGAGTTGAGTGGTAAACATAGAAACATAAAAAATAGGAGCAAGAGTAGGCCATTCGGCCCTTCAGGCCTGCTCCGCCATTCAAAATGATCATGGCTGATCGTCTAACTCAGTACCCTGTTCCCGCATTTTCCGCATATCCCTTGATCCCTTTAGCATTAAGAAATATATCTATCTCCTTCTTGAATACATCTAATGACTTAGCCTCCACTGCCTTCTGTGGTAAAGAAATCCACAGGTTCACCACCCTCTGAGTGAAGAAATTTCTCCTCATCTTGGTTCTAAATGGCATACCCCGTATCCTGAGACTGTGACCCCTGGTTGTGGACTCCCCAGCCATCGGGAACATCCTCCCTATATCTAGTCTGTCTAGTCCTGTTAGAATTTTACATGTTTCGATGAGATCACCTCTCATTCTTCTAAACTCTAGTGAATATAGGCCTAGTCGACCCAATCTCTCCTCATACATCAATCCTGCCATCCCAGGAATCAGTCTGGTAAACCTTCGTTGCACTCCCTCCATGGCAAGGACATCCTTCCTCAGATAAGGGGAACAAAACTGCACACAATACTCCAGATGTGGTGTTACCAAGGCCCTGTATAACTGGAGTAAGACATCCCTGCTCCTGTACTCAAATCCTCTTGCAATGAAGGCCAACATACATTCGCCTTCCTAACTGTTTGCTGCACCTGAATGCTCGCTTTCAGCAACTGGTGTACAAGGACACCCAGGTCTCGTTGCACCTCCCCTTTTCCCAATCTATCACCATTCAGATAATAATCTGCCTTTCTGTTTTTACAACCAAAGTGGATAACCTCACATTTATCCATGTTATACTGCATCTGCCATGTTCTTGCCCACTCACCCAACTTGTCTATATCACATTGCAGCCTCTTTGCATCCTCCTCACAGCTCACATTCCACCCCAGCTTTGTGTCATCTGCAAACTTGGAAATGTTACATTTAGATCCCTCATCCAAATCATTGATATATATTGTGAATAGCTGGGGCCCAAGCACTGATCCCTGCGGTACCCCACTAGTCACTGCCTGCCATCCGGAAAAAGACTAGTTTATTATTCCTACTCTCTGTTTCCTGTCTGTCAACCAATTCTCAATCCATGCCAGTATATTCCCCCCAATCCCATGTGCTTTAATTTTGCACACTAACCTCTTGTGTGGGGCCTTATCAAATGCCTTCTGAAAATCCAAATACACCACATCCACTGGTTCTCCCCTATCTATCCTACTAGTTACATCCTCAAAAAACTCCAGCAGATTTGTTAAGCATAATTTCCCTTTCATAAACCCATGCTGACTTTGTCCAATCCCGTCAATGCCTTCCAAGTTTTCTGTTATCACATCATTGATAATAGATTCTAGCATTTTCCCCACTACTGATGTTAGGCTAACTAGTCTGTAGTTCCCTGTTTTTTCTCTCCCTCCTTTTTTAAATAGTGGGGTTACATTTGCCACCCTCCAATCTGTAGGAACTGTTTCAGAGTCTATAGAATTTTGGAAGATGATCACCAATGCATCCATTATTTCCAGGGCCACTTCCTTTAGTACTCTGGGATGTAGATTATCAGGCCCTGGGGATTTGTCAGCCTTTAGCCCCATTTATTTCCCTAGCACTATTTTTTTTACTAATACTGGTTTCCTTCAGTTCCTCCCTCTCACTAGACCCTTGGTTCCCTAACATTTCTGGCAGGTTATTTGTGTCCTCCTTTGTGAAGACAGAACCAAAGTATGTGTTTAATTGTTCTGCCATTTCTTTGTTCCCCATTATAATTTCCCCCATTTCTGACTGTAAGGGACCTACATTTGTCTTCACTAATCTTTTTCTCTTGACATATTTATAGAAGCTTTTACAGTCAGTTTTTATGTTCCCTGCTAGTTTACTCTCATACTCTATTTTTCCCCTCTTAATCAATCTCTTTGTCCTCCTTTGCTGAATTCTGAACTGCTCCCAATCCTCAGGCTTGCCACTTTTTCTGGCAATCTTATATGTCTCCTCTTTGGAACTAATAATATCCCTAATTTCTTTTGTAAGCCACGGGATGAGTACTGGCGAGGTAAGGAAGTGCAGGTAAGATGAGGTTGAGGGTTCAGTGGGTTTGAGGAGTGATGTGATAGAGTAGTGTTGGCCATGCAGAAGGAGATGTGGGGTGGGGGCAGTGATGTGGCAGACGGAGTGTAGGGGAATGAGTAAGAGTACTCACTTCGGCTGACCTGGTTAGGTCATTGAAGTGCCTCCTGTACTGTATGCAGGTGCGTGATACATTGGTGGTGCTGATGATCTCCTCTGCCATCTCGAGCCAAGCCTTTGTGGTGGCAGAGGCAGGCCACTTCCTCCAGTCCGCCGGGTGGAAGATCTCCCTCCTCCTCCTCCTCACCCCATCCAGTAAAACCTGGAGTGAGGCATCATTAAACCTGGGAGCAGCCTTCCCCCTGTGCTGCTCCATGCTGTAATTTTGCTGATTTTCTGCAGCATCAGTCAGTGGAGGACTGCCCCTTTAAATAGGGCTCCTCCAGCTGACAGCCTATAATGCGGGTGTGCAGTCCGCCTGCTGCGCAGCTTTCCAGCGTGAAACCCGGAAGCCAAGGTAAGTGGCTTCAATTTACTTACGATCACGTGCCAAGCCCATCAATTTCACTGGGCGTGTTACCCACGCGCCCAGTCGACCCCCCCCGCTGCCAACCCGCCTCCCTCCTAATATCGGGCCCTATGCCTCTATTTATAAAGTCATGGACCCTGTAAGTCTTTTTGACATAAAATAAAAACAGAAAATGCTGGAAATATTCAGCAGTCAGGCAGCATCTGTGGAGAGAGAAACAGAGTTAACACTTCAGGTCGATGATCTTTCGTCAGATCTGCCTTGCTTTTTAACAGACTTCTCAACTTGTCCTGCCACCTTCAAAGTCTTGTGTACGTACACCCCCAGGTCTCTCTGTTCCTGCACCCCCTTTAAAATTGTACCATTTAGTTTACATTGCTTCTCCTCATCCTTCCTACCAAAATGAATCACTTCACACTTCTCTGCGTTAAATTTCATCTGCTATGCGTCTGCCCATTTGACCATAAGACCATAAGAGATAGGAGCAAGAGTAGGCCATTCGGCCCCTCGAGCCTGCTCCCTCATTAAATAAGATCATGGCTGATCTGATTGTTACCTCAACTCCATTTTCCCGCCATTCCCCCATATCCTCTGACTCCCTTGCTGATCAAAAATGTGTCTAACTCAGCCTTGAATGTATTCAATGACTCAGCCTCCACAGCTTTTTGGGGTAAAGAATTCCAAAGATTCACGACCCTCTGGGAGAAGAAATTCCTCCTCATTTCCGTCTCAAACGGGCGATCCCTTATTCTGAGACTATGCCCCCTAGTTTTAGATTCCCCCATGAGGGGTAACATTCTCTCAGCATCTACCCTTTCAAGTCCCCTCAGAATCTTGTATGTTTCAATAAGATCTCCTCTCATTCTTCTAAACTCCAATGAGCATAGACCAACTTGTTCAATCTTTCCTCATAAGACAACCCTTCCATACCCAGAATCAACCTAGTGAACCTTCTCTGAACTGCCTCCAATGCAAGTATGTCCTTCCTTAAATAAGGGCACCAGAACTGTACGCAGTACTCCAGGTGTGGTCTCACCAGCACCCTGTACAGTTGTAGCATGACTTCCCTGCTTTTATACTCCATCCGCCTAGAAATAAAGGCCAATATTCCGTTTGCCTTCCAGATTACCTGCTGCACCTGTATGTTGACTTTTTGTGTTTCATGTACGATGATACCCAGATCCCTCTGTACCGCAGCATTTTGTAGTATTTCTCCATTCAAATAATATTTTGCTTTTTTATTTTTCCTCCCAAAGTGGATGACTTCACATTTTCCCACATTATATTTCATCTGCCGATTTTTTTTAAAAAGCATATGGGATCCTGGGCTTTATAAATCATCTGACGAAGGAGATAATCTCCGAAAGCTTGTGATTTTAAAATAAATTTGTTGGACTATAACCTGGTGTTGTAAGATTCCTTACATTTATAAATAGAGGCATAGAGTACAAAAGTATGGAAGTCATGATGAACCTATATAAAACTCTGGTTCGGCCACAACTGGAGTATTGTGTCCAGTTCTAGGCACTGCAATTTAGGAAAGATGTGAAGACCTTAGAGAGGGTGCAGAAGAGATTTACTAGAATGATTCCAGGGATGAGGTACTTTAGTTACATGGGTAGACCGGAGAAGCTGGGGTTGTTCTCCTTGGAACAAAGACGGTTGTGAGGAGATTTGATAGAGGTATTCAAAATCATGAAGGATCTAGACAGAGTCGATAGAGAGAAACTGTTCCCATTGGCGGAAGGGTCAAGGTTTAAGGTGATTGGAAAAAGAACCAAAGGTGACATGAGGAAAAACTTTTTTACACCACAAGTGGTTAGGATTGGAATGCACTGCCCGAGGGGGTGGTGGAGGCAGATTCAATCATGGCTTTCAAAAAGGAACTGGATAAGTTCTTGAAAGGAAAAAATTTGCAGGGCTACGGGGATAGGGTGGGGAGTGGGACTAGCTGGATTGCCCTTGCATAGAGCCGACGTGGACTCAATGGGCCAAATGGCCTCCTTCCATGCTACAACCTTGCTATGATTCTATGATTCTAATTCTATTTGTCTGCCCCCTGAGGTGAAAGTAAAAGATCCCACGGCACTATTTAGAAGAAGATCAGGGGAGTTCTCCCCGGTGTCCTGGCCAATATTTATCCCCCAACCAACAGCACTAAAAAAGCAGATGATCTGGTCATTATGACATTACTGTTTGTGGGACCTTTCTGTAGGCAAATTTGCTGCCACATTTCTTACATTACAACAGGGACGATTTTTCAAAATACTTAATTGGCTATAAAACACTTTGGGACGTCCTGAGGTCCTTTTGAGAGCTTCAAGCCAGACAGATAACCTGTACAGAAAGCCCTGCCTATGTCCATTAGCATTGGTACCCAAGAGGTGTGAGAGGTGATTGGTTAATCCTTCCATTTCCCCTCTCTCCTTAAGTGGGGAGAGCACTCAACATAATCAAGATTGGGAGCTTGCCTTGAGGAAGCATGGGCACAGCATGGCACAGCATACTGGTGTACCCCCACTTAAAGAGTGGCACAGTAGAACAGGCATTCGCCTGGTACTTTGCAGCAGACTTAAAAGATCTTTGTTACTGTGCAATTGCTGGACAAGTTAAATTAACTTTTCCGAGGAAGCAGATTTTTGAGAAACAGAAAACAGTGCCGATTTCATGTTAAATGAGTGTGAAATTATTGCTATGCACACATCTTCAACTCTGACACGACTTTAATTACAGCCCACAAATGGCAACCACAGGCTAATTTTCCAATATAAAACTCCCATCAAAATCTTAATTTACCGACCAATCTCATTTAAGATTCTACCCAATAGTATATTAAACCTTGAGATAAGGAATCAGGAATGCAATTACATCTTTTCATGCTCAAGTGAAGATAACAAAGCAGGAATAATCTACAAAGTTGTTTTACAACCTAGTCGACTGTACAGAGTAAAGTGGAGCAACTGAAATGGTGCAGGATAATTTGGCGATTCACTGATCTGACTTCTGTTTTGAGGGTTTATGGTAAGCAAGGTGTCCCAAGGCAGGGAAGTGATATTGGGATGGTGGCATGAGTGAGTGACCATTTAGCCACTCATGAAGAAGCCCAACCCCAGACTCCATGAGTGTCTCTCAGATAAATATGCGATTGCAGCAGATCGTTGAATGGTTATGTTTCAGTGGAGCAGTGTAATTGTCCAGCTATTGGCAATGCTTTGAGCCTATTAGGTCCACTAACCCAGGCTCAATGATTAACACCCTCATTTAGATTTGTATGCAGTCTGAATCCAGCTGACTCAAATGTGCTCTTTTTGCTGGCCTCCATCTACACCACGTTGTCACAATGAATACCATAAGATAGTTATAGATATTGTACACACAGTGCATTTTAACAGGCGTCAACACTTCATAGTATCATAGTAGGTATAACACAAGAGGAGGCTATTTGGCCCATCGTGCCTGTGCTGGCTCTTTGAAAGAGCTATCCAATTAGTCCCATTCCCCTGCTCTTTCCCCATAGCCCTGTAAATATTTTCCCTTCAAACGTTTATCCAATTCCCTTTTGAAAGTTACTATTGAATCTGCTTTCACAATCCTTTCAGGCAGTGCATTTCAGATCATCACAACTCGCTGCGTAAAAAAAGGTTTCCTCATGTCACCTCTGGCACTTTTGCCAATCACCTTAAATCTGTGTCCTCTGGTTACCGACCCTTCTGCCACTGGAAATAGTTTTTCCTTAATTACTGTATCAAAACCGTTCATGATTTTGAACATCTCTATCAAATCTCCCCTTAACCTTCTCTGTGCAATATTACCTGGATGCCGACTTAACTCACTGCAGCAAGTATGTCTATAAACACGCAACATTAAAATAATAACGTCTGGCTTGTCCCTTACACATACTTTTACAAAGCGTGAGAAGATGAGGTTGAAGATTTAGTTGAGGATTATAAAAAATAGATTCAAACCAAACAAAATGGGGGGAAAAACATAAAAGAGACTGAGTAAAGAAAATTCCAGAAGGAAGCAAAGCTATCATGGAACTTAAATTATTGAAGAGGTTTGAAAGATTGCGTGAATGAAGGTAGGTCATAATTTTGATGACATAGAATTATTACATATTTAGCACAGAAACTCTATATCCCTTTATATCCTGACTCAACAAAAATTGATCCATCTCAGACTTGATAGCTCTGATTGACCCCGAGCATCCACAGCCTTTTGGGGGAGAAAATTCCAGATTTCTACCACTCTTGTGTGAAAAAGTGCTTCCTGATTTCCCTCCTAAATGGCCTAGCTCTAATTTTAAGATTACATCCCCTGTTCAAAATCCTGATCAAAAGAATAATTGTTTTGTTTTCTTAGAGTAATAAACACATTATTTTCTAAAGTCTGTTTTTTCTCTATGAAATAAGACACTGAATACCCATCTCCTTTCAATTTTCTTGCACTTATCCCTAACAGTCGCATTCTGGTGTTGCAAACATCTTTTCTTAGGTATCCAATTCCCTTGGCGATATTGTGCTAGGCTACAAAGGAACTCGTTAATATGATTCAGAGCGCCACGCAATACACAAGCAGGCTAAAGTAATGGCCAATGCATTTTAACTGGCTTTCGATACTTATAGAAAATCATTGATGGGAAACAAAGTGTACATTTTAATTTAATTTAGTGGTGTTGGGGCTATTGACAAATAGTCATTACTGTAGGTATAGTGTGTGGAGCCTTGTCTTACTGTAAATATAGTGGGATTGAATCAAATCTAACAAGGTATTAATGATTTTTATTGTAAATCCTCAGCAAGTAGTTTACTTTTTTTTGTCTTGGCTGCATCTGTGCAAGGAATCTGAATCCAAGAGAAAAATGCAATGTCCTTTCATCACAATATCTAAGTCGATGACAACTTTCACCGATATAGTGCCCTTAATGTAGGCAAGTGTCCCAAAACATCTTACGGGGGTGGGTAGCATTGGACTCCATTGGGTTGGAGTTGAAGGTAGGGGAGGAGAGACAAGGCTAGATGTCATCAGTATGCTTATTAAAAATATTGCAAGAAGCAATAGCTTCTCTACCTCTCTCCCCTCCCTTAAGATGCTCCTTAAAACCTACCTCCTGTCCTAATATTGCCTTAGGTGGCTCGGTGTCAAATTTTGTTTGATAATCGTTCCTGTGAAGCGCCTTAGGATATTTTACTATGTTAAAGGTGCTATATAAAAGCAGGCTGCTGTTGATTCATTTTTGCATTGGATTAGATCCGCTGTTTGAACAGTTTTAATGTTAATGTGAGAGTATCTACCTGACACTTGACAAAATGATTGCAAACCCAAGCTTAAGTTTTAATTGCATCACCACTGAAGCACCTTAAAGAGCTTAAACCAAAACAAGCAAGAAGGTAATCTTACAAAACCAATCTATAGAATGTTCTTCCATTATTCTGGTCCACTTTAATTTATTACTGGCCTGATTGCAACTTCTGAAATTACCTGTGACAACAATTAAATAATTTTTGGCCTAGTTTTGGCTAAGTTGCTGTCCCTTTAAATCCGGTCACAATATATAAAGGCCGGGATTTTCGGCTTTTGGCAGAATCACAACGCATCTTTGGTGGGCAGGAGTTCCATCTGTCCCCGGTGGCCTACCCCTGACCGTTGGCCAATTTTCCATGAGTAGCTGAAGATGCTTTAGCTGCGATCGGATAGGTAAAAGTGGAACCAAGTGAGGACGGTCTCACTGTGCTGGACAGCGGAGGAGTGGTGTTGGAGGAGGATGATGTGATCAACCATGTCAAAGGCTGCAGAGGACGAGGAGGAATGATGTACCACAGTCACAGTCACAGAGGATGTCATTTGTAA
The DNA here is from genome assembly GCF_035084215.1 of Heptranchias perlo. Taxonomy (NCBI): domain Eukaryota; kingdom Metazoa; phylum Chordata; class Chondrichthyes; order Hexanchiformes; family Hexanchidae; genus Heptranchias; species Heptranchias perlo. The sequence continues at coordinate 12,261,029 of NC_090331.1, read as the reverse complement.
CTTTAGCTAGGGCTGTTTTGATGCTATGGCAGCGATGAAAACCTGATTAGAGAGAATCAAACATGAAGTTGCGAGAGAGATGGGCACAGATTTGGGAGGCAGCAACATGTTTAAAGAGTTTTGGAGGGGAAAGGCAGGTTTGGAGATGGGGCGATTATTTGCAAGGTAACAGGAGTCGAGGGTGGATTTTTTAAGGAGCGGGGTGTGCGGTTTTGAAAAGGTGGGGAACAGTACCTGGGGAGAGAGAATCATTTACTATGTCAGCTAGCATGAGGCCCAGGAAGGAACATAGGAACAGGAGCAGGCCATTCAGCCCCTCAAACCTGTTCCACCATTCAATTAGATCATGGCTAATCTGTATCTTAACTCCATATAACCTGCTATGGTTCCATATCCTTTAAAACCCTTGCTTAACAAAAATCTGTCAATCACAGTTTTGAAATTTTCAATTGACCCTCATCCTCAACAGCTTTTTGGGAAGAGAATTCTAGATTTCGACTATCCTTTGTGTGAAGAAGTGCTTCCTGACATCACCCCTGAATGGCCTGGCCTAGGAAATAAGGGTGTTCAGCAGTTTAGTGGGAATGGGCTCATGGGAGTAGGAGGTAGGTCTGATGTTCAAGATGAGCTCGGAGAGGGGATGAGGAGAGATAGGAGCAAAACTAGAGAAAGACACGGATTTAGGACTAGGGCAGGGGGGAGACTGAGGGTAGGTTTGGCTTTGTGGCCAAGGAGAAGGGGAGAAAGCAACGTAGGCAGCCGAAGGGATCGTCTCAATCTTAGTGACACAAAGGTCTATGAGCTCCTCGCACTTGTTGTTAGAGATGAGGGTGGAAGAGGCAAAGGAGAGGAATTTAAGGAGGTGGTTGCTAGTGGAGTCCTGGGAGATATAGATATTGAATTCCTCATTTAAATGAACGAACATAACTCACTCTAAGGTACAGTATTCATTATTCCATGTGTATATAAACCAACTGAATCCTGGATTAGATGCAGCCTCAAATCAGGCTATTATTTTGGATGAAACACCTAACAGGTACAAGTAACCACATTCTTAAATCAAAGCAATGTTCAATATATGACTGTCAATAATTAAGACATGAACAAAAGATCTTTGTTACAAAGTAGGTATTACCAGTGGAATGTAACTGACAGACTGTGAGTTAAACACTCTGGTATTCAGTTTGGAGCTTTGATAGTGTTCCATTTTACTGATAGTATTTATACTACTAGAACATCAATTTAACAGCACATTCAAACAGTTCTTTCACTTTCAATTACTGGTATAGTAGCATAATGGTTATGGTACTAGAGTAGTAACTTAGAGATTTGTGGGTTCAAATCCCAGCATGGTGGGTTTGATATTTTGTTCAAGGGTAGCAACTAAAAAAGATCATGAAAGCTGATGGATTGTTTAAATACCCAACTGGCTCACTAAATTCCTTTAGGAAAGGGATCTTAACCATTCCTACTCAGTCTGGCCGACATGTGACTCCAGTCTCACACTGTAGGGCATAATTTTAAAGCTGCCCGCCCAGGTTACTTACCCATTGGAAAGCTGCCAGCATCATGCTGTCTGGGATTTTAACCTGCTTTCCTGAGCAGGCGCCTAGGACACACGCCCAAAGCCGGCGGGGTCCTTCTTTACATATGCATGTCGATCCCCGATGACATCATTGGGGCCCAACTGCAATTTTAACTCAGGCCTGAGCGAGGAAGCCGCAGTGGCTCTCTTACCAGGTTGAACATGGGCGGAAGAGGAGCAGTTCCAGAAGAGGCCGAGAAAGGTAAGGATTTTTTTTTCTTTCCTTTGTTGTGTCAGGAGGAGCACCTCCAGGCCCCACAAGGAAAGCTTAGCCCTCCCCTGCCCCGGACCCCTGCCCACCTTCCCGAACGCGAGGCATGCCCGGAGCCCAATCCTGCCTTCTGTCGACGGGCGGCCTCTGGGGAGTCGACCGAGGGGGAGTTACATAGAATTTACAGCAAAGAAACAGGACATTCGGCCCAACTGGTCCATGCCAGTTTTTATACTCCGCAGGAGCCTCCTCCCACCCTTTTTCATCTAACCCCATCAACATATCCTTCAATTCCTTTCTCCCTCATGAGTTTATCTAGCTTCCCCTTAAATGCATCAATGCTACTCACCTCAACTACTCCTTGTGGTGGCAAGTTCCACATTCTCACCACTCTCTGGGTAAAGAAGTTTCTTCTGAATTCCCTAATGGATTTATTAGTGACCATTGGGTACGGTAGCATAGTGGTTATGTTACTGGACTAGTAATCCAGAGGCCTGGACTAATAATCTGGAGTCATGAGTTCAAATCCCGCCACGGCAGCTGGCGAATTTAAATTCAATTAATTAAATTTAAAAATCTGGAATTAAAATACTAGTATCAGTAATGATGACCATGAAACTACCGGATTGTCGTAAAAACCCATCTGGTTCACTAATGCCCTTTAGGGAAGGAAACCTGCCGTCCTTACCCGGTCTGGCCGATATGTGACTCCAGACCCACAGCAATGTGGTTGATTCTTAATGGCCCAGCAAGCCACTCAGTTGTAAAATCTCGCTACGAAAAGTCATAATAAGAATAAAACCGGACGGAACACGAGGCACCGGACACGACAACGGCAAACCAAGCCCAGTCGACCCTGCAAGGTCCTCATTACTAACATCTGGGGACTTGTGCCAAAATTGGGAGAGCTGTCCCACAGACGAGTCAAGCAACAGCCTGACATAGCCATACTCACAGAATCATACCTTTCAGCCAACGTCCCAGACTCTTCCATCACCATCCCTGGGTATGTCCTGTCCCACCGGCAGGACAGACCCACCAGAGGTGGCGGTACAGTGATATACAGTCAGGAGGGAGTGGCCCTGGGAGTCCTCAACATTGACTCTGGACCCCATGAAATCTCATGGCATCAGGTCAAACATGGGCAAGGAAACCTCCTGCTGATTACCACCAACCGCCCTCCCTCAGCTGATGTATCAGTCCTCCTCCATGTTGAGCACCACTTGGAGGAAGCACTGAGGATAGCAAGGGCACAAAATGTACTCTGGGTGGGGGACTTCAATGTCCATCACCAAGAGTGGCTCGGTAGCATCACTACTGACCAAGCTGGCCGAGTCCTGAAGGACACAGCTGCTAGACTGGGCCTGCGGCAGGTGGTGAGCGAACCAACACGAGGGAAAAACTTACTTGACCTCGTCCTCACCAATCTACCTGTCGCAAATGCATCTGTCCATGACAGTATTGGTAGGAGTGACCACCGTGCAAGTCCTCGTGGAGATGAAGTCCCGTCCTCGTACTGAGGACAACATCCAACGTGTTGTGTGGCACTACCACCGTGCTAAATGGGATAGATTCAGAACAGATCTAGCAGCTCAAAACTGGGCATCCATGAGGCACTGTGGGCCTTCAGCAGCAGCAGAATTGTATTCCAGCACAATCTGTAACCTCATGGCCCGGCATATTCCTCACTCTACCATTACCAACAAGCCAGGGGATCAACCCTGGTTCAATGAGGAGTGTAGAAGAGCAGCACCAGGCGTACCTAAAAATGAGGTGCCAACCTGGTGAAGCTACAACTCAGGACTACATACATGCTAAACAGCGGAAGCAACATGCTATAGACAGAGCTAAGCGATTCCACAACCAATGGATCAGATCAAAGCTCTGCAGTCCTGCCACATCCAGTCGTGAATCGTGGTGGACAATTAAACAACTCACGGGAGGAGGAGGCTCTGCAAACATTCCCATCCTCAATGATGGCGGAGTCCAGCACGTGAGTGCAAAAGACAAGGCTGAAGCGTTTGCAACCATCTTCAGCCAGAAGTGCCGAGTGGATGATCCATCTCAGCCTCCTCCCGATATCCCCACCATCATGGAAGCCAGTCTTCGGCCAATTCGATTCACTCCACGTGATATCAAGAAACGGCTAGAGTGCACTGAATACAGCGAAGGCTATGGGCCCCGACAACATCCCAGCTGTGGTGCTGAAGACTTGTGCTCCAGAACTAGCTGCGCCTCTAGCCAAGCTGTTCCAGTACAGCGACAACACTGGCATCTACCTGACAATGTGGAAAATTGCCCAGGTATGTCCTGTCCACAAAAAGCAGGACAAATCCAATCCGGCCAATTACCGCCCCATCAGTCCACTCTCAATCATCAGCAAAGTGATGGAAGGTGTCGTCGACAGTGTTATCAAGCGGCACTTACTCACCAATAACCTGCTCACCGATGCTCAGTTTGGGTTCCGCCAGGACCACTCGGCTCCAGACCTCATTACAGCCTTGGTCCAAACATGGACAAAAGAGCTGAATTCCAGAGGTGAGGTGAGAGTGACTGCCCTTGACATCAAGGCAGCATTTGACCGAGTGTGGCACCAAGGAGCCCTAGTAAAATTGAAGTCAATGGGAATCAGGGGGAAAACTCTCCAGTGGCTGGAGTCATACCTAGCACAAAGGAAGATGGTAGTGGTTGTTGGAGGCCAATCATCTCAGCCCCAGGACATTGCTGCTGGAGTTCCTCAGGGCAGTGTCCTAGGCCCAACCATCTTCAGCTGCTTCATCAATGACCTTCCCTCCATCATAAGTTCAGAAATGGGGATGTTCGCTGATGACTGCACAGTGTTCAGTTCCATTCGCAACCCCTCAAATAATGAAGCAGTCCGAGCCCGCATGCAGCAAGACCTGGACAACATCCAGGCTTGGGCTCATAAGTAGCAAGTAACATTTGCGCCAGATAAGTGCCAGGCAATGACCATCTCCAACAAGAGAGAGTCTAACCACCTCACCTTGACATTCAACGGCATTACCATCGCCGAATCCCCCACCATCAACATCCTGGGGGTCACCATTGACCAGAAACTTAACTGGACCAGCCATATAAATACTGTGGCTAAAACAGCAGGTCAGAGGCTGGGTATTCTGTGGCGAGTGACTCACCTCCTGACTCCCCAAAGCTTTTCGACCATCTACAAGGCACAAGTCAGGAGTGTGATGGAATACTCTCCACTTGCTTGGATGAGTGCAGCTCCAACAACACTCAAGAAGCTCGACACCATCCAAGAGAAAGCAGCCCGCTTGATTGGCACCCCATCCACCACCCTAAAAATTCACTCCCTTCACCACCGGCGCACTGTGGCTGCAGTGTGTACCATCCACAGGATGCACTGCAGCAACTCGCCAAGGCTTCTTCGACAGCACCTCCCAAACCCGTGACATCTACCACCCAGAAGGACAAGAGCAGCAGGCACATGGGAACAACACCACCTGCACGTTCCCCTCCAAGTCACACACCATCCCGACTTGGAAATATATCGCCGTTCCTTCATTGTCGCTGGGTCAAAATCCTGGAACTCCCTTCCTAACAGCACTGTGGGAGAACCGTCAGCACACGGACTGCAGCGGTTCAAGAAGGCGGCTCACCACCACCTTCTCAAGGGAAATTAGGGATGGGCAATAGATGCTGGCCTCGCCAGCGACGCCCACATCCCGTGAACGAATAAAAAAAAAATCTTATATTTATGACCCCTAGATTTGGACGCATCCATCTTCTCTACGTCCACCCTATCAATCTCCTTCATATTTTTAAAGACCGCGATTAGGTCATCCTTCAGCCTTCTCTTTTTATATGAGTTCTCAATTCTGGAGCAGCAGGCTTGTTTCCAAATCGCCTCGCCGCCCATTCCCCCCACCAAAGCCCGCCTGGAGTTAAAATCAGGGCCTGCATGCTTGACCATTGACGCATTCTGAAGGGGGCCCACCACCACCTTCTCGGGCCAGTAAAGGTGGCCTCACCTGCTGCCCGGGAACAAAGTTAACAAAAAGGTGTCAGCCGTGGCTCAGCCTTCTTTTTGCCCAGCCTGTTCAGTCTTTCCTGATATTCATATCCATATTCCCTCGTTCCAACTAAAATAAGGCCACCGTCCTATATCTTGGTGATGAATGACTTTCACCGCTCTCTCCTGTTCTGCATAATTTCCCAGTCAGATTGCCTATCCAGATGCCTGCACGGCCTTGCAAAATGCAGCAGCACCACTGATTTTATTGAACGTGGCTCAAATCAGCAGTCCTGCAGTGACCAATGAAGCGTGATTTTTCAATCTAATTGTCGCCATGCAGAAAGATGTGATTAACAGGAACATCTCAAAGAAGGCATAAAAAAAGCTGGGAAAAACCGCATCGACATAAGAGGACCGTAAAGCTACTCATGTTCACATTTCAAATTTATATTAAAACGAAAGCTTTGAGGCCAAGTTGACAATTTGTACTCCAGCAATATTTTTTAAAATTTCATAATTAAAAAAAAATGCATGCAATAACATTGAAATTTAAATGTTTTAATCTTTAGGACAGGTTCAATCTCTTTATCTGAAAACTGGATCGTAACCAATTGCGGACGTGTGAGTTTTTAACAAGTCCTTCGACGATTAAAGCCATTCCTTTCTCATTTTACACAAACTATTCTCCTCTAGCAGGATTACAGTGTAATTCCTTTTTAACAACAAATTGCATTTATGTCGCGCCTTCAAGGCGCTTCACAGGAGCGTTATCAGGCAAGTTTTGACATCAAGCCACATAAGGAGCTATGAGGTCAGGGGTCAAAAAAGTAGGTTTTAAGGAGCGTCTTAAAGGATGAGTGAGAGGTGAAGAGACGGAGAGGATTAGGGAGGGAATTCCAGAGCTTAGGGCCTCAGCTTCGCACTGAGGACACCATCCAACGTATTGTGTAGCACTACCACCGTGCTAAATGGGATAGATTCAGAACAGATCTAGCAGCTCAAAACTGGGCATCCATGAGGCGCTGTGGGCCATCAGCAGCAGCAGAATTGTATTCCAGCACCATCTGTAACCTCATGGCCCGGCATATTCCTCATTCTACCATTACCAACAGGACAGGGGATCAATTCTGGTTCAATGAGGAATGTAGAAGAGCATGCCAGGAGCAGCACCAGGCGTACCTAAAAATGAGGTGCCAACCTGGTGAAGCTACAACTCAGGACTACATGCATGCTAAACAGCGGAAGCAACATGCTATAGACAGAGCTAAGCGATTCCACAACCAACGGATCAGATCAAAGCTCTGCAGTCCTGCCACATCCAGTCATGAATGGTGGTGGACAATTAAACAACTAATGGGAGGAGGAGGCTCTGTAAACATCCCCATCCTCAATGATGGCGGAGTCCAGCATGTGAGTGCAAAAGACAAGGCTGAAGCGTTTGCAACCATCTTCAGCCAGAAGTGCCAAGTGGATGATCCATCTCGGCCTCCTCCCGATATCCCCACCATCACAGAACCCAGTCTTCAGCCAATTCGATTCACTCCACGTGATATCAAGAAACGGCTGAGTGCACTGGATACAGCAAAGGCTATGGGCCCTGACAACATCCCGGCTGTAGTGCTGAAGACTTGTGCTCCAGAACTAGCTGCGCCTCTAGCCAAGCTGTTCCAGTACAGCTACAACACTGGCGTCTACCCGACAATGTGGAAAATTGCCCAGGTAGGTCCTGTCCACAAAAAGCAGGACAAATCTAATCCGGCCAATTACGCCCCATCAGTCTACTCTCAATCATCAGCAAAGTGATGGAAGGTGTCGTCGACAGTGCTATCAAGCGGCACTTACTCACCAATAACCTGCTCACCGATGCTCAGTTTGGGTTCCGCCAGGACCACTCGGCTCCAGACCTCATTACAGCCTTGGTCCAAACATGGACAAAAGAGCTGAATTCCAGAGGTGAGGTGAGAGTGACTGCCCTTGACATCAAGGCAGCATTTGACCGAGTGTGGCACCAAGGAGCCCTAGTCAAATTGAAGTCAATGGGAATCAGGGGGGAAACTCTCCAGTAGCTGGAGTCATACCTAGCACAAAGGAAGATGGTAGTGGTTGTTGGAGGCCAATCATCTCAGCTCCAGGACATTGCTGCAGGAGTTCCTCAGGGCAGTGTCCTAGGCCCAACCATCTTCAGCTGCTTCATCAATGACTTTCCCTCCATCATAAGGTCAGAAATGGGGATGTTCGCAGATGATTGCACAGTGTTCAGTTCCATTCGCAACCCCTCAAATAATGAAGCAGTCCAAGCCCGCATGCAGCAAGACGTGGACAACATCCAGGCTTGGGCTCATAAGTGGCAAGTAACATTCGCGCCAGATAAGTGCCAGGCAATGACCATCTCCAACAAGAGAGAATCTAACCACCACCCCTTGACATTCAACGGCATTACCATCGCTGAATCCCCCACCATCAACATCCTGGGGGTCACCATTGACCAGAAACTTAACTGGACCAGCCATATAAATACTGTGGCTACGAGAGCAGGTCAGAGGCTGGGTATTCTGCGGCGAGTGACTCACCTCCTGACTCCCCAAAGCCTTTCCACCATCTACAAGGCACAAGTCAGGAGTGTGATGGAATACTCTCCACTTGCTTGGATGAGCGCAGCTCCAACAACACTCAAGAAGCTCGACACCATCCAAGAGAAAGCAGCCCGCTTGATTGGCACCCCATCCACCACCCTAAACATTCACTCCCTTCACCACCGGCACACTCTGGCTGCAGTGTGTACCTTCCACAGGATGCACTGCAGCAACTCCCAAACCCTCGACCTCTACCTCCTAGAAGGAGAAGAGCAGCAGGCACACACCATCCCAACTTGGAAATATATTGCCGTTCCTTCATCGTCTCTGGGTCAAAATCCTGGAACTCCCTTCCTAACAGCACTGTGGGAGAACCGTCACCACACGGACTGCAGCGGTTCAAGAAGGCGGCTCACCACCACCTTCTCAAGGGCAATTAGGAATGGGCAATAAATGCCGGCCTCGCCAGTGACGCCCACATCCCATGAATGAAGGCACGGCCGCCAATGCTGGAGCGATGAAAATCGGGGATGCGCAAGAGGTCAGAATTGGAGGAGCGCAGAGATCTCAGAGGGTTGTAGGGCTGGAGGAGGTTTCAGAGATAGGGATGGGCGTGGCCATGGAGGGACTTGAAAACAACAATGAGAATTTTCAAGTGGAGGTGTTGGTGGACCTTGAGCTAATGTAGTTCAGCGAGCACAGAGGTGATTTAAGCTTAAAAATATATATTATTTCCTAACACAGGCCTCTGTTGCAAACTAGTAAGTTTTCTGGTCTGCCCTGAGTTTAGCTTCCATATTTTACTATGTATGGCTGTCATGTTAAATGTAACAATCAAATGACTGCCTTGTATCTCAAAAGCACAAGCACACAAATGGAGAGAAGAGAGTGTCCTGCGGTCACCCAGTCAACTGACAAGTCGGGACATTTTGCAGTTTTGTTGATTTTACGAATTTTTTTCTTCCTTTCCGATTTTCAGCCCTCCTCTCCCCAAGATGCCGGAGACCCACTGTGAATATTGACACACTCCCGGGAATCCCCTGCAAAGATTGACCCATTTTCAGTCTGAGCATTGGAGGGAATTTCGTCAGAGTAGAGTAGGAAAGCTCGTGATAGCAAGAACAGAAATTCCAAGTTGCATCAAGCCAGGACATTGCAAATATTGTTTAAGGGGTGATGTAAAGCTGACGATTAGGGCTTAAATATAATTTTTACTAGGCCAATATCCTCCTTCTCTACACACTGCTGAATTCTAATTGTATTTTTTCTCCCTTCACTGTCAAGAAATTATCTGCATTTTCTCCAGCCTAACTCAAATTGCTTCCTCGATAAGATCCACAACAAAGGCCGTGACATCCTCCATTGAAAGATTCAGCCACTCCTTCTCAACTGTGCACCCCTTTTAAGGCCTTGTCCTGTTTCAACGTGAATCCAGTGCATCTGCAACATGCAGTAAAAAAGCAACATTGATGTCATTTGGTCCAACCAGGTCTCTTTAAATCATCAGGACTCCGGCTGAAGGAAGAATTACATGGAGGGCTTAAATGAGCAAGGCAATTGCCTTCTTACAAGCATTGAGTCGACCACAGAATCGGCCATTTTCAACACTGGCTAATACCGGTTGGTATCTGGTCAGGGCACTTGAAGGAAGCACTCAAGTAAACCATTTGGAGCAGTGGTGTATCCTCGGTCTAGATAATTTTGTCCTCTTCATACAGGTCAGCCACTGCTGTCAGGCCAATTCTTAAGGAGTTGATTCTGGACCAGCACAATCCACATAACCAGGGTTTCAACAATGACAACCTGCATTAGACACTGCCATGAACTTTAAAACAAAATGTCCCAAGGCACATCACACCGAGGCAGGAATTGAGAAATTAGGAGCTTGGTTGCAACGATAGATTTCGAGGAGGTTTGAAAACCATCCATTATTTAGATACTGATTGAATGACGGAACAGGATCGAGGGGCTGAACGGCCTATTCTTGTAACTAGCTGAAGAGAAAAATTACTGCCTAACTTATTTCCTAAACCCCCCTCCCCCCCTTCTCTAGAAGAATGCAAGGAGCCTCCTAACTTCAACAGCAAGTGTTATGATCTCACGAGTGATTTCTGACTCCTGACAACTCATACCTGGGTTTCCACATAAAATAAGGTGCAGCTCTCTAGTATTATTTTATCTCCTCTGATTTCTGTGGGCTTTTTTTCAAAGACAGGAAATGCGTCCCTTTGTTACAAAGCAGCCCCTAGCCGTCTCTCAAACACTATGTTTATAACGTGAGCGGGATTAGCTCCAATGCAACTGCATCCCTGAGAGTGGGCCTCGGGGGAAGATTGTTAGTGCGTGGGCTCTTTAAGAGGGGCTGCAGTAATCAGGTGGGACAGCCGAGGAGGACCGTGCAATAAGCAAAGAATGGACATATCCAGCGGGGATAAATGAATGTGCTCGCTGATCTACCTTGGCTCCCAGTCTACCAACGCCTCGATTTTAAAATGTTCAAATCCATCCGTGGATCCTCCCTAACTCTGTAACCTCCTCCAGCCCTCTGAGATCTCTGCGCTCCTCCAACTCTGGCCTCTTGCACATCTCTGATTTCCTTCAGCCCACCTTTGGCTGCTGGGCCTTCAGCTGTCTAGGCACTAGGATCTGGAATTTTCTCCCTCAACCTCTCCGCCTCTCTACCTCTCACTCCTCCTTTTAAGACCCTCCTCAAAACCTACCTCTTTGACCAAGCTTTTGGTTACTGGTCCTAATATCTCCTTATATGGCTCAGTGTCAAATTTTGTCCGATAATGCTCGTGTGAAGGGCCTTGCGACATTTTACTACGTTAAAGGCGCTATATAAATGCAAGTTGCTATTGTTGTAAGGTTAAAAAACTTGCTTACTAGTAAACTACCACAATTGAAAACACGGTGAGGCAATCACAAAAGGTAATCGCCTGTAATTTCCACGGGACATTTCCCACCGAAATTTCGGGGTAAGTATGGCAGATACCCAAAGATATGGCGGAATGGAGCGGAGTGGGAGAAATCCAGAGGGAATTCCCGACGATTCGAATATTTAGGCAGAATGGTACAATATGGACCTCATGCCACTGGCGAGGAGTTGCATGCTGCGGGCGTTCTACCCACAACTTTCCAGTGCAAAGACCTCATTAAAATTTTGGTCTCTAAGATCGAGAACATCTGTGCATCTGCATCTGCTTGCTACCTCTCTCCTCGCTCTTAATCTCCATCCTGTCTCTCCCCACTCTACCTTTGATTCCCTCATCACTCTGCAATTCCTCTTTGCCGCCCACCCCCACTCTCCCTAAGCTCATCTCTTCTATGCTCCCTTAGTCTCCTTCTCACTCAACTCCTGACTACTACTCCTAGCCCTCCATGGTAGCCAATATTGACACTTCCAAGAAAATCCATGTCCTTCATTTGCAAAAGACTTGAGGTACCCAAGGGGAAAACAGTACTGTCAGATGGACTGAAGTCTGATCTCCCCTTATGCTGTCCTGTTAGATCCCAGATTGAATACCTATCTTAAAGTACCAAATATTCATTAACGAGGTCTCCATGTAGCACCTTTTTTTAAATGACTGATTGGACCTGCCTTGTTGGGGCTCTTCCTTTCTAGGTATGATAAAGAAGGGAAAGACCAATGTTAAATATATCAGTCAGTTTCCTATGTGTTCTACTAAACTTAAGTTGAGCTGCACTTTTAATGAAGCACCCCACCATTTTACTTGTGTAACAGAAGCACGACTCTTAACACATTCAGACTCACTGCATCAACGAGCAAAAGGGAGATAGGCCCCTCCATAATGGGTCAGTCTTGGCCCAATGGTAGCACTCTCACCTGAGTCAGAAGGTTGTGGGTTCAAGTCCAACTCCAGAGACTTGAGCACATAATCTAGGCTAACACTACTGAGGGAGTGCTGCACTGTCAGAGGTGCCGTCTTTCGGATGAGCCATTAAACCAAGTGTTGGCTTGGTACAGATTAGGGCAAGCATAAAAAAAAATGTTATGACTGCCCTCTCAGATGGCCATAAAAGATCCCGTGGCACTATTTTGAAGAGTAGGGGAGTTCTCTCTGGTGTCAATATTCATCCCTCAGACACATCATTAAAACAGGTAATCTGGTCATTATCTGATTGCCGTTAGTGAGACCTTGCTGTGCGCAAATTGGCTGCCACGTTTCCTAAATTACAACCGTGACTACTCTTCAAAAGTACTTCATTGGCTGCAAGGCACTTTGGGACATCCTGAGGTTATGAAAAGCACTACATAAAAGCGGGTTCTTTCTTTTGACTGTAGTTTTGAGTGAGAGTGTTGGCTTTCTCTTAGCCACACAGGCAAAGAACAGTCATAATTCTCACTCTGTGCTTGAACTTGCGGCTTTTGCTTCCACTTGTTTGAGGGGAGCAAGTTGCCTTTGTTTTCCATGAACCACTGGGTCCAGTTGCTGGCTTGTGTTTCAGACAGTTGGTGCAGTGTTTGCTGCTGGTGTTGTGGTTTTGACAAGAAGTTGAGCAGCATCCAGCAGTTGGTTAGAGTGGGATTGGCGAAACCTAGGAGCAGGACACCTTGTGCATAGTGATAAGGATGAATGGAGCTTGCATGCATCGTTTTTGGAATCTTCTACGTTATTGCTTTTGTGGTTGTGCTATCTTTGCTTTATAGAGCGATTTGATAGTCAATAGTGACTTGTAGTCATGATGGTTCTCTGACCAGTAGTGATCAGTAAACAAAGGTACTCTTAATTCCCATCACTGGTCAGTGGGACTTTGATTCTGGATCAAATCCAGTGTGAAAGCTTCTCGTTTTCTGGGGTAAATTGGAGTCGGGGTGTAGAAGTTGGTTGTCTTAATCATATTGCTTTACCCTCCTTGGCCAGAACTGAACGGAAGGGTCCTACTTGAGCTATTTGCAGAGGGCCCAATATCCTGTCTGCTTGTTTCAATTGGTAGCACTCTTGCCTCTATTCCTTCAAGAGGTTGACTTTCCATAGATGCACTTCATCCTTGCACCAGAACTGTGTGATACTTTCTCTGAAACTAGCATATCAAGTGAGGCCCATCGCACCACAATGGGTACTGTGCATAACTGAGACACTTCTGACTGACCAGAATAAACTACACAAATCTCTAATCTAAGATCAGTTAATCAGAACTCTTCAAAAAGCCAATGAGAAATGAAGTGGCAAACCATAATTGTGCTCGTTTAATTACTCCTGGTGCCTCCTTGCACAAGTTAATGTCACATCTCTTCTTCATACTGGATTTAATTCACAGAAGAATATTTGAGATTAAGTAAGCAAAATGGAAGTGTGGGTTTAATTTGTCTTTATCATTTTTTTTTGAGGATGTAACTGGTAGAATAGATATGGGAGAACTAGTCGATGTGGTTTATTTGGAATTTCAGAAGACCTTTGATAAGGTCCCACATAAGAGGTTAGTGTGCAAAATTAAAGCAGATGGGATTGGGGGTAATATACTGGCATGGATTGAAAATTGGTTAACAGATAGGAAACAGAGAGTAGGAATAAATGGGTCTTTTTCGGGGTGGCAGGCAGTGACGAGTGGGGTACCACAGAGAACAGTGCTTGGACCCCAGCTATTCACAATATATATCAATGATATGGATGAGGGAACCAAATGTAATATCTCCAAGTTTGCTGACAACACAAAACTAGCTGAGATTGTGAGTTGTGAGGAGGATGCAAAGAGGCTTCGAGGCGATTTAGACAAGTTTTGTGGGTGGACAAATACATGGCAGATGCAGTATAATGTGGATAAATATGAAGTTATCCACTTCAGAAGGAAAAACAGAAATGCAGAGTATTATTTAAATGGTGATAGATTGGGAAATGTTGATGTATAAAGGGACCTGGGTGTCCTTGTACTCCAGTCACTGAAAGTAAACATGCAGGTGCAGCAAGCAGTTAGGAAGGCAAATGGTATGTTGACCTTCATTGCAAGAGGATTTGAGTACAGGAGCAAGGATGTCTTACTGCAGTTATACAGGGCCTTGGTGAGACCACACCTGGAGTACTGTGTGCAGTTTTGGTCTCCTTACCTAAGAAGGGATATACTTGTCATAGAGGGAGTGCAGTGAAGGTTCACTAGATTGATGCCTGGGATGGCAGGACTGTCGTATGATGAGAGATTGGGTCGACTAGGCCTGTATTCACTCGAGTTTAGAAGAATGAGAGGGGATTTCATTGAAATGTATAAAATTCTGACAGGTCTAGACAGACTGGATGCAGGGAGGATGTTTCCCCTGGCTGGAGGGCTCTAGAACGAGGGGTCACAGTCTCAGGATATGGGGTAAGACATTTAGGACTGAGATGAGAAGAAAATTCTTCACTCAGAGGGTAGTGAACCTGTGGAATTCACTACCACAGAAGGCTGTGGAGGCCAAGTCACTGAATATATTTAAGAAGGAGCTAGATACATTTCTAGACACAAAAGGCATCAAGCGGTATGGGGAGAAAGCAGGAATATGATATTGAGGTAGAGGATCAGCCAAGATCATATCGAATGGCGGAGTAGGCTCGAAGGGCCGAATGGCCTACTCCTTTTCCTATTTCCTATGTTTCTATTTTAATGCATTAGCAAATTCTTTATCAATGTAAATCTGGAGATGACTTGTTACCCCTTCCAATCGGAAGCAATCAACTCATTATGGGATGGGGGGTATACAGTCTACTACTAATGATTGATGCACTGAACTCAAATAATTCAATAAATTGAATTAAACATAAATAGGCAATTAGTGCTTTAAAATGGATTCAGATAAATATTCAACTTTGAATTGAGTAGACGTCCAAATATAACTTCAAGTTGGAAAAGCTTTGCATCCTTGGCTTCTCAATACTGGAAAGCTTAACTATAAATACTCTATTTTCTTAATCAATGTGATTATCTTTCTTAGACAACTTTTAAGCAAGGATTGTATTGACTCTACTGAGTGAGTAGTAATAATGATTTTGCACGGTGAGGGGCCAATTTCAATTGCGTTGCAGTAGGCAGTTTTAAAATGGCTTTCACTTCTATATCCAGATTCTGGGATGGCCTCATCACTAGTGTTCCACCTCCTCTTATTGGAGATGTATAAGGATCATTAGTCAGTTTTTATTGTCAATTTAAAAGCCCATCTTTTATCGGTTAATGTTAGAAAATCAATTTCCCCCTCAACAAAAACCTGGATGAATTCAGAGAAAAAATAGGAGCTTTTACTTTGAATATTGCTAAAACTGAAAATGGGCAAGGGATTTTGAGGTACAGTTAAGCTAAATAACAACTCAAAACTAATTTATGTAGTTCAGTTGCCGTTTTTATGGTCTTGCGATGAGGGTGATGCTGGCAAGACGTTTTCTCCCCCCCCCCCCCCCCCTCCGCCCCATCTCTAGTTGACCTGAGAAGGTGGCAGTAGGTCATCTCCCTGAACTACTGATGGGTGTTCCCATGATGGGTGTTAGGTGGTGAATTCCAGGCTGTTGGCCAAGTGCTAGTGAAGGAACAGCTCACCATGTCCAAGTCAGGATGGTGTGAGTTGGGAGAATGTGGAGGTGATGATATTGCTGCTCTTGACCACCTTAGTGGTAGAGGTTGCAGGGCTGGGAACTGATGTCAATAGTACGCTTGGTGAGTTGCTGCTTTGCGCATCTGGATATTAGTTCAGTGGGGGCACTGGTCAAGTGGGATGCTTTGTCCAAATGGTGTTGCAGCTGCATTCAGATGAGTATTCCATTACATTCCTGAGTTGAACCTCGTAGGTGGCAGAGAGGCTTTGAGGGGTCAGGAGTTGAGGCATTCAGCCTGTACCTTTCTTTTCCAGCCATGTTATAGCTGGTCCAGTTAAGCTTCTGGACAACGGGGACTCTCTGGATGTTGGTGCTGCTGTTGAATATCAGGGGGAGTTAGTTGGACCTTGGCCATTGCCCGACACTTAAATGCCATTTGTTATCCCAAGCCTCATCATTGTTCAGGTCCTGGTGTAGTCCGCTCCATTGCTGGAGTTGGGAATGGAGTTGAACATTATAGAATTGTCAATGAACAACCCCAGCTCCTGAACATGATGGTGGAGAAGGTCATTGACTAAGCAGCTGAAGGTGGTTGAGCAACCATCAGATTCTCACTTGGATATAGCAGAATCTACATCGATTGTGGTTCCAGCGATGTACTGCCCTGGGCACATGTTTTCCAGCTCCCGTCTCACAGAAGAAAGTGTTGAAGGATAGTGTGAGAATAAAAATTGTTGGCAGGTTTATGCACGGGGAACAGTTATAAGCTTTCTTGTAAACACCACGCTGATGTGGTAACAGTCAGTGTACTGCTGTCCTTGCTCCATACCTAACTAAGAATGAGACACTGATGTTTGCAATATAAAGAATCTAGTCATCACAGCAGGACCTACAGCTGCCCTGGGGAGGGGAAACGATCCAAATTATACAGTTTTCATTTTTTTTCCCGACCGAATATCGGATCTAGAGATTCACGTGCATCATATCCATGAAGTGCAGTTGGAAATTTGAAGTCATTTCTCATTTGGGAGGAAATATGTTTACAGACTCCTGCCCCTCCTCCCAATTTTCAGTGGAAGTCAATTTTTAAAACTAACTTCAATGACTCTAAGAACATGTAATAAAGTCCCTTGCTCCAGTAACATTCCACTGTCAAGTAATCTAATGAATTGAGATCTGGTGGGGGAGGGGGGGGGATTGAAGGGGGAAAGAGGAGAGAGATAAATCAGGTGTGTGGAGGCTCCCGGGTGACTGCAAATCACTTGAGGGTTATATAAGAGTGCTGTTCTACTGCAATGCAAAAATTCCAATTGTGCATATGATCTTATTGCATGACCTACAATGCGGAGGTGGGGAATGGGGTTCCATCTCTGGACACAACTCGTACTGATAAGGATATGGTGGGGATTTTTGGTACTGTAGTATTTGCTATTTTTAAGCGAGATCTCCTCTAACCAGAGAAGCTGTTATCCTGTGCTCAGATCTTAACATAATGCAGCTTATCCTAAAACCACCTTCCTCAAAAGGCCTACCTGCGCTCTATTTCTAAATGCTTAATCTATTTTGTTACACAAGGTTGACTGTAAGCGTTCTGTGCTGATTCCTCAATCACCCATCCTTCCTTCTAATTGTTCACTTCTCTTGCAGGGTGAAAGTATTTCCATCCATGTCAGCGAAGCTGGTGTCCAGATGGGCAATGCTTGCTGGGAGCTGTACTATTTGGAGCATGGCATCCCGCCCGATGGGCACCCACCTGATGGCAGGTGGACTGGAAGGGCAGACGACTCCTTCAACATCTTGTTCTGTGAGACGGCAGCTGGAAAACACATGCCCGGGGCTGTCTTTGTTGACTTGGAACCGTCTGTGATTGGTAATAAAAGCACTCCAATCTATAATTGTATCTAATAAGTTTACAGGAGCTACTTGGATTTTAGCAGGGCTCTTGATTCAAGGCATGTTCGAATAGTCTTGCATCTTGAATGAAATCTCGCCTCCCTGAACAGTTGATGTTCACCACACTAGGAATATATATTGGAGCCAATGCTCTCCTTTTTGAATTTATCTACAGAACAGTTGATGGGAGTTACCCAAATTTATAACTGACTAATATCTTTCTACCCCTGCACATCCAAGGTATATTGACCTTGGAAGGGGTGTAGTGCAGATTCATCAGAGTGATACCGAAGGTAAAAGGGTTAAATTATGAGGACAGATTGCATAGACCAGGCTTGTATTCCCTCGAGAATAGAAGATTAAGAGCTGATCGAATTGAGTTGTTTAATATGATTAAAGGATTGATACGGTAGGTAGAGACACTGGGGGAAAAATTGGATAAGGGTCCTTTCTGGGCAATGGTAGTGCGATGCGCGACCTCCCCGCGCACACGGACCCTACGCAGGCAGTACGTGGACTTCGCACTGCCTTCTACTTACCCTGAAATCTCCGTGCAGCAAGCGCAGCCCTCGCTGCTGAGAGGCTGCACGGAGAATGAGGAAGTTGGAAATGGGGCGTGGACAGCGCACGTCATCAACAGCCTGCAATACTTAAAGATGCAGGCACATTTCCAATCGCAGATACACAGCCAAGTAGGAGAAGGGAGAATGGCATCGCGAGTAGCTGCACTAGCAAGAGAGCGGGGACCAAGATTCTCCAACGATGCTCTGGAGGCCCTGGTGGAAGGTGTGGACCAGAGGAGGGCAGGCATGTACCCACAGGGTGGCCGGAGACCGTCTAAACTACAGCTGCTTTGGCATTGGCAGGCTGGGGCACAGGAGGTGAATGCGAGGAGCATTGCACCATGCACGTGGGTGCAGTGCCACAAGAAATTTAATGATTTGACACGAGCGGTCAAGGTGAGTGAATGCAAGTGTCAAGTGGCACATCCGACCAACTGCACCAATACTCCATGCACGACACCTCCCGTCACCCACCCACCCACCAACAAACACTGCCCATCCATACGCAATGCTGCATCTCACCCGCACATTGCACACACTTGCAGGTCACACAACCACCACTCAAGTCACACAAACTGGCAGCTGTTCGACCATGACAGGCACATCAGCCACACACCTTGCAGGACACTCACTGACACACTGTCCTCTGTCTTGCAGGAAAAGGTGGCGTATAACATCCGCCAGCAGAAGGGACCTGAGGCTGGACGGGCATGTCTACACGTCCTCACCCCCCTAGGGGAGACGGTGCTGCGGATTATTGGGCGGGCTGTTACAACATGCTGCGCTGGAGGTCCCAGTCAAGGCAGTCTCTGCATATCTAATGGTCCTTCTCCATTTTCACATCTCCCTCTTCCCATAATCGTTTCTGACTCACGTGATGCACATGCTGCCAGCACACACCTCTTACTTGCTCCTCTCCCCACTCCACAACTTAACCTGTTTCCCTTTGTCATTGCAGATACCCAAGAACACGCGGCGGCACCCGAGGAGGAGGAGGAGGAGGAGGAGGAGGGGGACACTGAAGCCACACTGACACTCGATCTGACACTTGCTTCCACCAGCTCAGAGACTGATACTGCGCGTCCTTTAGAGGTTAGGTTAGAGGAGGGATCTGCACGTAGTGAGACACCGAGCACAAGTGCGCAGGAGCCTGGGCGGAGGGAACGGATACCACAGGTGCCAACTCGCTGGAGGGGGAGGTCGCTGACTAGTTCTGCTGCAGAGGAGTCAGATGAGGACTTTGATGGGCCGACTACAGAAGATGGCTGATGGGCGTACACCAACAAATGCTTGAGGCACTGGAAAGCCTGCCAGAAAGCCTGCGCATAATGAGAAGGAGCATGGAGGAGTCCATCTCCAACTTGGCACAGAGCTTTGCGCAGAGCTTGGAGCCCATCCTTTCCAACATGGTCACCTTCTCAGCGCACTTGTGGAACCCACCATGATGCAGTGTCTGATGACTGATGTCACAGCATCCATTGCAGCACAAACATCTGCCATCCAAGCTCAGACTGCTGCATTGGAAGCTCAGACTGCTGCTATCGTGACTCTGGGGACCACTGTGGAACGGGGCTTCCAGGGCGTCACAGCACTCCAGCAATCTGTTCTCCAGCCGATCACCAGGAGTGCTGAGGCGCCGCCCTGGGAGAGTGGCAGTGGCGCCATGACAGTTGGACCTGCTGTCCTCTCTCAGGACGACAGCATTCCTGCTCCCAACCCTGCCACTCCACCAGTACCCCTGTTGTTGCCTCTTGGTCAGCCAAGCCAGATTGCTGCAGCTCATGCTGAGATGGCACAGTCTGAAGCCGGGACCTCCAGGCCCAGAGCTGCTCGAGGTCGTCCTCCATCTGCATGCTCCTCCATTGAAAGCCAGCAGCCTTCCACCACCCATGCTCCAGCCACTGGGGAAGCACCTCGTAGGAGCACCAGGATAGGTAAAGGCACACGAACAAAAGGCACTAAGGGAATGCACAAGGGTGAATAGTTCTGTTATGTTTGTATATTTTCATTTATTCATCCATAAATGAGAGTTTGATTTTGCATTTAGTGGTGGTTTTTATTCATGCAATGAGCTGAGAGGGAAACCAATGTATAATCTGATGGAGGGCGATTTGATTGTCTTGTGGGGGGGACAAGGTGGGGAGTGTAGGACTGTTGGTGAGTGGGGGGATGTAGTTCCAATTATTGATAGCGGGCACGGATCAGGCGAGCACGCACTGCCCTTGCAGACAAGGCGTGTGGTTCCTGCTGCACCCTTGCGTCTTCCTCCACCTCCTCTTCCGGCTCCACCCTCTCCTTCTGCTCCTCCTCAGCCTCTTCCTCCTCATGCTCCTCCGCCTCTTCCTCCTCAGCCTCCTCCTCCACTCTGGCTCAGGATCTTCTGCAGTCATTGGTGGCAAAGGCTGGTCCCTCATGATGGCGAGGTTGTGCAGCATGCAGCAGACCACCACAAATCTGCCCACCCACTCAGGGCTCCTCCAGAGCGGTCCAGGCAGTGGAAAGCGTTGTTTGAGGCCTATGGTGTGCTCCATGATGTTGCATGTGGCAGCACGGATCTCATTATAGGCCTGTTGTGCACATGTGCGTGGGTTCCTGACCGGTGTCATGAGCCACGTCGTGAGGGGATAGCCCTCGTCGCCCATTAGCCAGCCTTTGACTTGCCGAGTCGGATGAAAGATAGCTGGCACGTTGGACTGCCGCATGACGAAGGCATCGTGATTGCTCCCACGTGATGCGTATGGTCGCACGCCAGCTGCACGGTGAGGGAGTGGAAGCCCTTTCGGTTGACGAAGATGGCCGGGTTGATATGCGGGGCACGCAGGGCAATATGTGTGCAGTCCATGGCACTCTGCACCATGGGGAAGCCAGCAATGCGGGTGAACCCCCGTGCTCGCTCGTTCTGATTGTCTCTGTCGAGAGGGAAGGTGATGAATCTGTTCCTCGTGTGGTACAGTGCGTCTGTGACCTCCCTTATACGACAGTGCACTCCATACTGTGAGATGTTGCACATGTCACCAGCAGAAGCCTGAAATGCTCCTGAGCCATAGAAATTCAGTGCCAATGTGACCTTCTCAGCCACAGGCAATGCTGTCCTCGCCCTGCTCTGAGGCTGCAGTTGTGGCTGCACCAATTGACAGGTCTTGGTGACAGCTTCCTTGGTGAACCTCAGGCATCAGATGCAATCCTCCTCGGTCATGTTGAGGTAAGAGAATTGATCCCTGAAGGCCCTCATTGGGTAGGGCCTCCTGCTCAGTGCCCTGCGCCTCCTCGTCCTCCGTCTCCTCGCAGCTTGACCTGCTGCGTGTGGCCTCTCTGCATGCTCCCAGTCATGTTCAATGCCCAACGGGAGCCCTAGCAGACCGCCCATGGTTGGCAGGAATGTTGTTCCACCAAGATTGTAACTTTCCGACCCGTAAGGCAGTACCTGCCAAAGCACTCTCAAAAGTAGTGTAGGAACTCTCAATAAGAGTAGGGAGCTTCAAAAAATACTTCCTACTCCTCCAGCAACCAGAAGTAATAATCCAGCAACTAACCTGCAACACCAGCATGGCCCTTTAAATAGCACTGGTGGGGGGGTCCTTCAGGCACTCTAAGAAACGTTTAGATGGTCGGGGATAAGACTGTGCGTTGAGTTGAGCGTTAAGGTCCAAAATTGTGTGTATCACTTTAAATCAGCGTTGCACACTGATTGCAGCCATTTTCTCCCTACTTTACATGTTTCCAGCATTCGGGATTAGCACATTAACTCCCACACCAAGATGGTGTCTGGCACACATCACGCAGGAAACGTGCGTGCGCATCCAAGACGCCATCTTGGATGTCGGAGGGGCCATGTAGCGCCAAAACAACGGGCGCTACACGGCCCAATTTAGCGCTCACTATTTCCTCTGGTGAGGGGAGTCCAGAACAAGTTGTTCAGTGGTGATGTCAGGAAGCACTGCAGATAAAAGGTAGTGGGGATGTGGAACTCTCCCCCAAAAAGCTGATGAGGCTAGGTCAATTGAAAATTGCAAAGTCGAGATCAATAGTTATTTTTTTGTTAGGTAAGGGTATTAAGGAATATGGAACCAAAGCGGGTAAGTGGAGTGGAGATATAGATCAGCCTACTTGAATGGCGGGACAGGCTCGAAGGGCTGAATGGCCTTCTCCTGTTCTTATGGTGCATTGAGATTAAAGACCAGTCACAGACTTTTTTTTGAGGGTTGAGCTAAGAACTCTTTAGCATACCTAGACTTCCATATCTGTATGGACACATTTACTTTAGTCGATGTAAGATGAACAGTTTATCCAATTTGCAATGCAACAGTGCTGCTAGACTATTGATCTGTGTGTATATACCTCGTATGGTCTGCGTGACTTGTTGCATTATTGGTTTTGCAGATGAGGTCTGTACTGGTATCTATCGCCAGCTGTTCCACCCCGACCAGCTCATCACCAGGGAGGAAGATGTTGCCAACAACCACGCCCGCGGGCACTATGCCATCAGCAAGGAGCTGGTTGACCCCGTCTTGGACACACTTCGCAAATTGGCATGGATATTGTGCTCAGAAGCCTTGCATTGAAAAAGGAGGATGCTATAAAAGAGCATATTAAATCCTGGATATGATTCAGCAAGGGACAGTGACCGCAAAACAAATTGCGCATCCCCAATTTTCACCACTGCACTACTGGCGGCCATGCCTTCAGCTGTCTAGGCCCTAAGATCTGGAATTCCCTCCATAAACCTCTCCTCCTCTCTACCTCTCTCTCCTCCTTTAAGATGCTCCTTAAAATCTCTTTGACCAAGCTTTTGAGGTATATAAAATTATGACAGGACTAGATAGAATGGATAGGGAGGACCTATTTCCCTTAGCAGAGAGGTCAGTGACCAGGGGGCATAGATTTAAAATAGAAGGATTAGACAGCAGCTGAGGAGATTTTTTTTCACCCAGAGCATGGTGGGGGTCTGGGACTTACTGCCTGAAAGGGTGGTAGAGGCAGAGACCTTCAACTCATTTAAAAAGTACTTGGAAAGTAGCTGATTGGTGCAAGGATTAGAGGGGACATGAGGAAAAACTTTTTTACCCAGAGGGTGGTGGGTGTATAGAATTTGCTACCCAAATTGGTGGTAGAGGCAGGGACCCTCAACTCTTTTAAAAAGTACATGGACCTGCACCTAAAGTGCTGTAAGCTGCAGGGCTACGGACCGGGTGCTGGAAGGTGGGATCAGAATGGGCACCTGGTTGTTCTTCGAGCCGGCGTGGACACGATGGGCCGAATGGCCCCCTTCCGTGCTGTATCTTTTCTATGGTTCTATGGTTCTATGGATGTGCACTTGAACTGCCGTAACCTACGGACCAAGTGCTGGAAAGTGGGATTAAGCTGGATAGTTCTTTTTCGGCTGGCACGGACACGGTGGGCTGAATGGCCTCCTTCTGTGGCGTAACTTTCTATGATTCTATGAATGCTGAACTGTAACCAGCCACTAGAAGAGAGCAACCAAGCCCCACTAGACACTGCTCTCAGACAATCTCCTCTACTGAGAACATACTTCGTCCCAATGCCCCAGCCAAGGCAGATAACTCACCACAGGAGAAAATTCCCTCTCTAAGTTCGGTATAATAAAATCATAATCTACTTTTTATAAAAAGAACAGGTTTACAATTTCACGACGCCACATGCACAGAGGAAATCATGCATTAGGACCCATACCTGATGTCAATGCAACATCAGGTATGGGTCCTAATTCCTTCAGCTACACATGAAAGCCTGAGGCAAAGAAAAGAAAATTACTTTTGAAGAACGGTGACTGTTGTCATATAATCACTTGCACACAGCAAGATCCCACAAAACACACAATGAGACGAATGAGCAGTTGGTGGAAATACTGAATCTGCTCCTTCCCCATCCATACATACAATCGTTCCCCCATTGTAGACTCTACCCCCACCCACTTAATCTCCCAAGGGAATGCTCTCTGTAAATATTCCCCGATCCCCAGACGTAAGCAAGCAAAATACCAGAACATTTACCCAACTCAGCAAATTGTTAAATCTGTAAATCACTATTGCAAGGTCAAGCCTTTCGTATCAGGGTCTTCTTTTGCAGTAGGTCTTTTGAGTCAAGAAGGCAGGACAGCAATTATGTTTGGGAATATTTTGCATTTCATTCTATTCATTTCAATTTCAAGTCAGTTTCCTAAATTGAGATTTAAGTGAAGATGGTGCATTTCGATCTGAATACTCTGCTAAAATGAATAACTCATTTGCTAAGTTATGTCATGCTCAACTCAGGAATTCCACAAACAGCAGATGCAAATTGGACAATTCGCAAATCTTTGTCTCACAAGTGCTTGGGTTATTTTATTATGGAGTCCAAGTACACAAATGATTAAAAGCCAGTAGACAGGTACAAAAAGCAATCAGAAAGGCTAATGGAATGTTGGCCTTTATCTCAAGGAGGCTGGAATACAAGTGGGAGTAAGTTCTGCTTCAGCTGTACAGAGCCTTGGTCAGACGCCATCTGGGGTACTGCGTTCAGTTTTGGACACCGCACCTCAGGAAGGATATATTGGCCTTGGAGGGGTGCAGCGCAGATGTGGAGAGACTGTAGAAGCTGGGATTATTCTCCTTAGAGAAGTGAAGGTTATGGGGAGATTTAATAGAGGTGTTCAAAATTATGAGAAGTTTTGAAAGTGAGGAGAAACTGTTTCCACTGGTGGTTTGGTCGGTAACCAGAGGACACAGATTTAAGATAATCGGCAAAAGAACCAGAGGGGAGATAAGGAGGATTTTTTTTTTTACACGGCAAGTTGTTATGATCTGGAATGCACTGCCTGGAAGGGTGGTGGAAGTAGATTCAACAGTAACTTTCAAAAGGGAATTCAATAAATACTTGCAAAGGCAAAATTTGTTGGGCTATGGGGAAAAAGCAGGAGTGGCGTTAATTGGATAGCTCTTTCAAAGAGCCAGCACAGGCATGACGGGCTGAATGGCCTCCTTCTGTGCTGTAAGACTCTATATGTTCGAAAGCACTGCATTTAATTAAACTAAACCAAACATCTCTGTTTGTACCATCTCCCACTGAAGCTGCATCTGGAAGAATGTAAAATTGTATCGAAACAAGAAACTCTTTTGGCAGTGATACATAAGCTCAAAGGAGCACATTCGTTCCACCTGGCACAAAAGTGTTGAATTTATGTGTCTCCTGGTGTGGAAGCTGGCAAGTTAAATTAATGTCTTTGAAATAAAACATTGTGAAAGGTTTCAGATAACATGCTATCAAGGGGATGCTGCAGAAAACGAAACGGCAACATCTCCCAATCAACCTTATCATAAAAAAATAGTAGATAAAAGTGAAGAGAACCTTTTTTGAAAGCGGAATCTCATCAGGCATTGCTGCCTAAGTACAGCGCACTTTCTGGGAGCTTCGTGATAAATGGTTCAACAAAGAAAGCGAGCAAGGCCCATTGTGAGCTGTCAAGGAAGATCTCGGCCATCGGGCCAAACTATTAACTGTGTGTTCTGCATGAAATGAAATGGAAATCAGGTGGAAGAAGTGGGAAGTAGAGGGAAAAAAAGACATTAGAAAGCAGCCACATCCAAAAGGAGGAAGATGATGCAAGAATGTACTGGCTCTTTTATCAAATCACTAGGAACATAAGAAGAGGATTAGGCCATTCAGCCCCTCGAGCCTGTTCCGCCATTCAATGAGATCATGGCTGATCTGTACCCTAACTCCATTTACCTGCCTTGGCTCCATATCCCTTAATACCCTTGGCTAGCAAAAATCCATCGATCTCAGATTTAAAATTATTAATTGAGCTAGCATCTGGTGCTTTTTGTGGGAGAGAGTTCCACACTTCAACCACCCTTTGTGTGAAGAAGTGTTTCCTAACTTCTCTCCTGAATGGCCTGGCTCTGATTTTAAGGTTATGTCCCCTTGTCCTAGACTCCCCCACCAGCGGAAAATGTTTTTCTTTCTATCTACCCTATCAATTCTTTTCAATATCCTAAAAACCTCAATCAAATCACCCCTTAACCTTCTATATTCCAGGGAATACAAGCCTAGTTTATGTAATCTCTCCTCATAATTTAACCCTTTGAGCCATGGTAATATCCTGGTGAATCTGCACTGCATTCCTTCCAAGGCCAATACACCCTTTCTGAGGTGCGGTACCCAGAACTGTACACAGCACTCCAGATGTGGCCTAACCAGGGCTTTCTAGCTGTAGCAAAATTTCCTCCCCTTTATATTCTAGCCCTCTAGTTATAAAGGCTAGCATTCCATTAGCCTTTTTCATTATTTTTGTACCTGACTACTACATTTTAGTGATCTGTGTACATGGACCCCTAAATCTCTTTGGCCCTCCACGATTCCAAGCTCTTCACCATTAAAAAAATTACTCGGATCTCTCCTCTTTTGGTTCAAAATGGATGACCTCACAGTTACCTGCGTTGATATCCATCTGCCTTAATTTTGCCCACTCACTTAATCTATCAATGTCTCTTTGTAATTTTATGCTCCCGTCTACACTACTTACTATGCCACCAATCTTTGTGTCATCGGCAAACTTGGATTTATGGCTCTCTATTGTGTTATCTAAGCCATTAATAAATATAGTGAATAGCTGAGGCCCCAGCACAGACCCTTATGGGACACCACTGGTCACTTCCTTCCAATTCAAGTACATACCCATTATCCCTACTCTCTGTCTTCTACCGCCTAACCAATCTCCTAATCAGATCAATAATTTGCCTTCAAATCCATGAGCTTTAATTTTAGCTAACAGTCTCTTATGTGGAACCTTATCAAGTGCCTTCAGGAAGAATCCATATAAACTACATCCATAGACATTCCCCTGTCTACTACTTTAGTTACTTCCTCAAAAAATTCAATTAGGTTCGTTGGACATGACCTACTCTTTACAAATCCATGTTGGCTCTCTCTAATCAGCTCAAATTTTTCTAAGTGCTCAGTCACTCTGTCCTTAATTATAGATTCTAATAATATCACCACAACAAATGTAGGACTAACAGGTCTGTAATTTCCTGGTTTCTCTCTCTCACCTTTCTTAAATAACGGAGTTACATTTGCAATTCTCCAATCTAAAGGGACAATTTCTGAATCGAGAGAGCTTTGGAAGATTATGGCTAAAGCATCTGCAATTTCCTCACCTACTTCCTTTAAAACCCTGGGGTGGAAACCGTCAGGTTCTGGGGACTTGTCAGTCTTTAATGCCATTATTTTTTCAAATATTGCTTTGTTGCTAACGTTAACTTTAGTGAGTTCTAGTCCTTGATTCATTATTAGTTTCTCTGCAATGTCAGGTATATTATCCTCTTCCTCTACTGTGAAGACTGACACAAAGTAATTATTCAACAAGTCTGCCAGTTCCTTATTTTCATTTGCAATATTACCCGCATCTGTTTTTAAAGGGCCCACACTACACTAAGTAAATGGATTGGGAAACTTCTAGTCAAGACCTGGACTTGGATATACAGGATATAATTTCAAAGTTTGCAAATGACACAAAACTCGGAAATGTGGTAAACAATGTGGAGGATAGTAACAGATTTCAAGAGGACATAGACCGGTGAAATGGGCAGACTCATGGCAGATGAAATTTAATGCAGAGAAGTGGTTTTTTTTATTCGTTCATGGGATGTGGGCGTCGCGAGCAAGGCCAGCATTTATTGCCCATCTCTAATTGCCCTTGAGAAGGTGGTGGTGAGCCACCTTCTTGAACCGCTGCAGTCCATGAGGGGAAGGTTCTCCCACAGTGCTGTTAGGAAGGGAGTTCCAGGATTTTGACCCAGCAACGATGAAGGAACGGCGATATATTTCCAAGTCGGGGTGGTGTGTGACTTGGAGGGGAATGTGCAGGTGGTGTTGTTCAAATGTGCCTGCTGCTCTTGTCCTTCTAGGTGGTAGAGGTCGCGGGATTGGGAGGTGCTGTCGAAGAAGCCTTGGCGAGTTGCTGCAGTGCATCCTGTGGATGATACACACTGCAGTCACGGTGTGCCAGTGGTGAAGGGAGCGTTTAGGGTGGTGGATGGGGTGCCAATCAAGCGGGTTGTTTTGTCCTGGATGGTGTCGAGCTTCTTGAGTGTTGTTGGAGCTGCACTCATCCAGGCAAGTGGAAAGTATTCCATCACATTCCTGACTTGTGCCTTGTAGATTGTGGAAAGGCTCTGGGGAGTCAGGAGGTAAGTCACTCGTCGCAGACTACCCAGCCTCTGACCTGCTCTCGTAGCCACAGTATTTATGTGGCTGGTCCAGTTAAGTTTATGGTCAATGGTGACCCCCAGGATGTTGATGGTGGAGGCTTCAGCGTTGGTAATGCCGTTGAATGTCAAGGGGAGATGGTTTTTTTTTATTCGTTCATGGGATGAGGGCGTCGCTGGCAAGGCCAGCACTTATTGCCCATCCCTAATTGCCCTTGAGAAGGTGGTGGTGAGCCGCCTTCTTGAACCGCTGCAGTTGTGTGGTGAAGGTTCTCCCACAGTGCTTTTAGGAAGGGAGTTCCAGGATTTTGACCCAGCGATGATGAAGGAATGGCGATATATTTCCAATATATAGACTCGCTCTTGTTGGAGATGGTCATTGCCTGGCACTTGTCTGGCGCGAATGTTACTTGCCAATTATCATAGAAGTGTGAAGTGATATATTCTGGTAGGAAGAATGAGGAGAGGCAATATAAACTAAATGGTACAATTTTAAAGAGTGTACAGGAACAGAGAGACCTAGGGGTATACGTACACCAATCTTTGAAGATGGCAGGACTAGTTGAGAAGGCTGTTTAAAATGCATATGGGATTCTTCTTTATTAATAGAGTACAAAAGCAAGGAAGTTATGCCAAACCTTTATAAAACACTGGTTAGGCCTCAGCTGGAGTATTGCGTTCAATTCTGGGTACCACACTTTAGGAAAGATGTCAAAGCCTTAGAGAGGGTGCAGAAGAGATTTACTGGAATGGTGCAAGGGATGAGCGACTTCAGTTATGTGGAGAGACTGGAGAAGCTGGGGTTGTTCTTCTTAGAGCAGAGAAGGTTAAGAGGAGATTTGATAGAGGTGTTCAAAATTATGAACGGCTTTGATAGAGTAAATAAGAAGAAACTGTTTCCAGTGACAGTATCGTTGGTAATCAGAGGACACAGATTTAAAATGATCGGCAAAAGAACCAGAGGTGACATGAGGAAACATTTTTTTTACTCAGAGTTATTATGATCTGGAATGCACTGCCTGAAAGGGTGGTGGAAGCAGATTCAATAGTAACTTTCAAAAGAGAATTGGAAAAATACTTGATGGGAAAAAATATACAGGACTATGGGGAAAGAACAGTGGAGTGGGACTAATTGAAGAGCTCTTTCAAAGAGCCAGCACAGGCACGATGGGCCAAATGTTCTCCTTCTGTGCTATAACATATTATGATACGATGATACTATTGGTAAAATTGGATAGCCATGTGGTGAAGGATAGAATTCTAGAGCCTTTAGTAGCTTCCAAGCCTTTATTCACTTAGATTCCCCTTACTTACACACACACACACTAGATAAGCTCTCCTATAAAAAGGATGCAAGAAAGTCCCCAATTGATACCCATCATCTGAATACAATTAACACTCATTGATATAAACCATACAATTAAGAACTATGACTGAAGTAGGAACATAGGGACATTAGGAACAGGAGGAGGCCTTTCAGTCCCTCAGGTAGCCACTCAATTAAGTCATCTGCATCTTAACTCCAGTTACCCGCCTTAGCTCCATATCCCTTGATACCCTTACCCAACAAAAATCTATCCATCTCAAAAGCTCCAATTGTCCTAGTGTCCACAGCCTTTTGGGGGAGATAGTTTCAGATTTCTACAATCCTTTGTGTGGAAAAGTGCTTCCTGATTTCACTCCTGAATGAGTCAGCTCTAATTTTAAGATTATGTCCCCTTGTTCTTAATTCTCCCACCAGAGGAAATAGTTTCTCTGTATCTACCCTATCGAATCCTTTTAACATTTTGAAGACCTCGATCAAATCACCAGTCAATCTCCTATACTCAAGGGAATATAAGCCAAGTTTCTGCAACCAAGTGCTGCATTAGACGCACCAGGAAAGATGGAAGAGTTTCAAAAGTATGGTTGACTGACTCCAGAGATAAGGGATTAAAGAATAGTTGCATTAGATAGGATGACTTAGAAGAAGCTATAAAGGCACAAAACTCAAACCGAATTGAGTTGCATTCAGAATAAGAAAGAAGCCATCACAGTGTGAGGTAGAGCTGAGAATTCATGCAGTATTGTAAAATCCCCTTGTAGCCTGACTCTGACATAAGAACAAAATGTCAATAGATGCAGATAATTGACCGACATACAGCAGAGTGCCCTGCACAGTTGACGTAGAAATCTCAGGTAAGTGGTCAGCCTAGATACAGTTATTGAGACTCACACCCCCAGATGATGCAGCCTTACTTCGAGAAGATTAAAAAGGAAAAATGAAAGAAGCATATCGTTATTTTTGACTTTTAATTTTCTTCACAATACTATTATGTAAATGTTCCATTTTTAATCTAAAAACCAAACGTTTTTGCAAGATTCATGACCAACTTTCATTTATAAATAACTCCTCCTCCTCAAATGACTAATCAGGATCAAATCATGCAGTTTTATATCCCTTAAAAATTTGATACAGCATTTACAGCCCCAGTGCAGCAGCTGGTGAATTACAAAGAATTGTCAACATTGCAGATAATTATACACCTGATTAACTTATTGTGATTAACTTATCAAGAATTTCTTCATGTTCCACTTACCTCTTAATTTTCTGCACAGTTAACCAAGCAGGGATATCCTGGGATTATGTCTGTTCTTTTCACTTTTCTGCTGAGCTAAGGCCGGACAAACTCATATCACTGTGATTGTAAAGTGTGTTCACTGCAATTCAGCCATGTAACCATTGTGTTGATCTCCCTCTTCATTGTTCTGGAAGGTAACGAGACCCCCCCCAAGAACGCGATGGTTTTTCACTGGCAGCCCCAATCTAACTCTGTGACCCAATAAAACACCAAGAACTCACATAGCATGTCAACGAAAATTGATCATTCTAGCTATTAGGAATTTAAGTGAAGAAAGGTTAAATTTGGGCTTCTTGGAAAAGAGGACACTTTGAGGTGACTTTATTTTTCATCAGTATGAAGGGTGCTGACAAAGTTGATCCAGGCAAATTGTTCACTGTGGCGAAGCGCCCAAATACCCATGGAGACAAGACAACTGGAAGTTAGAAGATAATTCAAGCAGAACTTTTTCATGGTGGAATAAGTGACCAATGAAAGCCATTGAACTAGACAGCTTAACTCATAAAATCATAGAAAGATACTGCACAGAAGGAGGCCATTTGGCCCATCATGCCTGTGCCAGCTCTTTGTAAAAGCTATCCAATTAGTCCCCATTCCCCATCACACCCCTTTCCTTTCCCAATTGCCCCTTCAAGTAAAGTATTTATCCAATTCCTTTTTAATAGTTATTATTGAATCTGCTTCCACCACCCTTTCAGGGAGTACATTCCAGGTCATAATAACTTGCTACATAAAAACCTTTCTCCTCATCTCGCCTCTGGTTCTTTTGCCAATAACCTTGAATCTGTGTCCTCTGGTTACCGACCCTCCTGCCAGTGGAAACACTTTCTCCTTATTTACTCTATAAAAACCCTTCATGATATTGATCACCTCTATTAAATCTCCTCTGAATCTTCTTTGCTCGAAGGAGAACAACCCCAGCTTCAGTAGTCTCTCCAAGTAAATGAAATCCCACATCCCTGGTACCATTCTAGTAAATCTCTTCTGCACCTTCTCTAAGGCTTTGACATCCTTCCTAAAGTGTGGTGCCCAGAATTAGACACAATACAGCTGGGGCCTAACCAGTGATTTCTAAAGGTTTAACATAACTTCCTTGCTTTTGTATTCTATGCCTCTGTTTAGAAAGCCAACAATCCCATATGCTTTTTTAACAGCCTTCCCAATTTGTCCTGCCATCTTCAAAGTTTTGTATACGTACATCCCCAGGTCTTTGTTCCTGCACCCCTTTTAAAATTGTACCATTTAGTTTATATTGCCTCTCCTCGTTCTTCCTACCAAAATGCATCACTTCACACTTCTCTGCATTTAATTTCATCTGCCATGTATCTGCCCATTTCACCAGTCTGTCTATGTCCTGAAGTCCGATACTATCCTCCACATTGTTTACCACATTTCCAAGTTTCGTGTCATCTGCAAACTTTGAAATTATGCCCTCTGTACCCAAGTCCAGGTGATTAATATATATCAAAAAGAGCAGTGGTCCTAATACTGACCCCTGGGTAACATCACTGTATACTTCGCTCCAGACTGAAAAACAACCATTCACCACTACTCCCTGCTTTCTGTCTCTTAGCCAATTTCGTATCCACTCTGCCACTGTCCCTTTAATCCCATAGGCTTCCATTTAGCTAACAAGTCCATTATATGGTACTTTATCAAACGCCATAGACACAATATCAACTGCACTGCCCTCATCAACCCTCCCCGCTACTTCATAAAAGGACTCAATCAAGTTAGTGAAACATGATTTTCCTTTAATAAATCCATGCTAGCTATCATTTATTAACCCATATTTTTCCAAATGACAATTAATTTTATCTTGGATTATTGTTTCTAAAAGTTTCCCCACCACAGACGTTAGTCTGACTGGCCTGTAGTTGCCAGGTTTATCCCTCTCCCCTTTTTGAGCAGGGGTGTAACATTTGCAATCCTCCAGTCCTCTGGCACCCCCCCTTCCCACCCCGTATCTAAGGAAGATTGGAAGATTGTGGCCAGAGCGCCTGTTATTTCCACCCTTACTTCCCTCAGTAAGCTAGGATGCATCCCATCCAGACTGAGGAACTCCTGCAGCCATGTCCTGGGGCTGAGATGATTGGCCTCCAACAACCACTACCATCTTCCTTTGTGCTAGGTATGACTCCAGCCACTGGAGAGTTTTCTACTTTGAGTGCTGCTAACCTTTTATGTACCTCCTCTTTATCTATTTTTATCCTATTAAATTTCTCTACTACCTCCTCCTTTACTGTGACATTGGCAGCATCCTCTTTTTTAGTGAATCCAAATGCAAAGTACCTCAGCCATGCCCTCTGTCTCCACAAGAAGATCTTCATTTTGTTCCCTAATCGGCCCCACCCTTCCTTTGACTACCTTTTACTATTGACATGTTTATAAAAAACTTTTGGGTTCCCTTTTATGTTACCCGCTAATCTATTCTCATAAACTCTCTTTGCTCCTCTTATTTCCTTCTTCAGTTCTCCCCTGTACTTTTTTTATTCAGCTTCGTTCTCTACTGAATTGTGAACCTGACTTTTATCATAAGCCTCCTTTTCCTATTTCATTTTAACCTTTATATCTATAGTAATTCAGGGAGCTCTAGCTTTGGATGCCCTTCCTTTCCCCCTCGTGGGAATGTGACTAGTCTATACCTGAACTATCTCCTCTTTGAAAGCCTCCAATTGCTCATTTACTGTTTTACCTGCCCTGCGCTCATTCCAATCCACCTAGGACAAATCACCTTTCAACTCACTGAAATTAGCCCTCCTCCAGTTGAGTATTTTCATGTTTGATTGTTGCTTGTCCTTTTCCATTGCTACTCTAAACATGATGATATTGTGATTACCATTTCCCAAATGCTCCCCCACTGAAACATGCTCCACTTGCCCCACTTCATTCCCCAGAACCAGATCCTGCACTGCTTCCTTCCTCATTAAGCTGGAAACATACTGATCAAGACAAATATCAAAATCAAAACATACTGATCAGGACAAATCCAATCCGACCAATTACCGCCCCATCAGTCTACTCTCAATCATCAGCAAAACGATGGAAGGTGTCGTCGACAGTTCTATCAAGCGGCACTTACTCACCAATAACCTGCTCACCGATGTTCAGTTTGGGTTCCGCCAGGACCACTCGGCTCCAGACCTCATTTCAGCCTTGGTCCAAACATGGACAAAAGAGCTGAATTCCAGAGGTGAGGTGAGAGTGACTGCCCTTGACATCAAGGCAGCATTTGACCGAGTGTGGCACCAAGGAGCCGTTGTAAAATTGAAGTCAATGGGAATCAGGGGGAAAACTCTCCAGTGGCTGGAGTCATACCTAGCACAAAGGAAGATGGTAGTGGTTGTTGGAGGCCAATCATCTCAGCCCCAGGACATGGCTGCAGGTGTTCCTCAGGGCAGTGTCCTAGGCCCAACCACCTTCAGCTGCTTCATCAATGACCTTCCCTCCATCATAAGGTCAGAAATGGGGATGTTCGCTGATGATTGCATAGTGTTCAGTTCCATTCGCAACCCTTCAGATAATGAAGCAGTACGTGCCCGCATGAAGCAAGACCTGGACAACATCCAGGCTTGGGCTGATAAGTGGCAAGTAACAATCATGCCAGACAAGTGCCAGGCAATGACCATCTCCAACAAGAAAGAGTCTAACCACCTCCACTTGACATTCAACGGCATTACCATTGCCGAATCTCCCACCATCAACATCCTGGGGGTCACTATTCACCAGAAACTTAGCTGGACCAGCTATATAAATACTGTGGCTACAAGAGCAGATCAGAGGCTGGGTATTCTGCGGCGAGTGACTCACCTCCTGACTCCCCAAAGCCTTTCCACCATCCACAAGGCACAAGTCAGGAGTGTGATGGAATACTCTCCACTTGCCTGGATGAATGCAGCTCCAACAACACTAAAGAAGCTCGACACCATCCAGAACACAGCAGCCCGCTTGATTGGCACCCCATCCACCACCCTAAACATTCACTCCCTTCACCACCGGCGCACTGTGGCTGCAGTGTGTACCATCCACAGGATGCACTGCAGCAACTTGCCAAGGCCTCTTCGACAGCACCTCCCAAACCCGCGACCTCTACCACCTAGAAGGACAAGGGCAGCAGGCACATGGGAACAACACCGCCTGCACATTTCCCTCCGAGTCACACACCATCCCGACTTGGAAATATATCGATCGCCGTTCCTTCATTGTTGCTGGGTCAAAATCCTGAAAACCTCTACCTAACAGCACTGTGGGAGAACCTTCACCACACGGACTGCAGCGGTTCAAGAAGGTTGCTCACCACCACCTTCTCAAGGACAATTAGAGATGGGCAATAAATGCTGGCCTCGCCAGCGATGCCCACATCCCATGAACGAATAAAAACAAAAGTTCTCTCGTACACATTTCATGAATTCCTCCCCCTCTTTGCCCTTAACACTGTTATTTTCCCAGTCTATATTAGGCTAACTGAAGTCCCCAATTATCACTGCTCTATAGTTCTTGCATCTTTCTGAAATTTGCCTGCAAATTTGCTCCTCTATCTTCCCACTATTTGGTGGCCTATAGTACACACCCAGTAGCATAATAACTCCTCTATTATTCCTTAAATCTAACCAAATAGATTCAGTCTTTGACTCCTCAAATCATTGCTTACCAGAGCTATATCAGTATCTTTGATCAATATTACCATCCTCTCCCACCTCCTCTCTTTTCTTCCCTATCTTTCCTAAATACCTTGTAGCCAGGAATATTATGTCCCCAATCCTCCTATTATTTGAGCCAGGTCTCCGTTATATCATAATCCCATGTGGCAATTTGCGTCTGCAGCTCACCAACCTTATTTACCACGCACATGCACTCCAAACCCATCCCAGTCTGCCTCGCATTTCCCGCCTGTTTGATCCCTCCTATTTCTGAACTACTCTTTATTCTAATACTATTTGTCTCTCCCAGTCCTCCGTGCACCTTGTATCTCCTCTCTAATGCATCATCCTGGTGCCCTTCCCCTGCCAAATTAGTTTAAACCCTCCCCCACAGCACTAGTTAACCTCCCCGCGAGGACATTGGTCCCAGCTCTGTTGAGGTGCAACCCGTCCACCTTGTACATGCCCCTCCTGCCCCAGAACTGGTCCCAATGCCTCAGGAATCTGAAGCCCTCTCTCCTGCACCATTTCTCCAGCCATGCATTAACCCACCTTATTTTACTGCTCCGATACTCACTAGCTACTGGCACTGAGCGCAAAAAGAAATTAAAGGAGTGAAGCCACCCTCCAGTACTCTCAGAGGGAAGAGCTGTGGTTGTAGAGAGTGTGGGTCAGAGAATCGGGACTGCAATGTTGTAGCACTGTCTTGAGCCCACACTCCCGGTGAGCTTGCCCCCGACCACCAACTAGATCATGGGATTGTGTAAGCCACCTTTAGACTTGTTTCAGGAGAATGAAGGGATTGAGGGAGATGGTGAAAAAGTGGGTAGGAGGGGTTGATCTATCAAAGAACAACCGGTTTGTTAAAAGAGATGTGCTTCTTGGGCCTAATGGCCTTTATCTGCTCCTAAAAATTCTGATGTACTGAACCACTGGTTGATTAAAAAAGCTTGAGAAAAAGATTTGCAATTGACCAGCAGATCTTTAGAAAAATGGATCCTGTAACTTAAAAGAAGTCTTTTATATAAACATGTCAAGGATACCACAGAATGTTGATCTGCACTTTTGGACCCCACTGCAGATGGCCATGAAGATTTGGCTCGCTCCATGGTACTCTGCATTTGAGAAAATCCCCAATGCATAAATGCAGCAATATCAGATATGCATTAACTCGTATCTGAAGGCAGGCCAAGTGGGATGCCAATCCCTTGCCCACACAGCACAAAAACTCTTTGGGCTCTCAGCCTGGTCTATCCTTTGCTGTTTCTCTCCTGCCATCTCCACTTGCCCCTTCCTCATTGTGAGTGGTAAATCACTTGGTGCTCCCTCAAACTCATTGCCTACGTTTCCTGGGGTGGTAAAGACCTGCACAGGTGTTTGGGACAGGTAGGGTGTTTGACACAAGCTGCTGTGATGTACCAGGATACATGATGCCATACCTGGAGTATTGTATACAGTTTTGGTCTCCTTATCTAAGGAAGGATAAGCTTGTCTTAGAGGGTGAGCAATGAAGGTTCATTAGATTGATTCCTGGGATGAGAGGGTCCTATGAGGATCGAATAAGAAGAATGCCCCTATATCCTCTGGAGCTTAGAAGAATGAGAGATGATCTCATTGAAACGTATAAAATTCTGAGGGGGCTTGACAGGGTAGATGCGGAGGGGCTGTTTCCCCTGGCTGGAGAGTCTAGAACTGTGGTGGGGGGGGCATTGTCTCAGGATAAGGGGTGGATGATTTAGGACTGAGATGAAGAGGAATTTCTTCACTCAGAGGGTTGTGAATCTTTGGAATTTCTGCCCAAGAGGGCTCTCGATGCTCAGTCATTGAGTATATTCATGACCGAGATTCCTAGATTTTTGGACTCAAAGGGAATCAAGGTATATGGGGATTGGGCGGGAAAGTAGAGTTGAGGTTGAATATCAGCCATGATCTTATTGAATGGCGGATCAGGCTCGAGGGGCTGTATGGCCTATCCTGCGCCTATTTCTTATGTTCTTAAGCCGTGCCTTCATCATCTTGAGAAGGTCCTAGAGGAAGAATTCCAATGTATCCCAAAATAAGACAATGTACAAATCTGTCTGGAGATAGCTATTAGTTTCAGGAGAGGCAGCCAGCTGGTTTCCCAAAGGGAAGTTACTACATGCTCCCCTAAATAAATTGCATCAGAAATTCTCTCATGTCTTTGAAGTATTAAATGTAAGCAAAAGTTGCAAGATACCTGTTGGGCACTCGAGGTTAGCTCTCATTTAATATGCCACTCAGGTATCGGAAAGAAACAGCCAAGCAAGAGATTGTTCTTCTGGCTCTCTGAACCCAAAAGGTAAAATTAATTAACAGCATGTTTGCCTGTCTACTGGGAAAGTACTATTTTGACCTGGGGTATTTTTCAAAGAAGCTGTCCTTCACTTTAAAGCAAGCCATGAGTATTTCTGGACAGTGATCTTAAAATGTTCAGTACTCGATTCCCTGTTTGCCTGCATTAATCCATTTTGCAACATTGGGAGAGGTTTCATGTGAGTGACATACAGATGTTGAATACATACGCCATTAAAAAATCCCATCAGAGGACGTGATTGCCGCAGAGCTGGAGAAACATCTCCCTACCTGATTTTCCACCTCTGCTTGTCTAAAATCAGGTGGGATGGGAGCAGTAGTTCCTGCCTTAAGAGTTTGGATGTTTAAAACTTTCGAATCAGTTCACAATATTGTATCAGTCAAACATCGCATTGCTGATTATTTGCTGTGTTCTTTTGCTTCTGTATAATTGTAATTCTTGCAAATAAATTTGATTCATAATTTTAGCCCAAACAATCTTGGTCTGCCACGTTGGCCCAATGGTGTTCAATCTGCACAATCTCCAGTGTGGAATACTGTGGTAAAAGAGTAATCATTAACCCTGTCGAACACTACTCCCAGTCACGTCTCGCAGAAAGTTGTGAGTTTCAGGAGACACAGGCCCGGTTTTCAAAAATGCCTTTTCCTGTGAACACTATTAAAGAGAATTGGGTGAGAGCTTGGATTGTAACAATGTTCTACATTCTTAAAGGGCCATGATGTGGAGATGCCGGTGATGGACTGGGGTGGACAAATGTAAGGAGTCGCACGACACCAGGTTATAGTCCAACAGCTTTATTTGAAATCACAAGCTTTCGGAGCTTTGCTCCTTCGTCAGGTCACCTGACGAAGGAGCAAAGCTCCGAAAGCTTGTGATTTCAAATAAAGCTGTTGGACTATAACCTGGTGTTGTACGACTCCTTACATAATTCTTAAAGGGAATTCAGGATCATCGAGAAGTGTCAGTGCTTGTCTAGCCTACTTTCATTTGTTTGCCAAGAACATACAGCATATTGATGTAATTTATGTTGACCAGCCTCTACAGCAGGACTCAGAAATCTTCTTTACACAGAACGTGTCGATTCTCTGCCAAAAACTGTCGTTGAAGCAAAGTCCACAAACTCCTTTAAATTGGAATTAAACAGGTGCTTTGGAAATTGGGGAGAAAATTAAAGGGAATGGTAACCGAGCAGGAGAGTGGTCTAGACTGGATGCTTCATGGAGAAACACATTGATGCAGGCATCAGAGTGTGCATGTCTGTATGTATGTGTGTAAATATGTATAATATGTACAAACAAAATGTTAACAGTAGAATCACAATAATAGTCAGCTTGCCTCCAGCTGCAGCAGAATTAAAGCACATAGGATCATACAGCACAGAAGGAGGCCATTTGGCCCATCATACCTGTGCTGACTGAGCTATCCAATTCATAGAATCATAGAATGGTTACGGCATAGAAGGAGGCCATTCAGCCCATCGAGCCTATGCCAGCTCGGCGTCCCACTCCCCTGCTCTTTCCCCAAGCTGTTCAAATGTTTTCCTTTTTAAGTATTTATCCAATTCCCTTTTGAAAGTTACTATTGAATCTGCTTCCACCACCCTTTCAGGCAGTTCATTCCGGATCATAACAACTCGCTGCATAAAAACATTTCCCCTCTTCTCCTTCCTGGCATTTTTGCCAATTATCTTAAATCTGTGTCCTCTGCTTACCGACCCTCCTGCCACTGGAAACAGTTTCTCCCTATCGACTCTGTCAAAATCATTCATAATTTTGAACATCTCTATTAAATCTCCCCGTAACCTTCTCTGCTCTGAGGAGAACAATCCCAGCTTCTCCAGTCTCTCCACATAACTGGAATCTTTCATCCCAGGTAACATTCTGTAAATCTCCTCGGCAACTGCTCCAAGGCCTTGACATCCTTTCTAAAGTATGATGCCCAGAATTGGACACACTACTCCAGCTAGAAGCACACCTCCTGTAAATGTTGTCTCCAGCCGTTGCTTTAAAAAATAATGGGATAGAAATAGGACGTAAAATGGACTGAAGGAGGGTCAATTTCGGGGACTAACGTCCCACACCCAAAGGATGCCTGAAAGACATTCCGCCCTCGGGCGATTTTTACAGGCGTCCTGACCCCACCGTGTACCAATCGCCCCGTCTCCCCCTACTCGCGTCACAGTGACCCTCAGGTAAGTGAGGGTCGGGGAGATTGGAGAGTTGAGTGGTTGTGTTATTCTTCCATTGCTGAAAGCTCCACCGAGCCAGTAAAAACCTATTCAGGCCAGACAAGCTCTTCAATTGAAATTTAGAGCAGCCATTTCCAGTAGAGCAGGCAGGGGACATAAACAGAAAGCTGAATGTGCACGTCTGATCTAATAATGGATAGGATGTAAAACACATCCAATTTATACAGCTATTGATTCTTCCTTTAAACAAGACTTGCTGTGTCTAAACTAAAAGGATGTCAGTGTGTGCACCTTATGGAGAACAGCTGCACCCCCACAGAGAAGCGCTCCCTGTGTAAAGGTAGGAGCTCAATACCCTCACCTCAGAGAGAAAACTAAAACCAGCCTTGGATCGATGCCTTTTGGCCCATTGGTGATCGATTTCAGTAATTAACGCTCGTGTCTCTGATCACCAATCTATGTCCTCCTAAGTAACCAAACAGCAGTCTCCACTGGGAAAGAAAGATAAAGGAGAACAAAAATCCAGAGGTGGTACTTTTTAGGTACATAGGAACAGGAGGAGGCCCCTCGAGCCAGTTTCGCCATTCAATTAGATCAAGGCTGATCTGTATCATAACTCCATTTACCCACCTTGGTTTCATATCCCTTAATACCCTCATCTGACAATAATCTATCAATCTCAGTTTTGAATTTTCAGTTGGCCCCCAGCCTCAACAGCTTGCTGAGGGAGAGAGTTCCAGATTTCCACTACCCTTTTGTGTGAAGAAGTGCTTCCTGACATCATCCCTCAATGGTCTAGCTCTAATTTTAAGGTTATGCCCCCTTTTTTGTTCAAGGTGTTCTCTCCCAGCGTCCACATAAAATGGTGGTGAGCTTTCCCTGGGTTGGGCAGCTTCAGATCAGCTCCCAGTCCAGCCTGAGTTTATAACACCCATTAAAATAAGTCCAGGGAAGTAAGTAGTTTCTCCGCATTGGCGGCATCGCCTGAGCAGGCCAGGAGGAAAGGAGACCTGGCATTGAAGATCTCCACTGCGGTGGGGAATTTTCAGATAGCATGACCATGACAGACAACCAGATAAAAGGGCGAATAGTGGGAGTACTGATCACCATGCTTAATATGTTCACCCTCAACACGGACTCCCCCCCAAATTCCAGAAAAACTAAACTTCTCCATCCATGCTCAAAAAACTCCACTGTGAGCTGACCTCATGGAACTGTGCCTGCATTTCACGTCAAACCCCCACAGACACATCTCCAATTTCTGTACCACGCTTGCTTCTGGGTCAAGATGACACAAAAAGCCTTAAGGACGTCTGGGAGTTATATCTATCCCACCAGGAAGCAGAGGGGCAATAGCGAGAAGTACGGAAGCAAACCATCATGACTAGCACCTGCAGAAGAATGCACCAGGATCAGCTCAAGATAATAAATTGGGGATCATTTTAAACTAACTGACAGGGCAGAAATCCCATGGGATCGGGTGGAATGCTCGTATTACACCCTGCCCAATATTACCGTCTGTTGATTTCAATGGAGAGTAAAATCATGCGGGATGTAAAACCAGTGTTCCACCCGATCTCGTCGATTAGGTTAAAATTGCCCCCATTGTATCTATCGCCCCCCACAGTTGGCCCACAAATTCTATTCCCCCTCCCCCCCACCCAGGATGGATGCTACAGGAGCTGCAACTAGAGCAGTGCAATGTGTCACACACTATCCCCTCATTTAGGCATTCAGGGGCAGCAAGGACACAGGGAACATGACGGATCTCACAATGGCTGCAGATCTGAGCCTATGCCTGCTGGGCCGATCCACTGATGAGCGAACCCTACCAATAGAGTGCAGGTTAGCGCAACTGTCACTCCAAGGCACAAGGCGGAGCTTCACCGCACTGCGGTGGAGTATAAGCCTCCTCAGAACGAGCATGTGGGTGAAACATCTGCTGGAGGTGCGCCACAAGGACTATGGACTTCACCTGGAACATGGGAAATACTAAAAAATCTGGAGCCCATTCCAGGAATCCTACTTTGGGCGATGGTGCAAAACAGATGATATCAAATTGGCCGCTGAAGATATACCACACTCGATTTTCCCTTCCATTGTCTTCAGTGGAAAGGAAAATTGGGGTTGGTGTAAAATGGGCGGCTAATTCAAAATCATTTGTTTTATACCTTGGCCCAAAGTTAAAATTACCCGCCTTGTGTTTGATCTCTGAGCCACACTTCCTACTAAGAATGGTGAAGCAACATTTCTTGATCCTGAAGAGGATCTAAACCATAAACCTGAATACATAAGAACACATGAACATTCGAAATAGGAGCAGGAGTAGGCCACACGGCCCCTCGAAACTGCTCCACCATTCTTACGTACTTAAGTACACCACTCTTAAACTCAATGCGAAATTCTATCATATTATGATCACTCTTCCCCAGAGGATCACTTACGATGAGATTACTAATTGATCCTGTCTCATTACACAAGACAAGATCTAAAATAGCCTGTTCCCATGTTAGTTCTACAATGTATTATTCTAAGAAAATGTCTCGATTGCATTCCATGAACTCCTCCTCCAAATTACTTTTGCCAATTTGATTTGACGAGTTTACATGAAGATTAAAGTCCCCCATGATTATTGCGTTACCTTTGTTACAAGCTGCTTTGATTTCTTGATTGATACTCTGTTCAACACTATAACTATTGTTAGGGAGTCTATAAACTACTCCCGCCAGTGTTTTCTGCCCCTTGTTATTTCTTATCTCCACCCATACTATTTCTACTTCCTGATCTTCTGAGCCAAGATCCTTTCTCACTACTGTCTTTATGTCATCTTTTATTATCGGGGCTACCCCCACCTTCCCCCACCGCTCCCTACCCACTGCTGTTCCATTTTGAATGTCTTTTTGAAAATTCAAGTACCCTGGAATATTTAGTTCCCAACCTTGGTCACCTTGTAACCACGTCTCAGTAACAGCTACTGGATCAAACCTATTCATCTGTATTTGTGCCATTAATTCATTTATCTTGTTACGAATGCTTCATGCATTCAGATAAAGCACCTTTAATTTTAACTTTTTACTATTTTTCCCTGATTTGTCCTTATTCACTGATGAACTATTACCGTTAAACTCTCTGGGCTAGAAATTCCGCCATGTAGCTGCCGGTGTGTGTGACCTATGACTTGTGGGTGTGCAGCTTGCAACAGTGGTAATGTGTGAGGGTGAGAGGATGCATCTGATTGGAAGAGTTGAGTGCTGGTTCAAAGAATTTGTTGGTAGGTGGGTGATGGGGGATGCAGTTCGTGGAGCAGCGGAAGCGGCTAGTGATGCAGTTGGTAGGAGACGCCACTTGACAGTTGACCTCACTCACCTTGACCTCTTGTGTCAAAGCATTGAACTTCTTCCTGCACTGCATCCATGTTTGTGGTGCTATGCGCCTGGCATTGACTTCGTCCCCTTCTGCCTCAGGACCATATGTCTGGAGGGCCTCTTGCCCTTCTGTGGATATAGGATGTCCCTCCTGCTGTCCACCTCTTGCACCAAGGCCTCTAGTGCATCATCAGAGAACCTTGGTGCACGCTCTCACAGGCCCGGTACAAACTCAGATCGGCCGATTGATGAGGTCTAGCGTGCTGATTGGAGGATGTGGGATTTAGTAGTGTGCAACCTTTATTCAGTGTTTTGACATAACTCATCAGTTTGTAACCATAGGGACGGGACCTGCATTTGTGTTTGACGTGTGCGATGTCTGATCTCCATTCAGATTCCGTGCAGACCCGTGTTTTATTTTTTGCAAATTGGAGGTGCAGGCTGCCTTTAAGAGGTGCAAGCAACTCACCCAGGCCCCCCCTGCTGGTGAGAAGTGGAGAGAACGGAGAGACGAACGCAGCGAGGGCTCCACGCTGTGCATCTATCAGCTAAATCAAGTTTCATCACCAATCTAACGTGCTGGCTGTGTCGGTACCACCGGGCACTGGTCTAATCGGGCACCGCGATGCCCGCGCCCAGATTCGGGGGTTAACCAATTTAACCCCCACAGTCCCTTCCTGACACACTCTGTTTATCTTCACTCAAATCGCTACACTGCTCTAGGGCCTTGACCTTTCTTTTTAGATTTATAAACTCACCCTGACCTGAACCCTGCCCCCCCACCCTTTTTAGTTTAAAGCCGTATCTACCGCCCTAGTTATTCGATTTGCCAGTCCACTGGTCCCAGCCGAGCTTAAGTGAAGCCCGTCCCAACGGAACAGCTCCCTCTTTCCCCAGTATTGGTGGCAGTGCCCCATGAATCGAAACCCCTGTCTCTCACACCACACTTTGATTCCTACTTGGACCACGATAACTGGATCCTTACACTCATGCTCCAAGTTCTTCTCCAGCCACACAGGGCAGGCAACACAGCGTCCGGGACTCCCGGTCGTGGCTGCAGAGAACAGTGTCTATCCCCCTGACGTGTTGCAGCCAGCAGCCAGTGGCAGCTGCAAAGGTCCATTAAACAGGTGCAGGGTAAACCCTCATTCAATGCAGCAAGGCACTCTGTCACCTCAGACAAAGTTT
This sequence comes from Heptranchias perlo, assembly GCF_035084215.1. Lineage (NCBI taxonomy): Eukaryota > Metazoa > Chordata > Chondrichthyes > Hexanchiformes > Hexanchidae > Heptranchias > Heptranchias perlo. Next base: position 12,216,151 of record NC_090331.1, on the reverse strand, counting down.
TGCCTGCCACACCATTGTCTCCACACTCCAAATTATTAAATCATACCCTAAACTCTGCTGTCCAAACACATTTACCTACTTTGTGGACCCCCTCACACTCACACCGTCAGGATGGGGATGAGGGGGGGTGTCCATTGCTGCATTCATCACTCCATTGGCAGACGAGCAACATCACCAGCCTTGCCAGGCATGCCGTCCACCTCCGCCACGTGGAGCTACACAACACAGTGCTGCGCAACAGACACCTGCACAAAGTAGTCGTGCAACTACACATACACCCACTGTAGGGTGACCCAATGGGTGGCATCAAGGGTGTTCATGGAGAACCTCATGAAAGAGCATTATTGCACAAGGCAGTCAAGAATGGCCAAGAAGTGGCAGTAGTGGTGACAATATAATATGTAATGTGAGTTGATCAAAAATCAAATATAAGTAAAATCCATGACAAACCCTCAAACACCTTTGTGTATCCCCTTCATGCTCACGACACGTTTGCCTCACGCTGCCTACTGCACATATGTGATGCATGCCCTGTGGCTGCAGCACAGGTAGTGACAGGTGGGGTGAGGCTGACCGTGACAGAGATGCATGAGAGGGTGAGTATGAGACAGAGCCATGAGATTGTTTGAGGATTGGGTTGAGTGGTAGTGGTGGGATGAGTACTGGCGAGGTGAGTAAGTGCACATAAGATGAGGATGAGGTTTGAGTGGGTGTGAGGAGTGATGTGACAGAGTAGTGTTGGCAGTGCAGAAGGAGATGTGGGGTGGGGGCGGTGATGTGGTATACGGAGTGTAAGGGAATGAGTAAGTGTACTCACTTCGGCTGACCTACTTAGGTCATTGAAGCGCCTCCTGCACTGTATGCAGGTGCGTGATATGTTGGTGGTGCTGGTGACCTCCTCTGCCACCTCGAGCCAGGCCTTCATGGTGACAGAGGCAGGCCGCTTCCTCCCGCCCACCGGGGAGAAGATCTCTGTCCTCCCTCTCCTCCTCACCCCATCCAGTAGGACCTGGAGTGAGGCATCATTAAACCTGGGAGCAGCTTTCCACCTGGGCTGCTCCATGCTGCAATTTTGCTTATTTTCTGCAGCATCAGTCAGTGGAGGACTGCCCCTTTAAATAGGGCTCCTCCAGCTGACAGCCTATGATGCGGTGCGCAGCCGGCCCGCAAGCCAAGGTAAGTGGCTTCAATTTACTTACGATCGCGTGGGGAACCCACCGATTTTACTGGGCGGGTTACCCACACACCCAGTCGACCCCCCACTGGCAACTCGCCTCCCTCCTAATAACGGGCCCTTTGTGTCCTCCTCACAACTTACTTTTCCACCTATCTTTGTATCATCAGCAAATTTGGCCACAATACACTCGCTTCCTTCATCCAAGTCATTGATATAGATTGTAAATAGTTAAAGTCCCAGCACTGATCCCTGCGGCATCCCACTAGGTACGGATTGCCATCCTGGAAATGACCCCTTTATCCCGACTCTCTGTTTTCTGTTAGTTAGCCAATCCTCTATCCATGCTAATATATTACCCCCAACACCACGAGCTCTTAACTTGTACAGTAATCTTTTATGTGGCACCTTATCAAGCGCCTTTTGGAAATCCAAATACACTAGATCTACTGGTTCCCCTTCATCCACCCTGCCCGTTACTTCCTCAAAGAACTCTAATAAATTTGTCGAACACAATTTCCCTTTCATAAAACCATGTTGACTCTCCTTGATTTTATTTTGAGTCTCTAAATGTCCTGCCACTACTTCCTTAATAATTGATTCTAGCATTTTCCCAATGACACGTTAGGCTAATTGGCCTATAGTTACTTGTTTTCTGTCTCCCTCCTTTCTTGAATAGGGATATTACATTTGCGGTTTTCCAATCCGCTGGGACCTTTCCAGAATCTAGTGAATTTTGGAAGATTACAACCAATGCATCCATTATCTCCGTAGCCATTTCTTTTAAGACCCTCGGGTGCAAGCCATCGGGTTCGGGGACTTGTCAGCCTGCAGACCCATTTGTTTGCCTAGAACTTTTTCTCTAGTGATAGCTTTTAGACCCTCCCTCCCCTTTGCCCCTTGATTATCTACCATTATTGGTATTGGTATGGTTTTAGTGTCTTCTACTGTGAAGACAGATACAAAATATCTGTTCAATGCCTCTGCCATTTCCTTGTTTTCCATTATTATTTCCCCAGTCTCATCCTCTAAGGGACCTATACTTACTTCAGCTACTCTCTTCCTATTTATATACTTGCAAAAGCTCTTACTGTCAGTTTTTATAGTTCTTTCTTACTCTCAATCTAATTTCTCCCTCATTATTATATTTTTAGTCCTCCTTTGATGGTTTCTAAAGTTTTCCCAATCTTTGGGCTTACCTCTAATCTTTGCCACATTGTATGCCTTTTCTTTTAACTTGATACCATCCTTAACTTCCTTAGTTAGCCATGGTTGGTACAGCCTTCTCATGGAGTCTTTCCTCCTTACTGGGATATATTTTTGTTGAGAGTCATAAAATACCTTTTTAAATGTCTGCCACTGCTTATCCACCGTCATACCTTCTAATCTGTTTACCCAGTCCACTTTAGCCAACTCTGTCCTCATGCCATTGTAATTGCCCTTATTTAGGTTTAATACAGTAGTTTCAGATCCAAGATCCTCACTCTCAAACTGGATGTGAAATTCTATAATATTATAGAACCATAGAAAAGATACAGCACAGAAGGGGGCCATTCAGCCCATTGTGTCCGCGCCGGCTCGAAGAACAACCAGGTGCCCATTCTAATCCCACCTTCCAACACCCGCTCCATAGCCTTGCAGCTTACAGCACTTTAGGTGTAGGTCCAGATACTTTTTAAAAGAGTTGAGATTCCTTGCTTCTACCACCAATTCGGGCAGCGAATTCCATACACCCACCACCCTCTGGGTAAAAAAGTTTTTCCTCATGTCCCCTCTAATCCTTTCGCCAATCAGCTTAAATCTATGTCCTCTAGCTCTTGCAATCTCCGCTAGGGGAAACAGGTACTTCCTGTCTACTCTATCTAGGCCCCTCATAATTTTGTACACCTCAATCAAGTCTCCCATCAGCCTCCTCTGCTTCAAGAAAAACAACCCCGGCCTATCCAATCTCTCCTCGTAGCTGAAATTTTCAAGCCCTGACAACATTCTTGTAAATCTTCTCTGCGCTCTCTCCAGAGCAATTACATCCTTCCTGTAATGTGGTGACCAGAACTGCGCACAATACTCCAGCTGTGGCCTTACCAGCGTTTTATACAGTTCCATCATTACATCCCTGCTTTTGTATTCTATACCTTGGCTAATAACGGAGAGCATTCTGTATGCCTTATTCACAACATTATCTACCTGTACTGCCACCTTCAGGAACCTGTGCACATGCACTCCAAGGTCTCTCACTTCCTCTACTCCTCTCAATATATCCCCATTTACTGCGTATTCCCTTTTACTGTTTGCCCTCCCTAAGTGCATTACCTCACACTTCTCCAGGTTGAACTCCATTTGCCACTTTTCCACCCACTCCACCAACCTATTGATATCTTTTTGGAGTCTACAGCTATCCTCTTCACTATCAACTACACGGCCAATTTTTGTGTCGTCTGCAAATTTGCCACTCATGCCCCCTACATTCAAGTCCAAATCATTAATATATACCACAAACAGCAAGGGACCCAACACTGAGCCCTGTGGCACACCACTGGAAATGGATTTCCATTCACAAATACATCCATCGACTTTTACCCTTTGTTTCCTGTTACTGAGCCAATTTTGGATCCAATTCACCACATTTTCCTGTATCCCATGGGCTTTTACCTTTCTGACCAGTCTGCCATGTGGGACCTTGTCAAATGCCTTACTAAAATCCATGTAGACAACATCCACTGCACTACCCTCATCAATCCTCCTTGTCACTTCCTCAAAGAATTCAATCAGATTTGCAAGGCATGACCTTCCCTGAACACATCCATGCTGACTATCCCTGATTAAACCATGCTGTTCCAAGTGACAATTTATCCTATCGCTCTGTATTGATTCTAATAGTTTGCCCACCACCGAGGTAAGACTGACCGGCCTATAATTGTTCGGCCTTTCCCTCGTACCCTTTTTAAACAATGGTACTACGTTTGCAGTCTTCCAGTCCTCTGGAACCTCCCCTGTATCTAGTGAGGATTGGAAAATGATTCTCAGAGCATCCGTTATTTCCTCCCTGGCTTCCATCAATAGCCTAGGAAACAATCCATCCGGCCCTGGTGACTTAGCAACTTTCAAGGATTCCAGTCCCTCTAGTATTTCCTCTCTCGTTATGTTTACCTTATCCAATATTTCACACCTCTCCTCTTTAACTACTACGTCCGGATCATCCCTTTCCTTTGTGAATATGGAGACAAAATATTCATTTAAAACCCGACCCACATCGTCTGCTTCTAACACACAAGTTACCCTTATCATCCCTGATAGGTCCCACCTTTTCCTTAGCTATCCTCTTGTTCTTAATGTACTGATAAAACACCTTTGAGTTTTCTTTAATCTTACTAGCTAATATTTTTTCATGCCGTCTCTTTGCTTTCCTTATTTCCGTCATCCTTGTACTTTCTATACTCCTCTAGGCTTTCTGCAGTATTTAGTTTTCTGTGACAGTCATAAGCTTTCTTTTTCTGCTTTATCTTGCCCCATATACTTCTAGACAACCAGAGGGCTCTAAATTTGGCAGTGCCACCCTTTTTTTTTGAGGGGACGTGTCTGCATTGTACCCGTAGAATTTCAGTTTTTAGTGCCTCCCACTGGCTTGTCACTGATTTCTCCTCAAGTAGTTGTGTCCAGTCCACTTCTGCCAAATCACCTCTTAGTTCTGTAAAATTTGCCTTCCCCCAATTTAAAACATTTACTCCTGATTTAACTCTGTCCTTTTCCATAATAATGCTAAAACTAACTGAATTGGGGTCACTATCCCCAATATGTCACCCACTGTCACTTCACCCACTTGCCCATCTTCATTTCCCAGGACTAGTTTTTGTAGGACATGTTGAAGGCTGCGGAAAACATGGCGCAGTTTGTCCGCTCCGGGGAAATACAAAAACTCAGCACCCACGGACCAGTTGCCACGGCAACCTCTGCAAGACATGCTAGATCATCGACACAGATACCACCATCACACGAGAGGGCACCACCCACCAGGTACATGGTTCATACTCCTGTGACTCGGCCAACATTGTCTACCTCATACGTTGCAGGAAAGGATGCCCCAAAGCATGGTACATTGGCGAGACCATGCAGACATTGCGACAACGGATGAACGGACACCGCGCAACAATCGCCAGACAGGAGGGTTCCCTCCCAGTCGGGGAACACTTCAGCAGTCAAGGACATTCAGCCACCGATCTTCGGGTAAGCGTTCTCCAGGGCGGCCTTCGAGACACACGACAACACAAAATCGTCGAGCAGAAATTGTTAGCCAAGTTCCACACCCATGAGGACGGCCTTAATCGGGATCTTGGGTTCATGTCGTGCTACACGTAACCCCATCAGGGGAAAAGAAGTTATCTGTTTTTAATACAACTGGTCATTCTCTCTCTTTCTCTTCCTTTCGGATGTTTCTCTCTCTCTCTCTCCCTCTCTTTCTTTGGTTCTGGCCGTTTGTATATTCAGTTGTCTGGTATCTAAGGTTTCTCTGTCTGAACTCTATTCAATTCAATTGATGGCCTTGATAACAGGCAGTTGGAAAGATTATCTGTAATCACCAGGCATTGTTCTATGACTATATATGCGGTAATTTTCAATGAATCTCGACACTCACCTGACGAAGAAGAAAGCCTCCGAAAGCTTGTGATTTTCAAATAAAACCGTTGGACTATAACCTGGTGTTCTATGACTTGCCTTAGATTAAGCTCGTTAGTTACTCCCTTTAAGGAGTTTACTCCTTTAAATTACTCTTAATTTAGAGAATGTTAACTACACTAGGGACCTTGATTCACTAAAAAACGCTATTTGCTATAACTAAATTAAGTTCAGCATTTTTTTTAAAAATTAGTTTTATGCTAGAAGTTACTTAGCCCACAGTCCTAAGAAAGAAGAAAACAGAAGAGATACTCACCAGTATTGTTGTTGCTGTGACCCGCTCTCGGAACGCCCCGCTCTGCTGTCTAAACAAATGCACCTCACCCCTTACTGCACAAAATCCCCTCTCTCACCAAATTCCCAATTATAGACTCTGTCAAAAGCTGCTACTTCATTCTCCCTAACTCCGTGCATTAGCAAAACCCTTCTGAATTTATGCTAACTAGAATGCCAATCACCTGAGTCAGCCCCAGCTGACAGTAGATTACCAGTTCTAACCAGTCACCTAATTAACTAGGTGACCAACTGCCACTTCAGGCTGCTTGTTTACCACTAACTGAAAACTGCAAGTTAAGATTATGATCACTGTTTCCTAAGGGACCCTTTACTTTGAGGTCATTAATTAATCCTATCTCATTACCTATGACCAGATCTAAAATGGCCTGTTCCCTGGTTGGTTCCACATTGTATTGTTTTAAGAAACAGTCCCGAATACACTCTATGAACTCATCCTCAGGGCTACTTTTGCCAATTTGATTTGTCCAATCTACATAAAAGTTAAAATCACCCATGATTATTGCATTATCTTTTTTACAAGCCCCCATTATTTCTTGATTTATATTTTGCCCTACAGTGCAGCTACTGCCAGGGGACCTATATACTACTCCAACCAGTGATTTCTTTCCCTTGCTATTTCTTACCTCCACCCAAATTGATTCGACATCTTGATCTTCTGAGCCAAGATCATTTCTCACTATTATACCAATTTCATCCTTTATTAACAGAGCTACCCCACCACCTTTACCTTTCTTCCCATCCTTCCGAAATGTCAGATAGTCCTGAATATTCAGTTCCCAACCTTGGTCACCTTGCAACCACGTCTCTGTAATGGCAACGAGATCATACCCATTTGTTTCTATTTGTGCCGTCAATTCATCTGTCTTATTACGAATGCTGCACGCATTCAGATAAAGAACCTTTAATTTTGTCTTTTTACCATTTTTTCCTACTCTGACCCCATTTACTGGTGTACCCTTATGTTTATTCGCTCTGTTCTTTCCTGTTACGCTCTGGTTATCATTAACCCCATCTCTTCCCTGTCCTACTTCCTTGTCCTTTCTCTTCCACATTCTAAATTCCCCCCCACATTTAGTTTAAAGCCCTATCTACAGTCCTCGTCACTTGATTCGCCAGAACACTGGTCCCAGCATGGTTCAGGTGAAGCCCGTCCTGATGGAACAGCTCTCTCCTTCCCCTGTACTGGTGCCAATGCCCCATGAATCAAAATCCACTTCTCCCACACCAATCTTTGAGCCACGCATTCATCTCCCTGATCTTATTTACCCTGTGCCAATTTGCTTTGTGGTTCTGCTTTTTAATTTAGTCCCTCGCTGCTCATACTCTCTCAGCAGAACCTCTTTCTTAGTCTTACCTATGTCGTTGGTACCTACGTGGACCACAACAACTGGATCCTCCCCCTCCCACTCCAAGTTCCTCTCCAGCCCGGAGGAGATGTCCTTAACCCAGGATACGGTAGCATAGTGGTTATGTTACTTACTAGTAATCCAGAGGCCTGGACTAATAATCCGGAGTCATGAGTTCTAATCACCGCCACGGCAGCTGGGGAATGTAAATTCAATTAATTAAAATTCAATTAATTAAATAAAATCTGGAATTAAAATACTAGTATCAGTAATGGTGGCTATGAAACTACCAGATTGTCGTACAAGCCCATCTGGTTCACTAAAGCCCTTTAGGGAAGGAAACCTGCCGTCCTTACCCGGTCTGGCCGAGATGTGACTCCAGACCCACAGCAATGTGGTTGATTCTTAATTGCCCTCTAAAATGGCCTAGCAAGCCACTCAGTTGTAAAATCTCGCTAAAAAAAGTCACAATAAGAATAAAACCGGATGGAGCACTAGGCACTGGACACGACAAAGGCTAACCAAGCCCAGTCGACCCTGCAAAGTCCTCCTCACTAACATCTGGGGACTTGTGCCAAAATTGGGAGAGCTGTCCCACAGACTAGTCAAGCAACAGCCTGACAAAGCCAAAGCTCATACTTAAGAAAAGACATACTTGCTCTCGAGGCAGTACAAAGAAGGTTCACTCGGTTAATTCTGGGGATGAGGGGGTGGACATATGAGGAGAGGTTGAGTAGATTGGGATTCTACTCATTGGAGTTCAGAAGAATGAGAGGCGATCTTATTGAAACATATAAGATTGTGAAGGGGCTTGATCGGGTGGATGCGGTAAGGATGTTCCCAAGGATGGGTGAAACTAGAACTAGGGGGCATAATCTTAGAATAAGGGGCTGCTCTTTCAAAACAGAGATGAGGAGAAACTTCTTCAGTCAGAGGGTAGTAGGTCTGTGGAATTAGCTGCCCCAGGAAGCCACATCATTAAATAAATTTAAAACAGAAATAGACAGTTTCCTAGAAGTAAAGGGAATTAGGGGTTACGGGGAGCGGGCAGGAAATTGGACATGAAGCTGAGTTCGGATCGGTCAAGGCCCTGTGGGTGGCGGAGCGGGCCCAGGGGCTGAGTGGCCGGGTCCTGCTCCTACTTCTTGTGTTCTTTAGATTTAAGGTTAGGATCAGATCAGCCATGATCTTATTGAATGGCGGAGCAGGCTCGAGGGGCCGATTGGCCTACTCCTGCTCCTATTTCTTATGTTCTTAAACTCACAGAATCATACCTTTCAGCCAACGTCCCAGACTCTTCCATCACCATCCCTGGGTATGTCCTGTCCCACCGGCAGGACAGACCGACCAGAGGTGGCGGTACAGTGATATACAGTCAGGAGGGAGTGGCCGTGGAAATCCTCAACATTGACTCCGGATCTCATGGCATCAGGTCAAACATGGGCAAGGAAACCTCCTGCTGATTATCACCTACCGCCCTCCCTCAGCTGATGAAGCAGTCCTCCTCCATGTTGAACACCACTTGGAGGAAGCACTGAGGGTAGCAAAGGCACAGAATGTACTCTGTGTGGGGGACTTCAATGTCCATCACCAAGAGTGGCTCGGTAGCACCACTACTAGCCGAGTCCTGAGGTCATAGCTGCCAGACTGGGCCTGCGGCAGGTGGTGAGCGAACCAACACGGGGGAAAATCTTACTTGACCTCATCCTCACCAATCTACTTGTCGCAAATGCATCTGTCCATGACAGTATTGGTAGGAGTGACCACCGCACAGTCCTCGTGGAGACGAAGTCCTGTCTTCGCACTGAGGACACCATCCAACGTGTTGTGTGACACTATCACCGTGCTAAATGGGATAGATTCAGGACAGATCTAGCAGCTCAAAACTGGGCATCAATGAGGCGCTGTGGGCCATCAGCAGCAGCAGAATTGTATTCCAGCACAATCTGTAACCTCATGGCCCGGCATATTCCTCACTCTACCATTACCGACAAGCCAGGGGATCAACCCTGGTTCAATGAGGAGAGTAGAAGAGCATGCCAGCAGCAGCACCAGGCATACGCAAAAAATGAGGTGCCAGCCTGCTGAAGCTACAACTCAGGACTACATGCATGCTGAACAGCGGATGCCAGTGTTGTAGCTGTAATGGAACAGCTTGGCTGGAAGCGCAGCTAGTTCTGGAGCACAAGTCTTCAGCACTACAGCCGGGATGTTTTCGGGGCCCATAGCCTTTGAAGTATCCAGTGCACTCAGCCATTTCTTGATATCACGTGGAATGAATCGAAATGGCTGAAGACTGGCTTCTGTGATGGTGGGGATATCGGGAGGAGGCAGAGATGGATCGTCCACTCGGCACTTCTGGCTGAAGATGGTTGCAAACGCTTCAGCCTTGTCTTTTGCACTCATGTGCTGGACTCTGCCATCATTGAGGATGGGGATGTTTACAGAGCCTCCTCCTCCCGTTAGTTGTTTAATTGTCCACCACCATTCACGACTGGATGTGGCAGGACTGCAGAGCTTTGATCTGATCCGTTGGTTGTGGACTCGCTTAGCTCTGTCTATAGCATGTTGCTTCCGCTGTTTAGCATGCATGTAGTCCTGATTTGTTGCTTCACCAGGTTGGCACCTCATTTTTAGGTACGCCTGGTGCTGCTCCTGGCATACTCTTCTACACTCCTCATTGAATCAGGGTTGATCCCCTGGCTTGTTGGTAATGGTAGAGTGAGGAATATGCCGGGCCATGAGGTTACAGATTGTGTTGGAACACAATTCTGCTGCTGCTGATGGCCCACAGCACCTCATGGATGCCCAGTTTTGAGCTACTAGATCTGTTCTGAATCTATCCCATTTAGCATGGTGGTAGTGCCACACAACACGCTGGATGGCGTCCTCAGTGCGAAGACGGGATTTCGTCTCCACGAGGACTGTGCGGTGGTCACTCCTACCAATCCGGTCATGGACAGATAGATTGGTGAGGACGAGGTCAAGTAAATTTTTCCCTCGTGTTGGTTCGCTCACCACCTGCTGCAAGCCCAGTCTAGCAGCTATGTCCTTCAGGACTCGGCCAGCAGTTGTGCTACCGAGCCACTCTTGGTGATGGACATTGAAGTTCCCCCAGAGTACATTCTGTGCCCTTGCTACCCTCAGTGCTTCCTCCAAGTGGTGTTCAACATGGAAGAGGACTGATTCATCAGCTGAGGGAGGGCGGTAGGTGATAATCAGCAGGAGGTTTCCCTGCCCATGTTTGACCTGACGCCCACGACTACTCCCTCCTGATTGTATAATCAATGTACCACCATCTCCTCTGGTGGGTCTGTCCTGCCGGTGGGACAGAACATACCCAGGGATGGTGATGGAAGAGTCTGGGACGTTGGCTGAAAGGTATGTCAGACTGTTGCTTGACGAGTCTGTGGGACAGCTCTCCCAATTTTGGCACAAGTCCCCAGATGTTAGTGAGGAGGACTTTGCAGGGTCGACTAGGCTTGGTTTGCCTTTGTCGTGTCTGGTACCTAGTGGTTCGATGCCGGGTGGTCCGTCCGGTGTTATTCTTAATATGACTTTTTTTATGTGAGATTTTACAACTGAGTGGCTTGCTCGGCCATTTCAGAGGGCAATTAAGAATCAATCACATTGATGTGGGTCTGGAGTCACATGTAGGCCCGACCGGGTAAGGACGGCAAGTTTCCTTCCCAAAGGGCTTGTTACGCCAATCCGGTAGTTTCGTGGCCACCATTGCTGATACGAGTATTTTATTTCCAAATTTTATTTAATTAATTGAATTTTTTTAATTCCCCAGGGGCCATGGTAGGATTTGAACTCATGACTACCAGATTATTAGTCTAGGATTCGGGATTACTAGTCCAGAAACATAACCATTATACTACCGTATCTGAATTACTATTTACCACACAGGGCAATGCATTTACCTCACTGGGCAATGTATTTACCTCACTGGGCAATGTATTTACCACACAGGACAATGTATTTACCTCACTGGGCAATGTATTTACCTCACTGAGCAATGTATTTACCATACTGGGCAATGTATTTACCTCACTGGGCAATGTATTTACCTCACTGAGCAATGTATTTACCATACTGGGCAATGTATTTACCACACAGGGCAATGCATTTACCTCACTGGGCAATGTATTTACCTCACTGGGCAATGCATTTACCTCACTGGGCAATGTATTTACCATACTGGGCAATGTATTTACCACACAGGGCAATGCATTTACCTCACTGGGCAATGTATTTACCATACTGGGCAATGTATTTACCTCACTGGGCAATGTATTTACCTCACTGGACAATGTATTTACCTCACTGACCAATGTATTTATCACACTGGGCAATGTATTTACCTCACTGACCAATGTATTTACCACACAGGGCAATGTATTTACCTCACTGGGCAATGTATTTACCTCACTGGGCAATGTATTTACCTCACTGATCAATGTATTTACCATACTGGGCAATGTATTTACCTCACTGGGCAATGTATTTACCATACTGGGCAATGTATTTACCTCACTGGGCAATGTATTTACCTCACTGATCAATGTATTTACCATACTGGGCAATGTATTTACCTCACTGATCAATATATTTACCATACTGGGCAATGTATTTACCACACAGGGCAATGTATTTACCTCACTGACCAATGTATTTACCACACAGGGCAATGTATTTACCACACTGGGCAATGTATTTACCTCACTGATCAATGTATTTACCATACTGGGCAATGTATTTACCTCACTGACCAATGTATTTACCGCACTGGGCAATGTATTTACCTCGCTGGGCAATGTATTTACCTCACTGGGCAATGTATTTACCTCACTGATCAATGTATTTACCATACTGGGCAATGTATTTACCACACAGGACAATGTATTTACCTCACTGAGCAATGTATTTACTGCACTGGGCAATGTATTTACCTCACTGGGCAATGAATTTACCTCACTGGGCAATGTATATACCTCACTGGACAATGTATTTACCTCACTGGACAATGTATTTACCTCACTGGACAATGTATTTACCTCACTGGGCAATGTATTTACCTCACTAGACAATGTATTTACCTCACTGGACAATGTATTTACCTCACTGGGCAATGTATTTACCTCACTAGACAATGTATTTACCTCACTGGACAATGTATTTACCTCACTGGGCAATGAATTTACCACACTGGGCAATGTATTTACCTCACTGACCAATGTATTTACCTCACTGGGCAATGTATTTACCACTCTGGGCAATGTATTTACCTCACTGACCAATGTATTTACCACACTGACCAATGTATTTACCTCACTGGACAATGTATTTACCTCACTGACCAATGTATTTACCTCACTGATCAATGTATTTACCTCACTGGGCAATGAATTTACCACACTGGACAATGTATTTACCTCACTGACCAATGTATTTACTGCACTGGGCAATGTATTTACCTCACTGGGCAATGAATTTACCTCACTGGGCAATGTATATACCTCACTGGACAATGTATTTACCTCACTGGGCAATGTATTTACCTCACTAGACAATGTATTTACCTCACTGGACAATGTATTTACCTCACTGGGCAATGTATTTACCACTCTGGGCAATGTATTTACCTCACTGACCAATGTATTTACCACACTGACCAATGTATTTACCTCACTGATCAATGTATTTACCTCACTGGGCAATGAATTTACCACACTGGACAATGTATTTACCACACAGGACAGTACTTTTTTTTATTCATTCATGGGATGTGGCCATCGCTGGCAAGGCCAGCATTTATTGCCCATCCCTAATCGCTCTTGAGAAGGTGGTGGTGAGCCGCCTTCTTGAACCGCTGCAATCCGTATGGTGAAGGTTATCCCACAGTGCTGTTTGGTTGGGAGTTCCAGGATTTCGATCCAGTGACGATGAAGGTACGGCGGTATATTTCCAAGTCAGGATGGTCTGTGACTTGGAGGGGAACGTGCAGGTGGTGGTGTTCCCATGTGCCTGCTGCTCTTGTCCTTCTAGGTGGTAGAGGTCGCAGGTTTGAGAAGTCCTGTCGAAGAGGCCTTGGCAAGTTGCTGCAGTACATCTTGTAGATGGTACACTGCAGCCATAGTGCACCAATGGTGGAGGGAGTGAATGTTTAAGGTGGTGGATGGGGTGCCAATCAAGCGGGCTGCTTTGTCCTGAATGGTGTCGAGCTTCTTGGGTGTTGTTGGAGATACACTCATCCAGGCAAGTGGAGAGTATTCCATCACACTCCTGACTTGTGCCTTGTGGATGGTGGAAAAGCTTTGGGGAGTCAGGAGGTGAGTCACTCGTTGCAGAATACCCAGCCTCTGACCTGCTCTTGTTGCTGCAGTATTTATGTGGCTGGTCCAGTTTAGTTTCTGGTCAATGGTGACCCCCAGGATGTTGATGGTGGGGGATTCGGCGATGGTAATGCCGTTGAATGACAAGGGGAGTTGGCTAGATTCTCTCTTGTTGGAGATGGTCTTTGCCTGGCACTTGTCTGGTGCGAATGTTACTTGTCACTTATCAATTCAAGCCTGGATGTTGTCCAGGTCTTGTTTCATGCAGGCATGGACTGCTTCATTATCTGAGGGGTCGCGAATGGAACTGACTGGAAGTGCATTTACTGTATGTGAGTCATCAGGTGGGACTTTACATAGAATTACACGGAATTTTACAGCACAGAAACAGGCCATTCGGCCCAACAGGGTCTGTGCCAGAGTTTATCCTCCACACAAGCCTCCTCCCATCTCACCCTATCAACATTATTCTTCACATTCAAACTATTTCGCAGAGCAGCAGCTAATTTTCAAGTCTCAACTCGCCATGGCCTATTTGTAAGCATCCGAATTGTAGCCTCAGGAAGTTCTAAATTAGATTCCAGTATAAAGCGAGAATTTATTCCATTTACCCAATAAAGCAGTGTTAATTTTCTGCCTGTTATTCACTGTATAATGTTACAGTGGCAGGGCATCATTTTATAAAGTGAAGCTGAGATACAGACATTGTGTGTGTTTTTCTTTTGCTGTTTGAGCATGAATTTATGCAGAAGTTGGTGGAATTGCTTGTAATTTCAAGCATGCAAAAGAAAATCAGAATTTTGGATTCTGATCTACTGTTCCTAAAGCCTCCAGTCTCAGGCGAACACAGACATCCAAAGCATCAAATGATCCCAGCACTCCGCAGGGGCTGCAATAAGGTTTATGCTGGGCTAACATTTTAGCATTGAAGCAGTTCTTAGCTGGAGGGAGGGGAATGTCATTGATTTTTGAACAAATGTCATAAAACAGGTATTAAGCAGTGATTGTGCTCAATTTGGTTCAGTGGTCACACACTCAGTTCCATGTCAGAAGGTTGAGAGTTCATAACCCCACTCCAGGGGGGCAGATCTTGACTTTGTACAATTGTGTAAAACAGGTGAGAGCGAGTCGGCAGCCTAGGAACATCGGAACAGGAGTAGGCCATTCAGCCCCTCGTGCCTGCTCCGCCATTTGATAAGATCATGGCTGATCTGTGATCTAACTCCATATACCTGCCTTTGGCCCATATCCCTTAATACCTTTGGTTGCCAAAAAGCTATCAACCTCACATTTAAATTTAGCAATTGAGCTAGTATCAATTGACGTTTGCGGAAGAGAGTTCCCCTTAATATCTTATAAACTTCGATCAGATCACCCCTTAACCTTCTAAACTCTAGAGAATACAACCCCAATTTGTGTAATCTCTCCTCGTAACTTAACCCTTGAAGTCCGGGTATCATTCTAAACAGTTGATAGCAATTTATACTAGATTTTAAAGAGATTAATCCTTAAACTTCCACACTTACCAAAATCTGAAGTGGAGTTTTACATTTCTCCCCATTTTTATTTCCGTTGAATTCAATTGGAATAAAAATCGGGAGAGTTGTAAAATGGGCTGCCCACTCACTATTACCCATTTTACACCATTGCACAAAGTCAAGATCTACCCCCCAGGAATTATGCACAAAATCTAGACTGACACTTCAGTGTAGTACTGAAGGAATGCTGCATTTTGGAACAGCTTAGCTTGAGATGAGATGTTAAACCAAGAGTTAAGGCAGACATTAAGGGGGCGATTTTAAGCCCACCTGCCCAGGTGGAAACCGAGTGGGCGGGCCTTAAAATCGACCGGGTGACTTACCCGCCATTGTCCCTCCTGGATCCCGCCCACTATCATTTTAACCTGCTCTACTGAACAGGCGGCAGAGGCACCCGCCTGAAGCCGGCAGAGGTCTTTCTTTGAGTGTGAAGATTGGGGTCCAATGACATCATTGGGCCCCGACTGCAATTTTAACTCAGACCTGAGTGGGGCAGACCTGCAGCAACTGAAGACCGAAGCTCCGACCGAATTCTGGGTTGATATCCAGCGGGCACATCTGTGCGTGTACTCCTCCTGTGCACTGGCTCTACCATATAATCAGGCTGAGCATTATGGAAAATGATCGTGGGATGGAAAGGGAATATTGTGGGAGCAGAAAAGTGTCTGCAGCCATCTGGGAAATGGCAGCAAAACAACATTGGATCCATGATCACAGAATGATACAGCACAGAAGGAGGCCATTCGGCCCATCATACCCATGCCAGCTCTTTGGAAAAGCTATCCAATTAGTCCCACTCCTCTGCTCTTTCCCCATAGCCCTGCAAATGAGAATGGACTGGCGGCCAACATAAAAGAGAATCAAAAAGTCTTCTACAGGCATATAAATAGTAAACAGGCAGTAAGAGGAGGGGTGGGCTGATTAGGGAGCATAAAGGAGATCTACTCATGGAGGCAGAGAGCATGGCCGAGGTATTAAATGAGTATTTTGCCTCTGTCTTTACCAAGGAAGAAGATGATGCCAGAGTCTCAGAAAAGGAAAATATAGTTGAGTTACTGGATGGGCCAAAAATTGATAAAGAAGAGGTACTTGAAAGGCTGGCTGCACTAAAAGTAGATAAGTCACCCGGTCCAGATGGGATGCATCCTAGGTTGCTGAGGGAAGTAAGGGTGGAAATTGCGGAGGTACTGGCCATAATCTTCCAATCATCCTTAGATATGGGGGTGGTGCCAGAGGACTGGAGAATTGGAAATGTTACACCCTTGTTCAAAAAAGGTGTACGGATAAACCCAGCAACTACAGGCCAGTCAATTTAACCTCAGTGGTGGGGAAGCTTTTAGAAACGATAATCCGGGACAGAATTAACAGTCACTTGGATGAGGGTGGATTGATTAGGGAAAGCCAGCACGGGTTTGTTAAAGGCAAATTGTGTTTAACTAACCTGATAGAGTTTTTTGATGAGGCAACAGAGGGGGTAGATAAGGACAATGCAGCTGATGTGGTGTATATGGACTTTCAAAAGGCGTTTGATAAAGTGCCACATGGTAGGTTTGTCATCAAGATTGCGGCCCATGGAATAAAAGGAACAGTCGCAACATGGATACAGAATTGGCTAAGGAACAGGAAACAGAGAGTAGTGGTGAACGGTTGGTTTTCGGACTGGAGGGAGGTGTACAGTGGTATTCCCCAGAGGTCAGTACTAGGACCACTGCTTTTCTTGATATATATTAATGACTTGGACTTGGGTGTACAGGGTACAATTTCAAAATTTGCAGATGACACAAAACTTGGAAGGGTAGTGAACAGTGAGAAGGATAGTGATAGACTTGAAGAGGATACAGACAGGCTGGTGACATGGGGAGACACATGGCAGATGAAATTTAATGCAGAAAAATGCAAATTGATACACTTTGGTAGGAAGAACGAGGAGAGGCAATATAAACAAGAAGGCACAATTCTAAAAGGGGTACAGGAACAGAGAGATCTGGGGGTATATGTGCACAAATCGTTGATGATGGCAGGGCAGGTTGAGAAAGTGGTTAAAAAAGCATACGGGATCCTGGGCTTTATAAATAGAGGCATAGAGTATAAAAGCAAGGAAGTCATGATAAATCTTTATAAAACACTGGTTCGGCCACAACTGGAGTATTGTGTCCAGTTCTGGGCACCGCACTTCAGGAAAGATGTGAAGGCCTTAGAGAGGATGAAGAAGAGATTTACTAGAATGATTCCAGGGATGAGGAACTTTAGTTGTGTGGATAGACTGAAGAAGCTGGGGTTATTCTCCTTGGAACAGAGATGGTTGCGAGGAGATTTGATAGAGGTATTCAAAATCATGAAGGGTCTAGACAGAGTAGATAGAGAGAAACTGTTCCCATTGGCGGAAGGGTCAAGAACCAGAGGGCATAGATTTAAGGTGATTGGCAAAAGAACCAAAGGTGACATGAGGAAAAACATTTTTACACAGTGAGTGGTTAGGATCTGGAATGCACTGCCTGAGTGGGTGGTGGAGGCAGATTCAATCATGGCCTTCAAAAGGCAACTGGATAAATACTTGAAAGTAAAAAATTTGCAGGGCTACGGGGATAGGGCGGGGGAGTGGGATTAGCTGGATTGCTCTTGCAGAGAGCTGGCACGGACTCGATGGGCCGAATGGCCTCCTTCTGGCTGTAACCTTCTATGATTCTATGAAATTTCCCCCCTTCAAGTATATATCCAATTGCCTTTTGAAAGTTACTATTGAATCTGCTTCCACCGCCCTTTCAGGCAGCGCATTCCAGATCACAACAACAAATCTGTGGGAGGAAAAAATTAATTTATTGGCAATTTAAATTCCAAGACATCTCAGCTCATTGCAGCAATTTTCAACCACATCATCTGTGATTGTTCCACCTGCATCTACGCCTAAGATAATGCCGTGAAAAGGATGTCGGCTCGATGTGTTTTCCGAGCCAATTTGCTTTCGGCAAAAAGGTGACTATCTATTCTGCAAAAACAGAGGAACGACAGTTGCAGTGGGCCTCCTGGTGAGTCACAAGCAGCATATCCAAGAATAAATACACAACCCCCTCCAGAGCCTAACTGCATTTACTGTTTGGCACCAGTGATTCCCTTGGATGGATTGCATTTCCCCCACGGTGAATGGTGCGAAGAGTTTGATTAATGCCTCTGCGTTACACACAATTAGCTGTTTGCTCTTTCGGCTGCGATGCTTCATCATTTGTCAGCTGGCCTCATTCGCATGGAAAGGGATGAGGTGTCAGGGAAATGAGAGCGAGTCAAACGAGCGGCTTTGACTCCAAACTGCAGCGGAGCTCGGTTCCCAGCGACTTGTATTTCACTGAGACGCCGTTCAGTTTAACAGTCCTCAGGTTGGGCTGCTCAAGCCAACAGGGAACCTAAATCTGGGCTCCACGGCCCTGATGTGACTAGACTAGCAGCGGCCTGCCGACACTGGATACGCAGTGATGGGGGGAGCCTGGGTGCAGTAGGCCTGGCATTGTGGGATCCTCTAGTAATAAATCTTCTTCACCTGTATCACCCATGATAGTTACACAATGAGTTTGTGACAAAACAGAGAAAGGAGGGTTCTATTTTCGGAAAGCTTGTCAAACTTGACAACACAGATTTAGCACTCTGACTCTGATCTTTCTGGCAAGGGCCAGAAAAAGAACATGCGAGGGCCAATTTTAAACAAAAGTAGAATCCTCCTCTGTGAATTCAATTCTGAGTGGAAATTGGGTTCTCACTCAACGTTGTCTTTCCCCAGCCTGGCCACCGGCACAGCGTGCATATCATAGAATCATATAGTACAGAAGGAGGCCATTCAGTCCATCGTGCCTATGCTGGCTCGTTGAAGGAGCTATCCAATTAGTCCCACTCCCCCTGCTCTTTCCCCATACCCCTTAGAATGTTTTCCCCCTTCAAGTATTTATCCAATTCCCTTTTGAAAGTTACGATTGAATCTGCTTCCACCACCCTTTCAGGCAGTGTATTCCAGATCATAACAACTCGCTACGTAAAAAAAATTCTCCTCATCTTGCCTCTGGCTCTTTTGCTATAGTGTTTCAGAGGGACAACGTGTGCAGTTGGCTGATGGACATGCACAGTTGTAATGTGATGAAGAGGAGCCTGCCAGACTTCACAGAGAGCCTCAGATAACCATCAATTTGCTTTTTACATTCAACAGCAGAGGAAGTGACTGACACAGTGACACATCAATTAACAACTAATCTCACCCTGCAACGTTCTCCTGTGTTTAGGATCTTTTCCATCTAAAAGGGAAGACAGTGCCTTGGTTTAATGTCTCATCCAAAAGACAGCACCTCTGACAGTGCAGCGCTCCCTCAGTATTGCACTAAAGTGTCAGCCTGGATTTTTATGCTTAAATCTCTGGAGTGGGACTTGAACCTACAACCTTCTGACTCAGAGGCAAGAGTGCTGCCAACTGAGCCACGGCCAACAGGACTGCTGTGGTCTTGATGCTCTCCATTGTTTGAATCGCCTGCCAACACTCAGCTCACAACAACAACAACAACAAATACTACAACAACAACTTGCATTTGTATAGCGCCTTTAACGTAGGAAAACGTTCCAAGGCGCTTCACAGGAGTGATTATCAAACAAAATTTGACACCAAGCCACATAAGGAAATATTAGGACAGGTGACCAAAGGCTTCATCAAAAAGGTAGGTTTTAAGGAGTGCCTTAAAGGAAGAGAGAGAGGTCGATCGGCGGAGAAGTTTGGGGAGGGAAGTTCAGAGATTAGGATCTAGGCAGCTGAAGGCACGGCCGCCAATGGTAGAACCGCAGAATCATAGAAAATGTATGGCACAGAAGGAGGCCATTCGGCCCATCATGTCCGTGCCGTCCGAAAATGAGCCACCCAGGCTAATCCCACTTTCCAGCACTTAATCCGTAGCTCTGTAGGTCACGGCACTTCAGGTGCACATCCAGGTACTTTTTGAATGAGTTGAGGGTTTCTGCCTCTACCACCCTTTCAGGCAGTGAGTTCCAGACCCCCAGCACCCTCTGGGTGAAAAAAGTTTTCCTCAGCTCCCCTCTAATCCTTCTACCAATCACTTTAAAACTATGCCCCTTGGCTATTGACCTCTCTGCTAAGGAAAATAGGTCCTTCCTATCCACTCAATCTAGGCCCCTCAATTAAATCACCCCTCAGCCTCCTTTGTTCCAAAGAGAACAACCCCAGCCTATCCAATCTTTCCTCATAGCAAAAATTCTCCCCTCCTGGCAATATCCTCGTAAATCTCGTCTGTACCCTCTCTAGTGCAATTACAATCTTCCTGTAATGTGGTGACCAGAACTGTACACAGTACTCAAGCTGTGGCCTAACCAGTGTTTTATACAGTTAAAGCATAACCTCCCCGCTCTTATATTCTATACCTCGGCTAATAAGAACAAAAGAACATAAGAAATAGGAGCAGGAGTAGGCCATCCAGCCCCTCGAGCCTGCTCCGCCATTCAACAAGATCATGCCTGATCTTCTACCTCAACGCCATTTTCCTGCACTACCCCATATCCCTTGATGCCTTTAATATCTAGAAATCTATCCCTTTCTGTTTTGAATGTACTCAATGATTGACCCTCCACAGCCCTCTGGGGTAGAGAATTCCAAAGATTCACCACCCTCTGAGTGAAAAAGTTTTTCCTCATCTCAGTCCTAAATGGCCGACCCCTTATTCTGAGACTGTGTCCCCTGGTTCTAGTCTCCCCAGCCAGGGGAAACATCCTACCTTGCATCTACCCTGTCGAGCTCTGTAGGAATTTTGTATGTTTCAATGAGATCACCTCTCATTCTTCTAAACTCTAGAGGATACTGGCCTAGTCTACTCAATCTCTCCTCATACGACAATCCCGCCATCCCAGGAATCAGTCTGGTGATCCTTCGTTGCACTCCCTCTATGGCAAGTATATCCTTTCTTAGGTAAGGAGACCAAAATTGTACACAATACTCCAAGTGCAGTCTCACCAAGGCCCTATATAATTGCAATAAGACATCTTTACTCGTGTACTCAAATCCTCTTGTAATAAAGGCCAACATACCATTTGCCTTCCCAATTGCACCTGCATGTTAGCTATCAGTGACTCATGTACAAGGACACCCAGGTCCCTTTGAACATCAACATTTCCCAATCTGTCACCATTTAAAAAATACTCTGCATTTCTGTTTTTCCTACCAAAGTGGATAACTTTCCATTTTTCCACATTATATTCCATCTGCCATGTTCTTGCCCACTCATTTAGCCTGTCTGTATCCCCTTGAAGCCTCTTTTCATCCTCCTCACAACTCACATTTCCACCTAGTTTTGTGTCATCAGCAAATTTGGAAATATTACATTTGGTCCCCTCATCCAAATCATTGATATAGATTGTGAATAGCTGAGGCCCAAGTACCGATCCCTGCAGTACTCCACTAGTCACAGTCTGCCAACCTGAAAAAGACCTGTTTGTTCCCATGCTCTGTTTTCTGTCTGTCAACCAATTCTCAACCCATGCCAGTATATTACCCCCAATTCCATGTGCTCTAACTTTGTTCACCAACCTCTTGTGTGGGACCTTATCAAAAGCCTTCTGAAAATACAAATACACCACATCCACTGGTCCCCCCTTATCTATTCTACTAGTTACATCCTCAAAGAACTCCAATAGGTTTGTCAAACATGATTTCCCTTTCATAAATCCATGTTGACTCTGTCAAATCCAATTATTATTTTCTAAGTGTCCTGTTATCACATCCTTTATAATAGATTCCAGCATTTTCCCTACTGCTGATGTCAGGCTAACAGGCCTGTAGTTCCCTGTTTTCTCTCTCCCTCTTTTATGGGGTTACATTTGCCACCCTCCAATCTGCAGGAACCATTCCAGAATCTATAGAATTTTGGAAGATGACAACCAATGCATCCACTATCTCTATAGCCACCTCTTTCAAAACCCTGGGATATAGATCATCAGGTCCTTGGGATTTATCGACTTTCAATCCCATTAATTTCTCTAGTACTTTTTTTTTACTAATGCTAATTTCTTTCAGTTCCTCATTCTTGCCAGACCCTTGGTTCTCTAGTATTTCTGGGAGGTTTTTTGTGTCTTCTTCTGTGAAATCAGACACAAAGTATCTGTTTAATTTCTCTGCCATTTCCTTATTCCCCATTATAAATCCTCCTATCTCTGTCTGCAAGGGACCCACATTTGCCTTCACAAGTCTTTTCCTTTTTACATACCTATAGAAGCTTTTAGTAGTATTTCATATGCCTTCTTAACCACATTATCTACCTGCCCTGCTACCTTCAGGGATCTGTGGACATGCACGCTAAGGTCCCTCACTTCCTCTACACCTCTCAGTACCCTCCCATTTATTGTGTACTCCCTTGCCTTGTTTGCCCTCCCCAAATGCATTACCTCACACTTCTCCGGATTGAATTCTATTTGCCACTTTTCTGTACACTTGACCAGTCCATTGATATCTTCCTGCAGGCCACAGCTTTCCTCCTCACTATCAACCACACAGCCAATTTTTGCATCATCTGCAAACTTCTTATTCATACCCCTTACATTTAAGTCCAAATCATTAATATATATCACAAAAACCAAGGGACCGAGTACTGAGCCCTGCGGAACCGCTGTGGAAACAGCCTTCCAGTCATAAAAACACCCGTCGACCATTACCCTTTGCTTCCTGCCACTGAGCCAATTTTGGATCCAACTTGCTACTCTCCCTTGGATCCCATGGGCTTGTACTTTTTTGACCAGTCTGCCATGTGGGACCATGTCAAAAGCTAAAATCCATGTAGACTACATCAATTGCACTACCCTCATCAACACTCCTTGTTACCGCCTCCAAAAATTAAATCAAGTTAGTCAGACACGACCTTCCCTTAACAAATCCATGCTGACTGTCCTTGATTACTCCGTGCCTTTCTAGGTGATGGTTTTTCCTATCCCTCAGAATTGATTCCAATAATTTGCCCACCGGCCTATAATTACTCGGTCTATCCCTTGCTCCCTTTTTAAACAATGATACAACGTTAGCAGTCCTCCAATCCTCCGGCACCACTTCTGTATCCAGTGAGGTTTGGAGAATGACGGTCAGAGCCTCCGCTATTTCCTCCCTTGCTTCTTTTAAAAGCCTGGGATATATTTCATCCGCCCTGGCGATTTACCTATTTTCAAAGATGCTAAACCCCTTAATACTTCCTTTCTCACTAAGTTTATCCCATCCAATATTCCACACTCCTCCTCCTTAACTACAATGTCTGCATCGTCCCTCTCTTTTGTGAAGACAGATGCAAAGTATTCATTAAGAACCATACCCACATCTCCCGTCTCCACACATAATTTAACTTTTTGGTTTCTAATAGGCCCTACTCTTTCCTTAGTTATCCTCTTGCTCTTAATGTATTTATAAAACATCTTTGGGTTTTCCTTAATTTTACTTGCCAATATTTTTTCATGCCCTCTCTTTCCTAATTTCATCTGTAATTTCACCCCTGCACTTTTTATACTCCCCTCGGCTTTCTGTAATATTGAGTTCTCGTGTCTGACATAAGCTTCCCTTTTCTGCCTTATCTTACCCTGTATTCTCCTTGACATCCAGGGGACTCTAGATTTGGCAGTCCCACCCTTCTTCTTTGTGGGAACATGTTTACTCTGCATCCATTGAATCTTCCCCTTGAATGCCTCCCACTGACATTGATTTACCTTCAAGTAGCTGTTTCCAGTCCAATTTAGCTTAATCACTTCTTAGCTTAGTAAAATTGGCCTTTCCCCAATTGAGAACTTTAACTCCTGTTCTATCTTTGTCCTTTTCCATAACTATGCCAAATCTAACTGAATTATAATCACTCCCACCAAAATGATCTCCCACTGATACTCCTTCCACCTGCTCAGCCTCATTTCCTAAAACTAAATCCAGAACTTCCCCCTCCCTTGTTGGGCTTACTGGCTAAAAAGGTTCTCCTGAATGCAATTTAAGAATTTTGCACCCTCCATACCCTTCACACTGTTTGTGTCCCAGTTAATATTAGGGTAGTTGAAATCCCCTACTATTACTGCCCTGCTGTTTTTGCACTTCTCAGAAATTTGCCTACATATTTGCTCTTGTATCTCCCTCTGACTGTTTGGGGGGTCTACAGTACACTCCCAGTAGTGTGACTGCCCCTTTTTTGTTCCTTAGCTCAACCCATATGGCCTCATATGATGATCCTTGTAACATATCATCACTCTTCACAGCTGCAATTGCTTCTTTAACCAAAATTGCCACCCCCCTCTCCTTTTTTATCCCCCTCTCTATCTCGTCTGAAAAACCTGTTACTAGGAACATTGAGCTGCCATTCCGGCCCCTCTTAAAGCCATGTTTTTGTAATAGCTAAGATATCGTACTGCCATGTGACTATCTGTACCCTCAGCTCATCTGCCTTATTCATTATACTCCTTGCATTGAGGTATATACCTTTAAGCACTGCCAAGCTCCCTTGCTGTTTATTTTCTAATCTTTGTTTCCTCTGCCTCCCTAAGTCACTTACTAATTTTCTGCCTGCCATCTCCAGTTCTGATACTGTCCCATCTGAATCCACACTCAGGTTCCCATCCCCCTGCCAAGCTAGTTTAAACCCTCCCCAACAGCACTAGCAAACCTCCCCGCAAGGATATTGGTCCCAGCACTGTGGAGGTGCAACTTGTCCGGCTCCACAAATGACATCCTATGTGACTGTGACCACGGTAAACTATCCCTCCTCGTCATTCTCAACCTGTCTACAGCCTTTGACACAGTTGACAAAACCATCCTCCTCCAATGCCTCTCCTCCGTTGGCCAGCTGAGCGGGACTGTGCTCGCCTGGTTCCATTATTATCTATCCAGCGATTAAAATCAGGGATGCGCAAGAGGCCAGAATTGGAGGAGCGTAGAGATCTCGGAGAGTTGTAGGGCTGGAAGAGGTTACAGAGATAGGGAGGGACGAGGCCATGGAGGGATTTGAAAACAAGGATGAGAAATTTAAAATGGAACTGTTCCTGGAACGGGAGCCAATGTAGGTCAGCGAGCACAGGGATAACGGATGAACGGGACCTGGTGCGAATTAAACTACGGGCAGCAGAGATTTGGATGAGCTCAAGTTCATGGAGGGTGGAAGATGGGAGACCAGCCAGGAGAGCATTGGAATAGTCAAGTCTAGAGGTCGAAAAGGCATGGATGAGGATTTCAGCAGCAGATGAGCTGAGGCAGGAGCGGAGAAGGGCGATGTTACAGAGGGGGAACAGGCAGTCTTGGTGATGGAGAGGATATGTGGTCAGATGCTCATCTCGGTCAAAATGGGATGCCAAAGTTGCGAATGGTCTGGATCAGCCTCAGACTGTTGCCAGGGAGAGGGATGGAGTCAGTTTTTTTAATTCATTCGTGGGATGTGGGCGTCACTGGAAAGGCCCATGTTTATTGCCCATCCCTAATTGCCCTTCAGAAAGTGGTGGTGAGCCGCCTTCTTGAATCTCTGCAGTCCGTGTGGTGAAGGTTCTCCCACAGTGCTGTTAGCTAGGGAGTTCCAGGATTTTGATCCAGCGACAATGAAGGAATGGCGATATATTTCCAAGTCGGGATGGTGTGTGACTTGGAGGGGAACGTGCGGGTGATGTTGTTCCCATGTGCCTGCTGCCCTTGTCCTTCTAGGTGGTAGAGGTCGCGGGTTTGGGAGGTGCTGTCGAAGAAGCCTTGGCGAGTTGCTGCAGTGCATCCTGTAGATGGTACACACTGCAGCCACGGTGCGCCGGTGGTGAAGGGAGTGAAAGTATAGGGTGCCGAATGGGGTGCCAATCAAGCGGGCTGCTTTGTCCTGGATGGTGTTGAACTTCTTGAGTGTTATTGGAGCTGCACTCATCCAGGCAAGTGGAGAGTATTCCATCACACTCCTGACTTGTGCCTTGTATATGTTGGAAAGGCTTTGGGGAGTCAGGAGGTGAGTCACTCGCCGCAGAATACCCAGCCTCTGACCTGCTCTTGTAGTCACAGTATTTATATGGCTGGTCCAGTTAAGTTTCTGGTCAATGGTGACCCCCAGGATGTTGATGGTGGGGGATTCGGCGATGGTAATGCCTTTGAATGTCAAGGGGAGGTGGTTAGACTCTATCTTGTTTGAGATGATGTGGAGATGCCGGTGATGGACTGGGGTGGACAAATGTAAGGAATCTTACAACACCAGGTTATAGTCCAACAATTTTATTTTAAAATCACAAGCTTTCGGAGATTATCCCCTTCGTCAGGTGAATGAGCGAAAGATTCTCAAATCGCATATCTTATATTAGGCTGGGACAGCATCACACCAATCAAAAGGTGTCGTTGTTGTTCAAACAGGCCAGTCACGGAGAACAGCACGTCCCAGTACACTGGATATACATTGTGTCAATTACACAGACAGAAAGAAAGAGACCCAAATGGCAGAGAGAGAGAGAGAGAGAATATTAAAACACATAACTTTTTTTTTTCTCCCTTTTTGCTGTTGGGGTTACGTGTAGTGTGACATGAACCCAAAATCCCGGTTCAGGCCATCCTCATGGGTGCGGAACTTGGCTATCAACTTCTGCTCGACGATTTTGCGTTGTCGTGTGTCTCGAAGGCCGCCTTGGAGAACGCTGACCCGAAGATCAGTGGCTGAATGTCCTTGACTGCTAAAGTGTTCCCCGACTGGCAGGGAACCCTCCTGTCTGGCGATTGTTGCGCGGTGTCCGTTCATCCGTTGTCGCAGTGTCTGCATGGTCTCGCCAATGTACCATGCTCCGGGGCATCCTTTCCTGCAACGTATGAGGTAGACAATGTTGGCCGAGTCACAGGAGTATGAACCATGTACCTGGTGGGTGGTGTCCTCTCGTGTGATGGTGGTATCCGTGTCGATGATCTGGCATGTCTTGCAGAGGTTGCCGTGGCAGGGTTGTGTGGCGTCGTGGACGCTGTTCTCCTGAAAGCTGGGTAATTTGCTGCGAACGATGGTCTGTTTGAGGTTGGGTGGCTGTTTAAAGGCGAGTAGTGGAGGCGTGGGGATGGCCTTAGCGAGGTGCTCGTCGTCATCGATGACATGTTGAAGGCTGCGGAGAACATGGTGTAGTTTCTCCGCTCCGGGGAAGTACTGGACGACGAAGGGTACTCTGTAGGTTGCGTCCCGTGTTTGTCTTCTGAGGAGGTCTATGCGATTTTTTGCTGTGGCCCGTCGGAACTGTCGATCGACGAGTCGAGCGTCATATCCCGTTCTTACGAGGGCGTCTTTCAGCGTCTGTAGGTGTCCATCGCGTTCCTCCTCGTCTGAGCAGATCCTGTGTATTCGTAGGGCCTGTCCATAGGGGATGGCCTCTTTGACGTGGTTGGGGTGGAAGCTGGAAAAGTGGAGCATCGTGAGGTTGTCCATGAGGACCCATGAGGACGGCCTCAACCGGGATCTTGGGTTCATGTCACGCTACACGTAACCCCAACAGCAAAAAGGGAGAAAAAAAAAAGTTATGTGTTTTAATATTCTCTCTCTCTCTCTGCCATTTGGGTCTCTTTCTTTCTGTCTGTATAATTGACACAATGTATATCCAGTGTACTGGGACGTGCTGTTCTCCGTGACTGGCCTGTTTGAACAACAACGACACCTTTTGATTGGTGTGATGCTGTCCCAGCCTAATATAAGATATGCGATTTGAGAATCTTTCGCTCATTCACCTGACGAAGGGGATAATCTCCGAAAGCTTGTGATTTTAAAATAAAATTGTTGGACTATAACCTGGTGTTGTAAGATTCCTTACATTTGTTTGAGATGGTCATTGCCTGGCATTTGTCTGGCGCGAATGTTACTTGCCACTTATCAACACAAGCCTGGATATTGTCCAGGTATTGCTGCATATGGGCACGGACTGCTTCATTATCTGAGGGGTTGCAATTGGAACTGAACACTGCAGTCATCAGTGAATATCCCCATTTCTGACCTTATGATGGTGGGAAGGTCATTGATGAAACAGCTGAAGATGGTTGGGCCTAGGACACTGCCCTGAGGAATTCCTGCAGCAATGTCCTGGGGCTGAGATGATTGGCCTCCAACAACCACTACCATTATCTTTTGTGCTAGATATGACTCCAGCCACTGGAGAGTTTTCCCCCTGATTCCCATTGACTTCAATTTCACTAGAGCTCCTTGGTGCCACACTCGGTCAAATGCTGCCTTGATGTTAACTCAGGGTCAAATGAGTGCCAAGGTTGCAAACGGTCTGGTTCAGCCTCAGACAGTGGCCAGGGAGAGGGATGGAGTTGGTGCCTCGGGAACGGAGTTTGTGGCGGGGACCAAAGACAATGGCTTCAGTCTTCCCAATATTTTGTTGGAAGACATTTTTGCTCATCCATACTGGATATCGAACAAGCAGTGTGATAAATCAGGGACAGTGGAAGGGTCGAGGGAGGGGTTTGTGAGGCGGAGCTGGGTGTCGTCAGTGTACACGTGGAACCTGACTATGTGATTTCGGATGATGTCTCCGAGGGACAGCATGTAGATAAGAAACAGGTGGGGAACTCCAAAGATAATGGTGCGGGAGTGGGAAGAGAAGTCATTGAAAGTGATTTTCTGGCTGTGACTGAATAGATAAGAATGGAACCAGGCGAGGGCAGTCCCACCCAGTTGGATGATGGAGGAGAGGCATTGGAGGAGGATGGTTTGGTCAACTGTGTCAAAGGCTGCAGACAGGCTGAGAAGGATGAGGAGGGATAGTTTACCACGGTCACAGTCACATAAGATGTCATTTGCGACTTTGATAAGGGCTGTTTCAGTGCTGTGGCAGGGGCGGAAATCTGATTGGAGGGATTCAAACATGGAGTTGCGGGAAAGATGGGCATGGACTTGAGAGGCGACGACACATTCAAGGACTTTGAGGTTGGAGTTGGGGTAGTGGTTTGCAAGGACAGTGGGTCAAGGGTGGGTTTTTTGATGGGGTGGTGGGTGAAGGCAGTAGATTTGTTGGGGAGGGGGACAGTACCTGAGGAGAGGGAACCGTTAACAATAGCTAACATGAGGGCCAGGAAGGGAAGTTGGGCAGTCAGCAGTTTGGTGGGAATAGGGTCAAGGAAGCAGGAGGTGGGTCTCATGGTCAAGATGAGCTTGGAGAGGGCATGTGTGGAGATAGGAGAGAAACTAGAGAAAGATGTGTGTTCAGGGCTAGGGCAGGGGGGAACTGTAGCGGAAGTTTGTCTTGGTAAGCTAGGGGAAGGGAGGGAAGCGGCAGAGGCAGCTGAACGGATGGTCTCAATCTTAGTAACAAAGTAACTCATGAGCTCCTTGCAATTGTTGTTGGAGGTGAGGGTGGAGAAGGCAGGGGGGAGGTGTTTAAGAAGAAAGTTTGTAGTGGAAAAGAAACAAAGAGAGGCCACTTGATGAGTATCAGTGCACTGTCAGCACCCATGGAACTGTATCCTAATATGGATCAGCACGTTTGGGAAAGGAGGAGAAAGAAGAGCAGATAATTGGAAAAAATAAGTGTGTGCCTGAGGGACTCTCCAGAGTGATAAAGAGAATCTGTCTCCTGGCAGGATAGAGTCTTAATCCACTGAGTCATACTCATTAATGGTGAAGGGGTGAAGGTTGCTTGGTTTGCTGTAAAATAATCTGATTGGAGCTGTTTGGTGTGTCATCTTGGCCTCTCTCCCAATTTACAGGGAGTAACAAATTGATTCAACAGTGTTTACGTACTTAGCTAAGGTAGCTTGAAGCTCTTAAATCAATATGTATTCAAAATGATTTATCATAGATCATAGAAAATGTGCATTTTATGTGCGAATGTCTCATTCAATTATTAATGGTCGCAGTCTTATGTTACTCACCATTTGTGTCTCTTTCTTACTGGCCATAGTTAAAACCCAGCCAAGTTCAGTGATAAGTAATGATGCTCTCTTCCTACAGAGAATAAGCCTTTTAATTAAAGAAGCAGGTCTTAAGGATTGTTAAAACAAGAATGACGTCTCTGTTTAATGGTGTCACAATAGCTAGTGTAGATGAAAGAGATCTAGAGAGTATTAGTGGACTTGACTGTCAAAATGTCCAATCGCTGCGCAGCAGCAATCAATAAAGAGAATAGAACGCTCAAGGATAGAGCCAGGCCCGGCAAACAGTGCACGTCAGAGAAGTCAAGTTTAAACTGTACAGTTCTCTGGTCAGACCGCACCCAGAGTACTGTCTACAGTCTGGTCATCGAAAACATTAGGGAGACACTTGAGCTCTGCAGACAGGGCAGAGAGGAGCTAAGAGGCAGATCCATAGCATCAGAGGGTTGAGTTATGTGGAAAGACAAAGAAACATGAGCCTTAAGAGGAAGCAACTGAGAAGTGGTGCTATAAATGTATTTAAGATAGCATGCCTTATAGAATCGGTTGACTTAAATGGAAATGAAGATCGAGAGAGATGTATAATGGGCGGCTGATCTGATATCGTCCATTGTTCACTCTCATCCAAAGTCACAATTACCCCCAAAGATTGATCATCGTGTGGAATGGACTTTCAGGTAGTGTATCATAACTCACACCAAGTCCCACTCACCCATCATCCCTGTGCTCGCTGACCTACATTGGTTCCGGGTCCAGCAACACCTCGATTTTAAAATTCTCATCCTTGTTTTCAAATCCCTCCATTGGCCTCGGCCCTCCCTATCTCTGTAACCTCCTCCAGCCCTACAACCCTCCGAGATCTCCGTGCTCCTCCAAGTCTGGCCTCTTGAGCAGCCCCGATTTTCATCAATCCACCATTGGTGGCCGTGCCTTCAGCTGACTAGGCCCTAAGCTCTGCAACTCCCTCCCGAAACCTCTCCCCCTCTTTACCTCTCTCTCTCTCTCCTCCTTTGAGACGCTCCTTAAAACCTATCTCTTTGACCAAGCTTTTGATCACCTGCTCTAATACGTGGCTAGGTGTCAATTTTGTTTGATAACACTCCTGCGAAGAGCCTTGGGACGTTTTACTACCAGAGGACACAGATTTAAGATAATTGGCTATATAAATGTGTTGTTGTTGTTGTTGTGGTGGTGGTGGTGGTGGGGAACCCCTGGAATTATTTAAGAAACAATAGGATGGTACGACGGGTGGGAACAGGGAACTGTTGGACTCAATGGAGGACTATTTTCAACATCCGTTTCTCGTCTTAAAAATGTGGTGAACAGAAATTGAGAATTGGGGCAGGGGACACCTCAGCTGCCCCATTGGCGCCCAAGTCCCGCCTGATGCGATTTTTCGGCAGACCTGTAAACAGGCGATCAGCCTGCCCGCCTGAAACAGGCACGAGGCTGCTCACATATAAAAAGCGGGGTCCTATGACGGCGGTAGAACCCAGAATGGACTTTTCATGTACAAAAGCACCGCGCGATCTCCCTCCGTTTATACCAGGCGTTGAGCGGCCAAACCAACGGGTCCTTAATAGGACTGCCGCCAGCCTCTCAAAAAAACGGCCCAGGAAGCCTTTTTTTTGGTGGGCCCAGGAAGAGCAGGATTGCTCCTCCGCCAGGCTTTTCAAAGACTTAAATACATGGATCACAGCATAGAAAGAAAATGAGCATTTTTGGTTACAGCTTCAACGGGCCAGCGCTAAAATTCCCAGCCACTGAAAGCTCAGAGCCGCGGGTGGGTCTGGGTGGGTGGGGCAGGAATGTGAAGTGGGACTTCATAGAATTATAGAATCTTACAGAACAGAAGGAGGCCATTCGGCCCACTGTGCCTGTGCCGGCTCTTTGAAAGAACTATCTAATTAATCCCACTTCCCTGCAAATGTTCTCCCCTTCCAGTATTTATCCAATTCCCTTTTGAAAGTTACTATTGAATCTGCTTCCACCGCCCTTTTTAGGCAGTGCACTCCAGATCATAACAATTAGTTGCGTAAAAAAAATTTCTCCTGATCTCTCGTCTGGCTCTTTTGCCAATTGCCATATATCTGTGTCCTCTGGTTACCGACCCGTCTGCCAGTTTCACTTGGTTTCACTGGATCTCTTCTGTTTTTTTTGATGCGCTCCCAAGTTCCACCGGAAGGGAAGCTGGGCACCAGAAGAGGCAACATCATCCATCAGAGTTACCGCCATTTCCACCTCTGTAGGCCCCAGTGCTAAGTCGGCCTGGATGAAGCAGTCTGGTAGGATCAGATCCGAACACAAGTTCACGGTTTTGATAGAGTAAATAAAGAGAAACTGTTTCCACTGGTGGGTGGGTGGGTCAGTAACCAAAGGACACAGACTTAAGATAATTGGCAAAAGAACCAGAGGGGAGATGAGGAGAATTTATTTTACACAGTGAGTCAGACAACGCTTGGAGTACTGTGCACAGTTCAAGTCGCCATATTGCAAAAAGGATATAGAGGCAATGGAGAAAGTGCAAAAAAGATTTACAAGGATGATACTAGAACTAAGGGTCTATAACTATCAGGAAAGATTGAGCTGGCTGGGGCTCTTTTCTCTAGAAAGGCGAAGGCAGAGAGGTGACCTGATAGCGTTCTTTAAAATTATGAAGGAGTTCGATAGGGTAGATGTAGAGATGATGTTTCCACATGGGGGGGTCCGAAACTAGGCGCCATAAATATAAGATAGTCACTAATAAATGCAATAAGGATTTCAGGAGAAACTTCTTTACTCAGAGAGTGGTGAGAATGTGGAACTCGCTACCTCATGGAGTGGTAAAAGCGAATTGCATTGATGCATTTATAGGGGAAGCTAGATAAGTACATCAGGGAGAAAGGAATAGAAGGATATGGTGATAGGGTGATATGGAGTAAGGTGGGAGGAGGCTCATGTGGAGCACAAACACCGCCGTAGACCTGTTGGGCTGAATGGCCTGTTTCTGTGCTTTAAAAATTCTGTGAGCTTTTATGATCTGGAATGCACTGCCTGAAAGGGTGGTGGAAGCAGATTCAATAGTAGCTTTTAAAAGGGAACTGGATAAAGACTTGAAGGGAAGAAAATTGGGGAAAGAGCAGGGAGTGGGACTAATTAGATAGCTCTTACAAAGAGCTGGCACAAGCACGATGGGATGAATGGCCTCCTTCGCTGCATGATTCTATGATAAGTGGAACCTGCAGGTGTCTGAAATGTCACTTCCCTAACAGCAGTCGATTGCCATTGGAAAAGCAGAATATTCGAAAGTCAACTCTATAAATATATTTTTTTAAATTGATACGGTCTTCAGCTGGTAAATAGTCCCACTTACAGTGTGGCAAGGTGTTGCAGTGATATCCTTCCCCGTTCCCTCCTCAATGAGGCAGGTCCTTGAGTTGTGCCCAAAATGACTGCTGGCACCCATTCAAAAGATGCAAATAACCCTGACCTACACTCCCCCGTGATTTTAAATGGTACGTCACCTCCACTCCTAATCCATCTCCAGGAGGCTATCCGAAGAATCTCCAGGCCACCCATCTTGATGAAAAAGTTTCTGGCAAGTTCTACCGCTTGCACATGATTTAAACTTCTCACCCTTGTGTTCAAATCCCTCCATGGCCTCGTCCTTCCCTATCTCTGTAACATCCTCCAGCTCTACAACCCTCTGAGAACTCTGCATTCCTCCAATTCTGGCCTCTTGTGCATCCACAATTTTAATCCCTCCATCATTGGCTGCCGTGCCTTCAGCTGCCTAGGCCCTTAGGTCTGAAATTCCCTCCCTCAACCTCTCCACCTCTCTACCTCTCTCTCCCTCTTTAAGATGCTCCTTAAAACCTACCTCTTTGACCAAACTTTTGTCACCTGTCTTAATATCTCCTTATATGGCTTGGTGTCAAATTTTGTTTGATAATGGCTCCTGTGAAGTGCCTTGGGACGTTTTACTATGTTAAAGGCGCTATACAGAATCATAGAAAGCTTACAGCACAGAAGGAGGTCATTCAGCCCATCGAGTCCGTGCCGGCTCTATGCAAGAACAATCCAGCTAGTCCTACTCCCCTGCCCTATCCCTGTAGCCCTGCAAATTTTTTACTTTCAAGTACTTATCCAGTTCCCTTTTGAAGGCCATGATTGAATCTGCCTCCACCACCCTCTCGGGCAGTGCATTCCAGATCCTAACCACTCGCTGTGTAAAAAAGTTTTTTCTCATGTCACCTTTGGTTCTTTTGCCAATCACCTTAAATCCATGTCCTCTGGTCCTTGACCCTTCCGCCAATGGGAACAGTTTCTTTCTATCTACTCTGTCTAGACCCTTCATGATTTTGAATCATGAAATATAAATGCAAGTTGTTGTTGATATCATCATGACGAATATGGGGGATAGCTCTTCTGCTTCTTCTCCCTCTCCAAAAATAATCGTTTAACTGAAGAAGGGGGGGCTTTAAAGCAAAGCTATTTGAATATTGATCATGTGATGTCTGAACATAAGTCATCAAAATTAGCTGCATTGGTGCCTTACTCTTCCATGTATAAAACTAAGAGTACATGAATGCTGTCAGGTGGTTCAGTGGGTAACACTCTTGCCTCTGAATTAGAAGGTCATGGGTTCAAGCCGCAATCCAGAGACCTAAGCACAAAATCTACGCTGACACTCCAGTGCAGTACTGAGGGAGTGTCACATTGTCGGAGGTGCCATCTTTTGGGTGAGACATAAA
The DNA here is from genome assembly GCF_035084215.1 of Heptranchias perlo. Taxonomy (NCBI): domain Eukaryota; kingdom Metazoa; phylum Chordata; class Chondrichthyes; order Hexanchiformes; family Hexanchidae; genus Heptranchias; species Heptranchias perlo. Next base: position 12,181,215 of record NC_090331.1, on the reverse strand, counting down.
ACTTAGGCTCCATCTGCCCCCTCAGGTGGATGTAAAAAATCCCATGGCACTATTTTGAAGAAGACCAGGGCAGTTTTCCCTCATGTCCCAGCCAATATTTCTCCCTCAACCAAAATCTCTGGTCGTTATCACGCTGCTGTTTGTGGGACCTGGCTGTGTGCAAATTGGCTGCCTCGTTTCCTATATCACAACAGTGACTACACTTCAAAAAAGTATTTCATTGGCTGTAAAGCACTTTGGGACGTTCTGAAGTCGTGAGAGGCGCTATATAAATGCAAGTCTTTGCTTATTCTTTTTAGAACTAGCTGGAGTCTTATTATAATAGGCAGGGAGACAAATCATTTAAGGATAACAGTGATATGGCTTTGCACTGATATAACAAAATCAAAAGTTACTTTCTCTCTCACAGTATCTTGTAGCCATGATGCGGAGATGCCGGTGATGGACTGGGGTGGACAAATGTACAGAGTCGTACAACACCAGGTTATAGTCCAACAGCTTTATTTGAAATCACAAGCTTTCGGAGCTTTGCTCCTTCGTCACCTGACGAAGGAGCAAAGCTCCGAAAGCTTGTGATTTCAAATGAAGCTGTTGGACTATAACCTGGTGTTGTACGCCTCCGTACAGTATCTTGTGCAATATGTTAGCGTGAAAAATCAGAACAAAGGGTTTTACATCAGAGCAACAGTGCACTGCTCCGCTGGTGTGATAGTGTAGAAGGTTGTGCCTGCAGCTCCCCACATAGAGACTTCCCCATCTCAGTTGTACCATCCTGACCAGCATTCTGAGCAGAGTCCAATTCTATCCCTATTGGGATGGAAAACTTTAGAGGAAAAGTCAGTCTCATGCATCTCCCACTGGCAACTCTGACTGAGGCCTGGGAATATGTTTCAAGAATGTTCTCCTGGCTGTAGGATGTGTGTGGCACCTGGAGAGGGACTTAGTTCTTCAGTTAGATCATGGAAATATCAACAAGCTCATCCATGGTGCCCCCCCCCCATTCCACCCCCCTCCCACAGTCGGATAGTCTAGACTCACGCAAGAATGGTCACGCAGGTGGTCACGAAGGCTGCCAATATCTATGGCACCTCAGCGTGACTCTAGACTTTAGGAGGAGAAGGGAGAACAGGGAAGGTTTTCCTGTATTTTAATTTACGAAACTCTTCTCTTATCCTGAGGGTCAGCAACTTAATGATCAAGACATGCAAGGCATAATGCTAAACAGGAATCTTCACATCCCGCTAACCGTAAGCCAGACTAATCTATTTTCCATAAAGCACACTGACACCATCTCAATAAGTGGCGCCCAGCTCAGTGAAAGGGGCACGTACTTTCCCCCAAAACAAAGCCACATAAATCAATCGAAGGAGACAAGAGCTGAATCTTAAATACTACGCATTAAACACTAAGCATGTTGAAACAACTCTTTGGTATTTAAACATTGTCAAGATAATTGAATACTAGTGTGCAATAGTAGCATAGCATTTGTGTTATTTGTTGCTAAGGTGATAACAATTTGTCTTCTTTTGTTCCATTTAATTGAGTTGCTGTTATCTGTTACTATTATAAACGTAGGCCATCATCGCCATGAGTCTGGGAAATGAATGCAACTAATAGAGTGATTTGCATGTGTAATTTGAATCTCTAATCAGTTCCCCTGAGTTGGTGTGTAGGACACCAGGCCCAAGGAAGTCATAGGTTCTGTTCATGCAATGCCTTCCAATTTGGATTGGTGCCAAAGCAACTTAAGTATCAGCCTTGGCTCAGTTGGTTGCACTCTCACCTCTGAGTCAGAAGGTTGTAGATTTAATTCCCACTCCAGGGACTTGAGCACATAATCTAGGCTGACTCTCCAGTGCAGCACTGAGGGAATGCTGCTCTGTTGGATGGTGCTGTCTTTCGGATGAGATATTAAACCGAGGCCTCATCTACCCTCTCAGGTCAATGTAAAAAAATCTCATCGCACTATTTGAAGAAGAGCAGGGGAGTTCTCCCCGGTGTCCTGGCCAATATTTATCCCTCAACCAATTGCAGTAAAACAGATTATCTGGTCATTATCTCATTGCTGTCTGTGGGACCTTGCTGTGTGCAAATTGGCTGCTGCATTTCCCTACATAATAGTGACTACACTTCAAAAGTACTTCATGGGCTGTAATGAAGACCTGATAAAGGTCTTTAAGAATATGAAAGGGTTTGATAGGGTAGATATAGAGAAGATGATTCTACTTGTTGGGGAGACCAGAACTAGGGGCCATAAATATAAATATAATAATAAATCCAATAGGGAATTTAGGAAAAACTTCTTTACCCAGAGAGTGGTTAGAATATGGAACTCACTACCACAAGGAGTAGTTGAGGCAACTAGCAAAGATGCATTTAAGGGAAGCTAAATAAACACATGCGGGAGAAAGGAATAGAAGGTTATAATGCTCCTTTGAAGTGACCTTGGGATGTTTTACTACATTAAAAAGGTGCTATATAAATGAAAGTTGTTATTATGCTGATAGGGTTAGATGAAGTAGGGGGGGGAGGAGGCTTGTGTGGAGCATAAACACTGTCATGGACCTGTTGGGCTGAATGGCCTGTTTCTGTGTTGTATATTCTATATAGTTCTATGTAAAGCACTTTGAGACATCCTGAAGTCGTGAAATGCACTATATAAATGCAAATTCTTTCTCATTGCATCAAAAGGCACTTTACAACCAATGGATTACTTTTGATGTTCAGTCACTGTGATGTAGGCAAATGCAGCAGCCAATTTGCACACAGCAAGATACCACAAACAGCCAGTTAATGAAATAACTATATTTATTCAGAAGGGCTGAGGCCACAACACAGGGCATTGAAGTTGACAAGAGTAGAAGAGCAGAAGAAGAGGCAAATGAGGAAAGGATGATGAGGTGATGCTAATCTTGGGTTTTAACATTATAGGAGGAAGGAAAGGCTGAGCCAGGGAAGAAACTCCTTAACTTTGAGGTCCTGAGGAAGAATGAGTTAGATGGTGCGTTGGGTCTTAACACAGTGAGGATATAGGGACCAGAAAGACGGTGAAGGATGGAATATCTGTAGCTTAGGAGGAACAAGAGAGGAAACTTCAGAGGGGATCTGACCATAGTACTAATAATAAAATAGAGAAAAGTAAACCAAAAAAAAAGTTGAACAGGAGAGAGATAAAGGTTGGAGGCTAAAGGTCAGAGGGCATCATTTTATCAGATGACAAGCTTTTTCCTGTATCCTGTCCAGAAATATGAGGCCATTGTATTCTACCATACAATGAATGAATAAATAACCTCCCTCCAATCTTCTCAGGATCTCCAATCTATTACACTGACTTATTCCCCCACAACCTATTTGAGGTGACGTAATAAATTAGTGACCAAATTGATTTAAAGGTGATCCATCAAGCAATTCCCTCAATTTCTCTGAGGCGATCTGATAAAAGGCCAATAAATTGACTTTTCTCGGATCCCCCCCTTTGACGAATTAACATTTAAAGCATTCACCAGACTCATCCCAGAATCTCTCCATTAATCTCGTCATCAATTCCATCTCCCTTCCCCCATCACCTCCTGCTCAGACGTACACATCTCTGGCTTGCAGCTCAGTTCTAGTCTGTCCACGACAATTAGTTATTGGATAAATGATTCCTGCCTGGCTTGACACAATAAATAATTAGTTTCACCCCCGTGACGTAAAGTCAATAAATACTTGAACATCGATTGTTCCCTTGCACTCCATCCAGTTGGAACACAATAAATTATTAAATATAAATATGTTCATCTTAGGGCTATCTAATAAACGACTGTTGCTGATAAATTAATTTCACTGAGTAATTTTATCCCAATAATTAATCTACTCACATTCCAAACTCTGTATTAATTGGCTTCCTTTTTATGACTGTTAATACCTCATCCTCTCTCCTGCCTTTTTTACTTTCCAATTCCTGTGTACTACTCTTGAGGTTGTCTTTTTTCCCTCTCATCAACTCACCTGCTCGATCTGACATCCATTCCCATTGTTATCGGTTCGCTCGGTACCTCCAATTCATCCTTTTAGCTTCTTCTGGGCTCTTCAGTCAAATTGCCCAATCCATCCATCTCCAGACCAAGTTTTCCCCTCCTTACATGGCATCCTGCTTCCCTATCAGTCATGCCTTTTTCTCAAGCGCCAATCTTTCACTGCCCCACATCACGACTCCTCGGCTCCAGTCTTCTTTGTGCATCCACATTTCTTAAATTCAAGAAACCAAGTGCATTATGCCACCAATAGGATGAGATAAATCAACAAGTAGTGGTTAGTCAGCACCCTGCTTGGGTCCTTAAAAGCTTGTAAATTGTAGGAGGAAGGGAAAGAAAGAAAGAAAGAAAGAAAGAAAGAAAGAAAGAAAGAAAAAAAGAAAGAAAGAAAGAAAGAACTTGCCTTTATTTAGCACCTTTCACAACCTCAGGACGTCCCGAAGCATTTTACAGCCAATGAAGTACTTTTGAAGTGTAGTCACTAATGTAATGTAGGAAACGTAGCAGACAATTTGTGCACAGCAAGCTCCCACAAACAGCAATGAGAGAATGACAAGATAATCTGTTTTAGTGAAGTTGGTTGAAAGATAAATATTGGCCAGGACACCAGGGAGAACTTTTCTTCGGTGTCATGGGATCTTTTACATCCACCTGAGAGGGCAGACGGGACCACACTTTAACGTCTCATCCGAAAGGCACTACCCCTGACAGTGCAGCACTCCCTCAGTACTGCATTGGGAGTGTCAGCCTAGATTTTTGCTCAAGTCTCTGGAGTGGGACTTGAACCTACGACTCAGAGGCGGGAGTTCTACCAACTGAGCCGCAGCTGACACCTAAAAACAAGAATTCCACAGAAAAGAATGGGTTTGACTGGAGGCTGAGCAATGAGCCTTGATTTCCAACACAGTGCAGATACAGGGAGGAAGGACAATATGTGTGACAGATACTTGGTGATCAGTAAGAGTGAAAATAAAAAATTTAATAACAATGAGAGACAGAAAACCTGCAATGGAGAGAGATGTCAGAAAGAAGCATTGCCTAATCAGCCCGCGATCTTTTTATTGTAGCCTTTCTAGGAAAGCAAGGGATCCTTGAACAGTGTCCATAAATATAGAAACAATATCCAAGTCACTGTCATCCTTTCTGGGGGCACTCTTCAATCATTTTACATCGACCGTTCCTTTTTATTTCTCCATAGGTTCTCTATCATTTTACTCAATTTACTTTCACGTCAGAACTTTTAAAAGATGTAATTTGTTACAATTTTTCGTAGTTTTTGCTCTGCCCGGTCTCTCTTGGCTCCTACACAGTAGATAGGCCACCCGTCAGCCATTTTCCTTCTTTACCAAGTGGTTAGAATGTGGAACTTGCAGCACATGGAGTAGTTGAGGCGTTTAATGAGAACCTAGATAAGCACATGAGGGAGAAAGGAATAGAAGGTTATACTGATAGGGTCAGATGGATGGGAGGAGGCTCGTGTGGAGCATAAACACCGGCATGGACCAGTTGGGCCGAATGGCCTGTTTCTGTGGTGCACATTATATGTAATTCCTCAAGCAATTCCAAGTACAAGCCTCTTTCAAACGTACATCACAGAATGGTTCTCATAATCCTGCTATTCAAAGTAACAGTGAGAGGTGGTGTGAATTACAGACCAATTCGTTTAGTCTGCTTGTGGGAAAAATGCTCTGGGGTACTTTACAGAATATTATCAACCACATCTAAAGAGCAGTAAAGGTCATAAAGAGGAGTCATCATTTGCAATTCCTCATCAATCTGGTGTAATTCTTTGAGGGGGTAACTAAATTAATGAAGGAGGGTAATGAGCTGAAATGTGGAATAGCCTCCAGCAAAGGCACTTAACATGATGAACTCCTTTAGAAGTTCAGTTTCAGGAACGATTTCAAATGGTTTTTTTAAAATTTGTTCTCATTATGTGGGCGATGCTGCTGGGTCCACATTTATTGCCCTTTCCTAGCTGCCCTGAGAAGATGGTGGTGGGCCTTCTCCTTGAACCGCTGCAGGCCTTACGATGATGGTGCTCCCACAATGGGGTTAGGTAAGGAACAACAACAACAACAACAACAACAGCTGCGCCAATGGCAACAACAACCTGCATTTATATATTGCCTTAGTATAGTAAAGCATCCCAAGGCGCTTCACAGGAGGGTTTTCAAATAAAACTTGACACCGAGCCACATATAGGATATTAGGACAGGTGACCAAAAGCTTGGTCAAAAAGATAGGTTTTAAGGAGATCCTTAAAGGAGGAGAGAGAGAGGTAGAGAGGGTTTGGCAGGGAATTCCAGAGCTTAGGGCCTAGGCAGCTGAAGGCACGGCCGCCAATGGTGGAGCGATTAGAACTGGAGATGCGCAGGAGGCCAGAATTGGAGGAGCGCAAAGGTCTCGGAGGGCTGTAGGGCTGGAGCAGGTTACAGAGATAGGGAGGGGCGAGGCCATGGAAGGATTTGAAAACAAGGATGAGAATTTTAAAATCGAGGCGTTGCCGGACCGGAAGCCAATGTAGGTCAACAAGCACAGGGGGTGACGGGTGAACAGGACTTGGTGCGAGTTAGGATACGGGCAGCAGAGCTTTGGATGAGCTCAAGTTTCTAGAGGCAGGAAGGTGGGAGGCCAGCCAGGTGGGAGACCATTGGAATAATCAAGTCTAGAGGTAACAATGGCATGGATGAGGATTGCAGCAGAAGATGAGCTGAGGCAGGGGCGGAGATGGGTGATGTTACGGAGAGCTGAAGCACAGAGCGCATTGCAAACGGAGTGGATTGTGAACCGAGTGGGAACTTGAGAGTTTGGTGAGAGGGGGAATCAGGTGTAGAGGACGAAGGACAGTGAGCAGAGAGAAGGAACTCTGAAAGACCCAGAATAAAAGGGTGGGTTAATCCGGGTAAGTAAACAGTAAGTAAATTAATAATAATTGAGTATCTAAAGGGAGTTTAGAAAGAAAAGGTTTCTAAATATAATGGACGGGCAGCTGAGACCCACTGCCTGCAATTCCTGTGCCATGTGGGAATTTCAGGACACTTCATGTGTCCCGGAGGGCGACATGTGCAGGAAATGCCTCCAGTTGCTCGAGCTCAAGCTGAGGGTTTCTGAGCTTGAGGGGCAGCTGGAGTCATTGCAGAACATAACGGAGGCCGAAGGTTTCCTGGATCCAGGATGTGGTCACCCTACAGCCACAACGAGTTCAGGATAGGAAATGGGTGGCCATCCGAAAGGGTAGGAAGAAGCAGGCAGTGCAGGAATCTTCTGGATGTGTGGCACTCTCAAACCAGTGTTCAGCATCGAATACCAGTGAAGGTGCCGATATCTAAAAGGAGTGCAGTCCTGAGCATGACACCATGGGGCAAAGGACTGCACAGGAGGACACAGTGAAGTGTAGACATGCAGTAGTCATAGGGGATTCGGTAGTCAGGAGGACAGACAGGCGTTTCTGTGACCGTCGACTTGAGTCCCGCATGTGGGTGTGTTGCCTCCCTGGTGCCAGGGTAAAGGACATCACGGAGAGGGTACAGAACATTTTAGGGAGGGAAGGGGAACAGCCAGAAGTCATGGTCCATGTGGGTACCAATGACATAGGAAAGAAAAGGGATGAGGTCCTGTGGCTAGAGTTTCAGGAGCTCGGGAGGAAGGTAAAGAGCAGGACCTCAAAGGTAGTATTCTCTGGATTACTCCCAGTGCCACACGCTAGTGAGTACAGAAATAGGAAGAAAAGGCAGGTTAATGCATGGCTAGAGACATGGTGCAAAAGGGAGGGCTTCAGATTCTTGGGGCATTGCTGGATCTGGTCCTGAGGTGAGTCAAGTGGAGCAAGTGTCAGTGGGGGAACTTTTGGGGAGCAGTGATCATTGTATCATAAGGTTTAGATTAGTTATGGAAAAGGACATGGACCACTCTAAAGTAAAAAGACTGAATTGAAGGAGGGCCAATTTCATTGGGTTGAGAACGGATCTGACCCGGGTAAATTGGAATCAAAGATTGGTAGGCAAAACTGTAATCGGACATTGGATGGCCTTTAAGGAAGAGATGATCCAGGTACAGTCTAGGTACATTCCCTCGAGGGGGAAAGGTAGGGCAACCAAAGCCAGAGCTCCCTGGATGACGAAAGAGATAGAGAGTAAGATGAAACAGAAAAAGGGGGCGTATGACAGATGTCAGGTTGATAATACAAGTGAGAACCAGGCTGAATATAGAAAGTAGAGGAGAAGTGAAAAAGGAAACAAGAGGGGCAAAGAGAGAGTATATGAATAGACTGGCAACTAACATAAAAGGGAATCCAAAAGTCTTCTGTAGGCATGTAAACAGTAAACGGGTAGTAAGAGGAAGGGTGGGGCCAATTAGGGAACAAAAAGGAGATATACTCATGGAGGGTGAGGGCATGGCTAAGGTACTAAATAAATACTTTGCATCTGTCTTTACCAAGGAAGAAGATGCTGCCAAAGTCACAGTAAAAGAGGAGATAGTTGAGATACTGGATGGGCTAAAATTGATAAAGAGGAGGTACTACAAAGGCTGGCTGTACTTAAAGTAGATAAGTCACCCGGTCCGGATGGGATGCATCCTAGGCTGAGGGAAGTAAGGGCGGAAATTGCGGAGGAAATGGCCATAATCTTCCAAACATCCTTAGATACAGGGGTGGTGCCAGAGGTCTGGAGAATTGCAAATGTTACACCCTTGTCAATTTAACCTCGGTGGTGGGGAAGCTTTTAGAAACAATGGTCCGGGACAAAATTAACAGTCACTTGGACAAGTGTGGATTAATTAAGGAAAGCCAGCACAGATTTGTTAAAGGCAAATCGTGTTTAACTAACTTGATTGAGTTTTTTGATGAGGTAACAGAGAGGGTTGATGAGGGCAATGTGGTTGATGTTGTGTATATGGTCTTTCAAAAGGCGTTTGATAAAGTGCCACATAATAGGCTTGTCAGCAAAATTGAAGCCCATGGAATAAAAGGGACAGTGGCAGCATGGGTACGAAATTGACTAAGTGATGGAAACAGAGAGTAGTGGTGAATGGTTGTTTTTCGGACTGGAGGAAGGTATACAGTGGTGTTTCCCAGGGCACCGCACTTTAGGAAGGATGTGAAGGCCTTAGAAAGGGTGCAGAAAAGATTTACTAAAATGGTTCCAGGGATGAAGGACGTCAGTTACGTGGATAGACTGGAGAAGCTGGGATTGTCCTCTTAGAACAGAGAAGGTTAAGAGGAGATTTGAAAGAAGTGTTCAAAATCATGACAGGTTTAGATAAAGTAAATAAAGAGAAACTCTTCCCATTGGCGGAAGGGTCGAGAACCAGAGAACACAGATTTAAGGTGATTGGCAAAAGAAACAAAGGCAAATGAGGAAAAACTTTTTTTTACGCAGCGAGTAGTTATGATCTGGAGTGCGCTGCCTGAAAGGGCGGTGGAAGCAGATTCAATAGCGGCTTTCAAAAAGTAATTGGATAAATACTTAAAGGGAAAAAATTGCAGAGCTATGGGGAAAAAGCTGGGGAATGGGACTAACTGGATTGCTCTTACAAAGAGACGGCATGGGTTTGGTGGGCCAAATGGCTGCCTTCTGTGCTGTAACCATTCTATGATTGTATGATTCTTGGTACAAGTAGGCGGTCTTGGTTAATGGAGCGGATATGTGGTTAGAAGCTCATCTTAGGGTCAAATAGGATGCCAGGGTTATGAACGGTCTGGTTCAGCCTCAGACAGTGGCCAGGGAGAGGGATGGAGTCGATGGCTACGGAACGGAGTTTGTGGCGGGGACTGAAGACAATGACTTCTGTCTTCCCAATATTTTGTTGGAGGAAATTTCTGCTCATCCAGTACTGGGTGTTGGACAAGCAGCGAGACAAATCAGAGGCAGTGGAAGGGTCGAAGAGGTGGTGGCGGAGGTGAGGTAGAGCTGGGTGTCGGCAGTGCACATGTGGAACCTGACGTTTTGTTTTCGGATGATGTCGCTGAGGGGCAGCATGTAGATGAGAAATAGGAGGAGGCTCCAGATGTAACGGTGCAGGAGCGAGAATAGGATCCATTGCAGCTGATTCTCTGGCTACGACAGGATAGATAGGAATGGAACCTTGTCCTTCTTGATGGTTGCAGAGGAGGGAGGTGCTTTCAAAGTAACGGTGAGCTTTTTGCAGTCGTACCTGTAGATATAAGAATATGGACAGACAATGGATGACTAATTGCTCTATGGAACACAACAGCCTTGTGCTCGGATAATGCAGGTATCACCTGCGGAATGTGACTGGTCAGAGGGGGATAACATGAGTTGTAAGGTTGGGTTAGCATCCTGAAGTTTGTCTTATTTCTTCTTGGCGATTTTGCTGTTTGGTGATTGTCTCCTCCGGATATGGAGTGGGTTGGGTAAAGTCCATAGTCTATGGAGGGAGCAGACTTACTTGGTCAAGTATTTGGGTCAAATGTCTTCTGGTTCCACATTCCTCAGTGAATGTATTTGAGTTTTCACAATGAGACAACACGTTAAACTTCTAAAGAAGATAAAAGATTATAGGATTCATGGCAAATGACTCGTCTGATTGAACATTGATTTAGAAATTAGTTAGCAGAGTGGAATAGAAATGAATCAGACTTTAGAAGCAGTACAGTTCCATGGACCTGTGCTGACCTACACTTTTCTAATACAAGGGGACACAGCTAGTTACATAATCAGATTGACAAGCAACGCCAAACTATGTGATCAGGTGACCAGTGTAAGAGAAATTGTTACATTCCAAGAGATCTGGACAAATTAATTGGATGGCAAAGTAGAACCAGACAGAATTAATGTGGGAAATGTAAGGCAATGCACACTGGAACAGGAAGTATGAAATGTATGTTCACAGCCCCTAGGGATCTTTTGGCCAAAGTGGAAAGCTAAAATTATCAAGAATGCATCCTTATTACTGAAAGTGTCTGTGTCAGGCTATTGTTCCCAAGGTGAATCAGTGCAACGATGTGTCCCATAGGAGATTCGATTACAAGTCAAACCAGGTTACTTTAACCTCCTATAACTCCATATTCCAAATGTGCCAATGTGCAGTTTGAGGTACCAGACCTTCGAAAGAATATTGACTCACTGTGAGGAGGACAGAGAAATGGACAAGGATGGTCCTCAAACTTATGCACCTCTAAATTAGACAGACTGCCATTTATATATCACCTTATAGGGTTTCTCAGAAATGTTTCAAAGTACTTTACCTGTAATGAGTTATTTTGAAGAGCAGCGACTGTTGTTACGTAGACAAACATGCACTTATTTTGTGCACAGGAAGATCCCGCAAACAGCAATGAGATGAATGACATAGTATTACGTAGTATTACATAGTATTTACAGTACAGAAACAGGCCATTCCGCCCAACAGGTCTATGTCGGTGTTTATGAGCCTCCTCCCACCCTACTTCATCTAACCCTATCAACATATCCTCCTATTCATTTCTCCCTCGTGTACTTATCTAGCTTCCCCTTAAATTAATCTATGGTATTCGCCTCAACTACTCCTTGTGGTAGCAAGTTCCACATTCTAACCACTCTCTGGGTAAAGAAGCTTCTCCTCAATTCCTTATTGGATTTATGAGTGACTATATTAAATTTATGGCCCTAGTTTTGGACTCCCCCCCACAAGTGGGAACATCTTTTCTTCATCTACCCTATTGAGCCCCTTCATAATTTTAAACACTGCTATCAGGACACCTCTCACCTTTCTCTTTTCTAGAGAAAAGAGCCCCAGCCTATTTAATCTTTCCTGATATTTATAACCTCTTAGTTCTGGTATCATCCTTATAAATCTTTTTTTCAGTTTCTCCAGTGCACCTATATCCTTTTTGTAATAGGGAGACCAGAACTGAGCAGAGTACTCCAAGTGTGGTCTAACCAAGGTTTGACCATTTAATCTATTATTGATGGTATTGGTTAAGCAACCAATGTAGGGCAGGGCACTGTGAGAACTTTGCTTAAATACATAACCTGTAAAAGGCAGGTTAAAACCTGCCGTACAGTGAATGGAGCAAAGCAGGGAGTGAATGATCCAGCCTCTGCAATAAACTGCCTCCCCGTAATCTCTATTAACAAGAAGCATTGTTAACAGTCTCGACTTCATTAACCATTTCTTGGTCTTTGCACTTTTTTTAATGCATGTGATAAACTAGCATAGAAGGGAAAGAGAGTGATTATTTTTCTCTCTGTCTTCCATCCCAGTGAATCGCATACATTAAAACAATATGGAGAAAATCAATAAGTAGTTAACAAATTTGAGAGTGTTGTCACTGCTGCCTGTTAATAAAGATACTACACACAGGCTGGATGTTAGATCATTCACCCATTGCATTATCTTAGCATTATTCACTCCAAGTAAAACGGATGATCTTAGCCTGAAGATCCTCTCTGTAATGCAATTAAAATTTTCTCTCCTAAACTCCTCAGTTAATTAAATCTCTGTAGTAAATAACTCTCACAGGCCTTCTCGAGATGTTTTCAATAATAGCCATTAAAATACCAATGTTATTTTTAGCGTGCACTACTCATTTTAACTTTCAGCCTGGTGTAGTGATGGCGTCCTGACCTCCGACTCGGAAGGTCGAGGCATCAAGTCACACTCCAGCATTTTACATAGAATTACATCGTAATTCCAACACAGAAACAGGCCATTCAGCCCAACAGGTCTATGCTGGTGTTTATGCTCCACACCAGCCTCCTCCCACCCTATCAATATATCCTTCTATTCCTTTCTCCCTCATGTGTTTATTTAGCTTCCCCTTAACTGTATCTATGTTATTCGCCTCAGCTACTCCTTGTGGTAGCGAGTTCCACATTCTCACCACTCTCTGGGTAAAGAAGTTCCTCCTGAATTCCTTATTGGATTTATTAGTGACTATCTTATAGTTTTGGACTCCCCTACAGGTGGAAACATCTTCTCTACTTCTACCCTATCGAACCCCTTCATAGCTTTTTAAAGACCTCTGCCAGCTCATAAGAAAATAAGAAATAGGAGCAGGAGTAGGTCATATGGCCCCTAGAGCCTGCTCCGCCATTCAATAAAATCATAGCTGATCTTTCACCTCAACTCCACTTTCCCGATCTATCCCCAGAGCCCTTGATTGCCTTAGTGTCCAAAAATCTATCGATATCAGTCTTGAATATACTCAACGACTGAGGACCACAGCCCTCTGGGGTAGAGAATCCAAAGCCTTCATCTCTCAGCCTAATCTTTTCTGTAGAAAAGAGCCTCAGCCTGTTCAGACTTTCCTGATAGCTATACCCTCTCAGTTCTGGTATCATCCTTGTAAATCTTTTTTAAACTTTCTCCAGTGCTTCTATATCCTTTTTATGATATGGAGACCAGAAATGCTCACAGTACTCCAAATGTGGTCAAACTCGCTGTGTAAAAAAAATTCTCCTCAACTCCCTTCTGGTTCTTTTGCCAATTATCTTAAATCTGTGTCCTTTAGTCACTGACCCACCCGACAATGGAAGCAGTTTCTCTTTATTTACTCTATCAAAACCTCAAACTTGTGTTCGGATCTGATCCTACCAGGCTGTAACATGCCTGCTTCATCCAGGCCTACTTAGCACTGGGGCCAACTGAGGTGGAACTGGCAGGAACTCTGGCTAATAAGTGAAAGTCAGCACAAATTTGTTAAAGGAAAATCGTGTTTGACTAACTTGAGTTCTTTGATGAAGTAATGGAGAGGGTTGATGAGGGTAATGCGACTGATGTTGTGTATATGGACTTTCAAAAGACGTTTGATAAAGTACCACATAATAGACTTGTTAGCAAAATTAAAGACCATGGGATTGAAGGGACTGTGGCAGCATGGATACAAAATTGGCTCGGGGACAGAAAGCAGGGAGTAGTGATGAATGATTGTTTTTCAGTCTGGAGCGAAGTATACAGTGATGTTACCCAGGGGTCAGTATTAGGACCACTGCTCTTTTTGATATATATTAATGACTAGGACTTGGGTATACAGGGTATAATTTTAAAGTTTGCAGATGACACAAAACTCAGAAATGTAGCAAACAATGTGGAGGGTAGTAACAGACTTCAGGAGGACATAGACAGACTGGTGAAATGGGCAGACACATGGCAGATGAAATTTAGCGCAGAGAAGTGTAAGGTGATGCATTTTGGTAGGAAGAATGAGAGAGATAATATAAATTAAGTGATGCAATTTTAAAGTGGGTACAGGAACAGAGAGACCTGGGGGTGTATGTACACAAATCTTTGAAGGTGGCAGGACAAGTTGAGAAGGCTGTTAAAAAAGAATATGGGATCCTGGGCTTTATTAATAGAGGCAGAGAGTACAAAAGCAAGGAAATTATGCTAAACCTTTATAAAACACTGATTAGGCCTCAACTGGAGTATTGTGTTCAATTCTGGGCACCACACTTTAGGAAGGATGTCAAGGTCTTGGAGAGGGTGCAGAAGAGATTTACTAGAATGGTACCAGGGATGAGGGACCTCAATTACGTGGAGAGACTGGAGAAGTTGGGGTTGTTCTTCTTAGAACAGAGAAGGTTAAGGGGAAATTTGATGGAGATGTTCAAAATAATGAATGGTTTTGACAGAGTAAATAAGGAGAAACTGTTTCCAGTGGCAGAAGGGTCGGTAACCAGAGGACACAGATTTAAGGTGATTCACGGACTAGATTGATTCCTAGGATGGAAGGGTTGTCCTATGAAGAGAGATTGAGTAGAATGGGCCTATACTCTCTGGAGGCTAGAAGAATGAGAGGTGATCTCATTGAAATGTCTAATACTCTGAGAGTCTAGAACTAAGGGGACAAAGTCTCAGGATAAGGGGTCAGCCATTTAGGACTGCGATGAGGAGAAATTTCTTCAGCACTTTAAAAAAAACTTTTTTCTCCCTTTCAGGTTGTGAATCTTTGGAATTCTCTACCCCAGAGGGCTGTGGATGCTGAGTCATTGAGTATATTCAAGACTGAGATCGATAAATTTTTGAACTCCAGGGGAATCAAGGGATATGGGGATCGGGCGGGAAAATGGAGTTGAGGTTAAAGATCAGTCATAATCTTATTGAATGGCAAAGCAGGCTTGAGGGGCCGTATGGCCTACTCCTGTCCCTATCTCTTATGGTCTTATGTGATCAGCAAAAGAGCCAGAGGCGGCATGATGAAACATTTTTTACGCAGCGAGTTGTTACGATCTGGAATGCACTGCCTGAAAGGGTGGTGAAAGCAGATTCAATAATAACTTTCAAAAGGGAATTGGATAAATACTTGAAGACAAAAAATTTGCAGGGCTGTGGGGAAAGAGCAGGAGGATTGGGACTAATTGGATGGCTCTTTCAAAGAGTCGGCACTTGCACAATGGTCCAAATGGCCTCTGCCTGTGGTCTACCCACTATGATACTATGATAATATGACATCGCCCCTTCTAGCAAGGGTCACATGGAGGGTCGCGGATGCAGGAAGCACCCACCTCCATCAGGTCACCTCTCAGTCTTCTCTTTTCTAGAGAAAAGAGCCCCAGCCTGTTCAGTCTTTCCTGATGGTTCTAACCTCTCAGTTCTGGTTTCATCCTTGTAAATCTTTTGTGCACCTTCTCTAGTACCTCTATTTAAGCACACAATCTAGGATGATGCTTCTGTGCAGTACCGAGGGAACGCAGCATTGTCAGAGGTGCCATCTTTCAGATTGGAGGTTAAACCGAGACGTGGCCTGCCTATTCAAGTGGACATAAAAGAGCCCGTGGTGCTATTCAAAGAGGTTAGTGAGACAGCTTCAAAAAAAAATAAGACGCTGGGATCGCTTAAGGGAGTGACTGGTGCAGCGAACCCGAGAACGTATCTAGGACAGACCTGAATTTGAACACCCTCTACAGTTCTGGTAAACTAAAGTACAGGGTGCAGAAACCTCTGCATCTCAAATACTCTCTAAAGC
The DNA here is from genome assembly GCF_035084215.1 of Heptranchias perlo. Lineage (NCBI taxonomy): Eukaryota > Metazoa > Chordata > Chondrichthyes > Hexanchiformes > Hexanchidae > Heptranchias > Heptranchias perlo. Next base: position 12,165,288 of record NC_090331.1, on the reverse strand, counting down.
TCCACCAGTGAAGTGCATGGTCACAAGCCAAAGGCATGACTGTCTAATATTGATTTAGAGGGGCATTCATCCATTGCCCCCATTCTCTCGGACAGCAGGTGCTGGTAATGGTTCTGCTGTAACCATTTATACCCGTCTTTTGTTTTTTTATTGGTTCCATTAACACCCCCTTTTGCCTTGCACCATCATCCCTTTTGCCATTTAATCACTCCTGCCATCCACCCTATCATGGGAGCGACTGGCACCAGCGAACCCGAGAAGGTATCGAAGACAGACCTGAATTTTAACACCCTCTACATGTTGTTCCAGCATCCGCAGTATTTTGCTTTTGATTTAGTGTTTAATCCACGGCCAATTCTCTTCCAGGAATGCCCCACCTTGAAGAAGTTCTGCTCTTCTTTCCGACGGGATTTCCGTTTGTCTCTTTTACCTTGTTCACCTTCATTGTTTTCTGTTTCCCTTCTCGTGTTTGATCAGGTTTCCTGTAAAACTCACTTTCACAGCCGCATCTCCTTCCTCAGCGACTGTCTCCGACTCCAACTTATTCCACGTAGATTCCAACTTAAATTCTACTCTTCATGTTTCGGATCCACCCATGATTACAGATAGCTCCATGATATTCAGCGTTCCTCGAACCACTGCTCTCACCGCTTCCTGAGATCCACGCTCAACGCCATGCGCGCTCTCGGCCTCTCTCTCCGCAGTTCCATTTCATCCTTCGCCTCGTCCAGCACTTTAAAAAAAACTTTTTTCTCCCTTTCAGGTGTCAAGGACCACAAGCTTCAACAACGCTTAGATACCACGTCCCTCCTGATCCTTCTTCCCCCTTCACTTTCCTCTGACCCCATCCCTCCCTCCAATCTCACCCTTTGTCGTGTTTTCACTATCCCCTCTGACCTTACCCTCTCTGACCCCGAAAGATCAGTCCTCAGCAAAGGCCTTAGCTTCATCTCTTTACGCCCCCACCTCAATGAATTTCGAGCTCGACACGATGCTGAGCTCCTCTTCCATCGCCTTCACCTCGGCATCCACTTCTTTGGCCAGCAGTCTTCCCCCCCCCTTTCTCCCATCTTCAGAATTCTCGTTCCACCTGGATCCCTCTCTCTGGCCTCTTACCCTCTCTTGACCTTTTCATTTCGAACTGCCGGCATGACATTGGCCGTCTCAATCTCTTTACTCCCCTCACTCACTCTAGCCTACCTCCCTCTGAACTCGCAGCACTCCGTGCTCTGAGGTCCAACCCTGACATTGTCATTACACCTGATGACACGAGCGGTGCTATTGTTGTGTGGTGAACCTTGCAGAGACTGAATGCCAACTCTCCGACACCTCCTCCTACCTCCCCCTGGACCATGACCCCACCATCAAACATCAAGCCATAGTTTCCCAGACTGTCACTGACCTCATCTCCTCTGGAGATCTTCCCCCCACAGCCTCCAACCTCATAGTCCCCCAACCCCGCACAGCCCGCTTCTACCTCCTTCCCAAGATCCACAAACAGGACTGCCCCGGGAAACCCATTGTTTCAGCCTGTTCTTGCCTCACAGAACTTATTTCTTCCTATCTCGACTCTATTTTTTCTCCCCGTTGTCCAGCCTCTTCAGACCTACATCCACAATTCTTCCGACGCCTTCCGCCATTTTAACAGTTTCCAGTTCCCCGGACCTAAACGTCTCCTTTTCACCATGGACGTCCAGTCCCCCTACACCTCCATCCCCCACCAGGACGGCCTGTGGGCCCTCTGCTTCTTCCTTGAATGGAGGCCCAACCAGTCCCCATCCACCACCACCAGCCCCCACCTGGCTGAACTTGTTCTTACGATGATTAACTTCTCCTTTGACTCCACTCACTTTCTCCAAATAAAAGGTGTCGCTATGGGAAGCCGTATGGGTCCCAGCTATGTCTGCCTTTTTGTGGGATATGTGGAACATTCCTTGTTCCAGTCGTACTCAGGTCCCCTCCCTCACCTCTTTTTCCAGTTCATTGATGACTGTATCGGTGCCATTTCCTGCTCTCGCCCCGAACTGGAAAATTGCCATTTACAGCTCCTCTAGACCCATCTTTTGTTTCTTTACTTGTCCCATTACCACCCTCCTTGCCTTGCACCATCATCCCTAGTGTCATTTAATCACTCCTGCCCTCCACTCTATCACAGATCTTTCCTTTTGTTCTTTCCTCCCCTCCCTTTCCTCCCCCCCTTTCCCTGGCTCTGTACTTGCTTAAGAACTGTTTGATCTTCCAGTTCTGACGAAGGGTCATCGACCTGAAACATTAACTCTGTTTCTTTCTCTACAGATACTGCCTGGCTTGCTGAATATTTCCAGCATTTTCTGTTTTTATTTCTATCACAGACGTTCCCCTTTTGTTCCTTCTCCCCATCCCCGTCCCCACACCCTTCTTTCCCTGGCTCTGTACTTGCTTAAAAACTGTTAAATCTCGAACATCTTCCAGTTCCGATGAAAGGTCATCGACCTGAAACATTAACCCTGTTTCTCTCTCCACGGATGCTGCCTGACCTGCTGAGTGCTTCCAGCATTTTCTGTTTTTGTTCATCCACTGTATAAATTGCACATTTCCATCCACACCTGTAAGACACTCCCTACCACCCCCTTACGGCGATGCAGTTTTGATGGTGTCTTTATGTAGCCCCCGCACCCAGGTGAGGAAACTTTAATTTTGATTTACATTTTATGCCTCTATTTTTTTTTGCTGAATTTCTGCATTCGTGTTAATGCTGAGGAATAGAACAATTTTGATCTTAGGTAGCCATCGTCAGCATCAAGTCCAGTCCCAGATCAGGTTTATGGTATGGTCAGACGCAGAGTAAGACTGCAGTTATACAGCCACTTCTAGAAGTAAAGGGAATTAGGGGTTGCGGGGAGCGGGCAGGAAATTGGACATAAAGCTGAGTTCGGATCGGTCAAGGCCCTGTGGGTGGCGGAGTGGGCCCAGGGGCTGAGTGGCCGGGTCCTGCTCCTACTTCTTGTGTTCTTTAGATTTGAGGTTAGGATCAGATCAGCCATGATTTTATTGAATGGCGGAGCAGGCTCGAGGGGCTGATTGGCCTACTCCTGTTCCTATTTCTTTTATGTTCTTATGTTCTTTCCCGTCAATGCGAAATGCTCTCTGCGCACTGACACTAACGTATGAGCTGGAGTAAGGTCAGTGATCTGAAGTTTTTCTGTTTCTCACACCAGCAATTATAAGGCCCCTCTGAATGAGATTAACACTTTAAAAAAGAAAGAACTTCCATTTATATAGCACCTTTCACAACCTCAGGACGTCCCAAAGCACTTTACAGCCAATGAAGTGCAGTCACTGTTGTAATGTTGGAAACACAGCAGCCAAATTGCATATAGCAAGGTCCCACAAACAGCAATGTTATAATGACCAGATAATACGTTTTTAGGTGTTGGTTGAAGGATAAATATTGGCCAGGACACCGGGGAGAAGTACCAAATTAGGGGTAGATTGTGTGCTATGGCCATCGCCCAACTTGAAACTGGGTTGAGAGCGCTCAACCTCATTTCACGTAGGACCCTTACAGTCAGCGGGCAGAGGACACCTTCATCCCAGCGACCTGGGCTGGAATTTGAACCCAGGCCTCAGAAGTAAAAGGACCTTCGGGGGAAGCCATTCGGCCCATCCTAGATCATCGAGCCAGGAAGAATCCATCACAACACCCAACTGTTTGTTAAATGATTCCAGGGTCTTTTTTTGCCTCCACTGCTTTATCTGGAAGTCGATTCCAAGCGCTGATCACTCTTTGGGGGTCATTTTGATTTCGGACGAGAGTGTAAAACGGGTGATTTCGGCAGCACCATCCATTAAATACCTCTCCGTTTTTACTGACTTCAATGTAAATGAAAATGGGGAGAAGTGTTCGAGTATTATGATTGGATTCAATTATTTCCAGCAGAATAACTTTGTACAATATAAATATAACAAACATGATACACCCCCCACTTCAGTGGCCATCTTGTTCATCTTAAAGCTAATTTTCTAACTCATCCTTATATTCTATCCTACTCATAGCCTGACTGCCTCCTGTTTTGCAGTGCTCTGTTTTTTAAAAGCCATTCGTCAAAACTGTATTATCTTTTAGTCAAAACTGAGTATCTTCCCTCACTCCCCCCCACCCCCACTCCAGAGCAGAATCCACCCATCTAATTTGGCAATGACCCCTGTTGAGCTCAAACGAACAGCAGTGAGTGTGAATGATCACTGGAATGTCAAACTAGTTTTTATTATCCACTTTGGTAGAAAGAATAGAAAAGCAGAATATTTTTTAAAAGGTGAGAGAAATATTGGTATTCAGAGGGATTTAGTGTCCTTGTACACAAATCACAGACAGTTAACATGCAGGTACAGCAAGCAATTAGGGAGGCAAATGGTATGTTGGCCTTTATTGTAAGGGGGTTGGAGTATAAGAGGAAGGAAGTCTTGCTGCAATTATATTGGGCTCTGGTGAGACCACACCTGGAGTACTATGTATAGTTTTGGTCTCCTTACCTGAGGAAGGATATACTTGCCTAAGAGGGGGTGCAACAAAGGTTCACTAGATTGATTCCTGGGATGAGAAGGTTGTTCTATGAGGACAGATTGAGTAAAATAAAATTCTCTGGAGTTTAGAAGAATGAGAGGTGATCTCATTGAAACGTATAAAATTCTTACAGGGCTTGACAGGGTAGATGCTGAGAGGCTGTTTCCCCTGACTGGAGAGTCTAGAACTAGAGGGCAAAGTCTCAAGATACGAGGTCAGCCATTTGGGACCAAGATGAGGAAAAATTTCTTCACTCAGAGAGTTGTGAATCTTTGGAATTCTCTACCCCAGAGGGCTGTTGATGCTCAGTCGTTGGGTATATTCAAGACTGAGGTCGATAGATTTTTGGGCACTAAGGGAATCAAGGGATATGGGGATCGGGCGGGAAAGAGAAGTTGAGGTAAAAGATCAACCATGATCTTATTGAATGGCGGAGCAGACTCGAAGGGCCGTATGGCCTACTCCTGCTGCTATTTCTTGTGTTCTTATGTTCTCACCTTCTTCTGTTCAGGACGCTGGTTCAGATTCCCCGTCTGAAAGATAATCTAAGTTACGTTAAACTTATATAGAATCTTGATTTGACCACACATGGAGTGCTGTGCACAGTTCTGGTCTCCATATTGTAACAGTATAGAGGCACTGGAGTAGGTACAAAAAAAGATTTACAGGGATGATACCAGAACTGAGAGGTTATACCTATCAGGAAAGGTTGAACAGGCTGGGGCTCTTTTCTTTAGAAAAGAGAAGGCTGTGAGGTGACCAGATAGAGGTCTTTAATATCATGAAAGCGTTTGATAGGGTAGACGTAGAGATGATGTTTCCACATGTGGGGGAGACCAAAACTAGGGCCCATAAATATAAAATAGTCACTAATAAATCCAATAGGGAATTCAGAAGAAATTTTTTTACTCAGAGAGTGGTTAGAATGTGGAACTCGCTCCCACAAGGAGGAGTTGAGGCGAATAGCATAAATGCATTCAAGGGGAAGCTAGATAAACACATGAGGGAGAAAGAATAGAAGGTTATGCTGATAGGGTGAGATGAAGAGGGGTGGGAAGAGGCCCGTGTGGAGCATAAACACAGACCAGTTGGGCTGAATGGCCTGTTTCTGTGCTGTACACTCTATGTAATTCTATGCAATCCCTGCTGTGCTGTGAATTTAGCCTTTTGAAAGCTAAGCTTAGCTCAATGGCAGCATTTTTAATATATATTACACCAAGTCCACTGGAGTGGCATGGTCTGAAATCCCCAAATGTGACAGTGCTCTATAAATAGTGGATGATGCTGTCGTAAGTGGCACCAGAAATTGGAACCTCGGAGTTAGTGTTTGAGGCAGGTCGTACGTCACATTCAAGATTAGATTGGATAGGTGGATAAAGAAAAATGAGTTGAAGGGATATGGGAGCAGGGTGGGTAAATATGATTAGAATTAGTTGTACATATAGAGGATGAATGCCTACATGGATATGTTGGGCTGAATGGCCTGTTTCCATGTTGTAATTTCTATGAAGGGTGTCAGTACTATAACCTTTGAAAAATATAGGGGGCTGCTAAAAAATATAGGGGGCTGCTAAAAAATATAGGGGGCTGCTAAAAAATATAGGGGGCTGCTAAAAAATATAGAGGGCTGCTAAAAAAATATAGAGGGCTGCTAAAAAATATAGAGGGCTGCTAAAAAATATAGGGGGCTGCTAAAAAATATAGGGGGCTGCTAAAAAATATAGAGGGCTGCTAAAAAATATAGAGGGCTGCTAAAAAATATAGGGGGCTGCTAAAAAATATAGGGGGCTGCTAAAAAATATAGGGGGCTGCTAAAAAATATAGGGGGCTGCTAAAAAATATAGAGGGCTGCTAAAAAATATAGGGGGCTGCTAAAAAATATAGGGGGCTGCTAAAAAATATAGGGGGCTGCTAAAAAATATAGAGGGCTGCTAAAAAATATAGGGGGCTGCTAAAAAATATAGGGGGCTGCTAAAAAATATAGGGGGCTGCTAAAAAATATAGAGGGCTGCTAAAAAATATAGGGGGCTGCTAAAAAATATAGGGGGCTGCTAAAAAATATAGAGGGCTGCTAAAAAATATAGGGGGCTGCTAAAAACTATAGAGGGCTGCAAAAAAATATAGGGGGCTGCTAAAAAATATAGAGGGCTGCTAAAAAATATAGGGGGCTGCTAAAAAATATAGGGGGCTGCTAAAAAATATAGAGGGCTGCTAAAAAATATAGGGGGCTGCTAAAAAAATATAGGGGGCTGCTAAAAAATATAGGGGGCAGCTAAAAAAAATATAGGGGGCTGCTAAAAAAATATAGGGGGCTGCTAAAAAATATAGGGGGCTGCTAAAAAATAAAGGGGCTGCTAAAAAATATAGGGGGCTGCTAAAAAATAAAGGGGCTGCTAAAAAATATAGGGGGCAGCTAAAAAATATAGGGGGCTGCTAAAAAATATAGGGGGCTGCTAAAAAATAAAGGGGCTGCTAAAAAATATAGGGGCTGATAAAAAATATAGGGGGCTGCTAAAAAATAAAGGGGCTGCTAAAAAATATAGGGGCCGATAAATAATATAGGGGGCTGCTAAAAAATATAGGGGCCGATAAAAAATATAGGGGGCTGCTAAAAAATATAGGGGGCTGCTAAAAAATAAAGGGGCTGCTAAAAAATATAGGGGCCGATAAAAAATATAGGGGCTGCTAAAAAAATATAGGGGGCTGCTAAAAAAATATAGGGGGCTGCTAAAAAAATATAGGGGGCTGCTAAAAAACCAATGGCAAGAAAACAACACTTTTATTGACCCAAAAAAATACAAAAAGAGCCTTTTAGTCACTTCCTTTCAAGACTCAAAAGCCCAAGTTTCTCCAATCCTTCCTCATTACTTCGTCCTCTGATGCAAGGGGTCAGTCTGCAAGGGGATATTCTCTGTACCACCTCCTGGCTTTTAGTGTCCTCTTTTTGTCCCATCTAGAACAAGAGAATAAGAAGGATTCAACAGCAACAACGTGTAGTTTTATAGTCCCTTTAGCACAATAAATCGTTTGCTGGGACTTCAAAGTAGAGGTTGGGCCCAGGGAAGAGTTTAGATATGGGAGGGGTCTGAAGGAATGGGAGAAGAAGTAGGTATTAAAGAGTCTTTTCAAGGTGGAAAGAGATGTAGGAAGAGACAGAGGCTTTTGGGAAGAAAGTTCCATGGAGCAGGAATGAGATTACTGAAGGCTTTGCTACAGTAAGAGGGAGGTTGCACAATAGACCCGACTGAGAAGGTAACAGGTGCCGCAGGATATAATTACAGTTATCACGTCGGCCTGCAGCACGATACACTCCATTCATTTTTATACTTGTTTTATTTTTTAAGTTTTCAAAAATGATGGAGACAACAAAATAAAGGAGAAGAAAAATGCAAAGACGTAGAGAAAATGTTTCCACTTGCAAGGCTGTCCAAAACTAGAGGTCATATAGATATACGATAGTCACTAATAAATCCAATAGAAAATTGAGGAGAAGCTTCTTTACCCAAAGAGTGGTTAGAATGTGGAACTCGCTACCACATGGAGTAGATGAGGCAAATAGCATGGATGCATTTAAGGGGAAGCTAGACAAACACTTGAGGGAGAAAGGAATAGAAGGATATGCTGATTGAGTTGGGAGGAGGCTTGTGTGGAGCATAAATGCCGGCACAGACAAGCTGGGTCAAATGGCCTGTTTCTGTGCTGTGGATTCTATTTAACTCCACGTAAATGGGTGTCAGGGCTGCAGTTACACTAAACTCCTGCTGGAGGTGCTGCTGAGAACAATAAACCTGCATCGGCGCTGCAGTGCCACAGCCAGAGGCTTAGTGATACTGCAGCTAACTGGACCTGGAATTTAGTCCAATTTAGAAAAGGTGAAATTATATGACTGGGAAGTATTAAGCTGCCTGCAATATTTCAAAGATTATTCATGACAGGAAGCCATTGGAAATATATTAATTGCCCATGTTTCCACCCTATAGAATAGAAGAAAATTGAGGTGGAATCATTTCGTTACTAACTCAATGACTGTTGCCAGTTGATTATAACCTTTAATGCGCAGTTAACAGTTTAATATTATGGGGAACGGAGCCTCCTATTTCTTCTAGTAACTCAACCGCATTCATAACAAGTGGCAATTGAGATCATTCCTGTTTGTTCAGTGTGATTGCAGAAGCAGCTTGAAACCTGAAACAAGATCAAATAATAATTATTCACAGACACGAGCAGATACAATATGTTGACTAATGAATGTGCTTTGCAACCTGCGGTGCGCTTATGGTGTCTTAGAAACTTACTTTGCAGCCTGAAGGGAATGCATCCAGAAATATTCTGTATATTATAACAACAGATATTATTAATAGGGTATTTACAGATTTCCACAGGGACAGAAGGGCAGAAACACTTGCAAATTTTAATTTCCTTTTCCCCTTGCTTGTTTGTTTTCTTTGATTCCAAATCCACAGTAATTATCTCCTAAATTTTCCATTGGGGAAAATTTTTTATTTGCGCAGGAAAAATGTTCATGTACGAGTCACCTTTTCACTTACGCCCCCTAAATCTCCACGGTTTTACGGGAGGGGTGCGTCTTATATCCCGCACGGCAGGGGAGGAGAGTGGGAGTGAATTCCCATGAGGATTTTCCATCTCATCCGCCGTACCTGTGGCAGAAGAGCCACGGAATTCTAGGAAATATGGCGTGAACAGCGTCACGACAGACAATCGGGAGAATCCCTGCAGGAATTCAGCTGCAATGAGTCCAGATAAAGTGCGTTCACCTAGACTAGGCCAACACTCCAATGCAGTTCTAAGGAGGTGCTACACTGTCGGAGGTGCCACCTTTCAGATGTAACGTTAAACCGAGGCCCCCGTCAGACTGTTTGGTTCAAGGGCAGGTGGTGTTTTGCAACTGCAGCATATGGGAATTGGTGGAGACCAGCGAGATCCCGAGCAACCACATCTGCAGTAAGTGTCTGAACTCGAAGAACTTCAGCTCAGAGTTGTTGAGCTGGAGTCCGAGCTGCAGACATTTCGATGCATCGTGGAGGGGGAGAATTATCTGGACACTTTGATCCAGGAGGCAGTCACACCCCTTAGGTTAGGTAGTAGTTTAAATTTGGTCAGTGGTCAAGACAGATAGGTATGGGGACCCAGGATACAGTGATGGAGGAGCCTCAGCCTTTGATCTTGTCCAACAGGACTTGCTACCTGTATGGATGAGAACAAAGACTGCAGGGAGGATGGAAAAACTGACCACGGCACCATGGTACAGGAGGCCATTCAAATGGGGGGAGTAAAAAGGAATGTGGTAGTGGAAGGGGATAGTATAGTCAGGGGCATAAATACTTTTCCCTACAGCCGCGATCAGGTGTCCCGAAGGCTGTGATGCCTGCCCGGTGCCAGGGTTAAGGACATCTCCTCGCAGCTGGAAAAGAAGTTGGAACATGAGGGGGAGGATCCAGATGTCATAGTTCACATAGGAACCAATGACATAGGTAGAACTAGGAATGAGGTTCTGCTGAGGGAGTTTGAGGAGCCAGGGTCCAAATTAATAAGCAGAACGTCAAAGGTAATAATCTCTGGATTACTACCTGAGCCACGCGCAAATTGGCATAGGGTCAAACAGATCAGAGAGTGAAGGGATTCGCAAAATTTCACATGTTCCCCCCACCCCGAAGATTTATTGGAGTTATTAAAGAAACCCTGGTGTGACTGTTTTAAAAAATCCAAGGTCTCTCAAAATGGCTGCAGTCAGACACATGGCCGAGGACCGGCAGATTTGAAATTGCATTCTCAACAACTCGGCAGGCTTCGTGTTTCAGACAGGTTTCTTTAAACAATGCAGCTGCATTCTAGCCCTGAGGCAAGCTATCAACATGGCCGGCCAACACATCAAAATTCGAGCAGGAAGTGATCGCAGGACAAAAGGTGAACCATCAAGGTACATTCGGAACAATGGTAAAGCAGTTAGCATACAGATCGATACAGGAAACGGCCATAATGTAAATGGGCCAGAGATGGGGTCCTTTGTCTTACGTTTCGTGCTTAAATCAAACAATGAAGCAAGCTGATGAGGTATGAAAAAAAAAAACTGTTACCAAGAGGGTATAACTGGGGCTGCCCAGTATCTCTCTCTCTCTTCTCTCTTCGCCTCTTGGCCCTGTCCTGTCTGTCTGCTAGCACCTAAGAAGGAAGGCCATTCAGTAAACCTCGCAACCACATGTCGACAGCAGCAGCAGGCACAGGGGCCAGGCCTTTTCATCTGTTTCACCGGTGAGCATTAATTTTATGGCCGCCACAAGACAACCTAGCATAAGTGTAAGGTTGGGGGTTAAGAGATATTGCTAAACTTGTGATTTTAGAATTTTCCCTCGATGTGTCCGTTTCTTTCAACCCGATAAATGTAAGACTGTATTACATCCATAGCGATTTCTTTATCTTCTGTATTATACTGTTTACCTTGTAGTTTTAGTTTTCTTATTAATAAACATTGGTTTTCCTTGTACCAATCCACTGGTCTGTTTGTCTGTCTTTGTTACCACTCGATAAGTCCTCAGCTCAGAATCAGGAAGGGGTAAGCGATTCGCAACCGCACTGCGGGCAGGGCAGCTCAGGAAAACATAACTGGCTGACCTATTATAAGCCCGAGAAACAGTAAAAAAAGAAACCCCTTACAAGAGTTAAATGCGTAACTCAAAGAGTGGTGTGGGAGACAGGGGTTTTGATTCATGGGGCACTGGTACCAGTATTGGGGAAAGAGGGAGCTGTTCCGTAGGGACGGGCTCCACTTAAACCAGGCTGGGACCAGTGTCCTGGCGAATTGAATAACTAGGGCGGTAGATAGGGCTTTAAACTAATAAGAGGGGGGGGAGGGTTCAGGTAAGGGCAATTTTATCAGTCTAAAAAGAAAAATCAAGGCTGTAGAGCAGAGTAGCGATTTGGATAAAAAAAAGCAGAGCGGGTCAGGAAGGGACAGAGAGTTTAACAAAGGTAATAGGGCATTAATGACTGAGGTCACCTCAGGGAAAAATAGTAAAAAGTTAAAATTAAAAGCGATGTATCTGAATGCACAAAGCATTGTAACAAAATAGATGAATTAATGGCACAAATAGAGATAAATGGGTTTGATCTAGTAGCCATTACTGAGACGTGGTTGCAGGGTGACCAAGGTTGGGAACTAAATCTTCCAGGGTACTTGACTTTTGGAAAAGACAGACAAAATGGAAAAGGAGGGGGGTTTGGAGGTAGCCCTGATAATAAAGGATGACATAAGGACAGTAGTGAGAAAGGATCTTAGCTCGGATAATCAGGATGTAGAATCAATATGGGTGGAGCTAAGAAATAACAAGGGGCAGAAAACACTGGTGGGAGTCGTTTACAGGTGCCCGAACAGTAGTTATAGTGTTGGACAAGTATAAATCAGGATATTAGAGGAGAATGTAATGAGGGTAATGCAATAATCATGGGAGACTTTAATCTTCATATAGACTGGGCAAACCAAATTGGCAAAAATAGTTTGGAGGACAAGTTCTTGGAATGCATCCAAGACAGTTTTCTAGAACAATATGTCAAAGAACCAACAAGGGAACAGGTTATTTTAGATCTAGTATTGTGTAATGAGACAGGATTAATTAGTAATCTAATAATAAAGGATCCTCTGGGGAAGAGTGATCATAATATGATAGAATTTCAGATTGAGTTTGAGAGAGATGTAGTTAAGTCGGAAACTAGAGTCTTAAATTTAAACAAGGGCAATTATGTAGGCATGAGGGGCGAGTTGGCTAAGGTAGATTTGGAAAGTACATTAAAAGATATGACGGTAAATAAGCAATGGCAAACATTTAAAGAAATAATTCATAATTCCCAAAGAATATACATACCCTTGAGGAATAAAAATTCCACAGGAAAAGTGATCCAACCGTGGCTAACTAGAAAAGTTAAGGATAGTATTAGATTAAAAGAAGAGGCGTACAATGTTACCAAAAAGAGTAGTAAGCCTGTGGATTGGGAGGGTTTTAGAAACCAGTTAAAGATAACCAAGAAATTGATAAAGAGGGAGAAAATTGAATATGAGAGTAAACTAGCAAGAAATATAAAAACAGATTGTAAAAGCTTCTATAAGTATATAAAAAGGAAGAGATTAGCAAAAGTCCCTTAGAGGCAGAAACAGGAGAAATTATAATCGGGAATAAGGAAATGGCAGAGATGTTAAACAAATATTTTATATCTGCCTTCATAGAAGACACAAAAAACATACTGGAATTATTGGGGAACTAAGGGTCTAATGAGAGGGAGGAACTTAAAGTAATTAAGATTAGTAAAGAAAAAGTTTTTTAAAAATTAATGGGACTAAAAGCCGACAAATCCCCAAGACCTGATGGCCTACATCCTACAGTTTTAAAAGAGATGGCTTCAGAGATAACGGATGCATTGGTTTGGTCTTCCAGAATTCTCTAGATTCTAGAACGGTCCCCGTGGATTGGAAGGTAGCAAATGTACCCCCGATATTCAAGAAGGGGGAGAGAGTAAACAGGGAACAATAGGCCACTTAGTCTGACATCAATAATAGGGAAAATACTAAAATCTATTATTAAGGACATAGTAACAGGGCACTTAGAAAATCATAATATGATTAGGCAGAGTCAACACGGTTTTATGAAAGAGAAATCGTGTTTGACAAATCTATTAGAGTTTTTTGAGGATGTAACTAGCAGGGTAGATAAAGGGGAACCAGTGGATGTAGTATATTTGGATTTTCAAAAGGCATTCGATAAGGTGCCACATAAGAAGTTGTTACACAAGATAAGGGCTCACGGGGATGGGGGTAATATATTAGCATGGATAGAGGATTGGTTAATGGACAGAAAACAGAGAGTACGAATAAACAGGTCTTTTTCAAGTTGGCACGTTGTAACTAGTGGGGTAAAGCACGGATCGGTGCTTGGGCCTCAGCTATTTACAATCTATATTAATGACTTAGATGAAGGGGCCGAGTGTAATGTATCCAAGTTTGCTGACGATACAAAGTTAGGTGGGAAAGTAAGCTGTGTGGCGCTACACAAATGCAAGTTCTTTCTAATTGGTTAAAATCAGTTAAAAAATGATTCTAGATTGGATAGGTGGATGAAGAAAGAGGGGCTGAAGAGATCTGGGAAGAGGATAAGTGTAATTAGAACTATTTGCTTGTGGGGAGGGTAAAGGCCAACACAGACTGGTTGGGCCGAATGGCCTGTTTCTGTGTTGTAACTTCAATGTATTTCAATGTATTCATTCCTATTTATCTTGTGATATTGCGAACCCAAAACTTTAACCGGACTTTTATTGTTCAGCTGCTGACAGAAATTCCGCGTTTCTCCAACATTTTGTCTGCAGTGACACTTCCATTACCTGCCATAATGGAGGGGGCTCCCTGACTCCGGGGTGAGTAATCGATAGTCCTCGAACATCGGTTTTGCCCGTATGGTGCAACAATATCTTTGGCACAGGAATGAAGCAAAATACAACACAAATAATAAAAGAAACACGTTATCTGGAACAGTTTGTTCCTGTGAGAATTCTGCCTGCTATTCGGGACAGTGGATTATTGGAGTGCGACAAACATAGAAACATAGATAATAGGAGCAGGAGTAGGCATTTCGGCTCTTTGAGCCTGCTCTGCCATTCAATATGATCACGGCTGATCCTCTATCTCAATACCATATTCCCACTCTCTCTCCATACCCCTTGATGCCTTATGTGTCTAGAAATCTAGCTCCTTCTTAATTATATTCAATGACTTGGCCTCCACAGCCTTCTGTGGTAGAGAATTCCACAGGTTCACCACCCTCTGAGTGAAGAAATTTCTCCTCATCTCAGTCCTAAATGTCCTACCCTGTATCCTGAGACTGTGACCCCTCGTTCTGGACCCCCCCCAGCCAGGGAAAACATCCTCCCAGCATCCAGTCTGTCTAGCCCTGTCAGAATTTTATACGTTTCAATGAGATCCCCTCTCATTCTTCTAAACTCTAGTGAATTCAGGCCTAGTCGACCCAACCTCTCCTCATACGACAGTCCTGCCATCCCAGGAATCAGTCTGGTGAACCTTCACTGCACTCCCTCTATGGCAAGTATATCCTTTCTTAGGTAAGGAGACCAAAACTGCACACAATACTCCAGGTGTGGTCTCACCAAGGCCCTGTATAACTTTTTTTTTTATTCGTTCATAGGATGTGGGCATCACTGGCAAGGCCGGCATTTATTGCCCATCTCTAATTGCCCTTGAGAAGGTGGTGGTGAGCCGCCTTCTTGAACCGCTGCAGTCCGTGTGGTGAAGGTTCTCCCACAGTGCTGTTAGGAAGGGAGTTCCAGGATTTTGACCCAGCGACGATGAAGGAACGGCGACATATTTCCAAGTCGGGATGGTGTGTGACTTGGAGGGGAATGTGCAGGTGGTGTTATTCCCATGTGCCTGCTGCCCTTGTCCTTCTAGGTGGTAGACGTCATGGGTTTGGGAGGTGCTGTCGAAGAAGCCTTAGTGAGTTGCTGCAGTGCATCCTGATGGATAACTGCAGTAAGACATCCTTGCTCCTGTACTCAAATCCTCTTGCAATGAAGGCCAACATACCATTTGCCTTCCTAACTGCTTGCTGCACCTGCATATTTGCTTTCAATGACTGGTGCACAAGGACACCCAGGTCCCTTTGTACATCAACATTTCCCAATGTATCACTATTTAAATAATACTCTGCCTTTCTGTTTTTCCTTCCAAAGTGGATAACTTCACATTTATCCATGTTGTACTGCATCTGCCATGTATTTGCCCACTCACTCAACTTGTCTAAATCACCTTGAAGCCTCTTTGCATCCTCCTCACGACTCACAATCACACCTAGTTTTGTGTCGTCAGCAAACTTGGAGATATTACATTTGGTTCCCTCATCCAAATCATTGATATATATTGTGAATAGCTGGGGCCCAAGCACTGATCCCTGCGGTACCCCACTAGTCACCACCTGCATTTATTCCTACTCTGTTTCCTGTCTGTTAACCAATTTTCAGTCCATGCCAGTATATTACCGTCAATCCCATGTGCTTTAATTTTGCACACTAACCTCTTATATGGGACTTAATCAAAGGCCTTCTGAAAATCCAAATAAACCACATCCAAAGGTTCTCTCTTATCTATTCTACCAGTTACATCCTCAAAAAACTCCAGTCGGTTTGTCAAACATGATTTCCCTTTCATAAATCCATGTTGACTTTGTCTAATCCCATTGATATTTTCTAAGTGTCCTGTTATCACATCCTTTATAATAGACTCTAGCATTTTCCCTACTACTGATGTTAGGCTAACCAGTCTGTAGTTCCCTGTTTTCTCTCTCCCTCCTTTTTTAAATAGTGGGGTTATATTTACCACCCTCCAATCTGCAGAAACTGTTCCATAATCTATAGAATTTTGGAAGATGATAACTAATGCATCCACTATTTCCATGGCTACCTCTTTTAGTACGCTGGGATGCAGATTATCAGGCCCTGGGGATTTATCGGCTTTCAGTCCCATTAATTTCTCCAGCACTATATTTTTACTAAAACTAATTTCCTTTAATTCCTCCTTTTCACTGGTCCCTTGGTTCCCTAGCATTTCTGGGAAGTTATTTGTGTCCTCTTCCGTGAAGACAGAACCAAAGTATTTGTTTAATTGCTCTGCCATTTCCATTATAAATCCTCCCGTTTCTGACTGTAAGGGACCTACATTTGTCTTCACTAATCTTTTTCCTTTTACATACTTGTTGAAGCTTTTACAGTCCACTTTTATGTTCCTTGCAAGTTTACTCTCATGCTCTATTTTTCCCCTCTTAATCAATCTCTTGGTCCTTTTTTGCTGAATTCTAAACTGCTCCCAATCCTCAGGCTTGCTACTTTTTCTGGCAACTTTATATGACTCCTCTTTGGATCTAATACTATCCTTAATTTCTTTTGTTAGCCATGGTTGGGCTACATTTCCTTTTGTGTTTTTGTGCCAAGAAAGAATGTATAACTGTTGCAATTCATGCATTCGTTCCTTAAATGTTAGCCATTGCCTATCTACCGTCATGCCTTTCAATGAAGCTTCCCAATCTATCATAGCCAACTCACTCCTCATACCTTCGTAGTTTCTTTTGTTTAAATTTAAGACCCTAGTTTCGGATTGGACTACTTCACTTTCCATCTTAATGAAGAATTCGATCCCTAAAGGACCCCGCACAACAAGATTATTAATTAACCCCTTCTCATTACACAATACCCAATCTAGGATAGCCTGTTCCCTATTTGGCTCCTCAACGTACTGGTCTAAAA
Organism: Heptranchias perlo; assembly: GCF_035084215.1. Taxonomy (NCBI): domain Eukaryota; kingdom Metazoa; phylum Chordata; class Chondrichthyes; order Hexanchiformes; family Hexanchidae; genus Heptranchias; species Heptranchias perlo. The sequence goes on along the minus strand of NC_090331.1, from coordinate 12,148,433 downwards.
AACCATTTCGTACACACTCCAGGAATTCATCCTCCACAGTATTATTGCTAATTTGGTTTGGCCAGTCTATATGTAGATTAAAGTAACCCATGATTACTGTAGTACCCTTGTTACATGCATCTCTAATTTCCTGTTTGATCCCATCCCCTACATTACCACTACTGTTTGGAGGCCTATAGACAACTCCCACCAGTGTTTTCTGCCCCTTGGTGCTTCTTAACTCCACCCAGACTAATTCCACATCTTGATTTTCTGTGCCAACATCCTTTCTCACTATTGGTCTGATTTCATCCTTTACAAATAACACCACCCCACCTCCTTTTCCTTTATGCCTGTCCTTCCTAAATATCATATACCCTTGGATATTCAGCTCCGAGCCTTGGTCAACCTGCAGCCATATCTCTGTAATTGCAATTATATCATATCCGTTTACATCTATTTGCGCTGATAACTCATTCGCCTTATTACGAATGTGTCGTGTATTCAGATACAGTGCCTTTAGATTTGTCTTTTTAACATTTTTAGACATCGTAACATTTTTTTGTACTATGGCCCTATTTGTCATATTACCATTTTTTCTTACCCGGACCCTATTTGTTAGTGCACTCTTTTGTTTGTACTTTCTGACCCTTCCTGACACAATCTGGTTATCCTTACCCCAATCACTTTCCTGCACTGCTTCCATGTCTTTTCTCTTTAGCATTCTAGATTTCTCTCCACCGGGACCCTCCCCCCCCCCCACTTATTTAGTTTAAAGCCCTATCTACCTCCCTAGTTATTCGATTCGCTAGAACTCTGATCCCAGCACGGTTCAGGTGTAGTCCGTCCCAACGGAACAGCTCTCTCTTTCCCCAGTACTGGTGCCAGTGCCCCATGAATCGAAACCCACTTCTCCCACACCAATCTTTGAGCCACTCATTCATCTCCCTGATCATATTGACCCTGTGCCAATTTGCTCGTGGCTCAGGTAATAATCCAGAGATTATTACCTTTGTGGTTCTGCTTTTTAATTTAGTCCCCAGCTGCTCAAACTCTCTCAGCAGAACCTTTTTCTTAGTCCTACCTATGTTGTTGGTACCTACGTGGACCACGACAACTGGATCCTCCCCCTCCCACTCCAAGTTCTTCTCCAGCCCGGAGGAGATGTCCTTAACCCTGACACCGGGTAGGCAACACAGCCTTCGGGACTCATGCTCCTGGCGGCAGAGAACAGTGTCTGTCCCCCTAACTATACTGTCGCCTACTACAACCACCTTCCTTTTCACTCCCCCCACTTGAATGGCCCCCTGTACCACGGTGCCGTGGTCAGTTTGCTCGTCCTTCCCGCAGTCCCCGCACTTGTCCACAAGGGTTGCAAGAATCTCGAATCTATTGGACAAGCGCAGGGACTGAGGCTCCTGCAACACTACCTCCTGGATCCCCGTACCTGCCTCACTCGCAGTCACATTCTCCTGTCCCTGACCACGTGTCAATTCTAAAGTATTTAACCTAAGGGGTGTGACTGCCTCCTGGAGCAAAACGTCCAGGTAACTTTCTCCCTCCCTGATGTCTCGCAACGTCCGCAGCTCGGACTCCAGCTCCTTAACTCGGAGCCGAAGTTCCTCGAGCCGCAGACACTTACCGCAGATGCAGGGGCCCTGGACAAAACTGTCCAGCAGCTCCCACATATTGCAGCAGCAACACATCACCTGTTCTCCCATTATTTTATTTATTTAATGAATGAATTTAGCGTTAATCAAATTATTTACCTTGTTTAATTTATTAGATTAATTAAATTAAGTTTAGTTTTTAAAATTTAGTTATATGCGACATGTTAACTTAAAACTTAGCCCACAGTCACTACCAATCATTAACATGCCTCGCCTGTGAAGTCACACTGCAGTTTTCTCTTGTTGCAGGTCTGCTGCTGCTTTTATCCCCGCTCTCGGGCCTCGGTCTGCTGCTGCTTTTATCCCCGCTCTCGGGCCTCGGTCTGCTGCTGCTTTTATCCCCGCTCTCGGGCCTCGGTCTGCTGCTGCTTTTATCCCCGCTCTCGGGCCTCGGTCTGCTGCTGCTTTTATCCCCGCTCTCGGGCCTCGGTCTGCTGCTGCTTTTATCCCCGCTCTCGGGCCTCGGTCTGCTGCTGCTTTTATCCCCGCTCTCGGGCCTCGGTCTGCTGCTGCTTTTATCCCCGCTCTCGGGCCTCGGTCTGCTGCTGCTTTTATCCCCGCTCTCGGGCCTCGGTCTGCTGCTGCTTTTATCCCCGCTCTCGGGCCTCGGTCTGCTGCTGCTTTTATCCCCGCTCTCGGGCCTCGGTCTGCAGCTGCTTTTATCCCCGCTCTCGGGCCTCGGTCTGCTGCTGCTTTTATCCCCGCTCTCGGGCCTCGGTCTGCTGCTGCTTTAATCCCCGCTCTCGGGCCTCGGTCTGCTGCTGCTTTTATCCCCGCTCTCGGGCCTCGGTCTGCTGCTGCTTTTATCCCCGCTCTCGGGCCTCGGTCTGCTGCTGCTTTTATCCCCGCTCTCGGGCCTCGGTCTGCTGCTGCTTTTATCCCCGCTCTCGGGCCTCGGTCTGCTGCTGCTTTTATCCCCGCTCTCGGGCCTCGGTCTGCTGCTGCTTTTATCCCCGCTCTCGGGCCTCGGTCTGCAGCTGCTCAGATCCACCACCGCTCTGCGGAAAAAGTTAGGAAAAGCAAGGCAAAGCAGCACCTCCTTCCCCCACTTCACCAAACTCTCAAGTTGTTCACTCTGTGCCTGCTGCACTCAGTGCTGGTTGCACTCTCAAGCCCCTGTACTCCTACTGTTTTTGACTCAGATGAGTCAGCCCTGCTCTGCTACTGTTTCAGGAACCAGTTTAATCTAGCTAACTAATTAACTAACTACAGCAGCTCTCCAGCAACTTGCATTTCATACAGCGCCTTTAATATAGGAAAACGTCCTGAGGCGCTTCACAGGAGCGTTATCAGACAAAATTTGACACTGAGCTACATAAGGAGATATTAGAATGGGTGACTAAAAGTTTGGTCAAAGAGGTAGGTTTTAAGGAGCATCTTAAAGGAGGAGAGAGAGGTGGAGAGGCGGAGAGGTTTATGGAGGGAATTCCAGAGCTTTTTTTTTATTCGTTCACGGGATGTGGGCGTCGCTGGCGAGGCCGGCATTTATTGCCCATCCCTAATTGCCCTTGAGAAGGTGGTGGTGAGCCGCCTTCTTGAACCGCTGCAGTCCGTGTGGTGAAGGTTCTCCCGCGGTGCTGTTAGGTAGGGAGCTCCAGGATTTCGACCCAGCGACAATGAAGGAACGACGATATATTTCCAAGTCGGGATGGTGTGTGACTTGGAGGGGAACGTGCAGCTGGTAGTGTTCCCATGTACCTGCTGCCCTTGTTCTTAGGGTCACGGCTGCCAATGGGGTGCAGGTTATTGGAGCATTCCCACATTTCCCGTTGCATGTCCTCTACATACCTTACATTGATCTTTTTAAAGATATGGGCACATCGGGTTAGACTAAAATAAAAGTCGTTGACAGGGAAGAAGTACGGTCGCTGTGTATTAATATCTTACTATGGGCATGACACTGTGATGAAGCTATCTGGCACCCCCAAGTGGCTGTCACAGATATTTTCTGACAACAAACCCATTACAGGCCTAAACCGAGGACTTTTAATCCGATCGTGTAAAACTTAACTCTGAGTTTCACTAAAACTGGGAGGCCAAAATGGAAAGTGCCCTATTACCCAGCACTAAAATTATAGAATCATGCAGCACAGAAAGAGGCCATTCGGCCCATCGTGCCTGTGCCGGCTCTTTGAAAGAGCTGTCTAATTAATCCCACTCCACAGCGTTTTCCACACAGCCCTGCAAATTTTTCCTTTTCAAATAAATATATCCAATTCCCTTTCCTCCATTAAACAATCACAACTGCTGTACAGTCCGCTAGACGGTGATTCTCTCTGTCTTTCTATCTATCCTTTGTAATTGTAATCTAATAACAAGACTGGAAAATCATCTGGTACTGGTGTCCTGATCCATGAGATTCAAAAAAAAAATGAAAACTCGTTTTTTTATACATCTCATTTCCTTGTGCATCGTTTCACTGAATGAAGGCCATTCAGGTGGAATCCCAGACAGGTTCTGGTCTAAAGTGGGTGACCGTATGATTCAAATGAAAAGAAAGTATTGCATTTATATAGCGCCTTTCACGACCCTAGGATGTCCCAAAGCACTTTACAGCTCTTTTATGGTCCTCCTGAGAGGGCCTTAGTTTAACGTCTCATCCGAAAGACGGCACCTCCGTCAGCACAGCACTCCCTCAGAACTGCACATAATCTAGGCTGACACTTCAGTCCGAGTACTGAGGGAGTGCTGCACTGCCGGAGGTGCCGCCTTTTGGATGAGATGTTAAACCGAGGCCCCGTCTGCCCTCTCGGGTAGATGTAAAAGATCCCTTGGCACTATTTGAAGAAGATCAGGGAAGTTCTCCCCAGTGTCCTGGCCAATACTTATCCCTCAACCAACATCACTAAAACAGATTATCTGGTGATTATCACATTGCTGTTTGCGGGGTCTAACTGTACACAAATTGACTGTCACGTTTCCTACATTACAACAGTGACCACACTTCAAAAGTACTTCATTGGCTGTAAAGCGCTTTACGACATCCTGAGGTCGTGAACGATGCTATATAAATGCAAGACTTCCTTTTTTAATAACAGCTGGTTAACGATGGGTCCACCAGGTATGTAAACAGCTGAGCAGGTCTTTTCCATGTAGGAGATACTTTATTTAAGGTGGAAGAGACTATTGGGACCATCGACAGCTTATCGCATGATAAGAATCAGCACATGACTTGATAGGTTGAACAGGTTTGTCCTTTGGTCTAAAAATATCAACATAGCCAGGGGCAAGTGTGATATTTCATAGAACAAAATACTGCGGATGCTGGAAATCTGAAATAAAAACAGAAAATGCTGGAAATACTCAGCAAGTCAGGCAGCATCCGTGGAGAGAGAAACAGAGTTAACGTTTCAGGTCGAAGACCTTTTGTCAGAAGTGGAAGAAGTTAGAGATTTAACAGTTTATAAGCAAGTACAGAGCCAGGGAAAGGGGAGGAAAGAACAAAAGGGAAGGTCTGTGATAGGGTGGAGGGCGGGAGTGATTAAATGACAAAAGGGATGATGGTGTAAGGCAAAAGGAGGTGGTAATGGGACAAGTAAAGAAACAAAAGATGGGTCTAGAGGAGCTGTAAATGGCAACAACAGAACCATTACCTGCACTTACTGTCCGAAAACATGGCAGCAGTGGTTAAGATCTGAAGTTGTTGAACTCAATATTGAGTCCGGAAGGTTGTAAAGTGCCTAAACGAAAGATGAGGTGCTGTTCCTCGAACTTCTGTTGAGCTTCATTGGAACAGTGCAGGAGGCCGAGGACAGAGAGGTCAGAGTGGGAGTGGGACGGATAATTAAAATAGTTTGCGACTGGCCGCTCAGGGTCACGTTGGCGGATTGACTGGAGGAGTTCAGCAAAGCGATCATCTAATCTGTGTTTGGTCTCCCCGGTGTAGGGGAGGCCACATCGTGAGCAGAGAATATAGTGTACTACATTGAAAGAAGTACAAGTAAATCACTGTTTCACCTGGAAGGAGTGTTGGGGCCCTGGGCAGTGGGAAGGGAGAAGGTGAAACGGCAGGTGTTGCTTCTCCTGCGCTCGCATGGGAAGGTTCCGTGGGAAAGGGAGCAGGTTTTGGGAATGACGAAAGAGTGGACCAGGGTGTCATGGGGAGAACAGTCCCCTTGGAATACTGAAAGGGGAGGGGAAGATGTGTTCGATGGTGGGATCGCGCTGGAGGTGGAGGAGATGACGGAGGATGATCCGTTGAATGTGGAGGCTGATGGGGTGGAAGGTGAGGACAAGGGGGACCCTATCATGGTTTTGGGAGGGAGGGGAAGGGTGAGAAATGAGAAATGCGGGAAATGGAACGGACACGGTTGAGGGCCCTGTCAACCACAGTGGAGGGGAATCCTCGGTTGAGGAAAAAGGAAGACATATTGGAAGCATTGGTGTGGAAGATGGTATCATCAGAACAGATGCGATGATATTCACAGAAGTTCACTTCTCAAAAGCTTACAAGAAACAAACTAGAAAGACGGTAATCTGCAGTCTTTTCCACCGATTATCATGGGCTATACACCCACAATACATCCTCGGTGAGCATTGCCTCCCTTGCACACACACACACATATACCACATACACACACACCTATATTACATACACACACACATACATGTGCACACACGTACACACATATACCACATACACACACACCTATATTACATACACACACACATACATGTGCACACACATACACACATATACCACATACACACACACACACCTATATTACATACACACACATACATGTGCACACACATACACACATATACTACTGACACACATATACCACATACACACATGTACCACGTACATGCACATACATGTGCACACACGTACACACATATACTACTCACACACATATACCACATACACACACATGTACCACATACACACACATACATGTGCATGCGCGCGCACACACACACACACACATATGCACACACATACACACCCCTAAAGTATTTAATTTTCTTTGTCCTCCCCTCCTTGTTGACTCCGTCTCTAGGTCACTGTTCTAGGGGCAGCAGTCACCTTCAGGTGCCTTGCTCAAGAGACCATTATTCATGTCTGAGCCTTGTTATGGAGAGCCAACAAGCTATCAGACTCGAGGGGGGCATCACAGTTAAGCCCAAAATCAAGCTGATCGACAGCAGGCTGATCGGATGATCTGGTGACGTACACTTCATCATTCACTTTTAATTCAATTCTGGCTAGGAAAAAATATTTTGACAAGAAAACAAAATAATACAGTGACATGGGGAAATATTTTTTTAATCACCTGATAAATATTGAGAAAAGAGTCATGGAGAATATCTCTCTGATGAGATGCTGTCTGTTTGTTCTGTTAATAAAATAACCTTGGAGTCTCTTTACATAATAGTCACTGCACTGCATTGCATTTGAAGTTGTAAAAAAGATGACAATTCTAAATGATCCTTCTGTAAAACAAAGGAATAAATTGTGAATTCTGCAAAGCTAAGGCTCTGGCTAAACCTTAATAAATCACTGGTTAGGCCTCAGCTGGAGTATTGTGTATAATTCTGGGCACCACACTTTCAAAGGGATGTCAAGGCCCTGAAGAGGGTGCAGAGGAGGTTTACCAGGATGATACCAGGGATGAGGGACTTCAGTTATATGGAGGGAATGGAGAAGCTGGGATTGTTCTCCTTAGAGCAGAGAAGGTTATGGGGAGACCTAATAGAGGTATTCAAAATTATGAGGGGTTTTGATAGAGCAAGTAGGGAGAAACAGTTTCCTCTGGCAGGTGGGTCGATAACCAAAGGTCAAAGATTTAAAATAATTGGCGAAAGAACAAGGTGGGAAATGAGGAGAAATTTTTTCATGCAAGGGGTTGTTAAGATCTGGAACGCACAACCTGAAAGGGTGGTGGGAGCAGATTCCATGGGGATCTTCAAAAGGCAATTGGAGATGTAGTCGAAGAGGACTAATTTGTAGGGATATGGGGAAAAAGCTAGGATGTGGGACTAAATTGGACAGCTCTTTCAAAGAGGCCAGTGCAGGCCTGATGGGCCGAATGGCCTCCTTCTGTGCTGTAAGATTATATGATTCTATGAGGTCTATGCATCCAGGTGTTATCAGAAGACTTCACCTCAGACAAATGCCAGCTCGGCTGGGATCTGAACAAGACGTCTCAAGGTTGTGGACTAGTGGACTGCATGACGTGCTATCGGTCGTGCTAAAAGTTCAACAGAGTCTTTGAAACGTAATTGGGATCAAGGGCCCGGTGCCCTGGCCGTGACCTGGACACCAACTAAAAGGAAAGGAATAGCAACTGTTTGGGGTATCGTCCTTCGTCAAACCGGATGACATCTGCCCGTCAAGATTTGTGAAACATGCCTGTGCAGTGGAAGGACACCCTGGAAAGGGGTCGTGCAACAAAACTGATCGTCTTGATTGGCTCCTAACGTCCCTGTGCCTTATGCGGAACTGGCTTAGTAAAATTAAAAGTGTATTAGGTCTTGACTTGCTCACCGCTATTTCAGAAGGTTGTTAGAATGTCTCGAAAATGGACAGAACGGTCAAAAGAAGTTATCAGGAACTTTTGACACAGATCTGCAAAAAGCAGAGGGTGTTACGTAGAAATGTATAGACGTTACAAAAGGCCATTCAGCCCAACCAGTCTGTACCTTGCACGCGAGCAAACAGTCCTCCAGGGTATTGCTTCTATTTAAATATCAAGGAATCCAACACTAACAATGTCAAGTCAATGCAAAGAGCTCCTTTTTTGTTAATTCTCACGATGTGGGCAACGCTAGCAAAGCTGCATTTATTGCCCATCTCCGGTTGCCGTTAAGAAGTTGGTGATGGGCCTTCCCCTTGAACCTCTGCAGTCCTTGTGGTGATGGTGCATCCACCAGGTGTTGGGTAGAGAACTGCAGGATTTTGACCCAGCGACGATGAAGGAACGGCGACATATACACAAATCAGGATGGTGTGTGACTTGGAAAGGAACTTGGGGGTGATGGCTTCCCCATGACATTGCTGTTCTTATCCTTCTTGGTGGTAGGGGATTCGGGGAGGGGGTTAACGTCGAGTTAAGTTTGCTGCGGTGTATCCTGTAGGTCGTACATTCTGCAGCCACAGCGTGCCAATGTTGGAGGGGGGTGTACATTGAGTCCAGTGGCAGGGGCACCGATCAAACAAAATGCTCTGTCCTGGGTGGTAATCTAACGTCTTGATGAGTGTTGTTGCAGCTGCAACCATCCAGGCTGGTGATGAATAGTCCGTCACATTCCTGACTTTCAACTACTTAAGTAGCAGCTTGGTTCAGTGGCAGAACCTTTGAGTTAGACTGTTGTGAGTTCAAGGCCCACCTCAGGACTTAAGTACATGATCTCGACTGACAATGCAGTGCAGTTACTATGGGAGTGCTGCATTGATGGAGGTGTCACTCTCTGGATAAGAAGTTAAACCGAGGCTTCGACAGCATATCTAGGTGGATGTTACATTTTTCCTGCAGCTATTTGAAGAAGAGTCGGAAGTTCTTCCCGTCTCCTGGCCAAAATTCCTCCCTCAACTGACACTGCCAAAAAAACAGTTGTGACCAATCATTGTGGAATCTTCCTGTCTGGCAAATTGGTTATCACATTTGCAAGTCTTACATTCTATCTTCAATTTAATTTAATATTGATTACAATAATGAAACAAAATTGCAACAATTATTACTTATTAATCTTTTTAGTTCATCAGTTCCAAGATGAAATTATCAATATACCATTTAAATTTAACACCCTCAGGTAAACAATTTAATTAACAGCAAACAGTAGTGAGATGTTAGCCAGAATCTTTTGTTAAATATATAATTACAGCAGCTATGAATATTTTTGTGATTCAGGAAATTGAATTCAATAATACCAATTATCCCTGCCAAATCTTACTTCTTTCGATATATATTTATTGGGGCTATTTTACAAGGAGGCATAATCTTAAAATTACAGCAAGGCTGTTCAAGGGTGATGTCAGGAAGCATTTCTTCACACAAAGGCCAGTGGAATCTGGAACTCTCCCCAAAAAGCTGCTGAGGCTGGGAGTCAATTGAAAATTTCAAAACTGAGATTGATAGATTTTTGATAGGCAAGGGTATTAAGGGTTACGGAACCAAGGTGGGTAGATGGAGTTAAGATACAGATCAGCCATGATCCGATTAAATGGCAGAACAGGCTCGAGGGGCTGAATGGCCCACTGCTGCTCCTAGGATTGATCTTATAAAGTAGGATGTTCAAGAATCAATTAATTCAATAGCTGAAGAATGAAAGCGTAATTCTAACTTCAATTCTTTTTAAACTATTTTAATTTCCTTCACCGCATGTAATCAATTACATTCAATTCCTTTTAATAAGAAAATAAACGGCTCACTGGTTAAAAAGGAGAGTCGTTTAATTTAAGTGTGCGTAATTTCAAAGTTCACTTTAACAGTACGATCGATTTGCCATTTCATCATGCCTGATTTCTCTAGGGATGAATTTAAAACTTTTTCTCCTTTATATTAAATCTCCAGAGGTATTTACTGTGCCACTGTATTTACTGTGATATCCACAAGATCTTCACCCTGTCCTGGCTGTGTATATCTATAGGGGCTCAATCAAAATGGATGCTGTGCTGAGTTTCTAAATCACAAGATGGCTGTCGTTGTCTCCCTGCTTCTTTGAACTGGGGCTTAATTAAGGTCAGGGTTTCAAATGCTAGTTTATGTATTCAATGACCAGGATGAGTTTTTGTTGAAATTATGCAAAATCACAGACCTATGGTTTGCAATAATCATGACCCATGAATAGGCTCATAAAAATACAACACATTGTATAATCAAATTTAACAATGACAGATGTTCCCTTACTTCAGTAAACATCATTGTTTTATGTCAGTTTGAGTATGCAATTGAGAGACATTCCCTTCACAATCAGTATCTGATAAAGTTTGGTCCAGCCTTCAGGAGAGGAGGGATGAAAGTCTTAGAAAAATAAGTGTGCTCTAAAATGCCCATGTGTGGAACAAAAATAAGTCTGTGAAACCCATTCACGGTGGGTTTTATCTCAGCCTGATTAATGCAGCCCACGGTGTGACTAACATTATACATAAAAAACAGGACTGGCAATTAAATATTGTAGGTTATAACATGATCAGAAAGGATAAGGAAGGAAGAAGGTAGTGGAGTAGCTGTATTAATTAGGGATAACATAACGGCAGTCGAAAAAAGGAAAATAACTGACAGAAGGATAGAAACAGAATCCATACGGATTGAAATAAAAGATAAGGGATTGATCACACTAATAGGGGTATACTACAGACCACCTAATAGTGGAAAGGAGGTAGAGGAAGAAATATGTAAGGAAATATGTGAAATGAGTAGAGGACATAGAATAATAATCATGAGAGATCTCAACTACACCCAAATAAACTGGCAAAAAAAGGTAGGCAAAGTGGTACAGGGAATGGAGTTTTTATAATGTGTGCAGGACTCCTTTCTTACCCAGTATGTAAAAAGCCCAACAAGAGAGGAAGCAGTGCTGGATCTAGTAATGGGAAATGAACCAGAACAGATAAGAGAAGTAAGCTTAGGGGAACATCTAGGCAATAGCGATCACAACATAATAAGGTTTAATTTAAAGTTTGAGAAGGACATAAGTAAGACAAAGACCAAAGTAATAAATTGGGAAAAAAACTGATTTTAAGGGAATGAGAATGGAAGTAGGGAAAATAAATTGGAAAAATTTACTGACAAACAGAGAAATAGAACAGCAGTGGGAAACCTTTAAAACAGTGATCAATGGAGTCCAGGAGAAATACATCCCACTAAAAAGCAAGGAAAAACTAGCCAGTAATGTCACACCATGGATGAATAAAGAAATAAGGGCAACATTGAAACTAAAGAAAAAGGCATAGACAGCAAAGGAGAGGATGACAATAAGGTAAACGAGAAGTTTAGGAAAGAAGTCAAAACAACAATTAGGAAGGCAAAGAGAAACTATGAAATTAAATCATCAAGGAATATAAAAAGAATTGGTAAAATATTCTACAGACACATAAATAACAAAAGAAAATTCAGGACAGGGATAAGACCACTAAGGGATACACACAATAATCTCACAGGTAATGACAGCGAAACAGCAGAAATATTAAATAATTAATTTGCCTCAGTATTTACCAGGGAGACTAACATGGTGGGCATGACATTAGAAGAAGAGATCAAAAAAGATATAAAGACATTTAATAGAAAGGGGAGAAATCACAAACTAATCAAACTTGGGATAAAACCCCTGGACCAGATGGATTGCATCCGCGTATATTAAAAGAAGTTAGGGAAGAGATAACAGATGCACTATTACATATATATAAAAATTCATTAGAAAAGGGAATAGTGTCAGAGGACTGGCAGACAGCTAATGTGATTCCTATCTTTAAAAAGGGAAATAGAACAAGTCTAGGGAATTATAGACCAATTAGCCTAACGTCAGTGGTAGGAAGGATAATGGAATCCTTATTCAAAGATGTAATAGAAAAACATCTAGAAACTGAAACTATAATGAAGAATAGTCAGCACGGATTTCAGAAGGGAAGGTCATGCTTGACCAACCTTATTGAATTCTTTGAAGAAGTAACAGAGAGGGTAGACAAGGGTAATGCAGTAGCATCATAGAATCATGGAATCATAGAAAGGTTACAGCATGGAAGGAGGCCATTCGGCCCATCAAGTCTGCACTGGCTCTGTGCAAGAGCAATCCAGCTAGTCCCACTCCCCCACCCTTTCCCCATAGCCCTGCAAATGTTTTCCTTCCAAGTACTTATCCAGTTCCCTTTTGAAGGCCATGATTGAATCTGCCTCCACCACCCCCTCAGGCAGTCCATTCCAGATCCTAACCACTCGCTGTGTAAAAAAGTTTTTCCTCATGTCACCTTTGGTTCTTTTGCCAATCACCTTAAATCTATGCCCTCTGGTCCTTGACCCTTCCGCCAATGGGAACAGTTTCTCTCTATCTACTCTGTCTAGACTTTTCGTGATTTTGAAAACCTCTATCAAATCTTCTCGCAATCGTCTCTGTTCCAAGGAGAACAACCCCAGCTTCTCCAGTCTATCCACATAACTAAAGTCCCTCATTCCTGGAATCATGTATATGTAGAATCATGTAACCATGTAGGTGTAAAATATTTGGATTTTCAAAAGGACCTTCCATAAGGTACTGCATATTAGACTCATGACTAAGGTCAGAGCATGTGGAGTCAGGGGACAAGTAGCAGAATGGATAGCAAGCTGGCTACAAAACAGAAAACAGAGAGTAGGGGTTAAAGGTAGTTACTCAGACTGGCAAAAGCTGGGAAGTGGTGTTCCACAAGGATCAGTGCTAGGACCACTGTTGTTCACTATTTACATAAATGATTTGGAGTCGGGAATCGGAAGTATTTCAAAATTTGCGGATTACATCAAATTGGGGGATGTAGTTAATACCGAGGAGGACTGCGACAAAATACAGGAAGACATTAATAAACTTGCAGAACAGGCATGTAATTGGCAAATGAATTTCAATATAGATAAATATGAGGTGATTCATTTTGGTAGGAAAAATAAGGAGGGCACATACTCCTTGAAAATAAGAGTCTAAATGGGAAAGAGGAGCAGAGGGATCGGGGGTTACTTATACACAAATCATTAAAAGTAGCAAAGCAGCTTAATAAGGCCATTCAAAGAGCAAACAAAACACTGGGGTTCATTTCTAGAGAGATAGAATTGAAAAGCAGTGAAGTTATGTTAAACATATATAGTTGTAAACAATTTTACAACACCAAGTTATAGTCCAGCAATTTTATTTTAAATTCACAAGCTTTCGGAGATTTTCTCCTTCCTCAGGCAAATGTTTCAAGATCTCCTTGAAGCCTACGCATTTATACATATTGAACAATAAAACATGGTGTTTACAGACTGCCCCTGCAACTGCCCGTTGCCAAGGCAATCACCGTGTTCAGACAGAGAGGTGTTACCTGCAGAACCTCCGAATACACATTCAACAAAAAAACAAACAGGGAAAAAAAACAGAGAAAAAAAAACACAGAGAGAGGCAGAAACATCCGGAAGGCAGAGAGAGCCAGCAAATGACCCATTATATTAAAAACAGATAACATTTGTTCGCTGGTGGGGTAACGTGTAGCGTGACATGAACCCAAGATCCCGGTTGAGGCCGTCCTCATGGGTGCGGAACTTGGCTATCAATTTCTGCTCGACAATTTTGCGTTGTCGTGTGTCTCGAAGGCCGCCTTGGAGTACGCTTACCCGAAGGTCGGTGGATGAATGTCCATGACTGCTGAAGTGTTCCCCGACTGGGAGGGAACCCTCCTGTTTGGCGATTGTTGCGCGGTGTCCGTTCATCCGTTGTCGCAGCGTCTGCATGGTCTCGCCAATGTACCATGCTCTGGGGCATCCTTTCCTGCAACGTATGAGGTAGACAACGTTGGCTGAGTCACAGGAGTATGAACCATGCACCTGGTGGGTGGTGTCATCTCGTGTGATGGTGGTATCTGTGTCGATGATCTGGCATGTCTTGCAGAGGTTACCGTGGCAGGGTTGTGTGGCGTCGTGGACGCTGTTCTCTTGAAAGCTAGGTAGTTTGCTGCGAACGATGGTCTGTTTGAGGTTGGGTGGCTGTTTAAAGGCGAGTAGTGGAGGTGTGGGGATGGCCATAGCGAGGTGTTTGTCCTCATTGATGACATGTTGAAGGCTGCGGAGAACATGGCGTAGTTTCTCCGCTCCGGGGAAGTACTGGACGACAAAGGGTACTCTGTTGGTTGCGTCCCGTGTTAGTCTCCTGAGGAGGTCTATGCGATTTTTTGCTGTGGCCCGTCGGAACTGTCGATCGATGAGTCGAGCGTCATATCCCGTTCTTACTAGGGCGTCTTTCAGCGTCTGTAGGTGTCCATCGCGTTCCTCCTCGTCTGAGCAGACCCTGTGTATTCGCAGGGCCTGTCCATAGGGGATGGCCTCTTTGACGTGGTTAGGGTGGAAGCTGGAAAAGTGGAGCATCGTGAGGTTGTCCGTGGGCTTGCGGTAGAGTGAGGTGCTGAGGTGCCCGTCTTTGATGGAGATTCGTGTGTCCAAGAAAGAAACTGATTCTGAGGAGTAGTCCATGGTGAGCTTGATGGTGGGATGGAACTTGTTGATGTTATCGTGTAGTCTCTTTAGTGATTCCTTGCCGTGGGTCCATAGAAAGAAAATGTCGTCGATGTATCTGGTGTATAGTGTATATACACCAGATACATCGACGACATTTTCTTTCTATGGACCCACGGCAAGGAATCACTAAAGAGACTACACGATAACATCAACAAGTTCCATCCCACCATCAAGCTCACCATGGACTACTCCTCAGAATCAGTTTCTTTCTTGGACACACGAATCTCCATCAAAGACGGGCACCTCAGCACCTCACTCTACCGCAAGCCCACGGACAACCTCACGATGCTCCACTTTTCCAGCTTCCACCCTAACCACGTCAAAGAGGCCATCCCCTATGGACAGGCCCTGCGAATACACAGGGTCTGCTCAGACGAGGAGGAACGCGATGGACACCTACAGACGCTGAAAGACGCCCTAGTAAGAACGGGATATGACGCTCGACTCATCGATCGACAGTTCCGACGGGCCACAGCAAAAAATCGCATAGACCTCCTCAGGAGACTAACACGGGACGCAACCAACAGAGTACCCTTTGTCGTCCAGTACTTCCCCGGAGCGGAGAAACTACGCCATGTTCTCCGCAGCCTTCAACATGTCATCAATGAGGACAAACACCTCGCTATGGCCATCCCCACACCTCCACTACTCGCCTTTAAACAGCCACCCAACCTCAAACAGACCATCGTTCGCAGCAAACTACCTAGTTTTCAAGAGAACAGCGTCCACGACGCCACACAACCCTGCCACGGTAACCTCTGCAAGACATGCCAGATCATCGACACAGATACCACCATCACACGAGATGACACCACCCACCAGGTGCATGGTTCATACTCCTGTGACTCAGCCAACGTTGTCTACCTCATACGTTGCAGGAAAGGATGCCCCAGAGCATGGTACATTGGCGAGACCATGCAGACGCTGCGACAACGGATGAACGGACACCGCGCAACAATCGCCAAACAGGAGGGTTCCCTCCCAGTCGGGGAACACTTCAGCAGTCATGGACATTCATCCACCGACCTTCGGGTAAGCATACTCCAAGGCGGCCTTCGAGACACACGACAACGCAAAATTGTCGAGCAGAAATTGATAGCCAAGTTCCGCACCCATGAGGACGGCCTCAACCGGGATCTTGGGTTCATGTCACGCTACACGTTACCCCACCAGCGAACAAATGTTATCTGTTTTTAATATAATGGGTCATTTGCTGGCTCTCTCTGCCTTCCGGATGTTTCTGCCTCTCTCTGTGTTTTTTTTTCTCTGTTTTTTTTCCCTGTTTGTTTTTTTGTTGAATGTGTATTCGGAGGTTCTGCAGGTAACACCTCTCTGTCTGAACACGGTGATTGTCTTGGCAACGGGCAGTTGCAGGGGCAGTCTGTAAACACCATGTTTTATTGTTCAATATGTATAAATGCGTAGGCTTCAAGGAGATCTTGAAACATTTGCCTGAGGAAGGAGAAAATCTCCGAAAGCTTGTGAATTTAAAATAAAATTGCTGGACTATAACTTGGTGTTGTAAAATTGTTTACAATTGTCAACCCCAGTCCATCACCGGCATCTCCACATCATGACTAAACATATATAGAACCTTGGTTAGACCACACTTGGAGTATTGTGAACAGTTCTGGTCTCCATATTGTAAAGAGGAACTGGAGAAGGTGCAAAAAAGATTTACTAGGATGATACCAGAACTGGGACGGTATATGTACCAGGAAAGTCGGAACAGGCTGGGGCTCTTCTCTCTAGAAAAGAGAAGGCTGAAGGGTGACCTGACAGAGGTCTTTAAGATTATGAAAGAGTTTGATAGGGTGGATGTAGAGAAGATGTTTCCGGGATACCGGAACTCGGGGCCATAAATATAAGATAATCACTAATAAATCCAATAGGGAATTCAGGAGAAACTTCTTTACCCAGAGAGGGGTGAGAATGTGGAACTCGCTACCTCAAGGAGTCGTTGAGGCGAATAGCATAGATGCATTTAGGGGGAAGCTAGATAAACACATGAGGGAGAAAGGAATAGAAGGATATATTGATGGGGTTAGATGAAGAAGGGTGGGAGGAGGCATGGGTGGGTGGGAGCATAAACACAGGCATAGACCAATGGATTGTTTCTGTGTTGTACACTCTATGTAATATATCACAACGCCCGCATTAATAAAGGTCAATCTTGTAATCTCGCTCCCCCTCTAAGGAATGGATTGAAGATTGCCATCTACCAGCAGCCTGAACTGAAAGTCTACACAAATTCTCATCAAGGTGAGGAATGTTGGCGCTGTGAATGGAACAACTTCCATTTTGGGCACCAAGCCCATCCAGGACAAGATGTGAAGATCCCTCAAACCTGCCTCAACGACATGTCTCAGTCCCGACATCAGAACTTACTGCACCAGTGTGACATTTTACCATTTCCCAAAAAGTTGTTTGTTTTCTGTTGGGGTCAAAGAATCTTGGGCTGCTGGGCAATGCTGAACAATCCCTTCACAGATTGGGACCGGTCCAATAAAACAATATTGTTTGGAGTTTGTAGAGCGATTCCTATTTTGAAACCTGTGGAATTTAAGCAGCTAAATACACAGCGTTTCACATTTACACTATATCGATCCATGTTTGGGTAACGGCTTTTTCAGTTTCCATCTCTCGGGAACTGCCTCTGTATTTTTCAAAAAGTTGAGGTAAGCAATACGAGAGTACAAAAGTGAACATTTCCCCAAATTGTCTTAAATCTCATCACAATAAGCTTCCCTCCCACTTACCACTCCAGAGGCTTGAGCACAAAAACTAGGCTGACACTCCCAACGCAGTACTGAGGGAGTGCTGCACCGTCAGAGGTGTCGTCTTTTGGATGAGACGTGAAACCGAGGTCCTGTCTGCCCTCTGAGGGACGTAAAAGATCCCGTCGAACTATTTCAAAGAATCATAGAATCAAAGAAAGTTACTGCACAGAAGGGGGCCAATCGGCCCATCATATCTGTGCTGGCCGAAAAAGAGCTATCCAGCTTAATCCCACTTTCCAGCACTTGGTCTGTAGCCCTGTAGGTTACGGCACTTCAAGTGCACATCCAAGTACTTTTTAAATGAGTTGAGGGTTTCTGCCTCTACCACCCTTTCAGGCAGTGAGTTCCTGACCCCCACCACACTCTGGGTGAAAAAAATTCTCCTCAGCTCCCCTCTAATCCTTCTACCAATTACTTTAAATCTATGCCCCTGGTCACTGACCCCTCTGCTAAGGGAAATAGAGTGGATAGGGAGGACTTATCTAGTCCTGTCATAATTTTATATACCTCAATTAAATCTCCCCTCAGCCTCCTTTGTTCCAAAGAAAACAACCCCAGCCTATCCAATCTTTTCTCATAGATAAAATTCTCCAGCCCTGGCAACATCCTCGTAAATCTCCTCTGTACCCTCTCTAGTGCAATCATCTCTTTCCTGTAATGTGGTGACCAGAACTGTATGCAGTACTCAAGCTGTGGCCTCACCAATGTTTTATACAGTTCTAGCATAACCTCCCTGCTCTTATACTCTATGATGTGGAGATGCCGGTGATGGACTGGGGTTGACAATTGTAAACAATTTTACAACACCAAGTTATCGTCCAACAATTTTATTTTAAAATTCACAAGCTTTCGGAGGCTTCCTCCTTCCTCAGGTGAATGTCAAGAAATCCTCGAACCTCTCGCATTTATAAATCACAGAACAATACCTGGTGATTACAGAAAGTCTTTTCAACTGCCCGTTGCCAAGGCAACCAAAGCGTTCAGACAGATAGGTGTTACCTACAGGGCCACCAAATATACAAACGGCCAGAACAAAAAAAAAACAGAGAGAGAGAGGCAGAAACATAGAAACACCCAGAAGGAAAAGACAGCAATTGACCCGTTATATTAAAAAGTTAACTTTTGTTCGCTGGTGGGGTTACGTGTAGCGTGACATGAACCCAAGATCCCGGTTGAGGCCGTCCTCATGGATGCGGAACTTGGCTATCAATTTCTGCTCGACGATTTTGCGTTGTCGTGTGTCTCGAAGGCCGCCTTGGAGTATGCTTACCCAAAGGTCGGTGGCTGAATGTCCTTGACTGCTGAAGTGTTCCCCGACTGGGAGGGAACCCTCCTGTTTGGCGATTGTTGCGCGGTGTCCGTTCATCCGTTGTCGCAGCGTCTGCATGGTCTCGCCAATGTACCATGCTTTGGGGCATCCTTTCCTGCAACGTATGAGGTAGACAACGTTGGCCGAGTCACAGGAGTATGAACCATGCACCTGGTGGGTGGTGTCCTCTCGTGTGATGGTGGTATCTGTGTCGATGATCTGGCATGTCTTGCAGAGGTTACCGTGGCAGGGTTGTGTGGTGTCGTGGACGCTGTTCTCCTGAAAGCTGGGTAATTTGCTGCGAACGATGGTCTGTTTGAGGTTGAGTGGCTGTTTGAAGGCAAGTAGTGGAGGTGTGGGGATGGCCATAGCGAGGTGTTCGTCGTCATTAATGACATGTTGAAGGCTGCGGAGAACATGGCGTAGTTTCTCCGCTCCGGGGAAGTCTGGACGACGAATTTGCCTCGGCTAATAAAAGAAAATATCCCATATGCCTTTTTAACCACCTTATCTACCTGTCCTTCTACCTTCAGGGATCTGTGGACGTGCACTCAAAGGTCCCTTTGTTCCCCTACACCCTCAGTATCCTCCCATTTATTGTGTACTCCCTTTCCTTGTTTGCCCTCCCCAAATGCATTACCTCACACTTCTCTGGATTGAATTCCATTTGCCACTTTTCTGCCCACCTGACCAGTCCATTGATATCTTCCTGCAGTCTACAGCTTTGCTCCTCACTATCAACCACACGGCCAATTTTTGTATCTTCTGAAAACTTCTTGATCAAGCTCCCCACATTCAAGTCCAAATCATTAATATGTACCACAAAAAGCAGCGGCCCTAGTACTGAACCCCACTGGAAACAGCCATCCAGTTGCAAAAACACCCATCAACCATGACCCTTTGCTTCCTGCCACTCAGCCAATTTTGGATCCAACTAGCCATTTCCACTTGGGATCCGATGGGCTTTTACTTTTTTGACCAGTCTACCATGTGGGACCTTGTCAAAAACCTTGCTAAAATCCATGTACACTACATCAACTGCATTACCCTCATCGACCCTCCTTGTTACCTGCTCAAAAAGTTCAATCAAGTTGGTCAGACACGACCTTCCCTTAACAAATCCATGCTGACTGTCCTTGATTAACCCGTGCCTTTCTAAATGACGCTTTATGCTGTCCCTCAGAATCGATTCCAAAAATTTGTCCACCACCGAGGTCAGACTGACAGGCCGATAATTACTCGATCTATCTCTTTCTCCATTTTTAAACAACAGTACAATGTTAGCAGTCCTCCAATCCTCCTGCACCACGCCTGCAGCCAGGGAGGATTGGAAAATAATGTCAGAGCCTCCGTTATTTCCTCCCTTGCTTCTCTTAACAGCCAGGGATACAATTCATCCGGGCCTGGTGATTTATCTAATTTCAAAGATGCTAATCCCCTTAATACTTCCTCTCTCACTATGTTTATCCCATCCAATATTTCACACTTCTCCTCCTTAACTACAATCTGCATCGTCCTCCTCTTTTGTGAAGACAGACGCAAAGTATTCATTAAGAACCATATCCACATCTTCCACCTCCACACATAGGTTACCTTTTTGGTCTCTAATAGGCCCTACTCTTTCCTTAGTTATCCTCTTGCTCTTTATGTATTTATAAAACATTTTTGAGTTTTCCTTAATTTTACTTGCCAGTATTTTTTCATGCCCTCTCTTTGCTTTCCTAATTTCCTTTTTAATTTCACCCCTGCACATTCTGTACTCCTCTAGGCTTTCTGCAGTATTGAGCTCTCGGTGTCTGACATAAGCTTCCCTTTTTTTGCCTTATCTTACCCTGTATGCTCCTTGACATCCAGGGGCTCTAGATTTGGCAGTCCCACCCTTTTTCTTTGTGGGAACGTGTTTACACTGAACCCTTTGAATCTCCCCGTTGAATGCCTCCCACTGCTCTGACACTGATTTACCTTCAAGTAGCTGTTTCCAGTCCACTTTTGCTAAATCACTTCTCAGCTTAGTAAAATTGGCCTTTCCCCAATTTAGAACTTTTACTCCTGTTCTATCTTTTCCTTTTCCATAACTATGCTAAATCTAACTGAATTATGATCACTACCAGAAAAATGCTCTCCCATTGATACTCCTTCCACCTGCTCAGCTTCATTCCCCAAAAATAAATCCAGAACTGACCCCCTCTTGTTGGGATTGCTATGTACTGCCTAAAAAAGTTCTCCGGAATGCAATTTAAGAATTCTGCGCCTTCTATACCTTTTGCACTGATTGTATTCCAGTTAATATTAGGGTAATTGAAATCCCCTACGATTACTGTCCTATTGTTTTTGCCTTTCTCAGATATTTGCCTACATATTTGCTCTTCTAACTCCCTCTGACTGTTAGGGGGTCTTTTGTACACTCCCAGCAGTGTGACTGCCCCTTTTCTGTTCTTTAGCTCAACCCATATGGCCTCATTTGATGATCCTTCTAACATATCTTCCAGCCTCACAGCCGTAATTGTTCCTTTAACCAATATTGCCACCCCTCCTCCTTTTTTATCCCCCTCTCTATCTCATCTGAAAACCCTCTAACCAGGAACGCTGAGCTGCCATTCCTGCCCCTGTTTAAGCCATGTTTCTGTAATAGCTAAGATATCGTACTTACATGTGTCTATCTGTGCCCTTAACTCATCTGCCTTATTCACTATACACCTTGCATTGAGGTATATACCATTAAGCACTGCCAAACTCCTTTATTGTCCAGTTTCTAACCTTTATTTCCTCTGCCTCCCAAACTCACTTACTAATTGTCTGCCTTCCATTTCCAGCTCTGCCTCTCCCCCATCTGAATCTACACTCAGGTTCCCATCCTCCCGCCAAGATAGTTTAAACCCTCCCCCACAGCACTAGCAAACCTCCCCACAAGGATATTGGTCCTGGCCCTGTTGAGGTGCAACCTGTCCGGCTTGTACAGGTCCCACCCACCCCAGAACCGGTCCCAATTTCCCAGAAATCTAAAGCCCTCCCTCCTGCACCATCTCTCCAGCCACACATTCATCTTCTGTATCCTCCTATTTCTATACTCGCTAGAGAAGAGCAGAGGAGTATGGTGCCCTGGCCAATATTTATCCCTCAACCAATATCACTAAAACAGATTATCTGGTCATCATCAAATTGCTGTTTGTGGCATCTTGCTGTGTGCAAATTGCCTGCTGCGTTTCCTACATTACAACAGTGACAACACTTCAAAAGTACTTCATTAGCTGTAAAGCAGTTTGGGCGTCCAGAAGTCGTGAAAGATGCTATATAAATGCAACTTTGTTCTTTTTTTCTTTTACCTTTAATCTGTGCTCATTCGCAGTGTTGAAAAACAAGGTATCCAATTTGCGCACAGCAAGATCCCACAAACAGCAATGAGATAAATGGCCAGATGATCTGTGTTAGTTGTGGGATAAATGTTGCGTAGGGCAGCAAAATGTCACACTTTGGCAGTAGGGCTGCTCTTCTGCGATTGGAACCATCACCACACCTTATAGAATAGCAGGGTTAGCCCTTTGCCTGCCTTTATTTTGGGTTCCTCGCTGAGATCTCATAGCATTTCGAAGCTTCTGTAAATCTGAGAATCATCCACAACTTGCAGACTTTGCAGTGGAATATTTTCAGGAAAGGAATGTTTTGAGAATGAGTCTCTGAGGACTTTTGTGAAATAAACATGAAATTATTATTATAGCTAATGGCAAAAAAAAAACCCACACAAAGCCATCAGACTGTGATAGTTTGATTTTGATGAGATTATTATGGTACAAAAGATATTTGGTGCGTCTCAGTTGATATTGTACAAGGTTTGAGCGAGTAAATGGCCCAGATTTTGATGTCAAAATAATGGGGAGGCTAATGGGGCTCGCCGTTATTTATGTGCAAATGATACAGCAACTTCAGGCGAGAGGCAGATGCACGGTTAAACTCAAATATCCAAAACTTGCTGTCTGAGTTGCATCGCTCCGCCGTTAGTTTGGTGAAAACGGCATCTCGCTGTCTGCCTCACTATTGAAATGCATTGAATGGTGTGAAGTTGCTGTACTTGAGCAGTAGATAGGGAACTAAACCTGCCGCAGAAAGTTAAGTCTCGTCCATTCCAGTCTAAGTACCGTTTTAACGATGTTATAAGTGTTAATTACTGTCAGTCAACCTCTATGGCACTGAAAATTAACTATTACAAGTGTGGAGACTCATTCTTTCAAGTTTTAATTGTTGTTGGAGATTTTAAAAATGTAAAATTTTAAATAAAAATTTAACTTTTCCTTCTATAGCAAAATACTGTGGATGCTGGAAATCTGAAATAAAAACAGAAAATGCTGGATATACTCAGCAAGTCAGGCAGAAAGGGTTCTGACGAGAGGTCTCTGACCTGAATTGTTATCTCTGTTTCTATCTCCACAGATGCTGCCTGACTTGCTGAGTATTTCCAGCATTTTCTGTTTTTATTTGTAACTTTTCCTTTCTGTCTCTTTTTTCCTCTCTCTCTTAATCCAATCTTTCTTTTCCCCCCTTTTATTTCTCTTTCTGTACCTGATTGGACATTGAATTCACTCACTCCAATTTACACTTCCTTCTCAGTCCTTGTTCTGTTAATTTCACAATCCCTCAATCTGATCGGTTAAGGAGATACCCAGTTGCTTGCCCTGTTCACTCAGGTCCCAGATGCCCTGTCTCCCTCGCTGCACCGTTATCAGCTCACACTTTCAGCAACTTGCCTCACAAAAAAAAAATTTTAAACCTAAATGGGCAAGAGCAAGTCTAACGAACGGCAGATGCAGTGAATGGGAAGTTAAAAATCACTGAAGAGTGAACATAGTTGGGGCTGTACATAGTTGGGTCTAGCAGTTTGTTTAGACTACCAATTCACTACTCAGAATTTGAGGTATAACGGATACTGATGGTGCTAAAGCAAACAGAGGCCCAGCATGTTTAGTTTGAACATCGGGAGGGAGAATTGCCAATTAAATATAGCATATGAGAGAGTGTATTTTGCTCATCACAAAATGTGATAATTTCTCTAAAAAAATGTTGTACACTTTGACAACCACTCCTGACAAGCAGATAAAATCCACCAACAAGACAAGGATCAACATCATTTGGATTGCATCCACTAAAACTCTCACCTGGTGATCACAGGTATATTTTCTCAGTTTTGAGAAAGGATCCACACCCAAAGGGTCATCTCTGTCCTCTAAACAGGTGCTGCCTGACCTGCTGGGCGCTTCCAGCATTTTCAGTTTATGTTTCAGATTCTCGGCACCTGCAGCATTTTTAAAAAAAAATCTTTTTCGTTTCAGCCAAGAGTGCTGCCATTTAGTCCTCTGGTGCCCGCACATTTTAATGGCCTCGCTCTTCCTCGCTCCCGATGTCAGTACTGGGCCCCACTAAATGCAAGTGCTACTAATGGGCCCACCATCTTTCATGAAATTGCCTTGCCAGAGAAGAAGCCTGAGAAAGAAAGACTTGCATTTATATAATGTCTTTTACAAGCTCAGGACATCACAAAGTGCTTGACAGCCAATGAAGTACTTTTGATCTGCAATCATTGCTGTAATGTGGTAAACACAGCATTTGCACAGAGCCATGTCCACTAACAGCAATGTGATAATTACCAGATAATCTGTTCTTTAGCAACATTGGTTAAGGGATAAATATTGGCCAGAACACCAGGGAGAACTCCCCTGTTCTTCTTCGAAATAGCACCACCCGATCTTTACGTCCACCTGAAAGGTTTAACGTCTCATCCGGAAGACGGCACCTCCGACAGTGCAGCACTCCCTCAGTACTGGCACTGGAGTATCAGCTTAGATTTTGTGCTCAAGTCTCTGGAGTGGAACTTGAACCCACAACCGTCTGACTCAGTGGCAAGAGTGATACCACTGAGCCACAGAAGACACACAAGAAACATGGAAGACACACCTTAGGGAGGATATGACCCGTGTAGAAGACACACTCGTCAAACTTTAGCCCAAACAGGGTTATAAATTTTGTCTTAAACTTGAGTATATGCAACACAGATGTGTTTTTGCCCTTCAAGCTCATTAACCCCACACTGATATGTCACTATTAGTTTGAATAAAGGGTAAAAAACACAGCCATGTGTGAAATTCTACATCAAAATAAAGAGAGAAATTAAATACTCAATTCATGGTACAAAGTGTACATATTTAAAGAGTTTGGTATTGGTTGAGCGACCTTTCACCTCAGAGCTAAATATGCTCAAGTCTCTGGAGTGGGACTTGCATCTAAAAGATGCATCACAGAGTTCAAATATTAACAAGGTGAGGTAGAGATGGATAGAAACAGTAAACCCATGGGACTTCACTGCCTGTTGAATTGAAGATCTGTCCCTATTTCTCTCCAGTTGAGCAACAACCTTTTGAGTCAAGAACAGTTCACACTGTAGTGCAACCTCCAGTAACTGTGCTCCAATACTACTGATTATCCCTGCAGAACGTTAGCAGGACAAATCCTTGAGCAAGGCATACTCAACCTTGTTGAAAAGCCTGCTAGCATCAATCTCCTCCTGTCTGGCAACCTCGCAGCCCAAAGAGATTAAATCTAATTTGTTATTTGAATTGTACATCATCTTCATTCATGTATCTAGGCACATCCAAGGCCAAACTTTGGAGATCAATGATCCCGTTCATCATAGCAGATAACAGAGGTCCCGCTGTACATGTATAATGGCAAATCCTACACTGACACAGGCAATTACAAAGATGTTGATCAATTTTACGGTTTAATTACAGTATTAGGTTCATTTTACAGCTCATGTCTCCTTCCTCCATGAACATGTGTCGCACACCTTTCTCTGACTGATAGGGCACAGCAACTCCCTCCCAAGCCTCTGCCATTTATCCTCTGTAACCGCGCACTGGCAAAAAAGTGCCCGCGGGCTCCCTGGAGTCGGGAAGCACTTCCAACTCCGCCCTACGTCTCTCCCCTTACTGACATGCTCGGTGGGAACTACAGCACTTGGAGCATCACAGCAGCAGGTGGGCCCCTCAGCCCTCTTGTCGAGCATCTGTTCCCACACCGAGCTGCCAATTACGTATTTCTATTCCAACACAATATCAAAGTTGCCATTGGCTTCAGCAGCTTCCAGCTCGTACCTAGGGGTTGCCAACTCTGGCTGGACATATTCCTGGAGTTTTCATCACCGGACCGCCCACTTCTAGCTTCCCCACCCTATCAACAGCCTTTTTCCCCCCACCTCCAATATTTTTATAACTAAAAAAGAAACTTTTGTTTATTAAAATGAAATTTTTTTTTAATGCCCCTTTGATTTTTCTCCCGGCTTTTGCTCACAACAGCGTCCAGGAGATTAACCTTCAATTCCTGGAGACTCCAGAGCAATCCTGGAGGGTTGGCAACGCTACTCGTACCTGAGAAAGTTAGGATATAAACAAACCAGCATCCAATAGGCTGGCAAGTTGACATGGCCTTTTCGGTCGTTCTGTTTTTCCAATGTCGAAACATTGCAATATTTTTATAGAAGCAATTTGAAAAGCCCACTCTAAACCTGTCAAAAATCAAATGCCAGACTCTAAGCTATTGGCAACAAGGTAGACTGAATATACCAAAGGCATCTTTACTCTCTTACATATTTAACCGCTAAAACGGTTATATGTACAATTATGAACATAGAAACGGGAATACGCCATTCAGACCCCCACCCTGTTCCGCCATTCAATTAGATCATGGCTGATCAGTATCTTAACGCCATCTACCCGCCTTGGTTCCGTAACCCTTAACAGCCTTGCCGAACAACATTTTATATTTCATTATATTGTAACAATGAAACAAGCATCAGCTTGGCTCAGTTAGTAGTATGCTTACCATGGTGTCAGAAGGTTGTGAGTTTATCATCACAATCCAGGCTGACAGTACTGCCTCAGTGCTACACAGGACTATCAGGGACACACTATTGTTGTCTTTTGGATGAGGCTTCAAACATAGATCCTGTCTGGCCTCTCAGGTGGACGCAAAAGATGCTATGGCACTATTTCCAAGACGAGCATGGGAGTTCTCCCTGCTGTCCTGGCCAATATTTATCCCTCAACCACCATCACTAAAAAAAATGATCTGGTCTTTACCATATTGCTGTTTGGGACCTTCCTGTGCACAAATTACCTGCCATATTTCCCACACTACAGAAGCACTTTGGGACAACCTAAGGTTGTGAAAGGCACTATATAAATGCATGTTCCTTCTTTGCCTTGCTGATGCTGCCACCCTTCAGACAAGGCATTAAACGGAGACCCTGCCTATTTGAATGTTCACGTGCATGTAAAAGGTCCAATGGAATTATCAGAAAGGGGAAGGAAGATGTCGTCCCAAAATGAGACGTGAAAGGATTTGCAGAGTAAAGCTCCATCACTACAGTCTTAACGTGCCTTACTATTACCCTCAAAGTCCAACTGTACCAGTGTGACATTGTTCATTTCCATCACCAGCTATGCTGATAAGATTTAACTTGCACTAATGAGGGGGGGGGGGGGGGTCAATTAGTGCAAATAGGTGCCTGTGATGGGAACCCATGGTGCCTCAAGCTAGGAATAAAATTCTACTTGTTTACCAACAAATGAATAGCAGGCTCTTATCCCTGCCTTTTCACAATGATCGAGAGTACCAGTAATAAGAGCCTGATACCCTCTGTAATAAATCAACACTGACTACAATGGAGAGCCTAGGTAAATTTAAACCAGTTACAAATCGTTTAATGAAATCAGTTATTCAGAATTTCTGCCCTCACCACCCCATCAGCTGCTTCTCCATCTTTTCCAGTCCAACAGTCAACCTCCAAGAGCAAGAGTACCAGTCGACTCAATCACATCACGGTGCCCATCTCTCATCTCTGATCCAGAAGCGGTAGGTGCAAGTCCCACTCCAGCACAAAAATCTAGGCCGACAGTCCCAGTGCAGTACCGAGGGAGTGCTGTACTATCAGGGGTACCGTCATTCGGATAAGATGTTAAAGCAAGGCTCCGTCTGGCCTTACAGGTGGATGTAAAAAATCCCTTAGCACTATTTCAAAAGAAGAGCAGGAAGTTCTCTCTGTTTCCTAGCCACATTAATCCCTCAACTAACATCACCAAAATTGATTATCTGGTCATTATCACATTGCTGTGTGCAAATTGGCTGTTCCATTTCCATTACTTTGTTGGTTGTAAAGGCCTTTGGGAGGTGCTGAGTTTGTGAAAAGCATTATATGAAGCGTTCCTTCCCTCCTATTTCCTCAGTAAGATGCCCACAATCTCGTGGCTGGTAAAAGGTGTTAAAGCCCCTGAGGAACCTGCGAACATTTATGAACAGGAAGATCAAATAAAAAAAAACAGAAGCAACCAGAAGACCAGAGTTTTATTTCTTTGTGCATTAGCTATGAACAGAATAATTCCAACTGCATTGCATACAATACTGGGGGGGGGGGCAGGGGGGAGGGCAGAATGGGATGAGCGACTTCACAGGTCTGCAATGCGATACAGAAATGAACATTGGTGGTTTGCGACTAAATAAAATGTTCAGACCATTGGGCGCCAGCGGCAGCCACCATGAAATAATTCACCAACGGAAAGTTTCCAATTAATCAACTGACAGTCCAGTATTGAGATCTTCATCACTCTTCTTAAATAATGCAATGAATACTGAAACAAACCACTTCAAAATGATCAGAGTATTGGGAATTTTTTTTTATATATAGATATATTTATATACAGATGGCAGCAATGACTCGCATATTAAAACATAACAGACCCAAGTACACATGAAGTATACAGATGGCTAGCTTAATACAAAAAAAAACCAAGCCTCGTGTGCATGGTCAACTAATATCTCACTCAAGAATAATACATGGTCGGAGGATTTACAATAATTAAAATACTGCCCAACGAACCAGCAGAGGGTACAACAGCATTTAAAACAAACTAAATGATCAACGTCTTAATTCAGACCGCTTGCAATGATCAGGGCAAGTGTGTAATTACTTTCACAAGAGTACGAACAGGGCAAGGGTGAGGGATTGATCGGTAGTGGTGTGGAAATCAAAGTGCATTCAAGAGTTCCCAATCCAGATCGTTACCCAGTGACCCCCTTCCTCCCCTTCCCTCTCGCTGGAAAGTGCATGTGTAGGGACGACAAGGAAAGACAGAATCCTCTCCACCATGATGTCTCCCAACAAGATTGAAAAGCCTGCGGTCACTCGCCATCAAGGTTCGCAGATACACAGTGGCCGCTTGGGCAGATTGCACAGGGCTGGCGGTGACTGTGGACCTTCTCTCTGTATACCTCGACAAGAAGGGGAGAGAAATAGAGAGGGAGAGGATATACAAAGAGTACACTGAGTCACGGGGTCATTGTTGCTCCGTGTGGATCGCATATATTGTGGTCAGGGGTTTGGGAAGCCGCCAGATTTTTTTTTCCAAACTCAACTGAAGATGAATTGGTCTCGACACGGACACTCTCGCTGAATGGATGATGGCGATTTACTTTCACCCAGACAGCAGCCACAGAATATTCTCCCACCACCGTTTGAGCCTGGAACTAGAGAAGGAAAACCTGCAAAAGCTACAACACAAAAAAAAAGTGGGTTTCTGGTAGTGTCTGAACTGAATATTAATATTGGGCTGTCGACCCTGTAGCAGAGACTGGAAGACAACAGGCGACACTGACTGTCGTGACTCTCTAGTCCAGGCAATCGTCTTCTCCACTCTCCCAATATTTGTTTTATGGAGTCACTCCGCCTCGGCAGAGATGGAACGAGTGCTCTTGTGAAAATAATTACCCTTTGGAAATCAGAAGGCCTCTCTTTCTAGAAAATAGCTGCGTTATTGCACAAACGTAATTTTTTTTAAAAACAAAAAAAAGGCAGGGAACACAAAAAAGGAAATCCGATGCACTTTAGAGTAAATAACTTCACGTAATTCTGCTCCCCACGCCCCTCCAATGCATCCCAACAAACCCAAACTGGCCAATGAACTCAAAGCTTTGAATTGGCCGTTTCCTTAAAAAAAGTCAAGCACGGTTGCATTGCACAAAATGACACTGCAGGTTAAAGGCTACCCTGACCTGTTGAAGCGCTTGGAAGGTAGGCTCGAGAAACCCTAAAAAAGCAACAACACCAGTAGCTTTAAAAACATCGAAAGACCTGTCCCACCTCTAACCTGATCTCACATAATACCGTAGATATGTTTTTGACTTTCCTTTTCGCCCAAATTGTCACAATAGCATTTTCATGCACCAATGTAAAACAAGTGTACGATGCCGTTTAATTGTAGAACGGTTCGTTCTCTAAAAAAAGGGACCAGCTGCACTTTTATGAACATTCAAAGTGGCTAAAGCACCTTAACCAGAATCAGTAGATATGGATTACAATGAACCTTTCTCATTTACAATGGCAACTTCTGCATTCAGTTTCAGAGAGTTTGAAAAATGCACTGCTCCAGGTCTTCCATCTGCAGGCCACAGTCCTCCTCCTCCACTCTCACTGACCTCCATTTACAATCCTCCTATTATTGGACACGTTCGGTAAAGTTTTCCGGGAAAACTCTGGCAGCGGACTTCAGATCTTTCTGTTGGATCCAGTCACTCTCTTTTATGCCCATTAGCCAACCCTCATCCTGCGACGAAAACAAATTGGCAAATAAAATGGTTCAGCGTTAGCAAAAAAAATGCCAGCCTTGCAAATCCAGGTTGATAACCTTATCTGGGAGTTCAATCTCTTTTTGGCAATAGCATCAGGTACATCACTTAAACGACGAGAGTAAAGCCATTTATTACCAGAAATCAGAAGCCAAGCAGGTCTGGAAACTCAAGTGATCTGTATCCTGCTAGTTTTTGGCCTCTTCAAGAAGATGGCAACTCCCAAGATTGCTCAGGAGTCTAAGAATGTACCAGGACCTGGAGAGACCATTGTGGGCCTTCTGGCTGGTCCTAAAGGAAACTACCATACACTAGAAAAAAAACTTTTATTTATATATAGAGCGTTTCACGACCTCAAGATGATCCAAAGCACTTCACAGCCAATTAGTAACTTTTTGAAGAGTAGTCTCTGTTGTAATGTAGGAAACATGGCAGCCAATTTGGGTTGTCCCACAAACAGCAATGAGACAATAACCAGATAATCTGTTTATTTTTTTAAAAAAGTTGTTGGTTGAGGGATAAATATTGGCCAGGACATAGAAGAGCAGGGGAGGTTTCTCCTTCGAAATAGTGTCTTGGGATCTTTTATGTCGACCGGAGGACAGACGGGGCCTCGGTTTAACGTCTCATCCGAAAGACGGCAACTCCGACCGTGCAGCACTCCCCTCACGACTGCATTGGAGCATCAGCCTATATTTTGTGCGCAAGTCACTATCTTCCCATACCCTTAAACCATATTCCCTGCCAAAATACCCATCCACTGCTCCTTAATTGAAAGCTGCAACATAAGAACTCTGATAAAAGGATCAACTTGTTCCAAACTTAGAAGATTTCATTACAAAAATTCAGGTTTCTAACTTCTCCAAAAAAAAAAAATCCCCATTTCCTCCCCATCTCCTGCTCTCCATAACCGTCTCAACCGGTTGATGGATTTTGGAGGTTTCTTTCCTGCAGAGATTCTGTCCCTCACACATCATTGAGAATAAGTTTGCTTTGGCCTGAAATCAGTGCAAATTCCCCCCCCCCCCCACCCCCCCATCAGTTCTCTTTCAATTGCTCCATGCTTAAAGACAGAAAGTTTGTATCATGGCTGGGGGAAAGGCACCATGTGAACTGGAGAAATTTAATCATTTGCTGGGGCGGGGGGGGGGGGGGGGGGGGGGAGGGTGGAGGGGAAACAAAATTTGTAAGGGTGCCCATAGCATGGTCAAGAAGGCTTTTGAAAGTAGAAGAGGGGTCTAAAAAGGACAAGGGTAAACCAGCTGAAGGAGCAGGCAGTAATAGTGGAGCAGAGGCAAGGAACAGACTGGTGCGGTGTCAAGAGTGGAAGGTGTAACATAGGGATATATAGCTGCTGCAGATCGCTGAAGTAAGAGAGAGGGTTAGGCCATGGAGAGGTTACAAAGCAAGAACAAGGATCTTAAAGTCAATTTGACAGAGTACGGGTAAGCTCGGTAAGGATGGGGCAGAGACGATTGTGGGAATTTGCACAGTGATCAACTAGACCAAACTTTTCCTTTCAGGATAGTGTGGTTCAAGTGCCAAGTGCAAAACAGGTCCCAATTTGACTGCTAAAAATGCTTTAGTCCAGTAATAGATTTATTGAAATAGAGGGGGAAGAGTTGTTACTGAATTATGTTTTGGAAAAAAAAAAATCTGTACTGTCTCCTGAGACAAGAGTCCCGACATCCCCACAGATACAGCAGATGCTTTTTCTCAAACAGGAGACAGCTTTCTCGCCTCCGAATCAAAAAGGTTGTGGGTTCCAGCCCCACTCGAGACTTGATCGCAAAAATCTAGGTTGACACTCCAGTGCTGCACTGTCAGAGGTGCCACCTTTCAGGGGAGATGTTAAACCGAGGCCCCGTCTATCCTCTCAGGTGGACGGAAAAGATCCCATGGCACTATTTCGAAGAGCGGGGGAGTTCTCCCCGGTGTTCAGGCCAACATTTATCCATCAACCAACACCACTAAAATAGATCATCTGGTCATTATCACATTGCCGTTTGAGGGACCTTGCTGCGCACAAATTGGTTGCCGTGTTTTCCTACATTACAACAACGACATCACACTTCAAAAAGTACTTAATTGGCTGTACGGTGCTTTGGGCCGTCCTGAGGTCATGAAAGGCGCTGTATAAATGCAAGTTCTTCATTTCTTTTCCTTCTCCCCATCACTGCAGAATGTCCCAATCACGACTGAAATCTTTTATTACCTCAGACCACGACTACTATTTTTTGAAAAAAGGTACAAAACACACCACCACTCACCTGTTCCTCTGGGTTTTCGTAGGAAATAACAAGAACAACGTCGCCTGCTTTAAGGTTTAGTTCGTCAGTGTCTGTTGCGTTATAATCATGTAGAGCCCGAACCTGCCACAACAGCAGAAAGCGTTAACTGAAACGTGCATCACATTCAATTCACTACAGTGGGTTTCCACTCTGCTTTTTAAGAAAGGAGAGAGGGGGAAACCAGGGAATTATAGACCAGTTAGCCTAACATCTGTTGTGGGGAAAATGCTGGAGTCTATAATTAAGGATAGGGTGACTGAACACCGAGAATTTTCAGTTAATCAGAGAGCCAGCATGGATTTGTGAAAGGTAGGTCATGCCTGACAAACCTGAGTGAATTTTTTGAAGAGGTGACTAAAGTAGTGGACAGGGGAATGTCAATGGATGTTATTTATATGGACTTCCAGAAGGCATTTGATAAAGGTCCCACATAAGAGACTGTTAGCTAAGATAGAAGCCCATGGAATCGAGGGAAAAGTACGGACTTGGTTAGGAAGTTGGCTGAGCGAAAGGCGACAGAGAGTAGGGATAATGGGTAATTATTCACATTGGCAGGATGTGACTAGTGGAGTCCCGCAGGGATGTGTCTTGGGGCCTCAATTATTCACAATATTTATTAACGACTTAGATGAAGGCATAGAAAGTCTCATATCTAAGTTTGCCGATGATGCAAAGATTGGTGGCATTGTAAGCAGTGTAGATGAAAACATAAAATTACAAAGCGATATTGATAGATTAGGTGAATGGGCAAAACTGTGGCAAATGGGAGGTCATCCACTTTGGATCAAAAAAGGATAGAATAGGGTACTTTCTAAACAGTAAAAAGTTAAAAATAGTGGATGTTCAAAGGGACTTAGGGGTTCAGGTACATAGATCATTGAAGTGTCATGAACAGGTGTGGAAAATAATCAATAAGGTTAATGGAATGTTGGCCTTGATATCTAGAGGACTAGAGTACAAGGGGGCAGAAGTTATGCTGCAGCTATACAAAACCCTGGTTAGACTGCACCTGGAGTACTGTGAGCAGTTCTGGGTACCGCATCTTCGGAAGGACATATTGGCCTTGGAGGGAGGTTTACTAGAATGATACCTGGACTTCAAGGGTTAAGTTACGAGGAGATTACACAAATTGGGGTTGTATTCTCTGGAGTTTAAGGTTAAGGGGTGATCTGATCGAAGTTTAAGATATTAAGGGGAACAGATAGGGTGGATAGAGAGAAACTATTTCCGTTGGTTGGGGATTTTAGGAGTAGGGGGCACAGTCTAAAACTTAGAACCAGACCTTTCAGGAGTGAGATTAGAAAACACTTCTACACACAAAGGGTGGCAGAAGTTTGGAACTCTCTTCCGCAAACGGCAATTGATCTAGCTCAATTGCTAATTTTAAATCTGAGAGATAGCTTTTTGCCATCCAAAAGGTAATAAGGGATATGGGCCAAAGGCAGTATATGGAGTTAAGATCATGGCTGATCTCTGATCTATCAAATGGCGGAGCGGGCTCAAGGGGCTGAATGGCCTACTCCTGTTCCTACGTTCCACCGTTTTGTTTCTACAAAAACCTATTCAGTAAACCCAGTGTCCAATTATCGTCAATCCCAATCAGGGTATTGTCTGCGTTTGTGAATCAGCAGCTTCAAGGAATCTGCATTAACAAAAAAAAAACAAGAACATAAGAAATAGGAGCAGGAGTAGGCCATCCAGCCCCTCAAGCCTGCTCATTCAATAAAATCATGGCTGATCTTCTACCAAGGCAAACTTTCATTCAGCTACTGACCCATCTTCAACCACACTGCCACGATAACCAGAACACACATGGGGAGTTAGAGATTTTTACAATTCTGAAGACCAGTCTTCTGAAAGTTATTTCATAGATTTTTTTTTAAAACAATGGTGCTATATAAATGCAAGTTAACGCAGTAAAATGTCCCAAGATGCATCACAGGAGCGTTATCAGACAAAATTTGGCAGAGCCACATAAGGAGATATTAGGACAGGTGACCAAAAGCTTGGTTAAAGAGGTAGGTTTTAAGGAGAGTCTTAAAAAGGAGAGAGGGAGAGAGAGGCGGAGGGAATTCCAGAGTTTAGGACTTAGGCAGATGAAGGCACGGCCGCCAACGGTGGAGCGATGAAAAATCGGGGATGCGCAAGAGGCTAGATTTGGAGGAGTTACAGAGCAGAGATTTTGGGGGGGGGGGGGGAAATGAGGAGGAGGGGCACGAGACCATGCAGGGATTTTGAAAACATGGTCGAGAATTTTAAAAGCGAGGTGTTGCCGGACCAGGAGCCGGTATAGTTGGCACTTAAGTTGCTGCACTGCTTTCAGGAGAGCAGGGTTACACCAGCGCCGCACTCTCGCGGCACTGTTCTTCCCAGGTTGGCACCGTTCTGGGACGCCAGCCGAAATCAGAGTTACCAAATCCAGCTGAGCTCAAGACTAGTGGGAAAAAAGTGTGGTCCTGCCAAGGTCGGAACGAGGTAAATATCAGGCTGCTTATATTTCCTGGTCGCGTGCGATGGTGACGTTTGGTGTGGGCTGCAGGTTTCTCTCGTAAAAAGCACTCACGATCCTCCAATACCGGAGGGTCCAAATAGCAGTCCCCGGGCCCTTGCCAATCAAATCCGCGAAGACCAGGACAACTCAATTCAGTTTGTGATTTTATTCCTTACTCGCCCGCTTCGCCTCAATTGAAGTCCGCGGACCCGCTGGCTTTGAAGAGGTGGTTCTTAGCCCCATCACCTCATTAGAAGTATAATTAGCTCCAAGTCAGCTCCAGCGAGAGGTATTAAGTCAGTCACCGCACCGCCCTCAGCCCGAGAATAAAAGCGCCGTGCTGCAGGTCAGACAAGTAACTGCAGTCTGCTCTGACCATACCAGTTCCAAAAATAGCAAAAAATGCAACAAAAAGAAAGAGTCACGTTGACTATACATTAACTGGTAGATCACTTTTTTTTTCCCTGCTGGTCAGAATTAACAGAGAACAGTGAAATTAAGTAATAGCTGCTTCAAGGCATTTTGTTATAAAAATGAACAAACCCCACACCCACCTTGAACTGCAATCCAGGGGGCATTTCACTTTCCTCTGAAGGGAAAGTGTCATACAGAACTTCATTGGTGGCTGCTGGAAGGGTCTCCGTTACCACGGCTGGCAAAGTATCCTTAGGCTTAAAAATAAAAAAGGCAGCAGTTAGTCAACGTTCTGTAAACTTCAGCAGCAGCAACATTCAGGGTAGCGTTTTTAAAAAAAAAACTAAAATATTCACTCAACACTTCTCCAAAGCGACAGCTGGTAGCACTCTCACCTCTGGAGTCAGAAGTTTGTGTGTTCAAACCCCACTCTGGGACTTGAGCACATAATCTGAGCTGACAAGTCAGTATGGTACTGAGGGAGTGCTGCTACATTAGTGCAAGTGTCACCTTTTGGATGAGATGTTAAATCGGCACTCCGGCTGCCTATTCCCCTCCAAGTCATGCACCAGCCTGACATGGACATATAACGGCTTTCCTTTATCAAAGTGGTCAAAATCCTGGAATTCCTTTCCCAACAGCATTATAGGAATACCTTCACATGGGCAATAAATGCTGGCCTTGCCAGTGATGCCCACATCCCATGAATGAATGAATGGAAAAAAAAACACAAGAACTACAGCAGTTCAAGAGAAAGGCTCACCACCACCTTCTCAAGGGCAACTAAGATTTGAGATGGGCAATAAATGCCACTGTTGCCAGCGATACCAATATCCCAAGAATGAATTAAAAATGTAAAAGATCCCATATCACTAGTCGAAGAAAAGCAGGAGTTCTCCCAGTATCCTGGCTAACACTAATCCCTTAACCACCACCAAATTCGATTAACTGGGCATTTATTTAATTTTCCATTTGTGGAACCACGCTGTGTACAAATCGGCTGCCATGTTTACTTATAAAACAACAGTTACTACACTTGAAAAGTAATTTCTTGGCTGCAAAGCACTTTGGAATGTCTTAAGGGTGGGAATAGCATCATCTAAATGCAAGTTCTATCTTTCCTCCCCCCAATATAGGTGGTCTTAAAGGAAGAGGCAGGTAGAGAGGTGGAGGGGTTTAGAAAGGAGATTCCAAAGCATGGGGCCTGGACCACTGAAGACGTGGCCATTAATAGTGGAGCTAAGTGAATGGGGGGGGGGATGCAGAAGAGGCCAGAGTCAGAGGAATGCAGAGTTTTTGGAGCTTTGTCGGACTGGAGGTGGTTATAGATTATAGGGAGGGGCGAGGCCACGGAGTGATTTAAACACACTGATTAAAATTTTAAATTTGAGGACTGGGGAACCAAATTTAGGCCAGCGAGCACAGGGATGTGGAGTACCCTCCCTGTACGCCAGCTTTGACATGGTTCCTACCCAACAGGACAGGATGTCTTTTTTTTCCCCGTCAGAAGCCGGCAAACCCGCTGTGTCTTCCTAGCATTTCCTGTTTTTAATCTCGATTACTTGATTAGCAGGGTAGAGAAACCCATGGGCAGCAGCAATGTGGAATTAATCGCTGAGAAAGATTCAGTACAGCTGTTCTTAACTGTGCAGATGAACATACCAAAATATGTACTCCAGCAGGAGACGAACAGCTGGTCGAGCAAGATACAAGTTTGACCTGAACATTCATGAGACTAATTCCATGGAAATGTATTTTCCGATTTTTTATAGTTTGTAACCCAGTCCACTATTTTCCTTACTGTAGTAATTTCAGCTCCAGTTTCATTTTCCACGATTTCAATGTTTGGTGGTTCTTGTTCCTCTGACTGAAATAAGGGAAATATTGATTAGATTGAAGACAGAGCTCTAGGTTAATGCTACAACTCCTCTTTTATAAACATAGCATCTTTTATAAACATAGCATTAATTATTCAGTGACCAAAAAGTGTGGGTTTTTTTTCTAATTAAGCTTTTCTTGGTCTATCTGCACTTCAGACCATGTTCATGCAAGTCTGTTCTCCCAGCAGGTAAACGCATCACAGTACGTACTGAAACATACGACCAGGAAGGTCACAGACTTGATTCTTAGTCTGTTCTGAGTTGCCTGATCTCAGCCAGGACACCAAATCTCCAATTGGCCTCAAAATACTCAATTGTAAACAATTTTACAACACCAAGTTATAGTCCAGCAATTTTATTTTAAATTCACAAGCTTTCGGAGACTTCCTCCTTCCTCAGGTAAATGTTTACCTGAGGAAGGAGGAAGTCTCCGAAAGCTTGTGAATTTAAAATAAAATTGCTGGACTATAACTTGGTGTTGTAAAATTGTTTACAATTGTCAACCCCAGTCCATCACCGGCATCTCCACATCAAAATACTCAGGTTAGGGAGGCGGAGCTCCCGATAGCCATGGTTCAGTTGGGAGCACCTTTCGCCTCGGAGTCAGAAGGTCATTGGTTCACGTCCCACTCGAGACTCAAACACAATCTAGGCAGATACTTTCAGTGTAGAACTGAGGGAATGCTACGCTGTTGGAGATGCCATCTTTCGGATGAGACTTTAAACAGAGGCCCCGTCTTCCCGCTCAGGCAGACATAAAAGATCACGAGGCACTATTTTGAAGGAGTTCTCCCTGGTGGCCTGGCCAATATCCCTCAACCAGCATCAGTAACAGAGGTTATCTGGTCATTTATCTCTGCTGTTTGTGGGACTTTGCTGTGCGCAAAATGGCTACCGCATTTCCTACATTGCAACAATGCCTACACTTCTAAAGTACATCATTGGTTGTAAAGGCGCTTTATAAATACAAGTCTTTCTTTCTGTCCAGTCAATCCTGCTGTAAACTGTGTATGGACACTGAATAAGGATCAAGCTCAACTGTAATGCCTTACACAGCTGAATAGTCCACCAACACTTTCTCAACTCTCACTTGGGTACTGGAGGGCATGACATCAATCAGTAGCTTTAGGACAGGAGGGAATTAAAATTTCCTCCAGATCTGGGCACTTTCTAAAATACTAGCCATGAAGGTCAGTGGCCAACTCCCAGCCCTGGGGGTTAATTCCTCAGGTGAACACTGAGTTAACAAGTCTTGTAAATGATTGAGGGGGGACTAGAGGACCCCTCCATCCGCAAAAGCTAGAATTCAGAGATGTTCTCCATCTGATAGGGCAGGAGGAATAATCCCTCAATCTTCTCTTTTCTTTGCCATGACCAACACATCTGTTCCTCTTCATCTGTCCTTCTCAATTGGGTTTCTCTCATCAGGAACTTCAAAGGAAGTTGATCATTGCTGCATTACAGGCAACCCTAGGAGTGACTACTAAAACCAATTTAAAAACTCCCAGTCAATATTATGGCTTCTGCTTTCTATCTCACGTTAACTGGCATCTATCTCCGTTGCCTGCAGTGCTAGCCGTGGGGGTGGTTGTGATTCACAGCAACAGCTTCGAGCAAGTACGAGACAGTTGAGTATATGGAACAGACTTTACTGTACGGCATAGGCGATCAATCTATACAGTACAAGGGTAGCAACTCTGGTTTCTCTCTCTAACTACCTGCCTTAGCCTTGCAATTTCACCCTCTTTATACACAGGTTATTTACCGGAAAATGGTAACAAGTTATATTTCATAGACAGACCTTCATATGTCCAACTCGCTTTACCCTCCCTTATGATTAGTTGTTTCCGACTTATCAAGGTCACCATGTTTACTCCAAAGCATCCTGTATTTGTACTATACTATGGCTAATTAGTAAGTAGTATAGTTATACATTAATCAATCACTCATGGTCGACGTCCGTTCTAGTCAGCACTTCCTTCGACAAGAAGCCATCGGGTGTGGAACAAAACACATCCCCCTTGTTCATGTTCCATCTTCTCCTTGTGTTACCAGACAACCTGCTGGACCATCGACCAGTTACAGCAAGTATAGTTGAGTTTGATTATTAACTCTCTGACCACTGTTGAACATGTTGGAGTGTTAAGTACCACAGGCCCTGGTTAGCTAGATTTTGGGTCAACTCACGACTACAAAGGATGATCAAACGCCTGGTAGGCTGATCACCAAAAAAGTGATTCTTCGAGCTGCACAGCTTAATATTTGTAGCCATAAATTCATATACTAGATCTTCACTTAAAAAAGGAGAGAAAACAAGATGTTCTGTTTAAAGGAGCTACAAAGTCATGCGCAAAAAAACCAAAATGATCTGTTTAGAGCTGCGAGATCCACCCCTCTCAGTATTAGACCAATTAAAAAAATAATCCCAGGCTCCTACAGCAACAGGTCCAGCTCCCGTTTCAGCTCCTTTCTCTGCAACTTCGCTGTTGGCATTTCCTTGTTCCACTGCCTGGAAGAGAATAAAAAAGTTCAGAAATTTAGATAGAACAATCCCTCAATTTAAAAAAAATCACAGCTACACAGTAGCCAGTTAAGGCCAATGCTATGAACAGCCTCAAAAGTACTGTCAAATCCTTTAAAATCAGGCACAGTTTTCACACACCATCTTTTTTGCTGCACGAGGCCTAAACATGGACAAGAGGAACATCTCTTTTTTTTTTAATAGAAGTCACATTCCACACTTTGTCATCCAAAATATTTTAGTGAGCACTTTCTGGACAGAGCAATGCAGAAATCTCCATTGTTAAAAAAACCTGAGGTGGAGGGGGGTCCCAAAACAGACAGCAATTCCACACTTATTCCTTGTTCGATTTTACAGCAGAGAAACAGGCCATTCGGCCCAACTGGTCCATGCCGGTGTTTATGCTCCACATGAGCCTCCTCCCCACCCCCCCTTCAACTAACCCCATCAGCATAACTTTCTATTCCTGTCTCCCTCATGTGCTTATCTAGCTTCCCCTTAAATGCTTCTATGCTATTCGCCTCAACTACTCCTTGTGGTAGCAAGTATCACATTCTAACCACTCTCTGGGTAAAGAAGTTTCTCCTAAATTCCCTACTGGATTTATTAGTGACTCTCTTATATTTATGGCCCCTAGTTTTAGTCTCCCCCGCAAGTGGAAACATTTTCTCTATGTCCACCTTATCAAACCCTTTCATAATCTTAAAGCCCTCTATCAGGTCACCCCTCACAGCCTTCTCTTTTCTAGGGTCTTTAGGGGAAGTAGAATGCAGAAGTGAAGGAAAGATCATTCTTTGTTCCTCAGCAGAGGATGTTCACAACGCATACAAAATGTCCAGTCAATCCCACCTGTTAAACAGCACAAGATGGCTGTATAGAGCCATCAATCTCTAACTTAAAAAGGTCCATTTCAGTCTAACTCAGACTAGGGAACAGGGCAAGGGACTGGAAGTAAGAGACAGAGGTACAGAGGGAACCAGACAATTGCTTTTCTTTAAGGGAACCATATCATTTACGCCTCTGTGTAAAAGTCTGGTGAAAAACACCATTGAGATGTTTTTGAAATGGGAAAACTAGTGGCCCTAATTCACAGGACTAAAATGTACATATCTTCTACAGGCCTACAGAAAAGGATGCTATATTTTGGGTAGCAACAAGCTATACAACAAACTTATAACTGGACTTTTTCTTTCAAATCAAGCAAGCTTCCTTTTGTTCTCTTGGAGTTGGGTCAAAAATATAACAATGCATCATCACGAACTGGACTTTCACAAGATGGCCATAAACTGCCACACCCTGTGTAATCCATTACCACCTTGTATTACCAGCCTTTTAATTTTTGTTTGGTACATTTTAAAAGGTATGTGCTAGAAGGGGTAGGTGAGGCACATTTAAAGATGCAGTTAGATGCTACAGTGAAGACAGTACACTGCGAAGATTAAATCAAATAGGCCAAAGAGCCATTTTCAGCCAAAATTATTTTTTTTAAAAAAAACATTTAATTCGTTTCTTGACTGAGTATAACTGGAGCTCCATTTATCCTGTTCTTTCCCCTCCTCCCAAGCACAAAACACAGAATTAAACATCTCACATTGCCTACATTTAACAACTTGCATTTATATAGCACCTTTAAAAAGGTATTAGAACATCCCGAGGTGCTTTCATGTTCATAACATCTGAAGCATGCAATCACAATGGGTAAAGAGTACTAAAGTATTACCCATGCTCTTTTTAAAAAGTCACACAGCATTCCAGGCAAGAGATTACGATGCTTATGGGCAACGAAAGTCATAGGAACGATCCAAGCCAGAGACAAATATCTGGGTTAGTTTCGGAGAAAATGGTATTGAAATATCCATTTGAGTATTCAGAAAACAAAGATAAATTTATGGAGGAGGATGACCATCTCAGCTCATCCCATAATTCCCCCCCACCGCAGCATCCAAACAATTCCAGGGTTTTCTCAGAATCCACTGTGAAGAACATCCTGATACGAGTCTTAAATTTTGCTTTATCAGCTCCTCGTTCTACTCTTAATTTTCTGGGTTTACTTTTCCCATGCCATTCACAATCTTGTAAATCAGCCTTGAAATGACATGTCAGAGAGGTGACGAGCCCAAGTTTCTCCAGCCTCTCCTCGTGACGGAGACCTTCTCAAGACTGGGAACATCCTGGTGGCTCTTCTCCACACCGCCTCCAGTGTTTGAATGTCTCGGCGATCAGAACGGGACACAGTGCTCATTCTTCTTGCATTGACCTGGAGGTCTAACATACCCCTCGGGGTTTAGCAGATTAGAACACGGTTTATACGGTCACAAAATCAAACTACACACCCAATTACAAACCAAACTTCATCCTCGCTCTCACCGTATACCAGAAATAGGCCAAACGATTTCACACTCAAGCTGGCATCCTATCACTTCCTGGTCTTTCAAGCAGAATTATGGCACTCAGGCAAAATCATGGTCCATGCAGCACGTTAGAAGTTTGCCAGACCCATTCCAACAAATCACTAGACGGTTTTCAACCTTGGAGTCACATGGTTATTATACTGTATCCAGGCTCCAAATAATGGCCAACCCTACAGATCCTATAATCAGACTAAAATTGAGTTGTTCAATGCTGCAAGGGGAGACCTGAAAACAGCAAGTCTTAATGGAGTGAAAAAAATGAAATTAGCCATTTCGACCAGGTAGGAAATTGGAGGTATAGGTGAAGCTAAAAACTGTCCTGTGTCTCTTCTCTCTCCAACTATCTTCATTCTCCTCCTCACCCAAGTAATTTGACCTAGGTTATGAAAAGGAGTCCAGATTAACTATTTAGAAATGAATCACTGGTTCAGATCAATTTACCACTTAAAAGAAAACTAGGTGATGAGTGAACACTTGCACTAGCAATGAAATTGGCATTTTGCCCATCACAAGTGTGACTGGATATCTCGGGTGAAAATTCAGGCAACTATCAAAGCCCATTGGTGAAATAAAAAGGTGTGCGCACAGAATCCAGCCCAGATCACAGGGCTTAAAGTCTCTTCTTTCTGCTGGCTACAAGGGTCTTGGAAAAAAAAAATGCAGCGTCTCAAACTCAGTTCCAGGAGGGAGATGGTCCACGGCACGAAACTAGTTTCCAAAAATCAACCTCCTTCAGGGGACGAATGTATGGCAGGTGCAGTGGACTGCCCTTCAAAGGCCAGAGTTAAGGCACATGGCTGGAATACTGCAGCTGGGTGTGCTACGTTTAACAGTGATGGTGCTCAGTATCGACACCGTGCCAGAAATAGAAGTGTGCGAAGGAACGAGAAAAGCAAAAAGAGTTAGTGATGATACTAACACGTTCAATAGGAACGACCAGATTAAATATTACATAAGGTTAGAGAGAGTAAATAATGATCCAAATTTTTATTTGCCAACATCACAATGCAAAGACCTCCCCTACTCTAGTAATCTTGACATCAGAGGCTGGTTCCAATACAAATACCAGACAACAGATAAGCTGCAAAGGCTTCCCCCTTGGTTGCATACAATTTTATCCGTACAACTAGCGTTCAATTCTGCACTCTGACCGTATCAGTCTCTAGGTGGCTTGGCACAGCAAGTGGCAGAAAGTATTCAAAACAATAACTGAGGAAGATATAAAATAGTATAGAGCACGTCAGCATGGAAACATGCAGATCTTAACATTGTGTTCGAAGTAAACAACTTGCATGGTCCAACATACAGTGCCAAGTCAAAAGTGGACATCCATATCCAGG
This sequence comes from Heptranchias perlo, assembly GCF_035084215.1. Classification (NCBI taxonomy): domain Eukaryota; kingdom Metazoa; phylum Chordata; class Chondrichthyes; order Hexanchiformes; family Hexanchidae; genus Heptranchias; species Heptranchias perlo. The sequence continues at coordinate 12,104,508 of NC_090331.1, read as the reverse complement.
ATGCAGTGTTGGGATCGCAAAACCCTCTTCCTTCCCTACTCCAATTTTTTACCCTCACCAACAGCACCAAGTGGCTATATTTTGTGTCGGCCTAGACCATGAGTATCAACAAGATTATTAGGAAGTGGGGGAGGAGCCACCACATCCTGCCCCTGCCCTCACCCAACATGCACATTCCAGCAGATAGTACTGGATCGTGGTCAGTAGTGCATATTCATTTTATGTGAAGCATTTTGGGATATTTGAGTAATATGATCAGACACCGTTATTTCTTTACAGCTGTAGCAAGACCCTGCTAGGCTCATGCTCGCTTCTGATCACAATGTTTTATAGCACATGCTGTATACAAAAGAGGCTTGTTTTTATACAGTACCTCATCTCTCAGAAGCATCTCAGTACTTCACATACAATGAATTGGTTTGAAGGGCAGTGACTAAGAAAATGTAGGAGGCATTTTGTGCACAGCAAAACTCTCCTAAACAAGATGAGTGATCAACTAATCTTGTGTTTTTTTTTGGCAACATTGGTTAAGAAAGATATGTTGGCTAGGACATCAGGGGAAATCCTGCTCTTTGAAATATTCAATGTAATTATCGGAACAGCAGACAGGGACTTGGTATCGTATGCTATTGGAAGGACGACACTTCCAGTGCAGTACTAGACATAATGCATGGTTGGATTTGTGCTCAAGTCCTGGAGTAGAACTTGACCTATAATCTTGTAGCTCGGAAGTGGGAGATTACTACCAACTGACGTAGGTTTTGGGAGGGATGAAGACGACATTCTGTTGAGAACGAAGTTAGAAGTTACATCCAAAGTTGACCATTACAAAATTCAACACACACGTTGCACCTTTTAGGTCTAACCATGGAACATTGTTATGAAGAAACACTGGAAATGCACTGCAGAGTTACTGACATTCAGGAGAGAAAGAAGGGTCAACAGCGAGTGCAGCCAGTTCTGAAGGTCTCACCCAAAATATTCTCCTTTCTCATCTTTAAGCAATGATTCCAGATTATAGAAATCATAGGACATTCAGCCCATCATGCCTGTGCCAGCTCTTTGAATGAGCTATCCAATTAGTCCTACTCCCTTGATCTTTCCTTGTAGCCCTGCAAATTTTTCCTTTTTAAGTATACATCAACTTCCCTTTTGAAAGTTACTATTGAGTCCACTTCAACCACCCTTTCAGGCAGTGCATTCCAGATCATAACACCGTTAAAAAAAATTCTCATCTCCTCTGGCTTTTTTTGCCAATTCTCCCAAATCTGTGTCCTCTGGTTACTGACTCTCCTGCCACTAGAAACAGTTTCTCCCTGTCGACTATCAAAACCCCTCAGTTTTGAGCACTTCTATTAAACTCTCTTCCAGATGTTGATCGACCCATTCTGCATTCGACATCTTCTGCTTCTTCCAGATTTTTGGTCGTGTCCCTCCCCAGCCAAAAGGGCCCTTGATACATGATGCTCCTGTAAAGATGGTCATCAGGCCCTACCAAAACCATTCTGCATCATGCAAAAATGCTCATATTTATTCACCCATTAGATGTTGCTTCCCCCTTTTTGGGGAGGGGGGGGCGGGGGCGGCGCTGGTGACAAGACACAATTGGGGATTAAGAACTGCTTGTCCTGATGGATGAGTTGAGATGCAGGACCGTAGGCCACGTGCTTCCCTCGCAGCTAACAAATATTTTTTCCCGCAGGCTCGACAGTCAAAATGGCAGCTGATGCAGTTCGCTCATGCACCGATGCACAGCACCAGGGAGTAGCAGCACACAAGTTCTGATCCCCACTCGAGTACTTGATCTCAGCTGGATTACTGAGAAAGGGACTGAAATGAAGTTTACCATAACAGCCAAGGGCTAGGAAAGGTCATTCAGCCCAGAACCTTCAGTCTAGTGTACAACTGCATTTTGAACTCCCCAAAGGCAAGGTAATACATTACTCAAGAGGATGACAAATATTTGCCTTAGTATCTGTTCTAAAATTTATTGTTCACTTAGACTTGGGTCCTGCGGTATTTCCAACCTGACTTACTTTGAATCAATATTCTAGTTCAACTTATCTAAATGATTTCTATAGGGTTCCACATTCATACATTATTTCCATTTGCACTTGGGGGAAATAAGTCTTATAGCTCTTCGCTGCACTCTTTCCAATCCATGTATTCTCTTTCCTAATGTGGACCCATGTGGTCTGACCTGTGCACTGTAAAGCCTCAACTCCCCAACTTGGCAGGGAACAGCAAGAGCGCGCAAGACAGAATGAGCGACAGACACAATGAGAAACTGAAAAGCAGCAAATTTCCATCACATAATAAAATAACCAAAATGCCATGCGACCTGTGACTTTCTTCCCCTTCCTACCAAAAATATAAATTTGATACTTAAAAAAATACTCGTCTTACAACACAGTACAGAAGTGAAACAAAAACTGCTCAGGTAGTTTCCCCCCCCCCCCCCACCCTGGGGAGTTGAGGGGGGAGGGGTAGTTAAAAGACGACAACTGGTTTCTCTCACTAAAATGGTTTTCAATAAGTACATTTTAATAGACTTGAATGATATCTTCTTTTGGAAATAATCATACACCCAACTGCATCTTTTGGAACCCTCACTATCAACATTGTTACAAGTGTAAACTACGAGGTACTGATATCAACACTATTGAAGTCATACACATTTTAATTTAGTACCAGGAAGCCACCCTATGTGTTGCGAATGCAACCGCAGCCCCACCATGTTGCTCAGCCTAGGGGCTGCCAACCCTCCAGGATTGTCCTGGAGTCGCCAGGAAGCTTCATCTCCAGGACACTTCCACTAGCAAAAAAAAACCTGGGTGAAAAAAAAAAATCATAGGGGCATGAAAAAAGCGTGTTTTCTCATTTTCTTTGTACACTTTTTAAGTTATAAAAATATTGGCGATGGGGAAAAAAGGGCCATTTGACCAGTTGGAGGTGAGAGGTCATGTGATGAAACCTCCAGGAACATGTCCATCCAGAGTTGGCAACCCTACTTCAGCCTGTAGTTGCATCAGCACACTTACAAATTATCTCAAGTTTTTAAATTCTCCACCTCTCCTAAATAAACTCAGTGGGTCTTGTAGTAAAGTCTACAGTTTTTTTTTTAATAGATATAAAATTTATTATACATCATCTTTTAAATTACATAGCCAATTAATTGCACTTACTTCAGCAACAACACTTTCATTCTCTTCGAGCAGGCTGGGCTGAGCTGACCAGTCCACTGCAAAATTGCTCTCACTAAGACCATCCCCCATAGCCATACTTGGCGAGTGGTCCATAGAATACATGCTGTTAGATGCACTTTTTTCAGGCTGTACAATGCAGTGAGAAAACAAAAGAGAAGCATAGTAAAGAAAAAAAGACAGGCATGTAGTGAAGAGGCACACACGTGAGAATGGAATGCAAGAACACCAGCTCTTATCTACAGCAGTGGTTTACAGAGGTCAAAACATCACTCCAATAAATCTCAAATTCCCAATTTTGTTTTTCCAAGATGATTCATACATTACCTGATATCTGGGCTGGGAGTTTTGCACAGCTCACATTTGGCTCTTGCTGAACCCCCTGCCCGCAGTCAATGTATTCCACAGTGTTTTATAATCAGGTCCCTCTACTTCAGAGGTTTTCATGGAGGCTAGGTGGGGGAGTGCTCAGCATAATGTATAGCCTCCCACTTCAAGTAAAAGGTTGTGCGCCCATTAATTAATATAGAAGCAAATTCATGTTGAGCAACGCTAATCATGATGATCCCATTCAAAGTTTTTGAAACGCTGCTGAAGGGCAGAAATGGCTTGTAGACTCCTTCAGGACTAGACACCAACCCCCAAAGTTACTCTTGACAATGAAAAGTCCCATTTCTCTACGGGGGTGGTGGGAAACGTCTTCTCTTCAAGGTCTCCCACCCAATCAGGGAAATTTTAAGCTAACTCACCGACAGGAAACCCAGAGGGATCGGGAGGAACGCTGGTTTTACACCGCGGCCAATATTACTCTCCGCTGACTTTAATGGAGAATAAAAATCGGGTGGGGTGTAAAACCAGCATTGCACCCGGTCGTCAGTTTCCCCACGGGCATGTTAGGGTTAAAATTGCCCACCCCCCCCCCCCCCCCCCCATGATTCACTAATTGCCAAAACATCACACCCAACATGGTAGCGGGAGACACTGCAGCAGTGTGAAGAGTGCGCAAACCACACCGCCACTTTGCAGTCACAAATCAAATCAATACGCTGGACGGAAATAAAAACCCACAAGGGTGAAGGCCACCCTGTTCCCAGTCATTTCGCACAGCAACTCAGTGCGTTGCAATTTCTTGGGCTGATCTTATTTCTTTGCATATGTCTGCAGCACTCAAGTGTTCCATCAGATGCCACTGTATCCAATTACAGAGAACGGCTATCGCTGCAAGTCTGCAACAGAGGGGTCAGAAGGACATCCATAAAACCCAATAACCAGCAACATCTCACCACAAGCTGCAACTGCCTTGTAAAAAAATCTACAGCTTTTATCATCATAAAACCAAAGATCAATTTTATTACTTTTGTTTGCCAGCATGTTGGAATCATAGACGTATACAACATGGAAACAGGCCCTTCGGCCCAACATGTCCATGTCGCCCAGTTTATACCACTAAGCTAGTCCCAATTGCCTGCACTTGGCCCATATCCCTCTATACCCATCTTACCCATGTAACTATCCAAATGCTTTCTAAAAGACAAAATTGTACCCACCTCTACTACTGCCTCTGGCAGCTCGTTCCAGACACTCACCACCCTTTGAGTGAAAAAATTGCCCCTCTGGACCCTTTTGTATCTCTCCCCTCACCTTAAATCTATGCCCCCTCGTCATAGACTCCCCTACCTTTGGGAAAAGATTTTGACTATCTACCTTATCTATGCCCCTCATTATTTTATAGACTTCTATAAGATCACCCCTAAACCTCCTACTCTCCAGGGAAAAAAGTCTCAGTCCATCCAACCTCTCCCTATAAGTCAAACCATCAAGTCCCGGTAGCATCCTAGTAAATCTTTTCTGCACTCTTTCTAGTTTAATAATATCCTTTCTATAGTAGGGTGACCAGAACTGTACACAGTATTCCAAGTGTGGCCTTACTAATGTCTTGTACAACTTCAACAAGACATCCCAACTCCTGTATTCAATGTTCTGAGCAATGAAACCAAGCATGCTGAATGCCTTCTTCACCACCCTATCCACCTGTGACTCCACTTTCAAGGAGCTATGAACCTGTACTCCCAGATCTCTTTGTTCTATAACTCTCCCCAACGCCCTACCATTAACAGAGTAGGTCCTGGTCTGATTCGATCTACCAAAATGCATCACCTCACATTTATCTAAATTAAACTCCATCTGCCATTCATCGGCCCACTGGCCCAATTTATCAAGATCCCGTTGCAATCCTAGATAACCTTCTTCACTGTCCACAATGCCACCAATCTTGGTGTCATCGGCAAACTTACTAACCATGCCTCCTAAATTCTCATCCAAATCATTAATATAAATAACAAACAGCGGACCCAGCACCGATCCCTGAGGCACACCGCTGGTCACAGGCCTCCAGTCTGAAAAACAACCCTCCACAACCACCCTCTGTCTTCAAGCCAATTTTGTATCCAATTGGCTACCTCACCTTGGATCCCATGAGATTTAACCTTACGTAACAGCCTACCACGCGGTACCTTGTCAAAGGCTTTGCTAAAGTCCATGTAGACCACGTCTACTGCACAGCCCTCATCTATCTTCTTGGTTACCCCTTCAAAAAACTCAATCAAATTTGTGAGACATGATTTTCCTCTCAAAACCATGCTGACTGTTCCTAATCAGTCCCTGCCTCTCCAAATGCCTGTAGATCCTGTCTCTCAGAATACCCTCTAACAACTTACCCACTACAGATGTCAGGCTCACCGGTCTGTAGTTCCCAGGCTTTTCCCTGCCGCCCTTCTTAAACAAAGGCACAACATTTGCTACCCTCCAATCTTCAGGCACCTCACCTGTAGCGGTGGATGATTCAAATATCTCTGCTAGGGGACCCGCAATTTCCTCCCTAACCTCCCATAACGTCCTGGGATACATTTCATCAGGTCCCGGAGATTTATCTACCTTGATGCGCGTTAAGACTTCCAGCACCTCCCTCTGTAATATGTACACTCAAGACATCACTATTTATTTCCCCAAGTTCCCTAACATCCATGCCTTTCTCAACCGTAAGTATCATGGCAATCAGCTCCTGGATCTTTAGCACACAATTAGGGCAGAAATGGTAACTGGAGAATTTCCTCTCCTTTCACTTTTCTTGCCTCCTGAGGGTACAGACTCTTGATGGGTACAGTTAGTTCCACCAAACAGAAGCCCTCCAAATACTTTGTTCGAGTGGCCATTACTCGTGTGCAAGTCAGGAACCTATTTGACCATTTGGGGAGGGGTCAAAGCCAACCGTCATCTTGTCTTCATCTAATGTCCGTGCATACGTTTCAACAGGGGTCACTGAACAGCAGAGTAGAAACTCTGGAAACTGAAGCCAATTAATTAGAGATTCCAACATCTACTCTGACCAAGACCAGATCAGGGATTGAACCTCGAGTAGGCTCGTCTGCATTTAACTAAAACGAGCCACGCTGAGTGCTTGTACGATATTTGGAGGCACTAACTGGTGTCAAAGTCCTCTGTATTCTTGCTTGCAAGGCTAATTGATGTACTGCATGGGATCAACCATTTTAACTCAAACCTTCAAAAAGATCATGTTCATTTTTCTATCTCGTTTTCGGGAGAAAGCTGCCAACAGGCTCACGATCCCAACTGGTGCTGAGCTGTTGGCCTCATCTGGAACAGTAGGACCCATGGTACGTAGAGAGCAGAGAGCAAAAAAACTTTCAGAAGGAGTCAGTCAATTCCTTGCAGCGGTGAGGCGTTACCAACTAAAAAAATAAATCTCACTCCGCACCAAATGTACGACGTACATTAAAAACGTTTACATATGATCACTGCATCTTACGATGTGGCGGAGTAGGAAGGAGGGGGGCTATTGCGTTCAAATGGATCGGTTCTATCTGGTTTCTATTTGCAAGAAATTCTATTCTATCTTTTTATATTAATGTGCAACACAGCTAAATAACGCAACAAATTTATGACAGGGCTTCTAACGTCTGCATGTCTTCGATAGGTGGAGGGTGGGCGGAAGGAGGAGTTAAGAACTACACAAACCCTCTTTAAAGTGTAGTCGGCTGCTTGAAAAGGCAATGACTCATCTGTTCATACTGATTGTAAGAAGGTCCCAATGATTTGGGATCCTCTCTGACTCAGCTGCAGCAGTAGTCATGTCACTTGGATTGTGCATCAGGTGCAGTATAACTCCAGTATAGTGTGAAGCCACATTTTACAAGTGCCCTGCTGGTTCACAGCAACTCTGGGAACTTTTTTTTTTATAAAGGAAAGTCTGAAATCTTTAATGTGAAATGCCCCTCACCCACACATGGATATTAAAAAAAAAAATCATACCCCATGGGGCTCCACTGCTCAAAGAAAAAAAAATTGGATGTCCCTGTATTAAAAAGAACTGTCCTGAATCACAGTCCCTGAATTCTTTAGTCAGCTGCTTAACAAAGATTTCACCTCACATCTTGAGAAATACTGGAACAAAGACATTCTTTTAAAATTCCAAACTAAACTCAAGACGAGAACCATGCTGCAAATTGAGACCTGATCAGGCCAATATTTCAGATACAGACAAGACGGACACACGTAACATTTACTTAAACACAAGGTAGACTCGGCTTTAATGCAAAGCAACAATGTGCAAGCTGCAGAGAGTCTGAGGCTGGATACAGGAGGGAGGAAGTGATTTAGAAAGGACTAATTCACAAGAGCATGCTAGAGAGTGTGGAAGAACGCCTAACTGCTCCATCAAAGCTCAGACTCTGCCGCCAGCTGCTCAAGGCAATGCCTATGTATACTGTACGCACATAAAACAGTGCAGACATCAACTGGACAGACAGCAACAGGCAAAACTTACTGTACATGCTGAACGTTAGGTGTGTTTTAAAATAATGATCCATGTTGCTTACCTCCCACAAATCCCAAGGTAAAGACTAGCATGTTGAATAAAATACATAAAACATGTAAATTGAGCAGTGGTTAGTTACACCTTAACAGTACTATATTAAGCACCCTCTCCCCACTTGAGGAATATTTCAAGGACAAAATATCAGTAAACAAAGTTAATGGCAGTTAAATAAAATCCAGCTCTGTGGGAATAGCTGACAAAGAAGATAGCGTCTGGTGTTGATCTAAAATATTTACTGGTGAAAATAAAGCAGTTAGACTTCTACAGCACAGAAGGAGGCTATTCAGCCCACTGCACCCGTGTTGACTCAGAGCTATCCACTTAGTCCTGATCCCTTTTAAATTTTTCTTTTCCAATTAGTTGGATAAATACTTGGAAGGGGAAAATTTTGCAGGGCTATGGGGAAAGAGCAGGGGAGTGGGACTAATTGGATAGCTCTACCAAAGAGCCAGCAGAGACATGATGGGCCAAATGGCCTCCTCCTGTGCTGTCTGATTCTAGTTAGAGAACACCATAGCTTGTTCCAATTAGCACTAGCTTAACAAAATGGTGCCACAAATCGTTGGGTACGAACCAAGGGAAAGGATAAGAATCTTAAAAAGGTCCCATCATTGGCTTTTAATTAATCAGAAATGAACAGTTGTAATTTAACAGCAGGTCAGAGGAATCAACTGGGCAAAGTCACGACCTGAACCAGTGGACGTGCAGTGCGGTCATCCATCAGTGGGCAGACTGGGTAAGAAAATGGAGCATGGAGGGAGCACATTGTACACTGATGCTTCAACGCAGGGCCCCCAGAGCAGGCTTCATGCTTACATTCCATTAAGTTCTCGATCTCAACCCTACTGCAGGTAGCTGAGCAGAGGCCAGGCACCCAACTGCGGTTTGGTTGGGCAGGGGGTTGAAGGAAAAGAAAACAGAGGACTGATGACTACCACAATGATACACTGTACACATTACCAATTATTTTTAAAATGATTCCTGTAGCAACTGCAAGCAGTTACTGTCAATTTACCATAATTGGTGCAGTTCACAGGTAACTAGAATGTACAAACTAATATTAACTGGGATACAAATCAGTGCAAAAGAAATAGAGGGCACAGAATTCTTCAACTTTTTTTAAGCCAGTACCTAGAAAGGCCAACAAGAGGGGGGGGGGGTGCGGGGCAGTTCTGGATTTAGTTTCAGGGAATGAAGCTGAGCAGGTGGACAGAGTATCAGTGGGAGGGCATTTTGGTGGTAGTGATCACAATTCAGTTAGATTTAGCATAGTTTATGGAAAAGGACAAAGATAGAACAGGAGTAAAAGTTCTAAATTGGGGAAAGGCCAATTTTAGTAAGCTGGGAAGTGATTTAGCAAAAGTGGATTGTAAACAGCTACTTGAAGGTAAATCAGTGTCAGAGCAGTGGGAGGCATTCAAGGGGTTCAAAGTAAAACGTGTTCCCACAAAGAAAGCCCCCTGGATGACAAGGTGCATACAGGGTAAGACAAGGCAAAAAAGGGGAGCTTACGTCAGACACCAAGAGCTCAATGCTGCAGAAAGCCAAAAGGAGTACAGGAGTACAGAATGTGCAGGGGTGAAATTAAAAAAGGAAATTAGGAAAGCAAAGAGAGCATAAAAAAAATGCTGGCAAGTAAAATTACAGAAAACCCAAAAATGTTTTTATAAATACATAAAGACCAAGAGGATAACTAAAGGAAAGAGTAGGGCCTATTAGAGACCAAAAAGGTAACCTACGTGTGGAGACGGAAGATGTGGGTATGGTTCTTAATGAATACTTTGCATCTGTCTTCATAAGAGAGTAACGATGCAGAGATTGTAGTTGAGGAGGAGTGTGAAATATTGGATGGGATAAACAGTGAGATTAAGTATTAAGGGGATTAGCATCTTTGAAAGTAGATAAATCGCCAGGCCTGGATGAAATGTATCCCAGGCTGTTGAGAAGCAAGGAGGAAATAGCGGAGGCTGTGACCATCATTATCCGATCCTCACTGGCTAGAGGTGTGGTGCCAGAGGATTGCTACCATTGTACTATTGTTTAAAAAGGGAGAAAGAGATAAGCCGAGTGATTATAGGCCAGTCAGTCTAACCTCGGTGGCGGGCAAGTTATTGGAATCAATTCTGAGGGACAGAATAAATAGTCATTTAGAAAGGCACGGGTTAATCAACGACAGCCAGCATAGATTTGTTAAGGGAAGGTCATGTCTAACTAACTTGATTGAACTCTGAGGTGGTAACAAGGAGGGCCGATGAGGATAGTGCGTTTGATGTAGTGTACATGGATTTTAGAAAGGCTTTTGACAAGGTCCCACATGGTAAACTGGTCAAAAAAGTAAAAGCCCATGGGATCCAAGAGAAAGTGGCTAGTTGGATCCAAAATTGGCTCAGTGGCAGGAAGCAAAGGGTAATGGTTGACTGGTGCTTTTGCGACTGGAAGGCTGTTTCCAGTGGGGTTCCACAAGGCTCAGTACTTGGACCCTTGCTTTTTTTGATATATATTAATGATTTGGACTTGAATGTGTGGGGGGGCAGGGGGGGCTTAATCAAGAAGTTTGCAGATGATACAAAAATTGGCCATGTGGTTGATAGTGAGGAGGAAAGCCGTAGACTGCAGGAAGATATCAATGGACTGGTCAGGTGGGCAGAAAAGTGTGAAATGGAATTCATTCAATCCAGAGAAGTGTGTGGTAATGTATTTGGGGAGAGCAAACAAGGCAAGGGAGTACACAATAAATGGGAGAATACTGAGAGGTGTAGAGGAACAAAAGGACCTTGGCGTGCATGTCCACAGATCCCTGAAAGTAGCAGGACAGGAGATAATATGGTTAAAGCATATGGAATACTACTAAAAGCTTCTATAGGTATGTAAAAAGGAAAGGATCAGCGAAGGCAAATGTGGGTCTCTTGCAGACAGAGATGGGTAGGTAAGGTGGTTAAAAAGGCATACAGGATACTTTCCTTTATTAGCCGAGGCAGAGAATATAAGAGCAGGGAGGTTATGCTGGAACTGTATAAAATATTGGTTAGACTACAGCTTGAGTACTGCATACAGTTCTGGTCACCGCATTATAGGAAAGATGTGTTTGCACCAGAGAGGGTACAGAGGAGATTTACGAGGATGTTGCCAGGGCTGGAGAATTTTAGCTACGAGAAAAGATTAGATAGGCTGGGGTTGTTTTCTTTGGAAAAAAAGGAGGCTGAGGGGAGATTTATTTGAGGTACATAAAATTATGACGGGACTAGATAGAGTGGATGGGGAAGACCTATTTCCCTTAGCAGAGGGGTCAGTGTCCAGGGGGCAAAGATTTAAAGTAATTGGTAGAAGGATTAGAGGGGAGCTGAGGAGAATCTTTTTCACCCAGAGGGTGGTGGGGGTCAGGAACTCACTGCCTGAAAAGGGTGGTAGAGGCAGAAACCTTCAACTCATTTAAAAAGTACTTGGATGTGCACTTGAAGTGCCGTAACCTACAGGACTATGGAACGTTGGATTAAACTGGATAGCTCTTTTTCGGCCAGCATGGATACAATAGGCCGAATGGCCTCCTGCCGTAACTTTCTATGATTGGATGATAACTATAATTTGTGAATGGTCTTCAAACACCAATGCCAGTTTGATGGGTTACTTGATCACAATCTTAAATTGTAAATTGTTTTACATTTGCTGGATCAATATCCTGGAATTCCCATTCGACACCATTGTGGGAGCACCATCACCACATAGACTGCAGTGGTTCAAGGAGAAACCCCAACTTCTTGGGACAGCCAGGGATGGGCAATAAATCAAGTCTTGCCAGCATTACCCACATCCCGAGAACAAAAAATAAATAAATTTAAAACTGCAAATTAGTGACTGTCATTTTTGTTAGGCAAGGGTATTAAGGGTTATGGAACCAAGGCAGGTAGATGGAGTTAGGATACAGATCAGCCATGATCTAACTGAATGGCAGAACAGGCTCAAGGGGCTGAATGGCCTCCTGCTGTTCATATGCCATCTGGAGATTTATAAAACATTGGGCAACAAAAATCGTAACCAGCCAGTGCAGATGCAACTCTTTGGGGTTGGAATTAATATTGAAATATTTTCAGTTGAAAAATTTAGCCAGGGCAACAAACCGAACAGGTCAAAGGTCAGCAGTGAGGTACTGATAGTTGGAGGGGCTGAAACCCCAGGAACACCGCAAGTGCAACATCACTTTCTCATGACTGCTGGGTCCAACGAGCAACCAACTCTGACCAATAGAATTTTAGATGCCATGAATCGTTGGGGTCACTAACCAGAGAAGAGGCTGAGCTAAAACAAACCTGAGCGACTGGCGAAGCTGCTCTCACTACTGTATTGGACTCTGGCTTCAGAGGATCAAAGTCCAAGTCCAAGAGGCTTCCTTCATCCTGCAGAGGCCCAGGAGCCTCAAACTAGGCAGGAGGGGTGTAGGAGAGGGAGAGGAAAAACAAAAAAAGAGAAAGCAGTTTACTCATTTGCCACACAAGTCATTTCACGATGAAGTGTTGAGCAGCTGAACATGAAAAAACACACACTTACGTTGAAGAACAGCTACAGGTGAGGTGGATGAAACGATAGGATTATACCAGAGGACCGACAATGATCTTCAATGGATGCGACCACGAGGAACTCGGTCCCAAATAAAGTGGATGACACAGCAAGTCACTTATTTACTATTGGGATTTTGCCTCTGGCTGGGATACACAATCCTGATGAAGCCAAAGACTCAAGTTTTTTTTTTGTTGGACACTGCGGGGGGGTGGATGCAAATCACCTTTTTCAGCTGTAGTGAATTAAATGAGATAAAACTTCCCATTTCGATCCTGCCTGCACACACCTCCTCCCCATACCGCAAATAAAGAAACATGGCACTGCAGCCCTGTGCAGTGGGGATTTGTGAACAATTAAGAGTGGTGAAAGAGAAAGCGAAAATTTATTTTTGAAAAGAAATTTTCTGCCTCTATATTTTTCTGAAAACCGATTTAACTTGACTGTAATTCAGTTATTTTTCCTTTTTGGAAAAGCACTTCACCAAACGAAAGGCGATGTGTTTTCCACCAATGATCCCCTGCACCGTTTAACTTCTACCTTTGTAAAGAGGCAGAGAGAAGCGATCCTGCCAATTAGGCAGGGCAAGACATAAAACTAAATGGTCACCTTGCACCATTCTTGTATGCCTACTCCCCATCGGCTATCGAGCAAGATTGACCAGAGACCTATTTTTACTTCCCTGGTCCTCTGTCCTGGAGAAAGGGGAGTGTGGAGTGAAGAGGGTAGACAAAGTTCCTACATTTGTTTGTACTACTTCATATGGGATATTTAGAACTTATGTAGTATACAGGGTTGACTTACCAGGAAGAAACAAATTCCATCAGTGCAAGTTAAAGGGTACTGGCCAGATCAGAGCAACATGCAGAGAACTTACTGATCAGTGAAACGGACACAGAACCACATCAGATTCAAGGCATACAGACTGCTCATTTATGGTAACTACGTGGACATCCTGTTTATTGCATGGGGCATGGGTTAAGACACAGCTGTTTGTGAATCAGCTATTACTCAAATCCTACTGAACTAGCCTTGAATGAATGAATGAATGAATTAGATGGCAGCTAAACAGTTCCACAGTGAAAAAGGGAATTCAATACAGAGCCTGGAAATTTACTCAACAAAGCAGTCGCACTTGTTTAAAAATCAGATTGAACGGGTGCGACTACACACACCTGGCAAAAACATAACTCCATTACTTTTGCAGAACTGGCTTACTTGGCCAAAATTTTAAATTAGTCCAGATAACAATAGTTGTGCTGGACCAAATCAGTAGCTCTTAACTCTGCATCCAAGCCACAATCCCAGTCCTAATGGACCTATTTTGCCATCTTTACCTCCTCTTCACCACTTGCACTCTCTCATTAGGCTGCTGGATGAAGCACTTCAAGTCACCTGGGAAAAGGTGAAATATCTTGCAGATACTCCTAACCGGCAAAGAAGTGGGTGTCCCAGTATTCTCTTATGGAGCAGCATTTCCAGGTGGCCACGGAGAGAAGCCTGAGGGGCCAAACCATCTGGCCCAGAGAACGGTAGCATAGGCAGTAGAGAAAGTGAAACCAGAGGTTGGTTGCTAGACTCCCTTTTCCCAAAAGGGAGTCTTTATTTCTCGCATACATTTTTATTTAAGTGGACACTCTAGTCACTGGCTCTGAAGACCACTCACTGCACAACCTCAGCTGCTGAACTGTAGTTTTACTGTACTGCCAAGATTATACAAGTAACTCCCTCCAGAGAGCATCAAGTTCCCTTCCTTGATGATCAATTATCTTCCTCCAGCCATCAGCCCAGCTCATGTAGAATTAGCCTACTGCCATCTGCACCTCCCCTAGATGATCCGTTAATAGTGAATCTGGCAGATGTTCTTCTCCACCCCAAAATAGAACAGACCAAACTTCCAGTCAATAGTTCCCACCAGAAACCAGCAAATCCATTAGGAAGGCCTAGCATTCAAATTTGCTGCCTTCTGGGCAAGGGTCGACTATTGTGCTTTAAAAGAAACATGGAGGAAACAAAATTATAAAAATCAACACAATTTAAGAAAAGAAGTTAACTTGGGGTTGGTGGAGATGGTGCTAACCTTGCCAGGATTAGAACAGCCCCCACACTGAAGCAGTGTCACTCTACAGCGATCGTATTCACCATTTCCATCCCCTTACAGTGTACGCACTTAGATGTTTTAGTACAATAAAGCCCACCCCTTTGTATGAACTTATGGGATGGGCGAGAATGCCTACGCCATCCAGTCAACTTCACAGTTACCTTATCCCCCTAGTAATATTGCCTCCTGGGAGAGGCAAAAAACCTGCGGCTAATTCAGGAAAAACTCCAGGAAATTCCTCTGACTCTCCAAGGCCTTCAAGTAGGCACCACATGACTTGGGTTAATCATAATCACAATTAGCAGCTCATCCCCCCCTCCTCCCCCCGCCCCCAAACCAAATACCTGGGGATGTCCAGGTCTCATTGGAACTTGGCAAGTTCCCTTCTAAAAGTCAAACAACTGTATACTTACCACATCTCAGCAGTCTGTTCCAGAGGGCAATGAGTCTCTGAAAAGAAAAACTTCTGCCATCTAACCGAACTCTTGCCTAAGGATTTTTTTTTTTTAAATAAGCATGGCCTTTAGTCCTATCATTCCTAACTATTTCAAATTACCTATCTAACCAATCCCATCATCATTTAAAAAAAGTTAGTCATAACAGATCCTGGAATGGGTAACATGATCAAAATCCCAAACTGAGTGTAACCATCACTGGTTTAAAAAGTGACATTCTACATGCACATTATTGCAAAACAGTTCATTGAGAAAATGAGCACTAAGTAAAGAAACACCTGGTCAAACATCACTTCACACTTTCGATCAGTAAAATTAAACGTACATTTTTTTTTAAAAAACAGTATTTTCCCATTGCTTTTGTGCAGTCTATGATCCAGTACAAATTGCTGAAATTGATTCAAGTTTAAACGATACCAATACAGTACAGGTGTAACTGGTTAAGAAACAATGCCGCTTGTCAAAAAGAGCCTATTGGACACTTGCTCAGAATAGAACATGTAGAACACAACCAGTTTCCTGTAAGTAGAACAGAGTGTACAACAGCAAACACTCCAAAGAACAGTTATTATTCTGACTTTGTAACCTTTGCCCATTAGAAATTGATGTAAGTACCTACAGGCAAGGGATCAAACGTTATATTTGACTTGGGGTTGCCACCATTTCAGAAATGTCTAAAATATGAACATGGCACCAATAGTCAGGTTTTATCCCCCTCTAATACACCTTATTTTCTGCCGTAATACCTGTGTTTTGAGACAACTATTCAGGTTTCCTGTGAATTTTCCTCAAAGATCAGAACTGAAAACTTTTAACGCATCCTTACTTCGGTTAGGACTTGGCCAAAAAAAGGTGGCAACCTCAGTCTAGTTGGAACGAACACAAGACTAGTGTTAGGTGGAGGTCAAAACACAAGGCATCACCAATTAACAGAAAGCATGCTTCGTGCACCGTGAATAGGTGGGAACGGTGGTGAGGATTAGACGAAAGTGGCGATGGGTTAAGATGATGTTAATGGAGATCACAACAGGGCAGGGGGAAAAATGGCTAACCTTCGAAGGTGTCGTCACACTTATCTCGGGGATGAAATTGTCATCAAACAGATTGAGGATATTTTCTTGCTTGATGTCCTTGGACGGTGTGACCCTTGGCGGAGGGCGAACCGGAGGGCCTTTCCTTTGCTGTATATGCACAAAGAGACATCAATAGCAAAAAGCAGGGAGGAAAATAAGTAAGGCAGGGCAATAAATTCTAAACTTTGCAACAAACATCACTCCAGAGACCAAAGAGAATTTGGGAACAGGATAGAGCAGAGCAGGAAGAGCACACAGACCAGGCAGGAAAAAGGACAATTTGCAGTTCTATCACCTCTTTAAAATTTGTTCTCATTCCATTCAAGCAAACAAGGGTATTAAAAACAAACCAACTACCTCGGTCCCATTGGTCACCACCCACAGCACAAAACATGACTACTGGACAAGAATCTGATCTCACCGTAAAACCACAAGCACAGGCAATAGATAAAAATACTGGAGTTCAGGGGTCAGCACTCCAGTGCCATCATAGCAAGATTTAGGGTGGGGGGGGGGGGGTGGGGAAAAAAAAGGAGAAAAAGAAAAGGTGGGAGGGTATCCCCAGGCTACAGCTGACCACAGAGCACTTGATACACACAGTCACTGGCGACAAATGAAGTGGGCAAGTAATCCATTACCCACCCTCATCTAGATAATTCAAATTAACGTGACCTTTTTAAGTATATCTTCAGTCTAACAGTTAGATATACAGGGATATACTAATGGCCGATGGCTGGTGTTAGTTTAATTTGCAAGGAACAAAACTTCTGGAAAGTTGAAAAGGTTTTCATTTGAACTGTACATATAGGCATGGTTCAGTAGCTATTGGGGGGGAGGGGAGAGTGTGTTCTGTTTTTACTCCAACTTTCACATTTAACCTCCTATCCTGATGTAAAAAAGGTGCATTCTATACTTTCAAACCCTGGGTTTCATTGAAGCTTCTTAAAAATCAGTACGGTCAACTTCAACCTAGATTCTGCGCTATAAACAGATGGCAACGGACGATGAGGCCACCGGCATCAGATTGTTCACAGTTGTCCCCCTACAGCGATAGTATTACAAGGCATGATGGTTACCAGCCTCCTGCCTGCTCCCAGCCTCCACCAGTACTTCTCTATAAATTGAAGATCAGGAGGCACACGGAGCCTCGCCTTTCCATTTCCTTCCCCTGTGGTCGAAGTGCTGAGCACCTCCTCTTGGCAGCGCGATTGTGAGACCTCACTGAATGGAATCTGCTGAGTGAGGGGCGAGACACCGGCCTGCATTCCAACATTTCATATCATTTACAGCACAGTAACAGGCCGTTCGGCCCAACTGGCCTACGCCAGCATTTATGCTCCACATGAGCCTCCTCCCACCTTACTTCATCGAACCCGATCAGGATAATCTTACGTTGCTTTCTCCTTCGTGTACTTATATAGCTTCCCTTCAGCAGCACTGTCACCTACAGCAATAGAGAAGCAAGATCCACAAAAAAAAAGTCCCGAATGTGCATTTTTCTTTTTAAAAATAAAAATAAAACCCTGCAAGTCACTCAGTAAGCATAAGATTGCACTGCACATTCTGAAAATATTACACCAACGTTCTAAAAACAGGTTTGTGGACATAGTGACTTTAGAAAGGTTAATTCACAAATAGCAGCTCATCGCATCCTCAGGATATTCCAAAGGGTTTCGCAGCCAATGAATTATTCAAGTTACGTCACAAGTTATTTGGGGAAATGCCGCAGGCGATTTACAAAAAGCAAAGTCCTACAGACAGCAACGACCAGTTAAACCGGTTGTCTTTTGGTGGTGATGGTTAAATACAGGGAGGAATGCTGGCCAAAGCTTCAGCTGGAGTATTGCGTCCAATTCCGGGCACCACACTTTAAACATGGGGGCAAGAGGAAACTCCCCAGAACTTCAGAACACCTCTATGTACATAGTGAACACATTCACTCAATACTTGATCTTTTAAGAGAAAAGCAGTTTACTTGGAAATGAAACAAATGCACCCACACAGTTCAAGGTTAAATTCCAGGTTGTGAATGGGTTATTAAAATAATTCCCACAGTATTAACATACTTTTAGGGAAGGAAAAATACATTACATTTGCCCTTGGATTTGGAAACTAGAGCCAGCTTGACGGATTCAATTTCAGATTTTGGGACATTCATTCCATCACATACTGGTGTATGGTGTCAAGCTACTGAACAGAACTTTATGAATAGTAACATCATTTAGCCCAGTGCCCGGCACAAATACCAGAGCCATGACCAGTCAGCTATTGCACTTACCAACATGACGAGGTCACTTGAGAGTTGCTGCTCTCACACAAACACCTGTCACCACTTTATACAGCTGGCTCTTTGATGGTTGTTGTAAATCAAGTCTAATTGTTTTAAAAATGGTGCATTTATAGACGGCGTTCATTTTACTAAACACTGTCACTAAATGTTACATGAGACTGCTGTATCATAGTCACAGGCAACTTATTTACTAGACACTAATCCTAAACTATAGTCTGGCACTATCTGATTGACCCAATGTGGTATACATATCAGAAATGTGAAGACTAATCTTTTATTAGATAGAAGTGGCTATAATTTGGGGCAGCAATGGGACAACACTCCCAGAACACTTAGTTATGCAGTGGGAGACAACACATCACACCTGTCCCAAGAGGAAGGGAGTGGGTAAACTGATTCATCATAGGAGGGGCAGCAAAATACTCAGTATTCAGAACACTGTCAGTGAGATATTTACACGACATGCTGACTAATTCTTTTTCCTCAACCTAACCCGTGGAGATATAGTCTGACTACCTGATGTCTCAGTGGCTAAATGCAACGCATGGGATATTACTGAGCTGCACCATGCTCCAGCCTCACCCAGGCTGTGCTGAGTTAACTCATTGTTGTCTGATTGTTGTAAACAATTTTACAACACCAAGTTATAGTCCAGCAATTTTATTTTAAATTCACAAGCTTTCGGAGGCTACCTCCTTCCTCAGGTGAACGATGTGGAAATAATTCCCACAGTATTAACATACTTCACATCGTTCACCTGAGGAAGGAGGTAGCCTCCGAAAGCTTGTGAATTTAAAATAAAATTGCTGGACTATAACTTGGTGTTGTAAAATTGTTTACAATTGTCAACCCCAGTCCATCACCGGCATCTCCACATCATCTTTGTCTGAGCAATAGTGGAGTGGTCGGACAGTGATTTGGGTCTGATATTGCCCATGCCATTTGAGGAAAGAAAGTTAGTTAAACAGTCATGTCTTCCCCACCCCCCCCCCCTCACAAGCAGTTAAACAGATGCTAATAGTGGGGGCCAGCGAGTAAATTCTGCACCTACTCCAGCAGCTGGACAACGAGAGCTGGGAGGTAGTCAGGAAGAAAGATGCATATTTTGATGAGATTTCAACCCCCCAGAAGTCAAAACTTCTGAATACAACTTCCGATTCATTCGTTTGTAATGACATCCGATCAGTTTCAGCCATTTTTTTTTTAAAGATAGCAAGTTAATCTATGCAACACTGCTGTGGCACCAAGTGACACACACACACACCCCAACAGCTATTTATACATTTCACGTGAGTGGATTAGCAAACACCGTCTCCGTGCCGGATGAATCACTGCAGCCAGCTTGGGCTCCAGCTCCCAGTCATCTAAAATTACCAAAGCCTTACCCACTGCAACAACTGGAACTCGCTCTCAATTTACATTTATTAAACCTCTTACCAACATGCAAGCTTAACGTTTACTAACTGAGACTCTACTTTTTGTCCCGACAAGCTTAAAACCCCAACAAAACTATTCCATAGAAATTACAGCACAGAAACAGGCCATTCGGCCCACCTGGTCTATGCCGGTGTTCATGGTCACACGAGCCTCCTCCCACCCTATTCCATCTAACCCTTCTAATTCTTTTCTCCCTCATGTACTTAACTAGTTTCGCCTTAAATGCATCTGTGTTATTTGCCTCAATTACTCCATGTGGTAGCGAGTTCCACATTCTAACCACACTCTGAGCAAAGAAGTTTCTCCTGAATTCCTTATTGAATTTATTAGTGACTCTCATATTTATAGCCCCTAGATTTGGACTCCCCCCACAACTGTATTCATTCACCTCCAACCCCCCACCTTCTCTACTTTCACAAACTGACGACAAAAATCACTGGGTTGTCACTGAATGCTTCAAAGCTTCCAGCAAGTTACAGATTGCTTTAACTATCTTACCAGTGGGAGTGGCTTTACTTTTCATAGTCAGCCATTTGCCATGCAATAATTTATCAGATAATGGAGAAGACTGAAGTGTGACCTGGGAACATTTCACTTACGTTTTCCCCAATTTTACATACAACTCTCACCAGCTAAAATCATGTCCTGTGTACAACCAGTTTGGCAGAATTCTACCAACTCTACAATGATAATAGTTGCACTATTGATGACAAGAACTGGTGTTATGTTTAGCACTACAAGTACAGTCAGCGAACAGCTGAAAAATCTTGAGACTAGCTGCGCACTGAAGACTGAATCCCAAACATTTACCACAACGAGGAGTTCAAACGCTCTGTCGTTAGAGCTGCAAAATTCCGACGGCAAACCCGTTTGCCCTCAACATTCCATGACTCTTGCCAACATCCCACGACTGTTGCCAACACACTGAATTCATTTTTCATGCTTCATGCTTCCTGTGGGACAATCAGAAGGCAGCACACCATCTGAAAGACGACTAACGAAACAGTTCTTCTAGTGGCAAGCTACATTACCTGGGATGGTGACTTTGGTACAGGAGGGGCATGAGGGCTGGGTGAAGCTGCAGCAGATACGTGGTTGTCGTTCTTTGCCACAGGAGTGGCAGGAGGAGACTCTTCCACTGGTGGTGATGCAGACTTGTCTGGTTTCACAGGGTTACTGTTGGTATAATACACATTAAAATTCACAATGTAATGTTCAATAGAATATTCCTCCAAAGAACAAATTTGTATTTATATAGCACCTGGCATCTCCTCAGGATGTCCCAAAGCATTTCACAGCAAATTAATTAGAAACATAGGAACAGGAGTAGGCCATTTAGCCCCTCGAGTCTGTTCTGCCATTCTATAAGGTCATGGCTGATCTGTGCCTTAACTCCATATACCCGCCTCAGCCAAGAGTATTAAGGGATATGGGGTTAACAAAAATCTATCAATCTCAGATTTAAAATTAACAATTGAGCTAGCATCACCTGCCATTTGCGGAAGAGAGTTTCAAACTTCTCCCACCTTTTGCATGTCGAAGTGTTTCCCAACTTCACTCCTGAAAGTCCTGGCTCTAATTTTTAGGCCATGTCCCCTAGTCCTAGACTCCCCAACCAGCAGAAATAGTTGCTCTCTCTCTAACCTCAGTTCCCCTTAATATCTTGAAAACTTCAATCAAATCACCCCTTAATCTTTTAAATTTCAGGGAATACAACCCTAGTTTGTGTTATCTCTTGTAATTTAACCCTCTGAGTCGAGGTATCATTCTAGTAAATCTACGCGACACTCCCTCCAAGGCAAATATATCCATCCTAAGGTGTGGTACCCAGACCTGAACACAGTACTCTAGGTGTGGTCTAACCAGGGTTTTGTATAGCTGTAGCATAACTACTACCCTCTTGTATTCTAGTCCTCCAGATATAAAGGCCAGCATTCCATTAGCCTTTTTGATTATTTTCTGTACCAGTCCATGACATTCAATGATCTTTACACATGGACCCCTAAGTCTCTTTGGACCTCCATTGTTTCAAGCTTTTCACCATTTAGAATATACTTTGATCTATCTTTTTAGGTCCAAAGTGGGTGACCTCTCACTTGCCTATAGTGAAATCCATTTGCCACAGTTTTGCTCGCTCACTTTATCTATTGCTATCTCTCATTTTATGCTTCAATCTACAATGCAAATTATTTTTGAAATTTAGTCACTGTTGTAGAGAACTGTGGCAGCCAATTTGCACACAGCAAGATCCCATAGAGAGCAATGAGATGAATGACCCATTAAACTTTTTGTTGGCATGGATTGAAGGATAAATGTTGACCAGGTCCCCAGGCGAACTCTCTGCCATGGAATCTTACGTCCGCTCGAGAGGGCAGACCAGACCCAAGTTTAACATCTTATCATAAAGTCGGCACCTCCCAACAGTGCAGCACTCCCTCAGGACTGCACTGAAATGTCAGCCGAGATAATGTGCTCAAGTCTCTGAGGTGGGACTTGAACCCACGACCTGACGGGAGGGTGTGCTACCACTGAGCCACGGCTGACTTCAACGGGTGCACGTTCTTTTTAAAAATCTTTAGATCGTTCAATGGGTGCACCTCCCACTGTGCTACTGACTGATTCACTCCATTATTGATAGCTGAGCTTAGCCAGGCTAAGGGCATCCAAAGATTGCTTCAGTATATCTCGGAGTTGGAGGGAACTAAAGGAAAGGCCACTGCTCCCATTTTTCCACCACCATCCAGCAATTCCTGCTGGAAAGTGCCTGTATGTGGGGTGTTTAGGCAAGGGCTGGACGAGGCCTGACTGTGCTGGCCTGCTTCCAGCCACTGTCCAGGCTCTCTCAAAGAACAGGCACTCGAGGACTGTTGGCACCCTTGGAACCATAGCCCACCACACATCTCCACCTTCAGGGAGAGAACAGTGTCCCAACATTTAATTCACACTGTTTTAGAAGTTTCCAATTTTTCAGAGATTTTAAAAAGTTCCAAATTTTCTAACAGTTGCCATTAAAGCTACACTAACTAGAATTACATAGCATTTACATCACAAACAGGCCATTCAACCCAATAAGGGGCAAAGAGGGGGAGTTTTTGAAATGTGTTCAGGATAACTTTCTTAACCAGTATGTTTCCGGCCCTACAAGGATGCAGGAATTGCTGGACTTGGTTCCAGGTGGGCCAGGTGGAGCAAATGTCAGTGGGGGAGCATTTAGGGAGCAGCGATCATAGTATCATAAGGTTTAGAATAGCTATGGAAAAGGACAATGACCAGTCTAAAGTAAAAATACTCAATTGGAGGAGGGCCAATTTCAATGGGATGAGAACAGATCTGGCCCGGGTAAATTGGAATCAAAGATTGGCAGGTGAAACTGTAATTGAACAGTGGGTGGCCATTAAGGAGGAGATGGTTCAGGTACAGTCTAGGCACATTCCCACGAGGCAGAAAGGTAGGGTAACTAAAGCCAGAGCTCCCTGGATGACAAAAGTGTGTGTAAGATGAAACAAAAAAAAAAGGGGCATATGACAGATGTCAGGTTGATAACACAAGTGAGAACCAGGCAGAATATAGAAAGTTCGGAGGGGAAGTGAAAAAGGAAATAAAGGGGGCAAAGAGAGAGTATGAGAATAGACTTGCGGCCAACATAAAAGGGAATCCAAAAGTCTTCTACAGGCATGTAAACAGTAAACGGGTAGTAAGAGGAGGGGTGGGGCCAATTTGGGACCATAATGAAGATCTACTCATGGAGGCAGAGGGGATGGCCGAGGTACTAAATGAGTACTTTGCATCTGTCTTTACCAAGAGGATGCTGCCAGAGTCTCAGTAAAAGGAAGATATAGTTGAGATACTGGATGGGCTAAAAATTGATAGAGGTACTAGAAAGGCTAGCAATGCTTAAAGTAGATAATTCACCGGGTCCAGATGGGAGGTACTGGCCATAATCTTTCAAACATCCATAGATACAGGGGTGGTGCCAGAGGACTGGAGAATTGCAAATGTTATACCCTTGTTCAAAAAAGGGTGCAAGGATAAACCCAGCAACTATAGGCCAGTTTAACCTCAGTGATGAAAACTTTTAGAAACAATAATCCTGGACAATTAACAGTCACTTGGACGAATGCGGATTGATTAGGGAAAGCCAGCACGGATTTGTTAAAGGCAAATCATGTTTAACTAACCTGATACAGTTTTTTGATGAGGTAACAGAGGGTAGATGAGGGCAATGCGGTTGATGTGGTGTACATGGACTTCCAAAATGCATTTGATAAAGTGCCACACGGTAGGCTTATCATCAAGATTGCGGTCCATGGAATAAAAGGGGCAGTAGCAGCATGGATACAGAATTGGCTAAGGGACAGGAAACAGTAGTGGTGAACAGTTGTTTCTAGGACTGGAGGGAGGTGTACAGTGGTGTTCCCCAGGGGTCGGTGCTGGGACCACTGCTTTTCTTGATTATATATATTAATGACTTGGATGTACAGAGCACAATTTCAAAATTTGCAGATGACACAAAACTTTGAAGAGTAGTAAACAGTGAGGAGGATAGTGGTAGACTTCAAGAGGATAAAGACAGGCTGATGGCATGGGCGGACATGTGGCAGATGAAATTTAATGCAGAAAAATTCTAAGTGATCATTTTGGTCCGAAGAACGAGAGGCAATATAAACTAGAAGGCGCAACTAAAAGGGGTACAAGAACAGAGATCTGGGAGTATATGTGCACAAATTGTTGAAGGTGGCAGGGCAGGTTGAGAAAGTGGTTAAAAAGCATACGGGATACTGGGCTTTATAAATAGAGGCATCGAGTACAAAAGTATGGAAGTCATGAAGAATCTTTATAAAACACTGCTTCGGCCACAACTGGAATATTGTGTCCAGTTCTGGGCACTGTACTTTAGGAAAGATGTGAAGGCCTCAGAGAGGGTGCAGAAGAGATTTACTAGAATGATTCCAGGGATGAGGGACTTTAGTTACATGGATAGACTGGAGAAGCTGGGGTTGTCCTCCTTGGAACAAAGAAGGTTGCGAGGAGATTTGGTAGAGGTATTCAAAATCATGAAGTATCCAGACAGAGTAGGTAGAGAGAAACTGTTTCCCATTGGCAGAAGGGTCAAGGACCAAAGGACGTAGATTTAAGGTGATTGGCAAAAGAACCAAAGGTGACATGAGGAAAAACACAGCAAGTGGTTAGGATCTGGAATGCAATGCCAGAGGGGATGGAGGAGGCAGATTCAATCATGGCCTTCAAAAAGGGAACTGAATAAGTACTTGAAAGGAAAAAATTTGCAGGGCTATGGAGAGCGCGCAGGGGAGTAGATTGCTTTTACATAGAGCCGGCGTAGCCTCGATGGGCCAAATGGCCTCCTTCCGTGCTGTAACCTGTATGATTCTAACTGGTCCATGTCTGTGCTTATGCACTGCACGAGCCTTCTCCCAGCCTAATTCATCTAACCCTATCAGCGAATCACATATCCTTCTATTCCTTTCTCACTCGTGTTTATCTAGACTCCCCTTAACTGCATCTATGCTATTCATCTCAACTACTCCTTGTGATGGTGAGCTCCACATTCTCACCACTGAGTAAAGATGTTTCTCTTGAATTCCTTATTGGATTTATATTTATGGCCCCTAGTTTTGGACTCCCCACATGTGAAAACTATAACTATATAGTTTGTACATGTGCAAAGGAACAAACAATAAAACAAACATTGAGTTTGAGATTCTTTTTGCGGGGGGGCGGGCAGGGAAATTGTGCAGCTTTCAAATGGCAGATCTGCAGGTCGTAAACATTTCAGTACAATTGGAAATCACTAAGTTCAGAAACTTATGGGACTTGCCAATCTCTTCCCCTTTGGTCCTCCTATAACAAACGCTACTGGGTTAAGTGCTAGTATACAATAGAAAGAATAATTGGAAAGATCAAAACCAGTTGGACTCAGACCACAGTGAACAGAGGGACTGTCAGGCTTGTGCAGAGACGAGACTAGGTTTACCTATATCAGGTGATTCTCAAGAAGAAAGTTTCAGATGACAGAATTAAGATGCATTTACACTAGGAGTGCAGCTGACTGCAAATGCTCAGGCCTCCCACGGTCAGTGACATTCCATACCGTAAGTGTGCTCAGGGTCTGAGAACCAAAAGAAACTTGTGCCTTTAACGTAGTTAAAAGTCCCACGGCACTTTATGGGAGTGTAAATCAGACAAAGAGCGAGACCGAGCCAAAAAGGAGACATTAGGACAAGGTGACCAAACGTTTGGTCAAAGAGGTAGGTTTTAATCAGCGTCTTAAAAACGACAATGTAGACCCACCAAAAACCTAGGTCTACATTTGTGCTGTCAGTTCAAGGGAGCTATTTTAGTAACGTAATCTAGACAGCCAGTCCCATTTGCTCTTGATGGGGGCTCCATACAATAACGCAGCCAATCACTTTATTGAGACACAGCTTCTGGGTTGAAATGTAAAAGCAGGAGAAGCAGTTGCAAGAACTTTGCTCGCCTGAAACCAGGTGTGAAGCCCAAGTTTAAACCTGTTTTTAGATTCACAGTTAAAAATCAGACAAAAAAGAGAAAGATGGTGACGTTCTCAATACCGTTTAAGCTAGTTGGCAGCAACAAGTCATTAAAAGCAATGACAGGCACTTTTCTTCATAGCAGCCATGCAATGTAATTTACCATCTCAATGGTGATAATAGCACTTGTTGAAGGGGCAACTGGAGGTGGCAACACTTTGGGTAACAGTGGAAGAAACCGGATGCATTGAGGTGGTGAGATTCGTAACCACTGCAACGCATTGGAGCTGGGGCTAGTCACTGCATGACGACCAGGGACAGACCGACACAAACCAGTCCTACAAAACAAGAGCAGCTGCAGATACATTTTTGGACAAACCAACCAATGTATAGCAGCTCCAGGAGAGTACATTGGCTTTACAGGCTGTATCCTAATAAAGGCTTGTAGGGAAGGAAGGAGAGCACAAGTGCATTTCATTAGGTCCTGTGTGTAACACTTTGCATAGTATGCTCAGGATTCCCCATTTGGCTTGGGGGTGGGGTAATGAAAAAAAAAAGAGAAATGATAATGTAGAAAAGAAAGACTTGCATTTATATAGTGCCTTTCATGACCTCAGGATGTCCCAAAGTGCTTTAAAGCCAATGGAGTATTTTTGAAGTGTGATCACTGTTGTAACGTAGGAAACGCAGCAGCCAATTTGCACACAGCAAAGTCCCATCAACGGCAATTAAATAACGACCAGGTAATCTGTTTTTAGGTGATGTTGGTTGAGTGATAAATATTGTCCAGGACACCAGGGAGAACTTCTCTGCCGTTCTTAAAAGGTCCCACAGCATTATTGTGATGTCCAACCGAGACGGCAGATGGGGCTCTTGGTTTAGCGTCTCATTCGAAAGACAGATGTCCTAGTGGGCTCAAAATTAACAATGTAAAAAGGATTGAAGTTGGAGAGTCATAAAAACCCCTTTCCTTAAAAAAAATCTCTGGACTGAAGATTGTAATACCAAAACTATACCATGAAACTACTCTGGTTTACAAGGAGGTTTTCCTAAACCACTTGCTCAAAATCGGCCAAAGTGGTCACTGCCCACAATGACTCAATGGAGATGATTACCTATGAGTTACGTTAAGAACAGATCTGGCAAAACTCATTGAAACCAACACGAAGCAAGGCCCTGACACTCTTAAAAAGGACTTTAAACATGCACTGTCTTTGCTGTTGAATTGACTAGTGTGCAAAAACACAAAAATAAATTGGCCCACGTTAACATTTCTGGGAGATCAATGCGGTTTGTTGAATGTAGAAACACAAACAGGCCCAGTCATTGCTATCGTGTAACGCAATGGCAGAACAAATGATGTTAACTTGCAAACAGCTGAAATTTGAGTGCCATTTAATTTTTTGCCTGCCACCATATCCAGTTTCTCTTCGCTCCTCATTTAGAAAGTTATTCAATTTCTCAAACAAAAGGAACAAATGCAGAGAATTCTGCAAGGAATCACAAAACAAACCTGAACAGCCAACAGGGTTTCCACACTAGGGGAACAGGAGAGGGGGGGAAAAAAAAGCAAAATGCATGCAAGTCAGCTAGCTCCAACTAAATCACCACAAACGTCAGCACAAACCTTGGAGCAGGCTGACTACCTGCTTTCTTCATGGAATTGCTTGCGGCAAATCTGCTGGCGGGGGTGGGGCAGGGAAGGAAAGAAATAAAGTAAAAAATAATCTGCAAAATCTGGTCAATTGTCCCAATTTACAGTGTACAGTATGTTGCAAAATTGCATTTATTCCATCAAAACAATTTCTAACCCTCCCCAACACACCTTCCCTCTGCATCTTTGTACACATGATGTGGAGATGCCGGTGATGGACTGGGGTTGACAATTATAAACAATTTTACAACACCAAGTTATAGTCCAGCAATTTTATTTTAAATTCACAAGCTTTCGGAGATTTTCTCCTTCCTCAGGCAAATGTTTCAAGATCTCCTTGAATGTTTCAAGTATCTTTGTACACAGCCAGCAGAAAACCTTATACTGCATTGTATAAGTTAACAAGGTTTCCCATTTAGGAGTGAAATCAGGAAGAACTTTTTCAGACAAAAGGGTAGTGGAAATCTGGAACTCGCTCCCTCCCAAAAGGCTATGGTCAATTGAAATTTTCAAGACTAAGATCGATAGATTTCTGATGAGTAAGGGTATCAAGGGATATGGAGCAAAGGCAGGTAAAATGGATCCGAGGTACATACCAGCT
Organism: Heptranchias perlo; assembly: GCF_035084215.1. Taxonomy (NCBI): domain Eukaryota; kingdom Metazoa; phylum Chordata; class Chondrichthyes; order Hexanchiformes; family Hexanchidae; genus Heptranchias; species Heptranchias perlo. Next base: position 12,075,740 of record NC_090331.1, on the reverse strand, counting down.
GTGATCTAAGTGAATGGTGGAACAGGCAAGGGGCTGAATGCCCTTCTCTGGTTCCTACATATTTTACGAGGGACATTTTTTTGTATAAATAAATGCATGCTTCTTTATGTCCCAGATTAAATCTAGTCAGTCAATGTGTGAGGGGCAATGTTTGAGACCATTTATGTGAAAGGTTTTGACAAATTACAGACAAAACACTAGTCAAAATTGAAAAGTACCAATTTGCAGAATGTCGAGAGTTGATCCATGAATGACAGCAGAAGATGGATTAACATCTGCCACAAACCAAACATTAGCATAGCAATAAATGGTGGAAATGCACAGCAGGGCAATCAGCATCCATCAGCGATTGATATCTTAACATCCTGGGTGCGATTTCCACCCCCAAAAAAAAATGGTTACACCAAAAAAATGAACCCATTCTTCCCTTAGATGCTGATTAACCTCCAACCTTTCCGGTTTTTATTTTGGATTCCCAGGACTCGTTTTCTTTTTGCCTCCTTCAGTTTAGCAACCAGTTGCCATGTGAATGCAAGCCTCCTTTATCCTTGTTGAAAGATCTCACCCAGCAGCTTTCAGTGCTGAAAACAAATTTCCTCCCCATTTGGCCAACTAAGCAGCAATCAAACCATTGGCTACCGGCACTGCGGAAGTCAAAAAGAATTGTGACTAAGCTCTTGCTCTGCTCAACAACTTCCTATAAATAACTTGCACTCCGTAGCGGTCTTACTGAGGGTGGGAGGGGGGAGGAAACCACACACTTATCTAAAGCGTCATGGCTTAAAGAAAATCTTAACCACGTGGTTTATGAGCCACAATTCTTTGGAAGATTTTGCAGCAGTGATGCAATCCTTAGATTGCAGTCTGAAGCAATGACATTCCTGACAGCAAGTGTGCACAAGGTCATAAATTCCATTATTCACAATAAAGCAGCAGGATTGGGAAACAGCATCCTTTCTGGGTATGCTCCTGACATTTCAAAAATTAAAGTTACTAGAAAATCTCCCCATGATGCAGCTCAGTGTCAGAAGAAGCACTTCATAGTATGTACAGCACAGGAGATGACCATTCGGCCCATCATACCTGTGCCAGCTCTTTGAGAAAGCTATCCCCTTATCCAATTAGTCCCATTCCCCTGCTCTTTCCCCAATAGCCCTGTACATTTCCCCCCCCTTCAAGTATTTATCCAACTCCCTTTTGAAAGTTATTATTGAATCTGCTTCCACCACCCCTTCAGGCAGTGCATTCCAGATCATCATAACTCGCTGCATAAAAATGTTTCCTCATGTCACCTCTGGCTCTTTTGCCAATCACCTTAAATCTGTGTCCTCTGGTTACTGGTCCTTCTGCCACTGGAAACAGTTTCTCCTTATTTACTCTGTCAAAACCGGTCATGATTTTGAATACCTCTCAGATCTCCCCTTAACCTTCTCCGTTCTGAGGACCCCGGCTTCTCCACATAATTGAAGTCCCTCATCCCTGGCACCATTCTGGTAAATCCTTCCTAAAGTGTGGCGCCCAGAACTGAACACAATACTCCAGCTGAGGCCTAACCAAAGTTTTAGCAAACCTTCCTTGCTTTTGTACTCTATGCCTCTATTTATAAAGCCAAGGATCCCATGTATTTTTGTTTTTTTTTAAAAAAAAACAGCCTTCTCAACTTGTCCTGCCACCTTCAAAGACTTCATAGAATCTTACAGCACAGATGGAGGCCATTCGGCCCGTCGTGCCTCTTCCGGCTCTTTCAAAGAGCTATCCAAATTAGTCCCACTCCCCTGCTCTTTCCCCATAGTCCTGCAGTTTTCTCAACACATTTATCCAATTCCCTTTTGAAAGTTACTATTGAATCTGCTTCCTTATGAGGACTGAAGCATTAAACCACTTAGTCTGCTGCTAAAGTGTAGGTGTGCATCCCTTTAAGGATGACATCCAGATTGCTCTTAGCAAACGCTCAGGTCAAATGGAGGCCAGACTGGCTCAAACTTTTTAGTCTGACTCTTTAAAAAAAGGTCTCCGAGAAGGCAGATGTTTTAATTCCTGATCAATAAAGTATTTCCTATTCCTGGAAGTTTGTGGGGGGCAGGGCGGGTAGGAGGAGAGGGGGAGGTCTCTGTAGGATCCAAGTGATTGACATTTTTGCTTTCTAGTTTGTTAAAAAAGTGACAAATGTGTGTATAGAAGTGTAATGTACAAAATGCACACCACACACTATTACAGGTGCAGCGTTTCTCATTTAATTTACTTATTACAAGCGAATTCAAATTGTTGCGGTCACAAGCAAGGCACAGCTTTACAATACCACAATATTTTGTAAGTTTGCAGCACTGTGCTTTGAAATGGGGATGTGCAGCCCAAGAGAGAGTTTGACATGCAATTCTCCACCAGAAAGCAAGCAGACACCACTCCAGCATCTGATGTACACAGCTTAAAAAAAAAATCACATTCCAAAAGCCTCCTGAAAACTAGCCTGTGTCTTTGGTCAGTTGCCTCCTACTTCCCGCCTAATGTCCCCCAGCCCCCCTCCTAAAAGCACCTTGGGATGCTTTGTTACGCTATGCAAATGTAAGACATACTAATCACAACTTAATAGTATTTATTAAACAGGTTTTTTTGGGTTATAACTGAACAATCACAAGCATTACTGTGGAGTGGATTTAAAAGTTTTACTGTTTTAAAAAAAAAATCTGTCTTTTCACACCACAAAATCAAATTCACACAGGGTCAAACCTAAAGCATTAAGACAAATCCAAAACAGCTGAAAGTGAGAAGTCATGTTTTAAAAAGAACAGATGCAATATTCCAATGTTAAGTTAGAAATCTGGAAGGAAGGGAGGAATATGGATTATACAGATGTTTTTTTATTGCTGCAGGGAGCCAAAGCACTAAATTACTGAATCTATCCTTACTGCTGAGGATACACTTCCTTGGGACTGTGCAAAAAGCTATAGCAGTTTTTATGCATTTGTTCACAATTATCTACAGCGATAGAAACTGCTCTGGCTGGCAGAGCTCCAACAGGTAACGTCAGAGCGTAGACGGACAATGGTTTATGGCTTAGGATTTTCCCTGTGCTGACTGGTTTTCCTGCACTTTCATAGGAAGGAACAAGAGGCAGCCAGATGCTATCTAGATACTCACGACCTTCCGCCCACACAACATAAAAAAAGAGCCAAGTGCCCTCAGCCGCGAGCCACTCGCAAATATCCCAGCAGCCAGCTATAGAGGCCCCCGCCGCCAGCTATAGAGGCCCACGCCAATGAATAGAAGACAGACAGACTTGCATTTATATCGTGCCTTTCACCACCTCAGGACATCCCAAAGCACTTTACAGCCAATGAAGTGCTGTTGAAGTGTTGTCACTGTTGTAGTGTAGGAGACGTGGCAGCCAATTTGTGCACAGCAAGATCCCACAAACAATGTGATAATGACCAGATAATTTTTTTATTTTTTTTTTTAAAGTGATGTTGGTTGAGGGATAAATATTGACCAGGACACCTGGGAGAACTGCCCATTTCATCTGCTAAACAGTGCCATGAGATCTTTTATGTCCAGCTGAGAGGGCAGAGATGGGGCCTCGTATTAACGTCTCACCCAAAAGACAGCACCTCCGACAGTGCAGCACTCCCTCAGTGCTGTACTGAGTGTCAGCCTAGATTATGTGCTCAAGTCTCTGGAGTGGGACTTGAACCCACAACTTTTTGACTCAGAGGCGAGAGTGTTACCCACTGAGCCACAGCTGACACTAGAATAAGTTTCTTGGGTCCTGATTTAGCTGCATGGTATAAGGAGGAGGAAGAGGAAGAAAAGGGGTATGGGGAGAAAGCGGGAATACGATCTTGAGATAGAGGATCCGCCATGATCATATTGAACGGCAGAGCAGGCTTGAAGGGCCGAATGGCCTACTCCTGCTTCTATTTTCTATGTTTCTAAAAAAAGACATCACATACATGAAACTGCTCCCAGCACAGACCAAATCCACTTTTTAAAAAACAAAAAAAGGACTTCAAAATAAATTTTTTATTCTGAATTTCTGAAGGGTCACAAGGGCATTGTCCATTTTGAGGTAGCAACTCTGGTGCCGAAGCTATGAAAACCAGGCATCTTGATGCACAATCTCAAATGGATTCCATTTACTACTCACCACTGGAATAAATTTTTGCACTCTCTTTGGGGATGTGAAATCAGGTCAAGCAAGTGGCGTTTAACTTTATGTAGCACCTTTCTTTCCTCAGATATGGAGCCACAGGCAAGGACCTATCAACTGGTACCTCATCCAAATGGCCGTTCGCCTTATGGGCTCAATTCCAAGCTCCATAGAAGCGTGCTCTCCATCAGGGTCCCTTGTGGTGTCAGCCATGGCTCAGCGGTAGCACTCTCACCTCAGTCAGAAGGCTGTGGGTTCAAGCTCCACTCCAGAAGACTTGAGCACAAAATTCTAGGCTGACTCCAGTGCAGTATTGAGGGAGCACTGCACTAGGGGAGGTGCCGTTTTTCGGATGAGATGTTAAGTAGCGGACATAAAAAGATCCCACGGCACTATTTTGAAGAGCAGGGGTGTTTACCCAGGATTCTGGACAATGTTTATCCCTCAACCAAAACAAAAAAAAAATTCTGGTCATCAACACATTGCTATTGGTGGGATCTTGCTGTGTGAAAATAGGCTGCCACATTTCCTACATTACAAACAGTGACTACACCGTTAAGTCCCTCATTGGCTGTAAAGCCCTACGGAACGTCATGAAAGACGCTATAGAAATGCAAGTCAGTCTTTCTTTGATAGTCATCAGGTGTGGCAATCCCATTTCAATCCACCTCCCCCACACACACAAAACACTCAGACCAAACGTGGAGTCTCTGTAGGCAAGATCAGCTACCTCAGTACAGACCAGGAATGCGATCCAACAGCAAATTTGCCAACTGACCCAAAAGACCATGTTAATATTTTCAAACTTTCCAAAACATAAAAATATTCCAAAGAAATCTTGAGACCAAATGTCACTGAGATCAGACTTCTAAATAAAACTTCACATCTCCTGTTTTTAAAACCAACCTTGGCGCTCCCTTGACAGGTAATGACTTGCCCATGTGTTGCTGTTCCAGTTGGATCATGGCGCCACCGAGATTTTGGTTCAACTGTGAAGGAACACACAAAAATAAATCCTAAGTGATCAGAGGGGAGAACTTCTCGAAAAATTTATCCACCGGGGTTTGGAACTTAAAACTTGCGCTGGGGCAGAAAGAGGAAACAGTAGCTCCAAAGTGGAAACTGTTGGCCTGAACTCTACACTCCCCTAACAGCAATATGGCTCCAATGAATTTAACAGTTGCGGATTAGCAGTGGGGGAGGAGGAAAAAAAAAAATCGGAGAAAAGAAAGCAAAGTGAATTTTCCTCAGCTCACAAATCATTGAACAGTTATTATTCATATTCAGGATGACTGATATTACCAACTCTAACTGTAGCTCAATTTAAAAGAAATTAATAAATCAAAATCAGGCAAGAAACGTGGCCACCAACCATTGGGAGGCTCCCCAATTAATGCTCGCTATCACAACCATCTCATTCCTGCAAACACAACCTGGCTTGGCCCTTGTATCCCTACAATATCAATGATTACCACTGGCAACATTTCCTTCGATACACACATTTTAAAGACGACCAAACCGAATACACAACCCCCTTTTCCGGTCTCCAATTTTAACTTAGTACAGCAATGTCAATGCCCCATCTGTATGTTGCGCTTAAGCACCAAATAAGCCCTCCTATATTCTACACCTCCAGCTCTATATAGCATTGAAGTCCAGAATCATCATAACATCCTCTATCCCAACTCATTCTTTCCAAGAATCTCAAAATGTCTACACTTCATCTCAGTCCACCCTTCCTCCTATATCCTACAGGATTTTAAACCAAAGCTTGGGATTCACGAATCACTACGTTTTTTTTTTAAAATTTAAACGTTTACCTAGTCTATCCTACTCTTCATCTGGGTGATGTCCTGTGAGGTTTCGGACACTTCATCTAATATAGTCAATGAAAAGATAAAACATTTGCTTAAACTGTAAAGACAAAAAATATTCAGTTCAGGACTTCAGCATAATACTGCAGGTTATCTAGAAGTGGGGCGTGCTGGTCACGGTTTTGTTTACCTTTAGTCACTCGCAGCTTTTAAAAGAAAAAAAAAAGAAATTAAAACCCCAAAATACCAAGCCAAGAAATCACCTCATACCTTGCCCATTTCTTTATGAAATGTCTCTTCCAGCCCAGCTATACTTTGGAATGTGTTCACATAAAAACCAACACGACTGTAAAAGAAAAAAAAAAAGAGAAACAGAACTCATGAAAGAGAGCAAGTTGATACATAGTCCAGCACAGGACTCAAAAACTTGGGTCACTGCAAAGTTATTAATTGAAGTCAATAGTTTGAACTGCTTTATGCAGCAACGAGGAAAGATATACAAAAGTAAATAATCCCGATGAACACAAGTCTTAGAAACAAATTTTGCAGCAAGGCAGTCAGCACCAGGGAATGGTACAGATTACCTTCCAGGTGGGGCCCCTCATCAGAACTGGCCATGCAGTCTGTATTCACTCCACATTTCCAGCATTCATGATCTCTTGTAGTCTTTTCCATGGGTTACAAGTTTTGTGGAAGCCTGACCTACACCAAGGCAAACTTCGGTCTCAAGTCTCCTTGCCACCTTTCTCCTGAGTAACCCTCTTTCATTGGAACAGGAAAAAATTAAACGTGGCAGTTGTTTTGGTTGGGGGGGGGGGAAAGAGGAGGATGAGGAGGAAAAGGAAAAACTATGAAGTAAACATCAACCATTAGAATAATCCAATTTGGGCAATGCTGTTTTAAGTGTTTGGGGGCAGCATTAAAAAAAAAGTTGTCCCAGGTATTCTCCCTCCCCTCAGACTTTTCACATCCTGTCCCACCGTCAGGGCTAAAAGCAAGAATTCGCAACGGGGTACAGAATGGGCTTGGATTCCCACTCATCCCCTCCAATAAAGCAACACACAGCAAACCACACGAATAATCCAGGAAACTAATTTAGAAGTCTGAACTTTGTCCTTGTATTTTTGGACAGATGTTAGATCTCACTTATGGTGGCAATTCTTTACTCATCTCTAAATTGGACACAGATGGGGCATGAGTAATACCATTAACCTAGGCAGGATGGAGTTAGATTGTAAACACCCCCTTCCCCACAGTGCCAGAGAAACGTCCACAGCATGTGGTAATGAAGCACCTGTTCCATTTTATTAAACCCGTCTTACACAGAATGTTTGATGTTTTGAAGATCATTTTTGCAAAAAAATACAAACGCATCTGATCAGTCCTCAGCCGACACCATTCCAGGGCAGTGCAGTAAGGGCACTCTTCGCCACTGTAGAGGGAAGTGTGCATGCTCACTTCTGGTACTGCTGTTCACCCATTTCCCTTTGCAGCTAGAGATATACTTGCATTTCTACAGCTAAACCTTTGAAAACTTGAATATAGAAAGTTCAAAGGGGAGGCGAGAAAGGAAATGAGGGGCAAAGAGTATGAGAATAGACTGGCGGCCAACATAAAAAGGGAATCCAAAAGTCTTCTATAGACATGTAAACAGTAAACGGGTAGAAAGAGAGGTGGGACCAATAGGGACCAAAAAGATCTATGCATGGTGGCAGAGGTACTAAATGAGTACTTTGCATCTGTCTTTACCAAGAAGATGCTGCCAGAGTCACAGTGAGTGAAGATGTAGTTGAGATACTGGATGGGGTAAAAATTGAGAAAGAGGAGATACTAGAAAGGCTAGCTGTATTTAGAGGTAGATAAGTCACCCGGTCCAGATGGGAAGCATCCTAGGTTGCTGAGGGAAGTAAGGGTGGAAATTGCAGAGGTACTGACCATAAGCTGCCAAACATCCTTAGATACAGGGGTGGTGCCAGAGGACTGGAGAATTGCAGATGTTACACCCTTGTTCAAAAAAGGGTATAAGGATCAACCCAGCAACTACAGGCATCGGTAGTGGGGAAACTTTTAGAAACAATAATTTAGGACAAAATTAAGTCACTTGGACAAGTCTGGAATAATAAAAAGGAAAGCCAGCACAGATTTGTTAAAGGCAAATAGTGTTTAACCAACTTGATTGTTACCTCATTAAAAAAAGTCAGAGGGTTGATGAGGGCAATGTGATTGATGGTTTATATCGACCTTCAAAAGGCGTTTGATAAAAAGTGCCACATAATCGGCTTGTCTTAAAAGTTGAAGCCCATGGAATAAAAGGGGCAGTGGCAGCATGGATACAAAATTGGCTAAGTAATAGGAAACAGTAGTGGTGAACGGCTGTTTTGCAGACTGGAGAAAGGTATATAATGGTGTTCCCCAGAGCACAATTTCAAAATTTGCAGATGACAAAACTTGGAAGGGTAGTAAGCAGTGAGAAGGATAGTGACAGACGTCAAGAGGACAGACAGGCTGGTGGAATGGGTGAACAATTGGCAGATGAAATTTGCGAAATGATACAATTTGGTAGGAAGAGTGAGGAGAGGCAATATAAACTAAAGGGTACAATTCTAAAAGTGTAAAGGAACAGAGATCTGCGGGTACATGTGCACAAAATTGAAGGTGGCAGGACAGGTTGAGAAAGCAGTTAGGAAAGCATACAGGATGCTGGACTATATAAATAGATGCATAGAGTACAAAATCAAGGAGGTTACGATGAGCGTTTATAAAATACTAGTTTGGCCACAGCTGGAGTATTGTGTCCAGTTCTGGGCACTGCACTTTAGGAAGTATGTGAAGGCCTTAGAGAGGGTGCAGAAAAGATTTACTAGAATGGTACCAGGGATGAGGAACTTTAGTTACATGGATAGACTGGAGAAGCTGGGGTTGTTCTCCTTGGAACAGAGACGGTTGAGAGGAGATTTGATAGAGGTATTCAAAATCATGAAGGGTCTGGACAGAGTAGAGAGAAACTGTTCCCACTGGCAGAGGGGTAAAGACCCAGAGGGCACAGATTTAAGGTGATTGGCAAAAGAACCAAAGGTGACATGAGAAAAAAAACTTTTTTTTAAAAACAAAGCAAGTGGTTGTGATCTGGAATGACCACCTGAGAGTGGTGAAGGCAGATTCAATCATGGCTTTCAAAAGGGAATTGGATAATTACTTGAAGGGAAAAAATTTGCATGGCTACGGGAATAGGGCAGGGGCGTGGGACTAGCAGAATTGCTCTTGGAGAGCTGGCTTGGACTCGATGGGCAGAATGGCCTCCTTCCATGCTGTAATGATTCTATGAAATGATCCCTTTATTCCTACTCTGTTTTCTGCCTGTTAACCAATCCATGTCAATAGAATCATAGAATCATAGAATCATAGAAGTTACAACATGGAAACAGGCCCTTCGGCCCAACATGTCCATGTCGCCCAGTTTATACCACTAAGCTAGTCCCAATTGCCTGCACTTGGCCCATATCCCTCTATACCCATCTTACCCATGTAACTGTCCAAATGCTTTTTAAAAGACAAAATTGTACCCGCCTCTACTACTGCCTCTGGCAGCTCGTTCCAGACACTCACCACCCTTTGAGTGAAAAAATTGCCCCTCTGGATCCTTTTGTATCTCTCCCCTCTCACCTTAAATCTGTGCCCCCTCGTTATAGACTCCCCTACCTTTGGGAAAAGATTTTGACTATCGACCTTATCTATGCCCCTCATTATTTTATAGACTTCTATAAGATCACCCCTTAACCTCCTACTCTCCAGGGAATAAAGTCCCAGTCTGTCTAACCTCTCCCTGTAAGTCAAACCATCAAGTCCCGGTAGCATCCTAGTAAATCTTTTCTGCACTCTTTCTAGTTTAATAATATCCTTTCTATAATAGGGTGACCAGAACTGTACACAGTACTCCAAGTGTGGCCTCACCAATGCCCTGTACAACTTCAACAAGACATCCCAACTCCTGCATTCAATGTTCTGACCAATGAAACCAAGCATGCTGAATGCCTTCTTCACCACCCTATCCACCTGTGACTCCACTTTCAAGGAGCTATGAATCTGTACTCCTAGATCTCTTTGTTCTATAACTCTCCCCAACGCCCTACCATTAACGGAGTAGGTCCTGGCCCGATTCGATCTACCAAAATGCATCACCTCACATTTATCTAAATTAAACTCCATCTGCCATTCATCGGCCCACTGGCCCAATTTATCAAGATCCCGTTGCAATCCTAGATAACCTTCTTCACTGTCCACAATGCCACCAATCTTGGTGTCATCTGCAAACTTACTAACCATGCCTTCTAAATTCTCATCCAAATCATTAATATAAATAACAAATAACAGCGGACCCAGCACCGATCCCTGAGGCACACCGCTGGACACAGGCATCCAGTTTGAAAAACAACCCTCGACAACCACCCTCTGTCTTCTGTCGTCAAGCCAATTTTGTATCCAATTGGCTACCTCACCTTGGATCCCATGAGATTTAACCTTATGTAACAACCTACCATGCGGTACCTTGTCAAATGCTTTGCTGAAGTCCATGTAGACCACGTCTACTGCACAGCCCTCATCTATCTTCTTGGTTACCCCTTCAAAAAACTCAATCAAATTCGTGAGACATGATTTTCCTCTCACAAAACCATGCTGACTGTTCCTAATTAGTCCCTGCCTCTCCAAATGCCTGTAGATTCTGTCCCTCAGAATACCCTCTAACAACTTACCCACTACAGATGTCAGGCTCACTGGTCTGTAGTTCCCAGGCTTTTCCCTGCCGCCCTTCTTAAACAAAGGCACAACATTTGCTACCCTCCAATCTTCAGGCACCTCACCTGTAGCGGTGGATGATTCAAATATCTCTGCTAGGGGACCCGCAATTTCCTCCCTAACCTCCCATAACGTCCTGGGATACATTTCATCAGGTCCCGGAGATTTATCTACCTTGATGCGCGTTAAGACTTCCAGCACCTCCCTCTCTGTAATATGTACACTCCTCAAGACATCACTATTTATTTCCCCAAGTTCCCTAACATCCATGCCTTTCTCAACCGTAAATACCGATGTGAAATATTCATTCAGGATCTCACCCATCTCTTGTGGTTCCGCACATAGATGACCTTGTTGATCCTTAAGAGGCCCTACTCTCTCCCTAGTTACCCTTTATGTATTTGTAGAAGCTCTTTGGATTCACCTTTGCCTGATCTGCCAAAGCAATCTCATATCCCCTTTTTGCCCTCCTGATTTCTCTCTTAACTCTACTCCGGCAATCTCTATACTCTTCAAGGGATCCACTTGATCCCAGCTGCCTATGCATGTCATATGCCTCCTTCTTTTTGACTAGTGCCTCAATCTCCCGAGTCATCCAAGGTTCCCTACTTCTACCAGCCTTGCCCTTCACTTTATAAGGAATGTGCTTACCCTGAACCCTGGTTAACACACTTTTGAAAGCCTCCCACTTACCAGACGTCCCTTTGCCTGCCAACAGACTCTCCCAATCAACTTCTGAAAGTTCCTGTCTAATACCATCAAAATTGGCCTTTCCCCAATTTAGAATTTTAACTTTTGGGCCAGACCTATCCTTCTCCATAGCTATCTTAAAACTAATGGAATTATGATCACTGGTCCCAAAGTGATCCCTCACTAACACTTCTGTCACCTGCCCTTCCTTATTTCCCAAGAGGAGGTCAAGTTTTGCCCCCTCTCTAGTCGGGCCATCCACATACTGAATGAGAAATTCCTCCTGAATACACTCAACAAATTTCTCTCCATCCAAGCCCCTAATGCTATGGCTGTCCCAGTCAATGTTGGGAAAGTTAAAGTCCCCTACTATTACCACCCTATTTTTCTTGCAGCTGTCTGTAATCTCCTTACATATTTGCTCCTCAATTTCCCGTTGACTATTTGGGGGTCTGTAGTACAATCCTATCAAAGTGATCTCTCCCTTCTTATTTTTCAGTTCTACCCATATGGACTCAGTGGGCGAACCCTCGGATATATCCCCTCTCACTACTGCCGTGATGTTCTCCCTAATCAAGAACGCAACTCCCCCTCCTCTCTTACCTCCTGCTCTATCTTTCCTATAGCATCTGTACCCTGGAACATTGAGCTGCCAGTCCTGCCCCTCCCTTAGCCATGTTTCAGTAATAGCTATAACATCCCAGTCCCATGTACCCATCCATGCCCTGAGTTCATCTGCCTTGCCCATCAGACTTCTTGCATTGAAATAAATGCAGTTTAATCTAGACTTCCCTTGGTCTTTGCCCTGCTTTCTCAGACCATCTGTCCGGTCATGTTCTGTACACTCTCCCTTACTGCCTTTTGTTTCTGTCACCACTTTATTTCCCACTGACTTCCTGCATCGGTTCCCATCCCCCTGCCACATTAGTTTAAACCCTCCCCAACAGCACTGGCAAACACTCCCCCTAGGACATTGGTTCCAGTCCTGCCCAGATGCAGACCGTCCAATTTGTACTGGTCCCACCTCCCCCAGAACCGGTTCCAATGGCCCAGGAATTTGAATCCCTCCCTCTTGCACCATCTCTCAAGCCACGTATTCATCTTAGCTATCCTGTCATTCCTACTCTGACTAGCCCGTGGCACTGGTAGCAATCCTGAGATTACTACCTTTGAGGTCCTACTCTTTAGTTTAACTCCTAACTCCCTAAATTCAGCTTGTAGGACCTCATCCTGTTTTTTACCTATATCGTTGGTGCCTATATGCACCACGACAACTGGCTGTTCACCCTCCCCCTCCAGAATGTCCTGCAGCCGCTCCGAGACATCCTTGACCCTTGCACCAGGGAGGCAACATACCATCCTGGAGTCTCGGTTGCGTCCGCAGAAACGCCTGTCTATTCCCCAATATATTACCTCCAATCCCATGAACTCTAATCTTGTGTAACAACCTCTTGTGTAGCACCTTAAATGAATGCCTTTTGAAAATCCAAATATACTACATCCACTTGTTCCTTCATCTATCCTGCCAGTTACATCCTCAAAAAACTAATAGATTTGTCAAACACGATTTCCCTTTCATTAAATCATGTTGACTCTGCCTAATCATATTTTCCCAGCTACTGATGTCAGGCTAACTGGTTGAGAGTTACAATCTATATTAATGACTTAGATGAAGGGACTGAGTGTAATGTGTCCAAGTTTACTGACGATACAAAGATAGGTGGAAAAGTAAGCTGTGAGGAGAACAGAGTCTGCAAAGAGATAGACAGACTAAGTGAGTGGGCAAGAAGGTGGCAGATGGAGTATAAAGTGGGAAAATGGGAGATTATTCACTTTGGTGGGAAAAACAGAACATTTTTTAAAATGGTAAGAAACTATTAAATGTTGGTGTAGAGACTTGGGCGTCTTCGTACAAGAAACAAAGTTAGTATGCAGGTACAGCAGGCAATTAGGAAAGCAAATTGCATGATGGGTTTTATTGCACAGGGGTTGGAGTACAAGAGTAACAAAGTCTTACTACAGTTGTACAGGGCTTTAGTGAGACCTCATCTGGAGTACTGCATACAGTTTTAGTCTCCTTATCTAAGGAAGGATATACTGGCCTTGTAGACGGCACAACGAAGGTTCACTAGATTAATTTCTAGGATGACATGGTTGTCCTATGAACAGAGGTTGAGTAGCATGGGCCTATACTCTCAAGTTTAGAAGAATGAGAGGTGATCTCATTGAAACATGCAAGATTATGAGGGTACTTGACAGGATAGATGTTGAGAGATTGTTTCCCCTTTCTAGAGAGTCTAGAACTAGGGGGCATAGTCACAGGATAAGGGATCGGCCATTCAAGACTGAGATGAGGAGAAATTTCTTCAGAGGGCTCCGAGTCTTTGGAATTCTCTACCCCAGAGGGCTGCGGATGCTGAGTCATTGGATATATTCAAGGCTGAGATAGATAGATTTTTGGAGTCTAGGGGAATCAAGGGATATGGGGGATCAGGCTGGAAGGTGGAGTTGAGGTTGAAGAACAGCCATGATCCGAATGAATGGCGGAGCAGGCTCAAGGGCCGTATGGCCTACTCCTGCTACTATTTCATATGTTCTTATAGTTCCCTGTTTTCTCTCTCCCTCCTTCCTTTCTTGAATAGTGGGGTTACATTTGGTACCTTCCAATCCACAAGGACCGTTCTAGAATCTAGGGAATTCTGGAAGATCAAAACCAATGCATCCACTATCTCTGTAGCCACCTCTTCAAATCCTAGGGAATTTAGAGGAGCATAGAACAAGGATAATGCAATAATCGTGGGGGGCTTTAATCTTTATTAGGCAAACTAAATTGGCAAAAGTAGCTTGGACGAGTTCATGGAATGCATTTAAGATAGTTAAATTTAAGATGCTAGTTTCAGACTTAACTACATCACTCAAACTCAATATGAAATTCTATCATATTATGATCACTCTTCCCCAGAGGATCCTTAACTAAAAAGGTTACTAATTAACCCCGTCTCATTACACAATACTAGATCTAAAATAACCTGTTCCCTAGTTGGTTCCTTGAAATATTGTTCTAGAGAACTGTCTTAAATGCATTCCATGAACTCGTCCAAGCTACTTTTGCCAATTTAGTTTGCCTAATAAAGATTAAAGCCCCCCACGATTATTGCATTATCCTTGTAATATGCTCCTCTAAATTCCTTCATTGCCCAAGATCCACCGTAAATGCAGAGTTTAAATTAAGAGTCGCAAGCAGAGCTAGTCTTAAGTGTCAGATAAAAAAAAAGTACTGTAAACTGAGAAACAAATTCTGGAAATTCACAGGTCAGTCAGCATGTGTTAACAGAAAAGACAGGTTAACGTTTCATGGTGTAAACCCTCAAAACATGAAACAGTTCCACTCTTACAATATTTTGCCACCTGTGCTTTGTGATAGAACAAAATTAATTGAATTCTATGGGCGCAGGCCTGCGGTTGGATGCAGCCAGCCGATTATAACTATTGACAATTATTTTCTATCCTGTTGTCATTTCATGCATGAAGTGGCCCAATATTTGTGATGTAAATTAGCACCAAGAGTAACACTAAATTCAGTCATGCAGCATCAAGAACTGTACAGATTTCACCTTTGCTTAAAATGTAAATTAAGACTCAAATTTCCATCAGCTTCCACAAGCCGGCTTGGTACCAACCTCATACCTTCCAGCACAGCAGAAAGACCACTCAACAAAAGACTGACCACCCACCTGTTCCATAGTGATGGCAACTCTTCCTGCAAGTCAATATTAATTTCCTCGAACACTTTCTGGGCTTTTAAAAATTCTTCTTCTGCCTTTAAACACAAAAAGATCCCAAATAAATAACAATATGCAGTTGACATTCAGAAAGGAGACTAAATCTAAGCCAAAGTTCAATTGCTAGACCAAAAACACTATACGTAGGGTAATCACAGACCTGTAACAGTCTATTGTAGGTTAATCAGATGTAGCTGATCCATCTCAGCCTCCTCCTAATATCCCCCCATCACAGAAGCCAGTCTTCAGCCAATTTGATTCACACCACGTGATATCAAGAAACGGCTGAGTGCACTGGATACAACAAAAGCTATGGGCCCCGACAGCATCCCGGCTGTAGTGCTGAAGACCTGTGTCTAGAACTAGCCAAGCTGTTCCAGTACAGCTACAACACTAGCATCTACCCGACAATGTGGTAAATTGCCCAGGTATGTCCTGTCCACAAAAAGCAGGACAAATCCAATCCGGCCAATTACCGCCCCATCAGTCCACTCTTGATCATCAGCAAAGTGATGGAAGGTGTCGTCGGCAGTACTATCAAGCGGCACTTACTCACCAATAACCTGCTCACCGATGCTCAGTTTGGGTTCCACCGGGGCCACTCGTTCCCAGAACTCATTACAGCCTTGGCCCAAATATGGACAAACCTTCTCAAGGGCAATTAGGGATGGGCAATAAACGCTGGCCTCGCCAGCGATGCCCACAACCCATGAACGAATAAAAAAGAGCAAATTCCAGAGGTGAGGAGAGAGTGACTGCCCTTGACATCAAGGAAGCATTTGACAGAGTGTGGCACCAAAGAGCCCTAGTAAAATTAAGTCAATTGGAATCAGGGGGAAAACTCTCCAGTGGCTGGAGTCATACCTAGCACAAAGGAAGATGGTAGCGGTTGTTGGAGGCCAATCATCTTAGCCCCAGGACACTGCTGCAGGAGTTCCTCAGGGCAGTGTCCTAGGCCCAACCATCTTCAGCTGCTTCATCAATGACCTTCCCTCCATCATAAGGTCAGAAATGGGGATGTTCGCTGATGACTGCACAGTGTTCAGTTCCATTCGCAGCCCCTCAGATAATGGAGCAGTCCGTGCCCACATGCAGCAAGACCTCGACAACATCCAGGCTTAGGCTGATAAGTGGCAAGTAACATTCGCACCAGACAAGTGCCAGGCAATGTCCATCTCCAACAAGAGAGAATCTAACCACCTCCGCTTGACATTCAATGGCATTACCATTGTCGAATCCCCCATCAACATCCTGGGGGTCACCATTGGCCAGAAACTTAACTGGACCAGCCACAAATACTGTGGCAACAAGAGCAGGTCAGAGGCTGGGTATTCTGCGGCGAGTGACTCACCTCCCGACTCCCCAAAGTCTTTCCACCATCTACAAGGCACAAGTCAGGAGTGTGATGGAATACTCTCCACTTGCCTGGATGAGTGCAGGTCCAACACTCAAGGAGCTCGATACCATCCAGGACAAAGCAGCCCGCTTGATTCGCACCCCATCCACCACCGGTGATCAGTGGCTGCAGTCTGTACCATCCACAGGAAACACTGCAGCAACTCGCCAAGGCTTCTTCGACAGCACCTCCCAAACTCACGACCCCTAACACCTAGAAGGACAAGGGCAGCAGACACATGGGAACAACACTATCTGCAAGTTCCCCTCCAAGTCACACACCATCCAGACTTGGAAATATATTGCTGTTCCTTCATTGTCGCTGGGTCAAAATCCTGGAACTCCCTACCTAACAGCACAGTGGGAGAACCTTCACCACACTGACTGCAGTGGTTCAAGAAGGCAGCTCACCACCACCTTCTCAAGAGCAATTAGGGATGGGCAATAAATGCTGGCTTGCCAGCAACACCCACATCCCATGAATGAATAAAAAAAGTCAGGCCAATATTCCAGAAACTGCATTTCTCTGATGATCAGCCCCCTCCCCATTACCAATTCTTCTCTCCCAATCCAAAAAATTCTGCGCCCCTCTTAGTGTATAGCTGCTCAAATTAAGTGTTGACAATCTGTTCTACCACTGAGTGCATTGCAGCCAAGCACAATCCTGTCCTCAGCCAACATCCCCACACTTGCTCTTTTCTACACAAATCACAATCAGGAGCAAGAACCACAGACCATTTCTTTTTAACCCCTCTGACCCACAGCCGTCAAGGCCTAATGCAGAGCCCTCAACTAGTGCACCAGCCGAGATCAACTGAACTGGCATAAAGCAGAGATTAACTGGTCCGTATGGCTCTGCTCAGTGCTGTCATCGACACAGCCAGCCAGGTAATCCTGAACTGCCTTAATGCAGTTTGTTTTAAGTTTGTTTGCTGGAATACTGCTGAAACGAGTCAAGGAGAAACAAAATGGAAGCATGTCCACATATGGGTTAAATGGGCTACAGTATCACTGATTCACAAAGGGTAGTAGAAATCTCGCACACTCCCCCAAAAAAAGCTGTTGAGATGGAGAGTCAATTGAAAAGTTCAAAATCTGAGATTGATAGATTGTTAGACAAGGGTATTAAGGGTTATGGAACCAAGGCGGGTAAATGGAGTTAAAATACAGATCAGCCATGATCGAATTGAAAGGCGGAACAGTCTCGAGGGGCTGAATGGCCTACTCCTGTTCCTATGATTGGCTATGGGTGGATGATGTCATGGTCATGTGTCTGTTACATGGAATTGTGGGGGGTGGGGGGGGTGTATAAAGAACTGCCTTAAGGGGGAAGGTCAGAACAGAAGCAAAGGACAAAAAGGGACAGACAGTTTCAAGATGTGATCACCTATTCTCCAAGAGATTGGGGTAAGCGCCATCTTTTGAACTTACTGCTTTGTTACTGTGTGTAACTAATTTGTACTTGGATTAAAATTATTGATGCCACCGTATTCTCGAACTGATCTACAGCCATGAGTTGATACAATGGGCTTTATCCCTCAAATGTAACATACCGACTGAGGAGAGTAGTTAGCGAAGCCCGAATGTTGAGATTTCAAGATGATCAAAGCAAGTCCGCTGGTTCGAAGCTTGCAGGCCTGGAGATTCCATTACTGCTCAAAGAAAAACGCCCTTTTCACCAGGTGCGGCACACACCTGTCACAACTCTAACCTTGGTCAGTGTGTACTCAAGGCATCGCTTTATTCAGAATTACTTGTGTGTCATGCAAGAGAAAGGGGTTATAACAGTTGAGCTCACTCCCAACAGAACTGTCTGATGGGAATGATTCTCATTACTGAGATTTGTGAAGTTCAAACCCAAACCCTCATCCATGCCAATCTCAACCAGCTTAATATAGACTTTTTTCCCCCTCCACTAATAATTGAAGTAATTTCCTTCAAATTGACCCTTTAGTTATACCCATCAGGAAAGATTAAACAGGCTGGGGCTCTTTTCTCTAGAAAAGAGAAGGCTAGAGGTCTTTAAAAATTATAAAGAGGCTTGATAGGGTAGAAGTAGAGAAAATGTTTCCAATTGTGGGGAGTCCAAAACTAGGGGTCATAAATATAAAAGATAGTTACTAATAAATTTAATAAAGGAATTCAGGAGAAACTTCCTTACCCAGAGAATGGTTAGAATGTGGAACTTGCTGCCACGTGGGGTTGAGGTGAATAGCACAGATGCATTTAAGGGGAAGCTAGATAAGCACATGAGGGGGAAAGGAATAGAAGGATATGTTGATGAGGATAGAGGAAGTAGGGTGGGAATAGGCTCATGTGGAGCATAAACACCAGCATAGTCCTGTTGGGCCAAATGGCCTCTTTCTGTGCTGTAATTTCTATGTAGTTGCCGGATTAAAAGGGTCTGACTGGGCCCCAAAAGTTGTCTGTTTTCAGCTCACACACACAAATATTATAGTAATAATCCCACTCAACTGGAGGATTGCAAACATTACCCTCTTGTTCAAAGGAGAGGGGGATAAACCAGGCAATTACAGGCTAGTCAGCCTAACGTCAGTGGTGGGGAAACTTTGAGACAATAATCCAGGACAAAAAAAAAAGTCACTTTTAAAAGTATGGGCTAATTAATGAAAATCAGCGTAGACTTCAATGAAGTTAGTCAAACACTATTTTCCTTTATGAAGTAACAGAGGGTAATGCGGTTGATGTATATATGGACTTTCAAAAGGCATTTGATGAAGTGCCACATAATAGACTTGTTAGCTAAATTGAAGCCCATGGGATTGAAGGGACAGTGGCAGCGTGGATACAAAATTATCTACGGTACCTACAGCAGAGAATAGTGGTGAACGGTTGTTTTAAAGACTGGTGGGAAGTACACAGTGGTGTTCCCCAGGTGTCGGGATTAGGACCACTGCCCTTTTTGATATATATTAAAAAAGGACCTGGACTGGGGTGCAGGGGGTATAATTTCAAAGTTTGCAGGTGACACAAAACTTGGAAATGTAATAAACAATGTGGAGGATAGTAACAGACTTCAGGAGGACATCGACAGGCTGGTGAAATGGGCAGACACATGGCAGATGAAATTTAACGCAGAGAAGTGTGAAGTGATGCATTTTGGTAGGAAGAATGAGGAGAGACAGTATAAACCAAGTGGTATAATTTTAAAGGGGGTGCAGGAACAGGGAGACCCAAGGGTGCACATACACAAATCTTTGAAGGTGACAGGACAAGTTGAGAAGGCGGTTTAAAAAAAGCATATGCAATTCTGGGCTTTATTAGAGGCATGGAGTACAAAATCAAGGAAGTTATGCTAAACCTTTATTAAACACTGGTTAGGCCTCAGCTGGAGTATTGCATTCAATTCTGGGCACCACACTTTAGGAAGGGTGTCAACGCTTTAAAGAGGGTGCAGAAAAGATTTACTGGAATGGTGCCAGGGGTGAGGGACTTCAGTTATGTGCAGAGACTGGAGAAGCTGGGGTTGTTCTCCTTAGAGCAGAGAAGGTTAAGGGGAGATTTAATAGAGGTATTCAAAATCATGACCGGTTTTGACAGAGTAAATAAGGAGAAACTGTTTCCAGTGGCAGAAGGGTCGGTAACCAGAGGCCACAGATTTAAGGTGATTGGCAAAAGATCCAGAGGCGACAATAAATTAGCTACATCATTAAATAAACTTAAAATAAAAATAAATTTAAAACAGAAATAGACAGTTTCCTAGAAGTAAAGGGAATTAGGGGTTACGGGGAGCGGGCAGGAAATTGGACATGAATTTAGATTTGAGGTTAGGATCAGATCAGCCATGATCTTATTGAATGGCGGAGCAGGCTCGAGGGGCCTACTCCTGCTCCTATTTCTTATGTTGTTATAAGTCATGATCTGGAATGCACTGCCTGAAAGGGTGGTGGAAGCAGATTCAATAGTAACTTTCAAAACAGAGATAAATATTTGAAGGGGAAAAAATTCACAGGGTTATGGGGGAAGATCAGGGGAATGGGACTAATTGGATAGGTCTTTCAAAGACCCAGCACATGCACGATGGGCTGAAAAGGCCTCCTGTGCTGTACCTAATATGATACTAAAACATCAAGAGCAGCTGATCCTTTTCAGTTCAGTAAAAAAACTATTTTAATTAAACATGACATTTTGTTTACTCATTCATCCCCCTCTCATCCACTTTTCAAATTTTATTCAATACCATCTACCTTTTCTTTACCTTGTCAAAAAAAAACATTTGTCCGCGCTGGGGGAGCGCTGCACAGTTGGAGGGACCAATTTTCCGATGAGATGTGAAACACCTATCTGTTCAGGCAGATGTAATTAAAGTGGAGATAAAAGATCCCATGGCATTATTCACAGAAGACTTCCCCCATGTCTTGCTGAGCATTCATCCCTCAACAGACACCAAAACAGATTGATGTCATTTGCTGTTTGTGGGGCCTTGCTGTGCACAAACTGGCTGCCACGTTTTCCCCCACATAAAATGATTACACTTCAAAAGAACTTCAATTGGCTATGAAGTGCTTTGGTATGTCCAGAGACTGTGAAAGGTGTTTTATGAATGAACGTTCTTTCTTGGGCTGGGAATAAAAAATAATTGGCTAAAAATTGTCTTTTGAAGCCAATCAAAAGCCAGAACAGTAATGCTCGACCTGTTTGCATTTACAATGCAACCATGGCAACCTCAAGTTTTATCAAGGCAGGAAGGGCTGCTAAAGAAAGACAAGATGTGGAGATGCCAGTGATGGACTGGGGTGGACAAATGTAAGGAATCTTACACCAGGTTATAGTCCAACAGTTTTATTTGAAAATCACAAGCTTTCGGCGATTATCTCCTTCGTCAGGTGAGTAAGTGAAAAGGTTCTCAAATCGCATATATGCGATTTGAGAACCTTTTCACTCACTCACCTGACGAAGGAGATAATCGCCGAAAGCTTGTGATTTTCAAATAAAACTGTTGGACTATAACCTGGTGCTGTAAGAAAGACAATTCAGCCAGCAACGGCCTACAGATGAAGCATGCCTGAAGTACCTCCTCCAAGAGTTTGAGGGGGGGGGGCGAAAGAGAAGAGCTGATAGGGTGTTGTGGGGGAAAAATTGCCAATCCAGATCAAACAGTAGCAGGTGTTCATGAAAGCAGTCAAAAATCAGCAGCCTGAGGAACAATTCATTCCCCCCCGCCCTTCCTCCTGCCAAAAAACCTGATCTTTATCTGGAGATTTTAAGCTTCTCTTCCTTGCTTCCTCATTTTTACATTAAAATATGATTCACTGCCACCAGTTGTAGCCCAGCCGAGTTCATTGCCACCCTCTCCCAAGTTACAGGTTCAGATTGTGGAATCTCTTGCACGACTTTATACTGGTTTTGCAGCCAAGTGTTCCAGACAGGCAATACTCCAGTCACAGTAAACTACGAGGCAGCTTTGGACACCCAAATGCAGCTTGCCCCGACAGTAAGGCAAGGGATCCGATCCACCATTTCCCACCCTTTCGACTGGCGATCCCGAACGGGGTCATGCGGAGGTCGAGCCCCATGTGCCACTGTCTTGACCTTTACTAGCAACACTGGCAGTGACCCCCCCCCACCAACGCAAAAATCCACAGGGTGGTCACTAAACATGTAGCGATCTTCATGCAGTCCTTCAAGGTTGAACGGTCACAACAGGTTCAAACAATTGGCCATTGTTTTGCCACTAGAACAAAAGGTGCGTCTTAAAAAGGAGAGGGCCCCCCCGCTCCCCAAGGGTTTTTTATTTAAAAAAAAAGTGTCTTACAGCAGTTAAGGGTTTATTCATTGCTAATGGGGTAATCCCTTCAGCAGTGTGATTTCAAACGCAAAGCTTCACCAGTTCCACTTAAAAATACATTTGCCAATTGGAAGGGGCCCCAAGACATCTGTCACATGGTGTCTTGCAAAGTGTAGGGCCAGCTCTGGTCCCTCTACCTTGGCGTGCGCTCGTTGAAAACCAAAAATCAGATATTGGCTTATGGAACACAAAAAAAAACTAGACCGGATTGTACCTTCTGAAGATACTTAATTTAGACTGAGACAACTTTGAATCTGGGCTGGCTTCAAAGCCCGTGGCCTGAGATCTAACCCACTGAAGGGCCAAGTTTCCAAATCATCTATTTGAACAAACATACCTAATCAAGGCAGTTGTAAACAATTTTACAACACCAAGTTATAGTCCAGCAATTTTATTTTAAATTCACAAGCTTTCGGACAATTGTAAAATTGTTTACAATTGTCAACCCCAGTCCATCACCGGCATCTCCACATCATAATCAAGGCAGCTCATTGAATAGTAGCAAACTGCTCCAGGACCCACCAAGTCTACCAGCGTTTTACAACTGTTCTTTCTTTGATTGTACTTGGTAGTTGAAGTGTATCAAAATGAAGAACCAGTTCACGTTAGAGAGACAAAAGAAAAAAAATCAAACTGTCCCTCAACACCTCTGTCTACTTTAAGCACAACACAGGCCTTTAGTTTGGTGCTGGCTGACCCAGCTTTTGCTTGCTCTCTTCCCCTCCCCACCACCCCCCTTCTCTCCCCCACAGAGCAGGTTCACACCAGGGGCTGTTCCCAATCAGTTCTTGTGCCAGAAAGGAGTAAAGCTTCACACCCACAACACAGGCAGTGACCATCTACCAACAGATGGACTCAACAGGAAATTCAGACCTGGGGTTCCCACAAGCTGGAGCAGAACTTCCTCAAGAGGAAAGGCTTCTCTTTAAAAATTAGCTTGGCTCTCCCAGGAGTACACAACTCCCCACAGTTTACATCTAGCCAGTTACTGAGATTACCTCAACAAACTCCAAACTTAGGGCACAAGTATAAAACAAGCTCTGCAAAAAAATGTAGAGCAAGGAATTGGCTCATTCTCAATAAAATACATAGAGAGAGAGGAGGGGAATCAGATGTTGGGAGACCAGTAATGCTTTGTACAATCATATTATGTTGTGTTGCCAGTTTCAGGAGAGCACTGCAATACCAACCACCTGGCACCAGGCTCCTATTTAAATTTCCAGAGCAGTTCTCCATTAGGCAGTAAAACCAGCACATCCAGTGGCAACTCGCCAAAAGTCCATGAAAAACCATCTCCACAGGCGACTTGGACAGGTTGTAGGGCTGATTTTCCTGGCTCCCCTCTGCTGAACAGCAGCAGCGCCCTCAAGGTCCTCTGGACTGGTCCAGTCCAACGGTTGCCCGAAAATCCTGTCCCAGCCACTAGCTGGGCCCAGCCTCAGTAAGCAGAGACAGGAAAGCAGCTAGAGACTAGAGAGAGAATGCAAGAGGCCTGCAGCTGCATTGCTACCGCCAGCCTCTGTCTTCTGGCCATCGGCGGACAGCAGCAGCCACAAGGCCCACCCCCACCGGGAAGGGAGAAAAAAATAACAGCTTACCTCGTGGCTCCTCTTCAGCTTTCTGCCAAACCGCCTCAGGCCCTCCGATTTAAGAAGCATCCCAACACCAGCAGCTTTTGTGGGGCACCCCATTACCTTAGGACCATTAACGTGCCACCATTGGGCCTATGCCTACTGCAGGTGCAGATCATTCTCTGCCACTTGGTGGGGTGGGGGAGGGTGTTGTCCCTGGAAATCCATGGGTAAGGTAAAGGGGGTAAAGAACAAAAAGGGACTGGGTCTCTGCTCCCTTTTCCTGACGTCGCACGCAGGGAGTGGACCTTTTCCCCCGGAGTGGGGAAAAGGAAACAAATAAAATCAGCCCTTATATCAAGAACTGGTTTGCCACCAGCTGAAGTTTTTTTTTGAAATGTTCAAGACAGAGACACACAGAGCTTAAAGCACAGTATCACAGCACAAACACATGGGACAATTAAGCAGAGCCACACACCACACAGTCAAAAAGGGAAAGACGTGATCACCTGATTTCGAAGCAGATTTGATTGGGCAACGATGTGGGCCACAAGTTTTCCCTGGCACCACTGAGGCGCAGCTTTCTCAAGCAGCGAGACAGGCTGGGGAGGAAAACAAACACACAAAAAAAAGCACACAGAAGATTATAAGAGCAACAGGCTGGTGAGTCGGACGCAAGGGAAGGGAAGCAAGAAGATGGGGGAGGGGGCAGGGTGGAGAAAGAAAACAAAACGCATTGTGTTAATCAACAGCACCGTGCCACAGATAAACCAGGTTCACTTGTACGTTCCAGCAACAGCTAAATAAAGGACAAGTTAGCAGCAAAGAACAGTTAATAGACAGAAGAGCAGTTAGTCACAGCAGTCATCAACCTCAATAATGCAATTCATGTAAACACTTCAGCATAAGGCTGAGAGCCCAAGATTCCCGAAATGGCTTGCAACAACCTGCCAGCAGTGTGTGAATAGAGGAGCACGCGACAAGGGTGTAAACATCGAGTGCGCTACAAGTTGTTTACAGATAAGAGTCTGCAAAGGGATATACACAGATTAAGTGAGTGGGCAAGGTGGTGGCAGATAGAGTATAATGTGAGGAAATGGGAAGTTATTCACTTTGGTAGGAAGAACAGAAAAAAACAGAATATTATTTGAATGGTAAGAAACTATTAAATGTCAGTGTTCAGAGAGAATTGGGTGTCTTTGTACAAGAAACACAAAGTTAGTATGCAGGTACAGCAGGCAATTAGGAAAGCAAATGGCATATTGGCCTTTATTGCAAGGAGGTTGGAGTACAAGAGTAAGGAAGTTTTACTACAGTTGTCTCACTAAAGCCCTGTACCTCACCTGGAGTATTGCATACAGTTTTGGTCTCCTTATCTAAGGAAGGATATACTTGCCTTGGAGGCAGTACAACAAAGGTTCACTAGATTGATTCCTGGGATGAGAGGGTTGTCCTATGAGGGGAGATCAAGTAGAATGGGCCTATTCTCTCTGGAGTTTAGAAGAGAGGTGATCTCATTGAAATAACATTATGAGGCGGCTTGACAGGTTGTTTCCCCTAGCTACAGAGTGCATAACTAGGGGGCATAGACTCAGGATAAGGGGTCAGCCATTCAAGACTGAGATGAGGAGGAACTTCTTCAGAGGGATGTGAATCTTTGGAATTCTCTACCCCAGAGTGCTGTGGATGCTCATTGAGTATATTCAAGACTGAGAAGGATAGATTTTTGGACTCTAGGGGAATCAAGGGATCTGGTAGGAAAGTGGAGTTGAGGTCAAAGATCAGCCATGATCTGATTGAACGGCGGAGCAGTCTCGAGGGGCCGTATGGCCTACTTCTATTTATGTTCTTATATTCTATGCCGCTCCTCTCAAGCGTTACAGCCATCACTAGTGGCTTTGGTCCAGGATTCACATGTAGAAGTTTAACCACCGGCTACAGCCCATTGTTATTGTGCTCCTGGATCTTCGTTGATTCACAGGAAGGTGAGGGGAGTGGGAGAAGGGAATCAAGGAGAAAAATAAATAGGGGATGATTAGGAAAAAAAAAAATAGCAGCCCTCCCATACAATCCAGCAGTAGGATCAAGAGCAGCCATCTCATGAAGGACAGCACTTTTCAAAAAAGAAAAAAAATGAATCAGCAAACCTATAATTAGAACATGAGAATCCCTGCCCTCTCCTGTAGGTGCTGACCCGTTTGGGATAATGTTCCACGTGACAGCAGCCCTCATCTGCGAGCCTGAACAGGGACAGATGGCAGGTCGCTCTGTGGGGGGGGGGGGGGGGGGGGGGGGGGGAAAGAGCAGGAGGGGAGGAGGAAAGAGAGGAGGAGAAGGGGTGGGCAGGAAGGCATCATAACCCAGCCAAATCCCATCTTCAGCCATTGTCCACGTTTGCACTTTGCAGCAGAGGGTGGCCCCAGAAAGGAGATTAGAAGTGAGGAACCTTTTTTTTAAATCTTGACCTCCTAGTTCTGAGGATCAGAGAACAGTAGTGTTTCAACCCACCTATCTCCAAATGGGGGACGGCCATTCAGACCAGATCAGTCTGGGGCCTTGATGGTCCACAGCCAATTAACAGACAATGAGGATGCTTCACCTAGATACAAAAGGCGAAAGCTTGCAGCATTAAGTTTACCTTGTCAGGACCCGCTGTCATTGCACAAGGGAGGGGCAATGAACTGCAGTGGGTGACACTTTCGGCAGGGAAAGAACCAGCTATCAAATTAACCAGCTTCAATCATACAAATAATTTCAAGCCCTGTTTACACATGAAAACGATCACAATAAAAGACAAGAAGAAAAAAAAGTCACCATTTCATTGGTGAAGATGACAACAGGAACATAGTTCAAGGTTAAACACCAAGGCCTTAAAAAAAGGTTTCACTTTCAAATTTATTCATTTTTCAAAGCAAAGACTTTGTATATATTAGTGTCAAAACCTGAACCAACGAGAGTGTTTAGATCGACCCTTTTACATCCCTGGACAAGAAAAATCACAAGACTACAGCATTAGTCGTAGCAGCAAGCTTCCCAACAGTCAGCCTCCTGTGCCCACGGAGGCTGTTCCCACACTGTGCACTTTGGAAACTCCAACTGATACAAGACGGCCTTCTCCTGGGAGGAGGGTCTTGCATCTCACCCTGTGCTTTGGGCTTTAACTAGTCAGAGTTATACTGCCACTTTTTCCTTGACGTGCCCCCGAAAATCAACTTTCCATCAACGAATATGGCAGCATAAATGCAGCAACACATGATGTGCTTGCAAAGCCCTTCACCAGAGATATTAGTGACTGGTGTTTAATGACTCTACAGCGAAATATTATTAGAAATCCTACACCCATTGGCTCATACTGGAATGAATCTGAAAAAGTTTACTCTTCTCTCCCTCTTTCCTGCCAAATTTACTCCCCCTCCTGAACATGGCGACTCATGCAGAAGCATGGTTCCCTCCAGTACCTCGGACGGAAGGAAATTCATAAAACATCGTTTAGCCTCAGCTGGAGTATTACGTCCAATTCTGGGCACCACATTTTAGGGCAGATGTCAAGGCCTTAGAGATAGGATGCAGAAGAGATTCACTGGAATGGTAGCATGGATGAGGGACTTCAGTTATGTGGAGACACTGGAGAAGCAGAGGTTGTTCTCCTTAGAAGAGAGAAGGTTATGGGGAGATTTGATAGAGGTGTTCAAAATCATGAGTGGTGCTGAGTAAATAAGGAGAAAGAGTTTCCAGTGGCAGAAGGGTCAGTAACCAGAGGACACAGATTGAAGATGATTAAGAAAAAAGTTTCATGTTCTTTTGTCAAAGCAGGGAATTGCTATGATCTGAAATACACTGCCTGAAAGGGTGGTGGAAGCAGATTCAATAGTAACTTTCAAAAGGGAATTGGATAAATACTTGAAAAGGAAAGAAATTACAGGACTACAGGGAAAGAGCACAGGAGTGGGACTAATTGGATAGCTCTTTTAAAGAGCCGGCACAGGCACAATGGGCCAAATGGCCTCCTTCGGTGCTGTAGCATTCTATGTTTTGGCAGATTATTCAACCTTAAGGGGCATCAAAACTAACCCCCAATTCCATCCTTAGCCCAACATCCAAATACATATACCTTGCAGCAGGGATCACTGGATAGATATCCAGAGCAAGAACCTTGGCTGCTTTTTCATTCCCAACCATGGGGAAAAACTATGCAGTTTTTAAACGACATTCCTTCTTTGCATCTCAGTAAAACAGACTGATGCACTGTAATGAAGGTTAGTTATTGCTGACAATGTTTGATGAACAAATAAGGGCAATTGTAAGGGAACTGCTTATCTGTAATAGCAGTTACCCAAGTTGCTCACAGGTTAGAGGATTTCAGGTACAAATAAGCCATGATCGAACTGGATGGCAGAACAAGCTAGAGTGGCTGAATGGCCTACTCCTGTTCCTGGTCCACAGAGATTAGAAGGGCAGGTAACTTAAAACAACAGACTGGCACCAGGAAACAGCACTTAAGGTGAAAAACCACACAACTGCCATCTAAGTAAGAAGTTTACAACCAGAGTCCATTGCCAGTACAAAGTAAATAGAAATATCAATTTGCCACATCCACTCAGGATTATCCAGTAGCACTTCCTGGAGCAAAGGGAAACCAGTTAGCTTTTCTAAACGTGTGCTTGACTTTTCAGGAAACACTAGCACAAGAAAGGATTTCACTCCCCAGTTCCAGCAACATCATTACTGGGCAAACATCCTGTTGCCAAAATGGCAAATGGCATCTCAATTTTGTTTTTTTAAAGTGCCAATCCATCATGCCGTTTTAGAAGATCTTGAGTCTGTCAACTTACAGTAAAACAATGCAAGCACACACTGGCAATTCAGAGCAAAAATCAGCTCCAATTTCTGAAGGGTTCATATTTGTGATGACTGGCAATTTTAACGAAACATTATTTATGACTCTTTCAGATGCTGAAAAACCTACTGCGCATTTCCAGCAATTTCAATTTCAGGAACACAGAAAGGCACAGGATCAGAACAAGTTATTGCAGTCCCCTCGGCTCACTCCTAGTGCCTCGGAAACACCACAATACTAGTCCATATACCATTTTCAAAATTCTTCTCCACCGGTAATCATATTTAAAACATACAGCAAGTGATTCTGTGCCCATGCAATGTAATCAGCATTTCCAGTTAACAAGTGAATTGGCCACTTTATCAAATCTTGTCCACTTCAGTTTTATTAATTTCACAGAACTTGGGTTTTCTGGAGAGGTGAAGGTAACCAGGTATTTCATGGTAGTTTCTATTATCATATTGTAGATAGGGAGAAATGGTTTACACGGGCAGGAGGGTCAGTAACCAGAGGACACAGAGTTAAGATAATTGGCCGAAGAAGAATAAAGGGGAGACAAGCAGAATTTTTTTTTTTTTTTTTTTTAAAAAAGAGCACCCTGAGTTATGATGATCTGGACTGCACGGTCTAGAAGGGCGGTGGAAGCAGATTCAATAATAACTTTCAAAAGGGAATTGGATAAATACTTGAAGGGGAAAACCGTACAGAGTTATGGGGAAAGAGCAGGGCAGTGGAACTAATTGAACAGCTCTTTCAAAGAGCCGGCACAGGCACGATGGGCCGAATGGCCTCCTTCTGTGCTGTATCATTCTATGAACATGCAGCTTACTGTACCTTGGCTATTTTTACATCATCTTTCTTTTTTGCACCTTGGAGAGATTCATAATGATGTCTTGCGCTGTCGTAATCAACAAGCTTCCTTCCACGCTTAGCAATACGAGTCTACAAGAGAAATTGTGTGTTAAAGAGATCTGTACAGAGAGTAACAGATTCATATTAAAGATTTGGCTTGGAAAAAATGAATACTTGAGACCCTCTCCTCCCTCTCCGAGGCAGTGAAATGTGTCAAATATTGAAGTTGCCATGTGTCACACACTCCTTACTTGGGCATCACCATTCTGGGACAGTCACACCTCCAGCTGTGCACTTCTACCAGTAGATGGAGCAACATTAACTTCGGATTCCCATACCTATACCTACAGCATCACTGGAGGCAAATTTGCTCCGTGCTGACTTTCTGTAAATAAAAGCCACAGGACCTCCACCAGAAACTACAAAAAGTCAAAACCATCGATACAACTTCATAATTTTTGTTTTTTGTTTGTATGCGAGTTGTAATGGACTGGAATGCACTACCTCAAAAGTGTGGAGGAAGCAGATTCAATAGTAACTTTCAAATGGCGAATTGGATATATACTTGAAAAGGAAAGAATTGCAGGTCTGTGGAGAAATAGCAGGGCAGTGGAACTAATTGAACAGCTCTTTCAAAGAGCTGGCACAGGCACGATGGGCCGAATGGCCTCCTTCTGTGCTGTGGGATTCTGTGACGTTAAAAAGAAAAGCCTTTTTGCAGAACAATAAAGGCTTGGAAATTTAGCCTCAGGCATCATTCACAGACAAGTCCAGCCTCAGATGGTTCAGTAAATTTAGCTAAGAAAAGTTTATGGAGTTTGCAAGTTAGCATTTAAGACCATGTCAACTTCTGGGATGAAGCTCCTACCTCACCCAAAACCAAACATGGCTGTACATCCCAGAAGAGAAAAAAAAACTGGTGACCAAAATCTTAAGTAGCATCAAAGCACAGAATGTTTAAAGAAACACAAGCCAATACCAACAGATACAAGAACTTTTCTTTTTTTAAAAAAAAGGAAAAATTCAGGGAGGTATTAAGCTTAAAAAAAGGAAATTAACGAGTCACTATTTAACTCGCGACTACATTTAAATTATAAGGAATCTTACACCACCAGGTTATAGTCCAACAGTTTTATCTGAAAATCACAAGCTTTCGGAGATTATCTCCTTCGTCAGGTGAGTGAGTGAAAGGTTCTCAAATTGCACATCTTATATTAGGTAATATAAGATGTGCTATTTGAGAACCTTTTCACTCACTCACCTGACGAAGGAGATAATCTCCAAAAGCTTGTGATTTTCAAATAAAACTGTTGGACTATAACCTGGTGGTGTAAGATTCCTTACATTTGTCCACCCCAGTCCATCACCGGCATCTCCACATCACATTTAAATTAGCGAAAGGACACAGCATCTCCCAAGGTTGACTAAATCAGCAACAGCAGGCAACGAAAACCCACCCACTGCATTAATCCAAGGCCAGCACTCTGTTCCACCCCTCTTGCCTCTCCTTTAAGAACCTCCTTATCCAATGCCCCTTTAAAGCCCAGCCCAAGAGATCTTCCCTCAGCCTCTACAAACTCCATATCCTCACCAACCAAGGTTGAGCCAGACTGTCCGCAACCAGTTTGCCACAAAATTTTTCTAGTAACCTACAAATTTACGTACTGTACAGCAATAACACAATTAACTTTAGGAAATGTCAAAAATGTTTACAACTTAATCAATAATCAATCCAGGCTTGGGAATATTGGTCACATTTTAAGAAGCAGAATAACACGTGAACTGGTGATTCAGAGTTTAGAGTGAAAAAGAAAAAAAAGGTTTGACTCGTACTTTGATATCTGGAAATTGGCCGAGGTAAGTGTCTAGTGTCAGGAGAGCTTGATCCACCAGCTTCTGGTGGTAATCAGTCCAGAGGAGGTCACCATTCTGAGTAAACAAAACACACTATTGAGAAATGAAAAATGTTAACAAATCAAATGACCACAAGCTTATTTTAGCTGAAAGAAATAGTTGACCAGTTTCCCCCCTGCCCCCGTAACAAATATGAATCATAATAAGGAAGGAGGATTAGACAGTCGAGACAGAACCCTTAAAAGCAGTTCAACAAACAAGCAATTGCTACATCCAAACCGCCCAGAGCTCTGCCATCTCTTTCAGTTGCCGACTCAGTGTAACTAGAAGTGCCTGAGCTGACTGCTGCCATTTCAAGATTGTCTGAGCAAGATACGTACTAGTGCTGACAGTCTACGCAAGAGCACTCTGGTCAGCTGCCAACTCCCTGATATTTATTTTCACGAGTCAGAGATACACTCAGTTTGGGCCTCCAACAGAATGGAACTGAAGACGATCATGGCAAAGTCCAAGGCTCCCCATTTGTCCAGAGATGAGAGGGTTGCGTGGGAGAAAGCAACATCCTTGGCATTAAAAAAAGTCTAACCTCTGCAACAGAATGAATATCGTCTTTGCCAATCCAATCTGGCTCGTAAATTTCCTCCAACAATTCGGACAACTTCTTGGTGGCTTCATGCATAGCTGAAGAAAATGAATCAAAATGTAGGTTGTCAATTAAAATGATCATTCCCATTTCAGATGTTAACATTTGGGAGAGGGGATGAGGCAAAAAGGAAGAAAGAAGTTAAACCTTAAAATATCAAGCAACCTTGAATCATTTTTAGAGATAAATAATAAATCACAAAATCCTATAAAAGGAAATGCTATGAAAGTTTCAAGTTTCCACTTATCCAGCAATCTAACAGAAGCAAATTGTTTTTTAAAAAATAAAACAGGAAAATTTATTTTTTGTTCTCTTTCGAGGTTAAGGAATTGTTCCTGAGAGCAGAGAAATTTAAGGGGAGATTTAATAGAGGTGTTCAAAATTATCAAGGCTTTTTATAGAGTAGATAGGGAAAAACTGCTTCCACTGGCAGGAGGGTCAGTAACTAGAGTACACCGTAAGAGATAGGAGCAGGAGTAGGCCATTCAGCCCCTCGAGCCTGCTCCGCCATTCAATGAAATCATGGCTGATCTGATTTTTACCTCAACTCCACTTTCCCACCTTTTCCCCATATCCTTTGACTCCCTTGCTGATCAAAAGTTTGTTTACCTCATCCTTGAATGTATTCATGACTCAGCCTCCACAGCTTCCTCAAAGAACTCTAATAAATTTGTCAGACATAATTTCCCCTTCATAAAACCATGTTGACTCTCCTTGATTGTATTATGAGTCTCCAAATGTCCTGCTACTACTTCCTTAAAAATGGATTCCAGCATTTTCCCAATGACAGATGTTAGGCTAACTGGTCTATAGTTACCTGCTTTCTGTCTCACTCCCTTCTTGAATAGGGGTGTTACATTTGCAGTTTTCCAATCCACTG
Organism: Heptranchias perlo; assembly: GCF_035084215.1. Lineage (NCBI taxonomy): Eukaryota > Metazoa > Chordata > Chondrichthyes > Hexanchiformes > Hexanchidae > Heptranchias > Heptranchias perlo. Next base: position 12,042,675 of record NC_090331.1, on the reverse strand, counting down.
GGACCTTTCCAGAATCTAGTGAATTCTGGAAGATTACAACCAATGCATCCACTACCTGTGTAGCCACTTCCTATAAGACCCTTGGACGCAAGCCATCAGGTCCAGGGGACTTGTCAGCCTTTAGGCCGATTAGTTTACCCAGTACTTGTTCTCTAGTGATAGCTTTTAGTTCCTCCCTCCTCTTTGCCCCTTGATTTTCTACTATTATTGGTACATTATTAGTGTCTTCTACTGTGAAGACAGATACAAAATATCTGTTCAATTCCTCCGCCATTTCCTTGTTTCCCCATTATTATTTCCAGAGTCTCATCCTCTAAGGGACCAATGTTTACTTTAGCTACCCTCTTTTTATATACTTGTAAAAGCTTTTACTGTCAGTTTTTATATTTGCTACTTTACTCTCAATTTATTTTCTCGCCTTTATTATTCTTTTAGTTAGCCTTTGCAGGTTTTTAAAGTTTTCCCAATCTTCAGGCTTACCAGTAATCTTTGCCATATTGTATGCTTTTTCTTTTAACCTGATACCCAGGGATAGTGATGGAAGAATCTGGGACGTTGGCTGAAAGATATGTCTTGTTCCACCGGCAGGACAGACCAACCAGAGGTGGCGGTACAGTGATATACAGTCAGGAGGGAGTGGCCTGGGGAGGTCTCAACATTGACTCTGGACCCCATGAAATCTCATGGCATCAGGTCAAACACGGGCAAGGAAACATCCTGCTGATTACTACCTACCACCCTCCCTCAGCTGATGAATCACTCCTCCTCCATGTAGGACACCACTTGGAGGAAGCACTGAGGGCAGCAAGGGCACAGAATGTACTCTGGGTGGTGAACTTCAATGTCCATCACCAAGAGTGGCTCGGTAGCACCACTACTGACCGAGCTGGCCAAGTCCTGAAGGACATAGCTGCCAAACTGGACCTGCGGCAGGCGGTGAGCGAACCAACACGAGGGGAAAAACCTACTTGACCTCATCTTCACCAATCTACCTGTAGCAGATGCATCTGTCCATGACAGTATTGGTAGGAGTGACCACTGCACAGTCCTCGTGGAGACGAAATCCCGTCTTCGCACTGAGGACACCAGCCAACATGTTGTGTGGCACTATCACCATGCTAAATGGGATAGATTCAGAACAGATCTAGCAGCTCAAAACTGGGCATCCATGAAACGCTGTGGGCAGTCAGCAGCAGCAGAATTGTATTCCAGCACAATCTGTAACTTCATGGCCCAGCATATTCCTCACTCTACCATTACCAACAAGCCAGGGGATCAACCCTGGTTCAATGAGGAATGTAGAAGAGCATGCCAGGAGCAGCACCAGGCGTACTGAAAAATGAGGTGCCAACCTGGTGAAGCTACAACTCAGGACTACATGTATGCTAAACAGCGGAAGCAACATGCTATAGACAGAGCTAAGCGATTCCACAACCAACGGATCATATCAAAGCTCTGCAGTCCTGCCACATCCAGTCGTGAATGGTGGTGGACAATTAAACAACGGGAGGAGGGGGCTCTGCAAACATCCCCATCCTCAATGATGGCGGAGTCCAGCACGTGAGTGCAAAAAACAGGCTGAAGCATTTGCAACCATCTTCAGCCAGAAGTGCCGAGTGGATGATCCATCTCGGCCTCCTCCCGATATCCCCACCATCACAGAAGCCAGTCTTCAGCCAATTCGATTCGCTCCACGTGATATCAAGAAACGGCTGAGTGCACTGGATAAAGCAAAGGCTATGAGCCTAGACAACATCCCGGCTGTAGTGCTGAAGACTTGAGCTCCAGAACTAGCTGCACCTCTAACCAAACTGTTCCAGTACAGCTACAACACTGGCATCTACCAGACAATGTGAAAAATTGCCCAGGTATGTCCTGTCCACAAAAAGCAGGACAAATCCAATCCGGCCAATTACCGCCCCATCAGTCTACTCTCAATCATCAGCAAAGTGATGGAAAGTGTCGTTGACAGTGCTATCAAGCGACACTTACTCACCAATAACCTGCTCACCGATGCTCAGTTTGGGTTCCGCCAGGACCACTCGGCTCCAGACCTCATTACAGCCTTGGTCCAAACATGGACAAAAGAGCTGAATTCCAGAGGTGAAGTGACAGTGACTGCCCTTGACATCAAGGCAGCATTTGACAGAGTGTGGCATCAAGGAGCCCTAGTAAAATTGAAGTCAATGGGAATCAGGGGGAAACTCCAGTGGCTGGAGTCATACCTAGCACAAAGGAAGATAGTAGTGGTTGTTGGAGGCCAATCATCTCAGCCGCAGGACATTGCTGCAGGAGTTCCTCAGGGCAGCGTCCTAGGCCCAACCACCTTCAGCAGCTTCATCAATGACCTTTCCACCATCATAAAGTCAGAAGTGGGGATGTTCGCTGATGACTGCACAGTGTTCAGTTCCATTCGCAACACCTCAATGATGAAGCAAGACCTGGACAATATCTCGGCTTGGGCTGATAAGTGGCAAGTGACATTCGCGCTGGACAAGTGCCAGGCAATGACTATCTCCAACAAGAGAGAGAGTCTAACCACTCCCCATGACATTTAATGGCATTACCATCACCGAATCCCCCACCGTCAACATCCTGGGGGTCACCATTGACCAGAAACTTAACTGGACCAGCCATACAAATATCGTGGCCACAAGAGCAGGTCAGAGGCGAATGACTCACCTCCCGACACCCCAAAGCCTTTCCACCATCTACAAGGCACAAGTCAGGAGTGTGATGGAATACTCTCCACTTGCCTGGATGAGTGCAGCTCCAACAACACAAGAAGCTCGACACCTTCCAGGACAAAGCAGCCCGCTTGATTGGCACCCCATCCACCACCCTAAACATTCACTCCCTTCACCACCGACGCACTGTGGCTGCAGTGTGTACCATCCACAGGATGCAGTGCAGCAACTCGCTAAGGTTCTTCGACAGCACCTCCCAAACCCAGGACCTCTACCACCTAGAAGGACAAGGGCAGCAGGCACATGGGACCACCTGCACGTTCCCCTCCAAATCACACACCATCCAGACTTGGAAATATATCGCCGTTCCTTCATCGTCGCTGGGTCAAAATCCTGGAACTCCCTTCCCAACAGCACTGTGGGAGAACCTTCACCACACGGACTGCAGTGGTTCACCGCCACCTTCTCAAAGGGCAATTAGGGATGGGCAATAAATGCTGGCCTTGCCAGTGACGCCCAGATCCCATGAATGAATAAAAAAAAACATCCTTGACTTCCTCAGTTAGCCTGGTTGGTTCACTCTTTTTGTGGAGTCTTTCCTCCTCACACGGATATATTTTTGTTGCGAGTCATAAAATATCTTTTTAAATGTTTGCCACTGCTTATCTACCACCATACCATCTAATCTGTTTACCCAGTCCACTTTAGCCGATTCCACCCTCATTCCTTTATAATTGCCCTTATTTAAGTTTAATACAGTAGTTTCAGACCCAAGATCCTCGCTCTCAAACTGGATGTGAAATTCTATCATGTTATGATCACTGCTTCCCAAGGGATCCTTTACTTTGAGATAATTAATCAATCCTGTTTTGTTACCAATTGCTAGATCCAAAATGGCCTGTTCCCTGGTTGGTCTAAGAAACAGTCCCTAATACACTCTGAACTCCTCCTCAGGGCTATTTTTGCCAATTTGATTTATCCAATCTATGTGAAAGTTAAAATCACCCATGATTATTGCATTACTTTTTGTTTTTATAAGCCCCTCTTATTTCCTGATTAATATTTTGCCCTACAATATAGCTACTGTTAGGGGGCCCATATACTACTCCCACCAGTGATTTCTTTCCCTTGCTATTTCTTACCTCCACCCAAATTGATTTGACATCTTGATCTTCTGAGCAAAGATAATTTCTCACTATTATACCAATAACACAAATTTAAGATAATTGGTAAAAGAACCATGGAGGAGATAAGAATTAATTTTATTTGAAAAAAGTTGTAATGATTTGGAATTCACTGCCTGAAAGGATGGTGGGAGCAGATTCAATAGTAACTTTCAAAAGTGAATTGGATAAATACTTCAAAAAGGAAAAAATTGCAAGAGTATGGGGAAAAGAGCAGGGGAGTGGGACTAATTGGATAGCTCTTTCAAAGAGCCAGCACAGGCACAGTGGGCTGAATGGCCTCCTTCTGTGCTGTATGATTCTATGTCCATTGTTTAAAGGCCAATGTCCACCTACAGCATGCAGTCTGTCCTGTGTGGAGACAAAATTAAGTAGTGAGCTCATTTGATGACTTACTATTTCTGTCACTTGGTTCATAGTATCAGTGTGTTACAGCACAGGAGGAGGCTATTTCCCCATAGACCTGTAAATTTATCCAATTCCATTTTGAACACAGTTATTGAATCTGTTTCCACCACCCTTTCAGCCAGTGCATTCCAGATTAGAACAACAAACAACAACTCGCTGCGTAAAAAGTGTTTCCTCATGTCACTTCTGGTTCTTTTGCTGATCATAAATCTGTGTCCTCTGGTTACTGACCCTTCTGCCACTGGACATTTTCTCACTATCACTCTATAAAAAGACCTTGTGATTTGGACCTCTATTGAATCTCCCCTTAACCTTCTCTGCTCTCAGGGGAATAACCCCAGTTTCTCCACATAAAGTCCCTCATCCTTGGTACCATTCTAGTAAATCTCCTCTGCACCCTCTAAAGCCTGATATTCTTCCTAAAGGGCAGTGCCCAGAATTGGCCACAATATTCCAGCTGGGGCCTAACTAGTGTTTTATAAAAGGTTTAGTATAACTTCCTTGCTTTTTTATTCTATGCATCCAATAATAAAGCCCAGCATCCCATATGCTTTTTCTAAAAAAAAGCCTTCAACTTGTCCTGCTATCTTCAAAGATTTGTGTACATACACCTCCAGGTCTCTATTCCTGCACCCCCTTTAAAAATGTACATTTAGTTTATATTGCCTCTCCTCATTCTTCCTACCAAAACGTATCACTTCACACTTCGACGCATTAAATTTCATCTGCTATATGTCAGTTCATTTCACCAGTCTATGTCCTCCTGAAGTCTATAACTATCCTCCACATTTTTTACTACCTTTCAGAGTCTCGTGTCATCTGCTCTCTGAAATTATGCCCTCTATACCCAAGTCCAGGTCAATATTATATCAAAAACAGCAGTGGTCCTAATACCGACCCCTGGGAAACAGCACTCTATACTTCCCTCCAGTCTGAAAAACAACTTCACCACTACTCTCTGCTTTCTGTCCCCTAGCCAATTTTGTATCCACACTATCACTGTCCCTTTAATCCCATGGGTTTTAATTTTGCTAACAAGTCTAGTATGTGGTACTTTATCAAATGCCTTTTGAAAGCCAACATACACAAACCACACTACATCTCCATTACTTTAAAGAGCTCAAGTTAGTCAAACACAATTTCCCTTTAACAAATCCATGCCCATACTTATTCAGGTATTAATTAATTTTGTCCTGAATTATTATCGATGATGGGGAAACTTTGTGACATTCGGCTGACATATCTAAGAAGAATTGGAAGATTGCGGCCGGAGCCTCTGCAATTTTCACCATTACTTCCCTCAGTAATTTAGGATTCATTTTAAAGATTTCGACATATGACACAGTTACTGAAGCATCCCAAATGATCGACCATTTTAACTTTACACAGTCAGGTTATCATTCCAATGCTGATGAGGCAATAGCAGAATCGATTATACCCAAAACCCACGCTCAACATTAATATCCATCAGTCAGGTCACATTTGCAGTAGCCAGCGCCATTAGCTCGAGGTTCTTGTCCAACGTGCCAGCGCCTCGCAAATCCTCACCTCAGATTGTAATTATTTTCCGACAATCTGTAAGGCAACGCAAAGTGCCAGAACAGCCTGCAGTATTTGAGGTAGGACAACATGACAGCACCCATTGCAGATGTGGGCAACACAGTCCAGATGGTACAACAAAGTAACTTCTGAATTCATGACACTTGGGCCACACTTGTAAAAGATGCAGCAAATTCTTCTCCCTTTCACCCAAGGTAGAGTGTATTCCTTTTACATCCTTACTATAGGGGCAGTGGAAAGGCTGAACTTGTACCCAAAATCTCTGTAAAAGGAGACAACCTTGTGTCCACAGTAGGCACCAAAACCCACCGCAGCCAAACTAAAGACGGCAGACCCCTACAGCAACACCAGAGTCAGGTCGATCATGGAGAGGTTTGACCAGGTGACCTTACTGTTCAGTCTCTCGACCCATTCCTACACGGACAGTTTTTCCTCCTTGCCTCTTTTTCAATGATAGCTGCAATGTAGGTATTTTGTTTCAGAACTGTGCCAAAGTACATAAGTGGCCTACCTTTCACAGAAGTCAGATACGTCCGTAGATCTTTTTGGAGTTTAGTTCCTTCGGCCTTCGGCAGAGGAAAAAAAGATACTTCATTCATTTGTACAATTTAAGTATAGAACATTTTATACTATAACTATAATTACAGTAAAAAAATACTTCAGTATTGGCAAGTGCCAGACCAGACTTCAATTCACAATTTCAGGAGTTCAATGTAGAAAAAAAAACTAACTTCCCATCCCCTCTCCACCATTTAAAAAAAAACGAACCAACTGAAGCTTTTTTGGTGATTCTTGCAACAAACAATTCCCAGAGTCTGCTATAAGGGACTTCTGCCCATACTTGCATTATTATACACAATGCAGGCTAAAATAAATTTACGCTCAACACAAAAAACAAAACCGCTCACAAAAGTAATGCTGCGTTCCTCCAATCCTGACCTCTTGTGCTTCCCCCACTTCTGCGCGGCCGTGCCTTCAGCTGTCTAGGCCCTAAGCTCTGGAATTCCCTCCCTAAACCTCTCCACCTTTAAGACCTTCCTTTAAACCTACCTCTTTGACCAAGCTTTTCGTCACCTAGCCTACTATCTCCACATTGCTCGGTGTCAAATTTCATCTGATTACGCTCCTGTGAAGTGCCTTGGGACGTTTTACTGTGTTACCGGCACTATATAAATGCAAGATGTTGCCATAAAAAAGTTTGAATTTTTTTTGCTACTAATTTGACTTGAAAGGGGGATTTTTTTCCCCCATTGGTGAATGCTGACATTTAACAAACTGGTTTAGAGTAATTACTGGAGTCAAAGTATGGTGAGTTTTTGCCTTGACAGTACAACAGTCTGTGATGAGATCAGACCCAGAAGTTACGCAGCAGATTTCCAATGGTTTCTTGGTTCCGATCTACTCCGGAATGACTCAATCTTTCCTCCCAATTGCAATGGAGCCACACTCCAGGATATAATTAACATCAGAGTAGCAGAACTGGCAGAGAGGAAAACCCAACTCAAAAATCTGCATTTTTTTTTAAAAGTGAGAAATTATTAAATGTTGGCATTCAGAGGGAATTGGGTGTTCTTGTACAAGAAACAGTTAGTATGCAGGTACAGCAAGCAATTAGGAAGGCAAATGGCATGTTGGCCTTTATTGCAAGGGGGTTGGAGTGCAAGAGTAAGGAAATCTTACTACAATTGTACAGGGCTTCAGTGAAACCTCACCTGGAGTACTTTGGTCTCCTTACTAAAGGAAGGATATACTTGCCTTAGAGGCAGTGCAACAAAGGTTCACTAGATTGATTCCCAAGATGAGAGCGCTGTCCTTAAGCGAGATGGAGCAGAATGGGCCTATACTCTCTGGAGTTTAGAAGAGAGGTGATCTCATTGAAACATAAGATTCTGAGAGGGCTTGACAGGGTAGATGCTGAGAGGTTGTTTCTCCTGGCTGGAGAGCGTAGAACTCGAGGGCACAGTCTCAGGATAAGGGGTCGGCCATTTAAGACTGAGGTGAGGAGGAATTTCTTCACTGAGCGTTGTGAATCATTGGCATTCTCTACCCTAGGAGGGCTGTGGATGCTGAGTCAGAGTATATCCAAGGTTGAGACATAGATTTTTGGACTCTAGGGGAACCAAGGGATATGGGGATCAGACGGGAAAGTGGAGTTGAGGTCGAAGACCAGCCATGATCTTATTGAATGGTGCAGCAGGCTCAAGGAGGCTGTATGAACTACTCCTGCTCCTATTTCTTAGGTTCTTATCTTATGTTCTTATGTAAAATTCCCAGAGTCAATAATAAAAAGTAATTCTGGAGCAGGAGGAGAAATACTCAAATTATTCCCCTTAGACTTATCAACATGAATTGGCTTTGGATTGGAGCAGAATATGCCTTTTGTTTTACAACCTACCAAGCAGATCCACAATCAGAATTAATACAGGACAGAAGGCTGCCATTCAGCTAATTGTGCCTGTTCCAGCTCTTTAAAAAGAGCCATCCAATTAGTGATAGTGGTGAACAGTTGTTTTTCAGACTGGAGGGAGGTGTACAGTGGTGTTCCCCAAGAGTCGGTACTAAGACTACTGCTTTTCTTAATATATATTAATGACTTGGGCTTGGATGTACAGGCCACAATTTCAAAATCTGCAGATGAAACAAAAATTGGAAGGGTAGTGAACAGTGAGGAGGACAGCGATAAACTTCAAGAGGATATAGACAGGCTGGTGGCATGCAGACACATAGCAGGTCAAATTTAATGCAGAGAAACACGAAGTGAAACATTTCGGTAGGAGGAACGAGGAGGGGCAATATAAACTAGAGGGCACAACTCTTAAAGGGGTACAGGAACAGACAGATCTAGGGGTATACGTGCACAAATCGTTGAAGGTGGCAGGGCAGGTTTAGAAAGCGGTTAAAAAAGCATACGGGATCATGGGCTTAATAAATAGAGGCATAGAGTACACAGGTATGGAAATCATGATGAACCTTTATAAAACACTTGTTTGGCCACAACTGGAGTATTGTGTCCAGTTCTAGGCACTGCAATTTAGGAAAGATGAAGACCTTAGAGAGGGTGCAGAAGAGATTTACTAGAATGATTCCAGGGATGAGGGACTTTAGTTACATGGATAGACTGGAGGAGCTGGGGTTGACCTCCTTGGAACAGACAAGGTTGTGAGGAGACTTGATAGAGGTATTCAAAATCATGAATGGTCTAGACAGAGTAGATAGAGAGAAACTGTTCCCATTGGCAGAAGGGTCAAGAACCAGAGGGCATAGATTTAAGGTGATTGGCAAAAGAACCAAAAGGTGACATGAGGAAAAATTTTTATTTAAAAAACCCAGCGAGTGGTTAAGATCTAGAATGCACTGCCCGAGGGGGTGGTGGAAGCAGATTCAATCGTGGCCTTCAAAAGGGAACTGGATAAGTACTTGAAAGGAAAAAATTCTCAGGACTACGGGGAAAGGGCAGGGGAGTAGGACTAGCTGGATTGCTCTTGCATCGAGCTGGCGCAGACTCGATGGGCCTCCTTCTGTGCTGTAACCTTTCTAGGCTTCTCTGAATTAGTCACGCAAATTTTTTTCCTTTAAGTATATATCCACTTCCCTTATGAAAGTTGCTACTGAAACTGCAATATCCCAACGAGTAAATAAAAACATTGCAGATAATTAACACCACCAATTCCACAAGCAGAACTAGTTCACGTCGTAGGACGACGACATCATGTCAAGTTGAGTGCGGTGAAACTGACCCCTTTGTCAATTCATAGACTACACATATAGACCATGCTGGTCGAACACAGGTGGGAAGTTAGCCATTCTGGACCGGCATCAACAGAAGGGAAACATTGGATGAATCACCAAGCTCCACTGTCAGTCTGCCCCACACACTATCAAGCTCGAGTGCCTAAAGTGTTTCCCCAACACCTACACAAAATGTTCTCACAAGGTGTCACTCTGAACAGGATGTTAGAAATGCTGTGTGGTTTTAAACCAAACGATAGCGTCAAAAAACAAGAGATTCCCCCTTCACGTCTCATTCTGTGCAGCACGGTCTTGAGCTTGACTACAAATTTCACGGAGCTTTGAAGTCTAAACACTACAACTCAATTTACGTTGAACTGAGCAGAACAAACGTGGATTAGGGGCAGGGAACCCATTATAAAGAAATAATAGGGTAGATAAAGAAACTGTTTCCTCTGGTGGTGGTGTCCAGAACAAGAGGGACATAACCTTAAAAGTAGTGGTACTCAGGGGTGCTCTTCACACAAAGGGTAGTAGACATCTGGAATTCTCTCCCCCAAAAAGCTGTTGAGGCTGGGGGGGGGGGGGGGGGGGTCAATTTAAAAAGTTAAAAACTAAAAATTGATAGATTTTTGTTATGTAAGGGACCCAGTCTTGGGGTTAAACTGAAATGTTCGTCTATTTATTGTTACATACTCACGATTAATTGTGCAAGCCTCTGAGGTAATCAGCCAGACACAGGATGTACAATTACTGGCATGAATGCCTAAAGTACAACAGCTAACCACATCCTCATTCTCTCGGACAGGAAACACAATACATAATCATGTGTGGAAGGTCCATTTCACTTCAAAGTGATTGGGATCTTCTAAATATTCAAATTTCACACCGACATTGTGAAATGAACCATTTCCCTAACCGATTGTGCGGCTAGCCCCTCATCCAACTTACGCTGGCTCCAAATCCATCGCAAAGAACAACAGTCATTGTAAATGCAATGCTAGTCAGCGGTCTCCACTCAGGTGGTTAGAGATGAATCAGTAGATTTGGATTGAGACACCGCTATATAAATGCAAGTTCTTTCTTTCTAGCTCTGTCAACAGTGGCCCCACATCCTTAAATTAAAAAGGGCCTCTTACCAGCTGTCTGTTGAAGTTCTGCACACACTGTTCAAACTGTTCATCTTTTGTCTCATCAGCCTTGCCCAGTTTCTGGAGGACCTGCAAATTTAAGGAGAGAACAGTAATGAAGATAGGTCTGACAAAACATACCAGCACGATCATTCCCTCTTCTGGTTAGGATAGCATCCACCTTCGGGCAAGACAAGGGATGCAGTGGACATTAGCAAAGTATCCCATCAGAATTGGTATGATGTTACATCAGGTGTAGTTCTCTCAGTTAACACCCCTGGATGGAAGCTGTGGCTCCAAGCCAGTAGGGTGAACACATTTAGAAGGAAGAGTTATGGCTATCAGGACATTGGAGTGGGGTGCAGACACTCACTTACCAACCATGGAGATTAGCCAACATAACAATTTAAGAGAGTATCCAGTGCACATGCAGGTAGGTATCTGAAACTGGGAAGAGAGAAAATGGGTGGGGATGGGTAGCTTGAGTTGAACATCTGAGCAGTCCAGAGAAGGACCCAGAACCACTATTCTATCCAACCTTATAAAAGATAGATGGCCAATCAAGATTCCATTACAACTTAGCTCTCCAATGGATCAGCCAGGGTGAAACCAAGCTGTATGGAGCAGAAGGTTCCTAGATCAGACACTGAATTAACTGATCTCAATATGGGCAGCAGTAAAGATCCTGCAGCTATCTCACCAGAGCCTGGGCTCATTCAGGGTTTGGGGGCAAAAACTTGCACATGTTCACATTTAAATTCATTTCATCAGCCCAAACTGGAGGCTCAGCTCTCCTTTGGTGTTTTGGGTTACCAAAGCATAAATGTTTTTTTTCCTCTCTGTGGAACTATGGAAATCAGAAGAGATAAACGTTTAGGTAGCCCAGACCATGTTGGTACACACCGATATCAGAGGTTGGTAAAAAGTTATGGAATGCAAATGCCTAGCTAGAAACAGTATAAATGGGGAGAGATCATAGCCGCAAGTTATAAGGAGGACACAAAAACACAAATATGCTGTGCATTCTTCCTATGGCAAAACATATTTTGTAATTTGTGTTGGCTGTGAGTATATGTTCATTTAATCTTTAATAAACGAGCTAAGTGTTTGACTGTGCATCTCAAACTCATCCTTGGTATAGAGAGAGACACAGAACGTAGTCAGTGTCTGTATTAATAGAAAAATACAGAAATCCTAACATCCTGATCTTGATATTGATTCATTGATACCTCCCCCCAACTTCTTGCGGTCAAGTAGGCACATGTGAATGACAAGCAAGGACAAGATCAGTCTCAACTATGATATGTCCTCCTCCATGGTCAACTAGCCTACCAACCCTTGCTATCTAGGCTTGCAGATGAAGAATGGCCTTTTAAGGTACTACTTAGACTACAAGAGCTGATCCCCTTGTAGAACTGTACCCAGCACAAGGCAGCACCTTCAAGAGAGGAAAGGGGGGAGAAGAAAGTAACAACATCCAATTTGTAGGAATCAGACCTGAAATGGCCTGCGCCGTCTTATACAGCATTTGAGCTCAAAGCAGCACACCCTCTTTAAATCTGAAATAGAATCATCATTGTAGTGACGACTGCAGTTCAGCACTTCAGGAAATAAATCTGACGCAAAAGTATTAGCACCATAAGGAAGGAGACATTTTTACAGGGTCTCCAGTGGCATGACGAGTTATGATCCAGAATGCACTGGAGGAAGCAGATTCAACAGTAACTTTCGAAAGGATAAATACTTCAAAAAAGGAAATGATTGCAGGGCTATGGGGAAAGATCAGGGAAGTGGGACTAATTGGACAGCCTCCTTCTGTGCTGCAAGATTCTATGACTTTGTGTAAAAGTCAGACTCCACACAACTATCGCAGTGCACCAGCACAAAAACAGCAATTCAGCTCAACACAAACTAAAAAAGGCATCACTGACAAAATTGGATATCTAGCAGGATTAAAAAAGTCTGCATTTTGCTCATGCAGAAGCATTCTGACAACCTACGGTTGACATCGTAGGCTCTCACTCGAGGGGCTTAGCAGACAAACCCTGTCTTTTTACTCAATACGGTCTAGCTTTTAGGTAAGGGCGTTTCCAGCCCCACGACCTATGTACAAGGAATACACCAATAATATCCCAATGGACACAAGTAGTATCCCAGATATTTATATCAGTTTCCCCCTGTAGGGTGGGCCAGTACTGTTTCAGAGAACAGCACTGGCTTAAGTTCAACTGAGGCTATGCAAAGGAAACACATATTTTGACAGATGGTACAGAAAGAGAATGATTAAAAAAAGGTTGAAGCTTAAGCTCAGGGAGAGGTGGGGGTTGAAAATGCAAATCTTTTACCACAGATGCCACACCCCACAGAATAAATTCACCTATTTTACTCAGTCCACCTCCACCAAGGGCTCCTAGTATTGTTAAGATAATCTCCTTACTGGAACCATTGGACCTACTGAATGCAGACCTGCCAGCCACATATCAGGTGGACAAAAAAATCCCACGGCATTATTTCAAAGAGCAGGGGAGTGCTCCCCGGTGTCCTGGCCAATATTTATCCCTCAACGGACATCCCTTTTTTAAAAAAATCTGGTCATTATACATTGCCATTTGTGGGACCTTGCTGTGCACAAATTGGATGTCGCGTTTCCTACATTATGTCAAACGTACTGCCACTGACTGTAAATCACTTTGGGATATCGTGAGGTTGTGTAAGGTGCTGTACAACTGCAAGTCTTTCTTTCTTTTGTATATTGGAAGTACTGAAACCTATTGCAGGAATACAAGGGGTTGGAAGGGAGGAGGACCCCCCCAATCCATGCACTTGGTTCAGTAGACATCTCTTCCACACAACTATAATATTCATGAAAGACTTGCACCATGTAGTGAGCAGCCATCTGGATTCGGCTCTCTGCAGTAAATCAGTCATTTGCTGTCAGTTTTCCCTCAGCTGCCTCATGTCTAATCTTCGAGCTGAGCAACTGCTGTTCCAGAGCACAAGGGACGACCCTAAACATTGAAGAGTTCCACAAATGCATCTGATCTGCACAAGAACACGTTCACTGTAAAACAGCCATTAAAAGCAAAGCAAAGATTAATAATGCAGCTTTACTGAAGTAATAATGAAGTCTCCCATGCGCATAATTCAACAAATGTAAGCAATCTTACAACACCAGGTTATAGTCCAACAGTTTTATTTGAAAATCACAAGCTCCGAAAGCTTGTGATTTTCAAATAAAACTGTTGGACTATAACCTGGTGTTGTAAGATTGCTTACATTTGTCCACCCCAGTCCATCACCGGCATCTCCACATCATAATTCAACAAGCTGTGCCTTGCAATGTCTCAACAAAATTCAACAAAACAAAACCTACCAGCCCAGTGACTCAATGATAAATGCACTGTACTATGCAGCACTCAGCGAGACAAACCAGACTTCAATCTCAAACTTACAGCACAGGAGGCGGCCATTTGGCCCATCGTGCCTGTGCCAGCTCTTTGAAAGAGATATCCAATTAGTCCCAGTTCCTTGCTCCTTCCCCACAGCCCTGCAAATTTTTCCTCTTCAAAATATATATCCAATTTCCTTTTAAAAAGTTACTATTGAATCTGCTTCCACCACCCTTTCAGATCATAACTTGCTGTGTAAAAACATTTCTCCTCATCTCCCTGCCCACTGACTAATTATCTTAACTCTGTGCCCTCTGGTCATTGACTCTCCTGCCAGTGGAAACAGTTTCTCCCTATCTACTCGTCAAAACCCTTCATCATTTTGATCACCTCCATTAAATCTCCCCTTAACCTCTCTACTCTGGAGAACAACCCCAGCTTCTCCAGTCTCTCCACATAACTGAAGTCCCTTATTCCCAGTACCATTTGGTTAAATCTCCTCTGCACCCTCTCCATTAACGGATCTCAGCATAGGGAGCAATGGTGAAATCTAAAATCGATATCAATCCGCCCTCCCTCCTAGGGTATGATTACAATACAACTTTAGCAGCCATGAAGCTGTTTCTACTCCAATCAACACTAAACTTTATTACCTCGGTGAAGGGCCAAACTCATTACAAAGGAAAGCAAACCTTCTTCTCCAGAAGGTCTCACTACTCTCGGTCGAATCATCTCCGGATTAAATGACGACGATGATACAGGGATAGAGAACAATAGTAACCTCCTAGCTAATACTGTGGACTGAACCTGGGACCTTTTGGATTTGCATGGCTCGACTACTTACTCGATTGACCAGATGACAAACAAGGACCGGCATCTACCGATACTTTTGTCAACTTGAAAGTTTAGTGCCCACTCTGCCATGGGGGATGGGGATGGACGGACGGACTCAAGAACAGTATTCTGTACCAAATTCTGCAGGGAGATAGCAACAGACTGGTCAGGTGGGCAGAAAAGTGGCAAATGGAATCCAGAAGTGTGTGGAATAATGCATTCGGGGAGGGCAAACAAGGCAAGAGAATACACAATAAATGGGAGGATACTGAGAGGTGTAGAGGAACAAAGGGACCTTGAAGAGCATGTCCACAAATTCCCTGATGGTTGGTCAGGTAGATAAGGTGGTTAAAAAAGGCGTACAGGATACTTTCCTTTATTAGCAGAGGCATAGAATATAAGAGCAGGGAGGTTATGCTAGAACTGTATAAAACATTGGTTAGGCCACAGCTCAAGTACTGCGTACAGTTCTGGTCACCACATTACAGGAAAGATGCGATTGCACCAGAGAGGGTACAGAGGAGATTTACGAGGACACTGCCAGGGCTGGAGAATGTTAGCTATGAGAAAAGATTGGACAGGCTGGGGTTGTTTTCTTTGGAACAAAAGAGGCTGAGGGGAGATTTAATTGAGGTGTATAAAATTATGACGGGACTGGATAGCATGGATAGGGAGGACCTTTTTCCCTTAGCAGAGGGGTCAGTGACCAGGGGAGCATAGGTTTAAAGTAATTGGTAGAAGGATTAGAGGGAATCAGTAAAAAAAAATTTCATCCATAGGGAGGTGGGGGTCTGGAACACACTCCCTGAAAGAGTGGTAGAGGCAGGAGCCCTCATCACATTTGAAAAATACTTGAAGTGCCATAACCTACAGGGCTACGGACCAAGTGCTGGAAAATGGGATTAAGCTGGATAGCTCTTTCAGCCGGCACGGACAGAATGGGCCGAATGGCCTCCTGTGCTGCACAGTTTTATAATCTACCACACCATCTGATCTTGTAACATTTTTACTGTGCTCAAAAAAGTGCATCATTTTTAAAATTAGGATAATGTGAAAACCAAAACAATTAAAAACCCAATCTTAAGAATGCATGATCAAAGTAAAAATGCTCTTCGCTGCCAAGGGGAGATTCTAGGCTCCATGAATCAATGCTGCATCTCAGGAAAAACAGTGAGAGCCACACATCCGTCATAATCTCAAACATTCACCATTTCAACTACATGCTGTACAGTTTTGCCTACAAAATGCTCCTCCTTTTGGATCCTGACACATTGGCTTGTGATAGTCATTCGCCCATGGCGTCCACGTGGGAAACAGCAAACCCAAATCCTACCAAACCAGCACGCACCCCATCCCTGCTCCCTCTTAAATCACCACAAAGACCAACCAAGTAGGATATCTTTCTCTCTTGAAACACTAAATTTGCACAACTGTACTCCAATCTATCTCCCTCATCCAAACATCTGGGAAGAGTAGAGCCACCAGGCTCCCTGCCCCCCAGGTTATGGTTGATTGCAGTCAACAATCCCAACATTTCAGCTTCAAAGTACAGCAGCATCTTCTTGATCAGAAGTCACTATGTGGCACGATGCACAGATGGATCCAACGCCAAGGCTCTAGAAACTGGACCTGAATCCATAACTGCAATCACCCACACAGCGAGTCTCAGGTTTCAACCAGATGCCCATGACTTGAACACGTGCCAATCACTGCATGAGAAGTGGTCTAGTGGCAGAATTTAGAAGCTTTCCCTGAAACTACAAACTCCATAGGGGTACGGTAGCGTAGTGGTTATGTTACTGGGCTAGTAATCCAGAGGCCTGGACTAAAATCCAGAGTCACGAGTTCAAATCCCGCCACGGCGGCTGGCGAATTTAAATTCAATTAATTACATTTTTTTTTTAAATCTGGAATTAAAATACTAGTATCAGTAATGATAGCCATGAAACTACCGGATTGTCGTAAAAACCCATCTGGTTCACTAATGTCCTTTAGGGAAGGAAACCTGCCGTCCTTACCCGGTCTGGCCTATATGTGACTCCAGACCCACAGCAATGTGGTTGATTCTTAATTGCCCTCTGAAATGGCCTAGCAAGCCACTCAGTTGTAAAAAATCTCGCTAGGGATGGGCAATAAATGCCGGCCTTGCCAGCGACGCCCACATCCCGTGAACGAATAAAAAAAGAGTTAAACAATTTAATGTACAAGGTTAAACCATAAAGCAAGAAACAGTCAACAGCATCAACAAAAGCCAATAGCCAGCCCAACGTGGATACAAAGTATGGCACAAATATCCCATTGCATTAATCTTCTACACAAGAAAAATAAAAGTAAGGAATACACCATTAAAGTGCTTGGTCACAACAGGTCCAGTCAACAAAACTCTCATTCTCTGACCCCAAGCACCTTCTCATGAACTAATATACACCATCTCCTATCCCAACCAAGGATCATCACATCTCAGCCCTGTGCTCCAAGACACCTTCATCCATTACAACAGTGCCTACACTTCACAGAAGTACCTCATTGGCTGCAAAGCACTTTGGGACATCTTGAGGTCATGGAAAGAGTTCCATAAATGCAAGTCTTTCTTTCCCCCAAATTTGATAGCAGAGAGGGGTTTAACAAATTTATATTGACTTTGGCTTTCATCGAAGGTATTAAATTTGAAGTACTGTTTTTGTAATGGCGAGTGCTTCTGGACTATTGCCAAAAGCTATTTTTAGAATTTGCATTTCGCAAGTTACTGCATCTTTTCCGTTTCTGGTCTAAGCTTTACATCGGCCCATAGGTTCAATGCCAGGCCACAATTAAACTCCTTCAAATGATTTTGCAGATTCAGGAATCCGTACACTCAACCATCTCCCCATCACTCGAGCTATATCTTCTGCAGCTGTCGAAGTGATTCATTCCAATAACACTGAATTCAGCAAGAGCTGGGAAACAGGAACTTAGCATGGCGACTGGGGTAAACAGAGCTTTTGCTTCCCTCCTTTCCCAAAGGCACTGACTGACTACTGCTGGGATACATCAATGTTTCCTCTAATAGGACTACTTCAAATGGCAATTTCCTTCTACGCTGTAAGATTCTATGGTTCCAAGTGCCCACAATTACGCACAAACTAGCAAGCTCACTTGGAAAGCTCGGAACATGGACTGGGGAGTGATGGTCATAAAAGGTTCTACCGATAATGAGTACTGAGTGCTTTTATAACAGAGATTAAGGCACATATTTCTTAATTGCATAAATTGTGTGTCCTGTTAATCAAAATTACATTTGGCCTCGCACTGTAATAGCTTGGCTGTGAATTGATCACAGTTCATGTGCAGTAACATATTACGTGAACTACTTGCTGCATCACCGCATCCTGTTTCACAAGAATGATTTCCACGTTACGTTACTGCATAGAAACAGGCCGTTCAGCTCAGTGAGTTTGTGCCTGTGATGTTCTCCTCTAGGCACTACTAATCCCACACTCCTGCTCGCTCTCCATGCCTTTTAATTTTCTTCTTTTTCTAGCAACTATTCCAACTCCAACTCCCTTTTAAAATAATTTATGGACTCTGCTTCAACAACTTTGTGGCAGAGAATTCCACATTCTAACCACCCTCCACGTAAAGAATTTATTTAAAACTCCCCCATTAATTCTTTTGGTCTCATTCAACCAATAAACAATCCAACACTACTTTCCTCCTGTTTAAGATTTCCATCAGGTCACTCCTCAATCTTTTTAGCTCAAGTGAAAGAAGCCTTTTTTTCCTCAAGTCTACCTTCGTAACTGTAACCCCTCACTGCAGGTAACATCCTAGTGAATCTAAGTTTCATCTTTAGCATTGATTTGACATCCTCTCGCTAATGTTTTAACCCAACAGAACTCCCAACTATGGCCTTATATAAGTTCAACATCTCCTGCTCACACTACAGTCTCCTCTGCACGAAGATTAGAGGACTGCTTTGTTCATCCAAAACTCTGCTGCCCATACCTTAACTTGCACCAAGTCCCATTTACCATCAACCCTGCGTCCGCTGACCTACATTGGCTCTCAGTCTGGCAACGCCTTCATTTTAAAATTCTCATCCTTGTTTTCAAATCCCTCTGTGGCCTCACCCCTCCCCATCTCCCTAACCTCCTCCAGCCCTACAACCTCTCTCCTCCTTTAAGACGCTCCTTAAAATCTACCTCTGACCAAGCTTTTGGTCACTTGTCCTATTATGTGGCTCAGTGTTAAATTTTGTTTGATAACGCTCCTCTGGAGCACCTTGGGACTTTAAAGGCGCTGCATAAGTGCAAGTTCTTGAACAGCTCCGTTCTATTAACTGCAACCCTGAGCTTGCTGTCAATTACCAGTTCAATTGCCTATTCCACTCTGATCCTTTGAACTTTAGCCTTCCAATGAAGCTCCATACAAGCTTGAATGGAGCAGAATCTCAATTCTATTAGGCATTCCTCAGCTCTCTAGCCTCAATATTGAATTTATTAACTTCACACCTTAACACTTACTCCCACTATCTCTTCAGCAGGAGGAGATGCTGGTGGTGTGGGATGGGCGTGGGGTTGCCAACTCTGGTTGGACATATTCCTGGAGGTTTCATCATGACCTCCCCGCTCCCACAGTCACCAATGGTCACCAGACATGTCCATCCCCACTGTGCACCAATCGAAGAGTGAATAGACTCATTACCCAATTGGATGATTCTTGACTGTCAAATGCTCCTATATTTTTTTCCCTCCTAGGAACTGCTGCCAGCAAAACCCAGGAGATCAATCTTCTAATTCCTGGAGACTCCAGGGCAATCCTGGAGGGTTGGCAACCCTACTCATAAAGACTTAAAAAAAATTGGGGCTGTTTTCATTAAGGGAATTAATAAAGAGGTGATTTGCTAGGGGTATTGAACATCAAGAAATGGGACAGAGTAGATTTTTTTAAAAACTGTTTCCCAGTGATTTGAAGGGGTCTAGAACAATGAAACATTGCTAGAAGATTATATGCAAGAAAGCAGAAGTGTGTGTGCTTTTTTTAAAAAAAAAACTAATAGTTGTGAGGCTGTGGAAAGCAATACTAGAATTAGTGACTGAAGCACAGATCATCTCTAACATGAAGACTATGTTTGTTAGGGAGTTGAAGGAAAAGGGAAATGAAAACAGGAATTACATAGAATGTGCAGCACAGAAACAGGCCATTCGGCCCAACTGGTCATGCTCCACTTGAGCCCCCTCCCACCCCTCTTCATCTAACCCTATCAGCATAAACCTTCTGTTCCTTTCTCTCTCTCTCTCATGTATTTAACTAGCTCCCCCTGCTCACATGGAGGATAAATGCCAACACTGGCTGTTGTGGATGTGGGAATTTATAAATAAAAAAAGCCAAAATGTAAGACTAGCCTGGAGCCTGAATTACATCTGTGTGGAATTAGTCCCCAGCCTCTAATCCCACAGGAGACTGACTAGATAGATATACATATCAAGGATAAATACTGTATCAGACGGGCAACCCGATTAAATAAAACATGAATACAACATAAACATGCTGCACACAGCATCAATCCAAAACAAGGGGAAAGGCGTCTGTCGCATCCTTAAATCGGTTAGTTTACGTTCTCTAACCACTTGTGGGCATGTTGTTGCTGAGGAATCATTTCACCAGAACTCAATTTCTAGAAGGTGGGAGAAAAATGGTTTTGAAATATGGAAGAACTCACTGAATCGGTTGCATCTTAAAAAAAAAAGTACACAAGGTGTCCGAGTGAACAAAATATGACAAAAAAAGTTACTGAACTAGGGGTGTCAGCTGTGGCTCAGTGGGTAGCACATAATCTAGGCTGATCCTCCAGTGCAGTACTGAGGGAGTGCTGCTCTATCGGAGGTGCCGTCTTTAGGATGAGATGTTGAATGGAGGTCCGGTCTGCCCCCTCAGGTGGGCGTAAAAGATCCCATGGCACTATTTCGAAGGAGAGTTCTCCTCATTGGTCTGGTCAATAACTATCCCTCAACCAACACCTAAAAAAAATTAGCTGGTCATTGTCACATTGCTGTTTGTGGGACCTTTGTGTGCAAATTGGCTGTCACATTTGCTACATGACAACAACTTGCATTTATAGAGTGCCTTTAACATAGTAATTATGCTTCAAAAAGCTGTGAAGTGCTTTGGGACACCCTGAGATTGTGGAAGACATGATATAAATCAAAGTCTTTCAAGAGCTAGAATTGATCAGCTTCTAGCATCCATGTTTTTTTTCATATTTGTTCATGGGATGTGGGCGTCGCTGGCGAGGCCGGCATTTATTGCCCATCCCTAATTGCCCTTCAGAAGGTGGTGGTGAGCCGCCTTCTTGAACCGCTGCAGTCCTTGGGGTGAAGGTTCTCCCACAGTGCTGTTAGGAAGGGAGTTCCAGGATTTTGACCCAGCGACGATGAAGGAACGGCAATATATTTCCAAGTCGGGATGGTGTGTGACTTGAAGGGTAACGTGCAGGTGGTGTTGTTCCCATGTGCCTGCTGCTCTTGTCCTTCTAGGTGGTAGAGGTCGTGGGTTTGGGAGGTGCTGTTGAAGAAGCCTTGGCGAGTTGCTGCAGTGCATCCTGTGGATGGTACACACTGCAGCCACGGTGTGCCGGTGGTGAAGGGAGTGAATGTTTAGGGTGGTGGATGTGGTGCCAATCAAGCGGGCTGCTTTATCTTGGATGGTGTCGAGCTTCTTGAGCGTCGTTGGAGCTGCACTCATCCAGGCAAGTGGAGAGTATTCCATCACACTCCTGACTTGTGCCTTGTAGATGGTGGAAAGGCTTTGGGGAGTCAGGAGGTGAGTCACTCGCCACAGAATACCCAGCCTCTGACCTGCTCTTGCAGCCACAGTATTTATATGGCTGGTCCAGTTAAGTTTCTGGTCAATGGTGACCCCCAGGATGTTAACATAAGCAAGGTTGCTCTAACATTTTTCAGCCACTTCACAACGCTGCAGAACAGTTCCTCATCACCACACCACAGCGTTTATAGATGTGAACTCCACTCCAATTACAAAGCTCACAGTTATGGAAAACACTAAAGAGCCCTTCTTCCCAAATGAAAAAGCACGTCCTTGCCGACAAAACAAGGTTACTGTCCTTCTTTCCACGCCCCCCAGCCCAAACTAGCAGTTCACACAATGCCAAACCACAACAGGAACCAGATAGACAGGCTTGCCACTCGGATGCTGGTTATTTTATCATGTGGGGCAGATAGCTCGTTTGTGAGCCCTTAGCTGGAGTTGTGAAAGCTCAGTATAGGAGAGATAGGGGCAGAGATAGGAAGAGGAAAAGCACACATGCTCGAAACACAGCAGGTCGATGGGCATTTTTTTTTTTTTTAAGTGCTTAAAAGGATGACCATACTAGAGTATCGTGCTCAATTCTGGTCTCCACATTATATATAAAAAAATATAGAAGCATGGGAAAAAAAGTGCAAAAAAGATTTACAAGCTTGATACTAGAACTGAGATGTTATAACTATTAGGAATGACTGAACAGGCTAGTGCTCTTTTCTCCAGAAAAAAGATTGAGAGGTATCCGGATAGAGGTCTTTTAAAATTATGAAGGGGTTCGACAGGATAAAAGTTTTCACATCGTTCACCTGACGAAGGAGGAAGCCTCCGAAAGCTTGTGAATTTAAAATAAAATTGCTGGACTATAACTTGGTGTTGTAAAATTGTTTACAAAGGATAAAAGTAGGGAGAGATGTTTCCACTTGTGGGGGCAATTCAAAACTAGGGGCCATAAATTTCCCCCATTCCCTCTCCCTCCCTCCATCCATCCCCTTCCAAGTGTGCAAATGGTGCCCTGAGGTAGCTCTTCCCAGAACAAGAGTCACTAATAATCACAACAAGGAATTCAGGAGAAACTTCTTTGCTCAGAGAGTGCTGTGAATGTGGAACTCACTACCACATGGAATAGTTGAGGCAAATAGCACAGATATATTTAAGGGGAAGCTAGATAAGTACACGAGGGAGAAAGGAATAGAAGGATGTGTTGCTCGGGTTAGATGAAGTAGGGTGGGAGGAGGCTCGTATGAAGCAGAAACACCAGCACAGACCTGTTTGTGATGTAAATTCTATGTAATATATTGCACAACTGCTGCCAGGTGCCAGCAGCCCACTACAAACCGATGCTAAAACTGCAGGGAAACACCCGCCAGAAAAATAAGATCCAGTCCCAGAGTTTTACATTTGCAGCTGACTCCAGCAACCCAGTAGCACAAGCACAAATCTCATGCAATTTTTAAAAAGCGTCTCACGAGAAAGAGGGAAGTCAGCATACACCCAAGCTGTACCCTTCATCAGAGGGGGTCCCCACCCACAACATTCCTTGGGAGTTTTTTTTTAAAATACTCGCACCACCAGTTCTGGGGAGAGCTACCTCAGGGCACCATTTGCACACTTGGAAGGGGATGGATGGAGGGAGAGGGAAAGCAAGTCTCCAATAGCTCCGGGCTCCACTCTTGCAGGGAGACTCCTAGTAACAAAACACTAAATCAGGGGTGTCTCTCTGGGTTTACATAATTGAAACCAGCTCCCTCATCGTGATAGCAGAATCATAGATGCACAATTTCCTGGGTATACAATAAAAGTTGGGTCCTTGAGCCTGGGCTTACTGACACTACATGCAGTGCAACCATTGGAGGGAGACACAGGCTGGACAGAAAAGAAAGACTGACTTGCATTTATATACCTTTTATGACCTCATGAGGTACCAAAGCACTTCATAGCCAACTCTGGTGTAGAAGGCCCCTTTTGTTTTTAAAAAAAGGGTCAAACAACCTGCAGTGAATTTCCAGAGTTTTTCTGCTATTGGGAGGAAACGGTAGTTAGATAATATGTCATTGGTGTAATAGTCAGTGTGCTAACAACAAACCTGGGAGGGGAAAGACATCTTTGGTGACACCTGATCTAGTCTTACGTCTGTTAAATGCCCACGTGTCACGCACACCCATAAAATTAAGGAAAACCCAAAAAAGTTTTCTAAATACATAAACAGCAAGAGGATAACTAAGGAAAGAGTAGAGCCTATCAGACCAAAAAGGTAAACAATGTGTGGAGGCAAAAGATGTGGATATGGTTCTTAATGAATACTTTTTGTGTCTGTCTTCACAAAAAAAAAGATGCAGAGATTGTAGTCGAGGAGGAGTGTGAAATATTGGATGGGATAAACAGTGAGAGGAAGTATTAAGGGGTTTAGCATCTTTGAAAGTAGATAAATCACCAGGGCCGGATGAAATGTATCAGAGGCTGTTGAGAAGTAAGGGAGGAAATAGCAGAGGCTCTGACCATCATTTTCCAATCCTCCCTGGCTACAGGCATCGTGCCGGAGGTTTGGAGGACTGCTAACATTTTAAACAACGGTGCAAAGGGAGAAACAGATAGACAGAGTAATTATAGTCAATCTAACCTCGGTGGCGGGCAAATTATTGGGATCAATTCTGAGGGATAGCATAAGTCGTCAATTAGAAAGGCACGGGTTAATCAAGGACAGTCAGCATGGATTTGTTAAGGGAAGGTCATGTCTGACTAACTTGTTTGAATTTTTTGAGCAGGTAACAAGGAGGGTCGATGAGGGTAATGTGTTTGATGTGGTGTACATGGATTTTAGCAAGGCTTTTGACAAGGTCCCACATGGCAGACTGGTCAAAAAAGTACAAGCCCATGGGATCCAAGGGAAAGTGGCTAGTTGGATCCAAAGTTGGCTCAGTGGCAGGAAGCAAAGGGTAATAGCTGACTGGTGGTTTTGCTACTGGAAGGCTGTTTCCAGTAGGGTTCTGCAAGGCTCAGTACTAGGTCCCTTGCTTTTTTTGTGGTATATATTAATGATTTGTACTTGAATGTTGGGGGGGCTTGATCAAGAAGTTTGCAGATGATACAAAAATTGGCCGTATGCTTGATAGTGAGGAGGAAAGCTGTAGACTGCAGGAAGATATCAATGGACTGGTCAGGTGGGCAGAAAAGTGGCAAATGGAATTCAATCCAAAGAAGTGTGAAGCAATGCATCTGGGGAGAGAAAACAAGGCAAAGGAGCACACAATAAATGGGAGGATACTGAGAGGTGTAGAGGAACAAAGGGACCTTGGAGTGCATGTCCACAGATCCCTGAAGCTGGCAGGGCAAGTAAATAAGGTGGTTAAAAAGGCATATGGGATACTATCCTTTATTAGCTGAACCATAGAATATGAGAGCAGGGAGGTTACGCTGGAACTGTATAAAACATTGGTTAGGCCACAGCTTGAGTACTGCGTGCAGTTCTGGTCAACGCATTACAAGATAGATGTAATTGCACCAGAGAGGGTACAGAGGAGATTCAAGGATGTTGCCAGGGCTGGAGAATTTTTTAGCTATGAGAAAAGATTGGATAGGCTGGGGTTGTTTTCTTTGGAACAAAGGAGGCGGAGGAGAGATTTAATTGAAGTGTATAAAATTATGACAGGACTGGAAAGAGTAGATAGGGAGGACCTATTTCCCTTAGCAGAGGGGTCAGTGGCTGGAGAGAGGGTGTGGGGGGGGGGGGGGGGAAGAATAGATTTAAAGTAATTAGAGGGGAGCTGAGGAGAAACATTTTCACCCAAAGTGCAGTGGGGGTCTGGAACTCACTGCCTGAAAGGGTGGGAGAGGCAGAAACCTTCAACTCACTTAAAAAGTACTCTGATGTGCACTTGAAGTGCTGTAACCTACAGGGCTACAGACCAAGTGCTGGAAAGTGGGATTAAGCTGGATAGCTCTTTCAGTGCACACTGACATGATGGGCCAAATGGCCTCCTTCTGTGCCATAACTCTATGAAAATTTCCAAAAAAGGTAGATAGTACAAGTGTATTCCAACTGGTCAGAATTCTGGCCTCTGGTTTCAAAGCTGTTGGTGCAGAAGAAACCACTCAAAAAAGGCAGCCAAGGTGGAACTCAGGAGGCAAACATTTTCACCACTGCTACCTGGTTTTTGCCTCCCATCTTGGCAAAAAAAAAACACACACAATTGACAGGGCCATTGCAACATGGAGATTCAAACCTCAAACCACATCGCTATGCCTCACAATAAAAACAGGTTGCAATATTCAGGTGTGGGTAGGAGTTACAGGTTAGGTCTCTGCTGTCAGCTAAATCCTTGTTCAAAACAAGAGGTTAAGCCTTTGGATCAATACCCATCACGTGAAAATTAGTCATAACTTTGGATTCACACCCTCTGGGGAAAAAAATTTCCAGTAACAAAATTGCTTAAAAAAACAAGACTTCAACTACTCGGTTTTGTCAATACTTGGCCGACTGTCTCACTACCCACAGATACCGATTACGTAGTCACTATGGAAGGCATTCTGACACATCAAGATTGTTAATCCAAATAAAATTTAACTCTCCACGCAATCACCATTACTGGTATAAAGCTGGACTACTTAGGGCAGTGAGTCGGGGTGGAGTTCTCCCTCCTGCCCCCACTGGTCTCCGCACTAACACCTTGGGGGGGGGGGTGGGGAGTGGAAAGGGAGAAATGAGACATTAGCCTATGTCCCACTATCGGGCGGCGTGCAAAGCATTACTCTGACATTATGGGCGAAAGTAAGAATCAGTAACTTCCACGTGACGGCCTTGTGTAGTTAAAACTATTGCTACGAATTCAAATCAAGTGGCCTAAACCACAAGAGCAAAGTTTGATCAGTTGCTGAATCTCATCGGATATGCCTTTAAAGTACAAAAAGGACTGCCTGGGTGTCTTTTTTTTAAAAAAAAATTAACTAGTGGGGTGCCACAAGGATCAGTGCTTGGACCTCAGCTATTTACAATCTATATTAATGACTTAGATGAAGGGACCGAGTGTAATGTACCCAAGTTTGCTGACGAAACTAAGCTAGGTGGGAAAGTAAGCTGTGAGGAGGACATAAAGAGTCTGCAAAGGGATATAGACAGGTTAAGTGAGTGGGCAAGAAGGTGGCAGATGGAGTATAATGTGGGGAAATGTGAGGTTATTCACTTTGGTAGGAGGCACAGAAAAACAGAATATTGTTTAAATGGTAAGAAACTATTAAATGTTGGTGCCCAGAGAGATTTGGGTGTCCTCGTACAACAAACACAAAAGATTAGCATGCAGGTACAGCAAGCAATTATGAAATTAGCAAGGCAAATAGCATGTTGGCCACTTTTTTTTTTTAATTCGTTCATGGGATGTGGGCATCACTGGCATTTATTGCCCATCCCTAATTGCCCTCGAGAAGGTGGTGGTGAGCCACCTTCTTGAACCGCTGCAGTCCATGTGGAGAGGGTTCTCCCACACTGCTGTTAGGAAGGGAGTTCCAGGATTTTGACCCAGCGACGATGAAGGAACGGCGATATATTTCCAAGTCGGGATGGTGTGTGACTTGGAGGGGAACGTGCAGGTGGTGTTGTTCCAGTGTACCTGCTGCTCTTGTCCTTCTAGGTGGAAGAGGTCGCGGGTTTGAGAGGTGCTGTCGAAGCCTTGGCGAGTTGCGGCAGTGCATCCTGTGGATGGTACACACTGCAGCCACTGTGCACCAGTGGTGAAGGGAGTGAATGTTTAGGGTGGTGGATGGGGTGCCAATCAAGCGGGTTGCTTTGTCCTGGATGGTGTCAAGCTTCGAGTGTTGTTGGAGCTGCACTCATCCAGGCAAGTGGAGAGTATTCCATCACACTCCTGACTTGTGCCTTGTAGATGGTGCAAAGGCTTTGGGGAGTCAGGAGGTGAGTCACTTGCCACAGAATACACAGCCTCTGACCTGCTCTTGTAGCCACAGTATTTATATGGCTGGTCCAGTTAAGTTTCTGGTCAATGGTGACCCCCAGGATGTTGATGGTGGGGGATTTGGCAATGATAATGCCGTTGAACGTCAAGGGGAGGTGGTTAGACTCTCTTGTTGGAGATGGTCATTGCCTGGCACGAATGTTACTTGCCAATTATTAGCCCAAGCCTGGATGTTGTCCAGGTCTTGCTGCATGTGGGCTCGGACTGCTTCATTATTTGAGGGGTTGCGAATGGAACGGAACACTGTGCAATCAGTGAACATCCCCATTTCTGACCTTATGATGAAGGGAAGGTGAAGATGGTTGGGCCTAGGACCCTGCTCTGAGGAACTCCTGCAGCAATGCCCTGGGGCTGAGATGATTGGCCTCCAACAACCACTACCATCTTCCTTTGTGCTAGGTATGACTCCAGCCACTGGAGAGTTTTCCCCGATTCCCATTGACTTCATTATTGCAAGAAGGTTGGAGTATAAGAGTGAGGAAGTCTTACTACAATTGTACAGGGCTTTGGTGAGACCACACCAGGAGTACTGTGCACAGTTTTAGTCTCCTTAACTAAGGAAGGATATACTTGCCTTAGGCAGTGCAATGAAGGTTCACTGGATTGCTTCCTGGGAGGGTTGTCCTATGAGGAGAGATTGAGTAGAATGGGCCTATATTCTCTGGACTTAAGAATGAGAGGTGATTTCATTGAAACTTAAGATTCTGAGTGGGTTTGACAGGGAAGAAGCGGAGGTTGTTTTCCCTGGCTGGAGAGTCTAGAACTATGAGGCACAGTCACAGGATAAGGGGTCAGCCATTGAAGACTGAAATGGAGGAATTTCTTCAGAGGGTTGTGAATCTTTGGAATTCTCTACCGCAGAGGGCTGTGAATGCTGAGTAGTTGAATATATTCAAGGCTTAGATAAATGGATTTTTGGACTCTAGGGGAATCAAGGGATATGGGGGTCAGGCAGGAAAGTGGAGTTGAGGTCAAAGATCAGCCATGATCTGATTGAATGCCAGAGGAGGCTCGAGGGGCCGTATGGCCTACTCCTGCTCCTATCTCTTATGTTCTTATGGCAAGAACGGTCCAAAGGCTCGAGAACGACTGAAATTATTGGATGCAAATCACGCTCAATGCAGGTTCAGAGGATGGTGCTTCCTGTCAGAGTTTGAGTGTACTTTAGTCACTCCCGGGTATCTCCCCTCTATCTATTCAAAGTATGTGGTGTGCTTCAGATGCTGCAAAGACTCAATCAAAACACCGACACAGATGAGGAAGGTCATTCATTCATCCAGAAAGAGCCCAGAGTCCGTCCCACTACTCACCCCTCCCTGTTCTATATGTATAAATGCGTCGGCTTCAAGGAGCTCCTGAACATTTACCTGAGGAAGGAGGAAGTCTCCGAAAGCTTGTGAATTTAAAATAAAATTGCTGGACTATAACTTGGTGTTGTAAAATTGTTTACAATTGTCAACCCCAGTCCATCACCGGCATCTCCATCACAGCATCCAACTGTTAAAACAAAAAAAATTCCAGGGATTTTGTCTCCACTACCCTCTCCAGGGGGCTTGATTCTTGCAGCGATTACGGAAAAAGCTTGGGTCACATTTGCATTCGCCAGCTTGCAAATCTACTGCCGGTTACAGTAGTTAAGATTCCACTACAGATTGTCATAACAATTTCCTCTTGGCAATTTAAGCCAATAGCAAGCGGAAAGGAAAATTTTAACAAAAATAGAGCAGCAAAACATTGAATCAAGGATATGAGGAGCCATCTTTGCAACAACCTTAAGTTGCACTGCAGTATTGTCTGAAGTTTTAGAAAGCACTTTCTATACCAACGGAAGCCCTTGACTGGGGACCAACTTCCTCCTCCACTCTGCTACATGCCATTTATAGCCTCGTGTCCACCCCGACCCAACAACCACTGTATTTAGATTCCTAAAACAGCGTAATCACATCATCTTTGTACTGCCCGTGGAAGTCAACAGAATCCGAGCTCTGCTGGTAGATTTTAATGGCCAGTCATCATGATTTGTACATCAAACTACAACCTACTATTTCCAATTAAACGTAATCACGTCTGGAAAACAGTCACTGTACCCTGGTTTTACACTGAGAATTACTGTAAAGTAGTACCAAACTAGGTAAGTGAGGTCAGGTGTTGAGAAAATTGCCCCTTCACACATACCCGACCCCCTTAAAATATGAGATACACACTATAGTAAGTGGTAGCATTGAACACTCAGACCAGGGGAGAGAGTGAAAAAGAAATCCATTTTTATAGCGCCTTTTTTGTCTCCACCTTAGGAAACGTGGCCGCTAAATTGCACGCAGCAAAGTCGCACAAACAGTAATGAGATAACGACAAGGTAATCTGTTTCTAGGCGTTGATTGAATATCGGCCAGGACACAAAGTAAATCACAAAGCCAAGTATCTGACAAGGCAGCCTGAAGAAAACGGGGGGAGAAATGATCAGCAAGTTCAACAATTGGGAACAGCCCCTTTTCATGTAGCAACTGACGGGGTTACAGTACAAAGCTGGGGAGTTCTTCATCGCTCATAGCAATTTCAAAGCTCAATATTAACCAAAGCTCAGGAAGGGCACTTTATACAACAGAGTGACACAGACACTCGCTCTCCCCTGGTCTGAGTGTTCAATGCAACCACTTACTGTAGTGTATCACACATATTTTAAAGGGGGTCGGGTATGTGTGAAGGGACAGTTTGCTCAACACCTGACAGAGAAAAATAGCGTTCTCTTACGTGAAATCACATGGCTTACCAACAAGTATACTTGGTGTCGAGACCCATCCTACAGTCCATTTTTTTTTAAAAAGGGTTAGGGGAAATGGAGGGAAACGTACAAGCTAATCCATCAACATCCCATAGGTGAGGCACGTTATGAAATACTACAAGATCGGAACATGCATTCCACTTAGCCAAGCAAATGGGCATCATAGTGAATTACAACACTCCCTATAGCTATACTCTCGCTTCCATCACTGCCAACTGAGATTAATACCCAGGCCAGTGGATGCAGTCTATTGTAACGCTCCCCAAGTTAAAACGTACAACTAAGATATTATAGCTTTGTCAGTCTTCATTAACAGGGTACTAAAAAAACACATTTGACGTTGGAGCTCTTGTCACATGATTTTGGTATCCCCTAGCTGAGTTCAATATTGAACCGTGTCCAAACCACATCGTCAAGAGCCGACAACCACAATACGGTTAACGTTAGACTTTGAAAAAATAAGTTACTATATCATGCAAAGGACAACTCTTTAGAAGCAAAACAAAAAGATGCGGCATCAAATGAAAAATTGCTCTGAAAAGGGAAATTCTAGAATTATAAAAAGCCGATATTAAGTGAAACCAGCCCAAGATGACAGAAGAAAAAAAAAGTTTCAACTTTTTAATTGTCAGAGTCTTATGTGGAGTAAGGTTGGGGGCAGTCTTTCTGGTCGGTGTCAATTTTGTCTGTTGCTGTGAGGTGCCTTGGGATGTTTTACTGTACTGAAGACGCTATATAATTGCAAGTTGTTGTTGGTAATTGTCCCAGAGCTTATTCTCCGATCTCAACCTCGTTCCCAACAGAATGGGCCATTGCACAAAACTGGCTATAGTTTTGGGACAACTGGTCGCCTCAACAAGGGTCATTAAGGATGGTTGGTGAAAAGTGCTCCACTTCCAGCACTGCCAACTCATCCTAATGAGCACAAAAGGTCAATAGGATCCCTCAGCCAAAATAGTTTCAAAATCAGAAACAAAACTATGAGCAAGTACATTAACACTAAAAAGTCATGAGGGGAGAAGGTTCGATAAACCACAAACAGCTTTGCTCGTGGGTTCACGCCATCACTCGAACCTCTCGCTGCAATTTCGTTATCCGCTTTGAATAGAACACACCAGTGAGGTGAAGTGCTTCGGTAAGTTTGTCTACATTAAAAAGGGTGCTATATAAATGCCAAGTTGCTGTTGCACATGTGCTGTGTCCAGACACCTCAATAACTGCAAAACAAAGTGACTGAAAGTGTTGATGTACAGAATGCAAATTTGATTAGTAGGCTGCCGAAAATTCATCAACTCAAATGGGAGGGAAAGGGAGAAAGACAAACAAGTCAAGGGTATATACGCTCATTAAAATGCCATTGTAGGTACATGAGCAGCAGAAACGAGACTGAGGTTTACTGTTAGACATGACTGCAAGTTATTATTGACAGTACAGGCAAACCCAGTTATTACACACTTCTGGGAACCAGCAAAAACAAAAACAAAAACTTGCACTAACATAACATTTAAGCATCTCATCGTCGGAAAACACTTCATACGCAGTAGATTATTTTGATTTGTAGACAAACAGTAACCATTTTGTACATAGCAAGATCCCACAATGACAACAGCCAATTACTTTTATGGTGGTGGCCGAGAAAGGAATTTTGGCGAGGACAGGGAGCTCTCGCTGCTCTTCCGATGGCAACATGGAATCCTTAGCAAAGGGAGAGAGGAGACGAGAGATCAATTTCTTCCACCCCCCCCGCCAACTCAATAACTTATCACACCTACATGGTTACTGGCTTGCTAGGTCAGCTAAGAGTCAACCACATTGGTGTGGGACTGGAGTCACATATGGGCTAGACTGGATAAAGATGGCAGCTTTCCTTCCCTAAAAAAAGGACATTAGTGAACCAGTTAGGTTACTAAGTTACCAATGATCCCTTTGGAAATAAAAAAAATATACAAAAGCAGGAGGACAACTCTCCTAGCTGAAAACCACAGCACATCACAAGCCAGAAAAAGGATTAACATCCAGCCAGCTTTTAAATTTTCACTCTATGACTGGTGCAAGCAACATCTCTAATATAAACATCCCTCAGCCAACTGCTGCAGATGGCGGCCTGCTTAATCACCAGGAGCATAGATCAGGCTTGTTCCCATATCGGGAGAAGCACCTCGGATTATAACAGGGCACAGAATACTTGTTACTCGTCTTTACCCATAGAGAGTGGTGAGAATGTGAAACTCACTACCGCATGTAGTGGTTGAGGCGAATAACAGATCCATTTAATGGGGAGCTGGACAAGTACGAGGGAGAAAGGAATAGAAGGATATGTCGATTGGGTGAGAAAGTAAATACAGAGTGGGAGGAGGCTCGTATGAGCATAAACACTGCCGAATGGCCTCTTTCCTTCTGTAAATTCTATGTAATTCTAGGTCTTCAGCACATGCACACAAAAGTAATTATTTAATGGCCCCAGCTGGGCCAAGGTTGGCGTCTCTCAGATATTATACAATGCTCAGGCTTCCCTAGTCTCAGAAGGGAAACAGTTGAGTGCATTTCACAACTATGGACAAAACACAATCATTCGTCACTGTCAGCACCAGGGAGGAGGCTTTGCGCTCGCGTATTAAGATTTAGTAGATATCTGAATTTCAATTGACTCACCCGTGTGTTGGTGCCTTTACACTAAGTATACAGTTCTGCTGTAGATGTGGCAATAATTTATAGTTGATATTATAAAATCAATGCCAATGGTTTATAATGATTAAGTTGAATTCCAGAATTGTTACAGGGGAGGGGGGGAAAAAAGGGGTTTGAGTGAAAAACAAAAAAAATCAGATTCCCTGATTCTATCCTCCACCACCCCTGCCCCCCCCACCCCACCCTGTCAACCAAGTCCTGTAACCAGGTTGTAAAGAATGGTGCAGCTTCTGGGTTAGATATGTACTGCTTTCTGTTGATGACAAACTTGGGTGATTCTCCGACTTGTCAGATAGGTCCCAGTGTCATTTCTGCATGGGAATAAATAGTTTGACTGGGAGGACTGCTAGTTCTGCTGCACAACTTGGCCTAGCTGCTGTGAACCATTTTAATTACAAATATATCTGGTCAATATCTCAGCCTCAACAGCTTGTCTAGCTTTGTGAATATTTTCTGTCTTCCAGATTAACAGAAGGCAAATAAGCCGTCTACACACTCCAGTACACAATTTAGGGTTAAGAGTTAAGAGGCATGCCAAGCCAACTCAGGGCAGCAGATGTTTCATGATGCAGGTTTCAGACTGTAAAATGCAATCTACCTACAGAAATGCTTATTGAAGCATTTGGCAGAACAACTCGCATTTATATAATGCCTTTAATGTACTAAAACGTCCCACAGGAGCGATCATCAGGCAAAATTTGACCGAGCCACACAGATATTAGGACAGGTGACCAAGCTTGGTCAAAGAGGGAGGTTTTAATAGGAGCGTCTTAAAAAAGGGAGGGGGGCACAGAAAAGTTTAGGGAGGGAATTCCAAAGCTTAGGCCCTAGGCAGCTGAAGGTACGGCCGCAAATGGTGGAGCAATGAAAATTGGGGATGCACAAGAAGTCAGAATTGGAGGACTGCAGAGATCTCGGAGGATTGTAGGGCTGGAGGAGGTTACAGAGATAGGGAGGGACAAGCCACCAACAGTATGTGCTACCTACAGGACGCACTGCAGCAGCTCACCAAACTTACTTTGACAATACCTCCCAGCCCCACAAATTCTACCAGCGAGAAGAACAAGAGCAACAATGTTCTGGGTACACCATCACCTCCATGTTCCCCTACCATCCTGACTGGGACATATACCTGGCATATACATTGCTGGCTGGTGTGGTGGGTGCTGACACTCTACCTTCAAGAGGGAGATGGACCAGTTTCTGACTGGGGCAAAGATCATATCATATAGAATGCAAGTGTCTTTATAGATCACACATGGTCCATGTGATCTCCTAGGCTGGTTTCAATCACCCGAGGGGAATTTTCCAGATTATTTCCCCCCCGCCACCCCCCATATTGGGCCTAGTTTTTTTCCCCCCCCCCCTCAGGTTTTTAGCCTCTTCCAGGAGATTACATGGCGGTGGGATGGGAGGGAATGGAAGAGAAGACGTGGTCAGTCATGATGTTCCAGCCAACATGGTGTGCGGCAGGCTTGATGGACCAGCTGGTCTTTTCCTGCCCATCAATTCCGTACGTCTGTAGGACTGCAAGGTTCGTGCTGTCCCACCACCAGCTTCCTAGGGAAAGTAGCAATGAACAATAAATCCTGCCTCGTCAGCATCATCCAGATCCCAAGGACAAAATATACATTAAAAAAAATGAAGCTCGAGTTTCAGTTGTAGAAACTGCACATCTGGCAGATTATTTGCTGTATCACGTCCCACAGGATGTACATCTAGACAATTTAACATACTCAGCATCTAAAAAGTATTGCATTACCAAGGTGAGGGCCATCCACAGTGTTTGGGTTTCAAGCAAGTTATGCAACACTTGCATGTCAGGAGGTGACAGCACCACAGGTCTTACCACAATATATATATAAAAAAAGCTTCAAGCTCCCAATACTCTGCGCCTCAACCCAAGAGCAAAGAATCACTCCCTCACCTCACTACAACAAGGATAATTATTTTCATGTCCCACACCAGCCTATTCACATGGAGCGAGCCTGTCCCCAGCAAGACTAGATGAAGACAATCAAAGCTCACAGGCAGCACCATTTGAAACCCAGTCCTGGAAGTGAAGGAGCATTTAGCTCAATGTTATCTGGTCCTCTTCATTATGTAGAATCATACAGCACAGAAGGAGGCCATTCAGCCCAGTGTGTCTGTGCAGACTCAGAGCTATCCAATTAGTCCTACTCCACTTTCCCCACATACACAAATAAAAAAAAAAATTTTTTTTTTAATGTGGTTCCCAAGCCCTATAAACATCCACTGAAGGTTCTAAGTTGTGATTTCTTGCAAAAAAGGTCCCATTTATACCAGCTTATCTGAGGCTTTCAAGGAAACAATTTTTCTACTGCAAATTAAATATCACAGTAAGTACCAAAAAGGAGATTTGCAATAAGATAATCTTACAGAACTATCTTGTCTAAATTATCTAGACTGCAATAGTCTCACTCATAACATTGAGCAGTAAGCTATTAAAATTCACCCACTTTCCTGGCTGTTATGGAAGATTTACGGTTGGTTACTGTTGCCTGTGAGTAGATGGTCAGTTTTGGTTTATTAATATATTAAAAACCTTACATCTGTTAGCACTTCCCATCAACTTGTTCCATTGTAAAGCATGCGCACAAGAAAATAATATGGAAACTTCCTATGTAAACTCATCACACTGTAATTACACGCTCCTTCCAACAAAGGCGCTGCAGCACCACAGGAGGAGGGTGTAATTAAACTTTACACAGGCATTCCCATTATAAATGTGGACCTAGGAATTTAGAATACCAATACATAAAAATAAGGGCAGAATGTATGACAAAAATGGGGGCTGAATTATGTCCAATGACTCCCTGCCTTCGAACCCAGCTTCACCTGTAAACTACACCTAGTCTTGACTCCATGTTCAATGCCACAGGAGATTGACTAGTAAGTGTAAAACACATTATTTAAACAATGCTGCTTTTAATGTTCAAACGACAGCACAGTAGCAATGCGAAGCAAGATGAACAGCAACCTGATGACAGCACACCAATGCACAGTGCTAAAGACCAGTGGTAGGTTCATGCCAGCAACCTGACTTCCTTCATTTCCTTTCCTCCTGGTCAGCCGTGGCTCAGTGGGTAGCACTCTGATCTGAGTCAGAAGGTTGCAGGTTCAAGTCTCACTCCAGAGACTTGAGCACAAATATAAAATCCAGGCGGTCACTCCCATGTAGAACTGAGGGAGTGCTGCACTGTCAGAGGTGCTGTCTTTCAGATGAGACTTTAGGGCAGACAGGGCCTCGGTTTCTCAGGTGGACATGAAAGACCCCATGGCACTATTTCAAAAAGAGTAGGGGAGTTCTCAGTGTCCTGGCCAATATTTATCCCGCAACCAACAGATTATTTGGTCATTAACTCATTGCTGTTTGCAGGACCTTGCTGTGCGCAAATTGGCTGCTGCGATTCCCTATATTACAACAGTGAGCACACGTCAAAAAGTACTTCATTCATTGTAAAGCACTTTGCAGCGTCCCAAGATAATGACTGGCAGTACATGAATGCAAGGTCCCTCTGTTTCTCCCCTCCCTTCGCCAATCTTAGGCCATGCACAGAATGGAACTAAACAC
The DNA here is from genome assembly GCF_035084215.1 of Heptranchias perlo. NCBI lineage: Eukaryota > Metazoa > Chordata > Chondrichthyes > Hexanchiformes > Hexanchidae > Heptranchias > Heptranchias perlo. The sequence goes on along the minus strand of NC_090331.1, from coordinate 12,005,925 downwards.
CAAGAGGACTGGTCATGGGAACAGTGTAGCTCCAGCATGTTATATTGGCCAAAAATAGTGTGTTGGGTGTGGGGAGAGGGTGAAGAAATCAGCAAGAGAAGACCATAAAACCATAACAAAGAAATGCAGAATGAATGGAGAGCCTTACAAGTGAAAACAAAAATGTTTAATTACAACATCATCCTGCCCCTTTGCCAGATGTTCTCAACTCAACATATTTCACATCCATTTGGAATTATTATTTTTTTTAAATCTGGGAACTAAACCACGCAAGGGATGTTACTGCTTTATGGAGGCATCACACCACAAATTACTACCACTGCTCTGGAGTGACAATAAAATCCAAATAAATGCTGGAAAGCAAATTTCAAAAAAGCTGCGGGAAAAGCATCGGCCGGGCAGCATTGAACAAAATCTCGGCCTCCTCCCGATATCCCCATATCCCCACCATCACAGAAGCCAGTCTTCAGCCAATTCGATTCACTCCACGTGATATCAAGAAATGACAGTGCATTGGATACAACAAAAGCTATGGGCCCCAACATCCCGGCTGTAGTGCTGAAGGCTTGTGCTCCAGAACTAGCCGTGCCTCTAGCCAAACTGTTCTAGTACAGCTACAACACTGGCATCTACCTGACAATGTGGAAAATTGCCCAGGTATGTCCTGTCCATTAAAAGCAGGACAAATCCAAACTGGGCAATTACTGTCCCATCATTCTGCTCTCAATCATCAGCAAAGTGATGGAAGGTGTCATTGACAGTACTATCAAGCGGCACTTACTCACCAATAACATGCTCACCGATGCTCAGTTTGGTTCCGCACCTCATTACAGCCTTGGTCCAAACATGGACAAAAAAAGAGCTGAATTCCAGAGGCGAGTTGAGAGTGACTGCCCTTGACATCAAGGCAGCATTTGACCGAGTGTGGCACCAAGGAGCCCAAGTAAAATTGAAGTCAATGGGAATCAGGGGGAAAACTCTCCAGTGGTTGGAGTCATACCTAGCACAAAGGAAGATGGTAGTGGTTGTTGGTGGCCAATCATCTCAGCCCCAGGACATTGCTGCAGGAGTTCCTCAGGGCAGTGTCCTAGGCCCAACCATCTTCAGCTGCTTCATCAATGACCTAACCTCCATCATAAAAGGTCAAAAACGCAGATGTTCGCTGATGATGGCACAGTGTTCAGTTCCATTCGCAACCCCTCAGATAATGAAGCAGTCCGTGCCCACATGCAGCAAGACCTGGACAACATCCAGGCTTGGGCTGACAAGTGGCAAGTAACATTCATGCCAGACAAGTGCCAGGTATGACCATCTCCCTTTGACATTCAACAGCATTACCATCAACATCCTGGGGGTCACCATTGACCAGAAACTTAACTGGACCAGCTACATAAATATTGTGGCTACAAGAACAGGTCAGAGGCTGGGTATTCTGCAGCGAGTGACTCACCTCCTGACTCTCCAAAGCCTTTCCACCATCTATAAAGGCACAAGTCGGGAGTGTGATGGAATACTCTCCACTTGCTTGGATGAGTGCAGCACCAACACTCAAGAAGCTCGACACCATCCAGGACAAAGTAGCCCGCTTGATTGGCACCCCATCCACCACCCTAAACATTCACTCCCTTCGCCACCAGTGCACAGTGGCTGCAGTGTGTACCATCCACAGGATGTACTGCAGCAACTTGCCAAGGCTTCTTCGACAGCACCTCCCAAAGCCTCCGACAGCTTGTGGAATTTAAAATAAATTTGTTGGACTATAACTTGGTGTTGTAAAATTGTTTACATTTGTCAACCCCAGTCCATCACCGGCATCTCCACATCATGGCTATTTGACAAAGCTTTTGGTCACTTGTCCTAATGTGTCCTTCTTTGGCTCAGTGTCACATTTTGTCTGATAACACTCCTATGAAGCAGCTTGGGATGTTTTTCCTCCATTAAAAAGGCACTATTATAAATGCAAGTTGTTGCCCCAATCTACAGGTGACAGGAAGTGCACAGATCCCTCACCATCAGAAAAACAAACTGACCCAACTTATCTTCAAGTAACATTGAGGACCCACTTTCCGCACCCTCCCATGGGCTTCACTAGTTCAGTAACCGAAGGTGGAGGAAGCTGGGTGGAAATGCAAGCAAGGGAACATGAGACACGGGAGATCACTGTCCTAAAACCAGCTTGACAAGTGTGAGGGGGAGCTTCAACAGGGGAGAAGTAGCATTGAAAACTCAACCGACAGCATACACCAGAATCCACTAGCTAGATGTTGTAAACCTGTTAGTCTGAAAGCCGGAGCTTTGTTTCCAGTTTTTTTTAAACAAACAGGACATAGGAACAGGAGCAGGCCATTTAGCCCCTCAAGCCTGTTCTGCCATTCAATGAGATCATGGCTGATCTGAAATAGCATTTTGAACCACCTCCTTTAGACGCTGGAACAACTGCGACACAAGTCTGGCCCACTTAATAACTGGTCACAACTGGTGGTATTAAAATAACTACATGACCCTGTGTATTAGGGACTCAGCCTATTGACAGATGCACAATCAGATCAAATGGCTGTGTACAGCAGCAATGCAACAGAAATCTAAACTCAACCAGAGCTGCACTTCAAAATAGATCAGACAGTTAAAAAAAACAGGCCATTAATAATAAATGGAATAAAAAGATTGATTCAATCCAGAACATACTTTTGTTTCTCCCCCCACCAAAAAACTTTATCCTAAATTTTCCAGCCCCCATTTTATGTCTGTCTCTCTCCGACAAGATTCCCGGTCACCAACCAGCTCCGGCCATCTGCCAATGTCAGTCTGCAACTATCCACTGTGTAGTTACACAGCAGCCCTCCCAACTTTCCGCTCCCTCATTCTGGGAGAAAAGCCAGGCTTCCATTCAACTTCTCTCCCAACAAAAATCAGGAGCTCCCCGTTGTTGAGCAAATCAAAACAACACGCCAAGCCCCATATTCTACGACCATGCACTCGAGCACCAATAACGAAACAGCTGTTGCTTTGGGACTCTTTGCGGGCACTTGGGAGCGTCCTGTATTCATTACAGTTCAGGGACAACATGGGCAACAAACAATTTTGAAAAAAGGTTAACATAATGGATACTACTGAATTAACAGGCTCAGCAATTATTTTTTTTTTAAACACTTCATTTTCCTACATTACAACAGTTACTACTCTTCAAAAGTACTTCATTGGCTGTAAATCACAGATGTCCCGAGGTTGTGAAAGGCACTATATGAATGCAAGTCTTTCTTTCCTATTTCAGGCACCCAGTGACAACGTGGTAACTCCTGGTGAGATACAGCACAATTACACCTTATTATGTTGATAGGGTTAGACGAGGCAAGGTGGGAGAAGGCAACTTGTTTGTAGCAAAAACACCAGCATAAACCTGTTGGGCCGAATGGCCCGTTTCTGTGCTGTAAGTGCTATGTAATTCTAGATGCAGAGTAAAACTCCCATTATTCTGCTCCAACAGGGTACCTCAACTCTGCCCCTCTCCTACTGCATCAGTTGGACCCTTTTAATTTCCCACACCAGCCATCTTGTTGGTCTGTGCAATCTAGCGCCAAAACCCACGTTGAAATGCCTCCATGGCCGCACCCCTCCCTATCTCTAACCTCCTCTAGCCCGACAACCCTCAGAGAGCACTGCGTTCCTCAAATTCTGACCTCCCCGATTTCCTTCGCCTCACCATTGGGGGGCAGCCGTGCCTTCAGCTGTCTAGGCCCGAAGCTCTGGAATTCCCTCCCTAATCCCCCCACTCCTTTAAAAAGGCCCTCCTCAAAACCGACCTCTTTGACCAAGCTTTTGGTCACCTGTCCTAATGGCTCCTTCTTTGGCTCAGTGTAAATTTTTGTCTGATTTACACTTCTGTGAAGTGCCTTGGTACGTTTTACTATGTTAAAAGGAAGTCTATAAAAGCAAGTTGTTAATCACCCTCTGTGAGGGGGATTATTTCCTGCCACCTGTAAACTTGCCCTCTCATCCTACAACCACGATGAATCAAAGCATTAAAAATCGGGTTTACCTTCTCTAACCCATTAAGTATCTCATCCCTAGTCTCTTGAAACCCCCCCCCCCACCTCCTCATTCCTCACAGCTCTTCCCCTCTAACTCTGCACCAGGCTCAAGGTTTCCACTTGACAGTATCTCGAGGGGCTTAGGTGACGCTTTATGTAACGACACACTAGAACCAGCACGACAGCAAACAGACACAACCCTGGATGGTAAAAACACAACTGCTAGAAAAAGAACGAGAGGAAAAAAAACACAAGAAGCCCATCCAAGCACAAGTTGACAAGCAAATTGTTCTGGCAAGTGCCCTGGTTTCTGCTAACCTTACAGTAACTGACACACAAGAACAAGTCAGAGCTCAGCCACGTACAAACTGCTCTCTAGAAACACCCTCGTATCAGCAAATGCTCCACTACATACAGAACTGCTGTTAACAAAAACACAAACACAAGCTTACTGCATGAGGTGTCCTCCCCCATTAGTTGGCTGGTGCAGAGAACGAGTTGCATTTTGTAAAATCTCCATCAGTGGTACAGCAACGGCAACATTTTTTTTTGGGGGGGGGGGGGGGGGGAGGAGGAGGAGGTCAATAAAATGATCTCCCCTCCCTTTAGGGGAAAAGGATACAAGTAATAAATACATAGAAGGCGAACTAGATGGATCTTGGTCTATTTTCGTCTAGCAATTCCTGCCATCCCAGTAGTTGCATGGTGCAACGATAACAGAGTTGTTGACTAATCATAGCAATAAATCTATCAATTATTCTATAACAGACCCAGACATGACAAGGAAAACCCCAGTGGTGGAGAGCTTTGGGAACCATAGGTCCCAAGTCACTTGCTCCCCCCAAGTACGCTACACTTACCATGTCATCTCCCAAATGACTCATACTGTATCCCAAATTATTATTTTCTGAAAGAATCTATCTAAACAGTGTAACGTTTCCTGTGAGGTGTGATTAGCCTTCCGGTCCTGTCACTAGAATTTCAGTAAAGTGTTAACACCCAGCAGCAATTACAGATTTTGTCCCTCCAAGTTACATCTGGAGAGAGTATCCTAAAGCTATACTACACTGTGGAAGGATCGACTGAAGATGAATTAAAAAAAAAGTATTGCACAATGAAGTATATCACTTAAATATTTTCCCATTGCATGCACTGGCACCAATATGCAAAACAAAAGACAACTCCATTTAATTTTATAACTCTAAAGACACATCTGGTCAACATGACTTCAGGGTGGATTTATTATGCCTCATTTGTTGGCAGTGAGGGAGGCTCGGTCTTTGTGAAACACTATTAAGGGGCAGCATAGTAATGACGGCAAGTTCCCACCCACTAATTCCCCAAACACAGCAAGGTCAGATTAGTTGGAGACATTGAGGCAGAGCCCTGAAACTCTCCTACATTTATAAAAGCACCTTTCATGGCCTCAGGATGTCCCAAAGGGCTTTACAGCCAATTAATTATTTTTGAAGTACAGTCACTTATGCAGGGAAATACAGCAACTAATTTGCTCACAGCAAGGTCCCACAAACAGCAATGAGATGATAGAAACATAGCAAATAGGAGCAGGTGGAGGCCATTCGGCCCTCCAAGCCTGCTCCGACATTCAATATGATCACAGCTGATCCTCTATCTCAATACCATATTCCTGCTCTCTCCCCATGCCCCTTGATGCCTTGTGTGTGTCTAGAAATCTATCTAGTTCCTTCTTAAATATATTCAGTGACTTGGCCTCCACAGCCTTCTGTGGTAGAGAATTCCACAGGTTCACCACCCTCTGGGTGAAGAAATTTCTCCTCATCTCAGTCCTAAATGTCCTACCCCGTATCATGAGACTGTGACCTTGTTCTGGACCCCCCCCCAGCCAGGGGGAACATTCTCCCTGCATCCAGTCTGTCTAGCCCGGTCAGAATTTTATATATTTCAATGAGATCCCCTCTCATTCTTCTAAACTCGAGTGAATACAGGCCTAGGTGAGCCAATCTCTCCTCATACGACAATCCTGCCATCCCAGGAATCAGTCTGGTGAACCTTCGCTGCACTTCCTCTATGGCAAGTATATCCTTTCTTTAAAGGAGAAAAGGAGACCAAAACTCCACACAATACTCCAGGTGTGGTCTCACCAAGGCCCTGTATAACTGCAGTAAGACATCCTTGCTCCTGTACTCAAATCCTCTTGCAATGAAGGCCAACATACCATTTGCCTTCCTAACTGCTTGCTGCATCTGCATGTTTGCTTTCAGTGACTGGTGTACAAGGATACCCAGGTCCCTTTGTACATCAACATTTCACAATCTATCACTATTTAAATACTCTGCCTTTCCTTCCGAAGTGGATAACTTCATATTTATCCACATTATACTGCATCTGCCGTGTATTTGCCCACTCACTCAACTTGTCTAAATCGCCTTGAAGTCTCTTTGCATCCTCCTCACAACTCACAATCTCACCTAGTTTTGTATCGTCAGCAAACGTGCAAATATTACATTTGGTTCCCTCATCCAAATCATTGATCTATATTGTGAATAGCTGGGGCCCAAGCATTGATCCCTGCGGTACCCCACTAGTCACTGCCTGCCACCCCAAAAAAGACCTATTTATTCCTACTCTCTTTCCTATCCGTTAAACAATTTTCAATCCATGCCAGTATATTACCACCAATCCCATGTGCTTTAATTTTGCACACTAACCTCTTGTGGGACTTTATGAAAGGCCTTCTGAAAATTCAATAAACCACAATCACTGGTTCTCCCTTATCTAGTCTACAAGTTACATCCTCAAAAAACTTCAGTAGGTTTGGCAAACATGATTTCCCTTTCATAAATCCATGAGGACTCTGTCTAATCCCGTTGATATTTTCTAAGTGTCCTGTTATCACGTCCTTTATAATAGACTCTAGTATTTTCCCTATTACTAATGTTCGGCTAACCGGTCTGTAGTTCCATTTTCCCTCTCCCTCCTTTTTCTTTTTAAAAAAAGTGGGGATACATTTGCCATCCTCCAATCCGCAGGAACTATTCTGTAATCCATAGAATTTTAGAAGTTGACAACCAATGCATCCACTATTTCCATGGCTACCTCTTAATCTGCATCCCAGAGTACTATCAGGCCCTGGGGATTTATCAGCTTTCAGTCCCATTAATTTCTCCAGCACTATTTTTTTTTTAAAACTAATACTAAATTTCCCTTAATTCGTCCTTTTCACCAGTCCCTTGGTTCCCTAGCATTTCTGGGAAGTTATTTGTGTTCTCTTCCGTGAAGACAGAACCAAAGTATTTGTTTAATTGCTCTGCCATTTCCTTGTTCCCCATTATAAATCCTCCCGTTTCTGACTGTAAGGGACCTACATTTATCTTCACTAATCTTTTTCTTTTTACATACTTGTAGAAGCTTTTACAGTCTGCTTTTATGTTCCATAAATGTTTACTCATACTCTATTTTTCCCCTCTTAATCAATCTCTTGGTCCTCTTTTGCTGAATTCTAAACTGCTCCCAATCCTCAGACTTGCTACTTTTTCTGGCAACTTTATATGACTCCTCTTTGGATCTAATATTATCCTTAAATTCTTTTGTTAGCCATGGTTGGGCCGCTTTACTTTCTGGTCCAAAAACATAAAAGGAAGTGTATAATTGTTGCAATTCATGCATTCTTTCCTTAAATGTTAGCCATTGCCTTTCCACAGTCATGCCTTTTAATGAAGCTTCCCAATCTATCAGCCAACTCACTCCTCATATCATCATAGTTTCCTTTGTTTAGATTTTGGACCCTAGTTTCGGATTGGACGACTTCACTGTCCATCTTAATGAAGAATTCGATCATGTTATGATCACTCTTCCCTAAAAGGACCTGGCACAACAAGATTATTAATTAACCCCTTCAACCTCATTGCACAATACCCAATCTAGGATAGCCTGTTCCCTGGTTGACTCAACGTACTGTTGTAAAAAACCATCCTTACACACTCCAGGAATCCATCCTCCACAGTATTATTGCTAATTTGGTTTGGCCAGTCTTTATGCAGATTAAAAAGTCACCCTGATCACTAGTACCCTTGTTACATGCATCTCTAATTTCCTGTTTGATGCCATCCCCTACATTACCACTACTATAATGCCCAAATGGTCTTTTTTTTTTTAAATGTTGCTCGAGGGGTAAATATTGGCCAGAACATTGGAATTCCTCTGCTCTTCAAAAAGTGCCATGGGATCTTTTACGTCCACTGGAGAGGACAGACAGGGCCTCAGTTTAAGGTCACATCCGCACCCCCGACAGAGCAGCACTCCCTCGGTACTGCACTGGAGTGTCAGCTTAGATTATGTGCTCGAGTCTCTGGAGTAGGGCTTGAAACACTCAACCTTTCCACTGAAAGGCTAATAAAATACCGACAGCAGAAGTCATCCTAGCCTGTTCCCACACCATTCTAGCTACACCCAAGCCTCGGAGCAAGTCCCTCAGGCAGGTGGGTAGGACACAGGCGACAAACAAAAAAATTTATGACCATAAGAGTTGAACCAACAAGCTGTGGCAGGTGGTAAATAGGTCTTGGCGTTGGTACACAAGTTGGGAACAGAAGGACCGTGTTCTGCCATCCCATTAGATCATGGCGGATCTGTACCTCAACTGCATTTACCCGCCTTTGCAGAATATACTTTGATAGCTTGACTTAATTTTTTTTTAAATCTATTCATCTCAAGTCTTAAAAGCTGCAACTGACCACCACCATCAACAGCCTTTTGGGGAAAAAAAAGTGTTCCAGATTTCTACCCGTGAGAAAAAGTACTGACCCCACTCAACCGATCTTGCTCAGCGACACTGTCAGCTCTCTCGCCTCAGAAGGTTGTGGGTTCAAGTCCCACTCCAGAGAATTGAGCATGCAATCCAGGCTGACACTTCAGGTCAGTACTGAGGGAGACCTTGAACCTAGATCTGTCCTTTCAGGTGAACATAAAGATACCACAGCACTATTTCGAATAAAAGGACATTTTCCCTGGTGTCCTGGCCAACATTTATCCCTGAACCAACATCACAAACAGATTATCTGGTCATCTATCACATTGCGGGATCTTACTGTGTGCAAATTAGCTGCCACATTCCCCTACATGACAGTATTTCAAAAAAGGTTTTACACCACATGTTTCGAGGCTGGAAAACACTCTTTGGCTGTAAAGCGCTTTCGAACATCCGGAGGTCGTGAAAGGCACTATATAAATGCAAGTCTTTCTTTCAAGTATAACATTAATGTAAAAACTTGACGACACGAGTCAGCTGTCGCCTGTGATGAAAAGCTTGGACACTTTAAATCAGCTGTAATTTTTCTATGTCAACTCTGCCCAGAGGGACGAATCAGCCACTTGCAACAACTAACACCCATGCTGTCACTGCACTGCATTGCCACTGTACAAAAATAATGAGTACATACAGTAACAGATCTTAGTTTTTTTTTAACATTTTTACCCAATGGCAAATTGCACTCCAAAACTATCTTTCAATTCATCTTCAGCTGTAACAATCCTGAAGGAATTCAGGATAAGGCGCAGCCTTGGCTCAGTGGTGGCGCTCCCACCTGAATCAGTAAGTCATGGTTTCAAGCCCCACTCTAAACACTTGAGCACATAATCTAGGCCGACACTTCAGGGCAGTACTGAGGGAGTGCAGCACTGTCAGATAAGACGTTAATCCTTGGCCCTGTCTGCCCCCTCAAGTGGGCATGAAATATTCATGGTACTATTGCGAAGAAGTCCTCCCAGTGCCTTGGCCAGTACTTATCCCTTAACCAACAAAAAATCGCTAAAACAGATAATCTGATCATTTGTCTCATTGCAATTTGAGACACCCGGCTGTGTGCAAACGTCCTACAACAGCGACTAGTTAATGGGCTGTCCTGAGGTCATGAAAGGCGCTATTTTTGTCTGATGGTATTCCTGTGAAACGCCTTAGGACATTTTACTACATTAAAAAGGTACTGTATAAATGCAAGTCTTTCTTTCATGGATAGATATACCTCAAATATCACAAAACTTGGAAATCCTGTAAGCTATGTTTAGTACTGTAAATTACCAGCACTTATCTGCATTCTACTGCTGATAAAGTAGAAATTGCTGTAAGTTTGTGCTCCGTATATGTGCCAAAATCACACTTTCACTAATATTTAACTTGCTGCAGGACTTGTTTCCTCATTAAAATCCCTTACACCTATAAAACCTCAGGAAAGATTTTCAAAACACAGGTCGTATCTTAAAACATCACATTCCCTAGCTTACGGCAATACAGAGATGCAGCTGGAAACCATCACATACAGCAGGGATCACTTTTTCTTGTGACTCATCACAGTAGAACAGTGCTGGGGGCTGAAGTTGGTGCAAAATATACTGCATATGCTCTCACAACTTGTGCAAAAGGTGGCCATATTTGTCGGAGATGGTCACCAAGAGTCTACTGAGTATCTCAGAGAACAGCACTGGCAATAGGTTCAAGTGCTGCGCCTTTAATTTTAGGCTGCGTACAGTGACACCACAAGTCCCGGTCAGAATGGAGATGATAGGGGAATTCCCCAGTCAATCATACCCGGAGCCCACACTGCTGCAAGTGACTGGGACTGACTTTACGCACATAATTTGGATTATGTAACTATCTTCCAGCAAAATGCAGTGAGTGGAGAGATAATCCTGCTGTACTCAGGAGACTCTGTCGTAGTTTCAGTCAGGAGTTCAGAGACTGTAAATTAAAACCTTAAGTCCTGCTCACACCTCCAGTGCATTGGCTGACATAGTGGTATTAATTTTATTGCAACATGCAAGATTATTAAAGACCATAGTACATAGCAACAATGATTTTTCTAACCAGTGCAACTGTTACATCTCCTCCACCCAAAGTATCCGATAATCCTTTGGGAAGTTACAACTGCACTCTCTAAAATCCCCGCACCCCAATTCACCTTACTCCCAAAAGGCAGTGACTCGTGAGTGGAGAGTCACCGACAGGCCTCTTGGCACCACGTCCCAGTGACCATTCTTCATATGCAAACCTAGACAATGGAGTTTTAATAGGCTATTCAACTACAGGTGGCATCATGGCCCAAGTCCAATCCCATCTCATGAATTTTCCAGTTTGAAAGGGGGGTGGGGGGTCACTGCTCCCACTAGGCATCAGGAGAAATAACCCTGGCAGATTTTGAACCCCTCCACTCTCTAGGCTGAGCATACTGAGGACAACAGTAGCACTCCACCATGTCCCAGCTGAAATTAGACTAACTCAACAAATTGAACCCTGGATTGTCATAACGCATAATGGTATGGTTCTGAACCATACATGCTAACATTTTTAAACTTTAGGCTAGTTCCAAATTTAGTATCTACTATACATCATATTGTATAGATTAAGGCAGTGTGTATTTGGGACATTTAGTGCCATTGCTTCATATACCAGCAGTACTCATTTTACTTAACGGTAAACTTGAGCTCATCCAAAACTCTAACCAAGTCCCGTTCACCCATCACCCCTGTGCTCGCTGACCGACACTGGCCCCCAGTCCAGCAACCGATCATTTTTAAATTCTCATCTTGTTTTCAAGTCCCTCCATGGTATCTGTGTCTCTCTCACCTCCTCCAGCCCTACAACACTCCTATTTCTCTGCACTCCTCCAATTCTGGACTCTTGCACATTCCCAGTTTCCATCGCTTCACCATTGGCGACCGTGCCTTCAGCCGCCTAGTCCCTAAGTTCTCCCTCCTCCCTTAAGACGCTCCTCAAAACCTACCTCTGACCAAGCTTTTGGTCACCTGTCCTAATACCTCCTTGTGGGGCTCGGTGTCAAAATTTTGTTTGATAATCACTCCTGTGAAGCGCCTTTAACGTAGTAAAACGTCCCATGTAAATGCAAGTTGTTGTAATACCACTAAATCAGAGAAGGTTGGAAAGGACGCGTTGGATTCAAATATTAACCGCGGACATGGCACGTCGTTTGGCTGAAAAAAACACGACATTGAAAAATCTCGTCTCTCAATACCACCACCTAAGGACTGCTGCAAAAAGTGAGCACACACATTTCGCAATTTTAAAGTGAATGAGCATTCTCTGATTCACCGGCACATTGACAAAGGTTTTAACAAGGAGCTATGCCGTCCAGCCACAGACAAGAGAGGAAGCAACGTAGATGAATTCTTTAACTTTTTAAAAATAAGTTTCAATTTTATGCCTCAAAGTGGGATGGACCACAGAGAAACCTCCCCCCACACACACACACGACCATTTATGGACAGTATATACCCAGAGTACTGCCTACAGAATTAAGCACAGCAAACCAAAAAAAAACCTACAATGAATGCACTTAAATCTAGGATGTCTTGCAAAAGGAAATTGACTGTACAGTTATTGGGGAGAAAATAGGTGAGAATTCTTTTTAAAAATGAGAAAGGGGGGGAAAAAATCACAAGGGCATAATGATGGACATCACCTAGTGCCACCTACAGCAGCCAGGGACAGGCAAATTGCAGCACATTCAGCAGTTTCTCTCCTCCTTCCATGCACCCACCCCCTAACAAAAAAGGCACTGAATTGCAAAGAGCAGGTTAGGTGGAACGTAAGTGAGGCCAGCAACGTAAGCCCAAGCAAGATCTACCCCAGGCTCAAAAGCTCGAGGTGGAACTGCAGATTCTGGGCTGGAGATTTAAGATTCTAGAATTGGAGGGAGGAGGAGGAGGAAAGAGAAGAAGAAATCCCTCTCTCACAGAACCATTGAAGACGATGGAAAGATTCAAGCAGAGGCACGAGTGTGGATTAAGAGCTGGGGAGGATAAAGAGCAATGGGGGGGGGGGGGGGGGGAGAGAGGATAAAGAGCGGGGGGGGGGGGAAAGAGGGGGAGGAGGATAAAGAGCAGGGGGGGAGGGGTCAAAGCCAGGGAGGGTGACAAACAGACAAAACAACAAAAAAACAAAAGAAACTAAAGGAAGCACAGCACCCCCTCCCCCCTTTCCCTCCTTCCTTCCTTCTTAGAATGCTGCATCTCTGAATTCTAGAACGCTGCGTCTCTGAATTCTAGAACGCAAGACTGTCAAAAGATTCCACTGACAGAACCCCCCCCCCCATTCTAAAAAATGTTGCATCTCTGGAATTCTAGAACGTTAGACCGTCACAAAGGGGAGGGGGGATTCTAGAACCCCGGCACAGGCGGCGCGAGGCCATTCATTGAGTCACTCGCCGCCCGCCTTCATTCAAGTTGACAGCAATGGCACTGGACTGCGGCGGCGCCCCCCCCCCCCCCCCATCTCCTGCAAACCCCTCTACTCCCTCTCTCTCTCTCTCTTGCACCCCCCTCCCCTCTCTCTCTCCTCCCACGGGCTGCAGGCTCACTCCCTACCCCGGACCTCTACAGCCCCTCAGTGCCTCTCACTCTCTGCATTAATCCGCATTAATGCAATGACACCGCGGAGCGAATCCGCAACCAGGCAGCCCGCCCCGTACCGACAAGTCTCTGTGTGTGGGGGGGGGGGGGGGGGGGAAAGAAACCCCCCCCTCCCTCCAGGAGCGCACCTCACCTTCTCCTGCGCCCGGTTAATCTTTTTTTGGACGTTTTTAGCGATGAAACCGGCACTCACTCCCTTCCCTGGTTCAGCCATTTTGCCTTCCTGTTTACTGAGGGGGGGCGGAACGAGGAGAAACAATAGGATGACGGGAACCTGGCGCAGTCCTTAAAGGGACCGCGCCGCACAGGGGGCGGGACAGCGGCAACCTGGAGCAGTCCTTAAAGGGACCCGCCACACAGGGGGCGGGACAGCAGGAACCTGGAGCAGGGCTTAAAGGGACTGCAGCACACAGATGGAGGGACAGCAGGAACCTGGAGCAGGGCTTAAAGGGACCGCGCCGCACAGGGGGCGGTACATTGGGAAACTGGAGCAGGGCTTAAAGATGTCTCACCGTACAGGGGGAGGATCAATGGGAACTTGCAGTGGGGCTTAAAGGGACCGCGCCACACAGCAGACGAGACATTGACGACCTGGAGCAGGCCTTAAAGTGGCCACACTACACAGGGGGAGGGACATTGGAACCCTGGAGCAGGTCGTAAAGGGGCCGCGCCGCACAGGGGGCGGGACATTGGGAACCTGGAGCAGGGTTTAAAGGGACCGCTCTAAACTGGAACAATGTGATCATTGAAACTTGGTGCAGGGCTTAAAGGGGCTGCACCACACAGGGACAATGTGAACCTGGAGTAGGGCTTAAAGGACCACTCTAAATGGGCCAGAGACAGTAGGACCATGGAAACCTAGAACAACACACAAGATCACTCCAGGAGAAGAGAAAGCAGGATCATGATATCCTGGACTTCGCTTAAAGGCACTGGTTTACACAAGGGAGAGACAAAAGGATCATGAGAACATTAAGCAACGCTTTAAGGAATCACTCCACACAGTGGTTTGACAAAACCATCATATGAACTACAAATATTGCTTAAAGGGACTGCTCCAAATTAAATGGGAATTGATTGGATTTATGAACTGGAACTAATAGTGATGGATGGGAAAATTTACCTTATTGTATACATTTATTGTCCTTCCCTATGTAGAGTTAATGAAACTCTGAAAGGCCTTCTCCTTTAAGAGTGTCAATATCGCTACAAAGGATAGGAGGATAAATGTACACAGTAAGATAAAGTTTCTAATTGGTTACGCCTGATTGAAGGTTGTAAAATGGATGTAAGTGATCAAATAAATGGGCATTGGTCCATTATGGCAGATTCGTACCACATCCAATTTCACCGTCAGGCTTTGTACTGGTGCCCAAAGCATCCGCCAGTTGTAGTTAATTATATCAAAATAAGCCATCACCCCCGATGAATGCTATTAAGATATCCTTGCGATTTCATGGTGTTTACGCCAGTACAGGGTTCAGTCATCTACCTGCCCATATAAAATGGGTGTCAAGGACTATTAATGTGCACTGTTTATGAAGGCATTTTAAAAGCCCTACACTAAGGGCCATTTTTTTGGTACATTAAAAATATTGGGACATTGGGTTTTGCAATGGGAATAACTCTTTACATATGTTTTTTTATTGGTGGAAGAAGAGGAGGGGGAGCAATGGAGAAAGGCCAGGCAGGTCAGGATATATCAGAGGCAGGCTGTGCCTACTGTAGTGATATCCTGCCCCTAATGGCAATGACTGCCAGACTGGGCACACAAGTCCCAGATCAACAGGCAAGCAGATGCAAAAAGTGTTAGCTGCTGCAAGCACACCTGCAGCTCACCAGCTCCTTAGGACTGAAAAGTTAAGACGTGTGCTCAAGGCCCCTTTCTTTGACTTATCTTAGACATGCTAGAATGTAGTCCTATGGGGGAGAAAGAAAGAAAGAAAGACATGCATTTATATAGTGCCTTTCACAATCTCAGGACGTCCCAAAGCGCTTTAGTGGCAATAACGGAGACCTGGCTCAAACATTGGGAGGAAAGGGCACTTAATATTCCTGGCAAAAATGTATTCAGGAAAGATAGGGAAGGAAAAAAAAGGAGGGGGAGGAATTCCTGAAATATATACAAGAGAACTTTCTTGATCAGTGTGTTTCCAGCCCAACGAGGAAGGAAGTAGTGCTGGATCTAGTTCTGGGGAATGAAGTGGTGCAGGTGGAGGATGTTTCAGTAGGGGAGCATTTGGGAAACAGTGATCACAATATCATTAGGCTTAGAGAAGTTATGTAAAAGGACATGGAAAAATCAGGAAGGAGGGCTGATTTCCGTGAGTTGAAAAGAGATCTGGCCCAGGTGGATTGGAATCAAAGATCAGCAGGTAAAACAGTAAATGAGTAATAGGAGGCCTTCAAAGAGGAGATAGCTTGGGAACACACTGGACACATTCTCGCAAGGGGAAAAGGAAGGGCATCCAAAGTTAAAGCTCCCTGGATGACTAAAGATGTAGAGGTTAAAATGAAACAGAAAAAGGAAGGTTATGATAAACGTCGGGTTCAAATTCAGTAGAGAACCAAGCTGAATGCAAAACGTACATAGCTCTTTCAAAGAGCCGCACAGGCACGATGGGCCAAAAGGCCTCATTCTGTGCCATATCATTCTATTATTCTATGATTCTAAGTACTTTGGATGTGTAGTCACTGTTGTAATGTAGGAAATGCAGCAGCTTGAACCCAAAGTACTCCTTGAATGCCATTCAAACAACTAAGGGTAAAGTTGAAACAGCAGGTCAGAGGCTGGGTATTCTGCGGCGAGTGACTCACCTTCTGACTCTCCAAAGCCTTTCCACCATCTACAAGGCACAAGTCAGGAGTGTGATGGAATACTCTCCACTTGCCTGGATGAGTGCAGCTCCAACAACACTCAAGAAGCTCGACACCATCCAGGACAAAGATCCCGCTTGATTGGCACCCCATCCACCACCCTAAACATTCACTCCCTTCACCACCGGTGCACTGTGGCTGCAGTGTGTACCATCCACAGGATGCACTGCAGCAACTCGCCAAGGCTTCTTCGACAGCACCTCCCAAACCCGCGACCTCTACCACCTAGAAGGACAAGAGCAGCAGGTACATGGGAACAACACCACCTGCACGTTCCCCTCCAAGTCACACACCATCCTGACTTGGAAATATATCGCCGTTCCTTCATCGTCACTGGGTCAAAATCCTGGAACTCCCTTCCTAACAGCACTGTGGGAGAACCTTCACCACACGGACTGCAGCGGTTCAAGAAGGTGGCTCACCACCACCTTCTCAAGGGCAATTGGGGATGGGCAATAAATGCTGGCCTTGCCAGCGATGCCCACATCCCATGAATGAATAAAAAAAAATTCAAAGGATTTAGAAGACTAAATACTCAACATGTTCAATCAGTGCAGAGCTGCAATCAACAAAGCAAGTAGAATGCTGAATTATATAGCCAAAAACAGTAAGGTGTATGTGGAGGAAGTCATGCTTCAGACACACCTTGATTATTGTGTCCATTTCTGGTTGCCAAGATATAAGGGAGACATTCAAGCATAGTTTCATAGTATCAAAGTATGGTCTAGCACAGGAGGAGGCCATTCGGCCCATCGTGTCTCTTCCGGCTCTTTGAAAGAGCTATCCATTTAGTCCCATTCCCCCGATCTTTCCCCATAGCCCTCCCAAATTTTTTCCCTTTATGTATTTATCCAATTCCCTTTTGAAAGTTACTATTGAATGTGCTTCCACCGCCCTTTCAGGCAATGCATTCCAGATTACAACAACTCTCTGCGTAAAAAAATATTTCCTCATGTCGTCTATGGTTCTTTTGCTGATCACCTTAACTCTGTGTCCCCTGGTTACCGACCCTTCTGTCACTGGAAACTTTTCTCCTTATTTACTCTATCAAAACCCTTCATGATTTTGAACACCTCTATCAAATCTCCCCTTAACCTTCCCTTATCTAAGGAGGACAACCTCAGCTTCTCCAGTCTCTTTGCATAACTGAAGTCCCTCATCCCTGGAATCATTCTAGTAAATATTTTCTGCACCCTCTCTAAGGCCTTGACATCCTTCCTAAAGTGTGGTGCCCAGAATTGAACACAATACTCCAGCTGAGGCCTAACCAGTGTTTTATAAAGGTTTAGCATAACTTCCTTGCTTTTGTACTCAATGCCTCTATTAAAAAAGCCCAGGATCCCATATGCTTTCTAACAGTCTTCTCAACTTGTCCTGCCACCTTCAAAGATTTGTGTCTGTACATCCCCAGGTCTCTCTATTCCTGCACTCCCTTTAAAATTGTATCATTTAGTTTATATTGCCTCTCCTCATTATCCTCCATATGGTTTACTACATTTCCGAGTTTCGTGTCATTTACAAACTTTGAAATTATGCCCTGTACACCCAAGTCCGGTCATTAATATATATCAAAAAAAGCACTGGTCCTAAGACTGGCCCCTAGGGACAACCACTGTATACTTTCCTCCAGTCTGTAAAACAACCGTTCACCACTACTATCTGCTTTCTGTCCCTTAGCCAAGCCAATTTTGTATCCACACTGCCACTGACCATTTAATCACATGGGCTTTAATTTTGCTAACAAGTCTATTATGTGGTACTTTATCAAATGCCTTTTGAAAGTCCATATACACAACATCAACCACACTACCCTCATCATCCCTCTCCGCTATTTCAACAAAGGGCTCAATCAAGTTAGTCAAACACGATTTTCTTTAACAAATCTGTGCTGACTTTCATTTATTAGCCCATACTTTTCCAAGTGCCAATTAATTTTGTCCTGGATTATTGTCTCTAAAGGTTCCCCACCACCGACGTTAGGCTGACTGGTCTTAAACCCAGGGGATGGCACACAGAGGAGTCAAAAGACTGGTCCCCAGCATCAGAGGACTGAGTTACGAGAAAAATCTGGTGCAACTTGTGCTGGATGGGCTACCAATTGATAAAGAAGAGGTACTTGAAAGGCTAGCTGTACTTAAAGTAGATAAGTCACCTGGTTCGGATGGGATGCATCCTAGGTTGCTGAGGGAAGTAAGGGTGGAAATTGTGGAGGTACTGGTCATAATCTTCCAAACATCCGTAGATACGGGGGTGGTGCCAGACGACTGGAGAATTGCAAATGCTACACCCTTGTTCAAAAAAGGGTGTAAGGATAAACCCAGCAACTATAGACCAGTCAGTTTAACCTCAGTGGTGGGGAAACTTTTAGAAACGATAATCCGGGACAGAATTAACAGTCACTTGGACGAGTGTGGATTGATTAAGGAAAGCCAGCACGGATTTGTTAAAGGCAAATCGTGTTTAACTAACCTGATAGAGTTTTTTGATGAGGTAACAGAGAGGGTAGATGAGGGCAATGCAGTTGTTGTGGTGTATGGACTTTCAAAGTTCTGCGTGGTAGGCTTGTCATCAAGTTTGCGGCCCATGGAATAAAGGGTGCAGAAATTGGCTAAGTGACAGGAAACAGAGAGTAGTGGTGAATGGTTGTTTTTCGGACTGGAGGGAGGTGTACAGTGGTTTTCCCCAGGAGTTGGTGCTGAGACCACTACTTATCTTGATATATATTAATGACTTGGACTTGGGTGTACAGGGCACAATTTCATAATTGGAAGTGTAGTGAACAATGAGGTGGATAGTGATAAACTTCAAGCGAATATAGACAGGCTGGTGGCATGGGTGGACACATGGCAGATGAAATTTAACGCAGAAAAATGCGAGGTGATGCATTTCGTAGGATAAATGAGGAGAGGCGATATAAACTAGAGGGCACAATTCTAAAGGGGTAAAAGAACAGAGAGATCTGGGGGTATATGTACACAAATCATTGAAGGTGGCAGGGCAGGTTGAGAAAGCGGTTAAAAGGGCTTTATAAACAGAGGTATAGAGTTCAAAAGTATGGAAGTCATGATGAACCTTTATAAAACACTGGTCCGGCCACAGCTGGAGAACTGTGTCTGCACTTTAGGAAAGATGTGAAGGCCTTAGAGAGGGTGCAGAAGAGATTTACTAGAATGATTCCAGGGATGAGGGACTTTAATTACATGGATAGACTGGAGAAGTTGGGGTTGTTCTCCTTGGAACAGAGACGGTTGCGAGGAGATTTGATAGAGGTATTCAAAATCATGAAGGGTCTAGACAGAGTAGATAGAGAAATTGTTCCCATTGGTGGAAGGGTCATGAACCAGAGGACATAAATTTAAGGTGATTGGCAAAAGATTGGCAAAAGAAACAAAGGTGACATAAGGAGAGACTTTTTTACACAGGAGGGGGTGGTGGAGGCAGATTCAATCATGGCCTTCAGAAGGGAACTGGATCAGTACTTGAAAGGAAAAAAATTGCAGGGCTACGGTGGTAGGGTGGGGGAGTGAAACTAGCTGGATTGCTTTTGCATAGAGCCGGCGCTGACTCGATGGGCCGAATGGCCTCCTTCCATGCTGTAACCCTTGTATGATTCCATGATTCTATTTTCAACCTTGAAATGACATAACTAAGAGGTGGCCTTGCAGAAACCTGAACACAACTTAAAATTAATCTCGAAAGTAGGACAAGGTGGCACACTGCAAACTAATCAAAGAAAGAATTAGAACTGACTGCAGGAAGTGTTTCTTCATAAACAGTGAGCAAGCATGCAATGGACATCCATGTAGGGTTTGGAATAATGAAGAAAAAACTTTGGAATCAATTAAGAAACAGTGGGATGTTGTGAAGTGGAAACTGGATGGATGACCTAAGATCAGACAAACGACCTTCCTCAATGTGCAACTATCTTGTGGGGGTGAGGGGTGAGGGGTGGGGGGAGGGGCTCATGCTTTGTAGCCTTTGCCTGAAAAATTGATGGAAAACATCAGTTTTGTGTCCATATTGTAATTTTTGGTTGCTGAGCACAAATACCACCCAAGATGGTACCTCATGTTCATAAAGCTGGGACGTTAACTCATTTCTCCAGGAGTGCAGATAACAAACGTTTCAGTCATTGCTGAATTCCCCAGAGTGCTGGTGAGATGAACTATGCCCATGTGGTGACATGGGTGCTATCAGTCAGTCCAATGGTGTGCATCAACTGTAAGGGGCTCCACTCCCTCAGTATGCGGAGAGCTTCATTCATTCTGAATCAGGTTTATGTTCTCAAGCTGTTAGCCGTGGCTCAGTTGGCAGCACTCTAACCTCTAAGTCAGAAAGTTGTGGGTTCATAACCCCACTCTGTGAGACTTGAGCAGATAATTTAGCCTGACACTCCAGCGCAGTACTGAGGGAGTGCTGCACTGTCAGAGGTGCTATCTTTAGGATGAAATGCTAAACCGAGGCCCCATCTGCCCTCTCAGGTGGATGTAAAAGATCTTATGTTACTATTTCGAAGAAGAGCATGGGGAATTCTCCCCGGTGTCCTGGCCAATATTTATCCCTCAACCAACATCACTAAAACAGACTATCTGGTAATTATCACATTACTGTTTGTGGGACCTTGCTGTGCGCAAATTGGCTGCCATGTTTCCTACATTACAAAAGTGACTACTCTTCAAAAAGTACGTCATTGACTGTGAAGCACGTTGGGATGTCCTGAGGTCGTGAAAGACGCTATATAAATGCAAGTTCTTTTTTACATAGTAAAACGTCCCAAGGTGCTTTATAGGAGCATTTTCAAACAAAATTTGACACCAAGTCACATAAGGAAATATTATGGCAGGTTGGGACAAAGAGATAGGTTTTAAGGAGCGTCTTAAAGGAGGAGAGAGGGAGGGAGAGAGGCGGAGAGGTTTAGGGAGGGAATTCCAAAGCTTAGTGCCAGGGCAGCTGAAAGCACGGCCGCCAATGGTGGAACAATGAAAATCTGGGATGCGCAAGAGGCCAGAATTGGCGGAGCACAGAGATCTCGGAGGGTTGTATGGCTGGAGGAGGTTACAAAGATAGGGAGGGGTGAGTCTATGGAGGGATTTGAAAACAAAGAAGAGAATTTTTAAATCGAGGCGTTGCCGGATCGGGATTCAATGTAGGTCAGCGAGCACAGGGGTGATGGGCGAATGGGACTTGGTGCAAGTTAGGATACGGGCAGAAGACACTAACAACACTTAATTCTAAGGCACATAATTATATACTGGAATAGCAGAGCAGCGTTTGGGACCTTTCCAACTAATAGTACAACAGAAACCTGGAATGGATATCTCTTAAAGCAACTGCTCATGGGATTATGACAACCTGGATTTGGCAGAGATGACTCAGCTCTTAAAGGGGTAGGCAGTCAGATCATGGGAATCTGGAAGAGAAAGAATGCATGTGTGTGTGTTTGCAATTCTTGAAGGTAATGATTGGAACATTGTCTAGCCAATACGATTCATCCTTTAAAGGGACCTTACCTGATAAAGTGGCTGGCAACAGCATAATGAGAGCCTGGAATAGACAGAGACATAATTGCTATTAAAGGGGCCACTCCTACAAAGGGGCCCAGCCTATTTGGGAAATAAGCACTCATGGTTTAAGTAGGTAGATTGTTTCACCCATTGTTCTCACATACCACAATGCAATTGCGGTGAAGCTGACTCATCAATTTGAAGATTGCTACAGCATAGCAGTGTCTTTAGCAATTGTTGGATTTCATGCCATATCAGTTTTGAGTCGGGAAATCACAGCTTCCTGAACAGCTGCGCAGTTATGTTGTGACTGGAGTTTCACTTTCAAGAGATGAGCAAGCTTCGAGCAGAGAAGCTGGTAGTACTTCATGGTGTCAAGGGAAACCAAGCTGTTTCGAGATCCCTCTACCTTCCACATTATTGGATTGAGTGGAGTCACAATTTAGCTTGTTTCTTAAAGAGTCCATTAACCTACAAACAGGATCCAGATCTAAGGAATTAGCAACAGGCAGATTCAGTGGCCCAATTGAGGTCAGCCATGGCTCAGTGGTATCATTCTTGCCTCTGAGTCAAAAGGTTGTGGGTTCAAGTCCGACTCTGAAGACTTGTGTAAGGAATCTTACAACACCAGGTTATAGTCCAACAAATTTATTTTAAAATCACAAGCTTTCGGAGATTATCCCCTTCGTCAGGTGAATGAGTGAAAAGGTTCTCAAATCGCATATCTTATACTAGGCTGGCACAGCATCACACCAATCAAAAGGTGTCGTTGTTATTCAAACAGGCCAGTCACGGAGAACAGCACGTCCCAGTACACTGGATATACATTGTGTCAATTACACAGACAGGCAGAAAGAAACCCAAAATGGCAGAGAGAGAGAGAATATTAAAAAGCATAATTTTTTTCCCCCTTTTTGCTGGTGGGGTTACGTGTAGCGCGACATGAACCCAAGATCCCGGTTGAGGCCGTCCTCATGGGTGCGGAACTTGGCTATCAACTTCTGCTCGACGATTTTGCGTTGTCGTGTGTCTCGAAGGCCGCCTTGGAGAACACTTACCCGAAGATCGGTGGCTGAATGACCTTGACTGCTAAAGTGTTCCCCGACTGGGAGGGAACCCTCCTGTCTGGCGATTGTTGCGCGGTGTCCGTTCATCCGTTGTCGCAGTGTCTGCATGGTCTCGCCAATGTACCATGCTCTGGGGCATCCTTTCCTGCAACGTATGAGGTAGACAACGTTGGCCGAGTCACAGGAGTATGAACCATGTACCTGGTGGGTGGTGTCCTCTCGTGTGATGGTGGTATCCGTGTCGATGATCTGGCATGTCTTGCAGAGGTTGCCGTGGCAGGGTTGTGTGGTGTCGTGGATGCTGTTCTCCTGAAAACTGGGTAACTTGCTGCGAACGATGGTCTGTTTGAGGTTGGGTGGCTGTTTAAAGGCGAGTAGTGGAGGCGTGGGGATGGCCTTAGCGAGGTGTTCGTTGTCATCGATGACATGTTGAAGGCTGCGGAGAATATGGTGTAGTTTCTCCGCTCCAGGGAAGTACTGGACGACGAAGGGTACTCTGTTGGTTGCGTCCCGTGTTTGTCTTCTGAGGAGGTCTATGCGATTCTTCACTGTGGCCCGTCGGAACTGTTGATCGACAAGTCGAGCGTCATATCCCGTTCTTACGAGGGCGTCTTTCAGCGTCTGTAGGTGTCCATCGCGTTCCTCCTCGTCTGAGCAGACCCTGTGTATTCGTAGGGCCTGTCCATAGGGGATGGCCTCTTTGACGTGGTTGGGGTGGAAGCTGGAAAAGTGGAGCATCATGAGGTTGTCCGTGGGCTTGCGGTAGAGTGAGGTGCTGAGGTGCCCGTCTTTGATGGAGATTTGTGTGTCCAAGAAAGAAACCGATTCTGAGGAGTAGTCCATGGTGAGCTTGATGGTGGGATGGAACTTGTTGATGTTATCGTGTAGTCTCTTCAGTGAAGACTTGAGTACACTATCTAGGCTGACATTCCAATGTAGTATTGAAGGAGTACTGCACTGTCACAGCTGCCATCGTTTGGATGAGATGCCCCATTTGCCCTCTCAGGTGGGTGTAAAAGATCACGTGGCACTATTTTGAAGAAGAGCAGGGGAGTTCTCCCTGGTGATCTGACCAATATTTGTCCCTCAACCCGACATCACTAAAAGCAGATTATCTGGTCATTATCACGTTGCTGTTTGCGGGACCTTGCTGTGTGCAAATTGACTGCTGTATTTTCTACATTTCAACAGTGACTACACTTCAAAAATACTGCATTGGCTCCAAAGTGCTTTGGGACGTTGTGAACGGCATTATATAAGTTCAAGTTTTTCATTTTCTCATTCTCCTAAAAAGCACAAAATCAGTTTTGAAGAACCGATGAACCTAAAATAGATTAATTGAACCATTTCTTAACTAGCTACTCCAAAATATTATTTGTCAGCATTCTCACCTCTAAAGAAATTCATATAGCACCTTTCACAACATCCCAAAGCACTTTACAACCAATGAAGTATTGTCACAGTTGGAATGTAGGAAACATGGCAGCCAATTTACACACAGTAAGGTCCCACGAACAGCAATGTGATAACAATCAGATAATCTGTTGTTTAGTGATGGTGTTTGAGGGATGAATATTGGCCAGGGCATGAGGGAGAATTCCCCTGCTCTTATTTGAATAGTGCTATGGGATCTTTTATATCCAACCTGAGAGAGCAGACAGGGCCTTATTCTTATTTGAAAGATGGCACCTCTGACAGTACAGCTCTCCCTCAGAAGTGTACTGGGAATGTCAGCCTGAATTATATGCCCAAGTCTCTGAAGTAGGAATTGAACCCACAATCTTCTAACTCAGAGGCAAGGGTACTACCAACTGAGCCACAACTGATTGTGGGCTGAAGCCACTCCAGGACTTGCATACATAATCTAAGTTGAAACTTCAGTCCAGTACTGAGGGAGGGCTGTTTTGCCAGAGCTGCTATCTACCAAAAGAAACATTAAACCGAGGCCCCATCTGCCTGTTCAGATGGATACAAAACATCCCATGTCACTTTTTCGAAGAACGGTAAGGAGTCCGCCCCTCAACCCTCAAAGGTAGGGACTGCATAGAATTATCAGGGCCTGAGTAAT
Organism: Heptranchias perlo; assembly: GCF_035084215.1. Taxonomy (NCBI): domain Eukaryota; kingdom Metazoa; phylum Chordata; class Chondrichthyes; order Hexanchiformes; family Hexanchidae; genus Heptranchias; species Heptranchias perlo. The sequence goes on along the minus strand of NC_090331.1, from coordinate 11,980,979 downwards.
CTCCTGGACTAGATTCCATCACCGGGGTGGGGTTGGGGAGGAATTTCACAGATCTTTTCCACCAAATTGGCTTGGGTTTTTACCGGTTTTTCACCTCTTCCAGGAGATCATATGATGGGGTGGGTGGAGAGTGTACATATTGTGATACACAAGGTATCACAATTCTGTGGGACAGGCTGAATGGACCAGATGGCCTTTTCCTGTCCGTCATTGTTTGTATGTTCGTGTGTTCGTAACCAACATTAAACAAATGAACTTGTCATTCATCCCATTGTTATTGGCTGTGTCTTGCTATGTGCAAATTATCTGGCATCAATTTGACGGTGACAGTCACAGGGAATGTTGTTTGTGACTTTGGTTAGGGCTGTTTCGGTGCTGTGGCAGAGATAGAAACCTGGTTGGTGAGATGGAGTTGTAGGAAAGATGGGCACAGACTTGGGTGGAAACGACATGTTCAAGGACTTTGGAGAGGAAATGTTGGTTGGAAATTATGAAGAGGTTCAATAGGGTAAATGTAGAGAAAATGTTTCCACTTGTGGGAAGTCCAAAACTATAAGATAGTCACTAATAAATCCAATTAGGGGAAACTTCTTTACTCAGAAAGTGGTGAGAACGTGGAATTTGCTACCACGTGGAGTAGTTGGGGTGAATAGTATAGATGCATTTAAGGGGAAGCTAGATAAGTATACGAGGGAGAAAGGAATAGAAGGATATGTTGATCGGGTGAAATGAAGAGGGGTGGGAGGAGGCTCGTGTGAAGCATAAATACCGGCATAGACCAGTTGGGCTGAATGGACTGTTTCTGTGCTGTAAATACAATGTACTATGTAATACTATGTATTTGCATACAAAACAACAATGACTGCATTTCAAACGTAATTAATCAGTTACAAAGTATTTTGGGCAACTAGAGGACATGAAAGGTGCTATATAAAAGCAAGTCATTTTTTTTCTTTTTGAGGCTTTCCCTGATGGCTCGTCTGAGATTAAGAACAGACCATACGGGAACTCGCTGTAGATAAAGCACTAACTACTATGACAAGGAATAACCCTTCAGAGTGTCAGTGTGCAGCACTACCATGCAAGAAAATGCCTTCTATTTCCATTCCAGAGACCTGTGTGCACAAATCTTTGGAGAGGTTGAGAAAGTGGCTAAAAAAGCATAAGGAACCCTGGGCTTTATAAATAGATGCATTGAGTACAAAAGCAAGGAAATTATGTTGAATCTTTATAAAACACTGGTTCGGCCACAACTGGAGTATTGTGTCCAATTCTGGGCACCACACTTCAGGAAGGATGTGAAGGCCTTAGAGAAGGTGCAGAAAAGATTTACTAGAATGATTCCAGGGATGAGAGACTTCAATTACGTGGAGAAACTGGAGAAGCTGGGGTTGTTCTCCTTGGAACAGAGAAGGTCAAGAGAAGATTTGATAGAAGTGTTCAAAACCATGAAGGGTTTAGATAAAGTAAATAAAGAGAAACTGTTTCCATTGGCAGAAGGGTCGAGAACCAGAGGACACAGATTTAAGGTGATTGGCAAAAGAACCAAAGGTGACATGAGGAAAACCTTTTCACGCAGCGAGTAGTTATCTGAATGCACTGCCTAAAAGGGTGGTGGAAGCAGATTCAATTGTGGCTTTCAAAAAGGGATTGGATAAATACTTGAAGGGAAAAAATTTGCAGGGCTACGGGGAAAGAGCGGGGGAATGGAAGTAACTGGATTGCTCTTACAAAGAGCCTGCATAGGCTCGATGGGCTGAATGGCCTCCATCTGTGCTGTAACCATTCCATGGTTCTGTTCTATGATTGTGGGGATTGAATTAGAAAGACTATTGCAAAGACCTTCTCTCTTCGATTGAGTTTTTAAGAAGGAGAGCTTGAACACAGAAGGCAAACTCGGCTGGTACATTGCCCCATCCTCTCCCAGCAAAACTGCTGGCTCCGATTAGTCTCAACGATCAGATCTGCCGCTTGCACGAGCCGCAACAGAAATCTGCGCTAATCAGTCATCTCTTTCTAGCTCTACCAATTGGCAATGGCCACATTCACTATTGTGAAAGACCTTGGTCTTCATCCTGTGTTAAATAGGGAAAATTTCTGTTTATTTACATACAGACACCACTGAAACCTTCCACACATGAAAGACAGCCACCAAAAACCTTCCGCATCATAAAGAACGTCACAGCTCCCAACAACGATTGTCCATCATGAATGCCAGCAATGGGCCTGCAGATGATTTCAGTATTCTCAACTGACAGATTGTAGCGGCTTTGGGAAAGGTGGGAGCCACACCTTCTCTCAATAGAGCAGGCTTGATGGAGCTGATTGTCTTTTCCCATCCGTTTTATACATTCAGATGTATGCAAAGAAAGAGCTTGCATTTATATAGCGCCTTTTATATCCTCAGGACATCCCAAAGTGCTTTATAGCCAAAGAAAAACTTTTGAAGTTTAGAAAAAAAAGCAGCCAATTTGCACATATTAAGGTCCCGCAAACAGAAATGTGATAACAATGATAAGATCATCTTTTTTTTATGTTGGTTGAGGTTTAAATATTGGCCAGGACACCAGTGATAACTCCCCTGGTCTTCCTTGAAATATTGCCACGGGATCTTTTACGTCCACCTGAGAGGGCAGACAAGGCCTCGGTTTATTGTCTCATCTGAGAGACGGCACCTCTGACAGCACAGCACTCCCTCAGTGGTACACTGAAATGTCAGTCCTAGATTTTTGGGCTCAATCTCTGGAGTGAGACTTGAACTGACAAACTTTTAACTCAGAGACAAGGGTGCTACCACTGAGCCACGGCAAGTAAAAGAGATTATGAGTTGGTGCTACAAAAGATTTTTGTGAGATGATTTGATTCTATTAATCACAAACACTTGCAACCTTGCGCCTCTTAGCAAATAGCTGCGATTGATTACAAAACCATAATCTATTCAAAGGATGCAGATAACGCCAGAGGCTGCATGAGAAAGCCTCAAGTGCTTCATGACTGTCAGAACCCCAGAGATTAGATTATAGCCTTGAAATCATTTCCTGCCATCTGTTTCTTCTAATTATATGTGCTGTTTAATTTTATGTGTGTATGTTTTCAATAATTCTCAGTTTGTGTTGTGTTCTTTGTAAATTTGGAATAAATTCTTCTCCTCGCGATCAACAAAAAGTACTCAATTAAAAAGGGATGTACCACTTGTACACAGAGCTGCCAAGCCTCCAGGATTGCCCTGGAGTTTCCGGGAATTGAAGATTAATCTCCCGGACTCTGCTGCAAGCAAAAAAACCTGGGAGAAAAATCATAGGGGCACTAATCAAAATTGTGGGGTTATTTTCATTTTCTTTCAACACTTAGTTATAAAAATATTGGAGGTGGGGGAGAAAAAGGCTGTTTTACTAACAATCAAGGTTAATCCAATCGGGTAACAAAGAGTCTGTTCCCTTTCCAATTGGCTGTGGGAAGGCAGCGTGCCTGGAAGGTGGACCAATGGTGGGAGTGTGGGGGCGGGGCAGTTTGAGGCAAAAGGTCATGTGATGAAAGCTCCACCCAACCAGAGTTGGCAAACCCTACTTGTACAGAGCATGGAATAACAGTGTTACAGTGACAGCAGGAGGTATAAATTGTGCTGTCCCGATATTTGCACACAATTCACATTAGGCTGGTGGCCCACCTGTAAGGAGAGAGATCGGAACCAAATTTGAAAACTAGAATCAATCTCAATATCCCTCATTCTGATTTTGTATGGCTTTATCTACCTGCACTTGCACATTCAGACCACCTTTGGGCTGGGGTGGCCGGGGGGGGGCGAGCAGGCAAATTATTAGTCAGCAATGTAACGGAGGTCCCGATCTGCCATTGTAATGGTGCTGGAGTGGCACTGCAGGCTTTCAGGGCCCCTGTTCCCCCAACGTTCAGAATCTCCAGCCAAGGAGGCCCCCTGCCTCCATGCATCTGCCGGTGCCACCCTAATATAATCTTTCACCTAACTATAATCTTTCAAAGTTCTCTAGATTCAGGGACTGTCCCTCAGAGATTGGAAAATTGCACATGTCACTCCGCTTTTTAAGAAAGGAGAGAGAGGGAAACCGGGGAATTATAAACCAGTTAGCTTAACATCTGTTGTGGGGAAATTGCTGGAGTCTATAATTAAGGATAGGGTGACTGAACACCTCGAGAATTTTCAGTTAATCAGGGAGAGCCAGCATGGATTTGTGAAAGGTAGGTCGTGCCTGACAAACCTGATTGAATTTTTTGAAGAGGTGACTAAAGTAGTGGACAGGGGAATGTCAATGGATGTTATTTATATGGACTTCCAGAAGGCATTTGATAAGGTCCCACATAAGAGACTGTTAGCTAAGATAGAAGCCCATGGAATCAAGGGAAATGTACGGACTTGGTTAGGAAATTGGCTGAGCGAAAGGCGACAGAAAGTAGGGATAATGGGTAATTATTCACATTGGCAGGATGTGACTAGTGGAGTCCCGCAGGGATCTGTCTTGGGGCCTCAATTATTCACAATATTTATTAACGACTTAGATGAAGGCATAGAAAGTCTCATATCTAAGTTTGCCGATGACACAAAGATTGGTGGCATTGTAAGCAGTGTAGATGAAAACATAAAATTACAAAGGGATATTGATAGATTAGGTGAATGGGCAAAATTGTGGCAAATGGAATTCAATGTAGACAAATGTGAGGTCATCCACTTTGGATCAAAAAAGGATAGAACAGGGTACTTTCTAAATGGTAAAAAGTTAAAAACTGTGGATGTCCAAAGGGACTTAGGGGTTCAGGTACATAGATCATTGAAGTGTCATGAACAGGTGCAGAAAGTAATCAAGAAGGCAAATGGAATGCTGGCCTTTATATCTAAAGGACTAGAGTACAAGGGGGCAGAAGTTATGCTGCAGCTATACAAAACCCTGGTTAGACCGCACCTGGAGTACTGTGAGCAGTTCTGGGCACCGCACCTTTGGAAGGACATATTGGCCTTGGAGGGAGTGCAGCGTAGGTTTACTAGAATGATACTCGGACTTCAAGAGTTAAGTTACAAGGAGAGATTACACAAATTGGGGTTGTATTCTCTGGAGTTTCGAAGGTTAAGGGGTGATCTGATCGAAGTTTATAAGATATTAAGGGGAACGGATAGGGTGGAGAGAGAGAAACTATCTCCGCTGGTTGGGGATTCTAGGAGTAGGGGGCACAGTCTAAAAATTAGAGCCAGACCTTTCAGCAGCGAGATTAGAAAACATTTCTACACACAAAGGGTGGTAGAGGTTTGGAACTCTCTTCCGCAAAAGGCAATTGATACTAGCTCAATTGCTAAATTTAAAGGTGAGATAGATAGCTTTTTGGCAACCAAAGGTATTGGAGGATATGGGCCAAAGGCAGGTATATGGAGTTAGATCACAGATCAGCCATGATCTTATCGAATGGCGGAGCAGGCACGAGCAGTTGAATGGCCTACTCCTGTTCCTATGTTCTATGTTCCTACCTCCATGCATCTGCCGGTGCCACCCTAATAGCTGGCCACTGGGTGGCGCAGGAGGAGCATGGACCAGGGTGATTTTCAGCCTCTGCATTGGCTGGGTCAAGATCGGGAAGGCAGTGCATGTGGGTGCAAAATTGCACTGCCATGCAACAAAGCATGGGGGTTCTACTGCACTTCCTCATCGTGCCATGCATTCCCGATAATTTATAAATTAAAACAATCTTCACTGTCAGAAAAGTAGGAGGTTTATTTGCGGTTGGGGGGGGGTTTCAAGATAAAATGGATTATGCACAGTCTGTGCGACAACTCGACTGAATGGCATCTTCTCATTCAATGCTCTCTTATGTTCTTATATAAGGGCAGTGGAAACCTGGAACTCTCTCCTTTAAAAACTTGTTGAGGCTGGGAAAACTTCAAAACTGAGATTGATAGGTTTTTGTTAGCTAAGGGTATTAGGGGTTATGGAACAAAGGCGGATAAATGGAGTTAAGATACAGATAAGCCATGATCTAATTGAATGGTGCGACAGGCTCGAGGGGCTGAATGGCCTCCTCCAGTTCCTATGTTCCTATAGTGGCAATTCCTACGCATGTTCCTTAGTGTAGGTGACATTGAAGTTGAGGGACAGTTTCCCTTAAGTTAGGAGTTCTTTGATTCTCAATCTGTGAGGGATCTTGATCATGAAGCCATATCCCTCCAGTGTTTTTGTGTGCAATGGTTAGAATGTGGAACTCGCTACGACAAGGAGTAGTTGAGGCACTAGCATAGATGCACTTAAGGGGAAGCTAGATGAACAAGTGAGGGAGAAAGGAATAGAAGGATATGCTGATAGCGTTAGATGAAGTAGGGAGGGAGGAGGTTCGAGTGAAGCATAAACACCGGCATGGACCTGTTGGGCCGAATGGCGTGTTTCTGTGTTGTGCATTTCTATATAATTCTTATGTAATTCCATGAAACTTGTTGAATCTAGAATCTGCTGTGAAATAATAAACTGTACAGCTATCATAACAGAATTGGAGAATTCAACACCAGAGAAGGAGGCCACCCGGCCCAACGCACCTGTACCAACTTTCTGAATGAGCTCTTCACTTAGTCACATTCCCCTGCCCTCTCCGTGCAATTTTAAATCAGAATTTTTAAATACTAGTCAAGAAACTAGATCGAATCGGGCCAGGACCTACTCCGTTAATGGTAGGGCGTTGGGGAGAGTTATAGAACAAAGAGATCTGGGAGTACAGGTTCATAGCTCCTTGAAAGTGGAGTCACAGGTGGATAGGGTGGTGAAGAAGGCATTCGGCATGCTTGGTTTCATTGGTCAGAACATTGAATACAGGAGTTGGGATGTCTTGTTGAAGTTGTACAAGACATTAGTAAGGCCACACTTGGAATATTGTGTACAGTTCTGGTCACCCTATTATAGAAAGGATATTATTAAACTAGAAAGAGTGCAGAAAAGATTTACTAGGATGCTACCGGGACTTGATGGTTTGACTTATAGGGAGAGGTTAGACGGACTGGGACTTTTTTCCCTGGAGAGTAGGAGGTTAAGGGGTGATCTTATATAAAATAATGAGGGGCATAGATAAGGTAGATAGTCAAAATCTTTTCCCAAAGGTAGGGGAGTCTATAACGAGGGGGCATAGATTTAAGGTGAGAGGGGAGAGATACAAAAGGGTCCAGAGGGGCAATTTTTTCACTCAAAGGGTGGTGAGTGTCTGGAACGAGCTGCCAGAGGCAGTAGTAGAGGCGGGTACAATTTTGTCTTTTAAAAAGCATTTGGACAGTTACATGGGGAAGATGGGTATCGAGGGATATGGGCCAAGTGCAGGCAATTGGGACTAGCTTAGTGGTATAAACTGGGCGACATGGACCTGTTGGGCCGAAGGGCCTGTTTCCATGTTGTAACTTCTATGATCCTATGATTCTATGAAACAAATCGCTGATGTGATAGGAATGGGAATGGCACTAAGTGCTGCGAGTAGCGTTACAAAACGTCACACTACCATACAGTGGTGAAGGATTCAGCAACAACCTAGTAAAAAATTGCTGTACTTCATGAGTATTTTAAAAGTAATTATATTTAAATTTTGCAGATTTTCAACACATTTTGAATTACCTCAAATCTTTTTACCTTGACCTAGAATTTAAACCACTGTTTTGGCAAAATACATTGAAGGCAGGTGGAATGAAATGTTTTAAGATTCCGCACCATATTATTCATTCAGCCTCAGAACCTCTAAAGTACTGATAACCATTCTTTACCAGTGTGTGGTTCGCTAGGCTGAACGGATCTCAATGGATCACGTTGTAAAGTCTCTTATTTGCTTCTTCTTTTTTTATTTCCCAGCTTGTGAGTTTTGTTTTCCTGACCCATTGCATTCAGTTTCCTTCATGTCTTCTGAGCTGTCTGTTGTGCATGTGTTGGCTGCTATTCCGGTGTACTTGCTCCAAGATAGTAGGGGGTGATTTGGCCTAGATGTGAGCATAGCCGCACTGAATCACCGGGGCAGAGCGAATATTGGAAAATTGGGCAAGTATTAATATAATTGGAGGGAAACTTGGGCAGTTTCCTTTACAGGTGTACACTCTGACCTTTATAGTACTTGCGCAAAATTTTTCCTCAGGAGATTAAGTTGGTTGGGTGGAATCGAAAATAGAGTGGAAGGATCAGGCTTGATAGCATAAATGGCCAGTGTTCCCACTTTGCCTTGCTATCTAGTGACCCTTACCTGAAGAACACATGTTAACATTGATTGAGGACAAGATTGGACTTGGCTTGATGTCTTCCAAGGTCAAGTAGCTTGTTGACACTCACTATCATGAGCAATGGCCACTTTGACATGGTACCTGAGGGTAATTGGTGCCTGTGGAACCATTCCCTGACAAGGTTCAGTGCCCTCAGAAGAGGAGAGTAAGCAAGTGGAGAAAATTGGCAAAATAAAGAAAGCCTGGGTTGGCTTTCTTCCTCGTCCAGTCTTCCAATCTCAGTTTTGAAATTCTCAATTGACCCCCCCAGCCTCAACAGCTTTCTTGGGGGGTGGGAGAGAGAGAGAGAGAGTTCCAGATTTCCACTAACCTTTGTGTAAAGGAATGCTTTCTGACGTCACCCCTGAACCGCCTACCTCGAATTTTAAGGTTAGAAAGAGGGTCCTACTTTGTAAATGATCAGAAATACATGGCAAACTGATGAAGAGAATCAAGCTGTCCGTGTGTGTTGCATCGCAAGGCAGCGGGCTGTAATTTTGTGCCCATGGTCCCAACAGGCAGTGCCTTCCCAATCTCCGCCGAGCAGAGGCTAGAATCACTCTGGCCCACGTGCTTCCTGCAGATCGTCATGTAATTGAGAGAATCAATGGCCCTGAAATTCCACGGGGTCCATTGACGCCAGTTTTGTGATCCTGAGACAGGACTTGCGCCCACTGATCCTCTGCAGTGCTGATCTCACCAGAGTTTGCAGAGTCAGCCCAGTAAAATGGCAGTTTTCTAATGCAAATCCCATGTAAAATGGGTCTACGGTGTCAGGGTGCTGGGAAATTAATGTGCAGCCCTTAAAAGAAAACAAGTCGGTTTGAAGGTGACAGCAGGCTGGGGGAGCAGTAGGTAAGTAGGAAAGTGCTCGGCTCATTGTGTTGACTGTCTGGTGGCTGCACTGAACGACTCGCGTGTGATTTTGTGCCACTTTTAAAGAATGTCATTCTCTAGAGGACCTGGCAGAGGCAGACAAAGAAGGGAGAAGGGCACGGCAGAAAAGAAGAGCCCACTCTTTCCATGAGACAGAACTACAAATGCTCATCAATGAGATGCAGCAAAGGAGAGACAGATTGCTGTGTTCCCATGGGAGGGAGCCACACAACGAAAAGCATTGAATGCCATGTGGATGGAGTTGGCAGTGGATGTGCCACTACCCTCATGCCCTCTCTTCAGGTCGTGAGAGTGCCGTCTCTCTCATGCCCTGAAGTGCAGACCACTGTCGCAAGATTTTCAATGACCTGACCAGGGCAGCCAAGGAAACACACCAGCAAGTCTCCCTTTTCTTCCTTGGGCACCAACACACTAGAATGGTCCCAGTGGATTGGAAGGTAACAAGTGGAACACTGCTATTCAAGAAAGGAGGGAGAGAGAAAACAGGGAACTACAGGCCATCCTTTTTCTCATCCATACTAGGAGCAAGTACCTCACACCTGTTGGACAAGGTCAAAGGCTGAGGCTCCTCCATCACTGTATCCTGGGTCACCATACCTGCCTGACTCGCAGTCACACCCTCCTGTCCCTGATCACTGACCAAATCTAAACTATTACCTAACCTAAGGGGTGTGACTGCCTCCTGGATCAAAGTGTCCAGATAACTCTCCCCCTCCATGATGCATCGCAATGTCTGCAGCTCGGAGTCCAGCTCAACAACTCTGAGCCGAAGTTTCTCGAGTTCAGACACTTACTGCAGATGTGGTTACTTGGGATCTCACTGGTCTCCACCAACTCCCACATGCTGCAGTTACAACACACCACCTGCCCTGCCATCTCCATCTAACCTTGTTTTATATGTTTAAATAGTTAAAGTTTTTATTCACTCGCTATGTTTAGTTTTATTAACTAATTAGTTTATCTTCTTTAAGTTATTGATTTAATAAAGTAATAGTTATAGTTTCCCAGCTCTTAGTTTAAACCATTGCCCTAACTTAGACAGCAAAAAAAACCTTCAAAATGAACAGCTGCACAAGTAACCCTTCACAATGCACTCTGGTCAAGAGATTCAGTAACTCAGATTTTACAGTGTGTGTCGCCATCTCCCTTTAACAGCAATTACTTGCATGCAGAACCGTAAAACCCTTTACTCCACTTCAACAACAACTACTTGCATTTTGATATATATTAATGACTTGGACTTGGGTGTACAGGGCATAGTTTCAAAATGTGCAGATGACTCAAAACTTGGAAGTGTAGTAAACAGTGAGGAGGATAGTGATAGACATCAAGAGGATATAGACAGGCTGGTGGCATGGGCGGACACATGGCAGATGAAATTTAATGCAGAGAAGCGCAAAGTGATATATTTTGGCAGGAAGACTGAGGAGAGGCAATATAAACTAGAGGGCACAAGTCTAAAGGGAGTTCAAGAACAGAGAGACCTGGGGGTATACGTGCACAAATATTTGACGGTGGCTGGACACATTGAGAAAGTGATTTAAAAAGCCAACGGGATCCTGGGCTTTATAAACAGAGGCATGGACTACAAAAGCAAGGAAGTTATGTTCAATCTTTATAAAACACTGGTTTGGCCACAGCTGGAGTATTGTGTCCAGTTCTGGGCACCACACTTTAGGAAGGATGTGAAGACCTTAGAAGGGGTGCAGAAAAGATTTACTGGAATGGTTCCAGGGATGAGGGACTTCAGTTACGTGGAGAGACTGGAGAAGCTGGGGTTGTTCACCTTAGAGCGGAGAAGGTTGAGAGGAGTGGTTAAGAGCAAATTCAAAAACATGAAAAGATAAAGTAAATAAGGAGAAACTGATCCCATTGGCAGAAGGGTCAAGAACCAGAAGACACAGATGTAAGGTGATTAGCAAAAGAACCAAAGGCGACATGAGGAAAAATCTTTATACGCAGCGAGTAGTTATAATCTGGAATGCGCTGCCTGAAAGAGTGGTGGAAGCAGATTCAATCGTGGCTTTCAAAAAGGAATTGGATAAATACTTGAAGGGAAAAAATTTGCAGGGCTACAGGGAAAGAGCAGGAGAATGAGACTAACTGGATCGCTCTTACAAAGAGCTGGCACGGGCTTGATGGGCCAAATGGCCTCCTTCTGTGCTGTAACCATTCTATGATTCTATGGGCTATAAATTGGGCTATGTGGCGCCCGTTTTGTAGGCGCCACGCGGCCTCCTAAGGACCCAAAATGGCATTCAGAATGCGCGTGCAAGCTTCTAGCGTGACGTGCGCCGGACGCCATCTTGGTAAAGACGTTTGCGCACGCACAGACAACGAACACCAGCAGCATGTAAAGTAAGGAGAATATGCGTTTGATCAGTGTGCAACACTGGTTTAAAGGGACAGATACGATTTTAGAACTCAACACTCGAGCCAACACACCATCTTAACCACGCACAGCTGAACGGGTCGTAGGTGGCCAGGAGGACCCCCCACCAGCGCTACTTAAAGGGATCATGCAGGTGTTGCAGATTATTGCTTCTGGCTGCTGGTACAATTCACATGTTTGTTGAAGCTTCCTATACTTGGAGAAAGTTGCAATATTATATAGAGAGTGGTCTGACCGGTCCTGCATTACTGTTGGTGGCATTTACAACAGTGTGCTGAACAAGATTTCTGGCAATGATCGGTGGCCTGCTAGGACTCGCACTAGGCATTGAACACGTCTGGCAGCATGTAGAGAGGCCACGCAGAGCAGGTCAAGCTGTGAGGAGAGGGAGGAGGAGGAGGAGGTGCAGGGCACTGAGCAAGAGTCCATATCCAATGAGGGCCTTCAGGGACCAATTCCCTTACCTGAGCGAAGATCAGTGCATCCGATGGCTGTGGTTCATGAAAGAGGTCGTGACAGAAATACGTCAACTGCTGCAACCACAACTGCAGCCTCAGAGCAGGGCAAGAACAGCATTTCCTGTGGCTGTGAAGGTAACCGAGGCGCTGAACATTTACGGCTCTGGATCCTTTCAGGCCGCTGCTGGTGCTACGTGCAACATCTCGCAGTTTGCTGTGCACTGCTGCATAAGGGAGGTCACTGAGGCTCTGTACGAGCTGCGCAACAGATTCATAACGTTCCCGCTTGACAGAGAGAAGCAGAATGAGCGAGCACGAGGGTTTGCTCACATTGCAGGTTTCCCCATGGTGCAGGGGTGCCAATGACTGCACGCATATTGGCACGCGCGCTCCACATCTCAACTCGGCCATCTTCATGAACAGAAAGGGATTCCACTCCCTCAATGTGCAGCTGGTGTGCGAGCATGTGCAGGTCAATGTCCGCTACCCTGGCAGCAATCACGACACCTTCATTATGCGGCAGTCCAAAGTCCCACCTATCTTTCAACCAGCACAGCAAGTCAAAGGCTGGCAACTGGGCAACAAGGGCGATCCCCTCATGAGGTGGCTCATGACTCTGGTCAGGAACACACGCGCACATGCAGAGCAGGCCTACAATGAGAGCCATGCGGCCACACAAAATGTCATCGAGCACACCATAGGCGTCCGAAAGCAACATTTCCACTGCCTGGACCGTTCTGGAGGAGCCCTGCAGTACTCTGCTGAGCAGGTGTCAAGATTCGTCGTGGTATGCTGCATGCTGCACAACCTCGCCACAGCCCATCCGGCAAGACCCTGAGCCAGAGGAAGAGGAGGAAGAGGACGAGGAGGTAGAGGCAGAGGAGGAGGAGGAGGAGGAGGAAGTGGAGGAAGAAGCAAGGAGGCAACAAGGTGCACAGGCCTGTCTGACAGGGATCTGCGTGCTCACCTTATTCGTGAGCGATATCAGTAAACTCAACGACACTTCCCAAGTCATCAACAGTCCTACACTCCTCACCTTTCCTCTCTCACATGACCGTCAAATCGTCCTCCTTGTGATTACACTTGTTTCCTCCCGCAGCTCATCGCAGAAATAAAAACCACCACCAACTGCGACTTCAAATACAAATTTATAAACTTACACATGAAATCATGCATATAACATTACACTATTCACCCTTGTGCATACCCTCAGTGCCTGGTGTTCGTGTACCTTTACCTATCCTAAGGCTCCTACGAGGTGCATCCCCAGTGGCTGGAGCATGGGTGGTGAAAGTCTGCTGGCCTTCAATGGAGGAGCGTGCAGATGACCGTGGAGGACGACCTTGAGCAGCTCTGGGCCGGGAGGGCCCGGCTTCAGACTGCACCATCTCGGCCTGGGCTGCAGCAGTCTGGCCTGGCTAGCTGACAAGCAACGTCAAGGGCACTGGCGGAGCGGCAGGGGTGGGAGCAGGAATGCTGTCGTCGTGAGAGAGGACAGCAGGTTCATGTTCCATGGCGCCACTGCCGCTCTCCCAGGGCGGCACCTCAGCAAACCTGGTGATCTGCTGGAGAACGGATTGCTGGAGTGCTATGATGCCCTGGAAGCCCCATTACACAATGGTACCCAGAGCCATGATAGCAGCAGTCTGAGCTCCAAATACAGCAGTCAGATCTTTGATGACATCGATTTGTGGTGCAATGGAAGCTGAGACATCAGTCATCAGACGTTGTATCATGGTGGGTTCCACAGGCGTGCTTTTGGAAGTGACCACGTGGCAAAGGATGAGCTCCAAGATCTGCGCAAAGCCCTGTGCCAAGTTGGAGCTGGACTCCTCCATGCCCCTTGACATTGTGCGTTGGCTTTCTGGCAGGTTTTCCAGTGCACCAAGCATTTGGTTGTGTACACCCATCAGCCTTCTTCTGCAGCCTGGCCCATCAAAGTCATTATCTGACTCCTCGGCAGCAAAACAATTGTGCGACCTCGCCTTCCGGTGAGCTGTCACCTGCGGTATCCGTTCCCCCGCCCTGGCTCCTGCGTACTTGTGCCCGGTGTCTCACCACATGCAGATCCCTCCTCTATCCGAGCCTCTAAAGTAAGCGCAGTGTCAGTATCTGAGCTGGTGGATGAGAGTGTCAGATCAAGTGATGGTGTGGCTTCATTGTCACTGTCTTCCTCCTCCTCGGACGGTGCCAGCTCCAGTTCTTCGGCAACTGCAATGACAAAGGGAGACGGGTTGAGTTGTGGAGTGGGGAGAGGAGCAAGTAAGATGTGTGTGCTGACAGCATCTGCAGCACGTGAGTCAGAAAAGATTGTGGGATGAGGTAGATGTGGGAAACGAGAAGGAGGATTAGGTATGCGGAGATCCCCTTCATCGGGACCTCCAGCACCGCCAGTGGCCACGGCCACAGCGTCAGCCTGCCAATGATCCCCAGCACGGTCTCCTCCATGGGGGTGAGGACGTGTAGGCGTGCCTGTCCTCCATCCATTCTTTGCTGCTGCCGGCTGTTATGTGCCACCTTCTCCTGCAAGACAGAGGCAAGTGTGTCAGTGAGTGTCCTTCAAGGTGTTTGGGCGATGTGCCTGTCATGATTGAATAGCTGCCAGTGTGTGTGACCTGTGAGTGGTGGGTGTGTAGCTTGCAAGAGTGGTACTAGGTAAGGGTGAGATGCAGCATCTGAAGTGCAGCGTTGCAAATGGATGGGCAGCATTTGTTGGCGGGTGAGTGATGGGGGGTGTCGTCCGTGGAGCAGTGGTGCAGTTGGTAGGATGTGCTACTTGACACTTGCATTCACTCACCTTGACCACTCGTGTCAAATCATTGAACTTTTTCCTGCACGGTATCCATGTGCATGGTGCAGTGCTCCTGGCATTCACCTCCAGTGTCACTTCCTCATACTGCCTCCGCAGCTGGTGTCTGGAGGGTCTCCTGCCAACCTATGGTACAGGGTGGCTCCTCCGCCAAGGCCTCCAGTGTGTCGTCGGAAACCTCGGTGCATGCTCTCTTGCAGGTCCAGCCATTGACAGTGCACCTCCCCTTTAAAAGGTGCAGGCTGCCTTTAATAGTGCTGGCCACGCCCCATATCGGGCCCCCTGCCGGTTGTTGCAATGCAGGCAGCACGTGAGATTCGTGTTGCCTGGTCATTTACTTGATTCCTGTGTGCAACCAACACTACCCACGCCATTGACTGGCTGCACGCAGGAATCAGGAAAATGACCAGGCAGCATGAATCTCTCATGCTGCCCGCATCACAATGACCTGGCGCGGGTTAATTATGCACCGTGACCCCGCGCCTGGATTCAGGGGTTATCCAATTTAACCCCCTATGATTCTATGATTCCATATAGTGCCTTTAATGTAGTAAAACATCCCATGGTGCTTTACAGTTGCGTTATCTGATAAAATTTGATACCTAACTACATAAAGAGATAATAAGACAGGTGACCAAAATCATGGTCAAAGATTTAGGTTTTAAGGCGCCACTTAAAGGAGGAGAGAGAGGTAGAGACGCGGAGAGGTTTAGGGAGGGAATTCCAGAGTTTAGGGCCTAGACAGCTGAAGGCATGGCCGCCAATTGTGGAGCAATGGAAATTGGGGATGCACAAGAGACCGGAATTGGAGGAGCGCAGAGATCTCGGAGGGTTGTAGGGCTGGAGGAGGTTACAGAGATAGGGAGGGACAAGGCCATGGAGGGATTTGAACATAAGGATGAGAATTCTAAAATTGAGGCGTTGCCGGACCGGGAGCCAATGTAAAGTGGTACCACCAGATCTCTTACTTCAGCTCTCCCTTGCCACCTGAAAGGCACTCCTCATTTGTCAGCCTTTACCGAATCCACTCAGTCTTGTTGCAGCACAAATCTGTGCACAATGTTTGAGAGAGGCAGGGCACCAAGAGGGGACACTGAGGAGCTCACTCCCTTTAATGAGCAGGCCATGGGTCTACTAGGAAAGTACTCTGCTACAGCTGCGGGAGATGGCGAGGTCAGTGGCACAGCACTGGGGCCGGGTTGGCGGGTGCACCCCTAGATCGTCACTTCGGCAACCCTGTAAAGCATGAGACGGCCTTCGACACCCTTCTCTGTTCCCTCATTACCTGAGGGAGTAATGCTCAGCCATTCTTTGCTTGTACCTTCCTCTCCTGTAAGATCAATCACGGCAAAGGAGGGATGCTGACAATGAAGAAGAGGAGGAAGGTGATGATGATAATAAGGAGGAGCAGAAGGCAGAGGATCAAAAGGCAAGGAAAGTCATTCTCGTCAACTTTTTTTTTACTGGCCCACAGCGCCTCATGGATGCCCAGTTTTGAGCTGCTAGATCTGTCCTGAATCTATCCCATTTAGCATGGTGGTAGTGCCACACAACACGTTGGATGGTATCCTCAGTGCGAAGACGGGACTTCGTCTCCATGAGGACTGTGCGGTGGTCACTCCTACCAATACTGTCATGGACAGATGCATTTGCGACAGGTAGATTGGTGAGGACGAGGTCAAGTAAGTTTTTCCCTCGTGTTGGTTCGCTCACCACCTGCCGCAGGCCCAGTCTGGCTTCTATGTCCTTCAGGACTCGGCCAGCTCGGTCAGTAGTGGTGCTACCGAGCCACTCTTGGTGATGGACATTGAAGTCCCCCACCCAGAGTATATTCTGTGCCCTTGCTACCCTCAGTGCTTCCACCAAGTGGTGTTCAACATGGAGGAGGACTGAAGGTGTTAATCAGCAGGTTTCCTATGATGATTCCTATGATAAGAAGGATGATAATGATGATGATAATAATGATGATAATGATGAAGATAATGACGATGATGATGAAGATGATGATGAAGATGATGTGGAGTTCAAGCCCAACCACGAGTCGCTGGACTAAGACCCTTCCCCATGTTCTGCCACAAGCCCCTCAATCTCACCCTCCACCTCACTTACTTGTTCACGCCCATTCTTTCACCCGGAGTGGGGAGGGGGAGTAAGATAGCTTTAGTGAGGATGTAGCGCTGGACAATTTACAGAGCTCATGAGAGCCCGAGGAATGAGAAGGTGATCTTCCCAGCGTAGGCAAAGACCAAGGCTCCCCAATGGCTTCGGAGTCATGAGGCCCAGAACTTCGCTTGGAACGAAGGATGTGCAAGGAACACCACAACAAGGTGCAGGCTCTGAGGTTGTTCTCCAAGGATGTGCAACAACGGACAGGTGCGACTCTTGACCCTACAGCTCTCCTTTGCAGCAACACCAGGGAAATGCAGGAAGACATTAATAAACTAGCAGAACGGGCATGTAATTGGCAAATCAATTTCAATATAGATAAGTGTGAGGTGGTACATTTTGGTCGGAAGACTAAAAAGGCCACACACTGCTTGGAAAATAAGAGTCTAAATGGGGTAGAGGAGCAAATGGATCTTGGGGTACAGATACACAAATCACCAAAATTGGCAACGCAGGTTAACAAGGCCATAAAAAGAGCAAACAAAGCAATGGGATTAATTTCTTGAGGGATAGAATTGAAAAGCAGAGAAGTTATGTTAATCTTATATAGAACCTTGATTAGACCACACTTGAATACTGTGAACTGTTCCGGTCTCCATATTATAAAAAGGATATAGAGGCACTGGAGAAGAGTAAAAAAAGATTTGCTAGGTTGATACCAGGACTGAGAGGATATACTTATCAGGAAAGACTGAACAGGCTAGGAAAGAGAAGGCTGAGGTGTGACCTGATAGAGGTCTTTAAGATTATGAAAGGGTTTGATAAGGTAGATGTAGAGAAGATGTTTCCACTTGTGGGGAGACCAAAACTAGGGTCTATAAATATAAAAGAGTCACTGATAAATCCAATAAGGATTTCAGGAGAAACATCTTTACCCAGGCAGTGGTTAGAATGTGCTACTCGCTACCATGAGGCGTAGTTGTGGCGGGTAACATCGGTGCATTTTAGGGGAAGCTAGATAAACACATGAGGAAGAAAGGAATAGTTAGATGAAGAAGGGTGGGAGGAGGCCCGTGTGAAGCATAAACACCAACATAGACCAGTTGGGCCGAATGGCCTGTTTCTGTGCTGTAATTCTATGTATGGGCTTTTCTTCATTGCTGGCATCAATAATCTTGTGGCGACTGCATTGGAACCTGCAGCAGTAGCACCCCCCCCCCCCACCTCCATCTCCGAAGCAGCCAGGGACCAGTCAGTGCCTCCGTCTCCATGGGAGCAGAGACTGGGGCCCAGGTGCCAGTTGGGGATGCCCTGCATTCCAGCTTCCAGACCCTGGGGGAATGAGACCGAGATGCAGGTTGCTGCCTCTCAGGAATTTCATGATCTGATCGTTGTCACTAGGCCATCCATCCCGCTGATCGGTGCGGACACAGGTTCAGGTGCTCAATGGCGTCGAACGTAAGCCAAAAAAAAACAGCAAGTAAATTTGGGGCCTGGTTATCAAATCAAGAAACACCATCGAGCTGCTGCTTCCCACATGAACACTAGATGGAGGCAAATGTTATCAAACCTGAATCTTCACTTCAAATCTGTCCTGGCTCTTAAAAGTAAAAAGCGGGGCAGTTTCTTTGTTGTAAAGTGTTGTTTCTGGGTTTGAGGAGGAACCAGAGCTGGCAGAGTGTTACTCACTATTTGGGAATTAGGATGTTTACAAATGACCTATTTTAATTTTTAATTCTGCAAATTGTTATGATCTGGAATGCACTGCCTGAAAGGGAACGTAGGAACAGGAGAAGGCCATTTAGCCCCTCGAACCTGTTCCGCCATTCAATGAGATCATGGTTGATCTGTGACCTAACTCCATATACCCGCCTTAGCCCCATATCCCTTAATACCTTTGGTTAACAAAAATCTATCAATCTCAGATTTAAAATTAACAATTGAGCTAGCATCAGCAGATTCAACTGTAAATTTCAAAAGGGAATTGAAAAGGAAACATTTGCAGGGCTATGGGGAAAGAGCCAGGCAGTGGGCCTAATTGGATAGGTCTTTCAAAGAGCCGGCACGGACATGATGGGCCGAATGGTCTCCTGCTGTGCTGTATCATTCTATGAAATGAAAAAGACATCTTCCAGTCTTCACAATGCTGCAGCACAGAAACAGAACATTCGGCCCATCAAGTCTGCACTAGTATTTTCTCCACATGAGCCACCAAGTCCAATTCCAATCTTTCCATGAAGAACTTCCTGACATTGATCCTAAATTTGGTTTTCCCCAGTTGGGCTGACAGGACAGTAATTGGCCGAGTTGGATTTGTCCTGCTTTCTCTGGACAGGGCGTATCTGGGCAATTTTCCACATTGTCGGGTAGATGCCATTGTTGTAGCTGTACTGGAACCACTTAGCTAAGGGCACGGCTAGTGCTGGAGCCAATGTCTTCAGCACTACGGCTGCGATGTTGTCAGGGCCTGTAGCCTTTGCTGTTTCTTAATGTCAGGTGGAGTGAATCGAATCTTCTGAAGACTGGCATCTGTGATGGAGGGGACCTCGGGAGGAGGCCGAGAAGTATCACCCACTTGGCACTTCTGGCTGAAGATGGTCTTTTGCACTTACGTGTTGAGCTCCGCCATCATTGAGGATAGGGATGGTCATGGAGCTTCCTCCTCCCGATAGTTGCTTAATTGTCCACCACCATTCATGATTGGATGTGGCAGAGTTGCAGAGCTTTGACCTGATGCATTGGTTGTGGGTATTCTTAATTCTGTCTATAACATGCTGCTTCCGCTGTTTAACATCCCATGTAGTCCTGCAATGTAGCTTCATTAGGTTGCCACCTCATTTGCAGGTATGCCTGGTACTGCTGGCATGCTCTTTCAAACTCTTCATTGAATCAGGGTTGGCTATCTAGTTTGATGGTGATGGAGGAGTGAGGGATATGCCGGGCCATGAGGTTACAGATTGATCTGATGTACAATTCTGCTGCTGCTGATGGCCCACAGTGCCTCATGGATGCCCAATTTTGAGCTGCTAGATCTGTTCTTAATCTATCCCACTTAGCATGATGGTAGTGCCACACGACACGATGGAGGGTGTTCTCAGTGTGAAGACCGAACTTAGTCTCCACAAGGGCTGTGCGGTGGTCACTCCTACCAATGCTGTCATGGACATGTGCATCTGCGACAGGTAGATTGGCAAGGACGAGGTCAAGTAGGTTATTCCTACGAATTGGTTCTCTCACCGCCTGCAGCAAGCCCAGTCTGGCAGCTATGTCCTTCAAGATCCGGCCAGCTTGGTCAGTGGTGGTACTACTGAGCCACTCTTGGTGATGGACAATGAAGTCCCCCCACCCAGAGTACATTCTGTGTCCATCCTCCAAGTGTTCAACATGGAGGGACCATATACCACCGTTCCCCACCTCTGATGGATCTATTTGTCAGTGGGACAGGACATACCCAGGGATGGTGATGGAGGAGACTTGGACATTGACTGATCGGTATGATTCTGTGAGTCATACGTTGGGGTAGAGGTTAGTCTGGTCCCGAAAAATGGGCCCAATGCATACCAGTTCCTACCCCCCTAAGTCTTGCTTGAGACATCCACATTGTTTACTCCTCCTAGCGCTTTAAAAACCTGGATAATGTCCCTCCTCAATCTCCTTTGCTCCACCGAAAACAAATTAAATTATTCTCCCCGCCTTAAGTCCCAGAATCAGTCATCTTAGAACGCTCTCTAACACATTGAATTATTGATGCTGGGACTTTATTTTTTGTTTTACCTGAAACAAAAGTTTCAACTTCAGGAATAAAGACAGGGCAGTCAGCTACATCAGTGGGCCTGGTTGTGTTTCAGCTGCAAAAAGCACCAAAGAAACGGGAAGAGAAACCAGACGTAGAGGCACCACAGGAAACCAGAATTATCGGCAAGTTCACTCAAGGGCCAGACATAGAATTAAAGCCAACGCCAGCAATTTATTGAAGGTGAGAGTGATGAACAACTGACTCAAAACACTGCCAGAGAAAATGGCTATATCTCCAGCAGTAAACTGTCTGTGAGCTCGATGGGGCGTTTATTGCTCTTATAGATAAGACAGCAGGCAATCTCAAAAAGGTATGTTGCCAAATTCTTGTTTATGGTGCTGCGGTTATCTCATGGTCTAGCTGCTTGGTGAACGGGTGACACTGGGTGCCAGGATTCCAAAAGCTGAACGATGCAATTATTGCTGGATATAATTATCCCCTGGTGGCTCATTTGTTACATGGACTGCCCAGCAAGGACCCAGGTTTGATACCTCTGTTTGTTCATTGATCTTAGCTGGGTGCCTTTTTTGGTTGGGGTGGTGGTAGGGGGGGTGGGGGGCGGGGGGCGGTGAGGTGGAGGATGCTACAAACAGTGCCTGGACCTAGGGAATGGAGCCAGGGTTCCTGCTCCCAATCACTACCCAGTGACCTTGTCTAGGAAATGCATAGGTGTGGACATTGGGTGAGGTCGTTGCCTACAGTGTGATGCCCAATGATTACGGTTCCAAGGGCATTGCGAGCCCCTCCGCCCCCCTCACCACCCACCTCCGCCACCACCCTCGGCGCAAGTCACCATATAACTTAAGGGGGCTGGAATACAAAGGGTTGGAAGTTATGCTACAGTTGGATCTGGTTAGACTGCCTCTGAAGCACTGTGCTCAGTTCTGGGCACCGCATCAACAACAAAAACAACAACTTGCATTTATATAGCACCTTTAACGTAGTATAACATCCCAAAACATCTCAGGAAGGATATATTGGCCTTGGACGGGGTGCAGTGCAGATCCATCAGAATGATACTGGGGCTAAAAGGGTTAAATTATGAGGACAGGTTGCATAGACTAAGTTTGTATTCCCTTGAGTATAGAATATTAAGGGGTGAACTAATTGAGGTGTTTCAGATGATTAAAGAAGTTCCTAGTGTAGATAGAGATAAACTATTTCCTCTGATGGGGGAGTCCAGAACAAGGGGGCATAACCTTAAAATTAGAGCTAGGCCATTCAGAGTTGATTTCAGGAAGCACTTCTTCACACAAAGGGGAGTGGAAATCTGGAACTCTCTCCCTCAAAAAGCTGTTGAGGCTGGGGGGTCAATTGAAAATTTCAAAACTGAGATTGATAGATTTTTGTTAGGCGAGGGTATTAAGGGGTACGGAACCAAGGCAGATAGAGTTAAGATACAGATCAGCCATGATCTAATTGAACGGTGGAACAGACTCAAGGGGCCGAATGGCCTACTAAATTGGCAGGGAGATGGGCACCAGAATGAAACATTAGAAAGGAGAAAAAAGGTGCACAGAGGATTGGGAAAGACAAATAGCACTAGAGTAAAGAATAGTTCAGAAATAGGAGGGATGAAACAGGGGGCAAATGCAAGGCAGACTATGAGATTGGAGTGCATGTGCGTAAATGCACGGAGCGTGGTGAATAAGGCTGGTGAGCTGCAGGCTCAAATCGCCACATGGGACTATGGTACAGTGGCAATAATAGAGACCTGGCTCAAAGAAGGGGAGGATTGGGTACTTAATATTCCTGACTACAAGGTATTCAGGAAAGATAGGGAAGGAAAGAAAGAGGGAGGTGGGGAGAATTATTCATCAAAGAAACTATTATAGCACTGGAAAGGGAGGATGAAGTTGAAAGGTCAAAGACAGAATCTATTTGATTAGAATTAAGGAACAATAGAGGAGCTATTACGCTACAGGGTGTTTACTATAGGCCACCAAATAGTGGGAAGAAGATAGAGGAGCAAATTTGCAGACAAGTTACAGAAAGATGCAAGAACCATAGTGATAATGGGGGACTTCAATTATCCCGATATAGATTGGGACATTAACAGTGTAAAGGGCAAAAAGTGGGAGGAATTCCTGAAATGTGTACAAGGGACCTTTCTTGATCAGTGTGTTTCCAGCCCAATGAGGAAGGAAACAGTGCTGGATCTAGTTCTGGGGAATGAAGTGGAGCAAGTGGAGCATGTTTCAGTGCGGGAGCATTTGGGGAACAGTGATCACAATATCATTAGGTTTAGAGTAGCTATGGAAAAGGACAAGGAACAATCAAATGTAAAAATACTTAACTGGAGGAGGGCTAATTTCAGTGAGTTAAAAAAGGACCGTGCCCAGGTGGATTGGAATCAATTTTTTTTAGGCAAAACAGTAATTGAACAATGGGGGGCTGTCAAGATGGAAATGGTTCAGGTACAGAATAAACACAGGGAAGAGGGGGAAAGGATGGACATCCAAAGCTAGAGCTCCCTCGATGACTAAAGATGTAGAGAATAAAATGAAACAGAAAAAGAAGGCATATGATGAATGCACGGTTCATTATACAGTAGAGAACCAAGCTAAATACAGAAAGTACAGAGGAGATCTAAAAATGGGAATAAGAGGGGTAAAGAGAGAGTATGAGAATAGATTAGCGGCGAACAAAAAGGGAACCCAAAAGTCTTTTATAAACATATAAATAGTAAAAGTGTAGTCAAAGGAAGGGTGGGACTGATTAGGGACAAAAAAGGAAATCTTCTTTTAGAGGCAGAGGGCATGGCTGAGGTACTAAATGAATACTTTG
This sequence comes from Heptranchias perlo, assembly GCF_035084215.1. Lineage (NCBI taxonomy): Eukaryota > Metazoa > Chordata > Chondrichthyes > Hexanchiformes > Hexanchidae > Heptranchias > Heptranchias perlo. The sequence goes on along the minus strand of NC_090331.1, from coordinate 11,957,501 downwards.
CATCCGTCTTCACTAGAGAAGAGGATGCTGCCAATGGAGTAGTAAAGGAGGAGGTAGTAGCGATATTGGATAGGATAAAAATAGATAAAGAGGAGGCACTTAAAAGATTGACAGTACTCAAAGTAGGAAAGTGGGAGAACCGTCACCACACGGACTGCAGCGGTTCAAGAAGGCGGCTCACCACCACCTTCTCAAGGGCAATTAGGGATGGGCAATAAATGCCGGCCTCGCCAGCGACGCCCACATCCCATGAACGAATAAATTTTTTAAAAAGTCACCCGATCCAGATGGAATGCATCCTAGGTTACTGAGGGAAGTAAGGGTGGAAATTGCAGCGGCTCTGGCTACAATCTTCTAATCTTCCTTTGATATGCGGGCGGTGCCGGAAGACTGGAGGATTGCAGATGTTATACCGCCATTCAAAAAAGGAGAGAGGGATAAACCCAGCAATTACAGGCCAGTCAGCCTAACGCCGGTGGTAGGGAAATTTTTAGAGTCAATAATCCAGCACAAAATTAATTGGCACTTGGAAAAGTATGGGCCAATAAATGAAAGTCAGCACGGATTTGTTAAAGGAAAATCATGTTTGACTAACTTGATTGAGTTCTTTGATGAAGTAACGGAGAGGGTTGATGAGGGTAGTGCAATTGATGTTGTATATATGGACTTTCAAAAGGTATTTGATAAAGTACTACAAACTAGACTTGTAAGCAAAGTTAAAACCTAAGGGATTAAAGGGACAGTGATAGAGTCGATACAAAATTAGCTAAGGGACAGAAAGCAGAGACTGGAGGGAAGTATACAGTGGTGTTCCCCAGGGGTCAGTATTAGGACCACTGCTCTTTTTGATATATATTAATCACCTGCACTTGGGTATACAGGGTATAATCTCAAAGTTTGCAGATGACATGAAACTCGAAAATATAGTAAACAATGTGGAGAATACTAATAGACTTCAGGAGGACATAGGCAGATGGGTGAAATGGACAGACACATGGCAGATGAAATTTAACGCAGAGAAGTGTGAAGTGATAAATTTTGGTAGGAAGAATGAGGAGAGGCAATATAAACTAAATGGTACAATTTTAAAAGGGGGTGCAGGAACAGAGAGACCTGGGGGTGTACGTACACAAATCTTTGAAGGTGGCAGGACAAGTTGAGAAAGCTGTTGTAAAAGCATATGGGATCCTGGGCTTTATTAATAGAGACATGGGGCCCGATATTAGGAGGGAGGCGGGTTGGCAGTGGGAGATCTACTGGGCGCGTGGGTAATGTGCCCAGTGAAATCGGGGAGCTCCCCACCCAATCGCAGCCTAATTGAAGGTACTTACGCGTGCTTCCGGGTTTCCAGTTCCAGACCTGCGCAGCGGGCGCACTGCGCACCCGCATCACAGGCTGTCAGCAGGAGGAGCCCGATTTAAAGGGGCAGTCCTCCAATGCTCCTCCTGCAGCAAACAACCTGCAGCATGGAGCAGCCCAGAGGCAAGGCTGCTCCAAGGTTCTCAGACTCCTCACTCCAGGTGCTGCTCGATGGGGTCAGGAGGAGGAGGGAAACGTTTTTCCCAGCGGATGGGAGGAAGTGGCCTGCCTCTGCCACCAAGAAGGTCTGACCCGAGGTGGCAGAGGAGGTCAGCAGCAGCAGTAACATCTCCCGAACCTGGGTCCGGTGCAGGAAGAGCTTTAATGACCTAACCAGGTCAGCCAAAGTGAGTATACTTACGCATTCTCCCACACTCCGTCTTCCACATCACCTCCACCACCACACAACTCCTTCTGCACTGCCACCACAACGCTGTCGCATCACTCCTCACATCCACTCAACCATCATCCTCACCTTGCCTGCACTTACTCACCGCCCCAGTTCCCATTCGAACACTACCACGCAACCCAATCCTCATACAATCTCATGGCTATATCTCACACGCACCCTCCCATGCATCTCCCTCACGGTCACTCCCACCCACACCAATGCATGCAGCGGGTCATTATGCAACCATCACTCAATTACACCTCTCTGTGTTTTGCCTAGATAGGAAAAGAGATGCCATAATGCCTGGGAGAGGGATGATGGCGAAAGGGGACATGAAGTGGGGACGCAACTCAAAGCGCTCCCACGTCTCACCCGTTGCCCCCCTCTCAACCAGTACCCGCAATGCTGCCTCCTCTCCGGGTGGTCGAGTCTGCCCCTGCACAGGTGCAGGTGGAGCAGTCATTGCAGGGGTCCTCACGGGCACCGAAACCCAGAGGGCGTCCGCACAAAGCACCTAATCGGTCAGGGCATGAACAAGAGCAACCTGCCACTACCTCTGCTCCAGCCAGAGGGGAAGCACCACGTAGGAGTAGCAGGAAGTGTAAGCCAAAGGTTTTGTGAGCACAAAGGGGATGCACAAGGGTGTTTGACGATTTGTCATGTTTTTTATTTTTATTTGTTTTCTTTCACATTCACAATAAATCTTATTATTATCACCACTACTGCCACGTCTTGCCCATTCTTGACTGGCTTGTGCAATAATTCCCTTTCATGAGGTTCACCATGAACACCCACACTTGATGCCACCCATTGGGTCATTCTACAGTGGGTGTAGGTGTAGTTGCACCACTGTTTTGTGCAGGGGGCGGGGGAGGGGGCTGGTGTGGCCGCTCCTCTGTCCAGGTGATGAGGATTGGACTTTTCACACCGTCTGATGTTAGGAGAAACGTTCACATATCAGTGACTCCCTGGCCTCACGAGCAGCCAGGTGAGCCGCTGTTCTGCCCATGGGTTGCTCCTCCTCCTCAGCCTCCTCCTCCTCGGCCTCCTCCTCAATATGGGTGGCAGATATGGATGAGACCTCCTCCAGCGGCACCCCTCTCTGTTGTGCCATGTTGTGCAGGGCAAGATCAAGGCACCTGAAGCGCATCTTGAGCAGCCCGATTGTAGACGTGGTAGCGATGTGGCTGCCGTTATATCGACGCTGTGGCTCAGTGGTGGGGTTCCTCAGAGGTGTCATAAGCCGCATGTGCAGGGGGTATCCCTTGTCCCCGAGGAGCCAGTCCTTGTGGGTGTTGGGTGTGTGGAAGAGGGGTCGTTGGACTCCCTGAGGATGAAGGAATCGTGGCAGCTGCCAGGGTATCTCTTGCGGTGGTCACAGATGAGCTGAGTGTTCATGGAATGATAGCCCTTCCTGTTGATGAACAGTCCTGGCTCGTGTGGAGGTGCTCGTATTGCTATATGGGTCAATCGATTACACCCTGCACCCGTGGGAAGCCAGCCACAGCATGGAATCCGACTGCCCTCTCCGTCTGGCTGAGGTCATCCATGGACAAGTTGATATAGTGCGAAACAAGCCATCGGCGACCTGCCTTATGGACTTGCGTGCAGACGACTGAGAGACCCCGGCGATGTCCCCGGTGGCACCCTGGAAGGATCCGGAGGCGCAGAAATTGAGGGCAGTGGTGACTTTGACAGCGACAGGTAAGAAGATGGTGCTCGGTCCATCCGGGAGCAGCTCCTCATTAAGGAGGCTGCAGATGCCCGCGACTACCTGGCGACTGACTCTGAGCCTCCGTATGCACTGCTCCTCAGAGAGGTCCAGGAAGCTGAGCCTCGGTCTGTAGACCCTGTGGCAAGGGTAGTGCCTTCTGCAACGCATCTCTCTCTGCAGTTGCCCTCCCTCCTGCTGTGCAGGTGGATGTGTCACAGCACCGTGTTATAGAGCTCCACGTGTCTGAGGTGGACGGTGTGGCCGGCGAGGCTGGTGATGCTGTTCGTCCTCCGAGGAGGTCATGACTGCAGCTATGGTGACCCCCTTCGGAAGATGTACGTTTGAGGGGTCCGCAAGGTAGGTAAATGTGTCTGCACACCGGGGTTGAGGTTCCAAGTTGGTGAATTTTAGTGTTAGGAGGAGGGTGATGCAGGCCAAACTTTGTCCAAAGTGACAGAGTGGCCTCCTGCAATGAGTGAGGGTCTCCCCCCCACCCCACCTGTCAAATGGACCTTTGCAGCTGCCACAGGCTGGTGGCTGCAACACGTCTGTTTCAACCGGGAGTGTTTCCCCCAGTACGGGAAACACGCACAGTTTAGATGAAAATCCCACCCCTCCTAAAATATCCTCCCAAACAGGTCTACAAACGACCTGAACTATCAAATTAATTGATTTAAGTGGGATCCCGCCAGCTTTAATTGCCGGTGGGAGTCCCGCATGCGGGGAACCCGGAAGTGGGTGGGTTGGAGCCGGGCTCCGGACCCAGCTCGGGAATCCCGAATTTTCGGAGCCCCCCCGCCACGAACACACCCGCTCGGCCATCCTAAAATCGACCCCATAGAGTACGAAAGCAAAGAAGTTATGCTGAACCTTTGTAAAACACTGGCTCAGTCTCAGCTGGAGTATTGTGTCCAATTGTGGGCACCACACTTTAGGAAGGATGTCAAGGCCTTAGAGATGGTGCAGAAGGGATTTACTAGAATGGTACCAGGGATGAGGGACTTCAGATATGTGGAGAGACTGGAGAAGTTGGTGTTGTTCTCCTTAGAGCAGAGAAGATTAAGAGGTGATTTGATAGAAGTGTTCAAAATCATGAACGATGTTGATAGAGTAAATAAGGAGAAACTGTTACCAGTGACAGAAGGGTCGGTAACCAGAGGACACAGATTGAAGGTGATTGTCAAAAGAACCAGAGGCGACACGGGGAAACATTTTTTTTATGCAGAACGTAACAACATAAGAAATAGGAGCAGAAGTAGGCCATCTTGGACAAAATGGCTGCAAGTACGGCAGCCAGCTTGGACAAAATGGCCACAAGTATGGCGGCCATCTTGGACAAAATGGCGGCAAGTACGGTGGCCATCTTGGACAAAATGGCGGCAAGTACGGCCCCTCGACCCTTCTCCGCCATTCAATCAGATCATGGCTGATCTTTGACCTCAACTCCATTTTCCCGCCCGATGCCAATACCACTTGAATCCCCTCGAGTCCAAAAATCTATCCATCTCAGCCTTGAATATATTCAATGACTCGGCATCCTCAGCCCTCTGGTGTAGAGAATTCTAAAGATTCACAACACTCTAAGTGAAGAAATTCTCCATCATCTCAGTCTTGAATGGCCGACCCCGTATCCTGCGATTATGCCACCTAGTTCTAGAATCTCTAGCCAGGGGAAACAATCTCTCAGCATCAACCCTGTCAAGCCCCCTCATAATTTTATATGTTTCAATGAGATCACCTCTCATTCTTCTAAACTCGAGAGTATAGGCCCATTTTACGCAACCTCTCTTCATAGGACAACCCTCTCATCCCAGGAATTCATCTAGTGAACCTTCCTTGCACCGCCTCTAAGGCAAGTAGATCCTTCCTTAGATAAGGAGACCAAAACTATGCACAGTAATGCCCTGCACACTGTAGTAAGGCTTTCTTATTCTTGTACTGCAACCCCTTTGCAATAAAGGCCAGCATGCCATTCGCCTTCCTAATTGCCTGCTGTACCTGCATACTAACTTTTTGTGTTTCTTGTACAAGGACACCCCCAAATCCCTGAACACTAACATTTAATAGTTTCTCACCATTTAAAAAATATTCTGTTTTTCTATTTTTCCTACCAAAGTGAATAACCTCACATTTCCCCACATTATACTCCATCTGCCACCTTCTTGCCCACTCACTTAACCTGTCCATATCCTTTTGCAGAATCTTTGTGTCCTCCTCACAGCTTACTTTCCCACCTAGCTTTGTATCTTCAGCACACTTGGGTACATTACACTCGGTCCCTTCATCTAAGTCATTAATATAGATTGTAAATAACTGAGGCCCAAGCACTGATACTTGCGGCATCCCACTAGTTACAGCTTGCCAAACTGAGAATGACCCGTTTACCTCTGCTCTCTGTTTTCTGTCCTTTAATCAATCATCTATCCATGTCCAACCCCATGAGCCCTTACCTTGTGTAACATTCTTTTATGTGGCACCACATCGAATGCCTTTTGAAAATCCAAATATAATACATCCACTGGTTCTCCTTTATCTACCCTGCTAGTTATATCTTCAAAAGACTCTAATAAATTTGTCAAACATGATTTCCCTTTCATAAAACCATGCTGACTCTGCCTAATCATATTATGATTTTCTAAGTGCCCTGTTACCACTTCCTTAATAATGGTTTCCAGCATTTTCCGACGACCAATGTCAGGCTAACTGGCCTGTAGTTCCCTGTTTTCTCTCTCCCTCCTTTCTTGAATAGCAGAGTTACATTTGCTACCTTCCAATCCGCTGGGACCGTTCCAGAATCTAGAGAATTTTGGAAGATCACAACCAATGCATCCACTATCTCTGGAGCCACCTCTTTTAGAACCAGAGGATGTCGGCCATCGAGTCCAGGGGATTTGTCGGCTTTTAGTCCCATTAGTTTGTCCAGTACTTTTTCTCTAGTGATATTAATTGTTTTAAGTTCCACACTCTCATTTGCCCCTTGGTTCCCCACTATTTCTGGTATGCTTTTTGTGTCTTTTACTGTGAAGACAGATACAAAATATTTGTTTTACGCATCTGCCATGTCCTGATTCCCCATTATAATTTCTCCTTTCTCAGCCTCTGAGGGACCAACGTTTACTTTCGCTACTCGCTTCCTTTTTACATACTTGTAGAAGCTCTTACAATCCAATTTTTTATTTCTTGCTAGTTTACTTTCATATTCTATTTTCTCCCTTTTTATTAATTTTTTTGGTCGTCCTTTGTTGGCTTCTAAACCGGGACTTGATGGTTTGACTTACAGGGAGAGGTTAGACAGACTGGGACTTTTTTCCCTGGAGAGTAGGAGGTTAAGGGGTGATCTTATAGAAGTCTATAAAATAATGAGGGGCATAGATAAGGTCGATAGTCAAAATCTTTTCCCAAAGGTAGGGGAGTCTATAACGAGGGGGCATAGATTGAAGGTGAGAGGGGAGAGATACAAAAGGGTCCAGAGGGGCAATTTTTTCACTCAAAGGGTGGTGAGTGTCTGGAACGAGCTGCCAGAGGCAGTAGTAGAGGCGGGTACAATTTTGTCTTTTAAAAAGCATTTGGACAGTTACATGGGTAAGATGGGTATAGAGGGATATGGGCCAAGTGCAGGCAATTGGGACTAGCTTAGTGGTATGAACTGGGCGACATGGACATGTTGGGCCGAAGGGCCTGTTTCCATGTTGTAACTTCTATGATTCTATGATTCTCCCAATCCCCAGGCTTATAACTCTTCTTGGCAACATTATAGGCCTCTTCTTTCAATCTAATACTCTCCTTAACTCCTTTATTTAGCCACAGGTGGATCACACTTCCCGTGGAGATTTTATTTCTCAATGCAATGTATATTTGTTGAGAATATTGAAATATTTTTTTTATTATTCGTTCACGGGATGTAGGCGTCGCTGGCGAGGCCAGCGTTTATTGCCCATCCCGTTCTTTAAATGTTGCCATTGCCTTTCAACTGTCAAGCCCTTTAATTTCATTTCCCAATCTACCGTTGACAACTTGTCCCTCATACCTATCTAATTGGCTTTATTTAAGTTTAAGATGTGGTTGCTCGGGATCATGCGGCTCTCCACAAACTCCCACATTCTGCAGTAACGACACAACACCTGCCCCGCCATTCCTTATCCACCAAGAGTTTATTTATTTACTTTATTTGAGTTTTTAAATCAGTCGTTAGCCTTAGATTTATTGACTAATTAATTTATCTCGTTTAAATTATTGTCTTGAGCTCTTAGTTAAATCCCTGCTCTGAGCTGGAGAGAAAAAAAAAGTGATACTCGCCAACCAGTCACCTACCTGCTGACGTGTGACATCACTTTTTCAATGTCTGCCTGTGATGAGTTGACTTGCCGTGTACTGACTCACCTCCGACCGCGCCTCCGACCGCGCCTCCGACCGTGTACTGACTCACCTCCGACCGCGCCTCGGACCGCGCCTCGGACCGTGTACTGACTCACCTCCGACCGCGCCTCGGACCGCGCCTCGGACCGTGTACTGACTCACCTCCGACCGCGCCTCGGACCGTGTACTGACTCACCTCCGACCGCGCCTCGGACCGTGTACTGACTCACCTCCGACCGCGCCTCCGACCACGTCTCGGACCGTGTACTGACTCACCTCCGACCGCGCCTCGGACCGCGCCTCGGACCGTGTACTGACTCATCTCCGACCGCGCCTCGGACCGCGTCTCGGACCGTGTGCTGACTCACCTCCGACCGCGCCTCGGACCGCGCCTCGGACCGTGTACTGACTCATCTCCGACCGCGCCTCGGACCGCGTCTCGGACCGTGTACTGACTCACCTCCGACCGCGCCTCGGACCGCGCCTTCGACCGCGCCTCCGACCGTGTACTGACTCACCTCGGACCGCGCCTCCGACCGCGCCTCCGACCGCGCCTCCGACCGTGTACTGACTCACCTCCGACCGCGCCTCGGACCGCGCCTCGGACCGTGTACTGACTCACCTCCGACCGCGCCTCAGACCGCGCCTCCGACCGTGTACTGACTCACCTCCGACCGCGCCTCGGACCGTGTACTGACTCACCTCCGACCGCGCCTCGGACCGCGCCTTCGACCGCGCCTCCGACCGTGTACTGACTCACCTCGGACCGCGCCTCCGACCGCGCCTCGGACCGCGCCTCCGACCGTGTACTGACTCACCTCCGACCGCGACTCCGACCGTGTACTGACTCACCTCCGACCGTGCCTCGGACCGTGTACTGACTCACCTCCGACCGCGCCTCCGACCGTGTACTGACTCACCTCCGACCGCATCTCCGACCGCGCCTCGGACCGTGTACTGACTCACCTCCGACCGCGCCTCCGAACGCGCCTCGGACCGTGTACTGACTCACCTCCGACCGTGCCTCCGACCGTGTACTGACTCACCTCCGACCGCGCCTCGGACCGTGTACTGACTCACCTCCGACCGTGCCTCCGACCGTGTACTGACTCACCTCCGACCGCGCCTCGGACCGCGCCTCGGACCGTGTACTGACTCACCTCCGACCGTGCCTCCGACCGCGCCTCGGACCGTGTACTGACTCACCTCCGACCGTGCCTCGGACCGTGTACTGACTCACCTCCGACCGCGCCACGGACCGCGCCTCGGACCGTGTACTGACTCACCTCCGACCGTGCCTCCGACCGTGTACTGACTCACCTCTGACCGCGCCTCGGACCGCGTCTCGGACCGCGTCTCCTACCCTCCCGCTCTCTTGGGCCGTGTACTGACTCACCTCGGACCGCGCCTCCGACCGCGTCTCGGACCGCGTCTCCTACCCTCCCACTCTCTCGGGCCCTGTACTGACTCACCTCGGACCGCGTCTCGGACCGCGCCTCCTACCCTCCCGCTCTCTCGGGCCCTGTACTGACACACCTCCGACCGCGCCTCCGACCCTCCCGCTCTCTCGGGCCATTTAATGACTCACCTCCGACCGCGCCTCCGACCGCGCCTCCTACCCTCCCGCTCTCTCGGGCCGTTTAATGACTCACCTCCGACCGCGGCTCTTACCCTCCAGCTCTCTCGGGCCGCGTGTCAACTCACCTCTGACCGCACCTCTTACCCTCTCGCACTCTCGGGCCACATGCCGACTTGCCTCCGACCCGTGCCTCATACCCTCCCGCTCTCTCGGGCCGTGTACTGACTCACCTCCGACCCGCGTCTCTTATCCTCCCGATCTCAGCAAATTGTTATGATCTGGACTGCACAGCCTCAAAGGGTGGTGGAAGCAGATTCGATAATAACTTTCAAAGGGGAATTGGATAAATACTTGAAGGGGAAATATTTACAGGGCTATGGGGAAAGAGCAGGGGAGTGGGACTAATTGGATAGCTCTTTCAAAGAGCCAGCATGGGCATGATGGGCTGGATGGCCTCCTTCTGTGCTGTAATGTACTATAATAATATGATATGCCTATTCCTATGTTAACCAACATACATACAAAATGGAGAGAAAAGACTCAGCACATCCATTAGACAGGGCAATGCCCATCCCCATCCTCAATGATGGCGGAGTCCAGTACGTGAGTGCAAAAGACAAGGCTGAAGCGTTTGCAACCATCTTCAGCCAGAAGTGCTGAGTGGATGATCCATCTCGGCCTCCTCCCGATATCCCCACCATCATAGAAGCCAGTCTTCAGCCAATTCGATTCACTCCACGTGATATCAAGAAATGGCTGAGTGCACTGGATACAGCAAAGGCTATGGGCCCCGACAACATCCCAGCTGTAGTGCTGAAGTCTTGTGCTCCAGAACTAGCTGCGCCTCTAGCCAAGCTGTTCCAGTGCAGCTACAACACTGGCATCTACCCGACAATGTGGAAAATTGCCCAGGTATGTCCTGTCCACAAAAAGCAGGACAAATCCAATCCGGCCAATTACCGCCACATCAGTCTACTCTCAATCATCAGCAACGTGATGGAAGGTGTTGTTGACAGTGCTATCAAGCGGCACTTACTCACCAATAACCTGCTCACCGATGCTCAGTTTGGGTTCTGCCAGGACCACTCGGCTCCAGACCTCATTACAGCCTTGGTCCAAACATGGACAAAAGAGCTGAATTCCAGAGGTGAGGTGAGAGTGACTGCCCTTGACATCAAGGCAGCATTTGACCGAGTGTGGCACCAAGGAGCCGTAGTAAAATTGAAGTCAATGGGAATCCGGGGGAAAACTTTCCAGTGGCTGGAGTCATACCTAGCACAAAGGAAGATGGTAGTGGTTGTTGGAGGCCAATCATCTCATCCCCAGGACATAGCTGCAGGAGTTCCTCAGGGCAGTGTCCGAGGCCCAACCATCTTCAGCTGCTTCATCAATGACCTTCCCTCCATCATAAGGTCAGAAATGGGGATGTTCGCTGAAGATTGCACAGCGTTCAGTTCCATTTGCAACCCCTCAAATAATGAAGCAGTCCGAGTCCGCATGCAGCAAGACCTGGACAACATCCAGGCTTGGGCTGATAAGTGGCAAGTAACATTTGCGCCAGATAAGTGCCAGGCAATGACCATCTCCAACAAGAGAAAGTCTAACCACCTCCCCTTGACATTCAACGGCATTACCATTGCCGAATCCCCCACCATCAACATCCTGGGGGTCACCATTGACCAGAAACTTAACTGGACCAGCCATATAAATACTGTGGCTACGAGAGCAGGTCAGAGGCGAGGTATTCTGCGGCGAGTGACTCACCTCCTTACTCCCCAAAGCCTTTCCACCATCTACAAGGCACAAGTCAGGAGTGTGATGGAATACTCTCCACTTGCTTGGACGAGTGCAGCTCCAACAACACTCAAGAAGCTCGACACCATCCAAGAAAAAGCAGCCCGCTGGATTGGCACCCCATCCACCACCCTAAACATTCACTCCCTTCACCACCGGTGCACAGTGGCTGCAGTGTGTACCATCCACAAGATGCACTGCAGCAACACGCCAAGGCTTCTTCGACAGCAGCTCCCAAACCCGCGACCTCTACCACCTAGAAGGACAAGAGCAGCAGGCACATGGGAACAACACCACCTGCACGTTTCCCTCCAAGTCACACACCATCCCGACTTGGAAATATATCGCTGTTCCTTCATCGTCGCTGGGTCAAAATCCTGGAACTCCCTTCCTAACAGCACGGTGGGAGAACCGTCACCACATGGACTGCAGCGGTTCAAGAAGGCAGCTCACCACCAACTTCTCAAGGGCAATTATGGATGGGCAATAAATGCTGGCCTTGCCAGCGACGCCCAAATCCCATGAACGAATAAAACAAAAATGACATGCACCTCCCTCCCCAACCATTAGTAATGCTAACTCTTGGGGGAAGCAACATTCTTCATGTGCTAGGCTAGACAGCAAGTCTATGACCTTCCCTCCATCATAAGGTCAGAAATGGGGATGTTCGCTGATGATTGCACAGTGTTCAATTCCATTCACAACCCCTCAGATAATGAAGCAGTTCGTGCCCGCATGCAGCAAGACCTGGACAACATCCAGGCTTGGGCTCATAAGTGGCAAGTAACATTCATGCCAGACAAGTGTCAGGCAATGACCATGTCCAACAAGAGAGAGTGTAACCACCTCCCCTTGACATTCAACGGCATTACCATCGCCGAATCCCACCATCAACATCCTGGGGGTCATCATTGACCAGAAACTAAACTAGACCAGCCACATAAATACAGTGGCTACAAGAGCAGGTCAGAGGACGGGTACGGTAGCATAGTGGTTACGTTGCTCGACTAGTTATCCAGCTAGACCGAGACTAATAATCAAAGAGTCATGAGTTCAAACCCCGCCATAGCAGCGGGGGAATTTAAGATTAATTAAATAAAATCTGGAATTAATAAAAACTAGTATGAGTAATGGTGGCCTATGACAACTACTAGATTGTCGTAAAAACCCATCTGGTTCACTAATGTCCTTTAGGGAAGGAAACCTGCCGTCCTTACCCGGTCTGGCCTATATGTGACTCCAAACCCGCAGCAATGTGGTTGATTCTTAATCGCCCTCTGAAATGGCCTAGCAAGCCAATCAGTTGTACAATCTCGCTTAAAAAAAGTCACAATAAGAATAAAACCGGACGGACCACTAGGCACTGGACACGACAAAGGCAAACCAAGCCCAGTCAACCCTGCAAAGTCCTCCTCACTAACATCTGGGAATTTATGCCAAAATTGGGAGAGCTGTCCCACAGACTAGTCAAGCAACAGCCTGACATAGTCATACTCACAGAATCATACCTTTCAGACAATGTCCCAGACTCTTCCTTCACCATCCCTGGGTATGTCCTGTTCCACCAGCAGGACAGACCGACCAGAGGTGGCGGTACAGTGATATACAATCAGGGGGGAGTGGCCCTGGGAGTCCTCAACATTGACTCTGGACTCCATGAAATCTCATGGCATCAGGTCAAACATGGGCAAGGAAACCTCCTGCTGATTACCACCTACCGTCCTCCCTCAGCTGATGAATCAGTCCTCCTCCATGTTGAGCACCACTTGGAGGAAGCACTAGGGGAAGCAAGGGCACAGAATGTACTCTGGGTGGTGGACTGCAATGTCCATCACCAAGAGTGGCTCAGTAGCACCATTACTGACCGAACTGGCTGAGTCCTGAAGGACATAGCTGCCAGACTGGGCCTGCGGCAGGTGGTGAGTGAACCAACATGAGGGAAAAACCGACTTGACCTCGTCCTCACCAATCTACCTGTCGCAGATGCATCTGTCCATGACAGTATTGGTAGGACTGACACCGCACAGTCCTTGTGGAGACGAGGACACCATCCAATGTATTGTGTGGAACTACCACCATGCTAAATGGACAAGCCAAGGGGATCAACCCTGGTTCAATGAGGAATGTAGAAGAGCATGCCAGGATCAGCACCAGGCATACCTAAAAATGAGGTGCCAACCTGGTGAAGCTACAACTCAGGACTACATGAATGCTAAACAGCGGAAGCAACATGCTATAGACAGAGCTAAGCAATTCCACAACGGATCAGATCAAAGCTCTGCAGTCCTGCCACATCCAGTCGTGAATGGTGGTGGACAATTAAACATCCCCATCCTCAATGATGGCAGAGGCGAGCACGTGAGTGCAAAAGACAAGGCTGAAGTGTTTGAACCATCTTCAGCCAGAAGTGCCGAGTGGAAGATCCATCTCAGCCTCCTCCCGATATCCCCACCATCACAGAAACCAGCCTTCATTCAATTCGATTCTCTCCATGTGAAATCAAGAAAAGGCTGAGTGCACTGGATACAACAAAAGCTACGGGTCCCAATAACATCCTGGCTGTAGTGCTGAAGACTTGTGCTCCTGAACTAGCCGCCCCTCTAGCCAAGCTGTTCCAGTACAGCTACAACACTGGCATCTATCAACAATGCGAAAAATTGCCCCAGTATACCCTGTCCACAAAAAGCAGGACAAATCCAAACCGGCCAATTACCGCCCCATCAGTCTACTCTCAATCATCAGCAAAGTGATGGAAGGTGTCGTTGACAGTGCTATCAAGCAGCACTTACTCACCAATAACCTGCTCACGGAAGCTCAGTTTGGGTTCCACCAGGACCACTCGGCTCCAGACCTCATTACAGCCTTGGTCCAAACATGGACAAAAGAGCTGAATTCCAGAGGTGAGGTGAGAGTGACTGCCCTTGACATCAAGGCAGCATTTGACCGAGTGTGGCACCAAGGAGCCGTAGTAAAATTGAAGTCAATGGGGATCAGGTGGAAAACTCTCCAATGGCTGGAGTCATACCTAGCACAAAGGAAGATGGTAGTGGTTGTTGGAGGCCAATCATCTCAGCCCCAGGACATTGCTGCAGGAGTTCCTCAGGGCAGTGTCCTGGGCCCAACCATCTTCAGCTGCTTCATCAATGACCTTCCTCCATCATAAGGTCAGAAACGGGGATGTTCGCTGATGACTGCACAGTGTTCAGTTCCATTCGCAACCCCTCAGATAATGAAGCAGTCCGTGTCCACATGCAGCAAGACCTGGACAACATTCAGGCTTGGGCTGATGAGTGGCAAGTAACATTCGTGCCAGACAAGCGCCAGGCAATGACCATCTCCAACAAGAGAGTGTCTAACCACCTCCCCTTGACATTCAATGGCGTTACCATTGCCGAATCCCGCACCACCAACAACCTGGGGGTCACCATTGTCCACAAACTGAACTGGACCAGCCACATAAATACTGTGGCTACAAGAGCAGGTCAGAGGCTGGGTATTCTGTGGCAATTGACTCACCTCCTGACTCCCCAAAGCCTTTCCACCATCTACAAGGCACGAGACAGGAGTGTGATGGAATACTCTCCACTTTCCTGGATGAGTGCAGCTCCAACAACACTCAAGAAGCTCGACACAATCCAGGACCACCACCAGCCACCATCCAGCCCGCTTGATTGGCACTCCATCCACCACCTTAAACATTCACTCCCTCCGCCACCGGCGCTCTGTGGCTGCAGTGTGTACCATCCACAAGATGCACTGTAGCAACTCGCCAAGGCTTCTTCGACAGCACCTCCCAAACCCGCGACCTCTACCATCTAGAAGGACAAGAGCAGCAGGCACATGGGAACAACACCACCTGCACGTTGCCCTCCAAATCACACACCATCCTAACTTGGAAATATATCGCCATTCCTTCATCGTCGCTGGGTCAAAATCCTGGAACTCCCTACCTAACAGCACTGTGGGAGAACCTTCGCAACACGGACTGCAGAGGTTCAAGAAGGTGGCTCACCACCACCTTCTCAAGGGCAATTAGGGATGGGCAATAAATGCTGGCCTTGCCAGCGATGCGCACATACCATGAATGAATAAATAAAAAGTATTGTCAGGCTAGTTGACTGCGGAGGACATCATTGTCAAACCCAATCCTCGCCCCAATGTCCACAGACAATCAGCAGCAGTCATTGGACAGTGATGAGGAGCAGGGATTCTAGCTGATATTTGTTTTTTCCCCCTGTGTAACCCAGAGATATTGAACTGTAGCACCAAACTGGCTTAAATCAGCTTCGGCTTTTTTGGAACGTTACCAGATCTTTATTTACATCTGAAATGGATTTTAAAACATCTCCCGAAACATGAGAGGAGAGGCAGCACAGCCTGTTCCTTGGCCTCTGCCAATGCATGTCTTGGCCCAGGTGCTAGACCTACAAAAGTGACCCAGGGTGGTCACATTGCCAATTTGCCTTGGTTCTTTCCTGCCTTCAAAGAAAGAAAGAACTTGCATTTATGTAGCGCCTTTCACGAACTCAGGACGTCCCAAAGCACTTTACAACCAATGAAGTACCGCACAAGAGGCTTCTCTCGAAGGTCGGAGCTTCAGGTATTAGAGGTAATATATTGAGCTGGATTGAGAACTGGCTGGAAGGTCGTAGGCGGAAAATAGTTATAGATGGATTTGGATCTGTTTGGAGACCGGTCACCAGTGGTGTCCCGCAGGGATCGGTGTTGGGACTGTTGCTCTTTACTATTTTTATCAATGATCTTGATGGAGGGGTTGGGGGCACGATCTGAAAATTTTCCGATGATTCCAAGATCTGTGCGAATGTCAGGACTGTAGACAGTGCTCGACTGCTTCAGACGGGTATTGATGTGTTGGGAGATTGGTCTCGTGACTGGCAAATGATGTTTAATTTGGAAAACTGCAGTTTTATGTAAATGGGCAGGGTGAATGCTGAACATACACCCTTCAGGGAAAAGCATTAAAGCAGGTGGAGAAAGAAAGAGATCCTAGTGCATAGATCTCTGAAGATTCATGTGCAATACCGTGAAGCGATAGCTAGAGCAAATAGGGTGTTGTGGTGCATTTATAGGACAATTGAACATAAGACGAAACATAATATTTTGTCCTTGTACAAGACCTTGGTCAGTCCTCAGTTAGAATACTGTGTCTAGTTTTGGTCTCCTCACATGGTGGCTGAAATTGAGGCTTTGGAAAGGCTGAAGAGGAGGGCCACTCGACTAATTCCCAGTTTAAAGCATCTTAGTTATCAAGATAGGTTAAAAGAGCTGGGACTCCACACTTTAGAGAAGCGTAGGCTTAGGGGTGATCTGATCGAGGTTTATAAAATGATGAAGGGAATAGATTGTGTTCGAGTTGGCAGTTGGTTCCAATTAAATAGTTTAGGGAGGACCAGGGGTCACAATTTTAAGTTGTATATAAGGCCAGACCTAGGTTAGATGTCAGGAGGTGGTTCTTTTCCCAGGGAATAGTGGATCTCTGGAACAGCTGGCTGACTCTGATTGACGCTGATTCACTGAACCTGTTTCTGGCTGGGGCAGAGATCACCTTGTACAAAAGGTAGGTACTGCATAGAATTATCAGAGCCAGAGTGATTTCCTAGACTAGTTTCGATCGACTAGTGGTGTCAGAGGGGAATTTCCAAGATTTTTTTCCCCCAAATTGGCTTGGGTTTTTACCTGGTTTTTCGCCTCTCCCAGGAGATCACATGATTTTGGGTGGGTGGGGAGTGTATATATTCTGACACACATGAGACTTCTCCTGTCCATCATTGTTCGTATGTTCGTTAGTACTTGTGAAAGTGCAGTCACTGTTGCAATGTAGGAAACGCAGCAGTCAATTTGTGCACAGCAAGGTCCCACAAACAGCAATGTGATAATAACCAGATAATCTGCTTTATTGTTTGTTGATTGAGGGATAAATATTGGCCAGGCCAGGATACCGGAGAGAACTCCCTTGCTCTTCTTCGAAATAGTTTGTCCATCTCCCATGTTCCTTCTTTCCGTGCCACATGACGTTGATACGGAAATGTGTTGTGGGATAGTGCACCACCTAAAGGGCCTGTAACATATTGTGAACATATCAATACAGTATGCCACTTGCACATCTTGCATCGATGTAAAGCTTTGCACTGAAAGAGAGGGAAGGATTTGCCGACTCAGCCTGTTGACAAGGAGACTCCACCCTCAGAGTACCTGTAGCACGGCACCGAGTTTGCTTTTCCCCACCATCGAATTAATCGTTATAAAATAGCGCGCAGTGCACGCCCAAGTATCCTGTACGCCTTGTTGGTGGGCAAGGCACCCCACTGTCAGGGCAAAGTTACCCCTAAATGTGTGCAGAGCATCTTCGGCATGAAGTTGCCTGAATCAAATTTAGGCAAGTGGTGTGAAACCTGCTCCGAAAGGTAGCCTCACACCGATTCGGCATCACACCAGGTGCGGTATCACTAGAACTGCTGCAAAGCAACATTTCGGATTGATCCTTCCCAACCTTAACAAAGGGCCAATTCCCCTGCCAGCTCACAATCAACACTAAGATAATAGCAGATCTCCAGTGGCATTGCTCATGGGAGATTAGATGATATGCTGTTTTATGGTGTCAATCGTGGCTCAGTGGTTAGCACTCTCACCTCTGACTTATGAAAGTTGCGGGTTCAAGTCCCATTCCAGAGACAAAATCTCGGCTGACACTCCAGTGCAGTACTGAAGTAGTGCTGCACTGCCTGGAATGCCATCTTTTGGATGAGACGTTAAATCGAGGCTCTGTCTGCCCTCTCAGGTGGATGTAAAAGATCCCACGGCACTATTTGAAGAAGAGCGGGGGAGTTCTCCCCAGTGTCTTGGTCAATATTTATCCCTCAACCAACGACACTAAAAAACAGATTATCTGCTCATTATCATATTTCTGTTTGTGGGATCTCGCTGTGCGCAAATTGGCTGCCGTGTTTCCTACTTTACAACAATAATTAGACTTC
The DNA here is from genome assembly GCF_035084215.1 of Heptranchias perlo. Lineage (NCBI taxonomy): Eukaryota > Metazoa > Chordata > Chondrichthyes > Hexanchiformes > Hexanchidae > Heptranchias > Heptranchias perlo. Next base: position 11,939,313 of record NC_090331.1, on the reverse strand, counting down.
AAAAGGACCTAATTGGCTGTGAAGCACTTTGGGATGTCCTGAGGTTGAGAAAGGAGCTATATAAATGCAAGTCTTTCTTTCTTTATAATGATTAGGAGTGCTCTACCATGTAGCACACAATGTAACATTCTGCTGTGATAGAACGTTACATGGTGTAGCTGGGCTTGTGTTTACCCTTGCCTGTCCCTTTAAGGTCACAAAGTCTTTCTGTTGCCAGAGGTCAATGAGAAAGAAAGAACTTGCATTTATATAGCACCTTTCACAACCTCCCAAGCACTTTACAGCCAACAAAGTACTTTTGAAGTGCAGTCACTGTTGTATTGTAGAGAAACGCAGCAGCCAATTTGCGCACAGCAAGGTCTCACAAAGAGCAATGGCCAGATAATCTGTTTCATTGATGTTGCTTGAGGGATTAATATTAATAATTCCCCTGCTATTCTTCTTTTACATACACCTGAGAGGACAGACCGAACCTCGGTTTAACATCGCATCCAAAAGACAGCGCCTCCGACAGTGCAGCACTCCCTCAGTACTTTAAATAAATTTAAAACAGAAATAGACAGTTTCCTAGAAGTAAAGGGAATTAGGGGTTACAGGGAGCGGGCAGGAAATTGGACATGAATTTAGATTTGAGGTTAGGACCAGATCAGCCATGATCTTATTGAATGGCGGAGCAGGCTCGAGGGGCCGATTGGCCTACTCCTGCTCCTATTTCTTATGTTCTTATGTTCACTGTAGTATAAGCGTGAAGTCTCTGGAGTGGAACCTTAATCCCTGACCATCAGACTCAGAGGCAAGAGTACTATACACTGAGCCACAGCTGGCATCTGACAATGTGACAATGAGAATTTAATTACTTCTTGTAAACAATTTTACAACACCAAGTTATAGTCCAGCAATTTTATTTTAAATTCACAAGCTTTCGGAGATTTTCTCCTTCCTCAGGTAAATGTTTCAAGATCTCCTTGAAGCCTACGCATTTATACATATTGAATAATACATGGTGTTTACAGACTGCCCCTGCAACTGCCCGTTGCCAAGGCAATCACCGTGTTCAGACAGAGAGGTGTCATCTGCAGAACCCCCGAATACACATTCAACAAAAAAACAAACAGGGAAAAAAAACAGAGAAAAAAAACAGAGAGAGGCAGAAACATCCGGAAGGCAGAGAGAGCCAGCAAATGACCCATTATATTAAAAACAGATAACATTTGTTCGCTGGTGGGGTAACGTGTAGCGTGACATGAACCCAAGATCCCGGTTGAGGCCGTCCTCATGGGTGCGGAACTTGGCTATCAATTTCTGCTCGACGATTTTGCGTTGTCGTGTGTCTCGAAGGCCGCCTTGGAGTACGCTTACCCGAAGGTCGGTGGATGAATGTCCATGACTGCTGAAGTGTTCCCCGACTGGGAGGGAACCCTCCTGTTTGGCGATTGTTGCGCGGTGTCCGTTCATCCGTTGTCGCAGCGTCTGCATGGTCTCGCCAATGTACCATGCTCTGGGGCATCCTTTCCTGCAACGTATGAGGTAGACAACGTTGGCCGAGTCACAGGAGTATGAACCATGCACCTGGTGGGTGGTGTCATCTCGTGTGATGGTGGTATCTGTGTCGATGATCTGGCATGTCTTGCAGAGGTTACCGTGGCAGGGTTGTGTGGCGTCGTGGACGCTGTTCTCTTGAAAGCTGGGTAGTTTGCTGCGAACGATGGTCTGTTTGAGGTTGGGTGGCTGTTTAAAGGCGAGTAGTGGAGGTGTGGGGATGGCCATAGCGAGGTGTTTGTCCTCATTGATGACATGTTGAAGGCTGCGGAGAACATGGCGTAGTTTCTCCGCTCCGGGGAAGTACTGGACGACAAAGGGTACTCTGTTGGTTGCGTCCCGTGTTAGTCTCCTGAGGAGGTCTATGCGATTTTTTGCTGTGGCCCGTCGGAACTGTCGATCGATGAGTCGAGCGTCATATCCCGTTCTTACTAGGGCGTCTTTCAGCGTCTGTAGGTGTCCATCGCGTTCCTCCTCGTCTGAGCAGACCCTGTGTATTCGCAGGGCCTGTCCATAGGGGATGGCCCTTAATTACTTCTTAGTGAAGAAGCTTACGAGTTGGAAGGTGCTTGTAAATTGCAGATCCACACCCTAAAATGACTGGCTTTATTCCTGTGTGTTTTTATACTTCTGACACTTTGAAGTTTGACACCTGATTTGATGGGCTTTCAGATAGGGAGATAGACAGATATATGACTACATAATGTGTGGAGCCAGAAGTATGACTCAGGTCCACCAATCCTGTTTCTAAGTAGGTAGAAGTCTGAAAGGAATACCTGTAATACAACCACATGTCTAAGGGTTTATGCTTAGTTTCTATAGGAGACTGTTAACCAGACTATCATTTCACAAAGTTGTAAACACTGATTTTTATCAGTTTAAAAGTACAGTAAATCAAGGGTGAAACTTTGTGTCTCCAAGGTTTATTAGTTTAATTGTAGAGAGCTCTTCTGAAAATATTTCTTGATCATACTCAGCATATGCATAGGAAAGGCTCTGCAAATGTCCAAAGTTCTCAGTACAGAGGATTCCACAGGTAGCAACATATCGTAAAGGATCATTAGTCAAGGGATTAGAATCATAGAATACAATCATAGAATCTTATAGCACAGAAGGAGACCATTTGGCCCATCATGCCTGTGCTGGCTCTTTGAAAGAGCTGTCCCATTTAGTCCCATACCACTACTTTTTCCCCATAACACTACAAATGAGTCCCTTTCAAGTACATGTCCAATTGCCTTTTGAAAGTTTCTATGGAATCTGCTTCCACCACCCTTTCAAATAGTGCGTTCCAGATCATAACAACCCTTTGTGTGAAAAAAATCTCCCTCCTTTCCTCTCCAGTTCTTTTGCCAATTATTTTAAATCTATGACCTTTGGTTACCGACCCACTTGCCAGAGGAAACCGTTTCTTGGTAACAGCCTTTGAAACAGAATTTGCAATCATTTAAAACCTTCTCAATCTAGCGATGAAGAAACTTTAAATAACTTTCTTTCATTTTATATTGCGCCTGTAAATATTTTACATTAGTTTCACCAAGGAAATGGGAGCAGAATTTGGTTCGAATGAAAGAAGCGCACCATGGGAACCGCATTGCCCCACTGCTTTCAACCCCAGCTGTCAAAGACATCGGGCCCAATCTCAAAGGTTGTGCAAATCAGCAGGGCTGATTCTGATAAATGTCCCCCTTTCGTAATTCCGCAGTAATGGGGTCTGGCGTTTTCTCTCTCTCTCTATTTTTTTTTTGGCCTGTGAGTCAGTTCTCTCACCCCTGAATCTACAGGTCATGGGTTAAAATCCCCGCTCCTGGATTTGACCCGGTGCGCAATATGAGGGTAAATTTGAACCTGTGCCTCCGATGGGGCCTCCCGCGCAGCCTGCGACGATCAGAAAGTCACGGGCAGCCATCTTGCGATTTTCCGATAAGGACCAGCTACATGCAAGGCCTGACCAGCGACGTGGGACCTTGCAAAATTTACCTTGACATCTGCGCACTCCACGAGTTTGGTGAAACCGAAACTTTAATGTGATCCCTCTGCGTGCGAGCCCTGCCATTTCTTTCTACCGTGCTGCCCCTTGGTGCCAACAGTGATATGTGCACTCTTGCACCTAACCTTGTGCATTCCACAGATTATAAGAACATAAGAAATAGGAGCAGGAGTAGGCCAATTGGCCCTTCGAGCCTGCTCTGCCATTCAATAAGATCATGGCTGATCTGATCCTAACCTCAAATCCAAATTCATGTCCAATTTCCTGCCCGCTCCCCGTAACCCCTAATTCCCTTTACTTCTAGGAAACTGTCTATTTCTGTTTTAAATTTATTTAATGATATAGCTTCCATTATCTGCTCATTATCACTTTGCTGTACGTAGGACCTTTGATGTGTGCAAATTGGCTACCGCATTTCCTACATTACAACAGTGACTGCACTTCAAAAGAACTTAATTGTCTGTAAAGCGCTTTGGGACGACCTGAAGTCGCGAAAGGCGCTATATAAATGCAGGTCTTTCTTTTATCGGCGGTAGCCTGTGCCAATTTTAGGCCTGGTTTGAATACTTCCAGTGCCGTTTATAGCAGAAGGCTATATTCATAGTGGAAGAGCACAAGAAGATTAAAGCAGATTCAGTCTGCCTCCAAAAATTGGGAAAATTGACAGTCTCTACCTCTGGTGTGGAGACACTCTCTAATTGACCTCATCCTGGAGTCTGAAGCTTCCCACAGGAAGTACTGTCACACAATAAAGAAGATCAAAATCAGGCAATATGTCCTCTCGATCCCCACATTGAAGAGCAGATTAAGAGGAAGTAGAGAATAGAACATCCATGCAGGCAAAAGATCAGCCAAGTTGAGTAGAATGGGCCTATACTCTCTGGAGTTTAGAAAAATGAGAGGTGATCTCATTCAAACATATGAAATTCTGAGGGGGCTTTTTTTTTTATTCGTTCATGGGATGTGGGCATCGCTGGCGAGGCCGGCATTTATTGCCCATCCCTAATTGCCCTTGAGAAGGTGGTGATGAGCCGCCTTCTTGAACTGCTGCAGTCCGTGTGGTTAAGGGTCTCCCACAGTGCTGTTAGGAAGGGAGTTCCAGGACTTTGACCCAGCAACGATGAAGGAACGATGATATATTTCCAAGTCGGGATGGTGTGTGACTTGAAGGGGAATGTTCAGGTGATTTTGTTCCCATGTGCCTGCTGCCCTTGTCCTTTTAGGTGGTAGAGGTCGCGGGTTTGGGAGCTGCTGTCGAAGAAGCCTTGGCGAGTTGCTGCAGTGCATCCTGTGGACGGTACACACTGCAGACACAGTGCGCCGGTTGTGAAGGGAGTGAATGTTTAGGGTGGTGGATGGGGTGCCAATCAAGCGGGCTGCTTTGTCCTGGATGGTGTCGAGCTTCTTGAGTGTTGTTGGAGCTGCACTCATCCAAGCAAGTGGAGAGTATTCCATCACACTCCTGACTTGTGCCTTGTAGATGTTGGAAAGGCTTTGATGAGTCAGGAGGTGAGTCACTCGCCGCAGAATACCCAGCCTCTGACCTGTTCTTGTAGCCACAGTATTTATGTGGCTGGTCCAGTAAAGTCTCTGGTCAATGGTGACCCCCAGGATGTTGATGGTGGGCAATTCGGCAATGGTAATGCCTTTGAACGTCAAGGGGAGGTGGTTAGACTCTCTCTTGTTGGAGATGGTCATTGCTGGAACTTGTCTGGCGCGAATGTTACTTTTTTTTTATTCGTTCATGGGATGTGGGCGTCGCTGGCGAGGCTGGCATTTATTGCCCATCCCTAATTGCCCTTGAGAAGGTGGTGGTGAGCCACCTTCTTGAACCGCTGCAGTCCGTGTGGTGACGGTTCTCCCACAGTGCTGTTAGGAAGGGAGTTCCAGGATTTTGAACCAGCGACGATGAAGGAACGGCGATATATTTCTAAGTCGGGATGGTATGTGACTTGGAGGGGAACGTGCAGATGGTGTTGTTCCCATGTGCCTGCTGCTCTTGTCCTTCTAGGTGGTAGAGGTCAGGGGTTTGGGAGGTGCTGTTGAAGAAGCCTTGGCGAGTTGCTGCAGTGCATCCTGTGGATGGTACACACTGCAGCCACAGTGCGCCGGTGGTGAAGGGAGTGAATGTTTAGGGTGGTGGATGGGATGCCAATCAAGCGGGCTGCTTTATCTTGGATGGTGTCGAGCTTCTTGAGTGTTGTTGGAGCTGCACTCATCCAAGCAAGTGGAGAGTATTCCATCACACTCCTGACTTGTGCCTTGTAGATGGTGGAAAGGCTTTGGGGAGTCAGGAGGTGAGTCACTCGCTGCAGAATACCCAGCCTCTGGCCTGCTCTCGTAGCCACAGTATTTATATGGCTGGTCCAGTTCAGTTTCTGGTCAATGGTGACCCCCAGGATGTTGATGGTGGGGGATTTGGCAATGGTAATGCCGTTGAATGTCAAGGGGAGGTGGTTAGACTCTCTCTTGTTGGACATGGTCATTGCCTGGCACTTATCTGGCCTGAATGTTACTTGCCACTTATGAGCCCAAGCCTGGATGTTATCCAGTTCTTGCTGCATGCGGGCTCGGACTGCTTCATTATTTGAGGGGTTGCGAATGGAACTGAACACTGTGCAATCATCAGCGAACATCCCCATTTCTGACCTTATGATGGAGGGAAGGTCATTGATGAAGCTGCTGAAGATGGTTGGGCCTAGGTCACTGCCTTAAGGAACTCCTGCAGCAATGTCCTGGGGCTGAGATGATTGGGCTCTATCAATCACAACCATCTTCCTTTGTGCTAGGTATGACTCCAGCCACTGGAGAGTTTTCCCCCTGATTCCCATTGACTTCAATTTTACTAGGGCTCCTTGGTGCCACACTCGGTCAAATGCTGCCTTGATGTCAAGGGCAGTCACTCTCACCTCACCTCTGGAATTCAGCTCTTTTGTCCATGTTTGGACCAAGGCTGTAATGAGGTCTGGAGCTGAGTGGTCCTGACGGAACCCAAACTGAGCATCGGTGAGCAGGTTATTGGTGAGTAAGTGCCGCTTGATAGCACTGTCGACGACACCTTCCGTCACTTTGCTGATGATTGAGAGTAGACTGATGGGGCGGTAATTGGCCGGATTGGATTTGCCCTGCTTTTTGTGAACAGGACATACCTGGGCAATTTTCCACATTGTCGGGTCGATGCCATTGTTGTAGCTGTACTGGAATAGCTTGGCTAGAGGCGCAGCGAGTTCTGGAGCACAAGTCTTTAGCACTACAGCTGGGATATTGTCGGGGCCTATAGCCTTTGCTGTATCCAGTGCACTCAGCCGTTTCTTGATATCACGTGGAGTAAATCGAATTGGCTGAAGACTGGCTTCTGTGATTGTGGGGATATCGGGAGGAGGCCGAGATGGATCATCCACTCAGCACTTCTGGCTGAAGATGGTTGCAAATGCTTCAGCCTTGTTTTTTGCACTCACGTGCTGGACTCCGCCATCATTGAGGATGGGGATGTTTGCAAAGCCTCCTCCTCCCGTTAGTTGTTTAATTGTCCACCACCATTCACGACTGGATGTGGCAGGACTGCAGAGCTTTGATCTGATCCGTTGGTTGTGGAATCGCTTAGCTCTGTCTTTAGCATGTTGCTTCCGCTGTTTAGCACGCATGTAGTCCTGAGTTGTAGCTTCACCAGGTTGGCACCACATTTTTAGTATGCCTGGTGCTGCTCCTGGCATGCTCTTCTACACTCCTCATTGAACCAGGGTTGATCTCCTGGCTTGTTGGTAATGATAGAGTGAGGAATATGCCGGGCCATGAGGTTACAGATTGTGCTGGAATACAATTCTTCTGCTACTGATGGCCCACAATGCCTCATGGATGCCCAGTTTTGAGCTGCGAGATCTGTTCTGAATCTATCCCATTTAGCACGGTGGTAGTGCCACACAACACGTTGGATGGTGTCCTCAATGCATGACGGGACTTCATCTCCACGAGAACTGTGCGGTGGTCACTCCTACCAATAATGTCATGGACAGATGCATTTGTGACAGGTAGATCGGTGAGGACGAGGTCAAGTAAGTTTTTCCCTCGTGTTGGTTCGCTCACCACCTGTCGCATGCCCAGTCTGGCAGCTATGTCCTTCAGGATTCGACCAGCTCAGTCAGTCATGGTGCTACCGAGCCACTCTTGGTGATAGACATTGAAGTCCCCCACCCAGAGTGCATTCTGTGCCCTTGCTACCCTCAGTGCTTCCTCCAAGTGGTGCTCAACATGGAGGAGGACTGATTCATCAGCTGAGGGAGGATGGTAGGTAGTAATCAGCAGTAGGTTTCCTTGCCCATGTTTGACCTGATGCCATGAGATTTCATGGGGTCCAGAGTCAATGTTGAGGACTCCCAGGGCCACTCCCTCCTGACTGTATATCACTGTACCACCACCTCTGGTGGGTCTGTCCTGCTGGTGGAACAGGACATACCCAGGGATGGTGATGGAAGAGTCTGGGACATTGGCTGAAAGGTATGATTCTGTGAGTATGGCTATGTCAGGCTGTTGCTTGACTAGTCTGTGGGACAGCTCTCCCAATTTTGGCACAAGTCCCCAGATGTTAGTAAGGAGGACCTTGCAGGGTCGACTGGGCTTGGTGTTTTGCCGTTGTCGTGTCCGGTGCCTAGTGGTCCTGTGCCGGGTGGTCCATCCGGTTTTATTCTTATTATGACTTTTCGTAGCGAGATTTTACAACTGAGTGGTTTGCTAGGCCATTTCAGAGGGCAATTAAGAATCAACCACATTGCTGTGGGTCTGGAGTCATATATCGGCCAGACCGGGTAAGGACGGCAGGTTTCCTTCCCTAAAGGACATTAGTGAACCAGATGGGTTTTTACGACAATCCAGTAGTTTCATGGTCACCATTACTGATACTAGTATTTTAATTCCAGATTTTTTATTTAATTAATTGAATTTAATTAATTAATTGAATTCAAATTCAACAGCTGCCATGGCAGGATTTGAACTTATGACTCCGGATTTTAGTCCAGGCCTCTGGGATTACTAGTCCAGTAACATAACCACTATGTTACCGTACACAGTTTTGCAATTTTTCAGCCCAAGCCTGGATGTTGTCCAGGGCTTGCTGCATGCGGGCACGGACTGCTTCATTATCTGAGGGGTTGCGAATGGAACTGAACACTGTGCAATCACCAGCGAACATCCCCATTTCTGACCTTACGATGGAGGGAAGGTCATCGATGAAGCAGCTGAAGATGGTTGGGCTGAGGACACTGCCCTGAGGAACTCCTGCAGCAAAGTCCTGGGGCTGAGATGATTGGCCTCCAACAACCACTACCATCTTCCTTTTTGCTAGGTGTGACTCCAGCCACTGGAGAGTTTTTCCCCTGATTCCCATTGACTTCAACTTTACTAGGGCTCCTTGGTGCCACACTCGATCAAATGCTGCCTTGATGTCAAGGGCAGTCACTCTCACCTCACCTCTGGAATTCAGCTCTTTTGTCCATGTTTGGACCAAGGCTGTAATGAGGTCTGGAGTCGAGTGGTCCTGGTGGAACCAAACTGAGCATCGCTGAGCAGGTTATTGATGAGTAAGTGCCATTTGATAGCACTGTCGACGACACCTTCCATCACTTTGCTGATGATTGAGAATAGACTGAAGGGGCGGTAATTGGCCGATTTGGATTTGTCCTGCTTTTTGTGGACAGGACATACCTGGGCAATTTTCCACATTGTCGGTAGATGCCAGTGTTGTCGCTGTAATGGAACAGCTTGGCTAGAGGCGCAGCTAGTTCTGGAGCACAAGACTTCAGCACTATAGCCGGGATGTTGTCGGGGCCCATAGCCTTTGCTTTATCCAGTGCACTCAGCCGTTTCTTGATATCACGTGGAGTGAATCGAATTGAATGAAGACTGGCTTCTGTGATGGTGGGGATATTGGGAGGAGGCCGAGATGGATCATCCACTCAGCACTTCTGGCTGAAGATGGTTGCAAACGCTTCAGCCTTGTCTTTTGCACTCACGTGCTGGACTCTGCCATCATTGAGGATGAGGATGTTTGCAGAACCTCCTCCTCCCGTTAGTTGTTTAATTGTCCACCACCATTCACGACTGGATGTGGCAGGACTGCGGAGCTTTGATATGATCCGTTGGTTGTGGAATCGCTTAGCTCTGTCTATAGCATGTTGCTTCCACTGTTTAGCATTCATGTAGTCCTGTGTTGTAGCTTCACCACATTGGTATCTCATTTTTAGGTATGCCTGGTGCTGCTCCTGGCATGCTCTTCCACACTCCTTATTGAACCAGGGTTGATCCCCTGGCTTGTTGGTAATGGTAGACTGAGGAGTATGCCAGGCCATGAGGTTACTGATTGTGCTGGAATACAATTCTGCTGCTGCTGATGGCCCACAGCACCTCATAGATGCCCAGTTTTGAGCTGCTAGATCTGTTCTGAATCTATCCCATTTAGCACGGTGGTAGTGCCACACAACACGTTGGATGGTGTCCTCAGTGCGAAGACGGGACTTCGTCTCCACGAGGACTGTGCGGTGGTCACTCCTACCAATACTGTCATGGACAGATGCATCTGCAACAGGTAGATTGGTGAGGACAAGGTCAAGTAGGTTTTTCCCTTGTGTTGGTTCACTCACCACCTGCCGCAGGCCCAGTCTGGCAGCTACGTCCTTCAGGCCTCAGCCAGCTCGGTCAGTAGTGGTGCTACCGAGCCACTCTTGGGTGATGGACGTTGAAGTCCCCCACCCAGAGTACATTCTGTGCCCTTGCTACCCTCAGTGCTTCTTCCAAGTGGTGCTCAACATGGAGGAGGACTGATTCATCAGCTAAGGGAGGACGGTAGGTGGTAATCAGCAGGAAGTTTCCTTGCCCATGTTTGACCTGATGCCATGAGGTTTCATGGGGCCCGGAGTCAATGTTGAGGACTCCCAGGGCCACTCCCTCCTGACTGTATATCACTGTACCGCCACCTCTGGTGGGTCTGTCCTGCCGGTGGGACAGGACATACCCAGGAATGGTGATGGAAGAGTCTGGGATGTTGGCTGAAAGGTATGATTCTGTGAGTATGGCTATGTCAGGCTGTTGCTTGACTAGTCTGTGGGACAGCTCTCCCAATTTTAGCACAAGTTACCAGGGGCTCGATTTTACCAGCGGGTTCCGGGTGCGTTCCCGGCGGGGGGGCGTCGAAAATCGCAATATCCAGGTGCGTCACCGGATCGCGCCTCGATCCCGCCCACTTCCGGGTTCCGCGCTGACGTGCGGGGGTGCGTGCGCAGCCCCTGCTGGTGGGAATCCCACAGGCAATTAAAGCCAGCGGGATGCCACTTGAGTGTATTTACCTTGCTTGTTGAGGTCATTAAATGACCTGATTCAGCTGTCTTAATAGGAAGTGTGGAATTTTACCTTCAACCGAGACTGTTTCACACACTGGGGGAAACAGTCTCACTCCAACCGGACGTGTTGCAGCCAGCAACCTGTGGCAGCTGCCATGGTGTACTCCACAGTGGGGGGGGAGAGCCCTCACCCACGCAGGAGGCCACCGCGTCACATAGGGCAACCCCTGCCCTCCACCACCCCCCTCCAAGCCAGAGGAAACACCGACGTGAAACCGCAGCCCCAGTGCGAGGAAACACCTACCTACCCTGCACAACCCCTCAGACCAACACCTGCCAGATGGGTGGTGCGTTGACATCCTCGGAGGACGAACAGCGTGACCAGCCCCAGCAGCCTCGCAGTCCACGCCGTCCGCCTCAGCGACGTGGAGCCCCCCAACACGGTGCTGTGGCACACCCACCTGCACAGCAGGAGGGAGGGCAACCGCAGAGAGAGATACGTCGCAGGAGGCACTACCCTCCGCACAGGGTCTACAGACCGAGGCTCAGCTTCATGGACCTCTCCGAGGAGCAGTGCATACGGCGGCTCAGAGTCAATCGCCAGGTAGTCGCCGACATCTGCAGCCTCCTTAACGACGAGCTGCTCCCGGATGGACCAAGCAGCATCTTCTTACCTGTCGCCGTCAAAGTCACCACTGCCCTCAATTTCTTCGCATCCGGATCCTTCCAGGGTGCCACCGGGGACATCACCAGGGTCTGTCAGTCATCTGCACACAAGTGCATAAGGCAGGTCACCGATGGGTTGTTCCGCAGGGCCTCGCACTACATCAACTTCGCCATGGACGAGCGCAGCCAGATCGAGAGGGCGGTTGGATTCCATGCCATGGCTGGCTTCCCACGGGTACAGGGTGTAATCGACTGCACCCACATCGCAATACGGGCACCTCCGCATGAGCCAGGGCTGTTCATCAACAGGAAAGGGAATCACTCCATGAACGCCCAGCTCATCTGTGACCACCGCCAGAGATTCCTACACGTGTGCGCCAGATACCCCGGCAGCTGCCACGATGCCTTCGTCCTCAGGGAGTCCACCGTCCCGCCCCTCTTCCACGCACCCAACACCGGTAACGGCTGGCTCCTTGGCAACAAGGGGTATCCCCTACACACGTGGCTCATGACACCTCTGAGGAACCCCACCACTGAGCCGGAGCGTCGGTACAATGACAGCCACATTGCTACCAGGTCTGCAATTGAGCAGACCATAGGGCTGCTCAAGATGCGCTTCAGGTGCCTTGATCGTTCTGGGGGAGCGCTCCAATACACACCATTCAGAGTGGGACGAATCATAGTCGTCTGCTGTGCCCTGCACAACATGGCCCAACAGAGAGGGGTGCCGCTGGAGGAGGCCCCATCCACACCCGCCAGCCACATTGAGGACGGCGATGAGGACGAGGAGGTGGAGGTGGAGGAGGAGGGGGAGGAGGAGGACGCGCCAGAGGATGATGTACGACCCATGCGCCGAACACCGGCTCACCGGGATGCTCGCCGGGCCAGGGAGGCACTCATATGTCAACGGTTCTCCTAGAGTCAGACAGTGCGAGGCGTTCGCATCTCCTCACCTGCACATGCGAGCGGCCATACCAGCCCCCTCCACTGAAGAGTGTTGCCAGTACTCCTGCACCCACAGCAGTGTGCCCAATGGGCGGCAGCAGGTGTTCGCCGTCATGATGGGCTGCACGGAACGCACCTATTGCACAGGCCGCAGAAGAATGGACGAGAGGTGGCAGGAGTGGTGAGAACGATAGTGTTTAATATGTACATGGTGCAATACTATAAACAAAAAGTGTACAAATTAACAGACACCCTGGTGCATTCCCTTTGTGCTTATAACGCCTTTGGCTTTCATTTCCGGGTACCCCTACGTGGTGCTACCCCTGTGGCTCCAGCAGAAGTAGTGGCAGGTTGCTCCTGTTCTTGCCCTGACCGGGTAGATGCTTTGCGCCGACGGCCCCTGGGTTTCGGTGCCCGTGAGGGCACCTCCACAGACTGCTCCTCCTGCACCTGTGCAGGGGCAGACTCGGCCACCTGGAGAGGAGGCACCATTGCGGGTACTGGTTGAGAGGGGGGCAACGGGTGAGACGTGGGGGCACCTTGAGAAGCGTCCCCGCTTCCATGTCCCCATTCACCATCATCCCTCTCGTGGCCTCGGCCCACATCACCCCTTCCACCCTGCTGGACGACAGTTTGGATGGCATGTGTGAGGCCTTGCAAGGCCACCCCTAGTGTATCCGTCAGCCTGTTTATGGCGGCGGAATGTTGCTCACCCTGAATCCGTACAGCCGTTGTCAGGGCCTGCACGGACTCGATGTGGAGCTGTGCGTGACGCTCGAGGGAGGCCAGCCTGTCCTCCACCGCAGACGCTCCCGCACCTACCCGCGACACTGTGTCGCCGGTACCCTCCTGTACCTGCGCCACCAATGCCCGCATGCAGGAGTTGGACTCCTCCATCCCCTGCGCAATTGTGGAGAGTGCGCGTGGCACCTCTCCCAGTACCTCGGCAATGTGCTGGTGCCCCTCGACGACTCTCCTTTTGACTGGTGGCCCCCTGGGTTCAGCATCTGGGTCCGGCTGAGCAGAGCCTGGAGATGAGTGCTCCCACCGACGGGGACCCTCCGCGGCTGCCCCTGCCACCAGGGTCTGCTCATGCTCACACGTGCGCGGTGAATCACCATGTGCAACCCCAACTAGTTGGCGAGGGGGACCCACCGAGGTGCGTGTCTCTGCACTGGTGGATGCTTGGCTCATATGTGACGATGGACCCTCAGAGACCGGCATGTCCTCTGAGGAATCGCCCTCCTCGCACACAGCGCTCGCAGACGGCCCTGCAAGAGAACAGAGGGCACTATGAGGCATGTGCACAAATGTTACGGTGTGCCTGATGCCAGGTGATGATACGGTCACTCGCGATCATGAGCGTTGAGTGTCAGCTTTCCCTTACCGGCCGTTTCTGCAGCGCCAGACTCGCCATCCGCAACAGAGAGGCAATGTTGCGTGCCGGCGAGGTCGAGCGCCTCCACCTCTGCATCCGTCAGTTCGACCACGTGCGGCGGGCCCCCTCCGGTGCGGGCCCTTTCTCGGTTGTTCTTGCATCTCTTCTCCTGTCAAGGCAAAACACAGATGCGTGAGTGAGTGCATATTGCATAGTGAGACGCATCGAGCATCGGTGTGGGTGGGTTGAGCGTGGGGCAGATGGATGGGAGGATGCGTGTGCCACATGCCCATCCCATTGCATGGGGATTGGGGTGTGTGGTAGTGTTCGGGTGGGGACAGGGACGGTGGGTACTTGCGGGCACGGCGAGGATGGTGAGTGAGTGGCTGTGAGGATTGCTGCGGGAGCGCTGTGGTGGCTCTGCAGGAGGGGTTGTGATCTGTTTGGCGTGATGGTGGGGACGGGTTGTGGGAGGGTGCGTTGGTGTACTCACCTTGCCGGACCTAGTGAGGTCATTGAACCGCTTGCGGCACTGCTCCCATGTCCTGGGGGTGTTGGCCCTGCTGCTGACCTCCGCCGCCACCTCTGCCCATGCCTTCCTGGTGACGGAGCCAGGGCACTTGCGTCCGTCCGCAGGGAACAGCGTGTCCCTCCTCCTCCTCACACCCTCCAGCAGCAGCTGCAGCGCGAGGTCGGAGAAGCGTGGCGCAGCCTTGCCCCTGGGTTGCGCCATCCTGTGTTGCCTCTTGCTTGAAGCAGGAGGGACTTTGGGGGACTGCCCTTTTAAGTGGAGCTCCTCCATCGCGAAAACGGTAGTGCGCATGCGCAGCCCGCCGGCACGCAGCTGGGGAGCGGAGGACCCGGAACCACGGCTTAATGTGATCAATTATCCCGCGATCGAGCGGGGGAGGCACTCAATTAGCCGTCCGCGTTTTCCACGCTCCCGAAGGACCACCCGCTGGGAACCCGCAGGCCTGCTAAAATCGGGCCCCAGATGTTAGTGAGGAGGACTTTGCAGGGTCGACTGGGCTTGGTGTTTTGCCTTTGTCGTGTTCGGTGTCTAGTGGTCCGATGCCGGGTGGTCCGTCTGGTTTTATTCTTATTATGACTTTTCGTAGCGAGATTTTACAACTGAGTGGCTTGCTGGGCCATTTCAGAGGGCAATTAAGAATCAACCACATTGCTGTGGGTCTGGAGTCACATATAGGCCAGACCGGGTAAGGACGGCAGGCTTCCTCCCCTAAAAGACATTCGTGAATCAGATGGCTTGACAGGGTAGATGCTGAGAGGATGTTTCCCCTGGCTGGAGAGTCTAGAGCTAGAGGGCATAGTTGCAGGGTAAGGGGTCGGCCATTTAAGACTGAGATGAGGAGGAATTTCTTCACTCAGAGGGTTGTGAATCTTTGGAATTCTCTATCCCAGAGGGCTGTGGATACTCAGTCGTTGAGTAGATTCAAGGCTGAGATCGATAGATTTTTGGATTCTAAGGGAATCAAAGGATATGGGGGTTGGGCAGGAAAGTGGAGTTGAGGTTGAAGATCAGCCATGATCTGATTGAATGGCGGAGCAGGCTCGAGGAGCCACATGGCCTACTCCTGCTCCTATTTCTTATGTTCTTATGTAATGTGGGACTGGTGAAGATCAGTGGCATCTTCCAGCCTTGTTGAAGGCCATTATCCTCAGCCTGCCAATGACCTACGCCTTGGCTCAAAACACTTGTGCGTTGACTCGTGTGTTTGTGCTCAAGGAAACATCACTCATTCTTCTGACCTTTTCCACGTAAACCATTCTATTTCACATCGCCACACAGAAGAAATCTTCTCCAACGCATTCATGATGTTGCTGCTCATTAACAACCAGAGGAATCCTTACTCATGAATAAAATGGATTTTTTAAAAATTACAAACATTTGCTTTCTTATTAGGAAGCCAACAAAAAATTAATTGGGACTCCGAAATTCCTGGTGGTATAGGGGGTAGATTTTTTACTTTGTGCGACAGTGTAAAACGGGCAGTAGCGAGTGGGCAGCCCGTTTTACATCTCTCCCGATTGACGTCAGTGAAATAAAAATATCGGGAGCAGTGTAAAACGGGCTGCCGACTTGCTATCACCCATTTTACACTGTCGCATAAAGTCAGGATCTACCCCCATTGCTTCTGCTGAATGGAGATGACTGAGGTGAGGGCGGAAAGGGGAACAGAATGGGGTAAAGGCGTATTTTTCCTTAAAATACTTCGATAATATCCTCCTGAATACTTTCGTGCTCGAGGCTATTTTTATTGCTGGGTTGAGTTGAGTCGCCTGTGGTCGATATCTGATGTGCTTTTGTGTTCTGGGCACATTTTGTAAAATGTAATCTTCATCTAGATGAATTCACAAGTATCGTAATGTACTTTAATAAAGACCAACCTGGCTCATGGAGGTGGGTACATTACCCTCGGTGAATTCAGTGCGATGTAAAGTAAATAAGAACCAATTAAAAAAAAAACAGAAAACTTTGCATTATATGTGACCATTAAAAGCTGCATCGTCTGCTAGAAGTCATTTATGGAACCTTTAAAGCTGTATAGCCACCACTTACAGCCAATATAAGTTAAATCTGTTGAAGCTTTCACATTTCCCTATCATAAATGTTAGAATGACTGTGTTTTTGCGCATCGCACATCTCGATAAATGCAGTATGATCCAATTAAAGTCGGATTGCTCAATTTGAACTCTAAACTTTAGCATCTTTTACAAGTGCACTACCAGGAAGAGAGTTCCTTCATGTCTCAGTTAAAATAGGACACAGAAATGAAATAATTCACCACAGTCAACCCTGCTCACTGTTTTTTTTTTAATGAATCTCCACCTTTGTTACCATAAAGTAAGATTGGGTGCAAAGGCAAAGGCTCCATTTGTGTAGCTAAGCATCCATGGTCAACATGTGAGGTAAGAGACAGTATCAAGCTGAAAGAAATGGCTTACACAAATGCAAGGAAAAGTGGAAATCCAGAGCTGTGAAAAGCCACAAAGGGATACAAAGAATGTAATAAGAGGTTCAAAAAGGGAATACAAAAAAAACTTCCAAGGGATACCAGCAAAAGTTTTTATAAGTATATTAAGAGAAAGAGAGTGGTAAAGGGAAATGTGGGCCCATTAAAGGCAGATATTGGTGAGACTATATATGAAAATGGCAGACTTGTTAAATTAATACATTGTTTCCGATTTCACAGCGGAGGAAGAGGACAAAATATCAACGGTACAAGGAAACATAATCCAAGGGAAGGAACTTAGTGGATTTAATACATGAAATGGTAATGGAGAAAATAATGGGACTTAAGATAGACAAACCTCCACTCCAGGGTATTAAAAAGAAATAGGTGAGGAAATTGCAGATAAGTTAGTCTTTAATTTTCCAAAACTCTCTAGATTCAGGAATTGTGTCTTTGGATTAGAAAATTTCAAATGTCACTTCATTATTTAAGAAGGGAGGGAGAGAGAACCCAGGTAACTACAGATCTGTCACTTTAACATTAATTGTGAAGACAATACTGGAATCTATCATCAGAGAAAGAGTGACTGAGCATTTGGACAGGTATCATTTGATCAAGGAGAGTCAGCATGGATTTGTGACGGGTAGGTCAGATGAACTGGTCACTATCGCATTGCTGTGCACAAATTGACTATCGCGTTTCCTACATTGCATCAGTGATTACACTTCAAAAGTACTTCATTGGCTTTAAAGCACTTTGGGATGTCCTGAGGCACTATAATTTTTTTTTTTTATTCGTTCACGGGATGTGGGCGTCGCTGGCAAGGCCGGCATTTATTGCCCATCCCAAATTGCCCTCGAAAAGGTGGTGGTGAGCCGCCTTCTTGAACCGCTGCAGTCCGTGTGGTGACGGTTCTCCCACAGTGCTGTTAGGAAGGGAGTTCCAGGATTTTGACCCAGCGACAATGAAGGAACGGCGATATATTTCCAAGTCGGGATGGTGTGTGACTTGGAGGGGAACGTGCAGGTGGTGCAGGTGGTGTTGTTCCCATGTGAATATTTAGGGTGGTGGATGGGGTGCCAATCAAGCGGGCTGCTTTATCTTGGATGGTGTCGAGCTTCTTGAGTGTTGTTGGAGCTGCACTCATCCAGGCAAGTGGAGAGTATTCCATCACACTCCTGACTTGTGCCTTGTAGATGGTGGAAAGGCTTTGGGGAGTCAGGAGGTGAGTCACTCGCCGCAGAATGCCCAGCCTCTGACCTGCTCTCGTAGCCACGGTATTTATATGGCTGGTCCAGTTAAGTTTCTGGTCAATGGTGACCCCCAGGATGTTGATGGTGGGGGATTCGGCGATGGTAATGCCGTTGAATGTCAAGGGGAGGTGGTTAGACTCTCTCTTGTTGGAGATGGTCATTGCCTGGCACTTATCTGGCGCAAATGTTACTTGCCACTTATGAGCCCAAGCCTGGATGTTGTCCAGGTCTTGCTGCATGCAGGCTCGGACTGCTTCATTATCTGAGGAGTTGCGAATGGAACTGAACACTGTGCAGTCATCAGCGAACATCCCCATTTCTGACCTTATGATGGAGGGAAGGTCATTGATGAAGCAGCTGAAGATGGTTGGGCCTAGGACACTGCCCTGAGGAACTCCTGCAGCAATGCCCTGGGGCTGAGATGATTGGCCTCCAACAACCACTACCATCTTCCTTTGTGCTAGGTATGACTCCAGCCACTGGAGAGTTTTCCCCCTGATTCCCATTGACTTCAATTTTACTAGGGCTCCTTGGTGCCACACTCGGTCAAATGCTGCCTTGATGTCAAGGGCAGTCACTCTCACCTCACCTCTGGAATTCAGCTCTTTTGTCCATGTTTGGACCAAGGCTGTAATGAGGTCTGGAGCCGAGTGGTCCTGGTGGAACTCAAACTGAGCATCGGTGAGCAGGTTATTGGTGAGTAAGTGCCGCTTGATAGCACTGTCAACGACACCTTCCATCACTTTGCTGATGATTGAGAGTAGACTGATGGGGCGGTAATTGGCCGGATTGGATTTGTCCTGCTTTTTGTGGACAGGACATACCTGGGCAATTTTCCACATTGTCGGGTGGATGCCAGTGTTGTAGCTGTACTGGAACAGCTTGGCTAGAGGCGCAGCTAGTTCTGGAGCACAAGTCTTTAGCACTACAGCTGGGATGTTGTCGGGGCCCATAGCCTTTGCTGTATCCAGTGCACTCAGCCGTTTCTTGATAACACGTGGAGTGAATCGAATTGGCCGAAGACTGGCTTCCGTGATGGTGGGGATATCGGGACGAGGCTGAGATGGATCATCCACTCGGCAAGTCTTTCTTTTTTAAATGTCAGGATTGGTGTCCAATATCAACACATTCTCTCCATTATAGCAAAAACAGCTACAATTTACAGAGTGGGGACTCAGAGAAATTTACATGGTCGACAAAACAAAATGGTGTCAAGCAGGAGAACCAAGGGAGAGCAGAAACGTTGAGGGGAGATAAAAGCAGGGTGGAAGAGAAAGTTTGCAAGAGGCTTTTGAAAGTGCGGAGGATGGTTCCGAAGGAGGATGGATTTTGGGAAGGAATTCCAGAAGGCAGAAGATGATGTCCCTCCCACAGCTCTGAGCTGTACAGTGAATGGTGCAGCTGTATTCTAAAGGTTCTCTTCTGAACTAAATTATGATACCCACACTGAATAAACAGCTGCAATAACGTACAGTACGTTAAGTGCTCCAGAATTAGCTGCGCCTCTAGCCAAACTGTTCCAGTACAGCGACAACTCTGGCATCTACCGACAATGTGGAAAATTGCCCCGGTATATCCTGTCCACAAAAAGCAGGACAAATCCAATCCGGCCAATTACCACCCCATCAGTCTACTCTCAATCATCAGCAAAGTGATGGAAGGTGTCGTCAACAGTGCTATCAAGCGGCTCTTACTCACCAATAACCTGCTCACCGATGCTCAGGTTGGGCCCCGCCAGGACCACTCGGCTCCAGACCTCATTACAGCCTTGGTCCAAACATGGACAAAAGAGCTGAATTCCAGAAGTGAGGTTAGAGTAACTGCCCTTGACATCAAGGCAGCATTTGACCAAGTGTGGCACCCTAGTGAAATTGAAGTCAATGGGAATCAGGGGGAAAACTTTCCAGTGGCTGGAGTCATACCTAGCACAAAGGAAGATGGTAGTGGTTGTTGGAGGCCAATCATCTCAGCCCCAGGACATTGCAGTAGGAGTTCCTTGGGGCAGTGTCCTCAGCCCAACCATCTTCAGCTGCTTCATCAATTACCTTTCCTCCATCATAAGGTCAGAAATGGGGATGTTCGCTGATGATTGCACAGTGTTCAGTTCCATTCGCAACCCCTCAGATAATGAAGCAGTCCGTGGCCGCATGCAGCAAGACCTGGACAACATCCAGGCTTGGGTTGATAAGTGGCAAGTAACATTCGTGCCAGACACGTGCCAGGCAATGACCATCTCCAACAGGAGAAAATCTAACCACCTCCCCTTGACATTCAACGGCATTACCATCACCGAATCCCCTACCATCAACATCCAGGGGGTCACCACTGACCAGAAACTTAACTGGACCAGCCACATAAATACTGTGGCTACAAGAGCAGGTCTGAGTCTGGGTATTCTGTGGTGAGTGACTCACCTCCTGACTCCCCAAAGCCTTTCCACCATCTACAAGGCACAAGTCAGGAGTGTGATGGAATACTCTCCACTTGCCTGGATGAGTGCAGCTCCAACAACACTCAAGAAACTTGACACCATCCAGAACAAAACAGCCCGCTTGATTGGCACCCCATCCACCACCCTAAACATTCACTCCCTCCACCACCGGCACACAGTGGCTGCAGTGTGTACCATCCACAGGAGACTCTGCAGCAACTCGCAAATGCTTCTTCAACAGCACCTCCCAAACCCGCGACCTCTACCACCTAGAAGGACAAGGGCAGCAGGCACATGGGAACAGCACCACCTGCACGTTCCCCTCCAAGTCATGCACCATCCCGACTTGGAAATATATCGCCGCTCCCCCTTCATCATCGCTGGGTCAAAATCCTGGAACTCCCTACCTAACAGCACAGTGGGAGAACCTTCACCACACGGACTGCAGCGGTTCAAGAAGGCGGCTCACCACCACCTTCTCGAGGGCAATTAGGGATGGGCAATAAATGCCGGCCTTGGCAGCAACGCCCACATGCCATGAACGCATAAAAAAACGTAGAGTTGCTCTGGTTAGTGCTGTGCGGTTGTAAACATATCCAGCAAGATTTCCATAAAGAAATCGTAAACATTTTCTCTTACAACAGCTTTGCTGTGTCATTAGATATAGTGATCAGAGCAATCTCAGCCCCATTTTGCATGTAGTACATAGGTGTTCAAAATTATGAAGGGTTTTGTTCGAGTAAATAAGGAGAAACTATTTTCATTGGCAGGAGGGTCGTTAATCAGACGACACAGGTTTAAGATAATTGGCAAAACAACCAAAGGGGAGATGAGGAGACATTTTTTTATGCAGCGAGTTGTTATAATCTGAAGTGCACTGCCTGAAAGGGCGGTGGAAGCAGATTCAATAATAACTTTCAAAAGGGAATTGGATAAATACTTGAAAAGGAACAATTTGCAAGGCTTTGGTGAAGGGGAAGGGGAGTGGGACTAATTGGATAGCTCTTTCAAAGAGCCAGCACAGGCACGGGTGGGCATGATTCTATGGTAACCGGATATCTCTCTGTTCTTTTTTTGAGTGCGACACAGAAATGTTTGCAGAGTGGTGGCACTAGATACAAGAAGGAGCCAACGTTTGCGGGTGTCCTGCTCCGCCGGCAGAACTTCCGGACGCCCAGATGTCACAACACCGACCCTGTCCTGAATCCTCGTGTATCCATGCTGCTCTGCCGTGAACAGTCCCGGCAACTGGCATCTCAACGTACAAAATTGACGGGCAGGAAAAGACCTGCTGGTCCATCAAGCCTGCCCCACACCACGATGGCCGGAGCATCATGACAAAACAATTCTTCCCTCCCCCCACCCCCTCCACAGCCGTGTAATCTCCTGGAACAGGCAAAAAAAAAAGAGAAAAAAACCCAGGGACAATAAGAAGAAAAATACTCTTGAAAATTCCTCTCCAGCAACCCCCGCCCCCCGACCCTCCCACCTCAGGTGATCAAAACCAGTCCGGGAGGTCACGTGGACCAAGTGGTATCTATAAAGACACTTACCTTCTATTTGACGGGATGTCCGCCCCAGTCAGGAATCGGTCCAGCTCCCTCTTGAAGGCATCTTACAGAGAATAGCGCCAGGTGGGAAATAAAGAGAAGGTGGCACCAGGAGGTAGGTTAAGTGCCACACTTCTGAAAGAGCAGCAGCAAAGTGAAAACTACTATATCATGGGCTTAAAAGAAAGACTGACAAATGTGAGCTAAATGGTACTGCGTTCTATCCAACTATTTCGATGACAGCACGGGGGGCGCTTGCCAAATGTCGGCTGCACATTTCGCACCTGAGAGAAGGGTGGCCGGCAGTTCAAAATCCAGGGTTAGGGGTGGGGGCACTTCGGCCATTTTGTACAAGGACAAATACGCACAGGCAACAATCATAATTGTTCTAATGGGCTGGACGCAGGTGTTTTTGTTTATTCGTTCATGGGATGTGGGCGTCATTGGCGAGGCCGGCATTTATTGCCCATCCCTAATTGCTCTTGAGAAGGTGGTGGTGAGCCGCCTTCTTGAACCGCTGCAGTCCGTGTGCTGAAGGTTCTCCCACAGTGCTGTTAGGTAGGGAGTTCCAGGATTTTGTCCCAGCGAAGATGAAGGAACGGCGATATATTTCCAAGTCGGGATGGTGTGTGACTTGGAGGGGAACGTGCAGGTGGTGTTGTTCCCATGTGCCTGCTGCCCTTGTCCTTCTAGGTGGTAGAGGTCACGGATTTGGGAGGTGCTGTTGAAGAAGCCTTGGCGAGTTGCTGCAGTGCATCCTGTGGATGGTACACACTGCAGCCACTGTGCGCCGGTGGTGAAGGGAGTGAATGTTTAGTGTGGTGGATGGGGTGCCAATCAAGCGGGTTGCTTTGTGCTGCATGGTGTCAAGCTTCTTGAGTGTTGTTGGAGCTGCACTCATCCAGGCAAGTGGAGAGTATTCCATCACACTCCTGACTTGTGCCTTGTAGATGGTGGAAAAGCTTTGGGGAGTCAGGAGGTGAGTCACTCGCCGCAGAATACCCAGCCTCTGACCTGCTCTTGTTGCCACAGTATTTATGAGGCTGGTCCAGTTAAGTTTCTGGTCAATGGTGACCCCCAGGATGTTGATGGTGGGGGATTCGGTGATGGTAATGCCATTGAATGTCAAGAGAAGGTGATTAAACTCTCTCTTGTTGGAGATGGTCATTGACTGGCACTTGTCTGGCGCAAATGTTACTTGCCACTTATCAGCTAAGCCTGGATGTTGTCCAGGTCTTGCTGCATGCGGGCACGGACTGCTTCATTATCTGAGGGGTTGCGAATGGAACTGAACACTGTGCAATCATCAGCGAACATCCCCATTTCTGACCTTATGATGGAGGGAAGGTCATTGATGAAGCAGCTGAAGATGGTTGGGCCTAGGACACTGCCCTGAGGAACTCCTGAAGCAATGTCCTGGGGCTGAGATGATTGGCCTCCAGCAACCACTACCATCTTCCTTTGTGCTAGGTATAACTCCAGCCACTGGAAAGTTTTCCCCCTGATTCCCACTGACTTCAATTTTACTAGGGCTCCTTGGTGCCACACTCGGTCAGATGCTGCCTTGATGTCAAGGGCAGTCACTCTCACCTCACCTCTGGAATTCACCTCTTTTGTCCATGTTTGGACCAAGGCTGTAATGAGGTCTGGGGCAGTCAGTGCACCTGGGACAGTTCTCACCGTCAAATGCAGCACCAAAACCTCACTTGTGCCAGCAGTGCCATCTCAAGCCCTAACTTGACAATCTCACTCAGGCAGGGCTGTGGGGACGCCGTTATAAGAAGTAGCCACATTCCCACTGGTGCAGTCAGGGTATTCTACTGTTAAGATTAGGGTTAAGACACAATAACGGGGCAAACCAGAGGAGCTGGCTCTGATATATATATATTGCTTGCTGACTGCCTTGAATGCCAGAAGTGGGAAACTTCCATTACTCAGCAACAATATCCTTCACCTTGATGACCCTCCCTCGCCCCGCCCCTAACCCAAGGAAGGGTATGGTAGCCTGGTGATTACAGTTACTGATCTAGCAACCTAGAGGTTCATAGTTCAAATCCCACCATAGCAAGTTGTGAAACTGAATTCAAGGAATCTGGTAAATTGTGGTCTGGAACCAGGAAAAATGACCATGAAAGCTGGCAGTTTGCCGTAAAAACCCAACTAGTTCAATAATGGGGGCTTGCCACTATCTACCTGGTCTGACCTAACATGTCACTCCAGTCCCACACCACATGGTTGGCTGTTAATGCCCTCAGGGAAACTGGACGTAGACAAGAAATACTGCCTCGCTCACTGACCTACATTGGCTCCCAGTCTGGCAACGCCTCGATTTTAAAATTTTCATCCTCGTTTTCGAATCCCTCAATGGCCTCGCCTCCTCCCTATCCCTGTAACCTCCTCCAGCCTTGCAACCCTCCGACATCTCTGCGTTCATCCAATTATGGCCTCTTGCGCATCCCCGATTTCCATAGCTTCACCATTGGCGGCCATGCCTTCAGCTGCCTCGGCCCTAAGCTCTGGAATTCCCTCCCTGAACCTCTCCACCTCTCTACCTCTCTCTCTCCTCCTTTAAGACGCTCCTTAAAACCTACCTCTTTGATCAAGCTTTTGGTCACCTGTCCTAATATCTCTTTAAGTGGCTCGGTGTCAAATTTTGTTTGATAATCGCTCCTGTGAAGCGCCTTGGGACGTTTTACTATGTTAAAGGCACTATATAAATGTGAGTTGTTGTTTGTTTGTTGGTTGGTTGTTGTTATTGTTGTTGTTGTTGTTGCTGCTGCTGCTGCTGCTCCTCCTGCTGCCTCGTCCGTGTTGCCCACATCCCAAGAATAAATGAAAAAAATCTTATCACCAGCAGTATGAGAATGTAAATAGAAGCACTTCCAACTATGCGTTGTTAGCAAACAATTATTGTACATGGAGCACTTTGAGCTGTTCCTAAGAGAGTTTGTTTTGCCAATACGCAGGACAATGCAAGCTGTGCCTCTGACTCCATCCTTACTGTTCGGAAAAATATACTTATGTTATGTGATATAATCTTTGAAATAAATAACCGTGGTAACAAAGGCACGGAACAGTTGGCCAACAAATGATCATTCAATCCAAAGCTTGACACAATCTATTTAAAATGCACTTATATTTTGGTAATAATAGCTATAAAACAGATTGTTCAGTATCGACCTGTCGAGCCTTCTTTCTTTTTAATGAGAACACTGAGAAATGAATCCAATTTTATTGCAATATTTTAAAACAAAGAGTTAGAAACTACTGACATACGTATTTTGACTCTGGAATTCCCTCCCTAAACCTCTCCGCCTCTCTCTCTCCACCTGTAAGACGCTCCTTAAAACCTACCTCTTTGACTAAGCTTTTGGTCACCTGTCTTAATATCTGCTTATGTGGCTCGGTGTCAATTTTTGACCGATTAAACTCCTGTGAAGCGCCTTGGGATATTTTACTGCATTAAAGGCGCTATATAAATGCAAGGTGTTGTTGCTGCTGTTGACATGGTGATATTTTTCCAACTAATAAATATTAACAATATTAATTAGCACACCCCACCATGAGGAAAACATGACTTATATCTCAAGTGCCTGACATGGAATGTATCAGCTTGACTTTTTGTAAAAATGGATGAGCCTTGCTTGCATGAATCATGCACAGCTTTTGCTACCTCATAGAATCATAGAAGTTTACGACATGGAAACAGGCCCTTCGGCCCAACATGTCCTTGTCGCCCAGTTTATTTATTTATTTTTTTATTCGTTCACGGGATGTGGGCGTCGCTGGCAAGGCCGGCATTTATTGCCCATCCCTAATTGCCCTCGAGAAGATGGTGGTGAGCCGCCTTCTTGAACCGCTGCAGTCCGTGTGGTGACGGTTCTCCCACAGTGCTGTTAGGAGGGGAGTTCCAGGATTTTGACCCAGCGACAATGAAGGAACGGCGATATATTTCCAAGTCGGGATGGTGCGTGACTTGGAGTGGAACGTGCAGGTGGTGTTGTTCCCATGCGCCTGCTGCCCTTGTCCTTCTAGGTGGTAGAGGTCGCGGGTTTGGGAGGTGCTGTCGAAGAAGCCTTGGCGAGTTGCTGCAGTGCATCCTGTGGATGGTGCACACTGCAGCCACAGTGCGCCGATGGTGAAGGGAGTGGATGTTTAGGGTGGTGGATGGGGTGCCAATCAAGCGGGCTGCTTTATCTTGGATGGTGTCGAGCTTCTTGAGTGTTGTTGGAGCTGCACTCATCGAGGCAAGTGGAGAGTATTCCATCACACTCCTGACTTGTGCCTTGTAGATGGTGGAAAGGCTTTGGGGAGTCAGGAGGTGAGTCACTCGCCGCAGAATACCCAGCCTCTGACCTGCTCTCGTAGCCACGGTATTTATATGGCTGGTCCAGTTCAGTTTCTGGTCAATGGTGACCCCCAGGATGTTGATGGTGGGGGATTCGGCGATGGTAATGCCGTTGAATGTCAAGGGGAGGTGGTTAGACTCTCTCTTGTTGGAGATGGTCATTGCCTGGCACTTATCTGGCGCGAATGTTACTTGCCACTTATCAGCCCAAGCCTGGATGTTGTCCAGGTCTTGCTGCATGCAGGCTCGGACTGCTTCATTATCTGAGGGGTTGCGAATGGAACTGAACACTGTGCAGTCATCAGCGAACATCCCCATTTCTGACCTTATGATGGAGGGAAGGTCATTGATGAAGCAGCTGAAGATGGTTGGGCCTAGGACACTGCCCTGAGGAACTCCTGCAGCAATGCCCTGGGGATGAGATGATTGGCCTCCAACAACCACTACCATCTTCCTTTGTGCTAGGTATGACTCCAGCCACTGGAGAGTTTTCCCCCTGATTCCCATGGACTTCAATTTTACTAGGGCTCCTTGGTGCCACACTCGGTCAAATGCTGCCTTGATGTCAAGGGCAGTCACTCTCACCTCACCTCTGGAATTCAGCTCTTTTGTCCATGTTTGGACCAAGGCTGTAATGAGGTCTGGAGCCGAGAGGTCCTGGCGGAACCCAAACTGAGCATCGGTGAGCAGGTTATTGGTGAGTAAGTGCCGCTTGATAGCACTGTCAACGACACCTTCCATCACTTTGCTGATGATTGAGAGTAGACTGATGGGGCGGTAATTGGCCGGATTGGATTTGTCCTGCTTTTTGTGGACAGGACATACCTGGGCAATTTTCCACATTGTCGGGTGGATGCCAGTGTTGTAGCTGTACTGGAACAGCTTGGCTAGAGGCGCAGCTAGTTCTGGAGCACAAGTCTTCAGCACTACAGCTGGGATGTTGTCAGGGCCCATAGCCTTTGCTGTATCCAGTGCACTCAGCCGTTTCTTGATATCACGAGGAGTGAATCGAATTGGCCGAAGACTGGCTTCCGTGATGGTGGGGATATCGGGAGGAGGCTGAGATGGATTATCCACTCGGCACTTCTGGCTGAAGATGGTTGCAAACGCTTCAGCCTTGTCTTTTGCACTCACGTGCTGGACTCCGCCATCATTGAGGATGGGGATGCTTGCAGAGCCTCCTCCTCCCGTTAGTTGTTTAATTGTCCACCACCATTCACGACTGGATGTGGCAGGACTGCAGAGCTTTGATCTGATCCGTTGGTTGTGGAATCGCTTAGCTCTGTCTATAGCATGTTGCTTCCGCTGTTTAGCATGCGTGTAGTCCTGAGTTGTAACTTCACCAGGTTGGCACCTCATTTTTAGGTACGCCTGGTGCTGCTCCTGGCATGCTCTTCTACACTCGTCATTGAACCAGGGTTGATCCCCTGGCTTGTTGGTAATGGTAGAGTGAGGAATATGCCGGGCCATGAGGTTACAGATTGTGCTGGAATACAATTCTGCTGCTGCTGATGGCCCACAGCGCCTCATGGATGCCCAGTTACGAGCTGCTAGATCTGTTCTGAATCTATCCCATTTAGCACGGTGGTAGTGCCACACAACACGTTGGATGGTGTCCTCAGTGCGAAGACGGGATTTCATCTCCACGAGGACTGTGCGGTGGTCACTCCTACCAATCCTGTCATGGACAGATGCATTTGCGACAGGTAGATTGGTGAGGACGAGGTCAAGTAGGTTTTTCCCTCCTGTTGGTTCGCTCACTACCTGCCGCAGGCCCAGTCTAGCAGCTAGTCCCAATTGCCTGCACTTGGCCCATATCCCTCTATACCCATCTTACCCATGTAACTGTCCAAATGCTTTTTAAAAGACAAAATTGTACCCGCCTCTACTACTGCCTCTGGCAGCTCGTTCCAGACACTCACCACCCTTTGAGTGAAAAAATTGCCCCTCTGGACCCTTTTGTATCTCTCCCCTCTCACCTTAAATCTATGCCCCCTCGTCATAGACTCCCCTACCTTTGGGAAAAGATTTTGACTATCTACTTTATCTATGCCCCTCATTATTTTATAGACTTCTATAAGATCACCCCTAAACCTCCTACTCTCCAGGGAAAAAAGTCTCAGTCTAAATTCCTCTCAGTCTAAATACCTAATCAAACTGAAGGGCGCTTTTGTGGATTCTTGTGTGTTATACCATTCCCATTCAGGACAATTGGGCTTGTGATCGATTATAGAGTGAGTAAAAGCCTTCACACTAAGAAATCAGCTTGGGGGTGATATATTAGCATGGATTGAGGATTGGTTAACAGACAAAAAACAGAGAGTAGGAATAAACGGGTCATTTTCGGGTTGGCAGGCTGTAACTAGTGGGGTGCCGCAAGAGTCAGTGATTGGGCCTCAGTTGTTTACAATCTATATCAATGACTTAGATGAGGGGACCAAATATAATGTATCCAAGTTTGCTGACAATACAAAGCTAGGTGGGAAAGTAAGCTGTGAAGAGGACACAAAGGGATGTAGACAGGCTAAGTGAGTGGGCGAGAAGGTGGCAGATGGAGTATAAGGCGGGGAATGTGAAATTATCCACTTTGGGCGGAAGAATAGAAAAGCAGAATATTTTTTTGAAAGGTAAGAGACTAAGAAATGTTGGTATTCAGAAGGATTTGGGTGTCCTTGTACATAAATCACAGGAAGTTAACATGCAAGTACAGCAAGCAATTAGGAAGGCAAGCGGTGTGTTAGCCTTTATTGTAAGGGGGTTGGAGTATAAGAGGAAGGAGGTCTTGCTACATTTATATAGGGCTCTGGTGAGACCACACCTGGAATACTGTGTACAGTTTTGGTCTCCTTACCTAAGGAAGTATATACCTGCCTTAGAAGGGGTGCAACAAAGGTTCACTGGATTGATTCCTGAGATGAGAGGGCTGTCCTATGAGGACAGATTGAGTAAAATGGCTTATATTCTCTGGAATTTAGACGAATGAGAGGTGATCTCATTGAAAAGTATAAAATTCTTAGAGGGCTTGACAGGGTAGATGGTGAGAGGCTGTTTCCCCTGGCTGGAGAATCTAGAACTAAGGGTCATAGTCTCAAGATAAGAGGTCGGCCATTTAGGACCGAGATGAGGAAAAATTTCTTCATTCAGAGGATTATGAATCTTTGGAATTCTCTTCCCCAGAGGGCTGTAGATGCTCAGTCATTGAGTATATTCAAGATTGAGATCAATAGATGTTTGGACACTGAGGGAATCAAGGGATACGGGGAAAGGGCGGGAAAGTGGAGTTGAGGTCGAAGATCAACCATGATCTTATTGAATGGCGGAGCAGGCGTGAGAGGCCTTATGGCCTACTCCTGCTCCTAGTTCTTATGTTATTATGTTCTTGCCTTCCACGGAAATTACTGTTATAATTAAGAGTGATATGTTTTTTATTACTACAGAATGGCTGCACTGTTTATTGGTGTTAAGAATCAAAAGTCCAATGCAGCACTGTGACAAAAATAGAATGAGCTGTTCTGATCCTCACATCTTAGGGTTGCCACCCATCCAGTTTTTGGCTGGACAGTCTGCTTTTTTTCCAATAAGGCATCTGTTACTTTGCATATGTCCTGGCCAATATTTATCCCTCCACCAATATCACTAAAGCAGATTATCTGGTCATTATCACATTGCTGTTTGTGGGATCTCACTGTGTGCAAATTGGCTGCAGCGTTTCCTACATTACAACAGTGACTACACTTCAAAAGTGCTTCACTGGCTTTAACGCACTTAGGGACGTCCTGAGGTCATGATAGGCGCTATATAAATGCAAGTCATTCTTTCTGTGAGCTGTGTATGCTGGTCATGGTAATTACAGAGATGGCATTGAGGCAGTTTGAGGTATCAGCCGTGTCTCAGTGATAACACTCTTACCTCAGCATCAGAAGGTTGTGGGTTCAAGTCCCACTCCAGAAACTTGAGCACAAAATCTAGACTGACACTCCCAGTGCAGTACTGAGGGAGTGCTGCACTGTCGGAAGTGCTGACTTTCAGATGAGACGTTAAACCAAGGCCTTCTCTCAGGTGGACCTAAAAGATCCCATGGCACTAATCGAGGAAGAGCAGGAGAGTTCTGCCTATTCTCCCGAGGCATTAACGAGCCGTCTGCACCCAGAGGTCCACCATAGTCCTCCTGCTGCCTGCCAAACGAGGAAGCACTGCTTTCTGAGTACAAACAAGCCATGATAAACAAGCAGCAGTTTTAAGCACCATGTGTAGAGGCCACCCTGCTCTGTTCATTGTTAAAAAAAATCACTTATGAAATAAATATTGCTCGTCAGAAGTGAGTTCCCAGTGACAGAAGAAAAGGTATTAAAACCTCCTTAAGTTTGTCATACAACTTCAGTGTCTTGCACAGAGGCGCAAAGGTAGAAACTAAGGCATTGAAATCCCATCGTTGTGGGGTGGGGGGGTCTGCCAGGTCTCTGAAGCTTGCGGGATATCCGTCCATCCCTTAAAAGGCAAATGACGGGTGGAGACTCCCGGAGTTGCCAGGAGTTCACACTCTTGCTCCTCAGTTGGTACCTGGCGTTAGCATGGCGACCAGTACACTGAGTGAGTGGAGGCATACCAACTACCACAAAGGTGGAGTGGGCCCCACTGATGGGAGTCTAGGCCAGGCAAAGGGCCCAAGAATTTTAAAAGCTTTTGTTCTGCAAATGTATCTGTTTGCTTGCTTGGCAAGGGGGGAAGGAACAACCTGGTCAAGGCTTCCCCTCTATCCCCTCTATCCTGACTGCCATGGCAAAGTAAATCGGACGAGGTACAAAGCAAACTGACAATTCGCTATCAGCCCATTTAGCACTACTGGCGAAGACCAATTTCACCCCACCATCCTCCAGAAGCGTTAACTCACCTGTTCTCTCCACAGATGCTGACTGACCCGTTGAGTGTTTCCAGCATTTTCTGTTTCCGTTACAGATTTCCAGCATCTGCCGCTTTTTTTTTTGGTTTTTTTTGTTTAACACACCTTATCATGTCTCAGGTACGCCCCCAACTTCTTCACAGCCAATGAAATACTTTTGAAATGCAGTCACTGTTGTTATGTAGGCAAACCCGGCAGCCATTTTGCGCACCGCAAGAGCCCGCAAACAGCACACAAAACAATTCAGGCATCCGTAAAAGTGCGCTGAAGATTATCGCACACAATGGGCCCCTTATACCTGAAAGGGCTGTAAGGTCTGTCCAAGAAACACAAGGAGAAGCCATGTTAGGAAAACTGAGTAGTCCAGTCAATTAGAACAGTGGCATCTGGGTTTGAACCCAGTCCATATTGACTGAACAGGAGCCTCCTTTCTTTACTGGCTGACGATATGAAATGAGTTTGTGGCCATCTCAACCCAGTGGATCTACCGCACAAAACTGTGCACAATCCAACACCATTGGCAGTTTCACTTAAGTGGGCCGTAAAGATGTTACAAAACTGGTGCTTTTCTGAGGTTGGCCTAAGGCATACTTTTGAAGCAGTGTGACCTTGACTCTACATTTTGCCCTGTTAAACCATCCTGGGAGTGATTAGTACCGAAACAGGGTGTCCAGAATAGAAGTGTATCAATCCAGAACTGACTTTTTTTAAACAGTGGTTTATAAATTCTCTTGACTGCTCAGTGCAGTGAGCCTGACAAACTAGAATGATCTCAGCAGAGGCAGGGTGTTCACATAAAGCCTCGGTGCCCACCGAGTTAGGGAGGGAGAAATCATCCAGGGTTCCCAATCTTGATTGCTTATCACAGACCCCTGCTCTCAGTGCTTCTGTGTGCGGACAACAGGTGAGGTTAGGATTGGGCTTGCCTGCGATGTCGTTCCTCTTCACCCTTGAAGGACTGTGCAAATCTCACACATGAAGAGTGGCCAATTGACTGAGGTACTGGAATGTGAACTGTGAAATCCTGCACCAACAAGGAGTCAATGGTGTCAGGCGTGGCTCAGTGGGTAGCTCTCTCGCCTCTGAGTTAGAAGGCTGTGGGGTCAAGCCACAGTCCAGAGACTTGAGCACAAAATCCAGTCTAGCAGTACTGAGGGAATGCTGCACTGTTGGAGGTGCCGTCTTTCAGATGAGATATTAAACCGAGGTCCTTTCTGCCTCCTCAAGTGAACATAAAAGCTCCCACTGCACTATTCAAAGAAGAGTAGGGGAGTTCTCCCCGGTGTCCTGGTCAATATTTATCCCTCAACCAACATCACTAAAACAGATGATCTGGTCATTATCATATTGCTGTTTGTGGGACCTTGCTGTGCGCAAATTGGCTGCCGTGTTTCCTACATTACAACAGTTAGTGCACTTCAAAAGTACTTCATTGGCTGTAAAAGCACTTTGGAATGTCCTGAGGTTGTGAAAGGCGCTATATAAATGCAAGTTCTTTCTTTCTTTCAATGCCTTCAGGGGATGGGGGAATGGGCAAAAACTGACACGGAAAAGAATTAAACAAGAAAACATTATCGCCAGTAAATTAGCTCGCAAGAAAGTAAAAAGTAGCATTCTTATAGTTCAGCTGTATCTATGTGCAGCTAAACCAATTAAAGAATCATTATATCAACACACAGAAGAGTTTGGATTGTGTTTCTTTGTGTATTACAAACCATGCTTCCTGCTTTCTGTTATGTGGTGTGACCTTTGTTATACGTAACCACGGTACCAAAGCTCCAACTAATAGCCAAGCTGAAAACTTGATGTATGGAGATGGACTCAACTCCGTTTGGCCCACCTTGAGACTCACCTGGAATGCATTAGCACTTGGTGTATGAAATACAGACTTTCAGCACACTGGGTTTTGAGTTGAATGCAGACGTGATGCGCCTATGTAGATCTTTACTTTAACACTGGTTTCCACTTTTTCTCTATGGTTTTAAAATGGTGAGAGGGGAAGCCCAATTTCAGGCAACAGCGAATAAACTTACCATGCAGGAGGACAGGATCATCGCAGGAGGAAGGGAGGCAGGTGGGCTGTTTTCTCAATATTGCAAATTCAGAATCTGATGCTCACCGGTGTTTCTTCCTGGCAGAAACTCTCCATTCAGAAGATGTAGCATCGCTTGGGAGGACCTGGTGACTTTGGGCCCATGGTTCCCAAAGCTCTCCACCATTAGGGGTTTTCCTCGCCTCATACCTAGGTCTGTTATAGACTAATTGATACAAATTGATTGCCATGATAGAAGGTGTCAGCCGTGGCTCAGTGTGAAGCACTCTCTCCTCTGAGTCGGAAGATTGTGGGTTCAAGTCCCCCTCCAGAGACTTGAGCACATAACCTAGGCTGACACTCCCAGCGCAGTACTGAGGGGGTGCTGCACTGTTGGAGGTGCCATATTTCGGATGAGTTGTTAAACCAAGTCTGCCCTCACAGGTGAATGTAAAAGATCCCATTGCAGTATTCGAAGAAGAGCAGGAGGGTTCTCCACTGTGTCCTGGCCAACATTTATTCAATGGCAGTGACATGAACAGTGACTACACTTCAAAAGTACTTCATTTGCTGTGAAGAGCTTTCGGGACGTCCTGTGGATGTGAATGGCGCTATATAAATGCAAGTTCTTCTCCTTGGAAATTCAAACTGAATTTTCTCTTTCCAGCACATTCATAGAAACATAGGAACAGGAGTAGGCCCCTCGTGCCTGCTCCGCCATTTGATAAGATCATGGCTGATCTGTGATCTAACTCCATATACCCACCTTCGGCCCATATCCCTTAATACCTTTGGTTGCCAAAAAGCTAAGGATTGGTTCTGTCTGTGAGATTTTCAAACCAATTCCTTGACGTTAACAGAACAGTTCTTTTTATAATCCCAGAAATGAATTATCAGGATTTACTGGATTTTGGATATCTGAACGCTCAGATTTTTTAAAAAAAGTTGTCAGCCATATGCAAACTGGACCAATCGCACAGTATTGTATAACTTTGAATTATTCCTCTCTCCAGCCTGTAGGTGATGAAACCTGTAACATTGTTCGAGGATAGTCTTTGGTTCAACTTCGCCTGGGATTTCCGTAGGGTTCACTCGATCTCCCACTGTAACTTTGGCAGTAACCTCGGAATGAAGGTGTAAACAACAACAACAACAACAAACAAACAAACAAACAAACAAACAAACAACACAACAACATGCATTTATATAGTGCCTTTAACATAGTAAAATGTCCCAAGACACCTCACAGGAGCAATTATCAGACAAAAATTGACACTAAGCTGCATAAAGAGATATTAGGACAGGTGACCAAATGCTTGGTCAAAGAGGTGGAGAGGTTGAGGGTTTAAGCATAGTCTTAAAGGAGGAGAGAGAGGTGGAGAGGTTGAGGGGGGGAATTCCAAAGCTTAGGGCCAAGACGGCTGAAGGCACGGCCACCAACGGTGGGGCGAAGGGAGCGGGGGATGCAGAAGAGGCCAGAGTTGGATGAATGTAGAGTTCTCGGAGGGTTGTAGGGCTGGAGGAAGTTACAGAAATAGGGAGTGGACAGGCCATGGAACATTAAAATAGCTTAATTTTTGTCACAGTGGCACGCTTCTGAGAGATTGCTGTATTTTCTAACGGGCCGTCTGTCAGATCAGAAGTTCAGTCAAGGTCCCGCCTGGTTGATGGTGCAGGTAAACATTATAGATCCCAAGGCAGGACTCGGGGAAGAGCAGCGAGCCAGGTCAAGATTCCTCCCTCAATCATCACCAGGAAGAACGTGTTAACTGCTCACTCCTACCCATTGCTGTTTGTGGGATCTTGCTGTGTGCAAAATCCCTGCAGTATTTGCCCGCATAAATAGCCAGTAGCCGCTCTTCAAAGGAATTGTGTACTTTAGGCAAGTGAGGACCTCAAGATTATTAATCCAGTGCCCCCACTGCCCTAGTGGTTCAATCTGAAATTGGAATGTCCTGAGAAAGACTAACATTTCTATAGCCCTTTCATGACCACAGGAGGTCCCAAAGCGCTTTACAACCAATGAAGAAGTACTTTTGAAGTGTAGTCACTGTTGTAATTTAGGAAGGGAGGGGGTTAATAAAGAAATGAAATATTGTGTAAAAATTAAAGTGATTTTAAAAATATAACGGTCCAAAAACGGTTCGGAACTGAATAGCAACCAGTTTTCTCATCATAAATTATCATAAATTCTAATCATTATATTTGGAAGCTGGTATCTGATAAATGTGTTTTGAGTCGATTTAATTTAAAGTCAGAGCGACTATATAAATAGGGGCAGTATTAAGGGGAGGAATAAAGTCACACTGACCCACGTAAGGCTGGGCTTCGTCTCAAGTGAGTGCAACCATGCAGAAAAGAGTGAGGCACAGACATGCCTCCTCCCCTCTCCGATCCCGAAGGTGCGTGTGTCCAAAGGTTTCATGCAGACAACCCACAGCCCGGCCTGGAGTTGTCAAACAATGCTAAAAGATCCATCCGCCACTGCCTCCCAGATCCTGCCGAATGCTTATCGGGAAGTGAAACATTAACAAAAAAAAAAACAACAAAAAAACGCAGAGCTGATAATTTGGTTTGCAGTAGAGAGAGAGAGAGAGAGGAGAGGGAGAAAGGCTGCAACTTCTCATCGCAAACTTTTCTAAACTCAGTCCCGCAATGGTAAAGAACAAAATAGGTATGTAGCTTGCTCAATATTTTACGAGATGTATTCCTTGCTCATAATTTTTGCCAATGACAGTCCGGTTTTTTTTTTAAAGTTCTCTTTGCATTTTTAGCACGGATCGCTGCATTGTGCCAACTAACTAACGTGTTTCTGCAGTCCTTCTCTCTCTCTCTCTCTCCCTGGCTTGTGCTGTGAATATTTTTAAGCTGAACGTGTAAATCCGATTTTCCTCACTGTTAAATTTGGTTCTCTCCCCCCGCAGATGACGAGGCGCAAAAAGATCCCTCCTCTCCCAAGAAGCAAACACCGGTTAGTATTTGTATTGATTAAAAGTGAGAGAAAGTTACCAAATAACGGAAGGCTGGTATGAAATTGATTTGAAATTGAATTGAAAAAGTGGCCACTGCCGGTGTTGCAAATTAACAGCAGCTTTTGTACTTCTGTTGTAGCTCCAGGGGAATTTAGCCTGAAATGTCTGCTGGATTTTGAAATGACAATATATATTTTTTTAAAAGCTACATTTGTATAGATACTATTGTGGTGTAACGTAGAATGAGAGAGATACATACGAAATTATTTTATTTTTTCAGTTCTCTGAACACTTACCTATACTTTGCTTTTGTGTGTTAATATATGTGTGCATGTGTGTCTGTGGGCATAGGTGTCTGTATGGGCATGGTGTGCCAGTGTGTGTCAGCATGGGTATGTGTGTGGGCATCGTGCATGTGTGTGGGCATCGTGCATGTGTGTGTGGGCATTGTTGTGTATGTGGGTATTGTGCATGTATGCGTGGGCATCGTGCATGTGTGGGCACCATTGTGCCTGTGGGCATGTGTGTGCGTGTGTGTGGGCATGTGCGTGTGTGTGGGCGTGTGCGTGTGTGTGGGCGTGTGCGTGTGTGTGGGCGTGTGCGTGTGTGTGGGCGTGTGCGTGTGTGTGGGCGTGTGCATGTGTGTGTGTGTGCGTGTGTGTGGGCATGTGCGTGTGGGTGTGTGTGTGTGTGAGTGTAAGTGCTTGTGTGTGCATGTGTAACATAAATAGTCGGGAAACCGCGGGCAGCGCACACTCCAGAATCCGATTTTATGTTCACAATAGAAGAGGTCGTCACCAAACACCCTCCTCATAAAAACCCACCCTCATCCCACCCACCCACCCTCTCCAACTGTCCGAACCCTCTTTTCCTCTCTAAGGCCCTCCAGCGTGTAACCCCCTTCCTGGTTCTTTGTTCACCTCTCTTTAAAAATCCCTGTTCATATCCCTTCAGTCCGGTTTCTGCCCTTTCCCATTTTTTTCTGTTACGCCTCTGTGGAGCACCTTTGGACATTTTTCTACGTTAAAGACATAAGTTCTCTCAGCACTGAGATCACTCTGACCAAAGTCATCCTCTGTGACTGTGGCCAAGGTGTGTTATCCGTCATTGTACCCTTGTGTTTTGATGTTTATCCCAGCTGTCTAGATTAAAGATTGCAATAATAAAACTACCCCATGTTATAATACTTTATTATATTACTTTACTTATCCTTTTCATTCTGTTCCATTTTCTGCCTTATTTTTTGGCTTTTTAATTTAACTTTAATTTGATCACTTTAAACTAATATGTTACTTATTAAAATCTTTTTACCCTTTTTCTAAATTTATATATAGTAGATACTCACGTACGAAGCAATGCACGTTTCAATTAACTGTTTCCACCGGCAGGAGGGCCAGTAACACAGATTTAAGATAAATGGCAAAAGAACCAGGGGAGGATTAAGGTGAATTTCTTTTACGCAGCGAATTATGATCTGGAATACACGGCCCGAAAGGGTGGGGGGAAGCAGATTCGACAGTAACTTCCATAAGGGAATTGGATGCATACTTGAAAAGGAAAAAGTTGCAGGGCTATGGGGAAAGAGCAGGGGAATGGGATTTACTGGACAACTCTTTCAAAGAGCCAGCACGGGTATGATGGACCGAATAGCCTCCTTCTGTGCTGTATGATTCTATGAATAATGACCCCCACAAACTTCGATCCACAAAAATGCAAAAAAAAATGCAGGATCAAACAACTACACCTTGCTTGGTTTTAAGAACCCTTTTAAAAGGCGGGGAGAGAAGCAGAGAGATAAAGAGGATTAGGCAGAGGGTTCCGGAGAGTGCGGTTGGGGCCGAGGCTGAGTAAATGGTGGCCAGGGGGGGGGTGGGCACAGAAGTCCAGGATCGGTGGACAGAAGGGTGCAGGAGAGGGTAGATTCATCCATGATCAGATTGTCAATGGCCGGGGACTTACTCTTGAATAAAAGATCATTTATTTTATATATATATATATATATATGTTTGTTGTTGGGATGAGGCAAGCATTTATTGCACGTCCCTATTTGCCCTGTGGGCATTAAGAGTCAACCACACATGGTGGGACTGGAGTCACGTGTAGGCCAGACCAGGTAGAGGTGGCAGGTCCCCTTCCCTGAAGGATGTTAATGGACCAGCCGTGGCTCAGTTGGTAGTGCTCTTGACTCTGAGTCAGAAGGTTGTGGGTTCAAGTCTCACTACAGCGACTTGAGCTCATAATCTCGGCTGACTCTCCAGTACAGTATCTGAGGGAGTACTGCACTATATCAGAGGTGCCATTTTTTCGGATGAGATGCTAAACCGAGGCCCTGTCTGCCCTCTCAGGTGGATGCCAACAATTCCATGGCACTATTTCGAAAAAAATCAAGGGAGTTCTCCCTGGTGTCCTGGTTAATATTAATCCCAAAATCAACATCACTAAAACAGATTATCTCATTGTTTGTGGGACCTTGCTGTATGCAAAATGGCTGCCACATTTCCTCCATTATAATAGTGACTGCACTTCAAAAGTACTTAATCGGCTGTAAAGCGCTTTGGGACGTCCTGAGGTCGTGAAAGGCGCTATATAAATGCAAGTTCTTTCTTTTACCACAAAAATGATGGGATGTAAATTCACCAACAGTTGGTTGCTAGTCCAGTACCATCACCACCACTACGGTATTCTGAAAAGCAATGCAGAGCAGGGCAGTGGTTGATTCATAATGGTAGTTGAAATTTAAACCTCAACAACTGAGATTAAAAACAAACTATCAACAGGGTGTAATTACATACCCCGTACTCCAGGTGGCGTGCACCAGATGTCTCCAAACTTAATACACGCCATACCTTAAATGTAATGATGCCCAATTAACCAAGTCACTGTTACAGGTGCTTACCTGCAATGGCT
The DNA here is from genome assembly GCF_035084215.1 of Heptranchias perlo. Taxonomy (NCBI): domain Eukaryota; kingdom Metazoa; phylum Chordata; class Chondrichthyes; order Hexanchiformes; family Hexanchidae; genus Heptranchias; species Heptranchias perlo. The sequence continues at coordinate 11,900,099 of NC_090331.1, read as the reverse complement.
CAATATTTTTTACTAAACACCAGTCTTGTATGTTTTATAACAACTTTTCTTTACCTTCTCTCACACTGCTCTCTGTTGCTATCTCTCTCTGCTCACTAGACCACAAGATATTCATGGATGAAGAAAACCATTTGGCCCATTTTAATTCATCCAACCAGAAAGGCCCTAAAGTCCCCCTCCCCTCCTCCATTTCTGCATCTGGTAGTTTCTTAAATGATTCCAGTGTTTTCACCTCCACCACTCTGCCCAAAGTCTATTTCAAGTATCATAGTAGGTACAGCACAGGAGGAGGCCATTCAGCCCATCGTGCCTATGCTGGTTCTTTGAAAGAGCTATTCAATTAGTCTCATTCCCCTGTTCTTTCCCCATAGCCCCATAAATTTTTTCCCTTCAAGTATTTATCCAATTACCTTTTGAAAGTTACTATTGAATCTGCTTCCACCACCCTTTCAGGCAGTGCATTCCAGATCATAACTACTCGCTGCATAAAAAAGTTTTTCCACATGTTGCCTTTGGTTCTTTTGCCAATCACCTTAATTCTGTGTCCTCTGGATCTCGACCCTTCTGCCAATGGGAACAGTTTCTCTTTATTTACTTTATCTAAACCCTTCATGATTTTGAACACTTCTATCAAATCTCCTCTCAACCTTCTCTGCTCTGAGGAGAACAACCCCAGCTTCTGCAGCCTTTCCCCGTAACTGAAGTCCCTCGTCCCTGGAACCATTCTAGTAAATCTTTTCTGCACCCTCTCTAAGGCCTTCACATCCTTCCTAAAGTGTAGTGCCTAGAATTGGACACAGTACTCCAGCTGTGGCCGAACCAGTGTTTTATAAAGGTTCATCATAACTTCCTTGTTTTCGTACTCTATCCCTATTGTACCCTCTAGTTTATATTGCCTCTCCTCATTCTTCCTGCCAAAATGTATCACTTCGCACTTCTCTGCGTTAAATTTCATCTGCCATGTGTCCTCCAATTCCACCAGCCTGTCTATGTCCTCTTGAAGTTTATCACTATCCTCCTCAATGTTCACTACACTTCCAAGTTTTGAGTCATCTGCAAATTTTGAAATTGTGCCCTGTCCAAGCCCAAGTCATTAATATACATCAAAAAAGCAGAGTTGCCTCTGGTTCTTTTGCCGATCACCTTAAATCTGTATCCTCTGGTTACTGACCCTTCTACCACTGGAAACAGTTTTTCCTTATTTACTCTATCAAGTGCTGGTTACTCTCTGTCTAATAGAGAACCTGCTGGTATCAGTCCTAAAGTACCTTTCACTAGTTTGAACCTTTGTCCCCTTGTCCTGCTCTCACAGTTTAATTTGACAATTGTAAACAATTTTACAACACCAAGTTATAGTCCAACAAATTTATTTTAAATTCCACAAGCTTTCGGAGGCTTCCTCCTTCCTCAGGTGAATGGTGTGGAAAAATTTGAATTTAAAAAGGAAAAGTTTAATTTGAAGTAGCATTTCAAATTAACCTTTCCATAGAATCATACAGCACAGAAGGAGGCCATTCAACCCATTGTGCCTTTACCGGCTCTCTGAAAGAGCTATCCAATTAGTCCCACTCCCCAGCTTGTTCCCCATAGCTCTGCATTTTATTCTTTCCTCATTTTTTTCAGTCTGTCCTGCTTCCTGTTTTACTTTGTCCCGTGTCGGTCATTCTCCATTCCTCAGCTCTATCCTCAATTTCCTTTCTCCATCTTTCTTCACCTTTTAGCCCTGTCCTCCCAAACACTTGTCTTTCTCACCCTTCATCTCTTCTATATCATTTTACTATCTTATAATATAAGATCACCAGTCAGGCATCTTCTTTCCAGACTGAAAAGCTCAAATTTCTCCAGCCTTTCCTCATAAACCAGATCCCTGAAATGAGGGATCAGCCTAGTGGCTCTTCTCCGCACTGCCTCCAGTGCAGCACTTGCGTGTCTCTCAGTGACCAGAACTGGGCGTGCTACTCAAGGTGCAGTCTGATAAAAGCACTGGACAGCTTGATCACGTGACCCTTCAACCTGCAGTCCACTGTTTTGTCTATGTAGTTCAATAGTCTATTGGCCGGCTGATTACTGTTCTGCATTGATTAGACATGTTTAGCATTGAGGAGATCACTAAGACTCCTAGGTCTTTTTCAATTTCATCATGGAATCATAGAATGATACAGTACGGAAGGAGGCCATTCGGCCCATCATGCCTGTGCTGGCTCTTTGAAAGTGCTATCCAAAATAGCCACACTCCCCTTATTCTTTCCCCAAGTTTCTCCTTTTCAAGCATTTATCCAATTCCCTTTTGAAAGTTATTATTGAATCTGCTTCCACCACCCTTTCAGGCAGTGCATTCCAGATCATAACAACTCGCTGCGTAAAAAAAATTTCTCCTCATCTCGCCTCTGGCTTTTTTTTGCCAAATTATCTTAAATCTGTGTCCTCTGGTTACCGACCCTCCTGCCACTGGAAACAGTTTCTCCCTATCTACTCCATCAAAACCCCTCATAATTTTGAACACCTCTATTAAATCTCCCTTTAACGTCTTCTAAGGAGAACAATCCCAGCTTCTCCAGTCTCTTCACATAACTGAAGTCTTTCATCCCTGGTACCATTCTGGTAAATCTCTTCTGCCTCCCTCTCTTAAGGCCTTGACATCCTTCCTAAAATGTGGTGCCCAGAATTGGATACAGTACTCTAGCTGAGGCCTAACCAGCGATTTATAAAGGTTTAGCATAACTTCCTTGCTTTTGTATCCTTAGCTATTTCAACACCGTCCATCAAATGTTCCCCATTTTTCCTTCCTATGTCCAATACTTTACACTTATCTGCATTAAATTTTATCTGCCCGATCATATATTTTGTTTAAATCATTCTGTAATTTCTGGCCTGCCTCCTTTTGATTCCACGATCCAAATTGAATTGAGTTTTTAAATCCAAGTCATTAATTTAAATTAGAAACAGTAGTGGTTCCAACTGTCCAGTGCTTGGGGCAACCTGACTCAGTACATTCCCCACATTCTGACATAACTCCTCTAACCACTATCTGTTGACTTTTATACCCATTAATTTTGCCCTAAATCGTCATAGCTTTGAGCTTAATTGGTAACCTTTGTGTGAAACTTGATCAAATGCCATTGCTCTCTCTTTTCTGCCGGCAATTTCCGCAGGGATTGACTGCCGTAATTTTGGCGGAAGTTCAGTCGGAACCCCATTTACTTGTCTGGCCACTGGAAACCCCGGATAATGAGGAGGCTCCACAAGGAAATTCCCAGCCTCTCTTTCTCATTCTGTTTCTCTCACCCTGCTCTCGCTATTCTTTCTCTCTGACGTCTCTCTCTTGTTTCTCTTTGTTGCTGCCCTCTCTGTCCTTCTCATTGCTGTTTCACTCATATTGCCCTCTCCTTTGCTGCTCTCTTTTGCTGCACTCTCTGTACTTCTCATTGCTGTTTTGCTCATATTGTCCTCCCCGTTGCTGCTCTGCCCTCCCCGTTGCTGCTCTCTTTGTCTGTCTCATTCTCTCTCGCACTGCTGTTTCTTTTACTGCGCTCCCTGTTGCTGCTCTCTCTCTGTTTCCTCATGCTGCTGTCTCTGGACACTTTTTTTCATGCTGCTGTCTCTGTCGCTGCCATCTCTGGACGCTTTAGCTAACATCTGGGAAATCTGAGTGTCCTTCAATTTGCATTCCACGCAGAAGGGACCTGAGGAAAAGAAGGGGTGGAGCACAGGCATAATCTTCTGTGATCTAGGTGTTCCATTCAATTGCAGGGTACATCTATCGATCCTACGTTCCCAGGGGGTAGCTATGCTTGGGGGGTGGGGTGGTGGTGGGCAGGGCAGAGCTATTGCACTACGGTGCTGATTCTCCAACCCATACTCACTGGGAGAAGAGGATCAATGAATGTACATAAGAACATAAGAAATAGGAGGAGGAGTAGGCCATACGGCCCCTCGAGCCTGCTCCGCCATTCAATAAGATCATGGCTGATCTCCGATCTCAACTCTACTTTCCCGCCCGGTCCCCATATCCCTTGATTCCCCTAGAGTCCAAAAACCTATCGATCTCAGCCTTGAACATACTCAATGACTCAGCATCCACAGCCCTCTGGGGTAGAGAATTCCAAAGATTCACAACCCTCCGAGTGAAGAAGTTTCTCCTCATCTCAGTTTTAAATGGCCGACCCCTTATCCTGAAACTATGCCCCCTAGTTCTAGGCTCTCCAGCCTTATCTCTTATCTCTACCTTTATCTCTCCCACCACCTGCTAGCCAAAAGAGACACTGTGGATTGAGGCCCAAGTCTACAATCCTCCTCCCTCTTCCACACAACAGTTCAAGTTTGACTGCCACTCAGAGCAGATGGGCCTATCAATAAAGCGGTTGCATGTGCGAGAGACTAATTTCCTTCATCAGTACTTAAGCAGTCCTCACTGCCATTGGCTTCCTGGTCACAGAGGACCACGTGTCACTTCAACCTACATAACATCACTTCAAACAGGTATTCATTGGCTGCGAAGCACTTTGGGACATCCTGAGGACATAATGGAAAACTGAAGATAAATATTATTTGACCTAACTTTGGGATTTTGCCAGTGAGGTGATCATCAATTAGTCACAATGAATTTCATCAATAATTAATAAAAGAAAGAAAGGCTTGCATTATATAATGCCGTTCATGACCCCAGGACCTCGCAAAGCGTTTTACAGCCAAAGAGTCACTTTTAAAGTGTAGCCACTGTTGTAATGTAGGCCACGTGGCAGCCAATTTCTCACAAACAGTAATGAAATAAACACCTAATGTTTTTAGGTGCCGGTTGAGGGATAAATATTGGCCAGGGCACCAGGGAGAACTCCCCTGCTCTTACTTTGAAATAATGCCGTGGGATCTTTTTGCATCCACCTGAGAGGGCAGAAGGAGCCTCAGTTTAACATCTCATCTGACAGTGCAGCACTCCCTCAGTACTGCACTGTCAGTATCAGTGTCAGCCTGGAATTTGTGCTCATGGAGTGGGACTAAGAACCCACAACTTTCATGACTCAGAGGCAAGAGTGCTGCAACTGAGCCACGGCTGATAGCCAGGAATGCTGCATACATCTTTAGTTACAAATGTATTTGCTCAATGTAATGCAGTTGTCTTGATAACTGTCTTGTTTTGCGTCCCGCAGAGGCTATGTGGAAGCAATTACCCCCTGAGCATTATATTTGTCGTCGTGAACGAATTCTGTGAACGCTTCTCCTACTATGGCATGAAAGGTATGTTTGCTGATTTTTTTTGCAGATGCTTTTTCTTTAAATTTCTTTATTCATTCTCGGGATGTGGGCGTTGCCGAGCAAGGCCGGCATTTAGAATCATAGAAAGTTACGGCACAGAAGGAGGCCATTCGGCCCATCGTGTCCGTGCCGACCGAAAAAGAGCTATCCAGCTTAATCCCACTTTCCAGCGCTTGATCCGTAGCCCTGTAGGTCACGGCACTTCAAGTGCACATCCAAGTACTTTTTAAATGAGTTGGGGGTTTCTGCCTCTACCACCCTTTCAGGCAGTGAGTTTCTGACCCCCACCACACTCTAGGTGAAAAAACTTTCCCTCAGCTTCCCTCTAATCCTTCTACCAATTATTTTAAATCTATGCCCCCTGATCACTGATCCCTCTGCTAAGGGAAATGGGCCCTCCCTATCCACTCTATCTAGTCCTGTCATAATTTTATACACCTCAATTAAATCTCACCACAGCCTCCTTTGTTCCAAAGAAATCAATCCCAGCCTATCCAATCTTTCTTCATAGCTAAAATTCTCCAGCCCTGGCAATATCCTCATAATTCTCCTCTGCACCCTCTCTAGTGCAGTCATCTCTTTCCTGTAATGTGGTGACCAGAACTGTATGCAGTACTCAAGCTGTGGCCTAATGTCTTATACAGTTCTAGCATAACCTCCCTGCTCTTATATTCTCTGCCTCGGCTAATAAAGGAAAGTATCCCATATGCCTTTTTAATGACCTTATCTATCTACCTGCTACCTTCAGGGATCTGTGGACATGCACTCCAAGGTCCCTCTGTTCCTCTACACCTCTCGGTATCCTCCCATTTATTGTGTACTCCCTTACCTTGTTTGCCCTCCCCAAATGCATTACCTCACACTTCTCTGCATTGAATTCCATTTGCCACTTTTCTGCCCACCTGACCAGTCCATTGATATCTTCCTGCAGTCTACAGCTTTCCTCCTCACTACCAACCACACAGCCAAGTTTTGTATCATCTGCAAACTTCTTGATCAAGCCCCCCACATTCAAGTCCAAATCATTAATATGTACCCGCACAAAAAGTAAGGGACCTAGTACTGAGCCTTGTGGAACCACACTGGAAACAGCCTTCCAATCGCAAAAACACCCGTCAACCATTACCCTTTGCTTCCTGCATTTATGGCCCACCACCAGTTGCCCTACGAAGGTGGTGTTGGTGGGCCTTCTCCTTGAACTTGTTTGTAGTGGTTTGATACAACTGAGGTCTTGCTAGGCCAGTCTACAGAGCAGTTAAGAGTCAACCACATTGATGTGGGACTAGAGTCACATATAGGGCAGAACGGGTAAGGACGGCAGGCTTCCTTCTCTAAAGGACATTAGTGAACCAAATGGGTTTTTACAACAATCCGACAGCTTCATGGTCACCATTACTGATACCAGGGGCATGATTTTAGCTCGGAGCCGGGAACCCAGCCCGTCTGTAGATATTCGTGTGAGGAACCCGGAAACCAAATGAGTGTGTTGCAATCTGCAAACGCAATTCAATAGCAGGTAACTATTTGTCGGGAGGGAAAGGAGCTGCAGATCGGAGAGGGGGGGAGGGTGGGAAAGAGAGATCGTAAAGAAATTGGAGGGGTGGGGAGAGGTGGAGCCACGTGGACGACATCAGGTGGGCCTTGGAGAAGATCGGGGGGGTCCACCATCGGGGGTGGGGTGGGGTGGGGGGGGGGAGTCCAGCATCGGGGGGAGGTCCAGCATCGGGGTGGGGGGGAGGTGTAGTGGTGAATGGTTGTTTTTCAGACTGGGGGGAGGTGTACAGTGATATTCCCGAGGTGGGTCAGTACTAGGACCACTGCTTTTCTTGATATATATTTATGACTTGGATTTGGTGTACAGGGTATAATTTCAAAATTTGCAGATGACACAAAACTTGGAAGTGTAGTGAACAGTGAGGAGCATAGTGATAGACATCAAGAGGATATAGACAGGCTGGTGGAATGGGCGGATATGTGGCAGATGAAATTTAACGCAGAGAAGTGCGAAATGATACATTTCGGCATGAAGAATAAGGACAGACAGTATAAACTAAAGGGTCTTGGGATCCTTTACGTCTACCTAGGCTTACCATCTCAACAGAAAGACGACATCTCCGACAGCGCAGCACTGGAGTGTCAGCCTAGATTTTGTGCTCAAGGTGAGGACCTTGGACCAACAACCTTTTGACCCAGAGGCAAGAGTGTTGCCCACTGAGGCATGGCAAACATGCAAATATTAATACTAAAGGAGTTGGGATTTTTCTCATTGGAAAAAGAGCAGGTTTGGAGGACCCACAGTAGAAGTGATTAACATGATGAAAGGGATAAAGTTATCTAAACAGGTTATTGTCCAAGGATTTAAAGACTAGGACTGCCAGCATTTTGTTTTCACTTTACTTCTCTTGTATTTTTTGACTCCGGCTGGTAAGATGAGCCCTGTTGCTGGAGCAGCAGATCTACCAGCTGCCCATGACAGTCAAACCTCCCCCCGCGCCCTCGCCCCCAGGCAGCTGCTTGTAAATCCATTAACGGGACCGCAACACACTCGAGAGAGGCAGTCACAAAAGTTCCATTCCAGTGCCAGCAGTGGCCCCTCCACCGTCTTTACGGTGGTGAGCTGTAAAGGTGGCACACCCTCACCTCCCAACAACATTCACACTTGCCAACTTTAAGAGCAGTTCCTTTAAACTGAATCCAGTGCCGCAATATAAACTAAGGGGTACAATTCTAAAGGAGGTGCAAGAACAGAGAGACCTGGGAGGTATGTGTGCACAAATCATTGAAGGTGGCAGAACAAGTTGTGAAGGCTGTTAAAAAAGCATACGGGATCCTGGGCTTTATAAATAGAGGCATAGAGTACAAAAGCAAGGAAGTGATGATGAACCTTTATAAAACATTGGTTCAGCCACAACTGGAGTATTGTGTCCAATTCTGGGCACCTTACTTTCGGAAGGATGTGAAGATCTTAGAGAGGGTGCAGAAAGGATTTATTAAAATGGTTCCAGGGATGAGGGACTTCAGTTACGTTGATAGACTGGAGAAGCTGGGGTTGTTCTCCTTAGAGCAGAGAAGGTTGAGAGGAGATTTGATAGAAATGTACAAAATCATGAAGGGTCTAGACAGAGTAGATAGAAAGAAACTGTTCCCATTGGCAGAAGGACAAGAACCAGAGGACATAGATTTAAGGTGATTGGCAAATGAACCAAAGGCAACATGAGGAAAAGCTTTTTTACGCAGCAAGTGGTTATGATCTGGAATGCACTGCCCGAGGGGGTGGTGGAGGCAGATTCAATCATGGCTTTCAAAGGGTAATTGGATAAGTTCTTGAAGGGAAAAAACTTGCATGGCTACGGGGAAAGGGCGGGGGAGTGGGAGCAGCTGGAATGCTCTCGCAGAAAGCCGGCACGGGCCCGACGGGCCGACTGGCCTCCTTCCATGCTGTAACCATTCTATGATTCTAATACACAACAAATTAAGTGCCTCAACTATCTCAATGGGGTACATTGCCCCTTTAAGTATCGGCCCACCGACTTTAAGTGGGTACGGGACATCTGGGTGTTTGTTGCGTGCGCGTCCAAACGCTCCTGGGTTAAACCCGGAAGTGGGCGTGTTGGAACTGGGATGCAACCCGCCCATTCTTGGGATTAAAATCACCCCCCAGATGTTTTTAACTGAATTCAAATTTTCAAACTGCCATGGTGGGATTTGAAAGAAAGAATTTGCATTTATACAGCACCTTTCACGACCTCAGGATGTCCCAAAGCTCTTTAAAGCCAATGAAGTACTTTTGAAGTGTAGTCACTGTTGTAATGCGGGAAACATGGCAATCTCCCACAAACAGCAATGAGATAATGACCAGATAATCTTTTTTTTTTAGTGATGTCGGTTGAGGGATAAATATTGGCCCAGGACACCGGGGAGAACTCCCCTGCTCTTCTTCGAAATAGTGTCTTGGGATCCTTTACATCCACCTAGGCTTAAGGTCTCATCAGAAAGAGGGCACCTCCGACAGTGCAGCCTAGATTTTGTGCTCAAGTCTCTGGAGAGGACCTTGGACCCACAACCTTCTGACCCAGAGGCAAGAGTGCTGTCCACTGAGGGACGGCAAACATGCAAATATTAATACTAAAGGAGTTGGGATTTTTCTCATTGGAAAAAGAGCAAGTTTGGAGGACCCACAGTAGAAGTGATTAAAATGATGAAAGGGATAAAGTTATCTAAACAGGTTATTGTCCAAGGATTTAAAGACTAGGACTGCCAGCATTTTGTTTTCACTTTACTTCTCTTGTATTTTTTGACTCCGGCTGGTAAGATGAGCCCTGTTGCTGGAGCAGCAGATCTACCAGCTGCCCATGACAGTCAAACCTCCCCCCACGCCCTCGCCCTCGCCCCCAGGCAGCTGCTTGTAAATCCATTAACGGGGCCGCAACACACTCGAAAGAGGCAGTCAAAAAAGTTCCATTCCAGTGCCAGCAGTGGCCCCTCCACCGTCTTTACGGTGGTGAGCTTTAAAGGTGGCACACCCTCACCTCCCAACAACATTCACACTTGCCAACTTTAAGAGCAGTTCCTTTAAACTGGATCCAGTGCCACTGAATGGTGGGCACGATGAACGTAACACCAACTGCTACAGTTAATACATCCCACAGCACTTTACAGCTACGTGAAGCACTTCAGAAGTGTAGTCACCGTTGTAATGTAGGAAATGCAGCAGCCAATTTGGGCACAGCAAGATCCCACAAACAGTAATGCGATAATGACCAGATAATCTGTTTTTTAGTGATGTTGGTTAAGAGATAAATATTGGCCAGGACACATGGCTCTTACTTTGAATGGTAGGATTGTCTCTATATAACCTGAGATAGCAAACAGGGTCTGGATTCAATATCTCATTTGATATTTATGGCCTCAAGTCCCACAACCTTCTTGACTTATAGGCAAGAGTGCTGCCCTCTGAGCCACAGCTGACAACTAAATGGGGCCCTGAAGCTAGTTGTAATGCCTTAACTCCACTGAGATCAAACCAAGGACTTTTATGATCTGTATGACTAAGTACTTCAGTGGCTAAACACAGTGAACCATCAGGGGAGCTCCCTCAGGAGAGTAAACGGGTGGGGTAGAGTCTGCGGTTTGTATTTTCTGGAAGATGCAGGTTTGATTGACCGAGTGTTCTATTTTCATTCGTCACTATCTTATGTTTATTGTGTTCCAGCTGTTCTCACCCTTTACTTTACGAACTTCCTTTACTGGGATGATAACCTCTCCACTGCCATCTACCATGCCTTTTCCGGATTGGCCTATTTCACACCTGTTATGGGAGCCCTCATTGCTGATTCCTGGCTGGGAAAGTTTAAGTGAGATTACATATTTTATTGAATATCTTTTCCTTTTCGTTTTGTGATGATGTGAACCCCCCCCCCCCCTTTTTGTTAGTTATTTTCTCCTCCCTCACCCTTTCCCCTGGTTCCTCCACACCAACCGTGGCCCAAGTGGAGAATTGGCCAACCTGTTGTCGGCTTCCTGCCAATGCTGAGTTGGCCACTAGGAGGTGCCCAAGAGCAGCCCAGTGATGACTGTCGCAGCGATTTTCTGCGTTCTCTATGGTAAGTGTTTGACTGTTGCGTAGAAACTCCCCAAAGAGCCAGAGCTGAAATCAAGAAAATCCATTTCAGGTGGTTATTCTCATATATCCACCCACCCTCCACCCCCCCCCAAGAAAAGACATTAAGGCTTTGAATGGTGCAAATTCTCATGACAAAGATAGTCCCCACCCTGCTGTGACTCAATGGGTAGCAGTCTTGCTTCTGAGTTAGATGGTTGTGGGTTCAAGTCCCACTCCAGTGAGACATAAGTACATAATCTAGGCTGATATACCAGTGCAGTACCGAGCAAGTACCGCACAAGGGGTGCCAGCTTTTGGATGAGACGTTAAACCGAGGCCCTGTCTGTCCTCTGAGGTGGACGTAAGAGATCCCATGGCTCTTTTTCAAAGAAGAGCAGGGGAGTTCTCCCCAGCGTCCTGGCCGATATTTATGCCTCAATCAACATCATAAAAAAAACAGATGATCAAGTCATTACCATATTGCTGTTTGTGGGATCTTGCTGTGCGCAAACTGGTCATTGCGTTTCCTAAATTCCAATAGTGGCCGCACTTCAAAAAGTAGTTCGTTGGCTGTAAAGCGCTTTGGGACGTCCTGAGGTCATGAAAGACGCTATATAAATGAAAGTCTTTCTTTTAAAAATTTTCATGTTTAAAACTGCTTATATCAGCCAAAGACCATTTTGCATTAACGTCAATTTTAAAGTTACCAGTTATAGCGTCTTAAGTGCTTTGTTTATCTGAGGCAGAACCAGCTGTATTTGCTAGTTGGCACCTTGTAATGGTGCACTGAAAGTCACTTATTTTTGTTCTGGCAATCACCTTCTAGTCCCCTATAGGCGGAGTGGGAGTTATAGTTTGTACTAAGCACTGACTGCAGTTCAAAGAACGCTGCAGGTCAGAGTAGAGCAGGAAACAACTGGGCAAATGGTCACTACACAGAAGGAACATTCTTGTTATATAGTGGAGTATGGTGACAGCACTACCCCGTTATACAGACCCCCACACGAACTGCGGCGGCTCACCACCACCTTCTCAAGGGAATTAGGGATGGGCAATAAATGCTGGCTTTGCCAGCAACGCCCACACCCATGAACGAATTTTTAAAAATCTAGAAAAGAAGGGGTGACCTAATAGAGGTCTTCAAAATAACGAAGGAGTTTCATAGCCTAGATGTAGAGAAAATGCTTCCACTTGTGGGGAATCCAACACTCGGGGCAATAAATATAAGATAGTCACTAAGGAATTCAGGAGAAACTTCTTTACCCAGAGAGTGGATAGAATGTAGAACTCCTGCCACATCCAGTCGTGAATGGTGGTGGACAATTAAACAACTAATGGGAGGAGGAGGCTCTGTAAACATCCCCATCCTCAATGATGGCGGAGTCCAGCACGTGAGTGCAAAAGACAAGGCTGAAGCGTTTGCAACCATCTCCAGCCAGAAGTGCCGAGTGGATGATCCATCTCGGCCTCCTCCTGACATCCCCACCATCACAGAAGCCAGTCTTCAGCCAATTCGATTCACTCCACGTGATATCAAGAAACTGCTCAGTGCACTGGATACAGCAAAGGCTATGGGCCCTGACAACATCCCGGCTGTAGTGCTGAAGACTTGAGCTCCAGAACTAGCTGCGCCTCTAGCCAAGCTGTTCCAGTACAACTACAACACTGGCATCTACCCGGCAATGTGGAAAATTGCCCAGGTATGTCCTGTCCACAAAAAGCAGGACAAATCCAATCCGGCCAATTACGTCGCATCAGTCTACTCTCAATCATCAGCAAAGTGATGGAAGGTGTCGTCGACAGTGCTATCAAGCGGCACTTACTCACGTATAACCTGTTCATCGACACTCCGTTTGGGTTCCGCCAGGACCACTCGGCTCCAGACCTCATTACAGCCTTGGTCCAAACATGGACAAAAGAGCTGAATTCCAGAGGTGAGGTGAGAGTGACTGCCCTTGACATCAAGGCAGCATTTGACCGAGTGTGGCATCAAGGAGCCCTAGTAAAATTGAAGTCAATGGGAATCAGGGGGAAAACTCTCCAGTGGCTGGAGTCATACCTAGCACAAAGGAAGATGGTAGTGGTTGTTGGAGGCCAAGCATCTCAGCCCCAGGACATTGCTGCAGGAGTTCCTCAGGGCAGTGTCCTAGGCCAAACCATCTACAGCTGCTTCATCAATGACCTTCCCTCCATCATAAGGTCAGAAATGGGGATGTTCGCTGATGATTGCACAGTGTTCAGTTCCATTCGCAACCCCTCAAATAATGAAGCAGTCCGAGCCCGCATGCAGCAAGACCTGGACAACATCCAGGCTTGGGCTCATAAGTGGCAAGTAACATTCGTGCCAGACAAGTGCCAGGCAATGACCATCTCCAACAGGAGAGATTCTAACCACCTCCCCTTGACATTCAATGGCATTACCATTGCCGAATCCCCCACCATCAACATCCTGGGGGTCACCATTGACCAGAAACTTAACTGGACCAGCCATATAAATACTGTGGCTACAAAAGCAGGTCATAGGCTGGGTATTATGTGGCGAGTGACTCATCTCCTGACTCCTCAAAGCCTTTCCACCATCTACAAGGCACAAGTCAGGAGTGTGATGGAATACTCTCCACTTGCCTGGATGAGTGAAGCTCCAACAACACTCAAGAAGCTCGACACCATCCAGGACAAAGCAGTCCGCATGATTGGCACCCCATCCACCACCCTAAATATTAACTCCCTTCACCACCGGCGCACAGTGTGTACCATCCATAGGATGCACTGCAGCAACTCGCCAAGGCTTCTTCGACAGCACCTCCCAAACCCGCAACCTCTACCACCTAGAAGGACAAGGGCAGTAGGCACATGGGAACAACACCACCTGCACGTTCCCCTCCAAGTCACACACCATCCCGACTTGGAAATATATCGCTGTTCCTTCATCGTCGCTGGGTCAAAATCCTGGAACTCCCTTCCTAACAGCACTGTGGGAGAACCTTCACCACACAGACTGCAGCGGTTCAAGAAGGCGGCTCACCACCACCTTCTCAAGGGCAATTAGAGATGGGCAATAAAGCTGGCCTTGCCAGCGACGCCCACATCCCATGAACGAATTTTTAAAAAAACTCGCTACCACAAGGAGTAGTTGAGGCAAATAGCATAGATGCAATTAAGGGGAAGCTGGATAAGTACATGAGGGAGAAAGGAATAGAAGGATATGTCGATGGGGTTAGATGAAGTAGGGTGGGAGGAGGCTCGTGTGCAGTAAACATCGGCATAGACCAGTTGGGCTGAATGGCCTGTTTCTGTGCTTAAATATCTATGTAATTCTATGAGTAGGCCGATTTTGCACTCGGAGATCTTGGAAGCAGTGAAAGTGCCAGTTTCTGGTCAGCAGTCTCACTTTGTTAAGGGTAGATGTGACCAGGGCCGGCGGGTGTGCCCATGTCAGAAGCTTGAGCTGAGTTGACGACTGAGCACAGCGTTGGCATGTTCAGCGTGGGGGTGGGGTGGAAGAAGGCTGGCATGGAAAGTGTGGGAGGGGAGCGAGCATTGCGAGTGTAGCTGACACACTGAACTCTGCACCTAGACCTAGCCTGAAACATATCACAACTGCCCTACCCCCGGGAACTCCAGCAATGGTTTGCCATAACCAGATTGAAGCTGGGTTTATTCTCCTTAGAGCAGAGGAGATTAAGGGGAGATTCAATAGAGGTGTTTAAAATCATGAAGGATTTTGATAGAGTAAATATGGAGAAACTGTTTCCACTGGCAGGAGGGTCTGTAACCAGAGGACACAGATTTATGTTAATTGGCACAAGAACCACAGCGGAAATAAGGAGAATTTATTTTACGCAGTGAGTTGTTATGATCTGGACTGCAGTGCCTGAAAGGGTAGTGGAAGCAGATTCAATAGTAACTTTCAAAAGTGAGTTGGATAAACACTTGAAAAGGAGAAATTTGCAGGGCTTTGGGGAAAGAGCAGGGGGTTAAACATCATGAACCAATTTGGAACTCTCTACCCCAGAGGGCTGTGGATGCTCAGTCATTGAGTGTATTCAAGACTGAGATCGATAGATTTTTGGACACTATGGGAATCAAGGGATATGGGGACTGGGCAGGTAAGTGGAGTTGAGGTAGAAGATCAGCCATGATCTTATTGAATGGCGGAGCAGGCTCGAGGGGCCGTATGGTCTATTCCCGCTCCTATTTCTTAGGCCCCACTGGGTAACATAAGAACATATCTGTGACTCCAGTCCCACACCATCGGGATTGACTCTGAAGTGGCCTAGCAAGCCACGCTGTTGGCTCGAACTGCTCCGAGCACCGCCACCACACCGACTGTAGCGGTTCAGGAAGACGGCCCACCACCACCTTCTCAAGGGCAATAAATGCCGGCCTTGCCAGCGATGCCCACTTCCTGAGAATGAATTTTAAAAATATTCTACCTAAATGTATCCATTCTCAGGATGTGGGGTTCACTGGCAAGACAAGTATTGCCCATCCCTAGTTGCCCTGAGGGTATTAAGAGTCAACTATGTAGTGTGAGACTGGAGTCCCAGGTAGTCCAGAGCAGAAGGACATTAATGAACCATTTGGCTTTATTACTGGACAATCTGCCAGCTTTCATGGCTATTTTACCTGGTGCTAACCACAAATCCTCTTAACTTGTCATGGTAAGATTTTAACTCAGAGTACCTGGAATTGCTAATCTAGTACCATAACCACTAGGCTACCGTACCCTTTGTACCCAATTTAAGTTTGCATTCCAGTTAATAATACAAGTTAAAGAAAGCACCTACATTTATATAACACGTTATCGCATTCTCAGGACATTCCAAAACACTTTACAACAATTCAATTACTTTTTTGAAGTCGTCATATTGGCAAATGTGCCAGCCAATATGTGCACAGCAAGGTCCCACAGTCAATCAGATAAATAACCAGTTAATCTGTTTCTGATGGTGCTGGTTGAGGTAAACATTGTTCCCTGCGATACCAGGAGACTCGCTGTATGTTGCAGCTAAGTGTAAAACCCCAGTGAAATGTGTAATTCTGTTTCAATATACACCATGGCTAGATGCATGAATGCTTTTAAGTGGAAACCTGTTAAGTGCACAACAATTTTACAGAAGTGGGCAGTTTTCAGTCCAATTGCATAATTAATACTTTAAAGAGATGTTGCTGTTTCTGAAAGTATGTTTCAATGAGAGGGTGAGTGACCTAATGATGTCATTGTGACAGCTCTCCCGAGTCTATGTGGCTTAATGCCAGACCATATGGAAAATATAAAACTGAGCACAGAGCAAGGACTCAACGCAAGACCTGGGACCTGTGGAATTTTCTTTAACGTTCACATTACTCAAGCTTGCACAGGGCATGTTTGACCTGACCCACTTGGCCAAGGAAACTTCCATAGTTTTCCTGTTTCCTGCATACAGTTTCACAATACACAGCAGCAAGGTAATCAAAGTAACATCATTGCCACTAGACCCACCACTCAACGATCTGCGCATCAACGCTTGCAATGGGTCCTTTTTAATTTGCTATCTGCTGTATGGTATCAAGAGAGTCCAGAACCAGGTGCCATAGGATGTAGCCTATAATCACACTTACTGCACTGACTATAAATCAATTGCTGCTTTAATGGGTGAACCCCCTAATGGAATATAAATTATGCCCCACAGCTCCTGATGATGTGTCAGGGATCAGGGATCGCCCAATGTAAACGCCATCGAACTAATCTCTTCAAGATGTGCTCAACTGATTCAAAATAGAGCAGCACATATTACTCACACGTACAATAATAAAATAATATTGCATACTTTATTACCTCTTCGATTTAATATAAATAGGCATACAACAAACAGCATAATAGTTACTCCAACTGCTTTAGTAGTATTTTTATTTGGACAGTGCAGTTTCAACTCCAAGGCTCACTTTAACTTGGTTAGTCACCATAAGTGGGATTCGCTATTTGTCGCTCAGACTGGAAAATAGAAACAGGTGCAGGCCATTCAGCCCCTCGAGCCTGTTTTTTTTTGTTTTAAATGGAGCTGGCTCTGTACTTTCTTAACCAGCAGATCAAATTCCAGCACAAACTTCGGGGCAATCTCCTGCCGTTTTACAACAAAGTGTTTCCCACTGTAGTTTTTTTTTTAAAACGCAATGTATCATTCTTCACTGGCAGTGCTCTCCCAAGCTGTGAAGGAGGTGCCTTCCCACTAGAAAGTTATTGACCTAACTTTTAAACTGTATATGTAGTGTCCGCACCTCCAGGCCCAGTTGAGAACCTTGTGATGCACCAATTGTGAAGTTGATGCTGAGCTCTTCTGTTCCCTTTCACAGAATTTTACACCTTTCAGCTGGTCCCACTTTCTGAAAGAGCTCTCCATTTAGTCCCATTCCCCTGCCCTTTCCCCAGACCTTTTTCAACTTTGCTTTTGCAAGTATTTACCCACATCCCTTTTAAAAGCTACTTCCACCATTGTTTCTGGTCAGGCATCCCATGTCCTAACAACAGTCTCCTTTAAAAAGAAAATCTCCGAATCTATCCTCTTCTCCCTATTTTCTTCACTTGCTCTCTTGTCCCTTCTTTTTCTGCTTTGTTTTGTCTTTTTCTCGCGCGCTCTCTCTTCTTCCTCCCTCTCATTCTCACCGTCACTTTCATCTCCTTAACTCTTTCCCTTTTACATTCTATTGCCATCCGAATAGCCCAAATGTTTGTGGGTGTGGGTGCTACTATTACGATTTCCGTTTCCTTTCTGTGGTTGGTCAGGAAGAGAAAAGAACGTTATGGAGGTGGAAATCTCTCAGAATCCAGAGCGCCAGCAAAAGTTCTCTATTAAAACCATGAGCCTTGTAATGTAATAGTCTGAAATTCAGTCTATCGTAGGCTTTTATTTTACATATCACATAGAATTTCATAGAATGTACAGCACAGAAACTGGCCATTTGGCCCAACTTGTCCATGCCAGTGTTTATGCTCCACACGAGCCTCCTCCCACCCTACTTCATCTAACCCCATCAGCATATCCTTCTAGTCCTTTCTTCCTCATGTGTTTATCCAGCTTCCCCTTAAGTATGTCATTATGAGGTGCCCACCTAACATTTGGCAATGGATTAAAAATAAAATTGATATCTTAAGCAGCCCATCTTACCATCCAAGCATTCAATTGTAATATTGTCCGTTTACTGATGCTCATTCTTCTGCTCCCGAACAGAACCATCATCTCCCTCTCCATTGTGTATGTTGTCGGCCATGTTGTGAAGTCCATCGGTGCAATACCAACCGTGGGTGACCAGAAAGCGCACGTGTGAGTAAAAGAAGAGCTGTTTCTCCTTACAGTTGTGCACAGATACTGTATCTCATTGGGTGTTTGTTCTTTCTGATCGTGACACCCACGAACATAAGAAATAGGAGCAGGAGAAGGCCACGCAGCCCCTCGAGCCTGCTCCGCCATTCAACAAGATCATGGCTGATCTTCTATCTCAACTCCACTTTCCCACCCTATCCCAATATCCCTTGATTCCCATAATGTCAAAAAATCTATCGATCTCAGTTTTGAATATACTCAACGACTGAGCATCCACAACCCTCTGGGGTTGGGAATTCCAAAGATTCACAACCCTCTGAGTGAAGAAATTTTTCCTCATCTCAGTCCTAAATGGCCGACCCCTTATCTTGAGACTATGACCCCTAGTTCTGGACTCTCCAGCCAGGGGAAACAGCCTCTCGGCATCTACCCTGTCAAGCCCTCTAAGAATTGTGTACGTTTCAATGAGATCACCTCTCAGTCTTCTAAACTCCAGAGAATATAGGCCCATTCTACTCAATCTATCCTCATAGGACAACCCTCTCATCCCAGGAATCAATCTAGTGAACCTACGTTGCACCCCCTCTTAGGCAAGTATATCCTTCCTTAGATAAGGAGACCAAAACTGTTCACAGTTCTCCAGGTGTGGTCTCACCAGAGCGCTATATAATTGCAGCAAGACCTCCTTACTCTTATACTCCAACCCCCTTGCAATAAAGGCTAACATACCATTTGCCTTCCTAATTACTCGCTGCACCTGCATGTTAACTCCCTGTGATTTGTGTACAGGGACACCCAAATCCTTTTGAATAGCAATATTTCTTAGTCTCTCACCTCTTAAAAAATATTCTGCTTTTCCATTCTTCCAATCAAAGTGGATAATTTCACATTTCCCCACGATATACTCCATCTGCCACCTTCTCGCCCACTCACTCAACCTGTCTTCAATGAATAATATTATTTTTCATGGGTCACACTATATGATTGAAACCAGGACAACGGAAGCACCAATCTGTTGTAATACAGCAAAACATCATGAAAAAAGCAGCAAGGATAAGAGGAGTGAATATAAGTGTTAAATTGTTATATTCATAGTATGCAAAGGAGTTTGGTTTTAATAGTTTTCGCTGATTTAGTTCAATTTTTTTAGTCATTTTTTTTCTATTTTTCAAGTCCTTCCTCCACTGAGCCGACTCTGGTCGCACGTATTCCTGGAGGCTTGGTCACGTGACACTTGATCAGAGCCCCGGAGACTGATCCTCAATTCCGACAGACTCCCGGACAGTCCGGCAGGGTTAGCAAACCTCACCACACCTCCCTTCCAACAAATCAATCCCAAAGTGAAACAGCTGCTAAGAATCAGATCAGGGCGATTCTCTCTCCCATTGTTCCAGAATTCCTGTGAGGAGTCACTGAGCATGCCACAGGGCTGGCTGAGATTGGGATCTCACCAATAGGCTATCACCAGGGACTGCATACTGCCACCCTTTGACAGATGTTACCTGTGGCTCAGTTGGGAGCACCCTCGCCTCTGAGTCAGAAGGTTGTGGGTTTAAGTCCCACTCCCAAGACTTGAGCACAAAATCTCGGCTGAAACTTGAGTATAGTAGTGAGGGAAATGTGCACTATCAGAGGTGCGGTCTTTCTGATGAGATGTCAAACCAAGGTCCAGCCTGCCTCTCAGGTGGAAAAGATCTCATGGCACTATTTCGAAGAAGAGCAGGGGAATTCTCCCTGGTGTCCTGGCCAATGTTTATCCCTCAGCTAACATTGCGAAAACAGGTTATCTGGTAATTATCTCATTGCTGTTTGTGGGATCTTGCTGTGTGTAAATTGGCTGCTACGTTTCCTACATTACAACTGTGACTGCGCTTCAAAAGTATTTCATTGGATGCAAAGCACTTTAGGATGCTCTGAGGTGATGAAAGCCGTTCTATAAATGCAAGTCTTTCTTTCTTTGGCCTAGCATCGTGGAATACCACCAGGCACTTAGCATACTTGTACAAGTTGTAAGGGGATTACTGCATGTTGGGTCATCTCAGGATCCTGAATCCAAATCCAGCCAAGACTAATGTCTAATGGCATAAAATTCTCCTCTGGGGAAAGGAGCAGTTTGGATGCACTTCTGAAGCTGGGTTTAAGACATGTTGTTAAGACACAGTAGAAGGAGCTTTACTCCACATCCGAGTCCTGCCTCTGTGATACTCGACTCAGGATTGTTTGCTGCTAACACTACGGCGGCGGGGGGGGTAATCCTGTGAACCTTAACTCATGGTGTGTAGTAGCCTCCGAAGATGGGGGCATGCCAAAGAGTGGAGCCCTTGCAAAATTATCCCTTAGGGGTTCAAAATGAGATGACATTCTCCAGCACTGACATCCTTCCCCTTTGATGAGCGCAGAATTCACTCCATCAGGCCCATGCAGGAACATCCGCGCTGGTGTTTTGTTTAAAAAGAAGAAAGAATTTGCATTTATATCAACATTTAAATGCTGGAAACACTCAGCAGGTCAGGCAGCATCTGTGGAGAGAGAAACAGAGTTAACGTTTCAGGTCGATGACCTTGACTCTCTCCACAGATGCTGCCTGATCTGCTGAGTGTTTCCAGCATTTTCTGTTTTTTGTTTCAGATTTCCAGCATCCGCAGTATTTTGCTTTTGTTTTGACTTGCATTTATATGGCGCCTTTCATGACCTCAGGACGTCCTAAAACACTTGACAGCCAATGAAGTACTTTTTGAAGTGTAGTCGCTGTTGTAATGTAGGAAACGCAGCAACCAATTTGTGCACAGCAAGGTCCCACAAACAGCAATGTGATAGTGACCAGATAATCTGCTTTAGTGATGTTGGTTGTGGGATAAATATTGGCCAGGACACTGGGGAGAATTCTGCTGCTTTTGTTGGAAACAGTGCCATGGGATCTTTTACGTCCACCTGAGAGGGCAGATGGGGCCTCGGTTTAACGTCTCATCCGAAGAATGACACTTCTGACAGTGAAGCACCCCCTCGGTACTGCACTAGAGTGTCAGCCTAGATTATGCGCTCAAGTCTCGGGAGTGGAACTTGAACCCATGACCTTCTGACTCTCAGGCGAGAGTGCTACCAACTGGTACCAAATATTTACTTTCAAAAGATAGTTGATAAAGTATCACATAATAGACTTGTTAGCAAAATCAAAGCCCATGGGATTAAAGGGACAGTGGCAGCGTGGATACAAAATTGGCTAAGGGACAGAAAGCAGAGAGAAACTGGAGGGAAGTATACAATGGTGTTCCGCAGGGGTCAGTATTAGGACCGTTGCTCTTTTTGATATATATTAATGACCTGCACTTGGGTATACAGGGTATAGTTTCAAAGTTTGCAGATGACACGAAACTCGGAAATGTAGTAAACAATGTGGAAGATAGTAACAGACTTCAGGAGGACGTAGACAGATTGGTGAATTGGGCAGACACATGGCAGATGAAATTTAATGCACAAATTGTGAAGTGATACTGTTTGGGAGGAACAATGAGGGGAGACATTATAAACTAAATGGTACAATTTTAAAGGGGGTGCAGGAACAGAGAGATCTGGGGGCTTGTTGCACACAAATCTTTAAAGGTGGCAGAACAAGTTGTGAAGGCTGTTAAAAAGGTATATGGAATCCTGGGCATTATTAATAGTGGCATAAAGTACAAAAGCAAGGAAGTTATGCTAAACCTTTATAAAACACTGGATAGGCCTCAGCTGGAGAATTGTGTTCAATTCTGGGCATCATATTTTAGGAAGGATGTCATGGCCTTAGAGAGGGTGCAGAAGTGATTTAATAGAATGGTCCCAGGGGTGAGGGACTTCAGTTATGTGGAGAGACTGGAGAAGCTGGGGTTGTTCTCCTATGAGCAGAGAAGGTTAAAGGGAGATTTGATAGAGGTGTTCAAAATCATGAACGGTTTTGATAGAGTAAATAAGGAGAAACTGTTTCCAGTGGCAGAAGGGTCGGTAACCAGAGGACACAGATTTAAGATGATCGGCAAAAGATCCAGAGGAGAAATGAGGAAACATTATTTTACGCAGCGAGTTGTGATGATCTGGAATGCACTGCCTGAAAGGGCGGTGGAAGCAGATTTAGTAGTAACTTTCAAAAGGGAATTGGATAAATATTTGAAGTGGAAAAATATTTACAGGGCTATGGGGAAAGAGCAGGGGAATGGAACTAATTGGATAACACTTTCAAAGAGCTGGCACAGGCATGATGGGCCGAATGGCCTCCTCCTGTGCTGTACCTACTATGATACTATGAACATCCATCTCCGTGGCTTATTTTTGGTACTCTCAGGAGATGGTGTTATATCAGTCCCTTTAAAACTTAACAAAGCTTCTTTTATTTCCAGGGTCTTATCAATGTTCGGACTCTTCCTAATAGCCCTGGGCACTGGTGGCATCAAGCCCTGTGTCGCAGCTTTTGGTGGTGACCAATTTAACGAGGAACAAGTAAGTGAGGCATAAGAGTGTCAGATGTTTAAAACAGAATTATTTATATTTATACTTGCAATAAAACGGGGAAACGCTAGAAATACACAACAGGGCCACAAAAAGAGAGGATGAAGTTCAGGTGGAGATCCCTCATCAGGTGAAATTCAAAATTTCTTCCTTGACCTCTGCAAGCTTTGTACCACAATCCAATCTCATGCCCAGTACGTTCATTTAATATTATATAGTCTATCAGGCAGAGTAGCCTGAACCCCCTCTATATGTTGGTTTGGTGATTAAATGCTGCCGTTCTTTTATTGTATGTTGTTTCATTTCTCAGTTGTTTGAGTGCAGTTGTCTTCCCACAGAAGCAGACCTTGGGATCCAAATTCATCGCCTGCACAGAGCACACGACCATTTACAGAACTCTGCCCTGTGCCTGAGCTCGAACATCGAGGACAGGCTTCAGCGATTCACTGTCACTCTGTCTTCACTGCATTGACTGGGCACCCTTGGCACCCACTGTCTGGGCACCCTTGGCACCCACTGTCTGGGCACCCTTGGCACCCACTGTCTGGGCACCCTTGGCACCCACTGTCTGGGCACCCACTGGGCACCCTTGGCACCCTTGGCACCCACTGTCTGGGCACCCTTGGCGCCTACCGTCTGGGCACCCTTGGCGCCCACCGTCTGGGCACCCTTGGCGCCCACCGTCTGGGCACCCTTGGCGCCTATTGACTGGGACCGGTTTACACTCATTGGGTATGATTTTTACTTGGAGTCAGGAAGAGAGCAGGGGGGTCGACTTTCGGGCGGGGAACCTGGGAGTGAAGAGAAGTCGGAATCTGTGATCGCAACTCAATTGAAGGCAATTAATTTTACTTCCCGGTTTCCCACGTGCCAGGTAGCAACGTTGACAAACTGGCTGCCTGTCGGAAGGGGAAGGAGCCACTAATCGGAGAGGTGGGGGAGATGGAGAGAGAGAGAGAGAGAGAAAGGAGATCATGGGTCATGGAAGAAATCAGAATTGGGCGGGGAGGAAATGGACAACATCAGATGGGCCTTGGAGAAGATCAGGGTGGGGAGGTGGTGGGGTGGTGGGTCCGCCATCGGGAGCAGGGAGGGGGTCCACCATCGGAGGGTCCACATCGGTGAGTTGGGGGGGAGGGGTCGGCTGATCGTGAGGGTCCAATCACAACAACTGTGCTTATTGGGCCTGGATGAAGCACTCCTGCTCCTCCTGGTCCACAAGTAGTGCAATAAAAGGCACTCGTCTCATGGATCCGGATGAGAATCAGAAGTGATGGGAAACCCGAAGAGGTAAGGTTAAATTCGTTCGACATTTCTAATACACAAACAATTAAATGCCTCAACTATCGCAATGGGGTACATTGCCCCTTTAAATATTGGCCCGCTGGCTTTAAGTGGGGATGGGACTTCTGGGTTTCTGTTGCATGCACGCACCCAAATATGCCTGGGTTAAACCGGGAAGAGCCCAGTAATTTTAACCCCCAAGAACGGACACGTTGGAGCCAGGTTGCCTTACAGCTCCCAAAACAACCGAACGCTACTGTCCACCCACCCCCAATCCACCTGTTCTTGGGGGTTAAAACACCACCCAATGACTGGGGCCGGCTCGCGCTCCCCGACCGGGGCCGGCTCGCGCTCCCCGACTGGGTCTCCTTTACACTCCATTAACTGGGACCGGTTTACATTCACTGACTAGGTGCGGTTCACACTCACTCACTGGGACCGTTTTACACTCACTCACTGGGTCGCCTTTACACTGCATTAACTGGGACTGCACTAACTCATCGTTTCCACCTTTTCTGTTGCTATGTTTCAGGCTCGTGAACGAAGGAGATTCTTCTCTTTCTTTTATCTGTCCATTAATGCAGGAAGCTTACTCTCGACCATTATCACTCCCTTACTGAGAGGTCAGTGCGGGTTTGCAATTCTCTATTTACAAGAATAGCATTTGATCTTTGGAATATTTCCTCTTGATTGTCCAGCGGTTGTAAGATGTTATTTGTTGCCCTTATAAGAAGTTGAAGAAATCCACACATGACAAGACTCGCCTCCCTCCTGTCCCTTAACCACTTTCAATTTTCGACACTTGTCTCAGTTCCTGTTCTGTATCCAGGGTGTCTCATGCTGGGAGATCGTCATGGAGATGACGATTGTCAGCAGCCCTCCAGGACCTTAGCCAAGTAACCATTTTCAATGAGTGAATGCTGCGAGGCTATTTTATCATGGAGGACATCACAGTTGAAATCAATCCTGACCTTACCCAGCATCCACACATTCCAGCAAAATTCACCAAATAGTTATCAGGAACAGGGACACCGACTGATATTTGTCCAACTGAGCCTAGAGGCCAAATGTAGCCCTCCACCCCCCCCGCACCCCTCTCTGACTGCCACCTCGGCCGAGAACAAACTTTCTTTCAAATACTGTATTCAAAGCCACATTTTTTTACCAGTACAAGTTCTCTTCATATTTTTGACCATTGAATGAAGGTCTCTCGGAAATGCACCAAATGCTTCACATACAATGAATTACTCTGAGATGCAGTTGTGTAGGCAAACACAGCAGCCATTTTGTGCAAAGAAAGGTCCCAAAATCAGATGAATGACCAGTTAATGTTTTTCTGGTGGGGTTAGTTGAAGGATAAGTGTTGGTTAGGACACCAGGAGAACTCTCTACTCTTCTTCAAATAGTGCCCTGGGATCTTTTATCAGCCACACGAACCACGGGAACAGACAGGTCCGACCTTGCTTTAAAGTCTCGTCCGATGGGCGGCACCTCCGACAATGCAACCCGTCCTCAGTGCGGGTTATATTGAGTGAAACAAAATTTGCTCTTGCAGGTTAAGATATAAACAAACGAAAACAACGGGCAGGAAAAGACCAACTGGTCCATCAAGCCTGACCACACTCATGATGCCTGGAGCATCGTGACTAGACACTCCCTAAGACCCCCGGCAGCCATGTAACCTCCTGGGAGAGGCAAAAAAACCCCAAGGCCAATAAGGGAAAAAAAATCTGGAAAATTCCTCTCCAACACCCCCCACTCCCTCTGCCTCAGGCGATCGAAACCAGACCAAGAGATCACATGGACCATACGTACGTTATATGTAAATCCGCTTACTTTTTGTATGATGTGAAGATAGAGGAGAACCTTCTTTTCTCTGTTTGGGGACCTCATTCGTTACTCACCGGTCAGATAGTAATTGCATTCAGATTCTGTAATGGTAACACGGTGTATCCACCCTCCTTGACGTTGTCTTGTTGTGTTTTTCAGCCGATGTGCAGTGCTTTGGTAAAGACTGTTACGCTCTTGCCTTTGGTGTTCCTGCTGCACTAATGGTGATTGCATTAGGTAAGCTGCAATTCCACTCTATTCTCAGCAAGTCTTTCTTGGTTGAATTCTGTGCATGTCGTTACTGGGATAATCCAACAGTCCCCCTTTCCTTTGTGCACGACGTCAAGTACTTCAGTGTTAGTTGATGCACAGGGCAAATGCAGAGTAAAGTCTCCTTGTCCTGCACCAATAAAATGCCTTAGCCCCAACCTCAGAAGTACATATATGGACTGGTGTGACAATAAATTTTTCCTTTTCTTGGTCCTAAATGGATGACCCCTTATCTTAAGACTATGACCCCTAGTTCTAGACTCTCCAGCCAGGGGAAACGGCCTCTTTGCTTCTACCCTATCAAGCCCTGAAAGAATTTTATGTGTTTTAATGCGATCATCTCTCGTTCTTCTAAACTCCAAAGAATATAGGCCCATTCTACTCAATTTGAATACAGAAGTAAATAAATTGCTGTGAAAACGTGAACATTAATTTGATTATTTTTCCCCTTTATTTAGTCGTGTTCATTTCCGGAAGTGGGATGTACAAAAAGCTTCCGCCAAAGGGAAATATATTGGTTGAAGTCTCTCAATGTGTTGGGGTGAGTGACTAAGGGAATGACTGTGATCATCCTTCTTTATAGTTAATTCACATTCCCAAATATGACTTCACTTTTAGAAGTTATTTATTGTACTTACAATAATTCTGTTGAACAGGTGATATGTGGCTATTGTTGTACAAACTCTTGGGCCACCAAATGATATTAATTGTTCCTCCGTCTCCCCCTCTCCCCGATAGAGAGTTTCCAATGGAAGACGTGCCATGAAAGGCAGGATTCTTTCCAGAACTGAGCATCAGTGGGCAATGCCATTGTGATGGGCAGTGCCAATATTCCGGGTACTGCCATTTTGTTTGGCAATGTCGCTGTATTGAGCATGATACCAATGTGCTGGCCCGAGGTCAATGTGCGGCCTACACGGTGGGCAGTAATGT
Source organism: Heptranchias perlo (assembly GCF_035084215.1). Taxonomy (NCBI): domain Eukaryota; kingdom Metazoa; phylum Chordata; class Chondrichthyes; order Hexanchiformes; family Hexanchidae; genus Heptranchias; species Heptranchias perlo. The sequence continues at coordinate 11,873,144 of NC_090331.1, read as the reverse complement.
TGTGTGGGCTGGTGCCAACGTACTGGGCAACCTCGCTCCCAATCGCAGCGTGACCTGCAGTAAACTGTTATCAGTTGCGGTGGGTACCAGTATGAGCAGGGTTACAACAATTTTTTTGTTTGCCTCATAGAGGAGAACTGATTACCCGTTGTCACTGGCTTTACCTGTAAGGACTGGAATGAATACAGATTCAATCTTATTTCTTTTAGTTCCTTGCTGAAGAGATAAATATCGCTGGGAACTAGTCTCAAATACAAAGCAGTCTCGACTGCGCTGCGTGCTCGTTGGAATCGACTGTCTGCATTTTCACTCAGAGGGTAACAGATTTCTGTATTACCTTAGCAGAGTCAGCCGTGGCTCAGTTGGTAGCACTCTCACCTCTGAGTCACAAGGTCATGAGTGCAAGGCCCACTCCAGAGACTTGGGTATAAAATTTAGGCTGACACTCCGGTACAGTGCTGAGGGAGTACAGCACTGTCAGAGGTGACGTCTATCGGATCAAACTGAGGCCCCGTCTGCCCTCTCGGGTGGATGTAAAAGATCCCTTGGCACCATTTCGAAGAAGAGCAGGGGAGTTCTACCTGGTGTCCTGGCTAATATTTATCCCTCAACCAGCATTGCTAAAACAGATTATCTGGTCATCATCACATTGCTGTTTGTGGGACCTTGCTATGCGCAAATTGGCTGCCATGTTTCCTACACTACAACAGTGACTGTGCTTCAAATGTACTTCATTGGCTGTAAAGCACTTTTGGACGTCCTGAGGTTGCGAAAGGGGCTATATAAATGCAAGTCTTTTAGCAGGGAAAGGTATTGTAGTGAACATTTCGAATGGGTTCAAAAGGCATTTAGATAAATATCTGGAGCAATGTAAACTAAATGGTGCAATTCTAAAGGGGGTGCAGGAACAGAGAGACCTGGGGGTATATGTGCACAAATCTTTGAAGGTGGCAGGACAGGTTGAGAAAGTGGTTAAAAAAGCATACGGAATCCTGGGCTTTATAAGTAGAGGCATAGAGCCACAAAAGCAAGGAGGTTATATTGAACCTTTATAAAACACTGGTTTGGCCACAGCTGGAGTATTGTGTCCAATTCTGGGCAGCGCACTTTAGGGAGGATATGAAGGCCTTAGAGAGGGTGCAGATAAGATTTACTAGAATGGGTCCAGGGATGAGGGACTTCAGTTACGTGGATAGACTGGAGAAGCTGGGGTTGTTCTCCTTAGGGCAGAGAAAATTAAGAGGAGATTTGATAGAAGTGTTCAAAATCATGAGGGGTTTAGATAAAATAAACAAAGAGAAACTGTTCCCATTATCAGAGGGGTCAAGAATCAGAGGACACAGATTTACGGTGATTGGCAAAGCAAAGGTAACATGAGGAAAAATCTTTTTATGCAGTGAGTGGTTATGATCTGGAATGTGCTGCCTGAAAGGGCGGTGGAAGCAGATTCAATCGTGGCTTTCAAAAAGGAATTGGATAAATACTTGAAAGGAAAAAATTTGCAGGGCTACAGGGAAAGAGCGGGGGAGTGGGACTAACTGGATTGCTCTTACAAAGCGCCGGCATGGGCTCGATGGGCCGAATGGCCTCCTTCTGTGCTGTAACCATTCTATGATTCTATGATAAGAGGCATTTAGAAGTATATCTGCAGAGAGAAGGGGTTGAAGGACATGGTGGGTAAGTGGGATTGAGATCAAATGAAAAAAAAAAGGGACATGCCTGTTGCGGTCCTATCCTGTTCCTAATCTCAGAGAAAGTCCCACGCAGCTCCTTTGCTACTTTTCTAGATTTGACCTTCTGAATTTCTTCGGTTCCTCCTGCATCAGGTGCAGAACCCAAGCCTCCAGGACACTTCCTGAAAAGTTATTTTTTTATTTTTTAACTTTTCCTTTGAACATTTTTCAGCGTAACTTCCCCCTGCCCATCTTTTTTCCTTCATTCAACTGAAACCCAGCAACTGAGAGACTGTTCCCAGTCTGTACTCCTGCCTACTGTCGACGCCCCTTGTAACTGGCCAGGAGAAGGTCATAGAATTGTAGGGGGTAAGTTTAACCCCCAAGACCGGTTGGTGGGAAGGTAATAATTGTAAAAATGTAAAACCCAACCCCAACTCACTTCCAACCCACCCACTTTAATGGAGGCGGGTCGAGGGGCGGGCAACCAATCCGCTCGCAGGAGGCCGGTCGCGGTGGGCGGCCAATCCGCTCTCGGGAGGCGGGTCGCGGCGGGCGGCCAATCCGCTCTCGGGAGGCGGGTCGCGGCGGGCGGCCAATCCGCTCTCGGGAGGCGGGTCGCGGCGGGCGACCAATCCGCTCTCGGGAGGCGGGTCGCGGCGGGCGACCAATCCGCTCTCGGGAGGCGGGTCGCGGCGGGCGGCCAATCCGCTCTCGGGAGGCGGGTCGCGGCGGGCGGCCAATCCGCTCTCGGGAGGCGGGTCGCGGCGGGCGGCCAATCCGCTCTCGGGAGGCGGGTCGCGGCGGGCGACCAATCCGCTCTCGGGAGGCGGGTCGCGGCGGGCGGCCAATCCGCTCTCGGGAGGCGGGTCGCGGCGGGCGACCAATCCGCTCTCGGGAGGCGGGTCGCGGCGGGCGACCAATCCGCTCTCGGGAGGCAGGTCGCGGCGGGCGGCCAATCCGCTCTCGGGAGGCAGGTCGCGGCGGGCGGCCAATCCGCTCTCGGGAGGCGGGTCGCGGCGGGCGACCAATCCGCTCTCGGGAGGCGGGTCGCGGTGGGTGACCAATCCGCTCTCAGGAGGCGGGTCGCGGTGGGTGACCAATCCGCTCTCGGGAGGCAGGTCGCGGTGGGTGACCAATCCGCTCTCGGGAGGCAGGTCGCGGTGGGTGACCAATCCGCTCTCAGGAGGCGGGTCAGTCAGTAAAATCTTTTAAGGAGGTTGCGTGCCTCCATTTTAATAGGTTTTTTATTTTTAAATCCTTGGGGCCAGGATTCATAAGAACATAAGAAATAGGAGCAGGAGTAGGCCATCCAGCCCCTCGAGCCTGCTCCGCCATTCAACAAGATCATGGCTGATCTTCGACCTCAACTCCACTTTCCCGCCCGATCCCCATGTCCCTTGATTCCCTTAGAGTCCAAAAATCTGTCATTCTCAGTCTTGAATATACTCAATGACTCAGCATCCACAGCCCTCTGGGGTAGAGAATTCCAAAGGTTCACAACCCTCTGAGCGAAGAAATTTCTCCTCATCTCAGTCCTAAATGGCCGGCACCTAACTCTGAGACTAAGACAACCTAGTTCTAAACTCTCCAGCCAGGGGAGGCAACCCCTCAGCATCCATCCTGTCAAGCCCTCTAAGAACCTTAAATGGTTCAATGAGATCACCTCTCATTCTTCTAAACTCCAGAGAATATAGGCTCATTCTACTCAAAATCTCCTCAGAGGACAACCCTCTCATCCCAGGGATTCCCAGGCCTCATGATTCTGGCCACGTAAGAGGAGGCGAGAGGGCCCAGATCGTGAGGTGAGTGCCTGCACTGCTTGTGGGCCAGGAAGAGCAGGAGTCTTTCCTCCAGGCTCAACAAGCTCACCTGCTGAGATCCCACACACGCGATCAGCCGACCCCCACCCCCCCCCACCACAACCATGTCTGACCCCCATGATGTCTCCAACTCCTCCCCCGTCGATGACCGACTCCCCCCCCCCGACCGATGCTCAACTCCCCACCGATGACCGAGTCCGCCCTCCCCCGATGACCAACCACCCTTCCCCCGATAACCAACTCCCCCTCCCCCAATGACCATTCCCGATGTCCGACCCCAAGCCCCCCGATGTCAGGTTTACCTGGCATACCTTCCCCGCTGCTTTCCCATCCGACAGACAGGCAGCCTGTCAACCTGCTTGTCCCATGCGAAACGTACTAAAAAAAATTACCAAGACATCCTGATGTCAAAATGATCAGGACGACCGGGAAACCCATACTTCCAGGTTTCCTGTCCCCCCACCCCACTCCGCCCTCCATGGCTTGGGGTAAAAATCCAAGCAATAGAATCATATAGCACAGGAGAAGGCCATTCGGCCCATTGTGCCTGTGCTGGCTCGTTGTAAGAGCTATCCAATTAGTTCCATTCCCCTGCTCTTTCCCCGTAGCCCTGCAAATGTTTTCCCTTCAAGTATTTATCCAATTCCCTTTTGAAAGTTACTGTTGAATCTGCTTCCACCGCCCTTTCAGGCCGTGCATTCCAGATCAAAGCAACTCTCGGCGTAAAAAAAATTCTCCTCATCTCTCCTCTGGTTCTTTTGCCAATGATCTTAAATCTGTGTCCTCTGGCTACCGACCCTTCTGCCAATGGAAACCGTTTCTCCTTGTTTACTCTATCAAAACCCCTCATAATTTTGAACACCTCTATTAAATCTCCCCTTAACCTTCTCTGCTCTAAGGAGAACAATCCCAGCTTCTCCAGTCTCTCCACATAACTGAAGTCCCTCATCCCTGGAATCATTCTCGTAAATCTTTTCTGTACCTTCTCTAAGGTTCTGCACCTTCCTAAAGTGCGGTGCCCAGAATTGGACACAATAATCCAGTTGTGGCTGAAGTGTTTTATAAAGGTTCAAAATAACTTCCTTGCTTTTGTACTCAATGCTTCTATTAATAAAGCCCAGGATCCCATATGCTTTTTTAGCAGCCTTTTCAACTTGTCCTGCCACCTTCAAAGATTTGTATACCAGAGATTGCCACGGCATGCCTCTCCCCTCTGTTGTACCTGCCTCCCCATGCAGCAAAACACCACAGCATCACTCAGCATCTGTTTGCTCAATGTCGGCACATGAGGCATTGAGCAGCACAGGGCTCAAACCTGCTTTCGTTCCCATTCTGCTGCACTGGACCACTCCGTCAGCTGAAAGAAAGAATAAAGACTTGCATTTATATAGCGCATTTCACAACCTCAGGATGTCCCAAAGCGCTTTACAGCCAGTGAAGTTCTTTTGAAGTGAACCTAGGTCCCTAGTATAGTTAACATTTTCTAATTTCAACGTAATTTAAAAGGGGTAACTAAGCTAAGGCAAGTCATGGCAGCAGACCTCGCACCCGTGATATGCTCCTCCTGCAAGATGTGGGAAGTCATGGACATTACCAATGTCCCTGCCGACCATGTGTGCGGGAAGTGTGTCCACCTGCAGCTACTGACCGATCGTATCTCGGAGCTGGAGCTGCGGGTGGACTCACTGTGGAGCATTCGCGATGCAGAGAAACTCGTGGATAGCACGTTTAGCGAGTTGGTCACACCGCAGGTAAAGGGTATACAGGCAGGAAGTGAATGGGTGACCACCAGGAAGAGTAAGAGATGCAGGCAGGTAGTGCAGGGGTCCCCTGTGGCCATCCCCTTCTCAAACAGATATGCCACTTTGGATGCTGTTGGGGGGGATGACTTATCAGGGGAAGGCAGCAGCAGCCAACTTCCTGGCACCACGGGTAGCTCTGCTGCACAGGCTGGGAGGAAAAAGAGTGAAAGAGCTATAGTGATAGGGGACTCAATTGTAAGGGGAATAGACAGGCGTTTCTGCGGCCGCAACCGAGACTCCAGGATGGTGTGTTGCCTCCCTGGTGCAAGGATCAAGGATGTCTCGGAGCGGCTACAGAACATTTTGGAGGGGGAGGGCGAACAGCCAGCTGTCGTGGTGCACATAGGCACCAACGATATAGGTAAAAAAGGGGATGAGGTCCTAAAAGCAGAATATAGGGAGTTAGGAGGTAAATTAAAAAATAGGACCTCAAAGGTAGTAATCTCAGGATTGCTGCCAGTGCCACGTGCTAGTCAGAGTAGAAATAGGAGGATATTTCAAATGAATACGTGGCTAGAGGAATGGTGCAAGGGGGAGGGATTCAAATTCCTGGGACACTGGAAACGGTTCTGGGGGAGGTGGGACCAGTACAAACCGGATGGTCTGCACCTGGGCAGGGCCGGGACTGCTGTCCTAGGAGGAGTGTTTGCTACTGCTGTTGGGGAGGGTTTAAACTAAAGTGGCAGGGGGTTGGGAACCTGAGCAGGGAGAGAGAGGAAAGCGTAACAGGAAGGGACAGAAGGTATGGAGTAATAGGTAAAGTGTTAAAAAAGGAAAAAGCAGGAACTAAGCGTCACAAAACAGATTTGAAAGTTCTTTATCTGAATGCACGTAGCATTCGTAATAAAATGGACGAGTTAACGGCACAAATAACTACGTATGGGTATGATCTTGTGGCCATTACAGAAACATGGCTGCAGGGTGACAACGACTGGGAATTAAATATGCCAGGGTATTTAACAATCAGGAAGGACAGGCAGGAAGGAAGGGGAGGTGGGGTGGCTATGTTAATAAAGGAAGGAATCACTGTAATACAGAGAAATGATATTGGGACAAAGCATCAAGATAATGAAACAGTTTGGGTGGAGATAAGGAATAATAAGGGAAAAAAAACATTAGTGGGCGTAGTATATAGGCCTCCTAATAGTTGCAACTCTGCTGGAAGAAGTATTAATCAGGAGATAGTCGGGGCATGTAATAAGGGAACAGCCATAATTATGGGGGATTTTAATTATCATATTAACTGGACAAATCAAATTGGGCAGAGCAGCCTTGAGGACGAGTTCATTGAGTGCATCAGGGATGGATTTCTTGAGCAGTATGTAACTGATCCTACAAGGGGGCAGGCAACCTTGGACCTGGTCCTGTGTAATGAGTCAGGATTAATTAATAATGTCCTAGTTAAGGATCCCCTTGGAACGAGCGACCACAACATGGTTGAATTCCATATCCAATTAGAGGGTGAGAAGGTTGATTCTCAAACAAGCGTACTGAGCTTGAATAAAGGAGACTATGATGGTATGAGAGCGGAATTGATTAAAGTGGACTGGGAAAATAGATTAAAGGGTAAGACGGTACATGAGCAGTGGTGTTCATTTAGGGAGTTATTTTACAACTTTCAAAATAAATATATTCCACTGAGGAAAAAAGGGTGTAAAAGAAATGACAGCCATCCGTGGCTAAGTAAAGAAATCAAGGATAGTATCCGACTAAAAACAAGGACATATAAGGTAGCCAAACTTAGTGGGAGGATAGAAGATTGGGAATTCTTCAAAAGACAGCAAAAAGTAACTAAAGGAACCAGTGGACATAGTGTATTTAGACTTCCAGAAGGCATTCGACAAGGTGCCACATAAAAGATTATTACTTAAGATAAAAAATCACGGGATTGGAGGTAATATTCTGGCATGGGTGGAGGATTGGTTATCGAACAGGAAGCAGAGAGTTGGGATAAATGGTTCATTTTCGGACTGGCAACCAGTAACCAGTGGTGTTCCACAGGGGTCGGTGCTGGGTCCCCAACTCTTTACAATCTATATTAACGATTTGGAGGAGGGGACCGAGTGCAACATATCAAAATTTGCAGATGATACAAAGATGGGAGGGAAAGTAGAGAGTGAGGAGGACATAAAAAACCTGCAAGGGGATATAGACAGGCTGGGTGAGTGGGCGGAGATTTGGCAGATGCAATATAATATTGGAAAATGTGAGGTTATGCACTTTGGCAGGAAAAATCAGAGAGCAAGTTATTTTCTTAATGGCGAGAGACTGGAAAGTACTGCAGTACAAAGGGATCTGGGGGTCCTAGTGCAAGAAAATCAAAAAGTTGGTATGCAGGTGCAGCAGGTGATCAAGAAAGCCAACGGAATGTTGGCTTTTATTGCTAGGGGGATAGAATATAAAAACAAGGAGGTATTGCTGCAGTTATATAAGGTATTGGTGAGACCGCACCTGGAATACTGCATACAGTTTTGGTCTCCATACTTAAGAAAAGACATACTTGCTCTCGAGGCAGTACAAAGAAGGTTCACTCGGTTAATCCCGGGGATGAGGGGGCGGACATATGAGGAGAGGTTGAGTAGATTGGGACTCTACTCATTGGAGTTCAGAAGAATGAGAGGCGATCTTATTGAAACATATAAGATTGTGAAGGGTCTTGATCGGGTGGATGCAGTAAGGATGTTCCCAAAGATGGGTGAAACTAGAACTAGGGGGCATAATCTTAGAATAAGGGGCTGCTCTTTCAAAACTGAGATGAGGAGAAACTTCTTCACTCAGAGGGTGGTCGGTCTGTGGAATTTGCTGCCCCAGGAAGCTGTGGAAGCTACATCATTAGATAAATTTAAAACAGAAATAGACAGTTTCCTAGAAGTAAAGGGAATTAGGGGTTATGGGGAGCGGGCAGGAAATTGGACATGAAGCTGAGTTCGGATCGGTCAATGCCCTGTGGGTGGCGGAGAGGGCCCAGGGGCTATGTGGCCGGGTCCTGCTCCGACTTCTTGTGTTCTTTAGATTTGTGGTTGGGATCAGATCAGCCATGATCTTATTGAATGGCGGAGCAGGCTCGAGGGGCCGATTGGCCTACTCCTGCTCCAATTTCTTATGTTCTTATGTTCTTATGAAGTGTAATCACCGTTGTAATGTAGGAAACGGGGCAGCCAATTTGCACACAGCAAGGTCCCACAAACAGCAATGAGATAATGACCAGATAATCTGTTTTTTAGTGATGCTGGTTGAGGAATAAATATTGGCCCAGGATGCTGGGGAGAACTCCCCTGCTCTTCTTTGAAATAGTGCCATGGGTTCTTTTACATCCACCTGGGAAGGCAGATGGGGCCTCGGTTTAACGTCTCATCAGTAAGATTGCACTGTATACAAGTTTACTGGGCTGGGTGCAATTGTGCTCTTTTGCTCCACTGACGACACTAGTCATCCCTCAGTAACCCGACCAGAAAGTAGGGAATCCAAGCAAAATGTCTTCACACAAAGAGAATGTGGAACACACTGTCGCAAGAAGGCTATAGATACTGATTGAAGAATTTAAAAAGGGAGATAGATCGTTATTTGGGGAGTAAGGGTATTAAGTGACATGGAGAAAGCATGAGGAACTAGCATTGAAAAGATAGAGCTGCTATGGCTAACAAAATGGTGGAGCATCTTCGATGGGCCGAATGGCCTCTTCCTGTTTCCATGTTCCCAGCTCTTCATGGCTCGTTGCATTTTTACATGTTAAAGATTGAACTGGTTTCACTTATGACTCAATCTTTGAACTTTTCATTGGCTAAAATGACAACCTTTGAAAATGTTTTTTTTTAGCCAATTAAGGGCCAATCTTTTGGAAGTTGTTTGAATGATAGAAGTGGTGAGGCAAGAGAAAAAAGTAAGAAAAGTAAGTTTTTTTTTAAAAATGGCCCGAGTAGATAGATTGGGTAACATTGAAATTAAAATCAAAATAACATAAATAGAACAGAGAGAACGGGGAAAATAGAATGGGGGGAAAATTGGATAGGGCCTGTTTTTGGGCGGGAGCAGCGCGATCCGATATTACCCGCGTCCAATGGTCCCTGTGCAGGCAGGACGAGATTTTCGTCAGGCCTGAGGACTCACCTGCAATCTGCATTGGAAATCAGCGTTGAACGAGCATTCCATGCCATTCGCACTTTCCACCAGCAGGGGGAGATCCAATCTCTTAAAGGCAGGCTGTCTGTTAGAGATCTCTTAAAGGTAGCTGATACCTGTTATTTGCTGAATATAACAGCCTGCTGTCCGCAAGGAGCCTGAACGGAGATCAGACATTGCACACGTAAAGCACAGATGCAGGTCCCATCCCTATGTTTACATACTGATGAGTTATGTTAAAACATTGAATAAAGGTTGTGCACCACAAATTCCCACATCCACCAATCTGCATACCAGACCTCACCAATCTGCCGATCAGAGAGTCTGTACATCAAGGTTCTCTGCTGATGCACCAGAGGCTTTGGTGCAAGAGGTGGACAGAAGGAGGGACATCCTATATCCGCGGGGGGGTGGGGGGAGCAAGAGGCCCTCCAGACATACACCCAAAAGTCAGTGGGAGGCAGTAGAGGATGAAGTCAATGCCAGGCGCACAGCATCATGAACATGGATGCAGTACAGGAAGAAGTTCAATGCTTTGACATGAGTGGTCAAGGTGAGCGAGGTCAACTGTCAAGTGATATCTCCTACCAACTACACCACGAGCCGCATCCACTCCTCCATGCACTAAACCCCCCAACACCCACCTACCAACAAACTCTTTCCATCAGAACTCAACTCTTCAAATCAGATGCTTCCTCTCATCCTCACACGTTGCTACTGTTGCAAGCCGTCAAACCACAACTCACAGGCCACACACACTGGCAGCTATTCATAAATGACAGGCACATTGCCCAGACCCACGTCCCGCTTTCTTGTAGGAGAAGGTAGCGCATATCAGTAGGCAGCAAGTGGTAGTGGCATTCAGCCCCTCGAGCATGTTCCGCCATTCAATGAGATCATGGTGGAGCTGTGACCTAATTCCATATTTCCACCTTAACCCCATATCCCTTAATATCCTTGGTTCACTGAAATCTATCAATCTCATATTGAGAATTCACAATTGAGCTAGCATCAACTGTCGTTTGCAGAAGAGTTTCCCAAACTTCTCCCAACCTTTTCATGTAGAAGCATTTCCTAACTTCACTCCTGCACGTCCTGGCTTTAAATATGAGGCCATGTCCCTACGTCCTCATATTCAAGTGTAGCAGACCTCCAAAAACAGTTGTAAATGTGCGGGCAGCCAGAAGTAATAATCCAGCCACTAACCTGTAAATCCTGCATAGTCCCTTTAAATAGCGCTGGCAGGGGGTCCTTCAGGCACTTTAAGACACGTTCAGATGGTCGGGGTTAAGACTGTGCGTTGAATTGAGCGTTAAGTCCCAAAATCGTGTGTATCACTTTAAATCAGCGTTATACACTGATTGAAGCCATTTTCTCCCTACTTTACATGATTCTAGCGTTCGTTATCTGCGCCTGCGCTAACTCCTATACCAAGAAAGCGTCTGGCGCACGTCACGCTGGAAACGTGTCCGAGAGGCCGTGTAGCGCCAAAATAACTGGCGTTACACGGCCCAATTTAGCGCCCAAAATGTAGGAAAGAGATTCCAGTGTGGGCAGGAGAAAAATATTTACAATTTGTTTTCAGCTTAATGCTGTTTTTTAAGTAGTTTTAGCCTGAAAGGGTGAAAACAGATTCAATAATAACTTTCAAAAAGGAATTGGATAAATACTTCAAGGGGAAAAATGTACAGGGCTATGGGGAAAGGGCAGGGGAGTGGAATTAATTGTATGGCTCTTTCAAAGGGCACAGGCAGGATGGGCTAAATGGCCTCCTTCATTGATGTGTCATTCTATGATTCTATGATTAGTCATTTAGTAGATTGGAGCAGCAACACAGCCCGGTAAGACATAAGATTTGCTACTGAGATAGTCCTGACACATGACTAGCTGTATTGCTGCAATGTTAGTGTTTGTTTCAGCATTGTGGAGTGTGAGTTCAAAACTTTTTCTGAAAATGAAAATGGCCTCTCCAGAGAGACTGACAGATCCCTGGACCCACGAGCAGCCTAACTTAATGGGTATTTTATCAAAAATTCTCGGATCATTTGCTGAAGAAAAGTGCGCTGGAGGGTCACAGTGCAATGGTAGCGAGATTTATTAGGCCATGTTTTAAAAAGAATTGTCCTCTCTTACAGTTTTCAATAGCTAACCGTTGGAGGTATCGTGCCAGCAATTATCCAAAGAGGGAACATTGGCTTGACTGGGCGGCAGAAAAATATCCAGTTATGTGAAACTCTTTTGTTGAATTCTTTGAATACCTTATTGTGCAGCTTTTTGAAATATTTATATATATATATATATATATATATATAAAAATAAAGGCTTCTCTTACACAATTTTTAAACGCTTTTTTTCTTACAGAAACAACTTATAAAAGAAATTAAGATGGTGTCCCGAGTCCTGTTGCTCTATCTCCCTCTTCCGATGTTCTGGGCACTCTTTGACCAACAGGTAAAGGACGTTTTCATCTGGGGTTCAGGCTGGGAGTCACCTCAAGATCGGCTACTCTGGCCTTTTAAGAGGACTTGAAACTATTGCGCAAAAATCTTAAAGGAATTTGTGTTTCACAAGGCTGAGCTACGAGGGCTGATTCGACAATCTTGGGCCCTTTTGCCTCAAAAGAAGGCAAGTGAAGGGGGCACCTTAAGGAAGTGTATATGATATTAAACAATATAGAGGTGATAAACCTGGAACATGACTTCATGGTAAACCAAGACACTGCAAGAAAGAGGCAGATTTTCCAAGTAGGGAAGGGCAAATCGAGGACTGATGTCTGGAAGACTTTCTTCAGACAAGTAATTAACATGTAGGACAGACTTCCAGGAAGAGTAGTAGAGGTGAGAGCCTTCGAGTCATTCAGGGACTTGTTGGGTGGTGCAACAGGAGTTGCGATGGGCCGAGTCGCCTTATTCCTCCAGTGAAACTTTCACCCCATCAGTCTGGGAACTAACTCTTTATTAAAGGTAACTTTACCTTTGAGTGCTAACTCACTTTGCGGGCAGTCTATTCCTCTCAGTTTGTCTCAGTTAAGACAACAGGCGTGGTCGCTGAAAGTTAGCACTGCAGTCTTGTGTTTTAAACTCATGCATTGCTTGCCAGTTTAATTTTGTCACAAAGCAAAATGCAGCCTCATTATCCAAAGTACCACTGAAGTCCTGCAAACCCGCCTCGTAATATAACTTTGCTCCTGTGCGACTTTCTCTCCCGGTTGACTTCAACGGAAATCAAAATCAGGAGAGACATTAAACGCGATACCGACTCGCCGTCACTTGTTTTACACCGTCGCACAAAGTCAAGATCTACCCCCCCAGAAAGTCACACAGGAGCAAAGTTATATTACGAGGCGGGTTTGCAGGACCTCAGTGGTACTTTGGATAATGAGGCTGCATTTTGCTTTGTGACAAAATTAAACTGGCAAGCAATGCATGAGTTTAAACACAGGACTGCAGTGCTAGCTTTCAGCGACCACGCCTGCTCTCTTGACCGAGACAAACTGAGAGGAGTCCCAAGGTCTATAAATCTTTTGAAACATGCCAAAGTTATCAGTCCAGACTGAGATCAATAGATTTCAGAGAATATAGGCCCATTCTACTCAATCTATCCTCATATGTGAGTTCTAAAACGGGCAATGACCCTATAAACAGACGTAATACCCTGGGCCTCCCATAGCGCCCTGGTTGGCCCATAATTGTGGTTCTTCTATGTTGTTTACTTATTTTCCCTGCCAGGATTTGGCTGAATTGTGATGTACCAGTTCCACTCCACCCCCCACCCCACACAACACATGGGAGAATACATAAGAACATAAGAAATAGGAGCAGGAGTAGGCCATACCGCCCCTCGAGCCTGCTCCGCCATTCAATAAGATCATGGCTGATCTTCGACCTCAACTCCACTTTCCCGCCCGATCCCCATATCCCTTGATTGCCTTAGTTTCCAAAAATCTATCGATCTCAGTCTTGAATATACTCAACGACTCAGCGTCCACAGCCCTCTGGGGTAGAGAATTCCAAAGATTCACAACCCTCTGAGTGAAGAAATGTTTCCTCATCTCGATCCTAAATGGCCGACCCGTTATCTTGAGGCTATGGCCTCCAGTTCTAGACGCTCCAGCCAGGGGAAACAGCCTCTCAGCATCTACCCTGTCAAGCCCTGTAAGAATTTTATACGTTTCAATGAGATCACCTCTCATTTTTCTAAACGCCAGAGAATATAGGCCCATTCTACTCAATCTATCCTCATAGGACAATCCTCTCATCCCAGGAATCAATCTAGTGAACCTTCATTGCATCCCCTCCAAGACAAGTATATCCTTCTCTAGGTAAGGAGACCAAAGCTATACACAGTACTCCAGGTGTGGTCTCACCAGAGCCCTATATAATTGCAGTAAGACTTCCTTCCTCTTATACGCCAACCCCCTTGCAATAAAGGCTAACATACCATTTGCCTCCCCAATTGCTTGCTGTGCCTGCATGTTAACTTTCTGAGATTCACGTACAAGGACACCCAAATCCCTCTGAACACCAACATTTCTTAGTCTCTCACCTTTTAAAAAGAATAGTCTGCAGACACTTATGGGCCAGCATATTTGTGAAGCTTTAAGAAAAACCAGGTGTGTGTAAAGAGTGGCGTAATGGGGGGAGAAAGCAGTGTGATTATCAGTTCATGCCCTTGAGTACTCTCTGCCAGTTTTTTGAAATGCTGGCAAGAATTTGAGGGGGAAAAAGGCCAATTGTTCTCGTAAACACCTTGTTAACATTCAGAAAGGAGCATCGAGGCTCTCGAGGCACAAGGTGTGTTCGTTCCCCGCTGTAAGCGAGGATTGCCGGCATCAGGGGTGGTGAGAAGCAGGGAAGAGTAGCAGAATTTTCCGACTGTCACCACGGACGTGGCAGCCTCTATCGGGCATATCGTGGTGGAGGATGAGAGTGATTTGCGGGAGCACACAAGGGAAGTCATAGTCAGCACTGTCCCCAGGTAGCACGTCAACCATAACAGAGCCCGTTACCTCATCATGGCAGGGGAACAACAACAACAACTTGCATTTATATAGCGCCTTTAACGTAGTAAAACGTCCCCAAGGCGCTTCACAAGAGCGTTAGCAAACAAAATTTGACGCCGAGCCAAATAAGGAGAGATTAGGACAGGTGACCAAAAGCTTGGTCCAAGAGGTAGGTTTCAAGGGGGGTGATTTTAAACCCCAAGAAGGGGTGGGTTGGGGGCGGGCGGGAGTTGAAAATAGTTGGGGTTTTTTTGGGTCGCAACCGCAAAATTTTCGGACTTTGCGTTCCCAGTGGGAAGCCTGGACTTTTACGCGCCGGCGTTAAACCCGGAAATAAACCCGTTCGCAAAAATTGTGTTTAGTTTTCATTTTCTTTGAGCACTTTCGCTTATTAGTTATAAAAAATTTTGGAAGGTGGGGAAAAGGGCTGTTTGACCGAGAGTCAAGAATCATCCAATTGGGTAATGAAGAGCCTGTTCATTTCCCAGTTGGCCATGGGAAAGTGGTGCACAGTGAGAATGGACCTAGTATCGGGTGACCGTGTGGGGCAGGAGGTCATGTGAAGACATCTCCGGGAATATGTCCAACCAGAGTTGGCAACCCCACTAAAGGCCATCACCTGGTAGCCATTTTGTCTTTAAACATGAGAGCAGTGGGGATCGTGACACGGTGATTCGGTCCATGTAAATTCCTTCCTGAAGTGCATTCACTCTCCCATCGTGGTGGGTATAACATAAATTACTTAAATTGGGACATTTTACTGCGTTAAAGGCACCATATAGATGCAAGCTGTTGTTGTTGTTGTTGTTGTTGTTGAATCTGCTATAGCTTCTGGCATTCTTCTCGTGCCCTTTTGCGAAATGGGAAATGGGAACAAAAAGAAACGATGCAGCTTGGGTTTTTATTTGGTGACTTACGATATCTTGTTCTAACGTGTGCCGTGTTTCAGCCGTGGCTCAGTGGGTCGCACTCTCGCCTCTGAGTCGACAGGTGGAGGGTTCAGCGTCCCACCTCAGAGACTTGAGCACATAATCCGGGCTGACACTCCAGTGCAGTACTGAGGGAGTGCTGCACTGTCGGAGGTGCCGCCTTTCAGATGAGACGTTAAACCGAGGCCCCGTCTGCCCTCTCAGGTGGACGTAAAAGATCCCATGGCACCATTTCAAAGAAGAGCCCGGTGTCCTGGCCAATATTTATCCCTCAACCAACACCACACAAAACAGATGATCTGATGATTATCACATTGGTGTTTGTGGGACCTTGCTGTCACATTTCCTACATTACAATAATGACTACACTTCAAAAGTACTTCATTGGCTGTAAAGCACTTTGGGATGTCCTGAGGTTGTGAAAGGCGCTAGATAAATGCAAGGCTTTCTTTCGAAGGCTCCCTCTCTGGCTAAGCAATTTCACCAAAGATGGTGGGCCCAGTAGCAGGGTGTTTCTGCTCTCCTGTTCTCAGTGGTTCTGCTCTGCCCCTCTCCGCTCCTCCAGCACTATAATATTTAAGAGGGGATCGTTCCCTCCTGACTCCATTACCAGCTCCTGCTGCTGATTTCAAATATGAAACTGGGCAGCAGGATGGATACAGAGGGAGGAGATTTAAAGTCAACAGTGGGGCCCAGGTGCTGACGTTGGGATCGAGGAAGAGGAAGAGGCAGTCGTTAAAATCTCACAGCATCAGAGGACTAAATGGTTGAAACGAGAAAGAGAGGGAACTTGTGAAAAAAAAACTGCAGGTTACTACACTTCAGAAGTACTTAATTGGCTGTAAAGCGCTTTGGGACGGCCTGAGGTCATGAAAGGCGCTATATAAATGCAAGTCTCTCTTTCTAACACCCAAAGTCAACAATTAAAATTGTCGTTAATTTGTACCCAGGGATCTCGATGGACACTACAGGCCACCAGAATGAATGCCAACTTTGTAAGTAAGCAGTGATCAGTATCTCTTCCAGCACAATCATACTAAATAGAGTATAACTTGTTAATATTTTCTCATTAGCTGCTGGTATTAACATTTTGAATCTTCATATTTCAGGGTGGATTTATCATTCAACCTGACCAGATGCAGGTAACGTGGAATAGATTTTAACCTCTTGACAATTAAGATCTGTTTGGAAATAGGAAGTGAAAGTTTCTGTTGGTGCTGTTTGGTGGTGTGACTGGGGCCAAAATTTTAACTCGGAGAAACGGGTGGGTTGGGGACGATAAAAATTTATTAAATCTAAGCTTGACTCCGACCCGCCTCCGACCCGCCCATTTCCGGTTTAAACGGAGGCGGGACGAGGGGCGGGCGAAGAATCCGCTCACAGGAGGCGGGTCGGTCACTAAAAGCTTTCAAGGAGGCCTCAAGCCTTCATTTTTACAGCTTTTTTTGTTTAACCCCGGGGGCTGGGATTCCCGGCCCTTCTACTTTACGTTATGCAACAGGAGGCGAGAAGTGCCTTTATAGCACAGCAACTAAGTTCCTTTACAGCACAGCATGCGGGCCAGGGGGAGCAGGAGTATTTCCTCCAGGCCCAATAAGCTTAACTACAACAACCCCCTCCCCCTCCACAATCTCCACCACCCCCCCCCCACGATCTCCGCCCTTCCCAAATCTCCCTCCCCCAAGATCTCCACCCCCCCCCCCAACGATATCCCAACCCCTCAAGATCTCCCCCCAAGATTTCCTTCCCATGATCTCTGACCCCACCCCAAGATCCCCCCCAACGATCTCCCCCCCCATGATCTCCGAACCCCCTCCCCCACGATCTCCGAACTCCCCCTCGATCTCCGACCCCCGATGACTCCCGAACCCCCCCCCCCCCATCTAAGACTTACCTTCTTGCATCCGCTTCCTGGCTCCTTTCCCGTCCGACTGAGACCAGCCTGTCAATCTGGCCGGCCTGTCGGGCGGGAAACCAACAAAAATTAAATAAAAGACGTCCTTACGCCAAAATCGTAAGGACGTCCGGAAAACCCGTACTTCCGGGTTTCCCATCAGGAGCTCTCCCCCCCCACCGCCGCCTTCCCGGCTCCGTGTTAAAATTTAGGCCTGGGCGTCAGTTATGTCAACTGTGTCCATTTTAATCAAAATGCTAAAGCACATTGTTTGCTTCCGTCATCTGACAAACAATTTTTAATGTTTTTTTGTGTATCTTGCGTTGATCTTGTGAGAGATTTTATTGTTGTGAAATGGAACGATTTACATTTCAGGCAACCGACCTTAACATCAAGCACTCCCAACCGCATATACAAGGGTTATATGTAGAATAAAGCTCTCTCTATTCTGTCCCATGTGTAAACAATTTTACAACACCAAGTTATAGTCCAACAATTTTATTTTAAAATCCACAAGCTTTCGGAGGCTTCCTCCTTCCTCAGGTGAATGTGGAAATGAAATCGCCCCCCAAGATCTCCCCCCAAGATCTCCCCCCAAGATCTCTGACCCCACCCCAAGATCCCCCCCAACGATCTCCCCCCCCCCCCCATGATCTCCGAACCCCCTCCCCCACGATCTCCGAACTCCCCCTCGATCTCCGACCCCCGATGACTCCTGACCCCCCCATCTAAGACTCGAAATGATATTCTGTCCCAGTAATGTTCCTCAGTCCTAACCTCAAGAACACATCCTTTACTGTGACAGTGTGTCATTTTTCCATTTCCCAAACCAGCCATCCTGTGGCCTTCTGCCTCAATGTACTCCCGCTTCAAATTCCCTCCAATCCTGAAGTCTCTAACTTCTCTAGCCTCTCCACAATTTTGTTGGTCATGGGGACACGCTAATAGGTGTCTGCTTGGCTGCATCGGTAACATTTGCACTTCTGTTCAAAAGCAGTGGGTTCAAGTTACATTCCAGGACTTGAGCACCCAGGAGTAAACATTCTGCTCCTGGCACGCACCGGGAGTGCATATCGAGAAACTGCACCGCCCAGCCCATCAATTTCCCATCCATTCAAATCAATGGGGTGGAAAATCACAGGCCGAGAGTGCACAATTCCCTGACTCCAACCACTTGTACATCCCTCCCACCCTTCACCCTACCGTTGGCGGCCGAGCCTTCAGCCGCCTAGGCCCTGAGCTCTGGAATTCCCTCCCCAAACCTCATCCGCCTCGCCACCTCTCTCCCCTCCTTTTGAGATGCTCCTTAAAACCTACCTCTTTGACCAAGCTTTTGGTCACCTGTCCTGATATCCCCTTCTTTGGTTCGGTGTCAGTTTTTGTTTGATAATTGCTGCTGTGAAGCGCCTTGGGATGTTTTACTACGTTAAAGGCACTATATAAATACAGGTTGTTGCTGTTATTGTAGTAAAGTGTTTCTGAGAGCATAAAACTTTATATAAATACAAGTCTCTATATTATGTAATCCTATTAATTGCTTCTTGCTTGTTTTTATTTTTTTTACACACAGACTATTAACGCCATTTTGATTGTTATTTTTATTCCAATCTTTGATGTGGGCATTTATCCTCTCATTGGGAAATGTAAAATCAACTTGACGTAAGTATTAATGAACCTTTTAAGTAACACTTTTACTCTCTAATCTCAATAACGTACTGTTATTACCTGAGGAAAGGAGAACATTGTGTTACCATGTATGTCTGTGAATTGTTGGAGTAAGCCTTGTAACTCTGAGATTGAATTAAACAGAACAGTCCATAAACGTGCCACCTCCCAAACCCATGACCTCCACCACCCAGAAGGACTAGGGCAGCAGGTGCATGGGAACACCACCACCTCCAAGTTCCCCGCCGAGTCACACACCATCCCGACTTGGAAATATATCGGCCGTTCCTTCATCGGCGCTGGGTCAAAATCCTGGACCTCCCTACCTAACAGCACTGTGGGAGAACCTTCACCACACGGACTGCAGCGGTTCAAGAAGGCGGCTCACCACCACCTTCTCAAGGGCAACTAGGGATGGGCAATAAATGCCGGCCTTGTTAGCGACAGACATATTCCAAGAATGATTTTTTTCTTTAAGAACAGCGTGGTACTGGCTAGGAGGAGCCCCATTACCATCCCTAGCCTGTGCTGAGTTAGCTGATCTCCACCGGGCAGCAGTTTCAATGTTACACTTGGTCTCATCAACCCTGGAGCAGGGAGGGTTAGAAAGAAAGAAAGACTTGCATTTATATAGCGCCTTTCACGACCCAGGATGTCCCCAAGAGGTTTACAGCCAATGAAGCACTTTTGAAGTATCTTCACTGTTGTAATGCAGGAAATGTGGCAGCCAATTTGCAAGATCCCACAAACAGCAATGTGATAATGACCAGTTAACCTTTTTTTTTAGTGGTGTTGGTTAAGGGATTAATATTGACCCAGGACACCGGGAGAACTCCCCATGTCTCCAACTGCCCCACCCCCACACTCCCACCATTGATCACCCAAAGTGTCCATCCTCGCGGCACCCCACTGTCCCATGGCCAATTGGAAAGCAAACATTACTCTTCATTACCCAATTGGATGATTCTTGACTGTCAGTCAAACAGCCTTTTTTTCATATCTCCGATATTTTTATAACTAATAAACAACAACAACAACAACGTGCATTTATATAGCGCCTTTAATGTAGTAAAACATCCCAAGGCGCTTCACAAGAGCGTTACCAAACAAAATTTGACATCAAGCCACATAAGGAGAGGAGATATTAGGACAGCTTGGTCAAAGAGGTAGGTTTGAAGGAGCATCTTAAAAGAGGAGAGAGAGGCAGAGAGGTTTAGTGAGGGAATTCCAGAGCTTAGGTCCTAGGCAGCTGAAGGATTGCTTCTTCATAGACCTGTAGTTTGGAAGTCCCAATTGTAATCTTTTCCTGTGAATGGCATCATACTACAAGGATGTGGAGAAGACTAAGAGACTGAACAAACAGCACAAAAACTAAATGAAAACGCAGTGAAGCCCCTCTGCATAAATTGGACTATTCTTTATATCTATAATAAATAATATGTACCAGAGTGATTTCAACACTGTAACATAATTCTTGCATTCAGGAGCTGGTTACAAGCTCCTCAACTAGATTACAGCCTGTAACTCACTCCCGGGTATCCATTATTCTATATTTAAACCATCTGAACCCCTCGATTAGATTCCAGCCTGTAACTCACTCCCAGGTATCCATTATTCTATATATAAACCATCTGAACCCCTCGATTAGATTCCAGCCTGTAACTCACTCCCGGGTACCCATTATTCTATATATAAACCATCTGAACCCCTCGATTAGATTCCAGCCTGTAACTCACTCCCAGGTATCCATTATTCTACATATAAACCATCTGAACTCCTCGATTAGATTCCAGCCTGTAACTCACTCCCGGGTATCCATTATTTTATATATAAACCATCTGAACCCCTCAATTAGATTCCAGCCTGTAACTCACTCCCGGGTATCCATTATTTTATATATAAACCATCTGAACCCCTCGATTAGATTCCAGCCTGTAACTCACTCCCGGGTATCCATTATTTTATATATAAACCATCTGAACCCCTCGATTAGATTCCAGCCTGTAACTCACTCCCAGGTATCCATTATTCTATACATTAACCATCTGAACCCCTCGATTAGATTCCAGCCTGTAACTCACTCCCGGGTATCCATTATTGAGGATTAAGGTAAACCGCATATAAAAAAAGCAGCACAAAAATATTATTTAGAAGAGTAAAAATAATACATTATTTAATATGATGGCTTTAGGCATGATCTCCACCTGTGCTGCACTCAAAAAAGGTCACCCATGATGTACGAGGAACATGTTGGTACTTGCCTCAGCCGAGCCCCCTCATCCCAACTTAAACATGCCCAGCCTTGAATTTCGGGTCTCTTTGCGCAATTGTCTGTGCTGAGGGAGTTCGGAGAGTGATTAGAAACCTGCTGAGCCTCACTCACGGTTTTTGAGATGCCTCGTGACTTCCCCAACCACCTTCCTCCGCTCCACCTCATGAGAAATCAATCACCCCTTAGCCGTCCGTCTGAAAACAACACCCCGCTGGGCTTTACTGTGCCGCAAGTCCCTCTAAGCTGCAAACCTTCTTCTTTCTCCGCTTGTCCGTAGGCCCCTCAAACGGATGACGGTTGGGATGGTGCTGGCGGCTCTGGCATTCGTTGCAGCGGCTGTTGTGGAGATTGAAGTGCAGGTAGGGCAGGTTGAGAAAGCGGTTAATAAAAAGCCTACGGGATCCTGGGCTTTATAAATAGAGGCATTGAGTACAAAAGTACGGAAGTCATGATGAACCTTTACAAAACACTGGTTTGGTCACAACTGGAGTATAGTGTCCAATTATGGGCACCGCACTTTAGGGAAAGATGTGAAGGCCTTGGAGGGGGTGCAGAAAAGATTTACCAGAATGGTTTCAGGGATGAGGGACTTCAGTTACATGGATAGACTGGAGAAGCTGGGGTTGTTCTCCTTTGGAGCAGAGGAGGCTGAGAGGAGTTTTGATAGAGGTGTTCAAAATCACGAGGGGTCTAGACAGAGTAGATAGAGAGAAGCTGTTCCCATCGGCAGAAAGGTCGTAAACCAGAGGACACAGATTTAAGGTGATTGGCAAAAGAACCGAAGGCAACGTGAGGAAAATCTTTTTTACGCAGCGAGTGGTTATGATCTGGAATGCACTGCCTGAAAAGGTGGTGGAGGCAGATTCAATCATGGCTTTCAAAAGGAAATTGGATAAGTACTTGAAGGGAAAAAATTTGCAGGGCTAGAGGGAAAGGGCGGGGGGAGTGGGACAAACTGGATTGCTCTCGCAGAGAGCCAGCACGGGCTCGACGGGCCGAATAGCCTCCTTCTGTGCTGTAACCATTCTATGATTCTATGATTCTAGGTACAAGTAACGGGTAGAATCCCACCCGCTCTGTGTGGGCGATAAAAGAATTTTATTGGAAACAATCGGACAGGGTTCGATTTTTCTGTTGTTTGCTCCACTTAGACTCGCCACTCTTTGCTAAGCTCGCAAAAAAGAATGGCGGCAGAATAAGGCAGAGAGGGTTGGTAACCAGAGGACACAGATTGGCCAAAAAGAACCGGGGGGGGGGGGGGGGGAGATGAGGAGAAACCTTTTTTAAAGCAGCGAGTTGTTACGATCTGGAATGCACTGCCTGAAAGGGTGGTGGAAGCAGATTCCACAGTAACTTTCAAAGGGGAACTGGATAAATACTTAAAAGGGAAAAAGTTGCAGGGCTATGGTGAATGAGTAGAGGTAATGGGACTAATTAGATAGCTCTTTCAAAGAGCTAGAACAGGCACGATGGGCCGAAAGGCCTCCTTCTGTGCTGTATGATTCTATGATTCTAAGAAGTCCTCGGTTCTAATATTTACTTTGCTGATGATGAAAATTCATAATCTATGTATCTATCTAAATGTTTTAATATTGTCTGTCACACTTCAGACGTTACACTTCAAAGTGACACACATATTAAAAAAAACGCAGGAAGAAAGTTAATAATTTCTTGCTGGGTTTTTTTTCCAATGTGGAGCTAGAAAGTTACCTTCCGATCTGCAGACGTCCCTCACCAAACATCCATTGATCTCTGGTTGACCTCAAGCTATGTTTACTCGCAGGAATTAGTCTTTGTGGCCGTAAAAGCACAACCCCAATTAAACACAGCTCCGTATTAGCAGCAGCATAATACACTACGCAGTATAACAATCTTACTGTGACACTTACTGTCATTCACTTACTGGCGTGAGCAACACCATGGGACATTCACAAGTTGCCTTAACAACTAACACTCTGCCGTAAAATTAGCGGCGGGAAAAGAAAACAGACCTCCTTTTTAAAAAATCGGAACGGTTTGAGTGTTCAGTTTAGATTCTAGAAACTTCCAGCTGCGCCAATCCAAAAGCGCGCTGCCCAGTCTGGGTGGCAACTGCAGGTTGACCACGAGAACAGGACAGAAGCTGCTTGTGTACCCCTCCCCCCTTAACAGGATGCGCCATGAAGGAAGGGGAGTGGAGGGGTGGACAAGCAATCGTAAAATGGCACTGGTAGAATTTTGTTTTCGTCTGAGTATCACGCAGGCCTCAGGTGAAAATTACACGCAGATCAAAGCACAAAACAGACGTTAACATTTTTTTAATTGTTATTATTAATAATTCTCGGGCTGTGGTCATCGCTGGTAAGGCCGACATTTATCGCCCTGAGTAGCAACTAAGAGGCTTGCCAGGACACTTCAGAGGGTAGTTAAGAGTCAACCACATTGGTGTGGGACTAGAGTTATGTTTAGGCCCAGACCGGGTAAGGACGGCAGGTTTCCTTCCCTAAAGGACATTTGTGAACCAATTAGGGTTTTTTACGACAGCTTCACAGTCACTTTTACTGATACCAGCTTTTTATTTCCAGAATTCAAATTCTCAAACTGCAATGGTGGGATTTGAATTCACGTTCTGCTGGATTATTAGTCCAGGCCTCTACACCACACGACCGTACCCCTATTTTACATTGTTTTACAAAAATAAAACCATCAGTCAGGTTTGAAAGGCCCCTATTTTGCTTGTTTTTTTTTATTGATATCCTTTTACTTTTCAGAGAACAGTGGTGCCTGAGCCCACAGCTAAAGAAAACTACGTTCAGTTCCTAAACCTGGCCGATAAAAATGTACAGATCGCTCTCCAAGGACATGGGAGCTTTCCAGTCACGATGGCGCCCTTTCAGGTAAACATCAGCACTACCTTACACTCGCGCTCCTCCCGCTGGCCTCAGTTTGCTGTAAAACAATGAAAGGGGAAGGTGTAACCTGTCTTTTAAAAAAAAAATTCGCCCTCCTCTCTTGAAGGCGCTTCCTTGTGCTGAGGTACAGTTTCATAGAAACATAGGAACAGGAGTAGGCCATTTAGCCCCTCGAGCCTATTCCGCCATTCAATTAGATCATGGGTGCCTGGAGCCCTCCGGAAACTCATCCTTGTCGATATGAACCTTTATAAAACACTGGTTCGGCCACAACTGGAGTACTGATCCCAATCCTGGGCACCGCACTTTAGGAAGGAAGTGAAGGCCTTAGAGAGGGTGCAGAAAAGATTTACTAGAATGGTTCCAGGGATGAGGGACTTCAGTTACGTGGATAGACTGGAGAAGCTGGTATTGTTCTCCTTAGAGCAGAGAAGGTTAAGAGGAGATTTGATAGAAGTGTTCAAAATCATGAAGGGTTTAGATAGAGTAAATAAAGAGAAACTGTTCCCATTGGTGGAAGGGTTGAGAACCAGCGGACACAGATTTAAGGTGATTCATAAAAGAACCAAAGGCGACATGAGGAAAAACTTTTTTACGCAGCGAGTAGTTATGATCTGGAATGCGCTACCTGAAAGGGTGGTGGAAGCAGATTCAATCGTGGCTTTCAAAAAGGAATTGGATAAATACTTGAAGGGAAAACATTTTCAGGGCTACGGGGAAAGAGCGGGGGAATGGAAGTAACTGGATCGCTCTTACAAAGAGCCAGCACGGGCTCGATGGCCAAATGGCCTCCTTCTGCGCTGTAACCAGTCTATGATTCTATGCACGCGCTCACATACACTTTCCAAAGCAATCACTCGATAGCAGTTGGAAGCAGGTTCCTTAAATGACTTTCCCCTCCATAGCCCAGAGGTGCTGAGTCTAATCGTGTGCTCTGAGACTGCTCATGTCTCCTCCGTCCCCACGAGCTGCGTTATGAGCTCCATTCCTAGTTCAGGATTCTTGCCAGAAAGACTGTGTTGAAATATATCCTGAGATTTGAACTTGAGGAAAAGCTTCACGAAGATTTACCTTGAAGGTGCCACCTCGGGTCGATTGGCTCCATTAGGTTAAGCACGGTCATTGTAAATTGGCTGAGAAGGGAAAAGGCACAAAGTAAAGTCGCCTTTTCTCACCTCTGTAATTTCTTATGTTCTCACCTTGGACTGTACCTGATGTGGGAGATCTCAGTTCACTGCTTCACCCGCATCAACAACAACAACAACTTGCATTTATATAGCGTCTTTAACGTAGTAAAATGTCCCTAGGCTCTTCACAAGAGTGATCATCAAACAAAATTTGACACCGAGCCACATGAAGTTTGGTCAAAGAGGTAGGTTTTAAGGAGCGTCTTAAAGGAGGAGAGAGAGGTGGGGGGGTTTAGGGAGGGAATTCCAGAGCTTAGGGCCTAGGCAGCTGAAGGCACGGCCGCCAATGGTGGAGCGATTAAAATCGGGGATGCGCAAGAGGCCAGAATTGAAGGAATGTAGAGATCTCGGACGGTTGTAGGGCTGGAGGAGGTTACAGAGATAGGGAGGGGGGGCGAGGCCATGAAGGGTTTTGAAAACAAAGATGAGAATTTTAAAATTGAGTTGTCGGCCAATGTAGGTCTGCAAGCACAGGGGTGATGGGTGAGCGGGACTTGGTGCGAGTTAGGATACGGGGCAGCAGAGTTTTGGGTGAGCTCAAGTTTACGGAGGGGGTCCACCCCAACATGTTTGCCTTGTTGTTGCTGACTTACTAAATTACATTGTCATCAAAGTTCTGTTTGTAACAACATGCTTTAAGAAAAAATAAACGATCAAAATTGTCTCTTTTCTTTCACAGGATCCAGACAATTACATCAAGTTACAAGTCGATTCTCAAAGTCAATTATTCAGTTTTAACCTTACGTATGAAAACGTGACCACAACGTGCAGTCAAAGCTTTAATATATCTAATGTGTACAGCATACTACTATACAAAGAGGATAGACAACTGCACTGCAAACTGGTAAGTAAAACCATTGTCCATGTTTTTTACACTTCAATAAAGCATTTGGTAAAGTACCACATAATAGACTTGCTAGCAAAACTAAAGCCCATGGGATTAAAGGGACAGTGACAGCGTGGATACAAAATTGGCTCGGGGACAGAAAGCAGAGAGTAGTGGTGAACGGTTGTTTTTCAGACTGGAGGGAAGTTTACAGTGGTGTTCCCCAGGGTCGGTATAGGGCCACTGCTCTTGTTATGTGAAGAGACTGGAGCAGCTGGGGTTTCTCTCCTTAAAACAGAGAAGGTTAAGGGGAGATTTGATGGAGGTGTTCAAAATCATGATCGGTTTTGGCAGGGAAAATAAGGAGAAACTGTTTCCAGTGGCAGAAGGGTCGGTAACCAGAGGATACAGATTTAAGGTGATCGGCAAAAGAGCCAGAGGGGAGATGAGGAAATATGTTTTTACGCAGCGATTTGTTATGATCTGGAATGCACTGCCTGAGAGGGTGGTGGAAGCAGATTCAATAGTAATTTTCAAAAGGGAATTGGATAAATACTTGAAGGGAAAAGAATTGCAGGCCTATGGGCAAAGAGCTGGGAATGGGGGGCTAATTAGATAGTTCTTTCAAAGAGCCGGCACAGGCACGATGGGCCAAATGGCCTCCTTCTGTTCTGTACCTTACGATGATACTATGATAAGTGAGTTAGACTAACATCGGGATGAATGCTGTAGGAGTTGGACTTTGTACCTCAATGATTGTGTGTTTGCTTTCTCACTTGCTCTCTTTTCTAACTGGAATCAGCTAAATCAGCATGGGCCAGGAATTGTTCCTGGCCTGTATGACTCAGTATCATACTGGGAGGTGCAAATGCCCACCAAGCCACTGGGAGAGCTATTCTTATTGCACGAGCTCCTGCACCAGTCCGCAGACCGTAACATATACCGGTTGCTTTCTGTTGAATTGAGGAATCCTGTATAAAGATACATATCCCTGGGAATTTGCTGCTAAAGCTACAACAGTGGATCAGGAGATTCCCCATGGAAATTCCTGGCGATGGATCTGTTTTGCGCATTTTATTTAGCCAGCTGTAGATAATAGTTTATTGGGCCGGAAATTGCTTTCAAAATAATGGTGAGCCCAATAGCGCTTTGCCTTTAAAGGGATATCGCCGGCTGGAATCAATAGAATCAACAGACCAGCGCCAACTTGCTCTCCTGCCCAGCTGAAAACTAACTAATCTCACCACCAAACAGGCACGCTCAGTTTTTGACGTCTAAACTAAGTTTTAACAGCATGGTAAGTCTTAGAGACTGCCAAACAACAACACTGGCACTAAAAATTAACTTTTAAAAATGTGGAGTCTCATTACTCCTGACTTTAATAGTTTTGGGATATTTAAAAAAACATTTTTAATTAAAAGTTTTCATTTTTATTTTACTTTCTCATTCTGTCTCTTTTATCGCAGTCTTTTAATCTTATCCTTTCTTTATTTTGTTTTCTCTATGTAATTTTATAATATCTTATTATGTACATCTGGGTTTTTAGCCTGTGCTGTTTGTCTATGAACTGCACTCCCTGGTTCCCACAACATGGCTTGCTTCAAGCTGATTAGATGAGGGACCTTAGAGATCCTTTCACCACTCACTTAGCCCGGGAAAGAACGCCGATGTGAGTTGAACTCGCAGTTCAAGGAAGTTGCCGCCAAAAAAGAACGCGGTAACTTTACGGGTGAATTTAAATCTGATGAGCGGGGAGCACTGTTGGGTCACTCTGGCCAATTTACAGGCCATTATCTGTAAGTCAATCCTTCCATTCACCTCCGGCCTTCAATATCTCTGTCACAACCTTGCTACCCTTTATTTTATTGATACCACTATGTCAGTGTTGCTCTGAACTCTTCTCCTCCTGATAGCCCTTGGCTCCAGCTGTGCTGTTCTACATGGTCTTCCTGCTCCCGGCATTCTCACCGTGTTGAAATCAAGCCTCGTTGCCCTGAGTGTTACGCTGACTCGTTGTTTTCCGGGACTCCAAAACTGCGGGACTCCCTCGGTTTTCCCTTTCTCCTGCAATCTACTAGCCTTTAAACCCCAAGGTCGGCATTTCCAAACCACTACTTCTTGATTCATCCCACCTCCATTTCTTCTCCGTATTGGTGATGCCTTGCACTGTAGGCCTCGGGCCTCCTACCGAAGACAGTTTTAAATGGGTTGGATTTGGGCTGTGCGACGTTAACCTACCAACGTTTAATCCATTCCTAAGAAATTCCTTTGTCCTCAGTTTTAACAGAAACACAAAGTCAAGTCAATGGGTTTCACCCCTGCGATGGGTTTCACCCCTACATACACTGAAATAGTGGCTCAGGGAATCATTAGACATTTATACGCTAATATCGCACAGGACAATTTCACCCTAAAAGAATTTTCAGACTCCAATAACAGCAAATGGTGTTAGGAATCAGTGATGCCAGAAACTTCCGTGTCGGAAGGTCGTGCGTTTAAGTCCCACTCCAGGGACTCGAGCACATAATCCAGGCTGACACTTCAGTGCAGCACCGAGGGAGCACTGCACTGTCGGAGGTGCCGTCTTTCAGATGAGACATTAAACCGAGGCCCTGTCTGTCCACTTAGGTGGACGTAAAAGATCCTATGGCACTATTGTGAAGAGCAGGGGAGTTCTCCCTGCTGTCCTGGCTAATATTTATGCCTCAACCAACATCACTGAAACAAATTATCTGGTCATTTATTTCATTGCTGCTTGTGGGACCTTGCTGTGCGCAAATTGGCTGCTGCATTTCCTACATTACAACAGTGACTACACTTCAAAAGTACGTCATTGGCTGTAAAGCGCTTTAGGACGTCCTGAGGTCGTGAAAGGCGCTATATAAATGCAAGTCTTTCCTTTCTATCTAAACTCCCGATAATTATAAATTCCTTTGCATTCAGCTGGAAGACGCAAAGTCAAAACCACAGAAGGGTCAAGCCACCATGAGGTAGGACAATGTCCTGTTGATTTCCTCAAACTCCTTCTTGTCAGCAATCAAGTTTGTTCTGCTTCCTGCTCACCGCCTGACGTCTATTTACAGAATCATAAACACCCACAGCGAAGATGTAAACGTTGTCCTCGGCAACGCGAATTTCGGGACAGTCAGCAAGAACTACGGCAGCTCTCTGTACAAAGTCATGGAAAGAGGACAGTAAGTGGAGGTTTGTTTCTGAAGTATTTTGCCATGATGTGTGCCTGAGATGCCACGTCTCATATGCATGGTGGGCCTGGTTGTGCTGCTGGATTATTAGAAGAAGCACCAAGTACTCATATATATTGTGGGTATGCTAGTGTAGTGGTCGTGGTAGTGGATGAGCAATCCAGAGTTTGTGTGTTCAGAACTCTCCATGGCCTCGCCCCTCCCTATCACTGTAACCTCCAACAACCCTCTGAGATCTCTGCGTTCCTCCAATTCTCACCTCTTGCGCATCCCTGATTTTCTTCGCCCCACCATTGATGGCCGAACCTTCAGCTGCCTAGGCCCTAAGCTCTGGAATTCCCTCCCTAAACCTCTCAGCCTCTCTAAATCTCTCTCTTCCTTTAAGACGCTCTTTACGTAGAAACATAGAAACATAGAAAATAGGAGCAGGAGTAGGCCATTTGGCCCTTCGGGCCTGCTCCGCCATTCAAAATGATCATGGCTGATCGTCTAACTCAGTACCCTGTTCCTGCTTTTTCCCCATATCCCTTGATCCCTTTAGCATTAAGAAATATATCTGTCTCCTTCTTGAATACACCTAATGACTTGGCCTCCACTGCCTTCTGTGGTAGAGAATTCCACAGGTTCACCACCCTCTGAGTGAAGAATTTTTTCCTCCTCTCGGTTCTAAATGGCATACCCCGTATCCTGAGACTGTGACTCCTGGTTCTGGACTCCCCAGCCATCAGGAACATCCTCCCTGCATCTCGTCTGTCTAGTCCTGTTAGAATTTTATATGTTTCGATGAGATCACCTCTCATTCTTCTAAACTCTAGTGAATATTGGCCTGGTCGACCCAATCTCTCCTCATACGTCAGTCCTGCCATCCCAGGAATCAGTCTGGTAAACCTTCGACACTCCCGCCATGGCAAGGACATCCTTCCTCAGATAAGGAGACCAAAACCGCACACAATACTCCAGATGTGGTCTCACCAAGGCCCTGTATAACTGCAGTAAGACATCCCTGCTCCTGTACTCAAATCCTCTTGCAGTGAACGCCAACATACCATTCGCCTTCCTAACTGCTTGCTGCACCTGAATGCTCGCTTTCAGCGATTGGTGTACAAGGACACCCAGGTCTTGTTGCACCTCCCCTTTTCCCAATCTATCACCATTCAGATAATAATCTGCCTTTCTGTTTTTACAACCAAAGTGGATAACCTCACATTTATCCATGTTATACTGCATCTGCCATGTTCTTGCCCACTCACCCAACTTGTCTAAATCACATTGGAGCCTCTTTGCATCCTCCTCACAGCTCACATTCCACCCCAGCTTTGTGTCATCTGCAAACTTGGAAATGTTACATTTAGTTCCCTCATCCAAATCATTGATATATATTGTGAATAGCTGGGGCCCAAGCACTGATCCCTGTGGTACCCCACTAGTCACTGCCTGCCACCCGGTAAAAGACCCGTTTATTCCTACTCTTTGTTTCCTGTCTGTCAACCAATTCTCAATCCATGCCAGTATATTCCCCCCAATCCCATGTGCTTTAATTTTGCACACTAACCTCTTGTGTGGGACCTTATCAAAAGCCTTCTGAAAATCCAAATACACCACATCCACTGGTTCTCCCCTATCTATTCTACTAGTTACAGCCTCAAATAACTCCAGTAGATTTGTTAAGCATGATTTCCCTTTCATAAACCCATGTTGACTTTGTCCAATCCGTTAATGCCCTCCAAGTGTTCTGTTATCACATCTTTTATAAAAGACTTTAGCATTTTCCCCACTATTGATGTTAGGCTAACTGGTCTGTAATTCCCTGTTTTTTTCTTTCCCTCCTTTTTTAAATAGTGGGGTTACATTTGCCACCCTCCAATCTGTGGGAACTGTTCCAGAGTCTATAGAACTTTGGAAGATGATCACCAATGCATCCACTATTTCCAGGGCCACTTCCTTTGGTACTCTGGGATATAGATTATCAGGCCCTGGGGATTTGTCAGCCTTTAGCCCCATTAATTTCCCTAGCACTATTTTTTTACTAATACTGATTTCCTTCAGTTCCTCCCTCTCACTAGACCCTTGGTTCCCTAACATTTCTGGCAGGTTATTTGTGTCCTCCTTTGTGAAGACAGAACCAAAGTATGTGTTTAATTGTTCTGCCATTTCTTTGTTCCCCATTATAATTTCCCCCATTTCTGACTGTAAGGGACCTACATTTGTCTTCACTAATCTTTTTCTCTTGACATATTTATAGAAGCTTTTACAGTCAGTTTTTATGTTCCCCGCTAGTTTACTCTCATACTCGATTTTTCCCCTCTTAATCAATCTCTTTGTCCTCCTTTGCTGAATTCTGAACTGCTCCCAATCCTCAGGCTTGCCACTTTTTCTAGCAATTTAAATGCCTCCTCTTTGGATCTGTTTTATTTTTGCGCCAGACAGGAATGAATAATTGTTGTAATTCCTGCACACATTCTTTAAATATTAGCCATTGCCTATCCACCATCATCCCTTTTGGTAAAGTTCCCCAATCTATCATAGCCAACTCGCACCTCATACTTTCATAATTTCCTTTATTTAGATTCAGGAACCTAGTTTCGGATTCAACTACTCCATCTTAATGAGGAGTTCTATCATGTTATGGACGCTCTTCCCTAAGGGACCCCGGACAACAAGATTGTTAATTAATCCTTTCTCATTGCACAATACCCAGTCTAGGATCGCCTGTTCTCTAGTTGGTTCCTCTACGTATTGGTCTAGAAAACCATCACGTACACACTCCAGGAATTCCTCCCCCACAGTATTATTGCTAATTTGGTTTGACCAATTTATATGTATATTAAAGTCACCCATGATTATAGTTGTATCCTTCTTGCATGCGTCTCTAATTTCCTGTTTAATGCCCTCCCCTACATCTCCACTACTGTTTGGGGGCCTATAGACAACCCCCACCAATGTTTTCTGCCCCTTGGTGTTTCTTAGCTCCACCCATACAGATTCCACATCGTGATTTTCCGAGCCAATATCCTTCCTCACTATTGCATTGATTTCCTCCTTTACAAACAATGCTACCCCACCTCCTTTCCCTTTTTGCCTGTCCTTCCTGAATATTGAATACCCCTGGATGTTCAGTTCCCATCCTTGGTCACCCTGCAGCCATGTCTCCGTAATCGTAACTATATCATAACCGTTAATATCTATCTGCGCTGTTAATTCATCTAACTTATTGCGAATGCTCCGCGCATTTAGACACAGTGCCTTTAGACTTGTCTTTTTAAGATTGCTAGTCATCTTAGTTTTATTTTGCACTATGGCCCTATTTGTTTTTCGCCCTTGTTTTCTCTGCCTTCCACTATTGCTTCTTCCCTTTCTGTCTTTTGTTTCTATCCTTGTTTTCCCCCCTCCTCTGTCTCCCTGCTCAGGTTCCCATCCCTCTGCCATTCTAGTTTAAACCTTCCCTAGTTTAAACTTTAAAACTTTAAACTTTAAAACCCACCTCTTTGACCAAGCTGTCCTAACATCTCCTTATGTGACTCGGTGTCAAATTTCTGTCTGATAACGTTCCTGTGAAGCGCCTTGGGACGTTTCTCTATGTTAAAGGCACTTTAAAAATGCAAGTTGTTGTTGTTGGTAATTTGTGGGGAATAGTGACCAAGGAAGCTGCCAGATTGTCACAAATACTCAACTGCTTCACTGATGCCCTTTGGTAACCTAAATGGTTTGGCCTGACTGTGACTATTCCACACTATATAGTTGATTCTTATTGCCCTCTGAAGTGGTCTAGCAAGCCACTCAGTTGTAAAATCAATAGAAGGCCCATCACCATCTTCTCAGGGAAACTAGAGATGGGCAATGAAAGTGGCAAACACACACGCACACGCACACACACACACACACACATTTACAGTTATATCTTATTGCTAAAGGGAGTATTTTTAAATAAAGCTACACAACGTGGGGACTGGTACCTCAACTTCGGTGTAAGCCGTGGCCTTCTCGGTAGCACTCTCACCTCTGAGTCAGAAGGTTGTGGGTATAAGCCCAACTCCAGAGAACTTGAGTACATAATCCAGGCTGACACTCCCAGTGCAATTCTGAGGGAGCGCTGCACTGTCGGAGGTGCCGTCGTTCGAATGAGATGTTAAACCGAGACCCCGTCTGCCCTCTCTGGTGGCTGGAAATGATCCCATGGCACTATATTTTGAAAAAGAGCAGGGGAGTTCTCCCCAGTGTCCTGGCCAATATTTATCCCTCAACCACCATCACTAAAACAGATTACCTGGTCATGTATCTCATTGCTGTTTGCGGGACCTTGCTGCCATGTTTCCCTATATTACAACAGCGATTACACTTCATTGGCTGTAATAAGAGATAGGAGCAGGAGTAGGCCATTCGGCCCCTCAAGCCTGCTCCGCCATTTAATGAGATCATGGCTGATCTGATTTTTACCTCAACTCCACTTTCCCGCCTTTTCCCCATATCCTTTGACTCCCTTGCTGATCAAAAATTTGTCTAACTCAGCCTTGAATGTATTCAATGACTCAGCCTCCACAGCTTTTTGGGGTAAAGAATTCCAAGTATTCACGACCCTCTGGGAAAAGAAATTCCTCCTCATTTCCGTCTTAAACGGGCGACCCCTTATTCTGAGACTATGCCCCCTAGTTTTAGATTCCCCCATGAGGGGTAACATCCTCTCAGCATCTACCCTATCGAGTCCCCTCAGAATCTTGTATGTTTCAATAAGATCTCCCCTCATTCTTCTAAACTCCAATGAGTATGGACCCAACCTGTTCAATCTTTCCTCATAAGACAACCCTTCCATACCCGGAATCAACCTAGTGAACCTTCTCTGAACTGCCTCCAATGCAAGTATGTCCTTCCTTAAATAAGGGCACCAGAACTGTACGCAGTACTCCAGGTGTGGTCTCACCAGCACCCTGTACAGTTGTAGCATGACTTCCCTGCTCTTATACTCCATCCCCTAGAAATAAAGGCCAATATTCCGTTTGCCTTCCGGATTACCTGCTGCACCTGTATGTTGACTTTTTGTGTTTCATGTACGAGGATGGATGCGGGGGTTTATTGCTGGGGGTTTGAGGATGCGGGGGTTTATTGCTGGGGGTTTAAGGATGCGGGGGTTTATTGCTGGGGGTTTGAGGATGCGGGAGTTTATTGCTGGGGGGTTTGAGGATGCGGGGGTTTATTGCTGAGGGTTTGAGGATGCGGGGGTTTATTGCTGGGGGGTTGAGGATGCGGGGGTTTATTGCTGGGGGTTTGAGGATGCTGGGGTTTATTGCTGGGGGTTTGAGGATGCGGGGGTTTATTGCTGGGGGTTTGAGGATGCGGGGGTTTATTGCTAAGGGTTTGAGGATGTGGGGGTTTATTGCTGGGGGTTTGAGGATGTGGGGGTTTATTGCTGGGGGTTTGAGGATGCGGAGATTTATTGCTGGGGGTTTGAGGATGCGGGGGTTTATTGTTGGGTGTTTGAGGATGCGGAGATTTATTGTTGGGGGTTTCAGGATGCGGAGATTTATTGCTGGGGGTTTGAGGATGCGGAGATTTATTGCTGGGGGTTTGAGGATGCGGGGGTTTATTGCTGGGGGTTTGAGGATGCGGAGATTTATTGCTGGGGGTTTGAGGATACGGAGATTTATTGCTGGGGGTTTGAGGATGCGGAGATTTATTGCTGGGGGTTTGAGGATGCGGAGATTTATTGCTGGGGGTTTGAGGATGCGGGAGTTTATTGCTGCGGGTTTGAGGATGCAGAGATTTATTGCTGGGGGTTTGAGGATGCGGAGATTTATTGCTGGGGGTTTGAGGATGCGGAGATTTATTGCTGGGGGTTTGAGGATGCGGGGGTTTATTGCTGCGGGTTTGAGGATGCGGGATTTTATTGCTGGGGGTTTGAGGATGCGGAGATTTATTGCTGGGGGTTTGAGGATGCGGGGGTTTATTGTTGGGTGTTTGAGGATGCGGGGGTTTATTGCTGGGGGTTTGAGGATGCGGAGATTTATTGCTGGGGGTTTGAGGATACGGAGATTTATTGCTGGGGGTTTGAGGATGCGGAGATTTATTGCTGGGGGTTTGAGGATGCGGAGATTTATTGCTGGGGGTTTGAGGATGCGGGGGTTTATTGCTGGGGGTTTGAGGATGCGGAGATTTATTGCTGGGGGTTTGAGGATGCGGAGATTTATTGCTGGGGGTTTGAGGATGCGGGAGTTTATTGCTGCGGGTTTGAGGATGCAGAGATTTATTGCTGGGGGTTTGAGGATGCGGAGATTTATTGCTGGGGGTTTGAGGATGCGGAGATTTATTGCTGGGGGTTTGAGGATGCGGGAGTTTATTGCTGCGGGTTTGAGGATGCAGAGATTTATTGCTGGGGGTTTGAGGATGCGGAGATTTATTGCTGGGGGTTTGAGGATGCGGAGATTTATTGCTGGGGGTTTGAGGATGCGGAGATTTATTGCTGCGGGTTTGAGGATGCGGGAGTTTATTGCTGCGGGTTTATTTCTGGGCGGAGTTTAAGGCGAGAATGGGGCGCGTGCTGCTTTATGATAATGAGGGGGGCGGGGGCGGGAGCCGCCCAGACATGGTCACGTGGGCTGGTCTTCGTGCCACTTTCGTAAAGCCGGCCCGCTGCAGTCCGAGTGTGAGCGAAGCGCGGCCGGGCCGGGGGTTCCCTTCAGCGCGGCCTCGGCCGTTGTGCGGAGCGCGGGCTGGCGGCGGGCCCGGGCTCACTGCGTGGTTTGTGTTGAGAAAGATAAGCGCCGCTGGCAATGCCCGCTCTCACCCACCGGGCCCTCGAGGGGCAGCGGCAGATCCCTCTGTACCGCAGCATGTTGTAGTATTTCTCCATTCAAATAAAATTTTGCTTTTTTATTCTTCCTCCCAAAGTGGATGACTTTACATTTTCCCACATTATATTCCATCTGCCAAATTTTTGCCCATTCGCTTAACCTGTCAGTATCCCTTTGTAGACACTTTGTGTCCTCATCGCAACTTGCTTTTCCACCTATCTTTGTAAATCGCTTTGGGATGTCCTGAGGTCTTGAAAGGTGCGATATAAATGCGAGACCTTTCCTTTCCAGTTTAGATTATTTTTATTGTTCTCCATTGATGTTCCCCTCCACTATGCATCCTTTTCAGGGTGAACGGACGGGCCTCCTGCTCCCCCAGTCGCTGTACCGCTCTGTGACAATGTTGGAAGGTGCAAAAGGGCACAGGAGGTTGCTAGGTGACCGCCTCACAAGGGCCTGTGTGACCCTGAGCGCTGTGCTGGTCCATTGATTCTGGCACCAGCTACACAGCATTGCAAAGTAAAGGGTATTTATAGCCTTGGACTCCTCTCTCACTCTTCAAACAAGGCCTCAGCCTCCTTTTCTCTTATTTTTCAACACTGAATGCGATAAATTCTTCGTTGCGGTAGAGTAACATCTTAAAACCTAGGAATACCTAGAAAACGGATGCGTAAACATTGAAATGGTACAGGGTATCAAGTCTTAACCCGATTGTCTTTAAAGACAAGTGGCCATTATTTGGCACAAGGCTAAATAATGGAACTGTGCAGGTGCCGAGTCCATTTTGGGGCTCTACCAGGACAGGCTACCACCTTTGTTAAAGGGATGGGCAGATCCAAATCTGAAATGGTCCAATTGGCCTGCTTTGGACGAGACCTTCCATTGGCCAATCCGGACCCTACTAGAACCTTGAGCGGGGCCGGAACTAGACGGAGATGACAAGGACCTGATTTAGCTCTCCACTGTGCTTCCCCTGTGCCCATTGTTGGCTGTGTTAACGGGAATGAAAATCAGGCCTCGTCTCTCATTTCTTCAGCTTTCTCGCTGTTTTCAAATCGTTATCGTTTCCATATAAAGGCAAGGAAAGGAAAGACTTGCATTTATACAGCATCTTTCAGAATGTACCAAAGCGCTTTACAGCCAATGAAATACTTTTTGAAGTGTAGTCACTGTCGTAATGTAGGAAACGAAGCAGCCAAATTGCGCACAGCAAGATCCCACTAACAACAATATGATCATTTGTTTTAGTGATGTTGGTTATAAGATAAATATTGACCAGGACATCAGGGAGAACTCCCCTGCCCTTCTTCGAATAGTGCTGTGGGATCTTTTACGTTCACCTGAGCGGGCAGACAGGGCCTCGGTTTAACGTCTCATTGTAAAGACGGCACCTCCGACAGTACAGCACTCTCTCGGTACTGCGCTGAAGTACTGACTCCATCCTCATGGATGATCCTCTGTGATGTGGGGCCATTAAGAGCATAGGAATGTTTAGAAACAGGGAAAAACCAAAAGGCTCATTGAGGCCATCCCCATCATCATAGGTCAAGAACACCAAGGAACAATGCAATTGTTTTCGCCCAAAAGACAGACCAACCTTTTTTTAGTTTGTACTCTACTGCTCTTCTAACCCAACACCATGGGGCTCTTTTCTCTTCAAAAGTGAAGGCTGAGGGGCTACATAATAGAGGTCTTTAAGATTATGAAAGGGTTCGATAGGGTAGACGTAAAGAAAATGTTTCCTCTTGCGGGGGAGACCAAAACTAGGGGCCATAAATATAAGA
This sequence comes from Heptranchias perlo, assembly GCF_035084215.1. Lineage (NCBI taxonomy): Eukaryota > Metazoa > Chordata > Chondrichthyes > Hexanchiformes > Hexanchidae > Heptranchias > Heptranchias perlo. Next base: position 11,835,292 of record NC_090331.1, on the reverse strand, counting down.
TCATCACCAATAAATCCAACAAGAAATTCAGGAGAAACTTCTTTACCCAGAGAGCGGTTAGAATGTGGAACTTGCTGCCACAAGGAGTAGTTGAGGCGATTAGCATAGATGCATTTAAGGGGAAGCTAGACAAACACATGAGGGAGAAAGGAATAGAAGGATATGCTGATAGGGTTAGATGAAGAGGGGTGGGAAGAGGCTCGTGCGGAGCTTAAATACCGGCAGAGACCAGTTGCGCCGATTGGCCTGTTTCTGTGCTGTACATTCCATGCAATTCTATGTAATAATAACCTAGCAAGAACCAGGATCCGTGCTCTTTTCTCTGATTGTTTCTATCTTCCATACAGATACACAGGAATGTGCAAAGTTGGGGCAATGGAATATGACGTGGATGTCGGACTGATAGACTTTGGAGCAGCATATACCATCATTATGAGTATGATGGTGAGTGTGAGTGTGAAACTCAACATCATTATTCATGAAAATTTGCAGGGCTATGGGTAAAGAGCAGGGGGGAGTGGGACCAATTGGATAACTCTTTCAAAAGAGCCGGCACAGGCACGATGGGCTGAAATGCCTTCATCTGTGATGTACGATTCTATGATCAGGTCAAAACTTTTTAAAACATTTTTTTCTAAATCATTGTAAGTTTTCGAAAGATCTTTTAATGCTGCCTGTTTAGGCGGGAACTAGAATTGAGTACCATTTTAGCTTTAGTGATTGAATTTATCGTATCTCGACCCTTTAGTTAACGTGCAAATGGCTCAGCTTTGAAAAAATAAAAAACATCCTGAGGAAACAATCAATTGTCAATGACCTTGCTGAAGACTTCAGCAGCTGCTTTCTAGAAGGTTCCTGACATCTTGCCTCCAAGCTCCTGTTGGCGAGGCTCGCTCGTGTTGATCAAAACATCATTGGATCCCCTGCACTTTATTGCAATATCTCTTGCGGTATTGGGAGGCATTGACTTAAATCTGTTTTGTTTTACTTGTCTTCAGCCCGAGGAAGGCAGCATGTCGATTTGGAAGTTCGAAGATATTAAAGCAAATGTATTGCACATTGGATGGCAAGTTCCTCAGTACGTCTTGATGTCTGCTGGAGAAGTGATGTTCTCCATAACTGGAGTGGAGTTCTCTTATTCGCAGGTATTGAGTTGCTCATGAGCCTCTCTGATGATAGAACATAAGAACATAAGAAATAGGAGCAGGAGTAGACCAATCGGCCCCTCGAGCCTGCTCCGCCATTCAATAAGATCATGGCTGATCTGATCCTAACCTCAAATCTAAATTCATGTCCAATTTCCTGCCCGCTCCCCGTAACCCCTAATTCCCTTTACTTCTAGGAAACTGTCTGTTTCTGTTTTAAATTTATTTAATGATGTAGCTGATGTTGATGTGTTAACTGACACAAATCTGAGTTGAAATAAGAACGTATGAATGTTTACATAGGGATTGCTAGACGAGAAAAGACCAAAGTCAATCTAGTTCACCTTCTCCCATCCTGGTAGTCGCATGATACAACAATAATGGAATTGTTGAATAATCATAGTAATCAATCTCTATCAATTAATTTACAACAGACCCAGACATGAGGTGAGGAAACCCCCAGTGGTGGCGAGCTCTGGGAACCATAGGTCCAAAGTCACCTTTCTCCTCCCAAGCGATGCTACACTTACCACATGTCATGTCTCAAACCACTCATACTCTGTGTCCCAAAAACAGGAATGGGCCATTAAGCTCAACAAGCCCATCCCCATCCCCCCTCCCCTCAATACATAGGCCTTGTCAGCCTATTGGGGCTGATATTTTACCTCCCTCTCTTACACTGGACACTACTTCTGGAGAGCAGAGTATCCAGAAAGCCCCAAGGCCAGAGATTCCTGTTGGAAAAGGAAAGAATTGACCTAGCTGCTGCTGTTGTCCTCTTTAGGTTGCTCCCAGGCTCTACACTACCCGTCCCAGACCCTCCAACATGACCTTCCAACACTGCATGCATGTGTACTCCTCCTGGATATCGTATGGACCCGAGGTGTCAGATGTGGCTCTGTGGGTAATACTGTCACCTCTGAGTCAGAAGGTTGTGGGTTCAAACCCCAATCCAAAGACCTGAGCACATAATCTAAACTGACACACCCAGTGCAGTACTGAGGGAGTGCTGTGCTGTTGGAGGTGTCGTCTTCCGGATGAGAAGTTCAGTTGAAGCTCTGTCTGCCCTCTCAAGTTGATGTAAAAGGTCCCATGGCACTATTTTGAAATTTTCCCCGGTGTCCTGGGCCAATATTTATTCCTCAACCAACATCTAAAAAACAGATTATCTGGTCATTATCTCACTGCTGTTTGTGGGATCTTGCTGTGCGCAAATTGGCTGTCACGTTTCCTACATTACAACGGTGACTACATTTCAACAAATAATTCATTGGCTGTAAAGCGCTTTGGTCCTGAGGTTGTGAAAGGCGCCACATAAATGCAAGTCTTTCTTTCCTTTCAATGAGCAACAGTGCTCAGAGCAGCCCTCTCCAAATGTCCAGGCCCACGAAATTCAAATAAGGACAAGCCAGCAAACAAGTAATATAAATACAAATGGAACTGAGAGGCCTGGGCTTTGCAAGCTGCTTTGCAAGCAATCGGGATCTGATTTGTCTTTCTGAGATCCAAAGTGGATGACCTCGCACTGTCCCACATTGAGCTCCGCCTGCCACAGTTTTGCTCACTCACTTAATCTATCAGTGTTCCTTTGCAACTTTCTGCTCCCATCTACACTATTGACTGCGTCATCTAACTTAGTGTCATCAGTAAACTTATGATATACGTCTCTCCGTTCCTTCATCCAAGTCATTTATAAGTCAACAGTAATTGAACTCAAGGAGGAGTTGGTTCAGGTACAGAATAGACACATACGAGGGGGAAAGGAATGCCATCCAAAGCCAGAGCTCCCTGGATGACTAAAGATACAGAGATCAAAGTGAGGCAGCAAAAGGAGGCTTATGACGAATGTAAGGATCATAATACAGTAGAGAACCAGGCTGAATACAGAAAGTGCAGAGGAGATCTAAAAAGGGGAATAAGAGGGGCAAAGAGAGAGTATGAGAATAGATTAGTGGCTAACATGAGATGGAACCCAAAAGTCTTTTATAAACATATAAATAATAAAAGGGTAGTTAAAGGACGGGTGGGGCTGATTAGGGACAAAAAAGGAAATCTTCCTGTGGAGGCAGAGGGCATGGCTGAGGTACTAAATGAATACTTTGCATCCGTCTTCACTAGAGAAGAGGATGCTGCCATTGTAGCAGTAAAAGAGGAGGTAGTAGCGATATTGGATAGGATAAAAATAGATAAAGAGGAGGCACTTAAAAGATTGACAGTACTCAAAGTCGAAAAGACACATGGTCCAGATGGGATACATCCTGAGTTACTGAGGGAAGTAAGGGTGGAAATTGCGAAGGCTCTGGCCACAATCTTCCAATCCTCCTTAGATATGTGGGCAGTGCTGAAGGACTGGAGGATTGCAAATGTTACGCCCCTGTTCAAAAAAGGAGAGAGGGATAAACCCGACAATTACAGGCCAGTCTGCCCAACGTCGGTGTTGGCGAAACTTTTAGAGACAATAATCCGGGATAAAATAAATTGGCACTTGGAAAAGTATGGGCTAATAAATGAAAGTCAGCATGGATTTGTCAAAGGAAAATCTTGTTTGACTAACTTGATTGAGTTCTTTGATGAAGTAACGGAGAGGGTTGATGAGGATAGTGGGATTGATGTGTAAATGGACTTTCAAAAGGCATTTGATGAAGTACCACATAATAGACTTGTTAGCAAAATTAAAGCCCATGGGATTGAAGGGACAGCGGTAGCGTGGATACAAAATTGGCTCGGGGACAGAAAGCAGAGAGTAGTGGTGAAAGGTTGTTTTGCAGACTGGAGGAAAATACACAGTGGTGTTCCCCAAGGGTCAGTATTAGGATCATTGCTGTTTTTGCTATATATTAATGACCTGGACTTGGGTATAGAGGGCATAATTTCAAAGTCTGCAGATGACACGAAACTCAGAAAAGTAGTAAATAATGTGGAGGATAGTAACGGACTTCAGGAGGACATAGACAGACTGGTGAAATGGGCAGACACATGGCAAATAAAATATAACACAGAGAAGTGTGAAGTGATGCATTTTGGTAGGAAGAATGAGGAGAGGCAAAACAAAGTAAATGGTACAATTTTAAAGGGGGTACAGGATCAAAGAGACCTGGGGGTGCACATACACAAATCTTTGAAGGTGGCAGGACAAGTTGAGAAGGCTGTTTAAAAAGCATATGGGATCCTGGGCTTTATTAATAGAGGCATAGAGTACAAAAGCAGGGAAGTTATGCTAAACCTTTATAAAACACTGATTAGGCCTCAGCTGGAGTATTGTGTTCAATTCTGGGCACCACATTTTCAGAAGGATGTCAAGGCCTTAGAGAGGTTGCAGAAGAGATTTACTAGAATGGTACCAGGGATGAGGGACTTCAGTTATGTGCAGAGACTGGAGAAGCTGGGTTTTTTCTCCTTAGAACAGAGAAGGTTAAGGGGAGATTTGATAGAGGTGTTCAAAATCATGAACAGTTTTGACAGAGTAAATAAGGAGAAACTGTTACCAGTGGCAGGAGGGTCAGTAACCAGAGGACACAGATTTAAGGAGATTGGCAAAAGAGTCAGAGGCGACATGAGGAAACATTTTTTTTACGCGACGAGTTGTTATGATCTGGAATGCACTGCCTGACAGGCAGATTCAAAAGTAACTTTCAAAAGGAAATTGGATAAATACTTGAAGGGAAAAATTTTACAGGGCTATAGGGAAAAAGCAGATGAATGGGACTAATTGGATAGCTCTTTCAAAGAGCTGGCACAGCCACAATGGGCCGAATGGCCTCCTCCTGTGCTGTAGCTATTATGATACTATGATAAATGTAGTGAAAAGCTGTGGCCTCACTACATATCCCTGGGGGACACCACTAATCACATCCTGCCAATTTGAGTACATACCCATTATCACTACTCTGTCTCCTACCTCATAACCAATTCCCTATCCAAGTCAAATAGATTGCCTCCAATTCCATGTGCTGTCATTTTTGTTAATAGTCTCTTATGTGGAACCTTGTCGAATGCCTTCTGGAAGTCCGTATAAATAACATCCATAGATACTCCTTTATCTACCACGTTTGTTACCGCCTCAAAAAATTCAACTAGGTTCGTTACCCTTTATAAATCCATGCTGTCTCTCTCTGATCAGTTTATGTTTGTCCAAGTGCTCAGTCACTCTGTCCCTAATAACAGATTCCTTAAAGGGAGTAACTAACGAGCTTAATCTAGGGCAAGTCATGGCAGCAGAGCTCACACCCATGATATGCTCCTCCTGCGCTATGTGGGAAGTCATGGACACTGCCGGTGTCCCTGGCGACCATGTGTGCAGGAAGTGTGTCCAGCTGCAGTTACTGGCTAACCACATTTCAGAGCTGGAGCTGCGGGTGGATTCACTGTGGAGCATCCGCGATGCTGAGATTATCGTGGAGGTGGTCACACCGCAGGTAAAGATTATGCAGGCAGAAAGGAAATGGGTGACCGCCAGGCAGAGTAAAAGGACTAGGCAGGTAGAGCAAGAGTCCCCTGGGGCCATCTCCCTCTCAAACAGATATACCGCTTTGGATATTGTTGGGGGAGATGGCTTATCAGGGGAATGCAGCAAGAGCCAAGACCGTGGCACCACGAGTGACTCAGCTGCATAGGAGGGGAGGAAAAAGAATGGGAGAGCAATAGTGATAGGGGATTCCATCGTAAGGGGAACAGATAGGTGTTTCTGCGGCCGCAGACATGACTCCAGGCTGGTATGTTGCCTCCTTGGTGCTGGGGTCAAGGATGTCACGGAGCAGTTGCAGGACATTCTGAATGGGGAGGGCGAACAGCCAGAGGTCGTGGTCCATATTGGTACCAACGACATCGATTAAAAAAGGGATGAGGTCCTGCAAGCAGAATATAGGGAGTTAGGAAATAAATAAAAAAGCAGGACCTCTAAGGTAATAATCTCAGGATTACTCCCAGTGCCACTTGCTAGAGAGAGCAGAAATAGGAGAATAGTCCAGATGAATGCGTGGCTTGAGAGATGGTGTAGGAGGGAGGGGTTTAAATTCCTGAGGCATTGGGACCGATTCTGGGAAAGGCGGGACCTGTAAAAGCTGGACAGGTTGCACCCAAGCAGGACCGGAACCAATATCCTCGCAGGGGCATTTGCTAGTTCTGTTGGGGAGGGTTTAAACTAGTATGGCAGGGGGATGGGAACCAAAAGGCAGGTACAGATAGGACAAATTCAGACCAGGAAACGGGATGTAGAAAAGCAGTTAGTGTTGTAGTTAGCGACTCAGAAAGGCAAAAGAAGCAAAGGTTAAATAGTGTTCAGTACAGGAATTTGACAGGGTTAAAGGGTATTTACTTCAATGCAAGGAGTATTACAAACAAAGCAGATGAGCCAAGGGCACAGATAGACACATGGCAGCATGATATCATTGCTATAACGGAACCTGGCCTAAAGAGGGGGCTAATTTTCAGGCAGGATAGAGTGGGTGATAAAAAAGGAGGGGGGTAGCATTATTGGTTAAAGAATCAATTACAGTTGTGAGAAGGGATGATATGCTAAATGGATATATGGGTTGAGATAAGAAATAAAAAAGGGGCAGTCACAATACTAGGAGTGTACTATAGACCCCCGAATAGCGAAAGGGAGATAGAAGAACAAATATGTAGGCAAATTTCTGAGGGCACTAATAGTAGGGGACTTCAACTACCCGAACATCAACTGGGATTCAAACAGTGTGAGGGGCAGAGAGGGTGCAAAATTCTTGATCGGTGTCCAGGAGAACTTTTTTAGCCAGTACATGACAAGACCAACAAGAGGGGATGCAATTCTAGATTTAGTCCTGGGGGGTGAAGTGACAGTGGGTGACTTTTTGGGGATAGTGACCACAATTCAGTTAGTTTTAACATTATTATGGAAAAGGACAAAGTTAAGTCAGGAGTAAACATTTTAAATTGGGGAAAGGCAAATTTTACAGAACTAAGAGGTGATTTGGCAGAAGTGGACTGGACACAACTACTTGAGGAGAAATCAATGGCAAGCCAGTGGGAGGCAATAGGAACATCGGAACATAGGAACAGGAGTAGGCCATTCAGCCCCTCGTGCCTGCTCCGCCATTTGATAAGATCATGGCTGATCTGTGATCTAACTCCATATACCTGCCTTTGGCCCATATCCCTTAATACCTTTGGTTGCCAAAAAGCTATCTATCTCAGATTTAAATTTAGCGATTGAGCTAGTATCAATTGCCGTTTGCGGAAGAGAGTTCCAAACTTCTACAACCCTTTGTGTGTAGAAATTTTTTCTAATCTCGCTCCTGAAAAGTTTGGCTCTAATTTTTAGACTGTGCCCCCTACTCCTAGAATCCCCAACCAACGGAAATAGTTTCTCTCTATCCACCCTATCTGTTCCCCTTAATCTTATAAACTTCGATCAGATCACCCCTTAACCTTCAAAACTCTTGAGAATACAACCCCAATTTGTGTAATCTTTCCTTGTAACTTAACCCTTGAAGTCCGGGTATCATTCTAGTAAACCTATGCTGCACTTCCTCCAAGGCCAATATGTCCTTCGGAAGCTGCGGTGCCCAGAACTGCTCACAGTACTCCAGGTGCGGTCTAACCAGGGTTTTGTATAGCTGCAGCATAATTTCTGCCCCCTTGTACTCAAGTCCTCTAGATATAAAGGCCAGCATTCCATTTGCCTTCTTGATTATTTTCTGCACCTGTTCATGACACTTCAATGATCGATGTACCTGAACCCCTAAGTCCCTTTGGACATCCACTGTTTTTAACTTTTTACCATTTAGAAAGTACCCTGTTCTATCCTTTTTTGATCCAAAGTGGATGACCTCACATTTGTCTACATTGAATTCCATTTGCCACAGTTTTGCCCATTCACCTAATCTAATAAAAAGTGAAATTCTACGGGTACAATGCAGACACGTCCCCTCAAAGATAAAGGGTGGCACTGCCAAATTTAGAGCCCCCTGGTTGTCTAGAAGTATATGGGGCAAGATAAAGCAGAAAAAGAAAGCTTATGACTGTCACAGAAAACTAAATACTGTAGAAAGCCTAGAGGAGTATAGAAAGTACAGGGATGACATAAAAAAGGAAATAAGGAAAGCAAAGAGAGGGCATGAAAAGATATTAGCTAGTAAGATTAAAGAAAACCCAAAGATGTTTTATCAGTACATTAAGAACAAGAGGATAGCTAAGGAAAAGGTGGGACCTATCAGGGATGATAAGGGTAACTTGTGTGTAGAAGCAGAGGATGTGGGTAGGGTTTTAAATGAATATTTTGTCTCCGTATTCACAAAGGAAAGGGATGATTCGGACATAGTAGTTAAAGAGGAGAGGGGTGAAATATTGGATAAGGTAAACATAATGAGAGAGGAAGTACTAGAGGGATTGGAATCCTTGAAAGTTGATAAGTCACCAGGGCCAGATGGATTGTTTCCTAGGCTATTGAAGGAAGCCAGGGAGGAAATAACGGATGCTCTGAGGGTCATTTTCCAATCCTCACTAGATACAGGGGAGGTACCAGAGGACATAGAAACATAGAAAATAGGAAAAGAGTAGGACATTCAGCCCTTTGGGCCTGCTCCGCCATTCAAAATGATCATGGCTGATCGCCAGCTCAGTACCCTGTTCCCGCTTTTTCCCCATATCCCTTGATTCCTTTAGCATTAAGAAATATATCTATCTCCTGCTTGAATATATCTAATGACTTGGCCTCCACTGCCTTCTGTGGTGGAGAATTCCATAGGTTCACCACCCTCTGAGTGAATGGCATACCCCGTATCCTGAGACTGTGACCCCTGGTTCTGGACTCCCCAACCATCGGGAACATCTAGTCTGTCTCGTCCTGTTAGAATTTTATATGTTTCGATGAGATCACCTCTCATTCTTCTGAACTCTAGTGAATATAGGCCTAATCGACCCAATCTCTTCTCATACCCGCCATCCCAGGAATCAGTCTGGTAAACCTTCGTTGCACTCCCGCTATGGCAAGGACATCCTTCCTCAGATAAGGAGACCAAAACTGCACACAATACTCCAGATGTGGTCTCACCAAGGCCCTGTACAACTGCAGTAAGACATCCCCGCTCCTGTACTCAAATCCTCTTGCAATGAACATCAACATACCATTCGCCTTCCTAACTGCCTGCTGCACCTGAATGCTCACTTTCAGCGACTGGTGTACAAGGATACCCAGGTCTCTTTGCACCTCCCCTTTTCCCAATCTATCACCATTCAGATAATAATCTGTCTTTCTGTTTTTACAACCAAAGTAGATAACCTCACATTTATCCACGTTATACTGCATCTGCCATGTTCTTGCCCACTCACCCAACTTTGCATCCTCCTCACAGCTCACATTCCACCCCAGCTTTATGTCGTCTGCAAACTTGGAAATGTTACATTTAGTTCCCTCATCCAAATCATTGATATATATTGTGAATAGCTGGGGCCCAAGCACTGATCCCTGCGGTACCCCACTAGTCACTGCCTGCCACCCGGAAAAAGACCCATTTATTCCTACTCTCTGTTTCCTCTCTGTCAACCAATTCTCAATCCATGCCAATATATTCCCCCCAATCCCATGTGCTTTAATTTTGCACACTAACCTCTTGTGTGGGACCTTATCAAAAGCCTTCTGAAAATCCAAATACACCACATCCACTGGTTCTCCCCTATCCATTCTACTAGTTACATCCTCAAAAAACTCCAGTAGATTTGTTAAGCATGATTTCCCTTTCATAAACCCATGCTGACTTTGTCCAATCCCGCTAATACCCTCCAAGTGTTCTGTTATCACATCTTTTATAACAGACTCGAGCATTTTCCCCACTACTGATGTTAGGCTAACTGGCCTGTAATTCCCTGTTTTTTCTTTCCCTCCTTTTTTAAACTGGACTGGAAGACTGCAAACGTAGTACCATTGTTTAAAAAGGGCACCAGGCAAAGGCCAAACAATTATAGGCCGGTCAGTCTTCCCTCGGTGGTGGGCAAACTATTAGAATCAATTCTGAGAGATAGGATAAACTGTCACTTGGAAATGCATGGTTTAATCAGGGATAGTCAGCATGGATTTGTTCAGGGAAGGTCATGCCTTACAAATCTGATTGAATTCTTTGAGGAAGTGACAAGGAGGATTGATGAGGGTAATGCAGTGGATGTTGTCTACATGGATTTTAGTAGGGCATTTGACAAGGTCCCACATGGCAGACTGGTCAGAAAGGTAAAAGCCCATGGGATACAGGGAAATGTGGTGAATTGGATCCAAAATTGGCTCAGTGACAGGAAACAAAGGGTAAAAGTTGATGGATGTCTTTGCGAATGGAAATCCGTTTCCAGTGGTGTGCCACAGGGCTCAGAGGTGGGTCCCTTGCTGTTTGTGGTATATATTAATGATTTGGACTTGAATGTAGGGGGCATGATTGGCAAATTTGCAGACAGCACGAAAATTGGCCGTGTAGTTGATAGTGAAGAGGATAGCTGTAGACTCCAAGAAGATATCAATGGGTTGGTGGAGCGGGCGGAAAAGTGGCAAATGGAGTTCAACCTGGAGAAGTGTGAGGTAATGCACTTAGGGAGGGCAAACAACAAAAGGGAATACGCAGTAAACGGGAATATATTGAGAGGAGTAGAGGAAGTGAGAGACCTTGGAGTGCATGTGCACAGGTCCCTGAAGGTGGCAGTACAGGTAGATAAGGTTGTGAAGAAGGCATACGGAATGCTCTCCATTATTAGCCGAGGTATAGAATACAAAAGCAGGGATGTAATGATGGAACTGTATAAAACACTGATAAGGCCACAGCTGGAGTATTGTGCACAGTTCTGGTCACCACATTACAGGAAGGACATAATTGCTATGGAGAGTGCAGAGAAGATTTACAAGAATGTTGCCAGGGCTTGAAAATTGCAGCTATGAGGAGAGATTGGATAGGCTGGGGTTGTTTTCCTTGGAGCAGAGGAAGCTGAGGGGAGACTTGATTGAGGTGTACAAAATTATGAGGGGCCCAGAGAGAGTAGACAGGAAGTACCTGTTTCCCCTAGCGGAGAGTCCAAGAACTAGAGGACATAGATTTAAGCTGATTGGTGGAAGGATTAGAGGGGACATGAGGTAAAACTTTTTTACCCAGAGGGTGGTGGGTGTATGGAATTCACTGCCCGAATTGATGGTAGAGGCAGGGACCCTCAACTCTTTTAAAAAGTACCTGGACCTGCACCTAAAGTGCTGTAAACTGCAGGGCTACGGACCGAGTGCTGGAAGGTGGGATGAGAATGGGCACATGGTTGTTCTTCGAGCCGGCGCGGACACAATGGGCCGAATGGCCCCCTTCCATGCTGTATCTTTTCTATGGTTCTATGGTTCTAAGTAACTTCTCTACAACTGATGTTAGACTAATAGGCCTGTCATTTCCTAGTTCGTCTCTCCTGCCCTTCTTAAATAATGGAGTGACATTGGCAGTTTTCCAATCCAAGGGGACAATTCCTGAATTGAGAGAGTTTTGGAAGATCATGACCAACGCATCAACAATTTTTTTAATACCCTGGGGTGGAAACCATTGGGTCCTGGAGATTTCTCCATCTTCAATCTCCATCCCCATTCTTTTTTTTACTTATATTGAATCTGGTCAGTTCCTCCCCTTGAGTTATTTTTTCGTTTTCCTCGTATCTCTGGTATTTTGACCTCATCTTCTACTGTGAAGACCAATACAAAGTCGCTATTTAGTAAGTCTGCCGTTTCCTGATTTCCAATTACAATATCAGCCGCGTCTGTCGTTAAGGGGCCCACATTACTCTTCGTCACCCTCTTTCTCTGTATATTTGTAAAAACCTTTATTGTCGTCCTTAATATCCCTCACAAGCTGTGTCTCGTATTCCCTTTTTGCAGCTCTTCCCACTTTCTTTGTATCCCTTTGCTGTTCTTCATATCTCTCCCGGTCCGTGGGATCTCTACTGTTCCTTGCCTTCGTATGAGCCCTTTCTTTTAGTTTTCCACGATCTCTCACTTCCCTTGTTGACCAGGGTTGTTTAATTACACAAGTAAAGCTCTCGCCCTTTAGGGGTACTTACAGGTGTTGTATTCGACCAAATATTTTTTTGAATACCTCCTACTGTTCGTCTGTAGTTTTATCCGTTAATAGTTCTGCCCAGTCTATTGTGTTCAATTCCTGCCTCATCCTTCCAAAGTCAGCCTCATTTAAATCATTTAAACAATCATTTCACTGTTTTAAAACAAAATAAGGACACAGAGGGAATCGAACCCACGGGAAGGTGTCAGTCTGACTCCCGGTCTGTACTGAATTAGCGGAGTGTGGGTGGGGGGGTTTCTGTCGAGCTTCCATTGAGGTTACAGGGTGGCGGAGCGGGAGAAGCCCCGAGGAAATTTACCCCGTCTACTGCTCCCGACTGCAGTAAAGAGTTGCAGTTTCCTGAAGCGCCATCAGATGGAGCCAAACATCAAGACAAAGGCCCATGGATCACAGGGGGACATCGGAATTACTAGACGAGAAAAAACCCAAGGACCATCCAGCTCTCCGTCTACCGTGATACAACGATGATAGAGTTGTTGACTAATCATAGCAATCAATCTCTATCAATTAGTCGACAACCGACCCAGACATGATATGAGGAAAACCCCTGTAGCGAAGAGCTTTGGGCACCATAAGTCCAAAGTCACCTTTGTCCCCCCAACGCTTACCACATGTCATGTCTCAAATTACTCATATACTGTGTCCCCAAAAGAGGATCCCAATCCTATTTCCTGTCCCACTGTCACAAATATCCCCCTGCAATCCCGAGTTCACAGAAAATGATCATTGTGCCTAGTTAGTTACAACTGAGAATTTAATTTGGCAAAGAACCAGAGGGGGAGATGAGGAGATTTGTTTTTTTTACGCAGCGAGTTGTTACGATCTGGAATGCGCTGCCTGAAAGGGCGGTGGAAGCAGATTCAATAGTAACTTTCAAAAGGGAATTGGATAAACACTTGAAAATAGTCTGTGGGGAAAGGGAGGGAGTGGGACTAATGGATAGCTCTTTCTGAGAGCCGGCACGGGCACGATGGGCCGAATGGCCTCCTTCTGCGCTGTACGAGATCCTACGAGAAGTTTACAAAAATGTTTTTTCTCTTCCCGAAGAAATGTTCCCGTGAATCGCTGCCAAGTTTTTTTTTTGTTTTTTCAGGCTCCGTTGAACATGAAGGCTGTTCTTCAGTCCGGCTGGCTGCTGACAGTAGCCTTCGGGAACATCATTGTAATTATTGTGGCCAAGGCTGCTTACATGGAGCAGGTACGGGATTCCAATTGGGGCTCTTTCTGTTGTGAGCTTTAGAAACATAGAAAATAGGAAATAGGAGCAGGAGTAGGCCATTCGGCCCTTCGAGCCTGCTCCGCCATTCTATATGATCATGGCTGATCCTCGATCTCAATACCATATTCCCGCTCTCTCCCCATACCCCTTGATGCCTTCTGTGTCTAGAAATCTACCTAGCTCCTTCTTAAATATATTCAATGACTTGGCCTCCGCAGCCTTCTGTGGTAGAGAATTCCACAGGTTCACCACCCTCTGAGTGAAGAAATTTCTCCTCATCTCAGTCCTAAATGTCCTACCCCGTATCCTGAGACTGTGACCCCTCATTCTGGACCCCCCCAGCCAGGGGAAACATCCTCCCAGCATCCAGTCTGTCTAGCCCTGTCAGAATTTTATATGTTTCAATGAGATCCCCTCTCATTCTTCTAAACTCGAGTGAACACAGGCCGAGTCGACCTAACCTCTCCTCATATGACAGTCCTGCCATCCCAGGAATCAGTCTGGTGAACCTTCGCTGCACTCCCTCTATGGCAAGTATATCCTTTCTCAGGTAAGGAGACCAAAACTACACACAATACTCCAGGTGTGGTCTCACCAAGTATTACCTGTGGTGACCCTCTGACCGTAACGCTGTAGGCTGTGGGGCTGTAGCTTGGACATAACGGGGGTGTGGGGGGGGGGGTGCTGAAATTGGTCCAGGCCAGTAGCCCCTTATGGGCTGCCAGTGAATCGGTGGCCCGCTCCTCGATGGAAGAGAAAATAGCCAAAAAAAAAACCGGACTGTCGATTCGCTCCATCACCGATTTCACCACCTCAAACTGATCACCAGAGCCTGGGCTAAGGTCTGAATGGAGTTCATTACAAGTTCATTACAAGTTGATTACAAGTTGATGTGATGCACTGTTAGCAGTGACACTGATTCACTTACTGAAATGGGGATTACGTAGATAAACCAGAGGGCTAAATATAGGAAGCACATTGAGGGAGGTGGGGGGTGAGCAAATGTCCTCACTGGGACCTGATTTTGAATCCACGTCAACCCCAAGTTTGGAAAGTCTCGACCCAGCCCCTCGACGTGGGGGGGGAGGGGGGGTGGAGGGGAGGGGGGTGGAGGGGAGGGGGGTGGAGGGGAGGGGGGTGGAGGGGGGTGGGGGGGAGGGGATGGAGGGTGCGGGGGAGGCCAGAAAGGCCGTAGTTTGACTGATGTGGGAAATGCAAAAAGGTCACAGTGGTGCAGGAGGGGCTGAGGCACGACGCACAGTGAGAGTAAGAGCTGCTTTACCCTGTAACAAACTATCCGACAACTGACCTGAGGGGGCTTTTTGCTGACAGTCATGTTCTAGTTCCCATTTCCCACCATTAAAGCTACTCTATTATTACAGGCCGTGCCGTCAGAGAGCCAGGTACCTGTGGCTCCCTCATGTAGTTGTGAACAGTGCAACAGGGCCCTCTGTAAATCATCTGCACCGGGGGACTCACTATTCTCACCATTCTCACTATTCTCCATAAGCGCACTCTGGCCGTAACATTTTAGAGAATTTGACAAAGAGAATATCTATGTTTGTGGTGTGTGAGTATGTGTGTATATGTTGTGTCTGTGTGTGTATGTGTGTCTGTGTGTCTGTATCTGTGTGTGTATGTGTGTGTGTGCTTGTGTGTCTGTGTCTATGTGTGTGTGTGTTTTTATTCTATTCGTTCATGAGATGTGGGCGTCACTGGCAAGGCCGGCATTTATTGCCCATCCCTAATTGCCCTCGAGAAGGTGGTGGTGAGCCGCCTTCTTGAACCGCTGCAGTCCGTGTGGTGACGGTTCTCCCACAGTGCTGTTAGGAAGGGAGTTCCAGGATTTTGACCCAGCAACGATGAAGGAACGGCGATATATTTCCAAGTCAGGATGGTGTGTGACTTGGAGGGGAACGTGCAGGTGGTGTTGTTCCCGTGTACCTGCTGCTCTTGTCCTTCAAGGTGGTAGAGGTCGTGGGTTTGGGAGGTGTATGTGTATCTGTGTGTGTGTTTGTGTGTCTGTGTCTATGTCTATGTCTGTGTATGTGTGTGTTTGTGTCTATGTCTGTGTGTGTGTGTGTGTGTCCGTGTCTATGTGTGTGTGTGTGTGTGTGTGTGTGTGTGTTTGTTTGTGTGTCTGTGTGTGTGTGTGTGTGTGTATGTGTGTCTGTCTGTGTGTGTTTGTGTCTATGTCTGTGTGTGTGTGTGTCTATGTCTGTGTGTGTGTGTGTGTTTGTTTGTGTGTCTGTGTGTGTGTGTGTTTGTTTGTGTGTCTGTGTGTGTGTGTTTGTTTGTGTGTCTGTGTGTGTGTGTCCGTGTCTATGTGTGTGTGTCTGTGTGTGTGTGTCCGTGTCTATGTGTGTGTGTCTGTGTGTGTGTGTCCGTGTCTATGTGTGTGTGTGTCTGTGTGTGTGTCCGTGTCTATGTGTGTGTCCGTGTGTGTGTGTGTCCGTGTGTGTGTGTGTCCGTGTGTGTGTATCTGTGTGTGTGTCCGTGTGTGTGTGTGTCTGTCCGTGTCTATGTGTCTGTGTGTGTGTGTGTCTGTGTGTGTGTCTGTGTGTGTGTGTGTGTCTGTGTGTCTGTGTGTGTGTGTGTGTCTGTGTGTGTGTGTGTCCGTGTGTGTGTGTGTCCGTGTGTGTGTGTCCGTGTCTGTGTGTGTGTGTCCGTGTCTGTGTGTGTGTGTCCGTGTCTGTGTGTCCGTGTGTGTGTGTCCGTGTCTGTGTGTGTGTGTCTGTGTGTGTGTATGTGTGTCCGTGTCTATGTGTCCGTGTCTATGTGTCCGTGTCTCTGTGTGTGTGTGTGTGTGTGTCCGTGTCTGTGTGTGTGTGTCCATGTCTGTGTGTGTGTGTCCGTGTCTATGTGTGTGTGTCTGTGTGTGTGTGTGTGTGTCCGTGTCTATGTGAGTGTGTCCGTGTCTATGTGTCTGTGTGTGTATGTGTGTCTGTGTGTGTCTGTGTGTGTGTCCGTGTCTATGTGTCTGTCTGTGTGTGTGTGTGTCTGTGTGTCTGTGTGTGTGTCTGTGTGTGTGTCTGTCTGTGTGTGTATGTGTGTGTGTGTGTGTCTGTGTGTGTGTCTGTGTGTGTGTGTGTGTCCGTGTCTATGTGTGTGTGTCCGTGTCTATGTGAGTGTGTCCGTGTCTATGTGTCTGTGTGTGTGTGTCTGTGTGTGTGTGTCTGTGTGTGTGTGTCTGTGTGTGTGTGTCCGTGTCTATGTGTGTGTGTCCGTGTCTATGTGTCTGTGTGTGTCTGTGTGTGTGTGTCTGTGTGTGTGTGTCTGTGTGTGTGTGTGTGTCTGTGTGTGTGTCTGTCTGTGTGTGTGTGTCTGTCTGCGTGTATGTCCGTGTCCGTGTCTGTGTGTGTGTGTCCGTGTCTATGTGTGTGTGTCCGTATCTATGTGTCTGTGTGTGTCTGTGTGTGTCTGTGTGTGTGTGCCCGTGTGTGTGTGTGCCCGTGTCTGTGTGTGCCCGTGTCTGTGTGTGCCCGTGTCTGTGTGTGCCCGTGTCTGTGTGTGCCCGTGTCTGTGTGTGTGTGTCTGTGTGTGTGTGTGTGTGTGTGTGTGTCCGTGTCTATGTGAGTGTGTCCGTGTCTATGTGTGTGTGTGTCCGTGTCTGTGTGTGTATGTCCGTGTCTATGTGTGTGTGTGTCTGTGTGTGTATGTGTGTCCGTGTCTATGTGTCCGTGTCTGTGTGTCTGTGTGTGTGTGTGTCCGTGTCTGTGTGTGTGTGTCCGTGTCCGTGTCTCTGTGTCCGTGTCTGTGTGTCCGTGTCTGTGTGTCCGTGTCTGTGTGTGTGTGTCCGTGTCTGTGTGTGTGTGTGTGTGTGTGTGTCTGTGTGTGTATGTGTGTCCGTGTCTATGTGTCCGTGTCTGTGTGTCTGTGTGTGTGTGTGTCCGTGTCTGTGTGTGTGTGTCCGTGTCCGTGTCTCTGTGTCCGTGTCTGTGTGTCCGTGTCTGTGTGTGTGTGTCCGTGTCTGTGTGTGTGTGTCTGTGTGTGTGTATGTGTGTCCGTGTCTATGTGTCTGTGTGTGTGTGTGTGTGTGTCCGTGTCTGTGTGTGTGTGTCCGTGTCTATGTGTGTGTGTGTCTGTGTGTGTGTGTGTGTCCGTGTCTATTTGTGTGTGTCCGTGTCTATGTGTCCGTGTCTATGTGTGTGTTTGTGTGTGTGTGTCCGTGTCTATGTGTCTGTGTCTGTGTGCGTGTCTGTGTCCGTGTCTATGTGTGTGTGTGTGTCTGTGTGTGTGTGTGTGTGTGTCCGTGTCTATGTGTCCATGTCTATGTGTGTGTCCGTGTCTATGTGTGTGTGTGTGTCTGTGTGTGTGTGTGTGTCCGTGTCTATGTGTCCATGTCTATGTGTGTGTCCGTGTCTATGTGTGTGTGTGTGTGTGTGTCTGTCACGCCAGAACAGCACATTTATTGGCCCTGGAAGACACAGTTTAAAAAAAGTCTTAAAAATTCCCTCAAGTTCATCTTGATGTTGCTGCCTCTGCACGAGGTGTAACCCATGACAACCAGTGACTGACAATCAAGCAGCGTAATCTCCCTCAACTGGAGCACAATAAAAGACAGTCCTCCGCACAATGTCATCCGTCTGCTGTGGAATAAGATCTAAAGCAACCACAGTGAAGTATTTATTCATGTGAGATAACGGGTTGCTGGCAGCAAGTTACAAGGCTAGAAATGAGTGCAACAGCTTAAGGCAGTGATCTCCGACTGCCCCCCCTCCGATCTCCGACCGTTCACCCCCCCTCGATCTCCGACCGTTCACCCCCCCCCCCGATCTCCGACCGTTCACCCCCCCTCGATCTCCGACTGCTCACCTCCCCCCAACTACTCACCCCCCCCCCCCGATCTCCGACTGCTCACCCCCCCTCCGATCTCCGACCGTTCACCCCCCCTCGATCTCCGACTGCTCACCTCCCCCCGACTACTCACCCCCCCTCGATCTCCGACTGCTCACCTCCCCCCGACTGCTCACCCCCCCCAACTACTCACCCCCCCCCCGATCTCCGACTGCTCACCCCCCCTCCGATCTCCGACCGTTCACCCCCCTCGATCTCCGACTGCTCACCCCCCTCGATCTCCGACTGCTCACCCCCCTCGATCTCCGACTGCTCACCCCCCCGATCTCTGACTGTTCACTCCCCCCCATCTCTGACTGCTCACCCCCCCCGATCTCCGACTGCTCACCCCCCCCCCCCGATCTCCGACTGCTCACTCCCCCCCATCTCCGACTGCTCACCCCCCCGATCTCCGACTGCTCACCTCCCCCCGATCTCCGACTGCTCACCCCCCCCCCCGATCTCCGACTGCTCACTCCCCCCGATCTCCGACTGCTCACCTCCCCCCGATCTCCGACTGCTCACCCCCCACCCGATCTCCGACTGCTCACCCCCCCCCGATCTCCGACTGCTCACCTCCCCCCGATCTCCGACTGCTCACCTCCCCCCGATCTCCGACTGCTCACCCCCCCCCCCGATCTCCGACTGCTCACGCCCCCCGATCTCCGACTGCTCACCCCCCCCCGATCTCCGACTGCTCACCTCCCCCCGATCTCCGACTGCTCACCCCCCCCCGATCTCCGACTGCTCACTCCCCCCCATCTCCGACTGCTCACCCCCCCCGATCTCCGACTGCTCACCTCCCCCCCATCTCCGACTGCTCACCCCCCCCCCCGATCTCCGACTGCTCACCCCCCCCCCCCCCCCCCCGATCTCCGACTGCTCACCTCCCCCCGATCTCCGACTGCTCACCCCCCCCCGATCTCCGACTGCTCACCTCCCCCCGATCTCCGACTGCTCACCCCCCCCCGATCTCCGACTGCTCACCCCCCCCCGATCTCCGACTGCTCACCTCCCCCCGATCTCCGACTGCTCACCCCCCCCCGATCTCCGACTGCTCACCCCCCCCCGATCTCCGACTGCTCACCCCCCCCCGATCTCCAACTGCTCACCTCCCCCCGATCTCCGACTGCTCACCCCCCCCCGATCTCCGACTGCTCACCTCCCCCCGATCTCCGACTGCTCACCCCCCCCCGATCTCCGACTGCTCACCTCCCCCCGATCTCCGACTGCTCACCCCCCCCCGATCTCCGACTGCTCACCTCCCCCCGATCTCCGACTGCTCACCTCCCCCCGATCTCCGACTGCTCACCTCCCCCCGATCTCCGACTGCTCACCTCCCCCCGATCTCCGACTGCTCACCCCCCCCCGATCTCCGACTGCTCACCTCCCCCCGATCTCCGACTGCTCACCCCCCACCCCGATCTCCGACTGCTCACCCCCCCCCCGATCTCCGACTGCTCACCTCCCCCCGATCTCCGACTGCTCACCCCCCCCCGATCTCCGACTGCTCACCCCCCCCCCGATCTCCGACTGCTCACCCCCCCCCCCCGATCTCCGACTGCTCACCCCCCCCCGATCTCCGACTGCTCACCCCCCTCGATCTCCGACTGCTCACCCCGCCCCCCCCCGATCTCTGACTGTTCACCCCCCTCCATCTCCGACTGCTCACCCCCCCCCGATCTCCGACTGCTCACCCCCCCCCGATCTCCGACTGCTCACCCCCCCCCCGATCTCCGACTGTTCACCCCCCCCCGATCTCCGACTGTTCACCCCCCCCCGATCTCCGACTGCTCACCCCCCCCCCGATCTCCGACTGCTCACCCCCCCCCCATCTCCGACTGCTCACCCCCCCCCGATCTCCGACTGCTCACCGCCCCCCCCCGATCTCTGACTGTTCACCCCCCTCCATCTCAGACTGCTCACCACCCCCGATCTCCGACTGCTCACCCCCCCACCCCCGATCTCTGACTGCTCACCCCCCCGATCTCCGACTGCTCACCCCCCCCCCCGATCTCCGACTGCTCATCCCCCACCTCCCGCCATCTCCAACTGCTCACCCCCGGCCCCCCAATCTCCGACTGTTCAGGGCAAGACACCCCACTTCTGGTCGCTCTCCACTGGTCGCTCTCCACTGGTCGCTCTCCACTGGTCGCTCTCCACTGGTCACTCTCCAGTGGTTACTCTCCAGTGCTCCATTTCCCGTTGCCTCACGCACTCTCTGACCTGGTACTCATCCAACCACCGTGTGAGGATAAGATGAGCAAACCCTGTCAGGATTCAAACCCAAGGCCTTCTATGCCCGAGGCCTGGTCTGAACAATTGAGTGCCCTACCTTCTGTCCGGGCCGGCAGACGAACGCTGGGCCATTTGTGTGATGTACATGGGGGGCTTGTCTGTGTCCATGGAATGAGTCAGGAATATCGGGACAGGAGGAGGGAAAAACTGAAAGCAAAGTCCTTTATACTCCTGATATGAGGATGTCAAGGCCTTGAAGAGGGTGCAGAGGAGATTTACTTGAATCGAACTGGGGATGAGGGACATCAGTTACGTGGAGAGACTGGAGAAGCTGGGGCTGTTATCCTTAGAGCAGGGAAGGTTAAGGGGAGATTTGATAGAGGTGCTCAAAATCATGAACGGTTTTGATAGAGTAAATAAGGAGAAACTGTTTACAGTGGCAAGAGGGTCGGTAACCAGAGGACACAGATTTAAGATAATTGGCAAAAGAGCCAGAGGGGAGATGAGGAGAACTCTTTTTACGCAGCGAGTTGCTTTGATCTGGAATGCACTGCCTGAAAGGGCGGTGGAAGCAGATTCAATAGTAACTTTCAAAAGGGAATTGGATAAATACTTGAAAAGGAAAGATTTGCAAAGGTATGGGGAAAGAGCAGGGGGAGCGGAACTAATTGGAAAGCTCTTTCAAGGGACTGTCACTGGCACGATGGGCTGAATGGCCTCCTTCCGTGCTGTGCGATTCTATGATGATAATTGAAGTATGTGTCCTGTTTCACCCCCCCCAGTGGGCAGAGTTCATCCTCTTTGCGTGCCTCCTGTTTGCTGTCGCCATCATTTTCTCCATCATGGCTTATTTCTACACCTACGTTGATTCTGAGGAGCTAAACGACAAAGACGAGGACAAAGAAGAGCACATCCCACCACCGCCCTACGAAAATATCTCCCTCAGCACAGTCGACAAACAGACGAAGATGTAGAAGCTCTCCCCCTCCCCCACCTCGGCGATTTATCTTCAGTTCTAACTTCCTGTCCCAGTATTATTTACTGAGCTTATTTCCTTGTCGACCGTAGTTTTTTGCCGTGGGCTCTGTAATCAGGAGTGGATTGAGAGTAATGTGTAAAGTGATTTTTTTTTATTATTATTTTTAATGGCACCAGGACTGGAATGCCTGGGAGGAGGAGTGGGGGAGGCAGGGAAAGGAAATTCAAAGACATTTATTCTCGCTGGTTGTCTGTGCCTGTGTGTGTTTTTATTCATTCTCGGCATGTGGGTCTCCCTGGCCAGCCCAGAATTTATTGCCCCTCTCCCCATTTGCCCTGGGAAGCTGGTGCCAGTGGGTCTTCTATCCGACTGATACAACTGAGGGGGGCTTGCTAGGCCGCTTCAGGGGGCAGTTAAGAGTCACCCACGTCGGTGTGGGACTGGAGTCACGTATAGGCCCAGACCCGGGTAAGGACGGCAGGTTTCCTTCCCTAAAGGACATCGGTGGGGTTTTTTTTTACAAGAATCGTCACTTGTACGAATACAAACTTTTTATTTCCAGAGTTTTTTTTTCAAACTGAATTCAAAATTCTCAATCTGCCACGGTGGGATTTAAACTAATGTTTTCTGAATTACTAGTCCAGTAACAGAAACCACAACACTACCACACCCTTAAAGCACCAAAGATAAATGGTACCACAAAGTGCTGAGACGTGCGTAAAGATCGAATCCCTTCAAACATTTCTGGCCCCCCACCCCCCCCCCCCCCACCATAAACTCTCCCGCCTCCGACCCAGCTTCCTCGCTCCCCGTCCTAAAATGATTTTCTACGTGAGGGGCGCCAGACCGACATGAGTTACCGTTGACATCGCAATCCCCTCACATGCCCTGAGTTCTCGGGAGGTACTGGGCGAAGGATCGTCTGCACCAGGACTGCTCGGGTGCACCTCCTCGAGGCCGGTTCCATGGCTGCACCGGCAGAGTCTTAAGGGGCTAAGACATCCTCCCGACTGTAGATGGTGCAAGGAGCTCAGGGAACAGAAGGGAACAGAGGCAGTCCCACGGTAAAGGACGCTCGGCTGCAAATAGAAAAAAAAGTTAGCAGGGTCTCAACCCAGCACAGTAAAACATTCGGGGAAAATTCGTACTCTTACGTATTTAAAGGGGCCTTACCTTCATCGGAAAGTGCTTGGCGAATCTTGTTGGCAGATACACGAGGCAGTGCCGTGAATTATGTCAAACGCGTCCCTTGCCTGTGATGTCATTGCGACGGAATCATTGCGGGCTGCCCCCGCCCCAGACAAAGAAATGGATTCGCCAGACTCGATTTTCACAAAGGCCCTACCGTTTTAACCGCTGCTTTGAATATTTGTTGGGGAGAGTCCCAAAACCAGGGGTCATAAATATAAGATAGTCACTAATAAACCCAATAAGCAATTCAGGAGAAACTTGTTTGCTCAAAAAGTGATGAGAATATGGAACTCGCTGCCGCAAGGAGTAGTTGAGGCGAATAGCATTTAAGGGCAAGCTAAATAAACACGAGGGAGAAAGGAACAGAAGGGTATGTCGAGAGGGTTAGATGAAGTGAATAGAATGGGTGGAGGCTCGTGTGGAGCATAAACACCGGCGTAGACCAGTTGGGCCGAATGGCCTGTTTCTGTGCCGTTGAATTATGTGTAATCGTTGAGAAGTGAACCGGGGGAGGGGGACAACGCGGAACGCTTTGGACAAAAGAGTGAAGGTTTGTGACGGGGCTGTCAGTGATAGATGAAAGATTAGGGATAGCAGATGGGTGTCAGCGTGCGTCTCACAGCGTAAAGCAACCGTGTGACGCGAGCTGCAGTTAGACCAGCTCAGGGCTCCGTGTAATGGTTTAATCCCTGATGGTTGCCTTGGATTCAGTTCCGAGAAGCTGCTGGCACTTAGACACTCTGGCCATATGGTCCCCCTCGTGGCCGCTCGGCTTGTGGGCCGATTGACGTACGCCCGCTTCAGGCAACAACTGCCGCTGAATCTGCCTTGCTGTACAGCAGGGGGGGGCCACTCTTAAAGGGACCGGGCGCCAGTGATCGCCGTGTCCTCCTGTTCCCGTTTGCCCCAGGCCTGGTGTAAACCGATGACATTTACGTCCGGGCGCGACGTTGGCTGGTGCTTGACGCCACTGGGACGCAGGACTGCCTCTCCTGGGCTATCTCCCTGAGGCGATGAGATCTTCCCCCTTCACTCCTCACGGAGGGGTGACTGGTGGTTCAGCGGGTTAACGCGGGGCGTGTCCTGGGGCAGACTGACTGACTCTCCGAAAGGGCGCGGGATTCTTCGTGATTATCACGGATAAAAGAGATGTGGGGCTGGGGGGATGTGTCGATAACACGGTATTCTGGAACCACTCACGGGAACACTTGGGACATCTTCCCGTATGGTCAGCCTTAGGGTCGACGAATTCCTGGAGGTTTCATCACGTGTCCTCCGACTGCCCCACCCGGTCAAACAGCCTGGTTCGTCCCCCATCTCCAATATTTTTATAACTAATTAATGAAAGTGTTCAAAGAAAATGGAAAAAAAAATAGACAATTTATTTTCATGCCCCCTATGATTTTTGCTCGTAGCAGTGTCCTGGAGATTAATCTTTAATTCCAGGAGACTCCAGGTCATTCCCGGAGACTCCAGGTCATTCCTGGAGGGTTGGCGGCCCCTCGGCCAGGATGTGTCTGAACCAGACAGGCCAAGACGGACCCAGATTCCATTTCCAACTGTGCTGTGTGGGTTGATCTCGGCCGGGGACAAGGATAGGCCTGGTCCATTTAGGCCTCTGCTCCCCTAGAAAGGGAAGAGTGGGAGGAGGAGGAGGCAGTGGGGAGGCGGTGAGGGGAGGCGGGGGGCAGGGTTCTAATCCCCACCCGCAACTTCACCGAAAGATCGGCGGACGTCCCGGAGAAACTTCGCAAACGCCGAAATTACGGCGGCAGATCGGGGAAAATGCTCCTCCCCCGCCCCCCACCCCCCCACCGCGGAAATTACTGGCGCAGGTGAAGGCTGGTCCGTTTTGCCTCCCATGTTGAATAGCTTGCTGACAATCAGTGTCTGGACACAGTTGGCCAAAGTACGAGAGGGCGGGCAGGCCGGGCCTCCCCCCACCCCCGGTGGAATATCACCAGGACAGGAAAGGAGGGAAACAGCCTCACAAAATATGTTTGCCCGTCGTTTAAAATGGTAAACAACCTCTTATCGAGAAGTCTGCAGTGGGACTGGAGGGTCAGTACTGTACTGTATTCAACCAGTTGAAGAGGGAAATAAACTGTCTTTGAACTTTCTACATGTAAATATTTATACCCAAGAGAGAAATCTAAGCTCCATCTTCTAACGAACTGGCTATTTATGAATATACTCTGTATTTTCAGATTTTTACCCGCTAGTGTAACTGATGCATTAGCGACACGTTGATATTGTCACCTTGTGAAATAAAATTGCTCCTGGCTCCTGTCCAGCTCTTGGTCACTTTTATAGTCAACAGTGCTGGGTGTGTCATTAAATACACACTAGCGCTGGATATAGAAAAACACTTCAGGTAGCTGTTCTCCTCCCCTCCCATCCCAGTAGATAAAGGCACTGAACCGTCACCAAGCAGAAAGTCCCAGGATCAATTTCCAGGCTCATTTGGAACGTTACAGTTGGCCTCAGTGATGCTCAACTACAGAGGGCATTGACTGTCCAGTGACCAATGCTAGAAGCGTGCGTGATAAGGAAAGGTTTGGTTCCGCTGTGATGCTTTCACGGTCAAACAGCCCGCGGAACCCAGTGTCTGGCTCGCGCGTGAAGAACAGCCATTTGGATGTTGGACCGGAGGGGGCTACTGGGTGAGGTACAGGAAGCGCTTTCGGACGAGACGTTAAACCGAGGCCCCGTCTGCCCTCTCAGGTGGACGTAAAAGATCCCATGGCACTATTTCGAAGAAGAACAGGGGAGTTCTCCCCGGAGTCCTGGCCAATATTTATCCCTCAACTAACATCGCTGAAAAATAGATTATCTGGACATTATCCTGCTGTTTGTGGGACCTTGCTGTGCACAAATTGGCTGCCACGTCTCCCAACATTTACAACAGTGAGGTGGAGCTAAACAATCACTATTTGAAGAAAAGCAAGAAGCATGGCTGGGTGGCTCGTTTCTCAGCCGGCGCGGACATGATGGGCCGAATGGCCTCCTCCTGTGCCGTAAATTTTCTATGATTCTATGATTCCCAGTGTCTTGGCCAACATTCTTCCCTTAGCCCGCTCCACCAAAAATACGGAATAACTGGTCAGATTTCATTTGATGCGCGTGGTAAAACCAATCACAAATCTATTGAGTTGTTGTAAAAACCCAACTGGTTCACAAACGTCCTTTAGGGAAGGACACCTGCCGTCCTTACCCGATCTGGCCCTATACGTGATTCCAATCCCACACCAAAGTGGTTGGCCCTTAACTGCCCTCTGAAGTGCCGCTCAGTTGGCAACTGCGGATGGGCAATAAATGCCGGCCTTGCCAGCGACGCCCACATCCCGAAAATGAATAATAATAAAATAAAGAATTTGGCTGCTGCATTACCCTACGTGACAGTGACTGCACTTCAAAGGCAGGTGCACAGTTTAATGTCCCATTCTTTGTAACAGTGCAACAGCCCTTCAGTACTGCACTGGATTGTCGGTCTGGATTGGGAACTCGAGTACATGGAATGGGGCTTGAACCCCACAGCGGGTGAAATTGGCCTTTGGCAATAACACAAGACAAGCAATAGCAAGTCGGCAGCCCGTGTTACACCGTGCCCGATTTTCTCTGGCAAAGACTGATTTCACCGCCCACAAACCTCTGTCCCAGAGCCAAGAAAGTGCTACCAAAGGAGCCACCTGACAACCAGCAATAAAATAGCTTTGGCATCAACACAGATAAACTACTTGTCTCCATAGAGTTGTGCGATACACAGGACTGCATACTGTATATCAGTGAAAATTAAGCAGGTACATTCTTTATTCCGATCTTTGTGCTTTTCATATCCTGTTAGCATTTTCTCAGGCACTTTTACCCGACTCCAGTGCGTTCGACTCCTGACAGAAGGGTCTTGCACAGTCAACACTGGCAAAGTAGCAGAGACCCACTTTGTCCTGGGACTCCCGTTCTGCTGCTCGATCTACGACACCCCCCGCCCCCCCCCCCACCATTGCTAAGCATGCTGAGCCAGTTTTATCGCATCAGGGGCTTGCATCTTGATATAAAACTGCGGACGGAAGGTGGGGAGGAGGGTCACTGGCCTGGCTCATGACTGGGTAAGTCTATCGACGCTCACTGTTCAGGCTCACACATGCAAAAATGGTCGCTCAGGTGAGGCACCGAAGGGTGTCCATGTACGCCTATCCCAGCATGCATTCAGGAGCTGAGAAGTGAGGGGGAGGCAAAAAGCTGAAGAGAAATCAAAACTATCAAATGAAAGAAAGGACTTGCATTTATATAGCGACCTCAGGACCTCCCCAAAGTGCTTTACAGCCAATGAAGTACTTTAAAAGTTTAGTCACTGTTGTAATGTAGGAAACACGGCAGCCAATTTGGGCGCAGCAAGATCCCACAAACATCAATGTGACAATGACCAGATAATCTGCTTTAGTGATGTTGGTTGAGGGATAAATATTGGCCAGGACACCGGGGAGAACTCCCCTGCACTTCTTCAAACACTGCCCGGTGATCTTTTATGTCCACCCGAGAGGGCAGACTGCGCCCCGGTTTAACGTCTCATCCGAAAGACGGCACCTCTGACAGTGCAACGCTCCCTCAGTGCTGCACTGGGAGTGTCAGCCTGGATTATGGGCTTAAGTCTCTTGAGTGAGATGTAAACCTTGTGACACCTGAAGGTGGCCACAGCTCCCCTATTAAAGGCAAAGCATACTCTATGGCAGTTCTGATCCCTTTAATGCCTCAATGATTTAATGGAAGAAAAAAATCACTTTAAATGTTAGGGGAAATCTCTCTGACTAGCATCACGCCACACCCTAGTAAGGGACCCGCCAATCCAGGATGGGTGGACGTCCTGACCCTCACTCAGCTGACAGCCACGGCCCTGTTTAGTCAATGTCTCCAATGACTCACCAATGAGCCACTTCATATTCCCCATGGGGTGTGGTACAGTGCTGTTAAGAGAGCTGTCACCTAATATTTATGCATATTTTTGCTAATGTTATATGGCTGAAACACATAGGGAAAATAATTGCGCCCTTCCCTTTTAATAGCCTATAAGATTGTGAAAGCCATTTCAATCCAATTATTTTCTCGGCCTCCTCTTATCCCATGTCTCCTCCATTGCTGAAGATGCCTCCAAGAAGCTCGGTTTCCACTTTTGTGCTGAGTATTTATTTTCCCTCTCAACACCCATCCATGCCTTCACTACCGCTCCAATATCTAAGGAAGCTCTTCCATCTCCAAAGTATCTGATACCTGGCAGGCAATCCTTCTTAACCTGCGGCTTCTTTCTCTCAGTCACGTCCCTTTTTTGTCTTCCCTTATTTCATCGCACGATAAATAACGACAAGGAAAGCCATATAGTCCGCAGGTCAAGAGTGAACCTACAGCCCCCACCCACGCAATCACAGAATCCAACTGGCTCTTGACTCTCAGAGTGGTAATTCACTTGGCTAAAGTACCACTTGGCTAAAGTACCACAGTTCCCAGACATCACGCAGCGAGCTCACCCAAAGTGGACGGATTTCACCTGTGAGCTTAGTAAGTGTTGACAAGAGATTCAACCGCGATGGGGACCTTCAAGACTGAGTTTGATCCTGTCCACAGTCCTGATGTTCACACACACACGTGATCTTTCCTGCAGAAGCTTATTCTAAACGACAATAGAATTGTCCTTGTTTCTCTGAACAGGCCTCTCTTGTTCCTCCAAAATTGAGTTTAAACGAAAAGAGACAGCTCTTTAAATTCCTTGTCCTTTCAGCAGTACAAAAACGTCACTTGCATTGAATAAAAACCAGCAGAAAAGTGAAGGTTACCTAAGAAATAAAGGAAGAAAAATAAATTAACTGATCTCCATGATGAATGGGCCAACAGTGGTCTCAGTGGGGCCGATTTTAACGGTGGAATTACACCCACCACCACCCCGCACCCCCCGACCCCGCCCACGTAGAAGATGGCCAATTTCCTGCCCCACCCTGCCCCTCCCCAAATGCCGAACTCCATCGAAGTGTCGGTTCGGGACACACCGCTCACCAGATCCACGCCAACGAATCGAGAGAAGCTGGGATTATTGACTAGAGAAGCTGGGATTGT
Organism: Heptranchias perlo; assembly: GCF_035084215.1. Lineage (NCBI taxonomy): Eukaryota > Metazoa > Chordata > Chondrichthyes > Hexanchiformes > Hexanchidae > Heptranchias > Heptranchias perlo. The sequence continues at coordinate 11,806,522 of NC_090331.1, read as the reverse complement.
TCTCCTCAGAGCAGAGAAGGTTAAGGGGAGATTTAATGGAGGTGCTCAAAATCATGGAGGATTTTGATTAAGAAAATAAGGAGAAACTGTTTCCAGTAGCTGGAGGGTCGGTAACCAAAGGACACAGATTTAAGAACCAGAGGCGAGATGAGGAGAAATTTTTTTCCGCAGCGAGTTGTTATGATCTGGAATGCGCTGTCTGAAAGGGCGGTGGAAGCAGATTCAATAATAACTTTCAAAAGGGAATTGGACAAAGACTTGAAGGGGAAAAATTTGCAAGGCTATGGGGAAAGAACAGGGGAATGGGACCAATTGGATAGCTCTTTCAAAGAGCCGGCACGGGCATGATGGGCTGAATGGCCTCCTTCTGTGCTGTCTGATTCTATGAGGCCCGGGCCCCAAAAATAGCGGCAACAACAGGCGGGCAATGGGCGCATTTATTGCCCACTCTCTGCCCCCCTGCTTTGTGGCAAATGTTAAAAATCGCTCCCCAGTGTCTCAGGTTAGAGAAAAAAACCAGAACAATCATTCAGGGCTTCTACTCTTGACTGACGTCAAGTAGCTCTGCAGGAAAGATCACGTGTGTGTGTGTGAACATCAGGACTGTGGACAGGATCAAACTCAGTCTTGAAGGTCCCCATCATGGTTGAATCTCTTGTCAACACTTACTAAGCTCACAGGTGAAATCCGTCCACTTTGGGTGAGCTCGCTGGGTGATGTCTGGGAACTGTGGTACTTTAGCCAAGTGAATTACCACTCTGAGGAGAGGAGGTGGAGCAAGTGGAAAAAACTGGGAACGAAACTGGACTGAGTTTCCCTTTTAAAAATAAACTGGCGGTAATCTCAATTGGTGGCTCCAGTAGAGATGGAAAGAAGCCAAGTGGGTAAGGCCTAAAGTGAATCATTGAGTCGGGGCAGGCTGCTCATCTTACTCGCTGAAGTCAGCCACAATCCCTGCTGTCTGCGAAGCACTCGTTATTCTTAAGTGGAAGAGAACTTTCTTTTCTGTATGTGCGGGAGGCCTGATGAATCATAGAGTCGTGCTGACAGATGATTTTATCTTCTTGTCGGTCAACATCAAGATCTCGGAATTCCTGCTGTGCTCTTGAGCAGACTTTCAATGTACTCTGCGAGTAGCAGCAGCACTGTGTTTGTTCTGATCCATCACACGTCGAGTTTTGTGGTTATAAATGATACTGGAAGGTCCCTCCCCGTCTCCTTTCTTGAAGCACATCCCTCAAAACCTTTTAATTAATAATTACCAGGCTTTCTTGGGATTGACTGGCTGTTAATCAAGGCATTTAAAACCTAAGAGCTGAATTCAAACCCACTGGAGACTGATGGGGTTTCTCTCTTTCTCTATGTTTCTCTCTCTCCCCACCCTCTCACTCTCTCTCTTCTTCTTCCTTTCCCTCTCCCTCTCTCACACACACACTGTAAGTGCCCTAAAAGAAATAGGTTTGACTAATCCTAAATTGGTTCTTACACTTGTGAACCCACATCATAAAACTGCCACTAATTTGGCACTAAATTAAAACTTGTACTCAGAAATACCATACGATGTTGTGGGGAGTAGAGAGGTTCAGGCATGGGCAGTAAAGGTGGCCATTCTGTGATTGAAGGCTTGCACCTAATAGAGGAAGCTTTACTCTATATCTGTTCTACGCTATCCTTGAACCCTACATGCTGATGTAACAGCGTAAGCACTGAATGAGAAAAGGACATTTGGCCCATCAAGCCTGCTCCTTCCATAGACCATGTGCAATTTACCCTATCGTGAACTCGACCCAAGCTCATTTCATCTTCTGAAGGAAGGTTCTCTATCAATGCTCCCTGGCCCATGAAACACTCCAGATTCCTCACATCTTCACTGTTCAACCCTGGCCTAATCCTTCCAGACAACATCCCCTCAATGAGGCTCTTCATCCAAAACCCTTCATGACGTAACAAGTTTGGTGATATGTAAGAAAGATAACAGTCCAACATGGTACCTTATCTGTAGGCCCTCTTCGTTGAGTGGTGTGGACTGTAAGATGCTTGGTAATGTCCTTCCCACCCTTCACCCACCAGTTAGGCTTCAGAAAGGGTAGCTGGCACATAAGAAAGAAACCGAACATTTTCGGGCAATGAAAATCCAAAGCCACGGCTGCTAGGACATTCTCAGTGTAGAATCATAGACGTTTCAGCACAGAAAGAGGCCATTCGTCTCACTGTGTCCCCTCTGACACTAGCTCCACATGACAGCTATCTACTCCATTTCCCCCCATCTTTAATATTACCCCTCTTTTAGTGTTTATCCAGTTCCCTCTTAAATGCAATTGATCACTAGACTTTCACAGCCACTTTTTCTAACGCATTCTAATTCTATGTGTGGCAGACGTTTTCTAGCCTCCCCCTTAACTCTTACATCACTAATCCTAAAGTTATGCCCTCATTAGCAAATCACTGACAAGTGTAAATAACCTTTCCCTATTCAACCTCTCAAACTCTTTTCAACACTTCCGTTAGAGCCCCCTTTAACCATCCCGCTCCTCGCTGAATGTAGCCCTAGCTTCTAGTCTCAAGTCTCTCCTTGGATGTCGAGAATCCACTCGATAGAGTGGAATCGAACTTCCTCCTCATAGATCTGGAGCAAATTTTTGTGTCAGACCCACTCTCGTGTAATGGATTCAAATATTATACAGTGACTCAAGGCCGCTTGTCATCACTAATGAAACAATGCACCATTTTCCTGCATAATAACAGTCAGAAGTAATTTATTGTGAAAGGGGTGAATAAATGGAGCTACTGTTTATTTATCTTGGGACGCCTTGAGGTCATGAAAGGTGCTATGTGAAAGCAAGTTCCTTCTTCTTTCTTTCCAACTCTCATTGTAATCAGAAGTACCCAACAAAGGTGTTCAATTTCACTCTATATACCTGGCAAAGCGATTTGATGCTACAGTGCCTTTCAGCATTCAAGGAATTCCGCTCTGAAATGTAAGCTAATGGAGGAATAAGGGATATTTATATTTGTTTACATAGGAACAGGAGTAGGCCCCTTGAGTTTGTTCCGCCACTCAGTTAGATCATGGCCGACCTGTACCTCAACCCCATTTACCCACCTTTGACCCATATCCCTTGATACCCTTACCCAACAAAAATCTGTCAATCTCAGTCTTGAAAGCTTCAACTGACCCCCAGCATCCACAGCCTTTTGGGGGCGAGGGCTACAGATTTCCACTACCCTTTGTGTGAAAAAGCGCTTCCTGATTACACTCCTGAGTGGCCTGGCTCTAATTTTAAGATTATGCCCTCTTGTTCTGGATTGTCCTACCAGAGGAAATAGATTCTCTTTATCTACCCCATTTAATCCTTTTATCATCTTAAGAACCTCGTTCAGATCACCCCTCGATCTTCTATATTCAACGGAAAACAAGCCAAGTTTATGTAACCTGGCCTCATAATTTAACCCTTCAACACACAGTATCATTCTGGTGAATCTATGCTGTACTCCCTCCAAGGCCAATGTACCCTCCCTGAAGTGTGGTGTCCAGAACTGAATACAGTACTCCAGATGGGGCCTGACCAAGGTGCTATTCAACTGAAGCATAACCTCCTCCCCTTTGTAGTTCACTCCGCTTGAGATAAAGGCTCACATTCCATTAGGCTTTCTGATTGCTTTTTGTACCTGTCTACTGGCTTTAAATGATTTGTGAACTTGGACTCCCAAATCCCTTTGCTCCTCTACAGTTCCTAGTTTCTCACCATTTAGAAAATAATCCGATTTATCTTTCTTAGGTCCAAAATGTATGACCTCACACTTGCCCAAGTTTATAGAAGCAAATATAGGATTGTAATTTTCGCTGCATGGAAAAAAAAATCAGTGTTTAATTTGAAAGTGCATTGAAATTAATCATTTGGATTTGTTATTGACTACCCGAAGATCGTATGAAGAGCATTGAAGAACCGAAACACAAGACAAAGTGGGTTGGAGAAGTGAGAATTGAGCCAGATCCTGCCTTAAGCAGAGCACTGATGACGATGATTGATCAGGGCAATAGAAGGTATTGATAGGACATTATTGGAACAAATGAGGAGAGTACGTAGGAGCTAAGGCACTAGTTATCGATGATTTCAATTATCCAGAAGTTATGTGGAACTATGGCAAGATCTCTTAAAAGTTTGATAAAATTATTTCAACTGATATAAGAATGCATCTTTTCACAGCATGTGATGAAAGATTTTGTTGAAGAGCTGTTACTTGTCCCTCCTCTCCAATTTTCTTCACTGCTCACCCGAAGGCACTGACATGGTTGGGTACAACTCCACTGGTGTCGGTCAATACCTTAGCCAATACCTTGGCCATTTCTTCATGTGTGAGCCTGGATATTCAGTGCCAACTGGCTACTGAGCTGCAGGGAAGCAGAGCCAATCGCGACTCTGCTCAAGCCCAGTGTCTCGCCCCTACGTTTCCCAGCAGGCGTCACTGAACAGCAAAGGCGATTTGGAAAGCTGGCTTATTTTTCCCATCCTAAGCCCAGGGGAACTGAGGCCAACAGCAGTGTTCTGTTTCCACCCCGGCTGAGATCAGCTAACTCTCTACAGATAGAAAAAAAGAAAGACTTGCATTTATTGGACATTATTGGAACTACCACCGTGCTAAATGGGATAGAATCAGAACAGATCTAGCAGCTCAAAACTGGGCATCCATGAGGCGCTGTGGGCCATCAGCAGCAGCAGAATTGTATTCCAGCACAATCTGTAACCTCATGGCCCGGCATATTCCTCACTCTACCATTACCAACAAGCCAGGGGATCAACCCTGGTTCAATGAGGAGTGTAGAAGAGCATGCCAGGAGCAGCACCAGGCGTACCTAAAAATGAGGTGCCAACCTGGTGAAGCTACAACTCAGGACTACATGAATGCTAAACAGCGGAAGCAACATGCTATAGACAGAGCTAAGCGATTCCACAACCAACGGATCAGATCAAAGCTCTGCAGTCCTGCCACATCCAGTCGTGAATGGTGGTGGACAATTAAACAACTAACAGGAGGAGGAGGCTCTGCAAACATCCCCATTCTCAATGATGCACGTGAGTGCAAAAGACAAGGCTGAAGCGTTTGCAACCATCTTCAGCCAGAAGTGCCGAGTGGATAATCCATCTCAGCCTCCTCCCGATATCCCCACCATCACGGAAGCCAGTCTTCGGCCAATTCGATTCACTCCACGTGATATCAAGAAACGGCTGAGTGCACTGGATACAGCAAAGGCTATGGGCCCCGACAACATCCCAGCTGTAGTGCTGAAGACTTGTGCTCCAGAACTAGCTGCGCCTCTAGCCAAGCTGTTCCAGTACAGCTACAACACTGGCATCTACCCGACAATGTGGAAAATTGCCCAGGTATGTCCTGTCCACAAAAAGCAGGACAAATCCAATCCGGCCAATTACCGCCCCATCAGTCTACTCTCAATCATTAGCAAAGTGATGGAAGGTGTCGTCGACAGTGCTATCAAGCGGCACTTACTCACCAATAACCTGCTCACCGATGCTCAGTTTGGGTTCCGCCAGGACCACTCGGCTCCAGACCTCATTACAGCCTTGGTCCAAACATGGACAAAAGAGCTGAATTCCAGAGGTGAGGTGAGAGTGACTGCCCTTGACATCAAGGCAGCATTTGACCGAGTGTGGCACCAAGGAGCCCTAGTAAAATTGAAGTCCATGGGAATCAGGGGGAAAACTCTCCAGTGGCTGGAGTCATACCTAGCACAAAGGAAGATGGTAGTGGTTGTTGGAGGCCAATCATCTCAGCCCCAGGGCATTGCTGCAGGAGTTCCTCAGGGCAGTGTCCTAGGCCCAACCATCTTCAGCTGCTTCATCAATGACCTTCCCTCCATCATAAGGTCAGAAATGGGGATGTTCGCTGATGACTGCACAGTGTTCAGTTCCATTCGCAACCCCTCAGATAATGAAGCAGTCCGAGCCTGCATGCAGCAAGACAACATCCAGGCTTGGGCTCATAAGTGGCAAGTAACATTCGCGCCAGATAAGTACCAGGCAATGACCATCTCCAACAAGAGAGAGTCTAACCACCTCCCCTTGACATTCAACGGCATTACCATCGCCGAATCCCCCACCATCAACATCCTGGGGATCACCATTGACCAGAAACTTAACTGGACCAGCCATATAAATACTGTGGCTACGAGAGCAGGTCGGAGGCTGGGTATTCTGCGGCAAGTGACTCACCTCCTGACTCCCCAAAGCCTTTCCACCATCTACAAGGCACAAGTCAGGAGTGTGATGGAATACTCTCCACTTGCTTGGATGAGTGCAGCTCCAACAACACTCAAGAAGCTCGACACCATCCAAGATAAAGCAGCCCGCTTGATTGGCACCCCATCCACCACCCTAAACATTCACTCCCTTCACCACCAGCGCACTGTGGCTGCAGTGTGTACCATCCACAGGATGCACTGCAGCAACTCGCCAAGGCTTCTTCGACAGCACCTCCCAAACCCGCGACCTCTACCACCTAGAAGGACGAGGGCAGCAGGCGCATGGGAACAACACCACCTGCACGTTCCCCTCCAAGTCACACACCATCCCGACTTGGAAATATATCGGCGTTCCTTCATTGTCGCTGGGTCAAAATCCTGGAACTCCCTTCCTAACAGCACTGTGGGAGAACCGTCACCACACGGACTGCAGCGGTTCAAGAAGGCGGCTCACCACCACCTTCTCGAGGGCAATTAGGGATGGGCAATAAATGCCGGCCTTGCCAGCGACGCCCACATCCCGTGAACGAATAAAAAAAATATATATATATACTGTGTACAGTTCTGGACACCGGACCTTAGGAAGGATGTATTGGCCTTGGAAGGAATGCAGTGCAAATTCCAGGACTCCAGGGGTTAAATTATGAGGCGAGATTACACAAACTAGGCTTGAATTTCCTGGAATCTGGAAGGTTAAAGGGTGATTTGATTGCAGTTTTTAGGATTTTGAAATGAATTGATAGGATAGATAGAGAGAAACTTTTTCCGCTGGTGGGGGAGTCTAGGACAAGGGGACATAACCTTAAAATCAGAGCCAGGCCATTCAGGAGAGAGCTGTAGAAGTGTGAAACTCTCTCTCACAAAAAGCAGTAGAAGTTAGCTCAATTAATAATTTTAGATCTGAGATCAATAGCTTTTTGCTAACCAAGGGTATTAAGGGATGGAGTTAGGGTACAGATCAGCCATGATCTCTTTGAATGGTGAAACAGGCTCAAGGGGCTGAATGGCCTACTCCTGTTCCTATGTTCCTACGTAGCGCCTTTCATGACCTCAGGATGTCCTAAAGTGCTTTACAGTCAATTAAGTACTGTTGTAACGTAGGAAACGCAGCAGCCAATTTGCGCACAGCAAGATCCCACAAAAAAGGTTTGTGGGTTCAAGTCCTACTGCAGAGACTTGAGCACATAATCCAGGCTGACACTTCAGTGCAGAACTGAGGGAGCGCCACACTGTCGGGGGTACAGTCTTTCGGATGAGACATGAAACCGAGGCCCTGTCTGCCCTCTCAAGTGGATGTAAAAGATCCCATGGCACTATTTCGAAGAAGAGCAGGGGAGTTCTCCCCAGTGTCCTGGCCAATGTCTATCCCTCAACCAACGTCAATAAAAAAAAACAGATTATCTGGTCATTTTCTCATTGCTGTTTGTGGGATCTTGCTGTGCGCAAATTGGCTGCCACGTTTCCCACAATACAAGAGTGACTACACGTCAAAAAGTACTTCATCGGCTGTAAAGCGCTTTGGGACATCCTGAGGTCATGAAAGGTGCTATATAAATGTAAGTTCGTTCTTTCTTTCTTTTCTTTGACTCAGGGAGGCCCACATCATGCATGCCACACACATAACTGGCTTTTCAATTGCCTTTGCCATTTTTCAAAATGATCTAACTTGATCGAGTATTTGTTAGGAGGGCTGATTTGATGGATTGGTCGGAAATTAGGCTGCCATTAGATTCAACTTCACAGGACTAGCTGAAGCAAAAGGGTATTAAAATTAATGTGCCAAATATCCGGAGAGTTCATTTTATAAGAGAGGAACTGAAGAGATAAATCGGAAAATAAAACCCGAGAGAGGAAAAATATAGTGGGAGGAAGCAATATAAAGATATATAGAAGATGGAGATGGTTTCCGCTTGATCTCAATAAACAAAGCAGTGGGACTAGAATTTACGGTTAAAATGAAAATGATCAGCAAATGAAATGGCCGTTCGGAAACCAGACACTAAAATCAATAAAATATTAGGACAGATGAGTACACAAAAAAATGGATTGTTGGAAGCAAAGGAGTATTTATGGAAATGCTGCACCAGTTCACTGGACACAGGGGTGGTGCTAAAAATGACCAGAAGATAATCAATTTAATTTCAGTCTTCAAAAAAAAAGGTCAGATGCGTAATCCTGGGAACTGTGCACCTGTTAACTTGACATCTGTAGCGAGGGGAAAAATATAGTCTGCGCTACACGGCCTCTGCAACATCCAAGATGGCGCCTTGGCTGCGCACGCACGTTTCCAGTGAGACGTGCGCCGGACACCATCTTGGTATACGTGTTAGCGCAGGCGCAAATATCGAACGCCGGAAGCATGTAAAGTGAGGAGAAAATGGATACAATCAGTGTGCAACGCTGATTAAAAGTGATAGACACCATTTTGGAACTTAATGCTCAACTCAACGTACAGTCTTAACCCCGACCATCTGAACGTGTCTGAGAGTGCCTGGAGGACACCCCCCCACCAGCGCTATTTAAAGGGACCATGCAGGATTCACAGGTTAGTGGCTGGATTATTGCTTCAGGCTGCCGAGACATTTGTGACTGTTTTCGGAGGTCTCCTATACTTGAATATTAGGACACGGGGGCATAGCCTAACATTTAGAGCCAGGAGGCGCAGAAATGAAGTTAGGAAATGCTTCTACACACAAAGGGTGGGAGAAGTTTGGAACGCTCTTCTGCAAACGGCAGCTGATGCTAGCTCAATGTGAATTCTAAATCTGAGATTGATAGATTTCTGTGAACCAGGGATATGGGGCTAAGGCAGGTATATGGAGTTAGGCCACAGGTCCACCATGATCTCATTGAATGGCGGAACAGGCTCTAGGAGCTAAATGCCACTGCCACTTTCTGCCTCCTGATATGTGTCACCTTCTGCTGCAAGAAAGCGGGTTGTGTGTCTGGGTGCTGTGCTTGTCATGGTTGAATAGCTGCAAGTGTGTGTGGCCTGTGAGTTGTAGGTGGGTGGCTTGCAACAGTGGTAATGTGTGAGGGTGAGAGGAAGCATCTGACTGGAAGAGTTGAGTACTGATGGAAAGAGTTTGTTGGTATGTGGGTGATGGGGGATGTAGTGCGTGAAGCAGTGGATGCAGCTAGTGGTGTAGTTGGTAGGAGACACCACTTGACAGTTGACCTCACTCACCTTGACCACCCATGTCAAAGCATTGAACTTCTTCCTGCACTGCATCCCTAGTCATGATGCTGTGCGCCTGGCATTGACTTCGTCCGCCGCTGCCTTTTCGGTATATGTCTGGAGGGCCTCTTGCCCTCCCCTCCCCCCCCCACCCCACATCCACCCTGCAGATATAAGGATGTCCCTCCTTCTGTTCGCTTCTTGCACCAAAACCTCTAGTGCATCATCAGAGAACCCTGGTGCACGCTCTCCCGCAGGCCTGGTACAAACTCAGATCGGCAGGTTGGTGAGGCCTGGCATGCAGATTGGAAGATGTGAGATTTAGTAGTGCGCAACCTTTATTCAATGTTTTAACATAACTCATCAGTTTGTAAACATAGGGATGGGAGCTGCATCTATGTTTTGCATGTGCGATGTCTGATCTCTGTTCAGACTCCGTGCAGGCAGCAGACTGTTATTTTCAGCAAATAAGAGGTACCAGCTACCTTTAAGAGATTTTTAAGAGACATTCTGCCTTTAAGAGATTGGGGCTCCCCCTGCAGATGGAAAGTGCGAATTGCATTGAATCCTCATGTCAACGCTGATTTGGAACACTGCTTGAAGGTAAGTCCTCAGGCCTCACATAAGTCTCGTCCTGCCTGCACAGGGACCATTGGGTGCGGGATATTAACGGATCACGCTACCCCCGCCCAATAATAGGCCCTATCCAATTTTTTTTTTCCCCCATAGAGTCTATTACAAAAGATGCAATTCAAGAACACTTAGCAAGAAAGAAAGCAATAAACCCAAGCTGATATGAAATTACGACCAGCAGGTCAACTTTTTGGAGCAAATTCTTAAGGCGCGACATAATCCGTGGGAAAAGTAGGCGTTATATATCTCAACCTTCAAAAAGCATCTGATGAGCTTCCTCACAAGAGACTTAGGGTTAAAGTGACAACTCGTGGAATCCATAAAATGACATAAAATGGATTCTTTGTTGGATAGATAATAAGGCTGCTATGTCCACTGGAACCTCCCCAAGGGACTGATTCTGGGACCCCCTGTTGGTGATAATATTTACCTATTTATGTTGGCCATGGTATTATGAGTAGACTGTCTAAGTTCATGGATGACACCAGGTTGCATGAGCAAGTTGAATGAATGTCAAAGGGATCTTTAGAGACTTACCAACTGGGCGAATGAATGGTATGTAGTGTATGGTAATAGATTTTGTGGAATTTACATGGAGTTACATGGGAGTATCATAGAATCATAGAATCGTAGAAGATTTACGGCACAGAAGGAGGCCATTTGGCCCATCGTGTCTGCACTGGGAAGAGTGGACTGTGGTCTCACTGTTGCCAGTAACCAGCTCTGCATACTGGTAAGTGAAGGGGATGAAGAATTGCAAGTCCATTTTTAGTTGAAGTGGCCGATTTCCTACTTGGATTGTCCGCACATCAATTGTTGCAATACACAAGCTTAGTAGAGGAACAGATCGCATGATCAATCCTCCTTACCCCATGTCCCCACCCAACCCCCACCCCCCCCCCCCCCCTCCATCTGCAATCTGCAGGCTTTTAAACACCAAGTTTAGTGTCACCTAATCACCAATCCTTCATCTACCTTGCCTTCTCTCCAACCTTTATCAACCTTCAGTGGTGTCCTGCACTACGGGCCTCGGCCCTTCTCCTGTGTTTCTCAATTAAAATGATCCTTGCAATCCAGTTCATCCAATTCATGCCAAGCTGCAGCACCCCTCACTAGCAGTAAAACAAAAGCAAAATACTGGGATGCTGGGAATTCACATGTACGCAGACGATACCCAGCTCTACCTCACAACCACCTCGACGCCTCCACTGTCTCTCGTTTGTCGCATTGCTTGTCTGACATCCAGTACTGGATGAGCAAAAATTTCCTCCAACTAAACATTGGGAAGATCGAAGCCGTTGTCTTTGGTCCCTGCTGCAAACTCCATTCCCTAGCCACCAACTCCTTCCCTCTCCCTGGCCACTGTCTGAGGCTAAACCAGGCCATTCGCAACCTTGACGTTCTATTTGACCCTGAGATGAGCTTCCAACCACATATCCGCTCCATCACCAAGACCACCTATTTCCACCTCCATAACATCGCCCGTCTTCGCCCCTGCCTCAGCTCATCTGCTACTGAAACCCTTATCCATGCCTTTGTTACCTACAGACTGGACTTTCCAATGTTCTCCTGGCCGGCCTCCCATCTTCCACGCTCCATAAACTTGAGCTCATCCAAAACTCTGCTGCCCGTATCCTATCTTGCACTATAGATTCATAGAATCGAGGAAATTTACGGCACAGAAGGAGGCCATTCAGCCCATCATGTCTGTGCCAGCCAAAAAAGAGGCACCCAGCCTAATCCCACTTTCCAGCTCTTGGTCTGTAGCCTTGTAGGTTACGGCACTTCAAGTGCATATCCAAGTAATTTTTAAATGCGATGAGGGTTTCTGCATCTATCACCCTTTCAGGCATTGAATTCCAGACCCCCACCACCCTCTGGGTGAAAACATTTCTCCTCAACTCCCCTTTAATCCTTCTATCAATTACTTTAAATCTATGCCCCCTGGTTATTGACCCCTCTGCTAAAGGAAATAGGTCCTCCCTATCCACTCTATCTAGTCCCATCATAATTTTATATACCTCAATTAAATCTCCCCTCAGCCTCCTCTGTTCCAAAGAAAACAACCCCAGCCTATCCAATCTTTCCTCATAGCTAAAATTCTCCAGTCCTGGCAACATCCTCATAATTCTCCTCTGTACCCTCTCTAGTGCAATCACATCTTTCCTGTAATGTGGTGACCAGAACTGTATGCAGTGCTCAAGCTGTGGCCTAACTAGTGTTTTATACAGTTTTAGCATAACCTCCCAGCTCTTATATTCAATACCTCGGCTAATAAAAGAAAGTATCCCGTTTGCCTCCTTAACCACCTTATCTACCTGTCCTGTTACCTTCAGGGATCTGTGGACATGCACTCCAAGGTCCCTTTGTTCCTCTACACCTCTCAGTATCCTCCCATTTATTGTGTATTCCCTTGCTTTGTTTGCCCTCCCCAAATGCACTACCCCACACTTCTCCAGATTGAATTCCATTTGCCACTTTTCTGCCCACCTGACCAGTCCATTGATATCTTCCTGCAGCCTACAGCTTTCTTCCTCACTATTAACCACACGGCCAACTTTGGTATCATTTGCAAACTTCTTAAACATGCCCCCTACATTTAATTCTAAATCATTGATATATACCACAAAAACCAAGGGACCTAGTACTGAGCCCTGCGGAACCCCACTGGGATTATGGATCCAAGTTGCCACTTTCCCTTGGATCCCATGGGTTTTTACTTTTTTGACCAGTCTGCCATGTGGGACCTTGTCAAAAGACTTGCTAAAATCCATGTGGACTACATCAAACGCATTACCCTTATTGACCCTCCTTGATACCTCCTCTAAAAATTCAATCAAGTTAGTCAGACGCGACCTTCCCTTAACAAGTCCATGCTGACCGTCCTTGAATACTCCGTGCCTTTCTAAGTGACGATTAATACTGTCCCTCAGAATTTTTTCCAATAACTTGCCCACCACCGAGGTTAGACTGACTGGCCTATAATTACTCGGTCTATCTCTTCCTCCCATTTTTTAAACAACGGTACAACGTTAGCAATCCTCCAATCCTCCGGCACCATGCCTGTAGCCAGAGAGGATTGGAAAATGATGGTCAGAGCCTCCCCTATTTCCTCCCTTGCTTCTCTTAACAGCCTGGGATACACTTCATCCAGGTCTGGCGATTTATCTACTTTCATGGATGCTAATCCCCTTAAGCTTCCTCTCTCACTATGTTTCAGAGGAACAGAATACCACATTCCAGGACCGTGGGAGCCTAGTCCTCTATGCCAGATGTTCCATGCTTCCCTCCCTCGCTGCTATTCCGCTGTAACCAGTCACACCTCCTCTAGACCTATTTTTTTGTCTCATTATCATCTCCTTTTGCCTTGCACCATTGTCACGTTTGTCATTTAATCGCAATTGCCCTCCACCCTCTCACTTTTGTTCCTTCATGGGAACATTAGAACAGGAGTAACCTCTCGAGGCCTGTTCTGCCATTCAATTAGATTTTGGCTGATCTGTACCTCGACTCCATTTACCTGCTTTTGCTGCGTATCCCTTAATACCCTTTCCTGATTCCCCATTTCCCAGGCTCTGTGCTTATTTAAAAGCCGTTCATCTTTAACGTCTTCCAGTTCTGATGAAAGGTCATCGACCTGAAATGGTAACTCTGGTTTTCTCCCTCCGCAGATGCTGCCCGATCTGTTGAGTTTTTCCAGCATTTTCTGGTTTTATTTCCTCTTTTAGCAGTGCCTGGCAGAAACCAGATGACCACACTGTTCGTGTCCATTCATCCGGGATTTATTTGACAGCAGTCGAAATGTTTCACCTACATGATTGCATTTGATGAAGTGTTCAATTGGGGCCAGCAAAAAAAAACCCCACAGAGGTCACATTGCAGGAAATACAGTTTCAGAACGAATTAAAACAGCACAATTACACGTCACTAACTCACACTGGTTACACAACCATTTTGACATGATAGCTGAACAATGTCAACGAAAGATGCTTTCATGAGGCTTATTAGTCAGGGAACAGCCCACGGTGAGGTCATTAAGTTGTTATCTAACCAACCTTTCCACTAAGCCAACTTGTTTGAAATTACCTCCTCCTCCCACCCGACAGTGTCAGTTTCAATGTCAGCACTGGAAATGTAAACTTGAACAATTAGCAATCTCGGTCCTTATGCTTATTAAGTGCTCAAATGACCAATAAATGGATTTGAAATTTTAAGAAAGAACTTGCATTTATATAGCGCCTTTCACAACATCCCAAAGCAGATTACAGCCAATGAAGTACTGTTGTAATATAGGATATCCGGCAGCCAATTTATGCACAGCAAGGTCCCACAAACAGCAATGAGATAAATGACCAGATAGTCTGTTTACTTTAATTGATGTTGGTTGAGGGATAAATATTGGCCAGGACACCGGGGACAACTCCCCTGCTCTTCTTCGAAATAGTGTCATGGGATCTTTTATGTCCACCTGAGAGGACAGACGAGAGCCTCAATTTAACATCTCATCTGAAAGACGGCACCTCCGACAGTGCAGCATTCCCTCAGTACTGTACTAAAGAAAATCAGAGAGCCAGTCATCTCTGAGCTGCTCTTGCATACTCCCTAATGGCCAGTTACGGTCTAGCAGTGGCAGACTTTGTGAGCAAGTCACCACCCAAGCAATTTAAGAGCATAAAGCCTGGATTGAGAAAGCTCTATTGGGCTCATTGAGCTTGCTGCTTCCACAGATCGAGTACAATCTGCCCCCAACGTGAATCAATCCAATTTACGGAAACATGTCTGCACCAAAATGGTCCAGTTAACAAGATTACAATATATTAAAAAAACTGGATTCTGAGGGGTGGGGAAGGGTGGGATTATGTGCGGTGGGGAATGAAGGGATTATGAGGGATGGGGAATAGTGAGATTACCCAGCTCTACCTCACAACAACCTCTCTCGACTCCTCCGCTGTCTCTGATTTGTTACGCTACTTGTCTGACATCCTGGATGAGCAGAAATTTCCTCCAACTAAATATCGGGAAGACCAAAGCCATTGTGTTCGGTCCCCACCACAAACTCCAGTCCCTAGCCACCGACTCCATCCCTCTCCCTGGCTACTATCTGAGACTGAACCAGACCGTTCACAACCTTGACCTTGAGATAAGCTTCAGACCACATATCCGCTCCATCACCCAGACCACCTACTTCCACCTCCGTAACATTGCCCAACTCCACCCCTGCCTCAGCTCATCTGCTGCTGAAACTCTTAGCCATGCCTTTGTCACCTCTAGACTCGAATATTCCAATGCTCTCCTGGCCGACCTCCCATTTTCCACCCTCCATAGGCTCATCCAAAATTCTGCTGCTCATATCCTAACTTGCACCAAATCCCGTTCACCCATTATCCCTGTGCTCACTGACCTACATTGGGTCCCAGTCCGGCAAAGCCACGATTTTAAAATTCTCATCCTTGTTTTCAAATCCCTCCATGGCCTCGCCCCTCCCTATCTCTGTAACCTCCTCCAGCCCTACAACCCTCCGAGATCTCTGCGTTCCTCCAATTCTGGCCTCTTGCGCAACCCCGATTTGAATCGCTCCACCATTGGCGGCCGTGCCTTCAGCTGCCTAGGCCCTAAACTCTGGAATTCCCTCCCTAAACCTCTTTGCATCTCAATCTCTCTCTCCTCCTTTAGGACGTTTCGTTAAACCTACCTCTTTGACCAATCTTTTGGTCACCTATCCTAATATCTCCTTATGTAGCTTGGTGTCAAATTTTGTTCGATAATCGCTCCTGTGAAGCGCCTTGGGACGTTTTACTATGTTAAAGGTGCAGTATAAATGCACGTTGCTGTTGTTGTTCTGAGGGGTGGGAAAGTGTGGGATTCTGAGGGGTGGGATTCTGAGGGGTGGGGAAGTGTGGGATACTGAGGGATGAGATTTTGAGGGATGGGGAAGGGTGGGATTCTGAGGGGTGAGATTTTGAGGGATGGGGAAAGGTGGATAAAGAAAACAGGAATGATTCTACATGCTCCTCAACTTCCGTTCAATATTACTCATCTTTCTTAAGTTTGAAAGAATCACTTTTACAAATGTTATATGTAAGAACAGCGGAGAGTATTCTGAAGCTGAAAAGGTCTGAGGACTGAGCGGGTTAAAGAGATGATTTGGAGCAGTACGCAGGACTGAAGGGCATTTCTTAATTCTCAGTGACTCTCAAATAAACAAAATAGATTGAAATCTTAACACTGTTGATCTTGGTGTGTAGAAATGTTAGTCCAGTGTTCAGGCCCCGTTACATAGAACCTATGAGCGCATTTCATAAATATCCTCTCACATCCC
Organism: Heptranchias perlo; assembly: GCF_035084215.1. NCBI lineage: Eukaryota > Metazoa > Chordata > Chondrichthyes > Hexanchiformes > Hexanchidae > Heptranchias > Heptranchias perlo. The sequence continues at coordinate 11,790,133 of NC_090331.1, read as the reverse complement.
CAAGAAGTCAGGAAACAGTGTCGAGGTCACTGCTTCGATCATTAGTAACGGTTTCACAAACTGTCACGTTTGAAGAAGAGCGGGCAGGAGTGCGTCACTCGTAATTTTTATTCATTAGGAGTTCCCACATCACGCTTGAGACAACTTTTCTAAGCCGCGGTCATAATTTCAGTGTAGCTAAAGTCATTACAAGATCAAACCGGGGTTTCTTTACAGATGAAAATTACAAATAACTTTTAAAAATCCAATTAATTTATTGACTACTCTTAAAATATGATGGTGCTGACTAACGTAAACAGTCGCGCCTCTTTAATCTCGGAGGGCAATGGAATCTGAGCTGAAAGACCATTTATTCTTGTCAGGTTTTGTGACCAGCTGGATTATGCAGTTGGTGTCAGGAATGGTAATTGTAAACAATTTTACAACACCAAGTTATAGTCCAGCAATTTTATTTTAAATTCACAAGCTTTCGGAGGCTACCTCCTTCCTCAGGTGAACGATGTGGAAATGAAATCCTCCTGGAATGGTAAGTAGACCTCCCTCAACTGCAACACTAAGAGCTGGTCATACAATTTCCTCAGATTCTCCAGTCTCTTGCAAATGCGATTGGGGGAGTGATGCAAACAGTAGAGGAAATTTAACGTGGGGGGAGGAAACCTAAAGATTTGGTTTCAAGGTCTAGCCCAAAATTGGTTCAATCTGAGTTACTGGTGTCCAAACCAGAATAAGGACGACTACATCTTTGTTCCTTTTCCTCTTTCATCCTTCTCCACACATCCTGCTGCCACCCCCAAACTTGGCACACATCTGGGTAGAGGGGTAGAGGTTAAACCATGTGGTCATGAGGGCAGAGGTCAGGAAAGTGCTACCAAACTCGATCTCTCTTCTGGCTGTTGAATATAGACATTGTTTTGTATGGGGAATACTCTACCTGAGAGCCTTCGATGTTCTCAATGGACACATAATTGTGGTCATCCCTAGTTCTGGCTATTACTTTCACTGAATGGCCTTTTTATTTTCCAAGAGGTTGTCTCACTTTGAGTTGGTATGGATGTTGGGCACATTTCACCAATCTGTTTGATACCAGGGGTATGGTAGTATAGTGGTTATGTTACTGGACTAGTAATCCAGAGGCCTGGATTAATAATCCGGTAGTCATGAGTTCAGCTCCAACAACGCTCAAGAAGCTCGACACCATCCAGGACAAAGCAGCCCGCTTGATTGCCACCCTAAACATTCACTCCCTTCACCACCGCCGCACTGTGGCTGCAGTGTGTACCATCCACAGGATGCACTGCAGCAACTCGCCAAGGCTTCTTCGACAGCACCTCCCAAACCCACGACCTCTACCACCTAGAAGGACAAGAGCAGCAGGTGCATGGGAACAACACCACCTGCACATTCCCCTCCAAGTCACACACCATCCCGACTTGGGTCAAAATCCTGGAACTCCCTTCCTAACAGCACAGTGGGAGAACCTTCACCACACGGACTGCAGCAGTTCAAGAAGGTGGCTCACCACCACCTTCTCAAGGGCAATTAGGGATGGGCAATAAATGCTGGCCTTGCCAGCGACGCCCACATCCCATGAACGAATAAAAAAATAACAATTGATCCAGTGCTTTAATATCACAGCAGATAAACAGATTTGTGTTCTCAGAATAAGATTATGGCAACCACAACTTTCATGGTTACTTACTACCAGTGCCCTTATGTCTGAAATGCTTATTTGGGAAGAAGGTTGATACAGGAATTTGACACACATCAATGGGGGGTGGAACACATGACTCAATTTATGAACAACCAGAAAGAAATGTGGGACAGACATGCATTATACACAGCTAAAACCAGCCTAGGGAGAAGATAGGGTAACTTTCAGTACGGCTGTGACATTGCAGCATATCAGCCGTGGCTCAGTGGGTACACTCTTCGCCTCTGAGTCAGAAGGTTGCAGGCTCGAGTCCCATACTAGACACATTGAGCATGTAATTTAGGCCAATACTTCAGTGCAGTACTGAGGGAGCGCTGCACTGTTGGAGGTGCTTCGGATGAGACGTTAAAGTGAGGCCCCGTCTGTCCTCTCAGATGGATGTAAAAGATCCCATGGCACTCTTTCGAAGAAGAGCAGGGGAGTTCTCCCTGGTGTCCTGGCCAATATTTATCCCTCAAACAACACCACTAGAAAAGATTATCTGGTCATTATCTCAATGCTGTTTGGAGGGCCTTGCTGTGTGTAAATTGGCTGCTGTGTTTCCATTACATGTGACTACATTTCAAAAGTACTTCATTGGCTGTAAGGTACTTTGGGACATTCTGAGGTTGTGAAAGGTGCTTTCTAAATGCAAGCTCTTTGCTTTCTTAACTCTGATTAGATTATTGTAAACAATTTTACAACACCAAGTTATAGTCCAGCAATTTTATTTAAATTTCACAAGCTTTCGGAGGCTTCCTCCTTCGTCAGGTGAACGATGTTCACCTGACGAAGGAGGAAGCCTGACGATGTTCACCTGACGAAGGAGGAAGCCTCCGAAAGCTTGTGAATTTAAAATAAAATTGCTGGACTATAACTTGGTGTTGTAAAATTGTTTACAATTGTCAACCCCAGTCCATCACCGGCATCTCCACATCCTGATTAGATTAGGTTAGCTAGCTACTAGAGCTTGTTGCTCAGTGAGTCTTCTCAGACTACCTGCTTGCTCTCTAGATCAGAACCTTTAGGTATCTGGAGACAGTAAACTCAACAGAGGTCTGTATGAGCTTATGGAAAACTAGATTCAATCCCTGTGCTAGATTTATGGCATTAAAGCGAGAATTGATCTTCCGAGTACCTTTCATGAACCATGACATTAAATCAATTGTTTCCCCACTGCACATCCTTCTACAACAGAAATGAAAGCCAGAAATGGCTGTTGCATAAACTCAAATGGAACCAGGCAACTTTAACCCTTCCTTCACCAAACTCTAGACATACATTTGAATCATAGGGACACCAAAACAATGACTTCTTGGCTGTAGCATCATAGCACAAACATTTTGCCATTTAGTGTTCTACATCACTTGTGTAGAAGTTTTCCCCGCCTCTTGATCCTAACTTCAGTACTTAACAATCAGGTTGATTACTATAGAAAACGCTTCCGGTCCATCGCAGGAGGATGACGTTTTTCTATCTGAGAGGTCCATTGGCAGCCTTCAATAAAGGAAAACAGACCTCAGTGCCAAAACTTGTAGGGCCACATAAGGGCTTTAAAAATGTTCCTGACCCAGCCAGCACTAATGTCACAGTAAATCAAGCACCGAGGCTTGCTGTCGAAAACTATCTCGAGAGACCCCACATTTGAAAGATCAAGTCCACTCCATCCAAGTTGGAGAGCCACGTGTGACAAAAATAGAATTTTCAATAAGGCTAAGCTGTCTTTAAAGATTTTAAAATCACTGGTAGGAATGACTTCAAATATAGGCTGGTCCTTTCCTGAGCTCAAAATGGCCATCAGAGAGGCACCATTTGCAAGGACAGATTCTTTTGATCAAGAATTAGTTAAGAAAAATGTTCACATTGATCCAGAGGCAATGCTTGGGTGAAAACTGCACAGTGTTAGCAGCTAAGCAAGCACAACTCTACTGTAAATTTTACAACTATATTTTAAAAGGGTGCACTTCAATCATCTACAGCAGTTAGCTCCTCAATGTTGTATTTTAATCTTCAGGAATTAGTAAGAACCTGCATTAGTGTCATTGGAAGTATTAATATTGTTACTTTGATATTCGATTTAATCAAGCTGGTCAGACAATCCTATCTTCAGAGGGAAACATAACCTAAAATCTAGGCTGGCTGGAGTTCCGCAGTTACCTTCTTATTTTGAGCACGTCGGGGAAGGGCTGTATAATGAAAGCTGATGTTACACACGTTCTTACTAAGGATGTCATTGGACCAAAAGACATCGCTGGTACACAGCTTGTTGGAATATTTGTCGTTGTATTACAGAAGACTATTTTCTACGGAATCAAATGTGGCCATAACAGACGGTCACTTTAAAGGAGCAGTGTCTTACTATTCAAAGGAGCAGTGTCTACACTATTCACCTGAGGAAGGAGGAAGCCTCCGAAAGCTTGTGGAATTTAAAATAATTTTGTTGGACTATAACTTGGTGTTGTAAAATTGTTTACAATTACTAAAAATTGACCGGGATAAAGCCTGGCAAAGATTCTGGCAAGCGAGACCACAATGTCAGCTTACTGTGTCGCCGTTAGTCCAGAACACAGAGTGTGGCACAGGCTGAGATCACCGAAATGTGGCAACTGAGACTGGCTTCCTGTGGCAATGTGGCTGTCCAGAGCAACATCTGAAACCTGGTTCCTATGAAGGTTTCACTCCGAAGGTTTCAACAGGGATTTCTTCAAGTTCATTTTGAGTTTTAATTCACTGGACTGCCACCCTGAGAAAGTGCTCTGTTGCCCACATGGAGCTCTCCCTGTTGGAGGTGGAACGCCACAAAGTTTGCTGCTTGGTGAGTTCTCTCCCTTTGGCACAGACACAAAACCAAAGGAAACCCAACTTCTGAAATTTTAACGGCTCCCTGTGGCTTCCTCTAATGTTGCTGAAACACTGAGATCTATGACACAGCACAAATTCTCAGGCACATCACTTGAATGTTAATGATCTCCCTTATCCCCTTAACAAACAAGAGAAACAACTTCTTGCATTCAACAACAACATGCATTTATATAGCGCCTTTAATAGTAAAAAGTACCAAGGCACTTCACAGGGGTGTTATCAAACAAAATTTGACATCGAGCCACATAAGGAGATATTAGAACAGGTGACCAAAAGATTGGTCAAAGAGGTAGGTTTAAAGGAGAGAGGGGTAGAGAGGTTAGGGAGGGAATTCCAGAGCTTAGGGCCTAGGTAGCTGAAGGCATGGCTGCCAACGGTGGAGCGACTAAAATCGGGGATGCTCAAGAGGAAAGAATTGGAGGAGCGCAGAGATCTCGGAGGGTTGTAGGGCTGGAGGAGGTTACAGAGATAGGGAGAGGCGAGGCCATGGAGGGATTTGAAAACAAGGATGAAAATGTTTAAAATCGAGGCATTCCCGGACCGGGAGCCAATGTAGATCAGCGAGCACAGGGGTGATGGGTGAATGGGACTTGGTGTGAGTTAGGATACGGGCAGCAGAGTTTTGGATAAGCTCAAGTTTATGGAGGGTGGAAGTTGGGAGGCCGGCCAGGAGAGCATTGGAAGAGTCAAGTCTAGAGATAACAATGGCATGGATGAAGGTTTCAGCAGCAGGTGAGCTGAGGCATAGGTGGGGACAGGCGATGTTACGGAGGTGGAAGTAGGCGGTCTGGGTGATGGAGCGGATATGTGGTTGGAAGTTCATCTCAGGGTCAAAAAGGATGCCAAGGTTGTGAACAGTCTGGTTCAGCCTCAGACTGTGGCCAGGGAGAGGGATGGAGTCTGTTTTATTTACAAAAAATGGTACTGAATGTAGGAGCCTTATCTTTCTTCACTCGCTGTTTATACTCTGGGAACCGAAAGTGTTCACTTCTGAATATAATTCACCACTCTTAGGAAAAGTGCTCGTTGATGAGTGATAGCACAATACCAGTAAACTTTGAAAAAACTTCCTCGAACCATCAACAGATGGTATAAAAGTTGATATTTGCCAAACCCCAACAAGCAACCGTTCCCCCATGCTGCTAAGGAGCTTGACATTGGTTTGCCTGATGGCAATGTGTGGTTGCAATGAAAGGACCACCACCACTTAGGTCAAGGCCACACCATTGACCTAGCCTCTACAAAAAGGAATGGGATGTTAGGAGGGTAAACTTAAGGTCACATCCTAAAAAACACACCAAGGCTTCTTCAGCAGCACCTCCCAAACCTGCAACCTCCACCATCTAGAAGATGCTGAGAGGTTGTTTCCCTGGCTGCCGAGTCTAGAATGAGGGGGCATAGTCTCAGGATAAGGGGTCGGCCATTTAAGACCGAGATGAGAAGGACTTTCTTCACTCAGAGGGTTGTGAATCTTTGGCATTCTCTATCCCAGAGGGCACTGGATGCTGAGTCATTGAGTATATTCAGGGCTGAGCTAGATAGATATTTGGACTCTAGGGGAATGAAGGGATATGGGGATTGGGCGGGAAAGTGGAATTGAGGTCGAAGATCAGCCATGATCTTATTGAATAGCTGAGCAAGCTCAAGGGACCACATGGCCTACTCCTGCTCGTATTTCTTATGTCCTTAAGACAAGGACAGCAATCGCATGGCAACCATCGCCTCCAAGTTCCCCTCCAAGTCACACACCATCCTGACTTGGACATAAATTGCCATTCATTCATTGTTGATGGGTCAAAATCATGGAACTCCCTACCTAACAGCGTTGTGGGAGGTTCAAGAAGGCGGCTCACCATCACCTTCTCAAGAGCAACTAGGGGTGGGCAATAAATGTTGTCCTTACCAGCGACGCTCACACCACGAGAACGAAAAAGGCTGGAATACTTTAAGAACATTGTGACAGCAGCCCCCCGCGCCCCTCCCCCCTCCCTCCTCCCTCCCCCCTCCCTCCCACCCACACACACACACGCCTCCTTCCCTCCACTGAGGAATAGGATCAATTGGCCTTCACCACCTTTAGACTCAATCCTAAACTGACCACCTCAGCCAATGCACCAGCTGATGGCCTGGAGGCAAGTTCCTACTTTCCCCATTAATGTTGACAAGGTGGATGGTTTGAAAACCTCTATTGCACCACCAACGCATCAGGAAGAGGTCCAGGACATTGGGCGTGCTGGTTGGCCTATAATAGAAGATTCATGAAAATATATTTTCATAACTAAGAAAAAAGAAAACTCAAGGCTCACAGGTTGAAAACGGACCCAGAACCAAACAGTTATCCTCACACACACCTACCTCAAACAATTTAAAAATATCAGATCCCAACAATAGCAGGAAATAAACTCTGAAACGGCATGCAAAGTCTGTGCTAAGCAGGGCACAGAAAAGTCATACATGCATTTAAGTGGAAGCTAGATAAGCACAAGGGAGAAAGGAATAGAAGGATATGCTGATAGGGATAGATGAAGAGGGGTGGGAGGAGGCTTGTGTGGAGCATAAACATCAGCATAGACCAGTTGGGCCGAATGGCCTGTTTCTGTGCTGTACATTCTATGTAATGAAGGGCAGCGAAATAAGCTCTAAAATGGAGGGGCCACAAAATGTTACCTGATGGAATATTTGGCATTGAACGTGGAGGAGGGAAAACTAAGCCATCCCATGTTTGTTTAACACTGACTGGAGCAGGATTAGTCACTGACCTGAATCATTTATGTGTCGTGAAATATAAAATGGAGCAATAAATTAGGGAGTTGCAATCCAAATATTTAACACTGCGCAGATTATTTAATTCAGTGTACTTACTAAGATAAACTAACATGATTGCATAAAATGTCTTGGCTGAAATTTATGACTCCTCTCTTTTCAATCCAGGGTCTCTTGCGTTTAGCATGGCTGCTGTGTATAAACTTGCAATTTACTGGTTCCTGCACTTGAATACTTTCATTCCACAAGATTGAAATTTTAGAGCTTGTTCTTAAATTTGATGTGGCAGATTTGACAGAAAAGTTACACCTACTTGCATGACCACACTTTAGGTCAGTCTTGGCAAAATTACAGCTTCTTTGGATTTTGACATCACAATTACACTACTCAGCATACACCTGATGAGATAATTCCAACTCAGCAACAGCACATGAAAATTCCCCGAGTGTATCTTTGGAAAAGTAGTAGGAAAGACCTCGTATTGGTCTTCAGCAGATTAGTCTGCCATGCAGCAGCCATTTTGATTTTCCCAACCAGTATTGACAAGAGCAAGTTACACATGCAGTCATCTTGCAATGTCTTTTTGCAATAACCTACAATCCAATAATAATAACTCAACAATTTGCATTTATATAGCACTTTAACATAGTAAAACATCCCAAGGCACTTCACAGGTGCGTAATCAGACAATTCTTCCACAAATCCCAAGATGTCAGCAGCGAACCCAATGAGACAATCAACGATCCGGAACAGCAGACAGAGGGATCCGCGGTACAGCAACCGAAGAAGGAAGAGTCAAATTGGACCCCTCCGGAGGGTCGCTGCCCTAATCTTGACATGTATGCTCAAGCTGTCAGGAGATGCGTCAATGCCAGATTCATCAGCCGCACTCACAAGACAGTCCAGAATGTCACCCGAGCACAACGCAACGCCATCGACGCTCTCAAGACCAACCACAACATTGTCATCAAACCAGCGGACAAAGGAGGAGCCATTGTCATACAGAACAGAACGGACTATTGCAAAGAAGCATACCGACAACTGGACAACCAGGAACACTACAGACGGTTACCCGCAGATCCGACCAAAGAACACACCCGCCAGCTCAACAAATTGATCAAGACCTTCGATCCAGACCTTCAAAGCATCCTACGCGCTCTCATCCCACGTACTCCCCGCGTGGGAGACTTCTACTGCCTCCCAAAGATACACAAAGCCAACACACCCGGACGTCCTATCATATCAGGCAACGGAACCCTGTGTGAGAACCTCTCTGGATACGTCGAGGGCATCCTGAAACCCATCGTACAGGGAACCCACAGCTTCTGTCGCGACACTACAGACTTCCTACAAAAATTCAGCACCCACGGACCAGTTGAACCAGGACCACCCCTCATCACGATGGACGTCTCGGCACTCGACACCAGCATCCCCCACGATGACGGCATCGCTGCAACAGCCTCAGTACTCAACACCAACAACAGCCAATTTACAGACGCCATCCTACAACTCATCCGCTTCATCCTGGATCACAATGTCTTCACCTTCGACAACCAGTTCTTTACCCAAACACACGGAACAGCCATGGGGACCAAATTCGCACCCCAATACGCCAACATTTTCATGCACAAGTTCGAGCACAACTTCTTCACTGCACAGGACCTCCAACCAACGCTATACACCAGATACATCGACGACATTTTCTTCCTATGGACCCACGGCGAAGAATCACTGAAGAGACTACACGATAACATCAACAAGTTCCATCCCACCATCAAACTCACCATGGACTACTCCTCAGAATCGGTTTCATGCTTGGACACACGAATCTCCATCAAAGACGGGCACCTCAGCACTTCACTCTACCGCAAGCCCACGGACAACCTCACGATGCTCCACTTCTCCAGCTTCCACCCTAACCACGTCAAAGAGGCCATCCCCTATGGACAGGCCCTGCGAATACATAGGATCTGCTCAGACGAGGAGGAACGCGTTGGACACCTACAGACGCTCTCTTAAGAACGGGATATGACGCTCGACTCGTCGATCGACAGTTCCAACGGGCCACGCGAAAAATCGCATAGACCTCCTCAGAAGACAAACATGGGACACAACCAACAGAGTACCCTTCGTCGTCCAGTACCTCCCCGGAGCGGAGAAACTACGCCATGTTCTTCGCAGCCTTCAACATGTCATCGATGACGACGAACACCTCGCTAAGGCCATCCCCACGCCTCCACTACTCGCCTTTAAACAGCCACCTAACCTCAGACCATCGTTCGCAGCAAATTACCTAGCTTTCAGGAGAACAGCGACCACGACACCACACAATCCTGCCACGGCAACCTCTGCAAGACATGCCAGATCATCGACACAGATACCACCATCACACGAAAGGACACCACCCACCAGGTACATGGTTCATACTCCTGTGACTCGGCCAATGTTGTCTACCTCATACGTTGCAGGAAAGGATGCCCCAGAGCATGGTACATCGGCGAGACCGTGCAGACACTGCAACAACGGATGAACGGACACCACACAACAATCGCCAGTCGGGGAACACTTCAGCAGTCAAGGACATTCAGCCTCCGATCTTCGGGTAAGCGTTCTCCAAGGCGGCCTTCGAGACACACGACAACGCAAAATCGTAGGGTACGGTAGCATAGTGGTTATGTTACTGGACTAGTAATCCAGAGGCCTGGACTAACAATCCGGAGTCATGAGTTCAAATCCCGCCACGGCAGCTGGCGAATTTAAATTCAATTAATTAATTAAATTCAATTAATTAAATAAAAATCTGGAATTAAAATACTAGTATCAGTGATGATGGCCATGAAACTACCGGATTGTCGTAAAAACCCATCTGGTTCACTAATGTCCTTTAGGGAAGGAAACCTGCCGTCCTTACCCGGTCTGGCCGATATGTGACTCCAGACCCACAGCAATGTGGTTGATTCTTAATTGCTCTCTGAAATGGCCGAGCAAGCCACTCAGTTGTAAAATCTCGCTACGAAAAGTCATAATAAGAATAAAACCGGACGGACCACGCGGCATCGGACCACTAGGCACCGGACACGACAACGGCAAAACACCAAGCCCAGTCGACCCTGCAAGGTCCTCCTTACTAACATCTGGGGACTTGTGCCAAAATTGGGAGAGCTGTCCCACAGACTAGTCAAGCAACAGCCTGACATAGCCATACTCACAGAATCATATCTTTCAGCCAACGTCCCAGACTCTTCCATCACCATCCCTGGGTATGTCCTGTCCCACCGGCAGGACAGACCCACCAGAGGTGGCGGTACAGTGATATACAGTCAGGAGGGAGTGGCCCTGGGAGTCCTCAACATTGACTCTGGACCCCATGAAATCTCATGGCATCAGGTCAAACATGGGCAAGGAAACCTCCTGCTGATTACCACCTACCATCCTCCCTCAGCTGATGAATCAGTCCTCCTCCATGTTGAACACCACTTGGAGGAAGCACTCAGGGTAGCAAGGGCACAGAATGTACTCTGGGTGGGGGACTTCAATGTCCATCACCAAGAGTGGCTCGGTAGCACCACTACTGACCGAGCTGGCCGAGTCCTGAAGGACATAGCTGCCAGACTGGGCCTGCGGCAGGTGGTGAGCGAACCAACACGAGGGAAAAACTTACTTGACCTTGTCCTCACCAATCTCCCTGTCGCAAATGCATCTGTCCATGACCGTATTGGTAGGAGTGACCACCGCACAGTCCTCGTGGAGATGTCAGTCCCGTCTTCGCACTGAGGACACCATCCAACGTGTTGTGTGGCACGACCACCGTGCTAAATGGGATAGATTCAGAGCAGATCTAGCAGCTCAAAATTGGGCATCCAGGAGGCGCTGTGGGCCATCAGCAGCAGCAGAATTGTATTCCACCACAATCTGTAACCTCATGGCCCGGCATATTCCTCACTCTACCATTGCCAACAAGCCAGGGGATCAACCCTGGTTCAATGAGGAGTGTAGAAGAGCATGCCAGGAGCAGCACCAGGCGTACTGAAAAATGAGGTACCAACCTGGTGAAGCTACAACTCAGGACTACATGCATGCTAAACAGCGGAAGCAACATGCTATAGACAGAGCTAAGCGATTCCACAACCAACGGATCAGATCAAAGCTCTGCAGTCCTGCCACATCCAGTCGTGAATGGTGGTGGACAATTAAACAACTAACGGGAGGAGGAGGCTCTGCAAACATCCCCATTCTCAATGATGGCGGAGTCCAGCACGTGAGTGCAAAAGACAAGGCTGAAGCATTTGCAACCATCTTCAGCCAGAAGTGCCGAGTGGATGATCCATCTCAGCCTCCTCCCGATATCCCCACCATCACGGAAGCCAGTCTTCGGCCAATTCGATTCACTCCACGTGATATCAAGAAACGGCTGAGTGCACTGGATACAGCAAAGGCTATGGGCCCCGACAACATCCCAGCTGTAGTGCTGAAGACTTGTGCTCCAGAACTAGCTGCGCCTCTAGCCAAGCTGTTCCAGTACAGCTACAACACTGGCATCTACCCGACAATGTGGAAAATTGCCCAGGTATGTCCTGTCCACAAAAAGCAGGACAAATCCAATCCGGCCAATTACCGCCCCATCAGTCTACTCTCAATCATCAGCAAAGTGATGGAAGGTGTCGTCGACAGTGCTATCAAGTGACACTTACTTACCAATAACCTGCTCACCGATGCTCAGTTTGGGTTCCGCCAGGACCACTCGGCTCCAGACCTCATTACAGCCTTGGTCCAAACATGGACAAAAGAGCTGAATTCCAGAGGTGAGGTGAGAGTGACTGCCCTTGACATCAAGGCAGCATTTGACCGAGTGTGGCACCAAGGAGCCCTAGTAAAATTGAAGTCAATGGGAATCAGGGGGAAAACTCTCCAGTGGCTGGAGTCATACCTAGCACAAAGGAAGATGGTAGTGGTTGTTGGAGGCCAATCATCTCAGCCCCAGGGCATTGCTGCAGGAGTTCCTCAGGGCAGTGTCCTAGGCCCAACCATCTTCAGCTGCTTCATCAATGACCTTCCCTCCATCATAAGGTCAGAAATGGGGATGTTCGCTGATGACTGCACAGTGTTCAGTTCCATTCGCAACCCCTCAGATAATGAAGCAGTCCGAGCCCGCATGCAGCAAGACCTGGACAACATCCAGGCTTGGGCTCATAAGTGGCAAGTAACATTCGCGCCAGATAAGTGCCAGGCAATGACCATCTCCAACAAGCCAAAGTCTGACCACCTCCCCTTGACATTCAACGGCATTACCATCGCCGAATCCCCCACCATCAACATCCTGGGGGTCACCATTGACCAGAAACTGAACTGGACCAGCCATATAAATACTGTGGCTACGAGAGCAGGTCAGAGGCTGGGTATTCTGTGGCGAGTGTCTCACCTCCTGACTCCCCAAAGCCTTTCCACCATCTACAAGGCACAAGTCAGGAGTGTGATGGAATACTCTCCACTTGCCTGGATGAGTGCAGCTCCAACAACACTCAAGAAGCTCGACACCATCCAAGATAAAGCAGCCCGCTTGATTGGCACCCCATCCATCACCCTAAACATTCACTCCCTTCACCACCGGCGCACCGTGGCTGCAGTGTGCACCATCCACAGGATGCACTGCAGCAACTCGCCAAGGCTTCTTCGACAGCACCTCCCAAACCTGCGACCTCTACCACCTAGAAGGACAAGAGCAGCAGGCACATGGGAACAACACCACCTGCACATTCCCCTCCAAGTCACACACCATCCCGACTTGGAAATATATCGCCGTTCCTTCATCGTCGCTGGGTCAAAATCCTGGAACTCCCTTCCTAACAGCACTGTGGGAGAACCTTCACCACACGGGCTGCAGCGGTTCAAGAAGGCGGCTCACCACCACCTTCTCGAGGGCAATTAGGGATGGGCAATAAATGCTGGCCTCGCCAGCGACGCCCACATCCCGTGAACGAATAAAAAAAAGTGATAGCCAAGTTCCGCACCCATGAGGACGGCCTCAAGCGGGATTTTGGGTTCATGTCACGCTACATGTAACCCCACCTGACGTAGAGTCATCCAGACTCAAGTCGTAGTTGGCTCGTTCTCCATACATAGATGCGGCCGGACCTGCTGTGATTTCCAGCAAAAAAAATTATCTGTTTTTAATACAAACCCCAAGCATCTGCTACATTTGACCCCTTGTGACCCCACCTCAGTATTCTTGGAAGTAATGTTTCCCTGACTAACCTGTTTGAACACCATTCACTCCTTTGATTGCTGTGATTATCTCTCTGCCGAGGTGTGATAAAGGGCAGTTAGAAAGATTATCTGTAATCACCAGGCATTGTTCTCTGACTATATATGCTGTGCCTATATGCATCTCTTCACTTCACCTGACGAAGGAGCAAAGCTCCGAAAGCTTGTGATTTCAAATAAAGCAGTTGGACTATAACCTGGTGTCGTGCGACTCCAGACAAAAAAAAGGCACTCAAGCAAAGATTTGGAGAGGTGACCAAAAGCTTGGTCAAAGAGTTTCCTCTTAAAAGGACAAAAGGTGCAGAGGCAGAGAGATTTTGAGATGGAATTCCAGATTTTAGAGCCTAGACGGCTTAAGGCACGGCCGACAACGGTGGGGCGAAGGAAGTGGGGGCGCTGCACAAGAGGCCAAGAGTTGGAGGAACTCAAGAGTTCTCAGAGAGTTAAAGGGCTGGAGGAGGTTACAGAGATTGGGAGGAGCGAGGCCATGGAGGGAGGAGAATTTTAAAATAGAGGCATTGGTCATATCACAGATAACAATGTTACCTCAAACTAACTCAACACAAATTCCGAGTTCAATAGAGTTATATCGCTGATAGGAAGCTAACTGTTTTAAAAGCAGCTTTTTACATCAAAATGCGCATGGATTATGGGTATATTTCTCAGACCTCAGAGGGTGATTTATGTACAAGGTTCTAGGGCAGGTCAGCACTCAAATTCTTCATTTAAAAAGCTGCAATTTTTAAAAATAATTATTTATGGGTTTTGAGATGTCATAATCTGAATCACAGCCTGTGAAACGACATATCAAACTTCTGATAATTCTGCCACACCAAGATGATCTGCTCAGTCCCAATATCTTGTCTTGTTTTATATTTAATATCCTCCAATGCAGGTCACGTTCGGATCTAATTCTAATGTAAAACTAATAAGCATAGAAAATGTGATGACCGTTTATAAATATTACAGATACTGGTAAACTTTCTCTGTGGAATTGCTCAGTCAATTGATAAATAAGTATTATTTTATATTTACAAGATGGCGAAACAAGAAACTCACTCCACAGAGATATCTGACAGCCAGAGCCTACAAATACATCCAGACAGTTGACAAAAGTAATTGCCAATGGTAAATGCTGTCAGAAAAATGTGACCAAATATTATGACAACAGAAAGTAAGGTTTGTAGCCAAGGAGTGCATGCCCGGCATAGGATTTTTAATAATACAGGTACATCGAGACAGACACTTCCTCTTAGTAATGATCCTTTTTTGTTTCCACACTTAAAAAAAAAATCAATGAGCTAGTCTAACTAATGAGAGCTGTGCCTGTCCAGCAGAATTTCAGTCATTAAGCGGATGACGTCAGGGTGAACCAAGCAGTTTAGCAAATCGTCGGTGGATATCGTCGTCCTGTGAATCCCTGTGCCAGCAGGTTTGGAATGACAGTCCATTCTTTCACGATAATTATTAACTTCCAGGTTATTGGTCAGAGAGTTGTTATGGTCCTCAGAGACACTCGATACGCTGTCCTCGACTGCGGCATCTGCTTCTCGACAAACGGGAATGAGGTTAGGTCCGAAAGAGATGCTGGGGGTGAGGACGGACTTTTCCTTCACAGGGCTCCTCACAGCATCTGTGGCTGCAGACTGCCCTGCTCCTTCACCTGAATCACATTTCCGTTTCTTAGAAAAAGCAGACCAACCCCGTACTGGGTGGTTTCCACTCTTCGTGGAGCTAGCCGGGTAAATCTTTGGCTTATCTAAACAAGCCTGAACTGCAAGGTTTACATAGTGCAGGTTGGTCTCGTGTGAGGTGACAGCAACCTAAACACAGAAAGAGAAGCACTATTAAAATATTTTGATTTATAAATATATACACTTATTATTTCAATATATTAATATTTTGTATACGACACAGATGCACTTTAAATGTGTCCGTAACACAAAAAATCTGTTACACTTTTTTTTTGATTGGCCCCTGGAAAATTTGAGCCGATCAATAAACACTCCGATACCACGGCCCAGAGTTTGCACTTGATTGCGCTGGCTTTTTCAGCGCAGAACAGCCGGCGTAATTCGAGTTTCTGCGATCTTTTGTGCTGGCTGAAAGAAAAAAAAAACTGAAACTGGTCCTGCCCACAAAACTGGCCGCCCCCCCTCCCCCCCACTCGAAACAACGAGGGTGATGACTCTCCGATCTCCGTCAATTGTGCCCATCTGCAGCCATTCGAGGAGGATTTTAAAATTAAGCTCGCCTTCTTAGGCGCAAAGGCACTAGTCGGCATGGTTTAAACGTTTTTAAATAGTAAAAAATATTAATTGACTAAGAATCTGACTAGTCTACACCTACGAAAGTAAAGGCTTCAGTATAGTTTTTTTAAGTCATTTTCAGTAAGTTTAAATCAGGTTATTCACAGGCGGAAGACTAAACACCTTTATTAAAAATGCTTATTTTTAGTGATAAACCCATTTCCAGCTGTATTAATAAAACTGCACCATGTTACCAGTCTTAAATACATCTCTTAAATACATCGGTGATCATTTTTGATTGCTAAAAAAGATTACACTCTGTTAAGCTGCCAAATTGCACTGATTCATGGCAGATTTTACGTTTGAGATTCTGTTAATGCATTTTAAGAACATAAGAAATAGGAGCAGGAGTAGGCCAATCGGCCCCTCGAGCCTGCTCCGCCATTCAATAAGATCATGGCTGATCTGATCCTAACCTCAAATTTAAATTCATGTCCAATTTCCTGCCCGCTCCCCGTAACCCCTAATTCCCTTTACTTCTAGGAAACTGTCTATTTCTGTTTTAAATTTATTTAATGATGTAGCTTCCACAGCTTCCTAGGGCAGAAACTCGGCGTAAAATGCCCCAGCGCAATCTTCTGGTGCAATTTGTGCCCAAATTCCGATTGCGCCCAAAGCGGAAACTCCAGGCCCATCCGTTTGTCCTGATTGGATCATGGGATATTTGAGCCAGTCAAAAAACACTTTACCACTAACCATTTACTTTACTTTCACCACGTCTCGTACAAACTTCTCAGATATTCACCATGAGCAACACCACACGAGAGATCTACTAATGTATGCTTACCTGTCTAAGCTGGAAATGTACAATAAGCCAGTCAGCAAATGAAACAAAAAGATAGGTCAACATTTCCGGTGAGATCCTTCTTTGGAAACAGTGTGTTGACCGACCTGCTCTGCATCTCTAGCACTTTCTGTGTTTGTACCATATAAGATCACCAATGACACCAACAGTTAATTCATTAAATGCCCATAATTGCCGAACTTAATACTTGTCGGTATACTTTACATTTCCAAATATGGAAACTGGAACTGCTGCATGAAAGATCTGACAGACTAATCATTGGTTCACGCACCTCTGTGGTGTTCAGCCAGCTGGCAGTATCATGGCAAAGATCTGCAGACTTCAGGGCACAGACGACAGTACGCGTCAACGCCTCTCCAACTCTGGCTTCATCGTCATCAGCCTGGTAACAGAAACACTACTATCACCGGCGTTAAAAAAAAACTAAAAAGGGAGAGCACTGCTCTCCCAAAACACACGCAGCAATGCAAAAACATTTTAACACGGTTAACCAAGTGTCAACTTTAACTACGGTCCATCTGGTTTAGGTCAATATGATATGCTAAGAGTGACCCAAGCCCCCTGACCAGAACCTTAAGTCACAATAATGGTACCTATCTTTTTTTTTTCTAAACTCACTCCAAGGTGTCTGACCTCCTAACTAGGCTGTTATCTTCTCAGTTTCCAAGACTGGATGTGAAAATGTGAATTTTAACCATTTTGCTTTAGAAATGATTGCAGCATTGAAGGGTTCATTTCATCCACACGTCTCGATCGCAACAAAGCACAAAGCTTCCTCGACAGAAGGCGCCAAATAGCGACTCCCTCTTTTAAAAGAGCTCTGAGAGCGAGACTTCCCTTTTATGCACCAGGATAGATCAATGACACAATTCCGGCTTAACCTTTCAGTTATGAATACGAACTAGAATGGCCAAATGTGAAAACAGCAATGTTTTTAGGAACATAGGAACAGGAGTAGGCCATTCAGCCCCTCAAGCCTGATCTGCCATTAAATTAGCTCATAGCCGATCTGTACTTCAAGTCCATTTACCCGCCTTTGCTCCACATTCCTTGACACTCTTACCTAACGAAAATCTATCAATTTCAGACTTGAAACCTTCAACTGACCCAACACCCACAGCTTTTTTTGGGGAGAGTGTTCCAGATTTCTACCACCCTTTATATGGAGTAGTGTTTCCAGATTTTGCTCCAAAATGGCCTGGCTCTAACTTTAAGATTGCACCCCCTTGTTCTGAATCCCCCCCTTTATCTATCCTATTGACTCATTTTATCATTTTAAACACTTCGATTAGATCAGCCCTCAATCTTCTATACTCAAGGGAATACAAGCCAAGTTTATACAACCTGTCCTCATAATTTAACCCTTTAAGCCCCTGTATAATTCTGGTAAATCTGGGCTGCACCCCCTCCAAGGCCAATATATCCTTCCTGAGATGCAGCGTCCAGAACTGGAACGCAGTACTCCAGATGGGATCTGACCAGAGCTCTGTACGACTGAAGCATAAATTCCTCACACTTATATTCCAGTCCCCTTGAGCTAAAGGCCAACATTCCATTATCCTTTTTGAGTACTTTTGATATCGGTCCACCAGCTTTTAGCGATGTGTTTACATGGACGCTTAAATCTCTCTTTTTGCTCAAGGCTGCTGTTAGAAAATAAGTACGGGGGCGGGGGGGCGGGGGAGCATTATCGAAATTCGCAGCTCTCAACACAAAGCAGGTGCTTGAGTGGGTGTGGGGGACAATAAGGAAACATTTCGTGCTCAACATGAAGCAGGTGGTGGGGCAGTAATAAGGAATTACCCTTGAGCAAGAGTATTGCATAATGTATAATAACACCTTGATCTTAAACTCCCTCGCCCATCAAATCATAAGTAATGACTCATAAAAATCCTGCTGTTTCACTACCCATATTACAGCAGTCATATAAACCATGATATACCATAAACGAGAATTTATTTTGTACTTGAAATTGTTGGAGAAATTACCGTAAAATTACTGAGGTCCTATGACAATTCACAAATTAATTTAATGCAGTCAGCAAATGCTGTATTGTGACGTCTAATTATACCACACTTCTGAGACTCTCACAGGATCCTTTCATATTTTTACAAGGTTGCGCTCAAAATTTGTGACTTGCATTTTCCTCTCTTCTCTCCCTTGCATACACTATATATTGTATATAAAACAAATTTGGCACTGAGGATTACACGCAATACATTTGGGTTTATTTTCACTTCTTTCTTCAATTCCATGCAGCGCCGGTGATGGGTTCAAGACAGAAACATAGAGAGGTAGCATTTCCATTCTTCTTGTAACTTATTTCCCAGGAGTCGGGTATCTTGTCCTTTCTAACAACTTTTCTTCTGGAGTTAACGCGGATAGCATTGCATGAAAAGGTTGGCCAAGGTTCGGAAGTCCGATTGACCCCCCCACCCCACCCCATTCTTCGATGCGTTGACCTGTTCCATTGGTGTCAGCTGCCCTCCCAGCACCTACCCAAATGGCCAATCATTATGTGAGAGCCTGAACAGCGAGTGCCAGCAAGGTAGTCCGTTGTGCGAGACATCACAACCAAGCAAAGAAACCTTTTACCGAAAGCCACAGGATAGCGAGCAAGAGTGGAAAAAATAAATACTTGCATTTATATAGCGCCTTTCTTCAGGACGTCTCAAAGAGCTTCACAGCCAGTGAAGTACTTTTGAAGTGTTGCAATGTAGGAAACGCAACAGCCAATTTACGCACAGCAAGGTTCCACAAACAGTAATGTGATAATGACCAGAATATCAGTTTTGAGGTGTTGGTTGAGGGATAAATATTGGCTAGGACATTGGGGAGAACTCCCCTGTTCTCCTTCGAAGTACCACCATGGCATCTTTTATGTCCAACTGAGGGCAGATGGGGCCTCGGTTTAACGTCTCATCCGAAAGACAGCACCTCCAACAGTGCAGCACTCCCTCAGTACTGCACTGGAGTGTCAAGCCTTGATTTTATGCTCAAGTCATTGGAGTGGGACTTGAACCCACGACCTTCTGAATCAGAGACAAGAGTGCTACCAACTGAGCCATGGCTGACACTCAGGAAATTCAGACTGATATTTCCATTCATGAGTACAGGGGCTCAGACTCACGCTGCTGCCTACAGAAGATCAGCTAACTCGGCACAGGCCAGTGGATCGGGCCTACGGCCTGCCTGGTGTGTATGGTTCAGCTATTAGGTGTCAGCTGTGGCTCAATGAGTAGCACTCGCGTGTTTGAGTCAGAAGGTTGTGGGTTGAAGTCCCACTCCAGAGACTTAATCACCTAA
Organism: Heptranchias perlo; assembly: GCF_035084215.1. Lineage (NCBI taxonomy): Eukaryota > Metazoa > Chordata > Chondrichthyes > Hexanchiformes > Hexanchidae > Heptranchias > Heptranchias perlo. The sequence continues at coordinate 11,770,137 of NC_090331.1, read as the reverse complement.
TCTAGGCTGGCACTCTAGTACAGCACTTAGGGAGTGCTGCACTGTCGGTAGTGCCGTTTTTCAGGTGCAACATTAAACCAAAGCCCTGTCTGCCCTCTCAGGTGGACGCAAAAGATCCCAGGACACTATTTTGAAGAAGAGCTGGGGAAGTGTCCTGGCCGATATTTATCCCTCAACCAACATCACTAAAAAAAAACAAATTATTTGGTCATTATCACATTGCTGTTTGTGGGACCTTGCTGTGCCTCAAATTGGCGGTCGCATTTCCTGCATTACAACAGTGACTACATTGGCTATAAAAGGCTGTGGGACATCCTGAGGTCGTGAAAGACGTTATATAAATGCAAGTTCGTTCTTTTTTATTCATTGGGCAGTGCAATTACTTAATGAGACACTAGGAACTCTTTACCTTTGTAATAAAATTGCTATAGTGTTACATTTGATGGTGGGGTGTATATCAGGTGCACCTAAACACAAATACAGTAAACCATTGTTATAATGTGCTTGGCAGCCAGACTAAGCTTGTGTTGTAGCAACCAACACTCAGTAACCATGAGGCTCTCTTCATTCTTTAACCCGTAGCATGCTATATGTAGATTTCCAGTGTGTTCAACACGATTCTCAGGCTCACCCAATGGCTCACTGGTTTTATAAAGTGAGCTATCATATTGCACAGCACCATCAATCCCAACAGGAGCCCCCAAGGTAAGAGCTTGAGTGCATTTGGAGGTGGGGGAGGGGGGGGGGGGGGAGAAGAGAGAAAGACACAGGAGGCGAAGGGAAAGCAGCAGTTTGGAGGAATTGGGGGAACAGACAGAAATATAGTTGGCGGGTAGATGCCAGAATCAACATTTTTTGGGGGGTGGGGTGGAGGGAGGGAAAGAAGCCAGCAGCAGCACTCGGTAGGGGGGGGGGGGCGGTAGAAGAGAAAGAGGGAGGGCAGCAGCCAGAAGCAGCACTTCGTTGGGAGGAGGGAGAAAAAGAGAAGCAGCATTTCTTGAGGTGGGAGAAGGAGAATGGGAAGCCAGAAGCAGCACTTTTCGGGAAACTGTTTCTCGCTGGTCTTTGTTATTTTTAAAAAAGGAAAAACAACCTTAATAACATTTATACTTTATAAAATAGTTTATTCTGGTTAATTTTGATGTAAAAAATTACCATTTCCCAGAGGAGCATACCCATGGCTATCTTTAGAAATTCACTCATCAACTGCAAACTCTGTTGGAGAGGCCTGTTAAAATTCTCAATTGGCTGCCTAGTCCTGACTTGAACGATCCAGTCAATAAGACTGGGTGAAGGTTCACTGGGTGCCGATAGCAATTTTAAAAAAACACGTTTCCTCCAGAAACAGATCATTTGCTATAACTGAAAGAAAAGTTTAAAAGGAAAATAATTCATAGAATTACACAGAACATACATCACAGAAACAGGCCATTCGGCCCAACTGGTCCATGCCAGCGTTTATGCTCCACACGAGCCTCCTCCCACCCTCTTCATCTGACCCTATCAGCAGAACCTTCTATTCTTTTTTCCCTCATGTGCTTATCTATCTTCCCCTTAAATGCATTCCAAAAATAGCAGAGGGTAGTTTTCAGTATAATTGAGCATATGTCCCATTCTTTTTCGATGAAGAAGAATGCAACACCATGTTCATTAATTATAGTTTCTAAAATTTTGGAAATGCAACAAATAGTGTCAATAAAAAAAAACTAAATTTTCTTTGGGGAGGGTGGGGGCGGGGAGGGGACATGGCCCCAGATCCCCCTTGGAAATAAACCTCTGTCAGACTTTCATGTACTTCCAAGGGATGGAATGTGGGCATACGCATAGCCTAAGTTACAAGCCTATGTCCCACTGCACATTGTATGTAATTAGTTGCTTTTTGCACATCATTGTCATTTATTCGGGTCTCTTTTCCAGTTATCAACTTTTTTTTTGGTGCTGTTGGTCAGCTTTTTGCCAGTTTTCTGGATTGGAATGGACACACAACTCTCCTCAATTTTTCTTATTCTCACCCTCAAGACTTCTAAAATTTATTCCAGCATCTCATTTTCCTCTCATGGCTTTGAACGCACATCTTACATAGAAACTACAACACGGAAACGGGCCGTCCAGCTCAGCCAGTCGATGTTGATGTTGATGTTTATCCTTCACACGAGCAGTGGTCCTAATCCCATGTGCCGGCCCTGTTCCTATATCCCTTTATCGCCCTTTCCTTTAACCACCTGTCTAACCTATTCTTAAATGTTGACATGGCCTCTGCTTTAATCACTAGTTCAGCTAGTGCATTGCACAGCCTCATAACCCTCTGTAAAAAAAAGTGTCTCCTGCTCTCTGTCCTAAATCTTTTACATTTAATCTTTATATTTATGTCCCATAAACTACTTGAAACATTATTTTTCTCTCTACTCTATCCCGCCCTTTCATAATTTTAAACAAATCTTTCATATCACCTTGTGATCCCTATTATAACAAAGACAGCCCCATTTTTTCCCAAGTCTTTCAAGTCAAGTTTAACTCATCTACATGATCTATTTTGTCACTCATAACTAGATCGAGCAACACCTTTCCCATAGTAGGCATTCGAACATACTGCTTTAGAATGGAGTCCTCCACATATTTGAGGAATTCTATTCCCTTTTATCCTCGTCAGCTTGGGTCAGTTGGTAGCACTCTCCCTTCCGAGTCAGAAGACTGTCAATTCAAGCCCCACTCCAACACATAATATCTAGGCTGACTCATCAGTGTGTACTCGAGGAATACTGCATTGTCAGAGATGCCGTCTTTCGGGTGAGATCTTAAACCAAGGTCCTGACTGCCCGCTCATGTGGACATAAAAGATCCCGTGGCCCTACTTGAAGAGCAGGATGTTCTTTCTTGCCAACATTAACTGGTAATTTTCTTAATTTGCTGTTTGCGGGGCATTGCTGCGCACAAAGTAGCTGCTGTGGTTCTCTACCTAACAATGATTGCACTACGTAGGTAATTTATTGGCTGTGAAGTGCTTTGGGACATCTTGAAGATGTGATAAGGCCAGCTAAACATTGCGAAGACTGAAGTCATCGTCTTTGGCACTCGCCACAAACTCTGTGCCCTTGCCAGCGACTCCATCCCCTCCTCAGCCACTCTCTCAGTCTGAATCAGACTCTCCGCAGTCCCTACTTCATATTCAACTCTGAGCCGAGCTCCAGCCATCATATCCTCTCTATCAAAAAGACTGCCTACTTCCACCTCCGTATCATCGCCTGCCTCCGCCCCTACCTCAACCTAATTGCCACTGAAACACTCATCCATGCCTTTGTTATCTTCATGATGTGGAGATGCCGGTGATGGACTGGGGTTGACAATTGTAAACAATTTTACAACACCAAGTTATAGTCCAGCAATTTTATTTTAAATTCACAAGCTTTCGGAGATTTTCTCCTTCCTCAGGTAAATGTTTCAAGATCTCCTTGAAGCCTACGCATTTATACATATTGAATAATACATGGTGTTTACAGACTGCCCCTGCAACTGCCCGTTGCCAAGGCAATCACCGTGTTCAGACAGAGAGGTGTCATCTGCAGAACCCCCGAATACACATTCAACAAAAAAACAAACAGGGAAAAAAAAAGAGAAAAAAAAAACAGAGAGAGGCAGAAACATCCGGAAGGCAGAGAGAGCCAGCAAATGACCCATTATATTAAAAATAGATAACATTTGTTCACTGGTGGGGTAACGTGTAGCGTGACATGAACCCAAGATCCCGGTTGAGGCCGTCCTCATGGGTGCGGAACTTGGCTATCAATTTCTGCTCGACGATTTTGCGTTGTCGTGTGTCTCGAAGGCCGCCTTGGAGTACGCTTACCCGAAGGTCGGTGGATGAATGTCCATGACTGCTGAAGTGTTCCCCGACTGGGAGGGAACCCTCCTGTTTGGCGATTGTTGCGCGGTGTCCGTTCATCCGTTGTCGCAGCGTCTGCATGGTCTCGCCAATGTACCATGCTCTGGGGCATCCTTTCCTGCAACGTATGAGGTAGACAACGTTGGCCGAGTCACAGGAGTATGAACCATGCACCTGGTGGGTGGTGTCATCTCGTGTGATGGTGGTATCTGTGTCGATGATCTGGCATGTCTTGCAGAGGTTACATGAAAACCAAGAGCAGGAAGCTTGAGAAACTCGGCATCACCACCAGCAACGACCAAGCTTCCCCTGGTACCACGGTTGCAACCACAGGGAAGTCTATTGTCAATTTATCCGACCACACCCTTCAACCAGACGAAATCGAAGTTCTCAGCCGAGGGCTCAATTTCTGCCCCACTACCAAAATGGACCCCACTAGTCTCGCGGCGGACACAGAGGAATTCATCAGGAGAATGAGGCTCCGGGAATTCTACCACAAACCCCAAGATTTCAGCAGCGAACCCAATGAGACAATCGACGATCCGGAACAGCAGACAGAGGGATCCGCGGTACAGCAACCGAAGAGGAAAGAGTCAAACTGGACTCCTCCGGAGGGTCGCTGCCCTCAGCTGGACATGTATGCTCAAGCTGTCAGGAAATGCGTCAATGCCAGATTCATCAGCCGCACTCAGAAGACAGTCCAGAATGTCACCCGAGCACAACGCAACGCCATCAACGCTCTCAAGACCAACCGCAACATCGTCATCAAACCAGCAGACAAAGGAGGAGCCATAGTCATACAGAACAGAACAGACTATTGCAAAGAAGCATACCGACAACTGGACAACCAGGAACACTACAGACGGTTACCCGCAGATCCGACCAAAGAACACACCCACCAGCTCAACAAACTGATCAAGACCTTCGATCCAGACCTTCAAAGCATCCTACGCATTCTCATCCCACGTAATCCCCGCGTGGGAGACTTCTACTGCCTCCCAAAGATACACAAAGCCAACACACCCGGACGTCCCATCGTATCAGGCAACGGAACCCTGTGTGAGAACCTCTCTGGATACATCGAGGGCATCCTGAAACCCATCGTACAGGGAACCCCCAGCTTCTGTCGCGACACTACAGACTTCCTACAAAAACTCAGTACCCACGGACCAGTTGAACCAGGAACACTTCTCACCACGATGGACGTCTCGGCACTATACACCAGTATCCCCCACGATGACGGCATCGCTGCGACAGCATCAATACTCAACACCAACAACAGCCAATCTCCGGAAGCCATCCTACAACTCATCCGCTTCATCCTGGATCACAATGTCTTCACCTTCGATAACCAGTTCTTTACCCAAACACACGGAACAGCCATGGGGACCAAATTCGCACCCCAATACGCCAACATTTTCATGCACAAGTTCGAGCAGGACTTCTTCACTGCACAAGACCTCCAACCAACACTATACACCAGATACATCGACGACATTTTCTTTCTATGGACCCACGGCAAGGAATCACTAAAGAGACTACACGATAACATCAACAAGTTCCATCCCACCATCAAGCTCACCATGGACTACTCCTCAGAATCAGTTTCTTTCTTGGACACACGAATCTCCATCAAAGACGGGCACCTCAGCACCTCACTCTACCGCAAGCCCACGGACAACCTCACGATGCTCCACTTTTCCAGCTTCCACCCCAACCACGTCAAAGAGGCCATCCCCTATGGACAGGCCCTGCGAATACACAGGGTCTGCTCAGACGAGGAGGAACGCGATGGACACCTACAGACGCTGAAAGACGCCCTAGTAAGAACGGGATATGACGCTCGACTCATCGATCGACAGTTCCGACGGGCCACAGCAAAAAATCGCATAGACCTCCTCAGGAGACTAACACGGGACGCAACCAACAGAGTACCCTTTGTCGTCCAGTACTTCCCCGGAGCGGAGAAACTACGCCATGTTCTTCGCAGCCTTCAACATGTCATCAATGAGGACAAACACCTCGCTATGGCCATCCCCACACCTCCACTACTCGCCTTTAAACAGCCACCCAACCTCAAACAGACCATCGTTCGCAGCAAACTACCCAGCTTTCAAGAGAACAGCGTCCACGACGCCACACAACCCTGCCACGGTAACCTCTGCAAGACATGCCAGATCATCGACACAGATACCACCATCACACGAGATGACACCACCCACCAGGTGCATGGTTCATACTCCTGTGACTCGGCCAACGTTGTCTACCTCATACGTTGCAGGAAAGGATGCCCCAGAGCATGGTACATTGGCGAGACCATGCAGACGCTGCGACAACGGATGAACGGACACCGCGCAACAATCGCCAAACAGGAGGGTTCCCTCCCAGTCGGGGAACACTTCAGCAGTCATGGACATTCATCCACCGACCTTCGGGTAAGCGTACTCCAAGGCGGCCTTCGAGACACACGACAACGCAAAATCGTCGAGCAGAAATTGATAGCCAAGTTCCGCACCCATGAGGACGGCCTCAACCGGGATCTTGGGTTCATGTCACGCTACACGTTACCCCACCAGCGAACAAATGTTATCTATTTTTAATATAATGGGTCATTTGCTGGCTCTCTCTGCCTTCCGGATGTTTCTGCCTCTCTCTGTGTTTTTTTTTCTCTGTTTTTTTTTCCCTGTTTGTTTTTTTGTTGAATGTGTATTCGGGGGTTCTGCAGATGACACCTCTCTGTCTGAACACGGTGATTGCCTTGGCAACGGGCAGTTGCAGGGGCAGTCTGTAAACACCATGTATTATTCAATATGTATAAATGCGTAGGCTTCAAGGAGATCTTGAAACATTTACCTGAGGAAGGAGAAAATCTCCGAAAGCTTGTGAATTTAAAATAAAATTGCTGGACTATAACTTGGTGTTGTAAAATTGTTTACATTTGTTATCTTCAGACTCGACTATTCCAATGCTCTTCTGGCCAGCCGGCCTCCCACCCAACACCCTCCGTAAACTTCAGCTCATCCAAAACTCTGCTACACGTATCCTATCCTGCACTGAGTCCTGCTCACCCATCACCCCTGTCCTCGCTGACCTACATTGGCTTCCAGGCAGTCTAGGCCCAATGTTCTGGAATTCCCTCCCAAAACCCTCTGCCTCACCATCTCCCTTTCCTCCTCCTTCCTTACCACTCACCCCACCACCTCTCCCCTCCTCAATATCTCCTTCTTTGGCTCATCACCCATTTTCTTGATTAATGTCTCTGTGAAGCACTTTGGGTCATTTTCTACTTAAAGGCGATATATAAAATCTAAGTCGTTGTGTTTATTATTATATAAATGTGATTTGTTTATTTCTATGTGCTGATTCCTTAGTTGATTCTCTCCTGGCTCCTTAAACTATCTCTCAGTATTGCAAATATTGCTGCGCTCTTCATTTACAATTGGTAAGAACATAATTTGTAAATACTGATAGCGTATCATGATACTTGGGTGTAGAATGTGACATGAATAAACAAAACATATGCTGAAATAAAAACAGAAAATGCTGGAAATACTCAGCAGCTGTGGAGAAAGAAACAGAGTTAACGTTTCAAGTCGAAGACCTTTCGTCAGAACTGGACCTGAAACGTTAACTCTGTTTCTTTCTCCACAGATGCTGCCTGACTTGCTGAGCTTCTCCGGCATTTTCTGTTTTTATTTCAGATTTCCAGCATCCGCAGTATTTTGCTTTTGAAAACATATGCTGAATCAGTCTCTAATTTAGAAAAAGGTCATGTTCATAAATTTACATTACTCTGCACAATGAGAGTTATAGCTCCTGATTCTTTTGAAAGCCAAGACCTTTAAACATATGACAACGCAGGAGACAATGCTGCAACAAGAGTCAACTGTGTGCACGAATAGGCATGCACGTAATGCAATGCACTCACACACATATCCCATAACGTGTGCAAGTTGTCTAAATTCTCAAACCAACAGCAATACCACTTTGCTTCTTTATGAGTGAGTTGTTTACATGCAAATCCCGTTTGTATTTAAGTAAATGATTCACCTTTTGTGCCTCTGCTCCGTACATCATTCTACCCAGCTGCTTAATTGGATTGCGAGCACAAGGACTGAGTGCCGCTCCTCACTTCTGCACGGCAGTGAAGGAAAGCAAGAGAAGCCTTCCGGGAAGGATGAGTGAATAAAGCTCAAAAAATTTCAAACAGGGTTTTTCCTGTCCGTACGAACATAAGAGAAAAAGAAGGAACTTGCATTTATATAGAGCCTTTCGCGATCTCAGGATATCAAAAGTGCTTTATAGCCAATGAAGTACTTTTTGAAGTGTGGTCACTGTTGTAATTTAGGAAACGCAGCAGCCATTTTGCACACAGCAAGGTTCCACAAATAGCAATGAGATGAATGACCACATATTCTGTTTTTAATGATGTTGGTTGAGGGATAAATGTTGGCCAGGACTGAATATATGAATATGACAGACAGGAAACGACCAGCCCATCCCATACAGTCACGTCGCAATTATGCATCATGACCCCCAATGCTCCCCACCTACCAACAGCCATGTAATCGTCCTGGGAGCGGTTTTAAAAAAAGCCCTAGGCCAAATCAGGGGAACAAAAATCCTGAGAAAATTCTCTTCAATTCCCTCCCGCAAAATTGATCAAACCGACTTCAGGAGACCACAGTGAACATGAGGCACATCACCCAGCAACTTACCTACCTTTTGTATGCAGTGACCGTCGATGACCCTCTGAAAGGAAAAATCTCCCGACATCCAACCTAGTTCTGTGCTTACGTATCTTACACTCGAGCGCCCTGGTTCTCCCTGAGCTATCGAATTCAAGTAATCTAATCCCTTCATTATTTTAAATACCTCAACCCACAATCTCCCTGAATTCCACACTTTTCTAGAGTAAAATGACCAAGCTCTCTAAACCTATCATGGTAACTAAGGGCTTTTAAACTAGCTATTATTCTAGTGGCTCTCCTCTTAGCCTTTTCCAGGGTTTCTATATATCCGACCATGTAAGGGAACAAAAAGTGGACACAGTACTCTAGATGAGGTCTAACCAAGATCTTATACAAGGGCATTACAGTGCTCATTATTTTATATTGAATCGTCCTAGCAACACACGAGCTAGCAACACGACCCAGTACTCTATTAGTCTTCACCATAGCCTCGCAGCACTGATCATGAACCTTTAAAGACTCATGCACTATAACTTCCCGCTCAACAGACTTTAGTACGGAGTCCTGCATATACATTTAACACTACATTTATCGGCATTATATGTCATCTGCCAGACACGGGCCCATTCTCCCATCTGATTGCAATCTTTTTTTCCCTCATCCAGGGTTTTAACACCAGCACAAATCTTTGTGTCATTTGTGAACTTACTGACAGATCCCTCAATGCCTTCATCCAGATCAATATAGATAATGAAGAGTAACAGTTCTAACACAGATCCCTGTGGGAGTCCACTAATAACCAGTCTTTTGAGGGACCTCGGCAGAATTTAAATATTTTTTAAAAAAACTATAGCTACTGCTGCTGCATTGAGCTTTTGGTTGCTCTGATGGTAGTTTTCGTTGTCCTTAGCTGAGCTCGATACCTATCCCTATCACTATGGCCATTATTTTTCTTTCGTCTGCGGAGTATTTTTGCTTTAAGTCTGATATGTCCTTGTACATGACCAGTTGGACACTTTGCTCTGTTTTACCATGTGCTCGTCACCTGACTCTAGGCACATACATATTTGCATTAAAAGGTTACTTTCCTCCTGTGTTTGGTGAGATCCCTGCCTAGCAGGCTGCTCAATCTCCCTGATGCAGGTCCTCTGCCATTTTTGCAAATTCAGCCCTTCTGAAACACAAGTACTTCTTCTGATTTTGATGCAGAAAGAGTTAAAAGTTCACGGTCCCAATAGAATCAGTCAGCTATTTCTGCTAACCTTCCTTACAGTGCTACTGAACAGTCAGCGCCAACTGCAGTATGGGAAAATTACACTCAGCAAACTGAATGACCGGAGAAGGAAGGAGGGAGAAAGAAAGACTTGCATTTATATAGCGCCTTTCACGGCCTCAGATATAACACACTTTACGGACAATGAAGTACTTTGGAAGTGTAGTCACTGTTGCAATATAAGAAACGCAGCAGTCATTTTGAGCACAGCAAGGTCCCACAAGTGATGTTGAGGGATAAATATTGGCCGGGACACCGGGGGAAACTCTCCCGCTCATCTTCGAATAGTGCCGTGGGATCTTCTATATCCACCCGAGGGGGTGGACGGGGCCTTGGTTTAACGTCTCATCCGAAAGACAGCACCTCCAACAGTACAGCACTCCCTCAGTATTACACTGGGAGTGACAACCTAGAGTCTCTGGAGTGGGACTTGAACCCATGACCTTCGGACTCAGAGGCGAGGGTGCTACACACCGAGTCGCGGCAGACACCTGGAGAAGGGCTAGGATGGTGATTATAGCACATGAAGGCACTAAGTTATAAATTAACACTGTCGCTAAAGATTCCTTTCTTCAAAAAAGAAACAGGTAGGGGTTGTATATGTTACCAGTTCAATCCAGGAGTTAATGCTGACAGTGACAGGATCCAAGGATTCTACATAGTGCCACCAATGCCTGGGAACAAACAGGACCTAGAGGGAGAAAGCAAAGATAAGCATGAAGATCACATCAGCAGCAACAAACCCACCGCAAGAAAAATCAGTCTGCATTTTCTCGTGATTGCTTCACTGATTATTAACACTTGTGGTATCATTCAATTCTAAATACGTTCTAGAAAAAGGTAAACCTGAAAAAAATATAGCAGACACAATTCTTTGCTATTAAGGCTACGCCACGGTTTGAAGTTTGCAGTCTCTATTGTTCTCTTTCACTCATACGGGAATCAAGCATTCCATCTGCTCTGATCCAGCATTCTTTGCAGAACCCACACTAGGAAAAGATCACAGCAAAGGGGCTTCATGGAGTTGTCTCCTTTTGCCAACTCCAAAACCAAGGAGAAAGCAAGATGGGCGAGGAAGCAAAGGGTGGAATCATAGCTTGAGTTTTAATATTTGGCTTACTGATGATGCAACTTAAGTGTCAGCCGTGGTTCAGTGGTAGCACTCTTGCCTTTGAGTCGGAAGGTTTTGGGTTTGAGCCCCACTCCAGGCTGACAGTCCAGCGCAGTACTGAGGGAGCACTGCACTGCCAGAGGTGACATCGTTCAGATGAGACGTTACACTGAGGCCCGTCTGCCTTCTCAGGTGAATGTGAAAGATCCCATGGCACTATTTCCAAGAAGAGCAGAGGAGTTCACCCCGGTGTCCTGGCCAATATTTATCCCTCAACCAACATCACAAACAGATTATCTGGTCATCACCACATTGCTGTTTGCGGGAGCTTGCTGTGCGCAAATTGGCTGCCGCCTTTCCTACATTACAACAGTGGCCACTTCAAAAGTACTTAATTGGCTGTAAAGCACTTTGGGTTGTCCTGAGGTGGTGAAAGGTGCTATATAAATACAAGTTTTTTCTTTATTTCATTGCTAACCATGATCACCAATGCCTCTACACACAAGAAACAGCAGTGAACGCAATAGAGAAAAAACCTTTTATTTCATGTTTGAACCGCTTCAATCAGGTTTCCACCCCTGCCAGAGCACTGAAACAGCCCTAATCAAAGTCACAAATGACATCCTATGTGACAATGGTAAACTATCTCTCCTCATCCTCCTCGACCTGTCTGCAGCCTTTGACATGGTTGACCACATAATTTCCCTCCAACACGTCTGCTCCGTTGTTCAATTGGGTGGGACTGCCATCGCCTGGCTCCACTCTTACCTATCCAGTCGCAGACAGAGAATCTCCTGCAATGGCTTCTCTTCCCGCCCCCGCACTGTTACATCTGAAGACCGCCAAGGATCATTCCTTAGCCCCCTCCTATTTCTCATCGACATGCTGCCCCTCGGCAACAGCATCCAAAAATACGTCAGGTTCCACATGTATGCTGACGGCTCTCAGCTCTACCTCACCACCATCTCTCTCAACCCCTCCACTGCCTCTGATTTGTCACGCTGCTTGTCCAACATCCAGTCCTGGATGAGCCAAAATTATCACCAATTAAACATTGGGAAGACTGAAGCCATTGTCTTCGGTCCCTGTCACAAACTCCGTTCCCTATCCACTGATTCCATCCCCCTTCCTGGCCACTGTCGCAGGCTAAACTGGACCGTTCGCAACCTCTGCGTCCTATTTGACGCTGAGCTGAGCACCAACTCCATATCCTCTCCATCACAAAAGACCGCCTACTTCCATCTCCGTAATATCTTCCATCTTTGCCCCTGCCTCAGCCCCATCTGCTGCTGAAACCCTCATTCATGCTTTTGTTGCCTTTAAACTCGACTCTTCCAATGTTCTCCTGGCCGACCTCCCATCTTCCACCATCTGTAAACTTGAGCTCGTCCAAAACTCTGCTGCCCGTATCCTAACTCGTGCCAAGTCCTGCTTACCCACTGCCCCTATGCTCACTGACCTACATTGACACCCGGTCCGGAAGCGCCTCGATTTTCACATTCTCATCCTCGTGTTCAAATCCCTCCATTGCCTCCCTCCTCCCTACTTCTCTAACATCCTCCAGCCCTACAAGACTCTGAGAACTCAGTGTTCCTCCAAGTCTGGCTTCTTGTGCATCCCCCACTTCCTTTGCCCCACCATTGGTGGCTGTGCCTTCAGCCGTATAGGCTCGAAGGTCTGGTATTCCCTCCCTAACTCCTTTAAAATGCTACTTAAAACCTACCTTTTTGATCAATCTTTTGTTCACCTGACCTAATGTCCCCTCCTTTGGTTCAATTGTTGGCTGATTACACTCCTGTGAAGCGCCTTGGAACGTTTTACTATGTTAAAGGCGTTATATAAATGCGAGTTGTTGTTGTTAGCAGTATTTTAAAAGAAAACATTTCAGCTGCTGTCTTACATTTTAGAAATTTCCAGAACTCAAAACTGGACAGTGCAATCCAAAAGAAGCAGGCGGGATCCTAGCTGCAAATGTGGTGAATGTAGAAAAAAAAAATTGATGCCTTGAAGTGTGTGATCAATTTTTTTCTCTTGTGTCATCGATGCCATGATTGCATTCCTCTCAGACTGCCTCATTAAATCGTGCAGCCAAAAAAAAATCCAAATGGCAACCGAACAAACACCCTGCTCTTATGTAAATTCTTCACCATAATATTTCATGATACATGGTGTCCATCCAAAACACTTGGCTGAGGCTTAAGGCACGCCTTACAACTTATGTACAAATTTTGGAAGATTTGGCCCTCTTTATCTCCCTCACACCCTTTGCTGCTTTGGCTACATGACAAGCCGATTACCATTTGCGTTCCCAGTACCCCATAAAAAGCAAAGCACAGTAGAAGCCACTTAACAGATACCCCTGTTAATGGGAATGCTCAGCTGAAGTGTGTTTTTGCTCAGAAAGATTCATTCCAATGGATTCCAAATATTAATACTGCAGATATTGCTTTCTGGGCATGATTCCTAGCCAGCACTGCAACTGAGCTCATTACTGCTTTACTTTAAAGCAAATCAAATATAAGTTAGTGATAGCGTTGCCACAAATACTAATTGCTAAGTGGCATGACTCTTGGAATTGTTATTTTCCTTTTGACCCATTCGAGTATTGAGCTTTGTCAGTGTGTTAGCTGCAAGCCCATACACAAGGATGCACGAAGCACGAGAGCCAGGGATCTGTGGGGAAAACAAAATCACAAAGGGCAAGGGCCTTTATGAGATGTCAACCATAAAATATCAATCACAGCAGCAGCATACTCCCCCCACCTGCATGTGAAATGTCTCTATCAGTGAGTGTTTTAATTGGCTAAACATTCAAGCCTTCATCCAAGAAAGATTTAAATATACCTCCAGGGCTTGAATATCCACCATGTTTCTCGGTGACCACTACTGAACACAGTACTCGAGGTGTAATCTGACCGGAATACTGTACAGTTTTTGCAACACATTCTATGATCGGACCTCTACTGTTTTGGTGATGTAGTTCACCATTCTATTGGCTTTGTTGGTTGCTGTTCCACAGTGAAGGGCAAGTTCAATGTCAAGTCGACTAAATCCTCGATCTCTCTCAATTTCTTTGACACCATTCATGAAATACTTGTGGTACCATTTTTTTTTCTTTGTGCAGTGTTTCACACTTTTCGGTATAAAATTTCTACACATCTTAAATGACACGAAGCTTCTTCACACAAAGCAGTGACAAAATTGGAAGACACTGCCCCAGAAGACCAGAGATGCAGAGTCAATTAGTGTCTAAAAAGGAGACAGGTATCCTTGGGAACTAAAGGTATTAAGGGATACGGAGGCAAGGCCAGCAATTGGGACAAAAAGACAAACAGCAGCCACAGCTAACAAAATGGCAGAGTAGGCTCAGAGAATGGTCCCCTCCTCTTCCTATGACATCACTGTGGACTGCATCAACTTAATCCTTGGTAAATGCATCTCACTTCCAGTGCTTTTTTTAAAAAAACCTTTAGTAAGCTTTAAAAACGCTTAGCTTGGTAATGTAATCATACCAGGCACTTGCTGGATATATTTCTTCAACAGTTAGACCAAACATCTCAACAACAGATTCATTTGTGTCACTGTGTGGTCAGGTCATTCAATCATAGGCATCGATTTGTGTGCAATACTTGGGGTGGGGGGGAGGGAGAAAGAGGCGGGGGGGGAGGGAGAAAGAGGCGGGGGGGAGGGAGAAAGAGGCGGGGGGGGGAGGGAGAAAGAGGCGGGGGGGGGAGGGAGAAAGAGGCGGGGGGGGGAGGGAGAAAGAGGCGGGGGGGGGAGAAAGAGGCGGGGGGGGGAGAAAGAGGCGGGGGGGGGAGAAAGAGGCGGGGGGGGAGAAAGAGGCGGGGGGGGAGAAAGAGGCGGGGGGGGGAGAAAGAGGCGGGGGGGGAGAAAGAGGCGGGGGGGGGAGAAAGAGGCGGGGGGGGGAGAAAGAGGCGGGGGGGGGGAGAAAGAGGCGGGGGGGGGGAGAAAGAGGCGGGGGGGGAGAAAGAGGCGGGGGGGGAGAAAGAGGCGGGGGGGGAGAAAGAGGCGGGGGGGGAGAAAGAGGCGGGGGGGGAGAAAGAGGCGGGGGGGGAGAAAGAGGCGGGGGGGGGAGAAAGAGGCGGGGGGGGAGAAAGAGGCGGGGGGGGAGAAAGAGGCGGGGGGGGAGAAAGAGGCGGGGGGGGGGGGGGAAAAGAGGTGGGGGGGGGGGGTGGTGGGAGAAGAGGGGGGACTAAGTCTGAGGTATTGTCAGACCCTACAATGAAGTGTCACAGTCAGCCTCTTCCCTTGGTGTTTATATCGCTTCCCAGCAGGGCACTGACTCAGTATTGCAACACAATGGACAATCCAGGAGAGGAACACAACAGTTAACGGCGTAATGCAAACCTATAGGCCTAGAATTTTGTTGACGCCGCACCCGTTTTACAGGTTTAAAGCGGGCGCCTAAGCGTCTAATTTGGTGGACGCCCTGGGCACGCACATTCCATGCCGGAAGAGGGCCGCTCACCATATTGGTAAAGGATGAAGTATAGGCATCCAGGTCCTGCAACTGAAACAGGCGTTTTGTCCCTTTGCATATGTAAATAGTGGGCCTATTTCAGGACCCCTTCCTGAAATTGGGCTGCCCTGAACGCTGCCAGCACCGGGCCAGCTGCTTTCAGAATAACCAAGACTACATGCTGCCTAAGCAGCAGTCTTTAAAAATCATTTCAATCCAAGATGTGTTACTAGCTTAAGACACCATCCAATCTGTGTTATTCTTTACATATACACTAGCACATGTTATTACTCTGAGGAAGCTAAAGGACAACAGTGTTCTGCTATGAAATGCAAAACATATTTTGTTGCTGGGGGGGTAAAGTTATGACCCTTCAAGGGCGCAAAAGTCTAATTGCTGTTAATTAAACACTGGCTGTGTTCATTTAGAGTCTAACATCTATTCAGGCTGCAGGTTTGCTTGTCTTATTTAAGTATTACTGGTAGGGGTTTGTTTTAAAGAGGCTGCAGAGATTCTGACTCTGGTATTTTCTGTTCCTGGAGAGTTTCTCTGTACATTCCAAACAACTGCACTTTCTTTCCTTTATACTTTTTTAAAAGAAATTGTGGCCTTGAAATTTAAAAGCACACTTGAAATGTGACAGGCAGAAAATGCACCTCAATACACACCCAATACAAGTGATCACTGTATTCACACTCGCCCTCTGCCCAATTGCATCCCATTCAGCACAATAGCTGATTCAGGTGTAACAAATGAAATACAAAACCTTGATTCCAGCAGAACCGTACCCAATGGTTTTCAATGGTCAGCAAATTGCTGCAAGTACTAATCACTGTACAAAGAAATTATTATTGGTCCTTGAGAAGGGTCGCCTCACAATGTAATGCTTTAAATAGTATAAGTTGTACAGAGTATGGAAGTTTTTGATTTTTATAGTTTAATTTTTTTATTTAAAGAGAGAAGGGAATCTGTTAATTGTATCCGTGTGAATAATATCAATTCGTGTTAATTGTATTCAGGTATCAATTGGAGACTCTCATATCCATTTATATGAGAGCTTATCTAGGGGGTGGTAATGTGGCTCTCTGTGAATAAAGGCTTAGAAGCAACTGAAGACCAGGCTCTAGTATTCTATCCTTCACCACCGGGCTATCCAGTTTGTGACATTTACTTAGCTTTTACAAATTAAATGTATCACTCTCGCCTCCGAGTCAGAAGGTTGTGGGCTCAAGTCCCACTCCAGAAATTTGAGAACAAAGTCTAGGCTGATGTTCCAGTGCAGTACAGTGGGAGTGCTGCACTGTCGGAGACGCTGTCTTTCGATTGAGAAATTAAACCGAGGCCCCGTCTGCCCTCTCAGGTGGACATAAAAGATCCCATGGCACAATTCGAAGAAGAGCAGGGGAGAACACCCCAGTGTCCTGGCCAATATTTATCCCTTAACCAACATCATGAAACAGATTATCTGGTCATTATCTCATTGCTGTTTGTGGGACCTTGCTGTGCGCAAATTGGCTGCTGCATTTCCTACATTACAACAGTGACCACGTTTCAAGATACTTAATTGGATGTGAAGCTTTGAGACATCCTGAGGTTGTGAAAGTCATAAAAAAATTGCAAGCCACCGAAACGTTGAAGAAATCAAAACACAACTGCACTAATTCCTAATGTAGTTGCAAGTAAATGGGGTTAGGACAGAGAAGAGTTAAAAATAAATGGTCCCTAGGAGTCCAAAAGACATAAATGACCAGCAAGTTGGATGGATGAATCATCCACTCTTGTTCCCATATTCTTACATCAATATTTTTCTGGTTTACATAATAGCAAAAAAATGTTATGTTTCAGCATTCAGAAATTGTTGATCTGCACGTAGGGTTTCTTGTCAAATATTATCAAAATTAACTAGTCTTCATTAAGATGTTGTCTGAAATTACCATAAATGAGCAATGCCATCCATCATGTTAATGCACAAAACATGATATTTCACAACTGTATCTACTGTGGATTTTGTAGCACTCAGTTTATACTCAGAACGATGCCTTTCTTCCCCATCCCCCCACCACCACCATTTAGTAAATCGTAATTCAAGCTTTCTAATTTACTGTCACATTTCAGAAAGTAATTTTCATACACTTTTGTAAAATAAGCTTAAATGAATGAGAAATTAATTCTATACATCACTCAATGGATTAAACTGTGTTTGAACACACGACTGAAATTTGTATCATACTGATGAACTGACAAAAAAATAACTTGTGCACAATGGCAGGAAAGGGAAGGGAAAAACATCACAAAAAAAAACCGTCCACATGATCATTGACAGCCCACGCTATGTTGTAAGGCTGGCTCAGTATCACTGTACCGCACACACTAAATACTACAAGGCTAATTTGTTGTGATGATAGAACAATTACAATAATAAAAACACTAGTTTCAAATCATGAAGTGCAATTAACCTGTCCTTGTGACTGGGTAAACAATAAAGACTGCCGCCTCCAATATTTTTCCAACATCTGATTTCTTGTGCCCTCTGTCTGAAGTTTTTAGCAATGTGCAATCTGTGCGCTCCCACTGTTGTCTCCCCCGATCCTCACCTCCCGGTACCAGCCACTCACAAAGGCAGAACGGAGGGGTGAGCAGAGCAAGTACTGAAACTGCATGGTTTCCAACTCCACTGCAAAAAAATTCAACTCGATTTAAAAAGCCATGGTGCGACCAGCATGATATTTCCATGCCTCTCCTCCCTGCCAGCCCCAGTCAATGCTACCTTGAATTCCTACCCAAACCAGCATGTGACGAAAGTCAACACAACTAGGATTGTTCTCCTTACAGCAGAGGAGATTAAGGGGAGATTTAATAGAGGTGTTCAAAATTATGAGGGGTTTTGATAGAGTAGATGGGGAGAAACTGGTGCCACTGGTGGGAGGGTCGGTAACCAGAGGACACAGATTTAAGAAAATTGGCAAAAAAGTCAGGGGGAGGTGAGGAGAATTTCTTTTACTCAGCGAGTTGTTACGATCTGGAATGCACGGCCTGAAAAGGTGATGGATGCAGACTTAATAGTAACATTCAAAAGGGAATTGGATAAATACTTAAAAAGGAAACATTTATAGGGCTGTGGGGAAAGGGCAAGGGAGTGGGACTAATTGGATAGCTCTTTCACAAAGCCAGCCACAGGCACAATAGGCCAAATGGCCTGCTTCTGTGCTGTATGATTCTATGAACTTTGGGATGCTGCAGCTCTTTGATGCAGCATCGCACTTCAAATAACATAATGAACAATTTCCAAAG
Source organism: Heptranchias perlo (assembly GCF_035084215.1). Taxonomy (NCBI): domain Eukaryota; kingdom Metazoa; phylum Chordata; class Chondrichthyes; order Hexanchiformes; family Hexanchidae; genus Heptranchias; species Heptranchias perlo. The sequence continues at coordinate 11,751,411 of NC_090331.1, read as the reverse complement.
GTTAAATGGGTCGAATAAGCGGTTGCTGTTAACAAAGTCATTTGTTTTTTAAAATTTATTTTCCTCCTGCAAGTGCACGTGCTTGGAAAGCCTTCAGCTAGGCAAATCACAAAACTTCATTCTGAGACTGTACTGTGCAAAGGCTAAGACAAGCGAGAAGTTTTTTTTTCCTTTTTCTGAAGTAAGATTTCCCATTATTCCAAAGCACTGGCCTTAGAGGTGAAAGGACGGGGCTCCAATCAGTTGCAGTCTCACCCCTCCAACCCTAGGCTCGGCTGACCACGAAACATTACATTAAAGTAAATTTTATTCAGTTTTTCTGTTCCTCACCATTGCCTTTCTGGTGAAACCATGATGTCAGCCGTGGCTCAGTGGGCAGCACTCTTGTCTCCGAATCAGAAGGTTGTGGGTTCAAGTCCCACTCCAGGGACTTGAGCACAAAATCTAAGCCGATACCCCAGTGCAGTACTGAGGGTGTGCTGCACTTTTGGAGGTGCTGCCTTCCAGGTGAGACATTAAAACGAGGCCCCGTCTGCCCTCTCAGGTAAAAGATCTCATGGCACTATTTTGAAGAAGAGCAGGGGGTTTCACCCCTGGTCAATATTTATCCCTGAACCAACATCACTAAAAACAGATTATCTGGTCATTATCACATTGCTGTTTGTGGGACCTTGCCATGTGCAAATTGGCTGCCGCGTTTCCTACCCTACAACAGTGACTACTTTGGCTATAAAGCGCTTTGGGACGTCCCGAAGCTGTGAAAGGCGCTATATAAATGCAAGTTCTTTCTTTCTTTTAGCTGTTGGAAATTTAGCACAAGTTATTTCAAGTTGTACTCTCTCTTAGTCTGATCCCACCTAATACTGTACTATTACTTGCTTTAGTGCTATTTATCTCCCCCAATCCTTTGTGCCCCTGGTTTCTCCCTATCCATTGCTACATCCTGGTGCCCATTCCCCCTGCCAAATTAGTTTAACCCCCCCCACCCCCACAGCATTAGCGAACCTCCTCACGAGGATATTGGTCCCAGCTCCGTTGAGGTATCAACCCGTCCAGCCTGTACAGGTCCCACCTTCCCCAGAAGTGGTCCCAACGCCCCAGGAATATAAAGCCCTCCCTCCTGCACCATCTCTCCAGCCGCGCAAAATGTCTCTCACTTCCCTAAGGAAATCCTCACTCACATCTACAAGCCTCATTAGAAACTGACAAAAGCAAATTAATTAATGCAGCCCTAAGGTTTGGTTGGAAGCTACTGCTCAAGATTCTGAGCTACCATAAGTTACACAGACCCCACATTCCAACATTTGACACAGAAAAGGATCACAATGAAATTCATGCAACAAAACTGATTTTTTTCCCAGTCGATTTCAACATAGACATAAAAAAAATGACTGCCCTTGCCCATACGGAATGTGCACTCTCAGTGCATGTCAAATGTTTAATTGGTTTGTTTTCACCATAAAATGTTTGGGGTCTTTGTGGCCATGCCAAGTTCATACTGCAGTTCACAGATGTCTCTGTCTAAATGATGACAAATGTATTACAAAAGGAGGATATTCAAACATATAACAACTGCCCAACCATATATGCCTGTCTTAAAACTGCAGCTTCTCTCCGGTCTTGGCCTACAGGGCTTTGGCCTATTTCAATATCACTAAAAAATGTAGGCAGTGGAGATCTTCTCAAACATATTTTGTCTTTCTTGTAACCGTCCCAAATTCTGGATAGTACAGCAACAATGTTCTAAGCCATAATAAATCTAAAAGTTGAATGTTACTGTGGTTTTTAGCCAACTATATAGAGTAAGAACAAGGTGAAATCAAGACAGGGTGATTTCACTGCACCATAACTATTAGGCTCCCAAATGGCTCAAATGAATGAATGCACCATGTGGTGTGGTACCAAGATAGGTCCCAAATTCGATCCCAATGGCCCAATTTCAACTGTAGAGGACGTCTCATCAATTCTGAGCTAAGTTGGTGAGGGGAGCAGGGAGGATTTCCTGATTGCTATCCAGTGACCCGTAGTGGAATTGCATACTTTTGGACTTTGAGTGAGCACGGGATCAGGATCAGGCTCAGGCTCAGCTGTAATGCCCCCCTCCCCCATGGAGAAATACCCAGCCAACACCTGCTGTCTGGGTTTACACAGAAGGAATGGTTAATGAGGTGAGATCAAGACACTGGAGAGCTGCTGGCACTCATGGAATGCCCTCTGAAGTGGCCCAACAAGACCCACCACCAGCTTCTCAGGGTAACTAGGGATGGGAAATAAATGCAGCCTTGCCTGCACTGCCCAGATCCAGAAAACATTCTTTATTTAAAAACACCTCATTCCTCTCCTGAAGACACTGGTATATTGCTCTATGAGGGCTGCTCGCTAAACTACTGCTTAAAAGTAAGGTCATCCATTATGTGAAAGTCAGACATTCTATTGAAGCGATAAGACACAACATAATTGCAAGTATTTTTTTTAAGAACCGTTTTTATTTGTAGCACAGCTCTAAAGGACCACTGCAACTAAAACCGAGAAGTGGAGCGCACTGCAGCACATTGTTCACAATGACAGTCCAACACTCTGGAACTTAAGTTCTGGCAAAAAAGCACAATCTTACCTCTCCTGGCCTCAAGGTCACAACGTGCGGCCTGGCACCACGAAATCGAGGGAAGTGCTCCAAATCAGGGTTGACCACGTTCACACTGCTAAATATACTGGACTCTTCATACGGAATTCTGGTGGGATAAAGTAAGGAAGTGTCTTCTGGGGGGAAAAGGTGCCATCTTTTTCTGCAAATATATAAAACAAAAGTCCTTAAATTATTCCAACAAAAAAAAATTGTTTTCTTGTGTATAATACTTAAAAGTTCTTTTTCTTGAAACTTACCGCCCTGTCTCTAGGAGCCATGTATAGTCTCCAGCTGAAAGGGCAAGTGGCAAACTTTCTCCTAAGGCCAGTGTCGCTCTGACGCTAGGAGGTGCGCAACAGCAGCCGTGGGACTACTCTCACTCCAATTGTCCTTCCATCACCGTAAGTGGCACCTGGCCTCTGCTTGGCATCTCTCCGCCTAGCCGAGGCTGGCAATTCAGGATTGTGGGGGGAGTAAATGGATCCTGCATTCTGCAGTGCTGTTGCTTTACACAATAGCACTCAAAATGCTGAACCAACTCACCACACCCCACCCCCAATCAAAATATACATTTATATTTCTTATATTGTGAACTTCTTTGGTACATTTTTGTGTGCATTTAAGGTGAGGGACTTGACCACTGGGAATATATTGCTTTTTCATTTGAGCGTCTAATATCGGCATCAGACACCTTCCCAGTACAGGCATCACACAGAGTAAAGCTCTCCTTAAGCTTCAACCAAAGCCTCAGAAGACCTAATGATTTTATTTTTACCTCCCACACCTTACAATCACTTCGAGTGAAATTGACAATTTAAGTGTCAAATTAGAGCAATTTTATGCTGTGGCACCATGCTTACTATTTTCTGACTTAAGAATGCCCTAAACTCATTTCACCTACTGCAACTAGCTAAAGGAAACTTTCAGCCAATTAGTCTGGGCTGTATTTAAATCCAGGTCTCAGCAATGAATAGACAACATTCTAAACCACTGCACCATCCTGTCTCTGAACTGAAGAGATAATTGTTAAAAGCTGTCGATTTTCAGCAAATTGGCTCTACAGCAAAGGACCCTTCTCCAGAGAGTCAAGAGCTCAGCAGACTCAAACATAAACTGTAGCTTCCTTTTTTAAAAAAAATGAATGCATATTGTCGGGGAAGGGGGTGAAGCAAGCTATCTGCCCAACCTTTCAGTGGGGTAATGGCGTCTGATGTAAGACCTTTAAAGGATTGGGAATAAAATAAGTTATTCTGGTGAGAAAAGAGGATGAACGGGGGAGATGGTTGGCAGATTTCAATATGCATTTGCAGAAAATCCTTTCCTTCTATCATTTTGACCTCTTACAATGATTGTGATGTCAGGTAAACTAGGATTAAAATGGATTTAAATCGCAAATACTGACACCTCAAAATGTGTTCAGATCTTATTCTGCCTCAGTTTACAGCTATTTTACTCCAGTTCACTAAGGATCCATGTGCAGTGGGAGGGGATTTAAACTCGGTCACAAACCCGAGCCTGGACAAATCCGGTAAATCATTGCCAGAATCTCCAACCGCATTTGAGACTTGGCACAAGAGATAGGTCTGATAGATGTTTGGAGATTGCTGCACTACACAGGAACAAGTCTTCCCTTTCATTCACCGCCATACGATTTGTAATTTTCGAAATGATCTCTTTAATGACTTCAAAGTCACCTGCCCAAGCTGCACCAGGGCAGTTCGTCTAAACAATCAGCAGACAATCTTTTTAGATCACTGTCCAATTTCTTCTTCCCTCACCCCAGTGGATGAGGCAACCGTCCCCACTGCTTTGTTCAACCAAAGCTAAATTTCTGACCCTTTTAAACAGAGCAAGTAACAGGCTTCTTACATAATAACAGCACTCCAGATGTATCTCCCACATTCCTATGGGAGACGGCCAAAGCTTCCTCAGAGGTGCAGTCATTACTATGCATCTACTCACAAAAAATTCAAAGTTGAAACAGATTCAGAATCTTGAAAGAGAGTTTGAAGCCCTGGAGGGAGAAATTACATAAACCAAGCAGATTGTACACAACCAATGCAATTTAGTTAAATCTACAATGCAGCCCAATTCGCTCCTCATACAAACCAGAATGTTCCCTCTTTTGAGCTAGGCAAAACTACCCTCATAATTGTGATAAAACTGCAACTTCTCTATTCTAGTAGCATCCACTTTCTTGAACTACTGATACTTTAATTGTGATCAATTAATAATAATAAGGCTTGGTATTCCATTGAGTATAGAAGATTAATGGGTGAACTAATTGAGATGTTTAAGAGGATTAAAGGATTTGATAGGGTCGATAGAGAGGAACTATTTCCCCTGGTGGGGGCGTCCAGAACAAGGGGGCATAACCTTAAAATTAGAGGTAGGCCATTCAGGGGTGATGTCAGGAAGCACTTCTTCACACAAAGGGTAGTGGAAATCTGGAACTCTTCCCCCAAAAATCTGTTGAGGCTGGGGGTCAATTGAAAATTTCAAAATGGAGATTGATAAGACTTTTGTTTCACAAGGATATTAAGGAATATAAAACTAAGACGGGTAAATGGAATTAAGGTACAGATCAGCCATGATCTAATTGAATAGCAGAACAGGCTCGAGAGGGTGAATAGCCTACTCCTGCTCCTAATAGACTGCCCTTGTCTCGAAAAACAATGCTGTAAAACTCTTTATAGGATCAATCATAGCATCTGACACTCCCTGTTCCCACTAATATACCCCCCCACCCCCCCCACCAGAAGAAAAAAAAAAAATTTTTTGTGAATTTTCCCATCTAACTTATCTTCAGAACAGAAAGGTTCTTTGAAAGCCCTCTTTTTTCTTCAATTTGCTCTCAGGATGTGGGCATCACTGGAAAGGCCACATTTATTGCCCATCCCTAGGTGCCCTGAGAAAGGCTGCCTTCTTGAACCGCTGCAGTCCCTGTGATGATTGTGTTCCCGCGATGGTAAGGAATTCTAGGATATTGTCCCAGCGACGATGAATGAATGGTGATATGTGTCCAAGTCAGGATGGTGTGCAACTCAAGAGGGCAACTTGGAGGTTATGGGGTTCCCAAGACATTGCTGTTCTTGTCCTTCTCAGTGGTAAACGTCACAAGGGAGGGAGAAGCTACTGAAGCAAGCTTGGCGAGTTGCTGCAGTTCACTTGACCGATGCCCCTGCCATTCAGTATGCACCAGTGCACTCTGACTGCAGTATGTACTGTCCACAGGACCCATTGCGGCAACTCATCAAGCTTGCTTCGACAGCACGTCCCTACCCTGCATTCACCATAGAATCATAGCAAATTTATGGTACAGGAGGAGGCCATTCAGCCCATCGTGTCCACATTGGCCAAAAATGAGCCACCCGGCCTAATCCCACTTTCCAGCACTTGGTCCGTAGCCTTGTAGGTCGCGGCACTTCAAGTGCACATCCAGGTACTTTTTAAATGAGTTGAGGGTTTCTGCCTCTACCACCCTTTTAGGCAGTGAGTGCCAGACCGCTATCACCCTCTGAGTGAAAAAAAGTTTCCTCAGCTCCCCTCTAATCCTTCTACCCAATTACTTTAAATTTATGCCCCCTGGTTATTGACCTCTCTGCTAAGGAAAATAGGTCCTCCCTATCCACTCTATCTAGGCCCCTCATAATTTTGTACACCTCAATTAAATCACCCCTCAGCCTCCTCTGTTCCAATGAGGACAACCCCAGCCTATCCAATCTTTCCTCATACCTAAAATTCTCCAGTCCTGGCAACATCCTCACAACTCTCCTCTGTACCCTCTCTGGTGTAATTACATCCTTCCTGTAATGTGGTGACCAGAACTGTGCGCAGTACTCAAGCTGTGGCCTAACTAGTGTTTTATACAGTTCTAGCATAACCTCTCTGCTCTTATGTTCTATGTCTCAACTAATAAAGGAAAGTATTCCATATGCCTTTTTAACCACCTTATCTACCTGTCCTGCTACCTTCAGGGATCTGTGGACATGCACTCCAAGGTCCCTTTGTTCCTCTACACCTTTCAGTATCCTCCCATTTATTGTGTACTCCCTTGCCCTCCCCAAATACATTACCACACACTTCTCCGGATTGAATTCCATTTCACACTTTTCTGCCCACCTGACCAATCCACTGATATCTTCTTGAAGTCTATAGCTTTCCTCTTCGCTATCAACCACACAGCCAATTTTTGTATCATCTGCAAACTTCTTAATCATGCCCTACATTTAAGTCCAACACCGAGAAGGACAAGAGCAGCAAAGTGAAAGAAACACCACCGCCTCCAAGTCACACACTATCCTGACTTGAACACACACTGCCATTCCCTTGATCATTGTTGGGTTAATATCTTAGAATTCCCTGTCTTAACACCATCACAGAAACTTCACCAGCACAAGAACTGCAGCAGTTCAAGGCGGCGGCCCACCACCACTTGCTCAGGGCAACCAGGGATGGGCAATAAATATCGGCTTTGCCATCGTCACCCACATCCAGACAACAAATTTTAAAAAGGGGTAAAATGGGGGGGGGGGGTGCCATGGAGTCAAAAGTTCAGGGGAAATTGGGAGAAAAAAAATCTTACAGTTGGAAAAAATGGTTTTGTGTACATCACCAATATTTATCCTCAGTCTATTCTCTACGAATGTACGAGTATAATTTAGGCTGACACTCCAGTACAATGCTGAGGGAATGCTGCACTGTCGGAGGTGTCTTCTTTCAGATTAGATATTAAATCGAGGCCCTATCTTCCCTCTGAGGTGGGTATAAAAGATCCCATGGCACTATTTTGAAGAACAATATTTATCCTTCAACCAACATCACTTAAAAAAAAAAACAGACCAACTGGTCATTATCACATTACTGTTTGTGGGACCTTGATGTGCGCAAATTGGCTGCCACGTTTCAAATATTACAATAGTGACTGCACTTCAAAGTACTTCATTGGTTGAGGTTGTGAAAGGCGCGATATAAATGCAAGTCTTTCTTGCAAATCTTGCATAAAACAACACAATAAGAATCTGTAAATGGGACTCTCTCTACTAAACCGATAAAAAAAACTATAAAATACCCAACAATTTACATTGTCTTTTCTCCCCTCTTCTATTCATTTACTATCTCATTAAAATTTGCATCACTGCAAAATTGCAGTGCTCTTCCTGAGAACAGTCAGCAATTACAAGTGGGACCAACTAGTACTCAGTATTCTCTCCAAAATTCAGTTTGTGTATGCGGTTTTCGCAATATCTCAGCCCCAGTACTTATTTGCCAATTGTCCTGAAGACTGGTCAGGTTTGAGAAAGCACATTCAAAGCAAGACATAGAGTTTTACAGCACCAAAGGCAGCCATTCTGCCCATCGTACCTGTCCTGGTTCTCTGAGCGAGCCACCTGCTTAATCCATTGCCCTGCCCTCTCCCCATACCATTTTGAATTTTTATTTATTAACTATATATCCACTTCTCTTAAAAGGTATTATGGATTCTGCTTCCATCACTGTAACATTCCACCTCCTAACCTCTCCTCTTGTCCTTTTGGTGATCTTCAATTTACATCCCCTAGTTATCTACTCACCAATCAGTAGAATCAACCCCTCATAATTTTGTAAACCTCTTCCTGTGAAGCATTTTGGCATGTCCTAACGATGTGAAAAACACTATATAAATGCAAGTTTGTTTTTCTTTTCATACCAGGACTTGATACCCGAGTCGACATGGAATCTACAACGCAGAAACAGGCCATTCGACCCAACTGGTCTATGCCGGTGTTTATACTCCACACAAGCCTCCTTCCACTTTAATCACCTCTTCCCAACTGCCCCCCCACCCCGTACCCCTCAATTCTCTTCTTCTTTCATCATTGAGCCTCCCCTTAAATGCATCAGTGCTATTTGCTTCAACCACTCCACTGGCAACGAGTTCCACATTCTCACATATTTCTATGCAAAGAAATTCTTTATTTGATTTGTTAGTGGCTATCTTATATTTATCCCCCCCCCCTTGTTCTGGATTCACCAACAAGTGAGAATAGTTTCTCCACAAACACCCTATCGAACCCCCTTCATAATTTTAAAAACCTCTAAGCAGGTCTCCTCTCCGTCTTCTCTTCTCCAAAGAAAAGAGCCCCAGCCTGCTCAGACTTTTCTGATAGTTGCATCCTCTCAATTCTGGTAACATCCTTGTATCTCTAGACTTCTTGTATACCTCCAAGAACACAGATGAAACTGCGCACAGATTGTATCCTCACTCTCAGTGAGGCAATTCCATTTATTTCTTTCTTGGGGAGTATAACTTACATGCTTACACCTGTTCTGAAGGCAGTCAGAGCAAATGGCAGATGGAGCATGAATGGGGTAATCTGGTCAAAAGTTAACTTCCAGTTTTATACAGGTATGCATCAAAATTGGCACGGACACAAAGCTTGCCCCATAAATTGATCAGATGAAAACTGGCACTGGATCAACACATTTAATTTAGTTAATTTGCATTGTGAAACAGATTCTGGACGTTATCCAACATCAGTATCAGACTATGAAGAGATTAATCTTATGTGATGCTGGCAGTGCCCCAAACCCTGTTAAAACAATAGTGGCAGTGTGGGTTGGAATCACAGAATCTTACAGCACAGAAGGAGCCCGTTCGGCCTGTTGCACCTGTGCTTTTAAAGATTTGTGTATCTGAACCACTAAGTCTCTGCTTCTCTACTTTATTTGCATATATTTCCTCTCCTTATTCTTCCTCCTAAAACCACCTCACATTTCTCCGTAATAAGTTTCATCAGACATCTATGTGCTCAATCTACTAATCTGTCTATGTCCTCCCGAGGTCACTTACAACCTGCTTAACAGTTAATCATGCTCACTATTTGTGTGTTGTGTGCAAATTTGGATATTGTGCCCTGATACCCAAGTGATTTATGTATGAAAAGTGCAGTGATCCCAACACTGACCCATGACATCATGATTTACATCCCTCCAGTACTAAACAATTCATTAACCAACACTCTCTTTTCTGTCCATTAATCAACACTATCCATACACTTTAATATCTTGTGCCACATTTTATTAACAATCCCCCATACAGCCCTTTATCAAATACCTTTATATTTTGCACCCGCAAACCTGACAATTTCCAATTTTTGACCACACTCTGAATTGGAACAGTAGAGCGAGGGGGGTCAGTGTTTCTCTATAGAACAGGAGAGGAAATTCAATACCCAAGGCAATTCTTGTGCTTCCTCTCTTTATAATTGCCAATTATCTCTTTTCTCCTAAAGGCATGTCTCTTGCTGTCATCCAGATCCATCAGCACCAATAGCCATCTAATGCCTTTGCCCATTCCTCAGTTGTGATTCCTCCTCCTCCTCCTCCTCCTCCCACCCCAGTGTCCTGCCCAACATTCATCTGTCAAACCAACCCATAAAACAGATAATCTGGTCATCACCACACTGCTGTTTGTGGGATCATACTGCGTACAAGTTGGCTGTCGCATTTCCTACATTACAAAAGTGACTACGCTTCAAAAGTACTTAATTGGTTGTAAACGCTTTGGGACGTCCTAAGGTTGTGAAAGGAGTTATATAAATGCAAGCATTTCTTTTTTTTCCTTCTGTGCCCCCAGGAGATGCGGAGGTCAACTGTAAATCCCCACCTGGTGCTCTGACAAAGATCTGCTAACTCAGCACAGAACAGGAATTGAATCTGGGCCCTTCATTCTGCATGATTCAGTGTTTTTTTTAAACTCACTAAGATATCTGGGGAAACCGCTGTGGTGTTCCTCTTAATTGCCATTTATAGAACAGCAATGGTGGGAAGAGGAAGTAGTTTTCCCGCCACCTCGGTCAGCAAACTATGAATAGCATGGGACAGTGGGGGGAGGAGTGTTATCTTTTTATAGGTAACACTTGTACTATGTGATGTCCTGGACTGGTTTTAATTGCCTGAGGGGGTCGGATTGGAATTCTCCAGAGTGATTTTTTCCATTATTGGCCCTGGGTTTTTTCTCTTTTTTTTGCCTCTCCCAGGAGATTACACGGCTGAGGGGGGAGCGGGAGGGGGGTGGTGGTGGAGGGAAGAAGTGTTTAGCAATGATGGTCCGACTACCATGAGTGTGGGGCAGGCTTGATGGACCAGCTGGTCTTTTCCTGCCCGTCAATTTCATATGTTCGGAAGTAAAAATTTTAAAACAGGGAAAGATATCTAAAATGAATTTTGCTGTACCTTCCTTGTACTTGCAAAACTAGATTGCATCCGTAAGAATCAAGGTGACAGGGGGTGTTTGCTGCTTCACTGCCAATCCACAGTGTGCTGTCTCGTCCATCTCTCCCAGGGAACCCAAAGTCAGACCAGATTACGTCCTACTAAAGAAATGTACATGTTAGCATACCATTATTTAATTTTCAAGCCTTCGTTCCCCTCAGTCTCCTTGCATGGCAATGCTTAATTGGTCTCCATTGATGCTATTCTGTAGCTGACCTCCAGGAGGTGTGTAGGAGCCACCCAAAATGATTGATCCTCCACTTTTCTCTCTCTTTTATTGGCCCTTGTGCTTCTTCACAGTGGCACAGCTGATCCTAATCGCATTTACACCAGACCCTTGCAGCTGGCGGAGAAAGGATATGTTGACTCCATCAGTCTGGCCTGGATTTGAGCCCAAGTACAAGTGAAAAGACAGTGAACTAATGGCTACACCACCCAGTCCCCCAAGACATAAACCTCAGAATTTGACCGAACATTTGTCACCTTCCCTGTCTGTATTCCACTGTCCATTTCTTACTTTTTCTAAATGAATTTATCGTTCAGTCCAAAATGTTCCCAATTCTGCATGTTCTCCACATTTTGTTATCAAAATCCATTTTGTCACTTACATAATGCTTAGATTAGAAACTGGGATCTTTGCCTGTTAACAAGCCAGTCTCAAGGGAAATTACACAAACCAATTTGTTAGGTGTAATAATGCTGATGTCATCTAGGAACGATCATAACCCGAATGCTGCCAACTGGATGAGATCACGTATTTGTCTACTTCGTATTAATATCCTTAGCTTGTACCAGATGCTGAGTGTTTTCAAGTATTTTAATTTTTTTCTAACTCGTTCCTCACACCAAACACGCGGAATCGTCCCTTTCCAATTCCAGACTCCTTAGTGGAAAAAAAAAGTAGCCTGGTGAAGAGCAAGATTCCACCACTCTATCTTTTACACTTGTTGGTCAATTCAAGTGTTACACTGTTGTCAGTGGCAGAAGGGTTGGTAACCAGAGGACACAGATTTAAGGTAATTGGCAAAAGAATGAGAGGCGAGATGAGGAGAAATTTTTTTTATGCAGAGAGTTGCTACGATCTGGAATGCACTGCCCGAAAGGGCGGTGAAAGCAGATTCAATAGTAACTTTCAAAAGGGAATTGGGTAAATGCTTGAAGGGGAAAAACGTGAAGGGCTATAGGGAAAGGGCAAGGAAGTGGGACTAATTGGATAGCTCTTTCAAAGAGCCGGCACAGGACGATGGTCCAAATGGCCTCCTCCTTCTATGATTCGATGATACTAAGAGTGTCCACAGATAAGGGTATGTGGACCCTCAAGAGCATCCACTAATTCCACATCACACTTCAATCAACGGGAGGTGCACTTACTGTACAGTGGAACAGAGAAACATGATAGAATACTGTTTAAACGTACAAATTATCTTATGGCTTCAGCATCATTTTTGAAATCTTTTATTTGGAATCTGAACCTGATAAACATCAGTTGATAGCTTATCGGATTAAAAGAAAATTCAATCTGACTTTTCCAAGACATTTACTCAATGTAACGGGAGCAATAATCCTGCAGGAAAGCATTTTTACGACTAATAGATGATCTGCAAAAACTGTACAGTCTACATTCCTTGATAGAAATTTACTGTTGGCAATAACTTGAACCATTCTAACAGTGAGTAGGATGAAATGCTGCGAATTTGCAACTTTAACAATCAGTCATGAAAAGCTTAACCTTTTGTTTGGGATGAAACAGCCACAAAAAAAAGGTACTAACCAGCTAAACACCAGCTGTGTTTTTGGGTTTATAGTCCTGGTACGACAGTGTCGTTTTTATGTTACTGGATTAGTGATCCAGAGGTCGTGAGTGCTAATCCCACCAAGGCAAGTTGTGAATTTGAATTAATTTTGTGGGTTGGCACCAGAAAAAATATCCATGAAACACAACTGGTTCACTAACACCCTTCAGGGAAGGAAACCTGCCACTCCTGGCCTACACACGACTCCAGTTCCACACTATGTGGTTGACTCTTAATGGTGTTGTGGTAACTAGGGATGGGCAAAAAAAGAAAACTCATGGAATCTTACAGCACAGAAGGAGGCCATTCGGCCCATCGTGCCTGTGTCGGCTCTTCGTATTGTAGAAAAGATACTGGAATTTTGTCCAAAACAACTATACAAAAAAAAGCCCTTAAAACGTAGCAACATTTCCATATTGGTTTCAAATCCACTACACATCAGACCTAGCTGATGGCATTGCACGTTTAGTGTTCCCTTCTGGCTAACGATGCTTCTTTTAGCTCAGCGAGGCAATGATTAAGTTGGCTGAAGGGCTCTCCACATGCGATGTGTGTCTGCTACAATCACTAACGCCACTGCTGATGCTCTGCTTGCTGTATGATTTTTTTTTTCTGTTTACAATGTGACTGCAAGTAGTTAAGGGCAGTGCTGCAACGTAACAGCGTTCAATGCCTTCACTTGCCACCTACGAAGGTGCTTTTAAGCTGCTGCAGTGCCACTGGGCTCCCGAAGGGCACGTTTTGCGCAGCCAGCCGGTGTGAGGACAACACAGTGTGCTGACAACACAGTGTGCTGAGAGTTCGGTACGTGTGGGAGTTTGGTGAAGTGGGGGAAGGAGGTGCTGCTTTGCCTTGCTTTTCCTGCAGAGCGGTAGTGGACCTGAGAGCGGAGAGCGGCGGGAGAGAGCGAGACCAGAGCGGGGATAAAAACAGCGCGGAGAGAGCGAGAGTTCAGTCGGTGAGCGGCGGTAAAGAGCGAGACCAGAGCGGGGATAAAAACAGTGCGGAGAGAGCGAGAGTCCAGTCGGTGAGCGGCGGTAAAGAGCGAGACCAGAGCGGGGATAAAAACAGCGCGGAGAGAGCGAGAGTTCAGTCGGTGAGCGGCGGGAGAGAGCGAGACCAGAGCGGAGATATAAACAGCGCGGAGAGAGCGAGAGTCCAGTCGGTGAGCGGCGGGAGAGAGCGAGACCAGAGCTTACTCTGAGAGCGAGACTCTGAGACCAGCGGCAGTTCGGGGTGACGTCACCAGTCAGAAAGTGACGAGGCACAGGGGAGGCAGCTGATTGGTGAGTAGGTTCAGGTGAGTATTTCTACCATTTTACTGTAAGTAAAGTAATAAGAAAGGGCAGATCTGCAGGTTTTATAGCAGATAGTGTTTTTTTTTAGTGAACCTAGGTCCCTAGTATAGTTAACATTTTCTAATTTCAACGTAATTTAAAAGGGGTAACTAAGCTAAGGCAAGTCATGGCAGCAGACCTCGCACCCGTGATATGCTCCTCCTGCAAGATGTGGGAAGTCATGGACACTACCAGTGTCCCTGCCGACCATGTGTGCGGGAAGTGTGTCCACCTGCAGCTACTGACCGATCGTATCTCGGAGCTGGAGCTGCGGGTGGACTCACTGTGGAGCATCCGCGATGCAGAGAAACTCGTGGATAGCACGTTTAGCGAGTTGGTCACACCGCAGGTAAAGGGTATACAGGCAGGAAGTGAATGGGTGACCACCAGGAAGAGTAAGAGGTGCAGGCAGGGAGTGCAGGGGTCCCCTGTGGCCATCCCCCTCTCAAACAGATATGCCACTTTGGATGCTGTTGGGGGGGATGACTGATCAGGGGAAGGCTGCAGCAGCCAACTTCCTGGCACCACGGGTAGCTCTGCTGCACAGGCTGGGAGGAAAAAGAGTGGCAGAGCTATAGTGATAGGGGACTCAATTGTAAGGGGAATAGACAGGCGTTTCTGCGGCCGCAACCGAGACTCCAGGATGGTGTGTTGCCTCCCTGGTGCAAGGATCAAGGATGTCTCGGAGCGGCTACAGAACATTTTGGAGGGGGAGGGCGAACAGCCAGCTGTCGTGGTGCACATAGGCACCAACGATATAGGTAAAAAAGGGGATGAGGTCCTAAAAGCAGAATATAGGGAGTTAGGAGGTAAATTAAAAAATAGGACCTCAAAGGTAGTAATCTCAGGATTGCTGCCAGTGCCACGTGCTAGTCAGAGTAGAAATAGGAGGATATTTCAAATGAATACGTGGCAAGAGGAATGGTGCAAGGGGGAGGGATTCAAATTCCTGGGACACTGGAAACAGTTCTGGGGGAGGTGGGACCAGTACAAACCAGACGGTCTGCACCTGGGCAGGGCCGGGACCGCTGTCCTAGGAGGAGTGTTTGCTAGTGCTGTTGGGGAGGGTTTAAACTAAAGTGGCAGGGGGTTGGGAACCTGAGCAGGGAGAGAGAGGAAAGCGTAACAGGAAGGGACAGAAGGTATGGAGTAATAGGTAAAGTGTTAAAAAAGGAAAAAGCAGGAACTAAGCGTCACAAAACAGATTTGAAAGTTCTTTATCTGAATGCACGTAGCATTCGTAACAAAATGGACGAGTTAACGGCACAAATAACTACGTATGGGTATGATCTTGTGGCCATTACAGAAACATGGCTGCAGGGTGACAACGACTGGGAATTAAATATGCCAGGGTATTTAACAATCAGGAAGGAAGGGGAGGTGGGGTGGCTATGTTAATAAAGGAAGGAATCACTGTAATACAGAGAAATGATATTGGGACAAAGCATCAAGATAATGAAACAGTTTGGGTGGAGATAAGGAATAATAAGGGAAAAAAAACATTAGTGGGCGTAGTATATAGGCCTCCTAATAGTTGCAACTCTGCTGGAAGAAGTATTAATCAGGAAATAGTCGGGGCATGTAATAAGGGAACAGCCATAATTATGGGGGATTTTAATTATCATATTAACTGGACAAATCAAATTGGGCAGAGCAGCCTTGAGGACGAGTTCATTGAGTGCATCAGGGATGGATTTCTTGAGCAGTATGTAACTGATCCTACAAGGGGGCAGGCAACCTTGGACCTGGTCCTGTGTAATGAGTCAGGATTAATTAATAATGTCCTAGTTAAGGATCCCCTTGGAACGAGCGACCACAACATGGTTGAATTCCATATCCAATTAGAGGGTGAGAAGGTTGATTCTCAAACAAGCGTACTGAGCTTGAATAAAGGAGACTATGATGGTATGAGAGCGGAATTGATTAAAGTGGACTGGGAAAATAGATTAAAGGGTAAGACGGTACATGAGCAGTGGTGTTCATTTAGGGAGTTATTTTACAACTTTCAAAATAAATATATTCCACTGAGGAAAAAAGGGTGTAAAAGAAATGACAGCCATCCGTGGCTAAGTAAAGAAATCAAGGATAGTATCCGACTAAAAACAAGGACATATAAGGTAGCCAAACTTAGTGGGAGGATAGAAGATTGGGAATTCTTCAAAAGACAGCAAAAAGTAACTAAAGGATTGATTAAGAAAGGGAAGTTAGATTATGAAAAGAAATTAGCAAAAAATATAAAAACAGATAGCAAGAGTTTCTATAGTTATATAAAAAGAAAAAGGGTGGCTAAGGCAAACATAGGTCCCTTAGAGGATGAGACCGGGAAATTAATGGTGGGAAACATGGAGATGGCAAAAATGCTGAACAAATATTTTGTTTCAGTCTTTACTGTAGAGGACACTAAGAATATCCCAACACTGGACAAACAGGGGACTCTCGGGAGGGGAGGAGCTAAATACGATTAAAATCACTCAGGAGATGGTACTCAGTAAAATAATGGGACTCAAGGCGGATAAATCCCCTGGACCTGATGGCTTCCATCCTAGGGTCTTGAGGGAAGTGGCAGTAGGGATTGTGGATGCTTTGGTGATAGTTTTCCAAAATTCCCTGGACTCAGGAGAGGTCCCGGCAGATTGGAAAACTGCTAATGTAACACCGTTATTTAAAAAGGGTAGTAGGCAGAAGGCTGGAAATTATAGGCCAGTTAGCTTAACATCTGTGGTGGGTAAAATTTTGGAGTCTATTATTAAGGAGACAGTAACGGAACATTTAGATAAGCATAATTTAATAGGACAAAGTCAGCATGGCTTTATGAAGGGGAAGCCATGTCTGACAAATTTGCTTGAGTTCTTTGAGGATATAACGTACGGGGTGGATAAAGGGGAACCAGTGGACATAGTGTATTTAGACTTCCAGAAGGCATTCGACAAGGTGCCACATAAAAGATTATTACTTAAGATAAAAAATCACGGGATTGGGGGTAATATTCTGGCATGGGTGGAGGATTGGTTATCGAACAGGAAGCAGAGAGTTGGGATAAATGGTTCATTTTCGGACTGGCAACCAGTAACCAGTGGTGTTCCACAGGGGTCGGTGCTGGGTCCCCAACTCTTTACAATCTATATTAACGATTTGGAGGAGAGGACCGAGTGCAACATATCAAAATTTGCAGATGATACAAAGATGGGAGGGAAAGTAGAGAGTGAGGAGGACATTAAAAACCTGCAAGGGGATATAGACAGGCTGGGTGAGTGGGCGGAGATTTGGCAGATGCAATATAATATTGGAAAATGTGAGGTTATGCACTTTGGCAGGAAAAATCAGAGAGCAAGTTATTTTCTTAATGACGAGAGACTGGAAAGTACTGCACTACAAAGGGATCTGGGGGTCCTAGTGCAAGAAAATCAAAAAGTTGGTATGCAGGTGCAGCAGGTGATCAAGAAAGCCAACGGAATGTTGGCTTTTATTGCTAGGGGGATAGAATATAAAAACAAGGAGGTATTGCTGCAGTTATATAAGGTATTGGTGAGACCGCACCTGGAATACTGCATACAGTTTTGGTCTCCATACTTAAGAAAAGACATACTTGCTCTCGAGGCAGTACAAAGAAGGTTCACTCGGTTAATCCCGGGGATGAGGGGGCGGACATATGAGGAGAGGTTGAGTAGATTGGGACTCTACTCATTGGAGTTCAGAAGAATGAGAGGCGATCTTATTGAAACATATAAGATTGTGAAGGGTCTTGATCGGGTGGATGCAGTAAGGATGTTCCCAAAGATGGGTGAAACTAGAACGAGGGGGCATAATCTTAGAATAAGGGGCTGCTCTTTCAAAACTGAGATGAGGAGAAACTTCTTCACTCAGAGGGTGGTAGGTCTGTGGAATTTGCTGCCCCAGGAAGCTGTGGAAGCTACATCATTAGATAAATTTAAAACAGAAATACAGTTTCCTAGAAGTAAAGGGAATTAGGGGTTATGGGGAGCGGGCAGGAAATTGGACATGAAGCTGAGTTCGGATCGGTCAATGCCCTGTGGGTGGCGGAGAGGGCCCAGGGGCTGTGTGGCCGGGTCCTGCTCCGACTTCTTGTGTTCTTTAGATTTGTGGTTGGGATCAGATCAGCCATGATCTTATTGAATGGCGGAGCAGGCTCGAGGGACCGATTGGCCTACTCCTGCTCCAATTTCTTATGTTCTTATGTTCTTATGTAAGCTGGATGCAAATTGCAGGGACTGGCTACGATCAGCAACCTGGAAGACCCATTAAAAACAGGTCCTTCCTGGCAGACCGATTCAGCAGTTTTGCATTCAGCTCGCTGACGATCAACCAGGTACGGTAGCATAGTGGTTATGCTGCTGGACTAGTAATCCAGAGGCCTGGACTAATAAATGCGAGTTCAGTTCTCGCCACGGCAGCTGGGGAATTTAAATTCAGTTAATTAAATAAAATCTGGAATTAAGAAAAAGCTACTATCAGTAACGGTGACCATGAAACTACCGGATTGTCGTAAAAACCCATCTGATTCACTAGTGTCATTTAGGGAAGGAAACCTGCCGTCCTCACCCGGTCTGGCCTATATGTGACTCCAGACCCACAGCAATGTGGTTGATTCTTAACTGCCCTCTGAAATGGCCGAGCAAGCCACTCAGTTGTACAATCCTGCTACCTTCATCATACGGACTGCAGAGGTTCAAGAAGGGGCCTCACCATCACCTTCACAGGGGCAATTAGGGATGGGCAATAAGTGCAGGCCTATCCAGCGACGCCCACATCCCATGAATGAATGACTGAATAAAAAAAAAACATTTTTCTTTAGCCACTTCCTGCACTCAATTCCACATTTTCCCCCGGCACACAAAATAGCATAATTTAATAGTGCCTCATTTTAACATGTCTGTCAAATGTCTGTTTAAATGTCTGTCAGACTGGAGGAAGGGAATGCTGTTGGAAGTACCATCCTTCAGATCAGACTTTAAAAAGAGGCCCCATCTGCCTGTTCAGGTGGACGTTAAAGGCTCCAGGGCATCTTATGAAGCAGGATAGGGAGTTCTCCTGGTGTCCTGGCCTGCATTCTCTGGCTTAACCAACACCACCAAAAGACACATTGTTGTTTGTGGGATCTTAGTAAGGACAGACCGCCATTGTACATCTAAAGTAATTAAAACAATGCATTCTGAGAAGTTGCTTTGAAATGTGATGTCACTTATATAAATACAAGTCTTTCGAAAGAGTGCTGGAACAAACGGTCTTCTTGTTGTCAGTTTTCTTTATATGTTTTCTCTATTGGTAAACATCCAATTTTTAAGAGGGCATTGCAGTGAGCACCTAGTGCAACATTTTTGTGCGCTCGTTATATTTTGGGCTTTTTTTTTCCACACACTAGCTATTTTCCTCGGGTTCAGCGCCACAGACCACTCCTGTAAGCTAGGCCTCACATTCAAGAACTGCATTTTGCATTTAGGTGCCCAATATCCAGGTAACTGCAGTCAGCCCAGGGGTTCAAAACCTCGGCACTGTGTTCTGGCTTACAGGTTACATCATGTGGCACCACATCATTTCGTGACTTCAAAAAGACGCATCCGACTGTGGCGGGCGGGCGGGCGGGCGACAGACAGACAGAGTTAACTACATCCCATTGGGAGACAGAAAAGAACAAAGTCGCTTCTGTGCTAACACTGAATATGAACCTTCATAGAACCATAGAAAAGATACAGCACAGAAGGGGGGCCATTCGGCCCATCGTGTCCCCGCTGGTTCGATGAACAACTAGGTGCCCTTTCTAATCCCACCTTCCAGCACCCGGTCCGCAGCCCTGCAGTTGACAGCACTTTAGGTGCAGGTCCAGGTATTTTTTAAAAGAATTGAGGGTCCCTGCCTCGACCACCAATTTGGGCAGCGAATTCCATACACCCACCACCCTCTGGATAAAAAAGTTTTTCCTCATGTCCCAACTAATCCTTCGCCAATCAGCTTAAATCTATGTCCTCTAGTTCTTGATCTCTCCGCCAGGGGAAACAGGTACTTCCTGTCTACTCTATCTGGGACCATCATAATTTTGTACACCTCAATCAAGTCTCCCCTCAGCCTCCTCTGCTCCAAGGAAAACAACCCCAGCCTATCCAATCTCTCCTCGAAGCTGCAATTTTCAAGCCCTGGCAACATTCTTGTAAATCTTCTCTGCACTCTCTACAGGAAGGATGTAATTTCTCTGGAATGTGGTGACCAGAACTGCGCACAATACTCCAGCTGTGGCCTTACCAGCGTTTTATACAGTTCCATCATTACATCCCTGCTTTTGTATTCTATACCTTGGCTAATAACAGAGAGCATTCCGTATGCCTTCTTCACAACCTTATCTACCTGTACTGCCACCTTCAGGGACCTGTGCACATGCACTCCAAGGTCTCTCACTTCCTCTACTCCTCTCAATATATTCCCGTTTACTGCGTATTCCCTTTTACTGTTTGACCTCCCCAGGTGCGTTACCTCACACTTCTCTGGGTTGAACACCATTTGCCACTTGGTTTCAGAAACACGGTTTCTGATTAATCTTGCACAGCAGTTCGCTGCTGACCTGCAACAAAGTCATCTCTCACCTGCCCCTATCTCTGATGGCTTTGAGGAAGTCAGCCCCAAATACACCTCCAAAATCCTTTGATGATGTATCGGAACAAAGGAATCTTAAAAAATTGTATCCCTCAAACTCAATGGAGGGATAGACATAGATAGATAGATAGATAGATAGATAGATAGATAGATAGATAGATACACACACACCAATTGAATGGCTTAGCCACTTCCTGGGGAAACAGATGAATCTATCCAAAAATACTGGACATTTGATGAGACATGTCCCCCATCCAACAATAACAACTGCCCCAAACACTCGCATATCAAGGCCTTCCTGAACTGTCCTTCGTTTCTGGCCTGTCCTGATTTGTGTGTGTACATACAGCCAGACAGAACTGTTTTCTGTAAGTGAACCTAATTTTAACCCTGTGTGCACTGTGGCCAGCAGGACAGAAACCATCACTGGCAGGAATGTTTCATTTTTTATCCACTGAAATCTCAATCAATATTCTACCAGAATTTTTTTTTATATAAAGAAAGCATGACAGACAGACACGCATTTATATAGCACCTTTCACAACCGTAGGATGTCCCAAAGCACTTTACAGCCAATGAAGTACTTTTGAACTGTATTCACTTTTGTAATGTAGGAAACTCAGCAGCCAAATTGCACACAGCAAGATGCCACTAAGTAGTGTGATAATGACCAGATAATCTGTTCTAGTGATCTTGGTTTGAGGGATAAATATTGGCCAAGACACTGGGGAGAACTCCCCTGCTCTACTTCGAAATAATGCCATGGGATCTTTTATGCCCACCCAAGAGGGCAGACAGGGCCTCGGTTTAACGTCTCCTCCAAAAGACAAGCATCTCGTTACAACTGTAACGAGCATGTGCTTCTGATTAACAAAACATTTTGTTCTGGGCTAATGGTGTTGAATGGTATTTTTACAAAATCTCACAACGGCGAGTTTGGTCTGAACAAATTCTGAACCATTTGTTTACCTGAAAGAGTTCAGCCTTTTCTTCAAACGTCATGGCGATGTACTTATAGTCCGCATAGGCCCAATACTGAGAGCGAGGGAAAGAGCTGAACGGTCCTGGTGGGAGATCGGGTTCGCCGTGAAGCCAGACTAAGAACTCCTGCAGCGTGGCCTGTACATACTCACAGTGCGTTTCAAACTGAGGAACTAGGAAAGATACACATTCAAGGTGACTGAGCTGTGTACAGGAAAGCAGCCCTACCCTAGGTTTCTGAGTATATTGTGCACTGAACTTGCGTATAATGTGCGCGTTTACACCTCTAACTATAGGAATTGCTAGGCGAGAAAAGACCAAGGTCCATCTAGTTCGCCTTCTACCCTCCTGGCAGTCGCATTATACAATGATAACGGAGTTGTTGACTAAACGTAGCAATCAATCTCCATCAATTAATCTACAACAGACTCAGACATGAGGTGAGGAGAACCCCAGTGGTGGAGAGCTTTGGGAACCATAGGTCCAAAGTCACCTGTTCCTCCCAAGCGATGCTACACTTACCACATCAAATCTCAAATTACTCATGTACAGTATCCCAAAATGTTATTTTCTGAAAGAAATCTAACAAACATTCGCGCCAGACGATGACCATCTCCAACAAGAGAGAGTCTAACCACCTCCCCTTGACATTCAACGGCATTATCATCGCCGAATCCCCCACCATCAACATCCTGGGGGTCACCATTGACCAGAAACTTAACTGGACCAGCCATATAAATATTGTGGCTACAAGAACAGGTCAGAAGCTGGGTATTCTGCGGCAAGTGACTCACCTCCTAACTCCACAAAGCCTTTCCACCATCTACAAGGCACAAGTCAGGAGTGTGATGGAATACTCGCCACTTGCCTGGATGAGTGCAGCTCCAACAACACTCAAGAAGCTCGACACCATCCAGGACAAAGCAGCCCGCTTGATTGGCACCCCATCCACCACCCTATGGATGGTGGATGGGGTGCCATCTCCACATCATCTCCACATCATGACCACCCTAAACATTCACTCCCTTCACCACCGGCACACAGTGGCTGCAGTGTGTACCATCCACAGGATGCACTGCAGCAGCTCACCAAGGCTTCTTTGACAGCACCTCCCGAACCCGCGACCTCCACCATCTAGAAGGACAAGAGCAGCAGGCACATGGGAACAACATCACCTGCACGTTCCCCTCCAAGTCACACACCATCCCCACTTGGAAATATATCGGCGTTCCTTCATTGTCGCTGGGTCAAAATCTTGGAACTCCCTTCCTAACAGCACTGTGGGAGAACCTTCACCACACAGACTGCAGCGGTTCAAGAAGGCGGCTCACCACCACCTTCTCAAGGGCAATTAGAGATGGGCAATAAGTGCCGGCCTCGCCAGCGACACCCACATCCCATGAACGAATATAAAAAAAAAAATTTGCATCTGAATGAATCAACACGAACTGATTCCACAGTCTCCCTAGGGAGTCTGTTCCACAGATTGACCACTCGCTCACTGAAATATTGTTTCTGCACACAAATACAACCAACACCCACCCACCCCCAACTCCTTTGGAACACAAAACACCACTAAACAATAGTATCAAACTACTAATGTTTTTTTCTTATATAATGCCCAGTAGCACATCTTAAACTCTCCCTTTTACAAAATCATCGTTTAATGTTCTTTATTAGCTAGAGCAGAAGGTTGTTAAATGACAGTACTCAGATTTTATCTTGCGCTTTAACAGCAGAATATTAAAATTAGGAAAGAAGTAGGTTAAAATGTGCTATGCCTCGTTTCACATCGTTCACCTGACGAAGGGGGAAGCCTCCGAAAGCTTGTGAATTTAAAATAAAATTGCTGGACTATAACTTGGTGTTGTAAAATTGTTTACAATCGTTAAAATAGAAAGGTGCGCCACATTCCAAAAATACCCCATGGGATTCTATTTACAAAAAACGATTTAAAAGGCAGTCTGAACGTCACAGAAAAAGTGACCAACAAAGGTACACTGATTTAAATAGATTAAAAGCTTTCCTAAGTGGACACTTCTCAAAATTATGTGTGACGGTAACACATAAACCCTTACACTCGTTAAACAATCGACAGTTAAAGCTGCAGACAGTTGGCACACCATTCGATTATGCCGCAGAATGGTATGACGCATAATGTATGATGACACTAGAATTTTTGATGTGAAATTCAATTAGCATCCAAATTTAGCATAGCTTTTTTTTTCTCTTGGTAAATAAATGATAAATTACATATAGGTTTAAAAAAATGAGAGGAAAAGCTTGTGCTTTCTAAAAGTTTAAGGAAGTAAATTCGTGCTTTTATTGTAATGTTAAAGGGTTTTATTTTTAATATATTTAGCATTGCTTGCTTTTTAAAAAAAATGAAGTAAAGCTGGTCGTAAACACCCTACGTGACATGAGTTTCGGCAGTCTCAATTCAGTCCCCAGTAAATGTAGAATCACAGCATACAACTGCCACTTTTCCTATATTAATGGGCATTAAATTGTCAATCTCATTCACAGAGCTTACAGGACGGCTATTATGAAGAATGGAAAAATGTTACACTGGCAGAGTAGGGAACACTCTTCTGAGGTTGGGCCTGAGGCAAATTAATACACTGCCCCTAACCGATGCTATGCCTAACCTCGGAATGCTTGATGCAGAGAACGGGCGCTCGAAATAGAAAATATTCATTTCCCCAGCATTAATATTCCTTGCCTCGATGAGTACAAAATTCACAAGAAAATGATTTAAATATAACCATTTGCCACAATTAATATGAAAACGTTCATGGCGTCTGTTAAACCCAGAAAAGATTAGAGCCCAACTTCTCCTTTCATTGGGTCAGACAGCCGCAAAAACAATAAAGACATTGATGAAGTGACTTGATATTTAACTACTTGTACAGACATTATTTAAGCTTCCTCCTTGTCCGTTAATTCTTTCTGGCTTAGTGGTATTTCTTTAATCAAGCTTCGTAACCCGTTCATGTAGAATAACAAACAATGAGCAAATGGCACCCAAACTTTGTTGAGAAATAGTTTTGTTTTCTGCTTTATTCAGGTCATAACCCTTTGCTGATGGTTAGTTATGCCTCATCAACTGCAGCTGTACTCAGATATGGGTTATTGTGTTTTCGTTAGACCTTCCCTACAAATTCTGTTTCAACTAACATACAAAACAAATCAACCTATTCCTTGACTAACATTAACTGCTATCAAGGTTAGTTTGTGTTATGGTAGAGAACTGCTTTAATTCATTGCTACCCTTAAAGGTGAGGTTGCTCCATATTTACCCTTAGATTATCTATGATAACAGAAAACCAAGAACTAATGACTATCTATGCTTAGCACTTACTAGCAGTACCTGCTTGACTCACTCGGTAGTATTCTCACCACTGAGTCAGAAGGTTGTGGGTTCAAGTCATGCTGCACGATCTCAGCACATAATGCTGACCGTCAGTGCAGTACTGAGGGAGTGCTGCATTGTCCAAGATGCCACCGTGGACTGTGACATTAAACCAAGGCTCCATCTGCCTCCAGCGGTTCAGGCGGGCAGTATAGCGCTATCTGAAGAAGAGGCAAAGGGGAGGGAGGAACTAAAAACAATCACTATCATTAGAGAAAAAGTATTAGGTAAACTAATGAGTCTAAAGGCTGACAAGACCCCTGGACCTGATGGCTTGCATCCGAGGGTCTTAAAGGAAGTGGCTACAGAGATAGTGGATGCATTGGTTGTAATCTTCCAGAATTCACTAGATTCTGGAAAGGTCCCAGCAGATTGGAAAACCGCAAACGTTACACCCCTATTCAAGAAGGGAGTGAGACAGCAAGCAGGTATCTATAGACCAGTTAGCCTAACATCTGTCATTGGGAAAATGCTAGAATCCATTATTAAGGAAGTAGTAGCAGGACATTTGGAGACTCATAATACAATCAAGGAGAGTAAACATGGTTTTATGAAGGGGAAATAATGTCTGACAAATTTATTAGAGATCTTTGAGGAAGTAATGGGCAGGGTGGATAAAGGGGAACCAATGGATGCAGTGTATTTGGATTTCCAAAAGGCATTCAATAAGGTGCCACATAAAAGATTACTGCACAAGATAAGAGCTCATGGTGTTGGGGGTAATATACTGGCATGGATAGAGGGCTGGCTAACTAACAGAAAACAAAGGGTCGGGATAAAAGGGTCATTTTCAAAATGGCAATCCGTAACTAGTGGGTTGCCGCAGGGATCAGTGCTGGGGCCTCAACCATTTACAATATACATCAATGACTTGGACGAAGGGACAGAGTGTCTTGTGGCCAAATTTGCTGATGATACAAAGATAGGTGGAAAAGCAAGTTGTGAGGAGGATACAAAGTGTCTGCAAAGGGATATTGACAGGTTCAGTGAATGGGCAAAAATTTGGCAGATGGAATATAATGTGGGAAAATGTGAAGTCAACCACTTTGGGAGGAAAAATAAATAAGCAAAATATTATTTGAACGGAGAAATACTACAACATGCTGCGGTACAGAGGGATCTGGGTGTCCTCGTACATGAAACACAAAAAGTCAACATACAGGTGCAGCAGGTAATCCGGAAGGCAAACGGAATATCGGCCTTTATTTCTAGGGGGATGGAGTATAAAAGCAGGGAAGTCATGCTACAACTGTACAGGGTGCTGGTGAGACCACACCTGGAGTACTGCGTACAGTTCTGGTGCCCTTATTTAAGGAAGGACATACTTGCATTGGAGGCAGTTCAGAGAAGGTTCACTAGGTTGATTCCGGGTAAAGAAGGATTGCCTTATGAGAAAAGATTGAACAGGTTGGGTCTATACTCATTGGAGTTTAGAAGAACGATAGGAGATCTTATTGAAACATATAAGATTCTGAGGGGACTCGATAGGGTAGATGCTGAGAGGATGTTACCCCTCATGGGGGAATCTAAAACTAGGGGGCATACAGGAGTTGGGATGTCTTGTTGAAGTTGTACAAGACATTAGTAAGGCCACACTTGGAATACTGTGTACAGTTCTGGTCACCCTATTATAGAAAGGATATTATTAAACTAGAAAGAGTGCAGAAAAGATTTACTAGGATGCTACCGGGACTTGATGGTTTGACTTATAGGGAGAGGTTGGATAGACTGAGACTTTTTTCCCTGGAGAGTAGGAGGTTTAGGGGTGATCTTATAGAAGTCTATAAAATAATGAGGGGCATAGATAAGGTAGATAGTCAAAATCTTTTCCCAAAGGTTGGGGAGTCTATAACGAGGGGGCATAGATTTAAGGTGAGAGGGAAGAGATACAAAAGGGGCCAGAGGGGCAATTTTTTCACTCAAAGGGTGGTGAGTGTCTGGAACGAGCTGCCAGAGGCAGTAGTAGAGGCGGGTACAATTTTGTCTTTTAAAAAGCATTTGGACAGTTACGTGGGTAAGATGGGTATAGAGGGATATGGGCCAAGTGCAGGCAATTGGGACTAGCTTAGTGGTATAAACTGGACGACATGGACATGTTGGGCCAAAGGGCCTGTTTCCATGTTGTAAACTTCTATGATTCTATGGTCTCAGAATAAGACGTTTAAGACGGAAATGAGGAGGAATATCTTCTCCCAGAGGGTCGTGAATCTTTGGAATTCTTTACCCCAAAAAGCTGTGGAGGCTGAGTCATTGAATACATTCAAGGCTGAGTTAGACACATTTTTGATCAGCAAGGAAGTCAAAGGATATGGGGGAAAAGGCGGGAAAGTGGAGTTGAGGTAAAAATCAGATCAGCCATGATCTCATTGAATGGCGGAGCAGGCTCGAGGGGCCGATTGGCCTACTCCTGCTCCTATCTCTTATGGTCTTATGGCAGGGACTTATAGAATCATAGAAGTTTACAACATAGAAACAGGCCCTTCGGCCCAACATGGACCCAGCACCAATCCCTGAAGCACACCGCTGATCACAGGCCTCCAATTTGAAAAACAACCCTCCACAACCACCCTCTGTCTTCTGTCGTCAATCCAATTTTGTATCCAATTGGCTACCTCACCTTGGATCCAGTGAGATTTAACCTTATGTAACAACCTACCATGCGGTACCTTGTCAAAGGCTTTGCTAAAGTCCATGTAGACCACGTCTACTGCACAGCCCTCATCTATCTTCTTGGTTACCCCTTCAAAAAACTCAATCAAATTCGTGAGACATGATTTTCCTCTCACAAAACCATGCTGACTGTTCCTAATTAGTCCCTGCCTCTCCAAATGCCTGTAGATCCTGTCCCTCAGAATACCCTCCAACAACTTACCCACTACAGATGTCAGGCTCACCGGTCTGTAGTTCCCAGGCTTTTCCCTGCCGCCCTTCTTAAACAAGGGCACAACATTTGCTACCCTCCAATCTTCAGGCACCTCACCTGTAGCTGTCGATGATTCAAATATCTCTGCTAGGGGACCCGCAATTTCCTCCCTAACCTCCCATAACGTCCTGGGATACATTTCATTAAGTCCCGGAGATTTATCTACCTTGATGCGCGTTAAGACTTCCAGCACCTCCCTCTCTGTAATATGTACACTCCTCAAGACATCACTATTTATTTCCCCAAGTTCCCTAACATCCATGCCTTTCTCAACCGTAAATACCGATGTGAAATATTCATTTAGGATCTCACCCATCTCTTGTGGTTCCGCACATAGATGACCTTGTTGATCCTGGTACCCGGGTCAACAATGCTTCTTCTACCACCAACAAAACCAGATTTTTTTTTATTCGTTCATGGGATGTGGGCATCGCTGGCAAGGCCAGCATTTATTGCCATTCCTAATTGCCCTTGAGAAAGGTGGTGATGAGCCGCCTTCTTGAACCGCTGCAGTCCGTGTGGTGAAGGTTCTCCCACAGTGCTGTTAGTTATGGAGTTCCAGGATTTTGACCCAGCAACGATGAAGGAACGGCGATATATTGGCAAGTCGGGATGGTATGTGACTTGGAGGGGAACGTGCAGGTGGTGTTGTACCCATGTGCCTGCTGCCTTCGTCCTTCTAGGTGGTAGAGGTCGCAGGTTTGGGAGGTGCTGTCAAAGAAGCCTTGGCGAGTTGCTGCAGTACATCTTGTAGATGGTACACACTGCAGCCACAGTGCACGGTGGTGAAGGGAGTGAATGTTTCGGGTGGTGGATGGGGTGCCAATCAAGTGGCCTGCTTTGTCCTGGATGGTGTCAAACTTCTTGAGTGTTGTTGGAGCTGCACTCATCCAGGCAAGTGGAGAGTATTCCATCACACTCCTGTAGATGGTGGAAAGGCTTTGGGGAGTCAGGAGATTAACTGATCTTCGGCTCACTGCTGTAGGGAATCTTACTGTGCACATAATAGTTGCTGTGCACATCAAAGTAATTCATTGTAAGTGAAGCATTTTGGGAAGTTTGAGAGATAAGATAAAGTGCTATATAAATACAAGTTTTTTCCTACCAATATGATTAATGGCAAGTAATTAGCTCCAATGCTTTTTAAACAATTAACTCTGGTCAATTCATCTCTCATTTTTCGATGTTTGCCTTACTTAAATTTAAAACCCTCCCTTCTCCTTCTCAAACCTAATATCAAATTCAATCATAATATGGCCACTATTTGAAAGACTCTCCCTTACCATCAGATTGTTAACTAATTCTGATTCTTTACTCAATCACTAAATCCAGCATGGCCTGTTCCCTTGTCGGTTCTAAAATGTATTGTTCTAGAAAACTGTCCTGAATACATTATAGAAATTTCGGACAGCAGGTGCTGGTGATGGTTCTGCTGTTGTCATTTACAGCTCCTCTAGGCCCACCTTTTGTTTTTTTTGCTTGTCCCATTACCACCCACTTTGCCTTGCCCACTTCTACCTCCTTCCCAAGATCCACAAACAGGACTGCCCTGGTAGACCCATCGTTTCCTCCTGTTCTTGCCCCTTGGAACCTATTTCTTCCTATCTCCACCCTTTCTTTTTCTCCCCTTGTCCAGTCTCTTCCAGCCTATATCCGCGACTCTTCCGACGCCCTCCGCCAGTTCAACAGTTTCCAGTTTCCCAGCCCTAGCCATCTCCTTTTCACCATGGACGTCTAGTCCTTCTACACCTCCATCCCCCACCAGCACAGCCTGCAGGCCCTCCGCTTCTTTCTTGAACGGAGGCCAAACCAGTCCCCATCCACCACCACCCTCCGCCGCCTGGCTGAATTTGTTCTTACATTAAACAATAACTCCTTTTATTTGGAGGAAGTGAGTGGAATCAAAGGTGTCGCTATGGGAACCTGCATGGGTCCTGGCTATGCCTGCCTTTTCATGGGATACGTGGAACATTCTTTGCGCCAGTCATACTCAGGTCCCCTCCCTCACCTCTTTTTCCGGTACATTGAAGACAGTTTCCTGTTCTCGCCCCGAACTGGAAAATTTCATCAACTTTGCTTCCAATTTCCACACCTCCCTCGCCTTCACATGGTCCATCTCCAACTCTTCCCTTCCCTTCCCCAACTTCTCTATCTCCATTTCTGGGGATAGGCTGTCAACCAATATCGACTCCCACAGATACCTTGATTACACTTCTTCTCACCCCACTTCCTGTAAGGACTCTCTTCCATTCTTCCAGTTTCTCCGTCTCCGTCGCATCCGTTCTGACGATGCCACCTTCCACACCAGTGTCTTCCTTTTTCCTCAACCGAGGATACCCCTCCACTGTGGTTGACAGGACCCTTGACCGTGTCTGTCCCATTTCCCGCACTTCTGCCCTCACCCCTTCCCTTCCCTCCCAGAACTATGATAGGGTCCCCCTTGTCTTCACCTTCTATCCCACTAGCCTCCACATTCATCCTCCGTCATTTCCGCCACCTCCAACGCGATGCCACCACCAAACACATCTTCCCCTTCACTTTCAGCATTCCAAAAGGACCGTTCCCTCCGCGACACCCTGGTCCACTCTTCCATCGCCCCTCAACATCTCCTTCCCACAGCACCTTCCCGTGAGAGCGCAGGAGATGCAAGACCTGCTCTTTCACCTCCTCTGTTCCCACCGTCAGGGCCCCAAACACTACTTCCAGGTGAAACAGTGATTTACTTGTACTTCTTTCAACTTAGTACACTATATTCGCTGCTCACAATGCGGTCTCCTCTACATCGGGGAGACCAAACGCAGATTGGGGTGATCGCTTTGCTGAACACCTCCGTTCAGTCTGCGAGCGTGACCCTGAGCTTCCAATCGCTTACTATTTTAATTCTCTGTCCCACTCCTACTCTGACCTCGGCCTCCTACACTGTTCCAATGAAGCTCAAATTACAAACTTCCGGACTCAATGATTTCAATAACTTCAGATCATAACCACTGTCCCACTTTTTCGGAGAGCATGTGCTGGTAATGGTTCTGCTGTTGCCATTTACACCTCCTCTGGACCGATCTTTTGTTCCTTTACTTGCCCCATTACCACCCTCCTTGCCTTGCAGCATCATCCCATTTGTCACTTAATCACTCCTGCCCTCCACCCTATCACAGACGAACTCTTTTGTTCTTTCCTTCCCTCCTTTCCCCGCACACCCTCCCCCCACCACCTTCCCCTGACTCTGTACTTGCTTAAAAAATGTTAAATCTTTACTTCTTCCAGTTCTGAGAAAAGGTCATCGACTTGAAACGATAATTCTGTTTCCCTCTCCACAGATGCTGCCTGACCTGCTGAGTGTTTCCAGCATTTTCTGTTTTTATTTCCAGCATCCGCAGCATTTTGCTTTTTGTCATTATAGGAATTAATCGCCTTTACTACTTGAGCTGTTCTGCTTCTCCCAGACTACGTAAAAATTAAAATCTATGTCAAAATTTAAATGTTGAAATCAGGATTAAATTAGATTATAATAGTCTACGTGTATCACAATACACGCCGTAACCTTGACAATTCTTCAACTATCATTGAACCAAAGGTTAAGCTGAATGGGTCAGTAGTTTCATCAGAATTTAGCATAATAGGCTAATGAAAATATCACAAATGACCCAAGTTCCAAAGATGACTGCTGCTGATGAGATGTAGCTAACTTCCAGGAAAAGGTCATGCCCTATACGATTTCCAATTTGATTTTTTAGAAACAAATCCTGTTTCGATAAGACGCTAAATGTGCTTTGGTGTAATTCACGCACTGGCTGTTTCTAACACCGGAGCAAATTAAAACTGTTAAATCTATCAAAACTCTATTGAGACTGAAAGGATTAACAGTGGACAAAACGAAACACTTAAATATTCCCTGCATAATACCGCAAGGAGAAATAATAAATCAAGCAGCATGGCAGAAGCTGAGGAAATCATTTTTTTTAAAAACTCGATCTGAAAAACAGAGAGGGACTGGCTAAACCCAACTGGGAAATTCTATTATTTCTCCCTGGTGCAACTATTTCACATTTCCTTCTTGATCCCCAGCAGAGTGAGAGTGGTATCATTACCATCATTGCTCACACACCTTTAGGAACCAGATGGAATACCTGCAACAAAAAACCCCCACTTGTGCAAATGAGCCTTACATAACGACAAGATCCATATTTCATAGGATTTTTGAAATTTTTTTTAAAAATCAGACTATTTTAAGCAGAGTTTAAAATCACAAGGGACTGAATACGAGGAATAAGGGAAGGGCAGATTTAAAATGCACCAAATGAAAAAAAAAATCAGCAAAAAAATATTAGAAATACAGATAGTGAAAGAAAGACTTCCATTTATATAATGCCTTTCATGACCTCAGGATACCCCAAAGCACTTTATAGCCAATTAAATACTTTTTGAAGTGTAGTCACTGTTGTAATGTAGGGAAATTCAATTTGAACAGTTACAGGAAGCCCTGAACTAGAATCAGACTAGTCAGACAGCCATTGGGACCAAATTCGCACCCCAATACGCCAACATTTTCATGCACAAGTTCGAGCAGGACTTCTTCACTGCACAAGACCTCCAACCAACACTATACACCAGATACATCGAGGGTTCGCCCACTGAGTCCATATGGGTAGAACTGAAAAATAAGAAGGGAGAGATCACTTTGATAGGATTGTACTACAGACCCCCAAATAGTCAACGGGAAATTGAGGAGCAAATATGTAAGGAGATTACAGACAGCTGCAAGAAAAATAGGGTGGTAATAGTAGGGGACTTTAACTTTCCCAACATTGACTGGGACAGCCATAGCATTAGGGGCTTGGATGGAGAGAAATTTGTTGAGTGTATTCAGGAGGAATTTCTCATTCAGTATGTGGATGGCCCGACTAGAGAGGGGGCAAAACTTGACCTCCTCTTGGGAAATAAGGAAGGGCAGGTGACAGAAGTGTTAGTGAGGGATCACTTTGGGACCAGTGATCATAATTCCATTAGTTTTAAGATAGCTATGGAGAAGGATAGGTCTGGCCCAAAAGTTAAAATTCTAAATTGGGGAAAGGCCAACTTTCAGAAGTTGATTGGGAGAGTCTGTTGGCAGGCAAAGGGACGTCTGGTAAGTGGGAGGCTTTCAAAAGTGTGTTAACCAGGGTTCAGTGTAAGCACATTCCTTATAAAGTGAAGGGCAAGGCTGGTAGAAGTAGGGAACCTTGGATGACTCGGGAGATTGAGGCACTAGTCAAAAATAAGAAGGAGGCATATGACATGCATAGGCAGCTGGGATCAAGTGGATCCCTTGAAGAGTATAGAGATTGCCGGAGTAGAGTTAAGAGAGAAATCAGGAGGGCAAAAAGGGGATATGAGATTGCTTTGGCAGATCAGGCAAAGGTGAATCCAAAGAGCTTCTACAAATACATAAAGGGCAAAAGGGTAACTAGGGAGAGAGTAGGGCCTCTTAAGGATCAACAAGGTCATCTATGTGCGGAACCACAAGAGATGGGTGAGATCCTGAATGAATATTTCACATCGGTATTTACGGTTGAGAAAGGCATGGATGTTAGGGAACTTGGGGAAATAAATAGTGATGTCTTGAGGAGTGTACATATTACAGAGAGGGAGGTGCTGGAAGTCTTAACGCGCATCAAGGTAGATAAATCTCCGGGACCTGATGAAATGTATCCCAGGACGTTATGGGAGGTTAGGGAGGAAATTGCGGGTCCCCTAGCAGAGATATTTGAATCATCCACCGCTACAGGTGAGGTGCCTGAAGATTGGAGGGTAGCAAATGTTGTGCCTTTGTTTAAGAAGGGCGGCAGGGAAAAGCCTGGGAACTACAGACCAGTGAGCCTGACATCTGTAGTGGGTAAGTTGTTAGAGGGTATTCTGAGGGACAGAATCTACAGGCATTTGGAGAGGCAGGGACTAATTAGGAACAGTCAGCATGGTTTTGTGAGAGGAAAATCATGTCTCACGAATTTGATTGAGTTTTTTGAAGGGGTAACCAAGAAGATAGATGAGGGCTGTGCAGTAGACGTGGTCTACATGGACTTCAGCAAAGCATTTGACAAGGTACCGCATGGTAGGTTGTTACATAAGGTTAAATCTCATGGGATCCAAGGTGAGGTAGCCAATTGGATACAAAATTGGCTTGACGACAGAAGACAGAGGGTGGTTGTCGAGGGTTGTTTTTCAAACTGGATGCCTGTGTCCAGCGGTGTGCCTCAGGGATCGGTGCTGGGTCCGCTGTTATTTGTTATTTATATTAATGATTTGGATGAGAATTTAGGAGGCATGGTTAGTAAGTTTGCAGATGACACCAAGATTGGTGGCATTGTGGACAGTGAAGAAGGTTATCTAGGATTGCAACGGGATCTTGATAAATTGGGCCAGTGGGCCGATGAATGGCAGATGGAGTTTAATTTAGATAAATGTGAGGTGATGCATTTTGGTAGATCGAATCGGGCCAGGACCTACTCCGTTAATGGTAGGGCGTTGGGGAGAGTTATAGAACAAAGAGATCTAGGAGTACAGATTCATAGCTCCTTGAAAGTGGAGTCACAGGTGGATAGGGTGGTGAAGAAGGCATTCAGCATGCTTGGTTTCATTGGTCAGAACATTGAATGCAGGAGTTGGGATGTCTTGTTGAAGTTGTACAGGGCATTGGTGAGGCCACACTTGGAGTACTGTGTACAGTTCTGGTCACCCTATTATAGAAAGGATATTATTAAACTAGAAAGAGTGCAGAAAAGATTTACTAGGATGCTACCGGGACTTGATGGTTTGACTTACAGGGAGAGGTTAGACAGACTGGGACTTTATTCCCTGGAGAGTAGGAGGTTAAGGGGTGATCTTATAGAAGTCTATAAAATAATGAGGGGCATAGATAAGGTCGATAGTCAAAATCTTTTCCCAAAGGTAGGGGAGTCTATAACGAGGGGGCACAGATTTAAGGTGAGAGGGGAGAGATACAAAAGGATCCAGAGGGGCAATTTTTTCACTCAAAGGGTGGTGAGTGTCTGGAACGAGCTGCCAGAGGCAGTAGTAGAGGCGGGTACAATTTTGTCTTTTAAAAAGCATTTGGACAGTTACATGGGGAAGATGGGTATCGAGGGATATGGGCCAAGTGCAGGCAATTGGGACTAGCTTAGTGGTATAAACTGGGCGACATGGACATGTTGGGCCGAAGGGCCTGTTTCCATGTTGTAACTTCTATGATTCTATGATTCTATGGACCCACGGCAAGGAATCACTAAAGAGACTACACGATAACATCAACAAGTTCCATCCCACCATCAAGCTCACCATGGACTACTCCTCAGAATCAGTTTCTTTCTTGGACACACGAATCTCCATCAAAGACGGGCACCTCAGCACCTCACTCTACCGCAAGCCCACAGACAACCTCACGATGCTCCACTTTTCCAGCTTCCACCCTAACCACGTCAAAGAGGCCATCCCCTATGGACAGGCCCTGCGAATACACAGGGTCTGCTCAGACGAGGAGGAACGCGATGGACACCTACAGACGCTGAAAGACGCCCTCGTAAGAACGGGATATGACGCTCGACTCATCGATCGACAGTTCCGACGGGCCACAGCAAAAAATCGCATAGACCTCCTCAGGAGACTAACACGGGACGCAACCAACAGAGTTGAAAGTGGAGTCACAGGTGGATAGGGTGGTGAAGAAGGCATTCAGCATGCTTGGTTTCATTGGTCAGAACATTGAATGCAGGAGTTGGGATGTCTTGTTGAAGTTGTACAGGGCATTGGTGAGGCCACACTTGGAGTACTGTGTACAGTTCTGGTCACCCTATTATAGAAAGGATATTATTAAACTAGAAAGAGTGCAGAAAAGATTTACTAGGATGCTACCGGGACTTGATGGTTTGACTTACAGGGAGAGGTTAGACAGACTGGGACTTTATTCCCTGGAGAGTAGGAGGTTAAGGGGTGATCTTATAGAAGTCTATAAAATAATGAGGGGCATAGATAAGATCGATAGTCAAAATCTTTTCCCAAAGGTAGGGGAGTCTATAACGAGGGGGCACAGATTTAAGGTGAGAGGGGAGAGATACAAAAGGATCCAGAGGGGCAATTTTTTCACTCAAAGGGTGGTGAGTGTCTGGAACGAGCTGCCAGAGGCAGTAGTAGAGGCGGGTACAATTTTGTCTTTTAAAAAGCATTTGGACAGTTACATGGGGAAGATGGGTATCGAGGGATATGGGCCAAGTGCAGGCAATTGGGACTAGCTTAGTGGTATAAACTGGGCGACATGGACATGTTGGGCCGAAGGGCCTGTTTCCATGTTGTAACTTCTATGATTCTATGATTCTATGAACCCACGGCAAGGAATCACTAAAGAGACTACACGATAACATCAACAAGTTCCATCCCACCATCAAGCTCACCATGGACTACTCCTCAGAATCAGTTTCTTTCTTGGACACACGAATCTCCATCAAAGACGGGCACCTCAGCACCTCACTCTACCGCAAGCCCACAGACAACCTCACGATGCTCCACTTTTCCAGCTTCCACCCTAACCACGTCAAAGAGGCCATCCCCTATGGACAGGCCCTGCGAATACACAGGGTCTGCTCAGACGAGGAGGAACGCGATGGACACCTACAGACGCTGAAAGACGCCCTCGTAAGAACGGGATATGATGCTCGACTCATCGATCGACAGTTCCGACGGGCCACAGCAAAAAATCGCATAGACCTCCTCAGGAGACTAACACGGGACGCAACCAACAGAGTTGAAAGTGGAGTCACAGGTGGATAGGGTGGTGAAGAAGGCATTCAGCATGCTTGGTTTCATTGGTCAGAACATTGAATGCAGGAGTTGGGATGTCTTGTTGAAGTTGTACAGGGCATTGGTGAGGCCACACTTGGAGTACTGTGTACAGTTCTGGTCACCCTATTATAGAAAGGATATTATTAAACTAGAAAGAGTGCAGAAAAGATTTACTAGGATGCTACCGGGACTTGATGGTTTGACTTACAGGGAGAGGTTAGACAGACTGGGACTTTTTTCCCTGGAGAGTAGGAGGTTAAGGGGTGATCTTATAGAAGTCTATAAAATAATGAGGGGCATAGATAAGGTCGATAGTCAAAATCTTTTCCCAAAGGTAGGGGAGTCTATAACGAGGGGGCACAGATTTAAGGTGAGAGGGGAGAGATACAAAAGGATCCAGAGGGGCAATTTTTTCACTCAAAGGGTGGTGAGTGTCTGGAACGAGCTGCCAGAGGCAGTAGTAGAGGCGGGTACAATTTTGTCTTTTAAAAAGCATTTGGACAGTTACATGGGGAAGATGGGTATCGAGGGATATGGGCCAAGTGCAGGCAATTGGGACTAGCTTAGTGGTATAAACTGGGCGACATGGACATGTTGGGCCGAAGGGCCTGTTTCCATGTTGTAACTTCTATGATTCTATGATTCTAGTACCCTTTGTCGTCCAGTACTTCCCCGGAGCGGAGAAACTACGCCATGTTCTCCGCAGCCTTCAACATGTCATCAATGAGGACAAACACCTCGCTATGGCCATCCCCACACCTCCACTACTCGCCTTTAAACAGCCACCCAACCTCAAACAGACCATCGTTCGCAGCAAATTACCTAGCTTTCAAGAGAACAGCGTCCACGACACCACACAACCCTGCCACGGTAACCTCTGCAAGACATGCCAGATCATCGACACAGATACCACCATCACACGAGAGGACACCACCCACCAGGTGCATGGTTCATACTCCTGTGACTCGGCCAACGTTGTCTACCTCATACGTTGCAGGAAAGGATGCCCCAGAGCATGGTACATTGGCGAGACCATGCAGACGCTGCGACAACGGATGAACGGACACCGCGCAACAATCGCCAAACAGGAGGGTTCCCTCCCAGTCGGGGAACACTTCAGCAGTCATGGACATTCATCCACCGACCTTCGGGTAAGCGTACTCCAAGGCGGCCTTCGAGACACACGACAACGCAAAATCGTCGAGCAGAAATTGATAGCCAAGTTCCGCACCCATGAGGACGGCCTCAACCGGGATCTTGGGTTCATGTCACGCTACACGTTACCCCACCAGCGAACAAATGTTATCTGTTTTTAATATAACGGGTCAGTTGCTGTCTTTTCTATGTTTCTACCTCTCTATCTGTTTTTTTTTTGTTTGTTGTTTTTTTTGGTGATTTGTATATTCTGAGACCTGGCAAGTAACACCTGTCTGTCTGCACACTGATTGCCTTGGCAACGGGCAGTTGAAAAAACTGTCTGTAATCACGAAGCATTGTTCTGTGAATTATAAATGCGATTTCATTTCGAGGATTTCATTTTCACATCGTTCACCTGACGAAGGAGGAAGCCTCCGAAAGCTTGTGAATTTAAAATAAAATTGCTGGACTATAACTTGGTGTTGTAAAATTGTTTAGAATCAGACTGTAATTTAACCTCAATGTGGAGAATGTTCTCTTTTAAAAAAAAGTGTCAGCTGTGGCTCAGTGGGTAGCACACTCTCACCTCTGAGTCAGTAGGTTGTGGATTCATGTCCAACACCAGAGACCTGAGCACAAAATCTAGGCTGACACTCCACTGACGTACTGAGGGAGTGCTGCACTGTCGAAGGTGCCGTCTTTCAGATGAGACGTTAAACCGAGGCCTTCATTTGCTGTAAAGCGCTTTGGGACGTCCTGAAGTCGTGAAAGGCCCGAGTCTATCTTTCTTTCAACAATGGAGTATTTTGAGCAGAGGGAAGAATATGGACAAACTGACTTGATGACCAAACAGGGAGCAAGGCCCAATATTGTGAGAGAAATGTAATTTTAAAGTGGAGATGAGATGCAGGAAAAGCTCGACTTCCCTTCTCTGCAGAAGGGTGCATATCCTTTTTCTGATGCAGCAACTAAGTCACAAATTTATGATTTGGACAAAGCCCCAGTGTTTGCATAGCTGCACGAAGAAGTTGAAAAGTTCATTTCGGCTGTTATGCATAGTATGTTGCTAGTAAATTTCACAACACTTTACCTCCCCTCAAATCCATCCTTTCTCCGAAAATCCTTAGGCTTTTAAAACCAAAACTGACATTCCCTAATCACTACTCCTCGATTTACCTCATCTTCTCTTCTACTCCTTTCTAATTTGGTGCAGTCTGCACTGCGGGACTATAGCTGATCACCCACGTTCCTCAAAAACATAGTAAAGCAAGTTCACGTGGCTGTAGTTTTATTTTAAAAAGTAATTTAAATTGTGTTTTGATTAAAGGAGAAGAAAACTCTGGAGGTGAATGTTATTTTGACATCCACATCCTCAGTGGGGCTCCAACAAACGATAGGGTGTGGGTTCTCCACCCGTAATTTCCCACGGAGTGAGATTTCCAATCTCAGCTCAGCCATTGTGGAAAGACGTCAAATGGAGTCCGAAGCCACTCCTGCACGACTCCAAGCAGCCAGCCGTACAGTAATGTAAAGGGCTGGAAGCCAGTCTCCAGCTCATCTCCCTTGGGAACAGAAGGTGAGCATCTGGGAAAACTTCAAGAGCAAAAAGGGGCTACAAGTTTCCATTTTCTGAAAAAGGAAGAAGTGTAAGGGATGTGTACTTTTTGCTCAAACTACTCTCCAGTGTTGTAGAAGAAAATGATACTATTGCCAGATATTTCAACTTTTTTTTTAATAAAAAGAGAAAAAAATCAATTTTAGCACTGACCTGTAGATCTTGAGTGGCGTCTCCCTCCCTGCTCGGCCACTCTGACAACAGCAATTACAGATAACTGCACTGCAGACCAGCCGAGGTGCAAACAGTGGGAGGTTGCAACTCCACCTTGCCTTGAAGGATGCTACAAAGCCCCACTAAGGTATTCCCAGCCGGCCCCTGATGACTCCAGGGCATAAGCTGGTGTGAAGCCGTCAACACAATCTCCCCCACCCACCACCACCACCTCCACCTCCTCCTCCTCCCCCTCCCCCCACTGGCAAAGCAGCCATTCTCAGACGCCCCCTGTAACTGATATGACCAGAGAGCCCAAGCAGGAATGGATGATCTCCAGGTCAGCGCTAAAATTGATATTCAGAAAAAAAAGTCTAAGAAATGTCTAGTGATTTCCTTCTATAAAAATGGAGAGCTTTGAACAAAAGTAGCGTCACTACATTCTCTTTCCTCGTTGAGCATTGACTATCATTATACAAGTTTCATACAAAATGATTTTAAAAATTTGCTTGTTCTTTGTTGAGGAGATTTTGTACTTACTTTCTTGTTGCCAAAAATAGTCGCTTGAACTTTAATCAGAAGAACGTTAATCCTTAAAAAAAAGGAGTAATCTACACAGCAGGTGAAATAACATGGCCAGTCAGTGAGACAGGAAAGAGCTACAACAATCCACAAATGATTAGACCCAAAAGGAAAGCAGAAAAACCGAACCAGTGATTCAGTGGAGATAAAAGAATAAAAGCTGCTTTGTTTTACAGTCTTGCCAAAGTTGGAATGTAACTCAATCCTTTGCCCACACAGCAGTACTGTATTCTCGTGGCTCCGTATTTGGTTCTCATCTTCCTCAAAGCAAAAGTACTGGCTCCCATTAAAGTCAACGGAGCTGCTGAGGGATACACACAGACTGCCCCCTTTTAACCTGCCTGACCAGAAATGCTCTGGAAGGAAGTACAGACACAAAACGTCTGTCTCCACAAGGGCAAAAACACACAAAATTAACAAGAGAAGCATATGAGATGGAGAAGGAATTACTCCACTACGAAAAGTGCTATCACTGGAATTTTCTTCTCCTCTAAGGAATTTAAGATAATAACAACATTGTACTAGTTACAAAATATCTCTGAATCTCTGACACAGTTGCTCATAAATGCTATCAACATAGCTGATCCCACCAAGCTGTATTTGCCCGCTCATGCATCTATGACCAATTTGCAACATTGGATTTTTCCAATTCCACCTGCACCCAGTTTCTATTTTCCTGTTGTCTATGACATCACTCCATCCTGCCTGTGCCAGGTCTTTGAACGAGCTATCCAATTAGTTCCACTCGCCCACTCTGTCCCCATAGCCATGCAATTCTTTCCCCTTCAACCATACATCCAATTTCCTTTTGAAAGGAACCATTGAATCTGCTTCCACCACCCTTTCAGGCAGTGCATTCCAGATCATAAGAACAACTGTGTAAAAACAATTCTCCTCATCTCCCTTCTGGTTCTTTTGCCAATTACCTTAAATCTATGTCCTCTGGTTACCGATCCTCCCGCCAGTGGAAATAGTTTCTCCTTATTTACTCTTATCAAAACCCCTCATAACATTGAACACATCTATTAAATCTCCCCTTAACCTTCGCTGCTCTATGGAGAACAATCCCAGTTTCTCTTACCTTTGCAATTTCCAGTTCTGATGCAGGGCCCATACCCAAAACATTAACCTAACAGATGCTGAAAAACCTGTTATGCATTTCCAATATTTTCAGTTTTTATTTCAGATTTTGAGCAACTGTTCCTTGTTATCGATTAGGAACTTTTTTGATGGGGAAAAACCCATGCAGTAGCCCAGCTGATGATTTACTAATCATAACTGACAAAACTGCTGATGGATTAGAACGATCTGAGAAGGGGAGGAGAGGGGAAAAAA
The DNA here is from genome assembly GCF_035084215.1 of Heptranchias perlo. NCBI lineage: Eukaryota > Metazoa > Chordata > Chondrichthyes > Hexanchiformes > Hexanchidae > Heptranchias > Heptranchias perlo. The sequence continues at coordinate 11,709,850 of NC_090331.1, read as the reverse complement.
ACAAGGGACAAAGAGAAAACGAACACTTGAGCTCATTAGTACGAAGATACAGTGTCAGCTGTGGCTCAATGGTAGCATGGTAAATTTGGCACTCGCGCCTCTGAATCAGAAGGTTGTAGATTCAAATCCCACTCTAGAGGCTGGAGCACAAAATATAGGCTGACAGTCCAGTGCAGTGCTGAGAGAGCGCTGCACTGTTGGAGGTGCCGTCTTTCGGATGAGAGATTAAACCGAGGTCCTGTCTGCCCCCTCAGGTGGATGTAAACGATCCCATGTCACTATTTCAAAGAAGAGCAGGGGAGTTCTCCCCAGTGTCCTGGACAATATTTATCCCTCACCCAACACCACCAAAATATGGTCAATATCACATTGCTGCTCGTGGGACCTTGCTGAGTGCAAATTGGCTGCCACATTTCCTACATTACAACAATGACTACATTTCAAAAGTATTTAACAAAACAGATAGTAAGAGCTACAAAAAGGGAGTATGAAAAGAAACTTGCAAGGTTTATCAAAATCAACACAAAGAGTTTTTACAATTATATTAGGAAAAAGGGTGTCAAGAGCAATGTGGGCCCCTTAAAAACTGACAATGGTGATACTGTAAATGAAAATAAGGAAATGGCGGACATGTTAAATAATTACTTTGCGTCAGTATTTACAGTAAAGGAAGAGGATAAGCATGCCGAACACTCCAAGGAAACTAATCTTGAATCAGGGACAGGGACTCACCATAATTAACATTAGCAAATTAACAGTAATGAAGAAACTAAACAGTGACAAATCCCCAGGACAAGATAGTTTCCATCCCAGGGTTTTAAAGGAAGTAGGTGAGAACATTACACAGATGCCTGAACTATAATCTTCCAAAGTTCTCTCGATTCACGAACCGTTTCTTTAGATTGGAAAACTGCATGTCACTCTGCTATTTAAGAAAGGTGAGAGGGGGTAACTAGGGAGTAGTAGACCAGTTAGCCTAACATCTGTTGTCGGGAAATTACTAGAGTCTATAATTAAGGATAGTGACTGAATGCCTTGAAAATTTTCAGCTGATCAGAGAGAGCCAGTATGGATTTGTAAAGGGTAGGTCATGCCTGACGAACCTGATTGAATTTTTTTGAAGAGATGACTAAAGTAGTGGACAGGGGAATGTCTATGGATGTTGTTTATATGGACTGCCAGAAGGCATTCGATAAAGTGTCTCATAAGAGACTATTAGCTAAAGTTAAAGCTCATGGAATTGTGGGCAAATTATTGATCTGGTTAAGAAACTGGCTGAGTGGCAGGAGACAGAAAGTAGGAATAATGGGCGGGCACTTAAATTGGCAGGATGTGACTAGCGATGTCCCACAGGGATCTGCATTGGGGCCTCAACTATTCACTGTATTTATCAACGACTTAGATGACGGGATAGACAGCCACATATCCAAGTTTGCCGATGACACAAAGATAGGCAGCATTGTAAGCAGTGTAGATGGAAGGATCAAATTACAGAGCGATATTAATAGATTAAGTGAATGGGCAAAACTGTGGCAAATGGATTTCAATGTAGTCAAGTGTGAGGTCATCCACTTTGGACCTAAAAAGGATAGATCAGAGTACTTTCTAAATGGTGAAAAGCTCGAAACAGTGGAGGTCCGAAGAGACTTAGGGGTCCATGTACATAGATCATTAAAATGGCACAGACAGGTACAGAAAATAATCAAAAAGGCTAATGGGATGCTGGCCTTTATATCCAGAGGTCTAGAATACAAGGGGGTAGAAGTTATGCTACAACTATACAAAGCCCTAGTTAGACCATACCTGGAGTACTGTGTTCAGTTCTAGGCACCGCACCTTAGGAAGGATATATTTGCTTTGGAGGTAGTGCAGCGTAGATTTACTAGAATAATATCTGGACTCCAAGGGTTAAATCACAAGAGAGATTACACAAACTAGGGTTGTATTCCCTGGAATTTAGAAGATTAAGGGGTGATTTGATCGAAGTTTTCAAGATATTAAGGGGAACTGATAGGATAAATAGAGAGAAACTATTTCCGCTGGCTGGGGAGTCTAGGACTAGGGGACATAGTCTGAAAATTAGAGCCAGGACTTTCGGGAGTGAAGTTAGGAAACACTTCTACACGCAAAGGGTGGTAGAAATTTGGAACTCTCTTCTGCAAATGGCAGTTGATGCTAGCTCAATTGTTAATTTTAAGTCGGAAAATAATAGATTTTTGTTAACCAAAGATATTAAGAGGTATGGAGCTAAGGCGGGAATATGGAGTTAGGTCACAGATCAGCCATGATAGCATTGAATGGCGGAACAGGCTGGAGGGGCTAAATGGCCCACTCCTGTTCCTATGTTCCTAACTTTGGGACGTCCTGAGGTTGTGAAAAGCACTATATAAATGCAAGTCTTTTTTTTATAGTTAGCTCTAAGGAATGGAACATTTTCACTTTTGGCACCCCACATCAGCAGTTAGCACTCCTAGATCAATTAGAAGCAGAGTTAAACTCCCCCTGTCTTCTGCCCTAACAATGTGCCTTAATTGAAACCTCAAAGTGCACTTCCTACTGCACCGGTGTGATTTTTCTAACATGCATCTTTCTACTTAAAATATAACCATTTCTGCAGCCCCTCTATTGGAGATACCTAAATTAGTGCCAAATTTGCAGCAAGCTTTGGGCAACTTTGTGCTTAAACGACTGCTTTGAGTAACTTCAATACATTCAATATGCAGCCCGCACCGCCATCAGCAAGAGGAGATGGTCATGTCATCAAGTCTGGCCTGGGCTCAAATGTACATCTAAGAAGAAGTGCAATAACAGAATGCCAAACCATCAACAATCTTAGCTGTTTTAAGGAATTTGTCACTATGTTATTATTCCCATTGAGCATTACTTATTATACACGGTAGTTGAGTAAATGGGAAAATAGGCCCTGAAAATCCACAGGCCACAATCCTGGTAGTTATTGTCTTTTTCCAGTGAAACTCTTGGGGAAATTGGGGTCTTAATATCTAGGGAGTGAAGCAACATAATCTGTATTCACATTTCTCCTTCTACTTTTCTTGTCCTCCTTTTGGACAATTACACGGTTGATTCTTCTTCCGATCTGGCCTGAGATGGGGAAGAGCACCTCTGTCAGAAAGTGTACTTATATAAGAATCAATCCTAAATGGCCCAGTTACAACTCCACCACCCCACCCCCCTCCAACACTCCCAATCCAATATGAAGCATGAATGATCTCAGGTTACATTTATGCGCAATTTAGCAACTTTGCCTGAGCACTGGGGAAGCCAAAACACATTACACTAAATCTTCATTAGCACGCTCTCCAATATACCATAATCTCAGTTGCAACATTTTGTTTTTAAATGGCTATTGTGCTTCTAAAATACTTATTTTCTCTCCCTCTCTGCTCTAGTGAGCAAAAATCTATCTGTTTTACGCAGATAAGACCCACAAGGTCCCGAAGCCAGTTTGCAGCTGTCGGGCAGGTGGAACTTGCCAGGTTGGGTTCTCGTACAGTCCCTATAACTGATTGATTCTTCCCAGCCTGCTCCATCCCAAGATCTAGCTCTCCAACACCGGCACAACAACAACATGCATTTATATACCGCCTTTAATGCAGTGAAACGTCCCAAGGCGCTTCACAGGAGCATCATCAAACAAAATTTGACACCGAACTGCATAAGGGAGTATTAGGACAGGCTTGGTCAGAGGTAGGTTTTAAGCAGTGTCTTAAAGGAGGAGAGGTAGAAAGGCAGAGAGGTTTAGGGAGGGAATTCCAGAGCTTAAGATCTAGGGCAGCTGAAGGTACGGCCGACAATAGTGGAGAGATCTCGGAGGGTGGTAGGACTGGAGGAAGTTACAGAGGTTGGAGGGGGTTGGGGAGGAAAAGATGGAATAAAACTTCCATACCGAAAAGCACAGATAAAATAGCGTTTATGTTACACACAAATGAATTTTACACAGCATTTAATTATCTCTAGCTGTACTTATCCTTATAACTCTCAATCCCATTCTTAATTGGGTGTTCCACCAGCTATTCATTAAAGGTTGTTATCAACACAGTATCAGCTTCTTTGGATGGAAGTCTATTTCACATATTCTGTGGTCTTAAGTCATGCTTTAGGCTTGTTAATTTCATAGAATCGGCAAAAGGTGCAGTCTGAAGCTGGGACTTAAAACCGGAAGCCCTCTGACTACAAGTACCACTACTACAGCTGTTGAGTCGAGACACAATAAGCAGCTTAACTTCAATTAGTTTTACTAATATTTCACGTGGCAATAAGACCATGAATAGTCTCAGAAATGCAATTGTGGAAAGAATGGGAGACTACAACAACAACTTGCATTTATATAGCGCCTTTAACGTAGTAGAACGTCCCAAGGCACTTTACAGGAACGTTATCAAACAGGATTTGACACCAAGCCACATAAGGAGATATTAGGAGAGGTGACCAAAAGCTGGTCAAAAAGTTAGGTTTTAAGGAGCGTCTTAAAGCATAGAGAGGTAGAGAGACGGAGAGGTTAAGGGAAGGACTTACAGCACTTAGGGCCTAGGCAGCTGAAGGCATGGCCGCCAATGGTGGAGCGATTAAAATCGGGGATGCGCAAGAGGCAAGAATTGGAGGAGCGCTGAGATCTCAGAGGGTTGTAGGGCTGGAGGAGGTTACAGAGATAGGAAGCGACAAAGCCATCAACGGATTTGAAAACAAGGGTGAGCATTTTAAAATCAAGACGTTCCTGGGCCGGGAGCTAATGTTGGTCAGCGAGCACAGAGGCGATGGTTGAACAAGACTTGGTGCGAGTTAGGATACAAGCAGCAGGGTTTTGGATAGGTGGAAGGTGGGAGGCAGCCAGGAGAGCATTGGAATAGTTGTGTCTTGAGGTAACAAAGGCATAGATGAGGGTTGCAGCAGCAGATGAGCTGAGGCAGGGGTGGAGATGGGTGATGGTATTGAGGTGGAATTAGGCGATCTTGGTGACGGAGCGGGTATGTGGTCAGAAGCTCATCTCAGGGTTAAACAGGACGCCAAGGTTGCAAACGGTCTGGTCCAGCCTCAGACAGTGACCATGGAGAAGGATGGAGTTGGTGGCTAGGGAACGGAGTTTGCAGCAGGGACCAAAGACAATGGCTTTGGTCTTTCCAATAGTTTGCTGGAGGAAATGTTTGCTCATCGGACAAGCAGTGTGACAAATGAGAGATAGTGGAGAGACTAGGCTTCAAAATGAATTTACAAAGCACCCCATCCACCACCCTAAACATTCACTCCCTTTACTACCGGTGCACCATGGCTGCAGTGTGTACCATCCACAGGATGCACTGCAGCAACTCGCCAAGGCTTCTTCAACAGCAGCTCCCAAACCCGCGACCTCTACCACCTGGAAGGACAAGGGCAGCAGGCACATGGCAACACCACCACCTGCAAGTTCCCCTCCAAGTCACACACCATCCCGACTTTGAAATATATCGCTGTTCCTTCATCATCACTGGGTCAAAATCCTGGAACTCCCTACCTAACAGCACTGTGGGAGAACCTTCACCACACGGACTGCAGCGGTTCAAGAAGGCGGCTCACCACCACTTTCTCAAGGGCAATTAGGGATGGGCAATAAATTGCCAGCAACGCCCACATCCATGAACGAATAGAAAATAATCACCGTTGAGACGAACGGAGATATGGTAATATTACAAACATGAAAGCACACAAGATATAGGTATATCTATATATATATGAACAGTATGCTGTGGTAATATAAACAGCATTTCAATCTGGTGGAAACACATAATGAAGTATTTTAAAATTACTGGGACAGTAAGTTAATTTTCATAGGAGTGGGTGGAAATGGCTTCAGGTGCACCAATTGTAGAAAAAAACCTTACAACATTAAATCGAATTATGAAGTCAATTAAAATTCAGAAAAGGCATTTTTCCTTCCCATTTTCAAGGTGACCAATCAATTTTAGATCTACACAAAACAATACGGCAAGTACCAATCACAGTATCATAGTAAGGTACAGCACAGGAGAAGGCCATTCAGCCCATCATGCCTGTGCTGGCTCTTTGAAAGAGCTATCCAATTCGTCCCATTCCCCTGCTCTTTCCCCACAGCCCTGTAAATTTTTTCCTTCAAGTACTGATCCACTTCCCTTTTGAAAGTTAACATTGAATCTGCTTCCACCACCTTTCAGACAATGCATTCTAGATCATTGCAACTCACTGCGTAAAAAAAATGCTTCCTCATGTCACCTCTGGCTCTTTTGCTGATCACCTTAAATCTGTATCCTCTGGTTACCAACCCTTCTGCCACTGGAAACAGTTTCTCCTTATTTACTCTGTCAAAACCGTTCATGATTTTGAACACCTCTATCAAATCTCCCCTTAACCTTCTCTGCTTTAAGGAGAGAAACCCCAGCTTCTCCAGTCTTGAGGGATGTGAGTCATTGGAATTCTCTACCCCAGAGGGCTGTGGATGCTCAGTCGTTGAATATATTCAAGGCTGAGATCGATAGATTTTTGGAATCTACGGGAATCATGGGACATAGGGATCGGGCAGGAAAGTGGAGTTGAGGTTGAAGATCAGCCATGATCTTAATGAATGGCGGAGCAGGCTCGAGGGGCCGTATGGCCTATTCCTGCTCCTATTTCTTATGTCTCTCCACATAACTGAAGTCCCTCACCCCTGGCACCATTCTAGTAAATCTTTTCTGCACCCTCTCTAAGGCCTTGACATCCTTCCTAAAGTGTTCAATTCTGGGCACCACACAATACTCCAGCTGAGGCCTAATCAGTGTTTTATAAAGGTTTAGCATAACTCCCTTGCTTTTGTTCTCTACGCCTCTATTAATAAAGCCCAAGATTCCATTTCCTTCTCAAATGGTCCCGCCAACTTCAAAGATTTGTGTACATACACCCCCCAGGTCTCTGTGCTCCTGCACCCCCTTTAAAATTCATTCTTCCTACTAAAATGTATCACATCACACTTCTCTGCGTTAAATTTCATCTGTCATGTGTCTGCCCATTTCACCAGTCCGTCTATGTCCTCCTGAAGTCTGTTACTATCCTCCACATTGTTTACTACATTTCCGAGTTTCGTATCATCTGCAAACTTTGAAATTATACCCAAGTCCAAGTCATTAATATATATCAAAAAGAACAGTGGTCCTAATACTGACCCTTGGGGAACACCCTCCAATCTGAAAAACAACAGTTTTTGAACCAATTTTTGAAGCCAACTCCAAATCTGACAACAGCAGTCAATGTCAATTTAAGTAAAACCAAAATAAAAGGGTTTTTTTGGTAAAGATATGAAAATCTCGCTCCTACCTCACCCTTAGTTATTTTTCTCACCTACTTCATTGGGCTTGTGAAGACATGCATCAACTGTTGCCAAAACAGGAGCCACTGTCACAACGAACTAGCCACTAAACATGCGTTAGCACAGCTCATTGAAGAATCTCCATCACTTCTCCCCTCTCACCACATGTCTGAGATGTGGAACAGTGAGAAACCAAAGACCAGAGTGCAGGGCACTGCAAGGTTGAAAAGAGTAGAAGAGAACGCGAGTTAAATTGAAAAGTAGCAAATGGGAAGCAGTGCCAAGTGTGGGTTTTATAAGCCATGATTGTGCAACGAAGGAAGACTGAGGGAGGAAAGGAGTTCCATAGTTTTGAGATCCTGGAAAATAATGAATTAAGAGTAGGAGCCTTGATTTCAACACAGTGGGGATGTGCAGAGGTGGAAGAACATGAAGGATGGTGTGCTGCTTATAAGAAATAAGAGAAAAGTTCTGAGGAGCAATGTCCATACCAATAAAAGTGACAAAAAAGGTTGTAGGATAGAAGTGAATTCAGCAGTCGGGGAGACAATAGCCATGAACCCACATATCACCTGTATATGTGTGACACCACACATTGGTGCTTCAATGCACCGTAAAACTGTGGTATTTCTCTGTAATAAAGCATTAGTAAATTGTGTTAAATGCAAATTTTGACTTTAAAAAGTGTGAGATAAGCGTGTAACTTTAATTACACGCCTTTATGTTACTTAAGACCATAAGAGATAGGAGCAGGAGTAGGCCATTCGGCCCCTCAAGCCTGCTCTGCCATTCAATGAGATCATGGCTGATCTGATTTTTACCTCAACTCCACTTTCCCGTCTTTTCCCCATATCCATTGACTCCCTTGCTGATCAAAAATTTGTCTAACTCAGTTACTTTGTTATATAAAAAAGCCAAAGTGTGATCAGTAAATGAGACAGTTCAGCTGCAATCCCTTACCTTTATTCATCATCCTCTCACCAATCCTGAACTTTAATGGTTTTCCATTAATGAGATGTGAAAGATACGCCACATCCCACTTCAGTGCTGGCCAATCAGAAACCATGTTAAGAAACACTGCAGGCTGCTGCAATGATGCCACGATAGCCCTGACCTCCCCAGGGTTAAACGGCTTAGTATCTAACAAAAGGAAAATACATAAAAATGACAGATTACTGTACCGCATTTAATCGGATCATCATAATTTATCAAAAGAAGAAGTGCCCTTACTGAAAACGTCCCCTCGCAAAATGTTAGCGTGTTTCTCTCTCACGTGATTACCAGGATCACCAAGCTTTTTCTAACCTCGTGCTGTAAACTTTAGTCGGTGCAAACCACCACCAGACTGACTCAATGCAAGGTGTATCTAAAATCACAAAAACAAGAACTCAGGCTTTGAGCAACAACCATCAATGATTTGCTGTCCATTTAAACTATCCGGCAATTTATTTCCCCCCCCCCTCTGTGTGCTCATCAAAAGGATGCTACTACTAAAGATTCGAACACTTTTGAGGTACAGATCTAATAGAATGACGAAAAAGGTTTGAGGGGCTGAATGGCCTACTCCTGTTCCTATTAATCCTATGACTTAGAAGTATATACTACTTGTTCTCCCATGGTGTTGCAAACTGGAGTCAAGACCAAGTGCAGTACTCAGTTCAAGCAGGGTTAAAGTCGAGGGGGATAATTGGATTGAGGTGGGGTAGGGTAGGAAGCAGAAGGAAGGGAGGAGGGATCAAATCATCCAATTACTCCAGGATTATCCTGGAGGCTAAGAAGTATCTTTCTGACAACTAACCACATCCTCCGCTTCCTTCAATGGCAACTGAGGAACTCGTTGATTTTCTTTGCGGTCCAAGCTCATCTTCATCAGCCTCCCCAACCTTCATTTCCTTTGCTACAATTCCTCCATAACACCGACATCTTGCATCTTTGGCACCAATCCTCCTCAATCCAACTCTTGACCGCAAAACCACCTTTCTTTGATCCTATGGTCGCAAGCATCATCAATGGCTCCCTCTCTAAGTTCAGTTCCCCCATCCATTCCAAGTTGCATCATGATCCCTTCCTCAAAAGGGTCATCCTTCACTCTTTTGTCCTCTCCAACTACTGCCCCGCTCTACCCTTCCTCTCTGAGGTCTTCATTGTTGCCACCAAGTGTTCACCTCTCCCACTACTCCTTGTATGAATCCCTTCAGTTCACTTTCTCCCCTGCCTACAGTACCATAGAATCATAGAATCATAGAAGTTACAACATGGAAACAGGCCCTTCGGCCCAACATGTCCATGTCGCCCAGTTTATACCACTAAGCTAGTCCCAATTGCCTGCACTTGGCCCATATCCCTCGATACCCATCTTCCCCATGTAACTGTCCAAATGCTTTTTAAAAGACAAAATTGTACCCGCCTCTACTACTGCCTCTGGCAGCTCGTTCCAGACACTCACCACCCTTTGAGTGAAAAAATTGCCCCTCTGGATCCTTTTGTATCTCTCCCCTCTCACCTTAAATCTGTGCCCCCTCGTTATAGACTCCCCTACCTTTGGGAAAAGATTTTGACTATCGACCTTATCTATGCCCCTCATTATTTTATAGACTTCTATAAGATCACCCCTTAACCTCCTACTCTCCAGGGAATAAAGTCCCAGTCTGTCTAACCTCTCCCTGTAAGTCAAACCATCAAGTCCCGGTAGCATCCTAGTAAATCTTTTCTGCACTCTTTCTAGTTTAATAATATCCTTTCTATAATAGGGTGACCAGAACTGTACACAGTACTCCAAGTGTGGCCTCACCAATGCCCTGTACAACTTCAACAAGACTACCAAGACTACCAAGGCTACCCTAATCAAAGTTACCAATCAGGACTGGACAGTTGCCAATGTAACATCTCTGCTCCAGAAGGAAGAAAGGGATAAACCAGGTAATTGTACAACAGGCAGTCTAAAACTAGCTGTGAGTAAAGTTTCTTGAGACCATAACACGAAGATACAATTAATACTCACTTAGAATGGCATAGGTTAATTAAGATTCTGCCAGCACAGATTTGTAAATGGCAAGCTATCCTATCAGTTTAATAGTTTTTTGAAAAAGTAAGAGAGTAACAATAAGGTGCCACAAAGGAGACTTGTTGACAAGGTTGTCTTGCAGTATATCAAAGAGAATATGGATAGGAGATTGGCTAAAGGGCAGAAAACAGTTGTAACTAATGGATATAAACAAAAGCTCAAAATCTGATACAGAAATAGAAAATGCTGGCAATAGACAGGCTGGTCAGCATCTGTGGCACGAACAGACAAGTTAACATTTCAGGTGTCGCCGCTTCGTCAGAACAATTCTGATAAAGGGTCTACACCAAAAAATCTAACTCATCTCTTCTCACCGCAAATGCTGACTGACCTACAGCACTTTTCCAGCGCTTTCTGCTTTTATGTTAGCGGTTAATGGATGATTTTTGGACTAGTAGGATATAAAGACAAATGTCCCCAAGAGCCAGTGTTGGGACCATTGTTCTTCTCAATATATAAAAGTGATGTAGACTCTTATGGGGCACAATATCAAAATTTGTTGACGACACAAAAACGTAAGTGATTTCAGCAGGACGTGAGATGAAATTTAATTAAGAGAAATGTGAGGTGACATATTTTGGAAGGAAGAATAGGTAAGATACACTGAAGGAGTCAAAGAGCAGACTTCCTTTGCCTTCGCTGGCCTACACTGGCTACTAGCCCCTGATGCATGAAGTTTCAAATTCCTCTACAGCTTCATTCCCTCCTCCCACAAATACTTCTGAAAACTCCTCCAGCTTTAGATCCCATCCCGTGACTTTGGTTCTGCAACTCTGACCATCTGTAAAACATTGGAACATAGGAACAGGAGTAGGCCATTCAGCCCCTCGTGCCTGCTCCGCCATTTGATAAGATCATGGCTGATCTGTGATCTAACTCCATATCCCCGCCTTTGGCCCATATCCCTTAATACCTTTGATTGTCAAAAAGCTATCTATCTCAGATTTAAATTTAGCAATCGAGCTGTGCATCCAGTCCCCGTCATTCACCAATGGTGCCAGTCTTCAGCCACCTCAGCCCCACCGTTTAGAACTCCCTCATACACCCTCCGGAGCTCACCATCTTTTCAACCAAGCATTCGGTCACCCATCCTAATCTCTCCCCAAAGGACTCAGCATCCATGCCCCTATCTATTCCTATTCATGCAAAAAAAAATCATAAAGAAAGCATTTAAAGATGTTGCTATAAATAGCAAGCGGTAGAAATCTTCCCCCAATGTCTTGCAAATGAGAAGTTCAGGGTTGGATCAGCTGCCTAATAATCTCACTTGAGGTTGAAGCTGAACAATTCTGTTAGTCCTGGAAAGAGTACAAGAGAGTGAGTGAGTATGAGAGAGTGAGTGAGTATGAGAGAGTGTGAAAGTGAGTGAGTGAGTGTGAAAGTGAGTGAGTGAGTGTGAAAGTGAGTGAGTGAGTGTGAAAGAAAGTGAGTGTGAAAGAAAGTGAGTGAGTGTGAAAGAAAGAAAGTGAGAGTGAGTGTGAAAGAAAGAGAGTGTGAGTGTGTGAGTGAGTGTGAAGGAGTGTGAGTGGCAGCAGCTCCAATACACTCTCAGGCACTGAACCTACACAACGCACTCCGGGCAGAAGGCCCCTGCACTCGGGGGACGGAGATCAGCAGCGCACCAGTGCCCGGTAACCACCAACACGGCCCACGGCCGCCGCCCCCGTACAACACTTTTTCATTCCTATACGAATATCCGGCCAGTCACAGCCGGGGCGGGGGCGGGGGCGGGGGCGGGGGGGCTAACCTTGGCTCATATTCACCACCCTTCCTTCCGCCTCTCGTGTCCGAATTTCAAATCCCTTCTCGCCGGCCGGGTAGACGGCGCGTCGCCGTAAGTCAACGCGCGCATGCGCCTTTCTGTCAGAGGCGCAGCTCGGTCTGCGCATGCCCGTACTTGTGCCATGACGTAACGAGCAGGGCGAAAAGCGCGGGTCTTGCGCATGCGCGCTATTTGCTCACCTGGAGGGTGGAGAGCCTGGGAGGCAGTGGTGGGATGATGAGTGACATTTGTGAGGAGTAAGAGTGAAAACCCACTTAAACAGAAGGAGTTGTTCTTATATTTTTTTTTTAAAAGTCATGTTTGAACCAAAATGCAGCTGCATTTGAGGAAGGTAGGAATTGCTGGATGGAGAAAGACCAAAGTCCATCCAGTTCCCCTTCCACCATCCTGGTGAGTCCCAAGATGCAACGATAATGGAATTGTTAACTAATCGTAGCAAACAATCTCTGTCAATTTTCCAACATATGCATCTACGCAGGGGTGCATAAGCTTCCAGTCTTTCGAGACCAATTGGCTATGTACAACAACAACTTGCATTTATCAAGCACCTTCAGCGTAGCAAAACCATAAAACCTCAAGGGTAGCACATTGTTATCACCGCTCATTTTTGGATTGTTGGGGGTTAAAGCTTGTAAAATGACCTTAACGCCCCAATGATGCCCAAAAATTATTGCCTTACACCACCCTCTGCTTCAATACCGTCCCAAACACGTTCCACCAAAATTATCTTCCTTAAGCCAACAAGTCTGCTGTACTGCCCACCCCAGAGCTTATCCCACTGACCTATAAATGAAAGCAGGTAGGCATAGCTTAGGTTTCCACGTAATTTCCATCCCAACTGCAAGCTACTATGAGTGATGGTATGAAAGAAAGACTTGTATTTATATAGCGCCTTTCACGACCTCGCCATCCCAAAGCGCTTTGCAGCCAATGAAGTGCTTTTGAAGTGCAGTCACTGTTGTAATGCATGAACAGCACAGTGGTATCCCCGAGGTAGATATTGCATTGGGAAGGCCAATTTTGAATTCCTGACTGAAGCTTTAGCAAAAACTTGTTCTGACGAAAGGTCATCGACCTGAAACATAAACTCTGTTTCTCTCTCCACAGTTGCTGCCTGACCTGCTGAGTGATATCAGCATTTTCTGTTTTTATTTAATTCCCAAAGGCTTTTGTACCTTGCTTTCATAATACAGAAGCTGCATTATTACATTTCATCATCCCAAGGCCATTAAGTTGCAAACATTTGCAGAAATGAACTCTGAAGTCTATGCAGTCAAGCAATATTTACTTTCCACAATAAAAGCTACCAATAATTTCTTACATTTAACTGCAATTATTTCTTGCCACCACGTCCGCCCTTTATGTGAGCTACCTTACTTACTCCAGCTCCTAATCTACTTCAATGAGGTGTTCCCTGATGATAAGAGTTTGAGAGGTTGGGAAGATTCCTCCGGACTCTTCAAGGACTGAGGTGACTTATCTCAGTGAAGCTCCTGTCATTGAGCACCCGTTTCTGCTTGCCATTCTCTTGCATTGTCAAGGGGTGCCAGATTTTTTTTTCGTTCATGGGATGTGGGCATCGCTGGCGAGGCCAGTATTTATTGCCCATCCCTAATTGCCCTTGAGAAGGTGGTGGTGAGCCGCCTTCTTGAACCACTGCAGTCCATTTGGTGAAGGTTCTCCCACAGTGCAGTTAGGTAGGGAGTTCCAGGATTTTGACCCAGTGACGATGAAGGAACGGCGATATATTTCCAAGTCGGGATGGTATGTGACTAGGAGGGGAATGTGCAGGTGGTGTTGTTCCCATGTGCCTGCTGTCCTTGTCCTTCTAGGTGGTAGAGGTCGCGGGTTTGGGAGGTGCTGTCGAAGAAGCCTTGGCAAGTTGCTGCAGTGCATCCTGTGGATGGAACACACTGCAGCCACGGTGCGCCGGTAGTGAAGGGAGTGAATGTTTAGGGTGGTGGATGGGGTGCCAATCAAGCAGGCTGCTTTGTCCTGGATGGTGTCGAGCTTCTTGAGTGTTGTTGGAGCTGCACTCATCCAGGCAAGTGGAGAGTATTCCATCACACTCCTGACTTGTGCCTTGTTGATGGCGGAAAGGCTTTGGAGAGTCAGGAGGTGAGTCACTCACCGCAGAATACCCAGCCTCTGACCTGCTCTTGTTGCCACATTATTTATGTGGCTGGTCCAGTTAAGTTTCTGGTCAATGGTGACCCCCAGGATGTTGATGGTGGGGGATTCGGCGATGGTAATGCTGTTGATTGTCAAGGGGAGGTGGTTAGACTCTCTCTTGTTGGAGATGGTCATTGCCTGGCACTTGTCTGGCGTGAATGTTACTTGCCACTTATGAGCCCAAGCCTGGATGTTGTCCAGGTCTTGCTGCATGCGGGCACGGACTGCTTCATTATCCGAGGGGTTACGAATGGAACTGAACATTGTGCAATCATCAGCGAACATCCCCATTTCTGACCTTATGACGGAGGGAAGGTCATTGATGAAGCAGCTGAAGATAGTTGGGCCTAGGACACTGCCCTGAGGAACACCAGCAGCAATGTCCTGGGGCTGAGATGATTGGCCTCCAACAACCACTGTGCTTTCTTTGTGCTAGGTATGACCCCAGCCACTGGAGAATTTTTCCCCTGATTCCCATGAATCAATTTTACTAGGGCTCCTTGGTGCCACACTCGGTCAAATGCTGCCTTGATGTCAAGGGCAGTCACTCTAACCTCACCTTTGGAATTCAGCTCTTTTGTCCATGTTTGGACCAAGGCTGTAATGAGGTCTGGAGCCGAGTGATCCTGGCGGAACCCAAACTGAGCATCGGTGAGCAGGTTATTGGTAAGTAAGTGTCACTTGATAGCACTGTCGACGACACCTTCCATCACTTTGCTGACCATTGAGAGTAGACTGATAGGGCGGTAATTGGCCGGATTGGATTTGTCCTGCTTTTTGCGGACAGGACATACCTGGGCAATTTTCCACATTGTCGGGTAGATGCCAGTGTTGTAGCTGTACTGGAACAGTTTGGCTAGAGGTGCGGCTAGTTCTGGAGCACAGGTCTTCAGCACTACAGCCGGGATGTTGTCGGGGCCCATAGCTTTTGCTGTATCTAGTGCACTCAACTGTTTCATGATATCACGTGGAGTGAATCGAATTGGCTGAAGACTGACTTTTGTGATGGTGAGGATATCGGGAGGAGGCCGAGATGGATCATCCACTCGGCACTTCTGGCTGAAGATGGTTGCAAACGCTTCTGCCTTGTCTTTTGCACTCACGTGCTGGACTCCGTCATCATTGAGGATGGGGATGTTTCCAGAGCCTCCTTCTCCCGTTAGTTATTTAACTGTCCACCACCATTCACGACTGGATGTGGCAGGACTGCAGAGTTTTGATCTGATCCGTTGGTTGTGGAATCACTTAGCTTTGTATTTAGCATGTTGCTTCTGCTGTTTAGTATGCATGTAGTCCTGTGTTGTAGCTTCACCAGGTTGGCACCTCATTTTTAGGTACATTCCTCATTGAACCTGGGTTGATCCCCTGGCTTGTTGGTAATGGTAGAGTGAGGAATATGCCGGGCCATGAGGTTACAGATTGTGCTGGAATACAATTCTGCTGCTGCTGATGGCCCACAATGCCTCATAGATGCCCAATTTTGAGCTGCTAGATCTGTTCTGAATCTATCCCATTGAGCACGGTGCTAGTGCCACACAACACGTTGGGTGGTGTTCTCAGTGCAAAGACAGGACTTCGCCTCTACAAGGACTGTGTGGTGGTCACTCCTACCAATGTCGTCATGATCTGAAGCCCCCTCAGCTGCTGGCATTGGAGGAAGCCTTAATGAAGTAGGTGCATTGTCATTATCATCAGAACAACAACTTCTGTGACCCCCTCCTTGCAGCCCACTGGTGCAGGGCACAGGATCACAGGTACTACTGGTTGGTGTCTTTACAGACTGGTCCCAATCACGTCTTGGAAGCCCTGTGAAAGTGTTGTGTTCAGGTTGACCATCAAGGCATCTCATGGAGCAATGTTAGCTGCCATTCCAGAAGCCACTAGTGCCCTAGAACCTCCTCCTGGCACCTTGTTGCTGAGGAAATCTCCTGGATCGTCACCCTCTCCAGGGTATTCTACAGCTTGAGCGAAATGTACCTGCGAAGTGTTGCAGATGCAAGCGATGGACACCTCGCACTTTATCATCTCAACCACATGTATAGAAACCATCTCCACTGCCTGCATGAGAACTTTGCTTCTGCACCATTCTTCCTTTGAATACTGGGCCCCTGAAATTTTGGTCCATAGGCTCCTCAGCCAAGGGTGTTTGTTTCTTCCCCCCTCTGTGGAGGAGATGGCACTCGCAGGGGTCAGCCGTGGCTCGGTGAGTAGCACTCTTGCCTCTCAGTGAAAAGGTTGTGGGTTCATGTCCCACTCCAGAGACTTGAGCACATAATCCAGGCTGACACTTTGCAGTACGGAGGGACCCATTGTGGCAGGAAATGTGAATTTACACAGTGGTTTGGAGTTATTTTTTTATTATTCGTTCATGGGATGTGGGCGTCACAGGTGAGACCGGCATTTATTGCCCATCCCTAATTGCCCTTGAGAAGGTGGTGGTGAGCCGCCTTCTTGAACCGCTGCAGTCCGTGTGGTGACGGTTCTCCCACAGTGCTGTTAGGAAGGGAGTTCCAGGATTTTGACCCAGCGACGATGAAGGAACGGCGATATATTTCCAAGTCGGGATGGTGTGTGACTTGGAGGGGAACGTGCAGGTGGTGTTGTTCCCATGTGCCTGCTGCTCTTGTCCTTCTAGGTGGTAGAGGTCGCGGGTTTGGGAGGTGCTGTCGAAGAAGCCTTGGCGAGTTGCTGCAGTGCATCCTGTGGATGGTACACATGATGCATTATTGTTTCTAGAAATTCCTTGTGAATAGGTCACTTTTCCTATCACCCATGCAATGAGACCAAGGGGGCATGAGAGGTGAGGAGGTGTGTCATGCCTCTTATCGTTCACATAGGACGTGCCTTCACTTTCCTTAGCCAACCTTGTGAGCTCATTAATCCTTTTCTCTGTGCTGCATGGTAGTTAGTGAGGCAGCACTCACTAACTACCATGCAGCACTCACTAACTATGCCACCTCCCTCCATAAGTTCTGGACCACCCTTTATGGAGATTCCTGCTCAGTCCCAGGGACACCTTCTCCCCTGGACCTTATTTCTGCATCAGTAAATCTGGCAGCACTTCCTGCTGCTGACCCCACCCACTGAGGCTGCTGCTCCCTCACTCATTGCTGCATTGTTCTGCTAGTCCTTGCCAAAAAAACATGTGCCCCTTTCATCAGCTGCAGCATTTTAAAAGCTTCAGCACCACTGAATTTCTCCTCTCCCAGCAGCAGTAAACCAATAGGCAGCAGTTTTACTACATAACCAATACAGGGAAGAAATAAGACACTAATCTCGATAATATGAAAACACTGCGGCCTGGAATTCCCTGTGTAGTTGCGCCCAAATATCCATTTTCCTCGTGGTTAATTGCAATTTTTTGAGCTTTTTTAAAATTTATCCTCATTGAGACCTGCACTGTATTTTCTTTTTCTTTGAATGGATATTTAAGGCATCAGTATAAGCCATGTTAAAAATCGAAAAGCTTCCCCGATTGCAGGTTCTGAAACATGCCGCACCTGATGTGCATGAATAATGATTAAATGAGTAGAAAGTTAAATTTTCAGACTTAAAGAAGAAATATATGGGGTGAGTTCAGCGCTTCCTTGGGCCCTGATTCTTTACACAGATTTCCGCTCATGTTACATTCGGGTGTATCCTAGTTAGATTTGCGGGAAATTTGAGCATAACTTGATATCAGCAGAACGGGCACATTCTCGGGCCTAACTTCCGGGTTGCACCCATGGAGGAAATTCCAGGCCTGTACATTAAAACCATGCATCTAGTAGTTTAAAACCAAGGCTAAAAATAACTTACCTGAGGAGAAGACAAATCACTGAGAAAAAAAAAACAAGATGGCAGCAGAGCTGGAAGAGAAAGTCCAGAAATGTTCTCCACAGTAATGTAAACATGCTACAATTATTGTAACAAGCTTACATAGGCAAAACCCACTATAATTGTAGATATAGAAATTTATAATGGGAACTGCACAGACAGGAAGTGTGCACAAACATAATATTTTAACTATATTGTGTGCTCATTCGTATGGATAATATTTAGCATATAAATTTTTTTATACTAATTGTTTTCACTTTCCTCCATGAGCAGTGCCACTGGGGATCTGCTAGTACTAAAATAAGCTTCATATTTTTACTCAGTTAGCATTTCCCATGGACTTATATGGGAAATGCAAACTGTTTTGGATGTCTCCCCACTAAAATAATCATTAAAAAGATACCAAGTGGATACAAGGATTTTTATTCTAAAAGTACAAATACAGAATAGAACCAGTATGGAAACATATGGAAAAAAACTGAAAACTTTCCAGAAGGCTATGACCAGGATAAGTATGTCCAAACAATGCAATCATATTTTGCAGCAATAAAAATCACAGATGCAGCTAAGAAACATTTCCGTGGGACTTAAATTTAAGGTTTAATGAGAAATTTAGCGTCCCCCCCAATCAAGTTGTTTATTGAACTGTCCAACCTGATGAACAAACATTTCAATCCAAAACTTCTGGTTATTACTGAACATTTCAAATTCCACCAGAGAATACAGGAGGAGGATGAGTTTCTTAAGTAGTTTTTGGCTGAACTGAGCAGACTGACTGCAAACTGTCAACTTGGTACATTGAAAGATAGAAAGAACTTGCATTCACAGAGTGGAGATCAGCTGCGGGAAACCACGACAGTCTGCTGCAGCGTAGTGTGACCAGACAGCTCGGCGCTAGCTGAACAACTTGTAAAAAAAAATGTTCTTATAGCACTGTATAGTGCACTGGGTGATCAATCACATCGGCTTCTAGCCCTTTAACTTTTAAATATTCCCTCCATAGGTGTGCATAGGAACAGGAGTAGGCCATACAGCCCCTCCAGCCTGTTCCGCCTTTCAATGTGATCATGGCTGATCTGTTCCTCGACCCCATTTACTCGCCTTGGCTCCATATCCCTTGATACCCTTACCCAACAAAATCTATCAATTTCAGTCTTGAAATTTTCAATTGACCCCCAGCATCCACAGCCTTTTTTTTGGGGGGTGGGGGGGGGGGGAAAAGAGTTCCACATTTCCACTGTCCTTCCTGTGAAGAATTGCTTCCTGATTTCACTCCTGAATGGTCTAGCTCTAATTTTAAGATTGTGCCCCCTTGTGCAGGATCCCCATCAGAGGAAGTAGTTTCTCGCTATCTGCTCCATCAAATCTCTATCATTTTAAACACCGCTATTACATCACCCATCAACCTTCTAATCTCAAAGGAATACAAGCCAGGGTGATGCAACCTATCCTCCTAATGTAACCCTTTAAGCCCTGGTATTATTTCAATTAATTTGCTCCTACCTTCCTCTCTCCTTTTTGTAAAATGGCCCCCTCGTGTGTAATATTCCCTTGAGTCAGACACATGACATATTACCTCAATAAGTTTGCTGGGTAAGCAATCTGTGTCGCGTACCGCCTGCAACGTGGCTGCAGTAAACATCAGACTCCAGACCTCAGGCCACCCCTGGGCAACACCACAGGAGATCTGCTAGTAGCTCCATAAATGAACCAATAACTGAAATAAAAACAGCAACTCGGTCAGCATCTCGAAGCAAAAAGGTGGGCTAATCTGAACATAGGATCATAGGAATAGACCATTCAGCCCCTCGAGGCTATTCCGCCATAGAATTAGATCATGGCTGACCTGTACTTCAACTCCATTTACCCGCCTTGGTTCCATATCCCTTAACACCCTCGCCTAACAAAAATCTATCAATCTCAGTTTTGAAATTTTCAATTGACCCCCAGCCTCAACAGCTTTTAGAGGGAGAAAGTTCCAGATTTCCAATACCAGTGGTACCAATCATCAGATTTTTCTCTCTCGATGCTAGCTGACCATTGTACATTTCCAGTGTTTTCTGTCTTTAATTTCAGATTTCCAGCATTTCTCTTTTGCCATCTCATCAATGAGCGGATTATTTCCTCAAAGCAAACATCAACCTTTGCCAAAGGCAGGTGTTACTCTCTTGGCATCCATTGTACAGCGCTAGTGAAGATTGCAGCTGCTGCGAAATTGTAGAGCGATACGTAGAAAGATTGTAATAGGGCCTGCGATTTAGTTTCTCAACCACAAAAGAATTCCCTAACTTATGTAGCATTTTACCACATCAAAATGTTTGAAAGCTATTGGCACAATGAGTCACTTTGAAGTGCAGTCATTCTGTGCCAGCAACATCCCACAAGCTAATAATGAGACGAGTGATCAGTTAATCTGTTTTTGTGGTATTGTTTGAGGGAGGAATGTTGGTGAGAATCCTGGAAGAGTTCCCTGCTCTTCAAACAGAATCCTTAACATCCATCTGAACCATCCAAACAGATCCCTCAGTTTTAATGCACGTTTAGATTCTGGTATGGGCTCAACCCCCACCCCCCAAACCTTCTGATCCAGAGGTTACTAACTGACCCTAGAAGGGTTTTGACAAAAGTTTAAAAAGCAGCACCAGACAGAAGTAAAATTTAAAAGGGCAACAACTGGGAGAAGTCGAGTGAAATAAAACAAAACCACGACAGTGAGAGTTATCATAAACATCGCACAGTTGAGCCTAAACCTGCCCTCACCCAACATGCATGCAGATGCACTTTCCAGCAGGGACCACTGAATTGCAATCAAGCGCAGCAACCAATTAGTTCACCACAGATCAGAGACAGGTGACCAAAAGCTTGGTCAAAGAGTTAGGTTTTAAGGAGCAACTTAAAAAGGAGAGGGGGGGGGGTTTAAGGGAGGGAATGAGAGTCTGTGTTCTGCTAACTTTCCATCGGATCATCTCCCACCATTTCTGTCACCCGCAGTGTGATCCTACAACTAAGCACATCATTGCCTCCCCTCTCAGCTTTCCAAAGGGACCGATCCCTCTGCAACACATTTGCTCACTCTTGGATTCCTCTAGCCCGTGGAGAAGCAGCCAAGACACTTCCCCTATGCAACTACAGCAGATGCAGTGCCCAACCATTTGCTTGTTTCTTCCCACATTGTCTGGGACCCCAGACAGTCTCTCCATGTGCAATGCCAACTTACACATATTTATTCTAATCCAGTACACTATAATTACCCTGCCATTTTCTCTGTATTGGGAGACAGATTGGGTAACCACTTTGACAACACATCTCTGCTTATCAGCAGCTATGATCTTGATCCTTGTCCTTTGTCAACACCTTCCCTACATGAACTCACTACAATTTAAACACCTACAAGGCTGCTTTCACCTCCCATAACTTCCCTGCAGTCTTTGGACATCACAGCTAACACACAAGCATTGTGACTTATAATAAACTGGATGATCAGGTGGTGACAGTTAGAATACTACAGCCTGGTCTTATGTTGTTTCCCCATCTTTATTTATAGACATCCTCATTATACCCATCTCACACCCGAGATCAGCTCACTTATAAATGGATACAAGAGAGTGCCCAATTGATATGCACCACCTGAATACAATTAATACTAATTGATATACATACAATTAACATGATTCAAACTGTCTCAACTCACACTGGCATCTCAATCTATTCCATTCACAATTCAGTTGGCACATCAGAGTCCATAAAGATGCCTTTCACAACAACAATTTACATTTGTGTAGAGCTCGTCAGAGTGTTTTACAAGGCAGGAAAGGAAACAACAAAACAGATATGGGGGTAAAAAGCTCAGCTTAGGGTCATACAGAACTCAGAGGCTGTGAACCATCAGATTCAGCTTGAGTGCTTAGCCAGGGAGGTTGATGCACTCGAAGGGAGAGAGCAGTGACACAAGAGTGGACCCACGGTTGAGAGGCAGCTCAGCAGAGTGGAGCGGTAAAGTGTCGAAGGCAGCAAAGAAGTCAAAGAGGATGAGAAGTTACAATGAGTCACAGTTGCAGTCACACAGGACGTTGGTGACTTTGACTGGGGCGGCCTCTGAGCTATAGCTGGATTGGAAACTGTCCATTCCAGTCTAAGAACCCTTTTAACAACGTGATAAGTGTTAATTACCGCCAGTCAACCTCTCTGACACTGAAAATTAACTATTACAAGCGTGGAGTCTCATTCCTTCAGGTTTTAATTGTTGTTCGAGATTTTAAAAAATGTAAAATTTTTAATTTATTTTTTTTACTTTTCCTTTCTGTCTCCTTTTTTTCCTCTTTCTCTTAATCCAATCTTTCCCTCTCTTTATTTCTCCCTCAGTACCTGATTTGACATTGAATCCACCCACTCTAATTTACACTTCCTTCTCAGTCCTTGTGCTGTTTATTTCACAATCCTTCAATCGGATTGCTAAAGGAGGTTCACAGTTGTTCACTCGGGTCCCAGATGCCCTGTCTCCCTCGCTGCGACGTTATCAGCTCGCACTTTCAGCAACTTGCAACGCAAAAAAAATTTAAAAACCTAAACCGGCTAGGGCAAGTCTAACTAACGGCAGGCGGTGTTAGATACCCTGCCATTGCAAATTATGGCCCAATATTGGAAGGACTTGAGAGGAAGTGGTGAGAGTGGAGAGTGCACAGTTGGGTGGCAACACACTACTCAGGATAACACGTACTCTATTTATATAACTTGCCGGCTCGGCTGGATGTTAAAGGATTAGCTCCATTTGTATAAATATCATGTCACTCTAGTAACCATGAGGTATGCACACTGTTTATAAATCACTTCTTCTCTTCACTGGCTGCAGTTTAAAAGCTGTGAAGATGAGATAAATCTTCTGTGTTTGTGAGAATCCTGCTGCGATTGTTAAATACAACCCAGCGCAACATCAGTCTGTCAACATTTGACTGGCACTGAATGAGCACAACTTGTCTGTAACCTGTATACACCAGGTCATAGTTTGTTTTAGCCGTTCAGTAAGCATACCTCATGTGGTTAACATCTGCAGTCTAGGAAAAGTGCAGCTGCTCTAGACACAGATATCTGCCTGTACAATAATGCATGAGGCACTAGTTTGACACTTTTCCGAGAGTTTTCTTGACTTTGCAAACCACTAATCAGGATCACTTATTATTTGGAATTCAAAGTGATCCTTATTAGTGTATCCCAATTAACTTTCCACCTTAATCAAATGTTATTATTTGTAATTCAAACATTTGATTAAGGTGGAAAGGTAATTGGGATGCATAGTGCTCTTAATACTGAGTACTTCAGATACCCAATACTCTGGAATTCCCTCCCTAAACCCCTCTGCTTCTCCACCTCACTCTCCTTTAAAAACATCCTCAAAACTAATCTCTTCGACCAAGCTTTTGGTCGCCCCTCCTAATCTCTCTGTTATGAACTCAAGTCTGCCACAGATGTCAACCTGGGTTGGGTGGAGTCAGCCACTCCTTTAAGTTGTATGGCTCAAGATGCAACTCGATGCATTTCTGGAGAGAGGAAGGATTGAGGGATATGATTAAAAGGCAGCTAGGTAGGGATAGAAGTAAACAAAAAAAGGATGAGCGAATTGAACCAAATACATTTTTCCTGTTCTTTCAAGTCTGTGTGTTCTTATTGATAATTCATAAGCAATGAACACTTCTGGTTTGTGTCAGTTGTATACATGTTGTGTAAAATGAACACAGAATGAAAAGCGACACAGTGTCTATTCTGCTTTTATAAATTCCACTTCATTCACATTGATTATCTTTACTCATGATGTGTCATGTCACCTTCCATGCTGTACTCTGCATACAGATATATAAGACGGTAGGGATGGTAAGGATGAGATCAAATGAGATTAAATGGGCTGGAGGGCCTTCTTCATCTGACTCTATCTTGTAATTTATGTGCAACAGAAACAATTTAAAATTAGTAATATAAATAGAATATACTAGTAAATTGCCCATGTCATTGCCTACGTTCAGTGGGTGAATGTAAGATTTGTTTACAGAAACTCCATCCACAGAGCCACCAAGTGATCAGATCCTGCAACTACATTGTGACAGTTGACATAACAAAATAGAATGGGAAGTATTGACATAGCAATTTACAATGGTAAATGTTGACAGAAAAAAGTGACCACACAGCATGGCATCAGGAAGTAAGGTTTGTAGACAGGCATATCATATGCAGGATTTTTAAAATATATAGATTAGGGCAGTTCCGGTAGTACTGATTTAAACTTCACTGCTAAGGATGGCTAACTATGTCCTCATTCAAAATTAAGTGAGTAACAAACAACATATCTAGAGAAGCTGGGATTGTTCTTCATAGACCAGGGGAGATTTAATAGAAGTGTTCAAAATTATGAGGGGTTTTGATGAAGTAGATATGGGGAAACTGTTTCCACTGGCGGATGGGTCGGAAACCAAAGGACACAGATTAAAGATAATTGTCAAAAGACCTGAAGGGAGATGAGGAGAATTTTTTTTACGCAGCAAATTGTTATGATCTAAAATGCACTGCCTTGAAAGGGTGGTGGAAGCAGATTCAATAGTAATTTTCAAAAGGGGAGAATTGGATATGTACTTGAAGGGGAAAAAATTGCAAGGCTATGGGGAAAGAGCAGGGGAGTGGGACTAATTGGATAGCTCTTTCAAAGAGCCAGGGCCAGCATGATGGGCTGAATGGTCGTCTTCTCTGTGCTGTACCATCACCAGAAGTGCTATTCCTGCCTTTTCCTTCATTACAACAGTGACTACACTTCAAAAAATACTTAATTGGCTTCATGGGACATTATGTCATGAAAGGCGCCATATAAATCCAAATTCTTTCTTCTTTCTTTATATGTCTGCACCTGTTCTGATTTTTTTTGACAGTAAATTTAAAATCAAAGGGAGAATATTAGTTCTCAGTTTTTTCATGTTGTTCAATACTGTACAGTTTCACTGGCTACTGTACTGTGATGGGGCTTTGAGATTATTTTTTCCCTAGCAGACATTTTATGCGCATCAAGGTGTTAATGCTGAGCAATGGAATTCCTCCCATTTCAGGCACCCAGTGTCAGCATCAAGCACTTCCAGGCTAGATGCAGCAGGCCTGGAGACAGAGTAAAGCTTCCTCCATTCTCGGGTTGCCAACTCTGGCTGGATGTATTCCTGAAGGTTTCATCACATGACCGCCTCCCTCCAACTGCCCCTCCCCCACGCACCACCCTCCCACACCAGTTGGAAAGCGGATAGTCTCTTCATGACCTGTTTGGATGATTCTTGACTGTCAGTCAAACATCCCGTTCTTTCCCAACTCCAACCCTTTTTATATCTAATAAGCAAAAGTGTTGAAAGAGATTTTTTTTTCATGCCTCTGTGATTTTTCTCCTGGGTTTTGCTCCCAGC
Organism: Heptranchias perlo; assembly: GCF_035084215.1. Taxonomy (NCBI): domain Eukaryota; kingdom Metazoa; phylum Chordata; class Chondrichthyes; order Hexanchiformes; family Hexanchidae; genus Heptranchias; species Heptranchias perlo. The sequence continues at coordinate 11,684,279 of NC_090331.1, read as the reverse complement.
AGTGTCCTGGAGATTAATTTTCAATTCCTGGACACTCCAGTACAACCCTGCCTCTCCCATGAGATTACTTGGCTGTGGGGGTGATGAAGGGAGGAAGGGAGGAAGTATTTAGTCATGATGCTCTGGCCATCAGGAATGTGGGGCAGGCTTGATGGACCAGCGGACCTTTTCCTGCCCATCAATTTCTTACATTCGTATGTTGGCAACCCTACTCCCTGCTGTACCAACATGCATCAGCCCCAACTTCAGAAGAACGCCCCCTGCTGCACCCGTGTGATAGTTCTTTTTCTTCATTTCCCAACATCCTGTTGCCAATTGGTGTCAAATTAGGGACAGGTTTGTGCAGTAGGCCCATGCCCACTAGGAAATGGAGTGAGACTGGCCAAACTCATTTCACATAGGACCCTTACAGGTGGCAGTCAGAGGAGATATTCATCTCACCAGCCTGGGCTGGATTTGAAAAAAAAAAGAACGAAAGACTTGCATTTATCTAGCGCCTCTCACGACCTCAGGACGTCCCAAAGCGCTTTACAGCCAATGAAGTATTATTGAAGCGTGGTCTCCGTTGCAATGTTGGAAACGCAGCAGCCAATTTGCACTCAGCAAGTTCTCACAAACAGCAATGTGATAATGACTGGATAATCTGTGTTTTCAGTGATGTTAGTACAGTATAAATATTGGTCACGACTTTGGGGAGATCTCCCTTCCTCTTCAAAATAGTGCCCCAGGATGTTTTATGTCCATCTGAGAGGGCTTTGGTTTAATATCTCATCTGAGCAACAGCACCTCTAACAATGTACCATACTGGAGTGTTAGTGTAAATTTTATGGTCTAACTTCTGGGGCAAGGAATTGAACCCACAACTTTCTAACTCTAGAGGCAAGAGTGCTACTCAATGAGCCACAGCTGATACCTTCTTGTTTTATATATATATTAAAACCCAGCTCTTTGACCCCTCCAAATGTCTCCTTCTTTGGTTGTTGTCAAGCAATATCCAGCCACAGAGAAAAGTGGAATTCCTGACCTATTGATCCAATCAATGGCAGTTTCCTACCATTGCTCATTGCTAACGTCTCTGGCAGAGATTTTCCTCTTCCCACGGCCTGCAACTTTCCGCCCATTTGGGAAATTCCTGGTTTCTGTCTCTGTGCTGTGCAGACAAGGAAGAGCCCAGGTTCAATCCCCAGTTTGTGCTGAACTTTAGCACCCTCTAAACCTAGTGGCACAGGCTGGGGTCTCCCTACGTTAGGAGAGGAAGATCCGGCAAGGTTTCTGCTTCTGCCCGCTATACAGTGACCCCCCCCCCCCCCCTCGAAATGTGCGGACATCAGATGGGGAGAGGATCGGGTGCGGTTGTGGCGCCTGCCACAGCTGATCAGCCTACTGACACGATCAAGCCTCATGCATGAAGAACGGCCATTTGGACAAGGTAAGGGAGAGCAACTCTGCCTGTGGAACAGAACTCCAGCGGGGGAGCCGATTCCTTCAGCAGAGGAAAGGGAAATTGGCGAGAGATTAAAACAAAACAACACAGACAAGAGGGTCGATTTTAACCCTACCCGCCTGGCAGAAACCAGGCAGGTTAGTTGCCCACTCAGAATTCGTCCCTTTGCTGCCACCTGCGGTCTCAACTTACGGGGGTCTGCAGGCGGCTGAGGCTCCTGCCTAAAGAAGGTGGGGTCCTCATGAATTTACGCACATTAGGGTCCTAATAAGTCAATAAGCCCCTGATTGTATTTTAACCCGGGGCTTGAGCAGGGAGACCATCACAGCTTTCCCACCAGGTGGAAGGTTGGCAGCTGACTGGAGGGGTGCAGATGTCCTGCAAGTTAAGTGTACCTTTGTGGGGCCGGGTAGTGCAGTTTTGCTCCTCCGGGCTCCACAAGGAGGTCCTCCCTTTCACGGGACTCCCCCTCTTCCCACCCGGGGGACCCTCCCGAAACCCCCTCCCTGTGCAGCTTCCCTGCTTGCCAGCGAGCCTTCCTGTGGCGCCAGCCGCCCGAACTTCCTGTCCCGCCCGGCGGCCAGCTGCCGCTTTCTGCCCGTTTCGGGCGGGCAGCTGACCGGTGGCACGATAATGAAGCCCAGGAATACAAAAAAAAGAACACCCCAGGCCTTCAAACGTAGGCCAGCGAGTGTGTCTTGCATTCGGTCCGCGCACTGGGGGTTAAAATCGACCCCGAGGTTCTCCAAACCTAACTTTCCAAATCTTCATTGTTACCAGTGCTCCGAGATATATAGATTTATTCTGCTTCCGCAACTCCCACGGTGAAACCATTTGAAGGTTAAACAAGGCCTGCTCTATCCATCAACAGAACGAGGACAGCTGCTGAGAGAATGGCTGGTGTCAGGTGCCCCGCGGCAGTCAGACCATTTCCTTTACTCGCAGATGGCCCTAATAAACTCAGCTGCAGATGTAAACAGCGACACTTTAAACAAAACGCTTCAACATCTGAAGAGCAGCCTTGTGTATCGTCAAGCTTACAAAAACAGTTGGCCTGGCCTCTGCCTGTTCACAACCACATAACAATGATTCAGTGCTGCCTTGCGATGTTATATTGGCATGCCGTGCTGGGTTGTTCTGCTCCCCACCCCCCCCCTCCCCCAACATGTAAGCAGCATCTTGCGTGCACGGTGGAACCGAATTACTGTGGGAGTGTTGTTCCAGCCCTCACAGGGTCGGATGCAACTATCACTCTTCTTCATGGTCTTGACTGAGTTGTCTAAGATTGTCCCAGAAACTAGTTGAGTTCTACAGAATAGGATAGAGCTTTAAGATCATGAAAGGGTTTGATAGGCTGGACAGAGAGAAAATGCTTCCACTTGTGGGGGAGACCAAAACTAGAGGTCATAAATATAAAATAGCCGCTAATAAATCCAATAGGGAATTCAGGAGAAACTTCTTTACCCAAAGAGTGGTAAGAATGTGGAACTCGCTACCACATGGAGTAGTTGAGGCAAATAGCATAGCTGCATTTAAGAGGGAGCTAGATAAACACATGAGGGAGAAAGGAATAGAAGGATATGCTGCTAGGGTTAGATGAAGTAGGGAGGGAGGAAGCTCATGTGGAGCATAAACGCCGGCATAGACCAGTTGAACCGAATGACCTGTTTCTGTGCTGTAGTTTCGATGTAACTCGATGTTGACTGGGAATCATAGAAATTACAGCACAAAAGGAGGCCATTCAGCCTCTCACACCTGTACCAGTACTAGCTCTTCAACTGGAGCTAACTACTCTTTTCCTGCTCTTTCCCCGCACCTTTTTACATTCCTGATTTTTCCAATTTCCTTTTAAATAAAGTTGTAGTCACAGCCTCAACAGTAACCTAGGGGAAAGCATTCTATGTTTCCAATAACGCTTTGCATGAGAACATTTCTTCTAACTTTGCCCTGCGTTTTTCGAGTGCTAATCCTCCATCTACACTCCCTTGTTGCCAATTCTTCAAAGTCCAATAGATTCCCCCCCACCCCCCACACCATAACCTTCTCTGTTCCAGTGAAAGAAGCCCCGGTTTTTCGAATCTTATAGGCTGCCTTGGCTCTCCTCGCTTGATGTACAAGGCTAACCATTTAATGTTTTTGTGCTTCTTGGAACATGCGCAGCTTCTTTTTGAAGTGTTTTGATCAGATGCCAATTTGAGCTGCCAAAGTACTTTGTAACTGTTCATAACATAAGAGTCGTCTATCAAACAGTTTGCAGTACTTTTCAGTGACGTGTGTCTCTATGAATCCATCAATTCCCAGAACATGTACAAATTCCAGTGTTTTGGTTGTGGATGACTTCACATTCAGACGGCCAACGTTTTCTCAACATTTAGTTTGTTGCAGGTTATTTTGACTCAACGCACACCCATTTCCTTGGGAATCTGATTTAACTCAGAGCTGCAAAGGTGTTCTGACCAGGCCTTAGCAAATGGCTTCCATCAAACAATACGTCCTCACCTGAACTTGGATGTGGAAATATTGTTTTAAAACCACATCACTGAAGCTACAGCTAACTTCAGTTGTGGTTTGAGTAGCGCTATGCTAAAGGACAGTGATTTGTCACAGGAAACTTCATTGAAAATCATGGGCAGCTGAGGATGAAATTGGGAAAATCACACTTCTGGCTCCTTTTGCACAACCTAATGCGGCAGTACAGCCATGACTGACGGTAGCTCTTCTTGACATCGCCCCGAGTTCTCTCAGCTGATTTCCCAAGTGTGCGCCTGAAGTACCTACATGGACAGCGTAATTTCCGTGATAAAGTTGTAAACGAAAGGATAAAGTGGAGAAACGGCAATGTTTACTGAAGAGTTGGATGGCAGGATCAGCGTTTATGAAATCAGATGATGAGCTGCTCCCAATGCTGAGTGAGCCAGTATGCTCACTGAAATCTCTTGCTGCCGATTCATTGCCGTCCCTTTTCTGCTCTCTCGCACAAGACGAATTTATACCCCTTTGGGTCTGCAGTCCCAGCTTCCTTTGGGAAGAGGAGCATCAGCACACATTAATCCTCCGACAAAGGAAGGTAAATGCACACACCAATCTGTAGATGTGAATGTGCGGGTACCATCGAGTGGGCACAGGCAGCCTGAATGGCCTGGATTCCTTTGCTGGCCCTCCTCTTCTTCCTCGAGAAAAGCCTAGGAATTCTCAGTGGGAAACCCATTGGTACTGGTGGCAAAGAAAAGATGCAGCAGAACAATTGGCAAAAAGTGCCAGCAGAAGGAACGCAATCAAGAAATGGCTGAAATACACTTACCTTAACATTACTGTGCTCTTTAAGTGAACTTCCATTAACTTACCATTAATCAACCAACCCTGGACATCCACTTAACATTGACATCCTGCACACACAAAAGTAAGGAAATGGCACTCAAGATTTCCCTGTCCACATTTTTATATCCATATGAAGCTCCTGCCTGTTATAGGTGGGAGCTTCCTGCCCCTGATTTTTTGTGTTTTTGTGTGTGACACCAAGAAGGCAGAGATCCCTCATCTTTACCTATCCTGGTGAACAGGTCACCATCTCTTTTACCAACACTGTGGGGCAGCCACTGGTGAATTTTGCCACCACTTCCAACCTCACTATGATTTTCGGAGTAATATGTTGCACACATGTTGAAATATGCGGACTTCTCCTTTTCAGTTAAGACTAGTGTTTTGTGAAATGCAGATAATTGGTGACGTTCACCCAAATCTTTGCTAATTTCCCAGAGTCTTGTCATTATACATTCCCTGTGTCCCATTCATTTCCCCTCAGATATGTTGAAACAGGTGAGAACTCATAGGGTTGGCTGTTGTGCAAGACACAATTTGCCTTTTCATGTATGTTAGTGCAAATTGACCATTAGGAATCATGTTTGTATAACAGGTACATGTCAGTTTGGAACTAGGAAGATGCAGTGAGGCATTGGGAGTCACTTTAAAGCTTAACCATCTCATGGAGATTGAGGGTTTCTTTGAAAAAAAAGTTCTTTCCAATTTTTTAGCTCTTGAGTCTATTCTTGATTCTTTTAATGGTTATCTCTGTTTACTTCCTTTCACAAAGTAGCTTTTTAAAATGTATTTGAAATCTCCTTTGTCTCTGTTTATTTACAGTTGCTTCCCTGTACCTCTGGTCCCTGTACCTCTGGTCCCTCTCCGCCATATTGATGATTTGCTCCTGCCCATGCCTCTGATCCAGTCCCCCTCATCCTATCCACCGCCTCTCATTCCCTCTTCCTCCTCCAATGCCTCTGCTCTGACACCACCACCACCACCACCACCACCACCACCATTTCTTAGTTTCTGGTTCCTTGCTCTCATCCTTTACTTGTATCACCACAAATCAGCTTGGCTCAGTTGGTAGTACTCTTGCCTTGGAGTTAGAAGATTATGTATTCAAGCTCCACTCCAGGACTTAAACATATAATTTAGGCTGATACTTCAGTGCAGTACTGAGGGAGTGCTGCATTGTCAGAGGTCCAATCTTTTGGATGAAACATTAAAATGAGGCCCCATCTGAATGGTCAGTTGGATAGAAAAGATACAAGAAACTATTCAAAGACGTGCAATGGAGTTCTCCCAGTGTCCTGGCCAACGATTATCCTTCAACCAACACAACCCAAAACAGATTAACTGGTCATTTATCTCATTGCTGTTTGTGGGGCTTTGCTGTGCACAAGTTGGTTGCCGTGTTTGCCTATATAACAACAGTGACTATGCTTCAAAAGTAATCTATTGGCGGTGAAGCACTTTGGGATGTCCTGTGGATGTGAAATGCACAGTATAAATGCTAGTTCTTTCTTTGATTCTGCTACCACTCGCCCAGTAACAAAGCATTAAGGATGGCTATCTGAAAGTGAGGATAGCACTTGTGAATATAACCAGTGTAATTTAACAGACTGATTTCATGGGACAGTAGTCTTTAATTCTTGAGACTTAACATTGAGGAGGGGGTCAAATCAGAAGGAAAAATCAACCTGCCCTGTCAGAAATTAAATCCAAAGCAAAGAAAGAACGTGCATCTATATAAAGCAATTTAGGTTTAACTGTACAAATTTCAATGTTTTATTTTAACCTTTGAAAGTATGGATATTTTAGGGACCTCCCGCCCGACATTGTTGCTGACTTATACTAAATGCTCTTTCCCAAAACCACTTTGTTATGTCAAAATGAACAGACAGGGCCTTGATCCTTGAGTGCTGGGGGTTGGGAACAAACACAGAGGAAAAGGAAATACATCCTGTAACATCACTGAAGAGGCAGAGGTTACATCGTGGTTGCAATGTTTATCACTGATATTATCAGCAATTTCTTCTATCTTCTGTTTGAGTTCTGTCTTCCCTCCCTCCCAACCAATGTTGCACCAAGTCTATTACTTTTTAATTAACTTTGGTGGTCGATACGGTTCCTGGTTCAGTTGATCTATTTTCTTTGAGATTGAAACTTCCCCTTTCTGAGTACTTTTCTCCTCTACTACTTTATAATTAAGTCCCCTGAGCAATGCAATGTCCAAGACCAAAAGGGCAAGTGATTGACCTGCTCCAATTGCTGCTGAGAAACTGGAGCTGCATAAATAGCTCAAGAGCAAGAGCAGCCCAGGGGTGATGGTCCCTCCATTCTTCCCTCTTCCTCATCTCAACTTGACATCTCTGCAGGGCAGCGCAGCTAAAGTTGAAACTCAGTGCTTAAGAATGAGAGGAAATTGGTCTTATCTTACTTTTCAACTGTGTCAAATGATCGTCCTTAAATCTGTTTTCACATTGCAAGTTTATCTCGTGAGTAGCTTAGCCATACAGCCGGGTTCAATCCCCGGTTCTGTTCTCAATTAACTGATCTTAACCAGGGCATCATTACAATTGACCTCAGAACCCTGAGTTCAGGAGGAGAAGAGTGGCCTGAGTTCCCACTGCTGATCATTATCCAGTAATCCCTGCTGAAGGTGCACATGTGGATGTTGGGTGAGGACAGGATCAGTGGGGATGACTCCTATGGTTGAATAGTAGCCTGACTCATTGTCAAGGTTCACACATGAAAAATGACCTACCAGATAATGACTGGAATCATGAAACAGTACGCCAGCAAAAAGTCAACTCCTTCAGGAGAGAAGAAGAGAACATGGCTATCCCACCGAGAGATTTCAGGACATGACAATTAACGTAAGGATTTTCATCTAATAAGGATTATGTTCTGTGAAAGAGTTGGACAATGTCCTTAGAGTGACTCTAAGTAAGTTGGCAAAACAATGGCAAATGGCGTTCCATCTGGGCACATGTGAGATCATCCACTTTGGACCCAGGAAAGATAAATCGGAGTATTTTCTAAATGGCGAGAAATTAGGGACTGTAGAAAAGCAAATGGATTTGGGAGTCCAAGTACATAAATCACTAAAAGCCAGTAGACAGGTACAAAAAGCAATCAAAAAGGCTAATGGAATGTGGGCCTTTATTTATAGCGGGCTGGAATTTTTTTTTAATGCGTTCATGGGATGAGTGTCGCTGGCAAGGCCAGCATTTATTGCCCATCCCCAATTGCCCTTGAGAAGGTGGTGGTGAGCCACTTTCTTGAACCGCTGCAGTCGGTGTGGTCAAGGTATATAAAAGGTAGGAATTTACGCTTCAGTTGTATAGATCCTTGGTCAGACCCCATCTGGAGTACTACGTTCAGTTGTGGGCCCCGCACTTCAGGAAGGATACATTGGCCTTGGAGGGGGTACAGCGCAGATTCACCAGAATGATACTGGGGCTTAGAGGGTTAAATAATGAGGATAGGTTGCATAAACTTGGCTTGTATTCCCTTGAGTATAGGAGATTGAGGGGTGATCTGATTGAGGTGTTTAAAATGTTAGAAGGATTTGATAAGTTAGATGCAGAGAAACTATTTACTCTGGTGGGAGATTATCAAGAACCAGGGGACATAATCTTAAAATTAGAGCTAGGCCATTCAGGAGCAAAATCAGGAAGCACTTTTTCACACAAAGGGTAGAAGAAATTTGGAACTCCCTCCTTCAGAAGACTGTGGATGCTGGGGGACAATTGGAGATTCCAAGACTGAGATCGATAGATTTTTGTTAGGTAAGGGGATCAAGGCGCACAGAGCAAAGGCGGGGAAAGTGGAGTTGAGATGCAGATCAGCCTTGATCTAATTGAATGGCAGAGCAGGCTCGAGGGGCTGAATGGCCTCCTCCTGTTCCTGTAGAGTCTATGAAGCATTTCAAATCTTGCCCAATCAGTCAGGGATGGGAAGAGTAGTGCTGAGCTGTCAAATGTTTTTAATTCAGAAGCTTCCAAAACAAAATCACTGACCACCACCCCAGCCCCCCAAACCTCCCCACCCCCCCCCCCCCCCACAACCTTTGCTTTAAACATCCTCGTTTGTTATAGAAAAACCATGAGGTTCTGGAGCATAATTACTTTTAACTTTTACATTTTAAAACCTCCTTCACTCTTGGCCTATTAACATGACAGGACCACGAACTGTGATTCCGACTGTCATATTTTAAATTGCAAAAACAAAAACATGCCCAGAAGGTTCAGAGAGAAGAGAAACAAATGAATGTTTTTCACTTTGCTGTGCATTCAATTAAATGAATAGATGAATAAGTACCCACTGTAATTGTGATTAATCCATCAACTGCGTGAAAGAATGATGCTGTAACAGCTCAGCTACTGAAAAAATTAAGTCCCATGTATTTTAACAAAGTCAGATCACGGGTAGAATGTTTAAACAATCAAAGTTAATTTATTCAGATGGACATAAAAGCAAAGAGTTCTCCCAGTGTCCGAGCAAGGATTCATCACTCAACCAATACGACCACAACATATTAACCAGTCATTCATCTTGTTGCTGTTTGTGGAAGCTTATTGAAGACAAATTGGCTGATTACAAAACCAGCGGTGATTGCACTTCAAAAGTAATTTGAAGGAAAAATTCACGGGGCTATGGGGAAAGAGCAGGGCAGTGAGACTAATTGAATGGCTCTTTCAAAGAGCTGGCACAGGCACGGTGAACCGAATGGCCTCCTTCCGTGCTGTATGATTCTACGATTCTAATTCATTGACTGTGAAGCACTTTGGGACATAGTGAAGAAAAGAAAGGCACTGTATAAATGCAAGGTTTCTCCATTCTATTCAATTCAAGATGTGGAGATGCCGGTGATGGACTGGGGTTGACAATTGTAAACAATTTTACAACACCAAGTTATAGTCCAGCAATTTTATTTTAAATTCACAAGCTTTCGGAGGCTTCCTCCTTCCTCAGGTGAACGATGTCGAAATGAAATCCTCGAAATGAAATCGCATTTATAATTCACAGAACAATGCTTGGTGATTACAGACAGTTTTTTCAACTGCCCGTTGCCAAGGCAATCAGTGTGCAGACAGACAGGTGTTACCTGCCAGGTCTCACAGAATATACAAATCACCAAAAAAAACAACAAACAAAAAAAAACAGAGATAGAGAGGTAGAAACATAGAAAAGACAGCAACTGACCCGTTATATTAAAAACAGATAACATTTGTTCGCTGGTGGGGTAACGTGTAGCGTGACATGAACCCAAGATCCCGGTTGAGGCCGTCCTCATGGGTGCGGAACTTGGCTATCAATTTCTGCTCGACGATTTTGCGTTGTCGTGTGTCTCGAAGGCCGCCTTGGAGTACGCTTACCCGAAGGTCGGTGGATGAATGTCCATGACTGCTGAAGTGTTCCCTGACTGGGAGGGAACCCTCCTGTTTGGCGATTGTTGCGCGGTGTCCGTTCATCCGTTGTCGCAGCGTCTGCATGGTCTCGCCAATGTACCATGCTCTGGGGCATCCTTTCCTGCAACGTATGAGGTAGACAACGTTGGCCGAGTCACAGGAGTATGAACCATGCACCTAGTGGGTGGTGTCCTCTCGTGTGATGGTGGTATCTGTGTCGATGATCTGGCATGTCTTGCAGAGGTTACCGTGGCAGGGTTGTGTGGTGTCGTGGACGCTGTTCTCTTGAAAGCTAGGTAATTTGCTGCGAACGATGGTCTGTTTGAGGTTGGGTGGCTGTTTAAAGGCGAGTAGTGGAGGTGTGGGGATGGCCATAGCGAGGTGTTCGTCGTCATTGAAGACATGTTGAAGGCTGCGGAGAACATGGCGTAGTTTCTCCGCTCCGGGGAAGTACTGGACAACAAAGGGTACTCTGTTGGTTGCGTCCCGTGTTAGTCTCCTGAGGAGGTCTATGCGATTTTTTGCTGTGGCCCGTCGGAACTGTCGATTGATGAGTCGAGCGTCATATCCCGTTCTTACTAGGGCGTCTTTCAGCGTCTGTAGGTGTCCATCGCGTTCCTCCTCGTCTGAGCAGACCCAGTGTATTCGCAGGGCCTGTCCATAGGGGATGGCCTCTTTGACGTGGTTAGGGTGGAAGCTGGAAAAGTGGAGCATCGTGAGGTTGTCTGTGGGCTTGCGGTAGAGTGAGGTGCTGAGGTGCCCGTCTTTGATGGAGATTCGTGTGTCCAAGAAAGAAACTGATTCTGAGGAGTAGTCCATGGTGAGCTTGATGGTGGGATGGAACTTGTTGATGTTGTCGTGTAGTCTCTTTAGTGATTCCTTGCCGTGGGTCCATAGAAAGAAAATGTCGTCAATGTATCTGGTGTATAGTGTTGGTTGGAGGTCTTGTGCAGTGAAGAAGTCCTGCTCGAACTTGTGCATGAAAATGTTGGCGTATTGGGGTGCGAATTTGGTCCCCATGGCTGTTCCATGTGTTTGGGTAAAGAACTGGTTATCGAAGGTGAAGACATTGTGATCCAGGATGAAGCGGATGAGTTGTAGGATGGCGTCCGGAGATTGGCTGTTGTTGGTGTTGAGTATTGATGCTGTCGCAGCGATGCCGTCATCGTGGGGGATACTGGTGTATAGTGCCGAGACGTCCATCGTGGTGAGAAGTGTTCCTGGTTCAACTGGTCCGTGGGTACTGAGTTTTTGTAGGAAGTCTGTAGTGTCGCGACAGAAGCTGGGGGTTCCCTGTACGATGGGTTTCAGGATGCCCTCGATGTATCCAGAGAGGTTCTCACACAGGGTTCCGTTGCCTGATACGATAGGACGTCCGGGTGTGTTGGCTTTGTGTATCTTTGGGAGGCAGTAGAAGTCTCCCACGCGGGGAGTACGTGGGATGAGAGTGCGTAGGATGCTTTGAAGGTCTGGATCGAAGGTCTTGATCAGTTTGTTGAGCTGGTGGGTTTGTTCTTTGGTCGGATCTGCGGGTAACCGTCTGTAGTGTTTCTGGTTGTCCAGTTGTCGGTATGCTTCTTTGCAATAGTCCGTTCTGTTCTGTATGACTATGGCTCCTCCTTTGTCCGCTGGTTTGATGACGATGTTGCGGTTGGTCTTGAGAGCGTTGATGGCGTTGCGTTGTGCTCGGGTGACATTCTGGACTGTCTTCTGAGTGCGCCTGATGAATCTGGCATTGATGCATTTCCTGACAGCTTGAGCATACATGTCCAGCTGAGGGCAGCGACCCTCCGGAGGAGTCCAGTTTGACTCTTTCCTCTTCTGCTGTTCCGGAACGTCGATTGTCTCATTGGGTTCGCTGCTGAAATCTTGGGGTTTGTGGTAGAATTCCCGGAGCCTCATTCTCCTGATGAATTCCTCTGTGTCCGCCGCGAGACTAGTGGGGTCCATTTTGGTAGTGGGGCAGAAATTGAGCCCTCGGCTGAGAACTTCGATTTCGTCTGGTTGAAGGGTGTGGTCGGACAAATTGACGATAGACTTCCCTGTGGTTGCAACCGTGGTACCAGGGGAAGCTTGGTCGATGCTGGTGGTGATGCCGAGTTTCTCAAGCTTCCTGCTCTTGGTTTTCATGTAGGCAGCGTAGTTCCGTTGCCTCGTCTGTTTGGCGGTATATCGTAGCTGGTCTGCTGTGTCCTGAGTACAGGTTGAGAGTATGGACTCTATCTTGGTTTCGAGGTTGTGGCGTCTGCTGTAGAGTTGGTGTATGAGATGGTTGCGGACTGTGCGAGAGGTACGGCGGCAGAGTCTCTCAGCGTAATTCAATTCAAAGAAGTGATCATTGCAGGAACAAACCCAGGCACAGTTGATGAGGTGTGAACTTTCACGGGTTAAAATTTGTAGCTTTAAAAAAAGGTGAAAAACGGGTTAAACAGTAGAAATTTTAGGAAACGTATGAACAGGTGTAAGCCAATCAACCCCTCGAGTCTGTTCCACCGTTCAGTTAGATCATGCCTGATCTGTACCTCAACTCCATTTATCCTCCTTTGCTCCATATACCTTCATATCCAAAAAAAATCTATCATTCTCATTCTTGCAAATTTTAATTGACTCAACATTCACAGCCTTTTGGGGGAGAAAATTCCAGATTGCCACTATCCTTTGTGTGAAAAAAGTGCTTCTCGATTTCACTCCTAAATGGCCTAGCTCTAATTTTAAGATTATGCCCTCTTGTTCTGGATTCCCCTACCAGAGGAAATAGTTTCTCTGTATCGACCCTATCAAATCCCTTTATCATTTCAAACACCTCAATTAAATCATTCCTCAACGTTCAAAACTCAAGGGAATACAAACCAAGTTTATGCAACCTGCCCTCATAATTTAACCTTTCAAAGCCCCGACACCATCCAAGATAAAGCAGCCCGCTTGATTGGCACCCCATCCACCACCCTAAACATTCACTCCCTTCACCACCGGCGCACAGTGGCTGCAATGTGTACCATTCACAGGATGCACTGCAGCAACTCGCCAAGGCTTCTTCGACAGCACCTCCCAAACCCACGACCTCTAACACCTAGAAGGACAAGAGCAGCAGGCACATGGGAACAACATCATCTGCACGTTCCCCTCCAAGTCACACACCATCCCGACTTGGAAATATATCGCCATTCCTTCATCGTTGCTGGGTCAAAATCCTGGAACTCCCTTCCTAACAGCACTGTGGGAGAACCGTCACCACACGGACTGCAGCGGTTCAAGAAGGCGGCTCACCACCACCTTCTCAAGGGCAATTAGGGATGGGCAATAAATGCCGGCCTCGCCAGCGACACCCACATCTCATGAACGAATTTAAAAAAATCATTCTGGTGAAATGTGCTGTACCCCTTCCAAGGCCAACATATTTTTCCTGATGTTTGGTGCCCAAAACTGAACAGATGGGGTCTGACCAAGGTTCTATACAACTGAACATCACTTCCTCACTTCTGAGTTCCAACTCCCTTGAGGTAGCATAGTGGTTATTTTACTGGACTAATAATCCAGAGGCCTGGACTAATAATCCAGGGTCGTAAGTTCAAATCCCGCCATGGCAGCAATTCAATTAATTAAATAAAATCTGGAATTAAAATACCAGTATCAGTAATGGTGCCATGAAACGACCGGATTGTCGTAAAAACCCATCTGGTTCACTAATACCCTTCAGGGAAGGAAACCTGCCGTCCTTACCCAGTCTGGCCTATATGTGACTCCGGACCCACAGCAATGTGGTTGATTCTTTAATTGCCCTCTGAAATGGCCTAGCAAGCTACTCAGTTGTAAAATCTCGCGAAAAAAAGTCACAATAAGAATAAAACCGGAAGGACCACCCGGCATCGGATCACTAGGCACCGAACACGACAAAGGCAAACCAAGTCCAGTCGACCCTGCAAAGTCCTCCTCACTAACATCTGGGGACTTGTGCCAAAATTGGGAAGCTGTCCCACAGACTAGTCAAGTAACAGCCTGACATAGCCATACTCACAGAATCATACCTTTCAGCCAACATCCCAGACTCTTCCATCACCATCCCTGGGTATGTCTTGTCCCACCAGCAGGACAGACCGACCAGAGGTGGTGGTACAGTGATATACAGTCAGGAGGGAGTGGCCCTGGGAGTCCTCAACATTGACTCTAGACCCCATGAAATCTTATGGCATCAGGTCAAACATGGGCAAGGAAACCTCCTGCTGATTACCACCTACCGCCCTCCCTCAGCTGATGAATCAGTCCTCCTCCATGTTGAACACCACTTGGAGGAAGCACTCAGGGTAGCAAGGGCACAGAATGTATTCTGGGTGGGGGACTTCAATGTCCATCACCAAGAGTGGCTCGGTAGCACCACTACTTGCCGAGTCCTGAAGGACATAGCTGCCAGACTGGGCCTGCGGCAGGTGGTGAGCGAACCAACACGAGGGAAAAACTTACTTGACCTCATCCTTATCAATCTACCTGGCGTAGATGCATCTGTCCATGACAGTATTGGTAGGAGTGACCACCGCACAAGTCCTCGTGGAGACGAAGTCCCGTCTTCGCACTGAGGACACCATCCAACGTGTTGTGTGGCACTACCACTGTGCTAAATGGGATAGATTCAGAACAGATCTAGCAGCTCAAAACTGGGCAACCATGAGGCGCTGTGGGCCATCAGCAGCAGCAGAATTGTATTCCAGCACAATCTGTAACCTCATGGCCCGGCATATTCCTCACTCTACCATTACCAACAAGCCAGGGGATCAATCCTGGTTCAATGAGGAGTGTAGAAGAGCATGCCAGGAGCAGCACCAGGCATACCTAAAAATGAGGTACCAACCTGGTGAAACTACAACTCGGGACTACATGCATGCTAAACAGCGGAAGCAACATGCTATAGACAGAGCTAAGCGATTCCACAACCAACGGATCAGATCAAAGCTCTGCAGTCCTGCCACATCCAGTCGTGAATGGTGGTGGACAATTAAACAACTAACGGGAGGAGGAGGCTCTGCAAACATCCCCATCCTCAATGATGGCGGAGTCCAGCATGTGAGTGCAAAAGACAAGGCTGAAGCGTTTGCAACCATCTTCAGCCAGAAGTGCCGAGTGGATGATCCATCTCGGCCTCCTCCCGATATCCCCACCATCACAGAAGCCAGTCTTCAACCAATTCGATTCACTCCACGTGATATCAAGAAACGGCTGAGTGAACTGGATACAGCAAAGGCTATGGGCCCCGACAACATTCCGGCTGTATTGCTGAAGACTTGTGCTCCAGAACTAGCTGTGCCTCTAACCAAGCTGCTCCATTACAGCGACAACACTGGCATCTACCCGACAATGTGGAAAATTGCCCAGGTATGTCCTGTCCACAAAAAGCAGGACAAATCCAATCCAGCCAATTACCACCCCATCAGTCTACTCTCAATCATCAGCAAAGTGATGGAAGGTGTCGTCGACAGTGCTATCAAATGGCACTTACTCACCAATAACCTGCTCACCGATGCTCAGTTTGGGTTCCGCCAGGACTATTCGGCTCTAGACCTCATTACAGCCTTGGCCAAACATGGACAAAAGAGCTGAATTCCAGGGGTGAGGTGAGAGTGACTGCCCTTGACATCAAGGCAGCATTTGACCGAGTGTGGCACCAAGGAGCCCTAGTAAAATTGAAGTCAATGGGAATCAGGGGGAAAACTCTCCAGTGGCTGGAGTCATACCTAGCACAAAGGAAGATGGTAGTGGTTGTTGGAAGCCAATCATCTCAGCCCCAGGACATTGCTGCAGGAGTTCCTCAGGTCAGTGTCCTCGGCCCAACCATCTTCAGCTGCTTCATCAATGACCTTCCCTCCATCATAAGGTCAGAAATGGGGATGTTCGCTGATGATTGCACAGTGTTCAGTTCCATTCGCAACCCCTCAAATAATGAAGCAGTCCGAGCCCACATGCAGCAAGACCTGGACAACATCCAGGCTTGGGCTCATAAGTGGCAAGTAACATTCGCACCAGACAAGTGCCAGGCAATCACCATCTCCAACAAGAGAGAGTCTAACCACCTCCCCATGACATTCAACGGCATTACCATCGCCGAATCCCCCACCATCAACATCCTGCGGGTCTCCATTGACCCGAAACTTCCAACTGGACCAGCCATATATATACTGTGGCGACAAGAGCAGGTCAGAGGCTGGGTATTCTGCGGCGAGTGACTCACCTCCTGACTCCCCAAAGCCTTTCCACCATCTACAAGGCACAACTCAGGAGTAATGTAAGGAATCTTACAACACCAGGTTATAGTCCAACAAATTTATTTTAAAATCACAAGCTTTCGGAGATTATCCCCTTCGTCAGATGAATGAGTGAAAAGGTTCTCAAATCGCATATCTTATGCTATGTTGGGACAGCATCACACCAATCAAAAGGTGTCGTTGTTATTCAAACAGGCCAGTCACAGAGAACAGCACGTCCCAGTACACTGGATATACATTGTGTCGATTACACAGGCAGGCAGAAAGAAACTCAAAATGGCAGAGAGAGAGAGAGAATATTAAAAAACATATAATTTTTTTCCCCCTTTTTGCTGGTGGGGTTACGTGTAGCGTGACATGAACCCAAGATCCCGGTTGAGGCCGTCCTCATGGCTGCGGAACTTGGCTATCAACTTCTGCTCGACGATTTTGCGTTGTCGTGTGTCTCGAAGGCCGCCTTGGAGAACGCTTACCCGAAGATCGGTGGCTGAATGTCCTTGACTGCTAAAGTGTTCCCCGACTGGGAGGGAACCCTCCTGTCTGGCGATTGTTGCGCGGTGTCCGTTCATCCGTTGTCGCAGTGTCTGCATGGTCTCGCCAATGTACCATGCTCCGGGGCATCCTTTCCTGCAACGTATGAGGTAGACAACGTTGGCCGAGTCACAGGACTATGAACCATGTACCTGGTGGGTGGTGTCCTCTCGTGTGATGGTGGTATCCGTGTCGATGATCTGGCATGTCTTGCAGAGGTTGCCGTGGCAGGGTTGTGTGGTGTCGTGGATGCTGTTCTCCACGGCAACCTCTGCAAGACATGCCAGATCATCGACACGGATACCACCATCACACGAGAGGACACCACCCACCAGGTACATGGTTCATACTCCTGTGACTCGGCCAACGTTGTCTACCTCATACGTTGCAGGAAAGGATGCCCCGGAGCATGGTACATTGGCGAGACCATGCAGACACTGCGACAACGGATGAACGGACACCGCGCAACAATCGCCAGACAGAAGGGTTCCCTCCCAGTCGGGGAACACTTTAGCAGTCAAGGTCATTCAGCCACCGATCTTCGGGTAAGTGTTCTCCAAGGCGGCCTTCGAGACACACGACAACGCAAAATCGTCGAGCAGAAGTTGATAGCCAAGTTCCGCACCCATGAGGACGGCCTCAACCGGGATCTTGGGTTCATGTCACGCTACACGTAACCCCACCAGCAAAAAGGGGGAAAAAAATTATATGTTTTTTAATATTCTCTCTCTCTCTCTCTCTGCCATTTTGAATTTCTTTCTGCCTGCCTGTGTAATCGACACAATGTATATCCAGTGTACTGGGACGTGCTGTTCTCTGTGACTGGCCTGTTTGAATAACAACGACACCTTTTGATTGGTGTGATGCTGTCCCAACATAGTATAAGATATGCGATTTGAGAACCTTTTCACTCATTCATCTGACGAAGGGGATAATCTCCGAAAGCTTGTGATTTTAAAATAAATTTGTTGGACTATAACCTGGTGTTGTAAGATTCCTTACATTTGTCCACCCCAGTCCATCACCGGCATCTCCACATCATGGCAACTCAGGAGTGTGATGGAATACTCTCCACTTGCCTGCATGAGTGCAGCTCCAACAACACTCAAGAAGCTGGACACCATCCAGGACAAAGCAGCCCACTTGATTGGCACCCCATCCACCACCCTAAACAGTCACTCCCTTCACCAATGGTGCACAGTGGCTGCAGTGTGTACCATCCACAGGATGCACTGCAGCAACTCGCCAAGGCTTCTTCAACAGTACCTCCCAAACCTGCGACCTCTACCACCTAGAAGGACAAGAGCAGCGGGCACATGGGAACAACACCACCTGCACGTTCCCCTCCAAGTCACACACCATCCCGACTTGGAAATATATCGTCGTTCCTTCATCGTCGCTGGGTCAAAATCCTGGAACTCCCTTCCTAACAGCACTGTGGGAGAACCTTCACCACACGGACTGCAGCGGTTGAAGAAGGCGGCTCACCACCACCTTCTCAAGGGCAATTAGGGATGAGCAATAAATGCCGGCCTCGCCAGCGACGCCCACATCCCATGAACAAATTTTTTTTTAAAATTCCAATAGCGATTTGGATGATTTTTGTACCTGTGCACTAGATTTCAGTAATTTGTGTAACTGGTCAGTTAAATCCATTTGCTCCTACACAGCTCCTCGTCTCTCTCACCATCAAGAACATATTCCAATATTTCTTTCTCAAATCGAAAGTGGATGACCTCACAGTTCCTCACATTGGACACCATCTGCCATAGTTTTGCCAACTCACTTAATCTGTCCACGTCCTTTGTAACTGCCTGCTCCCATTTACACAACTTAATGTGCCTCCTAACTCAGTCATCAAGCAAAATTAGGACACTGGGCCAGATGTTGAATTGAATGTTCAGTGCCACCTTTTGCCTATACATTTTGTATTTAAAATATTCAAAATTTGAAAGAAACAAATAGGAACATAGGCCATTCAGCCCCTCGAGCATGATCTCTATTCAATGAGATCATGGCTGATCTGTATCCTAACTCCATCCACCTGCCTTGAATCCATATCCGTGAATACCTTTGGCTAGCAAATGTCTATCGATCTCAGTTTAAAATTATTAATTTTTTTTTATTATTCGTTCATGGGGTGTGGGTGTCGCTGGCGATGCCGGCATTTATTGCCCATCCCTAATTGCCCTTGAGAAGGTGGTGGTGAGCTGCCTTCTTGAACCGCTGCAGTCCGTGTGGTGAAGGTTCTCCCACAGTGCTGTTAGGAAGGGAGTTCCAGGATTTTGACTCAGCGACGATGAAGGAATGGCGATATATTTCCAAGTCGGGATGGTGTGTGACTTGGAGGGGAATGTGCAGGTAGTGTTGTTCCCATGTACCTGTTCCTCTTGTCCTTCTAAGCGGTACAGGTCGTGGGTTTGGGAGGTGCTGTCAAAGAAGCCTTGGCGAGTTGCTGGAGTGCATCCTGTGGATGGTACACACTGCAGCCACAGTGCGCCGGTGGTGAAGGGAGTGAATGTTTAGGGTGGTGGATGGGGTGCCAATCAAGCGGGCTGCTTTGTCCTGGATGGTGTCAAGCTTCTTGAGTGTTGTTGGAGCTGCACTCGTCCAGGCAAGTGGAGAGTATTCCATCACACTCCTGACTTACATAAGAACATAAGAAATAGGAGCAGGTGTAGGCCAATCGGTCCCTTGAGCCTGCTCCGCCATTCAATAAGATCATGGCTGATCTGATCCTAACCTCAAATCTAAATTCATGTCCAATTTCCTGCCCGCTCCCCGTAACCCCTAATTCCCTTTACTTCTAGGAAACTGTCTATTTCTGTTTTAAATTTATTTAATGATGTAGCTTCCACACCTTCCTGGGGCAGCAAATTCCACAGACCTACTACCCTCTGAGTGAAGAAGTTTCTCCTCATCTCAGTTTTGAAAGAGCAGCCCCTTATTCTAAGATTATGCCCCCTAGTTCTAGTTTCACCCATCCTTGGGAACATCCTTACCGCATCCACCCGATCAAGCCCCTTCACAATCTTATATGTTTCAATAAGATTGCCTGTCATTCTTCTGAACTCCAATGAGTAGAGTCCCAATCTACTCAACCTCTCCTCATATGTCCGCCCCCTCATCCCCGGGATTAACCGAGTGAACCTTCTTTGTACTGCCTCGAGAGCAAGTATGTCTTTTCTTAAGTATGGACACCAAAACTGTATGCAGTATTCCAGGTGCGGTCTCACCAATACCTTATATAACTGCAGCAATACCTCCCTGTTTTTATATTCTATCCCCCTAGCAATAAAAGCCAACATTTCATTGGCCTTCTTGATCACCTGCTGCACCTGCATGCTAACTTTTTGATTTTCTTGCACGAGGACCCCCAGATCCCTTTGTACTGCAGTACTTTCCAGTTTCTCGCCATTAAGATAATAACTTGCTCTCTGATTTTTCCTGCCAAAGATGGTGCCTTGTAGATGGTGGAAAGGCTTTGGGGAGTCAGGAGGTGAGTCACTCGCCACAGAATATCCAGCCTCTGACCTGCTTTTGTAGCCACAGTATTTATATGGCTGGTCCAGTTAAGTTTCTGGTCAATGGTGACCCCCAGGATGTTGATGGTGGGGGATTCGGCGATGGTAATGCCATTGAATGTCAAGGGGAGGTGGTTGGACTCTCTCTTGTTGGAGATGGTCATTGCCTGGCACTTATCTGGTGCGAATGTTACTTGCCACTTATGAGCCCAAGCCTGGATGTTGTCCAGGTCTTGCTGCATGTAGGCTCGGACTGCTTCATTATTTGAGGGGTTGCGAATGGAACTGAACACTGTGCAATCATCAGCGAACATCCCCATTTCTGACCTTATGATGGAGGGAAGTTCATTGATGAAGCTGCTGAAGATGGTTGGGCCTAGGACACTGCCCTGAGGAACTCCTGCAGCAATGTCCTGGGGCTGAGATGATTGGCTTCCAACAACCACTACCATCTTCCTTTGTGCTAGGTATGACTCCAGCCACAGGAGAGTTTTCCCCCTGATTCACATTGACTTCAATTTTACTAGGGCTCCTTGGTGCCACACTCGGTCAAATGCTGCCTTGATGTCAAGGGCAGCCACTCTCACCTCACCTCTGGAATTCAGCTCTTTTGTCCATGTTTGGACCAAGGCTGTAATGAGGTCTGGAGCGAAGTGGTCCTGGCGGAACCCAAACTGAGCATCGGTGAGCAGGTTATTGGTGAGTAAGTGCTGCTTGATAGCACTGTCGACGACACCTTCCATCACTTTGCTGATGATTGAGAGTAGACTGATGGGGCAGTAATTGGCCGGATTGGATTTGTCCTGCTTTTTATGGACAGGACATACCTGGGCAATTTTCCACATTGTCGGGTAGATGCCAGTGTTGTAGCTGTCATGGAACAGCTTGGCTAGAGGCGCAGCTAGTTCTGGAGCACAAGTCTTCAGCACTGCAGTCGGAATGTTGTCGGGGCCCATAGCCTTTGCTGTATCCAGTGCACTCAGCCGTTTCTTGATATCACGTGGAGTGAATCAAATTGGCTGAAGACTGGCTTCTGTGATGGTGGGGATATCAAGAGGAGGCCGAGATGGATCATCCACTCGGCACTTCTGGCTGAAGATGGTTGCAAACGCTTCAGCCTTGTCTTTTGCACTCACATGCTGGACTCCGCCATCATTGAGGATGGGGATGTTTGCAGAGCCTCCTCCTCCCGTCAGTTGTTTAATTGTCCACCACCATTCACGACTGGATGTGGCAGGACTGCAGCCTCTACTGTTTTTTCATGAAGAAGTGTTTCCTAACTTCTCTCCTGAATGGCCTGGCTCTGATTTTAAGGTTTTGTCCCTTTGTCCTAGACTCCTCCACCAGTGGAAAAAGTTTCTCTCTATCTACCCTATCAATTCCTTTCAAATTCCTAAAAATCTCAATCAAATCACCCTTCCAGGGAATACTAGCCTCGTTTATGTAATCTCTCCTCATAATCTAACTCTTGGAGCCCTGGTAACATTCTGTTGAATCTACGCTGCTCTCCTTCCAAGGCCAATATATCCTTTCTAAGGTGTGGTGCCCAGAACTGTACACAGAGCTCCAGATGTGGTCTAACCAGAACTTTGTACAGCTGTAGTAAAACTTCCTCCCCTTTATATTCTAGCCCTGTAGTTATAAAGGCTAACATTCCATTAGCTTTTTTGATTATTTTTTGTACCTGACCACTACATTTTAGTGATCTGTGTATGGGAACCCCTAAATCTCTTTGGACCTCCACTGTTCCGAGCTTTTCACCATTTAAAAAATACTCGGATCGATCCTTTTTTAATCCAAAATGGATGATCTCACACTTAACTGCGTTGAGATCCAACTGCCACAGTTTTGCCCACGTACTTAATCTATCAATGTCTCTTTGTAACTTTATGTTCTCGTCCACAATACTTACTATGCCACCAGTCTTTGTGTCATCGACAAACTTGGATATATGGCTCTCTATTGTGTTATCTAAGTCATTATTAAGTCTTCCTACCAAAATGTATCACGCAGAGAAGTGCAAGTGATACAGTTTGGTAGGAAGAACGAGGAGAGGCAATATAAATTGAAGGGTACAATTCTAAAGGGGGTGCAGGAACAGAGAGACCTGGGGGTATACTTGCACAAATCGCTGAAGATGGCAGGGCAGGTTGAGAAAGCGATTAAAAAGTCATACGGGATCCTAGGCTTTATAAGTTGAGGCATGGAGTACAAAAGCAAGAAAGTTATGATGAACCTTTATAAAACACTGGTTCGGCCACAACTGGAGTATTGTGTCCATTTCTGGGCACTACACTTTAAGAAGGATGTGAAGGCCTTAGAGAGGGTGCAGAAAAGATTTACTAGAATGGTTCCAGGGATGCGGGACTTCAATTATGTGTTTAGACTGGAGAAGCTGGGATTGTTCTCCTTAGAGCAGGGAAGGTTGAGAGGAGATTTGATAGAGGTGTTCAAAATCATGAGGGGTCCAGACAGACTAGATAGATAGAAACCATTCCCATTGGCAAAAAGGTCGAGAACCAGAGGACACAGATTTAAAGTGATTGGCAAAAGAACCAAAGACAACATGAGGAAAAACTTTTTTAAGCAGCAAGTGGTTATGATCTGGAATGCACTGCCTGAAAGGGTGGTGGAGGCAGATTAAATTGTGGCTTTCAAAAGGGAATTGGATAAGTACTTGAATGGAAAAAACTTGCAGGGCTATGGGGAAAGGGCGAGGGAGTGGGACTCGCTGGATTGTTCTTGCAGAGAGCCGGCACGGGCTTGACAGGCCGAATGGCCTCCTTCTGTGCTGTAACCATTCTATGATTCAATCCTATTAATAAATATAGTGAATAGTTGAAGCCCAGCACAGATCCTTGTGGGACACCACTGGTCACTTCCTTCCAATTTGAGTACATACCCATTATCCCTACTCTCTGTCTTCTACTGCCTAACCAATCTCCTTACAAGGTCAATAATTTGCCTTCAATTGCATGTGCTTTAATTTTAGCTAACAGTCTCTTATGTGGAACTTTATCCGATGCCTTCTGGAAATCCATATAAACTACATCCATAGACATTCCCCTGCCTACTTTAGGTATTTCCTCAAAAAATTCAATTAGGTTAGTTAGACATGACCTACCCTTTACAAATCCACGTTGACTCTCTCTAATCAGCTCAAAATTTCTCTAAGTGCTCAGTCTCTCTGTCATTAATTATAGATTCCAAATGTTACTTTGTCCACACTAGCCAGCAATGTGTAATAATATGGAATGCATGGCGAGGATATTAGATCTGGGCTCTGACCTCCGTCACACTGCTATGCCCATGGGTTATCAGGTCAGTCTCATTGCTTAAAGCTGAATTTGAATTTGTATTGAACAGCTCCCATCAAATAAGCTACTATTAGCTTGAGTCATATGAATTATGAATACCAGTAGATCTCCCATTGTAACTTGGAGGATACAGTAGAAATTTGTGAAAGATGTGGTTAGATACAGTGAATAGTGGTAAAGTCTTTTTGTTTGATTGATTCCCAGAAAATTTGAGCCAATCAAATTCTTTTTGATTGGTTCAAAATTTAAGCTAATCAGTATCGCTGTGAAATAATTTGTTTTAATTGATATCTGAGAAATCAGAAAAGTGGAACAGATTTATTTGTGGTACGGACACATTTGAAATGTGGTCTGGGTTATTATATACTGTTACTTGCCAAAAAGCAAACTTACATTTGTATAGGGTTCTTTACATTAGAGAACATCACAGGACATTAAAACCATAGAGAATATACAGCGTAGATTTACCACGAAGGTGCCAGGGATGAGAAGCTAAAGTTATGAGGAGAGGCTGGTGATACTAGGACTGTTTCCACTGGAGCAGAGGAGGCTTGGAGATTTAATAGATGTTTTTAAACTTATGATGGGTTTTGAAAGAGTGAAAAGGGCAAAACTATTTCCTCTGCATGGACAGTCAGTGATGAGGGGTCATCAATTTAAATCCTCACTGAGGAGCCAGGAGAGCGGTTAAGAGAAACCTTTTATACAGAGGGTTGTTCGAGCATGGAATGCTTTGCCACAGGGAGTGGTTGCAGCAGAAACCATTGCAATCTTTTAAGGGAAAATTTTTCATTCAAAGGAAGGTACAGGGCTATGCGGAAAAAAAACATTCAGCCCATCTTGATTCTTCTATCCCCAGATAGATCCTAAGGCCATCCCATTGGTACATGGGAACAACACCACCTGCACGTTCCCCTCCAAGTCACACACCATCCCGACTTGGAAATATATCGGCCGTTCCTTCATCGTCGCTGGGTCAAAATCCTGGAACTCCCTTCCTAACAGCACTGTGGGAGAACCTTCACCACGCGGACTGCAGCGGTTCAAGCAAGAAGGCGGCTCACCGCCACCTTCTCGAGGGCAATTGGGGATGGGCAATAAACGCCGGCCTCGCCAGCGACGCCCACGTCCCATGAATATATAAAAAAAAAAGCATCCAGTTGTTTCCTGGTTGCAGGGATTTTTTTTTTTGCTGCTGCCAATGCTGGAAGTTCATTCCACATCCTGATCACTCCTGACGTGAAGAAGAATTTTACAGCGTAGGTGAGAGACTGGAAAGAAGTTAAACAAAAAAAAAAGGGAGAGGGGGGGCAAAGATTCTGAGCTGCAACCCACCCCCTGGCCAAGCGGCGCGCATGCGTGGTGGTCCAGCAGGCGGCGCGCATGCGTGGTGGTCCAGCAGGCGGCGCGCATGCGTGGTGGTCCAGCAGGCGGCGATGGTGCGTAGCTGTGGCGCGCATGCTCGGAGGGTCGGCAAGGACGTTGTTTTGATTTGTGAGAGCGGAGCGGTCAGCTGAGGGAGGAGGGGGTGGGGGGAAGCGGGTTACCTAGGCAACAGTCCGGCTGATTCGGCCTGTTGGGTTGGTGGAAAGTGGGTGCTCGGTCCCTCGCTGGCTTGCGTGATGTGGGCGCCCGAGGAGGAGAGGCAGCCCCTGCTGGGCCCGGCCGCGGCCTGTGTGGGCAGCCGGCTGTACGGGCGCCGCTGGCTGATCCTGGCCGTCTTCTCCCTGCTGGGCTTCCTGCAGGGCTTGGTGTGGAACTCGTGGGGTCCCATCCAGAACTCGGCCAAGCAGGCCCTGGGCTTCACCACGCTGGACATCACGCTGCTGGTGCTGTGGGGTCCCATTGGCTTCCTGCCCTGTTTCATCTTCATGTGGCTGATGGACAAAAAAGGTAAGAGTAAAGTGGGAGGGGTGGGGAGGGGGGCAGGTGGCTGGAGGGAGGGTGATTGCGAGGGGGCAGGTGGCTGGTAGGAGGGCCATGGGGCGGGGGGGCAGGCGGCTGGTAGGAGGGCCATGGGGCGGGGGGGCAGGCGGCTGGTAGGAGGGGCGGGGGCAGGTGGCTGGTAGGAGGGCCATGGGGCGGGGGCAGGCGGCTGGTAGGAGGGCCATGGGGCGGGGGCAGGTGGCTGGTAGGAGGGCCATGGGGCGGGGGCAGGCGGCTGGTAGGAGGGCCATGGGGCGGGGGGGCAGGCGGCTGGTAGGAGGGGCAGGCGGCTGGTAGGAGGGCCATGGGGCAGGGGCAGGCGGCTGGTAGGAGGGCGATGGGGCGGGGGCAGGCGGCTGGTAGGAGGGCCATGGGGCGGGGGCAGGCGGCTGGTAGGAGGGCCATGGGGCGGGGGCAGGCGGCTGGTAGGAGGGCCATGGGGCGGGGGGGCAGGCGGCTGGTAGGAGGGGCAGGCGGCTGGTAGGAGGGCCATGGGGCAGGGGCAGGCGGCTGGTAGGAGGGCGATGGGGCGGGGGCAGGCGGCTGGTAGGAGGGCCATGGGGCGGGGGCAGGCGGCTGGTAGGAGGGCCATGGGGCGGGGGGGCAGGCGGCTGGTAGGAGGGGCAGGCGGCTGGTAGGAGGGGCAGGCGGCTGGTAGGAGGGCCATGGGGCAGGGGCAGGCGGCTGGTAGGAGGGCCATGGGGCGGGGGCAGGCGGCTGGTAGGAGGGCCATGGGGCGGGGGCAGGCGGCTGGTAGGAGGGCCATGGGGCGGGGGCAGGCGGCTGGTAGGAGGGTCATGGGGCGGGGGGGCAGGCGGCTGGTAGGAGGGCGATTGTGCGGGGGGGCAGGCGGCTGGTAGGAGGGCGATTGTGCGGGGGGTCAGGCGGCTGGTAGGAGGGCGATTGTGCGGGGGCAGGCGGCTGGTAGGAGGGCGATTGTGCGGGGGGGCAGGTGGCTGGTAGGAGGGCGATGGGGCGGGGGCAGGCGGCTGGTAGGAGGGCGATGGGGCGGGGTGCAGGCGGCTGGTAGGAGGGCGATGGGGCGGGGGCAGGCGGCTGGTAGGAGGGCGATGGGGCGGGGGCAGGCGGCTGGTAGGAGGGCGATGGGGCGGGGGCAGGCGGCTGGTAGGAGGGCGATGGGGCGGGGGGCAGGCGGCTGGTAGGAGGGCGATGGGGCGGGGGGCAGGCGGCTGGTAGGAGGGCGATGGGGCGGGGGCAGGCGGCTGGTAGGAGGGCGATGGGGCGGGGGCAGGCGGCTGGTAGGAGGGCGATGGGGCGGGGGCAGGCGGCTGGTAGGAGGGCGATGGGGCGGGGGCAGGCGGCTGGTAGGAGGGCGATGGGGCGGGGGCAGGCGGCTGGTAGGAGGGCGATGGGGCGGGGGCAGGCGGCTGGTAGGAGGGCGATGGGGCGGGGGCAGGCGGCTGGTAGGAGGGCGATGGGGCGGGGGCAGGCGGCTGGTAGGAGGGCGATGGGGCGGGGGCAGGCGGCTGGTAGGAGGGCGATGGGGCGGGGGCAGGCGGCTGGTAGGAGGGCGATGGGGCGGGGGCAGGCGGCTGGTAGGAGGGCGATGGGGCGGGGGCAGGCGGCTGGTAGGAGGGCGATGGGGCGGGGGCAGGCGGCTGGTAGGAGGGCGATGGGGCGGGGGCAGGCGGCTGGTAGGAGGGCGATGGGGCGGGGGCAGGCGGCTGGTAGGAGGGCGATGGGGCGGGGGCAGGCGGCTGGTAGGAGGGCGATGGGGCGGGGGCAGGCGGCTGGTAGGAGGGCGATGGGGCGGGGGCAGGCGGCTGGTAGGAGGGCGATGGGGCGGGGGCAGGCGGCTGGAGGGAGGGCGATTGTGTTGGGGGGGTGCAGGCGGCTGGAGGGAGGGTGATTGTGTTGGGGGGGGTGCAGGCGGTTGGTAGGAGGGCGATGGGGTGGGGGCAGGCGGCTGGAGGGAGGGCGATTGTGTTGGGGGGGTGCAGGCGGCTGGAGGGAGGGTGATTGTGTTGGGGGGGGTGCAGGCGGTTGGTAGGAGGGCGATGGGGTGGGGGCAGGCGGCTGGAGTGAGGGCGATTGTGTTGCAGGGGGTGCAGGCGGCTGGAGGGAGGGCGATTGTGTGGGGGGGTCGGGCGGCTGGAGGGAGGGCGATTGTGTGGGGGGGTCGGGCGGCTGGAGGGAGGGCGATTGTGTTGGGGGCGGGGGGGGGGGGGAGGGCGATGGGAAAGGGAATGAGCGAGTTCTTCCTGGTGTTCTGGCCAATATTTATCCCTCAACCAACATCGCTAAAAACAGATTATCTGGTCATTTATCTCATTGCTGTTTGTGGGACCTTGCTGTGCACAAATTGCCTGCTGCGTTTCCTACATTACAACAGTGATTACACTTCAAAAGTACTTCATTAGCTGTAAAGTGTTTTGGCATGTCCTGAAGTTGTGCAAGGCTGTATATAAATGCAATTCTTTTTCTTAGAGCTGTGGGGGCAGGTGTTGGGATCATAACGTGAAGGTGTATTGCTCTTAATTCATAGTATCATAGTGGGATACAGCACAGAAGGAGGCCATTTGGCCCATCGTGCCTGTGCTGACTCTTTGAAAGAGTTATTCAATTAGTCCCACTCCCTTGCTCTTTCCCCATAACCCTGTAAATTTTTTCCCTTCAAGTATTTATCCAATTCCCTTTTGAAAGTTGTTATTTAATCTGCTTCGACCACTCTTTCAGGCAGTGCATTCCAGATCATAACTTGCTGCGTAAAAAAGGATGTTTCCTCATGTCGCTTCTGGTTCTTTTGCCAATCACCTTAATTCTTTGTCCTCTGGTTACCGATCCTTCTGTCACTGGAAACAGTTTCTCCTTATTTACTCTATCAAAACCATTCATGGTTTTGAACACCTCTATCAAATCTCCTCTTAACCTTCTCTGCTCTAAGGAGAACGATCCCAGCTTCTCCAGTCTCTCCACATAACTGAAGTCCCTCATCCCTGGTACCATTCTAATAAATCCCTCTCTAAGGCCTTGACATCCTTCCTAAAGTGTGGTGCCCAGAATTGAACAAAATACTCTAACTGAGGCCTGACCAGTGTTTGTAAAGGATTAGTACTCTTAATAAAGCCTAGATCCCATATGCCTTTTTAACAGCCTTCTCAACTTGTCCTGCCACCTTCAAAGATTTGTGTACTTATACCCCCAGGTCACTCTGTTCTGCACCCCCTTTAAAATTGTACCATTTAGTTTATATTGCCTCTCGTTCTTCCTACCAAAATGTATCACTTCACACTTCTCAATGCTAAATTTCATCTCCCATGTGAAAATCAACCAAAAAGATCTTAAAGCACTACCCCCCCAACATAAGCCAACTGAAATAATGGATTTCAATTTTAATAAGACATGAAGGCAAAAGTAATTAAAAAATATATAAGTTTCTGTAGAACACCCTGGGTTGCAGGTGGTAACCTGACTTCTGGGAACTTGAGTTGCTGCTTCTGCTATGTTTTCAAACTAAAAGGTTTTATGCAAGATGCTAATCACTGTGTCTTGGTGTTGTTGAGTTGGGGAAGGAAAGGGAAAGAGAGAATCATGCAGCAGAAAGAGGAGCGTGAGGGTATTGAAAAAGCAAGTTGCAAGCCTTACCTGTTGAAGTTTAGCGTTGAGAAGAGTTGTGAGACTTCTTGTTGTGGCGGTCATGCAGCTGATGTGTTGTGAAGTGTGTTGTGTATTTAGAATGAATTTGGTAACAGGTTTGCAAACACTTTCATGAAGAGAGTGCTCCTTTTAAAATACACTAGAAAATAGTGGTTCAGGCTCCTTTGCGCCCTCTAATTTAAATGGATGCCAATCCTACCTTGTTGGTGCTTGGACTTCACTCGTGGCTGATGGAGCAATCTATACAAATAGAACTGTGCAGTGATCAGGAGCTACCCTTGGTTGTTTTTATTTTTCTTCCCTTCACTGCTGCATCAAAAGTTACTGAGAACTGGGAGGGGGAGTGCTGTGTTGAATGGTATGGGATTCTGCCTGCTTAAGTTATGTAAACTTGAGCTCATCCAAAACCCTGCTGCCCGTATCCTAGCTCACTCCAAGTCCTGTTCATCCATCACCCCTGTGCTCGCTGACCTGAATTTGCTCCTGGTCCAGCGACGTCTCGATTTTAAAATTCTCATCCTTTTTTATCAAACCTCACCATGTCCTTGCCCCTCCCTATCTCTGTAACCTCCTCCAGCTCGTCAACCCTCCGAGATCTCGATGTTTCTCCAATTCTGGCCTCTTACGCAGCCCCGATTTTCATCTCTCCACCATTGGCGGCCGTGCCTTCAGGTGCCTGGGCCCTAAGCTCTGGAATTCCCACCCTAAACCCCTCTGTCTTCCTACTTCTTGCTCCTCCTTTAAGACACTCCTTAAAACCTACCTCTGTGACCCTGTCCTAATATCCCCTTGTATGGCTCAGTGTCAAATTTTGTTTGATAATGCTCCTATGAAGCACTTTGGGACGTTTTACTCCATTAAGGGCGCTATATAATTGTAAGTTTTTGTTAATAGAGACCTCATCGTCTTCATTCTGAAGATGAACCATTTAGATTATGATGTCCATTCTACTATAAATATGGTGTGACACCTGTGACGTACTGGGGTGAGGGGGAAGAGGTACATGTTTTCAAAATGGCCTTCATTGTTCAGTGATCTGTTACATATCTTACTTTGCATGATTAATTCAGTAACCCTTTTCTGTATCTCTTTCCTGGGAATTGTTGTAATTTGACAACTGAAATAAAGTTTCCAGAGCATTCTGAGACAAAATGTGGTTGCTTGAAGCACTTCTGTGGGGGTTTCTGTGGAAAGTGTAATTTAATATCAGCTTGGTCCTATAATTTTTCAAATTATCTACTTAAAAAAATCATTAAATAAATCTATTTAAAATGGAACAT
The DNA here is from genome assembly GCF_035084215.1 of Heptranchias perlo. NCBI lineage: Eukaryota > Metazoa > Chordata > Chondrichthyes > Hexanchiformes > Hexanchidae > Heptranchias > Heptranchias perlo. The sequence continues at coordinate 11,653,668 of NC_090331.1, read as the reverse complement.
AACAGTGAACCTTGGCTTTAGGCAGATCTTTCATGAGTGAATTTAACTCCCCCCTCTCCCCCCCCCCCTCTTTCCCCCCCCCCCCCCCCCCCAAAAAAAAAAATACCCCTGTATACCTGTTATATTGTGTTCTGAGCAATTTAAGTAACCTGTTGTTTACTTACCCAGAAATATGTAAATATGAGGCAAGTTAAAAATAAAATGCACTGTGGGGGTGGGATGAGAACTAGGATATAAATAAAATTCATATTCATAAAAATTGCTGTACAACAGTTCATTCGAAACTATATAACTCAGTAGAACTTGGTCAGATGCCCCAAGGGCACCTCTTGTTTGTCATCACGTCAGCATTTTAGGAAGCTCGGTTTGAGTTGACAATTTCCTCCTAAAGGCTGTGGTTATACTGTGTTAGTGTCTGAGACCAGTAGAAGCACGTAGTTTGCAGCTGGTAAGACCCATGTTATACAGCAGGATGCTCTTTGTTGTGATTTGCAGTTTCACCGTCACGCGCTTAAACACATTTGCAGACCTGTGCTGGCAGGCGAGTGGGTTTTAAATCTTCTGCGAAGGTAGGTAGAAGCATTTGTGCATTCAAAACATTTCTTCTTTGACTTAAACAGAAGTATGTTTTTTAACTGGCTAGGAGGTCCAGTTTAGGAGCTGGCTTGACACCATAGTGGAGTTAATACTTTTCAAGTCCGAGAAAGAACGAACTTGCATTTACATGGTGTCTCAACATGGCTCTCCGAAACATCTCAAAAGTTCGTCACGCACAATAAATTATTCTGAAGTGCAGTTACTATTATAATGGCAACATACAGCAGCTGCCGGCCATTTTCCACACAGGGCCTCATGAAACAACAATGATATGAATGATCAATAAACATATTTTTGGAGTTTGAAGAAGGAATGTTGGCCAAGGCACTGAGAGAACTCGCCTCCCTATCTCTGTAACCTTCTCCATCCCTACAACCCTCTGAAATCTCTGCGCAAGAAGCCAGAATTGGAGGAGCGCATCCCCGATTTTCATCGCTCCACCATTGGCGGCCGTGCCTTCAGCTGCCTCCACTCTAAACTCTGGAGTTCCCACCCTAAACCTCTCCGCCTCTGTACCTCTCTCCCGTCCTTTAAGGCACTGCTTAAAACCTACCTCTTTGACCAAGCCTGTCCTAATATCTCCTTATCTGGCTTGGTATCAAATTTTGTTTGACGCATCGCTCCTGTGAAGCGCCTTGGGATGTTTTACTAAGTTAAAGGTGCTATATAAATGCAAGTTGTTGTTAAATAGTGCTATGGGATTTTTTGCATCCACCTGTACAGATGAGCTCTTGGTGTAACATCTTATCTGAAGGACTACACTTCCAACAAAGCAACACTCTTTCAGTACTGTATTGGAGGATCTGCTTGGATTATGTGCTGAACTCCTGGAGTGGACCTCGACTTTGCGACCTTCTGACAAAGAAGTAGGAGTCTAACCAACTGAACCAAGCTGAGACTTGAAAGCAGTTGAAGGAAGGGCAGGGGGGAGGTCTGTCATCTTTTGCCAACTACAAGCAGCTCTCTGCAGCTACTGGTCTCAGACCAGTAGTGCAACATAACATTCGGGAACTTGGCAACAACATCCTTACATCTTGAATCCACTTTCCTGTCTCCATGAGTTGATCCTATTTATGCCATGGTGCAGTTTCATAATCCCAACATAGAAGGTACCATTCCCCTCAACTCCCATGCAGTGGCTTTCTCCTAATTAATGTGCACAAAGGCAATAATAAAGGGATGCAAGAATTTAAATTCCCACACCATCACAAAAGTGACACAATTAACAGTGAAAATCTTAAACAGAATAAATTCTTGAGCTTGGAAATTATGTTATCATGCAAACTCTTATCAAATTCACATCTTTACTATTTTAATGGTGGAATTAACCTGTTTGTTTTAAATGGTTTGCCAACTCTATTAAAATAATGGAAAAGGTAATTTGATACAAACACATTGGGACAGAAATCGCTCTCAAAATAACGGAGAGCTCAACAGCACTCTCCGTTGTTAGTGGCGTTTGCACATGCACAGTGAAATGCCGAAATCCGGAACTTACTCCTAGTGGTTCGCCAGCGATATGCCAGCTTCAAATTAAAGGGCCATCGCCTGCTGCAATCAGGGAGATCATTGAAAAAGTGCAAACTTGCTTATCTGCCCAGCTGGAAAGTAACTAATTAGACCACCGAACAGGTATGCTTAAAAATACAGATCTAAACTAAGTTTTAACAGTGCGGTAAGTCTTAATGACTGCCAAGCAACTAAAATTTAACTTTTAAAAATGTGGACTCTCATTACTCCTTATTTTAATAGTTTTTGGTCATTTCAAAAAAAAAAGTTTTTAAAAAGGCTTTTGTCTTATTCTTTACCCACCCCCCTCCTCCAAACTACACAAGGGTGTCCACCGGCAGTCTGGTTCCAGATTTCTGCTCAATGCATATGAGAGTGTAGATTGAGGATGACTGCCCTTCTAATTGAGCAAGTGATGCATGGACAATTAAATTCTTCCAGCCCTTTATTATTGCCTTTATGCACATTGATTAGGAGAAAACCACTGCATGGGAGTTGAGGGGAATGGTACCCTTTCCTATTGTGATGGATTATGAAACTGCACCATGGCATAAATAGGATGAACTCATGAAGTGATAGGAAAGTGGATGCAAGAGTTTGCATGTGAATCTGATTAATCCAGTGTTTGTACAGCGAACAAGGTAAGCATGGTTACCTCAAAAGCCAATGTAAGTGGAGATGCCCAATACCTGTACAGTACAAGTCCTGTTCTAATGCTAGTATCAGCTTAGCACAGTTGGTAGCCTCTGAGTAGAACGTTGTAAGTTCAAGCTGCTCTGTGGATCTACGCCATCACTTAAGTGCGGTACGGAGGGAGTGCTGCATCGTCAAAGGTGTCGTGGTTTGGATGAGACGTTAAACCACTGCTCTAGCTGTCTATTCAGGTGAATGTCCAAGATCCCATGGTACTATTTGATGATGAAGTATAATTATGTGCAGAGACGTGAGATGCTGGGGCTATATTCACTAGAGCAAAGACTAAGAGGAGCTTTAATAGAGGTTTTTAAAATTCTGAAGGGTTTTGATAGGGTGAGTAGAAAATATGAAGAGTTTTTGATGGGGTGAAAAGGCAATTCCTATATTCTACAGTTGAGAAGTGGGTTATTATTGGTCATCAATTTAAAATAAAGCATACCCTTAACATTCAACCACAAAGTACCCCATACAACTGCACTGGTATCATTTATTTTTCTCTCTTTCCTACACCAGCACTCCATATGGCCTCTGACTTGTCTAATTTATATCATGGACCAGCACCAACTATACTGTGAATCTGCAACAATGGAGACATACGTTGCCACTGCACAAACATATTTCATAAAGATCCTATGCAACTCCCAAGAGAGAGAGCTGACTTTGTCCACAGAGATCCCAGGTCCAGAGGTTCTGACTTTTATTTCCATTCTCTCCCCACCTACCTGCCCAAGTTATACAACTTCATGCTACAATGTAGGGACTCGAAGCTCGGTGTGGAAATTTTTTACACTGGCAATATGAATGGCTTGATGGATTGATTAGTGAATAGGTGCCAGTGCCAACAGGTTACTTTCCCCTATGCACAAGAACCTTTCATGAGTTTTTATAGGTACCAGTATATGCATAAGGTACAACAGTGCACCTTTGTGTTGACAGTTCCTGCTGTCTTGTTCTATTACGCCATCTGATTAAATACCTTCTGCGTAATGAAATATAGAAGAACTTGTGCCATATACCTAGGTTGGGTAATTAAATAGACTGGAGTGGAAAAAAACTCTCCTGCACCATTCTGTTTTGCCCATGAAAGGGGTGTGTCTGTGATCGCGTGACGGGAATCTGTAAAACACCCAGCTTAATTCAGGATTCACTCTGAACAGGTTGCTGATACTGCAGCATTTGCCTTTAGCATGCGAGACAAATGAGGAACACCCATAATTGATACCAGTCGAATCATTATAAATGTCACATGTGGCTCTTGAGTTGTATTCCTGACATTTTCAGCTTCTACAAATAACCAGTTAACATTTTGAAGAGGTTAAGAAAGGGCTTAAAAAATTAGACAGTTCAGCAAAGAAGTTCCCTACATGATATGGTTTTGAGCTGTATAGACCAGAAATGTTCCAGATTTGATCATTGCTCTGTGTGGCTGGGGGAAGGGAGTTGGGGGGGGTGGGGGTGCGTCAAGTGTAACAGTGCGGTTGTTACGTTTGACCTCAGTAGTACCAGCATAGGGGAATTAGCCCCGTTTGCCATTCCTAACTGCTATCCAATGACCCTTGCTAGAAGTGCATGTTCAGTGCCACATCTGACTGCCGGGTTCAAACCCAGGACTAGTGTAATGGCATCTAAGGAAGGAAGAAAGAATTTGCTTTTAGAAAGCACCTTATCACATCCTCAAGATGTCCCAAAGTGCTTTATAACCAGTCTTTTTTTATTTGTTCTCGACATGTAGACAATGCTGTGAAGGCCGCATCTATTGCCCATCCTTGTTGGTGGTGGTGGGCCTTCATAGAAAATCAGGCATTATGTGTTTTCAAAAAATATACACACTTTTTCATTTTATTTATCTTCAATAACTGAAGCTCACTGAATAGTCGAAAATGTCATTCTTTCTTGAAATCGATGCACCGTGGATGCATCTCTTGTTTGCAATAGGCCTGCTCACATAATGAAAATGACATGCTTGGTCTTTTTTTTTCCCCGAAGGACCACTTCTAATTGTGAAACCGTGTAACTGCCTGCCCCTTCCTGTTTCTAACACTTACAACACACTAAAACCATGTGGGAGAAAAAATGAAAACTGACTATTTGCAAGAGACACTAGGCGGGCCGTACCAATTTCTCCAAGCCTCATACATCACGTGTTGAATTGTGTAATAACAAAATATTCGCATGACTCTCGTTGGACTTTCACAAGCCTTGTGTTGCAATATCTTCCGCTACCAAAATATATTTTTAGCAACACTGCCTAAATGTGATAATTTAGTGAATATTGATAGATATTCTTTCATTGTAGGTTCACTAGGATGATAGGAATAAGAGGATGTAACTACAATATACTTGAATAACTAGCACTGTATTCACAGGAGCACAGAGATTAAAGAGAGATTTAATGGAAGTTTGCAAAATGTTGAGAGGGGACTAATGAAATACATGTCAGTGAATCAGTGACAAAGGGCATAAATTTAGGATTACTATTAGAAGCGTAAGGAGGGAAGAAGTTTTTTCATGCAATGGGTTGTTGCCACCCCTAGTTGTCTTGAAAGAAAGAAAGAAAGAAAGACTTGCATTTATATAGTGCCTTGCACAACCTCAGGACATCCAAAAGCACTTTACAGCCAATGAAGTATTGTAATGTAGGAAAACGTGGCAACCAGTTTATGTACAGCAAGCTCCCACAAACAGCAATGAGATAAATGACCAGATAATCTGTTTCAGTAATGTTGGTTGAGGGATAAATATTGGCCAGGACACCAGGGAGAACTCCCCTGCACTTCGAAATAATGCCATGGGATCTTTTACCCCCACCTGAGAAGGCAGGTGGGGCCTCGGTTTAATTTCACATCTGAAAGACAGCATCTCTGACAGTGGAGCACTCCCTCAGTACTGCACTGAAGCGCAGACTAGGATTTGAGCTCAAGTCTCTGGAGTGGTACTTGAACCTACAACCTTCTGACTGAGGCGAGACTGCTACCACTGAGCCACTGCTGACACCTTGAGAAGGTGGTGGGCCTTATTCTTGAGCTGCTGCAGTATAGCGGTTTGATGCAACTGAGTGGCTTGCTAGGCCACTTCAGAGAACAATTACGGACTGGGCTCACATAGGCCAGGTAAGGACGGCAGGTTTCCTTCCCTAAAGAACATTGATGAACCAGTTGGGTTTTTAATGACAGTCGACAGCTTCATGGTCACTTTTACTGATACTAGTTTTTTATTTTGGAATTTTCAAGAACAATTGAATTCAAATTCTTAAACTGTCATGGTGGGATTTGAACTTGTGTTTTCTGGATCATTGGTCCAATAACATAACCACTACACTATCATACCAGTAACTACCAGCTTGAGTTCTGATTTTCTTTTTAGAACCAATTCCTTTTCTACTGTTATCTCTAAAAATTGTTCCGTATCTTCCTCTAATACGTCTACATTGTCACTTCTATCATCTTATAAAGACCAATGCAAATTAAAAAAAATTCTCTGCCATGACACCCTCCTTCATCCATAAGTGGTCCAACCCTCCCTTTAACTATTTGTTTACTTTCTATATGCTTATAAAAGCCCTTACTGTTTCCTGCTAACCTATTTCCTTTTCTTTTATCCCTCCTAACCTTCCCACTACACTTCCTGTACCCTAAGATTATCTTTAGTATTGTTAGTCCTAACTTTATCATATACCTCCTTTTTTAAGTTTGTGTAGTTAATATTCTTTCTCTTTATCCACAGAACTCTAATCTTTTAATGCACCCCCTTTTTGCCTTTTAGGAATAGATTTACTTTGTACTCTAACCATTTCACTTTTGAAGATTTCCCGCTGCTGATCCATCGACCTGTTTGCTGACTTCTCTGCCCAGTCTCTTTGGATCTGATACCTTCTTAACTCAATTGAACTTTGCCTCATCATTGTCCTTTTCTATTATTACATCGACCTATGTTGTGATTGCTATTTCCCAATAACGTTGTTGACCGGAAGTCACCGGTTAACGGTTTTGGCTTAGTACACAGAGGAAGAGTCAATTCTCTCTTAATTCTCAATTCGCTTTATTAACGTTATTAGATCATGTACACACCACTTATACGTCTAGTTAGATATAGGCATGTAGTTTACAGCAGGTTATACAGGTTTATACTCCGTTTAACTACGATTTAAACGCACACCCACTAAGTTTCCTGAGTAATACTCCCAGAGTATTAGGCTTTAAACGCAAACCCACTAGGTTTCTCTAGTAATACTCCCCGAGTATTAGGCTTTAAACGCACACCCACTAGGTTTTCCTGACAACACTCCCGGAGTGGGCCCAGAATAGAAAGGATATTATATTACCCGGAAAAGAGAGACGCTGCTGGCCAGGCAATTCTCCCTCTTACTCCCGACGTCGTCTCCACGTCCCTGACGCAGTCTTTACGTCCCTGACGTAAGGTATTCACTTCCACGAGGGTTAGTCTCCAGAGTCTCCCAGAGTCTCCCTCACAAACAAAGACACAAACACACACCAACAAAAACACACACTGTCTCACTCTCTTGCTCACAAACAAACAAAGACACACACTCGGACCAAACCAGCAACTCTTCAGTTTTTATTCCCCAAGTCTGTCTTTTCGAACGATGCTGTCTTCTCCGGTTGGCTCAAAGTTGCTGGAGTGACCGATGTCATCCCCTGATTGGCTCTGTTCCAAGGGCCCAGGTAGCATCACCGTTCCTTTGTCTCTGTAAGAAGCGGAACAAATTCAAACCGGTTCTGGCCAGTTCAGACCAGTGACTGAACTCCAGGTCACCTCAGTTCAAAAGGTCAGAGTCTTTGTTAGCACTTCGAATTCAGCTCAGCAGTCTTCTGCAGCCTCTGGCCAACAACATCTCTGTTACACCCACTATATCCTGTCCCTTCATAGTTATTAAGGCTTCAATTTTGTTTCAAATACTTTGTACATTCACACACACAGTACTCAATCCAGACTCCAATTTTTTAGAATGTTGATATTTATCACTTCTTTTACAAGAAAAAGAATATCAAAAATACAGCAGTGTTTTGATCTCTCTAACTCATGGCCTCTTTCCATTTCTTCTCTTGAGAATTTTTCACTTTATTTCAACGAAACCTTCTGCTTCTATTCCAGTAGTTTTATTAATTATTTTTGTTCCCCCTTGCTGAGCCCCCCTGCCTAGTTGCATGTTTCACCTTGTGCTTTGCCCTAGTTGTTGGGACAGCAGCATAGTTCTCATCGCCAGGTTCCATCTTGGCCTGTTCCTGTACTGTTGCAACACTTTGTTTTCCTTTGAACATTTCACACTCTACCACCTCATCTTCAGACCTCTTATTCTTACAAGTCCGCTGGCAGCTTTGTCACTGAAGTCTTCTCTCCTCAGCCTTTGCACAGGGTGACTCCTTTATCCTTAGTGATTTTAACTTTTACTTAAATTTCCCTTGGACCCTTACCAAGTTTCTCTGTACTCACTTGAACTCACCCTGTACATCAACTCCCCAAAACACAGCTACCCTTAGCCCCACCCCTTTGACTTGTGACTGCGTGTGGCTGTACTAATTTTCTACATCATTCTCCCTCATCCATCCTTTCCTTGCCTCCACTGCCATGGAAAACCTCATCCATGCCTTTGTCACCTCAAGCTTAACTTCACTCTGGAGTTCCATCCTACATAAAATGATAATTTGTCCAAAGCTCTGCTGCCTGCATTTATCTTGTCCTAATTCCCACCCCAATTACTCCTATTCTTGTTGACCTTCATTGGCTCCTCAAACCTAATTGCATTGATTAAGACATTATTGTCCTCATTTAAAACTTCCTCAGTGACTTTGTTGCTCCTCGCCGCTAACCTCCTCTGGCCTATATGCCAACATGCAGCCTCCACTCTGCTCGCAATGACCCCTTTTGCATACTCCATCCCTTCAATCCTCCTTTAGAGATCGAGCCTTCAACTGTCGAAACTTAACACTATACAAATGCATTAACACCCAAACAAAGTAGTACAAAGAGAAACTTTATTGAACCCCAACTTGTATACAAGTGGAAGAGCACCTCAAACAATGGTTGAGGGTACAACTTCGCCGAGTCAATGAAATAGCTCATGTTTATACAATTCAGTAGACAACGCCCACCTGTTACAGAATATGGGCGTATACGTACATTCTTTATTGGCTCAGGTAGTTGGTCAATCAAGTAGTGAGCCTGCCCCCGAACATCCATAGCCATCTTGTTACCTTGCACGTAGGCCTGAGCAGATGTCAGTTATCTCTTTTCTCTACATTCCTGTTTCTTGTTATCAGTAAGGCTGAAGCCAGTCTCAAGGCTACATGGCCGTTCACAAACTCTATTCTTATTATATTCTGTAGTCAGCTACATCCTTATCTCAAGGGAGGCCAGGCTGTACTAGGCTTAATTATCAACATACCAAGGCTCAAACGTAATTACACAATTGTGCTTCTATGTGTGCTGTAGCTAAACCTATTATGTGAGTTAATAAAGAGTTAATATGGTCAAGTATCCCTTCATGCACTTCCACACAACCATTTGGCCTCTCACTCTGGAACACTCTCCCTAAACCCTTTTGTCTTACTACTTCCCTTCCCCAACTCAAAGTCCCCCTCAAAACCTGCCCTTTTGACCGTACTTTCAGTTACCTCCCATACGGAGGAAGTTTTAAACGAGGACAATAATGCCTTAATCAATGCAATTGGGTTTGAGGAGCTAATGAAGGTTGACAAGATTAGGAGTGATTGGGGGTGGGAATTAGGGCAGGATAAATACAGGCAGTTACCTCCCACACTGAAATATCAATTTTCACCTTTGTGATGTGTCTTTTAGATGTAAAAACAGAAAATGCTGGCGAAGCGCTCAGCAAGTCAGGCAGCATCTGTGGAGAAAGAAACAGAGTTAACATTTCAGGTCGATGACCTTTCGTCAGAATTGGAAGATGTTAAAGAGTTAACAGTTTTTAAGCAAGTACAGAGCAAGTAGGTCTTCGACCTGAAACGTTAACTCTGTTTCTTTCTCCACAGATGCTGCCTGTCTTGCTGAGCTTCTCCAGCATTTTCTGTTTTATTTCAGATGTCCAGCATCCGCAGTATTTTGCTTTTGCCTTTTAGATGTTTTGCTATGTTAGCGGTCCTTTTTATAAATGCGTGTAGTTGTTAAACGGAGCCAATCATTACATTTAAGAAGGAATTGAATAAATACCTGAGGAAAGTAATTAACAAAGGCTTTGGGGAAGAGCTGAAAATTTGGATTAGAGCAAGTAGCTCCAATGAAGCTCTAGTACTAGCACAATGGGCCATATAACCTCTTTTTGTACTGAAAATTCTATGATTCTTATCTGCACCAAGTAGAGAAAGCATCTATCGAACTTCTACACAAAAAATAGATGGAAAATGTTGAACTTGCTCCTCTTTTTCTTTTATGGAGCGCTTTATTTATATCTTGGTCCTTCTGGAGATCTACAAATAGATATAGTAGATGAAAATGCTTCTCATAGTGTAACATGTGTGGGAAACTGGTCTTCTGCCACTATATATTGGGGAGGTCATTTGCAAGCTGTGGTTCATGAGCTGCACGTAGCTCTTAACTTTCCCCAGGGTTTGTTCTGTTTTTCTCTTGAATTTACAAAGTTAATGCATTTCCTCCTCACTCCCACTATCGGTGGGAGGGGGGGGGTGGTAGGAATTGATTTTTTTGTTTGGAAACCCCCCCCCCTCATTAAGTGCTCTCCATTCTGTTTTTTTGTAAAGTGTTGTGTAGTGCGATTGAGCTTTTTTTTTACTGTGCTTTCTTCACAGGGTTGCGACTAACCGTGGTTCTCACTGCCTTATTTATGACGGCTGGTGCCTTGCTTCGGTGTATCCCCATCAATAACCAAACAATTAAAAAATGGTAAGAGTTTCTTTGGGTTGGGTGAGTTGGTACTGAATGAAATAGTATTGGCTATTTGTGTGATGTGGGTTAGTTCACCAGTATTGTCTATCCTGTAACTATCTTTATGGAAAATTTGTGCAAATTGTCTATAGGGGTAATTCTCCAACCTACCTTCCTAGCGGGGGAGCATGGCTTCCAGATAGGGCCATTACATTGTAACCCTGGTTCAGCGAGCATAGCTCCCCACAGCGAGCACGGGTGCAGAATTACCCCTTCTGTATCCTATCCAAATATTCTTTTCTAAGTTGACAATTTAACGTGAGGGAAAGGTATGGGCTTCTAGAACATTCTCAAAGGCAATCCTGGCATTTTACATAATTTAGTGCTAAAGTAAAGTGTACAGTGAGTATTGTATCACAATAACACATGAGCACAACTACCTAGGCTCATCTGGAGACATAAGTGAACTTTGGGGTGCTATAAGTACATTCAGATGCATGCTTGGAGGATGCCTCAGTCAGAGTTAACAACATTGAAACATCACAGGTTGAGTGCAAAACTAACAGTTGACAGTCTTAGAAACTTTTTTTAAAAAATGAAATTGTGTAATACCATATAGGAAAAAAAGATGGAGAATCGACAGAGCAGGCTCATCCTGGAATTTGGAATTTCTCGGAATAAGAATTTACCTTTTATATTACTTCTGACGTATCTGAAACTTAACCTTTCAACAAATCTAGTCGAACTGGCAAACCTTCAGTTGAGCACCGAGGTTTCATATTTAAAGTAAATGGATTTTGAAACCTAATTATAGTTCCACATAGTCGAACAAGAATGATAATCTTGTATATTAAAAACCAAAGTCTCTATATTTACTTTTGTGCAATGTGTTGAATTAAATTTGACTTGATTTTTAAACAAAACCAATAATGTCCCTTTTTATCTGCACCAACATGAATGTAGATGGTGATGTTTAATCTGTAGGAATATTTATAATTTGATTGTATAAGGCGAGGAAATCTGTAGTATAGAACAAAACTACAGTTTATTAGACAATTGTTCTTGGATTTAACCAAAATCATTAAATGTTTAAATATTAAATTATGTCTGTTTAAAGGACTCTGTAATCTTAAGAACAAACATGATTGATTTTATGACTTGTATAATGATCGACCAGGCCCTCTCCCGCCATCAGTGGTCTTCCTGCTGCTGCCTCAACATTTTCCGCCGTCCCTCCTCTGGTGCTACCTGGTGTCGGCAGGACTGCATTGGGAAAGCAAGGAAATTGGCTAGTTTCCTTAGGTCACATGCTGTCAATTAAATTTCTGCCACCAGTTTTCATGCTTAGATCCAGTGATAGGCTCCCCACCTCAATTTCCATCCAATGCCACTGCTGTAGCAAAGGAATATCTTCTCTCGTGTATTTCGACGAGAAGGAAAATCTTGGATTGTTTTTGTTCAAGGCACTCCAATTTTCTTTAAAAAATAAAGATCTCTGCTTGCACTTAAATAACTGTAATATGAAGAGACCACTGGATTTGCTCTTCTTGAATCCAAGACAATATGGCTTCTTTTGGGGAAATTGAAGATAGTAAGGAGCCTTCAGTCTTCTAAGAAGCCGTTCTGGGAAGCACCCCTCCAATGATGTCATCAGACTGCCCAGCAAGGTACAGACACTGTCAAAGACCTGCCAACGTTCATCTAAGGGGCAGAACTTTGAATATAAATTACATTCCCAAACTTTGATTTCCCCTTAATCTAAAACTCACTACATCCGGACCACAATTTCTGAGGTGAGACCCTGAATGTGGGTCTCTTTGTTTAGCCTTAATTCAAAGTGTGTCCACCACTCCCAAAAAAGACTTTCTTGGTGCCTCACCTAATGGGGAAAAAAAAGATTAGACACTTTACATTGATCTCTTTTCCTCCCTCATCTATTTAAAACAAAAAGAAATGATTTCTGATGAATCCTGTAAGATTGGAATCAAGACAATCCTCTGTCTGTAGTCTAGGGTGCTGTTGGTGGTTTACCAGCTAATCTGGCTCATTAACGGGACTTGGAGGGAAAGACCCGTTTCCACTTTGGCTCCAGGTAACTCTGCAAGCTAACTGGTAGGGACATCCAGCAGGATAAGTACCAGTGTTTTGTGTGCTAAGCCGGAAGCTTTTCATAGAATCATAGAATGATACAGCACAGAAGGAAGCCATTCAGCCCATCGTGCCCTGTGCCAACTCTTTGGAAGAGCTATTCAATTCCCCATAGCCCTGCAAATTTTTTCTCTACAAGTATTTATCCAATTCCCTTTGAAAGTTGCTATTGAATCTGCTTCTTCCACCTACTTTTAGCTGGTGAAACACAGACAGGAGCCCTATGCACACTTGGAGCTCCTAAGGTTTTGGCTGTTGCCAACCTGCGCCTCAGCTCTCTGGACCTAGGCAAGTGGAGTCTCTCTCTACAGGCCGTGTGTGCACGCCTTGTCAAAAAAAACTGGAACCCTACCGATGTTGATTTCTCAGTTGATTCTTAAGCATAGTAAAGGGTTTCATAGAATCAGAAAATTTACGGCACAGAAGGAGGCCATTCGGCCCATCGTGTCCGGGCCAGTCGAAAATGAGCCACCCAGCCTAATCGCACTTTCCAGCACTTGGTCCGTAGCCTTGTAGGTCACGGCACTTCAGGTACACATCCAGGTACTTTTTAAATGAGTTGAGGGTTTGTGCCTCTACCACCCTTTCAGGCCGTGAGTTCCAGACCCGTACCCTATTTTTCCTCAGCTTCCCTCTAGTCCTTCTACCAATCACTTTAAATATGTGCCGTCTGGTTATTGACCTCTCCACTAAGAGAAATAGGTCCTTGCTATCCACTCCATCTAGGCCCCTCATAATTTTGTACACCTCAATTAAATCACCCCTCAGCCTCCTCTGTTCCAAAGAGAACAACCCCAGCCTATCAAATCTTTCCTCATAGCGAAAATTCTTCAGTCTTGGCAACATCCTCGTAAGTTCCCTCTGCACCCTCTCTAGTGTAATTACATCCTTCCTGTAATGTGGTGCCCAGAACTGTACGCAGTACTCAAGCTGTGGCCTAACCAGTATTTTATACAGTTCCAGCATAACCTCCCTGCTCTTATATTTTGTGCCTCGGCTAATAAAGGAAAGTATTCAATATGTCTTCTCAACAACCTATCTACCTGTCCTGCTGCCTTCAGGGATCTGTGGACATGCACTCCAAGGTCCGTCACTTCGAATCATAGAAAGGTTACAGCACGGAAGGAGGTCATTCAACCCATCGAATCCATGCCAGCTCTATGCAAGAGCAATTCAGCTAGTCCCACTCCCCTGCCCTTTCCCCATAGCCCTGTAAATTTTTTCCTTTCAAGTACTTATCCAGTTCACTTTTGAAGGCCATGATTGAATCTGTCTCCACCACCCCTCGGGCAGTATATTGCAGATCCTAACCACTCGCTTTGTAAAAAAAAAAGGTTTTCCTCATGTCACCTTTGGTTCTTTTGTCAATCACCTTAAATCCATGTTCTCTGGTCCTTGACCTTCTGCCAATGGGAACAGTTTCTCTCTATCTACTCTGACTAGACCCTTCATGATTTTGAATACCTCTATCAAATCTCCTCGCAGCCATCTCTGTTCCAAGGAGAACAACCCCAGCTTCTCCAGTCTATCCACGTAACTAAAGTCCCTCATCCCTGGAATCATTCTAGTAAATCTCTTCTGTACCCTCTGCATTACCTCACACTTCTCCGGATTGAATTCCATTTGCCACTTTTCTGCCCACCTGACCAGTCAATTGATACCTTCCTGTAGTCTACAGCTTTCTACCTCACTATCAACCACACGGCCAATTTTTGTATCATCTGCAAACTTCTTAACCATGCCCCCTGCATTTCAGTCCAAATCATTAATATATATCTCAAAAAACAAGGGACCTAGTACTGAGCCCTATGGAGAACCCCATTTGAAACAGCCTTCCATTCACAAAAACACCCGTGTTCCGTTACCCTTTGCTTCCTGCCACTGAGCCAATTTTGGATTCAACTTGCCACTCTCCCTTGGATCCCATGGGCTTGTACTTTTTTGACCAGTCTGCCACGTGGGATCTTGTCAAAAGCCTTGCTAAAATCCATGTAGACAACATCAAATGCACTACCCTCATCGACCCTCCTTGTTACCTCCTCAAAAAATGTAATCAAGTTAGTCAGACATGACCTTCCTTTAACAAATCCATGCCGACTGTCCTTGATTACTCCATGCCTTTCTAATTGACGGTTTATCATGTCCCTCAGAATTGATTCCAATAATTTGCCCAACGCCGAGGTTAGACTGACTGGCCTGTAATTACTCGGTCTATCCCTTGCTCCCTCTTTAAACAATGTTACAACATTAGCAATCCTCCAGCACCGTGCCTGTATCCAGTGAGGATTGGAAAATGATGGTCAGAGCCTCTGCTGTTTCTGTGTTTGTCAGGCACCTGGCCTACGGCATTACTTTACAAGTGCTTATTTTAATTAGCACCTGACGTTTGTTGTTAGAGGAAATGATTTGCAGTGGCAAGTGATCTGTTATTGCACAAATGCACTCAGATGCCAGCATTTTCACTGCTGCAAGGATTTGGGCAGCAATTACACAAAACCCAGTAAGTATGGAAATTCACAGGACATTTCGCCATAACAAATCACTTGGCCCACTCATATTGCCAACTGCTATCTGAACCCAACATATTGTCCTGGCATCTTGTAACTAAAATTTCAAGTATATAAAGGAATTGCACCATTCTGCAAATTGCACGGGCAAGTTTCAGTTTCTGTGATGCTTGTTTTATTTTTGTGTGTGCACAGCTCGCATTCTCTTAAGGAATTCCACAAACTTATTGTTTGATGGAATTATTTTTCTGTTCACGTTTCTGGTAAATCCTTACCCCAACATCCATAGTGTTGTGTACATCACTTTCTTTAGTGGGCTCTGTTGTGAGATGCTGGTAATCCTTGTGATGGTAGATTCCATTTCCGACTACAAATTGTACTAGCAAATTAAAAAGTAAGAATTTTGTCCCTTTTCAGGTATACTAGTATGCCTTTTGGTCAGTGAATTTATTGAGATGTTCTAGTTGCAGTAACAGGCTCCTTTCTTTTTGTGAATGGGAGCTTGAAAAGAAATGTCAGTGGTACCTAGCGTTGAGTGCATTCCCCAGCAATGCCGGACTGTAGTGGAGTATGTTCTGTAAGATTTTTCATCACTGCTTCAGTAATCTACTGATTTGTCAACATGTTGTCATGGGGTTTAAGGCATTATTGAGTAGCCATTTTGTTAGGGATGACAAAGCTGCGATTGTCCTGGCCAACCAAGGATGACTGAAGCCTTTTGAAAATGTTCTTGGCATCGTGCAAGATGAAATGTTTCCAAAAATGCTATGTCAACGATTTGGCTTGGTAACAATGGCGAAGGTAGTTTCAACAAAGGAGCTTTCGTACTTTAATGCACCGTGTCTTTATTGGACAGTTCTTTATTATTACAAGCATAAGATACTAAACCTGTTGGATGAATAGCTAGTCCCGACTGGACTAGACTGGAGCACCTTCTGGCTTTGGTCTGAGAGTTATTTGTTGCTTCTGAAGAGCTGCTAATTTCAAAGTTCACTTCATAGCTGGCTTTACTCACTTGTACAGTCTTTGTTTTAATTTAATATTGCCTTTCATTTTTTTTGTTGAAAATCTGATTCTTGAACATTATTCTGAATGAAATTTCATAGGTGTTAAATGCATAGTAGATGTTAGCATCTATTCACTGTAATTTTTGTTTTGCGCTTTTAGGTTGATCCACACTGGCCAGCTGCTCAATGGATTAGCTGGGCCTGTCATTGTGAACGCTCCTCCGTTTCTCTCAACAACCTGGTTCCCTCCAGACCAGAGGGCTACAGCCACTGCCATTGCATCGCTGTTCAACTACTTTGGTGGGGCTTGTGCATTTTTGGTAGGCCCTTTGATAGTTCCGGCACCCAATGGTACTACGCCCCTGCTTACTGCCTCCAACCATTACATTAACTCTATAAAGGATCGTATTCAAGCTCTACTCTACGCAGGTGAATAACATTAACATTAAAAATTCTTTGTTTCCTTGTTCTTGATCTTTGCTGGTGTGTGGCTCAATACCCAGAGGTGTATGCAATATATCTTCCAGTATTACCTCCTTATGAGAAGACCTAGCCTCTGCTCTGTGCTTTCTCATGTGGACCTAGTTGTGATGGTGAGGAATTGTAGAAGCATTGGTATTAATTTTCCAAAATTCCCTAGATTCAGCAAGGGTCCCATCAGATTGGAAAATAGCAAATGTAACTCCTCTATTCAAGAAAGGAGGGAGACAGAAAGCAGGAAACTACAGGCCAGTTAGCTTAACATCTGTCATAGGGAAAATGCTAGAATCTATTATTAAGGAGGTTATAGCAGGGTGCTTAGAAAATCTCAATGCAATCAGTCAACACGGCTTTGTGAAAGGGAAATCGTGTTTGACTAATTTATTAGAGTTCTCTGAGGAAGTAATGAGCAACGTGGATAAAGGGGATCCTGTGGATGTGATGTACTTGGATTTCCAGAAGGCTTTTGACAAGGTGCCACATCAAAGGCTACTACACAAAATAAGAGCTCATGGTGTAGGGGGTAACATATTAGCATGGATAAAGGATTGGTTAGATAACAGGAAACAGAGAGTAGGCATAAATGGGTCATTTTTAGGTTGGCAAGATGTAACGAATAGAGTGCCACATGGATCAGTGCTGGGGCCTCAACTATTTACAATCTATATCAATGACTTGGATGAAGGCACCGAATGTATGGTTGCTAAATTTGCTGATGACACAAAGGTAGGTAAGAAAGTAAGTTGTGAAGAGGACATAAGGATATAGATAGGTTAAGTGAGTGGGCAAAAATTTGGCAGATGGAGTATAATGTGGGAAAATGTGAACTTGTCCACTTTGGCAGGAGGAATAGAAAAGCAGTATATTATTCAAATGGAGAGAGATTGCAGAACTCTGAGGTACAGAGAGATCTGGGTGTCCTAATATGTGAATCACAAAAAGTTAGTATGCAGGTACAGCAAGTGATTAGGAAGGCAAATGGAATGTTGTCATTTATTGCAAGGGGAATATAATTTATTTTTATTCGTTCATGGGATGTGGGCGTCGCTGGTGAGGCCAGCATTTATTGCCCATCCCTAATTGCCCTTGAGAAGGTGGTGGTGAGCCGCCTTCTTGAACTGCTGCAGTCTGTGTGGTGACGGTTCTCCCACAGTGCTGTTAGGAAGGGAGTTCTAGGATTTTGACCCAGCGACGATGAAGGAACGGCGATATATTTCCAAGTCGGGATGGTGTGTGACTTGGAGGGAAACGTATAGTTGGTGTTGTTCCCATGTGCCTGCTGCTCTTGTCCTTCTAGGTGGTAGAGGTCGCAGGTTTGGGAGGTGCTGTCGAAGAAGCCTTGGCGAGTTTCTGCAGTGCATCCTGTGGATGGTACACACTGCAGCCACTGTGTGCCGGTGGTGAAGGGAGTGAATGTTTAGGGTGGTGGATGGGGTGCCAATCAAGCGGGCTGCTTTGTCCTGGATGGTGTCGAGCTTCTTGAGTGTTGGATGAGTGCAGCTCCAACAAGCAAGTGGAGAGTATTCCATCACACTCCTGACTTGTGCCTTGTAGATGGTGGAAAGGTTTTGGGGAGTCAGGAGGTGAGTCACTCGCCGCAGAATACCCAGCCTCTGACCTTCTCTTGTAGCCACAGTATTTATATGGCTGGTCCAGTTAAGTTTCTGGTCAATGGTGACCCCCCCAGGATGTTGATGGTGGGGGATTCGGCGATGGTAATGCCGTTGAATGTCAAGGGGAGGTGGTTAGACTCTCTCTTGTTGGAGATGGTCATTGCCTGGCACTTGTCTGGAGAGAATGTTACTTGCCACTTATCAGCCCAAGCCTGGATGTTGTCCAGGTCTTGCTGCATGCAGGCTCGGACTGCTTCATTATTTGCGTGGTTGCGAATGGAATTGAACGCTGTGCAATCATCAGCGAACATCCCCATTTCTGACCTTATGATGGAGGGAAGGTCATTGATGAAGCAGCTGAAGATGGTTGGGCCTAGGACACCGCCCTGAGGAACTCCTGCATCAATGCCCTGGGGCTGAGATGATTGGCCTCCTATAACCACTACCATCTTCCTTTGTGCTAGGTATGACTCCAGCCACTGGAGAGTTTTCCCCCTGATTCCCATTGACTTCAATTTTACTAGGGCTCCTTGGTGCCACACTCGGTCAAATGCTGCCTTGATGTCAAGGGCAGTCACTCTCACCTCACCTCTGGAATTCAGCTCTTTTGTCCATGTTTGGACCAAGGCTGTAATGAGGCCTGGAGCCGAGTGGTCCTGGCAGAACCCAAACTGAGCATCGGTGAGCAGGTTATTGGTGAGTAAGTGCCAATATAAAAGTAGAGGTGTTTTGCTACAGTTGTACAGGGCATTAATGAGACCACGTCTAGAATACTGTGTGCAGTTTTGGTCTCCTCATTTAAGAAAGGGCATAATTGCTTTGGAGGCGGTTCAGAGAAGCTTGTCTCAACTGATTCCTGGGCTGCAGGGGTTATCTTATGAGGAAAGGTTGGATAAGTTGGGCCTATATACACTGGAGTTTCGAAGAATGAGAGGTGATCTTATTGAAACATATAAGATCCTGAGGGGACTTGAAGGGTTAGATGCCGAGGGGACGTTTCCCCTTGTGGGAGAGACTAGAACCAGGGGCCACAGTTTAAAAATAAGGGGTCTCCCATTGAAGACTGAGATGAGGAGAAATTTTTTCTCTGAGGGTCGTGAGTCTGTTTGAACTCCCTTCCCCAGAGAGCGATGGAGGCAGGGTCATTGAATATTTTTAAGGCTGAGCTAGATAGATTCCTGATTAACAAGGGAGTCAAAGGTTATAGTAGTTAGACGGGAAAGTAGGGTTGAGGTCACAGTCAGATCAGCCATGATCTTATCAAATGGCAGAGCAGGCTCGAGGGGCTTAATGGCCTACTCCTCTTAATTCGTATGTTCGTATGTAAACCTTCAGTCTTGAAATAAACCAGCTAAAACCGGAAGCTCATAGAAGTATGTAAAGGAATAAACAGTATAGAAAAGTTATATCTGGAACACTATTTCAAGTTAAACAATGACAATAAAACAAGTGGACAGGTTTAAACTTCTTGCTGTCAGGAAGTTGTTTATGCAGAGTGATTAAAGGAACCTTGGAATCACTTACAAAACAGCTGTTGGTGGGTGGAGGGAGGGGAAAACTAAATTGTTTTTTCCTTGTCCGAACAACCCTCCTCCTCCATATCTATCATGCGAAACACTCTCCATACCTCCCTGTTGGTACAAAACATATGTTTCTAGGTTATAACATGTAAAGAAACCAAGCATAGTTAATGAATAAATTGAAACTTAGTTAGTGAATACTTCTGTTGCTTTTTGACTCTTATCTCTTTCCACCCCTTTCTGTTAGGCATTCTAGTATTTTGGAAGTTATTACCTAGTCATGTATATCATGCAAATGTCTTAAGTGGCTTCTCCAGACACTAAGGTCTTTTGGCATGCAAGGGAATTTGTTTCAGACCGGGGCTTTGGATATAAATTAATAGCATGTCTGCTGGTTCCATGCATCTCTGTTTTTCATGGTGTGCTTGCTGACAAGTTTATACACTTAACTGACTGAACACATATACCACTTATTGGATAAACTTCAGATCTTGTTGAATGTAGTAGATGTTAATTTGTGCACATATGATGTGCACAGTTGTGTACTGTCCCAAATAATTGGAATATAACATTAAGTCGGCAACAGTGAAAATCCATTCAGTCCACAAATCTTGCTCCATTCAGAGTTTATGTATGATTACTGTATCATGGAATTCGTCATTGTCTCTTTTTAGGAACATAGGAACAGGAGTAGATCATTCAGCCCCTTGAGCCTGTTCCGCCATTCAAATAGATCACGGCTGATCTGTACCTCAACTTCATTTACCCACATTTGATCCATATCTTCGATGCCCTTACGTAATAAAAATCTATTGATCTCAGTCTTGAAAATTTCAATTAACCCAGCATTCATAGTCTTTTTTGGGGGTGGGTGGGAGAGCGGGGGGGAAGGAGTTCCACAGTTCAACTACCCTTTATGTGAAAAAGTGTCTCTTGTTCTGGATTTCCCCACCAGAGAATAGCTTCTCGGTATCTACTCTCTTGAATCCTTCTATCATTTTAATCACCTCAATTAGAACACCTCTATTGACAGCAGTCCTTCATGCCCCAAATTAATGGCATTAATGGAGCTTGCTAGTGCCAATAACTGACTCAAAAGCCCTTTCGGTGAAAAGCCCTTCCTCCATTATGTATTCCTACAATTTATTTCAATCTCACCTCACTGTTGTATCTCGTGGCCCTGTAATAGGTTCTGTCAATCCATGCCCTATGACCAAACTTTTTCTTTTTAAATCCCATTTTTACTAAGGTCATTATCAGAATAGTTACTCAGTAGCAATTTTGTACAATTTAAGCAGTTAGTATATGGATGTGCTGGCTTACTGGAAAGGAACGTCTGTTCAGCTTAGCAACCGCAACTTTTTTCTTCTGAACTGATTGTGTTCTGCGCTGATTGCATCGTGCGCTCTCAAATGTTTAAATGCTCTTTGTGCTGTCTATTCCGAAGTTGCAGTTCTACTAAAACTGCCACATTTTTGAACAAGATCCAGTAGTCCTTTTGCTATACGTTTTCATGATGCCAAAAATTGCACTCCCACTGAAACCCTAATGGGGAAATTAAGTGGGTGATTAATGTGAAGCTCTTAAATGTCCACTTCTGCAGAGCAAGAGAATCAGAGCTGAACTGTCATTAATTTAAATTGAGTTCTTCTAATCAGCTAACAGAGTTCCTGAAACAGTGCCGTTCTCCTTTTGAATATCTCTCTTGCTTGAAAGGCAAGTGTTAAAGACAACCGGGCTGTCTTAGTTGCCAAGCCAATCGTGCATGGTTGCTGAAACAATAATTGCGACTGAAATGACTTGATTGTTGTGGCAGCCTGGGTTACAGCTCTATTTCAGCAGGTTCCTCACCATGTGTTCTATAACCTGCCTTCGTGCCCACATTTGATATTTAACTTTATCAAATTAAATGCGGGGGTGGGGGGGGAAAGCTTTTATTTGGTTCTAACTTTTATTTTCTTGTCTTCAAAGAGGGAGCACCATCAAGACTTCTTGATCTGTTAGCTGTATCTATAAATTGGTATTGTCAGCCAGCACCCTTCTGATAGCTTGTACAGTAATATTGAATTTATCGCTGTCGATCTTAATTTGCAACCTTTTGCGATGAGATCTCATCTTTTTTTTTAAAAAAAGCTCTTAATTCTGGGAGTTGGGAATTGTAGGTGGAGGAGGAGGAGGAGAATGGTTTGTGCAGAGCATTTGGCAGAGTAGGTACTCTTGAGAAAATATTTCCAGAAGAGTATCCTGGCCGTCAGTATAATGCAGTGTGATTTGGATAAACCAACCTGTTTCAAGTGTTTGCATTACCTTGTCGTTAATATCATTTAGGAGCTACATGTTTTTGCTACTTCTTTAATCTAAACATCAAGAAAACTTTATTTTTAACATGGGAGGAAGAAAGGATATACTTTCTGAGGCAGAGTAATACTAACAGTGCAGCAGTGTGGTTAGCATGCTGATGCTAAGATTCTTTGTCCAAATTAGATTTGATCACCAAGTCTTATTCATTCCATGAGAATGGATTTCGCCAATCAGTGTCGGTGTATTTCACGTCACTCCCAACTTTTTTCTTCTTCCAGAATTTGGTGTGAGTGCTTTGCTGTTGGCTGTTGTGATAGCCTACTTCCCATCTCACCCTCCTCTTCCACCCAGTATAGCTGCTGCAAGCCAGAGGCTTAACTACAGAAGTAGCATCTGCAGACTTCTTGGGTAAGTTTGTCCTGCATAGTGTTGGGTAATTTACATTCAGGCAGCGCAGTCTGTTGTGCTGAGAATTCTGTGTACGAGACATAGTCAGATCTTGTTAAGATCTTGATGAGCAGAGCTTTTGTAGCTCCAGGTGATCTGTGATTGACAAGAGCCTTGTGCCATTGTTGAAATGTAGAGTAACTTTATCCACAAATCATTACTGATGGGGGAAAAATCATTCCTTCAGGCACCTAGAAACATTTCTGAAATATCCCTTGATGCTGTCAGGTTAGATATATTCTGAACATGCTTCTGTGACTACACTGTTAATCAGTCTTGAAGATTGTGTAATTAAATATTTAAATTGAAACGCGCTCTGTGCACATCGGTTATTGAATCCAGAATCGGAATTAAAGCTGGCTGTGAGCTTCTTCCTAACTCCTTTATATTTTGCTTTTGTTATTAAATCTCTATCCATTTTAACTTTGTGGTTTAATCTTGTACACTACCATATCATTGTAAAAATATTTCAGATTTTTTTTTTCCTTTTGAATGATCTTTCAAGAAAAATTCAATTAGTCACTTGAACGCCCGAATCTTAATGTGCTAAATATGGCATTAGAAGATGGTGAATGCAGTTGTGGCATTCAGAAAACCATCTCACGTTCTTGCTGATTTTACTCCCTTTATTTCCCTACACCTCCTGAGAAAGTGTTTCTCATCACTCCTCTCCTGACCCAATAGGAGGAGACATAGCAGCCAAACCCATTCTGTCCATGCGTATGCACTTTCTAGCTTGACTCACTGTCTAATAATCATAAGTAGGAACCCTGGCTGACACCCCACCCAGGGGTCCCCATCTGCTGCTGTGGTTGAGATCAGCTAATGGAGCAATCAAACCTAGAAGCTTCCTGGTCTGTATGGCTCAGTAACATACTGTGCAGTGTGATTACCCACTGAGCCATTGGGTCTGTGGCTTTCTCTGAAATCACATGTATTCTTTATAATAAGGGATCCCCTTAAAGAACATTTGTCACTGATTACATTTTGTTTAGTAAGGCTTCTAAATGTCATAAAGATAAAACCTCAAACAACTCCCTACAGTAAGAGGCAACTTAGTTGTTGTATGCAAGTTTGGTTCAGTGTCAAATAATACACAGGCCTGACTTGCAAATAATGTTTTGAGTATTCTTTTCTATTTTTTGCCACTACAGCAATTTCAGGTTTCTGATGATTGCATTGGCCTTTGCTGTGCCTCTGGGAATATTAGCAGGCTGGTCAGGAGTACTGGACGTAATTGTAACACCTCTGAAAGTGAGCCAGGTAAGAAATTGGAATCTTTCAAGATTCCCCTTTGATCAATAGGTCAGAAATCATTCTCTAAAACAATTCTAATATAACCAACTCCTCTACAGAGTGCAGGTACCGCTCCTTAGAGTAATGTGCCTAGGTTACCTCGAAGAATTAGCCAGATGTAATTGTCCAGGTCGTTACTTCAGGATTATCTTCATTCCCTTGTTTATGTGGGCATCTGTCTTTAAGGTCGTCCTGAAATTTGTAAACTCTCAGTTTTAAGTCACATGAACGAAAGCAAATAGATGAATGTTTCTTTTAAAAACCATTGGTGCTATGTACTCTAGCCTTACAGGAGTGCAGAACGCTTATTGAGCAAGGTCACATTTAGTGGTCAGTCACCTTGGGTGGTCCTGATGTGTCTCCTAGTGAACAGATTAAGAACTACATTCCCTGAAGCCCGGGAGCAAGTGACCTGCTGCACCCTCTCTGAATGGCCCACGGCCCAGAGACCCAAGGGGGTCTAAAAATAGGTTTCGATCCTATACTTCAGGGTAATATTTCCTATGCAACAGATGCCTTTTTCAACTAGAACACCACCTGTAATTGTAGAGTCCAACATTATTGTTCTTGGGGCAGTCCATTATAGAGATATCTGAACAATATCTTGTTTTGAAAGAGGCAGTAGTAAGTAAACCAGTTCATTGCGTTCTTTGGCAATTCTTTAACTTCTCTTTTTAGGTTGATGCTGGCTGGATTGGATTTTGGTCAGTAATTGGTGGCTGTATTGTTGGAATAGTGATTGCAAGGTCAGTTCTATTTGCATTTACCTAACTAAGAGACTTGTATGTATTTTAATAACACAGATACATGGATACTGTCCAG
The DNA here is from genome assembly GCF_035084215.1 of Heptranchias perlo. Lineage (NCBI taxonomy): Eukaryota > Metazoa > Chordata > Chondrichthyes > Hexanchiformes > Hexanchidae > Heptranchias > Heptranchias perlo. The sequence continues at coordinate 11,628,865 of NC_090331.1, read as the reverse complement.
TTTCACTTTCAAACCTGTTCATGTGAGCGTAAAGTTTTCTAGGATGCTGTCACTTTAAGAACATTGTGTATGGGATAAGTATACCGCACAGCTCAAAACATGCTCTCAGCCCAAGTGTGGATGGACAAAATATATAATTTTGGGACCAATTAGGCAGATTGGACCTTCAGATGAATGAGCTATTTAATTTGCACAATTTTTTTTTAATCCCTATCCAGATCCATTTCCCTTTGAGGCTCGGCATCTGTTTTATAAGATAATTCTCTCTTTTACAAGATGAAGTGTGAAGGCAGATATTCCTCAGCTTCAGCATGGGATCCTGTAGCTTCCAGTTATCTTTTTTAATTTCCATGCCCTGGTTTTGCCCAAAACAACACTCCATCATATATTATCAATTACGTCCATTATGCATAATTAAAGATTGGTGCTTCATCACTCTGAACTGTATAATAATCAGCTGCAAATCTTCATCCTCCACACGGAAACTACCCCAGTAGTATCTTTCTGTTATTGATGACAATTGGAGACGAGGCACCTTTTCAGAGACCTTTTATCTATAATATTTAATATTTTGATGAGGTCTCTTCTTTCCCTACTGTGAAACTCCAGTTTCTCTGCTCTTTCTCATAACTTATTCTCTTTGCACTTGGAATCACTCTTGTTGCTCTTCTCTGCAGTCTCTCCAATACATTTATTTTGTGTGATGATTAAAATTGTACACGGTACTTGTTGGTCTGGGCAGTATGTTGTGAAGCCTTAGCATAACTGCTGTTAACTTGTATTCTACTGTCCATTTAACTTTCCTTTTCTCTCCAAGGCCTTTGAATGTGTTGTTGCCATCCATCTTCACACTCGCTTCTCCAAATTCTCTCTTTGAATGCCTACATTCAGGCTTCTGCCCTTACCACTGCATCCAATCTGCCTGGTCAAAGTCCCCCAAGCACATCTAAGATGACATGTTATCCTTCTTCAATATATCTGCCAGTGGAACTTTCTGTTTACATCCAACTCACTGGAATTCCCTCCCTAAACCTCATCTCATTGCTACTTCCCTCCCCACCTTTAAAAGCCTCATCAAAACTAATCTTCTCAATCGTGCTTTCGGTCAACTTTCCAAATGCTGCTACTACCACTTGGCTCGTTCTCTCCTATATTAGGCTCCTTGGGATGTTTAATTACATAAAAGGTGCTGTACATATACATGTAGTAGGAGTAGTAGAAATATTTTCTAATTCTGTTACTATCAAAGAAGGGTGCAGCACAAAAAAAGGCCATTCAACACATCACATCTACATCAATATTTTTCTCTATTTAACCTAAAATAATCCCACTTTCCTGCTTGCTCCCCATATGCTTGGAAAGAAAGAAAGACTTGCATTTATATAGCACCTTTTACGACCTCAGGATGCCCAAAGCGCTTTACAAACAATGAAGTACTTTTGAAGTGTAGACACTGTTGTAATGTAGGAAACACGGCAGCCAATTTGCACACAGCAAGGGCCCACAAACAGCAATGTGATAATGACCAGTTAATTTTTTTTAGTGATGTTGGTTGAGGGATAAATATTGGCCCAAAACACCGGGGAGAACTCCCCTGCTCTTCAAATAGTGCCATGGGATCTTTTACATCCACCTTGGAGGGCAGACGGTGCTTCGGTTTAATATTACATCTGAAAGACGGCACCTCCAACAGTGTAGCACTCCCTCAGTACTTCTTTCATTATTCGTTCGTGGGATGTGGGCGTCGCTGGCAAGGCCAGCATTTATTGCCCATCCCTAATTGCCGTTGAGAAGGTGGTGGTGAGCCACCACAGTCCGTGTGGTGTTGGTTCTCCCACAGTGCTGTTAGGTAGGGAGTTCCAGGATTTTGACCCAGCAACGATGAAGAAACGGTGATATATTTCCAAGTCGGGATAGTGTGTGACTTGGAGGGGAACATGCAGGTGGTGTTGTTCCCATATGCCTGCTGCCCTTGTCCTTCTAGGTGGTAGAGGTCGCGGGTTTGGGAGGTGCTGTCAAAGAAGCCTTGGTGAGTTGCTGCAGTGCATCCTGTGGATAGTACACACTGCAGCCATGATGCGCCGGTGGTGAAGGGAGTGAATGTTTAGGGTGGTGAATGGGATGCCAATCCAGCGGGGTGCTTTGTCCTGGATGGTGCCGAGCTTCTTGAGTGTTGTTGGAGCTGCACTCATCCAGGCAAGTGGAGAGTACTGCACTGTAGTGTCAGCCTGTATTAGGTGCTCAAGTCTCTGGAGTGGGACTTGAAAGTTTATGGAGCATTTGTCCTACGGACTTCCACTGACTCTAAGCTTGCGTAATATAAATTGGTTGTTGATGTCCAACCTGGGTCTGAAGCAAAGCAGATTGAGGTCTCCTCCCCTAGAGTGTCTTACTCTGCTTCGTTCCAGCGTCAGGTCGGGCCCTGATACCAGATTGCATTGACTACGGCTGAAGAATTGGTGCTGACACTATAGTTGTTGTGTAAATGCACACAAATATTTCTCTCTTTCAGCTCACTATCTAATTCTCCTAAAAAAAAATAATTCCAAAAGGGAATTGGATATATACTTGAAGGAGGAAAAATTGCAGGGCTATGGGGAAAGAGCGGGGGAGTGGGACTACTTGGATGGCTCTTTCAAAGAGCCAGCAGACGCATGATGGGCCAAATAGCCGCCTCCTGTGCTATATGGTTCTAATTTATGGACTCTGCATCAGCAGTGGTTTGTGGCAGAGAATTCCACTTGCTGTGCGTAAAGATTTTTTTTCTAACCTAGCTCTTTAAAATGCTTGAACTTTGCAGTAGAGTTTTGAAGTTTTTCTGTAGAGTGAGAGGAAGAAGCGTCAATTATGACTAATATCACTGGAGTACTGTGTCAGCCAGGCTCATTTGGTAGCGCTGTCACCTCTGAGTCAGAGGATGTGGTTTGTCCCCAAAACACAATCTATTCCGGGACTTCAGCGCAGTACTGAGGCTGTATTGTATTGTCGAAGGTACCGTCTTTCGAAAGAGACGTTAAACCGATGCCTGTCATTATTCACAGAAGAGGAGGGAGTTCTTCTGTGTCCTGGCCAACATTCCTCCCTCAAGCATTGTCACCGAAAACATATTATCTGATCGTTTGTTTGTTGGGCCTTGCTGTGTGCAGATTGGGTGCCATGTTTGCCTACATAACAATGATTGCACTTCAAAAGCAATCCATTGACTCTAAAGATGTTTTTGGACATGGTGAGGCACTATATAAATACAAGTTCTTCACTGCACAAGAGTGTTACTTTTTAACATTTCCCTTGTGCCGAATTTGATTCAGTAATTCTAGAGAGACTCATCTTTTCTGTTTGTTATTGCAGGTTTGCAGACTTCTTCAGAGGAATGTTAAAGCTTATCCTGCTGCTGCTGTTCTCTGGAGCCACACTGGCATCTGCATGGTTTGCCCTCACCTGCTTTAACAGTGTCACTCACCTGCCTGTAACACCAGGTACTTATGCATAATGTATTCAGATAAATTTCATTTCGGGTTTCTTCAGAGACCAAGCTTCCTTTTACTGACCTATGTAAGCTGTACTTTACATTTCCAGATTTTAAAATCTGCATGATTTATACTAAAAGGGTTTTAGTTTGTTCTTAAATTGTATTTAAATCCTAATTTTTCAGCGTGGAGAGCACGTTGATCATGCTTTCGGTTTGTTGCTAAACACTTCCCTTGTCGGGCCACAGAGAAGTAACACAATAGGATATTTTATCACCCTGGGAACACCCCCACCCCCCCCCCTCCACCCCACCTCATTTTATTCTATACTGCTTCAACATGGCAATGGAATGTAGGCATTTCTGTTTCTCATTTTGAATACAACTTTGTGCACCATCTTTGTTTTGTGACATAGGATTTCAGTATATGACAGTCAGATTCCTAAAAACAAAAACTGAGTAAGTAGAAGACCAGATATCATCCATGGGAGAAGAAAAATCAGTTAATCCATATTACACATCTTAAGACCCCTTCTCAGAACTGGAAGATATTATAGATGAACAGCGTTTGAAAAGGAACAGAACAAGGGACGGGGGGCAAGGGTGGGGAGGGTGGTGGGGAAGAGAGGGAAGTTACGGTCTAAAGTGGCTAAAGTAAATATTAAAGCTTTTATTTTTCTTTTTTTTTCTTTCGTTTTCTTTCTTACTTTCTCTTTCTTTGCTGGCTCCCTCTCTTTGCTCCCCCCACCCACCCCCCTCCGCCTGCTTGCACACTCTTCCCCCTTCCCTCTTTATTTCTTCTCTTCCCCTCCCAACCTCCTTGATTTGCAGCACAGGTCTTCATGGGAGAGGAAGAGAAATGATAGCAAGGAGTGGCATATCACTACACTAACTAACCTACATGTCTGCTGCAGTGTTCAGTGACAGCATGTTCATGTCACTCTAGTGTAAATGGTAAATGTTGCTGTTTCATGATCATTTTATTAACTGGTTTTATTTGACATTGCAGCAACTTTATATACATCGTGCATATTAATTGGAGTATTCATAATCAGCAGTGTTCCCTTCTTCTTTGAACTTCTTGTGGAGACTGTATACCCAGTGCCAGAGGGGATAACCTGTGGATTTGTGACCACCTTAAGCAACGTCTTCATGGGATTACTATTAATGTTCCTGGCATTTTATCACAAAGGTAACTTTAAACCTTTTCTTTTATGGATAATTTGTTTTTGTGTGTATTGATGCTTTCCAGACTATAAAGTGTGCTCTTTTGAAATCTGAGCAAAAATGCATCATGAATTTTTGTGTGTCATGTATGATTCTACCACTATTAAAAGTATTCTGGATGCAAGGAGTTTAGACTTACATGGTGAATAGGTTTTGTATCACAGGATTTCACATTAAGCATCTGTGCAATGGCGTGCTGTGATATTTCTGGTTTGCTATTAAATTCATGAAGTTAAATTGCAGTATATATTGATGAAATCTTAAATACAGACCCAGTTACTTAGCATGATGTAATGGAATTTGGATTGAAACCTCAATGTGGTTACGTAAGAAATTGCAATTGTTCTGCAATGCAGTAGACTGGATTCATGAACCTTCCCCTTCCATTCGAAAGTAGATTGCTGTGGCAGCAATGCAACCACAGCCTGCATCAGAGGCCAGTGCAGCATACAATCACCTGCCATCAATGAGACATGGTTGTGTACAGTATAGTTGTACACTCTCTACACTTTTATATGGCTGTCAAATCAGAGCTCTTTACCATTGGTATAATAGTATCATTGTAGCTACAGCACAGGAAGAGGCCATTCAGCCCATTGTGCCTGTGCTGGCTCTTTGAAAGAGCCATCCAATTAGTCCCATTCCCCTGATCTTTCCCCATAGCCCTGTAATTTTTTTCCCTTCAAGTATTTATCCAATTCCCTTTTGAAAGTTACTACTGAATTTGCTTCCACCACCCTTTCAGGCAGTATATTCCAGATTGTTATATCTTGCTACATAAAAAAATGTTTCCTCATGTCGCCTCTGGCTCTTTTGCCGATCATCTTAAATCTTTGTCCTCTGCCACTGGAAACAATTTCTTCTTATTTACTCTATTAAAACACCTCATGATTTTGAACACCTCTATCAAATCTCCCCTTAACCTTCTCTGTTCTATGGAGAACATCCTCATCTTCTCCAGTCTCTCCATATAACTGAAGTCCCTTATCCCTGATAACATTCTAGTAAACCTTTTCTGCATCCTTCCTAAAGTGTGGTGCCCAGAATTGAACATGATACTCCAGCTGAGGCCTAACTAGTGTTTTATAAAGGTTTAGCATAACTTCCTTGCTTTTCTCTTTCTTGCTGCACCCCCTTTAAAATTTTACCATTTTAGTTTATATTGCCTCTCCTCATTCTTCCTACCAAAATGTGTCACTTCACACTTTTCTGCATTAAATTTCATCTGCCATGTGTCTGCCCATTTCACCAGTCTGTCTATGTCCTCCTGAAGTCCGTTACTATCCTCCACATTGTTTACTACATTTCTGAGTTTTGTGTCATCTGCAAACTTTGAAGTTATACCCTCTACACCCAAGTCCAACATATATCAAAAAGAGCATTGGTCCTAATACCGACCCCTGGGGAACACCACTGTATACTTCCCTCCAGTCTGAAAAACAACCGTTCACCGCTACTCTCTGCTTTCTGTCCCTTAGCCAATTTTGTATCCACGCTGCCATTATCCCTTTAATTTTGCCAACTGATCTATTATGTGGTACTTTACAAAATGCCTTTTAAAAGTCTGTGAACACAACATCAACGGCGCTACCCTCATCAACCCTCTCCGTCGCGACTAGAAAGATTCCACGAAAGTTATGCACAACCTCAAAAAGTTAGGTAGCAAAAGCCAGTAATATTAAAGTCATGGTTATACAGGCCAGGCTCAATGGGTCAAATACTATGTTACCACAAGTCAGATGAACCGCTTCTGAAGGCCATATTCTGCAGCTAGCTGATGACTGGAAAAAGGACAGAAGTCGGTCAGAGGAAATGTTTCAAGCATAACCACCCGAAGTCCAGACTTAAGGGGTGTGACATTCATCTCAACCTGGGAACGTTTAGCCAAAGCTGGCACAGTCTGGAAATATACTGTGAAGGTTAGCATTTCACACTCTGAAGGCCACAGAGTGTTAACAGCAGATGAAAATGACATTGCAGAAAAGGCAACAAAGAAGAGTTGTAATAACGAAAGACTTGCATTTATATAGCGCTTTTCACAACCTCAGGAGATCCCAAAGTGCTTTACAGCTAATGAAGTATTTTTTTGAAGTGTAGTCACTGTTGTAATATAGGCAGCCAATTTGCTCACAGCAAGGTCCCACAAACAGCAATTTGATAATGACCAAATCTGTTCTTTTTAGTGATGTTGGTTGAGGGATAAATATTGGCCAGGACATTCCCCTATAGTAGGGGAATGTAACAGCCAATTTGCGCACAGCAAGGTCCCGAAACAGCAATGGGATGAATGACTAGATAATCTGTTTTTGGTGGTGTTGGTTGAGTGATAAATATTGACCAGTGGGAAAATTTCCTGTTTTTCTTCTAATAGTGCCACGGGACCTTTTACCTCCACCTTAGAGTGCGGGAGGTACCTTGGTTCAACATCTCATCCAAAAGGTGACACCTCCATCAGTGCAGCACTCTCTCAATATTGCACTGGAGTGACTACCCAGGTTATGTACTCGAGTTTCTGGAATGGGAATTGAATCCATGACCTTCAGACTTGAATGCGAGAGTGCTGCCACTGGGCCAAGGCTGACATTTCAATTACTTACTGCTTCATCCGCAAACCCTAATTAGGTTTTATGCTTTTGATTGTGCAGGTCTCTGATTCCAACTGAGATGTGTACTGTACCTCTATTGATTACATAGGAATTGCTAGATGAGAAAAGACCCATGGTCCATCTAGTTCGCTCTCTACCATCCTGGTAGTCTCATAATACAACGATAATGGAGTTGAAGTTGAGTTTGGAATCAAAATGGCGCTCAGATGAGCAGCGTTAATTTATCATCCTGTGCCACTGTGTCTGTGTCTGATTCCGCAGATGTCTGTGAAACGTAAAAGCACTGGAATGTTACCTCCAAGCTTTTGAGATGGCTGAGCTTTCAGTCCTCGAAAGGGACTTCGAGTTTAGACTGTACTTCCTTGTTATTGCAAGTACACAAGAGCTGCTGCTAAACTCTGTTCTGCATTAAGCCAAAGCCCATGTGGAAAGCTAATGATGAAGCTTCACCATCTGGGAGTGCTCCACAGATGTGAACTTTGCTGCTTGCATGCAGAGTTGGCCATTATTTGCTGAACTAAAGTTGTTGTTGTGTTAGACTATTAGAAATTTAATTGCCCATTAGTACCCCCTTTGCATTCCTCCAACTCTTTCTATCCTTAGAGCAACCACTGGAGTCCAGCTTCTGTGCTGATTACGGCCATCTATATTTTCACTTGCTTATTGCTTAACTCTCTCCAAAGACTGTAACCAATGTTTACTTAGGAAATAAATAAACATATTAATAAATCAAAAATCTCAATACTCCATCACATGTATAATAGCCAGTGAAAATGTACAACATTGAGCAACATAAAGAAACTGAGAAGCAATATTCTCCCTCTGATTTTAAATTTACTTTTTTTTTGTTCGTTCATGGAATGTGGGTGCTGCTGGCAAGGCCAGCATTTATAGTAAATCACAACAGGTGCAGTCATAGAGGCAGGAATAACACTGCTTGTGCTGATATAGGATCGTAGAATCTGGACAGTACAGAAGGAGGCCATTCGGCCCATTGTGCTAGTGCCAGCTCTTTGAAAGAGCTATGCAATTAGTCCCACTCCCCTGCTCTTTCCCCATAGCCCTGCATTTTTCTCCCCTACAAATATTTATCCAGTTCCCTTTTGAAAGTTGCTATTGAATCTGCTTCCACCACACTTTCAGGCAATGCATTCCAGATAGAATCATAGAAAGTTACGGCACAGAAGGAGGCTATTCGGCCCGTTGTGTCCGTGCTGGCGGGAAAAGAGTTATCCAGCTTAATCCCACCTTCCAGCACTTGATCCGTAGCCCTGTGGGTTACAGCACTTCAAATGCTCATCCAAGTACTTTTTAAATGAGTGGAGGGTTTCTGCCTCTACCACCCCTTCAGGCAGTGAGACCCCCACCACCCTCTGGGTTAAAAAATTTCCCCTCAGCTCCCCTCTAATCCTACCAATTACTGCGTAACAAAAATTTCTCCTCATCTTTGGCTTTTTTACCAATTACTGTAAATCTGTGTTCTCTGGTTACTGACCCTTCTTCCATTGGAAACAGTTTCTCCTTGTTTACTTTAACAAAACCCTTCATGACTTTGAACACCTCTATTAAATCTCCCCTTAACCTTCTCTGCTCTAAGGAGAACAACCCCAGCTTCTCTAGTGTCTCCACGTATCTGAAGTCCCTCATCCCTGGTACCATTCTAATAAATCTCCTCTGCACCCTCTGCAAGGCCTTGACATCCTTTCTAAACTGTGGTACTTAGAATTGGACACAATACTCCAACAGAAGCTTAAACAGTGATTTATAAAGGTTTAGCATAACTTCCTTGCTTTTCTATTCTGCGCCTCTATTTATAAAGCCAAGGATCCCTTATGCTTTTTTAACAGCCTTATCAACCTCTGTTCCTCCACCCCCTTTAAAATTGTACCATTTAGTTTATATTGCGCCTCCTCATCCTTCCAGAAACAGAAACAGAAAATAGGAGCAGGAGTAGGCCATTCGGCCCTTCGAGCCTGCTCCGCCATTCAATATGATCATGGCTGATCCTCTATCTCAATACCATGTTCCCGCTCTCTCCCCTTGATGACTTTTGTGTCTAGAAATCTGTCTAGCTCCTCCTTAAATATAGTCAGTGACTTGGCCTCCACAGCCTTCTGTGGTAGAGAATTCCACAGGTTCACCACCCTCTGAGTGAAGAAATTTTTCCTCATCTCAGTCCTAAATGTCCTACTCGTATCCTGAGACTGTGACCCCTCGATCTGGACGCCCCAGCCAGGGGAAACATCCTCCCTGCATCCAATCTGTCTAGCCCTGTCAGAATTTTATGTTTCAATGAGATCCATCAATTGCCATCCCAGGAATCTGGTGAACCTTCGCTGCACTCCCTCTATGGCAAGTATAGCCTTTCTTAGGTAAGGAGACCAAAACTGCACAGAGTACTCCAGGTGTGATCTCACCAAGGCCCTGTATAACTGCAGTAAGACATCCTTGCTCCTGTACTCAAATCCTCTTGCAATGAAGGCCAACATACCATTTGCCTTCCTAACTGCTTGCTACATCTGCATGTTTGCTTTCAGTGACTGGTGTACAAGGACACCCAGGTCCCTTTGTACACCAACAGCTCCCAATCTATCACCATTTAAATAATACTCTGCCTTTCTGTTTTTCCTTCTGAAGTGGATAACTTCACATTTATCCACATTATACTGCATCTGCCATGTATTTGCCCACTCACTCAACTTGTCTAAATCACCTTGAAGCCTCTTTGCATCCTCCTCACAACTCATGACCCCCACCTCGTTTCGTGTTGTCAGCAAACTTGGAAATATTACATTTGGTTCCCTCATCCAAATCATTGATATATATTGTGTATAGCTGGGATCCAAGCACTGTTCTCTATGGTACCCCACTAGTCACTGCCTGCCACCTCGAAAAAGATCCATTTATTCCTACTCTCTGTTTCCTGTCTGTTAACCAATTTTCAGTCCATGCCATATATTACCTTTAATCCCATGTGCTTTAATTTTGCACACTAACCTCTTATGTGGGACTTTATCAAAGGCCTTCTGAAAATCCAAATAACTACATCCACTGGTTCTTCCTTATCTATGCTACCAGTTACATCCTCAAAAAAACTCCAGTAGGTTTGTCAAACATGATTTTCCTTTCATAAATCCATGTTGACTTTGTCTAATCCCATTGATATTTTCTAAGTGTCCTGTTATCACATCCTTTATAATAGACTCTAGCATTTTCCCTACTACTGATGTTAGGCTAACCAATCTGTAGTTCCCTGTTTTCTCTCCCTCCTTTTTTAAATAGTGGGGTTACATTTGCCACCCTCCAATCTGCAGGAACTGTTCTATAATCTATAGAATTTTGGAAGATGACAATTAATATAGCCACTATTTCCATGGCTGTCTCTTTTAGTACTCTGGATGCAGATTATCAGGCCCTGGGGATTTATCAGCTTTCAGTCCCATTAATTTCTCCAGCACTTTTTTAATGATACTAATTTCCTTTTAATTCCTCCTTTTCACTAGTCCCTTGGTTCCCTAGCATTTCTGGAAAGTTATTTGTGTCCTCTTCCATGAAGACAGAACCAAAATACTTGTTTAATTGCTCTGCCATTTCCTCGTTACCCATTATAAATTCTCCCGTTTCCGACTGTAAGGGACCTACATTTGTCTTCACTAATCTTCTTTCTTTTTACATACTTGCAGAAGCTTTTACAGTCTGCTTTTATGTTCCTTGCAAATTTACTCTCACTCTATTTTTCCCCTCTTAATCAGTCTTTTGGTCCTTTTTTGCTGAATTCTAAACTGCTCCCAGTCCTCAGGCTTGCTACTTATTCTGGCAACTTTATATGATTCCTCTTTGGATCTAATACTATCCTTAATTTCTTTTGGTAGCCATGGTTGGGCTGCTTTTCCTTTTGTGTTTTTGCGCCAGAAAGGAATGTATAATTGTTGCAATTCATGCTTTCGTTCCTTAAATGTCAGCCATTGCCTATCCACCATCATGCCTTTTAATGAAGCTTCCCAATCTATCATAGCCAACTCATTCCTCATACCTTCGTAGTTTCCTTTGTTTAGATTGTAATTATATCATGTCAATGTATCATGTCACACTTCTCTGCGTTAAATTTCTTCTGCCATGTGCCTGCCCATTTCATCAGTCTGTGTGTCCTCCTGAAGCCTGCTGCCATCCTCCTCCCTGTTTACTACTTTTCTGAGTTTCATGTCATCTAGAAACTTTGAAATTATGCTTTGTATACCCAAGTCCAGGTCATCAATATATATCAAAAAGAGCAGTGGTCCTAATACCGACCCCTGGGAGATACCACTGTATACTTCCCTCCAGTCTGAAAAATAACAGTTCACCTCTGCTTTCTGTCCCCTAGCCAATTTTGTATCCACGCTGCCACTGCTCCTTTAATCCCATGGGCTTCAATTTTGCTAACAAGCCTATTACGTGCTACTTTATCAAACGCCTTTTTGAAAGTCCATATACACAACATTAACCACACTACCCTCATCAACCCTCTCCGTTACTTCATATGTTTATGTAGTTCTAATGAAAGGTCATTGAACTGAAACGTTAACTTTGTTTTTCTATTCAGATGCTGCCTGACCTGCTGAGTGTTTCCAGCATTTTCTGTTTTTATATTAATATATGTATTTGGAAATGAGAGCTTGGTGCAAAGGGGATGGACTGAGTCTGAAAGGCTTTAGGCTTCAGTATGACTTGTACATATGCTTTTTTTTTCTTGTGAAGCTTTCTTATTTCCAGAGTTGGTATGCTGCTATACTGATGCCATTTGAGTTGATTTTATTCCCTTTTTAAATGTAGCCTTAGGGCCCCATGCTGAATACATCGATGGAACACTCAGGTTACCTGATCTTCAGCTGACACAGAAACAGGCTTTGCCTCCCTTGAGGAAAGGATCTAGTTTCCCTGCTGGTTACCTGTTCCAAAGACACAATGAGTGACAAAATTGTTACTCTGCATTACCATGGAACAATAGCTCAGTGTGCTCCCATGCCTTAACAATTCACTGGAGTGGAAGTGATATTTCCAGATGAATCTTAGCAGTTGCATTATTTAACAAATGCATTCTTCATTTGACTGGCTCGATGAATAGAAATACATTTATAGGATGACATCAAACATTTACAACAAAAAAAAATCCATTTTAATTGGACAACGCAAGGTGAGTGCCCATTCTAAAGGGACATTGCTGACACTGTGAACACCTCCCTGCATCAAACTTAGCTGCAGAGTTGAAAATCTACTTTTTTTTAAAATATAAATTTCCATTACATGTGTGGGAGAAGTGGGTTTCGATTCATGGGGCACTGGCACCAGTACTGGGGAAAGAGGGAGCTGTTCCATTGGGACGGGCTTCACCTGAACCATGCTGGGACCAGTGTTCTGGCAAACCGAATAACGAGGGCGGTAGAGAAGGCTTGAAACTAAATAGAGTGGGGGAGGGCTCAGGTTGGAGTGAAGTTTAGATTGATAAAGAGAAAAGACAAGGAAGTAGTACAGGAAAGTGATGGGGGTGATGATAAACAGAATGTGTCAGGAAGGGACAGAGCGTACAAACATAAGAGTGCACTAGCGAATGGGGCTGCGGTAGGAAAGAATGGTAAAAAAGACAAAATTAAAGGTCCTTTATCTGAATGCGCGCAGCATTCGTAATAAGACAGATGAATTGACAGCACAAATAGAAACAAATGGGTATGATCTCGTGGCCATTACAGAGACGTGGTTGTAAGGTGACCAAGGTTGGGAGCTAAATATTCAGGGTTATTTAACATTTCGGAAGGATACGAAAAATGGTAACGGTGGTGGGGTAGCTCTGTTAATAAAGGATGAAATTGGTATAATAGTGAGAAATGATCTTGGCTCAGAAAACCAAGATGTCAAATCAATTTGGGTGGAGGAAAGAAATCACTGGTGGAAATAGTATATGGGCCCCCTAACAGTAGCTACACTATAGGGCAAAATATTAATCAGGAAATAAGGGGGGGTTTGCAAAAAAAGGTAATGCAATAATCATGGGCGATTTTAACTTTCACATAGAGTGGACATATCAAATTGGCAAAAATAGCCCTGAGGAGGAGTTCATAGATTGTATTAGGGACTGTTTCTTAGACCAATACGTCAGGGAACCAACCAGGGAACAGGCCATTTTGGATCTGGTAATGGGTAACGAAACAGGATTAATTGATGATCTCAAAGTAAAGGATCCCCTGGGAAGCAGTGATCATAACATGATAGAATTTCACATCCAGTTTGAGAGCGAGGATCTTGGGTCTGAAACTACTGTATTAAATTTAATAAGGGCAATTATAAAGGAATGAGGGTGGAATTGGCTAAAGTGGACTGGGTAAACAGATTAGATGGTATGATGGTGGATAAGCAGTGGCAAACATTTAAAAAGATATTTTATGACTCGCAACAAAAATATATCCCTGCTAGGAGGAAAGACTCCACAAAAAGGGTGAACCAACCATGGCTAACTAAGGAAGTCAAGGATGGTATCAGGTTAAAAGAAAAAGCATACAACATGGCAAAGATTACTGGTAAGCCCGAAGATTGGGAAAACTTTAAAAACCAGCAAAGGATGACTAAAGAATAATGAAGAGGGAGAAAATAAATTGAGAGTAAACTAGCAAGAAATATAAAAACTGACAGTAAAAGCTTCTACAAGTATATAAAAAGGAAGAGGGTAGCTAAAGTAAACATTGGTCCCTCAGAGGATGAAACTGGGAAAATAATAATGGAAAACAAGGAAATGGCAGAGGAATTGAACAGACATTTTGTATCTGTCTTCACAGTAGAAGAGGAGAAATAAAAAAGCAAAATATTATTTGAATGGAGAAATACTACAAAATGCTGTGGTACGGAGGGATCTGGGTGTGCTCGTACATGAAACACAAAAAGTCAACTTACAGGTGCAGCAGGTAATCTGGAAGGCAAATGGAATATCAGCCTTTATTTCTAGGGGGATGGAATATAAAAGCAGGGAAGTCATGCTACAACTGTACAGGGTGCTGGTGAGACCACACCTGGAGTACTGCGTACAGTTCTGTTGCCCTTATTTAAGGAAGGACATACTTGCATTGGAGGCAGTTCAGAGAAGGTTCACTAGGTTGATTCCAGGAATGGAAGGGTTGTCTTATGAGGAAAGATTGAACAGGTTGGATCTATACTCACTGGAGTTTAGAAGAATGAGAGGAGATCTTATTGAAACATACAAGATTCTGAGGGGACTCGATAGGGTAGATGCTGAGAGGATGTTACCCCTCATGGGGGAATCTAAAACTAGGGGGCATAGTTTCAGAATAAGGAAATGAGGAGGAATTTCTTCTCCCAGAGGGTCGTGAATCTTTGGAATTCTTTACCCCAAAAAGCTGTGGAGGCTGAGTCATTGAATACATTCAAGGCTGAGTTCGACACATTTTTGATTAGCAAGGGAGTCAAAGGATATGGGGGAAAGTGAAGTTGAGGTAAAAATCAGATCAGCCACGATCTCATTGAATGGTGGAGCAGGCTCGAGGGGCCGAATGGCCTACTCCTGCTCCTATCTCTTATGCTCTTATGATCTTACAAGTTCAATCGTGCTGCGATGTGCTGTGGCTTTGGCTTTGCACTGGCACTAAGCTTGTGGAATGTTAATCAGATATTGAGGCCTGAACTGACTCCAGTGCAAAGTAGGGTGAGACTCCCTCCTGCAGGAGTTCTCCCTCTCGCTATGGTGTCAGATGGGGCCCTGACTCCGGAGGCTGGTTAAATTCATGCTATAACTGCGGTGCACACAGCCACAGTTGTTAGATGTGAGAGAGATTCTTTCTTGGTTCTGAAAAAAGATCCACTTTTATATGGTGCCTTTCACATAAATGCACTCTTAGACACTAAAGAAGCTGTATGTTGTAAGTGTCTTAAACTAATTTTTGTTTTAAAGAAGTGATTTGCTAGAATGGTTATTCAATGTTTTCCAGCAATTTTATTAAAATAACAGGGGTCCCCCACAGTCTTATAGCCTGTGCAAATTCACTTTCTAGGCTGGGGTTGTCTAAGCTTTTGTCTTTGTGTGCCATGCAGATATGTTCCATGGAGCCTCAGGGGCAACATGTAAAGTTTAAAACCGTGTTCTCAATAATTTGCATATATATACAGATCTTTTGTGTTCTGATTTAGGATTTATCCACCAACTACACTAAGATCAGCCCATTCCAGAGTAGACGGATTCCCATGAGGGAGAAAGGAAGGGCATCCAAAGCTAGAGCTCCCTGGATGACTAAAGATATAGAGATTAAAATGAAATAGAAAAAAGAGATTTATGACGAATGTAAGGTTCATAATACAGTAGAGAACCAAGCTGAATACAGAAAGTACAGAGGAGATCCAAAAAAGGGGAATAAGAGGGGCAAAAAGAGAGTATGAGGATAGATTAGCGGCTAACATAAAAGGGAAGCCAAAAAAGTCTTTTATAAACATATATAAATGGTAAAACGGTAGTCGAAGGAAGCATAGGACTGATTAGGGGCCAAAAAGGAGATGCTCTTGTGGAAGCAGAGGGCATGGCTGAGGCACTAAATGAATACTTTGCATCCATCTTCACTAGAGAAGAGGATGTTGCCATTGTAGCAGTAAAGGAGGAGTTAGTAGTGATATTAGATAGGATAAAAATAGATAGAGGAGATACTTAAAAGATTGGCAGTACTCAAAGTAGAAAAGTCACGTGGTCCAGATGGGATGCATCCTGGGTTACTGAGGGAAGTAAGGGTGGAAATTGCGGAAGCTCTGGCCACAATCTTCCAATCCTCCTTAGATATGGGGCTGGTGTCGGAAGACTGGAGGATTGCAAATGTTACACCCTGTTCAAAAAATGGGAGAGGGATAAACCCAGCAATTCCAGACCAGTCAGCCTAACATTGGTGGTAGGGAAACTTTAAGACAATAATCCGGGACAAATTGGCACTTAGAAAAATATGTAAAAGCTAATAAATGAAAGCATGGATTTGTTAAAGGAAAATCGTGTTTGACTAACTTGATTGCATTCTTTGATGAAGTAACAGAGAGGGTTGATGAGTGTAGTGCGGTTGATGTGTATATATGGACTTTCAAAAGGTATTTGATAAAGTACCACATAATAGACATGTTAGCAAAATTGAAGACGTGGGATTAAAGGGATGGTGACAGCATTGATACAAAATCGGCTAGGGGACAGAAAGCAGAGAGTAGTGGTGAACGGTTGTTTTTCAGACTGGAGGAAAGTATCAAGTGGTATTCTCCAGGGGTCAGTACAAGGACCACTGTTCTTTTTGATATATATTAATGACCTGCACTTGGGTATCGAGGGTATAATTTCAAAGTTTACAGATGACAACGAAACTTGGAAATGTAGTAAACAATGTGGAGGATAACAGACTTCAAGAGGACATAGACAAAGTGGTGAAATGGGCAGACACATGGCAGATGAAATTTAACGCAGAGAAATGTAAAGTGATGCATTTTGGTAGAATAATGAGGAGAGGCCATATAAACTAAATGGGACCTGGGGGTTCACATGAATAAATCTCTGAAAGTGGCAGGTCAAGTTGAGAAGGCTGTTTTTTTAAAAAAAAGCATATGGGATCCTGGGCTTTATTATTAGAGGCATAGAGTACAAAAGCAAGGAAGTTATGCTGAACCTTTATAAAACACTAATTAGGCCTCAGCTGGAGTATTGTATTCAATTCTGGACACCACACTTTAGGAAGGATGTCAAGGCCTTGGAGAGGGTACAGAAGAGATTTACTGGAATGGTGCCAGGGATGAGGGACTTTATTTATGTGCAGAGACTGGAGATGCTGGAGTTGTTCTGCTTAGAACAGAGAAAGTTAAGGGGAGATTTGATAGAGGTGTTCAAAATCATGAGGGATTTTGATAGAGTAAATAAGGAGAAACTGTTTCCAGTGGCAAAAGGGTCAGTAACCAGAGGACACCAATTTAAAGTGATCGGCAAAAGAGCCAGAGGTGACATGAGGAAACATTTTTTTAACGTAGCGAGTTATTATGATCTTGAATGCACTGCCTGAAAGAGCGGTGGAAGCAGAATCAATAGTAATTTTCAAAAGGGAATTGGATAAATACTTGAAGGGGGAAAAAAATCGGATAGCTCTTTCAAAGCTGGGCCGAATGGCCGCCTCTTATGCTGTACTTATTATGATGCTATGACGATAGGGTTTGTATTCTGGTATAATGAGATTAAATGGGCTGAAGGGCCTCCTCCATCTGTCACAGTGGTTGGTTTATGTCAGAATGCCTGATCTGGTGAATTCTTAATCTGTCAAATTCTTAATCTGTCAATGTTGAGAAAATGCTCGGGGCTTTACCACCAGCAAAGATGAGATATTCTTTCTTGGGCACTATATAAAAGCAAGTTCCTTCTTTGACATCATCAGGGCACTCCAGAGATCTTCACAGCCAATGAAGCACATTTGATGTGTTATGTTGGCAATTGCAGCAGCCAATTTTCACATAGTAAGCTCTTACAAGCAGCAGATGAGATAAATAACCAGTTAACTTGTTTTTGGTGGTGTTTGGTTGAGAGAGGAATGTTGACCAGGATACTGGGAGAGCTCACTCCTTCTCTTCGAGTACTGCCCTGGGATCTTTTACATCCACCTGAACAGATGGATTTGGCCTTGGTTTAAAGTCTCATCTGAAAGAAGGACAAACGGTGAGCACAAACCTTCTCACAGCAGATGACAGCAGCAAGTTGCTTGCCTTCCCAATAGGGCTGCTGCACAACATGGGGAGGTATCCAGGAAGGAACCTGATCTCACTTCCAGTAACTCAAGATTACTGTGCTGCATCTCCAACATCTGGAATTGCTTCAAAGTTCATTTCGGACAAAATGGGAAGCTTCCACAATTCCATCAGGTTTTCTTTACATCCTGTCGTTTATTCGCAAAGTCATGACCTCTAACCCTCTGGTGATTTTCAAACTCTGGTTTATTGACTTGGAGGTCACGACAAGAAGACATTTATTACAAAACGTACTGACTGAATCCTTAATAGCCTCATGCCTCAGAGTATGAGCATTTTTCTGTACCAAGAGTGTACGACTAAAACTTGACTGGTAAAATCATGTAAGAATTGGAAGGTAGCACTGGTTCCGTGGGAGATGCTCTTTTGAGGTTGGTTGTTGGTGCAGACTCAAAGTTGTCCTCTGCAGTTGATTGTGTTACACCTGCTCGGAAAGTAGGTGGCACACTATAATATAAGGAATCTTACAACACCAGGTTATAGTCCAACAGTTTTATTTGAAAATCACAAGCTTTCGGAGCTTTCCTCCTTCGTCAGGTGTGTGAAGGTTTCCGTAAAAGCACCGCATATATAGTCACAGAACAATTGCTCTGTGACTATATATGCGGTGCTTTTATGGAAACCTTCACACACCTGACGAAGGAGGAAAGCTTGTGATTTTCAAATAAAATTGTTGGACTATAACCTGGTGTTGTAAGATTCCTTACATTTGTCCACCCCAGTCCATCACCGGCATCTCCACATCATGGACACTATAATATGTTTGACATTTTGAAGGAGTCTCGTGTGCCTTTGCTTAGTTTATCCTGGAAGAAGATTATTGGCAAACATTTAGCATTGACTGGGATTGAGCCAACACACAGCTTTGGAGCTTCAAGGCACTGCCCCAGGGTAGTGGTGAAGGTTAGATATTTCCACACGACTGAATTCCTCATGCAGCAGCTGGGAATGGCTATTGCCAGCTGCTTCCTCGGTGACATTGACCAAGACCAAGGAGCAAATTACCCACCTTTGTCACTAGTGGCAGTGCTAAGCCTGGGTAGGTAAAGAAAGTAGGGAGAGAAATTTCATGAATTACTGCAATTTTGTGCACTCGTCTTGTGCCATTTGGTTGTGGCTGATAACATATCTGAAAAGGCTTGAAGGTGCGGAAAATCTGTGGTAGATTCTTTGGGTTGTCTAATGATGTGTCACTTATATACAAGTAAAATGAGGCACGGGTAATTTAAATATAGGTGGGTTTTCTCTTAGCGTTCTAACTCATGGGTTGAACTTTTGGAAAACATACCTCTTCCATCTTCAGACCTTTACCTGAGGAAGGAGGAAGCCTCCGAAAGCTTGTAGATTTCAAATTAAAATTGCTGGACTATAACTTGGTGTTGTAAAATTGTTTACAATTGTCAACCCCAGTCCATCACCGGCATCTTCAGACCGTATATTGCTACCTCTCATTGCTATAAAGACTGCGTAAATACATCAGTGACAGCCTATCTAAAGTTGACCAGCACCTGACCTTGCAAGAAACAAATTGGTCAGTAAATGTTCCCTCCTCACCACTGCTGGCCAATTGGCAAATGAATTTAGGTAGGCAGTTGCTGATAGTATTTGTGATTTTTACAACAACAACTTGCATTTATATAGCGCCTTTAACGTAGTAAAACATCCCAAGGCACTTTTTACAGTGTTGAGTTGCACCAGTATACTGCCCTAACAATGAGAACCTGTCTTTGACGGTCTCTAACAGTGTATCAGAACGCTGTAGAATACAGCCTATACTTAAATGTATTTATGTTAAAATATAAATCCACTTACACTAAATTAAGCTTGTATTGATCAAGGATTTTGTTCAGCATTTCGAAGGAGCTAACCTGTTAAGAATGTTCTTGGCGGTACGGTGATTCTACAGACCTTGTTACAAATTAAGCATTTTTCAAAGGAAAAATGTTGTTGTTGTGCTTCTACACCCACTATCTTGGGACTGTACAATTGTAGAGAGCAGTGACTGCTGTTTGCTGCTTGACCCTGGTTACCTGGTGGCGTTTGTACACGGGCCGACTCTGTTGGCTCACTATTGAATCTCATTAATTCTCCTCACCATTGAGTGGTACATCGGCTGCTGGGACTAACCATTTGTGCCTGCATGCCCTGGGGGCAGTAATTGGTTTTAGGGCCTATCTAGACAGATGGCTCCTTTAAACTTGTGAATACGTTTTAAGCATAGGTTGTTCTGTTTGTTATGTATGGTCTTGAAACAGTAGCTTGTAGCTTTGGGTACATAAACGGGGTTGGCGTGTATTTGAATCTCTTTGACGCAGATTTGCTGTCTTGAAGATTAATAATTTATTGATGCGTTAGCATGCCGCATGCCACATGACATGAGGCTGTGCACCTGTTAATCTACACACTGCCGCCCGTATAAAGTTATGGCATGCAGAGTATCTAAGCTCATGTCCACTTGATCAAATGATGCATACTGAACCATTTTTTAAAAAAAAATATTAAAAATCTCCTATTTCTGTGTGCAGAGCATGTTTTTTGTTCTATTTCCAGGCAAATCTGCGTTGGGCAAAGCTCCAATGCATGCATGAAAATCTATAAATTCTAAAGCTCCCATTAATTTTTGATTCACTGCAAACTGCTTTTGGAAATCTGTCTTGTGATGCATTGGAGTAGATGTGGAATGTAGCTGTGGATAATTCAACATTTTCTGGTGTATAGTATCAGTCTTGAAAGAGTTAAGCCCACAAGACTAATTTGCAGGTTGTCTACCTGTGTCGTGACCTTTTTTTTTTCCCCCTTCCAAACTCCAGATTGAAACTTTCGACTGCAATCTCATGCATTATGGATTTCCCAAGGCAGCATTGAAACTTTCTGTCTGATCATTTAGGCATGAAGGAAGTGTTTAGCATGCACTAGTAATGCTCACTCAGGTCATGTCCAAGTCTGAATAAATTGTTATTCCTTCGCTGAATGTATGGCAGTGATAAAGCATTAAAGTAAACAGAGCTCCAGATTTCAAAAGCTAGAATGAAATGACGTGTTAATGGAGTGCGTTATTAAAGCTGGTTAAATGGAAGAACCGTATGAGCAATTTTTTATACCTCAGTATTCTAAAGACCATTAAATAGTGCTAATTACGGATTCCAGCTAAATCATAGAATGATACAGCACAGAAGGATGCCATTCGGCCCATCATGCCTATGCCGGCTCTTTGAAAGAGCTATCCAATTCGTCCCTCTCCCCTGCCCTTAAAGTAGACTTGTACCATTAAAAGATTCAGACTGTTGATTAAACTGCACATTACAACTGTAACTGCTGACTAGTTCCGCAGTTTATAGGAGTTTTGCCTAAAGAGCACAAATGGATTCTTGATTGATGCCCTGACCTGATCTTATCTCTGACCTTGCCTTGGCGGGGAATAGTGGGGGAGAGAGAGGACCCATATCCATGGCTATGTCCATGTGTCTTCAGGCTGGACCATTGAATCATATGTGTGCTTGTTAGAGGCTGACTTGGGAGGATTTTAGGGTTGAGGGATAGTGGATGAAAAAATAAATCTCTTCGATTTCTATTTGAGGTTCAGTACACTCTTTGCAGAATAGTTAATTTAAACGCTGCAGGGATCAACGTCCTTTTGTAAGTTACAATCTTAGTAAATAGGGCAACAACTCTTGTGTCTGTTTCTCTTCTTAAACGCATTCGTCATGACTTGAGCTGAAACTACTATACTTGCAGAGCAAAGTGTTCCAGGGCAAGATTCATTAGGGTTTTGATCAGAAAGTAATCAGAGAGGGTTCTAGGTGAAGTTTTGAATTGAGGTCTCAACTTTTTGATTTGATCCTGATCCTTCGTGTAGCCATTGTACACTACAGTTCTGAACCTTCACGCATTCCCTGTATAAACGCCTGGTCTAAAGATCTCAGCGGCTCAGTATGTTTTGGTATTCATGGCTGCTTTCCCCCCCTCGTGCACCTTCACAATCTCAGCTGAATAACTCGAGATCCTACAAATCCCTATTTCTGAGCAACTTGGTGGACAGGTTGATTTTTGGTCAAGAATGGTGATCAATCAGTTGAGTGCTTAACTTAAGACTACCTGCATTATAGTTAGAATGGTGTGTGAAATAAAAGGAAGAATGAGAAATTTTTAAAACAAAAGGGAGAGAAAGCATGGATGGCTTCTTGGTTGTGACACTAACCTATTCTAGACGGTTTGTAACTACTTTAACATTTTGTTCCAGTGTGATGTTGTAAGATCAAAAATAAACTATTTCTATATGCATGTCGTAGAATTATTAAAATTGTACAGCTCAGGAGGCTCTTCAGCCCATCAAGCCTGTGCTTTCTCTCCGATAGAGCTATCACTTAGTCCTGTTGCCAATATCCTTTAAATTTTTTCTTTTTCAAATATTTATCTATTTCCATTTTAAAAGCTATTATGGATTCTGCTTCGACCGTTGTTTATGGTGGGTCATTCCAAGTCCCAACAACCCTCTATATTAAAAAAAAAAATCCTATCCTCTCCCTTCATTCCTTTGATAACTTTACTGATTTGCTGACCAGTGGAAATAATTTTTCTTTATTTACCTTGTCAAAATCTCTCATAATTTTGAGCACCTCTTTCAGACCGACTCTTAACCTTTTCTAGTCCAATGGAAAGAGTCTCCATTTCCTTAAGTCTTCTTCATAGCTAAAGCTTTGCAACTTGGTTATCAGATGAACCTCTTCTATGACCTCTTCATGGCCTCAACATCCTTCCTAAAGTAGAGCGCCCAAAATTGGGCACAGTATTCTGACTGCAATAACCTGTATAGGTTTGGCATCGCCTCTTTGCTGTTGTACTTGATGTCTGTTTTTATAACATCTATGACCCCATATGCCTTTTTTTTAAAACAGCTTTATTAACTTGTCCTTCACTTTTAAGTCTTCAGTCTCTCCGCACCTTTATAAATTGGCCTGGGTTTTTATCTGGTTCTTCGCCTCTCCCAGGAGATCACCTGGCTTTCGAGTGGGGTACGGAGTCTATATATTGTGATGCACAAGGCATCGCAGTTTTACCATTTAGCGTACATGTCCTCTCCTTACTCTTCCCAAAATATATCCCCTCACATTTCTCAGCATCATGTGGCTCCAAAAGTAAAACGTGGGGTAGGGATAAGGAGAAGACGAGATATTGGGAAGAAACATTTTTTTTGTTGGGAGAATGCTTCAGCACAATTTGAAAGCTTAAAAAGTTTTCAAAAGCAATAATAGACTACAGCAATGTTAACTTCCCCCTGTTTTCTCTCCTTGCTTACTTTCTCATGTAGTTGGTAACTTTATGTTTTGATATAGTTCCAAAGGTGCCAGAATTCCTGTGGTAGCTCACCCAAATGGACATCCTCAAAGCTTGGACAGTGAGTGTTGAGGGATTTGGTCCATGGGACTAATCCTGCCCTCACCATCCTTTTCATAAAATGGCCCTCATCTAGTGGCTGAGTAGAAGTCCTGGCCAGATTTAACTCCGTGTATAAGCACTTACACTTCTCAAGGAGCTGGGTGGTGGTCCTTAATGACACTAACATTGTTCTCTGTTTGTCTTTCAGATGTTTACTGGTTGAATTGGTGCCTGACAGGATCATGTCTGTTCAGCCTCCTCCTTATTCTGCTATTCAGGGAATCCTACGATAGACTCTACCTCGATGTCTTAGTCTCTGTCTGATGTTGTATAGACAGAGGGACTGGACGGATTTTGAAAAGACTGAAAACTCCTTGTGGAATAGGAAAGCACACTTGCTTGGAATTGCACATTTTTAAAAAAGGAAGGGAATGGATTACTCGGACCTGTGGCTTTTTCCACTAGTGGTTTTTTTGTTTTTTTAATTCAAACTCACTGTTAAGAAATTGGAATTGCTAATTAACATTGTAAAATTGGAGATGTGTGTGAAACAAAATAAGCTGACTTGTGTGTTCCGTGAATGATGGGGCTATTTAAGGATGTTCTCATTTGGTTGAATAATCACCCTCTCAATCTCATTGTGGCAAATGCCGCTCTTGAAGCTGAACAGGCTATTGGTGAAGGATTGTGTTTTGATAAGATTGAGGAAAGTTGGTGGTGAAATATTTATTGATGATATCAAGTACGTTCTTCCTGCTTCTATTTAAGAGGCACAGGCAACTTCCCATAACAGGTTCAAGTCTGAACTATTTACTGTCCTGACCTGCCAATAGATGGCCAGTATAGACAGGTGCTTACTGCAGATTGCATTACACTGGAACTGCCAATGGCAGATGTTAGCAACGGACTGAATGCAAAGTTAATAGTTGCTCTTGGAAATGGGTTCAGATATTGTGTACTGCTTACACTGATAATTATCTCCGAGAGATTGCTGTATCTAGCCAGTTCTCGCTGGCACGTGTCACCAAACCTAATGTGGATTTTTTATTTTCTCAGTCAGTTGTAGTTTGCGTTATTTTTTTTGGCACAGTCTGGTGTAGTTGTCACTGACAAGTAATCACGAGCTACTAATGCCCTTAAACTATTGTGATGGAAAAAATGGCTTAAAGACGAGGGCATTCCAGGTGCACTGATACCAAGGGACAGGTTAATACTCAGACTGACAGCCTACTCTTGTTCACTCACATCACCTTGTATAGAGATTCTTTTTTCACTTGCAAAAGTATTGAGTGCTTACAGTCACTGTCAGGATTCAGTGTTTGTAAAAAAAAAAAAAATTTTAGCAAACTGGTCCATAAATATTCCCGAGTTACTTAATTCAGCTTGGAGTACTGATACCAAGTCTAGGATTCTGTAGCTGTTTTTCTACAATGCCGGATTTTACAGTAGGTGTCCTCTTGTGTATTCTCCTAATAATCGTGTTCTCTTACCCATCGCCCCATCCTCCATGAAAAGGAACTCCTATCTGTGCCAGTACAGTAGAAGCAAAATTACTTGAGAATGTTTTCTAAAGTTTCTGTTAAAGCTCAGGTAACGAGGTCCCAGAGAATGCAATTCTTTCCTATCAGAGTTGGTTGAGCAAGACACTAGCCTGGAACTGCAAATCGACACAGGAGAGGTCTGTAAGAGACTAGCAGCTTTGTTTTGTTTACAGAATTAGGAGGTGTTCTGATCAAGGTTTCGAATGTGTATTGTAAACTAGTGGTGAATCCTAAGAAATGATGTCAAGTGCTGCTATCTTGGATGTAAGATGAGAAATCTGAAATGTATTCTTAAAAGGATTATATACCTGTATGCTGGTAACCCCGGTGCAAAAACTGGGAGACTGCTCTAGGAAATGTGAACCTTGTGCACCACCCTTAACAATGAGCGTTACTGCGGACTGAGACGATACCTTCCTTCATGGGCTTTTAAACTTCATTTGTTGAATGCTACTGCGGGTTGGCAAGTCTTTAATGAAAGGGAAGTGGCTACTTTGTCTTGCGTCTCCCCAAACAAATAAATCTCTCGTCCTTCACCGTGCTGTCTTATTTTCAGATGTCGCGTGCCCTCTCCCCGACCCCTCATGAAAAAAGCAGTTCTCTTTCCTTCCACCCCGTCCCCTGCCAAGTCTAGAGAGTGAGCAGGAACTTTGACCAACAATTGCCATTAAATCTGATGCAGGTATTCGAGTGAGCTGGAGAAATCCAGTGGTAACTGCAACTCTCTATTGCCCTGCAACTCTCTATTGCGTACCACCATAGCTGTCGTCCCTACTATGCCAACAGTAAAAGCAGGATGTGCGTTTGGAGACTCATCTGAATTGTAAAATGTAGCATTTTGTAAGTGTGAATTCTAACCTTTCCCAATCAAACGTTACAATGAATTTACAAAACATTTATCAGAAGTAGACTTTGCCTTTCTGTTCCCCTCCATTATATGATGGGTGTTCTATTTTGTAATTGGTTCCTAAAGTACAATTTTAACAGGTTTTTTAAGTCTTGTGTCCTTAAAATGAAGTTGCATTAGATATTGTTCTAATATTTGCTATTTAGAGCAGCTGTGGACTAGGTTTATTTCTTTCATCTAAGTTACAATATTTGTAAAATGACTTATAGATGAGTGTTTTTAAACCGTTGCACAAAGTCGTGTATATTTCACTGAACTTAAGGAATTGCAGTATACATTTTGTGTATGTGTTCTGCTGGACAAATCATAACTCAAGTTTTCAAAATGTGACTAAGTGTAAATAAAATGTTTGGAAACTGGAAGAAACTTGTGGACATTGTGGAAGCTGTAGTTAATTATCCTGAATCTAACCCATAATCAATCAGGTTGCAGATTATGCTGCTTCCTTCTCGCCACTCCCCATCCAAGGGTATGGTTCAGGGCATAATCCCCTGCCCTCTGCTTTGTCATTGGCCTCTTCGGTAGGTAAGGCGTATCTAAAACAGTTCCTCTAGGCTCCCATTCAAGAAATCCAGTGCACAAATAGCAGTTCCAAGCCTGTTGTACCACTCTTGTGTTGCACCACTGCATCACACACTTACTAATCACTGTAAACAATTTTACAACACCAAGTTATAGTCCAACGATTTTATTTTTAATCCCACAAGCTTTCGGGGGCTTTCCCCTTCCTCAGGCGGTCTTTTCCACACCGCCTGAGGAAGGGGAAAGCCCCCGAAAGCTTGTGGGATTAAAAATAAAATCGTTGGACTATAACTTGGTGTTGTAAAATTGTTTACAATTGTTAACCCCAGTCCATCACCGGCATCTCCACATCATTACTAATCACTGACATTGTCTCAGGTACACAAGAAACAGGTAGGTGAAATATTATCTTCATATCTTATGATGTGAGCAGCATAAGGATCAGGTCGTTTGGGGTGTATAATTAAATCGTAAACCAGAGAAAGGGTTGTTATGGATTGGGGCTTGTGCCAATGCAATCCAGTATTTTGTTGCATGAATGATGCATCGCTGTGCTTGATTTCCAATCTTGCATCCAACTAATAATTTTATTATATATATTGCGAGAGTATAAAAAGAAAAGCACAGTTATAAGCAGAATCTCAAAGTTGGAATAGGATAATGTAATGAGAGCTCATGAGCAGCCAGTGTTTGGGAGGTGGTAATATTGATGTTATAAGGAGTGTCAGTACTGCTACAGCAGCCTCATTTTTTGGTTGTAAATCTTCATTTCAATTATGAAAGCTGACTCTGGCTCATTCACGTCCCGCTTTCCTTCAATGGTAAAGCACAAAGTGTCTTTACCCAGAAAGTGGTTAGAGTGTGGAACTCGCGACCACGTGAAGTGGTTTAGGTGAACAGCATAGATGCATTTAAAGGGTAGCTAGATAACTACATTTTTTTTTATTCGTTCATGGGATGTGGACGTCGCTGGTGAGGCCAGCATTTATTGCCCACCACCAACCCTTGAGAAGTTGGTGGTGAGCCGCCTTCTTGAACCGCTGCAGTCCGTGTGGTGAAGGTTCTCCCTCAGTGCTGTTAGGAAGGGAGTTCCAGGATTTTGACCCAGCTACGATGAAGGAACGGCGATATATTTCCAAGTCGGGATGGTGTGTGACTTGGAGGGGAATGTGCAGGTTGTGTTGTTCCCATGTGCCTGCTGCTCTTGTCCTTCTAGGTGGTAGAGGTCGCGTTTCGGGAGGTGCTGTCGAAGAAGCCTTGGGGAGTTGCTGCAGTGCATCCTGTGGATGGTACACACTGCAGCCACTGTGCTCCGATGGTGAAGGGAGTGAATGTTTAGGGTGGTGGATGGGGTGCCAATCAAGCGGGCTGCTTTGTCCTGGATGGTGTCAAGCTTGAGTGTTGTTGGAGCTGCACTCATCCAGGCAAGTGGAGAGTATTCCATCACACTCCTGACTTGTGCCTTGTAGATGGTGGAAAGGCTTTGGGGAATCAGGAGGTGAGTCACTCATTACAGAATACCCAGCCTCTGACCTGCTCTTGTAGCCACAGTATTTATATGGCAGGTCCATAAGTTTCTAGTCAATGGTGACCCCCAGGATATGGATGGTGGGGGATTCGGCGATGGTAATGTCACTGAAAGTCATGGGGAGGTGGTCATTGCCTAGCACGAATATTACTTGCCACTTATGAGCCCAAGCCTGGATGTTGTCAAAGTCTTGCTGCATGTGGGCTTGGACTGCTTCATTATTTGAGGGGTTGTGAATGGAACTGAACATTGTGCAATCATCAGCAAACATCCCCATTTCTGACCTCATGATGAAGCAGCTGAAGATAGTTGGGCCGAGGACACTGCCCTGAGGAACTCCTGCAGCAATGTCCTGGGGCTGAGATGATTGGCCTCCAACAAACACTACCATCTTCCTTTGTGCTAGATATGACTCCAGCCACTGGAGAGTTTTCCCCCTGATTCCCATTGACTTCAATTTTACTCGGGCTCCTTGGTGCCACACTTGGTCAAATGCTGCCTTGATGTCAAGGGCAGTCACTCTCACCTCACCTCTGGAATTCAGCTCTTTTGTCCATGTTTGGACCAAGGCTGTAATGAGGTCTGGAGCCGAGCGGTCCTGGCGGAATCTAAACTGAGCATCGGTGAGTAAGTGCCGCTTGATAGCACTGTCGATGACACCTTCCATCACTTTGCTGATGATTGAGAGTAGACTGATGGGGCGGTAATTGGCCGGATTGGATTTGTCTTGCTTTTTGTGGACAGGACATACCTGGGCAATTTTCCACATTATCGGGTGGATGCCAGTGTTGTAGCTGTACTGGAACAGCTTGGCTAGAGACGCAGCTAGTTCTGGAGCACAAGTCTTCAGCACTACAGCCGGGATGTTGTTGGGGCCCATAGCCTTTGCTGTATCCAGTGCACTCAGCCGTTTCTTGATATCACGTGGAGTGAATCGAATTGACTGAAGACTGGCTTCTGTGATGGTGGGGATATCGGGAGGAGGCCGAGATGGATCATCTACTTGGCACTTCTGGCTGAAGATGGTTGCAAACGCTTCAGCCTTGCCTTTTGCACTCACGTGCTGGACTCCGCCATCATTGAGAATGGGGATGTTTGCAGAGCCTCCTCCTCCCGTTAGTTGTTTAATTGTCCACCACCATTCACGACTGGATGTGGCAGGACTGCAGAGCTTTAATCTGATCCGTTGGTTGTGGAATCGCTTAGCTCTGTCTATAGCATTTACTTCCGCTGTTTAGCATGCATGTAGTCCTGAGTTGCAGCTTCACCAGGTTGGCACCTCATTTTTAGGTACGCCTGGTGGTGCTGCTGGCATGCTCTTCTACACTCCTCATTGAACCAGGGTTGATCCCCTGGCTTGTTGGTAATGGTAGAGTGAGGAATATGCTGGGCCACGAGGTTACAGATTGTGCTGGAATACAATTCTGCTGCTGCTGATGGCCCACAGCACCTCATGGATGCCCAGTTTTGAGCTGCTAGATCTGTTCTGAATCTATCCCATTTAGCACGGTGGTAGTGCCACACAACACGTTGGATAGTATCCTCAGTGCAAAGACGGGACTTCGTCTCCACGAGGAGTGTGTGATGATCACTCCTACCAATACTGTTATGGACAGATGCATTTGCGACAGGTAGATTGGTGAGGACGAGGTCAAGTAAGTTTTTCCCTAGTGTTGGTTCGCTAACCACCTGCCGCAGGCCCAGTCTGGCAGCTATGTCCTTCAGGACTCGGCCAGCTCGATCAGTAGTGGTGCTACCGAGCCACTCTTGGTGATGGACATTGAAGTCCCCCACCCAGAGTACATTCTGTGCCCTTGCTGCCCTCAGTGCTTCCTCCAAGTGGTGTTCTACATGGCGGAGGACTGATTCATCAGCTGAGGGAGGACGGTGGGTGGTAATCAGCAGGAGGTTTCCTTGCCCATGTTTGACCTGATGCCATGAGATTTCATGGAGTCCAGAGTCAATGTTGAGGACTCCCAGGGCCACTCCCTCCTGACTGTATATCACTGTACCGCCACCTCTGGTGGGTCCGTCCTGCCGTTGGGACAGGACATACCCAGGGATGGTGATGGAAGAATCTGGGATGTTGGCTGAAAGGTATAATTCTGTGAGTATGGCTATGTCTATGTTGCTTGACTAGTCTGTGAGACAGCTCTCCCAATTTTGGCACAAGTCCCCAGATGTTCATGAGGAGGACCTTGCAGGGTCGACTGAGCTTGGTTTGCCTTTGTCGTGTCCGGTGCCCAGTGGTCTGATGCCGGATGGTCCGTCCTGTTTTATTCTTATGACTTTTTTTAGCGAGATTTTACAACTGAGTGGCTTGCTCGGCCATTTCAGAGGGCAATTAAGAATCAACCACAGTGCTGTGGGTCTGGAGTCAAATATAGGCCAGACCTGGTAAGGAAAGCAGGTTTCCTTCCCTAAAGGACATTAGTGAACCAGATGGGTTTTTACGATAATCCGGGAGGAAGGAATGAGGGAGAAAGGAATAGAAGGATATGCAGATGGGGTTAGATGAAGTATGGTAGGATGTAGCCCGTGTGGAGCATAAACACTGGCCTGTTTCTGTGTTGTATATTCTCTGTAAAAGGCATAACTTCCCTCCAGCATAAGGTCAGAAATGGGGATGTTCGCTGATGATTGCACAGCGTTCAGATCCATTCGCAACCCCTCAGCTAATGAAGCAGTCTGAGCCCGCATGCAGCAAGACCTGGACAGCATCCAGGATTGGGATGATAGGTGGCAAGTAACATTCGTGCCAGGCAATGACCATCTCCTACAAGAGAGAGTCTAACCATCTCCCCTTGATATTCAACGGCATTACCATCGCCGGATCCCTCACCATCAACATCCTGGGGGTCACCATTGATGGAAACTTAACTGGACCAGCCATATAAATACTGTGGCTACAAGAGCAGGTCAGAGGCTGGGTATTCTGCGGCAAGTGACTCACCTCCTGACTCCCCAAAACCTTTCCACCACCTACAAGGCACAAGTCAGGAGTGTGATGGAATACTCTCCACTTGCCTGGATGAGTGCAGCTCCAACAACACTCAAGAAGCTCAACACCATCCAGGACAAAGCAGCCCGCTTGATTGGCACCCCATCCACCACCCTAAACATTCACTCCCTTCACCACCGGCGCACTGTGGCTGCAGTGTGCACCATCCACAGGATGCACTGCAGCAACTCGCCAAGGCTTCTTCGACAGCACCTCCCAAACCCGCGACCTTTACCACCTAGAAGGACAAGGGCAGCAGGCACATGGGAACAACACTACCTGCACGTTCCCCTCCAAGTCTCACACCATCCTGACTTGGAAATATATCGCCGTTCCTTCATTGTCGCTGGGTCAAAATCCTGGAACTCCCTCCCTAACAGCACTGTGGGAGAACCTTCACCACACGGACTGCAGCGGTTCAAGAAGGTGGCTTACCACCATCTTCTCGAGGGCAATTAGGGATGGGCAATAAATGCCGGCCTCGCCAACGACACCCACATCCCATGAATGAATAAAAAAAAGTTAATTTTTGAGGTTTTCCAACATGGTCTGGAGCCTGGGTCATTCGTCATCTGTTAGCAGGTCAGTAACTCATCTGTTCTCCTATGTGTTTCCAGCATTTTCTATTTATCTTTTTCAACTTGAGATACCAGTCCCTGCACTTGTTACCACCCAGTTCCTGTTTCGTGCCAAAAGGGTTAACATTTGTGCTAAAATTGAAGTTGAAATCTCCTCAGTGGCATGTTGGATTTCCTTAAATGCAGCTGGAAGCTGCCTGCAAGGCGAGCAGTTTTCCCTTTCTGACGCAATAAATGCAACAGTGGGTTTTCGTTGCTGGGAGGGAGGGTTTTCCGTCGGGCAGTGTGAAACCCTCAAATCTCAGTAAGGTAACTGCTGCCTCTGAGCTCAGCTGCCATTTTCTCCATTTGTGGTAAGATCAGACAATCCAAATATTAATCATGAGTTTTACCCTCATGGTTTTACCCTCAGCATCTTGGTTTTTGGTTACATGTCATTTTAATTTAATCTGCAGCCAAGAAATCTGTGCAATTTTACATAATTCATTAGAATTCTAATCTTTCCATCCTCTCGCCACCTGGCTGAGCACTAAATTAGCTGAACCCCTACTAATGTCAGTTCGTTTCTTCGGCTGGCTGTGCAACACTCAAATCCCAGAGGCCTCCTTTAACCTTAGTGAGACATCGCTAGCAATTAGAAATGCAGAAGCTGCCTTCTGGTTGAGATTCCAATCACTTCTGCAAAGATTGCTGCTGTTCTTTTCCCATCTTTTTCATTCTCGGGATGTGGGTGTCGCTGGCAAGGCTGGCATTTATTGCCCATCCCGAGTTACCCCTGTTGGGTCATCACCTTCGAACTGCCCGTAGCGGTTTGATACAACGGAGTGGCTCGTTGGGCTACTTCAGAGGGCAGTTAAGAGTCAAGGACATTGGGGAGGGACTGGAGTCACATATAGGATAGACTGGGTAAGAACGGCTGGTTTCCTTCCCTAAAGTTAGTTTTTTAACGACAATCCGACAGTTTCATGATCACTTTAACTATACCAGCTTTTTTATTATGCAGATTTTTTTTTAACTGAATTCAAATTCTCAAACTGCCATGGTGGGATTTTGAACTCATATGATACTGGATTATTAGTCCAGTAACATAACCACTACACCACCATACCCACTCACAACCCCTCCCCTCCCCCCCCCCCCCCCCCCACCTCTTCCTTTCCTCATGGTTTGAAATTTTGCCATGCCTCTGAAATCAGTCTTAAGAGCATAAGAAATAGGAGCAGGACTAGGCCACACGACCCTCGAGCCTGCTCCGCTATTCAATCAGATCATGGCTGATGTTCGACTTCAACTTCACTTTCCCGCCCAATCCCCATATCCCTCGAGTCCTCTCGTGTCCAAAAATCTATCTGACTCAGTCTTGAATATATTCAACGACTCAGCATTCACAGCCCTCTGGCGTAGAGAATTCCAAAGATTCACAACCCTGTGAGTGAAGAAATTCCTCCTCATCTCAGTCCTAAATGGCTGACCCCTTATCCTGCAACTATGCCCCTAGTTCTAAACACTCAGCATCTATCATGTCAACCCCCCTCATAATCTTTTATGTTTCAATGAGATCACCTCTCATTCTTCTAAACTCCTGAAAGTATAGGCCCTTTCTACTCAACCTCTCTTCATAGGACAACCCTTTCATCCCAGGAATTAGTCTAGTGAACCTTCATTGCACCACCTCTATGGCAAGTATATTCTTCCTTGGATAAGGAGACCAAAACTATACACAGTACTCCAGGTGAGGTCTCACCAAAGCCTTGTACAATTGTAGTGAGACTTCCTCACTCTTGTACTCCAACCCCCTTGCAATAAAGGCCAACATGCCATTTGCTTTCCTAATTGCTTGCTGTACCTGCATGCTAACTTTTTGTGTTTCTTATACAAGGACACCCAAGTCTCTCTGGACACCAACATTAAATAGTTTATCACCATTTAAACAATATTCTGTTTTTCTATGCCTCCTACCAAAGTGAATAACCTTACATTTCCCCACATTATACTCCATCTGCCACCTTCTTGCCCACTCACTTAACCTGTCTATATCCCTTTACAGACTCTTTGTATCCTCCTCACAGCTTACTTTCCCACCTAGCTTTGTATTGTCAGCAAACTTGGATACATTACATTCGGTTCCTTCATCTAAGTCATTAATATAGATTGTAAATAGCTGAGGCCCAAGCACCGCTTCTTGCAGCACCCCACTAGTTACAGCCTTCCTGAGAGTAGAGTTGCCAATATACTGCAATGTCAAGCCAGCAGCACCCGAGTTGTATTATTACACATCATGCTTCTCCTGCCAGGAGGGAGCTCTGCACATCCTCACGTTCATGCATGCAAAGAGCTCTGCTCTCTCAGTGATTTTTTTGTAACATTGAAGGAGAGATGATTGGGAGCATCTGCTTTCACCAATGGTCCAGTCGTATAGTGTGTGGTACAGGACTAGCAACCCAGAGGTTGAGTTCAAACCCCACCATGGCAAGTTGTGAAATTAATTTCAGTAAATCTGATAATATGTGAGGTGGCACCAGAGGGGGGGGGGAAAAACAACCAGTTCCCTATTGTCGTTCAGAGAAAGGAACCTGCTACCCCTACCCCCAGTCTGGCCTACCTGTGGCTCCAGTCCCACATTATATGATTGATTCTTAATGACCTCTGACATAGCCGAGCAAGCCAGTCAGTTTAAATACAATTGCTACACGAAGACTCACCACCTTCACAGGACAACTAGGAATGGGCAATAAATGCTGCCTTGCTGGCATCGCCACATTCATGCCTTAAAAATCACAACGTAAAATGGCTGTGCAGTAAGTTTATAAAGCACCTGTCGAGGCCAATGGCCTCCTGAGCACTTTTTTAAAATTTAAAACCCAACTTCACATTCAGCATGCTGTCAAATGATTTGGGGGAGGAGGGGTCATGCATCACTGGGCTTTAGTACGTTTGAGTCTGATCAGGACCCGACGTTGAGTTAATACTTCCATGTTTGCGTCAATGACCACGCAAAACTACTTGGCATCAGTGTGAGATTAGCTGTATAATTGCAGCCGAAGTTACTGCTTTTTAACTTGGTGTCCGTACAGTATTCAAGGAACCAAGGCAAGTACAAGACTGTGAAAGAATTCTGCAACCCTGGCTGGTCCCATAGAGTAATACCCTTCAACCCCGATTGAAGTTTAATCTTTTAAGGTTCCTTCTTCCTTTTTGTACGCAGGTTCAAATTCAAGTGTAACTTTTACTTCAAATGCTATTTGGGATTGCTAAGCTATTGCTAAAACTGTTCCCAAACATAGGGATCCCAGCTTCTTGCTGAAAACAGAATCCATTCCAAAAAGTTATCTCCAGTGGCACGGAGAATGGTTGCTTACTAATTAGCCCCTCTTTCTATCCAACGTTATCCATGCTATTATGTGAGCACAATTCACTCTGTAGCAGATACCTGAAGAAATCCTGTTGTTTCTTCCATCTTAAAAAAAAACATTAAGATCACCTGTGGTGTACCCATTAACCTTCATCCCTTCTTTAGTGGAAAAGCTTTCATCTGCCCGCTCTCTCGAACTCCTTCCCTAAACCTCGCCATCTCTCTACTTCTCTCTCCTCCTTTAAAAGCCTTCTCAAAACCCGCCTTCTCAAAACCCGCCTTCTCGCCTAAGCCTTCAGTTATAATAGAATCATACAGCACAGAATGAGGCCATTTGGCCCATCGTGCCTGTGCCGGCTCTCCGAAAGAGCTACCAATTAGTTCCACTCCCCTGCTCTTTCCCCATAGTCCTGCAAATTTTTCCCCTTCAAGTATTTATCCAATTCCCTTTTGAAAGTTACTATTGAATCTGCTTCCACCGCCCTTTCAGGCAGTGCATTCCAGATCAAAGCAACTCGCTGAGTTTAAAAAAAAAAGTAATCTCCTTCGCCCCTTCCCCCTAACCCTGGCTTTTCCCGATTATTTTAAATCTGTGTCCTCTGGTTACCAATCCTCCTGCCAGTGGAAACGTTTTCTCCCTATTTGCTCTCATCAAAACCCTTCATTTCTCCTAAACTCACCTGCAGCTTGCTATTCCGTTCCTCTTACTAATTCACTGTAAAGTGCCTTGGGATGTTTTGTACATTAAAGATGCTGTGTAAATGCGAGTCGTCCTCATCATTTCTCTAAATTGCTCGCTTAAAATGTGTCATCTCAAACCCAATAAAGGGCTGTACTCATTAAATTTTATTTCTCTGAGGTGCAGGGAGACCGTTCCCAAGAACTTGCTTTATAAAGCCAACCACTGCTCCTTCTGGCTCCTACA
Organism: Heptranchias perlo; assembly: GCF_035084215.1. Lineage (NCBI taxonomy): Eukaryota > Metazoa > Chordata > Chondrichthyes > Hexanchiformes > Hexanchidae > Heptranchias > Heptranchias perlo. The sequence goes on along the minus strand of NC_090331.1, from coordinate 11,593,051 downwards.
GGCATACTTGCATAATGTGTGGGTGTTAAATTTACTCCTGGAAACTGAATTAGCTGGTTTTAGTTTAAATTCTTTAGAGCTTTTCCATGAATTGGGCTGGAATCAGATTCTTAAAGCAGAAATTTCAGATGATGAAAGACTTATTTTCACTGCCCCAAAATGTGTTAAAAGGATGAATAGTTCATGGCTGTTAGGAGGTGTAAAAATTTTTACACCTCCTAAGATAAGTGAGTCAAGGTTTTGGCTCTCAGTCCATGAAATCACATCCTGAAGTTGGTGCTATAAGAATGATTTAAGCTATTGGGGAAAATAGTGGTGAAGACAGGAAATTACACACTGTTTGTGTCATTGAAGTACCATATGAAGTTCATCGAAGAGTGGTGGTGCTTCATGTGATGTAATCCTGTAGTAATGTGCTGAATATTAATTAAACCAACCTATTGCGTCTTCTGCCTTATAACAACAACAACTTGCATTCATACAGCGCCTTTAACATAGTAAAAATGCCCAAAGGCGTTTCACAGGAGCTTTATTAGCCAAAATTTGACATCGAGCCATGTAAGGAGATATTGGGACAGGTGATCAAAAGCTTGGTCAAAGAGGTAAGTTTTAAGGAGCGTCTTAAAGGAGGAGAGAGAGGCAGAGAGGTTTATGAAGGGCATTCCAGAGCTTAGGACCTAGGCAGCTGAAGGCACAGCCACCAGTGGTGGGGCGAAGGAAACCGGGGATGCCCAAGAGTTCTCTGAGGGTTGTAGGGCTGGAGGAGGTTGCAGAGATAGGGAGGGGCGAGTCAATGGAAGGATTTAAACACACAGATTAGCATTTTAAATTTGAGGCGTTGCTGGACCGAGAGTCATAGAGTTATACAGCATGGATAGAGGCCCTTCGGCCCATCGTGTCCACGCCGGCCATCAAGCCCAGTCTAATCTAATCCCATATTCCAGCATTTGGTCCGTAGCCTTGTATGCTATGGCATTTCAAGTGCTCATCCAAATGCTTCTTGAATGTTGTGAGGGTTCCTGCCTCCACAACCCTCTCAGGCAGTGAGTTCCAGACTCCAACCACCCTCTGGGTGAAAAAGTTCTTTCTCAAATCCCCTCTAAACCTCCCGCCTTTTACCTTGAATCTATGCCCCCTTGTTATAGAACCCTCAACGAAGGGAAAAAGCTCCTTAGTATCCATCCTATCTATGCCCCTCATAATTTTGTAGACCTCAATCATGTCCCCCCTCAGCCTCCTCTGCTCCAAGGAAAACAAACCCAGTCTTCCCAGTCTCTCTTCATAGCTGAAGCGCTCCAGCCCTGGTAACATCCTGATGAATCTACTCTGCACCCTCTCCAAAGCGATCACATCCTTCCTGTAGTGCGGCGACCAGAACTGCACACAGTACTCCAGCTGTGGCCTAACCAGTGTTTTATACAGCTCCATCATAACCTCCTTGCTCTTATATTCTATGCCTCGGCTAATAAAGGCAAGTATCCCATATGCCTTCTTTACCACCTTATCTACCTGTTCCGCCGCCTTCAGGGATCTGTGAACTTGCACACTAAGATCCCTCTGACCCTCTGTCTTGCCTAGGGTCCTCCCATTCATTGTGTATTCCCTTGCCTTGTTAGTCCCTCCAAAGTGCATCACCTCGCACTTTTCCGGGTTAAATTCCATTTGCCACTGTTCCGCCCATCTGACCAACCCATCTATATCGTCCTGCAGACTGAGGCTATCCTCCTCGCTATTTACCACCCTACCAATCTTTGTATCATCAGCGAACTTACTGATCATACCTTTTACATTCATATCCAAGTCGTTAATGTAGACCACAAACAGCAAGGGACCCAGCACAGATCCCTGTGGTACCCCACTGGCCACAGGCTTCCAGTCACAAAAACAACCTTCGACCATCACCCTCTGCCTTCTGCCACTAAGCCAGTTTTGTATCCAAAGTGCCAAGGCACCCTGGACTCCATGGGCTCGTACCTTCTTGACCGGGCTCGTACCTTCTTGACCAGTCTCCTGTGTGGGACTTTATCGAAGGCCTTACTGAAATCCATGTATACCACATCCACTGCATTACCCTCATCCACACGCCTAGTCACCCCCTCAAAAAATTCAATCAAATTAGTCAGACATGATCTTCCCTTGACAAAGCCATGTTGACTATCCCTGATTAATCCTTGCTTCTCCAAGTGGAGACTAATTTTGTCCTTCAGAATTTTTTCCAATAATTTTCCTACCACTGATGTTAGGCTCACTGGCCTGTAGTTCCCCGGTTTTTCCCTACTCCCCTTCTTGAATAATGGTACCACATTAGCGGTTCTCCAGTCCTCTGGCACATCTCCTGTGGCCAGAGAGGTTCTGAATATATGTGTTAGAGCCCCCGCAATCTCCTCCTTTGCCTCACACAGTAGCCTGGGATACATTTCGTCCGGGCCTGGGGATTTATCCATTTTTAGGCCTGCTAAAACCGCCAATACCTCCTCCCGCTCGATGTTAATATGTTCGAGTATATCACAGTCCCCCTGCCGTATTTCTATGTCTGCATCGTCCTTCTCCATAGTGAAAACAGATGCAAAAAATTCATTTAGAACCCCTCCTACATCTTCCGGCTCCACACACAGATTGCCATTTTTGTCCCTAATGGGCCCTATTTTTTCCCTAGTTATCCTCTTACCCTTAATATACTTATAAAACATCTTAGGATTTTCCTTTATTTTGCTCGCCAGTGTTTTTTCATGGCCCCTCCTTGATCTCCGAATTTCCTTTTTAAGTATCCCCCTGCACTTTTTGTACTCCTCTAGGGCTTCCTCCGTCTTTAGCCTTTTGTATCTGCCAAAAGCCCTCCTTTTTTTCCTAATCCATTCTCGTATATCCCCTGACATCCAAGGTTCCCTGGAGTTCTTGGAACCACCCTTGACCTTTACGGGAACATGTTGCCATTGTATGGTCTCAATCTCCCTTCTGAAAGACTCCCATTGCTCCGATGCGGATTTTCCTACAAGCAGCTGATCCCAGTCCATTTTGGCCAGATCCTGCCTTATCCTATTAAAATCGGCCTTCCCCCAATTTAGAACCTTTATTTCCGGCCCCTCCCTGTCCTTTTCCATGACCACCTTAAATCTCACCGAATTATGGTCACTGTCACCAAAGTGCTCACCTACTAGCACTTCTTCCACTTGGCCGGCCACATTCCCTAGAATTAGGTCCAGTACCGCCCCCTCTCTTGTAGGACTTTCTACATGCTGGCTCAAAAAGCTCTCCTGGATGCACGTTAAGAATTTTGTACCCTCTAAGCCTTTTACACTCTGAGTATCCCAGTTAATATTGGGGAAGTTGAAATCCCCCACTATTATTACCCTATTATTTGCACAATTTTCTGAGATTTGCCGACATATCTGTTCCTCTATCTCCCCCTGACTGTTTGGGGGTCGATAGTACACTCCCATCAAAGTGCTTGCCCCCTTTTTGTTTTTAAGCTCCACAACGTAGTCATGCTATCCTAATCCATTCAGTGGAGAGCAATAGCATCCACTTTTCGGGTATAATTCCCATCTGCATTGATCCTTACGTGGGGGTAGCTTACAATCTGTTGGACCCTTTTTTAACTTTCATCCGTTCTCAAAAAAAAATCTGGTTAAAGATCATTGCGAAAAAAACGAATGAGTACATTTGTGGCAGATGAAATGCAATACAAACAAATGTAAGGTAACGCGCATTGGAAGGGAGAAAGGGATTTCATATTACACTGTGGAAATAACCTGTAATGGTGGAAAGGGATCTGGGGTCATTGTACATTCAGCACTTAACATGTCATATCCCTGTGAAGCAGGAATAAAACTAACAGAATGCTGAATGATATTGCCAGGTCGTTTTTGACTGTTTGTCAAACTGTCATGCTGACATTGTACAGTATCTTGGTCAGACCTTACCTTAAGGACTACGTTCAGTATTGGTCACCAAGACAAAGGGAAAACAGTTAAATTGGAGGCAGAGCAGAGAAGAGACGCAAGGCGTCTGAGTTGGCATCATATGAGTGAAATGCACATGGAAAAGATTAATCCAGTGCACCCCTTCAAGATGTGCCAGAATACTAGACCCAGGGGGGCATAGGTTGAAACTGGTTTAGGACAGATGTTAGGAAACACTTTACACAAAGAATGATCAACATTTGAAATGGGTATCCAGGTTGAGTAGTTCCATTCTGAATCGATACAGTAAGATGGACCAAGCTTAAAAATCATAGCTTTCAAAAAGTTATTCATGTGAACCACAAATTGAAAGAAAGAAAGAACGAACTTTCTACAGTGCCTTTCACGACTTCGGGATATCCCAAAGTGCTTCACAGCCAATTAAGTTCTTTTTGAAATGTAGTGTAGTCACTGTTGTACTGTAGATTTGAGGTTAGGATCAGATCAGCCATGATCTTATTGAATGGCGGAGCAGGCTCGAGGGGCCGATTGGCCTACTCCTGCTCCTATTTCTTATGTTCTTATAAACCTGGCAGTCAATTTGCACACAGCAAGGTCCCAAGAACAGCAATGAGATAAATGACCCGATAATTTATTTTGATGGTGTTGGCTGTGGGGCAAATATTGGTCAGGACACCAGGGAGAACTACCCTGCTCTTCTTTGAATAATGCCATGGGAATTTTTACACCACCTGAGAGGGCAGACGGTTTAATGTCTCATCTGACACCTCCAACAGTTGAGCACTCCCTCAGAATGCTGCTGGATTATGTGCTCCAGTCTCTGGAGTGGAACTTTAACCCACAACCATCTGACCCCTAGGCAAGAGTGCTACCACTGAGCCAAGCCTGAAAACTTGCTGCTTGTCCATGCATTGGGAATCTCTGTAGTTTAGCAGGAGGCAAACTATAATCCAACACTTGGTAGAACCTAGCTTGTCTGTATCTAATAACCCAAGCTAGAATAAATCTGAGTTAACCCCAGCCCCCTATCTGAAGAAAAATATTACATGCTAATAAGCAGCTGTTGTTCTGTTGCTGGTGAAGCATGACCAAAAACCATATGCTTCCCCCTCCTAATATAAACAACAACTTAATTTGTACAGTGCCTTTAACGTAGTAAAACGTCCCAAGGCGCTTCACAGGAACGTAATCAGACAGAAACTGACACTGAGCCAAAGAAGGAGACTTTATTTGGCTAGAGTTAAGAAACAATAGAGGTGCCATTACATTACTGGGTGAATTCTATAGGCCACCAATTAGTGGGAAGGATATAGAGGAGCAAATCTGCACGGAAATTACAGAGAGGTGCGAGAACGATAGAACCGTGAAAATGGGGGAATTTAACTATCCTAATATAGACTGGGATAGTGTAAAGGGCAAAGAGGGGGAGGAATTCCTGAAGTGTGTTCAGGAGAGCTTTCTTGATCAGTGCGTTTCAGGCCCAAGGAGAAAAGAGGCATTGCTGAATCTAGTTCTGGGGAATGAGGTGGAGCAAGTGTCAGTGGGGGAACATTTAGGGAACAATGATCATAGTATCATAAGGCTTAGATTAGTTATGGAAAAGGACAAGGAACAATCTAGAGTAAAAATACTTAATTGGAGGAGGGCCAATTTCAGTGGGTTGAGAACGGATTTTTTTTTATTCGTTCATGGGATGTGGACGTCGCTGGCAATGCCAGCATTTGTTGCCCATCCCTAATTGCCCTTGAGAAGGTGGTGGTGAGCTGCCTTCTTGAACCGCTGCAGTCCGTGTGGTGAAGGTTCTCCCACAAAGTGGTTAGGTAGGGAGTTCCAGGATTTTGATCCAGCGACAATGAAGGAACGGCGATATATTTCCAAGTCTGGATGGTGCATGACTTGGAGGGGAACGTGCAGGTGGTGTTGTTCCCATGTGCCTGTCGCCCTTGTCCTTCTAGGTGGTAGAGGTCGCGGGTTTGGGGGGTGCTGTCGAAGAAGCCTTGACAAGTTGCTGCAGTGTATCCTGTGGATGGTACACACTGCAGCCACAGTGCGCCGGTGGTGAAGGGAGTGAATGTTTAGGGTGGTGGATGGGGTGGCAATCAAGCAGGCTGCTTTGTCCTGGATGGTGTCGAGCTTCTTGAGTGTTGTTGGAGCTGCACTCATCCAGGCAAGTGGAGAGAATCATACAAAATTTACGGCACAGAAGGAGGCAATTCGGCCCACCGTGTCCGCACCGGCTGAGAAACGAGCCATCCAGCCTAATCCGACTTTCCCACATTTGGTCCTTAGCCCTGCAGGTCACGGCTCTTCAGGTGCACAGCCAGGTATTTTTTAAATGAGTTGAGGGTATCTGCCTCTACCACCCTCTCAGGCAGTGAGTTCCAGACCCCCACCAACCTCTGGGTGAAAAATGTTTTCCTCATTTCCGCTCTAATTCTTCACCAATCACTTTAAATCTCTATCCTTTGGTTATTGACCCCTCCGCTAAGGGGAATAGGACCTTCCAATCCACTCTATCAAGGCCCCTCATAATTTTGTACACGGGGTAAACAGACTATTCTATCACACTCCTGGCTTGTGCCTTGTAGATGGTGGAAAGGCTTTGGGGAGTCAGGAGGTGAGTCACTCGCCACAGAATACCCAGCCTCTGACCTGCTCTTGTAGCCACAGTATTTATGTGGCTGGTTCAGTTAAGTTTCTGGTCAATGGTGACCCCCAGGATGTTGATGATGGGGGATTCAGCGATGGTAATGCCATTGAATGTCAAAGGGAGGTGGTTAGACTCTCTCTTGTTGGAGATGGTCATTGCCTGGCACTTGTCTGGCACGAATGTTACTTGCCACTTATCAGCCCAAGTCTGGATGTTGTCCAGGTCTTGCTGCATGTGGGCACGGACTCCTTCATTATCTGAGGGGTTGCAAATGGAACTGAACACTGTGCAATCATCAGCGAACATCCCCATTTCTGACCTTATGATGGAGGGAAGTTCATTGATGAAGCAGCTGAAGATGGTTGTGCCTAGGACACTGACCTGAGGAACTCGTGCAGCAATATCCTGGGGCTGAGATGATTAGCCTCCAACAACCACTACCATCTTCCTTTGTGTTGGTATGACTCCAGCCACTGGAGAGTTTTCCCCTGATTCCCATTGACTTCAATTTTACTAGGGCTCCTTGATGCCACACTCGGTCAAATGCTGCCTTGATGTCAAGGGCAGTCACTCTCACCTCACCTCTGGAATTCAGCTCTTTTGTCCATGTTTGGACCAAGGCTGTAATGAGGTCTGGAGCCGAGTGGTCCTGGTGGAACCCAAACTGAGCATCGGTGACCAGGTTATTAGTGAGTAAGTGCCGCTTGATAGCACTTTCGATGACACCTTCCATCACTTTGCTGATGATTGAGAGTAGACTGATGAGGCGGTAATTGGCCGGATTGGATTTGTCCTGCTTTTTGTGGACAGGACATACCTGGGCAATTTTCCACATTGTCGGGTAGATGCCAGTGTTGTAGCTGTACTGGAACAGTTTGGCTAGAGGCGCAGCTAGTTCTGGAGCACAAATCTTCAACACTACAGCCGGGATGTTGTCGGGGCCCATAGCCTTTGCTATATCCAGTGCACTCAGTCGTTTCTTGATATCACGTGGAGTGAATCGAATCAGCTGAAGTCTGGCTTCTGTGATGGTGGGGATATCGGGAGGAGGCCAAGATTGATCATCCACTCAGCACTACTGGCTGAAGATGGTTGCACTCATGTGCCGGGCTCTACCATCGTTGAGGATGGGGATGAACATAAGAACATAAGAAATTGGAGCAGGAGTAGGCCAATCGGCCCCTCGAGCCTGCTCCGCCATTCAATAAGATCATGGCTGATCTGATCCCAACCACAAATCTAAAGAACACAAGAAGTCGGAGCAGGACCCGGCCACATAGCCCCTGGGCCCTCTCCGCCACCCACAGGGCATTGACCGATCCGAACTCAGCTTCATGTCCAATTTCCTGCCCGCTCCCCATAACCCCTAATTCCCTTTACTTCTAGGAAACTGTCTATTTCTGTTTTAAATTTATCTAATGATGTAGCTTCCACAGCTTCCTGGGGCAGCAAATTCCACAGACCTACCACCCTCTGAGGGTGTTCACAAAGCCTCCTCCTCCCATTAGTTGTTTAATTGTCCACCACCATTCACGACTGGATGTGGCACGACTGCAGAGCTTTGATCTGATCTGTTGGTTGTGGAATCGCTTAGCTCTGTCTATAGCATGTTGCTTCCGCTGTTTAGCATGCATGTAGTCCTGTGTTGTAGCTTCACCAGGTTGGCACCTCATTTTTAGGTACGCCTGGTGCTGCTCCTGGCATGCTCTTCTACACTCCTCATTGAACCAGGGTTGATCTCCTGGCTTGTTGGTAATGGTAGAGTGAGGAATATGCCGTGCCATGAGGTTACAGATTGTGCTGGAATACAATTCTGCTGCTGCTGATGGCCCACAGCGCCTCATGAATGCCCAGTTTTGAGCTGTTAGATCTGTTCTGAATCTATCCCATTTAGCACTGTGGTAGTGCCACAAATCACGTTGGATGGTGTCTTCAGTGTGAAGACGGAACTTCACAAGGTCTGTGTGGTGGTCACTCCTACCAATATTGTCATGGATAGATGCATCTGCAACAAGTAGATTGATGAGGACGAGGTCAAGTAGGTTTTTCCCCTCGTTTTGGTTTGCTCACCACCTGCCGCAGGTCCAGTCAGGCAGCTATGTCCTCCAGGACTCGGCCAGCTCGGTCAGTAATGGTGCTACCGAGCCACTCTTGTTTGATGGATATTGAAGTCCCCCACCCAGGGTACATTCTGTGCCTATGCTGCCCTCAGTGCTTCCTCCAAGTGGTGCACAACATGGAGGAGGACTGATTCATCAGCTGAGGGAGGGCAGTAGGTAGTAATCAGCAGGAGGTTTCCTTGCCCATGTTTGACCTGATGCCATGAGATTTCTTAAGGTCCGGAGTCAATGTTGAGGACTCCAAGTGCCAATCCCCCCTGACTGTATATCACTGTATCGCCAGCCCTGTTGGGTCTGTCCTACTGGTGGGACAGGACATACCCAGGGATGGTGATGGAAGAGTCTGGGACATTGGCTGAAAGGTATGATTCTGTGAGTATGGCTCTGTCAGGCTGTTGCTTGACTAGTCTGTAGGACAGCTCTCCCAATTTTGGCGCAAGTCCCCAGATGTTAGTGAGGAGGACTTTGCAGGGTTCATAAAATAGAACCATAGAACCATAGAAAAGATACAGCACAGAAGGGGGCCATTCGGCCCATCGTGTCCGCGCCGGCTCGAATGGGAACCAGGTGCCCATTCTAATCCCACCTTCCAGCACCCGGTCCGTAACCCTGCAGCTTACAGCACTTTAGGTGCAGGTCCAGGTACTTTTAAAAAGAATTAAGGGTCCCTCCCTCTACCACCAATTTGGGCAGCGAATTCCATACACCCACCACCCTCTGGGTAAAAAAGTTTTTCCTCATGTCCCCTCTAATCCTTCCACCAATCAGCTTAAATCTATCTCCTCTAGTTCTTGAACTCTCCGCTAAGGGAAACAGGTACTTCCTGTCTACTCTATCTGGGCCCCTCATAATTTTGTACATCTCAATCAAGTCACCCCTCAGCCTCCTCTGCTCCAAGGAAAACAACCCCAGCCTATCCAATCTCTCCTCATAGCTGCAATTTTCAAGCCATGGCAACATTCTTGTAAATCTTCTCTGCAATCTCTCCAGAGCAATTACGTCCTTCCTGTAATGTGGTGACCAGAACTGCGCACAATACTCCAGCTGTGGCCTTACCAGCGTTTTATACAGTTCCATCATTACATCCCTGCTTTTGTATTCTATATCTCGGCTAATAACAGAGAGCATTCCATATGCCTTCTTCACAACCTTATCTACCTGTACTGCCACCTTCAGGGACCTGTGCACATGCACTCCAAGGTCTCTCACTTCCTCTATCATGTCCAGTGCCTAGTGGTCAGTCTGATTTTATTCTTATTGTGACTTTCTGTAGTGAGATTGTACAACAGAGTGGCTTGCTTGGCCATTTCAGAGGGTGATTAAGAATCAACCACAATGCTGTGAGTCTGGAGTCACATATAGGCCAGACCAGGTAAGGACGGCAGGTTTCCTTCCCTATAAGGGCATTAGTGAACCAGATGGGTTTTTAGAACAACCTGGTAGTTTCATGGCCACCATTACTGATACAAGTTCTTTTTTATTCCAGATTTTATTTAATTAATTGAATTTAAATTCCCCAGCTACCATGGCAGGATTTGAACTCATGACTCTGGATTATTAGTCCCCAGGCCTCTGGATTACTAATGCAGTAACATAACCACTAGGCTACCGTACCCTCTGGCCTGGGTGAATTGGAATCAAATATCAGCAGGCAAAATTGTAATCGAACAATGGGCGGCCTTTAAGGAGGAGATGGTTCGGGTACAGTCTAGGTACATTCCCAGTAGGTGGAAAGCTTGGGCAGCCCAAACCAGAACTCCCTGGATGACAAAAGAGATAGAGTAAGATGCAGAAAAAGGGGACATATAACAGATGTTAGGTTGATAATGCAAGTGAGAACCAGGCTGAATATAGAAAGTACAGAGGAGGAAGTGAAAAAGGAAGTTAGAGGGGCAGAGAGAATGAAAATAGACTGGCAGCTATCATAAAAGGGAATCCAAAAGTCTTCTATAGGTATGTAAATAGTAAACGGGTAGTAAGAAGAGGGATGAGCCAGTTAGAGTCCAAAAAGGAGAACTATGCATCAAGACAGACGGCATGGCTGAGGTACTAAATTAATGCTTTGCATCTGTCTTTACCAAGGAAGAAGATCACAGTAAAAGTGGAGGTAGTTGAGATACTGGATGGGCTAAAAATTGATAAAAAGGAGGTACTAGAAAGGCTAGCTGTACTTAAAATAGATAAGTCACCCAGTTCGGGTGGGATGCATCTTAGGTTGCTGAGGGAAGTAAGGGTGGAAATTGCAGAGGTATGAGCCATAATCTTCTAATCCTCCTTAGATACGGGGATGGTGCCAGAGGACTGGAGAATTGCAAATGTTACACCCTTGTTCAAAAAAGGGTGTAAGGATAAACCCAGCAAGTACAAGCCAGTCAATTTAACCTCGGAGGTGCGGAAGCTTTTAGAAATGATAATCCTGGACAAAATTAATAGTCACTTGGACAAGTGTGGATTAATTTTTCTAAAGTTATCATGGATTTGTTAGAGGCAAATCATGTTTAACTAACTTTGTTTTTTGATGAGGCAACAGAGAGGGTAGATGAGGATAGTGCAGTTGATGTTGTGTACATGGACTTTCAAAAGGCGTTTGATAAAGTACCACTTAATAGACTTGTCAGCAAAATTGACGTCCATGGAATAAAAGGGGAAGTAGCAGCATGGATACGAAATTGGCTAAGTGACAGGAAACAGAGAGTAGTGGTGAACGGTTGTTTTTCAGACTGGAGGGAGGTGTACAGTGGTGTTCCCCAGGGGTCGGTGCTGGGACCACTGCTTTTTTGATATTTATTAATGACTTGGACTTGGGTGTACAGGGCACAATTTCAAAATTTGCAGATGACACAAAACTTGGAAATGTAGTGAACAGTGAAGAGGACAGTGATAGACTTCAAGAGGACATAGACAGGCTGGTGGAATGGGCGGACACGTGGCAGATGAAATTTAACGCAGAGAAGTGCGAAGTGATACATTTTGGCAGGAAGAATGAGGAGAGGCAAAATAAATTAAATGGGGTGCAAGAACAGAGAGACCTGGAGGTATATGTGCCCAAATCTTTGAAGGTGACAGGACAGGTTGAGAAAGCAATTAAAGAAGCATACAGGATCCTGGCCTTATAAATAGACATGATGTGGCGATGCCGGTGATGGACTGGGGTTGACAATTGTAAACAATTTTACAACACCAAGTTATAGTCCAGCAATTTTATTTTAAATTCACAAGCTTTCGGAGGCTACCTCCTTCCTCAGGTGAACGATGTGGAAATCACATCGTTCCACATCGTTCACCTGAGGAAGGAGGTAGCCTCCGAAAGCTTGTGAATTTAAAATAAAATTGCTGGACTATAACTTGGTGTTGTAAAATTGTTTACACTTATAAATAGAGGCATAGAGTACAAAAGCAAGGAAATTATGTTGAACCTTTATAAAACACTGGTTCAGCCACAACTGGAGTATTGTGTCCATTTCTGGGCACTGTACTTTAGGAAGGATGTGAAGGCCTTAGAGAGGGTGCAGAAAAGATTTACTAGAATGGTTCCAGAGATGAGGGACTTTAGTTATGTGGATAGACTGGAGAAGCTGGGGTTGTTCTCCTTAGAGCAGAGAAGGTTAAGAGGAGATTTGATAGAAGTGTTCAAAATCATGAAGGGTTTAGATAAAGTAAATAAAGGGAAACTGTTTCCATTGGCAGAAGGGCTGCGAACCAGAGGACACAGAATTAAGGTGATTGGCAAAAGAACCAAAGGCGACGTGAGGAAAAACTTTTTTATGCAGCGAGTAGTTATGATCTGGAATGCACTGCCTGAAAGGGTAGTGGAAGCAGATTCAATCATGGGTTTCAAAAAGGAATTGGATAAATACTTGAAGGAAAAAAATTGGCAGGGCTACAGGGAAAGAGCGGGGGAATGGGACTCACTGGATCGCTCTTACAAAGAGCTGGCACGGGCTCAATGGGCCGAATGACCACCTTCTGTGCTGTAACCATTCAATGATTCTACGATTAGGACAGGTGACCAACTGCTTGGTCAAAGAGGTAGGTTTCAAGGAGTGTCTTGAAGGAGGAGAGAGAGGTAGAGAGGCGGAGAGGTTTGGGGAGGGAATTCCAGAACTTAGGGCCGAGGTGTCTGTAGGCACTGCTGTGAAAGTGAAGGTTGCACAAGAGGCCAGAATGGAGGAATGCAGAGATCTCAGGGGGCTATGAGGCTGGAGGAGGTCACAGGGATAGGGAGGGGAAAGGCCACAGAGGGATTTCAACACGAGGATAAGAACTTTGAAGTTGAGGTGTTGGTTAACCGGGAGCTAATGTAGGTAAAGAGAACAGTTGTTTCTGCCGCCATTGCGTGGGTTTTGAAAAACGCCAGCTCTCCTGTTGCTTTCCAAGTGACTTGTTAATCTTTTTTGGATGGAACAACAAACTCTTCTACTGTGCATTAATTCTGCTGAATTACGTTGTGTCTGTGGCTGACTCTTTATGAGCTTGGGCAGGTTTATTGCACAGCTTCACTAATTCGAAGTTCACATTTACCAGATCTTTGGGACTTTAGCAACTGGAAAGCCTATAAATTTTGACCATTTTCCACAAAGTGAATTAGTTTCTCATCTCACACCTGCACCAAATACATGTTTCTGAATCATAAGTTATATGATACATTATAAATACTCTGCTCGAAGACCTTGCCAATATATTGCTAAAAAGGGAATAATTTAACTACAATTAAAACTTGTGAATTGCATATGGAAAAAGCAAGGATAGGTATTCGAGTACTTCCCAAACAGTTGATGATGCAATCTCATTCATTGTCCAGCCACCTCCTCTAGCCTAGCAGTGAACTCTACTTGGAGTTGTTTTTTTTTTTAAAAAAAGACGAGCCTGTATCCAATTCAGGGAAAAAAAACTCTGGAAAATTCCTCTGAGACTCCCCAAGGCAATCGAGCAAGCTCCAGGAGACTGTGGTGGCGCATAAATCAGTGCAATCTCAACTGAAAACAATCCCTTCCCGATGCCTGGAAATGTCCTCATCCCTCAGGAGCCTCATGATTTTGAACACCTCTATTAAATCTTCCCTTAACCTTCTTTGCTATAAGGAAAACAATCCCAACTTCTCCAGTCTCTCCACGTAACTGAAGTCCCTCATCCCCGGTACCATTCTGATAAATCTCTGCACCCTCTCCACGGCCTTGACATCCTTCCTAAAGTGTGGTTCGCAGAATTGGACATAATACTCCAGCTGAGTTCTAACCAGTGATTTATAATTGGTTCCCTTTTAAATGACGAGCAATTCCATACTCACTACATGTCCCAGCAGTTTATCCCAGAGGGAGATGACTCTCTATGATGAGGAATATTTCCTGGCATTTAGTCTAGTGATACCATCCCTATCCAGTTCAGTACAATCCACTTATTGTTTTAAAAACTTCAATCATATCCCTTCTAAGCTGGCGTTTCTCCCAAATAAATTATCTTAAGGCTACAGATAGTGGCACCACAAGTCCCAGAATGGAGATGATTGGGTAATTCCCCCGTCAATCACACCTGGAGACCGCACTGCTGTAAGTGACTGGGATTGATTTTGCGCAGACAATTTACATTATGTAACTATCCTCCACTCACTGCATTTTGCTGGAGAGATAAGCCTGCTTTTATCGGGAGAAGTTGCTGTAGTTTCGGTCATGAGTTCTGTTTGCTGCAGTTTGTAGAGACTCTGTTTAAATAGACTCTCTGTAAGTCCCGCCCCACCTCCAACTCATTGGCTGATGCAGTGGTGTCAATAATCATGCCGTTACCTTAATTTATGGAGGAGCTGCTCTAACGCACGTTTTAATTGTACGTCAAACTATTTTCTAATTCTTTATTTCTGCATGTGACTAATGAAATAATCAGATCACGTCTTAACTAATCAAGAAAAAGCTGCTTCTCTGCTTTTACTGAAGTTCTTTGTTTTTTGAGCCAACTGTTTATTATGGTCCTGGTGCATTAAGCTTTTCACAGGCTCATCATTTCCTTCTGTTCTGAGTGTATTAACTAAATGTTTGTTTCAAAACTTTTTTTTCCTGCCAAGTTTTACATCTGCATTATTCCCAGAATAAAGGTTCATGTTTATCCCAAGGTGGTTAAACATTTTTCCATTGTAATCAACCCCAGAACCCACAGAATGAGTGAGATATGGCGCTGGAGATGGTGCATTTCTGAGTTTTCAGATGAGTCGTTAAACTGAGGCCCCGTCTGCCTTCTCGGGTTGGCGTAAACGGTCCCATGGCACTATTTTGAAGAAGAGCAGGGGAGTTGTCCCCGGCGTCCCTAAACCACATCAATAAAACAGATCTGGTCATTAGCACATTGCTGTTTGTGGGAGCTTGCTGTGCGCAATTTGGCTGCTGCGTTTCCTACATTGCAACAGTGACTACACTTCAAAAGTGACCAGAATATTTGACAGAAAATGCATAGTAACCTGCCCCTGACTAATTTGCGAGGCGGGTAGTGAAAAAAAAAACGTCGGGAGGCCCACATCTGGCCAGCCTGTGGTTATCTCCTGGCACCTGGCTACGGGGGGAGGGGGCTGGTCGCTAAAGCGCTTTGGGACGTCCTGAGGCCGTGAAAGGCGCTATAGAAATGCAACTCTTTCTTTCACGTGAGTGAAAGACCAATCTGTCTTGGGCCTTATGGCACAGCACACAATCTCCGCAGGGAGGGATAGGGATTCAATACAAAAAATGTACGTTCCCCAGCTCTGTCTAATAAAGGTTCTTTAAAGTTTATTTTTATGGACATGTTTCCTTCTATTTCCTTCTCTTTATTTTCTATTTAATCCCCTCATCTTCATCTAACTCTAACTCCCATCACCAAGCAGGTTGGCCGTTTCCCAGATTGCTGTTAGCGACCAGCCCCCTCCCCCCGTAGCCAGGTGCCAGGAGATAACCACAGGCTGGCCAGATGTGGGCCTCCCGACGTTTTTTTTTTCACTACCCGCCTCGCAAATTAGTCAGGGGCAGGTTACTATGCATTTTCTGTCAAATATTCTGGTCACGTTTGCCAGGTCAAGGAGTCATATGTGGAGAATGACACGATGGGCACATTTAAGTGCAGACAAATTGCAAATAATCATTGCCTCTATTAGTCCTCATTCTCTTGAATGCAAACTAGCACGGAAGAGATTGCTTCATATAGAAAGAAAGATTAACAGATAATGTATGTGTGGTCAACGTGATCTCCTGGATTGGTTTCGATCGCCTGAGGGGGCCGGAGAGGATTTTTTTTTTCCCCCTTTATTGGCCCCTGGGTTTTTTTGCCTCTCTCAGGAGATTCCGTGGCTTCTAGGGGAGTAGGAAGTGCCTAGTCACAATGCTCCAGCCATCATGAGCGCGGGGCAGGTTTGATGGACCAGTTCATTGTTTCCTGCCCGTCGTTTTTGTACGTTCGTAAATGTTTGAGTAGTTAACTGCTGTGGGTGATCATTCATATTCTGCTGGGTTAACATTAAGAAATATAGCCGAGAAGTTGCTGTTTGCAGTATTAGCAGATGAATGCTTAACGCTTTAGTGTAACATTCCACTGTCATTTCACCAGAGGTGTTAACAGATTTGTTATAATGGATTAATGCATCTGCGACAACGGCCCTCTGCTCAAATAATGGACTGAGGAATATCACAGCAGCGTATCAGACACTAATATCACAGAGACTCGATTTTAGATTCATCTGGTGGCTGGAGAGAACATAAGAAATAGGAGCAGGATTAGGCCATACGGCCCCTGGAGCCTGTTCTGCCATTCACTAAGATCATGGCTGATCTTCGACCTCAACTCCGCTTTCCTGCCTGATCCCCGTAGGCGAATAGGGGTAAACCCACGTCCTACCACTTTGGCCGGCAACATGTTAAACACCAGCACTTTTCTCTTCTCTGTATTGTGTTTAATGCAGGGTGGCCCTTTCCATAAATGCTTTCTTGGGAGCGACTCGCTGTCAGAAGGGTTATTCCTGACCAGCTGACTGAGTTCACTGATAGAATGTGTTGTGGGGTGGGGAGGTAGAAGGGAAGGAGAAGAGTTGCACAAAGGAGACGATGGTTCCCACGAGAACAAAAGAAAGAACGTGCATTTATATAGCGCCTTTCACAACCTCAGGATGTCCCACACCGCTTTACAGCCAATGAAGTACAATTTTGAAGTGTAGTCACTGTTGTGGTGTAGGAAATACAGCAGCCAATTTGCGCACAGCAAGATCCCACAAACAGCAATGTGATAACCAGATAATTTTTTTTTCGTGATGCTGGTTGAGGGATAAATATTGGCCCAGAGCACCGGGAGAACTCCCCTGCTCTTCTTCGAAATAGTGTCACAACTTTTATATCTAGCTGAGAGGATTGATTTTATGATTCTCTCGCAAGACCAAAGTTTTTTTTTAACATTAACTTCCCCCTCTGATTTTAAAACAGGGTCTCGGTTTAAAATCTCATCAGAAAGGCGGCAGCACTCCCGTAGTACTGGCAATGGAGCGTCAACCTGGATTTTTGTGCTCAAGTCTCCAGAGTGGGCCTTGAACGCACAACCTTCTGACTCACAGGCGAGAGTGCTACCCACTGAGCCACGGCTGGCACTTACCTCAATGCAACCACCACATCCTTAAATTTTAACTTTTACAAAACTAAGCCTGTGACATGGTGTTGGGTGAGGTGGGAGTGACTCACTGTCAGAAGGGATATTCCTAACCTCAAGGTGAGGTGCTGAGTCTATAGCGATGGTATTTATTCTACTGGGTCTCCATTTCATAGTATCATAGCAGGTACAGCACAGGAGGAGGCCGTTCAGTCGATCGTGCCTATCAGCTCTATGAAAGGGCTATCCAATTAGTTCCATTCCCCTGCTCCTTCCCCGTGGCCCTGTTATTTTTTTCCCTTCAGGTGTTTATCCAATTCCCTTTTGAAAGTTATTACTGAATCTGCTTCCGCCACCCTTTCAGGCAGTGCGTTCCAGATCATAACAACTCTCTGCGGAAAAAAATGTTTCCACGTGTTGCCTCTGGCTCTTTTGCCAATTATCTTAAATCTGTGTCCTCTGGTTACCGACCCTTCTGTCACTGGAAACAGTTACTCTTTATTTACTCTGTCAAAACTGTTTGTGATTTTGAACACCTCTATCAAACCTCCCCTTAACCTTCTCTATTCCAAGGAGAACAATCCCAGCTTCTCCAGTCTCTCCACATAACTGAAGTCCCTCATCCCTGGTACCATTCTAGTAAATCTCTTCTGCACCATCTCTAAGGACTTGACATCCTTCCTAAAGTGTGGTGCCTAGGACTGAATACAATACTCTAGCTGAGGCTAGTGTTTTATAAAGGTATGGCATAACTTCCTTGCTTCCCATGCCTCTATTAATAAAACCCAGGATCCAATGTGCCTTTTTAACAGCCTTGTCAACTTGTCCTGACACCTTCAAAGATTTGTGTACGTGCACCCCCAGGTCTCTCTGTTCCTACACTCCCTTTAAAATTGTACCATTTAGTTTATATTGCCTCTCCTCATTCTTCCTACTCATAAGGTTAATGCAATTTTTTTAAAACGGAGGGGACATCAATGTAAAAAAAACTTTGGTCTTGTTATAGAATTACACAGCACAGAAGGAGGCCATTCAGTCCATTGTGCCTGTGCCAGCTTTCTGGAAGAGCTACCAATTAGTCCCACTCCCCTGCTCTTTCCCCCCAGTCCTGCAAATGTTTCCCCTTAAAGAATATATCCAATTCCCTTTTGAAAGTTACTACTGAATCTACTTCCACCGCCCTTTCAGGCAGTGTATCCCAGATTACAACAACTCACTGAGTTTAAAAAAAAAATTCTCTTCATCTGCTCCCTGGCTTTTTTGCCATTTATTTTAGATTTGTGCCTGCTGGTTACCGACTCTTCTGCCAGTGGAAACATTTTCTCCTTATTTACTCTATCAAAACCCCTCATGATTTTGAACACCTCTATCAAATCTCCGCTTAACCTTCTCTGCTCTCAAAGGATGACGATCCCAGCTTCTCCAGTCTCTCCAGATAACTGAAAGCACCTCATCACTTTATTATAAGGGGCTTTAGTTTTCAAAAATAGGCTAAATGTTATTGTTGCCCCCTTCTTAAAATCCTGGAACTTTGATAACTCTTATCGTCCATTTCCTCTGTTTACATACAAGTAAGAAAGCACCTTCATGCTGCTAAGTGGTGCAAATGTTACGCTGCTTTTCAAGAAAGGAGGGAGAGAGAAAACAGGGAACGACAGGCCAGTTAGCCTGACATCCGTCATCGGGAAAATGCTGCAATCCATTATTAAGGAAGTGGTAACAGGGCACCTAGAACATCATAATATGATCAGGCAGAGTCAACGTGGTTTTATGAAAGGGAAACTGTGTTTTACAAATTTGTTACAGTTTTTTGAAGATGTGACTAGCAGGGTAAATAAAGGGGAGCCAGTGGATGTAGCATATTTGGATTTTCAAAAGGCATTCGATAAGGAGCTGCATAAAAGGTTGTTACTCAAGATAAGGGATCATGGGGTTGAGGGTAATATATTAACATGGATAGAGGATTGGTTAACGGACAGAAAACAGAGAGTAGGGATAAAGGGGTCATTCTCAGGTTGGCAGGCTGTAACTAGTGGGGTACCACAAGGATCAGTGCTTGGGCCTCAGCTATTTACAATCTATATTAATGACTTGGATGAAGGGACCGAGTGCAATGTATCCAACTTTGCTGACAATATAAAGCTAGGTGGGAAAGTAAGCTGTGAGGTTGACACAAAGAGTTTGCAAAGGGATATAGACAGGTTAAGTGAGTGGGCAAGAAGGTGACAGATGGAGTATAATGTGGGGGAATGTGAGGTTATTCACTTTGGTAGGAAGAATAGAAAAACAGAATATTTTTTAAATGGTGAGAAACTATTAAATGTTGGTGTCCAGAGAGACTTGAGTGTCCTCGTACAAGAAACATAGAAAGTTATTATACAGGTACAGCAGGCAATTAGGAAGCAAATGGCATGTTGGCCTTTATTGCAAGGGGGTTGGAGTACAAGAGTAAGTAAGTCTTACTGCAATTGTACAGGACTTTGGTGAGACCTCACCTGGAGTACTGCCTACAGTTTTGGTCTCCTTATCTAAGGAAGTATATATTTCCCTGAGAGGCGGTGCAAGAAAGGTTCACTAGACTAATTCCTGGGATGAGAGGGTTGTCCTGTGAGGAGGGGTTGAGTAGAATGGGCCTATACTCTCTGGAGTTTAGAAGAATGAGAGGTGATCGCATTGAAACATATAAGATTATGAGGGGGCTTGACAGGGTAGATGCTTAGAGGCTGTTTCCCCTGGCTAGAAAGTCTAGAACTAGGGGGCATAGTCGCAGGATAAGGGGTCGGCCATTTAAGACTGAGAGGAGGAGGCATTTCTTCACTCAGAGGGTTGTGAATCTTTGGAATTCTCTACCCCAGAGGGCTGTGGATGCTGAGTCGTTGAGTATATTCAAGGCTGAGATAGACAGATTTTTGGACTCTAGGGGAATCAAGGGATATGGGGATCGGGCGGGAAAGTGGAGTTGAGGTCGAAGATCAGCCATGATCTTATTGAATGGCAGAGCAGGCTCGAGGGGCGGTATGGCCGACTCCTGCTCCTATTTCTTATGTTTTTATGTTCTTATCTAACCAGGAACAACAACATCTTCCTTTTCAAGCCCTGCCCATATCCTACGATTGAACAGCAACAAAGCACAAAAAGAAAAAGAACGAAAAGCAGCTTGGAAATGTAGTGAACAGTGAGGAAGATAGTAACAGACTTCAAGAGGACATAGACAGGCTGGTGAAATAGGCAGACACATGGCAGATGAAATTTAATTTAGAGAAGTGCGAAGTGACACATTTTGGCAGGAAGAACGAGGAGAGGCAATATAAGCTAAATGGTACAATTCTAAAGGGGGTGCAGGAATAGAGAGACCTGGGGGTATATGTGCACAAATCTTTGAAGGTGGCAGGACAGGTTGAGAAAGTGGTTAGAAAAACATATGGGATCCTGGGCTTTATAAATAGAGGCATAGAGTACAAAAGCAAGGAGGTTATGTTGAACCTTTATAAAACACTGGTTCGGCCACAACTGGAGCATTGTGTCCAATTCTGGGCACCGCACTTTAGGAAGGATGTGAAGGCCTTAGAGAGGGTGCAGAAAAGATTACGAGAATGGTTCCAAGGTTGAGGGACTTCAGTTACGTGGATAGGCTGAAGAAACTGGGGTTGTTCTCCTTAGAGCAGAGAAGTTTGAGAGGAGATTTGATAGAGGTGTTCAAAATCATGAAGGGTTTAGATAAAGTAAATAAAGAGAGACTGTTCCCATTGGCGGAAGGGTCCAGAACCAGAAGACACAGATTTAAGGTGATTGGCAAAAGAACCAAAGGCGACATGAGAAAAAGGTTTTTTACGCAGCGAGTAATTATGATCTGGAATGCGCTGCCTGAAAGGGTGCGACAACGGATGAACGGACGCCGCGCAACAATCGCTAGACAGGAGGGTTCCCTCCCAGTCGGGGAACACTTCAGCAGTCAAGGACAGTCAGCCACCGATCTTCGGGTAAGCGTTCTCCAAGTCGGCCTTCGAGACACAAGACAACGCAAAATCATTGAGCAGAAATTGATAGCCAAGTTCCGCACCCATGAGGACGGCCTCAACCGGGATCTTGGGTTCATGTTGCGCTACACGTAACCCCACCAGCGAAAAAAGAGTTATCTGTTTTTAATACAACTGGTCATTCTCTCTCTCTCTTCCTTTCGGATGTTTCTCTCTCTCTCTCTCCCTCTCTGTCTTTGGTTCTGGCCATTTGTATATTCAGTAGTCTGGTATCTAATGTTTCTCTGTCTGAACACTAATCAATTCCTTTGATTGCCTTGATAACGGGCAGTTGGAAAGATTATCTGTAATCACCGGGCATTGTTCTATGACTATATATGCGGTAATTTTCAAGGAAACCGACACTCACCTGACGAAGGAGAAAGCCTCCGAAAGCTTGTGATTTTCAAATAAAACTATTGGACTATAACCTGGTGTTGTAAGATTCCTTACATTTGTACACCCCAGTCCATCACCGGCATCTCCACATCATGAAAGGGCGGTGGAAGCAGATTCAATCATGGCTTTCAAAAAGGAATTGGATAATTACCTGAAGGGAAAAAATGTGCAGGGCTACGGGGAAAGAGCGTGGGGAATGGGACTAACTGGATCGCTCTTACAAAGAACCGGCACAGGCTCGATGGGCAGAATGGCCTCCTTCTGTGCTGTAACGATTCCATGATCCTATGAAAAATACCGAATGCACAGCAGGTGAGGCAGCATCTGATAAAGAAATATGGATCGACATTTTGGATGCAACCTTTCATCAGAACGAAAGAAAGGTTTGCGTTTATAAAGCACCTTTCCTGGCCTCAGGATGTCCCGAAGCGCTTCACAGCCGATGAAATAATTTTTGAAGTGTAATCACTGATGTAATGTCAGAAACGTGGCAGCCAATTTGTGCACAGTAAGATCCCACAAACAGCAATGAGCTATCGACCAGATCATCTGTGTTAAATGTTGATTGTGGGACGAATATTGGTGAGGACACCGGGGAGAACACCCCTGCTCTTCTTCGAAGTAGCGCCGTGGGATCTTTTACGTCCACCTGAGAGGACAGATTGCGCCTCCGTTTAACGTCTCATTCAAAAGACGGCATTTCCGACAATGCAGCACTCCCTCAGTTCTCCACCGCGAGTGTCAGCCTAGATTATGCGCTCAAGTCTCTGGAGTGGGACTTGAACCCATGACCTTCTGATTCAGAGTCAAGAGTGCTCTCCACTGGGATACAGCTAGGCACTTTCACATATTTGAGATATTGCTGCAGGAGTTCCTCAGGTCAGTGTCCTAGGCACAACCATCTTCAGCTGCTTCATCAATGACCTTCCCTCCATCATAAGGTCAGAAATGGGGATGTTCGCTGATGATTGCACAGTGTTCAGTTCCATTCACAACTCATCAAATAATGAAGCAGTCCGAGCCCGCATGCAGAAAGACTTGGACAACGGCTTGGGCTGATAAGTGGCAAGTAACATTCGCGCCAGACAAGTGCCAGGCAATGACCATCTCCAACAAGAGAGAGTCTAACCACCTCCCCTTGACATTCAACTGCATTACCATCGCTGAATTCCCCCACCATCAACATCCTGGGGTCACCATTGACCAGAAACTTAACTGGACCAGCCACATAAATACTGTGGCTATGAGAGCAGGTCAGAAGCTGGGTATTCTGCGGCGAGTGACTCACCTCCTGACTCCCCAAAGGCTTTCCACCATCTACAAGGCACAAGTCAGGAGTGTGATGGAAAACTCTCCACTTGCCTGGACGAGTGCAGCTCCAACAACACTCAAGACGCTCGACACCATCCAGGACAAAGCAGCCCGCTTGATTGCCACCTCATCCACCACCCTAAACATTCACTCCCTTCACCACTGGCACACAGTGGCTGCAGTGTGTACCATCCACAGGATGCACTGCAGCAACTCGCCAAGGCTTCGTCAACAGCACCTCCCAAACCCGCAATCTCTACCACCTAGAAGAACGAGAGCAGCAGGCACATGGGAACAACACTAACTGCACGTTCCCCTCCAAGTCACACACCATCCCGACTTGGAAATATATTGCCGTTCCTTCATCGTTGCTGGGCCAAAATCCTGGAACTCCCTTCCTAACAGCACTGTGGGAGAACCTTCACCACACGGACTGCAGCGGTTCAAGAAGGCGGCTCACCACCACCTTCTCAAGGGCAATTAGGGATGGGCAATAAATGCTGGCCTCACCAGCGACGCCCACATCCCATGAACGAATAAAAAAAAATACAGGTGGATCGTATAATAAAGCTTATATTTTAGGGGTGCTGAGGTCACAGATCTGTATCATTCAATATTCAAGTATCTCGTATATCTGAAGCAGATACGGGTAGCATCAGAACCCGTGCTAGATGCAAGTGGTGCTGAATGTGCCCAGGCCTTTTAAAGACACTGCATCTGCTTGGTGAGGGCCTGCTTAGAGCAAAGTTCTAAATCTCCACAATCTGCAACCTATTTTAAAATATTTTGCTTCAGTGTGTGGCTACAATCGTAATAAGAAACCAAGAACGTCTAAATAAAGATGGCATTTTATTTCATTGTAGGCAAAATTCTTCCAATTTTATTTCTTGATCTTCAAGTTAGACTTTTGTTCGGGAGTTTTATGAACTTCCGCCAGAAAAGAACTTCTGTCGTCTGTATTTATAACTTTCTACATTCATGTGTCTTAGGAGTAAGGTTTGATATATTTAAGAATGTTTATTTTGTACTTCATTCTAGAGGAAGTGTTTTGTATTTTTCTTGGATTACTTTTATACAGTGAACTTGTAGCCGTTGTTTGTAGTGTAATTAATACTCCGACGCAGTCTGCCTGCGGTGACCTCCTGCGGTTAGTTTAATTTTACGGTGCACCGCTAAGATTTTTAAACAACGTTAAATAAAGATCTAGTTGAATTTATCTTAAAGAGATGTCCTTTTATTTTGTCCTGTACGCCTCCAGTTCATCTGATTGCACGCAACTGACTTCCTCTCATCTCTCAGTGCTGTTTGTGCACAGAGGTTGGTGAGGACAGAGAGTGAACTTCTAACAGGGTGAATTGCTAACAGAGTGAGGACTTTCAACTGGGAATTTGGTGAGTGTGGGAATTAGGCGCAGAGGGGGAAGGAGATACTAAGTGAATTAAATCAAGGGACTATTAACTAAAATAAAAATAAAACTTAAATTAAAAAAAACATAAAATAAAAAAAGACCAAGTAATTACTCCTTATTTTGAAGTCAAGCTAAATCCATTTACTAAATCTAGACCTCAAGACATTCTATTAGTCCTAGAAATAAACTACAGATAATAAATAAATAAAGATTAGAAATGGCAGTACAGGCCGTGGGACGGGACAGTAATATGTGGGAGTTTGTGGACAGTGACACTGTCCCAGATTGCCACATCTGCAGTAAATGTCTCCGGCTTGAGACGCTCCGGCTCAGAGTCACTCCGACACATAAGGGAGCGGGAGGTAGAGAAGGAGGTCCTGCAGACATCGGTCCCATCTAACAGGTACGAGGTACTTGATACCTTTGAGGATAAGGAAGAAAGCTGGAGGGAGGATGCCCAGAATGCTAACCATGGCACGTGGAGCATGAGGCAGTCCAAGGGGGGAGGATCAGAATAGAAAGATTGTAGTCACAGGGGATTCTGTAATCAGGGGGATAGATAGCGTCCTCTGCAGTCGTGCCCGAGAGTCCAGGAGGATGTGTTGCCTACCTGGTACAAGGGTAAAGGTCTTCTCAGAGCGATTGGAGAAAAACTTGGAAAAGGAGGAGAGGATCCAGTTGTCATGGTCCATGTCGGCACCAATGACCAAAGGAAGAACAAGGAGGAGGTCCTACTAAGGGAATATCAGAAGCTAGGAACTAAGTTAAAAAGAAGGACCTCACGGGTGGTAATCTCAAGATTACTATCTGAGCCACGTGCTAATGGGCTTAGAGATAGGCAGACCAGTAAAGCGAATGTGTGGCTGAAAGACCATAATAGACCATAAGAGATAGGAGCAGGAATAGGCCATTCGGCCCCTTGAGCCTGCTCCGCCATTCAAAGAGATCATGGCTGATCTGATTTTTACCTCAAATCCACTTTCCTGCCTTTTCCCCATATCCTTTGACTCCCTTGCTGATCAAAAATTTGTCTAATTCAGCCTTGAATGTATTCAATTACTTTTTGGGCTAAAGAATTCCAAAGATTCACGACCCTCTGGGAGAAGAAATTCGTCCTTATTTCCGTCTTAAATGGGCAATCCCTTATTCTGAGACTATGCCCCCTAGTTTTAGATTCCCCCATGAGGGGTAACATCCTCTCAGCATCTACCCTATCTAGTCCCCTCAGAATCTTGTATGTTTCAATAAGATCTCCTCTCATTCTTCTAAACTCCAATGAGTATAGACCCAACCTGTTCAATCTTTCCTCATAAGACAACCCTTCCATACCTGGAATCAACCTAGTGAACCTTCTCTGAACTGCCTCCAATGCAAATATGTCCTTCCTTAAATAAGGGCACCAGAACTGTATACTGTATGCAGTACTCCAGGTGTGGTCTCACCAGCACACTGTACAGTTGTAGCATGACTTCCCTGCTTTTATATTCCATCCCCCTGGAAATAAAGGCCAATATTCTGTTTGCTTTCCGGATTACCTGCTGCACTGTATGTTGACTTTTTGTGTTTCATGTACGAGGACAACCAGATCCCTCTGTACCACAGCATTTTGTAGTATTTCTCCATTCAAATAATATTTTGCTTTTTTATTTTTCCTCCCAAAGTGGATGATTTCACATTTTCCCACATTATATTCCATCTGCCAAATTTTTGCCCATTTCGCTTAACCTGTCACTTTGTGTTGTCATCGCAACTTGCTTTTCCACCTATCTTTGTATCATCAGCAAATTTGGCCACAAGACACTCTGTTCCTTCATCCAAGTCATTGATATATATTGTAAATAGTTGAGGCCCCAGCACTGAGCCCTGCGGCACTCCAGTAGTTACAGATTGCCATTTTGAAAATAACCCTTTTATCCCGACTCTTTGTTTTCTGTTAGTTAGCCAGCCCTCTATCCATGCCAGTATATTACCCCCAACACCATGAGCTCTTATCTTGTGCAGTAATCTTTCATGTGGCACCTTATCGAATGCCTTTTGGAAATCCAAATACACTGCATCCATTGGTTCCCCTTTATCCGCCCTGCCCGTTACTTCCTCAAAGAACTCTAATAAATTTGTCAGACACGATTGCCCCTTCATAAAACCATGTTGACTCTCCTTGATTGTGTTATGAGTCTCCAAATGTCCTGCTACTACTTCCTTAATAAGTGGTGCGGGAAGGAGAGTTTCCATTTCATGGGACACTGGCACCAGTACTGGGTCAGGAAGGAGCTGCACCACTGGGATGGGCTTCACCTGAACCAGAATGGGACCAGAGTCCGAGCGGAAAGGATAAATAGGGCGGTGAATAAGGCTTTAAACTAGCAAGATGTGGGGCGGGGGGGGGGGGGAGGAATCTGGTAGCAGTAACAAAAGCCTAAAGATAAAAGAAACAGGAGATGAGTGTAAAGGTCAGACCAGGGGAAGGAATAAAGATAACATAAATGGTCAAGGAACAAATACACTTATAAAACAGAAGTATAAAAACACTGTTTAAAATAAAGTAAAAGGAAAAACTGTTAAATATGAACCAAGCTGCCTGTTCAGCAATGTTCAAGATAAAACGGGGGAACTGGAGGCAATAATCCGTAGCGAGGAACCAGATATAGTAGGAATAACTGAAACATGGCTACTTAAAGAACAGGACTGGCAACTAAATATTACAAGTTATAACATAATCAGAAAGGATAGGGAAAGAAGAAGAGTGGGGGGTGGAGTAGCTGTACTAATTAGAGATAATATAATGGCAGCAGAGAAAAGGGACATGACTAACAGAAGGATAGAAACAGAATCCATATGGATTGAACATAAGAACATAAGAAATAGGAGCAGGAGTAGGCCATATGGGCCATCAAGCCTGCTCCGCCATTCAATAAGATCATGGCTGATCTTCTACCTCAACTCCACAGGAAATAAGAGATCAGAAGGGATTGATCATGCTAATAGAGGTATACTACAGACCACTTAATAGTGGAAAGGCAGTGGAAGAAGAAATATGTAAACATATATGTGAATTGAGTAAAGGATATAGAATAATATTCATGGAAGATTTTAACTACGCCCAAATAAACTTGCAAGAAGAGGGAGGTAATGGGGAACAGGGAATGGAGTTTTTATAATGTGTGAAGGACTCCTTTCTTACCCAATATGTAAAAAGCCCAACAAGAGAGGAAGAACTGCTGGATCGAGTGATGGGAAATGAACCAGAACAGATAAGAAAAGTAAGCATTGGGGAACATCTAGGCAATAGCGATCACAACATAATAAATTTTAAGATAAAGATTGAGAAGGACATTAGTAAGACAAAGACCAAAGTAGGGGGATGAGAATGGAATTGGGGGAAAATAAACTAGAAAATTTACTCACAAACAAAGAAATAGAACAGCAGAGGGAAACATTCAAAATGGTGATCAATAGAGTCCAAGAGAAATATATCCCACCAAAAAGCAAGAACAAACTAGCCAGTAAAGACACACGATGGATGAATAAAGAAATAAGGGTAAAATTGAAACTGAAGAAAAAGGCACACACTAAGTACATTTGTTTTTATTCGTTCATGGGATGTGGGCATCGCTGGCAAGGCCAGCATTTATTGCCCATCCCTAATTGCCCTTGAGAAGGTGGTGGTGAGCTGCCTTCTTGAACCGCTGCAGTCCATGTGGTGAAGGTTCTCCCACAGTGCTGTTGGGTAGGGAGTTCCAGGATTTTGACCCAGCGACGATGAAGGAACGGTGATATATTTCCAAGTTGGGATGGTGTGTGACTTGGAGGGGAACGTGCAGATGGTGTTCCCATGTGCCTGCTGCCCTTGTCCTTCTAGGTGGCAGAGGTCGTGGGCTTGGAAAGTGCTGTCAAGGAAGCCTTGGCAAGTTGCTGCAGTGCATCCTGTAGATAGTGCACACTGCAGCCACGGTGAGCCGGTGGTGAAGGGAGTGAATGTTTAGGGTGATGGATGGGGTGCCAAACAAGCAGGCTGCTTTGTCCTCGAGCTTCTTGAGTGTTGTTGGAGCTGCACTCATCCAGGCAAGTGGAGAGTATTCCATCATACTCCTGACTTGTGCCTTGTAGATGGTGGAAAGGCTTTGGGGAGTAAGGAGGTGAGTCACTCACCACAGAATACCCAGCCTCTGACCTGCTCTCGTAGCCACAGTATTTATGTGGCTGGTCCAGTTAAGTTTCTGGTCAATGGTGACCCCCAGGATGTTGATGGTGGGGGATTCGGTGATGGTAATGCTGTTGAATGTCAAGGGCAGATGGTTGGACTCTCTCTTGTTGGAGATGGTCATTGCCTGGCACTTGTCTGGCGCGAATGTTACTTGCCACTTATCAGCCCAAGCCTGGATGTTGTCAAGGTCTTGGGCACGGACTGTTTTATTATTTGAGGGGTTGCAATTGGAACTGAACACTGTGCAATCATCAGCAAACATCCCCATTTCTGACCTTATGATGGAGGGAAGGTCATTGATGAAGCTGCTGAAGATGGTTGGGCCTAGGTCACTGCCCTGAGGAACTCCTGCAGCAATGTCCTGGGGCTGAGATGATTGGCCTCCAACAACCACTACCATCTTCCTTTGTGCTGGTATGACTCCAGCCACTGGAGAGTTTTTCCCCTGATTCCCATTGACTTCAATTTTACTAGGGCTCCTTGATGCCACACTTGGTCAAATGCTGCCTTGATGTCAAGGGCAGTCACTCTCACCTCACCTCTGGAATTCAGCCCTTTTGTCCATGTTTGGACCAAGGCTATAATGAGGTCTGGAGCCGAGTAGTGCTGGCGGAACCCAAACTGAGCATTGGTAACCGGGTTATTGGTGAGTAAGTGCCGCTTGATAGCACTGTCGACGACACCTTCCATCACTTTGCTGATGATTGAGAGTAGACTGATGGGACTGTAATTGGCCGGATTGGATTTACCCTGCTTTTTGTGGACAGGACATACCTGGGCAATTTTCCACATTGGTGGGTAGATGCCAGTGTTGTCGCTGTACTGGAACAGCTTGGCTAGAGGTGCAGCTAGTTCTGGAGCACAAGTCTTCAGCACTACACATAGACAACAAAGGAGAGGATGACAAAAGGGAATATGAAAAGCTTAGGAAAGAAGTCACAAAAACAATTAGGACGACAAAGAGAAACTACGAAATTAAATTATCAAGGAATACAAAAAGATATAGTAAAGTATTCTACAGACACATAAATAACAAAAGAAAAATCAGGACAAGGATAGGGCCACTAAGGGATACACACAATAACTCGCAGATAATGACAGTGAAATGGCAGACATATTAAATAATTACTTTGCCTCAATATTCACCAGGGAGACTAACAAGGTGGGCATGACATTAGAAGAGATTTAAAAAAAGACATTTAGGATAGAAAGGGGTGAGATGATTGATAAGCTAACCAAACTTCGAGAGGATAAAACCCCTGATCCAGATGGATTGCATCCACACAGATTAAAAGAAGTTGGGGATGAGATGGCAGAGGCACTATTTCATATATATAAAAATTCATTAGAAAAGGTAATAGTGCCAGAGGACTGACGGACTGATAATGTGATTCCTATATTTAAATAGGGAGATAGAATAAGTCTAGGGAACTATAGACCAATGAGGTTAATGTCGGTGGGAGTAAAGATAATGGAATCCTTACTCAAAAATGTAATAGAAAAGCATCTTGAAGCCAAAAATATAATGAAGGATAGTCAGCACGGATTTCTAAATGCTAGACTAATCTTGTTGAATCCTTCGAAGAAGTAACATAAAGAGTAGAAAAAGGTAATGTAGTAGATGTAATATATTTGGATTTTCAAAAGGCCTTCGATACGGTACCACATAGTAGACTCATGACTAAGGTCAGAGCATGTGGAGTCAGGGGGCAAGTATGGTTAGCAAGCTGGCTACAAAACAGAAAACAGAGAGTAGCGGTTAAGGGCATCTACGCGAACTGGCAAAAGGTGGGAAGTGGTGTTCCACAGGGATTGGTGCTGGGAACACTGTTGTTCACCATTTACACAAATGACTTGGACTCGGGAATCGGAAGTACAATTTCAAAATTTGTGGACAATACCAAATTGGGGGGTATAGTTAATACTGAGGAGGACTGCGACAAAATATAGGAAGACATTAATAAACTTACAGAATGGGCGTGTAATTGGTAAAAGAATTTCAATATAGATAAGTGTGAGGTGGTACATTTTGGTAGGAAGAATGCGGCCACACACGTTATGGAAAATCAGAGTCTAAATGGGATAGGGGAGCACAGGGATCTGGGGCCACAGATACACAAATAACTAAATGTAGCGACGCAGGTTAATAAGGGCCTGAAAAAAACAATTGTAAACAATTTTACAACACCAAGTTATAGTCCAGCAATTTTATTTTAAATTCACAAGCTTTCGGAGGCTTCCTCCTTCCTCAGGTAAAATGAAAAAAACAAACCAAGCACTGGGGTTCATTTCTGGAAGGATAGAATTGAAAAGCAGAGAAGTTATGTTAAACTTGTATAGAACCTTTGTTAGACAACACTTGGAGTACTTTGAACTATTCTAGTCTCCATATTATTGAAAAGGATATAGAGGCACTAGAAAAGTGCAAAAAAGATTTACTAGGATGATACCAGAACTGAGAAGTTATACCTATCAGGAAAGATTGTGCAGGCTGGGGCTCTTTTCTCTAGAAAAGGGAAGACTGATAGAGGTCTTTAAGATTATGAAAGGGTTTATTAGGATAGATGTAGAAAAGATATTTCCACTTGCAGGGAAGACCAGAACTAGGGACCATAAATACCATAATAAATCCAACAGGGAATTCAGGAGAAGCTTCTTTACCCAGAGAGTGGTTAGAATGTGGAACTGGCTACCACAAGGAATAGTTGAGGCAACTGGCGTAGATGCATTTAAGGGGAAGCTAGATAAACACATGAGGGCAAAAGTAATAGAAGGATATGCTGATAGGATTAGATGAAATAGGGAGGGAGGAGGCTCGGATGGAGCATGAACACCGGCACAGACCTGTTGGGCCAAATGGCCTTTTTCTGTGCTGCCTGCCAATTTTACCAACATGACATTACTGGGCTCCAAAAGTAAGTCATTGTGTGAAGCACTTTGATTTGCTTTAATGATGTGATAAGGTGCTAATTTACATGCCAGCCCTGCCTCAGTTGATTGCATTCTTGCCTCTGAGTCAGAAGGTTCTGGGTTCAAGCCCCACTCCACAGACTTGAGCACAAAATCTGGGATGACATTCCAGTGAGTGAGTGCTGCAATGTCGGAAGTTCCGTCTTCCGGATGAGACATTAAATTGAGGCCCCGTCTGGCCTCTCAGGTGGACATAAAAGCTCCCATGGCACTATTTTAAAAAAAGCAGGGGAATTAGAATCTTAGAGTCATAGAAAGCTTACTGCACAGAAGGAGGCCATTCGGCCCATTGAGTCTGTGCTGGCTCAATGCAAGAGCAATCCAGCTAGTCCCACTCCCCCGCCCTATCCCCATAGCCCTGCAAGTTTTTTTCCTTTCAAGTACTTATCCAGTCCCCCTTTGAAGGCCATGATTGAATCTGCCTCCACCACCCCCTGGGGCAGTGCATTCCAGATCCTAAACACTCGCTGCGTAAAAAAAGTTTTTCCTCATGTCACCTTTGGTTCTTTTGCCAATCACCTTAAATCTATGTCTTCTGGTTCTTGACCCTTCTGCCAATGAGAACAGTTTCTTTCTATCTATAATAAGACAATGAATATCAGAAAATGAAGCAGTCCGTGCCCTCATGCAGCAAGACCTGGACAACATCCAGGCTTGGGCTGATAAGTGGCAAGTAACATTTGTGCCAGACAAGTGCCAGGCAATGACCATCTCCAACAAGAGAGAGTCTAACCACCTCCCCTTGACATTCAATGGCATTACCATCGCCGAATCCCCCATCATCAACATCCTGGGGGTCACCATTGTCCAGAAACTTAACTGGACCAGCCACATAAATACTGTGGCTACAAGAGCAGGTCAGAGACTGGGTATTCTGTGGCGGGTGAGTCACCTCCTTACTCCCCAAAGCCTTTCCACCATCTACAAGGCACAAGTCAGGAGTGTGATGGAATACTCTCCACTTGCCTGGATGAGTGCAGCTCCAACAACACTCAAGAAGCTTGACACCATGCAGCACAAAGCAGCCCGCTTGATTGGCACCCCATCCACCACCCTAAACATTCACTCCCTTCACCACCGGCGCATCATGGCTGCAGTGTGTACCATCTACAAGATGCACTGCAGCAATTCGCCAAGGCTTCTTCGACAGCACTTCCCAAACCCGCGACCTCTACTATCTAGAAGGACAAGGGCAGCAGGCACATGGGAACAACACCACCTGCACGTTCCCCTCTAAGTCACACACCAACCCGACTTGGAAATATATTGCCTTTCCTTCATCATCGCTGGGTCAAAATCCTGGAACCCCCTACGTAACAACATTGTGGGAGAACCTTCACCACACGGTTCAAGAAGGCGGCTCACCATCACCTTCTCAAGGGCAATTAGGGATGGGCAATAAATGCTGGCCTTGCCAGCGACGCCCACATCCCATGAACAAATAAAAAAAAATCTATTCTGTTTAGACCCTTCATAATTTTGAAAACCTCTATGAAATCTCCTCTCAACCTTCTCTGTTCCAAGGAGAACAACCCCAACCTCTCCAGTCTATCCACATAACTAAAGTCCCTCATCCCTGGAATCATTCTCATAAATCTTTTCTGCACCCTCTCTAATGCCTTCACATCTTTCCTAAAGTGCGGTGCCCAGAACTGGACACAATACTCCAGTTGTGGTTGAACCAATGTTTTATAAAGGTTCATCATGACTTCCTTGCTTTTGTACTCTATGCCTCTATTTATAAGTCCCAATATCCTGTATGCTTTTATAACCACCTTCTTAATCTGCCCTGCCACTTTCAACGACATATACCCCCGGATCTCTCTGTTCCTGTACCCCTTTTAGAATTGTGCCCTCTAGTTTATATTGCCTCTCCTCATTCTTCCTACCGAAATGTATCACCTCACATTTTTCTGCGTTAAATTTCATCTGCCACATGTCCGCCCTTTCCACCAGCCTGTCTGTGTCCTCTTGAAGTCTATCACTATCCTCTTCACTGTTCACTACATTTCCAAGTTTTGTGTCATCTGCAAATTTTGAAATTGTGCCCTGTACACCCAAGTCCAAGTCATTAACATATATCAAGAAAAGCAGTGGTCCTAGTACCGACCCCTGGGTCTGTACACCTCTTCCAGTCCGAAAAACAACCGTTCACCATTACTCTCTGCTTCCTGTCACTTAGCCAATTTTGTATCCATGCTGCTACTGCCCCCTCAATCTTGATGATAAGCCTATCATGCGGCACTTTATCATGCGCCTTTTGAAAGTCCATATGCAGCACATCAACCGCATTGCCCTCATCGACCCTCTCTGTTCCTTCATCAAAAAACTCTATCAAGTTGGTTAAACACAATTTGCCTTTAAAAAATCCGTGCTGGCTCTCTCTAATCAATCCACACTTGTCCAAGTGACTGCTTATTCTATCCCGGATTATCGTTTCTCCCCGGAGTCCTGGCCAATATTTATCCCTCAACCAACATCAATAAAACAGATTATCTGAGCACATATCTCACTGCTATTTGTGGGACCTTGCTGTGTGCAAATTGGCTGCTGCATTTCCTACATTACAACAGTGACTATACTTCACAAGTGGCTATAAAGCACTTTGTGAAATCCTGAGGTTGTGAAGGGCACTATATAAATGCAAGTTCTTCTATATTGCCCAGTAATATGTTCTAACATGAAAAAAAGATTGTCAAGTCTTTCTTCATATTCGTACTGCCTCATACCAGGCATCATCTGAGTGAATCTTTGTTGTACCCTCTGAAGCTTCAATATCCTTCCTCTAGAGTGGAACCCAATATTGCACACAGCATGGTAACGAGGTCTTATTTAAGTTTTATTCTAGACTTATCATTACCACTTGGCTTTTATAGTCTATAGCTTTTTTGATTTAGAATTCCATTCGTTTTTTTTTTACAGCTTTCTCAACCTGAGGTGCTGCCTTTAATGTCCTGGGAGCCTGTAGCCCCGAATCCATCTGCTCCACCACAATCCGTGTCCACTTCCATTCACAATATAATTACCTACTGCTACTTTTTTTTTACCAAAATGCAACACCTCACACTTACTGACATTGAATTTCATTTAGAGCTTTGCAGCCTATTTCCCCATCTTATTAATATTCCTCTGCAGCTTCCTTTGGCCTTCTAAGAAATTAACTATGCCTCCTATTTTGGCATCATCTGCAAATTTTGACTCCACTCCCTCTAGACCTAGATCCAAATCATTCATATACATCGTGACCAGTAGTGGTCCTAGAACTGAACCCTGTGGGACGCCATTAGCCACTTCCAACCCCACTCATTTGACTAGTTTGCGTTGCCTTTATGAATAATATGTTGGTAATATATAATGTAACAATGGGAGTTTCAGCATGAATCTCTGGGGCACTTTAATAAGTTCTACCCCCCCCCCCCCACCTCCACCCTATCATCGTTCCTTCTTTCGGTCAATTTCTTGTCCACATCCAGGTTTTGCTTTGAATTGCGATGAGTTTTTGAATCAGTAGTAGCCCTTTGTGAAAAGGCTTTTTGGAAACCTGGATACAGCTCACCATATACGCTTGGGATATTCACTCCCACAAAAAAAGTTAAAGAGCTTGCTGAGGCAGGTTCTTCCCATTTTAAAGCCGTGTTAACTGTTATTCACTGGATTATTGTCATAAAGAAAGTCCTTGATTCCATTATTTTCCCAGTTGTTGATGTAGGACTGATGGGTCTGAATTAGATTTGTTCCGTTTTTTGAATATGGCTACTATGATTAGCTCATGTCAGCCGTGGCTCTCTGGTAGCTCTCTTGCCCCTGAGTCAGAAAGTCGTGGGTTCAAGTCCCACTCCAGAGAGTTGAGTACATCATCCAGGCTGACACTCCAGTACAGTACAGATGGAGTGCTGCACTGTTGGAGGTGCCATCTTTTGGATGAGATGTTAAACTGTGGCCCTGTCTGCCTTCTCAGGTGGACATAAAAGATCCCATGGAACTATTCGAAGAAGAGCAGGGGAGTTGACCTGGCCAATATTTATCCCTCAATCAATATCACTAAAAACAGATTATCTGGTTATTATCTCATTACTGTATGTGGGAGCATGCTTTGTGCAAACAGACTGCCACATTTCCTACATTACAACAGTGACTACACTTCAAAAAGTACTTCATTGGATGTAAAGCGCTTTGGGACATCCTGAGGTCATGAAAGGCGCTATATAAATGCAAGTCTTTCCTTTTTTTCTTTTTTCCTAGCATTAAGTGATCGTTGTCAGCACCCTATAAGTTTCATCTCTAGACTTTCTAGGTACCCTGAAAAAAAACATACTATCTATCCCAGAGCACATGTCTGGAGCCTCTTTCTTATTGATGTTAGTCAGTAAATCTGCTTGAATTATTTCCATTGATGATGGGCATGTTACTGTTGTCATCTCTAATGAATACTTGTAAATCATAGAATCATACAGCACAGAAGGAGGCCATTTGGCCCACCGTGCCTGTGACAGCTCTTTGAAAGAGATATCCAATTAGTCCTACTCTTTCCCTAAAGCCCCGTAGCCCTGCAAATTTCTCCTTTTCAAGTATATATCCAATTCCCTTATGGAAAATTACTATTGAATCTGCTTCCACCACCCTTTCAGGTAGTGCATTCCAGATCATAATAACTCGCTGCATAAAGACATTTCTCCTCTTATTCCCCCTGGTTCTTTTGCCAAATTATCTTAAATCTGTGTTCTCTGGTTACCGACCCTCCTGCCAGTTTCTCCCCATCTCCTCTGTCAAAACTCCTCATGATTTTGAACACCTCTATTAAATCTCCCCTTAACCTTCTCTGCTCTAAGGAGAACAATCCCAGCCTCTCTCGTCCCTCCACATAACTGAAGCCCCTCATCCCAGGTACCATTCTTGTAAATCTCCTCTGCACCCTCTCTAAGTTCTTGACAATCTTCCTAAAATGTTGAGAATATTTACTTTCTTTGCTTAACATCTGTTTCAACCCCACTAGCAACCTTTAAGGTCCTTAACTCACCGCTGACTGCTTTGTTGCTCTTATAGTACTGGAAGTATTTCTTGCTACAAGAACAGAAAATGCTGGAAACACATCTGTACTTCTGATGAAAGGTTATGCCTGAAATGCTTTGTTTTTCCTTTCATTACAGATTCTGCCTGACTTGCTGAGTGTTTCCATGGGAACGTAGGAGAAGGCCATTCAGCCCTTTGAGCTTGTTCCGTTAGATCATGGCTGATCTGCACCTCAACACCATTTATCTGCCTTTTTTCCATATCCCTTGCTCCCCTTACCCAACAAAAATCTATCGATTCTCAGTCTTGAAAGCTCCAATTGACCCCCAGCATCCACAGCATTTTGGGGGAGCGAGTTTCAGATTTCCACTACCCTTTGTGTGAAAAAGTGCTTCCTGATTTCCCTTCTATACGGTCTATTTCTAATTTTAAGATTATGCCCCTTTGTTCCGATTTTCCCCACTAGAGGAAATAGTTTCCTTGTATCTACCCGATCAAATCCCTTTATCATTTAAAATACCTTGATTAGATCATCCCTCAACCTTCTAAACTCAAGGGAACACATGTCAAGTTTATGCAACCTGTCTTCATAATTTAACTCTTAGCCCTAGTATAATTCTGGTGAATCTGTGCTGTACCCCTGCCAAGGCCAGTGTATGTTTCCTGAGGTGCGGTGCCCAAAACTGAACGCAGTACTCTAGATAGGGTCTGGCCATGTCTCTGTACAGCTGAAGTATAACTTCCTCCTCTTTGTGTTCCAACCCCCCCTCGAGATAATGGCCAACATTCCATTAGCCTTTCTGATTGCTTCATGTACCTGTGCACTAGCTTTTAGTGATTTGGGTACATGGACACCTAAATTCCTTTCGCTCCTCCGCAGTTCCTAGTCTCTCCCTATTGAGAAAATATTCCGATTTGTCTTTCACAGATCCAGGCCTATTCCGTTTCTGTTTCAAAGTTCCAGCATCTGCAGTACTTTGTTCTAAGTGTTTCTTTCTGTAGTTTTTAGTGTCTGCAGTTGTACTCATTTCCAGTTCCCACTTTGCACCTCTAATCAACCTTCTGACATTTGTCTGAAGTTTCCTATATACTTCATTCCTCTCTGCAAATTTTGTGAAGCTCAGTTTTCTTTAATTTCCCTTCAAGGTATCTTGCTAATACATTTACAGCCATGTTTTCGAGTCTATAGTTGCTAATCTTGGGTATGTATTTGCCCTCCATGCTCTTTGATATATCTTTGAAGATATTCCATTCATATTCAACTGAGGCCTTAAACAATTTTCACCTGTCAATCAAATTTAGCTCTCCCCTCACACCCTTATGGCTGACTCTTTATGAAACTGCATACCTGGATGTTGGCAGAGTCAAATCCCAAGTCACATCAAACTTAATCAGGTTGTGGTCACTATCATCCAGAGGTACCATGACTTCCATTTGCTGTACGCTGTCAAGGTCACTATCATTACTAAACTGAGCTGAGAACTGCCACTTGTGATTTCAGTGAGGCAATCATGCATTGCAATTACCAGTTCTGACTCCAGGCCACTTGGGCAATGCCCAAGTTTGGAATCCCATTTAATGCAACCTTGTTGTTTTCACATATCCTACTTGTCTCTTCACTATGCCCTTCCTCTTATTCTGAGCTGCCAATCTATCAAGAAAACAAAAGAATGAACTTGCATTTGTTGACATTGTCTATTTTCCTTATAAACTCATCTCTTTTTCCAGACACTGTAAATTTGCCTGGCAACATTACTTTATGTCCCCTATTAAGTTTTGAGGTTATCTTTGCAAAGACGTCCTTGAGGACCTTTGTGCTAATTCTCCCTATTGTAGTCAACCCTTACATGGACCACCGCCACTACCTCGGCTTTTGGTCCCATCAGTAATCTTTACTATTGTTTTTGCAATGTGTGCAGCTCTAGTTCCAGGTAGGCAACTTGCTACCCTGTAGGTTTTATCTTTGTGACGCACACGGCCATGCAACTTTCTCAGCAACAAATCTCCTACAACGACTATGAGTCTGCTTCCTTGTCTCGCCTCTTTCCTCCAGCCAACATCTTCCTCTGTATTCTGTAATGCTCCTGTAGTGAGGTCCTGAGCCTGATATTAGTTCTTTAGTGTTATTTCCCGAGTAACCTTTCAACCCTTCTTTCCTTGCTTGGAATTGTCTTTAATTTTAATTTTAATTTATCCAATACCTTCTCTACTTTCATCACTTTTAAGCTCTTCTGCTCCATTGACCAGTGATGACTTGTCGACTGAGGCTATTGCCAGGAGGCATGACCAAAAGCTCGGTCAAAGAGGTTGGTTTTAAGAAGGGCCTTATAGGAGGAGGGTTTAACAGGCTAATGCCAGAGCTTAGGTGGACTCCCTTCTTCTACAGTTGCTGCTTTTGCTCTATTTTTCTTTCTGCAAAGATTTTTTTTTGTGGTTTGATGTGGTAAATAGCATTTGGGAATTTAAGGCTGATTTTCTGAGGTTTCGCTCTTGGAAGACTGCTGGACGGGAGCACGGGTTGGAAAATCTGGTGTGGCAGTCAGCCCTCCCGATTCCCAGAGAAACAGGAGCATCATGAATCAGATGGACTGACCTTCACGTCCAATTCTCCACTCCGCCCTAGTAGAGAGAGGCTCTAGAACAGGAGCGAAACCCATGAATTACATAAGAATTACAACATGGAAACAGGCCGTTCGGCCCAACCCTGTCCACATCGGTGTCTATCCTCCACGTGTGCAGTAATTCCTAATCCCATGTGCCCACCGTGTTCTCATGTCCCTTTATCCCCCTTTCTTTGAACAGCTTATCTAGCCTATTCTATAAACGTTGACATGGTTTCTGCTTCAATCACTAACTCCAGTTGCATGGACTAGGCTTGTATTCCCTTGAGTATAAAAAATTAAGGAGTGCTCTAATTGAGGTGTTCACGATGATTAAAGGAATTGCTAGGATAGGTAGATTGAGTTGTTATGATCTGGAATGCACTGCCTGAAAGGTTGGTGGAAGCAGATTCAATAATAACTTTCAAAAGGCAATTGCATAAATACGAGAAGGGGAAAAATTAGCAAGGTTATGGGGAAAGAGCAGGGGAGTGGGACTAATTGGAAAGCTCTTCCAAAGAACCGGCACAGGCACAATGGGCTGAATGGCCTCCTTCTGTGCTGTATCATTCTATGATTCTATGAATCTATTTCCTCTAGTGGGGGGAGTCCAGAACACGGGGGCATAACCTTAAAATTAGAGCCAGGCCATTCAGGGGTGATGTCAGGAAGCTCTTTTTCACACAAAGGGTAGTGGAAATCTGGAACTCTCTCCCCCTAAAAGCTGTTGAGGCTGAGGGTTAGTGGAAAATTTGAAAACTGAGGTTGATAAGACTTTTGTTAGGCAAGGGTATTAAGTGTTGTGGAACCAAGGCAGGTAGATGAAGTTAAGATTCAGATCAACCATGATCTAATTGAATGGAGGATCAGGCTCGAGGGGCTGAATGGCCTCCTCCTGTTCATATGATTCCAGTAGTGATTGAAAGCCAGTGGGTCTTGTAAGTAACCCTTTTTAATAATATTACTGTAAGAGGACTTTCCCCCGTTAGAATTCCTTGTTTTGTAAGGGTGGATTACACAGCAAGTTTAGTATTGGCGCAAAGCGAATTGCATTCCACATTTATGCTGAACTAGCAGTGTAAGTCCAGAGTCTGGGCCCCGAGCCCGGTCCGGAGTCTGGGCCCCGAGCCCGGTCCGGAGTCTGGGCCCCGAGCCCGGTCCGGAGTCTGGGCCCGAGCTTGGTCCAGAGACTGGGCTCATACTAATACTGTACTATTTCTTATTGTAGTTCTATCTTTCTCACCCAATCCTTTGTGCACCTTGCTTCTCCTTTCCAATGGTACATCCTGGTGCCCATCTCCCTGCCAAATTAGTTTAAACCCCCCCCCCCCCCCCCCCACAGCACTAGCGAACCTCCACACGAGGACATTGGTCCCAGCTCCGTTGAGGTGCAACCCGTCCCACCTGTACAGACCCCACCTCCCCCAGAACTGGTCCCAATATCCTAGGAATCTAAAGCCCTCCCTCCTGCACCATCTCTCCAGCCACACAGTCACCTACTCTATCCTCCTATTTCTATACTCGCTAGCGCGTGGCACCGGGAGTAATCCGGAGATTACTACCTTTGAGGTCCTGCTTGTTAATCTCTTTCCTAACTCCTTAAAATCTGCCTGCAGGACCTCATCCCTCTTTGTACCTATGTTGTTGGTACCAATATGGACCACGGCCTCTGGCTGTTCACCCTCTCCCTCCAGAATGTTCTGCAGCCTCTTGGTGACATCCTTGACCCTGGCACCGAGGAGGCAACATACCATCCTGGAATCACGTCTGCAGCCGCAGAAATGCCTGTCTGTTCCCCTAACTATAGAATCCCTTATCACTATTGCTCTCCTGACCTTTCTCCTCCCCCCCGCCCCATGTACAGCTGAGCCACCCGTGGTGCTATGGTCTTGGCTTTGTCTGCACTCCTGAGAGGAACCCTCTTCCTCACCAGTATTCAGAACTGAATACTGGTTGGAGAGTGAGATGCCCTCAGGGGACTCCTGCACCACCTGCCTGGTCCTCCTTGCCTGTCTGGCAGTCACCCAGTCCCTCTCTGCCTGCACTCTCTTAAGCTGCGGGGTGACCACCTCCAGAAAGGTCTCAACCTTGCGGATGCACTGCAGTGACGTCAGCTGTTGCTCAAGCTCCGAAACCTCGAGCTCGAGCTCCTCAAGCTGATGACACTTCCTGCACCTGTGGTTGTCCAGGACACAGGAAGGGTCCTGGAGTTTCCACATGGCACAAGATGTGCATTCGGCGGGATTGACGTGCCCTGCCATGTCTTGATTTATTAGATTACTAACTAAACTTAACTGAAAATAAACTAAGCCTTCGTATTGGTGAGACCGCACCTGGAATACTGCATACAGTTTTGGTGTCCATACTTAAGAAAAGACATACTTGCTCTCGAGGCAGTACAAAGAAGGTTCACTCGGTTAATCCCGGGGATGAGGGGGTGGACATATGAGGAGAGGCTGAGTAGATTGGGACTCTACTCATTGGAGTTCAGAAGAATGAGAGGCGATCTTATTGAAACATATAAGATTGTGCAGGGGCTTGATCGGGTGGATGCGGTAAGGATGTTCCCAAGGATGGGTGAAACAAGAACTAGGGGGCATAATCTTAGGATAAGGGGCTGCTCTTTCAAAACTGAGATGAGGAGAAACTTCTTCACTCAGAGGGTAGTAGGTCTGTGGAATTTGCTGCCCCAGGAAGCTGTGGAAGCTACATCATTAAATAAATTTAAAACAGAAATAGACAGTTTCCTAGAAGTAAAGGGAATTAGGGGTTACGGGGAGCGGGCAGGAAATTGGACATAAATTTAGATTTGAGGTTAGGATCAGATCAGCCATGATCTTATTGAATGGCGGAGCAGGCTCGAGGGGCCGATTGGCCTACTCCTGCTCCTATTTCTTATGTTCTTATGAGGGCAGTTATGAGTCAACCACGTAGGTGTGGGACTGGAGTCACATAAGGGTAAGGATAGCAGGTTTCCTTCCCTAAAAGACATAGGTGAGTTTTTACGACAATCTGACAGCTTTATTGTCACTTTTACTGATACCAGCTTTTTTCGTTCCAGATTTTTTTTTAACTGAATTCAAAGTCTCAAGCTGCCATAGAAGGAATTGGACTCACGTTCTCTGAAATAACCACTACATTACCGTACCCGTGGTAGTAATGTTATTTAAAAGGGGGCCAACTTAGGAAAAATACATTTTGTCCAAAGTAACTATAAAAATATTGATTGGCCATTATTTTTTTTTAGAAAAAGGAGAATACTTTGAGCAAAAAGTTCTTTCTTTCTGCCTTAATTACATGTCTGCCTTTGTATCTAATCAAGAGCCTGGCTGCTCTCCTTCTCTAATTATACCAATTCAGGACTTCAGGGAGTTCAGGACAGAAGCTGTTACAGAAAACATCTGCAGTTATGGAAAAGAATAGCAAACTGTCATTAATCAAACATAAAATTAATTTATGTGAGCTGCTGCTGGATTAGATCGGATCTCACTTCCCTTGGGATTTTGGCAGTTTCTTCAGCTGAGCGCAGGTCAGGAGCTGGGTCCTCAGAGATTAATCTAAACTCTGGAGGTTTTTAATAATAAAAAAAATTCCACCAAATTTCTCCCCTCCTCTCCTGAAAATGTTGACTCTTGAAAGAAACTTGCATTTATATAGCGCCTTTCACGACCTCGGGATGTCCCAAAGCGCTTTACAGCCAATGAAGTACTTTTTTATAAAGTGTGCTCACTGTTGTAATGTAGGAAACGCAGCAGCCAATTTGCACACAGCAAGATCCCACAAACAGCAATATGATAATAACCAGACAATCTGTTTATAGTGATGTTGGTTGAGGAATAACCGTTGGACCAGGACACCGGGAAGAACGCCCCTGCTCTTCTTCGAAATAGTACTGTGGGATCTTTTACATCCACCTGAGAGGGCAGACGGGGCCTTGGTTTAACGTCTCATCCGAAAGACGTTAAACAGATCTTGCTGGAGTACTGGTCTATGGGTATTGCCAGCCCTCTGATACCTTACTTAAGAAGCCATACTTGAGCTGAGAGAGTGGGGATAATTTATGACTTTTGGCGATAGTGTAAAACGGGCGATAACCGATCAGCTGCCCGTTGTACATCTCTCCCCGTTTTCA
Organism: Heptranchias perlo; assembly: GCF_035084215.1. Lineage (NCBI taxonomy): Eukaryota > Metazoa > Chordata > Chondrichthyes > Hexanchiformes > Hexanchidae > Heptranchias > Heptranchias perlo. The sequence goes on along the minus strand of NC_090331.1, from coordinate 11,549,722 downwards.
TTCCCATGTAGGCAGGCTCCATGCCTGTGAAGGATATCACAGGCAAGTCTGATTCTGCCCACAACTAATGTCCACAGCATAATTTTTTTTCACGCTGTCAGCCATGGCTCAGCGGTAGCATGCTTGCCTGTGTGTCAAAAAGTTGTGGGTTCATAATCCCACTCCAGAGACTTGAGCACAGAATCTAGGACTGAGGGAGAGACGGCACCTTGTGCTGCAGAAGTGTCGTCTTTCGGCTGAGATGTTAAACCGAGGCCCCCGTCTGCCCTCCCAGGCGGATCCCATGGCGCTCCTTCGAAGAAGAGTAGGGGAGTTCTCCCCATTCGCCTGGCCAATAATTATCCCTCAAACAACACCACTAAAAACAGATTATCTGGTGATTGTCACATTGTTGTTTGTGATTGGCTGCTGCGTTTCCTACATTACCAGTGACTACACTTCAAAAAAGTACTTCATTGGCTGTTTGGAACATAGGAACATAGGAACAGGAGTAGGCCATTCAGCCCCTCGTGCCTGCTCCGCCATTTGATAAGATCATGGCTGATCTGTGATCTAACTCCATATACCCGCCTTTGGCCCATATCCCTTAATACCTTTGATTGCCAAAAAGCTATCTATCTCAGATTTAAATTTAGCAATTGAGCTAGTATCAATTGCCGTTTGCGGAAGAGAGTTCCAAACTTCTACCACCCTTTGTGTGTAGAAATGTTTTCTAATCTCACTCCTGAAAGGTCTGGCTCTAATTTTTAGACTGTGCCCCCTACTCCTAAAATAGTTTCTCTCTATCCAACCTATCTGTTCCCCTTAATATCTTATAAACTTCGATCAGGTCACCCCTTAACTTTCTAAACTCCAGAGAATACAACCACAATTTGTGTAATCTCTCCTCATAACTTAATCCTTGAAGTCTGGGTATCATTCTAGTAAACCTACGCTGCACTCCCTCCAAGGCCAATATGTCCTTCCGAAGGTGCGGTGCCCAGAACTGCTCCAGGTGCGGTCTAACCAGGGTTTTGTATAGCTGCAGCATAACTTCTGCCCACTTGTACTCAAGTCCTCTAGATATAAAGGCCAGCATTCCATTAGCCTTCTTGATTATTTTCTGCGCCTGTTCATGACACTTCAATGATCTATGTACCTGAACCCCTAAGTCCCTTTGGACATCCACTGTTTTTAACTTTTTACCATTTAGAAAGTAGCCTGTTCTATCCTTTTTTGATCCAAAGTGGATGACCTCACATTTGTCTACTTTGAATTCCATCTGCCACAGTTTTGCCCATTCACCTAATCTATCAATATCCCTTTGTAATTTTATGTTTTCATCTACACTGCTTACAATGCCACCAATCTTTGTGTCATCGGCAAACTTAGATATGAGACTTTCTATGCCTTCATCTAAGTCGTTAATAAATATTGTGAATAATTGAGACCCCAAGACAGATCCCTGCGGGACTCCACTAGTCACATCCTGCCAATGTGAATAATTAACCATTATCCCTACTCTCTGTCGTCTTTCGCTCAGCCAACTTCCTAACCAAGTCCGTACTTTTCCCTCGATTCCATGGGCTTCTAAGTTAGCTAACAGTCTCTTATGTGGGACCTTATCAAATGCCTTCTGGAAGTCCATATAAATAACATCCATTGACATTCCCCTGTCCACTACTTTAGTCACCTCTTCAAAAAATTCACTCAGATTTGTCAGGCACGACCTACCTTTCACAAATCCATGCTGGCTCTCCCTGATTAACTGAAAATTCTCGAGGTGTTCAGTCACCCTATCCTTAATTATAGACTCCAGCAATTTCCCCACAACAGATGTTAGGCTAACTGGTTTATAATTCCCTGGTTTCCCTCTCTCTCCTTTCTTAAAAAGCGGAGTGACATGTGCAATTTTCCAATCTAGAGGGACAGTTCCTGAATCTAGAGAACTTTGAAAGATTATAGTTAGGGCATCTACAATCTGCTCACCTACTTCCTTTAAAACCCTGGGATGGAAACCATCTGGTCCTGGGGATTTGTCACTCTTTAGTGCTAATATTTTCTTCATTACTGTTGCTTTACTTATGTTAATTTTATCGAGTCCCTGTCCCCAATTCAATATTAGTTTTCTTGGGATTTCCGGCATGCTATCCTCTTTTTCTACTGTAAATACTGACGCAAAGTAATTATTCAACATGTCCGCCATTTCCCCATTGTCAATGACAATATCCCCACTTTCAGGTTTTAAGGGGCCAACACTGCTCCTGACCACCCTCTTTTTCCTAATATAAGAACATAAGAACATAAGAAATAGGCCCCTCGAGCCTGCTCCGCCATTCAATAGGATCATGGCTGATCTGATCCTAACCTCAAATTTAAATTCATGTCCAATTTCCTGCCCGCTCCCCGTAACCCCTAATTCCCTTTACTTCTAGGAAACTGTCTATTTCTGTTTTAAATTTATTTAATGATGTAGCTTCCACAGCTTCCTGGGGCAGCAAATTCCACAGACCTACTACCCTCTGAGTGAAGAAGTTTCTCCTCATCTCAGTTTTGAAAGAGCAGCCCCTTATTCTAAGATTATGCCCCCTAGTTCTAGTTTCACCCATCCTTGGGAACATCCTTACCGCATCCACCCCTTCACAATCTTATATGTTTCAATAAGATCGCCTCTCATTCTTCTGAACTCCAATGAGTAGAGTCCCAATCTACTCAACCTCTCCTCATATGTCCGCCCCCTCATCCCCGGGATTAACCGAGTGAACCTTCTTTGTACTGCCTCGAGAGCAAGTATGTCTTTTCTTAAGTATGGAGACCAAAACTGTATGCAGCATTCCAGGTGCGGTCTCAACAATACCTTATATAACTGCAGCAATACCTCCCTGTTTTTATATTCTATCCCCCTAGCAATAAAAGCCAACATTCTGTTGGCCTTCTTGATCACCTGCTGCACCTGCAAACTAACCTTTTGATTTTCTTGCACTAGGACCCCCAGATCGCTTTGTACTGCAGTACTTTCCAGTTTCTTGCCATTAAGATAATAACTTGCTCTCCGATTTTTCCTGCCAAAGTGAATAACCTCACATTTTCCAATATTGTGTTGCATCTGCCAAATCTCCGCACACTCACCCAGCCTGTCTATATCCCCTTGTAGGTTTTTTATGTCCTCCTCACTCTCTACTTTCCCTCCCATCTTTGTATCATCTGCAAACTTTGATATGTTACACTCGGTCTCCTCCTCCAAATCGTTAATATAGATTGTAAAGAGTTGGGGACCCAGCACCGACCCCTGCGGAACACCACTGGCTACAGGTTGCCAGTCCGAGAATGTACCATTTATCCCAACTCTCTGCTTCTTTATATAACTATAAAAGTTCTTTGCATTGGTTTTGATATCCCTTGCAAGTTTCTTTTCATACTCTCTTTTTGTAGCTCTTACTATATGTTTTGTGACACTTTGTTGATCTTTGTATCTTTCCCATTCACCAGGATCTGTGCCATTTTTTGCCTTTTTATATGCCCTTTCCTTATGTCTTATACTGTCCCTTACCTCTTTAGTTATCCATGGCTGTTTTTTTGGCAAGTAGAGTTCTTGCCCCTCAGGTGTATAAACCGGTTCTGTATCTCGTTAAATGTTTCTTTAAACATTTCCCACTGACCATCAGTCGTTTTACCCATTAACAGATTTGCCCAGTTTACTGTCTCATCCCATTGAAGTCGGCCTTACCCAAGTCTAGAATCTTGGCAGCTGACTCACTTTTTTCCCTTTCAAACACTGCACTGAACTCGATCATGTTATGATCGCTATTGGATAGATGTTTGCGCACAGTTAAGCCGTTAACTAAATCTGGTTCATTACTCATTACTAAATTTAGTATGGCTTGCCCCCTTGTTGCCTCTAGGACATACTGCTGTAGAAAACTATCCCGGACACACTCAAGAAATTCACTACCTTTCTGACAGTTGCTAGTCTGCTTTTCCCAATCTATGTGAAGGTTAAAGTCCCCCATTAAGACCACTATGCCTTTCTTATACGCTTGTCTAATCTCTGCATTTCTACAATCTAGCACTTCAGAGCTGCTGCCAGGGGTCCTATACACAACTCCCACTATAGTCTTAGATCCTTTCCTATTTCTCAATTCAACCCATAAGGTCTTTGTTGGCTGCTTACCCCTTGTTATATCCTCCTTGATCATTGAAGTGATTTCATCTCTAATCATTAAGGCTACTCCTCCCCATCTTCCATTTTCCCTATCTCTCCTGTAGACCTTATAATCCGGTATATTTAGTTCCCAATCCTGACCATCCTGCAGCCATGTCTCAGTAATAGCTATCATGTCATACCCTCCAATTTGAATTGGAACCTGTAGATCATTTGATTTATTCCTTATACTCCGTGCATTTGTATATAGAACTCTTAGTTGGGCCACACACCCTAGCCTGACCTTCAGCTTTGATGCTGGGATAATCGCCTTACGCCTTCTAGTTTTTACTTTATCTGTAGTGTCTAAAGTACACTTTCTTTCTGCTGCTCTACGCTTTTCCCTTTCACTTGTTCTGTTTGTACTATTTGTATTGTAAATTTCCCCTGGGTCTTCCGCTCTCTTGCTACTCTCAACTTTACTCCCTTCTGACTCCCCGCTAAGGTTCCCATCCCCCTGCCACTCGAGTTTAAACCTTCCCCAACAGCACTAGCAAACAGCCCCGCGAGGACATTGGTCCCGGTCCTGCTCGCGTGTAACCCGTCTCGCTTGTACAGGTCCCACCTTCCCCAGAACCGGTCCAAATGTCCCAGGAATCTAAATCCCTCCCTCCTACACCATCCCTGCAGCCATGCATTCATCCGGTCTATTCTCCTGTTCCTATACTCACTAGCACGTGGCACTGGTAGTAATCCTGAGATCACTACCTTTGAGGTCCTGCTTTTTAATTTATCTTCTTACTCCTTGAATTCACCTTGCAGGACCTCATCCCTTTTTTTACCTATGTCGTTGGTACCGACATGGATCACGACTACTGGCTGTTCACCCTCCCCCTCCAGAATGCCCTGGAGCCGCTCCATGACATCCTTGACCCGAGCACCAGGGAGGCCACATACCATCCTGGAGTCACGTTTACGGCCGCAGAAACGCCTATCTGTTCCCCTTACAATTGAATCCCCTATCACTATAGCTCTGATACTCTTCTTCCTCCCCTCCTGTGCAGTAGAGCCACCCGTGGTGCCCCGAACTTGGCTCTTGCTGCTTTCCCCTGATAAGCCATCTCCCCCAACAGTATCCAAAGTGGTATATCTGTTTGAGAGGGAGATGGCCCCAGGGGACTCCTGCTCTACCTGCCTGGTCCTTTTACTCTGCCTGGCGGTCACCCATTTCCTTTCTGCCTGCGTAATCTTTACCTGCGGTGTGACCACCTCACTGAACGTGCCATCCACGATAGTCTCAGCATCGCGGATGCTCCACAGTGAATCCACCCGCAGCTCCAGCTCCGAAATGCGGTTAGCCAGTAGCTGCAGCTGGACACACTTCCTGCACACATGGTCACCAGGGACACTGGTAGTGTCCATGACTTCCCACATAGTGCAGGAGGAGCATATCCTCGGGACGTGAAAGGCGCTATATAAATGCAAGTTCTTTCTTTCTTTCACCAAGTGCCATTTCTCTCAATCTCAGATCGCTCTCTGACCGATCTTACTCGCTATCTAAGCCGAACGGGTAGGACTGCCTATTCGTTTCCTGAGCCAACATTGCTCCCTCAACCAACACCACCAAAAAACAACTTAACTTGTCATTCAGCTAGCGGGCGTTTGTGCAGTTTAGCTGTGCGCAAAATGGCTGCCACCTTTGCCCGCATAGCACAAGCCACTGCGATTTAATGTACGTGAAATGCTTTGGGATACTTCCGTGAAATGTGATAGGATGTTATATAAATGCAAATCTTTCCTTTCATTCAAAAATGTACCCTATTGTTTTTCTGTCATGAAAATAGGACTGTAGAATGTTGAGCGAGGGAGAATAAAAGAACTCTTAGGGGTAGGAACATAGGAACAGGAGTAGGCCATTCAGCCCCTCGAGCCTGTTCCGCCATTCAATCAGATCATGGCTGATCTGTATCTTAACTCCATCTACCCGCCTTGGTTCTGTAACACTTAATACTCTCGCCTAACAAAAATGGTAAAAGGCTATTAAGCCCAGGAAGCCCAACACTTTCTGATCATCTTAACCCCACCTACTCACCTTCTCACCAGATCCCTCACTCTCTTCTCCCTCCAGCAACACTCTTGAACCCATTTTATACTGTGTGCGTCAGTGGCCATCCCTGCTAATTTACACAACAACTCGATTATCTTTATGACCAAACAAAAGTTTCACCTGACACCTTACTCCTATCTTACTAATTTTTAACCTATGTGTTTGAATCCTTTTCCACTGTGAATCATTTGACTGTGTTAAAACCTGCTCCATAGGAACAGGAGTAGGCCATTCAGCCCCTCGTGCCTGCTGGGCCACTTGATAAGATCATGGCTGATCTGTGATCTAACTCCATAGACCTGCCTTTGGCCCATATCCCTTAATACCTTTGGTTGCCAAAAAGCCATCTATCTCAGATTAGTATTGAAACTTCAATCAGGTCACTTTTTGATGTCTCTTTTCCAAAGAAAACCAGCCTAACTAACTTGACCCGTGTCAGAACTGATGCAGAATCATCTTTGTTACTCGTTCTGGATCCTTTCACAGCAGTCCTTCCTATGACGTGGTGACCAGAACTGCACACAGCTGTGGTTCAGTGGGTAGCACTCTTGGCTCTGTGTCAGAAGGTCGTGGCTTCAGGTCCCCCTCCAGAGAATTATAATATAAAATCTAGGCTGACATTCTGTTGGAGATGCCGTCTTTTGGATGAGACTTTAAACTGAGGTCCCATATCCCCACTCAGGTGGACGTAAAAGATCCCACGGCACTATTTCGAAGAAGAGCAGTGGAATTCTCCCGGTGTCCTGGCCAATATTAATCCCCTCAACCAACATTACTAAAATAGATTATCTGGTTACTATCACATTGCCGTTTGTGGGATCTTGCTGTGTACCCCGTTTCCTACATTACAACAGTGACTACACTTCAAAAGTACTTAATTGGCTCTAAAGTGCTTTGGGACGTCCCGAGGTTGTAAAAAGGCATGATATAAATATAAGTTCATTCTTTCTTTAGATACCATACACAGCAACAATTGGTTTATATCTTTTCTTTGTCTCTGCGTTTGCTTCCTGTTCTGTTTTCACTGCCGTTGAAACCGCTGTGATTTTTGAATTTTTCCTTTTTGTATAACTTCCTAATGCATTTCAGCTCCCGCACAAAGAGTCTGATTAGATTGTAATGACTCCGATTTGAAAGAGGATGATTATGCATCAGCAGCTGTTCTCCTTAAAAGAACTTAATCACATGCCAGTAGTTTCGAGGAATACTCGAGGGCTGGTTTCATGAAATGTGTCTATTTGCATTAAGGGAACAGCCTGTTTTGCAAATTTATTCCCCTCTAAGTGCATACAGTTGTTGTTAGTTATGGATACTAAACCTTTCCCCTTGTACACTAATTACGAGAAATTTGCAAAGTTTTCACACACAAAGCATTAAGAATTGCACTTTATAATGAATTATGGATGCAGCTGCCCTTAGCCAATCTAATCATAATTTTCATCTAAGTACAGAATTCCAATGTAACAAATCACTTCACAAAATATTGGATTTTTGATTCAGGCGTAATTATTCATGTTTTGAGTGCTCCGCATACCGATCACCACGAGGCAAAGACTAATGATTTCTTGTAAAAGGCTACATTTAATGTACCTTCAGCCACACCATCACTGATTGTAGCTGCGATGCCCCACATTTATCGCACCACATTTTACTCATATTTTTTTAATGTGCAGTTTGAGGCCAAAGGGACCTCCCTATATTTAATTTTAAAAAAAATATTCATTATGTTCAGATACCAGGTAACGTAAGTTTTTAAAAATTCCGAAGTTGGGACTAACAAGTAGTCAAGTGGATCTTCTTTGAAACAAAGAGCGATGGAACGATGGACTAAATTACCCGAGAAGGTCACTGAAGCAAACACTATAAATGGGTGTATTTCTGGAGAGAGATAAAAGGGATATGGTGAGGTTAAAAACAGAAAATGCTGCAGAAACTCAGCAAGTCAGGCAGCATCTGTGGAGAGAGAAACAGAGTTAACGTTTCAGGTCGATGACCTTTCGTCAGAACTGGAAGATGATCAAGAGTTAAAGTTTTTAAGCAAGTACAGAGCCGGGGAAAGACGATGGATTGGGGATGGGGGGGGGGGGAGGAAAGAACAAAAGGGAAGGTCTGTGATAGGGTGGAGGGCACGAGCGATTAAATGACAAAAGGCAAAGGGTTGTGGTAACGGGACAGGTTAAAAAACAAAAGATTGGTCAGGAGTAGCTGTAAATGGCAGCAGCAGAACCATCACCAGCACTTGCTGTCCGAAAAAATTGGAGCAGTGGTTATGATCTGAAGTTATTGAAATCAGTGTTGAGTCCGGAAGGTTGTAAGGTGTCTAAACGGAAGATGAGGTGCTGTTCCTCAAGCTTACGTTGAGCTTCATTGAAACAGTGTAAGAGGCCGAGGACAGAGAGGTCAGAGTGGGAGTGAGACGAGAATTAAAATGGCAAACGATCGGCAGGTCAGGGTCACGCTTGCAGACAGAGTGGAGGTGTTCAGCAAAGCGATCACCCAGTCTGCGTTTGGTCTCCCCGATGTAGAGGATTGTGAGCAGCGAATAAGGTGTACTAAATTGAAAGAAATACGAGTAAATCGCTGTTTCACCTGGAAGGAGTGTTTGGGGCCCTCGACAGTGGGAAGGGAGGACGTGAAAGGGCAGGTGTTGCATCTCCAGCGCTCGCACGGGAAGGTACCATAGGGAGGAGAGGGGGTGTTGAGAGTGATGGAAGAGTGGACCAGGGTGTCGCGGAGGGAACGGTCCCTTCAGAATGCTGAAAGGGGAGGGGAGGGGAAGATGTGTTTGGTGGTGGGATCGCGCTGGAGGTGGCGGAAATGGTGGAGGATGATACGTTGAATGTCGAGGCTGATTGGGTGGAAGGTGAGGACAAGGGGACCCTATCATGGTTCTGGGAGGGAAGGGAAGGGGTGAGGGCAGAATTGCAGGAAATAGGACGGACACGGTCGAGGGCCCTGTCAACTACAGTGGAGGGGAATCCTTGGTTGAGGAAAAAGGAAGACATATCGGAAGCACTGGTGTGGAAGGCAACATTGTCAGAACAGATGCGACGGAGATGGAGAAACTGGGGGAGGGGAACAGAGTCCTTACAGGAAGCAGAGTGGGAGGAAGTGTAATCAAGGTAGCTGTGGGAGTCGGTGGGCTTATAATAGATATTGGTTGATAGCCTATCCCCAGAAATGGAGATAGAGAAGTCGAGGAAGGGAAGGGAAGAGTCGGAGATGGACCATGTGAAGACGAGGGAAGGGTGGAAATTGGAAGCAAAGTTGATAAAATTTTCCAGTTCGGGGCGAGAGCAGGGAACGGCACCGATACAGTCATCGATGTACTGGAAAAAGAGGTGAGGGAGGGGACCTGAGTAGGACTGGAACAAGGAATGTTCCACGTATCCCACAAAAAGGTAGACATAGCTGGGACCCATACGGGTTCCCATAGCGATACTTTTATTTGGAGGAAGTGAGTGGAGTCAAAGGAGAAGTTGTTCAACGAGGAACGAGTTCAGCCAGGAGGTGGAGGGTGGGTGGTGGATGGGGACTGGTTGGGCCGCCATTCAAGAAAGAAGCGGAGGGCCCGCAGGCCGTCCTGCTGGGGGATGGTGAGATGAGTAAGCGGGGTGAGATCATTCAAAAGCAAATACACTTGTCAGGTCTAATGGCCTTTTCCTGCATTCCTCACCCCATTCAATTTAAGGGCGTTCAAGATTTTGCAACAGAATTTCATTTTCAGTAATGTGTAGCTTGTTCAGATGTCAGCCGTGGTTCAGTGGGTAGCACTCTCACCTCTGAGTCACAAGGTTGTGGATTCAAGTCCTACCCCAGGGACTTGAGCTCATAATCCAGGCTGGCACATCAGTGCAGTACTGAGGGAGTGCTGCAATTTTGGAGGTGCCGTTTTTCAGATGAGACGTTAAACCAAGCCCTCTCAGGTGCTCAGGTGACGTAAAAGATCCCATGATACGATTTGAAGAAGTGCAGGGGAGTTCTCCCCGGTGTCCTGGCCAATATTTATCCTTCAACCATCATCATTAAAACAGATTATCTGTTAATTATCTTATTGCTGTTTGTGGGACCTTAATGTGTGCAAATTGGCTGCCGCGTTTCCTACATTACAAAGGTGACTACACTTCAAAAACACGTCATTAGCTGTAAAGCGCTTTGGAGCGTCCTGAGGTCGTGAATGGCGCGATATAAATGCAAGTTTGTCCTTTCTTCCTTGTGCCATCAGCCTCTAGTGTTTGTTCCTGACAACCTCAAAAGGGGAACTCAAGGGTGAGGAGCGTAGATCAGGGGTTGTCGGATACAACTCAGGCATTACAGGTCTCAACCTCTTCAGATAAAAATGAACTCTTTCACAGATCATTTCTTTTTTATTTGCTTGTTACCACAACTATTTAAAAATGATGTATTGAGAAACAGTGGCCAATTGAGTGGCCAAGGCTCACAGTGAAGGACACCACCAAAGAAGAAAGCAGTAGACAAGAATGACGCCTACGATGGGGAAGTCGCTACCACATTGACTGGTTGAGGCGAATAGCACAGATGCGTTTAAGGGGAAGTTAGAAGCACACGAGGGTAGAAAAGAATAGAAGGTTATGTTGACAGGGTGATAAGAAGTAAGGTGGGAGGAGGCTCGTGTGGAGCATAGACCAGTTGGGCCAAATGGCCTGTTTCTGTGCTGCGATTTCTTTGTAATTCTATGTAATATCGTGCCTTTAACATAGCAAAAGTTTCTAAAGGAACATCACAAGGGAACCAGACATTGAGCAGGAGGTGGGAGAAGAGTTAGGGGAAATGGACAGGGGTCTGGTCAAAATGGGAGGTTTTGAAGAGGTGGGAAGAGATGAAGCAAAAGCGGAAGAGTTTAGGAGGGAGATTTCAGAGTGAAGGGAGATGATGGGTGTGATCATCAGATTAATCAATAAGTGGTGATTAGACGATGCCAAGTTTGGGTTTTCAATAGATTGTAGGAGGAAGGGAACATAAGAACATAAAAAATAGGAGCAGAAGTAGACCATATGGCCCCTCGAGCCTGCTCCGCCATTCAATAAGATCATGGCTGATCTTCGACCTCAACTCCATTTCCCGCCCTATCCCCATATCCCTTGATTTCCTTAGAGTCCAAAAATCTATCAATCTCAGTCTTGAATATACTCAACGACTGTACTTAACGAATATACTCAACGTCTTGAATATACTCAACATCTGAGCCCTCTGGGGTGGAGAATTACAAAGATTCACAGGCCTCTGAGTGAAGAAACTGCTCCTCATCTTGATCCTAAATGGCCAACACCTTATCTTCAGACTATGCCCCCTTGTTCTAGACTCTCCAGCCAAGGGAAACAACCTCTCAGGATCTACCCTGGCAAGCCCTCTAAGACTTTTATATGTTTCAATGAGATCACCTCTCATTCTTCTAAACTCCAGAAAATATAGGCCCATTTTACTAAATCTCTCCTCATAGGACAACCCTCTCATCCCAGGAATCAATCTAGTGAACCTTCGTCGCATTCTCTCTTAGACAAGTACATCCTTCCTTAGGTAAGGAGACCAAAACTGTACTCAGTACTCCAGGTGTGGTCTCACCAGAGCCCTATATAATTGCAGCAAGACTTCCTTACTCTTGTACTCCAACCCCCTTTGCACTAAAGCCTAACATACAATTTGCCTTCCTAATTGCTTGCTGTACCTGCACGTTAACTTCCTGTGATTCGTGTACAAGGACACCCAAATCCCTCTGAATACCAACATTTCTTAGTCTCTCACCTTTTAAAAAATATTCTGCTTTTCTATTCTTCCTACCAAAGTGAATAATTTCACATTTCCCCACTTTATACTCCATCTGCCACCTTCTCACCCACTCACTTAACCTGTCTACATCCCTTTGCAGCCTCTGCGTCCTCCTCACAGCTTACTTGCCCACTTAGCTTTGTACGATCAGCAAACTTGGATACATTACATTCAGTCCCATCATCTAGGTCATTGATATATATTGTAAATAGCTGAGGCCCAAGCACTGATTCTTGCGGCACCCCACTAGTTACAGCCTGCCAACCTGAGAATGACCTGTTTATTCCTACTCTCTGTTTTCTGTCTGTTAACTAATCCTCAATCCATGCTAATATCTTACCCCCCATCCCATGAGCCCTAATCTTGTGTAACAACCATATCGAATGCCTTTTGAAAATCCAAAAATGCCTCATACATTGGTTCACTCTTATCAACCCTGCTAGTTACACCCTCAAAAAACTCCAATAGATTTGTCAAACACGATTTCCCTTTCATAAAATCGTGTTGACTCTGCCTAAGCATATTATGATTTTCTAAGTGCCCTGTATTACTACGTCCTTATTAATAGATTCTAGCATTTTCCCTACTACTGATGTCAGGCCCATAGTTCCCTGTTTTCTCTCTCCCTCCTTTATTGAATAGCAGGGTTACATTTGCCACCTTCCAATCCATGGGAAGAGTGAACGAAGTAAAGAACACCACAGTCTACAGCAATCCTGTGATTCAAGAGGAACGACAGACACAGCGACCACCACAAGAGCAGAATGGGCTACAGTTAAGCTTGATAACTAGGTTTTTACACATAAAAGCAGAAAACGTCAGGAATACACAGTAGTGGGTCGCACTCTCGCCTCTGAGTCAGCAGGTCTTGGGTTCAAACCCCACTCCAGAGACTTGAGCACATAATCCTTGCTGACGCTCCAGTGCAATACTGTGGGAGTGCTGCACTGATGGAGGTGCCGTTGAGACATTAAACCGAGGCCCCGTCTGCCCTCTGAAGTGGATGTAAAAGATCCTGTGGCACTGTTTGAAGAAGAGCAGGGAAGATCGACCCCACCCCCCCGTCCGGTTTCCTGACCAATCCCTCAGCTAACACCTAAAAACAGATGATCTAGTCATTATCTGGGACCTTGCTGTGTGCAAATTGGCTGCTGTGTTTCCTACATTACAACAGTGACTACACTTCAATAAAAGTACTTCATTGGCTGTAAAGCGCTTTGGGATGTCCTGTGGCCGTGAAAGGCGCTATATAAATGCAAGTCTTTCTTTCTTTAGAAATGTCTGTTATTAGTGCGAAAATGCTCTAACGGACTCGTTTGGCATTCCTTTGTGTGTTATTTTAAAGGGAGGCTTCAACTCATTTAAAATGAGTGAGTTAACAGTGGATGGGGAAATGTCTTACAGATGAGTCAAACGTTTGCCTAATTATATCGGCAACAATCATTACGTTTCTTTTAAAAGCAAGGAAGTTATGCCGAACCTTTATAAAACACAGGTTCAGCCACAGCTGGAGTATTGTGTCCAGTTCTGGGCACCGCACCTTAGGAAGGATGTGAAGGACTTAGAGAGGGTGCAGAAAAGATTTACTGGAATGGGACCAGGCATGAGGGACTTCAGTTACGTGGATAGACTGGAGAAGCTGGGTTTGTTCTCCTTAGAGCAGGGAAGGTTGAGAGGAGATTTGATAGAAGTGTACAAAATTATGAGGGGTTTAGATAAAGTAAATAAAGAGAGACTGTTCCCATTGGCAGAAGCGTCTAGAACCAGAGGACACAGATTTACGGTGATTGGCAAAAGAACCAAAGGCGACATGAGGAAAAACTTTTTAAGCAGCGAGTAGTTATGATCTGGAATGCGCTGCCTGAAAGGGCGGTGGAAGCAGATTCAATCGTGGCTTTCAAAAGGAATTGGATAAATACTTGAAGGGATAAAATTGGCAGGGCTACGGGGAAAGAGCGGGGGAATGGGACTAACTGGATTGCTCTTACAAAGAGCCGGCACGGGCTCAATGGGCTGAATGGCCTCCTTCTGAGCTGTAGCCATTTTATGATTCTATATGATTCTAAGATCTGGAAGTGAAGCAGTTAAGACCTTGACCCAAAGGGCAATGATAGCAAAACAATATCGGAAAATGGAATACAAGATTATTTTAGGTATGTTCCTAGCAGGTAGAGCTTTCAATTAGGCCCTCTTAAAGATAAGTGCAGGGAGCCAGTGGCCAAAGAGAATGGTACAGCTGAACATTTAAATAAGTATTCACTACTCCAGTTCTTCTGTTCCAGTAATCAGACTAACAAGGGATTCATCAGCGAAGGTTATGGAAATTGAGGTCATTGAGAAATCTGAGACATTGAAGATTCACAAAATAACAGGTCTTGATGGAAGGCATCCAAGAATAATTAAGGAGTTGAAAGCGGTACCCGGGGGGGGGGTGGGGGGGGGGGCGGGGAGTAGGGGGCAGAATGCTGTCTGAGATTTTGTCAATTCTTTTGAAAGCCTGGACAGCATCAGGTGACTGAGAAAGAGCTCTTGCAATTCCAATTTTCAACAGAGGGCAAAGGTGTGAATCTGGAAATTGTGGGCCAGTTAGTTTGACATCAATAGGTTAGATACTAAGATAATGGGAGTCTATTATAAAAGAAGCAATTCAGGACTATCTGGAGGGATCGAAAGTAATAAAAGAAACCCAGCAAGACACCACGCCAGGGAGCTTGTGCCCAGTCAAGTTATTGGAAAATTTTTTTTTTTTGAGGATGTCATTGAGATGAAGGAGATGAGGTTGATACGCTACGTTGTGACTTTCAGAAGGCATTTGACAGGACCCATCACAAAAAGACTTAAAGCAAAGGTGAAGGCTCATTGAATCCACGGTGAAGAGGTAAATTGGCTAGAAAATTGGCTGCACAACGGAAAGCCGAGAGCATTCAAAAAATGAGAGCAGTTCAAGCTGGGCAGGGCCGGCTGGTGGAATCCAACAGTGATAAGTCCTTGAAATGCTGCTGTTTGTAATATTCATTTACAAACTGAACAAGAGCGTTGTCTCAAGTCTATTGCGGATGCTGAATTGGGTAGAAAACTCCCAGGGAGAAGAATATAATTCACAGGGACTTCCAGATACCCAGCACGGGACAAGATGGGAGACAGATAGCACTCGATCATAGAATCATAGAAAATTTACGGCACAGAAGGAGGCCATTCGGCCCATCGTGTCTGCACCGGCCAAAAATGAGCCACCCAGCCTAATCCCACTTTCCAGCACTTCATCCGTAGCCTTGTAGGTCACGGTACTTCAGGTGCACATCCAAGCACTTTTTAAATGAGTTGAGTCCCTTTCAGGCAGTGAGTTCCAGACCCCCACCACCCTCTGGGTGAAAATGTTTTTCCTCAGCTCCCCTCTAATCCTTCTACCAATCACTTTAAATCCATGCCCCCTGGTTATTGACCTCTCTGCTAAGGGAAATTGGTCCTCCCTATCCACTCTATCTAGGACCCTCATAATTTTGTATCCCTCAATTAAATCATCCCTCAGCCACCTCTGTTCCAAGGAAAACAACCCCAGCCTATCCAATCTTTCCTCAAAGCTAAAATTCTCCAGTCCTGGCAACATCCTCGTAAATCTCCTCTGTACCCTCTCTAGTGCAATCACATCTTTCCTGTAATGTGGTGCCCAGAACTGTACGCAGTACTCAAGCTGTGGCCTAACCAGTGTTTTATACAGTTCCAGCATAACCTCCCTGCTCTTATATTTTATGCCTCAGCTTATAAAGGAAAGTATCCCGTGTGCCTTTTTAACCACCTTTTCTACCTGTCCTGCTACCTTCAGGGATCTGTGGACATGCACTCCAAGGTCCCTTTGTTCCTCTACACCTCTCAATATCCTCCCATTTATTGTGTATTCCCTTGCCTTGTTTGCCCTCCCCAAATGCATTACCTCACACTTCTTTAGATTGAATTCCATTTGCCACTTTTCTGCCCACCTGACCAGGCCATTGATATCTTCCTTCAGTCTACAGCTTTCCTCCTCACTATCAAACACACACCTAATTTTTGTATCATCTGCAAACTTCTTAATCTTGCCCCCTATATTTAAGTCCAAATCGTTACTATATATCACAAAAAGCAAGGGACCTAGTACTGAGCCCTGCGGAATCCCATTGGAAACATCCTTCCAGTCACAAAAATACCCGTCGACCATTACCCTTTGTTTCCTGCCGCTGAGCCAATTTTGGATCCAACTTGCCACTTTCCCTTGGATCCCATGGGCTTGTACTTTTTTGACCAGCCTGCCATGTGGGACCTTGTCAAAAGCCTTGCTAAAATCCATGTAGACGACATCAAATGCACTACCCTCATCGACCCTCCTTGTTACCTCCTCAAAAAATTCAATCAAGTTTGTCAGACACGACCTTCCCTTAACAAATCCATGCTGATTGTCCTTGATTACTCCATGCCTTTCTAGGTGATGGTTTTTCCTATCCCTCAGAATTGATTCCGATAATTTGCCCACCGCTGACGTTAGGCTGACCGGCCTATAATTACTCGGTCTATCCCTCACTCCCTTTTTAAACAACGGTATAACGTTAGCAGTCCTCCAATCCTCCGGCACCATGCCTGTGTCCAGTGAGGATTGGAAAATGGTGGTCAGAGCCTCCCCTATTTCCTCCCTTGCTTCTTTAACAGCCTGGGATACATTTCATCCGGCCCTGGTGATTTATCTACTTTCAAAGATACTAATCCCCTTAATACTTCCTCTCTCACTATGTTTATCCCATCTGATATTTCACACTCCTCCTCCTTAACTACAATGTCTGTGAAGACAGATGCAAAGTATTCATTAAGAACCCATACCCACATCTTCTGCCTCCACACATAGGTTACCTTTTTGGTCTCTAGTAGGCCCCACTCTTTATTTTGTTATCCTCTTGCTCTTAATGTATTTATAAAACATCTTTGGGTTTTCCTTGATTTTGATAAATATACGGTAATGTGTCCTTGTCCTATCATAGAATCATAGAATGATGCAGTACAGAAGGAGGCCATTCGTCCGATCATGCCTGTGCCGGCTCTTTGAAAGAGCTATCCAATTGGTCCCACTCCCCCTGCCCTTTCCTCATTGCCCTGCAAATTTTTATAAAGAGTAAAAATAGTAAAAATGAAAATCCCTCATTGGCTCAATGGGTCAGGCCAGGAAGAACCCAAATTTGTTCCCTGGTCTGTGCTGAGCTTTCTGATGGCGGCGGAGATGGCAGAATGGGAAATGGGCTAGATAGAGAGGGGGCTGAGGGGGGAAATCATCTACCCTCCCCACTCCTGATTGCTATCCAGTGATTTTCTGCTGGAGAGGGGCGGCTGTGTGGACAGGATCAGGCTCGGCTCCGACACGTCCCACTGAACGGTAGCTGGCTGACGGTTGTTATCTTGGCTCACGTAGGAAGAATGGCCACTGAAGTGAGGTGCTGGAGAACCCTGGGGCCCCCTCGGCCCGTACCCCAGCACGAGTCAGAAGAGAGGCAAATCAGATGGGCAGTGGAAATTAGAAACACGTATTCTCAATGTGGTTTATAAAACGTTCAGAGGAGCCAAAGAAAAAAAAAACTCTCTGTCATTGATACATGTTCCTCAGTGTCTGGCAGTGATTGCCAAGTTAAGCTGATATATAACCAATGGCATGGGAAAAAAGTCCAAGGAAGGAATGCCGCTTTAGAAAGAATTAGTGAGACCACATTAGAAGTGTGGAATCCGTTCCTAGTCTTTGTACCTACAAGAGGCACAGGCCAAAGGATATATTAATGGCGCTAAGGACACTGCCCAGGGCACTATAGACCGTCCACCTACAAAGGGAGGTTCACTTTATTTTCATTAAAACAAAATGAAAGCATGCAGCTCAGGTGCTTAAAGCTGAAGGGAATTCAAGAAGTTAAAGCTCAGAAGCTCTTTGTGCAACTGGAGCAAATGAGTTGTTTTAAAAAAAACAAATGTCAGGACTTGCACAACACCAGGTTATAGTCCAACAGTTTTATTTTAAATCACAAGCTTTCGGAGCTTACCTCCTTCGTCAGGTGACCTGACGAAGGAGGTAAGCTCCGAAAGCTTGTGATTTAAAATAAAACTGTTGGACTATAACCTGGTGTTGTGCAAGTCCTTACATTTGTCCACCCCAGTCCATCACCGGCATCTCCACATCTTAAAAAAAACAAACTAGGAAGACACAGCCTAGATGTAATCTAAAGCACATAGTCCATTCACTGAGTTCATAGAATCATAGAGTAATGCAGCACAGAAGGAGGCCATTCGGCCCACAGTGCCTGTGCCGGCTCTCTGAAAGAGCCATCCAATTAGCCCCACTCTTCCTGCTCTTTCCCTATAGCCCTGAAAATTTATCCCCTTCAAGTATTTATCCAATTCCATGTTGAAAGTTACAATTAAATCTGCTTCCACCGCCCTTTCAGGCAGCACATTCCAGATCATAACAACTCGCTGCGGGAAAAAAAAATTCTCCTCATCTCCCCCCCTGGCTTTTTTGCCGATTGCTTAACTCTGTGTCCTTTGGTTACCGACCCTCCTGCCAGTGGAAACAGTTTCTCCCTATCTACTCTGCCAAAACCCCTCATGATTTTGAACACTTCTACGAAATCTCCCCTTGACCTTCTCTGCTCTAAGGAGAACAATCCCAGCTTCTCCAGTCTCTCCACATGACTGAAACCCCTCATCCCTGGTACGATGGGTTGTAATGGAACTACTACAAAATTAACAGAGGAGTCTGTGGAGAAAGAATCCTGATGGGGGAAGTAATGGAGGAACATAGGCAAACATTAATGATGATTTCCCCCGAAACATAACACTTCAGGTTGCTGTAACATTTCCTCTGCATTCACACTACTAGCTTATATTAAAATTCTCATCCTTGTTTTCATATGGCCTCGTCCCTCCCTATCGCTGTAACCTCCTCCAGTCCTTCAACCCTCCAAGATCTCTGCGTTTCTCCAGTTCTGGCCTCTTGTACATCCCCGATTTTCGTCGCTCCACGATTGGCGGCCGTGCCTTCAGCTGCATAGGCCCTAAACTCTGGAATTCTCTCCCTAAACCTCTCCTCCTTTAAGACGCTCCTTAAAACCTACCTCTTTGACCAAGCTTTCGGTCACCTGTCCTAATATCTCCTTATGTGGCTCGGTGTCAAGTTTTGTTTGATAATCGCTCCTGTGAAGCGCCTTGGGACATTTTACTCCATTAAAGGCGCTATATAAATGCAAGTTGTTGTTATATGGACCAGTTATATTACAGTTCACATTGATGCAAAGTGTAATTAGGTGTGCAGTTACCCACAGTGCACTTAGGCAGGAGGTGTGAGACCACCTCCAAGGGGGCTGGGTGGCATATCCGCTGCAGTATAACTGCAATCCTGTGCAAAGTCAAGTTTTTAAAAGTTTGAGAACTTAAAGTTTCATTTTCTTAATGTTGGTAGAGATCTGATCATGCCTCCCCCAACGTTAATAATGAACCTGAATTTGGTTATCAGGGCAGAGGGCAGTGCAGGAGGCGAGAGTGTAATTCATGTGTGAACATTGTGAGAGGAATCACAACTCAGCCTGGTCTCACTTGACATATGTAATCCTACTTTCCAGCACTAATCTCTGGATAGCAATTAGAAACAGGAAACCTGGCTGCATTTAATCATCCCCAGCCCAGGGCAATGAGGTTAATGGTGGCAGTCTCTACTACCACCCCAGCTGTGATCAACTAACTCAGCACAGACTAGAGGCCTTCCTGGTCTGCTGGTTTGGCACCTAAGGACTGAGCCATTGGCAATTGCGTGCCTGTGGTAGTGTAGTGGTTATGTTACTGGACTAGACATCTCCCGCAAGGACCTGGACTAATGATTCAGCTAGAACACGAGTTCAAATCCCACTACAGCAGTGTGAGAATTTGAATTCTGTTTAAAATATCTGGAAATAAAAAGCTGGCATCAGTGAAGGTGACCGTGAAGCTGTCAGATTGTTATAAAAACCCAACTGGTTCACAAAGGAAGGAAACCTGCTCCCTTACCTGGTCTGGCCTACACGTGACTCCAGTCTTGTCCCACACCAAGATGACTGCCCTCTGGAGTGACCCAGCTAGCCATTGAGTTGTATAAAACTGCTACATGGACTGGTTCAAGAAGGCAGCTCACCACCATCTTCTTTCTCAGGGCAACTAGGGACGGGCAATGAATGCCAGTGATGCCCATATAAGAACAGAAGAAATAGGAGCAGGAGTAGGCCAATCGGCCCCTCGAGCCTGCTCCGCCATTCAACAAGACCATGGCTGATCTGATCCTAACCTCAAATCTAAAGAACACAAGAAGTAGGAGCAGGACCCGGCCACTCAGCCCCTGGGCCCGCTCCGCCACCCACAGGGCCTTGACCGATCAGAACTCAGCTTCGTGTCCAATTTCCTGCCCGCTCCCCGTAACCCCTAATTCCCTTTAGTTCTAGGAAACTGTCTATTTCTGTTTTAATTCCAGAGTTTAGGGCCTAGGCAACTGAAGGCACGGCCGCCAATGGTGGAGCGACGAAAATCGGGGATGCGCAAGAGGCCAGAATTGGAATTATATCCTGAGAATGAATTTTTTAAAAATGGATGATTTGTAAGTATTGCACAAAAAATGTAACATGATAACAGGAATCTCATGTCGACGTAGATTATCATAACCCCGAGGAGCTGTGTTCGAATTTCATATATAGAACAAACACCTTTTGGTGATTTCTTTTTTTTTTCCGTGATTCAAAATTGCTTTCGTTTTGTTTCCAATTTCTGGGTATTCTTTCATACTCCCTCTTGTACGCAGAGATTAAAATTGCCAGTAAATCACATTTGTGGAGGCGTGCCAAAGGAAGGTATATTTAATGCCCTGGGCTGTGATGTCTGCAATCATACAAATTATGGAAGCCCTGGGCTGTGATGTCTGCAATCATACAAATTACCTGCCTCTTGGGCACAAGGTTCCCGATTCACCTTCACAAACTTTTACGCTCAATAATCATCTGTCAGATTCCTTAATATGTTTTTGTACCTGTTGCTCTCTGTTACTGCCCCTGTGCACTGCAGCCGCTGAGGTATTGCAGGTTGTCAGTTGGTACTGGCACATACCCGGAATGATGAGACAGTTTATAAATCAGCACGCCTGGCTCCCTGTGCCTCACTGAGTCGACTCCAAATGCCCTCCATCGCCTCACCTTACCCTCGGGGGTACATATTCACAAATCTTTGGCAGGGCAAGTTGTTAAGGCGATTAAGAAAACGTATGAGGTACTTGGCTTTATAATTTGCATTGAATACAAAAACAAGGAAGTCATGCTAAACTTTTATAAATCACTGGTTAGGCCTCAGCTGGAATCTTCTGTACAATTCTGGGCACCACACTTTCGGAAGGATGTCAAGGCCTTGGAGAGGGTGCAGAGGAGGTTTGCCGGGATGATACCAGATGAGGGACTTCAGTTATGTGGAGAGATTGGGGAGGAGCTGGGATTGTTCTCCTTAGAGCAGAGAAGGTTAAGGGGAGATTTAATAGAGGTGTTCAAAATTATGAGGGGTTTTGATAGAGCAAGGAGGGAGAATCTCTGACAAGTGGGTCAGTAACCAGAGGTCATGGATTTAAAATAATTGGCAGAAGAACTAGAGGGGAAATGAGGCGAAATTTTTTCACTCAGAGGGTTGTTAAGATCTGGAACACATTATTTGAAAGGGTGGTGGAATCAGATTCCATGGGAACTTTCAAAAGGCAATTGGACATGTACTTGAAGAGGACAAATTTGCAGGGTTATGGGGAAACAGTTGGGGTGTGGGATTAAATTGGACGGCTCCTTCAAAGAGCCGGCACAGGCACGACGGGCCGAATGGCCTCCTTCTGTGCTGTAAGATTCTATGATTCTGTAATCTAGTGACCTTTATTTGCACATATCCGCGACCTCTTTAAGAGTCGGTATCTCCTTACCCCTGCCCCCGCCCCCAATGAGGTTAGAACAGAGGAGATTACGGGATGGCTTCATAGAGGCGTTTAAAATTATGAAGGGATGGAACAGAGTAGAGAGAAAGATTGTTGAGTGAGAGGTCTAGAACAAAGGAACTTGGGTATAAGATTAAATGTCAGAGATTTAGGAGAGATTTAGAAGAGGACACACTCTTTTTTACACCGAGGGTTGTGCGGCTGTGGAATACACTACCAGAGTTAGTGATTGAAGCAGAGGCAGTGAGCTTCAGGGGGGGTATTTGATTCCAGATTGCATCAGAGCTGAATCCAATTCTGTCCCTGCACACACTTTACAACAAGGATCGCTAGATAGTGATCGAGAATGGAAATCCTGGCTGAATGCATTTTTTCATTCCCTTCAGCCAGGGGCATTGGGAATAATTGCAGTGTCTCAACTGTTGCCCCCCACCCCCCCCCCCGCCAACTAAGGTCAACCAACTAAACATAGACCAGGGATTGAACCTAGGTCCCTACTGAGCCAGTGGGGAAACCAAAAAGTCAAGTAGTTTAGATGTCTCTAGAGACTAAAGAGAGAAAGAACTTGCATTTATACAGCGCCTTTCACAATCTCAGCACGTTCCAAAGCCCTTCACTACCAATGAAGTACTTCTGAAGCGTAGTTACTGTAGTAATGTTGGGAAACGCAGCAGCCAATTTGTGCACAGCAAGCTCCCACAAACAGCAATGAGATAAATGACCAGGTAGTTTGTTTTTAGTGGTGTTGGGCAAGGGATAAATGTTGGTCAGGGTACCAGGGAGAACCCCCCCCTGCTCTCCTTCGAATAGTGCCATGGGATGCTCCACGTCCACCTGAGACAGAAAAGGGGGGCCTCGGTTTAAGGTCTTATCTGAAAGACGACACCTCAGACAGTGCGGCACTCCCTCAGTGCTGTGCTAAAGTGCCAGTCTAGATTATGTGCTCAAGTCTCTGGAGTGGGGATTGGACCCACGATCTTCTGTCTCAGAGGCAAGAGTGCCACCCACTGAGTCACGGCTGACCACCATTAAAATATTGCCGTGCGCAGCACCGCGGAGGTAATTTCAACAGAGAGCTTGGTTACAATTCAGAATACAATTTGCAAAGTTAAGTTAGCTGCTTGCCCATGTGTGTGGCGATTTCTTAATGGTACCAGCTTTAATGAAAAAATATGAGCTAATTCGTGTCGAAACCAGTTACAGTAAATAAGAGGAGCAGCTGTTGTAGGAAGTGCCATCTGTTTGTACTCAACAAATTTGAGTAAAGCATTTCAAAAGGAACAACAGAGATTAATGAGGCATGAATGAGCCATTTAGAAGTCGTATATGTGGGGGAATAAAACAAGATAAATGGGTGAAAGGAACACTAACTGGAGATCTGGTCACGATGTGAGAATTCCTGCCACATTAGCCGAGGACTCAGTGCTGTCAAAGCTCACATCAGACAGAGGAAGTACAAAACTGTTGGATTTTGGTATGGGATGCACTAATAACTGGTCTGTGCTGATTTACCTGATCTCAGCCAAAACAACAGCTTGCATTTATATAGTGCCTTTAACGTAGTAAAATGTCCCAAGGTGCTTCACAGGAGTGTAAAACAACAGTTGGGGGTCACTATCCAGTGCCTTATGCAGAACCGTGTGTCTGCCTGTGCATGTTTGTCTGTATGCATTTGTTTGTGTGTGCGTTTGTTTGTATGCGTTTATGTATCTTTGTGCGTTTGTGTGTGTGTGTGTGTGCGTTAATGTGCATGCGTTTGTATGTGTGCGCTTGTGTGTATGGGTTTGTGTGAGTATGCATTTGTGTGCGTGCGCAAGAGTGGGGATTGGACCCATGACCTTCTGACTCGGAGGCAAGTGTATGTGTTTGTGTCTTCGTCTGTATGTGTTTGTGTTTGTGCATTTGTGTATATGTGTATGTTTGTGCGTATGCATTTGTGTGTGCACGTTTGTGTGTGTTTGTGCGTTTGCGTGTGTGTTTCTGCATTTGTGTGTATGCGTTTGTGTTTGTTTTTGTGCATTTGTGTGTATGCGTTTGTGTGTTTGTGTGTGCGTTTGTGCATATGCGTTTGTGTGTGTGCATGTTTGTGTGTGTATACATACACGCTTTGCGTGAGGACAGAATCGAAAGGGGAGGGGAAATATCCTCTTCTTGCTTTAAACAACATTTTTTTTGCTAATAACTTTTTACCTTCCCATTAAAACATCCCAAGAAACAATTAAAATTTGTCAAGAAAATGCAGCTGGGAGTTGGCACGGTGCTGAATTCACCTTCTCATTGTGATCAACCGATCCCACAGCTGGAAAACAAAATATATGCTTTCACGTGGAAATACATAGAAATTTCAACATGGAAACAGGCTGTTCGGCCCAACCAGTCCATGTTGGTGTTTATCCTCCAAACAACAACTTGCATTTATATGGCACCTTTAACATAGTAAAATGTCCCAAGGTGCTTCACAGGAACATTATCAAACAAAATTAACACCAAGCCATATAAGGAAATATTAGGATAGGTGACCAAAAGCTTAGTCAAAGAGGTAGGTTTTGAGGAGCGTCTTAAAGGAGGAGAGAGAGGTGCGGAGAGGTTTAGGGAGGGAATTCCAGAGGTTGGGGCCTAGGCACGGCTGCCAATGGTGGAGCGATGAAAATCGGGAACGCGCAAGAGGCCAGAATTGGAGGAGCAGTAGTTTAATGCCTAAATCCCAGGTGCCTGCCCTGTGCCCATAATCCCTTTATCTCCCTTTCCTTCAAACACCTATCTAACCTATTCTTAAATGCCAGTCTCTGCTTCAATAACTGACTCTGGCAATACATTCCTCAGCCTCGCTACCCTCTGTGCAAAAAAAATAGTTTCTCCCACTTTCTCTCCTATTACGTTTAATCTCATATCCAAGCTCCCTTGTTCTAGACCTCTCAATCACTGGAATCAATCTGTTTCTATCTAGTATGTTCCATCCCTTCATAATGTTGAACACCTCTATCAAATCATCCCGTAATCTCCTCGGTTGCAACTAAAACAGCCCCAATTTTTTCAGGTCTTTCCTGTATTTGTATGTCCTCATACCAGGCAGCATCCTAGAGAATCTTCTCGATTGGTTAACATCCTTCCTATGGCATGGAGCCCAAAACTGCAACTTCAGTCTCACTAAAGTTTGATAGAGATTCTCCATTACATCTTAACTATTATATTCTATGCCTCTTGCCATAAAATCCAGTATTCTATTAGCATTTTTTATGGCTTTATCCACTTGAGGTGCTACTTTTACTGTCTTTCAAGTGGAGAAAGCTCAGCACAGACACTTTCTAAGGAGGTGAAGGGAAATCTATCAAATGGTCATAACTTCGACAGCTCATTCAGGCTAATCTTTGCCGTCACAGTCTGCGCGTCGGACGTGAAGGAAATAAAACTTGTTTACGAGAAAATCAGCTGGCTTTCATTAAGAACGAAGTGTTATTAACACACACATTTTGTTTCTCCATATCCTCCTGTCTTCAGCCTCCGTTTTGGACGGTCTGCATTACCTCAGGCCTTTCAGCTTCATCCTGGATTGATGCATTGATTTAGAGATTGCCTAATTAATAAATATTGCAGCGTTTTTTTTTCTCATCCCAGTGATTTTGTTACCTCCAGACTCGACTATTCCAACGCTCTCCTGGCCGGCCTCCCATCTTCCACCCTCCATAAACTTGAGCTCATCCAAAAACACTGGTGCCCGTATCCTAACTCGCACCAAGTCCCGTTCATGGCCCCCGTCCGGTATGGCTCCTACTCCTGATCACCATCCAGTGACCCCTGTTGGAATGTACATGTGTGTGTGAGTGTGTGTTTCTCTGCAGGTAATTCTCCTCCTGCCCCTAACTGTCGAGAGGCACCGGCCATCTTACATCTCAACCTTTAGACCCACACATAAACCCACACTTGTCAATAATAGCAGGGGGCAGTCTTAACGAACGACACCCTGTACAAGTCGACACCTTCAGAACTGAGGACAAGTAAAACAGCCCAAAAAAAAGAGGAGGGGAAAGAACTGAAAGAGACCATATCATTGAGGAAAAATTCAACTTAGCATCTCATCAGACTGGTTTATTCTCTAATATCTTTTGCAATGTACAATATACAAAAAATACATAGAATAACAAAAACAATTCACAGTGTCTACAGAGGCAGTGATTACTCTCTGTGCCGCAGTCTACTGACAGTACCATATTTTAAATTGCATAGGAAGGCAAGAGAACCTTCAATAACAACTCCTCTGATCCACCGGGACTCTGCAGTACCAACAATTACCGTAACGTTGCCCGTTTGTACAGTGTGGAGATCTATACGTCTGTTTCTTCTAGGTTTATAATTAGCATACCGGTAATACTGGTGTGCAATATTGTTCAGTACAGTTAAAAGTCGGCAGTCGTCAGGGGATTATAGATACACGGACAGGTGCCATTGCACAGAATAATGTTGGGGACGCCTGGCCGGGAACTGTAGAATCCCGTAACTGGGCACACTTTGCAACCCACCAGTGCCAGTCACGTGCCACAGCTCCTATGTCATTAAAATGACAGCTGTAAAGCTCAAGAGTTCTAAGCTGTAGCTAGAGGGCAATTTTAACCTAACTTGGCCGGGCGGCAAACCCAGAGGATCGGGTGGAAGGCCCGTTTCACACCCCGTCCGATATTGCTCTCCGTTGACTTCAATGGAGAGCAAAATCGGGCAGGGGCACAAAAAAGCCAGCGTTGCACCTGATCCCGACGGGCGGGGTAGGTTAAAATTGCCACCTCTCCGTAACGTCAGCTCCATCGCAGCCTCGCCAAGTTACGACTGTGTCAATATCAGTGGGTGAACACCGAGCACCTCTGTCTGCCGTTTTAGCAGAAGCGTTAAAACAAATGGTTTAGAGGCTCCACTCCAAGAGCGGGCGAAGGGATTGTGTGTGAGCCCATCGAGCATTCGCACACCGATATTCACACAGTATAACTTTAAGGCCCATGTGCGGCACCCTTTAAGGTTATATCGGGATCAGTCGGGCACTTGCCTTGCGATGCAGCTGGTCAGTTACACATCTCGACAAGCTCACAAGAGAGCGTGTGCAAAAATATATATTTGGGAGAACAATATATTCTTTTTAAAAAGTGAAAACTACACAGTGACGTTTATACATTTAGATCATCGTTCAATTGCAAAGCTTTCTTCCTTTCGCAGGATTGTTCGCTGGAAGTGGTTCAACTGGAGTGTTTTTCCTTTCCCCTCCTCGGTTCTACACCCTCGCCCCCCCCCTCCCTCTCCACACTCTTGTACAGGTCACTGGGTATTTTCATGATACTATAGTCTCAGATTTTCAGTCGCATGCCCTCCGCAAGGCATTTCATGTCAACTTGTTCTATAGCCAAAGACCTAATTACTTACTGGCCCCACTTCAGCACTGTGCAGGGTTTAATGGCTTAGCTCAGTCCAGTTCGATAGAGTAATCTGTTTGGCCCGCAGTGCTGAAGCCCATTATACAACAGAATATACTTGACCAAAACTGAATGTATTTACCAGGATGCTCACCTCTAAACCCCCCTCAATTGAAAACATGCACCTGTTGGCCTGAGGCGTTGCTATTGGCGTCCTTTTCCCGCATACAGTCCGAATGCTTTTTTTTATTGGGTCAATTTAACAGGCAGGTAAAGCAATGCAAGCATTTCAGAGGCCGCTGAGGTGCGTCCTTTGCTGTATTCCAGTTGAAGAAATGCCTCTGCCTAGTAGCTCCAGAGCTTTTTCAAATATTCGAATAGATTAAACAGTCCCACTGGGCTTGGCAAAGTTCATACTCTTTGCATAGATTGGAAAAGCCAATAAAAAGGCTGTCCAAGGGCTTTCACCTTATGAGGCAATGGAGGTGGTCTGCAGGATATAAACCCACGTCACCAGCCCGTGCCGACTCTCATTCTTATAAAAGTGTACCACAGGATTGCAAATAAACACGTAACGATTCCAAGGGCAGTGCAGGATTGGGATGTAGGTCGGGGTGAAGCAGAACTCTGACCGGAGACCAGTTGGTGTGGCAGCAGGTCAGTGGCCTGACACATGCCAGTCAGATGTCGGACTTACATCCCTCCCAACACACACTGAGTTATCGGTCTCGGTCAGGCAGGTATGGGGAGGGTGGTAGGCGGAGGGCTAGAAAGTCCTCAGCTGAAAGGCAAGGCAAAAAGAAAATAAGGTTACTCCAGTTTGTTCTTCAGCTCCTCCTACTGCTTTCTATAAGCTGCCATTGGAAGGGCCCTGGACGTGTTGATACCCCACCATTCCCACCCCTCAGCTTGCGGGGGGGGGGCGGTGACTCACGGAACTGGAAGACGAGGGAACCTAAACCACACCTAAAAATAAAAATAGTTAAAAATAAAAATAAAAGGAAAGACTTGCATTTATATAGCGCCTTTCATGACCTCAGGATGTACCAAAGCGCTTTTACAGCCAATTAAGTACTTTCTTGAAGTGTAGTCACTGTTGTAGGAAACACGGCAGTCAATTTGCGCACAGCAAGATCCCACAAACAACAATGTGATAAAGACCAGATAATCTGTTTTTTTTAGTGATGTTGGTTAAGGGATAAATATTGGCCAGGACACCGGGGAGAACTCCCCTGCTTTGCTTCGAAATAGCGGCCATGGGATCTTTTACGTCCACCTGAGGGGGCAGACGGGGCCTCGGTTTAACGTCTCATCTGATAGACGGCATCTCCGACAGTGCAGCACTCCCTCAGTACTGGCACTGGGAGCGTCAGCCTGGATTTTGTGCTAAAACAAATCTCGGAGTAAACACCAGGTCCCAGAGCCCCATCATTATTTTTTAAAGAGAAAGAGAAATCATAAAAACACAGTAGAAAATACATTTATTTAATGAAAACGTACCCACAATCTAACAGCTTTAATGAATGCAAGATATAAGCACCCCCCCCACTTGGTAATAGTGCACCAGGGTCGGTCGGTGTCAGCAGCGCTTGGCTTAGCATCTGGCTACAGAGGTCCCTGGGTTGTAGACACATCTTTCAATCCATTACTGCCCCATTACCTGCCGCTTATACACGACACCTGATGCCAAGCAGTACTCTTCTTGGCAAACCAGTGGCAAGCAGCAGTTTTACGAGGCCCCATAACTTCGGGAGCTTGGCAGGATTTGCTGCTGCGATGGAGTGTCAAGATATTATACCATCAGCATGCAGCTTTCTCGCCTGGGCTCTGGGGTTGCTCTCGTCACACTATAAATACTGTAACGTCTTAAAATTAAAAACGTCAGCATTTTTTTTTCTTTTTAATTGTCAACTGTATTATTGGAAAGGCCACAGACAATAAAATGAACGTGGGACAATATTCCATTTTTTTTTTCCTTTTGTGCTCAAAAGACTTGAGGGGTATTAGTCCTGGGGGGATGGAACACTTTTCCAATTCAGGCACACAGTAGCTCCGAGTTTAACCAAACCTGCGCTGGCGGGAAGGGGGACGAGTTTGGGATGGAGGTTCGTTGAGTTCAAGGGAACGTAAAATCAGGCGGGGGTGTAAGATGGGGCGTTCCAAGCTGAACACCCACCCTGTTCTCACCTGGCAGGGTAGGTTATAGTGTCAGCATCAAGCACTCCCGGCTCAGATGTAGCATGGTTAAGCTGCAGAGTAAAGCTCCCCCCCGCCCCCGCCCCAACTCTTCCCAACCTGCCTCAGTCCCCCAGCCTCAGAAGAGTGCATTTGTGTGACAGTTTCCCATTCCCCACACCGGCCACCTAGGGTTGCCAACTCTGGTAGGACGTATTCCTGGAGGTTTCATCACATTGACTTCCTGTCTCCAACTGTCCCCCCCCACCCCCGCCATTGGTCTACCAACGTGTCCTTCCCGAGCCAATCTTTTTAATGTCCCATTTTTCCTCCCAGGTTTTGCTCGCAGCAGTGCCCTCGAGATCGATCTTGAATTCCTGGAGACTCCAGGACAATCCTGGAGGGTTGGCAACCCTACGGTCACCCTGGGAGCTCCATGGAGTTTGACCATCCATTTGGTGCTAGGCTTTTACTAGCTGAAGGAACGTGCATCATTTGGAAGTGGAGGCAGACGACGCAACTCATTTCACCTGGGACTCATACAGCTGACAGACAGACGAGACTTTAAAAAGCACCTGTCTGTTGGTCATTCATAGATGGGTGGGCGGAACTACAAATCAGGGCTGTTGCACTAATAATTGGCACTAATACTCTTCTAATTACAAACTTGATATTTACAAAAATATCTGTTTGTTCCGCAGTTTAAAAATAAGGCTCTTCTCAACGGCACTAACTGTACAAGGTACATTTACATTTAATCTTCCTGAAAATTCATCATACGGTGACAACCGCCTGTATACAAAGGTAATGCCAAGTGCATCTTGCCAGTGCATGACCACCAAGTCTTGACTATTGTTCAACTTGCTCACTGAGCTGAGAAACCCCATCCATGATTGTGCCCTGTGTAAATCCAGTGACAGTGACTGCGAGGTACGGTTCTGAAGAGGCCTTTCTGCTCCTGCCGTTTTTGATACTATTGCCCGTGGCTGGTAAATGATGCTGCTTTACTAAATGTCCTACATTACAACAGTGATTACCCTTCAAAAGTACTTCACTGGCTTCATTGCGGCGTCCAGAGGTTGTGAAAGGTCGCTATGTAAATGCGAGTGCTTTCTACGTGTACTGCTCAATGCTGTTTATTTCTCCTCTTCTCTCCCAAAAAGCGGTGACCCACACTGAGGTACAGTTCCACAACGGTCAAGAGCCCTCTCTATTACTGTGCCCAAGTGGCGAATCTTCATGCGTGAGCCTAGAGAGCGGCTATTTGACCTTTTCGGGAGGGGCATCACATGGGGTTGCCAACTCTGGTTGGATGTATTCCTGGAGGTTTCATCACATGACCTCGCGCCATAAACCACCCCTCCTGCCATTGGTCCGTCCTCCGGGCTCACGGCCTTCACATGGCCAATTGGAAAATCGAACAGACTATTTGTTACCCAATTGGATTAATCTTGACTGTTGGTGAAACGGCCCATTTCCCACATAGCCAATAATTTTATAATTAATAAACGAAAGTGTAGAAAGAAAATGAAAAAAAAACATTTTTTTTTTGAGTGCCCCGATGATATTTCTCCGTTTCTTTTTGCTTGCAGCAATATCCTGGAGATTAATTTCCAATCCGCGGGGACTCCAGGACAATCCTGGAGGGTCGGCAATCCAAGCATCCCAGAGGAGCCCAATCATGTCCTGACCAAACACACACAGACGTGCCCGTTCTAATAGGTGGGGGGAGGGGGGAGTGCGAATATGAGAGAAGACCCTAGCTGAATCCCCCCCCCCCCCAGCCCATGGAGACTGAGGACAAATTAATATCTTCACCTATTATCCTGGCTGGGGATAGCTAACTCAACAGAGGACCTGGTCCAGTATCACACCAGGCGATGTACTTACCAAAGGATAAATTGGGAGAGCCCCACCGACTGAGTGTTAATAATGGGGGTGTTTTATATTGGAGAGAGCACTACAAACTCCCTGCTGCATCTAGTGGTATAGCAAGGTAAAACAGCACGAGGGGCATCTATTTTAGCAATTTGTCGGGGAGAGCTGCTGTGTAACTCAAGCAAAGAAGCAACCTTGAAATGATTCTTTTATCTCTCATTCAGCTTTGGAATGTTTGATGCATTGAAAAGTGTTTTGTTTTTTTGTTTTTTTTTGGGGGGGGGGGATCTGGACTCTAGATTCTAAGTGCACCACACACTCTGCATCCTGTCCAGCACAGCTGCTGCAGTGATTAGACCCTTCCTCCAAACCCACGCCAAGTTGAGTTAAAGGGACGTCGGGAGTCAGGATGAAAACAAATCATTTTTGGCCCGCTTTGGAGTTTCTAGAACCCAAGTCAAGAGGGATCGAGCGTGCCAGGTGCTGAGGAAACAGCCGAGAGCCAGTCACTTCCAAAAATGTTGATGTTCGTGAAGAGCTTAACGTCATGGGGTCCAGATTACATCACTGGAATCGCCCCAAAACATTACTGTGCTGGTAATTAGCTCAGCCTCGCAGAGCTCCCGGCACCATGAGACAAGGCCACCTGCCAATCACCTCCCTCCAAAGATTTTTAAACCAAGTTTACATAAGCCACAAATTGCTGACGTGACTAACATACCCCTCCCTCGTTTGAAGGTTCCCAGCTACAAGGCTGCATGACCAACTGTGTCCAGGTTACATTGTGTGTGGCCTTATGGCTTATTGATTGGACTTGGCTTGCAGCTCTAGGCTGCCGAGGAATGTGCTGTAACGAGGGTGGAGTACGTAAACTGGGACTCCAGCAATTCTTCTCCTTCTAGGTCAAGAGTTTGTCGGGAATGTTCCTGCAAAAACAGAGATTCCGCCGTTCCAATATGAACAGATGCCACATGAGTGTTGTTGAGGACAAACTCTGCTGAAGTGCTACAAGGCATTTGCTCTGCATTAACCGTCTCTATCTATACCACTCAATTGCCCAGTCTTCCTCCCTCCTCTCCCGACAGACAGTACCTTTGCACCCACAAAACAACAATAACTTACACTTATATAGAGCCTTTAACGTTGTAAAATGTCCCAAGGTGCTTCGCAGGAGCGTTATCAGACACAATTTGACACCGAGCCACATAAGGAGATATTAGGACAGGTGACCAAAAGCTTGGTCAAAGAGGTAGGTATTAAGGAGTGACTTAAAGGAGGAGGTAGAGGCAGAGGGGTTTAGGGAGGAATTCCAGAGCTTAGGCCCTAAGCAGCTGAAGGCACGGCTGCCAATAGTGGGGCGAAGGGAATCAGGGATGCACAAGTGGCCAGAATTGGAGGAGCGCAGAGTTCTCGGAGGATTGTAGGGCTGGAGGAGGTTACAGATATAGGGAGGGGCGAGGCCTTGGAGGGATTTGAAAACAAGGATGAGAATTTTAAATTTGAGGCGTTGCTGAACCGGGAGATCTGCGAGCACAGAGGTGATGGGGGAACGGGACCTGGTGCGAGTTAGGATACAGGCAGCAGGGTTTTGGATGAGCTCATGTTTGCCCAGGGTGCAAGGTGGGAGGCCGGCCAGGAGAGCATTGGAATAGTCGCACTTTGCAGCAAGGGTTAACTGCGTTGCGATAGTTTTTTCTCTCTCCTAGTTCGGGGTCCCTAATGTCAATCATAGTTTTCCCATTGCTGCCTGGCTGAAATCAGCGACCTCGGCACAGGTCAGGGATTGCTTTTGGGAGCTTCCTGACCCATAAGGCATAGAATCGTGGAATGGTTACAGCATGGAAGGAGGCCGTTCGGCCCATCGAGTCCATGCCGGCTCTCTGCAAGAGTGTCAAATCATACTGTGCATTCACCAATTGAGCCAGTCAACAACGTTTATTTTTTTGTGTTCATAGAGGTGTTCAAAATCATGAACGGTTTTGATAGAGTAAATAAGGAGAAACTGTTTCTAGTGGCAGAAGGGTCGGTAACCAGAGGACACAGATTTAAGGTGATCGGCAAAAGAGCCAGAGGTGACGTGAGGAAACATTTTTTTACGCAGCGAGTTGTTATGATCTGGAATGTGCTGCCTGAAAGGGAGGTGGAAGCAGATTCAATAGTAACTTTCAAAAGGGAATTGGATAAATACTTGAAGGGAAAAAAATTTACAGGGCTATGGGGAAAAAGCAGGGGAATGGGACTAACTGGATATTGGGATAGCTCTTTCAAAGAGCCAGCACAGGCACAATGGGTCGAATGGCCTCCTCCTGTGCTGTACCTACAATGCTACTATGATATAAGTAAGCAACATCAGTGCTAGAACATTGTCATTATTTTTTTTATTCGTTCATGGGATGTGGGCGTCGCTGGCGAGGCCGGCATTTATTGCCCATTCCCTAATTGCCCTCGAGAAGGTGGTGGTGAGCCGCCTTCTTGAACGGCTGCAGTCCGTGTGGTGAAGGTTCTCCCACAGTGCTGTTAGGAAGGGAGTTCCAGGATTTTGACCCAGCGACAATTTGGAACCAGTGTCAGCGGCACGCACTCCTAGGTCAGGATTGGCGTATGCCAGATACGGAATAAAGTTCAATCTATTCTGTCTCAACAACGTGTCAACTCCTAAGCTCAGAGGAGCAGCAATGTGACATTTCCAATTCCTGCAGCAGCCGTCCTTGAGCCTCTCTAATGAACTAGATCAACATGCACCAAATTCATTTCACGTAGACCCCTGCCGGCGGTGAGAAGAAAATTCAATCAGTCCGGATCAATGGATTTGAGCCCAGGGCTCCGAAGTAACAAAAGAATATCTGAACTCACTGCACCAACTGGAATCTCTCTTCTCCGTTTCTTAACTAAAGCGTCGAACTACTCTACTCCACGCTCTGGAACGACAGATGGCTCTTGAACTTGGCTCACAATAGACATTTCCTTTGCCCGC
This sequence comes from Heptranchias perlo, assembly GCF_035084215.1. Classification (NCBI taxonomy): domain Eukaryota; kingdom Metazoa; phylum Chordata; class Chondrichthyes; order Hexanchiformes; family Hexanchidae; genus Heptranchias; species Heptranchias perlo. The sequence goes on along the minus strand of NC_090331.1, from coordinate 11,515,306 downwards.
GTGACCCAATTCCATGCCCTGAACAGTCCTTCTGATTGGTGAGCCAAGACCATGTGATGTCAACCCCAATGGAAGTACGAACACAGTAACTAATAGCAACCATAACGGCGGATCTTGGACCGTACGCATACATTTTGCAGATTATATATTCGCACTTGTATGAAAAAAAGTACCAGATGGCAAGTTTTACTGTTCCTGATGGCAATTATAACAACATTTTCCTCCACTTTCTTTCTCCCCCCACCCCCCCCACCAAAAGAAAAAAATACTGTATGCTGGAAACAAGGTGACTGCCAAGTAAGGCTACCATGAAAAAAAACCAACACATGATAAAAGGCCAAATTACAGCAGTTGTTGGAAACTAAGGCACATCTGATTAGACACTGCATTCCACAGTCCCGTAGTGTACTGAAGCTCACTATTAATTTTACACAATTCATGGTGTACTCACAGTGCCAGGAAACAGGAATTCATGCCTCCCAATAATTCAGGAGAAGTAGGAGCACAATCCAGACAATTTTTTTTTAAACAACTTCCCCAATGCCTCCTATTATATTTGGCTCCTGGTCAGCTTACAGGGTTAGGTAGGTGCTCAATTCTCGTCATTTTGCGCTACTGGCTCACTGAATGCGGTCATCTCACAGCCAACCAAGGAGAGCCCACCGTGGAAATCTGATAGCTGTGGCATGAAACGTGGGTTTTGGTTAAAAGGGGGCAAACCATCACCATTGGGAAGCGATTGTTTTAGCTTTTCACGTGTACTGATGTGTTCCTCTGTGCAGATAACTTCACAGCTGCCGACGCACGCGTACACACATCGTCATCATTGTCCCGGGAAAATTCAGAGTCCTCCACCTCAAGAGAATCCAATTGGTCAAGCTATTATATGAAGATTGGTCTTCATTGTAATCAATGGACAGGAATCCAGGTTCGACCATAATCGGCATCCCAGCAGCAGACCATTCCTTGGCAAAGCAGTTGTGCCATCAAGGTCTGATTGCAGCGTCGACATGTAGCATTACTCAGTTCCGCTGTTAGATCACGTGTAGTCACAGCTTCCAACTGCATAGCAACTGCCATCACACGCAGTACTGGCCAAGAACTTGCTACAGGAGGTCAAAGAAAATGAACTGCAGCCGACCCGAGGAGGCTAGAACTTTAGACACAGGTAAAGAAAAAAACAAACCTGTTTTAACTTGGGAAGCTTTTCGCTAGACATCAGGGCACCGGCCAGTTCTGAAATGTGCTTCAGTAAACTTTTAACACAACTTAATTTTTCTTACCTCTCCAGTAGGGCGAGGGCAGTGCAGAGATAAAGGAACAATTTTCGACTTTGCGCTCAAGTATCAAACCGTCCCAGGTAGGCTACGGGAGAGCTCCAGTGCATTGTGCTAACAAAGCACCTCAACCCCAGTCTCAGAGACCTAGCCCCCTCCCTTTGCACAGTCACTACACTGCTCTTTACTCTCGTGCCCTCTCTGTACAAAGCAGGGGTGTCTTATGACAAGTCAGGAGCTGGTGAGAACACAGTACCAAGCTAGGCAGGATAAATAGGAGCTTCCCATATTTCAGCTACATCTCTTTTTAAGTTGACTTTTGTTACTTTCTCCGTTACTACAGTTACTGTCTTCCCTTGACCATGTTTTGTGTGAGCCTTATATCTCAGAACAACATGGTGACCTGGCTGCTCACAGGACACATTCGAATGGAACGGGTGAAACAGTGGTGGAGCAGCAACCGTGAAGCAGTGAATCTTACCATTGTAATCTGCTGATAACAACTGCATCAAAAGATCCAAACTAGGGGGCAAGGGTGCACTGAACCATCAAAGGATTTGCTCCAAATTATTGTAACAGAAGTTTGCCGATTAAAGGGATTTCAAACCTAAGTAAACTTGGAGGCCACCTGCAGCGAACCCTACCTACCACCGTAAGCCCCGTGTTAGGCATGACTAGATTGCTCGCCATGCAAATTGCACCAATTCATGGTCATAAAAAGGGCTGGAATGTCAACTCAGGAAATGCAAGTGTGGGCAAGGATTGCCATTCCCAACCTCTCTGTGGACAGGAATTGGGTTCCTAAGACTTCAATCCATTACAAATTTTTAAATAAAACGCAGCTCCCTTTTAAAGGGGCGGTGCAACATTTTTTTTAAAAAAGCAAATAGTTTCTTTCTCCCCATTTAAAAAAAAATCTACTGGCAAACTGTTTCCATTGGCAGGAGGGTCGGTAACCAGAGGGCACAGATTTAAAATAATTGGCAAAAAAAGCCAGAGGCGAGATGAGGAGATTTTTTTTTTTACGCAGCGAGTTGTTATGATCTGGAATGCGCTGCCTGAAAGGGCGGTGGAAGCAGATTCAATAGTAACTTTCAAAAGGGAATTGGATAAATACTTGAAAGGGAAAAAATTGCAGGACTATGGGGAAAGAGCAGTGGAGTGGGACTAATTGGATAGCTCTTTCAGAGAGCCGGCACAGGCACGATGGGCCAAATGGCCTTCTTCTGTGCTATATGATTTCTAACTCCTCTCAAATAAGAAAAGTAGGGGAATTCATTTCTTCGCAAAAAGTATGCACGTTTGATGGTCACTTGAACTACAAGAAAAATACAATTGCTTTAACTATCGAACAGTTTGCTCCAAACAAGAATTCCATCCAATTATGTTTTAATGTCCAGATTGATCTGCTGGTAGGTCCTGGTTAAACAATCAATGTCGGCTTCATCCCACCGAATATTTTTTATCTGTTTTTCTCAAGTGCCAAATCCAACAAATTTACAATGTCACAAGGCGGTAACATCCCCTCAATTAATCAAATTAATCAATCAAATTAATCCCCCTCTGAGAAGAAAAATTTCACGTTCAGTGCGAGGGAAAAGGAAAAGAGAGAAAGAAAGGAACAATCAAAACTCGAAGTTACGCAAAGAACACGGTAAAAATAACAGTTCAGTTAAAAAAACAAAAGAATGTTTCACTCCTGCTGGGCTCTGCAGGATATCTGTCTGAAAATTAATAATGGCCGGGGGGAGGGGGGCAAAAAAAAAACCTTTCGAATAAAAAAAAAAGTTATTTTCTCTCCTCAGTACCAAAGGAGTATTTCTGTATCCAGATGCTACAGTCACATTCTCCGAACCACCTGTGGTACCAATTAGCCTCGATGAAGAAATCCTCACCAAATCTACAATTTCACAGAGATAACACGTTGCTATGGCAACTTTTGTACTGTTCAGCCACTGCGGCGGCCATTTTGTTTCGGCTGTTCAGTGTTTTTTTTTCCCGAATATGAAGCATAGCTCAGTCTTTTTGTCAGCGAGTCTATAAAAAAAAAATCCATTGCTTACTAAGTCTTGGTTCCTTATAAGTTATAAACAAGTCTCGATTGGCTGGACTGTGGCTCTTTAAGAAGTGCAAAATCGTTAATGAAGAACCTCCACAAAATTTGAACTGTGATTGGCTGATGTTATGACTTGACTACCGGTGTTGCTATGATTATGGTTTGTTCGCGGGGTCCATTCTGGTTCATTTCTAAGCGCCATCTCCGGGGTGGGAGGTGGGGGTCTAGGTATAGGTTCTGCCAGGTGAGGAATCAGGCCTGTAGTCATACTTATTCAGGGTGGTGGGGTAGTACGTTGTGGTGTACACATTCGTCTGCTGTAGGGAGGAGAAATAATTGCTTCTGTCATCAGGAATCAAGTTGTTCTTGTTCAGTGTCTAGGGTAAAACAAAGAGCTAAATGTTTTAGGTTCAAAACAACATAAGGGCAATTTAAACAAGAGTACACCATAGCTGATTGAAGAAAGAAAAAAAAAAGAACTTGCATTTATATAGCGCCTTTCACTGCCTCAGGACATCTCAAAGTGCTTCACCGCCAATGAAGTGCTTTTGAAGTGTAGTCGCTGTTGTAATGTAGGCAAATGCAGCAATCAATTTAAGCACAGCAAGGTCCCACAAACAGCAATGAGATAAATGGCTGGATAATCTGTTTTAGTGATGTTGTTTGAGGGATAAAAGTTGGCCTGGACACCCTCGGTGGATGAGAAGGATCTCGTGGCACTATTTCAAAGACGAGTTCTTGGTTTAACGTCTCATCCGAAAGACGGCACCTCTGACAGTGCAGCACTCCCTCAGCCTAGAAATGCGCTCAAGCCTCTAGAATGGGGCTTAAATCGATCTTCTAACTGAGAGGCGAGGGTGCTACCAACCGGGTCAAGGCCGATTTAACTAATTCATGCGGCTAAAATAAACCTTTTTTTTTTCCTCTCTAAGATACAATTCCTATTTCAATTATTGCCAATCAGCAACAGCGATGGGAACAAGTTAAATAAATTGCAGCAAAATGCAACCCACAGTTTGAATAAGGGTTCACGATGACTGGTACTTGTTCCAACCTTTTTCCTTTTATAATTCCAATTGGAGGGTTCATGTGGGCTCACTGCACTGCCCAGTGTGGTGCTGAGCCACACTGGGCAGGAAGATCCCAAGTTCAATTCCTAGTTTGGGCCGAGTTAACTGGTTTCAGGCATGGCAGCAATGAGGATGCCACAATTCGGCCTCAGTTCCATTCGGTTGGAAATCAGCTCCGGGGGCGGGGGAATGAAATTCTTCTTCTAACAGAGAGCCAGCATAGGCACAATGGGCCGAGTGGCCTCCTTCTGTGCTGTATCATTCAATGATTCTAGGAGTGTGCCCATCTTTCCCCACAATTAACTACCTGCCAACGGAATCACATTCTCAAGATGCGCGGATGAGCACAACCCCGTGTCAAAGTTCGGATGGTCAGGGGGGGGCGGAGCCACGAGGAATGGGCCTTTGGCGCTTGGGGTTCGCATCTCGGGCAGCCCCCACCAGAAGAAGTCCCCCTCCCCATCCCTGAAGCAGAATCTGTGCACCCCCACTGCTACCCACCCCACGCTGGGTTCCCTGTAGGCCGAGGTCACGGTATCCAGGGGTATCATTGACATCGGCCAAGCTCTCGTCAATGCAGGTGCTAAAGATAAGGGGTGGATGGGTCCCCGACATTTTTTTGCTGGCGCTATGGTAGGAACCTGACAGAACCACCAAGAGAATTTTGGCTATCTTGATTTAAAGTTGCGTGTTCTCATGCTTTTGTTAAATATGTTTCTGTTTTAAGTTAAGAGGGGGGAATGTGAAACCCTTTGATCACTTTCCAGTGCTAGAAAGTGCACATGTGTGGATGTCAGGGCAAGGACAGGATCGGGTTCAGCTGCGACGGCCACCAGAGTCAAATAGCGTGCCAACACTCAATGTCTAGATCTCACAGACAAAGAATGGTCAGTCGGGCAAGGTACCAGAGCGGGACTTGTGCTTATGGGACCCTGGACCCCAGGGTGAGTCATTACCTTTCTGGAGCGGAAGGAAGAAAGATAGGCAGATGGGAGGGGGGAGGGGAGAAAAAATACCACCATTTCAGTATGGGATCCCGCAAAACCTTTGTACACGGCAGCTCCAGGGACATTCAGCCCATTTTCAACTACAAAAACTACATTCTGTGGAGAAGTTCGCAGGGCTATGGGGAAAGAGCAGGGGGAGGCAGTGGGACCAACTAGATAGCTCTTTCAAAGAGCCGGCACAGGCACAATGGGCCGAATGGCCTCCTTCTGTGCTGTAAGATTCTACGAAGTTGCTGACAAACAGCCAAACTGTTAATATTAATAAAAGATGAGTTTGCTTTTGTTGGCGGATTTTGCTTTCAGGAATGTTGTTTACAGTCAAGACATCAAATATGATTTATGTTTTGTTTAAACTGAAGATTTCTCCTAGTTGGCTAAAAGCCAGGTTTATTATAAAATTCCTGCACTAATCTTGTCCCCAGAGTGATGGGTTTACGGATTACTTGCATTGTGCATTATTAACGTATTATAAAGAAATAATCAGTTTGTGTAGAAACCATTACAGATAAGCAGAGGGTCCTGGTAATCTTCAGACAGCTACAGAAGGCTTTTACACCACCTGGATGGGTCTGGAGGCAGTGACTTCTCAAATGGAGACAGGCAGCACTAACTCCCATTTACTTTACCTGGTGAGGGACTTGGGTTGTGCGGACAGATGAGAAAAACTGTGCTCCTTGGAGCAGAGAAGGTTAAGCGGAGATTTGATAGAGGTGTTCAAAATTATGAGGGGTTTCGACAGTAAATAAGGAGTAACAGTTTCCACTGGTGGGAGGATCGGTAACCAGAAGACACAGATTTAAAATAATTTGCAAAAGAACCGGGGGAGGGAGGAGAATTTTTTTCTTAACGCAGCGAGTTGTGATGATCTGGAATGCGCTGCCTGAAAGGGCGGTGGAAGCAGATTCAATAGTAACTTTCAAAAGGGAATTGGATAAATACTTGAAAAGGAAAAAAAAATTGCAGGGCCGTGGGGACAGAGCAGGGGAAGTGGGCCTAATTGGATAGCTCTTTCAAAGAGCCGGCAGAGGGACGATGGGCCGAATGGCCTCCTCCTGTGCTGTAAGATGGTACGATAAATGGAGAGCAACCCGGCTCTGCGGTTTTGAGGCTCGAGTGGAGACCCAACTACGCTCCCAGAGATCCACGGATCTCCAGACTTACTCATAGAATCGTACAGCACAGAAAGAGGCCATTCGGCCCATCGTGCCTGTACCGGCTCTCTGAAAGAGCTATCCACTTAGTCCCACTTGCCCCTCCGCCCCCCCACCCCACCCCGCCGCTCTTTACCCACAGCCCTGCAAATTTCTCCTGTTTAAGTATTTATCCAATTCCCTTTTGAAAGTCACTATCGAATCTGCTTCCACCGCCCTTTCAGGCCGTGGCGTTCCTGATCGTGAACCGTGTATCTCCAGAGTTACTCCCCTATTTTTTTGTTACGATCCCAAGCGCTTGCAGCTGTTGATGTGCCACACGGTTGGTGAGTGTTCGCCCACGATCCAAAACGCCACACCGTCCGAAAAATCCTAATTTTATGGGGTTGCTGCGAGCAAATTAAACTTGTTGCCCAAGAAGCACAGATTTAGCACCAAAAAAAAAGCCCAGGAGACAGTGAAAGCGGCGGCTTCAAAGCAATTAAAAAAAATAAACCGGCCCGCCCTAATAATTAACTGGATTTGTAAATTTAGAATAAATCGACCGACACACAGACACACATACAGACACACATATACACACACACACAGACACACATATACAGACACACATATACACACACATACAGACACACATATACACACACACAGACACACACATATACACACACACAGACACACACACACACAGACACACATATACACACACACAGACACACACATACAGACACACATATACACACACACACAGACACACATATACACACACACACAGACACACACATACAGACACACATATACACACACAGACACACACATACAGACACACACATACAGACACACATATACACACACACACAGACACACATATACACACACACAGACACACACATACAGACACACATATACACACACACAGACACACACACACACACACACAGACACACACATACAGACACACATATACACACACACACAGACACACATATACACACATACAGACACACACATACACACACACAGACACACACACAGACACACACATACAGACACACACATACAGACACACATATACACACACACACAGACACACACATACAGACACACATATACACACATACAGACACACACATACACACACACATATACACACACACAGACACACACACACAGACACACATATACACACACACAGACACACACATACAGACACACATATACACACACACAGACACACACATACACACACACATATACACACACACAGACACACACATACACACACACACATACACACACACACAGACACACACACACAGACACACATATACACACACACAGACACACACATACACACACATATACACACACACAGACACACACATACAGACACACATATACACACACATACAGACACACACATACAGACACACATATACACACACACAGACACACACATACACACACACATATACACACACAGACATACAGATACATATACACACACACACACGCACATACAGACACACATATATACACACACACACAGACGCACTCACACGCACATACAGACACACATATACACACACACGCACATACAGACACACATATATACACACACACATACAGATACATATACACACACATAGACACACACACATATACACACAGAGACACACACACACACACACACACACACAAAAAACAAAGAAGAACCATTATGTCCAGATCGGCATTACCTTGATTTCCATGGGATTGTAGAGCTCGTTCTTGTTCGCCTGGCTGCCGCCTTTGTAATTTAAGTGGTTGGGAGTGGTCGGATGAATAACTGTGGACTCCTGGGACTGCCTGTGGCAGCGCTGGCAGTACACGTAGATCAGCAGGGTGATGAGGCTGGCACCCAGGAAGCAGGAGACTCCGGTGGCAATCAGATGGTAGACGCTGAAACCTGGACGGGCGAATGGTTAGGCACTTAAGAGAAGCTCGGGATTTACAGTCAATCTACGCTGGCGCAGAGACGCTGCCCAGCCAGCTAAGACACGATTTCATGTCACCGGTCTATCGTTCACTGAGCTCCCGAGGACGCGTTGCCGTGAGGAAAGATTGTGCAGTGACCATTTAGAAAAGGTGCCAAGGCCTTGGAGAGGGCGCAGAAGAGATTTACCAGGTACCAGGGATGAGGGACTTCAGTTACGTGGAGTTTTGACTGAGAAGCTGGATTGGTTCTGAAACTGTTAGCAGAGAAGGTTAAGGGGCGATTTAATAGTAGGTGTTCAATACATAGGTTAGAGGGAGGGGAGAAGGGGCAATGCCCAACGAGATTAAATATTTCCCCGAAAGTCGTGAACCAATGTCCCAAAAATTTCCAACCCACGAAAAATTTCTATGATTCAATTCCAAGGGAAACTTATATACAGCGGATCAACTTAAAAAAAATTAATTAATGTTATCCAGGTAAGATTCTGACTCTCGATATTCAAATATAATCTGTTGACTTGCTTGTTTTCAGTGTTCCTGAAACACTTCACCTTCAGTTTTGTTTTGATCCACCATTTGGCCTGTTCACTACTTGCACTGACATTCAAAACTGCAGTGCGGCACAGGATGACCATTGTGTAATTGCACTCCTCAGAGTTGTGAGTGAATCCTTTGATTGTGAGTTCGAAGTGTCAGTTTGTTTCTGATTTAACTTCAAAGCCTTTCTGGAAAGAATCAGTCGTACTATGTTTTTTTTTAAAAAAAACTTTTGACGTGCAATTATTTGATGACAGTTTCTGATGGGGGTTAATTTTAGATAAGAACAGGAGTCTTAAAAAAAATTACCCCTGTGGTGTTGAGAGCACATAAAGATTCCCATGGCATTCATTACTATGTCCCCGTGACACCCAGCACTCTCTATCGAACTCAGTCCTCAGGTATGCATTACTATCTTCTATTACATTCCCTGTAACTCAATCCTCGGGTACACACTACTGTCTCCTAGTACTCTCAATGTAACCCAATCCTCAGGTACACATTCAAAAGCAAAATACTGTGGATGCTGGAAATCTGAAGTTAAAACAGAAAATGCTGGAGAAGCTCAGCAAGTCAGGCAGCATCTGTGGAGAGAGAAACAGAGATAACGATTCAGGTCGATGACCTTTCATCAGAACTGATCTAACTCTGTTTCTTTCTCCACAGGTGCTGTCTGACTTGCTGAGTGTATCCAGCATTTTCTGTTTTTATCTCAGGCATACATTACTGTCTCCTAGTACACTCTGTTACTCAGTCCTTTGGCACAAGTTACCTAGTAGTCTCCATGCAGCTCACGCACAAAGTACACATTACTATCACCCAGTACTCTCGATGTAACTCACTAGCTAGGATCTAGATCATTTTATTGGTCGACGCTATGGCAAAAATTTTCTCCTGTTCAGTTTTTTAACAGAGAAATCAGAAATGTGTGAAGAAAGAACAGGTTTCACTACAAATAGCGAAGGGTGGAAATCTCCACCCGAAACAGAAGTGAGTTATATAGAGAGCACTGGGAGATAGTATTGTACCTGGGGAGTGAGTTATATAGAGAGCACTGGGAGATAGTATTGGACCTGGGGAGTGAGTTATATAGAGAGCACTGGGAGATAGTATGTACCTGGGGAGTGAGTTATATAGAGAGCACTGGGAGATAGTATGTACCTGGGGAGTGAGTTATATAGAGAGCACTGGGAGTTAGTATTGTACCTGGGGAGTGAGTTATACAGAGAGCACTGGGAGATAGTATTGTACCTGGGGAGTGAGTTATATAGAGAGCACTGGGAGATAGTATGTACCTGGGGAGTGAGTTATATAGAGAGCACTGGGAGTTAGTATTGTACCTGGGGAGTGAGTTATATAGAGAGCACTGGGAGATAGTATGTACCTGGGGAGTGAGTTATATAGAGAGCACTGGGAGATAGTATTGTACCTGGGGAGTGAGTTATATAGAGAGCACTGGGAGATAGTATGTACCTGGGGAGTGAGTTATATAGAGAGCACTGGGAGTTAGTATTGTACCTGGGGAGTGAGTTATACAGAGAGCACTGGGAGATAGTATTATACCTGGGGAGTGAGTTATATAGAGAGCACTGGGAGATAGTATTGTACCTGGGGAGTGAGTTATATAGAGAGCACTGGGAGATAGTATGTACCTGGGGAGTGAGTTATATAGAGAGCACTGGGAGATAGTATTGTACCTGGGGAGTGAGTTATATAGAGAGCACTGGGAGATAGTATGTACCTGGGGAGTGAGTTATATAGAGAGCACTGGGAGATAGTATGTACCTGGGGAGTGAGTTATATAGAGAGCACTGGGAGATAGTATGTACCTGGGGAGTGAGTTATATAGAGAGCACTGGGAGATAGTATGTACCTGGGGAGTGAGTTATACAGAGAGCACTGGGAGATAGTATGTACCTGGGGAGTGAGTTATATAGAGAGCACTGGGAGATAGTATGTACCTGGGGAGTGAGTTATATAGAGAGCACTGGGAGATAGTATGTACCTGGGGAGTGAGTTATACAGAGAGCACTGGGAGATAGTATGTACCTGGGGAGTGAGTTATATAGAGAGCACTGGGAGATAGTATTGTACCTGGAGAGTGAGTTATACAGAGAGCACTGGGAGATAGTATGTAACTGGGGAGTGAGTTATATAGAGAGCACTGGGAGATAGTATGTACCTGGGGAGTGAGTTATATAGAGAGCACTGGGAGATAGTATTGTACCTGGGGAGTGAGTTATATAGAGAGCACTGGGAGATAGTATTGTACCTGGGGAGTGAGTTATATAGAGAGCACTGGGAGATAGTAATGTACCTGGGGAGTGAGTTATATAGAGAGCACTGGGAGATAGTATGTACCTGGGGAGTGAGTTATATAGAGAGCACTGGGAGATAGTATGTACCTGGGGAGTGAGTTATACAGAGAGCACTGGGAGATAGTATGTACCTGGGGAGTGAGTTATATAGAGAGCACTGGGAGATAGTATTGTACCTGGAGAGTGAGTTATACAGAGAGCACTGGGAGATAGTATGTACCTGGGGAGTGAGTTATATAGAGAGCACTGGGAGATAGTATTGTACCTGGGGAGTGAGTTATATAGAGAGCACTGGGAGATAGTATTGTACCTGGGGAGTGAGTTATATAGAGAGCACTGGGAGATAGTATGTACCTGGGGAGTGAGTTATATAGAGAGCACTGGGAGATAGTAATGTACCTGGGGGAGTGAGTTATATAGAGAGCACTGGGAGATAGTATTGTACCTGGGGAGTGAGTTATATAGAGAGCACTGGGAGATAGTATGTACCTGGGGAGTGAGTTATATAGAGAGCACTGGGAGATAGTATGTACCTGGGGAGTGAGTTATATAGAGAGCACTGGGAGATAGTAATGTACCTGGGGAGTGAGTTATATAGAGAGCACTGGGAGATAGTATTGTACCTGGAGAGTGAGTTATATAGAGAGCACTGGGAGATAGTATGTACCTGGGGAGTGAGTTATATAGAGAGCACTGGGAGATAGTATTGTACCTGGAGAGTGAGTTATACAGAGAGCACTGGGAGATAGTATGTAACTGGGGAGTGAGTTATATAGAGAGCACTGGGAGATAGTATGTACCTGGGGAGTGAGTTATATAGAGAGCACTGGGAGATAGTATTGTACCTGGGGAGTGAGTTATATAGAGAGCACTGGGAGATAGTATGTACCTGGGGAGTGAGTTATATAGAGAGCACTGGGAGATAGTATTGTACCTGGGGAGTGAGTTATATAGAGAGCACTGGGAGATAGTATGTACCTGGGAGTGAGTTATATAGAGAGCACTGGGAGATAGTATGTACCTGGGGAGTGAGTTATATAGAGAGCACTGGGAGATAGTATGTACCTGGGGAGTGAGTTATAGTAGAGAGCACTGGGAGATAGTATTGTACCTGGGGAGTGAGTTATATAGAGAGCACTGGGAGATAGTAATGTACCTGGGGAGTGAGTTATATAGAGAGCACTGGAGATAGTATTGTACCTGGGAGTGAGTTATATAGAGAGCACTGGGAGATAGTATGTACCTGGGAGTGAGTTATATAGAGAGCACTGGGAGATAGTATGTACCTGGGGAGTGAGTTATATAGAGAGCACTGGAGATAGTAATGTACCTGGGGAGTGAGTTATATAGAGAGCACTGGGAGATAGTATTGTACCTGGGGAGTGAGTTATATAGAGAGCACTGGGAGATAGTATGTACCTGGGGAGTGAGTTATATAGAGAGCACTGGGAGATAGTATGTACCTGGGGAGTGAGTTATATAGAGAGCACTGGGAGATAGTAATGTACCTGGGGAGTGAGTTATATAGAGAGCACTGGGAGATAGTATTGTACCTGGGGAGTGAGTTATATAGAGAGCACTGGGAGATAGTAATGTACCTGGGGAGTGAGTTATATAGAGAGCACTGGGAGATAGTATGTACCTGGGGAGTGAGTTATATAGAGAGCACTGGGAGATAGTATTGTACCTGGGGAGTGAGTTATATAGAGAGCACTGGGAGATAGTATGTACCTGGGGAGTGAGTTATATAGAGAGCACTGGGAGATAGTATTGTTACCCTGGGGAGTGAGTTATATAGAGAGCACTGGGAGATAGTATTGTACCTGGGGAGTGAGTTATATAGAGAGCACTGGGAGATAGTATGTACCTGGGGAGTGAGTTATATAGAGAGCACTGGGAGATAGTATTGTACCTGGGGAGTGAGTTATATAGAGAGCACTGGGAGATAGTATTGTACCTGGGGAGTGAGTTATATAGAGAGCACTGGGAGATAGTATGTACCTGGGGAGTGAGTTATATAGAGAGCACTGGGAGATAGTATGTACCTGGGGAGTGAGTTATATAGAGAGCACTGGGAGATAGTATTGTACCTGGGGAGTGAGTTATATAGAGAGCACTGGGAGATAGTATTGTACCTGGGGAGTGAGTTACTATAGAGAGCACTGGGAGATAGTAATGTACCTGGGGAGTGAGTTATATAGAGAGCACTGGGAGATAGTATGTACCTGGGGAGTGAGTTATATAGAGAGCACTGGGAGATAGTATGTCCTGGGGAGTGAGTTATATAGAGCACTGGAGATAGTATGTACCTGGGGAGTGAGTTATATAGAGAGCACTGGGAGATAGTATGTACCTGGGGAGTGAGTTATATAGAGAGCACTGGGAGATAGTATGTACCTGGGGAGTGAGTTATATAGAGAGCACTGGGAGATAGTATGTACCTGGGGAGTGAGTTATATAGAGAGCACTGGGAGATAGTATGTACCTGGGGAGTGAGTTATATAGAGAGCACTGGGAGATAGTAATGTACCTGGGGAGTGAGTTATATAGAGAGCACTGGGAGATAGTATGTACCTGGGGAGTGAGTTATATAGAGAGCACTGGGAGATAGTATTGTACCTGGGGAGTGAGTTATATAGAGAGCACTGGGAGATAGTATGTACCTGGGGAGTGAGTTATATAGAGAGCACTGGGAGATAGTATTGTACCTGGGGAGTGAGTTATATAGAGAGCACTGGGAGATAGTATTGTACCTGGGGAGTGAGTTATATAGAGAGCACTGGGAGATAGTATGTACCTGGGGAGTGAGTTATATAGAGAGCACTGGGAGATAGTATGTACCTGGGGAGTGAGTTATATAGAGAGCACTGGGAGATAGTTGTACCTGGGGAGTGAGTTATATAGAGAGCACTGGGAGATAGTATTGTACCTGGGGAGTGAGTTATATAGAGAGCACTGGGAGATAGTATGTACCTGGGGAGTGAGTTATATAAGAGTGAGTTATATAGAGAGCACTGGGAGATAGTATGTACCTGGGGAGTGAGTTATATAGAGAGCACTGGGAGATAGTATTGTACCTGGGGAGTGAGTTATATAGAGAGCACTGGGAGATAGTATGTACCTGGGGAGTGAGTTATATAGAGAGCACTGGGAGATAGTATTGTACCTGGGGAGTGAGTTATATAGAGAGCACTGGGAGATAGTATGTACCTGGGGAGTGAGTTATATAGAGAGCACTGGGAGATAGTATGTACCTGGGGAGTGAGTTATATAGAGAGCACTGGGAGATAGTATGTACCTGGGGAGTGAGTTATATAGAGAGCACTGGGAGATAGTATGTACCTGGGGAGTGAGTTATATAGAGAGCACTGGGAGATAGTATGTACCTGGGGAGTGAGTTATATAGAGAGCACTGGGAGATAGTATGTACCTGGGGAGTGAGTTATATAGAGAGCACTGGGAGATAGTATTGTACCTGGGGAGTGAGTTATATAGAGAGCACTGGGAGATAGTATGTACCTGGGAGTGAGTTATGTAGAGAGCACTGGGAGATAGTATGTACCTGGGGAGTGAGTTATATAGAGAGCACTGGGAGATAGTATTGTACCTGGGGAGTGAGTTATATAGAGAGCACTGGGAGATAGTATGTACCTGGGGAGTGAGTTATATAGAGAGCACTGGGAGATAGTATGTACCTGGGGAGTGAGTTATATAGAGAGCACTGGGAGATAGTATGTACCTGGGGAGTGAGTTATATAGAGAGCACTGGGAGATAGTATGTACCTGGGGAGTGAGTTATATAGAGAGCACTGGGAGATAGTATGTACCTGGGAGTGAGTTATACTAGAGAGCACTGGAGATAGTATGTACCTGGGGAGTGAGTTATATAGAGAGCACTGGGAGATAGTATTGTACCTGGGGAGTGAGTTATATAGAGAGCACTGGGAGATAGTATGTACCTGGGGAGTGAGTTATATAGAGAGCACTGGAGATAGTATGTACCTGGGGAGTGAGTTATATAGAGAGCACTGGGAGATAGTATTGTACCTGGGGAGTGAGTTATATAGAGAGCACTGGGAGATAGTATGTACCTGGGAGTGAGTTATATAGAGAGCACTGGGAGATAGTATGTACCTGGGGAGTGAGTTATATAGAGAGCACTGGGAGATAGTATGTACCTGGGGAGTGAGTTATATAGAGAGCACTGGGAGATAGTATTGTACCTGGAGAGTGAGTTATATAGAGAGCACTGGGAGATAGTATGTACCTGGGGAGTGAGTTATATAGAGAGCACTGGGAGATAGTATTGTACCTGGGAGTGAGTTATACAGAGAGCACTGGGAGATAGTATGTAACTGGGGAGTGAGTTATATAGAGAGCACTGGAGATAGTATGTACCTGGGAGTGAGTTATATAGAGAGCACTG
This sequence comes from Heptranchias perlo, assembly GCF_035084215.1. Taxonomy (NCBI): domain Eukaryota; kingdom Metazoa; phylum Chordata; class Chondrichthyes; order Hexanchiformes; family Hexanchidae; genus Heptranchias; species Heptranchias perlo. The sequence continues at coordinate 11,499,487 of NC_090331.1, read as the reverse complement.
GGAGATAGTATGTACCTGGGGAGTGAGTTATATAGAGAGCACTGGGAGATAGTATGTACCTGGGGAGTGAGTTATATAGAGAGCACTGGGAGATAGTATGTACCTGGGGAGTGAGTTATATAGAGAGCACTGGGAGATAGTATGTACCTGGGGAGTGAGTTATATAGAGAGCACTGGGAGATAGTATTGTACCTGGGGAGTGAGTTATATAGAGAGCACTGGGAGATAGTATGTACCTGGGGAGTGAGTTATATAGAGAGCACTGGGAGATAGTATTGTACCTGGGGAGTGAGTTATATAGAGAGCACTGGGAGATAGTAATGTACCTGGGGAGTGAGTTATATAGAGAGCACTGGGAGATAGTATTGTACCTGGGAGAGTGAGTTATATAGAGAGCACTGGGAGATAGTATGTACCTGGGGAGTGAGTTATATAGAGAGCACTGGGAGATAGTATGTACCTGGGGAGTGAGTTATATAGAGAGCACTGGGAGATAGTATGTACCTGGGAGTGAGTTATATAGAGAGCACTGGGAGATAGTATTGTACCTGGGGAGTGAGTTATATAGAGAGCACTGGGAGATAGTATGTACCTGGGAGTGAGTTATATAGAGAGCACTGGAGATAGTATGTACCTGGGAGTGAGTTATATAGAGAGCACTGGGAGATAGTATGTACCTGGGGAGTGAGTTATATAGAGAGCACTGGGAGATAGTATGTACCTGGGAGTGAGTATATAGAGAGCACTGGGAGATAGTATTGTACCTGGGGAGTGAGTTATATAGAGAGCACTGGGAGATAGTATGTACCTGGGGAGTGAGTTATATAGAGAGCACTGGGAGATAGTATGTACCTGGGGAGTGAGTTATATAGAGAGCACTGGGAGATAGTATGTACCTGGGGAGTGAGTTATATAGAGAGCACTGGGAGATAGTATGTACCTGGGGAGTGAGTTATATAGAGAGCACTGGGAGATAGTATTGTACCTGGGGAGTGAGTTATATAGAGAGCACTGGGAGATAGTATTGTACCTGGGGAGTGAGTTATATAGAGAGCACTGGGAGATAGTATGTACCTGGGAGTGAGTTATATAGAGAGCACTGGGAGATAGTATGTACCTGGGGAGTGAGTTATATAGAGAGCACTGGGAGATAGTATGTACCTGGGAGTGAGTTATATAGAGAGCACTGGGAGATAGTATTGTACCTGGGGAGTGAGTTATATAGAGAGCACTGGGAGATAGTAATGTACCTGGGGAGTGAGTTATATAGAGAGCACTGGGAGATAGTATGTACCTGGGGAGTGAGTTATATAGAGAGCACTGGGAGATAGTATTGTACCTGGGGAGTGAGTTATATAGAGAGCACTGGGAGATAGTATTGTACCTGGGGAGTGAGTTATATAGAGAGCACTGGGAGATAGTATGTACCTGGGGAGTGAGTTATATAGAGAGCACTGGGAGATAGTATGTACCTGGGGAGTGAGTTATATAGAGAGCACTGGGAGATAGTATTGTACCTGGGGAGTGAGTTATATAGAGAGCACTGGGAGATAGTATGTACCTGGGGAGTGAGTTATATAGAGAGCACTGGGAGATAGTATGTACCTGGGGAGTGAGTTATATAGAGAGCACTGGGAGATAGTATGTACCTGGGGAGTGAGTTATATAGAGAGCACTGGGAGATAGTAATGTACCTGGGGAGTGAGTTATATAGAGAGCACTGGGAGATAGTATTGTACCTGGGGAGTGAGTTATATAGAGAGCACTGGGAGATAGTATGTACCTGGGGAGTGAGTTATATAGAGAGCACTGGGAGATAGTATTGTACCTGGGAGTGAGTTATATAGAGAGCACTGGGAGATAGTATTGTACCTGGGGAGTGAGTTATATAGAGAGCACTGGGAGATAGTATTGTACCTGGGGAGTGAGTTATATAGAGAGCACTGGGAGATAGTAATGTACCTGGGGAGTGAGTTATATAGAGAGCACTGGGAGATAGTATGTACCTGGGGAGTGAGTTATATAGAGAGCACTGGGAGATAGTATTGTACCTGGGGAGTGAGTTATATAGAGAGCACTGGGAGATAGTATGTACCTGGGGAGTGAGTTATATAGAGAGCACTGGGAGATAGTATTGTACCTGGGGAGTGAGTTATATAGAGAGCACTGGGAGATAGTAATGTACCTGGGGAGTGAGTTATATAGAGAGCACTGGGAGATAGTATGTACCTGGGGAGTGAGTTATATAGAGAGCACTGGGAGATAGTATGTACCTGGGGAGTGAGTTATATAGAGAGCACTGGGAGATAGTATTGTACCTGGGGAGTGAGTTATATAGAGAGCACTGGGAGATAGTATGTACCTGGGGAGTGAGTTATATAGAGAGCACTGGGAGATAGTATTGTACCTGGGGAGTGAGTTATATAGAGAGCACTGGGAGATAGTATGTACCTGGGGAGTGAGTTATATAGAGAGCACTGGGAGATAGTATTGTACCTGGGGAGTGAGTTATATAGAGAGCACTGGGAGATAGTATGTACCTGGGGAGTGAGTTATATAGAGAGCACTGGGAGATAGTATGTACCTGGGGAGTGAGTTATATAGAGAGCACTGGGAGATAGTATGTACCTGGGGAGTGAGTTATATAGAGAGCACTGGGAGATAGTATTGTACCTGGGAGTGAGTTATATAGAGAGCACTGGGAGATAGTATGTACCTGGGGAGTGAGTTATATAGAGAGCACTGGGAGATAGTATTGTACCTGGGGAGTGAGTTATATAGAGAGCACTGGGAGATAGTATGTACCTGGGGAGTGAGTTATATAGAGAGCACTGGGAGATAGTATTGTACCTGGGGAGTGAGTTATATAGAGAGCACTGGAGATAGTATGTACCTGGGGAGTGAGTTATATAGAGAGCACTGGAGATAGTATTGTACCTGGGGAGTGAGTTACATAGAGAGCACTGGAGATAGTATGTACTGGGAGTGAGTTATATAGAGAGCACTGGGAGATAGTATGTACCTGGGGAGTGAGTTATATAGAGAGCACTGGGAGATAGTATTGTACCTGGGGAGTGAGTTATATAGAGAGCACTGGGAGATAGTATTGTACCTGGGGAGTGAGTTATATAGAGAGCACTGGGAGATAGTATGTACCTGGGGAGTGAGTTATATAGAGAGCACTGGGAGATAGTATTGTACCTGGGGAGTGAGTTATATAGAGAGCACTGGGAGATAGTAATGTACCTGGAGAGTGAGTTATATAGAGAGCACTGGAGATAGTATGTACCTGGGGAGTGAGTTATATAGAGAGCACTGGGAGATAGTATTGTACCTGGGGAGTGAGTTATATAGAGAGCACTGGGAGATAGTAATGTACCTGGGGAGTGAGTTATATAGAGAGCACTGGGAGATAGTATTGTACCTGGGGAGTGAGTTATATAGAGAGCACTGGGAGATAGTATTGTACCTGGGGAGTGAGTTATATAGAGAGCACTGGGAGATAGTATTGTACCTGGGGAGTGAGTTATATAGAGAGCACTGGGAGATAGTATTGTACCTGGGGAGTGAGTTATATAGAGAGCACTGGGAGATAGTATGTACCTGGGGAGTGAGTTATATAGAGAGCACTGGGAGATAGTAATGTACCTGGGGAGTGAGTTATATAGAGAGCACTGGGAGATAGTATTGTACCTGGGGAGTGAGTTATATAGAGAGCACTGGGAGATAGTATGTACCTGGGGAGTGAGTTATATAGAGAGCACTGGGAGATAGTAATGTACCTGGGGAGTGAGTTATATAGAGAGCACTGGGAGATAGTAATGTACCTGGGGAGTGAGTTATATAGAGAGCACTGGGAGATAGTATTGTACCTGGGGAGTGAGTTATATAGAGAGCACTGGAGATAGTATGTACCTGGGGAGTGAGTTATATAGAGAGCACTGGGAGATAGTAATGTACCTGGGGAGTGAGTTATATAGAGAGCACTGGGAGATAGTATGTACCTGGGGAGTGAGTTATATAGAGAGCACTGGGAGATAGTATGTACCTGGGGAGTGAGTTATATAGAGAGCACTGGGAGATAGTATTGTACCTGGGGAGTGAGTTATATAGAGAGCACTGGGAGATAGTATTGTACCTGGGGAGTGAGTTATATAGAGAGCACTGGGAGATAGTATGTACCTGGGAGTGAGTTATATAGAGAGCACTGGAGATAGTATGTACCTGGGGAGTGAGTTATATAGAGAGCACTGGGAGATAGTATTGTACCTGGGGAGTGAGTTATATAGAGAGCACTGGGAGATAGTATTGTACCTGGGGAGTGAGTTATATAGAGAGCACTGGGAGATAGTAATGTACCTGGGGAGTGAGTTATATAGAGAGCACTGGGAGATAGTATGTACCTGGGGAGTGAGTTATATAGAGAGCACTGGGAGATAGTATGTACCTGGGGAGTGAGTTATATAGAGAGCACTGGGAGATAGTATTGTACCTGGGGAGTGAGTTATATAGAGAGCACTGGGAGATAGTATGTACCTGGGAGTGAGTTATATAGAGAGCACTGGGAGATAGTAATGTACCTGGGGAGTGAGTTATATAGAGAGCACTGGGAGATAGTATTGTACCTGGGGAGTGAGTTATATAGAGAGCACTGGAGATAGTATGTACCTGGGGAGTGAGTTATATAGAGAGCACTGGGAGATAGTATTGTACCTGGGGAGTGAGTTATATAGAGAGCACTGGGAGATAGTATGTACCTGGGGAGTGAGTTATATAGAGAGCACTGGGAGATAGTATGTACCTGGGGAGTGAGTTATATAGAGAGCACTGGAGATAGTAATGTACCTGGGGAGTGAGTTATATAGAGAGCACTGGGAGATAGTATTGTACCTGGGGAGTGAGTTATATAGAGAGCACTGGGAGATAGTATGTACCTGGGGAGTGAGTTATATAGAGAGCACTGGGAGATAGTATTGTACCTGGGGAGTGAGTTATATAGAGAGCACTGGGAGATAGTATGTACCTGGGGAGTGAGTTATATAGAGAGCACTGGAGATAGTATGTACCTGGGGAGTGAGTTATATAGAGAGCACTGGGAGATAGTATTGTACCTGGGGAGTGAGTTATATAGAGAGCACTGGGAGATAGTATGTACCTGGGGAGTGAGTTATATAGAGAGCACTGGGAGATAGTATTGTACCTGGGGAGTGAGTTATATAGAGAGCACTGGAGATAGTAATGTACCTGGGGAGTGAGTTATATAGAGAGCACTGGGAGATAGTATTGTACCTGGGGAGTGAGTTATATAGAGAGCACTGGGAGATAGTATGTACCTGGGGAGTGAGTTATATAGAGAGCACTGGGAGATAGTAATGTACCTGGGGAGTGAGTTATATAGAGAGCACTGGGAGATAGTATGTACCTGGGGAGTGAGTTATATAGAGAGCACTGGGAGATAGTAATGTACCTGGGGAGTGAGTTATATAGAGAGCACTGGGAGATAGTATTGTACCTGGGGAGTGAGTTATATAGAGAGCACTGGGAGATAGTATGTACCTGGGGAGTGAGTTATATAGAGAGCACTGGGAGATAGTATTGTACCTGGGGAGTGAGTTATATAGAGAGCACTGGGAGATAGTATGTACCTGGGGAGTGAGTTATATAGAGAGCACTGGGAGATAGTATGTACCTGGGGAGTGAGTTATATAGAGAGCACTGGGAGATAGTATGTACCTGGGGAGTGAGTTATATAGAGAGCACTGGGAGATAGTATGTACCTGGGGAGTGAGTTATATAGAGAGCACTGGGAGATAGTATTGTACCTGGGGAGTGAGTTATATAGAGAGCACTGGGAGATAGTATGTACCTGGGGAGTGAGTTATATAGAGAGCACTGGGAGATAGTAATGTACCTGGGGAGTGAGTTATATAGAGAGCACTGGGAGATAGTATTGTACCTGGGGAGTGAGTTATATAGAGAGCACTGGGAGATAGTATTGTACCTGGGGAGTGAGTTATACTAGAGAGCACTGGGAGATAGTATGTACCTGGGGAGTGAGTTATATAGAGAGCACTGGGAGATAGTATGTACCTGGGGAGTGAGTTATATAGAGAGCACTGGGAGATAGTATGTACCTGGAGAGTGAGTTATATAGAGAGCACTGGGAGATAGTATGTACCTGGGGAGTGAGTTATATAGAGAGCACTGGGAGATAGTATTGTACCTGGAGAGTGAGTTATATAGAGAGCACTGGGAGATAGTATGTACCTGGGGAGTGAGTTATATAGAGAGCACTGGAGATAGTAATGTACCTGGGGAGTGAGTTATATAGAGAGCACTGGGAGATAGTATTGTACCTGGGGAGTGAGTTATATAGAGAGCACTGGGAGATAGTAATGTACCTGGGAGTGAGTTATATAGAGAGCACTGGGAGATAGTATTGTACCTGGAGAGTGAGTTATACTAGAGAGCACTGGGAGATAGTATGTACCTGGGGAGTGAGTTATATAGAGAGCACTGGGAGATAGTAATGTACCTGGGGAGTGAGTTATATAGAGAGCACTGGGAGATAGTATGTACCTGGGGAGTGAGTTATATAGAGAGCACTGGGAGATAGTATGTACCTGGGGAGTGAGTTATATAGAGAGCACTGGGAGATAGTATGTACCTGGGGAGTGAGTTATATAGAGAGCACTGGGAGATAGTATGTACCTGGGGAGTGAGTTATATAGAGAGCACTGGGAGATAGTATTGTACCTGGGGAGTGAGTTATATAGAGAGCACTGGGAGATAGTATTGTACCTGGGGAGTGAGTTATATAGAGAGCACTGGGAGATAGTATGTACCTGGGGAGTGAGTTATATAGAGAGCACTGGGAGATAGTATGTACCTGGGGAGTGAGTTAAGTAGAGAGCACTGGGAGATAGTAATGTACCA